>NW_024429199.1:2540000-7340000 GCF_017639785.1 Mesocricetus auratus
CCTTGGAGAAGACTTTTGGAATTGGGGTTTGGTAACCTAAGCAAGTTATCCAGTAACTGGGTCTATGTTTCTCAGGGAGAAAAAGGTCTGTAGTTTATGATCGAAGTCGATGGCTCTAAACTGAGGCTCCTTGTATTTCCGGGTCATCTTGGAACTGAGGTATGTTATGAGTTCACATCTCTCCACAAACTTCTCCATCTTCTTCTTATATTTTGCTTTTGAATATTCAGAACCTTTGGGATTAAATGCTGTAGAAAATGTCACAGAGTTGTAAATGTGTTTCTGATAGATGGTTAGTAAGCCATTCAACAAAGCAGAACTTCATGTGTAACTAGACCACCCAGCTATGACGATGATTCCTTTCCTTCTCGGATAAGGTTAGAGGGCTGCTATATTAGACCGTTCTCTGTGGCATGGATTTTTGAGTGCTGACTATATTATTTATTACCTTGATTTTATTTATTAAATTATTAATTTTGTGGTTATAGGGGTTGAACCTAAGGCCTCACATATGCTAGGTGGGTGGTCTACCACTATATTGCATCCCCAGACCTCTGCATTATTCTGAGATAAGACCTCACTGTGTAGCCCTGGTCGGCCTGGAACTTGCTATGTAGACCAGGCTGGTCTCGAACTCACATAGATCTGCTTGCCTCTACCTTCTGAGTGTCAGGATTAGAGGTATGTGCCATTATGCCTGGCTTAAAATGTTGCTTTTGTGACAGGGTCTTACTGAGTTGCTGAGACTGTACTAGACCACACTCCATAGCCTAGGCAGGCTTTCATCTTGTAATCCTCCTCAGCCTCCTGTGCAGTAAGGATTTTACAGGAATGTGCCACCAGGTCCAGTTTGTAGTACTTGATTTAAAAACTGGCCATTTCAGTTTTGATATTTTCATATTTCCTGCGTTTCATTTTCCCTCCCCATATGGGCGGATAATCAGCCCAGTCTGCCACACGTGCATCATTTACACGTGTGCGTCCTTTAAAAAGCACACCTTTGAGATGGAAGGCCACATAGAGGAGCAAAGATCATTTAGAAAACGTACCTTTGAGATGGAAGGCCACATAGAGGAGCAAAGATCATTTAGAAAACGTACCTTTGAGATGGAAGGCCACATAGAGGAGCACAGATCGCCTCACACTTAAGAAGGGGAACTTGGGCTTCAGGCACCCTGCTGCATTCAAGGCCTTGATTAGAGAAGTCGCTGTGCCCTGCAGGGAGGGAGCGATTTAAGTCAGTGCATACTTGAGTTCGCATTCTTTTCTTCTTTTTTTTTGATTTAATAAAGTTTTATTTTTCCAAATATACAGCTGACTGAACCTATTTCTGCATCTTCACCAGCAGCTGGGACATCTCCACCCTTTGTGTTTCTGGTGTAAATTGCTTGGGCTCTGTGCTTTGACTTATCAAGCTGGTTTCAAAGCGCAGAGTTCACATTCTTTGTGGAGGTCGATAAAGACCTTATGCTTTCACCGCATCGCCTCTCCGGGATGGAGATGGTTAGATGACCATCCAGTCAACAGGAAGAGGCGCAAGCCACATTCGATGCATGACATATAAGCTGGCATAATGCCGGCTAGGTGGTGGCTGCCAGCCCTGGCTTCGTTGTCTGGGGGTCTCTTTTCATGTTTGACTCCTGTGACATAAACTTAAGAAGGAAAGAAGGACTGTGAGTTCCCTTGACTCCTCTCTGCTGGTGTTGATGGCAGGGGCAGCCTGTCTCCGACTCTGGGCATCCTTGGTCACATGACAAGGAATCCCAGAGACACCGTTCTACTGCAGCCAAGTTCCTAGAGCTGTGAAGGTGCAAGAGGCCTCCTGATAAAACAGGCCTAGCGACAATACTCCTCTCTGGTGGTCCTCCCTCATCTTTCCTTCTGGATTCTCTTCAGTTTTTTTGGGGGGGTGGGGTGGGGGGGTCTTGTTATGTAGCTCAGGTATGTCATTGAAAGCTAACTTCCTAGGCAAATTGAAAAGAAAAAACAAAGTGGTTTAGAAGTTATAACAAAGTTGTAAAACTGCTTTTGACACTTATACTTTAGGAGACTAGTGAAATGACTCAGTGGGTAAAGGTGCTTGCTGTGCCAGCCTGGTGACCCGAGTTTGACCCGAGAAACACACATAGAATTGGAAGGAGAGAACCTGCTCTGTAGAGTTGTCACTTGGCCTCCACACACACACCATGGCACATGTCCCTTCCCACCATGAGCAGTGCACACACATGCACAAATGACAATTTAAAACTTAAATGACTTTAAAATAGTGACAAATTTACTGCTTTTAAAAATAATTATATCTGAATGAATAAAATGTGATTTGAATAGGTAGTTTAATATAGATTTGGGATAAAACATGGCTTTTGTAGCTTACCTAGCCTGGTACTGTGACTTAACTCTTTTGCGGAATAAGTAGCCTTTGGGAAGCCAACACATTTCAAATCATTACAGAGAGGAAGAGGAGAAGGAGAGGAGGAGGAGAAACACATGCAATTTACATGTAGAGTTTTAAGACAGCCCATTCCCTTCCGTCTGGTGCCACACCAGGCACTGGTTATAGGCATTCACATCTTTCCTTTTAACAGCCACCCGTAAATGAAATAGGTGAAGAGTGATTTACAACTTACAAATGGGAAATTTTGCCTGGAACCTCAGTGTTATAAAAGCAAAAGCCACTGTTAGAAGACACCCCAATTGTAATGTGTATTGTAGAAAACCATGCAACAGAACCTGTTCCAGATACCCAGGCAAAGGGAGACTGGTAAGGTGGATGGATTCCTTTAGTGGGGGAAGTTTGTACGGAAGCTTCTGGTCCCAGTATTGCATCGGCAACCTGTGGATACAAAGCTTATTAGACAATGCTCACACACCCCCATGCTGTGCCCACAAGTGTAAGACAAGGTTTGCTTGCCTTTTATCTACTGGAGAAAAACTATACAGGGGAGACAAATAGGGGTTCTAGACGTTTCTCTTGATTTTCAGACTCACACAAGGTCCCATGTAGCCTGCTCTGAAGGTAAGAATAACTTTGAATTCCTAGCTCTTTGGCTTCTAGCTTCTGCGTGCTGGGAATGAGTCACCATGCCTGGCTCTGGGGCTCCAGCCCCGACCATCTGTTTACCAAGTTTCTTCATTTTTACAGCAACTGTACAAAACCTTTTCTCATTCTTCTCAAAATTTGAATTATCTAAGTGTACCTTCATCCTCCGAACAGGTAGCCCCTGTTGGAGGACACCGGGATGGAACTTCTTCCGGAGGTTGCTGAGCGTGGACAGAGGCAGACAGGCTTCTCTCCCCAGCCCTGGTGCCTCGCGTCTAAGGGCAGCCCCCGTGTGCTGGCTCCCACTGCATCCTCTTGCTGGTTCTCTCTCCCTCATGCCCTGCTTTATCAGATCGTTCCCATGCAACTGCATCTAAACATGCTCACAATCCCCCCATTAGAGAAAAGAAGAGAAAATAGCCGAACCTGGTGACCTGTAATCCCAGAAGTCAAAAATGGGCCAACCTACACTACGAGTCCATTCCAGGCCAGCCTGGGCTATCGAGTAAGAGTAGTCTCAACAACAAACCAACCAACTGACAAACGAAAATCTTCCCAAACCCAAGTCCAAAACAACAAACAAGACAATAATGGAAATCAGGAGTGATAGTAATGTCCCCTTCTCCCCTTCAATCCTACATCTCTCCCAGGAACTAACATCCCACATCTTTTTACAGATTTCTTCACACCCGAGCCTCTCTAGAGATGGCAAGCTAAGGCTCAGGCCCTATTTCCGCAGTCTTTTCTCTCTATTGTGAATCAGTCATGACCGTTCAAAATAAGAAGTTTTAAGGGATCTGGCTTTAATGTGGCTTCTCGTGACAACCAGTAACATCTGGCAGAAGAGCGGCTTCTGCCCGTGGGCATGCAGTTGGCAGCAGTGTCCGTCACTTCTCACTTTCCTCTAGAGACTTGTCCTCTGGCTGCTCAGCTCTGTCACCTCCGGGCTACGGCAGGTCTTGGAGCCTCATCCACTGCTCCAGGCTCCCTCTGTTCCACCCAAGGGCACTTGCCGAGACCCCCAGTAGAGGGCCACAGGCTCAGTCTCACAGGAGTGTCTGCCCTAATCTGGTTTTGCTTCCCAGGGCCTCTCAGAAGGTTCTCTGGCTCCAATCCCAGCCTACCCGTTCTCTCCTTCACCCCTGTGGCTGTCTTCAGCCATGTGTGTGATGGTAGGAGGGGTGACCAGTGGCAGAGAGGAGGTTCTCAGGGTGTGAGCTCCAACATGCCTCCTATTTCGTTTGGGATTACTATATTAACCTCTAAACATCATTTTTGTCCCCAGGCCATTCCTGGCCCCCATGGAGAGCTCATTCCCAAGTAAAACTGATTCTGACACTGACGAAGCTTAGAAACAGGCAGCATATATCTGCAGCTCATAGAGTCAAGTCTAAATGCTGTTTGTGGTGTTGCTTGGACCTCTGTACTCTACCCTGCTCATCTTCTCCAGCCCTGCCCCTATATCACATCCAGACAGGCGGACTTCCCAGCAGTTCCTGGGCCCTCAGAGACAGATTGATCAGGGGCCCATTAATGTGACATCTGACCCTTTCCCTTTTTCTAGTCCATTCCTGGTCCTCACTCAGACAACCCAATCTTGCCAGAGTGTTAGGCCCTTCCTCACCCTTTGGGCCCATAATATTCCATTATTATCGGGTACTAAAAATCTATTATACATCCTGGAGCCCTATGATTTGGGACAAGGCAGTAATTATTTACCTCCCTCCCTCTCCCTCCCCCTCCCCCTCCCTCTTGTGTCTGTGTGTCCCTTCCCTTCTCTCCTTTCCCTTCCCTTCCTTCTTCTTCCTCAGTTCCAAGCACAGTAGATGGGACACAGAGTATAATAAATATTTACAACTGGTGAGTAATCTCACCTCAAAAATTTCTGGAGTTTTTCTTCACTCTCACAAATATATATACGACCACGATACTCCACAGCATATTGAAGGTTACCAGGCACCAGGGCTTCATATCTGAAAAACAAGAAAAACAAAACAAAAACCACTGTGTAATTAATATATGAAGTTTTGTAATTAATATTGTATCATGAATATGTAGTACTGTATAAGTAAGATATCAAAAATGTTTTGTTTTTCTACTTCTGTAGCTCAAGGAAGAAAGGAATGTTTCCCTAGGTAACCAGCATGATAAGACTGTTTCTTTGTGAAATGTAGAGGTGGTTCAGACGTTAAGAGCACTTGCTGCTCTTGAGGGGGACAGGAGTTGGGGTTTCCATTATACCCCCACGTTGAATGATTCACAGTTGCCGTAACTATAGTTCCAGGGGATCAGGTGCCCTCTTCTGGCCTCTGTGTGCACCTTCATGGACACACACACACACACACACACACACACACACACACACACACACACACACTAATGAAAAGAAATCCTTAAGAAGCACTGTCCCATGGACCCCTGGCACAGAGCACGGGTGTGGGTTTGTCCTGTCCTGAGAATATGAGGACTTACTTTTGTTTTCCATCCTGGTAAGTCACTGGGCAGTAGCCTTGGAGCTCAGCACACTTAGGAAATCGACTCCTCAGCTCTGACAGGGTCAGTCTTTTGGGGAGCATGGCATCAGGTGGGAGTGGATAAGGGGCCAAGGGAGGCACATACAATTCTGGGTTCATCAGAAATTTCTATTAAGAAAAGAGGTACAGTGGCAAGAACACATAAGACAGCAATAATATACTAATCAAAATATTCTGGGGGCCCTCCTGATCAATTCCCATTTCAGTAGCCATCTGAGAGAAGTTATTGTAACTTCTCCTATAAGAAGTTCCTCAGGATAATAATCCCAAGCAATCAAAGGTCTCTTCTTACTCAAAAAATAGTATTTTTAGTTCATATTCTATGACAAAAACTGGAGCGTTCTTAGCCACCTGCCATCTACTTGTGTCATTTAGGATTCTCCAGTGTCAGTAGTTGCTATGCAGAATGCAAAGGCACAAAATACCTGGCATGACTGCTGCTTTAAAAATTCTGTGATTATTATGCTATAAGCAGGAAGAAATAAGCACCCCGCAGTAAAGAAAATGAAATTCTTATTCTGCAGAGGAAAATAAAATATTCAGGTTAGTTTTCATTATTACCTTCAGTTACAAACCATTGTATATCATCAAATCACAGGCATAAAAATATTGAAATTAATATATGGTTAGACTTTTGAATCCATAGTTACAAGTAGTCCATTTTCCATATACATGGCTTCTGCAGCCTCAGATTCAGATTGGATATGTTCAGGAAGAAGACTGACTCTCTCCTAACATGTCTGTCTTTTCCCCGTCACAGTTCTCCCAACATTACAGCATGGCAACTATTTATGAGGCTTTTTACATTGCATTAGATATTATAAGCCATCTAGAAGTATTCAAAAAATGTGGGAGGATGTGTATGGGTCAGGTTATATGTAAATGCCACCCCCTTTGTACTTGAACATCCACAGATTTTGACATCCACAGGGGATGTCTTGGAACTAATCCCCACCATGCTGGGATAACTGGAAAATTCTAGTGTTATATTTGTTTAAGTGTGGAAGACATCCGTAAAGCTCTTGTTTCATTCCTACTGACCTTGGCGTAACTTCCTCACCCCTGGAAGCTGAATCCCCTAGGTGTCTTTCTGTAGACCGAGTCCAGATACTTCATACTTCCTTTGTTGGTGAGACTCAGCTGTTGGTTTTCCCTGCCTAATAGGCAACCCACCACTGACCAAAACCTTCTAAATATGTCTGGGGGATGGGGTAGCCTCAGGGTTTCTCACTGATTGCAGAGTCATGGGCTCCAGTGATGGGCTAATTGGTCCCAATTTTCTGAGTGTTCTCAAGGGTGCCTGTTCTCATCAAGACAAGCCATTTCCTTTCCTTAATAAACATCTACATAAGAAACAAACTTACATTTAGGGTTTCCTGAGAACTCATTTTATAATAGTGTCCCCTGAACTCTGCGGCAAATTCCAAGCTTTTAGTTACAGAACAATCAATCAGTTCGTAAGATTCTGCTAGGCTGACAGGGCAGAACTGTCCAAACTCTCCCAGGCGAGAAATCAGCTCTTGCGGTGTGATACATAATTTGTCAATGCAAGCAGCCTTCCCTGTTATTAACATATTAATTATTACATATTTCACAGGAAGTACAATGATTCAAAATTAAACTAATTTCAGTTAGACACCACTCCATCATATTCTAAAGTTCTAAACAACAGAGTAAAATGTAAGGTTACTATAAACGCATATGGTGGTGGTGGTCTACAATTCCACGCTCTGGAAGCTGAGGCAGAGGGAGTGCCACAAATTCTAGGTCAGCCTGGGCTACATAGTGAGAACCTGTCTCAAAGCAAGCAATCCAACAAACAAAACAAAAGTTATTATTCATGCCTGCGCCTCTCAGCCTACTACTATAAGAGGTACTCACTGTTGGGTGTATGCCTTTTTAGTATACAGTTACCTATATAAACATATATGCATGTCTTTTGCATATAGTGTACTTATGCAGTTACATGTAAACATTATTTTGCAACTTGATTTATCAGTGAATTGCTGTCCTTGACAACTTTCTCTGTTGACCCAGTTCTTTAGATATTCTCAATCTTGGTTTGTTTTGTGTTCAAGGAGACATGTTCTGCTTCTGTGTATCCCAGGCAGCCTTCACTTGCTGTCATCTCAATTCAGTTTTCTGGGTGTTGGGACTATAGTGGTGTTCCACTATGTCCAGCCACACAATTACTTTGAATTCATGCATAGTGTTCTATTACACAAATATATAAAGCATAAATATACGACTTTTAACTTATGCATGTAATTACAAGTATATATGTGATTTACTTAGATATTTATCTGTGTTGTGTATTTTCATTCTAGCTTTTAGATATCATTAACTATATATATGTAACAAATAATAGTTATATATTCATATATTTTATATACATACAATAGTTACATATGCAGACATACATCTTTATGAATAGGCATACACACACACATCTATTTTCTAACAAGTGTTGTCTACACAATTCTTATATTAACTGCTAGTCCAGCAATCACAGCCCTCCCTCAATGAGTTGGGCATTGAGGAACATTGTCTTGGTTGCCATCTTCCACTGACATCCTGAAAGCAAGTAATGCTCAGGGAGACCTCAGCACCATCCTCAGAAAGGTCCTTAGGTTCTACACTGCTGGAACACAGGGTTTTCCATGTGGCAAAACCTGTGACTCAAATGAGTCAACAAAAGTGAATTAGACACCTTGACTCTACTTCTGAGTTCCACAAAGTTGGATACCAGCCATGAATGGTGGCCACTTCATTAGGTCCTGGTTCACTCAGAAGAGTTCAGAGTAGCAACTGACAGAGTCTAACATCTTTGTCTCTTTCAGAGTTCAGAGGTTTCTGGAATAGTGTTACTTGCCTGAGACAAAGTGATGCCAATACTTGCTACCTAATTTTTCTAACTACTCTATTAATTTGAACATAAGTCTGATTGTGTCACTGATTGATTGATTATCACTGAACATAAGTCACTGGGTCATTGTAACATGAGCATCACTGCAGGACACAGTCTGGGCTGCTCTGTCATGCCTCTGTTACTGTTATGGATCCATGTCCTGTGTTGTTCATAGCTTATAAATTGTTCCCTCTGCATGTAGGTGTTTGTTTCTAATGAAAAAGGACATATCAAAAGCACATGCTTGAGCTGGGCGTGGTAGCACACACCTTTAATCCCAACACTCGGGAGGCAGAGGCAGGTGGATCTCTGTGAGTTCAAGACCAGCCTTATCTACAAGAGCTAGTTCCAGGACAGCCTCCAAAGCCACAGAGAAACCCTGTCTCAAAAAACCAAAAAAAAAAAACATGTCTTTAATCCAAGAACACTGGAGGTAGAGGCAGGTGGATCTCTGTATGTTAAAGACCAGCCAGGACTACATAGTGAGATCCGGTCTGGAAAAGCAAACAAACATGATCTATACCACAAGGCTAGTTTAGTTTTCTGGGCTGCACTGTGTCTTCTCAAAAGAGACATTCAAGTATTCATAGCACCTTTGAATGCAACTTTGTTTGAGAACAGAAGCATATGGACAAAGACACAGAGGAGGATGACACCATAGAAAGACAAAAAAGAATGACATGCAATGACAGAGTTGTGGTGGTGATGGCTGTTGGTTATGCTGGAAACAAAGAGGAGGGCATGGAACAGCTCCTCCCACAATGTCCTCAGAGAAAGCATGACACTGCCAACACCTTTGTTTTGAGCTTCTAGCCTCTTGAACTATGCCATGATACATTTCTGTTGTTCAATCCACTTTTTCCTGGTAACCCTAGGAAATTAGAGCAATTCCAAAAGGCCAGGTTTTCTGTCATGCTGGTACTCTTACTTTCCTTGTTCCCTCAGAAGACCTGGCTGCCTGCTGGGTGTGGTGGTGCAGAGCAGTAACCATGGCACTCAGGAAGCCAGGGTTCAAGGCCAGCCCAAGATACATAGACAGTAAATAAATAAATGATTATCCAAACGATGCTGTGATTTCAGGCATGACTAATGAGAGAGTTATAGGGTCATGGAAGCTTCTGCTAAGATTTTAAAAGAGGACTTGATAAGGTCAAGATCTCTCCAAGTATCTCCTGAGGTCATGTTGCACGTGGAGCTGTGGATGTATCATTTGGACATGGAGTCATGGATACATCATTTGGTCTGATAATGTCCCGCTAGGCTCCTATCCCTCCCTCTCTTTTAGACTCCTGAGGTTGTCCTCTGGCTTTCATAATCACCTGTACACACACACACACACACACACACACACCTGCACACACACAATTGTACACACATACACATAATGTTTTCTTACCTTCCTTTATTCTTTCCATGTATGTCTGTATGTACTTATTCATCTGTTGGATGTCTTTAATGACTTCATTCCATACCCACCACTTACTGTGAAATCCATCAATCACGTGCCAGTTTTGATGCTGTTCTTGATAAAATTGCCTGATCTCAGTGACATTTTTACGGTACTTGGCATTCTTATAGGCTATAATCTGTGTACTGTTGTGCAGTGGATAAGGCGTACTGAGGAGGAAACGGAGAAGGGGCAGAAAAGCTGTTGAAGGGCTGAGACATCCCTTGTCCAGATGGTCACAGTCACCCCGTTCCCACAGTTCCCTCATGAAGATTACCTTTGCTCCATATTCTTTTCTAAGAGCAACCTTTTGAAAATCTCCTTGGATGGCACATCCAACTCAAAGATGATCATGGGAATGATCGACCTCTCCTCCAAGAGATTCTTCTGGTTTGTGGTCGCAGGGTAGCCATCAATGACCACACTGACAGGCAGACAAAAAAGCAAAAATTCCACAGTATTTTTCTTCCATAATTCCCTTATGTCCTCCCGGGCAAATCTCTGTCTTTGAGTGCTCTCAGGCTTTCCCTTACAATGCTGATAATTGTTTTGTCAGCTTTTTCCTTTATCTTTACATCTTAACCCTTAGTCATCCCTAGACCACCACGAGGTGGGAGGACACACTCACACAGCTTTGAAAGTGGAGGCAGGAGATTCCACACCACCAGGTTTTGGTAGAATTTGAGAGACACACCCATTATACCTTGCAAACCATGTATTCCTGGTGTTATTAATATAAGAACAAACAACAGAATGAATGTAGGCAGGCCTAGATTTGAAACCTAGTATAAAAGCTTGGTTTTTAGTAAAATAGGAAAAAATTATACTTAACCTTTAGAGTGATTTAAGAGAGCAGATATGAAAAGCAACCAGAACAGGGCATGGCATGTACTAGATGCTAATTAAATAGTCATGTGTATTCTGTGAGGAGATATTCTTGTAGAAGAATGGGGAATTTGTGAGGGATTTAGAATGGGGAGTATGTGAAAGCCACCACACATGCTTGTGAGCAGAAGATATGAAAATTATAGCCCAGCAATCTGAGATAACAAGACTGTCTGCCAAGCTGGAAGGAAATGAAAATCTAAAAAAAATTCATAAATTCTGAGAGTGGCCTCATAGACAAGGCAGCAAGCTGGGCATGTGGCTGGTGGCCATCAGTAAAGATTTATATGTCCTGAGTGGCAGAGAACACTCGCCAATGCTCTCCACAAAGTGCAGATTCTAGCTAGAACTCTCCCAGCAGAGATGAAAAATAACACAGCCATCTCTTTGCAGAAGTCTGTGAGAGAGTGAAAATTTTCTTTTATACAGAGAATAGTTACTTCTTTATACCGAGAAGGCTCACTTGAGTGGCTCTCAGGGTTGGGGAAATGAACCTAGGGTGGAGGAGCAGCCTTCATCCTGGAATTAAGACGAAAAAAACCTGTGACTCAACCAAAGGTGCCTTCACTGGGGAAGACTAAGCCCCAGGGAAGAAGTAACTCAGTATGGGTATATCCCTTCTTCTCTCAAAGACTGTCATCCAAGAATGCTCCCCACCCCTAAAATTAGAGGAATTGTTCAAAGCCACTTGCAAAGAAGAGCCAGAAGGTTCTACGTATACAATGGTCTTGAGCAAGCCAGAGGATTCTAGGTCAGTGACCTGGACTCAAGACCAGAAAGCATCAGGGTTCTCTGGGGTGTGACTGATGGCTGTAATGGACAAGAAGAAAGACCAGCAGAGGAGAGCGAACTGACGACGACAAAGCCAAGTATTCAGTGTTGCTGAGTGAATACGGCATCAAAGGAGGGGCACTGCTCCCTGTAGAGGGACCTGGGCATCAGAGGAACATGAGTGAGGGACCACATCATCTTGGAACTGAGTAGGGCTCTTCCATTGTTTCATGGAGCAGTAAGAACTACTGGGGTAAGGAAGTCACAGTGGCCTCATCTATGGACTGTGCAGGAGTTGCTACAGGGAGTAATGAGGTCTGTGGGATAATCTGCCATGAGTTCAAGCCATGAGCCTTGACAGAAAAAGATAATGTTGCCATGTAAATGCTCAGTCTGAGAAGTAGCACGTTCTCCTCCCTTTACAGGCACTCCAAACACATCTACAAGACCTTTTTAAATAACTCCAAGCATCTTGACAGTTACTCCCTTTCCCCTTCCTTCTGCTCCAATTCACTTACCCTATGGTATTGCACACACTTTCCATGAGGGAAATATCCAAAGCCTGAACAGCAAGAGTGTCAGGCACTGTCATTCCTTTGTAAAGGTGCCAGTTTATCATGAGTGACAGCTCCGTATCTGGGTGATTGCTTAACATGTTACGCAATGCGTCTCCTATGGACAAACGCTTTAAGCCGTATTCACTTGCAAGCTTATTGGCAACTGGAAAACATAAAACATAAGCCCATTTCACTCCACACGCTCATCAGATAGCCTTACTTTCAGATTCTGGCTAATGGCACCAATAGCAAGCATATCTTCACAATTTTCACCGAATTGTTCAAGTTGTTAGCAGCACTTCAGGTTTGTGACTTTAGAATCTGGTTAATGAACCAGCTGGGTTTCTTCTTTTCTCTTTTTAAAAAATAATTTATTTATTTTATGTGCATTGGTGTTTTGCCTGCAGTTATGTCTGTGTGAGGGTGTCAGATCTTGGAGTTACAGACAGTTGTGAACTGCCATGTGGGTCCTGGGACTTGAACCCAGGTCCTCAGGAAGAGCAGTCAGTGTTCTTAACTGCTGAGCCATCTCTCCAGTCCCCATATTTTTCCCTTTTCTTTTTATAATCAAGCTTATCACTTCTGCATGATGGAGCAATCTTGTGTGAAGCATTGCAGTAATCCTGCGTGCACTTGGTATTTAGTATGCTTTCAAAGAGAACAATATAATGAGCCTACTTGACTGGATGACACCATTCCCCAATCCATCTGTGGATTCTATGTTGCAATGAGGATAGCAAACCATAGACTGATTTTGGGTCTCAGTCAACCTCTAAGAAATTATTTTTAAAAATTATAAAGAGATATTTCACATTTCATTTCATTTATATATATTTTACATGTATGGGTACTTTGCCTGTATGTATGTATGTGCTCCTTTTGTGTGCAGTACCTGTAGAGGCCAGAAAAATGTTTCCTATTCCCTGGTATTGGAATATAGATGACTAGAGCTGCTACAAGTGTGCTATGAATCGAACCCAGGTCTTTAAGAAAAGCAATCAGTGCTCTTAGCTGTTGAACCATTCAATGCCCTCTGCTTTACATTTTAATAGAGGTTTATAGCTTAGAAGACAGAATTTTTTTCCTGTGAGTTTATTAGATATTTGGGTGGCATAAAAATGAGTTTTAACTTTATAGCTGAGGGTAACCAAAGCCCACTAGGATAGAATAGATCATTGAATAGATAGAGGTCATTAAAAGAATAGATAGAGGCCATTGAATGGATAGAGAAGAGGTCATTGAATAGATAGAGAGAGGTCATTGAATAGAGAGATGTCAATGACTGAGAGAGTTTTCAAAAAAAAACTATGGACCCAGGTCTGCTCAAATTCTAAAATGAAATGAGCTTTCAAAATTAGGGATAATATTAAAAATTATTTTCCATTTCAACAGAGGTGAGAAGTCAGATTGTTGTCCTTGTTTTCAGCCCTGGAATGAAATTTTATTTCAGATGAATAAATTCTGTTGTGCTTGGTAAACACCATTGTCTTGTGAACATTAATATACTACTCTTTTGTCATGTTAAGAAATTTAAAAGTTAGAAAAAGAAATTTAAAAATTCTAAATTAATTTATTTCTCTCTCTCTCTCTCTTCCCCCTTCCCCTCATGTGTGTGTGTATGTGTGTGTTTTAAACAGGATCTTTCACTGGCCTAGACCTTTTCAAGTAGGCTAGGCTGCTTGGCCAGTAAGCCCTGGGGATCTTTGTGTCTCTGCCTCTCTAGTGCTGGAATTACAAAATGTGCACCACCGTATCTGATTTTTTACATGGGTTCTGTTACCAACAGATAGATCATCTAGGAAAAAAAAGTTCACAGAATAACACCAGGGTTAAAGTATACTGTAGAACAGTGGTTCTCAACCTTCCTAAAGCTGTGACTTTTAATATAGTTCCTCATGTTGTGGTGACCCGTGTGGTGGTTTGAAAGAAAATAGCCCCCATAAGAAGTGGCACTATTATGCGGTGTGGCTTGTTGGAAGAAGTGTGTCACTGTGGGAGCAAGCTTTGAGGTCTCAGAAGCTCAAGTCATCTATCTGCCTGCTGCATACAGATAAAGACATAGAATTCTCAGCTCCTTCTCCAGCACCATGTCTGCCTGAATGCTGTCATACATCCTGCCATGATGATAATGGACTAAACCGCTGAACTATAAGCAAGCCACCCCAATGAAAAGTTTTCCTTTACAAGAGTTCCTGTGGTCATGGTGTCTCTTCACAGCAATAGAAACCCTAAGACAACCATAAAAACTATTTTTGTTGCTATTCATAACTGTAATTTTGCTACTTTTGTGAAATATAATGTAAATATCTGATATGTGATCTCCAAAGGGGTTGTGACCCACAGGTTGAGAACTGATGCTTTAGGGCGGATGGACTTAACAGAGACTATCTGAGGCAGAGTGTGTATTCTTTTTCAGCACATTCAAGTTTTTCCAAAATAGATCATGCATGAGGCTGCAAAGCATCTCTTAACAAATGCAAAAACAGAAATAACTCCCAGTGTCTCAGGTCAGAAAGGAGAACATTAGAAATCAGAGGAGGAGCAGCTACAAACATTATACAAACACATGGAGATTAAGCCAGGCTTTCAACGCATGGTGTGTCACCAAAGAAGTCAAGGAATCAAGAAGTTGTAGAATCACAAGAAAATGGTAATACAGCTACCAGAACCTGTGGGAAATCAAAGCAAAAGCCAAAAACAAAAACAAAACACCTTCCCTAAAACCCCCCACAAAATGAAACAACCCCCCAAAATCAGTACTATAAAGAAATTTTGTAGCTGTAAGTATTTACTCTTTAAAAGCAGAGATATCAATTGAAAAACCTAATGTGTATCTCATTCTTAAAAAAAAAAAGACTACACTAAAGGCTTAACCAGCAGATGGAAAGAAATAACAAAAACTAAGGCAGAAATAAACAAAATAGAAAGTAAACAACACAAAGGATCAGTATCACAAAGGGTTGGTCCTTTGAAAAGATAAAGGAAAATGACAAATCTTTAGATAAAATAAGCAAACGACAGAGAAGCCCAAATAAATAAAATTAGGGGTGACTCTGGATAGTGCAACAGATTCCCTGTAATTCATAGGGTAATTAGGGAGTATTTTGAAAACCTATACATCATCTGTAGGAGGCATGGAGGTCCTTGTACTCACAGACAAACACTAGGGGAACCTGAATGCTAAACACAGACAGAGTGTTGTCCCTTAAACGGACAGGGTGCATACTCTGTTATCTGCCCAGAAGGCTGGGAGCCCATGTGGTTAACAACCTGGTGATTTTTGTCCTATCTGTGTGGCTGGGACCACATCAGAGCCTCCCCCAGTCTTTATCACATGAGTGTCTTATTCAAGTCAATCTGCCAAACCCATCTTTATGGACTTACAATGAGTTTCACTGTGCTCAAGACTGATCTGTACTTAGCTTACTTTGTTCCTCAAAGAGATTTATGTATACTTTATTATGCGCATGGATTGAGCTAATTATCACCAGAATAAGCTTTCCAAATTGTGCTGTGTTAAACTGTACGTAAAACAGACTATTCAGGGTCAGACTCCAGAAGTTTGAACTAACACCAGCTACTGAGTTGTGTTGAACCACACTGCCTTCTTGCCTGCCACAGATCATCTTTCTGCTGGCCATGGGGGTTACAGAGATCCCTGCATACATCAGTGAATTAGAAAATCTAGATGATAAGAATGAATTTATGGACACATACAACCTACCAAATTTTAATCAAGAGGCTATGAAAAACTGAAGTAGACCAACAACAAAGAATGGGACTAAAGCAGTAATAAAAGTCCCTAAAGAAGGAATGCCCAGTACTGCGTCCATTGTAAATTTTTTAAAACTTTAAAAAATAGTTTATACAAGTTATTCTCAAAGTATTCCATCAAATAAACAGAGAAAGAACCCTTAGAAATTCATTACACGAAACTAATATTACCCTTACTAAATCAAATTAAAAACAAAAGAAAATAATAAAATAGAAATTATGGGCCAACATCCTTGATGACATAGATGTAAGAGCCCTCCGTAAAATACTTAGAAATAGTAATTTTTATATTTAGATCCCATTCCAATCCAGCCTTAATAATAATTATTTTAAAAAGATAAAATTCTGGCAAAGATGTAGAGACGAAAGGAATCTTTTCTACATTGTTGGTGGGGATCTAAATTAGCCCAGTACCATGGAAACCCTCAAGTTTATGGCTGGCTCCTGGAGAGTTGGTGCTGCTTCAGAGCTCCCCTGATACCTGATGAACAAAGACAGATATACTCACCTGTAGTTTTCCCCGACTTGGGAGGCCCCACGATCATAACCCTCACAGGCATAGTAGCTTTGGGTTTGGGTTGCCGGATGTATTTGATTGGGTTCATCATAAATTTTTCTTTATTTTGTTTACTAGATAGAAAATAAACATACTGACGGTGGATTACAGCGCTAAGAGAGTTCTCTGCATTCTCCACAGGCTTGATCGTCTCTCCTTCGCTTAGCTGCAATACAAGAACATAATTTTCTTACATCACTAGACAATTCTAATTATAAATGCTTACAAAGTAACTGTATGCAAAGTGCAGGTTATTTCATGTCATATCTGGTGAGTGAAGTGTTTTCTAGTTGGTTTTTAGCTTATGACAATTACAGTTCTACTTCCTTCGTAATGTCTCATACTTATATTGAGCGGTTTTGATAGAGGGTGGAGATTGTTACACTCAGTAGTGAACTAATTTATCCTCACAAACAGACCCACTTCTAAAGTGATGTGGATTGCATTGCTCCTGGCCCTTACAGTCTTTATGTTGGAACTCTTGTTACCAGTGCGACTGTCAATGGAGACTAGACCTTTATGGGGTCGACTAAGGTAAAATGAGGTCAGAAGGATAAGCAATAGCACGGGGTTCTTTTGACAGGAGGAAGAAACACAATGGGCATACACAGAGAAAGCTCCACATGAGGACACTGTGAGAAGGTGGTTAACTGCTAGACAAGGTGAGGAGATGCCATCTGTCAACACTTCTTACCTTTAGAACCATTAGTCTATGGTGATACCACCCTGAATGTGCCTGGTCTTGAAGCAAACCAGGATTGGGCCTGGTTAGTACTTGGATGGGAGGCATTGGTTAACCTGCCCCCTCTCAAGTCTTTCTATGGTATCTGAAATGGGCACTACAGATTTCTTCCATGTTTTTGTAACAAATGAAGTCCCATCACATCATTAACAATAGCCATGAAGTGTAAAACACCCACCAAAGGCAGCCTAAGTTATGGGTATGGAATGGGGTAGGAAGAGTGGATAATGAATTGATGTTAGGTCTAGAGGTCTTTTTACAGCGTTAGATCGACATGCATCATCTTCCCTGAATATGACAGAGTAGGTGTGAAATAGTTTAGTCACTGTGGTGGTGTGAAAGAAAGTGGCCCCCACAGGGAGTGGCACTATTAGGAGGTGTGGCTTTGTTAGAGTATGTGTGACCTTGTTGGAGGAAGTGTGTCAGTGTTGGGGATGGGCTTTGAGGTCTCCTGTGCTCAAGCTACACCCAGTGTGACATAGGCTCCTTCTGCTGCCTGTGGATCAAGGTGTAGAATTCTCAGCTCCTTCTCCAGCACCATGTCTGTCTGCATGCATGTGGTGATATTATTTATGATCTAACAAGTAAAGCTTACCTGAAGATCAGAGTGCTAGGCTAGCCGCACTAGTCAGTCATACAGGCTAGAGAGTGGTAGCATATACCTTTAATCTCAGCAGCCACACTAGTTAGCCACAGAAAGCTGAGCAGTTGTGGTGCAGGCCTTTAACCCCAGCAGGTAGAGATAACGGAGTGCAATGTATTCAGTCTACAGCCACACTGAGGACAGGATCGCTCCAGTCTTGGTAAGAACTCTCTAATGATTGGTTGCTTTGCTTTTCTGATCTTCAGCTTGAACCCAATATCTGTCCTTGGGTTTTTATTATTTGTGCTACACATGCCACCATGAACGTAATGGACTGTAAGCCAGCCCCAGTGAAATGTTTTCCTAATGAGAGCTGCAGTGGTCATGGAGTCTCTTCACAGCAATAGAAACCTTAACTAAATGCTGGGCGTTGGTGGTGCATGCCTTTAATCCCAGCAGAGGCAGGCTGATCTCTGTGAGTTCAAGGCCAGCCTGGTCTACAGAGCGACTTCCAGGACAGCCTCCAAAACAATACCGAGAAACCCTGTCTCAAAAAAAACCAAAAAAAAAGAAAAAAGAAAAAGAAACCTTAACTAAGACAGTTACCCTGCTTCCCTGTGAGTTACTGCAGAATAGTGACTTGTCAGTAGTATCATCAGCACTGCCATTCTTTCTTAGACTGGAATGAAATTCCAGGCTGGCTGGGAGTAAATGTTAGGTATACAAAGAAACTCAGGTGGGGCAGAGTGTCAGTTCTGTGTTATGTATCTTTTATCAAAAGCAAAGATGCAAGTTGGACAGCTCCATTTCAGCCCCCCCAAACATTTTCATAACTGCTTCATACAATATTAACAGCTTTTCAAAACAACTACATTCTCCTAAACGACTTTATGAAACGGGCATGATGGTTTTCAGATATTACCTTTACAGGGTCCCAGTAGCCAAATGAGCTCATGTATTTGTAGGTGAAGGCCAGCATTTTATGAGCAAGGTGTGTCGTCACTGGATAACATTTTTCAAAAATGCTTGCCCGATTTTCCACTAGTGGTTTCAATTTCAAATTCAATACATATTGCACAATGTGAATTTTCCTAGCTCCGTTAACTGTAATTATTGGTATCAGAAACTTCTCGAATTCTTCCTGATAAGAGAAATTATAAAGCTTGATATATTTAGTGTTTATTTAGTGTTTACCAGTTAGAGCATATAGACACAGCTGGTGACTACATAATCATATAAGACAAGTATCTTTTAGCTTTATGAGGGGCTGCCTGTGGGGAGATGACCTCACTCTGACCTTGGAGGCGTCCATGCTGATCTATGAATCTCATAACTGCATAACTGCTAGGTGATGCTGACAAAGGGCCTGCTGCCCTAAAATACTCTTTTGAAATATCACAAAAATAAGAGTGAACCTAATTACCCTCTTTGCATTCCCAGATTTTTACTTTTTATGCAATGATGAAGGGAAGGCCATAACCTGTATTATTTGTAGGTTATTCATATCTGTTTCAAATTTTTCTCCCAGTTCGCTTCTCAGGCGCTCAGTTGCTTCTCCTTCCTGCTCCTCATCTTCCTCACTCATCTCTTCCTCATCCTTTGGAAATTCCTCTTCGAGGATGTTTTCAATATCCTCCTCGTCATCAGGATCTTCGTCACTAAAGTCATCATCATCTCGGAAAATACCCTAGGGAAGAAAGGGTCCCTTTACTCTCTATATGAAGTTTGTGGCTTGTGCGAATTAATTCCACCAATAGCTTTGGGGGACCTGCCTTAAAGGCCTGGCCTCTGCTGCGGTCTCTTTTAAGGGAGAGGGTTCTCTCTCGCTCTCTTGCTTTCTTGCTCTGGCTCTTGCATGGGGTGAGGGACACCCAATGGTGGAGAGGCAGCGTGGATGAGAGGCAGCTTCAGCCCTTAAGAAATCAGTTTTTATTACCTCTGTGAGTTCCCGCTTCACGATGCAGTAAGAATGTGAAGACTGGCTGGCACCCAGAACTTAATGCCTTCAAGATTGTCACTATGATGGTTCCACAAGCAAACAGACAAGATACTAAATGCTATTTATGCCCAAGTTGTCATATTGTATGTTTTTATAGTCTTTAGAAATAATATTTAATGTAGTTCAAAAATGACAAAATACTACCAGCTGCATTGCCAAACTGGAAAATCAGTTTCCCTATCTGTAAAGTGGGAACTGCCTAGCGCTCAGGATTTGGGGAGCTTTGGATGAGTTAATACATGGGAAGTCATTGGCCCACGTATCGGAAAGAGAGAACTGACTCTTTCTGACTGGCCAAGCCAGGCATATACAGCTCTGGTAGGTTTTGCTCCTTCCTCTCCCTTTGTAAGCTATAGAAGGAACCAAAAGTCCCCTGTGGTAACCAATTGAAATTAGACATCTCGTCCTAACACAGGGTTTCCCCTTTCCCTTTATAAACCAACATTTGCCTATGGGCCTCTCTATCCCTCTCTATCCAGGGACAGTCCTTTGTCCCTCCAGCGCAAATAACCCTTCTCTTTCTTCTCCATCCAACCCCTACTGCTCCCATTCAAGACCCTGAGAAAGCCAGCCATTGGTGGCTCCTCCCCCAGGGATGCTCAAGACCACACCTACAGGCTACTTAAGACACTACCAAGTGGTTCTTCCTCTTCCCTTGGGACCAGTCGGGAATGCTTTGCTCCTTAAACCTTTTGACTATTTATTCGGCCTGACCTGATTTATTGCATCAGCTAAGAGACTTAATACTTTTGTCCCTCTAAGGTTGAGAAAACTCCTTTATGCTGAACATTTGGTCTTAGGGTGTCTCATGTCAAATACTTGTACCTTGACTCCTACATGAACATGCCTGTACACACACACACACACACACACACACACACACACACACACACACACAAACACACACACTGTACTAGCGCGGTTTTTGTCAACTTGACACAACCTAGAGTCATTAGATCATCGGATAAGTGGGCACCTGGATTGTGACAATGCCTCCATAATATCTTGATGTAGATAAGCCTGTGCGGTATGGTCTTGATTGGTGTGGGAGGGCCCCGCCTGCTGTGGGTGGCCCGGGGTATCTAAGAAGACAAATTGAGCAATGCAGGAGAGACAAGCCAGTAAGCAACACTCCTTCATGGCTTCTGCATCAGTTCCTGCCTCCAGGTTCTGCCTCGAGTTCCTTCCCTGTCTGTTCTGGATGAAGAGCTCCAAGTTCCAAGATGAAACAAACCCTTCCCTCCCCAGGTTGCTTTTGGTCACGGTGGTTCATCACAACAATACAAAATAAAAAGCAAACCTCAGTTTCCAGCTTATTCCAAATGTCATCTGTATGTCAACCTTCGGGCCTACACTCTGACCTCTGCCAACTCTTGAGAAGCTACCAGAGATGGCCTTGGCCCTGAACCCTGCTTAGTCTCATTTGCTCCCAGGCTTTGGCTTTTCCTTCACATACATGGTCTGTACTTCTAGAACTGTTCACCCAGGCTCTCATAGCAGGGTTGTTATGGTTCTCCTGGCTCTCCCAGGGCTCCTCCTTCCCCTGGCTACCCAGCAGACCCACATTCCAGAGAAGGCCCAGAGGCAGAGCCAGTGGGCAGGAGAGTGAGGATTCTACAAAGAAATGGGAACTGATTTATAGATCATTCTTTAATTGCAATCTGTGGCAGAATTTCCACAAGATTGCAGTGCTTTCCATAGAAAACAGAAGCAGTCACTGGGCGGCTGTGACAGACACACAGGTTACAAGTTTCCTTTGCTGGTAAAAAATCTTTGTCTGCTCTGGGCATTGGTGGCACACGCCTTTAATCCCAGCACTCAGGAGGCAGACGCAGGCGGATCTCTGTGAGTTCGAGACCAGCCTGGTCTACAAGAGCTAGTTCCAGGACAGCCTCCAAAGCCACAGAGAAGCCCTGTCTTGAAAAAAAAAAAGTCTTTGTCTGCATGTGTTCCCTAGTTAGATTTCTTAGAGGGTAAGTCAGGGATGCTGCCAGTGCCCACCCCCACCGTGGTGGGAGGAGCTGAGGTCAACATCTAATTTGAAGTATCTAAGTGGATATAAAACTATTCCCTAAATGCAAACCATTAAGTGTGCTGTGGGCAATGGTGTCCCTGGTGAAACATTTTGTGATGTCCTATTGAGTTATCTACACACACAGGCTTTTTTAGTGGTCTCTCCTCCTCGCTGGAAAACTTGAAGGGAAAGTGGGTGCCCAAGACAGCTCACCACTGTCTAAAGAATCCTTTCCCATATGTTGGAACCCCCTCTCCATGTTGATCTCAGAGGTGACCCCCTCCACTATTGAGCAATCAGAAGCCTCCCCACCAGAGCCCACTGAAGAGCTAGCCCAGGCTGTCAAGTGTGTGGAGTGCTCTGCTCCCACTCAGAACAGCCTGAAGAATGTGTGTGATGAAGTGATATCAGCTGCCTGGGAGCCTCTGGCACAGAACCACAGCGCATCTGCTGTGAACACGTTTCCAGAGCCCATTGCACAACTGGTGTCATCATCATACTGAAGCAACATTTAAATCGGACTAAAGGTCAAAAGGCAAAACCTTTTTCCGCAACAATGCTCAACGTCTTACACCTTCCAAGGCACCATGAGATGAGAGGCGAGGCCAACGGCATGACCTCCTTGACTCCAGTACCTGCTAATTTGTACTGTCAGAAAGTATGAGTGCTAGCTTTTGTTTCCGTCTTTAAACACACAATAACAAATTCCCCACCACCTTGTTTTATTTTAAAGCAAGACTAATTTGAATTGTCAAAGCTGCTCCCTGGTTCCATTTAGAGAGTAATCTGGGGCATATTTAGGTCCCCCCACTTCTCTCCTTTTGAGGTATGTGGAAAGGTTATTTTTAGTCATTTGTTTGTTCTTTTTAGTTTGTTAACCAGAGGACAGCTGTTGGGGGGAAGAGCAGATTATTTCCACACTCTACCTCCCAGGTCCAGGTCCTCATGACGCTCTGAGAAGGGAGTATAGAAGGGAGTATAGAAATGCTTCATTTAATAACACACTCCTTGACAGTTGCCTTTTCTCCCCACCGTCAAGGGGATCCAGTAGTTGATGAAGTCCATGAAGTGGGGTGAAGGCGCCTGGAGTTGTCCAGCCCCTCCTTCCTAAAAAGTACTCTATACGTGACAGTGACTTCCAAGGGTATTTGTTTGTCATTTACTGATTGGGGGCAGCTATAAGTTCTACTTTCTTTTATTGGTAATTAAAAAAAAAGTGCTGCATCTTTTGAAATATACCAAGCAGATTGGATTCTGAATTTTAACAGAAAGTCTTGAACTAAGATCAGGCACAGAAGTCTGTTATTGCCTACTTAATACATGGGGGAAATGACTGTAATGGGTAAAAGGAAGGGAGGAGGGGGGAGGGAAGGAGGGAGGGAGGGAGGAAGAAAGGGAAGGAGGCAGGGAGGAAGGGAGGAAGGGGAGGAAGGAGGGAGAAGGAAAGAAAGGAAGGAAGGAAGGAAAGAAGGGAAGGGGAGAAGGAAAGGAGGAAGGAAGGGAGAGAGGGAGGGAGAAAGGACGGAAGGGAGGGCGGGAGGGAAGGAGGGGAAGAGGAAGGGAGGGAGGAAGAAAGGGAAGGAGGGAAGGAGGAAGGGAGGAAGGAAGAAGGGAGGGAGCGACAGAGGAAGGCCTCCTGATGGCCCTCACATCTTGGCAGAAGAGAAAGTAGACAGGAAATGAGGCTGGGCTCTCACCTCAAGGTCTACCCCCAATGCCCACTTCCCACAGGAAGGTTCTACCCTGTAAAGGTTCTACAGCTTTCAAAAACGATGGCCCAATTGGGGCACAAGTACTCAAATACAGGAGCCTGTGGGTAACAGTTCACACTCAAACCATACACCTTGTCTAATTATCCTGTTCTGGCTTCTGTACCCTTGAGTGGTTTAGCTGTAACACTGGGTCAACTAGGTTGATGTGGGAACAGCCGTCCCCAAATAAAACAAAATCTTTGGTCTCCAAAGGTGGGTAGGCACTACACTGAGCATCCTGCACCTGTGTCTGACTATAGGTCCACAGGCTCTCCTCCATCTCATGTCAAATCCTCAGACAATGAACATTTTAGTTTCAGGTCAACCTTATAGGCTCCGTCTATCCCCACTCCTATGTTTCAGCCTGTCTCTGGGGTGGGAGTGTGAAACCAAGAAGAAAATTCAAAGATGAAAATCCAAAAGACACAGTTCAATGCGCTGTATATTTCATATGAGAACACTTCAGCCTCTTTAGTGGTTTCGTTTCTTTAAGTATTTGTTCATGTCAGGTGTGGTGGTACACACTTTAAATCACCAAACTCAGGAGGCAGAGGCAGGTGGATATCTGTGAGTTCAAGTTCAGCCTGATCTACATAGCAAGCTCCAAGACAGCCAGGGTGACATAGAGAGACCCTGTCTCAAAACAAAACAAAACAAAATGAAAAAATATTTATTCTTTTCTGATTATATAAATATTAAAAAGGTCATTTAAAATAGTAGCATATACCATGACAAAAGTAAAAGAAGCAAAATTAGGTGTCATTTCACTAAGCCCCTGCAAACTCTCTGTTAGTTCTTGTGGGCTCTCTAAACACATCCTTGGTTTTTTCAACTCTTGAGATCATAATGTTAGGCTTAAAAAAGCATCTACTTACTTCCTCTCTCCGTTTTCTGTCTCTCTCAGAAATAAGTTCAGCTCTTCTTTTAGCAATCATATCCTCCTGTTGAAGAATCACTTACAAGTTACAATAGAAAGACAATGCAATCATTTGCTGTGTATCGATGTTCCTTTTCAAGCTGGGGCTAACCGTGGTGGAAGGGTGGGAGCCTGCTCCAGGAAAACAAGTGATGGCGATGGCTGGAGAGCATTCCCGTCCTTCTGGCTCCCTCCCAAGGGATAAGCAGCTCTAGGGGTTCAGTCACTCCATCCTAGAGCTCCCTTTTCAGGTGAATTGTACCTTTGCTTGCTTGGGGAGGGGGACATGGGATTTCACAGAAATCTCTTGTGCTTACTGCAAGGAAAGCGCAAGCATGTTGGAGATGGCCAGAGGGAGGGTGAATGACCATGCCCCATTTTCAGGGTTCTCCAACCTAACACAGTGGTGCTGGTTGCCTCAGGACTCCCTGAAGTTTAATCAATTACAGTGTGCCTGCCGGAGGTGGGCACTGCCCTGCCTTGGGCATTATGTGTTCTTTCACTTTCTTCTTAAAATACCATATCAAGTCAGGCAGGCAGTGCCACCTACTTAAGGGTGAGCTAATAGGAATCCAGAGAGATCTGTGCGATGTCACCCAGGGCATGAGACTCCCTGAGGAGGAGTCCTGGAAGCGGATGGTGTGGCTGCTGCAGCAAAGAGCTTACGTTTACTGTTCAGACCCTGACGGTACAGCTTGATTCAAGCAGACATTTAATAGCTAGAGAGTACAGAGACCAATCTAGGCAAGCCACTGCTGGGTCAGCATAAGAGTGCTGGTGTGCACCCAAAGACCCCGAAACGGTATACGGGTACTGCTGGGTGGGCGCTTGGGCACCGGCTGCCAAGATCCTCTGCGTTCCAGCTCTGGCTCTCTCACAGCCCTGGCTGCCTCTGCAGTGCACCTCAGCCTGCTGCTGTGCCTCACAGAGGGAGGCCTGAGCACCACCCATTTGGAAAGAGAAGCATTCACATGTTGATGGTCAGAAAAGCTCCAACTGAGCATGACACTCAGAGGCAGAGACAGGTGGTCTCTGAGTTCAAGGACAGCCAGGATCACACAGGGAGACCCTGTCTCAAAAACAAAAAAGCTTTAAATAGTTAAATTCTTATTAAGGATGACATATTTGATGGAAAATATTTTCATGGTTATGGTGGCATCAAAACCCAGAAGCCCCACTCTTGTGAAGACTGAACAGTATTAACCGTATTCCCCTGTGTCTGGACTGGATATGTACCTTGATTTTTGTCTTCAAGTATTTGATGAGCTTTTTTCTTTCTAATTTCTTGCACTGTTTCAATTTCCACTTCTGAACTTGTGTAGGAAGGAGGCGATCAAAGACATCTTGATCATCTACTTGTATTACAACAGCAGCATCTGGGAAAAAGCCCCGCTCTCCTAGAAACTGGGCCTCCTCTGGGTACCTCGGGAAACCGTCCAGTATGAAGCCAGTAGAGCTGGGAGGAAATTTTCATAATTTGCTTAAAACAGCATAGATATTGCAAACTAAGCCACACTCAGAAGACAGACACCCCATGTTTCTCTCATAGTCAGGGTTATCTTTCTACCATCTACACTATAGCTGCGACATGACACCAGAGCAAGTGTTTTGTGAGAAGAAAGGAAACGGGAGTGGGGAGGGGTAACAGAGGTGGCACTATGAGCAACAAACACTTAGCTATATGTATGTATGAAATTGTCATAACAACTTCATTATTTTATTTTGTATCATAGCTTAAAAACTCAAGCATGAAAAACATTATATTATAGATCTGTTTATACTATATATTGATGGAAAGGGCAAAAAGTGCTTGGGCACACAGACAAGCACTGGAAAAGTCAGGAAAGTTAAACTTGCAGATGTTTAACTCCAAAGTAAAGAGATGTTTGTCCTGTTCCACCTGGAATGCTGGGGATGGGTGTAGTTTACAACCTGGTGATCCTTTGCCGTTTGAGGAGGCAGGCTAGGCCATATCTCCCAGAATTTATGTTTCACTTATCCCAGACCCTTCCCCCTAAAGCCATGAGCATTACTTCTGTGTCATAAGACCCATCCTCGTGAGAGATGTCATTTGTACTAGAGCCTAAGTGACTTCTATGTTATCACAGGGCCAGTCACTCTCCCTAGACCCTTATCTCGAGCATCATTTGTCAGTCAATAGAACTGACAAACGACAGGGAATGAGGTCATATGCACTTTGTAAACGTGTCTTAAGCCTTTTGCACTCACAGAGCTG
The DNA here is from genome assembly GCF_017639785.1 of Mesocricetus auratus. NCBI lineage: Eukaryota > Metazoa > Chordata > Mammalia > Rodentia > Cricetidae > Mesocricetus > Mesocricetus auratus. The sequence goes on from NW_024429199.1 coordinate 2,566,714, forward strand.
AGTGAATTGTTATCTGAAAACTTCTCTCCTAAATCGTGCTGTGCTTAAAGATGGCGAAAAATAAACGAGCTGACGCCAGACTCTAAGAAGTCTTGGCTCAGCACCAGTTACCAAAATCTGACCGAACCCAGTTTCATTCTTGTCTCTTTGCAGAGAGTTTTCCCTGCCTGCTGTAAAGCCCCCAGGGATCCTCCACATACCATCTATGCATGTATTAAAGATTTTAACACGTGTTGATGAATCTTGGCTTTATCAGATGTGTAATAAGCAGTTTAAGGAATTTTCATTTTAAAAACCATTTCTAGTTGCATTTATTGTTGCTTCTTAAATCTCCCGCTTTGCCAGCTCCTGTTTTGTCTGAGATTCTTTTTTTTTTTCTTGGGACAAGGTTTCCTTATATAACCCTGGCTGGCCTGGAACCTGTTATGTAGACCAGGGTGGCCTCAAATTCACAAACTTTGCCTGCTTCTACCTCCTGAGTGCAGAGATTAAAGGTGTGTGCTGCCATGTCAGGCTTTGGGAATTTTTAGGTGGCCTGGATATACAAGTATATAAAAAGCTATACAAATCAAACATTTAGTGGTAATAAATTTGTTTTAAAACAATTCTTTGGCATGTATGTAATTTTACCATTTGTTAAAGATTCATGTGCTTGCTTATTTTTATGTAAAGAGGCAGGTGGATCTCCGTGAGTTTGAGGCCATCCTGGTCTACAAAGCCAGTTCCAGGCAAGCTAGAGCTGCACAGGGAGATCCCGTCTCAACCAGAAAAAAACTGACAGAAAAGGCAAACAAGAATTAAATCTTGGCCAAGTATGTGACACTGGGACGTATAGCATCTTCAATGTCTCTCAGAGATACAGTTGTCAGTGCTGAGGATGCCGTTGTATACAGTGATGTAATGCAAAATGGCGGCAGTGTGCCAAGGACCACTTGAGTAATTACTGGAAACTCTGTCCCAATTCTAGTCAAAATTCATCTAATGATCGTTTATGAAAGTCAGCTCATCAACTCAAATAGCACATTTTAAAATCGAATGTTCTACCAATCCAAAGATGTGCTAATCTTATGTTGTCATGCTGAAGAATGACAGTAGCAGACCAGGATGTCTTCGCTTTCTGTTAAACTATCGTGTTTCTGCAAGGGCAGAAAACTGTGAATGCAGCAAGACTCCTGTAGTTCGTGGCATACAGTATGAGTACGAGCTGAGGCGTTTCAGGGACACTCATTGGGCTTGTGTGTTGTGAAGGCTTGCATACTGCAAAGTGTGCCTGCTGTCCATTCAGAACCAAGGCTGCAGGGAAGTCATTAGACGCTACCCTGACAGGTATCGCCCCAAACACCCCACATTCATTATGTCTTTAATTTCTGGATTAAGTCTTGGGTTTTGTGTATTAAAAAATCTTTTCCTGTTGCCAATATTTTTCATGATTCCTACACTGGAATTTTACATGATTCCTATCCCATCTGGAGTAACAGCCCAGAGTTCAAGAAGCGAGTGTGTAAATGATATTTTTTTCACAAGGTGTATAAAGTTAGGTTAAAATAATATTTGCACTGTAATATAAAATTGCAGTTAGCTGTCTGATAATTACTAACTGGGAAATTGGAAAGTGAGCTCTGTGCTTGGGAGAAGTGCCTAGCCTTAGAATATGTTGCCTTGAAAGAGCTGCCTGAGTGGGCCGCGGGACCCTTCCTGCTATGAGGTAACCACACACCCCTCCAGAGTCTCCTGGTAGCCAATAACAACTGCCCATGTGCAAGTTCTGCCTCAGGTGACAGAACTTTTAGGGACGTGAGAATAACCGGAAAGCCAACACACTTTAATAAGTACTTATAAAGTGGCCTTCCCTGGCTTCATGATCTTGTTGAGAGGTCAGTATAATCTGACTTTTGGGTGAGTTTGTTGATCCTATTTATCCAAAAAATGTTTAATATGTTTACACATACATGTATGTTTTCTTCCCAATAAACTGAGATTTTTATGAACATCTGACTACTTCAGTCTTCCAAGGTTAATTCTCAAATGTTAATTCTCCTTTTTTATCAACTAGGCAATTTTCCCTCAATTGGCTGCACTGGGTGTCTCTTCAGCAAGGCCTTCGATGTGGTGTCTTCTGGGGGACACATTTCTTGCCTGGTGTCCTGGTGCCACTTGTTTGACAAGAACTTACATGTCCTCAGCTCTATGTCCTTACCTCTACATTCGAACTTCTGAGTTTTAATTCAGAAATTCCAAAGCCCCACTTCGATTTTTCAATGCAGCGCGTCAGGAATGTTCTGTGTATGATACTGTCAACAATCATGATGGCCCCTAGCGCTCCAACCCACTCTTGGCTGGGTCCAGCAGTCCTTGCTGCCAGACATACAAGGTACATCTAGGTTCTTCTCCACCTCCCTCCCACTATCGTGACAAGGCCTGGCACCTTCAAACTTCATTTCTGTCATCACCTCACTGCAGCCCTCAGTGACTCTCCAGGCTTAATCTAGTAGACTGAAAAAAACTTGGAAAAAAGTCAACCTTTTCCCTCACTTATACAAGGAATGCGTTTCACAATAGAAAAAACGGAAAGTAGAGGAGAAAAAACACAAAACAGCAAATTATCCATACTCCTAAGGCCCAGATATTATTGCCTTTCGTTGTATTTCCTTCCAGTCAGCTCTTAATGGGCCCATCTCCCTACCATATTATGATATATTTCTGCATCGTTTAAAGTTTATTATCATATAATAATATCGCATGCCATTGTAAATCTTTATGATAAAAAAATGTGATGGCTGCGTAATACTCAATATTTAGATTTTACAGTGTAACTTTTTATATTAAATTTGAATTCATGTCTCTATAGATCTGTAGAAATATCTATATATATTGTTTACACTTCTTATTTTAAAATATAAAAAATTTATTTATTTTTATTTTCTGTGTGTGAGCATTGTATCTGCATGTATGTATATGTACTACAGATGTGCCTGGTGTCCACAGAGGCCAGCCAGAGGGAGTCAGATCCCCTGGAGCTGGAGCTATAGATGGTTGTGAGCTGCTGTTTAGCCACTAAGAACCGAACCTGGGTCCTGGTGTTCTAATTGTTGAGCCATTGCTCCAGACATTTTGACTTTTTAATTTAGAAATGTTAGTCTTTGTTTCTCTTCCTATTTTTATATAGATATCTTAGTGTGTGGTGTGATATGAGAAGCTAACTTAATGAAGAACAACCCAAGTTTCCCACAGCTATTGATCTAATTTAGGGAATAAGAACATTTTAAAAACTTGATGACTCGATTCCACCCCCTCATTTCAGACAGGCAGTAGATACAACTGTGCCCAGAGGAGCACGAAAATACGTATCTAACTTCTCTGTAGTTCAGTTTCCTTTCTTTCAAACCTATCATGCAAATTTCTAGCCCATTTATGCCCCAATTTTTACTATGATTAAATACGAAAAGTATCTAACACAGCTAATAGAAGTTACTGTGACAACATCATTAATTTTCATATACAGATTAAGTAATCCTATTTGAATAAAATGCAGTTGACCAGTACTTGGTGTGTAGCAAGCTACAAACGTGTTTGTGCTATTATCAATACTGTAAATATCATTTCATGCTCTTTTGGTGGATATCAAGGCAGAAGATGCCAGTTAGTAAAACAAGGAAAGTTTTCAACTCCAGGAATCTGAAGGTTTGTTCTGTGTGGGTCAGCATTTGCCGATGGGCTAAGAGTGGACAGTTACCCAGTGATCGTAACTGTAATCATTACAGGGTTGTGGGGGAGAGGGTCCAGCATAGCAGGGAGGTACGTGGGCTAAGAAAATCATAGATGTGCCCTAGAATCACCTGAGGACCCTACAAAAATGCCAGTTTCTGGATCCTGGATCAAACTTCTGCAGATTCTGATTTAATAGTTTTGGGATGGATCTCTGGCATCAGTGTTTTTCAAAAACCCCACAGATGTTTCAATGTGTAGTTTACACGGATGAGTAAGAGCAAATTTGTAGGTATAAACTGAACTGTAGTTTTACCATTAAGAACAAGTGAAATAAAACCAATAAGAAACATAAGCCCTGTGTATGGAGGCACCGTATTGGTTCTTTAAGCCACCACTCAGAAAGTATGGAGTCTAGAATTTCTGAAGGCAGGGGCTCGTTCTCCGTTAGACTCAGCTTGATTGCGTCTTCCTCTTCTGTGAATTGCACATCTGGAAGCTAAAGGCAAAAGTTACAGAATAAGAGGAGGCCACACTGACAGCAGTGCTGTTTTGCAGAACTGATTAGAACGAGGCATATGCTTTTCTCTGAGGTCACTTTTGATACTGTTACTTGAAAACAATTCAAAACTTGAGTTCTGTGCACTGATATATAATATGATTAAGTAATTAAGAGGTACCTAATGTAGCTAAGAGAAGTCACTACAACAACATGATATATTTTGTATATGGTGTCATGGTCTTAATGCATCATTTTTTTTTTGCCAAAAATGTGCTTGATTCACATCACACATCTGTACAGCATAACTGATTTTTGCCATCTATCCTATAAGGAGATACAGTTACGTCTCCTTAGGTCAGATCCTGATGAGAGGCTGGGACAAACACACAGTTACCTGAAACACATTCTAGAAGGGGTGCATAGCATCACAGTAACAGAGAGAAAATATTGGGATGATGAACTAAGGTCATCTTTCTCTGAAGGTGAGCCTCAAATGTATAATAAAAAACATGTCAGTTATTTCTGAAATAAACCTATTTTTAAAAAAATATTTATTTATTCGTATCTCATGTGTCTGAGTGTTCTGCCTGCAGGTGTATCTGTGTACCATGTGTGTCTGATGCCCATGGAGGTCTGAAGAGGACATTGGATTCCCTGGGGTTGGAGTTACAGATGGTTGTGAGCCACCGTGTATACGCCAAGACCCAGACTCAGATTCTCTGCAAAAGCAACAAGTGCTCCTAACAGCTGAGCCATCTCCAGGTTCTGGAATGGAACTATTTTTATTGAGTACTCTCATCATCAGAGATTCTGAAAATGAGTAAGATCCGATAAACTCCACTTGCCAGGAAGCAGGGTTTCCATTTTATTATTATCTAAAATAAAACCCCTTCATGTGTCTACTGAGACACAAACTATTCGGGAACTAGAAAACCAGCAACACTCAGTGTCAACCGGCCATTGCAGAAAAGCAGGGAATATTTTGTTATATTAAAAAAAATACGCTAGTGTATGAAAACCTGGGTCAGTACACATTAAGCTTATTGAATATAATTTTCTTTCTGACTACACCATATAGGTGCAAAACATTTAAACTGTGTCTGAGGGAGTGCCTTGTTACCTATTAGGGCACTGTCTGTCACTGTCTGCTCAGAGTTTTTGCTATGTGTAACTGTGTCTGAGACCATTTGCAGGGCCCAGTTGAGAGGAAAATACCCTTTTTAAGAAAGGAATTAGAATCCAGAACTTTCTTTTCACTACCCCAGATAGAAAGCATTTAAGAGACACATATAAAGTTTTCTATTAGGCCTCACGGGAGATTAATATTTTAAAATCTCCATTGGCAACAGAGCATTTAAAAATAATATTTGACAGGGAAAAACCACAACAGTGGGAAACCTTACACTGTAGTTCAGACTCACCAGACAAAATGTCCCAAATAAACGCTACCCAACCCCTCAGTGTGGGATTCACTTTCCTGACTTGTGTCAGCATCACATAAGACAGTATTAGATACGCTAGGCGAGAAGTGGGTTTATGTGTCCCATTGGAGAGGGTGACTTTTACGGTGGCTTCTTCTCCTCAGGTCTCTGCAGTTTGAAGTTACTGTTATTGTATAACAGACACATAATGCTGCTTTACAAGAGGAGTCGACTTCTCATTTGGGCTCACAGGTTAATGAGAAGGACTGAGCCCCTCCCTCAGGGAGGATCTACCTGGAAATGTGATATTTTAACCCACTTCATTTCCCCTTCAAGGCAGCATCTTATTTTCAGATTTTTACAATTTCCTCTTCTGGACTCCCCAGAGGTTCCGGAAGGTCATCGTCCTAAATCTGCAGTCACCTGGGGTTCCAGGAACAGACCACCACCAGATGAGGCTGCTATTCACACTGCACCCTCGTGTCTCCCCCCAGACAAGGACTCTTGGAGCCATCTTGCAGAAACAGAGCTGAGACAACCACCAACAGCCTATACCTTGACCAGGACTGCTTAATGCACGTGGGTCAGTACCCCAAAGACGAACTTGGGATCACCGGACCCCTCTGTCTGTGCACAATGAATCTCCACTTTCTCTTTCCACTGTGGTTAGATAGCATCCTGGGATGGTGACTGCGGCTACCCTCCCGGGGCTGCTGCAGCTGGAGCTTTGCTCTGAACCACCTGCTATGAACTAGCTTCTGCTGCAAACCCAGCATCCTCAGGGGCATCCCCAAGGGCATCCCCAGGTTACCTGCTTCTTGGTGCTTTCTTCTTCCACCTTCATGTTCGCCTGAATGGCAAGCTCCTCAAGCTCTTGCTTTATTGCTTGCTCCTCCTCGGAATCTTCCTCAAACTCAGGTCCGTATTTCCTTTCAGCCTTGAGCAGCATTTTTTCTTGGAGAAATTCATCAAATTGAATGTGAAATATACCAAAGTTTTCCGCCAGCTTTCTTCCGCATATCGTTTTGCCAGAGCCACGGGGACCCAGAAGACATATCCTGATTGGAGGAGCCTGCCGCAGAGAGTGTGGAGCAGAGGGAAGGAAAAGCGTTCAGTAATTAGTTGGTGGTGCTCACACCTATAATACCAGTACTCGCGAGTTCGAGGCCAGTCTTTTTTAAAAGTGTTTTTTAAATTTTATTGTATGTGTATGAGTGTTTTGTCTGCATGTGCCATGTGTGTGCCTGGTGCCCAAGAAGGTCAGAAGAGGGCAATGGATCTCATAGAACTGGAGTTATAGTTGTGAGCTACTCTGTGGAGATCAGAACACAACGCCCGGAGTCATTTCTCTCCTGTCACCATATGGGATCCAGGAACTGAAGTAAGGTCTGCACACAAGCACAGCTCAAGTTGGTCTCATACTTACATAGATTCCCCTGCCTCTGCCTCCGGAGTGCTAGGATTAAAGGACCCCCCCCACACACAGAGCAAATAAATAGGAAAATAAAAAACTAATATATGTATGTTACACTTTGATCTAGGTATCCCATTACAAAGAATTATAGTAAAAATAATTCAAGAGAACCAAGAATTTTATGTGCTAAGTTGCCTGTTAATAATCATTTAATATCTACAATGGAAAATAATTTTATGAAAAATGTCTATGGGTAAATTAGATGATGAAGTTGTTGAGCATTGGACACTCCATGGGGAAAAAGCAGATTGTAAGCTATGACAAGTGAGCTGCCTGTGGCTTCTGGGAACTGAATCTGGGTCCACTGAGACAGAAACAAGTTCTTAAGTCCTGAGCCATCTCTCCAGCCCAACTTGTGAGTAAATATCAGGTAAAAAGACACAAGCTAGGTGCTCATTTGACATAGACGTTATTACAAAAGTCAGAACAGATCATCACTTTAATGCCATATTGCAAAAAGCTGTCTGTTTTAAAACCTAGACGCTATCACTATGCTTTGCGGTTGATGGTGGCTTCTGGGAGCAAGATTAGAGACTTTACTGGGGCACACTCATGGAGAAGCTGGGGGCAAGATTAGAGACTTTACTGGGGCACACTCATGGAGAAGCTGGGAGCAGTCACTAGCGTGGGAATATTGTCTTCACCTTTAGTGGTTCGTCCTGGGCCACATACTCCTCGGGATGCTCCAAGAACTTCTCCTTGGCCTCGGCAGTGGAAAAGTAGTATACCTTTTCTCGGTACTTCACAGCCTCCTCCGTGTTGCCTGGCTGGAGAATGAAGTTTTCTTTGAGAACCACTGGGCAGAAGTGCTTTGTGTCTCCCAGGTGCCTTCTTTTTTCTTTCAGCTTTTCTTCACCCTAGAAACATTGTTCAGTTCAGAGACTATCAAAGACATTTTGATGCAGTAACGAAGAGGAATTTAGAAGCAATTCACTTTGAGGAGCAAATCATCTACAAGAATGTCCACTCTAAAACAGTCCACAAAGCCATCCTTATGTTATTTAATGGATTAAAAGCAAGTTGCTCATGTTCCTCTCAATTTAGTTCCTACATTTTTCATTTTCATAAAAAATGAAGCAGTACTGAGAATTAAGGTGCGCTCCACCCTCTCGACACAGAGGAATGAAGTGAGGTCAGTTTCTGATAGGAAACAATTCTCAAGGAACAGAACCAGAGTCAGGGTCACATTCTCTTACATACGATAATGAAGTAGGTGATCTGCTTTGTTTTATTGAAAGGAAAAACTTGAAAACATTTAATTAAGTACAAATGAAAATTTATACTGTGACACAATGTGACTTCTGGGAAACTAGTTAAAGCAGCAGGAAGACATTAAACACGCGCTATCAACTATTTAAACATCATTGTATCAGGAGTGAGCTCTGCCTTTCATTCTCCATCCACCAGTTCCCATGAGCACCCCGCAGAGGCTGCTAAACAGCTCTGCATACATAAAAGCCAGACAAAGATTTAAGCACGAATGCAGCAGTTTTGACACTAGAAATGGAATATTTTGTAGATTTTTCTGCAGCATGCGTTTGCTCACAAAAGAAGAAACCACAACACTTTTTCTGAACTGCAGCAAAACTGAGTCTAATCAGATGGTGCCGACCTTTAATACCAAGACTCACAGGTAGATCTCTGTGAGCTCAAGACCAGCCTGATCTATATAGTGAGTTCCAGGCCAGTCAGAGCTACACAGAAACCTTGTTTCAAAAAATGACACAAAACAAAACTGAGGATTACTGATTCTTGTCTGTGATGTGGAAGAGTTTAGATAATATAAGAATTGTTTTATTAGTGTATAAATATTAAAATGGTCTATAAACCACTTCTGTTACTTATTTAAGATTTATAACTTTCATAAGTAAAGTTTCCTTTCTTTATTCCTAAGTCACTTTCAGTAAATAACTTGGGTGAATCCTTTTTAGATGCTCAAGCCTGTTAGAATGAAGCTTATAACTTAGGAGTCCTTCAAGGATCTGGAAACTCTTTTTGTTTCAAATGTTATTCACTGCCTTTGCTTTTTACCTGATTCAGGCTGACAGACGTTCACCTGTCTCCCTGCTCTTTTAAAGGAGCCAACTTTTTGGTTTTCGTCTGTTGCTTTTATTTTGTTTTCTCATTTTATTTGTCTCATTTATTTTGGGTTATTCTGTTGTGTTTATTTTTATTATCTTTAGTTGAATGCTTAATTTTTTCAGTTTTTCTGCGCTTTCAATAAATATACTTAATATAGGATTGCTAGACTTAATAAATAAAAATAAAACCCCCGGTTCCTCAGGTGAACTTGGACTTCAGATACAATTTAACCATTTCATATAAATACATGCCACACATAAAAGTATTCATTTACTTGAAACTCAGAAATATTCAAAAATAGGGACACTGGCTATACCATAGAGATGATCTTTTTGTTGTGATTCAAAGATGGATGTTCACATTTAGTTTATTTTTATATTTACTTATTTCACGTGTTTTGCCTGCATGTGTTTAAGTCCCCTATACAAATGCAGAGACACAAAGAAGGCAATGTATCCCCTGGAATTGTGGTTACAGAGGGATGAAAGGCACCACCCAGGTGATGGGAACTAAACCCAGGTCCTCTGCAAGAACAAGAGGTCTTAACTGCTGAGTCATCGCTCTGGTGCCCATATATTTAGTTTACACTTTCATCATGGATTTATTTACTCCCGTGATGGTTCCTTATAAGTCTTGGATATTTGATTATTTGGTACTTAAATTGTTTGGGGGAAAATAGTATATGTGACCTTGCTGGAGGAAGTGTCTCACTCAGGGTAGTATTTAAAATTTTAAGTTAATTCTCTTTGTTTCCCATTTGTGGATCAAGATGTGAGCTCTCAGCTACTTCTCCAGTACCATGCCTGCCTGCCACTGAGCTCCCCATTGTGATAGTGATGGACTCTTAACCCTCTGGAGCCATAAACACCCCAAACCCTCCCTTCTATATGTTGCCTTGGCTATAGTGTTTTATCACAGATATAAAAAAGTAACTACTATGACTTCCTGACATTTGGAAAAAAGTGTATTAAATTAAACATATATTTAAGAATACATGCATTTAAAAATTTCAAGTGTTCATTGAGGGAATGTAACAACTGTCATCCATATCTAGACTGCCCTATATGAGACTATCTCCCATCTCTTTTCATTCATGTCTTTGCCTTGGATGCGATTCCATCATTTATTTGATAACTGGACCTCTGATAACTTAAGTCAAGAGATGCATCACTTAAGACAAATAATGAGACTGGGAGGTACTTCACTTGTTAGAGGCTTGTTCTGCAAACATGAGGACTTTAGTTTAATTCCCAAGCACCCTCATGAAAAGGCAGGCACACACTCGTATCCTAGTGCTGGGATGTGGAAGTACATGAATCCCTAGGTCACTGGGAGCAAGCCTAGCCTGTTATAGAGCTCCAGGTTATGAAAGACCTTGTCTCCAAAAACAAGGTAGATGGTATCTGTAGAATGATAGTTGAAGTTGACCTCTGGCCACCACATACATGTTCAGACATGTACACTTACACATATATGGATGTTCAAACACATACATAAATATAGGTACACACAAAAGAAAAATAATGAGAACCAGAAAGGTGGCTGCTGAAAAATGGGTGGTCTGTGTGATGGCTGTTGTTCTTGGCTGCCGACTTGACTGTATCTGTAATCAGCTAAAGCCGGAGCTGCTGGGCATGCCTGCATGGGATTTCCTTGATCAGATTGTTTGCAGTGGGAAGATCCACCCTAAATCTGGCCCACACCTTCTCGTGGCTGCCCATGTGATAGGACGGGAAAGAGGAAGCTTTTGCTTTTTGCCTGCTTGTGCTCACTCTGGCAGGCAAGTTCGTTGATGCTGCTGCTGAGATGCTCCCTCACCTTCCCAAGAACCATCTTCTTCAGGATTCCATTGTGAGCTGCAGCTCAGCAGCTCTCCAGGCTTCCTCTTGGACTGAGCAATTATTGGATTCTCAGCCTTTCTCTCAGACAAACTAGACTGTAAGCCAGTCTAATCCCTCTCCTCCACACCCATTGTGTGTGTGTGTGTGTGTGTGTGTGTGTGTGTGTGTGTGTGCATTCCAGTTCGATTCCCTGGATAACACATAGTAATCATCATGTGCCCCTCTGTACTAATTTTTAAGCTACTTGTACCCTTTATTTTCTAAAATGAGCAATAGACAATGGATTTTGTCAAATGCTGCTTCTATATCAACTGAGATAGTCACTTAAGACTTTACCTCCAACCTGTCAATATGATGAGTAATATTGAGTGTTGTTCAAATATTAAACCAAGTCTTTCTGGGACAAGCTCTGCTTGGATATGAGGTACTGTTGTTTCGATACATTTTGAAATTTTGTTAAACTTTTCTTAAGAGTTTATATATCAATGTTTAGGAGAGGTCATCTGCTGTTACTGTTTTCTTTCTTTTGCCATCTTTTGCTGTGTTTGGTTTTGGATGTCAGAATGACACAGACCTTATAGGCTGAGTTGGAAATTTCTCCTCCTCTTCAGTTTTCCGGAAGAGTTTGTGTAGAATCAGTTTTATTTCTTCCTTAGTCATCTGACAACATTTACCAGGGGTGCTATCTGTGTTTCATTTCTTTCAGCTTCTGTATGTCTGGAAAAACTCTTTAATTTGCCTTTAGAGATAAAGTGTTATAGCAAGGCCGTGGTGGTGCACACCTTTAATCCCAGCACTCAGGAGGCAGAGGTGGATCTCTGTGAGTTTGAGACCAGCCTGGTCTACAAAGCTACACAGAGAAATCCTGCCCCCATAACAAAGTAACAACAAAAAAAGTGTTATAGGCACACAAGGCTCTTCCTCTTCAGCACCCGAAGCTGTTGCCTCACCCTCTTTTGGTCTTATCTGGTTTCCCTGAGAAGCAATGTCGCCCTGGTCATTGTTCTTGTGAATGTGGCATGCCTGCGCGCTCCTGCCTCTTCCAAGAAGGCTTTGTAACCAAGCAACTTGAATATGGCATGCTTGGTGCTGTTTTCTTCATGTGTCTTGTACTTGGGATTCACTGACCTTCTTGGATCTGAGAATTTGTAAACTGCTCCAAATACTGAAAAAGTACAGCTACTGTTTCTTCAAATACCATTTTCTCTCTCCCCAACACATACTTATGTGGATTCTGATTGCATGTATAGCAGGCTGTTTGAAGTTCTCCACAGGTCTGCTCACGCAGTTCCCTTTGCTTTTCTTGACTCTCTTCTTTTGTTTCAGACAGTTTCCATTTCTTTAACTTCCTTTTCTGCAGTTTCTAGACTATTGTTATTACAGTCAATGCACATTTCACTTCATATTTTCTACTTTTCAAACCACACAGCTCACATTATCCATCACATCTTCTTTTATCTCTACTTCCTGTTTTGAATTTATAGCACACAGCAAGAACAGCCATTTCAATGTCCTTATCAACCAATGCTGATGTGTTTTTCAGTTCTAGAGTAGTTTGAGTTGGTGATTTTTTCTTTTAATCATGAATCATCTTTTCTTAGCAGATCTGGCTTTCCTTGAGTGGATACCAAAGTTTATGCTGTAACACCATCAACACTTATGGTTGAGTTTGTTCTTGGACATAGTTGAGCTGCCTGGAAGTAGTTGGAGCAAAAGCACGTTTATTTTAGGTCTAATTATTTCCCATCTCTGAAGGCTGGTCCTTGCTCACAACTTACCCAGTGCTCTGTGCCTGGCAAGGTTTTACACTGGAGTGTTAAAGAAGATAAGATGTGAAAATACAAGTTTCAAATATTACAGACAGCTTGAGGATTGCCTGCAGAGACACAAGGGAGGGCTACTCCATTGCGGACCAGAGGGTGCACAGAAGAATATCAGAAAACACTACAGGAAAAGTTAGATGAAGAGAGGCTGACTATGAGCAGGGCAAACCCTTAAGCCATGCTAACATCAGTTCCTTGGTGACAAAGCACTGGAAGGTGTTGACAGAATCCACTGTAAATGGTTTGTTACTACACACCCACATACTCCTATATCTTTGGGTTTAAATTAGCCAATAATAAGTGTGGTGATATTTTGTTTATGATTTAATAAAGTCACCAGAGATCAAAATGCAAAGCCAGCCAAAGCCATAGAGCCAGGCAATGGTGATACATATCTTTAATCCCAGCAGCCATACTAGCTAGACATAGAGGGCAGGTGGTGGTGGCACACAGTTTTAATCCCAGGCAAATGCATCCTTGTTAGTTCAAGGCCACACTGACTATGTGAAATCGATCCAGTCTAAAAGAGAAACAGCTCACACAAAGGTGATCCCAGCACCTCGGATAACACGCCTTTAATCCCAGTAGTAGGGAGGTGGATACAGGAGGGATGTGACTGGGTGGAGACAGGAATGTAGGGCAGGAGGAGACAGGAATTCAGGATTGCAGCCTGAGGTTTTGGTGGAGGGCAGTGCAGTCTGCATTGCACTCTGAGGATGTGTGGAGACAGGATCATCCATTTCAGTCTGAGGTAGAGGTAAGAGCTAGTGGCTGGCTGCTTTGCTTTTCTGATCTTCAGCTTGAACCCCAATGTCTGACTCTGGGGTTTTTAACATTCGTGTTACAAATAGGTTAATTACAAGTGCAAGTTTGTTTAGCATATTTAACTTAGTGAATTCTATTTTTTTGTAAAAGCATATTGAAAGAACATTTTCCTGCTTTATTGTTGATATATACCTAATATGGGGATTTCCAAATGATAACGGTTATTATTATTCTGTTGCCAAAGGTGTAGATTGGTGTCTGAATATGGGTTGGTCCTGCATTGTTCACTATCATCATGTGGACAGCCTTCCAGACACTCAAAGGCATCTTTCACATACCTGCTTATATTATCTCTATAAAATATTTATAGTCTTAATACTCGCATAGTTTTTTCCATAGAAGAAAACAGTAAACAGATTTTCTCTTTATGTTTCATGGGTGTCTTCTTTTTTTTTTTTACATTAAGTAGTTCTGGCATTTTGGACAGTGACGTTAAGCTGTGGCAAAGAAGAAACTTTTATTTTATAAAGTTGAAGATGGGGTGGGGGTCCAGCTCAGTGGTCAAGCACTTGCCCAGAGAGTAAGGAAACTGGAGATGCCTATTTGTTCACGTGGCGGAGGTTTCAAAGTGATAATTACTGCTCTGGACACACACAGTTCTCAGTGATTGCCCATGAGATTGAGCAGGGTAAAAGCAGCCGTACCTCCTCTTCCTCCTCCTCCTCTTCCTCCTGATCCTCGTCCACTTCTGCCTCGGCCTGATAGTCTTCTGCTTCTTCATCGTAGTCTTCAGCATTTAGTTCCCATGCAGCATACTGAAAGGGTTCTGTTGTTCATAAAAAGGAAAAGAGTTTTTAGAACAAAAAGTTATCAGTCGATTATAATAGTCAAAAATTAGAGAAATTAACAATTGTTACTGATCTCTCAGTTTTTATATGTGTACAAGTTCTCTCTGTGAGAGCCACTCATCATGACTAGTGACAGTATGCTCTGTGTCAGCTCTGATTGACCAGAGCCTACAGCGTTTACGATAGTTTTAGAATGTCTTATGTATAAACTTCAGATGTCCTCAATGTTTTACTTGAGAAGCCATCAGAGTAGACCTTTTTAGTGCTAGTGTCTGCTCTTTACTATAAATGCTATGATTTTTGCCTTACTTTGCATTGTCTCAACTACTTTTTGAAGCAATTCCTTTGGTGTTTTGTTGGAAATATCCAGTGTTAATATTTGAATAAAATTGTCACCAATCATCTGCTCCAGATTTTTCCACATTACAAGGTAATTATTCAGCTCTTCTTTTATTGGCTCCATCTCAGGAACATTGGGGTAAGCATCTGGTGGGAACTCCGGCAGCACAACTTTCAAATACAAGTTCAAAGAGAGAGAAAGAAGAGCTTTGAAAAGCCTATTGCTAGTCAGACTACAAAAGAATCTATACTTTATCATGTGTTTTAAACTTTCAAAGACGAAAACATAGCATTCTGAACATTGATATAAATTTATAAATGCAAATTCTAATCATATTTTATATGCTATTAGATGGATAATTACATATTATAGAATTGAAATATGTGAGTGATGAGTGAGTTTCATATGGAAACTTTAGCTGTTAATATAAAGTATAAAATAAAATGAAAAGCACTGTGAACTGAATAGTTATACTTTTGATGGATTGACATAAATAAATATAATGCATATTGACTGGTGTGGTAGTTTGAAAGAAAAATAGCCCCCATAGGGAGTGGCACTATTAGTAGGTGTGGCTTTTTTGAAGTAGGTGTGGCCTTGTAGGAGGAAGTATGTCACTGTGGGGGTCGACTTTGAGGTCTCTATTGCTCAAGCAATGCTCAGTGTGATAGACAGATCTCTTCCTGTTGCCTACAGATCAAGATGTAGAACTCTCAGCTCCTTCTCCTGCACCATGTCTGACTAAATGCTGCCATGTCCTGCAATGATGACAAAAGACTGAACCTCTGGAACTGTAAGCCAACCTCAAATGTTTTCTTTATAAGAGTTGCCATGGTCATGGAGTCTCTTCACAGCTAGAAAGCATAATTAAGACAGAAGCTGGTACCAGGGACTGAGGTGTTGCTGTGATATGCCTGATCATGCTTTTGTTTGGAGGAATTTGGGTTAGGAAAGCAGTGTAATGTTTTAAGCAGGACTTAATGGGCCCTACTAGTAGAAGCAAGGAAGACAGTGGTGCTGAGTGTGATTTGAACTGTAGAGGCCTGGATCAAGAGAAGAAGAATATTAATATGTGACCTGAGATTGTTTTTGTGATAATTTGGTGAAGAATGTGACTGCTTTTTGTCCTTGTCCAAAGAAACTGCCTGAGGCTAAAGTGAAGATATTTGGATTAATTCCATTGGCAGAGGAAATCTCAAAACAGCCTGTATTGACTCTTTTGTGTGGATGTTAGTGTTAACTCTAATGAAGATTAATTATGAAAAGGAACAAACTAAACAAGGAAACATACAAAATGTTAAATTTGAGGAGAAAAGGAGCACCAGGAAGTTGAATGGAGCTAAGTCTTGTGTTCAAGGAGATAAACAGATTAAGAAATGGAAAAAAAAAGTAGCAGTGATCTCAGGGCAAGATCCCATTCAGCTAAGCTTCCAATCTGTGAAAGGGGGTTAAAGAAAAATCTCAGAGCTGGATGTGGTGGTGCACACCTTTAATCCCAGCACTTTGGAGGCAGAGGCAGGCAGATCTCTGAGTTTGGGGTCATCCTGCTCTAGAGAGTAAGTTCCAGGACAGTCAGGCTTAGGCAGTGGAGGAAACCACGAAAATCAGAAAGCTGGTGAAGATGGAACTGAACAAGGGGACTGTGTTCCAGCCCCAGCAAGCAGCACAACTTGGTAGCTTAGGCCACATGGTCTGGCTTTAGTCAAGGATACAAGAAAGTGGCTATGGAATCTTTCTCTTTGACTTAGAAAAGCCACTGTGGCATGTGTCAGGGATGTCCCTGGATGGAGGCTTATTGGTCCAACATTTCCTCACTATGCTCCCTTCCCTACATTTTAGAACAGTAATGTATATCCTGTGCCACTATATGTTGGAAGTATATGATCTGCTTTTTGAATTTTATTTTACAGGGATTGCAGTTAAGAGATTGTATGAATTTTAGAAGAGACTTTGAACTTTAGACTTTTAAATGAGTTTGAGATGTAATAGACTATGGGGACTTTTGAAGTTGGACTAAATGCATTTTTGTATTATGACATGACTACAAATCTTTGGGGGCCAGGGAGTAGAATGTGATAGTTTGAAAGAAAATGGCTCCCATAGGGAGTGGCACTGTTAGGAGGTGTGGCTTTTTTGGAGTAGATGGGACCTTAAAGGAGGAAGTGTGTCGCTGTGGGGGTGGGCTTTGAGGGCTCCTTTTCTCAAGCAATGCCTAGTGTGGTAGACAGTTCACTTCCTGTTGCCTGTGGATGAAGATGTAGGACTCTCAGCCTTTTCCAGCACCATTTCTGCCTGCATTCTGTCATGTCCCACCATGATGGCAATGGACTAAACCTCTAAAACTGTAAGCCACCCCAATTAAATGTTTTCCTTTGTAAGAGTTGCCGTGGTTATGGTGTCTCTTCATAGCAACAGAAACCCTAAGACAACTAGTATACAACATAGGAAGAAGTAAGCAGAGACTGACCCAAATTAAGGTTTGATCTGGCAGAAAAACACTTTTATGAATGGGAACTTTTATTTTCTATTCTGACCTGTTTCGGTTACTTCTTCAGGTTCCAGAACCTCTTTGGATCCCTTTTGGATTTCTGCTTCAACCGAAATGTCCTCAGAAGGTTCAGGGACTTAAGAAAGAAATCTAAGTTAGTGCTTGAATTTTAAAATGTTATTCCATATGAAAGTTTTGGCACAAAGATAACTTTAAAACTTACTTTAAATTAAAGATGATATATCTAATTGAAATATAGATTTATTTTTTAGGGATGGCCTGAAATAGAGTACAAGTCAGAAAATAAAAAGTTAAAATACACAAAAGGATATTGAAGAGTGGAATGGCAGCCTCAGTGGGAAAGAATGTTTGCTCTGTGAGCCTGCGGAGCTGGGTTTGAAACCCTAGCACTCATATATAAACCTGGGCATGATGGTATGTGCTTGTAAGCCTGCTACTGAGGAGCTGAGGCAGACAGGTCTCAAGAGCTCATGGGACAGCCAATACAGCCAAAACGTGGGATTCTGGTCCCACAACAGACCTTGACTTGAGGCAATGAGGAGAGAGTGATATAGGAAGACGCCAGAAGTCCTCCGCTTTCACATGAGCGTGCACAGGCACAGGTGCACCCATCCATGCTCATGTACTACACAGACATATACCCTCCTCATAAGACATCAACTAGAATAACAGTTGACACATGCTCATGCCATCCTGGTTGGTAACTTGAATGTTGTTAAAATCCCACAATTGTGGTATCAGATCTAGATCTGACACTTATGCTCCCTAAAATATCCCCTAGGAGTGTAAAGTGTCCAGGACAGCAGTGCAGGGGTGGGGACGGAGGGGCAGAAGACAGTCGCAGCTATTTCACCATCAAGGGGACAGGCTGTAGAGCATCCTTTTTACATGATACAAGACACCCTTCACACACATACCCAGCCCAGAAGGATCTAGATATGTACACTACTTACATATCTTCTTGCCCTATAGTCCCCAAATCTGATCCCAATTCTAAGGTACACACTTTGCATAGATTATATATACACATGGATGTATATCACACATATATACATATACAATCATATAATACTATCTTCTGAGTTAACGCTTTAGTACTCTTTTAACAGGATCTTTAGTACTTAAACTTTATTAGAGCAGAAAGTAGAAAAGGGACAAACCCAGGAGTTTTGTGGGTGACAGTTCAATTTATAAATTGCTCAGTTAATAAGAGCACTATAAATCCTGACCAATAGAAGAGCATTGGGACAGGGAGGGAGTAAGCTTGGAGGGTTTTGAGATGGCTATCTAACCTTTGGACTCAGGAGACTTTCTGTGCTTAGAGAGCCGACACTAAGCCCTTCCATTTCAATAAGACCTGACATTCATATGTGGTATGGGAGCTGGGGAAATGCATCAATTCTTTCATTAAATCACTGCACAGATAACACAGGGCAAAGGAGAAAGAGCCAGGAAACAGATCAGTGACAGAGCCAGGCATCAAAACCCGAGATGCTCAAGATGCAGGGAGTCCTTTGGGTGGTAAGTCTACAAGCATTGCCTTCACTTTAAACTTTTTTATTTTAAAGGATTTATTTAAAATTTTTATGCATGTTAGTATTTTGTCTACATATCTGTAAATGAACTGGAGGCTACAAGGGGGTGTTGAAAACCCTGAAATTGCAGTTATGGACAATTTCAAGCTGCTGTGTGGGTGCTGGGAATCAAACCCAGGTCCTTTGGCCGAGTAGCAAATGCTCTTAATTGCTGAGTCATTTCTTCAGTACCTTCGATTGAAATGTTTTATTAAAGTTCTTAAAATTTAGGAAGTGGAGCTTGAACAGTTTTTTGTTGTTGTTGTTGTCGGATTTTTTTTTTGTTTTTGTTTTTTTGGTTTTGTTTTGGCTTTTCGGGTTTCTCTGTGGCTCTGGAGGCTGTCCTGGAACTAGTACTTGTGAATCAGGCTGGTATTGAACTTACAGAGATCCACCTGCCTCTGCCTCCTGAGTGCTGGGATTAAAGGTGTGCACCACCACTACCCAGCTGAGTTTGGACAGTTTTAAGAGTACAAAAGTCCTGAAAACCCACAGGGTGAAAAAAAATTAAGTCAACTTGTGAAGAAGGCTTTGGAGCTCACCAGCAGCCCAAATGCTCACTAGATGCTTGTAGTGGACACTGTGGTAGTGAAAGGGACCTGCTTTAAAGTCAAAGGACTGCAGGGGAAGGTGGGGGAGAGCAGAGAAGACAAACACTCTCTCTCGTTCCTCCCTCTCCAGTTTGGATAGGGCTTTGAGTTAAATAGAACAACAGTTCTCAAACTAGAGAGTCATTTAATCATCAAGAGTGTCTCACATCCATCTCTGCAGTGTAGCAACAAGAATGTCTTAATATGTAATGGATAAAAATATCATCCAAAAACAAGATAAAAATTCTTACAAACCCTACTCTCACCCATTCCTATTCTAAAGTTAACCCATGCCTGGTGCTATTAATTCTTGACAGTATATATGGTTGGAAGCCTAGATACAAAAAGACTGAAACTGAATGTTTACCCCAAAATAAAAATACTAATTTGAGGTTTATGGCACATACTTGAAGTTACAATAAATATTTATAAGCATTGCTTTGGTCATGGTGTCTTTTCACAGCACTAGGACAGTGACTAAACTAAGACCGTTGCAGGCAGAAAGACAGCACACCTTCCCAAAGCTGCCTGGCGCACAACAGCTGGATGGGGTATAGAGATAGATATGGATTCACAAATGTGATATATAAGTACATACGAGTATATATACATATGAATAGGACATGGAGGTGTCCAAAGAAAATCTGACTGAACACATTTAGCTTAGTGAATATCCACACAAACAGCAGAGTAAGCGTCAGAAAAGTCCTG
The DNA here is from genome assembly GCF_017639785.1 of Mesocricetus auratus. NCBI lineage: Eukaryota > Metazoa > Chordata > Mammalia > Rodentia > Cricetidae > Mesocricetus > Mesocricetus auratus. The sequence continues at coordinate 2,586,899 of NW_024429199.1, forward strand.
CAAAGAACTGAACCTTCTTCAAGGCTGATGAATTGATGAGCACTACAGTGACTGTAGAAAACTTTGAATGTTCAGAGCCAGGTTATCTGGGCCAATCTTTAGCCAGCAGAAGGTAAGTTCCTCTAGTGACTTTTGTTCACAGACCAGACTCCAGAAAGTTGTCCTCTGACCTCCACAAGCCAGAGCATGCATGCACACACATGTACACACACACACACACACACACACAAACACCCACACACACTAAATAAAAGCAAGTGTGGGTATTCAAAGAAACAAATTCCAAGAACTTCCACATGACCTTGATTCATGCCACTGTCCTGTTAATCAGTAATGCTAAAGATGAGAATTATATTAAAGATTAAAGATTTGATTATTACACATTGTTCAATAAACTAAAGTATCATAGTGTGCAATTAAAACATGCTTGTTTTGAGGAAAGGTAGCTCTACGTAGCCCCGGCTGTTCTGAAACTCAGTATGTAGACCAGGCTGGTCTGGAACCTATAGAGATGCTCCTGCCTCTGCCTCTCCAGTTCTGAGATTAAAGGTGTGCACCACCACACCTGGCTAAGACATTTTTTATAAAGAAGTGAAATAAAAAGCCGTGTTTGTTCAATGCTAAGAAACCACCTGAGCTTGACTGAGTGCAGAATAAGAACTTCCTAACTCTGGTGACTCATCTGCATGAGCATGAGATGCTTTCTTGTTTGCATGCCAAATGGTATTGCATGACATAAAGAGAAATTCTTGCTTTTGGGGTAAAATGTCCTGCAGATCACATGGCAGTCCCAGGACTGAGGACTCTCTAGGGTCTCATCTTTATGTTCTTAATACTGGCTTCCATATTACACACACACTAACACACAGTCACATACACACTCACACACACTTGCACACACATTCACACACCCACACATACTTGCTCACATGCACACACACTAACACACATGTGCACACATGCACACACACCCACTCATACACATTCACACACCCACTCATGTACCTACACACTCACATACATTCACATACAAACTTGCATACATGTACACACTCACACACATTCGCACATACTGGCTCACACTCACCCCCCACATACTTTCTCACACACACTCCACATATTTGCTCACACACACATTCACACCCCACACACACTCAACACCCATTCACATACCCACACATACTCACACACACTCACATACATTCGCATACACACTTGCATGCATGTACACATTCACACATATGCACACATCCACACATACTGGCTCACACTCATCCCCACACATTTTCTCACACACACACCCCACACATTCTGTCACACGCACATTCACACCCCCACACACATTCACACACATTCACCCACCCACACATTCTTTCTCACTCCCCATCCCCCACGACTGTCCGTCAAGTCTAACCTGCTTCTGGTTCGTGCTCTGCTTCTGGGACCTCAGATGCTTCAGACCCCTCAGGTAACAAGGACCCTCTGGAGTACTCAGGTATCTCAGATGCCTCAGACTCTTCATGGCCTTCAAAATCCTCAACATCAACCTCCTCCTCAGCCTCATTATCAGGCACTTCAGCATCTACAAAGAGTTACAAGGAACACATTATCATTCAGTTAGAGCCAACAAATGATTGTTGGGTAGTATTAAGACACCAGAGTGGTGCTCGCCCTGTGTTTGGTTTAATGGTGGAAATAGATGAATTATCGCTGTATTATATCTCTTAATATGGAATAGTGAGGAATGGCTGATGCTCTATCAGGGTGCTATTGGAGTACCAGAGGAAGGGTTCATTTAAAAGGAGAAATGTTTACAGTCATCCCAAATACTCTGACAGTAAGAGACTAGAAAAAGCTCAACATTCATTTTGTAAGGAAATGGTTAGATCCATACCATCTATGGAAGAAGTCTCTGGCTGTGTGTGGCTGCTGAGCACTTGAGGTTAGTCTAAACTGAGATATATGTAAGTACAAAATAGATTATGACTTTCAAGGATTTAGTATAAAAACTTAACATAAGACGTGTATCTATAGAAAATTAAAAGTTACTTATGTGTCTTACATTAAGTTTCTATGGGGCAGCACCAGAGTAGACTCCCTATATAGATATATTGTTAGAATATTTGTAATAATAGATTTACTATAACTCATTGTAATAATAATAATATAGCATCTTAACTTATGTTTTAATTGTAAATTTAGAAGTGTATGATTCCAAATGTTGTGTGTTTATTGATGGCCATGGTAAGTGGAAGTTCTTCAGAAGGGAGATGGCAGAGCTGTCAGAGAGCTCATCCCCCCAACCTCTCTCACATAGTTATGGGACTGACACATTATGTGTGTGAAGACGGAAACACGGTGCTTTCTTTGTGAAGACGGAAACACGGTGCTTCCTGTGTGAAGACGGAAACACGGTGCTTCCTGTGTGAGGACGGAAACACGGTGCTTCCTGTGTGAAGACGCAAACACGGTGCTTTCAGTGAAAGGCTGATATGGCAGTCAGCAAGCTTGTTTCTCGGAGTTCTCCTGGGCATTTCTTTTCCCTGCATTCTTCTAAGAGTCACGTTCTGATGGTGATTCTCTGGCACCTGGATCCGATCTAAATCAAGGTTTGAAACAGGACTGCAGCACACGAGGCTTCCAAGAACACAACTTGGAAATATGGTCAGGGTCTTTGTGTTAGGTTTAAGATTTTATGGAAATACACACAAATGTGTTTTGGACTTCTGGTACTTGTGATGAAGAGATGTCCTCTATGGGAACTTGAGTTTTCTTTCAACAACGTATCACTTATTAAAAATGATCCTATGCCTCCAATTTATGTATACTTTTTATGTTTATTTATCTATATTAGGTACATTATAAAGGAAACAAATAGAAGATCCCAGTGGGGCAGCTATGCTCTATATAGGTCAGGAATGGGTTAAAAGGCATTTTAAGATATTTGAACTATTTGTAATTTGACTATTGATCATGTGTTGCTACCTACTGATTCATAATAAATCACTCCAAACCATCACTTTCTGTGAGAAAGGAATTTAGCAGTAGCTCAGCTGAGTGGTCTGCCCTTAGTGTCTCCTGAGTTGTAGAAGATGCTGACCAGGGCTGCAGTATCTGAGCACTTAATTGAGGCTAAAGGACTCATTTCCAGGGTGGATCATTTACAACCAGAACCAAGGAGCTCAGCTGTGCCCACTGAACCCATTCAAAGTCCCAACACACTGAATGCCATGCAGTAAAATGGTAGTTGTTGAACAGAACTAAGTTTTGAAATGACTGGAGGTTGGAGCAATGGATACTCTTTTTATCCCATGGCCTCTTTGGCAGTCCCATGAAGCCTATGGACCTCTTTTTAGAATAAAACTGTCAACTTCATAAGATAAAATATACAAGAAACCAGCTATATTTTAAAAAAAGGTGTTAAAACATAAAACTATTTTGGGGCTATAGAAAATGTGCTAAAGAAGTAACACCCAGCTTCATTACTACTACAATTACAACACCAGGAATCACAGATAAAAACTATGGTATAATACATAAAGTCAAGGAACCTAGCACCACTGTGGTTTGTTTTGTGTTAGTAGCCAAAGGAGACACTGGGGCTCAGTTAAAGGTTATTAAAAATAGAATTGAAGTTCAAAGACCTCGAATTTAATCTATAGACCCCAGTTTGAGACCCTCAATCTTAAAAGAGAAAGCGATGGCTTAAGTATGAAGACAGTAGGTATGACTATAGTTTGGCTATGTCTTTGGCTTTTATAGGATTCTTCCAATAGAAGCAATTCCAGCAGCTTTGTGTACTCCATGATAGCTGCACATTCTGAGGCACATCCTTCTTCAAGGGTGCACTGCGGGTCTCATGTTAGGGGCACCCTTTTTTTATTACGAATCTTTATCATGGGAACCCATTATCCCAGTGAGAATATAATTTATTATGGAAATTGGAACTTGTTTGTTGTGGGATATTATCTGAAGATGTGTTACATTTATTTATGCTATGGAACATTTGTTCAATGATTCAAAGATATGTTGCATTATTTCATGCTATATTTGTTTAACTCTGTGAAGCTGTGTTACTTTGCCTGTCTACAACACCTGACTGGTCTAATAAGGAGCTGAACGGCCAATAGTTAGGCAGGATAAGGGATGGGCAGGGCTGGCAGGCAGAGAATAAATTGAAGGATAAAAAGAAAGAAAAGAGATCAAGGTGTGAGAAAAAATGGGTGGGGGCTAGCCACACAGCCAGCCACAGAGTAAGAAGAAAAGATATACAGAAAAAGAGAAAGGTAAAGGGCCAGAGGCAAAAGATAGACGGGATGATTTAAGAAAAGCTGACAAGAAACAAGCCAAGCTAAGACCAGGCATTCATAAGAATAAGCCTCCGTGTGTGTGTGTGCTCGCGCGCGTGCGTGTGTGTGTGTGCGTGTGTGCGCGCGCGTGCGCGTGCGTGCGTGCGTGCGTATTTGGGAGCTGGGTGGCAGGCCCCCCAAGAGTAAAACAACCAGAGCCACACATTGTGGAAGGAAGGGGCTCTTTCAGGACACAGGCATACACCTGGACACTGGGCAAACTAGGGGATGTACTGATTGATAATCCACTTGGAAGCCACAGGGATGATACAGGACGGAACGACATGTTCTTAGTGCCACGCCTGCCTTTTGCTTTCTTAGCCACAGCTTCTGCCATCCTCCGCTTTTCCTCTTCTAGTCTCACTTCTTCTTCTTTGGCTTTGCTGAAAGGAAAAGGTCCAAATTCAATTTCAAAAAGATCTGACCGCCCCTTATTATAAGGTTAAATCCTCGCAGTGGCAAGCAGCGAACACTTCATTGTTAACCGTCCAATGTGCTTCTTATTCACTCTGTACACTTTCGTCCCACTCAGGTTGAAGCCAGTCAGTTCGGCAAGAAGGTCATGGAATGTTATATTTTAAACTATGGCGATCAGTCAGGAAAGATGTAAAAGTGAGTGTGAGATTCCCTGAGGTAAGTTGAGAGGAGGGAGGGGGGAATCTGTGTTATATTTTAAATGATGGCAATCAGTCAGGAAATGTGTAAAAGTGAGTGAGAGATTCCCTCAGACTTAGTAAGTGATATTCACAGTACAATGTGAAAAGATGTAGAGTAAAACCATAGGTATGATGTAATTTTATCTCTGTATCAGTTATACAAGAACTACAAGACTAGAAATTAATCAAATTATAGACAGTGATCATTTCTAGGTGGTAGCACTATTAGAGTTCAATTTATAACATTTGCATTAGTTTTTTCTCCATTGAATAGAGAACATAATGTTTCTTTTTAGTCAAAATTGGAGCCTGGAGAGATGGCTCGGGGGTTAAGAATACTTGCTCCTCTTACAGAGGTCCTGGGTTTTATTCCAAGCATCAACATTCAGCTTACAACCACCTGTAATTCCAGCTTCAGGGAGGGTCTAAAGCCCTCTTATAAGCTCCAAGGATGTCTGCATTCACACGTACGCATACCACCCCACATGTATACATAATTTAAGAACAAGTTTTTACAGACTAATGATGATTTCTTTTTTGCACCCAGGTTTGTACTAGGCAGACTCTGTACCACTGAGCTACACCTTCCATCACAAGAAATTGAGAAAGTCTGTGAGTACAGAAGCTTTGGTACATAGTGGGAGTCTGTAGTCCATTAAGGTTGCAGTACTTAATCTCCTAACAATCATGAAAATATATAAATGGAAAATTACCAAAATGTGGGGAGAAGGGCCTTGTTTATTAAAAATTAAAGAGATACGTATCTTCACTAGAAATCCTATGCTTAGGAACTTAGGAATACCCATACCTCTGCACAAAGAAACATACAAAATACCAATGCCACATATTCACCAATAGGAAACCAAGCACAGCAGGCTCTGTGTTCGCAGCAGCTCCTGGAGCCACTGCCCTTCAAAGACCCATGTGGTGTGACTTTGCATCCATTTGTCCTTCTTTGATGCTAGTGACATCAGTTCTCTTTGGAAGACACTACCACCATATTTCTGGTTAAGAGTGTCTTGCTGGCCCAGTGGTGGTGCCCTCACCTTTAATCCCAGCACTTGGGAGGCAGAGGCAGTTCACGGCCAGCCTGGTCTACAAAGCGAGTTCTAGGACAGTCAGGGTAAAACAACTGGGGGTTGGAGAGATGACTCAGTGGGTAAGAGTGCTTGCAGCTCTTGCAGAGGACCTAAGTTTGGTTCCCAGCACCCATGTTGGGTGGCTCATAGCTACCTTAACTTCAGCGCCAGAGGATCCAGTGTCCTCTTCTGGCCCCAGTGGGCACCCACACACACAACTGATACACACACATACACGTGGATAAAAATAAATCTGAACACACGGGCATGGTCAGTGCATAGCCCATTAAGTCCCCACAAACCTTACCGTATTTCCGCCTCTTCCTTTTTTTTGGTTTGAAGTTCATCTAGCAATCTTTCTAAAATCTTAGTATCGATTTCAGTCTTTTTCTCTAAATACATCTTATTTAAAAAACATTTTCCTGAAATATAGATGAAGAGAAAAGGTTTATTTTGAAATTGCATAGATGTGGTCTGTTTTGGAAATGAACTACAAACGACCTCTGACTATGCACACACACATTTCCTTTTAAGTGCTTATCCAAGCAGAGCCCCACATCTTTAACATTTTAGTAGAATGTCTTAAGTCTTTTTTGAAAGACCTATGTTACTATGTAATAAATAATGAAAAACATCCATTTCCCCCTGGAAAGTCTCATTTCAAATATTTTAAAGCATTTATATTTGCATTTATTTGTGTGTGCATGTGTGTGTGTGTGTGTGCAACACACTCAAGTGCATGGTTGGCAGTCAGAGGACGACTTGTGGAGAGTTGGTTCTCTTCTACCGTATGGGTCACAAGCATTGAACTCAGGTTGTCAGGGTGGACTGCACAAACCTTTACCCCAACATCTCTCAAATATATTTTCATAAAATGTCAAGTGTCAGCTGTTTAAATTTAGCATCAGGATTGTATACAGTGTTGATTTATTAGTTACAGCTACTGACTGAGAGGGGATGCTGGGTTCTCAGCTCCAAAGAACAACTGCTAGGACTGCTAGAAGGTTCAGTGTCACAGCACGTTACCCTAGGTCACCTTCTCAGTCAGTACAAGCCTTACCCAGGCATCATTAGATCCCACAGGCATAGCTGGGGTGGTAGAAGGAGTGGTATTTGTATCTCACGAGAGTTCTTCATTCTCTATTTTAACTAAAATAAATGTCAGCAACAAACAATCTGTTTTAAATTTAAATAATAAATATTTACCAACCATTGTTTTCTCCATCTGTTAAAGAGATAACCAAATCAGGCACAACTCCTTTTTCAATGAAGGCCATCCACAGATCTCTTATAAGAGGGCAATTGTCCACAATCCATCCTCCTTGTTTTGGGGCACCAGGAAACCTGTTCTTGTTATCTTCTGTTATCTGTGATGACACACATTGATAGCACCATCATGAGTTAACAAGTCACAGATTTATGATATTTTTGTTGTAGAATTCCAGCAAGCATCTACTAGGTCCTGACTCTGAGAAGGAAGTAAGAGTGACTTAATTTTAAGACAGGTTTAATTTTGAAATAGTCAAGTCTTACTAGTTTAAGAACAGGAAACAAAGCCTTTATTACATAACAGTGCACTCTCGCTATCTATTAATCTGTAGCACTGAATGCATCTAGTTAGTATTTATGTCACTTATAATTGTATTATAACAGTGATGAACTTCCTTATGCATTAGGTTATTTTAATAACATTGTGATGAACAACCTTACACAGAAGCAGTTATCCAGGGATTATATATTTGCTTCAGTGATATTTCCAGAGGATGCTACATTGCTTCCCAAATATATCTGCTCCAATTTTACACTTTTTGGCTATCTTAGTTAGGGTTTTCTTTACTGCAATAAAACACCATGACAAAAAAGCAAGTTGGGGAGGAAAGGGTTTATTGGGCTTACACTTCCACATCCTGTTCACCATTGATGGAAGTCAGGACAGGAACTCAAACAGGGTAGGAATCTGGAGGCAGGAGCAGAGACCATCGAAGGGTACTGCTTGCTGGTTTGCTCAGCCTGCTTTCTTATAGGACCTAGGACCACCAGTCCAGGGATGGCATCACTCAGAATGGGCTGGACCCTCCTCCATCAATCACTTGGGAGGCAGAGGCAGGCAGATCTCTGTGATTTAGAGGCCAGCCTGGTCTATAGAGCTAGATTCAGGACAGCGTGGGCTGTTACACAGAGAAACTCTGTCTAGTAAAACAAACAAACAAACAAACAACAACCCAATAAAAAATGGACAAATAGCTTCCCTAAGGAATATACTCTTGCAAGCATGGTGGCATATGCCTTTAATCCTAGCACTCCGGAGGCAGAGACAGAAGGATCTCTGAGATGAAGCCTGCCTGGACTACGTAGTATGTTCCAGGACAGCCAGGGATACACAGAGACCCTGTCTCAAACAACAAGAGTACATTCTTTACAGTATCACAGATCTCTAGCTGCTTATGAAAATGGTTTTCCCACCTGACAACATGAGTGGACATGATAGCAGCCCTCTGATTCCACGCTGTGGCTTACTCTGCAGATACTGAGCCCTGACACTGTGCACACATCGCTGTCTCCTAAATGTGGGATTCACACTCCATGGAGTGTGGGAACAAGAGACCTTGGCCAGAGGCCCACTTCCCCATCAGCCTGGGAGCAGGCAACCGTAACTGTTGTCTGCGACCACAGAGAAAAACATGTTTACTAAAAACAATCCGGTGTCCACATGTTTACTGGAGCAATAAGTTCCTGATGTTTTCGGAAGGGCTCGCCCACAGGAACACCGTGACCCTGACCTTTCTGATGACTAACCGCCTCTTCCTGACCCCCACCCCCACATCTGGTGTCAGGGTATATAACCAGCTGGGGTAAGAATAAAGTGAGCCTTCTTTCACCACCGACTGGTCTGTCTCTGTGTCATCAATCCCGACACGCTCCACAGATTCTTGGTCCCAGGCTGCACGGGCGCAGCAATTGAAGGTCCCACCGAGATCTGAAAGCAAGGTAAGTGGATGGGGTTGTCCCTTTTGTGGGCCAGGGATGGATTGGGGAAAACAAGAAAAGAAACGATGGGGAATAGGCCCAGGAAGCTTGAATTACAGTATCAAGTAAAAAAGTTACTTGAAGAACGGGGGACTACAGTCAAGGCTAAAACGCTGGAAGGCTTTCTAAAATTGATCAAATGAACAAGTACATAGTTCATTACTGGGGGAGGCTTAAATGTCCCAGATTGGGAGGAGGTTCTCAGTGATCTGAAGAAAGTTTTACAAAAAGAGGGACCTGAGTCCTTGCCCTATCCACATTCTCCTTATGGAGATTAGTGAGGGAGCACTTTTGACAGATAAAGTTTGCCTCCGCCAGGTAGTCCAGGCCACAAAAGAGGTTTTTTCAGAGTTACAAGAGACTGAGACTCAAGCCTCCCTGAGTTCAGAGGCAGGGAGTGAGGATGAATCATCTGAAGAGACCCTGTCCGAAGCTAGAGGCACCATTGTTAGTGAGGATGAGGACGAGTCACTTAGCAACAAGGCAAACAGGTAGAGATCTCAGGGCATGACCCAAAAAGAAGGACTCTGGTCAGAATCGGTTATATCCTTCTCTGTCAGACCTAGAAAAATGAAAGTAGCTCGGACTCTGACTCGTCAGAGTCTGAGGAGGAATGGTTACTTGCTGAGATTGTGGCCCTTAAAAAAGCACTAAAAAAGACTTGAATTAAGAAAATAGGGAGAGCCGGGTGGTGGTGGCACACGCCTTTAACCCCAGCACTCGGGAGGCAGAGGCAGGCGCATCTCTGTGAGTTCGAGGCCAGGCTGGACCGACAGCCTCCAAAACAATACAGAGAAACCCTGTCTCGTAAAACCAAAAAAAAAAAAAAAAAAAAAAAAAAAAAAGAAAAGAAAATAGGGAGAGAGGCTGTCCTCCATAATCTGTAAAAAGGGACTCCTCCTCCTATGATATGACCCAATCCTTCTTGGATCTTGAGGGAAGACCCAGAGGAGGGGGTCCATTGCTGCCAGGTGATGGCCCTGGTAATGGAAGTTCCAGACCCAAACAATCCTGAGCAGGCCATTCAGTGCCATAACCCTTTACGTTTCAAAGACATAAAACAAATTAAAGAGGCAACCCTAAATTATGGAGCACAGGATCCCTTTACACTTTCCTTAATGGAATCTTTTGTGCCTCTTAACTTGACACCTAATAATTGGCAGCAGCTTTGCCGAGCAACTCTCTCTGGGGGAGATTATTTGATTTGTAGAGGTGAGTTTCAAGAAAGATGCAACCAGACAGCCCAAAGAAATGCACAGGCCAGACAGCCCCAGAGAAATGTGGAGATACTTACTGGGAGTAGTCAATACGCCACCATTCAACAACAAATGCAATATGACATCGCAGTCTACGCCCAAGTGGCAGCGGCGGCCCAAAGTGCTTGGAAAGCATTGCCTTCCAAGGAAGGAGGGGATCACCTGTCCAAAGTCCTTCAAGGACCCTCTGAATATTTCCAAGACTTTGTAGACCGCCTCAGTCAGGTAGCAGAAAGAATATTTGGGGGCATTGGGCCTGTGATGCCAGTCATCAAGCAGATGGCTTTCGAAAATGCAAATAAGTACTTTAAGGAAGCCCTTTGTCCTTATTGCAACAAAAGTCTAAATGACTACATCCGGATCTGTAGGGACATTGATGGTAACTTCATCCAGCACCCAGTGTTCGCTGCTGCTATTCGACCCCAAGCGGGGAAAGAAATACCTAATCAGGGAGGGAGAAAAGCATGTTTTGGCCCCCATACCCATCACATGGCTATCGGATGATCCAGTATGGGTGGAACAGTGGCCCTTACCAGCAGAGAAACTTTGGGCAGCTCACCAGCTAGTTCAAGAACAATTAGAGGCAGGTCATGTGGTCCCTTCCACGTCTCCCTGGAATACCCCCATATTATCCCAATAGCCCCTTGATGTCTTTTTTTAAACAACACCCTGTGATCTTTCCCAAGATTTTAAAGGAGAACCCTCTAGTTGGAGCTCGCTCAGTCTTTACAGACGGCTCCTCCAAGGGTTTCACAGTGGTGGTTTCTTCTCAGGTGCAGAAGAGGGTACCCATAGGGTGGATGTCAGCACAAGCTGCCCGAGTTGTTTGCCTGCTTGATGGCTTTCCAAATGTTTGAGGGAGAGCCCTTTAATTTATATACTGATAGTGTTTTTGTTGCCAACATTGTTAGACCTTTAGAAACTTCTCCATATGTTCTTCTAACCTCTCAGGTTCATTCTTTATTAGTTCAGCTCCAACATCTTACTTGGCAGTGCATCTACCCTGCTTATGTGGAGTATTTTCGTGCACATACTAACCTTCCAGGACCTCTTGCCCAGGGCAATTAATTTGCTGACTCCTTGATCCACCCTAAAGGTCTTATTAACTCATGAGCAGCTTGCCCGTCAGCTACATGAGCGGTATCATCTAAATGCCCACTCTATTAAATTTCACACTGGGTGCCCCCATCCATGGCTACACAGATTACCTGTCAGTGCCCTGATTGTGCCCTTTATTATAATTCTCCCAATGAGGGGGTAAATTCCCGGGGCCTCAGGGCTAACCCTCTTTGGCAAATGGATGTCACTCACCTGATGCAGGTAGGGAAATTAAAATGCATGCCATGTCTCGGTGGATAATATTTCTCAGTGGATACAAATTCTAAACTGATTTTTGCCTCTTTCCACTCAGGAGAAAAGATTAAAGATGTTATTTCTCATTGCCTGCAGGTCTTTGCCTACATGGGCGTTCCCGATGCCCTAAAAACGGACAATGGCCCTGCCTATGCCAGCAATTGCTTTGCTGCCTTTTGCAGGGAACATCACATTGTCCATTCTTTTGGTATTCCTCACAAACGGGACAGGCCATTGTGGAGCACACTCATGCCACTCTCAAACAGTATTTAAGAAAATAAAAAAGGGGGAGTATGTTACCTCCCCCAATATTCAGTTATCCACCATACTTTACATTTTAAATTTTTTGACCATAGACAGTAATAATTTGTCTGCTATGGAGAGACATTGAAACAAACCCTCCCAGTCTTTGGGATGGGTCAGATAGAAGGACTTGATTACAGGAAAATGGCAGCCACTCACTCCCCTATTAGCTAGGGTTCAAGGGGCTGTTTGTGTTTTTCCTCAAGGAAGTGAGAAGCCCATTTGGGTCCCCGAATGGTGCATCAGGCATGTGGACCCCAATACTGGGAATGCTTGCCATGATCAAGGTGGTCCAACCATGGCGGAACACTCAGGTAAGGGAAGTATGGGTGCTGGTGAGGAACCCCCTTTTTTGATGCCAGTTAGTCATTCCACTCCCTGTTCCCCACCTTTTATAGCACCAATCATACATTGGGAGTGGCTGCTGCCAATGAGAGACTATAAAGTCAGAAATTAAACAATCTGAGTTTCCCCCCTAAAGGGGGATCTCTGTTTTATCAAAATATTTAATATCTCCATGCTACCTAATTTCACCTATAAGGGTTCTTGTTTAGTGTTGAGTAATTCCTCCTTGCCAGATTTTCCCCTTAACACCACCAACAGTCGGATGTTGGACCTGAGGGGTATCCTGTATCCTATTAATCAAAAGAGATCTAATTTGATAAACCCACCAAAACCTGCACTTACTGGCTGGAGGACCAGGAGGTATTTTTCTCTTTATTTCCCCCTGCCCTGGGGGGATTGTCTCACAGCTGAACCGTGGAGATTAAAGGGAGATGGCTCTCTTTGATGGTATGGGCATAGGCCGCCTTTCAAAAATTCCTCTGATAACGGGGATGAATTTCATTTCAGGAACCCCACTCTAGTGGGGATCGTGCCCACCTTTTCTGGAATGTACATCTGTGGGCCTGAGCCTGCTCAGATGCCCACTCTTCAGTTCTGCAACAGAGGTTGGCCTTTAATGCTACGGTCTCCTGGGATGAGTCCTCTGTCTTCGAAACCTCACTCAAGGCTGAGACGGGGGCAGGAAAATTTTCTCTATTGTTAGCACGGCCTGCTTGCTCCCTCCTTTCTTTTTTGTTTCTTGGAATGGGATGGAGGAAGGGGAGGAGTCTCTCAATTGATTTCCCAGCTCCTGTGTTCTGAGTAATTGCTGGCCATCTGGAGATTCTCATGCCCTGATTGTCCAGGTTCCCTCCCTGGCTCCCATGGTGATGGGAGATCAACACTCAGGAGAGGAGATCATGCTGTATCGCCCTAAAAGAGACTTTGGCATCATGGCTGCAGCTGCCATGGCCAGAATTGCTGTTGCCCAATCTTTCGCCAAAGCAGAGACCGTTAACAGCCTTGCTAGTAGAGTTACCAAAGCGCTGTCCACCCAGAATGGCCTCAATTCGCATATTCAGCTGGGGCTGCTGACATTAAATCAGCAAACTGCATCACTACAGGAACAAATTGATGCTCTGTGGATAGTGCAACAAGCCTCTTGTTCACATTTTTATCATGCTACATGTGTAACTTCAATGAGTGTATCTAATGTATCTGTGCAAGTGCACCTTCTAAATGCTTTCCTGAGTGGATCTTGGAATGATATCTTTGTAAACTTTATCACTGTTTTGACCCATCAAATTGTAACTGTAAATCATACGCAGGTTACCCTTGTAACAGAGGAAGGCTGGTAGAATGCTATGGCCCAGATCGGGGGATGGGTAGAGCGATGGGGAGGCGCTATGTCAATGGGGATCCTGGGAGTGGTGGCAGTAGCGGTAGGCATTCTGGCCGTATGCTGAGTTCAAACGTGCCTTGTTCATAGGACACAGATCTATCACCAAGTATTTCTCTGCTTAACCCATGGCAATCCCGGTAACCATGAAGTCTGGTTACAGATGATTCAAGGATGAGGTTCCCTAATGACGGGCAACCTGTGGGGAAGAGACCTCTCACCTAAGACAGGGGTCGCCAGGTCCCCCAAGGACAGACAGACAAGGGAGGGTGACGCTACTTGATCTAAGACAGGGGTGCCTCATTAGAAAACAAAAAGGGGGAATTGTGGGAACAAGAGACCTTGGCCAGAGGCCCACTTCCCCATCAGCCTGGGAGCAGGCAGCTGTAACTGGTGTCTGCAACCACAGAGAAAAATATGTTTACTAAAAACAATCCGGTGTCCATAACCACAAAGAAAATCATGTTTACAGGAGCAATAAGTTCCTGATGTTTTCGGAAGGGCTTGCTTGACCCTGACCTTTCCGATGACTAACTGCCTCTTCCTGACCCCCCCACCCCCACCTCTGGTGTCAGGATATATAACCAGCTAGGATAAGAATAAAGCGAGCCTTCTTTCACCACCAACTGGTCTCTGTGTCATCAGTCCCGACACCCTCTGCAGATTCTTGGTCCCAGGCTGCATGGGCATGGCAAAGGAGATTTGTATTCTCCACAACAAAGTAAAGAGAACATTTTCACCACAGGTAATCGCTAGGCTTATAGACACCTCTCTTCACTCTGCATCTCTGGGTGTTTTGTCTCACCGATGAGGCAAAGATGGATTCCTGTGCTTTGTAGATACCTATTTGCCACACAATGACTCAGTGAGTGGCTTCCAGGCCATTTCAGTGTAGAAGACCCTTAAAGGCAAGGCCATGTTTATCTATTTTCCTGTCCCTACTGTCTAATATAGTACACAGAAACAGCAGGCACTTCTGAAGGAAAAACTGTTGCTCAAACAACCTAAAGATTGGTTAAAAGGATGTTTAACATTAGGTGGAGTTCGGAAGTCCTACAGAGGAGGGGAAGGAAAGATTGTAGGATCCAGAGGGGCCAAGCACACTGTGGAAAGGCCCACACAGTCAACTAACCTGGACTCAGGGGGGTTCACAGAAACTGAACTGACAACCAGGAAGCCTGTGTGGGACTGACCTATGTGTCACAATTGTGTAGCTTGGTCCTCTTATGGGACTCCTAAAAGTGGGAACAGGGGATGTCTCTTACTCTTTTACTGGCTTTTGGGACCCTACTTCTCATTCAGGGTTGCCTTGCCCAGCCTTAATCCATGGGGATGTGCTTAGTCTTACTACAGCTTCATGTGCCATGTTCTATTGATACTCATAAGAGACTTGCTTTTTCCTGGATGGAGACGGAACTGGGAGGGAATTGAGGTGTGTGTAGGGGGTAATAGAGAAGGGATACTGGCAGGGGAGGATGAGCGGCAGTCTGTAGCCTGGATATAAAATAAATAGATGAGAAAAAGGTGTATTTGAGCTCAGAAGTACTGAGGGGCTCAAAGGGGTCTGGTACACCCAGAGCTCAAGGGACTTCCCAGTGAGTTAGAGTGATGTTCTCCTGTGATAGACAAGCTTTTTATTCTCACACATTATTATTTTTTTTGTGAGACTGGGTCTATGCTTAACCCCAGCTGACCTGCCTATGTACATTAGGCTGGCCTTCAATTATTCATAATATTCCTGCCTCAGCCTTCTGAATGCTGGGATTAAAGATTGAGTTCCCGTGCCCAGAGTTTTTCAGATAATAATTTAAAATTAAATCATGGGGAAATATGAAAGCTCACAGAGAGTTCAAAACTACCTTGTTTATTTATCCTGCATGCTTTCTCTGAATGTTTATCTAAGATTATTGCATAGACTCTACCTCTATGATACCTTGTCCTTTATAAACAATAGAAAGGTTCTGGTTTGTCATTGATACAGGCAAGCATGCCATTGTGACTAGTTTTCTTCTTTGGGCTGAAAAATTACATGTGTTCCTACCCTCCCTTGTCAACACATACTAGAGTAGATGAATGGAATTTGGTAGCTACATAGCAAAACTGAACTCAGTCTCTGACAATTTAGCTCAAATCTAAATGTGGCCAGTGGCTTCAGAGACTCCATCTCTCTACTCCCTGGACTGAATCAAAGACAATAAGTTATATTAGCTTTCATGAATTAATTTAAGAACTATGAAATTACATCACTTGATTTTGTTGATAACTGATATAGTGCTATATCACCCTGAACTATGGGGCACTTCACATCGGAGCTGTTGGTAGTGGATAGTCTGGAATAAGGAGAATCCTTCTGTATTGAGGGGACAGCTGTGGGCAGGTTTCCCATGCTCCATTCAGTGGCCCACACTTTTACACATGTGGGCAGCACTAACTGCACTTAGCTATATTTTTTAAAGACATGAAGCCGGGAGAGGGTGTACTTTTGGGGCTACAGGGGGAAGTGGAGGGAGAAGTGAGGAATAGTTAAAATCATATTTCACTATATTCATATATAAAATTCTCAAAAATCAAGAAATATGAGAAATGACACAAACAAAAACAGTACATAAATTTGAAGACTATAGTAAAAGAAAACGTTAGAACAATTAGACATACCCTAGAACACGTTTGGAAAAACTTACCTCTTTGATGACTTCGTCTAGAAGCTCAGCATGTTTCTCATACGGCTGCTCAAAGTTCAACTCCTTGGCATGTCTCAGTGTGTCCTCTATCATGAGAAGTACCTCGGGGTGGTTTTCATTCACCTCTCCTATGGACTCTTCTGTGGAGACTAAAGTCAAATAAGTAAAGGAAAATTTCACTCCTGGGCTCATGGACAAAATTACTTGAGATAAGCCGTGCTGCTAATGTGTGCCCTAAAGTCTTCTTTGTGTTATGATAGCACCTGCCAGAAGAAGGAGGAGAAACCATTAACCACAGGATCACAACCTAGAAGGGTAGTGACACGAAGCCAGTGCATCAGCACGGAAGTCGTGTCAAGGAGGATCCTGTCAAGGATGCCATGGAGGGACCAGAGCGTCCAGCAGTGAAGTCAGTCATAGACATCAAGGGAAGAAATCATTCAAGATGAATACTTCCAGTTACCAAGAGTCCAGAGTGGTTGTGGGTACGGCAGGAGGCAGGCAAGCTGGAGTTTGTTGGAGGAAAAGTTGACACAGACTTGATTTTTGCTCCCATTCCTGGCAGGGCAGAGAGGGCTCCAGACGCTTCTACCATTTAACTGTGTGTGTTGACCTCTCCATTGAGGCAGGGGCTTGGCAGTTCTTCCTGGCTGGACTGCTTCTTACGTTTCCAGTCTTGCTTTGGAACTACAGCTTTAGGGCTTCAACTGTTGGGGCCTCTGTCCAGAGCCCAGTGGACCTCAGCTCAAAGGTCTTCAAGGGCAGGTGCCCTTAAAATGTCCTCAGGGAAGAGAGGGACACAGTTTTCTGTCAGAGCACTAGAATCAAGAGCTGTAGTCTCTTTCTGGAGCCCTGGTGGAAGGGGGCTAAAAGAGCCAGGTAGACTCACTGCAACGGAATTTGCTAGTAAAGCTGATGGGACAAAAGCCTTGTGTAGAGGCCACTCATGTGCCCAGATGGAAACACGTATTCCCAAGCTTTCCTAAGCTTCGAGTAAGTAAATGCAAATAGGTTTGAGTGAGGGTATTCATTTTTGAAAGTTTCCTGTATTTTTCTTTCTCCATTTTAACGTGGTATGCATGCATATTACAGATGCACGTTTGTGCATGCGCACACATGTGGGTGTGTGTGCGTGTGTGAATGGGTATGCACATGTATGTGGCAGCCAGAGGTGATGCTAGGAATCATCTTATTATTTTTTATTCATTGAGGCAGCGTATCTTAGCCAACCCACAGCTCATCGATATGGCTAGTCTCTCTAGCCAGCTTGCTCTGGGGAATTCCCTGTCTCTGTGTTCTGAGGCTGGAATTATATATATATATGGGGCTGCCATACTCATGAAGTATTTGCATGGGTTCTGAGGACCTGACTGGTCCTCATGCTTGTACATCAAGCACTTTAACCACTGAGACATTTCCCCAGACCCTCTGCCAGTTCTTTAGGAGAGTTATCTGAGTGAGAGTCAGATTTTCTTTCTTGCTTTTTGCCTTCTTTCTGCAATGGAGTGATAACTAGAGCTCAGAAATCTTTCTGTGTATTAGCCTGGTGGGCAGATACCAAGGAATGGCAGAGCAGAGAGACTACATGTCTTCCAAATGCTCTTATCACCAAAACAGTAAGTTGTGTTATTCTTTGTATGTTAGATATGTTGAGAATGCTCTGTGGGAATGTTCACTTAGAATACGAAAGGCCATGAGTTTGATTCCCAAGACCACACACACACAGAGAAAGAGAGAGGAGAGAGAGAGAGGAGAGAGAGAGAGAGAGAGAGAGAGAGAGAGAGAGAGAGAGAAAGAGAGAGAGAGAGAGAGAGAGAGAGGGAGGGAGAGAGAGGGGGGAGAGAGAGACACAGAGACACAGAGAAAGACAGAGACAAACAGAATGTGTGTGTCAACAATGGTTTAATGTTTAAGTCACACATTTCTCCTTCTAAATTCCAAAGGAGGAGAAAGGGGGGGGGGAGAGTGTCAATAGTGGTTTTAGTTTTAAAATCGCACATTTTCCTTCTAAATTCCAAAAGAGACACTGATTTCTTGTGAGGCCACAAGAAGTCATCAGCACCAAATCATCAGATACTAGTTTACCTTGGTCTGAACTCTAATGTTCCTTTTCTTCTTTTTTCTAACATTTGAGGATTTTACATCATACACCCCTATCGCATTCTCTTCCCAGTTCTTCCCTGTTCCTCCTCCTGCACATGTGACCTCCCCTAGCAAAAAAAAATCCAATTTGTGTTCTGTATAAACTCACTGGTGCATGGTCAAACTCTCAGAACTGAGTCTTCACCCTCCCCCCCCCCTCCCCGCTAGAAGCCTTTTCTCACACACTCTGGCTGGAAGCCATCTATTGTGGAGAGCTATACTTTGGTATCCTGTCACAGTTTTTAAGAGTTCTCTTTGGGCAGAGAGAGGAGGACATGAGGGAGCAGGAAGATTAAGTCAGGGGAAGAATAGAGGAGAGCAATAAACGAGATACCATTATAGGTTTAAAGAGAAATCTACCACTAGGGAAATGTCCAGAGATCTACAAGGTTGACCCCAACTAACAATCTAAGCAATTGTTGAGAGGCTACCTTAAATGCCCTTCTCTGATAACTACACAGACCATGAACATGGCCCTCTGATGCAGTTGGGATCATGGACATCAGAAAGACTTCAGGCTGCAGCATAGACCACTGGACATCTACCTAGCCTTTGGTGGCAACATGGGCCAACACAGACCCAGCCTCAGTAAGATGACAGACCCAGACATGGCCCTTGGTGGCATCACGAACTGGACATCACAATGGCTTTAGGTGGCTTTGCAGGCTCCCTTCAACAGCAATGCCCATGAGCACTCTTCAACATGGCTTCAGGCAGATGTGCAGGATAGGGACCTCTGCTTGACCTCCACTGGTAACACAGGTAAAGGGCATCCACTCCACTCAGACCCCAGCTACAGCAGGACCTGGACCCAGATATGGCCCTTAGCTACAGCCTGGACCCAGACACCAACAGGGTCTCGGTGGCAGCAGAGGCCACTTACATCAGTGGTTCCCTGTAGCAGCATGGCTCATGGCCATCAATACAACTTCAGTCCCCTGCACGGGCCACGAACACTGCGTGTCATTAGGTGATGACCTGGTCCTCCAATATCAACTCGGATCCCAGCCACATCAGGACCACTGACCCACACATGGCCCCCAGTCGCATCATGTGTCATGATGGTCCTTTGGGAGGTCCATCTGGAAAGTGGACAGTTCCTCATCTTGGGCCTCCATCATTGCCCAAAGCTAGGGTGATCCTGCGCTGGCCAGCTTGCTGGGGGTGGGAGGAAGTCTACCTCTGCTTACGCTGCACATCATCCCGTTGACCCCACTGGGCCCAGACAGGATCCATTGTTGACCACTGTTAACCTCAGCCTTCTCTCATGATTGTGAGAACACCGACTTTCCTTCTTGATGAAGGCCTCAGGACTTCCTTTTAGTTGTGGATGCCCTGCCCGTTTCTTTTCCATCTGTGGATAGAACATTGCTAAGAACTTGAGCTGAGTACTAAAGAATACATGCTAGATTCTGACAAAGAGTTTGGTACAGGCTCAGGGAAGCAGAACCCATGGTTAAGAGCCATAGCGTTCAAATAGCTAAACATATCTGTCAGCAGAAAAATAAATATAACAACCTGTAATAATGGAAGGATTTTAGTTTGACATATTGCCAATAAATCCAAATTTAAAAAAATAAAAAGCGCCTTTTCTGAGCAACAGTCTTGAGTTCCAGAGGCCCTGGCCTCTCAGATGGTTGTCAGCATGGGCACACCGCTGTAGGTAGATGCACTGATGCCTGCTTCTAGGTTGGACGGCTCGGTCCACAAAGGGGAGGGGCAGTCTGGGAGGTGGGCTGTGGACCATCGGAGACAGTCTCCCAGCAGCCACTTGGTTAGATATGCATATATGTCATGGACTGCTGTGAAGAGTGCACATGTGCACATGCATGCTTGTGTGTGTGTAAAGAGGTTACTGGTTTGAAATGAAGACAAGGACAGCAGGCTAGTTTGAGTCAGTAGAAGACAGCAAACAAAGCTACCGGCACACTGCACATCAAATGATTGATGTGCCTTAAAACTGAATACAAAAAGGATGGACAAGAACAACAAAAAAGTCAACCTAACAAAAAATCTTACAAAACCAAACACTAGAGCACAACTTTTAAATTCTTAAAGTAAAGACATAAATCAATAGAAAAACAATTAGTTGATTATAAAAGGTCCCTCCATTAATACTCCAATAGCAAGATAATTTAGAAGACAAACTGTTCAATTCTGGAAGAAAAAAAAAGACTGAAAAGTAAGGGACTGCCAAAGATGTTTTTGAAGAAACAATATACTTGATACAACAATTTAGAAAATTTGATGAAAAGCAAAAACCATGACCTGTATAAAAGGAAATAAAAGTGAACAAATCTTAATAAACTTCAGAAGTAAAAATTAATGCAACCCTGAAAGAAAAATAACGAGCAAGTGATGATATATATCTGTAGATTACTGGAGAATATATAATTTGGAATAACTTTTTTAAAATTTGGAATAAACAATTTTTCTCTTGCTTCATATTCACTTATTTAGTAGTTCTACTATTGTCATTATCCAGATAAAACTTATGCTAAAATGCATTGAAATATTTGTAGTAGCACAAAATGGCACAAAATGGCTTGGGACTGGAGAGGCGGTTCAATGGGTAAAAGTGCTTACTGGTCTTGCAGAGGACTTGGGTTTGGGTGCCAGTAGCCATATAGTGAATAACAACTGCCTGTAACTCCAGTTCCATGGATCCGATGCCCTCTTCTGACCCCTGTGGGTTCCTGCATGCATGTGGTTGGCAAATACACACATACATTCACAAAATAAAATGCATTAATATCTAACAGCTAAGCCACGATCTATTTATAAAAATTAAGCAGTTCTTTAAAACAAGGGTTAGGATAATTCCTAATAAAGTAACATAATTGTGTGGTACACTATTGTCCCAAAACAGAGGAATGGCTGACTCTGACTATTGTGTGATGATATAACTATAATTACGGGTTTATGACTGATATGCTGGTTCTAGTATATCAAAGTTAGTACAGAACTTTCAAGAAGGAATTAATAACCATTTGATAATGTTTGTATAACATTGATCTTTCTTGGGGTTTCGCATATATGCAATTCCTCATTTTCTCAGTCTCTTTTACATTTTAATAAATCTATCCTGTTCTGCAGCTGTTCGATTGAAATCTGCAGAAGTGAAGCCTGCCTTTTTTATTCCTTCTGATGTTTTCGACTTTTTGTGTATTGATTTTGCACTCCCACATGATGTTCAAATAGAAAACAAACTAAGATCCATAGACATTTTATTGGTAGTTCGTTTCCTTACCACCTTCACTGGTGTCCACATCAATGGTGTTCTCCGACCTAGTTTTGTCTTCGTCGGCAATCTCTAAGCTGCTAAATTTCTGGGTGCCTTGAGAGACTGTTGTGATAAAATAACACACTTTATTAGTTCATCTACACACAGTAGGATGGATTCCATCACTAACAATATCAGGTGGTGTGTTTATACCTTCGTCATCCCCCAAAGACTGTAAGTCATCAGTGCTTTTAAACAGTTTATAGTCCATGAAGTCTTCATACTCCTTTTTTGCATACTGCGTTTGCAATTCCCTTAAGGCCTTCTCCTCTGAAAGGAAAATGGCTGTGTTAAAGGGAAGCAGTTGGAGACAGGGAGGCAGGGAGAGTGGTTAAAAGGCACTGCTGAAGTTAGACAGGCTTGGTTTCAGCTCTGACAGTTGTGTAAGGGCTGGGGGCCTGGTAGCCGCTTGATCTACTTGCCTCGTATTTTCCTAGGCCAAATGAAGATCATTAAATTGAAAGCATTGGATGCATTAGCTGGTGCAGACGCAGGAAGTCTACTGCCTGTTGGTGGCTAACCTCTTTCATTATACATATTTTTGTGATTAAAAAACTCACTATCCTCCCTTGACAAATTTAACTTAAGTATATGTGGGGTTAGAATCCTAATGTTGGAGGTGTTAAGAAGGTTATTGTCAGACTTATAAGTCAGTAATTTTAAAAGGGGTTTTAAGTTCACAGCATACAGGAAAATATCTACTCATATCTTCTAGTAGGGAAGATAACGTAAGAAAAACTTCAGAACTTATGTTTGCTTCCCTAATTTCAGGTGAAAGGAATTACTACAGATTATAATGAGCATAAAAGGCCACTGTTCTACCGGAAGCCTGGCTAGCTACCTTTTGAGATTTAAGTTTCAATCTAGTGTCTTCAATTTAGAGAGATTAACTCAACACTAGGGCACCCTACTCTCCTCATTGTCTGCTCCATTACCTGTTACATGTTTCCCTCCCCCCTCACTAATTTCTTCTTTCCTTCCTCCACAGCCTTTCTTTTGCTTTAGTTTCTTTATCCACTGAAATGGAAGGTAAAAGAGTTAGCAGGATTAATAGGTCTTATGTACAAGGTAGCTAGCACAGCTTTACTGGGTAGTAAACGCTCAATAAACACTACGTATTATTTTTGTTAGGATATATGTTTTATCAGGAAAAGCACATCAGAACTGATATGCAAAAAGCCTCAAGACTTAACGCTGTGCTGCCAGAGGTTCTAGGAAATTCCACAGTGGCAACTGAATCTAGCCTAAAATTGCTGGGACTGATCTCAAAGTTTGGATCCAGATCTTTAAATGTGAAAAAGTTCCACAGCAGTACCGAATGAAGGCTATTCTGTTACAACAGTCATGGTGGCTCACACGTGATTCCAGAATTCAACAGGTAGAGAAGGAGGACTGAAAAGTCAAGCTCGAGACCAGCCTGACTATGCAGTTCCAGGCCAGATGTATATATGTGTGTGCATGTATGTGCATGTGTCCATGCATATGCATGTAAGAAAAGCAGACAACAACTGGAGATATCAGTTCTACCAAACCCCTCTATGAATTACAAAAATAGTTATGGAATTAGAACTCTCATTTTCATAGAGAAAAACAAACACATAAAGTCATTTTGGGATAACAGTAAACTATCCCGAGAAGCAGTGAGTGGCGGATCAGGAGCTGGGCTTTGGAAAGCAGGGGTCATGTGACTTCTCTGCAGTCACTGTGTCATCTGTAAATTTGGAGAGCTGTGGTTATTCATCATCCACACTCCACCAGTGTCACCGAATGTAGTATTTTCTGGTTAGAAGATTTAGTTATGTCAAGGCTGGCACACGGTCTAAAAGAACAAACATCCTAGGAGTTGGGTGAAGCTTCGTTTTAATGGCTAGTGTGGATTAAGTCACAAAATTGCTTGGCCTCTGTTCAGTAGGTAGACCCATGAAGAAATACAGTCTTTAAATGTCCACATTTACAAGCACCTATTCTTAAGGTTATAGAAATCAACTTTCTGGGTTCTGAGCCAGTGTCTCTTCATTCCTCCAACCATTCACTGCAAGACTAAATGTGCAAGTGGCAAGGACACTAAAATGAACAGACCAACATTCCCGACCTCAACCAGCCGAGCTTAACCATTCACTGAGACACACAGACAGAGACAGGGACACGAGACACACAGACAGAGACAGGGACACCAGACACACAGACAGAGACAGGGACACGAGACACACAGACAGAGACAGGGACACCAGACACACAGACAGAGACAGAGACAGGGACACCAGACACACAGACAGAGACAGGGACACCAGACACACAGACAGAGACAGGGACACCAGACACACAGACAGAGACAGGGACACCAGACACACAGACAGAGACAGGGACACCAGACACACAGACAGAGACAGGGACACCAGACACATAGACAGAGACAGGGACACCAGACACACAGACAGAGACAGGGACACCAGACACACAGACAGAGACAGAGACAGGGACACGAGACACACAGACAGAGACAGGGACACCAGACACACAGACAGAGACAGGGACACCAGACACACAGACAGAGACAGGGACACCAGACACACAGACAGAGACAGGGACACGAGACACACAGACAGAGACAGGGACACCAGACACACAGACAGAGACAGGGACACCAGACACACAGACAGAGACAGAGACAGGGACACCAGACACACAGACAGAGACAGGGACACCAGACACACAGACAGAGACAGGGACACCAGACACACAGACAGAGACAGGGACACGAGACACACAGACAGAGACAGGGACACCAGACACACAGACAGAGACAGGGACACCAGACACACAGACAGAGACAGGGACACGAGACACACAGACAGAGACAGGGACACCAGACACCTTGCTTCTTAGCTTTCAGTTCCATCAGTAACTTCTCTTTCACAGTTTTGATAGCCGTGTTGGTGGCCTCAATTATGGTGTCTCTAATTAGTTTTTCGCGGGCGTCATTAAAACGTGGCTGAATAAGTTTAGCATAGTCAACCACCTGCAGAAATATTCAATAAAATTCATGTAATCACAAGGTACTGCGAATATAAAACACATTTGCCACCTATCTATCTGTCTATCTATGTACCTACCTACTTATTTACCTGTCTTCCAAAAATAGATACTACTTAAGGCATCTTTGAAATTATGTATGGGATCCACTGATTTTTTAAAAATCTGTCTTATTTTTATTTTAAAAATTTATTTTTATTATTTTAACTATGTATGTGTATGTGGGGGATGGGTATGTACAGGAGTACAGGTGCCTGCAGAGGACTTGGGCTCAGCTCCCCTTGGAGCTGTAAGCCACCTGATGGGGGTGCTGGGGATTGAATTTGTCTTTTCTTCGTCCCCAGCTCTCATTTATAGCCCTTGGAATATTTTGTGCTTAGTCACTATAGATCAGCTTCATCTTTTCCAGAATTTCTTATAAATCATAGGGAGTACAATCTGCTTCAGGCTTTTGCCCCTAGAAGAATGCTTTTGTGATCCACCAGATTATCTTTTCATTGCTCAGCATTATTCTGTTATGAACACACTAATTTTTCATTCATTTACCCTTGGAAGGGTACATGGCTTGTGTCCAGGTCTGGTATCCTAAGTGATAAAGCAGCAGTTAACATTTATACAAAATCTCTTTGTAGATGTCTTCATTACTTAGATCACATGCTAATGTTATATTTGACTTTCAAAAAAGCATGAATTTGCATTTTCTTGGCAGCCTCACTAACACATGGCTTTATGAACTTTTTCAATTTTAGTCATCCAAATGGATATGAAGATATTTCTCACTGTAGTTTAAATCTAGACTTTCCTAATCACTGAAAACTTTCAACCTCCTCTTTGTTGAGGGCTGGGCTGAACTCAAGGCTTTTCCAAAGGCCCTGACATATGGAGAAGGAACATAAACCCTTGTCTAAAACCAGAAGTACACTTGGCAAAGTTTGTAATGGCCTGGCATCAGGAGCCTGCTCTTGGCAGGTCCAAGGCTGCTGTGTGCTTAGACTCTGATGCCCTTGAGATACCCTGTGTTCCCCTTGTGCCACATCATTTGAATAGCTTCCTGTTAACTCTGTCTCATTGTGTGATAACTTTCTGCTGACTTAGCCCCATTTCTCCCCTGGAAATGGTACACCAGACTCTGCATGTAGTCAGCTTGGCATAAGACAGCTTGTGCAAGACCTCCAGATCTCAAACTTACCTGTCACCTTATCTTCTGATCTCCAGGTCCTCTCTCTCAGGATGATCTCCTTGTCCAGGTCACCCCTGTGTGCTTATTTTATACTCATGGTTGTCTGTATAAGCGTATGTTCAGCCTTTGACTGCTTCAAATATTGGGTTAGAATTCTCAGTACATTCTAGTGGCTAACTCTTGTGAGGTGGAGGCTAGACTTACAAGTGAGTCAGTGGATCTTAGAAACAGCTTCATCTGTGCCTTACAACTATAAGTAGTACTTGCAAATACTCAGACTCCAGTTCTCTTTTCCTTCATTTTACTGCATTGCTTTATTCTGTGGCAAAACACTTATCTCTACATCATGGTTTAATGGCTACACAGAGTTGTATTAGATGAATGTGTCACAACTTACTTAACATATGTATTTAGATTTTAGGTGAGTATGTGTACTGTACACGTGTGTGTGAGTTATGCAGATGTGCACACATGTGCATGGAGCTGCAAGAGCCAGTATGTGTGTGTGCCCATGTACTGCATGTGGCTGTGTGGAGGCCAAGGTCAGTGTCGGGTGTCCTTTTTGAGACAAGCTCTCTCACTGAAGTCAAAGCTTACTGACTTGGGTAGACTGGCAAGCTAGTGAACCCCAGGGACCGGCTTGATTCTACGTCTCCTTCCCTGCGGTTACAGATGTGCTGCCACGCCTGCTGGCTTTTTACAGGCATGCTGAAGATCCAAATTCCGTGTTTTCATGTTTGTGTGTCAAGCGCTTCATTGAATCTCTCCAGTCCCTTGATGCAGATGTTTTTTAAATACATATTTAGGTAGAAGTCCAGCTATGATAAATGCTACAGTCTGTGTATCTTCCATATGATGGTTTCTTTTCTAAATTTTTTATTCATTTATTTTATGGGTGTGGGTGTTTTGCTTCCATGTATGTCTGTGAATCCTGTATATGTATAGTACAGTGTCAGATTCCCTGACACTGTAACTTCAGATGGTTGAGTCATCATGTGGGTGCTGGAAATGGAACTTAGGTCCTCCAGAAGAACAGTCAGTTCTCATAACCACTGAAGTATATCTCTATCCCCATGACAGTTTCCTTAGGAAAATTTGTAAACTGGATTTGAAATTCAAAGGCTCAGCATGGATTTTGGCCTGGATTTCCAATGACAAATGGCTATATTCTTCTCAACAGTATGATACTGGTTTTTCCTATCCTAGCTGCACATCAATATTTGGTGTTAATAGCAGTATTTTCCTTTTTCTTTTGCTTTTATTAACACATACCAATTACACATGTTATTTTTTATACATGTTCACCCTATAACTCTTTACTGCTCCCTCTCACTCTTCTGAACCCTCCCTCTTTCCAACTAATCCCTTTTTGCTTTCATATAATAATAATCTATAAAATGTAATGATGATATTAATATAGCATATCTTTTGTGTCTTAACATCTGTGCTTATCAGGAATATGATATCCTTTTCTTCTAGTATTTAATGACTACTTTTATGCATTGCCCATTTGCTATTTTTTCCCCACTGAGGCTTCTTCTGATATTGATTTATCTGTTCACATTTTAAAATATCCCTTTGTTTGTCACGTGTGATGGTTTAAAAATATGCCCACACAGCTTTTCATATGTGTGCTGGTTTGAATGAGAGTGGCCTCCCCCAGGCTCAGAGATTTGAATGCTTGGTCACCAGGGAGTGGCACTATTTGAAAGGATTAGGAGGTGTGGCCTTGTTGGAGGAAGTGTGTCTCTGGGGCAGAGCTTTGAGGTTTCAAAAGCCCCAGTCAGGCCCAGTGTCCCTTTCTCTCTCTCCCTGTGAATGGATCAGGATGTAGAACTCTCAGCTACTTCTCCCACACCATGTCTGCCTCCATGCTATCATGCTCCCTGCCATGATGACAATGGGCTAAACCTATGGAACTGTAAGCCAGCCCCAATTGGATGATTTCTTTTGTAAGAGTTGCCATGGTCACAGTGTCTCTTCCCAGTAATAGAACACTGATTAAGACAATGTGCCTCTCTTCAGAAAGTGGTACCTCATTTTCTTCTCTCATGTAGGTGGAAGTTGCTTTAAATGAATTGAGTAGGACTTCCTGGTAGAATGGTGGCTTAGAAGCTGACTGCATGTGACATGGCGAAGGGGAGTTGGGAGAAGAATAGACTCTATACCGAGGGGAGGGCGAGAGGGGAAGGTAAGCCAGAGCTTGGTGATCTACAGAGTCATAGAACAGTCAGCATAGTGAAAAGAAGCCACAGAAGTCCAACAACAGCTAGCCAGGTGGCCTTGGTGGAAAGACAAGAGCTGTCTTACCCTAGAACGACCCAACAGTCCTTACAGGACTCCAACCCAGTAGCAAGTTCTGATGTGACAGTGATTCCAATCGGGGCACAGGCCAGCAGTGGAAAGGAATCCCCTTTGTCACTCCCCGTGACCTGATAGTAATATGGCATATCTTTTGCATGGCTGGGCATCATCTTAAGTGTGACCCCACTCTGGGTGTTGGAGAATCCCAGAACAGGGAGCAGTCACAAGTAAGGACCCTGAATTCAACTGACTCCAGCTCCAGGGTGGCAGAGAGCCGTGAGAAAGTCCTGGAACTCAGGAGGGCTGGATACAGACAAGCTGAGAGTACAGTCTCCAGCAGCTACCCAGCTCAACTAAGAAAACTTTGGGATTTAATATCCCTGGGCCTGAGGTCTGTGGATGGACGGACCTCTGCAGCTTGAACAACTACGTTTTGAATTTAGCTATATGCCGAAATGGTCCCTGCTGAAAAGGCTGAGAATTCTGGAGCTCCAGAGGACTATTTTATGCCCATAGCTGGATCCCTCCAGCATGATGGGTGTTCCTGGGTTTTGAAAATGTGGAGACAGTTCTGCCTATATGGATTTCAGAGCTGCGGCTATTTGCCTAGTTCCCAGTGGACTTAAGAGGCATCCCTCCAGCTAGAACAGGAGCTACCTCAGGTACATACCACCTAGAAGCTGCAATCCTTAGTGTGACCAGAAGAAAGGTAGTGTGTTAAGGAGGTAAGCTTTTGAAAAGAGGATGCTTTGGGGGACCCAGCACAGGCAGTGAAGGAGCATGAATCATGGGACAGACAGGACCCCACAAAATCAGCTGACCCTTCTCTTCCAATGCACTTGGCAGATTCCAATTCTGAGGACCCCAA
This sequence comes from Mesocricetus auratus, assembly GCF_017639785.1. Classification (NCBI taxonomy): domain Eukaryota; kingdom Metazoa; phylum Chordata; class Mammalia; order Rodentia; family Cricetidae; genus Mesocricetus; species Mesocricetus auratus. The sequence continues at coordinate 2,616,136 of NW_024429199.1, forward strand.
AAACGGCCACTCTAACACACCATGTTAAAAACGATATTTTCAGCAGTGTTTTGACCTTTATCTTATTGTTAGAAACTTATTTATTTTATTTTTTGTTGTCCTTCTCCATTAAATCTTTTATACTTTTTATTTTATTATTGGACTATATCTTTTATTTTAATCTCTTTGTACCCCCCTTCATCATGGCCTTTCCCAATTTTTATTTAATCTTGCTTCTCCTTTGTTTTTTTCCCTTTTCATGCATACACTTACTGTTTCTTAGTTTACATTATTAGATACTTCTTCTTTCAGGATTTTTAAAAATTAATTTATTTTTACATTCTAATCCTAGTTCCCCCTCCTTCCTCTCCTTCTGCTCCCCTCTCTTCCCCCCCCCCCCACCTACCATCTGCTCCTTGGAGAGGGTAAGGCCTCCCTAGGAAGTCTACTAAGTGTTGGGCCCCAGCCACCACAGGGTCTCTGTGAGTTGTTTGTTGGACAATAACCACAGGTGCATACTGTGTTCTAGTCCCGGCTTACAGCCCTGGCCTTGCCCCCACTGGCATCAACCTTTAGTTATGAAAACACAAACTCTGAACTCTTATACCTGGGGTTTCTTCACTGTGCTATAAGTCTGTATATAAGACTGCTCCCTCCTAACAATAAACACACACACACACACACACACACACACACACACACATTCTCTTAGCACAAATGGCTGGACATCTTGTCTTTCATTTAAATCTCCAGGCTTTCATCTGACACATTGGACTTGCTTCAAGTGAAGCTAGGGAAAGAAAGAGGACCCTGAGAGATCGCCCTCAGAGGCTGGCCAGCAGGAAAGGATTTATGAGGGTGAATTGGAAATGGGTATCTTAACTTCTAAGACTTTATTGATAGAAGAATTGTTAAAGAATTGATAGAACAGATAAGAGAATTGTTAAAGAAACAAGGTACTGGTATTAAGCAAAAGACATCTAAAAGACAAGTCCATGGTTTTTACACTCAGGAGACAGAGGCAGGTATATCTCTGATTTCAAGGGCAGCCTAGTATATGGAGTGAATTCCAGGACAGGCAGAAATAAACAGAGAAACCCTGTGTCATAAAAGGAAAAAATAAAAGAAATAGAGTAATAGTAATAAATAAATAAGTTCTATAAAGATGGAATATACACAGAGAGTCTGGATACTGTATGCTATTGTGTTGTCATTGAATTGTTCAATTGCAAAGGAAGGAATAACAATTGCTAAAATACACTTGATTATAAATGCTGCTGCATTAATCCAACTTACATATTTTAAAAATGCTTTGACTTCAAAATTTAAGTATAAGAATGTTACTTTGGAAACGAGATTTTATTTGTGTTTCCACAGAAAATGAAAAGCTGTGGATTCCTTCCAGATTAATATGGTTTGATGAAACAAGACCCCCTGAAGCAGTGGCCCAGGTAATCCAACATTCAAAACAGCTGGGACAAGGCAGCCTTGCAGACCACTACAGCCAGGATTTCTGGATTTTCATAGGATCCCCATGGTATTTCAGTGTCCCCAAACAGAAGGAAGCAGTTTGGAGAGAACAATGCCCACATTCTCAAATATTGTTTATAAATATCTGTTTTCATTTAAATGGGGTTGATTATAGATGGCAGGCCATTTGATCAAGGAATGGGCTGGGTCCCTATCTCTGAAACTTGTAGACATAGGGCTTATTACCATATGCTTTGTTTGGCTACGGCGCCTAGGCGCTAGACAAGCCCAGGCTCAATTTGTCACTCGAGGCACCACGACTAAGTCTGTCCCATCATCTAGTTGAGGCAGGACCAAGGCACCTCTTCACCCTCCACACCCCTGTGTCTAGGCTGAGCAAGGTATCTATCCATACAGAATGGGCTCTACTAAGTCAGTTTGTGCCATAGTGTTAGGTCTTGGGCCCACTGCATTGGCCTCATATATTGTTCCAGTCACACCATTGTCACCTATGTGAAGGGAGTCTAGTTCAAGCTTATGAAGGTTCCTCATTTGGCAGACCTGAGTCAGTGATCTCTCACTAGCTGGGGTCAGCTGTTTCTGTGGTTTCCCCATCATGGTCTTGACTCCTTTGTTCATATTATTGCTCCTCCTTCACTTCTATTGTACTCCAGGAGTTTGGCCCACTGGCTAGTTGTGGATTTCTGCATCTGCTCCCATCTGTTTTCAGAAGAGGGTTCTAACTTCTCTGGAGTTGTGAATTGTAGGTTGGGTATCTTTTGCTTTATGTCTGGTATCCATTTATGAGTGAGTACATACTATATTTTTCTTTCTGGTTTTGGGTTATTTCACTCAGGATATTTTTTCTAGTTCTGTCCATTTGCCTGTGAATTTTAGGATGTCATTGTTTCTTACAGCTGAGTAGTACTCCATTGTATAAATACAGCACATTTTCTTTATCCATTCTTCAATTGAGGAACATCTAGGTTGTTTCCAAGATCTGACTATTACAAATAATATTGCTATGAACATAGTTGTGCAAATGTCCTTGTGCTATGAACGTGCCTCCTTTGGGTATTTGCTCAACAGTGGTATTGCAGGGTCTTGAGGTAGGTTGATCCTTAATTTTTTTTGGTCCAATCTATTTGGTGTTCTGTAAGTCTCTTGTATTTTCATAGGCATGTCCTTCTTTAGGTTAGAGATGTTTTTGTCTATGATTTTGCTGAACATATTTTCTGTGCCTTTGATTTGAACTTCTCCTTCTTCTATCTCTATTATTCTTAGGTTTGGTCTTTTCATGGTGTACCATATTTCCTGCATGTTTTTTGTTAAGGATTTGTTTGATTTTAAATTTTCCTTGACCAATGAATCTATTTCCTCCAAATTATCTCCCATGCCTGAGATTCTCTCTTTCATCTCTTGTATTCTGTTGTTTATGCTTGCATTTGTGGTTCCTGATTATTTACCCAGATTTTCCATTTCAAGAATTCCCTTGGTTTGTGTTTCCTTTATTGCCTCTATTTCAAATTTCATGTCTTAAATCGTTTCTTTACTAGCTTGATTGCTTTTTCTTGGTTTTCTTTGAAGGATTTGTTGATATCTTCCATTTTTTGTTTGTGTTTTCCTTCATTTCTTTAAGATAACTTTTCATTTCCTCTTTATGGGCCTTGATCATTCTCATACAATTATTTTTAGGTCATTTTCTTCTGCTTCATCTGTGTCGAGATGCTCAGGTCTTGATGCTGTAGCACTACTAGTTCCTAGTGGTGCCACATAGCTCTTTATATTGTTGAGTGTGTTCTTACCTTGCTGTCTGCGCATCTCTTCTTCTAATCTGTGTAGGCAAAGCTTTGCTGCAGGGGTTCTCTCTTTCTCCAATTGGTATAGTTGGGGGCTGTGGCTCTGTTGATCGCTCCTTCAGGCACAAGTGGAGCAGAGCTTCCTGGGAATGCTCCTTCTGGTGGAAGTGAGCCCACTGCTCAGGTGGTCACTCTTTGAGGTGCAGGTTGGGCTATAGCTCCAGTGGACCCCCTCCCATTGGAGGTGTAGATGGGGCTGAGGGTCCAGTGGTTGATGTAGTAGTGGGGTGTCTACAACTGAGAAATGTTAGAGGATGCTAGCTGAGTCACAGGTGCTTTATCCCAGGGTAACATTTTGCAACAGCTTCCAGAAGCTACTGCTGGAAACCACTGCTGTTGTTTCACACAGTGATCACTCCTTGCTCCTGTGCCTGAAGCTCCAACCTCCCTCTGACACTGCTTCCGGGTCTGAGGCTTGTGGTTCCCTTGATGCTGTTCTGGACCTGAAGCTCAGGTCTCCTTCTGATGCTGCTTGGTGTCTGAAGCATGAACCTCCCTCTGACGCTGCTCTATTAGATACTTCTTAACAATATGTTTTCCATTTTCATTTCTGTGTTAATTTTTGGTTGTGTTAGTGGACTTTAATTAATTTTAAGTGTACTCCTTTATCTTGTATGGTTTGTTATTTCTTCAGGAGTTTGTTTTCTCCTTTATGAGTCTTACGGGGGATTTGCCCTCAAGAAATAAAATCGGAAAAGACATCCAAACCAACAGATGATGAACACCAGGACAAGGGAAGCATGGAGAAGCAAGGTAGCATAACTCCTTTAAACGACCCAGCTACTCAGTTCAGAAGTACTGAGATGAGTAAGATGTTTTGTCAAGACTTAAAAGTTTACTTAGAGAAATGATCAGCGACCTAAGACAATACATTGAAAAGCAGAATGTTGAAGTAAGGGAATCAACTCGTGGCCTGGAAAGGGTGGCAGATTGCACAGGTGAGAACATCTGTGTGTGTATGAGACCATGGGGAGCATGGATGAAAAGGTTGAGCAGCAGTTAGGAGAGATCCAGCAGAGCCTGGGCTTTCGAAGAAAAACAAAAGGTAAATGTTAGGAATGAAAACTCAATGAATCTTATTTTAAGAAATGAACAAACTGTCAAAAATGTATCCAATAGTCTGAAACAATAAAGTGCAGAATATTTGGGATGCTGATGATGTCAAGAAAATACGATATTCAAACCTCAACATGGAAGAAAAACACACAGCCTCCTGGTGTGGACCCTGGGTCCCCTAGTTTTCCATGGTGCCCCCTTCAGTGTTTCCTCCTATCCCATCTCCATTCCTTTGTGACTTTGCTGACCCCCAGAACCAGCCTCTACCAGGAACCCTTAGCCGCACACTAACTAGGGAACCCTCCCTCCTCCCTGACCTCCATTCTAGTCTCTCCATCCTTGCTTATAGTCCTGCCACAGTCTGCCCACAGGAGCCCGTTCTCCAGGCCTACCTCCATCCCTAGTGATCCAGGGTCCCCCTCGTTTTTCTCTGGTGAACCCTTTCAGCCTTTCTTTCTAGCCCATCTCCATCCCTAGCCTCCTTCTCTGCTAGAGGGAAGAAAGACTCTCCACCAGGGATCCACAGAGCAGAGCTCCACACATAAAAGATGAGACCAGATACCCACACCAAGAAACACCTCAAATATCCCAGTTCCAGACACCTAGATCCCAGTGCAATCAATTGGCTTAAACCATCTGTTGTCTAAAAAACAAAACAAAAACAAACCCAGCAAACCAAAACATCCCGCCTCATCAACAAAGATACTCATAGTTGAGAGTGAAAGCCAGGATGCCAATCTACCAAGCAGGCAGAGGCCTAAACACTTGGCACAACTGTTCTGACAAAAATCCTTCAAAATTAATCCTAAAGAATTGGGACAACCACTACATATCAACAGAGGGAAAAGTATACCAAGAAGACACAACAATTTGAAATATATACATCAAATTCTGTGGCTCCAACTTTCATAAAAAGACAGGTAGGTCCTGATAACAATAATAGTGGGTGACATCTGCACCTTACTCTCATCAGTTGATGGTTATCCAGACTAAAATTTGATGAAGAAACTTGAAAGTTAATTTGAACTATAGACCAAATGGCTTTAACAGACACTAAAGAATATTCCATAATAGCTGTCTTAACAAATACAAAAGAGTTTAGATAATTTTTGGAAACCAATGACAACAAATATTTGGAGATTGGACAGTGCCCTTTCATTTTTTATTTTAAAGTTTTCATTTAGGTGTATGTATGCATGTGCCTCTGTGCATGACAAATACATGTGAGTGCCCATGAAGATCAAAGAAGACATTGACCTGGGAACTGGAATTGCAGGGAATCCTGAGGCACCTAACACCATGCAGTAGAAGATCAGCAGGCACTGTTAACTACAGAGCTATGCCCCCAGACCCTGGGACAACATACTCTTGAATGGCCAGGGTCATTGAATAAAGCTGGGAGGAGACTAAAAATTCCTGGAATATAAATGTAAATGAAACACAACTTAATACTTTTGGGGACACAGTGAAGACAGCTCTAAGAGGGAAGTTTATAGCTGTGGGTGCTTAGATTAAAAAACTCAGATCTCTCTTAAATAGATAACTTAATGATTCATCTCAGGCTTCAGACAACAGGCCAATCCCAAAAGCACTAACAAAACTTAGGGCAAGATTAAATGAAATGGAGGCTACAGGAAAAATACAAAGAAACAATGAAACAAATTTGGGTTCCTTGCAAAAAATAAACAAGGTTAAAAAAACATAGATGGACACCCATGTCAATAAGACAATGTGCTAATGACCAATAGACATGAAAATGAGATATCACCAGACACACTAGAGTGGTTAAAATTAGGAAAATCCCCAAAACAAGAGTTGTCATGGATATGGCATAACAGCTCTTATACTCAGCTAACAGGTGTAAGGTGGCAGGGCTGGTGTGGGATTGTCTCTACCAGCTGAAGCACACATGCATGCTCTTCCGTGGCAGCAACAGCCCTACTGCACACACTTCCAAAGCAAGGATATGTATGTGTGTGCAAAAGGCTCATGCAAGAATTTTTATGAGAATTGTTCATAATGCGTCAATCTGAAATCAACCTGAGTTTTCTTTCCAAAAACTCATAAAAAATAATAAACTCTAGCTGCATGTAACATGGGCAGCAATTACAATTACGGTTTTAGGCAAAAGAGGCCAGGTGTAAAGGATATAAACTAAGTTCATAAAGTTTAAAAAATACACAAAACTAAGCTAAGGCACTTCATATATACTTCCATCACAAAACCTTAAGAGTATGGAAGTTAGCTACCTGTAGTTACCTTGCAGGGACGTGTGGGGATGGGCACTTGGAAGAATCACAGAGAATGTTTGTGGGGGAACAGAGAATATTCCATATTCACATTGGGTGGTTAGTAATATGGAGGTTTATTTTATCATAATTCACTGGTTCCTCTTTTCTGTACAATTTTCATATGCCATAATAAAAATGTTAAAAACAAGTAGACAATGTTGCCTCTCCCTCAGCCATGTTTTGAATGCTCTCAGAACTCTCACACGGTTTCTCTGACCACACCATCTTTTAGCCTAGCCTGCTTTCACAGGGAGCCCCCTACACACACTAAGCGTCAGTAATTTCTCTATGTTCCAACCCTTATGAAATATTTTGGCTTTGCCTTTAGTTATATTCCGAGCCTGCCTGCCTTTAGCTGCTGTTATTGCTATCTAAATATAATTTCTTTACGTTTCAGAGTGGAGAACAAGATCACTGAGAAGAGGGAATAAGCCAACACTCCAATATGCTGTGAGGATAGTATTTGCAGATACAGAAAACACTAGGAATGAGTATAGGTGTGAAACTGGGGGCAGGGGGAGGAGCTAGGAGATGGAGGCTGAGATATGGGGGCTGTTGAAAACATGGAGGGACTATAGCTAGCAGCGTCAATGACAGCGGAGAGATGCCTTCCCCATGGCAACCCTAGTACAAGTACCAAGTTCTGCTAAAACTCTGTAATTAAAACAACGGGTAGACAAATAGTTACCTTTCCTTTGAAGTATTCTGCAATCAGGCTGCCCAGCGTCGTTCTCCCTGAGCTCCTGGGCCCAAATATGAAGATTTTACATGGTGGAATTGGCATAGGTGGTAGAAGGCAGGGACGGGGGTTCAGTGAAAATAATTTTAATGTTTCTTCGGAAGAAAGGCAATATATTTTACCTAGAAAACTTAAAACATACCGTAAGAGTAAAGACCTGAAAGCATCACGGGGCAAGTTTAAAAGCAGGTTCGGGAAAGCTTACTAACCTCACAGCAAAATCCGCTGACCCCGAATAAATGTTCCCCTCCTTTAAGGATATGGGACAAGAACGCGCCCACCTGCTTCGGTGCCATCTGTACCGCGGTGCAATGAGTTTATAAGACCCGAGTGTACGGAACAGTTCTTCCTGTGAATAAACTCTGCATCAGAAGTCGAGCCTCAGCTTTGCTGACGTCAGCAGCATCAAATAGTTGATCGTACTTAACGTGATCATATTTAAGGCACAATTTAGAATCCACATTCTGACTTTGGGGTCAGTTATGGTGCTCTGTACTCATCTAAGATTTAATGACATTTAGTTTTCATTTCTTAAAATCTATCTGTGCAAGCATTCATGGTTCCTGTGTGCATGCGTGCGTGTGCGTGTGTGTCAGTGCACACATGGGTAGCAAAGGGAGCAGAGTGGATCAGTCATCTCCTTCCACCACGTGGGCTCCAGAGTTTTAGCTCAGGCTGCCATGTTTGTTGACGAGTGCCTTTACCACTTCAGCTCTCTCTCTCATCCAGTTTTCATTTCTTTAAGAAAATCTCATTTGAATTTTACAGGGAATTTTCTCTCATTAGGTAATAAATATAACAGGGAATTTTCTATCATCTACTTCAAAAACCAGAATCTGAAAATATCTTACTGATAAACTTTTAAGATGTACTGGACTCTTAGTCTGGAATGAATCGGAGTCCAAGTTGTTTTCTGATGTTTGGTTGGTTTTGGTTGGTTGTTCTTTTGGTTTTTGTTATTGGCTTTTCAAGACAAGATTTTTCTGTGTAGTCCTATCTGTTCTGGCACTAGTTCAATAGACCACACTGGCCTCAAACTCAGTTTTTTGTTTTTGTTTTTGTTTTACAGATTGGGTCTCATTATGTAACTCTGGTTGAACATGCTATTGAGACCAGGCTGGCCTTGAACTCACAGAGATCCTCCTGCCTCTGCCTCCCAAATGCTAGGATTAAAGGTGTGTGCCAACACACTTGACTCCTAAGCTTTTTATTTTTTAGGGCCAAATAGTATTCCACCATGTGTGAATGAATATGTGAGTATATCCTATTTTGTTCAACCGTCCACTCACTGGTGGGCACTGGAGGTTTCCACCTCTAGGTGACTGAGAGTGTGTTAAGTGAAGCTTTTTCTTTGCTAGCCGCTTTGGTTTATCCCCCGCCAGTCACCTGGGCTCTGCTGCATTGTAGTCCCCAAATAAACACACAGGAGGCTGTATTAATTATGAAGCTGTTGGCCTTGCTTATTTCTTACTGGCTAGCTCTGACTTAAGTAATTACCCCATAATTGTTAATCTAAGTATTTCTCTTACCGGAGAATAGTTCCAGGCTTCCTACCCCATGGCGGTTACATCTCAAACTCTTGTGTTTCTCCTTCCCAGAATCCTCCTGGACTCCTAGTCCCAACTATCTAGATTCCTATTGGCTCAACAGTGCTTATTGACAAATAACAGGCAAATAACAGGACTTCCCCAACAAGAGTGACTTTCGTGCCCACATGCACTCAGCTGTTTGTATTCCTGCTTTCAGTTCTTTGGAGGAAATGCCTAAAAGTGAATTACTGGATCCTTTTCTGAGGAACCACTCAGTTACTTTTAAAGAGTAGATGCACCATTTTATATCTGCAATATTACATAACTGAGGTGTTGTCTTTGAGTACCTAACTAACTGACGTGCAGGTTCCAAGATCTCTCACCGGGGCACGTGAGCTTATGTCAAAGGAGTATTGGTCATACATCCTGCTTCTGTGCCCTTTCCCTGCCTCCTTACCTGGAATAAAGAGTCTGGCTGTCAGGTGTGCACTCTGAACTCCCCCACCCCATCTCCAAAAGAGACTCGCTTCTGCTAGAACGTATAGTGATAAAGTTCTCAGATATTTTTAAACTTTATTTTTATTTTATACGTTTGACTATTTGCCTGTGTGTTTACATGTGCCCCTGGTGCCTGGGAAGGTCAGAAGAAGGGGTCAGATTGCCTGGAACTGGAGTTACAGATGGTGCTGGCAACCAAAATCTAGGTCTTCTGCAAGAGCAGAGTGCACTCATAACCACCAAACCATTTCTCCAGTCCCACGAAGCTCCGAGAATTAATTGGACATGGGATTTTATTTCAGATCATGGGGCTAATCTATCCCGGCGAACACAGTCACAGCTCCTTGCCTTTCATGTCAAAGGGAAGCACACGCAGTTCTCACAGCTCTGTGTGAGACTCTGTGCTCACCTCCCTTCTTCTGCGGAACCAGGTCCCACATTCCGCCTGCACCGACCAGCTGAGCCCTCCAGGTTACAGGGTGCGGGATAACAAAATGACCTCTGCAACTACTAGCCTATTTAAATTTTGATATCTACTTACAGTCCCACTATTTTAACATTGTCTATGCATATAGACTAAGCTAAACCTCCCTGAATAGACCAAACCCTCCAACTAAAACTCCTTTCAACCCCCAGCGCCAGGCAGTTACCGTTTGGGCAGCATCACATTCCTCATCGCGCCCCAGGCCATCAGAGCCAGCACAGCAGTTACTTCAGTGCGTGGCAATGAATGTGTGCTTGACTCTACCCCCTGCATTCGTTATTTGGAAATCTCTGTTCGGCTGTAGTTAGTGTCACAAAGAGTACTGTGCTCGGGTAATGGCTTCTTCCTGGAAGAAGATATCCTTACGGAGAGCTATCCCTTAGACCTTAGGAGGTATATGCTAAGGACACAGCTAACATTGAACAGGCAGGCTTTCAAATAGGCCAGTTGAACTTACGGTGTCTATTATGTCATTCATTTCTTCTTCTGTACTCTGCAGCTTGGTGACAATGGCAGCTCTTCTTAGATTCAAGTATTTCAGGCGTTCTATAACTGTCTAAATTTAAAGAACAGACATTTGAATATATTGGCACTTGAGTAGGTGAAACCTTATGAGACAGTCATAGGCCTGTGGGGCAGGCTCAGGCTTCTTCTGAGATTCTCGGTGGAAGCCCTGCGCGGGCTTTCCTGGCTTCTATACATTACTGTCAATCTTTGGTGTTTCTTGAATATTTTAAAGTATTTTTCTCTTTTGATGCAATGTTTTGTGCATTTCGGGCTATGCTTGAACATGATATGTAGTTGAGGATGCTTTTGAAATCCTGAACTGTCTGTCTCTGCCTTCCGAGCACTGTGATTATATAAATGGAATTTTTAATTGGTCTAAGTATTGAAAACCCAGAGTCAGATAGAGAGGAAAATTCTGAGAGATCAGAGAGAAGAAGGAGCAAGTCACAGCCACACCTTACCTTCTTAGTGTCTCCGCAGGCAAGAGAATGATTTCCTGTTTCTTCCCAGCCATTTCACTTCCTGTCTGTCTGTACAGACCTCCAGACCTCTATGGTTAGCTAGAGGTAAACTCCTCTTTCTGACCTTCAGACAGGCTTTATTTGTATAAGCAAGATGTCACCATAGGGTTACAGAATATGCCATCATGCCCACTTTGTGCAGCACACGACACGGAACCTGGGACTTCACACATGGTAGGCACAGTCTGAACCAACCGAGTCAGCTTCTGTATGCATGACTCCTCTCTCTCCTCTCTCTCTCTCTCTGTCCTCTCTCTCTCTCTCTGTCCTCTCTCTCTCTCTCTCTACTTCTGCCTTCTGCCTCTCTGACTTGGCAAGACAATTGGACTAAGACAATCTAATTAAACCTTATCTTAACTGGAATGAATACTCCAAGACCTCATGTTCAAATAAGGTCACATTCACAGACTACAGTTAGATATTTGAAATATTCTCAGAGGACAAATTCAACCAATGATACTCTGGACCTCCTCAGGTAGATGAGAGAGAGCCCAGTGAAGCAGAGGCCAATACTGAAGTTTATGCTCTTATAGACCATAAAATGCCAAAGACAACAAAAGCTGGGCGAGGTGAGAATGGGGCAGAGGGATGGATGGAGCATTGCCCTGCCAGCACCTTGACTCTGAACTCCTCTTCAGTTGCCTGATTTGTGGGACTCTGCCATGACAACTCTAGGAAACTAATGCCGGTATGGTGCGGGGCTCCTGGAGGCCAAGAAAAGACAATCAGGAAAGAGGAATGAACTGCTGTGGCAGATGCCACTCGAGATTCAATTAGCTGAAGACTGGCATGACCACTTGCTTTGGCACAGAGCAGAGAGTTCTGTAATCTTGTAGGCACATGGCCCATGTGAGAGTTTCTCTCTGATCTGGCCCTACCACTGGTGTCCTTACCATGATGCCCCTGGTGAGATAAGTAATTGTCTTCAACTGTTCCTCTCTTAGCTCCCTTGCTAAGTTGCTGGCCAGGTATCACCATGCAGACTTCTGAAGCATTTCTGTCTTCTTATCTCCTCTTCTGTCCACTGCTATTGCTACCAGCATAGGTTAGTCTACCATCTTCTGCTGCGTGAGAGCCACAAGTAGCTAGCCTACCACCAGTTTGTGTCTCTGCTGCTTTTTCCTCTTGAATGGAAGTCTCTCCCCAGTTCTATAGAACCCGGGGCTGTTCCACACTTCCTGCTTCACCTCCTGTGTTTCAGCCCTAAGCTCAGTCCCTATAGTTTGTTCTGTTCTTTCTCCACCCTAATCTCAGTCCCTATAGTTTTTCTGTTCTTTCTCCACCCAGGACTTTTCTTGAGCAGAGACTGTGCCCCACCCATCCCTGTGACTATGAGCAGACACTGTGTCCCACCTACCCCCGTGTCTATGACACTGTGCCCCACCCATCCCTGTGCCTATGAGTAGACACTGTGTCCCACCCATCCCCATGCCTATGACACTGTGTCCCACCCACTCAAGCCTTCAAGTCTAATTCTTACTCATCCTCTAAGTGAAATTCACACAGATGTCCATTAGGTTTTGTCCTCTGTGACAGCTGCTATAAAACATTATTACTTCTCTAACTATAACACAAACCACCACTTGTATATTTATTTTCCTCAATATATTGGATGCTATATAACATGAGGCACTCATGGATTCAGGAATTTTCCTTTCCATATGCATTCCTATCATTATGCCAGATACCTAGGAGATTTAAAAAATAAGTCGGACATTGGTGGCAAACGCCTTTAATCCCAGCACTCAGGAGGCAGAGGCAGGTGAATCCCTGTGAGTTCAAGACCAGCCTGGTCTACCAAGCGAGTTCCAGGACAGGCTCCAAAACAATACAGAGAAACCCTGCCTTGGAAAAAAATAGTTATTGTGTTTTTTTTATTTACTAATTTGTGATACTAGTTATTAGGCCTAGAATTCCATTCATAACAAAATCTTTGACCATCAGAATGGGTGTAAAGTGGCATTCTGCTTTTAAGTTGCACACCCTTAATGACTACCAATATTCAGTCTCCTGTCCTGTGTTTATTATCTGCCATTTGCTTTTAATCTCCTTGGAGACACTGTGGTCATAGAACAATTTAAATTCAAATGTAGTTTTGCCTTAAACATGAACAGATGATTAAATGCAACATGGAATTTTAAGGTGCCAAAACAAAAAAATAATGGCATTAAACTAGAAATAGAATTCTCATGAAACAAGTACAGCACAGAAACATTTCAGCTGCAAGAAGTCTGTGCTGCACGCTGCACTCACCAAGAAGAGCTCCTCTGGGGACTTATTCCCATCCAGCTCGATGAGATACTGGGGATCATGTTCAGCCATTACCTCCTGGAGAAAATCAAATAGAAACTTGATAACTCAAGATCATAGAGAAAGTTGAATAAAGGATGAAAATCTTTACAGCTAATAGGAAATCTTAATAGCTAATTCACTCACCTCATGCAGGTTATAATGCCTATCATTTTCAGCACTGGAGAGATCTTTTGCAAAAGCAGAGTTAGCCATCTCACCATGAACATCTGTCTGAGGTGCTGGGGATTTGCACAGACTGGACCACTGAGCTGTACCTCCAGCTGCACACACTACCCCCCCCCCGCCTCATTTTTCCTCTCCTCCAAAGTTTAAATGTCCTTCCCAACACAAAAGGTTTTGAGGATTTGCAGCACATAACTGTAGCTTTGCTGTTTTTTTAAACCACAGAGAAAGCTGATAGATTTTTAAATCCTTCACTTTCTTCATATAGATAATATCATCATTTAAGCAGCATGCTGCACCTTTTATTACTGCAGAGCACACTTTTAATAGAAAATTTATACAACAGGAGAATACAAAGGAAAACATCTTCAATCCAGGCACTGACTTATTCGAGATCATAATGTCTATGAGACTCTGGAGCCTACTTTCCCACTAAGAATTATAATTACTTAACACTCCTTTACTAAGCATTTCTACTTATTTTTAAAATTAAAATATATTTTCTTCAATAATTACCAAAGTAACTGGACTCACAGCAGTCACTGAAGGACAGACAAACATACTCTTCATCCTCTCTGCTTCTCCCCATTGATATAAATACTACACACAAACACGTGTTGAAGAACACCTACTAAGCGTCTTTTCACAATGTGCTCAGACACTGAGAAGGGCTAGGTTTCTAAAAGTAGGTTTCTAGTGTCAGTAGGTACTGTTTACTGTTTCTGAAAGTATGTATACTTCAAAAGTCTCACAAACACTGAAAAGAGAATCTCTACTCTTTCCTGCCAACACTGGCTGATTTGGGTTTTACAGTCTGATAAACTGAATTGAAAAATAGGATCTGTTTTAACTCTTCATCTGTAAGCAGCCTAGTGACTTTTGAAAAACATATTTAACATATCCCAAAAAGCACATGGTGCTTTGTAGGAGTAAAATAACATGATTGTGAGAATGAGACCTGGGGGCAGGCGAGATAGCTCGGTGGTTAAGAGTACTGCTCCTCTCACAGGGGACCCAAGTTCAGTTCCTAGAGCCCACGTGATGGCTCACAGCCCAGGCTCCCTTACCCTCTTCTAGCCCTTACAGGCCCCTGAATACATGTGGTGCACATAAACCTACTCTCACACACATGCGCACATGCATGTACACACACGCACACACACACACACTACACACACACACACACACACACACACACACACACTAAATAAGTACACCTTTTAAAAAAGGAATCGGCATGGAGACGAAAGCCTTTTCTGAGGGCTTTCATTAAACATTCACTTGAACATTAACCATACACAAAGCATGAGTGTCAACATCCCCACTCTAGCAACGTCTCGGTCTCACCTCTAAAGAGTGAAGAAGTATGTCCTTGTAAAGCTTCACAGCATTTTCAATGTTCTCCAAATAATCCTCAGGGCGCTGGACCAGGTACTGAAGAAGTTCAGTTACCATCTGCATTTCAGCCATATATGCCTACAGGGACACAGAAGGGAGGGACAGGGTTTAACTCTTAGGGAAATTATTGTCTGATTTATGAGGGGCAGCCAGGAACACCATCCTGTGGGAGAAGCAGAGACAGAAAGAAGGATGGAGACCGAGGACTTCGTGTGTTAGAGATGGAGCACTCCTGGAAGTCTTCATTGGAAACTGGCCTTTAAATCAGCTTGGTATTTGCTGGTGTTTTGTTCCCGTTCTCAATAATCAGAACAGTGGAGGGATGCGGTTTCTTTTGAGGCAAAGAGGGAAACTGGAGTCCCTGAATACCTGAGCTTGTGGCCTGTGTCTTCACTCATCCAGTGAGCAGTTATGGAGTGCCCACCACAGCAGGAGCGCCATTCTGGGCACTTCATATACAACACTGACATGCTGCACTGGAGGAGATCACGTTGTGGTTTTAAAAGACAGCATAAACAGGTGACACATATGTAACACTATATGTGCTAGTCTGAGGAGGGGAATGTGATTCACTTCTGAGAAGAACAGTAGGGACTTTTGGAAAAGACAGCATGTCCTGAGCCAGTCAGAAGAGAGTAAACACTGGCCCACAATTCTAACTGATGAGGAATATTAGTAATATGGAGGGGGTATTGATTCCTAGCACATTCTCTGAATTTATCATCGTGTGATTGAATAGTAGGTACAACACTCAATACCAAGAAGAAACATAAAGCAGAGGCACGGAAGACAGAGACAGAGACAGAAACACACACAGACAGAGACAGAGAGACAGATACACACACAGACAGAGACAGAGAGACAGATACACAGAGAGAAACAGAGACAGACACACAGAGAGACAGACACACACACAGAGAGAATTCTGAGAATGCCTATGGGGGCTGGGGATGTTGGATCCTCTCAGAGCTCCAGGCAGTTGTTGAACAGAGCTCAGTGCCTCTACAGGAACAGCTCCTGATGCCATTTATCTAGGCCCTCATTTTATCATTGAGACCGAGTCCAGCTACGGAACCCAGGCTGGTCTGAGTCCACTGTATCCCAGACCGGCATCCTTGCAGGCCTTAGTCTCCTGAGTGCTGGGATGAAAGGCATATACTATCACCTACACCATGTTTAGTATTATAATTATCCTTCCTAGGTTTTTATCAATGCATGCTCATAAATAATTCACACAAGTTGACTCTTCTCACATACCTAAACCATTTTATAGGATTTCTTAGTTTAATTGATCAAGTAATATATTCATTTCCATGAAAACATCATGACTTGTTTATTACTCTACATCTAGATAAATAAGGATGCTTCTGATTTTTTATCAATATTGCAATGAGTAATTTTGTATTATACTGAGCAATATATATTTACACTGCTAAAATCGGCATGGAATAGTTCCTAAAATGGAATCACTGGGCCGAAGGTTGTGCGTCTTGAGATGTTAAGTTCATATCGCCTTCTGTAAAAGATGCTTCCATCTCTGCAGCAGACGGTGCTGTGAGCATGTTTGCTAAATTAAACCATTCAGTCGCTACCCAGCTTTGTGTTACTCTCTGTCGAGCACTGGTCCAGGCACTGGAGCCATCATTAAACGCCATAGGAATATTACATTCAGCAGGGCACACAGATTATAAACAAGCAAAAATGTAATATGTTTTTTGGAAAATGACAGTGTTGTGAAGAGAATAAAGATCAAAGCTCAGTCTTGTGCCTGGCATGGCAGCTTTTGTGACCAAACGAGCCCTTGAAACTTGGCAAGTAGACTGCATGCCATGGAAGTGTTAAATGCACACTGGGGCTCAACAGCACAAAACACAAATGTGTTGTACTTAGAATCTTTGTCTTTTCTGCATGTTCAAGTAGAAATCCAGACAGGGAAGCTCTCAAGGCTTCAACCCTGCACAAAGAAGTACGGGCAACTAAGGAATACCGAGAGTGGGAAAGAGGCTTTCTTGGGGAAGAGCATGCCAGCTAGTTATCCAGTACCAAAAAGTCAGTCCTGAAACACGCATACAAGAAACATTTTATGGGCTGAGTGGGTTGTATTTATGTAGTTGAGAATACACACAGACAGACTGACAGACAGACACACAAACATGACATCAATTAATGAAAAAGAAACCATGAATTTGGAAGAGAGAGGGGGAAAAGTGGCTGTGGGGAACTGGAGGGAGGAAAGTAAAAGGGGAAGTATGGAACTGTATGGCAATCTCAAAACCCCTGCAAGAATAGTACAGAATCCCCCAATTCCAAGTCTGTCATTCTTAGAATTTCCATTGTTATTACACGTTCAAGTAAAAATCTGGCGACATTGGTTTAAATAAAATCTGTTAAGATATAAGAACCATAAAATCCACTCAATAGGTGGAATATCATGCCTGGTGCTGGAAACCCAAGCAACTTCTCAGGGCTAGTGAGGTCATGGATCATGAAGGAGAACCTACAACCTCAGTGTGCTAGCATGATCCTTAACTCCATCCTAAATACTTCTCCTTATACCCTCAGATAGGTGGAGGCCTCACCCTCATCAAGGAATCTTCTCTTTGCAACAGACAGAGGCTATTACAATATGATTGGTAAAAATGCAGAGAACAACAGGAGAGGCGGGTTCCTAGTGCGTGCATTCTGCAGCTGGCCTACTCCCTTGCCTTCTCCCCTCCCACTAGGTCTGCAATGAACTTACAGATCCATCAACCTTAACTTAAAAACCAGAACGTTTACACAGTGGTGGTGGAGGAGACAAGACAAAAACAATTAGGAATTGGAGGAGAGAAAAGAAAAATAGAGAATGGGGAATCTCTTTTCATTTCCCTAATTGCTACCAGTATTTGCAAAGGTCCTGAATAGTACTGGGATCTAGGATGGCATTAGGTGTCCATCCTAGTGATATTGCAACCAGGCCCTTCAGGCGGAGTGCCAGGTATAGAGGCTGGAGGTTTTCTAAAAAGGTATCCAAAGGGGGAATGAAAGGGTATGGGAGACAACACTCCCATGAGTGAGGGGGATGGGGAAGGTCTCAGTAGTTGAGGGTATTCCCAAGAATCAGGGTGGACCAAACTAGATCAAGTTGTTTAGTGGGTCATCACCATACTCGGCGGCATTGGTGCTTCTGTGGAGGCCAGAAAGCGAGGAGGGCAGAAGGCGAGGATGAAAACCAAGCACTGTGGGAATCTCATCCACAGAAAAGAGTTAGGGAACAGAGTCACAAAAGCCATAAGGACCAAGTCAAGCATGGTGGCACATGCCTTTAATCCCAGCACTCAGGAGGCAGAGGCAGCCAGAGCTCTGTATGTGTGATCTGAAATAGAAAAGGATCAAGGCTCTATACTGCTAATTCTTTCCCCTGTGTTAAAGAATTCCAATGTATTACAACCTTACTTTCCATGACGTATATGTGTTTCTCACCAACAACCTTCTCCCTGAGGAGTGCTGGCTGGCAAGGCTAGAGCACATATAGACAAACTGCCTCCTGGCCTGACTCTGTAGACCTGCTCTTAAAGAGCTACTTCTCCCAGAGTTTCCCTGACATTAGAGCCAAACTTAACAGTCTAGAGAGGTGACCCCTAACTCCTCAGGCAAAAGTCTTAGCAGTGGTCTCCAAGGTGTGCCACGGGAGAGATTTAAAAAGCCAGCAAACAAAAATATCTGATGCTAGCTAAGGACTTGCAGCTGACCATAGCAACTGCCCAGGCTTCCTTGCCTTCCCAAACCTAAGGGCCTCTGGATCCATGCCTCAAAGGTGGTCAGGAAGGTCACTGGACCTGGGCTTGCCTGAGCCACCATAAACCATCTTGACCGTGTCCAAGGAGGGCATTGGGCTGTTAACTGCCCCCATGTCCCTCGTAGTATGATAACATCAATCCTAGATCACCTTCCAGCTGATCTCCTAGGTCTGGCCATGGATGACTGAGGGGCTCATGCTCCCTTGGCCCTGCCACCACCATCTTCAACAGAGAGCCTTAGGTAATCATCACAGTATCAGGGCTACCCATATCCTTCCTTTTTTCACCAGGACCACTTACTTGGTCCTGACGGAGTTTTGGAGGCCCCCCCCCCCCGTTCTTTTGGTTCCACTATTGTCAGGATAGGAAGACAGCCTTGCTAATCTCACCAAACGCACCACTTAGCAGATTCTTTAGGGATATTCCCCTCACCTGCTCCTTCCTAGAAGACCTGTCCCATCCTCTTGTTGGGAAAGGACCTCTTAGCCAAAGTGGGAGCCTCTATTTCCTGCACTGTCCCAATCTGCTTGGTCCCAGGCTAACGGACTGTTCCCCTCGTCCTTCTCCTCCAGGTACACAATCTGACACTCCTTCTCCCTTGCTGGCCTCTCCAGCCCACTGCTGAGTATGTGACACCCAAATCCCCTTATGGCCAAAGTTGACCCTCCTCTCATCCGACTACAGAGCCCTTTCACTGCTACCCAGGGCAAAAGTAAGATGTCTCCTGCTCACCTGATCCTGGTTGTTTAGAACGTTTTGTCTCCCTGTGTTCTGTGTGCAGATGGATCTGTGTTTTCTGCTGTGTTTATCAGTCATATCTGATGGGAACGGCAGAAGTCACAAAACCAGCACAGCCGCTTGATAAAGATCCAGCAAAGCTGAGCGAGTGATGGCCACCATGCTATTTTGTTTTGGATGTGTGTTTTGATGCTGCTTCTGTGTGTTGTGTGGTTAGGGATTTGATATGTGTACAACTTGGGGATGTTGTATTGATGAAAAATTCTTCAGAATCATTCATACCTTCTCCCAGGAGTACTGCTTCTAAGCTTCCCCAGGTAAGTCCTGAACACCACCCCTCCTGCTTTTAGGGAGACTCCCTTATCTACCTGAACGTCTTCCTTATGCCATGGAGGTTGTGACACACATAATGAAGCCAGAGATACTCTTGAAACATCTGTCCCTGTACTTACCCAGGAACAAGACAATCAGAACAAACTACAGGTAACTTCCTACCACACGCCCAGCCAATTACGTGGCATACACAGCAGCAAAGTTAGATGGGCTGGAGTTATTACTGCCCTACACAGGGACTTATAGAATGGTGTGGAAAGACAATAAGAGTATGAGGTGTCAGGACCTCCCTTTCTTGGCAAACTTAGCTCATGCAGAGTCACTATGGTATCATGTGACCAAGAAACAAAAGAATGCCAGGGTTAGACATATAAGTACATTCTATAAAGATGTAAAATGTAAACAATGAATTACGACAGAAATTGAATAATAACTGTAGCAGTTTTTGCCTGAGGATTTTCCTTGGTCACTCTGACCATTAAGAGTTAATGTACTTCTTGGCACAAGAAAATCTGCCCAGGCTTGGAGATTTTTTTTCTAGCAACTTGAAACCATAAGAGCTGCCCAGAAGTTGGGTTATGGGGTTGATGAGAAAAAATGGCTGTAAAAGGTAATGTGTCATGGTTTATCCATGATGACTAAAAGATATGCAAGAGGAATTTAAACTTGTGTCCAGGAACAGAAATGATAAGATCTATGTTTTGGAACAACATGCATCTATCCCTGCTAACTGAAACAAAGAAGCACTCTGGCTGTCAGTCAGTCTGTAAGATTCTCCCAACTTCCAATGGCCTGGTTCACTGCTTGCTTTCCTACTCCTTGCCACTCTATGGAACCTGTCAAGCCCCAGGGCTGGCCCCTGGCAGGGAGCTGAAACTGGACCAGCCCCGGCTGAATGGATGAATGATGGTGGCCACCACATGTTTGGTTTTGGGCTGGTCTCCTTCGAGCTTGTGAGCTTTCTGTGTTCTATGTCTATTGATTTTGTTTTTGTTTTCTCTGCCCCTGCCAGTCACCAGCCACCACTGCTAATGCCACTTTCTATGGTTGCTTTGAGGGCCAACCCTCAGAATTTATCTCTGGGCTTTCTGGTCACTGGGTTCAGTTCAACAGGGATTCGAATGTCTTTTGAGTGTGGATAATATTAAAGTTCTTTAATGCTGTTCTGCTTTGTTGCTGGCTCTAGAGTTGGCACTGTAGTTACAGCTCCCTCTCCTCTAGACCCAAGCATGTTTGTTTAAAGGTTTCCTCAAAAATCCTTGTCCTGTGTTAGGTGGGCCATTTGATGAAAAGAGAGAGAGAGATAGCAAAAGAATAGGATTTAAAGCAGCCCACAAGTTGAGAACCATTGCTTTAAATCCTATTCTTTTTCTATTCTCTCTCTCTCTCTCTCTCTCTCTCTCTCTCTCTCTCTCTCTCTCTTCATCAAATCATATGCTCTGGGGTTGCATATCAAATATTTACATTATGATTCACAACACTAGAAAATTACACTTATAAAGAATCAATGAAATAATTTTTTGGTTGGGGGTCACCATGATCTGAGGAACTGTATTATAGGGTCTCAGCTTTAAGAAGCTTCTGCAAGGCAAAGGACACAGTCAACAAGACAAAAATGACAGCTCACAGAATGGGAAAAGGTATGCACAAACCCCACATCTGACAGAGGTCTGGTCTCCAAAGAACTCAAGAAGCAAGTCTCCAGAACACCAAAGGATCCAACTAAAAGTGGGGTATAGAACTAAATAGAGAATTCTCAATAGAGGAATCTAAAATGGCTGAGAGACACTTGAGAAAATGCTCAACATCCTTAGCCGTCAAGGAAATGCAAATACAAACTACTCTGAGATACCATCTCACTCCCATCATTAGGCTAAAATCAAAAACACTAGTGACAATTTATGCTGGAGAGGATGTGGAGAAAGGGGAACACTCCTCCACTGCTGGTGGGAGTGCCAACTTGTGCAGCCACTTTGGAGATCAGTATGGAGATTCCTCAGGAAAATCCAGCAATTCCACTCTTAGGCATATACCCAAAAGATGTACACTCATACAACAAGGACATCTGCTCAACTATGTTCATAGCAGCATTATTTATAATAGCCAAAACCTGAAAGCAATCTAGATACCCCTCAACTGAAGAGAGAATAGAAAAAATATGGTACATTTACACAATGGAGTACTTATTCAGCAGAAAAAAAATGGAATCTTGAAATTTGCAGGCAAATGGATTACACTAGAAGAAATCATCCTGAGTGAGGTAACCCAGTAACAAAAAGACAAACATGGTATGTACTCACTCATATATGGATTTTAGTCATGGAGCAGGGGATTGCCGACCTACGATCCCACCACCAGAGAGTCTGTGAAGCAGGGAGGACCCTAAGAGAGATATGCATGGTAACCCGGAGAAGGGGAATGGGACGAGATCTTCTAATTGGATTGGGGAGGGGGAGGAGAAGGAGATGGGAGAAAGAGAGGGGGAAAGGGAAAGAGGAGGTGAGAGGAGGACATGGGTGGGGGGAGCAGGAAGGTTGAGTCAGGGTAAGAACAGAGGAGAGAACGATGAGAGATACCATAATAGCGGGAGCCATTATAGGTTGGAGGAGAGATCTGGCACTAGTGAGATCTTCACAGATCTACAAAAATGACACCAACTAGCATTAAGGCTACCTTAAATGCCCTCCCAAGATAATGAGATTGACGACTACCTTATATGCCATCCTAGAACCCTTATCCTGTGGCTGATGGAAGCAGAGACAGACACCCACAGCTAAAAACTGAACTGAACTCCTGGAACCCAGTTGCAAAGAGGAGTGAGGAGCAAAGGCATCAAGACCAGGCTGGCGAAATCCACAGAGGCAGCTGACCTAAACAAGGGGGAACGATGGACCCCAGACTGATGCCTGAGAGACCAGCATGGGACTGGTCTACAGCCACCTCCTGAACCTGGATGTCAGAGAGGAGGCCTTGGCAATCTATGGGACCTTGGAGAGTAGATCAGTATTTATTCCTGGCATACAAATAGACTCTGGGAGCCCATTCCACATGGAGGGATACTCTTTCAGCCTGGTCACATGGGGGAGGGCTTAGGCCCTGCCTGGGATGATATGACAGACGCTGAAAATCCCTCATGGAAGTCCTTACCCTCTCTGGGGAGCAGAGGGGGGATGGAGTAGGGTGGGGGGTTGGGAGGATTGGGGGTCAGGGGAGGAGGGGAGTGAACTGAGAGTAACATGTGTAAAAAGTTAAATAAAAAAAGAAAAATGTTTCTTATTTCTTTCCCCCTCTATGATACTGCTATATTAAGTTTTCAGAGGTTTAGGAAACTTATACACAACAGTTCAATCAGACTACTTGTGTGGTGGGGTCTGGAGTCTGGTCACCAGCAGGTTGCCAAATCGACTTCTAAAACAATTGTCCCCTATGCTTGCTTTCTCTATGATCAAACTAGAGATTACTGTTGATGTTGGCCAGAGACTTATGGACGCTGTCCTTATTGGTCCTGTAGGAGACATGATGCATATACTGGAAGGCATTCTACTTTTTATGCAGATTGGTGAATCTTTATATCCTAATTTAGGACCTGTGGCACCCCAGAAGGGAGATGGGAGTTACTGGTAAACTTTCCTGTAGCATTTATCACAGCTGCCCATCAATCATGCATGACCCAACACAGAGTATACACCCCACTCTCCCAACCCCTAGGAACAGACGCGGTAAAAGAAGTGACCAAAATTCATCAAAGGTCCTGACACTCCTAATATCACCCCTTTGATAATGTTGATCCCACCAACCTTGTTTCAGACCTTAAAGTCTCAGTTCATCTAGGATCTCCAATGGGTGGCTCAGATCACCCTTACCCTCCAGGACTAAACAGACTCATTGGCCACCGTGTGTTATAAAACCAGTGAGGTTTAGATTCACTAACTGCAGAAAGAGGTGGTTTTTGTCTCTTCCTCAGGGAGAATTTTGTTTTTATGTCAACTTGTCAGGTATAATAAAAGATAAGATTCAACAACTCCAGTTGGATCTCCAAAAATGTAAGAAATATCTTGATGCCTCTGGCCAGTAGGTCATTGACAGTCCAATAGGCAATTGGATATTACCCCTTTTATCCCTCCTTCTCCTCCTTTTCTTAATTCTACCAACCACATTCTGCCTCAAAAACGTCTTGTCCAGTCAACAACAGACCCAAAAGATTTCTAACCAGACTTTCGATCAGTTGCTATTACAGGGTTACCAGCCCCTAACTACCAGTCAGCAACTCCCAGTTATACCCTGACAGTGAAGACCAAGCTTGCCCCGAAGGGCCCTCACCAGGCCCTTGCTTTGGCAATTCTGCAGCCATGACAGGCCCCTGACACAGCAGGATGTGCTGTGTCCCCGAACTTGCCCTACCTTGTCCTAATTACTGGAAAAACCACAAGACATCCCCCATATGGTAAAGAACCAATCAGAGCCTAGGCTAGCAGGGTCTGGATGTGTTTTACTGATAAGGGTGTAATGTAATAACCATGGTAACTGTCACTAAATATGGCAATTTTATGGCCACTGTAGTTACCGATCAACTGAGGACAGGTTCCCCCAGTCTGGAAGTGCACAAACCTGAGACTGTTACTATGCATGACTGTTAACTATGTAACTTGTAGATCCCCAAGCCCCACCTTGCTATACCCCCAATAAATGTCCTACTCCACTGTGGCTCCAGATCTCTCCTGCTCCACTGCTGTGTCGTACAGGCGAGAGACATGAGTTCGAACTTGTAATTTAAAAAACTCTTTGCTTTTGCATTGGATCTGGTCTCTTGGTGGTCTTTGGTGGTCTGGACTCTGGGCACAATGTCCCCAAGGACTTCAATGCCCCCATTCAACAGGAAGTAGTCTAATGGTAATGCCAGCCCCCTTTCCCAACATCTGATTGTTTATCAATAGTGAACAAAAGGGGGAAATTAAGCCCCTGGTGTGAGTAGCCAGGCCCAGCTCCAGACTACTATAATGGCCATAATGGCTGTTTTCAGCTCCTCAAGACAGACAACCAAAGTCTACCTTACAGAAAACAAAACAAAACAAAGAACCTCCCAACCCCAGATCAGACCACAGGATCCTACTAATCCTTGAGCTTGCCCTAAGACCAGGACATAAAATCCCACCAATCCCAGGTCATCCTGGAAAGCTCTTCTGAAGAAACCCTACATAATGCTTGCCTCCTGCTCAGCTCCTTGATGCTTCTTGCCTAAGCAGAGGCAGGCACCTTCTTGCTTCTTTCCCAATAAAGCTCTTCTGTGAGGCGTGCTGTGCAGTGTGACTTTGTAGTATTCCTTGGCTCCTGCTGCCTTTCCCATTAGCATTATAACATTTGCACAGGTAACACCTTTCCCCTCAGAGCTGTAACACTTACAGAGTGGCTCAGTATACAAAAATCAATATCTGTAATTCTGGTAGTTTGAATGTAATTGGCCCTAAAAGCTCACAGGGAGAGGCACTATTGGGAGGTGAAGTAGGTGTGGCCTTGTTGAGGGAAGTGTGTTACTGGGGGGAAGGCAGGTTTTGACATCTCTGTGCTAAAGTTTTGATCAGTGTCACAGACCACTTCCTGTTGCCTACAAGATGTAGGGCTCTCAGTTACTTTTCAGCACCATGTCTGCTTGAATGCTGCCATGTTGTACAATACTGATAATGGACTGAACTTCTGAACTGTAAGCGAGCCATGCCAATTAAATGTTTTCCTTTATAAGAGTTGCCATCGTCACAGTGTCTCTTCACAGCAACAGAAATACTCTGAGAGTATTCTGCTAATATAAACAAACTGAAAGAAAAACCCCTGTATGGTCATCTAATTAGATGCAGAAAAGGTATTTGACAAAATCCAGCACCTCTTAATGATAAGAGTCCTGTAGAGATTAGGGATACAAGGGGCATATTCAAGATAATGAAGGCAGTTTACAGCAACCTCACTGCCAACATCAACTTGATTGAGAAAAATTCAAAGCAATTCCACTAAAATTAGGAACAAGACAAGGCTGTCCACTCTCTCTATACCCATTCAGTATTAATACAGTTTTAACTAGAGCAGTAAGATAACTGAAGGAGATCAAGGGGATACAAATTGGGAAGGAAGAAATCAAAGTATCTTTATTTGCAGATGATAAGATAGTATACATAAGTGACCTTAAAAATTCCAGTAGGGAACTCATATAGCTAATAAGCACTTTCAGCAAAGAAACTGAATACAAAATTAACTCACAAAAATCAGTAGCCCTTTTAGACACAAATGACAAACAGATAAAGAAATCAGGAAAATGATACTTTTCACAATAGCCTCAAATAATATAAAATATCTTGGTGAAACTCTAACCAAGCAAGTGAAAGACTTGCATGATGAAAACTTTAAGTCTTTGAAGAAAGAAATTGAAGATATTAGAAGATGGAAGGATCCCCCATGCTCATGGAGCTGAAGGATTAAAATAGTACAAATGGTTATCCTACCAAAAGCAATCTACAGATTTAGTGCAATCCCCCTCAAAATTTTAAAACTTACAGATCTTGAAAGGACAGTTCTCAATTTCATACACACACACACACACACACACACACACACACACACACACACACACATTCCAGAACAGCTAAAACAATCCTGAGCAATAAAATAACTGCTGGAGGTATCACCATTCCTGATCTCAAGTTATACTACAACGCCACAGTAATAAAAACAGGATGGTATTGATGGTATTGGCAATAAAAGCAGACACATTGATCAATGGAAATGAATTGAAGACCCAGACAAAAACCAACACATCAATGGACACTTGATGTTTGATAAAGAAGCTATAAACACACATTAGAAAAAAAGATAGCATCTTCAACAAATGGTGCTGGTCAAACTGGATGTCTGCATGTAGAAGAATGCAAATAGATCCATACTTATCACTCAAGCCCAAGTGGATCAAAGACGTCAACCAGAAACACTGAACCTGATAGAAGAGAAAGTGGAAATAGCCTTGAACTCATTGGTACCAGAGAAGACTTTCTGAATAGAACACCAACAGCACAGGCACTAAGCTCAACAATTAACAAATGGGGCCTCATGAAACTGAAAAAATTCTGTAAGACAAAGGACACTGTCAATTAGACAAAGTGGCAGCTTACAGAATAGGATAAGACTTTTTACCAACTACACACTCAAGAGAGGTCTACTATCCAAAATATACATAAAGTACTCAAGAAACTTGATATACAAAAACCAAATAACCCAATGTAAAAAAGGGGGTACAGATAGAAACAGAGAATTGTCAATAGAGGAAATTCAAATGACTGAGAAGCACTTAATGTTCAACATCTTTAGCTACCAACAAATGCAAATCAAAGTACTATGAGATACCATCTTACAACTGTCAATGACTGAGACAAAAAACACAAGTGACAGCTCCTGCTGGTGAGATGTGGAGCAAGGGAAACACTCTTCTACTGCTGGTAGGCGTGCACATTTGTACATTCACTTTGGAAGTCAGTGTAGGACTTGGGATGGGAATTGATCTACTTCAAGATCCTGCTACACCACCTTTGGAATATACCCAAAGGATGCTCCATCCTACTACAAAGACAACTGCTCAAACATGTTCATTGTTGTTCCCTTCATAATAGCCAGAAATTGGAAACAACTTAGATATCTTGCAGCAGAAGAATGGATAAAGGAAATGTGGTACATTTACACAATGGAGTATTACTCAGTTCTTTAAAGAATGATGCCATGAAATTTGCAGGCAAATGAATGGAACTAAAAAATATCATTCCAACTGAGGTAATCCAGATCAAGAAAGATAAGTATGGTATGTGCTCATTTATATCTGAATATTAGCTGTTAACTAAATGATAACTGAGATACAATCCATAGACCCAGAGAGAATAGGCATAGAGGAAGGGACTAGGTGGGACACACGGATCTCCCTGGGAGGGGGAGGTAGAATAGATTTTATGGGTGGACTGTAGCCCAGAGTGGGAGGTATGAGAACAGGAGAATCAGGTGGTAAGGGAAGGGCAAGAAGAGATGGGATTGAGGGAAGAAATGAGGGGAGAGACAGCTAGAACTGAAGAACATTTGAAGAACAGTATAGAAACCTAGTGTGGTAGAAATGTCCTAAATATAAGAAGGCGATCCTAATGATGTCTCCAAATAATGAGGGAGATGGAACCCCTACTGGCCATCTCTTGTCACTAAACAAAGTTTCCAGTACCAGAACTGAGTTTCATCCAATTGAGTTGTTAGCTAAAAGGGTCCCATAAAAATCCTCAAACAACCCAGGCTGTTGTCAATACAATAGGCTGCTCTCCACAAACTGACAGTAAGGTCCTATTGCTGATGATAACACCCACACATAACTCATTTAACATGGAGAGGTTGAGCTGGTGCCTACACAGAACCTTCACCCCCATGTGCCAGTGTCTACAACATGGAAAGGTACTCTGCAGGCTACCAAGAGAGAAAAGTAAACATCAACCCAACAACAAACCATTGACCTACAATCTGTCCTGCCTCTAAATGCTAGGGTAATTTTGGCACAAACTTTGTAGGAGTAACCAACCCATGTCTTATTTGGCTTAAGGACCACTGAGATGGAAACCATATCTGACACTGTTTGGGTGACCAAGAACCAGAGATAGCTCAGAGAATCTATTATAAAATGAAAAAAAAGTAACAATAAGATGTTAATTTGCTATACTCATAGATCAGTGCCTTATCAGCCATCGCCAGAGAGGTTTCCTCCTGCTGCAGATGGGAACAAATAAAGAGACCCAGAGAGAGAGGGGGGGGGGACACCTTGGAATAAACAGCTCTAAATAAGATATCTCCATGAAATCCTCCACTTAGAGATCAGGGAACCCCACAGAAGAGGAAGCAGAGGACTGGGGAGACAGAGGGGATGGAGGACACCAGGAGAACAAGAACCTTTAAACCAACAGAGCAGAGCTTGTGTGAACTCAGAGGCTGGAGCAGCAAGCACAGGTCTGCACAGGTCTGCACCGGGGCCTCTGCAGATACACTGCAGCTTTCAGTTTAGTGCTTTTACGGGACTCCTGAATGTATGAATGGGTGCATCTCTGATTCTTGTACCTTCTCTTGGGCTCTTTTCTTTCTGTTGTCTTATCTTCTCCAACTTGAATATGATGACTTTCATTTAATCTTATTATATTTTATTTTGTTATGTTTGGTTGTTACCCCTTAGAAGCCTGTTCTTTCCTGATGAAAGACAGAAGGGAGAGATCTGGATGTGGGGTGGATCTGGGAGGAGTAGAGGGAGGGAAAACTGTATTTAGATTATATCGTATGAGAAAAGAATCTATGCTTAATAACAGGGGGAAGATACACGAAAAATGTGTGTTTTTACTGACCATGAGACACGAAATTAAAATACACTGAGATTTCATCTCACCCATCAGATGGGCCACAATTGAGACAACAAACAACCAAAATTGCTGGCAGGGACGCAGAGGAAAAGGAACCTTTATATGCTGGTGGAGATGTAAGTTAGTCTAGCAACTATGGAAAACAATGTGGAAGTTCCTCGAGGAAACTAAAATTCAAGTTACCACATGATCCAGCTATGCCACATGTGGGTATATACACCCAAAGGAATCAAAGTCCTTACGGAAGAGATTCCTACAGTCCGTGTTCACTGTGGCATTCTTCACAGTAGCCAAGTTATAGGGTTAGCCAGGTGGTCACCTATCAGTGAACAGAAAAGAAAACGTAGTGTGTGTGTGTGTGTGTGTCTATAATACATATATGTAATATGTTACACACACACACACACACACACACACACACACACACCAGTATTTTCCTGCCATAAAGAGTGCCAGTATGCAAGAAACACTGACATCACATCATGGTAAGTGAAATAAGCTGAATTCAGGAAGGAAAACATAGCATGTTTTAAAAAAATAAATCAGACCTGAAATTGAGTATTTAGAGGGAAAGAGGATCAGTAGGAGGGGTGAGGGCATCTAGTAGGAATGATGGGGGTAGTAAGTATGTCCAAAGAACATTGTAATCATGTATGAAAATGTCAAAACAAAACCCATTGTTCTGTGTAATTCATATGTGCTAATTTTAATGTTGGACATATTTTAAGATTCAGATAGTTCTGAAAATACAAGGTATTAATCTCCTGCAGACCATAAAAATGTAGAAACAAACAAACAAACAACAACCAAAAAAACCTTAAATTTCTTGGGCCTCTGCTTTTCCCCTTGCTATCGCTTAATCAAAGTAGACTTTAAAGGTCATGTGGCAGTGACTACACTGGAACGTTACCTCTTCTTCTTCTTGTTCTTCCTCCTCCTCCTCCTCTTCAACTTTTCCGTCTTTGGCCGAGTCCTTCTTCCGTTTCCGGCGACTCTCAATGATCTCGGGGTCCCACTGCTCTCTACTGTATATGTACCCTGTGGTACTGTGCTGTCTTTGTCCAGAGATCCTCTGGCACAAGTCATAGTCACCACGCTACAAAGCAACATTATCAAATCATTTAAGACATTTGATCTCCTAGGAAGGCAGGTTCCCATAGAGAAGTGGAAGGAATAGTCATCCCTTTAATGAGATGTTGTGCTTTTCCTTCCCAGAATCCCCACCCCATAGTGTCACCTCTTACAAAATCTCAGGCATGAAGCTTTGTAAGTCTGCCCATTTTTTTGAATTGCTCAGAAAAACGTAACTTTTCTCTTTCTTCTTTCTATTTTTCTTTTTAAAAAATGTATTTATTTTTATTTTTTATGCATGTGGGTGTTTTGTCCTCAGGCATATCTGTGTACCATGTATGTGCCTGGTACCCCTGAGGGCCAGAAGAGGACATCAGATCCCCTGTAACTGGAGTTACAGACATTGTGAGCCACCATATGGACGCTGGGAATTGAACCTGGGTCCTCTGGAAGAGCAGTTGGTGCTCTTAACCACTGAACCATCTCTCCAGAACCTCTCTTTTCTAGGCATGATTTCTCTAATGCTTTGGGCTTCACTCCTCTTTTAATAAACTTCAATTTGCTTGAGTTCAATTTTTTTGAATAAGCTTTTATTTCCTGTTTTATATTATCCACCAGGTAAATTTAAATTTTTTCCTTAAATCTGAGCAAATGCAATTCTGTGATGGTATTTTGTATCACATTCTAGTCTGATATTAATACATATGAGATTATCAGACATTTTAAATAGAAGAGAGAGAGCTAGCAGAATGGTGAGAGGAATAAAATATAGAACAGAAAATCAGTTTAATCTGCAAAGTTTCACAGGATTTTATTATTTTAGCTTAAAGAGGCTAAGAATGAAGGAAAATGAGGAAGAAATCTACTCATATCCTGCCAAAACACTGGTGTGTGTGTGTGTGTGTCATACTTGTTGTCACTTCATGGATAAAATATTTCACAAGATTCAGAAATGGGACCTGAGAGATCATGTTACATAGTCTTTAAATTCTGCAAATGAAGAAAACTTACTCCACATGCTTACCAAAGCCCCAAACCAAAATGTACAAGTATCTTCCGTCTTTGAAGACCCTTCCTTCCATGTGCATGGATTCGCTCAGTTCTCAAGCTACCCTTAGAGGGAAGTAACCTCATGTCTTGCAGATTAGGGAAATATAGACTGGCTAAAAGCAGACAGCAAGGTCACATGGTGGTTTTCCATCCATCCCTGCGCTCTCTGTGTGCTTTACGAATGCTAGTGATGCTGTGAGACTGCAAACCCTGCTCAGAATGCTTCGCAGGATAAAAAAAAAAAAAAAAAATCTAGATGAAGGGGTGGGGATTGCTCAGGGGTGAAAATGCTTGTTGAGCAAGCCCATGACCTGAGTTCAGTTGCCGGAAGCCATGGACCAAACTGGATACAGAAGTACAGGTCTGTAATCCCAGCACTCCTCCCAGGACACAGGAGACTCTGAGAACAAGTTGGTACAACCTCCACAGAGGCCTGTGTGCCTGCACTCACACACAGATCAATAAAGCATCTTAAAATTCTAAAATTATCCGGATGGTCTTTTAGGTCAGTAGTGCTCAAACTTGTCTGGAGAGCTTGCTGCAGATTTCTGTGCCCCTTACAAGTTTCTAAGCTCAGAGTGACTTAGCCACTTTTAAAAAAAAAAAAAAAACCAAACAAACATTGTCAGCCTTAGGTGGGGGAGGAAACACCTCCTGCTGGCCCTCTACTGAGCAGGCTGGGGCAGGAGGATTGAGAGATGGAAGTCATCCTGGGCAACATAGTCTTCTTTTTTTTTTTTTTTTTAAGCATCTGATTCTGGTGACAGCCACACCTGGAGAACAAAAGAAGCAAGGGACTGTGGGCCCCACCTTACTCATTTTGTGACTTCTTCGTGCCATCTCTAAGTGGAGATACCGTGCTGTGCATATTCTTGCAAACTTAGTGAGGCAGACCTTAAGTGGGCTTCCTAAGTTTTCACCAAAAAGATTTTAGTTAATGCAGGTAATAAAAAAAAAAACCCACATAGCTGAAGGAATCGGTCATTGAGTTAGTAAGGGGCCCTGCTGGGCCTCAGACAGGGTCCTCAAGGGTTGGGAGCAGAGACTCTCTTGGCACTCACAGCTGGATGCTGCTCCCACAGCTTGAGTCTTAGCTAAAGAACTTGCATTTGAACAACACCCGGGCACTGCTGCCATTTGCTCTGAGAACCTACTGTAGACACCAGCTGGCCACAGGAGTTCTCTGTAGCACAAACCCCTTTAAGTTATCTTGGAAGTCAGACACTTTTGGCCTCAGAAAATATACACACACTCACAGTTTTACATGTAATTGAAGGAGACTCATGGGTCCCAAGCTGGAAACTTCTAGCCTACAGAAGTCCCAGGCTTTTTCCAATTAACCCCAAACTACTGAGAAGCTTGCATTGCCCTGGGTTGCATTACAGGCGGGCTCTCTACACTTTGGTTACCCAGTGGAAGCCAGACAGAGGCACTCGCTATCATTCACAAAGGGACTAAGTTAAGGACTGTGTTCACTCCTCGGAGCCTTCTCGTCTATGATGTCTGTAGAAGAGTTCTCTCTCTGTCCTGGGAGACATATTCTCTTGACCAGTATCTGACTACAGTTCCCCTCCTGATGCTTCAGATGAGGAAGTGTGTGCAGTTCACCTCAATTGTCAAATTGTCACAAGCTAGAATTACCTGGAAGGCAGACCTAGGGAGGTCTAGATCAAATCGGCCCGTGGGCGTGTTTGTGGAGGGCAGTCTTGATTGCTTTAATTGACACGGGGTGGGATGACCCAGCCTGAAGTTAGTTGTCATGTCGTGTCTGTGTTGTTCTAGTTGTCATGTCATGTCTGTGTCGCTCTTCCCCAACCCCACCCCCAGCTTTTTGTCCTGGACGACAGAAGCACACACATTTGTTTCTCTCCACTCTTGCCTGTAAATGTGATGCCTGGCATTTCCTGCTGCCCTGACTTCCCTGCTATGGTGAACCATGTCCTCGTTCGTCTTCTATTGTGTGATACACACCACGAGCAAAAATACCTCAGGGAAGAAAGGGTTTGGCTTACATTTCCAGTAACAGGCCATCACTGAAGGAAGTCAGGGCAGGAACCTGGTGCAGAAACCACAGAGGAAGCTGTGGACTGGCCTCCTTTCTGACTGAGTGCTCAGCCAGCTTCTTCTTAGAACCGCTGGCCAAGGGCAGCACTACCCACTGTGTCAGTGATGCTCACGCTGCCTTAGCTGTGAGGAAGGCTGGTGATGGGGTGAGGAAGTGGAACTTCAGGAGCAGAAGCACAGAAGTGTGATACACAATGACTGTTTGCATAACTACCCAGAAAGCATGGAAACAAGGGCTGGAGACACAGCTTGGTGCTTAAGACCATGTACACTTGCAGAGGACCCAAGTTCAAGTCCCAGCACCCACATCAGGTGGTTCACAACTGCCCATAACTCCAGCCTTGGGGGAATCTTATGCCCTCTTCTGGCCTTCTTAAGCAACTGCACTCACATGTACAAGCCCTGATGCAGACCCACTATTAAAAATAAAGTAAATCTTTTTTTTAAGTGCGAAAGCATCCCTTGAATTTAAGTTCTCTGAAAAGGAAAGATTTGCCATTGCAGTAAGAAACTAATATCCTTACCTTAATATTGATTATGACATCTGGTTGCAATTCTAAATTTTTAATAAATTCTACTTGCTTCAAGGTGTTCATGGTATCCTGTGAGAGTGATGGTATTTCAGTGATGATGTAACCTGGAAATTACAAGTTAACAATTTATAGTATTATCACTATGTGAGAGCATGGCTTTACTACAATTTATAAAATATTACACAGCTATTTATAAGTGAAATTCATAATTATCTATTATGAATTTTAAGTTAATAGTTATTACCACATGAAGTGTAGCTATGAATAATTTTTGATAAAAAAATCACTGACTAGGAGGAAACATCTTTAAAAACCTTAAGCCAGGGGCAGGCGAGATGACTCAGGTGGTAAAGGTATTTGTGACAAAGCCCAACGACCTGAGTTCAGCCCCAGGGTTCGTAGGCTGGAAGAAGAGAACCAACTTCCTCAGGCTGTTCCCTGACCTCCACATGCTTGCCATAATGTATATATGCTCCCTCTTAACCATAGCAATAAATAAAAAAAATCCGAGTCACTTTGTTTTAGATGAGACACGTATGGAAAGAAACTCCAAGCCAAATACTTCTTTATCTCAGGTTAGAAACTGTCACATGACCTTTTATGTCACCTATTATTTTCATCTTTAAATTAGTACTTAATAACACAGTAGAACACATACACAGGATATCCATGCAGGCATAGAGAGTGAAAAAATACCCACGTACCTGCTGTGCAGAACACAGTATGAGTATTGGCTTGCATTCCCATACAGAGGCTGAAATCTCATTGAAATCAGTCTTGGATACCAGCATCATATTGATTTTCCCAATATACTTCAAATTATGTCACTTGCTTGCCCAAGAAACTTATCTATCATTAATAAAATACATTTCAATTCCTTAGCTAGAAATGAAAGGACTTCAGTATATTTTTCTGCTATTTTAATGTTTTTTTTTCTCTTTGAGGAACAAATGTAAACTGTTTCAGCCTTGAGAATATAGTAAATATTTTTTGAAAAGCAAATAAAGTGAGATAACTACTTAAAGGACAAATGATATCTGTTGATACAGTTTTTTTTGTTTTTGTTTTTACGAGACAGGGTTTCTCTGTATTGTTTTGGAGGCTGTCTGTCCAGCCCGGCCTCGAACTCACAGAGATCCACCTGCCTCTGCCTCCCGAGTGCTGGAATTAAAGGCGTACGACACCAACGCCCGGCTTGATACAGTTTTTATTGTACCATATTTTGTTTTTGATCCCTATATTCTTATGTAGCTTTTTAGATTTCAGTCTTGAGAACTGAACCCAGGGCTCTTAATATGCTAGACAAGTATTCCACCACCAAACTACACTTCAAGCTCTGACTCTTACAGTTACAAAGCTCTCCCTTGATTCTCTTCCCTAATTTTCCTTCTTTCGTTCAACAAATCTATTTCAGGAGACGTCTTTCTTTCAAGGGCATGTATATGAATCTTCCCTTCTTTTGCAAATATCTCAGAGTTTTGCTCTTCTCTTTTCAGTTGCCCTGGCTTCAGTGGCCTTGTCTAAAGAATTAGAGAAAGCAAAGCCCTTTTGTGCAGGGAGAGACTTTCTGTATGTGTAACTAGGGAGCAGGCTGGGTGAGCAGGAGTAGCCCTGGCAACATGTAGTCAGTTTCAGAGGGAAGCAGTTCAGGCTCACAAAGAGACTGACTGCTGACGGTGCTACAATAGTAGGGTGAACACGAGAGCAGACAGGAGAAGTCAGAGGCCTTGCGAGAAGGCCAAGGCATCCTTTCTGATGCTCTGAGTCATCAGATAGCAGAGTTAGGCAGTAGTGGCACACTCCTTTAATTCAAGCACTCAGCAGGCAGAAGCAGGTGGATCTCTGAGTTTGAGGCCAGCCTGGTCCGGAGCGAGTTCCAGGACAACCAGAACTGTTACACAGAGAAACCCTGTCTTGAAAAAACAACAACAAACAAAACAAAACAAAACAAAACAAAAATGCAATCATGGACACCAGAGGATTGAAAACAAAGAAGTGCTTGAATCTGAGATGCTCAGCTCAAGAAGGGTTGTGAGATTCCTGAGTTAAAGCAAAAGAAAGAGAACTCCAAGTAACTACTGGCACGCAAATGCGTGCACATACCAAAGTGAGAGACTTCTGGAGACTTGAGCTTCTCCAGGATCAGCTTCGTGATGAGCTCATCTGGGATGCTGTGACCGCTCACCAGCATTGACTGCAGCTAGAATAAGAACAGACACTGTGCATTACCGTACACTCTCTGTCTGGGAGTCACAATTTTGGGGTTGTCGTAGTAACTTGGAAATGTAGATTTGCTCACCATAGTTCCCGTTTCAGTCTCAGAGGCAATGTGTTCTTCCAAAACCGATAAAGCTAAAACATGAGTTCAACATATGAGTGCAAGCTGATATTCGGATGGCTAAAATAGGAAACATTTTCTGAATGTTTGTTAACTGTTGGCAAAGATTAATGTGGCTATGTCACCTGAGAGTTTGCAAAGCATATTTATTTATGCATGTTAGATCGTTTAAGGTTGGCCAAGGTAGAGGCAAAGGATTGTTCCACCGATAACTCATCTTGGCCACTCCACTATCTTAAAATCTTAGTGGACTAACTCTCTGAGGACCACTGGGCCTTGGATGACTGCTCCATGGGAGGCAGTGGACAGTAGGAGAATGGAATGAGGTGGTGTGTGACAGTGACATGTAAACTGTCCCATGTCATGCAGAAGTACACAGCAGTATTATCAGTCTAGATCCTTTAATGCCTTGGTCTCATTAATTGTCTATGTTGATAGTCTATCAAGAAATGTGAAAATAGATAAACACTGGTTTAAAAAAGAACCATGAGAATTCCAGTAAATATGCTATTTTGAAGGAATATGTCCTGCTAGGAATGGTGGGGAGCCTGACCTGGGAGAGAGGTGAGTTGAATTATGGCACCAGCAGTTTAGATGCATTGATGTTCTTTAATAATCTGAAATATAAACTTTTTATTTAAAAAAATGGGCCGGAGAGGTGGTTCAGTGGCTAAAATATCTGAGTGTTTTTGCAAGGAACCCACATGGTGGCTCAGTAGCTTCTGTAACTCCAGTTCCAGAGGCTCCAAGACCTCTTCTGGCCTCCATGGGCACCAGGAACGCATGTGGTACACATTCATATATGAAGGAAAAACATCCACACACATACATGAAACAATAGTGAATCTTTTTATAGAAGAGGAAAATTATTGAGTTCTGTGTGAATGTGTTCTGTGATACCAATTGCTCTCCGCACACATGAACAATTGTGGCCTCTCAGTTTTACTAACAGTATACGGAATGCCCATGTTATGACATCCTTGCCAACAATGACTACAGTTAGTTAAGTGATTTCAATGACTCACCACCAGCTTGTTAGACAAATATGAATCAGTGTTAATTTTTTTTTTTGGTTTTATGAGACAGGGTTTCTCTGTATTGTTTTGGAGGCTGTCGGTCCAGCCCGAATTATTTTTAATAATATAAGAATAAACATTTCTTGCATTCCTTAGATTTAGTTCCACTTTTCTGAGTGTTGTGTGTATGCGTGTGTGTGCACTGTGTATACGTGCGTATGTACATGTGCACATTCACGCACATGTATGGGAAACTAGAGGTCAGTCTCAGGTCTCACTCCTCAGGAGCCTTCCACTTTGGTTGCTGAGCCAGGGTCTCACTAGAGGCTGACTGACTAGCCAGTGACCTCCAGGGATGCCCCTGTCCCTGCCTGCCCAGCACAGGATGGCAATCGTTTGCCACCACACCTGGCCTTTGTTGATGTGGGTGTTGGGGATAGAACTCAGGTCCCCATGTTTGTGTGGCAAGCACTTCAGCTGTGTCTCCAGCCTGTCTTTATGAATCTCTTATTCACCTCTCCCTTATTTTTCTATTAGGAAGAAAATAGCATTACTGACTAGAAGGATGTGGTGTGTGTGTGTGTGTGTGTGTGTGCGCGTGCACGCGCGTGCGCGCACACACACATCAGCCTGTTGTCTTACATGCTTCAAAGAATGTAAGGAAATTTATAAGTAAAGCCTACACTTTTTTCTGATAAGGGTAATAAAATTTCTGGAAAATGCTCTGAAGAAAAGCTTCAGTTATTTCTCTTTCCATCTCTAAGAAGACGCTCATGCACACATATGAGCATTCTGATGGAAACAAAGGTTTAGAGGAAAGACAAGCCAGAGACATCTAATAAACATGACTGGACTGATGCTATTAGAAAGTTGGTACTCATCAGGTGGACAGGTGTGTGATGAAACAATTAATTATGGGATCTTAAATTGGTGTTCATTATGCAGTTCTATATTGTAAATCTTTGAAACTATTCATACTAAAGTATTAGAAAAATTAAATTTACCTTCAACACGAATACATTTCCATGCCTGTGCTATATTACGGGCTAATGTTGTCTTCCCAGTCCCCTTTAAAAGAGAAATGTTATTAACTGTAAAGACGAGGCACTGATACAGAGAATTCTATTGATGGTTATAATTACATAAATGTTTACCCTATAAAATGAAGAGGGCCCTATATATTTAGAACTTCATTTTCTCCACTTATATATTCCACATATTCTGAACTTATTTAAATATATTATTATGGAAAGAAATTATGAAGCTATACCTGAAATTAGGAAGCTACACCATCGGGATATCATAAAACTTTGTAATTCTATTTATGGATCATCATAAAATATATTGAGATTTGTCATTTTATTTTCTTTCTAAAAGAAACATGGAAATTTTGGTAACTTCCACCTAATAATTTTAGTTCCTCTTTTTTTTTTTAACAGCTCTGGGGTTCAACATATTGTGGCTACATGGGTGAGAGCCTTGCATTGAACAATATCATTGGCCCTGCATTTATTTCTTACTTTAATATGAAGCCTTGGTAAGCTGCCCAGGCTGGTTGTGAACTCAGTCTGCAGCCAGAGCAGGCTATAAGGTTGCGATCCTCCTGCCTCAGCCTCCTACACTGCTGTGACTACAGCCTCAGCCCATACAGCAATGGTGAAGAGCAGATAAATCTTTTACCTGACACCCTTGGAGAGCATCCTATTTCAAAGTTACAAGGTCATTCTGATGAAGTGATATTTGAACCTGGGTGCTGTCAGTGTTGACATTTAGAACCATGTTGTTAAAAACATAATGAAAATTGTTAGGAATGTTTCTTGCTTACCTGTCCTATGGTTCTTACCAAAAATTAAACCAATGGTGGGACCCTTCTTGGCTTCTGCTGTTTTGGAAGATTCTCTAACTGACTATCCCAGTCCTTTAGTTATTGATTAGCTCAATGGCTGAAAGCAGAACTCGCATGGAAGTCCTTCCTACAGCTGTCTAGGCGTGAGCAACTTTATCACAGCTCCTTGGGGCTAGCCCCATTTTGCAGGGAGATGACAGCTGGTTTTCTGATACACTTCAGGCCCGTTTGCCCTCCACTCCTCCCGCTGTCAATAGACCTCATAGTTCATCTCAAATATCTGGGGAGCCTCACAACAAGTTTCTAAGGAGATCTTGTATTCAAATCACATCTGAAGTAATCCTAGGTCAGCAACAATCACCATAGTAGAGTGTGTCGATAAGTTATATCCTTATACTATTAAAACCAGCATCATTGTAGCCTAGGTTTCTCTTCTAGAGCTCAGCACAAGGAGACAGACACATATGAGCTCAAAACAAATATAGTATCAGAGTTGAAGTGATATTATGAAAACCTCTCAGACACGAAAAAAATGAACATACTATGCAGTTTCCAAGCTTGTACGGTAATATAAGCTTGCTCTTTTAAAATTAAAAAAAAAAAACAAAAGTTAGAAGTGATAACTTACTGGTTTCCCAAATACAATAAAGCAAGTAGGTTTGGACAACAAAAAGTTTCTTTCCATTTCATCTTCATTAAAGATATCTGCAAAAGGATATTCTTCTTTCTTCTCTGCCGAATCCATAATAGAAAACACTGCAATTAAAAAAAGCAAAACTGAAGGGCTTACAGTTGTTGGAGCAGGAAGGTGGGTAAGAACTCCATGAATTCACTTAGCCCAGGAGCCATATCATTAAACATTTGAGAAAGAAACAGCATATAACTAAGGCTGTTTAAATTGAAAATTTCAATCAAATTGGAAATACACGCACACATACACACGAGCGTTTGCATTGTAATATTTATTAAATTTCTACAAGGCTGATCTTTAATGGAAAGCTTTTGCTAGTTTGAGCTGTTTATTTCTGGGCACAACCTATCACTTTAAACTTTATGTCTGTAATAGCAGAATTTAATTTATGGTGCTTTTGTTGAAATGAATCACAAATAAACTGGGTCAGTGAGGGTTAGGGTTAGGGTTAGAGTTAGGGTTAGGATTAGGGTTAGGGTGAGGATTAGGGTTAGGGTTAGGGTTTGGGTTAGGGCTAGGGTTAGGGCTAGGGTTAGGATTAGGTTAGGGTTAGGGTTAGGATTAGGGTTAGGGTTAGGGTTGGGGCTAGGGTTGGGGCTAGGGTTGGGGTTGAGGCTGGGGCTGGGGCTGAGGGTTAGGGTTAGGGTTAGGATTAGGGTTAGGGTTAGGGTTAGGGTTAGGGCTAGGATTAGGGTTAGGGTTAGGGTTAGGATTAGGGTTAGGGTTAGGGTTAGGGCTAGGGTTAGGGTTGGGGCTGGGACTGTGGGCAGAGGTGAGGCTGCTTTGCTCCTGGGTTCCCATGTGTCACCGGGCTGACTGGCTTTGGAAGAACAGGAGCCATTTATAAAGAAAACTTCAAACCAGGAAGCAGTCTCTGGATAGCCTGATGCACAGCGATCAGCAGCTACGTTAGAAACCGTGGAGGCGTTCCTAAAGCCAAGACCGGGGAGCAGGCAATGGGAATGTCAGCCGACACACATCTAAAACCTAGGGAGCAACTGAACCACAAGCGATACGTCAGCAGTCTCGGGGTACAGTGACTCCTGCTTCCAGCCCAGGAGCTAACCTTCTGAAGGGGAAGGCGAGGAGTCCCCAAGAATAGACAGAGTAACAATGGGCAAGTGTTGTCACTGGTGATGCCACAGCTTTCTCTAAGGGACACTTGTAACCACCAACAGGAGAATGTGGGAAACGGCACGTCTTACTCTCAAGGACCACTGGGTAAAGAGTCCCAAAGTTGAGCAAATGCTGCAGCAGCCCACTGAGTGATAAAATGGGGAATTGTGAATGAGTCTAAGCAGGTCTGGAAGGGCAAAATAAGGCTCATAAATACGTAGTCCAGGCTCCCCACTCTGAGTCCTGTTATCTGGTTTTTACATTTATTTCAGGTCAAAACTCAGGTAGACTTCCCTGGGAAAAGCTGACACACGGAGAGAAACATCACAGAAAGTTATGGCGTGCTGGTGCAAACTGCACATGAACACTTCTAGGTCTTAGTTCCACTTGCAGGGAGCTCTGAAAAATAGCGATTGGAGGACTCCTCCTGCAGGCAGAGCGCTGAGCGGAGCTTCTAATTCCTCAAGCTATTGGGCAATTCTGAATGGCTTCTTCAAGGGCCTACAGGGCACAAGGTCAGATGAGAAAGGGAACCCTGAAAAAGCCTGTGTCTGGGCTTGTAATCAGTTTGGCACACACATTTAAAGTGAACTCTTCCCATCTGCCTTCTTACATGATCCCCTTCCCTTGAATGCAAGTCGGATGTGTGACTTGCTTCTCATGGGTATCTTCTATCATATTTGACTTCATCTTAGCAGTTGGAGAGACACTTCCCGTTGGCTCAGAAGGAAGCAGCTGTGTTGTGAGATGGCCATGTGGCAAGGATTGGGGTCTGACCTCCAGGAGTGGAAAGCAACACGTAGCCAACAGCTAGAGAGAACAGGAACCTCTGTCCTGTTACCAGAGATGAATGTTCCCAATGATGGACTGGATTCTCTCCTAGTCGTTAACATTTCAGTAACACCTGACTGTGGAGGACTCAGCTGATCTATGCCAGGACTCCTGGCCATGGAAACTATGAGATAATAAATGCTTTAAGATGTCAAATTTGTGGCATATTTTATACAGCATGGAAATCTAGTATCAGCAAGGATGAAATGTGTGACTCTTTTCATTCACAAACCATACATTTGTAAAGGCCAAACTGATAAGCAAGGTTGATTCCAGTCGGTCTTCCCCTGGTCCTCTGCGTACTGCAGGTTCCTAAATGGGAGCACTTGGTGGCCGGATGAAGTGACAGAGGCTATGCCATGACTTAGTAAGGCTCCCTCACATTTCCACTACACCAGATGCTCTACATCTCCACAGCTGAGATGAGGCTGCCAGGACCTATGGAAAGGAGTCCATTTCATTTTGACTAAGGGTCAGAGAGTTCAAAAATGTCCTTATGCCTTTAAGTCGATAGCTTGTCTTGGCCTTGGTAGTGGATGTCTCTATCTATGTAACAACAGACTTAGGCTCAGGTGTGTTTACTCTGGACCCTGAAGGCCGGATGGTAGGTGTGGCTACCAAATACCTGGAAGATTAAGGGAAGTAAGTCTCTTTGCCCCTTATACATGATAATAGAAATCTTCTGCCATTGTCCCCACTTTTGGTTGGGCAATTAAGATTGTTAAAGAATAAACTAAGGGCTCATTCAGTATGGATTGAATGGCCCTCCCGACAGATACCCTGTGCTCTGTCTCTTAGCCCCTTTAGTTAGCTTTTCTTTATCCACACTCCCCCTCTCAGGTATGAACCGTGGGCTGCCTGGCTGGCTCCTACTGCAGCCCCGCAAAGACAGCTTCCCACATGAGGCTAAGACTTTAACATGATACATCTCTTGGGGAACCAAAACGGTTACACAGGATCTAGGTGAGTTTGCTTTCTCCATCCATCGTCTGTTGGCCAGCACACCTAACGAAGAATTGAGTTTGTCTCACATATCACCATGAATCTCATGGGACATTGCCTCGGATCAAAGGATCCTTTTTGCAGTAAGGTAAACATTGTAAGAGGTGTGTATGGGATCTAATGTCTCTACCACATCACAGCTTACCTAGAAGTTGTTGATGTGTTAGAAAAGCATCTCAGAGGTGCGGGTATGGCACTGTTTAGTATTGTAAGGGATAGTGAAGTACTTTATGAACCAAGTAATGGATGGAGAAGTGGTCATTATCCCCATCACTCTGTGACTGATTTGGGCAATCCCTCACAATTTAAAACTCTGGTGGGGATGGTGGACTGGGTTTGCTGGATGGGAGAGATGGTTGTTAGCAGAGATCCCAGTCAAGGTATGACAAAACTGAAACTGCTGCCACCAACTGGTCATTTTTGGCTCCACAAGCCTATGAGGAGTCACTGCTGGTAGGTGGAGGTAGATTTGGAATTAAATAGTTGGGGTTGGGAAGGTAACGTTGAACTCTGGGGAGTCTCTGAGATAAGTCTTCACACTGAGACCCAGGAATGACAACTGGTTTTCTGCAGGACAAACAACTTACACTCACATCAGTCCTGGCCAAGAGTAGGAAAACCTAGAATGAATGATGAAGAGGGAGATGATGAGTGATCAGTTACGGACCCGGGGGCCAACTGCAACATCGAGTTCTGCAGCTGACTGCGTTGATCTCCTTTCTGCAAGTCTTTTCCTCTTAGGAACCGGGAGTAGTCACTACCTTCAAGGATCAGTGATGGGATGGTGGGATGGCGAAATGGGGAGCGTGGGTGTGACTGGCTGAAAGGGTGGATGGTGTGACCATGTGGGGACCATGAGTAGGAGTAGTTAAAAGGGTGGAAGTCATCGGATGCTACTAGAGCTCTTCTCATGCACGTGACACACACCTTTTCTAGGTAATTACTGAACTTTTGAATACCAGCATGTGGAATTCCTCTGTGAGTTCCATACACTCTCTCTCTATTTGAGCCCAGACAAACAGGGACTTCCAAGATATCAGTGCTCTGCCATAGAAGGCTCTGCCAGTAATCCATGGGGGTTGGTGAATAAACACGATGATCCTTTGCCCCCAGAAAGTGAATAGTTCCAAGGTATGTACTCCTTATTCCCTAGTGAATTTAGCTGACTAAGAAGGTTGCTTGGTAATATTCCTCCCTCCCCAGTTTCCTTCCTTGCCACTGTTTCCTGGGATCAGCCCTTATATAACAGCTTGGCACTTTTTAAATTGTCTCTTTTTTTCTGCTTCTAGGTGATGCAAACAAAGAAAGTCCTCAAAAGGGAGGTGCTTAATTGTAGTAAAAATAATTGGAAACAATATTTGAAAATCAGAACTGTACATTTTAAAAAGTGATTTTCTAAATCAAAATATTCTGCAAATGTTTAGCTTACATTAGAAGACTTGATTTATGAAAAGTTAAGAGGTTCAAGATTCAAGATGGAGATAAATGGATTACCTGGGGCCTGTTGGCTGAAGAACAACATCCAGTTTGACCTCTGGCTTATTCTCTCTGTCTCTGTCTCTGTCTTTGTCTCTGTCTCTCTCTCTCTCTCTCTCCCTCTCTTCCTCTCTCTGTCCCTCCCTCCTTCCCTCCCTTCCTCCCTCCCTCACACACACTCCGGCCATCTTTCTAGTTTCTCAAAAAATATATCAAA
The DNA here is from genome assembly GCF_017639785.1 of Mesocricetus auratus. Lineage (NCBI taxonomy): Eukaryota > Metazoa > Chordata > Mammalia > Rodentia > Cricetidae > Mesocricetus > Mesocricetus auratus. The sequence continues at coordinate 2,660,450 of NW_024429199.1, forward strand.
CTATGAAATAAAACTACTAATTTATAGCCAATTACTTTAGAAATCTTAAGCCGGGTGGTGGTGGCGCACGCCTTTAATCCCAGCACTCGGGAGGCAGAGGCAGGCAGATCTCTGTGAGTTCGAGGCCAGGCTAGACCGACAGCCTCCAAAATAATACAGAGAAACCCTGTCTCGTAAAAACCAAAAAAAAAAAAAAGAAATCTTGTAACCCCCCAACTTAGAATCTACAGCAAACTTTAATATCACATTCAGCTGTGTTTGCATTTTTCAAGTTTTATTATCCTTTCATCATGAGAACCCCCTAGTGGTGCATTCTGGGGTATAGAGACATCCCTGGGGAACCTAGCACTTCCTGCTAGTTTAGCTACGCTGTCTTACACTGTAGCAGGTGTTCGGCCGCAACTGTGAGACAAATACCCTGGATGCTGAAAGGAGAACCGGTTTTGAAAAGTTGGTTTAGGAACAGATCGTGGTTTAGTTTCGGAAGAAAGATAGTTGTATGGGGGCCCCGCAGCAAGTGGGCTTCCCTGCAGCTGATAACAAAATGCATCTAGATGGTGGACAAAGGTCCTCCCATCTCTGGGAAAAGGGCTGCTTACCTGGCCCTTGTGGACCTGGGACCAACAGCTGCTACTTCCAGAGGCTCCAAGTATCTGTTGGGCGGTTGCCCTGGAAACCTGTGGGTGGCTGGCAGGGCCCCTTGGAGGGCGGGGCCTCAGGAGGTGGAGCTGTAATTCCAGTGAATTCTTAAATGTTTGCTTTTGTGTTCATAATTATAAAACGCCCTTTCTCACAGATGTGGGGGGGATGAGCAGAGTGAGTGCATATGTTGTCTACTCAATGCCCACTTACGTCCAGAGGGCAACGGAAACACTGTAAACCAGAACGGTCCCAACATCAGTGCGTTTCCTTATACTGCACCGTCTCTCTTAGAATTCACAGACGTCAGCCTCACACACAAAAAGCGCAAATACCACACTGGAGAAATTAGGAAAGATTCGTGGGCCACACAGCCACAATTTGAACATTATTGACTCTCACGGGAATAAAAGAGGGAACAAAAGAAGGGAAAATCACAGGCTTCAGGAAAAAAACCACTATGAGACAGGTTTCAGAAAAGTAAAGAACAGACAGGAAGAAACAGACCAATTACGACGTGGAGAAGCCGACTGGAACCAAGACTCCAGTCGCCTGACCTCCTTCCCTTAAGGATCGAGATAAAGCAGATTTTTTTTTTAAACCAGACCTTAACAAAGATGGCGCCCTCAGCGTCCGCCCTCAACAACGCCATACTCCTGTAACCCCGCCCCCGCGTATGGGCGGGTCTTGAGGGGAGGCGTGACTGGGGAATCCGGAAGCACCCTGCGGCCACCGACTCTGAGGGTTTAGCGCGCCGACATTGCTTTTCCTCTGCACGGTCTGGCGAGCTGGGTCTGCAGAGTCTCCTCCCTCTGTCTCCAGGGGCGGGCAGGCAGCTGTCACGCCCTGGGCCGCGGCCTGGTGCCCCGTAGTGGGGCCGCCACTGGCTGGAGCCATGCCCACGGCCGCTGCCCCCATCATCAGCTCGGTCCAGAAGCTGGTGCTCTACGAGACCAGAGCTGTGAGTGTCTGCTGCGGCGGGACGCCCGGGGCGGGAGGACAGCGTTGCCGGCGGTGGGGGGACGCGGTGGGGTCGGGGGTGCTTCCCGCCTCCCCTCCCAGCTCCGCAGCACCCACCGTGGGAAACGGCCTCGGAGGGCGCCCGCCTGCTGGGGCCGTGCGGCCAGACACTAGTGGGTTAGCGCGCCTGTCCTGATTAGGTGGCTTGGCTGGAAGATGTTCATACAAACAGGTGCTTGTGGTCCACAGGAATGGCGCACAACTTCTGAGTTACTTGGCGATTCTGTTCTGCTTTCTCAGAATCTGTTAAAAGTTCTTCAGTTCACTTTTTACAGTGAAGTCAGGGATATGAAAAAATTTTGACCTTTGCCTAGGCAACTTCTAGTTTGCATTCCATGGAATATTGTCACTGTGATTGGTGTTAATCACTGTTTTCGCTAAGATTTGGGGTTCCGTGCCATGAACATGGACATGGACAATTATGTTACTAGTTAAATTATGTTGCTAGTTAGTTCTCCAGCTTATAGAGTGGTACTAATGGAAGTTCATATTTTCTCATTTCTATGGTTGGAAACTGCGTGGCTTACCCGAATCTGGCCTTTGCCTTGATATTAGGGTCAGTGTTTAAGTTAATTCACTTCATGGTCACAAACTTATGAGTATCTCATAAGGTATATTCAATGGAATATGGCTAATTTTCAATAGAAGTGAAAGAAAGTATTTACCTCCCCAGTTTCTCACAAATCTAGTAGTGCCTATCTTGTTTCATGTGTGTACAATTGCTGGTTCTAAACTAATTTGACAAAGAAGTCTGTTCGATTGAGTCAGCACAGAAGATGGAATAACATTATTTACAAGTATCTTCACTTCTCTTCAGAAATATCATTTTGCCTGAAACAAAAATTTCTTTCTGTAAAATGTGCTGGTAAAGGTCCCTGATAAGAAACTTAGTAAATTGGTGCATAGGATTTTAGCCCACTGATAGGCTGAGAATTCTGGGGCCTGGCCCAGATGTTGTGTTGTTTGTAAAGTAGAATTTCTTTTCCAGAACTCTCGAGTGGCACCTATGCTGAGGACAGTACACTTTGTCCCTAATTTCATCTCAAGTCAGCAGTCAGCAAACCCGTATTTGAGATTCGGTTGTGTACATTTTTGTGCCTTAATTATCCAGTAAAATCACATCAGCATGGGTTCCCTAAGTTTACCCTGTGTTGTTCTACTTCTTTCTGTCTCACCCCATCTATCTTTTCTTGTCAAATCCTTTATGGTTCCAACAACACACTTCAGAGGGTTTGGCAGACAAAAGGTAGTTACATCAGAAGGAGCCATTGCAGGGGCTCTCTGGAGGACTCAACTCTCCAGTTCTGGAAAAGCAGGACCAAGACAGCAGGCTTGAGAACACTCCCAGGATGCAGCCCACAAACAGCACAGGGATGAAGGGTGGGATGATAGACTCAGCTCTTATTGGATAGCTACTCCTGTGGATAAGCGGTGACAGTAATTCCTTCGATGTAGGACTACCCCTGCTTGCAGCAGGTGGTTATCAGTTAAGTGGCTCCATGTTTATTTATTTACTTGTTTATCCAGAGTGAAAGCAGAAAGATTAGTTTTGAGTCACTTGCTCAGAGATGAAGGGACACTACTCAGAGAAGACATAAAACTACTAGCAACTGAGCAAGTGGTAGTAATGGAAAAAAGTTAGCCGTGATAATGGGAACAATGGCTCACATTTACAGAGTGGGTCTTTGCTGTCCTGTTCTAAGGTCCCTGTGTCTTTAGAGTTGATGTGAAGTCAGTGTTACACTGTCACTGTCACTGCTACTGTTGTTTATTTGGGGAAGAGGAGCGTGAAGCAAGGTACTACTGCAGATTGGTCTGGAGCCTTCTGCTGGGTACAGGTCTTTCTAACCAGACTGAGGCGTTGCATAGTGATATTGAGGTCAGATGGGTAGAACTCTTCCTATCACGTTTACAGAGTGCCTCTATCATCTAAGACAGTTAATATTCTGCCATTTTTTATGAAGTGGAGTTGGAGGCTTAAGCATGAGGGTTAAGAAAGCGGCACTTAGAAGACAAGAAGACACTGAAAGCATAGCTGTGGGCTCTCAAAGAAGAGATGTGGAAAGGAAGGTATACTGACTGTGGGTACAGGCTCCTTCGGGGGAGTGACCACCTCATTCTTTATTACTCATAATTCATTCCACTGCTTACTGTTCTTAAAGTTTTGTATCCTGAGGCAAAATTGAACAAATTGAAATGCTCAAATCTAAACTTGTGCAATTTGAGCAGAATTATGCACATGTGTATTCTATAGCTCTATTATGACATGAAACATTTCTATTGCCTGTAAAAGTTCTCAGTGTCTCTGAGTGTCTAGTTACTTTTCTATTGTTGTGTGATAAGATACTATGACAAAGGCAACTTATATAAGAACGCATTTACTTAGGGCTTACAGTTGCAGAGGATTAGAGTTCATGGCCATCACCATGGGGAGCATGGCAGTAAGTTGGCAGGCATGGTGCTGGAGTAGTAGCTGAGAGCTCACATCTTGAGATACAGCCATGAGACAGACAGACAGACACACACACACACACACACACACACACACACACACACACACACACACACACACACAGAGAGAGAAAGACAGACAGACAGACACTGGGAATGGCGTGGATTTTTGAACAAAAACATACACCCAGTGATGCACCACCTCCAACAAGGTCATGGCCACACTTTCCACAGAATTCCACCAATTAGGACCAAGTATTCAAATATATGGGAGCCATTTTCATTCAAACTACATGGTATCTTTACCCAGTCAATTTTCCATTCCATTTCTGGCAATTAATGTTCTATTTTTGAAGAAATTTCTGTTATTAAAAGGAAGTTTTATTTTAATGTTTATTTATTTGTATGTGTGTATATCTCTGTGTGTATATACCACATGAATGCAGGTGCCTGTGGAGCCCTGCAGAGGGCATCAGATCTCCCAGAGCTGGAGTTCTGAGCTGCCTGATAAGGGTGCTGGAACTGAGTATGTGTCCTCTGGAAGAGCATCAAGTACTCTCAACTGCTCAGCAATGTTGCCGTTCCCACTGTTTCTTATATGTTAGATTGCATATGCTCATTTGAGAATTTCACATAATGGGTAGTTGGATATGATGGAGTAATCCCAGCACTAAGACAGAGTCAAGAGAATCTCAAGTTCTAGTCTAGCCTGGATAGCATTGTATGGCCTTGATTGGAAGAAAGAAAGCAGTTCCTATGATGGGATTGCACTATACACTCTGTTAGGTCCGGTGTATTTTGCTCAGCATAATGTCTTTGCAGTGTGTCCATACTTTCGTTACGCCATTGCCGGCATTCACAGTTTGCTTATCAGTTTTTCCTGTTTATTTGGACTATGAATATCTGGACCATGTTGGAAAAAGTGTTTTTGTGTGCATATATTTTCATTTCTCTGTAGGTAAATACATGAGAATGATATCACTATTTGAGGAGGTCACATGTCCTAGCTCCTTGGAGAATTCCCAGGTTTTGTGACGTAGTTGTACATGTGTGCACTTCTGCCAGCAATTATGTAGATTGTCACTGTTCTGTGTCCTGGCCAGGATGTGTGCTGTCAGTACTCTTAGTTCAGCTCTCTCATTGGATTGCCTTTGTTCCTTAGTGATGACCACTGGTGTCGGGCATATTCTCATGTGCTTACTGCTCTCCCTTTATGAAGGATCTATTTATTTGTTTTGCCCGCTTATAGAATTGGCTACTTTTGCATTACTGATTTGTAGCCATTCTATATGTATTCTACAATCAAGTCTGTTGTCCTGTATGAACATGAAACTTTTTTCTAGAATATCCTATAGATCACTTTAAATAATCATCTGATAAACAGAAATTTTAAGTGTGTGAGTGAGTGAGTGTGTGTGTGTGTGTCCATGTGGAGGAGTGTGGATGCCAGAGGTTGACACTAAGTGTCTTTCATTGAATGTGGAGCTTCCCATTTTGCTAGACTGACTGGCCAACAAGTGTATCTCTTCTAAGCCTGCCTGTCTATACACTTGCCCCCAGCCCTTGGGTTATAGCTGTGTGGGGCTTTCAGTAGGTGCTGGGAATCTTTACCCACTAAGCCTGCTTTCCAGTCCAGTACCTTTTCATTCTAACTACTTTCCCTCCCTCATTGTAAGATATGGACCCATTACATAGTGTAGGATAGTATCAAAATCATGATCCTCCTGCCTCAGCCTTCTCAGTGCTGGGATTATAAACTTGGACTACAGTTTCTGATCCTGACTCAGTGTGTGTGTGTGTGCATATTGCTTTTCATATACAGTCTTTGTTCCCAGGTCATGATGACATTTTGCTTTGTCTCATTGAAAAGATTCATAGTTTTAGCTTTCATGTTATGGTCTATTTTCTATTAAACTCATTTATATATGACATATACCCTTGTTAGGTTTACAGTTGCTATGATGAAATGCCATGACCAAAGCAACTTGGGGAGGAAGTCAGGACAAGAACTCAAACGGTGGGTGGAGGCAGGAGCTGATGCAGGTGCCATGGAGGGGTGCTGCTTACTGAGTTGCTCCTTGTGGCTTGCTCAGCCTGCTTTCTTATAGAACCCAGGACCACACAATCCCTAATTAAGACCAAGTCCTGAAGCTTGCCTACAGCCCCATCTTCTGGACACATTTTTGCAGTTGAGGTTCCCTCCTTTCAGATGACTCTAGTTTGTTTCAGGTTGACATAAAACTGGACAGGACAACATAATACAGGCCTTATGTGACAAGTTACTCCCCTGCCCCTAGATTAGATTAGTGGATCTATGCAGCAATAAGCAGTTAATATTTCACATGATTTCAGTAGACCAAGAGGGTGAGTGCCTCTGCCTCAAGGTCTCGGAAGTTAGAGTTAAGCATCACCTGTGGCGCAGTCATCTGGAGGCTTAGAAAGGATGTGGGATTTACTGTAGGTCACTCTTGGTAAGCTGAGCTGATTGTTGAGCAAGCTTGTTGTCCATAGTTCCTGGCTCATGGACAGTTCTGTAGACTCCTTAGGCATCTTTATGACTGGCAGCTGACTCAGTGTGAGTAGAGGGAGAAAGGAAGAGGGAGAGTTTCAGGGGTTTTGTGTTGTGAGGGTCGGGCAAAGAGGCTCACTCCAAGATGAATTTTAGGCTCTCTGCAGCAGGGATGAACAGTTTCTATGAGCTGAACTCTGACCAGCTGTGCAAAGACATATTTATTGATTGCTACACAAAAGTTTTATTTTTTGGGGTAAAACAAGTTTCTCATACCAGAGCCCTAATCTAATCTGCTTTCTGAAGGAAAGCATCTCACAGTCCTTACTGTGTGCTGTTTGCAGTACCCAGTAATCCAAGCTATCCAGATGTGCCAGGATCACCTTGTGACCAAAGTCACACAAAGACTGTAAAGCTCCTGCAGAGAAGAAGCTGTGTAGATAACAAAACAGTCACTGTTGTCCACCATGATTTCTTCAAGGTCTAAGTACTTCCAGAAAACAGCTATTCATTCTGATACACTGATTCTGCTAGATTCCCACAACAGAGGGAGGAAGAGGGAAGAAAAGGAAAGGAAGAAGGGGGGGGGGAGGGGGAGGGGCAGAGGGAAGCAGAAACAAGGGAGAAGCAGTGTCTTCGTGGTGTAACCTCAGAGGTCACACTCCCACCATTTCTGCACTAGCCTGTTGGTTACCCAGGTTAGCCCTGTTCACTGTGGATGGAACTGTGTGAACACATGGATCCTGGAGGCTGGCTAGTACAAGGACTGACGTTTTTTACCCATAAATCAATTATCTAGTGTCATTTGTTGAACAGACTCTCTTTTCTCTATTGGATTTCTTTGGCATGTTTGTGAAAAATTACATGACTGAACAAATAAAGGTTCAACTATTTTGTTGTGTTTCTCTGTTTTCTTATGTCTTTACCACCTTTTCTTGAAGATTATAGTTGTATCTTAGAGTCAGACATATTTTTCCAATTTATTTGGCTACTCTAGAATTTTTGTGTTTTCTTATGACTTCTATAATATACTTGTCAATTTCCCTAAAATATTCTTTGTGGTGTCTTTGCAAGTGTCGGCAAAGTGCTTGCTGTACCAGCATGAAGACAGGGTTTGGATTTTTAGCATTCACATGAGAAATTGGGAATGGTGGTGCACATCTGTAATCCCAGGTGTAGAGATGGGCAGGTACTGGGGGCTTGCTGGCCAGCCAGTCTAGCCAGTCAGTGAGCTCCAGGTTAGGAGCTGTGGAGAGTCATTGAGGAAGATGTCCAGTGTTGACCTTTGGCCTCCACATACTTGTACACATGTGCACACGTGTGGGGTCTCCCTTTTCCTCGTGGTGTTGGCCACCAGTCTGAGAGGACAAAGGGAGCAGACGAGTGCAGGGCTCTGTGAGACCTGTGAGGACAACAGAGACCGCCTTCTTGGATTCAGCTTCAGCCAGACAGCTCAGCGTTATGCCAGAGTGAGGGGAATATGTAGGATGGGGACAGCAGAGGAGGCATCACCTAATTTGCTTTTGGCAGCATGGTCCTATTGTACAGCTGGAACGCAGCACCTAATTAGCATGTAGAGGGCAGAGGGGGAGCATTTGCAGGGAACTGTGTCTAAGGTCAAACTTAAGATAAATCAGGCATCCAACCATAGAGACTGCTTCCAAGTAAGGTCAGACAGAGAATAGGAAGCCTGCTGGGAGAAGGGAGTCTTCCATTTGCTCTGAGCTCAGAGAGCTCTCTGGACATGGTGAACTACAACCTTAAACAACAGGGCTCTCCAACACACATATATCAACACACATATGAACACGCGCGCGCGCGCGCACACACACACACACACACACACACACACACACACACAGAGATGAACATTTCTGCCCCATCTGGCCCTGCAGCCATTAAGTCCCAAATAAACACACAGAGTCTTATATTAATTGTAAACTGTTTGGCTGATGGCTCAGGCTTCTTATTGGCTAGCTCTTTCTTAATTATTAACCCGTTTCTATTAATCTGTGTATCTCCACGTGGTCTTGGCTTACCAGTGATGCCTAGGTCTCTTTCTTCCTCAACAGCTACATGGTGTCTATCTCAATACTCTCTGCAGTCCTCTTCCCAGAATTCTCCTAGTCTGGTAGCCCCACCTATACTTCCTGCCTGGCTACATTTTGCCTGTCTATTGGCGGAAGCACCAATAAGAGAAACATATATTCACAACATACAGAAGGACTTCTACCCCCTTCCCCCCCACGCACACACCCTGCTTGGATTGGGAGTCAGATATCACTAAATCTGTGGATTGCTTTGGGGAGAATTGAAATGTCATTAGGGATGAGGGTCAGCTCTCTTCCCAGTTTCTTTTTCTTTCTGTTCTTGCTTACAGCACTGGCTTAGACTTTAGTACAAAGCTAAGTTAGAGGTCACTAGAGAAGACACACTTGTCTTTCTTGTGTTCTTTGGGGACAAGGACTCAGTCTTTAATAACTGGTGTGCTGTGGGAATTCATAGGTGCCTTTTAATTGGGTTGAGGAAAATTCTTTTTCTATTCCCAGTTTGCTAAGAACTTTAAAAAAACATCACAAGAGGCTAGAGAGGTGGCTCAGCAGTTAAAGGCACTGGCTGCTCTTCCAAAGGACCTAAATTTGATTTCCAGCACCCATGTGGCAGCTCACGGTGGTCTGTAACTCCAGTCCTTGGGGCCTTCTGGCCTCTGAAGTACTGAGGACACAAACGGGGTGGACAGACATACATGCAGGCAAAGCACCTGTACACATAGAGTAAATGTTCGATTAAAAAATCATGAATAGATGTTAAATGTTGTCACTTTTCATCTTTACATACCATTTTCTTTGTGTTTTTACTGTAGTTATAGTAGTTCACTTCATTTTAAACGTTAAACTTTGAACTACAGAAATCTATCTTAGTCATATATTGTTTTCACATAATGTTAATTCTAATAGATTCTGTGTGCTAATTAACGTTTGTCTGATTTATTTTTGTGTGTGGGCAGCTGGCACAGTGCATGTGTGGGGTTAGAGGACACCTATGGACGTCAGTCTTCTCCATCCATTGCATGGATCCCAGAGATTGTCTTAGGGTGTCAGACCTGGTGGCAAGGGCCCCACCCACTGAGCCATTTTCAGCTTCTTGTCTGACAGTGTTATCAGGACTCATGTAGCCTCAAAAAGTAGATGGCAATGTCTCTTCTCCTTTCTGAAGTGATCTGAACTGTCTGACTGGCATTTCTCTTTTCAGTGTCTGTTAGAATTCATTAGGGAAGCATTGTGTTTGAGTTGCTTTGTGGGTGAGGTTTTATAACAGATACAACATAGAAGTTTTTATGGATCTTAAGTTTTGATGAATTGTGTTTTTCAAGAAATTTGACCATTTCATCTCAGCCATCGAATTTATTGGTATCAAGCTACTAATAATATCATGTTATCCATTCAGTATTTGTAGGCTTTGTGGAAAACTTTGCCTTTTTATTCCTGACTTCAGTATTTGGTAGTTTTTCATCTATCCACATGTGATGGCTAGTTTAATCAACTTGACACAGTGATGGACTGTTGAGCTCAGGCTGGTCTATGAGCGTGTCTGTGGGGGATTGCCATGGTATTGGTAGGTGGAAAGGCCTCGTCTCCCAGGTGACTCCAGCCAATGGGTGTGGTGCTGGAGCCTGAGTAAGACGGGGAGCTGAGCAGGGGCATGTGTGCATCGTTTATTCCTCTCTGTTCCTAGCTGTTGACGCAATGTACTGGGCCAGCCTCATGCTCCCGCTGCCGTGCCTCCTCCATCCTGATGGACGGTGCCCCACTGTGAGCTAAAATTAACCTTTGCTCTCCCTTTCGTCAGGAGATTTTAATCACAGCAATGGGAAACGAGACTAGGACAGCCCGTCATTGAGACATTTATTTGTGTGTATATTTTCCACACCTAAAAACCAAAATTCTTTATGTGTGTTTCCATCTTGCTTTCATGGCCTGTGATGCCAGCTCTGGCTGTAAGAACAGTGGAACCGAAGTGATGGGATGGAAGTAGATTCTCCTCCTCCTCCTCCTCTTCCTTCTCCTCCTCCTCGCTCTTCCTCCTTCCTCTGCGGTTGAGCTGTACATCCATCTATCGTCACTTCAAGTGAGAGTCACATCAGTTTACCCAGCTCTGTGACATGAAGGATTTCAGTTTGCCTGTGTGGCCCTGCTTCATGCTCAGAGTTAGAAATTGCACGGTGGCCTTGGAGAGTGACTTAATGAAGATCCTTGCCTCCATTCTCAGCATTGTTGACACTCTTCAGAAATTGAAAGACACACAAAACCCCAAAGGCCTGTGAACATTAACACGAATTTCTCACAGTTCCAGAGACGGGCAAGCATAAGACCGAGACACAGACAAGTTCAGGGTTTGGGAGGGACAGGAGTGTGCCTTCATCATTGAAGAGGTAGATAAGTCCCTTTGGCCATTTGTTATAGGGATGTTAATCCTGTCCAGGCCCAGTCACCTCCAGAAGACCTCCCCTCCTAGGGTTGGCGCCAGCACCCTCATTCTGCCTTTTGCTTTCGAGACTTATTCTTCATCTTTAACAGCTCCATAGTTAGGTCTAATCCAGTCCTAGCACTACGCGGTTCAGTGAGAACAGGGGTTGCTTCAGGAAATTTAGCAACTTGGAGTTATCCTGAGTGAAACTGATATGCCTTCCAGTTTATGGATGCCCGAGCTTAATGCGTGATGTTCTGAGGCGAGTTACTGTTTCATAACAGACAGATGGTCGACTTTAAAAGTGTGTGCGTGCATCCTGTCCCCGAAACACACACACTCTCGCCTCTTCTGAAAGGATTTAGGAAGCTACCCTTTATCCCCAACCACATAAACTTGAGTAAAATAAGAACTGTACCATAGGGAATGCCTCTTACTTAATTAACCTTTAATGTGTGATTGGGGAACAAGAGGGAATAGTATACTATGATATAGTTGGCTGAGGGACTAGATCAGGGGACCAAAGAATGCCGTCTGGAGAGAGAAGCAGAGTTATAGCAGTTTAGTGATGTGGTTTGGAGCCACAGCATTTCACACTTCTGCAGTGAAGGTGATGCTTCCCCGTCTTGGTAGCCTGGATCTCCAGCAGGTGCTCTTGACCATGCCTGTAGACCGTGAGGCTTGCTTCCTGCTTCTGGGCTGCATTAACTCACTGCTGGGCTCTGTAAATTAGACATGGAGTCAGCAAGCCTGCAACTGTGAAACTGCAAGAAGCAACCTGAAGATGCTTTTTAAAAATAATACATCTAATTCAAAAGTTCAAGTGAAGTTGAACATTAATTGAAGCTGTCATACAACCTGAAATCTCTTCCTTTTCAAGAAGGCTGATTTTCTTCCCCCAGATGAAAAGTGAATGATTAATTAGCCTGTCATAAAAGGAGAGAACAATGTTAGTAGATTCTGAGTTTCCTGTTAAATGGATTGCCTATTGTGTTCCTTTCGGGTTTCCTATATATATTTTAGAAACACGTTTGTCTTTCCACCATACCGCCACTGCCGAAGTTACCAACACATTTTAAACTCTTCTTGAACAAATGACACTTAATCTTCAGAAGAGACTCTGCTCACTTCATTACAGCTACTTTTTTTCAGTATCTAGTTGTCTACCTCACCTCCTGTCAAGTCTACATCCATCAACAAGCTCAGTGTGCCGCGGATGGCAGTGCAGGAGAGGTAGGCTGCCTAAGCCACATCCCCAGCTGTGTGGAGTCCGTGTGCCTCGTTCATGATCCGTGTATTCAGGTTAACATGTGTCTGATGTGTGGAGATGGCACACTCCATTAAAAAAATGATTATGTACTTATATGTGTGTGCTGGGGGCGGGGAGCAGGTACCTGTGGAGGCCAGAAGAAGGTGTCTGTCCCTTGGAGTGAGAATTACAGGGGGTAGTGTTGGGATCTGAACTCTGGAGGAGCAGTCACTGCTCCTAACTGCTGAGCCATCTCCGCAGTCCCAGTTGAATTCCCTGATGCTCCTGGGTATTTATCTTTTTACTTCTGCCATTGGAACTGTGGGCCACAGCCTCTGCCAATACTCCAGATGACCTTGCCTTCCTCCCAAATCCTTACCCGTTACCATGACCTTATACGAAGTTTAGCTCCAGGTTTTGCCCAGGTATGTAAATCTTTCAGCACCTTTGTGTCCCCAGGAATTGCATAGATTTCATTTTGATGCCATGGCTCAGATCTGTACTGAAACCACCCCCATGTGGTTTCCTTGACAATGTCCCTGTGTTCCTGGATCACATGATTTCCTGTTTCTTGATTTATGCCCTTATTTTGGTAGAAAAGCTCCAAAAATAGAAAGCTTTTTACTCATTAATTTTTTTATCCATATGTGTCTTAAAATGTCTATAGTTTCTTTCTTGGGTTAATACTGAAATTGAGGACCACCGGATTGTGACATCTTTTAATTAATTATTTATATTTTTCTCTCATGTATTATATACCACCTACAATTTCCTCTCCTTCCTCTCCTCCCAGTCTCTTCCTCCCTCCCCCTTCCCATCCACTCCTGTATTTACCTTCAGAAGAGGGCAAGCTTCCCGGGGATATCAACCAAACATGGCATGTTAAGTTGCAGTAAGACTAGGAACTCCCCTTGTATTAAGTCTAGATGAGGTGGCCCAGTGGGAGGAAAGGAGTCTCAAAGCAGGCAGAAGAGTCAGAGACAACCCCTGTTGCCACTGTTAGGAGTCCCACAAGAGCAGCAATTTACACAGCCATAACATGCAAAGGGCCTACATCAGACCCATGCGGGCTCCCTGATTGTTGGTTCCATTTCTTTGGAGCTCCTATGGGCCCAACTTAGTTAATTCTGTGGGTTTTCTTGTAGTGTCCTTGTCTTCTTTGGTTTCTACAATCTTTCCTTACCCACTTCCACAGGATTCCCCAAGCTCTGCCTCATGTTTAGCTGTGGGTCTCTGCATCTGTTTCCATCAGTTGCTGGATGAAGCATTGATGGGGAATGTTCTTCTTGTGTAGATGTTTATCTTATTGGTTGATGAATAAAACACTAATGACCAATAGGGCAGCATGATAGGTGGGATTAGGATATGAGGAGGATTCTGGGAAGTGTAGGTAGAGAGGAGTTGTCATGTGATCTCAGGAAATGACAGAGCTAGGCAGAAACTGCCACTAGCTAACCATAGAGGTCTGGAGGTCTGTACAGACAGACAGGAAGTGATGTAGCTAGGTAGAATCAGAATATAAGCATGGACAAACAGGAAACAGGAAATTGCTCTCTTCTCTGCCAAGATGCTGAGCAGTCATCATGTAGCAGGCAAAGGAGTTGCAGGTCCAACATTCCCCGGTAAGCCAAGACCATGTGAAAATACACGGATTAATAGATAATGGGTTAATAATTAAGACAGAGCTAGCCAGTAAGAAGCTCAAGTCATCAGCCAACAGCTCTTTATAACTAGAATAGCATCCATGTGCTTCTTTGGGGCAGAGAAGGGTAGCGGAACCCTCCTGGTCAAGAATCTCACGTTACAAATCATCTCTGATGGTGACTGGACTAGGCGCCATTCTATGAGTATAGCAGAGTGAAAGACCTCGGCATCAAAGCGCCGGGCTCCGAACTGAACCCTCTGCCCAAGAATGGGGCCAGACCACTGGATGCAAAAGCAAGAGGTGGTTTATTGAGTACACAGGCGCCTGCGGATGCTACTGCAACTCTGGTGCAGAGCATACCGGGCTTGCAGGGAGCACAATATTTATAGAGTTTTAATGGTTACATAAGTATCAGCATAGCAACAGGCATTTCATTGGCTCATCTTGGGGGCAGGGGTAGTTCCCACGGACTAGGTTTCCTGGTATTACCTCATGAAAGACCCCGGCACGCTTCAGCAATTATTATCCGGGTCCCATGACTGCCATGGTGATCATAGACACAAGTATCCAGGTCCCATGACTGCTCTGGTGATCACAGACATCCTGTTTGACATCCTGTTTGAGGGCGAGGCACCTGGTCTGGGTTTTTCCATTAGGCAACGGCTTGGCCTTGTTTTTCTTTTCCTAGGGGGCCCTGGGTAGGGATCTTTCAAGAGAATCATTAGGAATCATTTTATTGATGCCCCCTCCTCCCCATGCCAGTCATATTTGGTTCTATCCCATGTCTCTGGAATATCCAGCCTTTAGTCCCTGGCCCTGGAAGTGTCAGGCATGGGCTCCCTCTCATGGCATGATCTCAAGCTGGACCAGTCATTGGCTGGCCATGCCCCTCATTTCTGTGTCACTGTTACCCCAGCACATCTTGCAGGCATGACAAATTGTAGGTCTAAGGAAGGTTTTGAGATTGAGTTGGGGGTCCCAATCCTTCTACCGGAAGCCTTGCCTGGTTATAGGAGATGGCTGGTTCAAGCTCTGTCTTTTCTTTTCTTCCCTGAGACACATTTTCTCTGTGAAACAGTCCTGGCTCTCCTGGAACTCACCCTGTAGACCAGACTGGCCTGGAACTTACAGAGATCATCCTGTCTCTGCCTCCCCAGTGCTGGGATTAAAGGCATGTGCTATCACTACCTGGCTCAAGCTTTGTCTTAGGGTTTCTATTGCTGTGCAGAGACACCATGGCCACAGTAACTTTTATAAAGGAAAAACATTTAATTGGGGTGGCTTACAGTTCCAGAGGTTTAGTCCATTATCTTAATGGAAGGATATGGTGGGATCCATGCAGATAAGGCGTTGGAGAAGGAGCTGAGAGTTCTGTGTCTTGATATGCAGGCAGCAGAAGCAACTGTGTCCACACTGGGTATAGCTTGAGCATAGGAGGCTTCAAAGCCTGCCTCCACGGTGACACACTTCCTCCAACAAGGCCACACCTACTCCAAACAGTCACACTTCCCAATAGTGCCACTCCCTATGGACCAAGCATTCAAACATATGAGTCTACATGGGCCATTTGTATTCAAACCACCACAGGCTCTGTAACTCCCCTCATTAAGAGTCTTAGCTAGGGTCACCTTCTTAGATTCCTAGAAATTTCCATTATACTAGTTTTCTACCCTGCTCCCCAAATGCCTCCAATTCCAGTTGTCTCTCCCCGTACTCTCTGCCTCCATCTTCCCCAACCTGATCCCTCCTGTTCCCATTTCCAACTGCCCCCAGTCCACCTGTGATACCTATTCTATTTCCACTTCCCATGGGGACCCATGTGTCCCCTCTTGAGCCCTCTTTGTTACTTAGCCTCCCTGGGTCTGCAGATTGGTTATTCTTTACAGCTAATACCCACTAACAACTGAATACATACTATGCTTGTCTTTATGGATCCAAATTACCTCATTTAGTGTGATTTCTTTTTTGAGTTCTATCCATTTGCCTGCAGGATTCATGATATTATATATTTAACAGCTGAGTAATACTCCATTGTGTAAATGTAACACCTTTTCTTTAACCATTCTTTGTTTGAGGGGCATGTAGGTTGTTTCCAGTTTCTGGCAACTATGAATAATACTGCTATGAACATAGTTGAGCAAGTGTCCTTGGAGTATGGTAGAACTTCCTTTGAGTATATACCCAGAAGTGGTATAACTGGGTTCTGAGGTAGGTTGATTCCCACTTTTCTGAGAAACTGCCATATTGATTTCCATAGTAGCTGTACAAGTTTGCACTCCACCAATAATGGAGGAGTGTTCCCCCCTGCTCCATTCCATATCCTCGCCAGCATTAACTGTCATGTGTGTGTGTGTGTGTGTGAGCCCGTGTGTCTTATCTTAGCCATTCTGATAGGTATAAGATGGAATCTCGGAGTTGTTTTTATTTGCATTTCCTTGATGGCTAAGGATGTTGAATGTTTAAGTGTTTCTTGGGCATTTGAGATTTTCTCTGTTGAGAATTCTCTGTTAAATCTGTGCCCCATTTTTAAATTGGATTATTTGGTTTGTTGATGGCTAGTTTATTGATTTTTTTGGAGATCAACCCTCATCAGATGTGGGGTTGGTAAAGATCTTTTCCCATTCTGTAGGCTGCCATTTTGTCCTATTGACAGTGCCCTTTGCCTTACAGAAGCTTTCCAATTTAACGCGGTCCTATTTATTAATTGTCGATCTAGTGTCTGCTCTATTGGTGTTCTGTTTAGGAAGTTGTCTCCTGTGCTAATGTGTTCAAGGCCTCACTTTCTCTTCTGTCGAGTTCAGTGTATCTAGATTTATGTTGAGGTCTTTGATCCGTTTGGAATTGAGTGTTGTGCAGGGTGATAGATATGGATCTATTTGAATTCTTTTACATGCAGACATTCAATTGGACAGCATCATTTGTTGAAGATGCTGTCTTTTTTCCATTGTATAATTCTGACTTTTTTTTACCCAAAATCGGGTGTATGAATTTACATCTGGGTCTTTGATTTGCTTCATTGATCCACCTGTCTGTTTTTATGCCAATACTACGCCGTTTTTTTATTACTGTAGCTCTGTAGTATAGCTTAAAATCAGGGATGGTGACATCTCCAGCACATCTTTTATTGTACAGGATTGTTTTAGGTATCCTGGGTCTTTTGTTTTTCCATATGAAGTTAAGGTTTGTCCTTTCAAGGTCTGTGAAGAATTGTGTTGGAATTTTAATGGATATTGCACTGAATCTGTAGATTGCTTTTGCCATTTTTTACTATGTTAATCCTACCAATCCATGAACATGGGAGACCTTTCCATCTTCTGTTATCTTCTTCAGTTTCTTTCTTCAAAGGCTTGAAGTTCTTGTCATATAGGTCTTTCCCTTGCTTGGCTAGAGTTACCCCAAGATAGTTTATATTATTTGTGGCTATTGTGAAGAGTGTTGTTTACCTGATTTCTTTCTCAACCTGTTTGTCATTTGTATGTAGGAGGGCTCCTGATTCTGAGTGCCAGCGAACCATTTGGATTCTGTATGTGAACTGTACAAATGGCTGGGCTCACAGTGGCAGTGCTCTCTCTTGCTGCCATGCCTGCAGACTTGAACTTTCATAAGCATTGCCTCATCTGATAATGTTCCCAGTGCAGTTTTCAGAGCCATTTGTTTAGAATGTGTGGGATGACATAGGAAGCAATGATGTCTGAATCACAAAACATGTGTATGCCACCCTCTGCTGTGATTGATAACCTAGCACTGACTTAAATACTGAAATGACTTGTTCTGTAATTGGAAGGTATTGCCTTTATGGTCCCATGTTATGCCAGAGAATTTCTAATGTTATTTTGCTTGTATATTTCTATTAAGTCACTAAGAATTTTACAAATTGTATTTTGATTGTATTCACACCCTTTCTCTCCCAGCTCCTCCCAGATCCACCCCTACCTCCTCTATATCTCCCCAGCTCCTCCCAGATCCACCCCTACCTCCTCTATATCTCCCCAGCTCCTCCCAGACCCATCTCTACCTCCATACCCCTGCCCCCAGCCTGATTTCTCCTTTTCTTTTCAAAATAACCCATTGAGTCCAGTTCATACTGCCTGTAATCCTTGAGTGTGGTTGATTTACCAGAGGCCATGCCCTTAAAAAACAAAAAACCCTGACCATCAACTGTTAGGAGTAAGGGCCCAAAAGCCCCTTCCTGCTTCCTGCTAACATACTAACCCGATGTTAGTTGTGTAGGCAGACAGAGCTGCTAACTCATAACCCCTTCTCCCTCCATGCTAGCATGCTGACTGGCTAGATTTTGTGCTGGTCTTCTGTGGGCAGCCACAGCTGCCAGCTCATGAGTACAAAAGTCATGCCCTAAAAACAGTTTTGTTCTGGTGCTCCCTGACTTGTAACTCTTAGGATCTTTCTGTCCTCTCTTCCACGATGGTACTTGAACTGTGTGTGTGTGTGTGCGTGCATGTGTGTTGCTATCGATGCTCCAGTTGTGAATTTCTGCATAAACTGTCTACTGCAAAAAAGCAACTTCCCTGGTGAGGTCTGAGAGTGGCACTGACTTCTGTGTAGAGAGCTAAGAATTTAAAGGGCGGGTTGATACCATGCTCATTTAGCAGGATAATAGAGTAATTACCTCTGAGAACCATAGCTCCAGGGTTCTCAGCCAGATTTACAGCATCAACAGGCATTTCCTCCAGTGGAGCAGGCTCTACACCAACCAGAAAACAATTGGTTACCCCCAAACATTCTTTGCCATTATTGCTCCTACGGGCATATAGAGAGGGATGGGAGGGTAGGGGAGAGAAGGAAATGAGGGGAGGGATGACTGACTGACTCTAAGGATGCTTGAAAAAGCCATATGAAAATCTACTTTATAAGCTATATATATATATATGAAATATACATATCTGTAAACAACATAAAGCAGTTTAATTGGAGTTATCCTATACAGGGGATAATGCTGCTTCCAGAAGCTGTAAATTGCCAAATAAAAACCCAGAAGCAGGCATGGGTCACACCTCAGAGCTGTTGGCCGAGGCCTCCTGTAGACTCAAACAGTGCACACTGTGGTCATTGCTTTTTTCCCCACTGAAACTTGATGATTTAGACCCTGTTGCTGAAGACATCACACACATTGGTCACAGGACATGGAAAATCAAGTTGCTACTGACCAGGAAGGCACTCTCCTGTTAGTAGTGCTAGAAGATGCTACTGAGGCTGCGGGGAGTGGGGTGGAGAGTCACTATTGGTCTAACCCAACCGTGAACCCAAAAATGACAATGACTGGCAAGGCTTGCAAGGTGTGTGGTTTTACTCCTGATCTTTAGTTTTCTTCAGAAACATGTGCTGACTTCCTTTTGCAGTGTTTTGGGGACAAGAGTGATGATTTCTTTTCTCTTCTAATAATCTGGTGTACCAAGAGCCCCAGTCTTTCAACCTTCCTGGAGGCTCATTTGCGTAATTTTCTCTTTCTTTGGGCATGCTTTCCTGTTTGCTGAGACTGGGTTATTTTGGCTTTCCTGCTTCTGCCCAGCTTTTCCTAACCAAGGGCATGCTGTGGTTTGAGACATGTTGTAGGATCAGAGGGATTTCCTCTTCCATCTTTCTTAGAATCCTACCCAGGAGTGATTCCAGGTGCCAATCCTGCTGTCCTTGACTCATGGAGCGTTATCTAGAAAATCTACCCGCAGTGTTCTCCTTTGTTTTATTTTGGCACAGCATGGTTTTGCTTAGGTTTCCTTGGCCACCTCGGATCTTTTGTTGCTCTCATAGGAATTTTGGGATACCTTCTGAAATTGCAGAAAATTATTCTTGGTATCAGAAGTCACCACAGTTACCCTGGGTCTAAATCTCCTTTTATGTTTGGTAGTGTTTATTCTTATAAAATTAAGTGCTGTTCCAACACCTGGCATATAAGTTTACATCTCATCCTGATTTTCTTCAAGACGTATTGGTTTTGTCTATTTCCTCTTTTTGTATTTACAAGATAAATGGTTTACTGTGTTAGTAGTGTTTATTTCTTCTTCCGCATTGTTGTATCTCTTGTTTAATGGGATTTATTCACATCTTCAGTGTTGGTGTTTACTAGATTCCTCCTGCTCTGGGTATAGAATACCCTTCAGCGTCTTGTGGCCGTGAGTCCCCTCCATTCGTCCTTACCACAGAAGGGCTTTACTTCTCCCTCAGCTGTGAAGCCTTGCTGGGTGCAGTAGTCTTGGTTGGTAGTTATTTTCTTTCAGGACCCAAGCACATCACTCCACACCCTCCTGGCACGTAAGGCTTCTGCTGAGAAAGCTGCCGTCAGCCTAGGGTATTTGCCCTTAAATATTACGTGATTTCCCTCTTGCATAGCATTAGCAACCTAATCATAGTATGTCTGGCAGTGCACTTCTATGGTCATGGCGTTTGAAGTCCTAAATGTTTCTTGTACCTGGATATCATGTCTTGCTCGAGATTTTGGGAGTTGATTCTGCTTTCTTATACAACCCAGAGCCACCAGTTCAGGGATGACACCGCCCACAGAGGGCTGGGCCCTCCCACATCAATCATTATTCAAGAAAATGCTCCATAGGCTTGCTCCTAGGTCATTGTGGTAGAGGTGTTTTTAAATTGAAGTTCCCTCTTCCCAAATGACTCTAGCTTGTGTTAGCTAGACAAAAAAACTGAACAGGACATCCAAAAAAGACTAATAATCGGTGAATTAACATTGCACTGTTATTTTACTGTAGATTTGAAAAAAGAAAAAAATTAGAGGGAACAGCAATGGAAAAGAACTTAGTCTCCCAAATGAGGAGCTCCATCTTGAATAATACTATTGACTGTGACACAGCGTAAGTCTGTATTCAACAAGGAGAGATTAAGACTGAATGGAAACAGGTCTTTCTGGAAAAGTTACCTCCTTTTTATTCAAAGAGCAAATTGGTGCGAAAGTGGATTTCGGCTAGCCACCAGAGGGCAGTGCAGATTCTCTGTCCTCCCCAGACCGGTCAACGCCTCAGAACTGGTGCCACACGAGGGCGCTATTCTCTGCAGAAACCCTTTTAAGAGCTAGCGCTGGTGGATAGTTGCAGACTTCCCTTGCCCCCACTCACATCTCTCGCTCTGTGGATTGCTTCCTTAATTTTTAGGCTGTTCTGACTCCTGAACATTAGGATGTGAGAGGTAAAAAGCTAGCTTCTTATGTGTGCTCGGCCGGCCACTAACACATTTGCAGATGCCACTAAGGTGTCTTTTTTGTCAGGAGCTGTCTAAACATAATCTTATTGCAATAATATTTAGATTTTGAGATCTATAATAACTAGGGATTTCATGTGGGTTTTTTTTCTTGTTTTTCATATTTATTTATTTATTACCTCTTTGAAGTAGCTGAATGAGACGACCCATGTTTCTGTGTGCTTGCCCAGAGAAGAGTCATTAGTGTAGACGATGGAAAATCTTCCAGCAGTGAAAAGGTGATCTATGTTAGGTGGGTCATTCTCTCTCCCAACTGTGGGGCTAGATTGCACCGGAAGTAAAACCACAGAGGCCAGTGGGAAGTAGCTTCCAGTTCTTGAGGTGGGAAAGTTACCTGAAGCGGGTGACAAGCTAGCCATAAAAAAATGCACACCAGGCCTTGGGAAGCAGGTAGTGAATTCATATACAGCAAAGTCTGGTGTAGAAGTCCTTCAGGGCCAGGGCGGCATCAGGGTGCCCCCAGGGTGACTTGCTCTGGCCGTCTTCAAGTGACGCCTGTGCCTCCAGTCCCTGTCTTTCCACAGCCATTCGTGTTGTCAGTTTGAGTGCTGTCCCCCGAGAATAAAGCCCAAGAACACATTGGTGCCTCCTCCCATGCTGTCCCCCGAGAATAAGGCCCAAGAACACATTGGTGCCTCCTCCCATGCTGTCCCCCGAGAATAAGGCCCAAGAACACATTGGTGCCTCCTCCCATGCTGTCCCCCGAGAATAAGGCCCAAGAACACATTGGTGCCTCCTCCCATGCTGTCCCCCGAGAATAAGGCCCAAGAACACATTGGTGCCTCCTCCCATGCTGTCCCCGAGAATAAGGCCCAAGAACACATTGGTGCCTCCTCCCATGCTGTCCCCCGAGAATAAGGCCCAAGAACACATTAGTGCCTCCTCCCATGCTGTCCCCCGAGAATAAAGCCCAAGAACACATTGGTGCCTCCTCCCATGCTGTCCCCCGAGAATAAGGCCCAAGAACACATTGGTGCCTCCTCCCATGCTGTCCCCGAGAATAAGGCCCAAGAACACATTGGTGCCTCCTCCCATGCTGTCCCCGAGAATAAGGCCCAAGAACACATTGGTGCCTCCTCCCATGCTGTCCCCCGAGAATAAAGCCCAAGAACACATTGGTGCCTCCTCCCATGCTGCCCCCCCGAGAATAAAGCCCAAGAACACATTGGTGCCTCCTCCCATGCTGTCCCCGAGAATAAGGCCCAAGAACACATTGGTGCCTCCTCCCATGCTGTCCCCGAGAATAAGGCCCAAGAACACATTGGTGCCTCCTTCCATGCTGTCCCCGAGAATAAGGCCCAAGAACACATTGGTGCCTCCTTCCATGCTGCCCCCCGAGAATAAAGCCCAAGAACACATTGGTGCCTCCTCCCATGCTGCCCCCCCCCGAGAATAAGGCCCAAGAACACATTGGTGCCTCCTCCCATGCTGCCCCCTTTGGGATGGAGTTCCCCTCTGTTGTTGTCTTTATTACTTATTACTGTTATTTTGTCCTTTTTCTCAACTATAATGCCATCAATTTTCTGACAGTAAAATAGGAAGTGAGGGCCACTGAGGCCCGTTCCCTCCGAGGCCGGCTCTCAGGTCCGCTCACACTCAGGCCTCTCTCTCTGAGGCCCGCTCTCTCTGAGGCCTGTTCTCTCTGAGGCCCTCTCTCTCTGAGGCCCTCTCTCACTGAGGCCCTCTCTCACTGAGGCCCTCTCTCACTGAGGCCCTCTCTCACTGAGGCCCTCTCTCACTGAGGCCCTCTCTCTCTGAGGCCTGCTTTCTCTGAGACCCTCTCTCACTGAGGCCTGCTCTCTCTGAGGCCCTCTCTCTCTGAGGCCCTCTCTCACTGAGGCCTCTCTCACTGAGGCCCTCTCTCTCTGAGGCCCTCTCTTACTCAGGTCTGCTCTCACTGAGGCCTGCTTTCTCTGAGACCCTCTCTCTCTGAGGCCTGCTCTCTCTGAGGCCTGTTCTCTCTGAGGCCCTCTCTCTCTGAGGCCCTCTCTCACTGAGGCCCTCTCTCACTCAGGTCTGCTCTCTCTGAGGCCCTCTCTCTCTGAGGCCCTCTCTCACTCAGGTCTGCTCTCTCTGAGGCCCTCTCTCTCTGAGGCCCTCTCTCACTCAGGTCTGCTCTCTCTGAGGCCCTCTCTCTCTGAGGCCCTCTCTCACTGAGGCCTGCTCTCTCTGAGGCCCTCTCTCTCTGAGGCCCTCTCTCTCTGAGGCCTGCTCTCTCACTGAGGCCCTCTCTCTCTGAGGCCCTCTCTCACTCAGGTCTGCTCTCACTGAGGCCTGCTTTCTCTGAGACCCTCTCTCACTGAGGCCTGCTCTCACTCAGGCTCACCAAGGGCCTGCTTGTGTGCTGGGTTCTCTGTGACCATCTTCTGGCTTACTTTTGTTCTTGCTAGAAACACAGCAAGCTCCTTCAGGCTTCTCCTTGCTAATTCCTCTCCTGGGCTCTGTATATCTTCAAGTCCTGCGGAAGGAGGCTCTGTTTTTCTGGTAACAAGTATGAATTGCTTGCAAATTTTCCTAATTTATTTGGTTGGCTATTTATTTATTATTATTTAATCAGTAGTTATCCCTACTCCTCAGCAGTGGGTTGGGCCTCAAGGGAGGTATGGCTGAGATTCTGGGTTCCTCCTCTTCTCTTCCCTCTCTGGCCAGCTCCCCCAGTGCCTCGAGTCCTGTTACTACAATGCTTTAACTTAGTTTTCTAATTTCTCCAATAATTGCTTTATTTTCACCTCCCTGCATCTAACAGTGCCAAGTAGACCCTAGGAGAGGGAGTTAAGCATTTCAATTAGTGTTCCTGTAATGTCACCTGTCACCATGTAGGTTTGTTCTTTGTAACCTGTGGGTAGATCAGACCTTTATAGACAGCCATGGTTGCTTAGCAACAGGGATATATTCTGAGAAATATGTCCTTAGATGAGTTTATCATTGCAAACGTCATAGAAAACTTATCCAAGCTGAGACATAGTTATGTCGCTATTACACAATGTACCCTTATGCCCCCATCATACATGAGGAACATCTTTAATGGTGTTAATATGTGACACACTACTGTACACATAGTAAAAACATCAGTGAATTTGATTTTACAGACTTAGAGTGAATACACGGTAGCAGAATTCTGACATACCGTAAACTCTTTGACTGTACCCGTTCTTGGCGTCTCAGTTCTAGACTCCTCTGTTGCTTTGCTCAGCTCCACAACCCACGTTTGCCTTCTCTGCTTTGCCTCCCTGTGGTGGATGCTCTCTCCCTCGCCATTGGATGGAGGCACTTGTATTTATTATTTAATTGTTTTGTTCGTCTGTAGGTCACATGACCAGTGAGATGGTAAAATGTCTGCTCAAGCTCTTTAGCCGGAAAAGCATTACTTTTTAAAATACCTTTACATATTTAGTTTTTGCTAATGGAATTTTATGTATCTTCCTTGAAGTAATTTAAGAACAATTGAACAAGGGAGAAAGCTTGATAGAGTATGTGCTTAGCATGGATGAGGCTCTGGGCTTGATTCTTAGTGCCACAGGGGAAAAAAAAAGACAATCTGTGTAGTTTCACTTACAGATTTTGTATTTAAATACAGGTTTGCCATTTTCAACATTGTTATTATTTATGTCATTCCCAGTGATCTAGCAACTGTTGTTTTTGTGTTCCGGGTATGATGAATATTGCTTGCAGTAGGGGACTGTGCAACTGTTGCAATCCCTTAGACTGCCATGTGCCTTCAGAGTTGGTCCCTTACAGTCATTTTCATAATTGACATAGAAAATTTTCAAAGCCTTATTTGCCAAACTATACCACTTTAATAGCTGTAATTGTCTAAACTTCCTTATTACATGCCTGTCAATGTCACTGCTTCCGGGCAAAGATTAAGCATCACACAGGCAATCTCTAATTTTGTAATAGAATTCAATCCATCTGACCTGGTTCCTGGGCTTATTTTAGACAACAGACTGATACTTATCATGAAGCCACTAAGAATATTTCAATTTAAAAATTGACCTTTGGGGATCTGTCTCCTTAGTCCTCTAGTTATACTTAATGAACATACTTTTAAAACATCTTGAAAAAACAACCTGACTTTATGAATGCATTTTCAAAACGTAATGTGGTTATAAAATGTTTCTAGGCCAAAATGTCTTTAAAACTGACAGTCTCTTTCTTTATAGAGATACTTTCTAGTTGGGAGCAATCATGCAGAAACGAAATACCGCGTCTTGAAAATTGATAGAACGGAGCCAAAAGATTTGGTCATAATTGATGACAGGGTGAGTAGCAGACCTCATTGCCCATGGAAGCTTGTTAGAGGCTTTTTTATTATTATTATTAAATCACACGTCTACATTCTCTAGTCTGGCCTCTAGAAGTTACTGGTGTTGAGAAATCAGGCAGAATTAAGCTTTGCCATTCAGTTTGATTTGTTTCTGAGAGCACACACTCTCCCTGTAAGATAACAAGTGAATTTTCTTAAGCAGCTGACCTTTGAGGGTTCAGTGTACTTTAGTACTGCATCTACTGAGGAGACTGCATTGACTGTGGTTCACTAGGGAGCCAGGGAGTCAGGGACACGTCTGTGCTGCCGACTTCCATTGTGTGGATAGCAATCACATTGCGTGGTTTGCGCTGCACTCAGAAATGGCAAGCAGTTGTTACCTGGACTCGGGAGGGCTGAGGCTTAGTTTAAGTCATACAGGAGCATGAGGCTGTTAGTCAAAGGTACGAGGTAATGTAGTGGTGTTGAAGTGTTAACTTTAGCTTTTCCAAATGAAGGAACTTACCCTTGGTACTGAGGTTCCTGGCTAAATATTTCTGAATGCATATAGGCTCCTCTTTTATCAAGTACATCAATAGTTATAGTTTTGAATTGTTTTCATTAAACTATTTGCAGAATTGTGTTCTCACAAATATGGATAAATTCATTATTATGGTTTTTGATTTCCTGCACTGCTCCTCGGAGTCCATACCCTGGGATCCACCTGGAAGCTTTTATTAATAAGATGAAGTGGTCCTTGGTTCCACTTGGGGGTGGGGATGTTTGATGGGGAGACCTTTGAGAAGCTAACAGTTACGGGCCATCTCATATAAATGCACATCTAGCTGAGTGTTTGCATCTCATTTTAAGGTTCACAAACTTTAAAATAGGTGGATCCCTTTGATCTCTGAATCCCAAGTTCAGAGTCTAAAGTTCTGACATAATTTTCAAACCCAGCAATACAATCCAGGCACCAGCCTTAACTGTTCAATTATAGAACCTGCTGTCTTTTTGCAATGACAACCTAGTCAGTCAGTCATCTAGAACCTGCAGCCTTTTACATTGATAGCTTAGTCAGCCAGTCATCTAGAACCTGCTACCTTTTACAGTGGTAACTTAGTCATCTAGAACCTATAGCCTTTTTACAATGGTAACTTAGTCATCTAGAACCTGCTGACTTTTTGCAGTGGTAACTTAGTCATCTAGAACCTATAGCCTTTTTACAATGGTAACTTAGTCATCTAGAACCTGTAGCCTTTTTACAATGGTAACTTAGTCATCTAGAACCTGCTGACTTTTTGCAGTGGTAACTTAGTCATCTAGAACCTGTAGCCTTTTTACAGTGGTAACTTAGTCATCTAGAACCTGCTACCTTTTACAGTGGTAACTTAGTCATCTAGAACCTGTAGCCTTTTTACAATGGTAACTTAGTCATCTAGAACCTGCTGACTTTTTGCAGTGGTAACTTAGTCATCTAGAACCTGTAGCCTTTTTACAGTGGTAACTTAGTCATCTAGAACCTGCTGCCTTTTTGCAGTGGTAACTTAGTCATCTAGAACCTGTAGCCTTTTTACAGTGGTAACTTAGTCATCTAGAACCTGCTGCCTTTTACAGTGGTAACTTAGTCATCTAGAACCTGCTGCCTTTTTACAGTGGTAACTTAGTCATCTAGAACCTGCTGCCTTTTTACAGTGGTAACTTAGTCATCTAGAACCTGCTGCCTTTTTACAGTGGTAACTTGGTCATCTAGAACCTGCTGCCTTTTACAGTGGTTACTTAGTCATCTAGAACCTGCTGCCTTTTACAGTGGTTACTTAGTCATCTAGAACCTGCTGCCTTTTACAGTGGTAACTTAGTCATCTAGAACCTGCTGCCTTTACTTAGTCATACACAGTTGATGAAATCACTGTTGAGTCTTGCAGGCAGCTTGCAGTTTTCAGAGGCAGATGGCTGCCCCAAGGGGCAAGCCCAGCCTGACGTGGCCTGTGCTTGCTTTACAGCATGTGTACACTCAACAAGAAGTACGGGAACTTCTGGGCCGCTTGGACCTAGGAAATAGAACAAAGGCGGGCCAGAAAGGGTCGTCTGGGTTGTTTCGAGCCGTCTCTGCATTTGGCGTTGTTGGTAAGTGCCTCCTTCCTTCCAATCTCTGTTTATGTTGACACAGATTAAAGAAAGCTTATACAACTCAATAGCTGTATAGTCTTAACACATCACCTATGGCTTTGACTGCTTTAAGTATCATTGTCAATGAGCTGGGCTACATTTGAACGGTGTTTGCCCTTGTGCTCAGCCCCGCTCAGGTTTGTATAGACACTAAGGAATAAAGAAATGCTTGGAGGAATCTGCTGTCTGACTTGCTGTGGAATGAAAAGGAAGAATGAGCCCCACTGCCCTTCAGCTAGAATTACAGATATAGTACACTGCCTATGAAAAGAACAGGAATTTCCCCCAAGGACAGGATACGGGAGAGCCTGTCTCGGACCCTGTCTTTAGGCGATGTCTTAATTAGATTTTCTGTTGCTGTGATAATTTCATGGCCACAAGCATGCTGGGGAGGAGATGTTATTTGGTTTTGCTTGTAGTCCCTCATCCAAACTGGATGTAGTCATCATCCAGAAGTCAAGGCAGGAACCTGGAGGCAAGGATGATTCAGAGGCCATGGAGGGAGGCTGCTTAACGCCGTGGTACCACCCACAGTGAGCCAGACCTTCCATACCAGCCATCAGTCAAGAAAACGCCCTACAGACTTGCCTCTGGGCCAGTCCTAGAGAAGCAGTTTCTTGATTAAGATTCCATCTTGCCAGTGACTCTACTTGTACCAAGTTGACATAAAATCTAGCCAGCACAGACAGTGACCACTTTCTTATTCAGCGAGAAAGGTTTCTCAGCATCGCAGAGGTAAAGCATTCTATCCTCACTGTGTAGTGTAAACCAGTGTGACTCAGATGATGTTTATAGCAGGTTCATCAGAACTTCAGATAAGGGACTCCAAGCTGTGCTAGCATTGTTTTCAGGGAGATTGGACTGTTAGTCTACTTCAAAGACCCTGTTGCCCTCTCTCTCTCTCTCTCTCTCTCTCTCTCTCTCTCTCTCTCTCTCTCTCTCTCTCTCTCTCTCTCTCTCTCTTTCTCTCTCTGTCTCTTTCTCTCCAAGATAGGGTCTCACTGTGTAGCCTTGTCTGGCTTGGAATTTGCTATATAGACCAGGCTGGCCCCAAACTCACAGAGCTTTTCCTGCCTCTGCCTCCTGAGTGCTGGGATTAAAGGCGTGGCTCCACCCCTGGCCTGATGTTCTCTGAGTACAGTCTGCTTTAGCCTGAGGCTGCTCCTTCACTTTTATTCAAGCTCTGTCCCCTTTTCCTTTCCTATAGTTAGATACTCTGTAGTCCCTTCATTGTGATAGATGGTTAAGCCTGTCTTTACTGTCTAATGACACACTAGTTACTTTTTCTCATGGTTGTGACAAAAGAAAGGTTTACTTGGCTCACAATTGGAGGGTGCAGTCCTTCATGGCAAGGAAAGCCTGCCAGCAGTGGCATGAGGCAGCTGGTCACATTGCATCCACAGTCAGTTAGAGAGGAATGGACCTGGTGCTCATCTCTCTTTTTCCTGAATTCCTTTTCCTTCAGCCCTGCCCCTGGTCCATAGCTGGCACGGCTCTCTTTCAGAGCGAGCCTTCCTGCCTCAGTTTATCCACTCTGGAAATGGCCTCACAGTCTTGTCCAGAGATTCCTCCCCTAGGTGATTCCGAGCCCTGCCATGCTGACAAGGATTATCCATCACAGACAGCTCTGCACCTGATTGGCTGAGGACAGAGGAAAGACATTCATATAGACAAGGCAGCTCTAGCGCTATAATTGTACAGCCCAGTCATAGAATACTAGCTGAGTCATGTTGGAGTTTGTATTGCTTAGGTCCAGAATGGGCAGGAGGGATTTCCAGGGGCACAGCAGATTTACACTGCATCCTGAGGATGGACTGAGATACGGTGGAAACAGGGAAGAAAGGAGAGACTCTACAGGAGTGACAGCAGAGGCCATAGGCACAAAGATGCCTCCGAGATCTGGGCCTTTGGGAAGTAGTCATCATGGCAAAGATAGATTGCTCAGGGATTTGGGAACTTAAAAATAAAAGAATAGAGACGCTTCTCTATTGCTGGAAATCTGAGTGTTTCTTAAACCCACTGGATGAGGTATAAGATGAACTAGACCATTGCTACTGATATTAACGATTAATGTGAACTTTATGTCATTTCAAGTTTCCAATGAACACTTTCTGTTTTAACTGTTTATTGAAACTTTTACTGTATCCTGCCATATTTGAATTATTTTTTTCTCAATGTGGTGTCACAGCTTGCATATCCTCTTTTAGACCTATTTTGGGTCTTGGTAGCCCATGAAGACATTGGTAAGGCATGTGTAATGGGTAAGCTCGATTGGCAATCTGAGGGGATTTAGAGTTACCATGAGAACACTCCCTGGGCATGTCTAAGAGTGTGTTTCCAGAAAGGCATAGCTGAGGAGGGAGGGCCCAGGCAGAATGTGGGCAATGCCATCCTATATGCTAATGTCTCAGAATGATGGAGGAGAGCTCAGGGCAGAATTTGTCTCTCTGCTCTTTCTCTGCGGATGCAGTGCAGCCAGCCCCTTCCTCCCAATGCTTCTATGCCATTTCTCATTCACCATGCGGTCTGCCTCTCCTCAGTGAGACAGACTAAATGTTCCTTCCTTAACACCCAAAGTAACTAATACAGCATGATTGGCTTCTACGCTGGCCTTCTACAGAGTCTTAGGTCCTTGAGGATCCTTGTTGGTTGGATATGTGTTTATGGGTCCTAGCATGCTTGTTTAATATCACATGAGTTCATATGTGTCAATTGTAAGTTCCATGTATGTTAAATTCTACTTCAGGTGCTGATAATATTTTACACTTAAAAAAGATAAGAAGAAATATGTCTTAAGTACAATATTTCTTTTAACTTACTAATTACTTAGTAGTCTAACCTTATTCTTTTGATGCTATTTTGCTATAACTTAAAATATTTATTTTTATTAAATTTTCATTACTTTATGTATGAGTGTTTTGTCTACATGCATGTCTGTGTACCATGTGAATGCTTGGTAACTGTGAAGGCCAGAGGAGTTTGAGGCCAGCATAGGTTACATGACCCTGTCTCATGTATAAAGAGTATACTGTTAGATATGCAGCATGTGCATAGAGTACATAGTGTGGATAACTGGCCACCATACAGCTGAAGATGACCTGCTTCCGTCCCAAGGGATGAGACGATAGGTGCATGTTGCTGTGCCTGATTTTATGCAGTGCTGGGGACTGAACCCATAGCTTTGCACATGCTAGGCAAGCCCTCTACCAACTGAACTGATCGCCAGCCCCCCAGTAATATTCTAGGCTATATAAGTGACAAAAATTTATATGCTGTAAAGAAAATATTAAAGTAGGAAATGTGTAAAGTCTTTGGTAAATATGTATCTAAAATAATATGACATCATATTTATTACTGCACAGGTTTTGTCAGGTTTTTAGAAGGCTACTATATTGTGTTAATAACTAAGAGGAGGAAAATGGCAGACATTGGAGGTCATGCGATATATAAGATTGAAGATACAAATATGATTTATATTCCCAATGACTCGGTTCGGATTACTCATCCCGACGAAGCTAGGTATGTACTAGTGCTGACAACTTTCTATTTATTTCTGACAGCAGTAGAACCAGAAAAATACAAATGTTTAATAAAAACATCAAATGTTGGGTTAAAATTCCAGTTTCTGTTCATGACTGTAAAAGTCTTTTGTAACAGTTTAGACAGGGATACTCTATTGTGGATAATGTCTACATACTCCACAGTATAAATAATAAGATACTTTCATTTTAAGGTTATTCAATCACTATATTAAACAACATGACAGAGCATAACTAAGTTCTAAACTACTACCAACTATAAAGATTTCTTCTAATTTTAATTATATGACATCAACTAAATGCTTCTAACTTTAATGTATCAATTTGATGATAATTTATCTCACATTCCCAAATCTCCACTAATTTCACCAAACCTCTAAGATATTTGAGATCCACAGAAAATCATGGAATAAAGACAGCCAAGTGACCACCAGTATGCACTTCTTTAACCCCACACGAGGCCCCTCTGCTTAGACGTATGCCTCCCCTCTCCTAAACCCATATGCAAACTCCATTTCTAAGTTGCGTCACTGAGAAAGCCTAATATGCAAACCTGAAATCTGAAGCTGTCCTGAGCACTGACATGATGTCACATGGCGAACCCACAGCCCACTTCCAATGACGTGTCACAGTCAAAGCAGGTACACTCACTGGCTGTATAAAATAATAAGGTGCGTGAGAAACACAATTTAATTCTGTGTTTAGACTTGAGTTCCATTCCCAGGTTACTTCATGTGTTTACATGTATATTCTAAAAAGAGCAAAATATGAAACACTTCTGGTCCCAAGCATTTCTGACAAGTGATACTTAATTTATATCAAGAGACCCTAAATTTAATATTAATTTGGTACCCTTAGTTTATAGTCCATATCCTTCCTAAAATTGTTCCAATAAAGCCCTTATAGCTGTGTATGTGTGTATACGCACACATTTCTTTCAGAATCTAATTGAAATTCACAGGTTGCACCTGTTATATTGGTTCTGAAATGTACAACAGTCCCCTAGTTATTCTTTTCTTTCTTAATTTTCCCTTCTTTCTTTGTTTCTTTCTTTCCTTTTTTTTAAAGACCAGGTTTCTCTGTATTCCCAGCTATCCTGGAACTCACTTTGTAGACCAGGCTGGCCTGGAACTCACAGATCCTCCTGCCTCTACCTCCCAAGTGCTGGGATTAAAGGCGTGCGCCACCACTGCCCAGCTGCAGGTCTTCTAGTTTTTCTTTGATGACTTACACATTTTTAAGGGTCCTGCATGACTACTGTCATGTAAAAGGTCCCACAATATGGATTTGTCTGATTATTTCTTATGCTTGTAACATTTTCAGCCAAACTACTGAGGTATCTGTGTTATTCCCATTGCTCTGCATTAAAAGGGGGCGTTAGGGCTGGAGAGATGGCCCCATGAGTGAAGTGTTTACTACCCAAGCATGAGGACACAGCAACATAAAAATCCAGGTGTGACTGCAGGCTCTTTAACCCCAGAGCTAGAGGGCGAGGAGACAGAAGCATCACTGGGACCCTCTGGCAGCCATTCTAGCTGGGAAAACAGCAAGCTCTGGGGTCAGGGTGGGTGAGAGTCCATGTCTGAAGGGAACAAGGCAGAAGTACTATGGAGGGACACCCACCACCCAGCCCCTGCTTACCTGCACACTCACCCACTACCCTCATCTGTTTTCATGCTAAAATTCTTTCCAACTTAAAGCTCTGTAACCCACAGAATTTGTCAACTTTGTAACTGTCTTTTCTCTATCATCTGATGATTTGTACAGCTCACTGGAACAACCAAACTGTCTTTATTTCTCCCTTGTTCCCAGCCTATGCCCTACCCATTTGAGAATACTGTCACTACACAAGTAAGCTAAGGGTCTCAAGGGATGGTTGGCATATGCATACCCATGCCAGACATGGCTGCGGTTCCTCAGCCCAGTGAGCACACTTACTAATGTAAGGATACCCTGACTGTATGTTAAGCCATGAAAAATAATAACATTTCATGTTCTTAACATGCTTCCATTTTTTTTAGATACCTAAGGATATTTCAAAATGTGGATCTCTCTAGCAATTTTTACTTTAGGTAAGTTTGAGCCTAAGTTTACTTGTATTAGTCACTTTAATTTTATTAGATTATAGAAAGAATTGGAATACAATAAATAACTAGATTATTTCATCTAAAATCATTAAACTCTATGAATTTCTTCCTTTAAAAAGACCTGATTCTTGAAAATTTAAATGGATGAGTTTAAAGGTATTTGTTATCACTATAAAAAATCACTATGAAACAATCTCATTTTGGAACTTTAAATTATAAAAATGAAATTGTAATGCAGAGTTGTAACAGTGCCATAGTTCAGTTTCCGTGATCTGGCAAAATCAAGTAGAAATTAATTAGAAATACGTAAAATATTGTGACACTGATAAATTAATAGTTTTACATAAGAATGTTTTGGGAGAGAAAATAGAAATCTCTTTTGGTATAGAGAGATTTGTGGAGATCTGTTTAACATAGCTAGCAAGCAGACAAACCAAACAGATAATTAATCAAATAAGCAAATGGCAGACTGTTATGACAGTGGTAAGATGGTGATGGGACCAACGTGCAGGCTGGGCAGAAATTAGTACTGTGATTAAAAAGATGATTCTGTCTGCTGTAGTGTCCAGACTGAAGGGTAGACTGCAAAACAGTGTTTGCCAATAGTGACCTGAGTCAGGCCAGAGAGAGACAGAGCCTTCACCAATCAGCACCCAAGTCAGGCTAGGGGAGAGAGAGAGAGAGCCTTCACCAATCAGGACCCGAGTCAGACCTGAGAGAGCCTTCACTAATCAGGACATGAGTCAGGCCAGAGAGAGACAGAGCCTTTACCAATCAGCACCCAAGTCAGACCAGGGGAGAGAGAGAGAGAGAGAGAGAGAGAGAGAACCTTCACCAATCAGGACTGGAGAGAGGGCCTGCAGTGTCTGCACACATCAGTGCTGTGCACAAACCAGGTGCTTTGTATCTTTAAAGGTTTGTCTTTAGTTGTTAATAGAGTCAATGTTTCTTTATGTAAAGCTAAAATTATTACATTATAGAACAAAGCGTTCTCAATGAAGTGATTTTTATCCTCAAGTGTTTAGTGGTTGTGTATTTCCATGCATTTGTCTTTATTATCTAGTTTTCATAAGGTTGTGTAATTTTATGCTTATAGTGTCTGAGTTAATACTGAAGCTTGGGTGCACAGTTTCTAATGGGCTCCTATGTCACTCCTGGCCATACTGAACTCTAATCCAGTCATTCCTTAAGTTAAAATACTTCCAGTTTTTGGGTTTTGTAAGTAGGGTTTGAAGAAGGTTATGCTACACTCCCAAGACTCATGTGTAATAAAAGAGTTACTTTAAGCAGGACGAATTGATTGTTGAAAACCAGAGACTAGCTTGTTGTTGGTGGTGGTGTTTTGAGACAGGGTCTCACTATGTAGCCAGGCAGGGTCTGAACTTGAACCTTTCCCAGCCTGCACATGCTGGGATCCCAGGGATCTTAGTTACGTTTTCTATTGCTATGAAGAGATACCATATCTGCAGCAACTCTTATAAAGGAAAACATTTAATTGGGGCTGGCTTATAGTTTCAGAGGTGTAGTCCATTTTCATCATGGGGGACATGGTGGCACTCAGGCAGACATGTGCTAGGGAAGAAGCTGAGAGTTCTACATCTTGATCCCCAGACAGCAGGATGGGAACTGAGACAACTTCCTCTACCAATCCCACACCTACTTCAACCAGGCCACACTTCCTAATAGAGCCTCTCCTTATGAGCTTATGGGGGCCAATTACATTTAAACTACCACACCAGGCCGGCACCACCATGCTTCAGGCTGCACATGCTGGGATCTCAGGCTTGCACCACCGTGCCCAACTGGAAACCAGCTTCTTAATCAGCCCATCTCCCCTCTAGGCTAAGTGCTAGTAAATGGATCTGTTAGGCAAAGGTGCTAAAACCTACTTTTATAGACAAAACTGGAATTCATTGCAGTCAAATTATGGAAATAAACTGGAGAAATAATAATTAATGTGTGTGGCTCTTCCAGGAGAATTGTAATACTTAAGATATTGCTTAAATATTACACTTACCTTTGAGATAGCTTCTGAAATTCTGTGTTATAATGGGTAACTAGAAATACTTAAGAGTTGTTGATCTTTATTGCACATATGAATTCACAGAGACCATGGTAGCACCAGTTGAGGTTTCTACCAGCTGAGGTGCTAAAAATGAAGGGAGAAATGAACACATGTCTTCATCCCCAATTGATAACCACTTGCAAATGAAAATTTTGTTTCCTTCAAGGGAGTCTCACTGGGAAAACAAACTACTCTTAAGGGTAGACTGTGTGTCCAGCAGCAGATGGCCAACAGAAAATGAACTCTACATCAAATTTGAAGTTCCTTGTCTCATAATGTCATGCCAGGGCTCTTCCTTTTATTTTTTAATTATCTTACTATTTTTTATTATATATATAAGATCCCTTTCATATATATTATGGCTTCCAGTTTAGTGTCTTTATGGGATTCATGAGTGTGTGAATGAGTAGTCTCTGTTTCTTGTGCCTTCTCTTGGATTCTTTTCCCTGTTTGTCTTGTCCAATTCATGTGTATTAGTTTTTTTTTTTTTTTTTTTTTGGTTTTTACGAGACAGGGTTTCTCTGTTTTGGAGGCTGTCGGTCCAGCCTGGCCTCGAACTCACAGAGATCCACCTGCCTCTGCCTCCCGAGTGCTGGGATTAAAGGCATGTGCCACCAACACCCAGCTGTGTGTTAGTTTTTTTATAATTTATATTTATTGTATTATTGGCCCATAGAGAAGCCAATTTGTTTTCTAATGAGAGACAGAAAGGGGGTGGATCTGGATGGGAGGGAGGTAGGGAGGAGCTGGGAGAGTAGAGGTAGGGGTAATCAGGTTATGTTATGTGAGAAAAATCCTATTTCCAGTAAAAGGAAAAAAATGTTGATCTAATGAAATCAGAATTATCATAGGGTTTTTTTTTTTTTTGGTCCAAAGACCAAATTTTATTTATACAGAGGCTGTTGTAATTTTATATGATTTTTATTTTCCTAGAACATGTTTCACTGTAGTAGCTTACATTATATGCTTATACATTATAACTTTGTAGTTACGTCTGCTAAGGTGTAAGCTGTGGTAGAGCCATGCACTGTGGATGACGATGCTGTACTTTACTATCTGTAGAAGCACATTCATGGACATGGGAAAGCTCAACTTATGTGATATCAGACTTAG
Source organism: Mesocricetus auratus (assembly GCF_017639785.1). Lineage (NCBI taxonomy): Eukaryota > Metazoa > Chordata > Mammalia > Rodentia > Cricetidae > Mesocricetus > Mesocricetus auratus. The sequence goes on from NW_024429199.1 coordinate 2,696,873, forward strand.
ATTGATATCATCACGAAGCAAAACAAAACAAAACATGTTGTACCACTCAATGAACATACATGATCCACGTCATAACTATTTCTAGTGCAAATGTGTAAGTTGGGTGGTGAGGTTTTTGTTTAATTTCCAGTCGTGTTTGTATTTGGCTGTGGTTTGAAGTGCTCATTTAATAGCGTTGCTTCCAAGTGAAAGAACAGGTGCAAAGTCATTTAGCTCACAGATTGTAATTCCTCTTGGGAGTCAAGACTGTGAGATATCTTTGCTTGTGTAAATTCTTACATCTGAATTCTCTTCTCAGTTACAGCTATGATTTGTCCCACTCGCTTCAATATAATCTTACCGTCTTGCGAATGCCCCTGGAGATGTTAAAGTCCGAAACATCCAAGACTCGCCAGGAGAGCTTTGACATCTTTGAAGATGAAGGGTTAATTACACAGGGTGGCAGTGGTAGGTGATTCCTGCATACCTAATATATGCTAATGTGACACTGCATTAGATGCTCTCACATTTCTCATTCCTTGTCCCTTGGTGGTCTTTATTCTTACATGGGTTGTTTTGGAGACATGAACGTGACCGATTCACTTGTAAAGCCATCGTTAATCACCGTGTGATTTTATTTATAAGCCAGATAGAAATTATATGTTGTCAGTTTCTAGAAGTTGTTCATACATTTTTTAATGGAGCACATTCAGATCCAGTCTTTTGGTGAAGTTTTATAGAGAATTACTCTTTGAATACTGTAGAGTGCACACCATCTTATTTTCCTTCATAGAGAGTAGTCAATTATGAGTCAAGACTGGGGCAAAAATTACCATGGGTTGCCTGTTACGTGCTGGATATTGACACATAATTTCCGAACCACATAAAACCTCAGCTGGGTAGGTGTAGGCCAGTTGTACAGAAATAAAGACCAAGGAGGAACCTGAGGCCCAGAGATGAAGATCAAACAGTCAATGTCCAGAGGCCACTGATACTGTGACTGGTCTCAGCTTGACATAGCCGTCTCTCTCGGGCCCAGCTTCTTGCCTGGCACCATCAGGCCATTGCTAGAGCCAGTATGACTAGCCTAAGGGGTCCCTGGATCTGACTAAGCCAGGCACCCAGTGCCCTTCGGCACCTTAGTCAGCACCTTTATTGCCAGATTTCTGGGTTTGGTCTAGAACTAGCAAAGCAACGACTTGTTATTGTGAATGTTGTGACAGAGTCCTTTCAAGTGCAAAGTTACAGTGCTTTAGCTGAAGAAGGCCAACTGTGGAAAAGTTGTAAGCAAGTGATAGCTTTGGGTCCCTTGCTTCATGCAGCCTAAATGTTAATGATGAAGATGCAGGTGTAGAGGCAGAATGCGCTCTAAAATAGATGGAGGTTTGACCCTGAAGGATGTGTGGGAAGGGGCCCAGCCTGTTTTCAGCTGACTGTTGCCCCTGGCCTTGCACTTAGGGAAACTGGTAGGAAACGGGGAGTGAGGGAGGTTTGACAAAATCTCCACCAAGTCTCCGGCGCACCAGGAAGTGTGTTAAGGACTTCATATAAGCTCTTCAGTGCAAACATCTCTGAGATGAACAGGAGCATTTCTGGCTTACAGACTATGGAGATGCTACAAAGTCCTACTTGAAGTAGCTATTGGCAAACACACTAATTAGCCAATTAAAAGTATCTATGTCCCTTTGTTAGGAGGTGACCAAGAGAGGAATGATGCCTCTGAAAAGTCTTTTGGTGCTAGAGCTCAGGGGTACAGCACTTTTAAAGACAAAAAAAAAACATAATTAAGTCAGTGTTTGAAGGGGGTATTCTTAGGTATTTTAGTTTTATGTTTTGTCCTGCACAAACATCACTTACTCTGGTTAATACATCTGGACTATGGTCAGGGCATGGACAGCCCCAAAAGCGTTGCCAAATGGACATGGCTGGGGTGGAAGGCCAAGGAGGGTCTAGAGAGACACTAAACAAAGTCAGGGCAAGATGGCGTCACCTCAGCCATCTTAATACTAAATCACTGTGTAAAGTGGCAGAGTTGGAGAATGTCTGATGAAACACTGCCTCCCTCCCTCCGCCCCTGGGCATGCTCTGATTGCTCCTCTCTTGCAGGGACTCCTGTAGCCCAGGCTGGCTTCAAACTTGCTTGAGGATGACCTTGAACTCCCCCTCCTATTTTCTCCTCCCCAAAACTGATGTTAAAAACAAAAGTAGAAGAACTTAAAAATGTGCCGGATGTCAGTCAATGTCCTCATTTTTTTCTTTGCCAACTTCTGTTTTTTCAGGTGTATTTGGGATCTCCAGTGAGCCTTATATGAAGTATGTGTGGAACGGTGAACTTCTGGATATAATTAAAACCACTGTGCACCGTGACTGGCTGCTGTATATTATTCATGGGTTCTGTGGGCAGTCAAGTATCCTTTTTAAAAACACTTAAGATGCGCATCATTATGCTGTGCCAGTGTGTAGAAAGATCATACATTATAAGAGTATAATTAATTGCCAACCTGTGTACCTACACTAGTTAAGGTTACTACTACTGTGATGAAACGCTATGACCAAACCCATCACCTAACTTGGGGAGCAAAGGGTTTATTTGGTTTATGCTTCTACATCACTACCATCATGGAAAGAAGTCAGGACTGGAACTCAAGCACACAGAAACCTGGAGGCAGGAGCTGATGTAGAAGCCATGATGGGTGCTGCTTACTGACTTTCTGTTTTTGGCTTCCTTAGTCTGCTTTCTTGTAGAACCAGGGCTACCAGCCCAGAAGTGGCTCCACCCACAATGGGCTGGGCCCTCCAGCATCAATCGCTAATTAAGAAAATATCTTACAGGCTTTCCTGAAGCCCAGTCTCATTGAGGCCTTTTTCAATCAAGGTTGCCATCTCTCAAATGATTCTAGCCTATGTCAAGTTGACATAAAACTAGCCAGCAGGAAAACTTCGTCATGTGAGTAGAAATACAATGAAGAGTGCAGACTCTGTGAGCCCAGAAAGACTATGAATATCAAGGATAAAAGAGCCATGTGCACAGTATTTTACTATAGCCAGTGAGGATCGTGAATGTCTGGAGAAGGAATGTAATGCCTGTTAGGTGGGAAGAACGTGGCAGGCTCATGAGAACAGACCTTGACAAAAGCCATAAACATAAATCAGGTCCTAGCACTGAGTACAGAGAGAGGTCACAAGTTGGACAAGCACCATGAGGGTAGACCTAAAAAAATAGCTGTTTTCTTTTGATGTGTATGTACACTCCAGGGAGATGAGATTTGTCTTAGTTAGGGTTTCTATTTCTGTGAAGAGACTCCATGGCCACAACTCTTATAAAGGAAATGATTTAGTTGGGGCTGGCATACGGTTCAGAATTTAGTCCATCATCATGGCAGGCATGAAGAAGACATGGCACTGGAGAAGGAGCTGAGAATTTTACATCTTGAGCCACAGGCAACAGGAAGTAAACTGTCTCCCTGGGTGTAGCTTGAGCATAAGAGACCTCAAAGCCCACCCGTGCAGTGACTCACTTCTTCCCACAAGGACACACCTACTCCAACAAAGCCACACCTCCTAATAGTGCCACTCCCTATGGGGGCCATTGTTTTCCAAACACCACAGGACGACATGGGAAAGATGAGAGTAGGACTAGCTTGCCTCAGTGGTCAGTTGCTGCTCACCAGGTTGCCTTCATCAGTTTGGTTCAGGAAAGTTTAGCTCAGGAAGGCGGCATGTATAAAGTAGTCCATGAAGCTTGAGTTGACAGCCATTTTCCAGCTGCATGAATTAAAATGGGGTGAGGGACATGTATAGAAAAGGCTGCAGTAGTGGTTGAGGCTTGATGAGGTAGAGACCTGCCTTGGGAAGGGCGGGTTGATCCCTGAGTGAGGCCATTGAGCTCACTTTGATGCCAACGTGGTTTTCCTCCTCAGGTTAACTTTTCATTAATTCTCACTAATGGTGAAAGCTTCCAACAGGCTGTCGTTATGTTGTGAGGAGGCAGGCAGGACATGCGACCTAGCAGTGGTTCATTCCCCTTGGTACTCTTTGAGACAACAGAGGGTATTTGTGAATTCAGTTTTTGCTTGATACTTTCTCCTTCCATCTTAGGCTTTTGAAAGCCTACAGTAAAATCGTGAAAGGAATAGTTTAAGTGGGTGAGGTGGCCATCATTGCGCCTTCTTATCCTCTCTGGAGCGTTCAGTGGTAGGGGCAGCCTCAGGGCAAAGCCTTGAAGAGCCACAGTGCTGCTTTTTCTGTGATAGTGGTGGCGGGTGAGGTGGGGTGTGGTGGGCATGTAGGAGGAGGCAGAACCAGAGACTGAAACAGAGGGGGTGGGGGGCACCTGGCTCAGTACTTTATAACCACTTCAGCCGCCTGACAAAAGTAGGTCCTGAATCACTTTGGTCTCTTTCCAAAAATACAATCTTCTGGGAAGAGTGTGATTGTTTCACCACCAAGGAGAATGTGCTACAGTATCTGAGGACCATTTCTAAAGTGTGGCTCTAGCCTGCTTTCTATTTGCTCAGGGCCTGGCATATGGTAATTATAAAAAATTTTGTTTTTAAAATAGTAAACGGCATCGTAGATTATCATTTTAAAGCTCATTAGTTGGAATGATGAGTCTGGGCTCTTGGTGATCAGTCATTTAATGAATTCTGGAAGCCTGTGTGGTGATAGGAGTAATTGCTGTTTATTAAGTGTTTCCGACAGGCCAGGCACCAGACATTTTACACCAGTTACCTCAGCTCATCCTCCCGGCAACCCGGCAGCCGTACAGGCTAATGATTCACTTTCCCAGGATGCTCATGACCAGAGAGAGGTGTCTCAGAGTTTGGATTTCTAGAGTTTAGAATATTTGCCTAAACGTTAGATAACTCAAGAATGGGCTTCAGGTTCGTTTATGTTTCATATATACCTTGAACATTAGGACTGAAGATATTTATGTGATATTTTTAGGATACTTATGTTGTGATTGACCCATAACACAAGTTCAGGTATAGAATTTTACAATTTGGGGTCATAATGGCACTAAAAAACTTCCAATTTCAAGGCTTTTTTTTTTAAACCAGGGTTGTTCAATCTATAGCTTTTTGATCCATTTATCAGTAGATGAGAGTATAACTCAGCTAAGTAAGATGACTTAAACAAGAGGACACTGTATGTTGATCAAGCAGTTCGTGGTGACACATTCAGCCTTTGGATTGTGTTTTCAGTATTATACCTACTGCTTTCCTCAGTATTAACAACTTTTCCTTAACTTACCCTTAACATTAAACGACACATGCCCTTGTGGGGAGGCATATTATACTAACAAGTAAGGAAGGGTTAGTTGTACTTCCTACATTTTACTTGGTTACAGGGAGGGACATATACAGTAACTTGTATATTTCCAGGGAGAGTCAGAAAAATTACCACTTGAGCAGGTTGGGTGTTGTCATCAGACCCGGACATATCTGAGGAACCACTGGGCACTGTGCTATTACATTCTTGGTGGGGCTTTTGGTGTCTTGAAGCTATTGGACAAGATGTATTAAATGCATAAAGGATAATGGCTGTTGTGGCTTTCTGTGCCAACCACAAGTGATGATGCTTTAACTTGGTTTCTAAGAGCTCTTAATCTATGGGCGACCAGTGTATGTGACTCTCATAGCCAGAAGATCCAGTAAGTTTGCTGGGACTCGTTTTCTCAAGAGAGGTGCAAACTGTGAGGTAAGGCAACAGACCACATTGCTGTAATGCTTCAATCTTTCACATCAGCTTTGTAACCCTAATCAATTAACTTCTTAACATCCTAATGGATATTTGTGTGTGTGTGTGTGCACAGGTACATCTGCTCTTTGGTTGTCAGATTGTAATTTCTTAGACCCTTGTGGTTTTTTTAATCTCCTGAATAATTTTACATAATTGTTTTTCTTTCCTCTGCCATCCTACCACTTATACTGGCCAAATTTCTATTTGCTATTTGTGTTGAGTAACTAATTTGATTTTTCCAACCTATTCTCTGCTGTCATTAATTGTTTTTCTTTATCGTGCTTTAATCTGCTTATTCCAGTGGGTACTCATTTATTGATGGTGTGTGGGCGACCTCTTTTAAGGTGTAAAAAGAATAGAAGTTATAATTTCATACATGTTCAGAATTTTTCATTTAAAACTTCTAAGAACATAACCCATCTTTAATTACTCCATTCTTTCCAGGGTGATGTTGCAAATGAAGTGGAGACTGAGCAGATCCTCTGCGATGCTTCTGTGATGTCTTTTACTGCAGGCAGCTACTCTTCTTATGTACAAGTTAGAGGATCGGTTCCCTTATACTGGTCCCAAGACATCTCAACTATGATGCCTAAACCACCTATTACATGTGCGTGGGCCAGTGTGCTGGGAGTTGCTTTTGTCTGCTGTCATTCAAGATGATGCTTGTTGTCACATAATAAGTGGTTGGGTTTGGGGAGATTTGGTCCTTTGAGGAGGAGCGTATGGAGGAGTGACTTCTATTAGCTTTCTGTAGTGAATTCATCCTTAGTTTTAACTGTTAGTAAATCGCATGTTATGTTGCTTTAGAAATGACAGAGTCATTCAGATTTAATAAGTATATGCTGAATGAGTGTCCGGTGAGTGCCTTGAGATTTGGGAAATGAAGGTGCCGGGTTAGTCGAATTGTATTTCTTTTGAACGTCTTTGAAAAGCCTGCACTTCTTTTATTTCTGCCTCACAGTTCCATTCAGGCACTTATCCCCCTTTCTTCTTCTCAGTGGACCAGGCAGACCCCTTCGCACATGTAGCTGCTCTTCACTTTGACCAGATGCTTCAGAGGTTTGGCTCCCCCATCATCATCTTGAATTTAGTGAAGGTATGATGTGCTCATCAAATATGCTGGGCCACCTTTCCTCAGACAGAAGGCATCAGCGGCAGTGCTTTGTCTTCCCCAGAGAAAGGGGAAGGAGGAGGATGGGGGAGGGAGGGAGAGGTGTCTGCCCTGCCCACTTACTGTGTTTATCATACTGTTCCTTGGCCTCAGGTTTCATGTGGCTCCTTCTGTCCCACCCTGGGGGACCAGAAGTAGATCCCTCTGGAAGGAAGGGTGATCTGGTCTACCAGGCTCCTGACTTCCTCCTGTGAACTGGGTCTGCATTAAATCCCTTTGTCTCAGAACAACTTGGGAATATAGATGAAGCTGCTAACCCTCACCTTCATACAGCTCACTTCCTTGGCAGTCTATAAGAACTGCAAACCAATGTGGAGCAGCAGGTGTGGTGTTACAGCTCTGGAGGGAAAGGGGAGGGGATCCCGACTGTTGGAAGTCAGGGTGTATATACAGCTGTGAGGAGAAGAGTATCCCGACTGTTGGAAGTCAGGGTGTATATACAGCTGTGAGGAGAAGAGTATCCCGACTGTTGGAAGTCAGGGTGTATATACAGCTGTGAGGAGAAGAGTATCCCGACTGTTGGAAGTCAGGGTGTATATACAGCTGTGAGGAGAAGAGTATCCCGACTGTTGGAAGTCAGGGTGTATATACAGCTGTGAGGAGAAGAGTATCCGACTGTTGGAAGTCAGGCTGTATATACAGCTGTGAGGAGAAGAGTATCCTGACTGTTGGAAGTCAGGCTGTAAGAGTATCCCGACTGTTAGAAGTCAGGCTATGCATAAAGCTGTGAAAGGGAAGGCATCCTGGACTCCTACAGCTGTGAGGAGAAGAGTATCCCGACTGTTGGAAGTCAGGCTATACCTGTTCAGGTGCGGGATCATCTTCCTACAGGATTTGGCAATCCCATTCTTCTCCCTCTGAGAAAACTGTTACAGCTGAGCTCTGATCCACTTTGCTAAGGGAGTCTCCCAGCACAGATTCTTCTCTGCTGTGGCAAAAGAAATTCTTTACCCAAAACTCATTCAAGAGATTTATTTCAGAGGGAGGTTCTCAGGAAAGTGGCTGCCTCTGCCAGGGTGGACAGGGCCCCTGCCAACTGAACAAGCACGGGGCTTACATAGGGCTTCTTAGGGTGGAGTTTTTCCATGCAGAAGGCTTTCAGGGTGGGAACTGGTCAGATTTCAATCCCCTGAACTTGGACAAGCTCAGAGATTGGCTATATTTTATGCTCAGGGATTGGTTGGTTTTGTACCGAGTTGGTCAGGGACAGAGTGTGTTTCTTTGGCTGTGGTTTCAAGGCCAAAGTGTGTTTCTTTGACTGGCTCTGGTTCAGGGTCAAGGTGGGTTTTTTTGCCTGGTCCTTTTACCCTACAATAGGACAAAAGGCTTTATACAGGAATGAGGTTCCAGAATCAGGTGGGCCCGTGAGAAGCTTAGGCAAGATAGAATAATGTCTCTCAGTTCTCAGCTTCTCCATCAGAGTATACTGACTGGTCCACATACCATGTGTGCAGGTCAGAGGCCTAGGGTAGAGGGCAAGATTATCCAACTTTATATAAATCCATTGTACCCAAGCGAATTGAAAGAACCTCAGCCAGTGGCTAAGAAGACCTTGAGAATATCAATGAAAAGGCTTTATTATATTGTGTCTGTGGCAGTGGCCAGCAACATACTGGTATATGAGATTATTCTGAGAGGTTGGTTAGCAAATGTCAGTTTAGTTAAAAATAGTCAACAATAATAACAAACCAAGGGATCCTTGTCCATTTAATTACTTAGCCAGTATTTTGGCAGTTTTATACTTATGAAGGCAATTGTACAAACAGTTCCTGCCTTTGTGAAACTACCAGTGTGAGGGAGGCAATGCTGGCCCAAAGCATAGCTGCCAATCGAGAAGCAAAGAAGGGCGTTCAATTGGAAGAAAAGGGCATGCGCACCCTGGTGTGTGTGTGCCCGTGTACATGTGTGTGTGTGTGCATGTGCGTGCGTGTGTGTGCCCGTGTACATGTGTGTGTGCATGTGTGTGCCCGTGTACATGTGTGTGTGTGCGTGTGCATGTGTGCCCGTGTACATGTGTGTGTGTGCGTGTGCATGCATGTGTGTGTGCCCGTGTACATGTGTGTGCGTGCGTGTGCGTGCATGTGTGTCCCTGTGTACCTCTTGTGTGTGTGCGTGTGCGTGTGTGTGTGCCTGTGTACCTCTGTGTGTGTGTGTGTGCGTGCGTGTGTGTGCGTGTGCATGTGTGTGCCTGTGTACATGTGTGTGTGTGTGCGTGCATGTGTATGCCTGTGTACCTCTGTGTGTGTGTGCGTGGGTGTGTGTGCGCGTGCATGTGTATGCCTGTGTACCTCTGTGTGTGTGTGTGCGTGCATGTGTGTGCCTGTGTACATGTGTGTGTGTGCGTGCGTGCATGTGTGTGCCCGTGTACATGTGTGTGTGCACATGTGTTTGCATGTGTGTGTACATGCATGTGTATGCCTGTGTACCTGTGTGTGTGTGTGCGTGTGCGTGCATGTGTGTGCCCGTGTACATGTGTGTGTGCACATGTGTTTGCATGTGTGTGTACATGCATGTGTATGCCTGTGTACCTCTGTGTGTGTGTGCATGCATGTGTGTGCCTGTGTACGTGTGTGTGTGCACATGTGTTTGCATGTGTGTGTACATGCATGTGTATGCCTGTGTACCTCTGTGTGTGTGCATGCATGTGTGTGCCTGTGTATATGTGTGTGCCTGTGTGTGCGTGTGCACATGTGTTTGCATGTGTGTGTACATGCATGTGTATGCCTGTGTACCTCTGTGTGTGTGCATGTGTACATGTGTGTGCCTGTGTGTGTACCTGTGTACATGTGTTTGCATGTGTGTGTACATGCATGTGTGTGCCTGTGTATGAATGTGTGCATGTGCATGCATGTGTGTACCTAGGTACATGTGCCCATGGGTGCTTGCGTGCGTGGGTGCGTGCTTGCGTGTGTGTGTGTGTGTGTGTGTGTGTGTGTGTGTGTGTGTGTGTGTGTAGGGGGCATGTGCTTGCTCCTTTCTGGCACCTTTCAATTTCTCTTTAATGTAAAAGTCATTGCTTTACAGTGGGGAGGCTTCACAGGAACAGAAGAGTCTGGTGTAACTTGACAGGAAACATTCAGACAGCATAAGAGTCAGTGTCAGGTTGACAAAAGTGGTTCTTTTTTTTTGTTTTTGTTTTTGTTTTTCGAGACAGGGTTTCTCTGTGGCTTTGGAGGCTGTCCTGGAACTAGCTCTTGTAGACCAGGCTGGCCTCGAACTCAGAGATCCGCCTGCCTCTGCCTCCCAAGTGCTGGGATTAAAGGCGTGTGCCACCAACACCCGGCAACAAAAGTGGTTCTTAAATGGACCATTCTGCTACTGCCTGCCTTTTCCCAGCAGGGCAGTGCATGGGCATACAAGCATAGATAAAAAGAGGTAACTGGGTTCATTTAGGTTTGCCAGACAGATACCTAAGAAAGATAGGATGGATGCCTTTGGATATTGGCAATGGTATGGCTGCTGTGGACAGTGAGAGCTGAGTGTGCTGAGGAGAAAGAGAGAAGGAAGGGCTTTTGGAGAGAGTAGAGCAGTTGGTGGCTTGAAGTACCTGTGAGGAAGAGCATTTAACATGAAAGCAATCTGAAAACAAAGGAGGCTCTGGGTGGGAAATATTGAAGGCAGAGCAGCTCCTGGGATCCCAGGATCTGAGGTGGGAGGGTGGGAAAGGGGGCTGAACCGGAGCACACAGGGTCTAGAGGTACGGAGGTTAGAGCACAGAAGGCCAGGCGAGGGAGGAGGTGGACACCTTCCCAAGAGGGGCCTGTGCAGTGCAGCTGAACGCACGGCTCAGGGAACAGCGTGTGTCCTATGTGTGCTTCTTCAAGAGCGTGGAGGAATGTATGGTCCCACAGTGGCAGGGACACAGGCAGTGTCCTTTCCTTTGGTTTCTGTGATCACATGCAGCCAGGGATTGACTTGATAGTCATTACGAAGATGACTATAATGTCTGCACACATTAATCCACATTAATGAAGAACTTGTTTATTCACGTCTCATTCCCTGTCTGCTTGGAGTAATGTGAGCTGGAACTGATAACACATAGCTTTGATTCAGTATTGAAAAGTAGCCATAATGTACAAAGTTGAAAATGAACGTGAAAACTTTAGTGAAAACATTTGTTGATTTGCTGCTAGCCCTGGTGGCACAGGCCTATGATTCCAGCTACTCAAGAAGCAGAGGCAGGGGGATCACAAGTTTAAGATCCATACCTGGGCTACAGAGTGAACTTTAGTCCAGCCTAAGCAGTTTAGTGAGGGTAGAGGCAGATGCCGCTGAGTGGTAGAGCACTTGTCTATGTGTGGAAGGCCCTAGATTCAGTTCCTGCCACTGTAAAGAACTGTGATAATTATGAGTGCTTCCCAGTAAGTATATATTATTAGTATAGAAGAAAATTACTGTTAGAGCTGTGAGTGATGAGCTATTACTGAAACATATACCTAGAACTAGATCTTGTTCATGCTTTATAGAGTGTAATTGAAAAGTCCTCGTTAAATAGAACCCTGAACCTGTAGTGCTTGGAATTCTCTGTTAATTGTACACATTAAAAGTGCTTTTTAATTTATGTGATTGAAACTCACTGAACTAGGCCTGCTTTGCCTCCCTGTAGTCTGCCAATGTAGTTTGAAAGGAGTTTTGCAAAAGAGAAAGAGTTTATTTGCAAGGCAGCCAATCAGGTGGCAACAGACTTGAACATATGCCTGGCAAGAGCTCAACCACTAAGCTACATCCTTAGTTCTGTGATCAGTAATTTTGTTTATAATAACAAGAAAATACTTCTTTTTTTCACTTGGTAGAAGTCTTGGTAAGTTGTGGTTAAGTCGTCAAAGAGTGCCTGTGTTCATAGGTGCTGGTGTCCATAGGATGCCTGTGTCCATAGGATGCCTGCGTCCATAGGATGCCTGCATCCATAGGATGCCTGTGTCCATGGGATGACTGTGTCCATAGGATGACTGTGTCCATAGAATGACCATGTCTATAGAATGGCCATGTCCATAGGATGCCAGTGTCCATAGGATACCCATGTCCATAGGATGCCAGTGTTCATAGGATGCCAGTGTCCATAGGATGCCCTTGTTTATAGGATGCCTGTGTCCATCATGTGCATAGGATGCCAGTGTCTATAGGATGCCCATGTCCATAGGATACCCATGTCCATAGGATGCCAGTGTTCATAGGATGCCAGTGTCCATAGGATGCCCATGCCCATTGGATACCTATGTCCATAGGATGACCATGTGCATAGGATGCCAGTGACCATAGAATGACCATATCATAGAATGACCATGTGCCTAGAATTACCTGTGTTCATAGGATGACTGTGTCCATAGGATGATGGTAACGAGGAAACACTTCTGGCTTCCTGTTCCCAAATTCCCGGTTGTGAGCCTCTTCCTCTCTTGGGCCCTCTGATACGCAGGATGTTTGCATTGGCTTGTGAAAGGGGTCTACAGCCCTTATGAGACTGAGTAGCATCTCAACACTAACCCAGTAAATACTGAACACAGCAGGTTCTATGGCCATGAAGGCTCAATAAATAATCTTTTCTTTCCATTCTCTCACAAAAGGGCATATTTCACACAAGAGTTTCAGAAAGGATCAACTTCCCTATTTAATTTAAAGAGCTTTTGAGAATTCCAGATATGTAACTTTCCAAGATAAACTATAAGCAAAGTACACTTTCACCCTAACTGATTCTTAATCCTGTTCTTAATTCTTATATAATGTATTTGTTTTATTTAGCTGTGCAAAATGTACCCTTGTTTGTTTCTTCAATGGTTATTAGTTTAGTTTGTGATAATTGAAAAGTAATCACCATGATTGAAAACAGCAGAAACATTTGATGTCAGCAGTGGTGCTGTGACATCTTTGAAGTATGTATGGCAGTTTGTAAGGAAGAACCTAATCAAAGTAATGGTACACATAGCTAATTTTTCTTGAAGACTCTGCTAAAAACTCACCATGCCTTTGTATAATTTAAACCCCACCTTAATGCTGTGAGGGAGACGCTGCTCTCCCAAGGAAAACTGACAGCCTTGCTGTGTGCCAACAGTCCAGGGCCACACAGTAGCACAGCCTTCTTCAGGGAGAGGCAGTAACCCAAGAGATGCCACAGGCAGGGAGGCAGGGAAGGCTCAGGCCCATGCATGCCTTTCAACCTCAGGCCATGCTGCCACAGTATGGAGGAGATGAAGTACCTATCCCTCTGCCTCATGGTTTGGCGTGTCGGATTTGCAAGTGCACTCTGCTGGCCTCTGTGTAGGGATCACCTGTCCAGAGCGTGCTGCTTTCTCTGCACCCCTGGCTGCAAAGGGCTTGATAAACTCTGAATGTATGGGCCAGGCATGCGTGGAGCACACAGGGGCTGCAGGAGATCAACAGGGACGACCCAGCCCCTCCAGCTCTTCAGAGCTGACTCACTCCATAAAAATCTCACAATTCACATTTACTGTTTTCATTTAGTGACTGGCTCTCACTTCAGTATTTAAGACAGACTTTTCTTACTAAGGTGAGGTGTGGTGCAAGCTACAGAGCTAGCTGAAAGGAAAAAATGGTTAAGTCTGTTTAAAGGTAATTGTAACTCAGATAGTTACACTTTTTAAAAGTAGATTGCTGACTTTATTTTATGTGTTTTACCTGCATGTATGTCACTGTGTGTATATTTGGTGCCCACAGAGGTCAGAAGAGGGTATTAGGTTCCCCTGGCACTGGAGGTATGGTTGGTTGTGAACCATCATGTGGGTGCTGGGAGTCAAACCTGGGTCCCCTGCAGTAGTAACATGTGCGGAGCCGTGGAGATGTCTCCTACTCCACATTTAAGATTTTGAGCTTATTTCAAATGTTTTATAAAGGAGCGAGAGAAGAGGAAGCATGAGCGGATTCTGAGTGAAGAATTGGTGGCTGCAGTCACCTACCTTAACCAGTTCCTGCCCCCGGAGCACACAATTGTCTACATCCCCTGGGACATGGCCAAATACACCAAGAGGTGAGAGAGCCTGGCTGCGTCTCCTTGGTGACACAGCCCCTTTAGCTTCCTTTTCTGAGCCGGAGCTGAGGTGGCGTCGAGCTGAGGTGGCATGGAGCACTTACACAAGCTCTTCCCTGTGCATCCTCACCCCTTCCTTTTTCCTTCTACCTGTTCTTAATGAAGACTCTGCTTTCAGGCAGCCCCTCTCATAGATGAGCGCTCAGTAACTCCTGATAGTAAATTCCAGCTCCTCTCTGTGTCGATCAGGCACCTTCAGGTTCCAAAGTGTTATAGCTTTAACTTATCCGGGGCTGCTATGTTTGAGAAAACCTGATCTTTGTGCCTAGCTAGTCCCACCCCAGGGTTGCGCCCCCCCCCCCCCCACCATTGACACATGCTTCCGATTCTCTCCCATCTCTCAAGATTTGGTTCACAACTAATCTTTTGTAAGAATTTTTTTTTCCATTGAACCTTGCATTGTTTACCATGCATCGTATAAATTCTGGGTTTATTTACTGCTGCTTTGTTGCCTTGTACGTGTTGTGTTTTTTTTCCCTGAATGGCTTATGGAATTAACACACCAGGCACACACATGCACCCACTTACTTGGAATGTGTTAGTTAAGTGATTGATGCAGTCATATTAATTTATTTTCCAATTTTGCTTTCCCTGCCTCTGCACTCTGCAGTCCTTGCCTGGTTATGTAGTGATTTGACTGACTGCTACTGAGGAGGGAAAGGCTTTGTTGAAAACCTCTCACAGGAATGTCTGGTGCCAAGACGGAGGGATGTACCAGTATTTGGTATTAAGTTACTGGTCTTACTGTTGCTGAGTACACGTTTTATTTCAACCTTAATTACTTCAGTGTTAGGTTATGTAAGCCACGCGATTCAAACAGTTAGACCCCTGAGCATTGTCACTGTTGGTGGTGTTTGCCTTAGGTGGACGGGAGAGTAAATGTGCGTTACACTGAGTTCTCATCTTTTCACTGCCCTCCCTCCCCCCCAGTAAGCTGTGCAATGTTCTCGATCGGCTGAATGTGATTGCGGAAAGTGTGGTAAAGAAGACAGGCTTCTTTGTAAACCGCCCTGACTCTTACTGCAGCACTTTACGGCCAGATGAAAAGTATGTACGATGTTAAAACTTAAGAGAAGAGATGGGGAGATAAAGCATTGCCGTGCAAGCTTGGGGACCGGAGTGCAGGCTCTAGAACTCCCACGAGAAAGCCAGTGGTGGCTTGTGCTTGTGGTCCCAGCACTGAGGAGGCAGAGACAGGAAATCCCTGGGGCTCACTCACCATCCCAGCCTAGCCTTCTTAGTGATCTCAGGCCGGGAGGGGGGGAGTGGGGGGGTAGGGGGGTCTTCTCTGAAAAAAACAAAGTAGGTGAGCACAATGGCTCAGTGGGTCAGGGCTCCTCCCACCAAGCCTGGTCCCGGGGCCCACACATTAGAAGGAAAGAAAAGACTCCCACATGTTGTCCTTTGACCTTGGTGTCCGGTACTATGAGGTACACAAGTGCCTTTCACTCCACACCACAAACACAAAGAAGACTTAAATCAAGGTATTTGCTCTTATGTACAAAATATCCTAGGGGTTGGAGAGAGGACTTAGTGAGAGCGCTTACCTCAAAAGCATGAGGCCCTGAGTGTGAACTGCCAGCACCCATGTGAAAAGCTGGCCATGGCTGTGTGTGCCTGTAACTCCAGAATTAGGAAGCACAGACAAGCAGATTCCAGGACCTTGCGGCATGTACACACAAACACACACACACACACACACACACACACACACACACACACACACAATATTCCAAGTACAGGAAGTCTATGCTAATTAGATAAATCCTGTGGTAGTGGTATATCCTCAGATGGAAGCCACAGGAGTCTTATCATTTGCTTTGTGGGATAAGCATTATATAAAACACACGTGTAAATAAATTTTTCTGTAGTGAATTCACTGTTTAGTGTTTAGAAAGAACAGGGAAAATTTCTGATTGACGATGTATGCTTTCCTGAATATAGAATTTGTTAACATGCTGCAGTGGTTTGCTCAGAACTCTTTTGTTATGGCTAATTTGTTGGCCATTTCAGATAAAGGTCTATTCCTTATCTATCTTTAAAGGAACCAATTGTTATGTATTCCCAGCATTTGACTTTCAGTTAACATAGTTAACTATGGTGGTGAAATGAAAAACCCCAAATCAACCATTAGTGTTTTATGTTTGGAAGAATCCTCCTGCTATAGCTTTCAGGGTTTGAATTGTAGGGAATCTTAATATACAGGGAGTGAACAAAGGTGTGGAGAAAGCTTTACTAGGAAGATGCCTGTAATTGTATGTGATGACAGATCTGAACTTAAGGAAAGCAGGGGGACTCTGATAGAGCACCGAGGGGGTGCGGTTAAAGGACAGCAAGGTACACTATGGGCTAGGGAGCCCGCAGCCTGGGTTAGTTCCTGGCACTGGAAGAAAATAAGATGTAAAATGTCTGTTTGTATCCAGGTGGAATGAACTAGGAGGCTGTGTGAACCCCACTGGGCGGCTGCAGGTACGGATAATATCATATTCACAGTGAACACAGTCTGTGCCAATGGTGTGTAATGTTCTGTAGGACTTGGGATTTGTTTTTCATTTCGTTTTGTTTGAGAAAGAGTCTCACTATGCATCCCTGGCTAGCCTGGTACTCACTATGTAGAGCAGGCTGGCCTTGAACTCACAGAGACTTCCTGCTTTCGTTTCCCAAGTTCTGGGATTGCAGGCATCTGCTGCCATACCCAGCTAAGTTTTTGTCATGTTTTCCTTAGGAACTGTTAAGAGGTATTTGATGCAAAATAATTAATAACTTGAAAATGATTTTTAAAAGCCTCCCTGCTATTGTTTAAATCTTTTATGAAGGTATATAGCTGATGCTATAGCCTATACATTTTCTTCATATAAATTTTTTATTACTGGAAATTAAAAGCAAGAATATAGGAATGATAGGTTAGACTGATTTTGGAAAATAAGCTAGTGTGTGTTATATTTATTAGCTATACTTAAGAATGATATGGCTTGGAACTGGAGTGATGGCTTTGTGGTTAAGAGTACTCTTGCTCTTCCAAAAGACCCAAGTTTGGTTCCCAGCACCCACCCCATTCCACACTTCTGTGGTATGGCTTTCAGCCACTAGTAACTCTAGCTCCAGGGAACTGATGCCATCTTTTGCCCTCTTAGAGCACTAGCACACACTTGGCATGCACGTACACACACACACACATACACACACACACCCTTAAAGAAATACAGCTTTAATCACTGAATATATGGTTTGTAAAATAAAGGAGCAATATCAGGTAAAAATCCATATTTTACTAATTTGTAAATACAGAAAATATTAGCTGTTTGCTTTATCTTGTTAAACCTTCAAAGTAAATTCAAGTGTAGACTGACTTAATGATGCTACTAGGGGGACATTAAGTGAAAAGTAAATATAACCTTATATGATTAGCAAAATGTTCTTTATTATTTTCACCATTGACTTTGCTTATCTGGGATTAGCACCCAGAGCTTTTCTTCCGTAACTTTAAGAAAAGGATTTTCCTGTAGTGTGGAAGTAGTCTGGGTGTCTGAACAGTGACTTAAAACCTTACTGTGCTCTTTGTAGACTGGCATTCTTCGAACCAACTGTGTGGACTGTTTGGATCGCACCAACACAGCTCAGTTCATGGTGGGCAAATGTGCTCTGGCTTACCAGCTGTATTCCTTAGGATTGATCGACAAGCCAAACCTACAGTTTGACACGGATGCAGTGAGGTAATCCTTGTTTGAATGTCAGCAATGACAAAAAGCAGGTTTGAGTCACGAGAATTTTTATAAACCCATTTCTACTTTTAGCTTCTCAAAGATTTATTGCTAGTTGGCAGTATTCAAGTTAGTTCTACATTTCTATCGAATGTTGGTATACTATTGCCATTGGGTCTTGTTTTGCTTGCTTGCGTCATCATTAAATATTGTGGTTTTTTAGATAAATCCAAAGACAAACTAATAGATTAAATAAAAACCCAAATGGCAATGAAAGATAGTACCAGTTCTGCACATATGCTGGGCAAATGTTCAACCACTGAACTCCACCCAATTCCTCTCTTCCTTTGCCATTCTGGGACAGAGTCTCACTAACTTACTCCAGCCGTGTTGAGTCCAGGCAGGCCAGGAATGTATGATCCTCCTGGCTCAGCCTCCCTGGTAACTGGGATTATAGACCTGAGTCACCAGACCTGCTGGCAAAATTGTACAGTGTGTCTTCCTTCTGTGTAGGTTATTTGAGGAACTGTATGAAGACCATGGAGATACCCTGTCCCTGCAATATGGGGGCTCTCAGCTTGTTCATCGGGTAAAGACCTACAGGAAGATAGCACCATGGACCCAGCACTCCAAAGACATCATGCAGACTCTGTCTCGATACTACAGCAATGCCTTTTCAGGTAACTCCTTGGCAGCAGGCATTTCTACTGCTTAAATTTTAGATGTGTTTGTCTTCGTGAACATGTACTTTCCTCCTTTTAGCTACTTATTTACATAGTGTTTAGATTATTTATAAATTTAAATAAAATAGAATTTGTGACTTAGAAGGTACTCAATAACTGTTTAACAGATGATGAATAAACACTAAAGTAATTTTTTTGAGAGTGGGTCTCATGTAGCACAGGCTGGCCTCAAACTTGCCAAGTAGCAGAGGATGGCCTTGAACTTTTGATCTTCCTGAATGCTGGGATTACAGGAGTACCTCACTATGCTGATTTACAGTGTTCTGGGGATTAAACACAAGTGTTTGTGCATACTAGGCAGGCGTTCTGTCAACATAGTTACTGTCCCTGAAGTTGGTATTTTAAGACAGAACACTGTTGCGTTCTGCCGCCCAGTTGCCATTCCTGTGTGATGGAAGCTGGGTGGATTTCATGCCTTCTTCCTCTTTGTATCTTTCTCTTGAAGATTTCTGAATGTAGAAATTTGAAAGTATTGAAGATTTTTTTTTTCAAACAGGGATTAACATCTTGGGAGTTGCTTATGAATGTGTTACTCAGTTTAAAAATGTCAACTAGAAATGAATAATGGCAAGTCATACTTTTATGACCTACAAGGACTAAGTCGAACAGGTTGTTTTAATGGCCCTCATTCCCCTCTCCATTCTGGTGCCATTGTTAGTATACATAGTGTGTACCACACACAGAAACGATTGTGAGACAGGTTCCCACATGCAGAATTCATCCAGGAGGAGCACAGTGGCTGATCCTATGCGTCGTCTCCCTTGAACTGGAGAGGGATACAGCTTGCAGCGTCTGTGGGGAGGAGTGGTGAAGTTGTTCTTTGGAATGGACTGCTCTTGTCTGCTTCTCTCTCTCTCTCTCATTCCTGCTTCTTCACCTCAAAGGAAGGGAGAGAATGGCTTCTAGGTGAGCCTGTTGTGGCATCCTGCCTTTGGAGGGATCCCATATGTTCACCGTGGATGGCTGTGCATCGGATCTACAACAGAGGGATGGCTGAGGGGGGTTGCTATATGGTGAGAGCCATCTGCATACTTGGAATAAACCTTACAGAACTCCAGTGTTTGATGGTAATCAGATGTAGCCTTCTTGAAAGAAGCTGTCAGCATTGGGTTGCCCTGGGCCCTAGCCAGTGAGTCTCCTGAAGACCAAGAGGCCCTAATAGTCCAGGACCAGGAGGTAGAACTAGAGTCTTCTGTCATCTAAAATGATGCACATGCTCAGACTGAGGGAGTTGCAAGAGAGTCCCGAGTGATAGGAACCTCAGAAACACCCACGAGAGTCAACATTTGCTTTCAGTGTTTACGAGGCCCAGAGTAAATGAAGTGAGTCAGCTATGACTCTGTTTGTATGTAATAAATTACTATAAACTTAGCAACATAAAAAAGCACATGATCATTATAACAGTTTGTGTGGGTTATTGGTCCAGGTACAGAGTGGAGGGGGGTGGGGGAGCGTGGGGGGTTAGAGTTTGAAGACTGCAGCTAGGGTACCACTCAGGCTGTGTCATCTGAAGTCCTAGTTAGGGAAGGAGCTGTCTCCCAGCTCCTGTAATGTTGGCAGAATCCAGCTCTGTGCTATAGGACTCAGGACCACTCGCTTGCTGCCTCACAAACAGCAAAGGAAAGAGCCTATCAGTGAGGCTGCCAGCAGGACAGTGTCCCCTAGGTCACACAATCGTGAGAATGATGTCCTACCACATGGCTGAGCCCACTGATCAGAAGCAAACCACAGGTTCTGTACCGATAACTAAACCAATAGCATCAGACAGCAGATGCTGACTGCCTCCCACTGTGGACACCAGAAGTCTAACAGTGAAACAGAGTCAGCAGGGCAGTTCCTGCCGACACCCACAGAGGAGACTCTTCCCTGACTTTTCTGATGGTGGCTGGCAATCCTTGGTGTTGTCAACTGGCAACAGCAGGACTGTAGTCTCTGCCTCCAGTTGTCACACACAGTTCTTCTCGTGGTTGAGGTCAGTCTTCACAGTGTTCTCCTCAGTGTCTCCCTTTCCTTTTAGTGTAAGCACACCAGCCTCACTGGCTCGAGCCTGCTGTACTCCCATGCAATGATGCCTTAATTTGATTATATCTACAAAGATCTCATTTCTGTGCCTGATCACATTCCCAGCCTGGCATTGGGGGTTCAGGCTTCCAAATCCCTGAGACATAATACACAAAAGTCTTTCAGAAGACAGAAGGGTGCAGTTGTAACCCATGGCAACAAGCATGGACTTGTCTAGGTGTGTGCCACCATGATAAAGGCTTAGAACTTCCCTTAGAGAGACAGCATCTGCTCTTCTGCCCCTCTTCTGGCATTATTGCCCCTGCAGCAGTGACCATGGTTGACACTTAAGGACCAGAGCTGCTTACTAGGACTAGAAAACAGAAATGAATGTGTAGTCATGTAGCTGATTTAAAAAGCAAGGCATGGCTTAAAAGGTGACAATGATACAGGGGATCAGTATGTACAGATAGAAAGGTACAGTAAAATTATGCAAACTTAAAAATGAGCTGTTATGAAAGGCATTGTGAATAATGTAGCTAAAACGGACGTCTTTATTTTAAGAAGCGTGGTGTCATTGGGGTGTATACTTTATTTTGTCATAACTGAGTATTATATAATGGTGAAAATATAGAATGGTTTTCTTTTAAGTATTAAAGACCTCTTTGCCACACTTAGTCAGTCCTCTGTGATGCCTCTGGACTGAGCAGGAAGATAGTTAGGATTAAGAAACTGAAATAATGAAATGAAGTGGTTGGGAATTTTACCCTTAATTTGTATAGACAGATGGTTGCTGTGTAAGCAGCTCTTCAGACCCCTTGTTGGACCTGTTTTTAAAAACTATTCTTAAAGCTGAACACTGTTGTTCAGGACTGTAGTCGCAGCTGCTTGGGAGACTGAGGCAGAAAGACACCTCAAACCTATGAGTTTGAAGGCAGCCTAGGCAACGGAGTGTGATCTATCTCAAAATTCACAGATGCACAGGCACACAGACACACATGTGCACACACACCTACAGACATGAGCATGCATGCACATGCACATTCACACACAGATGCACACCATGCACAGATGCACATGCACACACACAGACACAGATGCACACTCATGTATGCAGATGCGCGCACACAGATTCACACACACACAGGTGTACACACACGCACACACCTACACAGACACAAATGTGCATGCACACAGATGAGCACACACATACATGCACACACACGCGCACACACGCACACACACACACACATACACAAGCGTGCACCCACATTCAGGCATGCAGCAGTTCTTGAGGCTTCCCAAGTCATTTGCTCAGGGCTTTGCCTCTGGGAGCATCTGCTGGTTCCCAGCCTAACTAGACACGTGGAGGACACCAACTGCAAAAGCAGTTACCGAGGCACTCCCCTTAGATGCCAGGAGGAATTCTCATCCCCTGTGAAACTGTTCCTTTTTACCATCTACAGTTTACTAAGCCTGCATTTTCTTGTTTAAGCATCTTGATTTTAAATCTTACTATAAGAAAAAACAGACTTCCTGCTATAAATACTAGAACACACACACCATGCATATGTATAACTTAAGTGTAGTGAATGGTGGAAGTGGACCATGTCCTCTTCAAACAGATTTCAGAAAATAGACAGCGAGCTCAGGCAGGGACGACCGCTGTGCTCATGCATAGGGAGAGGCGAGAGGCGAGTACTGAGACAGTCTGAGCTGATTGCCCAGTGCCGGGAGGTGCCCTGCCAGCACTGCATCATCTCCTCTTTTCTGCTCTCCTGGGACAGGGGGCATGCCAGGGAATGTGCAGAGCACATTTTAATCTATCACAAATAGTGAGGTGACTGTCTGAGGTCCTACTCGGAGCAACAGATTTTAGTGAGTAAATCCTGTTCAGCAGAAAAAAACAATTGCAGAAATGTTCTCACAGCCTTTGGAATGTGATTGATAACTAGGAAAGCCAAGTCTCTTCACCCTCCGACAGCCAGAGCAGTTAGACACGACTCACTTCAGCCAGTGTGATATATGTATTTAAAGTTAAGTCAGATCTCAGCACTCCCCTCTTCAAAACAAACAAAGGAACAACAATAACAAAAAAACCTCTTCCACAGAATCCCATTACATTTCAAATCCAGTTTCTCCCCATGACCCGCAGGGGCCACCTGGCTATGGCTCCATCTGTCTGTGGTCCTGGGCTCTTTCATGGCCACACCCTGCATACTCCTTGCCCTGGTTTTGTACAGCTCCTTTGCTCTCCAGGCCTCCACAGTTCTCAGTCCTGCCTGGGCAGGGCTTAGCCCTCTGGGGTCTGTAGACCACATCCCTCATGTCTTTACAGTTGCCTCCTTAGCTTCTTCCTTTTCCTAACTGCCCAATCCCTGCTCTGTCCCCTCCCATCTTCACTGAATTTATATCTTCTGAAAATACCTTTCCTTCACACAGACACACACACAGACACACACAGATAAACACACACAGACACACACACAGATACACACAGACACACATAGACAGACATATACACAGACACACACACAGATACAAACACAGACACTCACAGACATACACTCAGACATACACACACAGATATACACACACACAGATACACACAGACATACACACAGACACACACAGATACACACAGACATACACACACAGACACTCACACACAGACACACACAGACACTCACACACAGACATACACACAGACACACACAGATAAACACACACAGACACACACACAGATACACACAGATAAACACACACAGATACACACAGACACACATAGACAGACATATACACAGACACACACACAGATACAAACACAGACACTCACAGACATACACTCAGACATACACACACAGACATACACACACAGATACACACAGACATACACACAGACACACACAGATACACACAGACATACACACAGACACACACAGATACACACAGACATACACACAGACACACACAGATACACACAGACATACACACACAGACACTCACACACAGACATACACACAGACACACACACAGACACTCACACACAGACATACACACAGACACACACACAGACACTCACACACAGACATACACACAGACACACACACAGACACTCACACAGACACACACACACAGACACTCACACACAGACATACACACAGACACACACACAGACACTCACACACAGACATACACACAGACACACACACACAGACACATAGACATACACACACAGACATACACTCAGACGTACACACACAGACACACACACAGACATACACACATGGACACACACATAGATACACACAGACACATACACACTCACACACACGCACACCCAAAGGTTCTTAAATGAATGGTTTCTCTTCAGTTATTAAAGTCTTATGTGTTAATTTTAGAAAGTACAAAGTATCTTGTAAATAAATCATAACCCCATCTCCAGAGATAGTCACTTGAGCATGTTTAGGCAAGCATGTTTGTTCTGCTTTTATTATGCATGTGATTCATAATCTGCTCTTGCCCTTTGAGATGGTGTGAATAGCCTTTGTGGCATTAACTATTCTTCTACAATGTGATTGTATAGTAACTACTTTATCCTTTGTAAGTGTCAAAATTTAGTTAGTGTACATCTGGAATCCTCCTGAATAAATGTCTTTGGACACAGCCTTTTTTTTTTGCCTCTTACCTTTGCTTATGTAGAATTTAAAAACATATTTAATAGGTCAGAAGCTGGACATGTCTTTCAGGGCCATAATATACTAGAGAGTGTGACGAAAATATGTCACATTAACCTAAGGGAGGAGGATTGATTTAGTCCACACTTTTGTGGGTTTTGCCAATGACTGCTTGGCCCTGTGTGCTTGGGCTCAGTGTCACTGTGGTTGGCCCTGAGCTGCTCAAGGAGCTTTTCCACCTAAGCAGAGGGGAGTACAGGAAGGGGCCAGGCAGGACAGGTCTCAAGGACGTGCTCCAGAGAACTGCTCCAGTAGGCCCACCTCCTACTTTCCACCACCACAAATCATGCCACAGTTTCTGGAGGACCCTCAAGACACACTCAGGCGTGCTTCACTAATCCAGGAGCTTCTCGGTGCAGGCAGATTGGTAATCCAGGTTGCCCACCACACATGCACAGGCATGGATTCCCTCTGGAAAGATGAATCAGTTAATGTTCCTTTCAGCAAAGTTCGAGAGCATTCAGCTTGCAAGTCTTTAGTAGAAATGGTTTAGTCAACGCTTGTTTGATGAATAGCAAAGTTGAAGTGTTGCATGTTCGTTGGTTCTGTCCCCTTCTTTTCAGGGTTCCACGTGCTTGCATCTACTGGGTGTTGATCTGTGCCATTCTTACATCTCAGTAGTATTTGTTTTATTAAATGGTACAAGGCGGGGCTCTAATTTCATACTTCCTTCTCCCTAACAGTTGAAAGTACATTTATTGAACAGTCATTCCTCTTTTTGTTGATAAAAGAGGCTGCTTCATTACAAACTCAGTATCAGAATAAGAAACAATTTAGTTTCACAATTAATTAAAAATTATTATATTTAGTCCTATGCTATTTAAATATAATTACTAATAGAACTGGTTAGTATAATAGCTTAGGTGGCATTTGAATAGCTCATAGGGATTTTGCTTTTAAAGCATAATTGAGTATAGAAGCAGATACTCATTTGCCCTCGTGCTAGCTGCACTACAGAGGACCAACATCTGTTGAGCACTCTACTATACCCAGAGTGCTCCCATCTTGCAGGAAAGGTGTAGTTTATTTTGCACTTCAAAGTGTCTATTCAGGCTGGGCATGGTGGCTCATGCCCTTAATCCCAGCACTTAGGAGGTAGAGGCAGGCAGATCTCTGAGTTTGAGACCAACCTGGTCTACAACCTAGTCTACAGAGTGAGTTCTAGGACATCCAGGGCTACACAGAGAAACCCTGTCTCAAAAAAACAAGGGGTGGGTGTTGGGCTGGAGACATGACTCTGTGGTTAAGAGCTCTTCAGAGTTCCATTTCCAGCATCCACATGGCAGTGAACAACCCTCCATATCTGTAGTCTCATGGGACCTGATGCCCTTTTCTGGTGTGCAGACGTACATGCAGACAAAACATCCATAAACATAAATAAATTGTTAAAAACATATCCAGCCAATGCCCAAGCTTTTCAGGGTGGTTTTCTAGCCAAAACCTCGGTGACCATGCCACCAGAGAGAGACTTTCTATCGTAACAACAGCCATGGCTTCAGTAACACCTGACTGGTGTCAGCCGAGGAATGCTTATCACCCCTCCCTGTTCACCATACTTGCTGAATGCAGAGGAAGATACTGTGAGATTTAAAAGGGGAAGAAACTCCTTGAAGGCAAGGCTGAAAACTGGAAAGCTGCTTTAGCTAGCACTGTATGAAATGAGTTATCAAGGGCCATCAAGTCTATTCAAGAATAATATTCTCCATGAATATTATTACTCGGAGAGCAGAATGCTTACTTTGGTGCTATGTAAAGAGATAAAAATTGGGGTGGTGATGTCTGCATTGGTATTTTCTCCCAGCAAGTAGAACAAAAGGCCCCAAAGATACTCAGCATATAAACGCATCCCTTTTATATATTCGTTTTAGCCTGAAAGGTAAGTGCTGTTCTAATGGAATACTTCCTGTCAAGCTATTAATAAAAGACATACATATTTGATATTTTATTTGCTTTTGCTAAAATGACAAGATAATCCAATGCTACTTTCAGGTGTATGCATTTGCTGTAGCTGTTGGAAGAAAATACATTTTATTTTATTGTTCCCACGGCAGGCATTTCTGTTGTGTTTCCCTCTTAGTCCTCCATTGTTTTCATACAGAGGTTGTTGTGAATGTCTGTGAGAAACTTGGGTATGGAGGCCTCTGAGACAAGCATGGTAAGATGAAGATGATGGAGATGATGGAGATGATGAGAGATAAAGAGAGCCAGGGAGGAGAAAGTGCAGAGTGGGAAAGGTGGGGGCCACGAGCACTTCAAGTGTGATTGTTTACCACAAAACCTAAGGAGGAAAAGGACACAGGACCTGTGCCAGTCAGGTTGTCAGTGGTGGCACAGTGTGGGAGGACAGTGTTGAGGTGGCTGAAGAGTTAGGGTGAGGACGCTCTTCATGTGTCCTTGTTGTCTTCATTGTCACCAAAGAGGCCAGTGTTCCTGCTGCTCTGAACAGTGACTCTGTGGAAGAAGGGATCAGAGTGGGAACTCTGCAGCTGGCTTGGTCAAGGTCATACAGCAGAATTCCTATAGGCATTGGGTCATGCTGTCCTTAGAACATACCTTAGGATGGCGTTTACTTGAGACATGTTAACAAATGCTGATGGTAGGTTTTTATTTTAAAAACAAAACCACTTTAAATATTGTGTGGGTTTTAAGGTGACATCCAAGAAGCAGTCTATATCCTCTCCCGTGTTTATGAGAGGCAATGGGAGAGAAGGAAGCATCATTCACAAGCAAGGTTTTCCTCCTCTTCCTCCTCAGAGGGCATGTGTTTGCATGTGTAGAGCTTGAATGCACATGCATCTTCATAGAGATCTGGTCTATGGAACTATAGTTAGGTCTGTGCCCTCTAGGATAATGTCCTCCTGGGGTGTCTGTATCAATAATGGGTATCTGAAATACATATTTTTGCTTTTTAGATGCCGATAGACAAGACTCCATCAATCTCTTCCTTGGTGTTTTCCACCCCACCGAAGGGAAACCTCATCTCTGGGAACTCCCCACAGATTTTTACCTGCACCACAAAAACACCATGAGCCTGTTACCAACGAGGAGGAGGTATCTGCTCGCCCTAGTCTACCATGTAAACTTGCTGTTTGATTAACTGTTGCACGAGATAAGCACGGGGTAAAGAAATGAGGCTTAGCACGTGTGCTGGGGCTCTGGGCTCTTCAGCAATATATAGGGAGCTGGAACATGGCTCATCTCCTCTCCAAGCATGTAGTGACATCAGACTCTCCCACAGTGCTTTCTTCCCACAGAGTCAGGCTGATTCGGCAGAGTTGCTTTCCCACTACTCTGAGTTACTGCCCACCTGTGACTGTGTGCACAGAGCACAGACAGTCATAAATGCTAATGTAGTTTTTGGAGATGTCTGTGTTGCTGAAGAAATATTTAAAGTGTTATCAAAGTCTCAGGGTTTATAGGTTTCTCACTTTTGTTCCCATCAGCTCATATTGAAATAAATACCTTAATTCATGATCTTTCTTCTCTATAAATGAAGCTCTGTAAGTTTAAGATTGTTGTTTAGGACATGAGTGTAAACAATAATATTTCACTTTGCTGTAATTGACTAGAGGTAAATGTGTTGATTCTCTGGAATGTTGCATTGCCCAGTATTGAAGCTATTAAGATAGAACTTGGAAACAGCCCACACTCCAGTCCCGACTGCAGCAGCCATTAAGTACCCCAAGTGTGACCTGCTTGCTTACCTTGGGTTACATAACCAAAGCAGGTGGTGTGGAGGGCCTGTGTGTGGGAACAAAAGGAGCTGGTGTTACAGCCCCATTTCCAAAAATAGGAAACTGAGGTGCAGAGAGAGTATCTTGACTGAGATTATGCAGCTATGTAGATGATTCAGCAAGAGCAGTTACTAGCCTGACAATTCTAAGGAGGTAGATGATGGGCTTACTCCATTACTCTACTGTACCTGTTTTTCCTCTATAGTACCAGAGCCTGTTTGATGTAAGTTTTCTATTGATGCTGCCCGTATACAGATCTTGTCACTTGAAGATGCCCTTCAGTGTTTGGTTGGGGAGTTTTTGGTGTCACCCAGCTGGGTGGATTATTCTGATGACTGTTAAATAGTTCCCTACATAAATGAACGGTTACAACAGAGGCAGCCTCAGACAGCATGTGGGGACTCAGGCTAGCTCCCGTGGTGCTGAGTTTGAGTTTCTGGAAATAGGCACTGGGACCTTGTTTTCTCATCAGTGGAAAGGGGAAGGTCATTTTAAGGTGTAAGTGAGAAAGCACGGTGTAGAAGCACTGAGCCCTGGCACACATCCTGTTAGTGATACCTGAGTGTCCTTTCATAAAGTCAGCCAACTGGCCTAATTCTGCTCCTTTATCAAGAAAATTGTACTTCCTAGCTATCAGCTGAGATCACTGAAAAGCTTAGCACACAGTGAGTCCCGTGGGTGTTCACATTGCTGTTGTTCTCTAAGGAAATACTCTACTTTTCAGTATTTGCCAAAAATCACACAGGATGCCTGTAAATATGGAAACTTGGGCACTGTTTCATCATTTGTATAATATAATAGGAATCTACATTCGATCATGTATTCATCTGCGTTTTCAAACTTGGTGGCTGTCCTATATGTATACTGTTTACCAATGCTGTAATGTGTTTACTGAGAACAGGGAGGGACATAAAACCAACTCTACCAAGAATTCAGGTGGTTTTTCGAGTAACTACTTGTTACCCTGAATGCCACATGCGGTGAAGTGCTCAAACCATTCACTGAACCTTTGCTCGAAGCCTGGTTAATATGTCATATATTTGTTGCCTCAGATGCCAGTGACATGTTTATAATGTCCCCAGCCTGGTTTTAGAATTGTTTCATTGATGTTTCGAGTTGATTTTCTGGTCCTGCTAGTTTGGTTTGTGAATTTCTGGTCTACCCAGAGAGTCGTCATCTACCCTGTGTGTAGCCAGCCTAGGTCTGTGCCCAGAATGTTCCGTGCCCCCATGAGGTGGTTAGGAGCATCACTTACTTACACAGTTGTTTCTCACTTCAGGCTGAGATCTGCTTCACTGAAATCTTATGTGCTGACCCCTCTCAGCTCACCAAGCCCTTTGGAACATGATTTCCTCATCCACTCATTAGTCCTAAATGTTTAAAGATAAATTCATTCGTTCAAAATGTCTTCCTCAGATTTAATAGCCACCAATGTTCCAGCCGTTTCTCAGAGACTCCGGTTTTCACGGCACTCTCCCTGTGTACATTCAGTTGACATAAAAGTCTGCCCTAAGTTTGCGGCCGTACCTGCAGCAGGGGTCAGAGGTTGGCCTGCTTTTTGCCAGTGATTGTGAGACCACTGGGACCACCCCTTTGTATCTGCATTCTCTGCTCGTCGCTAGTGTAAGACTATGCGGCTGTTTTCAGCATTCTGCTATAACAGTGCTCTCCCAGTTCCTTATCCATTCAAAACACCACACCCCTGACCATGTCACACTGCCACATGGACACCATTCTTGTCACGCCAGTATACACTTTGCCTGCTTCCCCGAGAGAGAGGCATTGTTAGGTACGTCCTTTGTATTAATTAAATGTGCCTTTAGCATTCCTAAGTATAAAATGCTTCTTCAGACTTAATCAGTTGCCCATCTGATCCCAGTGTAAGTCTTGGATGAAAAATGCCTAGTCGAACCATCTGATAACCCCATCCATGGAACACTGGTACTTAGTGATTGGGATCATTTAAGCAGTTGTAGGTCTTAAGGGTGCTGTGGCCCTGTCCGTGTGTCTCTGTCTTGTACAGCAATATTGACTGCTTTGTTCATGTCATAAATTTAGAACTCTCAAAGTAGAATTAAAAATGGTCCATCTAAAATTGTTTTTAAGGTAAATAATTCAGTGGAATTCAGCACTCTTAATTCTAGGGACTAAGAAGAAAAGAGTGATTTGTGGGGTGTCACCCCCAAAGAAGAAGTTCTCCAGCATCAGTCTCCTGGTCAGTGGTCCCTAGCCCCAAAGCAGGGCTCTGCCCTGTGTAGGTGTTCTCCCTCTGGTAGAGGTGATGGAGGTGACAAGATTGGCCTTGTCCTCTCATCCTCTGTCTATCTCAGTTCATCCTCTCCGGGACATGTCTTCCTCGTGGGCTTCTTTGTTTCTGAGACACACTCAGGACACAGGCTTCTCAAAACATATTCCTAAGTCATTTCCTATTACTTAGAGAAATGTAGTCTAATAATACAGTTTAAAAACTCAAGCCTGGTCTCAGATCACTGATATAAAGGTATCTCTTAATTCTAGTTGCCCCTCAGTCTTGGTTAACTTTTCTGTTGCCATGGAAAGACATCATGATCAAGGCAACTCATAAAAGAAAGAATTTAATTAGGGGATTGCTCACTGTTTCAGAGGGTGAGTCCATCATCATCATGGCAGGGAGCATGGCAGCAGGCACAGGAAGAGGAGTAGAGAAGCTGAGAGCTTCCATCTCGTCCCCAGGCAGAGAGAGGGAGAGACAGGAGAGAGTGGGAGGCTGGGCCTGGCATGAACTTTTGAAGCTCAAAGCCCACTTCCTGTGGTATATATCGTCAAACAAGACCACCCTCTAAAACAGTCCCACCAACTGGGAACCAAACTTTCAAATCTGTATAGTATGTTCCAAGTTAAAACTCATGCTTTAGACAATGTTTGCGTCTTTTTCCTAAGCAAGTCAGTTGTAAGCAGCATATTTTTAGCAAGTTCCTCATGTACTAGTGGATATCTTCTCTACTGTCTTCTTTTGCCTATGTGGGGTCATCAGAGAATGGAAGACACACTGCCTTACATGTATGTGTGCCTCATCATGCTTCACCCTTCTGACAGTTGGGCCGTGATTTCTCTGACCCAATTCCCTACCCATAAAAGAAAATGAAATTAACATGAATGTGGCTCATTTGTAAATGCGAATTTATCTTCTTAGGTTGCTCACAACATATCTCAATGGAAAATTTGAACCTGTAACTTTGCTGGAATAGATGTCACCTTTGCTGG
This sequence comes from Mesocricetus auratus, assembly GCF_017639785.1. NCBI lineage: Eukaryota > Metazoa > Chordata > Mammalia > Rodentia > Cricetidae > Mesocricetus > Mesocricetus auratus. The sequence continues at coordinate 2,727,966 of NW_024429199.1, forward strand.
CAGTGGGGATCTATCTTCTGCTCACTTTGAGGCATCAAAAATGCATTGAGCATGTTCACTTTAACAACACATATACTAAAATTGGAATGACACAGAGAAGAATGCATCTAGCCATCTCCAGTGGAGTAAGACTCACATCTCTTCTGCACCAGGACTTACCTAGAGATGACCCACTGCTTGCTGCTCTCTTGGGCTGTCCACACTCCCTCTCACCTGTGCGTGGCTGTTACTTTCAGTGTAGCTCTTGGAACACTTCGAGCAGTGTCTGATACAGTATAGGTGATTGATAACATTGAACAGTTGAATTAAGCCTCTATTAGTGGCAAGCGTTTCCTTGTTCTTTTCATGGTCCCAGGGCTGATGTTGAGAAAGCAGCTTCAGGGTCACCTGGTGGCATGGAAAATCAGGAACCTCTAGCCAGTCTTCCAGCTCAGAATTTGATTTGTAAGAGGACCAAGGGATACCTGTGCACAGAGGATTTGGACAAAAACCCTGATCCGATCCCAGGAAGCCCTTTGAGGCTTCAGCACTGCTCACACCCAGGTCCTCAGGCCCCCCACTCCATTCCCTGTCCTTTTCAGTGTGGGTGCTGTTTGCCATCTCAAGGAGACACCCTGCCAGTGGTGTTTGGATGCTCCTCCATTTTTTTCATAATTAAGAATACCCATGACCACAGGTTTCAGCATTTTTATATTTTAAAACCCATTATATTCAATCTTCTTTTCAGTGTTCTGGGCCATAGGCTTTATTTTTAAACTATTGGAAACCTGGCGTTCTTTTACATTTGCATGTACTATTTCACTTCCCAGCTCTCACAAATTTTATCACAGCTCTGTCTCCTACAATCTCTATTTTATTAGAATTTGATTTACAGTTAAATCCTTTGTTGAGAGAGAAGGAGTTTCAGTATTTATTTGTTCCAATTCTCTACATATGAATCTCCCAGCAGAAGCTCAGACAGTTGAAGGTCTCTACCCTGGCTCTGGCCTCTACATGTAAGTGGTCCATGCTTACAGCTAGAATGGATGGGCTCCTGTTGTGCCCTAAAGGATTGGTTCATTAGGAGTATCCAGTTAGTGACTATGATTTCAATGAATTGCTTTATTAACTGTACACGTATCATATAGCAGAACAGAAAAGCAACCTTAACTCTCAGATAACTAGACTTGGGTCACAGTCTAGTTTACTTCTCACCAAGTAAAACAGTCCCCTGAGGAGTGACCTTGAATCTGCATAGTTTATGCAAACCTTTTTTTGTAGCTAAAACTAAGCAACAGTAGAGCACATAGGTATTTTGTAGCTAAAACTAAGCAACAGTAGAGCACATAGGTATTTTGTAGCTAAAACTAAGCAACAGTAGAGCACATAGGTATTTTGCAAATCTCTGATGATGGACATGTAGCAAGCAAAGGGCAGTTTAGCATATGAAGACCTACTATGTGAAAAACTCTGCAAATGTGTTATTAAAGAAGAAAGGATCTTTGAAGTAGGTTCCAGCATCTTTTATCTGGAGACTGGTGGAAAGTCAGTGTTTACATGTGGTCTTTCTTGTCTATCTGACTTTTGTAGTTACACTCACTGGTGGACGCCGGAGGTGATTAGGCATTTGCCACTGCCTTACGATGAAGGTGAGTACCTGCTTCTCTTTTAGGTTCTCTACCACGTGTTTTGGAACTATGCTAAAATAGGCTTAAAGCATTAGTGTTTGATACGCTATGTTATAGAAATAAGTGGATTCATTATTATGTTGTTCTTCGCTAGGGGACCATAATGCTTCCTTTTATCGGAGTAGATCCTATCTCCTTGTGCTGTGGCTTAAAATTATTAGATAAGCCATGCAAACATTTGGTTGATGTGGTAATTCATTTTAAATTGGGACTGATTATATTTCTTTTTAAAAAATAAACTAGTCTTCTACATTAAAAAAAAATGCTTATTTATTATGTATGCCTGCAGGCCAGAAGAGGGCACCAGATCCCATTATAGATAATTGTGAGCCAACATGTTGCTGGGAATTGAACTCAAAACCTCTGGAAGAGCAGTCAGTGAGGGCTCTTAACTTTTGAGCCATCTCTCCAGTCCCCTGATTTTATTTCATATTATTATTATATCCTGGAGAGATGGAGAGGAAGGAAGGAAGCCAAAATTAAACATTTTTTCCTATAGTCAAGTAGTAGAAATGGTGTATGCACATATATATATATAAATGTGTGCATATGTGTGTGTTTAAAAGTACATTATAATCACATTTAAACTAAATTTTATTAATATGTCAGAAAGGAGAAAAAATTATATAATAAAGTCATACACTAAAATGTACTATATGTTAGAGTGTTTCCAAATTTAAATATTTCCCCAACTTTAGATGTCCTATAGTCCTGACTGTATTAGTAATTCATATTACTATATTAGTAATTGATCATCTTGACCTTGGGCATCCAGTTTTCCATTTGTAGAAGTTTAGTAGGTGAGGGTTCTAATTAAGTCATGGTTGTGCACCTGAACTTTGAGTGGGGAAGTTCAGGACAGGTTACCAAGGATTTTTAGGTTGTTACTAAATTACTCATTCATTTCCCAAGTATGTGCAACTTGAAACTCTGAACAAAATCATGAGTAATATTGCTAAGGTGGGTTGGTTGTTTGAAACAAAGGAAAGCACTTCATTTGTTTAATTTTGTGTGGGAGTGTGTGTATATGGGTGCGTGTACCACGGGCATGTGTGTATATGGCTGTGCGTACCGTGGGCATGTGTGTATATGGCTGTGTGTACCATGGACATGTGTGTATATGGGTGTATGTACCATGGGCATGTGTGTGTATATGGCTGTGCGTACCATGGGCATGTGTGTATATGGATGTGTGTACCATGGGCATGTGTGTATATGGGTGTGTGTACCATGGACATGTGTGTATATGGGTGTATGTATATGAGAGCTGTGTGGAAATCATGGGATTCAGTCTTCTCCTTCCACCATATAGGTACTGGATGGAACTCCCAACTTTAGATTTGGCTACAAGTCCCATCACCTGCTGAGCCATCTCCCTGGCCTAGAAAGGACTTTAACAAGGACAAGTTAACAGGTTTAGGGGATTTAAGAGTAAAAAGGAATCTAAGGGAATGAGTAATTAAACTCCGAAGTAACTCCCTGCTCCTACCTGGAACTCTGAGGACCATCTCTAGGGCGGTTACAGATGGAGAAACCCTGTTTTGTATGTATGAGTCCCTCTCTGGAGTCTTGGTGAACCTGGTCAGTGCTATGTCCAGCACAGGATGTGGCCGCACCTTCTCTGAGTGCTGATGACATCTCTGATGTGTGCTGGAGGTCCCAAGTGTTTTGAGTAACAGGAAGTTTTCCCCTTAGTTATCTGTGCCGCTAACTTAAAGAAGTTGATCGTGAAGAAGTTCCACAGATGTGAAGAAGAGATAGACATTCACAATGAGTTCTTCCGACCGTATGAATTGAGCAGTTTTGATGATACCTTTTGCTTGGCCATGACAAGTTCAGCACGGTATGTTGTGGGCACTTCAAACCTGTAAGTGTGGAGAGCTCTCATTCTAGTTCTTGGAGGTCTGTCTGTCTTTACCAGAAGTGGGCCTTGAGTCAGAATGTTCCTGTAATGGGAGCCTCCTGCAATGGGGAGCCTGTCACTTCAGCTCCCTCTTTAGCAAACGGGGCCCTCTTCTCTCCTCTCCTCTCCTCCTCTCCTCTCCTCTCCTCCTCTCCTCTCCTCCCCTCCCTGCTCCTCCCCTTTCCTCCCCTCTCCTCCTCTCCCCTCTCCTCACCCCTGCTCTGATCTCTACTCTGCTCTGCTCTCCTTACCTCTCCTCTGCTCTCTTCTCCTCTCCACTCTACTCTGCTCTCCTCACCTCTGCTCTGCTCTATTCTGTTCTCTGCTCTGCTCTGCTCTCCTCACCTCTGCTCTGCTCTATTCTGTTCTCTGCTCTGCTCTCCTCTCCTCACCCCTGCTCTGCTCTCCTGTCCCCTCTCCTCCTAGCAGTGCACTAACAGCTAAGAGCAGTGTAACTCAGGCTTCTTATGTAGAAACACTAAATATCCATAGCCTTGTGCTCAGGGACCATTTTAAACAGCAAGATTGCCAACAGAAAAGACACACAAATGTGAGAGTAGCCCTGAAGAGATGGCTTAAAGGACACTGGTTTCAGTGGGAGAGAAAAATAAACACAGAGCCTGCCTTCTGTATCTTAGAGTGGGATGACTCACATTTTCACAGCTCCTTACAAGCACGTGCAGGAAGTGCCTGCACCAGCACCAGGAGTGTGGGTTTGTGTCTACACATACATTGTAGCTGAACAAGCAAATTCACACACATGGAATCTGCAAATGCTTTCTCCTCTTCTTCCTCTTCCTCCTCCCCTTCATCCTACTTCTTCCTTTATGTTTAAAAAGAAAGGAAAAATTAATTGCTTACCAAGATATTTTCAGACTATTAGATAGACATTTGGCCAATGTGGTAGTATAGGTATCTTATATCAGCATCCAGGAGGCTGAGGCCAGAGGATTGCTGTGAGTTCGTGGCCGCCCTGGGATATGGAGTGCACTCAAGGCCAACTTTGTCTATGCAGCAAGATCCTGCCTCAAGAAAGCAAAACAAAATAATAAGATAAAATTAAGTAGACATTTTGAGCCAGATCCAAGATTACTTTGCCCCTCCCCCCAATGTAGCATTCAGCATGGAAGCAAGACCCTCACCAGAAGCCAGGGATATTAGCAGAACTCACTGAACTGCTGCCCTGTTGGCACAGCTGTGGTGTGCCTGGCTTCTGTGGTGACAGGAAGATACTCCTTGATGCCAAGGAAGGAACCTGGGCTCATCTTAGTGTGTGGAACATTAAGTCAGTTTCCATGTGAAGCATTCTGTCTTAGTTGGGATTTCTATTTTTTGAAGAGACACCGGGGCCATGGCAACTCTTATACAGGAAAACATCTAATTGGGGCTGGCTTACAGTTCAGAGGTTTATCATGGCGGGAAGCATGGTGTCATACAGGCAGACAGTGCTGAAGAGGTCGCTGAGGGTTCTGCATCTGTATAAGGAAAGAGAGATAGATAGATAGATAGATAGATAGATAGATAGATAGATAGATACAGAGACAGAGACAGAGACAGAGAGACAGACAGACTGGGCCTGACTTGAGCTTCTGAAACCTTAAAGCATCAGTAAAGGCCACACCCCCAACAATGCAATTCCCTATGGAGACAATTTTCATTCAAACCACCCCAGATTCCAACAGTAGTGTTATGAATTAGTCCTAGCTTAATGAGGTGGGTATTGCTATTATAATTCATACAACTGTGATTTGAGCATTATGTCTATCTCCTTTAATGGTCTGACTTAAAAATATGGTCTGTAGACCTGAATGGCTTAGTGTTTGGCCACTGGCATATTTACCAGAGGACTAATTGGATATTTAACCACGTGGTATACATCCTTGCCTTGCTTGGATGTCATCACTTTCCAGAAAACACAACTTTACATTTAAACTCGTGGGCTCCTTCAGCTGTAAGAGAAGTCACTATGGTCACATGGACATTGCCCAGAGCTAATAGTTCATGGGCTTTTTGCAGCCCTGTCAGCTGAAGTGCACAAGGGTCCTTGTGTTAGTATGTATAGACCCCAGGGGCAAGGATGGTATAAACCAGTGAGTGTGAGCTGAGGTGGACACCAGCATTATCTCCATAGATGGTGGTTTATATATCTTTTCTTCATCCTTTTTTCTAGTGATTTTATGCCGAAGACTGTTGGCATTGATCCAAGTCCGTTTACTGTGCGAAAACCAGATGAAACGGGAAAATCTGTACTGGGGTAAGATTTGCATATAGAATGAAAAATTTAGAAATTCATGCAAAATAGTAGCGCTTGCAGTAGTATTTCAATGCAGAGCTAGTAATGTCAAGTCACATAGTTTAAAGTCTGTTTGCTGCATCTGGACCTGTAGCTCACGCATAGCACTGAGGTCATTAAAATGCTCACTATTGAAAAGCAGAACTTATGGTAATCTCAGCAACGTGGTATATTTTATTACTTTAAATTGGGAGCGTAACATATGGCGTAAAGATGGGGACAGATATTCTATCAACAACACAGCGTTCTTTGTTTCTCAACATAGAATACTTAATTAAAATTCATACTTATATTGATTTTCGTTGGCATCCGAATGTAAATGCAAGTGTACTCTGACAACTTGATAAGTTTCCTGTGCATGGCTAAAACATTATTTGCAGGAAGAAATTGCTATAACAACATGGCAAGAACACTCCACGTTCTCATCTTCCCACCGAGAGGCTGGAGTGAAGTGGGTAGGGTTTTGGCCAAAGACTGTCTGTCAGTCACCTCAGTTGACCTGCCCGGTTACAGCAGTAACGTTGCTCCTCGACTTGAGCCAGAAGTCACAGCAAGACTGTAGATACAGTGTCCCAGTTGTATTTAGGAGTGGCTCTGCATTTGGATTTTAGCTATGTGTAATTTACACACGGGGTCATATACAGGTATCTTCCAGATGCATCATTTCCTTGCCTTAAATTCATGACCTCTCAGGAGTTTGGCATTATGCCCTGAGCAGATGTTAAGAGAAGTTTCAAAGAAGGGGAGTGTTGAGGGGTTTTCACCCAGGTGTTCCCAGAAAAGCAGCCGGCCGCCTGGACAGGGGTGTAGCATAGAAATACTGTTAACTTTTAGTTGGAGAAGGTCAGAATGGAATTGTTTTTACACTATCTAACTCTGGTGAGACATGTTGCTTTTCTTCTCCCCTATGATGTTTCCAAGTATGACTGTGTTTTTAGCAACATATACTGAAATATTTTCACAGTAGTGGGGAGGGGGTGGGGGATGGCTCAGTCAGTAAAATGCTTTCTCTGTAAGCCGGAGGCTGTGAGGCTGATCCCATCGCCCACATAACAGCCCTGGATCTCCAGCACAGTCCCCTGCTGAAGTTCAGCTACCAGGAGAAAGTGCAGGAGCCCAGGGGTGAGAAGGCCTCAGCTTGGCTTAGTTTTTAGATCCAGCAGTTCCAGTGTGTGTTAAGCTAAGTGCTAGTCTTTCTGCTCCAGCACGACTTAGATCCAGGTGCTGGCCTCTCACATGCTCTTGGGGGACGTGGGCTGAGGGCACAACCATCCACAGTGAAGGCAAAAGGCCCAGTCCAAAGAGGCTCACACTCATATTCGTCTTTTTTAAAGAAACAAAAGCAACCGAGAGGAAGCCGTCCTGCAGCGGAAAACAGCGGCCAGTGCCCCGCCACCACCCAGTGAGGAGGCCGTGTCCAGCAGCTCTGAGGATGACTCCGGCACTGACCGGGAAGATGAAGGCTCTGTGTCTCAGCGCTCCACTCCTGTGAAGATGACCGACCCCGGGGACAGTGCCAAAGTGACTGAGGTGCGGGGTGGAAGTGTGTGTGAGTTGCCCCAGGCTCTGGAAAATGATCTTTAACATTCTGCTTTCACTTAAAAGGTCGAGAGCAGGAAAATATCACATTACCCCACTTACAGCATAGGATGGCTGCGTTCCATTTAAACTTGGAAATGCTTTGGGCTTTGCTCCTCTATGTAGTGATAAAATCCTTACCCCTTGAGAAGTTTTAAGAGCGCCTTGTTCGTCTTTGAGGGTCGCCTTTACTTGATGTCTGTTATTCCCCCACCTGGTGCCAGGGTTTGGACCTGGGTCTCCAGTCTTGGAGTGCCCCTGTGGAAATGAGTGCTGTGAAACCCGGTTCACTAACGTAGTCAGGAAAACAAGTGGACAGAACAGCATGCCACCCAATGATCTGGCTTTGAGGAACACAGCTGAAATAGCTGAAAGTCACGGTGTAGTGAGAACTCACCCTACTAGTTGAGTAGTTAATGAATGGCCATTGGCCAAATCCAGCCTGCTGCCTGCTTGTGAGAACAAAGTTATACTGGAAACCCCCGTGCCTACTGTCTTCCATTGCAAATGATGGCTCACACCATACGCTAAAGTTGAGGAATAGCAACAGAGCCCATATATCCTTATGAGCCTAGACTTTTTACTGTCTGTCCTTTGACAGAAAAATAAAAAAGAAATTGCCAACTCCTGTATCTGATACAGGTCATGTTTATTTAACACATTTTTTAAACCTTAGGCTAAGCCATATTAGTAAGAAACAGAAATCGCAGTTTTCTTGTATTTGTGTGTTTGGGTTTTTGTTGTTTTGTTTTGAGGTAGGGTCTCACTCCATACCATGCTGTACTAGAACCATGTGTAACTCAGATTAGCCTCACATTCACTGCAGTCCTCCCGCCTCAGCCTCTCAAGTGGTGGGATTACAGGTGTGAGCCACTGCTCCCAACAAACAGATTTTTGAAATATACTAACTGAAGTTTAATGGGAAATATTTATAAAAATGTATTATTGCTTTTGTAGAAAAAAAATCTTAGATTCGTTTCCTTCATTCTGGGAGTGTTAACATGGAGAATATCTGATTCTAACCGACTCCTGTTCTTAAAACTCTAGAATGTGGTCCAGCCCATGAAAGAAGTGTATGGAATCAACCTCTCTGATACCCTGTCTGAGGAAGACTTCTCCATTTATGCCAGGTGAGAGACTTTCACACAGAAAGGGAAGACAATGAGGTGTGTGATTATTATGACATACTGTAACTTTTCTGCTGCTGTGGTAAATACTGAGGAAAACAAACTTGAGGAGTAGAGGGTGTATTTGGCTTGCAGGTCATAGTCCATCCTTGAGGGAAGTCAGGGCAGGAGCTCCAGCAGGAACTGAGGCAGAAACCATGGAGGAGCACTTTTTAGTGGCTTGCTTGGCTGCCTTATTACACAACCCAGGTTCACCTGCTCAGAAACGGCAGCATTTGCAGAAGTCTGGGCCTTTCTACTTCCATCAGCAACCAAGAAAATGCCCCACGGTCTGCCCCACAGACCAGTCCAAGGGGGCAGTTCCTCAGCCGAAGTTCCCTCTCCCCAGATGACTCTGGTGTGTGTCAGGTTGAGGTAGGGAGCCAACACAGAAGCGGGAACAGTGTACAGGGCAGAGAGTCTGCTTGGAATGCAGACCTGAAACACTGGTGCTCAAGATGCTGCCCCACCACAGGTTATGGGACATTTACTTGCCAGTGCTGCTTGTGTCTATCTGAAGCCAGATATGAATACACAGCTAAACTCCCCCAGATCTCAAGATCAAGTACCTCTCAGAAGCTGAATCAGGGGTGACCAGGATGTGTCCAGAGACTGCATAGCCACACTCTTGTCCTACCTGGCATTAAAGCTATCTTGGTGCCTCTTGGGATCCAGAGAGCTGGGAATGAGCCCATGAGTCCTACACTGTCAGGTAGCCTTCCCACCCCCCAGGTCTGCATCTATATACTGGTGCCCACTGGAGTTTGTGCGCACAGTGATGGCTTACAAGTCAGCTGGCTCAGGGCCACAGAGCACTGGGGGGGGGAGAGCGGGGGGGGGGGGGGGCACAGCTGACTCAGGTCACAGAGCACTGGGGGGGGCACAGCTGGCTCAGGCCACAGGGCACTGGGGGTCACAGCTGTCTCAGGGTCACAGGGCACTGGGGGTCACAGCTGACTCAGGGTCACAGGGCACTGGAGGTCACAGCTGGCTCAGGGTCACAGGGCACTGGAGGTCACAGCTGGCTCAGGGCCACAGAGGACTAGGAAGGGATTGGGGTGGGCAGCTGACTCAGGGTCACAGAGCACTGGGGGTCACAGCTGTCTCAGGGTCACAGGGCACTGGGGGTCACAGCTGGCTCAGGGTCACAGAGCACTGGAAGAGGGCACAGCTAGTCTTACATTGGGCTGCACTGTCACAATTACTCAGTGTGTGGTTTTGTTCTCACCACTGAGCCCTGCTCTCTCTTTTCTCTCCCTGCCCTTCCAGTGGCTTTGGTTTGCTCTCTTGACAGACCAGGAAGTTTTCTACTCCATACGTGGGCCTGTGTGTGTGTGTGTGTGTGTGTGAGAGAGAGAGAGAGAGAGAGAGAGAGAGAGAGAGAGAGAGAGAGAGAGAGAGAGAGAGAGAGAGAGACTCTCCACATGCTTGCCTCGTGTCCAAGGAGGTCAGAGAAGGGCATTGGATCCTCTAGAACTGAAGTTATAAGCAGTTGTGAGTTGCCATGTGGGGTTCTGGGACTTGAACCCAGGTCGTCTGGAAAAGCAGCCAGTGCTCTTACTCACTGAGACTTCTCTCCAGCACCATGACGTTTTATTTTTTATTGTGATAGTGGCTGTATACTTTAGCTGAGAAATTTTACATGTGTGTATCTAATATTGCATAATATTCTCTCTCCTTCCCAATACTGGACACGATTCATCACCTGCCATAAGATGAAAGTGAACTCTAGGGCATTTGTCAACAGCTCTGTAAGAATCTCACAATCGTTGTTCCTGTAGCACTTGACCTTCAAAAAAGCTGATGAAAAATAAATGATGAGATTATCCATAGTCATCAGAGAGAAATATTTCAGGTGGTAGAAAAACAGAAAGGAAATAAGCTCCTTGACCCTGCCTTGTCGCCTCCCATGGGAACAGGAGAACAGACCACCCCAAATCTCTGAGGGAGATGGGCGTGTGTGGAATGGGCCATCCTGCAGTCAAGAGCCTGAGTTAGCGCTTGCATGAATGCACTCAGCCTTCCTGGGGAGGGTGATGTGGCGGCCCATCTGGCTTCCTCTATTTGATTGACAGGGTTTTTCTTAGGAGTAGCTGGAGTATGCTTGGCAGTGAGGCTGGGGAGTGAGAGGAGGGAGAGAACTGTCAGGTTCTGAGGAAACTGAGCCACTATTCCGGCCTCTTCGCAGCTTCCCTGCCTCAGGTGGGTCTCTAGCCTAGCCCCTCTCTGAATGAAATTCTTTCATTGCAAGCATCCGACCCCATGCTCCTGCACCCCTACTTGTATAATTTCACACTTTGGTAATGGGAAAGCACAGGTGACCTCAGTCATGTCACTACGGTTTGAAAGTACACTCTGACTGGGGCGAGCGCCTGGACTCATTGCAGGGGCTTCCTTCTTTAGCTTACTTTCATCCATTGTAATTTGTAGGTTTGTTCAGCTGGGGCAGAGTCAACACAAACAGGACAGGAGCAGCCAGCAGCCGTGTTCCCGGTGCTCTGATGGAGTTATAAAACTGTGAGTACTAGATACAACTTGGAAAACTTTTAAATTCCATCTGTTTGTTTTGCCGGGGTGGGGGATGTTTGTGCACACGCACATGTGGAGGTCAGAGGACAACTTGAAGGAGTCAGCTCTGTCCTTCTGCCATATGGGTTCCAGAGATTGAACTCGGGTCGTGAGGCTTGGTGGTGAACACCTTTATTCACTGAGCCTTCCCACTGACCTTACACTAAATCTCTAGAAAACCTCTGTATCCATGCCAGTCATGGAGCATGTTTGATGACTTGTTAGGGAAAATATCCAGTCTTGTCACTGGCTTAGTATAATTTGACACAATTATAATTCTTCTGGCTACTTTCTTTACTGAAAGCTATGTCTTGGGAACAGTGGTATGGGTGGCAGAGAGGAAGTGGCAGCCTTAAACTGCACCCCTTGGCGTCCCTCCATGAATTCTCCCTGACCTGGGAGACTTCAGGTCTACCACAAGACCCTCCAGAGCAGTGGTTCTCAACCTTCCCAACACTGTGACCCTTTCATACAGTTCCTCATGTTGGGGTGACCCCCACCATAATTGCTATTTCATTGCTACTTCATAACTTTAATTCTGCTGTTGTTGTGAATTGTAATGTAAATAACTGATATGCAGGATATCTGATATGCGGCCTCTGAAGGGGTCTGGATCCACAGGTTGAGAACCCACAGCTCTAGGGCATGGGCAGGTTAGGCTCTTCTTGCTATATGACTGTATCATTGCTAATAACTTGGTGGATATTAAAGGGGAGTTTAGTAATTCCTAACTAAACAGAGCAAGTTCACACCACTTGCTAGGTTACCTTAAACATACATCTAAACCACCACATGACTCAGGTACGTCAGCTGCAAAGGCATAGATACCAGCTACTGCTGAGGAGGGTGGCAAGAAGGAAGCCAGCATGCCTCACATAGTGTCGGGAACAAGTAGCTGCCATCATGTCCATCCTCTATGTCATCACCTCTGCTTACCAGGACAAAGCATAGGGTCATGACCAGGAGAGGTTCCCAGACAAGACACACGCTCTTGAGTTTCTTCTATAAGATGGGTCATTGCGAGGCTTCAGATTGGGTTTTGTGGGAGTGTCTAGGCCAGTGTCTGGCACTGTTGACACTTAGGAGATGTTCATTTTCCTGTCTTAAATCAACCTAATCAGTCCCATCAGTGCGATGCTGATTGGTAGGTACTGAATGCTTGGTTTCCGTACAGGGATGGGCAGTTGATGAGAGTGGATGGGCATGTGATGGTGGTGTCACACCCCCTGGAGGTGCTGGTTCTCTCTTCTTCTTCCCATCAGTACCTTTTCTTATTCTTTATTTTGGAGGCAAGGGAAGCATATAAGCTCATTTAGAAACCATTTTTCCTCACTATAGCATATGTGGAAGTCTGAGTTGAAATCAACGAGACAAAGAACAAAAGTATGTTAGGATCTTAATGAAACAAGAAGCTTGGATAGCTGAATTGTGTGATTCAAATGGACCATTCCATTAAAATAGTAAGGTGCAGCTTGTTATGGGATGATGACAATGAAGAGAAAAGAATTTGCTTTCCAGTCTTAGACATGATTTTTGTCTTACTTACAGCCTACTTAGTTATTACTTATTTATATACCAGTGTTTGCTGGTCCAGGAACAGGTGAAACCCGTGTGGATCTAGAAATGTATCTTAACCTTTCCCACTTCATTAGTCAAGAGTCTACCATGAACGTGTTTTGTACCGCATCTTCAGCAGAATAACAAAGGCTTGATAGGTGCTGCATATGCTGTCATGGCAACTGTCATGCATGTTTTCGGAGAGGGTTGTGTGTGTGCCCTTTACACTGGAACTCTATAACCAGTTTCTTAAAATGTCACCAATTCATTTTTAGCTCTCTAGAGCTATGCTAACCCAGCAGAGACGAGGCTTGTGTGAGGCCCTTGAAGCCTCCTCTTCTTCAGCTCAGTGATTTAAAGTGATTACAAGCTTGTTTTAAGTTCACGTGTCTGCTCAGGTAAATGCTGAGGCTTATCAGCTTTCATTTTCTAAACTGGAGAGAAGTTAAAATAGCAACGTTAAATGTATTTTCACTAATACAAACTGGCAGGAAGCCCATGGCATAGACGGTTCCTAAACTGTAGATGCAGAGACCCAGATGGGGAAGCAAGACACTTCCACCCAAGACCTTGAAGGCCATGTCCTAGAAGCCCATGCTCAACCCACATTGGTCAGTGTTTGTGTTGCCAGCACAAACACCCGACTGTGTTGTGTGACAACTTTCTGATTCACGGTACCCCCTGAGGATATGGCTGGTGGCCAGGAAGAATGACATCACCTGCCATTTACTATGCACTCAGTGTGAGAAGGCCTCTGTCCTATGTTCTTGCACCTGTATTAACTCAATTCTCATAGAACCTGAAAGAAGTATTTTATTATGCCCACTGCACAGAGGTGGGAAACTGAAGTGCAGATGATGTAAGTCGCCCAAGCAACCAGCAAGTGAAGGAATGAAGATTCAATCCAGGACTACTTGCCTGCCACTGAGCTTAGGCCTGGCAGCTGCCTTTCTAAACACTGGAGTCAAAAAGGAGGTTTATTGACATTAACAGTCCATTTTTTGGTCTTATAGTGTAACCAGGGTCTATAGACACCTTTCTATGTCTTCACTACGTTTCTCTTGTTAATGTTTAAAGAATGTATACCTTTGTTTTTTCCTTGTGAGACACATAAACACACACACACACACACACACACACACACACACCCTCCCTCCCTCCTTTGCACACTCCCTTGAGACTTCCGGAGTAATTATCTGGGTTGATGTAGACCTGTTAGGTTACTCAGAGGTTAACCTGTCTCTGTGTCCTCCTCTACCTTCATGACAGACCTTAGAAAACACTTGTTGAACTATACTGAACCCCAGTCCACAGCTTACTACTGCTCCCAGAACTGTATGAAGTCCCCTGCATCCCACTGGTTTCATTATCTCCTTGACCTCCCCTTGTCAGACACTTGTCAGGTGGACCCCTCTTCTGTCTCCCTTGCTCCTTTGTTCCCTGCTGACTTGTGAAAGAAGCAGGTGAGCATCATCAGGCTTCAGCATTGTCCCTTTCTCCTTTGCTACTGCACCTGTGACACGTGCCGAGTAAAAAGGACCCAGATGGGACTTGCTATGCCTGGCAATTAGGATGCTGTAAGGGTAGGTGGTGTCTCTCTCTCTGTGCAAGACCAGAATGCTGTCATTTTTACACCCCTACAAGTGCTTTGGGAGTTGTTATGCTGCACGTGCCAATCAGTAGGTTAAAAAGACATGAGCGTGTGTATTCTAAGCGCCTGCTGCTCTGCAGCTTGCCTATTCCAGGAGGATGTGTCACTCATTTAAAAAGCGCTGCTGAGAAATGGGTCCAAATCCAAGGCATAGACTCTGTGTGGACACTGTCTGACTGCTGGTGCGGGGAGGGGAAGTGGAAGACAAGTTAAGGAAGTGAGTTTCATGCCGATGAGATTGATGGACCCGCAAGGATAACTCACGGCACTGGCATCTGCTGCCATGCAAGGGGAGTGCACTCTTGCCAGTGGTCAGGAGTAACTCAACTGCGGCTCTTGTCATGATCTCACTCTCAGTAGCTCCCCGTGGTCTCTCCTTGGGCCACCACCCTCCCTCTAAGTTGTAACTAGTTTTCTGTGGATCATTTTCTATCTCTGTTTGTAGGCAACAGAAGTGTTGTATTATTTTCTTTGACAGTTTCATGCTCATATATGATGAGTTTTAGTTCCTTTTCCCTCACCCCCAGGACCATGTCCCATCTCCCTTCCTCCCTCTGAAGCCCTCTTCTTCCTAGAAAGCATTGTATCCTTCAAGTCTAGTCTTCAAAGGCTGGAGGGTAAAGCAGCTGAGAGACTAATTCCTGCTGCAGGTGGGAGAGATCATAGGTAATAATGGCCCAGCCAAGGAACTCGGATGCCCTGCCTCTTCCTCTGCCCCGTGTCTCTGCCTTGCTTCCTTTGGCACACTCTGATTTTTCTGTGTAGCTTATTAGGGTGCATTTGGGCTCTAAAACATTGTTCGTTTTTACCTGTGCACTGGGGGCCACATAAAGGATATTACTGTGGGGTGTTTAGCTTTGCATATAAGAACCACATCTGAGATGGCTTAGCTTTGTGTTCTGTTGTTAGGTGGATACACAGCTATCGTTTTGTATGTGGTGAGTGTGTGTAACGATTTGGGGCAGATGGGTGATTGTGGGCTTAGTGCTGTGTCATTGTGCCTTCCTGCACCCATTCCCTTTGTTCAGATGGACAAGTGTCCCGGTAAGACGTGCTTGTTCCTTCCAGCTCCAAGGGAAAATCTTTCCAGTTAAGAGAAATTGTGGCTGAAGACATTAACATGCATTCATTTTACTTGTACACATGGCTGTAGTCTGAAGCATGACACAGCATTCCTGGGAGCTTTTATGCATGACTTTTTAAAAACACAAACCCCATTAAGTCCTAATTATATTTAAAATTCACCAGCAAGTCTTTTCTTATTATGTAATTTCCCATGTTTAATATTTGAATGTTATTACTCCTTTTCCATGGGCTCTCATAGGGAAGCTTGTGGAGTAACACCAGAAACCAGTTAAGTTTTCATGGTGAAAGCCATAGACAGGGCCGCCTGCAGCGGGGATTCAGGAGCTCTGTGTGACCCTGGGGGTGCTGTCACAGCCCCCTGCAGGCTCAGGGAAGCAAGTTCTTCTTTCTCTTGCTCAGAAACAAGGAGTCCCAGATTCTGCACAGTGCACTTCCTCTCTTTGTATTCCAATGGACAGGACTGGGCCACAGGCCAACCCTGTCAATGCATGATTTACTGTGATTGACTGAAAGTTGTCTCTTGGAGTGCCTGGATATGCTAAGGCCACAGAGTGAGTTAGACACACTCACACACACTCACACACACACACACACACACACACACACACACACACACACACCCCATTTATGCTTGGCATTTCATTTGCCTAAGTTTCCACTGAGAAAAGGAGCGTGATTCTGGGATCTTGCCCCATAACCGCTGTTGCTGAATCGTGCCTCTGCCTGTCTGAGCATGGCTCCCTGTGTGAAGAGCACTGGCTCTGTGATCCTTGGCTCCTTGGTCCATTATTTATTCACCCACCCCTTCATTCAACGATGCTCACTGATGGCTTACTCTCATGCAAGACCCAGTGGAGGAACAGATCTTCGATAAAGTGCTGTTTAACTACAGAAGCTGTCCACCCTCTTGCACCACGAACACAGTGAAAGCCTTAAGGAACGGACAATCAAAAATGGCTGTCCACTAGCAGGATATTCATGAAATAAATTGTTTAATGCCCTCAGCAAAGAGCCCCTGCCACAAAGCTTATTAGTGAACCATTACATCATGTGAGTCTTCCCTCAGCTTATTAAAATGTAAAATGTATTCAGCAGTGAAAATATGGAGCTGCAAATGTGTTTGGAAAATGATAAGGCTCCAGGAGGATACTTGTGAGCCTGGTTGGCTGTGAGTGTTCCAGTTCACTCTGTATCAGAGAGTGAGGCAGAGGCTGTTCCATGGAGAGAAAACAGCCCTGAGAAATGAGACTGTGTTCTCTGAAAGCCCAAGGACACACAAACTGCATCACTCAGATAAGAAGCACAGGTTTATATTTTCAAACCAGGCTACTAGGATTTTACAGCCCTTTCTTATGCCCAGTGCTGTTTAATTTTTCATATTAAGATAGCCCAGAGCGCTTATCTCAGAGGAGAGGATTAGAAGTCATGTGATCATCTCCTTAAGTAATACTTGAATCATGGTGAGGTAAAGCAGGGTTTTTAAGTTGACTTAGGAACCAGTAAGTGGAACATATCAGGATGAAGATTTAAGATTCCTGCAGAGAAAGTCTTCACAATAGTTAGCCCTATCCATAGCCTTGAGTGTCCTTCATTGAGAGCCGTGTTGTTGAATATGCAGAGTGCTCAAATGGAGGCCACATTGTAGTGGCAATGTTTTGGCATCTTTTCATTTGTTCTGAGGTCAAGAAAAGTGATCTGAAATAAGAATAATTTCTAAAACTGTATAATTATCATGATCACAGCCACAAGGCTAAGAGCTGTGATTTTTAACAGCTTGAAGCAGAACATGGGTGATTCATTTATTCGCTAGATATGTATTAAGTACTTACAGTGTGTCAGGTGCTGCTCTGTCACTGGGCAGACAATAAAGATCAAGACTATCTGAGTCCTTCAGGGTCCTTCTGACTCATGGTATGTAGGATCAATCAGCAGCCTCATACATAAGACAATTCGTTGTTGGAGGGAGCTAGAGGATGGCTCAGTGGTCAAGAGCACTGACTGCTCTTTCAGAGGACCTGGGTTCAATTCCCAGCACCCATATGGCAGCTCACAACTGTCTGTAATTCCAGTTCCAGAAGCGCTGACACCCATGACAAAGCACCAGTGCATATAAAATAAAAATTAATAAATTAAAAAATAGATGCCTTGAAGAACACAAACCAAGGAAATGGGAGAGAGTAGTTGGGGCAAATGAGAGTCTGACACTATTTTAGATTAGGTTTTTTTGTTTATTTGGTTTGTTTAGGGGTTTTGTATTTTTGTTTGTTTGAAACAGGATCTTGCTACGTAGCCTTGCTTGGCCTGTAACTCGCAGAGCCTGGCCTGCCTCTCAAGTGCTGTGTGCACAAAGCAGATTATCTTGGAAGAGCTAACCTGAGATCGAGTTAAAAAGAGTCTTCTATGAGATGACTGGGAACATGTGCAGTGCAGAGAGAACATGCATTAAGGACTTGGCACATCTGAGAAGCAAAAGATGGCAAGAGCCACAGCCAATGCACCCTGGGGTAGGGGAAGGTTGGGTGGGGCAGATCTCAAGGGATCGCTCGAAGGAGCTTAGGTGTGAGCCCATTCTGCAGGAAGCTGCTGGAGAACAGTGAGTGAGAGTGGTGTGCCCTCCCTTCCGTCACTGCAAACTGACCACAGGTGCTTGGAGGAGGATGGGTTGTAGGGGCCGTAGTGAAAACAGAGAGGAACCAGAAGCCAGGGGAAGAGAAAGAAGAGGTGGCCAGTGCCGAGTACAGAAAGCTTGGTTACTGGCTTAGGCAACAGAAGGGAGCTCAGTGATCCGCCCTGCAAGCTTTTAGGGGCCCTTGCTGTACAAGGCCACCCTAGGTGAATTTAGGGAAAGTGAAAATTAAAAGGAAAATATGGGAGTGGAAGCCATTCTTTCAGAAACTGCTGCTATAAACAGCAAAGAGGTGGGACTTAGTCTAAAGAGAAATCTGAACTCAGATAGACCTCACGACAGCAGATCTGTCTTGATGGAGCCTTAAGAGTGGCCTTGCCATGGATGCTGGGCTGGGTGCGTAATTACAGGAGAGAGAACTGAGAAGGACTCTTTTACACTTCTTATTGAAAGTCACAATTTCATTATCTTTGATATTATTAGTTTGTTTGAACTTTCTTGCATATGAAATTACCAAAGTTCACATATTTCTGACCTATAAAAAGTATCAGTTTCTTAGAATTCCATGTAATAGTTTACCTTAGATAACTTTAAATGCCTCTTGTGTTTAGAATGATATACTCTTTTAATTGGAAAATAACCTCAGGTCTTCCTCAAAGTTGCAGTTATAAAGCAATCATTTGCAGACCTGATATACTTCTCTCTGTTCCCCAGCAGCCATAACCTGCTTATTCCATAGTGGGCATTTCCTACAAGTGAGAGAATCTCCAAGATCACAGCAATTCAGGAAACTGGCATCAATGTATTTCTATTGTCTCCGCCTCAGAAGCCCATTCAGGTCTCATCAGTTGACCCAGTAGTATCCATGACTAGGAGAGGATCCAGTCTAGAACCTCACACTGCATTTTTAAAGTTTCCTTTATTCTGGAACACACCACCACTCTCCCTTGCTTTTCATGACTCTGACACTTTGAAGAATACAGGTCAGTTGTTTTGTAGACGGGCCGGGCATTGGTGGCGCACGCCTTTAATCCCAGCACTCAGGAGGCAGAGGCAGGTGGATCTCTGAGTTCGAGACCAGCCTGGTCTACGAGAGCTAGTTCCAGGACAGGCTCCAAAGCCACAGAGAGATTCAGTGTGTTCTGGCTGTATCCAAGTACAGTAGCTAGTTCTCACACTGATCCTACTTTTATTACTATATCCAAGTACGGTAGCTAGTTCTCACTCTGATCCTACTTCTGTTACTCACACCCCAGTATCATCCCCTCCCACTTTGTACCAGGATTGTTTCTTTGGCCAGTAGTGTTTTAGACAGCTTTCTATCACTATAGCAAAATACCTGAGACACTTAACTTGTAAAGAGAAAAGTTCATTTTGACTCACAGTCTGAGAGGTCCCAAGTTCATGCTCCATTGCCCTTCAGCGAAGCAGGGCTTAGCAACAGGGTATAACAGCGATCTTCTGCAAGAGAGGGCTTGGGCCTCATAATCCCTGCCACGCGTCCAGTTTACCCAAGACCCTTCTACTAGATCCCACCTCTCTCCGTGGTTCTGCTGCTTCCTGTCAGGGCCCCAAGCTGGCAACCTAAGCCTGTAACACATAGACCTTTGAGAGGGGCTTTAAAATCCAAACTATTAGCCAAGTGTGTACAGCAGAAGCAACTAGGTTTTGGAGTGATCTGTTGGGCGACTTGTTTGGGGAAAGCAAGCTTTCATGTTGGGAGCAGCCCTGTGCACAGTCACAAGAGAAATTAAAGTATCTAGCCAACTGAGAGGAACTCACCCTGCCAACCGAGTGACTGATCTTGGAGTACTGGATTCCCAACCACAGGTAATTCTTGAATTGACAGCAGTGATAGCCAGCGGGTTGGCAGCAGCCCTGTGAGGGTCTTTGAGCCAGAACCAATAGGCCCTTCCTAAGTTCCTGGCTAGTTCTGAACTAATAGCCATTCTAAAGCAGGGTAAATGTCTGTTGGCTTAAGACACATCATGAACAAAGTGGTGTGATGTTTTTTGCATCCCATCAGGTGACAGACTTTTTTTACTTTATAGAAAATTACATATCTGTCCCCCCATTCCCTTACCCTCTCATCCTCCCATGCTTTCTACCGACCCCCCAACCTATCTACCACCCACTCCCCAGGGATAGTGAGACTGTCCACAGGGGATCATCAAAGCCCATCACATCATTTGGAGGAGGGCCCAGGCCCTCCTTTCTGTATCTGGGCTGCAATAGTATCCCTCTATAGAGAATGGGCTCCCAAAGTCCATTTGTGACCTAGGAATAAACCCTGGCTCCACTGTTAGAGGTCCTATATACTACCTTGGCCTCCTAACTGTACCCACATCAGAGGGCTTGGTCTGGTCCAGTGCTGGTTCCCCTGCTTTACAACTAGGGTCTGCATGCTCTCCTTAGGTCAAGTCAACTATCTGAGTATCTCCAATTCTGTCTTGGTTCATTTGGTCATCTCTCTTCCCCTTCTGCAACTGGATTCTGGGAGTATTGCTCAGTGCTTAGCTGTGGGTGCCTGTTTCTGCTTCAATCAGCTACTGGGTCAAGGCTCTAGAAATGGTAACCGAGGTAGTCATCAATCTTACTATAAGGGAAGGGAATCAAAGGCAGCCTCTCCACCACTGCCTAGATTCTTAGTTGGGGTCATCCCTGTGGATCCCCTATCACTTCCTCTGTGCCCGACCTCTCTCCAAACCTATAGTGGCGCCCTCTATCAAGGCATCTCCTTTCTTGCCCTCTTCTATTCCTCCCCTGTCTCAGTTTGACAGACAACTTTTACTCATAATGATTATTTCAATTCCTTGGTTAAAGTAGTATGCTCTGAGCTGTTCTACTGGGAAATTACTCTTAATTCGTGAATATTTTAGGTAGGCACCTGGAAAGTGTAGGAATAATCTTTGTTTATCAACCCTTGCATTTTTCATCTTTATTTTTCTCACTATGAGATCTTGAATTGTTATATTCAATGGGACATAATCCATCATTGTCATTATTAATTCTGATACTCAGATTGTCCCCAATTTCACCAGATTTGCTTCAGCCTGCCCCTATGTCCTTTGGACATGTTCTCATCTTTCTTAGAGCGCTTCCCGATTTCTCGGACAAGATGCTTTGGGCTCATCGTGTTCTTTGCCTGTCCTATCCCTGAAATCAGTCACTTCTCTGAGGGTCCCTGATTCTTTTTAGTGGAAAATTCTATTAAAGCTGAGATCTGGGCACTAGGTGTACCTGCTGCTGCTGCTGGGTCACTGCTTGTAGGCCCATTCAAGCAGCACATGCCACACTGACATGCACAAATATGTACAACTGTAAACAGAGCTACATATGTATCTATTACATGTCTATTTTCACTGCATATATAAATATCCAACATATTTCTAAATATAGATAAAATTTATATCTGTAGGTGTGTAATGATGTTTCTAAGTACAAAGTGTCCTGAGTTTATTCCAGACTTGTCGCTTTCCATACAAGTAGTCACCTTCCCTAACAGTGAGAAATTTGACTCCTGTTACCCTTACTATGTTTATTTGATTAGTCCTCATATGTAATTAATCTCCCATCACCCCTCATCTAGGCTTGTCCCCAGTACACGTACCCTCCATTCAGGCAGTGATTTCCTTTATGGAGACACCAGCCTTAATAATGTCCTTCTCCTCTTAGCTGGGCCCAGTATCCTCTCCAGCTGCCCCAGTGCAGTGTGTGCCTTCATGCTTCCTGGATCCTGGAACCCCAGGCTGTCAAAGGCTGCCTCCCTGTGCAGATGTCTGTCCGTGGGATGGCTTTAGAACTGGTTTGTATAGGAGGGAAGAGCAGGAGCATGGTTTATAATTCTGTAGTGATCTTCAGTACTGAATGGGCATCCTCTTTAGCACAATTAAATCATTCCCAGAGTCCTGGGTTCCAGAGATCTAGTGATACTGAAGTAGCATGGTATCTTACTGTCTTGTTGCTGTCAAGAGACACCATGACCAAGGCAACTCTCATAAAGAAAAGCATTCAATTGGGGGCTTGTATATAGTTTCAGAGGCTTGGGGAGCATGGTGATATGCAGGTAGACATGGTGCTGGAGAGGTAGCTGACAGCTTTATATCCTGATCCACAGGTAGAGACATAGACCGACAGACAGACAGACAGACACTAAGCTTGATGTGGCCTTTTTGAAACCTGAAAGCCCATGTCCAGCACACAGTTTCTACAATAAGGCCACACCTACTCCAACAAGGCCACATCTCCTAATCCTTCTAATCCTTTCAAACAGTTCCACTCTCTGGTAACTAAACATTCAAATCTATGAGCCATTCTCTTTCAAACTACCATGTAAGCTTATTGAAGTTAAGTTCCAAAAACCAGGAGTGCTTCAAGTGCCCTAGAAAATGGTTTACCTATGAGATTGCAGAGAAGGGACTCAGTTTCCATTTGGGACTGTGGGCTACTCTCTGAATATCTCCATTTGTGTTTTTATTCATGTTGATGATACCATGTGTGCACCATGTTTTCTTTATAATTTGTTAAATTTAAAAAGAATTGGCTTTTTTAAAAAAACAAAAGAATACAAATACAGATGTCGAGGCTGTCTTGCTAGAGACACTGAACCAGTGCACCTGGGGTGAGTCCTGAAGGTCTATGCATTGTACAATTGTGCATTTGCGTCTCCCAGTCAGCAGGGTGGGAACTGGGGCCCCATGGGAGCTTCCAGACTTGTCTCCTCAGTTGTCTCAGTGTACAGTATGCAGAGCACCCAGACCACCACCCTAGCTGGCCACTCACTGGAGGGGGCCGCAGGTGTGGCAGTTTCAGCTGCTGGGTTCTGTCTTGAAAGCTCATGGCTCTACAGCTACCATTCTTCAGTCACTTGTGGACCACTTTAAGTGAACTGGAGGAGACCTTTAAAGGGATGCAGGTGAAGTGTGCTCCAGGGCTGCCAAGGCCAATCACTGCCAGGAGAAGCCTTAGGAGTCTTGATGGTCAACTGCCATATCTCCTGGACATTGTTCTGGACAAGGAGGACATTAGGTGAGACTGAAGTATGAAATCTCACTGATAATAACTTACTGGTGTCAGCCCATTGATAGCAAAAAAAAAAATTTGGCTATTGGAAGATGTTAATGCTGCAGGAAATTTCATGGGTGTGTGGAAACTCCATGAACTGTACAATGACTCTTTAACCTAAGATGGCCTTAAATAATAAGGCGTTTATTGGAATTGGTATCACAAAAACAAGCAGGGCAAGGTTCTATCACCTGTAAGTGAGAGGCAAGACGCATGGCTGTTTCTGCATCTCACTGGTTCGTATTTCTAGGAATGACAGGCCACACCTGCTGCTGTTCCAGGAAAGCAAGGGCGAAAGGGACAAAACTCCTAAAGATCTGAGCCTAGAAGGTGGCCCATTGCCCTGAGGGAGAACAAGACCCCACATAGGAGCAGTCACATACTTTACCCTTTGGAAACATCATATGCGTGATGCCACCTGTCCTTTGTGTCAGAAGTGCCCCCTCTGAAGAGACCATCACTGTGTAATATAACCAATCCCAGTTGCCTGCAGGGATCGAAGCGAAGCCCTTTCTCATTAAATAACTGTTCAATACTCTAATTAGAACCCACAAAACAACACAGCCAAATATTGCTGCCCGCTTTCCCAGTGTTCACAATAAGCTTGTCTGGAGCAGAGAAGCCACATGTGTGTTTATACACGTCCAGCTAATGGGAGGGAAGCCATACTCTTCACAAATTGCATCCTAAATTGGAAGCATTTTACCTGATTGAGGTCAGAAAAAATCATCATGTCTCATTTCTCTAACACCAGAAGTTCTGTAAAAGAATACAAATGACAGTTTTATTTTAGTGTTCTCCAGGAGAATATAAAAAGAGTATCAAAAATACCAGTGGCAGTGTCTTGTATATAATAAGTACTGTAACTGCCATCTGTTTGTGTGTGCCTGTCTAATGCTGGGAGTTGCCCACAAACTGGTACCTGCTTCAGCTAAGAGGCCTGGGGCCCAGGTAAGATTTGCCCTCCTGTTCACTCTGATAGGCAGTACAAAAAGTGTGATTCACTCTAGTGAAGTGAACAGAGTGACTTGGTCTGGGGTTTCTGGTAGTTTTAGGGGTCACTAGACTGCAGAGTAGGCTTCCAGAAATCATTCCCTGAACCGTGCGGCATGCTGTCAGAGGGGCTGCTTCATCTGCCTTGGTCAGGAAGCTGTCACAGCAGCTGCTGACTCCAAAATAACCTTCTCTGCCATATTCAGAATGTCACTGATACACTGGCCACATCAAGAAGGCAGTCAACTTTGCCTGTCTACAAAATAGACACTTCTGTCCGTGTGACCCAGCTGCAAATCCAAGTATCGTGTGCATGCCACAGTTGTGGTGGCTTGAAAGAAAATAGCTCCCCAAAGGAGTAGCACTAGTATGAGGTGTGACTTTGTTGGAGGAAGTGTGTCACTGTGGGACAGGCTTTTAGGTCTCTTTTGCTCAAGCTTCCCTCAGTGTGACAATCAGTCAACATCCTGTTGCCCGCAAGATATATCACTACATCTGCCTGTACACCGTCATGCTCCCCATCATGATGATGATATACTGAATCTCTAAAACTGTAAGCAAGCCATCCCAATTAAATGTTTTCTTTATAAGAGTTGCCATGGTCATGGTGTCTCTTCACAGCAATAGAAACCCTAATGAAGACAATAGTTAAAAACAAAAACAAAACCCATGGTCGCATTTTGAAGCCAGGTGCCAACGGACTCTGAGATGGTTGGTTTTTGTTTTGGGTTTTTGTTTGTTTGTTTGTTTTTGTTTTTCCTTTTTCTTTTCAGTGAAGTCAGTATACTGGAAAGAGAACTCTGTTAATACTGAAGAATCTAATCTGCTGTCTGTCACAGTTTTTGTTATAGTAGTACAAGGTCTCTGAGTATGCACAGATGTCTTCATCAGGACCACAGGAGACTTCATGTGACCTAGTAACCTATTAACAAAGATTGTCTATCTGTTCCCAGATGCTATGGTAGCAAAGGAAAATAACACTATCAGAAAGGAAGATAAGAGCTTCCCCATCTGCACTCCCGTGGTAGGCTCACCATCTCCAAGGA
This sequence comes from Mesocricetus auratus, assembly GCF_017639785.1. NCBI lineage: Eukaryota > Metazoa > Chordata > Mammalia > Rodentia > Cricetidae > Mesocricetus > Mesocricetus auratus. The sequence goes on from NW_024429199.1 coordinate 2,753,164, forward strand.
GAGCAAGGCCTGCCAGAGGAGACAGTGGGAGTAGATGGATGATCTGAGAGAGCAGCCTCTCATGGCTATGTCGCAGGTCTTTCCATTTGGGAGATGCGTGAAAAACATACTTTAAAGAAAAATATGTCTGTTGGGTTCTGGGGAGAATACAAGAGGTTTTTGTTTATTTGAGGAGTTTGTGCATGCGTGCATGCGTGTGTGCATACCACTATTGCATATGTGACGGACAGAGGACAACTTGCAGGAGTCTGCCTTCTTCCACTGTGTGGATTCCAGGGGTCAAACTCAGATAGGTCATCAGGCTTGGCAGCCCATACCTTTACCCACTGAGCCATCTTGCCAGCCCAAATATAATCATTTTAAAACTCTCTGTCCCTGAATCTTCGCACAAAATCAAAAACAGTTGGGTAGTAAAACTGAATGGCCATGATGTTGTCACTTTTTCACTGTAACAGATATCTGATGGAAACAATTCAAAAGAGGGCAGATTTGTTTGGGGTCATGATTTCAGAGTTATTAGTCCATGCATGGCTGGTTCGATTATTTCTGGGTTGTGGCAAAGCAGAACTTTGTGGAGCAAGATTACTTCTGTCACACCAGGCAGGAAGCAGAGGTGGCAGGGGAAGAGCCCAGGAAAAGATCTGCCACTCAGATGCTTCCTCCAATCAGGCTTTACCTCCTAAATTCCACTTCTTTCCAATAACACCACCAAATTATGATGAGTCCACCATTATGACAAGCCATGGTTATGTCAGAGCCTCCATGATCCAGTCACCTCCCCAACCCCATCAGTAGGCAGCTAAGCGATGAACACGTGACAGTACAGATTCAAATGGTATCACCCACAGACTGCGCTTACCTTGGACTACATGGCAGGGTATTGGACAAATGCCAGAACAGAGGTGGATAGTGGGGATAATGCGGGGGTCTGTGCATGGGGGAGATATGAGGAAGGAGCAGCGGGGCATCTGACCGTCTCAGAGCACAGGACCCAAGAGCAGCTGACAGGTCCCCACTAGAAGTCATGCAGGTAATGTTAGTGTGGCTGCTAATACTGGGGGGGGGGGCTTGTACCAGATGTGTCCAGCTGTCCTTGGTGAGTTCTGAAAGGGGTGACGCTGATGAGATCACTTAAACTCTTGAAACCAAATAACCAAAGCCCCCTTCCTGGATAGCAAGCAAATCTGAGAAGAAATTGCTGATGTGTCAAAATTGAGCAAGACATTGACTGTAAAGATGAGGGAGCCAGGTGGACACACGCCTTTCATCCCAGCACTCGGGACAACGGCAGAAGGATCAAACAGTCAAGGCTGCATAACAAGTTCAAGGATAGTCTGGGCTACATGAGGCCCTTCCTCAAAAGCCCAAAAGAAAAAAGATGTAAGAATCTGAACACAAAGGAAACCTCAGAGGGCAAGCTGGCATGCTTTTGTACAGTGATACCACAACAAAAGGGGAGCGCTGTGAACTTAGGGGTCTCCTGGGCCCCACTGCCTTTCCTAGGCTCAAGGAAGCTCATGGAGTGTGCAGTAGGAGAGTGCCAGAGGCCAGCCTCACACACAATTATGAGAACAACACAACACGGAGCCTACAAGCACCCTACAGACAGCAAGCACAGGCCAGTGAGAGGAGTCCATAAAAGGCTGGAAGTGTGGTGTGCCAGTTCACAGGGAGCTAAAGCACAAACCCTTTAAATTCAGAACAAAAGAAGGCATTAAGATGCCTTCAAGTGTCAAGTGCTAACAAGAAGCGAAGTTTTCACGTGGATAGTCACCTTAACAAGGAAAAATAACTAAAACAGTGATGCGAAGAGAAAAGCCAGTCTGACACGTGAGACTCCTGAAGAGCACACTACCTGAGAGTGTTGGTCTGTGTTGACTAACACCAGAGTGTGGGTGAGCAAACCTTGAGGGAAACCGTCTGTTAGGCTTCCATGAAGACTTCTTGTGGAAAGAATATTGTTGTAAGGTGTAGTACCTCAGACCAGAAAAGACGCGAGTAGTATGTTTCAAACTACCAAGGAACAAGCGTGTGAGCCAAGGATATTATCTTCAAAGCTTTCAAGTATAAAAATGAGAACCCGGAAAGTATTGTTTCCATGGACAGGGCAGAAATGAGTGTTGGACAGCAGGACTGCAGATGTTTCTATGGCTTAGATAAGTGACCCCAAAGCCCATGAATTAAGATCCACAGCTGGTGACAGTATTGAGAGGCTGCAGTGCCTATAAAAGAAGGACCTAGTCAAGGAAATTAGCTCATCCAGGATGTTCCCTTAAAGGGGTGTTGGGACTCTGGCCTCTCCTCTTCCTGTGTCGTAACAGCTCCTGTCACACACTCCTACCGGGACACACACCCAAAAGCAATGGCCCAACAGACCATAGATTAAAACCCTCAAATTTGTGAACCTTTCCCCTCATTATAAGATGATTATCTCAAATATTTTGTCACAGGACAGAAAACTGATTAGCACAAGCACTGATATAAAGCTCACTATCAATAGTAGTGGTTGTCTATAGATGCAAAATAGAGTTTTAAAGGAAGGCTAAGATGTAGCTCTGTGGTCAAATAGTGTGTGTTACTGTATGTAATTCAGCTCTGAACCAGCTAAGACAGGGAGAGCATATATGTGCAATCTGTTCTCAGGGCTCACACTGTTCTCATATTGTTATTCTTCAACTGTTGAGTGTTTGCTATGAGAGAAATAAATCAGTGTTTGTAAATTCTGTCATCTTCGCTCATCATCCTTGCACGCACACACACACAGGCTTGATATTGAGAATTCCTAGGTCTGCAGTGTAGTCTTAGAATGCCAGTTTCCCACTAATAGGAACCAGGGCTTCTGGAAGAAATTGCTGCTTCTGGGCCTGTGTCAGGAAATCTATAAAATAAAAATGAAACTTGTCAATCCAGATGGCAGTAAAGCTCTCAGAGATAAGTAGGATTCTGTCAGGGGGACTCAGTGGACTTGAAGAGGCCACCACTGGAAAAGGAAAAACAACTTGAACCCTGTAAGAATAACAGCTCCGCCAGTATGTTTAAAGCCTTACATTTGTAAGGACCTTTAATTAAGTCACTTTAAAAGAGTCATCTGGTAAAATGGCAAAAAATAACACACACAATTCTTAGAAGGATATGAACTGTAGTGCTGAGTAACCAAACGAGCTGGGATTTCTGTAAACACTGATAGCAGTTGTGCATGCATTTATACTAGAGAGAAGGGCATATAAAGACAGAAGGACCAAGAGTGCCTGAGGAGGAAGACAACAGTGAAGGCGTTCTAGAATAACACACCACACAGAGCATTCTGTGGTAGTGCTGAAGCCCACATTGACACTGCCTGGCGCAATAGCCATTGGCTACATGTGGCTGTCATGCATTTGCCATGTGGCAAGTATATAGAAAGACATTTTTGTTCCTAGTCTCAATCCCACTAGACCAGTTTCTCTCTACCCAGTTGGGTCCCTGTAGCCACTAAGAAATAACCACTCTGAGATTTAATTGTTTGGCCATTGGCTTCGGCTTCTTAATGGCTAGCTCTCTCTTAATTATTAACCCATTTCTATTAATCTGTATATCTTCATGTGGCCTTTTCTTACCAGAGAATGTCTGGGTGTCCTACCTCCCCAGTGGCTACATGGCATCTCTTCACTCCACCTATTACCTCTCTCTCTATCCTTGTTTGGATTTCCACCTGGCTAAATTCTGCTTGTCCATTGGCCAAAACAGCTTTATTCATCAACCAATAAGAGCAACGCATATTTGCAGCATACAGAAGGGCATTCCATATCACAAGTAATACTGGAAATGAATTTAAATATACTTAATTTAAATTAATTTGTGTATGAGTTTAACTTGCCATATACAGCCAATTGCTATAATATTGCATGCTTTTAGAGATACTTCTTGGTCTTAGGTATCTATATTCTAGTCCTCAGATTGTGATCTAGATGCAGAAGTGTGCACATTGATTTGATTTTTTGAAGAACTGCACACATTTCCACTGTCTCATCTTGGTACCCTGAAAACTAGGCTTCAAATGTGTGAGTGCCTTGTTGGAAAGATGCAAGCACTTTGATGAAAGAACTAGAGAGAAGCAGTGAACAGTGATGGGAAAATGCTAGAACAGTATCCACAAACCAAAGGCTGACATCACTGAGGATGCTGAAGGTGTCCATCTAGTTGGGGATGTTTATCATAGCCACACCACCAACAGTTAGATGATAAGGGTCTTATTTCTGATGGAGATTGTGGACCAAAGACAGAGATCACAACAAAGACAGGTGTCTAAAGCACTTGGTGGAGTCCTGCTCTACTATGACATAAATGGCTTAGTAGACTCAAATTAGAAATTTGACCTGCTAAGGGTGTTCTCCCAGAAAGACTGAGACAAATACCCTAAAACATCACCCAATCTTCAGCAAACAGTTCTCTTGATTTTCTGGCTAGGGTGTGATCAACAAGGAAGCATTTGATGATAAAAATGTAACAACCATGTGTGTAGGAAGATAAAACCTGTGGGCAGGGAGATGAGCCAGCCTGGAGTCTGCCTGGCGCTGTCAGAGGTCCTAATCATGCCTAGCATGCGGGGCAACTACATGATGCCAACAGATAGGAACATCTGGGTGGTGGGAGGGTATATAAGCTTCTATCCGTTGCTAAATAAACCAGTCTGCTATATTTCCTTTCACCTGACTCCCAGTGTCTCTGTTGTTGACACTGCACCTTCTCACTCCCTTCCCCCAAGGAAGTCATTAGGACCCAGCAACACGTGTGGGAGAAAATACTGAGAGTTTTGGCAGCAACAGGCAGAATACAGGGAAGGGAAATGGATCTTAAGAATCAAACTCTTACTAAGATTTCTGGAAATGCTTAATGGGGTTCGATGTATATGCCAAAATACTGATCATAGAAAGGGCGTAAGATTTTAACATATGGAAAAGAATCATGTGATTGTTAAAATACTTAAGAGTCAGCCGGGCGGTGATGGCGCACGCCTTTAATCCCAGCACTCGGGAGGCAGAGGCAGGCGGATCTCTGTGAGTTCGAGGCTGGGCTGGACCGACGGCCTCGAAAACAATACAGAGAAACCCTGTCTCATAAAAACCAAAAAAAAAAAAATACTTAAGAGTCATCTAGTAGTTAAACCACCAGATTTTGTCTAGTAGTTTAACCACTAACCATGAGGTCACATGATGTCATTGAATTCTGAAAACATCGCTGCCCCACCCAAGCCAATGCACGTTTGCTGGTTGCTCAAGCCACAAAAGTCCTCACACCAGGAATTAAACGTTAGCTGTGCACTCAAGTATAAGGTAGAGATTATTGTCAGAAATGGCTGTGTTAAAGACTGCCCTGTTCAGCAAAGAGCATTAAAAGGCATCTGGGATATCTAATGAACTCTGCCTGGAGTGTTTTCTCTTCTGTGAGCAGAAGCAGTAGTTAAGGCTGGATGTCATCAGTGCTCAGTGTTTGAGGCACCAAACGATACATGTTAAGCAGCCTGTAAATGAATTGGTAAATATATTATACTAAATAAGGCTGCAACATTCCCTGAGGGGAAATACAGAACACACTGTCAAGATGGAACTAGGTTTCATAGATAAAAAGAAATGAGTCTGCAATGTAATTATCATATTTTATGTCCAGAAATACGACTGGCATTTGGATGAGGGGTAATAGGTCTTATGCCTTTGAGGCTATGAGAAGTTTAAAAATATATCCCCTCTCTTTATGGCCACGAGGCAAATGTGGATTTTTTTTGGTAATATAAGTACAGTAATAAGCTAGGTCTCTCTACTGGAGGGCACAAAAGAAAACAGTCTCACAATTTCTACAGTAGGTAGGATTTTTTAATCTAGAGACAGATGCCACCAGTCTGGTAAGAGACTGTGCAGTGGGGTGTCTGACTTCACCTCGTATCTCTCCAGCAGCTTTTTGGTCATGGGTAACGTTTTCATTCCCACCTCAGAAATGCATAAGTCTATGGTGAGGTTAAAGCAATGTCTCCTTATTAGAAAATAAGCGGTGAATTTAATATTGCTGCTCATATCTTTATAACTAAACACTAAACTGTGCTCTACAGTGTAGGGTTAGTGGCATTCTGTCATTTAAAATAAAGTTCATGTTTTAAAAGGACCAATGCTCTTAGCACTTGAGACACAGAGGCAGGAGGATCAGGAGTTTAAAGATAGCCTAAGATACATGATAAGACATTTTCTCAAGAAACAAAAATTGGTTCCAGGACAGCCTCCAAGACAATACAGAGAAACCCTGTCTCGAAAAACCAAAAATAATAATAATAATAATAATTGGAACAAGGCTTGGTAGTATACCCCTGTAATTCCAGTATTCAAACATCTGAGGATTATGATTGTGAGTCTAAGGCTAGCCTAGACTACATAGTAAGACCCTGTCTTTAAGGAAAAAAATTAAGTAGTTGAAGTATGGCTCAGTAGTAGTATGTTTGCCTGCAATGTCCAAGACCTTGGGTTCGATTCCCATCACCATAAAAATTTAAATAAGATCTTACTTTGTATTCTATATCTCTTGTCTGTATAACTGATGACAGCCATGCTAGGCCAGAAGCTGTCAAGCTTTAGTGGTCAGAGTCATCCAACTTGAAACAGTGTTTCTTGGCCTGGCCCTCAGACACTCTGACTCAGTAGGTCTGGTGTAGGAGCCTAGAATCTGTAATTCTGATGAGTTTTCAGGTGCTGCTGATGCTGCTGGCTATCCCGGCCACACTTTGAGGACTACAGCTTAGGTCTATGAGGGGCTCCCTGTGGCTGGATCATGAAACAGGTTCTTTGTGAATTGAATTCTTCCTGCTTCCTTTCTATTATTTCAGCAGTATTGGAGTGTAGTGGCATCTTGTCTTGCCAGTGAACTTGTAGTGGTGGCCACACCCTTTGGGAGTGGTTTCAGGTGCAGATGTGAACCATTACAAGGTACAGGAGGGGCTGGCTCTCACTCTCTTGGGTTGTGGAAAGCATCAGAAGGGCAGAGACTCCATCTTCTGGAACAGGAAGGCCACAGCAGTTATTTACTCTTATCTGTGTAAGTTCTGCCCTAATAAACACTTATTTATCTTTTATCTTGGGTCTTGAGGACTCACTTAAACCCTGCCTTTAATTGGCCTAGCTGCTCCTCTTAAATGAAATTAACTATAGAGTTCTTATTTTTTTTCTGAGGCAAAATTAAGACTAGATTCATATATTATCTTAATCATCCACCATAATGATGTGTTAACCACAGACATTCAATACTGTGTTTTGAAACAAAGTCCTGTCCGCTGGAGTACAATGACATTTAACCATCTCAGGATTCTTTTACTTGGACCATTTTCTTCCTTCCATATTTCATCCCTCCCTTACCCATTTCATTCTCTCTCTCTCTCTCTCTGACTTTCTTGTGTGTGTGTGTGTGTGTGTGAGAGAGAGAGAGAGAGAGAGAGAGAGAGAGAGAGAGAGAGAGAGAGAGAGACGATGGATGGACAGACAGACACACAGACACATAGACAGACACACAGACGTGGATGTCTGTACATCTGGAACAACTAGTTACTTCTAGTTTTATTTTATTTCAATGAGATGTGCTATAATCTCCAGCCATTACAGGATGGTGTGTGTTATAAACAAAGTTCAGTGAGTCCCTTTAGTTCCCTCTCTCTCTCTCTCTCTCTCTCTCTCTCTTCATGTGTCAGCTTATATATAAAATGTATGTTCACATGTGTGTGTGCAGATATGTGTGTGGAACCCTGAGGTTGATACCAGAAGTCTTCCTTGACCACTCTTAAACTTTATTCTCTGAGGCAGGATCTCTCAGTCAAAACCACTGTAGCACTCCCTGCTGCAGCTGTTCCAGCCAGCTTACTCTGGGGATAGCATCTCTGTCTTCCAAAGCTAGAACTGGGAGCAGCCACCATGCCCACCTGGCATTTGTGTGAGTTCTAGGGATCTGAGCTCTGGTCTTGCAGGGCCAGCAGCTTAACTGCTAAGCCATCTCCCCAGGCTTGACCTCAGTGGCTTTCGAGAGGAGTAAGGGAAGCCCATGTTTAAGTGCAGCAAATCTTACAAAGACAGAGATTCAGGGCTAAGCTCCAAATGGTTTTTCTTTTCCTCTGTGTGTTACCACACTGCCCAGTTTCCAGCAGCACACTAACATCCCAGAAGCCTCTGAGGACCACTTTGCTGATCACACCCCCTCCCCTAGCTCCTGAGTCCCAGATAAGCAAATAGTGAGCAGCAGGGTGCCTGGATTCCTCCCAGGTGCACAGGAACAAGGCCCAGTCCCCAGTCTTGGTTGCCAGAGAATGCAGAACCTTCTGGAAAGATGGCCAACTAATGAAGTGTGTTGTCGATTGTCTTTATCCTTCAGCATGTGTAGTTTTCCGTCCCTCCTGACCACTGGCCTCCACTTGAGCACACATGAGCAGCACACACAGAGGATATGTGTGTATCCTCTGTGTCACTCTGACTTAGTTAACTAATCCCCTGAGGGCCTACCTACCCCCAGCTAAGTATGCAGTAACTAGTGGGTGTTCAAATCACTGGAAGTCGAGGGTCTGTCAGACACCACCACCATGAATTTTATTTAACAAGGCCCTTGTAGAGACAGTGCCTTCCTCGAGGGATGGATAGAGATTTCCAGCACAGTAATAGGTTGGGGTGGGGAGGGTGAAGAGGACCATTTTTAAAAAGAGAATTCTTGACTCCTTCAGAAAGGAAGGCAACTGCCTATCACAGGTCCACAGGTCCTCACCTGAAAGCCCGATGCAGATGTGCTGTGGAACTGAGAATTGGATGCTAGCACACCGACATATAGTCACTTCCTGCTGTCCTCCAGTGAGAGCTGAGGCCATGGCTAGTGCATGTGTGACTAGAGCTGAGGCCGTGGCTAATGCACGTATGACACATTGGCGTGTGTGTGCAGTAGCGTGAAGAAGTGAGGACGATGCATTTTAGTTGGGCTGGGTGTTTCAGGCACTGTAGCTTTTGGTTGTGAAAACTTTTAGAATCTCAGAACTTTAAGAAAAAAGTTACACATAAGTAATTGTAGCAGTGGTTCTTACTTACTGAGGACTTGTATTAGGCCAGGCACTACAATGAGCCAGAATTTTACTGATGTCAATCCATTGGCCAGAATTATTATCTCCTACTTAAGTGATTCCAAGTGCCTGCCAGGACAAAGAACAAAATTAGGTATAGCCACTATCTGAAGATGCTTGCAGTGGGAGCCAGATGGACACACGACTATAAAGCTGTCATTCTCTAAGGGCCAGGAACAGGGGCCTGTGCCCTGCCTGGGCATCAGGGACGGCTTCCTAGGCAGTGTTTATCCAGCAGTCTTCAGCCAGAGGAGAAGCCAGCCAGTAGCGACTGCAGAGGTGGCTCTCTCGGCTCCTTCTAGCCCTTTCTGTTTCCATTAATGCAGCCTTCTCTTTCATCTGTTACAGAACTCCCATCTCAGCTTTCTCACAAGACAACATCTATGAAGTTCAGCCCCCAAGAGTAGACAGGAAGTCTACAGAGATCTTCCACGCCCACATCCAGGCCAGCAGAGGCATCATGCAGCCCCTTGGTAAAGAGGACACTGCCATGTACCGAGAGTACATCAGAAACCGCTACTTATGAGGAAGACGAAGTTGTGACAGTTCAGTGCCAGCTGCAAAAAGGAGTCCCGTGGATCTGGAGATACAGCTCTGTGGTTGAGGACATGTGCTGCCCTATCGGGATCTGCATTTGGTCCCCAGCATGCGTGTGGAGTGGCTCACAACCTTCAGTAGCTCCAGCCACAAGAGATCCAACACTGCCTGCTGGATTCTGCAGGCACCTGTACTCAAATGCACATGTGCATGCACACTCACGTGTGCACACACACAACAACACTGGAAGTAAAATCTTTCAAAAGTAACCCCTCCAAGTCCTTTGCTTCTGAAGCTTTTCACTCCTTTGTACCATGCAAATTACAAATTACAGGTAATAAAGAAATGGCTGCCTCTGTGGCTGTTTTGCTTTTGATTTATTTTAGGAAAACCTCATTGTTGCAGGATCCCAATGGGTATCCCTTGGGGGTGGTAGAAAGTAGGCATGACACCAATGGCACAGGCATCGGGAACAAGTTGAAACAAGCTCTGTTTATTCCAGGAAGGGATAAGCCTTATATACCCCCAGCCCTGCCCCAGGGGAGGAGATCCATTGAGTAGGCATCTGCCGAGGTGATGTGTTTGCTGTCCATAGGACCCGGGCTGGTTGTCAGGAGATACCTACTGCTCATGCTTTTCTGTCAGTCTAGGACAGATGTCAGACCCATTGAGGCTTAGTTACCCCACACTTCATGTTATGAAATGTGTAATTGGTAGGTTTCTGTGAATGTCCACTATGTGCCAGGAACTATGTGCAAGGTCTAGGAATATCCCAGTTACAAAGCAGCCCTCATCATTTTCTCTTAGAAAGGCAATGCTCTTTTCTTCATAGTTGCCGTTTTTAATTTACTCTTGGTTTTTATGTTAATTTTGAATTTTGACTGGGGAAAATATTTCCTTACCTGGAAAACTTGTGTTTGTAGGAAATGTACTCTGAAGTGTTTATGGATAAAGGAACCAGGTGTTAGCAAAGTACCATCCAGAATTGGGTTCAGGACAAACAGTATGTGAGAAAGCGGGTGAAGGAAAAAAACCTTGCAAATCTGAGGGCAGACAGTTATTTCCACTGTTCTAAGAACTTCTCTGTAAGATATATACAAAAGAAAACATTAAAAATAGCTGTTTGAGGGTCTGGAGAGATGGCCAGAGGTTAGGAATGCCTGTGGCTCTTACAGAGTACCTCAGGTTGGTACAGTCCTCTTCTCTATGTTACTTATAGGGAGGGACAAGGAACTGGGGTATATAAAGTGAGATCAAGCAGGGAACCGAGACATTAAAAAATGGCATCAAACACTGTAGCAGACTGTTAGAAAACACACAGCTACTACGTTAGTGGCTGACTATGTGGAGTACTAACCAATTTTGCCTGTCACCTGTTATGGTGGCTCACAACTAGCTGTAACACCAGCTCCAAGAGACCCAACGCCCTCCTCTGGTCTCTATAGCATCTGCACTCACTGTACACACACACACACACACACACACACACACACACACACACACACTTTTGAAATATAATTTTTAATGGTTCTAAACAATGTTGTGGTGCACAGCTGTGTAACATATTTGACACAGCATTCAGGCAGGTGATGGGAACATCTGGCTAGTACTCCACATAGACACTAACATGGCAGCTATGTGTTTTCTAACAGTTTGCCACAAAGGGTTTGATACCATTTTTTTATGTCTCAGTTCCCTGCTTGATCTCATTTTATACATCTCAGTTCCCAGAAAGCCTTTGTTCCTATAAGTAACATAGAGAAGAGAACCATGCTGTCTAACCAACAAGTATCATAGCAACAACTCTGGGACCCTAGGATTCTCTATGTGTTAGGTAAGTGTGAAGCTCCATTTAGCAGACATTTTTAATTGACACCATCATGAAATCAAGACTAGAAAATGACACAGTAATAGGGAAGAGGGATTTTGTGTTGGTACGATCTGCATCTCAGCACCATAGCTTGCTGCAGTATATGGGTTCCTATATTACTCTTCCCAAATCACAGGATAATCTGGAGTTGATGGTAGGCTGCCAGCTACAAATCAGACACTAATCTTAATTATCTTAATATTTATTTTTAGCATGACTGCTGGGGTTCACCCATAATGATAAAAATAAGCTTTATACTAAGTTCCCTGAAGATCTAGAAGATTGATTGTCTTTGTAACCTTTCTGAACCCAACTTGCTTTAACTGTAATGCTAATGATCCATGCCTGATGACGTAGACCTCTCATCCCATTTACTCTTGAGGCTGAGGCAGGAGGACCTGATGACGTAGACCTCTCATCCCATTTACTCTTGAGGCTGAGGCAGGAGGACCTGATGACGTAGACCTCTCATCCCATTTACTCTTGAGGCTGAGGCAGGAGGACCACCAAGTTCATGCTGAACTTAGAACTTGACTCAAAATAAAAAGTTAAAAGAGGGTTGGGATTATAGCCCAGAGATGGAGCCTGGCCTGGCATGTTAAGGCCTATTCTAATTTGGTCATGGTAAATACCATGACCAAAATTAATTCAGGAAGATTTCTTTCATCTTCCAGATTGCTAAGATTTCTTTTGTCCTTCATTAAAGGATGCTAAGACAGGGCTGGAGAGATGGCTCAGCGGTTAAGAGCACTGACTGCTTTTCCAGATGCCCTGAGTTCAATTCCCAGCAACCACCTGTAATGAAATCTGGTGCCTTCTTCTGGCCTACAGTGATACATGTAGGCAGAACCCTGTATACGTAAATAAATCTTTAAAAAAAAAAAGGATGCTAAGACAAATAAAAAACCTGGAGCAAACACAGAAGCAGAGGCCATGTACAACCTAGGCCCACCTCTATCAATTAGCAATCAAGAAAGTGTTTCATAGACCAGTTTGGTGGAGACAGTTTCTCAGCTGAGGGTCCCTCTTTCCAAGAATGTCAAGCTGATAGTCAATACTAGCCATCGTAAGGGTTTTGGTCATGGTATTTATCATGAGAAAGTAAATAGAACAAGACCTTAAACATATCAGACCAGCATTCTACTTTTGTGCTATGTCCCCAGCTGTGGTGGTTTGAAAGCAAATGGCCCCCCGAAGGGAGTGGCACTATTAGGAGGTGTGACCTTGTTGGAGTAGATGTGGTTTTGTTGGAGGAAGTGTGTCACTATGTAGGTGGGCTTTGCAGTCTCATATATGCTCAAGCCATGCCCATTGATACAGACCACTTCCTATTGCTCGTGAGTCAAGATGTAGAACTCTCAGCTCCTTCTCTAGCACCATGTCTGCCTGCATGCTGCCTATCTGCCCACCATGATAATGGACTAGACCTCTGAACTGTAAATGAGCTGCCACAATGAAACTTACAAAGTTTTCCTTTGTAGTTGTTGAGGTCATGGTGTCTCTTCACAGCTATAGAAACCCTAAGACACTAGCCATCTTTTAGCTTTTTACTTTGAGACAGGTTCTAAGTTGACCAGGTTGACCTTGAACTTGGCAGTCCTCCTGCCTCGGCCTCCCCAATACTGCCCCAAACAAGCAAAAGTCAGGAGGGTGTTATCTCCTATGTTGTCTGACTGTGAAACTGGCCATGGATTGGGCAGACAAATAATGTTTAGTCAACCATAGCTGTGGTTGATGATGGTGAATGGGAATAAATGGTGGCGGAGGCACTGATGGTGTTTTCACTACCAATGCCCCAATGTTCTTTGTTTAAAGCGTCTGCTTAAGTCCCTTTCAGAGTTGCTAATTTTGATGTGACAGGATGTGTCTGGACCATCATTTTTGCCACTAATTCTGATTACTTTGGCTAATTAATGATGCTTTACAAACTGAGGGCAAAGCATTTAACCCTGCGTGGGGGATAACGAGCACAGGGAACATGTAAACAAATTGAATGTGTGTCTGAAAGCATTGATGGCCTAACATGGCATAGAGGACACAGAGGCCACTGTCTTTGTAGACCCTAAGGGAAGAAGTAGGTGATACTTGAGAACATGGCTAATGTGGAAATATTAAGATACACAAAATAGGGAAATCACTTACATACAAGCCAAGAAAGCTACAAGCCAAAGGTCTGCATGCTACTCTCCAGGCCAAAACTGGAACCCACAGAGAGAGTCTCCTCCCCCTAGTTCTTTTTATGCCCCGTACGTTCTACGTATCTGTGAACACACCCAAACGGGCATGGTCAGCGCCGTAGGTACATAGACCTCTCCCTACGCATGGCCTTTGGGTCCCAGTACTTTTTAGTAGCCATTGAAATTGGAGCAATCACTTCAGCATCTCTAGACAGATAGCTGTAGAGAGAAGATATTGGAAAATTTATGTAAAGTATGGAGGCCAGTATTTATCTAAATGTAAAGAGTCACTAAGTTCATTCGAAAGGTCACTGAGGGTGTGGTCATTACTGCCTACTTACCAGGGTCCTCAGTGCCATTGTGAAGGAACGTCTACACTCATGCTTACCTGTGCTAGTCATATATCAGCTTGTTTCTATAGATTTTAGTTCCTTAAGTCAAGCAAACTAAACAAGTCTTGTAACAGTAGCTCACCAACCAAATGCTCACCAAATAGTGGGCATACCCTATGAAATAAAAGCTATATGTTGACCATAGTAACATGCACAACAGCACAGTGTTCACATTAAAGTTACAGGGTGCTCGTTCTCCTAGGAAGGTATGTGTTCGTGTGAGGAAAAAGAGTCAGTGAGTGAGCCCCCCAAACTCTTTTACTTCCTCTTCCTCCCTTCTGTCTTTCAACTTGGTCTCCTAGTGTCACTTCTTGCTGCCACTGTGGATAAAAATAACATCTCATGTCACAAGCCTAGATCCCTTAGTCTTGGTTGGACTTTTCCAGTTTATCCCCTGCCTGGCCATGCCATTGGCGAAACGAGACACATCTACTGCAAGTGATTCTAGCATGAAAAGTCATTCTTTGCCATGAGCAAAAATCTTACAAATGTGATTTGTCCTAAAAACAGGAACTTAACTTTAAGCCTAGATTTTACAGATCCAGATTGAAATGACTGTGTGGAGCCCCTGTCTCCAGGGAAAAGTGGCTCCTGTCACAATTCGAATACTTTGTTCTCCCTGATGTATGAAATGAGAGTCTAACTTTAGTCAAAAACTTCCCCTATATCTCCTGTTTTGCAGGGAACCCTTTCTTTCACTCAACTCTGAGTTTTCTCCTGAGGTTGCCAGAAGCTGAGTGAGAAACGTTTTGTCCCTTTGGAGACCAAGACCCCACCAGTCCGTCACCCTCACTGTGCCTTGGGAGCTGGCTGGTCAGAATACTGTAGAGTGCCCAGAGAAGATGAAGTTGCTCTCGTGCACCAGTGGGGGTTTTCTGGAAATCACGTTCTGTTCTTTTCACATTAGGTTAGAGCTGCATTCGCCTTCTTAGCTTTACCCCCTAGCATTTTTCAATTGTTCTGTTAAGGTAAGAGCCACTTTTTGAGCCCACAAATTAACCAATTGCTCCAGCTAGATGAGTCCTCTGTTGAGGGTAGCGTGATCTCTTTTCCTTGTTTACTGAAGCGTGCTGCCCTCCCTTTGGAAGAAGTGGCTGGCTATTTGGAAATTGCATGTGTTCTTCCGTGCTGCTGGCCGAGGTCAGGTGTCTCTGTCCACACATGGCAGCTTTCTTCAGTTGACACTCGAGCCCCCTTGCCATCTTAGAGCCCGGGAGGTCCATCACTAATAAAGAACGTTAAGCTGCCATTTAACCTTTGCTACCCACACACAAACCATTTCTCTATGCTCTGCACTTTGGCACATTTGAGTGGACTCTAATGTAACCTCGAGTCGGCAAATACAAATTGTAACTAAAATTGATGCCCACAGGTTGAAGATTGTTTTTTCCATAAAGAAAATGACTTGCTGTAGCTTACTGAGAAAGGGAAGGGCCGGAAAACAGAATTTGCTAAATGCAGCAGTGGCCAAGAAGCTGGTCCAAGCAAGAGCAGCACACATGGGTAATGGTGGAGAGACTCACAAAAGCTAGTGTCACAGGATTAGCTGTAGAGATGAGGAGAGCGCCCTTGGCAGCCTTTTCTTTGCTACTAAGAGCCAAATAGCTCCAGCATCTCTCTAATGCGATCCATTTAAAATGGGAATTATAACGGAGCTGAGTTGTCTCATCCAGTACCCAACTCCATCTCCTCAGTATTGTACCCTACAGTTGATTGGGTTGGTATTTCATGTCGCCACCTGGCCCCAAGGTTCTAGAATATTCTAAATGATGCAGCCCAAAGGTCCTGCCTTCAGGGAGCCATGCCATCATGGTATCATCTTTAATTATAGCTGGATAGGTCTCTGGGCAAGTGCTCGTTATTAAACTTGTAGTGGGCATCTTTGACTTATGTTAAAAAGAGTCATGCCTGCAAGTGTGTGGGGTGTGTGTGTGTGTATGTCTGTCTGTCTGTCTGTCTATTAGTGGGTAGCTAAGGTTTGGAGAGCATGGCCACTGGCTTGCCTGCAATGCCTTCCTCTGTTTTTCAATCACGATCACTTCTGACTCTGTTAGGCCGGGACAGGAGAAGGAGATAGTGTGTCTCTCTGTATTGCCCTTCCTGGTTTTGAACACTGGGACTCAGCAGTGTACTAGGAGCCAGGCCCACTGCTGCAGGTGGACTTGTTATTGTGATGAAAGCATTTCTCTCTCTGGGTAGTCTATAGCATAGAGGGGAAAACAGATGTGAAAGAAACATAGAACTCCTAGCCTACTTTCTAGGGTAATCTGGAACAGTGTTGCTAAATTGGATTTTCAGAAAATAATTTAAAATGAACATATTTGGGCAACAGAGAAGGCACTCGCAAAAATGATAGAAATATGGGTATAGCCTGGTAGTCAGAGATGAGTTTCTGTCCTGCCCCATTCCACAGTTGCTTCCCAAATTACCACACAGGGGGCTTATGTTAATTATAAATGTTTGGCTGGTAGCTCAGGTTTATTACTAACTAGCTCTTACGCTTAAGTTAACTCATAATTCTCATCTATGGTTAGCCATGTGGCTTGGTACCTTTTCTCAATGAAATCTTCTCATTTTGCTTCCTTCTGTGCTGTCTGGCGACTCCTGACCCTTCCTTTTTCCAGAATTCTCCTAGTCAACTTGCCCTGCCTATACTTCCTGCCTGTCTACTGGCCAATCATCATTTTATTAAATCAATTCGAGTGACAAATCTTGACAGTGTACAAGAGCATCATCCCACAGCAAACCTAAGTTGGGAACTGGGTGTCCTGAAAGCTGCCAGGAATTTCTGAATGTAAAGATGATGATGGAAGGGAAGGGAAATGGTGAGGAAAATCAGGAATAGCGTAAACATCAGGCATGTAGATTAGGAAGAGCCTGGATATGCAAATGAAATGCAAATGCAATGGTTCCAACAGAGGTTCCTACCATCATAATAATTGTTGAAGACCTTCAGAGTTTCTGTTTGCATAGGTCCTCGCTTGGTATTTAATCCAGTTAGAAATGTAACTTATAGTAAACTTACCATACGTTAACAAAAACAGCATGCGCCTTATCTTCAGGATACCAACCTCATTAAGGCTGGTTGCATTGTGAAATCTGGAACTGTGTCAGTGAGATGTGACATTAAATCCATCAGTGATTTCAAACTCAAGATGGATCTTTTGATTGTGTGATTTTGTGACACCCTGCATTGATCATTCAGAAAATACTGGTTCACTGAATTGGGCAGATCTTCCAAATGTTGGCAGATTCATGTTACAGCCAGCCAGCCTTCTAAAAGGACATTCAAGCCTTGGGAGGCTTCCAGGTTCACGGTGCTGAACCCAAGTTTTCTAAAATGAGTGTTTGCTTGAAAACTCAGATTTTATCGTTGGCCACAAATATTTCCAATTTTCCTTGTAACGAGCTGCTCACTACGTTCATTTTTCTAGAATACTCTGCCAAATTCCCCACATCTGAATAACTACAGTTTGGCAATTATTCTCTGAAGTAAAAATAGCCTCTCATGGAAAAGTGGCTGGTTCCAGCACAGCCCACTTTGTTCCAAAGGCAGCCACTGCACTTGGTGAGCATGGGGAAACTGCCCGCCCCCACCCCATGCCATCACACGGAATATTTTCAGGGCAGTATTTATTCAACGGCAGAGGTTTTCCCAAGTCAGTTTGTGTTGACTGTGGTGATGAAGAGTGTGCTGTGGGTAGTTTGCTAACCTACCTTGGTTCACGTTAAGGCTCCTGCAGTTTTAGCCCCCCCCCCCGCATTTCCCTTTACTAGGGCAAAAGTCAACATGATAGCAAAAGATCCAATGGTAGCTTCAAATCATTATGAAAATGGTTTCTACCTCATAGCCCTCTAGCCAGATCACAGAAATCCTGCTACATGTGGGAGCGGCATATGAGACCTGTACATGGGATCACAGGGTTAGTGTGCTCTGGTGTAGACAGCCCCCAGCCCCCAGCCCCCATCCTGAAGAAATGCCATGATTGGACTCGCTGTCCTTCGGGTGCTCACATGGCCATTTGTTACCTGTTGTCTCCCAGGATGATGGAGCACCAGGGAAATAACCAACTCACACTCATCCCCAAACCCAGAGCCCACACAAATGGCCTTCAGTAAGGTCACTGAGGACCAGCCTGGCAGCGATGACTCTGGAGTCTGGGACCAGCAGGGCTGTGAATCATCTGCCTGTCTTTGAGTCAACTCCTTTAGAAAGACATTAACTCATTCCTGCTTTTAAAGACCTAGCAGGGAGATTTGCACCTTTCTTCAAGCCCAGACCATCACCACCCAGGGGTGCTTGAATACAGGTGGGTTACCTTGTCATTCCTGAGAAAGATATTTATGAAGACAACAAATTCACTTTAATATCACACCAAAAAAATCAGCTAATACAGAATTTTACTTTTGTTGGATTTGGTCATTGAAACAATATAAGTTGTACAGACAATGTTAACATTTCATTTATTTTTTTGAAATAGGATTCTCAATATGTAACCCAGGCTGTTCTCAAATTCACAATCTTCCTTCCTCAGTCTCCCCAACTGCCTCGATTATAGGCACATGTCACATGCCTACCTAAGAACACTTGATGTGTTTTTAAAAGTTTTTTTTATTTGTACTGAGAATGTTTCAATTCTAATACAGGCCATGTTAATACACATTTGTTTGTGTATTTAGTTACTTATTTTTCTCTGTAGTTAATTGTGATTCTCTACTTCCAGACAGACTAACCGAAGAAGTGTGGTTTTGCAGAGACATGGTAATAACAATTTGTTAAGTTTTATTCTGCCTTAGTAAAGCCCCATGCTTCAGAAAAATAATCTGAGAAGAGATACCACATGTTGGCAAATCACTTGTGACTTAAAAAATCCTTTATGAATCTCTTGTCCCTGATTACAGAGTCATCTTTAATTCAATTCAATAAAACATTTAATTTTGTCTCTATCTTTAGAGAAATTCACGGGTCAGGTTGTTCACAGAAAATATCTAGTAAATTGAAGTGTATGACCTTTCTAATCATCGTTTCAGGTCAGACTGTAAAGAATCCCTTCATCCTTTCCCCATGAAATCTTGAGGAATAGAATTAAATCAGATGTCTCTATAAATGTTCTGGGAGTTTCCAATTAAAAAAAATTTCAACAGTCTAATCAAGAAGCTCAAATTGTTGCCTATATTGGAGACAATTTTGCATGCAAGACTGCATGTTTTTAAAAAATCATCTAGTTGGAGTTGGCAGCCATGGTAAGAGTTCAGAGCCAGGTGTGAGTGGAAATGCCATGTCCACACTTACACTGGAGGCTTAAGATGACATTACAGTCCTAGCTGCATAGTGACCTGGACTCCACTCGTTGCCCGGCCTATAAGAACCCAACCTCTCATAGGACCACGAGTCTCCAGGAGCCCATGTGCCAGTCACTGGCATCTCTGTGCACATTGGTTAAGGGGCTAGACTTAGAGAAACTGTGTTCAAGTTCCTGCTTCAGCACCCGATGACCAATATATAACCCCTCTCCCTCATTTCCACTTCTGTTAAATGGTATTGATTGCATTTGTATCATTTTGAAGATTAGATGAGTTATTTCATGAAAAAAAAAAACTGTTCAGAAGAATTCCTGGCCCACAGCACACTCTTTGATATGCCGGCATTGTTACTATGAGACTAAAAGCTGTGTGAGATCCCAGCAGGGGATACGTCCCGGGAAGTCCGAGGCATCTACAAAACTCAGCCTTTATGTGTCCGCTCCAGTCTCTCTAGCTTGGAGTAAATGGCAAGGAGGAGCTTGTTGGGAAATTGGGGGAGGCAGAAGAGAGCTGCCAATTTCAAGAAGGGTTCAGAATGCTTAGAAAGGAGTTTGCCTGGAGCCCAAGTAGCCTAGACCTTGCCTCCAGTCCTGAGACTGGAGACTGATGGACAGACAGACTGTTCCTGTTTTCACAGGACTCGAATGCGTGTCCAGGGTGTCAATAAACTCCTGGCGGGTGACGGTGTTTTCGTGCATCACTGTTCCCCGTACGTCTGGGACAGATGTCCAAAGGAGGGCCTGCAGTTAGGTGTTCTTTCATGCCCCCCTGGAGACTGAGAATACTGGGTAAGAGAAGGGCACTGCGCTGCCAAGGCCAAGATTTGGACGTTCATCCGGCCTGAGGAGAACAGCCTGTAATTGTAGCAAAAGGCGAGTGCTGACTGAGAAGAACGTGACTGGGTGGATGTGTGAAGAATTCCAAGTGGCAAATTCTCACTAGGAAACATTACGGAGAGCCTTCTGGGCTGGGATGGCCTGCTGTGGGGTTATGAAGTATGGCTGATAGGGCTTGATGGGGAAGATGATAAAGAGAGCTTTGTGGTAGAGTGACCCCCCTGTGGGGGCTGGGGGCTTTGTGGTAGAGGGACACCCCCCCATGGGGGCCGGGGAGAAAGGGTGTGTGAGAGGGTAAGTCATCACAACTGAATCTGAACTGGGTTGTGACTAGCTCTGAAGTATATGTCTGTGTTTGGAGAGAGTTTGATAGTGGTGAGGTTGATCTTAGAATTGGCACGGTTGTGTGTGGGTTGCATGCCTGGGTCCCCAGAGGCTGGCATACACAGCCTGATTGTGCCAGAACCAAAGAGTAAGGGGTTTGCCTGGAGCCAAAGTAACCTAGAACTTGCCTCCAATCCTGAGACTGGAAGACCGATGGACAGACAGACACGCTGACAGACTGTTCTGGTTTTCACAGTGCAGCTCTCCTCTACTTTCCTTGGCCAGACTGTAGAATTGGCACCATCCATACTGTCCATGGCTCTGGGTTCTGTGAGGACTGCTCTCTCTGACCTGGGACCCTGGGACTTTGGAACCTCAGGACCCCAGGATTCTGGGGCTCCAGGACCCTGGGGCCCTGGGACCCTGGGATCCTGAAGCAGCGGCTTCCGGAAACACAGGAAATAGACTGCTTGGTGGCTGTATTAGGAAGACCAGAACAGAGTGGCCCTGGGACTTGTCCTCAGCTTCAGTCATACAGATGTTCTGGGAAGGATGAGAAATACCGTAGGCCTGAAGGTGCGCTGCCCCTCCCGCAGGAAGTTAGGAGTACGTGAGTGAACAGCGTGACCTCCCAAGGATGCCATGTGCACACAAAGAAAGAACCTCTCCCTGTTGAGGAATAATGTGTAGCTGGAGAGAACCAATGGGACCACTGATTTTCCTAGGGAATCAAGCTAAGCTTCCAGCCGTATCCAGCACACGAGGGTGTGCTGCGCCTAACGCTGAAGAAAACATGCATTTTACTTCAAAAGGCCTTTGGTAAGCATGCCAGTGAGTTGATTCAGTGCCCAGAAAAGGAAACCACGGTTTAAATGTCCTCTAGTCTTACAAGAATGGTGTATACTCGAGGCTCTCTCCTTGACAGCTGAGTCTGAACTGTCTACCTCGAGATCCGCTCCCAGTTGTTGAACACTTACTGGGTCCCAGGCCTGCTGAGCTGCCCAGCTGCTGATTCCATTCTTTAACCCCGCAGTCTGCACTGGGAAGTGCTGGTTAGTAAAGCCTGCTCACTGCTGGAGGGGCCGAGGCTACCATTGCTGCCTATACCTCCAGGCCTCCAAAGAGAATGGAATCAGGACTTTTGGTTGCCCGGGGTTCATGAGTATCCCTTAGAATTCATGCCAATGCATGTGTTTTTCAAAACAAAACAAAAATACCTACATGATGGAGAAAATAGAATTTGCATCCCAGAACATGAAAAAGGTTTCTCTTTGGAACTACTGGAGCCAACACCACCTGTTTCCTTTTCTTTCTTTTTCTTTTCCATTTGTTGTTGCTGACACGGTTTCCCTGAAGTAGCGCTGGCTATGCTGGAACTTACTGTGTAGACCAAGCTGGCCTGGAACTCATAGAGATCCACCTGCCTCTACTTCTTAAATACAGGCATTAAATGTGTTTAATCCTAGCAGTTTCTTTGTTTGGAAACATGACCATGAGAAACCACTTGAGACTTATCACAGACAATTTTTTTTTCTCGTGGCAGACAAGGCCGTGGAACTCCTTCCCTGCGTTTCTAGAACTCAGTGAGTATTGTGGGCTGGTGTTTAGACAAAGGCAGTGAAACAAAGAAAATGGCACCGATGTGCCGACCTGGAACCCATATTTGGCTGGTGAAAGCATCACTGCAAAGCGCCCCACCCTAAGAATTAGGTGAACCCAGAGTCCCCGGAGGAACCTGCAGCCTGACAAGTAGCCCCAAGTCGCCACCGCACTCCTGGGGGCTTGCCGAGTTCAAGCTTTCCACCCGCGATCATTTTTGGATCCTAATTGTTCTCCACGGACGGTCTCATCTGCTGAGCGTTTGGTGCCCAGCTAGTGATGTGAAGCCGGAGATGCCCACCCAGACACAGTGTAGAGCCAACTGAACGTCTTCATTCCAGCTGGCACCACCACACCCAAGGGTTCGGGGACTTAGGTGCAACCTAGGTGTCCAGAACACCGGGATTTTTAAGTACAGAGACCCTGACCAGGATTCTGGCTCAGCAGGGGGCGAGGGCGGCTTTGCCGAGTGTGCAGGAAACAAGCGGACACGGGTTAGCTTGAGGGAGTTTATACAAACAGGCTGACTTAAAAGGAGAAGTTAGCTAGAGCCGGGTAATTTTTCGTGGGATTCTCCATCAAGGATGATGAAATTCTACTTAAATTGAAGTGTCCTCAGCAAGAATACAAGATAGAGGAATCTTCGCTGTCTTGTCCTGTCACATGCGAACTGGGGCCTGGTTGCTGGATGTGGGGGAGGGGGACGGAGTGGGGGCTGAGCAGAACTGTAACAACTTCACTGGGAACACCCTCTCCTGCCAGAGCAGAGCCGATACACTGGGGAAGCCTTTCCCTGAAGCAGGGCTGTAAGCTGCTATGCTTACTACAACCTGTGGTAGTCCTTGGCTCCCGAGTGCCAGAATCCATCTGGGCCCCTGTAATGCTTACGTAGGGTCCATATCCCGTCGTCTGGGTCGGCCCTGTGGCATCAATAGCTCTGTGATGTTTGTCTGTTTGCAGCGCTGGAGACTGAACCCAGGACCTTAAGCATGTTGGACAAGCACTCAACAATTGAGCTACAGCCCCAGGCAGCGGCAGTATCTC
This sequence comes from Mesocricetus auratus, assembly GCF_017639785.1. NCBI lineage: Eukaryota > Metazoa > Chordata > Mammalia > Rodentia > Cricetidae > Mesocricetus > Mesocricetus auratus. The sequence continues at coordinate 2,776,353 of NW_024429199.1, forward strand.
ACAGAGCTCTTAAAGAGCTCTGGTTTAGCCGGGTGTTGGTGGCGCACGCCTTTAATCCCAGCACTCGGGAGGCAGAGGCAGGAGGATCTCTGTGAGTTCGAGACCAGCCTGGTCTACAAGAGCTAGTTCCAGGACAGCCTCCAAAGCCACAGAGAAACCCTGTCTCAAAAAAACAAAAAAAAAAAAAAAAAGAGCTCTGGTTTTAGAACCGGGACACTTGCTAGAGCGTCTGTGCCATGTGGAAGCCCAGTGCTCCGAACAAGAGTCTAGCTGAGGTCCCCACTCTTGGCTGCCATCAGTCGTGTGTGTTACCTTCTGAACCTGAGATGTCTCCCATGGGCTCCTGTGCTTTAACACCTGGTACCCAGCCCGTGATGCTCTTTCAGGGGCAGAGAGGCCTGGTTGGTAGAGCGGTCACTGGGAGCAAGCCTTTGAGAGGTATAGCATGGCCTGTCTCTTTGCTTTCTAGTTGTGAGAAAATGAACGAGCCTCTGCCACATGTTCCCCCTGCTGTCACCCCATGGCGTGCGTCCTCTAAAGTGTGAGCCGAAATGAACTTACGCCTTCCCTAAGACTGTGGGAAGTTTTAAGTTTGCAAAATGTTTTATGTTGTGATGCTGATATTTATGTGTGATTTGGGGGATAAACAAGAAAAGGAAGGTTGGAGCTTTCCAGTAATGTATGTGGGTGTCACACTGAAATGGAGTCGATTGTGCTGTCTGGTTTTATGTCAAATTGATACAGGTAGTAGTCATCCTGAGAGAAGGGAATGTCAATTAAGAAGATGCCTCCATAAGATGGGGCTGTATGTAAGCCTGGAGGGCATTTTCTTAATTATCGATTGATGTGGGAGGCCTAGCCCATTGTGGGTGGTGCCGTCCTTGGCTGATGGTCTTGGGTTCTATAAGAAATCATGCTGAGCAAGCCAGTACGCACCCTGCTCTGTGTGAGTACCTGTCTTGACTTCCTTCCATGATGGAGTGCCATGTGAAAGTGTAAGCCATAGAAACCCTTTCCTCCTTATCGTGTTTATGGTTTCATCACAGCAATAGTAAGGCTGACTAAGACACTTCCTTAAGTTGTTTCTGGAAAGCATTTTGTCACAGCAACAAGGGAAGCAATATGAATCCTGAATGAAGGGAACTCCAGCTGATTCCAGCTCTGAGCTATCAATTTAAGGTCATTTGAGGTCCCAGAGATCAGAACAGAGAAAGGCAAAGTGTCCTTGTGTGGTCTCTGTTAATCTTTTTTGTTACTATAATTGTTGTTAAAATGTCTAAGTTTACTCAGTAAAGAGACACGAACCGTGAGTCAACGGTCCCACATGGAGTTTTATTGGTAGACAGGAAAGGAAAGGGGGGGAGAGAGAGATAACCAACCCATGCAGAGCAGAGAGAGAGAGAGAGAGAGAGAGAGAGAGAGAGAGAGAGAGAGAGAGAGAGAGAGATTGAGAGAGATTGAGAGAGATTGAGAGAGAGGGCAGGGGTCTATCCTTTTAAAAGGGTCCTTCACACCTGCGTGCAGACTGGTTCTCATGGAACTCTGGGCTGGCCAGAGTGCTGCCTGAGTGCATTCTGCCAGGTAACAGGGCCAGGCCAGCGTAATGCCTAAACCTTTCAATAATAAAATTCCAGAGGCTGGATCACTGATTATAAAGAAAATAATCCTGAAGAGGGTTATTTTTTTTTTAAGTTAGCAGTTTTGGAGGCTACAATGTTTAAGACTAGGCAACCACGTTAGTTCATCTTCTTCTGAGGACCTCATGGCTGTGGCATCACGGGACAGGAAATGATCCCATTGCCAGACAAGGAGATGGAGGGTGATTATATTAGTTACTTTTCAGTTGCAGTGATTAAACGCCAGACCAAGGCAACTGATAAAAGGAAGTGTTTATGTGGGTTGATGGTTCCAGAGGGAAAAGGGGAGCATGGCATCGCAGGTGGGGTGAGTGGATGCACTCTCAAAGCCTGCCTGGTGGAAGGCCATGCCTCCAGACTTCCCCAAGCAGCACCACTCACTGGGAATGCAGTGTTCAGATGGCTGCGTCTACGGGGGACATTTCTTTTATCCAAACCACCACAGTGCCTCCAATATTAAGCTCACTCTTGTAATACTTGACTTTTATGAGGGTGACAAAATTGCTTTATGTAACAGGATTAATAAAAACCCAGAGACTGATTTTGGGGGTTCAAGCTTCAAGCTGAAGATCAGAAAAGCAAAGCAGCCAGCCACTAGCTCTTACCGATACCTATGACTGAAGGGACTGTCCTGTCCCCAGTGTGGCTGGAGAATAAATCTCTTCACTAAACCTCAGACTGTAATCCTGTCTCCAACAAGCCTCAGACTGCAATCCCAGACTTCTGCCTCTTCCTTTTGTACATCTCAAAGCTGGGATTAAAGGTGTGTTATCCCAAGTGCTGAGATCACCTTTGTGTGATGTGTTTCTCTTTAGGACTGGGTTAATTTCATGTAACTCAGTGTGGCCTTGAACTAACAGAGATCCATCTGCCTGTATTCTGAGTCCTGGGATTAAAGGTGTGTGCCACACCTGGCTCTATGATTTGCTAGTATAGCTGCTGGGATTAAAGGTGTGTATCACCACTGCCTGGCTCTATGGTTGTGGCTAGTTTTGCTTTCTGTACCCTCAGGCTAACTTTAATAAATCATAAATAATATATCACCACAGCTTTAATCCTTTCTGAGAGCATATCTCAATGAATTAGGAACCTCCCATGAGGCCCCACATATTACTGTCACAACACTGGAATCAAGCTTCCAATATATAAACTGACAAATCCTATATAACCATAGTAGGAGCACATAACATATTAAAAGTGTTGTTTTTGAAAATACATTTTATTGAAAATAATTTTTCTATACAATATATTCTGACATGGTTTCTTCTCCCCAAGACCCTGTCAAACTCCCCACCCACACAACTCTACGCCATTTCTTTCTCTCTCTCTTTAGAACAAACAAACAGGCAAAAACAAACAAACCAGAATTAAATAAATAAATGGATTGTTTTGAGGGATGTCACAATGTGAACATTACATTCCCCCCAGTTCATATGTTTAAATGTCTATTTTATTGTGAAAGGATTAGGATGTAGCACTTTAGGAGATGATTTACGTTTCAGGGTAGGGCCCTCATGAAGGGTACTCGTTACCTTATAAAAGGCTTGAAGGAAGCTTGATAGGCTCTCTTGTCATTGTCCCTTCTGTCACTTGAGGACACAGCATATCTTGGAAGTAGAGAACAGCCCTCATCAGCTGCTAGATCTCCCATTGACCTTGGACAGCCCTACCACCAGAACCATGAGGAATATATTTCTACTTATGAATCGAATAAAAATTGAGCTGGTGAGATGGCTCGGTAGTTAAGGGCACTTGCCACCAAGCTGACAATATTGGGACCCACATGACAGAAGTGAGAATTGACCCATAAACTGTCCCCTGTCATCCATGTACATGTGGTGGCTCACATGCTCATGCATGCATGAACACACTAAATAAATATTAAAACTTTAAAAATAGCCTGCTGGTGGCGGCTCATACCTTTAATCCCAGCACTTGGAAGGCAGAGACAAGTGGATCTCTGTGAGTCTGAGGCCAGCCTGGTCTACAAAGCAAGTTCCAGGACAGCTAGAACTGTTACACATAGAAACCCTGTCTTGAAAAACATTTTAAAATAAATCAATTGCTCTGTCTATGGTAGTTTGCTATAACAGCATAAATGCAAGGGCTGCTTACACTACAGAGTGAGTGCAAGACCAGCTTGAGTTACATTGAGGCCCCATCTCAAAGTAAAAAGTAGAAAGAGAGCTGATGCTGGAATCCAGATGGAGAGTGTTTCTGAGCATTCACAATACACTGGGTTCAGTCTCCAACACTACAATAAACTAACCAACCCACCAACCAACCAACCAGCAAGCCAACCAACCAGCAAACCAGCCAACCAACCAACCAGTCAACCAACCAACCAACCAACAAATCAACCAACTAACCAGCCAACCAGTCAATCCACCAACCAACTAGCCAACCAACCAACCAGCTAACCAGCTAGCCAAACAACCAACCAGCCAGCCAAACAACCAACTAACCAATCAACTAACCATCCAGTCATCCAGCCAGACAGCCAACCAGCTAACCAACCAATCAAGAGACAGCATGGCTAACAATATAGACTGCTCCAGATCACTTTCTTTGTCTGGGCAAATTAAAGGGGAACTTGCATATCCATTGATCTTTTCTGGAGTTAGGATTAAACTGGTCTCTCCCCCTGCCATCCATAAGACACTAGACAGTGGCTCTATGGCCAATAAACATAGACCCTGATGAACACAATCAGCCTTCCCACCTACGACAAGTATCAAGAATACGTTTTTCTTTAACAATCCAAACGAAGTTAACATTCTTTTGGGGTATTACAGCTAAATGTCACCGCTTTTCCTGAGTCTTGTAATTAAAGTCTGTAGCCTCATTCTGGGTGATGAGTTTTAATCTTTTTCATGAATGATGCAGTATGTGAACCAGGAAGTATGGAAAGTGATGATGTCAATACTCAGGATCAGGGCTGTCTGCTTTTCTTGTGGATCTGGCCACTGGCCACTGGTCCTCACAGAACACAGACACAGGTCAGAATTTCCACGTCAGTGATCCAGCCCTAGGCTTCTATGCAGGGGTCCTGGGGAGCAAATAGTATGAAACTGGGAAAGGCAAAATGGGTGAGACAAAGTGCAGACCTGTTGGTGGCCACTCAGATCATGTTACTTTGCTTTGACAACACTTATGAGGCACATGTCACTTTTAGTATGGCTAGAGTATTCAAGATGAGTCCTCCCAAGCTTCAAGTACTGATGCTTAAGCCTCTCTGTGGGTTACAAAGAGGAACTTAAACCAGGTGAGATGTTTACAGGTGGATGGCTTGGGGGAAGTAATTAGGTCTGGATAAAGTTGTCCCAGTGTCTGAGCACAATGACTTTACAACAAATGGTACATTTGTGCTCCGCATCTCTTGTCCTGGGGTGCCCTGTATCACCTTGGGACTCGGCCATCAATAAGTCTATCACTAACCCTGGTCCTTCAACTTTGCTCTTTCAGAATCAAGTGTCTTTGTGTTTTGTTCTGACAACAGAAAGCCAAATTCTAGAAGGCAGGGACAGAATACAGGGATGACCAAACTGCCATGCATGTGAGTGGACTGTGAATTCAATTGACTCAATTCCAGGTCAGTGAAACTTCTGTTTCATGGTATGGATTGTCACAGAAATAAAAAAGTGGACAACTGACTCTACAGGGAGCTCAAAATCCCACACAAGAGGCCACCTCTTCCCAAGGTCTTTTTGACCCTTCCTCACCTCGCCTTAGAGCCTTCCTCCAATCCTTCATCCACAAGCAAAGAACAGGTCTCCATCCGTTCAGCACAGGGCTCTTTAAAAACGGGCCATTCCCTGTGCAGGTGTGGGCAGCTTATCTCAAGGGGCTTCGTCTGGAGGAGGCTGAGGGAAGTGCCAGCCTGTGGAAGGCGGGCTCAGTAGGGATTTGGTCTCCCTGCTATCTGCTGAGGCCCTGGAGCCTCTGGCATGTGACTGTTTCCTCAGCCTGCGACTTTACTTCATCCAGCCTTCCGGACTCTTGTTTGTTTTACTCGCTCATTCATTAATTTATTCATTTACCAAAGGAGTACCGATCCCATGCTGGGCAGGTGCTAGGAGCTAGGACGCAAACACAAATAAACACTGCCTCTGCGTAGCTCTTTGGCTATTAGCCATCTTGAAGTGTGCAAATACACATATGTATTCAGCCTTCACACATGCTGTTCCAAACAGTTTGTGTCCGATAACTCATTGGATTGTCACGGTAACCCTCCCAACAAATAATATTATCATCTTTAGTTGACGCAGAGGAGCTGAAGCGTAGAGAGGAGACGCTTGCCCTGTGTCACAAGCTTCTAGAGGACTCAGGAATCAGACGAGACATTTTGGACCTTGATTGCATTTTTACTCTCTTGAATTAGGTGTCTCTAGGGGTTCGAGGACAGGGTAGGGACATGAGTGACAGAGAACAGCAAACCTCTGAAAAGAACTTCCTCCTGGAGTCCTCTGAAACAGCACAGAGGGTAGCGACACACAATGTGTAGTCAGAGGCAGCTTCAGCACCAACAGAGACTACAGCAGATAATTTAAGGAGCACACACACACACACACACACACACACACACACGCGCGTGCACGCGCACACACACACACAGGAACACATACGCACATTTGCTCCAAAGTTATAGAGCTTCCAGGACATGCATGTACTCGGGCAATTGTATACTTGGCAGAGGCTTTGGAACTGAAGGATCCATCCAGCATGGCAGGAATCCCAGGACAAGATGCCCAGGGATTGCTCCTCATCCTTTTATACCTCCTTCAGCACTAACAAGAGCCTAGCCTACAATAGACCTTCAGTGAGTCTGTGCAGAATGAGTATTGGTGGCTATTCTAGAAGCTCAGCTGGAAAGTGTACATCTGTGCCTATATTGCCTGCCACAGCCTGAATCCCCAGCTGGTACACATACCTGTGTGGCAGACTGGCCCAGGATGCAAAGGCTTTGTCTGCTGGTCCTGCCACCATGGAAATGTCTTACCTCCTACAAAATTCTGCTTTTGCAGCCTACCTTGCACTTCCAGGAAAATGTTTCATTAAGAGCAAATAGTTTTAGTCTCTGAGCTTGTACCACTCAGTGCTTTCTTCAGACCCCTCACCCAAATGAACCAGCAATTAAGTGGCTGTCTGTCCTGTTGCCACCATGTTTCCATGGTCTTAAAGAAACACTGTCTTAACTCCAGTTCTTGCCTGGGCTTCCACCATGGAAGCTAGATTTATATAAATAAATAAGAGCTGAAATGGGTGCTTAGATCCCTCCCCATCCGTATTTTCCCCTGCCGTTAGGTATAGTTTTGTGATTTGAGCTACTTTTTTTGTTTTGTTTTAGTAAAGATGTATTTATTATGTATACAGTGTTCTACCTGCTTGTATGCCGGCAGGCCAGAAGATGGCACCAGATCTAATTGCAGATGGTTGTGAGCCATCATGTGGTTGCTGGGAATTGAACTCAAGACTTCTGAAAGAGTAGCCAGTGCTCTTAACCTCTGAGCCATCTCTCTAGGCCCTGATTTGAGTTGTTTTTAGGGTTAGGATTTTGGGTCTATTCATCTGTGTGTGTGTGAGAGAGATGTGTGTGTGTATGATGGTTTATGTGTATGATTGTGTGCGAGAGACATGGTGTGTGTATGTACGATGGTGTGTGTGAGTGATGATGGTGTGTGTGTGATGGTATGTGTATGTGTGTGAAAGAGAGAGACCAGTAGTCACCATCAGATGTCTTCCACTATCACTTTCCTTCTTGTCTTTTGAGATGGAATTGCTCTACTGTTGGCTAATCTGACTTATCCATCAAGCTCTGGCCCCTCCCCCCAGCATTCACTGCAGGGTCTAGTCTAATTTAGTTTGGTTTTGTCTCATCTTGTCTGGTCTGCAGGACCTAGTGATATCCAAGGAGATTGGTACTATGCAACACCTGAAGTGATCCGTGCTCACAAAGCAAGGCTTCAAGATGGTGTTTTGCAAAGCCATCTGAGTGGTTCTCTGTCTACCTCCTACTTCCTGTCTACCTTCCTACTAGGAAGAGGTAGAGAACACACCTGTTGTCAAGGTCCCAGCTGCTCATTCTTGGTCCCATCCCAGGAGCCTTTGCTCGGAAGTGGTGTTGCCTTTGCATTTGACACCAAGTTTTAGCTACAGATTAATGTTTCAATAAAACCACTTTGAACCAACAAACCAAGTGGTAATTTTAAGGCTTTGTTTTAAATGTAAGAATTCCAACTTACTGTTGATTAAAATTCAGCCCTGCTGTGAAGGGTGACACAGACAGCACATGTGGGAAATTGAAGAGTAGGGCTGAGCAACATGGAATTTCTTTCCTTGTGTAGCATCCAGACTGCTCAGGGTACTGAAGAGTGTGTGTCTTATACTTCCTGTTAACCTGGGGTGTCACTTGCTTTGTGTGTAATGCTGATTTGAGCCCAGGAAATTCAGTGGGTGTTAAAAACGTATTAACCACACAGTACCAACGAGCTCTCTCCACATTGCTTACAAAGAATAGAAAACCAGAATCCAGTATAGCTTTGGAAAAAGAGGCCTTGTCTCTGTAGGAGATAGAAAACAAGATGGCTCTGACCAGCAATGATGCTTGCAGGGGACAGCAGACAGCAGCCTAGAGGCCCTGGCCTTGGTGCCTTCTTTTCTTACTAGAAGTATGACTTCCCATGAAACCATTCACCTCCCCGTCCAGCAGCCTCACATCTGGTGTGTAATGCCCCAGTAATGAGTTCGATAGCCCAGCTTGACCCTCCCTTGTCTTAAACAACAAGAACCCCCAAGAGTTACACCTGTGGTATATAACTTGCTCCTCACAGCCGCAGCCTGCAAATGGCAGAGATAGCCCTGACAAGCCTCAGGGGCACTCAGTGCTACGTGTCTAAACTACATCACCTAGCCTGTCTTCACATGCCTTCTCTGCATGCTTGCTGCATCTCAGGAAGAACGCACCTGTGAAGAGTGTTTCCATTTGCTGGATTTTTCTCTCAGTGTAATCCTCAGGGGCCAACCTTCCTGTGTGGCTAGGAAATGCATGGGCTCTGTGGTCTTGTGGCTGTCTTGGCTACAAGCCAACTCTTTTGAGCAGTATCTCAGCAGCAATCTTGAGCAGGCAGGGGACTATGAACAAGCAAGTCATTTCTCCTTTACCGGGAAAAAGTGTTTAAAGCGCACGCTTCCTCCTGCACTTAGTCACTCTTCCCCTGAGTCCCCGAGGTGCTTATTTCACAGAATTTTCAGAAACGTCTTTATGTCCTTGTCCCCTCTCTGGGTTCTGCAGACCCACACCCTTCTCTTCTTTAGCATCCCAGTCTCCAGCCTCACACTCCGAATATAAATGTTGGCCATTCTGTTGTGCAACAAATTTACATAGTACGTTTAATCTTTGCACCTGACTGTCGGACCAGAGCTATGGGAGCCCTTGGAATTGGCCATGCCTTAGTGGTGACTGGCAGAGCAGATCAGCTGTTGAGAAGAAACTAGCCACAGGCTTAGATCAGTATGCATTGTGCCAGTCCTCCCGTGGAGCGGAGCAAAGCTGGAGCGGCAATTTAATCCTCAGGGGGCAGCGAGTCCAACAATCCTGTCTAGGAAACGAGGTCTCGGTCCAGTTTGGAAGCAGTGGGACTGGGAGCCTCTGGACGCAAAAGCACAGGCATGCAGGCGCCCAAAGGCAGCCCTGCGCTGGCCCCTCACCCCAGTCTTACCGTGTGGCATCCCTGAGACCTGGTCGGTGTGAGCTTGGTGCCTTCTTGAGTCCCGAGACTTTCTAGGAATTCATCAAACTGGAAAGAGAGGGTCAAATCAGACAGAAGTGAAGGCAGACTGGGGACCTAAGACTTCTGACTGCCAGGAGTCTGAAGAGGGGGTTGCCTTGTGGAACTGAACCCTTAGCTTATGGTTTCATACTACATATAATTACAAGGGCTTGGTGTCAGAATTGAGTTACAGTATTGATACCTTGAAAAACTGTTGATGTTGGGGCACTGGGGCTTGTTGTTGATATGTGATTATAATTATATATATACATATGTGTGTATATATATGTATATATACAAAATCATTTCTTATGTGCATATGTATGTATAAACACTAATAATGGAGGACTAGGACAAAGCATGAGTTGACTTTAACTGGGGTGTTAAAATTCAGTTAATCATTAAGAATTCTGTCTATTTTAACATTTTCTGTTCAGAGGTAGGGTCCTTGCACAGAACAGAGTTTCGTGGCTGCTTTAATGATACATTACTTACTTCTAAAACTGGGACTTAAAATCCATAATTGGATTTTTCATTGGATTTTTCCCCCCTGGGGACCCTTTCTGGGCCCAGTGCCGCACTGCGGGATACTCTAGCTCCAAGGCAGAGCCACATGGAGATCCCCAACTGCCAATTGTCTCAAAACAACCATCAAGTTATTTCTGCCAGGTGCCAGCTGTCTGAATAAAGAATCCCCAAATGCAGGGCTGAGCCCACAATACGTGGGGCATGGACAGTATTGTGGGCTCACCCCTACACCCAAATGTTTCCAGTCCCAGATGTTTGAAATATGTTTTGGCTTCTTAGCTCAGAGTCCCCAGAATTCTGGAGCAGAGATATGCCTGCTGTTGTCTATGTTAAGTTTTTGACCCACAAAACCCTGGAACATAACCCTGTGCTGTTACTTTACACCACTGTTCTTGGGGTCGTTTCTGGAACATAACCCTGTGCTGTTACTTTACACCACTGTTCTTGGGGTCGTTTCTGGAACATAACCCCGTGCTGTTACTTTACACCAATGTTCTTGGGGTCGTTTCTGTTTCACTTCTGGACAGCAATAGTAACTAGAATGTTGTCTTCAACCCTGAATAACGACCAATTGTTTAAAACTCCTTTCCTCTATCTTGAGTGAGTCTATGCATTATCAATGCTGTTATATGGCAAATCTGTGTAAAAATTATATGGTCATGGGGCTGGAAAGATGGCTCAATGGTTAAGAGCTCTTGCTGCTTTTGCAGAGGACCAGAGTCCAGTTCTTAGCACCCAGTCTGATGGTTCACAACCACCTGTAACTCCAGTTTCTATGGCATCTGATGCCTTCTTCTAAGCTCTGTGGGAACCCACACATGTACATATGCACACAGAGACACACATACATACATACATTTAGAATATTAGACTCATAATCCTGTGAATTGTTAGGCATGGGAGGAACAGCATTTTAATATAAAATTTAAGACTCTCTAGAATACAGGAAAAATGTCATGTATGGCAGTTGTTTTCCTACAAGACACATCTCTGTCCCCAGGGTAAATTTCAAGGCCTAAGCCTTGAAAGGTTTGTAGCACTGGTTTACATGGCCAAGTTGTCACTTCTTACCTCTGACTCAATGGTCTTCACTCTTCTGATTCTAGATCATCCGAGGCAGGGGTTGTGAAGGGGCACATGAGGCAGGAAAAACACTAAATCTCTAAATGCTGTTGTCCTACCTTGGTTTTATGTCCTCTGGGTAGTAGGAATGGCACACTCAGGTCCTCAGGGAACCCTTGGCGTAGTTACCTCAGAGAAGGGTGTTCCAATGATCCCCAAACAACATTCACATCCTTGAAATCCACCCAGGCTACAGAAGTACATAGACTTGCTATTGGTTCCGTCTTTGTACAGATATTCTTCTGGGTAGAAGTCAGTACAAACTTGGCTCCTCTCTGTGGCATCCACTTGGCTGCAGGCAATTCGAACACCTCTAACCTAATAAAGGGGTCTGAGTGGGGCAACAACTGTTGTCTCCTTTGCCCTGTCATCTCTAACCAGTCCCATTTTCCTGTTCAGTGGGTGCATAATGCAGCTTGGCAATTTTAAGGCAAATGATCATAGAAAAGATGTTGCTCCCCTTGTACATCTGGGTCTACATCATCCCAAGCCCCATGATCCACCCACATCAGGCCCTGGGGAGTGTTTTCCCCTGGGTCAGAAAGTCCTGGGCCAAGGCTTCCTCCAATTTCTGTATCTTGGGTGTTGGATAGATAGAGAGGGTGTGGGGATGGAGACGGGAGTATCAGACTAATGGAACAAAATGCTGCGGGGAGTGTTTGGGGAGCTGTCCACAGAGTGGAGATGCATGTGTCATGGCCACTGCCCTTCAGCTCCTTAACCTTTAGTCCCAGTACTCCGACAGTAAGAAAAGTCCTTACATTCTGGTGATTGACTAAACAATCATGGAACGCTCTCTGCAAAGCAACTAAATGCAGCTATTCAAAATCCAAAGGCCACTTAGTAGAAAATATTTATCGATAAAGATTATTGATATGTATTTCATGATATGTTGCTAAAAAATACAAACACTGAAGTCACAAAACACCATGTTTGTAAGACACACATTGCATGTTTAGAAAGCATGGACAAGAATCATTAGAGGAATATTCACAGTCTCATTGTTTCTACAGAGGGATAGAGTCCTGGACGATTTCTCTTCTTCCCTGTGGTTTTTGTGGTTCTTAAATTTCCCATGATGAGCACATTACTTTGATATAATAAATACAAAGGATTGCTTCTAGAATATGAAATTGACGGCGGGTGTGTTGCCCACACACCCACCCCCTCATGCAAATATTCTTTTTCCATATTAACTTTGAGTGTCAGCACCAATGGAGCTATTCTCCTTCAAAAGCAAATGAAGGAGCAGAATTGAAGTGCTGGTGCCAAATGTTCCACAGCCAACAAGAGCTGCCCAATGCAGAGGTCAACATGGAAGGTCAGGGAAGTCCCATAAGGCCACCTCATCAGCAGGAGTCCCAGGAGAGTCCCTGAAGTTGTGATCTGCACTGGGGCCGCATACTGTAACCACCTGGCATGTGTAAAACTCTACTGATGCTGGGAAGCAGTGTTTAAAAAAAACTGACAGTGATTCCAATGTGCAGCAAGTGTTAGGCACCTCTGCTTAGGAGGGGGGAGCCCCACACACAAGCCCAACCTCCCCTATCTTCCAGAATCTTCCCTGTGGCTTTACTTATTCCTCACCTATACTATCTGAAAGAATTTGACTACAGGTGTCTCTGATACTATAACTGGAAGCAGGGTGGGTTGGAGAGGCAGGAAGATTGGGGTCCTAGGCAATGTTCTGCTAGACTAATAGCCCCAGAAGATGCTCACCTGTGTCCCTGTTTAGATCTAAAGTCTTTGCATGTGAAGTAAAGATGAAGTCACGCTGGGTTAGAACAGCCCTCAGAGCCAGTGACAGGTGACGAGGACGAAGGTCCTGTGCAGGTGGAGGCAGAAACTGGAGTGAGTCATCGTCTTCCTGAAGGAAGCGTGTTAGTCACGTTCCTGTCACTGTGGCCAAATACCTGGCAGAAAGCAGGAAGGGGAAAGCATTGATTTTGTTTCATGAGTTCAAAGGGCCGAGTTCATGGCAGGGAAGGTGTGGCAGGGCCTCTCGCTTCACCGCACGGTAACCCAGGGAACGGAGAAGAGGGCTTGGCAGCACTCGGCTCTCTCCTTTGCCATCTTCCGTTCCGTCCAAGTCCCCAGATCTGTTCACATTCAGGGAGGGGGGCTTCCCGCCTCAGGTAATTCCCCTTTGGTTAAACTCTGAACTACTCTTTTAGATACATGAAGAGGTGTGTGTATGTCAGTGTCAGTCTCCTGGTGTTTGGAAACTCTTGTCATGTTGACAGGAGTATTGATCGTGACAAACACCAAAGTATTCTCCCCCAAATACTGACAATTGTCAGAAACGGCATCTCTCTGTCCTTCCCTCTGCTTGACTGCAGAATGGAGACTTATCAAGGAGAGTAACCCCACTGCCCCCCTCCCGCCCACTGCCCCCCACCCAGGGCACCCCACGCTGCTAAGCTGGAACTGGAAACCTTAGCTACCTCGACTGACTTCCCCTGGCTTCTGTACCCTTCCTCTGGTCATGCAGACACTCGTAGCTCACAGTTAAAACCCTGTTTAAGGCAGACTGGGTTGAGAGAGGGCTGAGTTCCAAAGAGAGTTGCTTCTCATGTGACAGACACGGCACATCTTACCAAAGTTGTTTGTTTTTCGCAGGTTAATGTTAGGATTTAGTTCCAACAATGAACCTATGGGGACTAAGAAAAGAAAAATTTTTTTCATTTTCAGAGCCAAAGAAAGAAAGAGAGAGGGGAGAGGGAGGGAAGAAAAGAAGGAAGGAAGGTAGATAGATAGATAGATAGATAGATAGATAGATAGATAGATAGATAGATAGATAATGTGAGACTACCTGCCACCTCCAGAGCCTGGGACAAGGGTATCAAAAGACTTCTTGTTCAGAGGTTCAGAAGAATCAACCCTGGGGTCTCCTGGAGCCCACTGAGCCGTGAGACAATAAACAAATGTCCAATGCACGCATTTGAGCTAAGCGGGATTTTGCCGCAAAAGTGGATGAACCTTGTGCTGGCTGCACCCATCCATACAGCTCTTTCCTGGACCACAGAGGACTCCCCTTGAGTACCCAGCGCTGCTTGTACCCAGCAGAGAAAGTGTATCTTGGATAATGTGTCAATTTTCTGTCACTTATGTACACCCAGGACCCATTTGACCAGCAAGGCAGGGGGGAACCCACTTTACATTTTGTTCTGTTGCTTTTCCTGGCTCAGTCAGGAGCTCTTTCTTATTAGCTTCACTCTCCTGGTAACTAATGAGACTCGCCAGCCTTTGAAAAGCAATTACCTCTAAGTAAAACAAGTGCTTCTCAAAAAGGGTCAAGAAAAGCTGCACATATTGTAAACAAGGAGTTCTCTGTCTCCGCTTCCGTCTTGACAAACCACCAGGACTCTGTTGAAGAGTGAATGGGGGAACTGATGAGGAAGGCATGTGTAGTCCTGGGCTTCATCCTCCGGCTTTCCTGTGGGAAGCAGCAACCGCAGGAATTAAGTTCTGTCTAACCGAATTGATAATTCTTACCCAGATCTATGGAAGGGGCGTGAGCCCTCAGACGTCCCACAGGGGAGGAGAACAGATAACAGACTAAACAGAGTGAAGCCAAGTGCAAACAGGAGGTCAGGACGCAAGGAACGAGTGAACAGTGAACATCAGTGACGTAAACACGAGTCTTCCCCTCCCAGCACTGACCTGCACTAAAATCAGAGTAGCAGTATGAGCACAAACAGAACCTAATCCCAGAGCATGGGGAAACCGGGCCAGAGACCCCAGCGAAAGAGAAATGTCCCTGAGTTTGGTGATACAGGACATGGGAGAAACTGACATGGTGGCGGCATACCTTGTAATCTCGGGTGCCGGAGCTGGGAGAATCTGAATTTGATATCAGTGTGGGCTACACAGTAAAACCTTGTCTCCAAAAACAGGGGGAGGGAGGGAGAAGTTTGATGGAAATTGCTTGAGAAGGTAGATCCTAGGTCACTTGCCCTCTCCAGGAGTGGAGGAGCTACCTGTACCCAGCATGCAGAGAAACCGCAGCCCAGCAGTAGGGAAGAGACGATGAACTATGACCCAGGCCTCTCCATTCCCACTCCTGGGATCCCAGCAGCAGGGAAAGCCCTCAGGCAGGAGGCTGCTGGTGTGGAGAAGGGGAATAGTACCAGAGAAAAGGCATCCAGGGTATGGCAGGTGGGGGTTCTGAAGGGGAAAAAAAGAAGGGAGGGAGGGAGGGAGGGAAGGAGGGAGGCAGACCTCCCCCCCTAAGTCCACATACTGGGACCACCCTAAACCTGCTCTCCCCATGCACACAATGCATATTAATTTTTGACTTAATGAATAGCCCAAGTGTTTGCTGTTTACCACCAAAAAAAAAAGTCAAAATAAACAGCAAAAATTCAATTCAGCAGAAAAGGGAAATAAACAACAATATAAAGTGAGGACAAATCTTATGGTTCATAGCTTGGAGAAAGAAAGCATCTTCAAGAAGCCCGCTGGTAGAACAGGATGCCAGGGCAGCAAAAGTGCAGGGTGCTCAGCAGCCTGGTTTTCTCATGGAGGAGGAAGAGGAGGAGGAAAGAATGTTGGGACAGCAGTATAAAACAGGGCATCAAAATATGCTAAGAGTGGATGTCCAGGCATGCTGGCACATCCTTGATCCCAGCACTCAGGAGTCGGATGTGGGAGGACCTCTGTGAGTTCAAGACCAGCCTGGCCTACAGAATGAGTTCCAGGGCTTTATAGAGAGACCTTGTCTCAAAATCCCAAAACGAACAAAGAATGGAAACAAAAAATGGAACTTATTAACTATATTGAACTGTGTGGAAAGTAGCATTCATAGGATTGTCTAATTCTCTGGGGTCAGCACTTGGGACATGCTGTGACCTGGGCTGTGTAGGAGGCAGTACCTTTCTACCATGGTGACTTACAGATTTTCCTGAAGATCAGGCTAGCCCTTCTCTGCCTTTCAATTGCTGGGCCCTGGGAGGTGGGAGCTTTGTCTGCCAAGGCACTGGGGTGTAGACTGATGTAGTGTTTTGCCCTAGCCTGCTGGCTTCCAGACCTCAGCCGTAGCTCCTCACTCAGCCTCAGTCACTTTCTCTTAGCCTTCTCTCCTTGTTTGAGACAGGGTCTCTTACAACACAGCCTGGCCTCAGCTCCCCACGTAGCCTTTGACTCCTGATCTCCTGCCTCCCCCTCCCAAGTGCCAAGATTATAGGTGTACATCACCACACCCACTCTATGGGGTGCTGGGCTTCAAACCCAAGGCTTCTTGTGTGCCAGACAAGCACACTACCAACTGAGCTACATCCCAGCTCTGTCTTTCTCTCTTTATCCCTCTATTTTCAACATTGATCCAGCCTAAGCAAAGAAGCGTGGCATTTTGGAACCTGATCAGAAATCCCAGGTGTGTGTTTGGAACACTAAACATAACTCAGCACTATTGGAGCAAAGGCTATGTAGAGAGGACAGTGAAAAGATGGCATCAGAAAGCACCAGGAGTTAGCTGGGAGAAGGGTGGAGCTGGAGCAATAGTACCGCCCGTAGCCCTACTAAGTGCCGTGTTCCACTATGCAGTTAGAAGGATGGGTTTGAGATTTGTCCCCAAAGTCAGGAAGGAGACAGACTAGAGTGTGACAAGGACAATGTGCCTTGACAACGCACAAGATGGGGAAGGGATGGAGTTGAGTTAGGGCTAAAAAGTGGAATTGTAGGTTTGGATGAGGCCCTAAAGGAGATGGGCGCTGAGGGTGACTCCTCCATTTCTGGCTCAGCAGCTGCATGGAAAACTCTCCTCAGGGACCCTGCAGCTTCTCTGGATGACTCAGGCGAGGGACAAGGTCACCGGACGCTAACTTGGAATCAGGGTTTCTAGTATCCCAGATTGCCTCCCAGTGACCCACAGCTCAGTCCATGGTTTTGGCCATTTCAGGCCTCCAGTTCTAGTTAAATGTCCAATCTTCTAGGCCTTGGTTCTTCAGAGAAGAGATTAGCAAATCACAACTTTAAAAAACAACAACAAAAGCAACGCAGTCTAGACACATATTTCCAACCTACAGGAAATTGCAAAAAGTTATGCAGTTACTCATCCCAAGTCACTCCACTAGACCTGCCGATCACTGCTTTAGCACACTGCTTTATTGATTGTCTAGACCCTACCCATTGATCAACCTACCTCTATCTGCACGAGGTTAACTACTGCTGAGCCAGGTGCAATAGGCTGCATCCATTAGTCAACATGCGTCTGCAAGAATGTCCTTTTCAGAAGCACAGGCAGTTCTCAATCTTAGGAACCATAATATTACTTTCTATAATAAAATATAGTCTGTCACGGGCGCCCTTCACAGTTGTCCCTGTCATATTCCCTGTGCTGTTTCCCCCCAAATCTAGGATCTAATTCAAGATTATTCATTCTACTTTGTTGTTGTGTTTTTCTCATCTTATTTAACCTGGGATTTTCAGAATTATGTGGTTCTGTGCTTTGTGATATTGGTGATCTTGACAAGCCAGGTGTTTTCTAAAAGGTCTTCAGTTTGGATTTGACTTCTTCCGGGGGTTGATTTGGGCCATGCATTTTTAGCAGAATTTCAACATGGCCACTGTGTCCCCAGAGTGTTACATTAGAGAGCACAAAGCCATTGGCCACTTCTTCTCAGACAGAAGGTTGGTCCTTGTTAGCGTTTCCTTGGTGACAGTGTTGTCAGCCAGTCCTCCCACTCTAAGGCAGTTGTTCCTTTGTCATCTCTGGGGAAGACTCACTCAGATTTGCTTCCATTGCTGAGTTAGTACTATGAGGTTAGGAAATGTTGATTTTCAAATGCATCCAATCTGTGCTTATTAGTTGGCTTTCTAGTTTAAAGAACAATGTCTTCCTTTATTTACTTGGTACAGCATGAATCAACAAGAAACCTTTCCTCTCTTGTAATCTATCATTATTATTATTCATTTTGATGCCCAAACAGTCTCAAATTTGGGCGATGGGCTCTCTTCTGGATGGTTCTTGTATTCTTGAAATATAATTTCGTCCTCTGAAGGCACTTCATGTCAAAAATGGGATATTCTTGAGTTCTGCCCCTGCCATCCGTTGACTCAGATAGTTCTCCAAGTCCTAGTTCATTCTAGATAAAGGTGTATAGAAAGTAAGAGCTGTGTTCATGGCTCCTGGAGTGTGATTGTTATGTCAGTGGGCAGAGCCAAGAGTGACCTCTGTTCCCAGGATTCATTTTTTCTTTCCTGATTCTTATTTGTGTCTTCTTTCTCTCTTAGAGAACCCTGAATCTTTCCTTTGAAACATAAAAACATGTCTTTTTGTGTTCAGTTCCACAATAACAATATACAGACTAATCCAGAATTGCTATACGTGTACTCCAACAGCACATCTACTGTATATTAATCCAGTCTCCTGCCGGAGTCCAGCCTGTATCAGTCCTATTCTGCAGGGGGCCATCTGTTCCAGACTGATGTCTTTGGGGCTGTGATCAGAACTAGCCGGAAAAGCCCCAGGTCTGACCCTGAGTGAGGAAGTGTGGATGAGGGAAAGTCTAGCTACCCAACGACGTTAAGGATGAGGTAGAGACATCTGGTCATCTCAGGAGGGCTCTCAGTCAATACTGGAGACCATGGTTTATTCCAGCATCATCTTAAATAACTTTCCAAAGTGAGGATACTGGCAGAAGACATCTATTATCATGCATAAAGGGCTGAATGAGAAACATTTCCTTTAATCCTAGCGATACTCATAAATTGCACATACTCAAGACCTCAGACACTCATAAGGGCACTAGCCCTCAGGGTGGGTGTGGATTCACCCAGGGCCTAAGTCTTTTGTTACACAAGCAAGAAGCCATTCCCTACTATAGCCTGGCCGTCCAGAGGTAACCAGCCCAGCTGGCATCTGAAAGATTATAGGAGTTCTGAGCTCCTAGAATTCAGTGGTTAAGCTGAGGCATATTTCTGAAATATTGCATTTGAGCTCCAACAGTCTCCGTAGTTGGAGCAAAATGCCCAAGCCTGGATATTTCATAAAAGAAGCTTATTTAGCTCACAGGTGTGGAGATTTGAGAGCATGAAGCCAACAAATCTGCTTGGCTATGGCGAGGGCTGATAGCAACATCACGATATGGTGGGTGTGACCATGGTGGGAGCATGTATGACAGAAAGAGATCACACAGAGAGACGGGAAGCCAGGGAGAGTCAGGAGGCAGGCTTGCTCTTTTTCATGAAATTCACTCTCACGGGAACAAGCAACAATTCCTTCCGAGGTTATTTCCCCCATGGCTTACTCACCACACACAATGCCCCATATTCGTCTCCTGAACACCACCACACGAGGACTGATTTCCAACACATGAACCTTAGGGAGACACACTCAACTCAGACGCAAACCACATGCTCTATTTCGTTAGACTTCAATCTTTGTTTGTGGCTAGACAGGGTGGTACCTTTCTGTAGCCCTGGTGCTCAGAAGGCTGAGGCAGGAGAATTACAAGTTCAAGTCTCGCTTGAGCTACATCGTCAGACCATGCCTCAAAGAAAATAGGGAGTGAGGATACAGCATAGTGGTAGAGCACATTGCCAGCATGTGCAAAGCCCTGGGTTCTAGCTCCATCAATAAAAAAAAAGAAAAGAAAAGTAAAAGAATTTGTTTGTGCACCTTTAGAAAAGTGTTTTAAAATTACCCAACATTTATTTGACTGAGTGTTCATTATACCGAGACTTCAAGGTATTTTTATATTATTAGAGAATAAATAATAAAGCAATTCATTGTCAGTGCTAAGTTTACAGCATAGTAAAAGACGCATAATTTTACATAAATAATGATTAAATGTTTTTTTTCAGTTTAAGAGTGGCATAAGACATGAAGATATTGAAAAATGTGTATATATAAAAAGATGTAATGCTACTTAAGCATTTGTAAGGAATTAATAAGTTGTGCTGATCCCACTATGCAAGGAGGCATGATAGAGTTAAAGTAATGAGTTAAAAATTAACTGCACTTTTTCTTTCATTTTTCCTCAATGTAATTATATTATTACTTTGAAACTCAGTCATTTGTTTTTGTTTAAATTCAACTTTCTTCAACATCCATATGTACATTTACAAATAAACAAACTATTAGAACATTTCCAAAAATCAACATTTAGGTTAAATATTACGGCCTGAGTAGTTTGAGTCCTTCCTAGATTTTTCGCCTCCTCCCATCTCTCTTGTTGGTGTTAATTTCACCATTTTCTAATTATCTTTCTTTTGTTTCTTTTTGAAACACACGTCCACACACCACAAACATGTGAGCACTAATTAGCACAGGTGAGGAGGGGGTGAGGATACAGTGGCAGAAAAATACACACAGAAGGAGAAACCTAAACTAAGGCTTCATGTAACCCAGTGTTGAGTCTTCTGTCTGTCTCTGCTCATCCCTTGATGAACACACATTCCTCTACTGCTTGAGTACCAAGAAGATGTAATGAGGTGTCCCGGTAAAGAGCGGGCCTGAGAGATCAGACAAGTCATCAACTAACTGAGTTACAGGGAAAGCTATTATCTTACTTACAGGGAAAGCTATTATGCAAAGAACATAGAGCAGCATCTACCTAGACAGTGTTTGAGGAGTTAGAAGTGCTTAACAAATATCTGCTATACTTTACATGTTAATTCTGTTTAATTTTATTCTAGCTAACATCATCTTGGGGTAGCTGATTGGTTCTATAAGTACAAAGTTGAACAATAAAACATAGCACACCCACCTCCATTTTAAATTTTAGGTAAACAAATACTGTTTATTATAAATACATGCAAATTTGGTATAAATTTGTACAATATTACCTTAAACGTACAAACAGTATTTGTTGTTGTTTTTCTCTGCAATTCTGAGATTAGAACAGTTTTGGTTGCAAACACTACCTCTCTGACTATTGTTTCTCCCTACAGAACTGCATAGACTTAATTGTCCTGCTCGTTGCTCTGAAACCAGCAGTCCACCCTGAGTGAGTGACTTACAGAGAAAGGACTAGAATGGCTAACTTTGTCCCCAGAGCAGCAGACTCTCTTTTTGCCAATAGCTTCAATCTTCCCACCACAGCCTGTCCAGAGCTGCTAATGAGAGGCCAAATCGACTGCTCTCACCTCTTTTCCTAGCAAGGGCTCGCCTCTAGTGGATGTGCTAATGAGCCCTGGTGGCAGCCTCAGCAGGAGATCAAGGAGGAGAAGTAAGAGGTCTGAATTATCCACTCACTGTCACTGAATATTCTAGAACCAGTAACTGAACTAGACCAACAGTCCTCTCTCCACCTTCTGCTGCTTGGGCAGGAGTCTCCAGAATGTGCCTTTTGGGTACCAGGTTCTATGTGGGTCTCTCAGTGTCAATCCTCCTGCCTTCCGTAGGCTCAGACCAGAAAGGGACTTAGTGCCTCACATTCATTTGCCCAGTTGCCTGGAGGAAGAAAGGACCATTTTCATCTCCTTGCCCGTCTCTCCTCCTTCATTCTTCTTCCTTTTCCCCAGCAGGTTGGAGAACAGCTGTTTGGGAAATACTGAGCATGACGGAAATATATAGGATACAAGGATTAAAAACAAGAAGGTTGGAAAGGTTCCTAGAAGAGGTCAAACTCAAGCTTTGCCACATCTGTGGTGTTGTTGTGTGATCTTTTGTACACACCTTGGGAAAGATGTGGTAGGACATGAGCTGTGATGTATTTTCCCACAGGCTGATGGTCTGAGGTAGAAGCAGGGACACACTGATTGGTGGATGTCAGCTTCCCATCTGATTTGAAATAAATAGAATAAATATATCAATATTTTAATAAAGAGAAAGAGGCTAAGCAGTCTTGGATTTTATGCTGGACAGCAGCTTTGACATCCTGTGAACCACTTCTTGTTACAGGGAGGTGAATCTTTCCCAGTCTTCTGAGAGCCTAAACTAGAGGCAAAAGGAAAGAATGGATCTCAAAGAAAATGGCTATCTCATAAGACCCCAAGGTCTCAGCTATCTAGGAAGGGAATATTGGAGTCAGACCCATTTAAAGGTCCTCTAGCCCGTGGCTTCCCATACCTGGAAGTAAGTTCCTCTCTAAGTCGAGCAGTTTCCTCTTCAGGCTCACCTTCTCTGCCTGCTTTGTCGTAGTCCAAATGACTTTCCTGAGTTTCATTCAATTCTGCAGGAAGAAAACACTCAGAAGAGTAAATTTTGTAACTTAAATTTTTATAATTGAGGATAGACTTCGGAAATATTACTGGATGAAGCGTCCAGTAATAAAAACAAATACAAGCAGAAAAGAAAGAACACAGCCTGCTCTGATGGCTTGCTACGTGGCTCTAGAGAGTCCTTGGTCAAACCTGTACCACTTGGAGTAAAACAGCAACATCAGTAATGTGAGGTAAAAGTCCTGCCTCTCCAAACACCACCGTGAATGTTAAAACGAAAAACGATGAGGAGAGACAAAGGAGGGGACCCAAAGACAGAGCAGCTGTTGACACAGTGTGTAACCGGGATTATCGTGACGGAAACTGCTTTCAGAGACAGATAAAAGGAAAGCATAGGCCAGACCAGCAAGCATCAGTAGAAAGCCTCCTTTGGACAGTGAAATCTTCTTTCCCTCTGTTAGTTGGTCATATCTCTTTCTGTGTCTAGGGCCAAAGGCCCTGAGCCTCCTCAGGGTGTCTCATTCACATCCCTAAGGTTTTCTCTTTGACTTCACAACCTTCAGCTTCCATGTACTGTCAGCCACTAAACTGGCACATGGCTTTTGCATCCTGCCCTAGCCAATATGTGCTCTGTCAGCTCTTAAGACTTGAGAGTGCACAGAGAGTCCTCCAGTTTCCAGGAAGGGCCCTCGTGATTTCTTCCATATATATTTCCTAGGATGAATAACAAGCCGTGGTATACTCAAATTTGTCATTCCGTTTCCAACTTTTCCCCCAAATTTATTTTTGCCCCTTGTAACCTGCTTGGCCTGACATCACATGGTGAATGAGTCAGAGCTCCTCACTCAAATGCAGCAAATGCTAAAATTGTGCTATCGATTTCTGATGTTCTTTTTATTTTCCTTGTTGTCTGTTTATAAACGTTGGTTTAAGTAATATCACTCTAAATATCTAATGCTGATCTGTCCCTGTCCCTGTCTCTGTCTCCATGTACCTTATTTGTCACCTTTTATTGCAGTCATCTACGTCAAAATATTTTTTAAAACATAGATTTTTTTTCTATTTTAAAATTGTTCCAAACATCCCCGCTTTGGTCTAGTCCCTTTGGATTACCATAGAATACCTCCATGTAATATAATATCTTCTTTCTGGAATATACAAGGCATAAGAAAACCCATTTTTATAGCATATTCTAAGCACCAGAAGACCCTGGAAAAATCCTGGCTCCATCATTACAACCTGTGTGATTTTAAGGGAGCTGTTCTGTTCCCATGAGCCTCAGCTTGCTCGTTTATAATTCAGACTTCTCATGTTGATCTCACTGGGCTCTGGAAACTCCAGTGAGACTATGTAAGTAAGTAGCAGCAGTTTGCTACTTGTCTCTTTACTTAGCAACATCCTAGCTAAGGGTGGGGTAGCCATGGAAGTCAGGAGACATGACAAGAACTATGGCGTTTACCTCATCACCATCATGAGGCCCCAAGCCCACGCTTTTGAGAAGATGTCTTTGAATGTCCTGGGCCTGTATTGACTCTCTACTAGTGCTTACAACCAAATTCCTCAAATATTTTTGTTTCCAGAAAATCTCTAGGAAAATCAATAATCGAAAGTTTAATACCACACATGAGCCAGGTTAAAGAATAGAGTGTGCAAATGAGTCCATAACACTATTTATTACACTCAATGAGACAAGACGGTGGAGACCACATCCGATAGAGAAAACGTCAAACACACACCTTCCCCTTCCACAGTGACACACGTGGCATGTTTAGCACCCAAGAAAGGTGCTGCTGTGTCAGTGCTGAAGTGCAAACATTTCACTTCCTTACAGGGAGTTTGCCCAATTGGAGGAGACTCACGTGGTTGTCTGAAATGATCAAAGCCTTTTTGGTTGTGTATGTTGGCGCTCTCGGCTCCCATAGCCAGCACCTCCTAGGCACCACAGCCTGAGTCACAGGGAGGTGACCCAAACAGACATGCTGGTTCTCTCCCTTTGCAGCCCATCATTTAGCCTTTGCTCTGTCCCCAGTGACTCATGCACGTCCCACCCAGGAGCCTCTCTGACAAATATGTTTCTCCTCTTCCCTTGTAGGGGTGCAGAGTTGGGAAGCGGAGGGGTGCAGGATGGGTTGACATCCAGGTTAACACCCTTGGTTCTGGTTTCCCGACTCCCTGAGGATCGCAGGAAAGATGTCAGCCACACTCTCTGGCCTCCTCTTTCCCCAGCTCTAAGTGTATGATGGGAACGAGTCAAGAGGCCGATGGAGAACTTGCATCCTCAAGGAGACTGCTCAGTTTCAAGCCGGGGAACCTCGGTTTTGGGACGATCAGAGAAAGCAGCCTTTCTTGTCCCTCTCTGCTGGACTGTGGTTTTCCTGGGGGGGGATGTGAGAATTTTTTTAATCCACCATTTTGTCTCTATCTCTAAGTCCAGAGGAGGCATCCCTGCTGACCGAGGGCATGTACGCTTGCAGAACGTCACTTCTGCATGCCAGGCTAGTCCATGTAAGTCAGATAAGATGAACTTGCCTGAATGTTCCAAGCAGTGAACCTCACCTGCGGAATCAGAATGCTGGGGAAAGATGGTAGAAAGGGCAAGAGGAAAGGAGAGTAAGGATTTAGAGGGCAGATTTCATCTGGTAATGGTGGTAGGCTCAGGGGGAGAGCCAGGCTGCCTAAGCCGTCTTGGGAGAGCAGCCCAGAGCTGGGCAAAGGCTCAGTGCTGCACACAAGCCTTGAAGGAGCCTCTCACCTCCCTTCCCTGACTGCAGCCCCTGAGGCCCCCTGCCTCCTGCTTATACAGAGAGAATGGTTGAGCTGTTGACCCCTGACAAGCTGACTTAGGCAAATTAGATGTCTTGGGGGAGCCTTGTGTAGGGGTTTGGGAGTTCAGGAACAACATGTCTGCATTGACTGTACTGTCACATCTCTTTTCCAACCCCTCTCCAAGGTCCAGCCTCCAGCTTCCTGTGAAGCCATTAAGGCAAATGTTCCCTCCGAGAAGTGATTACTCTCAGCTCCGGCACTCTCCCAGCTGCGGCCGTGTGAGGATGTGCACAATTACAGCCTCTCTGTCCAGCACAAATGCACCCTGGGGCAGGAGCAGACTGTTTTTATGAGAACTAGACAACACCAGCTCCGTTCACACATCAGAAAAGGGCAAAGCCCAGAGAGGCCAAAGTTTGAGACAAAGAGGGAAGTCCATGCCATCTTACCAGGATAAGGAGGTATGGAGGGAGGGCAATGTCCCTGGGAAAGAGACAGAGGAGGTGAGATCCTCAGCAATGTGAAGAGAGCACAAAGCTGATGGACATTTTCTTCTACAGTGTGGGTCCTGCCAACTCCTCATCCAACCACAGTACGTCTGTGCACACTTCAAGGAGGGTTACCATGGAGTCATATGAAGTAAGAGTCCTAGAAAAAAATAATGTCCCATATATTATAGTTACTTAAAAAACCACATTAAAATGTTGGGCTTAACTTTATTGAGGTAGTATATACACTCTCTACATTCTTAATTTTTTTTTATTTTACTTTTCTCTTCTGAAATACTCTTGTATATAGCCCAGGATAGTCTCAATTCACAATCATTTTGACACAACCTCTGGGTACTAAGTTGAAAGGTGTGTGATACCTTACCTATCTGTTTATTTATTTAGGCAGATTCTCTCTGTGAGGTCATAACACTCTTGATTCAGCCTCTGAGAGTCCTGGGTTGAAAGGCGTGTGATATTTTACCTATCTGTTTATTTATTTAGGCGGATTCTCTCTGTGAGGTCATAACGCTCTTGATTCAGCCCCCGAGAGTCCTGGGTTGAAAGGCGTGTGATATTTTACCTATCTGTTTATTTATTTAGGTGGATTCTCTCTGTGAGGTCATAACGCTCTTGATTTAGCCCCCAAGAGTTGGGATTACAGCTATGTATCACCACACTAGCCTGGACATTATTTTTGGGCAGTTTTAGTTTTACCAAAAGTACAGAGGACTCATTTCCCCCTCTTTGACAGGGTATCCCCTGTTAGTAACATTTTGCACTAGTATTTTGTATTTATTTTACCTAGGTATTCCATACTGAGATATTGCTTACTGTTACAGGCTTACATAAATAACACTTGGTATATAGTATATGCAATATATTTATTATTAAATTTGCTAAGGTTGAAGTCCACATTAGGGTTTACTTTTTGTGTTGAGCATGTATTTAGAAAAATGTGTGATGACATATATCTAGTATCATAGTTTCCCACAGTATGGCTTCAGTGTCTAACCATTCCCCTTGATTCAACTGCTCCTTTTTCTTAATTCCTGAAAACACTGATTTTAAAAACAAAAGCTATCTCCACAGAAGGCTGAATAATGCCTCTTGTAGCTTCAGAAATTAGATACTTGTGAAGGTTAGTTTTTGTCAACTTGACCCAAACTAGAGTCACCAAGAAGGAGAAGTTTCAATTGAGAAACTGCCTACACCAGACTGGCCTGTGAGCATGTCTGTGGGATACTTTCTTGATTAATGATTGATGGGGGGTGCTCACCTACTGTGTGCATTGCTACCTGTGAGCAGGTGTATAGGAAGTTAAGGCCTATAAGGCCAAGAGATGAGCCAACCTGGAGTCTGCCTGGCACATGAGAGGTCATGCCTAGCCAATGAGGGGCCACCACGTGATGTCCAGGGATCAGAACGCCTGGGTGCTGGAAGGGTATATAAGGTTCCCCCCATTGCTAAATAAACAAGTCTGACATTTTCCTTTACCGGGTGTCTGTGCTGAATTCTATCCTTGGGGATGGGAGGGGCACAGTTCTCACAGTGGACTTAGGGGAATAGACAGATAGGACTCCTGGCAGCAAGGACCATGAGGGCCTGATTCAGAGATTGTCACTGGAGATGGCTTCTGGGTAGTGAGAGCTGAGACCCCTTAGAGGACTTGATAGCCATACTTCAAACCCCAGCTCTGCCAAGTGTTGATTTCCCTGGTAATTGCTTTCTCACCTCCCCTTCCCCCAAGGGAGCCGACAGGACCCAGCAACACAGGTGGTTCTAGGTTATATAAGAAAGCAATCAGTGTTCCTTCATGAACTCTGCTTCAGTTCCCGTCTCCAGGTCCCTGCCCTGACTTGTCTCACCAAAGAGCAAGTTGACTATAGTCTATATATATAGTCTTTCACCTCTTTAGGTTCAAGAGATAGAGTTAATGTAGAACCAGAAAAACCGGGGCTTTAAATGAGATGGTGATGGGGGAAGTCTTATGTCAATAAAGCACTGTTGAGCCAATAGGGAACCAAGATAGGAGGGACTAGTAGTCCAGAAGGACTCTGGGAAGGAGAAACACAGGGAGTCGAGATGTAACCGCCATGGGGTAGGAAGCCCAGAAATTTCTCCGGTAAGAGAAATACTTAGATTAACAATTATGGGGTAAATACTTAAGTCAGAGCTAGCCAGTAAGAAACAAGTAAGGCCAACAGCTTAATAATTAACATAGCCTCCTGTGTGTTTATTTGGGACTGATGCAGCTCTGAAACCAGGCTGGCAGGAAGGCTTCTCTTTACAAGATGGGATTGAGGTTTTGATTTTAGGCAGAGTTAAACTTGTAATATCCCAGAATGACCAGAAAAGCTCATGTGTCTACTTGCTTGGGGATGAAGTGTAACTGCTTGAGTACAGAAGGGCATTGACTAAAAGAAAATGAAGTTGGTTTATGACTAATCAAGAACATATATATAAACCCAGACCTTGTTATAACTAATCAGAATGTGTATATAACCCAGACCTTACACTGTCATCGTATAGATGTCCTGCTACTGTTGAAAGCTTATGCCCCCTCCAAATTCATATGTTGAAACTTAAACAGTGGCACGACAGTACTAGAGGGACTTTGGGAGGTCATGAGGGCAGAGCCCCAGTGAACAGGGTTACTTGGGACTCTCACTTCCTGCTTTCCATCATGTGAATACACAGCAATGAATCACCAAAGAACAGTGTCCATACCTTGTCTCAAACTTTCTTCCCTCCAGACGTGTGACAAAGCATTGTTTATTCTCTATCCATTACCCAGTGTTGGGCATACTGTATTCACAACACAGACTATGTGAAAAATCAAGGTATTAGCAGATCCATGGTTCCTCTGAAACCCTAGGAAAAGATCTCCCCTTACCTCTTGATATAGTTTGAGTACAAAATATCTGCAGTGAGTTCATGTTTTGAACATCTGGTCACCAGTTTACAGTGCTATTTTGAGGGCTTTGGAGCCTTTGGAAGTGGGACCTCACTGGTAGAAGTATCACTCTAGAGGTGGGACTTCTGGTTGTAAGCCATTCCCCCTGCTTCCTAGTCCAGGTTATGTGATGAAGCCACCACTACCCACTCTCACTGCCGTGGATGGAGTTTGCCTTGTGCCCTCTTCACCATGTTAGACTGAAATCTCTGGGATTGTGGCCCTAAATAAACTTCCTTAAGTTGTTTCTAGTATACCTCTTCCAGCTCATGGTGCCCCTACTTCCCTTGACCTTCTCAGCCTCCGTCTTTGTAGAGGGCCAAAGACCCTCATGCATACAAATAAGCATGAGGGAAGCCAGGGACAGTTTAAAACACAGTGAGTGTCTCCAAACGGAGAAGATATTTGGCTGTTCTCCTGGAATGCTGTGGAAAATAGAGTTTACAACCTGGTAATCCTTTACTGCCTGTTGAACTAGGCTACACCCGGATCCCCAGAATATTATGTTTGTTTATCCCAGACTTGCCCCCGCTTAAAACCCTGAGCACAGCTTCTCAGTCCAAAAAGCCCATCCTTACGAGTGATGTCACATGTACTTTACAACAGCCTAAGGGATTTCTCTGTCTGTCGCGTCTGCTGCGCGGCCTGTGTCCGAGAACGTGCGGAGGGTGTCGGGGATTGACAATGCAGAGACTTGTTCAACGGTGTAAAGAAAACTTTAAGCAGGCTCCAAAAAGGTTCAAGAAAACTTCCTAAGAAAGGCTCCCACCAGAGAAGCTTCTGCTCTCTCCTCTCCCCTGGCTGGTTCTGCTCTGACACCAACAACTGATTTGGGTGTGGCAGAAGAGGCGGTTAGTCTTTGGACAAGGTCGAGGTCGGGGTGGTTTCTGTGGGCAGGCCTTTTCCAGGAACTTATTGCCCCCAGGCATTGTATTGTTTTTAGTAAACATGTTTTTAGTAAACATTGTCTTACAGCTGCCTACTCCCAGGCAGAAGGGGAAGTGGGTCTCTGCTCAAGGTCTGGTGTTCCCACAATTCACCCCTTTTTATTTTTAAATGAGGCACTCCTGGCTTAGGTCAAGTAGGGTCACCCTCCCTTTCCCGTCCTTGGGGGACCTTGAACCCCTGTCTTAGGCGGGAGGGGTCTTCCCCACAGGTTGTCCGTCATCAGAGCACCCCAACTTTAAATCATCTGTAACCAACCTTCATGGCTATCGGGATTGCCATGGGCTAGGCTAAGCAATACTTGGTTACGGATCTCTTGCCTCTGGAACAAGGCACGTTTGAGCTCGGCATAAAGCCAGAATGCCTACCGCCACTGCCACCATTTCCAGGACCCCCATTGACATAGCGCCTCTCCATCACCGTACCCATCACCGGATCTGGGCCATAACATTCTACCAGCCTTCATCTGTTACAAGCGTAATATGCACGTGATTTACATTCTGTTACAAGGGTAACCCGCATGTGATTTACATTTACAATTTGATAAAGTTACAATTGTTCCAAGATCTGCTCAGGAAAGCATTTAGAAAGTGCACTTGCACAGATACATTAGGTACAATCATTGATGTTACACATGTAGCATTATGAAAAATATGAACAATAGGCTTGTTGCACTATCCACAGAGCACCAATTTGTTCCTGTGGTGATGCAGTTTGTTGATTTAACGTCAGCTGATTATGCGACTTGAGTCAAAGTCTCCTTTTTGTCGCATTAGGACAAGTTGCATTTTTCCAGAAAAATACACTGGCCTAGGCACGATTCCAGAAACAGGAACCACCAAGTCTGATATTTCAAGTGACCATGTCCTGTTCAATTACTGAAAAGAGGCTTTTGCCCCTCATCACAGTCCATACCAATGTCCAAATGTTTTAAATGGGTCCTTTTTTCTCTGTTGGCTTCACGATGAAAACTCATGGGTCTGGAAGGTTGATGCAGCAGGTCTGTTGAGAAACTGGAAATCTCGAACCGACTGTTTTCTTTCTTTCTTGGGCTCTAGATTCGATGACATCAAGGGTCAGGAACACTGATTTAGGAGATCTCACTCAAACTAGCTTAGGTAGGCTCCCATGGTCTCAGGTCCAGTTTTTCTCTGCTCCATGCCGAAGCTTTTATTCTTTTCCTACAAGAAAACACAAACATGCCCTCGACCCCAAATTAGGGTCTTCTCCACTGTTTAGTGCATGGATGTCTCCATTTGACCTGAGCAATGGTTGCTCAAGTTCCATCATGCCAAAATCTGTCTGAAGCTCACTGGCATTCACATTATAAAATTTTTGAATGAGGAGTGTATTATTTGATGAGTCATGTGGGGACTGGGGACATTATTCCCCCTTTTTTATTTTCTAAAAAAATTTTCTTTTTTGAACTGTTGAAGCTGGACCATAACAGTAGAAGGATTTGTCTACCCTCCTTGGTTAACTATCTAGGTAAATTGGGATTACTACTTAGATTATTTGTAGATGCCCATTAAAAAGGACATATCCATTAAATATTTCCCAAAAACTTCTGAAAATCACTCAAAGATTGTAAACTATACTGTGTCCAAATAACTTTTGAAAATTATTTGAAGTCTGTGAGCAGTCTTTCTCAATCTAACCTGTAGAGCTCTCACTAGCTGACAAGGCCTCATTTGCATCTTAAATTTTTCTGTTAAAACATTAACAGACTGGCTGGATGTTCCTTTTGAGTATATTTAAAGCAATCTAGGTAGCTTCTTAACTATTTTTGAAGGGATTTAAGTATCCTTTTAATCATATAAGCAGTTCACACTCACGCATTCACAATCACATTTCATACATACCGGTGTGGCCACACCATACATTCAGAACATGCATCTTTCAGTCATCCTTTTTCCCTAGGTCATGATTAGTCTGTTGCAATGAAGCTTCCTTAATTGAAATCTATGTAAAAGAACAACTCCAGCCAATCCTTGAACTAAAAGGGTTAAAAAGTCCTGTATGTTCTTTATCATTCCTCCATTTGAGCTACAGTCATGGGGTACAGCCGTACCTACTCCTTGTAACTTTGTAGATGCAAGGTGGAGAGGCCAAGCTTTTGGCCAAAAGTTTTTAGAGATGACTCACAAAATATAACTTAAATGTAAACAAAATTTTCCATTTTATATACCTTTGTCTTTTTCTTTTTGTTTACTTAATATCAGTACCTCTTTACTGTTACAATTTTTTTTCCACCCATTTTTTTTTAAGTCAGGGTTTCTCTGTATTGTTTGAGGCTGTCAGTCCAGCCTGGCCTCGAACTCACAGAGATACGCCTGCCTCTGCCTCCCCAAGTGCTGGGATTAAAGGCGTGTGCCACCACCGCCCAGCTTGTTACCAATTTTTTTTCTCTGTATTATTTGGAGGCTGTCTTGGAACTTGCTCTGTAAACCAGGCTGGTCTTGAACTCAAGAGATCTGCCTGCCTGTGTCTCCCGAGTACTGGGATTAAAGGCGTGTGCTGCCAACGCCCGGCTATTCACCCATTTTCAATCCAACTTTCAACCCAGGATGTTCCCTCATAAAGGCGTGTTGGTATTAAAGGCGCATGCCGCTGGCAATCTCTTGGGTTTCCCTACTTCTTGACCCTGGTATCAGGCTTAGGAGGGGGAAACTCAGAACGTCTAGTTTCTGACTTTTTAATCTCATTGGCGGCAGCCGCTCCCAATGTATTATTGGTGTTATACAATTTGATGAACAGGGAGTTGGAATGACTATCTGGCATCAACATGTGGGGGAATCCTCACCAACGCCCATATTTCCCTTACCTGAGTTTTCAGCAATGGTTGGATCATCTTTATCATGGTGAGCATTCCTAGTATCCGGAGTAGTATTGGGGTCGACATGCCTGATGCACCGTTCGGGGACCCAAATGGGCTTCTTCCTTCCTGGAGGGAAAACACAAACAGCCCCTCGGACCCTAGCTAGTAGGGGAGTGGGTGGCTGCCATTTTCCTGTAATCAAATCCTTCCATCTGACCCATCCCAAGGACTGGGAGGGTTTGTTCCAATGTCTCTCCATAGCAGACAAATTATTACGGTCTATGGTCAAAAAATTTAAAATGTAAAGTATGGTAGATAACTGAATATTGGGGGAGGTAACATACTCCCCCTTTTTTATTTTCTTAAAATACTGTTTGAGAGTGGCATGGGTGCGCTCCACAATAGCCTGTCCCATGGGGTTGTGAGGAATACCAAAAGAATGGACAATGTGATGTTCCCTGCAAAAGGCAGCATCTGTCGGCTTAGGGTCAGGCCAAATCCAGACTCCTGAAGAGACTATGTTTGCCTCAGTCGTTCTCCCTAGACCCTTATCTTGAGCTTTGCCAACAGAAGCCATCTTTATGGAAGAAGCCGTACTTAC
This sequence comes from Mesocricetus auratus, assembly GCF_017639785.1. Lineage (NCBI taxonomy): Eukaryota > Metazoa > Chordata > Mammalia > Rodentia > Cricetidae > Mesocricetus > Mesocricetus auratus. The sequence goes on from NW_024429199.1 coordinate 2,809,089, forward strand.
TTTGTAAAGAGCCTCAATGTAAACAGTAACTCCAGACTGAGTTCACTGTCATCAGGAAACTTTTTTCCAAAATTGTGCTGTGCTTAAACACAGCTAAAATAAATGAGCTGCTGTCAGACTGTCTAGGTTTTGGCTCAGCCCTGGTACCTAAGTTGGGCTAAACCAAGTTTCACTGGTTTCATTCTGGTCTCTTTGTGGACTATTTTCCTGTTGTCCAGAAAGCCTGCAGGGACTGCTCCCCCAGCCCCATCTTCTTGTGTTCATGTGTCCGGATTTCTTCTTGTTGTAAGGACTCCTGTCACAGTGGATTGAGATCTACTCTAATGACCACATATTAAACTGGTTAAACCTGAAGTGATCCTTTTCCCAGCTAAAGTCATGTTCACAGGCACCAAATGGTTAAGACTTCAGTATTGTCATCAACAGGAGTAGACAACGGTTTACCTTGCCAACAACTGCTTCTAAACCAATTAATACAGGCTGGCATGTTACAGTCTTCTTCAAGGAGAGGGGCATCATCTCATCTTCCATCTTTCTAGTATGTCCCCGGCTCACTCTTCTCATAGAGAGTAGAAGGGACTCCAGCTGTGAGGGAGAACTCTTGTCTAGCCTGGGCAAAGCACATGAATTCAAGCATCTGAACAGTGAGGACTTTTGCAGAACAGATAGGATGGAGGCCACTCGGAACCCACTGTCAGTGGCCGCAATTGCAATGTCCGTGTATCCAGGGCCACACTGAACGCATTTTGATGCCGATATTTGATCTTCTACACACATTTTTACACAGCTCTCATAGCCATGAATTGTGGGTAAGTGGGACTGGAAATACCAGACTAGAAACAGGGCGAAACACATTTTAAATTTTGGTGTTATTCATCAAATAATATGTTCTTTGGGGGGAATAATTAAACAACGTTAAAAACATTTTAAAAGTTGCATTCCCAAAATGAGAAGCCATGTTTCTGAGAAAAGAAAATGAAATTTCTTCTTTAAATTAATCCCCTGGCATGATTTTTTTAGAGCGAAGAGAATAACTTAAAGAAAAAGGAGTCATTAAAAATGAAACATCTGTCTTGAAAATGGTGGGAAACAGCAGATTTATGATGTGTTTGTTGACATCTGGGGAGCAGGGGTAGGCTTGTTCCTCTGGAATGGCAAAAGATGGAAACGGAAAAAAGCAATCATCAAGAGCATGTGTGTGTGCAATGACCAAAGTCAACAACCATCCTGGCTTTGTATTTTCCCATCAAATGCACAAAAGGCGTCCTGATGGAATATGGGGGAAGATGAACACCTAATCCAGACACTGGAGTAAAAAAAAGGACACAAAGGAAGGGTTGTCCCATTGAATTTGTAATGAAAACAATACTCAAGTGGGTACAGTGGCTGGTGCACATCCTCAGCCTCCTGTATCTACTTTTCAATTTCAGTTGCAGTTCGCACAACAGCTGTTTGCCCGAGCCCACCCATCCACAGGTCATTAACTCTTTACCAAGAGGAATTTGGTTTAAATTCAAGCTTTGCCTCTATTGCCACCATAGATAAACAAAACAACTGGTCTCTTGCCTTGGTGTCCTCATCTGTCACATGGAGATAATTGTGGGATGTTGCCTACCCCATTAATAAGCTCTTCATAAGTTTATTCTGAGGCAGGGTCTCTATAGCCCAAGCTAGTCCTAAGCTCACTATGTAACCGAGATGATGACCTAGAACATCCAATCTTTCTGTCTCCACCTCCCGAGTGCCGAGATTACAGGTGCACCTTACCACATCCAGGTTATAAGTGCCTAGGATCAAACTCAGGGCTGTGTATGTACTGGGTGAACACTATCAACTGAGCTACATCCTCTGCTCCAGTTTTGGCCATTTTAAGTATTTCATTGTTGTGGGTTTGAATTGTAGGCTGTAAGGGTGGTATGCAGGTTAGATTTTTATCAATTTGACACAAGCTGGGTCCTCTGAGAAAAGAGAACCACAAATAAGTAAGTGCCTCCATTATATTGTGCAGTAGGCACATCTTTGGATGGATTAATGATTGCTGCTTGGATGAGGTCCATCCCATCATGGGCAGTACACCCCTGGGAAGGTGGTCCTGGGCTGTATGAGTAAGCAGGCTGGAAAAGATATGGAGAACAAGCCAGTAAACATCACTCCTCCATGGCTTCTGGTTCAGTTCCTGCCTCCAGGCTCTTGCTGGAGTTCCTGCCTTGACTTCCTTGACTTCCCTTCGTGATGGACTTCCACTGTAAGCTGAAACAAGCCCTTTTCCTCCTCAAGTTGCTTTTGGTCATGGCATTTATCACAGCAATAGAAACATACCTAAGACAGGTATGTATGAACTAAAAATGAGAAGCTTAGTTATCTACGATGTTATTTCTGATGCTCTCCCTGTTGTTTCAGAATCCTTCTCTCCATCCTTCTCAAATATACATACATCTTTATCATGACCAATAAGGCAGTCTTACAGTTGAGGAGCTTTTCCTTAAAGGCCTAGCAAGCACCTTTTAGAAATTAAGTTTGCTGTTTGACAACAGTCCATGCAATTGTATAATTCATTCTGTTTACTCCTTTCCTCCACCTTCCCTTTTTTTCACCTCAATATATGTTTTTATTTAAGTTAGAAACATGAATGCTTCACATGTCAGTCCCAGCTCCCTCTCCCACCCCTCCTCCCTTGTCCCTCCACCAGCTCCCTAGCCCCCCACCCAATCCCCACATCATTCCCCAGGGAGGGTGAGACCCTCCTTGGGGGATCTCCAAAGTCTGTCATTTCATCCAGGGCAACACCTAGGCCCTTCCCCATGTGTCCAGGCTGAGAGAGCATCCCTCTATTTGGGATGGGCTCCCAAAGTTCATTCATAAACCATGGTAAATACTGATCTACTACCCAAGGCCCCAGTGATTTCTGAGGCCTCCTCACTGACACTACATTCATGGAGTCCGGATCAGGCCCCTGTTGGCCTCTCAGCCATCAGTCTGGGGTTCAAGAGCTCCCCCTTATCCAGTCAGCTGTCTTGGTGGGTTTCACCAGCCTGGTCTTGACGCCTTTGCTTTTCACTTCTCCATCTCTGTCACTAAGTTCCAGGAGTTCAGTTCAGTGTTTAGCTGTGGGTATCTGTCTCTGCTTCCATCAGTCCTTGGATGAAGGTTCTAGGATGGCATATAGGGTAGTCATCAACCCTGCCATCAAGGAGGGGCTATTAGTGCAGTCTCTCCACTATTGTTTAGTTTGCCAGTTGGTGTTATCCTTGTAGATCTCTGGAGATCTCACTAGTGTCAGCTCTCTCCTCAAGCCTATAATGACTCGGTCTATTATGGTATCTCTCATCCTGCTCTCCTCTATTCTAACCTCGACTCAACCTTCCTGGTCCCCCATGCCTTCTTCTCCCCTCCTCTTATCCCCCTTTTCTTGGTTCCCTCTCCCCTCCCCTGATGTTCCCAATCTGCTCAGGAGATCTTGCCTCATTCCATTTCTCTGGGGTATCATGCATCTCTCTTGGGAACCTCGTTGTTTCCCAGAGTCACTGGCATTGGGATTGTAGGCTGACACTCCCCTGATCCATATCTAAAATCCATATATGAGTGAGTACATGCCATGTTTGTCTTTTTGTGTCTGGGTTACCTCACTCAGGATGGTTTCCTCTAGTGCCATCCATTTGCCTGTAAATTTCAAGATTCCATTGTTTTTCTCCGCTGAGTAGTACTCCATTGTGTAAATGTACCACATTTTCTCTATCCACTCTGCAGTTATGGGACATCTAGGTTGCTTCCAGGATCTAGCTATTACATATAATGCTGCTAGGAACATAGTGGACCAGACATCCTTGTTGTATGAATGGACATCTTTTGGGTATATGCCTAAGAGTGGAATTGCTGGGTCTTGTGGTAGACTCAGACCCATTTTCCTGAGAAATTTCCATACTGATTTCCACAGTGGCTATATGAGTTGGCACTCCCACCAGCAGTGGAGGAGTGTTCCCCTCTCTCCACATCCTCTCTAGCACAAACTGTCATTGATGTTTTTGATTTTTGCCATTCTGACAGGAGTAAGATGATAGCTCAGAGTTGTTTTGATTTGCATTTCCCAGATGGCTAGAGATGTTGAGCACTTTCTCAAGTGTCTCTCAGCCATTTTATACTCCTCTATTGATAATTCTCTATTTAGTTCAGTCCCCCACTTTTTAATTGGATCCTTTGTCCTCCACCTTCTGTTACCTCTCTCTGTTCCAACCCTCCCCATATCCTCCCAGTCCTGTTTCTACACCATGATTTTTGGTTTGGTTTTGTGATTCATCTGTGTAACCTTTGGGTTGATGGGGACACCAGTGGGGGTACACAACTAAAGACAATGATTCTTCCTATGCCTGAGTCTATTAATATGAAATAGTTCAGCAGTGAGGGGAGGGCCCATACAGTGTCTCCTTAATCCATGTTTAACTATTGATAGGTCCATTCTTGTACTAGCCCAGAGCAGGTAGCTGCAGCTGCTATGAGTTTATAATTGCAGTGGCTGTGTCTTGCCCAGAAGATAGCATTTCTCAGCCCTTATCCCTATGTCTGGCTTGATCTTACATCTTTTCTATCCCTTCTTTTTTAGTGTCTCCTGATCATCAACAGGGATGGCATAAGTATCTCCTTTAAGGAGGAGCACATATCTGTCTCACATTCTCAGCACCATGTGTAATTATGAGTTTCTGCATTTACCATCATTCACTGGAAAGAGGGAACTCTCTGATTAAGGCTGAAAGTAGCATTTTTCTATGGGTACAAATGTAAACATTTAAAAAGGTAGTTTGATGCTATGACTATTTAGCTTAAATACAGTTTCCCGAAGGACCATTGCTTTCTTCTGTTCCAGGTTTTAACAAGGTTTACAGTAACAAGCATGGATTTCATCCTATGGAGAAGGCCACAGATCCAATTATGGAACGGTTGGTTACTCTCACAACAGTGATGCCACTGTTACACAGGCACATCTTGCCTGGTGAGCTGGTCTCACAGTTCACAGGGTGTGCAACTGGTGCAACTGCTGATGCCCTTTCTTCCCAGTCACCTGTATAGCATCTTCTGGAACTGAAAGCTAGCTGGCAAGAAGAAAACTTTCAGTTCACAGAGACACCTTCCTGAGAGCTGTTCTGGAGGTTTAAGAGGAGTGCACAGCAAGAAGAATGGTCCTCCTTATCAGAGAACACTGTTCTCTTCATCGAGTGTGCAGCTTCAGAAGGTAGACTCAGGATGCAGAAGGCGAAAGGGGGACCCCATCTAACCAGGTGCATCAACCAGATCAACCTGGCAGTCAGTGGGGTGACAGAACTTACAGCCAGGCCACCCTTCAATACAGGAGATATGTGGGCACCAAGACAGAGTGTGTGGTTGTCTTCCAGCTCCCTCAGGAGGTAGAAAGTGAGGTGACAGACTGACCAGTGGACCAACTGCATCCATGTTCAAAGCCACCTCCTGTCATTAAGATGGAGGAGTCTGGGGGATGTGTCACTCAGAGCAGCTCGAATCTGTGTTTTGGGGTCATAGTTGCATATAATTGGTTCAGAATATGTTTTTCTAAAGCAGAGTTGGTACTTCATTTCTCCCATCTTTAAACATTTCCCTCTGCCCACTGTTGGGTGTCAGTCTGAACTCCCTAATAGGGAAAGGAGGCCAGGAAGCTTCTCCTGTGCCTGCTGCCTCTCAAGTGCCTAGAATCTCAGGTCATCCTTACTCCACAGAGGTGAGTGTTGGAGCACTGTATTCTGAACCTCTTCAGTGTACATCATATTCTGATTCAATGCTTATTCAATAATACAACTGCTTTGTTTCTAGTTGGGAGAAGACTGGTTTTTATAACCTGACATTATTCAGTAGAATTTCACTGAGTACCTGGCTGTTTGGGACCATCTGCCTGTTCAGCACAGCACATCTGGACAGATGCCTTTTATGCCAGTCTCATCTTCCAGAGCACAGCCTGTGTCCTGCAGGGCTTGCCTCCTTCTCTGTCCATTTTGTCTCAACACGAATCTAAACCCTTTGCTTTGCCTACATCGTGATTGTGTCTTTAAACTGGCCTAAAGATTTCTGCTCAGTTAATTGAAGTTAATGCTTACTAAAATCCCAGCTGAATTTATGAGCATTATCTTATTTAATCTTCAAACACAGCCACATAAAGTAGACTCTATATGTTTTACCATTTTACAGACACAGAAACTAATGAAAGGGGATTAAATAATTGCTCATGTTCATAAAGGTGATGGAGTTGATGTACACGCCTTAGGCCCTCCTCCTTCAGCCTCTGACAGGTCAGCCGTGTGTGAATTATAAAGGCAGAACAGGAGTCAGGGAACCTCCCAGGGTAGGGGACACCCAGGAGGTGGGACAAAGGAACAGAAGAAAGGGCAAAGGGGTCTACAGTTATTCTTTTTTCCAGCCCATGTCTCCAGCATGCTTCCAGGAAATCATGACTAAGATGCATTCTGGGATAGGAAGAAGGTTCAGTGAATAAAGTGCTTGCTTTACAAGCATGAGAATTCAGATCCCCAACTCCCACGTAAATGCTGTGGGTATGGTGGTGTACATCTGTAACTGGGAGGCAGAGATAGGTAGGTCCATGGAGCTCAAAGGTCAGCCTGCCTAGGCAAAAATAGCTAGCCATAGGTTCAGTGAGAGCCCTTGTTTCAAAAACCAAGCTGCAAGGCAACAGATAAGACATTCAAACCTTGACCTCTAACCTGCACACATGCACACACCAGTGAGAACACACATGCACAAACACACACAAACCATAGATTACAGGGAAACTTGATGTCTGTCTTTCTACTGACCTGCAGTGTGGGAGTTTATGATCGATGCATCAAATGTGTCAGGGATGGGGCAAGCCATGAAGAGCAGCCAGGAGTTGCTCCTGAGATGGGCATCAAGGTCAGCCACGGGGTCACTGGCCTAAGAAACATTGACTGAAATCCATACTGGAATTAATTCACCCCAGGGATGCATGCCAAATATCCAGGGCTCCTATAGGACCCTGGAAAGTTCCCATAAGAAAAGTCAGCATTGCAGCAAGGATCCATTATTTGTTAGGTAAAAATAGAGCATCTTTTTTTTTTTTAGAATATAATACTTTTTTTTTAAGCCCTGAACAATTTCCAGGAAAACCCTGTGAGAGTGTTCATTATGATAAGGATTGTCAGGGGCCTCTGGCCATCAGCCAGATACGGCTGCCTCACGTACTCATAAGAAAAGACATGACTCGACTCTCATAGACAGTATGTGATTTTGGACCTCCCTGCTACCTCTGACAAATTTCAGAAACAGGCCTGCAGCTTAATTAGCAGTTAAAGATTAGCTCAACAGGCCTGGTGCTGGTGGCACATGCCTTTAATCCCAGCACTCGAGAGGCACAGGCAGGTGCATCTCTGTGAGTTTGAGGCCACCCTGGTCTACAGAGCAAGTTCCAGGACAGCTTCCAAAACAATACAGAGAAACCCTGTCTCAAAAAAACAAAAATACAAAAGAAAAAAAGATTAGCTCAACAGAAAGCCCCCAATTCCACCAGGAGATAGGCGTGGACAATAGGGAAAGATTGAGATAGATAGTAAGGACTTGCGGTCAGTTTACCTAGCAACACACGAGGTTCTACCCCGACCTTTTGCTCTGTGAATTGGGTTTCCAGGCAGCATGGAGGGCTACCTCTCCCACTGACCTTTCACCCTGACAGCTTCCTTGAAGCCGCCACTCCTCGATTCCTCCTCCAAGCCCCTTAAATATACCTTGGAAAGAATAAAGTCTGTCGCCCTGATCAGACACTTGTCTTGGAGTCATTTCTTCATATCTCCTGTCCCCCATCTTTCTCCTAGGTGCCCTCCAGCCCTCACGTTGAATGTCCTGTGGGTCGGGGCATTTCTGGCGCCCATGTGGCCTGAAGTCAGAAAACCAGGAGTAAGAGGCCACTCACCTGAGAGAAGAGTTCTTCCAGATTGTCCTCCAGGGGACAGCACAGTCTTCATTTCAGCAACCCACCGAAAAGAGCAAGACGGACATGGTGGTGAGCAACAGCAGAGATCTTACGGCCAAAGTAAGTGATGGGATGGGAAATTTCTCGGCAAAGTCTCCTTATTTCCGGGCTCAAAGAATCCCTCAAGATACGAGAAACACAGGTTAAAAGCAAAGATTTAAAGAGGTTGTAATTTATATTGGAGATGTTTGTACCTGGAGGGAATAATAAATTTAAAAAGGTGGTGACCGCCTTCAGGATTATTAAGGGAATGCATATAACAGAAATTGTTGGCCAGATGATCATATATTTACTTGTGTGTTTTGATAGCCAGGAGAGCTAAAATAAAGCAAAACTGCAGAAGATTTTGGAGTTTAAGAGTTTTGAGGGGACGCCTTCCCCTCGCAGAGGCCACACCGGGGCTTGGGGGAAGGGAAGATGGGGCCGCACATACGAGAGGGACAGCGGGGAATAGCTGCCCCTGAAGCGGTTAGCAGAGACCTTCACACCTACTGAGAGTGGCCAGATCAAAAGGAACATACAGGGCAGAGAGATTGGGAACTAGAAAGACAGGCAAAAACCTAGTGGTAAAATTCCACAAAAGCTTCCAAGAGGCTTGAAAGATTTAGCAAAATAGCTCTCACGGGGGATAAGAACTTTCCAAGTTTCCTCAGATCAGAGAAGTGTTCCTTTGTATAAGGCAGCCTAGAGGCAGGCACCCCTTAAATCTTGGCTGGCAGCTGCGGCAGGTTGGATGTCTCCAGTGCAGGGTAGTGTTGGAGAAGCGGCAAACAAACCAACAACAACAACAACAAAAAAAAAAAAGAGAGCCCAAAACCTTCCCATTTGCTATAAAGTGCTGGCTGAGGAAGGACAATACAAAGATATAGATCAGCAGTTAATATTTGAGATAGCAGATTGGCCCAGCAGCCAGGAGAACTCAGAACAAGCTTTCAGCTGTCAGGACATGGGCTGGAGGTTTTGGAAAGAACAGGCAAGGACCTAAGGAATTATTTCAAAATTTTGTCTTTAGGTGAATACAAACATCATCCAAAATAAGGGGAGATACAGGTGTTAACCTTTTGATTGAGACAACTAGCCTGTGAGAATGCTAATGTAACATGCTAGTACAGCATGCCAGGCCATGCTAAGACCTTGTAGAAAGGAAGGCGGCACAAATGAGTCTATTAAAGGTTTGTTCGGATGTCAGACCGGCAGCAGGAGACAAAAGCAGGTGCAGGTGACCTACAGAAGGCCAGCCCAGGCCCAAAGGCCAGGGCCAGAGCCTAGGAAGCTCGCAGCCCTGAGAGCTGCTGTCATGGCTGACGTCCAGACAAACGTATAGAAAATGCAATTAATGCAGCCAGTCAGAAACTGTTCTAAGACCTTATAGAGAAAAAAGACAACATAAATAAACTTGGATCTGTTCAGATTTTGGATGCTCATAATTTAACTATATGACTATAGCTGCTGTGTTACAAAAGAGACTTCAATTAAGGATGTTTCATTTCAACTAACTAATCATAACCTAGGCAAAAGGAGACATGAGAGATATGTATGCATGGTCTGTGTGTAAGGTGTGGCTGCATCAGTATGTATGAAATGTGAAGTGTAAATGTGTGAATGTTGATGAAAGCAACTGTTCTAATTGTCTTGGATATGATTAAAAGGATACTTAAATCACTTCAGATATAGTTAAAAAGCTACCTAAATTGCTTTAGATATAGCCAAAAGGAGCATCCAGCCAGTCGGTTAATGTCTTAACGGGAAAAATGAAAGATTTAAGCCTTCAGAGCAAGTCAATGGAAAATAACAGAAGCCTACAGCATGGCCTAGGAGCCAAGAGAATATGTATGCATGATTCTATGAAGTTTAAAAGGAGAGGATACAGAGATCGTCTTAAATTTTTTATGGTTAGCAAAAGAAAATCTAGTAAATGGAAGTTAATACACTTGGTCAGGCCCCACCCACAAAGGTGTCTATGTAAATGCAAATTAGATCATGTCAGCCAAGGTGCAAATGAGGCCTTGTCAGCTATCGAGAGGCTTGCCGGTTGAATGGGAAAAGACTACTTGCAAATTTTGAGTGATTTTTCAAAAATTATTTGGGGCATATGTTATATTCTAATAAAAATTAAACCTCAATTTAAAAAAATTAAAAAAGATGGCTTACAATCTTTTAAGCGATTTTCAAAAATTGTTGGGAAATATTCAATGGTTATGTCCTTTTTAAAATGTGTCTACTGGTAACTTAAAATCCTTAAGTGAGATACCAACCAGCAAAAAAGAAAAACTTTTGGAGAGGGCCATAGGTTTCAGCTTCCATGGTTACTTAGGGTCATACATGATCTGGAGTAAAACAGTAACTATGTGTTTTGGGCAGGACGAATCTAAATAAGATAAGATAAGGCTTACAGAGTTGCCGAGGTCACAGGGTCTGTCAATTATCCCTTGGCCAGGGAATCTTTACAACTGGCAGAGGACCTTTATGACCAACAGTTAGCAAAGGAATGTTAACAGGAATGGTGGACAGCTGCCTCCCCTCCACTGTCTCAGAACAGTGATTTGTGGACAACTTCTTTTGCTCAGTTTTCAGGAAAAATTGATTACCAGTTTACAGCTTATAGGCTGTTACAGTTTGAGCTACTACAGCCTTTTATATTCTCCAAAATAGTAAAAGATCGTCCTTTAAAAAATGTTGTGCTAGTTTTTACTAATGTTTATTCTAATGAAAAAACAGCTTATGGTATAGATGGTAAAAATGTGTGGATCAAACAACTCTAGCTTCAGCTCAGTCAAGTTACAATCTGTTGCAATGGTTTTTCAAATTCTAGTAAATGATCATTTAATTATATACTGACAATCATTATGTTTTTAAAACTCTTCAAATAATAAAGATAGTTTAGTGCATTAAAACTAACAATGATCAGGTTAAAATATTATTTAAACAAATTCAAAATGCAATTGCCATGTTTTGTGGGTAACGTAAGAGCTCATTCAAACATTCCCAGCCCACTGACTAAGGAAAATGAGTCAACAAATGAATTAATAAAGTTGGTCACTTTGACTCTGGTGGAGAGAACCCTGCAGTCTCATTACTCTTCACCATCAAAATAACAAGTCTAGGAAAGTAATTTGGTTTTACTAGAGAGACTGCTCATCAAAATTGTCAAACAATGAAGTGTGCTCACAATATTTGACTGTAACTAATCTGGAAGTGAACCTTAGAGGCCTACTTCCTAATCATTTATGACAAATGGATGATTATTCATGTTACAGAACTTGACAAATTAAAATATGCACACATGGCAGTTGATAGGTATTCAGGTTTTTTGATGGCCACCACACAAACTAAAAAGGGCACCAAGCATGTGATAAGTCACTGTTTAAAATGTTTTACTTACATGGGAGTTCCAAAGGTGATAAAGAACAGACAATAGATCTAGATATTCTAATAAGGCAGTCAGCCATTTTGTACTCAATAGAAAATTGATCACAACACGTATTTCTTATAATGCTCAAGGGATTATAGAGCATGCTCATAGCTCCTTAAAAACTTCTATAAACTAAAAAGGGGGAGTAATAGTAATGTCACTAATCCCCACCGGTTAAGCTTTTGCATGTGAAAATGAAATGGCTTATTCCATGTTGCCTACAAATTGGACAGGGTTATGTTTATTAGCTACCCTTCTCCAGATGTAGAGTTTATTCCAGGAAGTGAGCCCATAGATTATCTTATTCGTAGACATGAGAGAGCCGAACTAATTCATCCCCCTGTTAGTGGAACTTGGAGTATTGGGCCTTAGCCACCGGCTCTGCAGGCATGGGAGTAGCTATAAAGACATACTCCACAATGAACCTTAGTTACATGCCACTTACAAAAATGGCTATAAAATTACCTTTATCTCCACATGATGCATTAAATCATCCACTCTTCATTTTAAATTTGTAAGTGGATGCCAGTAAACAATCTGCTACAGACAGATTCTGGCATAATGGAACTCCAGTGACTTTTGCTATGGTCAGATAAAGCATCCATACACTAGACAGTGGAAAAGACCCAATTTGGGGTGGAGGGAATGTTTGTGTTCTCTTATAGGAAAAGAACAAAGCTTTGTGGCTGCCAAAAACTTGGTGCGATGCATGGAGCGAAGAAAAAAACAGACCTGAAACCATGGGAAGCTGTCCAAACCAGCTCCAGTGAAACATGCTGAACCAGTGTTCCTGAATCTGCATAGCCTCCTCCCCCGCCCAGTTTCCAAATTTCTTCAACCCATCCACACCTCTGCAACCTCACTCTCTTCCCCAATACTAACTCTGCCATCTCTAAGAATGGTGGGCCTGTCAGGATGTCCTCACCACCTGCTTCTACTCACACCTCCTAAATTCTGCCCCTATGTTTTACATTTTAGTTAAATTGATTCCCCGCCTTAACTATTATTCTAAACAAGATGTGCCGTGGGAGCGGGCACTAGGATTCCATTCCTTGTGCTCACATACAAACAGGAATCTGTTTCTCTGTTAACAAAACAGGGAGAGTCATAGATAGTGTGAAGAAAAACAGAGAGGGTCTAGAGAAAAGAAAAGAGAGAGAGGCAACAAGAGAGTTGGTGTAATAATTGGTTTTGCTTATTTCCTTTGGCCCATGGGCCCTTAGGCACCTGGCAGACCTTATTAAACAGCAAGTAGATAATCTTGCCACAAGGCCTATCCAGATCCATTATCAGAGGCTGGCCCTGAAGGAGAGTGGTCCTTATCAGAAAGCTGAGGATAGTGATGGCAAGGAGGAAGTCGACCTTCGCCTAATGTTCCCAGTCTCCACATAGCAAAAAGGAGACAAACTCCCCCGGGGCACAACATCTGCTCATGGACCCCACGCAGCCCCAGCCAGGTACCTTGGAAGGCCTCTTTACCCACAAAATAAATATCCACCCCTATTGATGGCTGACCCAGGACAGGCTACCTTCTGATGCTGGCAAAGTAATCCAATGACAGGTAAGGGATGAAGCCTCTCAGATCGATCCTAAGACAGGCTCCATCATCCTCGTGGTTTTCGGATAACTTACACTCTGGCTGTGCCTAATATCTGTTTAACCAGAAAGGGGAAGATGTCAGGGCCTCCGGCTATCAGCTAGATACGGCTGCCTCATGCACTCTTAAGAAAAGACGTGACTCAACTCTCATAGAGAGTACGTGACTTTGGACCTCCCTGCTACCTCTGCCAAATTTCAGAAACAGGCCTGCAGCTTAATTAGCAGTTAAAGATTAGCTCAACAGAAAGCCCCCAATTCCACCAGGAGATAGGCGTGGACAATAGGGAAAGATTGAGATAGATGGTAAGGACCTGCGGTCAGTTTACCTAGCAACACACGAGGTTCTACCCCGACCTTTTGCCCTGTGAATTGGGTTTCCAGGCAGCACGGAGGGCTACCTCTCCCACTGCCCTTTCGCCCTGACAGCTTCCTTGAAGCCGCCCCTCCTCGATTCCTCCTCCAAGCCCCTTAAATATACCGTGGAAAGAATAAAGTCTGTCGCCCTGATCAGACATTCCTGCCTGCTAGGTACTTAGCAAAGACGAGGCCAGGTTGAGTTAAACTGAGTGCTCCTGTTGAAGAAATTACTATTTTACCTAATAATGGCCCCAAATCTGGGTGTGGTGGTATATACTTGTAATCTCAGCACTAGGAGGCTAACACAGGAGAATTGCCCTAGCTTGTGCTTAGCCTGGGGCTTCATAATGAGCCAACCAAGTTCAAGACAGCGAGACTGTCTCCAAAAAACAAAAACAAAAACAAAAAACTGGTACGGAAAACTCAACTGATCAATATGCAAAGAACAAGAGATCGTGTGGTTCTCATGTCCAACTGACACATCTGCTATACAACTTCCATACCTAAAGCTTGGGGGTTATAGGCAAAGAGCCAAAACGATTGTGAGAGCCAGAGGAACAGAAAGTTTCTGTGAGATTGAGTCCCCTAGAAATGTCAGAGAAGCTACACCCATGAAGTCTCATTCACCTGGTTTCCTAAACACGACCTGAATAACAGCAATTTACACACTGGCATGGAAGGAGAAATCTCATGGAGCACCATCTGCAAGAGTCATCCCCCAGAGGAGAGTCCCCAGATCGGTTATCCAACACCAAGCGGTCAGTTCTGAACTCATACCCATACTAGTAACGTTCTGTGGGTGGAGCAAGTTCTATTGATATATTTAGGGATATGTGTACACACACACACACACACACACACACACACACACACCAACAAAGAAATAGAGACTTTGAATTTGAGAAAGGGGGAATGCATGGGAAAGGTTGGAGAGAGGGAAATAATGTATTTATATTATAACCTTAAAAAGAATTTTAAAACACCAAAAATTAGAGCAAAAAAAAAAGTTCCTCAAATCAGGAGTATTTGGTAGTATTTGGGTATGTGAACCATTCTCTGGGGTTGCTCAGATCTATTGGTAAAATATCACATGTCTGAATACATGAAGAAAGCCATAATGTATACTCTATAGGTTTGGTACTAGCCTTGGTTCCAGGCATGCATTGACTAAGAGGATGCTGAGTTAGCTTATGTTGACTTGGTGCCTCCTCTGGACCAGGCACTATTTAAACTATTTTTCATGCACTAAATGATTCAATTTCACCACACTGTGAAATAGGCATTGCCATTGTTATTACTATCTACAGGGTAAGAGGGGTGAAGAGACCGTGTCACCTCCCTGGAGTATGTTCATGGGCATTGGGAAAGAATGGGAAGAGGGAGAGTCTCCAAGGTGCCCCCCACTATCAGGGCCACCTGTGCCTCTGGCTTCTATGTCCGGTGATGTGCTCTTCTCCCATTGGCTGCAGTTTGAGGTCTCAGTTTATGTTTCCACACGTGCTATAACATGCTGCAAACCTTCGTAGTTTGTAGTTCAGGCATATGAACAGATAAGCATTTATGGGTATGCATATCTGTTAATAAGAGGGTCCCAAAGGCCTCTCCATAGAATCATTCTTGTGCTTTTATGAGTGATAAGAGAATTTCAGAGGTTGGAGAGATGGCTCTATGGACAAAACACCTGCGGTGAAGCACAAGAACCAGGATCCAAACACCCAGAACACATGACATATGAGAGCCAGTGAACACATGACATATGAGAGCCAGTGTCCCCAGAACACATGACATATGAGAGCCAGTGTCCCCAGAACACATGACATATGAGTGCCAGTGTTCCCAGAACACATGACATATGAGAGCCAGTGATCCCAGAATACATGACATATGAGTGCCAGTGTTCCCAGAACACATGACGTATGAGAGCCAGTGTTCTCATAATGCTCCCACAATACATTCCTTCCAAGGCCCTTTACTACCTGAAGACCACCCTAAGCCTGGGTCGCTCTCCATCCTTCTGTGCTCCATGCATTCTCCCCAGAGTGAGCAGCCCATGATGCACCTCATCTCCAGTGCATGCCAGGAAGAGCCCTTTCTCTACACCAAAGTCACTTCTACCATGAAGCCCTGCTAGACCCACTCCCCAAAACTCCTCCTACAAGTTTCTTTGCCCTTGGAGTCTACAGGTACCCAGACCATTAATTCTCCTACTCTCTTTAGCCCAGAATCACAGAAGCTACATCCCACCTCCCTGGCCCTGAGGCACAGGCATATGGTTACATGTATGTGCTAGAAGGATGTGTTGTCACCATGGCTGATGAGGTTCCTAAGATGTGCCGTTGTCTCTGACCTGAGTCACTTGACTAAGAATTCCCAAAGCATTTTTAATGGTTTGTGTTTCTTTAGTTTTTAGTTATATGTTGTGTGAGGCATCTGGATCCTCTGGAGCTGGAGTTACAGGTGGTTGTGAACTGCCTAAGATGAGTTCTGGGAACTGAACTAGGTCTTCTGAAAGATCATCAAATGCTGTTAACTGCTGAGTTATCTCTCCAGCCCTGCCTGCGAATTCTCCATCATTTCAATGCCTTCCAATGGAACATTCTGAACATTCACCATCTTTAGTGAGCAACTTATCTTAGTTATCTTAGTGAGCAACATACTTGTCTACTTGGTCAATATTAAGCTTATTTTTTGAAACATGACTACTGTTTTATTCTAAGGGATACAATTTGAGGATAGTCAGATTAAAGACACAACAGACAAAGGGAGTAAGACAAGTTCTGGTGGTCAGATGGTCCTGGAGTCAGGAAGTCATCTGGCCGCCTTCTTTTATATCTATCTAGTGCAGGAAATAAGCACAAGACAGGAAGAAGAAATGAAGGGCCACGCCATCCTGCAGTTTCCCCCTCTTATTTGCCAGGAACATCTCAAGCTGGCTAAATTTACTTCAGTCAAAACTGTGAAAAGACAGCCTGGACCACACCTCTTGCCCCTGTATCTTACCAAAAGAAAACTCCTAGGTTCTGAGAGCTTTGTTCTCTCATGAATTGTTTTTTTTTCAAAAAAATTATAGAACAGCAAAATGTGCATAGTCCTTATTAGCATGGTTTCTTCATGTCCCCTGAAGAGGACATGCTGTACAGAAAACAGAAAGTACTATGTGTAGGAGAGTATAAACAGGCAATTCTGAAGAAATGATTTTAAACAAATAATTACTAAAAGAACAGAGCTTGAACAAAAAACAAAAAAACAAAACCCAATACATTAAAAAGGAAGAAACTCACAAGACAATTGATTGCCTATTGTTATGAATCTCTTCTTTTTCACGGGAGAGAAATCTCAGACTTCCCTTCTGTGGCCATCCCCCTTGGCGGCCACCCTGATACTCAGCCTGCTTCTCAGGGTTCACATACATTTCTCACCTTGCACGTGAAAGATGGTGTAGTCAGAGGACATTGTGAACCACTGTCTTTATTTTTTGGAGCAACGTCTCTCACTGGGACCCCGGACTGCAGGATAGACTAGGTAGGCTGAGAAGTGAACCCCAGGGCTCCTTCGTCTCTGCTTCTTCAGCCTGGGATTGCAAGCATATAGTACCGTGCTGGACGTTTACGCGGATGCTGGGGATGGAACTCAGGTCCTCATGCTTGCAGAGAAATCTCTGTACCGACTGAACTATCTCCTCCACGAATTGTCTTATTTTTTATTTCATTGCTCCATCTAGTAATAGACCCAGGATGTGTTTGAAGATTCAAACAATCTCCAGTGATTGTCAAATTTCCTCTATATTGAAACTGTATAAGTAATAGTAACACCTGTAGAAATGAATGATTGTGACTCACCACACACCACACGTGAAGCTAGGAACTCTTGACACTACCTTAAATGTGAGCTTCTGGTCACAGCTCTTGAATCACATCTGCAAACCATGACTGTAGAAGAGGGTGTGCAGTGGCATGCCTGTATCCCCAGCACTTGGGAGGCAGAGGCAGGTGGATTTCAGTGAGTTCGAGGCCAGCCTGGTATACAAAGCAAGTTCCAAGACAACCAGAGCTGTTACACAGAAAAGCCCTGTCTCAGAAACAAACAAACAAACAAAAGGTGTAAAGGTTCCCATGAGAGATTCCTCAAGGTTAGTGGGGTGCAAAAAAATTACAGGTGTGACAGTTTTGCCTGGGTTCAAACGAAGTACTTGGCAATAAACACAGCTCCACCTCATCCACAGGTAAACATACTGAGAGGTCATCCAGTGACTGGGAAGGAAGTCTGGAATCAGATGCTAATGTAAGAGTTAGGGGAAAGGAGATTTAGCAATGACCTAAATCAGAGAAGGAACAGTAGGGAAGGGGAAATCCACGTGGCAGCTAGTTGTGCTTGAAAGGGTAGAAGCAGGGAGGATAGGCATAGACTGGAGCTCAGGTACAGGATGTGGACTTCAGTTCTGCAGGCCTAAATTGATAACTATGATTCTCATAGATCACAAAGTCTTCTCACACACCTCAAATTTGCCTATGATAGACTCTACAGATAAAGTCTTCCCAAAACCATGGATAAAGTCAAGTGCCACCCCCATGTCATCAGGTTTCAGACCTTGATCTAGGCTCTTATATTTTGAAACAAAGAACTGGACACAGATATATAAAGTAATAGGTCTATCGAGGTTTTTAAGGTCACAGTCTGGGACCTGATGGCCCTAAAAAGGTAGGCTCCACCCTCCAATGTCAATGTGCCAGCTCCACAATAATAGTGAAAAGAAAGAAAGCAGATGTCTCCAATGTGATCTTTGGAAGAGAAACTAAGGTGTCCTGTGACCTTTAAGCCCATCTTTGGGGGTTGTGGTATGAGGTTTATGTTAAATAAAGGACAAGAGGTCTACACACTAAGGAAGTCCTGGTCAAGGTGTGGTCCCACCCATCACCCACCCATCATTGTCCATGCTCCAAGCCATCCTACAAGGTGGTCTGACAAGTTGTCAGAACCGTGTGCAATCTTCTTGGGAGACAAATTCCTTCCATGGCTGGCACCTGCCTTCAGCCTTTCCTTCTCTTAGCATGGGGCTCCTGTGGACATTCCAATGCCTGGGACACTATTGTTTCAATGGTCTGACAGCCAAAGGGAAGGGCACAGGTGTCCCTCTTTGGAATGTCTTCACTCCTTCCAGGACAGCAAGCAAAGTGAAGGAAGTTCCTCTGACAGGGTGCACCTCCTGGTGAACAGCCAAGTTTATTGGGAGAAGATACTCATCTGAGGGAGGAAGGGGCCTGAAGCCGAAAGACCTCAGTGGCTTACCAGTCTGATGCACAGAGCTGGGTTTTTAAATTTTTATTAACATAAGCCTTTGGGTTCATTTGCATAGTATTTTCCACATATTCGATCTCCATGGCTTGTAGTTGCACGTTCAACTTCAAGTGTCAAATATCTCATCAGCATATTAAATCTCTACCCCTCGCTGGGTGTTGGTGAATGCCTTGAATCCCAGCACTCGGGAGGCAGAGGCAGGTGGATCTCTGTGAGTTCGAGGCCAGCCTGGTCTACAAGATCGAGTTCCAGGACAGCCTCCAAAGCCATAGAGAACCCCTACCTCAAAGAAGCAAACAAACATCTCTACCCCTCCTTTTTTTTTTCTACGTGCCATGCCCTACAACCCAGCATTAAATTGGAAGGCTAAATGAAATACTTATGCTAAGATGCTTCATGTATAGTTGCATTATTTCTGTGCCTATTGGGAAAACTAAGGAGATTTCTTTTTGGCAAAATTAACTTATCTTACACTTTTCATGAGGAGTAATAGAATGGAGTAAGACAATAACTGGGCAGAAGGAGCTACAGAGGTTTAAAAACGCCCCTCCCCCAAAAAAGGAAAGGAAGAAAAAGATATCGGAGACAGGGAAGCAAGCTAAGAGTGCAGAGAGGTAAGGAGCAAACTGTTTAGAAGAGCCTGAGATAGCAATGGAACTGCAACGGAGGTGGGAGGTGAGGACTTAGGATATTTTAATCTTGCCCAGAAAGTGCTAGTAAGAATACTCTACAGATCATAGGAACTCTTGGGCATGTGCAACTCAGGCTATGTGGGAGCTGGTGTCTATAGAGGCCAGAAGAGGGCATGGACTTCCCTGGAGCTGGAGTTACAGACCGTTGTAAACCAATATGGGTACTGAAAAGACAGTTTGGGTCATCTGGAAGAGCGGCCCATGCTCTGAGCTGCCCAGCCAGCTCCCCGCCTAGTCTGCTCTTCCTCTGCTGATTTTGTTGGATAATTCTGCCACAGCCATGAGAAGAGGAGAAACAGAAGTTTAAGAGGGAATGTGACAGAGCCGCTGGGATCTGAGCTGTGGACACTTGACCTTGAATTGGAGGCCCTGAGTGGGGTGAGTGCCCATCGTTGTCTGGCCTGTTTTTGGACAGGATTGCTAAGCCAAATGTCACTGCCTCAGCTGGGCCTCTCACAGCTGAGTTGCTACTCACCATTTGAAGAAGAGTATAGTGTCTTCGTATTTCCACCGTCTTTCGTTTGGCTCTGCCGCTCTCCAGACCTGATCATTCTAAAACCCAAACCCTGACCTGTTCTGGACAGCGATGGCACATTTGGCCCAGTGGCTTCTTGAACCATCCTCTTGGGACGCTTTTCTGTAAGCAATAATCAGCTGACACAGTACCCCTTTACTCAACTGTGTCCTTACGCACTTAAAGTGGTATGGCAATGAAGAGCTGAAGTTAGGTCCCCGGAAAAGCTGCAAAGGGAAGCGCTGCTGTGATGTTGGAACCAGCACATACGGGTAAGTGCTAGAGGTATTGGCCCCACCCAGAGACTGGGCTTCCTGCTGGTCATGGCTTTGCCCAGAGGGCTGGGGCGGTGAGCACCTGTCAGCCACAACCTGGCAAAACCAGAGCAACACACATCCAAGGGCTCTAGGGAGGTGATGCGCCTGAAATTGAAGTAGAGACAATAAAACATTTTGCTCCAGGACTGACAGTCCTCAGGTCACAGGTCTAACTGCCAGTTTGTCTTAGGATGATGCGCAAGTCGTGTTTCTGAGTCCACATTGTTAGAAGCATCTGGAAGCCCAAAGGACTATTCATGGGGCAATTCGCTGAGGACAAGATCCATAAGGATTTATTCTGAGCGGCAACCTATGCTCATGGGAAGGACATAGGAGCAGCCTCTCCAGCACAAAATATCACTCACCAGCTGACTTGCCAGGGTGCCAGCTAGCCCAAGCTCTGAGAACTTGCACGTATCCTCACCTCTGATTACCACCGGCAGCAATGGGGACCAGGCTTCCCTTGGAGAAGCAGGATGAGGCTGGAGGGAGGACCCCATGGGTCCATCGATTCCCTCATCATTATGGCCAAGGCAGTTGTTACCTATGAGAGTCGAAGACTGTTAGTGATAATGCAGTCAAAATGGAAACTCAAAATGGTTCAGTCCAAGGCAAGAGCAGAATCTGTGAATTAAGAGATTGAGTCATCCTTTCTCAGGGTAGAAAGAGTGTCTCAATTTATAGATTACCTCCTTGGTGCCAGAAAGGAAGCCAGAGAAACAGCAAAGGAAGGACTGTGCAGAAGCAGAAGCTACCTGTGTTGCTAGGTTATCTTTAATAATAATAGAAACAATAATGATTGCTTGTAAGTATTACTATGAGCCAGACATGTTCTGAGCCATTTCCATACATTATTGCTTCACTTGATCTTTCTATTATGACCAACTTGGGCTGTCTCATCTTCATCCTGCCAGCCATTTATAATACAATGTAAAGCCTCTCCTTGCTTCTTGACTTTACAGTATGATGTGTTCTAGACCCATGTACACCAAAGGTGACTAGAGCTCATGCCATGTAAGGAATAACTTAGTCATTAACTGTGTGAAAAATCTTTCCTAAGTCTCCAGAGAGACCCTGACGTTTGTTAAGGGCGCATGTGTCTAAAAGTGATAGACTTTTACATTAAAGAAAAAAATCTCTGTTAAATATCAATTACATGTCAGGTACTCGGGTAAATATTATTTCACTTAATTTTCACAGGTTTGCTTGGCAGGTGTGTTTAGTATAAACTAAGACTCGAGTCTAGAAATAATTCATATTATCCCAGTTAAAAGAAGATAGCCAAGCATGATAGTGCATGCCTCTAAGATTATCACTTATGGGGCTGGAGCAATGGCTCAGTGATTAAGAGCACTGGCTGCTCTCCAGAGGAACGGGGTTCTGTTGCCAGCAGCTTCCTGGCAGCTCACAACCATCTGTAACTTCAGTTCCAAGGCAGCAGAAGACCTCTTCTGGCTTCTGGGGGCACTGCACACATGGGGTGCCCAGCATACATGTAGACAAAACACCCACATCTAAAATAATAAAATACAAGTTCAAGATTACTACAAGGCAGAAGGATATGCAGTGTGAGGCCAGCCTGGGCTACATAGCAAAATTCTGTCTCCAAAAATAAAAAGAAGCAAGACCTTCATGTTTTCAGCATTCAACAGGCCCCTTCTCCTGTTCCACATGGCCCTAGCATTACTCTTACATGTATTACTTTTAATAAGTAAGAGCTTTTCCTTTTATAAGACATAACTGCAGTACAACGACCACACCCAACAGCAGTAATAGTAATTTACAAGAAAACCATGCTGCTATTTTCCCTGGTTGTCTTAAATAACTTGACTTAGTCAAATCAGCACCCAGGCAAGATCCACATCTTTGTGCAAGTCTTTGACTATTTTAACTGACAGAACTTCTAAACTTACAGAGGACTTGAAAATACAGTATAGTGAACTACTGTGGTGTGGTGATACATCGTTTATGATGGAATAAAGCCACTGAAGATCAGGATGCAAAGCCAGTCACAATCATAGAAGCTGGGCAGTGGTGGCACACACCTTTAATCACAGGACTCAAGAGACAGAGGCAGATAGATCTCTGTGAGTTCAAGACCACCCAGGGCTACATAAGAGTCTTAAAGAGAAATAGAGCTCAGGCCTTTAATCCCAGCACTAGAGAGATATATAAGACTGGAGAGCTCAGGGTCTTAGGCGGATTCAGTATTCGTTCATTTTCCAATTAGTCTCCAGCCACGCTGAGGACAGAATCCCAACCCCAAGCCTTGGTAGATGTTAGAAGAGCTCTCTGGTGGCTTCGCTGCTTTGCTTTTCTGATCTTCAGCTTGAACCCCAGTATCTGTCTCTGGGTTTTATTATTCATGCTACACTGTTGTCCTTTTAGTGGGAGTCACAAAAATTGTTCTATATCTTAAATCTCTTTTCACCTATATTGTTTCTCTTTTTTAAAAATAGGCTATTCCTGGATGAAAATTGGTCACTTGGACAGTAGACTCTCCTGTGTATTTAATACTTGGGATTAATTACTCGTGGAGTCATTCTGATTACTCATGTTTTCCTCCATTCTCCACATTTCCTGTGAACTGGGACTCGCATCTAGAATTTGATTACTTGAAGGTTCTTTGGAACTTTTTGGGGGTGGGTGATAGTCAGTAATAATGTTTAATAGTGATGTCATATGCTTCCTGTGTACCCTATCAGGATGGACACTTGGTTTGCAATGTGATAGTGAATAACAGAAGTTTTAAAAGGTGACCCTATGGGTCTGCTCAGGTCACTGGAGAATCAATTCTTCATGGGGGATTAAGGTAGTTCTTATGGACTCTGGTTACTTCAGATTTGGTGTAAAAATAAGCCTGAGCCCTAAAATCCCTCTCTGGACTTTTAATTTAAGATTTATTTTATTTTTAATTATGTGTATGGGTGTGGGTATGTGCATGTGAGTGCAGGTGTCAAAGGCATTGGATCTCCCTGGAGTTGGAGTTATGAGAAGTTGTGAATTACCCAGGATGGGTGCTGAGAACTGAACTCAGGTCCTGTGTAAGAGAAGTAAGTCCCCTCAACCACTAAGCCGTCTCTCCATCTCCTCCATGGTTTCTTCTTGTCTCCCCCTCCCTCCCTTCCTCTCTGCCTCCCTCCCTCCCTCCCTCCCTCCCTCCTTCCTCCTTTCTCATTTTTTAACAGTACTGTGACTCTAAACTGCAGTCTTGCCATCCTAGGCTCATACCCAGCCACTGAACTGTGTCTCATTGCTTTTTTAGGGTTGACAAACAACTGATTTGCCAATTCTATCCTTCTGACCAGCCTTCCCAGTTATGTGTCCTCCATAATGAACTAAGTAATAGCCATTTGATGGCTGTTAGGCTCCATTTAGGAAAGACAAGGCAGTCTTGACGAGTGTCAGTTCTCAGCACAATGAGTCCATGCTCCAGGGATCTCCCAATTACTTTGGGAGGCTTTATGCAAATGCATATAAAGTAGCTACAGAGTATTATCATAAACTCAGGAACATTTATGTACCTGATTTATATCAACCTACTGCAGCAATTTTTTAATGTTCAAATCGTCTCATTTGCGGTCAATGGGAGCCTCTTCAAGCTGGCTATCGAAGCATTTGAGATCACCTTAATCTTTGGCAGCTGCCTTGCTTTTAGGCATAACAAGATGTTCCAGCCCAAGGTGTACTTGTTCCCTTTAGTGGAAAATGGTATCCAGTGACTGAAACCCAGGAACAAGGGGTGATTGTTGTTATTAAGTTATTGTTACTTCTAAACCTTTTCAGTGAACACAACTAGGAAATATCAAGTTTTTAGGAAAAAGAAAATAAGTCACAAGTTAATACAGATGTTTCCAATTTAAAGCAAGAATTACAAGATTTTATTTAAACTCTCTGGGTTTAATTTATACTTCAACATTTTATCACCTGAGCTAGCAGAACTGGTTCCCACCTAAAAGAATTGGACAAATGTACTTGTTTTAGCATCTTTTTTTCTGTTTTCATAACATTAGAATTATCTTCTACAACAAGACCACTGAATATAGAGTATGATTTCCCTATATCTCTGTGAATCTTTTGTCTTGGGGGATAGATTCCCACTAGTGGCGAGTAGTAAAAACTCTGCTTAAGGTCATTTAAATTAAGCCTCCTCCATGTGGTTGTTGTATGTGGAATAAGAAGCAATTTAAGGGAAAGGGGTTTGTCTTCCCAGATTGAGAGGGTGCAACCCATCATGGTGGGAAGTACATGGAGACACAAGCAGCTCTCAGCTGACTGTGGCAGCAGGATCTTGCGGTTGCCTGCTCACATCTGGACAGATTAGGAAGAAGGAATTGGAAAGCATGTAGCTTGCTCCTTTCCAGTTTTATTCAGTCCAGGACTCAACTCACAGGATAGTGTCCATATCTAAGGTGGATCTTTCATCTCTGGAAAAACCCTCACAAACACACAAAGGTGTGCCTGACCACAGCCTTGGGGTTCCTCCATTTGATCACAATGACAATTAGGATTAACCACCACAGTCAGAAATACTTCCTGTGGTTTATTTTCTATTTTCAGGTTTTTAAAACTAGTTAAAAATGATACAAAACATCCATATTCCAGAATTATACTACAAAACAAGATTCATTCAGGGAGGCCCAATCTTCTAGTCTACTTGGTTCATCTTTGTAATCTTTCAATACACAGTTGGCCTAAGGATATGGAGATTAGCCCACACCAAATCAGATGGACATGAGTGACATCTCTTGGAAATAAGGTGGTGTTAGAACTATGATGGAGATAATGGCCAAGCTGTCAGGAGGTACCTGAGGTATGTGTGGGGGACGGGGTGTACCGGGGAAGGAATTCTTTTGAGTATAGTATTCAGACGGAGTCTTCAAAGCAAGTATGTTTTGATAGAGCTAAAGCTGGAAGGTATAGAAGGTGGGAAAGGGATATAGGAAGAGATGCATTAACAAAGACCCGAAGGTGTGAAGGAACACTAGGGAGTGACAAGTGTTTTGCTCTTGGGGCAAAGTGAGAAGGTAGAAATGAGATGGTGGGTTAGTAGAAGGTGAGATCCAGGAAGATGCTGCCGGGTTTAATTCCTTGCCTACCAGCAAAGAACTCAGACCAATGGCTGGTCTGCAGGGTACCACACACATTGCTGTACTCTACATCTTCTAGAGCAGCTAAGGTGCCTTAATGTCCTGAGACGTCTGCTTTACCGTCTGCTATCCCACGGATCAGGGAGGTAAGTCCATTCCAATGATGTTTAGTACCAAGTGTAAACTGGAAAGTAAGATGAAGGAAAAACCAAACAAGTTCAATTATAACTCAGTGTGTTCCAATTTTTGGACACTGACCTTCAATAAGAAATACAATTTTACATGTACACAGGTGAAACTAAAATGTAATAAAATGGTATTTGCTCTTCCTATGGGCAGTGCACCATGATATCTTAGTTTATTTCATTAAAATGATAGGGGGTTGCTACCTGATAAATTGATTTTTTTCTGATCTATAAATAGGTGAAAATCTTAATTTAAAAGCCAGCACTCTTGTTTGCTTGAGCTTTAGTCTGGAGACCCAGGAGGCCTTGGGCTAACTGGCCTGTCCCCTCTTCTAATATAGCCTGCAAGCTTAAAATGCATTGTGTGTGTGTGTGTGTGTGTGTGTGTGTGTGTGTGTGTGTGTGTATGCATGTATGTGCGTCTATGGAAGTCAAAGGCTGACACAGGTCTTTTCTGGATTGCCCTCTGTCATCCCATTTTGATCCAGGGTTCCCACCAGGCCTGGTGCTTGCTGGTTTGTCTAGACTGGCTGGCCAATAAGGATCCGTGATTTTCCTGCCCATGTCTTCCCAGCACTGGGACACGCACCACTGTGCCCGGCTTTTTACATGGTTTCTGGAGTTCCAAGCTCGGGTCTCTGTTCTTGTGTAGCAGGTACATTACTGACTGAGCCACCTTCCCAGCTGTTGTGTGACACTAACCCTGGGAGATAGGAACAAACACCTGCTTCCCCCATACAGGAAATCAGTAACAGACAAAATTAGGGATAGTGCAGAAGTCAGAGTCGGTGAACTGATGAGTTTTATTGGGATTACTTTTAAGAGTATGGATGAGGAGTTAATTACAGGAACAGAAACCACTCAAAGACAGCTGCATCACCGAAGCCCACCCCAACATGGGTGATGGCTGGTGAATTCTGGAAGCCTGGAGCACACTACACAGCCTCAGGCAGATGAATGGGTTAGAATACGTCTTTTCCAGGCAGTTCAGGTGGTCTGAGTTTTCCTCAAGCAGCTCTGCTGATGTCTGTGTCTTCTTCACAGCTTTGTTTGTCTGAGAGTGTCTCCCAGCAGTTTCTGCAGTTTATATAAAAGCTTGAGGAGAGGGAAGCTTGGTGAATCTGTTCAGTTTCAGGGACTTCCAGGATGTTTACTTCCTGAGCTCAGTGAGCTTCCTGCAGTATGTGATGTTTCACCTCTGCTTAGAACACTCTGACTATTTTTTTAAAGTATAAAGGCCTTTGGTTTATTCAGAGTTGAGACGTGGCCACCAAGAACAATTCCTGAGCGCTGTCATTGCCACACAAATATACTCCACACTCTTTAGTTGTTATCTCCAACAGTCTCCCCAAATCTGCTCTCCCTAAGTAACAGCTGGTTTGCTTTATGCCTCTATATGATTATTTATTCTGAACATTTTTTTTGGTTTTACAAGACAGGGTTTCTCTGTATTGTTTTAGAGGCTGTCGGTCCAGCCCAGCCTCGAACTCGCAGAGATCCACCTGCCTCTGCCTCCCGAGTGCTGGGATTAAAGGCATGCACCACCACCGCCCGGCTCTGAACATTTTTTATAAAGGAAATAATCTAGCATAATTGTGCCTCACTTTAACTTAACATAATGTGTTTTTAACATAATTTCTTTATTGAGTCTTTGGGAATGTCACATCATTTACCTCAATTCTGCTCACCTCTATATTCATCCCCACCCCATGCAGTGGTCCCCTAAATGAAAATACTTTAAAAAGAACCAAACAAGCAAACAAACACAAAGAGAAAAACAAAAACAACAACAAAACAACCTCTTCATTCCTCGGTCTTTCCCACCTTCCAACACCTCTTCATTCATCCTGGTGGCACTGGGAGTCACTAACACCTTGTGTCTTGATGAGCTTCCCTCCAAGATAGAAAGTTTTATGTCCAAGAAAATTGCTACACTGTACCAGCCTGGTTTTAGATCTTTCAGAGCTTAAAAACATTATTTGGAGACAGAATAATTACAAGAAATTCAAATTTCAGGGTCTATAAATATTTAAATTCTCACTGTCATGTTTCCACAAAGTTTTATTGTGGTAGCCATGTTCAGTGCTTTATATATTGATTATATTTGCCTTTTTATTACATTGGCTGAGTTGGACAATTGTTGCCATATGGCTTGTGAAGCATCTAATTGTCACTGGCCACTCCTTAAGTGTGATAGCACGATCCCAATATCCCAGCATTTGAGAGACTGAGGCGAGAGGATTGCATTTTTGAGACCAGCCTGAACTATGTAAAGAGACCTTGTCTTAGAACTAAAACAAAGTTTGTCAATAGGCTTTCCACAGTAGAAACTCTCAGTGTGTTCAGGCTTGTTCTTCCTTCCCTATCAAGCCAATTTTCTGATGCTTCCATTTGTCCCTACTAGAACTCCAACCCTAGCTAAGGCTGTGACTTATGCTAACGCCCCTTGTCTAGCCTTTACTCCCCTAGGAGAGGGGACTGGAGAAGGGGGCAGAAGCTATAGAAGCAATAGCTTCTGTAGGAGTAATCAAGAAGTGGGGCTGGAAATCCCCTGAGGAAACCTATGGTACCCAACTCTCCTGGCCTGGGAACTTACCTGTGGGAGTTTTGCATTTTCATCATGATCACTGATGAAGATGGAGGACATTGGTGACACCTGTGTCTTTTGTCCTCTAGCAGGTTTATCCAAGTGACATTGTCAAGAAAGTGGCAGAAGTGTAAGAATTGTGTCCTTTTAAAGGGATATGCCCCTTTAAAGTCCAATGGCTAGGGCTTCTTATTAGCTAGCTCTGTCTAGCTAATATTATTAGTTATTAACCCACAACTACTAATCTATGTATTTCTACATGGCCTTACTTTACCAGAGAACACCTGGTGCATCCTGTCTTCCTGGTCTCTACATGGCATCTCCTTGTGGTCTCCCTCTGCCTACCTTTCCAGAATTTTCCTCGTCTCCTAGTCCCACCTATCTTCTTGCTTCTATTGGTCAAACAGTGTTTTTTATTCATCAATCAGTAAGAGAAACATGTCTATGCAGAAAGGTCCTCCGCCATCAATTGTTTGCTGGTCAGCTAGGTTTTTCTGCTAACTTGTGCCCCCTCCTTCTCCTTTTTTATTTTACCTGAGAGAGCCTTGCAATGAAGCTCAGACTAGCCTTGAACTCTTGTCTCATTGGAGTATATGTGTGTACCATTGCACCTGCCTTGCTAAACTTTGTCTTTGAACTGGTACTCAAGTTTGGAGATGCCAGTACATGATCAGGAATTATGGGTTGGGGCCAAAATGTTCCCCTCACTGGGAACTCATAGACCTTGTGAAACTGCATGACCTGCATCGAGAGCTTGTTTTACAGCCCAAGATAATATTTGTGTCATATTAAGCTTCATGAGCAGATGGTTCTCACTGTAAAATTGATCACGCAGGTGGGACTTGTGACTAGCAACCAAGAAACCAAGCAAGGCCCAGGGGAGTGATTATTTCTAGATGCAGGTTTTGTGATTGTTTCTACTTGAGATTGGTAAGCAAGGGGTGTCAGACGGTAATTAGAGATCTTCTGGCACTGGAACCCAATTCCATAGCCACCAGATCCCACTTCTTCCCTGTGTTTGCTTTCTATGTTTCTCTCGCCTCATTGTTCCCATCCTCCACTTAAAAAAAAAAGAACCACTGCTACATTAGTAAAGGTGTTGATGAGAGTAGTGATTTTCCTGTTGTGTATATCGTTTAATCCTCATGAGAAGAATGCTAGTAGGTCGATGCTATTCTCTGCAATTTCTAGAGAAGACACACAAAACGCAGACAGAGTTTACACGACTGGCCCATTTTCAAATATGATCTATAAAATATGCACTTAAGAAGGCATTGTATGCGCTAACCCACTACCCACAATTCCATACTGCAGTGGGACAGAGCACAAGAGCATCTCCAGGGGTCTGGTTATCACCATGCCTCCTGGCCCGGGCATTTCTTCCTCTGCGGATGAGAAGCTGGGTTGCGTAGTTGGGTTATCCACTCACAGGCTCACCCACCTCTCTCACTGCAGCCACTTCCCACCCTGCTTGGCTCAGCTACAGATGCCCACGCCCAGCCACCACATATGCAGTCTTAGGCCTTTGCTGCTGCTAAACCCAAGACAGAGGAGCAAAAGCAACTAATGCCTTCAGTGAGCAGAGAGAGAGATGCACTGCAACGGTCCATGGGAAGCCATGTGACACTCTTACGTACACTTGCCCTCACTTCTTGTCTCTCTTTCCATGTGCCTGTTTCAGCTTTATTTTAGGTTGTCATTCCCAAGCAGAAATAACTGGCATTCTCCCATCTCCACTGCACAGCCTTCCCCTGGTGTCTGGTTGGAACTGTACTTCCATCTAGACAGTTACCCCACCACTTGACAGATGCCCACCCATCTCTAGGTGGTAAGACTGATCATAGTGCCAAGCACTGATGCTTCTGCACACTGGACCAGAAGTTAATGACACTGTTTGGGGGAGAAATATTCAGATTTTTAGGTGGGGGTTTGATTGTTCCCAGTGACAACCAGTAACTACCAACCCAGTCACAAAACTCCAAAGAATTTTAGAAATTGTGGGGTGGGAGTAGCGGCCATGTAACTTGGAGAAAAACCACTGTTTCATAGTGTTTGGTAGCACTGAGTCCTCCAAGGTTTATTTCACTATGACAGCATGGGGTGGCTTCTCTGAACCAATCATCTCATACCAGACGCACCTGCTCTTGGCTAACAGTGCCTTCCCAGACTCTTGAATCAAGCATGGCCTCACTGCTGACACTTGCTCTTCCAAGCACTAGGGTTTTTTCAGAAACCGCCATGTGTGGTGGGAAGAATTTCATCAGTGAGACAGCAGGGCAATGAAAAATGTAACGGAGATGGCCCAAGCTGTGACTAGGAAACACTGTGGAAGAAGGAAACAATGAACTGAATCCCCTAGTCTAGTGGTTCTCAACCTGTGGGTCATGACCCCTTTGAGGGTCCAAGGACCCTTTCACAGGGGTCATCTAAGTATCAGTAAACACAGATATTTATGATTCATAACAGTAGTAAAATTAGTTATGAAGTAGCAATGAAAATAATTTTAAATCTTGGGAGTCACTACATCATGAGGAATTACATTAAAGGGTAGAAGCATTAGGTAGGTTGAGACAGTGTTAATACTAGCTCTTTGAGAAACTAACAAGAAAAAAATAAACAAATGAAAAAATAATCTGTGCCCCTGTCTGTCACGATCTGAATTCTGGTTAGCGACGAATCTCTGTCTAGTCAATCAAGCCCTCTTCCATCCCCCTGACAGTCCCTAATGCATTCTGACTGACCGATTAATATTTTTCCATCCTCTCTACTAAGCTGTCAGTATCCCTCTGTTGCTCTAATCATCTGCTGATAGTTCTGCTCACAGGCACATCTTTCAAGACAGTGGCCAAATCCAGCCATGCCATTCTCATGTTAGAAATTACCTGTTGTGTTTCTCCATGATCTAGAACACCCAAACTTTATAACTCAGAGAGAATCTACCCCAAAGTCTCTACTCAAGATCTGGCTAAGCTCCCCAACCTCATTTCCAACCATCCCTTATGTATACTCCATGTGTCGAGACAGGTATGCCTTTAGTGCATTGACAAAACCTCTCAGATTTCTGTGTATTAGCATGCAAATGGTCTGATTCATGCTCACTCCAATACTATGGGGGATTCAAGAAGCTGCCCTCCACAAGGTGACTCAGAGATCCAGACTGCTTTGACCCTGTGGCTTTGTCCTCTTGCATTACATCTGAGCTTTGCCATGGGAGAGTATGGAGAAGACAAGAGACTCACGTAAGTTTTCTACTCTCTCAATCTGCAAGTGATACACATCACTCACACTCACTTTCACTAGCCAGGGCTTGTTTGTGGCCTCTGTTCCATGCAAATAGAGGGAAAGTTCAGTTTCCTGCATATGTAAAAGAAAACAAAGGAGAACCACTAACTATCAAGAACTAGCAAGAGGTTACCTGTACCCCTGTCTTCTGTTATGCCATCTCCATGAGCTCCCTTCACATTCCTGGTTATTAATGCTGATCCCATCTTCAGAACATATCTCTCCTCTCTCCTCTCTCTCTCAACACATTCCCATGGCAAGTGCACCATCTGCACAGTCAAGATTTGTTCTGAAGTTCATGAAGCCTTCCCTGAAAGCCCCCAGCCTCATCAGTCTGGAGTTTTCACTCTCCTTAGGACACGGACAGACCGTTAAGCTCACTTCCTATGTTACTAGAGTCTGTTGATGTAGAACCTGATTCTTTATGTCCAAGGACTCTGACATCCACGAGCAAATGCCCTTTGCTGGGGTGGTCTAATGCCTTTCTCATGGGCTCCACCTCCAGGGCAGACTTCCCAGAACCTCAAAATCTGGCACAGTGGCACAGCTTAGAGTTATCCTTGTCTCTTCCTGTACCCCTTGTTGGGGTGTCACATGGTGGGTCATCTCCCTGGGACCAGCATGCTTTGCTTGGGTTTTCCCTTACACTGGGGCAACTATTAGGGGGAATGAATAAACAATGAAAAGTGACTTAGGCTCTGAGATGGTGAAGGCATGTCTTGTCTTTCCCTGTTGGGGTAAAACTACACACATTCATATCTGACCCACAATAATCCAGTAAGCACTTATCCCTGGGACACCAGGGAATAGAGGCACAGAATTCTTCTCAGTGGCCTTGGGACTCCTCCCATGAAGGGGGTTCTTTCAAGTGGCCTCTACTTCTTGTAGGGCTGGAACACCCATCTCAACCACATCCTTGCAGAAAACATAGTCTCAACTCACCTTGATTCCGCTTTCCTGTCTTAGAAAATGAATTTTCCAGCTAATGTCCCTGCCTTCTCTGAAAATCCCACTGCAAGCTGAGCTATGCTGCCTCAGTGTTCCAGCTGAAGCATGGAGAAGCAGTCTGTGTTTGCTTCCTCCAGAACTTTCTGAGAGTCTGCACATCTGAGATCTCTCCCCTCACACTTTCTATCATCAGAGTTCATTCTGATGTTCTCATGCCTCATCCTTAAGCACTCCAAGTGAACAAGTGTCACATCTGCTGTCCCCGGCACCTCTCTGCACCTTCTAGATTAGTGTCCACAGTAGACTTAATCTGTGCGATATTTGCCTCAGCTTCTTGCTCATTAATAAAGTTATCTCATCAGAGAGAGTTCCCGTGACAGCCCTCCTGAGCCATACCCAGGTATGTGAATGGAAGAGGAGGACCATTAGATTGTTTGTGTGATAGCTAACAAAATGATCTGTTCATAACCAGTCCCCTAAAGGTTCAACATCCTTCTCAGAAGCAATCATCAAACGATTATTAGAATTCTTTTCAAAGTGACATTTTAAAATCAATTAAGTGTTTACTGTATCCTTTTATTTTTTTCCTTCTAGCTTTTATTTTATGTGCATGGGAGTTTTGGGCTCCGTGTGTGCTGTGCCTCACGTGCGTTCAGGGCCTGAAGAATCAGAAGAGGATACTGGGTCTCCTGTGGCTGTGAGCCACCTTGTGGGGCCTGGGAATCAAACCTGAGTCCCCTGCAAGACGGTGGCTTCTTCTGCCGGTCTCTGCAGTTGCCTGTTGGGGGACGGAACACATTTATTGCTGGGCTAAGCTAGGTGACACTGGGCATTCTGGGTGATGCTGAGCATTCTGGATCACCTACTGATCTAAATTTTACCAACAAGAATTCACGTTTGTGCAGAGAAAATTCACAAATTCAGGGATGACCTCTGCCTGCTACGTTTATAGTGAGCTAGTGCTTGCTGGCTCCCGAACACTGAGGGTATTTAGATGACGGAAAGAAGTTTTTAGCTTCCATGCCACACCTCAGAGGTACCCTTCCCTAGCCCCTATATCCGCTGCACCCTTCAGATCTCCTCTCACACATCCATTTTTTAATCTGCACACTATTTCAATCTACTTACTGTGTTTCTCATTTCTTTATAATGGAACAACAGCAGAGAATTTGTCATATTTGTTTGAAATATTGTCAGCCCTAGAGGGCAACTGAATAAACCAACTTACTGAACTCCTTCAACTTGGCTGTGAGGGAGGCTTGATTGTCATTTTCATAAATGAAAAAATGTTATCCAGTTAAACCCAATGGCTTGCCCAAAGTCCCTTAGCCAGCTCCATAGAGGCCAAGCCTTCTGGGCTTAAATCCAGCATCCTTTCTGCTTCCACTGTGATCACATGGACAATTCTGCCTTTACCCAATGCCCTCATCTTCATAAAGGAAATTATCATTTGTATGACAAAGCATTATAAATCACATGTAGACTACAGGCAGGTCCCACTGCAGGGAGCAGTAACATGGGCCCAAGTTCAAGGCTTGGTGGCTCACCCTGTTAAATTTCTGCTAACCAATGTGATACAACCTCCGGGAAGGGAACACAGCGAAGCATAGCAGTCAAAATGGGGGGCGTGTGGGGAGGACGCAAATGCGCCTGCTTACACACTCTGCTCCCGGTCTTCAGTTCCTTTGTGCTTGTCCTGAACCTCAGCTCCAAAGGATGAGCCACAGCCACCAGGATGCATTCCTTGAACTGAGCCACCGGCCCTTCCTCGCCGTCAATGCTCACCTAGGAAACAAGCGGCGTGGAAACTTGGAGCACACGGTGGGGCACAGTCACAGGCGCCCCTATGGTTAGAGTTAGAGAGCTTTAAGGTCTGTCCCAGGCAGGTGCTCAGCTGGTTGCTCTTTTCCCAGCTGAACCAGTGGAAGTACATGCAACGACATAACAGCGTTTATCCAGGCTGTGTCCTCCGGAACATGTGTAGGAAATCGTTCCTATAGCAACAAGGGATTCTGTTTAAGCTGCCTCCTGTGGAATCGTATAATGCAACCAGAGGGTTCTTCTTGGGTTGGGTCCCCTGAAAAGGAAATGATTGTGTTCAGCCACCTGTACTCGGTGTCCAGATCTAGCAATTCACAAAGTGTAGCCAGAGGCCTCAAAATGGACAGACTCTCCCAAGGACGTCCAGGGAACTACGGAGACCGGAAGCCAGCACGCCTTGCTGTCTTTGCTTGTGAGCCTTGCTTTCCTCTGGACCTTCCGGTTGTTTCTATCTTGTTTACCAGCTAATTGGGCTAGCACCTGGGTCTGAAACTCAAGGTTCCCTGTGCATTTCTTTCTTTCCTTGTTAGAGTGTGGTGAATTGCCATGGATAGATAGTGTGAGGATTATCAAGCCCTGGGTGGAAAGGCAGCTGGGACTTGACCAACTGTGCAATCCTGAGCAAATAACCCCTAATCTCTCTGAGTTTCATCTGCCTTCTAAGTGGTATTTGTACCCTGTGGGGTTACTGTAAATGTTCCATGCAGAAACCTAGACACTGGTGTATCTGCAAACTCTCCTCTTCCCTGACCCATCTTCCCAGTCCTTGCCTCACCCTTTTTCAGGAAGACAGACTCTTCCAAGGAAAGAGGTGAAGGAATGTATAGGCCAGAGTTGCCTTGATTGGCAAGGGAGAGAAGAAAGTCGGTTGACAATAAAAGATGTTCATGGGGGGAGGTTGACAGGGCACAAGTTGGGTAAAATTCACCCCCAAAACAAAGGCCTATGTTCGAGTCCTGGGACAGGTGGGAGAAATCCCTCGGGTGGCTTTGGAAAGCCTGCACAGTACTTTCTGGATCAGTTGCTATCTCCTGCAGCCATGTGTTGCTTCCGAGTTTTACTGCAGCCATGCAACCAAGGTTTCAGATCCAGAGGACAGTAGAAAGAACTCTGGTGGACTGGAGAGGGGTACAAGGAAGGGCAGCCCTGGGGGATCTTTGCAGCCCCCCCCCCCATTGGAGCTGCCACAAAGCCCGTTTCATCAATAATGGAAAGATAGGCAGAGCCTGGGAAAATGGAAGAGGAATTTATTTACACTCTAATTCTTTGTACATGTGTGTGTGCTCATGCTCATGTGTGCAGGTCCGTGTGTGTGTGTGTGTGTGTGTGTGTGTGTGCAGGTCCATGTGCGTGCATGTATGTGTGCGCTCATGCTTATGTGTGCAGGTCCATGTGCGTACATGTATGTGTGTGCTCATGCTTATGTGTGCAGGTCCGTGTGCATGTATGCACAGTGACAGTAGTTGACATCGAATGTCTTCTTCAATCACTTCCTACCTTCTGCTTTGAGACAGATCTCTAACTGAACCTGCTTACCAATGTGGCCACAGTGGATGGCCAGCAAGCCCCCAAGATCCCTCTGACATTGCTCCTCCAGTGCTGGGATCATAGGTGCCAGTCACCATGCTGGAATCTTCACATGAATTCTCATGTTTGCATGGCACACACCTAACTGACAGTCATCTCTATGGTACATTGTGTTACTTCTTCATTCTGCTGTCTTAATTGACCAGAGACCTGAAAAGCATTTTTAAAATTCAACCAATACCATATCATCTCCCAAGCCAGCAATAGCAAAACACTCGTTACTCTTCTTTTTCCAGATCCCTCTGCCTCCTAGCAGAGAAAGAACAAAGAGCAGCAGCAGGACGGAGAAGAAAAAAGAAACATCCCTGTAGCCCACATGTGCACTGGCTAACCTCACAGAGTGAATTGCCTCAGTTGGAGCACACATATCGTCAGCTATAAAACAGGAACATTTGGAGCATCCAAAGGGGCAGAATTTGCCTCTCTGGTTAGCTGTGTCTGAAGAAAGTACCCAAGTGTTTCTCAAAAGTGCTTCAGAACTTCTGACCATGTGTCTGGCCAATTCTCTTACCAAGGTGACAAATATAGAGATAAGGATCCAGGTAGAAATATTCAGAAATCTAAAGGGGATGTTGAGATGGCTTGTTGCCTAGCAACCACTGTAAGTTCCTATGAGTGCTGCAGTTGATAACAAGAGAAGCTGGAAAGGCAGGAAGGCAATGGACCTGCTTCTGAAGCACAGAGATACTGAAGAGAGTTCTGTCTGTCCTACACAGACCAGTCTTTCGTGTGCAGCATTGGACTATTCACCAGGACGTGGCTGTGATAGAGATATCGTGCGTCTTCACCAATTCAGTGGCCACGGCTGCTCAGATGGGAGAGGTTGCCCTCAAGCAGAAAGTCTGGGTGTTCACTCCTATGCCAATAGATGGTTGTTGCATGTAGGGTTTGGTGTAGGGCTGTCAGATGTAGGGTCTCGCTACAGGGGTGAGGCCAAGGGTCCCAGGTTCTGCATTACTGATGAGGCCTGTCAGCCAGGGAAGCACCCCTCCTCAGGTCTTGGTTCGAAGTTGCTTCAATCCCAGAACCTCCAGGGAGGCGGGACCCATTTCAGAGTGCACAGGAGATTTAGGGAGACACTGTGTCCTTCCTCTAATTGATTTACCTCAGAGAAAGCAAATGCCAGGCTGTAGTTTTCACTATTGATTACTATTGCTGCTGCTTACATAGAATTAAGCCAGTCAACCGTCATCTTAAGAGATTTCCCTCCTGCAAATGATAAAAATGAGCAGTGCCCGGCCTCCACTCCCCCTTGCCCCCTCCAGCTGTCCCAATCCTGAGCTCCCACGCGCGTGCATGGGTCAAGCACTCATGCATTCGGTAAGTGTGTAGAGTCTGAACCCAGCCTGCACTGCGAGTCCTACCTTCCACTGATCATGAACAAGGTTTTAAGCCATTCTGTGCCTCTTTATGGAATTCCCAAAATGGAATGTCTCCCTCAGTTTTTGAAGATGGTTAAAGTAGATAATATGTGTAATCTATATTCATACGGGTCACAAGCTATTGTGAGCAGCAGTATTCCTGTTGTCATCTGGTGTGCACTGTACACAGCCTGATGGGGAAAGTGGAGATGTTGACCTGTGGTAGCACTGGATTCAAATTTTGCTTCTGCTAACTAACGGTATAGCTTTAGACAGGATTTAACCCTGACTAACTTAATTTCTCTCATCGGGAAAGAAGAAATTAAATATATCCCGGGTATAGTCAGTCCCACAGGAAGTCCTAAAACTCTTCCTCTCCCTAGAATTATTAAGGGTTCTTAACATCATCCACTCATTCATTAATTCAACAAATGCTACGTATTAGAAACGTTGGATGGACAAAACAGCCTGTGTTCTGTCCTCAGGAATGTCCCTGTCCAGTGATCATCAGTGAGATGAGGTAGGCTCTGTTTAACCAGGCATAATAAAGCATATAGACTTGGAAATGAGCCACAGGGTAAGGACTTTTAGTAACTGTAGATCCTCAGAAATGGGAGTCATAGCACAGGACCACATGGGCTAGTAAGCGGCTGTCAAGAGGGCTAGGTTCTTACTGCTGTCTTCTCCTTGGTAGCAACAGGACAGCAGCAAACCAGTGGATCACTGGCTGCTTGGAATGGCTGTGAGGGAATCAGTGGTGGGTGGGATTAGGGCAGGGGCCACACTCTAAGTTCAAACCCTAATAAAGGAGGTGATTGGGAATCAAGGGTTCTGGACCTGTCAGTCTGCATGGTGAAGTTGAGCTCACAGGTGTTTCAACTCTAGGAACTGCCTACTTGGAGGAGCAGCCACCACAGGGACAACAGGGTGTCAGTCAGCAAAGCATCAACTATAAAGCATGGCTGTCAGACAGACATGGGGCAGGTGTGAAGGAAAACTACAAGGCACCCGCCGCTGGCTGGCTTCTGAAGCCTCTGTCGAACAGTAAGGAGTCTAGAACTTCCCTCATGAGCCGATGGCAGTCCCTCTGCAGGAAGTATCAGTCATTCTGTCTACTCCAGGACAGCCCAGCTCAGATGGAATTGGTCCAGACTGGTTCCTGGCCAAGGTTCCCACCCATATACCACGAACACCTGTCTCCCAATAGGTGCCTCTCAGTTCAACAATCACCTCCTCAGATCTTAGTGAGAATTATTTGCCTGGCAAAGGATTAGCAATATCAGGATCAAGAGTACCCCACTGACACACTTCTGACAAGGCTGTGTGGTCAGGTGGGCCAGGCAGCTTTATGGTTGAGCCAATGTTAACTGAGCTCCGTGCCGATTTTCAGTACACACTTTCGTTCAGGGAAGGGTTGTGGCTATACAGGGCTCCAGAGTCCTCGGCTTCTCCAGTTCCCAGCACACCAGGATACAGGAACCAACTGAGGATGTATGACCTAGATCCTTGTGATCGGGTGTGCTCTGTGAACTCCGAAGTCTGAGAGAGGAAGGAAGGAAGGAAGGAAGGAAGGAAGGAAGGAAGGAAGGAAGGAAGGAAGGAAGGAAGGAAGGAAGGAAGGAAGGTGAGCCAAGGATACAGATGAAAGAACAATGAAGCACTTTGGCCCACTCACATGTGGCATGAAGTGACATGAAGTAGCAAGAAAAGGAGAAATCTCTCATTACATCCTTATTAAAATGCTAATGAAGCCAAGATGATCCCCTGAAACTGGAACCTGCAGAAACAGCTGCATCTTGCTCCTCCTCTCCTGACAGGTACCCAGGCTTTGCAAAAGGCCATCCTCCCTGCTGAGTCCCCAGGAGAGCAGGAAAAATCCAAGGGCACTCAGCTGTTGTCAGGGCTCTGGTATGTCCAGCATCTCAAAGGGCATTTATTTCTTGCATGCCTACTGTGTGCCCAGCATGGGTTGGGTGCCCCGAATTTTTACTGTTTTCTCAACCCTGTCCCAAGGGAAAGGAAGGTTGCCTTGTCTTATGCTAGGGCAGAGGTTGTGTGCTCAGGATCCCTGGAGGAAGAATGGCCCAAGTAGGGCTCTGAGAAGTGAGGGCAGGCTTTGGAGAGGAGGCGAGCTCACCAGGATCAGTAGTGGGAGTGTCTGAGGTGGAAGGAGCAGCGTGGGTAGGCGCTCAGAGGCTGAAAGAACGCGTTACTAGAGCCAAAGGTGGGTATGACTTTCTGGACAGGTGATAAAGGAGGAGAGCGGAGGGGCTGGATTATAGCCGACCTCAGGTATCATTAATCAATACTGTTTAGGAAAAAAGAAGACTTTATATGACTGGATTTGAATTTAGAAATATTTTTGATAACATATAAAAGGAAGAAACATGTAGGAACATCCCTATAAAACTCAAGACCCCGGTTAGCCCAATTGCTCAGCAAGTCAAAGTGCTTGCTGTGCAAGCCTGATACCTATGTTCAATCCCCAGAGACCATAGATAGGTAGAGGAGAGAACCGATTCACAAAATCATCCTCTGGCCTCCACACAAGCACAGCAGCACCTGCACACCCTCCCCATCTTCCTGATGCATAATACTATGATAAATAAACTAAAACATTTAAATTAAGAAAAGGAAAATTGAGGCAAACGATGACGATGGAGAGTCTGAACCAAGGGCATGATAAGGAAGAAAACTGAGACAGACGCTCTAGAGTTTTCAGAGTGACAACCCGGGGAGCGTGGAGGGATCCAGGTTCAGAGCTAAGGCTGTAGGTGGTGGAGTCTACTCACTTACAGCCCCGGCTTTGGTACTTACAGTCGTGTGGCATTTGGCAAGGTGAGCACCTCAGAGCCGAACAGCATACGGATGAACTGAATCCAAAGACCCGGTTAGGTGGGAAGTAGAGCGTGGAGAAGGCATGTTGTTAAACGGTGAGTGACAGGGATGGTGTGGCTCTGTCGATAGCAAACAAAGACACACAAGACAATACACAATGACAGATAAACAACAGGAGACATAAAAACCCCAAGGGCACAGCTTTAGAAATGAGTGCCCATGCCACAGTAAGGGAGGCTCTCTCAGCCGGGACTCTTGGGGGAGGGCGTAAGCCCTGCCCTGGATGAAATGACAGACTCTGGAGATCCACCATGGAGGGCCTCACCCTCCTTGGGGATTGGAGATTGGGTGGGGGACTGGGGGGGGGAGCTGGCGGGGAGGGTGGGGAAAGAGGAGAGGGAGAGGGATCTGGGATTGACATGTAAAACAAGATTGTTTCTAACCTAAATAAAAGAAAAAAGAAATACATGGAGCAAGTCAGAGTGGACTGAAGAGAGAGACACAGACACATCCATAGTCATAGAGCAGGCTTTAACACTCTCCTTTCTGTTGCAGATAGACCAGTACACTAAAAAAATCAAAGTATATAAAATATATCCACAATGCTATCAAGCTTGGCCAGGTTGATATTCATAAATGCTACAAACCTACAGAGTGAACACTCTGTGAAATGCCCATTGATCCTTTCTCAAAATATAGCAAATGTTTGGCCAAAGTCTTTTGTTGCTTTTTTGAGACAGGGTCTCTCTATGTAGACCTGGCAGTACTGGAACTCACTATGTAGACCAGGCTGGCCTTGAACTCACAGAGTTCAGCCTGCCTCTGACTCCCAAGTGCTGACTGGGATTACAGGCTTGCTCTACCACTCCTGGCCAAAGTAAGTCTTAATAAATTTCAAAGGAATGAAATCATAACAGAATGTTCTCCCATCATGAAAATTAAATTATGAATTAATAGCAATAACCTAGCTAGAAAATCTCCCCCAAATATTCAAAGATAAAGCAACATGCTTCTAAATCATTTAAATGTCCTCTGGGAGGATCCATCACAAAAAAATAAATCATTAAAGAAATTAGAAAGCATTTCAGATAACAATGGAAAACAGCAAGATAGAAATAAGACGGGAAATTCATAGCTCTGAGCACTAATGTTAGAAAAAAAGCTTTAAAATCAATAACCTAAAAATAATCTGAGCTTCCACCTCCAGAACTCAGAGGAAGAAAAGAAAATTAAACCGCAACTAAAGAGTACATAGACATAATAACTAGAACACAGCTCAACTGGAAAATAGACAAATTACACTGGGAAGTATCAAAGCCAAAAGAGGCTCTTTTGCAAGTTTATTGAAATTAATGACTCCAGAATACTAACAGGAAGGAAGGAAGGGAGGGAGAGGAAGGAGGGGAGACATTATCAGTAGTATCACAAATAAGAGGGGTTATCACCAAAGTTTGTCAAGGACACCCAAGGGACAATACAGTAATTCCATGAGACTTTCTGCCACTACTGGAGAGGGTAGCTGAAATGGATGCTTGCCTTTAGTAGAAGATAATTTTCTCAAAGTGGCAAAAAAATATATAGGAAACCAGATTCTCTCCTATATTAAAGAAATGAACCTGCAATTGCAAACTTTCTTTAATTAAAAAAAAATTCAGGTCCAGATGATTTTTCCCTGGTGAGTTCTACCAAATTTCCCATTACACAAAAACCCATCAGAAAATAGAGAGGGAAACACGAAAACACTGCCCGTTCATTTTGTATGGTCTCTCTAACCCTTATGTGAGAATTTAATAAAGACATTCTAAGAAAAGAAAATAACATATAAAATTCCCCATGAATATAGAGTCAAAACTGAATATAGAAATATATTATAAATTATAACCAGGTGTGGTGGCACACGCCTGTAATCTGGGCACTTAGAAGGTATCTGCCGGAGGTCAGGAGTCCAGGACCATCCTCAGCTATAAAGAGTTTGAGGCCAGCCTGGGCTACATGAGATCCTTCAGAACAGGACCCCAGCTGTCCTGTTTATGGTAACATTAAAAGGAGGACCTGGCCATATATCCACAACACTGTGTCCAGAATGCGGGTGCTGGTTGCCTGGGTTTCTGACAGATAAGTGGGCCAGAGAGCAGGTGCGTCCTTGCAGAACTCATAACTGAAGCTATGGAAGGAAAGGCAACCTTCTCAGGATTTGAGGGTCTTGTGCTAGAAAGAGAGGAGTAGGGATTCTGGGCTCCTCTGGGAAAGTTTAGTTTCCCAGCGATTCTGCCATCGCTGAGACAACCGTTGTCCTGTACATATTTGCTCATGTGTGTTCCCTGTCCCCTTCCTTCCAGGGACTGCCAACCACAGCTCTCCCATGCCCCATTTTTTCTGCCTTGCCTTTTCTGCACTCATGATACCCGCTCCCTCCCTCCCTCCCATCCTCCCTCCCTCCCTCCCATCCTCCCTCCCTCCCTCCCTCCCTCCCTCCCATCCTCCCTCCCTCCCTCCCTCTCTCCCATCCTCCCTCCCTCCCTCCCTCCCTCCCTCCCTCCCTCCCTCCCTGAAATGTGATCTCCCTATAGAACTCAGGCTGGCCTCCTCACCAAAGGCCTCCTGCCTCAGTGCTGGGATTGTACAACCACACCTGGGTAGTCCTGGGCGTCTTTAGTAGGAGGGGAAATATTTCATTTTTCAGAGTCATTCAGGCCCCTGGAAGACAGATTCCCTCTTGCATATTCTTAAGTCTAGCTCAAGGATGATTCATCAAAAATTAATTTGCCTGGGCTGACCAGATGGATCAGGCAGTAAAGGTGCATGCTGCCAAACACAGC
Organism: Mesocricetus auratus; assembly: GCF_017639785.1. Classification (NCBI taxonomy): domain Eukaryota; kingdom Metazoa; phylum Chordata; class Mammalia; order Rodentia; family Cricetidae; genus Mesocricetus; species Mesocricetus auratus. The sequence goes on from NW_024429199.1 coordinate 2,851,795, forward strand.
AACCTGAGTTCAATCCCTCATGGTGGAAAGAGAGAATCAGTTCTTACAGATTGTCTTCCATGTAGCACATGTATGAGTGCAGGCACACACACACACACACACACACGCACGCACGCACGCACGCACGCACGCACGCACGCACGCACGCACGCACGCACACCAAAAACTCTTCCCCACAGCATCGGTCCTACTGTGGCAGGCTTCTTGGCTTCTCCATACTGGTACATGGTCTTTACTAGGAGATCCACCCCCGAGGCACTCATAGTCACAGACAACCACAGCACCTCCAGCCTTCCAGACAAAGGAAAGATTCTTCCTCACCCAGGCCAGGCTGGAGCCTCTCACCTTTCATGAACTCCCACAACACAAACTTGAGGACGAAGATCACCTCCCTCTTAGTAGATGCCACAGTAAAGAGAAGTCCTTACAAAATCACTGAAGAGTGTTTTCAAAAGCTTATCAGTGGTGGGGAGGAGGGATGGAGGAGGAGAGATGGGGGGGGAGGGGAGATCAGTGGGGGGAGGAGAGATCAGTGGGGGAGGGGAGATCAGTGGGGGAGGAGAGATCAGTGGGGGAGGGGAGATCAGTGGGGGAGGGGAGATCAGTGGGGGAGGAGAGATCCGTGGGGGAGGGGAGATCAGTGGGGGAGGAGAGATCAGTGGGGGAGGGGAGATCAGTGGGGGAGGGGAGATCAGTGGGGAGGAGAGATCAGTGGGGGAGGGAGATCAGTGGGGGGAGAGATCAGTGGGGAGGGGAGATCAGTGGGGGAGGGGAGATCAGTGGGGGAGAGATCAGTGGGGGAGGGGAGATCAGTGGGGGGAGGAGAGATCAGTGGGGGAGGGGAGATCAGTGGGGGAGGAGAGATCAGTGGGGGGGAGAGATCAGTGGGGGAGGGGAGATCAGTGGGGGAGGGGAGATCAGTGGGGGAGGGGAGATCAGTGGGGGAGGGGAGATCAGTGGGGGGGAGAGATCAGTGGGGAGGGGAGGTCAGTGGGGGTTGATCAGTGGGGGGGGAGAGATCAATGGCAGGGGTCGGGGTGGGGGATATCTAGTTAAAAGTGGGTTGTACAATATAAGCATGTTCCTGGTGCCATGTTTGCCATCTATGGGTGTTCTCAGAAGCAGCCTAACCAGCCAGGAGGATCATCAGACTCTAGAAGCCCTGGGGTGCCTGCTCAAACTGGCGGTCTCTTCAGGGAGCCCATTTACACCAAGCAGACACTCAGCAGCGCCACCTAGGGCCGTGCCCGCTCTCCTGCACCACAGCCCAGACCAGGTGTTCTCAGGGGCCTCCAACAGGGTGATTCACATTCCAGCTGGAAGAGAGAAATTGCAGAAGAGTAAAACAGCCCTTGCCGCCAGAATCTCCAGATCTGTGGGGTATGTAACCCTTCAACAGGCTCAAGGGAGTGGCTGCCCCGTTCCACCCCCTTTAAAGGGCAGCTGTCCTCCTAGACCTGTTGGGACATAAGAATAAACAGGCAAGGAATGCCTGGTGACACGTGCGATGCTGGGAAACACTTTCACACCCGTGCTTGAGGACGGCTGACATGTCAACGCCGGGTTTCACTGGCGTCTCTTCTTCAGTTGGCACCGCTTTCTTTATTATTTTAAGAATTCCGTATGTTTCGGGATAATTGCTCCCTCTTAAGTATAAGGGAAAAATTAAATTAACTTGAAATAGTGACTTATTGGTCACTTGAAGTAGAAAATCAAAAGTGCTCGATGAATCAAAGCCAATCTGAAATTATATTGTGATACTCACCTACAATTTAGGTAACTGAACATTTTATAAATATTGCATTATTACCAGTGAATGGAGATGGAGGTTGTCGGGGTGGAATTCTCCACTGTGTCTCATTCTTGTGTGACTTCTAAGTCAAATGTAACTTTCTTTAGCACTCTATACCACAAGGTATTTCCTCTGCCAATGTCATGTGACACATCCCTGCACATATGCAAGGACAAACTCACTTATAAGAGCACTGCAAACTCAAGCCTACATTATTTTATTCACACACATATGCAACACTGTACAGAGTAGTGCGCAATGCACATATCGGTGTGCACACACACATATGTAGCTCACAGGCTCAGCAAACACATGGCTATTAGTACAGAGCATCCTAGAGCTTGGGAGAGCAAAAAGCTTGTAGTCATCACATGCCCGCACAAATGAAACACAACACAAAGCTTCACAATACAACATAAACACATGCACGCACACACATATGAGAGAGAGAGAGAGTAATCAATAAATAACTATATGTATAAGCTAGGGTTCTGTCCAGCTGTCAAGCGACAGAAACTTAGAACACTGACAACTTAAAACAAGACAGAAGAGGAAAACAGTCTGTGTCATATATAAATAGGTAGTCCAAGGCAAGGATGGGGACTCCACAATTGTTGCAAACATGGGCTTTCTCCTGTTTCCTCAACACCTTCAGAGTATGGCTTCTGTGTTAGAGCCCACATGACTGCTTCCATTTTGGATGTCATGCTGACAGTCAGCAAAAGAGCAAGGGGGAAAAAGGAGAGTTTTCCTTCCTTTCAAAGTCTTTCTGTCAGGTAAGCTGCAACATGTTCTCATACCTCATTGGCTAGAGTTACAGGACTACACTTAGCTGCAAGGGAGGCTTAGAAGAGAGGCCAAGATGGCCACAAGCCCCATCAAACAGTAAAGATCTACTACTATTGAACAAATAGAGGATGGGTAATGGATGGTAACTATTCGTTTCTGCATGACTTAAAACAAGAAAGAACCACCAACCATAATTACTGTGTTCCATTTATATGTCCATTTATATGTGAGTATATATGAGTGTGTATATACTTTCTTTTATAGGATTGAATCTTTATGATATGCTGTTTTGTTCTCATTCCATGGGTGTCTTCTCATGATTACATGCAGATACTTTTTAAAAAATAACAAAGGGAAATATAGTCCAATTCTACCTAACAAAACAAGCATTTCACACAAATCCCTCAAATAAAAAATTCTTGCTTGATGCATCACGCAGAATAGGAGACGGGGAACCAGTCACACCAAATGAAAAACTAGGAGTTGGGGATTTATAAGAGGAGAGGATTCCCAGCCACATGATAGCCAAGGATGTGTGACACCCCTGAGCTGGCAGGTATGAGGAATCGCCCCATCTTATCTCTGTGCTCTGGGAAAGGAAGTGTGCAGGGAAGGGGGTGCAAATCCATGGTGGTTTGTTCCCTACCTCAAGTGCTGCTTGCTAGGGGCTGGAGCTCGTTATATTTTGGGGAAATGATTTGATGGGTTCTGTTGTTATGATATTCAGGGATTTATTGCCCTGGCAACTTCAGCAAGGATTTAGACTCCTTCCCAGAAGATCAGGGCATTACGTTCAGATCAGTATCCGGGAGGTGACTTCTATTAACCAGTCAGAATATTGTTCAGATCAGTATCCGGGAGGTGACTTCTATTAACCAGTCAGAATATCGTCTGCCTTTGCTCTTTGTTGATAAACTTGCATCATCTGCTCAGAGCCGGCAAACGTGTCACAGACAAGCATCTGACTTTCTTCTTGCTGTCCCCTTAATATCTTCTAAAGGACTGATTCAAATTAACTCTCTGCTCAGAATCCCCCAGGGTTTCCCTGTTTGCTCATGTACCAAACCCCAAGCATTCTGCTGGGCTTGGCCTGCCCTCATCAATCTTTTCCACTCTTCTCCTGGCTCCCCCTGCCTAGACTTCACATTGGCCCCGCAGTTCCTGTTTCAGAATCAAGATCTTTGTGTGAAGAAGTGACACTGCGCCCAGTGAGGTGGCATTTGCCTAGCACTTGAGGAAGAGGCAGAGTCAGGAGGACATCTCAGGAGTAGAGTACTTGCCTGATAGGTTACAAGTCCTTGGGTTCATCAGCAGAACTGGGGGGGGGGTGAGGCTTTTAAAACCAAATGAATTCCATTTAGCAGTATTGTTTAACCCCTTTGAGCCTTGGTTTCCTTATACATTAAGTGGGAATAATAAAAATGGCCCCAAGTGTAAATAAAATGAAACCATGCAATATCCTGCATTGTCTGGTTTATGGTGGAGAAGTCAGGAAACTTATTTTTCCTCTCTGCACCCCCTTTTCAGTAATTACTTTTCTCTGTGCAGGCTCTGAACTTACAGAGTTGTGTCCTACCTCAGTGACATCCATTGGTGCTGGTCTGCACCCTGCTCCTGCTCGACTGAGTTGCCCAATTGTCAGAGCTTATTGAATGCCCCTGCTATCGAGGTCTCGGGGAGCTTGTTGCCAGCAAAGTCTCTGCCATCTTTGCATCAGCCTTAGCCATAAAGTCTGCCAGGCTAGTGATGGCCACATCTGCTTTGGGTCAAGCTCCCTCCCAGTACCTTTGACATCTTCAAATTTCAGTCCTTTATTTTCTTTAAGAAATGACTTGTGTGCATCTTTCTGAGGCTAGATGATTCAAATTACACTGTCTTCAAAAAAATTACAAGCTGGGCATTGGTGCCACACGCCTTTAATCCCAGCACTGGGGAGGCAGAGGCAGGCGGCCGATCTCTGTGAGTTCGAGGCCAGCCTGGTCTACAGAGTGAATTCCAGGGCAGCCTCCAAAAACAACCCACATAAATCCAGATGTGGAAGCACACATCTCTAATCCTGCGCTTCCATGGTGAGACTGGAGGTGGAGACAGGAGTATCTCCTGAAAGTTGCAAACCGGCTAGCCTAGTGTATGCAGTGGTAGACAGCAAGGGAATCCTAACAGGAAGGAGGTGAGAATCAACACCCGAGATTGTCCTCTGAACCCCACACATGCACTGTTATAATGCATGCCCACACACACACACACACACACACACACACACACACACACACACACACACACACAATATTTGTTGAAATACAACTCATCTGGATAACCGAACCTGAAGTGAAAAAAAAGTAAGTAGGAAAAAAATACACTTAACTTTTACATGCAAAGGATTTATACCCATGACAGATTTCTTCAGATCCATAAAAACATCAAAACCTAAGAAAAGAACAGATCATTTAAGTAAGAGGAAGTACAACTTGTCTTGCAAAAAGAACCCAGTGTCATTGGTAATCAAATAAATATAATTTTAATCTTTAAGAAAGTACCACTTAATCCCGCTGGATTACAAAAGTATTTTAATATAACAAAGCCCAGAGCTACAGCACCAGAGAAACAGCTACACTCGCAGTCTTGTTGACACTATAAATTATTACCAGCATTTTGAAAAGCAATTTAGCAGCTCATCTCAAGAACCAGGGAAACATTTCTGCCCTTCAGCTGACAATGTTCACAGTAAGATAATCATACAAAAATAATTATGTGATGAAAGAAATCTTTGTAGGGTTGTCCATGACAGCAATATATGAATAGTCTAAACGTCTTAGCATTAGAGGAATGGTGAATTGAGTGTTGATTCCTGTAATACTGCTGTTGAGACCAGGCTGTGCCCTGCTCAAAGTTCCTCCATATTGTATAAAACAGGGGCTTTCAAGCTGTGTCTTGCACTGGATGACCACATTTGGAGTGCAAATGCAGAGGCAGGGTGTCTGCATTTCTCTTTGCACACAGACACTATAAGCTGCCCAGCACTTCAAGGCACAGACTGATACCACTCCTAAGACCAAAAGGATGCTACTTATATACTACAAGTGGAGAAGGACTATATGAGTATATGGGTGCATTTAAGTTCTTGGATGGAACCAGTATTTATTCTTCATGCATGAATGGACTTTAGGAGCCCAATCCACAATGGGGGAATACTATCTCAGCCTAAATACACAGCCTAAATACACTGTGGTCAGTGGGAGGGAACTGGGATTGATATATAAAATAAGATTGCTTCTAATTTAAATTAAAAAAATAAAAAAATAAACCATGCCAGGGGAACCAGCAGACCAAGGAAGGATATACCTGTACCTTATAAAGATGAGGACACATAATACTGTGATGGTAGTGGTCTCACTGATCTGTCATCTGACCACTTGGTGTGGACATCAAGGGACTAACAACTAGAGGACTCTTGACAGTCTCTGGGGCTTTAGCTTCGACCAGCGCTCTTTGCTAATGCAGACTACTAAAATTTTTGTCTGTTCTTCTATTCACCTGTTTATCCATCTGGACCTGGTCCTGCACCTCACCCTGCAGCCTCTGCAGCCCTGTGCCTCACCCTGCAGCCCCCAGGGTCCTGCACCTCACCCTGCAGCCTCCACAGCCTTGTACCTCACCCTGCAGGCCCCAGACTCCTGCACCTCACCTCTGCAGGCCCCAGACTCCTGCACCTCACCTCTGCAGCCCCCAGACTCCTGCTCCTCACCCTGCATCCCCCAGACTCCTGCTCCTCACCCTGCATCCCCCAGACTCATGCTCCTCACCCTGCAGCCCCCAGACTCCTGCACCTCACCTCTGCAGCCCCCAGACTCCTGCACCTCACCTCTGCAGCCCCCAGACTCCTGCACCTCACCTCTGCAGCCCCCAGACTCCTGCTCCTCACCCTGCAGCCCCCAGACTCCTGCACCTCACCCTGCATCCCCCAGACTCCTGCACCTCACCCTGCAGCCCCCAGACTCCTGCTCCTCACCCTGCAGCCCCCAGACTCATGCTCCTCACCCTGCAGCCCCCAGACTCCTGCTCCTCACCCTGCAGCCCCCAGACTCATGCTCCTCACCCTGCAGCCTCCACAGTCCTGCTCCTCACCCTGCAGCCTCCACAGCCCTGCTCCTCACCCTGCAGCCTCCAGACTCCTGCACCTCAACCTGCAGCCCCCAGACTCCTGCACCTCACCCTGCAGCCCCCAGACTCCTGCACCTCACCCTGCAGCCCCCAGACTCATGCTCCTCACCCTGCATCTCCCAGACTCCTGCACCTCACCCTGCATCCCCCAGACTCCTGCTCCTCACCCTGCATCCCCCAGACTCCTGCACCTCACCCTGCAGCCCCCAGACTCCTGCTCCTCACCCTGCAGCCTCCACAGCCCTACTCCTCACCCTGCAGCCTCCACAGCCCTGCTCCTCACCCTGCAGCCTCCAGACTCCTGCTCCTCACCCTGCATCCCCCAGACTCCTGCTCCTCACCCTGCATCCCCCAGACTCCTGCACCTCACCCTGCATCCCCCAGACTCCTGCACCTCACCTCTGCAGCCCCCAGACTCCTGCACCTCACCTCTGCAGCCCCCAGACTCCTGCACCTCACCTCTGCAGCCCCCAGACTCCTGCTCCTCACCCTGCAGCCCCCAGACTCCTGCACCTCACCCTGCATCCCCCAGACTCCTGCACCTCACCCTGCAGCCCCCAGACTCCTGCTCCTCACCCTGCATCCCCCAGACTCCTGCACCTCACCCTGCAGCCTCCAGACTCCTGCTCCTCACCCTGCATCCCCCAGACTCCTGCACCTCACCTCTGCAGCCCCCAGACTCCTGCACCTCACCTCTGCAGCCCCCAGACTCCTGCTCCTCACCCTGCAGCCCCTAGAGTCCTGCTCCTCACCCTGCATCCCCCAGACTCCTGCTCCTCACCCTGCAGCCCCTAGAGTCCTGCTCCTCACCCTGCAGCCCCCAGACTCCTGCTCCTCACCCTGCAGCCTCTGAAGTCCTGCACCTCACCCTGCAGCCCCCAGACTCCTGCACCTCACCCTGCAGCCTCTGAAGTCCTGCACCTCACCCTGCAGCCCCCAGAGTCCTGCTCCTCACCCTGCAGCCCCCAGGGTCCTGCACCTTGATTCTGAAGCTTGTCACAACTTTGAGAGCTGACTCATTCTGAGAACCTGTAGCTTAGGCCTGCCTCTGTAAGCCTCCAGTGTCTCTCCAACCAGGTTCTCTGACCTCTGCTCCACCCATGTGATGACTCTCTGCTTCTGTGTCAGCTCTCCCTCTCCCCCAGTAAGGTTTCTTTGAACCCCTTGAACTCTCTGTCTCTTTAATCCTACCGTGAACATCTGTAACCTATATGTACACACACATAGATGCAATGCCTGTGTGATATGTGGTTTGAGAGTTAATACTAGTAATTCAGATTGAAATAAAAGGAACTGTGTTTGACAATGGTCTGCTATCGTAGAAATTCAAAACTACCTGGAAATTTCAGATAAGAAATTTATTGTTATTCAACACATCCTGACACTATAGGAAGATACAAATGTGTCTGTCCATGTTTTTGGCCATGTTTGAGGCAATTATTTTTCAATACATTTTTATTTAAATTAAAAACAATCTTATTTTATATACTAATCACAGTTCCCTCTCCCTCCCATCCTCCCATGCCCCCCATCCCACCCCCATCCACTCCTCAGAGAGAGTGAGGCCTCCCATGGGGGGATCATCAAAGTCTGTCACATCACTTGGGGCAGGACGTAGGCCCTCCCAGTGTATCTAGCTAGCTGAGAGAATGTCCTTCCATGGGGAGTGGGCTGCCAAAGCCCATTTGTGCACTAGGGATAAGTACTGGTTCCACTGCCAGAGGCACCATGGACTGCCCAGGCCTCCTACCTGACACTCATGTTCAGGGGCCTGGTTTAGGCCTATGTTGCTTCCCTGGTTCCCCAGCTGTCAGTCTGGGGTCCATGAGCTCCCCCTGGCTCAGGTCAGCAGTTTCTGTGGGTTTCCCCAGCCTGGTCTTGACCCCTTTGCTCGTCACTCCTCCCTCTCTGCAACTGGGTTCCAGGAGAATACCAGGTGACAGTGAAGTGGCTTTCTTACCCCACCTGTTCAAGATGACAATCCCTTGGTTTCTGGGCTCCTGGCTTAGAATTCACACTGTGTGGCCCCGTCTGCACTGGTGCTGTTCTGCTATGTCCCCTCTTCAGGTACTGGCTAGCTGCCTTCCAGATGTTTCCTCCACCTTCTACCTCCCTCACTCTCTGAAATTAACCACATCCTCTCTGCTTTCCTGTATCCTTGTCTCTAGCTCTTTTTTTTTTCCAGTTTAAATTTAGATAAGAAACAAGGTTGCTTCACAAGTCAGTTCCAGGTCCCTCTCCCTTTCCCTCCCCTCCTCCCGTGCCCTCCCCCCAACCCCCCAACCCCCCGTTATCCCCTCATTCCCCCAGGGAGGGTGAGGCCCTCCATGGGGGTGTCCATAGTCTGTCATTTCATATAGGGCAGGGCCTAGACCCTTCCCCAAGAGTTCAGGGTGAGAGTACACCTCACATTGTTCTATGGGAGTCCAAAGTCCGTGTGTATACTTGGGATGGGTACTGATCTGCTGCCCAAGGCTCAATAGATTCCCTAGGCCTCCTCTCTGACACCCAGATTCAGGGGGTCTTGATCAGTCCCATGCTGGATTCCCAGGCTGATGCCTGGGATTCAAGAGTTAACCTTTGTCTGGTCAGCTGTTTCTGGGGGTTAAACCAGCCCAGTCTTAATCCCTTTGATCATCAGTCCTCCCTCTCTGTTACTGGCTTTCTTGAGTTCAGCTCAGTACTTAACCAAGGGAGTCTGCCTCTTCTTCGATCAGCCACTAAATGAAGTTTCTGTTTCCCAGAAACTCTCTGGCCATAGGATTGTAGGCTGGCACTCCCCAGATCTATGTCTAAAGTCCATATATGAGAGAGTACATGCCATGTTTCTCTTTTTGTGACTGGGTTACCTCACTCAGGATGGTTTCTTCTAGTGTCATCCATTTGCCTGCGAATCTCATGATTCCATTATTTTTTTCTGCTGAATAATACTCCATTGTGTAAATGTACCACATTTTCTCTATCCACCCTTCGGTTGAGGGATATCTAGGTTGCTTCCAAGTTCTGGCTATTACAAATAAAGCTGCTATGAACATAGTGGAACAGACATCTTTGTTGTATGAATGGGCATCTTTTGGATATATGTCTAAGAGTGGAGTTGCTGGGTCTTGTGGTAGGTTTATTCCCATTTTTCTGAGGAATCTCCATACTGATTTCCAAAGTGGCTGAACCAGTTGGCACTCCCACCAGCAATGGAGGAGTGTCCCCCTTTCACCACATCCTCTCCAGCATAAATTGTCATTGGTGTTTTTGATTTTAGCCATTCTGACAGGAGTGACATGGTATCTCAGAGCTGTTTTGATTTGCATTTCCCTGATGGCTAAGGATGTTGAGCACTTTCTCAAGTTCCTCTCAGCCATTTTAGACTCCTCTATTGAAAACTCTCTATTTAGTTCTGCAGCCCACTTTTTAATTGGGTCCTTTGGTGTTTTGTCTCTAGCTCTTAAGGGAAACCTCACCCTTAAGCTCATATCCCTAGGAAGCAGCTGCCCTGTTCTATTTTCCCTCCTAGCTAAGCTCTGCTTACACATGCCCACACTGCCCTGACTTGCTCATTCACACATCTCCCTCTTCAGTATGGCTGCCATCATTCCTACTCTTTCGGTGAAGTCACCAGTAGCTTCTTTTCCTCCTTGACTTTACCTCACCGTATCCCTTTCAGAAGAATAGATTGGGACAACCTCCTACTGACTGACCTGACTGTAATTCTTTCCTTTCTTTAACTCATTCTCTGTACAGTTGTTGGCAGAGTCTTTGTGAATTGTTGGAGGACCCTGTCTTAGTTAGCTTTTCAGTGCTGTAAAGAGACACCATGACCACAGCAACTGGTATAAGAGGAAAACATTGCACTTGGGCGGCTCACTTGTAGTATCAGAGGTTCAGCCCATTATCATCATGGTAGGGAGCATGCAGGCAGCTGTGGCGCTGGAGCTGAGAGTGTGCTACATCTTGATTCAGAGGCAACAGGAAATCAAGTGTCTGTCCCACTGGAGGAAGCTTCAGTAGAAGACTGCAAAGCCTCCCCCCACAGTGACAAACTTCCTCCAACAAGGCCACACCTCCTAATAGTACCACTCCCTTTGGGGACCATTTTCTTTCAAACCACAGATCCCAAATCTGATTTTATCAATCATTTCCCCTTAAGAAAATCTATCACTTACCCTTCTCTATTACCTTTGTGATAAAACAACCTCTTCCCTGACACAAGACCCTACATGGCCCCATATATCTGGCATTTGATCTGTTTCTTCCCTTTCACCTTAATTGCCAGCCAGAGTTAGTGACTCACAGCCCCAGAGATGTCTTCCAGCCTCCCTAGACTTTCACACCTTAGAGATACAGTTCATCCTGCCTGGAACTCTTCTATTCCATCCTTTTTAGGGGATGGTACTCATTACTCATAATTCATCTTGGATACCACCTCATCTGAGAAGGCTTCTCTGATTCTACCAGGCTGGGTGAGATTCCTGGATGTCACATTAACTCTCAGGATCACATCTTTGATAACATGCATGATGCTCTTCTCCTGGAATCTACTGACTTATCTATTTACCCATGTAGGCATCTCCACTTCTAGTACAAAATGTAATATTATGTAGATTGTGTTTAACAAGTGTATTTAATAAATGTAATAAGTAAATAAATAAGTAAAAGTAATAAATTATGATTATGACAAAACATGAAATGTTGACAATATACATTTTATTATTAATTTGTTTATTAAATTGTACATTATATAAATTGTACTATATAAAATATAATGTACATGTGGATAGTCCTGGAAGTAGCCATTCGATAGATTTTCTTAGCATTCATTCTGTGCTACATAATAGTAATGGAAAGATTAATTGACATGGTCCCATCACTTCAAGAGTTCGACAGTGTGTCTAGTAATCCTGTTTAGCTGGTGAAAATATTGGCTTATTATTTTCTTTAAAAATTCCTCTTCATGGTAACAATGTATTTTAAAAACGACTCATGAAACAGAAAACGTTCACCTATAAAATGCTACCAGTAGTCATAATGAGGTTAAAAAATTCCACCCCTATTATTTGGAGCTACCTCTCCAGAGGTTAGCCCTGGGAAGTTTTGTGTCTGTACAGGTTTGCACACTTTGATGTGTGTTTTCCTGTCTTCCCCATTGAGAGTGTCAGTAGCTAGTCACAGGTTATCTAATTACTCAAGTGGTGGGCAGCCCATATCTAAGTTAATCGTGCAATGTGTTCTAACTTCAGCCCATCTTTTCTCATGAAGCAGAAGAGCAGGGTGAGATGGGGAGGGAAGGCATTTTTGTGTTTGCTTGTTATGTCTGTCTCCCAGGCCCTGATGCTCGCCTTCCCTTCAAGGGAAGTTAGAAGAGCCCAGACTGAAGTCTTGAGAGGGGTCAGCACCAGCCCTCGCACTCAGGGAGATCCCTATTCTAGTGACCCGTGGCTTCGCGGGCAGAGCCGGCCAAGACAGACCTGACCCTTGCACTGTTCACCAGGTGCCACCTGCACTCAGGACCCAGACAGAGAGAGAAAAAAGCAGACTAACTCCCAGAGGGCACAAGGGTCGTCCCCCCTCCCGCCCCGCCAAGGGAGGATGGAGAAACACTTCCTGTTCTCCCCACGGATAACCCCCAGCCCTTACGGAGCCCTTGATAAGCACCAGTGCCAAATTAAGTGAACCCAGTCTAGAGGCAGGCTTCCTGCCTGTGCCCTGTGTGCACTGTCACAGTTCTTTTTACCTCCCTGAACCTGAGTTGCTCCAGTAGCAAAGATAATAGCCTTAGTTCATGTGATTGTTTCAAAGAATAAAATGAGATAATGAATATGAACTCACTAGTGTCAAAGCACTTCAAACAATGGGTAGACTGCCTCCAAGTTTCTTTTCAAATACACCAGTAGATGTAACTTTCTGATTAACAGTCTCATATCCAACAGTCAGTCACCTAAGATATAAGACTATGCTTTCTATACAGTTCAGTATTTTACTTTCTAAAAAATAAGTGATCTTAAAAGCCATTGTTTTTCCTGGAAAAAAAGTTATTTTCTAACTTGATGAACCCCCAACTCTCAACTGCTCTGCATAGGGTTCTGTGCATTGCTGTATTGCTCCAATATCACTCTCTTGAGACTGTGGGATGAAACCGCCCAGTTGGCACAAAGGAAGAGTGTCCTTGCCGTGTTTGGACACGCTGAGGGAATGGGCGTCCCGCATTGTGAGACACAGTTGATGCATGATGGTGAAAGAATACTTTGGACACAAGTAAAAGCAGAGAACTAAGAATACATTTTTGATAAAATTCACCTGCCTCACCATATGTCCCCAAAAGCTTACACACCATCCAACATCTGGGACCTGGACTCAGTGACTATGGTTTCCGCCTCTCCAGGAGTGCTCTTTCTTAATAAATGACCTCAAATATCTCATCCAGCATTTTCTGTCTTTCTGACCTGTCAGGACAAGGACCAGTGTGCCACCAGATAGACTTGCACTTTCTAGGAAAGAACTGCATTGCTTGTCTCTAAGAACCAATCTCTCTCTCTCTCTCTCTCTCTCTCTCTCTCTCTCTCTCTCTCTCTCTCTCTCTCTCTCTTCCCTCTCTTCCTTGACCCTCTCTCTTTCTCTGCCCCTACCCTTTCTGTGTGTGTGTGTGTGTGTGTGTGTGTGTGTGTGTATGAGAAAGAGAGAGAGAGAGAGAGAGAGAGAGAGAGAAGGTGGCCAAAGTTTAGTACTTCCTGATGAGGCCATTGACTCCCTCTAGGTCCAGAAAGAACCAAGTGTCAGCCTTCATTGTGGGATGGAAATGAGCTTCTTTGTGAACACAGAGAATTGAAGGTCTGCAGAAGTTCAGTTGGTGGGTGAAACCAGAAATACACTCACTGAGTGACTTACAGCTGGATTTCTGCCAATTCGTTTTTTGTACCTATTCTGAACTGCATAATGTTATCTCGGGGATTCACTGTACACTCACCTGACAAGAGAACCACATGATTGCATCCATGAGTGTTCTCAATTTTGGCTTTACGGGTTGAAAATAAAATGCCTGCGCATGACTTCAGATCAAATAAATTAGTCTATTGGCAAGGGATTTAGAAACCAGTGGTTTTTTAGCAAAAACTTTCTAGGTAATTCTAATGTAGAGTCAGGGTTGAGAGCCGTGGTAATGGGATGAGATGGGAAAGATGCTGACGGAGGCTGGAGAGAGGTGGGGTTGACAAACAGACATCATCTCAGACAGGGCAGCTTCCTCATGCCCATGCTGGTGGCTGCTGGGATATGAAGAAACAGGGTTACAATGAACTTGTCACTGGACTGGTGATAACGAGCCAACCCTGAGACTGCAAGTCGGGAGGCAAATTTTTCAGACTCCCAAAACATAACCAGGGCACGACAAGCACCTGGTGCATGAACAAAACACTGAGTTGAAGCCGGGCGTTGGTGGCGCACGCCTTTAATCCCAGCACTCGGGAGGCAGAGGCAGGCGGATCTCTGTGAGTTCGAGGCCAGCCTGGTCTACAGAGTGAGTTCAGGGACAGCCTCCAAAGCCACAGAGAAACCCTGTCTCGAAAAACCAAAAAAAAAAAAAAACAACAACAACAAAAAAAAAAAAAACACACTGAGTTGGATATTGTAAACAAGGCCAAAGAATTCACAGAATAAAAACAGACTCAAGGTAGTTCAAAGTTTGGAAGACTTATGGTGGAGATATAAAGGGGCAATTTCAAGGCTTTTTCCCTTCTATATCCCAAGAGATGAGCAGAAATGAGGGAGGGAAAATTCTCAGGACCTACATCTGAGAAAGTAACCACACAACCCAAAGGCAGTTTACAGACTTTCCACTGCATTCCTGTATGATTCCTCGAGTCAGCTCACCCTCTGTGGTGGTTTAAGTAGGACTGGCCCCCATAGACTCATGTGCTTGAATGCTTAGGGAGTGGCATTAGGAGGTGTGGCCTTGCTGGAGTAGGTATGGCCTTGATGAAGGAAGTGAGTCACTGAGGATGGGCTTTGGAGTCTAAAGTGCTCAAGCCAGGCCCAGTGTTGCTCTCTCCCTGATGCCTGCTAACTCAGATGTATAGCTCTCCAGTCCTCCTTCAGCAACATGTCTGACAGTGTGCTGCCATGCTTCCTGCCGTGACCACAGTGGACTAAAACTCTGAACCTGTAAGCCAGCCCCAATTAAATGCTTTTCTTTATAAGAATCACTACAGTCATGGTATCTCTACACAGCAATAGGGTATTGACTAAGACACCCCCCAAGTCATGTTTATTTTTGGATATGACAAAACTAAGGGTGTGGTACAGTCATGGTATCTCCTCACAGCAATAGGGTATTGGCTAAGACACCCCCCAAATCATGTTTATTTTTGGATATGACAAAACTAAGGGTGTGAAGACAAAGGGTAAGGTGTGCTCAGATTGATTCTCCTGTGTTACGGTGTGTGAAACTAGAACAGACTTGGACCTCTCCTGTCAGGACATTGCAAGACTGTGTTGTCATTTACTGGGTTCATGCTTAAGAACTATGTGACCAGCTACAGAGAAAAAAACTCATAATATGATTTTGTGTTGGCCTGCATGCTTAGCTATCTTGGGGCATACCTGAGGGCCTAGGCCTGTGCCTGATGTAATTACTTGCAAACATGCAGTGGTTTGATAGTTCTGAAACAATGTTCTTGGCTCTGACATGACAGTCTTGCACTGAAACCCAAAATTAGTCTTTTAGGCAACTTGGAACATCAGCCAAGGCTTGCAGCAATGGTAGAGTGTGTTAAGTCTTGAAACCCCTCAAACAGAGGACAAATTCATTCATAACCCAACACTAGCTATTGCCATAAAGAGTTGAACTTTCTTAGGCCCACACCCTCTCCCAGATGAGTTCAGGTATCTTGAGGCAGGAGCAGGGGTGGACTGGGAGGTCCTGTTTAAAGTGGCCAATACTGGTAAATCAATGTCCCCAGACTATGGGCAAGCTGAGTCCCTTCCTTCCTTCCTTCCTTCCTTCCTTCCTTCTCTCCTCCCTCCCTCCAGTACTTCCTTCTTTCCTTCCTCCCTCCCTCCCTCCCTTCCTTCCTTTCTTCCTCCCTCTTTCCATCCCTGGAGCTATATGTAAAAATGAACCCAAGCATCAGCTGGGGAGGAGGCAAGAGGCCCCTATAATGTGTGTTGCTTTATTTCAAATCATGTAGAGTGTGAAGGCTACAGTTATAGCTTCAATCCAATGCCATTATAGCAGTGTGCAATCATTTCTTTCAGAGCCTCAAACAAAGTCAGCTACTTTAGCTTTTGGTACAAGTATAGCGATTGGAGATTCTTTCTGACTGCAAAAGAAAAAGACAAAGACTTGCATTTTACTGACAAAACAAAACACCTTTAAACCAAATGGGTGATTTATCTAGGCTGAAAATAAAACCCCTGCCTACTGAAGTCTGCTGCAGCTGAGTTACCACTATTTTGGTCCTATAATTTGTTTTATAAGGTACTAATTAACAGGGCAAAGTCTGTTGCCAGCAAAGTAAATCACATTTTGCTGTTTTCTTCTTTTCTAACAAGACACAGACCTTGTCTTCAATTAAATAGCAGTAGCAAGGGCAGCAGCAAGAAGGGCGGAGATCATGGTGAAACCTGCAGAGCAGCACTCAGAAAGACAATGGGAGAGAGGGCTGCTCAGGTAAACTCCTCCTGGAGAAGATGCCAGCTTGTCCCAGCTGTCCTTATTTCCTTTTCCCTGCTCTCCCGGGCTCCTTGCTTCTTCCCTGGCTCTACTCAAGCGACACAAACGCTGTAAACGCTTAAAAGAACTACTTTCCCTGAGTTTTTTTTTCTCTCTCTCTCCCTCCAGATGCCCCGGTCCCAACCTCCCCTTCTTCATGGCTTCTTCTCCTGCCCCTCGGTGATCCGTGCCTCTGGCCTTTGCTCTGTGGCTTATTGTCACTCATCCCTCGCCTTCCTTTTCCCGCTCACCCTCTGTGCCTGGCCTCGGGTCTTGTTCCTTTCTCCCTCTCCTCTCATCCCCATCCCATTCCTGGAGGTTTCTGGATTGTTGGAGGCTCTGGCTTCTCCTCCCTTCTGGAGCTCTCTGAGATGTCTCTGTGAGGGGTTGGGGGAACCTCAAGGATTGGCCTGGCGGGTGTGGCGAGTATTCCACTGGAACCAGAACCCAGAGCCTGACGTCACCGGGCCCCGCCTGTCAATCTCGGGCGGGCGCGCTGCTCGCAGCTTCCTTCTTTGCCATTGCCTCTCTGTCACTCGCGGTGGTGGCTCAACGACAGGAGACCAGCGCTTTCCTCCTGGACGCCGGGGCCGCCTTCTGCAGGCAGCCGCTTGGCCATGCAGAGAGCATAACCAGGCACACAGCCACGGAGCGCATGACCAGAGACTTCCCGGAGCTTTGACTCCCCAGGTGAGTGACAGGCTTCCAGGGGTACTTTGAGCGTGTGGGGAAGGCGATGTGGTAAGAGGTAGTCCTGGAGTGAGTCTGTCCCGGAGTCAGAGAATCGAAGCGAGGTTTAACCACTGTACCTAGCACACTCCCCCTTAGTCGTTTTGTTACCAATTCCTGATCCGGGGTCTCTGGCTCCTTGCTCTGCATGCTGAGACCTGAAACTTCGCTTTCAGCACCTCGGACAGCGTCTTTGCCCAGCTAAGACCATTTACAAGAGGAGTGACTTATTTGGGCACTTGTGCAAGCTCAAATATATATATATATCGGATTGCCCATGAAAGTGCACAGTGAAATCTATATGTGTATCTGTGCCAAAGCTCAGAAGCCCCGTGTATTTCATTCATTCACTCAACAGGTGCTTACTTATTTGGGGTTCCTACTTTATCCCCAATTCCCCACTATGCTCCATACTCCCGAGTTGGGATATGCAATTTGAATGAAGCATTTTGAGCAGGGCACCTGCGCGAGAAAGTTCCTTGGTAACCTGGAGAGTGCACCTGACAATCTGCGGTCCCTTTTTGTTCAGGGAGCAACATCTGGCGGCGATGAACGCGAGCGCCGCCTCGCTCAACGAGTCCCAGGTGGTGGCAGTGGCCGCCGAGGGAGCAGCAGCTGCGGCCACAGCAGCAGGGGCACCGGACACCAGCGAATGGGGACCCCCAGCAGCATCGGCGGCGCTGGGAGGTGGCAGCGGACCTAACGGGTCACTGGAGCTGTCTTCGCAGCTGCCAGCAGGGCCGTCCGGACTACTGCTTTCAGCAGTGAATCCCTGGGATGTGTTGCTGTGTGTGTCGGGGACCGTGATCGCAGGCGAAAATGCGCTGGTGGTGGCACTCATCGCATCCACTCCCGCGCTGCGCACGCCCATGTTTGTGCTCGTGGGTAGTCTGGCCACTGCCGACCTGCTGGCGGGCTGTGGCCTCATCCTACACTTTGTGTTCCAATACGTGGTGCCCTCGGAGACTGTGAGCCTGCTCATGGTGGGCTTCCTGGTGGCCTCCTTCGCCGCCTCAGTCAGCAGCCTTCTTGCCATCACAGTGGACCGTTACCTGTCCCTTTACAACGCGCTCACCTACTACTCGCGCCGGACCCTGTTGGGCGTGCACCTCTTACTGGCAGCCACCTGGACAGTGTCGCTCGCTTTGGGGTTGCTGCCCGTGCTAGGCTGGAACTGCTTGGCCGACCGCTCATCCTGCAGTGTGGTGCGCCCCCTGACACGCAGCCACGTGGCGCTGCTCTCCACTTCCTTCTTTGTGGTCTTTGGCATCATGCTGCACCTGTACGTGCGCATCTGCCAGGTGGTCTGGCGCCACGCCCACCAGATCGCCTTGCAGCAGCACTGTCTGGCGCCGCCCCACCTAGCGGCCACCAGAAAGGGAGTGGGAACTCTGGCCGTGGTGCTAGGCACCTTCGGGGCCAGCTGGCTGCCCTTTGCCATCTATTGTGTGGTGGGTAGTCAAGAGGACCCGGCCATCTATACCTATGCCACCCTGCTGCCCGCCACCTATAACTCCATGATCAATCCCATCATTTATGCCTTCCGCAACCAGGAGATCCAGCGTGCCTTGTGGCTCCTGCTCTGTGGCTGTTTCCAATACAAAGTGCCCTTCCGCTCCAGGTCCCCCAGTGAGGTCTGAAGGGCTGATCCGTATGCCCTCACCAACACCACAAACCCAACATGCCAGCCTTTGGTGAGCTTCTAGGTGCCTGTTGACTAACTCTTGAGATCTCAGTGGTGTGACTGTGACTCTACAGGAGACAGGGGACTGAGCATGAACACAGCAAACTCACTCAGACAATGAGGCTTGTTGGCACTTTATATATACAGTGTATACACATGTACATATATATACAAGTATTTGTATCTTCTGGAGGTGTTCAGGACCTGGAGCTTCCTGTTCTATGAAAAAACAACAAACAAGATGTGGTTGTATACTCCATTGTACATCACATTTGTCAAGCAAAGACATTCCAATACTGCTTAATAATAGCACTTTATTTTTAGCTGCTGAAATGCCAAAACAGTGTTGCCATTTCCACGAGAAGGAGAATGGGAGTCAAAGATGTATTTTTTGTTGTATGTGATAGAATATTTTGCTGCACATGCATCAATAAATTACAACATATTTTGTACACAAATAAACACATTATAAAAATATCATCTGGGGTATGTGATGGACTGTGAATTATTTAAGAGCTTAATTATGAGTGTGTTTATTTTATTTTTATTTTTAAATTTAAATTTAAATTAGAAACAAGGTTGTTTCACATGTCAGTTCCACATCCCTCTCCCTTCCCCTCCCCTCCTCCCACCAACCCCCCCAATACTCCCTCCTTTCCCCAGGGAGGGTGAGGTCATCCATGGGGGTGTCCATAGTCTGTCATTTTATCCAGGGAAGGGTCTAGACACTCCCCCAAGAGTCCAGGCTGAGAGTGCATCTCTTATGTCAACCCCAGGTCCCTCTCCCTTTCTCTCCTCTCCACCTACACCCTCCCACCAACTCCCCCAATACTCCCTCTTTTCCACAGGGAGGGTGAGGCCCTCCATGGGGGTGTCCATGGTCTGTCATTTCATCCAGGGGAGGGCCTAGACCCTCCCCCAAGAGTCCAGGCTGAGAGTGCATCTCTCATTGTGGGATGGGCACCCAAAGTCCATTTGTATGTCAGGGATAAATACTGATCCTCTACCCAAGGCCCCATAGATTGCCTAGGCCTCCTCACGGAAACCCACATTCAGGGGGTCTTGATCAGTCCCATGCTGGATTCCCAGGCATCAGTCTGGGATTCAGGAGCTACCCCTTGTCAGGTCAGCAGTTTCTGGGGGTTAAACCAGCCCAGTCTTAACCCCTTTACTCATCAGTCCTCCCTCTCTGTCACTGGGTTCCTTGAGTTCAGCTCAGTGTTTAGTAGTGGGAGTCTGCCTCTGCTTCCATCAGCCATTGGATGAAGGTTCTGTTTCCCAGACTCTCTGGCCATGGGATTGTAGGCTGGCACTCCCCAGATCTATATCTAAAATCCATATATGAGAGAATACATACCATGTTTGTCTTTTTTGTGACTGGGTTACCTCACTCAGGATGGTTTCTTCTAAGTGCCATCCATTTGCCTGAAAATTTCAGGATTCCATTTTTTTCTGCTGCATAGTACTCCATTATGTAAATGTACAACATTTTCTCTATCCACTCTTCAGTTGAGGGGCAACTAGGTTGCTTCCAAGTTCTGGCTATTACAAATAGTGCTGCTATGAACATAGTGGAACAGACATTCTTGTATGAATGTGCATCTTTTGGATATACGCCTAAGAGTGGAATTGCTGGTCTTGTGGTAGGCTGATTCCCATTTTTCTGAGGAATCTCCATACTGATTTCCAAAATGGCTGTACAAGTTGACACTCCCACCAGCAATGGAGGAGTGCTCTTTCTTTACAACCTCTGCAGCATAAACTGTCCTTGGTGCTTTTGATTTTAGCCATTCTGACAGGAGTAAGATGGTATCTCAGAGTTGTTTTGATTTGCATTTCCCGGATGGCTAGGGAGGTTGAGTACTTTCTCAAGTGCCTCTCAGCCATTTTAGACTCCTCTATTGAAAACTCTCTATTTAGTTCTGCAGCCCACTTTTTAATTGGGTCCTTTGGTGTTTTGGAGACTTGCTTCTTGGGTTCTTTGTAAATGTTGGAGATCAGCCCTCTGTCAGATGTAGGGTTAGTGAATATCTTTTCCCATTCTTTGGGCTGCCTTTTGTATTGCTGACTGTGTCCTTTGCCTTACAGAAGCTTCTCAGTTTCAGGAGGTCCCATTTATTAATTATTGATCTCACTGTCTGTGCTACTGGTGTTATGTTCATGAAGCTGTCTCCTGTACCAATTCGTTCAAGGGTACCACCCACTTTCTCTTCTAAGAGGTTCAGTGTGGCTGGATTTATGTTGAGGTCTTTGATACATTTGGACTTAAGTTTTGGGCATGGCGATAGACATGGATCTATCCACATTCTTCTACATGCCAGCATCCAGTTATGCCAGCACCATTTGTTGAAGATGCTTTCTTTTTTCCATTATATAGTTTTAGCTTCTTTGTCAAAGATCAGATGTTCATACATGTATGGGTTAATATCAGGGTGTTCAATTCAATTCCATTGGTCTACCTGTCTATTTTTGTGCCAATACCAAGCTGTTTTCAGGACTACAGCTCTGTAATAGAGATTGAAATCAGGGATGGAGATGCCTCCAGATGTTGCTTTGTTGTTTTGGCTATCCTGGGTCTTTTGTTTTTCCATACAAAGTTGATTATTGTTCTTTCAAGGTCTGTGAAGAATTGTGCTGATATTTTAATGGGGATTGCCTTGAATCTGTAGATTGCTTTTGGCAGGATTGCCATTTTTACTACATTGATCCTACCTATCCAAGAGCATGGAAGATATTCCCATTTTCTGATGTCTTCTTTAATTTCTTTCTTTTTTATTTTATTTTCCAGTTTAAATTTAGATAAGAAACAAGGTTGCTTCACAAGTCAGTTCCAGGTCCCTCTCCCTTTCCCTCCCCTCCTCCCATGCCCGCCCCCCAACCCCCCCATCCCCCGTTATCCCCTCATTCCCCCAGGGAGGGTGAAGCCCTCCATGGGGGTGTCCATAGTCTGTCATTTCATATAGGGCAGGGCCTAGACCCTTCCCCAAGAGTTCAGGGTGAGAGTGCACCTCACATTGTTCTATGGGAGTCCATGTGTATACTTGGGATGGGTACTGATCTGCTGCCCAAGGCTCAATAGATTACCTCGGCCTCCTCACTGACACCCAGATTCAGGGGGACTTGATCAGTCCCATGCTGGATTCCCAGGCTGATGCCTGGGATTCAAGAGTTAACCTTTGTCTGGTCAGCTGTTTCTGGGGATTAAACCAGCCCAGTCTTAATCCCTTTGATCATCAGTCCTCCCTCTCTGTTATTGGCTTTCTTGAGTTCAGCTCAGTACTTAACCAAGGGAGTCTGCCTCTTCTTCGATCAGCCACTAAATGAAGTTTCTGTTTCCCAGAAACTCTCTGGCCATAGGATTGTAGGCTGGCACTCCCCAGATCTATGTCTAAAATCTATATATGAGAGAGTACATGCCATGTTTCTCTTTTTGTGACTGGGTTACCTCACTCAGGATGGTTTCTTCTAGTGTCATCCATTTGCCTGCGAATCTCATGATTCCATTATTTTTTTCTGCTGAATAGTACTCCATTGTGTAGATGTACCACATTTTCTCTATCCACTCTTCGGTTGAGGGATATCTAGGTTGCTTCCAAGTTCTGGCTATTACAAATAAAGCTGCTATGAACATAGTGGAACAGACATCTTTGTTGTATGAATGGGCATCTTTTGGATATATGCCTAAGAGTGGAGTTGCTGGGTCTTGTGGTAGGTTTATTCCCATTTTTCTGAGGAATCTCCATACTGATTTCCAAAGTGGCTGAACCAGTTGGCACTCCCACCAGCAATGGAGGAGTGTCCACCTTTCACCACATCCTCTCCAGCATAAATTGTCATTGGTGTTTTTGATTTTAGCCATTCTGACAGGAGTGAGATGGTATCTCAGAGTTGTTTTGATTTGCATTTCCCGGATGGCTAGGGAGGTTGAGTACTTTCTCAAGTGCCTCTCAGCCATTTTAGACTCCTCTATTGAAAACTCTCTATTTAGTTCTGCAGCCCACTTTTTAATTGGGTCCTTTGGTGTTTTGGAGACTTGCTTCTTGAGTTCTTTGTAAATTTTGGAGATCAACCCTCTGTCAGATGTGGGATTAGTGAATATTTTTTCCCATTCTGTGGGCTGCCTTTTTGTCTTGCTGACTGTGTCCTTTGCCTTACAGAAGCTTCTCAGTTTCAGTAGGTCCCATTAATTAATTGTTGATCTCACTGTCTGTGCTACTGGTGTTATGTTCATGAAGCTGTCTCCTGTACCAATTCGTTCAAGGGTACCACCCACTTTCTCTTCTAAGAGGTTCAGTGTGGCTGGATTTATGTTGAGGTCTTTGATACATTTGGACTTAAGTTTTGTGCATGGTGATAAACATGGATCGATCCGCATTCTTCTACATGCCAGTCTCCAGTTATGCCAGCACCATTTGTTGAAGATGCTTTCTTTATTCCATTGTATAGTTTTAGCTTCTTTGTCAAAGATCAGATGTTCGTACGTGTGTGGGTTAACACCTGGGTTTTCAATTCGATTCCATTGGTCTACCTGTCTATTTTTGTGCCAATACCAAGCTGTTTTCAGGACTATAGCTCTATAATAGAGCTTGAGGTCAGGGATGGTGATGCCTCCGGACATTGCCTTGTTGAACAGGGTTGTTTTGGCTATCCTGGGTCTTATGTTTTTCCATACAAAATTGATTATTGTTCTTTCAAGGTCTGTGAAGAATTGTGCTGGGATTTTAATGGGGATTGCATTGAATCTGTAGATTGCTTTTGGCAGGATTGCCATTTTTACTACATTGATCCTACCTATCCAAGAGCATGGGAGTCTTTCCATTTTCTGAGGGCTTCTTTAATTTCTTTCTTTAAAGACTCAAAGTTCTTATGATATAGGTCTTTTACTTGTTTGGCTCCCGCTGGGAGGGGAGGCTCTGTGGCAGTCCCCAGGCAGTTCCCAGGCACTGGAAGGCAGGCCCGGATACAGTGTTTGCCTTACCTGGTCCTGTTGGTGGAAAAGCAAGTATGTTTATTTTAAATGTCTATTACATAGAATCTCCTTAGAGAAAACCTCATGTAAAGAAAGCATATAAATTTACATATGTGTCCTTACATTTTCCCTGAAACACCAACTCCAGATCATGACGTGGGGTAAGGTCATGGAGGGAGGACCACTCATAGACAGTATTCACAGAACACAGATAGGCTGTATGCTACTGGTACAAGTTAATGTGCTCCCTTGGTGATGGAGTTAGGAAGACATGTTTCAGAGGGCAAAACAATTCAAGTCATACAGGTGTAGTTGTAAATCCTGAAGTCACAACTTCCCAGTATAGCTTTGTAAATATGATTTATTCACATTATTGTTAATTGGGTCTAGTAGCAAGGAGTACAGCCTAATAAAATGAATTAAATTCCTCTAAGAAGAATTCCCAGACCCTCATGAGGTGATTGAGATGCCCAGTGTCCTTTCTTCAGGCATTTTTCTTCCAAACGGTCATTAAGAACCTTAACAACGAAACATGCCTCTCTATCAATGGGTCATGAATCAAGGCTAAATGGGGGAGGGGGCAAACTGTGAGCCATATGAAGAAATATGTTCACAAACACATACATTACTATTTGGGAACTTAGGAAAATACACACATGCACATTTGTTTATGGGTTTCTTATTTGTTAGGTGCCTGTTGCATGTTAGACACAGTTCTGGGCCTATGGATATGAAATAAACTGGCAGAAAGAAAAATCCCTCCATCCTCATGGTATTATATTCTTGTGAGGATTCTGGCCTAAAAGTAAGCAGATACCTAATTTTATGTTGGGATAAATGCCAAGGGAGAAAAGACAGGTGGTGGCAACCAGCAGAGCATGCTCCAGTAGTTGGGGCAACTGAGGAAGTCCCTGAGAGGAGCTAGCAGTTAGGAGGTAGCCTCAGTGGAATGGGATGTGAGGGATGGACAGCCTCCTGCGCAGAGGCAGCAGCGAAGGCTACAGGGTGGGCTCGCCTGCCAAGGTCAAGGAACACCAAGGTCAACAGAGTGGTGTGAACTGAGCAAGGCTGAGAGAGGTACAAGGCCAGCGTGGACAGGGCAGTGGGGCTGGGTCTTCTCCAGCTTGGCAGGACACTGTGGGAACCTGGACTTACTGAGCTATGTATAACAGTGATGCAATTTTAGTTACATTTTTAAAGAAATACTCAGAGTGGGAGTGAAGGGGGGGCAGAGAAATGGAGAGAAGGAGGGAATGGGGGAAAGGTCAACACAATTCAAGGATCGTGAAAATGCTTTAAGCAAACCCGATACTTGGAAAACTAATTAAAAACAAAAATACTTAAGACTCCCTTGGGCTGTTCCATTGAAAATTAAGCGAGGCAGTGCTTTTAGTGTTCTCACCACCCAGGGAATAGTTCTTATTAATGTCGAAAGATCCTGTAGGAACAACCAACACAGCAAAGAATAAACACAGTTATCACCAGTAGACCATCAAAACAAAAAGATTGAAAGGGTGCTCACAGCCAGGCATGGTGGCACACACCTTTAATTTCAGCACTAGGGAGGCAGAGGCAGGCAGAATACCAAGTTTGAGTCCAGCTTGGTCTACAGAGCAAGTGCCAGGATAGTCATGGCTACATAAGGAAACCCTGTGAAAGAAAGAAAGAAAGAAAGAAAGAAAGAAAGAAAGAAAGAAAGAAAGAAAGAAAGAAAGAAAAAGAGAAAGAGGGAGGGAGGGAGGGAGGGAGGGAGGGAGGGAGACAGATGTCTCTGGGAGAGTTAGACTGATGGCAGCAAGTGGAAGGCCGTGGCTGTACTCCCCCTGAGAAATGGCCGTGGCTTCAGGCACAGAGGCAACGCTAAAATGGTGAGTAGTAGTTAAGTTCTGGAAACATGGTGAAGTACAGATGAGGCATGAAAGAAAAGGGGAAAACAACTTCAGAATGACAAGACTTTGACCTTGAGCCATAGGAAACAGTAGAGGGGAGGGGGAAATGCAAAGGATGGTGGTGAATTTTCTGTCAACTTGACTACCCGATGGGCTACCCCGATAATTGGTCAAACATTCTGAGTGTTTTGGTGAAGGTCATTTGGGGTGAGATTAACATCTAGATGGGCAGACACTGGATAAAGCCAACAACCCTCCAATGTGGGGTGCCTCAGTCACTTCCTGGCCTGCCTCCTGACTTCATTGACAACACTGGAGCTTTCTGGCTCTACCATAGATGGCCTGGAGATTGAAACAATGTCAGGTTCCTTAGGTCTCCAGGCCAGTGGCCTGCTCTGCACATTTTGGATGTGCTAGTTCCCATAACACAGGTCACGTCCCTGTAATAAATTCCTCACACACACATAGCCTTTTATTTCTCTCATATTTCATGCTTAATGTGTCAGCAAAATGCATTGCCTTTGCCTTCACACATATACACACATCTTGGTCCTTTGGTCTGTTTCTCTGTGGGGTTTCAAAAATTAATTCTGGACTCCCAAATGAAGAGCACATATGGGCAGTTTCTCTGCTTCACAAGCACTCCTCTAGCACTTACTATAAACCAGTCATTGCCCTAAACACTTGGCAAATAGCTAACTTAATCGCTACAACAATCCTGGATTGATGAACTCCCGACATGAAACAAATGGCATGCTCTAACCGAGTAATTAAGTCAAATTTAATGGAGGGACTCTTTCTAAAAGTGAATGTGATTAAAGGAATCCAACAAGGAACTCATAACAGCTGCCAAAAGGGAACGAAGAGAAAGCAGATTCTAGAACAAGCGGAGATTGCTGTAGAATACAGGCCTGGGACACGTGACCTTCGTAGAGGTAGGCAGCCCCTGCCAGCCTGTGTGGAGAGAGCTGGGAGAGGTAATGACTGGGCCAGCACATCTTGGCTCCGTGCTACCTCCTGGTGATGACTTTTATTAGTTAAGCTGCCAGAACGCAGAGAGCAATAGAACCAGCTCTGAAATGGAGAACAAAGTTCATTTTCCTGGAGCAGCTGAGGCCGAGTGGAAAGCAGATCTGCCCGTGAGATAGGTGCTAGCTTTATACCCACTTTACAGATGAGGAAATGGAGGTACAGAGAGGTTAGCTATACATGTCAGTAGTTCAGTAGTTCTGGAGTGGGGTCTAAGCTGACAGATCAGCTTGGGGCTTACCAACATATTGATGGTATTTAAAGTCATGGTTCTGGATAGGGTCACTTTGGGAGTAATTTGTTGTCATGAGAGTTTTCCTCCAGATAAAGCACTAATGACAGACCCAAGAAAGGATTCCACCAAAATCTAACTTAGAGAAACAATGAGTTTACTGGGATACTCGCAGGAGTGTGGGTGAGGGGTTACTTACAGGAGCATGGGCAATTCAAAGGCAGCCGTATCACCAAACCCTCACCAGTATAGACGCCAACTCACAAGAGCTGCATTCTTGGAGCCCATGCTCAACCTGCAGCCAGATCGACAGGCCAGGAAAGTCTCCTTACCCCAGTGGTCTTTTCTACTCTATAACCTGGAGGAAGAGGGATCTTGTGAATCTTGAAGTTTTCAGGAACTTCCTGAGATATGAGGGTTGTTTGTTGGCTGAGACTTAAGGACTTACCCTCCAAGATGGAAAGGTTCGATGTGGAGGAAATCTCTGTATAACATTGTTAGAGAAGAGGGCCCAGGCCGAGCTCTAGGGAACTGGAGGGTTCACACATCAAAAGGCAGGCGGGATCATGCGGGGAAGAGGGGATTGGTCAGAGGGCTGAGAAGCATCACAGTCCCCAGAGAAGGAAGGAAAGCAAGGCCCAGGAAGGAGTGGCCGAGAGAATTGAGTCGACAAGGACTCAGGAATGGCAAAGCAAGTCTCAGAAGACAGAGGAGAAACAAGTCTGGCTGTAGAAGGCCCAGGGAAAACTCACTAGCGATGCGGCCTCAAGGGCTCCCAGCAGTGCGCTGCTGACCTTTTCAACACTGTGCCACTCTGACTTTTATGCTTGTACAGTGCCCATACATTTAGATGTAGAAATTCAAATTTTCTAAAAAACTGGCCTTCAGGGACTCCTCAGTTCCATCACACACTGTCTGTGTCCCTCCCCTGTTCACATCTGGAATGTGTTGTACACTGAACCCCATACACACTGTCTGTGTCCCTCCCATGTTCACATCTGGAATGTGTTGGAGTACACTGAACCCCATCACACACTGTCTGTGCCCCTCCCCTGTTCACATCTAGAATATGTTGGAGTACACTGAAACACTAGAGTTGGCTGTCAGCATCGCATAAATGTGAGGGGATAAAAGAATCTAACTTCAGAGACAGAGCAAAGGGGTTAACAGTATGATAAACTTTATAACCACAAAGAATAAATTCCTGTAATTCGCACATTAAGACACAGACGTTTATACAGTCTGTGGATCTGACTTCAGTCTCCTTATGTGCTAGTTAATAGTTAATATTCATCCCTGGTCTGATCAAGGTTTGGGGGAAACTAAGTACAGGAAGACGCTAAGCAATCAGTTTGTTAATGACACTGACTTACATGGTGGTCCAGTCTGTAATGTCAATAGTTTTGACATTAGCCAACCTATGATGTAGCAGTATAAAGCTGCAGGCAAATCTTGAAACATTTCCACACAGAAATGTCACATATTCATTTGACCTATCCAAAACTAATTAAGAATTTCCTATTATAAAACCCTATCTAGTTAGATAAACAGGGTCTTTGAAAAACCCATCTACTTTATTATCTAATGAGGGTTGTACCTGCAACAGATTTTGAAATGGGCTACTGATTTTTACCCCCAGAAACCTGTCCTCTATCTATTATTTACAACATTAATGGTGATGCCATCTCTGCAGTTGTGTGGATCAGAAGCTGTAGAAATCACATATCTTTCTATTTCATGCTTCATGCCCTCTGTGCTACCAAAAGCCATTGTCTTTTACTTCAAATATATAGAAAATTGAGCCACGGACTCTCTAGACTGCTATCTTCTCCTCTTGTCTGAATATGGCAGTAGCTTCCTATCAGGGTTCCCACTGAAGCTCGTTGTATATCTGGCAATCTTTGTCAACCAGCAGTGGCTTTCTTGACTGCTCCTACAGGGTCATAGTCTGTCTCTAAGGAATGAACTTGGGGAGGAGATCCATGGCCCCCAAAGTAAGGATTTTCTGGTTGTAGGTACCTGGTGCCTAGTCTAGAAATGAGGACATCGATTCCATCCTAAAAGGAAGCACCCAGACCTGGAAGCAGGCAGGACCCCTAAAGCTTGAAGCCTAGCACCAGATTCCTCTTGACATAGCATATTTGTTGTGATATTTTGTGTGTAATCTAACAAATAAAGCTTGCCTGAAGATCAGAGTGCAGTGCTAAGCCGCTGGTTAGCTACACACCTAGTTAAGAGCTAAACCACTAGTTAGCCACACACATACTAAGCCACCAGTTAGCCATGGAGGACAATAAGTGGTGGCACTCATCTTTAATCCCAGCACTTGGGACAGAGGCAGATGGATCTCTGTGAGTTCAAGGCCACCCTGGGTTACATTAGAGTGAATCAGTCTAAAAGAAAAACAGAGCTCATACCTTTGATCCCATGCCTTTAATTCTAGCACTAGAGATGAATATAAGATGGGAGGAGAAGGGAACAGTCTAGGCAATCTGAGGTTTGGTGAAGACAGTGCAGCCTGGAGATGCTGTCTGAGGACTGGACCGCCCCTTTGGTCTGAGTCTCAGTAGAGGTGAGAACTCTCTAGTGGCTGGCTGCTTTGCTTTTCTGATCTTCAGCTTTAACTCCAATATCTGTTGCTGGGTTTTTATTAATCATGCTACACTTATTGGTTTCCTATTGTTGATGTAGTAAATTACATCTGGTAGAGCAACAACATTTTGTAGTGATGGAAACTGAGAGCTAGAAATCAACTTCATGGGGTCAAAAAGCAAGACGGCAGTAAGCTTTGCTCCCAGCAGCAGCTTTGCAGGGAGACTGCTCCTAGCTTTTTCCAGTGTTTGGGGCAGCATTCCTTGGCTTGTGAATCCTCTCTCACAGTGACCATGCTGCCTCCTTCTGCAGTCAAATCTCTTGTGTTTCTCTTACAAAGACACTTGTGATTCCGTAAGTCCTGGCTAGGAAACTGCCAATAGTGTTTCCAGCCAAGTGTCCTTAGTCACTTCTGCAAAGACTTTGCCATCTAGCAACAGACAGAACCTTTGAGAGCACTGCCAAGAAGGTTACAGTCTGAGACACAGAAACATGGAAGTCAAACAAAGAAGAGCAACCAAGGAGAGATGCACAGCTGAGAGCTTGGAAAGATGTTTAAAGGTCAGGCACTGAAATGTGGACAGGACTGCAGAGAAAGCAAGTGAGCCAAGGGTGTTTGTGTTGTCGGGGGAGGGTAAGTTAAAACACAATGTTCACAGGTAAACTGAGTAAGATCAGCTTCAAGAGGGCAGCAAGAAGGAGCATGCCAAATTCCCCACTGCTTTAGTTCTCTCTGTCTCTCTCTGTCTCTCTGTCTCTCTGTCTCTCTCTCTCTCTCTCTCTCTCTCTCTCTCTCTCTCTCTCTCTCTCTCTCTCTCTCTCTCTCTCTCTCCATCCCTCCCTCTCCCTCCCTTTTCCTCTCCTTCCCCCCTCTTTCTTCTCAGAATTGAATACATTAACATACTAAGGAAGCATCACTATGTAATTGGAAAAGACAAGAAAGCAAGGAAGATGCTTGATAGACAAGGCTTGATGAGGAAGATGGGCTCCAAGACCCAGAGCAGGGAGTTAGTGGGGACACAGCTCCTCTGTTCTGCCGGGAGGCAAGGCGAGAATAATTGGCACTGAGAGATCTAAGTTTATAGGTGGTGGGAGGAAGTTCACGGCGTTCTTACTGACAATCTCCATTTATCTGAAGGAGGAGTACCAGGTAAGAGGTGATTACAAGAAGTCTCAAGAACCTGCACTGATGAATTTGGGAGCAAAGTGGGGTACTCAGGTGGTGCTGTAATCAGTTGACCCCAGTAAAAGATCAAAGCAGGTGTTGCAAGGATGGAGAGCAAGTGTCTTCCTCAGACACTGTTGGGAGGGGTGCAGAATGGGAAAAACACTTTGTGAAATGATTTGGTGGTTTCTTAAGAGAAATGTTCTCATGCCACATTATCAAGTTGTTCTGTTGATATTTGTTGAAGAGAAATGAAGGAGTGTGTTCATATATAGACATGCATGTGAATGTTTACAACAGCTGGGTTTGTATGAGTAAAGAATTGGAAATTACTCAAATATTCATCAACAAATGAGTGATAAATTGTGGTCCATCCATCTGACTGGATACTACTCAGAAGCAGAAAGGGATGAATTAATGATCTGTGCAGTGTGTGGGAAGAATCTCCAAATAATTATACTGAGTGAAAGAAGCCAGTTGGAAGAGAGTAAAATGGATAGAACTCTTCACACACAGAATTCTTGAAAATGTATCACATTGTGGCTGGGAAGGAAATGCAGGCTTGTGAAAATGGAGAAGAGACTAAGGAGGGCTCAAGGGAATTTGGAGATGACGGATATTGTCATTATCTTAATTCTGATAGTTTTATTAGCACAAATTGCGCCTTTGATGGTGGCACATGCCTGGAATCCCTCTAATGCCTGTATTTATGGAACTGGAATAGTAGGATGGCAAGTTCAAGGTCATACTTGAATGAAAAGCAGGTTCAAGGCCATTGTTAATTGCACAGTGAATATTTCATTCATAAACCAGGGGCTTACGCTGAAACTCCATGGCAGAGCATTTACTTAATATATGTAATGACCTGGCTTCAATCTATAGCATTGCATAAAATATAAGCCAAAAATTCATTTTTGCTTCCATTGCAGTTCAGTAAATTCATGCAGAAGGCCAACAAAAGAACCACAGTATAATAGTATATGCATGAAAAACACAAGTCTACATGATAGTTTTAGTAGTCGGATGTGGCCCAGTCTCAACTATATCCACCAGCTAGCCATTAAAGGGTCAAGTGAATCTGGAAATGAAGAGTGAGCTTAAGTGACTCTAAGTGCCTTGTGGTGTGTAAGGGTCTTGCAAGGAGCATATGAATTAATAGGCATAATTTAAGCTGCAGTAGCAAACATCCCACAACTCCAGTGCCTCTTGTAATGAGGATTTCTAGTATTTTTGCAGTGTCTGGACACCTCTGATTACTGCACAGCAATGTGGCTTTTCACTTTCTGGGTCCACCTTCACCTTGAGGCCTTCTCTACAACCACCAGGGCAAGGAAGAGTTCCAGAGGGTGTCACGCCAGTGACCAAATGCTTTGGCCATACATTGCAATTCCACTCTCAGCCAGCATGTAGAACTAGTCACATGCTCCCCCGCCACCCAGTACTAGGGCTGGGAAAAAAAGGACACAGAAGTGGATGGGTCTGATATTTGATTACATCATTTTTGCCTTCCCTTAAATGAACATCAAGGTACAGAGAGAAGAAAGTCTGGAGACCTAAACTCAAAGTTCCAAATGTTATTTAAGGCTAAACAGGCTCTTGTGATGCTTAAATAAAACTTATGCGATGGGGCTGTTTAGTCAGTTACCAAAACAGTGTAAAAATGTAGGAAGAACATTCAAAAGAGGAGTCTGGTTTGGTGTAAATGCTTGCCCACAAGTGATGGCCAGGCAGTATGTGGTTATGCTGAGTGAGGAGGACTTAAATGATCAGAGGCTCTAGTAACAAGTGAGTTCCATCATGAAGTACATCAAATCCCTTAGGGGCAGAGTAAGGGTTAGGTCAAGTCGCCTGTAAAGACTGTTGGGAAGGAAGGGACTCATGGTTTCAGCTTGTACCAAAGTGTAGAGCACACCTGGCCATTTTAATAGTGTGTGTGTGTGTGTGTGTGTGTGTGTGTGTGTGTGTGTGTGTGTGTGGTGTGTGTGTGTGAGAATGTTTGTGAGTGTGTGTGGTGTATGTGTGTGGTGTGTGAGTGTGTGTTGTGTGTGAATGAGTGTTTGTGAGCGCATGTGTGAATGTGTGTATATATGTGTGTTAGAGATCAGAGGACAATCTATGCTGTCATCCCCCAGGTTCTGTCCACTGTATCTTAAGACAAGTCTCTAATTGACTTGGAAGTTGACCAGAAGGCCAGCATGTGCTCCCATACCCAACTCTAGATTAGATGTTTTAAAATAAGTTCAACCTTCCTAATGCTGTGACCCTTCGATCCAGTTTCTCATGTGGTCGTGACACCCAAGCAAACAATTATTTTCATTGCTACTTCAAAACAATAATTTTGCTACTGTTATGAATTGTAATGTATTTTGGGAGCCAAAGATTTGCCAAAGGGGTCTAGACCAGGGTTTTGAATTCAGTTCTCATGCTTGCAAGGTAAATCACCTCTCCAGTCCCCAAATTCTTTTTCTAAATCCAGGAAAGTTTAAAGAATTTCAGTCCAAAACTCAGCTTTCTTCATCCAAGTCTGGCCAGGGCTAAGGTTGTTGCTAGGACTGGACTAGTTAACAAAGCTAGAACACACTTGTCCCAAGGCAGTATTGCATCTCCCTTTGCTGCTACTGTGATAGTGTTGCTATCAGGTAAATGTTACACTGTAGCATTTCAGAGTCTGGATTTCTATAGCTTTAAGTATGTTCTGATTTTGGCTTTCCCTCCATTGCACTCCAGGTCTTTTTCATGAGTTACCTCTTTTCAGTAGCTTGCTAATCTCAAAATCTCACAATTTGCCATCTCAATGCTTGAGTTGTTGCTTTGAAAATAACTTTATAATAATCATTTAGAAATTATTACAGTTTGCTCATTTATCATACGTATGTGTGTATGGGGGTGTGTGTGCCATAGTGCATATGTGGAGGTCAGGGAACAGGTTTTGAGAATCGATTTTCTCCTTCTACCATGTAGGTCTTGGGACTCAAACTCAAGTCATTGTGTTTGGCAGTAGGTGGCTCTGCTTGCAGGGTCATTTTGCTGGTCCCACACCATAACAGTTGTTTTTCTTTGTTTCCCCTTTTTATTCATTCTTTGGTAATTTCACATACAAATATAATGTTAAATGATGCCTACATACCCCTTTCCCATGCTCTGGCTTCTCTTTCATGCCTTTTATAGCATAGGTAACTGAATTTACTTTTTTATTTTTATTTTTAATTTTAAATTTAAACTAGAAACAAGGTTGCTTCACATGTCAACTCCAGGTCCCTCTCCCTCTCCCTCCCCTCCTCCTGCACTCTCCCACCAACTCCTCCAATATACCTTCATTTCCCCAGGGAGGGTGAGGTCCTCCATGAAGGTGTCCATAGTCTGTCATTTCATCCAGGGCAGGGCCTAGACCCTCCCCCAAGAGTCCAGGCTGAGAGAGCATCTCTCATTGTGGAATGGGTATCCAAAGTACAATTGTATGCCAGGGATAAAAACTTATCAACTACCCAAGGCCCCATAGATGCCTAGGTCTCCTCACTGACACCCACATTTAGGTGGTCTTGATCAGTCCCATGCTGGATTCTCAGCTGTCAGTCTGGGATTCAAGAGCTACCCCTTGTCAGGTCAGGTGTTTCTGGGGGTTAAACCAGCCCAGTCTTAACCCCTTTGCTCATCAGTCCTCCCTCTCTGTCACTGGATTCCTTGAGTTCAGCTCAGTGTTTAGCTGTGGGAGTCTGCCTCTGCTTCCATCAGCCATTGGATGAAGGTTCTGTTCCCCAGACTCTCTGGCCATGGGATTGTAGGCTGGCCCTCCCCAGATCTATGTCTAAAATCCATATATGAGAAAGTACATACCATGTTTGTCTTTTTGTGACTGGGTTACCTCACTCAGGATGGTTTCTTCTAAGTGCTATCCATTTGCCTGCAAATGTCAGGATTCCATTGTTGTTTTTCTGCTGAGTAATACTCCATTGTGAAAATGTACCATATTTTCTCTATGCACTCTTCAGTTGAGGGGCATCTAGGTTGCTTCCAAGTTCTGGCTATTACAAATAATGCTGCTGTGAACATAATGGAACATATGTCCTTGTTGTATGAATATGCATCTTTTGGATATACACCTAAGAGTGGAATTGCTGGGTCTTGTGGTAGGCTGATTCCCATTTTTCTGAGGAATCTCCATACTGATTTCCAAAGTGGGCTGTACGAGTTGACACTCCCACCAGCAGTGGAGGAGTGTTCTCCTTTCTCTACAACCTCTCCAGCATAAACTGTCCTTGGTGTTTTTGATTTTAGCCATTCTGACAGGAGTTGTTTTGATTTGCATTTCCCGGATGGCTAGGGAGGTTGAGCACTTTCTCAAGTGCCTCTCAGCCATTTTAGACTCCTCTATTGAGAATTCTCTATTTAGTTCTGTAGCCCACTTTCTGATTGGATCCTTTGGTGTTTTGGAGACTTGCTTCTTGAGTTCTTTGTAAATTTTGGAGATCAGCCCTCTGTCAGATGTGGGGTTAGTGAATATCTTTTCCCATTCTGTGGGCTGCCTTTTTGTCTTCTTGACTGTATCCTTTGCCTGCTTCTCAGTTTCAGGAGGTCCCATGTATTAATTGTTGACCGCAGTGTCTGTGCTACCGGTGTTATGTTCAGGAAGCGGTCTCCTGTACCAATTCGTTCAAGGGTTCTTCCCACTTTCTCTTCTAAGTGTTTCAGTGTGGCTGGATTTATGTTGAGGTCTTTGATCCATTTGGACTTGAGTTTTGTGCATGGCAATAGACATGGATCTATCTTCAGTCTTCTACATGCCAGCATCTAGTTATGCCAGCACCATTTGTTGAAGATGATTTCTTTTTTCCATTGTATATTTTTTAGCTTCTTTGTGGAAGATCATATGTTCATACATGTATGGGTTAATACCTGGGTATTCAATTCAATTCCATTGGTCTACCTGTCTATTTTTGTGCCAATACCAAGCTGTTTTCAGGACTACAGCTCTATAATAGAGCTTGAAGTCAGGGATGGAGATGCCTCCAGATGTTGCTTTGTTGAATAAATTTTTTCCATACAAAATTGATTATTGTTTTTTCAAGGTCTGTGAAGAGTTGTGCTGGTATTTTAATGGGGATTGCATTGAATCTGTAGATTGCTTTTGGCAGGATTGCCATTTTTACTACATTGATCCTACCTATCCAAGAGCATGGGAGATCTTTCCATGTCTTCTTTAATTTCTTTCTTTAAAGAATCAAAGTTCTTGTGATTCTGGTGTTTCACTTGTTTAGTTAGCATTACCCCAAGGCATTTTATGTTGTTTGTGGCAATTGTAAAGGGTGATGTTTCTCTGATATCTTTCTCAGCCCTTTTATTGTCTGTATATAGTAGGGCTAATGATTTTCTTGAGTTGATCTTGT
The DNA here is from genome assembly GCF_017639785.1 of Mesocricetus auratus. Taxonomy (NCBI): domain Eukaryota; kingdom Metazoa; phylum Chordata; class Mammalia; order Rodentia; family Cricetidae; genus Mesocricetus; species Mesocricetus auratus. The sequence continues at coordinate 2,887,910 of NW_024429199.1, forward strand.
ATCCTGCCACTTTGCTGAAAGTGTTTATCAGCTGTAGGATTTCCTTGATAGAGTTTTTTGGATCACTTATGTAAACTATCATATCATCTGCAAATAGTGAAAGTTTGACCTCTTCCTTTCCAATTTGTATCCCTTTGATCTCCTTTTGTTGTCATATTGCTCTAGCTAGAACTTCAAGTACAATATTGAAAATGTATGTAGAGAGTGAACAGCCTTGTCTTGTTCCTGCTTTTAGCGGTATCGCACTGAGCTTCTGTCCATTTATATTGATGTTGGCTGTTGGTTTGCTGTATATCTCTCCAAGACCTTTATCATGAAGGGGTGTTGGATTTTGTCAAAGGCTTTTTCAGCATCTAGTGAGATGATCATGTGATTTTTGTTTTTCAGCTTGTTTATATGGTGGATTACATTGATGGATTTTCGTATGTTGAACCATCCCTGCATCCCTGGGATGAAACCTACTTGATCGTGGTGAATGATTGTTTTGATATGTTCTTGGATCTGATTTGTCAGTATTTTATTGAGTATTTTTGCATCAATGTTCATGAGGGATATTGGTCTGAAGTTCTCTTTCTTAGTTATGTCTTTGTGTGGCTTGGGTATCAAGGTTATTGAAGCCTCTTAGAAAGTATTTGGCAAAGACCCTTCTGCGTCTATTGCGTGGAATACTTTGAGAAGAATTGGGATAAGCTGTTCTTTGAATTTCTGGTAGAATTCTGCACTGAGGCCATCTGGACCTGGGCTATTTTTGGTTGGGAGACTTTTGATGACTGCTCCTATTTCCATAGGGGTTATAGGTATATTTAAATCGCTTATCTCTTCCTGATTTAATTTTGGCAAGTGATAGCTGTCTAGAAAACTGTCCGTTTCCTTTAAAATTTTTAATTTTGGGGAGTACAGGTTTTCAAAGCATGACCTGATGATTCTCTCGATTTCCTCAGTGTCCATTGTTATGTCTCCCTTTTCGTTTCTGATTTTGTTAATTTGCATGTTCACACTCTGCCATTTGGTATGCTTGGACAAAAGTTTGTCTATCTTCTTGATTTTTTCAAAGAACCAACTCTTCGTTGCATTGATTCTTTGTATTGTTTTCCTAGTTTCTACCCTCAGTTTGATTATTTTCTGGTGTCTACTCCTCCTGGGTGAGTTTACTTCTTTGTGTTCTAGAGCTTTCAGCTGTGCTATTAATTCTCTAGTGTAACTATTCTCCAGTTTCTTCATGTGGGCGCTTAGCACAATGAACTTCCCTCATAGCACTGCTTTCAAAGTGTCCCATAGGTTTGGTTTTGTTGTGTCTTCATTCTCATTGAATTCTAGGAAGTTTTTAATTTCTTTTTTATGTCTTCTTTGATCCAGGAATGATGCAATTGTGCATTATTCAATTTCCATGAGTTTGTAGAGTTTCTGCAATTTGTGTTGTTGTTGAATTCTAATTTTAACACATGGTGGTCTGATAAGATGCATGGAGTTATCCAATTATTTTGTACCTGTTGGGTTTGATATGTTGCCAAGTATGTGGTTGATTTTTGAGAAGGTTCCATGTGGTGCTGAGAAGAAGGTATATTCTTTTTTATTTGGATGGAATGGTCTATAGTTGTCTGTTAATCCCAGTTGGGTCATAACTTCTATAAGCCCCTTTGCTTCTTTGTTAAGTTTTGTCTGATATTCCTGTATAGTGGTGAGAGTGGGGTGTTGAAGTCTCCCACCATAAGTGTGTGGGGCTTTATATGTGATTTGAGTTTTACGAACGTGGATGCTTTTGTATTTGGGGCATAGATGTTCAGAATTGAAACTTCATCTTTGTGGATTTCTCCTGTGATGAGTATGTAATGGCCTCCTTCATCTCTTTTGATTGATTTTATTTTAAAGTCTAATTTGTTAGATATTAGGATTGCTACCCCCATTTGTTTCTTGGGTCCATTTGATTGGAAAATCTTTTCCCAACCTTTAACTCTGAGGTAATGTCTGTCTTTGAGGCTGAGGTGTATTTTTTGTATGCAGAAGAAAGATGGGTTCTGTCTTAGAATTCATTCTGTTAGCCTGTGTCTTTTTATGAGTGAGTTAAGACCATTGATATTGAGGGATATTAATGACCATTGATTGCTTATTCTTCTTTTATTTGGAATGGTTGTTGGTGGTGGAATTATGTATGGAATTCCACCCTTTTTTTTCTTTTGGCTGTTGGTAAGGTGTGATTATCTGGTTGTAGTTAACTTCCTTGGGTTGGAGTTTTTGTTCCAGAACTTACTGTAGGGCTGGGTTAGTGGATATGTATTGTTTGAATCTAGCTTTGTCATGGAATATCTTGTTTTCTCCATCTATAGTGATTGAGAGCTTTGCCGGGTATAGTAGTCTGGGCTGGCATCCATAGTCTCTTAGTGTTGGTAGAATATCTATCCAGGACCTTCTGGCTTTCAGAGTTTCCATGGAGAAGTCAGGTGTAATTCTGATAGGTCTGCCTTTATATGTTACTTGGCCTTTTTCCTTAGCTTCTCTTAATCTTCTTTCTTTATTCTGTAGGGCTGGGTTAGTGGATATGTATTGTTTGAATCTAGCTTTGTCATGGAATATCTTGTTTTCTCCATCTATAGTGATTGAGAGCTTTGCCGGGTATAGTAGTCTGGGCTGGCATCCATAGTCTCTTAGTGTTGGTAGAATATCTATCCAGGACCTTCTGGCTTTCATAGTTTCCATGGAGAAATCAAGTGCAATTCTGATAGGTTTGCCTTTAAATATTACTTGACCTTTTTCCTTAGCTGCTCTTAATATTCTTTCTTTATTCTGTATATTTGGGGTCTTGATTATTATGTGATGAGGGGACTTTTTTGTGGTCCACTCTATCTGGTGTTCTGTAAGCTTCTTGTACCTTCATTGGCATGTCCTCTTTAGGTTGGGAAAGTTTTCTTCTATGATTTTGTTGAATATGTTTTCTGCCCCTTTGAGGTGGTTTTCTTCACTTTATTCTATACCTATTATTCTTAGGTTTGGTCTTTTCATGGTGTCCCATATTTCCTGGATATTTTGTGTTAGGGATTCGTTGGTCTAAGATTTTCTTTGGTCAATTAATCAATCTCTCCTAGTGTATCTTCAACACCTGAGATTCTCTCTTCCATCTCTTGTATTCTGTTGGTTATGCTTGCATCTGTAGTACCTGACCATTTGCCCAGCTTTTCTATTTCTAGCCTTCCTTCAGATTGTGTTTTTTTTATTGTCTCTATTTCAGTTTTCAACCCTTGCACTGTTTGAATTGTTTCTTGCATTTTTTGCTTTGTCTTTTCATCCATTTGTTGCATTTTTTGAATATTTTGGTTTGTTCTTTCTTCCATTTCTTGAATTTTTTGGCTTGTTTTTTCTTCTATTTCTTTGAGGGATTTTCCTATATTCTCTTTGAGGTCCTCTATCATTTCCATGAAGTTGTTTTTAAGGTCATTCTCTTCTGTTTCATTTGCATTGAAATGTTGGAGTCTTGCTGTTGTGGAGTCTCTAGAATCTGGCAGTGTCATGTTTGTTTTTCTGTTGCTGAGTGTGTTTTTGTATTGTCTCCTTCCCATCCCTTCTTCTAGTGGGTGCAGAAAGAGCCTCTAACTGGCCTGGTGGTTAGAGGACCAGAGTTCCCTTTCAGTTGGTGCAAGCAAGTCCAATACTCTGGTAGTTCTTCTCTTCCTGGTCCTAGTCCTGGTCTTGTGGGTGAAGAAGACCAGGAATCTAGGGTGCATAGGCTCCCACCTGGAGGGGAGACTGAATGGCAGTCTCCAGGCACTGGAGCACAGGCCCAGAAACAGACCCCAAATTGCCTGGTCCCGTGGGTGGAGAAGAAGACCAGGAAACTGGGGTAAGTAGGCTCGCACTGGGATGGAAGGCTCACTGGTGGTCTGCAGGCACTGGTCCAGTGGCTGGAGAAGAAGACCAGGAAAATGAGGTGCATAGGCTCCCACTGAGAGGGGAGGCTCTGTGGCAGTCCCCAGGCACTGGAAGCCCATGACAGTTTTTAAAACTGAGCTAAGCTCTATCTCTGAAACAGCAATTCAAATCAATATTGCATCCATTTTTCCAGTGAACTGAAACTAAGGTGTACATATTGCTGTAAACCACTTGTCCTTAAATTTTCCAATCAAATGTTTACACCTGGGGATAATATTAGCATTCATGTCTCTGCTTCCCCTAAACCAGATTCTTTGAACAGTAAAATACACAAAACCAGCCAGCAAGCACACACATATTTCTGTCTCTGTTTCTCTGTCATGAGCACAGAGATAGATGGACAGACAGACAGCAGGCACACACACACACACACACACACACACACACACACTCACACACAGAGGACTTGTACCTGGGAGTCCCTGGGTACAAAACCCAATTGCTAGGATATGCTACACACTTAGTAGTTTGTATTCAAGGATACTATGAAAAAATGGATTAATCCCAAAAGAAATGCAGCTATGAGGAAGAAATTGTTTAGGACAAGCTCCATAGGTACACAGAGTCAGTCTAACATTCCCAGTCTGGGCACTGACTGTGTGAGCATTCTTGAATGCCAGCTTGAAGATGAAAGGGATGGGAAAGAAGGAGTCATAGCTGTAACAGAATGTTGTATGTGCAGTCACTCACAACCCATTACTGTAGGACTGGAGGAGGGTCTACATATTACAGCATGAGTGTGCAAGTGACAGCCATCCCTCTCTTACCCCACCCCTGTGTATTAAGTTATGTCACAGTAACCAAAGCCAGTAATGATTACAGCCCCTTGGGTATTACTGTAATATTGGCATATGCTCTGTGTTAAAAGAGAATAATTGCTCCTTTAATTTTTTTAAATTACTGTTATTAATAGGAACACACAGTAACAGCATGAGACAGCATTCTTTCTTTTGCTGGAAGGGTGTTAAATGCCTGTTTTGTAAATACAGCACACACAAAGGTAATTATGAAAACAATGGCAAAATTAACAACAGTGAAAGGATCATTTGTTTTAGTTCATCTCAACAAATCTCATTTCACTGGTGTGGATGCAATCCACTTTATTACTGAAACAGCTGACAGCAGATAATGTTATCTTTTGTTGCTGAGGTGTTTAATCCCTGTGTGGCAGATGTCACTGGACGGGTTGGTACCGAGCTAGCAGAACTTTGCATATCATGTGGCGTGCACGTGATAGCCACCCTGCCTGGGCCCACTCCATTTGGAGTCCTGGTCCTTTCTGTGTAGGTGCCACTCTCCTTGTCCAGGAAGCTAGTCCTATAGCAACAGAGGCAGGGCTAGAAAGGACTTTAAAGTCATCTTGCATAGTTTCCTTGGGTTTCAAAGAAAAGCCAGTGAGTCTCTGTGAGCTCGAGGCTAGCCTTGTCTACAGAGCGAGTTCCAGGACAGGCTCCAAAACAATGCAGAGAAATCCTGCCTCAAAAAATAAAGAAAAGACGTGTGCCACCAGCGCCCAGCTCAGGTAAACCTCTTAACCACAAAAGCCAAGAGTTCTCTGCCTGTCCCAACTGAGTTTAGTGTAGATGAAGGATTAAATAAAGGCAACCAAAACCTTACTATAGTATTACAAAATTAGAAAGAAATGTATATGAGGATATATCCACCAACTATCTGAAGTGGAGAGGACTTTCTGAGCTAAAGAACAATGAACAAAGTCACACAGTATGTAAGAAATTCAGGTATAACCAAACCCCATGATAAACAAAACTTAAAGACAAAAAAACATAGTAAAGTATATCAAATACAGTTCATATATTTAAATATGCTAATAATATGTGACACCATCTTGCATGTAGCATTTTTACAGATTGATAAAATAATAACTCAATAGGAAAATCGACAAACTTTTAAAAGGGATTTCATCAAGGAAAATTCAGTTGGTCATTGCCAGCCCTGCTGGATGCAGACTTACATTATCCTCATGGGAGGGGGCTCTCACTGTTTATTTTCATCATGGCTGGCTTTTCTCCTCTTCAAACTCTTGATCCCTGAAATTAGAGAAAGTCCTGAGAATCATGCTGGGGTAAACACAGAGTATTTCAGCAAGGCTCTGGGACACATTGGACATGAGGCACCAGAGCACGGAAGGGAAAGAGTCACTCAGCCACAGCTATCTTTGCAGTGAGGAGGTTCACCAGGACCAAGGCCCTCAGCATTCAGGCCCATCTAAAGTTTTCTAAGAAGAGGATTTTAAGCAACGTCTTTGTAGATAAGGAAGGATGTGATTCTGTTAGCGGGTGATTGGGACACTGGGAGTCATGCTTGCCCTTTCTTGGAAGGGCTGTAAATACAGGTGAGGCCTGAAGGCAAGCCCTTTTATCAGCTCGAACACCAGCAAAATGAGAAGTCTGGGCTGAGATGGACTGAGTTTTCTTTTTACTCCACGCCTTTAAGAGGCAATGGTTCAGTATCCTATCTGTGATGCACAAGAGATACTGTGTTACCCTGGCTTCCTCCTCAGGATTTCAGGTGTCCTTGGCTCCAACATCTCAGGAGGTCCATCACTCCCAGAGTCATTCCATACCCTTGGCAGTTTTCTTCTTGGTCTCCTACCACATGCAATTAAGGCGAAAGAGTAATCTTCTCTTGCCCGCCACTCTGCCTGCCTCCACGAAGCTCCTCGTGGTCCCCAAAATAACCCAAATACTGTAGCATGGTCAGACATTTATAATCTGATCCCTGCCAGCCTCAGTCTCCCCTGTCTCACATGCCAGATGACCCATGTAGTTTGCATGCATTGACTTCCATCTACCTTTGGCTTTGTGTTCAGTTGTTATCTACTGCCTCATCAACTTTTGTCTTCAATTCCCCCACTCTTCCCGATAGGTGCCTCATCAAAGCCTCAGCTACCACCTTACTCCTTAGTATTGGGGTTCAACCCCACACCCGTCTACCCTAGATCAGGTTAGGTCTCCATGAGGGGTTCCTCTAAGTGCCCTGAGTATCTTCAAGTCTATTACTCTTCAGTGTTTATTATAATCATTAAATTGTTTTTCTCCTTGATAGACCGTTCATTTTAAGTGACCCTGTCTGTCTTGTTACCACTACATCCAAAAGGTTTTAACAAACCTTGCATATAAAAGGTACCCGAGATGTACATGTCAAATAAGAGAAAAGCATTGGGTCCATGCTGCCTTCACACCAGATCCATCCTGGCTCCAGCTCCTGATCCTCTAAAGTGACCTCATCATCCTGAATGCAAATTTTTTGCATTCCTCCAAAGTAGAAACTTCACACATAAGGTAGACAAATGGTTTCTACCTTACAAAGAATCATGGCCCAAACTCATGTCCACTTGTGAAGATGTTTTGAAGTTCCATGCTACCTCTGCTTCAGGGTCATTGCACATTTCGAAGATGAAAAACAGAAATCACAAACTAGCCTTGGAATGTAGGTCAGTGGTAGAGTACCTGCCAGTGTGCACAGAGCATTGTGTTCCATCCTGACAGCCAGAGAAGGACAGACAGACATAGAGACAGAACGAGAAAAGATAGGTGCAAATCTATCTAAACATGAACAGAATGTGGATTTAAAACCAAACAACTACTTGTAACAGGTAAACAACTGCAAGAAACAACAGTAAATCCTGACTCTTAAAGACAGACCCATGCTTCATTCTTCCTAATTTTTCTATATTAAAAAATCACTTGTGACACAGTACATTAAAAACAGATACAAACCTGTAGTGGGGAAAGTATGAATCAAGGGAAGGAAATCTTGTTTTCGTATTAAGACAATACGGAACCATGACCTACTTCCATAGTTACAAATGTAGTCCTGGCCTCTTTGTTCCAAATTTCTAGTTCAATTTCCTGCCAGGGTTCTTAATGCACAGTAGCAAGGTCAGTGCTTAATCAGCTCTTAATCACCGTTTCGTGGAGCTGCGATGGCGTGGTATCTGGCAATCATCTCTCCGTGAGAGCGACCACTCTGCCACATATTTCAGGATGAAGGATGATGACTCACTCCAATACAGGCTTGCTGGTGGGGAGGGACAGAAAATCCAATGGTAAACAGTAGAAGCCATGTCCGCGGGAGCTCGCCGGAGTGAAAGGCCAGCTTTTATCCACAGAGGGTTTTTAAAGCTTAAGAAGAACATTTCCTTCTTTTAGGTTGATTTATTCTAAATTAAGAATTCATTTGGAAATGGAAAAAGACAAAGAAAGCTTGTGTCTGCTGTTGTGCCTAAGAACCATCTGGCCATTGGTAGGAAGGAGCTGCGCTATCTGATGTTTGTGTCTAATTCATTCTAGAGTGCATGAAGCAGGAGGTCCCCAGTACCTTCCTTTCTGTATATGTTAGAGTACTGCTGCTGTTCTAATAAATCACTCCAATTTCAGTGACATTCAAAAAACATGAATTCAGACTGGGGAGGTGGCTCTGCAGATAGAAGCAACTATCCCCAACCAGAGTTATAGCATATCAGTTAAAGATGTGTTACATTCTCACATGACATGGAATATTTGTTTAATGATGCAAAGATATGTTGCATTCTTTTATGTTGCATTTGTTTAACTTTGTGAAACTCTATTACAATGCCTTCCCTAAAATACCTGATTGGTCTAATAAAGAGGTCAATAGCTAGGCAAGAGAGGGATAGGCTGTGCTGCCAGACAGAGAATAAATAGAAGGAGAAAAAAGAGAGAAGGGAGGTGATAGAAAAGAAAGAGAGGAGGACACCAGGGTCCAACCACCCAGCCACATAATCAGACATGGAATAGAAAGGAAAGAAAAGAAATACAGCAATAAGTATACAGGATACCTTAAGAAAAGCTGGTTAGAAACAAGTCAAGCGTAGGCCAGGCATTTATAAGTAAGAATAAGTCTCTGTGTATTTATTTGGGAGCGGGTTATCTGGCCCCCAAAGAGTAAAGAGTAAAAGAACTAACTACAAACAAGACAACCTAAGTTCAACCCTATATGTTGGAAGGAGAAAACCTTCTAACACAAGTTGTCCTCTGACTTCTGCTTGGGTACAGTGACATGTGTGCATGCGCATGCACACACACACAGTAAATAAAACATGAAACACACACAGTAAATAAAAAGAAACACACACAGTAAATAAAACATGAAACACACACAGACAGTAAATAAAACATGAAACACACATATACAGTAAATAAAACATGAAACACACATATACAGTAAATAAAACATGAAACACACACACACATACACAAACATATTATCTTGCAGTTCTTGAGGGTCTGAGCTAGTCAGTGGTTTCACGCGTTTGCACGGTCCTGGCAAAGCTTTCCTCTTCCCTCCCCTCTAGCCTGACTCTGATCCCCTGCCTCCCTCTTACAAGGAACCTTATGATTTCCTTGAACCTGTGAAGATAATCCAGGGCACTCTTCCCATCATAGGGTCCTTCGTCACATCTCATCTTCCCAATCCCTCTTGTCACAGATCCCAGGGATTAGGATATAGACAATTTAGAGAACCATCAGACATTATTTAACCAAAAGATTATGGAGCAGGGATCTCTTTCTGGGAACAATCAAGGAATACTATTGAAACATAGAGACATCAGATCATAGAAGTAATGAAGGCATAAGTATACGTATATGACTCTCAAAAACGGTGTCCAAATTAGAGGGGTTTAGCTTTCAGTAGCTCCATTGATTTTCCTGACAAAGATAAAAATTTAAAATAAATTAATCTTTCATCTTATAAATATGATGCTAATAGACCTTTCAATGAAAAAATGTTCTAAATACTCGATTATCAATGAATTAGTTCTATTTAGGGGTTGAGAGTTTCTTTCTTTCTTTCTTTGGTTTTTTGAGACAGGGTTTCTCTGGAGCTCTGACTTTCTAGCCATCACTTTCATGTTCTAATTCATGTCCTCTAATTTGTGCGATAAACGTAGAGTCCTAATCAGTGTCACTTCTCTCGGTCTGAAGAGGACTAGCCAGACAGAAGACAAGATTGCCACTCCAGCTCAGCAGGTTCCACGGGAGTGAGCGAAGGATGGAGCAGGGAGGATCACAAATCCTTCCATCTAGAAGTACTGAAGACCTCTGCTAGCATCCCATTCTCAATGGAGCTCACGAACTCCCACCCACAGCCACATGGATTTTACAGTAAATATTTTTATGATAATGGGATTAATGATTTCCCAAGAGACAGAAGTCTGTAGACTTATCAAGTTAAAGTTTGGGGCCTGTAGGATGTATTGGGTTATTCAGGTGGACACAGTGACCACAGCAACTGTGTAAGCCTAAGAAATAAGGAGTGCATAGGAATACACACACACACACTTACAGGGACTTGATTTTGAGTTGATAAAAAAATGCTCCAAAGCCCTTGAAAGTTCTCTGAACAAGTAAAATAACTGTTACTTTTTATTCAAAAGTATGTTTTAAATCTCTTACTTAAACACAGTGGAATAGTTTAGCTATTTTATAAAGAATTTCATAGACATTAAGGAAAACATTCCTTCTGTGTTTGCAAGGACATGAACTCAGTCTTCTAGACAATGGCTTCCTACACCCATTACTCTCCACTGTGGAAATAGGCATGCTTTTTTCCAAAGTTACGCTTCCATTAGTTTGCATTCTACTCATTTGTGGTTTTACATTTTGGAGCATCTGTAATCCTCACCTTTGCATAAGACAGCATGAAAAAGTCTGTGACACGTAAAGTCCTAGCACAGATCAGACTCAAACACACGTGTCATCTGACTATCAGTCATGTACGTCAGTCCTCCCAACTGCTTCACTGAGAGCAGGAGCTACTCAGACTGTGTTTCTGTTCATCATTCTGTATACGTAAGTACTTCATCACTGGATCAGTGTGTGTTGCTGAAAATAGTAAGAAAAAGTACTTAAAGTATTCCCTCAAAATATTTAAAATTCAGATCAGTTACCTCAGTTTGCCCAAGTTAATGAGAATTAATTCTTTTCCCACATTAATTATCTTTTAATTAAATCACCAGAAATGACTAAATAGATCTAAAATGATTTGAGCAACATGAAAAGAGTTTTAAAAGCATAATTACCATTTAGGAATGCAATTCAAGAGGTGAGCCATATTTAACAGCCTTCCTTTCTAAGAAGAGAAGATCAAACATCTTTTTCTATGGAGAAATGCTACCTAAGATAGTAAACTCTCAGCACAACATACAAAACCTTCATTGATACTTTCCAATTATCCTAAACTTACCTCAAAACATTTAGATAACAATTTTTACATTCTTTAAGTCACAGCCATCATTAGCAATAGACATATTCGTGCAGATGAAACAACATCCAAGTCTGGACATGTTTTGTGAGAAAACGGAGCCCTGGAACACTTGCAAATCTACACACAGAGACCCAGCTCTTGGCAGGGGAACTCAGGTTAGGGTGGGCATCCAGCATTTTCCAATGTGAAGCTAGTTACTAGTTTTACTACTTTACAGAAGAATTGATGAACAGTAACTGTATGTGCTTCACACACAGTTTAAGAAAAATAATTCAGTTCAGCCAAACAATTTATTTGGATTCTTCTAGTTACAGACTTGGATGGGTCCAACAGTTTATGGCTATTTAGGGATTAATCAATTAACATTTTTATTTATACAGGATTGGTTATTTCAGTTCTGGTTTGAAATCCAAAAGCTTGGGGCTGGGGATATGTGTCAGCTGGTAGAATGTTTGCTAACATCCACAGATCCTCGGGATCAATCTCCATCATTAGAAAACAATGGTGGTGTATGCTTGTAATTCTAACATTTAGGAAGTGGAAGCAGGAAAGACAGAAATTGAAGGTTGCCCTCCACTACACAGTGAATGATATGATAGCTGGGAGTTTGAACAAATTTGGGAGTGGAGACTGTTTATTATGGATGAACCCAGCCAGGCCATAAGGTGGTAATTGCAGCAGCTGGGTGATGGAGCACTCACAGCTCCCATAGAGTCTCTGCCTGACTGCAGCTGGGTGATGATGGAGCACTCACAGCTCCCACAGAGTCTCTGCCTGACTGCAGCTGGGTGATGATGGAGCACTCACAGCTCCCACAGAGTCTCTGCCTGACTGCAGCTGGGTGATGGAGCACTCACAGCTCCCATAGAGTCTCTGCCTGACTGCAGCTGGGTGATGATGGAGCATGGAGCACTTGCAGCTCCTATAGAGTCTCTGCCTGACTGCAGCTGGGTGATGATGGAGCATGGAGCACTCACAGCTCCCATAGAGTCTCTGCCTGACTGCAGCTGGGTGATGATGGAGCACTTGCAGCTCCTATAGAGTCTCTGCCTGACTGCAGCTGGGTGATGGAGCACTTGCAGCTCCCATAGAGTCTCTCTGCTTGACTGCAGCTGGGTGATAGAGCATGGAGCACTCGCAGCTCCCATAGAGTCTCTGCCTGACTGCAGCTGGGTGATGGAGCACTCGCAGCTCCCATAGAGTCTCTGCCTGACTTTGGCTACTTGATATTTCTCATGATAAAAAGGAAGATGGAGAAAGCTATGTGAGCCGCTGGCAGCTGGAAGGAAAGAAGACTAATTGCTGGCTTTGCTTGGGAACCTCAGCCCAACCTGCCATCTAGATGTGAGTAACCCTAGGTAATGCAGGGAAAACAAGAGCTTTCTGGGCAAGGGTCCTGTGATCTTTCAAAACATCAGGCCCTGGGCTCGGTGAGAATCGGTCATGATCCTGTATCTGATTCTCTTTGAAAATAGGTGTGTAGGAACCAGCTCACCCACACCCGCACTTTTAAAAATGTATAATTATACTTTTTTCTTGTTCCCAAGAGGATTTAAGATATTTGTGCCATGTGAAATCAAACTTAAATAGTTTTGCCATTTAAAATTTCTCTCCCTAAAATAAAGTTCCATGAATATTTATTTGACATTTGCATAAAAAAGGCAAACACCTTGTCATGGGACCCTTTTGTTGGGTTGGCTCACATCACTCAAGCTTGGGATGAGCGGCTTTCCTATTTATACACAGACTGTTAGGTTTGCTTTGGGTTAAGAACAGAAGAGTTACCTTGTTAAGAATTTTGCTGTTCTCTGGTAACATCTATTTCAAATTCTCATGTCTTGGTTTCTTGGGCTGATTTTGGTGGTAGGAATGGGGCCTTCTGCCTCGTTTGTTTACATATGAACAGAGGTCCTCCCATCCCTCGCCTCCAATGCAAGGGTTAATCCTGCTGGAGCCGGTTGCATTGTCACCATCTCCCACAAAAGCCTGAGGATCAAAAAAAGTAGTCACTCCCTTTCTAAACTAAACAGGAGCCAGGTCACTAAAGACAGCTTTGACTGCTCAGAGGCTAGAAAGTATGAGGGGAAAAAAAAAATATGTTCAATTGAAGCAGGGAATTACTCCATCCCACCCACTTCTAATCAGTCTGAAGAATGGATCCCGTCTGGCTGAAATTCTCCGGTTAGTCCGTTAGCAACCGGAGTGTGATTGCCTGGGTAACAGAAGGACAGGTGCTCTTCAGGCACAATTGCTCCAGTCTGAGGAACTCAGGGACCAGGAAGACAAAGAGAATTCATTTCAAATCAAATTAACCTGGACTAAGGACTTAAATTTTTTTATTGTTATTAGTGTCAGGCACTAACTATAGGTTGGGAATTCAAAGACAGCTAAATCCTGGTCACCCATGCCGTGCCTGTAGGCCTGTAATTTATCCCTCACGGAGGTCAGTTCTCATTACTGAACTTGGGGGCATTTAATAGTTGCAACAGCAGGGGTAATGGGAAGTTGATGACTAATCCCTAACGAACAAAGATCCCCACCCCAAGTCATCCGAAACGGCAGAGAAAAATTCCTATTTGAACACACAGAGCTGAGGTAATCCTCCAAATTATTGGAGACATTAAATGTCTACCTCCCTACAGTGCTCATCACATGGCTTTCTGATTGTCCACACACTGGAGATGCTTGTCTTTCACTGGGGCTGCATCTTCTAGGCGCCTAGAAACCATTTAAACTTCTGGGTACCCAGCTGGAAGCCCAGACCAGCTCAATCAAATACAGACACCAATATCACTTATAACTCTCAGAGGGCTTTAGTATGTGTCCAGCTTAAAAGCTGGTATTCTAGACCTATGAGCTCAAATAATCCCTCGACAGGTATGTTCCATTTCTGTGCTGTGCAGGAAGAAATATGCCCAGCTATGTTGCTTTGCAGTTCGAAATGTATAAGTAGTTTCTGACCTACATTTGTCTAGGGCTTGAACAAAGGCTTCCACTGCATTATCTAAGGAAAATAGCTATTAAGATACTGATCCTGATGTAGCAGAACTCAAGAAGAAATTGGTTTGCCCACCTCACAAGCAAATGCCATGGACTCGGAGAATGGAGCCCAGAGAGGAGGTTGGGGTGTCCTGAGCTTCGGGTTACGATGACACTGTGATGGCTTAGGCTCACGCCTTGGAGTCTGGTCAGAATGCCAGAGTGATTGTGTTGTACTGAAGCAAATACTTTCTGGCTGCAGTTGGATGCCATTTCCCTTGAAGGTGAAGGAGAAGACATTGCCCCCTCCCTCCAATAACAACAAAATGAGGAACCATTTTTTCCCCTTACATCAGGGGCTTTTAGGAATCCAGAATTCTTCTGAGTAAGGAAAGGAAGAAAAAGGACATATCCCTTAACAGAGCAAGCTGGAGGCCAAAAGGAAAGACAATTTGGATTTTTTTATTGGGGGGGCTTTCGTTTGTTGGCTTGTTTTTAATATTGCTGTAGATTGATACACTAGATGTGGATGGATCACACTAGAAGTAAGTACTATATCACTTACTACTCTTTCTGTATCACTCTACTGGCCCTGACACTTGGCGTGTTAAAATTCCAGTTATGAAGGATGTCTGTTCCACTATGTTCATAGCAGCATTATTTGTAATAGCCAGAACTTGGAAGAAACCTAGATGCCCCTCAACCAAAGAGTGGATAGAGAAAATGTGGTACATTTGCACAATGGAGTACTATTCAGCAGAAAAAAACAATGGAATCCTGAGATTTGCAGGCAAATGGATGACACTAGAAGAAACCATCCTGAGTGAGGTAACCCAGTCACAAAAAAGACAAACATGGCATGTACTCTCTCATATATGGATTTTAGACATAGATCTGGGGAGTGCCAGCCTACAATCCCATGGCCAGAGAGTCTGGGAAACAGAACCTTAATTCAGTGGCTGATGGAAGAAGAGGCAGACTCCCACAGCTAAGCACTGAGCTGAACTCAAGGAATCCAGTGACAGAGAGGGAGGACTGATGAGCAAAGGGGTTAAGACTGGGCTGGTTTAACCCCCAGAAACAGTTGACCTGACAAGGGTTAGCTCTTAAATCCCAGACTGATGGGTGGGAATTCAGCATGGGACTGATCAAGACCCCCTGAATGTGGGTATCAGTGAGGAGGCCTAGGTAATCTATTGAGCCCTGGATAGTAGATCAGTATTTATCCCGGGTATACAAATGGATTTTGGGCAAACATCCAACAATGAGAGATGCACTCTCACCCTGAACTCTCAGGGGAGGGTCTAGGCCCTGCCCTGGATGAATGACAGACTATGGACACCCCCATGGAGGGCCTCACCCTCCCTGGGGAAATGAAGGTATATTGGAGGAGTTGGTGGGAGGGCACGGGAGGAGGGGAGGGAAAGGGAGAGGGACCTGGAATTGACATGTGAAACAACCTTGTTTCTAATTTAAATTTAAATTTAAAAAAATAAAAAAAACCCAGTTGTGTATCCTCATCTTCGACAGACACTTTTGTGATTCCCCAAGCTTCATCCCAATCATGGAAGTGAGATGGGTATATGTCTCTGGATAAAGTTCTGCTTAGAAACCAGCGAGGGCACTGGACAGTGAAAAACTGAATCCGCCTGTTGTCACCCCCACCAACTCACAGCACAGCAGGCACTATAGCAGTGCCAGAATAGCAAAGGGGAAACCACACACTGCCCTCAGGCCAGCGTGGCAATGGAAGGGTATCTGTGAGTGCTCCCACAGGTCTGAGCTCTAAGAAATGCCTCCTCCATGGCCTGGTAGTTGTAGGTAGGTGCCTCTAAGCAGTGGCACTCGCATCTCTAAGATGAAAACGAGTAAAGAATGACATCTCTAATGTACTCAGTGCAATGCCCGCAGGTGTCAGCACACAGTTTTTAAAACCCAGCTAACCTTCCTCCTGTGGGATAAGCTTCCCTCTTTATGGTCAGATTTGTTAAATTTATTTATTCTGTTATGAAACGTAATGGTTTCCTCTCATTCCTAATCTAGATGAGTCAGGCCTAAGTGGAAGATTTTTCTTTTATCTTATTTGAGACAAAAAAAAAAATCTCACTATGCTGTTCATGCTGACCTAGAATGTATGAACTCAACTGATTCTCCTGCCTTAGCCCCCCAAAGAGCTGGGACCACAAGTACATGCCACCACGTTTAACCCAGTGAAGGATGCTAATAATTAATGGGGGGTTGCCATGGTCGCCTGCGCCCAGGTCAAGCAATACCCACTTACAAATATAAATTGTATTTGAATGAGAGTCATTGGTCACATTTCCTAGTCGGTCTACAGTATGGAAAATGATTCACAGCTATTCAAGGAAATCATGTCCTGCATTAGACAGGATGCTTGACTTACCTATATGGAAGAGAAGCTTAGCTTCCAAAAGATCAAGGGCAAGGAGCAGTATGAGCCAGGGCTCTACAGCTTTCATTTCCCAAGTCTTCTCACCAATTCACCTTCACTGCAGACCCCAACCACCAAAGGGTACCAGCACATTCTGCAACTCTTTGTGGTCTGTGCCATGTCTCCATGTGATAGCTGATGGAGGGAGTAGGGCTATCAAGGACATAGAACCTTCCTCCTACCAGAAAAGCCCCGCAGCCTGGTGACAGTAAGCCCACCTGCCTCCACGGATATGGAACATACACACCGCTCTGTATCCTTTGACCTTACCTCCTGCTACTCTCCACTCTGTTCCTGCCCAGGCTCTTCTGGGAATACAACGTGCTCCCACGGCAGGATTCCACATGGGTCCTTCTTGCATGGGGGCCTCCCTCCCCCCACCAATCCCATTTCTCTTAATGGCAGGATCCAAGCGCTAATGTCACCACATTTGAAAGATACCGACTGCTGTCCCAATTAACGTTCTCCTTCTTCTCCTTTCCCCTGTCACCCCCTCCCTTGCTAGATTCTTTAACATTTGGATGCCTCTCTACCTCTCCCTGTTTATTATTATTGTACATTTTTGTCCCTTGTCTGAAGTTTTATTCATTTCATTTTCAAGACTAAAAAGCCACAACACTCAGTGCTTAGACAGCAACGTTGGCATCTAATAAATATTTTCCATAGGTGAATGGGCAACTTGCCATATCGCACTGCAAGAGGAAATAAGAAATTATAGAAATTAAAGCCAGGTGGAATCCCCAGCACTCGGGAGGCAGAGGCAGGTGGATCTCTGAGTTCCAGGACAGCCTGGTCTATAGAGTGAGTTCCAGGACAGCTAGAGTTGCATGGGGAAATCCTGTCTTACCAAAAAGAAGGAGGAGGAAGAGGAGGAAGGAAGGAAGGAAGAAGGAAGGAAGCAAGGAGGGAAGAAAGGAGATGAAAGTTCAGAGCTGGGAAAGGCAGTTCCTGATGAAAAAGGAAGTCCTTAGGGGTTTCTTTAAAATGAGGATCAAAAGGTTGCCAGTCTCACTCACTGGATTTAGGAATAGTGTTGGATTATGCCTAGTGGTCCCTTGTCAGAAAACGACAAGGATAGTCATCCAAGGAGTCACTAGATATTCCAGGCATCTCAAGATGCCAGAAACAGACCAGTGTCTCTGGGCCCTGGTTTACTAACAGGATGAAGGACCAGGATAAGTCATCCCTCATGCCTATAGCGTCCTTGTTCTCACAATGAACATACTAGCTCAGCATACTAGCTCGTGGGAGTCTATGCTCGTCCTAAGCACTGCCATTTAATGCCTGCAGCCATGGCACTGCTCTAAAAAGGGGCTAGAAGTAGCTCAGTAGCTTCTTGAGAGTCCCCCAAGCTGGGAATGGAAGCAGGGATCTGCTCCCAGAGTCGTCCTCGGACCCCAGGACAGAGCTGCCTCCCATAACTCTTCACACACACTGGCAGCTGCTTTTACTGTCAGCTCCTCCATCCTACATGCAGCTCGCTAAATATTTAAAGCAATTACTTAGTTTGACAACTTCTTTTGGGAAATTCTGTGGACCCTTTTGAGAATGTGGGAGCACAATTAATTTATCAACAGTGGTAGCATGATCTTCACACACACACACACACACACACACACACACACACACCAGAATGTTTTAACAACCTGAGTTCAGCACTTTCCTCGGCCAAAGCCACTTATCTTCAAGGCCTTGCCAGCCTGGGGGCCACACAGATAAAGTGCTGACTCCGAGTCCCTGGCTGTGTCCTCTCGCCACCTGATGAGTCCTTCCCTCCTCTCCCTCCTCCTCATTCTCACTTGGCATGCTGCCTTTGTGTCTCATACCCACTTTGGCCAGTGTACAATTTGAAGTTAAAATGCCAGCTGCAAGACTGGCACATGCGGTCACGTGCCAAAAGCTCACGTGGAAGCAGAGAGCGCTGCTGCTGTTACTGAGCAATCGCTGGTGTCACGCCTGGCATAAACTCTCAGTCTTTTCCATCTGTCGAAAAAAATGCAGAGCCCACATGAAAAAACAGAAGTGGTGCTGGCTCTTCTTGTCAGTTCTGACTGTTTATGTCTGTGCGAGTGTGTGTGTGTGTGTGTGTGTGTGTGTGTGTCTGTGTGTGTCTGTGTGTGCGCGCACGCACCTGTGTATGTATGTGGGGGCGGGGAGAGAGCGTGTCCATGCAGACAAGGCGATGACCTTTTTGTCTTGTGATTTGGGATGTATCAGGATCCGTGGATCTGCCAGAAGAGAGTTGGATGGGGGTATGTCGCTGTTACAGGATCAGGCATGCCTACAGCTGCTTGTCTTCAAACCCCTTTTCTGACAAGATGTATGTATGTGTTTGGGGGGCCTGGTAGTCCACACATTGTTGCAGAATTTCACATCATCAGAAATCTGTTTTCATGCCCTGTGTTGCTGCAATTCAAAACTGATTTTTTTCTTGCTGGTCTGTGCAAAACATAAACATATTACTGGCCAAGTTCTAGAAAATATATGTTTTTAATACAAATTGTATCCCCCCCTTTTTTTTTCCTGGATGCTTCTTGTAACAAACATTCCAATTGCCGTGCCTCTTTGGAGACATTTCCCAAAAGATGTGATCAGAAACAGCAGAGCCAAGTCAGCCTACTGACAAGAATTTTCATGTATATCTTGAGACATGCCATCCAGGGCCACCTGGTGGTGGACATCTTGCGACACTAAGATGATTACTAAAAAACATCAGGTCCTGTCACCTCACCAGGTGATTGTTACTGCTTTTTTGAAAAATGGCTTTGCACAGTCTACTGATGGTGAGAATATTGGTAACCCTATGCCTCAGTTATTTTCATTTCAGTAATGCCAAAAAAGTTCAGGGTGATACTCGGGCATTGTTGAGTATTTTGGGGAAGTAGGTATACAAAAATTCTCCTAACAAACAGCATCACTGGTAACAGTGAGAAGCAGAAGTGTCAGCATGCCTGTCCATATGGAGATGGTAAATTGAGAGCCAACACACAATAGAATGTTACACAGCAGTGAAAAGGAGAGATTACTGCTACAGAGGAACAGTACGGGTTAGGCTCCCACCCATGGTGCTGAGTGGAAGAAGTCAGACATGATTGAATTCATTCATGCAATCAGGTCAGAAAGTCTTGAACACTGTAGATACACTTGGCCTTGAGTACCGGAGTTATAGAAATTCTACAATAAAAAAATTCAGAGAGAATGAATAGGGAAACACTAACGTCATTGCATCTCCTCAAACAGCTCCTGAAATACCTGTCCTCATCACCGTCCTTTCTTCCATTCAAACCTGGGGTATAAGACCAGAAGTCGAAGGTGAGAGAGTGTCTCTGTGAGCCTCCAGGGCCTGCTTTAAGTTATGAGAAGTACCTAGTCTTGAACTTTAGAGTTTCAAATTCCATGTGACCTGTTTCCTAAAGGCTTTTTGACTTGATGAAAAAATTGCATGCCAAGAAAGCGTCAAAATTCTATCAAGATTAATTATGCAATTTCTGTCTATAAATGACATACCTCCTGTACCCAGTGGAACCCACCCATGCACTAATTGAATGTGACAGCTGCATCACCAACAAAGCCTCCTCCACCTCAGTTCCCAGAGGTGGGTACCTGCTGCTAGGGTGGGAGTGGGCACTGGCAGCCCCTGTGGGGATGGAAATGCAGTAGGGTCTCAAGTGAGCAACATGAGACCACCCAGGTTTGCCAAGGGGTGGATCTGTACTGGTGGGTCACCAAAAGGCAGTGTGAGGGAGTGGAGGGGTAGGTGGAACCCACAGAGTTGTCTAACCACAGCACCAAACTTCTTCATTGCTGAGGTTATACACCGTATTGTTCTCTCTGTTGGCCAGGAATGGCCCCCTATTCACTACCTACGTTGAGGACTGTGGACACCGAAGATCTCAAATTGTTATCACCTCTAAGACAAAGGAGCAAAGGTTTGTCCTTTTGTGTATCTGCTGTCTCTTTCCTCTCTCTCTGAAAGAAAAGACAAATGACTGAGGACAGCTGAGTTTTCATGGAAATAATAGTTCTTCTCACTCTTTTCCAGTGTATTTGAGCTGTAGAAAAGACTAGCAAATTTTTTAAAAAAGGCAATAGGCTCTCCCCAACCTCCCTGAACCTCAGCCCCCAACCCTCGTTCACCTCCTCCTGGCTTTTGTACAAAGGATGATGACAGGGAGACATGAAGTGCTGCACCTGTATAGGCATCCTCGGGAAGAGGGCTACACGGTTGTTTATTTACCTCCACTAACGTTATCTGAAGAGCTCTTTTTATGCGCAGAGGTAAAATCTGTAGTCAGGGCTGCAGCATTACTCCACTGGTGATGATTCCAGTAAAGCCTTTTGGAAACAGCTCCTTCGGAAGTGTTCTTGTGAGCAGTGGGGCCATTCCAGTGTGAGGAAGTGTGGATGCCTTTATAGAGCTGGTTCAAACAGAGGGGAAATTGTCCCCCTCGGATATATTGTTTCTTAGAAAGAAAGATGGGTAGAGTCGATAATAACCTAAGACTGAAAAATCCTCTCCCAGGAGGACTCAAAACTTATTCTTCCAGTATTCCTTTTCACTGAGAAACCTTTACATGACCCCAGGTACACACATCAAACATCTGCTGGTAGTAAAACTTAAACAGATGTGCTTTAAAGTCATTATTTGTGATGCATGTAATTTTACTACCTCAGAAAGAGGGAAGCAGAGCTGTGTTTTAATGAGATGGACAGTTTGTTTAGTTTTACACAAGAATTAAATCTCAGTTGAATGCTTGATCCTGCAGGACACAGAGCATCTTAAATACTTTTCACAGCTGACATAGTTTGATTTTCATAATTCAATGCTGAGGACACCACTTCACATAAAAACATAGTATAAATTGGCAGAAGTATGTTTACAGCCATTTCAGAGATTACTGGAATTCTATCTCAATCCCAAGCTAAAATTAACTTAATGGGTTTTTTATGCAATTCAAGTCAACAATTCAAAACTCAGTTTTTACAACCTTCCATTCGAACACAATCCGATGGAAAGACTCACTATTTTGATACTTACCTACTGAGAAATGATGGTAGAAAAGTATTGACAGTACTTGTTTTCCATAATTAAACCATTGTGTTTCCATAGAGCAAAAGACTTTGCATGTGCAATAAAAGCATGATTAGTTACATGTTCACTCTGTGCCTGTGAAGCATGCCTGTGAAGAATTAGCCAGCCTCTGGCCACAGTTGTGAGGGTTTATGTTGATTGCGATGAGAAGGATCATCCTAAAAGTGGGCAATACTGTTCCTTGGACTAGGTCCTGGACTGCGAAAAAAAAAAAAGGGAGAAAGTTAGGACAACCAAAAGTTCATCAGGAAGAGACGCATGATGACCTGAGATTGACCCTCAGGACTCACATGGTAGAAAGGAAGACCTCCTTCTGCAAGTTATCTTCTGACGTCTACATGCATACCACAGTGAGTATAAGCATGTACACACAGAGAGAGAAAGAAAAAGGAAACAGGTTGGCGAGATGGCTCAACACTTAAGAGCCTGCTCTTCCAGAGGACCTGGGTTCAATTCCCACCCCCCACATGGTGGCTCACCACCATCTGTAACACCAGTTTCAGATGAGACTTCTGTGGGCACATGGAGCACAGATAAATATGCAGACAAGATGCCCATACACATGATGTAATAAAGTTGACTTTTTAAATGAGAAATCTAGCTGGGCACCAGCATTGCTGTCCTCTGCTTCCTGATTGGTGGCTTGCAGTATGAGCAGCCACCTCAAGCTCTTGCTGCTGTGACTTCGTCACCATGGTGGACTGTACCCCTGAATTGTGAGCCCCGAGAACTGCTTTTCTTTGAAGTTGCCTGGTCCCAGAATTTTATCACAGCAACAAAAAAAATGGCAAAGGCGCCACAGTTCATAACCTACAGTAGTCTCAAAGCTAAGCCATGGCATTTCAAGCAGGGTCACTGGCATCACGTGACAACACACACAATGCTGAATATGCTTGCAGTGTGTTCTGAAGAAAAGTTTCAGGGAAGTCATACGATGAGTGCGTGCCCACAAACAGCTGGATCCTTTAAGCACTAGATTTTGGATTACTTTGGATACTTGCAAATTCAGACACCTTTTAATGACACTGAGTTTTTCTAACAGCATTCAGTGACACAAGCCCATGTGGAGTCAAGACTCAGTTTAAGAAGCTGAGCTGTGTAAATCAGCGGTCTTCATAGTATGCCTCTTGATTAGGCATCCTTGGGCACTCGCTGCCTTGAGTAGTTAGAAAGACAAATTCAAAGCTCATGTCAGACTCCCTGGCTGTAAATTTCTAAATGTCCTCAAGGCTGTGAAAGTCTGCTTCCATTTTCACGTTCTCATGTAAAAATAGCTCCTACCACCTTTGGGTCTCTTGCTAGATATCATTTTAGGAGACTTGTGTGTACAATTTCACATTAACACGAAACAACCCGGCCTGCCTTCCTGTGGGTCGTTAGGCTGCTCAATGTGAGCTGGGTCACTTCAGTGGTTCACTGATCTGGTTTTCACAAGCCTGACAGTAGAAAAAAGGAAAATTATCCAATGTAACTTCTCCTCAAGGACCAGGTTGGTTTTCTTCCTTAATTAATTATTATTTTCTTATGGAAACCCTACTATGAATTAAACCAGGAATTTTTGATTCTCTAAGGCAAAAAGGAGCTGTTTTTCTCATCCCTGAACATTTCAGATCTCCTGGGGGATGGGAGCTTGGTTGAAGAAAGTCCAGAGACAGACAAGGATGACATCTGAAATAGATAGGGAGGACAGAGACATCTTGGAAAATGTGTGTCTGGAAGCTATCCTGGATGGTCCTGCGCGATTGATTACTCAAGGTTTTCTTTGCCTTCAGAAAAGGATTTGGGGACTCTTTTCTTTTTTTGATAAATTCAAAGAAATGAAGAAGCATTTTATGACAACAGATGATTTCCCCCAGCAGAGTGTCTGTCTTTGTCCCAGTTCACCACTAAATGGATGCTACTAGATGTTGTGTTTGTCAGCCAGGGTGGAGAACCCAATGTCAAGAAAGCACATGAACAAGATAAGGCTGTCCACTCTCTCCATACTTCTTCAAGTCATAACTAGAGCAATAAGACAACTAAAGGAGTTCACGAGGATACAAATTAGAAAGGAAATATCTTTATTTGCAGATGATATAATAACATATACAAGTGACCCTAAAATTTCCACCAGGAAACTCCTGGTGGATAAACACTTTCAGCAAACTAGTGGGATATTAAATTAACTCATAAAAATCAGAAGCTCTCCTATATACAAATGACAAACTGTCTGAGAAGGAAATCTTAGAGACAACACCCATCACAATAGCTTCCAATAATTTAAACTATCTTGGGGTAACTATAGTCAAGCAAGTGAAAGATTTGTAAGATTAAAAACTTCAAGGATTGAAGAAGATATCAGGAGATGGAAAGATCTCCCATTCTCATGGATCAGTATAGTAAAAAATTAATATAGTAAAAACGTCCATCCCACCAAAAGCAATCTACAGATTCAATGCAATAGTCATCAAACTTCTAACACAATTCGTCACAGATCTCCAAAGGATAAATTATAGTTTCATATGTGTCTGAGTTAGGGTTTCTATTGCTGAAATAAAACACCATGACCAAAAAGGAGGGTGGAAAGGAAAGGGTTTATTTGGCTTACACTCCAATATTGCTGTTCCTCACTGAAGGAAGTCAGGACAGAAACTCAAACTGGGCAGGATCCCAGAGCCAGAAGCTGATGCAGAGACCATGGAAGGTGCTGCTTACTGGCTTGCTTCCCTTGGCTAGCTCAGCCTGCTTTCTTGTAGAAACCAGGACCAATAGCCTAGGAGAGATGCCACCCCCTCATGGGCTATGCCCTCCCTCATTAATCACTAATTGAGAAAATAACTTACAGCTGGATCTCATAGAGGCATTTCCTCAACTGAGGCTCCTTCCTCTCGATGATTATAACTTACATAAAATTAGCACACAAAACCAGTCAGTATAAAAAACCCAGAATAGCTAAAAACAATCCTAAGTAATAAAAGAACTGGTAGAGGAATCATCATCACTGGCCTCAAACTGTACTACAGAGATGAAGTAATAATAGCAGCATGGTACTGGCTGCTCTCCACAAACTCACAGTAAAGCCCTATTGCTGAAGACAACACCTCCATAGCTCACTGAACATGAAGGAGTTGAGCCGCGGTTGTCACTTCTACTGACTAGTATTCAGAGTATCACAAGCTACACTGCATGTTATATACTGATTAGTATTCAGAGTATCACAAGCTACTCTGCATGCTATATACTGACTAGTATTCAGAGTATCACAAGCTACTCTGCATGCTATATACTGACTAGTATTCAGAGTATCACAAGCTACTCTGCATGCTATATACTGACTAGTATTCTGAGTATCACAAGCTACTCTGCTACCAAAGGAGAAAGGTAAATGCCAGCCCAGCTACAAAACCCTTGGTTTACAATAATTACTTGCATGCAAGCTTTGCTAGTGTAAGGTGGGCACACAGCCACTGATTGGATTAAGGCCCATCCATGACATGGAACCCAGCCCAACACTGCTCAGACGACCAAGAACCTGAGACTGGACGGTCATGGACCTGGGGGAAACCCAATACTACTGTCCTGCTAAAGGGACACAGCAACAAAATGACTCCTAACGGCAGTCTGCTATATTCATAGATCAGTGTCTTGCTCAGTCATTACCAGAGAAGCATCCTCCTTCACTAGATGAGGAAAAAAACCAGAGATCCACAGCCAGACAAAATACAGAGAGTAAAATACCTTGGAATATTCTGTCCTAAGTGGGATGTCTCCGTCAAATCCCTCCCCTCACAGACCAGGGAATCCTGTGAAAGAGGAGGCAGAAGGATGGAGGCCACCAAACAAGGTATACATGAACTCACAGAGGCCATGGCAGCACGCACCGGGCTGCACAGGTCTAGGCCTGATGGGGTCCTGTGCTGAGAGGGGAAGTGACAGCCCCATCCCTAACTCTCTCTCTAACTGATAACTACAGGTAAATGAAAAACTAGTTTTCTCCAATGGAGTCCCACTGAGGAGACTCACTCTTAGGAGCAGGCCCATAAAATAAATTCAGTTGTATTTTCTAAACATTTTTCCATCTCATAATGCTGGTGGCCATGTCAGAGGAGCAGCAGGGGGAGAGAGAGAGAGAGAGAGAGAGAGAGAGAGAGAGAGAGAGAGAGAGAGAGAGAGAGAGAGAGAGAGAGAGAGGCATGGTAGAGTCACACAGGGATCAGCTTCAGTTCTGACTCTGAGTTGGGAGATGTCAATGGGGTGGAAACGGGGTCTGGTAGGGAGCACAGGGTCCTGGTGATGCCACAGTGGGGAGGACTCCCTGGATCTCAGAACCAACAGCCAGTGAGAACAAGCTGGTGAGAAATACAAGTGCTGGCAAGTTAGCAAAGGTAACAAGAAAATAATTAAGAAAACAGTTAAAACTCCCCCAAGGGCGATATTTCATAAACCTTCATTCTGCCTAATATTCTGGGAAAACAGACATGAGGTCACTGCTACATCATGAGTAGAGTCAAAATTTGGACTATCTTTGTGAGACATCTGAATGAACGACGAGTCCTCTTCTACATCAGGATGACTTTCAGTTCAGCATCTATAGCTTCCAAAGAATTACACTGATGACCTTTCCCAAGTACGGTGGCTCTCATAACCAAAGGAATAGTCCTTCCTTTCATGTTATTTTTTTTTTGAGATAGGGTTTCCCTGTGTAACAGCTGTGGCTGTCCTGGAACTTGCTTGGTAGACCAGGCTTGCCTTGAACTCACAGAGATCCACCTGCCTCTCCTCCCGAGTTCCGGGATTACAGGTGAGTGCCACCACTACCCAACAAAGGAATAGTTTTTATTCATGGCAAAAGATTCTGTAGGCATGTGCCACCAATGCACAGCAAAGAATAAACACAATTAACTGTGCATTGGTGGCACATGCCTTTAATTCCAGCATTCGAGGCAGAGGCAGGCAGATCTCTGTGAGTTCAAGGTCAGCCTGGTCTACAAATCGAGTTACAGGACAGTCAGAGCTACACAAAGAAACCCTGTCTTATAAAACAAAAAGCAAACAACAACAATAAAGAATAATTACAATTAGATATTACCAGTAGACCATCAAAACAAAAAGATTAAAAGATATTCACAGACAGGAGTGGTGGCACACACCTTTAATTCCCGTGCTAGGAAGATAGAGGCAGATCTCTAGGAGTTCAAGGCCAGCCTGGTCTACTCAGCAAGTTACAGCACAACCAGAGCTTTATAATAGAGAGACCCTGTCTCAAATAAAATTTAAAAAATGGCATTCAGTCAATAGCAACTCAAAATGACTTAAAAGATAAAGCAAAAGATGACGACAAGAGGTCACAGCCATGGTGCTGGGAACCATCTACTGCCTAGTCTAGAAAGGAAGGATGGTTTTTCTTTCTAGAGAGGATGGCCTTTCTGAGCATTGTGCAACCCCGCCCCCTACCCCCGCAACCCCTCAGAGAAGTTTTGGCAAAGATGGCTGTGGAGGTGGCAGCAAGCCTAATGTACTCATTTCTACAAAAGCCCAAGATTACATTATAGTCTCTTAAACTGTTCACCAAATGAGATTGGCTCCAGGTAAAAAATAAAAAAAACGAATCTTGCTATCTTTAGCTCTCGTTAAAAGAGTCAACAAAGATAACAAAGGCTCTGGCTGACAGTGTCACAGCAAGCTCTGACGGGTGCCCATGTTTATGCCTGTGGCCCAGGGTGATAACTACTCTTGGACCAGTACCAAGTCTCCTGTCCTGGAGAGGTTCTCTCAAGCACAAAGCACATGGACACCCAGATCCCAAGTGTCAGGAGCAAAGCCGACTCTTGCACAGCCAGTGTGAAAACTACCCTGGATTTGTTTTCAACACAGACCTGGAAATGTCCATTTTGAAGGAGGAAACCTCAACTCACAGATCCCTAGCAGTGGATGGCATGGCCACCATGCAGGTCCCTGTGGAACTACACAGGAGGGGTCAGGAGGGGAAAGAGCATGGGGTCAAAATCCAGGCAAAGCCCTTACTGAAAGCCACGGGCAGGAGGATAAGCAGTTTAGGAGTGACTTCAACAGCCCCTCTCCCCCATGGAGATTTCCAAGCAGCCAACACCCAGCCTTTCAGTGGTCCAGCATTGGCAGGAGGTGTTGGCTTGATGTGAGAGAGCTGGGTAAAAGCAGCAGCTGAGGACATGGGCTTTGGAGCAGTTGGTTTGCAGGGAAAGGCTCTTCCAGGAACTGTTTAGATCTCAGGGAATTAAATAGTCCTGGGAGGGTCAGTCACTCTTGGAGGCCCTCAGATGTCAAGGCATGTCAGATGTACAAAAAGAATGCTTCCTCACCACAGGCCTGGTCTCCTAGCCTACTGCTATGCACGCTCTCTCCCTGTCTCTCTGTCTCTGTCTGTCTGTCTGTCTCTCTCTCTCTCTCTCTCTCTCACACACACACACACACACACACCTCACCATTGTTCTCATTTTTCACTACCTTTCTCTTTTGTGATAGTCTCACTGTGTACCTCAGACTGGGGCGAACCCAGGACCCCCCCCACCTTAACCAAGAGTGCTGTGATTACAGATGTGCGCCCCTGCACCTGGTTAGCCCACTCTGCTGAATGAAAATGAGGACATGACGGCTCCAACTTATGGTTGTGGAGACCAGACTGAATTGGGCCATGAGACAGAGTGGGGAGGAAAAGAGAGGGAGGAGAGGAGACAGGATAAACAGATGAAGACAGGAGCCAGGGACCAAGAGTCCAGGAGAGCCTGTGGCCAAATGGCTGGATTATATAGGAATGGGAAGCTGGGGAAGGGGGAGGGAAGCCCAGCCCCTGGGGTAAGAAGGGCTGGGAGGAGCAGGTACTGAGTGAGCCTTGTCCCAGGTTTCTTGGGGGCTTGACATCTGCCATTCTTTTTGGGGGGTTCAAGGCAGGATTTCTCTGTATTGTTTTGTAGCCTGGAACTCTCTCTGTAGACTAAGGCTGGCCTTGAACTCACAGAGATCCGCCTGCCTCTGCCTCCCGAGTGCTGAGATTAAAGGCATGCACCATCAAAGCCCAGCTGACATCTGCCATTCTTATTTCCCTCTAACTAACCCTCTGATATGCAGAAATTGTTGACAGAATGTATTTGCTGTGTTGCTGAAGCATCGTGGCTAAACACTGGCATTAAAGACACTCGAATGCCAGGATTGTAAGCGTTTCGGGCAGATCAGCATGGGTCAGGTATTCTGGTACTCGGCAGTCACAGAATACTGAGTGTTACACAGCTCAGACAGAAAGGTATCCTGGAGCTCAGGAGCCAAGGACCACCACAGGTTGTAGTAAGCTTAGCAGCTTACAGCCTTGTCTCAGGGAAAGGCTTCCCCAGTGTATCTGCTCTGCTCAGCAGGAGAGGGTGTTCCAGAAATGTAGTTGAATATGTTCTGGGTGTATCTGTGAGGATATAGCAGATTGCCCTCCACAATGAGGGTGGGCCCTGGTGCCGGTCCACACAATCCCAACTTATTTTATTCCCAATGATTCTACCCAGTACGTCAGAGCTGCAGTTTACCTGGTATCTTACAGTTACTACTGTTATGATGAAACACCATGACCAAAGCAGCTTGGGGAAGAAAGGCTGTATTTAACTTACTCTTCCATATCACTGTTCATCATCCAAGGAAGTCAGACAGGAACTCAGACAGGGCAGGAACCTGGCAGCAGAAGCTGATGCAGAGCCTATGATGGGACACATGGCTTGCTGCCCCACTCCACTCCTGCCACTGATCTTGGTGGCTATCCCACGGTACCGGCATCTCCAAACCGCTGGTGTCTTCTGCTGCAACTAGGCTGTACTTTGACCAATAGCCTCTCCTGGGCTCTCTTCAGGGACTCCAACCCTGCTACACAGTGCCAGGCCTCAACTGCTCTCCAGGACCCCTTCATACCTTCAAAACCAGCACCACCTGGGTGACTGACACTACCAAGTTTGGCTGCCAGCACAAGGTACAACCTTGGCCATGTCTGGAACACAGCTTCTGTGTGCTAACTCTCAGGAAACACTTCCCAGGAGATTTTGCCTCAGTGATGCTGGTCTCTGCTTAATCACTGCCAGTTCCTCAGCTCCAGCTGACCAGCATTGACTATCCCAGCAAAGCAAAGGTTTCACTTTAGGAGTTGATTCTGCAGTCCCAGCTAACCAGAACCACAGAATCTTAACTCAAAACAACAAACAGCCCCAGTAGAGTCTTTAAACTTCCCTCTGAAAGTTTACAAGCCAGTCTGCATTGCCCTTACCATTCTTATCTTCCAATTTCCTAAAGAACGGTTCCACTGAGATCTCAATATGCAATGGATTTTCTCACTCAAAGTTCCAAAGTCCCTCTACAGTCTTCCCCAAAACAACAGTCAGGTCTGTCACAGTGAAAGACCCCTACCCAGGACCCCCTAGGAAAAGAAAAGCAAGGCCAGGCCGTTGCCTAATGAAAAAAAACCTAGACCAGGTGCCTCGATCAGCTGGCAGGATGTCAAACAGGATCTGTGGTCACCAGAGCAGTCATGGGACCGATAATAATTGCTGAAGCGTGCCAGGGTCTTTTATGTGGCAATACCAGGACACCTAGTCCTTGGCAACTACCCCTGCCCCCAGTTGTGTCTATGATCACCCTAGTAGTCATGAGACCCGGATAATAATTACTGAAGCATGCCGGGGTCTTTCATGAGGTAATACCAGGAAACTTAGTCTGTGGGAACTACCCCTGCCCCCAAGATGAGCCAATAAAATGCCTGTTGCTATGCTGATACTTATGTAACCATTAAAACTCTATAAATATTGTGTTCCCTGCAAGCCCGGTATGCTCTGCACCTGAGTTGCAGTAGCATCCGCAGGCGCCTGTGTACTCAATAAATCACCTCTTGCATTTGCAGCCAGTGGTCTGGCCCCGGTTCTTGGGCAGAGGGTTCGGTTCAGTGCCCGGTGCTTTGATGCCGAGGTTTTTCAACAGCAATGCCCCCAATACACTAGTACCAACTTGTGTCTTAGTTAGGGTCACTACTGCTGTGATGAAGCATCATGACCAAAGCAACTTAGGGAGGACCGGGTTTATTTGACTTACGCTTCCTTATCACCGTTCATCATCCAAGGAAGTCAGGACAGGAACTCACGCAGTGCAGGATCCTGGAGGCAGGAGTTGATGCAGAGGCCGTGGAGGAGGGCTGCCTACTGATTTGATTGTCAATGGCTTACTTGTAGAACCCAGGACTACCAGCCCAGGGTTGACTCCACCCCAATAGTGTGGGCTGTCCCCGGTGAATCACTAATTAAGAAAATACCCTACAGGCTTGCCTACACTCTGATCTTATGGAGACATTCTCTCAATTAGGACTCCCTCCTCTCTGATGACTCTAGTTTGTGTCAAGTTGACATGAAACCAGGCCTGTGGATCCTCCAACTCTCTGCCCCTCTCTAACCATGAAATCTGTTTCAGCACGACCCACAGTTCCTGCTCTTAAAAGCTTGGCTCACTAAGGGTTGGAGGTCCATGGCTATTGTAACTATTTATTAAGTTGTGAAACCCTTCAAACTTGTTCTTGTTGATCAATATTTTAATTAAAGTCAATTTTGAATTAAAATTGTTTGGACTATTCTAGATCCTTTGAGTTTTCCTACAAATTTTTAGAATCAGCTTGCCAGTTTCTGCAGAATTCCCTTTAGGAGTTTTTCCCTTCTTCCATTTCCTTCCTTCTTCCCCCCTTTACTTCCTTTCTTCCTTCCTTCCTTCCTTCCTCCCTCCCTCCCTCCCTTCCTTCCTTGGTCCAGTGTCTCACTCTGTAGCCCAGGATAGCCTTGAACCCGTGTTCATCTTTCTGTTTCAGCCTCCTGAGTACTGAAACACAGATACCAGACACCACACCCCAATCTCTCTGATGTTCACATTGTAAATACATCTAGCTAGTTGATTGATTTTGAAACAACTGACATTTTAAAAACACTGAATCTTTCCACAAACCTGGCACAATCTCTCCACTTACTCAGCAATCCATACTGAGTAGAAATCGTATCTGAGACTTGGAAGTCAGAGCTTTCCTGGGGTGGGGCCAGGCAAGATGTCCTCATTCACCATGAAACCGTGAGTGGGCATATTCAATAGAAACTCTCTGGTGGTTGCTGCTAAGCTGTAATGCTCAGTGACTTAGGATAGCAAATACATTTTCAGCTTTTGCCAGTTTCAACTTGTAATGCGTTATTCGTGTGTAACTCCTGGAAGTGATCGGACCTCTGACTCAGACTGGTCTGCACGGACTTTGCAGAGGTACACTCTCCTCCGGAGATCCCTGAACTACAGGATCCAGGCCAAGACCCTCAGGGCAGCTTGTTGTGTTTTTCAAATGGCACCATTTTCCCCACCCAGACTCTCTGTCCGTCAGCTCATGCCCAAATGTCCCAATCCTAGCATGCTTTAGAGACAGAAAACTTCAAACTGGTTTATCAGCTGTGTGACCCGGACAGTCCATGCAACCTCTCTGGGCTTCAGTTTTCATCTGTAACGTGAGAATAACGGCAGCGACTTTCCACGGCAACTTATGAGGGTGAAAGAGGAAAGAGGAAACACCCTGGAAGAGGCCAGGCCACAGACAGGGTAGTCAGGATGACTGGGGCTATCATTTTGCAGAAGGACTTGTTCCTGCACTGGGCCCTGAGTCACCCTAATCCTTTCTGCCCTTTTGAGGATCCCTCACGTGTCCTCTACCAACTTCCTCCAGTCTGGTGCTTCAGGGCTCAGTGCTAAATGTCACTTTCGGAAGCTCTGCTGGCAGCCCCCTCTTCTGCAACCCTTCGTTACCCGTGCCAGCAGACCCAGGCTGCGACTCCCACAGGCAGCTCTCATCACATCTGCAGGCTGCATGGGGCCCCTGACTGCTCAGGGAGAGCTGCCCAAGTAAACATGTGCCTTTAAATGCTTGTACCTGGAGTCTTCCCAGACCCTCACCTCCTGGTGTGTTAGCACCCCTGTCATTTGCTGAAGGCTAGCACTGTTGGCCCATGAAACCCCACAAGCTCCGGTTGAAGAGGCCACTCCAGCCAGACACTTCTGCAGCTTAGGCTGTGCCCAGATCAACATCTAACCACGTTTCCATCACAACACAGGGAGAAACGTGTGGCTGGCCCTTAGCAACAGTCTCTCCAGAAAGCTATCCCTATAGAGAGCTTATTAAGTTAGCTGAGCACACGTGAGACACAAGCTAAAAACAGAGCTGTGCTGCCTGGAACCTCATTGGCACATGGCAGAGCTGGAAAGGGCAAGAAGAGGGCTCTGCTGGCAAATGAGGACAGAGAGATGGAGAGAGCCTGCTGGGCAGGCAGACCCAAGTCCTGAGGTCACTGATCTGAGACCCAGGTCGCCTATCTGCATCCCCCCAACCCAACTCAGACTGTCAACCTGCTGCTCTGAGGTCCCCACACTGGGGAGCCCTCCAGGACCCCCACAGCTCCTTTGTGTCATTTAGGACCCAAGAAAGAACTCTACCTGGAACTGGCTGTAAAGAGCGTTTGGCAGAGGAAGAATTAAAATTTAACATTCATTTTTCCTGCAGCAAGTCCCAGGCTTTAGCACAACGCAAACATATTCTCATTGGGTGAGGTTGGCCAGACTTGTCACCCAGTGCTCACAGACGGAGGCAGGGTTATTACGAGTCCAAGACTAACTTGAGCTACAGAGTGAAACCTTGTCTCAAAAAGGGATGGGGTACTGGAGTTGTAGCCCAGCAGACAGAGTGCTTGCCCAGCATGCGTGAAGCCCTGGGTTCGATCCTCAGCATTGCAATAAAGTGAGCATGGTGAGGAAACACCTGCAATCCTTAACTCAGGAAGCCAAAGCAGGAGGCTTGGAAGCTCAAGGTCAGTTCTTGGCTGCATAGTCAGTTGAAAGCCAGCCTAGTATATATGAGACCCTATCTCAATAAAATAAAATAAAGTTCGGAGCTAGAGAGATGGCTCAGTGCAGAGGATATAAGAGCATATCTGTTCCCAACTGTCTGTAGCTCCAGTTCCAGGGCATCTGACACCCTCTTCTGGGCTCCACTGGCACTGCATACCTGGGGTGCAGGCACAGGCATGCATGCATATATAAAGTTTTAGAATGTATATGTTTTAGAATGTTCCATGTGGTGCATGGAGCGTGTAACAAATGTCCTCAGTTCAGTGCAACATACCAGATGCTCTAATGGAAGCAAGCAAAGCCTTCTGGATGCAGAAGGGAGGAGGGGAGGACGGAGGAATGACATTGACATGCAATTGGACACAGCTGTGTGGAAGAATGAGCTTGTCCAGGGCCCGGACTCCTGACCCCCAGCACCTGCAAGTTTGTCTTCTCCATTGTCTGGCTGAGTTTCTCAAGCTCTGGGGAAGTGGCAAGTAAGAATACCTTCTAAGAAGTTGACTGTGATCTGTCTCCTAAGTACCCTGAGGAGCCTTGAAATGCTGCTGCTTGTGTTGTCACTGGAAAGCCAACTGGAAGGTGCCTAAGGGGCTGTGACTTCAGAGTACAAACATCAAGGACCCTATAACATTCGCTGGCCTTCCTCTTCCTTATGAAGTCTTGGGGGTGAGTGGGGTGAGGGTGGTAAAACTGGTCCCTTGCTTAACTTTGGGGCAAAGTTAGATAAACAGCAGGTTTCTGGGTCTGCAATGACTTTGCTTTGCAAGACAATCCTGGCCACCCTTCACCAGAAGCTATCCTTTAAGGAAAGCCGAGGGAAAGTGAATTCCGATCCTTTTCCCTGGAGACTAAGTGTTCTGTGTTACAGGGCAGCTAAGTAAGAAGACACACCTAGAGAATTTGTGGTCAATTTCTGTATCTGAAGAAGCAGCATGAGAGCAGTGAGGTCAGTGTGTTTAATCTGAAGTCCTAGCGGGCCATCGGGGCAAGAGGAAGTATGTCGGGAAATATTGGAACAAGAGGAAGTATGTCAGGAAATATTGGGGGTGGGGAAGAGGGAATTCAGGAATGTCCAGAATTTAAGTCTAGGCCACCAGATGAAATTTCCTCACCAGCTGCAGTGGGCAGACGTGTGTGTAGCAGAGCGAAGAGAGTGATAAACTCTGAAATCCAGCCATCTTGTAAACCACCATGTGGCCTCCTATTGGAGGAGCAAACACTCAACTGTATTTCACTAGGGGAGAGAGCAGCTCTCTAGTGAATGTGGAGATGGCCATGCTAATCATAAATAGCACAAACATTAGCAACAGACAAGTCCATGAGTTCCCAGAAATGATGAAAAACTGTTCTCATAGGCTGAGGAGCACTATATAAACACTAGGGTTTGGTCTTAAGGAAATTAGTATCCACATTCACTCCAGTTCAAGCCAGAATCCACAGTTCACGGCCCCTTGGACTCCCATCTTCCCCACTGAAGAGTATTCTTCCATGAGTTTATTTGAGACACATTTGTTGAGCATCCTCTGTGTGCTGGGCAACGGGCCCAGGATAAGAAGACACGGACAATACCCTTGAGAAATTCAGATTTTAAAATATATATTCTACAGGCATTAGTTATACCAGACAGGGGCAGCATACAGTGGTGAACTACTGAGTCTTTGCACTGCAGGATAGCCTTGGCCACCTTCACTAGAAGCTATCCTCAACCCCAACCTAAAGCAAGGTGCGTGAATACAGACCCTTTCCCCTGGAGACCGCAAACGGTGAGCTTTCCCATAGAAGATCTGAAAAGAAACAGATGGACTGTGGCTTACTCTAGGGAGGAGCGTGGATGGGTATTGATTCCTTAGCAAGAACAGACTCAGCTGTGGCCAACAAGCATACATCTGTGCTTTGAAAGCCCCCATGCAAGCCAAAGACAAAGTAGGATAGATCGTTATCTCATGAGCTGACCATCTGATACAGTATTCTCATGCCCCTGGAAGTGAACATCCCTGCCTTGCAGGCCACACAAGCATCGAGCATCACTTAGTAACTTCATTTTGCATGGCAGTCACTCAAAGCCAAGTTCTGTTTCCATGTGTGGAACCACCTGTGCTGATGCTTTTCAACTTCCCGGTGACCCAAGTCACTCTCTAGTCCCAGGGGTTCAGGAATCATATTCTAGTTACATACATTCCAGGCCTCAGCATAGCCACTCATGCCAGCAACTCTGCCCTTTGCTCCTCCTGTCCAGCTGTCATATTCCTTCAAATGATCATAGCACCCAGTCATGTGTACAAGCAGGACTAGGAGAGCCAAAAAGCAGGCCAGAAACTCCCAGCCTGGCACCCCAACTCGTGATGCCCACTGCAGGGCAAAGGGTCATCTCAAGTGTCCTCTGAGATAAAAAAAAAAACCAAAAGCCACTTACAATGAATGGCAAATTAAAATAGAAGTCCTTCGTTCTCAGAACTTGCAGCTTCAGCATCTATAGCCTAGACCAATTGAATTGACAGGTACTCTAGACCAACAATCTGCCTCATGTCAGACCCTCTGGTGAGACCCACTGAAGTGAGGACAGCACACGGTGGTTAAAGCGAGAGCTGATGAAACAGTTCAGCCTGACCTCGTGTCTTCTAAGCGTGTTTGTAAGTGGCCATTGCTTTAGACATTTAATCTACAGAAAAGCTCAGTCTTTGAGAATGTAAGAGAAGAATGACATCCATTTGCTGCGGCTTCCATCATGCATGCTGCAGTATGGTGACTTAAACAGCAAGAATTTCTTTTGGGACAGTTGGGAAGCCACAGATCCAAGAAGAGGTAGCATCAGGACACCCTCCTGAAACTCCTTGACTTCCAGATGGCCACACCTATACATAATTTCATATACACTACACACACACACACACACACACACACACACACACACACACTGTATGCCTACACTAGTTTCCTTTTCTTACAACAACACTAATTGGATTGGACCAGAGCCCATTCTAACAGCTTTGTTTTAACTTAATCATCCCTCTAAAGCTGCCGTCTCTAAAATACTCCCATTATTTGAAGTTAGCTTCAGGACATGAATTTTGGGGACCAAATTCTCTAGTGGACCTCTTTGTCAGAGTTGATAAGTTCTGCAAACCCTGTCCTAGGAGACTAATTCACCCCCTTGCCTCATCACTTCACATGCTCTCTGGAAAGCAGAGGTTTCTGCAGCCCAAGGCACTCTGGGAAGAGCAGCTGCGCCACTGGCAGAGGAGGAAACAAAGGAGAGAAAGGAAAGAAGAGTAGGGAAGTAAAGAAAAAGAAGAAGAAAGGAAAAACTGAGGAAGACTCTGGTGAACGTAGCAGGGACAGCAGCAGCCGAGGGAGGTTACCCACCTGTCTCCATCTCCATACTTGCCCCATCTGCAAAGTCAAGCAGAGTGTGGCTTTGTAACTAGACCCTACCACTTGAACCTGTGTGGTCTTGGCTCAACCGTTTCAATTCTTTTTGTTTGTTTGTTTGGTTTGGTTTGGTTTGGTTTTGGTTTTTGGTTTTTTGAGACAGGGTTTCTCTGTATTGCTTTGGAGACTGTTCTGGAACTGGCTCTTGTAGATCAGGCTGTCCTCACAGAGATCCGCCTGCCTCTGCCTCCCAAGTGCTGGGATTAAAGGCTTGTGCCACCAATGCCCGGCCCGCTTCTATTCTTGATATCTCTGTTCATTTATTAGTTCATTTGTTCATTTATGTCACAAACCAAGCACAGGCTCACGGGACCTGCCCCAGGTATCTTTTCCTCATGTGTAAAATGGGAATAGAAGGCTCTAGAAGAAGCCCTAGAATGAAGCCTGGCATGTAGACAGTCTGGGGGAAGTGGCCTCCCTGGAAACACGGGGACTTTGGTCTGTGCTTGTTCACAGAATTCTGTCCCCAGCTGCACAAAAGAGTGACTGCTACCTAGATGACATTTGAGAGAGAAATCAAGAATGATGGGGAGACCAGGAGAGAGAAGAGGAAAGTGCCACCCTGAGTAGTCAGACCCACAACTGCTGTCACAGGAGGCCCAGTTCCCGAGAGAGCCCCAGAACACAGACTCCTCGTCAGTCAGCCCTTGGCCGGCGTCTCTCTTCCTCGGCTGTGGTGTGGCTGAGAAGACCTCTCTGGGAGACTTGAAGTCAGCTGGGGACCAGCCTGAAGGCCTTCTATTAGTAGCCCTCCCCTTCACCTCCTATTTCCCTGCTCCTCTTGCCAGGGCCCTCTCATTCCCCATAGGCTGCTTGGGGCCTCTTGCCCAAAAAGGAAAAGGGAGCAGATAGAGCTCCAACTCTCAAACGTTCTCTTGTGACACTTTACAAGGTCCGTGTCTTGTTATTTCCAGAGGTCGAGTCTATGGAGTTAGCGGAGGAACAAGTCCTCAACACGGTGCAACTATCTCTTCCAAGGTGCTTTACCCAACCTGTGCTTTAAGCCAAAGGCTACGATTACAGGAAATTGGTGCTGGCAAGACCTTTACAGAGCAGCTAGCTTGACCTCTCTCTCTCTTACCTCCAACAGAAAAGCTGAAGTGTCTCAAAAAATACGAGAGTGAGTAGTGTTCATAGACAGCTTCTCCTTGTGACTGCCTAACCCAGTCTCCCTGGAAGCCCAGACTGTGCTGACCTACATTTTTTTTTTTGAGTTGGCAGACTTTCTCCCTTCTGTGCCACTGACTTCTCAGAACCTTCCAACTTTGCCAGGCAAGTCCCATTATCGCCTCTAATTAGAGAAGAACTAATTTCCCGACACATGGAACTCTGCCAAGAAGCCATCCACACGGCTAGGACCTTCAGAGCGGAGCACTGCAACACCAATTCATACAGAAGACACTAGAGCAGCCCCTGCCCTGCAGCCTCTGCCCACACCACTGCTTTGGACAATAAGTGAAGCAAAATGTGCCTTTTCCTGAGGCAGGAGCCATCAGACAGGAGAGACACCTGGCTGTGTTTGCTGGGAAAAGGTCCTCACGACGCATGCCTGTGCCGTGTGCGCTCGCAGGCTGTGTGGACGTTAAGAACTTAGCCTGAAGATCTTTGCTTTGTTGCTGCTGCCTCTATGTGGTTCTCAGGGCTTGAAACCAGGGCCATGTGAATGTTAGGTAAACACTCTCTCACTAAACCCCCTCCGTGTCGGGTGTGAACTATGTAGATCCCCAGAAAATGAGTATGGGAAACGTTTAATTTGGTGTCGAGGGACATTTTATGTGGTCTGCAAAAAATACAAACAAATAATACAGGCACAGGCATACATGTATGTGTGTGCATGTGGAGTCCAGAGGTCCACTTTTTTGTTTGCTTTGAAACAGTCTCTCATGGTCCGGACCTTGCCCAGTAGGTTAGGTTGGCTGTCCACTAAACCCTTGGAGACCTGCCTATCTATCTCTGCTTGCCCAATACTGAATTATTAGTGTGCATCACCAAACCCTGACTTTGTACATTGGTTCTGGGAACTGAACTCAAACACTTCACCAACTAAACTATTAGCCAGGGCTCCTTTTTATCTGTGTGTGTATGTGCACATGCATACATGCCCACACGTGTGTGTACTTGTTCATGTGTGTATGTGAACATGTCTGTGAGTGCACATACATATATGTACATGCACACGTGGGGGCCAAAAGCAGACATCAGGTGTCACTCCTTGATTACTCTCCACCTACTGTTTGAGAAAGACCTCTCTCTGAGTTTAGAGCACACTGATTTCAGCTAGCCTGGCTGGCCAACAAGCCCTGTCTCTGCCTCGCTGGGCTGTGATTACAGGTGTGAGCTGCCAAACTTCTTAATGGGTGTTGAGGACCAGAAACCAGGTCCTCATGCTTGCATAGCAATCATTTTCCATCTCCATGTCTCCTCATTTCTATTTGGTAATGTCTACTTATTTCATTTTCAAGTAGGCTAAACATTGTTACAAAAGGAAACACACACACATATGCACACACATGCTTACAAATCCATACACACATTCATATACACACTTTCATACACACATATACACATACACACATGTATATACATACACATACATACATACACATGCTTACACACATTCATATATATCCATACACACACATACACATACACGCACATATACACACATACACACATGCTGTAAAAGTCCCCATCTTCTCTGTACAGATTACTCACACTGTTTTAGGCATTAGTGAATGATACATACCCCAAAGAGGAGTTGAAGCTGGCATACCCATGATTCTCACCTCCAAAATCACACAAGGCTTCTTAAAATGTACAACCCCAGGGTCCCCCAACATCATCCAAGTCAGACTCCTAGGGGAGAGCTCTGGACCTGGGTTTTAAGCACAAGTCCAGGCACTTCAACCCTGTGTCTGAGGGAGTAAAATCAAGAGTCAGGTGTCCTGGACCAGAAGTGCCCTCTCATGGCCACAGTTCCAGGATTCCAAGAACCTCAGCCCCAAACCTTCTTGTCCTTTCTCAAGAGACACTTTTGTTTTGCTTTGCTTAATCTTGTTTTATGTGTTTTTGTTTTTTTGAAACAGGGTCTCACTATATAGCCCTGGCTGTCCTGAGACACAGTATGTAGACCAGGCTGTCCTCGAACTCACAGAGATCCTCCTGCCTCTATTTCCTGAGTGCTGGGATTAAAGGCATGCTACACTCAGTTCGAGAGATCTTCGGCTTCTACAAGGGGACACATGTGCAGATATGTTACTTCCTGGAGGATCAGGTCAGATGCAAGAAGGAGAGACACAAGTATCCACAGGGTGGCTTCACAGTCAGCCTGCTGGGTACCCAGAAGGTAAGTCAATGATATCTAACAACATCACATGTCACTGGGCTCCATGGCCTGAGAAACCGGCTCTGACAGCTTCCCACCCAGCTAACTATGGCCTCACAGCTCATTGAGGACTTGATGGCCCTGTGGCAACTCAAACATACCTTGGGTACCTTGTGCTTTTGTCTGGCTTCTGGGGTCTCAGTTATTTGTCTTTTTATTAAGTCCATGTTTGGGGGCAAACCATTCCCCTATGTGTAGCATAGGGATACACAGCCATAAAACGTTCTCATTTGGGGGTGAATAATTCCCTTTATCTTCAGGGCAAGGGACAGGGAGTGGGCACACCCTAGAAACAAGGCACCTGTGGGGATGCTGCTGGGCTGTGTCCCAGAAACCTGGACTAAAGGTTAACTGAGGTGCCTAGTTAGCACGTCCAAGGGGACACTGGCCACCCCCCCCCCAGCATCCCTCAGTACGGGTGGTTCCTCCCAGCACTTCTCACCAGTC
Source organism: Mesocricetus auratus (assembly GCF_017639785.1). Classification (NCBI taxonomy): domain Eukaryota; kingdom Metazoa; phylum Chordata; class Mammalia; order Rodentia; family Cricetidae; genus Mesocricetus; species Mesocricetus auratus. Next base: position 2,928,758 of record NW_024429199.1, read on the forward strand.
CCCTGCCCTAAACCTCTCCCTCCCAGGGGTTGGCTTCCACTCCCTTCCCGCAGCATGATCTTCACAACTCAGCCATTTTGGCTCCTCTGGTCTCTTGACCTCGTGGCCTGGGCCGCCTTGGTTGGCAGCTCCTCTCTTCTCCTCCCCCTCTCTCCTCTCAGGGTCTGGTTTATTCTGCTAGCCATGTTCAGCCTGGACTTTCCCCTCTGCCTGCTTTTCCCCTTACCACCTACAGCAAATGTCTTCCCCATCCTTTAGGCGTGGTCATGTCCTCCTCCTTCTATTTCAATTTTTCATTCAACTATTAAAGTGCTCGCAGAACATGCATAAAGTCCTGGAGCTCAGTGCCTGGCACCCTGAAGACACTAACTGAGAAGGTCATGAGGGACACTAGACATCTGCATTTCAAGAGTCTTCAGTGAAACTGGTGGAGGCACCCTAAGGATTTCACTTGAATAATCATGGCACTGGTGATAACTATCCTCTTGCAGGTCCCATTGTGAGTCTTAAGTTCACAATAATGGTACCCAACACACTACAAAACGTGCCGTGAATGGCGTTCACTCCTAGCCTTCCTCTCCCTCTCTGGGCTGTTTTTAATGAATGTGACCATGAAGCAGGCTGGTGTGTCACCCATCCTGAACTGCTCAGAACAGAAGAGGGGAGAGCTGTGAGGACAGGACCTTGACAAAACCTAGTCTGTAGCCAGCAGAGGTCGTCCCCCCCAGCAGCCAGAACCCCTGACCTTTGTCAAGAGACCACCATGGCGATTTCACTTCACCACAGGACGGCTCCAGGTGGGGCAGTCTCACACGGTGGGTAGAGCACGTATCTAAGTCTTGTCAGCATAGACACCTTCAGAACATTGAAAACTAAGTGCCAGTCAGCTCTCCCAAACACTGAGAGGAGACAGACTCTGGCGCCCATGTCTAGTAAGGGGGACTAGGCAGGAGGCCACTGTCCACCAGTCTGTCCATCTGGTTTTCTCCTATTCCCTCTATCAGTTAATTATCACAGCAGCCTTGTGATGTCACTGTGTAGCCACACATGGGAAATTTAAATCTCAGAGAGGTACATTAACCCTAAGACCCTGGCCTCCAGGTCCAGCCTCAAGCTGCTGTTCTTGCTAAAGCGTAACCAGAGTCTTGGGTGCACCTTCTGGGCCAGTTGACTGGGGCTCTCTGAGAACTACCTTCCTCACCCGCTGTTCACATTACCCTTGTTCCCCACCCCCACTAGCAGGCGGCCAGATGGTGCCCCGCCCGGAGTCAATGACGCTGTGTGCCACTCTGGTCTTTTTATAGGTACTTCTATCAACTGCTCCACCCTTTGACCTTTGGAGCTCAAACTGAAAGACACCAGTAGCTTGCTCCCCTCTGTCCCCAGCTTGCAGGCAGCAAACCATGGGCCCTTTTCATCTCCACAACCCTGTGACCCAATTGCCTATCCTGTTTGTGCGATAGGATAGCAGCTTGGAGCAGAGCTCTGGAGTTTGGTCGGTCTCCGTTCAAACCCAGGTCCATTTGGATTTCTAGTAGTCAGTGTTCATCTTTGAAGCTGCTTTCTAGAGCTTCCCAAAGGGTAATGACCTCACTCAGGCACCATGAAAATGCAGGGAAGTGCAACGGCAGAATTCCAAGTGCCGGGTTCAAATCCCAGACCTTCATAACCAACTGTCTGACCTGGCACAGGCTACTTACCCGTTCTGTGCGTCAGTCTCTACGTGTAAGTGGAGACGCTGATATGCTTACTCCCCAGGGTGTGATGAAACTGTGAGAGAGCAGAGTCACCCATGAGGAGTTCAGAGCAGACACAGTTTCCAAAGATATAAAGTTCCTGGCATGGACTGTAGAAGGTGCTGAGTATTCACCGAACACTGGTAGCTACTGGCTGTCATTACCATGGCGAGCAGAAAATAAAAGCCTAAGCACCATCCTGTGAAGCAGGATAAAACCACGAACACAGACCAAATATCAAGGTGGACTGTCTTGCCCCAAGCTGGACACTGTGTGAGGTCACTGCCCATCCACGTCAGTCAGAGAATTCTGCTTCTCAGCCTGCACCTTCGGTGGAATCCCACCAGTTAGTCACAGAGGGTCTCCATACTGTTTGTTCTAAACTAGAGCCTAGCTGTCTTCTCCAAGGGTGTTGGGCCTCACTTGTAGCTGTCCTGGGATGCGTGTGGCTCACCGGCCACAGGACGGACACGGGGCTAAAGAGATGGACTATCTGTCTCAGGACCCTTGGGTCTAAGCTTCAAATTCCCGTTCCATTTCTAATGACAAGTTCAAGCTTTCTTCTCTGGATCTGTCCCCTGTCTGTCACATGGATTCAGTCACAGTGTCTGCCTCACAGGTGATGGTATGAAGGAGATGAAACCACGGCTATAAAAAGCTTTCAACAGAGCCAGGCACCCAGGGAGCTCATACATGGTCTCTTCTGCTGCTTTTAGGCGCTGGTGTAGTCTGTGCATGTTGACACATCTTTCCCTCCTGCCCGCACCCATGCTCAGAGCACCCTTTCAACCCCCACCCTGCTGGCCCCTTCTCGTCACCAGTCAATCATCTGTGCTGGGTGGGTCAGGTGACCTCAGGAGTGCCTCACCAAATTCCATCTACTGTAAGACTCTCTGCGCTAAAATTAAATCGGCTGGGAAAGAAGGATTTCAAACATTTTCTAAATTAAACTTGCAGGGGCAAAACAAAGAAGCTCAGCCAGTCTTCAGCGCTGCCTGCCCTTTCCCCTCAGAGAGATGGAGGTGTGTCCTTTGGAAACTGGGCTGGTCGGTAGAGGAAGAGGGCTGGGAACTGTACACACCTCTCAGCCTGTGCCTGGGTTACCAACCCTGAAGTGGGAACCATTGCTCCACTGACAGCACTGTCTACAGAGGGTCAACACTGCCATCTGTTGATCATGAAGAATGCCTGTTTGGGCTCCCAAGAAAATCCCGCTGGCCACTCCTCCAAAGCATTTTTTACTAGCCCTTTGCCGGTCCCTAGAAAAGCCAGTGGGTTTGTAAACTGTGCCAAATTTACATAACTAGTCACAGAGTCTAAATGAGCCTCATCTTCAAAGTAATTCTTAAACAGCTAGATGATTATGTGCAGACTGGGTGTCCCTTTTGCAGGGGCTAGAGCCATGGTGTGAAGGTTGTGAGTGCACCCCACTGTCGAGGACCTGAGTTCAGTTCCCAGAGCCATACCAAGCAGCACATAACCACCTGTAACCTCAGCTCCTGGAGAATCGGTGCATATGCCCACACACTACTCGTAATTAAAAACCAAATCAAATCCTTAAATAAGTAGCTGAGACTAAAAGTGCTTCATATTTCAAATTTCTAGACTTGCATATTCTTGCATAAATATAATGAGGCATCTTGGAGCTGGAACACAAGCCTGCATATAAAATTTACTTATGTCTTCCATGGTTTTTTGCATAACCGGGGCCATTTTCCACAATTTTGTGCACAAAACAAAATTTCATGGCCTAAGGTTTTCCACTTGTGTCATATAGAGGTGAAGGTTTGGGGTATTTGATGTTTTGGGCTTTTCGATTGGAGATTCAGCTCCACTGGCCTCCCCAATATGAGTGTAACATGCTACACAGCCCATGTCCACAAGAGGGACTCAGGCCGCCCAGGTTCTTTCCCTCTGAGAATGGTGAAACAGAATCGCAGATTTCCCTTGCAAAGGGCTGAATGAAGAATCGTCAGTTCTGAGTAACTTCTCAAATCGTCAGTTCTGAGTAACTTCTCGGCACACCTGTGAACTGTGACTGGAGACCACAGCCCGGCAACTGTCAGATTGTTACACAGAAGTTGATCGGATACCAAGCCCCTCCTCAAACAGACAACACAGCTGTCTCCAGCAGGGGTGTCTATTTTTTAACACTGCAGCACGACACTGCCTTCTCCAAGGGTGTTGGGCCTCTCTTGTTGCTGTCCTGGATGCGTGTGGCTCACGGGCCTCAGGACGGGCACGGGGCTAAGGAGACGGACAGCCTGCAGCAGAACACATAGTGAGACCCCATGGGTCTAGCTGACCCCATTGTTAACGGTCCTGTGTTTGGGCATATGAAATACATGTAGGATCATATGTACGGTGCTCTGAACCTCAAGTCTGACTCCCCAAAGCTGTGAAGTGACTGTGAGGCTGCTCAGAACTCTGTCGGCAGGGAGGGGGGGATATCCCCCAACCCCCCCCCCCCCACATTCTCAGTAATACGCAATGGCAAAGCATTAGGAGTGGGCTTGCTGAACTAAGTATAGCATTGAAAATTACAATGCTTAAGCCAGGCATGTTGGCTTATACCTATAACGTAGTACTTGGGAAACTAAGACAGGAGGATTGCTATGAGTTCTAGGCCAGACTGGGCTACAGTGTGAGAGGAGTCACAAAAACACAAAAAAACTGAAGCCCTATTGTGGAAATTACTACAGAGCAGTGGGATGGCTCAGTGGGTAAAGCTTGCTGCCAAGCATAGTTCAATCCCTGGAATCCACACAGCAGGGGAGAACTGACTTCTGCAAGTTGTCCTTATGCATATATATAAACTAAAATAAATGAGTATAAGTTCTGGCCCGCGGGGTCAGTAACGGGGACCCTAGGGGAGGGAGTGAGAATGGGGGAACAAGAGACGGAGACAAGACAGGTTTCTGATCAAGTCTCCTTTATTGAAAGTACCAGCAGGGCTTAAGTAGGGCAGGTAGCAGAAGGGCGGGGGAGCAGAAGTTCTCCTTGGCAGGGTGTGTTCCAAGGACACAAGTCTGCAGCTGGGGGAGTCTGGGGTGCAGGCCAGGTGGCAGAAGGGCGTGAGAGCCTGGGCTGCAGGCCTTGAAAATATGCTGTACAGGAAGATAAGCAGGCACAGAGAAACAGAAACTTAACTAAGTGTTAGTCTCTAAGAATACAGTAGGAATATTAAGATGGCTTCTATCATGCTATCCTTATTTAGGGCCCTCCACAAGTATACATTTTTTTTTAAATTAAAGAGGAAAGCTGTGATAGAAAGAACTTACAATGACGCCCTCTGCAGGGCATTGTGACCACATGCTTAGAACTTTTTGAGCCCATGGGAAAGTACATGGAGCGGAACAGCTGTGGAAATGGCTGCCCATCACTCCAGCCCGTGTTCATCAGAACAGCTCCCAAATCATGACACGGAGACTTATTATTAATTATGAATGCTCGGCTTCAGCTTATACTTGTCCTGCTAGCCCTTTTAGCTTAAATTAACCGTTTCTCTTCAACTATGTTTTGCCTCGGGGCGTTTACCTTTCTTAAACCCTGTATGTCCTGCTTTCATAGCTTCTCTTGGCTGGCTGCCTAGCCCTGAGCGTCTCCCTCTCTGTCCCTCATTCCCTCCTCTCTCTTATTTCCCTGGCCTAGATTCTTTCTGCTACTTATTCCCTCTGCCCACCACCCACCTATCCCTCTACTGCCTATCTATTGGCCATTCAGCTTTGTATTAGACCAATAAGGTGCCTTAGGCAGGCAAGGTAAAACAGATGCAACCCAGCTTTACATAGTTAAACAAATGCAGTGATAAACAAACGTAGCACACCTTTACATAGTTAATATTCCACAATACTCCCTGAGAAAAATTACAAGTTTGGACAGTCAACTGCAAATGAGAATGAAGGACGGCATGACAGTGCCTCTTAAAAATGTAAAAGTACACATTTAAATCGGTGACAAATCACGTTAACAGAAGAAACAGCTTCACGGTGTGAAAGTGTCCAACACTGTGGCTCCCGTTAGACACACCAGTTGCTTTTAAACAGTGCTTCTCATTTCACTAACTCATTCTCAGAGGTCCTAAGACTCGGGTGGGGCATTCTCCTTGGGTGGGGCATTCTCCGCACCTGCTGGTTCAGAGGACAGCTGGAATGGCAGCCACACAGGCCGCCTGCACACCTCCTTTCTCAGCTAAAGCTACTGGGTGATGATCTGGGGGTCTGAACCAGTTCTCCCCAAAGAAGGTCTCCTCTACTTTTCTTCTTGTCTTCCCCCACCTGTGAAGCTGTTCCCAGGGAGTGCTGGGAAGTGTTTAACGATTTGCAGTGGGGAGGTGAGAGTCTTTCACACTCAACGTTCACTCATGCACACTCACGCACTCTCTCTCCCTCCTCCTCCTCTTCTTTCTCTCCTAGGCAGGGTCTCATTGTGTTGCCCAGGATGCCATTAAGCTTAGGCTCAAACTATCTTCCCTTCTTAGCCTCTGAGTAGCTGGAACTACAGGCAAGGATCACACACTATTCTATGTTTTATCATTTTTATACAAAGCATAAAATGCTTTACATAGGGGCTTAGGGGATTATTGAATAGGAGAGTGCTTGTGTGAAAGCAAGAGAACCTGAGTTCAAATCCCCAACACTCATAAAAGTCGGATGTGGCTTTCTCTTCATATCAACAACCCCAGCACTGGGTGGGGTGGGTAGCAGGTGGGCAGGAAAGACAACGGATCTGAGGAGCTTTCTGGCCTTTCATCCTAGCCAAAATGCAGCATTCCACATTCAGGGAGAGGCCCTGTCAATGACGATGATGATTAATAATAATAACAATAATAATAACCAATAAGAACTATGATAAAGAAAGACGCCTGAGGACTGGAGAGATGGCTCAGCGGTTAAGAGCACTGGCTGTTCTTCCAGAGGTCCTGAATTCAAAACCGGGCAACTACACGGTGGCTCATAACGATCTCTAATGGGATCTGGTGCCCTCTTCTGGCCTGCAGTTATACATGCAGAGCAGTCATACATAGAATATAAATAAATTAAATTTAAAAAGTGAAAAAGAAAGACACCTGACTTCTTCCTCTGGCCTCTGCATGTACATGCATGAGCATGCAACTCGTGTAAAATGTTTTCTTTTTAAATGTCATTCACAAAACTTACTATTTCAGTAATCTTCAAAAGAGACAATACAGACTTTTTTCTACTCCCACTCCAAAAAAAAGCTTGGTTTCCTCTGTCTTGACTGACTACAGGCAACAGTGTGGGGAGCGAAGTCAGCATTTTATACTGGAAATCAGGAGCATGAGACCAGAAGCGAGGTCTGGGAGCAGAAGCAGATTCCAGTAAACGCCTGTGCAGCTGGGGCTGCCAGGAGCTGGGGACAGCAAGCCTCAAGTGGATTCCATCCGCAAGCATGAATTGCAATGCCACCCACAGTCCCGGGCATCACCCCCAGACCCCATCAAACATCTAGGAAAATGAGATGCAGAGAAGCCAGAGTACAGGGAAGTCATGAAAAGATAGGAATCCATATCGTTCAGACTCAGCAAAGGAACCACCTATGGCAGACTATATCTCTGCTCAAACCTTTCACGGGCCACTGTGGCTGACTGGGAGGCCACTGGCGGCTTCAGGAGGTGGGAGAGCAGAGGCCTCTCATCATCCTCCCCCAGAGGCCCAGCCCAGCCTCTGGCCGCCTTCCAATTAATCTGAAATCTGCTTCACTGAGAATTCCCTTCAAAAAGCAATTTGCATTTTATTAATGAATTCATAGAGACAGAAAAGCCTCCCAGAAATCAGCAGTCCAGGCAGGCATGTGGGGGATGGGGGGCCAGACTGTTCCTGGGGAGAGAAAGCTCAAGTGACTGGAAATAGAAGTCACAAATAGTGTTCATAGAGGGTGACAGGCTCCTCCAGGGACAAGGCAGGGTAATAACTTTGCTTTCAGTACAACATGCATAATGATGCTCAGACAGAAGGCCCAGGTGGCAGTATTTTAAAGGGCCAAGCACTGGTATGGGCTGGCCTGTCACCAAGTCACAATGTTCCTTCCTTTCCCTCTTAGACATTGTTGTTTACCTCGTTTTCTTAAATTAAACTGATTAATCTGTTTTTGCTGTCTTAGAATCATCTTGTAAACTTTATTTCATGATGAGGCATCCTGAAGACAATTTGGAAAATGGCAGTAAAAAACAAAAGACAAAAAGCCTTAGCACAATGCAAATTCAGTCCAATTGGCACGGCAAAGCTGCAACTTCTTAAATCATGTGTTAAAACTTCCTCAACTGGGAGGGCACGGACTCCCACCCCACCTGAGGAGCCACCTGCCATGGATAGATTCTGGGAGGAGGAGTCAGTTTTCTTTAAGGTGTGACCCTGGCAAGTCGGCCATGGCCACACACCCGTGATTATTTGGGTAGCACACATTTGTATTAGTGTTTGTGGTTGGCTGGCTTCATTTTAAAGGGGCATGGAGTTGGGTGGGTGGGGAGGTCACAGCAGATCCGGGAAGAGTCGGGGAGGAGTGACTGTGATCAAGACACACTGTGCGAGATTCTCAAATAGTTAGCAAAGAGTTCCACACCGTTTATCCATCATTTAAAAGCTGCGCCCCCTCGCCCCCAAGCTCTCCGTGTGGTCTCTTATTACCGTCACAAGGATTCTGATCCCCCTCGTGAACAGTCTCAACTGATTATGATCAAATTCATAATGTTCTTTCTTCAACTCGGTAGAAAGGTTACTCGATTTTTAACTTCTTTCCTGGACTAGTGATACGAATATTGGCTCTTGTAGCAGCAACAGCAGGAACCATCCTCAGCTGCCAATCGCTGTGCTCAGGAAGCCACATGTCTGGACCCCACAGTGCGCTGCAGCTAACTGTGAAGTCAGGAAATGAGGACGTCAAGTGCATCTTGTTTTCCAGTTTTTTGTGTCTGTATGGTATGCATGTGTGTATTCATGTTTTAACATGTGCTTGAGTGCATGTGTATGTGGATGCCTGTGCACATGTGTGGGCTTGCATGTATATGCCCAAGCTTGATGTCAGGAATAATCTTCAATTGCTCATTTATCTTATTCATTAATGGTTTCTTAATCAAGCCCAGAGCTCAAGGATATGACTAATTTTGTTAGCCAGTTTGCTTTGGGGATAGCCCTGTCTGTACCTTCTGGGTCTAGAATTGTAGGCAAACCACCACATCCAACCAGTACTTACTGAGTTTCTGAAATCTGAATTCTAATTGTTGCTTTTATACAGTTTATAGACACTTTAACCACTGACCCATTTCCTAAGCCCCAATTAAATGCATTTTTAACTGATATCTTGAACTTAACATATATTTATTATATATAACCTCATGTAAATAAAGGAGTAACTGTGGACATTTTTGCTGCATTCCTAAAGTGTATGTTGTTTTACATACTGGCACTTTATGAGAAGTATTCAAAATATATCCAAGCTGCTATCTCATGGTACTCTAGCTGGGTATAATAGCTGCAAGACACACCCCATGCTGCACCCTACTGTACCTTACCTCTTGCTCCCCTTGCTGGTGGTGCCAAGTTCTCCCACCTCCAACATAAACGACACTGCAATGAGCAGGCTCAGTATGGAGCTAGTGAGAGTTTCTTTGGGAAAAGCACATGGGGAAGAAATGATAGGTCAAGATGACGTGCAAACTCTGGCCTTCAACACAGGGCCAGATTGCCCTCTTTAAAGCCTGAGCTACTGGCTTGTTCCCTGTGCATACCTCTTCCTACAGCCTTGCAAACACCTGGCATCATCCAACTTCCTATTTTGCCAGGCTAATTAGTATAAATTAGTATTTCATATTTTCATTTGCATTGTTTGATTACTAATTACCCTAAACATCTCTTCATAATATATTTCACAGTGTTATGCAACTAGTTTCTGAGGTGGCTAACTCTCCTGTCCCCACCCATTAGTAATTTTTATTTATTTATCTTGTAGAAGGTCCTTGTATAGTCTGAACACCAATTCCAGAGAGTTTAGATATTCTGAATATTTTCCCCAGCCCTTTGGTCTCTTTGCTTTATCTGTGGTGTTTCTTGATTCCCTACTGATTTTTAGCATCATCTCTAACCCTTGTTTTTTTCACACATATGCAGACTTGTCTCCAAGTCTTCCTGTATGTTCCAGTGAGGCAGAATGTTCTGGGTTTACTTCAAGACTACACTGAAGGGTTCATTCTTACTTCGCAATGTGTTGACGTCTAGTTGAAGAGGCCCCTTGATATCTTAACTCTTGTTTTTCAAGTTAATCAATTATGAACATTTGCTTATTTGCACTAATGTTACAGGAATGTGCCTCAAGAATGCAAGTGAAGTTTTTGTTTGAATTGTTTATATTAATAACTGAATGTATATCTCCCATTTGCGTCATTCTAATATTGCCCAATTTTTAACTGATTTGCCTTTTCTCCTGTTTATTATTTATTTAGTTGGAGAGAAGCATGCATGTCATGTGCACTTGGTGGAGGACAGAGACCGACATTCAGAAGTTGACTCTCTCTTTCCGCCATGTGGGACCAGAGACTGAGTTCTGGTCATCAGGCTTAGCGATAAGTGCTTTTACCCACTGAGCCATCCTGCCAGCCTGGATTTTAGCAGTGTTAATACTCCCCTTTGAGTAGCTGTGCCATCTTGTTCGGATGGCTTGGACTCTTGTTTCTGTTGTGAACAGTGCTTTACTTTCGACTACAGTCTTAGAGACACCATTGATTTTGTAGGCTAATATTTCTCTCAGAGCATTGCTGAAGTTTTATTCCTGCTAACAGCATTAATTCTGTAGATTGCTCTAGAAAGAGGGGTTCCTCTTCTGAAAATTATGAATGTTTCAACTCTTCTCTTTCAACTGCTACCCATAGTTTTTTTTTCCTTTTTCTTGTATTGTCCAGCACCCCAACCCCAGGCAGTGACAGGGAAAGGGGTGTTATTTTTCTAGTTCTGTCTCAAGAGAACACATCTAAGTCTTCCTCACTGCAGACAATCCTTTATTTGATGAAAGGTTCTGGCCCATAAGATTCACAAACTTCTAGAACTCCTATCTGTAGCCTGGTAGGCTTATTTTTTAAAATACGGTATTTTAAACATATTTTCCTTTTCTAATTTTTTTCTGTGAAGATCGAGATAATTACAAAATGGCCCTTTAATCTTTTAATTGAGGCCTTCACTCATCTAATGTCCATCTGTCTTTTCAGTCCTTGACTAAGTAAGGCTTGCTTGACTTTGATGTATCATTTTCAAAATAAGCAGTTGTATTCAGCAAATATTTTATTCCCTTGTTATGTATCCATATTTATAAGTGAAGTGAGTCTATCATATATCTTCTGTCTATGGAATCAAGATTATGCCATATTGTAAATTGAATTCCATAGCTTTCATTTTTCTATTTTGTGATACAATTTGTTTGCTAATTTTCTTGTCACTGTGACAAACACACGAGAGAAAGATAAATGTAAAAGGAAGAGGGAATCATTTCATGGTTTCAGAGACGGCAATCCATGGCTGCTTGGTTCTTCCTCTGTGGCCTCTGGTGAGGTAGAGCATCTGGTAGAGGCTGCACCTCATAACAGCCAAGAAGAAGAGGGAGGAGGCAGAGAGGGGACAGGCAAAGTGGCCTACTTCCTCCGCCCAGGCTCTACTCCCTAACAGTCCGTTTAATTAGCTTAGTCATCGTCATGATCTAATTACCTGTTAATAGTGTCACCAGCTAGGGACAAAGGTTTCAACATATGCCCATTTTGGAAGGACACATCGTATATCCAAACCACAACAACTTTTATAACTTGTCTCTAAGGCCTGGCAAAACTCACCCACAAGGCTGATTGAACCTGTGGTATTTTGGAAGCTTGCCCTTTGCCTTCCTGTTCAATTTGTGTCATAGAAATGGGACCTAGCAGTTGTGAATTGAAACTAACGTGAGTGTGTATTAGTTTGCTGTTGTCTGGATGTTGACTGTCCCTGTGGGTTTGTGTGTTAAAGGCTTGGTCTCCAGGGCCAGGCTGTTGGGACACAGTGTAGCCTCACCAGTGTGAGTCTAGTGGGAAGATGCTCTTGGATGGAATAGAGGCACACATGCTCTCTTCTTCCCCATTTTTCTCCCTTGCTTATGACCTAAGTATCTGTTTTTCCACACGATCCCACCACACACAGTATGCTGTCTCCTCACAGGTTCGTTTGCTCAGGGCCCGCCACCCTGGAAACTGTGAGCCACGGTAAATCTTTCCTTGCTATAGCTACCTCAGACACTTAGTCTTATTGAAGGGAAGTTGACGATACACTGTCTGGTTCAAGCTCTCAGGCTTTCCTGTATGGCCTTAAAATCCCACGCTTTTCTATTGCTTTGTGCTCTTCTGTGCTGTCAGATCAGAGGCGACTGGGTGTCTGTGCTCCTCTCTGCTCTCCCGTCTCCCTGGCACACTTATTTCCCTCTTTCCATTCCGAACTTTTAGTTACTTTTTTGTTTTGTTTTTTCTTGATGAATCTTTTCGGAGATCGGTCTTGTCAACACTTCCAGAAACCAGTCAATTGTTTTTGTTATTCACTATTTTATTGAGTCCTGATCTTAAAAATCTTTATTTTCTTGTTTGCTCTGTGACTCTTTTCCAAATTCTTCTATTATTCACATTTCATGGTTTCAAAAATTAAGATCTGTAAATTTTAAAAAATTTTCTATCTTGGTGCCTCAATGAACACTTCTTAAATTCTTTTATGAGCTCAACTCAAAGGTTATTTGGTAGTACGCTATTTTTGTTTCCAAACATGAAGAATTGTTTGACAGTGTTGTTTATTATTTACTTCTGAATGTATGTACTACTAGCTGGCTACCTAATGAAGGTTATTTTTATTTTTGGTTGTGAGCCTAGCCTTTAACGGCTGAGCCATCTCTCCAGCCCATGAAGGTTATTTTTAATGTTTCACATATCATTTGTTTTTTGAAATTTTTTTGTTTTTGTTTTTTATTGTTCTCTCTCATATACTTAATCTATAGGTTTAACTGTAATGTAGGATGATCTATTTCCGTCTCCAATTCTTCTGTTAATTTTTTGAAATTATGGGTGTGTACCCATGCCCACGAGTGACGGCTCAAATGCGGAGGTTAGAGGACAACTTGGAGAGCTTGGTTCTCTGCTTCTACCACATGGGTGCCAGGAACCAAGCTTAGGCCACCAGGCTTGGTGACAACAGCCTTTGTCTGCTCAGTCATCCATGGGACCACTCTCTGTTCTTTCAGTTCTTGAAATCGTTCAAGGGTCCCATGGGACATATGTCTAAGGCAATGTCTGCTGTCTGCTATTTCTCTTGTGCAGGTTTAGTGTCGATCATCTTTTGTTTGTGTTGTGGGATAGTCACCAGAGAAGACTGCTCGGACTTTCCATTCATAGCCAGCCACTATTGAATTGGTTGGACTGCAGCCTGTAAGTCATTCCAATAAATCCCCCCTCTCTCTCATATACATATATGAGAGGTGGATATATATATATATATATATATGTGTGTGTGTGTGTGTGTGTGTGTGTGTTCCATAAGTTCTGTGACTCTAGAGAACCCTGATTAATACACACAGTTTGTGTAGATCCTTGACAAAGGGATTGGAGAGAGAGAGACAATGATGACTTTTTCGAATTGTATATGAGGTGGGAATGGAAACTACTTCATTAAGTTTGGTTTGTTTATCTGTCCTCTGACTCAGGGGAACCACTCTGGGCCCCACATATCCAACAAGTAGAAAACCCAGTGTCAGTTTTGAGGACACATTCCCTCCCCCGAAGCCTGCAGATCACCCAGGAGAGTGAGTTGTTTGTAGTCTGGAGTACCACAGAAGGGCTTGCCGGTCTCTATTGGCCTCCTCTGGGGGGCTCTGCAATGTGGTGATGGCTGCTCTGTGCTACTGTGATGTGCTCTGTAGACCAGGCTGGCCTCCAGCGCTGTGATTTGCTCTGTAGCCCAGGCTAGCCTCCAGCGCTACTGTGATGTGCAAAGCAACGGTCCACACTGTGCGGTCTTCCTCCCCAGTGCACACACCACGGCTGATGGGACAAACTGAAGGGAGGAGGGACCGAGGCTCACGCTGGCGTCTACACCCTCCCCCATCCTCTCAGCTTTGGGGACCTCTTCCTCCCCTCCCATGCCACATGCCAAGGCCAGCTCACCTCTGTCAGGCCAAAGCTTACCTCCATCTGCTCTGGGCTGGGACCATCTCCACCCAGAAGCCTCCGTATAAGAGTTTGAAGCAGTCAGGCTTTGTCCCTTCCCGTGGGAGAGGGAGTACAAGGAGAGCTTGGGATTCAACAGAACCGTTCTTCTTAAGAATGCGGCTGACTACAACGAAATAGTTTGTTGTCCGTGTTTGCGTGTGCACATGCGCATGCGCGCACATTCAAGTGTACTACTCCTGTGGGTCCATGGGCTTATGGGGCCGAAACAGGAGAGGTGCCTTGCTTTATTTCTCTTACCCGACTCCCTTGGCAGGGTCTCTCACTCAACTTGGAGCTGACTTTCCAGCTGGGCTGCTCTTGGGCCAGCAAGCTCTTGGAATCTGCTCATCTCTGTCCCCTACAATGCTAGGGTTGCATGCACACCTGGCTATATTTAGCTTTCTTGGAGGTATGGGAGATTTGAACTCATGAACCCGACGCTTTAACAAAAAAGCACTCTTACCCATGGAGCCATCTCCGCAGAGCCCTTGATTTTTTTTTTTTCTATACACATCATGTGGCTCCTCCCACACCCCTGCAGAGTGCCCAGGCCTCCTCAGGGTCATGACCTGAGGAGCAGGGAGCTGGTAGCTGAGGATGAGGTAAAGTCCCTGGTCCTGTTGATGTAAGGTGACACAACTTGAAAGGCCTTTTATTATGATCCCAATGAGTTAGTCAAGATCTGGTGCTGAACTGTCCCAGCAGCTCCCTGCCGGGTTCTGAGTCCCCCTTTCTCTTGTGGTGCTGGTCCCAGGTCCCTCTCAGTGCCCTCCCTGGCCTGACACAGGTCAGAGACTGACACTGAAGCCTCCACTTTATAGACACTGTGTAGACCCTGAGGCCCAGAGAACTAATCAATTTGGTCAACTGGGAAACATGGTGTTTACCGGATCTCTGTGAACTCCCAGAGTTTCTATTATTTTTGCTCTGGGAAATTCCTGCTCTCACATTGGCAGGAATGAGCACACACACACACACACACACACACACACACACACATACACACACACACACACACACACACACACACACAATATGCACATACCATATGCCATATAACATTTTTGTACCATACTTACCACGGCCAATTTGTGTCAAAAATTTCCAAAAGAGAATGGGAAGTCCCAGGCCACCCCAACAGTCCAAAGCCAGGACAGAGGGAACAGGCCGGCTGCCATTTTTCTCTCCCCTGAGGCTATGTTTCTGAGAGTCCTGAGGAGGAGAGCCCCTCAGGAAGGCTCCAGGAAGTGCTGCCCCTGCAATAGTTCCTCAATTGCTGTCACATGCAGCAGCTCCCCATCCCCGAAAAGATCAGAGAAAGGACTGTGCAAACTTTCTGTTTAAGGCAGGGTTCTGAGTTTGTGCATTTTTAAGGAAAAAATGCCACCTGCTGTCAGAGCTCAGGCAGTAACTCTCCTCTGGGAGCTGTAAATTCAACACATGTAGCTCCTTCTAACTCACATCTTGCCTCCCAGGCCCCTGGTAACCTGCCCCAGGCTCAAAGACTTCCTGGGAGTAGTCAAAGCAGCCCCGGCTGGGGATTCCTATCAGGGGTGGTCCTGACGCCCTGGCCTGGCTGATCCAGAAGTAGGGGGAGTCTCAATCTGCCATCAAACCCACACCCTGAGGGCTGCTGCTCCCACGGCAAAACCCTGGGCTGTGGGTGGCAGAAGCCTAAGGAAGAAAATGAAAATAAGCTCCCCCTCCCCACTCATAGGGTCTCTACACTTCACATTCTCATGTACACAGGCTTGTTTGTTTTGTGCTGGGGACCCAAAATTACAGTGGGAGCCCATGGCCTCACTGCAGTCCCTGGAGAGGGCTGAGGTTAGCCAAAATGTCAGAAATGGGTTTAGGGGGGCTTGGGGGAATAGGGTGGTCAGTGGATGGGTTTAGGGGGACTTGGGGGAGTAGGGTGGTCAGTGGATGGGTTTAGGGGGGCTTGGGGGAATAGGGTGGTCAGTGGATGGGTTTGGGGGCTTGGGGGAATAGGGTGGTCAGTGGATGGGTTTAGGGGACTTGGGGAATAGGGTGGTCAGTGGATGGGTTTAGGGGGACTTGGGGGGTAGGGTGGTCAGTGGATGGGTTTAGGGGGACTTGGGGGGGTAGGGTGGTCAGTGGATGGGTTTAGGGGACTTGGGGAATAGGGTGGTCAGTGGATGGGTTTAGGGGACTTGGGGGGGTAGGGTGGTCAGTGGATGGGTTTAGGGGACTTGGGGAATAGGGTGGTCAGTGGATGGGTTTAGGGGGGCTTGGGGGAATAGGGTGGTCAGTGGATGGGCTTAGGGGGACTTGGAGGGGTAGGGTGGTCAGGGGATGGGCTTAGGGGGACTTGGGGGGGTAGGGTGGTCAGGGGATGGTGAGTGGGTGAAGTGTTGATCCTTTGGTCCTTGCCACCCGGCTTTTGAAGCAGATTTGTTCTGTAGCTGAAAGGGAAACAGTTATCAAGGAAAATGAGTGGCTTGGGCTTGTTGCAGTTGAATGTGAACTATCTCTAGCGACCCCACCTTGAACCCTTGCTCCCTAGGGTGTTGGAGCTGTCTTGGAGGATTGTGGAACCTTTGAGACTGCAGTCTAACTAGCATTGGTGTCTCTGGGGGCACCTCTGAGGGTTACAGCCGGGCCTTACTTCCATGAGCTTCCTGTCAAATGATAGGACCTGCTACCATACCATATGCTCCCTCCTGGGGACTGTCTACCCTGAGTCAGGAGCCACAGTGACCCCCTCCTCTCTTACACAGACCGCTTCTATTGGGTATTTGGTCACAGTGACAAAGTGCCTGGTACAGCTTCAAGCCTGGCTGTTCAGAAAGGAGAGGGTGCAGCCTGAGGGATGCTGAGGACATCAGGTGTGCAAATTCTTAAAGGCTGTGTAATTAGAGGCACTAAATCTAATGCATGGCCAAAGTCACCGGGAAGCTGTCACAGCAGGAATCCAGAAGAGGGGTGGCATGGTGGTTTGAATGACAATGGCCCCCATAGGCTCATAGGAAGGGGCTTTATTTAAAAGGATTAGGACTCATGGTCTTGTTGGAGTAGGTGAGGCCTTGTTGGAGGAAGTGTGTCACTAGGGTGGGCTTCGAGGTCTCAGAAGCCGAAGCCAGGTCCAGTGGCTCTCTCTCTCTTCCTGCTGCCTGACATTGATGTAGAACTCTCGGCTCCTTCTTCAGCACCACGTCTGCCTGCGTGCTGCCATGCTTCCCGCCATGCTGATAACAGACCAAAACTCTGAACTGTAAGCCAGCCCCAATTAAACGCTTTCCTTGGTCAGGGTGACCCTTCGCAGTAATGAAACAGTGGCAGAGACAGATGGGGCAGCCGACTAACGCATCAGCCATGGCAAGAGCACCTGGTGTGACTTTACTGGATCCAGGGACACAGCATGGCGTCAGGACTTGGGAGCTACTCAGAAAGACAATTACGAGGGCCTCCTTGAGTGATATAGTTCGTGTGATAAACTCGCTGGAACTAGATATGTTCCCCCGCCCTAACTATCCAAGACAAAGGGTACAGAAGCACACTTGTTTCAGGTTGGCATCTGTGGCACTGGGTCTCTAAGAACAATCTGTGAGAAGAGACCTGGTGGCGGCTGGTCAAACGAGGGAGAAAGGAACCATGTCCTGGGCCCCCGGGGACAAAAGAGAGAATTCAGAACAATGTCTTCCCTCCCCTCCCCCACCTCTTCTGAGAGTGTGAAGTGCTTTGGGCTCTGCCCCACGCTGGGCCCCCTGAGGCAGAGGGTGGAACTAGCTTCAAGTAGCCTGGGGAGAAGGGTAGCCCAAGCTGAGGAGTGTTGCCCACGTGCGCCCCCTGCCGGTGGCGGCCCTGGCTTGGTTGGATCTGTGGGAAGCTGGCTAAAAAGTTCAGTGCTCACGGAAGCTGGTGGAAGAAGCCCAGCCATGTGAAGAAGGTCTTGCCTGCCCTGCTGAAGCTGAGCTCTTCCTAGTGGCCAGCGTGGCTTGGTACATTTCGCTGGTGGTGGTGACTGTTGGCATTTTAGGCGGATCGGGATGGGACAGGTATTCTGGCATTCGGGAGCCACAGGATACTGAGTGTTACACAGCTCAGATGGAAAGGTATCCTGGAGCTCGGGAGCCAAGGACCACCACAGGTTGTAGTAAATTTAGCAGCTTACAGCCTTGTCTCAGGGAAAGGCTTCCCCAGTGTATCAGCTTTGCTCCTGCAGGACAGGGTCTTCCAGCTGGGGATGTTCGCCTAGTATAGCAGTTTTGCTCGGCAGGAGGTTTCTTGGGCGAAGTTGCTACAGTTCAGCTCTGCTCCAGGAGCGTGGAGAGTGAGAGTGGAGAGAGCGGAGTGTAACAACTCTGTTCTGCCAAGGGAAAGTTACCCCGGCAAAAGTGTTACAGCCCTGCTTGCTCTGCTCTGCCAAGGGTCGCCTCTGCTCTGCCTCTGCTCTGCCACCGAAAAAGAAGGTCTTCACCCAAAGCTCATCTGGTTTTCAGGGCTAAAGTGTGTTCCTTTCTCTGGTCCTTTTTAGCCTTTTGGCTCCAATTTTAGGGCCAGGCTGCATTTCTTTCACTGACTCTGATTCCAGGGACAAAGCGTGTTTCTCTGGCACTGGTTTCAGGGTCAGGGTACATTTCTTTAGTTCTGGTTGCAGGGCCAACGTGTGTTTCTTTGGCTCTGCTCAGGGTGTGTTTCTTTGACTGGTCCCTTTTCCTACAGTGACCAGGAGAAAGCTCCTTTGGCTTTTTTTTGCTTCTTCAAAAAGAAGAAATCCTCATCAGTGAACCTGAGTGGTGGGGAACAGAGAGCCAGAGCTGCCAGGCCCACGGCAGCCAGCACTGAGAGAAAAGCAAAGCCTCCAGCTCAGAGGCTCAGAGCAGACAGCCCCGGGGGCCTGGCTGGATCAGGAAGCTGGGCAAGGATGAGAGGGAAGGTAGGTACCGGCTCACACCCAGCGCGATCACCACCCACTCCCTTCATCGGACCAACTGCAGTCCCAGCTTGTGTTACGTGTTTCTGTGAGAAAGGCAACGTAGTGTTCATATGTCCATCACCCACCGCATCTATTACCTTCTGAGTTTCTGTTTAGAACATCTGTGCTTGTCGGATAAGACAGGCATCAAATTAGGCTCCAAATGTCGCCGTTTGTAGTCATTACAGGCACACACAAACAATAGCAAAACTTCAACAAATGGGGCTGATTTGAAACATTAACTTTCAGAAATGTTCCCAGCTGAATCTACAATCAACTTCTATTTTTTCCCCCCTAGAGATAGAACAACAGGTAATTACTTAAAAGAACCAGGGGAATTTTCCATGTACCTAATTTGTGTCCAGAAATAGCGACAAACACTTGCCTGGAATGGCTGAACAATTCTCTATACACTTGCTGCCACAGAAGCCAATCTCCTGAAGCGTGTCCCTTGGAAGAAATTCTACTTGAAAGACATCTGTGATTTCAGGCATATCAAACTTGACATGTGCACGTATGACTGTGGGTGTGTGCATGTGCTCCCATAATAGAGTCCCTGTGTTCCTCGTTCTCTGTGTAGCCCACGCGGAAGTGGGCATGAAGTGATTAAAAAAACCAAAAAACAAACCCGAGGAGAATACCTTCTAAAGCCTAGAGTCAGTGGCTGCTGTGCTATGGGGGGAGAGTTGGTAACTATAGCAACTTGCTTTAGAAGTTGTTCTTTCCCTGCCAAAAATCAGGTAGGCCCTGAAGCCTTCCTACCGTCGCATGTCAGGAAGAGAGAAGCCATTCAAGGGAGGCAGCGGGCCAGCACACAAAAGCAGAGCAAGCCTCCTGAAATTCCGGTGCTGCTCGGGTCTGCGAAGGAGCAAGAATAGGACAGCCGAGGAAGGCCAAGCACAAAGGGTGGATTTTACACCCACACGAAGAGAATGAGATCGCTACAATCGCCCAGCTGCAGCTATCCCAATACAACCTGGCACAGGACCCAGACAAGGATCAGTGTAAAAGAGCCAGGAAACCACCAGGATCCAGCCAGGGCCAGGGTTTCCCTCCAGGCTTCTGGATAAGCAAGGAGGCTGAAATTAACACCGAACTCTACCACGAACAGACTCTGTAGTTACATTTAAAAAACTAAAATGAACTGTTAGCGAGTCATAGACCTTTGGTCCCATAGGGTGAGCTCACGTGTCTCATCAAAAACCTTCATGTTAATGTTAGCCTGGGGCAAACACCTTCTCAAATATGGTTAGACAAGGGCTCCCATGTCCAGTGAGCCTTCAGCATTCAGGTCCCAGGAGCACGCAGCAGGCAAGTGTCCTACACAGGGTGGCATGTGGCATCTTGTGCAGGACACCAAACGCGGTTCAGCCCACTCTCCTAACCCTGCCATTCAGTTCCGTCTCCACCCTGTCTTGATGCACCTTCCCAACTTGGCCGTAGAGCTGGCTTCTCCTCAACTGAGCATCTGGCGCGGCTCCCTTCTCCCCAGCTCTGAGGACAAAGTCTCCAAGACACTTCTCCTCCATCTGCTCCTGCTCCCCACTGTATCTCATAACATTGTGGGTCTCTACCTGTGTGCTGATCGTGTCTCTGTTTATATCTGCGACTCTCGGAATGACTGACCCAACCACACAGCTGTCTAACAGAAACCACAGGCACCATGTGCCCGTCTTCTCCTAGACAATGAGGGATTCCGCAAACCAAGAGCACACTGGATATGAGCCCCCATAGTCCGTCTCCTCTCCTGCCCAGGTCCCTGTTTGCCTCCTCCCCGTGGTCTCGGGTTTCAAGCCTTTGCCCTCCTGTCTTCAGTTTCTCCTCCACAAGGCAGCCAGAATCTTTAACAGTGCACACCACACCCTCTCGCTACTGCCACCTCCGCACCGAGAAGAAAGTCGGTGCCCGCCTCTTCTGAGTTCAGCGTGGTCAGACACTCCCGCCTGCCCCACCCCTACCCCTTGCAGTCCTCAGCCTGCTCTTGAAATCGGTTTCCTAGTCTGAACTGCACAGTGGAACGGCCATTCCCTCTGCCCAAGCTTCTGTTCTCTCCCTCTTAACAACGTGCCCGTCCCCTCCGTTCTTGTGTGGTGTCCTGTGTTCTGACCATAACCTGTATCCTGTCATAGGCAATATGTCTTCCTCAGATAAGTGTGAGGTTCCTAAAAACGACTGTTTTTCTTGTCCAGTGATGTTCTTTCCCCCAAGACACAGAATGCTGTAATACCTGGCCCGTAGTAAATAAATATTTGTAGATATTGAGTAACAGAAAAAACAAGTATACATTTGTGTGAGGCAAATGTGATAACCACTACACTACGGAAACCACATTCAAGTATACATTTGTGTAACATGTTGGCTATGTCCTGGTCCAATGGTTTGTTTGTTTTTACTTCTTTTTTTGCTAAATGATCTTTTAAAAAATCAGGTAGAAAGTTGGAAACATTTAGAGCTACCTCATGCCACTGTATCTCATGCTTTCAGAATGTTGGTTTAGAGGAGGCTAAATAAGGACAACAGGGTCCTGCTCTGTCAGATGGACTTTTCATTGGGGGTACTGGAGGACCTGGGGGAGGCCTCTCCCTCCCACTCCTCTCCTAGGAGCACACACATAAATGGTTCCTCCCAGCTGTGTCCTGTGGGCTCACTGCTTCCAGGCTTATCCACCTCCCAATGTAGGAGTGTCCGAGAGGGATTCCCCAGGGAGTTGTGGGAGCAGACTCCCTCCATATCATCACAGCATTTTAATAGCTATGCTGACAGCTCATGAGCATTAATGATATGTACACATTTACCAGACAGAGTCTAGGTGGCTGAACAGCATGGCCAGGACAGAATGTAACCTTCCAGTCCCAAAACACACAAAGCATGACCCTATGAACCACTTAACCTCTCTGGCCATAGTTCAATGCCAGAGGATGGAGCTGGATAGCCTGCACCTTCTCTGTGGTGTCTTGTGATCCATACACAGAGAAGCAACCGGTCACAGTGGCGACCATTGAACTCTGAGGCTTTATGTAGTTTACGTACTTCTCACTAGATCCTCAGAACATCATGACAAAATAGGGCACACTGTGTTCCTAATTATTCAGATGAAGCAACTAAAGCATAGAGAAGTTGAAAAACTCGTCCAAGGTGACTCACAGAGCAGGTGACACCTGCTGATCATCAGAGGGTGGGAGGGCTCTTGGCGAAGCATGGGTAGAAGAGGTTCCCACAGACCCACGGAATACCTTTTCTAGGCACAGGGGAAAGCTACAGCCAAGAAGGTATGAGCGAGTGATTTGCCCATTGCAACACTGCAAGCGAGCGTAGGCCAGAGCAATGTGGATTCTCAGGACTACTTAATAGCATCTGCTCCAACAAGTGAACTCTCAGGGGTGCACATCCCCCAACAGCGCGCCTTTGGACCTGCACTAGATCTATACCACTTAAAGAAAGGCTTAGGTTGTCTTAAAAAAAAAAACTGAAATTTTATTTGGAATTTGCATACAGAATGCAACCTGGCTTTCATAAGAATGCTACTAATTGCCATTGTGGGGTTCAAGTTCTTCTCCACAGAACTTTCCCCACAAGTCCACTGATGGCTGAGCTCGCATAAGCTGAAGCTAAACTTGAGACACCTAGGATCAGGCTCTCCATCACAGTCTACAAACCAAAATTTCAGGTTTTTTAGGTAGTATTCCCTCATGTACACTGGGATCACCTGAGTCTTTTAAGATGTTGCCTTTTAAGTTACATGCATGTGCATAACAGTGAGGGCCCAATGGGGACAAAGGCTTCAGATCTCGGAATTAGAGTTATGAGTGGTTGTGAACCATCTGACTTGGGTGCTGGGAACCAAACTCTGCAAGAGCAGGAGAGGCTGGTATCTGCTGACCCGTCTCTCCAGCTCCCCATCCCCAAACACTTTAAAAGATTGTACGGGCTCACAGCACACTGAAGCCACTGGAAGTTCAGAACCATGTACTGGCTATGTAAAGTGGGAAGATGATGGGTAATTGTGTGCTTTTAGAATGCAGGCTGAGCTGCTGTGCCCTAGCTGACTGGAGACGTTTGTTGTTTTTGTTGAAAACACCCAGGTGTGTGCTTCTTAGACTTCCAGAATGAGGGTAGTCCTGAGCCACACACTCCCCACAAACCAAATCCTTTCTTCCCACACTCTCTGGGGAGACTGGCTCTTTTTTGGGGGGGGAGCGTGGAGAGAGGTTGCTCTATGTAGAGCAAGTCTGTGGAGGACTACATATCTCCTTTGAAAAGCAATTACCATGTCACAGGACACACAATGCAGAGGGGGGCAGGGGCAAGTCTCCCACTTACCCGCTTCAGCTTCTCACGTTTCCCTCCCATGGTCACCAGTTGGGAGTTTTGGAATTGCGGCTATGCAGAGACATCCAAGAGAGTGCTACTGCGTTTCCGCTGTGAACCTGGCATGTTCTAGAGCCACCCGTGCAGTCTGCGCGTGTCTTCGAGGAGTTCCTAGACTAGGCCACTGGGGTGGAAAGTCCCTGTAACTACAGATAGCACCGTTCCGTGGGCTGGGCGCTAGTAGAGTAAAGATGACAGTGTGGCCCGAGCACCTCTCTCTGCTTCCTGACTCTGGAGTCAGGGCGCCCCGCTGCCTCTCTCCTGCTGCCATGACGCCTCCACCAAGTGATGAACTACACCCTCGTTCCGTGAGCCAAAATAATCCCTGTCTTGGCTGGAGGGATGGCTCAGAGGTTAAGAGCACTGGCTGTTCTTCCAGAGCTCCTGAGTTCAATTCCCAGCAACCACATGGTGGCTCACAACCATCTGTAATGAGATCTGGTGCCCTCTTCTGGCCTGCAGGGACACATGCAGACAGAACATTGTATACATAATAAATAAATCTTTAAAAATACTAAAAAAAACAAAACCCTGTCTGCCCTAAGGCGCAGTCATCACGTATTTTATCAGAGCAACAAGAACACTAACAGCTAGGTACCTGTATATGTATAGCTCACATGGCAAACTTTGACATGAGTAAACTTGTAAATTCTTAGTCCTAATCCTGTTCAGTGTGCTCTCTGCTGTACCGGAGGAGGGAGCTACTGTCCACCCTGCCTGAAGCTCACCATGGAGCAGTCCAGAATTGCCCCTCCTTTCATGAACGTGCCTCACTCTACACAGTGGTCCTGGGCCTGCATTTAGTTAGGTGGGCAGATGCTTACAGATAACAGACCTTCCAAACCTCAGCTGCAAATTCATGATTCAAAGGGATGTATGCTCCATGGTTCCCCTGCCCCAGGAGCAACCTTTCACATAGTAACTGAGGCTAAGGATGAGGACCTCGGCTATGTTACTAAATGCTAGAAATTAATGGAAGGAGTAATGGAACAATGCCACGAGAAATTTGATGTACTCCAGAAAACCCTGTTCAGGGAATATGAACGTAGACGGGATCAAGACTCTACGCTCAGCTCAGCGTCATGAAGGGTACATCCCCCACAAACAAGATCTTTCTGGAAAGGGTTTCAAATGCCTTTTCTTTTCTCCTGAATACTGCACTCACATTTGAGAGGCCAGCAGGCAGGAGGCATGTCTGTGAGGCAGTCTCTCACCTTTCTCTGCCTCTATTCCATCTTAAGCTTCTGCCTGATCCCATGGGACCATTCTGCTGCAGGGTTGCCTGTCTGGCACCTGCTGAAGCAGGGAACAGCATGAGGCCTAGGCTGATAAAGACAAAAGCTGTGCTCTCTTTCAGGGAGAATACCCTAGAAGAAATAAAGCCACTTAAAAAAAGAAAGGAAGGAAGGAACGGGAAGGTAGGGAGAGGAGGGGAGAAAGGAAGAAGAAAGAGAAGAAAGGAAGGGATAAAGAAAGAGAAGGAAGACAGAAAGAAAGAAAGAAAAAGAGAGGAAGGAAGGAAAGGAGGGAGGGAGGGAGGAAGGGAGGGGGAGGAGGGAGGAAGGGAGGGAGGAGGGAGGAAGACAGGAAGGGAGGAAGCAAGCAAGCAGGAGAGTGAAATTTATGGGTTCCTGGATAGTTTTCTCAGGCAAGCTAGCTGTCTTCCAATCATGGTGGTTGCTCAGTCACTAGGTTGGCTCTGTTGTCCTGACCACTTAATTCCAACACCTTTCCTGCCTCAGCATAGATTACTGATATTGACAGCCTACTGGAGTCTGAAACCGTGAGATGCACAGATGACTTCCCAGTAGTTCATTCAGTTATCTTAGAAGCTATGTGTAGAGACTAAGTAATTCTCTCCCGTATTTACTGACAGGCTGTTTTAGTGGGGTTTTCTGTGGTTCGTAATTGGCCTTGCCTTACTGGGACTATGAAATGTTTGCTGTCTTGTGGAAGAAAGCAGGAAAACCCCATTGCTGTATTCAAAGCTTTACAGGCACATGATACTTCTAAAGAGGCAATTCTCCAACCATCAGCAAGATGTAAGAAATTGAGTCAGTTGATTTGTTATCAATGACCATATATACCTTCAGACCAGAGTTGAAGGCTCAGTAATGTACACCCAGCCGGAAGCAGTTCTGCTCTGCCTGGGCTCATCAGGGTCCAGGCTCATCAGAGGACACTCACCACCTAACCCCCGCGAGGCACCCACCACTGGAAACATTCCCTCTGAAAGCAGCCACTGGAGCCAGGCTACCTGGATCCAAATACTACTACTAGATGGATGACCGTCCACAAGCCATGTAACTGCTCTGAGCCACAGTTTAATGCAGGAGGATGCTACATTCTCTGTGTACCTTGCAATTCCACACATGGTAACAGTAACACTTGTGATTATGTGTCTTGTCTTCTGCACAGTGAGGAAGGACATTAATGGAATGATACAACACACATGAAACATTTAGTGGTTTTAGTCAATAATAGAAACATTTCATACCTCTTTAGAATGTGTGCTGTTTTGCAATGAACTTTAGTTTGTTAAAATGTGGTTCATTTAAAAAATAAGCATTCATGTATTTGTTTTTCAATATTCTGGTGTGTATGTACAAGTATCTTTGAGTTTGGGCACAGCGCACTCATGGACATCACAGGACAAGCACACAAGTTACCATCTTTCTAAAAATGTGTGTACCAAATAAGATTTGGGGGAGGTAACATGAAATCTGAAAAATCATCTCAAGTACACAGTAGGTCCAAAGTGAAAACTGGGAGCTGGTGAGATTTCAGTAACAGCTGAACAAAGAGAAAAAAGAACATTTTGTTTTTGTTTTGAAGCCACAATGATTTTATATTGCACCATGGAGCGATACAAACATTTGTTGAATATTCACGCCAAGTGCTCTCACTTTAAATGAAATGCCTGTTGCATAAATGTTAATTAATGTTTGTTGATCTGTTGAAGAGTGATGATAATCTTCAGCATTTAAGTTTAGAGGCTGAGAATATTTTATTTGAAAGTATCATCATTTAGATAATATATCTGCAGTGTTTTGGAATTTAGCTAGGGTGGCTTTTTCTAAAATACAACAGAAAAACTTCTATTTCATCTTGTTTTGAAGAGGTCCTGATTTGATGGTGATCAGCATGATCCTATTAAACCCCCAGGGTCATGGTGTTGTCCCAGCCAGAGCTGTTGTCTAGGGCCATGTCTGGGTCTATGGCCCTGCAGCAGAGGGGGTCTAGGGTGATGTTCATGGCTCCTATTACCACTGAAGGCTCTGTGGATGCCCAGGGTCTGGTCAGCCACCTGAGACCATGTTGGTATCTGAGGACCATGCTGCTGCCAGGGCTATACTGATCTGGGTGGCCTGTGTTGCCACTGAGGGCCATGTCTGGGTTCATCGTCCTGCTGTGGCTGGAGTATGTGATGGTGTCCATGGCTGGTGTTAGCACAGGGGTTATAGGAACCACATGTGTGGAAATCTGAAGGCTACATTGACCCAGCCCTGCCCTTCACTGGCCCTTGGGTAAATGGCTCTGCCCCTCACTGGAAACGGCAGCAGGTGAGCTGGCCCAGACTCTCAGGGAAAAGCTCAGGAGAGATGGCCTTGCCCCTCACCACTGGTGTGCAACCTCACCTGGGCAGCACACTAGAGCTGACTCTGTAGTTGGGGATGCAGATGAACCGACTCTGAGGATGTGAGAGCAGGAGAGCTAACCTGCCCCCCCTGCCACACACACACCTCATAGACACCCTACAGCAATCAGGAGCGAGGGCCCTGCACCTCACCTGGGAGAAACAGTAGAGCTGACCCTGGTGGTGTGAGTGAGCGGGACATGAGGACCCGAGAGCAGGAGAACTGTCTTGGCTCCTCAGTGTAGCCTGCATTGGACTAGCTAGTCACGGCAGTGCTGGAGAGCTCGCCTGGGTATGACGATGAGCTAGCAAGCTGGCCAACCCAGCTACCCACCCAGGCCCAGAACCAGGGCTCTGAGTGGGTCCACTCCAACATCCACCTCATCCACGAACTGCTGGGGCATGTGAGGGACAAACCCACAGATCCAACACAGCAGGACTGCACGTTTCCCTCGAGAGAGAGCAATTCTTTCCTGTAGATACATGGTCTGAACCAAGCCTAATAAACTATATTGATAATTACAGAAACACAGAAGTCTTAAAGGTAGTTCATGTTAAAATATAGGAAATAACTTAGTTTAGCACGTACATGTTCTCGAAATTAACTTTCCAAGAAACTCAGAAGCATTAACTTTGAGCCAGCCTGGGGATGACTGTCTGTACCCTATATCATCTGTTGTCTGATTCTTCTGTTCTTTTTCCTTGGCTCTAGAAGAAGGAGATCTTGTATTGGACAATGGACTGCCAAGTACTAGTTCTCCAAAGATCTTAAAGGCCACATCTAGAATACTGTGAGTTTAGCAAAAAGAAAAGCACAGATTCTTCAAAGGAAGAGAACATACAACAAGGGGTGGGAAGAACTCAGCTGGCCATGGCAGGCAGAGACAGACACATGGCCTTTAAATGTTGTTTGACCAGAGACCATGTATAAGCTCTCAATATTAAGATAATACAGACAAGACCCTCAAGCCATAGAGTCATCTCAGCCTGTGTGAGCCAAGGTTATCCAAGAAACCTGGGGCCCAAACTTCGTCAAAGTGACAGTCACTTGCTCATTATCATTATTGTAGACCAGGTGGTCTCAAACTCACGGAGATCCACCTGCCTCTGCCTCCCAAGTCCTGGGATTAAAGGCATGAGCCACCACCACCCAACTGCATATATTTCTTAGAATGAATAGAGATGTGGATGCTTATAAATTTTGCTTCCTATATAACCAATCAAAAGTCTTCTAGAATTTTCTTAACAGTGTAATTCTGACCTTCTACGCAAGCTAAGCTATAATAGAATCATTCATTACTTATCTTTGTTGGAATCCAGCATTATGCTGACCCCGCCCCCTGACAATGGGCGGGACATCCATATTGGCATTCAGACAGATACTTGGGCAGCTCAAAGGTCCCTGTGTTGTGTGGTCACCTCATGGCTACCTCACTCCTAACGGTGCTGTGTAAGGACTAGGTATGCATGTGCAAGTTTCCCCTTTTAAGTGAGCATCTCCTGAGACGCATGTGCAAGTTTCCCCTTTTAAGTGAGCATCTCCACGTGTTCACCCCTTCCTCTTGCCCTCATGCCCCCTCTCTCTGCCCCCTCCTCACTCTGCTCCCCTCCAATAAACCCCAAGGTTAATGAATCTCTTGGTTTGTGTTCCATCACCCTGGTAATTGAAACAAAAGAACAACAGTCTTCTCACACATAAAGTATGGCAAGGGGCTGCAGGCTCAGTATTCTGTGGAAGATGTCCTCTGCATCACTCTAGTTAACTTGACATCTCTTTTCAGGGCTATCGCACACAGGACTGCAATCATAATGAAGACCAACTCTCTTCATTTCCTTAAAATTAATTGTGGATCTGTTACATTAGTATAGAACTGACACAGTCTCTAGACCAGCATGAGCAAGAGGGTTTCAATTTCTATCCATCTCTGCTTAGGTTCCACTGTTATAAATTATGATTGAACCATAATAAAATTGTATAAATCATCACTACTGTTTGGAACTTAACTATTTTTTTTAATTAAAACACTCAGAGGTATCTTCTGCCTCATCTACTTGGCATCAGAGTGGTACCAAGATCACAGACACAGAATGTCAGATAATTAGAAAATAAATCTTTTATCAACTTTTGAAAAAGTGATTTCTGAATTAGAATGGCTCCTACAGGCTCATATATTTGGATGATTAGTCACTAGGGAGTGGAACCGTATGGAGGGATTAGAAGGGATCAGGAAGTAAAGCTCTCGGCTACCACTCTAGTGCCATGCCTGCCTGCCTGCCACCATTCTCTCTGCCATGATGACAATGACTAACCCTCTGAAACTGTAAGCCAGCCCCACATTTAAATGCTCTCCTTTGTAAGAATTGTCTTGATCATGGCGTCTCTTCATAGCAATACAACCCTGATGAAGACAGTTAGCAACATACAGAAAGTCTTGGCGACAATATTTTTAAATGATTTGTTCTAAGTAACAGTAGAAGCCACCAAACTTTATCATATCCTATACCAGGGAAGGAGCACAATAATACATTTTTAACTATATCTCTAATAACCATGATTTGGAGATAATAATGCATTGTATGCTTGTGGAATCATGATATAAAATATCATTGATCCCATGAGATGAAATAGTCATTTCCTTAGAAAAATAGCAGGCATCCAAACTCAACTACCAAGTTCCTTAAGACTTCAAGAACATTCTAAGTACACACAAGTCCAGACTAATGTTATTCACAACAGCACTGGATTTGGGAAAAGGTGGACCTCAGTGCAGGCTTATGCCTAAGAACAGATGGACTGAATGCCTATCATGTACTTTCAAATGGTTTGATTAAAAATTATGTATGGAGGCAAGAAGACTCAGCAGGTAAAATGCCTGCTAGAGCTTGAAGACAGGAGTTTAGAAACCTCATGGTTTGGAATCCCAGTGCCACACAGACACTGGATGGGTATGCCAGCCTGTTTATACTCCCAGTATGCAAGAGGCAGAGACAGCTGATGAAGGTACTGACATCTACCTCAGGTCTATACACATGGATACACACACACACACACATACACACATGCACACCACATGACCACATACAAATGGATTTGCATACACACAGAAACATCATACACACACCACTCCACACACATGCACAGATATGATCACATGCACAGATACAAATGTACACATGCATAGCACATGGCCACATACATATGGATATGCAAGCACACCATACACACAGACACATACCACATGATCTCATGCACACAGATATACATGCACACCACAAACACATATATTAAAAACAAAAAGCGCACATGGACAATATACACACAACATCAGAGTAAATAGTAAATGATATAAAGCAAAAAGTTACTGGGATATTTGAGACAGATTGGTTGGGTGTCTCTCCTCCTATTCTGGCAACTTTTCTGTAAGGAACATTAAGAAATCAAAGTCAGGGGACAGAGAGAGGGCTCAGCACACTGGCTGCTCTTCCAAAGGACCAGGGTTCAATTCTCAGCACCCACATGGTAGCTTACAACTGTCTGACACCCTCACAATGACATACATTCAGGCAAAACACCAATGCACATAAAATGAAAACTAAATTTAAAAAAGGAACCAAGTCAATGCCCAGTGTTTGGAAGTGATGGAGGCAGATGGTGGGGCATCAAAGGTGTAGAAGCTACATTCCTAGCTGAGCACACAGGAGCTCCCCGGGGCCTAGGACAAGTTTCAGTTCTGATAGTGGTTGTCCTCTTGCATTAATTATAGGAGGGAAGGTTTTATATGGCTGTGTATCCAGAGCAGAAAACGGGTCTGGGTTTAGAGACTGAACTTTGGTTCTGAGAGTAAGGCCTCCTGCTAAGACACACCCAGTATCCAGAATTATAAGCAAAGGCACAGTGAGGCTGAGAGCCAAAGGAAGAAGGGAATCCTCTCAGATGAGTGCAGCGCAGGGCAGATCCCAGACAGCCTGGCCAAAGGGACACTCAGTCTGTCCAAACTAGGGCAAGGCTTTATCCTACTTGTGGCTGAATTCCACGGAACTGAAAAGAAGTCCGGAGACACCTGGGAAGCAAAGGACTATTTACAGTAAAAGCAGCAGCTAGTGTCAGCTGTCTGTGACGGTTTCCTGAGCTCCAGGTCGCACATGGGTGGGGACACAGATACAGACAGTTTAGCACGTTAGTGAGCTGCACACACCAGCAAGCTGTTGCAGAAGAGCGAGCTTCGGGTACCTGTGGCTCAGAGCAGGAAATTAGCAACCTCTCTGCTTTGGCTGGAGAGTTTTATCTCCTTTCCTCGAGTCACCCACTGTAAAAACATCAGTGAAAAATGACCAGAATGAACAGCGGTCAAGGCCCCCGAGTCATGAAGGACTCTCCTGGTGAGTCTTGGTAATGCGTACCTGGTGGTCAGTATTGTGCAGGCTGCCAATCATAACCAAAATACTTTGGGCATGTATCTGATGTGGGTGGGTTGCAGAGGAAAACAGCAGTTAGGAACAGATGGATGGGTAGGGAACAGTAGCTCATTCAAGATTTCATCATTGCTTAAATAGTAGCGGGTACAGGAACAAAGCAGGTCCCTTCCAAAATGAGACCAGGATCCCCAAGGAACATGGGAAAGGGCTCTCCTGACGGTGTCATTTGGTTTTCCCCTTACAGCTGCTGCTTCTCCCCAGATCTTCCTTTTTTCTCTTGTCCTCTCCGGTGGCTCACCCCTGGCTAGTTGGCTGTGTTCCCCTCTCCTTCATGTTTTCCTGGGCTAGGGTGTGGCCATTTGCATCTTGCCCTTCCATTGTATGTGAGGTTTTGCTTTACAATGAAACTTTAAGTTTTCAAAAACACAAAGATCACTTTAAAACCCAGGATTCTAAAAGTTAAGCCATAGTATGTTTGAATGTTCTTATTTATTCACTGTACGAGGGCACAAACGTGTGGCTCAGGGGATAATCTGCAGGGCCCAGCTCTCTCCTTACATCATGAGGTGCCTGGGAATTAAACTCACATTTAAAAAAAAATTTAAAATTAACTTTATTTAATGTGCATTGGCATGAGATCCCCTAGGACTGGAGTTACAGACAGTTGGGAGAGACCAGGTGGGTGCTAGAAATTGACCCTGGGTCCTCTGGGAGAGCAGCCAGTGCTCTCAACCGCTGACCTATCTCTCTATCCCCTAAACTCAGGTTTCTAGGCTGGTAGCAGGCGCCTTCACCCACTCAATTTTGACTATTCCAAATGAATTTTAGGATAAGTCTAACACACACCATGAGTAACTTTGTTTAAATTGGACTCGTACAACTTTACATGTTACTATCTATGCGCAGAATACACCCATGGGGTAAGATGACCACGAGGAAACACCCTGCTGCTATAGAGGCAGACGAACCTATCGCCAGTGCACATTCACTCGTGGGGATGCGGCGTATGAAAGGTGGCATATAATTCAGTGGAGATAATGTATTTTTATTCATAAAGACAACTGCTAGGTTCCCTATTTTATACTCTAAACAAAGCTAAATTCTAGGTGGTTAAAGACTGAGCAGACTTGATATGCAGAGCTAGGCTTTAAAGCCTGCAGAAACTGGATAAGAGCATCTTTATAACCTCAGGGAACAAGAGATGCCAAGTCCGGGCCATAAAAGAAGATAACAGTAAATCTGACTATTAGAACTTAATGATAAAACTCATCACGCTCAAAGTGAAAGGGCAAACTACAGACTAGGAGACTGTATTTATAGTTCATATCGTCATGCAACATAAATCAGTAAGAACAAGAAACATTCTGTAAGAAAATGGTAAAGGATATTAACAGAGAATACACAGGGAAACTTAAGTGGCCTGCAAATGTGTGAAAAAAATATAGCTAAAGAGATTATTTCACGGTCAACATATTTGTAAAGGTTACCAGGCAGTGCCTATATTTGTTGGAGCTGTCATAAAAGGAATTTAAAAAAAGAACAACCATTTAAAGGATCTAGTGGAAGGGATAGATGGCATGCATGAACAGAGAAGGAATTCCAGCAGAGAAAGAACTGTAAGAATGAAACAGAAACTCCACAAGTACAACATCTAGTAACAGAATTAACGGACTTCTGAAAGCAGACTTGCTACAGTCAAAACACAAACAAAAAAATCCCCAGTGAACTTCAGAGACAGAGCAACAGAGATTATCCCAAATTGAAACAGAAAACAAAATGTGGGATGCTGCCAAGAGGCAGAGCAGAGAGCATCTAGGACCCAAGACAACATTACATTGCATTTCGGAGCATACGGGTAACTGGGGCACCAGAAGAACTCTACGGAAGAAATATTTGATGGGGTGATAAAGGTTGTGAAGTTTCTAAAAGGGACCAACGACCAGCCAGTGTTGATAAACACTGGGTAGCCAATAGGCTATTCCTCCTCACTCCATGAACAATGAAGGCAAACTGAAGCCTGGAGAGGGGCGAGGCCGTTCACTCTACTGAGGGATGCACACATCACACTGAGCGGTCAACAGAAATAGGATGCATAGAAGATATTTTGTTCAGTGTCAGCAAGTTTCCTAAGTAGCCTTCCAAAAAAGGTACCACTATGCACACCTCATGGGAGAATGTAAGCTACTTCAGCTCTGCCATTCTTTATATTTGCAGGCAGTCTTTTGGCTGGTCTGTTAGTAAATATTAATTGGACGATGGGAGAAATGAACAATAAAGCACTGTTCAAGTACAAGGACTGTCAACACTCTCCTGTTAGCTTCATGCATTGTAATAAGCCACATCTATTTCTGCTTCTGTATTTTTAGCATCTCACAGTAACTAATTCTGATAATGATGACACTAATTCATGCATTTAAAAAAGTTATTTTAGCAGTCATTTACTATGAACTTCAACCTACACTGAAGTTAACAGGACACAAAAGTTAACAGGTTCTGGGCTGGGGAGATGTTTCAGCCAGTAGAGTGCCTGCTGTTGGTATGTGAGTGTCACCTGTAGTCCCAGGAAGGGAAGGAGGTAGAGACATGAAAATCCCCAAAGCTTGAGGGCCTGGTAGCCTGGCTTACACAGCAGCAAAACCAGAGGCCTGCCTTAACGTGAAAGACAAAGACCAACACCTCAGCCTGTTCCCTGCCATCCACATGTGCACACTGGCACCAACGGCATGTGCCTGCCTTTACACACATGCACATATATACTCACACAGATTAAGAGTCTCAGAGTCCAACAGAAAGGACAGTAATCTAAGCAAGTAATTATAATACACTCTGACAAATGATACACCAGTATTTAAAATGGAAATGATGTCCACATTATTTCCTAAAAGGCAAATAAATGCATACTAGCTTCTGGCAATAACAACAATTTAAACACGTTGTGGAGTTGGACAAGGCTGGGTGCAAACCTACTCCTTACACCACATGGATTGTAATAAGATGAAGGTCAAGTTGCAACTAGAAGCCTCGGCTCCCTCTTCTATGACATGGGGATAATGCATGTCCCATCCTGTTCTAGCATGGGGAAAAAAAAATCAATGGAAAGAAGTCATGTAAAGTGCTCAGGAAAACAACTGTCACCAAAGTAACAGATGGCTGGTGGATCATGATGGCATACTTCTTTGCAGTATGTATAATTTTAACCCTTAGGTATCTGAAAAGGTGCTATATTCACAACGGTAAGGATTCTAGGCAACTAATATTTTAACAAATACTCACTGGACTGAAGTAGGAGAGAAAGATGGGAAAGACACGGTCTATGATTTATCAGAACTGTTACTGGAGGAGACACCCACGAGGAGAGCATTTGTGATTATTGTAGACTCTATAGTTACTCAAGTTAAAATAGCATTGAACTCTGAAACATGCACCAAACATACGAGTGGCTGCAGAATGTATTTATGACAAAGCTATACAACTCTAAATGGTGCCCCGAAAATGTGAACAATAAACTGTCCACCTGACTGACAATCATGAGGTCTGTCACTTCATTTTCCTCAGCCCTCAGGATACGCTGGACACACTATCTCCACCTCTCCTGTAAGCCTCTGCTTCGGAACATTCCCCTCAGCAAGTTAAAAATAGCCTAGATTATTCACAGTCTCTGTTTTTGTTGCTGTTGTTTTGACAAGTATTAAAATGCAGCTGCATGCAACAAACAGTTTAATTGTAAGTTAAAAAAACTCTAGGAAAACTGCATTTTGGGTTGCTCATACTCAAGATGAAAAAATGGCTATTAAAATTTGCTTTTATATGTAACAAAATGGGCTTTATGTTAATTTTGATGTTGTTGATAACTGAGCTAGCCAATGTCTTGGTGGGGTAGGGAATGCTAACCTCTTGCTATGGACAACTAGAAGAGGTGGACAAAATATTTAAAAAAAACATGCTTGAAGTCACCTGGGAGGTAGGATAATGAAGAATTATCAGGGTGGCAGGGGGAGTGTTGGTGATTCAATGTTTAAACTCACCCAGGAGAAAAGTGACTCTAACGGTTCCTGAGGAAACTGTGGAGAGAAAAAGCAGCACTCAGCCAACCTCATGGTGCTAGGCGGCCAGGGGCCAGCCTTGGGGAGAAACCAAGTTAACCTTCCTGTTTTGGGCTGAGACCCTAAGGGCTGAAGTGTAGGAATACCACTGACTTAGAAGACAGCAACACAACTTTACTGAATATGGACCCAATAGGGGAATCAACAGTAACAGGCTGTAACACAGCGATTCTTACTATGTCCAATGAAACAAAAAGCAGTGTTACAAATATTGATAGAGGCGGGGTGTCATAGTGCACACCTTTAATCCCAGCACTCGGGAGGAGGAGGCAGGCAGATGTCGGTGAGTTTGAGGCTAGCCTGGTCTACAAAGCGAGTTCCAGGAGAGCCAGTGCTACACAGAGAAACCCTGTCTTGGAAAAAAAATGTTGACAGGAAAACTAGGGTCTTTTTAAAAATGATAAATTCTATAAAGGACAAACGTTGCAACATTGCATACAATCACAGGCTCAACAAAGGCTCACCAACTTCTGAAGGAAGAGGAAGACTACATTAAAATGAATTAGGCAGGAGTATAAGAGCTATAGAACAATGGTTAAGAGACCGGTAGACAGTAGGAACATCTAACACAAACGTACCTGAAATTCTAGGGGGAAATAAAGAAAAAAGGCAGAGAATGTTCCAAACCAATGAAAGACACTACAGCCCAGATTCAAGACACCTGCTTGGTTCCAAGTACCATAAATAAGAGGAAACCATAATATTTACCATATTCTTCAATTCAATATTGAAGAATACCAATAAATTCAATAGTGCAGGTGAAATGGGCACAACTGATATCTAAATAAACAACCTACTATCTACTAAAAGTCAAAAAGACTTGGTTTAAAAAAATCCTGCTGGATGTTGGTGGCACACGCCTTTAATCCTAGCACTCGGGAGGCAGAGGCAGGTGGATCTCTGTGAGTTCCAGACCAGCCTGGTCTACAAGAGCTATTTCCAGGACAGCCTCCAAAGTCACAGAGAAACCCTGTCTCAAAAACCAAAACCAAAACCAAACAAGCAAACAAAAAAAAATCCCTTGGGGGTGGGCAGGGGAATCTATTAACCCGAATAGGTTCAAACACTTAAAAAAAAAAGATAGTGTCTTACACAAGTTGAGAAAATAGAGAAAGAACATATTTAAGAGGACAGTGTAAAAACAACTGAAAAACTTGAAAAAGATACTTTGAAAGGGTAACTACTACTTCTTTTGATCAGCAAATACAATAATCTCTTAATAAAATAATACCAAATCAAACCCAACAGCATATAAAAGAGATGATGATCAAACATCCACTTCTAGAAGTACACATATATTACTAAAATGAGAGAAAACCACATCCGAGTGATAAAGAAAAAATGTGACAAAATTCTACTCTGTATCAGGATAAACACTTTGCAAAGAGGGCTGCAAGGGTGCTCCGTAAATGGCAAAGGGGACTACGAGAGTCCTGCAGGTGATAGTCTGATAGGAAATAGCGCTTTCCCACTGATGATGACCCAAGGCATGGAAGCTTATGCTTGGGCCCTTACCACTTGTACAATGCACTGAAAGACGCAGCTAGGGTTACAGAAATAGACACCATGGAGGTCAGAAAGAAAGCTCAGTAACTGCTCGTGGGTGGCTGAATCTGCTCATTAGAGGTGCAGAGTTCTTGAGACTGTCTTAAGAAGCCGTCTTGCTATATAGCCTTGGTACTTCCTGTGGACCAACCTCGAAGCAGCCTCCGGACTCCACTGTTTCAACCTCTGGAGGCTGAGGAGTCCAGGTGTGTATGTGCCATCATGCTCAGCTCCTAGAGACCGGCAACTGAGCCGCTTCAGCTACAACAGCACACAGACACACACAGCAGCAGAAATAAAGACGTACAGTGATCAGGCTATGCTGCTTCTGAATGTCTCGTCTGTTATCTGCCCTCCCAATTCTAAACTAACACAGAAAAGCAAAGGACCAAGATGCCTGAGCACAATCTCACAGGAAACCGGGGAACGTGCTGCGTTCTGGCTACCAATCCTTATTTAAGACTAAGAAAACTGATGAGGATGTGGGCTACAAATACAGGCATTCATCTACCTACACTTTCAGCATTACTGTCCACATATATCAACCCCTGACAGATGACAATACAGATGTAAATGATGAAAACAGTCTCTAGAAGTGAACATAGGACCATAATCTCAGCACAGGAAATTCTTTAAATAGAACACACACACACACACAAACATACGGAATGATAAAAATAAACTTCACTAAAGTGAGTAACTTTTCCCCAATGGCAACCACTAAAAAAAAGAGATCTACCACAAAAGGAAGTCACATAAAAGTATGCGGAGTCTTACTAGATATCAGGGAAAGGAAAATTAATTAAAACTTCAAGGACATTTTGCCACATGCCACACAAATGACTAAAATGAAATAGTTTAATCCCCAAGGCCACAACAGGGTATGAAGAAATGGAATTACGACTGCTACTAGAAGTACAAATTTGTCAACTGTTTTGGGGAAGAGATGGCATTATCTTGTAAGACTAAAAAGATGAGTGTCCTGTGACTCAGTCCACTTATTTGTAAAAGTTCCCAAATATAACCAGGCACGTGACTTTAATCCCACCATTCAGGTGGCAGAAGCAGATGGATCTCTGTAAGTTCAAAGCCAGCTTGATCTACAGAGCAAGTTCCAGGACTAGCTCAAAAAGCTACAGAGAAACCCTGTCTCAAAAAAACAAAAAAAGTCCCAAACATGAAGTAGTCATCAACTGTGAATGGATAAACTGTGACATTTGTGTTACCATTAAGCACAGACACATAAAAACATGGTTTCAATCTCACAAAATTTTAACATGTCAGACACACAAAGCATATCTGTATAATGAAACCAAAGGTTCATTTATTTATGCATATCTCCAAATTTAGGCAAAATCAGACAACAAAAATTAGATTAAATTTTCCCACTGGAAAAAAGTTACTCATTTTAATGACGTTTCTCTTACCATGTGTGTGTGTGTTCTGTTTTTTTATTTTCTTATGCTAAAGTTAGAATGATTGTTGACTACTAGAGACTGCATCATTTACATCTAGGTTATAATCTAGGCATTACAAGGCATCATGAGAGATGCCTCTGAAGTAATAACAGTATTCTACTCTGTGACCTAAAGGGAGTTACTGACAGATTATGGAGCTAAAAATGTATATTTTCCTATATACATTTCTCACAATAAAAATATTCCAGAATGAAAGCAGGGTATCTGGTTAGTTGGCCCTTTGCTCTGAGCTATTTTAAAAGCAGTGCTAAGCAGTTTACATAGAACCACACAATTCTGCTTTTCTGAAAAGCCTTGCTAATGGTAAAAAGTCTATTGTCAAAGAATTGTGGAAAATTACCAAGCCAACAATTAAAACTTTGATCTCATTTCAATATGCTCTAAAAGGTAAAATTAACACCTGAGCCACAGAGATGCCTTCCAGAGAAAATGGACCCCTGCTGACAGAGTAAACTGGGCAGACAAGATAACTCAGACATGAAAGAAGCAAACGTCAAATCTCAAAGGGATTCTCTGTTCTGAATTACACCGTCATCCTAGCAGGGTCATCTCTGACAGGACACTTAAAAGGCAGACTCTAGGCTGGAAAGATGACCATGGAAAGGGCAGCTAGAGCTATTTAATCTGGAAATACAAATTCTGCAGGTGAGGCAGGGAAAGAGGGTCTGTATCCTACCCTAAGAGAAGGAAGACGGGGAGGAACGAAATCTCAGGATGAGAGGATGGTTGGCTTGTGTGATCTGACAATTTGGAAGAGCCCATGAATGCACATGAGAAGAGGAAATCAAAACAGCACTGTAGTGAACTAGAATGCTCCAACACAGAAATTTAATCATGGAATTAGGCCAGGCTGCTGGAAAACAAAACAACCAACCAAACCAACGCATATAAACTGCATACTGGAGCCGCTGTAAGTTCACCAGCCTCAACTATTGCTTCCTGATAATTTCCTATTGATAATTTCTCTACAAAGCTCACTCTACTCACTCCCATTGTTGTGCCCAAATTCTGAACCACAAAATCACCAAGAGGCCCACTTCGATGCAAAAGCAGAGTCTTTATTGTAGAGGTTTAACGAGCTAACCCCATTAGCTCGGGCCCTTTCACCCCACCACCATGGCGAATGGCTGGAGAAAGACTCCCAAGCAACCTCGAGGCAGGGATCTTAAAGGACAGTGTAAGGGGAGTGTCTAGGGGTATGAAACAGTATCAGGATTGGTGTGCTTCCAGGTTTGGGTGACCTGCCCTGTGTTGATTGGTCAACTGGTGGTTATGGCCCATAGGCCCTCCCAGTGCGGTTGCTATGTTCTGCATGTCACTGTTGTGCACTGTCCATAAAGCACACCCAGAGCCATAAAGCTAACTTCTGATTGGTTCCTTGCCACGAGGGCATCTGACCTTAGTGACCAGGACGAGCGGCAAGGTCATGCAAGCACTGGTTAGCCTGTAATGGCTGCTAAAATGAGGGACTGGTCACTCCACCATCATTAACGAGTCCCCTGATCTACCTGAAACTCCAAATAGCACCACACGTCCCTCCAAACCCACTTCTCCCTCACTATTCCCTTGTAGCCAGGACCCTAGAAGGCATCTTGACTCTATCCTCTCCAGTAACCTGGTCTAGTATAGCTAAGCCTGCTGTTCTCAACCTGCGGGTCTTGAGCCCCTTTGAAGGTCTAACAGCCCTCTCACAGGGGTCACCCGTCAGATACCAGATACTTACATTATGATTCATAACTAGCAAAATTACAGTTATGAATAACGAAAATTATTTTATGGTTGGAAGTCACCACATGAGGAACTGTATTAAATGGTCACAGCATAAGGAAAGATGAGAAGCGCTGGTCTAAGTAACCCTATCTCACCCGTGCTATCACCGGTTCTAATCACCTGCACACGTCCTTCTAACTCATTCACATTTGTAGTCACCAGTTAGGTTTTAAAATTATATTCTAATGTCACCTCTCCAGTTTCATTGCCCTTTTTGGGGCGTCTCTCTGAAGACTGCTCACGATTCATTCCTCCCTTCTCCATTTCTGGCCATTGCATCCCATGCATGATGTGCCCTGAACTTTTCCTGCCTTACAGAGAACTTTCTGTTGAAGCAGAGACCCCTCTCTTTATTCCAACACTTGTCTGTCAAGGTATGCCTCAAGCCCTCAATGCTCTTCCCTTTGGACATGTGACCTGACTTCTTAAGTTTGGTCTCTCTGACGGTTTGAATGAGAATGTCTCCCATAGGCTCATATATGTGAATACAACATC
Organism: Mesocricetus auratus; assembly: GCF_017639785.1. NCBI lineage: Eukaryota > Metazoa > Chordata > Mammalia > Rodentia > Cricetidae > Mesocricetus > Mesocricetus auratus. The sequence continues at coordinate 2,969,462 of NW_024429199.1, forward strand.
TTCAGTTGGTGGGACTTTTAGGAAAAATCTCAAAGCTTGGTCTTGTTGGAGGAAGGGTATCACTGATGAGGGCTTTGAGGTTTTAAAAGCCAATGCCATTCCCAGTTAGCTCTCTGCTTCCTGTTTGTGGCTTCAGATGTAATGCCTGCCTGCCTACTGTTACATTCCCCACCATGATGTGGGGACTGTAACCCTCTGGAAAGATGAGGTCCGAATTAAACACTTTCTTTTGTAAGCTGCTGTGCTGGATAATTTTATGTCAACCTGACACAAGCTACAGTCATCTGAGTGGAGGGAACCTCAATTAAAAAAGTAAGATCCTGCTATAGGGCGTTTTCTCAATTAGTGATCAATGGGGGAGGGTCCAGTCCATTGCTGGTGCTGCCATCCCTGGGCTGGTAGTTCTGGGTGCTATAAGAAAACAGGCCATGGACCCCAGACTGACAGCTGGGAAACCAGTATAGGACCAACCCAGACCCCCTGAATGTGGGTGTCAGTTAGGAGACCTGGGCAATCTATGGGGCCTCTGGCAGTGGATCAGTATTTATCATCCCTAGCATACAAATGGATATTGGGGACCAGTTCCACATAGAGGGATACTCTCTCAGCCTAGACACACGGGGGAGGGCCTAGGCCCTGCTCCAAATGAAATGACAGACTTTGAAGATCCCCCATAGAAGGCCTCTCCCTCCCTGGGGAGCAGAAAGGATAGGAGGTTGGTGGGGAGCAGGGGAGGAGGGGAGTGAGAGGGAACTGGGACTGACACATAAAACAAGCTTGTTTCTAATTTAAATAAAAAGGAAAAATACATAAAAAAATAAAAGAATGTGGAAGACTTTGTTCTAGGAAAGCAGTTGAATGCTGTAAGCAGGGCTTAAAGGGTCATTCTAGTAGGAGCTTGGAAGACAGTACTGCTAAGATCAATGTGGACAATGGGGCCCAGTGAAGAGGATTCAGAGAGGAACACTAGCCACGGGGCTGGAGACCACTCTTGTGATATGCTGGCAAAAAATGTGGCTGCCTTTTGCCTTTGTCCTAAGAATCTGTTTGAGGCTAAACTAAAGAGTTTTGAACTAATTTTGCTGGCAGAAGTGATTCCAAGATAGCCTAATATTGACTCACTTGGTTATTAGTAACGATCCTTATTAGGCAGGTGAAAAAAATCAAGCAGGGAAAAAAAAGTACAGTTTGGAGAGAAAAAGAACACACCAGGAACTTTAATGTTGAGCTAAGGCTTGTGCTGAAAAGGAAAAGGAGAAATGGAAGAAAGGGATTGTGCTACCTCCAGGGCAAGATTCTTGTAAAAAGGAAGCTTATGCAACACAGGAAAACAGAGCAAATCAAAGTTTATGCAAATGTAATGGGGGCAGTTTCTACCCAAAGCCAGAGGCCACATTTGGCAGCGTCTACCACATGGTTCTGACTTTAGACTCATGATGCAGAGGTAAAGGAGTTGTGACTGTTATGGATATGGTGTGAGATGGGACCTTTGGCAGATCCCATGGCGGGTAAGACAAATACACCATCAGGCAGAACTTGTGCGGAAAGTTTACTGGGGGAAGGCAAGAGAGAAGACAGAGAGAGAGAGAGAAAGAGAGAGATAGAGAGAGAGAGAGAGAGAGAGAGAGAGAGAGAGACAGAGACAGAGACACAGAGAGAGATAGACAGACAGAGACAGAGACACAGAGAGAGACACAGAGACACAGAGAAGAAGGATGCCTCCTCTGAGAATGGGAAGAAAGAAGTGGGCAGAGCTTGCCTCTTAAAGTGACCTTTGCGCCTGCATACAGAGCCAGGGTACAGCTTCCCCATGGCGGCCAGGTCCCCAAGGGGTGGGCCAGGATGGTAACAGTGACATCTTCAAAGAAAGCCTCTGAGGCCAGCCATGTGGCAGGGGAGTCCCTGAGAGGTCACTACATAAAGCTGTTGAGAGTGAAGCCTGGATTGTATCTGAGACTCCAAGATGCTGGAGATGCCAGAGAGGTAGACATCTGCCAAGTAGAGCTACAGACAGGGAATGGAAGTAGCTAAGAAAGAGAAGTATGTTTCAGTCTGCAAGAAAAGGGAGGGTGGAACCATCTAGACCTTCTGACGTTAGACACCGACGACAGAATTTGGGGTTTGCCCTGCTGGGTTTTGGTCTTGCTTGGATCCAGGACTTCTTCATTATGTACCATTTCCTTCTTTTTGGAATGGTAAAGTATATTCTGTACCATTGTATGTTAGAAGTATATGATCTGCTTTTTTATTTTGTAGGTGGTTATAATTAAAAGACTGCCCTGAGTTTCAGAAGAGACTTTGGATTTTTAAACTATACTGAGACTGAGAAGCTATGGGGACTTTGGAAGTTGAACTAAGTGCATTTTGCATTATATGGCTATGGGCATATCAATGGTCAAAGAGTGACATGCGGCAGTTTGAATGAGAATGGTGTCCATGAGCTCCTATGTCTGAATACTCAAATCCTCCCTCAGTAACACTGTTTGGGCAGGATTAGGAGGTGTGGCCTTATTGGAGTAGACTTTGAGGTTTCAGAAGGCCACAGCATTCCCCATCTTGTCTCCTTCTACCTCATGCTTGCACATCAGGATACAAGTTTCAGCTACGGCTCCAGCGCCATGCCTTGCCTTCCTGCTGCCACACTCACTGCCATGATAGTCACAGTCTCACCCTGAGACAGAAGCCCCCAACACTCTTTCTTCTGTAAGTTGTCTTGTCGTGGTGTTGTCACAGCAACTGAAAAATAACTAAGACAGTCTCTGTACTGTAAGCTTCCCTAATGCAATGTTCGCTGTGCTTAGCTTATCTGTATACTTAGAAAGGAGGGCTCTGTCTATTCACAGCGATGGCCCCAGTACCCAGGCATCAACCCTGTCGGCATAAAAATAAGTCATTCACTAAATAGAAACAGAATAAAGAATATAAACATCTCTCATAGTAGGAAATAAGCTCATTTTAGAGTGATCTAAGTATTTCCTATGTATTTTCACTAAAGTTAGAAGTATACTTCATGTTCTTCAGGAATACAAATAAAATATACACTAAGGAATACTGGAAGATGTTAAAATAAAAAACATATTGTGATTAAATAACTCTTGTGCCTTTTTTGTTATTTCAGGTCAGAGAGGTAGATGGAGAATTTTATTAGTCTTGAAAATATCTGTGCTCTATATCACAGAAATAATATTGGAAAAGTTAGCTTAAAGGCAGGATGGATAAACAAGACAATTATCAAAAAGTCTTTGGAGTATAACACACACACAGCATCCTGTAAGGACATACATGCACACTCAATAAAATACTCAAAATCATTACAAGTTTACATAAAAGAGAATACATACCCTGAAAAAGACTTCAATACATGCTCAGTGGTGTGTGTGTGTTTCCCCTTAAAGTAAAAAAAGTCAGAGCAGCTGGCCTTACAATAATGAGAAAAAGGTATTGATAACTAGCTTAAAAAAAAGGGCCTCAAATGCTCATTCAAGGCTGTATTCATTCTTCACTCAGAGCCTGGCTGTCAGGCTTGAAAAGCAGCAGCGATTACTGCTGCATTCTACAGTCCAGTCATGCAGAACATAAATAAATGTGCTCTTCATACAGCAATGAATAAATGGGGGGCTCATTATATGTATTACAGGGGCCTATGCATTCTGCTTGGCTTCAATAAGTTGCCTTTAATTAATTACAATTATTTACATCCAACTAAGAAATCCCTTATTTGACATTTTATCAGTTTAACACAGAAACACTATCTTTCAATCCTGATTTGCACAATGGGTATCTTTTTTTTATGTTGGTATATATGCAGTTCTTATCAAGTGAATTAACAGAGATAATGGGTTCAAAAAGGAACTTCTTTAACTGTTTAGAAGCTTGAAATAATCTATCTTATAGTTATTTCAATTGAGGGAGAAGGTTTTTAAAACAGCTGGTATCAAGAGAAAAATGGAGTACGGGTTGGAGAGATGGCTTAATAGGTGTAGTTGGAGAGAGGCATCGGAAGCTGTTGCAGAAAATCCAGGTTCAGTTCCCAGTATCCACATAGCAGCTTGCAACTGTAACTCTAGTTCCAGGGGATTCAATAACTTCTTCCTGCTTCTCTGCACACCATACACATTAGTGGTACACATACAGAACTACAGGCAAAACACCCATATACATAAAAATAAATCTTCAAGAGGAAAAAAGTGGATGGAAAATTTAAAAAAGTAAGCAACAGTGCCTATTTACTGAGGTTAAAGTTAGTTCTATTTTGAAAATAACTCATGAGAATTCCCACTAAAACACAATCAGTTTTGCTTTCTACACACACACACAAAACTTCAGAAATGTTAATGATTGTTAGCTTTTGGCCAGAAGCCATTCCCATACTTTCCACTTACTGGAATACACACAGAGACACACAGACACACACACACACTGATGATATTAAGACTATTTCCCCATCAACTGTTACTGAGGTTAACAGAGAAAGACATTTTAACAGAAAGGAGTATTTTAAGAGTCCTAGGTAACAGAACAAAAAAGGGCATATCTGAAGTTGTTTATAATAATAATTTTGGAGTTGCCTTTTCGTGCCTAGCTGTCTTGTGAGTAATCTACTTGGCAAACTCAAAAAGGTAATGACTGAAATGCAAAGAGGGATGAGTGTTTGTCAAGGAAAGCCTGCAATGAAAGATCGAGGGAAATGAAAGGAGGAATATGTTGAGAGATGGACACATAAGAAAGGGTAGGACTTTCTAAAAATAAGCTCACAGGAGGCGCTTCCTAATTCATGCAACACAAGCTAAATTAACATTGTTTTTTTTTTTTTGTCTCATCTGCTCAGATTATTAAAAGCTCTGGAGGAACGTGGTGACACCTTAACATACCTTGTAAGCCTGAAGCTAGTGGATCTCCCTCACTCAGGAATAGTGAGAGAAACACCCCTTCCATGTACAGGCAATGGCTGCACTCCTCCCCACCGTGTGACTCACATTACTGGGAGGAAGGGGAAACAGAGTCCACAGATGCCACAGGGAGTTCCAGTTTCAAGCAGGTAACTAAAAACTGTTTGCTGGATTTGGTGACATGTGGAGAACGGGTGCCCACAACATATACTCATTCTATGTTTGTGGATAGCCCCAGAGAATATGGGGAACAGTTCAGTCCTAAGAAGGTGGTCATTACCCATTAGCTTTCATTCTTTTTATGGAAATAGAGCTGCTTTCTCAGCAAAGTAAGCCAAATATCCTACACCAAAAGGTTACTTTGACTCTTTGATGGGCACTGTATCCAGCTCCTTTAGTCATGGTATCTCCTAGAGATATTCCCCAAAACAAAAAGAAGAGATTATGTACACTGTGGTAAGTAATATACACCTCTAGGTTTTACTGACAAGCACATCTATTTTATTACTAAAAAATCGCCAATTTTCTTTTCCCTTAACTGTTCAAACCTCATGCCACTATGTTTTAGTTATCTGGCGATAGTTAATCTTTATAAAAAATATACACTAAGGGCTGGAGATGCCTCAGTAGGTAAAGTCTCTATCCCACAAGTCTAAGGACCTGAGTTTGGATACCAAGAACCCATATAAACCTTGACGTGGTGGTGCTTAGCACTCCTACATTACGATGTGAGAAAGTCTACAAGCTTACAGGCCAGTGAGCCTGAGGCATGTAGTAGTAAGCAACACCAGCCCATCTCCTAAACGAGGGGAAAGATGAGGATTGACACCTCAAGTTGTCTTCTGGCCTCCACATGTGCAAACACATACACGTGTGCCCTCTCCCGCACGCATGTGCAAACATATACACAGATTTTTTAATGCAAGTTCCAACTTTTAATTATAATCACACTTAAGACAGACTTTAAACTGCCATATTTTAAGTTAAACTTGATACTATATTTTCCTAAGGCTGGAAAGGAGTCTTGAATGGTTTGAATTCTTGCTCAAAACCTGTGGTTCTCAATCTGTGAGTTGAAACCCCTTGTGGGGGGTTGTCAAACAACCTCTCACAGGAGTTGCATATTAGATATCCTGCATATTAGACATTTACAATTTACATTATGATTCATAACTATAGCAATGAAAATAATCTTATAGCTGGGGGTCACCACAACATGAGCAAATGTATTAAAGCGTCACGGCATTAGGAAGGGTGAAAACCACTGTTCTACTAAACTAAGCTATCTAAAAGACTGAATCAAATCTTTTGTTTATTGAAACCATTAGAAAATTTTTATATACACAAATCGAATTGCCATAGCAGGACTTAGTGCATCATTTCTATTTTACAAAAATCCCAGGTCTCTGGTTATTTGCTTAAATACCTCCCATATTATCATGGTAGCAAGTGACTATGGATCAACCACCTCTTCCCCCAATAATGACTCATGAAATACCCCACCTCAAAACTTAGATGCGAGACAATACGCACTTACAGTTTGTTCATGAGCTCATGTGTCTGCAGTCAGGTGACAGGAAGGAGGTGAACCTGGGCTTGGCTACTTTAACAGGGTCTCTCTTTGGTGTCATTCTCACCAAGTAAGGACAGACTGGAGACGGGGAGGGAGTGGGGTAGGCATGGGGAGGAGGCCTATGTGTAGACCTGGTGTAGCTGCACTGTAGGCACACGCATCTGGTCAAAGCGAGTCTTAAGAGAATCCCAGATACAAGGAACACAATGCGCCTCTTGATAAAGAACTGGAAATGAAACTGCAGGATGTGGACACAAGCAAGGCTGAAGAGTGCGGTCACGAGAAACAAAACAATGAAAAACTGACCTGCCCTGACTCCAGCTAGCTGTTCTGTTTTGTTTTGAGACCAGAACCTTACCATGAAGCCCTGACTACTGACCTCAAGCCTCACCCTTGTCAGATTCCATGTGCTGGACCACACTGCAGGTAAGCAGTCAGCTGGTTCTCTTAGCATCTTTAAGGAGAGTATAACCTGACTCCCGTCACCTTCAAGTGATACAAATACAAACAACTCATCCTTACACAAACCTGTCCAGTGTGATGATAAACTGACAATAAGGCCCGCAGAGGGCAAACAGCAAGTAGGAACGTTAATCTCGTAAGAAAGCATGGCACAGAAGTTCCCACTTAAAAAAACTCAGAGGGCTTACACAGCTCAAGGTCCTTGAACTCTTTCACACACTACCTATGCATTTAGAAGCTACCTTACAACAGATTCATTCAAAGAGCGACACTGGAAATCTTTAAAATGAACCATTTATTACATCAGATTGTTATTCTCACGTTATGTAAGTTACACATATGCTTATTCTGAGTATTTCACATGGAAAAAATTTAAACTTCTATAGGCAAGCAAAACTGTACCACACAATATATAAGTGGGAAAGGGGTTCTGCTAAACGTTCAAATAAGGCAAGTATTTAAAACAATAAAATGATAAAAAAAAATTAGCCATTCCTTAAGAGAATTCAACACTACAAGCTAAATGTTCTTTCTGAGTGTATTCATATAATCGAGGCAGTGTTTCTTCATTTAAAACATCGAGAAATGGAATAAGGCTCATTAACAGACACAGCTGCCTTCAAAATTTCACGCTCAGTTGCTTTCTTTAGATTAAAAAAAAAATCACAAAGTGCACAATTAAGGTATATCAAAAACTGAATCTGCTACTCTATAACAACAGCTGTCCATGCTTAATACTTAGTGGTTTATTGGACCAAATTATATTTTTCCAGGGAGGGAAAAAAAAGCCACTGTAAAATATTTAGTTTGAAATATATGCTAATACTTCTCAGAGAAATAAAAAATTATGGAGGAAAAGGGTTATTCATTATGAGGAATAGGAAGCAAAACACTAGAATGACCAAACATTTTCAAAGAACAAGCGCCACAAAGGACATGGGCATTCAGTCTTGCAATACATAGCAATGCAATTCCTTACTCCAGCCAGTCTACTTCATCGAACTCAGAGTCATCTTCCGAATCACTATACTCCACAGCAATACGCCGAGACAGGATGGTGGCAACATCGTTTTCAATTCGCTCATGCTTAGCTTCCTGTTCACGCTGCTCTTCTACTTTTCGTAGCTGAATACCTGATACAGCAAAGCCAAACCAATTTAAAATCAGAATGCAAAAACCGGATATAATCCTTATGGATTAAAACTAAAGACATATGAGAAATACTAATGGGAAAATAAAAAGCAAACTCCACTAAAAGAATTTAAAGGAACTGTATTTGAGTTTTAAGTCTTTTGCTTCATAATCACCTGTAAATCAGATCCTGAACCCTCAGCTATTCCTGGGGATATCTGTATTTACCCATCATGCTCTGCTGTGCCTCATGCTCATCTGTAACCAGATTGACACACTTCTACTACCTTTAGGGGCAAATGAACTGCTGAATATATCTTCTGTGGCCTTACTGTCCTCTGTACCTGAAGGAAAGGCACTATCATTTTCTATACTCTTGACTCCTGCTTAGGAAGTGTTGAATTAAGAAATGAATAAACATGATCTTTTTTGTTCCTAAGTGAAGAACCTTTAACCCTTTATTAGAGGTACCTGGCAAAACAATTGCCAATTATACCCCAAATAAATAGTTTCTGCACTAAAAATGCCATTTTAAGGAGGTTAATAATATGCAGAGATTTTTTATTAAGTTTTCTCTATCATTGAAGTCCAATGCCTTATGTTCTTTTCTTTTCTTTTTCAGACAGTTTCATGTAGCCCAGGCTGGCATAGGACTAACCATGGCCAGGAATCACCCAGAACTTCTGATGCCCCTTATGCCTCCAGGGCTGGGATTACAAGTGTATGCCACTATGCTCAGTCTTACGCGGCACTAAAAATCACGCCCAGGGCTTTGTGCACACTCGGCAATAACTCTATCAACTAAACGACATTCCCAACCACAAGCTTTTGATTTCTCATTCACTTTAAGGAACCCTTTAAGTATGAAAACAAAATAGTTCAGTGTTATGTTTTTCCTGAAAAATCACTCAAAATATAAGTTCTAATAGCTGTTTTTTAAATACCATTTGTACCATAACATGGTCACCCAAAATTGGGGGACACAGTACTGCCTGTCCTAAGTATTTAGGAGATTTTCAGTGTTGCTGTAACAACGCTTTTCATGGCTGAGAAAATTACCTTTTCGTATTGCTTCCAGTAGTACACTCCTTGCGTCACTGATTACAGGTAGGGTGGATGGATGACGCTTTGGCTCAGAAGCAGGTATAACTTGTGATGGAGGAGATGGGGGCATTAATGGAACATGGGGACCTGGGGCAGTAGATGGAGTTGGATGCAGCCCAGAGGGAGGGTGAGCAAGAGCTGCAACTGTGACGGGTGATGACGGCCGAATGCCTGGTGGTGGCAGAGGAGGCGGAGGTGGGGGCGGAGGCAGTCCCTGCACTTCTCCTTGCGGGAGTGGATGAACTGGTACAGTCTCACATACTGGGGCAGCTCTAGCTACTGGTGGAGAAGGCTGTACTAGAGGAGGAGCAATTGGAGGAGGAGCTGGGTGAAGAACGCCAGGGGCAATCTGAAGAGGAGCTGGAGGTGGTGGTACTGCTGGAGCTTGCAAAGCAGTGGTTGGAGGTGGAGGTGGGGGAGGTACTGGTGGGGGAGGAGTTGAAGTCATCGAAGCTCTTAATGAAGAAGTTGACAAGGCAGATGGCAGAGGTGGGGGGGGAGGTGGGGGGGTGGGGCTCACAAACACAGGTGCTCTGCCTGCAGCCGGCGACTGGGGGCGGTTTTCTATCAAACCTGTAGCAGAGCTGAAATGATAAAGAGATCCTAAAAGTTACTGAACAGGAAACTAAAGAGAAAATAACTATAGAAATTATAAATGACTATCAGTAGCTACATCAATAGACCCGTTAACAAGTTCCTATAGAAAATTTACATTATTTAACATTGTCTCAAAAGAATGAGAACTGAAAGTGTACAAGAAAATTAATGGGTAGTGCTTTGGTTTATAATAATCTAACTTTCTGAACAGTTTCAACTTTGTATGCAACTTTCATATCCACTCAAGAGTTCTATGCCTACTTTAGTAAATAGTGTTCAATTCTGCATTGTGACAGGAGTCTAAGGAGATGCAACAATCACCACACTGCAGTATCTGTCCTCACACTTACTGCAAAACTTGGCTAATATGATCATGGTGTATTTATACTGAAGCTGTTAAGGCTCATCGTATGTCATTTCACTGAAGTCAATGCCAGCTCATTAAAAACCACAACAGGAAATTTACAGACCTTTTTCTTCCTAAATGTGGCATATCAAATAAGTGAGTGATACGAGGCTTTTGTGGTTTGTACTATTTTAAACTAATAATGGGGAAGCTGGGCTGAATTTTTCTATTGGAAAACTTTAATATGCCTATGTAAAAAAATGTCTAAGTTGGATAACTGACCACATTAAATTTCAAAATACCCTTACTGAAATATTGCTACAAGAAATTGCCTAGTCTCTTTGAAATATTACTAAAATATTTTTTTAATGTAAACTAACATCTTTGGCCTCCATATTTTAGACCCTTACCACATTGTAAAAATTTGTTTTTCTTAATAAATTGTATAAGATAATGCTAGTTAACAAAGCTGTAATGACATGAAAACACAAACCTTTGAAGCAACTAGCAATTAGCTAAATGTCCCCAGGAGAATGTGCTTGCTCTAATCAGAGGAAAAGCAAATACATTTTATAGGCCAAAGGCTCCTTGTTTTGTGAACCAAGTTTTGTTTCCCATGGTCATTTATGGACATTCTCCAGCTGCTTGCACACAACGATGGCAGACTAGAGCCCTTGTGACAGACACTATTTGTTTTTTTTTTTTGTTTTGTTTTTTTTTTTGTTTTTTTGTTTTTACAAGACAGGGTTTCTCTGTATTGTTTTCGAGGCTGTCGGTCCAGCCCAGCCTCAAACTCACAGAGATCCACCTGCCTCTGCCTCCTGAGTGCTGGGATTAAAGGCGTGAGCCACCACCGCCCGGCTGATAGACACTATTTGTTCAGAAAGCCCCACATGCTCACTATTGATCCTTTAGAGAAGGCGGCCACTGGTCCCTAAGACTAAGCGCTATGAGGCTGTCCTACGTACCTGATACAGGTGGGTATTGGTTTTGCATCTCCTGCTCCATGCATTGGTGGAGGTGGAGGTGGCTCATGCGGTCTGACTAAGACCCTCTCCTCAGCTCTGGTCAGAAGTTCACTCATCTGACTAAACGGCAAGGCAGAAAGTGAGTAAGATCCATCCATATGATCCACGTATGTCTGTGGTCTGAAAGAAACAGACATGAAGAATAGTGTATCTATTAGAGAAATGAAATGTTACATGAGTGCCAACAGTTTACCTCTGTGTGAATTATTTTTAACCAGTAAAACATAAAAACCAGAATCTATTACCACTTGAACATTTTTTTTCTTAAACTAATGACTTCCAAAAGTTTTGTAACAAGAAAAAGAAAAATGAGATTTAGATAAAATTTTAGCTGAACATGTGAAGATCTGTATTTACCAACTGCAGTGAATTCTGGGAACAAAGCTGGATTAATAGATGTGCAAAACATGTCACAAATTACTTACACTGGTAAACAGGCCAGACTAACACCTAAGTTTAACTGTAGCAGCATGCGTAGCTACAGATTTTGTCTGTTTAATTTCCATTCTTCCAGTAACATAGCCAACTAGTATCTCTCAGATGTGCATTTCTCTTAAAATAGGCACCAATATTTCAGTTATACCTCTATGTGTTATTCAAAAGAAGACGTGAAGCTCGATTCCAGTGAGTAGGTATGATAATACATATATAAATTTTCCCACAGAAACTTGAAAGCACGTGTCTGTTATGGTAGCACATTACTTAGATAGGACCCCTGACCACTGAGAAAGGAACAGTACCTAGTGCACATGTCTATAAGAGAACCCTGTCTGAAATCCCTGATATATCTGAATTGGAGACTTGGAAAGAATAGGAAGTTAGGGGACTGGGAAAGAACAGAATTGAACCTCTTCTTATCTCTAGTTTCATATGTGATAAATCAGTAAATCAAAAATATTCTAGACATACTCTGCTATGTCATTCAACACAGTCTGCCTGAAATATTGAGAGGTACTTAGGTTTTCAGATAAAAGCTAAAACAAATCATCTCTTTAAACATTTCTTTGTACAAATGGCAACACAAAGTCCACATATGGAAAGGACCTGCCAAAGGAGGTTGGATTTTAGCAGGTCAGGGCAGAAATTATTTCTATTACAACAGAGCCTTACAACTCCACAGCTTGGGAGCCAAGACTTAAAAGTATAGAGAGATATTATAAGAAAATCCAATGTTTAGCATTCATTCAAAAACAAAATAAAAAAAAAACCTTGTTTCAAAATGAGAGGCTGGGCCATTAGCAACTTCAATATGCTTATGTAGGAGATCAGCGTCATCTTCAGCCAGCTCTGGACCCTGGGCCAACTTCTGCCATTCTCTCCGTCTGTCATGAGGTGCTCTTGGCACTTTTTCAGGTTCATGAGGACGATCTAGATTTTTCTGCTATAACAGAAGTAATGACACAAAGCCAAGTGATGAAATATTAAATACTTAAACAGAGGTTATAATAATCAAAATAAAATTCCAAGGTCAATGTTTAAAAAGGCAATGTCATCATGATGTAGCAAAACATAGAAGCATTTTACATGTACATTAAGAGTTAAAAGTGACCAGAGTTCACTGTAATCCCAGTTCTCACCATGGTTTTATAACTCATTTTAAAACTGAGGAGTTAGATACGAAATGGTGTGCCTAGACGTAAGGGAGAAAATCCTTGGGATGCAGACAAGTCGCTAACTCTGACTGCCACATGTACTATTTTTTAAATAAGTCTCACAGTTTTATCATGGTCAGAACCATCTACCCCTAGTCAAATTACTAGGATACTTTATTTTCCATATGGGAAATGGCCAAACATTCCTATCGGGAGATAGCATAGAAAGGCCCGGAGAAGGTCAAATATCAAATATCAAATGCCCAAAGGGACAAAGCAAACAACACATATGAAGGAAGCCTGTCAGGCAGAAGGCGGGGCATGCTGTGAATTAGATAGGCATGGCCATCTAGGGAATTCTACTTCCAAGTTTCAAAACCCTCGTGCTTAGCAAACAAAACCTGTGTTCAGGAGCACTTTGCTTGCCAGCACCAGTCTGCAAACTCCAGTGAGAACACAAGGGCACTGTCCAGCACGTAAGAATGCAACAAGAGGGCATTATAGGGACTGAGGGAAGAGAGGTACACAAAGGCATGGTGAGACAGCCTGTGCCTCTACTGTGCCAAAATACAACGTGTTCCTTCCTTCTATGTACTTTAAAAATCATCCACAGGAAATAGAGCAGATCCAGGGAAATTTTATCAGAAAGTAGAAAATGACAGCATAATAGACTGGCAACAGGAGTTTCGTGAGAATACAACAACCTGTTGAAAACAGCTAGAACACATGGTGTCGCAAAAAACAATTGGATTAATTTACCACCTTTATTCCACATCTACACAATATTCCTTTGTGATCTCTGTAGTTAAGGATTTTAATGCATGGGTCCAATGAAACAGGACTGTCCAAGTGTAGGTTAATGAAGTTTCCCGTGTGCAACAACATATGAAGACATAAATGTAACTCCAAGCTTTTGAATCTCTTTAATACCTTCTGCTTTCTCTTTTCCTTCCTCTTATCCTCTGTATCTTGCAACATCTTTTCTTTCCACAGATCAAAGAAATATGAAGGATTGGTATAAAACTTCAGCCCTTCCTTCCCATCGTCCCTGAAATACAGTATGTCCAATGCCATGTATTAGGTGAGACATAGCAACAATCAGACGAACTTATCACTCAAGTGTGTGTTCCCCACATCACAGCCCATTATATAGCATAGCATGTGTTACAGTATTGCCTCCCATGCACTCAAGGCAAGAGGCATGAGGGCCACGAGTTCAAGGCCATTCTGGATTTCATAAAGAGATCATGTCTCAAAATGAATAAATATTGCCAAAATAGAGCATTGTAGGAATACATTTTTTATTATATAAATCAGAAATGAAACTATAGAAAATGAAAAGGCAGAGCTTTTCAGAGTTAATACTAATAGTTTGTAGTACTGCTGTTCAACACTAAGGCCCACTTCTGCTGAATATGAAATTTCCTAAGTCCTTTGAGAAAAGTCAATAATTATAAATAGTTCTGCAGAAAACCTAAGTCTGGAAAGAAGGAACACTTAGAACAGAGAACCTCTACTGTTTCCACCAGTGTTTTAACAAAGTTAGCATCTCACTAAACTCAAAAGGTGTTTCTTAATTTCCAGTTCAACATTGGCATTTATTTACATCTGTCAACCTGCCCACTGAACTACAGCTTCAAATAATTGAAAGAATTCCCAAGAAACACCAATTCCAGACTTCACTGGAGGAAGTAGTGGAAGGAATTAAAAAACTACATATTTGTAATTCAGAAAGTGGAGATATACATATCAAGAACAGATAGAATGCAATAATGATGTCTGTTATTGTGGAATTTTTAGCTTCATTTTTCTGATTAAATCCTAAAATTAAATTAGAAAGACAACGACAACTTCCTTGGCACAATTCCATGGTAACCGCTTTGCTAGTGGATCTTTATAATAATTACTTGAACAGGTCCTGTCTTGTGTATCACAGCCTGTGACGCTCACCTAACAAAGAAAGGCTTTCTGAAAGTGATAGGTGGGAAGGTCATTCTGTTGACAAGAACCAAGTGGGATGAGCGCAGTGTGTGACTCAAGCATGAGAGAGACACCTGTATTCTACTGACCTGTAAGGAGTGAGGATATTGAGTGGCGGAGGCTGCTCACAGACATCATATGTCTCCTGCAATGGGATAGGCAAAGTCTTGCGGTCGAAAAGCTGCTGATCTTGAATTGTAGAACTTCGGAAAGCTTTTCTCATTGTTATATCTTGCAAAGATACTAAAACAAAGATCACAAATTCATTTTATTTTCCTAAGACAACTCAGTTGAATGACTTATCAATGCTGCCCATTTATTTCTAAGCTAGTATGCCACAAAAGGTTGTGTACCTTTGGTGACATCATCAATTGGGTCAGTCTAAATACTCTAAATTTATTCTGGTCATTCTCCGCCTGATTTTCTAGGTGGTTTCTCAAGCTCAGAGGGTCCTAATGACACATTTCCAACAGTTCCTTCTCTTTGCCAGCTATTCTTACTCACCCCACACAACTTAACCTCTTTCCCTTTTCCCTGTCATCTTTCCCATCTACTCTCTTTCTCATTAGCCTATAGTCAAAAGAACCTGAAGGAACTACTTACCAGCAGCATTCTAGGTTACATAGTGTCAACTTCTTGCAATATACACTATAACTATTACATGTGAGGATCTATATCAGCTTGACTTTACTCTTTTAGTTGTAGTATAATGATTTCCACCTCATCATAAACTTTTGAAGACTTAGACTTTCTTGTACATTAGTGCCCCCAAGTAATTGGTAAAGCACAATCACCTACGTGATGATTGAAAGCTAACTTCATTTATTTTTGTAGTGTCCAGCATATTAAAATAAGGTATACATCAAAATACTGCAGTTTTGACATTCAGAGTGATTTCTTCACATTAAAAAGCTGGGTAAAGCTGGGCGGTGGCGGCACACGCCTTTAATCCCAGCACTTGGGAGGCAGAGGCAGGTGAATCTCTGTGAGTTCGAGACCAGCCTGGTCTACAAGAGCTAGTTCCAGGTCAGCCTCAAAAGTCACAGAGATACCCTGTCTCGAAAAACCAAACCAAACAAACAAACAAGCTGGGTAAAGCCAGTATCGGTTGCCCCCAGCACTTGGTAGGTGAAAGCAAGAGATTTGCCACAATTTTCAAGACAGTCTAGTTTATAGAGTGGGATTCTATCACAAAACAAAACTAGAAACAAAAGATGAAGATCTTATATACAGAATATGTATGGCCTTAAGTATATAAATGCTGTATACCACAGCAATGTCAGTAAACAATTACAATTTTTAATCATTTTCCCTAAAGTACCGTATCATTTCTTACACGTAAAGTTTATGAACATCTGGATCTGAGGACAAGCAGAGCGGTGGGGCTGGCTCTGCAACTGTGGCCACAGCGTAGCCTCATCGTCAGCAAGGCCACCCTCCGTCTTGTGAAATACTTACAAACATCGGAGTACAATTCAGAGATAGGAAAAAAAGGTTTCTCCTACTATAATCAGAAAGTGGGTTAGCAGGGGTTTGATGAATAAATACTGTGGTGACAAATGCTTTCACTAATTCTCTTTTCAGTGAACCTTTCTACTTTTCAGGGAAACCAGAACTGTTTGTCCACCTTTAAATACAAACAGTCAAAGCTAGAAAATACACAACAGGCTCAACAAATGACGCTAAGCAGCCCAGCAGAACAGAAACCGAGATCTGGTTTTGAGGGTAATTCTTCCCACAATACTCATACTGTTTTCAGGCTGGGCAAAGAACATGGATTAATTGTTGCTGCTTCCTCACGCAACTTATCAGCTCTAACCAGCAACCAAATCGGAGCCCGATGACAAATGTCCAAAGCCATTTTGGTAAAGGATATAAAAAGCATTCAAAATAGTAAGTCCTTCTCTAATGTCAACTCTTCCCTGTCACACACCACTATGACAATGTCCCTTCCACTTGAAAATATCTTTTATTACCTTAACAGTACTATACACACAGTAAGTATGTTAGCTCAATATTCTTGTAAACAAAATTGAACTAAATATAATTGTATACATTTCTATAACATTTTCACATTTTCTTAGTTACTTGGCAATTTCACGGTTGGTACCACTTAAAGATAATTGAAAATACTTTTATCATACTCTGTAGTTTAATTATATGTTCATAATGTTATTTTCTTTGAATTCCCACTGAATTTCAAAGCCCAGATTGAATCACAAATCTCCACAAAACAATTCTAATTATTCATATTCAAAACAGTTAAGTGTTCAGCTCTTAGATTCAGAATTCTTCTACATTCTTCACATATTTTAAAGGAACTACAGAAAAAAATAAAGAAAGCTATGTATAGTTCTGACATCTCACACCTTTAGTCATTTGCTGGTATCAGTATTTTTATTTAATGATGGTGTTAAGACATTTATTAGCATTTAACAGTATGAGAATAACCAGAATGTAATACATACATGCATCAAACTGTCAAGGAAGAAAAACAATAAATTCTATATTTGAAAAGTAATAGCATTTTGAAATTAAGTGTTAATTTCATTATACATGAAAGCAGAATTTACATAGGAATTATTACATGGTATACATTTGTAACTAAAACCTTAAGATGAAAATGTTGATATAAATTATATTTGAAAGAATATATGGTTATAATGTACTTCTCAATAACAATTAGATATATTTTAAGAATTTCATGAAATGCGATTAATGTACAAAAATATACTTTAAAGGAAGGCTCTAAGAAAGTCAACCTACATGTAAAACATACAGATGATGTGGACCTAGATGTGTTGATATCTTGTTTATACTCTAACAAATAAAGCTGGTCTGAAGATCAGAGGGCAGAGCTAGCCGCTAGTTAACCATGGAGGTCTGGAGGTCTTATACAGACAGACAGAGGAAGTGATAAGAAGGGAGGAGACAGGAGCTCAGCTTCTTTTAGGCTGGGAAGCTGAGGAGGTGAAGGTGGTGTGGCTTGCTTGCTCCTTCATCTCTCTGCTCTTTTGGCTTTCACACCCTAATATCTGACTCTGGGTTTTTATTATTAAGACCTATTAGAACTCGTGCTACACCTAGAATACAGGGACACTCTTAGAACTTCACAATAAAAAGGTAATCCAATTTTAAAATGAAACATATAGGGGCAAAGAACTAAATGGATATTTCTCCAAGAAAATATACATAGAGCTCTAAGCTCAGTATCATTAGTCATCAGGGAAATACAAACAGATGTGAAGAACAAAGTGGAAGACATGGGTCACAAGAGACCACTTACTGTGTCATTCACTCCTATGACATATCCAGACTAGGAAAATCCATTGATAGAGTATATTAATGACAAGACACAGGCAGGATGGAAGAAGGAATGTAGAGTGGAGCCTCCTTATGGAGTGATAAAAATGTGCTAAAATTGACTGTAATTATAAAACTTGGTTAAATATGTTAAAAAGACCTTGCTGAACTGTATCACAATTTAATGAATGATGTACAGCCGGGCGTTGGTGGCACACGCCTTTAATCCTAGCACTTGGGAGACAGAGGCAGGCAGATCTCTGTGAGTTCGAGGCCAGCCTGGTCTACAAAGTGAGTTCCAGGACAGCCTCCAAAGCAATACAGAGAAACCCTGTCTCGAAAAACCAAAAAAAAAGAGTAAACAAATAACTCATTAAATAATGCCAAAAGGAGTTATTCAATCAAGATATTAATCCTTGCCAGGCGGTGGTGGCGTACGCCTTTAATCCCAGCACTCGGGAGGCAGAGGCAGGCGGATCTCTGTGAGTTCGAGGCCAGGCTGGACCGATAGCCTCCAAAACAATACAGAGAACCCCTGTCTCGTAAAAACCAAAAAAAAAAAAAAAGATATTAATCCTAACATTCTACTCTTCTACTCTTTGCTTTAAAATTATTTAATGTTTTTATTGTCTAAATTTTAGATCTATAACTTTAATTTATACTAAAAATGTTATTCACCAAAAAAATTTGTTGAGTATATTATGAAAAATACACATGAAACAATGCTCTATAGTATATAAGTGAAAATGGTATTCTCAGTTTCATTTCTTTTTATGGATTAAAAAAAGCAAAGCAATCCAGGCAGTGATGGCACATGTCTTTAATCTCAGCACTCAAGAGGCAGAGGCAGGTGGATCTCTATGAGTTCAAAGCCAGCCTGGTCTACAGAGTGAGTTCTGTATGGACACAAAAGGTCAGGGGTAGACTGCAACATATTCACACTTAATACTGTTGAGAAGCATACTCATCTCTTTTAATGCACTGTAAAGAAAAACACAAATAAACTTACATTCTTCTTCTTTAGGGTCCAGCTGTGTGACACTAACAGACAAACGGTCCACACGTTCTTGCAATGAGTTAACTCTGAAGGAAAAACTATGTGCTTCATTGAATAATTCTCCAAATATGTCTTCAGCATACTTACCTAAGCAAATATGAAACACACCATAAGTAACACAGCTGTGATCACGCACTCACATCAAGCAGTTTAACAGCCAAAAGTACTGTCCTGTTACACATGACATTTATCTGGAACTGCCTTTTAACCCTATCCTAACGTTACTCCGCAATGCAGGGTGAAGGTAGGTGGGGGAGGGGGGCACACAATGGACTGACTCTACACCCTGCCTTCCTACATTCTGCTTGGTGACTTGTATCTAAAATGGAGACTTTAAATGCGTCATACTTAACTTCCAGATGAGGTTTGTAAAAATACATACAAATAACATATCTTTTCACCCCATAATCAGCATCTATACACAGACTCCACTGGTGCTGGATTTCAGCCAGAGTGCATAATACAAGTCTAGTTACTGTCTCAGGACATTTTACCTTCTATTATAATTTCTTTTAAAAATCATCAAAAAGCTAAAAATTTTCAACTTTTCTATTTATTTATATCCTTACTACCAAAAACTAGAAATCAAAAATAACCAGAAATCCTCTGAAGTTCACAAATCTTAAACAGAGGATGATATTTTAACAAATATGAGAAAATTGAAAATGCAGAGTAGGCTCAAATCTTTCCTTCATTCACTGTGAGGCACTGGTATCCATTCCCTCAACTGTCATATAAGAATAACACATAATAAGTAACAAATAAAATATCTTACATATAATTATATTTGCATATACATATAAAGAGATATAAAAATTCAATAACAAATATCTATCTCAAAGACATTTTAAGAAAAGACGATACAGGCAAGAAAATGCCTGATTGTGACTATAAGATTGTACAGTAAGACTCAGTGACAGGCCATCTTAGTGTAAGAACCTCGAGCAGAGAAAAACATCTAACTGTGGTGTGGGACAGTGTTCAAGGTTTTCCCGACAGTTTCCTGGCAGGTAAGAAAGTTGTTACAAATAGGATACAAACACAAATGTTAGGGTCACAGAGATGCAAAGTCTACTCCATCTCTAAAAGAGTCAGTTCAAAACAAGGAACTTTCAATAGTTTGCAAATGCTTGAGATTATAAGCAAGTTTTTAGCTGCTGCGCTGGCTAGTTTTATGTTAGCTTGGTACAAGCTAGATATTTGAAAGAGGGAGCCTCAATTACAAAAATGCCCCCACCAGATTGGCCTGTTGAGCATCTACTTGACTGATGATTAAAATGGGAGGCCCACACTGTGGCTGGTGCCACCCTTGGGCTTGGTGGTCCTGGGTGCTCTAAGAAAGCAGACTCAACAAGCAATGGGGAGTCATTCTTGTATGCTCTGTGAAGACACCAATTCCTGCCTCTAGGTTCTTTCCTTGAGGGATGGATGGAGTGTGGTATCAGAGTTGCAAGAAATGAACCCTTTCTTCTCCAATATTGCTTATGACCATGGTGTTTCATCACAGCTACAGAAAACCTAACTACGACAGATACATTTGTATTTTTCTAGAAAAAGGGTTCATAGCTTTTCAACAGCTTCAAAAAGTCCACGACACTATCCCCCATTTGTTTAAATGCCGTTTAGTTGATAGCATCCCATCCATTCTCTTTACATTCCTTACATTTCATATCTACCTCCCTTTCCCTCTGGAAAGAGGTAACAGCTTCAGTATGAAACTGATGTATACATATATGAAGCTCAACTATGCTTCAATGAGACCATTTCTATACAATGTCATTATCTATGAAACAAAGCATAAAGCCTCATCTACTCTTCAGTCCTCCAGTCAGCTTCATCAGTCACCAATGTCAAGTCACTTCTCCCCATGGACACATGATTCTTGCCTCTCATCCTCTCCTTTTCAAAATATTTCATTCTTTAAAGACCCAACTCAATCCATACTTCACTTCAGAGGCCGCCTTAAATCATAACTCACCATGATTACTCTTTAAAAATAGTCTGTGCAATCTACAGTTCATTCCAACGTTAATTAGATGCCTGTTCATTCTATTCAGAATGGTTTCTATACTTCTTCCACTAAATGAGATATTATTTTGGGAAAACAGCCACAAACCTGCAACATTAAACAGACCGTTCAACTTGATCTGTCCAATGTCTGTCTCCTTATGTTGTCTTACAAACCCAGTCCACCTATCCCCTCTCCTGCTTTCTAGCCTATGACTTGCCTAGAGTCTATGGTTTAGATAGATTGTTCCCTGGAGGTTTATGTGCTGTAGGTCTGGCCTATGGCATAGTGGCACTGAGACGGTAGAACATCACAAACCGGGGACCAGGACAACATGATTAAGTCACGGAGACATCTTTCGAAGGCTCCAATATTGTTCTCATAGTCTGGATTAGTTCTGAAGAGAGCAGGCTAAAAATAAAGTACCCCATATTAGAGAACTATTCTTCAGTCAGTCCGTACCCTCTGCCTCCCCATCATATTGTGATACAACCAAGTGGACCCTCGCCAGAGCTGAGCATAAGCCTGCTCAAACTAATTTTCAACTTGAAAAGGTGTGACCCATACATATCTTTTCTTTATAGGTATCCACGTTCAACAGGAAATGGAAAATACACTATCTGTCAAATTACTTACATGTGAGAGCAAAAATTAGACTTTATTAGTTCATCACAGCAGCCTAAAGTGACTGTATCCAACAAGAGAAAAACTACAGGAAGGACAGTAAGACACCTTTTAGGTGATTAGAACTACAATGGTTAAGAAATAACAAAAGAGAGGAGGAATCTGTAGACAGTGAATTTTAAATTTTCATTAACTATCTATTACAAAGAATAATTATTTTCTAATAGGAAAATATAAAATGTTAATTGGGAGATGTATTTTTATTCAGAAGTCAGGGGGATAGCTGTAGTTTATTTTCATTGCTGTGTTCATAAGCAGTTTTTTTGCAATATTAGTGGTATAAAATGGAAAACTCAGAATTGTCAAGAGCTATTTTACTTGTTTTTTGTGCTTGTGTGCCAGAAGCTGAGTTCTCTCGCTGTTTTCACGTCATGGTGTGTTTTAAACTCTTCATGTTAATAAAATATGTTTTAAAAGCTCCTAAAGTCCCCAGATGTAAACTCTCCAGCAACAGTAAACAGAGGTAACAGCCAAGCAAAGTCAAAGCCTGGCTCTATCTTCCACAGATCAAATCATACTTCCCATCAACTTCCATAATTCTAATCACCATGTGATCTGTTTTGAGAGATTCTGTTAACAGGAAGAAGAAATTACTGTTAAAACATACTGATTTTACATAAAGTGGCTAAATTCTCACAGTAATGTTAAAATCTTTGTATGAAACATCCCTCCTAAATCACAAGAACATTTTCTTAACATTCCAAGTCTAAAGGAAATACTGGTTTGCAACATTTAAACTCATATAAATGCTTACTTAGGCTACTCAGTTGTCTAATTATATTTGCCAGGGAAATGTTGGTTACACATTCCAGTTCATTCTTTATGCCCCTGGGCAGCGCTGTATGGCACAAGTGCCTAGGATCAATGTTTCTTTTCACTAATGGCATCCTGAGATCAACCGCTGTACCAGCTCACCTGTGAGAAACAGAAAGAAAATTCTGTATTATTTAGCTGCAAGCATCACAGTAACACATTTGAGAATGAAGTTATAAACTGTATGAGGACAACAAAATAGAGCCATCTGACCCAAAGAAGTCAAACTCATTTGTTAACTATTTCTTTGCAATTATTAGAATACATGCTGAGAGCATTCTTTTAAATTTTCAATATCAGCTGTCCCATTCACACCATTGTTATTTACCATGCATAGAGATTTGTGCTATGTAATTGGTATAAGAGATCCTTGCTGAGGAAGTCTAGAAAAGCTAGAAAGTAGCATCAAGTTTGTACTTCTACATATATCAGCTATGCTCAACAGCTCACCACCTGAAAGCTCATCAAATCTACCAAATCTTTAATTATCAAAAAGTTCTACTTCTTTGAATTAGTCTGTCCTCACTGGGGTGATTCCCATGTGCACAAATTCAGGAAGCGAGGGTTAGTCAAACAACACATCTCCCAACACTGTGGTTTAAATTTCAATGATCAGAGAATATTAACTATAAATGTCTAAACTCAAGTGTCATTATGTGCAGGCTGGGTTACAAATCAGTCACATGAGATGCATCATGATCAGTGTGACCAATCCATCAGTTTGTTGCACCATGTGTTACTCACGCACGGACAGCGAAGCTTTTAATTCTGAGTCTCCTTGCCTGGTCATCCTAAACCCACACAAAACTTTACAAAGCAGGTGGCTGAAAAGAGGCCTGACAAAGACAAGAGAGCAGCCAACAACACAAGAAAAGATAATGCTAAGTGGAATGAACGAATGAACAGCTGACTGGAAATGTCACTACTGCCGCTGCTTGAGAGACTCTAGCTATGCAACAGGAAGATGTTACCTTATGGTCACAAATGAGAAATGTGCTTGTGAGAACAGGGAGCACGTTCTGCAGAGTAGATGATCCAGGAAGACGTTCACATTAAGGGAAGCCTCGGTGCTGCAGCACTGCCCTGAGAGGGATGGGAGGCTAATTCAAATGCAGCAGCAGAGAGAAGCTGGAGTTTGCCAAGACACAGAGAAAAACGCTCACTCCACTAGCTGCGCTTTTGTAAGCTACACAAGGCAAACACTGTTCAAAATGCCTTTGGCAAATTCTGTAGTAAGAAATTCTTAATGATTCGAATGGTTTAAGTTATATTTTACTTACATCCAGCTGATTCTACTGTTTTTTTTTTAAAGTCCTTGTACATTTTAAACAGCAAGAGTTCAAAATGCTTTTTGGTTGTTTTTAACTGTGTATTTTGATATGTATGAGTGCAGACATGCACATTCTTGTCCTTTAAGAAATGGCGATGGGGATCAAACCCAGGTCTTCAGGCTATTGCGAAGTACTCTCACCTGCCTAGTCATCCTGCCTTCAAGATAAAAAACAAAGCAACAAAAACCAGGAAACATTAAACATCATAAAGAGTATAATTTCTCCCATGGATTAAGCCCATAGTCTCAGTGTGTGTGTGTGTGTGTGTGTGTGTGTGTGTGAGAGAGAGAGAGAGAGAGAGAGAGAGAGAGAGAGAGAGAGAGAGAGACTGAGACTGAGACTGCTCCAATGAGTCAACTGGGTTACCTGAGTAGGGGACTTGAGGATTGAGAAACGGCAGATTAAAGAAAGACAGAAACGCAGGATAGATTAGGAGGACTGCCCAATCCATGCCTTTCAGCACACTGGACAGCAAAGCAGAACAAAGGACAGAACAGTATAATCAGTTAACCAACTCCCTGCACTGTCCTTGAATAGAGGAGCAGTCAGGCTTGCTATCTATCACGTGAGTCCTGCTAGCAGCAAGCAGCTGCATTCCCTATCTCTGTGTCTTTTGGCTGGTATCAGAGCTGGTTAGATAGATAATATATTTTTTCCCATGGGTTTATTAAATTAGAACTTTCTCACAGCTCTCAGGGAGCCTGACACAAGCAAGCTTGAACTCTAATGTCTTACAAGTCAGAATAGACTCCAAATGGAAACTGAGTGACTTGTGGGCCACCACATGTGTATGTCTGTGTTCCTGTAGTCCTCACTGCCCCATTGTGTGTCTGTGTAGGCCAGAAGTCAATGTTGAGTGTCTTCCTTAATCTCTCTATATCTTGTTTTTTGAGACAGGGTCTCTGCCTAAACCTAGATGAAGCCACCAACGCCCGGCCTAGATGAAGAATCAAGTCAGCCAGGTAGCCTGGCTTCAGGGACTGTCCTGTATGTGGCCCTAGCACTTAGATCACTGGTGTGCACTATTACACTAATGTTTTATGCAGGTGACAGGGAGCTGAACATGGGTCCTTGTGCTCATCCCGTAAGAACTTTACTGACTGAAACATCTCTCCAGCCCCATGGTTTATTTGTTTGTGTGTGTGTGTGTGTGTGTGTGTGTGTGTGTGTGTGTGTGTGTGTGTTGAGGACTTAGCCCCCAACTCTCCTCCTCCTAGATCCCTCTTCACTATTTCCTGGCACTCTAATCGCTCTGACAGTCTGTCTTCACATGCTACTTTGCCTAGAATACCTTTCTTTTCCATGTCCTCTCAGGGAACACTAACTGTTGAGACTATACTCAGCATCTGAAATCCCACTGAATTCCCCAGGAAGATGTAACCATCTACTGTTGGTGTAATCAACTTTGACCTATATTTATATTTAACAGAATTCTATCAAGTATATGCTATTGTATGGTCACTGCCTTATTCAACTTGTATTTCTCATATACTAGGTGATGATCAGATGATCAATAGTTGATTGACATATACGTGGAGGAAAAAGCAAAATCATGGCATCTAAGTATAAAAACAATAAAATTCTTGAGGTCACTGAGAAGGCAGACAAGCACAGACCTTCCTAAAGCAACTATTTAATTATCATTTAAAGAGTTGAGGGGCTTATATTTGCATAGAAAAGGGATACATTGAGAAAAATCATGTCCTACAGTTGCACAGAATCAACACTTGCTTGTTTCGTGCGGGAGTAAAGCAGGGATATGACTTCTTTCAGACACCTTTATATTCCAGCTCAAGAGGCTGAGAGACAGCAAACGCATGCCTTCTGATGGAAAGATACAGAAAGGCTTATGAAGTAGTTTCATACATTATGGTGATGATAAAAAGAAAATGGCTTACTGTGTTTACAAGAGTGTCTTTCCATACAATGAAAAGGTCCTAAAATAACGTCTGCCCGTGTCCCTTACCTTACTTCAGTTTTCACGTCATACTCATTTTTTATTTCCCCGTCTGAACTGCAATGGCCATTTATCTAATTCAGCTATCAAAACCTTAGTGATAAAAATGTAAACAAAAGCTATGAAAATGTCAGATCCCTAGTTTTAGAGATCTCTTCACCACTTTAGCATAGTACTTTGCCTAAAAAGAATAAAAACTAAAATAACCACCAGGGCATAAATTACCAAGCAAATATGAAATCAAATTTATTTAATTGTTTTTAATATCCTGAAATTTACATTTTATTTAAAAACAATACAAAATTGTTCAGAATGAGCTAGCTACATAGAACATCTTTTAAACTATCAATGTTTGACTTGATTCTGAAGGGAAACTTTTATCTAATAAGAAAGACAAAATATATTGTGCTATAACATAAAACAACTCATTTTTGAAACTGTTACTCTGTACCCTTAGGTCACACAGCTAAAGACACTACCATAGAAACCCCCCACCTTCCTATTATATAACCCACATGGTTCTAAAATCAGTCTGGCCATACAGAAACCTAAAACAATTCTCAGGTTTTTCATATATTTCCAATGTTCTTAGCAAATAAATTATCAATTACTGATGCAAACTTAATGATATGTCCCCTAAACAGGCCAATTCTTAAAAATCTTAAATTCTTAAAATGATTATTAAGATAAAATTTTAGCTCAAATCTAAGTAGTGCTTGTAATTAGAAAACACCTTCTTATGGGAATATTTCTAACACTGATGCAGGCTGTAATTTAAATCTTTAAATTAGCTGCAATAATGTTGAAGATGACAGGTTTGCTATAGCAGACTGAATGCTCCCTTTTAGATCCAAGAAAGTGACAACGTCAGCAAAATACCTGACAGCATTTGAAATTAAAGCTGCACTTTGGTGAATATAATAATCATTTTCTAAGTTCTTCTAAACCTGTTTTCTTTTGACTTCTAATGAGGCACACCTATGTATAAAAGCATGAAGCAATGTATAAGTGCCAAAATACCCCCAGATCAGATACCACAATGATGTTGAAACTTTAGAAAAATCACAAGAACAAGTCATACAAATTCTCATTTTCAGAACTCAGAAAAACTAACCTATAGGGGGAAGCCAGGTCTAGGCAGGCGGGCACCACTACAATGAACAGGTATGTAGTGGAGAAATGGGAGAGAAGCAGAACTGAAGACAAAAGGGTGGTGAGGACAGGCGGACATGAGTGGCCTATGCTGCTGCTACCTGGGACCACGCATTGTCCAGGCTTGTGCTGTGGCTGAAGGTTATGTCTGGGTCTGTGGCCCTACTGCAGTCCGGGTCTATGTTGATGTCCATGGCCCATGACATCATTGAGGGTCGTATGATTCCCATGGTCTTGATCGCCACCTGAGTCCATGTTGATGTTTGAGGGAAATGCTGCTGCTATCGCCATACTGATCGGAGTGGCCTGAACTGCTACCTGAAGTCATGCTGACATGCAAGCCCAAGCTGAAGGACACGTGTGGATCCATGGTCCTACTTCAGCCCAGGTCTGTGGCCCATGTTACTACAAGGGGCCATGGGAAAGCTGGCTCAGGTGGCCTGGGCACCAGAGAACTGGTCCTGCCCCTTGTCAGCTGTCTCAGCGGGAGAGCTGCCCTGTGTCTGCATCCCATCCCCCCTCCCCTCGAGAGAACTGGGGCATCAGTCGCATCAGCATGGGAGAGCTGGTCCTGACTCAGGCCTGAGAGGTGGTTCCAGCAGAGGCCTGGATGGACCAACTCAGCTACCACCCAGGCCCACATCCAGGGTTTTGAGTTAACACACCCTAACACCTACTCCATCCATGAGCTGCTGGAGCCTGAAAGGTACCAGTCCTGCAGAACCATAGCTGCAGGATCTCCAGGACTCAAGGTAACAGCAGGATATCGGAGAGGAATCTTAGTGAGGCTCCAGTATTGATGGCGTAGCAGAAGCCAGAGGCCTTGAACCAGACCCATAATTCCTTGTGATGAACTTTGCACATAAAAGTATTTGGGCAAAAGGGTATACTGCATGTCATACCAAGACTACTACAACAAATGAATATGGGATGGGGTGGGGGAAAAGATGGAGGAAGCGAAAACTGTTTCATTTTGCTCTTTTAATTCTCTTTTGGGGAAGAGGCTACAAGGATGGAGGGCTAACATGGAAGGATTGGGATATGTATGGAACTGCGTTGCATGAAATGAAATTCCCAAAGGATCAAGTAAAAAAAATTACGAAGAAAAGAGAAGAAAACTAGCCTATAAAATTATTTAAAATGTTCAAAGGATTACAAGTAAACAATGCCAAAAAAATCAGGGCTTAGAGATTAAAATAATTATAATCAATAACTTTTTTAGTTTAAATGCAAAAATCCTTCGCATACTCATATATTTAAAGGGTTCCCAGCTGGTGAGAGTATTTGGGAGGCCAAAGATCAATACAACAGTCCTGCTGGCAGAAGTGGGTCTGGTAAGCATGGGATTTAGAGGGTTCTAGCCTGCCTCATCCCGGCCCTCTCTCCATCTTAGTTCAGCTGCCATGTAAAGATCTTCACCATGTATTCCAGCAGTCACAGAATTGCTATCATCCCATCCCCATCAGTCAACATAAAAAAACCCAACCTTCTGTAAGTTACTTCTGTAAATACTTGTTAGAGCAATGAGAAAAGTAACTAATACAACCTGCTGAAGCATAAGAATTACTAGTATTTTACTATGAGATCAGCAGTAAGTGACTAAGTCTTAGGACTCACGTCAAATAGTCTATAATCACTTCAAGTAGTATCTTAGTTAAAAAAAATAACATCAGCATTATTTCTTAAAACAGACTTAATTCACTTTATTTTTCTTATTATAAAACCCCTCTGTGGTGCCACAGTTGGAGGCTGGGTCCTCTGAGCAGAGACTCTGGTGTGGGCTTTCCCACAATGGTCAGTGAACTCCTGACAAGGAGATTTGATGAACACAGTCTCTTTCCAGAGGTTGGAGGTCAGGTAGCTGTAGGTCTTGGAGATGGCATCAAAGGTGGCCTTGGCAAAGTTGCCCAGGATGGCAGTGCAGCCCCTGGCTGATGTGTAGCAGTCATCAATACCAGCCATCAGCAGCAACTTCTTGCGCAGAGGAGTAGGGACGATGCCAGTGCCTCTGGGGGCATGG
The DNA here is from genome assembly GCF_017639785.1 of Mesocricetus auratus. Classification (NCBI taxonomy): domain Eukaryota; kingdom Metazoa; phylum Chordata; class Mammalia; order Rodentia; family Cricetidae; genus Mesocricetus; species Mesocricetus auratus. The sequence continues at coordinate 2,998,489 of NW_024429199.1, forward strand.
ACTTACCAGCAGAGCCAAGTGGCCTGTCACCTTGAATGGAACAGTGTGGGGCTTGCCAATCTTGTTCCCCCAGTAGCCTCTGTGAACAGGGACAATGGAAAGCTCGGCCAAGATGATGGCAGGGATTATCTTCTTGGAGCACTTAACACCAAGACCAACATGACCACTATAGTCCCCAATAGAGACAAAAGCGATGACCCTGGTACACTAGCCAGCCCTGCTTCTCCACTGGCATGATCTTCAGAACCTCATCTTTTAGGGATGTGCCCAGGAAAAAATTAATAATCTCAGCTTCCTCAGTGGGCAAGGAGAACAGGTAGAAAGCCTCCAGGGACTTGATCTTCATGTCCTTGACCAGGCAGCCCAGCCTGGTGATGGGGATCCTTGTCTTCAGCTTTACCTCCATGAGCCTGGTGGCCTTAATCACAGCCATGGCCTTGACCCTGACCACTGTGATATAAAGACTAAGACTGCCGCCAAACCCTCCAAGGAAGCTGCTGTGGCCTCCTAATCCTGGGCTGCTGCTTCCTCCAGCCCCTCTGCTGCACCAGCAGCATCTACCATTGGATGTTTTCCAAAGAAGGAGGATTAAAAACTCTGCATCACAGAAATAACTGTCAATTTTCCTAACTACTGGATATTTAGTTATTCAATCTAAAGATCTATTATGTGATCAATGGGGCAGACCAGGATGAAATAATTATTACATATAAAGTTCCAGAATTTTAAATATTTTCAGGATTTTTGACAGAGGAAAAAAATTGTTTTTTAGGTGAACAGGCCTATGTGTGTACATGCGGAGGTCAACTTTGGGTATATACCTACATGCTTCCCACCTGATAATTACTACTAGTGATGTTATTTTTTTTTTTTTTGATAGTGTCACACACTGAACCTGAAACACGCCATTGTAGCTAGAATGCTGGCTCATGATCCCGGGATCTGCCTGTCTCTGCTCTCAGTGTCTCAGTGCTGAGGTTATGGGTGAAGGACACTACATCAGCTTTTGTGTGCACATCTGGACTCAGGTCCTCATACCTGTGCAACCACCACTTTATCCCCTGAGCCATTCCTAAGAAAACCTTGAGATAACAACTGATTTAATTACATGTAACAAACTAATTAAATAATTTGAGCATGGAAATGTTTAGAGAAATTATTAATGGAAATTTTTTTCTTAAAATACTATACAAATAACAAGATGTTTTATAGTTATGAAAGGCAAAACTGATTAAGGTAATATAAAAGTTTTGAAAAAAGAATTCATGAAATAAGAATTACAACAAAACAAAATACATAAATATAAATCTGTAATACAAATTCAACTCCGTAAAAGTCACAGACCTCTAAACAATAAACTATTATAAAATACACTGTTTGAAAGAATACCAGTACAGGGCTTCATAACTTGCTTCCCTCTAAACCTCCAGTGTTCATATCCCAGCTTTCATTACTGTAAATTTTCGTTATTGCAAGTGAAAGCCTGAAGGAAAAAAATAGAGCTTAACAGTGTAATAAAAGAAGCTTGTACAAAACCATCTCAGGATTATACAAAAATAACAAGTTTCCTCTTTGTTGTGAATAGTAAACTACTCCCTATTCATGAATCTGCATTCAAGATAACAAAATCAGTTTATGAGGCTAAAGAACGATGAATAACACTGGACAACTCCAGGTCCACATTGCTTTGAGATGCTCTGGCCTTTGCTTGAAGAATCTGTCCTGAGAGCAGTGCTGCCTTTACAAAAAATTAGGTAATTATATTTTGTAGTTCATATGACAATACTAAAATGTTACATTTTGACAGGCTGAGACTGAAAAGACTTATTAAATGAAATGAAATAAGCTACATAGCAATCTAACACTGACAGTTTCGACCAATTCAAGAGTCAAAAGAGACAGTGCAGACAAGCAACAATTAGATCACCAGATTCAAGTTTATCACGAGTCCATGTTACTGTCAAGAAAACATGTATTTCTGAAGTTAATAAACCAGTACCAAAACTTTACAAATCATATTATTACACTTATCTTATTTTCAGTAGTTTGAGATGTCTGCATCACAAATTCAGATTAAGTCACCTGAAAAGCAAGATCAAGTACTCTATACTACAAAACAGTATCTTTAGGCATTTGAGATATCTCACATTGTAACCCCTACACTAAAAAATGGTAAGGCGGGCGAACTACTGCGAGTTTAAGGCCAGCTTGAGTGACACAGTGAGTGCTTTGAGGACAGCCTGGGCCACAGAGTGATGAACCCTGTCTGAAAAGCAGTACTTATCTATAACTCATAGTTTATTGAACACCAATGGCTCAATTACTGTACTGCATGCTGAAGGGGCAAGAAAAACACAGGTTCTCTTTGGATTGCCTAGTTTCTATTCTCTAACTATGTCAGATCTATTTTTTAAGATTTATTTATTTATTATGCATATAGTGTTCTGCCTATGTGAATGCCTTCAGGCCAGAAGAAGATACCAGATCTCATTACAGGTGGTTGTGACACAGTAGGTGGTTGCTGAGAATTGAACTCAGGACCTCTGGAAGAGCAGCCAGCACTCTTAACCACTGAACCATCTCTTGAGGAGAGATGCTTAAATTGAGATCAAAGGATTTTCATTTGAACTCATACACCCAAGTTCTGACACCTCAGATGTGAACAAGGCCCAAATTTGGAAGTGCTTTGTGGGCTTACTTAAAGTGGTTGGCCTATAATCACCTGAGGAAAAAAAAGGGGGTGGGGTGACGGTGATCAGGTGTAAGATACAAATTCTGGGTGTAAAGAAACATTCTACAGTCAGATCAGACCAAAAGAATTTCTGCAGCATAGCAATTATATCACAAGGTGTGATCTCTTCTTTCTGCAGAGGACAGCACAGCACAAGTGAGCATCTGTACTATCGAGTCATTGACTCCTTGACTGACTAAACTCTTCACATGTCTGAGCAAACAGAATGAATGGCGATCATGTCAATGGCATCATCTATACTAGTCTATGAAACTAAACATCCACAATGAGATAATTTTTATTTTCTTTTTTAAATTGGCTATTATAGGACTTCTTCAATGATTCCATGGCTACCAGTACAGTGACACACATGATTGAGCATTTTTTTTTTAAATAAAGAATATTTACTGTTATTATGTGGGCTTGCAGTGCATGCCATAGTGCATTTGTAGAGGTCAGAGGACAACCCTCTTTTACCTTTATGTGGGTTCTGAGGATCAAACTCTGGTCACCAAGCTTGTGCCCAGGACACACGATTAATTTTTCCATTTACTATTTACTTATTCATTTATTTAGTGGCACATATGTCAGAGGACAACTTGGGGACTTAGTTCTTTCCGTCTACAATATGGGTTCTGGAAATGAACTCAGGTTGCCACTTCCTTTACCCACTGAGCATCTCATCTGTCCCAGGGCAGAAAATTGAGTGATGTATTATCACCCTTTGAAGAGGAAAAACATCTTTCAGACTTCTCATATTATCATCTTATGTTACTTAGATATACGCAAATACCAAACCCTTGTAATTCTTACACAACCATGAAAACAAAGTAGATAAAACTACAAAGCCAACAAGTTGTAAATAATATTTTTTCATATACCAGAGATTCTTGAGCTCTTACAGCACTGCCTACTGTAAGAATCATGATGAACTGCTTCACAATTATGCCTTATTTTGTTGATGTTGCATGACCACAGCCATTTCTCTGAAGAAATTTGATACTAGTTAGTCTTACTGTGTGAACATAAGCACATAGGAAGCTTGCCTCTTTAATGGAAGGTTCAAGGTAGACCATTTACCACCAAAGCTATGCCAGCATAACCATAAAGAAACATGTTAAAGTCATCTGACATGCAGCCTTCTAAAAGACTCAGAATATGCTTTCATTACTCCCTTCAAAGTGAAAATTAAAGCAAAATAATAAATAAAATAGAATCTCTTGAGCATCTACAAAGACACCCTGGGTCAAGCGAAGCACACATGCTCAAAGGGGGAGCTGCACCCCTGAGGATGAGGGGCTGGGAGCACAATCTGCTTCTTGGTGTTCTTTTGACCACACTCCTGTTCTTCTTTAATAGTAAGATGACTCACATGGTGTGCACTTTACAAAAACATTCTCATAATTCTTTATTCAGAGAATAAACAAAATTTCACTAAGGAGAAGAAACACAATTATTCTTTTTCCTAACCCAAATGGAAGATCGTATAATTTTAAAAAGCTGCAAATCCTCGATATCACAGAGCACAGTCCTGCCCACAGACTTCTGGCACATGACTTCTGCCAACATATGAATAATTTACACCTGATCCAAACAGTTTGTTACCTTCAGGCCAGGTCTCCTCTTTCTCTTGATATGAATTTAGATATTAACTGGCTGTCTTTTCTTCCATGTTTCTATTAAGAAAACTCAAAATCACCGGCCCTATTTTTATTTGGAAAAAAAAAAATCTGGCTCTTAACTGTTAACAGCACTATCAAACAACAGCCGAGTTAAAAGCACTGAGATCCTTCTACCTCGACTGCATCAAGTTTAATTTGTGCAAACATCTTCCATCAGCTACATCTCTAGAACTGGTGGCATTAAATGCTGATACATTTCTTAAATAGCTATGGCTGGAAAGAAGGTTCAGTGGGTAAAAGCACCTGCTGGCAAGTGTGAGGACCAGATTCCAATCTCCAGAATCTGCTCAGTGTGAGAACGCGAATCTCCAAGTGTGGAATCTCCGGAACCCACACAAAGCTGGGTACCTCTGTACCCAGTGCACCCAGAGTGAGATAGGAGCAGAGGCAGGAGAATCCCCAGAAGTGGCTGGACAGCTAGCAACCTTCACTCCAGGGCCCTGTGGGAGATGAGTGAGAATTGACGTCTGACCTACATGCACCTACACACAAAGTGTGCACACCAACACATTTCTTTAACTGACAATCTTCCATTTTCTTTAAATTTACACCCCATTCCCCTCACAAACACTGGAAAAGCATTTTGATTCCTACTTTATAGCCTTAAGTTGTAATTTAACTTTCCTCTAGTATTAGACAATTTTATGACTTTCAAATTTTTGGGGGGGGGAATAATTGACACTGGGAGAAGCTTTCACCATGGCTCAAGTTTCTATTGACTTATATATGAAAAACTCAAGCCTCTGAAATATTAATTTTCAAAATAGGTCTTATAGGATAATACAATTTTTCAGTCATCATACAAGGGTCATTTTACTATTTTCTCAGCTCTCTAAGAACCAGGACAGGTTATCTTCTTTGTGCCCCAATTTCTTATCTCTAAAACGAGGAACACAGTAACTCCCTCAAGGGATCTGACATGATAGCTAATATGGTCATCACATGTGCAGATACAGAAAAGTCCCAATACACAGTAGGAACCCAATATCCACTACCTCTGAGCTCACTAATAACAATCACGCTGAATGTTAGGAGACAAAACTGGTAGTCTCTATGACTTCTTGTTTTGAAGTGAGAAAATGTGTAGATAGAGTATTACAGAGCAAAGATGGCTTCCAAATATGGCATGTGGAGTGTATATATGGGCATACGTAGCACTTTCACCTAAGAGGCCATAGATAAAATGAATTTCGAGGACAGATTTCAGTGATGGCAAGAAGATGGAAGGCTAAAATTTAGACGAAAGGTTGAAAATAACTACATGTTAGGGATGTGTGCTTGTCACAGAGGCAGAAAGTTCTCAGGAATACAGGTTTAGGAAAGCTGGAAAAATAGGTCAAATAGGGAGTCTCAAAGGAGTGAGCATTCACGAGTGCAGAAGATAAAAACAAAGCTTGTTCTGCTGGCTGACTCAGATAAACAGTAAGATGAGTCATAAGACAATTACTTCTGGATCTTTTGAAAGCAGAAGGATACTAGTGTTTATGTTAGGGTCTAAAGGGACCAGCTATATCATATAGAAATAAACTGCCTTTCCTTCTAACTTTACTGCATATAAGTAACATACTTAATGATTCACATTTCAGGGATAGTGCTCTCTGTTCGAAATTCCAATTCGCTGTTTATTCACTTCATTATAATCCTGTTGACTTTTTCCTAATTCTTATTCCCAGACTTGCTAATCACTAGGCACACATAATCATTTAAATATGGTTTATTATTCTTTAGTTTTATTCGGTGCTACAAAGAAACTCCTTTGCTACTTTCCTACCTATTATATGTTCCTGACATAATTTGTCATGTTGGCATTTTACTACACAGAACAGTATTTTCTCTATCAAACCTGGGCCTTTCAACATTTACTTTCTCTTCAAGGACACTTACAAAACACAAAAGAAAAGCACTACCAACTCCAATCCTCATTGATAATCATTTTAATTCACAAAAACCTATCTCTTTCAAGACAGGAAGAAACATTAATTATGTCTCATTTCTGTAGATAACTAGACTTACGTGGAAAAGAAAATTGTCAAAGTTCATAAAAGGCACCAGTAAAGCTGAGATCAGACCTTACGCTTCACACATTTTGCAGATCCTGCTTACTCTGCTCTTAACCAGCTACTGTTTCATATCCACCTTATACTTCTGACAAGACAGCCCCCCCCCAGTCTCATAATATCCTAAAAGACTCCAATGGTATTCTGAGGCTGCAAATAATGCTTCCCAATTCTCAGATGGCACCACTTGCAACTAAAACCTGCAGATTATACAGGAGGATTAAAACAGAGTGAAGATGCAAAATAAGGAAAAGAGCTTCACCACCCAGAAGCCTCCACAACAGGAACAATGACACAAAGACTTCAGAACAGTCAAGACTAACACTTAGCCAAGGTCTAAAGCAGGCCAGAGAAAAGTAGTAGAGAAAATGGCATAAAAATAAGCAAGAGGTTAAAGTTTAATGTACAAAGTGCCTGTTATAAAGCATAAGGACCCCAGCTTATGTCCCTAGCACCCACATAAAAAGACGGGCATAATGGTATGTGCCTGTAGCCCCAGCACAGGGGAAGAGGGACAAAGATGGATGGTTTACTAGCTAACAACTCTAGCCAAAAAAGCAAGTTTTAGATTCAGTGAGAAACCTTGTCTCAAAAAATAAGGTGGAAAAGCTTACGAGGAAGATATCGTGATCCACACAGAGGGATGCAGGGGGAACACAGAACAGATACAGAGAGAAATGAAAGGGAGAACTATATCTCTTGTCATTCAGCCATACTTTCCTAATGCAGTATATAATGTCTATATCCCACACTTTTCACCTCCTATGATGACAATGTAACTCTGTTTTCTAAGAACTGGCTCCATGAAAGGAGAAACATAGGTTAGCTCTGCCTGGCCTCCATGAAAGGACCACATTGTAGGTAGATTTTTAACAATTGGGCATTTTCAGTTAATACAAATTAAACACATACATTAAAAATGGTCTGAAAGAAAACACAACAGAGGAAATTTGCTATTTCCAACTGACGTATGAAATAATCTCAAGCTTAGTGACTTTGAAAGACTATATGTAAGAGCAATGAAATTCAGAATTCTGTCTTGACATATTATGTAATTCAGCAGGTATTTCAAAGAAAATGCATGCATTACTTTTAAGGAATAAAAGTATGAACATGTACCACAGTATTACGTCTGTTATGCATTTCTGGTTTCTAGGGTGGGTCTTAGATCAGGGAATTCTGTTTCTGCTTTGTTTTTGGTAGACTCTTCTGAGAGAATCTACTCTGATCTACTCACAATTTAACTTCAAAACAAGTAAGATACAAACTAAATTTGTTAAGAAAACAGCAAACGTATTGGTTTGTATCATAAAGCACACAGCTGGGGAGACTTGTCAGCTTGTAAACTGCATTCCTGTTTACAGGAGCTACATTAGATCCTCAGAACCCCCGTTTATAAAATCTATGAGTGAGAAAAACAAAAAAGCAAACCAACCAACCAACCTAGGTGTGGTGGCATGAGTTTGTAACCCCAGTGCCGGTGAAGCTGAGGCATGTACTGCCAATCCTTGGGCTTGCTAAATTCCAGGACAGTGAAGAACTATGTTTTAAGAAAAACAACAGAGTCTAGGAACTGTATTAAAAGGTTGCAGCATTAGGAAGGTTGAAAACCACTACTCTAGAGGAATATGGTGAATATGAATATATACAGGCTCATACATATAAGATAAAAATAAAATAATCTTTAAACATCAAAAAATGAAGAGACTCAGTTTTCAGAGGTCTAGAATTCAACACACCCAATCTGTCTTCTAAAAAATATGAAATTGTTTGTCCTAGTTAGGGTTTCTATTGCTGTGGTGAAACATCATGACCCAACAGCAAGTTTATTTGGCTTACACTTCCACACTGTAGTACATCATTCAAGGAAGTCAGGACAGGAACTCAAACAGGGAAGGAACCTGGAAGCAAGAACTGATGCAGACCCTAGAGGAGCTGCTTACTGTCTTCCCCTGCCACCCCTCTCCCCTCCTCCCCAATGGCTTGCTCAGCCTGCTTTCTTAGAGAACCCAGGACCACCCAGTCCAGGGATGGCACCACCCACAATGGACTGGACCCTCCTACATCAATCATTAATTAAGAAAATGCCCTACAGCTACATTTTACAGTGCATTTTCTTAATTTGGGTTCCCTCCTTTCAGATGATTCTAGCTTTTTATGGGTTGACATAAAATTAGCCAGGACATTGCTCCTTTGTGAGGACCCATTCCCAGCAAATGACATTTCTGTGGCTATCAGGTCTCAGTCCCAATCCTCCTTATCACATTCTCCCAGAATTATACCCTCCTTGTTCCTACTACCAAGTAATTCAAGTTAAATTCTTGTGATAATTCGTAAATAACTGTGCATCATTACTTGCATGAGTTCAGTATATTGCTCCTGGGCTTGTGTGAGCCTCACGGAAGACAAACAATACAACCACGATACTTAGAACTGGAGGCTTTGAGAGGCGGTTAGGGTTAGGTAATGTCGCACCTGGGCTACTTGTCTTTTGTCATGTGGATGGCCTAGAGTCCTAGGACTCTGCCAGTAAGGAGACTGCCATCAGATGCAGACTCAACAATGGAGCAAAACCATAAGCCAAGCTAAACTTCACTCTTCACAAGTTTTTCAGCTTTGCATATTTACGTAACAACAACAAAAGACGAATCATATCATCCAAAAACATCATGCAACTTAGTAGGTACCTTAGGAACTCTGATAAATTAAAAATCGTTTCAAATCCTTAGTAAACATTTAAAAAACTAAGTTTTTGTGTGTATGTTAGCATATTCCTCCCCCATACCCTCAATCTCAGTCAGTGTTCTAATGCTGTGAAGAAACACCATGACCATGGCAACTCTTATGAAAAGAAAGCAATTGGGGCTTGCTTGCAGTTTCAGAGGTTATTCCATTATCATCATGCAAGCACACATGGTGCTGAAGATAGCCACGAGTTCTGCATCAGGATCTGCAGACAGCAGAGATAGACACTAGGCCTAACTTGAACTTTGAAAACCTCAAAGTCCACCCCCAGTGAAACACATCCTCCAAGAGCGCACCTCCTAATCTAATCTGTCTCAAGTAGGTCCACTCCCTGGTGTCTAAGTATTCAAATGTATAAGCCTAAGGAGGCTGTTCTTAACAAATCACAGTATACCTCCCTTTTACCACCAGTCTCCTATCAGTAGACTCACTCTTTAGTTCCTCTAGACAGTTTTACTTCTACTGTTCATGTCAAATATGCATACATGGCTTTGCATATCTTTATAAAATCTAAGAACTACAAATGAGAGAAAATATACTGTATTTGTTATTTCTAAGACAAGCTTAATCCATTTGTGATTGTCTCCAAGTACACGCATTTACCTACAAATAACATGACGGCATTCTTTATGAATAAAAAAAGTCAAGGTCAGTTTGGGCTACATGAGGTCTTGTTTTAACAAAATAATACGACTAGTAATAAATACAGCATTCTAAAAATGCTATTCTTCCAATATTTAATAGTATCCAGTATGGCCCCTGATTTTATCGGTTCTTAATGTTATGCTAGAAAACACTACCAAAATTCATAGTGTAGAATAACAACTGATTTTATGGGTCAACAATTTAGGCGGGGATCACTTGTGTTTGTGGCCAGCTGCCACACAGTTGATAACTGGCTAATCTACAATGGCCCAGGCAGGATGGCCTCCATCTAGTCACCATGACTGCACATCATCTACTTGGCTGAGACGTGAAGCATGTAGAAACACGTAAGGAATAAAGCCCAAGTTCCACTGAATGTGCAGCCAAAACCCTATGACTAGGAGGGCCAAGACTTAAAAGAATGGAGAAGCAAAGTCATCAGCTGCTTACTGTCATTTACAATCTGTCATAGACTTCTATATCAAGTACTGTGTTAATGTGTTAGGAAAATAAAATTCTTACTATATCCCAGCCAGCCTGCTAAGTACTATACTATATACATATAGTTGTGCTATCTTATGCATTTAATTCTATCACATTTAATAGTTACACAAAGTCCTCAGGAAAGAAAGACATCCCTATTTTACATGTAGGGCAGTTGAAGTTTTTTCTTTTTTCTTTCTTTCTTTAATTGTTTTTGAGACAGTGTTTTTCTATGTAACACCCTCTGGCTGTCCCTGAACTCACAGAGATTTGCCTGCCTCTTCCGTCTGAGTGCTAGGATTAAAGACATGACTGAACCTGCCAGTCTGGAAATGGAAATTTCTAAAGCTAGTGAGTAACCCCCAAATAACATTTATATACATCAGAGTCAAAGCTGAAAATTATATTTTCTAGGTATTACTTAGGTCATTATTTTGTCCATGACATCAATTTATTGCTGCAAGATCCTGGCAGCCATACACCTTAGCTTTGCAATTCAATTCTTTGCAGTAATTCCATAAAGTAGCTTTCTCATTGTTAATATGGGATATACGTTTAAACCAAATTTGTTTGACTACTTTGGTGAAGCCTACCTGTCTTACAAACCACTCACGGTCAACTTAATTGAGAAGCTGTTTATATGCCACAGGGATCATCTTGTCCAAGTCTGATTATGGAAAGTGTACTTTTCTTTCAGTGAGTATAATTCATATTCAACAAATCCCCACTGAATGTCTATTGTGTTAGTCACTGTGCTAAATGCTAAAGATGCAACAAGATAAATCTTGACTCATGAAATTTAAAAAAAAAAACAGATCTCCTTAAATCTAAGAAAATGTTAAGAAGAGTTGGGTGGTGGTGGTGCACGCCTTTAATCCCAGCACTCGGGAGGCATTGGCAAGCAGATCTCTGTGAGCTGGAAGCCAAGCCTGGCCTACAGAGCAAGTTCCAGAACAGGCTCCAAAGCAATACAAAGAAACCCTGTCTCTAAAAACAAAACAAAACAAGCAAACAAACAAACAAACAAACAAAAAACCAAAAAATCTGTAAATGCTAATAACAATGGCAATTTTAAAAGTGTTTTATGTGTCTAGCCTACATGTATGTATGTGTGCCACATCATGTGGTACCTGTGGAGGTCAAAGAGGGTGCCAGACTCCTGGATACAGAGTTATAGATTAATGTGAGCTACCTGGTGGGTGCTGGGAACCAAACCCAGAACCTCTGCAAGAACAGTAAGTGCTCTTAACCATGGAGTCATGAAGAATGGCATTTTAAAAAATTATAATCACCTGTATATATTAACATACATTCACAAATGTAATACCTATTGGGACATATTTGTTATTCTTGGCTCTTCCTTCTACTCATTATCCACATTTTTGGCACCATTAGGTTGACTGTACCTTCAAAATAAATATCAAGTTCATCTATTACTCTCTCCCATCTCCACAAACAACTACTGTGGATCAAGCCACTATAGTTTCTTGCTCAGACTATAATTGGTGCCCATCTGTGTCCATTCTTGCCTTCCTAGAGTGGCTACTGGTAATCTTAACATGTTAGTTTGATCACATTGACTGTTTTATGTCAATGTGGCACAAGCCAAAGCCATCTGCAAGAATCTCAGGTGGTGGCCCTGGGTGTTGCAAGACGGCAAACTGAGCAAGAATGAGAAGCAAGCCAGCAAGCAACAACCATCCATGGCTTCTCGAGACATCAGCTCCTGCCTCCAAGTTAACTACTTGGCTTCCCTCAATAGACTCAGGGTACATAAACCACAAATAAACCCTTTCCTCCCCAAGATGCTTTTGGTCATGGGTGTTTCCATCACATCAATAGTAACCCTAAGACACATGTTTAAAATTATGGCAGCTTTTGGCTACATTGTAACATGAATGTAGTCCTTTGTGTTTGTCTTTGTTAGTCTCACTAAAGTATGCTAAATATGGGTAGAAACTATGTTTCATTCATTACTATCCCAATAGTTAGGCAGAGTTTGTGTGTGTTCAATGAATAGTTGTAAAAATAATCCGATTTTACTTTTGTACAGCATCACTTAGTTTATTGTCTAAGAACAGCACACAACAAAAGAAAACTAAATTCACCACAGGAAATAAAAAGGAAAGATACTGAGTCAAATTCTAATCCATGAAAATATTTATTACTTAAAAGCCATTGCCTGCAATTACGAGTTTGGGCAATGACTTATCTGAAGCATTTAGGAGTAGCAATTTGTTCCTGAGAAACCCAGGGTTCATGCTGTTACTGCCAGTGTGACTTTTCTCACTGCTACTTCTCCACAAGACATCACTAATTTGTTCCAATACGGAGAAATGGGCTGAAGCATTCATTTAAAAATATAGAAAGTGTAGTCTCAAAGATAGAATTACATCCTATTTTTAGCACAAAAGTTGTTCTAAAACAAACAAACAAAAAACGTAATAATGGTTGTTTCCAGGCAGTGAAATGAGAGAATTTCTAAGGTCTATGAAAGAATAGCAAATCTTTTTGTGGTTGTTTTTTCTTTTTGGTTTTTTTTTTATTTTTTGGTTTTTCGAGTCAGAGTTTCTCTGTATTGTTTTAAAGGCTGTTCTGGAACTCGCTCTGTAGGCTGGCCTCGAACTCACAGAGATCCGCCTGCCTCTGCCTCCCGAGTGTTGGGATTAAAGGCGTGCGCCACCAATGCCCAGCAAGAATAGCAAATCTTCATAACATGAAACTAGTATAATAAAACAAAATAGCTAATTTAAAAAATTTACCAAATAGCAGTCAGCACAAAATGGGGTATTTTCCTAACTTTATTCAGAAATGTGAATCTTTAATCTTATGAAATATTAATCGTAGCTGATTATATATGTATTTTCTCACAAAATGATGTATTTATTCAGAAATGCGTATTGCATATCTTTTTGTCATGAAATACTGATTGCTGCTAATTATATATGTATTTTCTTTTTTGGGAAATACACATTTACATATAATCAAAGTAAAAATCATCTCATTTCTAGCAACTCAGGGATTAACAGTTTACATTTTATCCAACAAGTAAGTGTTCTAGTTGGCTATATTACTATTTAGACATACATATTTCATGGGAGCCTTGGTATTATTTTGGAATACTTTATGCTTTGGTAATTCTATACCAGTATATATTTTGGCCACAGTCACTGCAAACTTCAGCCTCCCACCAATCCTCCACCTCCCCAACACATCCTACAGATATCTCCTTTGGTTTTGTTTTCTTTTGAAGAAGGTATGGTCTCATGTTGCCCAAAATGGCCTCGAGCTGCCCAATTAGATCAGGTTGCTTGAACTGCTCACTCGTCCTGCATCCAACTCCTTGGACAGACATACGCCACCATTCCAGGCTAGACTGAATCCACCTCCTCAGACAGACATATGCCACCATTCCAGGCTAGATACACTGTTAAAGAGTCAAACTCTCTGAGCTCATTCTATACCTACTGTCAAACTCCAGTATTTTGTTCAGGCTAGTTACCTTTCACAGAATGAATCCAACACCCAGCCTGCTTACCCTTAGAATTACAGGTTATTAGAAACTAGTAAATTACTTCATTGCAAGGTTTCCTTAGGCATTTAACAAAACACATTCAAAATCTAGTGGATTAGGTGATACATAAAATAAAGTCAAGTCATTGATTTTGTTTGCTTCAGTGTTAGCATAAGGAGACATGAAAGCATGTGTCCCAAAATGACTCTACAGGAAAGCCAAAAGCAAAACATTTTTACAGTCATGACCTGAAAACAATCCCAAAAGCCCATAAGTAAGTGGATGTGAAATAATGGTGTTATTCATTAGAATGGAAATTATATAATGGAGAGTATTCAGCAATATAAAGAACAAATGACAGATGTAACAACATAATTAACTCTTCCAATAATTCTAACTGTATGTATACTATATATTCCTTTTACATAGAACTTTTAAAAATGCAAACTAACCTGTAGCAGCAGAAAGCAGGTTACTATTGCTTAGGGAAGGAATGGGACTGATGGAAAGAGCAGGGAGAACACAAAGACTACAAAATTCTGATGGTGTCTCCTTAGCTTGATTATCAGGAAAGATTCCTATATGAATTTCTAAGTTAAATGAATCCAATTGCAATTTATTATACCAATTACATTTCAGTAGAGCTCTCGAAAATCCATTTAATCAACTACAACCAGTCATTCTAACTAAAGAAAACATTCATGGTATGAAATACTATTTTCTACTACCTACAAACAAAAAAAAATGTGATCTAAGTTTAGTACAGTTAAATGGCAAGTTGACAGTGTATAGGTAGACATAATAGTTTTTTAAACAACTTTCTAGAAATATACAAGCAAAAAATCTTGGACACATACGGACTAAAGCAAATTCAGACAAACAAGCCAACCAAAGAGCTTTGCTCTCTATCTCCTGCCAACATATTACAATCTTATGCCTGAGAAAAATGGGTTGTACAATGGAAAACTGGTCTAGTTATATTAAAGTTCATGGTATCATTACTAAAGATAATCTTCATATAAAATAGTAGATTTGTTGTTGGTCTTTCATAATATATTTATTTCAAAAGTAAAAAATTGGGGCTGGAGATGGCTCAGAGGTTAAGAGCACTGGCTGCTCTTCCAGAGGTCCTGAGTTCAATTCCCAGCAACTACATGGTGGCTTACAACCATCTGTAATGAGATCTGGTGCCCTGTATACATAATAAATCTTTAAAAAAGAAAAAAAGTAAAAAATTTCTCCTCAGATACCTTTTGTTTTAGTTTTTTGTTTTATTTTGTTTTTTGGTTTTTCGAGACAGGGTTTTTCTGTATTGCTTTGGAGCCTGCCCTGGCACTTCCTCTGTAGACCAGGCTGGCATCCAACTCACAAAAGTCCACCTGCCTCTAAGTGCTGGGATTAAAGTGCTGCCACCACTGCCCAGCTTCATACACCGTGTCTTGTGGTGGCTACACTTCAGGACAGTTCCCCAAACCTATCTAAGCAGTAGGGATCAATTATCCCCTTTCTTCGGCACCATCTTCTCCTTTATTGAATCACTGCCCTCAGCAGAATGCTAAGTGATAACTGCATCCATCTCAAAGAAAACAAAATTTCTTTTGGTCTCAAACTTGTCCCTTTAGCCACACCTCCCTTCTATTCTCCTTTATAGCAACATTCCTTAACAAGTCACTTGACTTCTCCAGTTCTCACTTAAATCTGTTCCATTATACTTTGAATCTCAGTATTGCACCAAATCATGTCACCAGGGTCCATTATGACCGAGCTGATTCAGTTTTTTCTCGTTCAAGATATGAACAGTTGCTCACTCCTGCAGAACACATAATTTGACTTTCAGGACATTGCGAGTTCACGCTTTCCTCCCACTCCATTCTCCAGCTCCATTCCTCATACATAATCTAGATATCTTATCATTAGCTATATTCACTTCACTAGTTTCCTTACAATTAGCTATACTTCAACATAACATTTAGAAAACCTTCATGCTTCACTCTTATTCTCAAATATCAATGAAAGGTAATTTTAGTATTTGTAAGGTAGCTGAAAATGAAAACTAGGTATCAATAGAAACAGAAAAATCAAATTAAGTGTCTTAATTTTCAATACTATCACCACCCTTCCTTAAAGTTTTACATAACTAGTATAGTCACAAGCTTAAAATATTACAGCTAAGTTAATGGAAAGCCAAACAAATACTCTTTATTGGATATTTCATTAAAAATATAAATCATAGTCTTGTCTTTGGTCCTAACCCATGGGCTTAAAATACCTACTGTATAATATACTTATTTCAAAAGCCTTTCTATAATAATTCTCTCTTTACCACCAAAAAATTATAAGGATAGTGAAATAAATAATTTTTAAACCAATGGCTTCTGGGCCTAACAATTTCTCAGAGGCTTTTTATTGTTTTTGTCCATTTCAAACAGCACCCTCACACACTGTAGCCCAAGCTGGTGTTGAACTTTAGGTGGTGTACCTGACTGAGCCTCCTCAGGGATGGTATTACAAGTGCTGCAGTTACAGATACGAGACAACACACCCAGCCTATACAGGCTTCCAGGGAGTGAATTTAATGAGTGGGTACAGTGGCGCACACACACTTACACCTACTCAGAAGGTTGAGGTAAGAGGAGTCAAGGAGTTCGGTGCTAGTCTGGGAATATAGCAAGGCTGCCAAAAAGTGAAATTAGAGATGGCGGGGGAGAGGGCTCTGTGGGTAAAGTGCTTGCATTTGACAGTCCCTAGGACCCACACAAAGGCCAAGCATGGTGGTGTGTGTCTATAATCCTAGAACTTCAGGAGGTGACGGAAGTAACTATCCAGCCAGTCTTGATGAAATGGCTAGTTCCAGGTTCAATGAGAGACTCTACTCTCCCAACATAAGGTTGGGAATGATAGAGGAAGATGCCAGTGTCAACATCTGGTCTCTACAGAAGCACACAATGGCAAGTAAAACCATCCCATATTAATACATACATACATAACACACACACACAAAATTAGAGAACTATAAATCCATTCCTACTACATGAAATACAATACTAAATTTCATGTTAAATTTATAGAAGATCATTAATATCATTTTTCTGTACTTAACAAATGCTTTTATAAAATATGTGGTGTGTAACACTATGCCCACAGAGGATAAAGGCATTGGATACCACCGTATCTACGAATGCTGGAACTAGCTCATGATCTTAGGTTCTCTGCAAGACCTGTATTGAGTCATCTTTCCAGCTTGTACATTTTCTTTTTACGGTTAAGAATAAAACTAAAGTCTTTATGTAGAAATCTATTAAAAGACATACTCTGGTTCATTTCCTTCTATGACAATAAAATGGTGACTTTTATGATACTTGATTACTCTATATGAAGCACAAGATGATAAACTACATAATCAAAGTCTTAGTTTTACAAGCAAAGAAAATATATTTCTAAGAGAGCAATCAGTAGTAATGCATGATGCATGGCGCTTTTCATCCCTCTATGAGTCTCATACTTCAATATGGCTTGTATTATTTGCTGATGACAGCACATGTTTGAAGCATACAGACTAGAACAAGGCTTTCAGAAGTATAACCCTCCTCCCTAGGGCTCTATTACCATTACTTCCTGTTCTAAAGACAAATAGTACCTTTCCTTCTACTAAGCATGTCAAGTGCCTGTGTACTCTTGAACAATGGTTACTTCCAAGATTTCCATCTTAGAACTGGCCCTTTCTTACCTAAATATTCCACACTATCCCTTTGTTTCCATATCATCTGTCTTTCCTGTACTTCTTTCACTCTCTATTTTCAAAGCAAGAGCAGAGCTGACTTTGCCTCACTTCCTACTCACTAACCTTTTGGGTTTCTCTTCAAAGACAGACGTGTGGCCTTTATGTGAGAGTGCAGTCAGATCACAAGGTAACACATTACATCCTTTCCAGTCTCTTCAAGGTCCTCTTTTCTTCTCTTCCTATGCTCTAAATGTACACCAGGAGGTAAATTTTATTACATGCCAGGTCTCTTCCCTTTTCTTCTTGAGCCTGTCTACTTCCCAGATTATCTATCAACTCTACATTATTTGTAGAAACTCAAACAGCTCGAAGAAAGACATATTACAAGTTCAGATCGAATAGACCCCAAATCAAATTCACTATCCATGACTTTTTACTCTCTCCCAAAGGAAATGTATTCACTCTTCAGAGTTAACTATTTCTAACAATACCATATATCATTTAGGCTATGATTATCCTTAAAGCAAATTTAAATTAAAGCAAGTATTAGATTCTCCTATAAATCAATCCACTCAAGTTTTCTGTAATGGTGTGTAGTGAGAGACAGTGCTGGCATGTGTGTACAACACATGTGAAGATCAAACACCAACTGTTAGCAGTGGGTTCTTTCCTTCCAGCATAGATTCCATGGATCAAGCTCAGGTTACCAGGCTCACAAGGCAAGTACTTTTCCCTACTGAACCATCACACAGGCTGTCAGTCAACTCCTGGCTGTACAAACCACTGGTAAAATAGCTGCAGTCTGTTATTGGGAAGATATTTCCTTTAACTGTGACAGGATTATTGCCAACATGAATAGGAGTTGCTCTGATGGAACACCTTGGTCCAGTAAAGTCAACAGAATAGGAAAACAATCCAGTGATGGCCCGCCCATGTGTGCAAGGCTACAATAAAGAAGGGCTGTTAGCATCATCTTGGGTGGTGAGTGAGGGGGAGGAAATTCAGGAGACTTCACCCGAGAGACACCAGTCACCAATCCTTCCTTCCCTAGCTGCAACTGGTCTTGGATGTGCTAGAGTGTATAGGAAGTGGAAGACCGTGGACTAGGGATTGGGGTTGTGGTTCAGCTTGGATGGTTTGTCACCCACTCTCCAGTAAGTAACCCCAACAATCACAGAAGGGGAAACTTAAGAGGCATCCTTTCTTTAGTCTGTCAGGGATCTCCCTGGGGTGAATAAATATTTATATTTTCCAGAAGTCATGTGACAGTCTCATTCAAATATTCTAATGGTAAACTGATCTGGTATGTTGCATATAACCTTAACTCTGGAACTAATTCCCAACAACCATGTCCAATATTGCAACTAAGTAAGGAAATTAAAATAAGTCTGTTTTCTTCTATGTCTACAGAAAGCCTGAGTCAGAAATAGATATGAGATAGTTATAATATTTGACTAGAATTATAAAACTTCTGTTATGGTCTATATTTAAAATTCAGTTGCCCTGAAAGGTAAGAATTATACCTTTTTACAAAGTTGTTGTGAGGATTACATCAACTATGTAAGATATGCAGCACATATCAAACTAAAGTTTTCTACAATCAGTGACAGAAACCAAATGTAGACCCACGAAGAACGCCAGAACCAGAAAATCTACACCTAAGCAGGTGGTACAGACTACAAAAGACAGCAGCAGGCCAGGAGTGCAGCTCAGTACTAGAGAACTTACCTACCATGGACAAGCCCTTAGGCTGGATCCCCAGCTTTAATTAGCTAATTAAACTAAAATCTGAAAGGCATGGAAAGAAATCCTGAAAAGGAAAAACTATTTTACTTATAGTTGGACAGGTACAACTTACACTGGACTTGTCTCATTATTAGCCACTAAAACAAGAAGTAGAATGACATCTTTCAAATTTAGTCATTCCAAGGTGAACAAATTGTTTTCTCAGACAAATACAAACCAAGGGAATTTCACACCAATTAATATGTTTGTCAAGAAATGACAAAGCATTTCTGCAGAGGGTAAGAAAATATTAAAACATAGGCCAGACCTACATAAAGATATAAAGAGTGTAAGAGAATAAATAAGGGAAGGTAAAATAAAATCTTTATATAATTATTCATTCAAAATAATAGATCAAGGTATTGTGTGATATAATTAAGTGAAATGAAGACACCAATGTTATAAAGGACAGGAGAGCAGATTTGGGAACACTGTTCAAGTACCTGAACTACCTGTTAAGTAACATTAATGTACTTATATGGAGACTTAGATTACCTATAAATATATCCAAAAAAATCTGGGCAGCCATTAAAAGAAAGTTTTAAAAGATGTAACTAATATGCTAAGAATGAAGAAGAAATGGAGCCATACAAAATGTTCAATTAATGTCAGGCAAGATGAAGTAAAGGAAGATTTTTAAAAAACAAAGTATAAGAGCAACTGGTAGAAGTTGAAAATATGACAGCCATTAATCCAACTGTCATTAATTACTTAAGTTAATGTGAATAGTTCAAATACACCAATTAAAAGAGATATTCACTGAGTAAAAAGTAAGCTCCAACTATGCACTCTCTACAGGAAATGTATTTTAGATAGAAAGACATAGGTTAAAAATAAAAGGATGGAAAAAATCTTGGCAGAAAAACAAACTTACCAACCTAAATTTTGTAGCTATGCAAAAGTGAACGAAAGATTTTTTTTCAGACAAGTAAAAACCAATGGAATCTGTCACCAGTGAATAATGTCAAGTAACAAAACAAATTCTTCAGGGGAAGGAAAATACTAAAGCATGGCCTCGATCTACATGAGGAAATGTTGAGTGGCTAGGTTTAACAGGAAACCTCTGAATGAGGAGAACTGTCTGAAATTTAAAAACATGCTATAGTAAGATAAAAGGATACCTTTACTAAAACAATACAGCAATCTTATAAATGTACATGTTCCTCAGAACAGAACATCAAAATACATGTAGCAAAACTGACAGAATGCAAGGAGAAATGGTTGGATAAACTAGCATAGCTGGAGACTTCAGCTTTCCTCTATTTGTAATTAACAAATTCAACAGGCAGAAAAATAAGTCAAGATATAGTTAAAGTAAACAACAACATCAACCAACTGGATCTAAATGTCATGAATAAAGCACTTGATCCCCAACCAGACTATACATTCTTCTATAGCTCACATGGTCCATTCACTGAAACAGGTGATGCTTTAGGTCACTAAGTACACTTGGAATAACTTTAAAATAGAAATACAATGTATGCTCTCAGAGGATAATTAGATTAAATTAAATATCATAAAGATAGATGAAAATACCAAAATATCTGGAGATTGAATACTATAGTACAAGTCTCAAATGAATTCTTTAAATATTCAGAACTAAAGGAAAATATGTTCTCAAAAATCTTTGAGATATCCCTAAACAATGACAACCAGGAAATAAAAGGAGTCTGACCTGGAGGCCTACACCTATAATTCTAATACTTTCGAAGTGAAGACAAGAGGCTTGGGAGTTCAGAGTCATCCTTAGCAACGAAAGTAAGACTAAGGTCATCCTAAATTACATGAGACTCTATTTCTAAAACTGGGAAAGCAGGCTCCTAAATCAAACTTCCAACTCAGGCAACTAAGAGTAAACAAGCCTGGAGTAAGCGGAAACTAGTAAAAAGGACAGAAATCAATACAATTAAGAACTGGGAACCAAGACAGAAAAAAAAAATCAGTGAGGTCAAAGAAGTATTCTCTAGGAATAACAATAAACCTGATAGACTTCTAGGTCTAACAGAAACATTTTATTTTGGTTTCAGGAAATTGTTAGGCTTTTTTTTTTTGGTTTTACGAGACAGGGTTTCTCTGTATTGTTTTGGAGGCTGTCGGTCCAGCCCGGCCTCAAACTTACAGAGATCCGTCTGCCTCTGCCTCCCGAGTGCTGGGATTAAAGGCGTGCTCCGCTGCCGCCGCCACCACCACCCGGCCACATTGTTAGTCTTTAATCACCACTAGGATACAAATGCCTCACTTTTCTCTTTTTGCTTAAATTTTCTATAAATTTCTGGCATAATCTCTAGTATAAGTATGTTATAAAAATTACT
This sequence comes from Mesocricetus auratus, assembly GCF_017639785.1. Taxonomy (NCBI): domain Eukaryota; kingdom Metazoa; phylum Chordata; class Mammalia; order Rodentia; family Cricetidae; genus Mesocricetus; species Mesocricetus auratus. The sequence continues at coordinate 3,020,164 of NW_024429199.1, forward strand.
CAAAATGAACAAATATAATTGGACAGGAGACATTGTATTAAGAATTAGTAAACAAAACTGCTTGGTCTTATAGACAAATAGGAAAACTAACAAACAAGCAAAAAGCCCAAGAATCTTCTTAATCTTTGATAAAGGAACCAAACAAGCTAATTTATATCCTGACACAAAAGCCTTTTCTTTTAAACTGATTTAATCAATGCAGAAGTATTAGCCAAATTACAGTACCAGCCACTCAAGAAAACAATAGCAAGAAGCCGGACAACTATTTGATACATTCAAAAAGCTGTGCTGTCTTTCATTATTCAAATCCAACTGATACAAACATCTAGATCCACTCTGCAGAGTTCCTCTAAGATCCTCAGCCTTAAGAAAAGATAATCCTAAAAAGAAAAAAAAAAAAGAAAAGGAAAAAGAAAAAATACTTCCTAGAGGAACAAGAAAAAAGAGGGACTGGAAATCAGAGTGTGAAATCTGCCTCCATTTTTATTAGTCATGTGACCTTGAACAAACTACCTCATGTAAGACAGAATGCTCTTGGGTAGATGGCAACTATCTAAAATACAAGCCAAACCAATTACAAAGACATGGTACAAAAATGGCATCTTTGGTGAAGTCAATCTCAGGACCATGGACAAAGACACTGGGTTCTATAGTCAGGAAACTGCTCCCTGTAAGGCCCTTCTCCTTTACCTAGGCTACATGGCAAGGAAGCAATCATTAAATCTCAGAGTTTGTATTTACAGCCTGAACAACTGAAGAGAATTTGCTCATCCTCTGGACATCTGGGATCCAGGAATAAAGCTCTAAGTGACTTGGTGTAAGTATGCAAAACTGGGATAACAAACAACAGAATTGTGATTGGTCTTCCCGGAAACAGTCAGGTCTGATCCAGCCATCAGACAGATTTAACATGAGCTTCTCACCAGACTCCAAGTCGATTACATTGTAGATTCAGGCTCTAGCAGGCTTGGGCTTAGCACTCTGTTGGCCCTTATTTTATATGAAGAAGAAATAACTGGTTAGGCAGAAGGTTAAGCAACTACAAATGAGCAGAGGAGAGAGGTCTAACTGAGCTTATTGGGAGAAAATGGGAGGAACACAGTTCCCAGACACCCTGGGACTCAGCAAACTCCATTCTTCCATACAACCCTCCTGAGTACCATTTGGTAAAACAAGCCTAAGAGACAGACTCATTGTGACTTGTATATAAAGCAAGCATGTAATAGCACTTCCTTTCCTCTGCAGAGAACATGCTATACATTATCTTTGAGTGTCATTAATCTTCAAATAAGTTCATTAAACACCTACAAATACTCCAACTGAAATGACAAACAGCTGTTTCATGATTCCTTTTCTCACAACACTCAGATCTTTTCACTCATAGCAGAATGACTTGCCTGCTATTCTGTAGCGATTGCATCCAGTTAAAATCCATTTAGCTTAAACTAAAAAACAGGCACATAACGAACTGGGAGTGGTGGAGACAGTCAAACAAACAAAAATGCCTCTTTCCTTGATGCATTTATAATTCACTTTTTTCAGTCTGCCTTCAACCCTTCCTTACCTCTATTAAAGCATGTCATTATAATTCCATTAATTGTACTGAGAACTTATTTTAAAAACTATCAAAGTTAATAACATAAGAACTAAACACCTTGATTCCAAAAGGAGGCATAGAAAGAAAAGTTTAGAACTATGTTCCTTTTGGAAGTAGATCTAGAAGGAAAAGTCCCTGACAAGTGTATAGGTGGAAATATTAGAAAGGAAAATGGCTCACAGGGAAGGAGAGTTCCACAGATTGCTTTCAAGCTCCTCTGTTCTAGGGACAAGACCAGCTGGGGCCTTTTACCAAAACCTTTTGATTTCGCAATTGACAAAACCAAAGCCCTCGAGTTGTAAAATCACAAGGCCTATACCCTTCCAATTTCTCACATGCCCTAACTTCTTGCCCCATATAAGGTGCAGCAACATGAAAAATCAAGAAATATCTTCGTCTTCCTGTTCGATGGATGAAAGAAGACAAGTTCCTAATAACGCTGTCACTGTAGACAAGACGAAAGAATTGTTACATAGTGTTATAAATACTTTAAATATATTTATTATATTAGTTGCTAGCATAATTTTGTAATTTTCCAGAAATTAATAACTACTAGCATAATCTTTTAACTCCAATGTATTATGTATTGAATGGGCTTTTGGTGGGCTGTGTCTAATCACTAAGCATACTGTTTCTGAGAAAGTCTGAGATGATTAATCTTCATTGGATTAGCTGGATGTAGAATCACCCAGGACACAAACTCTGGAGGATTCCAGAGATGGGTAACTCAAACCCACCCTGAATGTTGGTGACACTATTCCACACACTTAGATCCTGGCTGAATAACACAGAAAACTAAGTGGAGACCAGCATCTCTCTCCCTCTCATTCCTAAGCCTCCATGCTGCCCCTACCCTAACCCCTGCCCCGCCACCTTGAGGGACAGTATCTCCTCAAACCCTAAACAAAAGGAATCTTTCCTCTTTTAAGCTGTTTTTGCTAATTTTTTAAATTGTATTTCAGCAATGAGAAGAGGAACTACTACAAAGTCCTACAGCACACTATTAATTTTAAAATGTAGTAAAAAGTTAAGACTATGAACTCATAAAAATTCAAGATTCAAAATCAAGAGCAGGAAGATTAGCTCAGTAGTGGGAGTGCCGGGCACACATGAGGCCCCGGATTTTATCCCCAGCACTGAGAAAAAAAGAGAAGGAAAAAAGGGAGAAGAGAGAAAATTATAAAATTATAATCTGCATGGAACAAGTAGAAACATACAATTCTTACTTTTATCAAGTTCTAGCTTGAGGTCATATGTTTTTAAAACCTGTTACATAAACAAGCACAAGGCTTCAATGTATACATCTTTTTTTAATGAAGATTTCACTGGAAAACTGAAGTCACAAAGATAATCTCAGAAACGAAAGTGTTAATGTCCATTTTCAGGAAATGCACTGCAGGGAGATTATTAATATCCTTTCATGTACGATGCCAACATCTACATCATTCCGTATCTAGTGCTAACTCAATAGTATGCGGTAAAAGACTGAGCGGAGGTTACAAAACACCTCCAAACAGATATTTCTCTCTAGAGATAAAACTAATTAGATAAATATTTGCTAAATCTGGCATTTGGTGGCTACTCCGAACACAGATGAACCCTCTGCTATTTGTAAAGCGCAATGCTACTACCTTTGGATTTGTGACGGGAAGCCGCAGGCTATTCTTGTCTTCAGAGCTCAAGAAAAACCAGACATTTTCTTTACCCCAATTAAAACAAAACAAACTAAACTAAATTTTAGCTCTTTATATTTAAGGAAACATGATAAAATGTAATCAAATTAAAAAGCTATACAATGAATTGTAAACACACTTGTAGAGACTTTCATCTATATGACTTCCTCCCACGAAGTAACCAAAAGTCTAAATTTAAGTAAAGACTGTTTAAGGATTTACAGTCTTTCAACAGTAGTTTTTGATGTGAAAATGAAGGAATTAATCTCTCAATAAGGAAACCAAATATATTCTCTACTGTTAAAATGAAGATTAAATCTTTGGAAAAGATATCTTAAATTATTCTTAAAATTAAGCAAAAACTAGAGCACTATACTACAGTAATGCACCATCTCTCAATAAATGGACATTTATGAATCCCAGTGATGAAGCTGCCCTATCTTTCAAGTGATCACAGTTATGGATTCTGTTAGCCAAAAACTTTAAACCAAATGCCTCAACATTTTCTAGACTCTTCTTGAATTTCATTTAATATTCTACTTGTTACCAATCATTTTTATCAGTGTATCTGCAATGTGTACATGTACGCATGAATCCTATAGTAAAAAACCACTAGCAAAATTAAATGAAAAACAGCCATTCTTGGGAAAACATACTGAGGCATTTTCATGATTCAGCAATTAAAATACTTAAACTTAGCTTTAAAAAATGCTATGAAAATATCTTCTCTGAACTAAAGCCTAATATCATGTGGAAAATGATTCTACAGCACAATTTATATGTATATGTCACTCACAAGTGCCATTCATTAAACTATTACTGCACCTTCAAACTCTTGCATTGCCCTTTTGTAACCCTGTTTTTATCAAAAGGGTTAACAAAACAAGCTTACACACAGAAAGATGGGAAGGATGACAAAAAGGAAAAAAAGAGATGGTTCTGGTAGTTAACAATTTGTTTCTAAATAATACCATTTAAGTTTAAGTTATGTTTGTTTCCTATATTTCCAAAAACATATTTCATCCTTAAAGTAGAGTGTGCAAAACTGGATCCACTCATCCACAATAAAAGTCAGAAAAAAAGGGAAAAATTGTAACAGTAATAAAATATACTGTAAAAATAGCTAAGTGAGAAGCAAAATCCAAGTAAGTTAAGGATTAAGATCCCCCTTAAATATTAAATCCTTCCTTTCATTCAAATAAAGGCTATGAATTAGTAATAAAATTCCACAAATACAAAATACAAAACTTTTATTATTCAAAACAGAAAATTTTGTATTAACTACTTTATTAAAATATTAAAAATAAATTGCTTCCTAACAGAAACTTGGATCATCAGGGATAAACTGTTCCTTCGAGTTCCAACTGGGATTGCATTTGTAATTGTGTTACACCGCTATCAGCAATTAGAAAAATTAAAGTTTACCAAATTAAATTTACAAACATCAATGGACTGAACAACTATTAAAAATTAATCACACCGATTACTGAACAGAAACAAGACTTCGTTAATTTGTGAACATCAAGAAAAAATATAGTCTCAGGCACATGTTGTATAGTAAAGGATAAGGTCAGAATGAGTAGTATTCAAGTACCTATTCTAGCTACGTATTAATCAATTAGTCGGTCACGGGGCAGGTCGTGAATGTTCGGATCGGATGAGCTTTCTTTTCACCATTATTCTAGTTCATCATCCGCAAGTGCAAGAGAAGGTGTCCGAGTACGGAAGCTAGGGGGCATGCTGTAGCTAGGGGAAAAGAAAAATGGGAAAGGTGCAATGGATGCTGCATAGTTGAATAATTATCTGGGTGGCACAATGGGCGAGTCCTGCCGACATCAGAGCCCAGCGAGCGTCTCCCTAACTCTGCCCGAGGAACCTCCCGATTCCCAGGCATCAGAAGAGACGGCCACCGCTTTGCCTTCTCTTCCAGACCGGAAAATAAAGGGATGCCCGCACTCGCTTTACCGCTGTCGTGCACAGGGAGCCGCGGCGCAAAGACGCGCAGCCAGAGCTCGCTTTTCGGAGCGGCTGGCACGCAGGGCGAGCCGGGGCTCCGCGGTGGGCTGCAGCCTTAGCCGGCGCCGTGGCACGAGGGCGGAGCGGCGGGGTGGGAGCCGCGAGCCCCGCAACGCACCGCATCGCAGGTGAGAGCCGCCGCCGCTGCATCCGGAGCAGCCTCGGGCTGGTCCCCGCACCCGAGATCCCGCGCCTCGTCCTCCACGCTCAGCCCGGGCTGCTAGGCGGCGGGCGCGGGGGAGCCCGGGATGGGGGCGGGGGCGGCGCGCCCATCACCGCCGCCGCTGCAGACCCGGGCTCCACACACGCCCCTCTCGGCTCCGGCCGGTGGAGAACAGTTCCCTTGCCAGGACCCGGGGAAGAAAGGGGACAAAATCCTGACAGACTGGTGCTCACCGTGAAACCGTGGGGGGCTCGCGCCTTACCCCTTCTTCATGCTTCGGCGGCGGTCGCCGGTCCCGCTCCGCGCTGGGACCCCTCCGAGAGCCCCTCGGGAGCGTCGGCTTGCGGGGTGGAAGCCGCGCCGGGCACTGGCTGAGGCGCCGGGCCGCCGGGAATGCCACCGGGGGCGTCCACTGGTCGCCCGAGCCGCGGTGCGCGCGACGCGCGAGCGAACAACACCGCGAGCCGCCGCTGCCCTGCGCCGCCCCCTCCCCGCGCGACGCTCCACAACCGGGCGCGGGGACCCGCGCCTGCAGCAGGGGGAGCCGCGGGGCGCTCTCCGCCTCGCCCCACAACCTTGCCCCGAAGCTGCGCCAGGCGGGTCCCAGGTCTCTGCACGTAAGATTCGCACTGTCCCCTTGAGTCCCGCAGGGCGTAGGGTCGCCGGGCGGGAGATTCAGCCTCCGCTCACTTACTCGTCCGTGGGCAAGAGGACGGAGCTTCCCCCTGTCCTGAGGCTCTGTGGTATTGCCCGATCCGCACTTTGGGGGAGGGGGCCGGAGAGAACGATGCTGGGCTAGGGAATGAGGGAAGATGATATCCAATTGAATGAACCATCCTTTGGGGGCGGAGTCGAAGGCCGACCCCTCCGCCCGGCTCCGCCTCCTCTCTCCAAACTACATTTCCCATGGTGCCTCGCGCCTCCCACCGCACTGCACGCCGGGAGTAGAGGACCTCGAGGCTTCAAAGGTATCTCAGAACGGTGGGGCTTTAATCAACGAGGTCCTGAAAGTTATAAGTAGTTGTAATTTCTTGTGCTTCTGTACATTAATGTTTGCGAATCTCAGGTGCTTATCCAGTCAGAGTAATAATCATTACATTTTTTTCAGGAAGTTATAAATGATTTTTTATTAAAGAAGGTAAATAAAGTGTTCCTTGGCAATCTGTCAGGACCTGGGAGTCGCTGCTTCTTCCGCCCTGGCCTGACCACAGCAGAGAGGATCTGTTGCAGTCATGTCCGCTGCGATTGCAGCTCTAGCTGCTTCGTATGGCTCGGGTTCAGGGTCCGAATCGGACTCGGACAGTGAGGGCAGCCGGTGTCCGCTGCCAGCCGCCGACTCCCTCATGCACCTGACCAAATCGCCTTCAGCCAAGCCCTCTCTGACAGTGGCGGTGGACTCGGCTCCGGAGGTGGCGGTTAAGGTAAGTGTTTTGGCGACTGATGGGTGCGGGAATTGGTTTCAGCTCCCAAACCGCCCGTCTCCGGTGAGGTGCTAGTTTCTACCTCAGCGCTGAGAAGTAAGTTACTAGCGTTTACGCGTCTTCCCACATCTTCCTCCACTACCCCCTGCCTCTTGTGTCTCCATCGCATAAACGTGGTCCAAGAAGGGAGCAAAGTTTTAATTTTAGACTAGGACGTAGTCTTATTAGAGCAGATGGAAGTTTAGATGATACCTAAAAGCGGATCGGGACTTCCTGACTAGAATTTGTGCCCTCACTAGAAGTGAGCTGTGGCCAGGCACTGTTTTGTTTTTGAGAAACTAGTCTCGAATCCTGACTTCACTACTTGAAATTTATACAACTTCCGGATATGGGGGGGGGGTTGTAAAGATTAAGTGAAATTATATGGTAAAGTTTATATAACACAGAACCTAATAATCTAGTAAAAGGACAATACTTGCTAGCCACTTGTGATTGTATATATTAATAAAACGAGTGAGAAAAGCTTTAGGAAGTAGCATGCATGAACCCAGTGAAGGAAGGTGATAAAGGGAAAATACAAACCAGCTACGTAGTTCTTTATTAAGCATGTATTATTTTCCAGAAACAACAGGACTGAAAGCCACAATGGCCAACAAAACAGAGCATGCTGGGAGCATTTAGTGCATACTGGAATTAATTAAATGTGGACCAAAAAAGGAGTTACAGATTGGATTGAACACTTGGAGGGGGAAAATAGCCATGATAAAGAGCAAAGTAAGGCAGAATGGTGTTGGTGCAAGCCTCCCAGCACTCAGGGGGCAGAGGCAGGTGGATCTCTGTGAGTTCAAGGCCAGCCTGGTCTTCAGAGTGAGTTCCAGGACAGAGCTACACAGAGAAACCCTGTCTCAGGAAGGGAAAAAAAAATAAGAATGAGGTAGAAGTGTGATTTTTGTAGAATGCTCAGATCCTCTCTGAAGGGTAGATTAAAGGTCAGCTCAAAGAAATTGAAGCCATGTATAAGGCAAGGGTTTTCAAGCTTAGGTTTTGCAAACCTAGGAAGGCAGAGACTTGGTGTGTCTGAGGCTGATGTCTTAAACTCAGTGAGAGCATCCATCTATCAGTACTGAGCTCCATGTGGGTGTTCAAAGTGTGGAGAGGGAACTGTACAAAACTTCCTTTGGAAGATGGAAGGGAGGAGCGAGGGAGGTCTTGTTTGTGTCTTAAGTCTTTTACAAGTTTTGACGAGCCATTTATGAGATTTTTTTAAAATAAGGACATCTGGCATGAAAGAATGCTGGGAATTCTGTCTTTAGAACAAAACAAAGCTCTCCTAACTGAGGACTCTTCACCAGCCTCCTCAGTCTGTTGCATAGAAAACTCAACTTTTGGTTCTGCATTCTTGCCATCTTTGTCACAGTCTCCCACCCACCCCTCACCCCAGCTCAGTGCAGTCTAGCCTTAGCTTTTTGATTAACTACTTGATGGGAATGATGTCTTAGACCTTGCATTCATTGGGTCCTGCCATCTGACTTGAATCTCTGCATCAAATAACACTGTTAATCTTGAGCTGGGCGTTGGTGGCAAACACCTTTAATCCCAGCACTCAAGAGGTAGAGGCAGGCGGATCTCTGAGTTCAAGGTCAGCCTGATCTACACAATGAGTGCTAGGGCAGCCTCCAAAGCTACACAGAGAAACACTGTCTTTAAAAACCAAAAAACCAAACCAAAACACCAAACCAAAACAAAACAAAAAACCCTTCCTCTATCTCAATTCATTCCACTGAGCTTTCTGAAGCCTCTGGATTCCCTGATCTTTTGCCAATCCCTTCAGCTTTAGTGTTTCCTAGGTCTAGGCCCTTATTTCAAGTTTCACTCCACATATTCCCTCACTGAAGAAGTTAACATAGCAAGATTCCTGTATTCAGATCTACCTCCAGCACTAACCACACGGCCACTTGGATATGTTACTTAAGAGCTGAGCCAGTTCGAACTCATCTTTCAAGTAGATTTAGCTACTCATTTCAAAAATACGAAGCAGTTTTAACTGTACCAAATAATACATGCTGATTAAATGCTAACTACCCTGGTAAACCATCCTAAACTCCTTGCAAGCTTAAGCATTAATTGAAAAGAATATCTCATCCAGGGTGGTTCTCAGGCCCCTTTTGTATGGTGTGCTGAAAACTTCAGTTTCTTTCTTCAGAGTCCACGAAACAGAAGCTCATCATTTTCCAGTTCGTTGTTGAGGCTGCTCGTGATGGGTCCCTCTCCCATGTAACTGAGTAATGTTTATCGAATTTCTTCTCTTCCTGCTGCTGCGCCACTGTTTAGGTCAGAGTCTCCTTTCTTCCACAGCAAGAATAACTTTGTGTGCTTCTTTCTTTCTGTCTTCTAGCCCCATAGCCCCTTCCTTCTTCACAGTACATTCAGAATGTTCATTCTAAATTCAGATTTCATCATGCCACATCCCTGTCCAAAGGCATCATGTCGTCTAGTAGGTAAATACTGAATTCTTTATACAGCTTGTGAAGCCTTATGTCCTCCCATCCTCCCATTCTGAACTCTTTATGAAGCCCTACAAGTCTGATTTTTTTTTCAGATTCCGTGACCTCTCTCATATATCCAAAACTGTGGTCCCCCAGCCTTAGTGTACATGTTTCTTCCTATATCTAACTATCTGTGTACATATATATGTGGATGTGTGTGTGGTATACATATATATATATATGTATATGCATGTATTCCTACATCCTTTATCATATCCCACTGGCATCACTTACCACATTTCTAAGTTTCTTCTAGGGCCCAGAGAGTACTGTATCTCCAATGCCTTATACACATGATTAAGGGAAATTCAATAAGAGACTGGAAAAACTAAATGAAAATGTCTTGACAAAGTATGGACATTGAGAATCAGATTTGGAGTTGAGCAGACCGTGGCACAGAGGAAACTGTCTTGAGAGCTTGCTTTGTCCAGTTTCTTCCAGGTGGAACCTACCTCAGAGGCACCAGAGGTTCAGTCCGAGCTGGCCTAGATCCCCAGCTACCCGGGTTCTGTCATAAGACATGAGCTTTGTGCTTCAGCATTCGCTTATATGAAGGGGGGAAGAAAAGATCATATGTAGTAAATGTAATTGCAAATGATTAGAAAATGATAAGGAAAGAATCGTGACTGATTTTCTGGTGACTGACAGTTATTTGACCAAAAATGAATGTGTGCTCTGTTGTGTTGCATTTTTTTGGATTAGGGAGGGGAAGGGTAGTGCATATCACAGAACCCACGTGAAGGCCAGAGGACAGTTTGTTCCCTGACTCCCTAACTCACCAGTCTAGCTGAATGAGGAAGCTCAGATTCAGTGAGAAACTTGTCTCAGGAAATAAAGCGAAGCACAATTGAGGAGGACTCTTGACGTCAACCTCTGGCTTTCCCAGGTGTACGTGTTCACCTGTACACAAATGTGTACACATGTGTCACAAACAAAGAAATTAAAGCTTAAGTGTTTTGCACTTTTGACCACATAAACTCTGACAGGCCTTTCTTTTTCCTTCATTTCTTTGTAATCAACAATTTAAGACTGTGAATACCATTCTTATTTTTGTTAGTACAAAATTTAATCTGTAGCCCATGTATTGAAGTTTGCTAGCCCCTGCTCTAGACCACACAATGATGCTTAGTAGCTTAGGTCACGTGACACAATAGTACCTAACCTTAATGCATCCTGGTAAAAACTAGACACAGAGATAAAATTTACATGTGACTATGAACTTGCCCTTGAGCCACCAAAGAAAAACCTTATAATTCTGTTTGGCAGAAGACAGATTACCTAGAGTGTGGACCTTTCAGCATTTCTGGGAAGTTCACAGTTCTCTTCACTACATATTACTTTAGTCCCATTCCCCTTTGGTTCTGGAACTCTATTGACAGATTTGTATTCTCTAATATATAGTAATGATTGAGTTTTTTGTTTGTTTGTTTGTTTCGGTTAGACTTTCTTTTAATACAATGCTGTCCTGTTTGCATGTTATAAGTCACACTTTATACATGTACTATGCTGGGCTAGGTATGGTGACACAAATCTGTAATTCCCACACTTGAGGCCGAGGTAGGAGGATCATGAGTTCAGGGTCATGTAGATTTCATAGACAGACAAAAATAAAACAAAAAATGTGGTAAGCCTCATTGTATTGTGAAAATTATTATGCTGGCACACTTAGGAGACAGAGGGAGGTCTCAAAACACAACAAAATTATTTATTAACTTTATAGTAAAAAAAATTAAAAACAGTCATTTCAGACATTGACTGTTACTTTCCCCAAATGAATTCCCTGTTTAGCATCGCCAACTTGACTAAAATGCAAATTCTGCCTCTTACATCTATAGCATAGCTTTAATTTATTTTTGGGTGGGATTCTTATATTCATGATCTTCAATTAAATTACTTTTCCTTCTATATCTGTTAAGGGCCAAGCTCAGAAAATCTGTATATCCAAATTTGTATTCTTTTACTTCATCCATGCAAACTCTTCACTTGGTGAAATTTAGTCATTTCTAATTCCTGAGAGGAAAATATGTCATAAGTTGATAAGAGTTCCATAGTAATGACTAAAATTTCTGATCTGTTTTTAGTTTACATAGTATTTTCATGTCTGATTTCTTACATATCACTAGAAGAAATGTGAAAAGAACTGTCAATGGTAACCTTTGTTTAGTCTGAAATTTAAGTCAATATCAAGTGCCCTTCAGTTACTAACTTTCATTGTTTGTAGCTAATTGAGACTGGATAGAAATCCTTTGTGATGTGTGGCAATTCTAAGTGCATGCCTAATTGGCACTGGACTACTGAGGTTTAAATAAGGTGGTACCATCCTTGTTTCTAGTTAAAGTTAAAGTAACCACCCTTTTCCTAGAGGGTTGTTCAGTTCTCTCTGTAAGTTTAGCCATGAAACTTATGATCTTATTTATGTTGGTTTTTTTTTTTTTTTTTTTTTGGAAGGTTGGTTCTCTATGTAGCCTTGGCTGTCCTGAAACTCACACTGTAGTCTGAGTTTCAGGCTGGTCTTGAACTCACAGAGATCTGCCTGTCTCTGCCTCCCAAATGCTGGGATTAAAGGTGTGCACCACTACCGCCTGACTTATTTGTGTTGTTTACTGGTTGCCATTGTTATTATAAAATGTTAACTTTTTAAAATTGAACTTTGAATTTAAAAGTTGATGTCTCACTGTACTAATTTAGAATCATCTATTCATTGGGAAGATCTGGCAACCCATATATTATCTTCAGTGAGGAATTGGGAATGTGACTAAGCCACCTGTTCTTTTAGTTAATTTGTTCTAGGAGTTGAATATTAGGAGGAAATGGTGTTTGTTTAATTTTGGTTTTGTGCTGTTTAAGCAATGTCTATATCTTTACAATAATGGGTTTGACATTGTCTCAAGGCCCCAATGTTAGCTCTAATCAGGGAAAAGACCATTATGTATTCTAAAGGATTGTCATAGCTAGGGTTACTATAGCAGTGATGAAACACCATGACCAAAAGCAACTTTGAGAAAAAGGGTTTATTTCATTCACAGTTCCATGGAAGAGTTCATTATCAAAAGCAATGAGGACAGGAACTCATTAGGGCAGGAACCTAAAGGCAGGAGTTGATGCAGAGACCATGGAGAGATCCTGTTTACTGGCTGGCTCCTCATGCCTTGCTCGGCCTGCTTTCAAATAGAACCCAGAACCAGCAGCCCAAGGATGACACCACCCACAATGGGCTGGATCCTCTCCCATCAGTCTTTAAGAAAATGCCTTACCGTTGGATCTTATGGAGGCATTTTTTCAATTGAGGATCCTTCCTCTCAGATGACTTTAGTTTGTGTCAAGTTGGCATAAAACTAGCCAAGACGGGCATTACATGGTTGTATCTTTAGTCTCCTAGCCTTCGGCTCCCTCCCATAAGATTCTTGCTGTAAAACTGGATGGTGGTTGCACACCTTTAATCCCAACATTTGGGAGGCAGAGGCAGGCAAATCTCAGTAGGTTCAAGCCAGCCTGGTCTACAAAGCAAGTTCCAGGACAGGACAGCCTGGACTGTAACGTAAAGAAACCCTGTCTTAAAAATGAATGTCCCACTCACACCTACCTTCAAGGGAAAGAAACTGTTTCCCATAATCCCAGCTCCCTTTCTTGTCAGCACTTTAATTTTGGCTTAGCCAGAACCCCACCTGAACTTTCTAATTCTTTAATTTTTGCTTGATTTTCAAGACAGGGTTTCTCTGTGTAGCTTAGTCCTAGAACTCGCTCTGTAGACCATACTGGCCTCCAACTCATAGAAATCTGCTTGCCTCTACCACCTGAGTGCTCGGATTAAAGGCATGCACCACCAAAACCCGGCCTCTTTAATTTTTTTTAATTCAAGGGCATTCTGGCTACAGCAGATTCATCCTCAATCATCTGCCTTCCTACCTGGGTCTTCATTTATAGTGTTTCTTCTACAGTATCAGGAAACTCCACACAGAATTTGTGCTGTGACTCTGTGTTGCCTGGTATCTTGTGAATGACATAGCCTACTGTCATCAAGAGGACAACTCAACAAAAGTGGCTATATTGACATAGTTGTAGGGGTTGGTTGTACATTTGTATGTACAAAATCACCTTTGTAGATTGTTTTAGCTGGGGGTCACAATAAAGTTTATATTGGGTGTTGGTAAATGTAATGGGGAGTGATAAGTCAATGGAAGGAAAAAAGAAAAATTTGAGTAGACGTAAAAGGAGAGAGAGCAACCTAAGAACCTTGAAGGTCTCCAGGGGAGAAACATGCCAAGGAGAAATTGACAGCCTCACAAATGCTAGGCAAGGCTCTGCCATTGAACTCCATCTCCAGCCTCCCCCATAAGCTTTTAGTAGACTTTTCACTAAGAGTAGAGCCTGCTGGAGTGTAGGCTAACATAAGCTGACCATATTTTGAAGGAATTGCTTGTAACTTCTGTATGGAGGCTGTAAGTGACAACAGCAGGAAACAGGCTGTTAAGTCTGTCAAGCATCGGATGAAGGGTGTTGTTTGGGCTGAAGGGGTAAAGGTGTTAATTCTGGATGTATGTGGAGGGAAGTTTGTTGGTGGGTAACTCCAGAGAGTTTCACATTAGCAGCTGAAGGAGAGGCCTGGAAGGATTCATTTTGAGTGGGGAGCCAGCAGTTACAGGAGATATCTGTTAAGGCACCTGAGAAGAAAAGATGCCAAGCTGATGACAGCAAGACACTGATCTATGTGTGAGTATAGTAGAATGTTGTTAGTTTCCCCTAGGTCCATGGCCTATCTAGTCTCAGGTTCTTGGCCAGCAAAGCTGTGTCAGGCATGGGTCCATCTCATAGAGTAGGCCTTAATATCAAGGAGATAGTGGTGGGTTACTCCCATAACTTTTGTGCTACTGTTACACAAGTGTATCTTGTAGGCAGGTCTCCATTGTAGATGGAAGGATCTGTAGCTAGGTTGGTGAGTACCTTTCTCTTCTGGTAGCATGCAGAGTACTTATTACTACCGTAAATACTTCACTAGAGGTGAAGACTCTAGGTAGACACTAGCTCCACGTTTCCCTGTCCTGTGAGTTATGTAGGTGTTGTCTTCAGCAACAGGATCTTATTTTTTGTGGAGGGCGACCAATAGCCTTGGCAATAACCTGAGTTGTTTGGTGGTTTCTGTGAGGCCCCTTTGACCAGTAACTCAATTAGATGTAACCTATTCCTGGCACTGGAGGTTTCTTTTGATGGCTAGAAATGTCTAAATTTTCCTAGCTACATCCATTTACCTGTGAGTTTCATGATTTTGTTTTTTAACAGTTGAGTAATATTCCATTGTGTAAATGTACTGTATTTTCTTTATCCTTTCATCTATTGTCAGTCAGCTAGTCTGCTTCAGTTTCTGATTATTATGAATAGAGCAGCAATGAACATGGTTGAGCAAAGGGCTCTGTAATTGAGTGTAGAGTCCTTTGAGTAGATGTCTAAGAGAAGGATAGCTGGATCTTGAGGTAGTTAAGATCCCCAGCTTTCTGAGGAGCTGCCACACCAATATAGTGTCTGTACAAGTTTACACTCCCACCAGCAATGAATGAGTGTTCCCCTTCACATCCTCACCAGCAAGAGCTGTCATTTTTTTTTTTTTTATTGATCTTGGCCGTTCTGACTGGTATAAGGTAAAATCTCAAAGTAGTTTTGATTTGCATTTCCCTAATGACTAAGGATGTTGAACATTTCTTCAAGTGCTTCTTAAGTGTTTCATGTTTTAAGAATACTCTGGTGGGGCAGTGGTGGCGCATACCTTTAATCCCAGCACTCGGGAGGCAGGCGGATCTCTGAGTTCAAGGCCAGCCTGGTCTACAGAGCGAGTTCCAGGGCAGGTTCCAAAGCTACAGAGAAACCCTGTCTCAAAAAACAAAACAAGCAAGCAAACAAAAAACTCTTGTTTAGGTCTCTACCCTACTTTTAAAATTTATTTTATTTGGGTTGTTTTCTTAATGTTCGATTTTTAAAAAATTCTTTATATATTTTAAATATTAACCCTTTAACAAATGTGTAGTTGCCAAAAATCTTTTCTCATTTTCTAAGCTTTCTCCTAATGATGGTGTGCCCTTTGCCCTACAGCTTTTCAGTTTTATGAAGTACCATTTATTAATTGCTGTTCTTGGTGTCTCTGCTATTGGTGTTCCATTCAGAAAGTCTTTCCCTGTACCAATGAGTTCAAGGCTATTCCCCACTTTCTTTCTCTTCTATGAGATTCAATGTATCTGGCCTTTCACTGAGGTCTTTGATCCATTTGAGTTGAGTTTTGTGCAGGATGATATGTGTGGATCTATTTGCATTCTTCAGCATGTAGCCATCCAGTTTGACCAGGTCCAATATGTATCTGGCTTCTTGGTTTAAAAAAAAAATCAGGTCGTGTCCATAGGCATGTGGATACATACATGTCTGCGTCTTCATCTCAATTCCATTGATCAAGTCTGAGTTTATGTTAACATTGTTTTTATTACTATAGTTCTCAATACAATTTGAAATCAGGGATGGTGACACCTGTAGCACTTCTTTATTGTTCAGAATTGTTTTAGCTATCCTGGATGTTTTGTGTTTCCATATGAAGCTGAAAATTGTCCTTTCAGTTCTGTGAAGAGTTGGGTTGGAATTTTGAAGAGGACTGCGTTGAATCTGTAGATTGTTTTTGGTAAGATGGCTGTTCTTACTGTGTTAATCCTACCCCATGAGCATGAAGATCTTTCCATACTCTGATATCTTCTTCAATTTCTTGCTGTAATGTCTTAAAGTTTTTTATCACATAAGTCTTTTACTAGTTTGGTTGGAGTTACCCCAAAATATTTTCATTGAGGCTATTGTGAAAGCTATTGTTTCCCTGATTTCTCAGTCCATTTTTCATTGGTATATAGAAAGCCGACTGACTTTTGCATATTTTTTTTTTGTACCCTGCTACTTTGCTGAAAGTGCTTATCAGCTGTAGAAGTTCCTGCTGGAGCTTTTTAGAGTCTCTTCTTCCCTTCCTGCTTGTGTTCCCTTAATCTCCTTAGCTGTCTGACTGCTCTGGCTGATCTCCCAAGTTCTGTATTGAGTGGGTATGGAGAAATGGACAGTGTTGTCTTGTTCCTGATTTTAGTGGAATTGCTTTGTGTTTCTCTCCATTTAGGTTGATGCTAGCTGTCGACTTTCTGTAAATTGCTTTTATTATGTTGAGGTGTGTCCTTGTATCCCTAGTCTCTCTAGTACTTCTATCATGAAGGGGTGTTGCCAAAGGCCTTTTCTGCAGCTAATGAGGTGATCATGTGATTTTTGTCTCTCGGTCTGTTTATGTTGTAGATTACATTTATCGATTTATATATGTTGAACGAACCATCTCTGCATCTTTGGTATGAAGCCCATTTGATTATGGTAGATGATCTTTTTAATGTGTTCTTGTATTTAGTTTGCAAGTATTTTATTGAGAATTTTCGTATCTGTTCATAAGGGAAATTAGTTTGTAATTCTCTTTGTTGGGTCTTTATGTGGTTTAGGTATCAGGGTAATTATGACCCCCTAAAAAGAATAAGTTTGGTGTTTTGATTATTTTGTATAGTAAGGAGTAACTTTTCTGGTTCAGTCTTTTTTGTGATCCTGTAATTGAAGGAAATTTTCTTCTGTGGTTTTGCTGAAAATATTGTTCTGGGTCTTTGACCTGGGTTTCTCTCCTTCCTTAATTCCTATTATTCATAGATTTGGTCTTTTCATTAGTGTTTCAGATTTCCTGGATGTTTTATGCCTGGATTTTTTTTTTGATATTTTCTTTGACTAAACTATCCATTTATTTTACCTTGTCTTCAGTATCTCAGACTTCTCTTCTATCTCTTATACTCTGTTGGTGAGACTTACCTCTGAGATTTTTGTTTAATTTCCTAAATTTTTCGTTTCCAGTTTTACCTCGATTTTGGTTTTTTTGTCGATTCTATTTCTACGTTCATGTCTTGAATTGTTTTCTTTATTTCATTTACTGTTTGTATTTTCACATATTTTATTAATGAATTTATTCATATCTTCTTTCAGGACTTCTGACATATTCATAATAGCTATTTGGAAGTTCTTAACTTGTGTTTCAGCTATATTGCATTTCTGTAGGCCTACTGTTGTAGGGTTGCTGGGTTCTGGTGGAGACATTGTCCTGGCTGTTTTTTATTGTGTTTTTACTCTGTTGCCTACTCACCTGGGTTTGGAATTATTGTGACTCGGCAATAATCAAAACACCAAATACACATGGCAAAGAAAGAATATTGAAAGCTGCAAGGGGAAAAGACTGTAACATAAAGGCAGACCTATTAGAATTACACCTGACTTCTCAGTGGAGTCTGGGTGGGTGTTCCATTCCTTGTTTTCTGGATTTTAGGAGAGTGTGGCGGCTGTGGGGTGCTTGGTAGGGAGTGCTTCTGAGTCCCTTTCTTTCTAGTGTCCACTGGGTGTCCTGGGTAGAAGGTGTTTCCAGATATTGGGGGGCTAGCAAGAAGGAATGAGGCTGGGCTAGAAATGGGGGCTAGCAGGGTCCACTGTAAGGAAAGCTCGGTTTGGCAGAATCCCCGGGGAAGTAGAGGTAGAAAGGGGGGACAGGTTGTGCTGCAGGTGGTCGTCTGCTGCTAGGCTAGAGATGAGGCTGGGGATTGGACACAGAGGACAGGAAGGAGCGGGAAGATGGTCTGCCTGATTCCCAAGTGCTGACACAAAGTGATGGCGTGAGAAGCTAGACTTTCTTAATTTAAGGGTTTGGGCAGTGTTAACTTATTTAGTTAATAAAGTTAGTGTGTTAAAAAATAGGTATTTTGATATCTAAAACTGCATGTATTACATAAATGTTTCATTACTCTTTGATATTATAATTATTAGTGCTGGGATACTAAAGTAATACTCGTGAAGACAGCGTTAGGTGTTTACAATGTGACTTTGCTTTACTTCCTAAAATATATGCTCACTTAGCATGTTTGTAATGTTCATGTGACTTTCTTTTAGGAAGATTTGGAGACTGGAGTTCACCTTGACCCTGCTATCAAAGAAGTTCAGTATAATCCTACCTATGAGACCATGTTTGCTCCTGAGGTAAGACAGCAAACCCAGGGTTCCACTTTATGCTGAGTATTTAAATTAATACAGAGATGGATAAATGGGCGTTGAATTTTTTAAAAATTTTCTCATTCAATGTTACTCTAAGTTTTAGAAAATATATCCTTCTAGTCTCCAAAAAAACCTAAATAGTTTTTATGAGAATCTTTTTAAAAATCCACTGACTGCTTATATGCCTGCATGCAAAAGTCATACAGAACCTGAAAATATTAATTCTTCACTGTACACTTGATATCCTTCTCTCGGCATTGATAAGGGACTATTGCAATTAACTACAAAGAAAAATGGTTTACTAACATTAACACACAGTAAATTATGAGCAGTCCCAAATGCCTCTCTATTGTCCTCCTCCACGGCTGGGGACACACGCTGCTCAGGGAAGCAGTGTGCACTGGGGAACCTTCCCTCCTCCCGCTTGGTAATAAGTAGTAATAGAAACGCTGGGAAAGAACGAAGCAAAACTTCATGTCCATTTAAAGTCTTTGAACACTGTCCATTAAGGAAAGCTTATTTAAAAATTTAACATCGTTAGACATTAAAATGGAAAAGGCACTTGACTGACAAAAAGAAAACAGAAAATAGTCATTATAAGACATACCTTTCTGCCCCTGCTTAAAAAAAAAGACTTGAATAGCAGGACCCTTAAGAAGCATCTTAAAGGCAGACATGGGGAACTGTAGCTTATGGTAACGTGGTAGAAAATAAGGTGCTTTTAATAGTTTTCTTTGCATAGCGTACAGACACATTAGCATGCAGAGCTGTGTCATACCTTACCTGCCGAGGTTCCCAAGGCATCTGAGATGTGTAGCACAGTCAGTGCCGTGACGTCTGCATCAGACAGTGCACTAGCTGTTCTGTCAAGGCACAGTACACAGACGTTTGTTCAGGTTCTTCTGTTGTCTCTTAGTCCTGTCCTCCTGAACTCTGTAAGCTGTCTCCTCTCCGTGAGGAACATCTCAGCTGGCCCATTGAAATGCCATTCATGTATGCCTCATGGGTTTTACAAATGGAAAGGGCTTCAGTAAAATAGTGCTTATTTGCATTCAGAGGATGAGAAAATTTGAAAGCAGTGTGGCGTATAACATTTTGGTGCCAGTTTATTTTCTATATGGTCTGCTTTTTTTCCTAAATCTTTAACTGTGATATTGCTATATAATAATATTTTCAAAACTTTTAATCAAAAGACTAAATGTGAATTAATTAATTTTGTGATGATATTGGCAAGTCAATCATCTACTCATTATTTCCAGCCATCCTTCCTTCCTCATGTTAAGAAGCTACCACCAACATGTAAACTTGTTCATGTTAAGAATACCACATATGTTAAAATTTAAGAAAGGAGTGATTCTTGAAAGCAAATTTAGAATCTTTAATAATTACCAAGGAAGCAGTCATCTGTAATGTGACAGATTGTGAACTTTGTGGTTTATGACTAGAATCCAAATCACTTGGCCAAGTCTGGAAAGGTATCACCAGGGACTTTGCTAGATTCTGTTCAAGTCCCTATATGTAAGGGATCCACTGTTAGAATCCCTCACCTCCACCTCATCCTTGACAGAGGGTATGCTGTGTGTTTTCTTAACCAGATAGGCACTAGGATGTTCCCTGAGCCTCTCATGTCGTTCATAAGTTAGAGGCCAGACAGGTAGTTATGTATGAACATTGTATGTGAAGTGGCAATACATTCCATGTTTGAAATTTGGAATGAGACTGTGTATTAGTTTTTGTAAGATCTTGAATGTTCTTAATCTTCTCAATTAAATGTGATTTCTACTGTATTATAATAATACATGATATGAAAATTGAATGATAAATACAAGAGCAAAAAGAGACCAATGGGTGAGATAAAACTACCATTGATTTTTGTCATAGACGAGTACAGACTTGCTTTTGCTCCTTTTGTACTTACTAAACCTATGATGTAAGTGTTCTTTCTTGTAGAACAGAAGCCAAGTCTGATTCTACTGCCATCAGTTAATGTTTTGTAGAACCCAAGTCCAGATCTCTATCCGTCAGTAACTGGAAGCAGCATTTGAAGGCCACTGTGTAATGTGCATAATACATCCTATGACTTTGCTAATTCTGAAAATTAGTCAAATTGCTTGTTTTTTAAATGTCATTCCTCCATTGCAACCAACAACTTTTCCTAGATGGTATACCTATTAATACAGAATTGTTTGCTCAAATTATAGACTGAAGTTGAAAATATAATAGATGGTGTTTTATACCAGCAACTTTCTTCCTTGAGCTAGATCCTCTTTTAGCTTCTCAGAGATAAAGTATTTATTAGTTTCTTTAAAATCATATTGAATTCACTGGACTCAGGAAGAATTCCAGACCCCTTAAACTAGCCATACTTTTAGGGGAAAAATATACATCTAAATTCAGAGAACAAATGGTAGTTGCTATTAAAAATATAACCACAAGAGCTGCTTAAGTGTTCATGCTTGAGAAATAGTGCAGCCTCCCACTCTGAGGAGATGGACTTTACTTATATCTTACAAAATTATTCTGTCAACAAAACTGTCCTGAACTTTTCCTGATTTGTAGAAAGTTGTGGTGATATTTTATTTGTGATCTAACAAATAAGGCTTCCCTGGAGATCAGAGTGTGGAGCTAAACCACTAGTTAACCACAGAGGCCAGGCAGTGGTGGCACACAGCTTTAATCCCAGCACTCAGGAGACAGAGGCAGATGGGTCACCCTGGGATATACAATACTGAACCAGTCTGTAAGAGAAACAGAGCCAGGTTGTAGTGGCCATACCTTTAATCCCAGATCTGCCACCACCTCCTGCCTCCCCCCAGAAACGAGCAGACCTTCCAAGGACATCAGTGGAACATGGTGGCAGGCAGTGGTGGTGCCTGCCTTTAATCCTGTCACTCAGTAGGCAGAGGCAGGCTGATCTCTGAGTTTAAGGCCATCTTGGTGTACAGAGTGAGTTTCAGGACAGCAAGGGTTACCCAGTGAAACCCTGTCTCGAAATACTGGGGAGAAAAAAGAAAAGAAGAAATGAACATGACACAATTAGATACAGTAAAACCAGGTACAAACTCACGTCAAGGCTGGGAAAGGCAACTCAATAGGAGGAAAAGGGTCCCAAGAGCAGGGGAAGGATTCAGAGACAGCCCCACTCCCACTGTCAGGAGGCAGCCTCTTGCCACCAGACACTGCTTTGAGGTGTGTCTGAATGCACAGGTAGTGCATCTTAAGAACTCTTAAACATGTTATTATCTCTAATTTTTTAGCTGTTTCTGCTCATTGTTACAATTTCATGAGTAAATGGACTTGTCAGCGAGTTCCAGCAGTCTGCATTGCCTTCCCTGTGGCTCTACCCATCAGCAGATGTGGGCTGCAAAGTCCTGCATTGTCTTTGTAATTGTCCTTTATAGTCTGGAATGAGTACAGTTAAAAACTTGGTAGAAAAATAGGTATTTAAAGCAGAAATGCAAGTTTTCAGTCTGTGGCAATCTTGTAGTGGTTTATTTTCCTTTAATGCATACATACATACACACACAGATATACACACACACACACACACACACACATCAAATAATCTGACAGATAAATTCATTGTTCCTCATGCATGGTGTAATGATGTCTAGAAAAGACACAGTGCTGTTAAGGAGAAGCAGGAGCACATTTGTGACTTTGAAAATGTATCATAGAAAAGATGGTTCTAAAGATAGTAACTTGAGATGTTCTAATGTCAAAATATTTCATCAAGAACAATGAGTGTTCCAGTGTTAAAATAAATAACCTTTATGTGCCAGGAGCGATGATGGTATGTGCCTGTAGTCCCAGCATTCAGGAGGTGAAGACAAGAAGATTGCTAATATAAGGCCAGTGTGGGCTCCATGCAGTTCCAAACCAGCCTAGGCTATATTGTGAAACAAACAACCATAAAGAGGAGTGTTAAGTTCATTCTTCCGTTAGTGTGACCACTCATTTGACTCTTCATAAAAACAAGCAAAAATCAGGAACTTTAGAAAGATTGACAGAAGTTCAAGGGGAGCTTGGGCCACAGAATGAAACTGTCGGAGAGTTTTATTTTCCCAGGATCTTTTATATTAGTATTATTTAATGAGGGTTAACACAGCTTATTGTGGTTCTTCTTAAGTGAGTATTTTACAAGTCAGATGTTATGGTTGCACACTTAGGGAATGTTTCAAGGTAGTAAGACATTTGTCTCAGGTTTTTTCTAGTCTTGGTTCTTACAGGTTGTAGAACATGGCCCTAGGACAGTAAAACACCCCATTGTGAATTTCTTTATGTATGGCCGAGGAAGGTGCCTGACTTTCCAAAAGCAAATTAATATTTGGAAAATAATTCTGGAAAGTCCCCATGTTATAAACCAATAGGTAATAATGCCATTGTTTTATTTGAGAAGGTGAATTCTGTGAGTGGAGAAATTCTATTTAATTGGTGATGTGTCTTCTTGGGGACACTAGGATCCCAATTGAGCTGTATTTGATTAATGTTGTCTGTGGCGAATGTAGAGGGTTCTGAGTCTCTACCATTGAGGAACTCACAATTAGTAGAGGAAAAACATGGCTTTTAAAACAAAAATTGTATTTCAGTGCTGTCATTGTCAGAAGATTGCCCAAATCCCCAAACCATAATTTGGAAAAATCTATAATAGTTTTCAGTTACCCAGAGAAGTGCCTTCCAATTAGACTTCCTGCTGTGCAAACGTGTAGCTCTTGAAATAAATGTCCATACGTGGACTTACATGAGCTGTGCTCTTCTCCTTTCCAGGTGCTGGCCAACAGTGCTAATCAGCTGTTGCCTGATTCCACTGAACCGTGTGTGGCTGGCATGATTCCAGATAGATCAGTCAGCCCTGATGGTTAGAGTTGACAATTACGTTATATGGTAATTCCAGTAACCTTCTTTTCCTTCCTTATACCATTGCAGTTTGGACCAGAAAATCCCTTTAGAACACAGCAAATGGCTGCCCCTAGAAATATGCTTTCTGGATATGCCGAGCCAGCACATATCAATGACTTTATGTTTGAACAGCAAAGAAGAACATTTGCCACATACGGTAAGGTGATGATAAAACTTTAACAATTGTAAGTTTGGCTTTATTAAAAGCATGAGTAATGTATGCCATCATTCATTTTGTCTCCTGGCTCTTTAAGTTTATTCATCTAGATTTCACCAGAGGCAGCGTATCTTCTTGCATGCACCTGTAAATACTGAATGGGAAATGTCATTGGATATTGAGCTTTTATTTTAAATCCTCTATGATTTTTTTTTCAGTACTAAGAATAGTCTGTGGTCCTAAAACCAGAATTTTCCTCGATATTGTACTTGGTGATGAACATTTGTTATTAAATGACCATCACATGCAGATAATTATTAAATTGGTAAATGAAAATATAGTATAAAATATATTCATTATCTTAAATGCTTCTTTATTCTGTTTCTTATCTTATTTCTTAAATATTTTCTCTTAGTTATTAAAGGGTGTTAGCTAGGAGAATAGTAAAAAAGCCATAGTATAAAATAACTATAGTCTATCAGTGATAGAATCTTTTAAAATTAACTCGTATTAAGAATGGTTGAAAAGGATTTCTCCTATATTATTAGGTCATGTGTCACCATGTCAAGGATGCAGTCACAGTGAAAACTGCACACCAGCTGGGACTGTAGCTCAGTTGATAGGCCACTGGCTGAGTATGTAGGTCCTGGGCTCAGTCACCAGCGCAGTGTGGTGATGTAAGCCTGTATCTTAGTATTCCAAGATGTACATTTCAAGGTCATCCTCAGGTACATATTGAGTCTAGGCCAACTTGGCCTACATGAGATTCTGTCTCAAAAACAAGCAAGAATAACAACAAAAAGGGCTGCATTCCACTATTAATCACCCTAAAAGATTTCATTGATACTCCTAGTCCAACAAAATGGTTACAAATTCATTTTGTACCCTCTTTCTATAAGGAGTATATTTAAGCCTATAGTAATGTGAAACACATTAAAAACTAAGTCATGAGAGATGGGCATGTGGCTCAATTAAGAACACTTGACTCTTCTTCCGAAGGACCTGGGTTCAATTCCCAGCACCAACATGGTGGTTCATAACTGTCTATGCTCTAGTTCCAGGGGATCCACAGTCCTCCTTGCCTCTGTAGCACCAGGCACTCACATGGTGCATAGACATACATGCAGGCAAAACACCCACACACATAAAAAATGAAATAAAAACTTACCAATTTATATATTCTGTCGTGTACTAAGATAGACTTATTTTTGTTTTCATAGATTTTAGAATGGAACCATTTTAATAATTTAAATCGTTTTAAGTGTCCTTAAGACAAAGCAGGATTAAAAAATAGCAATAAATTATGTTTTTATTGACATCTACTTTTCAAGGTATTTTATGTGAAGAATAAACATTTACACTCATTAAGTTTGCTTAGTTTGGAAGTGGACTTGTTTAAAAATAAGCAGCCATTGTGGTGTGTACACACCTTTAATCCCAGCACTTAAGAGGCAGAGGCAGGTGGATCTCTGAGTTCAAGGACAGTTATTATTATTATCATGCATTTAGTTTCATGCAATTAACAGTTTTAGAAATTGAGGTCTGCTAGACTAACTTCTGTAAGTAATTCTTGAAGCATTAGATTTCATGTTGGTAATTTTCAATATTAAAAATACAATTGTGTGTTATAATACAGTAAGATGCCTTTTATAATATAGTAGTAAATATTCTTGTGCATAAGACTTATACTTCTTCATTACCGTTTTCTTAAATATGTTTCCAGAGTAGATCAGAGACTGTTTTTAAGCTCATTGTACATTATCAAATTGCTTTCTGAAAGAATTTCCCCAGTTTATTCTACCATGTGATACATGGGAGGCCATGTATGGTGCGTCTACCCAGGACTCAGTGATTGACTTTTCCTTTGTTATATGATAATCAAAATAGTACATCTCTATTTAGTTTGATTTCTCTGGATTGCTAATTAGGGTGAAGGTTTTCCTATATATTTTCAAGTAATTCTTTGTAAATTGTTTATAATTTCTTTTGATTAACTTATACTTTTATAACTATGAGGTTATAATAATAAAATTAATGTTACAACCATTTCAAGTATGACTACCAAAAGGAAAAAAAATCAATATTAACTCCGTTGAAAAGGCAAAATGGAATATAAGCTTCAGAAAGGTACCTAAGCATACATTAAAAACTATAGTGGAGGTATTAATTTTTTGAGATATGGATAATAGAAAACTAGTTGAACTGAGATCCTATACTGTCAGATTTAGACCTTGTTTTGTCCAGAGGGATGTGTGTCTATATGTTTTAATCTCTGACTTGTGAAAGGAAGATAATGTGACCTGCTCATTGCTGGGGTGGAAGGACGCAGTGGGGATGATGGAAATACTGATGAAAGATCTTCACACAGAGCTCAGTTCCTTTCGTTGGGACCAAGACGGGCTACATGAGCTGGGGACTGGTGTTTACACAAAACAAGAGTGACCAAAAACAGCCTCCTTCCCGTTCCACCCCTGCAATGCCATGCCATGCTATTCATATCAACATAAATCTCATTTCAATTAGAGTTTTGATAAATCTTTATGTTCGAAGTGTACATTTTTAAACTTACACTGTGATGGTCTGGATTCCATTATACCTTATAAATGTCTCATTAAAAAATTCAGGTACAGGGCTAGAGAAATGGCTCAGTTAAAGGTAAAGGTACACAGACCCAAAATTCATGTATAACACAATACTTTAAATATCAAAGGTTACCAGATGCAAGATGTGCTACATGTAACCATGGCCTTCAGTGGTCCAAAGGAACCCAGGGAAAGAAAGTTCACCCAAATGCACTCACATTAGTTTTTCCCAAGTCCCCTACTACTTGGTATAATTAGTCTTCATAGTATTTCAGCTTATTCACAGGAGGAAGCCAGATCATCAGTTAGCCTGTGGTTCACAATCTTTTTGTATATCTAAGATTACAAAAAAGTTTTCTGTTATTCCATAGTTCAAATCATTACTATGCAAACATTGTAGTTCTAAAGTATTCTCTTTTCCATTGTAAGTTTTCAGTGGAGTTTAGTTTTTTCCTATGGGTAGTGATTCTTGGAGTGGTTGTAACACTAATTTTATCCTTGTGCCATTACAAACCTGAAGTAACTCGTGGTGTTTGAGCCTGTGGTTTCAGAGATTCTACTCCAAAGCCACTCTTGTGATATCAATCTCTCCTCTGGCTAAGAACATACTTTAATGGTGGAAAAAGAAAAGTATATGCAGATGAGCTAATAGCCAGATGGTTGGCTCTATTCTGGTATATTATAAGGCTGATTTGAACTCCTACATCCTTGGCCTGTTTTAAAGTTATACTTCATAACAAATCTATTTTACATTTCCCCAAAGAAATTCAATCTTCAGTTGCAAAAATAAAAATAAATGTTAAATCCATCTACCAGTATATGCCTTTTAAAAAGTGCCTGTCGACATGGTTGTAGGCCGTAGCTTGGTGATCTGATTCAGCTTTATGAACATGTGGATTATTATGAAGACTAATTTATCAAACATTTATTGTAATAGTGCATCCACTCCAGAAAAATCTAATTTGAGTGTGTATATTCCTTGTTTTCCTTGGTTCCCTTTGACCAGTGAAGACCATACATCCATGCAGCCGTGTACTGTGTAATTGGTTGAAGGATCGTATTAATATGCCAGCAGATAGTCTCTTCACTTTCCAGAGAAACATCAGGAATTGCTTTTAAGATTCCTATTTTAAGATTGGAGACTGCCCTAACTAAGAAAGATATTTTCCAAATAATAGCCATATCTTATATATAACTTCTTATCCTGTTTCTTTTCAATTTATTAGTGTTCTAACTGTAGTGTCCATAATCAGGAAGGAAAAGGAAATAGCTTCTAACTTTCCGAACACAGAATGCACCCTTATTTTAAGCTCTGACAGAATTTAAACAGCTTTGAATTTACAGCTAGAAAGGCTCTTAGTACTGCAATGACTGTTAGATTCCTCCTATGAAATACTGCTTACTCTAGTCTTTCATGGTGCAGCCTGACACATGGGTAAATGGAAATGGAACTCAGGAAGGAAGGCCTAATCTTTAGGGACACTTTTGTTATCTGGAAAGGAAAATACGAAATGGGTGTTTGCAGACAGTAATAAGACAAGTTGTGAAAGGGGAGTTGGTCATTTGTACCTTTTTGCTTTCAGGCTATGCACTGGACCCTTCACTAGATAATCATCAGGTGTCTGCTAAATATATTGGTTCTGTGGAAGAAGCTGAAAAGAATCAAGGTAATATATCTGGAATAGGTAATTACGAAGAGTGTCTTGTAGTCAGCAGACAGTAGGGAAAACTAGTATTTTGTTTAGGTAGAAGTCACAGAGAGGTAGAGGTTAGAGTGGTAGTTAGAGCCGTTACTGTTTAGCGCTCACACAGGCCACTTGTCAGCTGTGCCATCTCGTCAGGTAGGTGGCTGTACTTGCCTCTTTCGGCTATTTTAAGTACTTGGCACCATGTCAACCACTACAAATCATTCTGTTACAATTCATGCATAGGTAAATTTTGCAATTAGCCTCTCACTGTCAAGCTACATTTTAACAAGAAAATTCCATACTAGGTGTCCTGTGAAATAATTTTTGACAAATTGCTATGATGCAGATTTCTAATATGCCTTTTAAAATATATTTATGCTCCTATTCACTTAGTAAGTGTGACAGACATCATAACCTAAAATTTGCCATAGTATACAAAGCTCATCAGAATATTGGAATCTATTTATAAAATGTGCTCGTTGCATAAGGATAACTCTATATTATGAAGCTCCCTTCTTCCTATGGGCTAATTAGTATTGAATTTTAATTTGCTTTGTTGTAGATGGGCTTTTTTTTTTCAGTTACACCTTTACACACACACACACACACACACACACACAATTAGATTCTTGGTCAGCTTGTGACCATGACACTTAAACGTTTCTTTCAGTTCAGTGGGTACAAACAGTATGCAGCCTTCAGATGAAATAAAAAGCATCATCCTTTATCAGTCTTTTTAAGGTTGATGACTTTAGAGGCCAAGTTTAGATTGACATCGTATGGAATAAATACCAGATTCCTGTGACGCATTGTTTAATTTGTATTGTTGTATACACATGAAATAAAAATAAAGTATTAAGTGTTTATTGTAGTTTAGTTTCATTTTTTAATGATAAATTACGGTTAATTTTGTTTTCAGAGTTGCTGGTATCTTTCTGGGCATGATGGTGCACACCTGTAATCCCAGTTAAGGCTATCCTGGGCTACATGAAACCTTGTCTCTTTTTTTTTTTTTTTTTTTTATGAGACAGGGTTTCTCTGTATTGTTTCGGAGGCTATTGGTCCAGCCCGGCCTCGAACTCACAGAGATCCGCCTGCCTCTGCCTCCCGAGTACTGGGATTAAAGGCGTGCGCCACCACCGTGTCTCTTAAAACAGAACAAAAGCCAATACTGGTTTTTGATCCATTAAGAAGGGTCCTGGATCAAGCAGCTCCCCCTCTTCCCTACACCTCACCCCAGATCTTTCATGAGTCTTTAAATGCCCAAGACCAACAACCTGGTAGTACCCCCATTGCCTGGGACCTCTCTGGCCACGCAGGAGCTGTTCTCTCCACTTCTTAAGCTAATGGTAATAAACCTCTCTCTGAAACTAAAAACCAAAAGAGGCAGTATACCATGGTCACATGTCTTTTAAAAAGTGTTAGAATTAAAATATCTCAGCATCTTTCCCTCGAATGCGGCATTTCTTGTCAACACGAGTGGTCTGTGTGGCAGATTTAAACAGATTTTGGTTTTGGTTGCTCATAATTACTTTAGCCAAATAAAATCATATATGCTGATATTTCTAAAGAATAGCGGGTTGCTTACTTACTGTTTATGTTTGTTGTTAATGTAGGTTTAACTGTATTTGAAACTGGTCAGAAGAAAACAGAAAAGAGGAAAAAGTTCAAAGAAAATGATGCATCTAATATTGATGGTTTCTTGGGACCATGGGCAAAATATGTAGATGAAAAAGATGTAGCCAAACCTTCAGAAGTAAGCTTTGATGTTTTTCATCATCGGTTCCAGTGTGTGCTATGCTTGTATCAATCATATCTGTGTTGATAAATGGGAGATTTCCCTAGAAGACTCATGACTCATCAGAATTCCTCAGCCGCAGCTGACTGAGAAAATATAAAATTTCTTTGCTTTTCTTTGCAATATTTGTACTTGCCTTTCTTTTTCTGCTGTTTTCTCTTATGCTCTTTTGACTAACAGAGTATGTAACCATTTTTAAATAAAATTAGCCTTAATAATGCTCATAGATTGCCCTGCTTGCTGCCCTTCCAGTACCTGACAAATTGTTACTACAGAGTCAGACTTGCTATCATTCTGGCATTGGTAGGGGCTTTACTTACTAATTTATTTTTTAAATCTTAAGTTCTATGTATATTATTTTTAAAAGATTCCTGTGAAGTTTATAAAGTAAAACTATACAATTCTTCCCTGCCTCTGTAATCCACTGTATCTGAGAGCTAGAGGCTTTGTTCTTGGTTTTGGAACACAGTGATGGACAAGATCAAGAAACTCTTATCCTTATGAAACTTGTATTCCAGCTTTTCCTTATGCCGTATAACTTAGTAGCATGTACATGCTGCTGTCTTACTTTAGCTACCACATCTTCACTTGTTTATTATAGATATGGATTTGCTGTTTCCCTGTCTTCCCCTCCCCAGCTCTCCCCCAAGATATTGATCTCAGATCCATAGTTGCTGCTTATGTCCTTATTGATGATGTGAAAGCAACTTGCTGAAAACAACACTACCTTCTAAAACTCTCTGATACCAGATTTTCTGATTGCTTGACTTTTCATTTGCATACTTAGCATAACGCATTAAATTTATTTTTAGGTGTTCCAAAAGTATGAACTTTACACATATATACATATAAACATAATCAGTTTAAAAATATTGTCAGGCATGTGTTTAATGTCATCTTGTGATCTGTATAAAAGGTAATCCATCTCTGACTGTGGAAGAGTTACCATTACTATTCTAAGAGACATATTTGTAAACCTTATTATAGACAATATATGACCAACAGTGGGCATGATGAGATTTTCAGAAATTCATTTTAAAGTTCACGTCTTTGTTTCCTTAGGAAGAACAAAAAGAATTGGATGAGATCACAGCGAAGAGGCAGAAAAAAGGCAAACAGGAAGAGGAGAGACCTGGGGAGGAGAAGACGATCTTACATGGTAATAGTATTCATGTCTTCACTGTCCTGAAAATCTACTCTGTTTATTTTCGTTCTGCATAACACCACTTGCTCTTGCTGTCAGCTGCTAGTGTGTGACTGTTATATTAAGAACAATTTGCATCCTACATGAATCACCATAGACTTTTCATACTAATAAAAGGGAAATGTGGTATGATTAAAGATAAGCACAGATAGTCTTTGTATAAATATCAGTGGATTTTTTTTTTTTTTTTTAGTTTTTCGAGACAGGGTTTCTCTGTATTGTTTTGGAGGCTATCGGTCCAGCCCAGCCTCGAACTCACAGAGATCTGCCTGCCTCTGCCTCCCGAGTGCTGGGATTAAAGGCGTGCGCCACCACCGCCCGGCTCAGTGGATATTTTTAAACAAGAGTAAGGAGAAACTTGAATGGTCCATAAGTTCTTTCCTAAAATGATGTTGATATCTTAGGTGCATCCATCATTTAACTTCATATTCCTGTATCATCATGTGTTACATTTCACTTTCACAGAATAAGTTGTTTTCCTTGGGAGTAGATTTGAGATTACTAGACTTATAAATGTACTATAATGTACCTGTTCATTAACAGTTAGTTACAGTTAGGGAATTTCATAGTGATGACCAGCTTAGAGAATGATGCAGTACTGTCCATGCTGCTTTGCCACATCAAGTACTTAGGTTTCAGGAGGCCACATTTAGCTTCACAAATTTCAGTTTTATGTCATAGGAATCTGGTAGTGCTGTGGTCCTTCCATCATGAGCAGTGACTGGCAGTGCTAGGGAGCATCATGAGCAGTGACTGGCAGCGTTAGGGAGCACTATGAGCAGTGACTGGCAGTGCTAGGGAGCACCATGAGCAGTGACTGACAGCTTTAGGGAGCACCATGAGCAGTGACTGGTAGTGTTAGGGAGCACCATCAGCAGTGACTGGCAGTGTTAGGGAGCACCATCAGCAGTGACTGGCAGTGTTAGGGAACACTTCTGTGTCAGCATGCTACCAGTTTCTGTAGATACATTCTGTTATTTAAGTTGGCTGCTTAAATTTTTTCCACTCATGTTTCTTCTCACCTGAGAGATACCTCTGTGACTCTTAGTGTACATAGTAGCTATGAAAAACTGGTGTGCATAATAAGCATTTGCCTGCTAATTAATCAAAAACATTTTTAAATTTTGGGGTGTGTCTGGTGTTTTGAGACAGGATTTCCCTGTTTAGCTTTTGAGCCTGTCCTGGAACTGACTCTGTAGACCAGGCTGGCTTCAAACTCAAAGAGATCCACCTGCCTCTGCCCCCGAGTGCTGGGATTGAAGGTGTGCACCACCACCAACTGGCTAAATTTTACCATTCTTTAAATAGGAAAACAAGTTTTCATGCTAAAGAAATCAATGTTCTTGTTTAATTTTACATAAGAAATAAATCTTGGTTGAATATTGGTACTTCAGGAGGTAGAGAGCATTTTAATGTTTTTCAAACTTGATCAGTATTTTGATTTTATAATCATCAATGCTGAAAACACCACTTTGCATGAACAAATACAAAATGACAGACAACTATTTAGGGCCATTTCAGAAGTTGTTGGAAATCCTGGTCTAATTCTAAGCCAGAACTCCTTTAGTAATTTTTAATGAAGCTCAAACCAACCACTCAAATAACAGCTTTTTAAACCAAACAAACACAGTCCAAAGGCACACTAATTGAATGTACATGCTAAGAATGGTTGTAGGGAAATTGAAAGTCTTTTTTTCTCTCCAAATTAAACCACTATGTGTCTACAAAGCACAGAGCTTTGTACAGTTAGAATACATTTAGTTGTCTTATACGTGAGCTGAGGGTTCTTTAAGTGGTGATGACAGTACAGGAGTGACAGCATGCACAATGCAGAGTGCCACGTAGTGTTTTCAAATCTTTGGGGGACCTGCTGGAGTGGCACTGCGCAGCCCAGAGAAGCCCAACTAGAAACACCTCAGATTCCTTATGCATTTGATTATAAATTCACATTTGGTCGGGGCTTTTGTAGAATCCTTTTGTTGTGTTCATATGAGCTGTGGCCTGAGCCACCTGTGTAACTTCTTGTAAAGTTTGCAGTGATAAGTGGAGAAAGGCAGATGTAATGGAAGCAGAGGTAAAGTGGAAAGATGGAGAAAACAGGAGCTAACTCTTGTTCCTTGTTCCCTTCTGTCTTGGCCTGTTTCTCCTCCAGTTCTTTAACAGTGACTCGGAAGACCTACGGATTATCTTTTGGTCGCTCATTGCAACTGTTTGGCTGCAAAACGTTTGTTTGTTTGGGTTTTGGGACAGAGTTTCTCTGTGGCTTTGGAGACTGTCCTGCATCTAGCTCTTGTAGAACAGACTGGTCTCAAACTCACAGAGATCCACCTGCCTCTGCCTCCTGAGTGCTGGGATTAAAGGCATGCACTGCCGCCACCCAGCCTTGCCATGAAATCTACTGAGATGTGTAACTGAGTGAGAGAACTGTAGATCTTACTCAAAGTCTTGGGTGTTAAGAAATTCTAAAATACTACCTTTCGTTGTAATCATAGCAAGGATTCCAGGAGCTTAGTTTTAGCTAACCCATGATTTTAGCATCAGCGTGTTACTACCATAGTCTCAGTATGGACAGGAGACCTATGCGTTTGTTACTGTTATAACAATACAGATTTCACAACTGTGACTTGTTTACTTATGGCTTCCTTTTGCCTTTTTGTTTCAGTTAAAGAAATGTATGACTATCAGGGCAGGTCCTACCTTCACATACCTCAGGATGTTGGTGTTAATCTACGGTCGTCTGTGCCGCCTGAAAAGTGTTATCTTCCCAAAAAACAAATTCATGTGTGGTCTGGACACACAAAGGTAAGGCGGCTGAGTGTCCACTATACAACACAAGGGAAGGCAGTGTGGAGTTTCGCTGTTGACACAAGGAAGTCAGACCAGGATAGGAGCATCAAATTCAGGGTCAATGTGAAAGAGGCTTTGCAGAGTCCTACACGGGATAGTCACTCAACAGTCTTCAAGGCCATCCAGGTTGCGCATGGCACAAGCTTTATGGGTCAGTGTCCATCCTCCATATTGTTGCCTGTTCCTTCCCCCTCAAATTCCTGCTGCCATCTGCTTCCTCTTGGCACCACACGGAGTAACAGGCAGATGGCACCGAGTCTGCTGCTTGGCTCCTGGGGTTGTACCACACCGGAGGGGAGGTGCTTTCTAACCCAAGGCAATGTTTTCTATTTTAAATGAGTTGATTTAGATTATTTTGAAAGAATGCAAAGTGAGATATTTGCCAACTTTAGAGGCTGGTATTCTTTGTCATCTGCAGTGGTCCAGCTGTTGATTTCCAGGTCTTTGTCAAGAGCAGGGAACCACAGAGAAGAGGGGGAAGAAGTGGACACATAGCAATTTTGACTGGCCTAACATAAGGAAGTGGAAATTTAAAGTCTAAAATAAAAATCCTTCGATAACTTAGTGTCGCCATAAGGCCTCTTGGAACACTGATAAAGGCAGTTCCAGAGCGTGATGTTTAGAATACACTGTACTGTCTTTTTGAGTGCTTGGGGGCAATAATGAAGTGCCTTTTTCCAGGGTGTCAGTGCGGTCAGACTGTTTCCACTTTCCGGACATTTGTTGCTGTCTTGTTCCATGGACTGTAAAATTAAGGTGAGTTTTCAGTAATCCAGTGAGCCTGCAGAGGCAGGGCTTTGGTTAAGTCTGTTTGAATAATCATAAATAAATCTGGGGTTGTTAGGCAATTAGAGGCTAATTGTTTTCTGTACAGCCCTATGTATGTAGCTGTTTGTGAACTGCTTCCAAACGTAGATATGGCTCTGTGGTCCAATTGGCTGGACTCTTTAAAGCTCAGACAACTGATTAGGATGTAATCCAATCACTTTGGCATTGGGCACATAAATATTGAATCGGGAATAATGCATTTTTTATTGAGGTTATGGATATGTAACTGAGTTTGTTTGTTCCTCAGACTGACTGAGGAAGAAAAGATATTTGATAGAAACCCCATGTCTAGAGAACAGACAGCTTACTGTATCCTCTTCTTTTGAACACTTAGATACCAACTAGCAGCTATGTAAGAGTGTATGGCAGGAAAAATGAGCTGTCACTCTTGTCAACTACAGTATAAAGAAAACTTCTTTGAAACCTTAAATTTTCAAAGTCTCTTCTGTGTCCAGATCATTACGGTGGTCAGTAAATTCCAACCCTGTATTATTTTTTGTGGCTTGGAGAGTCAAATTGCTAAGGCTTTTTATCCTGTTTAAGCAGTGAGCTGCGGTGTTTGATGGGAACAGCCATTGAGGCATTATCTATAATAGAAATACTTTGTCTCTGATTAAAAGTTTCTCAGAAAACCCCTAATTTTCTTTAACTTTCATTGAGATTATGATCTTCCCTTGGATCAAGAAACAAAACATAAAGTTGAATTTAGTTCACACCTGTAGACATTTAGTAGGTACCTATTATAATATCAAAAGTTTGAAAGTACTGACTCTCTGGGAATGATCGTTTCATGTTGATATAAATAACCATGACATGGGAAGATACAGAATCACGTTCCATCTTCAGTGGAAGCATGCCTGAGCAAGAAGGCCAAGGAAGGGGAGGGGACAGGGAGAGTAGAGTATACTTGGGAAGGCTGAAGAGAATGAGTCAGCATGATGAATACTCAAACCTACAGCAGGTTTGTGGTTGCCGAGCATAAAATATACAAGGGAAAAAAAATTGCAGTCCCAGGCATGGGAGCAGATCCCAGAGGTCCTTGTCTGGCAAGTACAAGACCTGAGGCTTCTGTCTGATTTTGGGTGGCCACAAAATGCCTCTATCTTAGAGCACTAGTAGTGTTGATGAGTTTGAAGTAGACAAGAGTGAAGCTAGTTTTAAATCCTTTGTATTTATCTGCTTTAGATATGATGAGAAAACACTTTTCAATATTAAAATGGTACATAACAGCAGTCCTAATAACACTTAATTCCTTTAAGATTAGTTTATAATGTTACAAAAGTAAAAACTATTCCTCATAGAAAAATACATAAAATATAGGGGGAAAATAGTGAGAAAATAAAAATACCCAGATAAGCTCCATATATAGCTAAATCCTTTTGATAGTTTGATATAAAAAACCTCTCTAGGTATAAAGATATGTGTGTATATATGTCAATATCCCAAAAGGAAAACACAAAAGGGCAGCTAATGAATAGGTAGTAATTAAATCCATTGTGCCTACAAAGATGTTGTTATTGATAAAGATTTGCATTAAGACTAATATTCCCAGGGCTGGGGTCTTTGCTCAGTGGTAGAGCAAAGCTTAGTGTCCATGAGGTCCTGGGCTCAATTTCCAACACCATAAAGAAAAGAACTAATATTTTCATATGTTTTTATTCTCTCCAGCTATGGGAAGTTTATGGAGACCGGCGCTGTCTGAGAACATTTATTGGTAATACTTCTTTTTCTCCATGTCTATAAATCTGTTTAGGAAAGCTTTTGCAAGAAAGCAGCAGTAGCAGTAATTTTACTACCCTATGTGAAGGAAAGTATTCACGGCTCTACTGAGCTGACTCATGAAGGAGTAGATCTCTAGGTAGGCAAAGAGCTAGGAAGTGAGAGTGGACAAAGAAAAATGGTATGAGAAAGTGTGCTGTGCCGGGGAGCCAGGTGTGTAACTGTGTGTCAGGGACACGAGAGGGACCAGGTGGATAAAAGTGGAGGGAGCCAGGTGTGTAACTGTGTGTCAGGGACACGAGAGGGACCAGGTGGATAAAAGTGGAGGGACCCAGGTGTGTAACTGTGTGTCAGGGACATGAGAGGGACCGTGGATAAAAGTGGAGGGAGCCAGGTGTGTAACTGTGTGTCAGGGACACGAGAGGGACCAGGTGGATAAAAGTGGAGGGACCCAGGTGTGTAACTGTGTGTCAGGGACACGAGAGGGACCAGGTGGATAAAAGTGGAGGGACCCAGGTGTGTAACTGTGTGTCAGGGACACGAGAGGGACCAGGTGGATAAAAGTGGAGGGAGCCAGGTGTGTAACTGTGTGTCAGGGACATGAGAGGGACCAGGTGGATAAAAGTGGAGGGACCCAGGTGTGTAACTGTGTGTCAGGGACACGAGAGGGACCAGGTGGATAAAAGTGGAGGGACCCAGGTGTGTAACTGTGTGTCAGGGACACGAGAGGGACCAGGTGGATAAAAGTGGAGGGACCCAGGTGTGTAACTGTGTGTCAGGGACACAAGAGGGACCGTGGATAAAAGTGGAGGGAGCCAGGTGTGTAACCGTGTGTCAGGGACACGAGAGGGACCAGGTGGATAAAAGTGGAGGGAGCCAGGTGTGGAGAGCCAGTCGTGCTGCTAATAAAAGAGGCTGAACCCTAATGGCAGGGAAGGGCCATTTCGCAGCCATCTCTACAAAGAATGTGATTGGAAGTGTACAAAGAATACGTGGCAGTGTGGAGTACTCTTTGATAGGCAAACCTAGACATGAGAAAAAAATTATACGGTTATTTTATTAATCTATTAAAAATGGTGAGAGTTTGAACTAAAGCACAGAGATAGAAGAAAGAATCTAATGAGATCCAGTAACAGGATATGAGTGATACATGGCAGGGACCTTAGATGACTCCCAGGTAGCCAGATGAATGGTAGTGCCATCAGCAAGGGAGGGAGCATATGGTTTTGGACTGTTGAGTCTGAGCAGCTATGAACATGTCCAGTAAGCAGTAGCCATGGGTGAAGCTTTGTAAGGAGTTGGGAGCTAGCAGCTGAAGCATAAGAAACAGTGGGATTGAGAAAACTCCCTGAAGATAAGAGATGGACCAAAGGGAGGACAGGGTGTGCCAGTGTAGCCTGACAAACTCCTCTGTCTTTGTTGCTTTTTGTTACTTTTTTCCAGATTTAACTGTACCACATGAAGTGCTGTGGACCGCAGTGGCTCTGTTTTTAGATTAAAGTGGGAGTCTGTTCTCCTATGCTATGCTAACAGTGTCGGTGCTCTGTGCAAATAGATACTGAGATACCACGCCAGCACACAAGACTTCAAGGGAAACTATTGTCTGTGTCGAGGGGAATAAAATGTCCCTCAGATACAGCAGGTTTCCTCTTCTCTTCCTCACCTGTACAGCCAGAATTCTTCAGGGGAAAACTAGAATTCTCTACAGGCAGCCTCTGCGGGGCGGGTAGGGGACCTGCCTGTCACCATGCTCACACGTGCTTGTTGCCATGGTGCTTCTGCACTGTGCTGCATGATTGGAATTCTGTGGTGGGGGTGGTTCCAGGGTGCAGCCCATGGTTGATAGTTTGAGCCCCATACATTTTGTGAAATTATCTATGTCTTGGTCATGGTGAAAAATGGGCATGTTTCTGCTTTTGTTTAACTACATTTTATTTGCCTCAAAAACTTTGAAAAGATTCATTGGTCTGGCAAGGTTGACATCCAAGTAAAGCATAATCAGGGCCCTGAAATTAATTTAGTGTCAGAATAACATCTTTTCAAAAGTAGAGCTAACATCAGTTTTATGGAATTAGGTAATGTGATCACAGAAATATGTAATTACTGAATAAGGGCTACAATTTCCTTGCACTTGAGATTTGGAACACTTTGTTTTTACTTCCAACATGGTGAACAATCTGGAAGTAAACCCCCAAAATCTCAGCTTCATTTCTTTGGCTGACAATAATTAGAACTGTGGATCTCAGTAAATTCTTGACTGGTTAGTCATCAGTGTGCGCACTGCATATTAAAAGATGCCGCAACTGTTCTTACCAAAATATAGTGCAGCAGAACCACCTGCAGAGTATCTTGAAGGAAGACAAACAGACACACATACAAACACAGACACACACACACCCCGAGCCTGTGTGCACAGATTGCTGCCAAACCAGGAGATGAGGCTGGGCGTGCTGACTGGCAGCTTCCTTGAGCCCACTGTTGAGTACTTCTCTCGTGCCGTGTATGCAGGGGCATCACCTGATCTCACCATAGCTTCTGTTGGCTCTCCTAGGTCACAGTAAAGCTGTGAGAGACATCTGCTTCAACACTGCAGGAACACAGTTCCTCAGTGCGGCCTATGACAGGTACCTGAAACTCTGGGACACTGAGACAGGTAAGTGCGGCTTACTCTCCTGAGTTAACACGTCTGTAAGGCTGGCCCTCTGGTGAAATGATGCCTTCTTCACCCACTGCTTCTCAGTGTTGAAAACCAGCTGATAGCACCAGTATGTGCGTAGATTGAGGCTCATCTGCACCAGTGTTTTCCCTGGGAAGCATCCTCACCAGTACGTTTATTCAGCAAACATGGCCTGCAAGCTCCCAGGATCCATGTGTCTCTGCCCCCCTGTGCTGGGTTTGCAGACGTGCACAGCCATACCTTACTGTTTACGTGATGCTGGTGATTCAACCCCAAGTGTTTAACCTGCACAGAAAGCATTCTTACCAATTGAGCCATCTCCCCAATCCTGAAAAAGAAGTGTTTAAGCATCAAAATCTATGAAAAGTACCAGTGTGGTGGTGTTGAGAGTGAGCAAGCTGAGCTTCCTCGGGATTCGTTAAGCAATGACTACTTGATAAAGGATGAAGGAGTGAAGCTTACTTTTCTTGTTTAATTTGACTCTGGTTTAGGACAGTGCATATCAAGATTTACAAACCGAAAAGTACCCTATTGTGTCAAGTTCAATCCCGATGAAGACAAACAAAACCTCTTTGTGGCTGGGATGTCTGACAAAAAGATCGTGCAGGTGAGCCTTTTTCAGGGTGTCTGTTAGGATTGTGACGAGAATAAAGCACTCCCTTCGCTGTTGATGAACATGGGATACTAGGAGTCTTTAGGTTCTGAAGCATAGTCTGCTACATGCTGTGAGTCCCATCTTAGCTGTACCTTCTCTCTTGTTGCTGCACAGTGGGACATTCGCAGTGGAGAGATCGTTCAGGAGTACGATCGGCATTTGGGAGCTGTCAACACCATTGTTTTTGTGGATGAGAATCGACGATTTGTGAGTACGTCTGATGATAAGAGCCTACGAGTTTGGGAATGGTGAGTGTTCACCAGTAAAATGTCTGACTTTTATAAAGCAAATACATAAAAATTATAGTCAAAGGCAAAGCCTGATAACATGCAGCTATTTGCATATTTTTCTAGCCGAAGTGTTTTCATTTGGAAATTGAAATCTAAACATACTATCCTTCACAGTCTCTGGAGACCGCTCCAAAGTACATGGATTTGAACTGCTGGTTTTGTGGTCATGAAAACTGTCATGTTGTGGTTGATGCATTCTCTTTCCTATGTTATTGTGTGTGTGTGTGTGTGTGTGTGTGTGTGTGTGTGTGTGTGAGCTTTGGCTTGTGTTTACTGCATACATATGGAGTCTAGAGATCAAACACAGGGTGCACACAGCCCCTCTACCCACCAAGTCATCTCAACAGCCCCTCTCACATTCTTTACTAGATAGCTTATTCATCCTTGCAAAGTGGCAGACAAAGTGTAGGATGTTTGGCTATATTTCGTTATATGTGGGTCACACATAAAGATCCTGTCCTCAGAACAAATGCAAAGAAAGTAGTTAGCTCTTAGTTTTCTAATCATTCATGCTGTCGGTTACCCCATAGCTTTCAACAAGCACTTTGCTTCTTGACTATAATCAGATATATTGAATACTTTCTCCTTTTATCCAAAAAAAAAAAAAAGGTTTTCTAAAGTCAAAAAAATACTTAAACTGGTTTCATTAAGTGTCATGATTGTTTTATGATTTAGGTGCAAATAAATAAGTGATAACCTTTCTTATTAAAATCAGAGCTTGGGTAGAACCCATCTTGTTTATTTATAGTCACAAAGCAGAGCTCAGGGGAGACCACAGCCTTGTAAAGACTCCAGAGTGCACCTTCCCACTCACCCCTACAAGTTGTAATTTAAGAGAAGACAAGCAGCCTTGAACCCCAGCTGGGGTTTTCTTCTCAGACTGACTCCCATGGAGAGCTGAGTAGGCTGAGTAGGCCCTCAGGGTGTTAAGAAAATTGAAGTAATTTTAGATTTAATGCAACTTGTACACCAACACTATAGCCTTCAAGATTATCCCCGATGACATTGACTGTACTTTGTATCTAGTCTTAACATTTAGCTTCATCCTTAAGGGTCATGGTTGGAAACTAAGATCAGTCTTGAGAAAGGGTGCTTCTTAGGGATTTAGCTCTAAGTGAGAGAGTGCTGGCCTAGCATGTGCAAGGCCCATTGAAAGAAAGGAAGGGGGAGGGAGGGAGGCTGGGAGGCTGGCTGTTTCCACAGGAAATCTGATGTGAACACTAGTGTTTTTGTTTAGATGGTTTACCTTGATTTTGGGGTGTATGCTCATGGTGTGTACATATGTGCAGAGGCCAGACAAGGGCTTGAGGTGTCTTCCTTTATCTCACTGGTGCTGGGAATTTGAACTTAGGTCCTCACACTTGCACGGCAAGCACACTTAGCCACCAAACCATCTCCCCAGCCTGATACCAAAGTTCATTTCCAAACCAGATGATCTAAAATTAGTTCCTACCTTGTTATAATTGAATCACAGTGTCTAAGTAGAAAATTGGTGCTGTGTTTATGACATTTAACTATGTCTAGCTGTGGAACTCAACACTCTAGACCCATAGATTGAGAACCATACGACCCTTGTGGAAGTGTCACTCGACAATGTTCTAGAGTTAATTGTACCAAGACTCCTGATGCTATGTTTACTAAAGATGTGACCCTAAAATGTGGTTGGTTGATTTAGAATATACTCTTGCTTCATCCGTGTTATAAAATTCACTGCCTACTAGTGGTAAATTCAAAGGGGAAGACATTGATATTTTTTAAAGACTTGGATTGTTCTGAAAGTCGCTTCTCATTGTGCTTAGAAACATGAGCCCTGGGCACTGATGAGCCTCACTTCCCTGGTTATAGCAGAGGTCTTTTCCTCTAGCCATCTGTTCCTTCTGGATGATGGGTAAATGACAGAAAAATTCGTACATGAAGTGAAGTATAATTATTTTCCAGTTAAGCAAAGTATTGAAACTCAAATCATACCTTAAAATTGAAATCACTCTTCACTGGATTACATTTCCTACACGTTACTCCACACAAACACTTTTTGTACCAGAGGAAGCAGCAATATCAAAATCCCTTTCAGAATTTCCAAATAATTCTTATTATTAAAAAATAATGAAAATGAAAAGGTACTTGGCACATTTAGTTCTCAATTTAAGTGAATATTTCTGAATTTTGTTGAGGTTTTTGCTGTTCTTTATTTTGCTTTTTTTCCTGTACTATATACTTTGGAAATGTTTTACATGTGAACTGAAAAGATGCTTGGTACCAAGCACGTGATCTCTGTGGCCTGGGCCATTATTTCTGGGTAGACAGAAGTAATGCACAGATCCCTGCAGCTCTGCCTGTCATCCAAGATAGTGCTGAGAATGTTGTGACATTCCACCTGCTCCTGAGGTACTGAGGCGTGGTTGGATGGCAGGTAATAACCCTGCTCACAGGTTTGCCCAGGCATCTTCTGCATTAAAGGACATTTAGTAATATAAGGACCAAAGTTAAGTCTCAGAACTAGAAACTACAACTACTGACACCTTTACAATTTTCATGGAAAGTCATTTGTAAAGTAAAAGCTTTTTACTGATAAACTGCATCCTGGAAGTTTAGTGAAAAGCAAGTTGCTTTTATTTGGGTAAATGTGCTTTTGTGAATTACTCATTCCAATATGTATGCTATTTTCAACTTTTAGGGATATCCCTGTGGATTTTAAGTACATAGCAGAGCCCAGTATGCACTCAATGCCTGCAGTGACTTTGTCTCCAAATGGTGAGTTGGAACACAGAATGTGCTCTAAAATGAGCTTCTAAGACACAGAGTAATGGCTGGAGTCCTGAGGACTGGAGCACTGCGTGTAAGGGAGTCCGGATGTCCGTGCTTGTATAAGGGACCCTTTTCAATAGTAGGAGTAATTACTGGTTTTCCTGTGTGAACACTCACCCACTCTTTTGTTATAGAAAAATAAAAGAATCAGTAATTTACAGTTGACATGAAGGATTTCTGACAGTTGTTTCTTTGTTTCTTAGTTTTTAATAATTTTTCTTCCAACACAAATCAGGTTCAATAAATCATTTAATAAGCACTTTCAAGAGAATAGGAAATTTTGGTCTGATTCTTCAGAATGAGAACATTTTAGCAGTTTGCCTATAAAAGGTTTTTTAGAGCAGTCTTACAGCCCTATTTGACACCCGGGGTTAGTTCTCATGCACATTTTTCTGTAGAGTTTGACTGGTAGCAGGAATAGGTCACCACAGTGGGAAGCTTGTCTGATGTGCCCTCATCCTCGTTACCCTTTGTGAACAGACATACAGATATGATACAGAACTTCATTCCCCTGGCCCAGACGGCTCTGGTGAGCTCACATCGGTGCTCACGTCTGGAGTCTATCTCCTTCATGGCACATATCTGTATGTATCTGACTGCTCATGCTTCATGCAACCCACTCCCTGCATGGATGCAGCTAGGAGTGTTAATGGTGTGTTCTTTTGTTTTTAATTTTAATTTTCTATGCATTAATGTTTTGCCTGCATGTATGTCTGTGTGAGGATATCTGTCAGATCCCCTAGAACTGGAATTACAGACACAGAATTGCAGTTGTAAGCTGCCATGTGGGTGCTGGGAAATGAGCCTGGGTTCTCCGGAAGAGCATCCAGTTTTCTTAACCCCTAAGTCATTTCTCCAACCCTAATGGTTTATTCTTGTTGATGGCAGCGTCCCTTCTTTCTACCCCTTTGTGGGAGCCATTTTGCAGGGCTAAGTTGAAAAGAAAGGGTACTGGGTATTGTGGGAGAGAAAGTTGCAAAACAAAACAAATCAATACTGTTTCCTATTGCATAATCCATTGTCTTTTAAGTAACAGACAATTGTGCTATAGGCATACTGATACCATCAGGCTCTCATGAGGGTGTGAAGTGTGTTTTCAGAGCTGTTCTGGGAGTAGACAGAGGACAGGGAGCATCTACCCCTCCATCTGCCTTTCTATGGCAGCTCAGTGACAGCTGGCAAGACCAAGTCCATGCCACTTTGTCGGTCCCCATATATACCCTTAGTCGTCAGGATTCAGAACTTCATGTACTATTTTTTGGCCCTTCTTGAACAAGCCTTTCCCTCACTTAGGCAGTGCTGGGGCTGTTTCCTGGGTGATTTTTACAAATATAAAGATGTGAGTGAATACTGTGTTCAGGGCCTGGGGGCTTTGCAGACTCCAGGGTAGATAAAAGCAGCAAGCCCTTTAAGAAAGAGTTGCTGCAGCCTTGCTAACCCTTGGTTTTGTGCACTTTTATTTGATAGTCTTCCATTCATCACCTGAGCCAGTCTTTAGTAGTTCAGTTCCATTCTGTAGTTCTATTGCCTATGTTTTGTTAATGACTTAGTTCTGTTGACACTAAGCTTTGCA
This sequence comes from Mesocricetus auratus, assembly GCF_017639785.1. Classification (NCBI taxonomy): domain Eukaryota; kingdom Metazoa; phylum Chordata; class Mammalia; order Rodentia; family Cricetidae; genus Mesocricetus; species Mesocricetus auratus. Next base: position 3,064,374 of record NW_024429199.1, read on the forward strand.
ATTGTTCCTTATTTTTAAAAAGTCAAAAGCCTTGATGTGAAGAGTAATCAATGGCAATGGAATGACTGGAGCTGAGTCCCTTACTTTAGATAAAACATATCTCTTGCCAGTGACTAATTTATAACACTTTACAGGTGGCATAGGAACTTTCTTTTCTGTTATTAGAATGTAGTTGAGCTGGGCGGTGGTGGAGCATGCCTTTAATCGCAGCACTCAGGAGGCAGAGGCAAGTGGATCTATGTGAATTCATGGCCAGCCAGGTCTACAAAACTACACAGAGAAACCCTGTGTAGGAAGGAAGGAAGGAAGGAAGGAAGGAAGGAAGGAAGGAAGGAAGGAAGGAAGGAAGGAAGGAAGGAAGGAAGGAAGGAAGGAAGGGCTTGAGCACAAAAGTAATGAAAGCTCGTATACTTAAAATAAACTACTAAAAAATGTTTAAAAGCCAGGCAGTGGTAGTGCACGCTTTAATCCCAAGTACTCAGGAGGCAGAGGCAGATGGATCTCTGAGTTTGAGACCAGCCTGATCTATAGAGCAAGTTCCAGGGCAGCCAGGGCTACAAAGAGAAACCCTGTCTCAACCCCCTACCAAAAAAATATTAAATCTTCCTCTAAAATATGTCACTTATTGCATTTTACAGGGAAATGGCTAGCGTGCCAGTCAATGGATAACCAAATCTTAATTTTTGGAGCACAAAACAGATTCAGATTAAATAAGAAGAAAATTTTTAAGGGACATATGGTAGCAGGCTATGCTTGTCAAGTAGACTTCTCGCCAGATATGAGGTAAGTTGCATCTTCATATTCATGTATAATGGTATGGTACAGTGTTGCATGAGAACTGTGTACTCTTTCAAAATGACAGATAGGAAGTTACAAAGGCAAGAACAAGTTATAAAATGGCTTTTCTGAAGGGTTTTCCTCTGTCTGTTTTCTGACATTACTTAGGCCTGTGCCTTTTAACTACCTAATACACCCGTTTATGTCTCCATGACTTTCTCTCTGCATTCTATGTCGCTGTGTTTGAGTGGATACCAGAATTCCTCATCACAGCGCTGGACAGACTTCAAATCTTGTGTACAGATTTGTCTACAGTGGAAACAGAAATGCAGCTTTTGGATATATCTAGGTCACAAGAGTGAAATTTCTGCATTCGTTTTTCTACTCTTAGTTAAAAATACATAGGTGGAAGGAATTCAGAGACCCTGTGACTTTGTTTATTCAGCATGGTGATTAGGCCTCTGGTTCATCTCTCTGACTTAGTCTCCGACATGTTCAAAGCATCCTGAAGCTAAAAGTGTTTAAATGTTCATTGCACTATAACGTACCTAACATGTGCACTGGCTACATATGAAACAGGTTCCTCTGTGCAGTCTACCTGTCCAGAGACTCCCAGTCTCCTTGGTGAAAAATAACTTTCTAGCTCTTAGATTGGCAGCTTATCAGAGGGGAGTGGCTGGAGACAGTCAACTACAGACTGTTCATACATGTATTCTTCTGAGTACTGTACATTCACATTTCCTATGGTAAAAACATGAGCTCTGCCTCTTCATTTCACCAGTTTAAGGTATGTGAGTAATTGGGATTGTTTTCCTTCTGTTGCAGCTATGTGATTTCAGGAGATGGAAATGGAAAACTAAACATTTGGGACTGGAAGACCACAAAACTCTACAGTCGGTTTAAAGCCCATGATAAAGTGTGCATAGGTGCAGTGTGGCATCCACATGAGACATCCAAGGTTGTCACCTGTGGTTGGGATGGCCTCATTAAATTGTGGGATTAGTTCTTTCACAATCTGGGATCATTTTTGATCCAGTGTCATATTTAACTATTTAATTATTAAAATGTGTTGAATGACAATTTGATTTATAGGTAATCTTTTCATATGTGGCCTTATGAAGTTGCCCGATGGTTTTTGTTAAGAGCATTGTAAATTTGCCTCATAAATTCCTTGGCAACTTCATCTTGTTCCTTATAGATGTTATTTATATGAAGAATGACAACTAACTATATTTGATAAGTAGTTATTGTTGGCAGCAGTTTGCATTTATTCCCATAATGTCACTGAAAAGATCAATTTTGGGGTCAAGAAAAAAATGCCTATTGGGTATGGGACCCTGGAGGAAATGATGTAACAAATGACTCAGAAAAGATACCAGACACTTACCAACCCAACCAAAGTGGAAGGAATGGCGAGATACAATTTGATATATACTAAAAGAAGACTGGAATTGCCATTCCTATCGTTTTCATTGAATCAAGTTCTAGTCGTTTGGTTTCACGAGTTCCATTGTTTTTATGGCCTGTGTTGTATATTTTTACTTGTAAATGAATGACCCTTATTGGCTGCAACATTCCTCTAAGAACTAAGCAATGTAAGATTACAAAGCAGCCCACAGTTCCTCCCTTGACACTTCTGATCAGGATGGTTGGACTGTATATAGCAAAGTAGAAAGGGATGTCTGGAAGATGGAACTCCAGTGAACGGCCAAGGCTATGAATTTTACTCGTAATCACTGTCAGTAAGGACCTGGCTGCACTCTCAGAAATCAGGGTCTCTAGGGTTCTGCTTCACCACTGCTACTCGTGAATCCCCTCTGGCGAGTGTGAAGGCATAGTCACAGTTTTTAAAAGTACTCTGATTTTGCTTGTGAATACAAACAGTAAAATTTTGGGATGTTAGAAAAAAATTAGACTTCCTCTCAGATCTTTAAAAAACATTGACATTAAGAAAATTCCTAGAGTCCCCCAGTTTGAGAGGCAGTAACCATGTTTTAAAAAAAGATTGCATACTGAACGTTGCCTTGCTGAGGCATTGCCCTGTCTGTGTCTGGAGGGAAGACTCAGCCACTGTCTTAACAAACGGGAAGTACCGAGATGTGGTAAGAGAAAGGCTTCAGCAGCAGTAGTGCATGTTACCAATCATAATTTTGGAATCTCGATGTCTCTTATTGTGTTTTTGACTGTTTCTAAACCAAGTATCTGTACATAAAAGTTTTCTCTTTTTTGAAAAGATCTTATTTTTTGAATAAAGCATTCTTTTTTGTAGAAAGTGCTGTTGAAATGTCCGTTGTGTCTTTTTAGTCTTAAGTCTATGGAGACACTAGATCAAACCATCTTCAGACTTGGTTGGGTCATACAGAAAGAAATTACATGAGAGATGGGCATGGGATATTTAGTATGTTAATGTGTTTATTCTAATTACATGGTCAAACACAACTCAGCGCCCTTGAAGCATTTAGAGTATATAAATATTCAGGGTTCTTTCCCGGCAAAGAAAATCTAAAAGCACACTGTTGCATAGTCTGCCTCATCCTTGCTGCAAGATCTTTATCACACCTAGGACTGAGTTCTTCCCTGAAGTTAGAATTGTTAAACTGAATTCATATTAAAACACTGAAGTTGGATTGTTTTGCCTTAAGTAAAGAACCAGTTTTAAGACAACAAACAGGAAGTCCAGTCAAACAAGCTCTTTCTGAGGAGAAACATATTATTTTTGTGTGTTTTGAGACAGTCTCATGTACCTAAGGCTGGCCTCAAACTCCCTATATAGCCAAGGATGTCTTTGAATTAATTCTCCTCCCTCTATCTCCCAAATGCTGGGATTACAGGCATGTACCATATCTGGCAGGAAGTGACTTTTGAGAAACACATTACTGCCTAAAAGAGAATATTGGCAGTGAAATGTCAACCTTTGAGTGACAGCCATGGAGATCCTAATACCAGCAACAATTGCAGTTGCTCCTTGAAGATCAGCTGACTAACTGTACATTTTGATTGTGTTGCTTGCTATGATAGAAAATAGTGAGGGGGAGGCAACAGTAAGTTCAGGTGCTGGAAAGGAATATAAAGTACCACCCAGACCCGCTGGCAGTATTAAATGTGGATCTCAGCATGGGGCCTGGGGAATGCAGCTGCCGTATTTCATCAGATACATAATGTTCACATTTCAATGTCTCGGGAAAAGGCTGTAGTTTAAAGCAGTGATGTGCCATGGCCTACTGGCAGCTTCCATGCATAGTGAGTTATAAAGTAGTTGATAGAATAGAGTATAGACAAGGCCAAGAACAAAGGAGCCAGGAGGAAGAAAGTATTTGTCACAAACGTTGAAGCAAAAATCATGTTGAAATACATCATCAGTGAGTAAATAAGCACAATGAACTAATGGACAATTCAGTAAATGAAGATATAGACACATATGAAATCTGTGGGAACTGTACTTAAAATGCAGAATTCTTGTTTCTAACTCAGACCAAAACTGTTGGCAAGTTCTCCAAATGATCCTCCAACAAGATTGTACTAATGGGGACAATAATAAAATTGTAATCACAGATTTATCTTGGACATTTAAAAATCTAGACTGTTTAGGGTAAAGAAATTGGATAGCCAAAAGTACATGTGACTGCCTGTATGTACATATATCATAGGCTTGTATTATACCTTCCATATACACAATTACTTTAGTTACTACTGGAGCAACTTTCTTAGCCTGTTTTACCCAAAACCTAAGAAAAAGGAAATTACAGACTTTCAGCCAAAAGTCTTTAAATGTGTAAAAGGGAGTTGTATTGGTCCAAACAATTAAAACCCCAGAGTCAGATATAGAGGGAAATGCTGAGAGATCAGAGAGAAGGAGCAAGCCACAGCACACCTTACCTCCTTAGTGTCTCAGCAAAGAGAACCAAGTTCCTGTTTCTCCCTACTTATACCTCTGTCCGCCCCGCTACCTCGCTTCCTGTCTGTACAGACCTCCAAACTTCTATGGTTAGCTAGTGGCAAGCTCTATTCTCTGACCTTCAGACAGGCTTTATTTGTACAAGCAAGATGTCACCACAGAAATGGCTTCATTTTCAGTGGCAGTGAAAAAGAGAACTTTAATTCCAGTGTACCATTGTCGTAGTGTGTTTTCTGTTGCTGTGATAGACACCATGGCCAGAAGCAACTGGGGAGCCAAAGACGTTTATCACTCTACTGGTTACAGCCTATGGTCAACGGAAGCCGAGGCATAAGCCTAACGCAGAAACCACAGCCTCATGGCTTGCTCCCCATGCCTTGCACAGCTCCTCTCCTTATGCTTAGATGGTCCAGCCCACAGTGGACCTAGATTAGCAATCAAGAAGGCCCCACAGGAGTGGAACGTAAAAAACAAATTAGTAAAAAATTTTAAAAAAGGAATCAGAAGGAAGGAAGGGAAAGAAAGAAAGAAAGGAAGAAAGAAAGAAGGAAGGAAGGAAGGAAGGAAGGAAGGAAGGAAGGAAGGAAGGAAGGAAGGAAGAAAGAGAAAGCCCCACAGGAGTGAAACGTAAAAAACAAATTAGTAAAAAATTTAAAAATTAGAGAAAAGGAATCAGAAGGAAGGGCAAGGAAGAAAAGAAAGGAAGGAAGGAAGAAAGCCCCACAGATATGCCTACAGGCCAGTCAGATGGAGGCCATTCCTCAATTAAGGATTCCTCTTCCCAGGTGTGTGTAGGTTCGTGTTAATCTCTCGAAACCTAACCAGCACACCTGTATTGGCTGCCTTTAAATGAATGTTTTAGCTCCCTGCTTTCCAATTTATAGTATTTTAGACCTCAGGGTTTTAACTCAAATCTCAAACACTGTATTGTTTGTTTTGTAGAGCAGCTTGGGCTTGAACTCAAAAAACAACTGCCTGCCTCTGCCTCCCAAGTGCTAGGATTGAAGGCATGTGCCACTATGCCCAGATTAAACATTTTAGAATTTATGCTCTTTTAAAATGTATTTTTCATTCTTGAGATTATAATTATATCATTTATCTTTTCCCCTTCTTCCCTCCAAGCCCTTCCATGTACCCCTCCTCGTTCCCTTTCAAATGCATTGCCTTTTTCATTAGTTATTGGAGAGAGAGAGAGAGAGAGTGTGTGTGTGTGTGTGTGTGTTCCTAAATACAGAATTACAGCCTGTTCAGTCTGTGTAATGTTACTTGTATGTATATTCTCAGGGCTGATTTGTAACATGAACTCTTTTGGCCCTGTGGACACTTCAGCCCCAAATGAACACACGGGATACTATATTAGTTATAAAGCTGTTGACCAGTGACTAGGGTTTCTTATTAGTTATCTGTCTTAATTATTAACCCATTTCTATCAATCCATGTATTTCCACATGCTCTTATCTTACCGGGGAATGCTAGACCTGCAGCTCCATTGCCTGCTACATGATGACTGCTCAGCGTCTCTACAGAGAAGAGAGAGATTTCCTGTTTGTCCCTGTCCAGCTGTGTCACTTCCTGTCTGACCAATCAGCCAGTGTTTTATTCGTTAACCAATAAGAGAAACTTATATACAGAAGAACATTCCCCATCACTGACTATTTGGTATCCAGCTGATCTGTTCTTCCCTGGGGAATACTTTGTCTCCTGCTCTCAGTATTCCTTATTTGCCTGTAGTTCTTTGTCTCTGGTTGAGGTCTCCTGACTTTCTCCCTTCCATATTAGCATGTCTGTTGGTGGCACCCTTGTTCAGCTAGTGTTTAGGCAATCATTTTGGGTAAACTCTGACATTGCTAGTTGACACAGTCTCACAACAAATCCCCTGTCCCTCTGACTCTTAGAATTTATCTGTCCCTTTCTGGGCAGTGGTGGCACACGCCTTTAATCCCAGCACTCAGGAGGCAGAGACAGGCGGATCTCTGTGAGTTCGAGGCTGGGCTGGACCGACAGCCTCCAAAACAATACAGAGAAACTCTGTCTCGTAAAACCAAAAAAAAAAGAATTTATCTGTACCTCTTCCACATAAATCCCTGGGCTTTCGGTTCAGGAATTGTGTTGTAGACACGCTTTTAGATTTGTGGACTTGCACAGAGCACTGTACAAGGAGATTCTGTTGGTCTGTGGTGGCTCATGCCTTTAATCCCAGCACTCAGGAAGCAGAGGCAGGTGGATCTCAGTGAGTTCGAGGCCAACCTGGTCTACAAAGCAAGTTCCAGGACAGCAGCAGCAGCACAGGAAAAACTCACTCAGCAGTAAGAGGCAAGGCCAAACCATCAGCAGGCAAGCTGGCTTCCTTTGAACTGCTACTAGAAGGTGCTGCCACATTTGTGGGGAGCCTTTCCTCATTCATTAAGTCAAATTCTCAACGTCCCCAGTTCCCTACACAGATGACTAATTTCTCAGACATCCTTAGTGTTTGTTATCCCTTTCTCCACCCTCTCCTCTGCCCTACCCTCTCAGTCCTCTCCACATATAACCCCCCCCCACCCCTGCATTGTTTCCTCTTTATGTCGCCTGGCTTCTATGATCTCCTCTCCCTTAAGGTCTCTCTTCCTCTTCTCACCAATCATTCCTTTCTAGTTGCCTGGATTCTGTAGGTATTCCAAGTTACTAAACACACAAATATGAAGATTGGGCATGGTATGTCAGCATATGAGTGAAGACTCGTGATATTTATAATTCTGGGTCTGGGTTATTTCACTCAGTATGGTTTCCATTTCCATCTATTTACCTGCAAATTTCATGATTTCACTTTTCTTTAAAGCTGAATAAAATTCTATTGTATATCAGAACACATTTTCATTTTTCAATTGGGCTGGGCATTTAGGCCGTTGCCATGCCTAGCATCTGTGACTAGAACAGCAATGAACATGGATGAGCCTGTGTCTCAATCAACCACATTGTAACTGCTCAATAACAACATGAGCCCACTGGCTACCATCCTGCACAGTATGGCCCTAGAACTGTGGGAACACCAGACCTTGAGCAGAGACCCACTTCCCCTTCTGCCTGGGAGTAGGCAGCTGTAAGACAATGTTTACTAAAAACATGTTTACTAAAAACGATACAATGCCCGGGGCAATAAGTTCCTGGAAAAGGCCTTCCCACAGAAACCGCCCTGACCTCGACCTTGTCCAAAGACTAACCGCACCTTCAAACCCGCACACATCCACCTCTGGTGTCAGAGCAGAACCAGCCAGGGGAGAGGAGAGAGCAGAAGCTTCTCTGGTGGGAGCTTTTCTTAGGAAGTTTTCTTGAACCTTTTTGGAGCCTGTTTAAAGTTTTCTTTATATCGTTGAACAGTCTCTGTGTTGTCAATCCCCGACACCCTCCCGCACGTTCTCGGACACAGGCCGAGAAGCAGACGTGACATAGAACTATTTTTAACATAAAGAATTCAGATATCCAGTGCCTTACCTTCTAAAAGATGATCTAAGGCCAAGTTGCTCATAACAGAATTCATATAAGGAATTTTGATGTTCATACTGTCCTGTGTTACATTTTGGGTATTTCCTCAGACCTATCTCCAGATAACTTTAAATTCTCTTTGGTTGTGTCTAATCTTTTGTATTTCCCAGTTCAATCACTGTTTTCCTTTTGAGAGGTCTACTTGCACTTGTTTATATACCTGGATTTTTCCCCCCATAATCTCTTGTTTTCTTAAGGTTTGTATGGTCTTTTATGTTTTCATTCATGAATGGTTTATATTTTACAATCTTCTTTAGAGATTTATAGTGTGTTTGTGTGTGTGTGTACGCGCACAGATAAAAGTGATCTACCCATGTGAGTGTTTTGAGCTGAACTAAGGTCCCCTGCAAGAGGAGCATATAATCTTAACTGCTGAGCCATCTCTCCAGCCAATATTCTACATTCTTAAATATATTACAGAATACCCAGAATTCGTGGTCATCCTCAGCTACAGTTTAAGGCCAGCCTGGGATTGATGATACCTTGTCCTATCCCTCTGTACTGCCCCCTCAAAAAAAGGAATGCCATTCAGTTATCTCAAATACCTGAGCCAAAATCTCCAGTGCTTCATTGTCCGTTAACTCTACTTCATAGTTCATTCCCTTATTGGATGTAGCTTTTTATTATGAATGAGTCTTGTTCTCCAAGGAAATCCTTAGTAGCCTGGGCTGGTGAAGAGTCTCTTCACAGCATTTTGCTTCTGTCTTTACCATGTCCCCCTGGGTGTGTCCTGCCTAGAACCAAATAGTTACCGTAACCCCTCGGTTTATAGTTTTGCTCATTTGTGATTAAGATAAACTCCACTACTGCACTCCTATCACAAACTTGATGTTTATTTCTCATGAGAAGCTTCTATTTGCACTCATCCACAGCACAAGGTAAGCTTCCTGGTGCTGGTGAATGTGAAGTCTTGTGACTATTTCTTCACTGGAGTCTGCCCTCCAAGAATCTGGTCCTCTTGGGACTGCAGGCTAATCTCTACTGCTCTCAGCCTCCAGCCATCACAAATAACTAAAGTGCTAAGGTGTGACTACTCTGCCTCTCCCTCTAGACTCCCTTTGGGCTTTATGCATCTGAAGATTTTGTTCTTGGACATCCATCGACACCTGCCCCATCCTCACACCTACACAAACACACATACATGGTTGTGTGCATATGGAAGGATCGTTGGTGCTATTCATGGTTCTGTTTAGCATACCATCATGCTTTTGAGACAGTCTGAAAACAGAAGTAATAAACTAGTAGCACCTATAAAGCCCCAGCTCTGCTCTTAGAGCCCTGAGTTTATGTGAAAGGCAATTCCCCCCAGAGCACTTCTGCTTCCTGAAGAGCCATCGGAATTGGTTCCCTCTTATCTGGACTTTTTTTTTTTAATGCTTAAGCATATTGTATCCTATAACTTCCTTTCCTGGCAAATGCCTCAGTCCAGTCAAGCTTCTGTGACAAAATGCATTAGGCTGAATAATTCATAAACAACAGATTTATTGCTCACCATGTCAGAAGCCAAGATGCTCAGGAACAAGCAGGAGTGTCTGATGCAGGGTCATTCTCTACCTCAGACTCAGCACCTCCCTGCTGCGTCCTCAGGGTGGAAAGGGAAAGCATTCTCCCCAGGCCTCTTTTGTAAGTACCCTAATTCCAATCATGAAGGCTCTACCTCCCAGATGTCTTACCTTAGCTGGCAAGGTGCTGGGTATTAGCTATCAGAGTAAGTGTAGAAGGGCATTCAGATCCAGCAGGCACACAAGCAAGGTGTGATGCTATCATTGCCAACACTTCGCCTAATCTTAGGACTCAAGAAGAAACTTGTAAAAATCCAATAGGCTCGCCTAAAGGAAGGAGACAGACCAAGAAAGTGATCTGTCAGACAAGATGAAGCTAGCTAGCAGCAAGTGTTGGGTCCCCTTACTCCTTCAGCCCCACTGTCCTGCCTCCACACAGCCATTTAAATGTGCATCTTAGAACTAGAGGTTATGTCAGAATCTTTGTGCTTTCATCGTGTTGTCTCTGCTCGGTGGGTAAGGGCACTGAGGACCAATATTCATCCCATGTTGAGACCAACACATGGTGGGAGTGACAGGACCAGATGCCCACCCAGCCCCCTGCTTTAGCAGCCATGACAGGCTGCAGAAGAGACCCAGCAAGATGTAGGCCTCTGACTCAGCACATGTTCTGACCGCCCCACTGGACCTTGCCTGACTTACCCCAGTCACTTGGAAGCCAGAAACCTCCATGTGGCAAGGAACAAATCAACTGGCAGGGACTGGATGTGCTTTACTGTAAACAGTAATATACACAGCATAGGAACCACCCTGGGGTGGAGGGGAGGGCATAGGCCACAGCAACCAGTTGACCAGTCAACACAGGACAGGCTATCCAAGCTTGGAAGTGCACCAATCCTGAGATGGTTGCAAACTCCTAGACACTCCCCTTGCTCTGCCCAAATAAAATCCCTGTCCCTCGGTCCCTTCAGTCCTCCTCAATCCACCCGCTGTGACGACGGAGGAACTGAATTAATGCAGTCAGTTAATTAGACTCTTTGCTTTTTACATCAGAATGGGTCTCTTGGTAATTCTGAGGTTCAGAATTTGGGCACAACAGGAGAAAAGAACTGATTCCTGAAAGTTGTCCTCTGACCTCCATATACACTCAGTGACACATGTCTGCACATGCACACTAAACAAATGAAAAATATTTTACTGTTTCTTCCCCTAGTGAGACAGAACCTGTTCCTAGAGTCTTTCTCAGAGCCCCTTACATTAGAGAAGGTCTCTACCTCTTCCTCGGCCTACAGAGAAAGTTTCTCGGCTCATAGTTGTCTTGATAATATATAACACCTTTTCCCACCTTGATTTTTACTAGAACTGCTGCTTTTATTACTCGTTTTATCTTATAAAAATTGTGTCTTGAATTATTAAAGCTGTATGTATACATAATTACTAAGAGAGTAGCTTTTAAATATTCTCATCTGAAACAACACCAAGGTAAGAATGTGAGGTAATGGTGACAGTCCATTCTAGTTATTCTACAATGCTTACGTATACCCAGGCATCTTGTTCTTGTGCACAGTAAATAAATGAGTGTGGGAACACCAGACCTTGAGCAGAGACCCACTTCCCCTTCTGCCTGGGAGTAGGCAGCTGTAAGACAATGTTTAGTAAAAACATGTTTACTAAAAATGATACAATAAGTTCCTGGAAAAGGCCTTCCCACAGAAACCGCCCTGACCTCGACCTTGTCCAAAGACTAACCGCACCTTCAAAAAAACACACACATCCACCTCTGGGGTCAGAGCAGAACCAGCCAGGGTAGAGGAGAGAGCAGAAGCTTCTCTGGTGGGAGCTTTTCTTAGGAGGTTTTCTTGAACCTTCTTGGAGCCTGTTTAAAGTTTTCTTTATATCGTTGAACGAGTCTCTGTGTTGTCAATCCCCGACACCCTCCGCACGTTCTCGGACACAGGCCGCGCAGCAGACGTGACAATTGGAGGTCCCACCGAGATCATGAAAGCGAGGTAAGTGGACGGGGTTAAAAAACTATGGGGAATAGTTCCGGGAAGCTAGAATCATTACAGTATCAACTAAAAAAGCTACTTAAAGAACATGGGACTGCAGTCAAGTCTAAAACCCTAGAAGGCTTTCTAAAATCAATCAAATGAGCCAGTCCATGGTTCATTACTGGGGGAAGCTTAAATATTCCAGATTGGGAGGAGGTTCGCCGTGATCTTCATAGACTTTTACGAAAAGAGGGATCTGAGTCCTTGCCCCCTACGACATTCTCCTTATGGAGATTAGTGAGGGAAGCACTTTTGACAGATAAGGTTCGTCACCGCCAGGTAGTTCAGGACACAAAAGAGGCTTTTTTAGAGTTACAAGAGACTGAGACTCAAGCCTCCTTGAGTTCAGGGGCAGAGAGTGATGATAAAGAGACCGTGACTGAAACTAGAGGCTCCATTGTTAGTGAGGATGAGGAGGAGTCTCTTAGTAACAACAAAAAAACGGGTAGACATCTCCGGGCACGACCCAAAAAGAAGGACTCCGGTCAGAATCGGTTATATCCTTCTCTATCAGACCTAGAAAATGGAAGTAGCTCAGACTCAGACTCATCACAGTCTGAAAAGGAACGGTTACTTGCTGAGATCGCGGCCCTTAAAAAAGAACTAAAAAAGATTCTAATTAAGAAAAGACAGGACAGGGAGAGAAACCCTTCCCCATACTCTGAAAAAAGGGACTCCTCCTATGAGATAACCCAGTCCTTCTCAGACCTGGAGGGAAGACCCAGAGGAGGGGTCCAATGCTGCCTGGTGGTGGCCCCAGTAATGGAAGTTCCAGATCCGAACAATTCTGGACAGGTCATTCGACATCATAACCCTTTAAATTTTAAGGATATAAAACAACTTAAAGAGGCAACTTTAAATTATGGAGCACAGGCTCCCTTTACACTTTCCTTAATGGAATCTTTTGTGTCTCTTAATTTGACACCTGGCGATTGGCAGCAGCTTTGCAGAGCAGCTCTGTCAGGGGGAGATTATTTGATTTGGAGAGGTGAGTTTCAGGAAAGATGCAGCCAGACAGCCCAAAGGAATACACAGGCCGGACAGCCCCAGAGAAATGTGGAGATGCTTGCCGGGAGTGGTCAATATGCCACCATTCAGCAACAAATACAATATGACATCGCAGTCTATGCCCAAGTGGCAGCAGTGGCCCAAGGGGCTTGGAAAGCATTGCCTTCCAAGGAAGGAGGGGGATCATCTGTCCAAAATCCTTCAAGGACCTTCTAAACCTTTTCAAGACTTCGTAGACCGTCTCAGTCAGGTAGCACAAAGAATATTTGGGGACATTGGGCCTGCGATGCCAGTCATAAAGCAAATGGCATTTAAAAATACAAATAAATATTGTAAGGAAGCCCTTCGCCCCTATCGCAATAAAAGTCTAAATGACTATATCCGGATCTGTAGGGACATTGATGGAAACTTCATCCAGGGCCAAGCGTTAGCTGCTGCTATTCGGCCCCAAGTGGGGAAAGAAAGACCTACTCTGGGAAGGAGAAAAACATGTTTTAGCTGCGGTAGGGAGGGACACTTCCATAGAGAGTGCCCTCAAAATACTACTACGGGTCTCAAGAGACCTGGTTTATGCCCCCATTGTCGAAGGGGATATCATTGGGCCAATAACTGCTACTCTAAAACTGACCGGGAGGGAAATTTCCTTCCTGCTAATAATAATCAGGGAAACGGGAGGAGGGCCCCGCCCCAGGGCCCCAAAACCAATGTGTACGGGGCAATGACCCCTGCTCTGGGCAGTGGCAGGACTCATTTTCTCCCCCAGAGCAACCCCTTCATATCTCAGACCTCCTTAGAGCCACCTCAGGGAGTGCAGGATTGGACCTCGCTCCCTCCACCCGGGCAATCCTAACACCGGAAATGGGGATCCAGGCCCTCCCTACTGGGGTGCATGGGCCATTGCCCCCAGGCACGGTCGGACTACTCTTGGGACGGTCCAGTACTATTCTTCGAGGCATCCAGGTACACCCCGGTGTTATAAACCAGGATAGTGAGGGGGAGATTAAAATAATGACATCAGTGGGCAGTGGGGTTGTTGCCATCCCTGCAGAAAAACGGATTGCTCAGTTACTCCTTCTCCCTACAGCTCCTTGTGAGGCTAGAAAAATTAAAGAGAAAAGGGGCAACCAAGGTTTTGGAAGTACCGGCCCGACAGCATTTTGGGTAGCCACTATGGAGAACCGCCCCCAGCTTACATTAAAGATAGAAGGCAAGTCCTTTAGGGGCGTCTGAGATTCTGGGGCAGATTTCTCTGTCCTCTCAGATAAATTCTGGCCCCCCGCCTGGCGGAAAGAGAAAGGGACAGTGACCCTCCAGGGACTAGGACAGGCTGTGCCCCAAAAAAGCCTCAAAATCTTAAAGTGGCAAGACTCTAAAGGCCACACAGGGCTTTTCCAGCCATATGTTTTGCCTGGCCTCCCTATTAACCTCTGGGGACGGGACCTCATACAAGAAATGGGAGTGGTCCTCACCACTCAGGCACCCAAGTCCAAAAGCAGGGGCCCCCAGATGATGCAAGGGAGGGGCTGGAGCCCGGGGAGGGAACTAGGTAAACTAGAACAGGGAGAGGTTTGCCCTGTGGCATCCCTCCCTTTGGAGACCAGGGCTCCGGGGGATAGGAAGGGTTTTGGCCATTTTTAATGAGGGTCACTGTTGCGCCGCCAGCCCCCATACCCATCACATGGCTATCAGATGATCCGGTATGGGTGGAACAGTGGCCCTTACCAGCGGAAAAACTAAGGGCGGCTCACCAGCTAGTTCAAGAACAATTGGAGACAGGTCATTTGGTTCCTTCCACGTCCCCTTGGAATACCCCTATATTTGTAATAAAAAAATCTTCAGGGAAATGGAGGTTACTACAACACTTGAGGGCCGTGAATGCGACCATGCAGCCTATGGGGGCTCTGCAGCCTGGCTTGCCCGTGCCTGTGGCCATTCCTAAAGACTGGCATTTGATTGTTATTGATTTAAAGGATTACTTCTTTTCTATTCCCTTACATTCTCAAGATAGTCCTCGGTTTGCATTTAGCCTTCCTGCGATTAACTTTAGGGAGCCTGCCCTTCACTTCCAATGGGTGGTGCTACCCCAAGGGATGGCTAATAGTCCAACTATATGCCAGATTTATGTAGCTGCCTGTTTAGATCCCCTCAGACGTAAGTTCCCTGATCTTTACATTATCCACTACATGGATGATATTCTTTTGGCCGCGGCCAAAAAAAGACAATGTTACATAGCCTTTACAGAGCTACAGGAGCTTCTAGAGGCCCGCGGATTTATTTTGGCTCCTAAAAAGATCCAAAAGAGACCCCCTTATACTTATTTGGGTCATCAAATTCAACAAACTGGCCTCTGGCCACAAAGACTCCAAATTGATTGTTCAAATTTAAAAACACTTCATGATTGACAGAGATTCTTGGGAGAGGTGCAATGGTTTCGCCCTTCTCTTTCTATTAAAACAGGGGCTCTTAAAGCGCTTTATGATATTCTTCCTGGAGATCCTACTCCAACTTCCCCTAGACAGATTACCCCAGACAGATTACAATTGTTGTTAAGAAGTATAGAGCAAGCCCACCTTTGGCGTATAGATTATGGGCAGCCCCTTGTTCTGGTTGTACTTTCATCTAGCTTTTCGCCCACTGCCGTGTTTTGACAGACTGGTCCTATTTATTGGGTACATTTGTCAGCCTCCCCTAAGAAGGTAGTGACCCCTTACTATGATCTCATTTTACAATTGTTGTGGAAGACACACAAGTTTAGCATTCAAACCTTTGGAAAGAGTCCTGATAAAATTATCCTTCCTTATGGTAAGGAGGAGGTGAAACATCTACAGATCTTCCATGATGGGTGGACCCTGTTTATTACATCTACAGGCGCCCAGTTTGATAACAATTATCCCAATAGCCCCTTGATGTCTTTTTTTAAACAACACCCTGTGATCTTTCCCAAGATTTTAAAGGAGAACCCTCTAGTTGGAGCTCACTCAGTCTTTACAGACGGCTCCTCCAAGGGTTTCACGGTGGTGGTTTCTTCTCAGGTGCAGAAGAGGGTACCCATAGGGCAGATGTCAGCACAAGCTGCCAAGTTGTTTACATGCTTAATGGCTTTCCAAATGTTTGGGGGAGAGCCCTTTAATTTATATACTGATAGTGTTTATGTTGCCAACATTGTTAGACCTTTAAAAACTTCTCCATATGTTCTTCCAACCTCCCAGGTTCGTTCCTTATTAGTTCAGCTCCAACATCTTATTTGGCAGCACATCCACCCTGCTTATGTGGGATTTATTCGTGCACATACTAACCTTCCAGGACCCCTTGCCCAGGGCAATGAAATTGCTGACTCCTTGACCCGCCCTAGGGTCTTATTTACTCAGGAGCAGCTGGCCCACCAGCTCCATGAGCGGTATCATCTAAATGCCCGCTCCATTAAATTTCACACTGGGTGCCCCTTATCCATAGCTACACAGATTACCTCTCAGTGCCCTGATTGTGCCCCTTATCATAATTCTCCCAATGAGGGGGTAAATCCCCGGGGCCTCAGGGCCAACCATCTCTGACAAATGGATGTCACTCACCTGCCGCAGGCAGGAAAATTAAAATATATACATGTCTCTGTGGATACGTATTCTAAACTGATTTTTGCCTCTCTCCACTCAGGAGAGAAGATTAAAGATGTTATTTCTCATTGCCTACAGGCCTTTGCCTACATGGGCGTACCCGATGCCCTAAAAACGGACAATGGCCCTGCCTATGCCAACAATCGCTTTGCTGCCTTTTGCAGGAAACATCACATTGTCCATTCTTTTGGTATTCCTCACAATCCCACGGGACACGCTATTGTGGAGCGCACCCATGCCACTCTCAAACAATATTTTAAGAAAATAAAAAAGGGGGAGTATGTTACCTCCCCTAATATTCAGTTATCCACCATACTTTACATTTTAAATTTTTTGACCGTAGACCGTAATAATTTGTCTGCTATGGAGAGACATTGGAACAAACCCTCCCAGTCCTTGGGATGGGTCAGATGGAAGGATTTGATTACAGGAAAATGGCAGCCACCCACTCCCCTACTAGCTAGGGTCCGAGGGGCTGTTTGTGTTTTCCCTCCAGGAAGTGAGAAGCCCATTTGGTCCCCGAACGGTGCATCAGGCATGTCGACCCCAATACTACTCCAGATACTAGTAATGCTCACCATGATAAAGATGATCCAACCATTGCTAAACACTCAGGTAAGGGAAATATGGGCGTTGGTGAGGATTCCCCCCCATGTTAATGCCAGTTAGTCATTCCAGCTCCCTGTTCATCAATTTTTATAACACCAATAATACATTAGAAGCGGCTGCTGCCAATGAGATTAAAAAGTCAAAAACTAGACATTCTGAGTTTCCCCCTCCTAAGCCTGATACCAGGGTCAGGAAGTAGGGGAATCCAAGAGATTCCCAGCGGCATACGCTTTTAATCCCAACACACCTTTATGCAAGTCCCAGGACAGCCTCCAAACAATACAGAGAAACCCTGACTCAAAAAAAAAAATTGGTACTGGTATTAATTTAAAAAAAAGACAAAGACAAAGGTATATAAAATAAAAAAATTTGTTTACATTTAAGTTCTATTTTGTGAGTCATCTCTAAAAACTTTTGGCCAAAAGCCTGGCCTCTCTACCTTACATCTACAGAGTTACAAGGAGTAGGTACGGCTGTACCCCATAACTGTAGCTCAAATGGAGAAATGATAAAAACATATAGGACTTTTTAACCTTTTTAGTTCAAGGATTGACTGGAGTTGTTCTTTTACATAGATTTCAATTAAGGGAGCTTCATTACAACAGACTAATCATAACCTAGGAAAAAAGGATGACTAAAAGATACATGTATGTTCTAAATGTATGGTGTGGCCACACCGATATATATAAAATGTGATTACAAATGTGTGAGTGTAAACTACTTATATGATTAAAAGGATACTTAAATCCCTTCAAAAATAGTTAAGAAACTACCTAGATTGCGTTAAATATAGCCAAAAGAAACATCCAGCCAGTCTGTTAATGTTTTAACAGAAAAATTTAAGATACAAATGAGGCCTTGTCAGCTAGTGAGAGTTCTACAGGTTAGATTGGAAAAGACTACTCACAGACTTCAAATAATTTTCAAAAGTTATTTAATAAGCCCAATTTACCTAGATAGTTAACCAAGGAGGGTAGACAAATCCTTCTACTGTTATGGTCCAGCTTCAACAGTTCAAAAAAAAACCTTTTTTAGAAAATAAAAAAGGGGGAATAATGCCCCCAGTCCCCACATGACTCATCAAATAATACACTCCTCATTTAAAAATTTTATAATGTGAATGCCAGTGAGCTTCAGACAGATTCTGGCATGATGAAACTTGAGCAACCATTGCTCAGGTCAAATGGAGACATCCATACACTAGACAGTGGAGAAGACCCTAATTTGGGGTCAAGGGCATGTTTGTGTTTTCTTGCAGGAAAAGAATAAAGCTTCGGCAACTGTCAGACCATTTAGTGAGATGCATGGAGCAGAGAAAAACTGGACCTGAGACCATGGGAGCCTACCTAAGCCAGTTTGAGTGAGATCTCCTAAATCAATGTTCCTGACCATTGATGTCATCGAATCTACAGCCCAAGAAAGAAAAAAAACAGTCGGTTCGAGATTTCCAGTTTCTCAACAGACCTGCTGCATCAACCTTCCAGACCCATGAGTTTTCATCGTGAAGCCAACAGAGAAAAAAGGACCCATTTAAAGCATTTGGACATTGGTATGGACTATAATGAGTGGCAAAAGCCTCTTTTCAGTATTTGAACAGGACATGGTCACTTGATGGTTCCTGTTTCTGGAATCACGACTAGGCCAGTGTATTTTTCTGGAGAAATGCAACTTGTCCTAATGCGACAACTATTGTTCATATTTTTCGTAATGCTACATGTGTAACATCAATGATTATACCTAATGTATCTGTGCAAGTGCACTTTCTAAATGCTTTCCTGAGCAGATCTTAAAACGATTGGAAACTTTATCAAATTGTAAATGTAAATCACATGCGGGTTACCCTTGTAACAGACGAAGGCTGGTAGAATGTTATGGCCCAGATCTGGTGATGGGTATGGTAATGGAGAGGCGCTATGTCAATGGGGGTCCTGGAAATGGTGGCAGTGGCGGTAGGCATTCTGGCTTTATGCCGAGCTCAAACGTGCCTTGTTCCAGAGACAAGAGATCCGTAACCAAGTATTGCTTAGCTTAGCCCATGGCAATCCCAATAGCCATGAAGGTTGGTTACAGATGATTTAAGGTTGGGGTATCTCCGATGACGGGCAACCTGTGGGGAAGACCCCTCCCACCTAAAACAGGGGTTCAAGGTCCCCCAAAGACGGGAAAGGGAGGGTGACCCTACTTAACCTAAGCCAGGAGTGCCTCATTTGAAAATAAAAAGGGGTGAATTGTGGGAACACCAGACCTTGAGCAGAGACCCACTTCCCCTTCTGCCTGGGAGTAGGCAGCTGTAAGACAATGTTTAGTAAAAACATGTTTACTAAAAACGATACAATAAGTTCCTGGCCACTTCCCCTTCTGCCTGGGAGTAGGCAGCTGTAAGACAATGTTTAGTAAAAACATGTTTACTAAAAATGATACAATAAGTTCCTGGAAAAGGCCTTCCCACAGAAACCGCCCTGACCTCGACCTTGTCCAAAGACTAACCGCACCTTCAAAAAAACACACACATCCACCTCTGGGGTCAGAGCAGAACCAGCCAGGGTAGAGGAGAGAGCAGAAGCTTCTCTGGTGGGAGCTTTTCTTAGGAGGTTTTCTTGAACCTTCTTGGAGCCTGTTTAAAGTTTTCTTTATATCATTGAACGAGTCTCTGTGTTGTCAATCCCCGACACCCTCCGCACGTTCTCGGACACAGGCCGCGCAGCAGACGTGACAAATGAGTATAGTTTTCTTTCTTAACTTAAAGTATTCCATGAAATATGTTGGACATACTTAAACAAAACTGAAAAAGTAAGCAAAATCCAATTTTCTGTAGAGCTAGCATGGTCAGTACATGGTCCTGAATCCCTCAAATTCCTCATTATGGAGCAATGACAAGTTCCTGCAGGGTATGACAGGCAGCCTCCAGGACCCACCTGGACACTGGCTAGCTTCTCTTCCATTTGTCTTCTGTCTTACTTGTGACTGGGTATCGGGCATATGTAAGATAGGCTTATCATATAGCCACTCCTGTGTGGGTATCTGTAAGAAATGAAAGCAAGAAACCACAGTAGTGTAGCAATTAAAATGTTAAGTATATAAGCTTTTCTTTTTTAATTTACTAATTTATTTTTTCATTCCAATCGCAGTTCCTCCCTCCTTTCCTCCTACTCCCTGCACTGCTCCCCCATCCCACCTCCCATCAGAGACAGTAAGGCCTCCCCTAGGAAATCTACTAAGTCTGTCCATCATATCACTGAGGCAGGACCAGGGCACCCTCCCAGATCCCTCACCCTCATGTCTAGGCTGAAAAGGACTGAGGTGAAATCAAGGAAACACGACCTCCAGCTTCGTGTGCCCCCCCCAACTGCTCTCCTGCCTTTACACGGTGACTTGTTAGCTGCTGTGTAATTCTGTCTCCCAGAAGATTGTATGCTTCATGGAAGTAGGGCTGCATCTGCAGCCTGGAGCCCCAGTGCCTACCATGGAGCCTGAGGAACCTGTTCAAAGGGTATTCATTGAGTGTAAATATCAAATGTTCTTACAAACAGACTTTTCCAGTAAAAACGCTTCATAATTTCTTATTGAAATTTTCTGTCATTAAAAAATACTTTCAGTACTTCTGGAAATTAGATAAGTTTGTTTTTTTAATCTTATTACTTTATATTTAGACACAGTTGTCCTTTTGTTGTTTACTATACTGAATTTGTAGTTTTCATTCCTGACTGAAAGACCTTAACCTGGAGACCTTCTTAGCCTTGACCTTGAGGAAGTGAGAGCTAATTAATGACTGCATTGGATAATTATGGTAGTAATGGAAGTTCAGCTATTAGAAGATCAATCTAAAGATTGGGATAATCAGCACAGTCTTCCTTCTCAAACCTCACTGTCCTTTCTTTGTACTAACCCTATGTAAACTACAGTATAGTACATAAAAATCCATAGCTGTTCAAGGTTTTTCTCTTGTGAGAGAAGGAAAGTTAGATGATGTAAAGTCATTTCTAGCAAGGATAGGGACTGGGGTGTGTGTGTGTGTACATGAATATATTCTTTCTATCAAGGATAAGGACATATATTTGCACACATACACATATATGTGAATATTTATATATAGCAGATCTCTTCTACTGGTTCACAGTAATGATATTTCGTCCTGTGTACACTAGGGCCTCTGTATAATCTATATGAATTTAAATTTTGCCAAATATATACTCCTTTAATCTTACAAACCAGCCACCAAGAAACTTTACATGAGATGGATATGAAGTTACTGGGTTTTTAAAAAAGCATTTCTTTAAGATTTTGTTTGTTTGTTTACTTTTTGAGAGAGGGGTTCTCTGTGTGTAGTCCTGGATGTCCTAGAACTTGCTCTGTCTGGCTTAAACTCACAGAGATCTGCCTGCCTCTGCCTCCTGAGTGATGAGATAAAGATGTGGGCAACCACAGCCAGTTAAGATGTTTTTAATTTTTTATTTATATGTTGTGTGTGGCTATGTGTGTGTGTGAGTGCAGCCCCAGGCATTTTTTAAAATACATTGATAGTGTAGTATTTTGTCATATTGCTCTAAACAAAAAATCTGGCATTAGATCTGCTTGCATTTTTTGCTTTTTTTTTTTTTTTTGGTTTTTCAAGACAGGGTTTCTCTGTATTATTTTGAAGGCTGTCCTGGAACTCACTCTGTAGACCAGGTTGGCCTCAAACTCACAGAGATCTGCCTGCCTCTGCCTCCCAAGTGCTGGGATTAAAGGCGCGCACCACCAACACCAGGCTTGTTTTTGTTTTTTAAGATGGGGTCTTTATGTGTAGTTCTGGCTGTCCTGGAGCTTGCTCTGTAGACCAGGATGGCTTTGAACTCACAGACATCTGCCTACCTTGTCTCCCGAGTGCTGGGATTAAAGGCATGAGCCACCACTGCCTGGCGGTGATTTCTTTTTCTTAAGAACACAAATACAATAAAAAATATTCCAGTTTTTAAAATAACCTCTAAATATGGACTGCTTTAAGAATTTACTGAATCTTTGGGTGATGACTTCATAAAGTTCAGGTACCTCTCCCAGTGTAAGTGAATGGAAGCCATTTAACATAAAGTGCCATAGTATTTGTATTGCCTCTCTTAAAAGCAACTTGGGGAGGAAAGGGTTTAATCTCAGTTTACAGTCCTCGGGTCACACTCCATCTCTGAGAAAAGTCAGGACAGGAACCTGGAGGCAGGAACTGAGGCAGAGGCCATAGAGGAGCGACACTTATTACTTGCTCCTCATGGTTCGCTCAACATGTTTCTTATAGAACCCAGGACCACCAGCCCAGGGATGGCACCACCCACCATGCGCCATGCTGGCCCTACCCCATCAATCATCAATCAAGAAAATACGCTACAGACTTGCCCCAGAGGCTGACTGACCTGGCAGGGCATTTCTCAGTTGAGGTTCCCTCTTCCCAAATGTGTCAAGTTGACAAAATACCAGCGAGCACATTGCCTTAAAAGCAAACATGAGTTTATCACCAGAGGCCAGCCGCACCAGCTGAGCGTGGAGGTGCCCTTGCTGTTTAAACTGGCAGGCTGGGTTAATCCAGCTTTGCAAAACCCAAGCATTTAACACTGAGGAAAGTCACATCTTGGAACACATTTACCAAAAGATCATATGTCAAAGGCAGAAATGATGTGAATAACAGATTTGACCACACTGTAGATCCATGAAAGTAATTTTTTTTTACCCTGGTATGAGCATTACTGGAGTACCAGTCAATCTCGTGTAGGGTTGTCTCCTCTTCACTGGCTCCGTTCATCCGAACATGCCCAATAGTTGGCGACTATAATGTAGCCTACTACAACCACATGTAACACATAGGAAGAGGAAGCTGGTTTTCTTCAGTGCTCACACAGCTCACGCCAAAAGGCAACTTCTGAATATCACACCCTCCTATTTTCCTCACCTGAAAACATGCAGGCTTTTTGAAGTAATGTGATATTTATGGAATTCATATTTTCTGAATCATTTATGCAACACTATGATGGTAAGTGTTGATTAAAGAGATGCATACCACAGATATTCATATGCCAGTTCATTTATTTGTAGGCCAAAGACAAGCTTTAGACACCAGAGAATCCTGCTGCAGTTGCAGCCACCACAGCTGAGGGGAGGGTACCATGCATTGTAACAAGCAGGGCCAAGAGTGCCACCCAGGCCTCACAGAACCCTGTCTGGCTGCCTAGATTTAACACTGACAGAGAAGTTGCCGCGTCCCTATATTCATTCCCTCAGGAATCCTCCACCTGCCAGGCTTATTTAAATTAAGTCCAAGCTAAGCAAACCCAAATGCTCACCCCAACTGGAACCAATTTGCAGGTCTGTTTAGGGGTGTTTGCTGGTTCTCCTCCTTCAGTTAACCAGGGGGCAGAAGCATCTAATGTTTGCTGAACTGTTCAGGAAATGGAGCGTGCCCTCCATAGGATCTGATGGGGACGGTAGGTTCACAGTCCATCTTCTAGGTGAGTTATCAGCTCTTGGTATCTTTACCTATATACCTGGAAAGTTACACTTCCTCGATTGATTGTTGAGAGAAAAAGGAATAACTAATGTGTACAGTGACTGGCCTGTCTGTAAAGCTCCCATTAAACAATAACGCTTGATTTTGTTGTTTTGCCTCTTTGATGTATTTTGTCTGTGTTGTGTTGGTGGTACCGGTGCCTCTTGTTTTGTCTGTTCCTCTCAAGCCACTTTACCCCTTCCTCTGAAAGCAAACACCAGGGCTACAGTAGCCTGCCCCACTTCTCAGAGCCAACATCAGTAGACAGCAGATTGCTCCCTCGTGGACTTTTAGCACTGCAGGCACATCTGGGTGTGACAACTTGGAAGGTGGGGTTGTTGCTCCTGCCCTCTAGTGGGAAGAGTCCAGGGATGCAGCTAAGCATCCTACAGTGCACAGGACAGTCTTCCCACACTTGATTTATCCAGCTCCAAATGGCAGCACTGCTGAGACCCTGACCCACATAAGTACAGCCAATTCTGGAGACAGGGAAGCCATAGCAACCATCAAAATGTCCGCTGTAAATACTAAACTATCCATGAAGTAAAGTAAGCATAAATAGCAGAACCATTGCACGGGCTGCCTGTTAAGTGGGTCTGAGTGGAGGTACTTGGCTGTTCTTTAACAGTACATCCATTCTTGCTTTAGTCATATGTGGTATGATGAAGCCAGTGCTCTACTTCCCTTGTCTCGAACTCTCAGCACCTTCGAGCTCCAATTGCATGCCCCCAAAACCCTGCTATATGTGTGAATACGTCTAGAGCTTGGTCGGACTGGACACTATTTTTAGTGCACTCTATACATTGGTGTATATGGATGTTTACTATGTATACACTCAGTGCATAAAACTTTATTTAAAAATCTGTGACAAAATCCAAACAAAGCCAGATTAAAGTTACCTTTCTTTGGGGACAACACCATACAGACTACCAGTACAAACCGTGCTAGGCTCTCCATGGACCCTCTGTATTAATGGACAGCTGACATACAATGGCAAGGCTGAGCCAACGCTGCTGATCACATTCATTCCAGCTGTTCGTCCCAACACAACCCAACCCAACCCAACACAACCCAACCCAACACAACACAACACAACCCAACACACCACAACACAACACAACACAACCCACCACAACACAACACAACCCAACCCAACACAACCCAACACAACACAACACAACACAACCCACCACAACACAACACAACACAACCCAACACAACACAACACAACACAACACAACACAACCCACCACAACACAACACAACACAACACAACACAACCCAACACAACACAACACAACACAACCCAACCCAACACAACCCAACCCAACCCAACACAACACAACACAACACAACACAACACAACACAACACAACCCACCACAACACAACACAACACAACACCCCCTTTTTTCAGGTACTGTAAGTTAAAAATCAAAACCTCATATTTTTTGTAATTATTTATTTTATGTGCATTGGTGTTTTGCCCAAATGTATGTCTATTTGCGAGTGCTAAGTCCCATGGAAATGGAGTTGCAGACAGTTGTGACCACCATGTGGGTGCTGGGAATTGAACCCAGGTCCTCTGGAACAATAGCTAGTGTTCTTAACCACTGAGCCATCTCTCCATCCCCAAAACCTCAGATTTTTAAAAATTACCACAACTGATTCAAAATTCCTTTTAGCTTGTTAGTGAGATTATTCTATTCTAATATCTGTCAGTTCCTCAACTGAAAAAAAATGGTATTTTCAAAACCCAAAAACCAAAATCCAGACCAGTGTTATCTGAGGGTAGAAGGGATTAGGAAAAAGAACCCTGGGAGAAGGGATGGAATGTGACACCAGTCGGGATTCCTCAGCGTCCTACAATGTTTTGAACAATGAAAATATAGTTTCACTCTATGTAAAAATGTCTCCAAACCCTTAACTTGGTTTATTTTTATATTATTTAATTAACATAAAATTTTTGAAAATCATCCATAGGACAATCTCTATCTATAAATAAGAATTATAGATAGCATTTGAACTATTACCTGTTCTGCTTTAAAAAAAAAAAAAGTGGAACCAGGGGCTGAGGCAGAGAGGTCAAAGGTCCAAGTCAGCCTGAGACATCTAGTGAGCTCTGGACACAGCAGTACGGAGCAAGGGAGCATTGGTGGGGAGGGGGGTTAGTTGGTTGACATTGGGTTCTTTCTCCATCTTTGCGTAACTTACCTTTTGTTTTTCTCAGACAGGATCTCACTCACTGTGTAGCTCGGCTGTTCTGGAACTTACTCTGTAGACCAGGCTGGCCTCAGTCAAACTCACTCGCCTCTGCCTCCTAAGTGCTAGGATTAAAGGTGTGCACCACCTTGCCCAGCTTACAATTTATCTTTTGAGACAGGGTTCACGGAACCTGAAACCTGATTCAGCCAGGCTAGCATGGCCAGTGAGTCCCAGGCTGTCTCCAGCCCACCGTCATCCTGTGCTGTGGTTACAGAGGCTTGCCTAGCACCTGGCTTTTAGGTGCAGAGGATGCAAACTCAGGCCCTCACTCTTGTGTGGCAGGCACTTGAGTAGCTGAGCCATCTCCTCAGCCCTAAGAAGTGCATTTAAGAAGATTTGACAGCAGAGGCAAGTCTGTGGTACAGACGCCATGTCTGAAGGCTGACGAGGCAATAGCAAAAACACTCAGATTCTGTTTTGTGCTTAGTTCCTGAGGACATGAAGGCAATTTACGGCTAAGTACAAGAATGGTGAACCAGAATTCGTGTAGCTCTCTCACAGAACTTGGTGTATCTAGGCTCCCAGGAACTAGGACCAGCAGATCTTGGAAAACCCGAGCACGGCCTCAGAAAAGGATGAGAAGGAATGGCTGAAGTCCACAGGCTAAAAAGCACAGCCGTAACTGGCTGGACAGGAGACACCTTGAGGGAGGCAAGCTAAAGTTACATGAGTGTCCCAATTTAAAATGAACAACCTAGTAAAAGTAAAATTTTAACAAATTCATTTTAATGTAAATCGGTGAACTACAGATACATAACGAATTTTAAGGAAACTAAAAACCGGCATAGGCAGGGTATTTCTACCCTCCAAGTGAGGGTGGAAGAGGGCAGACCCCCAATCTGTCAAAGGCAAACCCACAAAAATCTCAGGTGGGGAAAGTGGAGGTGTTCATCCGTGTTGCTGTTGCTCATCAAGCTCAAGGCTTCATGTACTACAGAGACGATAACACAGTACCTGCCTCAATCAGGCAACAGGCTTAGGAAGCTGGAGACGTAACTCTGAGGCGCGCAGCATGGATGCACCTCTCTGCAAACGATTCCTTGTACTGTGTGGGAGACTCCGTTCTACTTCCATCTGGTGTTCACCCAACTCAGGGTGTAGCAGCTGCTAGCGTTGAAGATGTCTTTCTTCAGGAAAAGCTGGGGCTTGGACACGTCTTTGTGGGTGTGGAAGAGCCTGAAGTCTCTCTGCTCCAGCTCCTTCAGGAGGCTGTACCAAAACCGCACCACGCTGCTCTCACTGCCACTGACCTCAAAGCCAGGCCAGTGGAGATGAATCTCAAAGACCAGCTGCCCAATCTGCTCAAGGACGTCTTCTAGAATAAGATTTTCTAGAACTTTCCATTCTGCACTTTCCAGATCCGCCTTGAGAATATCAATCTGTAACAAAGCAATAAAATGGGATTCTTAGACTTGGACATTCACTATACCACCTCCATACCAAATCAAGTTAAATCATATCATATCACATTGTATCATACCATATCATCCTATCTACCTCCAAAGGCAGCAGAATGTTCACATTTTAGAGTTGGAAGTCATTTAAAAAACTTCATTAAATATTTTTTCATACAATATATTCTGATTATATTCTTTCTCCTCCCTCAATTCCTCCAAGATTCTCCCCACTTTTGAGCTTTAGATATGTGTGTTTCAATCTGAATAACCAAGTAGCCATCGATGACATAAATCTCCAGCCTTACTTCATACCGTTGATGAATACAAACAACGAAATGCCAGGTGAACATTATAATGGACCCTCCTGCCTTCTGCCCAGTGCCAGCAGATACCTAAGGAAGAAATCCAGGGCACATTCATCACAGAGTCCCACACCCTCATCTTTCCCCACAATCCTCATGCCACTCCAAGGAACCCAGCCAAGTCCTGTTGGCATGGTGGTCACACAGGGAAGGACAGAGAGCCATGCCTGCAGGCTCTCTGTCACAAGTGTCATCCTTGGAGTCTTCATCGGGATTTGAAACCTAAGAAAGAGATTTGGGGTTTCTGAGTATTAGAATTATGGTTTCATGATTTCTTTTAAAAAGTATATCCCAGGATAGCATTCTAAAACAAAACAAACAACAGCAGCAAACCACAAACATCCCCTGTTTATTAAGTGATATTTACTTCCCTGGTAAGATGGGATAAAGGAAGACAGGATGGGAGAGATTATTTTTGCAATTAAATGAGAGTCAGTTTCTTTCTATTGGCTTTGTATAAAATCCATTGGAATGATAGACTCCCCAGCACCTGAAAGAAAGCAGGGTAGCTATGGCTGTGTGGCAGAGTGCTTTCCTCGCAAACATCAGGCCCCTGGTTTCCATGCTCGGCGCCATAAAAAAAAGTACCAAGTTACTAATACACACCTGACCCTAAAAAGCTAAGTAGTTCCCTTCACAATGTCCATTTAATTACATGTTAGCACTAATGAAAGGGTCATTCTGTTAGTGACTGTAGTGGTTAGAACAAGAATGACCCCCATAGGCTCATATATTTGAATGCTTAATCATCAGAGAACGGCACTACTTGAGATAGAGTAGGAAGTGTGGCCTTGTTGGAGGAAGTGTGTCACTTGGGGTGGGCTTTGAGGGTTCAAAAGCCCAAGCCATGTTCCAGTGTCTCTCTCCTCCTACTGTCTGCCTGTCTGGAAGTAGAACTCTCAGCTCCTACTCTGGCACTATGTCTGCCTGTGTGCCGCCATGCTTCCTGCCATGATGAGGATGCGAATGGACTAAGCCTCTGACCTGTAAGCCAGCCCCAATTAAATGCTTTCTTTTGTAAGAGTTGCTGTGCTCATGGTGTCCCTTCACATCAATAGAACACCAACTAAGACAATTACCTTAATTACCGTTTATGAAAACAGACTCAGTGAGTAGCCCAGTCCAATTACACAGCTGGAGAGACAGTGGTAAAATATGAACAGTCTGAGTGTCATATCGTCTGTGCTTGTGTGTGTGTGTGTGTGTGTGTGTGTGCACGTGCGCATGTACATGTCTATAAACATGTATGTGGAAGCCAGAGGTCAACATCTGATATCTCTGCATCTTATTATTTTTTTTCTCCATTTTATTATTTCTTTATATGAAGTCCTTTGTTAAACCTAGAATTCATGTTTTTGGCTAAACTTGCTGGCCAGTGAGCCCAGGAATGATCCTATCTGCACCCCAGGAACCTCCTTCACCCCCCACTGGGATTATAAATGCCACCACACCCAGCATTTATATGGGCACTGGAGATCTCAACTTGGGTCTTCATGCTTGCACAGCAGGCACTTTAATCAATGGAGCCATCTCTCCAGCTTCCCATATGTACTTAACCATTAAAGAGTATTATCCTCCCAGTAAGCCACCAAAGGGAAGAGTAACGGCATTCCAAGAAGCGTTGACCTTAGAAAATCCAAAGCTGTTAGGAGAGTGAACATGGGTCAGTGAGGTGCTTGAATCAGTACCATTGAATTTTCAGCGTACTTTTCAAAACGGGTAACGTCACCCCAAGCTAATCTGACAGCATTTGACATAATGAATACTGGAATGGAAGGAAACATTCAAAGGAGCAAAGATCGGAGTCCCAGGCACTTCAGCCCC
The DNA here is from genome assembly GCF_017639785.1 of Mesocricetus auratus. Taxonomy (NCBI): domain Eukaryota; kingdom Metazoa; phylum Chordata; class Mammalia; order Rodentia; family Cricetidae; genus Mesocricetus; species Mesocricetus auratus. The sequence goes on from NW_024429199.1 coordinate 3,093,704, forward strand.
CCAGAAAGCTGCTGGCCAGAACCACTAGGATCCAGCTCTGCAGAAGTAAGACTGTCTTTGTTGGTTGATAAATATGGACGTACAACACCAAGTCCAGTCCTGCCCACCATTTCCTGCCAGTGTAATCTGTGTGGTAAGTTTTCCAGATGATGTCAACATCTGAAAGTCCCACATCCGTGGAGGCATTCCTTGAGCGATTTCAGAGTTACGCAGAGGAGCAGGTGCGTGGACATCAGATATGATTGCTACAAGAAAGAGGGCTTGGCTGAATGTCCTGAGACCTGCAACGCATGCTTGGCACTCTTGATTGGATGTTCTGGAACCAAGAATGGAGAGGTCTTAGGAAAGTCAACGTCAGCAAACTGGCTGTGGGTCAGTGGTTTCGAAACAAATGGAATAGGTGAAAAACAACTTTTTTCTTCATGAAGCTGACTGAGCAAAGACAGGTTCAATGGGAATATGGGCCAGGCTAAATCAATTCTTATGAATGGGACCCAAGGGAATTAACTCCCTCCATTTTACATCTCAGCTGCTTTGGCACTCCTATAGCTTTGTTTAATCTTGGCAGCTTTAGGCACAGTCCTCCTGGATTAAGAGTAATTAAGCTGCCAAAAGAAATATTTAACCAAAACTTCACAGAATATCCTAATTGGTAGAGAATACACTCAAAATTCAAAGAGCAGAATGTGTTGTCTAAGTCGCACAGCCAAGAATTTCTTAGGTGCCTTATAGACTTTTTTCCCCACAGCCCTAGGTTTCCTGTGAGTTTGAATGTGATAAATATCATAAACAAATCAAAATGTGAAAAGGACAGCATAGGGTTGGGATGTAGCTCAATAGAGTAGATTGCTTAGCAAACATGAGGAGGAATAAAAACAAAACAAACAAACAAGGAAATCGGGAGTGGGGGAATGGGGACGCTGAAGTCCTTTAGCTGAACCTGAAAACTCTACCGGTAAAGATACCAAGGACTATACCATAGATTTTTCAGACATCTTAGAGTTGTGTTTATAGGTGTATGGGTGTATTGTCTGTGTGTATGTATATGCAACGCATGTATGCTTGGTGCACACAGAGGTCAGAAGAGAATTAGAACCCCTGGAACTGGAGGTACGGATGGTTGTGAACAAGAATGCTGGGAACCAACCCTGGGTCCTCTACTAGAGCAGCAAGTGCTTTGAACTACTGATCAATCTTTCTATCCCCCACCCCAACATATTTAAAATAAATTATCAATCAAAAGTTATAAGCAACCAGAACAGAACCAAATAAAGTTAAATCATAGCAAATACATATTTGCTTTAGAAATGCAGTTTTTAGTCACTTGATGAAAATACCTTCTTAAAAGCAAACAGAATGCTAAATGTCATAATATCCCTACCTTCTTTACCCCAGTGACTGAGAGTCCCTGCTCTGATGAGAACCAAACAGGCTGGTCTTTGTCACTCAGCCTTACAGTGGTGTGGCATGGACTCACCCACAATCTCTTCCCTGCCTCCCAAGCTGAGAACACAGACAGCCAAAATACAGGGAATAAAACAAAATTTTCTCTCCCATTATGCATTTCCTTTTGCTTGCATTTCAGAATGTCCCATTACCATGAACTATTTTGCAAATATAATTTTCCTTATTACTGCATAATGCAGACAATATTATTGTTATTATAAAGCGCTAAAGCATTCTGGGTAAGACATGCCACATTTAAGATTCTAATACCATCTTGTAACAATTATGGCACCTCAAATCATGCAAATGATTATGTTGGCATAATCAAGTGCCAAGTCTAATATAGTTGGGTTAAGTCAGGTTTCTTGTAAAGAACAAGTATGTGATAATGCCTAATAAACTCTGGAGTAAGTAAAGACATATTTTTGGTCTCAAAGATGGTAGAAGAAACCATCTGTCTGGAATAATTTCAAAGGTTTTGAAGAGGTTCTAGCATCAGATATTATCTCCTTTCCTTACGCCTCAAATATCCAATAAGTTGCTTTCCACACAACTTTTTGAAGAACCTTAATTTTAACTGGATTGAGATGTGATACCTTCTGGCAGCATCCTCATAGAGGGTACAAGTCTGTCTCTGCGCTCATCCACCCAGATCATGGCTGATTCATGATCCATCTGCAGGATGACTTGAAAGGAGAAGAAGGGGGCTATGTGTGGGAGTGAACTTTCTAGGCTGCTGCAGCAAAGAGCAACAGAAACAGAGTGACCTAAAACCTGGAGTTTGTCAGGTCATTGGTATAGTAAGTGAAGGTCCAGGTTTCCTTCAAGAGGAGAAACTGCCTACCTCTCTCTAGGCTTGGCAATTGTGGCATTCTCAGCGCCTACATCACCCAGTCTCTGCTTGTACTTTCTCACGGTCTTCTCTGTGTGTCTCTGTGTCTGCGTATGTGTTTCCCCTTTTCAGAGAGGCGTCAGCCATTTTGGATTAGAGCCAAGCATGCTCTCTTATGACTTCATTTTAGGTAATACATCTGCAACAACCACATTTCCAAACAAGGCCACATTCTGAAATGCTGGAGAAGAGGGATTTAACTGGTAACATTGCTCAAGGCAGCCATTGCAACAGGGCTTTTACAAGACAGTGTGTACCCAGGAGCCATTGCTTAGACAGCATGTTCTGTTAAAGCCAGCCAAAGGTAACAACTATCCAAGGCAATTATGACTATCACTCTGCCAGTCACTACATCAGCCAACACTGGCAGCTTATTCCTTGCTAAATACCCAAGCCAGGCAAATCAACAAATTTGAAGGCCAACCAAAATCACCATGGAAACATGCCCATATCTCATTCTTTGGTTCTCTCTGCCGTGCAAGCAAGTACAGCCTGTTTGGGGCACTTTCCCACTCCCCGTATATATCGCTCCCGGTCCCTCTCTAACACTTTCTGGATTACAGAATTCTTTCATTTACAGGTCTCCATCTAAGCTTCTTTTCTTAACAGGCCTCCCAGCAGGATGAGCAGAGTTTTCTCACACTGGCTACCTTTGAAGAGGGCAACAATGGGCGCTCCACCTTTCAAGTAAAATCCTAGTTTGGATGTCAAAACTTCAGGGCATTCTATTGGTCAAAATAAACCACAAAGCCAACTCAGATTCCAGACGAGAAAATAGATTCTAGCCACAGAGGGAAGGAGGGACAAGCACAAAGAGGGTGGAGGGAGTCATTCATGGCATCCTTGCAGATAATTGGTCCCAGTGACTAAAAGCAATTATACTTTATGCAAATCCATAAATGAGCTAAAATATTGCCAGAGATACCAATGTTTAGTAGACATGAGTAGACATTCACTCAGGAAGAATGAACAGGAGAGCCTTCATTCATCAGAATACTTCGATGACCAATCCTGGTGTTCAGTTTCCTTTCTGGAAAGAAGGGCTGGTGGCATGTCTGTGAGATATTTTCTTGATTGCTGTTGATGTAGGATACCCAGTCCACTGTGGGCAGTACCATCCCTATGCAGGTGGGCCTAAGCTATGTAAGAAATGTAGCTGATCCAGACACACATACACACCCAAACCTGGGTGTCAGAAAAGAGGCCTCAGCAATCTGTGGGGCCTTGGAGAGTAGAGCAGTATTTATTCCTGGCATACAAATGGACTCTGGGAGCCCATTATACTTGGAGGGATGTTCTCTCATCCTGGACACATGGGGGAGGACCTAGGCCCAGCCTGGGATGATATGACAGACTCTGAAAATCCCACATGGAAGCCCTTGCCCTCCCTGAGGAGCAGAGGGGGGATGGAGTGGGGTGGGGGTTGGGAAGATTGGGGGCTGGGGGAGGAGTGAAGGGAGAGGGAACTGAGAGTGACATGTGTAAAAAGTTAAATAAAAAAATAAAAACCAATGATATTTGAATACAGTGGATGATGTGATGAACTAGGAAGGAAGGAAGGAAGGAAGGAAGAAAGAAAGAAAGAAAGAAAGAAAGAAAGAAAGAAAGAAAGAAAGAAAGAAAGAAAGGAAGCTGACTATAGGCCTGGCTGCAAGCCAACAAGCAGTGTGCCTCCATGGTGTCGACTTCAGTTGGCACCTCCAGCTTCTTCCTGGCTTCCCTCAATGATGGTGTATAACCTGTAACCCTCTCCCTTCCGAAATTTCTCTTGGTCAGTATTTTATCATAGTTTCAGACAAGCAAACTAGGACAATTATTATTAAGGACTATGTTAATTATATGTGGCATGTGCTCATAGAATTAGCTTTCTTGGGTGTTAACAGAGAGTTGGGATACCCAATGGATTGTGGTAACTAATAAAGAAGGCTAGACATGGTGACACTGCTACATCCTCCAACACTCTAGAGGCTAAGACATGAAGAATGGAGGCTTGAATATACATATCCTATGCTACATTAGCAAGACCCAATTTCAACTTAAAAGAAAGAAATCTAAGAAGAGCAACCAAAGCATGTTTTTTTCCTAAGTGGTTAACTTATTTTTTGTATTTCACAAGTAAAATGCTGGAAGCGCTATTTGACAAACTGTAGTATTAACTGCCAATGCTACAGACATTTTTAATAAGAACAAAAGCATCCACTGGTGTCCCTTTTAATGTAGGTCAAGTGTCCTATTGCGTAAAAAATGGTCACAGATGTGAAAATATCACACTTGAAGGAATAAAATGTTATCTTTAAATTACTATTCACTTGATAAACAACACCATACGAACATTTTAATTGCTATTGTAACCATAAGTGATTTGTAGAATAAAACCTGCAGATCTTCCTCCAGTACGACAAAACCAATGAAACAATATGCCAATCAATGATCTTCTCTGGCTTCTTTGGTTTCAACTTTACAAGGTACAGTAGACAATGGGGAAAGGGACACAAGGCAGGGCGGCTGTGCATGCTCAGTTAGAATTGGGACAGAGGTACGTATTATCCTAATCAAGATGATCTTTTTAGAAAAACTAAATTGTCCTAAATTGTGGCACAGTGGAAAGAATATTAAACATGAATAATTTATTAGTCTAAACACCATTTAGTAAGTGACAGCAGTAGACTTTGGACATACACTGTAATGGGACTGGTAAAGGAAAATCAGCTAACATTAAAAGACAACAACATCTACGTGTTAAGAATACATGTGAATGTTGGAGAATGTGCTGAGGGCATTGGAGAAAGGCTTTCATAACCACTCAGAGATGTCTACCACAGCTGCCAGCCTCGGGCCACTAGGCACCAAATTGAGAGCACTTCCTGGGTAGATATTACATTTCTGCTTTGATAAGGCTCAAATATACTTATAATTGAGAATATAAGTCTGATTTAGTAGAGTATCTCAATAAATATTCAGAGATGCACTTTCATTATATGAAGTTAGAATCAGCTCTACATGGAACCACGAGTAGAAACCACACTGGATTTGTCTTAACTGTTTTAGACAGAATTTTAAGTCAACAGCACAGGTCTCTCTACAGTTTGGAGGCTACAAACATGCTCATTCCAAGTCACCAACCAATCTTATTCTAGCTTGCCAAGAACTCTGATAGGTAGAGGTATCTATCTTTCAAGAAGGAATATTTCTCCTAACTGCACAATTGCAAGTAGGAGCTACTGAGCATGAGAGAGATGTGTAGACTTTGGCCAATTTTCATTTCCTAAATTGTGGCATAGGGGAAAGAATACTAAACATGAAGGATTCATCAGCCTAAACACCATTTAGTAAGTCTGAGGTAGGTTAAATATTAGCATTTTGTTTTTACAAATTAAAACTCAAGCAGTTGTCATATTGTTCGTCACAGCCCACAGGAGCCCTGTCATGGTCAGGAATGGCGTGGCCTCTGTCTGACCTCTCAGATTAATCTTCAGATACATAAATCATGTGAGAGTTCACAAATACCCATGAAAAATAAACACTCTGCCAACAGTTTTATGTCAACTAGATATAAGCTAGAGTCATCTGAGAGAAGGGAACCTCAATTAAGAAAATGTTTCTGTAAGAAGGGGCTGTAGGCAAGTCCATAGGGTATTTTATTAATTAGTGATTGATGAAGAGGTCTATCCCATTGTGAGTGGTGCCATGCCTAGGCCAGTGGTCCTATGTTCTATAAGAAAGCAGACTGAGAAAGTCATAGAGAACAAGCCAGTAAGCAGCACCCTTCCATGGCCTCTGCACCAGCTCCTGCCCCCCCTTTTGAGTTCCTGTCCTGACTTCTTTCAGTGATGAACAGTGATATGGAAGTGGGAGCCAAATAAGCTTGCTTCAGTCACTGTGCAATAGAAACCTAAACAAAGATACTCACTAACCATAGAAATTCTATTCTGGAATATTTTTAAATTCTGAAATCAATCCTATGATGAATTATACCCATTCTAGCATAATCTACTTGCCCTCATTGCAGATTTGTTTATATGTAATTGAACTGTAAAATTACAAACGAGCACAGTACTGTGTTGCTCTTCTGCCTTTACTGCGAGTGAGCAGATTACCACTGGCGTTGCAGCACAGTGCTATGGACAAGGACAATGCACTATCTACACTGGAGCCGGGTGAGTGGGTCCAAATGAGGGGAGGCATTGTACAAATCAAAATGTAGAGGCTGTTGAGCACACAGTAGCATCAGCAGAGGCTGTTGCTGACCACAGAGTACCATCAACAGAGGCTGTTGCTGACCACACAATACCATCAACAGAGGCTGTTGTTGGCCCTGGCAACCTGGGGAAAGAGCTGAATGGGAATGACAATTATGCCTCAAAAAGTCTGTGAACATCTCACTAACTTCATGCGTAAGGAAACTTAAATTTGTATTTCATTTGCATGACACCTATAGAAGCAAGTACCTAAATATTTTTAACAGGAACAAAACTTTTGACCTGTTGTACAAATTACTGTAATTGTGATCGTCTTAGTTCAGCATAATTACTTCAAACTATTTACCAGACTTCATCTTGACTTAGTTTCCTGGGAAGGCCTCTCAGTTATTTGTTTCATTACATTTTCCTTAGGGACTGGAGTGTAGCTCAAGGCCAGAGTGCTTGTTTAACATGTGTGAGAACTTAGGCTTGATCCTCAGCATCACCAGAAACCTACAGAAATCCTTTTACTTAAGCAAGTTCAAAGAGTGAAGGTGTAGATATGCATCCTGTAGGAAGAGAACACACAACAGTGTGAGTCAATGAAGCAGAGTCAGCAAGGCATAACAATTGTGATGCCAACAGTAAGGAATTTGAGGCAGGAGGATTAATTTAAGTCTAAGATTACCTTGAAATATATGAGCTCCAGACTAGCCTGAGCTACACAGTGAGAATATATGTAACAGACTAATAAAACAAACAAAAAAATTAAAAAGAAAGAAAGGAAAAATGTGTGGTGGAAGAGGTAGGTAAAAAACATAATTTTACTCTAATGTCAATAAAGTTGACTGTGGAAATAAGAAGATCCTACATTTAGCACAGCAAATTTACATAAATTATATGAACTGCAAGTTTTATAAAAGTCAAAATGAAATTCTGTATGTAGAACAAGTGATGCCTATGTACCATATCATATGTTCACAAGGCCTTAGAGAGTTATGAATATCAGCAACAAAGAAAATAACCTAGTCTATGGCCGGCTGAATGAAGTTTGGTGTGCAGGTTAGCTTTTTGCCAACTTGATACAAGTTTGGTCAACTGTGAAGAGAAAACTTCAGCTGGGAAAAATGCCCCATCAAATTGGCCTGTAGCAAGTCTGTGGTGCATTTTCTTGGTTACTGGATAAGTATGAGAGGACCCATCGCAATGGTAGGTAGAGCCACCTCCGGGCAGGTTGTCCTGGGTTGTATAAGAAAGCAAGCAGAGCAAGCTAGGGATCCAACTCAGGTCATCAGTCTTGTTTGACAAAACCCTTTACCTGCTTGCTGAGCTGTCCTCCACAGAACTATTCTCATTATAGAAGCTGCAATGGCATCCTGAGTCTTGAGCTCTTGGCTGGCACACGACCTACTTTCTTACATGTGAAATAAACATAGACATTTGGGAAAGGTTGTCCAGAACTTTTGGATTTCCAAAAATGGCACAGAAGTGAACTAAATAGTCCATTCACGTGGACATCCCATTCACACCTTCAGTAGTGAGAGCTACCCTAATACTGAAGAACCCGTGAGAAACGGTAATTCACAACACACTGGCATATGTTACACCTGGCGTAACAGGCTGCTCCCTTCGCTGTACACATGTCGCATAGCCAAATGGGCAAGCATCTCCTAAGTAAACTTACTGTAAAAGTGAGGTAGATTTAAGGCCATTCAAGTTAAAGAAGTTATTTGGAATTTTTTGTGCCCTTTCTACATGTGTTTGAATAATGAACTTCTTTCTCAGCTTGTGGTCCTGGAAATAAATACAGCGGAGGGTATATCAAGTAAGAGTAGCATGCAAAGGTAGAATCACAATAAGGGAAAGCAAAACACTAAAATTGTAAGACATGGGGTGGAGGTGATGGCTCAGTGGTTACAAGCAAAGGATGCTCTTCCAAAGGACACAAGTTCGGTTGCTAACACCCACGTGGCACCTCAACCATCTGTGACCGAGGCAATCTGATGCCTTTTTCTCATCTCCATGAACATCAGGCCCAAAGAGGGTGCATGTACATAGAAGCAGGCGAAACATTCACGTACATAAAATAAAAATAAAGACATTTAATTTTTTAAAATAAAACTTGCATGTCCATTGTTGGTCTCATCACAGTGCACTTTGAGAAAAGCCTCTCTCCACGTGTGTGTTTGTCTACAGTAGCATCACACACCAGGAAAACCAAAGAAGGTAAGAAACATAGGAAGGAGAAATAAGCCAGGAGTTTGCTAGCAGCAAGGGATGCTTACCACTGAGGAAGGTCCTAAGGAGTGAAAAGATGGTTTCCAGAAGCCTCTGTCTCACTGGGCACAGTAGGGAGTTGCTTGTTTTAATCTTTACTTTAGCCATGCTGGGATTCCCAGAAACTAATACTTTTGCCTCAACCCCCTTTAGACCAGGCAAGCCTCAAACTCTCTGTAGCCAGTGGGGATAACCTTGTTCTGCTCCTCTTTGCTCCACTTCCTGAATGCTGCCACAGACATGCACCACCATGCTAGGTTTTATGTATTGCTAGGGATTGGACCCAGGGCCCCATGCTTGTAAGGCAAGTACCATACCAGCTGAAAGAGCAGGAGTAGAGGAATCTTCCCTTCCTGCTTCCATCCCTATTTGCTCCTCTGAAGAGGCCACCTTGGGGACTTCAGTGGACATGGTTCCCTTTTGCAAACAAGGCACAGGGTATGATACAATTACCTGGGGCCGTTAGGCCCATTCTCCGGTATCTCAGGGTCACTTTCTAAGATATATGTTTACACACTGTGATGGTTAGTTTTATGTCAACTTGACACAAGCTAAAGTCATCAGAGAGAAGGGAGCCTCAACTGAAAAAAAATTCTATAAGATCAGGCTGTAGGTAAGGGCAGTTTTTTGAGTTTATGATTGAAGGGGATGGCCCAGCCCATTGTGGGTGGTGCCATCCCTAGGCTGGTTGTCCTGGGTTCTATAAGAAAGCAGGCTGAGCAAGCCATAAAGAACAAGCCAGTAAGCAGCATCCTCTGTGATCTTTGCATCAGCTCCTGCCTCCAGGTTCCTGCCCATTTTGAGTTCCTGTCCTGACTTTCTTCTGTGATAAATAGTGACACAGAATTGGAAGCCAGATAAAGTCTTCTCTCTCTAAGATTCCTTGGTCATGGTGTTTCATCAGACCAATGATAACCTTAACTGACACACACTTTGCCTTAGTCTGTCAGGGCTTCTATGAAAATCCTACTGGCTAGGTGGTTTTAGCAACAGAAACATGTCCTCACAGCCCTGAGAAGGTATCTGGAGGACCAGTTTCTCCTAAGGCCCCTCTGGTTGGCTTACACATAGCTGCCCTGCCACACTGCTGTATTCCTGGGTGAACTCCCGGCAGCTCTTGCTTTTCTGATAAAGAAGCCAGCCATACTGGATTAGCTCTTTGTCCCCCTAAGACTTTGTTTAAACCCTTTACCTCCTTAAAGGCCTATGTTAAATGCACTGGGAATTTAGAACTTCAATCTGTAAATGGAGAGAAAGACACATTTTAGCCCTAATATATAAAGTATGCATTCATTGAAATGCTTAAACTAAAGACAATAATTCCCTTCACAAATATGTCAAATACACTCTTGGTTCTGTTTTAGTAACCATTTCTCCTCCATTGTTAATGGCCAGCTCTGATTCTAGGTAGTACACATCAGAGCCACCAAATTAATTGAAGGTGAGTAGCAGAGACTGTGGGAGATATTAATTGCAACCTCATATGCTCTTCTAGAATGGTGTCAGGTTCTGCTCCTCATGGTGAACTTCATAGGCCTGCAGCCTGTGCAACTCATGGACCACAGGCACACAGAGCTAAGCTTGTGCTGTAATCTGCAGCCACCTTCTTGAAAGCCTTAATTGGTTTTGAACAAGACTCTTCATTCCATTTTTACTGGGCCCTACACATCACGTAGTTGGCACCCTTGGATCCTGCTGACCTCATGACAGGATGGGCTCACATCTGCCAGGGCCACAGAAGGCAAAGCAGCCTCTACCTTGCTCACCATACCGTCATCCTTAGAAATGAGCCATTGTGCACCGTGTCTGCCCTTCAGGTTGTCATGTTCTGAGAAAGTTCAAACGACTGACCCCCACAGAGAAGCCATTTGGAGAGAGAGATTCGCTTCGAATGGAGTCAGATACCTGACTTCTGGCCACAAGAGACTCTGAGCCAGAACCATCCAGCAGAGAGCCCTTCCCAAACTTCAATTCACATGAATGATGCGAGTTAAAGTGATCAGGTCTTAGTTTGTACGCTCTTTCATTTATGCAGCAATCAATAACTAGAACAGAACCCAAACGTTATTTTATAGACATCTTTTTGAAACTTGATGACTATTGCCATTATCAAAATTCTACATATTTTAAATCTGCAATTTCCAGAAATTAATAAATATGTATTATAAAATTATTAAATAAATTACAATCATTAAAAATTTTTAAACTCAAAAAAATGAAAAAGATTTTTAAAAACTTCTCAAAAGCTTAAAAATTTCTCCTGAACTATCAATGCACACACATTAAAGAGTACAACCTGTGTGAGCATGACTGAACACCATTTTTATATGAAACTGAAGTTAATGCTTTCCCTGTTTTGACTTCTGCTGTGATGGAAATTGGACCCAGTGCTCGCATGTAGGTGAGTGCTGTGCTATTGAGGTCCATCTCAGCCTCAGATGAACATGAATGGGTTTCCACATGAGTGAATTTTCCTCCAAATGTTTTCTCCAGCTCAGCCTCCACGTCTCCCTTAAGAATCAGACTGAAGATCAGCCGCCTGTCAGATGTGGGATTGGTGAAGGTCTTTTCCCATTCTGTAAGCTGCCATTTTGTCTTGTTGTTGTCTTACAGAAGCTCCTCAATTTCAGGAGGTCCCATTTATTAATTGTTGCTCTCAGTGTCTGTGCTACTGGTGTTATATGCAGGAAGTTGTCTCCTCTGTCAATGTGTTCAAGGCTGCTTCCCACTTTCTCTTCTATCAGGTTCAGTGTAATTGGATTTATTGAGGTCTTTGATTTACTTGGATTTGAATTTTGTGCATGGTGATACATAAGGATCTATTTACAGTCTTCTACATGATGACATCCAGTTATGCCAGCACCATTTGTCGAAGATGCTTTCTTTTTTCCATGGTACAACTTTGGTTTCTTTGTCAAAAATCAGGTGTCCATAAGTGTGTGGATTTATGTCAGGGTCTTCAATTTGATTCCATTGATTCACATCTTTTTTTATGCCAATACCAAGCTGTTTTTTATTACGATAGCCCTGTAGTAGAGCTTGAAGTCAGGTATAGTGATGCCTCCAGAAGTTCCTTTATTGTACAGGATTGTTTTGGTGCTCCTGTTTGTTGTTGTTTTTGATGTTGTTGTTTGCTTTTCCATATGAAGTTGACTATTGTTCTTCTGAGGTCTGTGAGGTATTGTGCTGGGATTTTGATGGGGATTTCATTGAATTTGTAGCTTGCTTTTGGTAAGATTGTCATTTTTATTATGTTATTCCTACCTATCCAAGAGCATGGGAGAGCTCTCCATTTTCTGATAGCTTCTTCAATTTCTTCAAAGACTTAAAGTTCTTGTCATACAGGCCTTTTACTTGTTTGGGTAGTTACCCCAAAATATTTTATATATAGAACTCAAGAAACTACACATCAAAATACCAAATAATCCAATTAAAAATGGAGTACATATCTAGACAGAGAATTCTCAACAGAAGAATTTCAAATGGCCAAAAGACATTTAAGGAATTGTTTAACATCCTTAGTCATCAGGGAAATGCAAATCAACATGACTCTGAGATCCCATTTTACCTGTCAGAATGACCAAGATCAAAAACACTAATGACAGCTTATGCTGGAGAGGATGTGGAATAAGGGAAACACTCATTCTCTGCTGGTGGGAATGCAAACTTATGCAGCCACTTGGGAAATCAGTATGGTAGTTTCTCAGAAAATTGGGAATCAATCTGCCTCAAGACCCAGTGATACTACTCTTGGGCATATACTCAAAGGATGCTCAATCACACCACAAGGACACTTGCTCAACTATGTTCATAGTAGCATTATTCATAATAGCCAGAACCTGGAAACAATCTAGATGCCCCTCAACTGAAGAAAGAATAAAGAAAATGTGGTACACAATGGAGTATTACACAGGTGTAAAAACAATCACCTCATGAAACTTGCAGGCAAATGGATAGAATTAGAAAAAAATTCATCCTGAGTGAGGTAACCCAGACACAGAAAGACAAACATGGTATGTACTCACTCATAAGTGGATATCGGATGTAAAGCAAAAGATAACCAGGCTTCAATCCACAGCCCCAGAGAACCTAAGTAATGGGGAAGACCTACGAAAGATGCATGGATTTCCTTGGAAGGGGAAATATATGAGATCTCCTGGATACACTGCTGGGTTTGAAAGAGAGGGGATGGGGAATGGGAACATGAGGGATCAAGATGGTTGAGTGGGGGAGGGACATAGAGGGAGAGAAATGAAAGAGATATCTTGATAGAGGAGACCGTTATGGGGTTAGGGAAACTCCCAGCAATCTACAAGGATGACTACAGCTAAGACCCCCAGCAATAGTAGAGAGGGTGCCTGAACTGGTCTGCTCCTGTAATCAGATTGGTTACTACATTAATTGTCATCATAGAACCTTCACCCAGTAACTGATGGGAGCAGATGCAGAGATCCACAGCCAAGCTCTGGGAGTCCAGTTGAAGAAAGGGAGGAGGAATTATATGAGCAAGGGGAGTCAAGATCATGGCAGGGAAACCCACAGAGACAGCTGACCTGATCTCATGGCAACTCATGGACTCTAGGCCAACAGCGAGGGAGCCTGCATGGGACTGACCCAAGCCCTCTGCATATGGGTGACAGTTGTGTAGCTTGGCCTGTTTGTTGGGCCCCTAGCAGTGGGGATCTGTCCCTGGTGCATGAGCTAGGATGGGGGATGCCCTTCTGTATGCTGTGATTATATGTTTCTTTTATTTGTTGATGAATAAAGCTGTTTTGGACAATGGATAGGCAGGATGTAGCCAAAAAGGAGATATAGGTGGGGCTACCACACTAGGAGAAGGCTTGGAAGAAGAACACAGAGAGTGTTGCAAGAAAGACACCATGTAACTGCTGAGGAAGAAACGGAACCAGGCATCACCGGTAAGCCAAGACCAAGTGGAGATACATAGATTACTAGAAAGGGGCTAATAATTAAGAGAGAGCTAGCCAGTAAGAAGCCTGTGCAATAGGTCCAACAGTTTATAATTAATACAAGCCCCTGTGTGTTTATTTGGGACTAAAGGGCTGCAGGACCAGGAGGGACACAAACTTTCGTCCACAAGCTAGCTTTTCAGAACCTATTTCCTGTGGTGTGATGCCTCGCTCAGCCTTGATGCAGAGGGGAGGGGCTTGGTCCTGCCTCAGTGTGATATGCCATGCTTTGCTGACTCCCATGGGAGACCTGTCACTTTCTGAGGAGCGGATGGGGTGGTGGGTAAAAAGGAGGTGGGGAGGGTATAGGAGGAGAGGAGGGAGGGGAAACTGTGATTGGTATATAAAATAAATTTAAAACTTTAATAAAAAATAGACTCAGACTGTAGTGATGAAGATTATGATAGAAATCAGCAGGCGAGACCTTCACATGCCCCGTCACTGAGATTGCTCCCCTCCCTTTTTTTTATCTAACATTTTGAATTTATATGGAAGAAGAAACCCATTTGGAAAAAGAGTACTCTTGTTTGTTTTTAAGAGTGAAAGTCCCCCACTCATTCCCTTTTTTAGGAAGGTCTTTATAATGGCTTCACTTACTTAACCAGTTACCCTTCAGACAGACACTTTAGTTTTTCCCAAAACTGAAACTATTACAGATGGATACGCTCAATGAGCTAAGATCTGGAACATGTTCAATGATGTTCTTGACATAAATCTCCAGAAGCGGAGGATTAACCTGTTGCCCCTACTGGTTCCGCACTTATGACACTGGGAACAGCCAGGTTGTGCTAAGACTTAGAGCAAACAGATCGAACTTAGAGGCTCATCATTGTCCCAAGTCAATACTTGGCTCATTTTCTTACTGTGAAGCCACGTAACACTTTCCCCCTAAATGCGGTACCAAGAATCTCAAGCCTGCCATACATACTCTACTGCTGGCTCACACCCTCAACTCTGCCCTATAGCATTCTAAACTCCCCTGTGTCCCTTTGTCTCTAGGTCACACCAACATTTGGATGTCTTTTAAAGAAAGAACAAACCTACTAATTAAGAAAAGTGGCTACGTAATGATAAAAGTAAATCAAAGCTTCTATATATAGAGAGAAGTCATATATATATATATATATGTCTACTTTTGGGAAGACAGATAAGCACCTAGAAAACTGGACACGCTAGAGCAAAACAAACTATCCCTTTCTGATATGAGCAAGAGAATTGCAAGTCCCCCCTGGAGCTTTAAATACACTAAATCAAGTTCAATTAACACTGTCAGCCAGCAGAACTGTAACTTTTCAAAATTTTTGCTACCACTAGGCAAAGTGAGACAAGGTTTGCCCTGCACATAATGAGAAGCACAGAGGGTCACTCTCAGCTAATCTGAGACCAATTCTGAATTAATATTAAGGGAAAATATTTCCATGTGGTAAGCATCTCTCAGAAACGATCCCTGCAGCGAGCATCATGCTGTGAGTTTCAAAGGAAATGAGGACAACATTTACAAAGAATGGTTTTCCAGACATCCAGCTTGACAGAAGATTCCAACCTGAGGCTACAGGGCAAGAACCTGCTGGTTTAGTGAGACGATGCAAAGCATGACCTCAGATGCCCAAGTTAGGACAAGTGATGCTTGTGCCTGTGACAAGCTGGGAAGTAAAGCCAGGATACTGGTGACTACAATAGGAAGGGGCCAAACAGCACATTTACTGTCGCTGTATCCAGGGACTTGGGAAGGAACAGTCAAAGAGCTGGGGAGATGGCCAGTGGTTAAGTGCACCTGTCTCATAACCACGAGGACCAGAGTTCAGATCTCAGAAGCCACAAAAAAAGGCAGGCATGGCCACCTTCTCCTGAATGCACTGGGGAGGGTACAGGTAGGATTGTGGGGCTCACTGGTCAGCCAGCCCAGCCAGAAAGAGGGAACTGAGGTTCAGTGAGGGATCCTGTCTCAAAGGAGTAAGTAAGTAAGGTGGAGAATGACAGAGCTCGACATCTGAAGTCTTCCTCTGGCCTCGGCCTCTGCAGGCAACACACACACACACACACACACACACACACACGCACGCACGCACGCACGCACGCACACACGCACGCATGCACACACGCACACACACACACGCATGCACGCATGCACACATGCACACAAAGGCAAAATCAGGCAGAAAGGCAGTGCAGAAGCAAGGACAGAGTTCCTCCCCATATCCTTGAGCCACTGAAAACAGCATGTGGGTCTGTAAGGTCAGACCCTGGTTTGTCTACTTTTCTGATGTATTGCATTGATGCAAACATTCTAATTTTTTCTAAAATGAGGAGAAACTTAAAACACTCATCTATAGAACTAAGTTCCTAGACTCTAAAAGGAAATCCGGTAAAAAATTTACAAGCACTTTTTTTTGGGGGGCCAGGTCACCAACTTTACCAAAGAATTCAAGCTGTGTTGAAATAAATAGGTATTCAAACAAATAAATAATAAGTGAGCGCCTACTAAAAAATGCTCTCCAGAAAGATATTCCTTGGTGGTGGATCTGCATGGGTCTTAGACTATGCTGGGGTCTATGGACACCAAACACAGGCCCAGATGCTAGAATGCCCAGCACTAATTTAGAGGGAAACAAAAGTAACTTACTGAGTTATTACGATTATTACAAAGGCCTTTTTGAAATCTAAGGAGAAGTGCTGTCTTTTGAATGAAAATAAGAAAGAGATTAGGTGTGGGTGAGGTCTAGAGTTAAATGCAGAAAATAAGAACAGATGTATGTGTACACGCCTACACACAAACATGTATACAAGCACACAATTAAAAAAAACACTGCTTGGCAAATCACACGATTTCTTCTGGGCTCAGTGGAAGAGAGACAGGATTCAGGGATGCTGCCCATCTGCTGCTTTGTAAAGTTGCCATTCCCTATATGTGCCAAACACTTCACAGTTGCCCCCCCCCGGTACTTCAAGTGCTCTGTAGCTGCCCATGGCGAGTGGCTACGTGTTAGACATGCTCCATTTTCACACATAGGTTCACCTGTGGTGACGGGTGGAGTACGACATACATCCTGATCATCTGCAGGGCTCCGTGAGCAGTTCCGATTGGCAGATAGGATGAGAGCAGGGTGTTTGTGTTTCTAATCGGAGTCCAGCTGATGGTGGTGATGCTGCTGGTCCAATCCACACTTGGAGAATCTTTGGTGATGACACTGGCTGAGCCCAAGATTCACCATCAGCTCAGACTGACTTCTCCCCTTCTCATCAGCAAATGCAGGAAGGTGTCTGCATGCGAGTGGTACTCGGCCTCAGGAGGTTGATGTGGTTTTACAATCAATTGCTTTTCAAAGGTCAGGTCAAAGTCTCCTAAACTCAGAGCCTTTCAGTGAGAGTCATATTGCCTGGAACTGGGGACAAAACGCGTTTGCCTACATGAACCTTTTTCAATGGACAGTGTCCTGGCTGGGAACCTTGGATCTGGGGCAGACTGTCAAATCAAAGGGTCTAGGACAGGTTAGCTTCTCAGTGACTCAGAGAAGACAAGTCATGGCCCACACCATAGGACCATTTTGAGGCTAAAAAAGAGGAGCACAAGAAACACTTCAACTTGTGCCCATGAGCACCTGGAGGTTCATCAATGACAGCTTTTCTATTTTTACTAGTTCTTAATAAAATCTATAATCACATTAGGAGTGTGATTTCTTTTAGGGAACGAACAGATTTCTTGGTGGTTATGGACATTTGCTGCCCTTGCACAGGGTTTGAGTTTGGTTCCCAGCACCTACACCAAGCTGTTCACAACCACATGTAACTCCAAGGGATTTAACCCCCTCTTCTGAACTCCATGGGTATCCACAGCTCATACATTCTCAGACCCACACAGAGGCACAACTATACACACGTAATAAAAATAAATTTTAAATGAGTGTCTAATTTAAGCCAACATCAAAATATGTTTCCTATGCTTCTTAATACTCATGTTTGGGGAAATAGCTCAGAAGCAATATTAAAATTTGCTACATGAATTTTACAGAGGTATTTTAAACATGATAGCCAAGAGTCATCTATACACGGCACACTGGCAGGTGCTACTGAGAACAGTTTCTTCAATTACATTCTCGTCTGACAAGAGAGAAAAGCCCTGAACACTACACTGTAAGCTTCAGAAGAGCTGATGGCTAGGGTTTGAATCCCCAGCCTCTAGCTCATTCCCAGGGATCTGGAATATGCTCAACAATATCTGAGAGATGTATGAGTTGGGTGGATGCATAGATGGGGTTCTTATGACTAGATGGCTGATGGATGGGCAGTTGAATGACTAATGCCCCTCTTGTATTCTCTGTTACAGATTAGAGTCTACTATTCCAGGCTCCGCGAACACCTGGCCGACTTCATCATTTAAAAGATAAGGTCCAAATGACACATTTAAGACCATAAATTACTTATTCCATGATAAACCCTAAACCTTAAACATGGCTCAGAAAGGAGAGGAGACAAGAGGGTGCTTCACTCAACAAGAGGGAAATGGAGGGGAGGAGAGGATGGGAGGGAGGGAGGGGAAGGAAGAGGAGGGGAGGAGAAAAGAGAAGAGGGGAGAGGAGAGGACAGAGAAGGAAGGAGGGAGGGACCGAGGCATAAGTAGAAAGGAAGGAGGAAGTGGGGGACACTTAAAGACTAGCCATATTTTATAGTATGTACTCACTCATAAGTGGATACCAGGCATAAAACAAGACACCCAGCCTACAATCCATAACCAGAGAAGCTAGAACCCTCTTCCAGGAAGAGATGGAAGCAAATACAGAAATCCACAACTAACCACTGGGCCAAGCTCCTGGAGTACAGTCAATGTGAGGGAGGAGCAATAATATGAACAAAGGAGTCAGGACCATGATGGAGAAATCCACAGAATCAGCTGACCCGAGCTAGTGAGAGATCACTGACTCAGGTCTGACAAATGGGGAACCTGCATGAGACCAAACTAGACTCCCTTAATATAGGTGACAAAGGTGTGACTGGGACAATGTATGAGGCCACTGGCAGTGGGCCCAAGACCTAACACTAATGTACAAACTGACTTAGTGGAGCCCATTCTATATGGAAAGATGCCTTGCTCAGCCTAGACACAGGGGTATGGGGGTGGACAGGTGCCTTAGTCCTGCCCCAACTAGATGATGGGGCAGACTTAGTAGACTTCCTATGTGAGGACTTAACCTCTCCATGGAACAGATGGGAAGAGGGGGGGAGTGGAGGGTTTGGGAGGAAAGGAGGGAGGGGGAACTGGGATTGGAATGTCAAAAATAAATTAATAAAAATGAAAGAAAAGACAGTCATATTTTATTAAGGTGCACATCATCTTCTCCTCCTCCTAGCATCCCTCTCTGCCACAGATCTCTTTTAACCAAAAGCATAATCTGGCATTTTCTAAATCTATTTCTAATCAATACAAGTCCTTATATTAATAAAATTCTCTGAGAAATACACTTACAAAATGGGGAAAATGCAGCTTTTGATAACATATTGTTAATATGTGAAATAATATATTACATATGTACAAATATGATATTTCTTTTTTAAAAGATTTTATTATACACAGTGTTCTGCCTGCATGTATGCCTTCAGGCCAGAAGAGGGCACCAGATCTCATTATTGATGGTTGTGAGTCACCCTGTGGTTGCTGGGAATTGAACATAGGACCTCTGGAAGAGCAGCCAGAGCTCTTAACCTCTGAGCCATCTTTCCAACCACAAAATATGATATTTCAAAGTTAACTTTCCCAGTAGAGCTGTTGCTTGTCCAACATACATACTTGTTTTTCTTCTTCAGTAACAAGCCCCTGATTTACAGATGACTCTAACTGGGAGGACCCCCGCAAGAGCATCATGTTCTCTTAACTGTCGAGTGATCACTTAACACATTAAAAAAATAACATTTATTTTTATTTTGTATTTATGTGTGTATCTATCCCCTGGAAAAAGGCTCTGTTTTCAAATTTCTCCATAGTTGTGCAATAAGTTAACAAGAATTGACCCAATAAGATAAAACTGTCCCATGAGATTTCCAGTGAGTGTCCTTACTTAGTGTGGTTCCACATCTTTCCTCGGCATGATGTTGTCATGGCTGGACCTTCCACAATGTTTCTGGACCAAGAGAAGAAGGGTTATATTTTAAGGATGAAAAGCGGGGAGGCTAGATACAATGTGGCCCCTATGACCTGGCATCTCCATATGGAACTTTTACCAGCCAGGTCTAGACATCTGTCCTGTAGGAGGAAGGAACTGTTCTGTTGTTTAAGCCACTGTTCTGTTTTGTTTTCTTTCTAAATGCAGCTCAACCAGACTTTATGTACATGGATCACACACTACTATTCTTGGCTACTTACAAAGAGTGGGGTTCATATTTTAAAAATTGTCCAGAGCTGAAAACTTCCATGAGGAAGTGGTGGATGGCAGTGAGATAGGCTAATAACTGATATCTATTTAAAGTTACAGTTTGGATATAAAGTGTTCTCTCAGAAGGCTCATGTTTTGGAAGCTTGGTCCCCAACTAGTGCCTATTCCTGACTTAGTTACCATTCTATTGCTGTGAAGAGACACTATGACCATGGCAGCCTATAACAGAGAGCATTTAATTGGGGGCTTGATTACAGTTTCCGAAGGTTAGTCCATTTCCATCAGTATGTGGTGCATGGTGGCAGGCAGGCAGGCAGGTGTGGCATTGAAGCAGTGCCTGAAAGCTTATATCTATCCCCAAATAGAGACAGAGGGTGAGAGTAGACCTCAAAACCCACCTCCAGTGATACCTCCCGCAAGGCCACACCTCCTCCCACAAGGCCATACCTTCTCCCGCAAGGCCACACCTACTAATCCTTTCCATATAGTTCCACCAACTGGGGACCAGGTATTCAAATATATGAGCCTATGAGGGGCATTCTCATTCAAACAACCACACTGACCATGTGGTTCAGAACCATCAGAGAGAATTTAAAGAAAGAACCAGAGATACTTGGAGATGCAGAATGCAGAGCTTAGCAGGTGGTCCTGGAAGGAGTGTAGAAGACCAACATGCCAAGAAAAATGCAGTGAAACTTGAATTCCAAAGTTGGAATGAGGGAATTAGACAAGAAGCCACTCTTGTTACAATGTGTCAGGGAACTTGTCTCCATTTTGTCCATGTCCTAAGACTTTGGACAGGCTGAATGATGGGTTGCTGACACAGGGAATTTCAAGGCAGCGCTGCGTTCAGGCATGGTTATTGCCAGCTGCTTTGGTCCTGATTCACAGTGAAAATTGGAAGCAAACATCAGAACAGAAGGAATATTGAAGGAGTGTATTTAAAATTGGAGTCAAGGGATGGTTACTAAAATTATTAACTCCATGAAAAAAGCTAAGTACATTACACTGAGACAAAAGGACTGGTGGCTGATGATCCCAGTATCTGACTGAGCCCAGGAAAGATCTTAATTCAAGAAGGGCAGCTGGGGAAGTGTTCCCTGTGCTAATCTATCCAGGGACACAGAGGTCACGGCTGTGGTCCGAGTGAGTCTGGCCATGGCACAGCTGGCCTCTGGCCTTGTCAGTGTGTATATGATGCTAATTTTGCAAGCGTGAAGAAAATGAGTCATAGAGTCCTAGTTTCTACCAAGGTTGCAAAGAAGGGTCTGGCAGATGACACAATATATGGAAAGATCAGAACAGGAAGCAAACTGTCAGCCCCTGAGAGAGCTGCTACTGGAGGGACTAAGAGCAGGGCTTCCCAAGGCTTTGGGGACCCACATCCTGACACCTATATGCCAGAGTTTTTAATGTTTGCTTTGCTGGGTTTTGAAACTGCTTTAATCTGATACCTCTTTGATAGTTTTATTTATTTTTAAAAATATTTTTATTGTTTTATTTTATTGCATGGCTGTTGAGCCTGTGTCATCTGTATGCAGTGCTCATAGAGGGCAGAAGAGGGCATCAGATCCCCTGGAACTGGAGTTACAGACAGTTGTGAGCTGCTATGTGGGTGCTAGGAACCAAATCCAGGTCCTCTGGAAGAGCAGCCAGTGCTCTGAACCATGAGGCCATCTCTCCAGCCCCTCTTGCTATTTTTCTATTCCTCCCTTTGGGGGTGGGAGTTTGTACTCTATCCTGCCTTTGTATGTTGAAATATGTAACTTTCATACTGACTTTGCAGAGGCTCTTAACTAAGAACTGTCCTTGAGTCTCGGAGAAGACATTAAACTTGGGCTTTTTGAACAGTACTGTTGGGAACTGTCAAGACCTTGATGGGCCTTGGAGCATTTGCATTATGAGATAGACATCAGCTATTTGGGGGGAGGGGTAGGAATGGAATGCCATGATTGAAATGGGACACCAGCCATTTGGAGGGTAAGGATTGAATGCCATGATTTAGATATGGCTGTAGTGTGAAAGACTTGGTTCCCAGTTGGTGACCCTATTGAAAAGCAATTTAAACATAAAGGTGTTAGTGTCAGTTGGGGTCAGGGCACGGATGGGCTATGAGGTGTGTGAAAATCACTGAAGATATAGATTTGAAAGGAATTTCCTTTCTCTCTTGGCTTCTCTACTGCCATGATATTTCTACATTAACACAATCTAAAAGCAATAGTGCCCGATGGTCACAGAGTAAAACATCTGAAAATATGAGCCAAAGTAGATCTTTCTTCTTTTTAGTTGTTTTTCTCAGATATTTTGTCACAACAGTGTGAGGAAACTGCCACCTGCAAATCCCTTGTTCTTATCCATCATTTCTCAATTTGTAACTTCTAACTTTTGGAAGCGCTACTCCTCTTCCAGTTTCCCAGGCATTTTGTTCTTACTCTTGTTTAGGACCAAGTCCCCTACCACAGTTCCTTTGACCACCATGCCACACACCTTCCTCCCTCTGTGCAAGCTTACGCTGCTCAGCAAAACTCCACATCAGAGTCACTCAGCCAGTTCTCTTAGTGTGAAAATGCTAAATTTGAGGCATTACGTTAACTGAGCTCTCTTCTTTCCATCCCGAACGCTTGTAATTCTACAGCATCTTTAAGAAGCCAGATAGTGCTTAATTGTGACTCACCAGTGGATTCTACAGGTCTGCACATCTATTCATTTGTTTGTTTGTTTTGTGGGGGTAACAGGTGGGAGTAAATTCTCTCCTCATACTGTATTGGTTTCAGGGATTGAACCCAGGTTGTCAGGACTGGTAGCAGGTACTTTATTTGTTCAGCCATCTTGCTAATGAAAGAACAGATTTTGTTTGTTTGTTTGTTTGTTTGTTTTAAACAAATCTTTTTATCAGGCCCTCAGTGAAACAAGAAAATAACATCTTTACTCTTACTATGCTCTCGTACTGTTATTCACCTCAGGGGCTGGGGAGAGGTTCAGTGGGCAAAGTGCTTTCCATGTAAGTACACGAATTTGAATTTGATCCCCAAAAGCCTTGTTAAAAAGCAAGCAAACAACAACAAAAACCTATGCATCCTGGTATGTGTTTGTGATCCCAGTGCTGGGGAGGCTGGGATGGATGGCTTGGGACTTAATGGCTAGTCAACCTGGCTCACTTGGTGAGTGCCCAGCCAGTGAGAGACCTTGTCTTAAAAAAGAAGATGAATGACACCCAAGGTTGTGTTGTGGCTTCCATCCACATGAAACTGGACACACATGCACCAGTACACACACACACACACACACACACACACACACACACACACACACCTGCCTTTTAGATAATTGTAAATTGAAAATTTCAAGTCTTTCTAATTCAAAAACAGAAACAAACAAACAAGCAAATCCTTAACTTGTAGCTTGGACAGACTGAAATTCTGAGCAGTTTGAGCTTACTCAATTTGAGGAGCCCCATCAAGAGAGGCTGTCATGATAGCCCATGCTTTAAGCCCAGTATTTGGGAGGCAGAGACAGGTGAATATCTGTGAGTTCAAGGCTAGCCAGGGATACATAGGGAGATCCTGTCTCAAAAACAAGCAAGCAAAATAGGAAGAAGGCTGTAATCCACAGCTCATGGTGGCTCACATCTTATGATCCCAATACCAGGGAGGTTGGAGAAACCACAGAAGTTCAAGGTCATCCTTGGCTACATAGCAGGTTTGAGGCTGGTTTGGGCTACATGAAATCCTACCAACTAACCAACCAACACACACCCAAAAACATGTAACAAAAGCTCCCCAGATATAAGACAAGCAAAAATGCAAAATTATAACTTTTCAAGGGACCTGTTGACCTATGCAATTGAGAGACTCTAATCTTCAGGGTTCTTCAACTTTGTGGGAAAAGCACCCCACACCAAAAACTCTGCCCAAGAGAAGTGAAATTACTAGATGCATGGCTGAAAACCAAATGAGAAAAGAATAGGTAAGAAAAAAATCAAGTAGCAGGATATGAACTTCCTGTTATATTTGCATATCAGCTATAATGGAGGGTAAATTACACAAGAGAATAAAAAATATCAGCACCTGGTCTTCACAAACCCCTATTTTATGCAGATAATGTGTTGGCTCCTTGGATACAGAGCTGATCAAAAAACTTCACCTTAGACACAATGTTTAGGAGGATTGGCAGAAATCCCCATCACTGGCTCTCCATTCCTAGTGTTTACACACTTGGAATCAGAATATACGTGTGTCTTTTTAGCTTGCCAATTACAGAGTTAATAGTAATTAAGCTCAAGCCATTTGCCATACAACTGAGCACTTCCTACGGGGTGATTCAATCCTCAAATAAATAAGAGAAAAGCGAGTGTAGTCTATCAGTGGATGCATCTTAACGAGTTTCCCTCATATATGATCCACTTGCTGCTAACCCGGGTGGGGTGATGAGTTTCCCACATGCATGATTCACTTGCTGCTGACCCTGGATGGGGTGATTGGGAGAGCAGCCATCCATCCAAGCTTTAGACAAGGCACCCCTATTAACACATAGACTAAACCTAATTTTATTATAACAACTGGTGTCCCCTGGCCTCCATGCAATTATTCATATCATTATCTTGGTTTCCCTATCACCAAATGGCATAATTCGGGTACAGGACAATTTTTGCCATTTCATGTTTTAAAAAATCCCACATAAGTGTACTTGATTATCTAATAACAAGAAAGCCATCATTTCCATCAATAGAAACTGAACTAAGTGTCACAAAGTCCCTTGTTCCTGCTATACAAGGTTTTCTCCAAGTAATTTAGCCCTTCACAAATCAGAAAAAAATAGGTCCTGTATTCTTTTCAATGCCTAAATTAAAGTCTGGGTCTAATTTGGAAGGAGCCAAGTCTACAATCACCAGTATGTTAGGTATTAAACTGTCAAAAAAAGTTACTTAAGACTCAACATACCAGAAAACTGTGTGACATCCCAGTCCTGCCCAGGCTTCTCCAAACCCAAGAGGGGGATAACAATTTGGGAGACTGTGAGTTTGTTTCCATTTCTCAAATAGTAAGACATGGCATTTGTTAACACTTCGGGAAATGCAAAAAGGTGTACGGAAGAGCAGAAAAACTCATTCGACTTCCTGGTCCGTGAGCAAGCCCTTTTCCTTGTTCTGTGCATCCTCTTCCTCCCCCCATTCCTCCCCCCACTCCCCTCCTCACTTTCCTCCCATCCCCTCATCCCCTCTCCTCCTCAGTACTAGGGATTGAACCTAGAGCTTCAGATGTGAGATGAGTACTCTACCCTTTATCTCCCCACGCCCCCAGAGGAAATGGCTGTCTTCCTTACAGTACTTTGTGTTTCCTGCAACATTTCATCACTTTGGAGAATAATCGACATCACTAAGTATGTATAATTCTGAGATCTGTTCCTTGTGGGCTTTATGGTTGCTTTATTTTTAAAGGCCATCTGTTTAATATTCGTAAACGGCTCCCTTATATTTCAGGCAAAGATCATTTCAACATCTTAACTTGAGCACTCTGGAGGCATGTGCAGACAGCCTGTGCTTCTCATGACTGGAATTCAGCAATGTGTCCTGGGATTATTTGGTCCCATGGAGCCTCACAACAGCACAGGGGCCGACCTTCCTGAAAAACCTGATTGCAAATGTAGTCTCGTGCCAATCAGAATTTAGTGAGACATTTTCTTTTTAATGTCTCACCATATCCATCATTTCACACCTGGTGATCTCTGAACTTCTCAAGCCGGAAGATTGTGAATCCAGAAGCAAGAAAAGGAGGCGGTACCCCGGAGGAGCAGAGGACTCATCACAGGCATTCATATGATGTAAACAGCCCTCCATATGCTTTGAGGGAGGCAGAGGAGGAGGAGTGGCAGAGACTGTTCAACAGGACTTCAAGCTGAGATTTCTCCTCTTTGCTCCAAATAAGTCCTTTCCCAATTGCACAGCAAGGAAACTTGCAGGAGGACTGCCAATGCGCAAAGATACTTGGAGTACTGTGTCTGACAAGGGAATTTTGACAAATGGTTACCCTAGGAAAATGACCCAAAAATATACTTTTCTAATAGATTAAAGAGATCAGTATGTATAATAGATTTTTTAAGTGTGTATGCTGGCCCAGAATAGGAACTGGAGGTATGAAGCAACATTCTGTGGACTATCGGCCAAGAGCGCCTCTTGGAAGTTGTGGTTCCACAGTTTCTGAAACAGAAGCCCCGAGATCCTCTGTCCTGTCGCTTATGTTCCTGCATGAGAAGAACTGCTGATGCCTGCAGGTTTCAGTCACGAGGCAACGCAATAGTTCTGGAGCTGGAGGAGTTTCAGTTGGCATTTCATCAATGGAACAGTAGAATGCCACTTCCCAGTGTGCAGACACCATTTATGGAGGTCAGGAGAGCGCTGTTAACCTATCACCACGAAAACCTTCTCTAAATATGATATGCATTCTGTATTCCAGAGACTGGGTCATTTCAGGCAGACATATTTTTAGGCACCAATGGCGATTCCAAATCATGATAAATAGAATGGTGTCAAATGGCATTTTTCCTGGAACTTATACCATTTGAAGTCCCTGGAGAGGCAAGTCTTTTATAAGATTTTATACCAGTAATTTTGAATTCCTCTAAGTTCAAGGTTGCTGGGATCTCATCCTGGCACTCTCTATGCCTCTGAGGGGACAGGTGTGTTCACTCATCTTGTCAAACATTGAAGGAGGGAAAACAATGGCTTCTTCTGAAGTGGAATTGCCAAATTTAACAACCTAACCGCAGTAATTAGATGCATATCTACTGAATTTGTGCCAAATACAACTTTCAACACTTTCAGTTAAAAGCATACCTTTTCAATTTGTTCTCCAAAAGTTGGTTGTGATGAACTACTTGTATTAAGTATGAGCTCTTGATCTATGTATTGGAATATTTCACCCAACAACAACAAAAACCCAGTTGACAGGAAAATGTCAATAAAAGAGTACTCACAGGCCACACGATGAACATCTCTAAGTATATTTCACAGAAAATTTAATTCTCGGTTATCTATGAAGTGATTTCCACACCCAGACCCAAAAGCAGGGCATGGGCACAGTTCACACTAAATATCAAATATGTGTTTGGGGTTACCCACAGTTTGCATTAATGGGCTTCTTGTAGGAGCATGGTAACTTGCTGACAGTGCAGAACCAGCTTTCACTGTTTCTGGGTGACATATTTTGTTTTCTTCACAAACAAAACAACAAAATTCAAATCTGTTCACAGAAGGTTCTAGAGGAATTTTTAGTGTTTTAGAAATGAGTGCACCTTTTGAAAATGAATTATGAATAATACTTTTGGATGTTCTGGTGCTTCTTCTCCTTTTTAAAAACAAATTTGTTACTATGAAAGTTGGTCCTAAAATTATAACTAAGGGAGAAACGTCAGACCTGCCCACATTTTAAATGTTGCTGTCTGTTGACAGATATGACAGCTACTGCTAAAATGCCAGGCTTGACTGACATCACCCCCTCCACACCAACTGCAATCAAGCTTTTTAATGTTGACTGGTATATTTCAGTGAACTCTGGTTACTCTCTTGGGAGATCTGAATTGTCCAGTTTCCACTAGGCACAAGACTTTAGGTAGTTTAAACCAATTATTGAAACCTTGCTTACAGTCCTCCACTAGTTTCCTTCAGTTACAGAAGGACTGACTCAGTGTTCAGAGTTTGCCTCCCTGCCTGCAGCACAATCCCCAGGATAGGGTCGATCCAAGAGAAGAAAGACAGAAGTCTGGTTCAACATGACTTAGTGGCCAGCATTAGAATGTGGCATTGGGCAGTTTATTTTAGGCATATTTAAGTGCAGTACAATTGGAAAAATGCTTCCTGGTGTTTCTATGTGCACAAAAAAGTTTAAGGCATAATTACATTGAGACTTTCTTCAAAGCACATGCCACCTCTTCCATGAAGATGGGTTCTACAGGTAGATTGTATGTGCTATCTTAAGGGCCTGGAGGGGTATCTGGTGTCATCTTAGTCATACTGATAGTGCAAAGGTCACCAGGCTAGCAACCACCTCTGGTCCTGTTTGCAAGGGTCTGGGGAGCAAGGGCAGGTATGGTCTGGTCACCTAGGCTATTAATCACCTCTGATTCTGTTTGTGGGAGCCTTGGGGAAACAGATGTGGGCTGGCCCAACAGATAGCACAGAGGTCACCAGGCTATTAACCACATCCATCCCCAGACTTCCGGGCAGAAAACAGGTTTGACTTCTCTTCCTTTGAAAAGACAACCCTGAGTTTAACATCCCTGGTTTCTCTAGTGTTTATCTGTGAGCACAAGGACCTCTGTGTCCCCAACACATGCTGAGTCTCTCTCAGAACTTTCTGTTCTTTTTCTCATGTCTCCATCCTTTTGCCTACTATTTTCCCTCCCTCCTTTCAAAGCTGAAGCGATAGTTCAGCGGCAGAGTGCTTGCCTCCCATGCACAAGGCCTTGAGTTCAATCCTGAGCACTTCAAAATAAATAAAAGCAACAAAAATAAATAAAACTGAACTCCTCCATAGCTGCCAAGAGCCACCTGACATAGACTCTCTCCTGTAACCCCTTCCTACTTATGACTCCCCAGGCCACTGACAATATGGAGGTACACTGTGTTCACCATACACTTTTTATGCGATCCTTAGAGCTGGCACTATCTGTGAGGGCAATGACCTTTTGTACTGACCCTCTGTCCTTGATTCTTGATGCAAAAGAGACCTTCATAAAGTATTTTTAGAATACTAAGCAGTATTCAATATAGCCCAGCAAATTCAGTTGATAAGCCAAATCCATTGTCTCTCAGGTATGTCCTACCTATACCCCAGGATAGATATGGATGTGGCCCAATAAAAGACCATAAACTTTCTTAAAACATTATGAGGGTTGTTTTCTGGTGTGGTTTTATTTATTATTTATTTATTTTTGTAACTTACTGCCCAGTTCTTGAGGGTGAGGTTGGTAGATGATGCTGTGCCACAATGTCAAAAGTTGAGATGAGCCTAAAAACCTGGATTGAGGGATGTGGGATGGTAGTTAATACAGCCAAGCAGCATGTTTGGCCTACACTGGCCCACACAAGGAAATCGTGGCACCACGGCGTTCTGCAGTAAGTGCAGTCATAGCCCTGCAATGCATCCAAAATGCAAAAGGCAGCAAACTGTACCCGGTGCTTGCTTCTCCTATCAACCTTCTTCCTGTGCTCCTGCCCCACTTCCTGTGACTTCACACCCTCAGCTTTACCTGCAGATGCCCCCTGATAGCCAGTGAGCTTTTTTATTATAGCATATGCTAAGCCATATCAGAGATTTACTCCTTTTCCAAGTTAGTCAACTCCCACGCCCTCAGCCAAATACCATATGACATGTGAGGAACCAATTAGACCCCATAACTTAAGTAGTTGATAGTTGAGCAGGAATGAGCTCAGCCATCCAAATAAATGTCTTTCAAATATTACTAATTGATGTAAATTCTAGTCACTGAATATGCTGAAGAGAGATTCTCTTTGGGAGACCTTCCGGAAGTCACTTGGACCTCTTGGGTCACAAGATACCCCCAGCCACAGACAAACACAAAGAAAGCGTCAATGACTAGTCATCCCATCCCTGAAAGGCCTCTGCAGGGATTTACCTTGGTGCCTTCCCTAAGGGATCAGTGTTCGGATCGCAGTCACCTAGTACGTGCAGAAAGTCACCATAGGACACAAAGAGCAGGGGGAGGAGAATAAAAAGTTGAGACCACGTTGATAGATAAGAAAGGCTGCTACTTCATTCACTATAGAAGACTCCACACCAAGACGGCACTTGACACTCATGCAGAAAGGTCTGTTAAAAGAACCACTAGAGCTGACTCTGCTCTGCTCTGCTCTGCTCTGCTCTGCTCTGCTCTGCTCTGCTCTGCTCTGCTCTGGCTCCATTTTAGTTTCTCCATCCTCAATCTGATCTCATTTCCAGGGTGGCCATTGCTCTAACAACTGCACATGCTGACATCAAGGGAAGGAGAGGCTATCGCACACAAGAGTGCGTTATGAAGAGGAGTGGAAAGGGCGCAGGCTTCACTCTCTCAGAGAATAATTCTGAGACATAAAAACCACTTTCAGAGGAGGCTGAAACCCAAAATAGTTGCAACCTTAAACTTCAGTTTAAGAGTTTGGGGGATGTTACATGCTTCCATGTGGTTGCCTAGGGAACAGGATTCATTTATCGCTCGCTGTCCAATAGTTTCTAAGAAGTTGCTATCCTACATTGTATCTATGGATGTTAAATTCACTCTAAATAGAAAGAGCTTTCCAAAATATGCAGTTTAAATTATAGTAACAAGATTGTCAGGAAAAGATGTCAGAGAAAGCATAATCCCCTGTAATATATTTTGCTACCTAAATAAATTAGCATTCTTCCATCTTGATTAAAAGCACTTAGCACATAAAAAACCCAAATAGGGATAGTCCAGCTGAACTAAACTTATTATTCTAGATTTCCTCCAAACACTCAAGAAAGAATACCACTGAGAAAGAATTCGATTTCCTTCACTTGGCAAAATTTTCTTCAACTCAGGCCTGTAATAAGCCCAGCATTCAGGTGATTCTTAGAGGGAAGGTTCTCAGACATGTTGTTAATGGCATCATCACGCTTGGGCACATGTGTTCACATATGTGTATGTGTTTGTGTGTGCATGTGTGTGTGCATGTGTGTGTGTATATATACATGTTGTTTAAGAATAGCACTGTTGACAAAATCCCTGTTCTTTCTACCTCCTATGACTTTTTCAGGCCGAGGTAATGATTTCATCTCTGGTCCCCTTGTGCTCAGAGAGTAAAGGGCACCCCAGGAGCCAGCTTTTTGACAGGTAGACTATTCTTTCTGCTTGTTCCTTGCTGGTACTTTTGGCTTTTCTACACCATATCGTTCTTTACAAGGAAACCAGAACATAAACTTTATCTCTTTATGTTCCTCTTAGAAACATCATGTGTTAAAACCTACTCCAAGGAAAGACCTTGTACTGACAAGAGAGTCACAGTGATCGGTGCATTTAATTTCTGTGAAATGTTAAGAGCTCACTTGGACTATACCTGAGACCAGAGACTTTGTCCCTGAAACACATGTCCTCAATAGACCATCTCTAAATCTCAGTTAACCAGAATAAAACCATAAGAGAAGAATTCCTACTTGTCATAAAACACTGTCCTGGGTACTGTGGGACTTTTTTAAAAAATGCTAAAAAATTTTTTTCTGAAAAGTTTCTGGTCCAGCCAAGATAGCTCAAAGAGTGAAGACACATGCCACTAAGCCTGAAGAATGGACCTCAATCCCCAGTACCCATGTGACACAAGAAGTAAACTGACTCCCACAGGACCTTCACATGGACCTCAACACACACACACACACACACACACACACACACACACACACACACACGTAAAAGTAAAATGTTTGCAAAGCAGGCCCTCATTTGGGCACACAGCCAGGTTTGTCTTGTATGACTTTTAAGCTGTCATAAGAATGAAGCTCAGGATGGCCGCTCAAGGTTGTGGAATAGCTTACTCTGTTCACCCTTTTATTCATGACAACCTATGGATGATTGCCTCTGATTCACACAAAGACTGCAAAGAGGTGTTTGTTTGAACACTGAAGTGGGTGAATGGTGGAAAAGAAGTTACTCTACACAATGTTAAGTTTTAAACTGGTAGTGGCCATTTACTTATTTAAGAATATTTAGTTCTACAGAAGACACAGACTGTAAATGGAAAATATGAAGTTCACAACTTATATCTTGTGTCAACAAGTAACTTATGAGCCAGTAGCATGACAAGTCAGGCTGGACCACTGTTTTTAAAAGGCCAACTAAACAAATAATAATAGTGAAAAGCAGAAAAAGAAGATTTACTTAGTGTGGTCATGTTGGGAAAAGGACCAGTGAACCTTTCAAGTTCATCTTTAGGGTCCTGGTATAAGGTTTAGGTTTAAATAGAAGTGAAAGAGCCATGTGCAGCTTAATAGTCCTAGTCTAGGCTTGTCCCGTCTTTGTCTGAGCTCCAGTCTCTCCCACAATTGTCTGCCAAGTTGTAAATCTCTTTCTGGGAGACACACTCTGCACTAGCTTGCACCAGGCTGCCGGCTTTTCCTTCTCCTAGCATGAGATTCCTGGGAGAATGGCCATTGCTTTTGAGTCCATTGTCTCAACAGTCTGATAACCAAAAGGGAAGGGGACAAGTGTCCTTTTAGAGTATCTTTACTCCTACCAAGATGAATTCAGAATGTATGTGTGCTAAGAATTAGAAAAGGGTAGAAATGTTCATTAAACATTAAAGTGGTTAATGAGCGTTAAGTGTGCACGAGTCAATTAGTATTCATGAAGTCATCAATTACCAACTAAATAAGTGAGCTCACATCTGTGACAAAAAACACCTCTACCTGTATCTCTATGATGGAGTCTCCTTGCTCTCAACCTCAGTTCTGGTCCTCATTGCCCCACCATTGCAGGGAAGGCTGATGAGAGAGAACTTAGGGGAAGGAGAAGGGAGGGGAAATGAAGAGGGAGGGGAGGAAGAGGGAGGGGGAAGAGGGAGGCTGATGGCTGATTAGGATTCACACAGAATTGTCCTTCTACCTCACTGGTACATGAGCATACTCCACCTCCCTCCCTTACTTCCCACTGTGTGTTTTTAATTGATTCAATAAACCATGCAACTCAGGCATCTTAATTTGTGATCCATAACCTCTGGGATCGCTTACCTCGTAGTATATAGAGAGGCTATTTGCATTAAGGTAATTTCCCACATGACAAAACTCATCAGTGTTTCTTATCTCCACACTGAGTGCTAATTGTCTGCCACCATTGGCCAAAAGAAGAAAAATAAATGACAAGTGGCAACTAATTACAAATGAGGAATCAAAAAACAGTCAATATTGCTTAGTTTTGGGGGCTTGGCTATATGTCACATGTATATTTTTTCCTTAGCTCAAATTGTTATAGATATTGGTATTTCATGAGATTCTACAGGGCTTATAGCGATCTACAAAGAGGGCTATCTCAGGGCATTCGGCTGGGATAAATTTCATTGCCATCATTTTAGAAAGATGTTCACTCACTGTGTGAAATGATTCACCGCAGCTCTGTGTTGAAGTAGGGAAAGGGAAGCACCGTCTCCGGCATTTCAAAGTGTCTACTGTCTATACGTTATAACTGATATAACTAGAGTTACAGTAAGGATTCAATGACATAAGACGGGCATCCAGTGCTCTCCTATGATGGTGGAAGAAACCCCAGCTAACTTTCATAACACATGCAAATGAAGTTTATGGGAATTCAAAGCCATGAGCAATCACATTCGCCAGAAGATTTCAGTTTAAAAAATAGTGCAAAGCCTCTTTTTTTTTTTTTTTTTTTTTTTTTTTTTTGGTTTTTCGAGACAGGGTTTCTCTGTCTTGTTTTGGAGGCTATCGGTCCAGCCCAGCCTCGAACTCACAGAGATCCGCCTGCCTCTGCCTCCCGAGTGCTGGGATTAAAGGCGTGTGCCACCACCGCCCGGCTCGCAAAGCCTCTTGAGATAATGTAGTGATACCTGCAGAGAGCTACTGCAGTATGGTGTAGAGTAGTCCAAAGCTTGAAGTAGTTACATCAATTGAGAAGCAATCCCATACATTATGATGCAGTTATCCACTAGAATATATGTAGCCATCAAAGATTACACTGTAGATAAATGTTTAGTATGGAAAAGAACATAAAGCATAAATGTTTAAAATGTGCAAACCCCTCAAAATTCAAAAGGTCAACGAGGTATCTTGTTTCTACCCCAGAATTCCTACTACCTTCATATTAAATACTCAGACTATCTCTTTATCCAAGGGTATCTAAAGACAGTACCTTTACCTAAAGAATCCTCAGTATGCTTACAGAAAGGCCCATGTTTAAAAATACATACACAAGCATGGAGTTGATGCAGACTTATTTAATTCAAATTGTGGGTGTCACAGTATACCCCCACATCTGGAACTCTGCTTTCAATTCTTTAGAGTTCAGCTCAGATATTTTCCATATCAGCAAAATACAGATATGTGGCAGGCATTTTAATAGTCACTGAATATTTGATCATATGGGCTTTAGCAACTTCCATTTATTCCATCTTTCAACGAGATAATTGTGTTGTTTCCAGAGTTTTACTATTATGCATGATACTGCCACATTCCTAAATGAAATACTTAGTGAACACAGAAATGTTCAAGATGCTTTAAGTAAAAATAAAATCAGGTATAAAACAACACTTATAGTAGGATAGTGATATAATTTTGTTAAAATGCATATACTATAGGAAAGAAAAATCTGGAATGAAAGACTACATATATCAGTAGCAGGTAGTACCAGTGTCAGAATTAACTTGACTTTAATTTTCACCCCTTTCCTTCCTGTGTTCTCTGTCACCTACATTTTTGACAGTGAACATGCATCATTTATGTAATAAAGGCTAAATGGCTGTGAGAAATGATATGTGGAAAAAATGACATTTGGAATCAGATCTGAAAGAAGAGTGAAATCATTTTTGATTGTTCAAATGCAGAAAATATTAGAAAGAGTGGAAATTATCATCAAAGCTACATAGAATGGAAGGATTTGGGCAAATTGGAAGCGAGGCTGTCCAGTCAGGTGATGGGATGTCTGGGGCCGGAGAAACAGTTCAGTTAGTGCATTGCTTGCCTAGCGGGTCAAAGTCCTGGGTCTATCCAGCACCACATAGATTGTGGTGCGCACTTGGAAAGTTCAAGGTCATCGTTATAGCCAAACATAGTGAGTTCAAGGCCAGCTTGTAATATGTGAGACCCTGGCTCAAAAGGAAAATGGTCTGTAAGGATACATTAGGGAGATTGAACAGGTTAGAAATTGAATTCAGAGTCTGGGAAGATGGCTCAGTGGGTAAAGTACTTGCTACACAAGCACAGTATCCCCAACAAGTTCAGATCCCCAACCAGGCCAGGAAGTGTACCTCAGTACTGGGAGTGGTAGAGACAGGTAGCCCCAGGACTCTACTGCCAGCCAGTCCAGCCAGTCTTCAAGCCCCAGGCTTCGTGAAAGAGTCTGCTTCAAAAAATAAAATGTGGACAGTGATAGATATATCAACAGCTGAGTCTCTCCTCCCCCATACACGTATACGAAAGAGAGAGAGAGAATGAGTGTGCATGTGAGTCTCTCTCACATACACACTCTCATATACACATTCATTCTCTAGCTGCAAACATACACACACACACATGAATTCAGACCTTTCATACCTAGTGAGATAGCTTTTTTTTTTTTTTTTTGGTTTTTACGAGACAAGGTTTCTCTGTATTGTTTTGGAGGCTATCGGTCCAGCCCAGCCTCAAACTCACAGAGATCGGCCTGCCTCTGCCTCCCGAGTGCTGGGATTAAAGGTGTGCACCACCACCACCCGGCGAGATGGCTTTATTTAACACAGTTAAGTAGCACAGCGTGGCAATGAAGATCGGGATAATAGCAGACACTCTCTGATTTAGTCATGTAATTTAAGCTTCCCAGAAAATTCCAGAACATTACCTTTAGTACTGTGCTTGATATGTCTTCCCAAAAGGTGTCAGAATTACATAACACAGGGCTTCAGACGAGATGCAAAGACAGAGGATGGATGGTAGGGGCCTAGAGGAAACAAATGTTGTGGGGCAAAAACGGTGAGAAGTACAGCCCCATTGCTGTGTCAACACCATCAAAGATGCCAGAAGCATCCAGATTATGTCACTTCAGCATTCCAAGAGATGCCCAAGGGAGGCTCAGAGTTACAATATTTCTACAGACATCATGAAGCACGCAGGTGATCTGGAACACACTCCAGTGACGCCCATATCTGTCACTGCAGCAAACTCAGTCTTAAAGCTACTGAAGGGATGCCCAGACCTTAGATCTTCACTGTTTCTGGTCCAAGGACTTCCAAGATCCAATGCAGAGAATCACCCCTCCCCCTTTTAACAACAATAGCTGAGTAAATGATTGACCTGAAAGAAATTCTCCATGATCATTAAGAAAGTAAAAGAGCAATGAAATACACTGCCAGGCATGCCACGATATGCCATCTCAATATTAGAACATTGTCCTAAGGTATTTAGATCAATCTAAGCCAGTGGACAGCTTTTTATGGAGCAAGCAGTGCTGTGGCCATGCTTTACAGACTCAACTGTCTTGCTGGGTAAAAGTTGTCCTCACTCTGCAGAAATGATGCAATGTGGCCCAGAGGGCTTCATCTGTGTGGTCACACACACCTGACAAGTTGAAAATGATAATGGGGTTCTTTGAGCTTCTGCTGAGTTTTTTTTTTTTTGGTTCTTTGTGTTGTTTTTGTTTTGTCTTGTTTTGTTTGCCAGTTGGGGCGGGGTGATACTAGAGATCAAACCTAGGGCCTTGTGCACATTAGGCAAAGTCTTCTAGTGCTGAGCTGAAGCCCAAGCCTGCATTTCAGTCCTGGTTGAAAAGCTGAGCAGTATCTCTGCTGGGTACCATGGCCCAGGATGTGCTAACTGTTCCAGGGACACTCTGGAAACAGCATCAGTTTCACTCTCTCGTGCCTATAGCAAGGCCAGAGCAACCTTGAGGAATTCAGAAGTGCTTTCAGATACATAACCAGTATCTTTAGTTAATCAAAATGGTAACAGCATGGTAAATGCAAAGAATAAAATTTTCTAAGGAAAGAGCTGAGTCAGATGTTTTTGTGGCCGGCTTCTTTCTGGCCACAATGATTGCTAACAATGACAAGAAAACTTAGAATAATAACTGTATTCTCTACTAGTTTGGGATCAAATAAACATGACTATTTTGTAAAATCAAGAACAAGAAGTTGTCTCTAATGTAATGTCTATATATGCATAATGTCTAAAGTTCTCTTGATGTCTCAAGACTGAAGCTTCGTTTTCAAATTGCTATAAACAGCACGCAATTGAGCAAAAATATTACTGACCTAAGCCAAATGAGAAAATAGCTAAAGGCTTTTCTGCTCTTTATAGAACAATTCCTTAGAGAGTTGGAGAATAGAGGGAATTTTCTAAGAATAGAAAGAGCAGTCTCTCCCTGATATCTACTTACTTCTTAACATCATCTCACATCCACGGGCAGCTTCCTCCTCACACCCACAAGGCAAGGGAGGGCATCTCTGGTGGAAATATCTCTACCTCTAATATTAGACAAGACATAGAATAAGAACAGGACCTAACTGAAAAGATGTTAGATATACAGAGATATAAGAAATACAGAGACGACCAAAGGAGAGGCAGGGCCCACACGTAAACTCTCCAATCATTCTCTAGCACTATCCTGTAGACTAGAGGGCACTGGATAACCGGAAGGAGACAATCCAAAGAGGCTAAATCACTAAAGGTGTGGATGGCCCCTTACCCACCCACCAATTACCAGTTCTCACTATGGCCTGGCCACCAGGAGCGCAAGACAAATCACAGATTAGACGGGATTTCCCTACAGACTCTCATGGCATATCACATTTCCTCTTTGTAGCACATCACAACAGCGCTGTCTTTTCCACTACATTTTAATATCAAAATGACTTGTTTATGAGAATGTAAAATGAAACACACACTATGAGAAATGTGTGGTGGCTCCTCAAAAAAAAAAAAAAGAAAAAGAAAAGAAAAGATAATAGGGACTAGGGATCCAGCCCAGTGGCAGAAAACATCTGCCCAGCATGTCCTAGGTTCAATTCCTAGCACCACCAAAATAATAATAATAATAATAATAATAATAATACCATCAACAACAATGATACTCATGGCCCATATACATCCAAAGGTGTTGAAAGCAGGCTCTATACACTCATGTCCCTAGTCATATTGTCCATAACAGGCAAGAGCTGGGAGCAACTCAGATGGCTATTGACAGTTGAATCAATAAGATAACATGCTTTATATTTATAAAATGAGATATTCTATAGCTTTAAAAAGGAAGGATAGTTGGGTACAGTGGCACATGACTTTAACCCCAGAACTCAGAAGACAGAGGCAGATGGGTCTCTGTGAGTTCAAGGCCAGCCTGGTCTAAATAAAGTTCTGGGACAGTCAGGGCTACATAGAAAGACACCACCTCAAAAAAAATTAACAAATAAGTAGAAAGGAAGGACACTCTGGTGATGTGAAGGAAGTCGGCCCCCAACGTGAAGGACCCTGACTATGTGTGGGGTGTTTTAAAGGAAGACTGCATGTCTCAGAGGCTTGGGCATTTTGATTGCCCCTAGTTGGTACTGTGTCATTTGGGAGGGTTGGGAAAATGGTGGGGTCGGAGGAAGTACATTCCTTGAGGCGGGCTTCAGGAGGAAGTACATCCCTTGAGGCGGGCTTCAGGAGGAAGTACATCCCTTGAGGTGGGCTTCAGGAGGAAGTAATCCCTTGAGGCGGGCTTCAGGAGGAAGTACATCCCTTGAGGCGGGCTTCAGAAGTTCACAGATTTCTCTACTCCCAGCTTGCCCTCTTTGCTGTGTATTTGCAGTGAAGATGCCAGTTTTCAGCTCCCTGTTCCTGCTGCCGTGCCTGCCTTCCTGCTTCCCTGCACGGTGGACTCTAATCCGTATGGAGCCATAAGCCAGAATAAACTCCTTCTTAAGCAGTCATTTGTGGTCATGGTGTTTTATCACAACAACAGAAAAGCGGCTAATACAATGTTAAGTGAAATAAGCCAAATAGGAATGAGGGCCAGCATTGTGAGAAAGTCCAGTTGTATGAGATTCCTAGAATAGGTGATTCCCAAAGACAAGTAGATGAACAGTTATTGGGAGCCAGGTGATGGAGGAAAGGGAATTAGCTATTGCCTAATGGGTATTGGCTTTCTGTTCTGCATTATAAGAAGTTTGGAGACCAGACACAGGATATCATTGGCCTTAACACTACTGAGCCACTTAAGATGGTTAAATTAGCAAGTCTTATTCTAGATTTGCTTGAACACAGCTGAAAACAGCAAGGACAGGTGTAGTTGCATGTGGCTGTAATCCCAGTACACTAGAGACACAGGCAGCACAAGTGCTGTGAGTTCAAGGCCAACGTGGCCTATGTTACAGACCAGCCAGGCTAGAATATGAAATCCTGTCTCAAAAACCCAAAATGAAAATAGAAAATATTAAACTAAATACTAAAAAGTGATCTATTTATGAGTACCTATTATTTAAATTAATTCTCTCTATAAGTACACAATTCTCTCTTTTTTTCTTGTTTCTCTTACATCATACTATAATCCAACCCATCTTTTGACTTAGATGATATTAATATGGAGAAAAATCCACCTTCATCTGACAGGATGTAGACTGAAGCTTATACTTGACAGTGGCAGGGACCAGGCAGGGTAAGTCGCATGCCCCCTAGTCGGTCCCCCCTCCAGAGCACAGCAGCTTCGGTGTGCAATAAACAGCAGGCAGAAAGGATAACCTCTATTCCCTGGCTCCAAAATGCAGGCATGTGCTATAAAACTAAATTGACATCTGTTAGCAGGCTTGTCACATGGGCGTTTTTTCCTGCAGAATCTGGAATAAATTAAACCTTAAAATAAAACTTGGAACAGGGAGGCTGCTTTGCATAATTCCTCCTAGTGGTGTGCTGTGCGCCCATCACACTGATTTTGAAGAGAAGTTCTAGTGCGAAAAGTTTCATTATCGTTTTAATTGCAAAACTGTTGAATGCCACTCCATGCTGGGAAATCTGTGGGGTTTTATTTTAGGGTCTTTATGTTTTTAACTAAATTGTAGCAAATGAAACTTCCTTTCCTGGTGTTTTCACTGGGTAGAAAAGAAACCAGATTTTATGTCCCAATGCAACTTTGTCCACCCCTTCTCAGACACCTGGAGCCTAGCTCATGGACCTGTTCTGCCCGGGCTGAGCTCCAGAGGCAAAAGTGGGCAGGGCAGGTGTGATCTGGAAGAATTCACTCAGGGCCTGGGGCAGGCTCAGTAGTGGACCTGCCCATCAAATAAGCCTGGCCACCTGTGTTTCATCCCCAGAGCTCATTTGAAGGTGGAAAGAGAGAATATCTCCACAATGCTGTCCTCTCACCTCCTACACACACACACACACACACACGCATGCACATACACACACACACCTTCACACATGGATGTACGTGTACATGCACACACACGGGGCTCACTACTAACAAAGAAATAAGTAAATAAATAAATAAAATGTAAAACCTTAGAGCTTGCTCAGAAGTCCATGCCCTCGGAGGATTTGCAAGCTCTCTGCCTTCTGCTATCAAAGGCTTTATGCTTTTATTAAACACAATAAAGCAAGTGCAGAGCTGTATGACTCCCCAAATCTAAGCTGCACAGCAGACCCATGGCTTCCTTCAGAAGAGCACAGCCTACAAAGAGAAATCAAGCGTCCATAATCCCTCCGGTTCATTTGGTTCCCATTCTGCAAGCCCCGTCAGAATGGCAAGTTTGAGACAAATCCACCCACTTCTGGAACACAGAGACAAAGGGAAACAGAGGACATACCAGGAGGCTCATTACCATTGCATGTGACATCGTCCCCATTTGTAGCAAGACTGGGCCCCTCCACACTCACGTCAGCCCTTCTCCATAACGTGCAATCACAGTGTGCCTCGTGGCTGTTGCTTTTCTCCCTAGTGTGAGTTCATTTGCTGCCCTACACTCTCCATGGTGTAGTTCATGAAATGCATGATGGCATGGCATATCTTATAATAGGGAGACTGAGGCATGGCAGACTCCGTGACTCAGTGAGGGAGCGGAGAGGATGCTGCAGAAGTTGACAGCCGGGTTCCCTTCTCCTTCCTGCTTCCAGGGCCTTATTAGCATCAAGAGATGGGAAGACGGAATGAAAGCCTGACTCATTCAAGTCCTCCATGCACAGAGGATCCTCCAAGGAGAGTGAACACACTGCTGCTGTGACAAAATACCCGACATGACCGAGTTAAAGGGAAATGTGATTTATTTTGGCTCATAAGTCAAAGGTTTCGGGTTATGGTCAAGTTTATTTACCCTGTGGTGACTGGGGGAAGAGAGAGCACCCCAATAACCTTTCCAAGGCAATATGCCCAGGGACCTAACTTCCTTGCCATTTCAATCAAGTGCTTTTAGCAACTGGGATTATTTACTATGTACTATTTATTATTCACTTTGCTACTGTTTGGGTTTATTTCCTACTATGTCCCATTGTGACAGTAGAATCTGTGGACTGCTTGGTCCCATACAGGAGGCAGCAAGTTCCCAGATCCAGAGCACTATTCCAACACAAGCTTGTCCATCTGAGCCGCTGCTCCCAGCACACACCAGGGAGCACACGCCTCCCACAGCTCCATCCACATGCACCTATTCCAGCACAAGCTTGTCCATCAGAGCCGCTGCTCCCAGCACACACCAGGGAGCACACGCCTCCCACAGCTCGATCCAGATGCACCTAGTCCTCTCTCTGGAGGCTTTTCTAGTCTTTTGTAGGTCTGTGTCATGAGTTAAACACAGGATGGTTTGAAAACAGTAGAAGACAAGGCATTGTGCCCCACAGGAAAAAATTCACTATTATAGATGAGTGAATAAACCTTAAAGAGAGAGAGGGGGAGAAATTTAAAAGAAAAAGACCTCATTTCTTAAGCATAGAATTGCAAAATTCTGAACTCATGTTCCAAGATGCCTTGTCCACGGGGTCCATGGTGGACCGATGGAAATGGAAAGACAGCTTCGCTTTCCAGTTGCAATCCAGTGCCCTGAATGACTCATTACTGCTAAATCACCAATGGCTGATTTCACAGAAACACAGACCCTTCATGATTAAATAGTAATTCCACCAGATGAAGCTGCCTTCAAACGTGCTGAATGATAAATGGCATGCAGCTCCCTTGAAAAAGGAATGTCAAAGAATTTAGATGGCAGATTGCTTTTTAGCCTAAAATAGCCTTTACTGCACCATAGCTGGCTTTTGGTAAGCTTCCTCACCAAAGCTCATCTGAGACATCAGTAATCTACACTGCTTATTAATGCTGTTCTTACTAGGACTGTACTAGGTTGTGTTAAAAGATAAGGTATTGAAACCCCAGTGCCCTACACATCACATTTAGCGCGGTGCTGGAGTGAACTCAGGCAGGGCAAGCTTCCTAAGCTTTTCACAGGTCAGGTATGTGGAGCAGGAGACCCTAGTTAAGGAATCACGAGCCTGGCTCACTTGGGAAGACACTGCTCAGATGAAGGTTTTAGCTCAAGGGCAAATCAATAGTCACCTAGAACTCAGGCATGCCTGGGCCTCAAGCTGATGTGATGGGCTGAATTTGTTCCAGGATGGCAGCTCAGACAGAAACCCAGTGTCACAAGCTACAGGTAGAAAAATGACCTAGGGCACAGCACCTGTACTTCATTGCACCTTGACAAGAATTTGCACTGAGTGTGGAAGCAGACACAGGCAGGGCTATGTAGTTCGGTGCTCAGACCCCGAGGAACATCACTGGGGTTCAAATCCCAGCACTGTCCGTTACTATTAAGGATGCTCAGGTCCTGTGTTTTGATAAGTGTGTTACCGACCTTGCTACAGAAAGTATAGTTTCCCAACTAGGCACACCAGCATCATCTTGGAGCATGCAGAAATATAGAGCCCAAGCCCTCCTCTGACCTCCTCCACCATCGTCATTTTAATTAAATTCCAGGCACTTCACACATGCATTTACATTTGAGAAAGAGTGATGCGGAATATGATACATAGGCAATGTAAATATCTCAGAATCATCTGTTCCTGGTATTTTAAATATGTGTTAGGAAAGATAACTAGTGAAGCTGATCTATGGAGATAATGTATATGACTCCAAGAAGGTTGGATTTATTTAAATCATACTTGAATGAAAATACAAAAGTGAGATATACTCCTGCCCCATGCCATTCACAAAGTGAAAAGGAAGAAGGGAAAAGGAAAGAACAAATGATATCCTGAAACCAAGAAGAGCATCTCATTCATGCTAAGTAGGACTGAGGCAGGCAGGGTCCACTGCCTTCCATTTTCAAGTAGGTGGCAGTGGTGTTGGAACAGCCTCTTCTGCAAAGAGTAGAAGCCAAGGCAGGGCCTCCAAGACAAAAGCCAGAGCCACTCCAACTGATTAAAGCCAGGGCTAGGGTGGAACTCCCTAGCTCCAGGAAAAAGTCTGGAATAAATTTCCAAATACCACTGGTTGAAGATCTGGCTTAAAACTAGCCATTACCCTAAGAAGAGTTGAGGAGAAGAAAAACACCCTAGTAAACAGCAAATGAGGTAAATTCAGATGGTTCAGTGCTGGAATATTCCCAGCATCATTGAGGGGAGTAGAAGCCCCTCAATGCTTGCATAAGAGTGGTCCTGGAGCTACTGCAAAGGCCCTAAGTAGAGAAGGGCAAGCCAATGAGTAAAGAAAAAAGGAATGCCAAGCCAAAAACCTTCCACTGAAAATGATTCAGCAAATCAAATTACACTCAAGAGTCAAAGGATAAGAGCAAAGACTACCTCAACAACAAATGGATTGTTATTCATCCCAAGATTAATTGTATTGAACAGTCGGGCTATAATTGATGTGTTTAGGATACACGGAGGACTCAAAAATAAGATCTGCTTT
The DNA here is from genome assembly GCF_017639785.1 of Mesocricetus auratus. NCBI lineage: Eukaryota > Metazoa > Chordata > Mammalia > Rodentia > Cricetidae > Mesocricetus > Mesocricetus auratus. Next base: position 3,137,409 of record NW_024429199.1, read on the forward strand.
CACAAGATGTAAGCAGTGGCAATATACTTTTAAATAAAACATGCACAACTGTAAAAGAACAGATGGACAGGAAATATCCCAATTAAAATCTTGAAAGTAAAAAGTTAGTGGGGTTTTTTTTCTAGTAAAAATATCACTAAGCGGTATAAACTTTGCACGGGACACAGTTTTAAAAGAAAGAGCTGGAAGCTAATATTAAGGGATTCACTAAAAGTATGATAACAAATGACATTTTAAAATATGAAAAGGCAACTAAGGGAGAAAGAGGGCAGACTGGAAGTTTCCAGAAGGCACCCGTAAGTAGCCCCAGGAGTAGAAACAAAGGAAAAGCAGGAGAATGTCAGTTACCATTCTGTTACTGGGACAACACTCCTGAGACAAAAGACTTACAGCAGGGAAAGGTTGTTCGGGCTCACAGTTCCAAGGGTTCTCATGTATGGTGACTGATTTCATTGCCTTCAGGCCCCTAGTGAGACAGAATTTCAAGGAGAGAGCATATAGCTGAAAAGGCTGCCTCATGGCATCTAGGAAGTTCAAGGGAAGCGCAGAAACAGACCAGCGTCCTAATAGCCCTTGGAGGGCAAGTTCCCAGTGATTTAATTTCCTTCTACTAGGGGCCACCTCTCAAAGGTCAAGGTGAGGACCAAGGAGTGAGGATGCCTCCCAGTAGTGTCATGCTGAGGACCAAGCCTTCAGCACACGAGTCTTTGGGAAGACATGAAGATCCAAACAACAGCAAGATGCCATTGAACAGATTATAACTTCTTATATATTCACAAGGTACAAAATTCAAAGGGTGCAGTATAGGATCTCTCCCTTTGTAATCTGTTCTTCCTGGAAGCAAAAGACTTCCTGAGGTTTTCATTTCTTTCAGGGAGAGGCTAGAAAAACAAGAACTATGTGTAAACAGTGGGATGGCAAAACCCACATATTCTTCTGTACTTTTCCTTTCCTAGGGCATAATTAATATACAATAAAGTCATACATTTCAATAGTACAACCCAGAGACTTGTGACATCTGTGAACACCCATGTAAGCCATCAACACACTCCAACACAGAGCATTCACACACCTCAAAGTCCCCCGTGATCCCCTCCATCCATCTCCATTCCTTTATCAACAGCTCCAGGAAGGACATGGCTGGTCACCATTCTACTTCTGGCTCATCTGAGTTTTATATTCTAGAAATGGAATGAGTGGGCAACTGTACACTATGTACCCTTTTATACAGTATGAAGTCTGCAAGATGGTTCGTGTTCTATACTAAGCTTATTTCTCTTTTTATTTCTGAGCTCTACTTAGCATATATGGGTAGTATGACATATGCCATATTGTTCTTTATGTATTCAAACTGTGACCTATTTATTGAAATGTTGTGTTAGTTGCTTTTCTTGTTTCTGTTATGAAATACCTAACAAGAGGGAACTTCATAGAGAAAGTTTTTGGCTTATAGTGTAGCAAGTTCATTCCATCGTGGTGGGGAGGGCATGATGGTGGAACCTTGAGGTTGCTTGCTCACATCTGGGGCAGATTGAAACAGCATCATGCAGCCATTCACTTGGCTTTCTTCTTTATCCAAAGGCGTGTCTAATCATGATTTTAAACCAAATCATGTTTGCAATGAAAGTTAACCACCACCCCTACTAACATTCATGTGAACTGCCTTGGTTAGGGGCTATTATGAATATAGCATGCATGCACTTTCAAGCACATATCGCTGTGTAGATATATGTGCTCCGTTCTCTTGCATACACACCTAGAAGCAGGCTTCTAGGTCTATATATGTTCAACTGTGTCATCAAGCTTCCATACTGTTACAAATAACCGAGATAGTCACTTTTATAAAGAAGGAAGGTCCCCTTTTGGACAAAGGAATGAAAGAGATTCACAACCTTTCTGTTTCTCATTAGAAAACAGGTGGGCCTGGCCCCTGGAAGCATCAGAGAGAGAGAGAGAGAGAGAGAGAGAGAGAGAGAGAGAGAGAGAGAGAGAGAGAGAGAGCGAGCTTGGTGGTGGCCCCAGGCCCCAGGAAGCACTGACAATGGTGGCCTCCAGAAACTATATTAAGAAATCCCTCTCCAAAAAGCAGATGGGAGGATGGGAGGGGGGAGTATGGGGAGTGGGAGGAGAGGAGGGAAGGGGAACTGGGATTGGAATGTAAAAGTAAATTAATTAAAAATAAAAACCCTGAGGCCAACAGCAAAAGAAAAAGAAAAGAGAAAAAAATAAATCCCTCTGGGAAAGAGCACCTGTGTCCCAGCCAGGATTCAGTGCCATCCTCTCTATGAAATACCCCATTACATCAGCAACCACTGTAGTCTCAGACCTGCCTGCACCTAGAGGAGCGACCACCTGAGCCTCAGGCCCACCTGCATGCACCTAAAGCACCTGAAGCTCTGCCCTGCCTGCTCCCGGAGGAGCCATCAATGGAGCCACATCCACCAACTACACCAATTGGAGGAAGAGGGACCATCCTCATGCCCCCGCCACGAAGCACAGGCTCTGTGGATTGGAGGAAGAGATGGGTTGGCAACAATGCAAGAATATACTGAACAACATAAACAGCAATAATCACCAGATACTAGTGGTTCTACAACAGCAAGACCTGAACATTACAATGCTGATAAAGCAGAAAAAACAACCTTAAACATAAATTTATAAAGATGACTGAGGCCCTTAAAGAGGAAATGAAAACTTCCCTTAAAGAATTAAAGGAAAATACATAAACAAAATTGGAAGAAATCAACAAATCCCTTAAAGAAAACCAAGAAAAAGCAGTCAAAAAAAGGTGAAGGAAAGGGCTCAAGATTTAAAAACTGAAATAGAGGTAATAAAGAAAACACAAACTGAGGGAATTCTGGAAATGGAAAATCTGAGTAAGTGATCAGGAACTACAGATGCAAGCATAAATAACAGAATACAGGAAATGGCAGAGAGACTCTCAAGTGTTGAAGATTCGATAGAGGAAATAGATTCATTAGCCAAAGAAAACATTAAATATAGCATACTTTTAACACAAAAACATCCAGGAAATCTGGGACACCATGAAAAGGCCAAACCTGAGAATAATAGGGATAGAAGAAAAAGTTCAGCTCAAAGGCACAGAAAATATATTCAACAAAATCATAGAAGACAACTTTCCCAACCTAAAGAAGGAATGCCTATGAAAGTATCAGAAGCTTACAGAACACCAAATAGACTGGGCTAAAGAAAATAAAAGTTCCCTCACCACATAATAATCAAACCATTAAACACATTAAACATATAGAACAAAGAAAGAATATTAAGTGCTGCAAAGGAAAAAGGCCACATAACATATAAAGGCAAACCTATCAGAATTACACCCAACTTCTCAATGGAAACAATGAAAGACAGAAGGTCCTAGACAGGAGTTATACAGACACTAACAGATCATGGATGCCAGCCCAGACTACTATACCCAGCAAAACTTTCAATCACCACAGGCAACGATAACAAGATATTCCAAGACAAAATCAGATTCGAACAATTCCTATCCACAAATACAGCACTACAGAAAGTACTAGAAGGAAAACTGCAACCAAAAGAAGTTATATACCCACAAAAACATAGGCAATAGGTAATCCCACACCAGCAAATCCCAAAGAATGGGAAAGCACACACAATACCACCAGCAGCAACAAAAACAAAAAGAGCAGTAAATAGCAACCACTGATCATTAATATCCCTTAATATTCATGGACTCGATTCGCCTATAAAAAGACACAGGCTAACAGACTGGATACAACAACAGAATCCATTCTTCTGCTGCATATAAGAAACACATCTCAACATCACAGACAGATGTTACCTCAGAGTGAAGGGTTGGAAAAAGATTCTCCAATTAAATGGACCTAAGAAACTAGTTGGTGTAGCTATCCTAATATATAACAAAATAGACTTCATACTAAAAATAATCAAGACATGAAGACCATTTCATGTTCATAGCAGGAAAAATCCATCAAAATGAAGTCTCAGTTCTAAACATCTGTGCCCCAAATACAAGAGAACCCACATTTGTAAAAGAAACATTACTAAAGCTTAAATCATCCTTCAAGTCCCACACACTAATAGTAGAAGACTTCAACACTCCACTCTCACCACTGGACAGGTCTCTCAGACAGAAACTTAACAGACAAATAAAGGAACTAACAGATACTATGACTCAAATGGACTTAACAGACATCTATAGAACACTCAACCCAAACATAAAAGAATGTACCTTCTTCTCAGCACCTCATGGAACCTTCTCTAAAATTCACCACATACTCGGTAACAAAGCAAACCTCAACAGATACAAAAAAATTGGAATAACCCCCTGCACCTTATTGTATCACCATGGCTTAAAGTTAGAATTCACCAACAAAGATAATTCCAGAAAGCCTATAAACTCATGGAAACTTAATAATGCCCAGCTGAATCACTCCTGGGTCAAGGAAGAAATAAATACATTGAATGCTTCCTAGAATTCAATGAAAATGAATGTACAGCATGCCCAAACTTACGGAATACCATAATAGCAGTACTAAGAGGAACAGTCATAGCACTAAATGTCTACATAAAGAAATTGGAGAAATCCCAGGTTAGCAAATTAACAGCTGAAAGTTCTAGAACAAAAAAAGCAAACTCATCCAGGAGGAATAAATGCCAGGAAATAATCAAAATGAGGGCTGAAATCAACAAAATATAAACAAAGAGTAAAATGTAAAGAATCAATGAAACAAAGAGTTGGTTCTTTGAGAAAATCAACAAGATAGACAAACACTTATCCAAATTAACCAAAAGGCAGAGAGAGAATATCCAAATTAGCAAAATCAGAAATGAAAAAGGGAACATAACAGACACTGAGGAAATTCAGAGAATTGTCAGGTCATACTTCAAAAACCTGTATTCGACAAAACTGGAAAATTTAAAAGAAATTAACAATTTTTTAGATAGGTATCACATACCAAAATTAAATTAAGGCAAGATAAACAATTTAAGTAAACTTATAACCCCTAAGGAAATAGAAAGTCATTAAAAGTCTCCTTACCAAAAAAAGTTCAGGACTAGATGGTGTCAGCACAGAATTCTACCAGAACTTCAAAGAAGAGCTAATATCAATACTTCTCAAATTGTTCCACACAATAGAAACCAAAGGAACATTGCTAAACTACTTTCACAAGGCTACAGTTACCCTGATTCCCAAACCACACAAAGATGCAACAAAGATAGAAAACTACAGACCAATCTCCCTCATGAACATTGATGCAAAAATACCCAATAAAATACTGGCAAACCAAATCCAAGAACACATCAAAAGAAATCATCCAACATGACCAAATAGGCTTCATCACAGAGATGCAGCGTTGGTTCAACGTACAGAAATCTGTCACTGTAATCTATCATATAAACAAACTGAAAGAAAAAACAAAACAAAACAAAACACAAGATCATTTCATTAGATGCTGAAAAAGCCTCTGACAAAATCCAATACCCCTTCATGATAAAGGTCTTAGAGATCAGGGATACAAGGAACACATATTAACATAAAAAATGATTTACAGAAATGGAGAGAAAATCCAAGTGGTTCTACTAAAATCAGGAACAAGACAAGGCTGTCCACTCTCTCCATATCTACTCAATATTGTACTTGAAGTTCTAGCTGGAGCAATAAGACAATAAAAGGATATCAAGTGGATACAAATTGGAGAGGAAGAAGTCAAACTATCACTTTTTTGCAGATGACATGATAGTTTACAAAAGTGACCCCAAAAACTCTACCCAGGAACTATGACATCTGACAAACACCATCAGTTCTGTGGCAGGATACAAGATTAACTATAAAAAATCAGTAGGCCTCCTATATATACACAAATGAAAAATGGGCCAAGAAAGAATTCAGAGAAACATCATCCTTTATAATAGCCACAAATATAAAATATCTTGAGGTAACTCTAACCAAACAAGTGAAAGATCTGTATGACAAGAACTTTAGGTTTCTAAAGAAAGAAATGAAGAAGACATCAGAAATTTGAAAGATCTCCCATGCTCTTGGATAGGTAGGATCAACATAATAAAAATGACAATCTTACCAAAAGCAATCTACAGATTCAATACAATCACCATCAAAATCCCAACACAATTCTTCACAGACCTTGAAAGAATATAACTCAACTTCATGTTTAAAAAAACACAGGATAGCTAAAAAGAATCCTGTACAATAAAGGAACTTCTGGAGGCATCATCATCCCTGAGCTATAGTAATAAACAGCTTGGTATTGACAAAAAAACCAGACATGTGGATCAATGGAATCTAATTGAAGACCTTGGCATTAGTTCATGCATATATGAACGTCTGGTTTTTGACAAAGAATCAAAAAAGATACAGTGGAAAAAGGAAAACATCTTTAACAAATGGTGATGGCATAACTGGATGTCAACAAATAGAAGACTGCAAATAGATCCATATCTATTATCTTGCACAAAACTCAAGTCCAAGTGAAATCAAGGGCTTTAACATAAAGCCAGTTACATTGAACCTTATAGAAGAGAAAGTGGGATGTAGCCTTGAATGCATTGGCACAGGATACCTCTTCCTAAATAGAACATCAGTAGCACAGACACTGAGAGCAACCATCAATAAACGGGACCTCCTGAAACTGAAAAGCTTCTGTAAAGCAAAGGACACAGTCAACAAGACAAAACAACAGTCTACAGAATGGGAAAAGGTCTTTACCAACCCCACATCTGACAGAGGGATGATCTCCAAAATATATAAAGATCTCAAGAAACTAGACAACAAAATACCAAATAATCCAATTTAAAAATGGGTTGGAGAGCTAAACAGAGAATTCTCAACAGAAGAAACTCAAATGACTGAAAGACATTTAAGGAATTGCTCAACATCCTTAATCATCAGGGAAATGGAAATGTAATCAACTATGAGATACCATCTTACATCTGTCAGAATGGCTAAGATAAAAAAAAATACTGAGAACAGCTTATGTTGAAGAGATTGTGGAATAAGTAGAATACACCTCCACTGCTTGTGGGAGTACAAATTTGAACAGCCATTCTGGAAATCAGTATGGCAGTTTCTCAGAAAATTGGAACTCAATCTACCTCAAGACCCAGTAATATTTCTCTTGGGCATATACCCAAAGGATAATCAATCATACCACAAGGACGCACTCTCAATAGTATTCATAGCAGCATTATTCATAATGGCCAGAACCTAGAAATTACTTAGAAGCCCCTCAACTGAAGAATGGATAAAGAAAATGTGATACATTTACACAATGGAGTATTACTCAGGTGTAAGAAAAAACAATGACATCATAATATCTGTAGGCAAATAGATAGAACTAGAAAAAACCATCCTGAGAGAGGTAACCTAGACTCAGAAAGACAAACATGGTATGTATTTACTCATAAGTGGATATTAGTTATAAAGCAAAGGACAACCAGACTACAATCCGCAGCTCCAGAGGAACTAGAGCCTTCTTCCAGTAACTGTTGGAACCAGATGTAGAGATCCACAACCAAGCACCATGCTGAACTCCGGGAATCCAATCTAAGAGAGGGAGGAGGAATTACATGAACAAGGCAGGTCAAGATCATGATGAAGAAAACCACAGAGACACCAGAACCAAGCTCATGGAAACTCATGAACTCTGGACCAACAGCTGTGGAGCCTCCATTGGACTGAACTAGGCCCTCTGTATGTGGAAGACAGTTGTGAAGCTTGAACTATTTGAAGGGCCCCAGGAAGTAGGACCAGGATCTATCTACCCCTGGTATATGAGCTAGCTTGCTAGAACCCATTCCCTATGAGGGGATACCAGGCTCAGACTTAAAGCATAGGGGAGGGGCTTAGTCCTGCCCCAACTTAATGTCCCAAAATGTGTCAACTTCCCATGGGAGTCCTTATCTGTTGGGAGGAATGGATGGGGGGGGGTGAGCTGGGAGGGGGACACGGAGGGACGGGATTGGACGAGGAGTGGGAGGGACAACTTTGGTTGGAAAGTGAAATGAAATTTAAAATATATATATAAATATTAAAAAAATAAAGAAGAAAGGTTTATTTTGGAGGTTTTGTGCAGGATTGATTGGCCTGTTTGGGGCCTGTAGGTAGCAGATCATGGCAGGTGAAGCCACTGACTTCATGGCTGGAGCATGAAGTTCTGGGGGCCTCCCACTAGTTAAATCATCTTCTAATAGTGCCACAGGCTGTAGGCTATACCTACACCTCTGGGTAACATTCCTAATCTATACTATAGCACAAATTTAACACAAATTTGCCAAACTCTTCTAAATTGGTCACATTCCCACAAAGAATTCCTGAGAGTTACAGTTGTCGAATATCCTACTTACTGCTTCTTGTCAATCTTTTCATTTTGTAACTTTTGTAGAGGCTTTGTGGTTGGTAAATGTTAAAGCAACATCTGTTTTAACTCTCTCATTTCCCTGGTGCCTGATGGTGTTGAGTATCTCCTCATGGGCTTTTGCCTCTCTGTATCTTCTTTGGGAAAGTGTCTGTTCAGATCATTTGCCCAGTTATGAACTGGGTTGCTACACACCCCTGCCCCCCACCCCACCTCGACTTTCAGTGTAAAAATTCTTGGTACATTTGGATGAAAGTTTTTAAATCTAATATATTGTGTGGGATATTTTATCTCGGGTTTTATATTCTTTATTTTTGAGACAGGGTTTCCCTGTGAAACAGTCCTGGCTGTACTAGAACTCACTCTGTAGACCAGGCTGACCTCGAACTCACAGAGATCCACCTGCCTCTGCCTCCAAGTGATTCACCTGCCTCCGCCTCCCAAGTGTTGGGACTAAAGGCATGTGCCACCACTACCCAGATTGGTTTTAGATTCTTAACAACATCACTGGATGAGTAGGATACTTTATCACGATCAACTTTGGTTAGAGAAATCTCCTTTCACAATAGGTGATGATTAATGCAAACCCATAACTGGTAAGAGTATTAAGTATACATAACTATGAGTGCTTAGCTGTGGATGAATCATGTCTATTAACCTCCCTACATTCAGGACTCAGGGAACATCATGAAAGTGCAGCCAGACAAATGTAAGAGCTGGTTGAGGAGGAGAGCTGTGAAATTCTGACTTCTGGGCATGACATACCCTCACACACATTGACTCACAGCAACTGTAGCTAGCTGCATAATATCAAGCCGGTCAAAATTCTAACACAAGGGAGGGAAGGCCCCCCAAGGCTCTATTATTGGTAGACGATCTATTGACAGTGGATGGTTGCTGAAGGAAGGAAAAAACACTCTCCATTGGGGATATGACTGCAAGTAGGCTGCCTATGTCTCTTTGCATGGCCCCACACCAGTGTGAATATTGGCAGCACCAGTGGGATTTAGGAGGTCAACAATAATTAAAAATTAGAGGTGGGGCTGGAGAGATGGCTCAGTGGTTAAGAGCACTGGCTGCTCTTCCGAAGGACCTGGGCTCAATTCCCAGCACCCACATAGCAGCTCATAACTGCCTATAGCTCCAGTGTTAAGGGACCTGACATCTTCACACAGACATACATACAGGCAAAACACAAAAATGTACATTATATTTAATAATTATATAATTAATAAATTAGTTTAAAAGAAAAAAGAGTGGGAAGAATGGTCTTCCCTAGGGAAGAAGTCCCTAATTAGTTATAGATCTCTAATTAGTTATCCAATACTAAGTGGTCCGCCCTGAGGTCAGAAAAAGAAGACAAAAATTAGAGTTGGGAGGGTGAAAAGTAAGGCCACTAGGAAGGTAGAGGGTATGATCAAAATACATTGTATAAATGTTTTTCCATACAGATATCCAATGGTTCTGATCAGATTTTCTGTAAATACTATCTTTTTCACTGTTGAATTATGTTAGCACTTTACCTAAGTTCATACATATATGCACACATGTGTGTGTGTTTATCTGCAAGATCTCTTGGGATTCCAGTTCTATTTATTCACCTATCTGTAGATCAATACAATACTATTTTAATGGCAACAATTTAAAAATTTTTGAATTGAGTAATATAATCCATCTAAATTTGTTCTTTTCCAAAACCGGCAGTTTTTTGCTTTATGACTTCCTTTACTGTGTGTGCGTGTGCGTGTGCGTGTGCGTGTGCGTGTGCGTGTGTGTGTGTGTGTGTGTGTGTGTGATGTCAGTACGTAAAGATTCGCCCTGTCCTTTTTTACTGGGGCATTGTGAGGAGCCCACGAAAAGATGTACCACCTTTCCTTTAACGGCTCCCACAGGATGGGATTACCCATACCCAATGCGGCTAACAGCTGACCTTGTTCATGCCTGTGACTTCGCACTCATGGGAGCCTGAGTTGGGAGACTCACAGGAGCACCGCAGGGTCACTCTTGCCCTCGGCAACTGAAATGCAGAGTACAAAGGAAAGGGACGGGGATCACTGTTTGATTCAGAGCCCCTATTCTCTCAAACAGCACACACCATGGAAGGAAATGGATGCTCTGGAATGAATACCAAGTCTCAGCTTGGGAAGGCAGAGACTACAATCTCTTAGAGTCCAAGAGGACACTGAGCCAGAGGAATAGTGGCAGGAGGAAGAGGGGACAGACACCTGAGCTGACAGGGAGGAAGCCGAGGACCTCAGAGCCGTCTGACCAGACAGCCAGCCTGGAGCTGGACATCTGCTCATGTGAAACAGATTCCAATTAATTCTCAGTGGTTACTTATTCTCTCTGCAGCACAGTATTTACTTTCCACACAGTCACCAGCAAAGCTGTTCAGTGCCCCAAGGCAGCAAACAACAATAATTCTCTTTCAACCACATCTGAAGGACCAAGTGCCCTTTAGCTTCACACAAAGCTTTAGCGAACAGCAACGCTTGCCTGATATTAGTTGTAGTTGGCAACTCTGATGAATCTATGATATATTCTTCCTGAAAACAAAGAAAGGAAAATCGGCATTTTCTGAAATAGTTTGACATGTGGATCACAATTCTTTAAATTCACTGGAAGAGATTAAGTGACAAACCCATGCCAGACTTTCGGCTGGAGACTTCTGTACTGTATTCTCAAATCTAATTCTCCAAATAAGCCACACTTTATTAATGCTGTCATTTTTACAGATGATCAACTGAGTGCCAGTGCAGTCAGGTGACTTTTCCAGTGCCAAAGGCTAACAAGCTAGCTTGCGATTCAAGTCTTAATTAAGGTCTTTTTGGAGGTAAGCATCCAGGAAGTCATGTTTTCATGCCACCAGCAGCAGGGTCAAGACTGGAGGTCATAATAAGGAAGATACAGATCAGGAGAACCCATTCCACCCTTAGGGCAGCAGTTAGGGGTTATGATGTTTAGATAAAGTGCGCCAAAGAATGAAATTTCGAGCTAGATCTTTGTCGTGAGTTTGATTTGTTTGCTCGTGTTCCTTTCAAATGACTGAAGTTGTTTGGGGTGTGCTGGTCATCTGCTTGACTGACAGCCATAATCCTTTTCTGTTGCTACAGTGGTTGCTAAGGAGCCCGGCCAGGGCATGACTCCAGGACCATAAAGTACTGAGTCTGGATGGGGCCCAATTCTGTTATCTCCATGGTTCTCAGATCCAGTGGGCTGGGAATGACATTGGTACCATCCCACCAGGGATGACAGCAACTACAACTTCAGCCCCATAGTCATAGCAATCATGGGAGCTGTCAGTCAGCTAGCTATTACTTGTGTGATTCCTCTAGCTGTTGTCATGGTATCTCTGTTTTCACCATCTCGTGGTTGCTCCGGTGCCTGGAGGGCGTCTCCTTCCAACAATATAGATCAACAGTAGCTTTTATGGCCACAACCCCAACCATGGCTTTTGCTTTGAAAAATACTTCATTCATTAAGAGCCACTCCAAACACTCTGAATCAGCTCTTGAAAATGTTGTTTTAGCCATGACAGCATCAGATGATCTGTCACAGCCATTCCAGAAGTCACCCAAAACCCTCAGTCAAGTTGGGCATTGATTGCATCTGTGACAGGCCCAGTATAACCTTCACAGACTGTGTGACCATGTGTGTAGTTGTAAACAGAGGGCTGTGTGCATGGGTGACAGGCTGGTCAGCTGCCCACCTCACTCTTCTAGTCAGATCTCCCTCCTGTACTGTCCTACCACACTGCAACACTAGGTGTTCACAGCTCCTCTTCTGAGGGTCTCATTGCCTGCCTTGTAGTCTTTATCATGGAGAGAGTGGGCTGAGCTTGTGGCATGAAAAGTGGCCACTCTCTGGGCTACTGGCCTTAGGCACCCCCAGGAGTAGCTACGGGGCAGCAGAAGAGCTCCAGAGACTGGAGCAGACTGAGGCCACGGCGGACTGTAGAAGTGTCTCTGTGGATAACAGAGACTGTGGGGACCATAGAAGGCAAAGGTTGCAAAGACACAAGGGGAAGCTAAGAGCTGGAAGTGCTACAAGCCCTGGCCCCTGCAACCCAAGGCCAGGGAGCTCTATATCACCTCTGGGTGCTGCAGGGTAGCAGCACTGAATGCAAGGAGCAGAGGCTCCCAATCTCCTAAGCTCAGAGCTGCTGGCACTAAGGGAGCTGAAGTTTAACAACCACATTTTCCACCCAAACATGGCAGAAGAACCCTTGGCCGGCTGGTAACAATAATGATCATAATTTATCATCACCAAGCCTGTATCGTTTAGGAAATGCTGACTATGCGATAAGGAGCTTGGGGGAGAGTAAAACCACACGATAAAATTAATAAGAGCAGAATCCTCTGGTTTAATCTTCAACCGTTCTTGAAAAATTCATAGACTTTAGTTAACAGCAGCAACCATTGCAGCATGGGCTAGATGGTAAATCATCCGAGCAAGGCTGGATCCAGGTGCTATTACTCCCTGGAAGGCGGAGCTCCTGATCCAGGAGGCTTTGCTGATGCAGCTGCGGGATGATGCTCTGTAAAGGTTTTTTTTGATTTATACTTTGAAGTTAAAATTAGCAGAGTTTTTACAGCAGCACAAGAGCCATATGCATCTTTCTGTGACTGTCTCCAAATACTGCCAACGTTTGGCTCTCGCATTCCTTGCTTGACTAGAAACTAGGTTTAGATGCAGAGAAGAAAAGAAAAACAACAACAACAAAACAGCCAAACATGCAAATTACCTCAAAACCATATGAGATATTTTAAAGTCTTCAAAGCATTGTTTGGCTTCCATTGCCACCTCCCTTGTCACAGCCATGTCCTATTTATCAATGTCTGCATACGCAGAGAGAAATGAAAACAGACCACGCTCTCCACAGGCCACAAACGAGGTTTCCTTTTATCTGGAGCTGCACTGCCCTAGCAGAGTGCTTCTAAGGGACACAATCACTCACTGGTGGCTTAGTTTTTCTTGTTTCTGTTTGGAAGTGCTCATGCAAAGAATCTCTATGAAGGAGACTAATGGCTCTTCCATTCTTCAGCAATGAATTTTCTTTTCAAGCACCAAGTATATACCTAGTGATTCTAAGGCAGATCACTTCCGTTGTTATTAATGTTTTTTAAGAAAAATAAGTCACTTTAGGAACAAAAGCAACCCTTGAAATCATCTCTGCTCTTTAAGTATCCTTGTAAATACTTCTGCTATCTAGGGGCAAAATGCTCCACAGTACCCCCAGCATAAAGGTTGACCCACCACAGCTCCCAGGGAGCTGAACACATGCAATTCAACCCTGGGTCTCATTGTCCTAAAACATACTCTATAGGAAATGTGCTTGGATAAATTATGTACACCCGTGACTTTTTTCAAAGTCTCATTTTATCCTCCCCTCTAGGAAATCCTTTGCTAAAATGTATTGAAAAATGCAAAAGGGCATTGACTTTAACCTGTTTTGCCTATTCAGTCTTGTCTCTAAGAGTGAGGGTGGACAAGACCAGGAAGTAACTCACAGAGAGCAGCAACATGACTCTTTACTGAACACTACAAGTTTTCACTCTATGGATAATCTAGACTTGACATATTAGGGAACTGGTTTGTGTAATTTCCACCAGTAAAGCAAAGCAGGTTTGCAAAAGTCGGAGTGGCAAATAGAATAAACTGGAATAGAATTCTGAAAATTCCCCCACTTCTCACACTTGTTAAAAATTTAGTAGCACAAGAAAAACGTTCTATTCAGAGATTTTATCCAAAATATTGTAGATAGGAAGCATTAAGATTCCTAGCTGTCAGATGCTGGTTCTCTTGGTGGCAGAAACAAAGTACAAATAGCCAGTCAGTCCTATGTTAGAAGAGCAATAAATTATTTAAGGTTGTTCTTGAAAAGGCTTTGACTGTCTGGTTAAAGGGAGTGTGCTGGCTAGTCTTGGGTCAGCTTGACACAGGTCATTTAGGAAGAGGAAAACACTGCTGAGAGAATGTCCCCACCACAATGGCCTCTAGAGGCAAGCTTGTGGCGGTGGGAAGTCCAGCACACTGGGCAGGGCCACTGCTGGGCTGGTGGTCCTGGGTTCTACAAGAAAGCAGACTGAGCAAGTCCCAGGGAGCAAGCCAGTGAGCAGCACCCTCCATGGCCTCTGCCTACATCAGCTCCTGCATCCAGGCTCCTGCCTTGAGTTCCTATCCTGACCTCCCTGAATGATGGACTGCAGGCTGTAAGAGGATCCAAATCCTTTCCTCCCCAATTTATTTTTGGTCATTGTGTTTTACCACAGCAATTGAAACCCTAACTAAGACGGGGATTTTTCTTTCTTTCTTTCTTTATTTCTTTCTTTCTTTCTTTTTTACAAAGAAGAGGAGAAAGAAGAGGAGGGAGAGGAAAACGAATAATGCACAAGTAAAGTCCTTTTGTTAGAGACCAAGAAACAAATGCAAACTCAAAGTCCCCCATACCTTGTCTCACAGATGGACTCCTATTCTGGTATGTTTTAAATTACATGGCACCTCGGGTTGGGAACCACAGGCTAGGACAGGCCAATCTCACTCAAGGAGAGATGGAGACCCAAAAAAAGGCAACTGTATCCAGAATCACCCTTTTAGAATCTGCTCAAAATATACATTAGCTGGAATATATGATGCTAAAACTAGGGTTCAAGGAACATTGTTTAAAGATTGAGTTCCTTTATGTGGTTCCCCTACAATGGAGTATCTGCATATATTTTACATGTTTTGACATAATTATATAAATTGCAATGTACATAATGCTCATTGAGTTTTACAAAGTAGATTTTACTCAACAACACATGTATTTTTTTGTACTTTAAAAACCAAAAGTCTCAAAATAGAAAGTAACTTGAGAAATATTATGTAAAGTCAGTGTCTTACCAAACATAAACATGGGAAGGTTTGTATTTATATATTCAAGGTTGAAATAAGCAATTTAGCTTTCTGAGAACTTTAGATAAACTCCTAAGTATGCTGAAGCCTCTGTCAGAAGTAGTTTCTTAGTCTCTTGTCTCATTTTGTCCATTCTTAGCATTCTTAAGAGCAACTAAAATCCGCAATTCAATGTAAACAGTTCTAGCATTACCAAACATCATGTCCACAGGTCAACTCTGTAAACAATGTACAGAGACTAGAAAAATTGAAAAACCTAGTCTTCAGTTTTTCAACATTATTAGCTTCAGTTCTCATTTTTGTAATCTGGTGGATTTATTCACTTTATTTAATTATGAATTAAAATGAGGAGTCTCACCTTGTGATGCCCAAATTCATTCAAAATGCTTCCCAGTTTTCTGGTGTTGCTATGTGGCTTTTGAGCAGCCACAGCTGGATGTGGATCACGCCAATCGATGGACAACCGGTGATGCCAGAGGCGCTGGCTCTCCAGAACATGGGCTGATTTAACACTAGGATCAAAACGATGCACTTCACATCCGTCATTGGCCATGCTCACCTCAAAGTGTGTGTCATCACTTCCCAGGCTAGAGACCAGAGAAAGAAAATAAAAACAAAAAAACACAACAAAGCAAAATTAAATGGATACATTGACAACTCTAACACCAGTCTTCCTAGTGGCATCATGCTTTCTGTTTTAAAACATGTCTAATGTATACATTCAATGAACTTCATATATGCATGCTCTACACACACACATACATGTGTTCTATACACACATACATATATACATGCTCTACACATATATGTTTGTTCTATACACACATACACATGCTCTACACACATATACATGCTTTATACATATATTCATGCTTTACACATACATACACATACTTTACACACACATGTGCATGTTCTACATAAACATACACATGTTCTATACACATATATGCATACACATGCTCTACACACATATTCTACACACACATATGCATGTTATTTACACACATACAATCATACACTATAGACCAAAGCCTCTGAATAAAAGAAGACTAATCTGTTAAACACAGATCACAGAATCACCAGCTAAACATGTAGACTCGCAGAATGGTTTGATTAAGTTGTAAATTATATTATCAATGGAACAAATAAAAATATCCACTAACTTCGATAGGTACACTATGATCTATATAATCACAGTGGCTAGGAATAGGGTAAGAGATTCGGGTGAGGTCTCCCAAGGAAGGAGAAACAGAATATAGAGAATATTGCTTTACTTGGTTTTTTTTTATCTTACTGGGTTTTTTGCTTGTATAGTATGGTTTCTAATTTTGTGTTTTTATGGGTTTTGTTTTTGTGTTGTGTCTCTGTGCTTCTGTTGTTTTATTTTTGTTGTTGTTATCATTATTATTGTTTGTTTTTATTTGTTTTATCTGTCTTTAGAAAACAAACAGGAGTTGGATGTGTGGGGAGGTGGGGATGATCTAGGAGGAGTTGGGAGAGGATAATATACTGTATGAAACAAAATTTATTTTCAATAAAAATAATATCCACTAGTCTTAAGAGAATTTTCTCAGCATAGGTCAAAAAAAGATAAGCCTGGGATGCATTCCCTTGAGGGGACCTGCATTCTAATGAGGCGCTAATTTGTCTCATGGTACTAAGCAAAATGCTGAACTTGTGAGCCGGTACTGTTCTTTTAAATGGAGTGTATTTTAAAGTAGTGTGGTTAAAGAAAAAAAGAAACGCAAATGTATGTGTCCCTACTAGGTCCAAGGTGCAAGGAAAGAATCTGTGCTTAAGTTCACAGCAATAAAGGGAAGAAATGATGAATACATTATGCCTAAACACCTACTAGGTAGTATGCCATGTCGACACACGCTGAACTACTAAGAAAAACTTCTTATTTAGTGTAAACATCACCACATTGATTAAAGCGCCATTTTGAATGGGAAACATGAAATTAACCAGAAGATAGTCCTTTTTATGGTAATTAAGACTTCTCTGCCAAAAATTCTATGCTTTTTCGGGGTGGGGAGTGGGGAGAAAGAGATGGAGATAGAGACAGACTTGCTATATGGTATTGAACTCACAAACCTCCTGCCTCAGCTTCCTGTGGCATGGAATACAAGCATGTATAATCATGCTAAGTTCCAAAGGCCTATGACTACTTGTAACTTGGGATAACATAAGCCCACAGAGCGTCTGTAATCCACTGGCCGAACCCAAAGCAGTACAGAAGAACTTGATTCCAGACTGTCACACACTTTGGGCACACACAAAAACAGGAGCCAACGATCATTCCGCAGGTCTTAATTACCTAAAAGAAGCTTTCATCTATCTGAAACACCAAGGTGGCCCTAATTGCTTATTCTGCCCTTACCCCACAACATTGCTCTCTCCATCACTGGATACCTTGACATGTCATTCGGCCAATTATATCCCTCAACCAGATCTTATTAATCCACTTTAGCTAGAAGGACTCAACATTCCCATTTGTTCTACCTGAGAGGTCTTGTTGCCCATTTTCTTCTTTCTACAAAACCCACTTCAGAACTCTCCCTCCCTCTTAACTTCCTCCCCCCTCTTTCCCTCTGCTCCTCCCTCCCTAGGGATCAGGCTCAGAGCCATGTGCATGCTAGCTAAGCACTCTGATCACTGAGCTCCAGCCCTACCCCTTATACTAGTTTCTTATAATTCTAGTTTCTACACACAGAAAAAATTAAAATGTAAGAAGCAGAGAAAGCAAAAAGCAAGTTTTCAGCCCTCGACATTGTAACCACTAACTTCCAGAGATCAACATGTTTAGTAGTTTTTCTACATCATTCCAGAATTTTTCTACACATGTACGTGGGATAGCCTCTGTTATAAATTATTAGAAGCACATGCCCACACATGTAAGTCCATCATTACATAATAGAGATACTTTATATGATACACCAGATGGCCTGAAACTGCTTGTAATTTATAATTTTATTAACCGATGTTACTTTTGCTCAATCTGTCCCATCCTCATCTCTTCTTAGCAGTATGTTAGTCTGTAGCTGTGGAAAAATGACACTGAGAAGAACCTAAAGGAAAGTGTGAATTCTGGCTCATGGTCTCATCCCATCACGAAGGGGAAGGTATGCTGGACCAGTTCACAGCATAGCAGGCAGGGAGCAGAAACAGGAAGGACCAGGGCAAGACAGAGCCCCCAGGACACCCCACCCAAGGACTTATTTCCTCCCACTGTGTCCTACCTCCCATAGTTCTAACCCCTCCTGACACTATATTCAAATCCTGAGTCCATTATGGCTCAACCCACTCAGTACAGACATGTTAAAATCTAAAAACCCCAACAGATACCCCTGGAGATGTGCTGTACTAAACCCCACAGATACCCCTAGAGAGGTGCTGTGCTGACCCGTAGGCATTTCAACCCACTCAAGAAGACAAGATTAACATCACAATCAGTGTATATAGACTATAGAATCATGGGGTTCCACCGTGACATTTCCATACCATTTAATTTTAGTATATAAATATGTACTGTGTTGGGAAGCAATAAGGAATTCTCATTTACCTAGTGTGTGCAATTCTGCCTTTTGTGTATTTAAAATAATGCTTTTTTCAGGCTTAGTTTACATTTATCAAGTTTCATGGCAGATGTAAAAAGCAAGAGGAAGACTTAAGAGACTACACAACACATCCCTAGGTAACAGAAGCAGGAGTGGAGTCCAGGTCTGGCACCTCTAACGCATGCATGGCATCTACAATGCTCGCATGCACAGCCTCTCCACATGCTCCTCCACAGCAGATGACCGGGCACACCAGGCTCTGGAGGAACACTCCTCTCAAACTTTGGAAAGTTGCCGCTTTTTAGAGAGTGAGGCTGCGTTGACCTTGCTTGCTCCCAACTCTCCTGTGCCCCAGTGGTGACAGATAGACCTTCAATGCTGCCCTCAGTGATAGAAGACTTTATGTAAGGCCTGCCACTCCTAGGATATGCAATAATGTCCAAACATAGCATGCAGCGGGCTTCGATTCAATGATTCACTCCTGTGTGTAAACGAGTCTCTAGAGGATACTACACGGGAATGGGGCATCTGCTGGGCATGAGGACAAACAGAGCAGAATTGCCCTTGAGCTGAGGGTACTCACAAAGTAGTGATGAGGAAAAAGCATTTTGAACAAATTATTATAATAATACCTATTATTAATTACAAAATAATCTGAATGTAAGCTATCTTCTACTGTAATTTTAACCACAAGGAGAATTTACCATAGAAAAGTTTACTTGGTAGAAATATTTTCTTTAGGTTTAGCCTATGAAGCAAGCAGCACAGACCGCATGTGTGACTTCCATCTCAAGGTCTGAGGTGACTGATCCATTTTCCCCATCTCCTATCTGTGTTGCAGTCACCGAGGAAGGTAGGAAGGGAAGCGGTGGCCACATTCTTGTGAGGCCACACCCTGAAAGCCACACACTTCTCCACTCACAGCCATTGCTCACAGCTAGTCACATGGCCACTGAAGCTCCAGGGAATCCATGGTGGCCATGTGTCTTGCTAACTTCAGGAATTATGTCACCAAAAGAAGAAAATTGACAGTAGGGGACAATCAGCAGCTTCTACAGTTCCCTTTGGAAATACTCAGCAGAGGATCCACTTTCAAGGCTCTAGGTAAGCCTGTCACCTTGCCTCCATAAGAGGAAGGTGAAGTTAGAAGATTTATTAATAAATATCGAACCAGTACTGGGGTTTTAGGGCACAACAAATTTTTCAGCAGAGCAAGACTATCAAACCTAAAAGGTTTCGAAGAACTAAGAAGGGAAGGATGTATAGGGCTAAATTTCCAAAGGTAGGCTGGACTAGAGTGCCTGGACAACTATGTTGGGCCTTCTCCAATGTCTCAGAGCAAACCAACCACGTTGCCTGATTGCAGCTGTGTGGGATGTCACTAAACAAGTCTCGGATGTGCTGTTCCTGCCGAATGACCATTAAGATGACTTCCCAGTAGAGAGCACTGAGAGTTCTTGAGAGAGGTTTTTTTCTTCCAAGTTGTTCACAAGTGTTCTTTGGACTGACTACAGGTGTACTTTAAGCATGTGAACTGTGTACATACACCAGCATCTGTGCTCTTATATACCACTGAAAGGGAAACGGAGTGGATTGCGGCAGGTCTTTGTTAGCCTGTTTTAAGCAGGCTTGAGTGTCTCACGGTAAGTGGGTTTTATGTCCCCTGGGAATCAAAAACTTAGAGCATAAGAATATGAAAGGATTCATTACTCGGTAGGGAAAGACAATTTAAAGCCACAGTGAGATACCCCATCTCAATTACCAGAAGGTACATAATTGAAAAGGCCAATGTGGTGTTGACAGAATATGAAGAAATTGGAACTATCATAGATTATTAGTGGGGATGTAAAATGGTATATATTCAAGATAAATGAAAAGACATGGCCTCAGAATTTCCACATCAATGCTCATCTCAGCCGGTGATTGAAGAAACAGAGTGTGGTGTTACCATACAATGAGATGTGACTCAGACATAAAGAGTAATGAGTGCTGATACATGCCACACTGCTGATGAACTATGCCAACATTTGTCAACAGTCACAAAATGTAATATATCACATGTTCCATTTATATTACATGTTCAAATAGGTGACTCTGTAGACAGGAAGTCCAGTTAGTGTTTCCCTAAGGCCAGTGGGTAGTAGGCAGGGAGGGGCTGAACTGTTAGGGAGCTAAACATTGGAGGGAAATTGGGAGTAATTGATGCTGGGTTCAGGGATTTGGGAAGGAGGGTGTGATGAAAATGTTTAA
Organism: Mesocricetus auratus; assembly: GCF_017639785.1. Taxonomy (NCBI): domain Eukaryota; kingdom Metazoa; phylum Chordata; class Mammalia; order Rodentia; family Cricetidae; genus Mesocricetus; species Mesocricetus auratus. The sequence goes on from NW_024429199.1 coordinate 3,158,497, forward strand.
GAGCAGTGACTAAAAGGAACCTCTGGTTTGTGCGTTCAAGGATGTGAGTATATTTACACATAGTATATAAGTATATTAATACGGAAATAATACTGCTAAGAAGCTAAAAACAATAAAAACAAATCCAGAGTACAGATCAGAAGTTTCTTAGCCTTCATCACTGAGAGAAGAGGTCTGGAAGTGGTGAGAAGCATTTTCCTCTGGAGTGTCAGCACACCAGCAGTGGGGAAGACACTCTGGCCAGGTGGCAGGCTAGATCTGTAAATTTCCAAATATGCACATGTGTGTGTGTGTGCGTGCGTTCATGTGTGTGTGTGTGGGTGTGTGGTGGGGGGATCTCAAAGCACAAAGAGACAGACAATAAAATATTTTACAATTATTGCTTTCTGTGCTAGTAACACTGCATGAAATTCAAAAGTGTCATTAAAATATGAAATCAGGCATGGTGGTATATGCCTTTAATCTCAGTACTCAAGAGACAGATGCTATGCGTACTCTTTCCCGCCAGCTGCCTGGGTTCCACTGCTGCTTCAGCCTCCAAATAACACATGAGGCACTATATTAACTATAAATCCGTTGGCCATCGACTAGGGCTTCTTATTGGTTAGCTCTGTCTCAATTACTAACCCGTTTCTATGTCTAAGTATTTCCATGTGGTCTTATCTTACTGGAGAAATGTCTGGAGACATGTTACTCCTCTGCAATCCTACACAATGACTGACTGTCCCCACATCCCAGAATCCTCCTCGTCTCCTAGACCTGCCTATCTTGCTTTCCTATTAGCCAACAGTGTTTTATTCATCAACCCATAAGAGAAACATATTTACAGAATGCCATTTCCCATCATACAGAGACAGGAGGATCTCATTGAGTTTGAAGCTAGCTTGGTCTGCATAGGGCATTCCAGAACAGGCAGGGCTACACAGTGAAACCTTATCCTAAAAACCCATTTATTAGCCGGGGGTTGATGGTACACACCTTTATTCCTAGCACTCAGGAGGCAGAGGCAGGTAGATATTTGTGAGTTCAAGGCCAGCCTGGTCTACAGAGCTAGTTCCAGGGCAGCCTCCAAAACAATACAGAGAAACCCTGTCTGAAAAACAAAACAAACAAAAAACAAACAAACATGTATTCCCAGGACACTGTCATTCGAAAAGAATGAAGAGGATTTTTTACAGATGAAGCATAGATGTTATCCATGGCACAAACAGCTGCACAGAGTGTCTGTGGTGTTACCAGACCACAGCCGGTAATCTGGGAGACAGTGTGTGGAAACTTTGAGGCCCACAGTCTTCTCCTTCCCCATTCATGTGTCCTGTGCTAGCACTGCTCCTGCTGGCTCCATTCAAGCTCTGGGAAGCAAACGTACTTGGCTGTGAGGTTCATTCATTCTTCTTGAAATGCTCTCAGCCACATTGCAGGTTTTCTGTCTAAAATACTGGCTCGAGTTGCCTCACCATGTGTGACACAGGAAATCTTCTGCCGCACACCAAGAAATCATGTCTTGAAACCAAATAGTATAATTTAACACAGAGCAGGAGGAGACGAAGATGGCGGGCCTCTGCTTTGTTCCTTCCATCTTCCCAGGCATTCAGTCCTACCCCTAAAACACAGTCGCTGCCATGAGAGTAAACTAGGCAGCTTCTCCCTCTGCTCCACTCTCCTCTGTCCTCCCACCACACCTGGACAATCCCCTCGCCACTGTCATTACTGGAAGACCTACTGGGAAGAGCCTGCCGGATCTGCAAGGTGTCCTCTGAACCCACGGCCTTTTCCTGTTTCTCAATTTGTCTTACTTTTCTTCCTTTCAGCATTTAGCTTCCTTTCTTGTCCCTTACAGTATGTTCACTGGCCTACTCTACATCGTTTGAAAAGTGAAAAGCTGAGTTAAGTTTTGATAGAACACACTGTAACAGACAGTGGTCTTTTCACATCCACTGTGGAATATGAAATTTTGACTCCAGCAGAGAAATGGTAGCCCCGGGGGAGACAGTCAAGGCAACACCTGCTTCAGTTATGAGGGTGGAGGAGAAAGGATGACGCAGATCAGACACAGTCTTTGTCTTCTGACTCCTGGACTCTCATGCCAGGGGCCTCCTCATCCCACCCCCCTAGTTGTTTGTATCTTTATCTTTGGTTTGCCTGGGAGTCACGGGGCCCCGCAGAGACATAGCTTTGTCATTGTCCTTCTTAGGAGCTCGCACATACACTTGTAGGTAGAGGCCACAGATTCCCCATCCATGCTCCCTCTATCACAACTGTCCCAAGGCTCCCAGACACTGGCAACACAGGGCCAGCATTCCCAGCAGTAGTTCCTTGTTTCTGAACCATTACTTGTGTATTTCCCCTCAGCGCTGCTTGAGATGGCAAGCAGTAATCTGTTGTCCTCAACAAGCAGCTCATCAAAACAGGAGGGGTGTCTAGATCCCAGACCCCAAGTCACAGTACAGTCACCAGTCTTACCCACTGCCAGCAGTCAAGTGTTATTTCTTTCTATCACAAATGCTTTCTTTAGAGTCAAGTTTTCTATCTTTCTTTTCTTTTTCCTTGTTTCTTTGTGGGTTTTGGGTTTGGTTTGGGGGTTTGAAGTTGTTCGATTGATTGTTTGCTTTATTTTGTTTTGTTTTAGGAGACAGGATCTCATTTGGGGACAGGACTGGCTGGCCCTGAGTTCACAAAGATCCACCTGCCTCTGCCCCCTCAGGGCTTGGATTAATGATGTGCACCACCATGCTCAGCTAGATTGAAGTTTGTAATAAAAGCTTCCATGTCTTCACCAAATATTGACCCTTATAATCTATTCATTTCTGTTTCCAGTGTAATTCAGAAGTTCTCATTTGCTTTTTGCAAAGCTGATTTTGAATGTAAATGAAAGAAAATCATGTTTTTCTCTGTAATAATCTGAAATCTTGCTGCAGAACCATCTTATCTAACAGCTTGGAAGCATAAGGGTGGGGGGAGGATTTCCAAACATCCTAAAAATCTTCCCAAGTTTTATCTTATTCAGTTATATTCATAAATGAGTTTATTATAGAATGTAAAATGTTAAGCAGAATGGAAAGCTTGGAACCAGGAAATAGGATCAAGACGATGTTGCCAATCTGCATGCAATTATTTTTTGACCTAGTTTCACAAATTTTTAGTGTGGCATAAAATAAATGCTGCTGTCATGACTTCCTGTCCTTCCTACAGTTTTGAAGCATAGCTGGGGGCTTCTAGGAAAAGCTAGGTTCTAATCAACGGGCTGTACAGCTCCTGCCTGACTTTAGTGCCATTCAACACACTACCTGGGTCCCCTTCTCAAGCAACCCATGACATAGCCAATACCAACATGCCAAGTCCCATCTGGAGACACCTGCAATACATCTTCATTCGATGCAATTATGAATATATTAACTTCACACTTCCATTTGAATTCTTTGTTTTATAAGAGTCTGCAATGATTTGCAATCCTTTATTTTTGACCCAGGAACTCATGTTTGCCTTGATCTCATTATATAGTAGAGGATGACTTTGAACTTCTGATTCTCCTACCTCTACTTCCTGAGTGGTGGGATTCTAAGTGTGAATGTCTTGGTTTTGTAGTGCTAAGAATCAAGGCCAGGGGCCACGTGCATGCTAGGAAAACACTCTACCGACTTAGCTACACCCCAGCCCACAGCTGCTTGTAACAGTTCCATTGCAATGATGCTTGCTCCCCTCCTAACCAGCTCCTTTGGGGAAGTCTCCATGACACCCAGGTGTTTTTCCATACTCATGACCACAGAGTCCGACAGATGTCTGAAAATACACAGTGGAATGAAGTAAGTGAAGCCCATAGTTGAGGAGCAGGCATGTGTGACATTGCTTAGGGTCTTCTTAACTACTTTAAAAAAATACTACAGTGGTCTAACCTGAGAGCCTACTTGGCCTCTGTAGTCTACTGAGCAGAAATAACTCTCTCCTTCTTTGTTTTGAGATGTGTATCATTTTGTCCTTGTGGTTTGTTTTGTTCTATTGTTTTTTGTGAGCTGTGTTTTGCTCATGTCAACTTGGCACAAATTAGAGACATCTGAGAAGGAACTACAACTTGAGACAATGTCTCCATAAGATGTGGCTATAGACAAGCCTGTAGAGCATTTTCTTAATTAGTGATTGATGTGGGAGGGTCCAGCCCATTGTGGGTGGGGCCACCCCTGGCCTGGTGGTCCTGGGTTCTGTAAGAAAACAGACTGAGCAAGCCATGGCAGCACTGTAAGCCACACTCCTCCAGGGCTTTGATTCCTGCCTCCAGTTCCTGCCCTGACATCTCTGGGTGAGCTGTGATACATAAGCCCTATCCTCCCCAAGTTGCTTTTGGTCATGGTGTTCCATCACTGTGATAGAAACTTGAGACACATTTGTAAGTTCAGGACTGTTTACAAAAGTGCTGATACACTTGGAGAAATAGTCTCATTAATTTATATTCATGGTTTTATAGACCCTCTCGTAATCTATTTGTACACTGAGATCATTTTCAACCTGTATAAACCAAGTAAGTGTTTTGGGAAAAAATTGCATGCTTTTTTCTAAGAATCCCCTTTACTTTCTTTTTACCTAAACAAAGCTACACATAGCTTGATCACAGATACCACGCCCACCACACAGTAGTGACTGTTATCTGTCTTGGGTCATTCATAACTGTGTGTAGCATTCCTGGTACACTCTTCCTCGATACAGTCATTGATATTTTTCTCTCTCTAACAAGGGTGTTCTAATTCATGCTGGAAGCCTCTGGTTTCTCCATGGGGACCCTCCTTGTGCTGAAAGTGAAGCTGCTACCTTCTTACCAGCAGGATGGAAGGAAAGGTGGTTCCTGCTAAGATGGAGGCAAGAGACAAGACACATCGCCTGCACACACTGCTCCGGCCACCTCCTGTCATCACTGAAAGGGCCTTGGCTGCCTGCAGGAATATTTGTCTTCTCCTCTGCTATAAAACAAAGTCTTACCCTAAGGAGTAGAGGCGGCACCGCTTGCTGCGGATTTGATGAGCTAAGCCAAACCTGTCATCAAGACACACCAGCCAGGGCTTCGTTGCAGGGCTGGAGTCAGTTGCCAAGCTGTCTGTACCCATGTGATCACATGCAATCTGTAAGGATTGGAAATCAATATGAATAATTTAAAATGCTAGATGATGAATGGCAGGTAGAGACTTAACTGCTTTCCCTGCTCCTGGAAACAGTGATGGGAGAGTTATGTCCTCCACTGCTAACTACTCTCCTCCCCCCAGGGAACCACAGGACCGCTGAAAAACGTTTAGAGGAATTTCAATTACAAGTCCGATAAGAAGCAACCTCGTGAAGACACAATGCAAGTTTGAAAGGAAATGGGCTGCAGTAGCCATCTGCCCACATTGCAAATTGGGAACCAGGATAGGAAGGAAGAGGACTTGGGAGGTTGTGTCTGGGAGGGGGAGAGGGGAGGGTGGACGGAAGTTAGTGGAGGAGGGGATTAAGAAGGATGCCTTGACTGAGATCTGGGCATTGTGGCTACTGCAAAAGTGTGATGTTCACAAGGTTACCTGTGCCTTGTTACAGGCAGATAAGGGGAGGACGGGCACTGAGGTCACAAAAGTAACCTGTGCTATCCTGTCCAGCTGATCCTGGGACAAGTGTCTGCTGAGAAGCCAGGATTCTCTAATGAGCTAATTATTCTAATGATGGTCTCTAATGAGCTGCCTCCTGGGAGAGAAGGGCTAGGGCCCTGGAGCAGAAAGTGCTGCTCAGCTAACCCAAGCACTTCTGGTAACTCAGGCATCAAAATTAGATAAGGAAACCAAAGAGAATGCAGATAGAAGTTAAGTAGAAAGAAGCCTAATTCCAATGCACAGTAAGCAAACGAACTCCTAAAGGAGGATGGCTTGAGTTGGGGCTCATACTGCGTACGGCCAAGGCTGATAGAGTAGAAGAAAACAGTCAGAGTCCCAGACACCGGCCTTACTGAGTGACCAAAAGTCCCCCTTCTCCCCACTGCTCAAAACTCTCCAAGCCATCACATGGGAGACAAAAGATCCCTGCAGATACAAAGGAGTTTCAGGGTTCTCTGCTTTTTTCATTGGAAAACAACAACAGCAGGAGATTTTTTTTCTTAAAAAGATATTCTAGGGCTGGCAAGACGGCTCAGTGTCTAAAATAATTGCTGCAAAATCCTCAGTAGCATCTTGGGTCATTTGTAACTGCAATGTTGTCTGTAACTCAAGTATTTAGGAGGCTGTGGATCTGGCTTCATGGCCGGTCTGGCTGAGTTGTGTGCTCCAGGTTCAATGAAAGTCCCTACCTCAACAAATAGATAAGATTAGAAGAAGGAAAGCAATGGAAGAAAGCATTTGATGCCAACCTCTGGCCTCCACATGACCACATATAGGCAAACATGCACGCACGCACGCACGCATGCACAAACACACACACACACACACACACACACAGTTAAAAATGAAAACAGGGCTGGAGTGATGGCTTGGTGTCTAAGAGCACTCACTGGCTGCTCTTCCAGAGGACCAGGGCTCAATTCTCCGCATCCACCTAGTGGCTCACAACTGTAACTCTAGTCCCAGAGGACCCTGCATTCTCTTCTGATCTACTAATGAGAAACTTGCTGTGTCTTGAACCTGGGGAACTCAGCACTTCTGTTCTGTGCCTCCTCTGGGAGGCTGGTGAGACTGAGGCACTTCTGTGGACCCTGGGCTGCCTAAGTCTGAGCCTTTTGCTCCAGGGCAGTGCCCTGCTCTGAAGATTGGACACTTGCAGACACTTCTCCCTAAGACCTTCTGTGATGGCACATGGGCTATGTTCCTATTGCCTTTCTGGTGGCATTGAAGCTCCACTCTGGCCTCTTCCATAGTGTCGCTTAAGGTGTCATCCCCCTGCTTCAGAATCACCTAGAAATTGGTTTGCTGTAAAAAGTTGGGTTCTTTGACAGAAGTGTGGCTTGGGCAGTCTGAGGGGCCACTAGCAGTGGGACCAGGATTCATCCCTAGTGCTGGAACTGGCTTTTTGGAGCGCATTCTCTTTGAAAGCATACCTTGCTCAGCCTAGATATAGGGGAGTGGACCTTGATCCTGCCTCAATGTGGTGATGGGGCAGATTTCATTTACTCCCCTTACCCTCTCTGAGGAGCCGATGGGGTGGGGTGGGGGAGGCTGGGGAGCGCAGGAGGAAGGGAGGGAGTAGAAACTGAAATAAGAAAAGATTGTTTTAAAATGTTAAAAAGTGATAAAAAATAAAAAGAGAAACTGTTCCAGAAAAAAAAGAGGTGCGGGTTCTGGGTTCCACTAAATACACAAGGTGTCATGACCCCAAGAAAGATGTAGTCTCACAAGCTCTGCAGGCTCCCTTAGGCAGGTGGTCCTTTGAGCTTGCTGGAGGTTTGGCCTTTTATAAACTACCCCAAAAGTGACCTGACCTCAGCTTCTTACGTGTACCTTAGAAAGTGAAGGAAGGTGACTGAACCTGGGCCACTGCTTTCAGTTGAAAACAGTATTCACTTGGACCCCTCACAAAGATCAGTTAACCAGAGGCCTCTCAAAGGAAGGGGCCCAGGGCCCCAAGTCCAGGGTTATCATGCTGAGGTGCAGCCATGGTCTAGGGTCTTCTTTACTATGATCGAACTTTATCTAATTACAATTTTTTTCTTATTCTAGGATTTTATCTTGCACAGATATTCTATCAGAGAGACACTATTTTCCAAACCCTTCGTCCCCTCTTAGATAAAACTGCAGTCCAGGAATTAGCCAATTCTAACTATTCATTAACCATCTCATTCACAGATATTCAGGGGTATTTTTTGGAGGGGAGGGAATAACTAGAAGTCATCCATAAAATTCTGCTCTTAAAAATTAATTAAATATTGATTTTTTTCAAACTTTCTGGTTAAGATTTATACCCAAGGTTTCAATAAACTCTCTTACAAGCAAAATAAGGACAAACACTCCAAGCTAAGTTTCAGCTGAAGTAATTATACCTTCTGCCTGCCTAATTCCCCTTGTAATTTTAGCCATATGAAGTAAATTAGGTCTGGACAAAGGCAAACAGACGCCAGGAAAAAATGTTTTATGAATTTTTTAAATTTATTTAGCTTAAAGGGATCTAACTCATTTCCATTTTGCTTTGCATCCGAATAGCTGGAACAGCAATTCTACCAACCCATGGGTAGAATGTGGCAAAAGGAGTCCTTAGAATTGGGGGAGTTTTGGCAAGAATTCCTTTAAAAATCAAATGTATATTTATATAGTTACATTATTTTGAAAAGCTTAAAGGCAGAACTGAATATTTTGTTCTCTCCATCCAGGTGTGTGTGTGTGTGTGTGTGTGTGTGTGTGTGTGTGTGTGTGTGTGTGAGAGAGAGAGAGAGAGAGAGAGAAACACAAATATAATACCTACTATTGATAAAACGTTGCAAAATTCTAATCTGTGTCTCCAGGTCTCTAGGGCCTGACTTCTTGGGTATTTTACAAGTAGATGTGTAGATAATTGGACAAAAACAGATTGTAGATGGGCAGTAATAGAAAAATAGAATTTGAAACATTTTTTCTTATTTAGAACAGCCACAGCTGCTAACGTGAACTCCTTACTGGGAAGCTTCTGCTTCCTGGAGCATATGGTATGGGGGCCGCCATGAAGAGCTGGCTCTGAAGCCTTCGTCAGCTCCAGCAAGCACTTCTGAGTTAACTGTTTCCTTTTAGCAGCTCATTCTAGAACTGGCTGCAGAACTCTGTGGTGTCATCAAGGCCTCCCATACTAAGACAAACAATATTACTTATTAAACTGGACCTGACTGCATACTCTGGTCAAATATCGTATCCTCTGGTGTCCCACCAAAAAAAAAAAAATCAGAGCCCTAATCACTAAGCACAGAGTACCTAAGCACAGGGTACCCACCCACATGCCTGCCCTCAGTTAGATGCCTCTCATGTCCCTACTAACCATGAGAGAGGGGCCTTTTTTGTTAAGGTTTAAGATCCCAGAGGCCAGATCCTGCCAGCCCCTGGGCATGTGCTCACCAAAGGCCTATGTACTGAGACATGAGAACCTCAGCCATGAGCTTATCAAACACTGTGCCTTGCTGTGTGAGTTTGAACACAGCTTTGAGGGATTTTTTTTAAGCAGCATGAGAGGATGGGGGTGGAATTCACTTAGTGACTCACTGCTGCTAACTGAAAATTTTAGGTAGCAGTGACTTTAATATTCTGCAAGTTTTGCAGGCTTCCATTGTTAGATGATTTCTAAATGAGGCACAAGTCACAAAAGCATCCCCAAAGCTCCTTGTTGCACAGAGAAGGGGTGGGAGCCATGGCTGGTGAAAGGGTCTGATGAAGAGTCGGTGTCATTCATGATGGCTCCCACCTGGAAGCCATCAGAGCACAGCGCTTCACCAGATAAATGTCCCCTGATTACAAAACTCTTGTGAGGTCTGCAATCTGTCACATTTCTGAAGCACAAAAAACCTCCCACTGAGTCTAGAAGGAACTCAGGACACATCATTTCAAAAATATTCCAAACGGATACAATCATTACTTCAAGCCACAGTCACTTGGGGACTGTAGCTTCAGAGACAGCCACTGGCCTGATTTTCCTATATGTAACAAGCTAGATTTTTCTGGGTGGGGTGGCCTTCCCATACTGAGGCTGGGAAATAGCCTCTTTTTTTTTTTTTTTTTTTTTTTTTTTTTTTTGGTTTTACGAGACAGAGTTTCTCTGTATTGTCTTAGAGGCTGTCGGTCCAGCCCGGCCTCGAACTCACAGAGATCCGCCTGCCTCTGCCTCCCGAGTGCTGGGATTAAAGGGGTGCGCCACCACTGTCCTGGGAAATAGCCTCTTAAGACACTACCTCCACCCCACTCTGTGCCTGCTGCCCAGGTCCCCATCACAGATCTCCTGGCACTAACCCTGTAGAGGTCCATTTGACCTATTGCTCCCTCACAAGTTCATTTTTCTTCATCTTAAGATGTAACAGCATCATGCTGTGGCCACTTCTTAGGACGTCACTATCTTATGAAGCCTCCTGGGAAGTTTAGCAGAAACGCCGTCCACCTTGCTCTTAACTCTTGTGTTAGTTAGGGTCCTGGATCCAGATGTAGAGTCCGCATCACATTGGTGTAAAGAGTCTTTCTCCTACAGCTTCAAACACCAGGTCTCCATTATGGAACTTCTCACTATGTCAATAATTATATGGCCACTCATTCCTGGGCTCCTTGAGGCCAAGACTGTAAGCCCAGTGCCTTCCAAAATCCCTAGTCACATAGGTGCTCAGAAATACTTGGCCAATAACAACCCTAACCTACTTTCTGTACAGTGCTCAGTCACAGGGGAGATCTTAGAGGCATTTGTTCTAACCTCAAGCATTTGGTCTAACCTCAAGCCTTTCAGGATTAGAATGGTGACAACCATAGAAGCAAAATCAACTGTCCAGGTTCCAGTGTTAGCCACAGGACATCAGAACATGCTTCCTTTTTCTTTTGCTACACTTTTCCCCTCTCATGAGAAAGACACAAGAGACATCTAAAATGACAACTAAATGCCCCAATGCTTCTTTTAAGTAAAGACCCCTTTATATGTGTTATAAAGCATAAACCTAAAACACATATAAGATGGAATTTGGAGGCTTTCATTCAATAAATTAATTTTGTTGGATTGAGCGCATCATTTTCAAATTGTTTATATATTAAATACCTCTAATTTTTCTCCAGGCCATTAAGAGCGTTTTTAAGTTGTAATTAAGAGATCTGGTCTCCTATCCCCCATGTAAAGCCAAAATGTAAAATTAAAATTCCAGTATTTTAATTAAGCCTGGATAAGTCCACCCAATTAATTTGAAGCGACCAAATAAGATAAATTTCTGTAAAACACAGGATCTGATTTATCATTCTTTCAACCACAATTAATTCTACAGGCTTTTACTTCCATGTTTGGATGACAAGTACTAAAATTCCTATGACTCTCGGACTGCATCATGTTGGAAATAAGATTTTTAACCTGAACTAGTCTCCCTACAGCTCAGGAAATGAGTCAGGCACAATGGCACGCACCTGTGATCTCAGCATTCAGGAGACTAGCCTGCGCTGCACAGCAAGAGCCTCTCTCAAAGGAATGGATATTCTTTCCCATCCTTTGTAATGGGTGTCGCTGCCAGAGAGTCTCAGTACATTGCCAAGGACCAGTGGACTTAAGGATATAAGCATCCCAGACCTCCCTCTCCAGGCTACTCCTGCCCAGGGAGCATCCTATTATGATCTGTGCTCAGTTTCCAGCCTCAAAAAGCCCTGTCTTCTGCCACCTGTCAGTCCAGGACTAAGCATCCCTCAGACTTCCATCTCCTCTCAGGTCTGTGTTTTCCCTCGGATCAGGCAACATGAGAATGAACCTTCTGATCAATGAGTCAAGAGCCCGGGGGTCTCTTTAATGAAAGTTCTCTTGCCTTCTCAGAGCCTGACTCCACCTCACCCCGGAGCAGGGCAGAGGCTGCCACTGTGTGTCATGTCACTGATAAAGGCCATGCTCAGTAATAACTTAGGGCGCTCCAAGGAGAGGGAAGTGAGCACTGGGGTCATTGACTTCTCGCAGTAGCCCTCAGAGTCCCTGGCTTCCTCACCCATCATGGCCTGGCTGCCAAGTGCCGGTGGCTGGGAAGCACACAGGCGAGTGCTTCCAAATAGGAAAGGAGCCGTACCTCCAGATGACAGTTCTGTTTGTGACACACTTGACTGCCTACTCACAGGGACAAATCTGTCTCTTCAAATGGCTTTCTGAAGCAATTTTCTAAAGTGACTCTTTAAAACACTTGGGGATGAATCATTAGAACATTCCAGGTTGATGAGAGTCCTGGAAGGAAGATGACAAGCAAACGGGAGCCGTGTTCTCTGCTTCCACGGGGTGGGGGAAATTAAATAGTAACACTTCAGAGCCCTGCTCCCTATCCTGTCCCTATCAGGGGTTCCTCACAACCTCCCGTCCTAGAGGGCAAATTCTTCCTGCAGTGATTGGTCAGGACCTTGGCCATTATTCCCAATCCCATTGCTGCTGGAAACAGAACCTGAGTGGTGCTGATGTAGCTCAGGAACCTTGAGGCTTCTTCATCCAGGGACTGAGCAGGGCCTGCCCAAGGCTGGAGCTCAATATGCCATCGGGGACCCTGGGAGGACAGAGAACACAGTCAGTGTGTAAAGACTGAGGTCTGGGCAGGGAAGAAGGAATATCAAATTGGGCCAAGGCTACCACCATGTGTACACAGAGATGCTGTCTTTTAGGACACACGAGGGTATTGTAGTTAAAAAGCTGGTGACAATGACCCCTGGGGACTGTCTGGTCCTAGAAAAACTCCACCTGACTCCATTTAATAGTGCTTTAACTGTGTCTGGATATGCATGATACCACTTGACTTTGAGAGGAGAAAGGTCCTTAGCTCTTACTGTTTTCTAAGGTTAGAACTTTAAGAGTCTGGTCCCTAAAGGGCAGTTCTAGGGTTCACAGTACCAGAAAGCTGAAGCACTAGCTTCATGGAGAAGAAACACACAGCTACTTGGTCATCTTCCTTAGCACTGGGGGAAATGAACAATAACCCCGACTTCCGAGCTCGTGTATGTGGGGTGACTTTCTGTAGTGACAGGCATTCTACCCCTGTCAGCAGAGAGCCTGGGGTACTTCCAGCACTAGATGGTTAGTGGTGAATCTGAGCCTCATTTACGCAAGGGTGTGCAGCAGAAAGGCTAGTGGGGAAGGCAATGGTCTGGGGGAAGCACCAATGGGAATAACTGTGGGGCAGAGGACGCTCCCATCAGAAGTCTTTGCTGGAACTCATAGCTCCCCTCCTGGAGTGTCACCATTTGGAGACCCCCAAGAGACCCAGTGATTCTAAAGGGAGACAAGGACCTAGCCTACTGGACAAAAGGGCAATGGAGGGCAGGAGGCACTCCAGGGGCTGGCATGATGAATGACTAGCTTCAGGGAGACTTCAAGGGTCATAGCATAGGAGCGCCTACAAAGCTCAATGTGTGATGAGGAAGGGGGTCACAGGAAGGCTCTGGGACCAGAGAAGAAGCCATCATGTACCTATATTATTCTCCAGGCATGGATTGTGGCAAGATCTGTAACTACCACTATCCCAACCAAGCGAAACAGTCACAAGACACATGAACACAAATGCAATTGTCTTCCCTTAGATGGGGTGGCCTAGGGGACTCTAGATTAAACTGAAAAGGAGAAGGCGCAAGACAAGCAGGGTAGTCAGTGTGACGCAGGTGTCTTGGGTCTAGAAAAGCAGCTTTCTGTATAAGGATCTGAGGTACATGCAAACACTTTGGAAGTGATTAAATATTGGCCAGGGCTGGGCAGTATTAAATGCCTATCATTGCATAGCCCACAGGCTCAGTAGCTCCCAACAGACCATCACATCCTGAAGATCGTGAAGTTGCTCAAGACTGAACTAGCTCTCTGATCTCCTACTGGCTGCCTCTTTCTCAGGAGTTCATTCAAGGGACTTCAGCCTACAAAGGCTTAGTAGGGTCTTGCTTAGCTTATCACCCTGTTGACTTTGTCCTGAAATTCTTTGTGATTTCTGAGGCAGGAGGATAGCAAGTTCAAAGCCATCTCAGGCTACCGTGATGGTTAATTCCAATTGTCAACTTGATGACTTCTAGAACTACAGTTGACAGGCTTTGGGGCGTACCTGTGGGAGGTTATCTTGAGTAGATTGAATGAGATAGGAGGGCCTGCCCACTGTGCACAGCACTACTCCCGAGGCTGGGATCACAGAGTACGTCAAAAGAAGAAAGTGACCTGAACACAAGCATTCACTGCTGTCTGCTACCTGACTATGAACGCCATGTGACCTGCTGTTTCTCTCTTCTGCTGTGACTTTCCTGCCATAATGGACTGTAATCTCAAATTGTGAGCCAAAATTGACCCTTAAGCTGCTCTTGGCAGGCTATCTTATCGAAGCAATAGGAAAGAAACTAAGACAGCTATGAAGCAAAGCTCTATCTTGGGGGAAATTCAGCCAGTCTGCTCTGCGAGGCGCCTTTGCTGAGGACAGCCCTACCTTACAGCTGTGGTTGTCCTGTGAAAGTGGAGCAGAGAGCATCAAGGAATACTAACTAAGCCACCTTCTGCTCCTCATTGATTTTCTGCTTCTCTTATTAGATGCTTATAATCATTCAGTCAACCAATATTTATCAAGCACCAGCATGGACCAGGAAAGCATAAATGTTGCCTTGTCACAGTCTTTATTGAATCGAGAGGACAGAGCACTTTCACAGATCTCTTCTAGAGCATTCACTCACAATAATGAAAGAAAGACAAACATCCACCAACTTTGTCACTAGGTGGCTTGGGCAAATGTCAGACAGGCACTCAACAGGACACTGGAAACCTTCACACTGATGAACTGAAGAGAATTTCGCAGGGAGACTCTTTACAGAGGTGTGGGCAGGTCTTAAAGATGTGTAGGAGGAATAAGTTGGCACCTGTGGCTGGTGCGCTGTGGAAGAGTCTTTGTCACTGTAAGCATGTGTTGTTCTCAGTGTTAATAAAAATCTGATTGGCCGGCAGTTAGGCAGGGTTTTCAGGCAGAGAGAATGCTGGGAGGAAAATGGGTGGAGTCTGAGGAGTCTCGGGCCACATTCAGAGGAAGCCACATGAGAAGTTCATAGAATAAGGAAGCAAGTCTAGGGACAGCACGTAGATTAATAGGAATGGGTTAATTAAGTTGAAAAAGCTGGCTGGAGACAAGCCTAAGCTATTGGCCAAGCATTTATAATTAATAATAGATCTCTTAGTGGTTATTTGGGAGCAACAGAGACACCAAGGAAGCCCCTGGGAAAATGGTATGGAGAGGATCTCTAAGAGAAGAACACAGCCACTCCTATTACAGATACCACCTTATCCGCCCCATTCACCAATCTCCTGCCTCCTATTAGCCAAATCCACAGGGAGGGACACTGAGACTGGCCCCTGCAGTGAGCCCCACTTCCCCCACCGGGGTCCAAGCTGGTGGAGTAGAGTGGAGGTGCCATGGAAGCAAGATTTGACCCAAGAGCCCGTCCTTCCTTTACTCAACCGTCCCGGAGGCGCTTGAGCCAGGCGCTCGGTACCCATCTAACACAGGGTGTCACCCGACAAATGCAAGGTAGGGCTCTTAGGTTCTCCGGTGGGATTCTCCGTGGTGTACAACAGGGACACAACAATGCAGATATGGATCATGGCGAAGGGTTTCTACGGCTAAAAGCCCCCAAACACGGCAACGTCGTTCCAGAACTATTAAGAAAGCACACTGAACCCAGCAGCAGCAGCACACTGAAGCGACTTCACAAATCAGTAATTGGGAATCCCTCTGGTTAAATGCAGGATTATCTTTCTGCAACCCGATACTCCTCATTTCCAGCTAAGTGTTGACCACACAGAGGCTAAACACAGCTGCACTGGTGGCTAACCTAAATCGAGGAATCCCAGACAGACGGAGGGCTAGTAGAAACACTCAGATAGCGATAGAGCTCTGGCTTACGGCTTTGGTTTAGCTGTTTAAAAAACATCTCACATAAAGCAGTGCTCTTTCTAGAATCAATCTGACAGCAGGTCGTGATTATTTCCCCATGGAAACCATTCGCTTTTATCATCTCTTTCAATTATCGTTTGTCTTAATTCTCCATTGCACACATCAACATAATGCCCTTCCCAAATTCCCACAAACAGAATTCTATGAGCACCTTCAAACACCCAGGCAAGTTTAACATAAAAGAGTAAAACCTATCGTTTTCTTTAAAAAAAATTATGATGGTGGTTCTGCTCCACACAATTTCCTAAATGCCAGGGTGCGCTGTGTGCCTATTATCCATGTACCTCAACTGTCTAGTGACCATAACAATGTCACTCCATCACTCCCAGGCCCATCTGTCCATCAGACGACTCTGGAGGCAGGTAGGGCAGTCGCTTAGCAGCGGGCGGCTGCAAGGAAAATCACTTTGTGTTGGTTTGTCTGTTTGTTCCCCACAGGCCTGTGTGGAAATGTCAAGTGCAGCATTACAATGAGACGTCACACAGAGGGAGCCCTCACTCCGCCCCTCACCATGGGAAGGAAGCCCCTCTAGGCCTTTGAAATCCATGCTCTTGCTTTGTGAGACCCCAGGCATTCACGCAGAGCTGGCGTGGGGTGGGGGTTGGGGGTGCTCCTCTTATGTCAAGAGCTTCTCAGGAGGGAAAGCTCCTAAACTCTTCAGGAAAAGGACCCATTCTTGTTGTGGGAGACCTGCCTAGCACTTACTCGAGGTCTGTATCTTGAAAAGAAAGCAGAAGGCTTTTTACATAGAATTCCAGACATTAAGATCGAGGCGGCAGAAGCTGCTCGGCGGAGCTGGCCTCCATCGCCTCGTGCTGTTTTGCAGACATTTGAGGTTCTACTTTCCAAAGGGCAAAAGCCGATCCCATGCAAGGGGCTGACAGTCACATGGCTGCACCAAGCACAGATGTGAGGTTTGGGGATATTTTTATCATTTATTATCCCCACATTATATTTTGTATCTTTAAAAAAGAACAAACTGAATGTCTCAAAGCCAGGAAGCTGGATTCTAAGATTTCATTCCTAAAAAACAACAAAAAGAAAATATAAAGCAGTCTTTTAAAATTCTTCTCTGCCTGCCAGCCTGCACTCATTAATTCAAGACAAAAGCCTCCAGCTAAACTGGTGGTAATCAAAAAAATTCTTTTTTTTTAAAGCAGGCCCACCCATGACCTAGAAAAAAGCCACCAGCGCTGCCTTGCAAGAACTGCCTTTGACTGGAGATTTAGAATAACAGTTTCTTCTTCACAAGTAGTTCCCTCACCCTCAGAAATGACCTCATGCAGCCGGTGAGGAAACTGTCAAACTAAAAACAGAGGCCTTGGAGCTTTGAGATAGACATGGGGGCACTGGGAGCTTTGAGGTATGGCTTCGCTCTGTGGCCCAGGCTGCTCTTAAACTCATCATCTCATACGAACCTACACTTGAAATCCTCCTGCCTCAGCTTCCCAAGTGATAGGATTTATAAGCATGTGCCACACCTGGCATGGCAGTCCAGCTCTCTAGAATCTGTTTTTATACTGGGATAGGTAGGGGAAAGAGAATTTTAAGATAAAGCAAACAAAAAGAAAGCATTTTTTTTCTCTAGGCCCATTCCTTCATGTTTCCATGGCACAGTTCATTTGGAAAGTTATATATAATGGGTGATTTAAACCATCAGGGTTTTGGTCATTTTTTATCAATGTACTCCCAAAAGCACATTCTCAAGAGCCTGGGAGGTTTTAGAGCCAGCCATTTTCCACCAGGAGAGCAGGCTAACAACTTTGGCTATGCCAGAGGAAAGGGACACAGCTGTACATCCTTGATTCAAACTACACAAGACACGGAGCTGAGTGTGTGTTGACGTGTTCATCAGGCAAGCCAAGGCTTTCTGGGAAAAACAAACCAGAACAAGTAAAATAGATTATTTAGCAATTGTGTGGTAATTGAGATCATCTGTTGGTGGGCAGGGAGCAATGGCCGAAGGAAACTGTTCATTCCTCTTGGCAAAGAGAGGAGGGTGGTGGGAGCCATGAGTGGAGGGGAGCCACACGGTGGTTTCAGGACAGAACATAAATCTCACCACGTGAGGGTTTGCGGGATTCAGCCCCCTGCGTCCTATGCTGTCCTTTGATACCAGACTGTCCAGGCCTTCTGATACTGTCGTGGTTCTCAGAGTCAGCTTTACTTAGAAAGAGCAAGGACTGGTCACTTGTTTTGTAGTGATTCCTCAAACACGGGTACACTATCAAAAAGTGTTGAAATGAGAGTTGAGTCTCAGGTCTGGGTCAGATGGCTGAGCACATCCTCATGACCCATGAACACAACCATGAACCCTGGTTGGGAAGCAGAGAGTAGTCCTTAAAAAGATCACACGAGGAAATACTTGCAGGCGGATGGGGGCAGGGCTAGAATTCATAGTACCATGGAGTCAAATACAACCTCTTTCATTCTTTGCCATGGTGCTGTTCCCACTCGGAACTGCTAGCACAGACAGAAAGCCCAGTGCAGACCTCCCTCCCGTTGAGTCTAAGCAAAGGAAGGCAACTGCTATTCCCCCAGAGAGAGCACAAAAATCTCGTATTCCCCAACTTTTCCTGTTCTTCATTCTTGCACCCCAACTCCAAGACAACCCCACTAAACTGGTGAAAGCAAAAGTGGAACCCAAAAGACCTCCAATATTCAGAGGAAAAGGTGACTCATGGTTTGATCTGAGGCTGTAGCTCCAAGGGGTGGTGTGTCTCTGCTTGCTCCACTGGCCTTGGACTGAGCTGCAAGTGGGTGGTGTGTCTCTCCTTACTCCGTTGGCCTTGAAGTGAGCTCCAGCCACAGAAATGTGCACCAAAGCTGGGAAGAGGGTGATTTTTTCGTTCCTAAACCTCTGCCCAGAGAGTTAGAAGCCCTAGGGAAGCAGATGACACTGGGGCCACTGGGAAGAAATTGCAGTTGAGGAAATGCCACAGTCATTTATGAAGTCCAGTCCATTGTCCAACTACGCATGCTCAGATCTGACAGACCCCCTGCCCATGTTCCAGACTAACTACTGAGGTACATGCCGAGGAGTAGACCTGAAACACACTACTAACATGTTCCAAACACTGTTGACATAAAGCTCATCCTCATCCCGACACTGATTGCCTGAGAGAGAAATGATTTAGGAGAAGGAAGACTTGCCTTGGTTCACAAGTTCAGGCTTTCAGTCCGTGGTCGGTTGATGTGGTGATACATTATTTATGATTTAATAAAGACTGCCTGAAGTATCAGAAAGCAAAGCCAGCCACACTAGTTATCTGTAGAAGCTAGGAAGTGGTAGCACATACCTCTAATTCCAGGACTCAGGAGACAGGCAGATGGGTCTCTCTGAGTTCAAGACCACCCTGGCCTACACAAGAATAAAGAATAACAGAGTTCACACCTTTAATCCCAGCACTAGGGAGATGGAGACAGAAGGATGTGGCTGGGCAGAGAAATGAATATAAGGAGACAGGAATTCAGAGCTTTTGTCTCTGAGGATTCATGGAGACAGGACTGTCATTTCAACTGGGAGGGGTAAGATCTACTGGCTTGCCTGCTTTGATTTTCTGGATCTTCAGCTTGAAGTTTGAGCCCCAGTATCTGTCTTTAGACAATAGCAAGAAAAGGCTGAGTCTGTGTTAATGTTGTAGCCAGTGGGGCTGGGTGAAAAAGGACGGAAGCAGCCCAGGTCGCTGGGTCCCTCTTCCCTGGAATGCTCTCTGTCAAGGCCAGGCCCACCTCACCTCCACCTAGTCCATCTGCTGGTTGTCTCTGGTAGCAGTGACAGCAGCATGCACGCTGAAAGCCACAGCCAGAGAGGCATTTTGAACCCTCTCCCCATCAATCTGCCACCCAGCATCATTGCCCAGAGTGTGGGCTTGGAGGCAAGGGATGAGGGACCTAGAAATCAAATCATCTCTGACAGGAAAAATTGCACGATAATTCAAGCAGGCCCTGACAACGTTTAGGAGGGATGGAGGAAAGGACGAGGAGGAATAAACACTCTAGATTTATTTTCAAAGTTATCTTGGTAAGTTGGAAAGTGAAGCCAAGCAAATTAGAGTAGGGTTTGTGTTCTTATACCGACATCTCTAAATTTCCCCACATTTTCTGTGCATGTCAAAATGGCTCTAATCTGGGTGAGATTGAAGACCCCAAGGGAGAGCTAAGAGAATAAAACACCATGTATTTTTGGATTTTATCACAGGCAATAAAAAGAGAAGCTAGCTACCTGGAATAGATCCAGAGAGAGCCGGAGGTTTCCATTAGTTTGCATAATGCAGATGCTATACAGTATCTGCATACACAATGGGGATCCAAATGTCAAATTAGGGATTTTACTGAGGTTACATACCAACTAGAAAAGGAGAGGCGTTTAATTTCTTTTACAAGTAAGTGTGTATAAAAATGTTTGCCCAGGAAAGCAAGCAAAAATGTAGGATAGTATTAACAATATTCTTCAAAACTGTTTTTGCTGTCTCTCTCACACATACAAACATAAACATACTCTTGAACATGCATACATAAACTCTTTATAACATGTTAGGTACCAGGATTCTAGGAGCTTAACATCATCTAAACCAACATGCATCTTCTATGTCAATGGAGTTGTCTAGGAAAAAAACCTATCAGTACCCCCCAAACTCTCCTGAGAACATGCGCCTCCTAGGACAGTACCCCTGTAAGACCATCTCCAAGATGTCCAAGTAGCTGCCAAGATGCTGGCAAGAGGGCAGGAAGGAAAGCCATTGTGTGAGACATGGAGAAGGAAACCAGAAGGGGGATGAGCAAAGGGAGTGGGGCTCTCTCTAAATCCCTGCGCCTCCCCACAGGTTCAGTGAGGACCCACAGTGCCTCACAAGGGATTTCCAGGATCTCTTTCATAGCTCTCAACTGTGTAAATCCTCTAACCTCATCCAAACCAGGAAAAGTTCTAGACTCTACACGAGGAGCAAGCTTTACCCTTAGTCACCACGTGGAGGGAATGTGACAGAAAGAATGTATCCAAGCACATACAGAAACACGGAGTGGTCCTGTCACCCAACAGCCACCGCCACAGATGGTAAGTGGGACAGCAGGCACGGGTGCAAATACTGAGGGGAAGCAAAGTCCTCACTGGAGGTCTGCTAGAGTGAGGCTTGAGCAATCTTCCACAAGGAAGGACATGTGGAGGACAGCTCAGGCAGGTATGAGGGAAAGAACCAAATGCACCCAGGATCCCAGCCAAACCCCATACCATTCTCGCCATGGTTAGGAATAGCACTCGTTTCCTGGCAAGGCTGTCACATGCCATTGAAAATGCCTTCAGGTACACAGAGCTGTGTGTGTATGCATGTGTGCAATTCTCAGTGTTGAATGTGCATCCGTTCACATTAACTTTTTCATTTTATACTGTCCACATTTCATAGCATCACTCTCTGACCCTTAGATACCGATAGGGTATTTGGGAGCCTCAGGAAATCCTACCTGACAATTAGAGATAAGACTCTGGTTCTGGGACATTCTTTGCATGGTTCTATATTTGTAGGACATTTTTCTTCCTGAATGCACTATAAATTATGGGGCCTGACATGTTAGAAAAAGACGCAGGGAAGGCTTTCTGTGGGCACCTGCCAACAGCATGAAGCAAGGCAGGCAGGCCTGGCAGGATGCCTGGGGAACCCACAGCACTTAAGCCTCAAACCTAAATGCAAAGAAAAATGTGCCATCTTTCTCACTAAGTGCCCCTTTCTGATCATGAAGAAGAGCCAAAGGAAGCAGACCTTCCTGGGGTCAGCTGTTATTGGCTTGCTGCTGTGTAACTCTCTGGATTTGGGGTTCTTTGCCGCAAGACAGCGAGACTCTCCCAAGTTGGAAGTGAAGCTGCCAGTAGCAGGGACTTACCAAGACCTTGTCCCCATTGCAGGCAAGAGTAGAGGGGGCAGATTGCAAATAAACAGATCAGATCCTAGCCTAGGAGATTCTGCAAACATTTATAATGGTTTCATCTGCTGCAAGATTGTGTCTTCTAATCATAACAGTGAAGCTGCACCCATGAACTCTCAACAACTTGCTTACCTGAACAAGACTAACAGAATGATAACACTAGTCGACATGCCAGCATGGACCGGGGCAGTTCCATGTGGTCCCACATCTAGGAGCTCCCACACAGGACGTCCAATCCCAAGTGCTCAGTCCTAGACATATGTTCATGTGAGCAAAGTTAAATAGATTCAGCCAGTTATATAAACATTTGTGACTGCACACACACATGTAAGTAACAAAAATAAATGAAGGGGAGATCATGAACTTGGGAGGAGAAGATACTGGTGGAATTGAAGAGGGGGGGAAAGGGTAGTTTGTGCACAAGGATCCCAAAAATCAAAATTATCAAAGAAGAAAACAACAGCTTTCTTTCACAAGGAAGAACTTGAAACACACACACATATAATATAGAAAACACAGTCTACTTCTGGCTTTAAATTTTACTTGTGTTATTCTTGTAGATAATAATTGCCTTGAAAGGAGCCTCACGCATAACCTAGACCAACTCCTTCCTATTATAATCAAAGAAAGTGAAGTTTAAAGAGGTGAAGTGACAACAAACCCACACATAGGAGGTGGCACTTGGATGGCTAACATCACCCTGCTGCCCCAATACCAGCTCTGTTCTCTTCACCACATGTGATTTTCTTGATCCTGTAGACAGGACATGCTAATAGCAACTCCAGAAGAGTTAGCCAGCATTGATAGATTCCGTGACGTAATGGGAAGGAATTTATAAAATTGTTCATCCATAAGATATGGGCCACACTAGGAAACTCACTATTGGATCTGACAATGCCATGGGTAATTAATGCTCAGTAGTTAAGAAGGAGGGTTAAACTGTTCACTTAAAGGACCAGGTAGTGTTGCTGATGGGAATGCTGGTGGGGATGCTGGTGGGGATGCTGGTGGGGATGCTGGTGGGGATGCTGGTGGGGATGCTGGTGGGTGGCGGCATCAGGACCACACGAGCCCCTGAATAACAGCAACAAGAGAGACTTCGCTCTTCACCACCTCCGCTAATCCACACTGGGTATGTAGCAAGAGTGAGAAATAAAAATGTGTTACATTAATCCTCTCAGATTTTAAATCCACATGAATGCTCATCACTGTAGCTTCACCTAGCCTGTCCTGACTGGCACCAAAGAGGAAAAAGATGTTTACTGAATTATGACCACATTTCACAGGATCTTCCCAATGCCACATATCTTAGGTTTTCTATTGCTGTGAAGAGACACCACAACCATAGCAACTCTTAAAACTGAAAGCACATAATTATGGTGGCTCACAGTTCAGGGGTTCACTCCATTGTCATCATGGCAGGGAGCTCAGCAGCGTGCAGGCAGACATGGTGCTGTCTATATCTTGAGCAGAAAGTAACAGGAAGTGGACTGTGACACTGGGTGGTATCTTGAGCATTGGAAACCTCAAAGCTCACCCCCCCCATAGTGACACACTTCCTCCAAACAGGCCACACCTACTCCAACAAAGCCACACCTCTTAATAGTGCCACTCCCTATGAGCTTATCTGGACCAATTACATTCAGACTACCCCATCACACCTTCAGAGACTGAGTAGAGGGTAAAAACAAACACTTGGCTGTATAGAGATTTTTGAATAGAGAAAGAAAAGAAATACAACCAAAGACCATTCCGTGTTGATACTCAGGGGAGGTAGATAGCATTCAGAAGTGCTATCTACCCATGAGGAAATTTGGGTGACAAAACCAATCCTACTGTCTGGTCTGTTTTCTAAGTGCATCTGGCCTGTACCACAGTGAGCCAGGTCTTTCTCCTCCTGCCCAGAATCCTCTTTGTTATTCACCAGTCAGTTCAAATCCCGCTTATCCTTTGGGTCCAGTGTCAGCCATTACTGTTCTCTGCTGTGTGTACAATGGACAATGCAGGGAAAATGCTTTGCAGTCACTGCTCTTGCCTCTCACTTTGTACTTACTGTTTGGTATGATCAGATGCAGGGGAGTCTGCTTACCCAGATCACAAGCCTTATGAAGATGCCACATGTCTTGCTTCCCATGCAATCCCCACAGAACTGGTTCCAAGGGACATTTCTACATTGGTTTAAATGCCAGAGAGGAAAGAACACGATACATCTCTTGGAGTTGAGAATAGCTTTTTTATTAATTTGAGGGGAAAGTAGGAAAATTCAGTAACTGGGCTTTGTAGGAATACCTTAAAGTAGCTAAATATAACTGTTCTTTACTCAGACAGAAATAAGTTGCTATGAATTCTGGATTCAGTTCTGTTCACATAAAAATAAAAAAGCAGGGGCTGGAGAAATGGCTCAGCGGTTATAAAGAGCACTGGCTCCTCTTCCAGAAAACTCTGGTCTGATTCCTAGCATCTATAACTCCAGTTCCAGGGGATCCAACACTCTCCTAGAAGAGCCTCCTCAGGCAGCAGGCGGGAGGGTAGTGCCCAGACATACATGCAGAAAAAGCACCCATGCATAGGAAGATAGACAGACAGACAGAAAGAGAGAGAGAGAGAAAGGGGTTGATAGATGATAAACTAGATAGATAGATAGATACATACATAGATAGATACATACATAGATAGATAGACAAATAGATGATAGACAAACATTTTCAAAGATAGATTTATTTATTTATTGTGTATACAGTCTTCTACCTGCATGTCTACCTACATGCCAGAAAAGGGCACAGATCTCATTACAGATGGCTGTGACCCACCATATGGTTGCTGGGAATTGAACTCAGGACCTCTGGAAGAGCAGCCAGTGTTCTTAACCTCTGAGCCATCTCTCCAGTCCCAGAGACAACATTTTTTTAGAGTTCAAGGATGACAAGTGGATTAGCCCAAACCTTGAGGAAACTTCAGGAAAGCAATTTGGAGAACCTAAAACATATCATGAAAGATTAGCACCATGGACTGAGGAGGTGGCTCAGTAATCAGTGCTTGCTATTTGACAACCAAGCTTGAAAATTGGAGTTCAAATCCCCAGAACACAAAGAAATGGCAGGTAAGTGTGGCTGTAGGGGATCCCAGAAGCAAGGTTACTAACTAAACTAGCCATATTGCCAAGCTCTGGACTCAAGTAAGAGACCCTGCCTCGATGAGCATGGTGGGGAGCAACCGAGAAAGACTCCTGATGCCAACCGTGGGCCTCCACATTGGTGCACACACGTATGCACCCACACACATGCAAACATACACACAGGTATGCAAAAAGGGATTTGTGGGTCTGGGGACGTAGCTCAGTGGCACAGTGTTTTTTTCTGTAATGCTGAAGGCCCTGGGCTTGATCCTCCAGTATCACCCAAACCATAAACTACTTTCATAAAATTTTAAAGGTTAAATATTTAAGTACTAGTAGGAACACTTTGGAAGGTTGAGTCAGGGAGGCTGGGACAGTCTCAGCTGCATAGGGTGTAGCTGCAGGTTGGCCTCCAATCCTTCCGCCTTGGCCTCGGGAGTGCTGGGGCTGCAGACATACACCAGTACAGAAACATTCTAGCCTGTCTCCACAAATCAGTTAACTGACATTCACAGTCTCTCTACTGTGAGCTCCTGCTGCTCACAGCTTAGTTTATTTTCTCTAGCAATCATCTGGTTCATTCCCAGACCAGTTCATATCATTTTTACAAGTTTTTGAAATGACAACTTAATTGATCATTAGGCAAGTCCGTGGAGTGTGTACATAGAAAAGAGCGGTTCTGGTTCTCATAAAAATGAAGTCAGCAAAGGATAGGTACTGCTTACGGTTTCCGAGATGCCCCCCACAGGCTCGTGGGAGGCTCTGAGATGTCCCCCATTGGGCTTCCAGCTTGAGGGGGAATTTGGGGAAGGCTGAGAAACTCCTCGGAGGTGGGTCCTAACCAGAGTAGGTGGGTCACTGGAATATTGCCCTGCAGGTTAGAGCCGCCTGCTCTAGAGCCTGCTCTCTGCTTCCTGGCTGGTGCCATGTAAACAGCATCTCCAGTAAACACTGCCATGAACCTCTGTGGTGCCTTTCCCCACTGCCATGGACTGCAAGCCCGGAGGTACAAGCCAAGATAACTCTTTCTTTCCTTAAGCTGCTCCTGGCAGGTATTTTCTCACAGTGACCGTTTTAAAATGTTGTATTAGGTCTGGATGAATGGACTATGAAAGTATATTTAATTACTGCAATCTCAAAGCAAAGTATTCTGCTCCTAAATTGCCTCACAAATATCAAGCCATTGCTCTATTTGAAGACACCAACTGGAAAAGGTGGGAGATGAAGTCTCAATGGGTTTTTTTGCAAGAGAGGTTGCAAAGTAATATTGGCAAATAAATACACATGCGCATTTTCCGTTAGAGTAGACCTCACACACGTGCGCTTTGTGATGTATCTACCTTTTCTATAACTGGCCTAATTACTGCCAGTGGGTGATTGTGGATGCCAGGCTGTGGCTCAGCATGGTAACAGAATAGCCATAGAGACTGCACAAATGCC
Organism: Mesocricetus auratus; assembly: GCF_017639785.1. Lineage (NCBI taxonomy): Eukaryota > Metazoa > Chordata > Mammalia > Rodentia > Cricetidae > Mesocricetus > Mesocricetus auratus. Next base: position 3,184,533 of record NW_024429199.1, read on the forward strand.
AGCCAGAGATGGTGCAGTGCTATTGCCCCTCACAGGAAGGTGCCAGCCCAGTGTGAATGTGTGACTGGAGAAATAGAAACATAAACCAAAATGCACGTGAGGTGGCTCATGACTTCTCTAACTTATTTTCAAAAGAAATGGAATTTTTCTTCAACCTTCAAAAATGTGCTTAGCATTGACTAGTTTGATAGCACAGAACAAGCACTTGCTTACAAATGAAATAACACAGAAGTCAATAGAGGGGGTTGGGAGTGGGGTGGGGGACTGGCTTCTTCTAGTCTGATGAGAAAAGGGAAACCCAGCTCTTCTTCCTGGTATAGCTTGCAGAGGCCAAGGCAAACAGACCTGGCCATCTGTACGATGCACATCACAGGGCTGGGAAGGGGTTGGCTGTGCCCAGCCTGGTGGGGAATGGTCCCCACTCTACAGGCTGAGCTCCACGGCAGCACCCTCCCCCTCTCTGGAGTTTCACTCAGCTCAGCCCTGCCCACAGTGAAGAGTTTCCTATAGAGAAATACCCATTGTACAGGGGCCACTCTCAGTGAGAGGAGAACCATGTCTGTCCTTGTCTTGACCTGACACCTCCCAGAGGAGTAACCTTTCACAGAAATCCCTCACTAGGTGAAACCTGTATGTTCTGGAAATCCCATGAGTCATTCGGAATCCCTTCCACAAGTTTACAGCTTCAAGAGGGCTCCCTTCACCCACACACAATGAAATCAATTGTTTAAACCTCATCAGGGAGTTCTGTGAAGAATCACTCCTTGGGGAGGTGAGAGTTATGTTAAGACATGGACAATCACCAGGCGGTATTGGCGAACGCCTTTAATCCCAGCACTCGGGAGGCAGAGGCAGGTGGATCTCTGTGAGTTTGAGACCAGCTTGGGCTACAGTGCCAGTTCTGGGACAGGCTTCAAAGCTACACAGGGAAACCCTGTCTCAAAAAAAAAAAAGATCTATCACTAATGCACAAACTGGCTTAGTGGAGCTCATATCTCATATGGAGAGATACCATGCCTAGCCTAGACACGGGATGTGGGGGTGGGGAGGTGCCTTGGTCCTGCCTCAACTGGATGATAGGACAGACTTAGTAGATAGACTTCCTAGGGGAAGCTTTACCCTCTCCATGGAGTAGACAGGAGGAGCGGGAGAGTGGAGGGAGGGGGAATTGGGATTAGAATGTAAAAAATAAATTAATAAAAAAAGACAAGGTCAGTCAAGGTTGACCAGAGTATCTGCATGTGAGTGTGTGTAAGGGTGTGAGTGTGGTTACACATGTGTGTATGAATGTGTATTTTAGTATGTGAGAGTGTGGAGTGTGGTTGTGCATGTGTAGAGGACTAAACACAATGTCCCCTGACAGTTTCCCCACTCTGATGTCCCTTTTCACTCTGGTTTTGGTGGTTATTTTTTTTAACTTTTTGTTGCAGACTGCAATCTGTTCCTATTTCTTCACTTCTATTTTTAAGTTGAAATTTTTTGGTTTCAAAATAACTATAACCTAAGAATTCCCTGGTTAAAAGACATGGAAAATTGAATTTCCAACATCCCTTAACCCACTCCCTTCATGCTGGTATGGTTTTGTTACTAAAGCATTAGAAACATGTATTTCTGGTTTTACTGTGACGTTAATGACTGCACCAAACACATATATTTAACTCTCGGTACCGTGTCTTACCTATATTTCAAAAATAAAATTTACACATGTAGACGGTTCATTTTTCCATGTTTTTGTCTCCATACATCACCATAACAAGGAAACTTGATGCTGTATGGGTGTTAAATGATGCCAGTCTTCACTGGCTTTTCAGTCACTGGCTCTGTTCTTGTAAATAAGAACATTCCTTGTCCAAGAATAAGACCCAGGCATCAGGTTTTCCAAAACAATTCTCTGTATCCAGGGTACCCAAATAAATTCAAGCCATTTCAGTTTCAAAACTCATGTAGCTGCCTGCTCCCGTTTGAGGGTCCTCTAAGTGCACATTAGTTAAATAAGCATTTTTTTGCTACTTTTGTGCAAAATGAATATTCACCACTCAAAAGAACATTCCCCATCATAATTACATAATCAGTTCAAATTTGTTTTTAAGCAATGTAAGGCATACTTGAAATTCTACCTAACAGAAATAGCTAAAGCCAAACTCTAAAATATGTTAGTTGACTTGGAAAATATCTTAGATGCCCAGCTTCAATACAGAACCTGAAGTCTACAGGAATCAACATGTTTTTCCGCAGTCTAGATTTCAACAGTAATAACTGATAGCAGAGAGTAGAAATGACACCACCTGGCCACAGCCAACCTTGGGCTCATTTCATCTTGAACCCGGAAAGCAACCAGGCTCCCAATTGATGGAAGGGGAACATACACACACACACACACACACACACACACACACACACTACATAAGCCCCACTGGGGTAGCAACAGAGCAAATCTTTGTAAGGTAGAAAGGGCTGTCTGAACCTCTACACAAAAATCATTGCAAGCACAAAAAGTCATTTTGATGACAGTGATGAGGAGAAAAAGAGCTCGTGTAGCAGAAATCCTAAGGCGATGTAAGCAGAATAAGAAGTCGCTGCTCTAAAAGATACAATGGGCTAACAGAAGTGCAGACACTTGTTGTCTCTTGCAAACCCTGGTGCTTTGTGCCATATTTTCTGCCAAAGTTGCGTAGTGCCAGCAAGCTCCTACCAATGGTACCTCGAGGTTCTCCTTCATCTCCAAACACAGCCTGGGTGTGCCAGACTCCTCAATGTGCTGGTAGGCCTGAAGAGCTGTGGGAGCTTCTGAGAGACTACACCAGGAGCCGTGTAGAGAAGCAAACACATTGACTGCACAGCCCTGCTGAACCTGGCCGTGCCGGTTGGTGAGTACCCGCAGGCTGGAGTACCAGAGCCCTCTCAGGGTTCACTTATCTGTATCTGAACAGAGCAGAGCTTGGAGTTTCACGCCTGTGAGTCACTCATGGGTTTCTAGGAATCTTTTCAAGTCACACACCACAAAATGTGCCGTTTTGAGTGTACATTTCAGCAAAGTTTTATGTAGACAAGTTGTACAACCACTGTCACCTCCAGAATATTTTCTCAATAAGAAACTGTTCCCAAGAGCCATCACTTCTATTCCCCCTACACATAGCTTCTGACTCTACATTTGTCGTTAGGTGGGGTATGTGGTTTGTTCAACTGTTTTCTTTCCCTTAACACAACGTTTCAAGGTTTATCTGCATTTTAGCATGCATCGATTCTGATTGGCTAACCCACATTATGCTTATTCATTCACCAGCTAAGGGCCACTTGAGTGGGATTTTATTTCTGGATATTATAATATTTCTCTAAACATTTCTGCACAAGTTTTGTGTGAAAAATAATATGCTTTATAGGGCTGGAAGATTGCTCAGTGGATAGAGCACTTGCCTATCCTGTGTTCAAGGCCCCAGAACCCATGTAAAGCCAGGCGTGGCACACACCTGTGTAATCCCAGTGCTCCTCTGGAGACATGGGGGGGTGGGTACAGGAGAATCCCCGGAAGCTCACAGGCCAGCAAGTCTGGCATACGCAGCGGCAAATAACAAGAGACTATGTCTCAAACAAGACGAAGAGCAAGGCTGGACACTGGAAGTTTCCTCTGACCTCCTCACATGTGCTAGAACAGGGGTGTAGTTCAACAGTAGAAGCCTTGGCTAGCACACACCAAGCTCTGGCTTCAGTCCCCATCACCACCAAAGGAAAACCAGCTCTGCCTGCGGCCACTGTGGAGCTTAACTCACACTAGGTCCGGCCTGCAAGGGAAGGGGAAGCAGGGAGATAAACCACTCAAGCTTAATGAAAAACAAAGGGGGCATGTGTCGGGAGTTTGGTCGTTAGAAGCTCAAGAGAGTGGAGAGGGATGTGATAGACTGAAAGCTCAACGAAGGAAGGAAAGCATTGGTGGGTGTAGAAGAGAAGGCAAGAGCTGTGTAGTAGGAGCCTGAGAAGAGAGGACAGCCACTAAGACGCCCCAGCCGGGAAAACTTTGAAGACCTGACTTTAGAATGGTATTTGGTTTGAGCTGGATTGATCTCTCTAGGTCTGTATTGCTGTAAGAAGTGGGCTGCACAGGCCAGAGAAGAAACCCTGAACTAGCCACAGGAATTAGAGACATGGTCAGAAAATGTAAGTCAGACATTTTCGGCATATTGTACAGAAGGAAGGCTACCAACCTCCTCATGCATGGGCTCCTGCCATTTGCATGTAAGTACTAAAGGGGACTGACCCCAGACTCTGCCCGACAACCCTACGGTTATATTAGAAGTCAAGAGACCTAGTAGACCAAACCAGCTTCAGACCACTCGATATTCATTCCATGGCTATGGCCACATGACAAAGACCTTCAAGGCTTTGTGGAAGTGGTCTCAAGGATTCTCAGCATCTTATTGGAAGTCTAGAGCCATACAGCAAATGAAACAACTCTACGATGAGCACCCCCAAGACTTGATAGACCCCCTGAAGTTCTGTTTTCACCCCTACACCAAACAGTCACATTTAGGTGGCCCGATGCCACTGCCACAGCAGAGGTTGGCAAATTGTTCTTTATAAAGTCAGGTATAAACACTTCATGAGCTAAGAGGCAAAATTAAGGATATTAATTAGGTGTTTATTAGACAAGATAAAAGAACAATTTTACATTTCTAGTGAAGACTCCAACAGTAATTAGACACAATTTTTAGTAATGTAGACCTACTGGCACAAAAAAACTAGAACTTTTATTGTTTATTTTGTCTCATCGGTGTTCAGGATTGATGTTTCTAACATAAAAATGACTGCAAATGTCCATCTGTAAAAGTAATTCTAAGTCACAGGCCGCCCAAGGACTCCCAGCCTGATGCTACAGTCTGAAGCAAAGTAAATGCTGGCTGTTTTGTGGCAAGATCTGTACTGTTTCACCCTGTCTCAGAAATGAGTGGCCTCGAAGGGAATGCAGTGGGACACTTGACAGATTCAGGTGGTTTCAAACCCATCAGCTAGCCAGGAGCAATAAAGAGATGCATTCTTCCAGCCAGTATTACGGAGTGCCTGCTACGCACAAGTACCATCATAGTCAGTTCATGGAGCTGTGGACAAGTCAGATGAGCCCTCTATCTTCATGGGAATGAAACTGCAAACAAGAAAGAGAGAGAGAGAGAGAGAGAGAGAGAGAGAGAGACACAGACACAGAGACACAGAGACACAGACACAGACACACAGAGACAGACACAGAGACACAGACACAGACACACAGAGACACACAGAGAGACAGAGAGGAGCTTGGAACTTGGCGTTGTGGAGACAATAAAAGTGTTAAAGTGGGTGAGGGGGCAACCCTAAATAAAGCAGGTGATGCCATGTGCTTTTCTCCACATGATCATCGGTTCAGCCTGTATCAGATGTGTTGTATTTTTTTCCAATTAGAAGGGGTGAAATAGATTCTCATGATCTGCCCGTCCTGCATGTTAGTGGAGTGGATCATCTTTGCACTTTTGGAGTATTTTTGTGATAATGAAATCTTTCTGGCAGAGCTGCTGGGGCCTTGCTTGCCCTGGGTAAGCTCTGCCACTGAACTGCACCCCCAGCCGTCCCTTCTAGTGTTAATTCCTGCAAAGCCCTCGCTTGTTCTCCATGTCTCCTTTTCCTTTCTGTTGATGCATAACTGACTTTGCAACATTGCACCGGAGCACTTGACCAAAGCAGCTGATTTCCCTGGGGCTCCTGGTTTCAAAGGTGTCAGTACACAGAGAGGATGGAGCTGGATGGAGCAGTTCCCATCATGGCACCAGAATGCAGAGAAAAAGGAGAGATGGGAAGAGGCCAAGGAAAATCCAGACCCCTAGGACCGCCAGAGATCTAATTCCTCTAGCTAGCCTTGGCTTCCCTGTGTGAGAATGGGGACAGGCCCTACCCAGCCCTACCCAGCCCTACCCAGCCCTACCCAGCCCTACCCAACACAACGGGCTCTTCCCAGTCCACTCAAACTGTGCTCTGCTTGAAGGAATTGTATTCCCACAATGCCAGGCACAACATTCATGAGTACATGTTGTTTGATGTGTTAAACTGAGCTTATCTTTAAAAGACATACAGAGTACTGAGTACAATATTATTCACTCAACATGGCTGGACCATAAGACCAGCAAAACAATTTATCCATTAACTCTTTAACCCATGAGTGCATCATCTGGCCTCTCTTGAACTAAAGAAGTAGTAGGGTGCTTATATATCAGCTAATAGATTTGTAAACATTTTGAGGAAAAAATATATTGTCAAAGCTTGGAATTACATTACAACACTAATGCAAACCAAAATTATTCAACAGCACTCTGTTGTAAATTTTAAAAAAAACTTGCAATTAGTTTTGAGGAAACAAAATTACAGTAAATGCTGGACTTTGCACTCCTCAGACAGCACACCTGTGACTTTCAGACATTGCAAACCAGTGACCATTTAGAAAGCATCATGTCCCAGTGTCAGGAAGTCTCCGGATACATTTGCCTCCGCTCCCTCATTCACAGAGCCCTGCGGGGTATGTGCTAACAATTTTGTTTTGCAGAGGAAGAAAACAGGCAGGAGAAATGGCTCAGCAGTTAAGAGAGTCCACGGCTCTTGCCAGACACCAAGCTTCCTCCTTCAGTTTTCAGCGCCCACATTTGGGAAGTTCACAGTTGCAACAGCTTATAACTCCAGCTCCGGGGGTCCATTGCCCCTGGCCTTGGAGGACACCTGCGATTGCACGCACATAGCCACAGGCAGACATGTACACCAACACATAATTTAAAATACTAAACTTCTTTTTTTAAGAAAAGAAACTGAAGTTCAGAAAATGTACATCTCTTGTTCAATGTAGGTTTGCCTGTTAGCCCTACATTCAACATGTAAGGGAACAGAAATTAACCCTCTGACCTCAAGCATAAAAATAGGGTCCCTAGGCCTAAGTGCTTACCCAAGGCAAGCAAAGCCCCAGCTCTGCCAGAAAGATTTCGTTATCACAAAAATACTCCAAAATTGCAAAAGAAGGGAAAGACAGAAAATAATGTGTGCATAGCCAAAGATGATCCACTCCACTACAGGCCCTGGTTTGACTCCTAACAAAGAAAGGAAGACCAGAGGAGCCAGAAGCCCATATCACAGGCAAGCTACACATATCAGAATATGTGGATGACATTTTAGGAAATCCATGCTGCAGGTACCCGAGGATCTTGCGTGTTATTATCATTATTATTAATCCATACTCCACTCACAAAACACGACAGAAAAGGCCACGTCTGCAGTCGCATTGCTCTGAGCTCTGAGAGGCCGTGCATTTTACTAAGCAGGGATTTTAAGTATCCCTTTTCTACACTCAAAGAAGATGAGAAATAAACTAAACCACTTGCTGTTGTACTGTGAATGCAGGCCTCAGGTATGGCCACTGATCTGTTAATTTCCGTTAACTTCAAGTAAAATTGAGAAAATGATCACTGTGGCTTTACACATATGGTGTTTGACTCCTCTTATTGGAAGCCTTCCACTCTTTTACACACATGGATTTTTATTTTAAAGATTCAGTGTGTATGGATGTGTGTCTGTGTGTTTTGTGTGTGTATATACACATGTGTGTTTGTGTGTGGTCTATGTGTGTGCATGTATGTTTGTTTATGTACCTGTGTGTGGTCTATATATGTGTGTGTCTGTATGTGTGTGTCTATGTGTGTGTGTATGTGGTTTATGTGCATGTGTGTATGTGTATGTGTGTGTTTGTATGTGTATATGAATGTCTGTGTATGTGTTCTCTGTGTGTGTGTTTGTGTGTATATCTGTGTGTATGGTCTATGTGTGTGTATGTGTGTTTGTGTGTGTGTGTGTGTGTGTGTGGTCTGTGTGTGTATATGCATTTGTGTGTGTGTGTGTGTATTTGTGCGTGTGTGTGACTATGAGCATATGCACACTGATACTCCTGGAGGCCACAAAAAAAGAATCAGATTCCCCTTGGAGCTGGAGTTACAGGCAGTTGTGAGCCATCTGACGCGGGTGCCAGGAACCAAGCGCTAGTCCTCTAGAAGAGCAGCAAGCGCTCTTCACCCCTGAGCCATCTCTCCAGTCCTTTACTTTCATGGTCTATTTAACAATTCACTTCCTCCATCTGCTCTGAGCAGAACTGAACATAAACAATGTCAGTAAGAGCCATTGTGGCGAACAGATTCCAGGATGGGCTCCAGCACGTTTGTAAGATATACATTAAGTCTGTTTTTATTGCAGGCTACTACTAAATTCAGACTGCTATTTCATTTCAGATCTCAGCCCCTGAAAACCAATAACCATGCTTTCTTCAGCACTGTCAGACACGCAAATAAGCAAGCAGCTGGAAACATAGACACAAGGCATGGCCTAGATGGTCTCCACACAGACACGCATGATTGAAACCACATAGACACGCATAATTGAAAGCTACATTCTGCAACGACATTGTCCTGCTCATCTAACATGCCACCTGTCTTCTGTCACATGGCAGGACAGAACTGCTGGCATGGGGTGGCTCTGGACATTGTAATGTGTACAAGAGAGAAACAGGTCACTTCCAGGCTTTTTTTTTTTAGATTTAATCATATGCCTGCATATGTTTATATGCACTCTGTGCGTACAGGAGCCCAGGGAAGCCAGAGAGGGCATCAGAACCCCTAGAACTGAAGTCACTAGCAATTGTGAACTGTCTTGTGACTGCTGGGAACTGAACCCAGGCCCCAGGCTGGGGCTTTCAATGATGTCAGACAAGACGCAAGAGAGCACCCACCCCTCTGCTAAGGTGAATGGAGAGATGGTGCTGCACTTTCAGCCTGGAGTCCAGAGGTAGGACAATTACAGCACACAGCGGCATGACACATACCCATCCAATCCACAAGGGATATGTGGCCCAGCCAGAAATGAACCTACAATAGCGTGAGCCCTGACCCTGGAGTGTTATTTGTGACAGCTGCAAGCACTGTCCCCTCCTTCCTGCTACCCCAAGCAAATGGCACTATGAAATACGGTTTGGTGTCTCTAAAGATGAGCAGTAGATCTCTGTAACTCAGTATCTGAAACTGAATATTATCATCTTGTCAGGGAGAGATCCTTCAGCCCACAGTTCGCCCAGCCCCCAATCATTATGTTCCTAACCCTGAATTAAACAGACCAGGCAAAACTGAAAAGGGAAAGTTATAGCTGTAAACCTCCAAAGATCCAGCTCTGATTCACTGCCCTGTCAAGGTTCTTCGTTGTAAACAACAGAAGCCACTCTAGCTAGCTAAGCAGAAAGGGAATTGATTAAAGATTTATTGGCTTACAGACACCCGAGTGCAGGAACACCATCCCAGACACACTAGGGTGGGCTGGGTACAGACTCCCTGAACCTCCCACTTCCTCACTGCTAGAGCCCTGGCCTCAGAGCTACGCTGAGTTCTCATGCTATCTGCTTCATTGCGTCTGTAAATTAAATCCGAACTCCCTTGCAGGTGTGTCTGAGAGGTGACGCTGATGTCCCGTGAAGGAACATCAGGTAAGAGAAGAAACAGGGAAACATCTTAGAAAAGTAGAACAAACGCAGGAGGAAGAGGAGGCAGAAAGGGGACAACCGAAACAGACAGTACCCAGCATGTCTGCGACATGGGGTCATCCAGATAGCTGCGGTATCAGGTTCGCTTTAGCCCTGGCTTGATTTCCCAGGTCCCTCCTGGCTTCTGTATTTCTTCTTTGTATTCTCAGACCATTCCAAACACTCTCTGGTTTTACTAGTTTCTACTGGGCCTGTCACTCACAATCTAAGAGTCCTAACTGATGCAGAAGTAGCCTCACACTAAGGAATCCTAAAACAGCCAGTTCAGATGTACTGAACAATAGTTTAGATGTTTTTGAAAAGTGACCGCATTAACAACAATCAAATACCCTAAGACTCTAATTTTGGTTAGAAAGCCTAAATTGAGATAATGAGCCAACTTTTGCATTTACTTTTCTACTACAAGTCCTCACAAAGAACTTTTTGAAAAAAAGAAAAGAAAGAAATGAATGGAGGGAGAAAAGGAGAGACAGAGGATAGAGGAATGGATGGAATACAACATATGGATCTTGTGTGTGTGTATATATATATGTATATATATATGTATTTGTATATGTACCCATTGGTTGAAGATTTTTGTGCACTAGATGCCAGCTTTCTGCCAAATACTACCTGGAAATAGGAGTATAATAGACGGGTGCTCCGGAGACAGTTCAGTGGGTAAAATGCTTGCTACTCGAGTACCAGGACCCAAGTTCAAATCCTCCTCACCCATGTTAAAAACTGAGCATCACATACCCGTAATTCCAACACAGGAAGACATAAGGACCCCTGGAGTTTGATGTCCAGCCAGTCTAGCTAATAGGTGAACAGCAGGTTTGGTGAGAAAGCCTGTCTCAAAACTCAAGTGGAAAGGGCAGGGCTCAAGAAAGGTGCTCGGTGGTTAAGAACCCTGGCTGCTCTTCTGGAGGAGCTGGTTCAGTTCCCAGCACCCACAACCTGGCAGCTCACAACTACCTGTAGCCCCAGTTCCAGGGGATCTGATGCCTTTGTCTGGCTTTCTCGGGCACCCGGCCTACAAGTGATGCACGCACACACACACGTGCAGGCAACGCACTCATCCACAGAAAATGAAAATAAATTAATCTTTATTCTTACAGAAGGCAAAGCAATAGAGGAAGACATCAGACATTGACTTCTGGTCTCCACATGGGACACACAATGACACATTCCAAAGGATACCATTAACTGGCAAATAATTAAGCAATGAAGATAACTAGAGACATACATAACTATATAAGCTCACACACATAGAGGACAGGATCTGGAATTAGTAAAAACAAAACCCCTAGACTATTTGTTTCCCATATTTCATATTATTTCAATTGACCCAGATTTTGTTATGGGTCAATTGAAATAATATGAAATATGGGAAACAAATAGTCTAAGGGAAAATTGCAAAACTAATACTGAGTAGTTACGGAGTAGCGACAACTTAGCGGTTCAGGGTACCATACTCTAAGAATGGCTTCCAGGACCTTGTGCTGTGTTTAGAGCAAGTGGCCAGAACTGGCCAATTCAAAGTGAACATCAGAGAGGTAGCCCCAGATTACAGCAAGGAGAACCTTCTGGGGCCCTTCAGAAAGACAGACAATGGGCTCTGAATAGCCTCCTCCTCCAAAGGAAGTGACTGAGGTCTTCCTCTGGCTCAGTGAGAGATCTCCAGGGTTTCCCAACATACTTCTTTAATTCTTCTCTTTTGTTTCCTATTCTGCTTTATTCTGAATTAGGCCGGAATGCAATTTTCTTGTTTAAAAACCAAAACCTGCGGGGTTTTTTTGTTATAAAACCAAAACAGTGCTACATTGACTAAATATGTTTCCTTACAAACACCCTCCCCAATATCCAGTTCTGGCCTTGCATGATTCATTTGTATCTGTTAGTTTTCCTATTCCTTGGGCAAGATAAAAATGAGGCAAGTTAACACAAGGAATATTCACTCTGGCTCATGGTTTCAAAGGCTACCATCCATCGTGGGTACCACCCATCATCATGGATACCATCCATCATGAAAACCATTCTTCTTGGGTACCATCCATCATGAGTACCACCCTTGGGTACCATCCTTTGTGGGTACCACTCATTGTGGTGAGGAAAGCATGGCAAGGAGGAGTTTATGGTGACAGGATCGTGCACTTGGATTCCTCACATCTCTGAAAATTAGAGACAGAAAACAGAGCAAGAAATGCTGCTCCCACAGCCTTGGGCATTGGAACACTTGGTCCCCAGTTGGTGGTGTTGTTTGGGGGAAGTTTAGGAGGTAAGGCCTGGCTGAAGGGAGTTTGTTTCTAGGGCAGGCTTTGAGAGTACGAAGCCTCGTTTACCTGCAGTTTGCTCTGTCTGCTTAGTGCTTACAGTGATGGAGGTGGGCTCCTGAGCATTCTACTCCAGCCGCCATGTCTGCTGCTTCCTGCAATGCCTCCCTTCCAAGATGGACTCTTACCCTCCAGAACCACAAGCTCACATAAACCATTCTTCTATAAATTGCCTTGACCATGGTGTTTTATCACAGCAACAGAAAGATAACAGGTATACTTGATTTGTCTTGTTTTCTCAGTTCCCAGCCCATGGAATGGTGCTCCCCACATTCACGGTAGATCCTCCCACCTCTGTGGCAATGCTTTTACAGATAAGTCCCAGTGTGTCTCCTACATAACTGGAAATCCAGTCAGGTTGACTTTGAAAGTCAACCATCACATCCTCTTTCTTAAAAACAACAGTTCAAAGGGACCTTTTCCTTTGTTGCATATGATAGGGATATGTCACACTGTCATCGAGCTAAGATGTATTAACTTTGCTTGTCACTTTTAAGGAAAAACAACTGCTCGTTTTGAAGGTGTCTGGCTCAGAGTTGTCATTTCAAATGCTTCCTGAGATTATAAAGGCAAAGTGAATGGAGAGGATGTTAAGTTGAATCCCACAGGGTACCCCATCTAAAGATTTTTATATTAGGATATAGGTGGGACTCAGTGCTGGATCCCACTGGATACCTCATCTAAAGATAGTTACATGAGGGTATAGGTGAGGCTCAGTAGTAGAGCACTTGCCTATAATGTATGAGTTCTGAGTTCAATTCCCACTACTAGAAAAAATGCTATATGATTCAAATTCATTGGATAGATTCACCTCCTGAGTAACTAACAGCCTCGCTTGCTATTAGTTTAAATTACATATGCCCCTAGATTGTAAGGCTTCTACAACTCAATTTTCTCTCAATCACTTGATCAGGATAAAAATGCTTATTGGAGAGCAAATTTTATCACCCTCCTTTTCCAGAAATCTCCACAGGACACTAATGGGTCCACTGTGACATATCCAGAGGACCCAGGGACTATTTGAAAAGATGCTCATCACTGCTGGCAGGTTGCTGTGCCGAGACTTGTCTCATGGCAAATGAAGCAGGCTCCTGTTATTTCCCCTGTATCACAGAACAAAGAGCCTAACTTCTCAGAAATAGAAGACCTGCAAAGCTATCATCACACAGATGGAAAAACTCAAGGGCCCTCCACCCTCGACAGTCTCCCGTTTAACTATGAAGCCCTGATTCTGTTCACAGCCTGAAAAGGGAAATCCAATTCTATTCGAGAAAACTGGCAGGTCATTTTTCTCCTTAGAGAAAATGGACCGCACAAATTATACACAAAAACCTAGTATCTCCACCACTGGTTGTTGAAAAACAATAGAGCTGGCATTAGCAGCCCTCTGCCCACAGAACACTCTCCAAGAAACTAACAACTGCAGGATTGGGGTGGAAGCAGAGTCCTGGTCCCCACTGAAGGCACATCAAAATTGTAATAAAAACCCGCTTTCTGAAATGAAACTAAGCAACTGCTACTTCACGCCCACATGCTGCTGGCGCTCATTCAAATGCTCTCAGCTGACTTTGTTTCAAATGAAAATGCTCAGCTTCCCGGGCAGTGGGAGGAGGCTGATTCATGCTGCTCCCCTGCGTCAGAAGTATGGGTACATATGCAAAACCGGAGGGGCTGGACAGGGCTGCTGAGTTCAAAGATTGTCACAATCAAAAGAGCTGGCACTTACCCACCATCTGTCATCTGTCCTCATCTCCCAGTGCTCATATTAGAACTCATAACGTGCAAGAGGACTTCATGTTTAGAGCTAGTTCTATACAGCATGGTAAAGGGGGACACAGGAAGAGGGAGCAGATTACAGGACTATGCCTTCTCTCTGGGTCACAAGGGACTCAACCTACCCTTCAAGGAGTCTGAAAATAATAAGCGCTCTTAAGGTGATTGGGTAGACCAGGGGCACACCACGCCACTTCCCATCATTTCGCCAACAGCTACCGAATTAGAAAACTGAGAAGATGACAAGAAGTAAGCCCACATTTGCCATATGGTTTTTCAGAAGAGGAAACAGTCCCTCCTCTGCACACACACACACACACACACACACACACACACACACACACACACTGTTCCAAAAGATCTGTAACTCACCAGCCAAGACAGCAGCACATTGCTGGGTTCTGTAGCTCAGTAACTCAGAAGTCACTTTGCTTGCCAGCATATTAAATGTCAAGTGACATTGCTCTGAAAAGACATTTCTCCTGGGAGCCTGGTCTTGAGTTAAGTATCTCCTAAACAAGCAAGGCCTAGATGTTAAAAAACTGCTTCTTTGTAGATGGGCTGTGACTTGTAAGGGGTACCACATACACCCAAGAGTACCTACAAAGCCTGTCACAGAGACCACATCTAGTTCTCTGTAAATAAATCCCCCAAGAACTTCACCCGCAGGAATTATAAATACCTCTTGAAGAAAGAAAACAACAACAAAAACCAGAAACACTTAGGAAACAGAAAGTAAAGAAAGTGTCATCAGTGATTTTTTTAAAGAAGAGGGCACCAGATTGAATTGTAGATGGCTGTGAGCCACTATGTGGTTGCTGGGAATTGAACTCAGGACCTCTGGAAGAGCAGTCAGTGCTCTTAACCTCTGAGCCATCTCTCCCACCATCTTTGCAGCCCCTGATATTTTAATGCAGTCATACTGTTCAAAGTTTAGAGGTTAAGGGAAAAAGGGAACAAGGTTTATCCCCAGAGAGGTGTAAGATGTTGAACTCCATTCCCAGAAGTCTGAAAACAGATTAAATACTGGCCTTTCCAGTTTTGAGGAATATTTTAACTCAGCTGTGAAAGAGAATAAATCCAGAATCCTGTCTAGGAAGTTGGTGAGATGAGATATATTTTTTTTAAAAAATAAGAACACAGCTATGGAGAGGATAACCCAAGGAAAATGTTTCCACAGGAGGCTGATAACTTACTATTTTTACAATAGTGATAAGCCTTACTTCTTACATAGTTTAACCAAAGACATTTCTTTATAACACCCATGAGAAACTCAAGACATAATAGTATTCATCTTTGTCATGTCAGTGTCTACAGAGATAACTAGGGTCACTGTGGGGAATGAAAGCCCTCCCATTGGAGAACACTTTGTACAGGCAAAACATCCCATCTGAGACGGGTTCTCAAGTCTCCACAGGAACACAGCGGCTCACACTCACAGAGGCGCTGCAGAGAGATCAGCATGGAAACAGGAGATTCTCAATGAACCTTGACCTGAGTGGTCATGGAGAGAATTGAGCCTTCACCTGCATGTTTGAAGCAGCAAACGGTAGAAGATTGGCAGGATGGGGAACAGGAAATGGCAAGGGAAGGCAAATAAGCTGGGATAGCTCATATCTGAGGAACCGCTAAGGCTGAAGACTCGGACAACTCAGAGAAAATAAAGGCTGTTACATTGCGTTCACAACGTGCCAGACGCTGTGCTAACATTTCCCTTTCATCTTCTTTCTACTTCAATTGTAATGATGTCAGCGCTCAGACCCTCGTCCTGTGAGCCACACTCACCCCCAGCTGGCCTCACACATCTCATAGTGTCAGTGTCATTTGCATGCAATGACCCCAATGAACCTGGGCCCTGCCCCCAGCTTCCACATGTCTGTCTATTTGACATTTCCAACTGACTACCTAAAGGAGCTTTAAAGTTGTCTCTGTAATCCACCAAAGGTAAACAGAAGCCCTGCTTCTCCATGTACCTTCCAGACACAGACAGTGTCCCACACACACACCTACACTGCCATTTTCAGACGGGGTCCCCTCCCCAGCCTCCGACAGGGGTAAAGGTGAACTCCCCGCACACCTCCAGTGACCCTCTGAGTCTATGCATTCCAAATCTTGACGCTGTAAAGTAGGCTCTAGTTAACAATAACTATAGAGACTAAACCTTGGGGCTCCTTCAACAGCAGGAACAACAGTTGTGGAGTATCAAAGACAGAAGGTTTGAGGACATCGCAGAAGGACAAAGGAGGCTAGACTCTTCAAAAACATCGCCTCAGCTCCCAATGTCCCCTTTGTTCTCTTCCTGGTCTTCCTTCTCAGGTCCAAGGCCTGAATCAAACTCCTTTGCTGAGCCCCCATCCACTTTGAATTCAGTTTGTGTTGGCAGCGTTTGACCCAGCAGCTAGTGCAAGCCCTTGGCAGGAGTTTTGAAGGAATCATGGGAACTGCATAGTCAGCATGAAAAGGAAGAGTAACTAGCTAAGTCTTTACACGGGAGGCACATTTCAGAGACAGAAAACAGAGCTATGTTTATCCCACAAGATGATAGGGTAGCCTATGAAGTAGCTCCAGTCTTGTGGGAAGACAAGCAAGTAGAGTAAGTGGGGGGGGGCGCACTGGAAGAATGGGGAAGGGAGCAGCTCAGCCAAAGGGAGAGTAGGGTGGTGAAGGGGTGGGGTGGGGACAGGTGTCATAAAGAAAAACCGACTCCAGGCAGCACAGAGGGCTTCTGGGGATGCCATTGCGGTCCGTCGGAAGCAGGAGTGACAGGTATAAGGATTTGGCAAGTTCCTAGTCTTTTCACTCTCAAGTACCACGTAAATGATGAGCTCCCAAAAGAAGGTGGGAAGCCCAGGCCTTAACAACCAGAGGTTAAAATCGACCTACTCAATGAAGTGTGAGGCAGGAAGTTAATGAGGCAAGGAAGAGCCTAGCCAGCTATGGAAGGCAAACTTAGGTTTGGTCCTGGAGGATCCAATTATTTTCCCACTAAGTGGTGCTGGGGGCTTGTCTTCTCTCCCTGTGCCAGTCCTGGGTAGGGACGGGACTGGGGGGGGAGAGGCGGGGGAATGATGCAGGAGGATGCATCTTTCAGTGACTACCCATCTGGCTTTGCCCAGGCCTGGGTGGGGAAACCACGGGGTCACCAAACCTCCTTTGCTTTCCCCTGGTGCTGTTCAGTGCCCCTCCCCTCACTGAAATGGTTATGGTTGCTAGGTGCTCTGTTCCTAGAAGGAGGCTTGCCACAGTGGGAGCTCACAAACAGTGGCTGAGTGTGGATGAACTCTGCTCATGTCCACTTCTGTCTACAGGGGCACTGAAAAGGCTAGAGAAAGTTCCAGAGAGCACAGTCAGAAGTGCAAGAGCCTGGAAGTCCCAGTGCCGAGGTCCACCGGCCTGAGCAGAAGGCTCCCCAGCGCCATCTGGGTGCCGGCTCAACACCACGGCCCGGGTCTGCAGAGTTTGCAACTGACCTTCCTGCGGGGAAGCCCGCGTAGGGTGCAACAGCTCGGCTCCGGTGTCGTGGTCCCACCACCCCGGGGCAGCGCTCGGCGCCCGCTACGCACGTAGGTCACCTGCCTCCTTCTGGCACTGCGTGGAGGGCCGGGCGGAGGTAGCAGGTGCGGCCGGGGAGGTCCCGGGGGATCGCGGCGTCCCGGGGATCCGGGGCCCTCACGGTGCAACTCCATGCAGAGCCGCAGGCCCAGTAGCAGCGCAGCACCGAGCAGCCATCCGGGCAGGGCTCTGCAGCCGCGCCCGGGAGGCCTGGCCGTGGCCATGGCGGGGACCCCAGCCTCAGGTTGCGTTCTGGGTCCCACCCTCTGCTCCAGGCCGCCTGCAGAGCAGCGTCCTCACGGGCTCCCGGCTGCCAACTGTGGCGACTCCCTAGTCGGCAGGGTGTCGGCCCGCCTTCCTCCCTGCGACAGAGGAGGCCCCGGCGGCGTAACCTTATCCTGCCCAGCAGGAAGAACGAGGGGCGGTGGGCTAGGCACACCCAGGCCCCCGCGGCCCGCTGGGTGTCACTAGGTATGACAGGTCTGCAAAGCCACATGCATATCCCTGGGGTCCTGGGCTCTGATTTCATTTACTGGTGTTACTATTAGACACGGAGGAGGAGGAAAGGTGAGCTGCCAGGTTTTGTACCAAAGAAAAAGTTCTGTCAAGCAGTTTTGTGCCGTTAAGCCTGATATAAAAATAAAGCGTACTTATGCTCCAGTTTACAACTTCTCTCCCTCTAGGAAGGAGGGGGAGAGAGAGAGAATAGCACTCCATGGAGAAGAATCAAATTAGAGTTATTCAGTTTCTAAATTCTGCCCGAAGCCAAGCCGTGCTTTCTCTTGGTGTTATGAAATGTGTGGGGGTGAAGAGTAGGGGAAAAGCCGGCTAAGACATCTGACAGCCGAGAGAGAGAACAGAAGTTACCATGGCATGATGGAAATCAAATTAATTTAGTTCCAAACACATACCTCCCCGCTGCCTTGCAGAAATTCAGAGGAACAAATTTATCTCTAGGCGAAATGCTCCCCAGCTGGTATTGTCATCATCACCTTGACCTTAATTAATAAAACCTCAGTGCTCACAGTTAGAAACCCGGATTTGATGTTCCACTTTCAATTGTTAGGATTCTGTCCCTTCACCTGTTTGGGGTGACTTTGATTTCTAGATTTACATTCGGGTTCTTCTGGGTCCTTTTTAAAACGATGGTCAGGTACACCACACACACACATTTTCCTGCTTCTCTGCAGGTTGTCTCTGCTGTCCCTTCTCTCCCCCAGCCTGCAACATGAACAACAGAGACCTAGAATGACGCCTGACCCCCTCCCCATTTGAATTTTGGGATTTTTTTCCCCATAGGGAGCTCTGCTCTCTGAAATCCCCATCCCTTTTGGCTGAAGACCAAATGTGTTATTTGTCACAGAGCACTTAACCTGTTTTCCTCCAGTCACAGAACTTCTCAACCCAATCTAGACCATTCCCTGGCTACCACCAGTCCTCAGGCTCCTGAAGGTTTCATTACGTTTGAAAACATTCGTACATGATTGGAATATAGATAGATGATAGATAATAGATATAGATGAAAGATAGATGGATAGGCAGATAGATATAGACGTTCGATACAGGTGATAGATGGATAGATAGATAGATATAGATGACAGACAGACAGACAGACAGACAGAAAGACAGAAAGACAGGTACACAGACAGATATCCACTTGCCCACCTCACCTTCAGGGAAACTGTGGATAAAGTCTGTATTAAGGCATACAAACAATTGCCTTTTTATTCACACAAACTGTGAGAGACAGCCTCACGTCCTGTAATTATTTACATGAGCTGTGTTTGAATCACAACCTCCCATTGAGCAGTGGGAGACATTAAACAAAGAACTTGGCTTTTCTGAACTTCTGTTTCCTGTGGGGAGACAGGGAGATACTTAGGATTACAAATATCACATAACTATTAAGCATTTCATGCCTGAGTAATACCTGGCCCTCAGAAGCTAATTTTTTTATCATTTACCAATAAAGAAAATTCTGGGTATTGTTACAAAAAAGTATGCATTTTTTAAAAATGGGCAAATACAAGAAAAAAACAAGGTGATCTATAAAGATCTTGTCATTGACTTAGGATTTATAAATATCTTCTCTTGACTTGGGAGCTCCCGACTAATATGATAAAAATATGTTCTCTGTGTGTATGGAAACACCATATGACACCCATTGTCATGTATAATTGGCATTATATTATGAATTATGGTTGGTTTTAATGTCAACTAGGTGCAGATCAGAATCACTTTAATAGGGAGCCTCACTGAAGAACTCTGTCTCCATTGACCCACCTAGACTGTGGGTGGCACCTTTGGGTAGCAGCCAAGATTAAATGACTTAAATGACTGTGTTTCAGAGTGGGTTACTTCTCACCTTTTGCTTCCTTGACCTCCCTTCTTGTCCTCGAGTTGATTTACCTGTCGCTACCCCCCTGCCCCCGGGGTGGAGGAGCTAATTTCTCCACCACAGGCAAACCAGCATAGAGACCAGTGCTCTCCGGGAACTTTGCAGGCCTCGGAAACCACACTGGGACTACTGAGGCGCCCTGCCCTGTGGACTGAGTAACTGCAGTCTCACTCCCAGGGAGACTGCTATTCTGGGACTGCTCTGACTGTTGAGGCATCCAGCCTCGAGGACCCAGTACTGGGTTCTCAGTGTCTCAGATGTGACTATCATTATTTTACAGATTGCTTGATAATATATTCATCCACTTGCCTGTTCCTCTAGAGAACATAACTAAAACACCAGCAGTTTCAAGAACATGTAAGACTCATGATCCCAGGGCTGGGGCTGGGGCTCGATGGGACACCACCTGCCTAGCGTGTGTCAGGACCCTAAGCTCCATCCCTGGACTCAAGATTCTGCAAATGCTCTTTAATGAGTTATATACTTACACAACATTACTTAAAACAATGTGTGTAGTTTTTGCTAACCCTGGTTAGCCTGATGTAGACTTTGCTAGAAGTTGGTTAGTTTAGTTTAGTGTTTTTTTTTTTTGAGCAGTTAACACAGTGCCACTAAGAAAAGAAGCAATTTTCTCAAGATCATGGTATCACTGATGCATGCCCTCTTGGAGTTTCTCCATAGAGAGGAATCAGGACTCCCCTACACTACTAGAATGGGGCATCTAAAGAGACTCTGCCCTGGGAAGGGAGCATGGCACAAGCATGGACACATACAGAACAGTATAGCCCTTGAAAAGAATGGGTACGATGATCTCATATTTTCCCTTATCTAATTTTATGCTTCTCTAATTAAATGTCCCATTATGGGGGAAAAACCGTCCACATTATATGCAATGTTTAAATATCCTTTTCCTTTCTATTTTGCAACCATGTTTGTTTATATGTTAATTACTGATCAAAAGATCTATTGGTACGTATGTAACATCATTAATTTTCTAGGTGAAATGCCTCACTCTTGACTTCCACACAATGCTTCCCTGTGTTGTGGACAATGATGAGCTGGCCTGATGGAAAGCTGGAGACACCACTGTCACAGCTGACAAGAGATCTTTCATTTGGGACCCCGGCTTTTCTCTTGTAAAGGTTGCTCCTGGGTGTGTCTCAAATGTGCAGACCATCATTAGCCATTGTATCACAGGCTTGTTAATTAAACATGGAAATTAGTGAAACACAACAGTGGCTTCCTCCAGGTTATAAATTACATTTTACATGAGGTTTTAGACAATAAAATGAATGAAAACTTGAGTTTTTTAATTGCTAACCTCTAACACTATGTATTTTATATGTATTACACATCACACACACACACACACACACACACACACACACACAATGGAGTGCAGTGATTTTCCAGCCAGGGCTAACTTCACCTTACAAAGGTACACTTGACAATGTCTAATAGATAAAAAAACCAGGATACTATTAAACACTCTCCACTGGAAAAGACAACCTTCCACAGTAAAGTATGTCCCAGCACAAGATGTAGGAGGGATGACTATAAGAAGCCACGCA
Source organism: Mesocricetus auratus (assembly GCF_017639785.1). Taxonomy (NCBI): domain Eukaryota; kingdom Metazoa; phylum Chordata; class Mammalia; order Rodentia; family Cricetidae; genus Mesocricetus; species Mesocricetus auratus. Next base: position 3,205,719 of record NW_024429199.1, read on the forward strand.
GTCACAATAGATGCTGATATAGAAATTTTAATTTACCGACATGCTAAGGAGAAAGGGGAGACCAATAGAAATGACCCTCGCCTTTGTAGAGTGCTTGTGCCTCTGCTCTGCTGTGTACACACCCAGGCTGGACCAAAGCAATCAGATTTTCAAGAGGAACGTAGCTGGAGGGTTGGCATCAACATCTTCCTCCAACCGCTATCATCTTTTCTCCACATGGACACTGTGGAAAACCTGTGTACACTGTGTACACTGTGTACAATCCAAAGAAGATGCAAGCAGTCATTTCTTATTCAGAAGTGAGTATCCCCACAGACGCCTCCTGTTTACCAAAGGGAAGTCATCTACTTTTGTACCATGATATTTACATTATTACACAGCCAAATTATTATATATGCCCAAAGAAGACAAAACCATCCCTTTGTAAATAATATGGATGAGATGTGCTTTAAAATATCTCTGTGGAGAGAGGTGGGGGAATGAGTGGGTTATAAAAGCAAAAATGGCTGCAAGTTGATTATTGCTATAACTGGGTAATGAATTCACAGTTCTTTATCACTGAGCATGCTTGAAATTATGTGCAACAAATACGTTTTAAATTGCTATTAGCTACATCTTTAAAAAAACAAAATTGACAGTTCATATTAGTTTATAACATGTTGTTAGGAGATTTGGATGGTGATATTGTCACTATAGTAAAGAAGATTGACATGTTTGTGATCTCTCATAGTTCCTATTTGGAAGAGCAAGAGTGTCTAAAATCTACTGTAGTTCAGATACCCATCACCCACAGAAGACCTGTTCCAAAGACCTACAATGGATGCCTCAACTGTACAGACCCAAACTCTATAAAAACACTGCTGCTAATCTAGTAACTTTGATATCTATATAGCTTGTCAGTCTGATAATCTGGATCATTCTGATAACTGAGATATCTACATGACTGGCAAGCAGAGTATTCAGCATGGTTGTACCAAAGTGATGACTAATTTATTATGCTACCAAAACAGGGTGTACAATTGAACACTTAGGGGCTGTTTACTTCTGGAATTTTCCATTTAAAAATTTCCGACCTTAAGTTATCTTCATGAAACTGAAACTGTAGAAATCAAGTCAAGTAAGGGAGAAATAGTGTATTTGTGAAGCAAGAATATCCAACATAATGCAATGCAAGTTCATTAATCAGTTTCCACATTGGACATTAGAGCTCTAAAGCTGGTCATCCCACCCACATTTCTTTATTTTGCATCTTTTTACCTGCTTCTCCTCGCTTTCTTTCATCTCTTCTTTCATTATTGGTAACCATTATTTTATTATCTATGTACTTGAACTCTGCTACAACAAGAAATCATGTAGCATTTTTTTTTTTTGGTTTTTACGAGACAGGGTTTCTCTGTATTGTTTTCGAGGCTGTCGGTCCAGCCTGGCCTCGAACTCACAGAGATCCACCTGCCTCTGCCTCCCGAGTGCTGGGATTAAAGGCGTGCGCCACCACCGCCCGGCTCTCATGTAGCATTTTTATGAATGTCTGTAGCTTATTTCACTTAGCATAATTCCTCTGGCCCATCCATGCTGAAAGAAATAACAGAATCTCCTCCCTTATTGAGGGCAGTATTATCCCATCAAGTAAACATACTACACTTTCTTTATACATATTTATTGGTGAGCATTTTTATTCCTTGGCTATTGTGAATAATAGAGGGGAGAACATGGGGATACAAGCATCTTTACAAGGTGGTGGTTTTGTCTTCTTTGGGTATATACCCAGAAAAGGTATTGCAGCTAGTATAATGTCTCTGGTTTTAATTTCTGAGGAATTTTTGCCATAATTTTCATAACCAAGGTACCAGTATATATTCTCACCAACAGTAGCAGCCTCAGATTCCCACATCACTGCCTACAGTCGTTATCAACATATGTTATCTCTTCTCATTTTTGTAACACCCTCTTTGTGGATCGAACAGCATTTTTTATTTTACCTTCTTGGATTATTAGTTATTGTAATATCATTTTAATGGCTAAAAGTATCGTGATTTTCTTGAGTAACTATAAGGATGAAGTTGTCATTGACTGAAAAGGGAGACACTCTTGGAGTGATCTTGGCGATCACGAGGTTTGGAAAGCCTTTCTAGACATCCAAGTGAAGAATCAGAGCAAGTGGTTAGATTTGAAATTAAAATTCCTAGAATCAGTAAGGGCTTGAAAGATGACTTTATACCCTCAGCACAGAGAGGGGAGGAGGGACGACGTTTTCAAGAACTTAGCTCTGATATTCACCAATTTAAAGTCAGAAACATAAGGAGAGTTCAATAAACGTACTGAGACTGATAAGCAGTATGATAAGAGAATGTGGGTCCCAGTCTTAGTCACTTTTCTATGGCTGTGATAAGACGCCATGACCAAGGCAACTTACAGCAGACAGAGACTATTGAGGGCTCACAGTTTCGGAAGGTTAGTTAAAGTCTATGACCAGGATGGTGGGGAGCAGGGCACTGAGAGCTTACATCTTGAGCCACAAGCACAAGGCAGAGATTAACTGGGGTTGGCATGGACTTTTGAAACCTGCAAGCCTGCCCCCAGTAACACAAAGAGAAAAACGTCCTTCTAGAATGAAGAAGATGAGGGGTCTATTAGACTATAGACCAAAAACTGCCCATGAGAATTGACAAAGTGACACCTTTACTATGGCTTCCCAAGCCAGAGTATAAGCTCCATGAGTTCAAGGACTTTGTCTAGTTATTAGTTATTGCTATAACCCCAATAGTTAGAACAACTGCTTGGTAACTTGAGAAATAATTTTTGAAATAAAAAGCAAAGAGAGCATCAAGTCTGTGGGCATTTATAATCATTTTGTCATATTTAATTCCTGAGAGTAGAGTGCTAATTTAGGGAAAATTTTTCTTTTGATGAAATGTGTTTTATTAATTTTTAAGCATACCACAAAAAGGCTATGCTAATCTTATCTAAAGACCATAAAATATTTCTCTGTTAGGTTTGGGAGACATCAAAGAGTAGCCTTGAGTCAGCTCCCAACAGAAGGATGACGTCAGCAAAGCTTACCTCTGGTTCCCCACTTCCTCGGTTTCTTCACTTACCTCCCTTCAAATGCCTCCCCAAAGCCACATCCCAGATGGGATTTGACCTCACTGCTCATCAATTAGTTTCCCTCTCACTACATCTTCCGGAGTCATAGCTGCATATTAAGAAGCTAGCTTAACATGACTTATGCATGCATCAGAAACATCCACGTTCAAGGTCAAACTCACAAAGTTGAAAGCTCTCAAGATAAAAAACTAAAGTTTGTAACAAAATGACTGCTGCTGGACCTATCTGGGACCCACACCCTACCTTGGCTTCAACCTAAGGAAGCTGGCTGTGGGCTCGCTTTAGGAAAATGCCAGGGTGGTGTGTCTGGGCTTGGCAAAAACCTGCTTGTCTCCTATGCAACCTCCTATACAGTGTTCTCACATTGTTGGTATCAATCTAAGACCTGTAGACTTGCTGTATCCTCCCTCTGAGATGCTTCTCAAACTTAGGGATGGAGATTTTGTCGCCCATGACTCTTCCCACAATGCCTTCAGTGGGATTGGACTCAAGTGTGTCTGGACTGTTGATGAACAACAGGAATCACACCCCCATCCTATGGAGTAGTCAGATGCAAAACACCACAATTCTTGCAACATAGCCAAACCTAGTCTGCCTGTTTACAGACTGCATTTCAAGACACTACCTCTTCCACTGGCGAATCAGAGACATCCTCACAGAAGTCACTGGGAGTGGAAAAAACAGTGCTTGGGAAGGGTGGAAGCCACAGTGGCCAGTGACTCAGTCAGCCCTAGGTCCTGAGTTTCTGACAGGAAGTTTACTGACAAAGATGCAACACACACACACACACACACCACTTTCTAGACACATTCTAGAAACAAGTCTCAAGCATTCTTAGAAAAAAAATTGATGTATATAAATTAGATTCCACAATGAGACATTCCTAGATTTTAAAGAGACTTGGGTTAAGAATGATCAAAACACATCCTTTTTCATAGCATTTCCATAGGACCACCTAGGGAGCACTTCCATAGGACCACCTAGGGAGCACTTCCACAGGACCACCTAGGGAGCACTTCCATAGGATCATCTAGGGAGCACTTCCACAGGACCACCTAGGGAGCACTTCCATAGGATCATCTAGGGAGCACTTCCATAGGACCACCTAGGGAGCACTTCCCTCCTGCACCATCCACAAATCTTATCATTATGACACATACCAAAAATAATCTCCCAGCTATAGATCACTTTGAAGTAAGAAAAAAATTCCTGATTTAAACATTCCCAAACTCAAGGGCCTGCAGAACCTCTCAAGGTCAGAAAAGATCACCAGGGACCTGATGGGACAAAGTGAGGCACAGCTTGCTCCAGAGCAAAAATCTCAGGGTTCCATCCTTGTGAATACATTAAAAATCCTGAGGTCAGAGGCCATTTTGGCTTCTCCCCACGTTATGGCGGTAGCCCTGAGGAAAACATAAGAACTGTGTTATTTTCAGATCAGAATGCACAGGCTCTGAAACCCAAGTGTGTGCTTAACATCAGGACCCCGCAGGGCTTTGCTCAATGGCTGCTTCTAAAGCCCCACCTCAGGGGAGTTCCAGCCGGAGGCAAGTCCCCAGAGTTGTCCTTTTAAACAAGCTGTGCCTGGCCCAGTCAAATCTACAGACACCTGGGCACTCTCTTCCCCACTGTGGTGGCAGAGGGTGACGGAGAAGTGGTTTCTTACAAGGTATTTCTGCATCCATGAGGACAAATGTCCTCCATCAGGTCCCCTAAGCACAAACGCTAACCAAGTTCCCAGCATGAACAAGGCGCCTTCCTGTCTGAAGGTTCTGGAGCTCACCTGGGGTGCAGCTTTCTCTTCTCCCCCCATCACAAGGAGGTGAAGAGAATGCTAAAGAGAACTCCCTCACTCCATTCTTCTCTCCCTTCCCTGCCTCCATCCCTCCATTTTTCCCTCCCCAATTTGCACTCCTGGAAGTCCCCCAGAGCTGTGGTGTGGGCATCACTGGGACATTCTGCCCATCCTGCTTCCTCCAAATCCCCTAGGAAGCGCCTAGATTCCTCCTCCTCCTACTTCCTCTCACTGTCCGGAAGTTCCCCCTATACCTCCTGCCTAGCTATTGGCCGTTGAGCTTTTTATGACACCAGTCACAGCAATACACCTTCACCCAGTGTACAAATCACACAACGGTTGCACATGAAACCTGCAGGCCGAGTGACATGCAATGCCAGGTCTGCAGCTCCAAAGTTGCCTTCCTCCAGCTGCCTCAGCACCCTCGTCTAGAGAATGAGTGTAATAAAAGTGACTTCTTCATGGGTTGTTGCGATGATTAAATGAGCTCATATATTGACTGGACAGATGCCTAGAGCTCCTGAACCTGCATGGGTTCCTATTGTTGTGGTGGACGTTCCACCCAAGCCCCTCTCCCTTATCTCCCTCCAAACCCTGGGGCATCGCAGAAAGCCCGCCTAATGATGACCCCCGCCCCAGAGATGCTCAAGAGCACTCCCACCGGGTATTTAAACTGCCCCCCAGAAACCGGACTCGTGGTTTTCCAGTCTCTCTTTCCCATCTCCTCTACGGGGGAAGAGGGGCTGGAAGGACATCCCAGAGCGCTGTATCCATTAAACATAGGTTTTTCTAATTCAGTTTGCTTTGGTCTGATTTGGATTGCTGCATCGGCAGAGAGACTTATCGGGGCGCAGAAACTTTTCACATATATTTAAAGAGCTATCAGGGATGTGCCTGGCCCACAGTGTTAATGCTGTGTAATTCGTTACTGACATTGTTCTCTGAATCAGAAAGGATATTTGCTTTCATTTTATCTTTTGCAGCAATTTGCATTTTCCTTCCCTTGCCTTCGTTGACCTATTTGGAGCTTGGGCTCCCTGGATCTCAACTGGCCTGAAATGAGAAGAGGTTGCTCTCCGCCTCCACGCCCCACCCCCTCCCCCCACCCCCACCCCACCCCACCCCGGTCTGTGACCTTTCTCCTCAGCACCTTGCCATCTGCCAGCAGATGGCGCTGCAAAGTCCCTGTTATTTCCGAGAAAGTATATTGATCGGACTTAACTGGCAGGAATTTCCTTCCCCTTTGATCTGAGCTGCGGTGCAGGGGTCTCCTTTCATTTCCTTCTCTCTAGGGCTGTTGTGTGTCGCGCAGCCACGCTCCTCTCTCCTTTTCCCCTCTGGCTCCTGCGCTCACACCACTCTCTGTCCCTCTTTGAAGCTAACTCTCCAGGCACTTCTCACTTCCAACCTCATCACCTGTGTCTCTCACCTGGCGCCCAGAGCAGCCTTGGCGAAGATCCCTTTACTAGAGCACTATCAGATGCAAACCCACTTGCAGAACACACATCCTCCAATCCCTCCCTCTGGAATTTTCCAAATCTTAGGACAGCTGAGGGCAGCTTCCACAGGGAGGGAGGGAGGGAGCAGGAGGCCTGGAGCTAGCTTCCCATGCCTTGTCTCCCCTCCTCCACCTTCCCCAATGACTGAGCGGGTTGGAAAAGGAGACAAATGCCTTTTAAAGGAATGCTGCTGTTGCTAGGAGAGAGGAGAAATCACTCTTGTCACAACGATAGCCAGGAGAAAAGCCACCAGGGCTGGCCGACAAAGAGAGGATGTGTGTGTGTGTGAGTGTGTGTGTGTGTGTGTGAGTGTGTGTGAGTGAGTGTGTGAGTGTGTGTGTGTGAATGTGTGTGAGTGTGTGTATGTATGTGTGAGTGAATGTGTTGTGAGTGAATGTGTGTGAGAGTGTGTGAGTGTGTGTGCGTGTGTGTGTGTGTGCGCACGCACGCGTGATGCTTCAGCCACTGAAGTGTAGATCACTGCTAAGTTCCTAATAGCCAAGGATCTTATTGAAGGTCTTTGTGGTTTTTAAATCCTGCTGTAATGTGGGGAAATTATATATATATAATATATGTATATATATTAACTCGAGAAAACAATCCCCATCATTGCTAGGACCATGACCTGAGCAGATATCAAAGTTGTGAACTGTATGTGTGCTGACTGCTCACCAACCCTGAACCCACAGCAGATGCAGGGCTGGGTTGGGGATGGTGAGTGAGTTCATCGTTTTTGCCTCCCTGTCTCAGGCAGCAACTCAGTCCAGTGCACAACAGAGAGTTTCAGGGGCCTTCCACTGTCACACATGGCACAAGGACCCAGTCTTCAGGCCCCTCACTCACTGTATCACAATACTCCTGGGATTCCCTGTCTCCAAGCCTGTGCTCTGGTCACTCTCTGTGCCTGAAACAAACACTAAAAGTCCTGTGACAGAAATGAGACAATCACAGCTGGTTTGAAAAAGAATGGACTGAGGGGTTTGGGTTTACTATGGGCACAGGAAGTCATTGATGGTTTAGGGTAGGGGTAACTTTTTATTTTATGTATTTGAGTATTTTGCTTGTATGCATGGCTATGTTCCAGATGTATGCTCAGTGTCCAGGGAAGCCAGAAGAAGGCTTCAGATCCCCTGAAACTGGAGTTACAGATGGCCATGAGAGCTGCCATGTGGGTGCTGAGAACCAAACCCAGGTCTTCTAGAAGAGCAGCAAGTGCTCTTAGCTGCAGAGCCATCTTTCCAGCCCCAAGCCACTGATGGTTCTTAAGCAGAGTACATTGGCATGACTTGAAACAGACTCTGATGAAGACCTTTAGAGACCTAAAGTGCAGGTAATGATGGCCTTCCAAAGCTCTGTCTTCCAAAGTTCTGTCTGTCGTCCAAAGCTCTGTCTGTCTTCCAAAACCCTGTCTTATTATGGACTTCAAAACAACAACTGCTGGGAACACAAAACACCAGCCATGATGGCTCTATGGGGGAAATGACAACTTGATTCTAGATCTCTGAGGAAAAAATTATGACTGTAAGCAAAGACTTATCCTTAGTACCCAAGGCTGAATTGGTTCCCTTTACTGCAGAGCGTCCGGCCATAAACCCATGAGGTTTGCTCATAGGATTTAACAAAATAGTGTGGTCACTGGGCAACTATTCAACACAAAGTTAGATAATGATATAGTGTGATTATTCTCTCAGGTTTTCAACATCCGCAAAGAATGCACCAATATCTCCACACCACACTGTGCACCTGCAACGGCTCCCTCCCCAAACCCTTCTATGTACTGATGAAACTTTAAGGGAGTCTCGCTAGTGTATATTTAGTATGTTAGATCACTCATTAGCTAAGTGTTGAGGACAATACCAAAAAATGTATTTGGAAACCACATCAACCTTTCCCAGAATTCAATTTCAGCTGAAAGGAGAAGCTGACAGGCGCTGGACACTACATGTGACCTCTTAAGTCCTTCGCTTGCCAATGCTAGATTAAAAGTAAAGAAGTAATGACTTCACAAGGGGACTCCAGCCCTAAGCTCATTTTAGCAATTTAATATGAAATGGATATGCCATAAGCAGTCATTGATAAGAAATAAAATCAAAACTGAACCCATAAGCCATGGCAATCTGATCTATTTAAAACAGAAATTCCATTTCCCACAGAGGCCTCCTTCCCGACTGTCTGCCATTGTGACATACAGCTATTTCCATATAGCCTCTTTCAAATCCTGGGTTAAAAGAGTGAAGGAGTTCCTTTCTCTTTCCAGCCTTAGCAATCTCAGGCACACTGACTGCGTCTGCCACTCATCACCAGGGTTAGCAATTGTGTTTAAAGTTCTCTAGAAATTGTGTCCCCTTCTATTGCTGATAGGAGTAAAGCTTAGCTGATCAGAATGACAGAACTGTTTCTTTCTTCAGACAATAGAAGAAGACAATGACAAGCATCATTAAAAAATTTCTGCCCATCTTGAGCAGTTTACACTCTGAGAAAGTCTTTTTTAGTTGCCCAATGAAGACCACCCCAAAGAGTACAGAATTTCATGTCTCAAATATTCTGAGACCTCTCTAAAGTCCTTGCTAAAGAAAGCATTCTCTAGGCACAGACCATGGCCAGTACCATAGGAAAGCCTTCATCATTAATGTCCCTAGGGTCTACAGTCAGTCTCGCCAAGCCCTGTGTGACATCACTGAAGGCCATTGGTCAGAATGGAAAGAGGAAAACACAGATTAAAACCATCTCCAACAGCAGGAATCACAGTTTTGCAATGAAAAGACAAACTTCTTTGGCTAGCCTCACACTTTGGCCTCGTGTGCTTTCTTTGAAAAGTACTTGTTATGAAATTTTATAAACTGTTAAAAAAAAGGTGTAAGTGGGATTCTTACCTACCTCACAAGACTGTCGGGTAAATTAAAATTAGCTAGCTGTGAAATTGCTCCAAAATCTCCTAGGAAAGACCGAAGAAAAGCTTTGTGGATAAATGTGTCATTGTAACCTTAAAATAATTCTAATGATCCCATCTCAGCCATCAAAGTTCTTGGTTCTGCTGACCCTGGTCTCTAAATAACTCTTTAAAAATCATCCTGTTCATAGCCCAAAAGAATTAAATACATGGATGACAACAAGGTGAGGGGAATACACTATCTCCCCAAAGCCTTCCCGCATCCATCAGAAGAGCAACACCACTAGCCTCACCCTTGACTGGGAGAGAATGAGTCCCTTCCGCCCCTTCATTCCATCCGCATAGCCCTTTGTCTCCTCCAAACCTAAAAACTAGCAATTGCACTGTCCACCACTCATACCCCCCTCACATCTGTTCATATCAGTATTCTCTATCTGTCACTTAAGCCTTAGTCAACAGCGGTGTGGCCTGTCTTCATATACCTCCATGTTCCAGGTACCAGCAAAGCCTTCCAAAACATACTAAGAAGTCAGTCCATGGGGGTGTATTGCACTTCAGCTACAATGATTAGAAAAGTGAGACTTCACCTGAAGCTTGAAGACAGTAAAGGCAGCAGCAGAGAAAGTTCCAAGCTCAGAAGTCACTGGACTTGGGTGCTGCCTAGTCCTCAGACAAGCTAGCCCGGCAGCCTGTTACGGAGGCCCTGAGAGCTAAGTGCGTGCTCGGGGTTGATACCATCTCAGACATCTGACATGAGTGGTACCCACTGCAGGCAGCAGAAGCTGTGCTAGAGCTCATTCAGTCCAATCACAGAAAGGTGAGTGACAAGGGTCAACTCCTTGGTACTTCTGCCCCTGCTAGGAAAGCCCCTCCCAGCCTGGAGGATGCAACAGAACCAGGAAATGGTTGAGGTTGGACAGTGGTCCCCTGCCCCACTCTGCATCAGCAGGAGTAGATGCTTCTAGCCCTGCCTCTCTCCACATGTCACTCAGTTCCAAACACAGCTTCAGGCTAAGGCATCCAGTAGTTGTTCAGTCCATGAGGCTGGATGTCTCAGCTGGTCTTCAGTATATATCAGAGTCCCAAAGAAGCAGGTTCTAATACCAGTGAAGGAATTCCTCTGCAGCAGGATAGACAGACAAACAGATGATAGACAGACAGACAGATAGAGATGGGTAGATGAGCCTGCCAGTGAGAATGGGGAGAAGCAGGCAAAAGACAAAACCATCATTCTTCCTTGCCCTTTATATAGGCTGCCATGAGAAGGCGTGGCCCAGATTTTGGGTGGGTCTTCCAACCTCAAATGACTGGGATTTAAGATGGCTTTTCAGAACTTAAATGATCCAATTAACTAAAAATTCACACGTTTGCCCAGCTGCTTGAGTTTTTAGTTAGTTTCAGACGTAGTCAAGTTGACAACCAAGAATAGATCTTGTAAGATCCAAACTTTCTTAGTCTAGAAAATTAGTCTGGACCCAAAGGGTAAACATCACAGTCACCCCCATCCCCCCTTTTTTCCTGCAGTTGAGTATTTCTGCCTCATTCACTAGAGTGCATGGCCTACTTGCTTACATCCTCGCCTTCCAGAAACTGGCATCAGAGCCCTTAGAAAACACAGAAGACTTTTCTTCCTAAAATATCAAGAGATCTTCTCATTCCAGTTCCAACACAGAGACCCCATTTGTATTTTGTGTTGCATACCAGAAGATAAGTAATAAGAGCTTGAGTTACAGATCAGCCTTCCTGGCTCGGAGGGCTCAACCCACATCACTATAACAGGATGGCTAGCTCCTGCACGTGTCCTCCTCCCACACAATAGGAAATAGTGTCACCCATACCCACCCTGGAAAGGTTCACAGTGAAGTAGTTCCTGAATTACTCTTAGTAATACTTAGAAGCCAGATTTGGTGGCAGGAGTTTATAGTCCCAGCTATTCCAGAAGCTGAGCCAGAAAGTTCATGGTTTCAAGGCCAATCTGGCCAAACTTAGACCCAGTCTCAAGATTAAAAAGCTGGCTGGGAATAGGGCTCAGTGGTCAAGATCTTGCCTAAAATGTGTGAGGTCCTGGGTTCAAATCCCATTAGTATAACCAGAGAGTTATGCTTTTATTCTGACCAAGAACAAAGAGCAAAAGCATAGCTCTCTCTCTCTCTCTCTCTCTCTCTCTCTCTCTCTCTCTCTCTCTCTCTCTCTCTCTCTCTCTCTCTCTCTCTCTCCCTCCCCTTCTTATTCTTCTGTCTTATTCATTCCTTGGGCATGGACCATATTACATTATAGTAACAAAAAAAATTCCTAAAAGACATCAGATGAAACCTGTAGGAGCTTTTTATTTATTTTTTTATTAATTCATTTTTTACATTCCAATCCCCGTTGCCCCTCCCTTCTCTCCTTCAGCTAACCTCCTACCCCCACCTCCCATCTGCTCCTTGGAGAGGGTAAGGCCTCCCTAGGAAGACTACCAAGTCTGTCCCATCATGTCCTACAGGAGCTTTAAAGACTGAAGAATGGAAAAACTGAAATCCAGACAAAAGGAAAACCCCTAGGAGATTTTCTTCCCCTGGAAACATTTGTTGGTTTGGTGTGTTGGTTAAGACAGGGGGGCTTAAGTGACATTTCCAGGATCCTCTGAGATTGATGGAAACATTCACTCTTAAGCCCCAGTTGTGGCTGGTTTCTGGAGTTGTGCTCAGGAGGCTCTCATAGGGCCTTTGCACACATCTCTATCTGAAATGTCCTTCATTCTCTTCTTCACATGGGTCATTGTCCCCTCACTTCATGAAAACATCTATCTTTCCGAGGCCAAACCTAACCGAAGTGCTATAATAGCACGAGCTAGTGATCCCCCACTTAGAAGGAAATCTGCTCTTCTTCACAGCACACACAAGGTAACTTTAGAGTGGGCACTTAAGCACTGTGTACCCTCTAATAATATGTCAACTCCGTGCAGACAGCTCTTGCTCAGCATGCCTCTGTTTGAGAATGTCACCTTGTATATTGTTAATTAACTAATTAATTTTCAGAGTCGTGGCACTGGCTTAAAGATCATTAGCCTCCAGGCATCACTTAGTGAGAAATAGCGTGAGCCTATAGTCAGAGTTTGCAGTTCGTTTTGTCAACTTGACACATTCTGGAATCACCTGAGATGAAAGTCTTAATGATTGTCTAGATTAAATCGTTCTATGGGCTTGTCTGGGGGAGCTGGTTATCTTCAATGCTTTAATTAGGAAGGAGGATCTCAGTTGTGGGTGGCGCCATTCCCTAGGCAGGAGATGTTGAGCTGTGTAAGGGTGAAAAGTGTGCTCTGAGCACAGACATGTAGACAGTCGTCACTCTCTTCAGACTGTGGATGTAATGTGACCAACTACTTCCTGCCCCTGTGATCTCCCCACCATGGAACTACTTCCTGCCACTGTGATCTCCCCACCATGGAACTGTGAGCTAACAAACCTTCTTCCTCTAGGTTGCTTTTCTCAGACAGCTTTTTTTCACAGCACCAGAAACAAACTAGGAAAGAGCTCACAGCGGCCTCTCCTTACTGACGCTACAATTTCTCACTCATTAGCAGCAGACAATTTGGTTCCCACCATAAGGGAGCCGTCAAGGACAGCAGATGGTCACTCCAGCAGACCATTATCTGTACCCACGTCCCTCTCTGGCTGCCTCAGTGGAATATTTATCTCTGTCATTCCCTCCCACTGCCTTCTCAGTTTTACTAGAGTTGTTAGGCTCAGAACCATAGCCCTGACAGCTGAACAAGTTAGCCTAGGCCACCTATCGAATAATAAACCAACCAAACAGACAATAATGAAACACAGAAATGGGGTAGTTAATCAGTGTGGCTGCTTTGGGAAGAGGCACAAAGAGGCACTGTGATCATCTAACACCACCTTTAGGTCCTGACTTGAGGTTTAGGTTTAAACAGAGGACAAGAAGCACAAAGAACTACAAAGTCCTGACCAAGATGTGGACACACTCATCATCCTCTGGGTTCCACTGTCTCCTGGTTTAAAAGCTGTCAGAACTTTGTGAAATCTCCTCCTGGGAGGCAAGTTCCTTCTCTGGCTGGTACCAGTATTCATCCTTTTCCCTCTCTCAGCATTAGATTCCTGGGAGGAAATTCCAGTTTCCTGGGGACCAGTTTTAACAGTCTGACAGTCACAGAGGATTCTGCCAGGAAGGCTACACCAGTGACGTGAACATCAGTTATACACACTCTAGCTTGGATTTTCATTCCCGTTTTTAAGGACTGTTTCTTTCAGTGTCTGGTGGTCTCAGATCTCTCTAAATACTTTGTTATCTTTCAACCTATAGAAACTAACAGACAAGTTTCTCTCAAGAGACTTCCATCTTCACCCGCTGTGTCTATTTCCATACAACACGTTCACTCCTCAGTCCTCTGCCTGATGCTTTGCTCATATAATCCCTACTAGATTTTCCCGCAGTAGAAAATAAACATGCCCCATAATTCTCCACTAATACAATTAAAGCTAGAATTTTGTAAATGTATCTCCAAGGAGAAAATAGACGGAATGAGGAAAGAAACTTCTGAAATTTTCCCAGATTAATGGAGACATAGAAACCTCAGACTGAAGGATCAGGAGAGAAGATGTGTATATAGCACATTATTTTTTTTTAAAAACTGCAGCCTGAGCAAAAACAGAGAAGAAAAGCCGGTTACCTTAAAAAAGTCAACAATAAGACCTACAGCATACTTCTCTGTGGCAACAATAGGGAGGATAATGGAACAGTATCTTCATCTTCAGACCTAGCATCGGGAATGGGATTAAACTGTGTTACCTCAGCATGTGCTTCTCCTGACCTAGCCCTGTTGCCAGCCCTGTGGCTCATCAGAAAGTTCCTAGAGCTTTCAGGAAGATGCAAGCCAGGTGCCACACCTGTGAGACTCTGACCTTGAGGGCTGGAATAGAACTCGAGCATTCATGCATCTATTAAAACAAACAACCTAATGGTTCTAACCAGGACTAGAAATCTAGAACAGTGGTTCTCCATTCTGGATGCACAGTTACATTGTCTTGGAGAGGTGAAAAATGTTGATGTAGGCCATTGCCAGTCATGAAATTCCAGTCTTGTTGGTTTGGGAGGGTCTAGGTCTCAATCTTTTATTTGGTTGTTGTTGTTGTTGTTATAGCAACCATATACTTACACATACTCAGTGAATCAGGAGCCCTGGGGTAAGTGTTGGTGGTGGCTGGGAGGACAGCAGGACTCAAGGGTCTGTGCAAAGAAGGTTGGAGCTTAGTTAGACACCACAGCAGTCTTAGCAGGAGGCACTCTGATCAAGGAGCTTCTTGACACAGATTTGATGCTTCCCTCTTGTTCATCTTGTGGCAGGAGCTGAATCCCAAGTATAACCAAGAGCACAGACTCAGGGAAAAGACACAGCTTCGTGCCACCCCTGTCACTCCATGATCTCAGCTTAGTGGACTCAAGCCAGGGATGTGGAGCCAGGCAGAGCACAGAGATGGTGGCTTGCCTCCCAAAGTCTTACTGGGCTAGTCCTCTACGATGATTAGATGATGCAGCTACCCAAGGATTCTGGCCATGATTGTGGTATTCTCAGTGATATACTCAAGCTGTGAGGTCTTTAGTAATAGGTAGATTTTTACAGTTCTCGAAGAAAATCAGTGAGAAAGATAACAAGAAATCTTGATAAATGAGTCTTAACTACTTTTTCTTGTTAGTTTAAGTTGGGTAATTGGTCCATTGATAATTTCCCCAACCAGTCATTTAGCAAATGTTATCATATACCAGGCTTGGCACCACCAGTTAAGTGTAAAAGTGTTGAATGAATCAAACGTGTCCTTGTCCATATGGAACTTAAAGTCTAAATTGACAAAACAATATCCTTCAGGCTGATGATAGCCTTCTGCCTGTTTTATAAATAAAGCTTTATTGAAATACAACTATAGCCATTTGTTCACACGTTATTTATGACTGCTCTTAGGCTACAATGGCAGTGTTGAGGAATCAAGTGGCTACAAAGGAGCATCTATAGCCTACATGGCCTTGATTGTTTGCCATCAGGATCTTTGTAAAATCAGTTTGTCAACCACAGTCCTGGTGGAGGACAGAACTGTTCCTGTGTCACAGAAATCCACTCATATTTAATAAATCACATTCATTAGGCTGCTATATAAAAGTAGAAGAAAATACCAAGAAATCAGAACACAAACAAGGTCTCCTAAACATTTCTGGTATTTCTGACCTCTTGCCAGGGCAAAATATCATAGAAACAAAGACATTTCTGGCTTCTGGACAAGACAGAGTTGGTTGTCAAGGACAAGAAGCAAACCTGTTCATTTTCCAAGTCTCTGCCCTAAACTGCCTGAGACGTTTCTTTGATTCTCATCACCCAATGGAGCAAGCAAGCCTTCTATCACTGAGCTTCTGCCTTGCCCAAAACAGAATCAACATTGCTCAAGTTACCTTTGGTTATAAGATTCCACCAAGAAGTTAACACACCCAGGGATAGTGCCATAGAAGCCAACACTGTTGCCTGAGCATCCTAAGGGCTTTGCTTAGGGTAGCTGTGCTTTGATTTGCCCTAGCAGTGAGTCATGATAAACACAGACGACAAGAGCATATCAGTGAGCCCTTGCTGGTGATGGGAAATTATGGACCACAGGTCTTTAGAGTGAAGCCACATATCACAAATGCTGAGTTTGTGCTGTGTTGTGAAGGTTTTACTCTTGAGATAACTAGTGTTAAAAGACAAACTCTCAAGATATTCCATGAAAAAAAAACAGATTTAAACAATACACATCCACTAACCCAGCCCTACAGAAAGTTCTAGAAGGAAAACTCCAATCCAAGGAAGTTAGCTACAACCAGAAAAACACAGGCAATAGATAATCCCACTTTACCAACAGTCAGAAGAGAAAAGGGGTGGAAACCCACAAACAATTCCACCACCATCAACCATTCCAAAACAAACAAGAATGAGCAATCATTCATAATATCCCTCAATATTAATGGTCTTAACTCACTCATAAAAAGGCACAGGCTAACAGAATGGATTCAAAGACAGAATCCATCCTTCTGCTGCACACAAGAAACACACCTCAGCTTCAAGCACAGATGTTACCTCAGAGTTAAGAGTTGAAAAAGATTTTCCAATCAAATGAACCCAAGAAACAAGCAGGGGTAGCAATCCTAATATCTAACAAACTAGACTTTAAACTGAAGTGAATCAAAAGAGATGAAGAGGTTCATTTCATATTCATCATAGGAGAAATCCATCAAGGTGAAGTCTCAATTCTGAACATCTTTGCTCCAAACATAAAGGCATCCACATTAGTAAAAGAAACATTACTGAAACTCAAACCACACATAAAACCTCACACACTTATAGTGGGAGACTTCAACACCCCACTCTCACCACTAGACAGGACTATCAGACAGAAACTTAACAAAGAAACAAAGGAAATAATAGAAGTTATGACTCAATTGGGTTTGACTGACATCTATAGAACATCCCATCCAAACACAAAGAATATACCTTCCTCTCAGCACCACATGGAACCTTCTCAAAAATCAACCACATACTTGGCAACATATCAAACCTTAACAGGTACAAAAAAATTGGAATAACTCCATGCATCTTATCAGACTACCATGCTTTAAAGCTAGAATTCAACAACAACACAAATTGCAGAAACCCTACAAACTCATGTAAATTGATAATGCACAATTGCACCACTCCTGGGTCACATAAGAAATGAAAAAGGAAATTAAAGACTTCCTAGAATTCAATGAGAATGAAGACACAACATACCCAAATTTATGGGACACTTTGAAAGCAGTGCTAAGAGTAAAGTTCAAAGCACTAAGTGCCCACATGAAGAAACTGGAGAATAGTCACACTAGAGAATTAACAGCACAACTGAAAGCTCTAGAACAAAAAGAAGCAAACTCACCCAGGAGGAGTAGACGCCAGGAAATACTCAAATTGAAGGCTGAACACAATAAAGTAGAAACTAGGAAAACGATACAATCAATGTAACGAAGAGTTGGTTCTTTGAGATAATCAACAAGATAGACAAACCTTTATCCAAACTCATCAAGCAGCAGAATGTGAACATGCAAATTAACAAAATCAGAAATGAAAAGGGGGACATAAAAATGGACACTGAGGAAATCCAGAGAATCATCAGGTCATACTTTGAAAAACCTGTACTCCACAAAATTCGAAAATTTAAAGGAAATGGACAACTTTCTGGATAAATATCACCTGCCAAAATTAAATCAAGAACAGATAAGCAAATTAAATAGAACTATAACCCCTATGAAAATATAAACAGTCATCAAAAGTCTCCCAACCAAAAAAAAGCCCAGGTCCAGATGGCCTCAGTACAGAATTCTACCAGAAATTCAAAGAACAGCTTATACCAATTCTCCTCAAAGTATTCCATGCAATAGAAGCAGAAGGGTCTTTGCCAAACTCTTTTTATGAGGCTTCAATAACCTTGATACCCAAGCCACACAAAGACACAACTAAGAAAGAGAACTTCAGATCAATATCCCTCATGAACATTGATGCAAAAATACTCAATAAAATATTGGCAAATCATATCCAAGAACACATCAGAAAATTCATCCACCATGATCAAGTAGGTTTCATCCCAGAGATGCAGGAATGATTGAACATACAAAAAACCAACAATGTAATCCACCATATAAACAAGTTGAGAAACAAAAACCACATGATCATCTCACTAGATGCTGAAAAAGCCTTTGACAAAATCCAACACCCCTTCATGATAAAGGTCTTGGAGAGATCAGGGATAACAGGAACATACCTAAACATCATAAAAGCTATATACAGCAAACCAACAGCCAACATCAAACTAAATGGAGAGAAACTCAAAGCAATTCCTCTAAAATCAGGAACAAGACAAGGCTGCCCACTCTCTCCATACCTCTTTAATATTGCACTTGAAATTCTAGCCAGAGCAATAAGACAACAAAAGGAGATCAAGGTAATACAAATTGGAAAGGAAGAGGTCAAGCTTTCACTATTTGCAGATGATGATAAATACCTTCAGCAAAGTATCAGGATACAAGATCAACTTAAGAAAATCAGTAGCCCAACTATATACAGATGATAAAGGGGCTGAGCAAGAAATCAGAGAAACATCACCCTTTATAATTGCCACAAACAATATAAAATACCTTGGGGTAACCCTAACCAAACAAGTGAAAGACCTGTATCACAAGAACTTTGAGTCTTTTTTTTTTTTACAAGACAGGGTTTCTCTGTATTGTTTTCGAGGCTGTCGGTCCAGCCCAGCCTCGAACTCACAGAGATCCGCCTGCCTCTGCCTCCCGAGTGCTGGGATTAAAGGCGTGCGCCACCACCGCCCGGCGAACTTTGAGTCTTTAAAGAAAGAAATTAAAGAAGACACCAGAAAATGGAGAGATATCCCATGCTCTTGGGTAGGTAGCATTAACACAGTAAAAATGGCAGTCTTGCCAAAAGCAATCTACAGATTCAGTGCTATCCCCATTGAAATCCCAGCACAATTCTTCACAGGCCTTGAAAGAACTCAACTTTATATGGAATAACAAAAGACCCAGAATAATCAAAACCACCCTGTTGAACAAGGCAATGTCCGGAGGCATCACCATCCCTGACTTCAAGCTCTATTATAGAGCTATAATCCTGAAAACAGATTGGTATTGGCACAAAAACAGACAGGTAGAACAATGGAATTGAATAGAAAACCCTGATATTAACCCACACACATATAAACACTTGGTTTTTGACAATGAAGCTAAAATTATACAATGGAAAAAAGAAGGTATCTTCAACAAATGGTTCTGGCATAACTGGATGCTGGCATGTAGAAGACTGCAGATAGATCTATGTCTATTGACATGCACTAAACTTAAGTCCAAATGGATTAAAGACTTCAACATAAATCCAGCCACACTGAAACACTTAGAAGAGAAAGTGGGAGGTACCCTTGAATGAATTGGTACAGGAGACAGCTTCCTGGGCATAATACCAGTAGCATAGACACTGAGATCGACAATTAATAAATGGGAACTTCTGAAGCTGAGAAGCTTCTGCAAGGCAAAGGACACAGTCAACAAGACAAAAAGGCAGCCCACAGAATGGGGAAAGATATTCATTAATCCCACATATGACAGAAGGCTGATCTCCAAAATCTACAAAGAGTTCAAGAAGCAAGTCTCCAAATCACCAAAGGATCCAATTAAAAAGTGGGTTACAGAACTAAATAGAGAATTCTCAATAGAGAAGACTAAAATGGCTGAGAGACACTTAAGAAAGTGCTCAGCATCCCTAGCATTCAGGGAAATGCAAATCAAAACAACTCTGAGATACCATCTCACTCCTGTCAGAATGGCTAAAATCAAAAACACCAATGACAGTTTATGCTGGAGAGGATGTGGAGAAAGGGGAACACTTCTCCACTGCTGGTGGGAGTGCCAATTCATACAGCCACTATGAAAATCAGTATGGAGATTCCTCAGGAAAATGGGAATCAGTCTACCACAAGACCCAGCAATTCCACTCTTAGGCATATACCCAAAAGATTCACATTCATACAACAAGGACATCTGTTCCAATATGTTTATAGCAGCACTATTTGTAATAGCCAGAACCTGGAAGCAACCTTCATGCCCCTCAACTGAAGAGTGGATAGAGAAAATGTGGTACATTTACACATGGAATACTATCCAGCAGAAAAAAACAGTGGAATCTTGAAATTTGCAGGCAAATGGATGGCATTAGAAGAAACCATCCTGAGTGAGGTAACCCAGTCACAAAAAACAAACACGGTATGTACTTACACATATATGGATTTTAGACATGAATCAGGGGAGTGCCAGCCTACAATCCCACTGCCAGAGAGGCAGGGAAACCGAAGGATCCTAAGAGAAGGACCCTAAGAAAGATATACCTGGTACCCCAGAGAAGGTGGAATGAGGCAAGATCTGAGCAGACTGGGAGCACAGGGTTGGGGAGGGGAAAGGGAGCCAGGAAAAAGAGAGGGAGACAAGAGGAAGGGAGAGGAAGGCTTGGGGGAGCAGGAAAGTTGAATTGGGGGAAGAATAGAGGAAAGCAGGATGAGAGATACCATAATAGAGGGAGTTGTTCTAGGTTTGAGGGGAGATCTGGCACTAGTGAGATCTCCAGAGATCTACAAGGATGACACCAACTGGCAAACTAAGCAGTAGTTTAAATGCCTCTCCCTAATATTGATTTTGATGACTGTCTTACATACCATCCTAGAACCTCCATCCAGTGACAGATGGAAGCAGAGACAGACACCCACAGCTAAACACTGAACTGAACTCCTGGAATCCAGTGACAGAGAGGGAGGAGTGATGAGCAAAGGGGTCAAGACTAGACTGGTGAATCCCAGAGAAACAGCTGACCTGAACAAGGGGGAGATCTTGGACCTCAGACTGATGGCTGCAAGGCCAGCATGGGACTGATCCAGACCCCCTGAATGTGGGTGTCAGTGAGGAGACTCAGGTAATCTGTGGGGTTTTTGGGTAGTAGATCAGTATTTATCTCTGGCACACAAATGGTCTTTGGGGACCCATGCTTTCCCAATCTGGACACTTTGGGGAGGGCCTGGGCCCTCCCCGGAATGAAATGACAGACTCTAGAGATCCCCCATGGAGGACCTTACCCTCCCTGGGGAATGGAGTGGGGATTGGGTGGGGGCTAGGGGGCTGGTATGGGGGAGTGGGCGTGGAGGGGAGAGAGAGGGAGCTGGGACTGACATGGAAGCAAGCTTGTTTCTAATTTTAATATATAATAAAAAGTGAAAAAAAACAAACAACAAAAAAAGACAAACTCACAACAGTTCAGTCAATGGCTTTCATTGGTATCTTAGTCACTCTTCTATTGCTGTGAAGAGACACCATGACCAAGGAAACTCTTTTTAGCTGGTGACTTGCTGACAGTTTCAGAGGGTTAGTCCATTATCACCATGGCGGGAAGCATGGCAGCTCACATGGTGCTGGAGCAGTAGAGAGAGAGAGGAGGAGAGAGAGGAGAGGGAGGGAGGGAGAGAGACAGAGACAGAGACAGACAGACAGACAGACAGACAGACAGACAGACAGACAGACAGAGACAGAGAGACAAAGACTGGGTTTGGGTCTGGGTCTGGCATAGGCTTTTGAAACCTCAAAGCCCACACCCAGTGGCACACTTCCTCTAATAAGGCCACACCTCCTAATCCTTCTAATCCTTTCAAAGAGTTTCCATCCCTGGTGACCAAGCATTCAAATATACAAGCCTATGGAGGTCATTCTCATTCGAACACCACACAATTGGCCTTCTTTTCCTTTCTAGATTTAGGAAGAACTTCGTTCGGTGAAATAGATGAAATGTTCTGTTGGGTCAAGCAGAAGATGTTGAATTTATCGACTGAAAAATATCAGAAGCAAAAGAACTTAATGGTCATTCAAGATGACAACAAGAACATAACTGATTGGTTAACATGAGCTTACTTTCCATTACCTGCTTCCTCTTAGGAGTTGTGGCTGAGAGAGAATTTCATTATCACAGCAATTGACACAGGCTTGTCTGGAAAGTTTGGCCTTTGCTTCTGTGACCTCAATTTCTTGGAAGGTCAGATAAAACCACTTAGTTTTATCTTTACTGTGAGTGATTTCATTTTTCTTTTAGTCTGAACTGTAGTGTAGAAGCTTAGACAGAAACAATGGCCTCCTGTAATTTTTATTTAACACCATAAAAAAGTATCCATCTTGCTGGGTGGAGGTAGTGCTTGCCTTTAATCCCAGCACTCGGGAGGCAGAGGCAGGTGGATCTCTGTGAGTTCCAGGCCAGCCTGGTCTACAGAGTGAGTTCTAGGACAGAGAGAACCCTTGTCTCAAAAAACAGAAATAAACAAAAAGCATCCATTTTACTGAAATTACTGAAGAAAAAAAGGGTTTTTGTTTGTTTGTTTTGGTTTTGGTTTTTCGAGACAGGGTTTCTGTGTATTGTCTTGGAGGCTGTCCTGGAACTCGCTTTGTAGACCAGGCTGGCCTACGAACTCACAGAGATCCACCTGCCTCTGCCTCCCGAGTGCTGGGATTAAAGACGTGTGCCACCAACGCCCGGCAAAAAAAGGTTTTATATGTTGTATATGTATGGGTGTGGTTTGAGTGTCTATGTGCTCACACATGTGTGTGCAGGTACACGTGCACACGCCTATAGTGTTCAGTGCCTCTTTAGTTGGTTCTTAACATTACATTTTGAAGAAAGGTCTCTTGCTGAACTTGGAGCTCATCAGTTGTGGCTAGTCTCCCCAGTCAGCTCCCTGCAGGGAAGCCATGTCTGTGCCTCTGGAGCACAAGCAGCCACCATGCCTGCCTGGGGTGATGAAGGTTCTAACTGGAACTCTTGTCCTCACATTTGCAGGGCAAGCGTTTTTCCTCACTGAATCATCTCCCCAAGCCCCCATGTGTGTGTGTCTGTGTGTGGGTGCCTGTGTCTGTGTGTGTGTGTCTGTGCCTGTGTGTTTCTGTGTATGTGTGTGTCTGTCTGTCTGTCTGTATCTGTGTGTGTGTCTGTGTCTCTGTGTCTGTGTGTCTGTGTGCGTCTCTGTGTCTGTGTGCGTCTCTGTGTCTGTGTGTGTGTCTGTGTGTGTGTCTGTGTGTGTGTCTGTGTGTGTGTCTATGTGTATGTGTGTGTGTGTCTGTTTGTGTGTTTGTGTATGTGTGTCTATGTGTATGTCTGTGTGTGTGTGTGTGTGTGTGTGTGTGTGTGTGTGTGTGAGACTGCAAGTATCCATGAGAACCAGACCTGTGTGTCCATTCTCTGAAGCTGGAGTTTCAGGCAGTTGTGAGCCACCTGGGTATTGGGAACCAAACTCTGACCCTCTGTAAAAACAGTATATGTCCTTAGCCACTGAGATGTCGCTCTCCAGTCCAGACACCCCTTCACTTCTTAGGGAATCTGAAATACCCCCCCTCTCTTTCCCTTCCTTCTTCCTGCCCTCTCTCCCCTCTACTCTCTATCCCTCATTGCTTTCTGAACTGTAAAGTTTCTGAGGAATGTACAATTAACTGTGCATTCAGACATCAGGATCTGAAGTCGTTCTTGACGCCTCCTTAGACCTAACATGGCCCTGGTCAAGCTTCCGGCTCTGCTCTTCTCTCTCGCCTGTTTCCTCCACATAAGTCTCAATCACCTGGCTGTCGGCTACAGCCAGCCTGTTTCTAGGACTTGCAGTCACAAGAAAATCATTACAGAACCCCACAGTGCAATTTTTCAATACACATTTTGTCTGTGTAGCCCTGGCTGTGCTAGAACTCACTCTGTAGGTCAGGCTGAAATTGAACTCACAGAGATCCCCCTGCCTCTGCTTCCTGAGTGCTGAGATTAAAGGTATATACCACCAACCTGGCTCAAATTTTCTATTATTAATATTTTATGTGTATGATGTTTTACCTGCATGCATGTCTGTGTGTCATATGAGTGCCTGTGCCCATGGAGGCCAGAAAAGGAAGTCAAATTCCTGTAACTGGAGTTGCAGATGGCATGAGTACCATGTGGGGGCTCAGAGTCTAACCTGGGGCCTCCAGAAATGCTAGCAGCCAGGTCTCTTAAGTGCTGAGCCATCTTTCCAGCCCCCACAGAGTATGAATTCTTAATCCATCCGATTTACAGTTTGATACATTAATCGGAGCTGAGAGCTCGACTTTTACATTGCCACTGAACTGCCACATTCCCTCAAATCTCAGTGGAACCGTTGGGCTAAATCCTATGCAAACGTACGGAGGCAAAATATCCCCTGCATCTGGAGGTACTTTCCTTGAGGGAAGAAGTATGATGTGGCACCTGCAGCCTCCCCTGTCGTGAGCGCAGCGCCTTGTTCAAGGAGCTTGTGTCACTACGTTCACAGAGTCCCCACACTGGCCCTCCACTGCCTACATCCCTGTTTCTTTTATGTTTATTAATGCAAACATTTAGAGGCTTTCTCTTCCTTGCAACTGAACCAATACCTGATGTTCTTGTCCTCACAAAAGGGCCCAGGGTGCAGGTAAAATGGCTGAGGTGAGTCCCTGATGGTTTCCAGAGAAGGGCTGGGCTGAGCCAGCAGGGCTCTCAGAGAGTGTACATGGTGGCTGGGTGAGCTGGGTCTGAACGAAGGGAATACTAAGGCCCATGGGGAGAGGGAGTGGGCAGACACTGTACCCTGTATGCAGAGATAAGTTTAAGTCCAGGGCTGTGGGACATGGCTACGGGCCAGGTCGTCAGGTGCTCGGAGCTGACAGAAGTCAATTGATCTGCCAACAACTGAGAACGCCTTGGTTATATTCTTAAGGAATCTGGTTAAGTGTTCCCTTTGGCTGCTTAGGGTTGTGATTTATAGACAGCAAAGTCACTTAGGATAATAAAACCCCCAGGCCTGATGGCAACTGCTGAGATTTTTCAAGAAGAAAGGCACCATTTAAACATCTCAATCAGTTTCTCTCTAGTGAGTGATATCCGGGAGAAACAGGCTTCAAATATGTCTCCATCATTCACACGGTCAAGAAGAAAGATGAGAGAAATTGAGAAAAAATACTAGAAGGGCTGCATTCATCTAATATCTGATGTTAGGAGAGTCTTATAGCAGATTTGTAAGAACTACAACTCCCAGAAGGCAGGGATCCACAATTCCCTTCTTCCTTATAGGAGAGCCTTGTAGCAGTTTCTAAGACCAACAACTCTGCACAGACAGGGTCCATGGTTGTCTTCTTCCTCATTTCTAAAAGATCTTGATTGACTGAGAAAGTTTGGCTTGAATATAAACTGGTGTTTCAGGCCAGCCTGGGCTGTGTAGCAGACCAAAAGAAAAGGAAAACTGTGTGTGTGGTGGCACACACCTTTAATCCCAGCACTCGAGAGGCGGAGGCAGGCAGATCTCTGTGAGTTCGAGGCCAGCCAGGTCTACAGAAGAGTTCCAGGACAGCTAGAGCTACATAGTGAGACCTGTCTCAAAAAAAATCAAAATTAGAAGAAGGAGGAGAAAGAAAAGGGCGGGGGGTTGGAAGGAAGAGCAGAGGAAAAGTTGAGGGCAAAGGAGGAGACAAAGAAAAGAAAGACGGGAGGATGGGAAGAGGAGAGGGAAAGAAGAAAGAGAGGGAGGGAGGGGAGGAGGAAGGGAGGGTGCAGGAGAGGGAAAGGGGAGGAAACAAAGGGAAGGGGAGGGGGAGGGAGAGCCCATTCGAATGAATGTATCTATCCTGTAACAGGAATATGTGTCATTTTAAAATAGCTTATCTTCTAAACACTGCACCCAGCCAGGATATGGCCTTTCTGTTCAACGTCTTTTCTTTTTAAGTGAATAACATCCTAAACTCTGAACATAACCTTTGTCTGTAGAAGCACCATGGTGACAATGACCGGGCCTCAAAGTAGCCTCGTTCCCCTGGGTCACAGCAGGGCAGGCACACACTCAGTCACAAAGGCTCCACACTTGAAAGCAAGGATTTAAGACAGAAACCAGTTGTCTCCTATGTCTACAAAGCATCAAAAATCATAAACAATGTTCTGGAATTGGAAACAAGGAAATAAAACAGGTGGTCCATTTTTAGGCGGCAGCACTCTCCAATTTAAAAAAAAATGTTTGCACAAACATGAGATCTTCATAGAAATAAAGACCGGTTACAATGGTTTATTTCCTGTGCCTCAGTTAAGGAGTGCCCAAATAGCTAGAAATAGCTGGTCACATGTTATCCGTGGACATAGATGTGGGTGTAGGGATGTCTCCAGAAGACATGAGCACCGGGAACTCCCTGCTTCTACTGTGCGCTCTACTGGAGGTTCTGCGAGTTAAACCCAGGTTCTCGGGTTTGCACACTGAGCCCTCTTGCTGGCCGGAGATGAGGAACTGACTCGAAATCTGACTTCAGACAGAGTTCCTTGCCCTTACAAATGTGGCCTGAGCCACCCAGTGCAGGCCTGGATGGCCGGAAGGTGAGGAGGGCCCGGTCTGTTCTCCACCTGTTGATGTTCACCTGCCCCCAAACACCCACACTCCTGCCCTTCACACTCAGCCTGGAGCTGTCCCAGGCCTCAGGCTTCGGCTTGGACTGGAGCTGTAACCACTAGGCTTCCTAGGCCTTCGTCTTACAGACATCTGCTCAGCCTCCGCAGTCACGTGATCTGACCTGGTCCCCTGTGATAGATCTCTACATAGCCATGTGTCGGCCTTATTTCTCTGAAGAATGCTGACTAATACACCAGCCAAAAGGAAACTGACGGCTGCTTCTTTAGTGCTTGTGTGGGAGTCAGCCTGGATCCCTTTCATTTGGCAGACACTCAAAGGCAGGCAGAGGAGTTAGAAATCTTTCAAGAGGAAGAGGGAACGGTTCAGAGAGGCCCTGGCTGGAGACCTTCTGCACAGGAAACAGCAAGCAGGTTGATGAAGCAAGACATCTGCTGACCCTGGATAGGGGGGCATATTTTGATTTCTCTGGTTGATCCAACCTTGAAGGAGAGACAAACTTAGGGAAGACATTGGTTACTGATCGTGTCCTGAGCATTTTGTGTCAACTGTTACAGAAACGACTGTTCGGATTGGCCCTGGTCTGGTGTCTCGCAAGTCTGACGCACAGCAGTCTGGCGTCCTGTGCTGTGTCTTGTAGAAGGGAAAGGTTCGGAGATGCAGGCCGTGGCTCGGAGCTCTGCTGTCTTACATGCTCGGACGGTTGTTTGTGTGCAAAGTCTACGTCCCATCTTTCAGAGAGGCAGCTGTCTCCTAACCCTAACCTCTGACCAGCAAGGAAGGTACCAGCATATCTAGAGAACCATTTTGGGAGACAGCTAATTGTCATAGGCCACCTTGTTCCGAGTGCCTGTGGATGTACCTGTGCAAACCAGCACACGCCCCTAGCCCTGCGCCATGACGGCAAGGGAGGCAGGGATGGTTACGGCAGGGGAGAGCTCTAAGGGAAAAGGGAGGGGGGGGAGACTGCGGTTCTCAGCCAAGGCTTCCAGCCTGGGGGCGGCTCTGAACACAAGCTGATGCTGCAGAGCCCCCCCACGCACCCACCGTCCCACCCCTTGTCTTACAGAATCTGCTGTAACAAAGCAAGGCTGAGCATCAGGATCCCCCAGCTTCCCACGTGATGCTAGGATGCAGCACGGGTTGGCAGCTCATGACCAACATGAATAATGACCTTAGAGACACACCACGGGAGCATTGAGCAATTAGTGACAAGGAAACCAGGGCAGGTAGCCAGGAAGCCTCTGACCCTTCAGGCCTACAATGTAGAGCTTTAGAAATATGAAATGAGTGTGAAGCTAAACCAGAATAGCAAATAGGTGGAGGTCACGGTGTGTGAGGGACTCAAGGGGCAAAACCAGAAAGCTGCAGCATCCGTGTGGGTGGGAGAAACGAATGGATGTGCTTAGAACACATTCAGGCCGGATGCATCCCAGCGAGGAGAGGGGGACGCAGTCTCCCATCCCCTCCCCTACCCATGGAGCTATTTACAGCTGACCCTGCTGGCAAAGGGAGAATCAGTTTTCCCCCATAGAGACAGAGTGTCACCGGTTTATCAGTCACACTCCAAGGCCAGTCTTGTGCCCAGGAGTAGTTGGCCAACACAAAACAAACTCCGGCAGTTTTGTTTGGGGTTTCTGTTTTGGTCTGTTTTGTCTAGGTATTTTTTTTGTCTTGTTGGGTTTTGTTTTTCATTTTCAAGTTTTCATGAGTTTATTTTATTTTTGAGAGAGAGAGAAAACAAGTAAAGTTGTATGGGTAGGGGAGTGAGGAGGACCTTGGGGGAAGTGAGGAATCAAATGTGTAGTACGTGAGATATTTTAATGACTCTACCAAGGACAAGATATCTCCTTGCTGAGATGCAGCCTTTGTTTTTGTTTTTAACCATTAAAAATGTTATCTTTTCATGTTAAAACTACCATTTATCATCAGTTTCCCATGTGATGCAGTGTTTTTTGATGTAAGCACATGCATATCCTGTCTACTTTAAATAAAATTCAGAATAATTGAATCTGAGCAATAGAAATGCTAAAGTACGTGTACACACACACACACACACACACACACTTTATTTCTTGTCATTTCTAAATTTCCAGTTTAGTTTACTTGAGTTTGATACAACATCACCCCCTGGTGGACGTTAATGGAAATGAATCTGAACCTGCTTGATTTAACAAGACTTAGCCCATCAAAACCTCTGGAGCCTCAGCATAGCTCTCTCTTCAAACAAAATCACATGCAAAACCTCAACAGAAGAGTGAAAATGAGCTATGCTGGTAACCTTCTCTTCTCTACATTTTGGAATAATTTTTAAAGATTTATTTAATATATATGTCTGTGTCTATGTGTATGTGGTTGAGTGTGTGTGTGTGTGTGTGTGTGTGTGTGTGTGTGTGTGTGTGGTGTTTTGAATAGGAATGCCCCCCTCGTAGGCTTATATGTTTGAATGTTTGGTCATCAGGGAGAGGCACTATCTGGGAGGACCTGGGAGGTGTGGCTTGTTGAGGTGGGTGTGGCTTGTTGGAGGAAGTGTGGGATGGCCCAGTGGCTCTCTCTTCCTGCCGTCTATAGATTCAGATGTAGAACTCTGAGCTTCACCAGCACCATGTCTGTCTGCATGCTGCCATGCATTCCTCCATGAAGATAATGAACTAAATCTCTGAAACTGTAAGCCATCCCCCATTAAATGCTTTTCTTTATGAGTGTTGCGGTTGCCATGCGCAGAACACTGACTAGGGTGTGTGTGTAACTACACACCAGAAGAGGGTGCTGGACCCCCTGAAACTGTAGTTATATGAGGTTGTCAGCAATCTTAACTGCTGAGCCATCTTTCCTGCCTTGTCCCTGTATTTATGGCCAAACCCACACCTCCCCAAAATACCTTCAAGATACAGTTTGTTATTCAGAAACAAACGGCACCTCCCTCCAGAATTAGATGACATCAGATTGCTTCTCTCAGTGAGTGGGTACATCTCCCAAGCCGAAAGCACTCCCGAGGGTCCTCAATGCACAGGAGCAGGCTAAAGGTTCCAAATAGACTAAGTTAGGGAATCACACTAAATTATTCAACTCAGAAACTCTCAAACTATTTTATCACAAGACACAGTCCTTTCCTCCCCAAAACGTCTTAACACGAAGCCTACTTTGTACTGTATGTCATTTAAAATGGCAGTTCCATCTCCACTAACAAATTGGCTCTTTGGTTGCCTAGACTACTCAATCTTCAACGACGCTCATTCACTGTGTTGTCAGCCAGCTCTCAATCATTTGTGGTAATGGAATAAGCAGCCTAGGTGACTGCCATGGTAAATCCCTAATGTCAGCTTGATAAGATGGGGGATGGCTTGGGTGAGTACTAAAACACCCCTTTGGGTGCGGCTGAGGGTAGACGTGGATGACCTAATCAGTGACTTAATCCGTTGATAAATCCAAGAATTGAATGAACTATAGGAGAATGAACTGCAGGAGGTGGGGGCTGGATGGAGGGCGTAGGTAACCAGCAGTGAGGGTGGAGGCTGTATCCGGCCCTCATCGTCCCTGCCGCCTCTCCACTCTGCTTTCCGGCAGGCATAAGCGGAACAGCTTTGTCTCCCTTGCATGATGGACTGAAACAGTGAGAAACTGATTCTTGAGGTTGTCTGTGTTAGGTGTCTCATCCCAGAAACAACAAAACATGCACAGTGACAGACAGTTGCTCTACACTGGTGCCACTTTCGTAGGCAACTCCATCTCCATCGTCAACTCTCACCACCAGCTGAGGGGAGGAAGCGGCCGCCGCCTGCGCTGTCAATGGCCATGCTTTGCCTTCGCTTAAATACAGGAGGTCTGCACAGTGTGGTCTTATCTAGAGGGATGGTAACACTTGCTTGGTTGACTCTATGACCCAAGAGGATGACGCAGAGCTCTACAACTGACAGGGATCAAACGTGTTCCCCACACATCGTCTCCTCTTACGAGTTTATGAGCTAAAGACACAAAAGCCCTATCACTTATATCATCCATGTATTAGCGTTAGATCCTCCCCAAATGTTATCCTGTATAACAAGTATTTTTTAATAACATATTTTGACAAAAATAGGAGCTGTGTCCTGTGTCAATAGTGGCAAGCTTTCTAAGTCTGCTGATATGTGTTGCGTGATTTCTAATTTTTAAAAGAAGTTCAGATTCAACTTTCAAGCAGTGGAAATATTATGAGGCTGAGTTAACGACCTTAAACTGTGCTTTGATCAATACCACCTGGTGTGATCTGCTGTCCTTTGATATCAGCTACATCTTTGACATAGTAGCTGGGGTCCTGAGGGTATGGATGCATTCCATCACCAGCCTGGTGGCTTCCAAAGCAGAGCCCCAGTGCACTGAGATGCCCCCACTCCCATGGCCATAATTGTGGACCACAGGCAGCCTCTGTCCTCCTCGGACAAGGATCTCCTTCTGCAGACGCACACCTGGCCGGCTGGGCCTCAGACCCACTTTCTCTTCTATGTTGTAGGCTCTGTGGAGGGAGGGCTCAAGAGCACAACATCGAGAAAAGATCTCTCTGCTGAGTCCCGCATCTGGGGACAGATTCCAGTCTCCCTTCTGTCTGGTTCCTCCCAGGATTACATAGGATGTACCAGGGTAGACATACGTCAGGCCACTCCCATCTCGGATGAAATGCTTCACCCAGGGGGCCTGTGCCCGGAGCACTTGGCCCCTTACAGGGGAAATCACGGAGTCTCCCACAAGTTGTCTGCTTCCCAGGCCTGAGCAATTGACCACGATGTCGAAGGATGGCTGCAGTTCCCACAGGTCCTCTATCCTCCTGGTGAGTAGCACACCTCCACCTTCCTTTATCCTGGGAAAGAAAGACTGGGGTGAGCTCAGCCACCTCTCACCCACTTCCTAGAAGTGAAGGACAGGACCACAGCAGCAACGACAAAGCAGCAAGCTCTGGGGAGCTTCCAGGACTCGGGCATCACAGTCTAGCTCCATCCTTGGCCAATGGAGACTCTTGAGGCTAGTCCTAAATGAAAACCTATTTTGGAAATTCAAAACAAAGAAAATCACATATCTTTCTCTTAAAACATTTTGCAGAGAGTTCCTATGTTGAGATGCAAAATAAATACCAAATCAATCGATCTGTGCTCCAAACACTCAAGCTCTTCTTGTTCAGACACTACTGCCTCCACACCAGTCACATGGTAATTCTTACATACGCCTTCGTATTAGTTTACTCTAGTAGATGCTTTCACTCTCTGTCCCTGTCCCTCCTCTCTCTCTCTCTCTCTCTCTCTCTCTCTCTCTCTCTCTCTCTCTCTCTCTGTGTGTGTGTGTCTCTGTGTCTCTGTGTCTCTCTGTCTCTCTCTCTCTCTCTCTGAGAATGTTTTCACAAAAGGAACAAAATATCCAGCTGATGAAATAAATGACAGCCATTTTTTGAACCAAATAGTTTAATGATGAGAAGGGATGGCTTATAAAGCCTTGTAATCGTTGTTGAATTGTAGGACAATATACACAGCATAAAACCTTACCACTTGGGCCATTTTTAAGTGCACAGCTCAGGGGCAATGTGTAAGTGGCATGTGTCAGCTTACATTGTTGTACAAACATAACCGCCACCCATCCCAGCAACTCTTTTCATCTTGAATGTGGAAATTCTATAACCATTAAAAATAATAATAAATTCCCCAGTAATCTTGTCATCTTAATCCCTTGTAATCCTATAATCTTATTCCTAGGCTCCTTATAGGATACAGGGGATTTAATATAAAAGACTTTGGCAGTTTTGTCCAACAGATGCAGGTTGGTGATCTAGAAGCAATACATTGCTGAGAGGGAAAAATATTGTGAGACATAGTGCCCACCCTCGAGGGCCAGAAAAAGAACTGAGAGACAGTGTAGACAGCTGGCAGTGTGAGGGTTTAACATACGGATACAGATATGTGTGTGCACGTACACACACACACACAAACGCACGCACATAAGCACGCACGTACACACGCACGCACGCACAATTGGTTCCATCTCAGGGGAACTCTGGAAAATAAAGTGGTACCCCAGATGCGTCTGTTCCCCTGTCTGTTCTTGCTCAAACACATTCCAGAGAGAATATGGGGAAGACAAGACTGAGAGCAGAAACAGAGGTTTGGGTGCCTGTGCCCACCCCACCTCCGAGAGAGCAGAGGTGCGCGTGCTAACTCACCACCCTCCCCTTCCATGCCGGATGAACAAAGGTCTCATGAGAAGGAAGACACAGGAAAAGTCTAGACAGAGCGTGATGCCAGAAGAAATGATGGCAAAGTTTCACCTCTGATTTTTAGCTCAACAAGGAAAGACGCTGACATTCTACTCCTTCTAGCTGGAAAGTTCAACTGAAACTCGCATTGAGATCTGGAAGGAACTGGCCTTTTGACACTGTCCCCAGTTCTAGAAAATGCCACAAGTAGAGGAAAGTAACAAGTGAACAGCATGGCCGCTCCCAGCATCACAGGCCCCAACAGCAGCTCAGCTTTTGTGAGCAGAGCTTTGTCTTCTCCGCAGCAACTCCGCGGATGGTGAATGACAGTCAGAGCCTCATCCGCTTACTCTCCACACCCCTCCCACTGGCGGGACCACTCCCACAGCACCACTGAGCAATTGAAGGACAGCCAGAAGCCTCTGGGTTGGATTCATGTATTTATATTAAATATTTGCAGAGGGCCCAGCTGTGCTAAGTCCGCAATAATTTGAACCTGGGGCGTACTTTCCATTCAGTCCAAGATGTTGTTTTAAGCACTAAATATTGCCCTATGTATCCTTGCTTGTTCTTCAGAAAACCAATAGAAGACTGTGGCGTTTACCTGCGCAAGAAAACCCAAAGACACTGGCGAGCATCTAGCCGGGGTCACAAACAACCAATGAAAACGTCTGTGTGGCAGAGTGACTGAAAGCAGAGAGAATGACAGTTTCCACTCTCTCCACGGAACAATTTGGAAACTGAGGTTATGTTTGTTGGGTGTGCACTAACGAACAGTGTTTTCAAAGTGAGGTAATTCTCTCAGGCCAAACATTGCTGAAAGAAGAGGGACTTGGTGTCTTGTGGCAACGCTAACCAGCACTCTGTACCGTGTCTGTGCTGCTTAAGAAATAAACACCAACACCACAGAAAGATGGAGTGAAAAGAACATACGAGCCAGAAGGTGGGGAGGAGTGCTGAGGGGAGGAAGGGTCTACTGGACGTTATACAACTGTAGCGATCAAAAGCCCCCAGCAGCTGTTGTGAGCTGCACAAGCCTGGACCCATCAACATTTCACCAGGGATGGGGAGGGCTCAGGAGACCCCACACTTCCCTTGGTAGCTGCTGGAGGAAGACGTATCGTTTATTTCAGTGGTGCAGCACTGATAATTTCCCCGTGTTCTATTAAGTAAATAATCCCCCAACCGGGTTCTGCAAATAACCCTAATTAAATGCAATGGGTTGCAAGAATAGAAAAAGGGAAATACACGAAAGTAGGACAGGAGCTGTCTGGAAGAAGGGTGTGCTGTTGAGGTTTTGTTTCTAGTTTCTTCGACTTGACCCAAGTTAGAGTTATCTGAAAAGTGAGAACCTCACTTGAGAAAAAGCCCCCATCAGATTGGCCAATAGGCAAGCCTGTGGAGCTTTTTCTTGAGTGATAACTGGCATGGGAGTGTCCAGCCCACTGTGGTTGAGGCCATCCCTGAGCAGGTGGTCCTGGGTTCTAGAAGAAAGCAGACTGAGCAAGCCTGGGGAGCGAGCCAGTGAACAGCTCCTCTCCATGCCCTCTGTATCAGCTCCTGCCTCCGGGTTCCTGCCCTACTTGAGTTCCAGTCCAGACTTTCCTTCATGATAGACTGTGGTCTGAACATGTAAGCCAGAAAAACCATTTCCTCCCCCAAGTTGCTTTGGTCTGTTTTACCAGAGCTATAGAAAACAAATAGGACAAAGGGTTTCAACAGAGAGGGAGGGAGATGAGAGAGGGTAATGGGGCTGAAAACAACTAAAATCATTATATACACACGTGAAACTGCAGAGGAATTAAAGAAAGCAAGTTCCAAGGAAAGACTTTTGGGAAGTAGGACCATCTACCCCTCACTTCCGCTACAACCTTGTCACGCTAGAAAACTCTAAGTTCCAGCTTTCCCTTCCTCCATATTGCTCCCAGACTGCCCTCATCAGCTTGTTGTGGAAATGAAAGGGGACAACATCTGGACCAGGGCTGACAAATGTGTTACCTACCACAGCTGCAGTTGCTCAGTCAGAGCTTTGCTAGAAAAATAAGACAGATCAAGGGCTTGTCACACTGCTATAGAACACAAGCCCTGCTATGTGGCCTATGGGTAGCCTGCTCCACAGCTGCGTGTCACTTACATTTAACTATGGCCACTTAGACTCTTTAAAGGTTTTAAGTGGCTCTTCTTTTGAACACTGTCTTGGTTTTGTTTTTCTTTGAATAGACTGTAGGTTCCATGCACAAATCTTTGAACATTATATCCTGGGCTCAGCCATTCTAATCAGAACTCAGGGTTATTTTTTCTAATTCAGGGAAATAAGTGAACTTACCAATCATAGGATTTATGCAAATTTCTTCAATTCACTGAACTTGTTTCCCTAACTATAGCCTAGGGATAAGAGTGTGCCGAGCTCAAAGATCAGTTAGGTCTTTCGTGAGAATTTAATGAATGCAAATGTCCTTCTTTTCTGTTTCAAACGCTGGGAGCTGTCACTGGAGATGATCTACCAGGCTTTCAGAAGGCCCAGCCAGACTTGCCGGGTTCCTCTTAGACCTCTTTCCCAGGAAGAAACCCGCTGCACACGCCCAGAGCCAGGTCACCATGCGTTGTTCCAATGTGAGTGAGCATGTGGTGCTACACACCCATCGCTATGTATCTCAGGCATGTACATCATGAGCTGACACCAGTGTAGAGGAAGGCACTGCATCCAGAAGCCAGATACTAACTTAAATGACCAGAAGCCAAGAAGTCACTTTTACAACCGCATGAAGTTGCTATTACAGCAGTTGGGGAGAACAACTAGGGATAGAAAATGCTCCATCATTTTCCTCTGGAGATTCTGGCAGGGAGTGAGACCCCATTTTGCAAGGAGAGCGTCCCACAGCCCCATAATCCATGAGGAAAAGGGAGCTCCATTAACTAAGAGCATTTACAGGAACGAAGGGCTCTGCTGGAGAAATACCACAGTGAGGACTGGCAGAAGGGAGCAGGGACCTTTGGGTAGGGGCCAAGACAGAAAGGAGGGTATCGTGGATATGTTAAGCTATACAAAGTAGGGATGTCATATGATATTTTATTGAGGGTGAAGTCACTTGCATGAGAAGCCAAGAAAGTCAAGAACCAAAGGTCCACGCACTGCTCTCTAAGACTTGACAGGAACCCAAAGGAGCCGTTTGGGCGCGGTCAGTGCTTTGGGTAGGTAAGATCTCTCCCTACAGGAGGGTACAGCCTAGGGAAGAGGCCGGATCAACTCACTGAAACAGGTTATAATGGTTTTATAGGAACTTAATGAATAGAAAATGAGGAACAATAGACATTTTAATCACTTAAAATTCAGGCAGTTTCTAAGCTGCCAATCACTCCTTTGAGACAGAGTATACCTTAGTTTAAGAATGTTATCCAAATAACCCTCTGCATTGCAACGCTATAAAGTGAAAACTCCCACTGCAGATGCATGTCTGCTCTGGAGAGGAGGTAAAAGACATGGGGCTACACCTCTGCAGACTAAATGGTCCAGAAACTTCTGTGCCTTGGCCAGTAGGAAGGAGATTGGTACTGGGCCCATGCTCAAGCTGGCATCTGAAGCCTCTGAGCATCCTCCTGGGAGGGTGTGGGTACCAATCCAAAAACATGAAGGAGACCAGAGGCAGAGCAGGACTGCCTGGAGTTGGGGTTCAGAGCTGAATGCAGTCATCCCCACAGGAGTGAAAATAATCTAGAGACATTTGAGCCTCTCATTTTAGCTATCAAACAAATGAAAACTGAACCCCAAGAAATTGAGATATCCCCAGGAATCTCACTCCAGGAGAAGACTGAGACCCTGGTGTCTGATGAGAGGGGGTCTCCTGGAAGGAGATTTTTTGCAGCCCTGGCTTGTTAGCCCACCTTGCAACAAAGACTAGAGGTGAGCAGAGTGGAGACCCCACCTTGAGCAGAGCTATTCCGCTGTATGTACCTTTGGCCTTCTCTTTAAACCCAAACCGAATTCTAGCACGCTGAAGGTGGATATGGTTCTGGGGGTGAACTCTTTGATTTTCTCCACAATGTGGCTACACTGAATAATGCTCCTTTTTCTGCTCTTCACTGTCACCTGTGTGTTTAATTGGCTTATGGAGGACGGGCCAAACCTGGTTTATTGGGGCCAGCTACCAGGAGCTCTGATCCTAACAACTCCGGTATCTGAAGGAAGACATCTCTCTTGGTATGGAGTCAGCTCTCCTCTCACCTTAGAATGAAGAGAGGTGACTCTGGGGGGTTCTCCAAAGTTAATCAGAATGAGTTTTCAGTCACCACCTGGAAAGGGGTTGGAGTGAGAGATGTGGAAGCCACATTGAAGATGAAGCGTGTGTGAAATGAAGAGAGGTAGGCATGGCCAGGACTGGGAAAAGACAGAAAGTTCATTAGAGAAGATATCAGAGTTGTTATATATGCATTGTTAGCCAGCTCTCGAACTGAATCCCTGCTCTCAACTCGAGGAATGGCGCCTCGTCACCAGAGATAAAAATCAGCTATGCTCAGTCAATTTGTTCAAAAACAAGAAGAAAAAGAAGGCTCTTTTAAATTTCAGTAGGCAAGTCATGAGTAAGGATTCACTGGGGAAATCCAGCTCCTTCATGACACGCTCCTGTCGCCATGCCCAACACATGTTCCCATAGTGAGAGCTTTAAAATGGATTTTAGGTTTTACAAAGCTGCCACATGCATACAGTCTAATTCTTCCCTGACATTTCTTGTCTGCTGACTGCTGACCTGGCTAACGTCCTCACAATGAACTACGTGCTATTGCACACTTGTCTGAGTGTCCACCCCAGCCTGGTCTTACTCCATGAATACATACGAATCACTCCAGGCTACACCAGGCGTCATGTGTAAACCAGCCTCTGTGCCCTTGGAGGAGGGGATATAGGTGTGGTCCAGGGCTTCCTCACATGGTGGTGACCTCCAAGCATAAAATTACTTCATTGCTACGTCATAACTGTAATTTTGCTACTGTTAGGAATTGTAATGTATATATCTGATATGCAGGATATCTGATATGTAACACCCCCCCCAAGGAGGCGGTGACCCACAGGCTGAGAAACACTGCCCTAAGGGATATTTCAGAGGAGAGGCTATGTTCCCATAGTTCCTCTGTGTTAGACAGGAGGAGAAAGAGTCTCCCCCACACAAGAAAAGGCCCTTGCAAGTTGGACAGGCATAAACTGGAAGAGCCTGCCCCCTGGGTGATGTGCGATGCAGGTGTGTATTTCTGTATAACTCCCCAGGAAACAAGAGTCAGGCAGATGGGAGAAAGAACACGAGAAATATGAGCAAAACTGGGGTGCAAGGCCTGTCAAGGAAAAGCAACAGAGATGCCTATCAGCGTGGGCAGGGAGGTCCGTGCCGGGTTCCGAGGAGGCTACCTCAGAGCCATGGCATCCTGGAGAGAAATCAGCCCTTCTAAATTATAGGTCTCCAGCACTGAGAGTGACCACCAGACTTTCTAGATGTCACCAAATGCAGGGTGGCTCTGACCCCTTCAGGATAATTTATTTGGGTAGGGTGCCTAGCAAAAGAATTATTGCCTCTATGATTCATTTCCTGTGGTAGCAAGCAAAAACACAGCCAAGCGGGTGACTTTACTGTCCCAAGATATAAAATATTCCCTGCACGAGTGATTAAGCCTCTGAGGGCTTCTGTGTGTTGGGTTGTTATAGACATTATGGGCAATGTTTGAGAAGGAGATGATCTTTTCTGTTCTTGGGGAAAATTTAACAGTCTAAGTTATAATAAAATAATGTAATTTCCCTGGGTTGATGTAACATCCTGGCAGGCGCTGAGGCTGCAGCCATTGCTACACGGCATGCTGGGAGGAATGTTCTCTTCTGAATGAGGACACAGAAGGCTGAGTATTCACACTGGGGAAGAGACGGAGGCGGCAGCAGAACAGGCCCAAGCGTAAGGAACAGCAGGGACTGTGCGGCTGCCCATCTGGGGCTTCCCGGCCCACAGAGTGAACCCCAGATGTCTTATTCCTTCACAGCGACACCGCCCTGCCTCCCACCAGCCTGCAGGGCTCCTCCTGGGCCGCAATGAGGCCCTGTCCCTGCTCCAGCAAGCCTTCCATAGAAGAGAAGGGGCCAGGTAGACTTTGTCATCCACCATATTGGCCATCTGGCCAGATGACAGGGTCATTTCGTAGATTAAAAACAAAACAAAAAGAAGACCAAATTTCAGAAGACCTCTGGTCCCAGATAAGAGTGATGGACCCGGTACCCAGATTTGGGGATTGGCAGGGCTTATGTTTTACGAGTCCCCCACCTCAGGCACTGGATAAGCAAACCAGCAAGAGATGCATTGACGTGTGTCAAGTGAAAACACCCTTGCTGTGGATCCTGAAATACTAAGACCAGAGAGTGCTGAAAACCAAGTCAGAAGGGAAGCAATCACATATTTCAGATAAGCCCTCAATTTTAATGTTCTTACTCAGAACCAAATTAGTAATCATCATCATAATCATAATAATGAAGCTATTTTTTACTGAAAAAAATTAAAACTAATTTATGGTAAACATAGGATTTTCTCTTCCAAAGAAATTAAGTTATAAATATACTATTTGAATGACTCTATTTTCTGCATGTGGAAACTAAGACTTCAGTACCTGGCTTTTCTCTGAGGGAATGGGGACAAAGGAGGCACCAAGTTACCCTGAGTGTGATACGCTCTCCAGAGGCTTCCACAACCTGGAGAGTACGAGAGAGCCCTGAGAAGCCAGGAGAGCTGGCCGTGTGCCTTATGAACAGCTAGGCAATGATTTATCACCATGTCAAACAGGAGAAAACAAGGACATTTCAACCAACCTTCTCTCCAGCCATGGGAGGTAGGCGGAAGTCTCACACTTCAGAGTTGTAAAAGCATGACCAAAGACGTATTGAGGGAATCGCTTCAGCTCGGCCTCTGTCATCTTCCGAAACCCCAGAACGACATCAGCCCAGAAAGGCACCTCTTCCTGGGGGACACTCCGGAACACCTGCCAACTGAAGCAGAGGAAGTCAGAGGGGCCTTTAAAGTTTGTGGAATCGTGTGTTTTTCATAA
Organism: Mesocricetus auratus; assembly: GCF_017639785.1. Classification (NCBI taxonomy): domain Eukaryota; kingdom Metazoa; phylum Chordata; class Mammalia; order Rodentia; family Cricetidae; genus Mesocricetus; species Mesocricetus auratus. The sequence goes on from NW_024429199.1 coordinate 3,245,299, forward strand.
GCGTTTAAAACTTCGCTTCCTGTAAACTCAGAGGAAGCGGTCGATTCTTCCATCCTCTAGGCCTCAGGTAACTGAGTAGCCGAGTTCAGATGTGCACGGCTGAAGGAATCAGACATCTGTAAGGAAGTCACAGGGCTGGCGGGTCACGCAGAGGTGGGCTCCCAGCTGGCAGGCACCAGCTCAGGTTTGTAACCCCAGCACGACAAACAATAAACATCATGCCTTCTCACATCTTCAATTTCATTAATTTTCTTCTGAAATGGCTTTGTCATGATTTCCTTTTTAGCATATTCACTACGTGTTTTATCTAAATAAATAGATTTAATTGATTTTTCTGAAATGGTTTTACCATGATTTCCTATTTACACACATGACTGCATATTTTAGAGGAAATTTTGTAACGCGTTGCGCCACACTTCCTATAAAGAAGGAAATGAAACTAAAAGAAATTCAAATGTTAGCCTTGGTTTTGAACATGATATTTTAATTGGTAGGACTTTGTTCATTTGTTTTTGTTTTTGAGACAGGGTCTCACTACGTATCTTTGGCTGTCCTGGAACTCACTATATAACCCAGGCTGACCTTCAACTCATGGTGATCCTCCTGCCTCAGCCTCCTGAGTACATTCCCCACAGGTCTCAACCACTTGAGGAAAAAACTGTACCTATCTTTGGTAAAATTCACTTAATACATATTTATAATCATTTACTATATGTGGAAGTCTTCATTGCCATATCCCTAAAACCTAGAAGACTAGTATAGAGAGTGCTACCAAAATTCTTTTTGAAGAAATGAGGATTAAAGTTATATCAAATATACACAAGAAATTTATAAAGCCTTAATTTTTGAAATGACAGAATATTGGAACATGTCTGTTTCTAAAAAAAATTACTTAGAGACAAGGTTGATGAATTCCTTTTGGTTTTGGAATAGGTTCAGCATGACTATAGCATGGTGAATAATACCATGCTTCCATATGACTCAGCAACTAACGTTGGGGAGACAGAATAGGCCCTGACATTATAAAGAATAAGTCCACAGCTTGATGGTTAAGCAGAACCTGCTTCTTTGAATAGGGGCTTTGGAAAAGTGAGGATATCATCACCCATCCTAGTGATTATATGGTGAGGGAAGGCGTCTTAGTTAGTGTTTCTATTGCTGTGAAGAAACAACATGGTCATGGCAACTCTTACAAAGGAAACATTTGATTGAGGCTGGCTTACAGTTCCACAGGTTTAGTCCATTATCATCATGGTAGAAAGCATGGCAACGTACAGGCAGACATGGTGCTGGAGAAGGAGCTGAGAGTTCTACATCCAGACCCTCAGGCAGAAGGAAGAGAGAGGCACACTAGGCCTGGCTTGGGCTTCTGAAACCTCAAAGCTCACCCCACTTCCTCCCACAAGGCCACACCTACTCCATAAGGCCACACCCCCAAATAGTGCCACTCCCCAAGGGCCTTTGGGGCCATTTTCATTCAAACCACAGAAGGCAAGAAGAGAAAGGGCAGACCCCTACTGCTGTAAATAAGCACTTAGAAGAGGTGTCCATCGCCTGGAGCTTCCTTCTGCTGCTGCTTTGTGAAAAATGAGTGTTTCCTCACTTATTATACTTGTATGCATGCGTGCTGCATGCCTTTATACACACTGCCTTTATGCAAGAGCCCACGGAGACCAGAGCGGACACCAGATCTCCTGGAACTAGAGTCATAGGAAGTTATGAGGTTTGGGAAGCTGAACCCAGGTCCTCTGTGAGAACTGAAAACGTTCTTTTTGTTTTGTTTTGTTTTGTTTTGTTTTGTTTTTACGAGACAGAGCTTCTCTATATTGTTTTGGAGGCTATCGGTCCAGCCCAGCCTCGAATTCACAGAGATCCGCCTGCCTCTGCCTCCCGAGTGCTGGGATTAAAGGCGTGCACCGCCACCACCCGGCCAGAAAACGTTCTTAACCACCGAGCCATCTCTGCAGTTCCAAGACAGATACTTTTTAAATAGTCTTGGTGGCACATAGACAGAGCAGCAGTTGGAAACATCCTAAAAGGTAGGTGTCCATCTGCTCTTCAGAAGGCTGTGTTAGCACACAGGACAGCACGTCTGTTGTTGTTTGATGATGATGAAATCTGAAGACACTAAAACACTTAGTAACCTCTACTTAAGAGGATATAGGATGCAATTATCATGTTTTAAGTGCTGTCTGTGTTAGAGATATTAAATCGAGTTGTGGGGGACTTGGAGAGATGACTCAGCAGTTAAGAGCACTGAAAGCTCTTTGAGAGGACTCAGGTGCAATCCCCAGCACCCACATGGCAGCTCCCAGTTGTCTGTAACTCCCGTTCCAAGGGATCTGATTCCTTCATACAGACACTGCAGGCAAACACCAATGTATATAAAAATAAAACAAATTATTTTTAAAAAGAAAAGTTAAATGAGGCTTATTCTCAAAACCTCACTTGAGTATGCATTTCCTCTAACCCAGATATTAACAATCAAACAGAAAGGTATTCATCACTTCAGAAACACTATATTCCAAATGGCACTTCAAGAGATGAGTCTAGGCCTGGAGATATAGTTCAGTTGTAGGGCACTCACCCAGCATGACCTAGCATGCACAAGCCCTGGGCTCAATCTCCAACACTACCCCTTCCCCAAAAAGCATCTTTAGGAAGTACAAAACTTACTTTTGGGGGCCATCTTGTTTTGTAATGATTCTCACATAAATAAGACGTTCCTCTGCCTAAGGTCTCTGTGTCCGCTGCAGGGTCACTCCTCTCTGCTGTCCCTCAGCTACACCACCTCCACACACCCAACTCAGTGCCTACGCTTTTCTCTGTACTTTCAAACCACTGCACATCCTTTCAACAAACTCAAAAAATTGTGATAAAAAATTACAATGATTATATACTGTTTTAAAAAACCTAATTCTGTTAAGTAGTATTTCTCAAGTTTTCTGAAGCAGTTTCCACATCCTCCCTCTTGCAAATATATTCTGCTGATCTCTGGTCTCAGTCTTGTTCTATTTCCACAACTTCAAATTCCTTTTCTTACCCAGACACCAGATGAACACCCGCATCTGTGGCTTCTGCAGACTTGGCAATTGCAGACAAGTGTTGGAAGGTCTCCAAAAACCACTGCTTCAGCGTGGGCACAGGTGTGTCTGCAGTCATGGAGAAAAGCGAAGGCCAACAGAGAGGAAACGATCATGGCACAAATGTAGTCAGGGAGGAGCATTCAGACAGAACACACGGAGCTTTCGATGTTGATGTGTCTATCTGGCCTACTCTTGTAATGGTTACTGATGGAGGGGAAACAGGCTAGGCAGGGCAGCCTGACACGGGAGCCAGAAGCACACACGGTATATTTCTAAGATGCCAGCCAGAGCAGGAATGACTGGGTGACTGGGAAATCCAACCAGGCACATGGTTGGGACAATAAACAGAACAGAGAGGCCCCTTACAAGCAGGTTGGAAGCACAGATCAACAAGGATGTGTTAGTAACAAGACTTAAATAAATCACTGGTTAAAAACTAACAAATACTCCTTTAATATTGAATAAACATTGTTATAAGTGAAAAGTGTGCCTGTGTGAGTGCAACACTCTCCCAAAATTGCAGACAGGCTGCTTGTTTGGAGACACAGAAGAAATAATAACTGCACTGCAGAATTACATTAGACCTCAATGGACTGTCCTCCAATGACCTATGTCAGTGTGGAGAGTTGGCTTAATATGCATTCCTACATTCCTACATCTGAACCCTAAAAATGGAATAGTCGCTTAAAGCCGCACGCTACAGAAATCATCTCCAGATAACAGACAATTCCAGTTCAACTGCGGATTGAGCAGTGACCTAATTCATATTCAAATTCTGGTCAAACAAAACTACAGTAGTCAGAGTGGCAGGAATAATTGCAAATGCAGATGGATGAATGGCTCTGTGCAGGGCACTAGTTTGAACTCTGTGAATATTAGCTCATTTAATCCTCAAAAGAGCCTACCGGTAGGCACGGGGCCGTATTTATTACTAGTGCTGGTCTGGATCATTTCTTATGAAGAAGTCTGGGGAGCGGAGCAAAGCTTTCCTCTAGCAACAGCGGAAAGACAAAGAAATGTTTCAGGACACCAAGGCACTGAGCCTCACAGAGAGCAAAGGCGTCTGTGACTGGATGGACTCTCAGATGAAGCGCGTCCTTTGAAGACGTCCAGGAACGCCAGGCAGCCTTCAGGATCACTTACACAGGCCTGGTATAAGCAAGGGGACTCCGAGCAACGGTCACAAGACAGGCACCTAGTGTGAAAATCAGCATCTTAGAAATACCTGTCTCTCACCTGGATACTTGTGAGGAATGAGCATCCCAGCTGCCACATTACTGGTGGTATCAGGAGTGAACTTGTCTGAGAGGACGGTAACGGAGCATCGGGGAACCAGCTGGGAAATGCACGAGGCGGTTGACAAGCCTATCACGCCAGCCCCGACAACTGCAATGCGCACCGTGTCCATGGCCTGAGAGGAGCGAAATGCAGACCTTTAGGGAATCATTCTGCCCAGATGAAGTCCGGGCTACAATTCTTTCCTCTCAGAGTTAATTAAGACTTCCTTCTGATGTCCCCATGGTGAAGGCCAGCGACTCCCTAACCTCTCGCTCCATTAAACATCAGTAAGAGCTACGAGGTCTCTCCAGGCGTTACCAGCCAAACCAAAACCAGCCTAGCTCTTCTGCCACCAGCAATCACAAGGCATTTGGGGACAGAGTTCTAGCCTTTGTGCACCTGCTGAACTTTTCCCCTGTGGGCACATCTCAGGGAGTGCTGGGGAGGTAAACAAGGCCTGGAGGGTGGCTGAGCTGTGACCTCTGCTCCTAGGACCTGCTGAGGAGCAGACACAGAGGCACCGCCAGCACATTGTGCATCTGTTTTGAATGACAGCATCAGACAGAGCTTGAGTGACAGAAACTGACATCATGTTCCCATCTTCACAGTCTCTGGGAACCAACTCTCTCCCCAGCCTCCTCATTCCCTCCCGTCACTGTCTCCTCCTAGAACTCTGGGCCTGAACTCCCAACCTAGACAGTGTATTTTCAAAATAAAGGAAGCTGGGCTCCTGGCTGAACTGCGCCATGGATGGTTCTATACCATGAAGGAATGGCCCATGACCTTCCAGCCTCCATGCCCTTTCGAAGATGAGACCAAGCGAATTCTTATTAGTCTCTTCAGTGGTAAATGAGAGGCCATGGAGGCTGTCTCCCAAATAGGCCTCTTGTGGGAGGGTTTGGGGGAAATATAGGTGCCAGGTGCCTGTGGCTCCCACCGCAAGGCTGACATCTTGTGTGAGAGGTAAAGAGAAAAGATCTCAGTTCCTCCTACCTCTCACAAGTCAGCAGGGATCCATGACTCCCTCAGCCCTGGCAGCCTCCCTGCCGGCCTTCACTTTGGCTTGCTATATCTGCTCCCTGCCCAGCTCCCTCTATCTGGCTCAATTCCAAAATAAGGAGAGAAAAAAAAATATAACAATCAATTCAGTTAGTCATTGCCATGTTGAGAGGCTAAGTTTTAATACCCAGCCAGCTGTTGGGGCTGTCAGCATAAAAACCTGTCCTTGGCACAATCCCTTCTTGCAAAGAGCAATGGCCGGGACATCAGGTCAGGTGGAATCAGCCATGGTCGTCATGAGGTCTGGCTCTGGGTGATTCTCTGCCTCCTCCCTCGCTCCGTGTGACTCTCCCCCCACCCCCATGAGCCTCTGCAGCCTTTCTGGGAGGTGTAATGTGTGCTGTTTCTATCACTGAGCTGTGTGTGTGTTTCTGAGCTGAGACTAGACTGCCAGAGCCAAGGGGAAACAGAGAAGGGTTTCGGGCACATGACAGTCCATTGGGTAAGGCCAGAGGGGGGAAGCCCTGGACATGTCCCCAGGGGGTGTAGAGAGCCAGTCATGCCCTTACTAACCCCACCTCATCACAGTGGCTTTGCCTGCCCAGCAGCTTGTCCGTAGCTCTAGTAAGTTAACACAAGGGCAAAAGCAATCTGTGCCTAAGAATAGCCAGCTGCCAGGTGGGGGAAGGAGAGCCAGAAAGATAGGAAGGATCCTGGTGTGACCTGTCAGTCTCTGGCCCCAATCCCACCAAGACACACCCCCAAACTTCCAGGGTGCAGACAGAATGGCCCCTGAGCCAAAAGTGGGGTTCAAATACCTGTCTCTGAGAAGGCAGTCTTGTGTCCCCCGGAGGCCCTGGCACCAACACTTGTTTTCCAGTGACCAGTTAGCCTGGTTTCCTGAGAGACAGGGAAAACAAAACTTCTTCCCATTGGGGAAATTATTAAGGGTGTTCTCTCTAAGCTGACTCTCCATTGGCCCAATCAGCTGTGTCTGCCTCTGCCCAGGAGAGAGGAGCTCGAAAGCCCTGTGAACTCACATCTCTGCCCAGCCTGCCAGGGAAGGTTCATTAACCATGGCCCGTCTTTGTCCGGCCTCCAAGCACTTCAACTCGCCACCAGCCTGGAGTTTCTCCAGCTGATCTGTCTGCGTGGTAAATAACGGTGGCAAGTCTGGCTTCCAAAAAGTTCCAGCTAGAACCAAACACCTGTTTCCTCGCTGCGCTGTCCAGAGTACTCGGCCATCTCCCATTGGGTACCTGACTGTGGTGGGCGTCGCGGAGGGTGGGATGAGCAGGGAGCCAGGCAGTGAAATGCTGTTGATAGCTTCGATGACTGACAGTCTGATGGCGGTTTCGATGAAAGCCCTGATGGCAGCTGGAAAACATTCAGAAAATAAGCAAGGGGGGAGTAGAAATTTACAGAAGAGAAACAGTATTTGCTGAGTGTCAACCGTGTGCAAAGCACCAATCACTTCAAAGTTGTTTGTTTCCAGAGAAGCAATCTGATGTGTTACGGTAATTATAATGATACAAATTAAAGATTTATTGTATATTTAAGTCGTTTTGGTCTGTGGGGAGTATGTGTAGATGAGTGCAGTGCCCACTGAAGCCAGAAGAGGGCATCAGATCCCCTGGAGCTGGAGTCACTGAGGACAGAGAGGGAGCTACAGGGAGGTGTGTACAGGAGCAGCCTGTGGAAGTGCTGGGATCCCAAACAACTGAGGCTATGGAAGGAAGGCAATAGTGGGCTCCTTCCTCCCCTACCCTGGTTAGGACTTTAAAGGTCAAGAAAAAGAAGCGCTCACAACACTAAAAGCCCTTTAGTCCTTGCAGAAGCAATGTCAGTTGATAAACTGATGTGAAAACCATTTAAGGCACAGAGAGAGTGAGAGTCAAAAGAGCCCCGAGGAGCCATCTGATGAGATCCCCTGTGAGCATTTTACAGGTGCACCGCTGAGGTCAAAGAGTTAACATACTGACTCCCCAGAATACAGGCATGGAGCTGATGTGCTATGATTAGCTTCCAAGTATTACAAAAACAGCATGTTTTTATTTTCCAAGTATAAAATGAAAATTTAAGAAATGTCTAAGTCATGCATGGTGGCACATGACTTTAATCCCAGCACTTGGGAGGCAGAGGCGGATGATGAGGTCACGCTAGTCTACAGAGTGAGTTCCAGGAAAGCCAGGACTACGCAGAAAGAAAAACAAAACTGTCTTACCACCACTATGATAATGTCTGTTCCTTAACTTACAGTTACTGTGGCTTTCCAATACTCGCTAATGTTGTCAACTAAGCAATTGTAACAGATTTTTCACGATTAAAAAATTAATCACATTTTAAATATCTAAAAAAACTGTCTTAAAACACTCAAAAAGAGGAAAAGGAAGAAGCAAAGAGAAAAAAGGAAGAAGAAAGAAAGGGAGGAAGGAAGAGAGAGAGAAATAGAGAGAGAGAGAGAGAGAGAGAGAGAGAGAGAGAGAGAGAGAGGAAGATGCCTGTGCAGCAAAGTAAAAAAGTGTGAAGGCTTAATGCTTGATGAATATTTGTGAACTTTTATAATGAAAGATCTGAATCCTCTATTAAATAAAATTATCTTCTTAATTAAAATACTTGTCAAAGTTGCTAAATATAAGGTTAACATATAAAAATTAATCTAATTCCCTCTAGACATAGTGGGACATGCCTATTATATAGTATGTGGGAGGTGGAGGCAGGATCATGAGTTCAAAGCCATCCTCAGCTACTTATTGAACTTGAAGACAGCCTGGGCTACATTTAACTCTGTCTCAATAGACAAAATAAATAAATAAATAAAATTAATCAAATTATTTTCTGTCAGCTATGTGCAGTTAGAGATGCCAATATTAGAAACCTGGGCAGTTTTAGTTGTCATGAAAATTTACATCTAGGAATAAATATAACTGAATATTACTAGTCCCAATTCCATTCCTTTTCCTGCAAATGTTATAACGTTTTTTTGCAGATGAATAAAATTCCAGGGTGTATATGTACCACATTTTCATTTTCCATTCATCAGCTGATAAACATGCTATTGCTACTGGAGTCACAGTGAACATGAATGAGTAAGTATCTCTATAGTAAGATATAGACTTCCCTGAAGGTGTACCCAGAGTGGAACAGCTGGATCCCGATGGGGGATGTCCTGATGTTTCTCTGATTGGTTAGTGAATAAAACCCTGATTGGCTGATTGGCCAGGGCTAGCAGATAAGGAGAATGCTGGGAAACATAGGCAGAGGGAGTTGTCATGTAGCACCCAGGAGAGGATGTGCAAGGTGTTCTCCAGTAAGCCAAGACCATGTGGAAATACATAGATTAGTAGAATGAGACAGCTAGCCAATAAGAGGTCCAAGCCACCAGCCAACAGTTTTATAACTAATATAGCGTCTGTGTGTTTATTTGGGGCTAAGAAGGGCAGTGGGACCCGCCAGGCCAGCAAGCTGGATCCTATATCAGGTCTGTTCTAGCTTTCTGATAAGGGTATGACAAAGTGGAATAGCTGGAGCCTATGTCAGGTCTGTGTCTAGCTTTCTGGGACCCTTCCATGCTGATTTCCACAGCAGCCCACCAGTCTGCACTCCCACCAATGTGAATACATGTGTGTCTCCCTTCCCCGCGTCTGTGCGAGCATTCGTTGTTACTCGTTTTTTCTTTTGTTTTTTAAGCAGATAGGGATGTTTTGGTTTTGGGTTTTGTTTTGTTTTGTTTTGTTTTTTTGCCACTCTGATTGGGGTAAGATGAAATCCTGAAGTGGTTTTAATTTTTCACTTCCCTTATGGCTATGAATGTTGAATATTTTTAAAATAGTTTTTAGCTGATTGTACTTCTTTTGGGAACTCTCTACTTAGTTACATGGCCCATTTTAAAAACTGGCCTGTCTTGGTGTTTAAAGTTCTTTTGCATGATCTAAAGACTAACACTCTATTAGATACACGACTGGTAAACATTTTCCCATCCTGCAGTCTGCCTCTTTACTTAACGATGGTGCCCTTTGCTACAGAGAAGCTTTTGGTCTCACAAGGTCCCATTTGCCAATTGTTGGTACTGATTCCTGCACTGCTGGAGTCAGACAGTCCTAATCTGTGCCGACAGCTTGAAGTGGCTCCTGTCTTTGAATCTTTAGATGTATTTAAGTTGGAGTAGTCTTAGAGGCTGGGAAAGTAGGAGCCATTGGGGGTATTTGAAGGAAGGGGGACAGAACACAGATTACACAGAGAAGGAAAGAGGGTAACAGGTTAAATGAGCTGGCAGTCGGGATTACCAAGGGATATGGAGAGGAAACTCACACTAAAGACCTTGGGGAAAGCCATGTGGAAACTGACTACTGTAGACGCCTCATTAAACACATACATGCAACTCATTAAGAGTTTCAACTGAGTCTCCCACTGATGGGTGGGTAATGCCCCTCTCAGATGTCACAGGCTGTTAAACAGAAAGCCCAGCCCCAGTTACGGGTTACTGTTTCTTTTTCAGTTGGCTTTCAATGATTCCCTGAGACCCTCACATCACTATCCAGCCGGCTCCCCACCTACCTGCCCCTGCATGCACCGCCCTCTGCCCTTCTCAGCCATAAATGGGACATCATATACCACATCTTTTCCCCAGGCTTAGGGACCATCGTGAAAGAGAATGAAGAAGGATTGTAAGAGCCAGGGGTAGTGGATGGCCACTGAAAAACAGTGTTTTCTGGACATGACAGGGCCGTTGCATACATAAACACAACATGACTGTAACTGCATACGCAAGATTTGCACAAGATCAAGCTGCCCAAAGCCTCCCAGCATGGATGGGAGAGAGGCTTTGGAAGTTTCACCTCTTGCTGAGGAGCTATTGGCAACTGACAGCTTCAATGGGACATAGAGCACGTTTTCCCCGGGAATGCAGGGCCCGACAGGCAGCCCACACTCCAGCAGATGGCCCTATACCCATGCACATACCAGGAGCACTGTGTGAACTCAGTGAGTGGGTTTAACACAAGAAGTGAAGGTGGAAATTAGAACTGGTGCAGGGCTTAGGGGAAGAGTCAGGGGGTGACGGGTGGATCTGATCAAAACTTATCCTAAGCACAGGTGAAATTCTCAAACAATAATACGTAAATATAACCAAAACTGTGTGTGACCTTTGGGAATGAAATTGCATTTCATTAAGGGGCATTAAAAGACAACCCTGGCAAACAGAGTGCTGGCTAGTTTTGTCAATTTGATACAAGCTGGAGTCATCTGAGAGGAGGGGGCCTCAATGGAGAAAACGCCTCTGTAAGATGTAGCTGGAGGGCATTTTCTTAATTAGTGATTGATGGGAAGAGCCCAGCCCGTTGGGGGTGGTGCCATCCCTGGGCTGGGGGCCCTAGGTTTTGTAAGAAAGCAGCTGAGGAAGCCATGGGGAGCAAGCCAGTGAGCAGCACCCTCCATGGCCTCTGCATCAGCTCCTGCCTCCGGTTCCTGCCCTGACTTCCCTCAGGGACTGGGAACTGAAAAGTAAAACACACCCAGGTGACTCTTGGCCACGGCATTTTTGTCACAGCAGTGGAAACCCTGAGATGCTCTCCTCTCTTCATGTCCCTGTTTGTTTCATTTTGCCTCCTTCAGAAGAGGAGAAACCATTTTTGTTTGTTTTACCTTTTATCTCACAAGTGTAAAGTCCAAATGAAGAACTAACAGTTACCCCAGGAACAGGTTAATATAAACTGTTTAAGTAACTCAGCTCAAATGGCTCCTTGATTTCCCGTAGCAATTCTTTTTAAGTTCACACAGTTGCTTCTCAGACTCACCTCTGCACACAGAGTGCTTTGTCAGCTCTCATTATTAGACAAAAGCAAACTTCCAAATGCAAAGGAAACAAATAGGGAACTTGTGATGAAATCATAATCAGGAAAACCCCCAAGCCCAAGAGAAAAGCTTGGTAAATCTGAAATGCATTAATAGATAAGATTACAAAATCATTAGTAATTGAAATGTCCAAGATGCTTAACTATTTTTAAAAGGCCTGAGTTTAAAGTGAGGTTAAGAGACAATTTTTAGTAAATAGAAATAAAATAAATTTAAAGTTATTTTTAGTGAGAATTTTTTAAAAGATGTATTGATTTCTATTTTATGAGTATGACTGTCTTGCCTCTATATCTGCCCATGCACTGCTTGCATGCAATTCCCACAAAGAGGGGATGAGAACATCAGGTCCTCTGGAATTTGAGTTCCAGATGGTTGTTAGCAGCGCTGTGAGTGCTGTGAACCAAGCCCAGCTCCTCTGCTAGAGCAGTAAGTGCTCTTAACTGCTGAGACCCTGTCCAGCCCCCATATATGTTCTCTTAAGAGAACAGGAAGACACACGAGTTAACGTTGCCTACAGAGCCAAATGGACCCTAAAGCCAGTCTCCCTGAATGCTGTGTTAAGTGCACAGTGTACACAGTATAGCACATCACCAGTTCTCTGTGCTGTCCAATAAACCTACAGACAGAACTTAGTAACTATGGGAAGAGAATATCAGACTAAAACCCACTTCCCAGCCCCTGGCAGATATAACCGGCTCAAAGCTGAGCATGCTGGTTTGTACCTTTAAGCACACTGGAAAGTGAGACAGTCTTTTGTAATTCTGGTTTCTTATGATTTCGTCCTGAAGGCACATATCCTTTAGCAATGCTTTTATGAAGAAGATTCACAAACAAGGAAAGAACATCAGAATTTTCACGGGGCTTTGTAAAAAAAAAAAAAAACAACAAACAAAAAAGCACTCATAATCCTGGTGTGTGGCAGGTTACTCCTATTGCCAGCACTCAGGAGGCTGAGGCGAAAGGATTGCCATGAGCTTGGAACCAGCCTGGGCTACAGTGTGACACTCTGTTCTTAAAAACACAGAAAGAAGATGATGGGAGGGGGGGGGAGGACAGCAGGGGGAAGGAACTGGGATTGGTGTGGAAAATAAAATTGTTTTAAAATAATAAAAGACTGAAATAGACTTTTAAAATGTGAAGTCTTTAAAAAAAAAACAAAAAGAAAGAAAAGAAGAAAAAAGAGGCGGGGATGCGTCAAGAAGAAGAAAGGAAAATTCTCCATGCCCCCTTCCTAGATAGTGGTCCTTGCGGAGGGAAAGGCTAGGGAGCTCCTGCACCCATGGAAACACCTGGTGTCCCTGAAACCTGTGCCATAGCAAGGCAAGCGGTGGAGAGGGAAACCACTACAAAGAAAAGTAACGAGGGACAACTAAGTAGCAGCCCACAGCGTGAAAAGAATTAGAATTCCCATACAGGTCTTTATTTCATTGACCTTTACAAAACAATTGTTTAAAACTTTCTCACATAAAACTGTTTTATGCAGATACGTAAGTAACATGTGGGAGGTCCGAATAACACCTCTCTAACAGAAGAAAGTCACCCCTGGCAATGTCCCAAGTGCTAGGTGCATGGAAGACTCATCACCATCAGGGTCCCCCAGGTTAATCACCCCCACGTCTCAGCGGTCTCAGCTGTGGGAGGGCCTTAGTCCGGACTACCCGGCTCGGCTGTGGGAGGGGCTCTGCCTGGACCATCCTTCTCAGTTTCGGGAGGGGCTTCCCCTAAACCATCCTTGTTCTCTGGCACCCGCTGTCCAGTTGCCCCCCAAGTAGATGTCAATGGTTTGTTGCCGGTTTCTGGAAGCTTCAATGACAACAGTCCACTCAGCATGGCCAGGATCCCAAATAAAATCCAGAAGAAATGTTTAAAAAAATAACAACAGTAATGACACACACAAAAGAAATGTGCTTTTTTCCCGAGGGCAATAGAGTTGGCATTGACATTAAAAGTTAGTGTGTTTGTTCCTTGCTGAGGTCTTTACGTTGCTTGTGCTAGGGTAGGAGTTCATTTTATCACCACCGAGGCTTCATCTCAATCCACTCATTCACAAACCACTGAGGGGACATGTAGCCAAGAAGCGCCAGCTCCTGCCTTAGGAAGTGGCATTAAAAAAAAGCCCCTGCATTTTTTTCTAGACCCCAGAGTATAGAGAAACCAGGGGACTAAGCCCTGAGTTCATCAGCCCTGTCCATGTTCCAGGGACTAGTATACTGTATCATCCAGTGTTATGGAGTTCCTGACCCCCTGGGAAAAGACTACAGACCCAATCCAATTATAAATAAAGAATTTATTGATTACTGCTAGCGGGACTGCAATCTCTGAGCCAAACTTGAGACTGACATAGGAAAGGAGTCCTCCCTCCTTCCCACATCCATGCTTTTTCCAGTCCTGGTGGCCGTTTCCCTCAGTGAAAACCAGTCTTAAGCCATTATAATCCACGTACCCACTCTGCTTGGGTTCTTGTCACTCGGCACCTCTGGGATCTTTCATAAGCTACTTAATATCCTGGCTGTTCACAGTTTCCTAATCTGTAACGTGGAATTAAGAACAGCATCCACTGGGGCTGGGCAAACAGCTCAATCAGTAGAGTCTGCTGCACAAGCGCGAGGATTTGAGGGGATTCCCAGCACTCACATTAAAAAAAAGCCAGGCGGGACAGCAAGCACCCATCATTCCAGCGCTGGGGAACTGGAGACAGCTGGGTCTCTGGAGCACTGCCTAGCCAGGTCAGTAAGCTCCAGTTCTGGAACACGATAAATAAGGGACCCAGAGACTGATTCTAGGATTCGAGCTTCAAGCTGAAGATCAGAGAAGCAAAGCAGCCGGTCACTAGCTTTTACCTTTATACCAGGCTGAAAGGGCTGATCCTGTTTCCTCTCCTCGGCATGGCGAGAGAATCCTGAGACTTGAGTGTCTTCCTATGCTCAGTGCGGCTGGAGAATGAATGCCTGACACTGATCACAGAAGACCCTGCTCCTATCTTTTATACCCCTCTAGTGCTGGGATTAAAGGCATGTGATCCCAGCTGCTGAGACCATCTTTGTGCGAGCTGTTTCTCTTTAGGACTGTACCACTCTTGTGTAGATCTGGGTGGCCTTGAACTCATAGAGCTCCGTCTACCTCTTAATCCCGAGTCCTAGGAACAAAGGTGTGTACCACCACCTCCTAGCTTCTGGCTGCTGGATTAGGTGTATGCCTGGCTTCTGTGGCTTTTGGCTGACTTTGCTTTCTGAATCCCCAGGCAAGTTCTAATAAATCATAAGCAATATCTCTCCACCCAGTTCAGTGAGAGACCCAGTCTCAAAATACAATGTGGAGGGCCAGCAGGGTGCATCAGCAGGTAAAGGTGCTTGTCACACAAGCCTGATCACCTGAGCCCAGTCCCCAGGACCCACGAAGGTGGGAGAAGAGGCCTGGCAATCAGAAGCTGCCCTTTGACCTCTGCACACCAGCTGTGGTGCTCATGCCCCTGTGCACACATCACAGACCACAAACATCTGTAAAAGGTGGGGAGTAGTTGAGGAAGGCACCGGGTAACAACCTCTGGCCTCCACACATCAACCTCTAGGCACACAAGCACAGGAACACATGCGTGGCGCACATAAAACAGCAGTATCTGCTACCAGGACTGCTGAGGTATTGATGTATTTAAGGCTGGGGACAGTGCCTGGCTCATCATAAACAATCCATACTTGCCTGCTGTCACTGTCACCGTCTTGTGACAAACATGTTCATCATAAACAATCCACACACACTAGCTGTCACTGTTACTGTCTTATGGCAAACATATTCAAGGTTCTTTCACTCCTGTTGTGATAGCCTATCAAACAGGACAAGTGTCTGAGTTCCCTTGCCCACCCTGTCCCCAGGTCCTTCTCAGCTCTCCTGGCCCCCTGCAGCTCACAGCCCTCCCCCACAAGCTGATCTTCCCAGGCAATCAGGGGCAGGTTCCTGTCCTGCTCTATCCCAGCTGCTGTCCTCACCACCCCTGCCCTGTGGAGCTCAGTCACTCCTCCTGCTTGCTCTTCAGTCTCCTCCAGGCTTCTTCTTCCTACAGCTCCTTAACATCTTTGCTCCTAGGGCTTTGCACCTCTGAGCTCCAGCCGTGGAGGAGCACCCACCACAGGGTCTCGACCTTGCCGTCCTACGGGCACCCTGCCCACATCGTGTTGACAAGTCTCTCTTCCACATCTGCTCCTTCTCCTGGGAGCCCTCCAGCTCCTGCAGTGACTCTTGCTGGCCTCTGACACCCACCAGGCCACCAAGAACCACCAGGGACTGTGAATATGACTTTTCCATGTGTGGTTTGAATGTTACCACGGAAGATGCTCTTCTGGGCTGTTTGCCTTCTCCCCAGGCTCTGTACAACAGCTATTAGCCATGATGCCTATGCTTTCCTGTTCCCTATGACTGAAGTAAGTGTGTGTGTGTGTGTGTGTGTCCCAGCTAACCCTTCCTGGCCCCTGTATACAGACATTGTACTCTCTGGCCCCCACAGGCTTGTAGCATTGGGGGTTCCCCTGCAGAAAAAAAAGTGATCAGGTTGAGGTAAGAATGAAATTCAGCTCAGCCAGATTTTATTTTAACCAGCATGAACCAGGACTTCTAGCATCTGGCCCAGATCATTTTACTTTAGACATATTTAAGCACAGCACAATTTTGGAAAAAGAAGTATTCAGATAACAATTAACTCAACTCCATGAGTACAACAAAGCTTCAGACAAGTTTATGTTTAAGTTCTTAGCAAGGTACATATGGCTTCATCTGTAAGATGGCTTCTTGTTGACGTAGAGACATTGCTCAAGATGAGGGTCTAGGGAGCTTGACTGAGGTAAACCTGTGGGTGTTAGGATCGGCCTGGCCCTAAGATAGCTTAGAAGTCACCGAGGCCCTTGTAAAGCACAAGTGACTTCATTCATAAGAATGGGTTTTATGGCCTAAAATCAATATTCACGATTTAGGGAGGAAAAGTCTGGAATAAGTAAAAACATAAATTCTGGAAGATATGGGTAGACCCTGTCTCATGAGGCAGCAAAGGATCATCAAGTTGTACAACTACGTCATTCTTGGCATTCCAGGAAGAGTAACTACACACCTCACTCCATTAAAGAGGTGAACTGTGTATTTAACCTTTCTAGCTTCTCTAGAGCTTATCTTTATGCACAAGACAGTTTGTCCCTCTGCATGTAGCAAAAATGCATTCAGCCCAACTTCAAAAGTCCCCATAGTCTATCACAGTCTCAATTGTTGTGGAAAATTTTTTAAGGTGTGCTACATTTTTTATGCTCTGGAACATTTTCTTAACAATGTAAACATGTGTGACTTTTGTTTATGCTGTATTTGTTTAACTCTGTGAAGCTGTGATTCCTTGCCTGTCTAAAACACCTGATGGTCTAACAAAGCGCTTAATGGTCAATTATGAGGCAGGAGAAAGGATAGGTGGGGCTGCCAGGCAGAGAGAATTAATAGGAAGAGAAATCCGGAAGGAGAGACTGAGGAAGAAGCAAGAGAGAACAAGGAGAGGAGGATGTCAGGGGCCAGCCACCCAGCCACCCAGCCAGCCATGCAGCCACCCAGCCACCCAGCCAGCCATGCAGCCACCCAGCCACCCAGACATCCAGACACCCAGCCATGCAGCCAGCCATGCAGCCAGCCATGCAGCCAGCCATGCAGCCAGCCATGGAGCAAGAGTGAAAATAAGATATACAGAAGTAAGAAAAGGAAAAAGCCCAGAGGCAAAAAGGTAGTCAGGATAATTTAAGTTAAGAAAGCTGGCAAGAAACAAGCTAAGCTAAGGCCAGGCATTTATAACTAAGAATAAGCCTCCATGTGTGATTTATTTGGGAGCTGAGTCACGGGGCCAACAAAAGAGAAAAGAGCAAAGAGTAAACCAACAACATGTTGGCATTCCAATGTAGGACTAGAGTAAAAGAAAAACCAGCAACACTCAACACTGTTTGACAGTTCAAAGTCTCTTCTGAGATTCGTGGCAGTCTGAACTGCATTTTAACAATATGCTTGGGTTTAAAGCAGGAGAGCCAATCCAACTCTAAAGCCAGCGTTAATTAGATGAATTGGGACTCAGGCATATTAGGAAGCGAAGGAATAGAAATTACAATAACAAAATAGAGATTTAGACATTGATAACACGTTGTATTATTGCATGTTTGGTGGTCCTCTGGGTAGCTATCCTTTCTTCTTTAGGTACCCATATACCTAAGATTTTTTCACTGTTCAGAACTAATTTTTCCTGTAAAGACACAAACAGAACACTTCTCTTTCCTTTGATGAGATCTCCTTACACATAACAGCATATGAGATCTCCTTACACATAACAGCATATGAGATCTCCTTACACATAACAGCATATGATAGATTATGGCCTTGTTTTAACTGTACCCCACCCCCTCACACATCAAAACCAAAGAGCAGGTCACATACTTTCAACATATAATGGCACAGGATATGCATTTATCATTCCAACGTGGGGAGAGAGAGCTTAGTGAGGAAATACTGGACCAAAGCAAGACTGAAACCCAGCTGGGCAGACTCCAAATTCTGTATCTCCATGTCTGATGTCAAAAAGCTCTTCAGAACTTTGACTGCTTCTAACTTTGTTGACAGTGGCGCACTTCTCTCTCTTGTGTTTCTGCTGCCTGTTAGCAGCCTTCCTCAGTAGGTATCCTACGACAATGGCATCTCCAACACCTTGGGGTCTCCACCACAATCCGAGCTTCACCTCGACAGCTTCACACAATGGCCTCTCTGGGCCCCCATGAAGGGACATTTCTGACACATGCCTGGCCTGGGTGGCTTTCCTTAGCTTCAGAGGAAAATTCCACAACCCCTTTTATTTTGTCCTTGACTCTAACGCTAAAATCATGTGGTTGAAGCTGCCAAGTTCTGCTGCTTGATGGAACTGGAACTTGACACCCTCATTCAAATACATTTTCATCGCTTTCTATTTTTGATGGTTTCCTTCACTGCTTACACTTTCATTTAATTCCTTTTCACAGGTTGGAGGCTTAGCTGAGTGGGGTCTTGTCCTGAGGTCACCACTCCCTTTATTTCATTTAACATCAGGCTTTTCCTTAAACTTTTTATCTCCTTGAGCACTGAACTTAGCTCCATTACACTTTATCAGCGAGCTGTACATTTTGTATTTTTCATTGCTCAGCTTGTTCCTTTTCTTTATAGATCTGCTTAACAGTGGCTACTAATAACCACATTACACAGTCAGTACTAGGCAGTCTTGAAATCTTCTCTGCCAACACCATTAATCCAAAACTCTTCAATTTAGCCTCAGGCAGACTCATTCTTCACCAAAATATCACAGGAACAGTCCCTAGGCCATGTGCTAATTTTCTTCCCATCTGAAAACCTCTATAATCTCTGGGTCATTGTAATATACACTAGTCTCAGTAACACTGCCTTCCATATTCCTATTAGTATGGCCCATTAAGTCCTACTTAAATGTTCAACTGTTTCCCTAATCCAAAATTCCAAAGTCCAAGTTCTGCCAACAAACCTCATGATCAGGCCTGTCACAACAATACCAACTCCCGGGTACCAGCTTCTGTTTCAATATTCTATTGCTGTGAAGAGACACCATCACAATGGCAACTCTTATAAGAGAAAACATTTCATTTGGGCATGCATACAGTTTTGGAGATTAAGTCCATTATCATCATGGTGGGGACATGGCGGTACACAGGCAGACATGTGCTGTAGAAGCCACTGAGGGTTCTACATCCAGATCTGTAGGTAGCAGGAGGATTGAGACACTGGGCCTCGCTTGAGCTTTGGAAACCTCAAAGCCCAGCCCCAGGGACACACTTCCTCCCACAAGGCCACATCCCCTAATCCTTGCAAATAGTGCCAGTTCCTGGTGACCAAGCATTTAAATATAAAAGCCTGTGGGAGCCATCCTCATTCACACCACCATACTCTGTCTTTTTTTACTGTGAGAGACCTTGGCTAGTAATTATTTTCTGCTAGTCTTTCTCCTTGCATGTAAATGAAGGAACTAGTAGTATCTGTTTCATACAAAAAATTAACATCGTCAAAGCACTTAAAACTAAGCCCACCTGAGTATCTGTTAAATGAAAGACCTCTTTTCTTCTAGAACCCTTAAAACACCCTTGCAAATATCCTTCTCTACAATTATTTAATTCTTTGTGTGAATCTATAGCAGTTTGCTTTTATGGATTTGTCTGTCTTCTTTTTGTGAGTTTGGCTCCTTGTTTTTGTTTTGTTTTGTTTTTTGTTCTTTGGGTTTTTTTGTTTGTTTTGGTTTTTCGAGACAGGATTTCTCTGTATTGTTTTGGAGGCTGTCCTGGAACTCACTTTGTAGACCAGGCTGGCCTCGAACTCACAGAGATCCACCTACCTCTGCCTCCCAAGTGCTGGGATTAAAAGCATGCGCCCCAACGCCCGGCCAGCTCCTTGCTTTTATTATTATTATTATTATTATTATTATTTATTTTTAAATTTAAATTTAAATTAGAAACAAGGGTGCTTCACAAGTCAGTTCCAGGTCCCTCTCCGTTTCCCTCCCCAACTCCCGTGCCCTCCCCCCAACCCTCCCAATATCCCCTCATTTCCCCAGGGAGGGTGAGGCCCTCCATGAGGTGTCCATAGTCTGTCATTTCATCCAGGGCAGGGCCTAGACCCTCCCCCAAGCTCCTTATTTTAAAGAACATTTTGATCTCTTTCTTTCCCCTCTTCCTCCTTCCCTCTCTCCCTTCCTCTAAGAAACAAAATGGTAGCTCAAAGGAGAGGCTCTCACAAAACTCCCATGCCTTAGAATGGGTGGTAGACTTTCCCTGAACACCAGGTAGCCCATGTTTTCTTTTCCTATAAACAAGTTCTCTTGAATCTTATTGCACTTAAAACTTGCATAGCCGACTTTACTCCAGTCGGTTCTGGTAAACTATCCATAACTTCAAAATCACTTGGATCAATAAGACCTGGGTATTTATTGCAGTGTTTTCTGTGCCACTGTAATTGTGAACATTAGTTTTCAACAAGATGGCATACTGCTTAATTCTCATTTCTTCAGCACTAGGCCGTTATTGGCAAGGATGACCAACGTCACTTGACTCATAAGACCATCTTTGTGATTTACTTTGTATTCGAGCATATACTTTCCCCTCTGCATAACAATTTGGAACTTCTTAGCAGTAACTCACCTCCTTTATCATGTCCTCTGTGGCCACCACGTCCTTTAATGTTTAAGTACAGGATGATCCCCAACCAAGAGCAGCATCCAGAGGGGGAGAAAGCAAGCCACACTGACCAAAGCTATTTCTCCGACTCAGAGTCAGCTGGTGAAGGAGGCTCCAGAACCCCAAAGAAGCAGACTGTCCTGAGCATGTGGGTGATGCTACAGAAGGCACTGATTTCCAGAGAGGGATTCACATACCGCTTGTGTGTACAAGATGACACTGCGGGGGAGAGGGGACTCGACACTTTATTTTTGTCTGCGGTTATACTTAGTGTATTTTACAAAAAAAAATTTAGAATGGAGTTGAAGAGAAAGTACAGTTAATAAAATGTTATCTACACAAACACAAAGACTTCAATTTGCTCCTAAAAGCCCACATAAAAAGGCTAGAGGTATTAGAGCACCTTTGTCTTCCCAGCACTGGGGAGGCAGAGATGGGTAGATCCCTGGGGACTGGCTGTCCATCCAGCCTAGACTGCTTGGTAACCCCCAGGTCAGTGAGTGAGCGTACCTCAAAGATGAGTGGCTCCTGAGGAACACAGGAGGCTGACCTCTAGCCTCCACACACATATGTGCATGTGTGTACACACGCAAAGCATGCCCACACCTGCACACACATACTACACACATGCACAAATACGTTAGTAGTCAGGCAAGAGGAAGGTGATTCTTGGGGAAAATGTGAGGGGTGACAACTGACAGACCTGAGGTGAAGTAGGGAAGAACAACGGGATGACTAAAAGCCACGCCCAAGTGTTGAGCCTGAGGACATTGACTCACCCTTGACTAAAAGTGTGAGGCAGGAGGAGGAGGGACTTTAAATTACTGACCAGCTCCAAAGACATCCAGACAGAATAAGCCTGAGGCTAGCAGCTTGGAAGAGAGGAGAACTTGGCCGAGTGGAGGAGGGGCACATTGGAATCTGAGGGAAAGGAGCAGAAAAAGAGACGAGAAGTGTAGAGGAGCAGCTGCAAAGAGAGCGTTTGGAGGAGAAAGGCCATATGTGAGGTCCCACGTCCCGGAATGGCAGCGTCAGGAACCACCATCCCTGCCCTCCAATCCCCCCAGCTCCACATTCCTCCTGATTGGAAGACCCAGGTAGACCCAGTTATGACCCACCCACTTCCCAGCCTCTCGGTTCTTCCACGGGGCTCTGAGCATGGCTGTTCTCACTCTCCAGACCCACCCAGCAGCTCATACTGCCAGGGCCACAAGAATTCAAGAGGGAGGTCTCCTCCGTGAAAAGTCTCTCAGGGCACTACAGACTCTTTGAGGGAGCAGGCAGCCTCCAAACTTTTCCCAGAGCCAGGGGCCACTACAGGAGTGCAGAGGCAAGGGTTGAGCTAGGTGGAGAGACAGAGGCCTGAGAGGTGACACAGGAAGCTCCTTCTGCTGAAATGCTGGTGGCTCCAGGCTAAGAGCAGAGTGGAATGGACAATAACTCACAGGAGCTGAAGACATTCGGCGGATAATAAAGCCACGCCCACCTTCCTACTTACCCACTGGTGAGCGCTCCTGTTTCAACAGACCTCCATTATACCATGGTTATATTGATCTCCAAAAGATAAAATCAGAAATGACAGAACTGGATACCCCACCTCTCTGCTATCCCAGTGTCTACACAGTGATAAAGAGCTGTGGCAGGATGGTCCAGACTCTGGTGAATTTCCCCGTGAGAGGGATAAGGATGCTTGCCACTCGGGACACCATATTGCTGCTCCCCACAGCCCAGCACCTGAAAAGACCAGAATTTACTGATTGCAACAACAGCAGACAAGCAAAGGAAGGGGGTACAGAGGGTGAGAGATCCCCCACCTGCCACCCCCTCCTCACTCTCCCACAAGGAGGAGAGATAATAAACTCAGAAATAAGTCAGATGGTTCCAAAACCAACTCTGACTTCTACCTTCATTCTGTGAAATAATGTGTATAAGAGCCTGCATATTAGAAAGGCACAAGCCAGCTTTAATCTACGGTTTAAATGAGGCTCATATGTATTCAGAGCCAGCTCAGGATCAGACACATTTGTTTAGGGAAGGATATGATAACTTAGGAGAACAAAATATTTGTTATGATGTCTATTAATGTCAAATAATATCTTTAAGATTTTATTTTTTGTTTTGATGTGTGTCCATGCACACACACACACACACACACACACACACTTGGGGCAGAAGAAGGCAGGTGTTGGATCCCCTGGAGTAAGACTTATAATCTGAATTTGCACAGGTACCCACCGCAGAGTCAAGGATTTGTCTCAAGGATGGATAACTTCCTGGAATGCCAGGGGCTGTTGTTCATGTAAGATAACAAGTCACGTTGTTTTCACCTCAGTAAACAAGGCTGGTTGTCCCCACTGCACAGGGTGCTTGGTCACACATAGCTGGGGGGTACGTAGGCAGGAAATACGTCAGGATGTGTGCTTGCCCCAGTTGGACAAAGGCAGGAAGTACCGTAGCCTTGTGGGTTCTGCCTTTATGAGTCCCCGCCTCCTTTTGCTCTCTCTTAAGGACTGCTGATGTGACAGGACAGGCCTTCTTAAAATGGTATTTGTAGGAGTTTTTATCATAGCAACAGTAATGAAACTAATACCAAGCACCAAGAAATTGGTCACAAGTAGTGGAACCATTGCTGTGGCGATCCTGACCATTTGAACTTTAGGCTTTTGCTCTGTGGAAGGAATGTGGGATATTTTACAACTCTGAACTAAAAAAGTCACTGAATGCTACAAGAAGAGCCTAGTGGGCCACTGTAGTGGGAGCCTAGAAGACAGTAATGCTGCGGCAAGGGGATAGTGGATGCTGTAGTGGGTGGATTTGTGTGTCAACTTGACACAAGCTACAGTCATCAGAAGAAGGAGCTCAGTGGAGGAAATGCCTCCGTGAGATCCAGATGTAAGCCATTTTCTCATTTAGTGCTCAATGGGGGAGGTCCCAGGCCATGGTGGGTGGCGCCATCCCTGGACTGTTGGTCTATAAGAAGGTGGGTTGAGCAAGCCATGGGAAGCAAGCCAGTAAGCAGCTCCCTCCATGACCTCTGCATCAGCTCCTGCTTCCAGAATCCTATCCTGATTGAGTTCCTGTCCTGACTTCCTTCAGTGATGAACAGCAATGCTGAAATGTGAGCCAAATAGACTCTTTCTGCCCCAACTTGATTTCTGGTCATGGTGTTTTCCTCAGAACAATAGAAACCCTAAATAAGACAGATGCTCTGAGAGGGGAATGAGAATTGGGCTGAGAACTAACTGTCCATGTGATCTTTTAGCAAAGAATCCAGCTGCATTCTGTTCATGTTCTAAGAATTTACACGACACCAGATTTAAAAAAAAATTGACTAATTCCATGACAGCATAACATTGAGTCTGTGGATGGCAATGATATATTCTTAGTTACTCTCATGCAGATCTGTAGTTAAAATGAGCAGTAAATAGGGCAGTTTAGAGAGGAAAAGAACACTGGGACGCTTAACTGTGTAACTAGGGCAGGTGCTGAGAAGGAGGCTGTATTGCTGGGAAGTCTCCTGCTCTTGTGGAACAGGAAAGGCACCTTGAGGGCAAAGCCCCATGTGAACAGGGAGCCCCAGGGCACTTCTGCTCCTGGAAAGCAACTGCTAGGGAAGTTTTCAACCAGCTTCAGTCCATGGAAGGTGCTGGAGCTGTGGTCTACACTGGCCAGCCAACATCCACAGCTGGAAGCAGAACTTGTCAGTGTTATTTACATGATTCTGATTTGGTAGGCAGGAAAGATGCAAGACTGGGGAAGTCATGAATGAATTCTTCCTCCACAGTCTTTAGAGAGCCACTAAGGCCAGGCAATGATTGCAAGGGGCAGAGTCCCTGGGAGGGGGACCCGATGTGAAGGGGAACCTAGGTTACAGTGGAGATGCCAAAGCCGTGGGGTGTCTGCCAAGGAGTGCTGCATACAGATGTGCAACCAGCACAAGAGAAAAAGGGGGGCTTCAGGCAACGCCGCTGGATGGGTGGAGCTGCCTGAGCTTTTTAAAAATGAATGTCTACATGCTGGACTCGAAGCTGCAGGATTTGGTGTTTGCCCAGCTGGGTTTCAGGCTATCTTTGGTAATTCACTACGCCTCAATTTCTCCCTTTGGGGAGGGAAGTGTATCCTTTATACCCCCTTATGCTGAAAGTAGATAATTCGGTTTTGTTTGTTTTTACAGTGGGTCACAGTCAACAGGTTGCCTTGAGTCTCAGGCGATACTTTGGAACACTGTTGTGACTGTTAAAAGACTACAGGATTCTGCCGGGCGGTGGTGGCACATGCCTTTAATCCCAGCACTCGGGAGGCAGAGGCAGGAGGATCTCTGTGAGTTCGAGGCCAGGCTGGACCGACAGCCTCCAAAACAGAGAAACCCTGTCTCGTAAAACCAAAAAAAAAAAAAAAAAAAAAAAGTTGAACCATCTTGCATCATGAAATAGCCATGGGCATTTTGGGGCGAGGGAGACATGCTGTGATTTCAATAGGAAGCTCTTATGTTTGAATACCTGATCTCCACCAGTGTGTGGCACTGTTTAGGAAGGCGTGGAATCTAGGAGGTGGAGCCTCCCTAGAGGAAGAGTCACTGGGGAAAGCTTTAAAAAGTCTAACACAGACGCTCTACCACTGAGCCACATCACCAGCCCGACAAAGATGGCTTTTAATGTGCATTTTATGAATCATTGGTGCTGCTGGGCATGGCTGCCCATGTTTGTAATCCCAGAATTTGGTGAGGAAGCTGAGGCAGGATTGCCACAAGTCTGAGCCCACCCAAGGCTACACAGTGTGAGACTCTCTCTCAAAGGAGCAACAACAACGAAAAGTCAACAGTACTTTATCTTTCCTAGGTCATACCTTTTTGTGAGTAACTAACTTATTAAAGTGTGACACTCTTCTGAGAATTCACACATAAGCAGTTCCACATGCAATCTTAACATGTTCAGGAAGCCTACAGAATTTGTTAAAGATGCCTTGTATTAATATTTATATTCGGGCTCTCCTCACTCCCTCTCTCTTTCCTTCCTTCCTTCCTTCCTTCCTTTCTGACTGGCTTATTTTTGAGAGCATGTACCTTTCGCTATAAACCAACCAACTAAATAAAAAATGGTCTAAAAAATACCATCATATACATAATGGTAATGCCAACCAACATGGTTGTTTGGATTGCCATCTTTTTGCATATAATACATATTGTCTCAGTAGATACATATACTCTGAACAGATATGGAACTAGGGAAACCCACAACTTTTTCCCCCCAAGCTGGACAGAAATCCATCCAAGAGCTCAGAGGTACCCAGAGGCCACAGCAAACAATGTGCTCTGGTTTGCAGGCCATTGTCTTTTCTGCACTGTCAGGGTGCCAGCCTGAGTTGGCAAGTAGATAGCCTCCCTCTGAGCTGTGCTATGCCAGTGTCTGCAGTGGCGCCCTTACATGATCTGCATCCTATCCTGTCTGCCATTGTGTAGCTGCATAGGGCTGCCACTGTCCTGTGTGATCTGAGAGGACTCCCAGAACCCATGCCCTGAACACTTTCTCCTACTCCATTCTTAAAGTTCAGGGCAAGCAGCCCAATCCTTGCTAAGGCCTGCATCTGTTTCCACAATGTTCTTGCACATTTCCACTGAACAGCAGAGAGGACCCAGAAACGTAGGTCTGAGTACTTTATGCCTTTGGCCAAGAAGCTAGTCTCAGCTCCACAATGTGTAAACTGGAGAAATGGGAGCAGCCTCAACAGAATCATTTTGAGGAGTAAAGAAGGTGTGTTTATTAGTAGGCGCACACACACACACACACACACACACACACGGTGACCTGGAAGGAAAAGGAAGAGCCCACATCTACCCTCAGACACCTGGGCTAGCGAACAGTTGTGTGGGGAGCCAGTCTGCTACTTTCCATACATGGTCACACAGGGTTCTGATGAGTTTCTTCTTGGATTTATGTCTGCCCTCCTGTTCTCTTTCTATCCCCCCACCTCCAGCCATCGACCTACAGCCAGCACAGAGCTTTTACCCAACCTGCGCTGCACTGACTTTCTGTGTTCAGAAAGGCAAGGAGACATAGTCAGTTCCTAGAGAAAGACTTGAGCTGTGTCTAGGCTAATGAGTTTGCTAAGATGGTATCACATGGACTTATCTCTAAAATCAATTGTTTTCTACCCTTGTAACACACACACACACACACACACACACACACACACACACACACAGCTGTAACAGAATTGTGAGCAGGGTACCATTAGGTGAACAGTTAGCTAATGTCCTTTGCAAAAGCTAAATGTCAGGTTCTTTGTCACCAGTAAGATTGGTTTTTCTTATAGGCCAAGAAATAGTCTCACTAAAAATAAATAAATTTTTCCTTAGAAAATAAAGACTTCTTCCTGGTATCATGGTAAATGCCTGTAATCCTAGCACTCGGAGAGGGTAAAGAAAGAAGAACATAAACTGGCCTACAGTGCAAGTTCAAGGTCAGCCAGGGCAATTTAGCAAGCCCTTGAATCAAAATCAAAAATAAAGGGGGAAAAGAGATTATGGATAGCTCAGTGGTGGAGTGCTTGGCTAGCATGTGTGAGGCGAGGTTCTGGGTTTAAACGTCTATACAGAAACAAAGGGAGGGAGGGAGGGACGGAGTGAAGGGAAACTACTCAATTAAGTGGGTGATAGGTAAAGGTTCCTCTGAGGACTGGGGAGGACTGTCAACAGGAAACTGTTCTAGATCTTTAGAGGAGAAGGTGGGTCACAGGCCTTTCGCCAGTGTTATTCTCACACTGATCACTATTTAAACTTTAAAATTCAAGACAATTCTGCAGACAAAGGTTGGAAGCACATTGGAGAAAGACCCTTTCCTAGCCAGGAGGTGGTGGCGCACGCCTTTAATCCCAGCACTCGGGAGGCAGAGGCAGGCGGATCTCTGTGAGTTCGAGGCCAGGCTGGACCGATAGCCTCCAAAACAATACAGAGAAACCCTGTCTCGTAAAACCAAAAAAAAAAAAAAAAAAAAAAAAAAGACTCTTTCTTGACATCTCAGGGTCCCAACTATGTGTCTGGCAGCAGATATGTAATGTCTCTGACCTCAGTTATCCTGTCCCTGTCCAGACCAAGGGACTTCAGTAAGAGCTTTGGGAGCCACAGGATGCCCGGATGAAGGCTTCTCCGTGTTCTTCTGCATGTGCTGACTAGTCTTATGTCAACTTGACAAGCAAGCTAGAGTTTTCTGAAAGGAGGGAGCCTCAGTTGAGAAAATGACTCCATAAGATCCAGCTACAGCATTTTCTTAATTAGTGATTGATGGGGGAGGATCCAGCCCACTGTGGGTGGTGCCATCCCTGGGCAGATAGATGGTCCTGGGTTCAATAAGAAAGGAGGCCGAGCAAGCCATCTGGATGCACTGCCTCTGCATCGTGTCCTGTTTGAGTTCTTGTCCTGACTTCCTTCAATGGTGAACAGTGATGTGGAAGGGTAAACCAAATATATCCTTTCTTGCTCAAGTTGCTCTTTGGTCGCAGTGTTTCGTCAAAGCCATTGAAACCCTAAGACAGGCAACAACCCAGAGAAAAGGGAGCTGAGACCAAAGCAGACTTTAGCACCTGAGCAGAACTCTCAAAGGACCTATGTCCTTTACATGGCGCTTTCATGAGAAATGGTGGGAAGTGTGTCCAAAGGTCTGGAAGGGCCCTGGACTCCCGGATCACCAAGACAGTCTCCAAGAAAGCAAGCGACAACTCAGAATCACCTGCAAACTTGGTTAAAAGCCTGCTCTCCTCATAAGGAAGCTGTTATGTGAATTGTATATTTTAAGACAAGATAGACGACAGGAGGGAAAAAAAGCCTGCTCTCCTGGAGGTTCTGCAGGTGCAGTGTGGAGACCCAGGACTAAGATTTTTGTATCAGCTGCCTCAGAGTTTCTTACAGCTTGGGGATGTTCCTGATGAGGTAATCTCAGGGAGCCAGGGACATGGTATTAGGGGCTAAACTGTGTCCCCGCAACAAGCAGATGCTGGTCTTTACTCTTCCCACACACAATGTCTTAGACTTTGGAGACAAAGTTGTTAAAGAAGAGGTTATGTTAAAATAAGGGGTCCCCATAATAGAACTGGTACCCCATAGAAGGTGAAGAGCCATCAGAGTGGCCACAGAACTTTGACCTTGTAAAGCCATGGTGATAAGGTGACAGGGATAAGCCAAGAGTGGCCTCCAGTATGCCAACTTTGAGCTGAGACTTTGTGCCTACTATGAGAAAGTGTCTATTGTTCAGCCACCCCCACCCTAGCAAACGCATATGACACCCTCAGAACAATGAGAAATACATCTGAGAAAAACAGCCTTGTGTTACACACACAGTCAGCAGACCCTGTTTTGTTTGGTGTTAGGTTAACAGCGTTACTTCAAGCAAGGCATAGTGGTGCATGTCTTTAATGCCAGCACTCAGGAGGCAGAGGCAGGTGGATCTCTGTGACTTGAGGCCAGCCAAGAGCTCTGGGATAGCCAAGGCTGCACAGAGAGACCCTGTCTCAAAGAACAATAACAAAACCAAAAAAGCTTCACTTCAAATTAACCCCTTAATTTCCTTGCTAATGGGTTATAAACAATGCCTTGAAGTTAAATTTAATACCATCATGTAATTTTCCCACATCTCAGAGTTCTGGGGGAACATCCATAGAAAGAATACATTTGTATTTAAAGACCAAATATGATGAAATAACATAAAGTGAAATGTAACAGGAACCCAACAGAAAAATTATGAATCCTTACCTTACAATTGTTGGGTACAGCTCTGCCATGTAAATATAAATGAAGGCAAATGTTGACTCTATAGCAGTTTTGACAACCAAAACCACCACCCTCTTCAAATTCATGTGACTCTGAGGGCACACAAAAGGGGAAAATTTGATGTTATTAAAATTACTGAAAACCTTCTTATTCCATCAGTGTGCCTTAAAACAACAAAGAGTTTTAATTTTCCTATGTAAATAGGACCTCCCTAACTCTGGCTAGATAACCAGTATACCACAAAAACTTACTCTGAGAATATAATTCATAATAAGTCATAAGGTTTAGGGAGCTTTGTAAGAGCACTGGTGTCACTGTTATTGTAGACAATACTTGTTAAATGAATTGGTGTCCTGTTTTGTTTCTGCTTCTCCTGGCCTAGAGATTAAACACTGGGCCTCCACACACCAAGCAATCAAATTACCACTGGGTACAGGTCCAACCCCAATTAGCATGAACGAACAACTAATTATTTGTACTGTGTTGACATTATCTTTGAGGGAGAAATTTTATTAAGGGAAATACATTTGAAGTTGTGAGTTACTATCTCATTTCTAGAAGTTTCCAGCAGTCACCCTCCTTCCTTCCCTCCTACTAAGAAATGTAACATTTTTAGATTCTGCTGGATCCAAAAGTGGCTGCCATCAAGTCAACTCAGCTACCTTTTAAAGGCCATGGTGTCGATGACCCCTTGTGCTTCTTTGTATCTTCCTTCTGAGAGCAGCCAGAGAGGGGTCTCTGGGAGCATCCAGCAGCACAGGATGAAAGGCACAGTCAATGTGCACAGGATGAGCTGATAAAGCCACCAGGTGTTGCCCAAATAGCTTACCAACGCCACCAACATTACTCCAGCAGTGACGAAGGTGTGCAGATGCATGGATGCCCATGCGCGAGACTTCCTGCCGATGAATTCTATCACGTGGACAATGGCCACAACAAGAGAGCCACTTGCAGCCTGAGGGACAAGGAGACAGTAATTATGGTACAGTTACAGTGAACGAGAGGTCAGAGCTCTCTGCAAATTCATTCCGGTAAAAAATAATCTTTCTTCTTTACACAGGTCCTTTGACCTTTCTCCATCCTCCCTACCTCAGTAGCAAACTTGGAAGACCACTTACGATAAAAGTATTAGATGCCACTTTGTTTAATAAGAGTTCCAGTACAAGGCAGACTTATTTCTGTTTCTCCTGAAAGTGCCTATCTATGTATCTGTATGCTGCTGTTATATCCTAATTGTAAAATGGGGGCAAGATTTTGTGTGAACTAGTAGGAGGAAAAGTAGGCTTGGTTAAAACTTCATTTTGACAGGCAACAACAGCAACAATAAGCCAACTGTATTTGATCAAAGATAAAACTTCTGTATTTCAAAAAAATACTACCAATACTACCAACAGCATAGTAAAACCTCCTACAGAATTAGAGAAAATGCATGCAAGTGGTGTGTCTGGTAAAGGATTATACAAAGAACTCCTACAGCAAAACAAAACACCCAGAAGACCAATTCAGTTCAAAAATGGACAGATGACTTTTGAGCGGGCATTTCACAAAAGTTACTTAAGTGGCCGAAAGCACTTAAGAAGGTTGTTGACTTCACTGTCGAATAGAGGCAGGTCAGACCTGTGGTGACACACCCTCACATCCTCTAAGACAGGACCCAGGGGCTGAGGGGATTGATCAGTGGTTAGGAACGCTGGCTTCTCTTCAGAGCACTGGGGTTTGACTCCCAATATCCACATGGCAACGCACAATCATTTGTAATTCTAGTTTGATCAGATCTAATGCTCTCTTCTGGCCTCTGAGGGCACCGCGCACATGTGATACACAGACATACAAAACACTCATACACATAAAATAAAAACAAATGTTCTCAAATATACCAACTAAAAAAACAGAAAAGAATGCTGGGGTGTAGAAACGTTGGAGTCCTTGTACACTGCTGGTAGGAGTGTAAAATGTAAAATGGCCTCTATGGAAAGCAGGATGCCAATATCTCAAAAAATTATAAATATCACAAGATCCACTAATCCTACACCTTGGTACATAGCCCCCCTCCAATAAGTGAAAGGGAAGCAAGACCCTGAGAAAGTGTTCCTGCACCTATGTCAACAGCAACAAACTCACAATAGCTAAAATACAGAAGCAACCCAGATGTGCATCCTCAGATTCATATATACGTCTGTGGGATACACAGAGAACTGTTGTGCAGTCTTAAATACAAAATAAATTCTGGTATGCATGAAAGATGAATTAACTTTGAGGATATTGCACTAAATGAAATACGAGAGTTACAAAAGAATAAAAGTTATCCTGTACCGCTTGAGATAGTGTCTACTAGTCAACATCATAAAGACATACTGTCCTGCTTACCAGGGTCTATGGAGAGGAGGAAGAGTGAGTTATCATTTAGAGGCCAAATAGTTTTGGTCTTGTAAATGACAAATGTTGTTAAATAACTTACCACAATAGAAATTTGGTAATTTTTGTATTTTGAAAATCATGTTGTTTTACTATTGTTTTATTTATCGCTACACAGTCCAGGTTAGCCTACAACCAGTGAGCTTCCTGCCCAGTGCTGAGAATATGGCCTGCACTACCACTTCTGGCTAAAATATGCCTCACTTTAATTTAGCAAAACTCGGATTATAAAAGGTTATCTCCATGCTCTTGGGATGAACAAAGATTGAAGCAAATGATCAGTTCTAGATGGTCATGGTGTCATGGGGAGATAGAGAAAGGCAGATCTCTATGAGTTCAAGGCCAGCTAGGGCTGCATAGTGAAACTCTGTAGCAGAAAAAAAAATACGTACAAAACAAAGTAACAGTTTAAGAGTGGTCACAGAAATTAATTTTTCCTACAGTTGTTTCATGTTGTACTCTAACAGAAAAAGTAGTAAAGTTAATGGGATTATTAGGATTTGGTTGGGGT
This sequence comes from Mesocricetus auratus, assembly GCF_017639785.1. Taxonomy (NCBI): domain Eukaryota; kingdom Metazoa; phylum Chordata; class Mammalia; order Rodentia; family Cricetidae; genus Mesocricetus; species Mesocricetus auratus. The sequence goes on from NW_024429199.1 coordinate 3,277,429, forward strand.
TTGGGGTTTTGGGGATAGAAAAGGCTTGTTTTAACTTACAATTCAAGGATCCAGTTCATTTTAACAGGCCAATCAAAATCCAGGAACTTAAAACAACTAGTCGCATCACCTCCACAGCAGGGAGAAAAAGGGAATGAAGGCAAGCGTGCTTACTTGTCAGTTTGACACAAACTTGGGAAGGGAGTCTCCGTGAGGGGCTCTCTAGATCAGGCTGGCCTGCAGACATGCCTGTTGGGTGGTCTCTGTTACTTTCACTGATGTGGGAAGACCCAGCCTGAGAGTGGGTTGCGTCTCTTCCCCAGCTTGGGTCCTGGGTTGAGTAAAAGAGGAGCAGCTGAACTAAGGCGTGTAGGTATTGTTACTGTTGTTGCTGTTGCTTTATGCACATGGGTATTTTGCCTGCCTATACATCCGTGAGCCATAGTGCATGCCCTCTGCCCAGAAGAGGCCAGAAGAGGGTGTCAGATCCCTGGAGCTGTAGATACAGACAGTTGTGAGCTGACTTGCAAGTGCTGGAATTGAACCTAAGTCCTCTGGAAGAGCAGCCAGTGCTCTTAATTGCTGAGCCATCTCTCCAGTCCACACATGTTAACTCTCTACTTGTGACTATTGGTGTGATAAGTTGTTTCAAGTTCCTGCTTTGATTTCCCCACAATGATGGACTCTAATCTGAAATTGCAAGCTAAATAAATTCTTTCTTCCTGAAAATTGCTTTGGGGCAGGGGGCATTTCATCACAGCAATAAAAATGAAGCCAGAAGAATCACTTATGTATTGCAAAATTATCCTAGAACAGCACTGATTTTCCCAAAGGTCCCTCTTAATCCTATTTTTTTAAGAATTTCATGTATAGAATGAGGCTTGTCGCACCGGAGCTGCCGCCACCACCGCGCTTCCTCCTGCCGGCTCCGCAAGCCGCCTCCTATCTCTCTGCCGTCCTTGTCAGACCCAGCCTCCAGCGCCGTCTCCTCCCGTCTGCACGCCATGCCTCTCTACTCCGTTACAGTAAAATGGGGAAAGGAGAAATTTGAAGGTGTAGAATTGAATACTGATGAATCTCCAATGGTGTTCAAGGCCCAGCTTTTTGCACTGACTGGACTCCAGCCAGCCAGACAAAAAGTTATGGTGAAAGGAGGGACCCTGAAGGATGATGACTGGGGAAACATCAAAATGAAAAATGGAATGACTGTACTAATGATGGGGTCAGCAGATGCTCTTCCAGAAGAACCCTCAGCTAAAGCTGTCTTCGTAGAAGACATGACAGAAGAACAATTAGCAACTGCTATGGAGTTACCATGTGGATTGACAAACTTTGGTAACACTTGTTACATGAATGCTACAGTTCAGTGTATTCGTTCTGTGCCTGAACTCAAAGATGCCCTTAAAAGGTATGCAGGTGCCTTGAGAGCTTCAGGGGAAATGGCTTCAGCACAGTATATTACTGCAGCTCTTAGAGATTTGTTTGATTCCATGGATAAAACTTCTTCTAGTATACCACCTATTATCCTACTGCAGTTTTTGCACATGGCTTTCCCACAGTTTGCGGAGAAGGGTGAACAAGGACAATATCTTCAGCAGGATGCTAATGAGTGCTGGATACAAATGATGCGAGTACTGCAGCAGAAACTAGAAGCCATAGAGGACGACTCTGTTACAGAGACAGATTCTTCTGCATCAGCAGTGACACCTTCTAAAAAGAAAAGCTTAATTGATCAGTTTTTTGGTGTCGAGTTCGAAACTACCATGAAATGTACGGAATCTGAAGAGGAGGAGGTCACCAAAGGAAAGGAAAATCAACTTCAACTTAGTTGTTTCATCAACCAAGAAGTTAAATATCTTTTTACAGGGCTTAAATTGCGACTTCAGGAAGAAATTACTAAACAGTCTCCAACATTGCAGAGAAATGCTTTGTACATCAAATCTTCTAAGATCAGCCGGCTACCTGCTTACTTAACTATTCAGATGGTTCGATTTTTTTATAAAGAGAAAGAATCTGTGAATGCCAAAGTTCTCAAGGATGTTAAATTTCCTCTTATGTTGGATGTGTATGAACTCTGCACACCAGAACTTCAAGAGAAAATGGTCTCTTTTCGGTCAAAATTCAAGGATCTAGAAGATAAAAAAGTGAATCAGCAACCAAATGCAAATGACAAGAAGAATAGTTCCCCAAAAGAGGTCAAGTATGAACCTTTTTCATTTGCTGATGATATTGGCTCCAATAATTGTGGATACTATGACTTACAAGCAGTGCTAACTCACCAGGGAAGATCTAGTTCTTCAGGTCATTATGTATCATGGGTGAAAAGAAAACAAGACGAATGGATCAAGTTTGATGATGATAAGGTCAGCATTGTAACACCAGAAGATATCCTGCGGCTGTCTGGTGGTGGAGACTGGCACATTGCTTATGTTTTACTTTATGGGCCTCGAAGAGTTGAAATAATGGAAGAAGAAAGTGAACAGTAATCTTCAATTTAGCTATTTATGCATAGGTGTGAAATAAATGGTTTTTTTTGTTGTTGCTGTTGTTGATCATTTCTATAATCTTGAGCTCTAAAGGGAACAAATGAGAACAGAACCAGGCCTTAAGACTAAAGAAAATTACATTTGGGTGCTATCCTGTATAAGGGTAGCTGGAAGACATTCTTTAAAAGCTCATTTCTTGCATTAATTCTTACAAATTCCTAGCTGAAGTCCATTTTTTTCCCCTTGCCCTTTTAGCTCAAGATTTAGCAATGATGTTTATTGCACACCTACTTGTTGTTCTTGCATGGTTAATATCACCATTCAGTAGCTGCCCGTCCTTTGCCTTATCTAACGAATATTTTTCTAGAAAGGTGGAAAAGGAAGTGTTGCTCTCATGGTGTAACTCAGTGCTGCTGTCCACATCCCATCAACTGGGTACAATCAAGTATTTGTCCAGACTGACTGTTGCTGGCCTTTCATGACTTTAAAATAAATTGTGATCAATAAGAAAAAAAAAAGAATTTCATGTATAAGTACTATATCTATTCCTCTCCTCTCCCCCTCCAACCCTTCTCATGCCCCTCTCAAATTCATGATCTCTTCTTCAATTATTATTGTTATACACACACACACACACACACACACACACCACTCAAAATCTGCTGAGTTAATTTGGTATTGCTGGTATCCATATGTGCTTAGAATGACCACTTTGGATTTGATAACCTCTGGGGGGGGAGCTTATCCTTAAAGAACACTGCTTTCCCCTCCCTTAGTGACCATTCATTTCCTTCAGTATTCATCTAGGGCCGGAGTGCCAGCTGGCGTTGTCACTGTGTGGACTTGTTTAAGTGACCATGTGATCAAGACTCCGTGGGTTCAGCTCCCACTTGTGTAGAAGACTATCCGTCTCAAAGCCGACTTCCTGGTCCTCGGCTCTTACAGTCTTTCTGCCCCTCTTCAGTGAGCTCCCTGACCCTTAGGTGCAGAGGTCATGTTGTAGGTGTACCGGTTAGGGCTGTGCACTCCATGGCCAGTTGTTGTCTGCGTCGTAACTGGGTGTGAATTTCTGTGCAGTCTCTGTCTGCCGCAAGACAGGCTTTTTTGCTGAGGGGTGAGAGCTACGCTTACTTATGGGTTTGAGGATAAGTATTAAAATGTGGTTGGGGGTTATAGTGGCTTAAGAGAGCGGTGGCTGTAGATTCTCCTCTAGGGTGACTTCACCAGTCACGGGAAGTTGACTAGATCCACATACTAGCTCAGGTATCTCACTGAACGAATATATTTGTAAGTTGTATGCTTTTATGTGCAAATTTTATTCAATTGACATTAAAAGAATATTGTGTACTCAGTCAGGCAGTGGTGGCATACTCCTTTAATCCTAGCACTTAGGAGGCAGAGCCAGATGGATCTCTGTGAGTTCAAGGCCAGCTTGGTCTACAGAGCAAGTTCCAGGACAGCCTGGGCTATTACACAGAGAAATCTTGTGTCATGGGGGGAAATGTGCACTCATGATCCCACACACATGATTTTAAAATAAATTATTTTCAAGAAATCAGTGCTGCGGCCACAGGAAACCTGTCTGGGCCTCTCAGCCAGCTTCCATCACTACGGGTACTTACACTCCATCCTGCTGAGACCATTGGCAACCCAAGGAGACAGGTGTAATCATCTGAAGCTTACAGGCTATAAACTGTGACTCAACGGGGCTAACCTGTGCTCAGAAGGGCAAAGCTGTCAAATTCACACACACCCATGGCTCTCCCGACTCTTCATAACCCATGCACTGAACTCCTGGAAGCCAGTGACAGAAAGGGAGAAATGATGAGCAAGGAATTAAGACTGGGTTGGTTTAACCCATAGAAACAGTTGACCTGAACAAGGGGGAGCTCTTGGTCCCCAGATTGATGGCTGTGTGGAAAGCATGGGACTGACTCAGACCCCCTGAATGTGGGTGTCAGGAGGCCTAGGTAATCTATGGGGCCTAGGGTAGTATTTATCCCTGGCATACAAATAGACTTTGAGTGCCCATCCCACAATGAGGGGTGCTCTCTCAGCCTGGACTCTTAGGGGAGGGCCTAGGCCCTGACCTGGATGAAATGACAGACTCTGGAGATCTACCATAAAGGGCCTCACCCTCCCTGGGGATCAGAGTGGAGACTGGGTGGGGGACTGGGGTCCTGGTGGGGAGGATGGGGGAGGAGGGGAGGGAGAGGGAGCTGGGATTACCATGTGAAACAAGCTTGTTTCTAACTTAAATTTAAAAAAAGAAAAAATAAATAATGTTGAATAATGTCATGATTTACCATTATGAAGTTTGAAAATAAAGAGTTTAAAGTGACATTAAAAAAATGTTCTAGAACATGAAGATTTCTTTTAAATTAAATCTACTTTGTCTAAGTTCCTCCAATATATCTTCTAATTATTTAAAAGAATATTTACCTCTCCATATTTATTTTTCATCAAACAAAATTGCTTCCTATATTGTTTAACATGATTTTTCAGATGTAACATCTGCAAATAATAATCATATTACCTCTTTTTAATGTCTAATTTCCTTTGTCTAACTGAATTTGGTAGCACATACAGCCTACTGTTAAGGGGAACTAATTGTTACTAGACATCTTTTCCTTGCTTCTGTCTTCAATGGAAGCATATATTATCTCTCCATTATGTTCATTGCTGGGCTCCATGCTAAAATAAATGCATATACTCATGAATGAAAGTGTTCTTCTGTCGCTGGTTGACTCCATCCTCCACCAAGAATGAATATCAGCTTTTATCAAATGTCCTCTTAGTTCCTACAGAAAAGACAATAATTTCCTCCTCATAATAATAGATTGCCTGACTGTGGTAAAACCTTGCAACCCTGCAATAATCCCTAGCTGTCAATGCTAGACTCTGTTAATGTGCTGCTAAAATCTGGTTACTAATGTTTTATGCTGGATTTTTGGGCTGGTATTCATAACTGAGCTTTGGTCTACGATTGACAGTCTCTTCTTTTAATTTAAATTTTATATTATGGATATATGTATGTTTATACACCACTTGCACGCTTGGTGCCTGCAGAAGTCAGAGAGGGCACTGGGTCCCCTGGAGATACAGGCAGTTGGGAGCTGTCATGTGAAAATGGGCAATCAAATCCAGGTCCTCTGGAAGAGCAGACAGTGCTCTTAACCACTGAGCCATCTCTCCAGCCCTCCTCTTTTTTTTTATTCTTTTTTCTACCAGTGTTTTTAGTTAGACATGAATAGGTTTCAATGGCCTCAGACAAAGATGAGTTTATTCTTTCAAAAAAGTTACCATTATAATCATCAGGTGTTAGAATATCATAAATGAGGAAATAATCATAGAAAACAAACATCTAGATTCAAAATTTTCAACAAATATTACTCATAAAAAACAGAAAAGTAAGCAACTGGGGACTAAATGTTAACAAGGAACTAGTTAAATAAATTATGGATGGTTCTAAATGATAAAACACAATGGAGTTTTGAAAGTGGCATGTCCTCAGTTTTCTGAGATGGTTAGTAATGGGAATTTTTTTACCTTGTGGTGAATCATACATAGTTTCCAAGTAGAAGCCATAGTGTAGCTGTGTACCAACATGAAAGGACATTCACAATATGCGACAATGTGTGGTCCAGAAAAAATATGACTCCCAGTTTTTGTAATGGGTACTCCCATGTGGGTAGGTTGAAAGTGATTTTGAGGGGCTAACTTAATTTTGGACCATATTATTTACGTTTTCTTATGCTTATTTCCCAGATTCCCAGAGTGATCAAAAACTACTCATTATGGGTGCTACACAAGGTTAGGGTCAGGTGTTTCCGGGTTCTTGGCCTCTTATCCAAACAACTGAAAATAAAGTTCACACAAACTTATAAAACAGGAAGTAATTCCATTCAACGAGAAGCAATAGTGCCCATTAGGAAGACACATTGGCAAGGTTGGCAGCAGCTACGTGAGAGAGGACTAAAGGGACCCAGGCGGCCTCGGTCTCTTTTTTAGAATCTACAGGAACACAGAGCCACACTCACTCTTGACTTTTTTTCCTGTCAACTGCTTTTATTCCAGCATTTTACCAGAAAAAGTAACTGTTACAATACACAATTTTAAATACGCAATACAGCACCAAGGAAAGAATACATACAGCAAGACTAAAAAGAAAATAAATAGATTTTCTACATTCTATCTTTGATATATAAAAAGAGAAGCAAAGTCAATCACAAAACATTTGTTCTTCATAGTGTGCTAAGCTGATGCTCTCTTCCTTTGCAGTGTATTTAAACAAGAAACAGAAGAAAGAAAAAACGCACATTCATTAAAACATTTTTCTATCCAAATAAAGAATGAAGAAAGTAACTTTATTTGCAGACAACCTGATCTAATTATGTAGAAAACCATATAGAAATGTTAAATTTAATGAGCCATTTAGATAAAGTTGCAGAAAGAGAAGAAATTCTGGAATCTTTGGGAACACAATTTGTTTCCAGATAGATTTGAAGTCAGCACACTCACAGTGATCTGAAGAAGTTTCCAGCTCCCAGGGGACCGTGCCAGTAGGAAGGGACTTCTAGCATGGTCTGATTCTGGAGCAGGATCCCAGGATAAGGAACTCGTAAGTACCTGGATCCATTCTAGAACAACTCGCTTGTCTTTCTAGAGGACTTTCTGAAAACTGCGGACGCGGCTGAGAGCAGCGACAGGGCCAGCCGGAGCGGCAAACAGGGACAGCAGGGTTCTCGCCCCAAGGAACCCACGCAGCCTCTCAGTGTGGATGGAGTGTCTCCTGGAACTGGCAGGTGAAGGCACTCCAACCAAGATTCACCAGGGGTTAGACTTCTGCCTCTCAAACGCAATAATATTATTTTTAATTTAAGGCAAGTCCTAATTCACAGAAAAATGAATGTTAAACTCATAATGAGGTAAGGATTATTTAGACTGATTTTTATGGTGTGCATGTGTATGTGTGTGTGTGTGTGTGTGTGTGTGTGTGTGTGTGTGTGTACATGTGAGGACAATGCTCTCAAAGTCTAGAAGAGGAGAGTCACAGGCAGTTATAAGCAACTTGACATGGGTGCTGGGAACTGAACTGGGTCCTCTCCAAGAGCAGCCCGTGCTCCTAACTGCTGAGCCATCTCTCCATCCCCCATTGTTTTGTTTTGGTTTGCTTGCTTAGCTTTTTATTGTATTCAGTAGTGTGGAGGGAGGGGATGAGGGAGGGAGGGAGGGAGGGAGGGAGGGAGGGACGGAAGGAAGGAAGGGAGGGAGGAAGGAAGGGAAGAAGGAAGGAAGGAAGGAAGGAAGGAAGGAAGGAAGGAAGGAAGGAAGGAATGAAGGGGGGAGAAAGCATATACTACAGTACATGTGTGGAGGTCAGAGGTCAACATCCAGGTGTTGTTTCTTTTCTTAGTGGGCTCTGAGGATAAAACTCAGGTCATCAGACTTTTGAGGCAATCACTTTTGCACACTGAGCCATCTCACTGATTCTGTAAATTTCAATACTAAACAGTCATAAAACGATGAATTTATCCATGTTTTCAAAATTCAAAGTATTTGTGTAATCGCATGGTGATTTCCTCCAGTAGGCAAAAGAAGCCCAAGATGTGATATGGGGAAACAAACCAGGTTAGAACAGTAGCACAAACAGAACTCCTGCTGCTCCTGGGTGTTTAGTAACTAGTCCTTAATGGAAAGTGACTATGCATGTCTTCTGAGGGGGCTGCCTAGGATTAGTGATTGCCCATATTGCTTTGTTTTCAGGGGAAAACGAAATAATCAACTGTGTGAAGATTTTTATTTTTGTAGAAAAGCTTCAGTTGACTAACAATCCATTAGGGCCTGTAAGAGATAGAAATGGGTTCCATAACTGCAGCAGCATTAGATAATGGAGTTTTGAGACAGTACCATGCCATGGGAAAGCAATTGCTCTCAAAAATTCTGTGGCTTTCTGAATCGTGAAACAACCAGCCATTTCCGAAAGGTGTGAGCTCAGTGTGGCTGTGTTTGAAGTCCTGAGAGAAAGGGTCAGGACAAGAATTGAGAATACGTCTTGGAACAGGGTCCTGTGAGGCTCATTGCTAGAACGTGGCCGGCTGAAGGGCAGAGGCCCCAGCAATAGTGCTCCGTAATGTGTCTTCCCAAACTCTGGCTTTTGTAATTATGCCTTGCTCGGAACCTTCATAGTAGAAAGCAACAGGGTGGGTGAAAGGTTTATGAAAACATTGAATATATAGGAGGATTTCCTTCCAGTCATTTGGAACTGCCTGCCACCTTCTACAGCCATTGCTCAGAATGAGAACGAGGTCTTGTAACAGAATCAGGCCCCCATCCCTCGGAGTGTGGAAGAGCCTCTCATCCAGGACCCCTTTTACGCATTAAGGGACTTGTCAAAATCCACCCAGTCTTGTAGCAGCTGGCTCTGCAACACTTTAGGAAAAGGGGGAGTTGAACTCAAGGAAGATTGTTGGCACCTGTGTTACTTTGAATGTAATTGGCCCTACAGTCTCATAAGGAATGGCACTATTAAGTGTGGTGGTGTTGGAGTGGGCGTGGTCTTTATTAGAGGAAGTGTGTCACTGTGGGGGCGGGCTTTGAGGTTTCCTATGCTCAGAATACCACCCAGCGTGTCAGCCAACTTCCTGTTGCCTTCAAGATTTGGACTCTCAGCGGCTCCTCCAGCACCACCTCTGCCCCCACGCTGCCATGCTCCCCACCATGGTGATAACGGACTGAACCTCAACGCAATGTTTTCCTTTATAAGAGTTGCCGTGGTCATGGTGATTCTTCACAGCAATACAAACCCTAAGACAGCATCTATTCCAGATCTATCTTGGGATTGTGGGCTCCCTAGGCCCCACAATCCATGAGCAGGTGAGCTCACCTGTCTACCCAAAGTCACCCCCACCCTCCAGCCTACTGCAGCTCTAAACCAGTGTTAAATGAGTGAGTCTCTCAGGAAAGCCTGGGAACCCACCATATGGGTCAGCATTTTACTGGAACAGCTTGCCACTCTGTTTTCAACTCTTAAAAAATATTCTTTTTATTTCATATATGTGCACCATGTGCATACAAGTGTCCACAGAGGCCAGAAGTGGGCATCAGATTCCCTAGAAGTGGGGTTACATGCAGTTGTAAGCCACCAGATGTCGGTTCTGGGAGCCCAACCCAGGTCCTCTATGAGAAAGGCAAGTGTTCTTAACTGCTGAGCCGTCTCTTCAACCCTGTTTCAGCTCCTTCTATGGCAAACCCTTTGACTATCCACCTTCAGTCACACTTTTCATTCATCATTTGTGTGGTTGCCTCACTACCCAACCCCTCAGGCTATACTGATCTTTATTTTTTTAATTTTGTATAGATGGGTATTTTGTGTGTGTGTGTGTGTGTATACTTTTGTGAACACACACACATGCACACACACACACACATGTACTACATGAGTGCCTTGTGTCCTATGAAGCCAGAAGAGTTAGCAGGCCTTTTTGGACCGCCACTCCCCAAATCATGTCACAGAGTCTTACTATTAATTATGAACGCAACAGAGAATGTATCAGAGAGTTCCTGGAACTGGAGTTACACACGGTTGTGAGCAGCCATCGTGGGTCCTGAGAATAGAACCTGGGGCCTCTGGAAGAACATCCAATGCTCTTAATCACTAAGCCATGTCTCCAGTCCCTGGCCTTTCCTTCTTATTACAGCAAGAACATAGATGCAATCAGTAGAGAACTTTTGTGCACTTGAAAGGCCCCCAGAGTGGGGAAACCCTCACTCAAGTCTCGGGATAAGCCAACGCCCCAATAATTCAAGAGAGACCGTTCTTGCTGCAAGCACACGAGGTTTATTCGGGGAACCAGTGCACTGGGGCCGAGCTCATGACCCTCGCAGGGGCAGAGGAGTTCGACCCCTAGTCGCTGCAGTCAGGGGTTTTTAAAAGGGAAAAACCGAATCAGGGAGTTAGGCAAACATCATAAAGGATGAGAAGTTAAATGATAGCTTATGTCTTAACAGGAAGGTTATCTCAAGCAAGCATTCTTTGGGCATTGCACAGTTAAACATTGAGCAGGAATGTGGTGAGCTAGTTCCTGGATCAGGGAGGGTTATCTTTTAAGTTTATCTTGAGGTCTCCGGTTTCTCAGGAGAGGGCAGAAGGGCAAGTCACCCTGTGATGGGCTTGTCACTCCCTAAATGTTGAGTTGGGATCTCTCACACTCGTGCATCCATGCCTTCATGATTTGTTTTCCTAGGGCTGTAGAAGGCTCACTTAGCACTCAAGTGCCCAGGCCTGCAATACATAGCTAGGTCCCATGTTTTTTATTTATTTGTTTGTTTTTCAAGACAAGGTTTCTCTCTGTAGACCTGGCTGTCCTGAAACTAGCCCTGTAAACCAGGTTGGGCTCCCAAGTTTTGGGATTAAAACTGTGGGCCACCACTGCCCACCCCTACGCCCCATCTTGCCACTTGCTTCTGCACATCCAGCATCTAAGCCCTGCATCTCACCCCTCTCTGCTTATGATCTGCCAGCAGCACACCAGGCGCTTGTGTTTGCTTGGCCTGGCAACCTGCCTTCTTTCTACATCCCTCCAACCTGCCGGAGTCCTCGGTGGGGCTGACACTACCCTTGCTATCTCCAGTCGGCCTGCTGTTTTGAGCCCAACTCAGCCAGGCATTGTCCCACCAATGAACTCCATTTCCCGCAGACACTGGCTACCAGCATCTTGTCAGCGGCTTTCACAGACCAGATCACTCTTTCTGCCTGAGCACCAGGACCCACGGGCCCTAGATTCGTCCTGCCCCGCTGGCTCTTCTCAGGTGCTTGGCTGGAGCTTTTCCCCTGCCAGTCTGTCTTTGGCAAGCTAAGGTCCATGAAGCAGACTTCCCTCCCCTCATGCTCATTGTCTCATAGATCCAATGATGTCACCTCTGCACCGGAGAGTCCCACTCCAGCTGAAGCTTTGCCTAGACTGGTTCCCTGAGAAACCATTCAATGCTCATCCTTAACACGCTCACGTACACATGCATGTACATGGGGACACACACACAGGCACACTGACTCACACACACACACACACACACACACAGGCACACACAAGTATACAGGCAAAAGCAACTAAAGGAGAGAAAATCTTGTTTGGCTATCGTTCAGAAGAGTCTATCTGTCACATCAGGGCACAGCAGCTGTGGCAGCTCCAACTATAGTGACAGGGTCTTCTGGCTTCTTAGATCACAGGGGAGAGAAGAAGCAGGCTCAGCAGGACTCTCAAAGGCCTGCCCCCAGTGCTCACCTCCACCAGCTGTGCCTCTCGCCCCTAAGGCTTTCCAACCCCTCAGAACTGCACAAGCAGATGGGGACTGGAGAGTCAAACACACGAGCCTGGGGATGAGTCACATTCAAATCAGAGTTCACAGAAGACTCGGTGACTCCGATCTTCCCAAACTGCTCTGCTCCTGCTGTCCCAAAGCTACTTTTTACATTTACTCTTTATGTATATGAGTGTCTTGCCTGCCTACATGTATGTGTACTGCATGTATGTATGTGTATGTGGTACCCTCAGAGGTCAGAAGAGGGCATTGGATCCCCTGGCACTGGAGCTACAGGTGGTTGTGAGCCACCATTGCGGCTGCTAGAAACTGAATCCAGGTCCTCTGCAAGAACAATAAATGTTAGCTGCTGAGCTATTTCTTTTTTATTCTTTTCTTTTTTTAATGTGTCTTGATTGGGGAAGTCCTTCTGCGTATATGCTGTCTTATTGGTTTATTAAATAAAGCACTGTTGGCCAATAGGGAAGCAAGATAGGTGGGACTAGGAGTCGAGGAGGATTCTGGGGACTCGTCCAGGAGCAGAGGCATGGTCACTCACCATGTAGGACACCAGAAGAGTAAGAGGTGTGGACCCTTTCTCCGGTAAGAGAAGACCATGTGGAAACACTTAGATTAGCAGCTATGGGTTAATAATTAAGTCAGAGCTAGCAGATAAGAAACCAAGCAAACGGCCCACAGCTTCATGATTAATAGTGTCTCATGTGTTATTTGGGGGCTGAGATAGTGGCGGGACCCAAACTGGTGGGAAGGGTACATGTTACAATGTCCGGGGGTTTTGTCTGCACCATGTCTGTGTACCACTTGCATGCTGTGCCCATGAAGGTCAGAAGAAGGTGTCGGAAGCCCTAGGACTGGAGTTGTTACAGCAGTTGTGAGCCGCCAGGTGAGTGCTGGTAACAGAACTTGGGTCCCCATGGAGGAGCACCAAGATACCGAGCCAGTTCTCCAGCCCCAGACTATCCCAAATCTTGGTGATTAGCGTGTTCCTTCCTTCTGTTGTTTAGGCCCCGAATTTGTAATCTTCTTTGATGCTGCAGTGTAGCATTGTTCCTGAAGAAACATAAACAAAAACAAACGTAAACAAACACCTACAGAAGATTAAAGTAAGCATGTCACTGAAGTCCACCTGAGCGAACCAATGAGTTTACCAGTGGTCCTCACAGTTGTGTAGGGGATTGGTGTCTTAGTGTTCTATTGCTGTGAAGAGACACTGTGATCACAGAAACTCTTATAAAGGAAAACGTTTAATTGGGGCTGGCTTACAGTTTCAGAGGTTTAGTCCACCATCATCATGGTGTGACGTGGTAGCATGCAGGCAGAAACGACCTTCCGGCAGCAGAAGCGAAAGCGGCAGCTAGGCCCAGCTTGAGCATCTGAGATGTCAAAGCCTCATACTGACACAGTTCCTCCCACACAGCCACAGCTACTCCAACATGGCCACACCTCCTAATAATGCCACTCCCTATGGGTGAAGCATGAATCTATAGAGGGTATTCCCATTCAAATCACCAGAACTGGTTACTTGTAGGAGTGACTAAAAGACAGCATCACCATAGCCTACCCCCACATAGCTCACACAAGCTGGAACCCTGGAACTCACTGTACAATCTACAGGCAGCTGGGCAGGTTGAGGAGAATCTCTCCCAGGCGCTCAGTTTGTCTGATCTCAGCAGTCCTTATTCCTTATATGAGCTTGGAGAGGAATGAGCCTGGAACATCTGGTCAGTATCAGGGACTTCCTGAGGTTCTTCAGTTGTTTGCTTCCTGATGAAGCCTTCCTTTAGAACTTCCTGGCCGGGTGGTGGTGGCGCAGCTGGGTAGTAGTGGTGCACACCTTTAATCCCAGCACTCGGGAGGCAGAGGCAGGCGGATCTCTGTGAGTTCGAGGCCAGGCTGGACCGACAGCCTCCAAAACAAAACAGAGAAACCCTGTCTCGTAACAACAAAAAAAAAAAAGAAAAGAAAAAGAAAAAAGAAAAAAAAGAAGAAGAACTTCCTGGTCAGCTGGGCGTTGATGGTGCACACCTTTAATCCCAGCACTCAAGAGGCAGAGGCTCGTGGATCTCAGTGAGTTTGAGGCCAGCCTGATCTACAGAGGACAGCCTCCAAAGATACACAGAAAAACCCTATCTCAAAAAAAAAAAAAAGAAAGAAAGAAAGAACTTCCTGGTCCTAAGGAGCTGCCCTCCAGCACAGCAGATTTTAACTGCTGCTGTGTGCCTCCCCACACCCAATGTTTAGGTATCGCAAATCACATTGCATTTATCTCCCAGTCTCCCCATTTTTGTTTCTGCTTCCTGGCCCCTCGTCCACAGGCTGACAGAATGGATACAAAGACAGAATCCATCCTTCTGCTGAATACAAGAAACACACCTCAACTTCAAAGACAGACTTTACCTCAGAGTAAGGGGTTGGGGAAAATTTTTCCAATCAAATGGACCCAAGAAACAAGCTGGTGTAGCTATTCTAATATCTAACAAATTAGACTTCAAACTAAAGTCAGTCAAAATATAATCTTTTCATATTCATCACAAGAGAAATCCATCAAGATGAAGTCTCAGTTCTGAACATCTGTGCCCCCAAATACAAAAGCGCCCACATTCATAAAAGAAACATTTCTGTAACTCAAATCACACATAAAACCCCATACACTTACAGTTGGAGACTTCAACACCCCACTCTCACCACGGGACAAGAATACCAGACAGAAACTTAACAAAGAAATAAAGGAACTAACAGAAGAAATGATTCAATTGGTTTTAACAGACATCTATAGAACATTCCATCCAAACACAAAAGACTATGCCTTCTTCTCAGCACCACATGGAGTCTTCTCTAAAACTGACCATATATTCAGCAACAAAGCCTCTAAACGAGGAGGTGGGTTTATTACCATAGCTGACAAGAAGAGGACAATTAGCTGGGCTTGGTAAGAAGTTTCTGTAAGAGGCTCAGAAGGAAGGGGCTTTGATTTCTGCATATGCCTTCAGCTTAAGGTCAATCATTCTTAACATCTCTACTGGGACCAAAGGAAGTCTCTGCCATTCCCATGGGCCTGAATCATTTGACATGCCTGTGTTCTTGGCAATAACACATTCACTCAGTACCTCATCTGTGTCTCACAATTTATGAGATGTATGTACATGAAGCCACACATGCATACATACATGAATGCATGCATACATGCTGTAGCTGTTTGAATAAGAATGGCCCCCATAGATTCATATATATATTTGAATGCTCAGTCACCAGGTAATAGCACTATTTCAAAGGATTAGAAGATGTGGCCTTGTTGGGGGAAGTGTGTCACTTGAGGTGGACTTTGAGGTTTCAAAATCCCATGCCAAGTTCAGTATCTCCCACTTGCCTGCCAATCAGGATGTAGCTTTCAACTACATCTCCAACACCATGACTGCCATACATACTGCCATGCTTCCCAAGGTGGTGACCTGGACTAAACCTCTGAAACTGTGAGCCAGCCCCAACTAGGAGTTGCCTTGGTCATGGTGTCTTGTCACAGCAATAGAATAGTGGCTAAGACACATACACATATAAATATATTTCACTGGGCCTTTAAGGTTGGTTGGTTGTGTTTAACTAATAAAAGGTGTTTATTAATAAAAATAAACTGCAATATCACCTGTTTTCATTACAAGAGTAAAACGTGAGGGAGACCTGCCTTTTCTGTTAACTCTGAGAAGCTGTGCTGGTTGCATGCCTGCTCATACGCCTTCGGTCCCCTCTGCAAGAGCGACTGTGTGTCACCAGCACTCCCTGCGCGCATAGCGTCCTGCTGCAGGAAGCTGTGTCCCACTTGCCTGCTGCTGCCTGGAAGCCCCCACTGGGAGTGGGCTCTGAGCTCATGGAGACTACCTCCACCGTGAAAGGTATTCGGGAATGTCAGCTTTCCTGGGGTCTGAGCCCCTGTCCCTCAACGTTGCTCGGTTTCTCCTGATGCTCCTGTGTCCTGTGACTGCACTGGAAACATCGCGTATGGCCTACAGAAGCATCTAGAACTTGAGTGGGCTTAGGAAGAAGACGGCATCAATGAGAACTAGAATCTGCACCATCTGTTTGGGGAGTGTTGAGGATTATCTTCCCAAACTTCCCTCTCTAAAGAGCAACTGGGAAGTCTATCTGAAATTGTAACATCTGGATTAAAGCGTGCAGTCATGGGGTGCTTGCTGGGCTGTAGTGGCACACACTTTTAATCCCAGCACTCAGGAGGCAGAAGCAGGCAGATCTCTGTGAGTTCAAGGCCAAAGTGGTCTACAGAGTAAGCTCCAGGACGGCTAGAGCTACACAGAGAAACCCTGTCTCAAACAAACAAACAAATGAACAGAATATATACGGCACTTGGAGTGCAGTATCACAATATGTGACTATCAGGCGCAAAGCAAATTTTTAGAGACACCAAGTGATAGTTGTTGGGTGTGGCTGACCATGAACACAGCCCACACTGAACACAGCTGTCCTCGGAACTCTCTGGAAGGGCTGTGCAGCACTTTGGGAAGAGTGAAAGGAGCTATATCTCCCCTCAAGGACCTCCTGTAACCTCTCAGAGAGTGTGGTGTGTGTCCCTGGAGATTGTCAGTCCCGGGGACAGCTGACTCAGGACTGAAGAAGCTAAAGTTGGGAGGACACTGGTGGCTTTCACCTGGGGACAACAGAACAAAGGATGTTGTTACTTTGCAAATCTGCACCTAGAATAGTCCAGAACTCTCTTGGGGGAAAAAAGTTGGAGGATCTGCACTACCTAGTTTCAAAAAATTATTGTAAAGCTACAATAATTAAACAGCAGCAAAAGATTAGTTAACAGAACATCTAAAGAAAGACAGGAGTTGGTGTCTGGTCCCAGGGCAATTCAGTGGGATAAAAAATATTTTCAATAATTGGGGCTGAAACAACTGGATAGCCACACTCATAAAAAGAGTAAGAAGATGCTGAGCATAACGATATGAATCTTTAGCCACATCACATGGGCGGCAAAGGAAAATGGATCTCTGTGAGTTCAAGGTCAGCATGTTCTACATAGTGAGTTCATGGACGGGACTACATAGTAAGACATGGTTTCAAAAGGGGGAAGAGGAGGAAAAACTCTACCCTTGCCTCCCACTTATTTTTTAAAATGTGAAGCCGGGCATTGGTGGCGCACGCCTTTAATCCCAGCATCGGGAGGCAGAGGCAGGCGGATCTCTGTGAGTTCGAGGCCAGCCTGGTCTACAAAGTGAGTTCCAGGACAGCCTCCAAAGCTACAGAGAAACCCTGTCTCGAAAAAACCAAAAAAAAATTTTTAATGTGTAATTATTGGGAAGGGGTGTAAGAAAGAGAGAGGGCTCTGGATGTAAGGGCGTGTCCATGCCATGGTACCTGTGTGGAGTCAATGGACAACACTGTGGAGTCAGTTTTCTCCTCTTTGTGGGTCCTAGGGATCGAAGTCAAGTCATGAGGTTTATGTGGCAAGTGCTTTTACCTACTGAGCCATCTCACCAGCCCCAAATTTCAAAAAGTTTAAAGATAATTGTTCTACTTGTCTGCTTCTGAGTAACAATGTTATTAACAATGCATGTACACAGCATTTATTATCCCACATTTATTATCCCACAATTCCACAGGTTGGGAGTCTAGATCCTTTGCTGGGAGTCCCCACAGCCGCTGTCAGGCTGAGCTCTCCTGCAAGACTCAACAGGCTACAACTACTGGAAAAGTCAACTTGTGCAGTCACTGAACAGGACCTCACAGTGTGGCCCTCAGCTCCTAGATGTCACCCCAGATCCTTGTCATGTGACCGACCATCTGCTGTCGCATAGTCAGAGTCTCCAGCTAGATGGAGAAACTAACTGCTATCTTAGGTAACCCATGATCGTGTGCACCCTTCCGCTTTATAGTAGTCTGCTGCCTAGAGCCAAGCCACAGGTCCTGCCCACACTCAAAGTCAAAAAGCAATGCATAATAATGGGGGAAAACTCAGTTGCCCTGCCCTATGTCTGTAGATTCAACTAACTGTGAAATGAAAATTGGTGGCCACACGCCTTTAATCCCAGCACCTGAGAGGCAAAGGCAGGTGGATCTCTGTGAGTTCCAGGACAGGCTCCAAAGCCACATGAGAAAGCCTGTCTTGAAAAACATATATGTATGTATGTATGTGTATATATGTGTATATGTATATACACATACATATATGCATATATATGCACATACATACATACATACATACATGCATGTATGTATGTATGTATGTATATATGTGTGTGTATGTATGTATGCAGAGGAGGAAACACTTCTTCTGACCAAGCATGCATAGATTTACCTTCTTGTCACCTTTCCCTGAACGACGCTATCTGGTACCCACTTGAATAGCATATACTTTCTAGTCTATATTACAAACTACCTAAAGACGAGTCAAAGTGCAGAGAGAATACAAACAACTTGAGTCTCCCTGAAGGTCCTGGAAACCAAATTCCTGGGGATCTCTAGGGAGACTTGAGTTCAGGGCCATGCCGATCATCTGTAGACAAACACTTCTCGCAGACGGTCCTGTGTGCCCCGTCTGCTAGTATCTTTCCCATGAGTGGCTTTGCTTCTCTGCTCTCGCCCTAGCTCCTGACGGAAGGAGAGAGGCAAACCTGTCAGCATCATCGCACACACAGTTCCCAAAGGGTGGGCACAGCCAGCGGACAGCCAATGGGCAGCTTCCTGGGGCTTGTGTTCCGTTCAAATCCCAGCTTGTCTACTCGTGAGGAAATTGCCTCGTGAAATGATAGGAATTACTGTTATTTATAGGTGATACTAACTAGCACTACTGTGCTGTAAATGGCTACATCCGATAGGAAATAGAAATGAAGATGTTTTCTGTGGCAGCAATGTCTTCGCATATGCTGAAACATCAGGGTTCCCCTGAGCAGGGACTGCTGCTGCCTTGGATAAGGGTGACTACAGTCAAATGTGCATGTGGCCTCTTACCAGCCATCTTCCTCAGGCCGTCTCTCGCTGTCTCCTGCATGTAGTAATTATTATAGCCACAAGGGGGCAGAATGTGGCTGTGTATACTATTTGTTTTTTTTTAAGGGACAAAGTTATAGTACTACATTGTAAGATACACTGTGTTCCAGTCATGGTTTTAATTTGACTTTTATTTCCTACATACATGAATTAATTGTACTCTTTAAGGCAAGAGAGGTGGAAATCACAAATTCTTTTGGGAAAATTTTGTTCTTAGCCTATAGCTGGCTAAATTAGCGGCTTAATTCTCTGTTTAAAATGCCATGATTCATCGGTTTTCTGGGAGTCATTTCCTGCAGGTCTTAAAGAGGCCTTATGGCTCTAAATTGCTCTACATTCCTTATTCCTGTTATGCTTCCTGCAGGCCATCAAGTTCATGAGTTTTATTATAGCCTTGCAAATTAGTAGAAAAAATTTACTAGCCCATAAACATTTTCTCAGTTTCATCATACTCCTGGGGGCAGATTGGTAATGGAAGCTGAAGGTGCTGTTATTCATAGCTCACTCGGCTGTAAAACTGATGGTTATGCAGCCCACTTCAGGAGGAGTGTGTGGGATACTGGAAATGGGAGTGTGTGTCCAAATTAACCCACTGCTCAACACCTCACACATCCTATGGTAAGCGCAATATGCCCAGGTCTAACTTCAGTGGCAAATGGCGGTTACCCATACTGTGGTCTTGTAGAGTGAAGCCTTTTCCTTGCCAGCAGCTTTGGTTTTATCCCCCGCCAGTCTCCTGGGCTCTGCCACGTTGTAGTCCCCAAATAACACGCAAGACGCTGTATTAATTATGAAGCTGTTGGCCTTGCTTGTTTCTTACTGGCTAGCTCTGAATTAAGTATTTATTCTATAATTGTTAATCTAAGTATTTCTCTTACCAGAGAGGTTTCCGGGCTTCTTATCCCTATAGCAGTTACATCTTGACTCCCTGTGTTTCTCCTTCCCAGAGTCCTCCTAGACTCCTAGTCCCACCTATCTTGGTTCCCTATTGGCCAACAGTGCTTTATTGACAAATACACAGGACTTCCCCCATCATGGTCTGAATGTTTGTGTCTCCCAAAATTCATATATTTGGGGAGATGGCTCAGCTGATAAAGTGTTTACCACACAAGTATGAGAACCTGAATTCAATGCCCAGGACCCGTGTAAAAAAATAGATATGATGGTGTGGGGCTGTGGTCTGGGCACTGTGGAGAGTTAAAAGGGCAAATTCCTGGGGCGTACCGGCCAGCCAGCCTAACTAACTGTAAAGTTCAAGGCAATGAGAGAGAGAAATCAGGTCTCAATAAACAAGGGGCACAGTTCTAGTGGAGAGAAAGGGTAGTGTGGGGTTGTAAATATAGTTTCTTGTCGCCCTCTTCTAAACCCCAAATAAACATACAGAGGTGCTATATTAATTATAAACTGTTGGCTGATGGTTAGGGCTTCTTGCTGGCTAGCTCTGTCTTAATTATTAACCCATAAGTACTAACCTGTATATTTCTACATGGCCTTATCTCATTGGAGAATGCCTGACGTGTCCTATCCTCCCGGTCCCTCCATGACACCCCTTCTGTGCCCTCTCTGCCTACCTTTCCAGAATTCTCCTCGTCTCCTAGCGCCCCCACCATCTCCTATCTTCCTGCCTCTATCAGTCAAACAATGTTTTATTCGTCAACCAAAAAGAGAAACATACATACAGAAAGACATCCCCCATCATGGAGTAGCCAAAACATGGATACCCAGTATTCTCAGGTCTGTGCTATATTTGCTCATGTGATCTGACAAATAGCCATGACCTGCTGGGCATAGAAACTTCCTGTAAAGTGTGACCTATCAAGAACCTATCAAGAAGAGGGTTCTTCCCCGAAGTCGAGCTTGGATAAGCATTCTGAGTAATCAAGGGTTGACCTAAGACCCAAAAGCTGAGTGAGCACTGAAAGGGTTAACTAAACTCAAAGGCTTCACTTCTAATAATTTAGAAATAAAGAGACCAGACCCTCACTCAGCCCCCTGCTTTAGCAGCCATGACAGGCTATAGAAAAGACACATAGGCCTCTGACACAAGGAAACTCCAGATCCTCTAGCCTCCTGGAGCCTAGGGCCAAAACTGAACACAAAGAAACTCCAGAGCCCACCTAGCCTCCAGACGCTTGGTTCCTGGGAACTGTTTGACCACAAAAGAAGCTCCAGGGGAGACCAAAACCTCCCCTGTAGTCTCAGGATATAGTTCTGAAAACTATTGGTATCTATATACAAAGGCCACCTGCAAGTAACAAGACAATGCCATAGAAACCACAGAATGTTCCCTCTCAGCACTGACCAATGAGAATAACTTGTATTTCACTGCCAAAATATGACTTTGAGAAATTCTCCTAATTGTTCCCAAACGTCAACCAATCAGAAACCAACCCATACCTACTGATGTAATCCTGTAACTTTTGTCTATAAAACCTAACAGTAGACAGGGAACTTCACTCCTTCTGGAGGCTGCTAAGACAGCTTACTAGACAGGGTCCCTGTCATGGTTGGATGAACAATCAATAAAACCTTGCTTTTACGTTTTGGTGGGTCTGTCTTCCTGGTGGTCTCTGGGGATCTTTGCAACTTGGGCACAAGAAGCATGGTGGTTCATACCTGTGACCATGTGCTGGGGGACAGTGGCAGGAGGGTCCCCACAGGTTGCAGATCAACTACAGAGACGGAATCTGAAAAAAAAAAAGAAAGAAAGGAAAAAGAAGGAAGGGCCTTTGTTCCCTTCTAGGCAAAGAGAATCGTCACAGGCCAAACCTCACGACCACATGGACTGAGGACTTAAATGCCCCCCTAAAAAAAGAAAATGCCATTCTATTGGAGAAGAAAAGAACTATTGTCTAGGAGTTAGGTTTAAAAAAATCCTGTATAAACAGTCAACAGCTGTTCTTAGCCTTTGTTTTTAGAGCACAAGGGAGGGGGAGAGGGGGGAGACACACACATATGACATTCTTTCAAATGCAGTTTTTGTTTCAGAGCCCAGATTTTCTACAACTAATTTCCAACCCAGAACTAGGGCTTGGTTCAAAGTTTTGTTTTGAAGATTACAGACAACAGCAAACTTCAGTCAACCACAGAGGTCCAGACAGAGGCCGCAGCAGGCAGCTTCGCTGCACCGGTGGGGAGGCATGCATCTGCACCGCCTGCAGCAAGCCTGTGCTCGAAGGACCCGAAAGTGGGGCTCCCATTTCTTGGAGGGCATCAGGAAGACAGAACATACACCCACAGAGCGGCAAACAGCTCTTCAAGGCCATGTTTGACTTCAGCCCCTTAGCCCTGTCCAT
The DNA here is from genome assembly GCF_017639785.1 of Mesocricetus auratus. Classification (NCBI taxonomy): domain Eukaryota; kingdom Metazoa; phylum Chordata; class Mammalia; order Rodentia; family Cricetidae; genus Mesocricetus; species Mesocricetus auratus. Next base: position 3,299,513 of record NW_024429199.1, read on the forward strand.
GTGAAAAGCTGTCCCACGGGACCTAGCCTCTAATGAACACTCCTCTGGTAAACAAGGGCATTATAGAGGTTTCCAAAGGGATAACTATCAGCTAAGTCCTGTAATCAGGAAGTCAGAGGGTAAACCAACAGTGAGACGAGGTCCTTCCTGTAAAGAAAGTTGGGGTGAGCCCTTACCTTTTCTGCCTTGCTAGTTCTATTAATGTTCTTTATCCCCCAAACCCAAGACAGTCCTTCGTAGAATTCTTACACCAGAAGTCATCTCTCTCTCCCTGTCTCTTTTTAAGTGACATATGCAGATGTCATTACAGTGAGAGACGGAACTTCAAACAGTCTTCTATTTCCTACACCATTGCTTTATTCTCAAATATTTGACCTGAGGACCATGACGCTGGCCGGTGTGTATCTTGACACTGTGTCTATATGTGTCCATTCCCACTATCATGACAGAGCCAAGCCCCTGAAGGCCATGCTACCACAGTGCCATACGCTCTGAGTCACAATATGTGACTAGTGCACAGGGGACTCCCAGAGAGCAGAGAAACTCTCCAAAGCCCGAGAAACATGCAGTGAGAAGAAATCTGGGAAGGGGGAGGTCAGACAGAAGGCAGTCTGCACGGAGCCCTGAGCCTCCCGCAAGGTGTGAGAACCAGCGTTCCCTCCTTAAACCCCAACCTTTGAAGAAGGCCAAACCAACCTGCTGCAATCTGGAAGAAACTTGTGGAACCTTCTGGAGTAAAATACCTTTATTCTTGACCTCAGGTCTCCCACAGACCATGAAAAATCAGAGTCAAAGAACTCTAAACAACAGAGGGGAAAAAAAGGATGAGTTGAGGAGAAGAACCATTAGATGTCTCTGCAAACTAGCCACAATGTGACATGGAGAGATGGGAAGACAGAAAATGTGAAAGAGGGGTTGAGACCTGGAGGCGGAAAGGGTACAGTCAAATACACTGGCAACCTAGTCTCCAGGAGACGAGGAGAGCAGAGAAGAGGTGGTATTCAAGCCAATAAAACAATAAACGAGTTTCTGGAACTGACCAGGCCTGCAAGTCCTAGAGCACTGGAGCCTCCGCCTGCCTACACTGCACCATGAACCTCTCTCTGTGAGTCGGCACCCAGACTCATCATAGCAAAGCTGCAGAGTGGCCAGACTCAAAAAGGAGTGTGTAAGGAAGATAAAAGAATAAAAGCTAAACGTCCTGCAAAGAAAATGACTGGCCTGTCAATGAACGCTGCTACAGAACCCAGAAAACTGTGCAAGGGCTTCAAAGCAGAAAAAGCGAACCCTGGGCGCTACACACAATGTGCAACTCCCTTTAAGAATGAATGGGAAAGCCGGGCGGTGGTGGTGCACGCCTTTAGTCCCAGCACTGGGGAGGCAGAGGCAGGTGGATCTCTGTGAGTTCAAGACCAGCCTGGTCTACAAGAGCTAGTTCCAGGACAGCCTCCAAAGCCACAGAGAAACCCTGTCTCGAAAAAAAGGAAAGAAAGAAAGAAAGAAAGAAGAAAGAAAGGAAGAAAGGAAGAAAAAAGAAAAAAGAATGAGTGGGAGACAAGATTTTGAAATAAGCATTATGTATGGACAAGAAAATGAGCAATCTGAGGAGGTGCGAGGCTTAAGCTTCCTCCTGAACACATTCCAGGAATTCTTTTATGTGAAAAACAAATTTAATAGGAGGTTAGCGTTTGCGGAGTTGAGTGACAAAGACAGGCTTTCATATTCCCTGACTCTGGGAACTCAGGAAACAGCTGAGTGATGGGTGGTTTAGAATGTCAGAGAGCAGCAGTCATCAGGGGCTCCCCACTCTCAATCACTTCCAGCATTGTCTGCCTCTGAGACTGTTCTTCAGAGGCGAAATGTTTTTCCAAGCCATATTGTGTAGCTTCCACGTGCTCAGGCTGACTAATGTGTTAGCCACAGGTTACAACATGAGAGGCTCGAGACAACAGTCTCCATCTTCGCTTAACAGCCTCGCTTCCCCAGTCCCATGGCCCGGACTTACTCTCCCACGGAAACCTCTAATTTGATTTTTGTTGTTAATCTCCACATTCACCATAGCTCTCTCATCCTTTTCCTAGACTGTCTTGTCAGCTGGTCAGATAATGTGTGAGCCCAGCTGCCAAGAGAGCCAAAAATAGGAAGCCCAGGAAGAAGACGAAAGAGGAGCTGGAGCAGAATGAGCAAAGCTATGCTTTCCATACGGGAGGAAAACATGGGCCAGGCCAGCCGGGGTTACATAGTGAACTCCAGGCCATCCAGGGATGCACAGTGAAAGTTTGTCTCCAATAGGTAGGTAGGTAGGTAGGTAGGTATAAAGATGGATAAGATAGATAGGTAGGTAGATAAATAGATACACACTCACACAAAAGAGGAGCTGGAGCAGAATGAGCAAAGCTATGCTTTCCATACAGGAGGAAAACATGGGCCAGCCCAAGACCCAAGAATCTGAATCGGCATGGCAAGCCTTGGCTTGAGGATAAATGGAGCAGTGCATGACTATAACTGATGACAATTGCAATGGCTGGGAGGGTGGTAACCCCATGTGGCTTCTAGCCACATAGTGACAAGTGACAAACACGAAGGACAGACTGGACAGAGTCCAGGGTCTTGACTACGCAGAGCCCCAAATCCGCAATTGCCCTGCCAACCAGAGAACTGAGGGCTGAAAGAAAATGTAGAATCTTCTAGATCACTGTCACTTGTGAAGTGGTTTTTTTGTTGTTGTTGTTGTTTTGTTCTGTTTTGTACTTTCTGATGTTTCTGGGATTCTGTGTTTATCCATGCAAAGAAAGCTGTATTTATTTTAGTTGGTGGACTGAAAACACCATGATGGGACTCGGGAGAACCGGGTACAATACTTGACTATTACAGACCACTGAGCTTTGAAATATTCACTTTTTGATTCCTGACTAATTCGTGCGTGTAGAGGGCTTGGAAAGGTCTAGAAAAGGAGTCTTTGGTGATCAGGCTCTACCATTGGCATCACAATTCTGTGTAGTGACCACTGGGATGGAAACATGGCATTAACAGGTTGTGCTACAAGGTCCCTGAGTCTTGAGGTTGTGAGGACCCTAATTGTGTTAAGTTTGGTATAGGGGAGGCTTTGGATCTGTGTGTGTGTGTGTGTGTGTGTGTGTGTGTGTGTGTGTGTGTGTGTATCTATCTACCTACTTACCTACCTACCTTTCTATCTTATCCATCTTTATACCTACCTACCTACCTATTGGAGACAAACTTTCACTGTGCATCCCTGGGTGGCCTGGAGTTCATTATGTAGACCCGGCTGGCCTGGATCTCCCAGATATCTGTCTCTGCCTCCTAAGTAGCTGGTACAACAGGCATGCATCATAGGTATCAGCTCATGTTTACATATTTTTTAAATATTTGACTATTTTGCAATCATGTTCTATGTTGGACATTCTGTTGTAAATCAATAGACAAAGATATGGAAATATAAAAATATATGTAATTTATTATACATAAATTATTAAATATATTTGTGTGCCGGGCGGTGGTGGTGCACGCCTTTAATCCCAGCACTTGAGGGGCAGAGGCAGGCGGATCTCTGTGAGTTCGAGGCCGGGCTGGACCGACAGCCTCCAAAACAATACAGAGAAAACCCTGTCTAGTAAAACCAAATATATATATACATATATTTGTGGAAATGTATAATTAGTAAATATGTGAGTCAGAAGAAGAGGCAGAACCCCCATAGTGGTTTCTACAAGTGAATTCTGAAGAGTGGTTACCAGGGATTAACGACATCAGAAATCGGTCAGAGAGACAGAAGGGAGCATGAGGAGGAGCATCAGAAGAGCACAGGGGAAAGAGCAGCTCACACCCTCAGCTCCAGAGCCCAAACAGAGCATTCAAGAGGGAGGCCATCTTGTCCAGGCCTCATGGGTAAAGAAGGTCATGAGGGTTGACCTCTCCCTAAACCCACTCTCTGGAGTACCGAGGCAACTATCTGCTGAGAGCTGTGCAGGGGTGCCAGGGAAGCTGGCCAAGGGGAGGCACCCTCTCTTGGCAAGCTCTTGCAAAGCCTGCAGGGATCCAACAGAGGTCATTACTGGTGGGTGCCAGGGAGGCTGCCCACAGGAAGGCATCCTGTGCTGTTGGCACCGTGAAAACCTACAAGGTAGCCCTAGACTAGAGAGAGAAGCGCCCCTCTCCCACTGTCTCTCCAGAGTCACTCAGACAAAGCTCAACCCATGCAGGTTATCAAAGGAGAACTGTTTAAAGGGACCCGACCTTGCCCCAGAGCAGCTACTGGATCTGCAACAAAGATAACAAACTCACGACTGCCCCTAATGGGTAGCTTAGGGCATTGGGACATATTTATCAGGACAAACTGCAAGGTAAGAGGACATTCGAGCCCCTACAGCCCCTAGCAGAGATCCTACTCTGACCTATTGGTCAGGGAGAGTTCTAGATGAGGTAATGTCTACGTGGGTATCAAGGGAGTCAGATGAAAAGCAAGCAGACGCTGAAGAGAGGCAGTAATTTATAACGCCCCAAAATAATAATGGGGTGTCTGGGGTTGGAGGGGGACAGGAAGCAGTCCTGCTCTGATTTTGGCAGGCTGAGGCGGAAGGAAGTTGGGCACCGTAGACATTTCCTGAACACCCACCAACTAGGTGTATCTGAGGCTTGAAGGCAACTGAGACAAGCAACAAAGGCAAACGGACAGACGGACGGACGGCCAGGCGGAAGCCTCTGCTGCGCCCGGCCCACCCTCTTCTTTCCCGGGGCTTCAGTTGCCCTGTGCGGAGCCCCGCCTGCTTCGTTGCCATAGCAACATACCAAATGGGGCATATGATCAATGCTTTGGCCAGAGGGTGGACACGAGACTGAAAGTTTTCTCTTGAGATTTGTGCTTATTTTCTTTTCCTGTAGCTGAAGCTCAAATTCAGAGGTCTTCTCATGCTGCCACTTACAAACACCCCCAGCCTTTTCCAGAAAATGTATCTTCAGACCAATGACACAGAAGTAAGAATCAGGGTTGGGCATGTAGCTAACTGGTAAGAGTGATCGCGTGCATGATTAGCAGTGTGAGGGCCTGGATTCAGTCTCCAGCAAAGAGAAAGAAAGAGAGGAAAGGAAAGAAGGAAGGAGACGGGGAGGGAGGGAGGCAGGGAGGGAGGAAGAGAGGGAGGGAGGGAGGACAATAAAAAGAGGGAAGAGAGGAGAGTTCTACAGTGTTCGGCAGCTAAACAACACCCATGCCCCGGTGTTAGACTTTATGTTACCTACTCTTATACAGTCAATACCATGAGCCCAGGCTCTGAAATACCTAATTGCATAACCTTGAACAAATAAATTGACCCTGTGTGCCTCAGTTTTCCCATCTGCAAAGTGGGGGAGGTAATAATACCTACTTCACAAGACTGAGAGGATTAAATGAGTTAATGCATAGAAGGGTTTTTGTTTGTTTGTTGCTTGCTTGCTTTTTGGTGTGTTTCTTTGTTTTGTTTTGTTTTGTTTTTTTAGGACAGAGCTTACTACATAGTAAAAGTACTCTGGATCTCAAATATTAGCAATATTTGAAAACAACAAAATCCAGGCACTACCAGGTGTGGTGATGCGCATCTGTAATTCCAACAGTAGGCAGCCTGAAGTGGGAGGACCAGGGGTTTAAGGACAGCCTCAGCTACATAGTTTAAGTCCAACATGTGCTATATGAGACCCTGTCTCATTAAAAAATAATACAGAAAGGTAAACACCAACCAAGCCACACGGCCTTCAGCCTGCTGCGGTGGCCAGCATGCGAGCACGCCGGCCCAATAGCGGCACGAGGGAGCAGCCAGCCGAGATCTGGCTTGACTCAAGGCCCACTCCATGAGGCAGAGCCCATGCCTGACACGGCTTGGTGGTCAAGAACCCGAGACTAAGACCAATGATCTATGGGAAAATCAGATATTACCGTTCTGCTAAAGCCGTGGCTCTCAACCTTCCTAATGCTGCGACCCTTTAATATAGTTCTTCATGTTGTGGTGACCTCCAAGCACAAAATTGTTTCATTGCTACTCCGTAAGTGTAATTTTTCCAGTGTTATGAATCGTAATGTAAATGTCTGATGTGCAGGTTGTCCGATATGCATCCCCCCAAAGGGGTCAAGACCCACAGGTTGGGAAGCTCTGTGCTAAAGGGATGGGGCAATAAAATGATCCCTGATGACAGTCTGCTATACGCATATCTCACTGCCTTGTTCAGCCGTCATCAGGGAGATTCCTCCTGCAGCAGATGGAGAGGATACCTCGATACACAGCTGGGCAAGGCGCACAGAGAGACCTCGGAACACTCAGCCCAGCGGATGTTTCCACCAAGTTCCGGAACCAAAAGGAAGAGGAAGCACAGAGGCTGTAGGAGCCAGAGGGGATGGAAGACACACGGAAGCAAGACCTCTAAACATCAGGACCGAGGCACACAGCAGCTCACAGAGGCCAAGGCAGCGCCCACAGGGCCCGTGCGTCTGTACCTGGTTGGGTCCTAGAGCTGAGAGGGGAAGTGAACCCTGCCCCATCCCCCGCCCAGAAGCTATCTCCAATTGTTAACCCCTCATAAAGGAAAGACTGGTTTTCTCCAAGGGAGTCTAACTAGGGAAACAAACTACTCTTAAGAGTTGGTGTCAGCCCCGTAGGAGATGGTCAATGCAAAATTAATGCAGTGGCATCTTTGGACAGTCTTTGTTTCCTAATGCTGGGCCAGAGCTTTTCTTTTCTTTTGACCTTACATCTTCTTTGTGTACATATTATGGTTTCTGGTTTTATGAGTTTTTTTTAGGGGAAGGGAGATTCCTATGCATGTGAGGGAGTGCATGCATACGTGTGTGTGTGTGTGTGTGTGTGTGTGTGTGTGTGTGTGTGTCTGTGGTGTGTGTGTCTGTGGTGTGTGTATGTCTGTGCCTGTATGAGTTCCTCCTTTGGCTCTTCTGTTTATTTGTTTTGTCCTATTCTGAGTTGTTTGTTTTTGTTGTATCTCATTTTATTTAATTATTATCCCTTGGAAGTCTGAAAGGGTGTGGATTGAGATGGGGAGGAACTGGGAATAGTTGGGGGAGGTGAAAACATAATTAGAATATATTGTAAGAAAAGAAATCTATTTTCAATAAAAGAAAAAAGAAAGAAAAATAAGGAGGGAAAATTAATATTTAATATCAAGACCCCCTGGGGTCGCCTCCAGGCACTCCTATGCTCTTGCCAGGACTCTGATCTCTCCACAACCACTCCTGAGGGACACCCCAGCACAGAATCCTTTTGTGTGGGCCAGGAGTGCCACCAGTCACACAGGACACCCGGCTCCCTCTTCTATCATCGACTCTGGACAAAAAGCTAAACAAGTACTGGTCCCCGGGGAACTGGTCCAAACAGCTCAGGGCCAGGCAGTGCCAGTGCAAGGGCTTGAAAAGACCAACAACACACAGGCTTGTCTTTGTCATGGCTAACCCTGCTCACAGCCAGACTCAGCACCAGCAGCTGTAAGAGAAAAACGCCTTTCTCTCCATGAAGTAACCGAATCCAGTTGTGAATTGAGGTTGTATGTTAATGGGGTTTAGGAAAGATGAGTGTCTTAGATTTGTCTATTCCCAACTGAGCTATCTTTTTTATTTTTATTTTTCCAGTTAACTCCAGCGAAGCAGGATCCGAGCACATCCTTGGGCAGTAAAATCTCCCATACACACTCACCCAAGAGCTATGCTGGGAATCCTTGAGGCTGAAAGTGGCCTCCTGGGTGGAGCTCGAGACAGGCCCTCTGGATACTGGCTTCTGCTCTCCATAGCTCTGGGGTCGTTTTTAAATAACTCAGTTCTCAGAAATGCTTTAGATCAGCTTTATTGAAATTCCTTTTCAATGGAGTTCCTTTGTCTGATTAACTATGTTCTCTGGGGACTCCCTAAGGGACTTGGGGGTGTTTGGAATTGCTGGTTGGATCAGATTTAGTTTTTTTTTTTAATCTTTTCTCGATGCTATTGCTGCTTGCTTTACTGTGAAGGAAATGACGTCATCCCTGTTGGAGCATCTGCCACCCGCGTCAGAACAGCAGGTTTTACACCACCCAACTGACTGCAGCCTGCCCTGGGGCCTCCATTCTTTAGTTCTTCACAGAAACTCTCAGTAGAGCAGGCTGTACATTTTTTTATCAAGGTGACTTTGGTGGTACTACATTTACAAAACTTAAAAGCAGTGAGGTTTCTTCCTTAGAGAGAAAAACAGAAAGTTCTTGGGTAGCCACCATGTTCCCAGGATTCTCTGTGTGTGGACGCCACTGTGGCACCTGGCCGTCTCTCCCGTCCTGGAGCACCCAGGTGCTCAGTCCTCTGGCTTCTCATCCGGTGAAGGCTCGGCCACCCGCGTCACTCAGCTCTTAGCGAGGTGACTATTTGCAATGGTGAGCCACGGTGCCTGGGAAGATGCAGGGCCACAAGGTAGAGACACGCCAGTGACACCAGGGCACCGTGACTTCCTCAGCCTAATGGAGACAGGAAAGAACAGGTTCTTCCTCCTGAGACAAAGAGCCAGGCGAGAAAGGACCTTCTATACCAGACCTATGACAGCCACCAGGGCAACCCCAGAGCAGAGAACAGGGGGACCCCTACCCGCAGCCCCTGACCTCTGTTCTCCTATCCCAGTCCTGCTGGGAGACCACACTGAAGGCAGGGAGTGATGGGGGCCTGTGGGTGCACCATGAAAGTCAGCCTCCTGGGTTATGATCCATGCAGAGGACAAACTGGAAGGGCCAGTAGGAAAAAGCCAGCCTGCATACAGTACTTAGAGCTGCTAGTCAAGTGCCAAGCACATAATATATGCTATTTCCCCGAGCAAGCACCAGGAAGTGGGACGACCACGTTTGTTGACACACGGGAGAAAGCATACCCGTAGCAGAAGAAAGGTGATGAAACATCAGTGAGTTGGGTGGAAATTTTCAGAGGAGGGAGGGATCTGCGGAGAAAGCAGAAAGGGTACTGTGGACAGAACAGGAAACTGAGCTTTCATGGGGTGTAAAGTCGAGTCAGCAAAGAAGAGAAAGGGTAGGAGGCAGGAGCAAACACCTACATGAAGAATTAGCAACCCAGAGTGTACCACAGGGCGTGCAGTTTGAGCAAGGATGAGATGTCAGACCTGGCTATAAAGGACAATGGGTGACGGCTCGCAGTACGGGAAGCTGCTGCGGCAGCAGGCAGACATTGGTCCCTGGTCTACAGAACAGGCAGTCTGGGAGGACAAAGCCCCGAGGTCCCGGACAAGGATGAACGTGCTGTTGGCTGAAGAAGGAAAGATGGGCTCACGGAAGTGAGAAGGGACCAAGAGCTGGTCCAGGCAGACTAAAGAGGAAGGAGACTGAGTTTGAAGCTGGAAAATCAGCACAGAGCCCTCCTGCGGTGGCCTGTGCTCTCCTCAGGACCAATCCGCCATAGACTCCAGTGCCACAGGAGCAATTCCTGGAGTTCCGCCAACCCTGAAATCCACAGTAAAAACTGCCCCCAAGGGAGATGGGAGGGCAACCAGACTGATACCCAACCTCCTCAGGCCTCAAAAGGACCGAGGAAGTTCCAGCCAGAAACCCTGTCTCCACACGGGCAGTCTAGAGTCAGGATGAAAAGATAGACATTTCTAGTGACCGGGGGCTGGAGAGATGGCTCAGCGGTTAAGAGCACTGACTGTTCTTCCAGAGGATCTGGGTTCAATCCCCAGCACCCACATGGCAGCCCACAACTGTCTGTAACTCCAGTTCCAGGGCTACACACACACACACACACACACACACACACACACACACACACACACACGGACAACTCGGGTTTATATAAAATTCCATCCTAAAAAATCTGCAAAAATAAAAATCTTTCTAACTTGGCTTTGACCTTCCCACTGGGTTTTCTCAAGAACAGGAGCTCCTTTCGATAACTTCACCATTGGTCACCCCCTCCGAAAGTCCCTCCCTGGGGGACTGCCTTCTGGTCATCCACCTGGGTGATGAAGACATCATACTCCTGGGTGATGAAGACGTCACACTTGGGACGTCCAGAAGGGGCACTTGTGGTCTTCCCTTTCAAATGTCCCTTCTTCCACAATGTCCCTAATCTGGACATGGCACCCCACTCTCTCAGGCAGCACCACAGCCTGGATGCCATCTTTGCCTTGTTGCTCACCTGAGCCTGTAACTTCATCTCACCAACAAATGGGACAAGAACTGTCGTTATCCCCGCTGCTTACTGCTGTGAATGAAGTGCAGGCCTGAGTCTGCCGCCTTCTTGGAGCTGGTCCCTGGTCACCTGCTGCCTGACACACACAGAATGTGTGCTCCCTGTCCAGCTCCCGCCACCCGCCTCGCCTGTCATCATTCAAAGAATGGGTTTCGCAGTCTTCCCGAAGACCTCTTTTCTTCTGCTAAAACATGTGTGACAAAATCAGAGATACTGGCAGAAGGCTGCCAGTTTCCAGAAATTGGAGTCATGAGTCTCTCGTTTCCAGTACCAAACAGAAAACACCCCCCCCCCAGATTGTTCTGACCCTGAAGGGTCTACAAATAGAGCTATTCCTTGTGTAACTCACCAGCTTAGCGCAGAAACATCTGTTTGAAGATACAAACATTGCATTAGTGACTCACCTGTGGGCAATGTGATGGTCTGAATTACAGTTTCTGGGAGAGAGAAGGAGTTTGCTGATGAGACAAACTCGGTCACTTCAACCGAGCAGCTCTGCAGAGATCTCCTGGAAGCTAAGCAGTGTTGATGTGTGCACAAGGGGAGTTCGGGGTCATAAGACAGGTGCAAGAAGGCTCAGCTGCAGGGCCTTCCTCGGTGTTTGTTGGGCACGTCCAGTCTTTGGTCTCACCAGGAGATGGCATCAGAATGCTTTCAAGAGACCCCCCCCCCCCGCTAGGCCAGCCACACCAAAAGCTCTTTCAGAAACCCAAGGCAGCCTCTGAAAAGGAGCCACGTGGTCTTTGTCCCTGCCTGCGCAGCATCTGAAATTGCACTTTCCTTTTGGTACCTTGTTCACTTAATCCTGTTCTGTCTTTGAACCATAAGGAACCCCAGGCTACTGCAGGTCCTAAGATACACACAAACATGTTTGGGGTGGTCACACTTTCTCCCCTGAGAAAGGCGATCCACACAACCAGCCCAGTTACTGAGAAACGCATTCTGGCCAAACAAGTGGGCCCAGTTACCATATCGGTTTCATTTCTGTCCCTGTGTTACTATACGGAGAAAAATCTATATAGGGGATAAATGGTTTGTATTAGCACACCATTCCAGGTTATAGTTTATCATTGTGGGATGGTCACTGTGGCAGGAACTTGAGACAGATGGTCACATGCATCCAGAGTCAAGAAGCAGGAGGAATGAAGGAGTGTGTGAGCAACTGTGCTCAACTTCCTTTCTCCAGCCTATACAGAATCGGATCCCCTCCCCTTTGTTTTGTTTGGTTTGATTTTGGTTTTTTGAGACAGGGTTTCTTTGTGTAACAGCCCTAATTGTCCTGGAACTAGCTCTGTAGACCAGGCTGGCCTTGAACTCACAGAGATTTTCCTTGCCTCTGCCTCCTGAGTGCTGGAACTAAAAGCATGTGCCACTACCACCCAGCCTTAGGAAGACACACTTTTAATCCAAATCTTTTGAGCTGGGAAAACACACTTCTAACTTGGGCCACACCTTCTGCTGGAAGCCTATGTAAGGACATAGAAGAAGGAAGCTTTTGCTCTTTTCCTGTTTGCTCTCACCTAGCCAGCAAGTCCATTCTTTTTTGTTTGTTTTGTTTTTTGTTTTTGTTTTACGAGACAGGGTTTCTCTGTATTGTTTTGGAGGCTGTCGGTCCAGCCCGGCCTCGAACTCACAGAGATCTGCCTGCCTCTGCCTCCCCAGTGCTGGGATTAAAGGCGGCAGCAAGTCCATTCTTTTGCTGACATTAAAACAACTTCTTGAGGATATCAGCATATACATAAGACCAGCTAAGGCATCCAGGCTACTGAATTCTTTAACTTCCATTCATTGGCAACCATTGTTGGTTAGCTGGACCATAGTCTGTAAATCATTCTAATAAATTCCCTTTCTACAGAGAGAGATTAATTCTGTAAGTTCTGTTACTCTAGAGAACCCTGACTAATGCATTCTTTATTTTTATTTGCCTGTGTGTTTTCTAAAGAGAGAGAGAGAAAGAAGGTACGGAGTTAGGATAGGGAAGTGGAGAGGAGATGAGGGAGGGAAATGGTCAGTAGAGCACATTATACTAAAAAGTATTTTAAATAAAAAAGTATAATACTTCAAGAGTCTAGTGCAGGAGCTTTCCCTAAAAGGAACATGCTCACTGAAATAAAAAGAATAGCTTTAAGGGTCAGAATTATTTGGAGAAAATTAAATATTCACAACCCAGCAATGGAATTGTACAGTTCTTGAAGTTGCCCATGTGACACCTACAGACTGAAAATCAGTGAAATTATTTTACACAGTGTAAATCTGAGTGAAAAGAAAGGTTGGGCCGACCTTCACTAAGAATCCTTTTTGTGTTTATAAGACACATTTGGGTTTTTTTTTTTTAAACAACAACTGTCTCCTTATATCTGTTAGTGTATGTGGTTTGGCTCTACCCGGGAATGCACCTTTGGAGTTAATCTATGTTCCTAGTCTTACATGTTTGACTTCATTTCCAGTCATTCCCTTTAGGTCTGGCTCTGGTGACTGTGATATCTAAAAGCCACATCTTGGACTAGGGATCTCGCTCAGTGGTGGAACGCTTTCCTGGCACATGCAAGACCCTGAGCTTCAGCTCCCGCCTCATGAGTAATAAAGTAAAATCTTCACATACTACACTTGTCATGCTCTCTGGGAATGTGCAGGAACGTTTCACCACTTACCTGAGATTAATGGTTTGTCTCAGGTAAGGTTTTATTGCTGTGAAGAGACACCATGACCACGACAACTCTTATAAAAGAAAACATTTAACTGGCTAGCTTACAGTGCAGAGGTTCAGTCCATTAACACCATGGAGGGGCATGCAGGCAGACATGGTGCTGGAGAGGTAGCTGGGAGTTCTACATCCGGATCCATAGGTAGCAGGAAGAAAGTAATGGCACACTGGGCCTGGCCTGAGCATATTAGACCTCAAAGTCCGCCCCCACAGTGACACACTTCCTCCAGCAAAGCCACACCTACTCAAGGTCACACCTACTAATAGTGCCACTCATTCATTATAGGCCAAGCATTCAAACACATGAATCTAGAGGATCATACCTATTCAAACCACCATGTGGTTGGAGGATTTTCCTAGAACAGAAGAATGTCACTTGAACCAAAGAATCCATCCACCTGTTCACCACGAGTAGTTCCTGTGGTCGGTAAGACTTCCTCCTTCTTGAGGGCTTTAGAAATCGGCTTAGAGGCAGGCAACTACAATATCTACTCTCTGGACACAGCTGTTGGTTCACATATAGTTGCGTGACCTGCATCAAGCCAGTCACTGAGCCCCCCATGGAACGGTGGCAGCTGCTGGAGAAAACCCTCTTTCCTAGAGCAGATGTGGCTCCAGGGTGGAAGAGTTAGACATCTAGGTCCCAGAGAGGAAGGAGTGAGGCGCTTACTTTGAAAATGATCTACCCAGGCCCAGCGCACTAAATTCAACCCTACGACCACAATACCCCAGAATCCCTCAGTGAAAAGGGAATAGAGCAACCTCCACCTTCCGTTGTCCCTGGGAACGGCACCAGCTGACTCACACCCCCGATCACATGACTGCTTTACCTCTGTGCTCTTCCCGGTTTTTCCAGGAAAACGTGTGGGTGATTTGGTCCACGTAAGTCATCTCTTAGGAATCCCAGATTTCTGCCTGAGCCTTGGCTCCCTGAGGGACCTCACTCTTGGGTTCAAGTAGCCAGAGCCCATCCTCGTTTCTCCTTCCCTCTCTACCCGCCTTCTTTTCTGTGGGCTCTGGACCTGAAATGCAGGCAGCAAGCACCTTTACACTCTTACTGGCTATGACAGTGTTTTTCTTTTGGGTCCTAAAATGTATCGTCGTCTTACAACTTGATTATAACAGGCCTTGGCACCAATTCGCCTTTCTGTTGCTTGGGTTTTACCTTATTGAATGTTAGATATTCTTTCGCTTAAAATTTCTGATTTTATTTGAGTCAAGGTCTCACTGTATAGCTCAGGCTGGGCTTCAACTCAGTGAGACCCTCCTGTCTCTGCCTCCCAGCTGCCGAGGCTAAAGGTGGAGGTCACCAAGCCTCTTTTTAATTATTTTTATTTGATGTGCACTGGTGTTTTGCCTGCATGTATGTCTGTGGGAGGGTGGCAGATCTCCTGGAACAGGAGTTACAGACAGTTGTGAGCTGCCATGTGGGTGCTGGGAATATAACCTGGGTCCTTTGGAAGAGCAGTTAGTGCTTTTAACCACTGAGCCATCTTTCAAGCCCAACACGATTGTGTTTTGTTTGTTTTTAAAAGGTTTGCTTTTCAAGAAAGAGTTTCTCTGTGTAGACACTCTGGCTGTCCTGGAACACACTCTGTAGACCAGTCTGGCCCAGAACTCAGATCTGCCTTCCCAAGTGCTGGGACCAAAGGCATGCACTACCACTGTTCAGCACCAAACACTTCTAAAGCAGTTTTTAGTATTGTTCTGGGATGCTATTAACAGTCTGATTTTTTTCAAGACTTGGTTTTAGTCTTGTTGGGAGGAGCCAGAGCTGTCTCTAGTCCAGCTGATTAGGCCCCATTACGGAGACAATAGTGGAATCCTGGGCGGGGCGCTGTGGATGAAAGGGCAAGACGATTTATTCCCCGTTCAGTGTCAACTCTAGAAAGTCCTGTGAGTTATTTTGGGGGATTCCTTCCCCAGCCTTGTGTGGTTCCCATGTGCACGTGTGGATCCATACTCAGCTTAAGACTCCAAGGAGCATACTGTAGAGCTGCAGATGTATGTCTCCACTGCAGGGCTCTGCCCTGTGACTTCCGGGCCCCCGACCTTGAATCCCAGATCGACTCCACTCAGGAGTATTTTTGGACTCTTCCCCTGGGGATGTGAGTCCTGCTGACCTCATCGCCAACTAACCCAGTGACATTGAGCCTGCCACAGAGGGCTCTCTCCGCCAGGACTCTCTAGGGATTAAGCAGGGGTGAGCATAAGATGTGTTTGTTTCCACTCAGGAATTCCTCCCCTGTGCTGTCTGTGGCCCTGTGGCTGAAAGTCATTGGTGTAAACATTGTTAAGTGAGGTTCTAGTCTCAGGCACTCTGGGTTGATGAATGGAGATTGTTTGAACCCAGAAGCTCAAGGCCAGCCTGTCTCAAAAGAAAAACAAGGGGCTGGAGAGATGGCTCAGAGGTTAAGAGCACTGACTGCTCTTTCAGAGGTCTTGAATTCAATTCCCAGCAACCACATGGTGGCTCACAACCATCTACAATTCAATCTGGTGTATATGTAATAAATAAATAAATCTTTTAAAAAAAAAGAAAGAAAAACGAAACTTTTGTCTGGTGTTTGTTTCATAACCAAGTCTTAGTGGCCATTTCTTGAAGGTTCTAGAATCATGCATATTGGCTTTTAGCTGGACTTCAGAGATCACCTAAGTCCACACCACTCCATTTGCCATGGAGAAACTAAGGCAAAAGAAAGACATTTTCCCTGGTCCCCTGACTTCAGGTGGTAATTGTTTGGAGAATTTTGAATCAAGATTCCTGCTGTTGTTAAAATGTAGAGGTTTGTACCCAGTAACGAGATACAAACCGTGAGTCAACGGTCCCACGTGGAGTTTTATTGGTGGATAAGGAAGAAAAGGGGGGTGAGGGGTAGCCCATGCAGAGCTGAGGGGGGGGGGAGAGAGAGAGAGAAGTAAGAGAGAGAGACTGAGAGTAAAGAGAGTGTAGCGGGCAGGGGTCAGTCCTTTAAAGGGGTCCTTTGCACCTGCGTGGTTCTCACAGAACTCTGAGCTGGCCAGAGTGTTGCCTGAGTGCATCCTGCCAGGTAACAGGGCAGGCCAGCGTAATGCCTGAACCTTTCACCTGCCCGTTAGGGTGTAAGTGAGGCCACTGACTCCCCAGGTCTCACTATCTTCCTCCTTCTAACACTTGCCATGTTCCCAGGCCTCAGGGGTGTCAGCCTCTACTGCAATTGCTGCACTGAAAATGTAGATACTTCCAGACCCGCTAGATAGAATTCACCCATGCAAATTCCAGAATAATCGGATATAATAGAATTGCAACACCAGTATGAGGCAGACAGCAAAGCTGGGGTCGGAGCTGACCATCAAGGACCTCCTAAGGGGAGCTTGTGTGTCCTTTCACAGACAAGGAAACTTGACGCCGTCAGGTGCCCTGCCACGCCCAGGCAGTGTTGAGACTGCCTTTACCCATGGAAGTTCAAGCATTAAGTATGCTCTTGTTGCTATTTCTTGTTTGTTTTGAGATGGGAACTCACTATGTATCCTAGGCTCACCTTGTACTCCTGATGCTCCTGCCTCAGTTTCTTCTTGAGACTTGACATTATAAGCATATAATGCTGCAACACTCAGCAATAATTTGTATTTTCAATTCATGCTCAGCTTGCTACAGCGTTTGCCTATAGCTACTGCTCCAAACCAGTTGCAGCCCTGTGTTAGGAGCTTTTCCATGTCTCTGTACATGTGAGCTGAATATATATTGAATATATGTACATATTTTTAAACAATCTACTTTGCTTGTTGATCCATGTGGTGGAGTGAGAATTCCCAACAGAAGCTTGGGGTTGCTCTGAGAGGAAGCTTGAAGAGGGCGAATGCCAGCTAAAAGGAGAAAGATGAGGGAAGACAGAGGGACACGTAAGCCCCTTGCTTGGGTCATGTAAAAGCCCCTGGAGCTGGAGACAATGAGCAGATAAGTATCGCTCTTTCCTTGCTCGGGCTGTTTTTAAGGAACGTCCCCCACCCCATCTACTTGAACACAATATGAAGCACACACTTCTCAGCACGTAAAAGCAGGGAGGTTCCTGGTTTTACTGCACGGACAGCCTTTACTCTGCCTTGTTGACCAGTGGTCACAATAGGGCCTTTCATTGCAGGGCCACATGGTCCCCTGCAACGTGACCTGGGAGCTGGCAAACACTCCAGGACAGCACAAAGGAACGGAACTTGTCTTTGTATTGTGGGTGCACCAGCCAGTCGGCAGCGTTTGGAGTTGCTCGTTCCTTCTCTGTTCAATGCTCAGCAGCTCAGTGGCTCTTTTGCCCCACCCCCTCCTGTCCCTCTGCAGCTCACAGTGGTTGGCCAGTGCTGGGCCAGCTCCTTGGGGGTTGGGGGAGGCAGTCAGCAGGGTTCCGGTAAAGTCCACCTGGGAAAATGAGCACCAAGTCGATTTAAAAGCATTCGTAGAGTTGACCCAACTGCGCACATGGTTGTCGTTGGTTTAACTTCGCTAACTTTTACACTGGCAGAGAGAATTCACTCAGGCAAAGTCTTGAAGAGGAAGGTTGTGGAACTGGGTCAAGAGGAGGCATCTGGTGACAAACACACTTTGTATTAAATGATGGGAGAAGGACTGGAAACATGTATTTCTAAAGCAAACCTATTGTGTATTATGTAATAGTCACCAGTGGCCCTCCTTCCTACTTTGAAAAAATGTTTCACTAGGGTGAGATGTGGGAGCAGGACACAGCTGGCTGGACAGGCCTTCCGTCCTTTGGTTAGTCCCTGTTTCTTCACATGCACAGGAGAATGACAGACAGCAACCTTTTCAAGCTCGAAGAGGACCTGGGTTCAGTTCCAAGCACCCTCATAGCAGCTCACAAACACCTGCAACTCCAGCTCCAGGGGATCTGATGCCGTCCTGTGGACACTTGCACTCACATATTCAAAGACGCACGCCACCTCCCATATATACACAACTTAAATTTTTTAGTATTTAAAGAAAAAAAATAACCCAAGGGGATATAGAGATAGCTCAGTGCATTAGCCCGTTGACTTTCAGACATCGTGGATATAGTTCCCAGCACCCACATGGTGGCTTGTAACTGATGCCCTCTTCTGACCTCTGCAGGCTCTAGGCACACATATGGTGCACATGCATACAAGCAGGCAAAACGCCTAGGTGCGTAAAATAAATAAATAAAAATTTGAAAAGCACCGCCCAAACTAATGCACTTCTAAACCATGACCGATTCCTCTGCTCAGCTGAGTGTGGGGGGGTGGGGAGAGAAACTGAAAATGGAGTCTGTTTGTTTGAAACGGGGTTTCACTGTGTAGCTCAGGCTAGCCTCAAACTTGTAGTGATTCTCACTCCACAGCTTCATGAGGGCTAAGATTACAGCGGTGTGCCATCACCGCTCGCAGCCGAGAACTGAACTTTCCATATGAGTTTATTGAACATCTACTGCAGAGACTGGTGTCCTCTGTTGTCACATTTTTATTACAGAGATATAATAAGCTATGGAAATATCGATGACAAAAATCGACCTTGTTTATTAAAACTTTAGTGTCTACCAGACCCTCCCCATGCAGTAACTTTCAGTGTTTGTAACAATCTCATGAAAACGGTTCATGTGCATCCATCTCCCAGAAGAGGAAGCAGGATTAGGACCCAAGACAAGAATTTGAATTTGAACCTAAGGGAAGTGCACCTGCAGTCCCGGCTCATCTACCTGCAGGCACCGGCCAGCTGCTGGCACACAGGAGGTAGGAGGTGGGGTCCATGGACATTCTGGCTCCAGGATAGAGACAGGGAGAGAGAGAAAACAATTCCTGCTCCATCCAGATGAAAAGAGAGAAGAGGCGGGGTGATGATGGCTGGGTATCCGCATGGCGTCATCAAGGAAGCCTGTCTTTCTCTCTGGCTCCCCTGGCAACAGTTAAATAATATTAATAGTAATGTGCAGTACCGCGCGGACACGCCTGCCGGCCAGGAGCGCCCTAACTGGCAAACGGAAGTGCATACTAGTGTCTGTTCCCTGCTAAGTGAGGGAAACAGCATGAGGGTCTGCAGGCTGGCGAACACAGGGCAGATGGGAAGCCGT
Source organism: Mesocricetus auratus (assembly GCF_017639785.1). Classification (NCBI taxonomy): domain Eukaryota; kingdom Metazoa; phylum Chordata; class Mammalia; order Rodentia; family Cricetidae; genus Mesocricetus; species Mesocricetus auratus. The sequence goes on from NW_024429199.1 coordinate 3,318,492, forward strand.
TTACAAGGCAGGCTTCTGTGGGAACAGAGAGAGGAAGGCTGGAACATTTCAAAACTGGTTTTCTTTTTCAATATTAAGCTACTAACAAAATCTCAATAGTGCACCAGAGAGGTTAAACGAGCAGGAAGGAGTGTGGACGGAGACTGTTTTGCCTCAGCAAGTTGCTGCTGTCTCACTTTTCTGGAGTGTCTAAGAACATCAGTCTCCAAGATGCACGCCATTATTTGTGTGAAGCTGTTCCCAGAGCCTCAGTTGAAAAGCAAACGACTCTGACATGAGTTCAGGCTGGAGTCCCTGGAAACGGCTCCCTTCCCCGTATGGAATGTGTAATTAGGCTTGTGACTGACTGAGCTGTTGAACTGGTGTGTGTGTGTGTGCAAACCTGGGGTTCTGTCCCTGACTTTGCACAGCAGACCCGATCTTAGTGAGAAACTGCAGGAGACAGACCCCTCCCTGCATCCTGATGCCTGATATCGGGACTCCGGGTGACACTGAGACAATGCCCTCCCGGGGAGCCGTCCTTCAGCCTGCCTGATGTTTTCTGAGATACATGAAGGGTGGATGACTGACTTCCTGCTTGCCCCTTTGCTCCAATTATGCCTTCAGTAAACAGAAGGCCATGTGGAGGTCACTTGTCTGAGACAGACTTGAAAGAAGCAGGTTGAACAATAAACCCGGTTCGCCGGCAGCAGCGTTAGCCGCATTCTGCTCCCAGTGTCTGAATCAAAGGGGAGTCAAACGCTGCTCCCCTGAGCCCCCAGGCTTCAACAGAGGAGCAGCCCAGATGGTCTGAATCTCTCTTCCCCTGCTCCCTGACCCCCTGCATGGTTCTCCTGTAGACACCGAGGAAATTAATCTTGAGCCAGCTGATAGGCATGAGGTAATTCTCTGCCATAGGTAAAATTTCAGGCTCGTGTGTGTGTGTGTGTGTGTGTGTGTGTGTGTGTGTGTGTGTGTGTGTGATGATACAGAGGCCACAGATTGTCAGCAGGCATCTTCCTCAATTGTTCTCTGTCTTAGTTCTTGAAACAGGTTCTCTCACAGGACTTCACTTCAAGTTCTAAGACTCAGTTAACACGGCTGGCCAGTGGCTCCAGGGATCTCACCTCCCTGAGACTGGGTTCCAAAGAAGCACAGCTGAGCCTGGCCTGCCTCCCCCCCCCTTTTCTTTTATTCACTGGAGGGGGGGGGCAGCGGGCACGTACACCTGTCCACAGAGGCCAGGAGCAGGTGTTGGGTCCCTTGGAGTTAGTTTCAGGAGTTTGTGAGCCACCTGATGTGGGTGCTGGGATCTGAACTCTGATAGAGCAGTCAGCACTCTGTGTCACTGAGCCTGGCTCTATAATGAGGGTTCTGGGGATCCAACTCAAGTCCTATTTGACCAGCAAGTAATTTCTCGCTGAGTCACCTCCCACCACCTCCACCCCCTTAACCCCCACCCCCACCCCCACAACCCGTCAGGCAGGTCTCCTGAATGCTGGCTCCACTCGGGGTCACCTGGTCTCAGAAGAGAAAGTAATCAGTTCCAGGTACACTCTCCCTGCACTACAAAGTCATGGTTTCTCCCTGTAACTGGAAGAGCCTGCGTGGGCTGACCCACCAGTTTCTCCCGGAGCACCTGTTGTTGGTCAAGGAAGAACTTTGTGTGTACCGCTGTCTCTCTCCATCATCAGCACAGTGCAGGGGAAAGGGAGGCCTTCTGGGCTGGGATAGAACCAGCCCCGGGGCCACAGGCCAGCCATTATTTGACTTCGTAGACATGTTTCCTCTTTCTGTTACTAAGCTCTTATCAAGACGTGTTGGGAGTAGTGAGTTCAGCCCAGATCCCTCATGTGTGCCCCAAACCTAAGGAGGTGACACCGAGTGAGAGGAGGTATTCGGCTTTTGGTTTTGAAGGGCCAGTAGGAAACACCCCAGACCTCAGGAACGTGGACACAGCACCTCCAGGCCTCCACGTCCCGTGTCCTCTGACAGCCCAGAACAGCTCTTGGCCTTCCTGCCCTCTGCAGCCCCTGCGCTGCAGTCTGTAAAGGGCTTGTGTTGTGCTACCTCCAGGCCTCGCCTCCAGCCTCCTGCCACTCTGGGGAGTCCTTCACATCACTGCTCCACTTCCCGGGTCAGACCTGGTTCCTCTCCGTTTTGCTTAGCAGTGTCGGTATGCCTCATCTTTCTTCTGTTAATTATTTGGTGCTGCACTGTGGGGATTGTTTGTGTGAAGTAAGCATTATTAACATTAAATTTGGGGGTGGTAATTATTCAGCCCCCTCCCCTCCAGACATCCTAGGCTGTTCATGGCAAGCATATGGTAGCAATTTCTGGGGTCTGGCAGAGAAGTGTTTTCCAAACATGGGCAGAATCTGTAGGAGGTGTCCTTCCAGCACGTGACTTGCTCTCTGGAACAGGTCCACGTCCATTACATGCTCCGTAATTTGAATCCAAGCACGAGGTTTTGCTGTCATACTTAGCATTGTAGACCTGTCTCTAGTGTCACTGATGCCTTTAGTTGAAGGAGGTGGAGGCATAGTCACGGGTAGGTCTTTGGGACCCAGGGATAGAGGGGCACCACACAATTCCAGCCTGGGGATGCCCATGCCCAGGCCAGCCACTCCTCGGCAGCATCTCAGTGGCACCAGCTTCATCCATCTCCAGACAGAATGCAGACTTGCCCATTATGGTCCAGGCTGAGTAGGGAAGGATGCTGTAAACCAGAGCTTTGGGGAAGCCGAGAGATTGGAAAGGAGAAAAATCACGCTGGTTAAATCAGTCATTTGTATTTTCTGCTAGGTAAAATAGGAAAGGAAGCAAAATATCCCCCTGTGCCTCAAAGGTAGACCACGCCTGTCCCACACAGCTTACCACTGTAAGTATGCAAAACAGACGATTCCTAAAGTGGGGATTCTGCTCCTATGATCTTTGGACTTTGTGCTGATGAATGTAAACCCATACAACCATTTTGTGTGTCATTTGCAGTATGGTACATTGTATGAGAGAATCAATTCCTTACTAGAATTCAGACTTTGTATCAGGCAATTCGTCTAATTAATCAGAAGCTGCTGTAACTATCCTGGGCACACCGTTTTGTTGTTTTGGGACAGGTTTTCAGTATGTAGTCTGGGCTGAGCAGGTACTTGCTCCTGCTCCAGCCTCCAGAGTTCTGAGATTATCAGTGCGTGCTATCAATCCTGGCTCCTGGACACATGTAAGGCACGGTAGGCAAAGGCATGGTATTTGAATAGGTTTGATGTATTAATCATTTTGGTGTGTGATGATTTACCATGTCACAGTTCATCACAGGGTAAGGGAAATCTATTTTCTGTCCTTGAAAAGCTGTAACAATGTTAAGCTCCTGGCCAAGGAAACAGGGAGTGGATCAATATAATGATATCATATTTCCTTTTGGTTTAATTCACCCTCTGTGCCATGGTAAATGGTTTGTTTGTCTAAACTTTCATTTTTATTATCTTCTTTCTTTAGTTTAGTGAAGACTCAGTTGCTCTTTCTCTTACATCTTTGGGGAAAGTGGAAGCGTCTGGATGTTCGGTGGAAAGTTGTTTGTTTATTTGGTTTTGGTCTCTGCAGAAAGGGTCTGTATGGCAGTGTATTCCTTTTCTCTCCCTCCTCCTCCCTGGCCCTCTCAACCCTCTCGAGTCTCATGAAGCCCAAGTTGGCCTTGAAATCTCTATATAGCCAAAGATGACCTGCTGCTCCCACCACCCCACTAAAAAAAAATCATGAAAAATGTTTTCTGGAGGGGGGTTGCTATGATTTGGTTTGTTTGTTTGGTTTTTTTTGTTTTGTTTTGTTTGGTTGTTTGTTTATTTGGTTGGTTGGTTATCTTCTGGTTTTGTTTGTTTTAGACAGGGTTTCTCTGTGTAAACCTGGCTATCCTGGAACCCACTCTTTAGACCAGGCTGGCCTTCAACTCAAAACTCAGAGATCAGTCAGGCAGTGGTGGCGCACGCCTTTAATCTCAGCACTCACTCGGGAGGCAGAGGCAGGTGGATCTCTGTGAGTTCAAGACCAGCCTGGTCTACGAGGGCTAGTTCCCGGACAGCCTCCAAAGCCACAGAGAAACCCTGTCTCGAAAAACCAACCCCCCCAAAAAAACCTCAGAGATCCTCTCGCCTCTGCCTCTGCTGAGATTAAAGGCATTCACCACCACTACCGCCCAGCATAAAAATCATGAAAAAATGTATATTCTATACTTTTTGCCTTAAATTCACAATGGTTTAAATTTTTTTGATGTCTTCACTGGCTATTGGGCCTAGAAATACATTAACTTCCAACTATTGAGGTTGCCCCCAAATTTCTTTTTGTTTGTGGTTGTTAATTCCAGTGTGATCACATGCTATCATCTGCATAAGTTCAACTTTTTAAACGTATTTAGACTTATTTTATGGTTCAGGTTGTGTCTATCCCAGAGAACAGTCCATATACACTTGAAAATAACAGGCTGGGGGGAGTGATAATATGAACAAAGGAGTCGAGACCATGATGGGGAAACCCACAAAATCAGCTGACCCGAGCTTGTGAGAGATCACTGACTCAGGTCTGATAAGTGGGGAATCTGCATAAGACTGAACTAGACTCCCTTAATATAGGTGACAATGGTACAATGTATGAGGCCACTGGCAGTGGGCCCAAGACCTAACACTAATGTACAAACTGACTTAGTGGAGCCCATTCTATATGCAGAGATACCTTGCCCAGCCTAGACACAGGGGTGAAGGGGGTGGAGAGGTGCCGTGGTCCTGCCTCAACAAAATGATGGGACAGACTTAGGAGACTCCCTAGGGCAGGCCTTACCCTCTCCATGGAGCAGATGGGAGTGGGGGGTGGAGGGTTTGGGAGTAAAGGAGGGAAGAGGAACTGGGATTGGAATGTAAAAAGTTAATTTAAAAAAATGAAAAAAAAATAACAGGATTTCTGCTGTTGTTACTGTCTTAAGTCTTCTCGAAAAATTACTCCTGTCCTGTCTAACTTTGTCAATTATCAAAGTTGAAATCTCTAACAAAAGTGGGCGCTCATCATGCTGTGTTAACTTTTTATCATATGGATTTGCCATATTGAGACAAATATATTTTGCCTAGAGTTTATTTGTAGGCTCTAGGTCACTAATGGCTGCTGTTTACACAGTAATTCTTTTGTCATCATTTTATTATCTCTCTCTCTCTGTCTCTCTCTCTCTGTCTCTCTCTCTCTCTCTCTGTCTCTCTCTCTCTCTCTCAACAGAGAGAAGGAGGGAGGGAGGGAGGGAGGGAGGGAGGGAGGGAGGAAGGGAGGGAGTGGGAGTTGCTAAGAATTGAACTGAGTCATGCAAACTAGGCAAGTACTTTACTACTGAGCCACACCCAGCTTATCAGGATCCCCTGATCACTGGACCCTATTTGGACCCTGTCTGACAATCTTAGCCTTGTCATGGATCTCTTTGCATTTATTTTAGCTGGGTTTGTTGAGTATTTTTGATGTGTAAATGGATGGATGCTATCAAAGTTGGGTACTTTTCACCTGTTATATCATTAAATATTTTCTTCCATTTTCTCTTTTACTCTCTGGACATTCAATGCAGGTATGGCATGTTTGGTATTACCCTCACCAGTATCTGAGGCTTTGTTTTTATTTAATCTTTTTCTTCATTGTTCTTCGAATAGTCTAAATTTGAATACACTGATTTTTTTCTGTGCTATCCTCTGGTAAATTTTTGTGCTATTATACACTGAAACCTGGAATGTCCATTTAGATTGTTTTTTATTAATTTTATTTAAATTAAAAACAATCTTATTTTACATACCAATCCCAATTCCCTCTCCCTCTTATTCCCCTCACAGACCCCCCCCCATCCCACCCCGTCTGCTCCTCAGGGAGGCTGAGGCCTCCCATGGGGGATCATCAAAGTCTGTCTCATCATTTGGGACAGGACCAAGGCCCTCCCCCATGTATCTCGACTGAGAGATTATCCCTCCATTGGGAGTGGGCTCCAAAAAACCCATTCATGCACTAGGGATAAATACTGGTTCCACTGCCAGAGGCCTCATAGATTGTCCAAGCCCCCCAACTGACACCCACATTCGGGGGGCCTGGTTCGGTCCTATGCTGGTTCCCCAGCTGTTGTGAGCTCCCCCCTTGCTCAGGTCGGCTGTTTCTGTAGGTTTCTCCAGCCTGGTCTTGAGCCCTTTGCTCATCACTCCTCCCTCTCTGCAACTGGATTCCAGAGTTCAGGTCAGTGTTTAGCTGTGGATCTCTGCCTCTGCTCCCATCAGCTGCTGCATGAGACTCCAGGATGGCATTGCTTTTAAGTTTCTAGTTCTTTACCAAGATCCTGTTTGATGGGTCCTTGTCAACAAGGTGACTTCGTTCTTTCCTTCCTTCCTTCTTCCTTCTTTCCCTTTTTTCCAGACAGAGTTTCTCTGTGTAGCCCTGACTGTTCTGGAACTTTCTCTGTAGACCAGGTTGGTCTTGAACTCAGAGATCTGCCTGTCTCTGCCTCCTCACCACACCAAGCCATATGCTGATTTCTTAACTCCAGAGCCTGGGTCTTTACTTCTTGGAACACACTTATAACAAACAGCTACTTGGAAATCTTCGCCTGCTGGCTCTACTTTCTGGTTATACTCAGAGTCAGCGCTATAATTTTTATATCTTCACATGCCATTAATTTTGTTGAAATTTTGACCACATTTTATATGCTGTAGCAACTCAGGACCCTGTTCCTCCATCCCTTGCTGTCAACATCAATTTGCCTAAACATAACAAACAAAACTTTTGCCTTGTGTCTGCTCAGTTTACAATTTTAGTTCCTTTGTTTGATTTTTATCTTTTCAAAGGTTGTGCTTATGTCTGTACCGCTCTGGTGTCAGCAGCCGGTGACTGGGTCAGCACACCTGGATCCTGGAAAGAAGGCTGGTCCACGGCAATGAATTCCTGTGTGGGAGGAGCAGGTTTGAAGTTCAGTCTGTTTTCATGGCTGTCCCAGCCTTCCACCAGGCTCTCTTGACTAGCCCACCCCCTGTGCTTTGGCACGGTTTTCTGACCAGGTGTGAAGAGCTCGCCTCTGTAAGCCATTTCAGTGTGCTCCTGTTTCTAGGATTTCCCCCGGTGACTTCCAGCTGGTCAGCAGCTCACTCTGTGACCACAGGCTGGCAGGGCTGTGGATTTTCCCCTTATGTTCCTTCTGAGTTATGGGACAGCTCACACTGCCACACCATGCCGCCCACTGTTCTCGGAGTGTTCAGTCCCTGACGTGCTCTGAGGAGAGTAGAATGAGCCTGCCCCTGGCACTGGGTGGAGGCAGCCCCACTGTTAAGGTCACAGAATCTGACTCGGGGAGTATCACAGCTGGGAAAGAGCTTGCCTAGCACGCCTGGGGGCCCCTGTCTCCAACCCCAGCACAACATTAAGAAACAAAGCAAACATGGTGTGTGATCCTACACCCCGAGGCCTGGAAGCAGGAGGATCACAAGTTCAAGGCCATCTGGATTCACTGCAGGGAATTTAAGGCTCATTCAGGAGCCCTGAGACTCTGTCTCAGAAACAAAACAAACAAATGGAATCTCAGATACATAGATGTTCATTGCTATTGCATAAAATGTTAGCAACTTTTTAGGACCAGGCCCAAATGTGTCACCTCCCTTTGTAACATCCACAGCTCTGCAGTAGATTTGGTTTCTTTATAATTTCCCAGAGGGTCAGGGCACCTTGAGACTTTCCCAACTTTTTTATTGTGTTCAAACCCTAAAACCTCATTCTATATGTCTGTTTGCTCTCTCACCTAGGAGACAGGGTGTGCAGAACGAAGGTTCTCAAAGCATAGGATGCTGCTGATTTGCAATGAATTCCTGCTCTAGTCACCAACAGGCCAGACCAAAACAAGATACATAACCATATAGCTCCACATTCCAAACCATGACACCAACCTTCCAAGGCATCTTTCTTAACAGACAAACTTGCACGCAGGCCACTTTGGGCCTGCAGGCTGACAGCTGCTTAACTCTCTTAAGGGTCTGTTTCTGAGCCTACAAAGCTGTCACTTTTTGCCTTCTGTTTTCTTCAGCCTTTTCTTGTCTATAGATATTGACATCCACATTGCATTTGAACATTTGAAACACCTTTGGATTTGAAGCCTAGCTGGTTCATGAATCAAATGAACTTTTAAATTCTTTTTCTTTAAAGTTCTTCATTCCTTTGACGCCAGAATCTCTTTAAAAGCAAACAGAGCTGAGGGCATGTGGCTCAGTGATGGAGCACTTACCCAGCTCATGGCTGGGAGCACGGCTCAGTGACGGAGCACTTGCCCAGCATGTACGAGACTCTAGGTTAGATTCCCTAGTATCACTGAAATGGTTTGGGGGAAGCCAAACAAACCAACAAACCTGTGAGAAAGTCAATAGGCAGTCTGTTATGGCCATTTCCTTCACTGTTCAAATAAACTCGTTTTCTTTCTAATAAATAAGTAAATAAAAAAAATAAAGAATCTTAAGGGATCTTGTAATAGAAGACTCCTAACTGATTTCTTTAAGTCCTAAAGGAAGGTAATACGGAGACAGGGAGGAGAAATCAATGTTATTTTCAATATTTCAAAGACACCACATGGGAAGTGTATAATTACCAGAGATACGGCTGCCAAGCAAAGCCTAATGTCCAAGTTCTAAGATTGGAATAACTTCAACACAATATGAGAATTCTGATTATCTTATGTTGATTAGAAGTTTTTGTTGGTAACTATAAATAGCCTTGGTTAACAAAAGTGGAAGGGCAAGCCAATTATTACCTAATAAAGTGTTTTATTTTAAAGATGGGTGTGGGTCCTGGAGAACAAAGGAACAGTCAAAGGAATCTTTGCAGATATAGTAGATGGAAACCTCTGATTTGGTGCAGACCTCCCTGGCACAATGGAGGGAACGTGAAGGCCATCAGGTGGCCAGACAACCCTAGATGTGCCGGCAGCTCAGCTACCCTACACAGCACACACAGCCACTGTCAAGTAAGTCCCGTGGTTTTAAACAGTACAAACGGAAGACCCGTGGCACCTTGCAGAATTTTCTGCCTTAAAATGACTAGCGACATGTGGCTACTGAGTAGTTGAAATATGGCTAACAAAACTGAGTGACTGATTTGCTTTTTTTTTTCCCCCTAAGAAATATTCTCATGTGGGGCTGGACAGATGGCTCAGAGGTTGAGAGCACTGGCTGCTCTTCCAGAGGTCCTGAGTTCAATTCCTAGCAACCACATGGTGGCTCACAACCATCTGTAATGAGATCTGGTGCCCTCTTCTGATGTGCAGGGATGTGTGCAGACAGAACACTGGATATATAATAAATAAATAAATCTTTTCAAAAGTAAGCTTCTCATGTGCCCCAGGCTGACCTTGAACTCACTCTGTAGCTGAGGATGACCTTGGACCTCTGCCTCCACCTACAAGTGTGTGCGATCACACCTGACAACATTTTTTTTTCCTTTTTGGTTTTTCGAGACAGGGTTTCCCTGTGTAGCTTTGGAGCCTACTGACTACATTGTTTTAAGCACTCTGGCTAGAGTGTTTGGGCTGACCTCTAGCTTCTGTGCTCAAGTAATCCTAAATAGGCCTCAGCCTAAACAGATTTGTTCGGTGAGGTTAGTCAGCCGTGACAGGCCAGACAGAGACACTCAGAATCAGAAGTGAGACTCCCAAGAGACAGGACTTCTGATCCTGCCCCAAGCTCCAGGACCTCTGGATTGTGAAATGAATGTATCTGCTACTCAAGCTCAAAGACAGAGTACAGTGAGTTCCCCCAGGCTGCCAGGTTCAGAGCCAGGCTCACCGTGTTCTCTTGAAGGTCAGCCTGGGTGAAAACATACCAGCTGGGGAAGTTTCTCTCCCCTTGGGTATTTCTGGGTCACAGGGCGTTCTGGCTTCAAGGCAAGCCACACAGGGTGGGTTTGGTATCCATTCTCACCCTGGAAGCCTCTCCAGGGCTTTCTGTTAGACAGAAGTTCCTATCCTTAGGCAGAGATTTCTCATGGAGTGGGTTTTCAAGGTGGTCACTGGCAGGGACATAGCTCTTTCCAGTGGTGTTGTGGGATGGGGAGGGTGATGTGCTGAGTAAACATGGAGGTGTGTAGATCAGTCCAAATTCCGGAGCTGCAAGAGCAGGGGCCTTTGTGGTCTTGGGAACTGCAAATGTAGGAGACATGGGAAGGACAAGAGCTGCGTACCAGATGGAAGATAAGCACTTAACTCCCATCCCACAGCTTCCTTCAGTCTGATGACGTTCCGTGGGCTGTGCAGAAGGAAGCCTGTCCTGCAATCCTGTTAGCAGTTCTTGAATTTTTTTTTCTTGCACTCTGCTGTTCTTTCCCGAAAGCCTTTTTGAAATCCTGTATTTGGTGTGCTTTACCTGCATTTGCTTCTGGCAGTCTAAGAGTTGGGGGTCTTCATGGAGGTCTTTGGTCCATTTTTGAATAGATTTTTGTGTAGGGTGAGAGGTATGGATCTAGCTGTATTCTTCTGCACATGTATTCTGTATATGAGCAATGTGATTTTCTTCAGTTGTAATGAAAAATGAAATGACGAGACCTTCACAATAGAATGGATCAAACTGATGATCGCTGTTAGGTGAAATAAGCTAGACTCGGAAAGACTAGTGCATGTTTTCTTTTATGGACAGAATGTAGATTTAAGTGTGGGGGGCATAAAGGTAGAAAGGAGGCTATGAGAGGAAGAAATGGTCCAAAGGGAAGAGAAGAGAGGGCAACGGAGTGTGTGTGTGTGCATACATACATACATACATACATACATACATACATACATACATATGTATATATCACGAAAACAGAGGCAAGAGTAAGATGGAGAGAGCAGCGGTAAGTGAATGAGAACAAAGTATAGTGCTATATATGAATGAAAATATTATAACAAAGCATATTTCTTCATATTAACAAAAATTAAGTTAAATGAAAGAAGGGCTGGAGAGATGACTCAGCTTGCAAGCATGAGGACCTGTACTTGACCCCTGAACTCACTTAGAATGTGAGGTGTGGTGGCCAGCTCTTGTAATCCCAATTTGGGAAAGACAAAAAGAAACAGGAGGCTCTCTGTGGCTGATCGGCTAGCTAGCCTACCCTGCTTGGTAACCTCCGGGCCAAGAAGAGGCCCTGTCACAGTTTTCAGGGTGCTACCCAAAGCTGTCCTCTGACCCTCACAAATGCATGTGTGCATGTGCACCCCAACATGAACACATATGCCACATGTGTGTTTTAAAAAAGAAATGAAATGGAAAATATTAATATGAATAAAATATTATAAAGCCTGATCAAATGGCTGCTCACATCTCTGGGCACTGGGTATCTCCCTAGTGCTTCTGGATCCCTGAGACCAAGGGTGTAAATGACCAAACTTCACACTCCAGGGCAACCGGAATCGTGTAACCTCTGTTTCCTAATGGTCTTCGAACCCCAGTTTGTTTTGGTATGGAACCCAGGACCTCATGCATGCTGGGCAAATGTTCTGCCATTGAGCCAAACCTGTAGCCTCTGGAACTGTTTTCATTGTGATTTTTTTTTAAATTTTCACAGATATGAGACATGCCTATTAGCTCTGCAGAGACCCAGAAATTGGATTTATCAAAGACTTCAAAACCACTGTTATAATATGCTTCACCAATTAAAGAAAGCCCCATGACACTGACTCCAAATATAACGAGTCTCAATAAAAATGAACCAAATGGGACATTCCCTTGAAGCTTTAGGAGGTAAGCACATGACAGATAGAACCCAGCCCAGAAGAGGGAAATATGGGAACTCATCTGGTAAACAAAGCAGAAAACTACCCCATAAATGGACCCTCCCCCGGGGTTTGACTGGCTGCTTCCTTTGGCTGGTCCATAGCATACCCTTGAGAACCAAGGGCAGTGAACCAGTAAACTCACATTCACCTCAGAGCCTTCTGTGTTTAGGGTCAAGTTCTGAATTGTCCAGCAATAAATGAATAATCTTGGCTTCAGCAGGCCTTGGTTAAGGTTGGACCCAGTGGATTTCTCTAGAACAATTACCTACATTTTCAGGTAAAAGGCCAGGTCCAGAGCGGTCAGCAGGCTAGTGGAAGAAATAAATAATGGTGAAAGACAGAGGCAGGAAATTTAAAATACACGGACACACTAGGAACCACAATGGATAAAGAAACTTAATGACCTCAAGTCTATTTTTAGGACACAGTCACAACATGGGGTTTAGGTTTTGAAGATGAATCAGGCCAGACGGTGATATGGAATGTGTGCCCCCTGGGGAAAGACCATAGACTCAATCCAACCATAATTAAAAGACTTATTGATTAGCTGCTGGCAGGCTGACATCCCTAAAGCCCAGTCTCAGGCATGTCCTGAAGGAGGGGCGTGGGGAAGGGATTTTAAGGGGGAAAACCACAGGAAGATCTTCAGTATCTACACAAGCGACAACTGTTCTGTTCTGCCAAGTTAAGAGGTCAAGGCAACATAAAATAATCTTTGGGTATCTGTTTAAGCAAGTTAACAGAAACCAAAAAAGCAGTTAGTCATATCATAACAAATAGATAGTCATGGCTGTATATCTCTGGGTGGGGGTCACTGAGGCAGGGTTGCTGGGAACTTATCTTCCAGGGACTGGAGTCAGAGACAAACTGGTGGGTACCAAGATGAATGCCTGGCATAAAAGGGAGCTCCTTCCTTTCTTTTTTCCTTCCTTCCTCGTGTAACCTTGCCTATCCTGGAACTCACTCTGTATACAAGCTGAAACTCACTCTGTAGATCAGGCAAGTCTCGAACACAGATCCAGGTGCCTCTGCCTCTTGAGTGCGGGGACTAAAGGCATCCACTGCTACTCCCTGCAAAATGGAGTTTCTTTAGCCATCACAGGAGCAAGAGAGACACAGTCTTGGTCAAAGTATAAGCTGCTTGGTCACTATCTCAGTTCTGGGTCTGTAAGATGGCCTCAGGTCCTTACTGCTTGTGGGGACAGTCAGTTCCTGGAAATGACCACTTTTGTTTAGGGATGATTTCAACATAGCATCATCTATCTGGGAGAGGCTCTGCTGTCCCTGGAGGGTCAGGACACCGAATGAAGGCCTTCATGCATCCTTGGGGATGGGGATGGGAGATTGTAGAAGCAGGTAGTGGGAAGGTCACTCTATGTCTCTGGCCTCAAAGCAGGATGAAGTAGGTTAAGCAGCAACTGGTTTTGGACAGATATCTCCTGAGTATAATGAGTATGTGCACAGTTAAGTTGGTGACTGACCCAAAATAAAGGGGACAGATACAACAAGAAGGCATAGATGCTTGACTTTACACTGTTGAGTTCATTCTAGGCCTGAGTGAGGAGCCAAAGATTTCCAGGAAAATGGTATCTAAATGTCTAGTAAAGGTCTCTAAGAGCATTCTAGAAGTCTGTGGGACTTACGGGGATAATTAATGGGTTAGGTATATTGCCAGCCTAGAGTGGGTGGGGTCAATACTTCTGGGCATGCTCAAACGTAGGCTGGGCCCTATATTGAAGAGTTTTCCTAAGTGGTTCATGACTTTTTTTTCTCTCTATACTGCAGGGTAGTTTTAATCTGCCCAGATGATAGTCCCACTATCATTAACAGTAATTATCATCTCAAGGTGAGGGGGTTGGAGGTGAGGAGGGTGGTTTGTCCTGTTACAGCAGTCAGGACTCAAAGGGACAGTGACAGATGGTGACTTATCCCTATACTGATGGCCTCAAGGAGTATGAGATAGGTTAGGTAGACAGAGACCCCTAGTAGGATTATCAAGCAGGAGTCTGTGCCAAAGTAAAGGAGACAGGCTTAAAAGAAGGTCACTGCTCTGTGCTTTGATCCTACTTCCTTTACTTTGTGGACTCAAGAGTCCATGATTTTTAACAAAAGCAGGTTCTACATAGCTATTACAAATTTATTATAAAAAGGGGTGTGGTGTCTAGACAGGCTTAAAGTCTATTGGCCTAGACAATACTCTAACCAAGCCCACCTTCAGTGTGTGTGCTGTATGCGGTTTTGTAATGGGCTGGTGAACTATAGTTATGCCATCTCATGAATTATTCGTGTTCCTAAGAATACTTCAGTGCAAAAACTATCTTGGGTAAAATCGGTCTCTGGACCAGCCCTAAATTCCTCTACAATGTGGCCCTGAGCTAAAGGCTAAGTGCCTGACCATTTGACGGTTATCTCTCCAGAGCTGCTTTTCGGTCTATGTCACGATTGCATTTTTTTGCCCTTAAAAACTCAAACCAACTGGAGGCCGAGGCTGCTTTCCTCTAATTTTCTTGGGACAGTCCCTTCAGTGATTTATAAGGACTCCATTCAATTTATTCAGGAATGTTTCTTTTCAGGTACCCCATAATAATACATGTATGGTACATGCACATGAATGTACAGAGGAGGACACAGACTATTTCCTGTATTGCTCTCTCCTATTGCCTTGAGACACTGTCTCTCACTGAACCCGAACATCTGTTTTGGTTAGGTAGTATCCTGAATCTACCCCTCTGACCCCCCAGTACACATGCCTGGCTTTTTACATGGGTGCCTGGGATCTGAACTTAGATCCTCATGTTTGCAAAGCAAGCACTCTTATCCACTGAGTCATCTTCCTAGCCCAACCATCTACCTTCTTACTACTTTTATTCATTTGGCAGGGGAGTGAAGGCAGATAAAACATAAACCAATAAAAGCACAGGAAGAAAAGAAACTACATGCCTAACCATGGGTATCAAACCAGGTATCTATCACAGATTATTAAAAAGATTCTTTGTGGAGTCTGAGTGATGGAGAGAGAGTGTATAGAAAGCTTTCACAATACTTTTAGAGCCCAGGATTTGGAAGGCAGAGGGCAAGACCCTCTTCTAGTGCAGAGTGGGAGGGACTGCTGCAAGCTTATGAATGCAAAGAGAAGAGGCCCAGCCCAGACACTGACACCTGCACAGAAAACATGGAGAGGCCAGGGTTGTTGTGCATGCAGGCCTAAGGCATTGAGGGATTTTACTGTCAGAGCACTGAGCACTATTTATCATAGCCTGTCACTACTGCTAAGGAATAAATGTTTCATTTTCTAATTTAGAGACACTAAACATGCTAATATTAGAGTCATTCATTTAAGTCTAGAGGTCTCAGAGCTTGGAATATGGAAAGAGATGCTCACTCACTGTAATCTGCCAAGGCTTTCAGACAATGAGCTTTCCAGACACAATGCTGCAGGGGTTCTGTGGTCTTAACACTAAGGTGAACCCTTCAGAGCTAGGGGTCTTGACCAGAAAGCCCAAATAAAACTGGAGTTTGAAAAAAAAAACCCAAAGTACAATCTTTCAGAAAAGTCCAGAGTTAGGGCAGCTTCAGGGTGGTCAATTCCTGATCTAATCTTGTATTTTTAGGTTCCAGCTCTTCCCATTGTCCTTCCTGGTCCTCACAGCTTGTCCTATGACGCTGCTTCCCTTCCCGGTCCTCATATGGTTGTCACAGCTTCTCACTCACAAGTGTCTAGAGTAGAAAGAGGACATTGCTATGTTAATTTTCTTAAACTCAAAGCAAATCCTTCTAGAAACTGCCCCCACCCACAGACTGCCTCAGATTATACTGGTTGGTAGGTCAAACACCCATGCTTAAATCAACTTTGCCAAGACCAAAACCCATTGCCTTCATTTTGACCAAGCAATACCCATCCTCTTTGGCTACAAGGGCCGAACCTTCACGGGAGGACATGGCTACCCTGGGCAGGGTTAGCAATTCGGCTTCAGACAGCAAAGAGGAAGAGCCACAACAGTGTGCACCCCACAATCAGCAATCTCTAAAATTGTCTCTACCCATCAAAGCTATTTACTTTGTACATATGCAGACTTGGCACAGTATACAGCCCGGGATTTCTATGAATATAAACAAGTGATGCTACTGACTGGCCACATTCGATGCCTACTTTGTGTTAACTGTGTACCAACCCAGTTTTAAGTTCCCGAAACCTTGGAGCAGTGACCAAGTAACTGAACCTTCTAGGGACATTATGCTCCAGTTGTTACCCAGAGAATGTTAAGGGTCCATCTAGTTCATGTTCTCTCACCCTGATGATTTTGAGAAAGGAAGGTGGCAAACCAAGTTTTCCAAAGAAAGATCTATCCTACAAGCAGCACAGGACCTGTGCTGACTGGTTGTATGTCAACTTGGCACAAGCTGGAGTCGTTTGGAAAGAGAAAACCTCAATTGAGAAAATGCCCCAACAGATTGGCCTGTGGGCATTGTGGTAGTTTGAATGTAATTGGTCCCCAATGAACTTAGAGGAAGTGGCATTAGGAGGTGTGGCTTTGTTGGAGTAGGTGTGGCCTTGTGGGAGGAAGTGTGTGACTGTCGGGGCAGGCTTTGAGGTTTTTTTCTATGTCAAGATACCACCCAGGGTGTCCTTTGACTGACTTCCTGTTGTTCTGATCAAGACGTAGCTTCCAGCATGTCTGCCTGCACACGCCCATGCTCCCCACCATAATAGGCTGAACCTCTGAAACTGTAAGCGAGCCACTTAAAAAAAAAATGTTTTACTTTTAAGAGTTGCCATGTCGCCGGGCGTTGGTGGTGCACGCCTTTAATCCCAGCACTCGGGAAGCAGAGGCAGGTGGTTCTCTGTGAGTTCCAGGCCAGCCTGGTCTACAGAGCTAGTTTCAGGACAGCCTCTAAAACAATACAGAGAAACCCTGTCTTGAAAAACAAAACAAAAGTTTCCATGTCAGTTGGGTGGTGGTGGCGCTCACCTTTAATCCTAGCACTCTGGAGGCAGAGGCAGGCAGATCTCTGTGAGTTCAAGGCCAGTCTGAACTGATCCAGTTCTAGGATAGCCAGAGCCACACAGAGACCCCTGTCTTGAAAAACAACCAACAAAACAAAAAACAAAAGAAAAAAGAAAGTCATGGTGTCTCGTTACAGCAATAGAAACAAACTAAGACAGGCATTTTCTTAATAGACGATTTATGTGGGAGGGCCCAGCTACCTGTGGGCAACGCCACCCTGGGCAGGTGCTCCTGGGCGCTATAAAAAATGGGCTGATCCAGACAATAAGCAGCACTTCCCCATGGCCTCTACATCAGCTCCTGCCTCCAGGTCCCTGCCCTGTTTCAGTTTCTGCCTTGGCTTCCCTTAATAGATTGTGACCCAGATTATGTAAGCCAAATAAATTCTGTTCCTCCCCAAGTTGCTTTTGGTCAGTTTTATCACAGCAACAGAAACCCTAAAACAGGGCCAAATGCACAATTAATGCCTACAGGGAAACAGCCAAGTTGGATGCAGTGTCTATTCTACAAAGAAAGAACAATGGTGTATTTAAGCCACTTAAAACATTCTTCACTCTGTGATGCCTTTGACTACTGCAGTGACCTCAGAAGGCAGGCTGAATGGCCAGCCAAGTCCAACAGAATACCTACCCTTCAAAAGGAGACTCTTGCCATCCAACTCCATTCACAAAAATGCTGTTTTCTTTATAAATATCTAGATAGTTCTCTTAAGAGGTGTTTTGAAAACTGTAATTTCTGAGTTATGTGCAAGCCCTATTTGTTCCTATGGTTTTGTGATAGAAGAGCCCTGAGTCAGAGTAAGTTGCAGCTGGGTGGTGGTGGCACATATCCCAGCACTCAGGAGGCAGAGGCAGGGGAATCTTTTGAGTTGGAGGCCAGTCTGGTCTACAGAGCAAGTTCCAGTACACCCAGGGTTACATATTAAGACCCCATTTCAAACAAACAAAATACAAAACTTGTGTTATCTAGCCTGACAACTGAGTTGGCTCCTGGAACTCAAATGGAGGAAGGAAGAGAAGCAAGTCCTCAAAGCTGTGCCCTGGCCTTGTGCCGACTGGTTTTATGTTAACTTCACGCAAGTCAGTCACTTGGGAGGAGGAAACTGAGAAGGCGCCTCCACCAGGCTGGCCTGTGGGCAAGCTTGTAGTGCATTCTCTGTGATTGATGATGATAGATATGGGGAGGTCCATCCCACTGTGGGCGGGTCCACCCCTGGGCTGGAGATGCTGTCTGTAAGAAAGCAGACTGAGCAAGCCAAGAGAAACAAGTCAGTAAGCAGCCTCCAGGTTCCTGCAGTAGGATGAAGTAAACACCGTCCTCTCTGAGCCGCTTTTGGCCAGGGTCAGAAATAGGAACCCTAACACAGACCTCCGTAAGTATACTATTCTGCACACCCTATTCTGTCTATGAACATGTGCACATATGTGCATAATAAAAACTTAACTTGAAAAGCTTTTCTACTAAAATAATCCACACAGAAACAAAGTCAATTAAATTTTATTTCAACCAAGAATATAAAATACATGTAACTTATCGTAGCTGGAACAGTCACTTTGAGAAGGATGGCTGGGTAACTCAAGAGCGGAAGTACTCAGTTCTGAGGAGACGGCACATCCTGCATCCCCAGAGGAGGCAACATAGCCTGCATCCCCAGAACGGACTACTGAGGGCCTCAGGCTTGGAGTATACACATCACAGCAGAGCAAGGAGAGCCATGGCAATATCTACGGTCATACAGAGGGGGTGCGTGCAGAAAGTGACCGAAAAAGAGACAGGTACACTTCACAAGTAGGATTATCAGAAATACAAACTAGTTTAGAAAGGACATACTGTATAACATATATAAAAAGTACTTTCAGTTGTTATTAAAAAGGACACTCAGTCCTGGCTTTGTATAATGCTTTTAGTGTCTACCCAGACAAAGCTTTAAAAAAATTAAATAGTCTTAATTTACTCACTAGGTGATAACAGTGCATTAGGTAATTTCCCGTATAACACATACGCAGCACTCTTTACCCGCAACAGCTTAGAGGAGTAGTGCCTCCTTGGGTACAATACAAACTCCTGGAACACTGACCTGTGGGTATGATATTTGTAACTATTCTTGATGATTGTGGGGACCTAAACTGCTACATTTTGTATAAAATTATGACTTGTACCTGACTCCTTCAAGCCCAATGGCCATCGACGACTGCCTTTCTCATCTCCCACGGAGCAGGGAGACACAGCTTCTGTGCAAGTCTTCCTCAGCTGCGGCTACATATTAACAACTCAAAAGCACAGCAAGCTGCAAACCTTACTCTCCAATTCCTTTTCCTTTTAGAGGTGAAAAGAGCATCATTTCAGAGGCACAGAGAACTAGTAACTTGTTGCACCAGGCCTGAGACAGTGAACATGCATGCATGTGGATGCCATCCCTTCCTGTCTGGAAGGTATGTTATGTCAGAGTGAAATAGTGCAGGCTGTCAGAATTCTAAGTCCTAAAGTCTCAAAAGCACAGATACAAAAATAAACATGTCCTTGATTTCTGCATCTCACTTCATGGTTTGCTTCAGCCTCGTATTACCAGCCCAGGCTCAAGCTACCTTACTTTTAAGCTAGTGTGTCCCAATCTCCTGACCCCCCAAACACCTCTATGCAAAAGTTACCTCTAAAAGTGACCTCTAAATAAATGAAGAGACACCTTCCGACTCAATCCTTCAACACCATCCTAGACTCCGAGGTTCCCATAAGTCTGAGGATGCCTCCGTGTCCTTAGAGGACAAAACAGTATCTAAGAAATGTTCACAGAGGATTGCAACATTTGAGGCTCACAAAGGTAAATTCTACCCTTAAGAAGTTTCACAGGTCCCACCCTGTGGACTATGGCCCTACTGTATATGAAAAGCTTTGCTTCCTTTATAAAGAAAGGAAATAATGAGCAAAAGTTACTTCTAAGAGTACTGGGCACAGGTATGCATTGCCAACCCTGAGGCAAGAAGAGAAAAGCAACGGGTCAGAACCAGTGCAGTGATGTGGTACCCAGACGTGTACAGAATGGAGCTGGCTGGCTATGTCCTGTGAATGTGTAAGTGCATACTGCCAGAATCATGTATCCAGTTTTCATACAAAGAACTGTTGGTATTTTGTTTTATGCACAGACTGGGGCTAACATCTTTTATTAAATGTGAGTTCACTCAAAGGCAAGAACAGAGCTTCTATTTTCTGTGATTTCCTACAACCACTTGGTAGATTGTGCTCTGTCCGCAAGGGCCACCCAATTGCTGTTGAAGGCTGCTGTGAGCATTTCAAATATGCATAGATGCCTTTAGTGACAGTTACTCACTGCCTTTCTCCTCTAGTGGTCAGCCTCATACCTGCTTCCCATAACACTGTTTACTATAAATTCAGAAGCATAGTTGTCCAAGTGGGTTCAGAAGTAAACAAAAGGACCTTCATATCACATGACATTTACAAGTGGCATAGACATCCCACATGAGCTTATTGTCACTGAATTGGCTGTAACAAGGAATGTGTCTTGTTCTTTGTTTTTCTACCCTGCAGAGCATTGAGCCTGTGGTAAGGGAGTAGTGGCCCTGGACAGAGGCTCCAGGACACAAGACAGAACTTTACATAGGTAGCTACATTATGCAGGAGGCTGATTCTTATTTTAAAACACATAAGGGGCAAAAATACATGGAGCCAGTCAGAAACTCCTCCCAGGGAAGCATTCATTGATTTCCTCTTCAGGCTTGGTATGCTGTCACCATACAATCTTTATTACTACTTATAAGCATTATTATGCTCAACTCAGTATGGTCCTGGCTGGCTACAGCATCACATCAATAGTGCAAAATGTATACTGGCTTCAAAAATCTTATTTTACTTGAATATGGACCCCAGAGTATCATAACCAGGTAGATAAGTTCACAAGAATAGTTTTTTAAAATGCATATAGTTTGCATATACAACAATTGGCTATTTTCTCTAGCTCAAGAAACATTGAAAACAAGGCTGGTGCTGCTAGTAGCATCAGAACATAGATGGTCTTGCCCCCTGCACTACAATGGGGGCTCTACGCCTTTACATTTCCTCTTGACTCTGGAGGGCGAGGGATTCCTTAAAAGTAGCTAAAAAAGAACTCCCCTCTAATTCGTAGATCATGGAAATGCAAATATTCACCTCAACTACTTTACACTACCTGCCCATAGTTTTTAGGCACAATTATTAAGTTTTTTCCTAGGGGCCAAAGAAAAGCATTCAGTGCGATAAAAAGACCCTTGACAGCGTTAAGTCTCAGTAACAACGGCAAAATTATGCATACAGAATACATACTCTGAACACGGATAAAACCTAAAATTTTAACATGCTTTAAAAATAGCCACTCTATGCCTAATGTAAATACAAATGGAGAACACTGCAGAAGAATTAACAGCTTTGATTTGAGTATCCTTGATTATATAAGAAGTCACTCATGCTGACCCAGATGTGGAGACTAAGGACTCAACATCTCCTTTGGAGAAGTCAGTGCCCCCGACGATATACAGAGAAGCTTTTCCTCCGAAGGGAACAGCTGTCTTTGATCAGCATGACGCCTTGGTGAAGTCATAGTGCAGGTACAGTCTCTTCAGATTTCCAGGTAGCTCCAAAGGACCATATTTCATCAAAGCTCTTGAAACCCCTTTTAAAGTAGACTTAGCTACATGAAGGTTTAAATTATAATTTTTAATTACTGAATAGTATTCAGAATATGATGACTCTGGGAACTAAGTTCCACATGAACAATTACATAAAAACCACCAACTACTTCAGTTCTTCATCGCACAAGCATGGCAGCTGCAAAGATCGACACTGTTTCTGGTTGTGGGTACCCTCTGTCCCACATGTGTCTTTTACTAGACCTTCCCTGAAAGAGATAAATAAAAACGTAACACTAAAGTACTTTGGGACAGTAACAGTTTCTTTTTAAGACTTCCAAGAGCAAAGCAGTTAGTCTGTGCAGACTGTGTAGTGCTTTAAAAGGTGCATGACTTGTGTGGCTAAATCAGTTCATGAAGTATAAAACTATACACCATGGAACCCTGTTCCTAAAACACTGAAGTCCTAAGAAAAGATAAAAGTACAATGATTGCTACAGCATGAGAAAGGTGCACCAGAAACTCCTTCAGAAGCTGCTGAGGGTTACAGGAGTGCTGGGGTAGACCAGAGGCTTCATCAGGGAGTCACCGAGGAATTCATGCGGGGAAGAGGGCTGGGGACACTTCACAAGATCTTCTTTAAGTCGACGAAGAAGATGTCAGTCCTTCCAAACACTCAGTATGCAAAGCTTCCCTCTCAAGTGTGTGAGTTTGTGTAGAGTCAGTCTTCTTTCTGGGGTTCTTCGCAATACAGATACCACCCTGCTGGAGGCCGCGCTGCACTGTGCTGGCCGGGCAGAGGCTGCGGTCAGTACCGGTGTGTCTGGTGAGACGGGTGGTACTGTGTACTCTGTTGAGATGAGGCGTAGCCTAGTGTGCTCTGGGACTGGGAAGACCCCTGAACGCTGCTTTGGTAATTCAGGCGGGAACTGGAGTGCTAGGAAAAACAAAACAGGAAGGGGGGTGACTGACTGCAGAGAAGAGCCCAAGATGCCAACCACAGTAGGACAGAGGTATTAGCTACTTTCACCCCAAGGTCCCTGGCTCAGATCTACAGCAGGCGACACACTGTTTCTCTGAAATATGAAATAGCATCTTAGGCTGTAACTACCCCGGATGGCACTGACTTTGGCTGTGTAGTGGGGAGTGTGGGCTATACTGGTTAAAAAAAAAAAAAAAAAGGCAGAAGGGATTAACCTTTTACATGACTAAGATTTGACAACAAAACAATTTGGTAAACAGAAAAAAAGACATAACTGCATACTGTTAATTCTCACTCTCATAATTAGCTGTGACTAGGAAATCATTCTTTTAAGGCAGAGTTTTCAGAGGCAGAAGCTAGGGACATTGGAAGCCTGCCAATCATCAGACAAGTAAGGCTGACAGGGGAGGCTAGCAGTGGGTAGTTATTATAAACTTCAGGTAATGAAATATTGTCACTAATAAACCTTACTTCCTAGCTAAAAATTAAATAAAGCAGACAGTTTTCAGTCTAGGATAAACCTTGTGCTACAACAACTTTTTTAACGGCAATATTTTCTTTTTCAACAGGGAAGGAATGCACATCCTTTTCTTCGTGTGTGTGTGTGTGTGTGTGTGTGTGTGTGTGTGTGTGTGTGTGTGTGTGTGTGTGTGTGGTAAGGTAAGGCAGGGCTGGCCTAGAACTCACTACATAAGTCAGGCTGGCCCTGGGCCTCCCCACAATCTATCTGCCTCACCTCTCAAGTGCTGAGATTCCAGGGTGAGCCACCATAACCATGCTCCTTTTTAAAGTATTCATCATACTTGCTTATATTGAAACTGCCTAAAACCCTACACATGGAAACTAAACAAGGCAGTTTCTTCACAGAATAGTTCAATCTGGTGCTGAACAAAACAAGGCAAAAGTAACTCAGAATTGAATACAAATAAATAGATAAAAACCAAAACAAAAAAAAAACAAACAAAACAAAATATGACACTGTTTTTAAGACACTGTTAAAAATGGTTTTTTAGCGCACGCCTTTAGTCCCAGCACTCGGGAGGCAGAGGCAGGCAGATCTCTGTGAGTTCGAGGCTAGCCTGGTCTACAGAGCCGGTGCCAGGATAGGCTCCAAAGCTACACAGAGAAACCCTGTCTTGAAAAACAAACAAAAAAAACAAAAAAAAAGTTTTCTTTTTAAATTTTGAAGACTGTGCTAAAACAAACCTAAAGATACTTTACTCGTTATAAATCCAAGAATCAATGTGAGGGAAAGTACTTTCCCTTTAGTTTCCTAAATTAATAGTAAAGCTAATTTCCTTCTTGTCTTTACACCAAAAGTATTATCTAGTGTTAAAACAATTTTAGTCTGACTTAAACTGTTCGTGAGAACTGTTGTTCAGCCTTTATCATCTCCCATGCCTATATGGCTGCTGACTGTTTCCTCCAATAGGAGCCATCTTTCTAAGTGCTCTTGATTTTTGTCCGAGTAAGACACTTACCCAGTCTGCAGCCCATATGGATGGACTGATATTTTCTTTAAGGAGCCTTCCTGTCTCCCTTTCCCTCCTTGGGGTGTTACGATAAACGATACACAATATAAAATACCTCATGACTGCATCAAGAATGTTTAAAATCTTCTGGGAATTTCACGTAATGCCTGAAATATCTAGTTTTCATATCAGATTTTGGAGCTAAAGCGATTTGTTAAAAGTCAATTTCCCATTTCATACATTCCTATCAGCAAGAAGCAGACAGGGAGTACCTGATAATCTGTCGGTACAACAGGCCCGCCCGAGCTTGCACCCGAAGGCCCCATGCGGGGCTTCTTGTTTGGAGGCACCTGGTTCAGGCTGGAGTCCTGGCTGTGCTGCAGCCCTGCTCCAGCACCGGCGGCGGCAGCCGCAGCTCCCCCTGAAGTCCCATTGGTCTGGGCACCGCTCTGCTGTGGTGGGGGGGCCTGTGGTGGGGCTGCCGTCTGCTGTGGGGGGGCTGTGGGCTGCTGATGTGGGTTCTGCTGCTGTGGCTGATTCTTTTCGGGGAATGGGGAGCAGGGGAGAGAAAGATCCAAAATTTTACTGTGAAGCCAGATGAATGGGAAATTCACTTCATTACTTGATACCCATGACTGGTGACATACCTAGGATACAACCTGGTCACATGGGGTGACTAGAATGACTAGAGATGGGTAACCTCCAAAATATACCATTCCCAAAGATTGATCCCTGAATAGTAATGCTCTCTCAAGTTCATTTAGACCATGTAGCATCTCCAAATCAAACAGACATTTCAGTGGGTAGCAAAAGGCACATGGAAAATGCCATCACACCCCTTAAAACTAAAAGCCCTTTCAGTCAGGACTTTGCAAAGCAAGAGCAGTGGGGAGTGGCTAACATACCCAACTGACAAAAAGGAATGGAGTGATGCCCACCAAAGCACAGCAGGGTGGAGATGCCCCTGGACAAACAAAATTAGGAAGAACTAGGAACAGAATGGGCTAAGACACAACAGGAAGTTTGGTTTAAACTTCATACACTTTCAGCCTCCAAACTCCCACAAAGAGCAAAGTAAAAATGGGTTAGATAAAAGGTGGCAAATGCACAGAGATCATCAAATTATCCCCTCAATTATCCTTGTGTTGTTTTTACGCTCTCCAAGTCAGTGATGCATGAAGCTTATACCTTGTCGCCCTTCTCTTCTGGTTCATCTTCATTAAGAAACTCTCTTTTGGGGTATGGAATCTGGCAGCCAGCAAACACACTAAAACCATTTAAAAGAAATACATATCAATACCTAAAATCTGTAATTCTATCACCTTACCTTAAAATTTTATTTTATTTATTAACTTACATCCTATTTTTTATTGTGGCTGGTGTTTGCTGAACACATGCAAACAATTTAAGCAGTAAGGAAGGAGGAAGTCCCCATATGCCCCTCCTGCTGACTGCCACTGCCACTGCCAGCAGGCTCACACAAACGACACAGAACTTTGTCCGCACTACTCCATCAGAATCAAACTAAACTGACTTTGTAATTGCTTTAACATGAAAAAAGTCTTCCCCCGCAGGGAAAGAAAAGTGTTTTTAATATATAGAAGCCGGGACATGCGTTTGTAGGGGAGAGGTGTCTGCAGGCTGTCACATGCACCATTCCTTTGCGTAGCCTCTCATCGTGAGGCCTGCTGCCTGAGTCCCATCTGTCTGTTCTGGGTTCATCTAGGAAGCTGGTGTGGCCTTTCTCTGAGGACATTTTATGATGGGGGATGTCCTTCTGTAAGCTGTGAACGTATGTTTCTCTTACTGGCTGATGAATAAAGCTGTTTCAGCCAATGGACAGGCAGCATGTAGCCAGGCAGGAAGTATAGGTGAGGCTACCAGACTAAAGAATGCTGGGAAGAGGAACTCAGAGAGAGTCGAAAAGGAGACACCATGCAGCTACTAGGAAAGTAGGTCCCCTTGGCATTCTCCGTCCACTTGGAAATACATAGATTAATAGATATGGGTTAATAATTAAGAGAGAGTTAGCCAATAAGAAGCCTGAGCCATCAGCCAAACAGTTTATAATCAATATAAGCCTCTGTGTGTTTTTTTGGGACTAACAGCTGTGGGACCAGGCGGATAGAAACTTCTGTTAACAATTTTCCTCTGTACAGTCTGCATGAGCAAAGGCAGAGCATGTCAGGCAAGTGCTCCCGGCACTCAGCAGTAGCCAACACCTTCCGTTTGGAGCAAAGACCAGGGAGAAGGAAGGGTACCTACTCTAACGTGGGCAAGGGGTCCTCCTGAAAATAAGGGTCCTGCAGAGCCTGCTCCGAGGTGATCCTCTTCGTGGGATCCATGGTGAGGAGTTTCTGAAGCTAGCAACAAGAAACAAGACAGCACATGAAAAGGTTGCTGATAAGCCACCTGCCTGACCTCTGTACTGGTGTCTGACATAATTACCATTAAATACAACTTTTACACATTAATGCACAAACGAGTGTGAGTGCGTGTGCATGCGTTTAGAGTAAGTTCATTCAAATGAGTCCCAGGAACTGCGGCTCAAAGCCAAGCTCTCAACACTTGGCGGCATGTGCCCTTGCCCTCACCATCGAGTACAGCTGCACCATTAGTACTCCATACACACATTTATGAAATTAAGACTAGAAGTCAAGGATGATTCTCAATAGAATAATATTAAATTTCTAAAGCATCCAGCAATTAAATTCTCTCTCTCTCTCCCTGTCAAAAGGGAGACTAGCTGGGACAGTTCCGCAGGGAACAGGACAAGAGGAGAGCTGTGCTGAGCAGGTTGCAGCGGGGAGAGAAGCACCTACCAGGAGGAACACCTTGCTGTCAGGTTTGACCTTGTGTTTCTCCATGTACTTTATGAGGCTACTGTTGGCATATCTGCAAGGACACAAGCGCATGTCAATAGGAGCCCACATGATCTGTATTCCTAAAGAACACTTCTAAGGCAAGCTTCTATGTGCAAACACATTACTTAATATTGACACGATATGAAAAAAAAACAGTTGTTAATCACTACTTTCAGAGTTTTTAGTGCCATGGTGGTCACATTGGGAATGCTTGTGTATAACCACTGGAGATGAAAATACAAGTCTCTTGAAATTCAGTAATTGTTGTGATACACTCACATCTAAGAGATGGCTTGCTTGCTTTCTGCTTAGGTCATGCATGTTAGGCAAGTGCTCTATAGCTGGATGTCACTCTCCCACCTTTCCCCCTTTGTGTTTTAAGACAGGTCTCACTAAGTTGTGCAGGCCTTGAAACCACCCTTCTGTCTCAACCTCCTGAGCAGCTAGGATCACAGACCTTTGTTACCAGGCCTAGCTTAAGAGACACTTTCACACGTATCAGACATATGAGAATATTCTTATTAGCCAAACAACAACAAAACCCACCAACCTATAAACAACCAAATATTCACCTATTAAAGAAACAGAAATGCCAGGTAAACCAACTGTAAATGTATTCAGAGTAAATGAAATATTATAGATCCATACAACTGAACACAGAAGATGAATGACACCATTTACATAAAGCTCACAGACATATCAAACTAGTAAGTATTAGAAACACATACATGTATACTAAAACTGTGGGATCACAACCACAAATTCAGAACACCCAGTCTTTCCTCTGGGAGGCAATGAGGAGGGAGGTACCCAGAGATGTCAGCAATTAGTAACATGTTAATTCTTAGATTAAGAGGCCAGTGGAGGGGATGTTCATTTGATTATTCTAAGTATACAACACTGTAACACTACTTCCTATGTATGAAATACTTAAAATTTCAATGGTTTCAAAATATAAAAAATATATATTCTACATATATAAACCACTGTCAGTGTTGTGATAATCTCTCCTTTTTCATTATTTATTTATTTGTTTGCTTGCTTATTTGTGAAGCAGAAGTGGTGTTTCTTAAGATTGTTTAAATAGGCTGGGTGGTGGTGTCACACACCTTTAACCCCAGCATTCAAGAGGCAGGGGCAGGAGGATCTACATAGTCCTGAGGACAGCTTGGTCTACACAGTGAGTTCCAGGACAGCCAGAGCTACATAAAGAAACCCTGTTTCAAAAACCAAATAAAACAAAACCCTCAAACCAAAAAGGTGCTAGAGAGGCGTCAGGGGGCAAGAATGAGATGCTTCAGAGTAGATGTGGCTCCCCAAGGACAGTCACCCTTGCTTTATGTCTCTATCCACACATACATGGTAAAACCAGGGGATTTTTTTGCTCTGGTTTGATAAAATTAGAACCACTATAAAAATTCTGTTTTTACATTGAATGTTGTCTCATTAATATTTCCTTTATCAAAAGTTCTATAAAATTGTTCTTAGTAACTGCATTACCTACTTATCTGGGGCTGTTTCATCACAGCTATGAAATATATATGTCTTATGGGCTAACTTGGCACACATGGCAAGGATACAACATTGCATGAGAACTGGGGACTGGCTTGGTTACTTCTCCATTGTGTAATCCTGAGCAACAGGTTAACATCTATGGAGACTTAGTTCCTCATTAGAAAAAGAAAAAGTGGATTATAACTGTACCTGCCCTATAAATCTGTTCCCTAGAAAGAGCATAAAGGACTTAACACTACCTTGTAACAGCCTGATGTTCATAGGATAACTCCCTGGGATGATCAGGTCAAATGTGCACATTCTGAAGTATTTTTGTTGCTGTGAGCCTTTTGCTTTCTACTTTGCAAAGTGCTAGGGATCAAGCCTAGGGTCTCACACATACTACTAGGCAATAAGCATTACTATTGAGCTACATATCCCTAGCAATATTTATTTTTCATGTACAAATGTATGACTGCATGTATGTATGTGCCCTACATGTAAATAGTGACCTGAGAGGCCGAAGAGGGTGTTGGATTCCCTGGAACTGGAGTTACAGATGGTTGTGAGCTAACACATGGGTTCTGGGAATGTAGGCAGAGTCCTCTGCAAGAGCAGCCAATGCTCTTACCTGCGGGGCCATCTCTCTAACCCTGTCTTGGGGATGGGATTTTGTTATTTTGCCCAGGTTAGCCTCTTGGGTATCTGGGCCAGCAGGGTGTACTTCCCAGCACCCAGTTCAGCAGCTGCACCTATAACAAGTCTTGTTCTCACAGAAGAACAGAAGCCAAGTGCCCACTTTACCGAACCCTGATTGATGGACAAGGTAGGTACTGGGAAGAAGACTTAGGTTCAGAGAAATCGTTTCTCTTCCTGTCTTAAGGCTTCTTTGTCCAATCAGCTATTTTCCTGAGTTAACACTAGATGCTAGGTTGTCTCAATCATATAAAAAGCCTTGAATTCACCTTACTGTGGAATATTTGGTTATAGTTGTTCTGTTTTTTTCTTAGTGTTGGAGTTAGTATATAGTGTTTACTTTCTAAACTCTTCTAGGATGAACAGTTTCCAAAGTGACATAAACTTTCTAATTATTTATCCTTGTGTTTATTTGAACATGCAGGTTTTCAAAGTAAATTTAATGATATCCTTCAAATGTATTCTTTCTTTTACTTTGGTTTGCTGAGGAATAAATCCAAACATCTTTCTAGTGAACAGCCTGACTCCCTCAGTCTTGCCTTGTTTTCTAATGAGCTACTTGGAGCTGACACTTTAGAACAGCTACAAAAACATCTACTGTCATTCTTAGCAATTCATTTTGGAAGTTCTTTTTTTCTGATAAAAGCAAGCTAATATTCTTTTACTTTTGAAATACTATTTTATTTCAAATAAAGTAGTTTCTAGATCACAGTTTTCAGCATATTTTGCTTTAATGATTTCTATTGTTTGCTGTTGTTTTTGTTTTGAGACAGGATCTTATTATGACCCTGACTGTCCTAGGGCTCCACTATGTAGACCAGGCTGGCCTATTCAGAGATCAGACTTCTTCAGCCTGTGATTAAAGGCATGTGCTACCACACCCAGATTGAATAGGGAAGAAATACTACATGAAGGCCACTGCAGGATCACAAGGAGAACACACCGCTGTTCTAACTACTGGCAAGGCTGATGGGCAGAAGCAGATTCCAAGCATTTCTAGAAAAAGGAATCTTTTGGAGAGGTAATCATGCAGAGAGGTAAGGGGAAGTCAAATGCATGAAGAGTGAGACAGGAGGCTCTGACTCACACGCCTCGTGCTTGAACAACTAGGTGAATCATGGAGCCATTTCTTAGGACATGAAATATCGGGCAGAGGTACCACAGCATCTCTCATAAAGGAAAACATTTAATTGGGGTTGCTTACAGTTTCAGAGAGTTAGTTCATTATCATGGTGACACATGGCGGTATGCAGGTAGACGTGGTACTGGAGAAGTAGCTGAGAGTCTTACATCTTGCAGGCAACAGGAAATGGACTGAGGCAGTGAGCGTGGCTTGGGCATATATGAGACCTCAAGACTCACCCCTACAATGGCATACTATTCCAACAAAGCCACACTTCCTAAGAGTCACTCCCTATGACTTTATGGGGGCCAATCACATCCAAATGTTTAACATCCAAATGATCACAGCAGTTTAATAAGTGAATTTGAAAATGGGAGGAATGCTGTGTAATATATGCGGTCAGTGAGCTACAACCCCAAAATTTGAAATCCAAAGCATTTCTAGAATCTGCAAAAACCCCTCAAATCTAAAATACTTTTCTAGTCCCAAACTTCACTACACTTTTAAAAAGACATGCATTATTTCTGTGTGTAGACATGCTTGTGTCTGCATGTACCACAGCAATGGGGGCCGGAGGAACGTCACACCCAGCTTTCCAGGCTCCTGCTGCTTCTACCCACCGAGCACCTCTCAGGGCCTTTTCAAGGGACATGTAATCTGTACAATGGAGAACTTCAGTTTTCCTGGCGGAAAACTGCGGCACTCCTGTGAGGGGTTTTATTACCACTACTAGTTTTACTTAAATATCATTTTAACGTGTATGGGTGTTTTCCTGCAGAGGCTAAAATGGCATCTCTCAAGTTCCTTCTTTTTCTCTTTCTTAAAAAATATTTCCTGTGTGTGGGCATTTCGGCGGCATGTATTTCTGTGTCTGTGCTCATGCAGTGCACACTGGAGGTCTGAAGAAGGTATAAGAGTCACAAACCTGGAGTTACGGACACTTGTGAGCTGCCAAGGAGGTACTAGGAATGTGAGGATTATTTGAAACAGGAAGACACCTTCCCCCTCCCCAAATATGGGCAGCACCTCCCTGGTGACAGCCCAGATAAAAAATACATGAAAGAAGAAAGCTGGTTTTGCCTGCTTGCTCTCGCTCTCACTGGCAAGTCTACCTATCCTGTTGCGGCTGCTGTTTCTTCAGCATTCTTTGGAATGCCGATGCAGACTCAAGTGGGCAGCTCTCCATGGTCTTCCAGCCCTTCCTTCAGTGCAGATGGAGACTGCTCAGACAGTCACCAGCCTTGCGGACTGTACAACTCCCCAGTTGTCACCCTCTCCACCACGAGATGACCCATCGTTGGACTAACAGACTACCTCTTACAAGGCAATCTAACAAAGCACACACTCTCCGTGTCTCAGTTCTGTTCCTCAGAGAAGCCCGGCTAATAACGCTGCCTTTGCACTCCCTTCCCCTCTGCTCAATGCACTGCTCCCGCAGTTTGCTTTATTCAGATGCTGGGCCATGTGGCTAAAGATGCTGGGCCATGTGGCTGCTCCTTGCCACCCGTCCTAGTTTCCCACTACAGCATCTCAGCCATCAACATTACTCAGACAGGAATAAAACTACAGCTCTAGTGTTGAACTGAGGCCTTTATTATGTTAAAACTGTAACTTTCTACTTTTTTTTTTTTGAGACAGGGTTTCTCTGTGTAGCCCTGGCTGTCCTGGGACTCATTCTGTAGACCAGGCTGGTCTCAAACTCACAGAGATTCACCTGCTTCTGCCTCCTGAGTGCTGGATGGAATTAAAGGTGTGCGCCATCAGGCCTGGCCTCTGTTTTTAAATATAACAGCCCTAAACTGTGTGTGTATATATATATTAAAATCATTTGGAGCCGGGCGGTGGTGGCGCACGCCTTTAATCCCAGCACTCGGGAGGCAGAGGCAGGCGGATCTCTGTTGAGTTCGAGGCCAGGCTGGACCGATAGCCTCCAAAACAATACAGAGAAACCCTGTCTCGTAAAAACCAAAAAAAAAAAAAAAAAAAAAAAAATCATTTGGAATAGTCTTTAAATTACAGGTATGACAGGTAAACTAACATCTGAATCTCTGGTTTAAATCTATATCCTTTTTGAAAAAGACTAACTTTTCCTACTGAAGTTATGCTCTGTAATTAATGAGTCTACGTATTTATATCACGCTCAACATTCATGCTGAAATCTAATTCCCAGTGTGTAAGTATCAAAGGGAGGCCTTCAAAGGTGTTTGTCATGTAGGGTTCTGCATCTGTGAATGGGATTAACATCTTAGAAGTGAGATTCTACATAGTTTCCACCCTTTGTCCTCCCACCAGAGGAGGCCACAGCAACAAGGGTACTCTTCAAAGCAGAGAGCAGATAGACAGACACCAAGCCTCCCAGCACCTTCATCCTGGACTTCCAGTCTCCAGAACTGTCAGAAAATTAATTCCTCGTGTTCAAATTACTCATCTCAGATTTTCATTTGTTTTTCCTAGCACACATGGATTTTGGTAATCCAGAATTACTCACGTTGTTCTTCTAAAGTCTTTCTGAAGTGTTGGGTACTCTGGCATTTTTCTAATATCTTCCCAGTCTTTATCTTTTAAAAAAAAAAGATTTTTAATAGAAAATACCTTATTAAAAGTCTAATTCTTTTAGTTTAAAAATAAACAAACAACAAATTTTATGCATGATCTTACAAAAGAGCACTTTTGAAATACAACTCAAAATAGTATTTTCAAAGGGCAACAAATTACCTGCAGGAAACCCCATGACACTAAATATCCGATCTAGTTGATCATGATGAAAAGGATTGCTTGTTTTTATATCCTCCTGACGACAGTGAAAAATAGGTTCTGAAGTCAACAATTCAGCAAATATGCAGCCTATTGCCCATATATCTACAAATGGAAAAACAACTTTTTATACAAGTGCATTACATTTCCTTAGTTACACTTCCTGAATATAATTCCCTCATACATACAAAAACATATTTTAGTAGGGCAGTATGTAAAGTATAATAAGCATATTGAGGAAACATACAGAAGCTAGGGATGTAGTTCAGTTGGTAAAGTGCCTGCCTTGAAGGCACAAATACAAAGGCTTAGGCGCAAGTCAGCATCACAAACCCTACAGCCATGGTGCCTCCTCCTCCCAGGTACCAGCACTGCAGGAATTAGTGCCTGGCAAGTAATTATGTTTTTATCTTAAATGGTAAATCTCATTACCTGGGGAAAAAAGCTACAAACTGGTTAAAATTTAATTTCAGTTCTCCTTACTCAAGGAAAAAATAGTTGACTTTTAA
The DNA here is from genome assembly GCF_017639785.1 of Mesocricetus auratus. Lineage (NCBI taxonomy): Eukaryota > Metazoa > Chordata > Mammalia > Rodentia > Cricetidae > Mesocricetus > Mesocricetus auratus. The sequence continues at coordinate 3,351,769 of NW_024429199.1, forward strand.
TTTATAGTCAATTACATTTATTAAAAACAAACAAATACACAACAACAAACCCATCACATCTATTTCCTTTCAACAGCAGAAGGAAGCTACAAAAGACAAATCCTACAACTGTACTTCTCAAAAAGTGTGCTCCCCAGTGTGGAGACACATAGCAGTTTGAACTGGGGAACTGGATGTGTAACATTAACTTTGGTGGGTGTGTTAATTTGAATGAGAATTGCCCCCATAGGCTCATATTCGAATTGTTTGGTCCCAGTTGGTGGAACTGTTTGGAAAGGATTAGGAGGTGTGGCCTTGTTGGAGAAGGTGTCACTGCTATGGGCTTTCTGAGGTTTCAAATGCCCATGCAATTCTCAGTTAACTCTCTCTGCTTCCCATTCATGGGCCAAGATGTGAACCCTCAGCTAGTAGTCCAGTACCATGTCTTCCTGCCTGCTGGAATGCTCCTCCCACCAAGGTGGTCAAGGACTCTAAACCTCTGGAACTCTGAGCCTAAAATTAAATTCTTTCTTTTATAAGTTGCTTTAGTCATGGTGTTTATGTCATAGCAACAGAAAAATATAAGACAGAGAGTAACAATTTTGGCAGAAAAAAATGTTTCTGGCTACACATCTCATTTCTTAATGGGAAATCTCCCTTTTATATACTGTACTAGTTGTAGATGAGGGCCAAGGGCTTATGGATTGTTTCTGGTTCCACATCTCTACCAGGAATGTGCACCCTTCGCCCGAATCCCAAGACAGCTATGAATGTGGCCCAATGCATTTATGTATGATGACAAGATCATTTTATATGCTGCGATGACAGAACGATGAACACTCCTACCTGCCCTCCCTATGCCCTGAATTATACCATCTTGCTTATTGTATGGTTCTATCTATTAATTTCCAACTAACACCCTCCATCCCCCCACACGTTCTCAATATTCTTCTCCCCTCCTATCCTCTGTTGTCTTCTGAGGTTATCTAAGGGACTGTTCCCAAGAGCTGGTAGGAAAACCTAGATAACAAGAAAAGCAAACCCATTAGGTCAGAATACAAAAGAGTTTTTAGCTCTCAGTCCTGAGGCCTCTCTAGGCATCCTACTGACAGCATGGGCTCAGCAGCCTGATCTGACCAGACACAGGTCCTGTAACACACACACTCCTTTGCAGTCACACACATTTGTCCCCAAGGTGTGAGACCACTCAGAAGCTTTTGCAAACGTTCAGTAACTTATGAATATTTTATACTTATACTGACATATTTACTATTTCAGAACTATGCTCCAGTATCTGGATTTTGAAGAAATCAGACCTTCTGGTGAGGAAGGCATTGTAATACATATCTGCTTTTACCCATGAATTAATTAGAAGGCTAACTGCCTCTCCACAAGTACAGGACAGCACCCACACTGCTTTGAGTGTCATGCCATTTTCAGAAGCTTGTTAAGCAGAATCAAGACTGTGTTTCTTGTGATTCTGAGTAACATTCCACTCGTAGTGAGCGTGTTAAACTGACGGGATAACAGCAAAGGCAATCAAGCTGCTACTGCCTACAGCGGAAGCTTTGAAAAAGAAAGAAAATGCAAAGTCCTCTGGAAATACAAGCACTGCAAACCCAGGCCCTGGCCACTGCTTACTCTCCCTTGCCTACTCTTTTCCTCCAGCACTGAGGAAGATTCTCACCTACCATCCATAGCTGAGTCTTCTCTGTGGTCAGACAGTAAAATCTCCAAAGTCTCCGGTGTAAGAAAGATCATAAATCCTGAGGAACACGTTTATGACCATTTTTTCTTTCTCTCATTCTTTCTCCTTTTGGTGGTCTGGCAAGATGTTGAGCAAAACAATCCTACCGAGACTATATTTCCTACCTTAATGGACAAACTGCCATTATGCAGACCATGGCATCAGGAGAGATGGAATGCTGTCTTGGTTAGGACACAGCGGGGAGCTTTTCTCCAGCATCACACTCCTGTGCTGGTTTTCTTTGTGAAGACAGTTCTAACCCTTTCCAACTCTTCATAAGGAAGGTGCGCACATCCATGCTTCTATACGCACTGGCTTTGTAGGAACTATTTCACACCTGGACACTTACCAATGGCCTTTGTATAATGCCTGGCACCGAGTAAAAGTTCTGGAGCCCGATACCAAAATGTCACAACCACTGGATCCAAATCGGCGAGTGGCTTTAGAGGAGAATTGAATAATCTGGCAAAACCCATGTCAGCTGAAAAATAAGACAAATACATAAAACTCAATTTGACATGCTATTAGAGCCATGAGGGGTTGGTAACTGCCACTAACCTTTCAAAGATGGATGCTTGCTCTAAAAACTGCACCCTGGTTAGGAACGGCACTGTTTCCTTTTACTGAGACAGAGCCCTCTACACTATCTGCTTTACTGACGAGAAAACTGAAGGGCAAAAGAATGTTGACCTTGAGAGCACAAGAGTTACGTTCAGCTGCAGCTCCCTGGCTTTCAGGAGCAGTCAGGACATTCTAAAAGTCCCTTTGTTTAGAGACTGGGAACTGACGACACACAACACTGAAATCAGCTGCTGCAAACTCAGGAGGGCTGAATGACATGCATCTCTTCCCAACTCTGTGTTCAGTGACAGCGGACTACAGATATAGAATTGGCTATGGAGGAGCAATTAGAGCATGCAAAACAGAAAATACCATACTGGGACCTTTCTCCTAGAAAGTCGATTCTAACAGCATGTCATACACAATCCCAAGAACACACATAAAACATATAGTAGATAATTGCTAAAAAAGACATGTAGGCAATTGCTATAGTAATTAATTTAGCAAAGATGTAAACAAAAGCTAAGTATTAAGGGGTACTTGTCACTATAAAGTTCTAGAGATCCTTTTTATGATTTTCTAAATAAGAAGTACCTTACATCCATAAGACACTTTACAAATGGCATCTATACACTCCATATAACCTCATTTCACCTTCATAAGAACATTAGTTTAGTACTTTGCTTCTTACTTCTGAGATGAAGAATTTAAAGACAAAAACAACTAAATTACTTGTCTATACTCACATGAATAGCAAGTACTCAAACAAACATGTTTTGATTTAGTAGCTATTTTCTTCTGTGTACTCTGTGTACATGTGTGCACATGTAGAGTGGGACAGAGGTTGACATTAGGTGTCTTTATTACTCTTACGTTGTCTATCCACTTCTGAGAAATTGAAACAGTTCATCCCAGAGCAGGGAAGCATTTTAGCTTCTTATTGGGATGGACTGTTAGAAACCAGAAGGAAAACAACTTCTGGTTTCAAAACAGCTTCAGGAAGTCCCTAAAACTGATCAGATTCACTATTTCCCTCCTTCCCAAAGATCACAGTAACAACCAAGACAGACACCAGCCCAGCTGCCTGGAAGAAGCAGAGACCAGCCCAGCTGCCTGGAAAAGATTTAGAACAACTAAGTCACTTGCAAAGGACACTCTCCAACCTGCTGAGTTGCCTGCAGGCTGTGTAGTATGCTTCAGGTTCCCAGTTGTCACCTGTACTGAGGTGAGCTTTGGTGATGCATCTGTCTTTGAGTCATTTCTGCTCCTGTAAGTAACCCTTCACTTAAATTCCTGTAAGTAACCCCTCACCCACCACAAAATTGGTCTCTGGTGGCACCCTACTTTGCTCTGTCATGAGCTCCCTCTCTAGGGTGAGTAGACTACTGCGTGGTGTTTCCCCAGGAAAAGTTTAGTCATACAACATCCATCACCTTAGTTTTCAGACAGGGTCTCTCCCTGGGCTCAACACACTCACTAGTCTGGCTGTCCAGCAAGCTCCAGAATCCGTCTGCTTCCAACATCTCCAGCTCTAGGTTAACAGACTAACTTCTAAAATGGGTGCTGGGGATCTGAACTTAGGTATTTCATACTTGTAGTTAGGTACTTCAACTAAGGCACCTCCCAGTCCTTCAGTACTAGACTTTTTAAAAATAGTACTACATTCTTTTTTTTTAAAGATTTATTTATTTATTTATTACATATACAATGTTCTGCCTACATGCCAGAAGAGGACACCAGATTGAATTGTAGATGGTTGTGAGCCACCATGTGGTTGCTGGGAATTGAACTCAGAACCTCTGGAAGAGCAGACAGTGCTCTTAACCTCTGAGTCATCTCTCCAGCCCCTAGTATTACACTCTTAAGCACTGACTGACATCCAATAAATTATACACATGGTAATTACAAACCACAAAAGCAGAGTCACAAGAATAATAATTTCTATAATTTAAAATATAGAATATACACAGTACATTTTGAATGTGTAAGGGACTTTGAGTACTATAAAAAGAACAAATGCAGGTAACTATAATGGGTCATTTAATTAGACTAAGTATGCTATAATATGCATTAAATTATAATTAATTATATTGTTTCTTTAGAGTTTGAAATGATATATATATAATGCTTCATGAAACTGCTTTGGAGAATTGAGTTCTTAAAAATAAGTTAACCAAGGAAACCCATGCCGATGCCTATCCTTTTAAAACTAAATTTCTCCAGTGCAAACAAAGACAGTCAATATTTACCAATATTACACCTATTATCATGATAAGATATATCACTGAAAGCACTACCTTCTGAGTGACAGATGCTAGCTACTGTTGTTGGTAAACATGATAATGGAAATGTATGATGGGATGCTGTTTTGCCCACTAAAAAGCATTTTATATTAGAGGCAAAAGCAGATGTTTCTCTTCTTTACCTCTTACCTAAATTTTAAAAATTAATAAGTAATTCACTTATTTTTGGAGATAGGGCCTCACCATGTAACCCTGGCTGACCTGGAGCTCCCTTTACCTCCCAAGTGCTGGGACTAAAGACATGTGCCACCAAACCTGGATCATGTGCCACCATGCCTGGTTCCATCTCTTAATTCTGTTTAATTCACTGTCAAATGAAGCCAAGGCCAGAAGAAAATAAGTACAATTCCATCCTACTGAATAAAGCTTACAGGAACTTTTTCTAATAATTACTAATTTAGAAACAGCTAACCTAAACATGGCTTTGAATGTTTTCTAAAATACAATGTGTACGAAGCTGTTCAATTAAATGGACTGGTAAGCCAGGCAGTGGTGGTGCACACCTTTAATCACAGCACTCAGGAGGCAGAGGCAGATGGATCTCAGTTGCAGCCAGCTTGGCTTACAAGCAAGTTCTAGGACAGCCAGGGTTACAAAGAGAACCCTGTGTGGATGGGGGGTGTTAACTAGGCAGCATCTAACAACAGACAAGGAGCAACACCAGAGTCTAAGACCAAACAAGTCTGCATGACATAAGCACACAGATAACAGGAGTCAGTTCTGTCTGTTCTAACACAAGCTAAGTCCCTCAGCCGGAGGGTCTCCATCTCCTTCAAGGTACCATCTGGAAGGGTGTTTTTAAATAAATGCAGTGGAAATAGACTACATTGAAAAAACAGAACTTGAGCTGGATTTTGAAATTTAAGTCTTTTGAGATAGGGAGGGATAAGGGATGTTAGATAAGGACTGCTAAATATTTTTGGTTTCTTGAGACAGGTTCTTACTCTTATCCCAGGCTGTCCTAGAATTCACTATGTAGCCCAAGACCATCAATCCTCTCATCTCAACCTCTGAAGTGCTAAGTCACTGGGGCATAAGCAACACTGGGGGGGGGGTCTTTGAAGCTGTTGGGGAGAAAGGGTACAATGTACCTTTTACCACTCTGATGGAGATGTCCTTCTATATGGTGTGAATATATGTTTCTCTTATTGGTTGATGAATAAATGGTGATTGGCCAGTAGTCAAGCAGGAAGTATAGGCAAGGTTACCAGACTAGGGATACTGGGAAGAAAAGGCAGAGAAGCAGTTGCTTGAGAGAGATGCTACTAGGAAGATAGGGCGCCGGCCAATCTCCGGTAAGCCAATATGTGGAGATACTTTAATTAATAGAAATGAGTTAATAATTAAGAGAGAGCTAGCCAACAAAAAGCCTGAGTCATGGGCCAAACAGTTTATAATTAGTATAAGACTCAGCATGTTTATTGGAACTAAATGGCTGTGGGACTGGGTAAGACAGAAAGTCCATCTTTTCCACTCAACTGTGCTGCTCTTTGGCATCTGTAGACTTCTATTATCTTTACCACTGGGATTGAACCCAGGGTCTCATCCATGCTATGCAAACACCCTGCCTTGAGTGCCCTAAGCCCCCACTTTACTATTTTTAAACAGTGGTTCTGGGGCTTTGGAAGCAGCATGGTGGTAGATTATCATACATACACAAACATGGCATAAAGACAAAGTTTACAAGGAACTGAATTATAATTACTGTTATTTACTGCTTAAATTTTAATTAATTCCCAATCTTAAACAGATCTACAATCTTAAAATTTTTAACAGTAAGGTAACTGACCTGAGCAGAGAACAGAATTTTATGTTGACTTAGATTTGAGTGATTAAGGTAGACATAGTCAACGATACAAAAACAATAAAGCGTCTAAGAAAATGGTGATGAAGTTTCTTGGAGACAACATAGCTCAGGTTGCCAAGAGGGACAAATAACAAACAATAAAGACTTCTGCTAGAGTCCAGACATCCAAATTGTAGAATCATTTTCATAACATCTAAATTTTGAGATCATAGATTGCCAAATGTTTGAATAAATAATTATATAGGGGGGCTGTGTCCCAAGTCAGTGCTGAAGGTGTCCTGAAATGGCATGCTACTGAGAGCAACAGGAGCACAGTACAAAAAGCAAAATCTGAAGACAGAAAATCAACCACATAATGTGAGACAGCCTCAGGACAGATTGCTCAGGAGACACCATGCACTGTGATAACTGACTCAGGCCACAGGATCTGTGAAGGCAGAGGTCATAGGCACAGGTCTTTTCAGAGACAGGCTTGACAAAAGTGGATTTCAAGGTGAGATTCTAACAAATTGTTGTAAATGAAACCAAAGAATGAACATTAAGGCTATCTTAGGAGTAGAGGAACAATGGGGTGTACCAACATGGGACAAAGGGACAAAAATGCTAAAAAACCAAGCTGGAGGCATGAACTGAAGTGGCATAGAAAAAGTTATAACTAGTTTAAAGACACTATAAGGCAAAGCCATGGATGTAACTTAGTGATTGTAGGGTTAGAATGTTGCAGATCCAGAGCCAAATTATCTTGAGCTATCTTGTGTCCTCTTAATAGCCATCTAACATCTTTTCAAACGTCAGGTAAAACCTTTGGGATGCATTCACAGACCCTGTCTGGCATTTCCAAGCACCTCTGTGTTAGAGCGCTTTAGAGGGTAATTCTTCCATTTGTAGTTTCTCCCATCAAACTTGGGCTATAGAACTAAATAGAGAATTCTCAATAGAGGAATCTAAAATGGCTGAGAGACACTTAAGAAAGTGCACAATATCCCTAGTCATCAGGGAAATGCAAATCAAAACAACTCTGAGATACCATCTGACTCCTGTCAGAATGGCTAAAATCAAATACACCAATGACAGTTTATGCTGGAGAGGATGTGGAGGGAGGGGAACACTCCTCCACTGCTGGTGGGAATGCCAACTTGTACAGCCACTTTGGAAATCAGTATGGAGATTCCTCAGGAAAATGGGAATTAATCTACCACTAGACCCAGCAATTCCACTCTTAGGCATATACCCAAAAGATGCTCATTCATACAACAAGGACATCTGTTCTACTATATTCAAAGCAGCATTATTTGTAATAGCCAGAACCTGGAAGCAACCTAGATGCCCTCAACTAAAGAGTGTATAGAGAAAATGTGGTACATTTACACAGTAGAGTACTATTCAGCGGAAAAAAACAATGGAATCTTGAAATTTGCAGGCAAATGGATGGCACTAGAAGAAACCATCCTGAGTGAGGTAACCCAGTCACAAAAAGAGAAACATGGTATATACTCACTCATATATGGATTTTAGACATGGATCAGGGGAGTGCCAGCCTACAATCCCACTGCCAGAGTCTGAGAAACAGGGAGGATCCTAAGATAGATATGCATGGTACTCCAGATAAGAAAAATAAGGCAAGATCTCCTGAGCAGATTAGGAGCATGGGGGGAGGGGAGAAGAAGCTGGGAAAAAGAGAGGGGGAGGGGACGGGAGGACAGGACATGGGGAAGTACGAAGGTTGAGTCCGGGGGAAGAATAGAGGAGAGCAGGATGAGAGATACCATAATAGAGGGAGTCATTATAGGTTTGAGGAGATATCTGGCACTTGTGAGATTTCCAGAGATCTACAAGGATGACATCAACTGGCAAACTAAGCAATAGTGGAGAGACTACCTACCGTAAATGCCCCTCCCTGATAATGAGTTCAATTACTTCCTTTTATGCCATCCTAGAACCTTCAACCAATGACTGATGGAAGCAGAGGCAGACACCCACTGCTAAATACTGAACTCAACTCCTGGAACCCAGTGACAGAGAGGGAGGACTGATGAGCAAAGGGGTCAGACCAGACTGTTCTTGTTTAACCCACAGAAACAGGTGACCTGAACAAAGGAGAGCTCTTGGACCCCAGACTGATGGGAAGCCAGCATGGGACTGACACAGACCCCCTGAATGTGGGTTTCAGTGAGGAGACTCAGGCAATCTATGGGGCCTTGGGTAGTATACCAGTATCTATATCTGGCATACAAATGGACTTTGGGTGCCCATCCCACAATGAGTGATGCTCTCTCAGCCTGGACTCTTGGGGGAGGGCCTAGGCCCTGCCCTGAATGAAATGATAGCCTCTGGATTTCCCCCATAGAGGGAGGGCCTTACCCTCCCTAGGGAACAGAGTGGGAATTGGGAGGGCTGGGGGATGTGGGAGGAGGGGAGGGAAAAGGAGCTGGGATTGACATGTGAAGCAACCTTATTTCTAATTTAAATAAAAAAATCTAAAAAAAGAAAAACAGAAGAGTAAAGAAAAACTTAAAAAAAAAGACACGTGTGTGTGTGTGTGTGTGTGTGTGTGTGTGTGTGTGTGTGTGTGTGTGTGTGTGTGTGTGTTTATTGTTGAAGGTATGGCTACTGGCAGGTTGTCCAGAATCAGGGACACAGCCATACACCTTTGTGCATATTGGCAGCACTAAACATACACTCAGCACTCATGATTTTAAAGAGGGCAAGAGGGTGGGTTGAAGGACTGTCTGTCAATGAGTAAACAAGAATATTCTTAAAAATTACCAAATAATATTCCTAGTCTGACAACAAACAGTAAATCAGTGGGAAAAATTATGAAAAAAATATGAAATAACTTACTAGAGTTCCAGTTTCTTTTCTGATTAAAGAAATAAGATTTTATTAGGCCCATAAATGCTGATCTCTCACAGGTTTGGCCTCTTGCTTCTATCCCTGACAGTAGTAAAACTTGGTACATACAGAAAGGAAAATGGTGTTTGAAAGAAACTTTAAAATTACTAACCGATTTCTTCTGTAATGTAACTACTATTATCCAATTATTTACCCAGGCTTTCCAGTATAATGTCAAAATAATAGGACAAATAAAAAATATCACAATATCTAAAATAACACGGACATTAAAGACCAATCTTTAAAAAAAACTGGCCACACCACATAAAGTTATGGCTCCAAAAATCAAACTGGGCCAAAACAACCCCCCCCCAAAAAAACCCAACCAAACAAACAAAAAACCTCACTAAAATTAAAACAGTAATACATTGTTCCATATATCCCAAACATCAAGCAAAAGATTTCACAGAATATAAATTATCATAGACACAGAGAGAAGCACAGTTTCAGGAGCTTTTTTGAGTTGGGGATTTGGTTAAAAATGTCTATCACTGTCATCTGCTACCTTTGGGTCTTTAACCATACCGTGCTCTTGGTTGCGTTAGCTTCAGATGTAATGTTTGTATTATGTCACATGTAAATATACACGTCAGACACAGAGGGCAAAAAAAGGGAAAAAAGGCTGGGCAGTGGTGCCTCATGCCTCTAATCCCAGCACATGGAGGCAGAGGATGGCAGAACTGAGTCTGAGGCCAGCCTGGTTTACAGAGTGAACGGCTGTCTTGAAAAACCAATAAAAAAAAAAAAAATCTGACCTGGATCCTGGCAGCTAACATGTTATATGACATGGGGCTCCTTCCTTGGTGATTCTGATAGTCTCCCTCTGCTGTCAACTGCTATCCTGCCTACTCAGTTTCACCTTTATCAGATGCTAGAAATGAGCCTTCCCAGCACCGTAAGACCCAAAACAACCTCCAGTCTCTACACATACAAAATGTGGTAAATACCAAGGAGAAACAAATTGCCGCACCCATGTTAAAAGGTTCAACAGGGCTAATGATTAGGACTCTCTGGTTGTGGAAAATTGGAAATTTTCAGGTCCAGAGCCAAGTGGATATTGTTATTCCCTGTTTCTGTGTCTGGTATATCTTTTCAACCATCAGATAAAGCCTCTAGAACATATTAACGGACCTTTAGGCTCCATCAACCAAAAAGCTAAGAATGTGATCAGATACTAAATCCACAGGAGAGCTGTCCATCTGTCCATGCCATCATCACACACCTACCACTCAGCTTTGTTACCAGCCGGCTGACTATCTACCGGATGTTTCTGTCCATGCATTTGGGCAATGCCTTGACTCATGGCTTTCTTTTGTTCTGTGACCACAAAAGTTGGTTGCAACTGCTCCCACAATGCAACTAGCTATTGGGGACAACCTGAATCCATGCTCAGAGGTCACAGTCACTGTGTTTGACTCAAAATAAATTCTCTCTTCATCTGGGAACAAGGGAACAAGAATCGTGTTTTGTATTGGCGGAGGTAAGATTCAGTTTAAAATGGAAGGAGGGTTGTCGGTGTTTAAGGGAACAGGAACAGTCTGAAAAGAACGAAGTGACAATGCTGCAATGCAGGGACCTTAAGAACACCCGTTTGTTTTTAGAGACTACAAGGGAACTAGCAGGTTCACAGAACCAGTGAGGAAGCATGAGGCTGTAAGGAAGTCTCAGGACAGGGCTGGAATCCCAGCCACAGCTTAGAGAGTGAGCAAGGCACAACTCTGCAAATCCAGTTTTCCTTCACTGGCTTCCTTCAGGAGGCAGCTACGTGGCTGAGGTAACAATAAGAACCACACTGCACCGTAAAATGTTTGCCTGACTGTTCTCAGGGGGAGGACTATCTTTTATCTCCTTTTCACTTTTGCAGAGCAAAAGTCTTTAATAAATGCCTGTGAGAAAATGTAAGCCTTAAAATAAAAATAAAAACAAATATGGGAAAGGACCAGGAAGGGAAAAGTAACTATCAGGTATTTAACAACAATGCAGTTTCAATGAAGGTCAGCTCCACTCCAATCAGGCAGAGGGCCAAAGCAGGTTTACTAGTTTAGAACAGCTTCTTCCAGAACTGGACTGGGGAGGAAGATGCTGAAGCAGGAAGCAAATAGCAGGGCAGGTTGGCTGAAGCGGGCAGGCTGTATCACCTCCAGCATCAACGCTCTACTAGCAAACAAAGTTCACTAAAACTCTTCCTGCCTGGGTTAATGGGCACAAACAAGCGTCCAACAGGGATGACAGTGCCTGGTTAGACACGCTGCTGAGGACAGGGGAGTGGGATCCCATGGGAGAGCTGCTGTGCATTAAGTCAGGGTTAGGGCAATGTAAGTGGGAACAGGTACTAAGCAGGAAAATGGCAGTGACACACTTGGCATACTGTATGGGAGCAAATGTTTATGGGGGCTTGTTAATTGATGCCTCAATTTAGAATGACAGGATTTTATTTTGAGGAAAGAGCTGTGGAAAAACTGGTGGATTTATAGACTACTACATTTTCCAACATCTTTTCTAGAAACACTCCAAGAAAATAATTTTAAAATCAACAACTTAAGAAAGGGTATTAAAAGGGGAAAAACATCTTTGTAATCACCTTGGTTTCTTCATCGATTATCTTAGGAATAATTACCTACCTATTTTGACTCTCCCCCTTTCAGGACCTTCTCCCATTACTAGGATATTTGCTGGTTTCTAGAAATAAAAATAGAGCATTCAAATTACTACATTTATTCTTTTGACATGCTCCAAAATGGAAATTTTCTCATATGAAAATATAATTTGTGTACTTTCACTTAGTCTAAACTAATTAAAGATTAAGCACCTTTTACAGTTAAAGCATTTGATATCCTTGAAGTTAGAACTACATTCATATAAACATCTTTGGCAGGGAAACATACCTATTTTCAAAATTGTGTCATGTAAAAAATTATTACAAAGTAATTAAAACTATCATTTCTATTTGTCCCATAAGTTAAAAACCTGCACAAATTAAATACACTTATTTTTAACATAAAAACTTGAAAACACAATATAACAACATTCACTAAGTAAATCATATGAGAATTCCTTGCTAAGTATTTTTGGACTGTGGGAAGGTATCACTAACATACAGACAGGCTCCATTAGAATTCATGTCAGCTATAATAAAAGCAAAAGTAAGAAACTTCAAATACAATTTCAAACTGTAGGACAATAAAAACCAAAGTCCATGTGGGCAGTGGTGGAGCACACCTTTAATCCCATCACTCAGAAGCAGAAGCAGGCTGATCTCTGTGAGTTCAAGGCCAGCCTGGTCTACAGAACAAGTTCCAGGACAGACAGAGCTCTGTAATGAGATCCTGTCTTAAAAACAAAACAAACACAAAGCCAAAGCCAACACAGAGCTCTACAAAGAAAAGAATAAGCCACAGACTTCAAGCCTTTCCCATGGTCCTCACCTGCAAACATGTGGAAACAAATGGTGGCAACCTACTGGGGGAGGAAGGGAGCCTAACTCCTCTGAAAACTTGGGAGAGAAAAATGTATGTACTAGAATTGATTGTACTCATTTACTCTGTGGATAGATAGATGGATACACAGAGTGAGCCTTCTTTTGAGATAGTCTCTCTTGCTCAGAGACTTTTCCACGTTGCTGATGTTTAAGAAAGCTCTCCAATGAAAACAATAAGCACACGCACAAATGTGCGAATGAAGTGACTAGCCGTTTTATTACAGGCAGGGACAGAGTCCATTGACCAGACACTCAACAACTATCAGGAGCTGAGTAAAGAAAGGAGAGGCTTCTGCTGAGCAGTCTCAGTCAGTGAAGTCATCTGACCCTTACACAGAAGCAGAGACCAGGACTGCTGTGAAGAGAAGCACAGAGCAGGGGTGGGGCTGAGAAACACTTTAGAGAAGAAAGTCCATAGGACTTTGTAGCAAAAGGAAAAGAATTAACAAAAACCAAAACAGAGACCACACCAAGGTCTTGGCTTCATTCGACAAGAGGAATGACCGTGCCTTTTGTGGAACTTGAAAACTGTGAGAGGAACTGGCGTGGGACGCTGTAACAGAGCAGATGACACCAGGTTTGCTATCATGAGATGCTCAAGTCACAGCAGCCAAGAGAGCGAGGCAGGATGATTTGGACTAGAAGTCATTGCCCAAGGAGTGTGATGACTAAATTAAGGTCACCGGGGCAGAAAGGGTAAAACAGCACCAGGTGAAAAACAATCCTTCATAATTCAAGTTTGGTAACTGTCAATGGCTATCAGGTTGATTACAAAAATGTTATACTGCAGACTTTTAGGAAACAAAAGGAAATACATGACGACCTGGATTTCTAGGAGCCTGGGGAAGATGGAGATAGTTTTAGAATAGAGTATTCTGAAAGTATTGCCAGTAGGGGTGGCGCACACCTTTAATCCCAGTACTCAGGGGACAGAGGCAGGCGGATCTCTGTGAGTTCGAGGCCAGCCTGGTCTACAGAGTGAGTTCCAGGACAGCCTCCAAAACAATACAGAAACTCTGTCATGAAAAACAAAACAAAACAAAAAGATCCAGGGAGAAACACAAAGCAGAAGAAAATCGCTAATCTCTGAGACAATTGGAGCAGGAGCACATGAGGCAGAGTGAGAAGAGATGCAGCAATGACAGAGTCCCACAGAGAACTGTGCCCTTTCAAGACATGTACGCAAGGTAGAGAAGGTCAAGAAATGAGCCGGGTGCCATGGTGCATGTCTGTAACTCCACAACTCAGGACAAAGAGGACAAAGACAAGCGCAAGTTGGAGGGCAGTGAGGCTATATTGTGACAGCCTGTGCAAGAAAGAAAGGCAAGAGGAGGGAGGAATGGAGACAGGCTGGTTGCTAGAAGAATTAAGCAACCTAGGCTACATATCACTCAGTTTTCCTGCCAGTGTCATAGCAGGACTCTATCAAAATACAACAACAAACCAGGACCAAGGGTGCAGTTCCACAGCAGAGCACTTACTTAGGGTTAATTTCCAGAACCTCAAAACAAACAAACAAACATCAGAGAGCTAAGAGCAGCCAAGATGCTTGTGACAGGGTGTATGTTGGAGGGTGGAAGAGTAGGTATAAGAATTGAGCTCAAAGCAAAACATCAAGACTTGTTTCAGATCTATAGCAGAGGCTCAGGTAAGATGACCAAAGGACTAGAGTGAGGACCTAGGGGAGATGAATGATGCAGGAATAACAATGGGTTACTCAAAGACAAAACAAAACAAAATAAATCCTTACCTCTTAACATAAATACATCAATTTCAAGTGGAATAAAATGTAAATGACATAATAAAAGTTTGAATAAAAAAACACAAAAATAACATTTCTTTCTTTTTTTAAGATAGGAACTCACTACAGAGTCAGCTGGTTTCAAATTCGGGATTCTCCTGTTGAACTCAGCCTCCTGAATACTGGACTAGAGGGTACATCATGACATTTGGCAAGACTATCTGATCCTGGTAGGCATCTTCTTCTTCTTTTTTCTCATAGATTTACTTGATTTTTAACTGTGTATGTGTGGGTATGTCTTCGCACATTATACAGTCTCCACAGAAACAAGGCAGCATCAGATCCACCCGAGTTAAAGGAAGTTCTAGGAGGCTGTGAGCCACCCAGTGTGGGTGCTGAAAACTAAACTCAGGTCCTCTGCAATGTCTCCATACCCAAACATATTTCTTTACGAAGACATTACAATTTTTTATCATAAAAGATAGATAAATTTTGCCAGATTAAAATAATTTCCAATCATCAAAACAAAGAAAATAAAATCCACAGCACAAACAGGAACAGTATTTATAAGATGAAAGAAAGACCTACAAGTCAAAATTTAAAAAAAATCAACTGTATAGAAAATAAGGGAAAAAATAAGATATTTATAGCAAAAAATATTTTAAACCAAAACCCGTATGGAAAGATGATCCACTACATCAGTACTGATAAAAAAAAAGGCAAAGTGAGAGCCATGAGAAGGCATTTTATCCCACCAAATTGGTTAAAAAAAAAAATTAAAACCTGAACAACAGAAGTGCAGCAGTGCTAACGCCCATACATTTCTGGTGGGTGAATGCATTGGCACAATTTGTTTGAAAAATAATTTGGTATAATTTTGCAAAAGTGAGTAACTGCATCACTTTGAATCAGTAATTTCAGTTTTACATAATACCAGAGAATATCTGTAATAACACAGTTCATAATTTTAAGAAAATTACTGAAATACAAAGAGATATAAACTCATGGCTAATCTTGGAAGTAGTATACTGCATGAAAAAAAGTTTGAAAAGGTATCTGTAACAGAACACCATTTCCACAGAGCTCAAATCCAACCAGAGTGAAACACACTGATTAGGGAGGCACACAATGAGATAAACCTATTTTTAACTGCAGAGAATAAGAGCCTCAAAATCTAGGCCATCTGTTGTCTTAGGAGGAAGAAGAGACTAGAAAGGGAAAAAACGAAACAGGCATGCTGCAAGTAATGGCTACTTGGTAAGTGGTAGGTTCTCAGCAGTCTGTGCATCTCTATGCTTTTAGCATATATAAATACTGCAAATATTTCTGCATGTGCATAGTAAGATGATGGGAGCAACCAAAAATAAAACAAGAAACGGGATTGGAAGGTACTGTCTTTAACAATGTTTTTAAAAATCAATATTTTTAAACATTATTTTATGCTCTACAGAGAATGCCTCTTTAAGAAGGTAACACTTGGAATAAGATCTGAAGGAAGAGCATTAGGGAGTGTGCCACCGAGGCGGTTAGAGAAGGTCATCTAGAGTATGTTCATCTAGAGTATGCAAGGCAAACGTTCCTGGTGAACTGTAGGGTATGAAGAACCATGGTGGTTACAAGGACAAGCACAATGATGATGATTATAAAAAGGAGACCAGGAAGGACTTGCCTCCTATGTCAAGTGATTCCATTTTTACAAGAGCCCTGTGAGTAACCAGAACTGGGTAGGTTCTTGAGTGTGTACTCTAATAGCTGTTAAGGGTTGCCATAAGAGGACCAGGTGGGCAAGAGGTATGAGAGAGGGGGCAGAGAGAAGAAAGGTGAAGGGGGGGAGGCTGAGACCAAGGTTAGCGGGAGAAAAGGTAAGCGTTTTGACAGCACAGGGTCCCTGTAAGTGGTTGTCAGATGTAAACAATGAAATCTGAGATGTGGCCAAAATGGATGATTAGGTCATTGGTGACTCAATAAAAATAATTTTTCTTCAATTTTAGAAGCCAGATATACTAAATGAAACTCAAGTTTGTGTAAAGAAGGCAGAGACAATCAGAGTAAGATTCAAAGGCCTTAAGTAAGAATGATTGTCTCTGATAGGTCATGAGTTTTAAATTATAAGATTGTCATATTGTATAAGCCATTTTCCTACAGTATTGGTAATTCCAAAAGTCTGAGCTTTTAAAGCACTTTAAAATTCTAAGGTATAAACACAATGTCTGTGACATGGGAACAACAAATCATTTCTGAAAGAAACAAAATGCAAGAACAGAAACAGGTTTATATTATCTAATGTTATTAGAAGTTCTTGTGCTCAAGTTATGCTGGAAAACGATGCTGGCACTCCAATGAAATGAGACTACAGGGAGGAAGAGGGTCTGAGGAGAAGGTCTGTGACAGCATACTGAACGCCTGTGGAAGGAAGCTTAAGCGTGAGGGGTTCATGCTGTTGACACAAAGGCAGACACAGTAATGTGGCTTATGGAAGGAGTGGCCTACCCTGTGGCCAAGAACTAGAATCACTCAGTCATTTTTCAAAGTGCACCCCTAAGGTGGGGTTACTTGGCCCCTTCATAACAAGTGGATACATGATATGGTCACAAGATACCTATTTTTTTTAAATCACAAGATAAACTATGCACCTATCATTAAAATATGTTTAACTCTTCAGAGTATTTTCTCACGTGTTTTTTCTTTCTTTTTTAATGGTTATTTTATTTTATGCATATAAAGACCTGTCTTCATTCACATCTGGAAGAGGGCATCAGTTCCCATTACAGATGGTTGTGAGCCCATTACAGATGGTTGCTGGGAATTGAACTTGGGGCCTCAGGAAGAGGAGCCAGTGCTTTTAACTGCTGAGCCATTTCTCCAGTCCCCTGTACTTCTAATAGAAATAAATGTGTAATGGCTATGAAGCAGGTCTTAGAGCAACTCTGCCAAATTCTCAAGAAGACTAACTTTAATGAATAATATCAGTGAAAGATGTATATGGGGGAAAAAAGGAACTGTGTAGTTTCATACACATGCCCCCACCCACACAAACCTAAACAGACAAAAAGAAGCATACCAAAATTGTCCTGACCCATTTACACCCAATTAGCACAAACCACGCTTCACCAAAACTCTTCTTCTTACTGTGAACACAAAATGCCAGCTGTGAAAGAAAGTGATACTTCTGGGCTTGCACACTTTAGTTGCCATAGAAACGGCAGAAATGGCAGAAGCTGGATGCCTCACATTTAAGTTATCAGCAATAAAATCAAACAGACAAGAATCAATGCTACAGGGTTGAATTCTATTGTAAAGGCAAGTCATGAAAATGTTCAATAGTAACATGGTTATACAGAGGTTATTCCTTTAATATCTGTATTTCTGCAGAATTTAGTAATTCTTCAACCTACACCCAGGACACTTTATATATACTCCAAATCTGCTTTTCCTCTTATAGGATCGCTCATTTCCCGGGGTTAAATTTACTTCAGTTAGTTGGCATGTCATAAATAGAAGAGCGTGGAGATCCACAACAAAACACATTTGCTTTGTGTTCCCTACTTCAGCATACTGGGCAACCTCAATATGACTCTTAACAGCACCAAAGACAGAAACACAGAAACACAACTAACCAGACTTAAATAATAGGAACAAGGCATTCAGAGTTTAAGCTGGGCTAGTTTCTATAACAATGGGTGATGCTGGTCTGATGTTAGTGGCTACAACTATGCTTTCATTTAAATATAGGATAGTACATTCCCTTCCCATTGACACAGAAGTACAATCCCAGGAGATTCAGTTTTGCACACTGTTCTTCACTGTTCCCCTGAACAACTGAGATTCTGTGCTGCAGAACAAATGACTACAAGGAGGAAGCATGGTGCTTTCTCTTCTTGAACACACAGTAGTCATAGGCAGACATTAGTCTACCATAATTATCTATACCTTAAAGCAACCTCACTAATGGAAGAGTTGAGCATTTAAAAATACAGCAAGACATAGTGACTCAGGCCAGTAATCCCAGCATTTGGGAAGTGGAAGCATGAGGTTCTTGGGTTACTTAGCAAGTTCAAGACCAGCCTGGGAAAAGAGAGCTAGTCTCAAAAAAAAAAAAAAAAAATGGAGAGAGCTGGGCATGGCAGAGCATACTTTTAACATCAACACTTGGAAAGCTAAAACAGGTTTATCAATATGAGCTCCAGGATAGCCAAGGCTACCTAAAACAAAACTAACAAACCAGAGGAAGATGTATAGGTAGGGGATGGAGCAAAGAGGTGAAAATGCAGAGAACCTACCAATGGGACCCAAGTTTCCAGACACTGGAGAAGACAGCCTGTCACTCTCATGTCTACTGCAATCCTGACATATACTAAGTGGCTAGGGAACAAATACACCAACGAACTAAACAGCCAATGGTTAGCACTCACAATCCACCCTGTTGTAGGGTTAAGCATAAGTGTCTTTTGATGGGTAATGTCCCAATTTTAAAAGAAGTACTAGGAAATGAGTGAATACCTAAAATATACCACATTTATTTCTGAATATGTTTTTCAAAGTTTGGATTTTATTCCAGGGTTCCAAAAAAATCACATGTACACTAATGACTCCAAATGGAGACTGCTAGGTCTCTAATCTTCCATGTATCTTAGAAATATGCCAACTGTGGGTAGATCATTTCCATAAGCATCACAAACTCCATTCATCCATGATGGAATTTTCCTTCTCCCTGACAAACTATCTTGTTCTGGTATTCTCCCCTTGGTCAACAAAAGCAGAAGCCTGACCTGGGTGCTGTCCTTTATGCTGTAAACCTACTCATTGTTCCTCAGTTCTATTCAGCTCTAAACACTGACTACAGCCTCTCCCCTTTATTCTGATGGGCTTGTCTCAGACCTTCCTACTCTCACCAGCTGACTACGTCTCCAGGTCCTTAACATATTCTCTGTGAGCAATCTCTCTTAAACCTGTCTTGCTCAGGAAAACCCACATTTTTAAGCAGAACAGTTAGGATGCACCATAGCTGGTCCTCCCTACTTTTCTGTTTTCTTTGTTCTAATGATACCAAACAGGTGGTATCCAGTCAGCAGTTTCTCAGTCTACATTTTTATTCATGCCATTTCTTCTGCCTGGAATGCTCCCAGACCCATCACTTTCACCATATTATTTCTATTTATTTTTAGTGTTCCAAGAAAGCCCTCATCCCAACTGAGTAGGTTCTAATTCTGTGTTCTCAGTATTTTAGCTGAGCTTGTCCCTGAATGATGTTCATACCCCCTGAAAACCATCTCTATCTCTGTGTGAGTATGTGTGTGTAAACTCCTATGTAATGGAATGAGAGCATTGACACTCATGGGTAGATAAGTGTTCTATCTGTGAACTACAACGCTAGCCCTGTAGTTTCTTTTAGAGCATTTTTGCTTTGACTATCTGTATATGAATTTCCCCCACAATGAACCCACTGAGGGAAGAGGCTGTATTTTATTAATCTTATATTCTCAGGTGCTCAGTAGAGTGTCTAGTACATATCAGGAAGTCAGTTTGTAAAGCAAGTTCTAAGACTATAAACAAGTACTTCCTCCATAGAAACCCAATGACAAAAAATCCAGTATTTTTGTTTGTTTGTTTGGTTTGGTTTTTGAAGATACAATTTCTCTATGTAGCCCTGGCTGTCCTGGAACTTCCTCTGTAGACAAGGCTAGCCTTGAACTCAGAGACCTGCCTGCCTCTGGAGCCTCCCGAGTGTGGGATTAAAGGTGCGCACCACCATTGCCAGCAAAAAATCCAGTTTTAAATGATGGTTATATTCAGTAATGCCATTCCTTTCATACTTAGCTAAAAAGGCTTCTCTATTTTTAGAGAACCTAGCCACTATTTAAAACGTCTGTTAAGTGACAAGGTCTTCACAATAAAGTTTCATGTTTGTAGCTAGATGTAAGCTATTTGTAAATGAGAAGCAACTTGTAATGCCAAGTACATGATTAGTTTCATTTTACCATAAGCCAGGATGGTGTATGTGTAATATAACAGTTATGTTAATCCAACTTTGGTACTCACATTAAACAATGCCTGCCAACATAGTACTGCCAACAGTTAACAATGCATTTCTTTGTCTGCCTTTTAGAAGTGGTTATAGGCCTGAACAGCAAAGATAAGATTTTCTTTTCCCTAACAAGAACCAATAAAAAGCAACCATTACGAAAAGTTCCATGCAAAACAAATACATGTATCTGGAGGGCTATTTACCTAACTTTCTTCAAGGTCTCACGGAGAAAGTAATCAAACTCTACTCTATATTGCTAGCAGCAGGAGCAGGAACAGCAGTACACAGGCACCCAGATGCAGTACTGAGAAGCAACAATCACAACATGCAGTTTTCTATTCATATCAACGACACTCAACAAAACTAGCTAAATTAAAAAGTTTTATCTATGGCCTTCCAAGCGCAAAGGCTCCCATCTGTGGCCCTCCGTTCTTCCTGCTTTATTTACATTTTATTTGTTTATGTTCACTCTTATTATACTAAGAAAGGAAGAGCATCAGGGAAAAGAATGATCAAACTGCGCTCTCTTGTTCTACTGATGAAGATTCTGAGGCCGGGAGTGAGAGAACTAGAACTTTCTTCGACTGCACTCTCCAAAGAAAGCGGCAGGCCCAGAAGGCAAAGACACACAGCTGGCCAGAGCTGCGGAAGCAGGAGGGCACTGGAGACCACGGTACACTGATTTTTTTTTTGTTTGTTTTTTTTTTTTTTTGGTTTTACGAGACAGGGTTTCTCTGTATTGTTTTGGAGGCTGTCGGTCCAGCCTGGCCTCGAACTCACAGAGATCCGCCTGCCTCTGCCTCCCAAGTACTGGGATTAAAGGCGTGCGCCACCACCGCCCGACCGGTACACTGATTTTTGTCCCTCACCCTTAGAAGTGTGCTCAGAGGAGAATATGCTCCCACAAAACAACACTGTATGTGACCTGGTGTAAAGAAAACACCAGTCCTTACATCCTCAATACGAGACCTTGGGTAATGCCATACTGGTGACAGCCTTTTATCACAACTTGCCAATTTGTAATGAAAACGGATATATCATTATATATAAATTTTGACTCAATAAAAATCACTTAATAAAATAGCAAGACTGAACGGCTTTTCCAGTTTTACCTACAGCCCTGCGAGTCCTAAGGCTCTTGTGTGTGGCCTTTGGTTGACGGGTATTTTTGTAATTGCTCTTATTTATACTTGTCTGTGCGTGTCTTCACGTGTGTGCCACATGCACATGTATTCCACCTGGAGAAGGCCCACCTTAGTCAGGGTTCTGTGGCCTTGGTAAAACACCATGGGTATAAACTGTCTTCTTGTACCTCTCAGGCTCTGTCTCTGAGGGCAGTCAGGGCAGGAGCTCAAAGCGGAGCAGAGGCCATGGCAGAGCCTTACTTACTGGCTGCTTCCCGTCAGCCTGCTCAGCCTGCTTTCGTAGGACCCCAGGGCCCCCTGCCCAGGTGGCTCTGCACCAGTGGATGGGCCCTGCACATCAATCACTGCTTTATCCAAAGTACTTAACAATTTTGACATTAGTTATGTTTTTTTTAAACTTCCATACTTTAAATATTAAGTCTTGGCAAAAAGAAAATTCAGTATTCAAATATAAGCTACGGGGAACACAGGCTAGTGTTTTCAATCTTTTTAAGAACCAGGAAGGGTGACTCACACACTTCTACCTGATCTCTGCTTAGGCAAACAGGCTAGAAAGAGCACCAGGCTGAAGGAACTGTAAGCACACTTGAGTGTTGATGGACCGTCCAGAGGCACCTACAAGGAGGGCAACTCAGAGGAATTCAGTAGCCTCGGTATGGAGGTAGGTATGGAGGTAGGGAGTCAACCACGTAAGTTACCATTACCTGCATGCTAGAGTGAAGGGAACAGAAGCCTAATGGCTATCTTAGAAACTTTTTCTTCTAAGCTGTTTTTTAAAGACTGATTTGTTTTTATTTGTACACATGTTTTGCCTGTATGTGTGCACATGTGTGTGGAACCCACGGCACCAGGAAGGGTATCAGGTCTCCTGGAACCTGAGTTGAAATGATTGGGAGCAGTCGTGTAGGTGCTAGAAACCCACCCTGAGACCCGTGCAAGTGTAACAAATGTTCCTGATCACTGAGCCATCTCTGCAGCCCCTCCTCTCAACTTTTAACCAAGTAAAAATTCAGCTCGCTAACATGAAAACACAACTATTCAGAACTTTGGTGGTGGGACTTCCACAGACCCTCTCTAAAGAGAAGAGGTAGGCCAGGCCCGAGTGTTCGCTCCTGTCTTCACTCAGTGAAAGCCTAGTGCTTAGCATGGGTCAGGCTCTGGTCAGGCTCTGGAATATGAGTGACAACACTCTAACTGGCTTTTCAGCTTATGCCACTGACCCAGTAGCAATGCTCTGAGACTAAGGATCCATGAATCTATGTAACACCACCATTTAGCCAGCACACCCGTCTTTGCTGAAGAATAATGTGAAGAGTCATATGCTTTGCAGAGTCCACTCTAGTAACTTATGAGCACAGACAATAAGCCAGCGCCAGGACAGAATCAATGAGCTATGAGCCCACTCTAAGAAGTGTAGCAAGGCTACAAACTACATGCTGGCACTCTTCCAAGACCAGAGCAGCACCCACAAGCGTGAGTCATCTTGTATTTCATCATCTGACTCTGCGCTACATCCTGCTGTAAAATTAAAAAAAAAAATACAGCTTTCTCAAACTGCTTACAGGTCTCAAATATTTATAGACTTATGTCTCTCCTTCACTGTCTCTCAGCCAAGATAAATACTTGTAGCTTTTTCTCCTTTCCTTTTAAAGCCAATTCCTCAATTCAAATAATTGTCAAAGTGGCTTTAAAATTCTCTGCCTTTGTATTAAATTTTAGGATCCAAATCACATAACTGAAATATTGTTCCAGACATGAAAACAAGCAAACAAAAAACCATGTATCAGGATTAATATTTTTGTGTGTCAACTCTAAAATCTTGGCTTTTGGTTAGTCTTAATTTCCTTTGGTTATATTATCAAGCTGTGAGCTTATTATTTTTTTCTAGTACTGTATGAATTTTCCAGGTTTCTCATATGAAACAGTCATTGAATACACACAAACAGTTGTGACTAACAAATGGTGTAAATGGGGACTATAGCAGTTTAAAGTCATCCAGCATCCTAAACAGTAGCCCTGTTCTTCAGCTCACCAAGATAAATTCCACACATCTCCATCTCCTTTTAATAACATATTCCTGTTTTATATACTTTACATTTTTCTACTGATGACAATGTATATGTGTAGGTTTAACATTCCATTCCTGAAAATGCTTGAACAAAAGGCCATATGGTACAGACAGACAGCAAGGTTCTAGACAATGGAGAAGACTAGGGAGACTGTCCCCAGTTTTACTAGAATTACTTATGAATGGTGGAAAGATACAAAGTAGCTGCGTGGGAAAAAACATAAACAAGCACTATGATAGTTCAGAACCTCTCTTGGAATATATACTTAAACCCTATGCTCACCCACCCTCAGAGGAAGCTTTTTGTAATCATGGGGAATCCACTCTTTTGCTCACCAAGTTTCAGGACCTTAAAACAAATAAACCCAACAAATACCAGTACCTTATATTTAGGGCCTGCCTCAGACAAGCTGCAACCCCAATCTCTTTTGTCCTACTTTATACTACACCAATTATTCCTATTTGAGCCAGGCACAACTCATGTCCTCTCTGAGACACTACAAGGGCCTTCTTACCTTAGAAATTTTATAACACATTTCCTTTACTTACTAAATTTCCAAGTCCCATGTCAAAGTCCAGCTGAAATTCTACCTGCTCCCCCAAACAACACTGATGGGGGATGTCCTTCTGTATATATGTTTCTCTTATTGGTTGATGAATAAAACACTGTTTGGCCAATGAAACAGGAAGACAGGCGGGACTAGGAGATGAGGAGAATTCTGGGACAAGTAGGCAGGAGAGCCTGCCAGGGACAGACACCATGTAGATCACAAAGTAGTAACAGTCCAGGCATTCTTTGGTAAGCCAAGACCAAGTGGAAATACATAGATTAATCGAAATGGGTTAGCCAATAAGAAGCCCAAGTCAACAGTTTTATAACTAATATAGCATCTGTATGCTTATTTGGGGCTGAGAAGGGCAGTGGGACCTGGCAGGACAAGAATCATTCAGCTACAAGATGGCACCAATGTGGGTTGCACGAATTTCCCCATAGAACCTGACAAAAGCTTAAAAAGGGATTTTAGAAACAAAAGAACAAAGCCAAGCAGGGCTTCTTGGTAGCAGCATTTTCTTGGGTGGCCTCTGTTTGCCAGAGACAAGCAGAGGCTCACGTTTCCTTTAAGGGAGGCTTCCTGACTCAGCATAGGCGGCAAAAAACCACATGGCTCTTTTAGCAATGCTATTTAGCAGGTAAAAGACTCATGGCCAGAAAAAGATATCATACACAGTAAAGACAGAGTCAGATAAAGAAAAACCTCTAAAGGGTTTATAGTGCTTAAAAATATATGTAGGCTTGGGAGAGAAAAAGAAAAAGGATAAAGTGGTTGAGAGAGAGAGAGAGATCTACAGAAGGACATCTGTCATTATATTTGTGTTTTCCAATAGCCTTAAGCAACCCCTGAGAAAGGTTTGTTCAACTTAAAGGTTGAGAACTGCTGATCTAAAATATCTATAGAATACTAACAAATACCATAAGAGAATAAAAATGAAATAACAGGAATGAACACTGAAACACTGAATGATTATTTAATTTCAAAGTAGAGATGGATTATGAAAGTATACTTTAATTTTTTTTGTTTTGTTTTACGAGACAGGGTTTCTCTGTATTCTTTTGGAGGCTGTCGGTCCAGCCCGGCCTTGAACTCACAGAGATCCACCTGCCTCTGCCTCTGCCTCCTGAGTGCTGGGACTAAAGGCGTGCGCCACCACCGCCCGGCATACTTTAAATTTTTAAGTTTCGTTTGTTTGTTTGTTTGTTTGTTTGTTTGTTTGTTTCTTTCTTTCTTTCTTTCTTTCTTTCTTTCTTTCTTTCTTTCTCTCTTCTGTTTCTGCTTGTATGTCTGTGCACCAGGTACATGCTAGGTGCTTGGAGAGACCAGTCACACTGAATAGTACCAGTAGGCAATCAGATCCCTGGGAACCAGAGTTACAGTCAGCTGTGAGCTGCCATGTGGGTGCTTGGAATCAAACCTAGGTCCCTGGCAAGAGCAGCCAGTGATTAACTACTGAGCTATCTCCAGCCTCAAGCTTTAGTATTTGTGCTGAGCCTTGAAAGACAAGTACATTTATGTGTGTAGAGAAAAAGAGTAAGACAAGGAAATGCAAGCCATTAAGGCCAGAAACCTCATTATACAGGAACAACCAATAGTAGAAAGCATGCAGAAACGGATGTAGGTAGAAAAAACATCTGAAGCCAATAAAGCTATATTCAGTAAGATCCTGAAAACCAAGTAAGAAACTTAAACTTCGCTTTTTCTATAAGAATATATTCCTAAGTGCCTGCGAGACTAATAAATGGTTATCGGTCATTTTGGACTGGAGGAAATAAAGATAAATGCAGAGGCCAGTACCATGATAAAACAAAGGACAGCAAATTTAAACAGGAAAAAGAGAGTCCCAGTTACACTGAATAGTACCAGCAGGCAATCAGATCACAGTATCACAAAGAAACCACAATCAACTCTTCTACTTAGAACAAGTAACTTTGTAAAAAAAACAACAAGAAAAACACTCCAACCAATTCCACGTAAAAGATTCTCATCAGTGGTTCCAATGTGCCTGGAACCTTAAAAACACAAAATCTAAATGCTGTCTATGGATCATTCCAAAGCAATCTCAAGTACTGACTCAAAGGTAAATACACAACTGGAAAACTAGAAGACTTAAAGATCCTTACAATGCTTTAAAAATGCTAAACAAACTAATGATTTGTGGTCACTATTATTTGGCCACAATTCAGCTACAATGCCACAATAAAAGGTGATCAAGGCCGACTTCCAGGTCTGACTGACAGGTGCCAAAGAGGACTAACTACATCTCTTTATGCATCCCTTCTTTTCTGTAGTGAATAATTCCCTCAGATAATAAAGCTGGGATCTCCCTAGACTAACTAACCCTATCACTGCTGGATCTCAAATTTGCAAAAACCTAAAAAACTAAATTTTTTTTGAGACAGGGTTTCTCTGTATTGTTTTGGAGGCTGTCCTAGAACTTTCTCTGTAGACCAGGCTGGCCTCGAACTCACAGAGATCCACCTGCCTCTGCCTCCCGAGTGATGGGATTAAAGGCATGCACCACCATGCCCGGGTAAAAACTAAATTATTTTGAAATCATGTGGGGGGAAGATAACTCCTCCAATGATGATAAACTCATTAGGATCACAGTTACCTTATGCCCTTATATTCTTAAAAAATAAAAAAAATAAGCTGAAAATGAAGATGAGCACTCAGCATATAATTTGATTATTAACAAATGTTTATTATACATATACTGAATTAAAAATTAAAAATAAGAACAAACATTTGCATTGTGGTTTGTTGTTGGTTTTTTTACTCTTTACTCTTTTGGGGGCCTCGCAACCTAGCTCCCAAGTAAGTCACATGGTGGCTTATTATTACTTAGGAATGCCCGACCTCAGCTTGGCTTATTTCTAGCCAGCTTTTCTTAAGATATCCCATCTACCTTTTGCCTCTGGGCATAATTTTATCTTTCTCTATTCTGTATACCTTTCTTTACTGCTTAATCCATGGCTTGCTGTGCAGTTGGGTGGCTAGTCCCTGATTACTCCTCTCCTTCTTTTCTTGCTTCTCCTTTCTCTTCATTCTTCTTCTCCTTCTATTTAATCTCTCTGCCTACCAGCCCCACCTTTGCTTTCTCTGCCCAGCTATTGGCCATTCAGCTCTTTATTAGACCATCAGGTGTTTTAGACAGACACAGTAACCCAGCTTCACAGTTAAATGCAACATGAAAACAAATGTGCCAAGCATAAACAAAATACATCTTAAAATAATATTCTACAACTGCCTAATAAGTATGTTCTAACTATTAAATGCACTTATTCATCTATTTGCTATTAAGTAATGCTGAAAATAACATTATTTTCACCAGAGTAATGTCATTATTTCAGTTTAAGTCTTAAGGGAACAAAAAACGAGAAGTCAACTTTCATTATTAGTGCTTTTATATAAAGAACAAATTGAAGTAAAATGTATTAGCTTTACATATTAACTGAACATTAAAATTAAATGCTACTAACACTGACATTTTACGGCTATGCATTGATCTAACAGAATAACAGACACCAGATGGTTAAAGATAATCTTGTTTGGTCGTTTTTTTTTTTTTTTTTTTTTTTTTTTTTTGATTATTTAAGACAGGCTCTTGCTAGGTAGCCCAGGCTGGCTGCAAACTTAGCTCTTCCATCTGAGGACTGAGGTTACAGGTGTGCACTACCGCTACCGCATTCAACAAAGGGTAAATGGAGACAGAGACAGAGACAGAGAGAGAGAGACAGAGGGGGGGGGGAGATGGGGGGGAGAGAGAGAGATGGGGGAGAGGGAGAGAGATGGGGGAGAGAAGAGGGGAGGGAAGGAGGGAAAGGACTAAGGGGTGAGGAAAGACAGCTTCACTCTTGGCGTAGGCTGCCCTTGAACTCATGGGAACCCTCCCACTTCAGCTTCCCAAGTGCTGAAATTACAGACAGCAGCCACCACGACATCAGCTTCTAGTCTTCTGACTGTAGACTTTAGGTGAGTTTTTAATCTCTCTTTTGGTATGTATTTATAAATTCTTCTTAGCTAATCTTCCATTATAATTGTGCCAAGAGGTACAATTTGGTTAACAGAGAATTAAAACAACAACTTACCAGGTCTCTGTGAAGCACCCAGTTTGCATGGAGGTAATGGATACCGTCAAGAATCTGGTAAAGCAGTGACTTAACCATAGATCTTGGTAACTGCATGGGCTTTTTATTTGCTTTTGATGCACGGTGAAACTTAATAATGTGCTAAAAAATAGAAAATAAAACATACAATAATATAGTCTGCTCATATCTCTGCCAAAAAGAAAAAACAATCAAAATTGAAATAAACAATGTGTATCTTACAAATGACTTTCACATTAATGATACAAAACTTTCTGAATAATAAGCTTGTCCAAAAGATATATTGGGAGATGAATGTAGCCATGTTAATGTGGGTCTATAGTGATCAGATCTCATGAAAACACTAAGATGTTCACTAATCAGCCTCAAAGGGTAGAAAGAATTGATACTTACTGCCTGTCTCAGAACAGTATTGGTAATATTCTATATGGATAGGGGGGAGACAGAATGATAAACTGTAAATCCTGGCTGTTACATACAAAGTCGGTACTTGGTACAGTTGGATAATATCACTGGCACTAGATAATTTAAATTACTGGGAAAACATTACCTCCTCTAGGCACAAAACAATGTGATATATCCCTAGAATTTAATATTATATAGAATAGAACACTAGAAAGGACAGAGAAAGAGGAGAGAAGAAACTGCAGAATTTTAACACTAGAAAGGACAGAGAAAGAGGAGAGAAGAAACTGCAGAATTTTAACAATTGAAGTAATAACTGTTGGCTCTCAAATCTGAGACAAAGGGCTGGGGTGTCAACAGCCAGACTGCCATTCTCACATCACACGTTAAGTGTGGAGTATAGAAGCACCGCTACGCAAGAGAAAGATGCTACAGCCACATCTAACTCCCGCCGCTCTGCACCTGCTCCTGTGCTCGAATCCCACAGGTCCTATGAGAAGAGGCAGTGTTCCTAACTGCTGAGCCACAGGCAGCATCGACCACACAACTACTGTTAGAGGAGCTCTGCACAAGTGAGCTTTGTAGAAATAAAGGAGGGCTGTGGTCAATGCAGAAAATACTTGTTTTGAAGCAGGGCTGCAGGGATTTGGATTTCAGGTATGCATTATCATGATAAGCAAAATAACATTTAAATTTTTATTGCAGTGGTGGGGGGTGGTTGTCTGCGTACACATGCATGTACCACTAGGAACATTTGTAGGTCAAAAGATAGCTCACAGAGCTCTCTCATTCCAGTATATGGGTCCCAGGCAGTTATTTTTTACCTACAGAGCCATCTGTACAGTTCAGAAATGTAATTTTTATTAAGAAGTATTGAAGAAAACACTGGAAGCTGTCATCAATAACTCTGTAGCATCATCAACTTTCAAAGGTCATTCAAGACTTTATAAGCCTGTCCAAGTTGTTCTTATAAAGATTTTTTAAATTTATGCAGAAGGCGCACTGTAACATACTGAACCAAATTTATCCATAATTTAACTGTCAAATTTGGATTTTTTTTTTGGCAGTTTTAGGAACAAAATGTTTAAAATGCTCTGGTTCCCAAATTTTAAAGTCAGGAATTAGGTTTTTCCCCCCCCTTCTTTTATGCATTAATAAGGCATTCTAAAAATTATATTCATAATTTCATTTGGTAGACCCACTTTGAAATACCAAGCTATGGTAAAAAGATCACCTTTAACTTAAAAACTACTCACAAGTATATGCTGGATGAGAACTGAGCCCTGTGAATTCGACAAACGGAAGCAGTTTTCACTGAGCCCGTCACCAAGCCTCCATTAGCTGCCTGCACAGAACAAGTCTGTTATTCTAGCAAAACTTCCTCCCAGAAACTTCTGAGTGCACCAGACAGTACCATGTTCAAATCAGCATTTACTGTAGCTGCTCTGAACTGGAATGAACA
The DNA here is from genome assembly GCF_017639785.1 of Mesocricetus auratus. NCBI lineage: Eukaryota > Metazoa > Chordata > Mammalia > Rodentia > Cricetidae > Mesocricetus > Mesocricetus auratus. The sequence continues at coordinate 3,382,045 of NW_024429199.1, forward strand.
GTGAGCTTTCTCTCCTGTGCATGAGTACTACATACTGCTTGCATACATGCCCCTTACCTATATAAAACAGTGCTTTGGACACAGCGAGTTGAAACTTACCCAAAGGTCATGTTCTGCATAGTCAAACAGCAGCCACACCTTCCTGTCGCTGTGGGAAAGGAACACCTTCTGCAATGCGATGACGTTAGGATGCTTCAGTTCTCTCAGAAGCTGGGTGCAAGAGAAAGAGAGGCCACTGCTCATTAGCAAGGAGGGCTTAGAAGGGAATCGTGCTCATAATCGAACGGTTTATTTGAAACAAGGTCTTCTATAGCCCAGGCCACTACCTTTGAATTCACAATGCATGTGCACCACCATGCCTCGTTTTCAATGAACTTTTCAAATTTTGGAAAAGCTGGGTGAGCAGCAAGAAAGGGGGCTTCCAACACCATTCTTGAAGAAAAATTCTGTCAGCACCTTTCTGATCCCTTTCTATAGTACGCATGTGTGCACACGTGAGTTTGAAATGAACAAATTGAATCCTGCATCACAGTAGAATTAGCTTGGTCTGGGGAAACAGCTCAGTCATGGAAGTGCTGCAGGACTGGGTTCCTCATCGGCCGGTTAGTCACCCTAGCCTATACAGCCCAGCAGAAAGAAGCGGGACTGTTAGAGTTCTGAGCCCTCTCTCCTCAGATTATACCCCGAGAGGCTCTGACTATGAGGTATTGTGCCATCACAAGCGCTAGGCCAAGAAGCATGGCCTAAATCTATGAAACAATAAACCACAATAACCTTTGTCCATAATAATTTGATTATCTCAAGGATCTGTGACATCGATGGGAACCTGATTCACATAGCAAAGGTTCTGTACATAGAAAAGAACAGACCTCACAATGTACAAGCTTCAGGCTCCACCCTGACAAGAAAGTAGACAGACCAAACCAGCAAATGAAAACTCAGCGCCTGTATATTACAGGCAGCAGCTTGATAAACAACATAGGAACAATGACAAGATGAGCTCACGGTAAAAGCCTTGTAAATATGCCTGCCTCCCACTCAACCAGGGTTCAGAATTAATAGGCACAAAACCTGATTTTGTTTTTCTTTTTTAAGACAGGAGTTCACCAGTTATGCTGACATAGTCCTATAATCATAGGCCTACTCAGGAGGTTGATGCAGGAGCATGTAAAGTTTAAGGCCCGCTTGGGCTACAAACTGAACTCAAGGCCTAGGCAATTTAATGAGATTCCATCTCAAAACAAAAAACCAAATCTCTGCTTTCCCTGCCACAGCACCATCTGCTCTTCACAGAAAACAGCAAGGGCGACTACTGGAGGGGAGCAGGGGAGGGGTTTCCTTTAGTCTCAATATCACTTCCTAAGGAAGTCTTCCCTGGTCCTCCCACTGTAATGCTGGAGGTCTTTATTGCTTGTCATCTTCTGTTAATAGCAAAGCTTTTGTTGGTTTTATATCCCCCATGCTCAAAATGGCACCTATGACATAATTAAGTACTCAATAATATTTATCAAATGACAAATCTATTGAGCCTACCTGGCTCTTATTCATGAAAACAATAAATAGCTTTGCAGAATGCTGTTTTCTTTTGACAAACTATCCTCTATCAAAAAGTATTTTTAGTGCTTTTTTTTCCAATTACTATGTACTCCACTAGAAAAGTAACATATGGATGTGCTCGTAGACATCAGAAGTTACCATGTATGGTGTGTTCCTCAGTTGTCTCCACTTTCATTTTGGGGAAAGGGTCTCTTATTGAAAGCTCACCAACTCGGCTGACCAGCCGGCAAGCTCCAAAAAGCCCTATGTCTCTGCCTCTAGCACCTCATCAGCTCTTGGGGGTATTTTTAAGACCAGATTATACAAATGAAACCCAAGGTCCTAGACAAACATCACACAAAAATGGTATCACTACCCTGACTTTGCAGCAAGCAACAAAAAATCTTTCTACCATTATTTATAGAACTCAGCAAGGAACAGGAATAAACAATCTCAGTGTTCAATTATAACAAAACGGATTCTTAGGGTATAGCCACATATTATAGCTTCAGATATATACACTGAAAGGTTTTAAAGACTTTTAAATTATGTATGTGCGTAGGGAGTATGTGCAAATGACTGCAGGTGTCTGAGGAGGCAAGAGCCATCAGGTCCCCTGAAGCTGGAGTTACAGGCAGTTGTGAACCTCATGTGGTCCTGGGAATCCAACTCACGTCCTCTGGAATAGCAGTGTATGGTCTTAACCACTGAGCTGTATCTCCAGTTCCACTATAAGTTTTTATGGGACCTACTGCTATAATGTTGTGATATCATATTTTAAACATCTATGAAATATTTGTTTATAAAATAAAATAGATAGCAAAGTATAATTAGTATTTGTTTAATGGTATGAGATGACAATCACATTTCATTTTGTTCAACAAATATTTGTTCCACATGATATCATGCAACTCCAAATACACATTAGATTCATTTAAACAGCAGTTAAGTAGACTATGCCTTTCCCATGACACACACTGAATGCTAACCTCTGTGCTAGATACTCAGTGTGCTGACCTGAGAGCAATGCAACCTTGTGAAGAATATTCAATGGACACAGATTTTATCTGATTTCCCTTCCAGACATGTAATTATAAAATGTATCCACTTTTCAATGTCCTAAACACATAAAAAAAATCTGAAGTTAGAGCTCTAAATGTTTTTCTCTAAAGCATTATTTAAGATCTCCACTGAACCTCAGGATTCTTTACCAAGCTAAAGATTCCAATAAGCATTTCTATTTTTACTCACACACTCTTTCGTGTTGTCTATAACAGTCCTCACTTCTATTTTTACCCACAACGCTTTCTGTGTTGTCTATAATGCTCCCTTGGGTTCCAGATTTAAAAAAGGGATTCTGAAATCTTTATACTCCAGTAACTTACATTTCCCAAAATAAATCCAACTTTCTATTCTTGTCTGATTTCTTTAAAATAACAATATGACTCATAGGGCCATTAAACTTTCTCTTGGGTAAAAAAACTGCCAATGACTTTATTTTAGAAAGTACTGCGTAAATCAGTTTTTAAAACAACTTAATAAATGAAGGAATGAATTTTATAGTAAATTAGGACAACTGCCTAATTTCACTGGGGAGTGACCCTAAAACAATCATTAATAATCAGCATCCACCTTTGACAGGCCGTTTTGAATCCAGTAATTCAAAAGTGCCTTATAACCCTCCAGTAGGTGGCACTCATATTATGAAAGGGGTTTAATAAACACAGTAACTATGGCTCAAGGTTCCTCTGATTTTTCATGTGTACACACACGTACACACACATACACACTTTCATAGCAATGCTTAGGTACCAGTCATAAGTTCCAAAAGGTCAGTGTTCCCCACTGTTACTTGTTACAATACAACACCACATATAATGCAAAAATATACAAGTGAGTCCTGATTCACTAGCAGTATGATACAAAGTTACTTAATTCTGAATCTTGTGGAAGAATAAAATTATCTACTCACACAACAGTTTCTGTAAGAAATAAATGAATATACTGTGGTTAAATATATAAACTCAATGCTTATAGCAAACCAAACTCTTGACAAATTATAGTTATTACTCAAAACTATCATTACTTTAAGAACATTAAGACAAAGCAAGAATGCAATGACCTATATAGAAAATGTATAGCAAAAGATTCATTCTTGATAAACAGAAGCTGTAATTGTATTTAAATTGAAAAGAAACTAACTACTAAGAGCACAAGCTACATTTCCTGACTACCACCCACTCCTCCTCAAATAAGCCTGTCTACACCAAATGGAGACACCCCCCACCCCCAAAAAACTACAAATGGACACAATACAGAGATCAATGGAACGTGGAGAGTCCTGCCTCTGTGGCTCAGGGGACACTGCAGATGAGGAACAGAAAGTCCTCTGTGAAACAGTCTCCCCAGAAATGGCTGCACAAGCAAGATCATAAAGTGGCAGTTAACAGGAATTTTAACCAGAAAAGGGATTGCTACTTCTAGACAAAGAACAGGCAACTAATGACTGCTGGAGAAGGAGAATTAGCCTCTCCCAGAAATGAGCCCCCTGTTAGTTTTCCAATGAGGAATGGTCAGCCTGAAACCATATACACAGAAACAACAAAAGTGGACTCAGGATATATATATATATATATATATATATATATATATATATTTGAGCATACACAGAGGGGGGGAGTCTAAGGTCATACCACACTGAATGCGCCTGATCTCGTCTGATCAGAGTGAGGAGAGGGGGGTATTACAATATCAATAAAGAGAAAGAGGCTTTCAACTTGCGGGTGGGCATAAGAAAGGCTGGAAGGAGGGTTATCTGATGTATTTCTATTGTAATTTCCTTAAAACACTAACCACTCAAGGCAGTAAGAAATACTCATTAAAAAGAAATAGGTCATGATAGAAAATGGCATAGTACTACCTCACAAAGTGCCTGAAACACCCCTTTAATAGATTCTATCACAATATTGTAGTTATATAAAAGGCTGTTTATCTTTCTACACAACAAGCAATTTGGTTTCTTTTTCTCTCTAACTTCAAGTTCTGCACATATTTGCTGAGAGCAATATCTAAGTCAAGTGAGATCTAAAATAAATAAGTTTACATCTCCCTCACTGTGACAGGATATACATTTATTTAAGCATATTACATATGAGAATATGGAAAACACCTATTACAAATCAATGGTACTGTGAATACACAAAGTAAAAATATGAAAAATGAAATGAATAAAAAAAATGGAGTCTGCCTGAGTAAAAGCTTCTAATTCTCAGGCACATTCTAATTCATCCTGCACCTCTACCCCAACCCCTACCTTTTTCTAAATCTAAATAGTTAGGTACCTGCTTCAAACACTACAGGAAATTATAATACTATTTACAAATTATACTCACGGGTTTGGAATAATAACTAACCACTAAACTACCAACACAAATGACTAAATGCCTTTTAAATCACTCTGCTTCAAAAGGAGATATGATGAACACAGTGAAATCAGACTCAGATTAATCAGCTGTGCATCCATCATAGACAAACAAGGAAAGCAACTAAATGCTCTAAAGTAAACACAATCCAGGAAATATCTACCTCACTGTCTGTTACACAAACCACCTCATTCCCAATCTGCTAATAAACCTATGCATATTACAAGAAAATAATTATTCTACACAATGAAGTAATTAATTTATCTGTCTTTACACTAAACATCTACCATATTTAGTCAACAAATACTAAAACTTACATTCATACCACCTGTATGAAGTTTATTACTTTTTTGTGTGGTGTCTGTGCAAACCCAGGGCCTTGCAGGTGCCACACAAGCATCCTACCACCAAGCTAGATAACCCAACTTTAATCTTTTAAAAAGCGTTAAACTGGCAGATGTAGAGCTTTTATGGAAATCCATTCAACAATTGTTAGATTTAAAAGGTTAGAAATCATTAAATTATAATGATGAAAAATCAGATAAGTGTGGTTGAGCAGCTTTAATCTTAGCCCTTGGGAAACTGAAGCAGGAAGACTTCAAGACACTGTCAGAAAAGGAAGGAGAAAGAGGAGGGGGAAAAGAGAGGAGATGAGAGGACAGGGGAAGAAAAAAAGAAAAACTCACTGCACTATAATTTTCAATAATTCTGTTGTTAGTGCACTGTTAAAGGAAAATCCAAAATCTCTGTCTCATGTCAGAATAGCCACCTGGTATGGGACAAAAGAAAAACCAAAATTAAGGGACTATATACTACCAACACTAACCTCTTAACACTTTGGTTTTATTTGACTCTTTAAAGCTTTTCTTATGGTATAAATATCTCAAAATTTATAAGATTAATATGTGTATATGTATTCTAAACTTTCTGTCATACTAATGGTCATATAGAATACTAATTCTAGAAAAAGGCTTCATCTAGCTTCCTGTACATGACTTTGGGTTTGAATCTCTATCAGGTAACTAGGAATTGAGTTTGTATACTCTGGGTGTACTTAACAAATTGTGGTCCTTTAACCTCTCAGATATCTGCTGCATAAGACATTTAATGGTTTAAGTTTTCTACAGTGCACCATGACCATTCCTAACAGCAACCTTTGAAGCCTCCAAAAGGATGATGGAGTCCCACCTGGATTATGGTAATGCCACTAAGTCAACAAACACCACCCAAAGATTGGCTTTGGATTACAAGTGCTCAGGACAATTTCAAGGCAGCTAGCTAAGATGCTCCAGACCCATGCATTACCTAGCCAGGACTTCAGAGAAGCCCTACACTTTCCCATTACACAGAGACTGGCAATAAATGATACATCTAGCTCTCCCAGAATTTGACCACTATCTCAATTTTAACAGGGTTCCCTAGACATGCCATCACCACCACCCCCAACCCCCCAGACAACAGGAAGCCATCTAGAGAACATGACTCCCACAGTCCCAAGAGATGGGGTGGTGGTTTTTGGTCATTTGGTGGGCTATGGATGTTTGTCTTTTTTTTTTTTTTTTTTTTTTTTTTTTTTGGTTTTTACGAGGCAGGGTTTCTCTGTATTGTTTCGGAGGCTATCAGTTCAGCCCGGCCTCAAACTCACAGAGATCCGCCTGCCTCTGCCTCCCGAGTGCTGGGATTAAAGGCGTGCGCCACCACCGCCAGGCGTGTTTGTCATTGTTTAGGGTGGTTGGTTACAAGTTGTTACTGGTAGTGATGCATTTACACAATAGAGTACTACTCAGCGGAAAAAAACAATGGAATCTTGAAATTTGCAGGCAAATAATGGCACTAGAAGAAACCATCCTGAGTGAGGTAACTCAGTCACAAAAAGACAAACATGGTATGTACTCACTCAGATTTTAGACATGGGTCAGGGGAGTGTCAGCCTACAATCCCAAGACCAGTGAGTCTGGGAACAGAGAGGTTCCCAAGAGATATGCATGATACCCCAGAGAAGTAGAATGAGGCAAGGTCTCATGAGCAGATTGGGAACATCAGGGGAGGGGAGAGGGAGCCAGGAAAAAGAGAAGAGGATAAGAGGAGGGGAGAAGAAGGCATTGGGGAACAGGAAGGTTGAGTCGAGGTAAGAATAAAGGAGAGCAGGACGAGAGATACCATAATAGATGGAGTCATTATAGGTTTGAGGAGAAAGCTGACACTAGTGAGATTTCCAGAGATCTACAAGGATACCACCAACTGGAAAACTCAGCAATAGTGGAGAGACTACATTAATAGCCCCTCCCTGATAATAAGGTTGATGACTAACCTTATACACCATCCTAGAACCTTCATCCAGAGACTGATGGAAGCAGAGACAGATACCCACAGCTAAACACTGAAGTGAACTTCTGGAACCCAGGGACAGAGATGGAGGAGTGATGAGCAAAAGGGTCAAGACTGTGCTGGTGAAACCCACAAAGACAGCTGACTGGACAAGAGGGAAGCTCTTGAACCCCTGAGAGGCCAACAGAGGACTGATCCAGACTCCACGAATGTAGTGTTAGTGAGGAGGCCTTAGAAATCCCTGGTGCCTTGGGTAGTAGATCAGTGTTTACCATGTCATACGAATGAACTTTGGGAGCCCATTCCACATGAGGATGCTCTCTTAGCCTGGACACATGGGGAAGGGCCTATGTCCTGCCCTGGATGAAATGACAGGCTCTGGAGATCCCCCCCCCAAGAAGGGCCTCACCCTTCCTGGGGAATGATGTGGGGAATGGGTGGGGAGGACTGGTGGAGGGACAAGGGAGGAGGGGTGGGAGAGGGGGTTGGGATTGACATGTGAAGCATATATTGAGGGAAAAAAAGAATAATTAGATATACTCAACAGTGCATATGTATACACTATAAAGCAAGCTGTCTTTGATTTCTGAGCTTTGACACTTAATATCTGTTCAAAGATGCTTGTGTGTGTGTGTATTGTTATGTGAATGTGTATATGTGTATGTGTGTTGAATATTACTGGATTCAGCCAACTGTAAGCATGCAAACCCCATCCAATCTAATACAGCAAAGACCCCTGCTGCCTGATTTATACAGCTTGTAAAAAAAAAAATCCAAAAAATTCCAATACCAGACAAAAGAAAATATAAACAGACATTACATAAAAGTAAATACAACTTAAAATAGTAAAAAGATTATGGAATAATATGACTACTTCCATTTAAAATGCAAATTGAAGCCAAAGAGATGTGTTTTAATTTTTCAGAGCAGGGAAATTTTTTAAAGCTTAGACTGTCTAAATGACATCAGTGGATGAACTAGTTGAAGAAAATGCTACAGTAGCATGACATAAAGCCATTAAAGTACTGAGACAAGACACATGTGTATTATTGATATGAAAAGATCAGTAAGAATTAATAGTAACTAACAAAGTAAAACTAGATACACAATCTCTCTGGAATGTTTTTAAGCTTTATGAAAACTTCAAAGAGACTGCAAGAAACCATTAATTTATATTAGCTACTTTCATGCTGAAGGAAAAGAAAAACACAGATGTATATTGTGTAGTCAGAGCATCATAGGAGGAAGTTCACTTGTCTTTACTAATGTCATTATCTCCAACTTCATGTATCTTTTGCTAACTTTACACTAAATTCCTCAATTTTAGTCAACCGCCCGTTACTTCATTTTTACTCCCTCCATCCCTTTATACCCCCCATATATGGGATTAGTAAACAATCTCTTACCTTATATTTACTATTCATATATATCCCAATGTTGTTATATATACACATGCACTCAAATTCACTTCTATAAACTGCACAATCTTTCCGTTTTATAAATGTAGCCAGTGCATCAACAAATCCTTATTTTAAGTCCTCACATAACTCAAAAAGCAAAAGTTGGTCAGTGGATAGGCAACCCGTATTCTAGAGGCAAGGTCAGTATGTCTGAGAATCGGCATGGTGGTGAGAATAGGAAGGAATAGAATAGGAAGGGCAGCAACATCATCAATAGGATCCAGTCATAGCTTAGAAGACAAATGATCCAGGTGGCCAGGAAATAAGTAGGCATGCAAGGTATGGTTTAGAGAGAAGAGAAAACATAATGAGCTTGAGGTGGTGATGGTTGACTTTAGTACCAAACATGAACTGAAGGGTTTGTGGTAGGTCCAGTCTTGTGGATCTGGAGCACAGAGGTAGAGCTTAACTGGAGGTGATGAACCTGGAATAGATACTGCACAGAAAAGAGACAAAAAGGAACACAAACAGAGTTAAGAAGAGAAGGAAAATAAAAGAGGATGTAGACCCAATGTCTATAAGTAAAATGGTAGACATCTCCTTCAGACAGGAGAGGGTATTGTTATGAATCAAGAAAAGTATCTTCCTCCCAGATTGAAAACAGACAATCTTAAATGCTAAGAGAAATTCCTATTAGATTATCAAATTCTATTGGAGGTATTTAGAAGCCAAAAAGAATAGCTTTCACTACTGAAAATTAAAATTCTACATACAGTTATCATGTCTGTTCTTGTTCATTATTATTTGTTACACTAATGGGCCAGTCATGTGTGAGAATATAAACACTTTTTAAACTAAACTTTAGGAGAAACAAAGCCAGAATGCAACCCAAGCTAGGCTCCCTTCCAGTCAATGACAAAGAAACCAACAGGCTATAACTAGAGGATTACTAAGGGTTCAGGGATGTTCTGTATTGCTCAGCTTTGTTACAACATGAAAGACAACATTTTAAAATATGGGACCAAGAAAACATATGGGAAAAAATGAACATCTATACAAATTTCACTTGACTCTTCCCTAATTATTTTCTCACATTAGCCCAAATTAACGTGCAATTCAATATTTTAATTTTTAGCAGAATGAATTTTAAAAAATCAAGTAGCACAGGACGATGACAGAATGACCTACTATGCAAATGAGCATGACAATATAGCTAGTAACCCCCATCCCATGTCTTCCCGGCTTCCTCTTCCTTTACTTCTCCACTCACAAAATACAATGTCCCTGTAGCTGTAGCAAGAAATTACTGTGGAAGATATTGGCAGTAAAGACAGAGAACCAAGAATGAGGCAGGAAGGTTTTTCTAAGCCACAGGCTGCCAACATGATTTCAGTTCTTAAAATGGTAACCTGGTAAGATTCCATAATTAAAAACAAAAATTCCACACGACCAAGCACAAATACAGTCAAAGCACCTTATCTCTAACCCTCTAATGCCTAATGAATCTACACATTTTTGACACTTTCAGTAAAGAGTAGTGGTTCTGTGTCAACAGTTCCTCTGAACCTAAAGTCATCCAGCAACACAGGATGCTTCTACCAACCCACAAACACTTTCAAGCTTCAGTTCAAGCCTTTACAAAGAAGGCTTTTTCCTACATCCTTCACTTTCCTTGTCCATTTCCATCAGAATACAACGGACTTTGTGTTGAGCAGTCCTCTGCTGTGCCCCTAACTTCCATCATACATTTGCAGGAGTGAATGGATTTAGTGACTTACTTGGCTCTCTGACTAGACTGCCATCTAAGAACTGGAAGCCTTTAAAAAAAATACATCCTGATATAATCTGGATATAAGGGAATAAAAGCAAAGTGAAATACAAAAGATCCCTGCCTCCCCCAAAAATTAGAAATACAGAATTACAACTACCCACCTAAAGCAATACTCTAAGGAGGCTTCAAAGTAGGCCCTAAAAATGGCAGTGCTGTTAACAATGTCCTAAATGACAGACTGTGTTCAGCTCAAGATGGACTCTGACTGGGTACACAGGAGGCCTGAAGTCCTGTCAACAAACCTAAACTCAACATTCCTCAGAAATCTCATGAAGTAGTTTCTGTTGATCAGGAAAAGCCATTACTTTCATTATCCTCCTCAAATGGTCAAAGGGCATCTAGTTCCTGATTAACCCATGCTAACTCCCAGGCTGTCAAGGCACACACCACTCCTCCTGCCTCTACCTGTTCCCATAAACCTGACAAGGTTTCTCCACCAGTTTGATTCTCCTAAGTAAACCCACAGAGTGGTCCAGTCCAATGGTTCCTCTATGCCCTTGCTTATAACTTTTACAGCTTTTCTAGTACTTCAGATACCTACCAGAGCTACTGAATATGCACCACAGAAACAAGCAATTGAAAACCAAGACTATTACTGAGCAGGATATAAAAGTCCAAAGCCAGCCTCAACGGCACACAAATTTGGAATGGCCTGGGCTACATGTGAGTGTCTCAATAATAAAAAAAAAAGGGGGGGGGCATTTCCAAATAACTGTAAGTATCTGCCATTGTATAAACGATACAAGATACCTTTCTTGTATGTAAATATGATGAAGAATGTCATTCTAAATCTGGTCTTGGTGGTACATACTTTCAATTCCAACACTCTTACAGGCAAAAACAAGTGGATCTCTGGGGATTCAAGGCCAATTCAGCCAGGGCTACGCAGACCCTGTCAATAGGCAGGTAGGTGGGTGGGTGGGTGGATGGATAGATGATAGATATGTAGATGAGTAGGTAGACGCAGATAGAGATAGACAGATTGGATGATGAATGGATGGATAGATGGATGGATGGATGGGTGGATGGATGGACGGACGGACGGACGGACGGACAGACGGACAGACAAATGGACACACAGATAAATGGAATACAATGTAACATAGAGGAATGTGTTTCAATTAAATTTCCACTAGTCTTGATTTCACAGGTTTTCTTCCTTTTTTTTTTTGTGCACTGGCCTGCATTAGCTTATAAGCACCATGTGCACATAAGAGCACAGAAAAGGGCATTTGTTGCCAGGAGCTCTGGCAATATGCCACCATGCAAACAGGGAAAAAAACTCAGGTCCTCTCTAAGAGCAGCCAATGCTCTTAACCACTAAGTCACCTCTATTTTCTATAGCCATAAAAATGATGGCGCAATTTTAAATAGGATGATGAAATTTATATTAGAGTTCATAAATCTTTCATCTACTTAGTATGAGTCATTTTTTTAATTTAATGGTATGCCTAATATTATTGATTCAGGCATATGGAAGGTTTTAAGCATTTTAAAATTACAAAAATTATGTATGTTCAAATACAAGACCAGCCCCTACACACACACACACACACACACACACACACACACACACACACACAAGAAAAATACAAATCGTCTGTAATTCAGTTAACTAGACAGTATGTGGTACAAACTTTCTAACTTTGTCTCTATTGGCATACACATTTCACAAAAATATCCCCATGACCGTGAAAGAGCTATTTTATATATTCTATATATTTTATTTACTCTATTTTATATATTACATAATTATACAAATGTTATATAATTACATGAACATTATATATTAAATTACCACTTATTGACTGATTAGCAATTAAAAACAATTGTGAGTAATAAATATATTATTAGTTATATAAAGTATTTTAATTAAAATTAATTTCCATAATAAATACTACTCATTTATATTATACAAGTATATGAATATATGGATAATATATGATTATATACTATATTTATTAAATTTCACAAATGGCCCAGATAATTGTGCTAAACCACATAGCTATTCTATTTCACTTAATCTTGAAAACAAGCCCCCAAAAAACAATTAAGATATGGACTTAGTATATTTGGGTTTGCTTTTTTTATTGTGTGTTTACTGCAGCACAGAGGTCCTTTTTTGACTTTAACACACATTACATCATGAATTCCAAAGGCACAGACCCATCAGCCCAAGATCCTTTCCACTGGTTCTCATCAAACTTGTTTCTCTCAGGTTGTAAAGGCTGGTTTCATTGACCTGAGATACTTTTCTCTTTGATGGCTTTTTGACAGATTTCCTTCCTATGTCTTGGGAAGCCATCTTTGCTCAAGATAGGCGTAACACATGCAGCAATGCCAACAACACTCTGGGTACCATAGCAAATGAGCTCTCAGTTCTGCCACAGTGATACTCATTGAGCATTCCTTAAACAATACACACACCCTTAATGTCTACAGCATCACCATTCTTCTACATGGATGTTTTTGGGGCCAGTGGAACAATTTCATGCTTTCTATATGGCCTAAAGAACACTGCAGGTTCCTCTTTCTCATTTTCTTTCCTATTCCGGTGAATCACAGAAAACACACACACACACACACACACACACACACACACACACACACACACACACACACACACACACACCAGTTCCAGACAAAAGGAACCACTGGAGGGCGGGTGTGTGTTATATGTGGAAGCCAGAGGTTAAAATCAGATGTTCTTCAAGGTAAAAAGGCACTATTTTTAAATGTCTCCTTTAAAATAGAAAAAATGAGGAAACAGGCCAAGTCACACAGCTAATAGAAAAATAAACGGTAAAATAAATTCCCTGTCTTCTCTATTCCCCTCTCCACACACCCTATAACTGGAGGTCACCAAAAAGCCTTGCATTTGCTAGACAAGAACTATACCACTGAGCTATACCCTCAATCTAAAGTAAATCTTTTGATGCCTTAGTTCCAACTCCTACTTATTAATATACATATACATAAAACAGAATACTTTCCAACATTTTTACCACCCAAATTTATAACCAGTCTTTTTTACATAATATAAACAAATGTTTGCTCAATAACCATCCACCTTAATCAGCAGTTTTAATGGCTTCCCCAGTATTCCACTGTAGTACATCTGTGATGCTCTGATTATTACATGTTTAATATCATAGGTATTATAATGAATACTTTTGTACACTTGCTTAACTCTTGAATGTAACAATATACAGAAGAAGGTCCTGTTTCCAAGTTGTAGGTAATTATTTAGTTCCTATGTGCACTGTGAAGACTTAAGGCCCTTGCAAACTCAGGCTTCACTGTTGGACAGTTGACAGGTGTTTCCCTCACCACAGGGAGTTTGAATAGGCAGTGTTGGTTTAGACCAGTGATTCTTAACCTTCCTAATGCTGTGACCTTAATACAATTCCTCATGTTGTGGTGACCACCAATCATAAATTATTTTCACTGCTACTTCATAACTGTAATTTTGCTGTTATGAATCATAATATAAATATCTGTGTTTTCTTAGGAAATCCCTGTTAACAGGTCATTTGAAAACCCCCAAAGGAGCCGTGACCCACAGGTTGAGAACTATTGGTTTAGACTGCACCAGCTCATGTAGTTAGCTCTTGGAGAGGGCAAAGGCTTTCCATTTGCTCTTAAGCTATTGGCTCTCCACTATCTGCAGCATGCAGAATTTGAGCCTGAGCACTGGCTCCCTCCTGCTTCATTCCCCTCAGGCCAGAAGACCTACTGACATCACCAATCCTATAGTCTCCAACCCCATCACCCTACCTGCAGTTATTTGTAAGGGTTCAATAGAAGTTTCCCTTTCATGTGCTTCTGGCAACATGATGACACTATCAATCAACATGATCTTTCATTTGAAACATTAATACAAAATTTTCACATTCTACCATTTTACTGTTTTAACAAAAAAACCAAGATGAATCACCACCCTGGACTTAAGAGGCTGGGCCAGGATGGTCAATGGATGAAGCATTGTGACCCCCACTTTAGGGTGGGAGGAGACAATAAATAGACCCCACAAAACCATGTTCCACAGGCACATATGCACAAGCACACGGCACTGTGCCACACACAATAACATGAAATAAAATAAATTTATTAGGCTAAAAGTTTTTAAATTTTACAGATAATTAAAACAGTCTGAAGTGTTGGTCAGTGGTGGTGTACACCTTTAATCCCAAACTCTTGAGATGGAGACAAGTAGATCTCTGTGAATTTGAAGTCAGCCTGGTCTACAAAGCCAAGGCTGTCCCTAGCTGTCCCGGCACAGAGAAACCTGTGTCAAAAACCAAAACTAGTCTTGAGTATCAGCATGGTACCACAACTGGCTTTCTACTCTTCTATTTAAAATCTGCCTAAGAAATAACTAGAAAAGCTTTGCCTTAGTAAAAGAAACAAAGTGTATAAAGTGAGGAAACAGCAAATTTACAGATTTGTTATGTAAAAGGCAACTAGACATTACCCAATATTAGGATCCATTTCTTAGGAGTAAAAACAAAGTGGTTTTTCCAATTATCTATGGAAGAAAATAAGAAACAACCTTGATGTAATTACAGAATGAAGAAACAAGCTAAAATGCAGGAATTCTATTCAACCTAGAATTCAGGGATTTTTTGTTGGTGTTGTTTGTTTGGGGAGGGAGGGTATTGTTTTAAGACAGGGTTTCTCTACAGAGCCCTGACTGCCCTGAAATGTACTATGTAGACTGGAAAGGCCCAGTTCACAACTCTGAATCTAACTCAGTCATGGCAGAAATCTTACTTTAAGAAGCTTTTGTACTCTTGAAATGTCTACATATATCCAATACTGATGCAGAAATATGGCAGAACCTGACCAAAAACAATATCCAAAAGAAAGACTTCTTATAGGCATGCCATCCATTTGTTGGTGATCTATGCCAAGACATCATTGGATGTCACTGTTTTCCACAGATAACTATGTTTTTTACTTTAGAAATTTATCATCAAGGAATAAAGTCTCTAACATTAATTCTAATTTCGACATTCTAATCAACACTACTTGAGAAGAACACTGTAACCAAAGAAGGCATAAATAATTCAAAAGCAGTAACTTTTAAACAAGCTAAATTAGTTTGGGACCATCTCAAGTAGTCATTATGTAAGTCTTTCCATCACACTGGCTAAGTGCCAAGAGTAGCTTACAAGAGATCTGCTCTGGCTTGTCAGCAATGCATACGGCAAATCACTGAGACCATTGTGCCTGTCACTGTCAACCCTGACCTACAGTCCAGGTCAGGAGCCAACCACATTGAAACAATCCTCAGCAGTGGCCCTAGGACATCAGTCAAAAGACAGCAAGTCTAGATGGAAATTTAAAAAAAAAAAACCCTGTCGGGTCATTTGAGCTATTGTCTGTAGCAAACTACCACAGACTAGGTGGCCTACAAATTTATTTTGCACAGTTCTCAAAGCTGGAAATTTCAAGATCAAGATGACAGCAGATTCAGTGAGTGTGACAATCTTCCTCTCTCACTGTAACCTCTCATGAAGAAAGAGGTGAGGGCCTCTCTTACAAAGGCACTAATTGTATTACTATAAGGGTTAGGATTCCAATGTAAAAACAATCGTGGAGACACAAATACTCAAACCACAGCATCACTAAAATAATCAAAGGGTTCTGGTCTGTGGTACTGTAGGCTCCATCTCCTTGTTGGTTTCAACCACTGTACAAAAAAATGGATGAGGTGGCCTTCCAGGCCCCAAACTCCGGTGATTCCAGTCAGGTGAGCTTGAGTCTCCAGAGGGACACTCCCCATCCCCTGCCTCTCGATCTTCCTGGGCCGCACCTGGCATCCAGAAAACCCACCCACACAGGAAAGACATCAGCCCTTCCAGGCCCCAACCTCTGGCGACTCCAGCTTCAGCTTAAGCTTCAGTGTCAGCATCCCCAGCTTCAGCTTTAGGAAGGATGGAGGCAAGTGAAGACGGAAAGACCCCACCAGCACCCACTGGAAGAAGAGATTCGAAGAAGACAAAATAAGAGCTCACTCAGCAATCAAAAGACCAACATGACTCCACCAGAATCTAGGGAACCAACGCCAGCAAGACCTGAAAAAGTACAGCATAGATGAAGCAGAAGAGACAGACCTTAAAAATCATTTTATGAAGATGATAGAGACCCTCAAAGGAGAAATGAGGAAATCCCTTAAAGAAATAGAAGAAAAAAAAGAAACAAAAAAAATCCATGAAATGGGGGGAAAAATTCAAGAAATAAACAAATCTCTCAAAGAATCTAAAGAGTACCAAGAAAAACAACCAAACAAATGAAGGAAACAACTCAAAAAGTTGAAGGATTGAAAGCTGAAATAGAAACAATAAAGAAAACACAGAACGGGGGGATGCTGAAATGGAAAAGCTGGGTAAACGATCAGGAACTTCAGATACAAGTATCACCAATAGAATACAAGAGATAGAAGAGAGATTCTCAGGTGTTGAAGACTCATTAGAGGATATACAATCGTCAACAAAAGAAAATCCCAAAACTAACAAATCCCTAACACAAAATATCCAGGAAATATGGGACACTGTGAAGAAGCCAAACCTGAGAATAATAGGTATAGAAGAAGGCGAAGAAATACAGCTCAAAGGTACAGAAAACATATTCAACAAAATCATAGAAGAAAACTTCCCTATCCTAAAGAAGGATATGCCTATGAAAACACAAGAATCTTACAGAACACCAAACAGGCTGGACCAGAAAAAAAAGTCACCTCGCCACATAATAATCAAAACATCAAACCTACAGAATAAAGAGAAAATATTAAGAGCAGCTAAAGAAAAAGACCAAGTAACATATAAAGGCAGGCCTATCCGAATTACACCTGACTTCTCAAGGGAAACGATGAAAGCCAGAAGATCCTGGACAGATGTCCTACAAACGCAAAGGGAACAAGGATGACAGCCCAGACTACTATATCCTGCAAACCTTTCAATTACCATAGATGGAGAAAACAAAATATTCCATGACAAAGCCAGATTTAAACAATACGTATCCATGAATCCAGCTCTACAGAAAATGCTAGAAGGAAAACCTACATCCAAGGAAGATACCTACACTCAAAAGACACATGCAATATATAATCCCACTTTGCAAAACACCAAAAGAAAAATGGAGGAAAAACTACACAAAATAACTTCATTACCAATAAATCAAGCACAAACAAGAGTCATCAATCAATGGTCATTAATATCCCTCAATGTCAACAGCCTCAACTTGCCTATAAAAAGACACAGACTAGCAGAATGGATACGAAGACAGAACCCATCCTTCTGCTGCATACAACAAACATATCTCAACATCAAAGACAGACGTTACCTCAGAGTAAAGGGTTGGGAAAAGATTTTCCAATCAAACGGACCCAAGAAACAAGCAGGTGTACCAATCCTAATACCTAACAAACTAGACTTTAAATTAAAATCAATCAAAAGAGATGAAGAAGGACATTTCATATTCATCAAAGGAAAAGTCCATCAAGATGAAGTCTCAATTTTAAACATCTATGCCCCAAATACAAAGGCACCTACATTTGTGAAAGAAACATTGCTAAAGCTCAAATTGCACATAAAATCTCACACACTAATAATAGGAGACTTCAACACTCCGTTCTCCCTGCTAGACAGGACCTCCAGACATAAACTTAACAAAGAAACAAAAGAACTAATAGAAGTTATGACACAACTGGGTTTAACAGACATCTATAGAACATTCCACCCAAACACAAAGGGATATACCTTCTTCTAGGTATATCTGTTAAACCATATGGAACCTTCTCTAAAATTGACCACATAATAGGAAACATAGCAAATCTCCACAGATACAAAAAAATTGGAATAACCCCATGTATCTTATCAGACCACCATGCATTAAAATTAGAATTCAACAATTAACACAAATCACAAAAACCCTACAAACTCATGGAAATTGAACAATGCACAATTGCACCATCTTTGGGTAAAGGAAGAAATAAAAAAAGAAATTAAAGACATCCTGGAATTCAATGAGAAAGAAGACACAACATACGCAAACTTATGGGACACTTTGAAAGCAGTGCTGAGAGGAAAGTTCATAGCACTAAGTGCCCACATGAAGAAACTGGAGAACAGTCATACTAGAGAATTAATACCACAGCTGAATGTTCTAAAACAAAAAGAAGCAAACTCACCCAGGAGGAGCAGACACCAGGAAATAATCAAATTGAGGGGTGAAATCAAGTAGAAACCAGGAAAACATTGAGAAGAATCAATGAAACAAAGAGTTGGTTCTTTGAGAAAATAAACAAAATAGACAAACCTCTGTCCAAACTAACCAAAAAACAGAGAGAGAGAGAAAGAGCATGCTAATTAACAAAATCAGAAATGAAAAAGGGGACATAACAACGGACTCTGAGGAAATCCAGAGAATCATCAGGGCATACTCTGAAAATCTGTACTCCATAAAATTTGAAAATTTAAAGGAAATGGACAATTTCCTGGATAGATATCACTTGCCAAAACTAAATCAAGAGCAGATAAACAATCTAAACAGACCTATAACCCTTAATGAAATAGAAGCAGTCACCAAAAGTCTCCCAAACAAAATAAGCCCAGGTCCAGATGGCTTCAGTGCAGAATTCTACCAGAAATTCAAAGAAGAGCTAATTCCAATACTCCTCAAAGTATTCCACACAATAGAAGCAGGAGGCTCACTGCCAAACTCTTTTTACGAGGCTACAATAACCTTGATACCCAAGCCACACAAAGACACAACTAAGAAAGAGAACTATACACCAATTTCCCTCATGAACATCGATGCAAAAATACTCAATAAAATACTAGCAAACCGGATTCAAGAACACATCAGAAAAATCATCCACCATGATCAAGTAGGCTTCATCCCAGGAATGCAGGGATGGTTCAACATTAGAAAATCTATCAATGTAATCCACCACATAAACAAACTGCGAAAGAAAAACCACATGATCATCTCACTAGATGCTGAAAAAGCCTTTGACAAAATCCAGCACCCCTTCATGATAAAGGTCCTAGAGAGATCAGGGATAACAGGAACATACCTGAATATAATAAAAGCAATATACAGAAAACCAACAGCTAACATCAAACTAAATGGAGAGAAACTCAATGCAATTCCTCTAAAATCAGGAACAAGAAAAGGCTGTCCACTCTCTCCATATCTCTTCAATAGTGTAACTTGAAGTTAGCTACAGAAATAAGACAACAAAAGGAGATCAAGGGGATACAAATAGGAAAAAAAGAAGTCAAGCTTTCACTATTTGCAGATGATATGATAGTTTATATAAGTGACCCCCCCCAAAAAAAAAACTCCGCAAGGGAGCTCCTAGAGCTGATAAACACCTTCAGCAAAGTGGCAGGATACAAGGTAAACTCAAAAAAAATCAGTGGCTCTATTATATACAGACAATGAAGTGACTGAGAAACAAATCAGAGAAACATCACCCTTTACAATAGCCATAAACAGCATCAAATATCTGGGGATAATGTTAACCAAGGAAGCGAAAGACCTGTATATCAAGAACTTTGAGTCTTTAAAGAAAGAAATCAAAGAGGATACCAGAAAATGGAAAGATGTCCCATGCTCTTGGATTGGTAGGATCAACATAATAAAAATGGCAATCTTGCCAAAATCAGTCTACAGATTCCATGCAATCCCTATCAAAATTCCGGCACAATTCTTCACAGACCTGGAAAGAACATTAATCAACTTTATATGGAAAAACAAAAGGCCCAGGATAGCCAAAACAACCCTATACAATAAAGGAACTTCAGGAGGCATCACCATACCTGACTTCAAGCTCTATTATAGAGCTATAGTCCTGAAAACAGCTTGGTATTGGCACAAAAATAGGCAGGTAGACGAATGGAACCAAATTAAAAACCCTGATTTTAACCCACACACCTATGAACACTTGATTTTTGACAAAGTAGCTAAATCTATACAATGGAAAAAAGAAAGCATCTTCAACAAATGGTGCTGGCATAACTGGGTATTGGTATACAGAAGACTGTAGATAGATCCATGTTTATCGCGTTGTACAAAACTTAAGTCCAAATGGATCAAAGATCTCAACATAAATCCAGCCACATTGAAACTCTTAGAAGAGAAAGTGGGAGATACTCTTCAACGAGTTGGTACAGGAGACCACTTTCTGAACATAACACCAGTGGCACAGACACTGAGATCGACAATTAACAAATGGGACCTCCTGAAACTAAAAAGCTTCTGTAAGGCAAAGGACACAGTCAACAAGACAAAAAGGCAGTCCACAGAATGGGAAAAGATATTCACTAACCCCACATCTGACAGAGGGCTAATCTCCAAAGTTTACAAAGAACTCTAGAAGCTAGTCTCCAAAACACCAAAGGATCCAATTAAAAGCTGGGGTACAGAACTAAACAGAATTCTCAATAGAGGAGGCTAAACTGGCCAAGAGACACTTAAGAAAGTGCTCAACATCCTTAGCCATCAGGGAAATGCAAATCAAAACAACTTTGAGATACCATCTTACTCCTGTCAGAATGGCTAAAATCAAAAACACCAAAGACAATTTATGCTGGAGAGGATGTGGAGGGAGGGGAACACTCCTCCACTGCTGGTGGGAGTGCCAACTTGTACAGCCACTTTGGAAATCAGTATGGAGATTCCTCAGGAAAATGGGAATCAATCTACCACAAGACGCAGCAATTCCACTCTTACGCATATATCAAAAAGAGGCAAATTCGCCGGGCGGTGGTGGCGCACGCCTTTAATCCCAGCACTCGGGAGGCTGAGGCAGGCGGATCTCAGTGAGTTCGAGGCCGGGCTGGACCAATAGCCTCCAAAACAATACAGAGAAACCCTGTCTCAAAAAAAAAAAACAAAACAAAACAAAAAAAAAAAACAAAACAAAACAAAAAAAAGGTAAATTCATACAACAAGGGCATCTGCTCCACTATGTTCATAGCAGAATTATTTGTAATAGCCAGAACCTGGAAGCAACCTAGATGCCCCTCAACTGAAGAGTGGATAGAGAAAATGTGGCACATTTACACAATGGAGTATTACTCTGCAGAAAAAAAAAAATGGAATCTTGAAATTCACAGGTAAATGGATAGCACTGGAAGAAACCATCAGAGTGAGGTAACCCAGTCGCAAAAAGACAAACATGGTATGTACTCACTCAAATATGGATTTTAGACATGGATCAGGATAGTGCCAGTCTGCACTTCCACAGATAGAGAGTCTGGGAAACAGGAAAGAAACTAAAAGATGTGCATGGTACCCAAGAGAAGAGAAATGAGGCAAGATCCTCTGAACAGATGGGGAACACGGGGTGGGGGGAGTGGGAGCTGGGAAATAGAGAGGGGGAGAAGAGGAAGAGAGACTAGGTGATGGGGGAACAGGAAGGTTGAGTGGGGGGTGGAGGTAGGATAGGGGGAAGAGGGAATCATAGAAGACAGATCAGGCACCACTGTGACCTCTAGTGATCTAAAGGGATGACACCAATTGGCAAGCTAAGCAATAGTGGAGAGACCACCTCGAATGCCCATTCCTGATAGTGAACTTGATGTCTATAACCATCCTGGAGCCTTCATCCAGTGACCGATGGAAGCAGAGGCAAACACCCACAGTTAAACACTGAGCTGAACCCAAGGAACACCGTGATAGAGAGAGAGGAGCGATGAGCAAATTGGCAAAGAATGGGCTGGCAAAACCAGCAGAGACAGCTGATCCGAACAGGGGAGAGCTCTTGGACCCCAGACCGACAGCTGGGAGGCCAGCATGGGACTGATCCAGACCCCCTGAGTGTGAGAGTCAGTGAGGAGGCCTGGGCAACCTATGGGGCCCTGAGCAGTGGATCAGTGTTCATCCCTGGCATACAAATGGACTTCGTGTGTCCATAACACAAAGAGGGATGCTCTCTCAGCCTGGACTCTTAGGGGAGTGCCTGGACCCTACCCTGAGTGAAATGACAGACTCTAGATATCCCCTATGTGGAAGGAATTGGCAATAGGGTGGGAGGATGGGGGGATTGTGGGGGGGCGGGAGGAGGGGAGGGAGAGGGAACTGGGATTGACATGTCAAACAAGTTATTTAAAATTAAAATAAAAAAATAATGTGGAAAAAAATGGATGAGGTGGAGGTAGAAAGGATCTAACAACTGATCTAACAATTTACAAGTGCTACATATTCATAATAAACTCTTAAAAGCAAGAATAGCAGCACAGTAAATGAATTATTTTATAAAGAAAAGATTCAAATTCAGACTGGAAGTGCAGCTCAGTGGGAGAATACTTACTTACCTTGCATGTATGAGGCGCTGGGTTCTCTTTCTGGCCACATAAAATAAGAATTAAATTAGCCAGACAGTGGTAGTACATGCCTTTAATCCCAGCACTCAGGAGGTAGAGGCAGGCAGATCTCTGTGAGTTGAAGGCCAGCCTGGTCTACAGAGGGAGTGCCAGGAAAACCAGAGCTATCTCAAAAAAAAAAAAAAATCTAAAAAAAAAAAAAATTGGCCTGAAGATCAGAGTGCAAAGCTAGCTACTAGTTAGTCATAGAAGCCAGGCAGTGCTGATACACACCATTAATCCCAGAACTCGGGGGACAGAGGCAGATGGATCTCTGTGAGTTCAAGGTTGCCCTGGGCTACATCAGAGTGAAATCAGTCTAAAAGAGAAACAGAGCTCACACCATTAATCCCAGCACTGGGGATGACACACCCTCAATCCCAGCACTAGAGACAGAATATAAGGTGGGAGGAGACAGGAGCTCAATGCAGTCTGAGGTTTGGTGGAAACAGTGCAGTCTGGAGATGCAGTCTGAGGACAGGATCACCCTTTCGTCTGAGCACTGGTAGAGTTGAGAACTCTCTGGTGGCTGCTGCTTTGCTTCTCTTATCTTCATCTTAACCTCAACATCTGTCTCGGGTTTTTATTATTAATACCAATGAGAATTCGTGCTATACCACACAGACATCCCTACAGGTCAATCTGATAAACAATTCTTCAACTGAAGCTCCTTCTTCCCAGGTGTGTCAAGTTGACAACCAAAATTAGCAATCAAGAGCTCAACCCTTTGCAGTTTGACACACAAATATACCACCGTTAAACATCCCCTACGCTTCCCTTTTACCCACTCCAGTATCTGGAAATATAAAGGGAAAAGCAAGAACTGCACATCAACAAGCACCTAATGTGAAAGAGAAAAAAGAACACAAGTGGCCATCTGGACTCCACTCCAGGATGCTGAGGGATGCCAATGTGTATCTACTGCAGAGCTCTGGGTCTACAAGGATAAGATTCTGCAGCTAAGGAATAACCTAATTGTGTCTGCAGTTTGAGATTAATCCAGTGGCTATATTTAGGACAAGTTGGCAGAGAGGCAAGCGGAACAGAACATTATTGCTAAAAGTTAGGCAAAACAAAAAAGATACTGAGGATTCAGACCGAGGCAGCAGAAGCAACAGTGAGCCAGCCAGGCTTTGATGGCACATATAATTGAAGCACTCAGGGGGCTGAGACAGGAATAGCCAAGCAATTTCAAGGGCACCCTGGCCTAAATACAGTGAAAGCTGGGGGCAAGCCTGGGCTACATCCTGGGACCTTCTTTAAAAGCTTTTTTTTTTTAAGTAAAAATGAAGCTAAAGCTGAAAAGCATTTTAAAATCAAATTAAGACCTGGGAACTAAGGGTAAGCCTTGGACATGAAGGAGCTGCTCTCAATTGCTTTCAAAACAGGAGGCACTTAACCTTTTTGTTTCTGTGCCTAAAGGAAATGTTTAAAACTAACACACAAATAGAAAACAAAACACACACAATCACTCAGAATTCAAAGTTATACAGTTATGGAGCTGATACAGCCAGAGGAGGCTTTATCATGACACTGTGTGTACAGAGTTGAAGAATGCCAATGTAAAAGGTAAGGTCCACTGGCACAAAATTATTTCTGCTTCTGTTTTTCCCTGTTATAGATTCAGTATGTGGAATTTGCTAAATGAACCAATTGTTAAAGGTTATTAAATACTGACTTCCAAAAATCTAATTTATGCTAGTTTCAAGAAATTTATTTCAATTTTTTGCTTTGAAAAATTCACACAGCAACAAAGAAAAAGACCCAAACTAGAAAATATGGAATTAGGTTTGCTTTTAAAATGCTGGAAATCTCGGCAGGCGGATCTCTGTGAGTTCGAGGCCAGCCTGGTCTACAAAAGCTAGTTCCAGGACAGCCTCCAAAGCCACAGAGAAACCTTGTCTCGAAAAACCAAAAAAAAAAAAAAAAAAAAAGTGCTGGAAATCTCAAAAGTCTGAGTTAACTAAGTCAACTTTAGAGAATAAAATTAATAGAGAAATATCAGACTAATAATATTATTAATCTTCTTAGAAAAAAAACAAATACTGAGATGAATGAGTATTACTACTGGGAGACAGTGAGAAGCAATGGCACCTGTAAAACACAGTACTCATTTGTAGACCTTCTCCCCACTCAACCTAGCCACACAGCACAAGACCCAGGTAGCCCAACAGGCGGGGCTGGGCAGTCTCCAAGGCACCACTCGGGCATGGCTACCACAGTGTCAAGCCACTGAGCACAGGCAATGAGCACCTTAGACAGGACTTCCATTACTAAAGCTGGGTGTGCTGTGTAAGCAAATCTTTTTTTTTTCTTCCTTAAAGAAATAAACTTTGGCACACATCTTTAATCCCAACTCTCATCCCAACACTCAGGCAGAGTCAGGTGGAACTGAGTTCTGAATTCAAGGGCAGCTTCGGTCCATAGAGAAAGTTACAGAAAAGCCAGGGCTACACAGAGAAACTGTTTCTCAAGAAAAAAAAAAAGAAGAAGAAGAAGAAGAAGAAGGGGGGAGGAGATGGAGAAGAGGACAGGTGGAGGAAAAGACACTATATGCTAACTTTAAAATTAATGTAAATTTTTTATTAATTTTTGCTTAATCTAACAGTCTCTTGAGAGATAAAGACTAAAATCCTAAACAACTACATTCTGTTGGCTTGGTTTTATAAATAAACTCTGAAAAAACTTCTTTTTCTCATCTAACTTGTAAAAGATGCAGTGTTTGCCAAAAGAAACTGGTAAAGTATTGCTATGGGAACCCATTTCAGTATCATTTTGAAATACCAGTAGCTTCAAAGAACAGTTAGGGAATCTGTCTGACTGGGAAAAAGATAATCCTAGTATTTCACAATGCAGCCAAGATAATCATGTTAGGATCATGCAGCAGGATTGCATCACAGGTTCTTTCCTTACTTGGGAAACAAAGTATTAAGAGATATTTTATAAGATAATAGGCGTACATTAGCAAAGAAAAATTAATGCCAGTTGTCTTGAGTAATAAAGAGATATTATCAGATGCTCAGCTCAGAGACAAAGGACTGAAGCACTATGCAAGCCAGTCCAGGGACATCTCTGTATCCAGTCAAACATAAACCCAAAGCAAAGGGGGGAGGTGCAGATTACATAGTAACTAATAATAGGAAAGGTCTGAAAATGTCCCAAACCTAATTTAAATGCCCTAGGGGAGGGAATGGGTGTCCGAGTCAGTATGCTGGTTAGTTTTTACATCAACTTGACACAAGTCACTCAATTGGAAAAAAAAAAAAAAGGAACCTCAATTGTGAAAATGTCCCCACCAGACTGGTCATGGGCAGTGGTTCGTTTTCTTGACTATGATTGATGAAGAAAGGCCCAGATCAATGTGGGCACTGCCACCCCTGGGCTGGTGGTCCTGGTACCATAAGAAAGCAAGCCAGTAAGCCCCACCATGGCCTCTGCATCAGTTCCTGTCTCCAGATTCCTGCCCTGACTACCTTTGATGATAGACTGTGATGGAAGTATAAGCAAAATAAACCCTTTTCATCCCAAGCTTTTTCTTGTTGTGGTTGTTTGGTTTGGTGTTTGGTTTTGGCTGACCTTGACCTAATACAGATTTGCCTGCCTCTGCCTCCTGAGTGCTGGGATTAAAGGTGTGAGCCACCACCACCACCCTGCCTCTTGTGTTTTGTTACAGCAATAGAAACCCTAAGACAGGCAGCATATAAGGAAATTTGTAAAATGTTTTGAACTAGTGGCTTAAATTTATGTTTATCTAAATGAGGAACACTGGTCTAGTCAGTAGGGGTGGACGGCTCTAAGTAGGCACAAGCTCAACTTCTCTGTGTTCAATGAGTTGTGTAGGTGTTCTTTAGCCTATTTTCCCACTGGATTAAAAATATCTAACTTTATAGACCAGCAGGATGGCTCAGCAAGTAAAGTCTGAGGACCTAAGTGTGGTTCAGAGATTAATGTGGTAAAAAGAAAGAACCAACTCCCAAAAGTTGTCTTGTGACCATCACATGTGCATCATGACATGCTTACAGGCATGTGTGCACATACCTACCCCTAGCCAGAAGTCTATCAGTTGGAAGGCTGAAGAAGGAGTATCAAGAACTGGAGGCCAGCCTAGGTTGCAAAGCAAGACCCAGTCTCAAAAACATACAAATACAACACCTCCCCACCCCCCCCCAAAAAAACTTCACTTTAAAAAAAAAGGTAAAATGTGTTTACTTACAATCCTTGAGAAATTATCATTCCTTCAGAAACTTCTTTACAAAAATTATAGCAGTAGCTTATACCAAATCAAAATCAAAAATAAGCATCTCATGTACATCAACTTTAAGAAGCATAACACAGACAATATGTGTATAGAGCATCTTTAAAGTATTTCCATTGGCATAGCTATAATCTGTATGTTAAACAGATATGTGTGACAGCACTACCTAGTGTATATGACAGACTGAAGTGTCATACACTGTGGTCACTGTTTCCATGTGGACCTAGCTGCTGCACTGTGGAGAGCACGCACTGTGATTGTTACAAGAGAAAGCAAGGGAAACCCCAGTAACAGCTGCTTCCTAGCATCGTCTCACTCCTAGTCCCATTAGGAACGCACTGGAAATGTTTGGGGCCTACGCCTTTTATAGGAATCACGGACTTGGGGTAAAGAGAAGCAGTTTTAGATATATTAACAAGTTAGTTCCATAGAAGTAAAGCACCTCATACTGCAAGCTGAAGTAAACTGTAATAAAGCCAATGGAAACTTTCAGAGGATGATTTTACCTTGAACAATACATAA
The DNA here is from genome assembly GCF_017639785.1 of Mesocricetus auratus. Lineage (NCBI taxonomy): Eukaryota > Metazoa > Chordata > Mammalia > Rodentia > Cricetidae > Mesocricetus > Mesocricetus auratus. The sequence goes on from NW_024429199.1 coordinate 3,409,716, forward strand.
AGTATCCTTTTCTTAAATCATTTGCAGAGTACGTTCTATGCAAAACTTTTCAGAGACCAGTCACTGGGAATAAAGAAATTTTAAAATGATACTAAAAACTTAAGGTACCAACTTTAAGTTCATCTAGTGGCATGAAAGGGAGTCATTCTCACTACATATTTTTAATGTTTATTTTAGTTATTACCAACTTAACCTGTACAAACTCCAGAAGCCTATTTTTAGCATGTTATCTTTTGATATTAAGACAACAGAACTTTGGAGTGTGTGTGTGTGTGTGTAGAAACACTTTTAGTGTCATCTCAAATTAACTCAAAAACCCATCAAAGTAAATAATACTGGAAAAGGGTACAGCAGTTCACATGAATCTGACCATCTCTCTTGATGCCCTTCTCAGTGTGTTGAGAACGAAAAGTACTTTAGGATTTCTAGAACAATAACAAAATAGGCAGCAGTCAACAAAAATTAACAAAGACAAAAATAAAACGCAAAAATTAGCAAGGACAAACAAGAATACCATAAGGTATTAAAATACATTTAATTGATGACATGATGGGATCATCACATTGAGAAACCTTAACTTAAGACCCCTGGGGTTGGGCGGAGAACTCAGTGGTTGACCACATGCCTATCATGCATTGCATCCAGCCCTGAGTTCATGTCCAACAAAGAAAAACAGATACAGTGTGGGGTGGGGGTGGGGGGTAATTTCTAAAAGCTGAACAGGAAAAAACTCAAAAGAACCCCAGGCTGGCAATATCAAGACTGAAACCACAGGTAAATATGGGCTCATTTAACCGTTTTTTTTTTAAATATAAGAAATATAAAGTAGCTTGGCAGAATTACCAGAAAGGCAGATTACCTACCACCCCCTCAGAAAGTTATGTATCACTAAAATCTACAAGGTGTAGACTTTCCAGTTAATTAAAACATTCTTCTAAGAAAAACAACAGAGCCAATTTTCTCGATGACCAGACCTGCTCAGTATGCCAAGAAGCTTATAAAACTGAAATTTATGCTTCGTGCTTTGGAAACCCGGGCTAATTCCTGTGCTAGCACCCGGTCTCATCCTGACTCTGCACAGTCCTAACCGGGGTTCCTGTGAGCACTTTTATCACCAGAAACACAAGCACAACAGTGAGACTGCATCGCACTGGTGCTGCAGTAAGTTCCTTTCTCTTGATCACGATGAGCGGTCTGCTATCACACGCACCACTGTGGGCTTGTCCTTCTTACCCTGCCTTGTCTCACCTACTTAACAGTCACTGACTGGAGCTGTGTGCCTCACCCCACACTTACACATGACACCCTGCCAGCTGCCCCTCAAGTGCCCTAGTCCACCCTGGTCATTTCTAATCACCTACCTTCTTTTTTTATGGTTAAAGAACTAGCTTCAAGTCACACTGCTTGGGTGCGATGGTTTCTATTTCTTCTTGGTTGCCATATAACCCCTGAATTTGTCTAATTTTTCCCAGTCGCTATTCTAATAGTTTTTATACCCCAAGTACCTGAAAGAGTCTGCCTGTCACCATCACTAACTATGAACATATGAGATGTGCCCTACTGTTGTAAGACTTTAATTCATTTGGGAGGCTAAGGCAGGAGGATGAAAGTTTAAGGCCAAATTCAGCTATACAGTGAGACCTTGTCTCAAAAACAGAAGTGCAGGACTTTAAGCCTCAACCCACTTGCTACCAGAGCTGGAGCTGAGAGGCAGACTATGTGTAACATGTGTTCCCCTTAGACAGAGACAAGCAGGTAAGAGCTCTGACCCTTGCCAGTCTAACTCAGTCACCTGGGTGACTGATGAAAAGTTTTTAGTGGAATAGGCTGGTGGCCCCAGCAACATCTATTTCATCATTTTCTCAGGGAAGGGTATTTCATATTTCAAAATCTCAAAAAGATTTTTATATGCATCAAAATTTCACTGTACGGAGTGTCACAAAAAATAGTACCCAGCATCTACCAACAGGTGCATATTCCCTCAAAATAATTTAACATTCAAAGACAATACTAAATATTGAACTTCTGAAAGGAATATTTATGTGCTAGACATGGTGGTGCACACCCATAATCCACTTGAGAGGCAGAAGCAGGCAGACTGCCTCAAGTTCAAGGTCAACCCAGTGCCAAGTTCTAGCAAGCTACATAGTTAGAACCTACCTATTTAGGAAAATAGACAGATGAATAAATATAAGAAGTATTTAGCAGACCTCTGTTAAAGACACCTGTAATGTATCTTCCCACAATACTAGCAAATTCAACCTCCAAGAAAGGAGAGAATGCTATTTTAAGCGCCTGCCTGTCATTTCCCTCCACAAAATAAACACAAAAGCAAAGCTTACCAAAAGAAAAAAAAAGTCTGGGCATAGTAGTGCATACTTTTAATCCCAGCACTATGGAGGCAGAGGCATGTGGTCTCAATGAATTCCAGGCCAGTCAAGGCTACACAGAAAGACCCTCTCTCAAAAGAAAAAAAAATCCTCATGTCTATAACTACATAAAAATAGGTAAGATAGGTCCCAGCATTACTATCAGCTTATTCAAGGCATTCAAGAGTCATGATGGAATCTATTTAAATCCAAAATGCAAGTCCTTTACCACCTTACAGTGAAACCAAGGGAATATATCTCTAGTATTGTTTGGGGTTTCCCCCATTTTAATGACATATTTTCAGAGTCAAGAAGATGGCAAGTAGAGGCAATTGCCACCAAGCCTGTCAATCTAGAGTTCAACCCCAGAACTCACCGAGTGGGAAGAAAAACTTGACACGTACAAGTTGCCCTCTGACCTCCACATACACGCCAGGCATGCAAATATGTACATACAAACAAGCACCTGTGATCCCTGCACTCCACTTCCGTGATGAGTCCAGAAGCTCATAGGTCAGCCAGTCTGGAGTGTGAAACGTAGCAAGGAGAAATGGGAGACTGTCTCAACAAAGTGAAAGACAGAAACCAACTCCTGAAAGTAGTTCTCTGGTCGCCATACGTGCATGTGGGTTTACACACACTCTCCAGATAAATGTCCATCTTGTTTGGAATCCAGGATCATTAAATTTAAGTGACTTAAAGTTTACAGTTTAGGCCTGGAGAGATGGATCAGTCAGTGAAATGTTTCTATGCAAGCGCAAAAATGTAACCCCAGCATACACAACAGCCAAGCAGACAACACACACCTGTACTCCCTGAACTAGAGGCAGAGATGAGGCGGGGGTGGGGGGGTGACCCCTGGGACTTGCTGCTAGCCAGTCTAGCCAGATTGGCAAAATACAGATTAAAGAAACCATGCCTCAAAAAATTAAGATGCTGGGAGGTGAAAGTGGAAAGGACAGATAAGGGAGGAGCTGAGGCTATGTATATATGCTCAAAACACGCTATAAATTCCCAACGAATTAATAAAAATGTTATTTAAAAAACCAAATGAAAACAACAACAAAACCTAGGTGTAAAACAAGTAGCAAAGATATCTGACGGCCACCACTGGCCTCCACATGCACATGTACACACAAGTACTAGCATACAGGCATACAGACACAATGTATACCCACAAACACATAGAAACAATAAATTTTATACTTTGTTATCTTCTAAGAATATACTTTATTTGCTTGTTTGTTTGAGACAAGGTCTCAACTATGCATGTAGCTTTGGCAGGCCTGGAACTCCCAATGTAGATCAACCTGGCCTCAAACTCAAGAGAACCCAGGCAGCGGTGGCACACACCTATGACAGTAGCACTTGGAAGGCAGAGGCAGGTGGATCTTTGAGTTCAAGGCCAGCCTAGTCTACACAGTGAGTTCCAGGACAGCCAGGGATACACAGAGAAACCATGTCTCAAAAAACCAAGGAAAAAGAAAAAGAAGAAAGCATCCAAAGAAGAGATTTTGGCCAAAGTAAGTCACATGAAATTTCTTAAGTTCTACTCTAAAAACCATGTCAAACTTTTTAAGAAAAAATTATCATAGAACATCCTATTAAAAAATATCTTCTAAAAAAGTTATCTGCTGCCAGGCCATGGTGGCGCACATCTTTAATTCCGGCACTCAAGAGGCAGAGGCAAGCAGATCTCTTTGAGTTCGATGCCAGCCTGGTCTTCAAAGAGAGTACCAGGACAGCCTCCAAACCTATAGAGAAATCCTGTTTAGAAAAAAAAAAAAAAAAAAAGAAGTTATCTGCTTTTCAAGACTTTTCACTGAAATCTAATCCTTTCACAGAAGGGCAAATCCTGAATTATATAACTAGTTCCACCAATCTACACTTTCATAAAGTTGGGCAGAGTGAGGGAAATTTAGACTCACTGAAACATAAAATGATACAATAACATAATCCCAACAAGACACTCCTCCACTTTTTGTAGCTTATGCAAACTTTATTTATAAAACTCTTAAGCCGGGTGTTGGTGGCGCACGCCTTTAATCCCAGCACTTGGGAGGCAGAGGCAGGCGGATCTCTGTAAATTCGAGGCCATCCTGGCCTACAAAGTGAGTTCCAGGAGAGCCTCCAAAACAATACAGAGAAACCCTGTCTCGAAAAAACCAAAAACTCTTAAAATCACTACATAACACCATGTGCTTCTCCACATTTAATATATGAAATTTAATGCAATATTGTTAAGTCTGCAGAGATAAATTAGAGAAATTTAAACAGCTTTATTCATGGACATTTCAAAGCTTTTCTCAGAGTTAACTACCAGCTAACATACATTCTACCAATTCCATTTCATAACTAAAAAAAAAAAAAAACAAAGGCTTAATCATCTATACCAAAAGTTGTAAGCATTCCACTGAACTTTATAAGCGGCTGGCTGCCCGGCCAGAGAGCAGCAGAGCAGGCAGGCAGTGGCACGCTCTTCACTGGCCACTCCGTTTCCACTGCCCACTGCACTGTGGGCACAAAACTGAAAGTGACAGCTCATCTGCCTGTCACTTTGGGAACACCAGAGCTGGAATGTGGACGTGTGTGCACATTTGGAAACAGTCAAGCATAAGTCACTGAGGAAGCAGGGCTTCTCAGATGACAAAGGCCAGAAGTGAGAGGCAGCAAGCAGACAAGAAGTCCAGATTGGGGCTAGAAATATAACTCAGGTTGAGCAGCCACCTCACATGTATGAGGACTAAGTTCAATTCTCAGCACTAGGGAAAAGGGGTTTGCTGACCTCTCTCCTCCCTCTGGCATGAATGCAGATGAGGCTTCTGTTGCCACAATTTTTGTGTTTATGTGCGTGGTATGTGTGCACATATGTTCACATGTACAGAAATCAGTGTGGTCACATGTGTGGACATGTCTTCCTTGATTGCACTCTGCTTTATTTACTGAGTTAGGAGCTCTCACTTGAACTCAGAGCACACTGATTCAGTGAGTCTAACTAGCCGCCTTGCTTTAAGGGAACTCCCCACCCCCCAGCCCCCCCACCTCCCAAACACTACAAATACAGGCAAACCTAGCCAGCTTTGACTGGGTGTTAGGTATGAAGTCGGTCTTGGGACTTGTGGAACAAGCACTTGACCCCCTGAGTTACCATCCCAGTTCTACACGAAATGTTTACATGCCTCAGCCCCAACTCAAAGTTTTCCATCTTAACCCCCAAACTGAAGTCACTATTCATGGGCCCCCTGTGAGGTAGGAGGTGGTAGAGTCAGAGAGCAAAGCCCTTGTGAATGGGATTCATTCCCTTCTAAAAGACTCCAGAGATTCCTTTTATCCTTTTTTTTGTTTTGTTTTGTTTTTGTTGTTTTTTTTTTTGTTTGTTTTGTTTTTTGTTTTTTGTTTTTCAAGACAGGGTTTCTCTGTGGCTTTGGAGGCTGTCCTGGAACTCGCTTGGTAGTCCAGGCTGGTCTCGAACTCACAGAGATCCACCTGCCTCTGCCTCCCGAGTGCTGGGATTAAAGGCGTGTGCCACCAACACCAGGCCTCCTTTTATCCTTATACAATAGAAAGACACAAGAAAAGGATGGCCGACAATCCATAAACTGGGAACTAGGCCTATCCAGACAGACTCTGTCAGTGCCCCGATACTGGAGGTTCTAGTCTCCAGAAGTGTCAGAAATAGATACCTTCATGACATCTAGTCTCTGCTGTTCTGTCACAATATTCCAAAAAGATTAAGGCACCTCTTGACCTACACTCTACAGCCTTCAGTCCTGATACCTCTTGTTATGCAAGCATCTCAACAACAATGTTGTTGTTCCATTTTGCTTTTGGAGACAGGGTTTCTCCTGTGTAGCTTTGGAGTCTGTCTTGGAACTTGCTTTGTAGGCCAGGCTGGCCTTTAACTCATGGAGATCTGCTTACCTCTGCCTCCTGAGTGCTGGGATTAAAGGTATGCACCACCACCTCCAGGCAAGCATCTCAATTTTTAAGAGTACGAAGGAGTTCCATCTTATAATTTGTTCTATACCCCACATAACCTAGAATGACTAATAAATTGTCCAATAACTTTATAGCTGAAATTTACACTTGTATTACTTTAGATTAATGCACAATCCACAGAAAGGTAGTATTTGGGGGGGGTCAATTTTTGCAAAATCTACATATATACATACCTAATAAATATGAAAAATGTAAATAACTGTTTAAGAATTACTAAGCAAACCTTATTTAAATAGTTAACAATTTAGAGAGAATAGTCTCTAATAAATGTAAAAGCATGACAAAGCCCAGTTAAAAACCTTTATTGAAGAATTAAAATAAGACACTGTAATAGCAAGCCTTCAAAACCAGAGCTCTGTTTTGCCTGTTTCCTGGTATGAAATAGGTATACTAAAAGTACTTAATGCACAGAACTGTAGAAATTAAGTGGCTGAATTTAGAAAGTCCTCAGCAGATATGGCTAACCCTGTCTAAGCTTATGGCAAGGGTATGTCATAGTAAGACAGGGAGGCGAACATCCTTCTCTAAAGATTTGTACCATGCTCAACAGAGCTTAACCCTTTGTATGCATGGAACAAAAAAACTCATATAGTCATACATGCACACAAACAAATAAAATCCTTTAAGAATTATTTTTAAAAATGAAGTATCAGACTTAAAATTACAGGAGAATAGATTTTAATAATTATTCACTCAAGCAATTATATGCCATAATTTTAATTAAATCATGTGTATTCAGTATCTCTAAATTACAAACCTCAAATATCATTAAGAAAATGCTGACCTGAGCAAGTGGGAACACACAGGCGCCCGTTCTGACAACTTAGGACCAAACCTAAGGTGTCAGTTGGGAGGCCAGGGCTCAAAAATGACTTCCAAGTGATTTTAAGCTTACAGATTTTCTCATTTTATATAAATCTGTGAAATTATCATTCATTATACAATGAAAACATTAATGCATATTTATATTAAATATATTTATATTTTAAAAACCTCCAATATCAACAACAAAATAAAGCATCCTTATCTACTTACTGCAATCTCTCTACAAGCTGACATGGATATTCCTGTGCCTTCAATTTGCTTCAGTGCATATTCCTTTTCATCTTTTCTGCGTGTGAAAAAAAAACAGTTTTTATTTTTCCATATACTACATTTAGACTTAAAATTATAACTAAAAAAAAAAAAACAACAGAAACGTATTTAGTCTCTTGATGATCTATAAATATTCTCACTATGGCACATACCTCTGATTATTTTTGTAATATTTCTACTGTAAAAATAAGAAATCCATGCTATAATGAAAACACCAGACAGAGCTAAAACATGAAATTCAAAATGAACAGAATAAGATAATAAACACAGTACTAGGTTCAAAGAGTAAAGCATAGACATAAACTCAAACATATTCTAAGATGATTGCCATTCCTTTCTTAACTATCTCAAGTCTACAGAAGCCTTGTTATAAACCGTGACTGCAAAATAACTAAGAGATATAAACTACAAGAGTCACTTAAATGGTCCCAAGTTCCAAGGTGCCAAGTAAAAGTCTTTTTTAAGACTTCAAAACTTGCCTGGCGGTAGTGGTGCACACCTTTAATCCCAGCACTCGGGAGGCAGAGGCAGGCGAATCTCTGTGAGTTCGAGGCCAGGCTGGACCGACAGCCTCCAAAACAATACAAAAACAAAAACAAAAAACAAAACAAAACAAAAAAAGACTTCAAAACTTGCACCAACACAGCTTTATCTAAACACTCCTAGAGAAACCCAGTAGTTAAGACTGGGTTTTGAAAATAAGCAAAGGTAGTCAGGCAGTGGTGGTACACACCTTTAGTACTAGCACTCAGAGGGGAGGTGGAGGGGGTCAGGAAGATACAATATGTTTCAGTAACCAGGGCAGGCAATCAGATGAGTGGCTATTTTAATAGTTAACATTCTCAGAATACAGACACCAGAACCAGCCACAAGATGGTCCCAGCTGATTGACATAACTGTGGTTTGATTACCTATAAACACAAATCATGCCACTGCTTGTTCTAATAATAGGGACGTAATTTACTACCCTCCAATTTTTGTCTTTTGGTTACTAGCCAAAACAGCTCACTGCACACCAAAGCCTTAGGTTTGAGCCTGAGCAACAGAATAAAATAAAGGGGTTAACAGTTCTGCTAACTTCTGAGAAGCGAAGAGAAACTGGAAACACAGTAAAAAGGAAAGCTTTTACATTTTATGTACAACTGTACTGTTTAAGGTTTCGTTTATACTATATACAACTGTGTTAATAATTCTAAAAGAATAAAAATAAAAGTATTTCCACTAAAAGATCAACAAACAACACTGGCTCTGTACTGTTTTTCCTATTAGTCATGCGTGACTGCATAATAAAATCTCAATCAATGATAAATCACACATATTTGTGGTCCCATAACATAGTCGAGTTGACAACTTCCTATTACCTAGGGACACAATGGCAGTGCATGGCACAGCCCAGCACAGCATTCAAGGCAAACTATCAGGTATTTGTAAATATTTAACATCTAGACCGGTGGCTCTCAATCTATGGGGTACTTCATATGAGTAACCTAAGATCATCAGAAAATACAGGTATTTACACTACAATTTATAACTAGCAAAATTAGTTATGAAATAGCAACAAAAATAATTTTATGGTTGGGGTCACCACAACACGAGGAATTAACAGGTCATAGCAGCCAGGTGTATAAAACAAAAAATCCAGAGACAAAAAAAAAAAAATCCAGAGACAGATATTGAGGTTTGAACTTCAGGCTGAAGATCAGAAAAGCAAAGCAGCAGGCCACTCTGTTACTCTTTACTCTTGTGTAGGCCATGGTGGCCCTGAACTAGCAGAGATTTATCTACCTCTTAATCCTGAGGCCTGGGATTAAAGGTGTGTGCCAACATTACCTGATCTCTATAGTTTGAGGCTGACTATGCTTTCTGAGTCCTCAGGCAAGCTTTAATAAATCATAAATAATATATCACTACAAGGTGTAGCAGCACATGCCTTTAATCCCAGCACTCAGGAGACAGAAGCAGAGGCAGACAAAACTTTGTAAGTTCAGCGCCAGCAAGAGTTCCAGGACAGCCAGTTCCAGCACAGTCAAGCTACACAGAGAAACCCTGTTTCATAAAAAACAAGTCTTTGGAGGACAGGAGCTTAACACAGTGGTACTTCCACTAAGATGTCCTAGGTTTAATCCCTGACTGAAAAAATGAAAATGAGGGGAATTGGTAAATTTTAGCTGGAGGGTGTGTGTGTGTGTGTGTGTGTGTGTGTGTGTGTGTGTGTGTGTGTGTGTGTGTGTGTGTGTGTGTCTGTCAGAGACAGAGAGACAGAGACAGAGAGACAGAGACAGAGAGAGACCTTTAATATCAGCTCTCAGAAGGCAGAGGTAGGCTGGTCTCTGTGGATTCAAGGTCGGTCTGGCCTACAGATTGTGTTCCAAGACAGGGCTATACAGAGAAACCCTAACTTGAAAAGACAAAACCAAAACAAACAAACAAAAACAATAAAGCATATGTATATGTAATATATACATATATTATTTTATTATATATGTAAAGGGCCACAGCATTAGCAAGGCTGAGAACCACTGTATTAGAGGTGCAAGGTGCACCATGATGTTCTGGTTTTACTAAATGACTGCACCAAACTGGCACATTTGTCCTACTTAGCTACTTCTATATCTAATAGCAGACAAAAGAGTTTAGATATTATTCACAGTGTGCCTTTTAACACATCAACTTAGAGCTGGGATGTAGGTCAGTAGTAGTGCATTTGCCTAGGATGCCAAAGGCCCTAGGGTCAATCTCTACCACCACAAAAAAAATTTAATTAGTTGATTAATTAATTACTTAAGACAACAGAAGGAGAGAAAATAAAATTTCTTTTGAATGTTTTCTTAATTACCTATTTTGGGCAAATAAATGAGTTACAGATGTTTTCTTCCCACCATCAGTCTAAGAATTGTATTTACTTTTTCCATTATATGTCCATCAGGATAATTAAAAGCATCTTTTATTTTTTACTTTTTTTGAGTCACCTAGGAAGCGGAAACCACAACTGAGGAAACAGTCTATGGGCAAGTCTGTGAGGCGTTTTCCTGATTAATGACTGGTATGGCAGGGCCCAGCCCACTCATGCAGAGCCACCCTTGGGCAGGTGATTGTGGGTTGTCTAAGAAAGCAAGCTAAGCAAGCCAAGGAGAGCAAGTCAGTGAGCAGCATCCTCTGAGCTTCTGCTTCCGCTCCTATCCAGACCCCTTGGTGATGGAGCCGTGAGATGAAATGAACCCTCCCTCCCTCCCTCCCTCCCCAAGTTGCTTTTGGTCAGTGTTTCATCACAGTCACAGAAATCAACTAGGACACTCTGTAAGATTGCTTTTTTGTTGGTTTTTGTTGTTGTTGTTTAAGGCAGGGTTTCTCTTTGGCTTTGGAGGCTGTCCTGGAACTAACTCTTGTAGACCAGGCTGGTCTCGAACTCACAGAAATCTGCCTGCCTCTGCCTCCCAAGTGCTGGGATTAAAGGCATGCATGCGCACCACCTCCCAGCGACAGTGTGTAATATTAAAAATACATATATAGACTATACTACTATAAATAAATATATACATCTAAATGTATATTGAAACTAATACTAAAAAAAGTACATTCTAAGATACAGGAAGTATTCTACTTAATGGTACTGATAATATAATGGCTTTAAGTTAGCATGGAGGGGGATCCAAAATAACTTGATATTCTAGAAACAACTGCCTACTTAAATAATCTTTAGCATTTTCAACATGATGGCAGGAGTGGGGATGTTTAAGACAAGGTCTCACTCTGTATCCCTGACTTGTCTGGAACTCACTATGTATAGACTTGGTTGGCCTTGAACTCTTGAGATCTGCCTGCCTCTGCCTCCCGTGTGCCATCACTTCCCGGCCACAGGCACATTTTAAAGAGCAAAGACAAACATTAGGAAAAGCTCTCTTGCTCTTTTCCCCTTTTTTCCACTGTTTCCTGGGCCTTCAGGTCATTTACTACCACTAAAAAGCACAAGCAGCAGGTGCCACCTCCTACCTTGAGGCAGAACAGCTGAGTGCACAGAGCCCATGTGCTTGTGATACTGACACACATGCTCACTATGTACATGCTTCGTGTCTATTATATTAGCTACTCACTATCCACTACTGAATATTTAACATTAATTCCTGAAATTATAAAGAGCTTTTTGACAAATTGTTCACATTTAATCACAACTTATTTTTCACTGAAATCTTTCAATTCCCAGTTCTACATGAAGTGCTCCAGGAACTCATGGAATTGCAGTTTTATTTTTAATACTGTGAAGAATATTACACAATCTGGATAGGTTATTGTTGCTATGGAAACTATAAGATTTTTGCAGTAAGTCAAAAAGTGCAAAATTAACACATCACATTAATGGTTTTTGAATTTCATCTCCAGGCTGTCAAAGGAATTTTAAAAGCTTGAGAACAGACTAAAACACAAGCCGCTCCATGAATTATATGGATAGAAACAAGGAACAAACCTAGTAATTATTTCACTTAAAAAGTTTAAAGATAACTTTTGTATGCTAAATTAGTAAGACCCTGGAAAACCTTTAATTTTAAAATTCGAAGTTTTAAAATTAAGAGGAAATGAAGTATGTATATATATGTATGTATGTATGTATGTATCTTTTTATTCTGTCACATGATGTATGATGAAGAGGCACCTCTGAGATTCAGCACAAGAAATGGCAAGATCTTGGTGGTCATGAGACTCTGACAATAGCATAAAGACCATAGGCCCCAGAGGTGGTACACATCTTTAATCACAGCACTCAGGAGGCAGAGGCAGGAAGATCTTTTGAGTTTGAGGCTAGCCTATGTCACACAGTGTGATGGGGAAGTCTTCTGTACATATGTTTCTCTTATTGGTTGATGAATAAAACACTATTGACCAATAGGGAAGCAAGATAGGTGGGTCTAAGAGATGAGGAGAATTCTGGGAAACGCAAAGGGGTAAGAGGTCCAGACCCTTCTCTGGCAAGATAAGACAACATGGATACTTAGATTAATAGAAACGGGTTAGTAATTAAGACAGAGCTAGCCAGTAAGAAGCCCAAGTCACCGGCCAACAGTTTCATAAATAATACACTGTCTGTGTGTTCATTTGGGACTGACAAGGCTGTGGGACCAGGCTGGCAAAAAAGAGTGCTCATAACAGTGAGTTTCAGGACAGGTAGGGCCATGTAGAGAGATTTCAAAAGTAAGACTATGAATGTGGGGACTGGCAAGATGGCTCAGTGATTAAAGACTCTTGTTTCCAAAATGCCCAGGATCCACATAATGGAGAGGACACACGATGTCTACTTCCACACAAGCACACAAACCCACCACACAAATACATGTAAAAGTGAAACTATAAAGACCAAGAATGTGATTATTAGCATAATGTCCACAAACAGTTCAGTTTAGGCACATGAGGAAGGAAGGAAGCTTATTGATGCCACCTATGTGGAGTGCCCTCCCTGGAACCCCCCCAAAAGCAGCAGTACTGCCCCATGGCTTGTATTTGTTCCAAGAACAAGTAACAATGAAGAGCATGAAGGCCTTTCTGTGACACTGGGGAGACAGCTCCAGTAGCAAAGCACCTATCTTATTGTAAGGGAAAGGGGGAAAAACTCTGACACGGCAGCACACTCCTGTAATTCCAACCCCGGGGAGGCAAAGGCAGGCAGCTTCTTAGGACTTACCGACCTATCTGACTAGTTCCAGGCCACTGAGACTGTCTCAAAAGAACACCTAAAGAATATCTGACTAGTTCCAGGCCACTGAGACTGTCTCAAAAGAACACCTAAAGAATAACACCTAAGGCTGTCTTCCAGTCTAAATACACATATGCCCGCATATGCATATCCCTCCCTACCTACACACATATGCTCACACATGTGTCCCTACATACACTATGCCCACATATGCATATCCCTACACACATATGCCTACACATGTGTCCCTACACACATGGCCACAGTAAATGAAAGGGGACCTTTCTAATAGTTAATATCTGTATGAGTGCATATGCACATGTCTATACAGGATCAGCAGAGACTGACACAATGGTACATCTGACACCTCTTCTGGCCTCCACATGTACAGAAACAATACACTCATACACACATGCATTTATACATACACTGTTCACACAAACAAATAAATCCTTTAAAAGTTTTGTATCTTCAAATAACAATATTAAAAGTTTGGTTTTATTTCTGATAAAAATAGAAAGCCCTATTAGTTTACACCAACTAACCAGTAACTTCATATTTTGACTTTCAACACTGTGCCAAACTCTAGAGCTGAATGAAACTGAGACCCTGGCTACCCTGAATAGCACAGCCCATCTTATACAGACATTCTGAGTAAGTAGAAGCTATAGACAGTAAGCCCTGTGCTCCTTGCCCTCAGGACACACACAAGGAAGGACCACACAGATGTGAGGGACATTTTGACCTTAAGAAGATAACTCCTTGAATCATCCCTCTAAGGGAGTATTTTCATGTCTGTTTTCCAGCCTCATTCTTTGATGTCATTGCACACCTGGCCCCACAGTCATCTTGAATACTAACTGCTTCCTGAATATGTATTGCTTTCATACTGCATGTGTGCCTGCATTACCCAGCATCCTCTTCTCTGCTCTGGGTTTGATAGCAGTAAAGATGGACAGGCCAGAAACATATGGCAGCACCCTGAAAGTTAAAATCTACATGACATTCAATAAACAGACTGGAAAGATGGCCCAGTGAGTAAGAGTCCTTGTTGTGCAAGCATAAGGACCTAAGTTCAACTCCCCAGCACTCACACAAAAATTGTTGGGCATGGCTGTTCATACCTATAACACTGGAGGTGTTCATACCTATAACTGGAGGTGAAAGCTCACCGGCATCCAGCCTGGCCAAGATTTTGAATTTCTGGTTTAGAGACTAAGGTAGTAAGACAGAGAGCAGCAGAAGACACACAACATCTCCTGGATCTGCATGCACACACGTGGGCACACAAACCCACATTTTCATGCACATGGCACTTGGGAAGGGGGTACAGAAACAGAAACTGAGACCGAGGACAGACCAAGAACTGGCTAGAAGCAGAGTATGGCGGCAAATACTTTAACTCCAGCACTAGGGAGACAGAGGCAAGCAGATCTCTATGAGTTTGAAGTCAGCTTGGTCTACACAGCCAGTTCCAGGCTATCTGGGGCTACATGGTGAGACCTTGCCTCAAAACACAAAACAAACCATCATACTACAGAGACTGAATCATCTATTGTGGGCAAATATACTAAAGCACATTGTAGATGTTCAAAACTACTGTATAAATACATGTGCATACATGTGGACAAATGCACACATATGTTTCCACAGCCGGGAAACAGCTGGAGTTGCTGGAGTGAAAATGAAAGCAACTTGGGAAGTAACAAAAATGTGCAGGTAAGCATACTGACTGCGCCAAGGCTACTAGATGGCCAGTAGAACATGAACAAGAAAAAGTAACAAACGATTCAGAGAAGAGATGTGTCCATATAGTGTGGCTGTTTCCCCTGGTGTACATGAGTATCACCATCTCCATCCGCAGAGTGTTTGTGACAACAAACACAGTCCCTCACAAAACTGAGACCACTAACATTCCTCTGCAAAGGGTGAGAGGATTAGAGAAGCGCCAGGAGTTGGGGGGGGGGGGTGATTTCCTCATGAAAAATCTTGTCACACAGCCCTACACTGCAAAAATTCAACATACACACACACCCCAAATTGGGAGCCTGTGACAAAGCAAAGTAAGGATACCACCAGAGTCTAACTTGATCAATCAATGAGTTTTACTGGGGTTCCTTACATTAGGAGCAGAAATGACTCAAAGAAAGATGCATCACCAAAGAAATACATTTGCAAAATAAAATGAAAATGATAGTTAGAACCTTACATCAATATTTTCACTAGAAAAGTAAGCAAGCAGCATGTCTTAAAATTCACCAGAATGCAACTTCTTCCGTCTGGAGGAAATGGAAAAAAATATACAAATATTTTGTCGTTCTCAAGTCTAGTTCTGTCAGACCAGATAGAATGAGATCACTAGAGCAGGCAGCACTGTTTCCTCGGGTCCATTTTGTGCTGAAGACTAAGCCCTGGGCTTTCTGCATGCCAAGCCTCCTCCTGCCACTGAGCTATTCACAGTGCAACCTCCAGCTTCATGCTGAGATATCCTATGAAATTACCTCAAAGTGTGAGAATTTATTCTAAACAAAATATTCAAAAAGGTTACTAAGATTCAAGATACTCAAATCAACACTTTTACATTTTAACCCTGAGTTTTCCTCGAAACCTGAGCCACGGGGCATCTTCCTTTAAAATTTTACTTACTTATTTCTTTATGAGACGGTCATTTTGGCTGAGTATATGTATGTGCACCATTTAAATGCTTGGTGCCTGTGGAGAATGAGGGATACCAGATGCCCTAGAACTGCAGTTACAGATGTTGCGAGCCACCATGTGGGTGCTGGGAATAGAATACAGGCCCTCTGCAAGAGCAGCCAGAGCTCTTACCCACCGAGTCATCATTCCAGCTCCATATTTTCTCTTAGATAAGTGGGAGTTTGGGCATACTTTTCCTAGGTGATGCTAACTAGTGTTAGTCTCTTTCCCAAAACAGTCAGAAAAGGCTCTTGCCTTTATAATCCACAATCTATGAAGTACACTTACAAGGAAAAAGTTAGTTGATTTAGAAGATTTTACTTGAAATTTGAATCAATGTAGCACATAAATCATAAAATGTTAGCTATCTTCTCCTGAAAATGCTGTATGAGTAAAGCCGTATTAGAACAGTTTTTATTACTGTTTATTGGTTTTTGTTGTTGAGACTGGGTTTTAGCTTGTATCCCTGGCTGGCCTTGAACTCACTATGTAGACCAAGCTGGCCTCGAACTCACAAAGACCAATCTGCCTTTGCCTCCAAAATGCTGGAATCAAAGGCATGTGATGTGCCACGAAGCCCAGCCCTGCATTAGAACATTTATAAAGAAAACAAGTTACTGTATGTACTATGAAATATACCTTACATAAACTATCAACAATGGAAACAGTATTATTGCCATCTTTATCCCGTCTGATTTTTCTATAACAATCATTAACTGCTTGTCTACTTAATAATCATACTGATACACCTTTAGGGATGCAGAAACAGAGCAATTAGGAGTCCAAGGTCAGTCATACTTACACAGTGAGTTCAAGGCTAGCTTGGGCTCCAAAAACAAAAATACTCAGGCAAATCTATCCTTGTCAAATGATGTATTCCACACAAACGCTAATCCAAGGTTTAAAATCAAATTACTAATAAGTTAAAAAAAGATACCAATTAAATAAAATTGTCACCCAATTAAAACCAAACATAAGTACCAGTAAGCAATGAGTTATACCAGTAAACAACGAGTCATTCTACTCTTAATATAATGAACAGCTATCTTTTCCCTTTACCAAAAATCCATACTACACAATAGCACATTTATGAGTTGCAAACAGTTATTCTTTCATGGTACTTACTACATGTCAGAAACTGACCTATGAGCTCAAATGCTACAGTCCCACCAAAAGCCTACAGGATAAGTAATACCTCCTAGATTACAAGTAAAGTTGGAGGGTCCAATATTCAAGCACACAGACATGATTCAGGTTTAATCACTACAGCAAGTTTTTTCGTGTCTTTATACTCCTTTTCTGAGAAAAGAACAGCATGTGCCAAGGCTCACGTGCAAATGAGAAGTAATGACAAAGAAACAAGTAGAACATGTAAGTCACTTGGAGGAACCTGGACTCTGACTCTGACTCTGTGTGTGTGTGTGTGTGTGTGTGTGTGTGTGTGTGTGTGTGTGTGTGTGTGTGTGTGTGTGTCTAGTACTTGGTTTATTTATTACAAAAACAAAACCCAATGGAACCTGGACTCTTGAGTAGTCTATATTCCTATGGCTAGTCTGGCAGGAAAAGTAGTTAAAAAACCTTGTGAGACCGGGCACGCCTTTATTCCCAGCACTCGGGAGGCAAAGGCAGGCGGATCTCTGTGAGTTCAAGGCCAGCCTGGTCTACAGATCAAATTCCAGGACAGCCTCCAAAAGCCACAAAGAAACCCTGTCTCGAAAAACAAAACAAAACCTTGTGAGTATTTCAAATGTGTGGCGGCAGAAGAAATAAAAGGAGTGGATGGATCTGAAAGATAACCAGACACAGTGCAATGGAACAAGAATAAACAAACAAATGGAGATAATCAAACATGAGTCCTGCTAGCAGGCAGACTGGGCAAAGATAACAGTGGCATACTAACTGAGTTAAAAACAGCAGCCTGGGCAAGTTTTAGGGAACTTAAGTTGAGGACTTTGGTAATGTCTAAAGGGAGATGTTTAAATGCCTATAGCTCAGAAGGCAGACAGAAATAGGAAAGTCAAGTCATGAAAACAGGAGGAAGGACAGAGTCTGTAAGAACATCACTTTGAAAACTATGGCCCCACAATATGTAAAATGTACACTACAGGCTGGGGATGTAGCTCACTTGGGATTGTGCCTGTCTAGCATTCAGAGCCCTAGGTTCAGTTCCCAGCGCCAGTTAAAACCAGGTGTGACAGTGCAGGCTTGTAACTTTGGCGCTTGGGAGGTAGAGGCAGTAGAATCAGAAGTTCACTGTCAACTTGGCTACATAACAAGCACCCAGCCAATGCTACATGAGACTCTCAAAAAGTGGGGGTGATGGGTTGGCACCCTGGAGACATAGATGACTCAGCCAATGACTCAGCAGAGGCAATCCTGTTCTTGCAGAGGACCAAAATTCAGTTCCTGCAACCTACAATGGGCGGCTTATGACCAGATGCCATGGGCACATACATATGTACATGTACACACACACACACACACACACACACACACACACACACACACACACACAAAGAGTTTGTAATTTTTAAAAGCATATATTTAATTTCATCTTTCTCAAAGAAACTAAGAAGAGATAAGAGGTAAGATATGACAACTTTGTTTTGATAAGGGCAATTCTTTGAGATTCTTAATTGTAACAATATATACCATATCACATTAAATAAATGTGCATAATTCAAAACTAATAAAAATACCCAATTAACTTGGAAATGAAGTTCAAAAAGGTTCAAGAAAATTACTTCCAATTACTACTGGTAAATTAAAAACAGCCACTGAAGAAAGTAAAAGGCAGGGTTTCACATGTAAAATTATTATAGCTACGCCACCTGAAACTCCTATTGCCTCTAAGCAACAGGAGGAAGTGAAAGAAACAATGAACTTAGCAATGAAATAGAATGATCCTATCTTGAGCACATACTGAACAGACGCACACTCTTCAACCTCATGCAAACCGTACAT
The DNA here is from genome assembly GCF_017639785.1 of Mesocricetus auratus. Classification (NCBI taxonomy): domain Eukaryota; kingdom Metazoa; phylum Chordata; class Mammalia; order Rodentia; family Cricetidae; genus Mesocricetus; species Mesocricetus auratus. The sequence continues at coordinate 3,428,523 of NW_024429199.1, forward strand.
CATGAACAGAAGATGCATTCATAGGCACTTATGCCATACCTAAAAGAACATGATCTCCAAAGGACATAAAGCAATTACTCTAAAATTAAAACAAAAACAGTTACTCTAGTTCTCATGCAGAACCTATCTACAGAGCATAGTATTATTAAATAAAAAATCTAAATCAAGCATGTTGATGCACCCCTTTAATCCCAGCACTCAAGGGATGGAGGCAAGGAGATCTCTGAGAACTAGAGGTCTGTCTAGTCCACAATAGAGTTCTAACCCAACCATGTTTACAAAGTGAGAACCCCGAGATCCTGTCTCCAAATAAAAACTAAAAACTACTAGAACTGAAAAAGATGTCTCACTAGGTAAAAGTGCTTGCCATGCAAATATGCAAGTGTGAAGACCAGAGTTCAAATCCCAGAAGTCTCATAAAAGCTTAAAACAAAACAAGACAAAAGCCTGTTGTATTCCAAGACTGTCTGTGATCCCTGAGCACTACAGAGCTGGGAGACAGACAGAGAATCTGCAGACCATCACAGACCATGGCTCCTCTGGTGTTTACACTGGAAAAGCAACCAAAGTGTCTCAAACAAGATGGAAGACTGGGAGTAATCAACAAAAAGAGAACACTAGTATATTGTATAATATGCATTGTGTCACATGCACACCCACATTTACACATAGGAGTGAGCACATGCACACGCACGCTCAAAAGTACTGTTCCAAAAAAGTGGAGAAACTTCACAAACAGCTGTATAAACTCATAAAAGTAGTATTTATAATATTTGGCATGTAAATGGCAAAATGGTCTCTTTTTTAATCAAAGAAACATTGCCCAAGAAAAGTATGTCAGAATTTCTGATCCTAATCTCATTGTTTTCTTTAAAAGCAACTCATTAAGAAAGCCTCTATAAAAACATATTTTACACGTATGTGGGATGTGTTTGTTTCTCTACTAAAACAAGAACAAACTTGAGAGAGGAGCATATTAACAAGTTCGGAAGAGGTAATTAGCATATTGGAAACCAACACTTCTGGCACATGGCACCTAACATAAGAATGTCTATCCTCCAGTCATGAGTCATGGATTAGGCTGCCTCTCTATTTATTGTAAAGCAATCTTTCAGTAAAAGGAGCAGTAGGGAAGAATACAACATGAATAATGACTTGGCCAGGTTCCCAGGAAGAAACCACAGTGCAGCTAAGTCTGAGAAAATGACACGGTGCATATTATACAATATACTAGTGTTCTCTTTTTGTTAATTAGTCTCAATCTTAAATGTCAGAAAAAGTGAAAGTCACTCTCTAGCTCCATATAGTTTTCTATTTTTTGTTACATTTACTTGTGTATGTGCATGCAAGTAAGCACACAAATGCCAGTGTGCATGCGGCAGTCAGAAGCCAGCCTGCAGGAGCTGGTTCTCTCCATCCACTACCTGGGCTCCAGGGATTAAAACTCAACAGGCCTTAACCCACTGGGCTGTCTCCCAATCCTACAGTTACCTTTCTTCCTTTTTTCTTTTTTCTTTTTTTTTTTAACAGAAACTAGCAATATTGAATTAAAATGTCTCTTAAATTTGATCAAAGCAATTCATTTACTGTATCGTTTTAACTCTTCTGTGGTGACACTCAAAGCTCCCACCTGCCATACACTCTACCCCAGCACACATAGTGACACCAGAAGGCAACACTCTTGACCTTCTGCTGAAAAGTCTGCCATCTCCAAAACTTGAGGTCCATACACGAAGCCCTCCTGGAATCCACGAATACAGCAGAAGCAAAAGGCAGTTTATGTAGATTTAAAGTTCACTTCCCAAAAGATAAAAGGGCAAATGCCTACATACCTGTCAAGGATTCAGACTTCAGAGTTGACAAGAAAATCAACAATGAAAACTAACACAACTGGTTATGCAAAAATACCAAATGATGACTGAGCTTGAATTATTATATATACTCATTTAAAAAAAAGATTTATGCTATTGGAAAAACTAATAGAACAAAAAGGTGTGAATCTGAACAAATTGTAAGTAGTAACTGTTTTACAATCACATGAGAGAGCTCATACATGTATGTAGAAAATAAAAGATATTAAACAGAAAAACAAACTTCACAAGATAGAATGTGGAAATTCCTACAGCTCAGAGTACATTTTCTTCTTGGAACTGGAAATTCTTAAGAACAGAAGGAGATAGCTATTTAAAACAAACCAGAAAGGAAACAAATGCAGAGAAAAAAGGAAGATGTATCCCACAAAGCTGACACTACTTTAAAAAGCAAGCTTTATTTCTGACATAATACTAAAATGAATAAAGCATGCTAGGCAGGATGGGGAAAATTAACTCTGTTCCAATATTGTAAAACAAAATAACCATGAAACATGGCTTTCAGAAACTATTCCTACAAAATATTAAAAATTTAATCAGTTAAAAAAATTGTTTCCCCGCCGGGTGGTGGTGGTGCATGCCTTTAATCCCAGCATTCGGGAGGTGGAGGCAGAGGTAGGTGGATCTCTGTGAGTTTAAGGCTGGGCTGGACCGACAGCCTCCAAAACAATACAGAGAAACCCTGTCTCGTAAAACCAAAAAAAAAAAAAAATTGTTTCCCTCTTTCCTAATAACAGATATTTTTTCAAATCTCCAAGATAACTGGGCAGCAATCTGAGAACTGAGTGAAGACAGGAAGCCTTAAATTCAAGGTCAGTGAAAGGTACATAAAGGGAGGGAAGAAAACCTCCAAAACATATTTACTAGCTATTTAGAGACTGTGATCCTGTTGTGTAATAATCTTTCAAAGTATCACCAAAATAACTAGGCAAGAAGGAAAAAGCATTGTTTTAGAACCCTGATACAGCTTTACTCCTAACACTCAAGAGACAGAGGAAAGCAAACCTCTGTAAATTGGAGCCCAACTTGGTGTACTAGGAGAGTTCCAGGACAGCCAAGGCTGTTACACAGAGAAACCCTGTCTTGAAAAAAAGGGGGAGGGGGCGTAAGATAAGCTTAATAAGCAGGTAAGGAAAGTGCTTTGTCACCAAACCTGTCCACCTGAGTTCAGTCCCTGAAACCCATACAAAAGAAGAGAAGTGACTCCCACAACTTATCTTCTGACCACCACACACATGCCTGTGGCACACACAAATACACAAATATGTGTACACACACATTTAAAAAACAAAACTCAAGCTGACACAGTGGCACAAGCCTGTACTTCCAACATTTGGAGGCAGAGGCTAATTGCCAGTGAAAGGCCGGGTTCATCTACTTACCAAGACTGTCTCAAAACAAACAAAAATCCTCGATACAATAATATTATCTTATGCCCATCATAACTATTATCAAAAAGAAAAAAGAGCAGGGTGTGGAGGCTCATGCATTTAATCCCAACAGGCAGGTGGATCTCTGAGTTGTAGGCCAGACTGATGTATACATACTGAGGGAGTTCCAGGTCATTCAGCAAAACAGAGACTTTGTCTTGAGAGAGAGAGACAGAGAGACAGAGACAGAGACAGAGAGAGAGAGAGAGAACTAAATACAGCAATGTATGACCAAAAAGTAAATTTTTAAGAATTATGTTTCAATACCACTTATCCAGTGACTTCACAATTTGGTTCAGGCTTCTTTACCGGTCACTCTTCTGGCTCCACTCCACCACTAGTCACTGAATTCTGCCTCCTAAACGCCCTCCCGAGCCTCTCCCAGCGCTGTCCGTCTACTCATCGGCTAACCAGAGGACCAGAAATGCACCGTTTCTCATCACTTCTCACTAGGCTTCTGCTCTCAGACTTGTGCCCTCTGTGAGGCCATGAAGCTACTGGGTGGTGGCCACCTCTAGTTAAAGGGATTAGAGGGGCTTGCCAGTTTTTAATTGTTTCCTTTCTGTAACATATATTCCTTGTACAACCAGAAAAAAATGGCTATTTTCATCCTGGGAACTACTGGAATCCACTCCATTTGGAATGCATTATTCTCATTCTCTAGCAAGTTCCACATGGTCATCATCTTTTTTGTTGTTGCTGTTGTTGTTTTTCTCTGCAAATATATTACCAAGCTCCATCCTGAGTACTTACTGATGACATGGCTGGTGTGTTTTAAAAGCAGCTCTATTGTATTTGTTTTGCTTCCTCAACATACACTGCCAAGACATAGTAAGTTTGTTCCTAAATGTCATGAACGATGTTGGTTCATGATGAATAGTGTATCTGTCTCACCTAGTAGCACACTATTCCCAACGGCAGCCTACAGTCTCATCACTAACTATACCAATTCAATATGAATCCATCCTTCCCATCAGGCGACTGATTATTAAAGGATAAAGCAGCCTCAGGGAGGCTATGGGAGTGGGGAAAGACACAATGCAGATGTCAGCACTTCTCCATGCAGTGGGATAGCTTATATCATCTGTTACAAGCACAGCAACATTAAATCTGAAACAGCAGGAGCGTCTCCTCCCTGTGTCCCTCCTTTAACTTCTTTATCAAAGCTGGCTGCTTTTTAAAGCACACACTTGGCTTTAGTTCAGCTTTTTTCCTACTATTTAAAAAATACAGCCATAAGAAAACTTCAAAGACTGCATGTACCTTAAGTTAGACCTAATTTCCTACTTCAAATCATGAAAAACAGACACAAGACCTAGGAGGGAGGGGCGCTTAGTCTGGTTTTTGCAACAGGGTCTTACTATGTAACCCTGGCTGGCTCGGAACTTGCCTCCAACTTACAAAGATTACCTCCTTCTGCTTCCCACATGCTAGGATTAAAGTCAAGGGCCATGAAGCTCAGTAAAACCTATGTTTGTTTAAGTAAAAACCAAACGATTGCTTTCTCACAACTACAGAATTCAGCACACACAGCAGACCACATGGCCTCCAAAGATCAAATATTTATTGGCCCTTTATAGAAATCCTGAAAATACCTGACCTTTTACAGAAAAAAAAAAATCTAGGTAATGGATACACAGGGCTCAAGAGACTTTTTTCTTTTTCTCTTTCTTTCTTTCTTTCTTTTTTTTTTTTTGTTTTTTTGTTTGTTTTTTTTTTTTTTGTTTTTTCGAGACAGAGTTTCTCTGTATTGTTTTGGAGGCTGTCCTGGAACTCTCTCTGTAGACCAGGCTGGCCTTGAACTCACAGAGATCCGCCTGCCTCTGCCTCCTGAGTGCTGGGATTAAAGGCGTGTACCACCAATGCCCGGCTATGAAACTTTTCTTAATGAATGAAATAGCTAATAACCAAAATTAGAAAATATGTATCATTTTATACATAAATCTTTTCACAACTGACAAATACAAACACTATCAGTTTTCTAAGAATTGCCCTCCAGAAACACAGTGTATAAAGTCTAACAGCAGCAGCAGAGCTGCCAGGTGTTTTAAGTCCTTCCCATGGGTTACCTCCTGCAATCCTCCCAACAGCCCCAGGAGGTAGAAGCTAGTATACCACTTTACCAATGAGGAAAACACAGACACAGAATCAGTTTGCCCAAGTCATTCACCTTAGTATAATTGGATTCATAAATCCAGACAGATTAAATTCAATGCCCAATCTTAGCTATCATACAATGCTTACTGAAGGGGAGAACGGGGCGGGGCACCCAAAAGATAATCAACAGACAAATGAAGACATTTAACCTTCCCACAAGAAAATACTGATCAAAACAGCAAAAGGCCATTTGCCTAATAACAGATAATGAGGCCAAGGTAGGCAAGGAAAAGAAAGGGGCGGGCAACACTGTACTCTTACAGAAGTGTAAGGGTTTGGGCTCAACTTTGGGGGTTGGGGGGTGAGAGTGTGAGCACACAGTGCCACAGGCGTGTGAGAAGGTCAGATGGTGATCTCAAGCATCTGTCCTGCTCAACACTGTGCCAGCTTAGCTGCTATGAGCTTCCTGGGGTTCTTTCTCCACTGCCCTCCTGGCTGTAGAAGCACTGGGATTATAAACGGAAGTTGCCACATCTACAGCCTTTGACACAGATTCTGAGAATTTGAACTCTGGTCCTCATAGTTGCATAGCAACCATTTTAGCAGCTGAGTATCTCCCCAGTCCTGACTCAACCTTTTTGAAGAATGTGGTAGTATTATCCTGTGACCTAACAATTATACTTCTAAGAATTTAACTAATAAGATAATCATACAAGTGGATAAACATACTTAGAAAACAATAAAGCTATACATGTCATACTGAGGCAGGAGAAAACTATAGGGACGTGGAAAAAAGGAAAGAGCTCCACCCTGGTATCTAGCTGAAGCTTCTCCCAGCTAATAATCAAAGTTCCTAGCACAATTAATATTTGCTACAAAAGATGCCTACAAAGAACACTTCTTTATGTAAAAAAAAAAAACTTCCAAATATTACACTAACATTAAGTCAGGCTTAAGGCCTGAGTGTAAATGACCTCAGATATGACCTGACTCTTCACCAAGAGAGATACTTCAAGAATTTCAGAAATGGCCAGGTGTTGGTGGCACACGCCTTTAATCTCAGGAGGCAGAGGCTGGTGGATCTCTGTGAGTTCAAGTCAAGGCCAATCTGGTCTACAGAGCGAGTTCCAGGACAGCCTCCAAAACAATACAGAGAAACCCTGTCTCAAAAAACAAAACCAAAAGAAAAAAAAAAGAATTTCAGAAATGAAGCTATAACAGTGAACATATCCTTAGGTCCTGCATCCTTGTGATGGACTTTTACCTTACAAAATGTTATCCTGTCAGGTGTACCTTAGGAACCACTTTGAGGTTTCATTCAAATTTCTTAGCAATAATAACTTCAGAAATCAATAAAACTCTACATATGACTATTTTGTTTTTGTTAGTCTAAGGACTACATATGACTATTACAAAGGTAATAAAGTGATATTCTTCCTTGAAAAGTCAATATGCACCTAGGTATGTCTTATTATTTCCCTAAATACTTTTTTTTCTATTACCTCTGTGCTTAAGATCTATGTTTAAAATGTCTTTTAATACACTCTCATCTTTGCCTTATACTGGCTCATCCTGAAATTATTTTCCTCAGTGATGCCAGTACTCAAGCTTTACCTGCATAAAAGACTCGTAAACAAAAACCTCCAACTACTGCAGGCCACAGCAAGAAGTTGTGGCTCCCATGAGCAACTTAAAATGATAATGTAGGTGCTAACGATGGCTCTGCTATCTGGTCAAAAGCACCTGCATTCAACTTGGTTGACACAACCCCTCCCTTTGTCTGGTCCCCTTCCTGTCTATGATGGAGGCACAACAATCATTTGGGACCATCTATACCAGAGGTTCTCAACCTGTGGGTCTTAAACGACCCTTTCATAGGGGTCACATATCAGATAATCTGCACATCAGATATTTACATCATGTTTCATAACAGTAGCATAATTACGGTTATGAAGTAGCAATGATATTTATGGTTGTGGGGGAGTCACCGTAGCATGAAACACTACATTAAAGGGTCACAGCATTAGGAAGGCTGAGAACCACTAACCTAAACAGAAGCCAAAGATCAGACAGAAGGAGTTGAATACTTGATAATATCCTTGAGTAACCAAAAAACATTTCTGGACTTTTTGTTCCAAGAAAAAAAATCAAATTCCTTGCTTCTTTTTTTTTTCTTTTATTGGGGTTGTTTATTGTATCTCACTATGTAGCGATAGCTGTCCTGAAACTCACTATGTAGACTAGGCTGACCTTGAACTCACAGAGATCTACCTGCCTCTGAAAAGCATGTGCCACTACACCTGGCCCTTATTTCTTTACAATGACCAGGTTTTTCCTCTATATGAAGTCAAAATGAGAGATCTGCAAACATATACCTTTGTGAATGCTCCCTCCCCATTTTAAAGATGGTTTCTGCCTTCTATGCCTTAGCATGAAACTGTTTAATGCTGCCAACAAGTTCTACATCAAATACAATGTGAAACATTGTTTTCTTCTTCCCCATTTACGCTTATGAGTTTTTTGTCATCTGGAAGTGAGACTCTCAATTGAGAAACTGCCTCCATCTAACTGCTTGTAGGCAAGTTTGTGGGATATTCTTCTCTTGATTAATGATTGATGTGGGAGAGCCCAGGCCATGAAGGAGGTGCCACCCCTGGGCAGGCTGCCCTGCAGTGTATAAGAAAGCATAGGGAGCAAGCCATAGGGACAAGCCAATAAGCAGTGTTCCTCCATGGTCCCTGCTTCAGCCCCTAATGTGGCTTCCCTCAACAACAGGCTGTGACTGACACACTTAGGCCAGATAAGCCCTTTCCTCTCCACGTTGTTCCTGGTCATGGTGTTTTATCACAACAACAGAGAGCAAAGTAAGACACCATTTTCTTGAGTGGTATAGCTTTGAATTTTTTTTCCTTCATTCTAAGATAGTTACAGTAGGAATACAGGTTGACTACATTTCTGAATATGAAGTAGAAAATGTAGGTGAAAAGATTATACAAATGCAAACTTTTCTGGGGTGGGGGTTGGGGGGATGCTACAGTTTAATAACCTAAAGATATTAGCAACTATAAAAGAAAGATTAGAAGAGGAACCTCAACCACAAACTATAGTTCCAAAGAGCTCAAGAACAGGGCATCAGCTCTCAGTCTCAGACTAAAACACTGTTTCATGTCTGAAGATGTGAGACAGCACTGAGGGCTGGCAGGATGGCTCAGCAGATAACAGGGTGTGTCACTCAGGCCTGACTGAACCCAAGGGAGAAGAGAACTGACTCCTGAAATTGTCCTCTGACCTCCATACCCATTCAGAAGCAAGTGTGTACCAGCTCCAACACTCCAGGTCTCTGTGCCCCTCACTCACGAATGCACGTGCTAAAGAACTGAAATGAGGCAAGGCATGGTGGGGCACACCTTTAATCCCGCACTCAGGAGGCAGAGGCAGGAGGATCTTTGGGGTTCAAGACCAAGCTGGTGAGTTCCAGGGCAGCCAGGACTGCTTTACACAGAGAAACCCTGTCTCAGAATGACAGACAGACAGACAGACAGACAGACAGACAGACAGACAGACAGACAGGGATTAAAGGCATGCATCACCACTGCCCAAGGAAAATATATTTGTATAAAAATAAACTATTCATATGTTGAAGTAAGAAATAAAACCAGGAGGTAGTGGCACATGCCTTTAATCCCAGCACTTGAGAAGGCAGATCTCAGAGTTCAAGGCCAGTCTGGTCTACTAGAACAGCCAGGACTACAAAGAGAAAGCCGGGAGGGAGGGAGGGAGGGAGGGAGGAGCTGCCTCTCTCTCTCCCCCAACAATTACTTAATTCTTGGAATCAGACTCATTATCATCTCCAGTCTTCTTTCCTGCCCTACATTTCTTTTTTAAAAATACTTGCTTTTTATCACAACAAGCTAAACATCTAGGCTCCCAACAACATGACATCATCAAAACCAGAGTAAGCACAACCTAAAAGGGAAGACGCCAAGGACTCGAGGCTGGTAGTTCTGACATATGTGTTTCTCTCAAAACTCCAAATGTCTACAGTGCCCCATGAAAACCTTCTCTAGCACTTCAGGGAACCTCTTTGCTCAATTCTGTAACATCCTAAGCCTGGCACTGTGGTACAAGCCTATAATCTCAGCACTTACAGAGACTGAAGCAGGGGCAGAGGTGACTCAGTGGTTAAGAGCCCTGGCTGCCCTTCCAGAGGATCTGAGTTCAATTCCCAGCAATCACATGGCAGCTCACAACTGTCTGTAACTCCTGTTCCAGGGGATCCAATGCCCTCTTCTAGATTCTGTGATTGCCAGGCCTGCATGTGGTACAGATATACATGCCAGGAAAACACTCATACATACAAAATCAAATAAAAATATTGAGAGACTAGCTGGAAAATCATGATGTTTGAGGCAGCCTGTATACCTGGTGAGACCTTGTCCCAAAGAGAAAACTTCTAAACACTATATATAATCAATTATGAAGAATAATCACAAGTGTTTAAAATGTTATAATAAAAAAAGAACCCTATTTAATAGGAAAATGACTTCTATAGACATTTCTTCAAAGATATATAAATGGCTAGTAAGTACATGAAATGGTGTTAAACCAATAGAAAAGTAAAAATCTATGAGAAAACCATTTCCACTAAAATAGTTACAATATTTGAAAAGAAGAGAGGACAGGGCTGCTGAGAAGATGGCTCAGAAGGTAGAAGCACATATTGAACAAGCTTGGAGATTTAATTTCACCCCCAAGACCCATTTAAACAGGAAAGAAGAGAACCTCTGACCCAGGAACATGACATGGCACTTCATGCACATACAAGCACATGTATGTCTGCACACACACACAAATGAACTCAAAGTTCTTACAATGAACCGTGAATAGTAAGTAAAAGCAAAACCACAGAGGAAGTCAGTCAGTCATGCTCCAGTCCACATACTAGACTCAGTGAGTTATTCAGAGAGACAGACAGACAGACAGATATGCATGGGGACGGAGACCAAGAGGACATGAAGTTGAGGAGGTGATCTGGGAAGATGCATGAGGAGGAGAGGAGAAGAAGGAGTTAGGGGGAGAAGGGAGTTACAACAAATACAAATATGGAATGCATGTATAAAACTCAAAGAATCACAATATTTTTCAAAACATGCAGAGAAATTGAACACAAACACTAGGAAAAAATGTATAACGGTATACCCAATGTGCAGCACATTTTGTCAGTTCCTCACAAAGTTCTATATCAGAATTACCATATGTCTGAGCAATTCTACTTCCTAGGTATATTCTCAAAACAGATGAAGACGTAAGTTCAAACAAAAATATGCATACAGATTTACATTATTCTTAAATGCTAAAAAGAGAACAAATTTTCATTAATGGATAAACAAAATGTGGCCACATTATTATTCATCCACAAAAAAGAAAATATTAGGACATACTGCCACATGGTATACCTTGAAAGTATGCTGAGTTAAATAGGTCAGTCATAAAAGGCCAGACTGCTTATTATCTACTGACAGAAGGCAGGCAGTACCTGCCAGAATGGAGAGCAAAGGGTGAATAAGGACTCTAAAGGCCTGGGGCTCCTGTGGGGATGAGCATCTTCCAGAATCAGGCAGAAGTAACTTATAAAACACTGGGAATATACTAAAGAACACTGAATTGCTTTTTTTTTTCTCCTTTATTGAGATAAGGGTCTATATGAAATCCTGGCTGGCCTGGAACTTGCCATGCAGACCAGACTGGTCTCAAACTGACAGTCCACCTGCCTCTCCCTACTGAGTACTATTAGCTAGAATTAAGGGTGTGTTATATTTTCAATTGTGTGTCTGTAGGTGTGTATGTGCTCAAGTGATCTTCCTGCCTTGGTCTCCCAAATAGCTACCAACAATTATGGATTCTGTTATTTATTTTTTGCCAAATTAAAAAAAGCATTTTGTGTATAATTATCTTTAAAACACACTATAAGAAAATATATCAGAATACTAATACTACTTACCTCTGAGTGTTCACAAGTAATTTATGTTTTCTTTTGTTTTGAGCTTGTAAGTATGTCTTAATAATATGTGACCCATGCTGGCCTCAAACTATCAATCTCCCAGTCTTGACCTCTGAAATTTGAGATCACAGGTGTGCACTATCACACTCAATACAATTCTATATTATTTTTTTAATTCTAACTTTCCTTGCTGTCTTTTTTTTTACATACTGATTTTTATAATATGTAAATTAAGACATCTATGATATTTTAAACTTTTTTAAGAGACAAGATTTTGGTGTGCTGCCCAGGCTGGCACATAGCTCCAGAGCAAAGCTAGCCTCCTCCTCAGCCATAGAGTAGCTCCAACTACAAGTTCATGTGCTTAACACAAAGGGCTTTTGCTTTTTCCAATAATGAAATTTACATGTTGCACTTTTTAAAAGGGTCTGTGAAATCTTTGAGGATTTCATACAATGTATTTTGATGTTGGTTTTTCCTTCCCAAGTCCTCCCACATCCACCCCATCTCCCTACCCACCCACCCCTGCCTCTCATTCATTCCCCCACAGGCCACACCTCCCTACCCTCCCAACCCCACCCCACCCTCCCACCCCACTCCCCCCACCCCCTGCCTCTCATTCATCTCCCACAGGCCACACCTCCCTACCCTCCCCACCCCAGCCTCTCATGCATTCCCCCACAGGCCACACCTCCCTACCCTCCCAACACCACCCCGCCCTCCCACCCCACTCCCCCACCCCTGCCTCTCATTCATCCCCCACAGGCCACACCTCCCTACCCACCCACCCCTGCCTCTCATTCATCTCCCACAGGCCACACCTCCCTACCCTCCCCACCCCTGCCTCTCATTCATCTCCCACAGGCCACACCTCCCTACCCTCCCCACCCCAGCCTCTCATTCATCTCCCACAGGCCACACCTCCCTACCCCCCCAACCCCAGCCTCTCATTCATTCCCCCATAGGCCCACACCAAATCCAATTTACACTGACCAACTAACTACTTTTGGGTGTGGTGCCTGTCCCAAAGTGTGGTCAATGGACCAACATTCACACCACTGAAGAAACTGGTGCTCTCACAACAGCTACCAACTGCTCCTCAGCTGGGTGGACTTCATGCCCACCTCACCCTCTCCATGCTGGGATCTGTGTGGTTTGAGCTCCCTCATGTCTTAAAGTATGCTGTCACAACTGCTCTGCATTCCTGTGTACAAATATAAATAAGTGTCTTGCTGTGTACAGAAAACAGTTTCCTGGAAGCAAACCACCACCTCTGGCTCTTCTAATGACACATTATTTTTTAAGTGTTTTATAATTTTTAAGTAGGAAATACATTGCAAATATATTTTCCAAAATAATTCAAGAATATATCATTTTAAAAAGTCTTCCTGGAATGTGAGTCCCTGGATGGAATCCTCCATTTTTCTCTCAACCCAGATTTCCATCCCACAGAAACTGTTACCAATAATCTGTTCTGAATATTGCATCCCGGTTTTGCAGACAATACCTTCTCATTTGCCTTTGTATTATTGCCTGTGTCACAAGACTTGGCTCATGGAAGGAATCAAGTGGATAAACAGTAAAGGTCTAATTACATTAGTTGACACAAACAGAAGAACAATTAAAAAGGAATAATGTATCCTTGGACAGAAGGCAGGCAGAGAATGGATACCTTGATTGGCAGAAACAGGACTAGCTCTATAGACGGGGTGGTGAACAGCAATGTGGACAGATGGAGACAATTCGGAAATTCCTATGATGGAATACCTATCATTTTTATCATAGGAATTTCATGATTGCTTTGCTAAGTGGCCTAGTCCTTTATATCATTACATCTGCTTATCATGACCATCTCTATTGTCCCAACTTCTTTGGCTGTGCAGGGATTAAATGTAAGGCCTCCCTCATACAAAATTGTCATTTCCTAGGTAAGTCATTTAGGCAAGAAAGACCTTATAAAAGAAATATAGCTAAATATAAATATACTAAAATTACTTATCTGGGGAAATATGAAAAAGAAACCTAAATTTTCTCAGCTAAATCTTTAATATAAAGATCTAATTAATTTGCAGGTAGCACAACACTTAAAAAGGCAGAATTCAGTAAATTCCTGTAGTCATTACCTATATATTGGTAAGTGAAATAAATACATCATTGAAAGCTAAAATGAAAAAGCATTCCTAAGCCAGGAGTTGGTGGCGCATGCCTTTAATCCCAGCTCTTGGGAGGTAGAGGCAGGCGGATCTCTGTGAGTTCGAGGCCAGCCTGGTCTACAGAGCTAGTTCCAGGACAGCCTCCAAAGCCACAGAGAAACCCTGTCTCGAAAAACCAAAAAAAAAAAAAAAAAAAAAAGCATTCCCATTGTCTTAGTGCAACATCAGATTATAAGAAAACCGAAGAAGAAAAAAAGAAAAGTATATGGTAATAAAAAGATGTTTTTAAATGCTTTACTGGAGAATTCCTCAACTGGGTGTGGTAGAATATAGAATATGCCTGAATCCCAGCACTCACAGCGCAGAGGCCTGTGGATCTCAGTGTCATCTGTATAGCTTTTGAACTACCTAGTGAATTTTGGGCCAGTCAGAGCTGCATAATGAGACCCTGTCTCAAAAGCACTAAACAAATAGAAGCCAATATTTAAAAAAAAAGAATTCCTAGCAAGTCAGAGTGTTTGCTGTTCATACCTGAGGGCTTGAGTTCAATCCCCCAGATTCCACCCCAACCTCCACGACCATCACCACCACTGGAAGGAGGTATGCAATGATGAGCATCTGTGGTTCAGAGTTCCTACAGACAAGCACAAGAGAGCCCTAAAACGTTTGCAGCTAACTAGCCTAGCCTGTGCTTCACAGCAGCACAAAGAAAACACCCTCCTCAACAAGGTGGGAGGAATTGTTCCAAAAAAACTGTTCTCGTTCGTTCCCCCCCCCCTCTCTCTCTCTCCCCCCCCTTTCCCTCCCTCCCCCCACACATATACACACACAACTTAAAAAACTCTTTAAAGCCAGGTGCATGCCTTTAATCGCAGCACTCGGGAAGCAGAGGCAGGTGGGTGAGCTAGAGGCCGGCCTGGTCTACAAAGTTCAAGGACAGCCTCCAAAGCAATACAGAGAAACCCTGTCTCGGAAAAAAAAACAACAACAACAACAAAAAACTCTTTAAAGCTATTTACGAAAAACCTACAGAACGGCTTAGAGCAACAAGACACTGGAAACTCTTAAAACAGGAAATTCAGAGCCAGAGGTTGGTGGCGCATGCCTTTAATCCCAGCACTCCGGAAGCAGAGACAGGTGGGTCTCTATGAGCTTGAGGCCAGCCTGGTCTACCGAGCAAGTTCCAGAACAGGCTCCAATACAGAGAAACCCTGGGGGGGGGGGCAGGAAGTTCAGAATCTTGAATTCAAGTCATGATAAATAAAGGAAAACCCTCTCTCAGACTGTAAAAGTATGAAGGAGGACTGAATACTGACAATGAGTTTAAGTGGCATGGAAGGAAGAACCAAAAAGAAACCAAAAATCAATGGGATAGATGCAAGAAAAAACTCTGCCTGTAATCCCAGCCAGTTTATGCGCAGCCGGAGGCCCACCCGGGGCAGAACAGCTGGAGGCCACCTGAGCTACAAGAGCCCATCTGGAACACTACTCAAAAATGTTCCCCTCTCATCCACAAACAGAACAAGGAGCTCATGAAAGGCTCCCTAAGTGTCAGAGCTGGAAAATCGGGAGCAGATGAGAATTGTCAGACTAAAGCTGCTCATCACAAAGTTTAACCTCTCGAGTTCAAATCAGTGCAAAGTAATCACGCCAATAAGAAACAGGACTAAAGACAGGAGACGAAGCCTGCCTTCCAGATATTTGTAAGTGACACAGTCATAAATAAATCAACAAGTCCTTAAAGAATAAAAACGGGAGAGGGGATTAGGGAGTGGGGAGGGAGGGAGGCTGAGGTCGGGATACAATATGTGAACAGTAATATGTATATGAATAAAAACAGGAAAAAATAAGTTTCAAATACACTTCCCATGAATCACGTATTCTAAAAACAGCAGCAGTTTTGTATTCAAAGAATACAATTGTAGTAATAACTCTCAAATTAATACACACAGCCAAATTAAGTATGAAAATGAAGTACACTATTACACAAATACAAGAACTTAGAATGTCTACAACCTAAAGCACACAGGCATTGAGTACACACACAATAAGTGAAATAAAAAAAGTTTTAATTGAAGTTATATTGCTAAGGGCTGGGAATGCAGGTCAATGTAGTACCAAACAAACACTCAATGTCTTAGGGTTTTTTTGTTTTGTTTTGTTTTTGGCATTTTCTAGACAGGGTTTCTCTGTAGCTTTGGAGTCTGTCCTGAAACTTGATCTGTAGACCAGGCTCGCCTGGAACTCACAGAGATCCGCCTGCCTCTGTCCACCGAGTGCTGGGATTAAAGGCGTGCGCCACCAAGGCCCAGCTGTCTTAGGTTTTTAAATCAGCGTATTTACTTACTTATTTACTGTATGTATGGGTATGGTTGTGCATGCGCACAACACATGTATAATAGCCAAAGGATTCAGTGTCTCTTCCCATTTTATGGATCTCAGGTAACCAGGCTTGGTCACAAAAATCTTTACCAGGAGAGGCATCTCACTGCACCCCAAACTCTTAGGTTTGAGCCTGAGCAACAGAATAAAATAAAGGGGTTAACAGTTCTGCTAACTTCTGAGAAGCGAAGAGAAACTGGAAACACAGTAAAAAGGAAAGCTTTTACATTTTGTGTACAACTGTATGTACTGTTGAAGGTTTCGTTTATACTATATACAACTGTTTTAATAATTCTAAAAGAATAAAAATAAAAGTATTTCCACTAGCCACGCTGTGGTGGCACACGCCTTTAATCCCAGCACTCGGGAGGCAGAGGCAGGAGGATCTCTGTGAGTTGGAGACCAGCCTGGTCCACAAGAGCTAGCTCCAAGACAGCCTCCAAAGCCACAGAGAAACCCTGCCTCGATAAAACAAAAAAAAAAAAAAAAAAAAAAAAAGTATTTCCACTAAAAGATCAATAAACAACACTGGCTCTGTACGTTTTTTTTTTCCTATTAGTCATGTGTGACTGCATAATGAAATTTCAATCAATGATAAATCACGCATACTGGTGATCCCACAACGTGGTGGAGTTGACAACTTCCTATTACCCAGGGACACCACTGTAGTGCAGTATAGCACAACATGAGATAGCACAGCACTCTATCAGAGACACTTGTAAATGTTTAACATCTAGACCAGTGAGTAGCTCTCAACCTGTGGGTCACAACCCACTTGGGGCTGAACAAGCTTTTCACAGAGGATGCCTGAGACCATCAGAAAACACAGATGTTTACATGGCTCATAACAGTAGCGAAATTACAGTTATGACACAGCAATGAAAATATAATTTTCTGGTTGGAGTCACCACAACATGAGCAACTGTATTAAAGGGTCACAGCACCAGGAAGGCTGAGAACCACTGGCCTAGACAGAAAGGTAAGTTCTTCGTTGCTGGAAAACTGGATTAGTTGTGAGTTTGTTTTGTTGGGAAGGTTTTACTAGTTTTGGTGGTGGTTTTGGTGGTGGTTAAGGGCAGTGTCGATCTGTAACCCAGACTGCCCTTGAACTGGGGATCCTCCTCCACCGCCTGAGTGCTGAGCTAAGGGGGCAATTACCACCACAGCAGCACAGGTTATTTTCAAAATGACTGCTAAATAAGCTCAAGGGGCAGAGGCAGTGAGGCTGCTCAGAAGATTAAAGGCACGCACCTGCCTCCTCTGAGCATGACAACCTAAGTTCACCCAGTAGCCACATGGCAGAAGGAATGCAAGAAGGGACATGTCCAGGTTGTTCTCTGACCCCACCGCAGCACCGGTGCTCACAGACACAGGTTTTTTTCCTTTAAGGGTCAGGGAGTACTAGAAGGATGACTGGCAGTTTAAAAGCCCTTGTTGTTGCCCTCCCAAAAGGCCTGAGTTCAGTGACTAGCTCAGAACCACCTGTAACTCCCAGTCCTTCCTCTAGTCTCAGGGCTCCTAAATTCACCGTGTGTGTGTGTGTGTGTGTGTGTGTGTGTGTGTGTGTGTGTGTGTGTGTGTGTATCAGATGAATCTTTAAAAAAGAAAAAGTTACATATGCTCACCAGTAACTCATAAGCACTGTGCAGAATCGTTGCTGTTCTCAAAAGTTAGTGTAAAATCTTTTTTTTTTCTTTCTTTCTTTCTTGCAGGGTTGGGAACCAAACCCAGAACCTCAAGTATACATGCCAAAAGCTCTCAGGCTTGGCCAGCATTCCAGTCCTCCTGCAGTGGTTATGCTTCCTGGATCTTTCAAACTGACTTAGCACTGAGGAAAGCCACAGCTTTGAAGGGTCCATGCAGCGCTGTCACACACGACTCTTTTGAAAAGCTCTATGCACCTGAGGGCTGCAAAGCAAATGTTTCCTCAGGCTGTGCAAACATCACACCTAAACAACAGGTGACAAAACTTCATGTGGCCCCTATGCAACCGAGGATCACGGTAAATCCACAATGCATAAAGGGACAGAAAACATAAATATGGAGCTGTGACTAGAGCACAGTATTTTATCATAAACTAGTCTTTCTTTTCTTCTCTATTTTTAAATAGAAAATACATTTAAAACCTCCACAAGAAAGTTGTGCTTTTCCTACAGTAAGTCTTACTACATTTGTTTGATCCCCCAGTACCTTCAGAGAGGACTTGCTGTATTTGAAATTAAAACTATTTTATGAGGATACCAATTATCTGAGGACTTTAAAGGTTTTTATTTCTCAGATCCCCCACAGAACTCAAACCTCAATCAGAAAAAGAAAATGACTGCTGCACTCGTAGGCTGCATTACATCCTGCATCTCTCTTGAGACTCTCCTTTATCCTGCATGGTGCATGCTCCAGAGCTAGGCCAGGAAGTGTTGGAATACCAGCTATTTATACATGGACAGAATCTTTAAAATAGCATCACTGGCTAACTCTGCAAGGTTCCAGACTAAAAACACTATTTTTAAGAAATGGCTATTTAAGTTACTTAAATTTAAATGCACTCTAAAAATAGTATTTCTTGTCACTTTGTTTTGGAACCAAAAGGGAGTACTAACAATGTACAGTCACAACATAACACAATAAAAAACAAGTTTACCTTTAACAAACACTGAGTTGGGGTGATCTTTGGGGTTGGGGGGGGTTGGTTGTTTGTTTTTGAGACAAGATCTCACTACAGAGCTCTGGCTGGCATGGAACTTGCTATGCACACCAGGCTGGACTCACAGAGCTATCTGCCTGCCTCCATGTTCCACTGCTGAAATTGAAAATGTATGCCATACCCAAAAAAACTCAGTTTTTAAAATCCAAATATTCAAAAAAGATCTAAATACTTGACGGGTGGTAGCAGCACACACCTTTAATCCCAGCACTCAGGAGGCAAAGGCAGATGGATCTCTGAGTTCGAGGCCAGCCTGGTCCACAGAGCAAGTTCCAGGACAGCCTCCAAAACAATACAGAGAAACCCTGTCTCGAAAAACCAAAAAAAAAAGAAAAAGGAAATCTAAATACTCTTACCCTAATGATACCACCAAGAAAATGTCAAACTATTATGTATTAACTTAAAATAGTATATAACAACATCTAACCCTGACTGTATGTTGACTGTCAAAAAACAAGTTCATCATTTATTATCATATATTAACCTATTTATTCAGTATATCAAGTCCCAAAATAAGTGAAAAAAAGTAAAAACACTTCCTTCATCAATACTAGTTCAAATTCTGCTACTAAAACAATTAACATCTGGAAAAAAAAAACCAGTAACATCCAAAAACAACGTGCATGTCCCACAGCAGGCAAATAATTCATTACTTATCCTTATGAATGTCTTTAAAGCCACTTCTTAATCTCCAGTCTTTAGATGTGTATCATACTATTAGCAAACAATTTCAAGTTATTACTTCTAAGGTAAAGAGTTCCTGGAATTTAATTTACAGCTTTATTAATATGCAAAAACTGCACTTATTGGATATTCACTAGCATTAGTACTAGCAAAGACTAAGACACTCCTAAAGTTACATTAAGAGGGATAGTTAAATCATATGTCAATAAAATAGAAAACTATAAAACTATTAACAAGCCATTTCTGTATATAAGATATGCAATGATCAATCTTCAAGGCATAGAAGTTTAAAGAGAAGTATACAGAATACAACTTTCTTATTGAATGACAATTTCAACATATTTGTGTGTATACATACATACATGCATAAATGCAAGAAAGTCCATCTAGAATCAACCTCCATACAGGAAAGTGTAGGACAGAGGAAGATATGTTACACTGTCTACTTCTCATGCCCTTGCAATTAAATAAGCATGTTCTTTACTTTTACAAAATACTTTTTTAGATTTTCATTTTCTGGTTATGAGTGGTTTGCCTACGTGCATCTATGTGCACCACATCCATGGATGGTGCCCATGGAGACCCAAAGAGTTCATGGGGTACCCTGGAACTGGCATTGAGGATGTGAGCCATCATGTGGGTTTTGGGAATTAAGCCTGAGTCCCCTCTGGAAGCATAGCAAAGTGCTCTTAACTGCTAAACCATCTCTCAAGCCTACAAAATACTTTTTAAAATACTAACTAAATACCTTCAATTTGCTTCAAAACCTGTGTGGTTCCTTTTAGTGTCCTACAAACACTGGTTTTCTTCATCAACCGATTTCAGACTCAACTGTAAATAAGTACAACTGAGATGGCTACACGGTCTAAAATATTTAACATCTGTGGCTTTTCATACAGTTTGCTGACCAATGCTTCTATCAAAATTCACTGGAAAAAATGATTTCCCTTAGGTCTCAAAATAAAGTTTTAAAAGTTTGTATTACAAAAAAAAGTTAAATAATATAAACCAATGTTTATCTCATTTACTAAATGCTAAAAATACTTTTTACATAAATCTGTAATATCAAAAAAGAATTCTTAAAATATGAGTGCTAACATTTTTTAAGCATTGCTATAACATAGCTATTAAAAGCACAGAAGACAGAATTCACAATCCAGCAAAAATTGGTCTGGTCGAGGAGTAAAAAATGCTTACTATTTCAAAATAACTATTTTCCTTCTCAACATCTATTAAAAGAAACTATAAGTTATGGTAGTATGTACCTGTAGTCCCAGCACTCAAAAATCTGGAGCAAGGGAGATGGCAAGTTCAAGATCAGCCTTTGCCTCAAAATGGAGGGAGGCAACTAAAAAATTATATAAATGCAGACAGACTGACTAGAGCCCAGAGGGCTAGGAATGTAGCTAAGCTGCCACTGGAGCTGCCTAGCCTCACAAAGCCTGGGGTCTGACCTCCAGGGATTACGTTAGCCAGGTGTTGGGACTTGTGTCTATACTCCTAGCACTGAAGGGTGTGGGAAAAGATCAGACATTCAAGTTTAGGTTAGAATAAAATTGATAGCTCTAGTTAATGCTACAGAAATTAGTCACCTATCTCATATAATATCACCATTTCAAGATTTCAAAACAGTTACTGGGGGGTAAAAGTCAGGCCTATTAGTGTATGACTTTAATTGCAGCACACAGAAGATAGAGGCAGACAGTTCTCTGCGAGTCCAAGGCCAGCCTGATCTGCATTAAAGTCCCAGGCCAGCCAAAACTACACAGTAAGACCCTGTCTCAAAAAAAAAAACTACACACACACACACACACACTATATATATGTATATTTATTTGTGTTTTATATATTATACATTTTATGTGTATTTGTGCATGTGTGTGTACATATTATACATACATGTGTGTATGCATGTGCATATACGTAATTATTAAGTGTGTATGAATGTACACACTTGTATATAATTTCAACCTGTTCTTAAGGCTTTTCCAATTTATGGCACTTTTAAATTCAACAATTTGGATTTATTTCGAACAAGGAATTATTATGCAACCCAGGCTGGGCTTGAAGTTGTGTGTCTCCTGCCTCTGCCTCCTGAGTGCTGGGTGGGACTACAAGTATGTGCCCACCACACACACAGCTAACAAACTTTTGAAGCTAACGATTTATGAGAGACTGTAACATCATTTATAATGATACTATAGCCATAAGGAGGGACCAAAGCATAACTGAGTTCATTGAGTGAATAATAAGGGAAGACTTCAGGAAGAAAGCGAATAAAGTTGGATGTTGAAATATGAACAAGAGCTGGCCAGATACATAAGGATAAGAGAATTGGGTCAATGACAACCCCACTCTGGTTAAAATGTAGAGGAATGTCAGACATGAAAGACTTAAGCCCTAGGAAACTTAGTCCAGGGCTACAAAAGTAAAATCACTGAATGAACTGGAAAAAAAGGACTTGGTCAGAATCCATTACAAATGTCTTTGATGCCAAATTAAGGGACTGAAGAGCAGATCTGATCCTGTGAGACATATGAAATGCACAATTTTCCCAAACAAAATAAAATATGGCTGACTTTATTTTCAGGAAAATGACAACGACAGCAACTTGGACCTCGGTCTACAGTGAGAGGGCGGAGGGTAGACGCCAGGCTGTGGCTGGAATGGCCTGCAGCAGTGACACAGAGGGAGAGAAGCAGCACGCAGCCTTGCTTTCCTTGCTTTCCTTGCCTGGGGATGGATTCCAGAGCCTTGTGCAAGCTCCCAGCTTTACCCTGGATATTTTTTCATTTTTTGAGACAGGGTTTCTCAGTAGCTATGGAGTCAATCCTGGAACTCACTCTGTAGACCAGGCTGGTCTTGAACTCACAGACAAAAACTGTATCTCTTAAGTGTTCTGGCAGCCATTTCACTTTTAATTACCACAGTGGTTCTCAACCAGTAAGTTGTAACCCCTTTGGGGGTCAAATGACCCTTTCATAGGGATCACATATTAGATATTCTGCATATCAGATGTTTACATTGCAATCAAAACTACAGTTATGAAATAGCAATAAAAATAATTTTATGGTTGGGGGTCACAACAACATGAAAAATTGTATTAAAGGGTGGCAACTTTAAGAGAACCCCTGAATTAAGTACCTTTCAGAAACATGAACCAGAAAAGGAACTTTTTGTTTTTAGTTAAACTTTAGAAATCCAATTCACATTAGGCAAGTTTTCACACATAATCCTATGGTGTGGAATCAGATTTTTCTGACCCTTTTAATGAAATGTTTAACAATATTCCTTTATTAAAAGTGTTCCTAACTAGAAAAATATTGTCTTCAGACTTGTCACTATAAACTTTTATGTTCCACTTTTATTGAGACAGGGTCTCACATACCCCAGGCTGGTTGGAACTTGTATGTAGCCAAGTATGGCCTTGAACCTCTGGTCCGCCTGGCTCCACTTCCTAAGTGTTGTGGTTACACCAAGGCCAGTTTATGTGGTGTTCATCCCAGAGGCTTCCTGTGCTAGTCCAGCACTCAACCAATATCACAACTTTACTTCAACCCTCAGAAGCTACTTAAAATTAGACAGGAGACAACTTACTGGTTGACACAAAACATTTCTAGTAAGTAAATTTTAGCTCACTATTTTAAGCCTTTTTTTTTTTTTGGCACTTATTTACTTTGAATGCTTCAGGAGAAGGAGCACCCACGTGCCACGTGTGTGGCGGTCAGAGGACAATTCTGTGGAAACTGTTCTCTCCTTCCAACATGTGGAGTCTGTGATCCAACATAGGCCTCATGCTTGGGAGCAGGTCCTTTCACCCCATGGGCCATTTTGAGGGCTCAAGCCTGGTTTTCTTTAAACAGAATCAATATTTTTTTCCAAACAAACAAAAATTAATGAGCAACAATTTTAAGAGGAAAAAAAAACCTTGAGAGAAATAAGCCCTGGTACCATATTGCACACCAAAGAAATTGCATATAATCATGACATCCAACCTATCAAGTAAGCTGGGAACAAGCATGATAGATGTTTCCAACACATAAAATGCTAAATGTCTGAGGGGACATACTGACCCTGATTTAATCAGCACACACTGTATACATGGATCACTTAGTACCTTACACACCAATTAAATACAAAAAGGTGGAAAACCCAGACATATTGCAATTTTACCCTGCTATAAATTTACACTACACATAGCCTACTATTAAAAATCTCATTTTGAAGGACTGTGTGTAAGTTAACACTAAAGCATATAAAATGGCTTTTCCACTGAAAGTCATTTCTTCTACTAAAGATCTAATAATTTTTGGTGTGTGTGTACAATTTTATATGCTAGAATCATTTCTCTTTAGCAGGCTCATCTCTCTCTTGCACCCTAAGAGAGTATCAAGCATCATTCATTTTATTCCTGAGCTTACCAACATAAAATCTGAGAAGAGGTGAGCTGTAATTTACAAAGACCAGTGTGTAAAATCTTCTACTATGCAAGTCTATCACAGTTAAGAACCATCACTGAAACCTTTTGTTCTTTCAAATTTCTGGTTACTAACAAACATAAAACTAATTGCACTAACAGCCCACAAGAGATTTGGGTGTTTACTAGAAATCAGGAATCCGGACCAAACAATCCAAGAAAAAAAATAAGATAAATAAAACTTATCATGGTTTGTTTTACATGTGACATAGTGGTCTGAACTAATATTTCCATATTCTAAGTGGGATTTTCTTTGGTTTGGGGGTTGGGGAGGTTGTTTGGTTTTTGAGTTTTTGTTGTTTTGTTTTGTTTCTCAAGACAAGGCTTCTCTGTGTGACCCTAGCTGTCCTGGAACTGTAGACCCAGCTGACTTCAAACTCAAGAGATCAGCCTGCCTCTGCCTCTAAATGTTTTTGTTTGGTTGTTGTTGTTTTTAAAAATCTACTTTGAAAATACAAAAGTTGACTTTATTTTATCTATTGTAACTTAGCAATTTCACTCACGAAAAAAGTGTATTTAAATCAAGATCTTTATTAGAGAGACACTGGAAAACAAACAGAACCAGGCACTAGGTTTTGTTGCAAGCCCAGCCATTCAACTCAATTCAGAAGCAGAATTATTTTTAATTTCTGTTTCCAAGCAAAATAAAAATATTTCAAATTAGAACCTTTTTAAAATTCTAGATGAAGTGAATTACAAAGTTAGCATGGGGCGGGGGATCCACCTGGATTCTTTTGTAACGACAATTTCCAATACTAGCATTGGAGTTGCTTTCCCCAAACATCCCTATGAAGAGTCCCACTGGAATAACAATTTAACTAGTAGAGTGCATACTCCAAAGACAAAGTACAACTCAATTATAGCACCTACATCCCCTGGCAAGCACTCAAGGACACATGGTAATTAAAAGAAAGGACTCCTTCAACTGAGTAGCATGGCCTCTGCAACAGTAATCACCATCCTTGAAACCTGGACAGTCCTTGTAATTTCCAGAGCACTGTACAGGAAACACTTCACGCGGTGTGTTTTGTTTTCCTCTTGTAAAATTAGCACACACACTGCCTACTTTGATGCTGGAGTTCGTCACCCAACCAATCAAATTACAGCACTATGAGACACAACCCTAAGTAGCACTTCAAATCTAAGGTGTGTGGTGACAATATGCTTTTCAAAAATGCTCCACTATCGGGAGGCAGAGGCAGGCGGATCTCTGTGAGTTCAAGGCCAGCCTAACCTACAGAGCCAGTTCCAAGACAACCTCCAAGCTGGGCGTTGGTGGTGCACGCCTTTAATCCCAGCACTCGGGAGGCAGAGGCAGGCGGATCTCTGAGTTCGAGACCAGCCTAGTCTACTGATCGAGTTCCAGGACAGCCTCCAAAACAATACAGAGAAACCCTGTCTCGAAAAACAAAACAAAACAAAAAAAAAAAAAAAAAGAGAGAGACAACCTCCAAAGCAATAGGGAAACCCTGTCTTGAAAAACCAAAAACAAAAACAAAGCTCCACTACGATCCTAAAATCTCTTTTGTACAGTCTGACACTTCTTAGGGAGATGTTCTTTCCGAGCTACAAAACCTAGGGAAAAGGTATTCCTTCCAGGATGGAACCAAAGAAACAACTGGCTTTAAACCCACCATTCCCAGGCCAGAAGCGGGTTCCACCCGTCCTGCTCTGGCCTGAAGAAGACATGCTCGATGCATTATTGTTAATGTAACAATCCATAATGCTTCCCAAGAGGTTCCTACAAATTCTCTCAACTCCTAAGAACCCATGGTTCAAGCCCGGGTCTGTCAACTCCGTTTTCTGTGCTTGATGGTCGAGGTTCTCGATAAACACAACGAAAGCACCCAGCCATTTGACAAGAGGATGGGGAATGGAGGATATAATGTTCAAGATTTCTTCCTTGAAAACGGGGGAGGGGGGGTGGCACAGGCCCTTAATCACAGGACCTGCGAGGCAGAGGCAGGAGGATCTCTGAGTTCCAGGCCAGTCAGGAGAGGACAGAGACCCTGTCTTAAAAGGGATGGGGGTGGGAAGGTACCCAAGACAGCCAAGAGGCAGAAAAGTTAGGCACCAAAGAACACTAAATCCTTATAGTATACACTTAATCTCTCCAGGGTCCAACTGCAGAATGCTGAACTCAGAACCTTAGGATGTGGAATCGGGAGAAGGTGAGCAATCCGGGTTGGGAAACCCCCAAGTAAGCCACAGGGATGCAGACTGGGCTGGCAGCGTCCAGAGAGTCAGACCCCAGGGGCCCGCCGGGACCCTCAGCGCGCCGCCACCACACGGGCGGCGCCCCCGCGAGCTTTCAAACCGCCGCCCCGGGAAGGCGCTGCGCCGATTGGAAGTTCCTCCACGACAGTCACCAGAACAGGGCCATAGCGGTAACTCTTCAGCCAAGCCCTCCCAGACCTCTGCAAGTCCCCGGGGGGACCAGACCTCTGCACTCCACCTCCAGGCGCGGTCTTCACCGGGTCGTCGCCCGCTGGAAGCACGCAGCGGCGACTCGCGGCGAGACCGACGCCCCCCGACGGGACTGCGCCGTGCGACTTGGAGGGGTGCGACCGGCCAGCGGGGGGCGGCAGCACAAGTGCCTCCGAGTCGGCCCCGGGACGCCGCTCCGCGACCCTCGCCGCCTCGCCCCGTGGGCTCCGACCCACCCAGCCCTTCGGGTCGCCCTGCGGCGGGGGCCGGGCGAGCCCACTCCCCCGCCCGCGCTCTTACCCATCTTTCCGCCTCGCCTTGTAGACGTGCCCGTAGGTGCCGCGTCCCACTTTACACCCTTCGTACTCAAACAGATCCTCCACCCGCTCCCGCTCCGCCGCCAGCTTCGCCTTGAAATCATAATCCATTGTCTGCTTCCCCCATAGAGAAACCGGGACGCGGGGGCCGCCGCCACTCAGTCCCTCCTCCGCCGCCGCCGCTCCACTTCTCCAACAGCCGCCGCTCGGGCGCGCGCGCGCCGCCCGCCGCTCCGCGGTCCGCCTTCAGCAAGGAACTCCTCGGCGGCCGAGGCAGCCACCTCCTCCGCCTCCTCCTCCTCCTCCGCGGCGGCGGCGGAGGCTCCCGCAGGCACCCACAGTCCCGCCTCCCCCCTTCATTTCCTTGTTTTGGAACCTGGTGGGCCGCGCCGCGGCTTTCTCGAACTCATTAACAAACCAAGCGGCCCGCCCCGAGGTTGCGGGGCATCCTGGGAAGCGTAGTTCCACAGGCCTCGGGAGCTGTGCTAGTCCCTCGGGCGTAAGGAATACAATTCCCAGGGTTCCCTGGGCCGTTTCGGCCACGCCTCCACAAGGCAAGAACGCCTGCGCACAGCCGCCGCCCCACCCCCTCAGGTAGCCCGCGACTCCGCGGTTCCTGTAAACTATAGCGCGAAGTTGCTGCGGGCTCTCTGCAAGCCCGTGGGAGCCTGTGGGAGGCAAGCCTCTGCTCTGCCGGAAAGGAGATAACCGGCTCCGAGTGTCCCTGGGCGAAGAAAGCGGGAAGCACCTCACGAGTGCCTTGCTCAGGAGCTCATTCCGGGGCATCCAGGGCCGAGGACCGCGATTTAGACAGTTGTACTACACATTGTTTGTTTTCTTGGGCAATTGATCCTCCTGTTGCCCCGCCCCTTGCCGCGGCTTATTGGCAGAGGCTGGAGAATGACGTCCTCTGTGGTGCGTGGGTATCTCCGGCTTTGGCTTCTTTCCCGCTCTTGATTGGCAATTGGATGTGCTCGGTTCTTCCTGATAGGTTAATCTTTTTTCTTTACGATGCAAAAAACCGTATTTCAAAACCTGAACATTCAGCGGTTTCCCAGCTCTTGCTAGGGGAACCGTGTAACTTCTCGGGCCCACAGCCAATCATCTTTTTCTTGGCGCTCTAGTCGGGTTTTATCCTAGCATATGCGGGGTGCGGTAGCCGAGCTTTAACCATCTGTCTGAGAACAATTAAAGTGCCTGGAAGATTGGAAAATGCAGCGTTTTAAAAAACGATCCTTTTTGCTGGGTTGTAAAGCGTTTTTACAGTATGTGCATAATAGTGAGGCTCACCTAAGGGGATTAAGAAATTTATCGTAATCATGGCATTGATTCGTTATGGTGCCTCAAAATATGACTGTAAGAGCCTAGAAAGTGCCACGCTAAAAATGCGTCCCTCTGCATGTTGATTAATTTTAAACTAAAAGAAATGGAGATCCATCCAGCACACGAGTTCCAACTCCTCTCCACTACCCAAAATAAAATAAAAGGGAACTTTTTTTTTTTTTTTTTTTTGTAAAGAGAATGTTAGCCGGGCGGTGGTGGCGCACGCCTTTAATCCCAGCACTCGGGAGGCAGAGGCAGGCGGATCTCTGTGAGTTCAAAGCCAGGCTGGACCGACAGCCTCGAAAACAATACAGAGAAACCCTGTCTCGAAAAACCAATAAATAAATAAATAAATAAATAAATAAATAAATAAATAAAGAGAATGTTAAATTTATAACAAATTTTGTAAGGCATCTTTATCAGTAAGGCAGCTTAGCTATTCGTACACAACATTACTGTTGGAAAGGCTATCTTTATTCACTTCTCTCACCTTACCTTAATTAGTCTCCACTACCTACTAAAACTTCAAATTCTTGTTCCTTTCTGTATGTCATGAGCTTCAATCATCTGTCCTTTTGGTTTTGTTTTGTTTTTGTTTTTTTCGACAGGGTGTCTCTGTGTAGCTTTGGAGCCTATCCTGGCATTTGCTCTGTAGACCAGGCTGGCCTCGAACTCACAGAAATCCACCTGCCTCTGCCTCCCGAGTGCTGGGATTAAAGGCGTGCGCCACCAACGCCCGGCCATCTGTCCTTTGAGTTAGGTTTTGTAGAACTCCTGTTCACACATCTACAACTAACCTTGTAGACAAGATGGAGGATATTTGTAGTCCCTCCTGCTCTTGGCAGAGTCAAGGAGAATCAATCTCTTGAGCACGGGAGTTTGGAGACCCTAGGTAGTTCTGCTCATTGGGTTTGTGCCATTTTAATTTGCAGACTAACCAAGCAATTTAGAAATATAGAGTGAAGTTATTTCTCCTCCCCTATAATGGCATGACTCACATATTACATGCTCAGATGCAAATGTAAACATGGCTAGTGCTGGGATAGGGTTCATATGTAACACTGAGTAGGAGAACAAAAGGAGGAATGGTCAGTTCCTCCTGAAGCAATATGGGTAAAGTATGGAGCATTGCCTGCTAGGTTTTTCAGAAACTCCTGTAAAACTAGAGTGGAGTTGCTCTTTTTCCTACCACAGCCCTTTCTGAGTTACTTCCTCAAATCTTGAGGGTCGAGGTTTTATTTCAGTCAAGAATCAGTGTTGGTGCTGACAACGTAGCTCTCTCGGTGGACTGCTCGTCTAGCATGCGCAAGCCCTGGCTTCAATCCCACGCACCACACACATTCAGGCATAAAACCATGCATTCCTGGACCCCCAGCAGTGGAGGTGGAGGCGGGAGGATCGGGAACTCAAGATCATTCTCACGTACAAAGAGAGGGAAAGGGAAGGGAGGAGAGGAGGAGGAGAGAAGAAAGAGTCCCACTTCACTGAGTATTGTACTTCTAAACAAACAAAGATGTCGGCAACTTTAAAATGAACTGCAAGGGCACAGAGCACAATGGTAAAGTAGGAAGGCTAACTTCCAGGCTGGGTGGGCAGCCTTCATTAGGAAGCAGTGTGAGCTAAAACTTAAAGAGTGAGTAGAGCCTTGAAGAACCAGTGAGAAAGCAGGGAGCATAAACCCATCAATCAGAACAGCCTGTGCTCTTGTCACAACACGACACATTATGAGAAAGTAACTAGTAGGGCTGGAGAGATAGCTCAGCCATTAAAGGTCAGGCTCACAACCAAAAATATAAGAGAAAGCAACTAGCTTGAATACTGCAGATTAAGCCGAAGAAAGGAGTGGACAAGACAAATGAGCAGGTGTCAAATTATAAGTCTGTATGATCAATGCCTGAGGTTGTATTGTTCCATAAGTAATAAGAAGGCATTAAATATTTGTCGGTCTGTTTCAGGGACACACTATGTAGGCCAGACTAGCTTCAAACAAAATCCTCCTGCCTTGGCCTCACAAGTGCTGCATTACAAATAAGTACTACAATGCCACACCAAATCCAGTAGATTGTGTGTGACAAGTTCCACAGTCAAAGGTGATAACTTCAAAAGAAGGAGGTCTCCTGCAAAAGGTTGTGGAGCGCTCAGCCAGAGAAACATACTGGGCTGTGATTCTTACGGCAATTTCTGTTTGTCCTTCTATTCCTTATTTTTTTCACATTGATGAACTGTTCCTGAAAGCCTATGCTGACGTTTTAAACAAACAAAAAAGATAAGAAGCCATCCCCTAAGATGGGGTCACTAGCAGTGACCTCATCTCCAGAAAAACCGGCACTTTCTAAATCATTCATGTCATTCACATAAGTACAAATAGTAAAAACTTCCCCAACAATTAAATTTCATATGGCTGTACATGTGTCATCGAGAGTGGACTTAAGCGTCTGGTAAAGAAAACTTTTGATAAGAAGGAGTTAAAATAGTTGAAATAGCTCAATATTTTAAAACTCACAAGAACTAGGTAATAGATGTTAAACAATAACCATAAAAATTTATTAATTTGATTTAAGAAATATGTGGTTAACCCTGAATGTTTTTATGTTTTGGATTTCTGCTTTACTGTGCCAAGTAATGATAATGTCATATGTTTGGGTTTGCTTAACAAAAACATCCCTCCTGAGAAAATATCTCTATAAAAAAAAACATGCTTGAGAACTGCAAAATACACTCAGATTCAAACTGCCTCTGTGTTTGTTTCTGTTTGTCACTGCTGAATCCTTACCTGCCTCGTCTTCAAGGACCCTTATCCCAGGGACCCCCATAGTCCGTGAGGTAGTCCGTGGCATTATAGCCAGTTTAACAAAGATTTCTGAGCTAAGGAAAAATAGAATCCTCCTGGCAATCTTGTTCAGGAAAGATTCAAGGAAAATGCCAGTGAACACAAACTGGGTAGCAGTGTGCATTATGAGGAGGGAGCAGTCTTATATACAGGCTTACAGCGCATGAAGGAGAATCCTTAATGGTTCCAACTTCTGGTGACAGTCTACACTCAGCTTTATAGCAGATTAACTCCAGTCCCCACCTTGTAAAGGGAAAGCCTTCCCAGCAGCCTGGTTCTAGAGCCGCATCAGTCCCAAATGAACACGCAGGAGGCTATATTAATTATGAAGCTGTTGGCCTTGCTTTTTCTTACTGGCTAGCTCTGACTTAAGTATTTACCCCATAATTGTTAATCTAAGTATTTCTCTTACCGGAGAAATTTTGGGGCTTCCTACCCCATGGCGGTTACATCTCGACTTCCTGTGTTTCTCCTTCCCAGAGTCCTCCTGGATTCCCAGTCCCACCTATCTTGGTTCCCTATTGGCCAACAGTGCTTTATTGACATATACACAGGACTTCTCCCATCATCTCCTCTCTTCTGTCTAAACAAAAAGAAAGGTCTTAACTTTAACATAGTCAAATTATATATAACAGAACAGTTATTAAGTAAGAACACAGTTACAACATTTTGTCTATCAACATTCAGCAAGATTTAAAGAAAATATCATCCATCCCATCCTTGAGAGTTGAAAGTCCTATATGTAGCTTATCTTTAATCGTAACTAAGGAAAACTATAATTATAACTATCTGTCTTCAACTCCATCAAAGACCACAGAAGGATAATATATAAACACTAGGATTGACAGAGACATCTTACTGCCTGGACAGTCACCCGAAGTTCCTCTGTAATGTTGGGGCATCCATCTTCAGCCCATAGGCCACAATGTGTCCAGAAGATTTCTCAGCAAAGCAGGAAATTTCTAACTGTCCATCTGCATTGGCAGTCTGTCAGTCATTTTTCTGTGTCCTTCAGAAAGTCTCGTAGACTCTTCCATGAAGCAGGAACCCTGAATGACTATTTGAGTTCAACAGTCACTTTCCTGTGGGTCCTGCATATCCAGTTTATACAGCAATAGTCAAACAGTCTAGGTAAGAGCAGTTTCTTGCCCAAATGGCTAATCTTGCCATGTTGAAAGCAAACCCCATAACGAGTTTCTTCGATGCCTATCTTCCTCTCAGACGTAATTTATCCTATCCAGCTTATACACTGATATGCTAAACTCAGAGGCCCTTACCCTCTGAGCTCAAGGGACCTTTCTACTTTATAGGTCTGTAGTTTCACAATCAGCAAGACAATCTAAAGGGGAGCATCCAGTTTGGGCTTAAGGTTTGTTTCCTTGTATTGGAGGCTGAGGTCTTTAAGTAGAACAGATTTTTCTGTCTTAAATATTAGAGATTCTTTCCAGGGCTTGTGAAGAGATGTGCTGAGGTAAGTTTCTGGTGGCGAGGTTCTTTAGAGAAGCAACAGAGAATTGAGAAGGAGGCAGGCTTTATATAAGGTTTCTTTTCTCTTTTCAAGACAGAGTTTCCCTGTATATCCCTGACTGTCCTGAAAGTCATTCTGTGGTCGAAGCTGGCCTTGAACCCACAGAGACCCACCTGCCTCTGCCTTCTGAGTAAGGAGATTAAAGGCTTTCACCACCATCACCCCCAACTACATAGGGTTTCTTGGGGAAAGGAGTTTTCCAGAGTAGAAATTTCCAGGCTGAAGATTGGTGGCACATCAAGCCAAACCCAGGGACTCGTGGAATTTTGTACTTAGGGATTGGTGGGTTTGGAGGCTCAGGGATTGGCTGGTTCCAGCTCAGGGTTGGTAGGTTTTCAAACCCAGAAGCAGGCTCGGACCTTTTACCCTACAGGCCATAATGACTGTTTTCAGCCCTTCAAGATGCAGGTGGCCAAGCTCTGCCCTACAGAGGAAAAGAGAAAAAACAAAACAAGATGGGGCCACAAAATCTCACCAATCCTGGGTCACCCTGGAAAGCTCTGCCCCACCCAGGAAACCCGATTTGAAGCCGGCCTCTCACCCAGTTCTCTGCTGCCTGCTTCTCTCCCAAGCAGAAGCAGCCACCTCTTGTGTCTGTCCCAGTAAATCTTGTATGGGGTTTGTTGTGCAGTGTGACTTCGTGGTATTCCTTGGCTCCCAAATGCTTTATCATAGCAACAGAAAAGTAACTAATACACTACACAAATCTGACTTTGTAAAATTTGCACTTGGGGACCAGAGAGATGGCTCAGTTAATAGCACATACCGCCCTTGCAGAGGACCCCGGTGTGGTTCCCAATAACCACATCAGGTCTCTCATAACCACGTATAACTCCAGCACTGGCTTCTGGCTTCTGCAGGTACTTGGACCTGTTGGGAGGCCTTGCTGGTTAGATGTTGCAGTCTATCAAGGCTTAGCAGCTTTCTCCAAGCTGGACAACATGAGGGACCTCCTCCCCAGTGAGACTTCCTGCTCTCACCTGCCCTTATCTGGAGAAAGTCTCTGGTCCAGAGGACTAACTTTATCTGAAGGCTGTCCTGAGCCTGGATGCCTGGTTTATTCTAGTGTGGCACTTGGCATAGTGCCCTTCTAGAAGCTTTCCCCCGACGCACATGTGGTAACTAAGACTTATACTAGGAGCTTTGCTATAGGATCCTGCTACCACACACAAAGCCTTATGATAGGAACTTGCTGTTTAATGCAAATTAGGTGTCTCCCCCCAGATACCATCCCCAAACCTATATACTCTGGGAAAAAAGTGGAGTTGTCTCACTGAAGTTATCTCCCAGAGGGCTATCTCCATCATATCCACAGCCATCTAAACCCAGCTCCCTGCTTCTGTTTCCTACTTCCTCACAGACCATCAGCCCACGATCCTAAGGAAAAAGGAGAAGTGCATACACCCACCCATACACATACACACAGAAGCATATACATAATTAAAAATAAAAAGTAAGCTGGTCACGGTGCTACATGCCTTTAATCCAAGCACTCAGGAGGTAGAGGCAGACAGATCACTGAGTTTGAGGCCAGCTTGGTTTACAGAGAGAGTTCCAGGACAGCTGGGGCTACATATAAAAACCATGCCTCAATAAATAAATACATAAAATTTTAATTGTTTTTTTAAGATAGATCAAAAGACCTTTTCCCCCTGCAAATATACAATAAACACAATGGGCTTCAAAACAGTAACACAGTAAATTGATCAATCCCTGTGCCAAGGTGTCGGTTATTTCAGAGAACTGGAGGTACTGTTTGTTAAATCTCTTCTTGATGACAGCAACACATAGGACCCTTTCTTGTCTCTGACTCCATGTTCCCAGGACAACAGAGAAAAGGCTCCCAAGTCTGCTGTCGCTGGTCGTCTTGGCACTCGAAAGTCTTATCCCCAGTCCTGAGCTTTTTAGCTCCAAATTAGCCCCAGACTGCTGGTTTGGGGCCCACTCTGGTTTAAACAAGCACATGAAGCCTTCATGAGAAGATGATCCCACAGTTAAGAAGCCATAGTCGCGTTTCTGTAAAGAACGTGAAAGGGTGGCTCTGAAACTTAAAGGACTACTCACAGGGCCCAGGCAGAGAACCACGATGAAAGAGACATACCTGGACAGTTTGGTTCAAGTCTTAAGGAAAGGTTGTGCCTGCCCAGCCTCCAGAGGACCAGTCACAAGGGGAAATGAGCTATAAATCTTTCAAGTCAGGTTCCCTGCATGTGTGAGCAGAAAAAGTAAGCAATCTTGGGGTGGCCTGTTCATTCTTATATGCTTAGTCATCACAATTTGCAAACTATGGAGCAGTCAGATTTGAACAGAGAAGTAAGATTTCTTCTGCAACTGTTTTATGTACAACAGAGAAATATTCTAAGTTTTGGTTTTCATTTCTTCTGTTTATTTTCTGAATCAGGGTCTGTCTTAAACCAGGCTAGTCCTGAACTTCTTATGTAGCTGAGCATGATCTTGAACTCCTGTTCCTCCTGATTCACCTAACCAGTGTTGGAATTACAGGCTCGTAGCACCACACCCAGCTACAGAAACCGGCATTTTCTCTGTGTGTAGCAGGGAAGGAAGATAATGACTACCTGTATAGTGAGGTGTAACTGTATTAATACATGTTGAAATGCTTAGGCTCTGTTAGTGCAAATATCAACAAATTTAAAAGGTCTTGGTATGGTGAGACTAGTTCTTCTACACAGCTTTTCCTGTAGAGACATGCACCAACTCATACTCACCCCAGATAAGACACTGATGACAGGCCAAGGAAACCATCCTACCAAATTCCAGTTCAGCATGCTAAAAAGTGTATTGAAGTTACTTACGGGAACATGGGTAGCTCACAGGCAATTGCATCTCCAAAAAGTTAACCCCAGCTTGGGTGCTGACTCACAAAAGCTACAACCCTGGAGTGCTCTGAACATGCAAGCAGTCTCATCTCTCCCAGACGATGTTACTGCTTATACAAACTTGGGAAGGAAGGGTAGCCTTATGGATCTGATAAGTTTCGAGGATTTCCTGAGACCTATGAGTTGTTTACATTCCTGAGTTAGCCAGGAGGAAATTGCTACACAGGGTCCAACCTAAAGACCTTAAGCATATTTAGGAGACTAGGCATCATAACTGTGGTAGATATGGTGTTTACTATTTTTGTTTTCACCTACTGCTTTAATGATATGAAACAACAGAAACTTACTCCCTTTTAGTTCTGTAGCCGAGAATCTGAAATCATAGTGTCCTTAGAATCATGCTCCCTTGGGTCTAAGAATGAACCCATCTTTGCCTTCTGCAGTTTTTTGTGCCCTCCAGTGATCCTCTGACCTCTGACTCTTCCTCATGGATTTCTTTGTCAGCCCCTTTCCTCTTCTTTTGTTTTTTTTTTTTTTTTTTTTCGAGACAGGGTTTCTCTGTAGCTTTGGAGGCTGTCCTGGAACTCACTTTGTAGACCAGGCTGGCCTCGAACTCACAGAGATCCGCCTGCCTCTGCCTCCCGAGTGCTGGGATTAAAGGCGTGCGCCACCAACGCCCGGCCCCCTTTCCTCTTCTTACAAGGACATCAGTCTCTATATTTAGAGTTCACTCTAATCTTACATTACCTGTCGTAACCCATCTTTAGTAGCTCGTCTTTATGGTGCCAGTCTGTAGTTACCTGTCTTGGGGGCCGTCTGCTGCAATTCCATCAGCATTAACCACTGCTCATGCCTGAGGAGGGGAATATGGATTGATAAATGGCAGATAAAGATACTAAAGAGGAGAGAGATACACAGGGTAGTATCAGGAGGGTAATCCAGTGAACACTGGATGCCCCAGGTTTATTCTTCAACATTCTTAAAAACCCCAACCAAAAAGGGGAAGATGTCAAAAGACTTCTTTATCAAGATACAAGGAAGAAACAGATCTTCCTTAATTCTCCAAACATTTGGTAACAATGCATTAGACTAAATTACTTGTTATCTGGCCTCAAGGGTTAAGAGTAACCTCACCTCAGAGAAAGTCTCTTGTTATTAGGTAAGATAACCACACCTAAGACTAATCATCCTACAGTAGCCACACCTTAGACCTTTAGGTCTTATGACTTTAACCTTGGAAGAGTAAGGATAGTTTTGAACTCTCTGACCTTAAGCGAAGATAAGTAAAGCCATTTTTATGGGTCCTGATAATTACCACATTTTTTTTTTTTTGGTTTTGGATTTGGTTTTCAAGACATGGTTTCCTTGTGTAGCTTTGGAGCCTATCCTGGCACTTGCACTGTAGACTAGGCTGGCCTCGAACTCACAGAGATCTGCCTGCCTCTGCTGAATTTAAAGGCATGTGCCACCACCACCCAGATCTCTCTTTTTTTTTAACCACATCTTTATTAATTATGTAGGGAAAAGGGGCCAGCCAAAGAAACACATCCTGAACAAAGTCAAAGAAACACACTCTGGCCCTGCAACCAGAACCAAAGAAATATACCCTGACCCTGAAACCAGTGCCAAAGAAACACACTTTGTCTCTGGAATCAGAGCCAGTGAAAGAAATACACCCTGTCCCTAAAACTAGAACCAAAAGGCTAAAAAGGACCAGTGAAAGAAACACACTTTGGCCCTGAAACCAGAGTCAAACCTGACCCTGTGCAGAAAAGTAGCCAATCCCTGAGCAGGAGATTAAAATCTGACCAATCCCCACCCTGGAAGCCCTATACAAACCCTGTGTCTGTTTAGCTTGTGGCTGTTCATGCTACCTGGCTGTCCTCTTCTGGATTCTTCCCTCCCAATAAACCCCTTGAACGAACTTTGGGTGAAGATCTTCTTTTGCGGGTGAAGATCTTCTTTTGCGGTGGAGCAGAGACAACCCGGAAACCTTGCCCTGGCAGAGCAGAGTTGTTACACTCAGCTCTCCACTATCAAGAGAGCAGAGCGGAGCTGAACTGTAGCAACTTCGACCCGGAAACCTCCTCCTGCCGGAACAAAACTGATACACTAGGCAAACACCCCCAGCTTGAAGACCCTCTCCTGCTGGAGCAGAGCCAATACATTGAGGAAGCTTTTCTCTGAGGCAAGGCTGTAAGCTGCTACGCTTTCTGGGGCCTGTGTAAGTCCTTGGCTCCCAAGTTCCAGGATACCTTTCCATCTGAGCTGTGTAACACTCAGTATTCTGTGACTCCCGGGTACCAGAATACCTGTCCCACCCAATCGTCAAGATGCTTACAAATTACATCTACAAAGATCCTATTTTCATCTGGGTACTATAACACAGTACTTAGAATGCTAAGACAGAGGATTGCTTTGGGTTTGAAGCCATCCAGGGCTATATAGTAAATTCCAGGACATTCTGGGCTAAAGAGAGACACTGCCCCCCCCAAAAAACAAAACAGTTTGGTATGGTAGCACTCAAGAGGCAGAGACAAGTGGAACTCTTTAAGTTTGAGGCACCCTGGTATAGTGAGACACTGTCTCAAAAGAAAAAAAAAGTCAGACAAGCACACAAAGATATATATAGAGAGAGATATGACTATTCCTTTACAACAAAAATCTTGTAAGTAGTTTGATGATTGGTTAAATAAATAATTGTATTCTCTTCAATGTGTCTTTATATGAACACTGTAGATCTAGATTGTTTTGCTAGAGAAAGACTTCAATTTATATAATGGGCTTAAAAATACTCTTTCAGTGTCAGGCATTGGTGGGGCAAACCTTTAATCCCAGCACTCAGGAGGCAGAGGCAGGTGGATCTCTGTGAGTTCCAGGCCAGCCTGTTCTAAAAGCAAGTTCCAGGACAAGCTCCAAAGCTACACAGAGAAACCCTGTCTTGAAAAACCAAAAAAGTAAATGAATAAATAAATAAAAACTCTTCAGAGACATATAGACAATAATGCCATTAAATACTACATTATGAATGATTGCCAAAATGTTTTCCTTTATGACATCTCTCAAACAAATACAGATATAAATAATTGGAAATGTAGCATTTATGTGAACATCGTAGATCTAGATTGTTTGCTAGAAAAAGACAAATTTATATAGTGGACTTAAAGATACTCTTTAGAGGCATATAGACAATAATGTCTACATTATTACATATGTAATACTACATTATGGATTATTGCCAAAATATTTTCATTTATGACATTTCTAAAACATTTCCAATTATTTATTTCTATTTTAAACTCTTAGAAAACTCATAGGTATGTATGTATTAATATTTCTACTATGTTTATTTGTTTATTTTTTCTTGTTTGTTTGGTTGGGTTTTTATGTATGAGTCAGTGTTTCTCTATGTAGGCTTGGTTGGCCTGGAATTCACTATGTGGACTAGGCTGCCCTTGAACTCATGGAGATCCCCTGTCTTAATATTTCTACTTTAACATCATAAAGCATAAGACATCAATTGGTTTAGAGTTTGGGTGTTTTTGTTTTCAATATTTTTTACTTAGTGTGTCTATGCATCTTATTGGGAATAACTCCTGTTGAGTAGACTGATAACATTTAAGATGATGAAGAATTGATTCATATTAGTAGATACAAAATACTTTTTATTTGCAGTGGGGGGTTAGGGTCCCAGGCACTGCACATACTGGGTAACTGCTCTGCTGCTGAGCTACAGTCTCATACTCTAAGCACTGGTTTCCTTAGGCTGTCTACCTGCTTCCTATATCAGTTAGAATGCTTCTGACCAGGGTTCTGTCACATCCATAATGCACAAATAACCTGTTCTCTGATTGTGTAACTTAAGATTTCTAAGAATTAGCGTTTATCCATTCCTAGGGAGCTTCTTTAGCAATTGTATGTTAGCCTCTGCTGGTTTTTAGTTACACAAAAGAAGAAATCCAACCTGTATCTCACCTATATTTAGTTTTCTGCTATGAACAAGACTTTTAAAAGTCATGTCTCCTTATAGTAACAATTATTCTCCCATTGCACTGATAAAATACCTTCCATTAAGTTCCTTGATGTTCTTTTTGGACAAGGATCCATGTGATACATCCTTTCTAACTGAATAGATGAAAATAGTCCTTAGATTGACTTGTATGTACTTTATATATTTCAGTTTTTTTAATTTTGTGTATTTATTTTTACACTACTAGGGATTGAACCCAAGGCTTTGAACATACTAGACCAATGCTCTACTACTGAGCCATACCCTCAACCCATGGCACAAGAAAGGGAAAGAAAAGAAAATAACATGTATTGCATACCTACATGACAAGCACTGTTAGGGGACACAATTTACAATGTCTTTTATTCCTGTAATAATCTTGTGGACTAAGAACATTACAGTTAGAAATGTTTCATGATTGTGACTGGTTGGCATCACACTCGACCAGCAAGGAAGACGCAACACCCAGACTCTTCTTTAAGCAGTTTATTCAGAAACCTTGAACAATTTTCTTCTCCCGGAGAGCGCCAGGGAGTGCCAACCCACAGCTTAAAAGCCCTTGGGCAGCCAACCCCAGTATGCCACGTGGAACATGCAGATAGGTCCACATACGCAGAAGCAAGCCTGATATCCAGCCTTAACCAAATACAGGTGTTGTTTATCATAGAGAGCACCTGTTGTCGGGCTAGCAGAAGGCGGAAGCCAGCACCATCTTGAGAGTGCGGCACTTTGCAGTTCTCTACAACTGCTGGGTATGAATGAGCCTTGGGTTTTGATTTTTATTTTGTCTGTCTGTCTGACTGACTGTCTTGAACTGGACCAGCAGGTTGTTCTTTGGTGACAAGGTCCTAAGAGGGAGGTAGCCAAGAGATGAGAAGATAAAGAAGACAGAAAATCTGGGTTTGGGAGGTCTTGCATGAGCTGTGTCTTATGCCAAGCAAGTTTATTAAGAAGTACAACTCCTTATATACTCTTTTGAGGGGGCAGGGCTGTTAGACTGGACAAAGTCAGTATAATCTATCATGCAATGGGATAAAGTTAGGAGGATACTTCAAGCAATATTTCACAAAGGGATCACAGTGTATCTCAAGAGAATTACCCTCCGAGCACACAGCCACCTGATGTGAAAGCAGGTGTCTGAACTCTGATCCCATGAAGGGCAGCAAATGTTCACTTTTAATGACTTAGCTGCCTCTCCACTCCCAGCTGAGACTTTGATAAAAGTGACCATGACAAACAATAGATTTTCAATGTAGGCAAAACAATTTTACCTGGAGGCAGGAGCCATTGAGGACTTTCATGAAGAGGAGAGATCAAGGGCTGCCCTCATGCCAAGCTGTCTTCCTTGTTAGAGGCTGAACAACTGACGACTTTATGTGAGATGTTTTGTTTTACTGTATTTTGTTTAAGAAAAGGTCTTGCCATGCAGCCCAGGCTGGTCTTGATTTCCCAATCTTCCTGGCTCAGTTGAGATAGTTACCACCACCTCCTTAAGATAGTCTAAAGTTATCTAGGAGATTAGGTTAGCCTTGGCACATCTGTGAGGGACTATCTAAATTAGGTTATTCTCAGGGTATGCTCATGGAATGTTCATAGTAAGTTAACTGAAGTAGACAGACTAACTTAACTGCATGGTCCTGGACTGAATAAAAAGGAGAAATAAGAGCCAGGCATGGGGCTGGAGAGATGGTTCAGTGGGTAAGAACACTAGGTAGTCTTCCAGAGGTCCTGAGTTCAATTCCCAGCAACCACATGATGGTTCACAACCATCTGTAATGAGAGCTGGTGCCCTCTTCTGGCCTGCAGGCATATATGGAGACAGAACACTGCATACAAAATAAATCTTTAAAAAAAAGAGAGAGAGCCAGGCATGGTGGCACACACCTTTAATCCCAGCAATCAGGAGGCAGAGGCAGGAGGATCTCTGTGCCAGACACAATGTGACCAGCTTTTCAAGCTCCTGCTAGCATCACTTCCTTGCCATAATGGATGTGCTTTTGACCTGTGAGCCAAAAGGAACCTTTCGTCTCTCGAATTTACTTCTTGTCAGGTGTGTTGTCACATTGAGACAAGTCACCAGTGCATTCGGCCTCCCAAGAACTGGGCTGCCAGTGTGCATTACCACCATGCCCAGCTCACCTGCACTTGAAGTTGAAACCAGGGCTTCTCTGCTATTCCAAAGATCCTAAAACCATCTTTGCCTGTGCTTGCTAAATGGAACAGCAAAGCCTGCATGACAGCACATCTTTTTTCCCCAAATTCAGTTTACTCAATATGTTAAGCCCACTGTCCAAGAAAAAAAAAAGATTCATTTCAAAATTTCCCCATTTGCTGACAATATACCTAGTTACCCAAGACTTCTTGTTGGGGAAGTCCTATGTATATGTCAATAAAGCACTGTTGGCCAATAGGAATCTAGATAGGTAGGACTAGGAGTCCAGGAGTACTTTGGGAAGGAGAAACACAAGAGAGTCAAGATGTAACGCCGTGGGGTAGGAAGCCCGGAAAGTTCTCCGGTAAGAGAAATACTTAGATTAACAATTATGGGGTAATTACTTAAGTCAGAGCTAGCCAGTAAGAAACAAGCAAGGCCAACAGCTTCATAATTAATATAGCCTCCTGTGTGTTTATTTGGGACTGATGCGGCTCTAAAACCAGGCTGGCGGGAAGGCTTCTCTCAAGGAAAAAGCTTCTCTTTACACTTCTGATGGATGTATATGGCAAGATTAATGTTGTTTTCATGCCTAATAACATAAGAGCCATTCTGGAATCTGTGGATTAAGGAGTAATTTCAATGTTTAAGTTTTATTATCTAAAAAATGAATTTCTTAATGTTATAGTTACTGTAGTGATTTCTCTGATGGGTCTGAGAACAGTAAATTAAAAACCTAAAAATTAGTCACCATTTTAGATGGCATATAGAACATTTGTGACTCAAAGGAAGAGGTCAGGATATCAGCATGAACATGAGTTAAGAATAAGTTTATTCTGCCCTCATAGAGGACTTTGAAGGACTCACGACTTCACCTTAGGAGTGGTGGAAATAGCAAGAGAACTACAGAAGGGATCTGAAGTTGGGGTTAGTAAGTAATGAAAGGAAGTCATTCGTTGAAATGTCATCTATTTATTTCCAGTGCAGATGCAGTAGATATTGTTGAAATAACAACAAATGTTTTCAAACACACAGACTCAGCTGATGAAATATTGACAGGGCTTGATATGACAGATTCCAATTTTCAATGACATCTTCCACCTCTAGCTTCTGAATGCTGGGATTGGGGTGTCAGTCACCTGGATTCCAATTGTGAAACACTCACTACCAACAGCATCATGCACTAAAGGGAAATATGTCATTAAGGAAAAGTCAATAGATGTGGCACACTTTTAAATATTTATTTTTACTCTTTGATTATGCATGTGACTCTGTGTCTGTATAAGGTATGTGCGTGTGGTTGCAATTACCTTCAGACACCAGAAGACATTGGATCCTCTGAAACCTGGGTTACAGATGCTGTGAGCCACCATATCTGGATGCTGAGAACTCAAGTCCTCCGCAAGAGCAATACACTTTCTTAACTACTGAGCCAGGATGTGGCAGACATACTGTGGTTCATTTGTCAGTTTGCATAACTGGGGGTCAAATCCAGGATCTTGCTTGTGCTAAGCATGGGCTCTGCCACTGAGTCCACCCATATCCTTGGTTTTATTTGAGGAAAATTCTTTAGGTATTCAAACCATCTACTATCCTGTCAGTCAGCAACCACTAACGCTGAAGCAAGACCCTCTACAGAGAAAAGATTGTGCTTCACTGAAGGCACAAGTAACAATGAGCATGTTACAGTATGAGGTCCTTTAGGGGAAGAAAGTTGGGCAGTGGCACGCCTTTAA
Source organism: Mesocricetus auratus (assembly GCF_017639785.1). Classification (NCBI taxonomy): domain Eukaryota; kingdom Metazoa; phylum Chordata; class Mammalia; order Rodentia; family Cricetidae; genus Mesocricetus; species Mesocricetus auratus. The sequence continues at coordinate 3,471,478 of NW_024429199.1, forward strand.
TCCCAGGATGTGTGAGGCAGAGGCAGGCAGATCTCTGTGAATTTGAAGCCAGCCTGGTCTACAGAATGAGTTTTGGGTCAGCCAGAGCTGTCCCCTCCCCCACAAAAAAACCTATCCCCTGCAAAGAAACGTTTTTTTGGTTTTTTTGTTTGTTTGTTTTTGTTTTTTGGTGGTGGTGTTTCGTACTGGGGTTGAATCCCAAGTTTCACACTAATCCGAGCATATGAGCTACCACTGAACTACACCTCGAGCCCCAATCAAGTATTCTAAATTAAGTGCGCGACTGCAGTGATAACTTCACCAGAACCAGCACTACAAGCGCAGCCACAATCTCCCTCTAACTCCATCCCCCTTTAGTTCTTTTCTCAGAGCCTCAAAGTCCCTGTCAGCAACTTGGAGACAGGCGTGGGTGCCCGTTTGCCCTACCTGATCTTCCCAACGTGGTCGCTTCTCTGTACCACTGTTTGTCACCTTGATTGTCATGTTGTGGTGAGTGGCAGATTCAAGCCTGTTAGAACTTCTGCCCACAAACTCCAATAACAAGTTTATCTTTGAATTTATGTCTCTTCCCTACCCCCCCCCCCCCCGCTTTGGTTGCTTGCTTGCTTGCATGTTTTTTTGTAAATCAGGGTCTGATGAAATTTGGGCTAACCTAGAATTTTTTATGTAGCTGAAGAAGACCTTAAAATACCGATCCTTGCCGGGCGGTGGTGGCACACGCCTTTAATCCCAGCACTCGGGAGGCAGAGGCAGGTGGATCTCTGTGAGTTTGAGGCCGGGCTGGACCGACAGCCTCCAAAACAATACAGAGAAACCCTGTCTTGTAAAAAAAAGAAAATACTGATCCTCCTGTCTCAGTTTCCTGAGTGCTGGCATTATAGACACGACTACATTTATGTCTTGTAAGTGATACCTGATTGGATAATGAGGCATGAGTGTGAGCAGTGGAAGTCTGTCAGGGAGAGGCAGCACCTGTGGTCCTCAGACCACAGGCACCATGAGTAGTGAGTGACTGGTCTGGTAGCCCTGGACACACACACACCCATGCCCAGGCCAGAGTTTGACACCGCGTCTTGTTTTGGTGTTGGTGGGAACACAGCAGGAGCTACGGTGACTCATCAGGAAAATGGGGGGGGGATTTATTTAGAGACTGGACGGATGGTGTGAAACTGGGCTGCCATTCATCTGCACGACCCGCCCCTGGTATGTGCATAAACATTATCTCTCTACTGACAGTGCTCTGGTAATAAACACTCTCACTAAGTTACATAAGATAAGGGCATACACCTGGACACTGCGATAAAGCACAGCAGAGAGCTGTTAAGTTCTTACTGAGGTCAGAGTCTACACTTTGGAGAGCTGCCTCAACACCGCAGAGCAAATATTCACCAACTTTGAAAATTGTAAAAGGAGAGCTCAGTGGTTAAGAGTGTTTCAAAGTCTTCCAAAGGACCAGAGTTTGGTTCCTGGCACCCATGTGAAGTGCCTCACAATCCATGTTCCAGTGTATCTGACACCCTCTTCTGAACTCTGTGAACACCCACAGTCAGAGTCATATAAATAAAAGAAATCTTAAAAAAAAAAAAAAAGATTGTGAAAAGAAAAGGCAAATAAACCGGGCGTTGGTGGCGCACGCCTTCAATCCCAGCACTCCGGAGGCAGAGGCAGGTGGATCTCTGACTCTGAGAGTTCAAGACCAGCCTAGTCTACCTATCGAGTTCCAGGACAGCCTCCAAAACAATACAGAGAAACCCTGTCTCAAACAAACAAACAAAAAACAAAAAAAAAACAAAAAAAAAACAAAAAAAAAGAAAAGGCAAATAAAATAAAAATTGTCTCATTGGTCATTTTGATTCCCAGCTCACACATATACAAGCACATACACACACACATACCCATGCATGCACATACATATATGCAAACACATACATACACACATACTCAAATATGAGTGCATGTGCGCGCGCGTGCACACACACACACACACACACACACACACACACACACTCACACAGAATCTCTACTGTAGGGGATGGAGGAAGCCCTGACTGAATGAAGTCACTAGTGAATGTGTTCTGTTGACATGAGCACAACCATGTCAAGGACCTTAGTACATCAGACCAATGGGAATAGCAAAGCTTTCCTGGGTGAGGCTCAGAGGGATGGTACAGCCTTCCCCCGGATGCCTGAGTGTGAGCAAGTGTTAGCAAGTGACCAGTGTGTACAAATACCAGCAACTGCAGATCCCTCCTCCCAGATTTTATAGCCTGAGACTGCCCACCCACAGAGACCTGCTACTGAGACTAGCAAACTCCTCCCTGTGTGCTGTACCACACACACACACACACACACACACACACACACACACACACACACACTCACACACACACTGAGGTTCCAGGCTTTATTACATACTCCACCCCACCCCACTTACCCCAGCTTTTCTGCACATGTGTCTGTGTGTCTGTCCTTTCTTCATTTCCTTGCCATCCCAAGTCATGGTTCCAGACCCACACTTCTCAGAGCATGGCACTCTACTATATATTCCAAGTTCTAATGGATCAACTTATTTTTTACCTTTATGATGGCTTGAAAGCTATACTCATTCAGGAGAAACTATACTTATACTAGTCATCTTTCCCTGTAGTAGAGATATACAGATATGCAGTGTGATAACTGTGTGTGCTGTATTGAACATGTAGGTGTTTTATGTTTTGTTTTGATTCATGAAGTTTAGCTCACAATGTATTTGTTGGGAGGTAAGTCTACCCAGATAACATGTAGTAATATACACTACTTTCCAAAATTGAAATGAAGGCTCTATGTCTGCCAGGGTGGTCTCGAACTCATGAACCTTTATGAGCCCAGTGCCTCAGCCTCCCTGGTTGCTGAGACTTGGGGCTGTGCATTTATACCAGCTTGTCTAGTTTAAAAGTCAGCTGACCGATCATGTTAAACTCCATCTATGAAATTCCTTCACAGCAACACCTAGATTGGTGTCCAGTTAAATCACCGTACTGTGACAGTCAAGTTAGGTTGAGAGTGCAAGTGCCTGCCTGGTGGGATAATAATGATGGCTGTGAGTTCCTTTCTGCTAGTGCTAGAGAACAAGGGACCGTGGCGGTAAGAATAAGAAAGCAAAAACCGGGACTACAGTGCTCACCCGCAATCCCAGCACCTGGGAGGCTGAGACAGGAAGATCTCTTTTAAAACCAGCCTCATCCACACAGTTGAGAAAATGTTAAGAAGTTGGACCTCTCAGCTCAGGACGTAGGAAAAGATAAGCAGGAAAGAACAGGCTCCATAGCATGTACTTCCATATGTAAAGAGTCATCATGCAAAAAAAAAATGTTAAAGGGACTGAAATGTACCTCAGTGGTAGAGCACCTGCCTAGCAAAAGTAGCAAAGGATCATTGGAAAATTATCCAGTGAATAGGGGATTTACATACAAAGTTTAAGTCCAGATGGAATACCCAGTTTCATTTGAGAGAAGTAACTACTGTTAGTTATTTGGGGTGTATCATCTAATTTTTCTTTCCAAAATGTCTGTCTTAGGTGGGGTGACTGCTGCTGTGATGAACACCACGACCAAAGCAACCTGGAGAGGAAAGGGTTTCTTTGGCTTACATGCTCCTGTCACAGTCTGTCATAATGGACAGTCAGGAACTCAAACAGGGCAGGAACCTGGAGGCAGGAGCTGATGCAGAAGCCATGGAGGAGGGCTGCTTGTTGGAGAATATGGCTGATACTCCTGGGCCTGTGGGCTTCCTGATTCTGAATTCTAAATTAAGGCATATTTGCCCAGCTTGTCACATGCAGGGCCAGAAAAACCACACATTTCCTGTCGAAGGACAGCCTCTTTCCTCAAATGCCCTGTCAGCTGGAGGCCACCAGTTCTAGATAGGAGGGCACGGAGTGGAATTCACTAGTCAACTCCTACTCCAGTGGGCTAATCAGGTTGCTGGGAGACACAGAACAGGCAAGCCAGGAGTGTTGGGTAGTTACAGTTCCTTCGCAGGAAGGGACAAACACTGTTAAGTTCACTATGGTTTCTAGATTAAAACTGCTGCATGCTAAGCCGGGCGTTGGTGGCGCACGCCTTTAATCCCAGCACTTGGGAGGCAGAGGCAGGTGGATCTCTGTGAGTTCGAGACCAAGCCTGATCTACCGAGCGAGTTCCAGGACAGGCTCCAAAACAATACAAAGAAACCCTGTCTCGGGAAAAAAAAAAAAAACCTGCTGCATGCTTTTAGGATAACTGTGTATATTCCAATAGATACACTCAGAGCCTGCATTCTGTCCCTTCATGTCCTTCTCACAAGTGAGATACACCCGTTCAATAACCCTGAACCCTCAACCCTTTCTAACTCCAAGCCTTAAGAGCAAAACCCAAAGTCTCATCTCAATCATACGGGGAATCATACCTAAGTGATGAAGGGGAGACTCAAAACATGGTTCACCCTGAGGCACATTCTCTTCCCAACTGAGAGTCTAGATTTCCAGCCTAGAGTCTCTTTCTAAAATCCATGGGTGCAGTAGGCATAAGGCCCACACCTCCTTTATAACAAGGAGAAATCAGAAAGAAATAACAGGTCCCACACAGCTAAAAAGGTAACAGTAAACAATACTAAAGCAAAGCTGGAAATCTTCTGACTCCATGTCCTACTCACTGCAGACTGCGTAGACAGTTGGCTCCCCAAGGTGTTGTGTGACACGCTCAGCCACACAGTAGATGTTGTGTGTTGGGGTCTCTAGGAAGTGTCAGAGTATTGTGCCTGCAGCAGTCACAGGCTGGCATTCTAGAGCGATAGTTCCTGGTGGTGGGAACAGCCCCATCCATCCATCCAGGATGCTACAGTAGGCATTGCTCTGGGCTGACTGATAGAGCTGTTGACACCTAGGTGGAGACAGCTTTGTCCCAAGCTTACAAACTCTGTGCACCTGCAGAGTTATCACAGGCAATTGCTAGCACTGACGGCCTTGCTCTGCACAGCCACCACCCAAACACACCCAGCACGCTCGAGCACAAGCCATGGCTTAAGTCAGCCAAAGAGCACCGTGCTGGAATTAAGGGCAGAATTCCAAGGTGTGAGGCAACAAGTTCATGGACGGAGCCCTGTCTAGTCCCCCCAAATCACTCAGCCTCCCTAGAGCTCTGGGCTTAAGTGGGGCAGCTTGTGAGATATCAGCAATGAGCCAGGCATGGTGGTGTGTGCCTGAAATCCCACATTAGGTGGGGAAGAGCAGGGAGGCGGGATACTTAATCCCAGGAGTTAGGGACCAGCCTGGGCAGCATCAAAAGACCTTGTCTTTAGCAAGGAAATGTTCTGAAATGTCTTTGGAGTGCTTTTCCATTAACTTGAAGAGTGGCACCTAGCTTGCTTCTGGTCACATTCTTTATCATCTCCCTATTGCTCGCACATGTGAGAGAACGCGTCTGTCCTCCAAAATGCAGCCTCTTTAATTCTGTACCAGCTGAAAGTCCTTTAACTCTCAGAATTCTGGGTCCTTTTACATTGTAATTTCTATTGTTACAACATTTTTTTCTCTCACTGCATTGTGTGGGGCTAAAAGAAATGAGACTGGAGAGATGGCTCAGTGGTTAAGAGCACTGGCTCCTCTTTCAGAGGACCCCGATTTAACTCCCAGTACAGACATGGTGACTCACAGCCACCTGTAACCCCACTTACAGAGGCTCTAACACCCTTGGTCTCCCCAAGCACCTGGCACACATGAGGTACAGAGACATGCATGCAAGCTCAACACCTATACACGAGAAGTGAAAAAAAAAAAAAGAAAGAAACCATGGAACTAGGAATGACGGGAGGCAAAGGCAGGAATATGTGAGTTCAAATCTAGCCAAGTGCCAGCAAGATGGTTCAATGGTATCCTTAGCATGATATCCTTAGTTCAATTCCAAAACCCATACTGGAAGGACAGAAGCATCCTCCAAAAATTGTCTGCTGATTTCTATATTTGTACCATGACTTTCACTTATGTGCATGCAGACAAACAAAAACACAAACATACACACTAAAGGTAGGTACAATTAAAAAAAGGAAAAAAGAAACCTGCCTATGCTACATAATGAAATAGTATCATCTCAGAAAAATAATAAGTAAATAAAACACAGAGCGATATTACATTAGATATTCTCCTGCTGCTGGGCAGGGGTGGCGCACGACTTTAGTCCCAGCACTCAGGAGGCAGAGGCAGGCGGATCTCTGTGAGTTCTAGACCAGCCTGGTCTACAAGAGCTAGTTCCAGGACAGCCTCTAAAGCCACAGAGAAACCCTGTCTCGAAAAAAACAAAAACAAAAACAAAAACAAACGAACCAAAAAAAAAAAAAAAAAGAAAGAAATGTCTTCTGCCAGATAATTTAGTTCATACCTCTTAAATTTAACTCATTTCTTTGCTACTCAGTGAGAGGATAGATAACCTTAATCCCAGTTTCCAATATCTTCTTTCATCAAAATTGCCTTTATGCCATGTTTCTACCAACATTCTAACTGGCCATGACCAGTCATTCCCATCACAGCTGTCTTCTGAGTCCTCACCAGGACTGTCCTAACTCAACCAAAGACTTTTCCACATGTTTTCCCAAGTTCTCCAACTTCTAACTTCTAGAAAGACAACTGACCTACCACTTAGCTCAGTGTCCATAAAAACTTAACACAGTGCCATATATAAGTACTTGATAAATATTTGTTGAATGACTAGATGTCTAAATTAACCAGTTAATTCATTAGACAGAATTTGATTCATTAAATCATGAATACATAAAAGTCATACCCTAGCCTAACCATATTCTAGTCAGGTGGGAGGAACCTGTGAAAAGAAGTCAGAGCTCTAAGTTTTAACTACCTGAGATTTTGGAGCCAACAACAGAGGTCAGGGGCTCTCCATTCTACCCCTCAGTGTCCCCTCCAGTGCTTACAGTCTTGAAAGTCTTCCACGTTATTATAGGATGACTGTGAACGTAGGCTCAGCATTACACATCTTGTGAGAGGCTGCCACATAGCCATGCCTGTGTGTCTTGGTAATGCTGGTCTTGGGCAAAGACTTCTCTGAGCCTGTGGAACACTGCAGGGGAAAGGAAAATCCAAACTGATTCTCTTTCCAGGAATTTTCAGAGTGTGCAGGACTTTGTGTTTACCTTTTCTTAGTCCCCCCTTTATTTAAGGATTAGAATGTTTGTATTACAGAGCTTACTGCTCAGTAGAAGATGCAGAAACTGAAGGTGTATGACAGGAACGCAGTCCTTTATCCACATCCTGGGTGATGCCACACCCAGTTGCTAAAGATCCTGCTGCTGGGAACTGCCGGCAACTCCCCATCTCACACTTCAGATTGCAGGCCTGTCAAGTTAAGCAACACACGGCTTCGCACAAGAGCCGTGAATACAGATGAGTTATGACTAACGTTTATGTAGGTCACCAAGGTATATGCAAGGAAATTGAGTAAGCACAAGGTGACAGGAATCACTCCTCCTATAAAACTCCTGCAGTGTGATTCCAGGGAATAAAGGGAATAAAGCATTAATGTTTTATTCAAATAATTGTCTACAAAAGTTTTTTTGTTATTATTTTTGAGAAGGTCTTGTTAGGGAGCCTAGTTTCTCCTTACCTCAGCCTCCCATGTGCTGAAATTACAGGCTACACCACTGCCATAATTGGCCCACAACTGCTTTGCGGGTGGAGACCAGGATGACCTTGGGTGTCTTCCTCAGTTATCCTCCACCTTATTTTTTTGAAAGAGGCTCTCTTGCTGAACCTGAAGCTTACTGATTCTGCCATCGTGGCCCGTCAGCAAGACCCTGGGATCCTACGGCCACCTTCCCGGCACTGGAATTAATGGCATGACCATAATCTCCATTTCCTAGATTTTATATGGTGCCAGAAAAACAAACCCAGTTCTTTACATTTTTATGGCAAATAATTTACCAGTAGATCCATCTCCCCAGACCCATAATTGATTTTTAAAATAAAAAATAAAAAGGTTAGGGACTGAGAGATGGCTCAGAGGTTAAGAGCATTGGCTGCTCTTCCAAAAAGGTTAGGGACTGGAGAGATGGCTCAGAGGTTAAGAACATTGGCTGCTCTTCCAGAGATCCTGAGTTCAATTCCCAGCAACCATATCCATCTGTAACAAGATCTGATGCCCTCTTATGGTATGCAGGCATACATGCAGACAGAACACTGCATACATAATAAATAAATAAACCTTAAATAATAAAAAGGTTAATTTGGAAAGATGGAATAACAATATTTGCAAGTAAATGGAAAATGTTCAAGTAAACCTAGAAAAGATTGTGTTGAATGAGGTAACCCAGATCCAGAAAGACAAATGCCAAGTTTTCCCTCATCTATGGTTTTGTGTTATTAGAGTTTCTATTGCTGTGGAGAAACACTATGACCATGACAACTCTTAAAAAAGAAAATATTTAACTGGGGTGGCTCTCTTACAGAGGTTCAGTCCATTATTATCATGGGGGGAGCTTTGGCAGTGTGCAGGTAAACACGTGCTGGCTACATCTTTATCAGAAGACAGCAGGAAGTAAACTGAATGTCACACTGAGTGTACTTGAGCAAATGAGACCTCAAAGACAGCTCCCACAGTGGCACACTTCCTCCAACAAGGCCACACCTACTTCAACCAGGCTACACCTCCTAATAGTGACACTTACTTGGTGGGCCATTTTCTTCCAAATCAGCATAGATTCCTAGCTCCAAATCTTCAGATGTGTGTATAACCCAGAGAAACTGCCCAAACCAGGAAAGTAATATGGGACCGTGGAGGTAGAGGGGCACTAGAGAGGGGACTGAAGAATATAAGTAATATAAAGGAGGAAATGGGGACAATGGGGAAGCCTTACTGAGAAGGGGAGGTATATCAATATTGAAGGAAAAGGAGGAAGGAGGGGAAAATAACCCGAAGGATGTTTGAAAAGGCCATAGGTAATCATAGTATTCTTTACTTACCTAAAACTATATATAATACATCTAAGTGTGCATACACATACCACACACACACACACACACACACACATATATATATATATATATATATATATATATATATATATATATATGTCAAGTGCCTACCCTCAAGAGCCATTAAATAGCTAACAAAAACCCTAGCTAGTACCAGGCATGAGAAACTGTCTTTGAGGTTGATCAGGGAAATCCAAGTGACTCCTAAAAAAATATAGAATATTGCTATTGCCCATAGCTGCCTCCCAGAGGTTGAAGTTAAGCCTCTATTTCTGAAGACATCGTACCCTTCAGACATAGGACTCAAGCTATATCTGACCTGAAAGATTCTTCTATGAGGACTACCTTTCATAGTACCAGAAGTCACTGTGTAAGGGAAGGAAATCAACCAATAGTACTCCCTGGCTGTGATATCTATGAACTACAAGGACCAGTATAGCAAAATATCCCTAAAACATGTTAACAGTGACACTCATAGCTTGGTAGTAACTAACTGCTGTCAAATTGGATTTAAAGCCCTCTCAATGGAAGGGAAATCATGCCAGGTACTGAAACCTAACCAACTACTTGGGGCAAGGGGTCACAGAGGAGATCCCAATACCAACACTTCACTAAACCAACATAATTCCTAAGTGCATTCTAAATACTAACCCTTATACCACATATAAGCGTAATTGTCATCTCTCTTCAAAGAGGCTTTGTGAAAGATGGTGGCCATTGAAAAAACTCACTGCTGTCGAAATGCAGAAAAGCAAGCTGATCCAGAGGTACCTCCCTCGTCCTAATAGGTGCATCCACAACACAGCTCCTTTAATCCTAGCACTTGGGAGGCAGAGGCAGGTGGATTTCTGTTTCAGGCCAGCCTGGTCCACATAGCAAGTTCCAGAATAGTCAGGGCTACATAGAGAAACCATATTTCATAAAAACAACAAGACAAACAAAAACAGTCTACAATACAACCCCTGCCCCTAAGGCTCAGGAACATCATGCAATAGGGAGACAGAAAGATTTTAAGTATCAAGGGACCCAGAAGTCTCCTGTGAGAATGTATCTCCTAGATGACAGGGAACCCTCATGATACATCAGCAATATGACTGTTTAAACAAGAGCTGTACAATGACAACATGACACCAATGGACACAATAACATGGAAGTGGGAATCTCACAGGGCCCCATGTCTAGACAATGAACTACAGGCAACTAAGGACTACTAGGAGAGGGAGAATTAGTCCTCCACAGGAAAGAGCCCCTAATTGGTTATCCAATATCTAGCAATAAGCCCTAAAATCACATACATACAAACAACACCAAATGGAATCAGCAGGTTGTATTTTTATATGTATGTTTCTATATACATATGTGAAAACACAGAGAAAAAGATGCTATGAATTTGAGATGGAGTGAGGGAAAACCATGGAAGGGGTGGGGAGAGGAAAGGGAAGTGGGAATTTCTATAATTATACTTTAATTGATTAACTAATTTAATTAATTTTTTTTCTTAAAGTTGAGCTTTAGAGGGCTGTGAATGTTGCTTAGTGGTACAGCATTTCCCCTGAGTTTAATCCACAGTGCAGCCAGTGCAGCAGAAACAAATAGATAAACAAATCTACTAGTGAGTTAATTAAAGCAATAACTAGATAAACTGAAGTGATTGCTGCAAATATTTTTCTTAGAAAAGTGTATTTTTTAAAGATTTATTTTTAGGTCCAAGACAGTGACATAAGTGGTGTGTGCATCCTGGCATCTCTATGGCTGGTGCACTGGCCCAGGAAGAGGCGGGCTCAGCTCTCACTGGCCCAGGCAGAGGTGGGCTCAGCTCTCACAAGGAAGGCTCTCACCTATTTCATGCTATTGTGCCATATTGGAGTGTACATGCTCAATGTTTTCCTGAAATCACACAACCAAAAGGAGTACAGACCTGAGTTGTGTACCAATCCCCATCTCTGCATCAGGACCAAGTCCCTTCTCTGGGGAGATGGTAGCCATACTGTCTTCTATAAACCTCACTCAGTCAGAACCTACTTCTGGCTGTCCATAAAGATGAGTAAAAGAGAAGCTGGACCTCGTCAAGGCAACAGGGACCTTAAGAGCTGATTTGGAGCATTACTTTGTGAGTGGATCTTGACAAAAGTGCATCTTTCTATGTATCAAATGGAATGGCTTAAATAAATCATTTTTGGCAGTGGTGACACACATCTTTTTTTGTTTTGTTTTTTGTTTGTTTTTCGAGACAGGGTTTCTCTGTATTGTTTTGGAGGCTGTTCTGGAACTTGCTCTGTATACCAGGCTGGCCTCTCGCACTTACAGAGACCCGCCTGCCTCCTGAGTGCTGGGATTAAAGGCATGCGCCACCAAAGCCTGGCTGACACACACCTTTAATCCCAGCACTTTGGAGGCAGAAGCAGGAGGATCTCTGTGAGTTCAAGGCCAGCCTGGTCTACAGAGCAGATTCCAGGACTGACTCCTTAGCTACCAATAAACCCTGTCTTGAAAAACTAAAACAAAACAAAAAACTTAAAAAATGTGCCTTGTACAGGTGATCTCTGTGAGTTCGAAGCCATCCTGGTCTACAGAGTGAGTTCCAGTACAGGCTCCAAAACAATACAGAGAAACCCTGTCTCGAAAAAACAAACAAACAAAAAAATGCGCCTTGTACCTGAGTGTGGACAAAAGTTTCTGTTCCACCTGGTCCTGCAGCTGTTTAGTCCCAAATAAATGCACAGAGGCTTCTATTAATTTTAAATTATTTGACCGATGACTAAGGCTTCTTATTGGCTAGCTCTCTCTTAATTTTTAACCCATATCTGTTGATCTACGTATCTCCTTGTAGTCTTGGCTTATCAGTGATGCCTGGGTCTCTTGCTTCCTTGGCAGCTACATGGTGTCTCCCCCATGAATCACTCTATGTAGTATTCCTCTTCCCATAATTCTCCTAGTCTGGCCCCGCCTATATTTCCTGCCTGGCTGCATCCTGTCTGTCCATTGACCAAAACAGCTTTGTTCATCAACCAGTAAGAGAAACATATATTCACAGCATGCAGAAGGACCTCCCCCATCACTTGAGTCTATTGCTATGAAGAGACCCCATGACCAAGGCAACTTTTATAAGAGAAAGCATTTAATGGGGGCTTGCTTTCCGTGTCAAAGGTTTAGTCTATCAAAGCAGGAATCATCATGCTAGAGCAGCAGCTGAGAGGTATATACTGATCAATAGGAAAGAAGGGCCCTGGGCCTGGGGTAGGCTTTTCAAACCCCGAAGCCCGCCCCCAGTGATGCACTTCTTCCAACAAGGCCACACCCCCAAGCCTAATCCGTTCAAAGAGCTCCACGCTTGGTTGGGAACCACCACAGCGGTGCTGGGAATGGAACTCAGTTCCTCTCCAACAGCAACAAATGCTCTTAAAGGCTGGGCCACCTCCCTAGCCCTGTTACACCATTTAAGGATCAATGGAAGCAGTGTTAATTGTAAAGCAGCTTACAGCGTTTCTATGTGAATGGAAAATTTTTTCAAATTTTGCTCCGGGTACAAAACTTAGTAAACAATACTGTAACTTCATTATTCAGCTTAAAGAAGTATTAAATAGCCATTCATAGTTACTCATAAAATTCTAGTTTTTAATTACCATGGCAGAAATAGTTTACTTCCTACCATGGTGATAATTTTCATTGCTATCTATCTTTCTTGTGTGTTTCATAACTGTAAACAGTGTCATCAACATGCACAAACATAAAGTTTTTGTGTCAGAACTGAATTGAAATTTGCTTACAAAAAATAAAAACACTATTTTTATTGTTTTTTAAGTTTTGTTATTGAGGTCAGCTGACCTGGAAATAACTGGCCTTGAACTCATGGTAATCCTCCTGCCTCAGTCTCCCAAGTGCTGGAAGTATAGGCATGAGACACCACATTTGGCAAAAGCTATTTTATTTATGTATGTATTCATTCATTAACCTTTTATATTTTTGTAACAGGGTCTTCCTATGCAGCCCTCACTTATATTTTAAAAGTGTGTGTGTGTGTGTGTGTGTAGCAAGCATAGCTTGATCAATTAGATATTAGATATCAAGATGTTGAGGGTTCTTGTTCAGTTACCAAGAGTCCAGTGCCTCTAGCTTCCCGAATAGGTGGGAGTTTGAGGTGGTCAACTAAACCCTGTTGCCACAACAGCCTTTTCCTATAAGTTCTATATAAGGGCTTCCTGAGTGACGTAACATTTCCATAGTGATGGCTCCTTGCTTCAGCTATTCCAATTATTATCTTTCTTAAACAAGAAAGGCATGAGAGACTGAGCCAGAGGGGGAGTTAATTCTTCACTACTGCTGTTATGTTGGCCCATTTTTGTGTTTATGTTATAAAAAGCTTCCAGTACGATGATTCAATAGGTAAAGGAGCTTTCTGCCAAGCCTGGTGACCTGGATTTGAACCCGGGGTTTCACATGGTGAAAGGAGAGGACTCATTCCCACCAGAGTGCTGTGGCAAGCCCACCTCCCATAAATAAATGTAATCAAACTTTTAAATCGCATTTTCTTTTGATATTTACTTGACTCAGGCCTATAATCCTTATTTTTAAAAGATGTGTTTTGGTTGTGTGTCTGGGGTGGGGCACAGGCTCACCTGTATGTAGGTGAAGATCAGAGACAATAAGAAATTGCTCCCTGACTTCTGCCATGTGGCTCTTTGCTGGCAATTACCTTTCTCCACAGTCATCCCTGGCCCCAAGCGTTTCGTTATGCATAGTCAAGCCTCAAGCCTTTACAGTGTAGAAAGGCCTGCTTCCCTTCTGAAACTATATGTGTATTCATTCTTCGGTAATTACTTCCTGGCTTCTCTTTCCAGATATTGCTTAGATGTGGGGACTTTTGACTAATTGACGAATTTATTTACCATATCTCTCCTGTACCCATCTCAGATTCGCCCTGCATCCTCAGAGATTAGTTCAAGTTTATCTCCTGTCCCCCCCCTTTTTTTTGCTTTTTCTCTAATTAAAAAAAACAACAACAAAACAAACAAAAAACATAGCTCTATTAATTCCCAAGCACTCTCTTGATTCTGTTGAAGGTTTTTTGTTTGTATTTTTTTTCCTAGTTACAGTGTTTCCTCTAACTTCTGTGGAGTCTATAAGCCATTCTAGCCTGGGGAGTTTCCACTTCCTCTGGTTTCTTTTTCTGGTTTACATCCATTGATCTCTCTCTCTCTCTCTCTCTCTCTCTCTCTCTCTCTCTCTCTCTCTCTCTCTCTCTCTCTCTCTCTCTCTCTCGTTAGTCTTGAAAGATTTCTTCAATACCTTATTCTGCTGATAACCTTGAAATCATAAAGCTCTGCATGTGTGGTCCTCATGTGGAAACTGGGGGAAGCGGCTCAGCTTATTCCTGACCAGGATGGGCCTCAAATAAAAGGCCCTTCACCTGAGCGTCTCAGTCCCTGTAGGGCAGAAGCTGTCAGTTCTAAGAGAAACCAGTCAGGCTTTTATCAGATGTCAGACTTCTTTGGGAGCGTAGAGACAACCAGGCAGGTTTCCCTCGTAGTTCATAGATTAAATATTTTAAAGAACTTTTTTTTTTTGGTTTTATGAGACAGGGTTTCTCTGTATTGTTTTGGAGGCTGTCGGTCCAGCCCGGCCTCGAACTCACAGAGATCCACCTGCCTCTGCCTCCCGAGTGCTGGGATTAAAGGCATGCACCACCAACGCCCCGCTTAAAGAACTTTTATCTCATAATGCTTGATTCAAAAACTTACCATAAACTATGCACATCCTGACTGAATGTCTAGATAAAGTGTTTCTTGGGGAACATGGGCACGTAAACGTCTTTTTATTGAATTTGTGTGGTGTTGGGGACAAGCACAGGGCCTCACCCATGCTAGGCAACGCTTTCCCACGGAGCCTCACTAAGTTGTCCTGGTAACCCTCAGGATTTTTCCACCTCGGCTCCCCGAGCACCTGGGATACAAGGGAGTTCCAACCAGGCTTCTCCATTTCAATTTGAGGAGTGGCTATTGTTTCTCAATCACAGTATTAGGGGATAAGGTGGGAAGGTGGCCATGGCATGTGTGTAGAGGTCAGAGGACAACTTGCAGAAGTCGTCTCTCCCTGCCCTGTGGAGATTCCAGGGATCCCAGGCTTGGTGGTCACACTTTTACTTTCGCTGGCTGAGCTATCTCATTGGCCTTTGGAAGAGGTTTTTTGCTTGCTTTGGAGTTTTTGGAGACAGGGTCTCTATGCAACCCTAACTGTCCTGGAACTGACTTTGTAACTGGACTGGACTTGAACTCGCAGAGATCCTCCTGCCTCCACTAAAGGTGTTCACCACCACACCTGGCCCTTGAAAAGCTTTCCATGGTGTATCCCCGATGTTTGCTTCACGAAAACTTCCTGTCTACCACTGACACAGAAAGGCTAGGGAAGGGTTGGGAGTTGGAAGTTTAAGCTAGGCTTTAAACTCTTCAGGGGACAGGAGAGATGGCTCAGCTGGTAAGAGCACTAGTCACTTTTCCAGAGGAGCCTTTGGAGGAGTGGTCCACAGCTGCCCATTACTCAGTTCCCCAGGGTCTTATGCCCTCTTCTGGCCTCCACAAGCTCTTGCACTCACGTGGCACTACACAGACACTCACACAAATACAACACATAAGTAAAAGTCAAAATAAATCTTTAAATCAAAATTTTAGAACCTGTACTTCAAGAAGTAACAACCCTAGTCAGTTGTACAGTGGCCCATGCTCCACCCCACTGCCCCCCAAACAGGGTTTCTCTGTGTAGCCCTGGCTGTCCTGGAACTCACTCTGTAGAGCAAGCTGGCCTCGAACTCATGAGAGATCTGCCTACCTCTGCCTCCCAAATGCTGGCTGGTGACTCTTGCTTTTAATCACAACATTTGAGAGGCAGAGGTAGGCAGAGCTCCTCGTGTTTGAGGCAAACCGGGACTACACAGTGAGACCCTACATACAAAAGGAAACGGGAGGGTAGAGGGGCTGGGGATGAAACTCAGTAGTAGAGTATAGGAAGTGCTTGCTTAGCATGCTGGTGACAATGGATTTCATCACTTGTGTTACAACAAAATGTTGCATGCTGTGTAACAAGTACCACCTTTATACAGAAAAGCTCTTATCTTCAATTTCCAAAGCCATGAAATCACCCTGCCTATAATCTAAGTATCCTACCTTCAATCCCTACCCCAGTGTTGGGAGGGGAGGGGATTCAGGGTCTCACACTGAGCTCTGATACCAAACTATCTGCAATTCTGATGTGAATTCAATAAAAGACCACATGGAGGCAGGAGAGATAGCCTGGAACTGAGACTGATGATTTGAGTTCAATCCCCAGAATCCACATGGTAGAAGGAGAGACCACTTCCTTCTCCCCCAACCCACCTGCACACGTGCATATGTGAGAGTATACACACAAAATGAACAAATAAATAATAAGTGAAAAAATGTGGTAGCTGGACACTGTAGCACACACTCGCAATCTTTTTTTTTTGTCTTTTTTATATATTTTTTATTTTTAGATTTAAATTTAAATTAGAAACAAGGTTGCTTCACATGTCAATTCCAGGTCCCTCTCCGTTTCCCTCCTCTCCTCCCATGCCCTCCCACTAACCCCTCCAATATCCCCTCATTTCCCCAGGGAGGGTGAGGCCCTCCATGGGGGTGTCCATAGTCTGTCATTTCATCCAGGGCAGGGCCTAGACCCTCCCCCAAGAGTTCAGGGAGAGTGCATTTCTCATTGTTGGATGGGAGTCCAAAGTCCATTTGTATACCCGAGATAAATACTGATCTACTACCCAAGGCTCAATAAATTACCTAGGTCTCCTCACTGACATCCACATTCAGGGGGTCTTGATCAGTCCCAGGCTGGATTCCCAGGCATCAGTCTGGGATTCAAGAGCTAACCCTTGTCAGGTCAGCTGTTTCTGGGGGTTAAACCAGCCCAGTCTTAACCCCTTTGCTCATCAGTCCTCCCTCTCTGTCACTGGATTCCTTGAGTTCAGCTCAGTACTTAGCCGTGGGAGTCTGCCTCTTCTTCCATCAGCCACTGACACACTTGCAATCTTATAAACATTCTGGAGGCTGAGGTCACAAGTTCAAGGCCATCTTTGAGGACAGCTATAGCTGAAGAGCAAGACTATATCAGAAACAAAACAACAGAAATGTGGGTGTGCTTGTCGTGTAGAATCTGGTAGGCTTTGCTCCTAGATCATACCCCTTAGGTCCCAGGAAACTATTTCATGTTTCTTGATGTGTCCTTAAAATAAGAGGCAACTGAATACACTTACCTCAGACATTCAGGTCTGTGCAATTGCTGATGTAGGAAAACACCTCTCTTTGAAACATGAGGAGGTTTTAAATAACAAGACTAGATAAAGGTTGACTGATTATGTTGGCAAATTCTTCCTGTCAGTGTGAATGCAATAGACTTTGGTGGAATGAAATGTCTTTTCTTAATTTAAGTACCCATGCTCTTGCTTCTCTTAGAATATTAGAAATACTTGAGCTGATGGTGAACACCTTTAATCCTAGCGTTTGGGAAGCAGAGGCAGATGGATCTCTGTGAGTTCGAGGCCAGCCTGGTCTACAAAGCTACACGGAGAAACCCTGTCTCAATCCCCCATCAAAAGAATATTAGAATATAAATTAAGGTAAAATTTGAAATAACTAAAAATGGTGGCCGGGAAACATTTTTATTTTGTGATGACTTACTTTTATTTGTGTATATACCTGTTCTGCCTGCATGGTTGTCTGTGTACATGTATGCCTGGTGCCTACATCCCCTGGAACCGAGTCAAAGCAGTGTATGTAGGTACTGGAAACTGAACATGTTCTGCGAGAGCAGCAAGTACTCTTAATAACTGGACCATTTCCAGTCCCAAGAAACAGTTTTCAACACCAAAAACATTGACGTTATTGTTTTTTTTTCCCTGACTTTTTGAGACTGTCCCATTGTTTAGCCTAGGCTACCTTAGAACTAAAAATGGGCGGATAGCTTTGTGGGGCTCACCCCTACAGGTCCCAGTGATCATACTCAGGGTATCACACTTAGCAGCAAGTGCCCTAATCCAATGGGCCTCACTGTCCTGCCCTGCCCCCAGACACATTTTAAGACAGAGTCTGTATGTCTGGTAGATCAGACTGACCTCAAATTCATAGAGGTCCTCATGCCTCTGCCTCCCCCAGAGCTGGGATTACAGGCATGCGTGTGGTGGTGCACAACTTTAATCCCAGCACTCAGGAAGCAGAGGCAGGCAGATCTCTGAGTTTGAGTCCAGTCTGGTCTACAAAGTGAGTTCCAGGAGAGTCTGGACCACACAGACTCTCAAACAAACAAAAAAAGACAGAAAGAAAAGAAAGAATTATGCAGTGTATTTTGGCTTATAAATGGCTTGTCTACTTCCATTAAGTTTATTGTCAGGTTGTTTTGTTGTTATGATTGTTGTTTTGTGGGTTTTTTTTTTTTTTTTGGTTTTTACAAGACAGGGTTTCTCTGTGTTTTGTGGTTTTGAAGCTGCTATGTAGCCCAGGCTGACCTCAAGGTCATAATCTCTCGTCTCAATCTTCAGAGGTCTGGGGACCCAGGGATGCTGTTAAATATTTGATTCATCCTAGAAATCATCAAGATGGCTATTATATTTTGATGCCATACTCTTACCTTTTTCTTTTTGTTTTTGTTTTACTTGGTTTGGTTTTGTAGGGATAGGATCTTACTCTACAGCCCTGGCTGGCCTTGAACTGGCAGCAGCTACAGGAATAAGCCACCATGCCCGTTCTGTTTCTTTTCTTTCATCCATGTCTGAACAGTCATTCCAAGTAATACAGTTTTCCTGTGTTTGACGTATCTCTTAAGTCTAGATAGTTACAAAAAGAAGTCAAAGAGAGATTTTGAGGCAGATTATACGTATCACTTAAATTTGTCTGCATGTGTGTAGGTGCAACACCTACATGCAGTGCCTGTGGGGGCCAGAAGGGGGCGATGGCTCTCCGGGAACTGGAGTTACAGAAACAAGCTTTCAGGTGGGTGCTGGGGATCAAGCCCTGGTGCTGAGCCATCTCTCCAGCCGGTATATGGGCACTTTTGTTTTATGTGAACCACTCAGGCTTCCTAGTCTCTTCCATGTCTGCCTCTCTCTTTCCAATTCTTTGCCTCCATTGCTTTCCCTTCTGGTTCTTCAGGGTATTTTCCTCCTTCCGTTGCTTCTGTATTCCATAGTCATACCATTATATCTTATCCTTATGTGGCATTTCACACTTTCAAATCCATTTGTCTCTTGGGCATACTGGCACGTGCCTTTAATCCCAGCACTGGGGAAGCAGAGGCAGGTGTGTTTCTAAGTTTGAGGCTGCCTTGGTCTACATAGTGAGTTCTAGGGCAGCCATGCCTCAAAAACAAAACTAGTCCCACTTGTTTGACATTTCTCTGTGAAGCCTCATAAAAGCCTTGAGTAATGGAACTCATCTTTACACATTCTCAGTAGCATTGGTCTCACAGGCTTGTGCCAACCGGTGTTATGTTGGCGCCTTAGTTGCTGTGACAAACGCCGCAGGCACAGTAGGGAAAGAATCTAGGTTACAGCCCATTATCTTGGGGACACTAAGGCAGGAACTTCAGACATAATATCCACAGTCAGAAGCAAAGAGAACACATGATCTTTGCTTGCTCTCAGCTAGCTTTCACTTCTCTTATACTGCTTAGGACCCTCTGCGTAGGGAATGGTGCCAACTGCAATAGGCTAGATCTTCTTCCATCAGTTTTCAATCAGAACAATCCCCCGTAGATATGACCACAAGCCAGCAATGGTCTGGACGATTCCATGTTAAGACTCTCTTCCCTGTGATGCTAGGCTGTGCCCGGCAGAGTTGGTAAATATTTAACAAACAATTCTTTGATGGTATCAAGAGCCCTGATTGTGTTGTTCACTGCCTCATTGAAGTGGATAATTTTATCTCAGCCAGTTTTGTGCTACCAATGTGATATCAATTCACTCCCAAGTTTTCTGAACCTGTAAAAATTGCCTCTCACAAGCAGGAAAGAGCCAGCTTCAGCATTTGGTCATTTTTAATTCAAATTAAAAGCATGTGAATGGCTGCAGGATGTAGCTCAATGCTAGGACACTTGCCCAGTGTGGGCCTGTAGAATCCATTGTCCTTCAAAGCAGCTTGCTTATAATCTTAAACAAAAGAAAATGGCAACACAAAGGTGGTAGGTGTTCCACAGTAAGGGACAGCTCTGGTTCCAGCAGCTAGGAAGGAGTTGAATTCTGCCAGCTGTCATACGGACCTGGAAAAACCCTTGCAGTCTTGAAATCAGGCTGCTGCGTGGACTGTTGTGGACTGAATTTCTGTGACAGCCCCTTGAATTCATAACTTGATATCCCACTCACCATGTGATGGTATTAAGATAGGGAGCCCAGCTGTGACACCCATTTTTGGGCATTGTGTTCTAGAACTTTGAGAAATAAACTTGAATCTTCAACAAAAACAAAACAAACAAACAAATAAAAAAGCAAAAAACCAAAAAAGAAGCTGATCATGGTTAATCTTCCTTGTCAGCAGGCCTGAATTCTGAGTTATCTAGGAAACACACCTCTAGAAATGTTCAAGAAGATGTTTCCAGAGATGTTTATCTGAGAGAGGAAGACCCACCCTGAGTGTGAGCAGCGGCATCCACAGACTGGGGTGCCCGCCCTGAGTGTGAGCAGCAGCATCCATGGACTGAAGTACCAGAATGGATAAGCAACAGAAAGTGAGTGCAGTACCAGCAGTCATCACTTTCTGCTTCTTAGCTGCTGATGCAGTGTGACGGTGATCTCACATTCCTGCCAGCACGTCTTCATTGCCATGATGGACTAATGGACTATATTCGCTCTTAAAGCATCAACGACAGAGCATCCTTCCTTCTTTATGTTGCTTTTGTCAGGCATTTTGCCACATGGAACCAGGTAAGGTGGCACATGCCTGTTAGTCCAGCACTTGGGAGAACAAAACAGGAGGATAGTGAGTTCCAGAGTAACCTGGGTTATGTAGACAACCACTTTTTTGTTTGTTTTTTGTTTTTTCGAGACAGGGTTTCTCTGTATTGCTTTGGAGCCTGTTCTGGAACTCACTCAGTAGACCAGGCTGGTATCGAACTCACAGAGATCCGCCTGGCTCTGCCTCCCGAGTGCTGGGATTAAAGGCGTGTACCACCAACGCCCGGCAGAAGACTGCTTCTTCTTTTTTTTTTTTTTTTTTTTTTTTTGGTTTTTCGAGACAGGGTTTCTCTGTATTGTTTTGGAGGCTGTCCTGGAACTCACTCTGTAGACCAGGCTGGCCTCAAACTCACAGAGATCCACCTGCCTCTGCCTCCCAAGTGCTGGGATTAAAGGTGTGCGCCACCAACGCCCGGCAGAAGACTGCTTCTTAAACTGAAAAAAAAAAAAAAAAAAAGGCAGTCCAAGTTGCATGGCATCCTATGACAGCTATTCCTCATTGACCTCTCTGTGTGTCTCTGTTTGACACCACTCTTTGTGTCCCTTCTAAATTAAAGTCCTGAACTTTGTATTATGTTTTCTTACACAGCTTTGGCAGTCCTGGAAATCACTGTGTAAATCAGGCTGGCTTCAAACTCACAAGAGCTGCCTTCCCCTGCCTCCTGCGTGCTGGGATTAAAAGAGTGTGCCATAAGCCAGCCTTGATCTGAAGCTTATCTTAAGGCTGGATGCGCTCTTTTGGCCTCTATTAAATCATAAAGCCAGGAAAGAAAAGGCACCAGAATCTTTTTAGTTCTTTCTGTTTTGTTTTGTTTTGTTTTGAGAGGGAAGGGAGCACATGTCATAGACCAAGTGTCAGGGGACATTTGGACAGCTTGTAGGAGTTGGCTCTCTCCTTCCAACATGTGGGTCCTGGGGATGGAACTCAGGTCATCCGGCCTGGACACAAATACCTTTTCTTGCTGAGCCATCTTGCTAGCCCAGATTTCCCTCTATGACTACAAATATAATATCTTTACATGTCTGGTGAAATAATATCCTTCAGGAGCAAATATTAAATTGAAGGTATGTTTCTAAGGGAGGTGGGGTCTTCTTTAGTGACTTGGAATAAATGACTCCCGTTTTATAGGTTTTTAAAAAAGATTTATTTGTTTGTTTATTTATTTATTTAGTTATATGTATACAGTTTTCTGCCTCCATGCCAGAAGAGGGCATCACATGGTTATAAGCCACCATGTGGTGGCTGGGAACTGAACTCAGGGCCTCTGGAAGAGTAGTCAGGGCTCTTAACCTCTGAGCCATCTCTCCAGCTCCTATAACTTTAAAAAAATTTTTAGATCAACACACCCCAAGAGAAAAACAGGTTATCAATCTCCTGTAGCAGAGCTGTCTGTCCATTTACCCTGGGCCATCTGCCTGCCTCTGCATGTTCTGCCAGTATAAACCAACTTATTTGTGTTTGAATCACTGTGTTTGAGGATCATTACATCTGCACCCTCCATCAGAGGTAAGCTCCCAGAAGAAACAACATTTAAACTAACACCTCAAATTACTAGAATAAACAAGTTGAGGCAGATCTGATGAGTCACACCTGCAATCCCAGCACTCAGGGAGCAGATAAGGAAGATGAAGAGTTTGAGGCCAGCCTGGACTACATCCTGAGAACCCGTCTCAAAGAATAAAAGTGAAAAAATGAATGTCCTACAAAGAGTAAAAGAAAGGACATTTCAGATAAATTAAATTTACCTAAAGGTAGAAAGGTTAGTATGACTTTGACAAATGAGTGAAGGGTAGAGATAATGAAGTCTTCCGGATGGGAGGTTTAAAAACCAGTGTGAGAGTCAGTTTTAATGGTCATCTGGGAAGATGAGCTCAGTCAGAGGCTGTCTAGATAGGCTGTCCTGAGGGCTTATCTGTGGCTAATTGTCATGACTGCCTTAACTGAGCTGGGAAGACATAACCCACTGTGGGCAGTTCCATTCCTTAGGGTTATACCCTGAACTATTAAAGAGTAGAGAAACTGGATCTGTAAAGATAGCTCAGTGGTTAAGAACATTTATTGCTTTTTACAGAGGACCAGGGCTCAGTTCCCATCATCCGTGTAGTGGATCACAACTGCCTCTAATTCCAGTTCTTCTTCTAGGTTCTCTTCCAGCCTATGACACCAGGAATGCATTGGTGCACATAAATTCATAAAGGCATTCATTAAAAACATGGATAGATGGATGGAAAGATGGATAAATAGATGGATAGATGGATGGATGGATGGATGATAGATAAATAGATAGATGGATAAATAGATGGATAGATGGATGGTTTTGGAGTTTTTTGTTTTGTTTTTGTTTTTGGTCCAAGTATTTTAGAAATGAAACTAAGATAGCTAGGTTAACACAGTTGTTTTTTTTTTTTTTCTTGTTTTATAGTTTTTTTTTTTTTTTTTTTTTGGTTTTTCGAGACAGGGTTTCTCTGTATTGTTTTGGAGGCTGTCCTGGAACTCACTCTGTAGACCAGGCTGGCCTCGAACTCACAGAGATCCACCTGCCTCTGCCTCCCGAGTGCTGGGATTAAAGGCGTGAGCCACCACCGCCCTGTTTAGGCTTATATTCTAAAAATGCCACTTTCTGCCTGAAGTCAATCAACTGAGGTGGCTAAGCGAATGTGAAGAGATCAGTTACCGCAACAGGCCAGAGAGCTTATTCTAGGGCTCATAGTATGCCAGTGGGAGATGTGAAGACAGAGAAAAGAGGACAGATCTTTGAAATATTTCAGGTGCCTGACAAGCCCTATAACTGACTGCACTTCAGGAAATATGGGAAAGGGAGGACCAAGGATGACTTTGGGTTTATGCAACCAGTTAGAGATGATTATTGTTGATCATAAAGAGCCAAGAGCAGAGACACGGAGGTCAGCTAGGATGCTTGAGAACAACTGGGTTTTTGTGTTTTTATGTGGATGAGGCAGATTTTGCTATTAAAAGAAACATCTTTTTTAGGTGCATTAGTATCTAAATGCTCATTCAGTCTTCGAGTAGTCAGGCAGGCAAGTACCTCAAAGATCTAGAATGAAAGGGAAATGCCTGGGCTAAAGAAACATATCGGAAAGGTATTTATAGATGAATGGGTCATAAAAAGTATTAGCTGGATAAAGTAGGTCATCTGGGAAGGACTTTACTTAGAAAGAGAGGCAGAGGAGAGGGTAAGAGCTCTTTATCTCGGGGAAGAAAATCCAACGTGAAAGGAAAGTCAAACAGAAAACTACCACAAGAGCTCAGAGGAGTGTTTCATGAGGGTAGGGCTGGGGATATGGTCTAGCATGCTTGAGGACCTAGGTTCAAGCCCCAGCCTTGGGGGAGGGGCGTCGGTTGGTGTTCTATATCACAAACTATTCAAAGAGTGGTCCTTGAAGAATACAATTTTATTTAATTATTAGGGAGAAAAATCCATTTCTGGGATCAGAAGGAGCAATGAAGAGACAATCTGTCTTGCCATCTTTTGGAGAGTTTTACAGAAAAAAAAAGGATGATAGCAGAAGGGAGAAATAGATTTAAGTAAGGAGTTTTAGAATTGGGGATTGGGCTGCCAGAAAAATGGTATTTGCCACCAAATCTGATGACCTAAGTTTGATCTTTGGGACCTCTATGATGAAAAAAAGAGGACCAACTTCCCAAAGTTGTCCTCTCCTGAGGACGGACTGACACACACACACACACACAGTAGAACAACATATGTTTAGCATATGGAAACTCTGGGCTCGATCCCCAGCTTCTCTCCATCCAAACTGGGTAAGATCCGAATAGGAGTGAATACAAAAGAAAATGAGTGATTATGATCCTGGCACTTAGGAGACAGGAGCTGAGGGGTCTAAAGTTCAATACAATAGAGTTACATAGTTCAAGTCCTTGATTTTAATTCTTAGAACAAAAGCAAAAGGGGGAGATGGCAAAATGTAAGGACTTCTGAAAAGAATTTCATCTTGATTTTATATGCATGAGTGTTTGCCTGCATGTACATTTGTACACCTTGTGCTTGCCTGCTGCCCACAGAAGTCACAAGAGGATGCTGGATCTCCTGGAATTGGAGTCACAGATGGATATGAGCCAGCACGTGTATACTAGGAATCATGCCCCGTCCTCTGGAAGAGCAACAACTCCTCTTAACAACTGAGCCATCTCTCTCATTTTTTTGCTTTGGTTTTTCGAGACAGGGTTTCTCTGTGGCTTTGGAGGCTGTCCTGGAACTCACTCTGTAGACCTGGCTGGTCTCAAACTCAGAGAGATCCGCCTGCCTCTGCCTCCCAAGTGTTGGGATTAAAGGCGTGTGCCACCACCGCCCGGCTTCTCATTTTTATTTTTAAGTGGGAAAGAATGGTCATTAAAAGAAAGAGACTAGTTTAAGAATGATGGTAAATAACTTTTGGACACATTCAGTTTTGTGAAATATAAGCAAAAACTAACTACCTTGGTTAGAAGTACAAGTGATTTGAGCTTCAGTAGAATAATGGCCCTCAAGAAAAAAATGGTATGTTTTACAAAGAAACAATGCAATTCAGTGACACTAGTTAAGTTATCCTGTCTCAAATTAACAATGTTTTACCTTGCCAAGATTCTTGGCACTTTCGTTAATATAAGTTGGGAAAAAGCATAATAGTAATTGAAAAAGCAACTAATTATAAGTAATTGCAAGTCAAATTATATTTATACCACAATTAGTGTTTGAGGTGGTTTAGTAGGCAGTCTTTATTTCAATAAGCAACCATCAAATAATTGAATAGCTTGTAAAACACAGAAATATTCCTTTAATCTTTATTCCAAGTATAACCACATGTTCCTTGAATTACTATTATAATAAATGACATTTATCATATTTTGTCCTAATCCCCAGTTTGAGTTAGATGTTTTTAAAAACATGACAAAAGAAGTCGGGTTGGTGGCGCACACCTTTAATCCCAGCACTCGGGAGGCAGAGGCAGGCGGATCTCTGTGAGTTCGAGGTCAGCCTGGTCTACTGAGTGAGAAGTTCCAGAACAGGCTCCAAAGCCACAGGGTTTGCCTCCTGAGTACTGGGACTAAAGGCTGTGCCACCAGCGCCCCGGCTCAATGATAGTCTTTTTTTTTTTTTAATTTAACAAGATTGGGGACTTCCCCCACTCCAGTATTCCCAAGTAACTAATATCTTTGTTACCATCTTTTGCTACTTAAGATAAAAAAATCCAATTCGACACTTGACCCCTAATTTACACTTTAGTTTATCTTTAGTGAGTGAAAACTCTTGGATACTTCTTTATACCATTATTATATATCCATGAATATCCTTCTTAGGCATTTGAGATAGCACTTGTAAATTTGTGGGGTGGTGGTGGGGGTTGAAATTACTTTGAATTAGTTCATCTCTTTAAGAATATTCAAAGAAAAATATTATCAAACAACCTCGTGTTACACTTAATAAAGCTAGTTCCTGGAAAGTTTTGCAAACTAAACCTCCACCAGTTGACCTAATGGATCACGGGTTGGTAAAGGTGGCTGGTTGGCCGCTGCACTCAGCCAACTCCGAAACTAGGCGAGGCACACGGTGGGAGGTAGGTAGCACAGCAGCCCTCTGAGCTGGGCGCCACGTTGCTCTTCTCTTTTGAAATAGGAAGACAACGCTTCTGGCTATTGTGTAAACCGGTCGAGAGCTGCATTCATTCCCACGTCAGATAAAGCACGAGCCGAATTAAAGCGCATTCCAATCCGACCCCGGGCAACGCGTACGTCACTGACAAACGCTGAGTTTTATTGCCTTGGCTGCGTTCGTCTCGAGGAAACACATGAAAGAATGGTTTAAAAAAAAAAAAAAAAAGGACAAAACCAAAACCCTCGGCTGAAGCGGGGAACTCCATCCGTAGGATCAAAGCCACCACGCCAACCCAGCAGTGGCCACCGCCCCCGCCGAGCCCCGCAGACACCCCTCGAGACTCCCTCGTGCTCTCTGCCTACCAGCCGTATGCAGCGTGGGACAGCCTTGTCTAACCCCCGCTCTCCCCACCAGCTCTACAAGCAACCCCAGCTTCTCAAGTCCCCAGCCGGACAACAGCGCGGTCTCCCGCTCAAGAGACGGCGGCAGCTCCATCCACAACCAAGCTGGTAGACCCCTGCACTCCCACTAGGCCCGCCGCCAGCCAGCCGGCGCTCGGCGACGTTTGACTGACAGCGAGCTGGGCCTATGAGGCCCTGAGGGCGGGGAGATGGCGTCACTTCCTGGCCTGGCGGGGAGGATGCCTTATATAAGGTCTGCGCTCACGCAGAACCCTCGCTTACACAGTATGGCCGGCGACATTAGCTAGCGCTCGCTCAACTCTCTCTAACGGGAAAGCAGCGGACTACAAGAGACTGAACTGTATCTGCCTCTATTTCCAACAGACTCACGTTCAACTTTCGCTCACAAAAAAGCCGGGAAAATTTTATTAGTCCTTTTTTAAAAAAAAGTTAATATAAAATTATAGCAAAAAAAAAAAAGGAACCTGAACTTTAGTAACACAGCTGGAACAATCCGCAGCGGCGGCGGGAGCGGCGGGAGAAGAGATTTAATTTTAGTTGATTTTCTGTGGTTGTTGGTTGTTCGCTAGTCTCACGGTGATGGAAGCTGCACATTTTTTCGAAGGGACCGAGAAACTGCTGGAGGTCTGGTTCTCCAGGCAGCAGTCCGACGCAAGCCAGGGATCTGGGGATCTTCGCACCATCCCGAGGTGGGTGACGGGGCCTGAGGGTGGCTCGCCGCCGCCGCCTGCGAGGCTCGAGGCTCGGCCTCAGGTGGGGCCAGGTCGGCGGGCGGGAACTGGCTTCTCCCGCCGCCGTTGCGGGGCCGCCTGCGCCTGGGGGAGGGGAGGAGGCCGGCGCGGCCGCGTGCTCAGGTAACGTCCCCGGCTGATGGCGGGGCCGGGCCTGGGCTGCGGGGCGCGCGGGCCTCCGGCAGGTGTGGCGCGGGTGAGGGGCGGGCCTGGGCCGCGGGGCTGCGAGCAGGCCTCCCGCCGCGGGCTAGGCGGCCGCGCGTGGCGCTCGGGCGGCGGGATTGGGCGGGAGCGGCCGTGTCGCAGTGCTGGGCCGGCCGCCGCCCCGACGTGCCTTGCAGCAGAGCGCCCCGGGACCCTCCGGGGCTTGCCCACGAGTCTCCTGACCTTGGGTTGTGTAACCTGTGACCGTGGGGAGGTCCGGGGAACGCACGGTGGTGGAGGGTTTGTCTGCTATCGCGGGGTGACGGCCGGCCGGTCAGCCCGGGGATCTATTTAATGCCTTAAGCCTGGAGCAAGGGAACCTGGGGCTCCGCACGCACCGGGGCGGTCACACGCGACAACGGGACGTCGCGCGAGGAGCTGTTGGTGGTCGCGCTTAGAAGTGCGGCAGATAATTGAGGATGCGGGGACCCGGCGGCGCTGACACCGGCTGCCGGCTTTGGGGGCCGGAACGCGGGCTCCGCCGCGATCCTCGGAGCGCTAATGCCACTGGGGTGGCGGAGGAACCGGCGTGGTCCGGTTCATTGAGAGGCGGACCAATGAGCTCCTGGGCCCCTTCGGGAGCCTGGCCCCAGGGTGTGGACCAATGGGCGTTTTAGGAATGTTGGCAGCGCGTTGCAACCGTCTTCTGACAAAAAGCGAGAAGCGAATCCCGGCGGCCACGTGCTGCCGAGACTTTAGAGCACACTGGGAAACGCAGTTCCTACCAGTTGCTGCGGAGGTTTCCATTGTCGGGGGAAATGTAGCTGGACCGTTGTAATCTGTTTCCAAGGCTCATCTGCCATGTGTGCCATTTCCAGTTGCTAACACTTTTCACGTTAATTTCATAATAATCGCGGAGGACCTTATTCTTTTTCACAAATGGAAAACTGGTGGTTGTGATAGGCGTCTCGAAAACCTAGTGTTGTCAGGGTTATTTCCTAGAAAATCTTGGTACTAACTGAATGACGGGATGCTCTAGGAAATTACAAAAACATTTGAAAGCCTGAAATAATCTGTGACACCTTTAATAAAAAAGGGAAGATAGTTTTCCCCAACTTAGAATGGAGCTCTAGAAATGGCTCAGCAGATGACGGTGCGCTTCCAAAGGGCCCGGATTTGATTCCCAGCACTCACATAGCATCTGTAACTGGTTCCCCGGGACCTGACGCCTCTTCTGACTTCTGTGGGCATTGCACACGTGCAGTACAGGCATACTCGTTAGGCAAAATCACCTGTACAAATAAATTTGGGTGTGCGTCGGTGTGTGCCTGTTTAAAGTGTCTCCTGAGCTGGACAGTGTTGGTACACACCTTTAGTGCCAGCAGGTCTACAGAGTGAGTTCCAGGACAGCCTCCAAAGCTTCACAGAAACCCTGCCTTGAAAAAAGAAAAGAAACTGGGTGGAGGGGAAGTCTTTTAAAAGGACAAGCTATTTTCTTTAAATGTTTGAAAACCCCATTTTTGTGTGTAGTAACCAAGCAACTGAAATTTTACTGTTTCTGTGTGATTTTTACATGCTTCATAGATATTTAGCATACATGGTCATAAGCACCACCCTACAGCTAGCCTTAAAAAATGTCACACACTGATCGTTATTTACTATGAGGCTTTTAAAGAAGTGTCTAGAAAACAGTAGGTGGTAGATAAACCTACCTAGTCAGTGGCTTAACTAAGGAGTCTTATAGGAGCCCTGTATCATTTCTGAAATAAACAATTACCATAGGGTAATAGGATTAAATGAACTGATATCTATAGTAATTAAGGTCTTAACAGTTTATGATTCTGTTCTTCCGGCGGAGACTGAGGAAGAAAACAGTATTAGTGACATAAAGTGCTGTGTATTAATGACATCGTAGCAATTTGATCTTTAGGTTTCTTGTTTTGTTTTGTTTTGTTTTTCGAGACAGGGTTTCTCTGTGGCTTTGGAGGCTGTCCTGGAACTCGCTCTGTAGACCAGGCTGGCCTCGAACTCACAGAGATCCACCTGGCTCTGCCTCCCGAGTGCTGGGATTAAAGGCGTGCGCCACCAATGCCCGGCTGATCTTTAGGTTTCTAAGAGTCGGGGTTTCTCTGTGCTGCCCTGGCTGTTCTTGAACTTTTGGCCTCAAACTCAGGAAATCCACTGCCTCTACCTCCTGGGTGCTGGGACTAAAGACCTGTGTCCACCACCGAGTTGTTTTTATCCATACTTTGAGCCCACTCTTAAAGTAAACTTTCAGGGCTTTGTGTTTGGGTCACTTTTCCCATGTAGCCTTGGTTGGCCTGAAACTATGTAGACCAGGCTGGTCTTGGAACTTATTAAACTATGTTGTACTGAGTAATATTGGTAATCAGAAAGTCTTGTCATGACTGAAAATACTGCCTTCAATAGCCATCAAAATGTGAACAAATTAGAAACTGAGGTTACAATATCAACAGATAGTTAAAATAAAGAAGTAGTCTCTTTTTTTTTCTGGAGACAGGGTTTCTCTGTATTGTTTTGGAGGCTGTCCTGGAATTCGATCTGTAGACCAAGCTGTCCTGGAACTCACAGAGATCCGCCTGCCTCTGCCTCCCGAGTGCTGGGATTAAAGGTGTGTGCCACCAACGCCCGGCTAAGAAGTAGTCTATTTTTAAAGCATATTGAACACAAGCCTACAGAAAGAATTAATAAATTTAAAATATCAAAAGATACACAGAGGCACTGTGTGTATTAGAAATAAGGATTGCTTTTCACACCTTCTGCAAGGAGGGGACACCTTTAGAACATAACCAGACTTGATAGTTTTAAGAAAAGATCCAATTGGCCAACTGGTCTATTTGTGTTTACCAGTAAAAGCAGGAAATATATCTTCATATGAAGACTTGGGAATTTTAATAGCAGTTTTGTGATACTCCCAAATGAAAATAGTTCACTAAAAAGGGAGGTAATTAGGAATTTAGTGGCACATACCTTATTAAAAATAAAGAGCAAATGGATAGTTGTAAAATCATACAACAGAATGTTACCCAAAAATAACTGAGCTTTTGATTATACATACACTACATGAGTAGTGATGAAAACAGATATGCTGAGAAAAGAAACCAGGCAAAAGTACATGATGTAAGATCTCATTTCTGTAAAAACAAGTGCAAACTAATCAGATAAGACTGGTCAATGGTAGACTGCAGGCCTTAACAAAGGGAGGAATGGATTGCAAGGAGCAGGAAGGGCCTTTCAATAACTGGGTATTGTGGTATATGCTTTTAATCTTAGCATCCTGTAAGCAGAGGCAGGCAGCCTGAAGCCTTCTCTTCAAGATCCAGGATGTGTTGCTGAATGGTGGAGTTGAATGAACATCTTTCTGTGTTTGTATGATTTCAGTCTGGCAAAACTTCAATGGGCAAAGGTATTTGCTGAACAAGCCTGGGAAACTGGATTTCTTTAACCCAGAATCTCAGGAAAGTTGGAGAGAAGCACTTCCCAAGAGTTTTATCCTCTGACATACACTAGTGCCTTGTGGCATGCATGCCAAATACACATATACAATAATGATAGGATTTTATGGGTGTGATGACATATCCCTTAATCCTGGGGCTCAGATACAGAGGTCATGGATCTTTATGAGCTTGCAGCTTGCCTGGTCTACAAAATGAGACCCAGACCCTGATGACACCTTCCCATCTCCCAACCTGGGAATTCAATCTTGTATCTTTTGGGGGATGCTGCTTAGGGAGTAACTTGAGCTTTGGATTTGCTTATCTTTTTGTTTCATTTTTGAGGTGGTGACTTTTTTTTTTCTAAGTTTGTACAGGGAGGCAGGGACAGGTAATTGATGGGTTGATTAATAAACTCTGTGTGAAGGAAGACAGACACACTCCTTAATTATCATCTGGTACCCCATGCATGTGTACCCATACTGGTGTGCACATATTAACTTTAGTTTTGGTAATAGTTTTCCCTGGTAGCTCTTGTAATACCCTGTTTTAAATATCTTTGCTAATCTCAGTCTGGAAAGTGTTTTTCCCGTGAAGGTTTTTTTACATTTCATTTTTAGACACATAACTCACCTGATAGTGATTTTTGTATATGGTATGAGGTAGTAGAATAGACCCTTTAAGCAAAATGGGTCCATCTTTCCAAGCTTTAATTCCAGAGGAGACTAAGTGCAAACTTAATGAGCCTTTTAGAGTAAAGTAAAGGAGCATGTGCTTACGCTTTGGTTTTTAGTTTTGGGGGTACACTTGAATTTTGTGCTGGTAGAGGTCAGAAAAGGTTATCAAGGTTATGTGAGATCTTCCTGTTCTGCATACTGAGTACTGGGACCAAAGGTGTACTACCAGGCTTGACTCGTGCTGAATGCCTCTTGATTGCTTTTGCCCGGTATTGAGTCTTCTGGTCTCTCTCTGTGTCGTTTCTGTCGTTGTCCGTCCATACACACACACACACACACACACACACACACACACACACACACACACACACACACACACACACACCCCAGTCAAACTTGGGTGCTGAGTCATCCTGTTGCCCCCAAGCTATCTATCTTAAGCATACATACACTGACTGAAGTAGCAATAGAGAAAACAATGCAAATAAATTTGGGACAAATTATGTTTAGATGGTTGCCCTTGGGAGGCCAGAAGAGAGCATCTGATCCCCTGGAACTGGAGTGGAGCCAGTTGTGAGCAGCCATGTTGCTATTGTGCTTGGTCACTTTTGACACAGGGTTAAGGTTAGTGACGGCCTGAGTCTCAGAAACAGACCTTAGTCAAGTAGTGCACTTGCTAATTTGGTAACTTCTGTTGAATTTTAAACAGTGACTTGGTAAGCTGAACTTTGAAACCAGCCATTTTACTTAGGAAGTGATGTGTAATGTAATCAGTTAGATTTGTAGATTTAAATCTCTGGCCGCCTTGCTCAGATCTCTGGCAATAGAGTCTCCCCTGTACCATCATTTCTTTCTACCAACTTTTCAGGTGACTGAAGTGTAGCTCTCTCTCCTCTTTGCTCTGATTTCATTTCGTCTGCCTTCTGGTGCTGTTCTGTCTCCCTGTGTAGATTTTATCTTGTGAATCTGACACCAAAGTCCCTCTGTTGGGCCCTCGTACACAAAATGTAGTACAAATAAAAAATCCAGAGACATATTGGGGTTCAAGCTGAAGATGAGAGAAGCAAAGCAGCCAGGCACTAGCTCTTACCTCTCCCTCAGACTGAAAGTGTGATCCTGTCTCCACACATCCTCATCGAGGGAGGCTGAAGACTGAATGCCAAGTACCCGAATGAGACCCTGAGCTCTCTAGTGCTGAGATTAAAGGTGTGTACCACCACTACCTGGCCTCTATGGCTGTGACTGGTCTTGCCATGCTGATCTTCAGACAAGCCTTATTAGGTCATAAGATCATAAACAATATTTCACCACAACAAAATAATAATAAAAAGTCTTATGTATACCTAATGCAGTATAAAAATGATGAAGAATGATAGAGGAAGAAATGAAAGTCTGTATAAGGGGCCTCCATGCTGGTGGTGGGAATCAAACCCAGATCCTCTATAAGAGTAGGCGTAAGTAGTACTCTTATCTTAACCAATGAGCCGTCTCTCCAGCTCCTCTTCTGCCTTTTTAGCTGTGTGGATTTGACTTAGGTGGAATGGTGAGTGTTTAATGTGCCCCTGGTTTGTGCTTTTGATGGCGTTTTTTTCTTTTTCCTTTTTTAAGCTATTATAAGTTCTACTGGGAGTCCAGCATGCTAGACCCAACTTTCATATGTGTGTGGGGCAGGGGTTCTGTACTGTTTTCCATAATTTTTGCTGCTCACTTTGAGGAGAGGGGTGGAATTGGAATTCGGTCTTGTGTATGCTTGGTAAGCAGTATCATCTTGTGGTTAGTTTATATGATTATTTGCATTTATTTAGAGACAGTTGTTCAGTCCAGGCTGGACTGGAGTGGAGCACCTTAGTCTCTCCAGTGCTAGGTTGTTATAAGCATATTCACACCTGTTGAGCACACAGCTTTGTCTAGACAGTTCAGTTCTATTTAGCTAGTAAGAGTCGTAATTATGCTGCCTCCATCTTAGCAACCCAGCATACTTCTTCCTCAGCTAGCAGTGATGTTTAAAGTAGCCAGTGTCTTTTAAAAAGTCAGTTGGCTTATCAACCAAATGATTATAAAGGGATATACAGCCAGAGGCTCAGTGAAAGAAACTGCATAGCAAGAAAAATTTCTGTGGAAAGATAACCTACTTTTATAAATAATGCCTTGTTGAAACCTACAGTAATCTATGGTTATTTTTGTCTATTAGAACACTCTGTTTAGAAAGTCTAATGGAGTTGGTAATAGTTGAAGGTGTGTGTGCGCTTTATTCCTAACTCTGCACCAACATTACTAGCCTATATGAACTATTTCACTAAGTTGGTCTGTTTGTAAGTCTTGATATTACAGATTATAAGCATAGCATTCAAATAGCCAACAAAGGCAACCCATTAGGATCACATACTAGTTTAGTGATTGGAAATTATTAAATTATTGAAGCTTAATGAAAGCAAATACGTAAGATGTCCTATTTGTATGTAGTTTTTAAAAATAATTTATTTTGTGTGCATTGGTGTTTTGCCTACATGTATGTCTTGTGAGGGTATCAGGTTATGGAGTTACAGGGAGTTTTGAGCTGCCATGTGGGTTCTGGGAATTGAACCCTGGTTCTCTGAAAGAATAGTCAGTGTACGTAACCTCAGCCATCTCACCAGCCCTAGGTTTGGGTTTTTTTTGTTGTTTGTTTGTTTGCTTGTTTTTTTGTTTGTTTTTACGAGACAGGGTTTCTCTGTATTGTTTTGGAGGCTGTCGTCCAGCCTGGCCTCGAACTCACAAAGATCCTCCTGCCTCTGTCTCCCGAGTGCTGGGAAAGGCGTGTGCCACCACCGCCCGGCTGGTTTTTTTGTTTTGTTTTGTTTTGTTTTTCCCCCCCATTGGGTTTTTTGGTGTTTTGTCTGATGAGGGTGTCAGAGACAGTTTTGAGCTGCCATGTGGGTGCTGGGAATTGAATCAGGAACCTTTGGAAGAGCAGCCAGTTCCCTTAACTGCTGAGCCATCTCTCCAGCCCCCCTAGTTTTTGTTTTAAAGGATACTTTGCATTGACTTAGGAGGTCGGTGTTTCTTGGGGACCATTGCTACCCAAGAGACCTTTGGCAACACTTGGAGATATTTTTGGTTGGCATAACTGGGTGGTAGGTGCTGCTTCTGGCATGTGAGTGGGTAAAGGCCAAGGATGTTTGTGCCGTGCACAAAGAACAACTCAGAACCCCAACAAACAAGTATATGGATTAGAATGTAAGTACTGAAGTAACGGTTGAGGTACTAAAAAAAAGCTGGATGTCAGCATGTGACTTTAATCCCAGCAATTGGAAGGCATCGGCATACTGATCTCCAAATTCAAAGCCAACCTGATCTTTAGAGCAAGTTAGGACAGCCAGGGCACCAGTTAGGACACCCTGTCTCAAAGAAACAAAAAAGATTGTGATTTTTTAAAAAAAAATGCATACTCTTTACTTATGAGAGTAAATGGAGGGGCTGGAAGATGATTCCATGATAAAGAGCAATGACTGTTCTCCTGGTAGACAGACACAGGTGGATTCCCAGCTGTGGCAGCTTAGAACCATGTGATGGCCTCTTGACCTCTAAGCACTATATACATGTTGCATGCAGATAAATTTGGGCAGGGTATCCCATACACATAAAATAGTTTTTTTTAAGTTAAAAGAGGGGGGATGGGCCGGGCATTGTGGCGCATGCCTTTAATCCCAGCACTGTGAGTTCGAGACCATTCTGGTCTACGGAGTCAGTTCCAGGACAGGCTCCAAAACAATACAGAGAAACCCCTGTCAGGAAAAGCCAAAGGAAGGGGGTGGCCAGTGTGATAACACTCTTTAACCACACTGCTTGGTAATCACAGGCCGGCAGACTTTTGAGTTGGGGGCCAGCCTGTGTACATAAAGACTTCCCAGCTAGTCAGGGCTACCCAGTGAAACACTGAAATAAATGGATTAAGTGGTCTCAGTTACTGTCTCACATTTTCTGTTTTAAATCTGTCTTAAGTGACTGGAAATGGCTTGTGTTGATGGCACACGCCTGTAATCCTAGCACTTGGGAGGCAGACTGATCTCTGTGACTTCGAGGCCAGCCTGGTCTACAGAGAGAGTTCCAGGACAGCCTCCAAAACAATACAGAGAACCCCTGTCTCAAAACAAAAAGTGACTGGAAATAAAACTAAAACTCAGTGGTAGGGTGCTTAACTCTCATGAACCAGTTTCCTTTTCTTAACAACGGAGGACAAAGGTTGTCTAAGTCTGGTAGAAATAGTACTGTTTTTAATTGTGGTTTTTGTTGAATAACAGATCTGAGTGGGATGTCCTTTTGAAGGATGTGCAATGCTCAATCATAAGTGTGACGAAGACTGACAAGCAGGAAGCTTATGTACTCAGGTGAGTTCTAAGTGTTGAGTTGCTGTCCTGATCCATAGCCTTTATGAAATATCACTCTTCTCTCACCAGAATCTGTGTTTTCCAGTTTTATGAATCTGGTATGAAATAGGATTGTTTTGTTTCTAGATAGGATTTTTAAGCCTTCCTAGCTGCTCTTTGTGAGGGTTGCCGTAGTTAACAGCAATGTCTGTCGGATAAAAGAAAAACAATATATTCTAATATCCACCCCACCCCCACTGTTCTCTGCCCCAATTTCTGACAAGGTTGAATTTTTGCTTCATTACATCAGGTTGCTGTATTAGTATACAAAGGCTATTAATCTTTTAAAATCGGTGCAAGATCAGTTTAACCAATAAATGCTTGGGAATGTTTACTTTATACTGAAGTCTATTTGGCGTATGCAGATGCGTGTCAAAATGCTTACTGTACACCATGCCAATTATAAAATGATGTACAAAAACTTGTGAGAGCAGTGCTGTCCAAGAGAAGGTAAAGTTATATATTTAGTAAATAGCGGTGAGTACACAACTATAGCAGTCATACTTGGTTAGGCTAGTGTATATTATATCCAGACATTAAAAGGAATGTGAGTACTATTTACTCTAAAGAAGAAAAATAGAATTCCACAATTGCAGGAATATGAATGGGCTAGGAATGTACTATTCAAGCAAGGTCACATACTCTCAGGGATAATGCTGCACTCTCACATGTTCAGAACTCTGTGTGTTTATAGGCTAAATATCAGGAGATATGAGGGATGACTAATAGTTTTTCTAGTTCTAATTTTGCTTGTTGTAGATTATGTTTTGGTGGATAAGTACATATGATGTATATCCAGTGGTGAAATAAAAATCACAGATATTGATGTGCTAGAATATTAATTGTATTCTCAGTGATACATGCTGAGGTAATGATCTTGTGCTTTTCTGTTGCAGTGAGAGTAGCATGTTTGTCTCCAAGAGACGTTTCATTTTGAAGACATGTGGTACCACCCTCTTACTGAAAGCACTGGTTCCCCTCTTGAAGCTTGCTAGGGATTACAGTGGGTTTGACTCGATTCAAGTAAGTGCTAAGACATGGTATTTAAAACTGATATGCGATTTCTCTTTGCCTGAAAGAAAGGACTGTCATTACACAGGTTTTTGATGTCTTTGTACCTGTGGTTGGGACTGATCCCAAGGCTTTCACTTCACATACGCTAGTCAGATGTTCTGTCACTAAATATAGCCTGCCCTACTGATAACTGTTTGGGGGCATCCCTCAGGCTTGCCTCAAACTCAGTCAATCCCCTTGCCTCCTCCTCCAGAGTTCTGGAATTACAGGTTTATGTTATCACACTCAACCTATTGGGGGTGGGGGCAGTCAGGCTTTGGAGCCCTGGCTAGTCTCAAACATAACACTCTTGCAAAAATTGTGAACTACCATAGCCACCCCACTAGTGTGGTTATGATAATTACTCAGCTATCCTTACAAGAAGTGTAAGATAGGCACTTAAATTGTATTGGCTGACTAATGAAATAAACATGAGTTTTATTCCCAGAACCCATCAAAGACTGGAGAGAAATGACTCCAGATTTGTCCTCTGAGGCTTCCCCATGCACTCTGTGGTACCGTGCACATGTGTATAAATGTTTTGTCTTACATGTATGTGTACCTCATGCTCATGGAAGCTAGAATAAATAGGGAATCAGATTCCCTGGGGCTGAGTTAGAGAGGGTTTGTGAGCCTTTGTGTGAGTGCTGGGAGTCAAATTTAGGATCTTTAAAAGAATCACTGTGCTAGGAAGAAATGTATTTGGTCTGTGGTTCTGACCCATCAATAGACACAATATTTATTTTACTCTTCATTCCAGCTTAGAATGTACATTGCAGTAGTGAAGGTGTGCATATTAGTGTCATTCTGGTAGCTAATTTGTGTTTCACAGTTGCAACTTGAAACATTTGTAAAGTTTTTGTTGTCTTTTCTATATGTAGGTAAGAAAAAAATCTTAAAAAGATCTCCCTCTCTCTTTTTAAGAGCTTCTTTTATTCTCGTAAGAATTTCATGAAGCCTTCTCACCAAGGGTACCCACACCGGAATTTCCAGGAAGAAATTGAGTTTCTTAATGCAATTTTCCCAAGTAAGTAAAAATAG
The DNA here is from genome assembly GCF_017639785.1 of Mesocricetus auratus. NCBI lineage: Eukaryota > Metazoa > Chordata > Mammalia > Rodentia > Cricetidae > Mesocricetus > Mesocricetus auratus. Next base: position 3,509,973 of record NW_024429199.1, read on the forward strand.
AACATGTATTTTTCAAGACAGGGTTTCTCTGAGTAATAGCCTTACTTGTCCTGGAACTAGCTAACTCACGTAGATCCCCGCCTGCTCCTGCCTCCTGTGTGCTGGGAATAAAGGAGTATGCCACTACCACCCAGCTGGTTGGCTGTTCTTGTCTTTTAAAGTTAGGGATCCAATCATTTAAAGGTGAATGGGGTTTTTGTTGTTGGTTTTCTGTTTACCTGGATGTTGTAAGGATTTCAGACATTTTAGTTGAATGGGTAACAAGTTGTATTTTATGCTTGCAAACATAATGTCAGTGCTGGTAAGGTGCACAGAATGTCTTGGGAAGCAAGGCAATGAGACATATACTATAGTCCTGGTTACTAAGTGGATTGAAGGAGCCCTCGAGCCCAAAGATTCAAGGTCATTCTGGGCCAGATAATGAGAACTTGTTTCGAAAACTGCAGCTGGAGAGATAGCACAATTAATTAGTTTTAAGTTGCTTACTACACAAGAGTGCAAATTTGATCCTCAGTACCTACATGTATAAGAACAAACCCAGCCAGGTGTGGTGGTGGGGTTTATAATGCTGGTGCTATGGAAGCAGAGACTGGTAGATTATGTGTGACATAGCCTGTTCTGTATAGACTTTAGACCAGTGTCTCAAAAAATAAGGTTGAAGGCTCTAAATCTTAAGATATCCTAATAACTTTGCAAAGTCACTTACAGGAACAGATTTAAAGGTGAAAATCTGGGTATAATGTATGTGTGCTCGCATGGTGGGTGAACACATACTTAGCATGTGTGAGGCCCTGAATTTGATCTTCAGCACTTCAAGTAATTTATGACCTCAAACACTAGCTGCCAGAGAGTGGTGGGCATTTACTTGGTGTCATTTCCAAGTTGGGTTACTGTGCTAAGGGAAGTCTTGAAATAGTTTGGGATGGACATGTAAGGAAACCCGATTATTATATTAATTAGAAGAATAGAAAAAGTACCCAATTTCTACCCTGTGGGAGTTATAGGGTAAAAGTAAACTATGTATTCTCAACCATTTAGGTCCATCTACATTCCAAGGATATCAATGACCATCAGGAAAAAGAAAATGTGTGTTTGGGTGTGGAGGGGAGGCGCAAGGGTGATTTATCATCTTGTGGAGGACCTGGGTTTGGTTCCTGGTGTCCACGTCAGGATGGATCTGACTTTGTGGTGACAACAAACTGATACACGTGCAACAAACCTTTAAATAGCAGACCGAAGGAGATTTTGTTGTTTTGTTTTGTTTGTTTCTCTGTATTGTTTTCGGAGGCTGTCCTGGAACTCTCTGTAGACTGACCAGGCTGGTCTCGAACTCACAGAGATCCGCCTGCCTCTGCCTCTCGAGTGCTGGGATTAAAGGCATGCAGCACCAATGCCTGGCCCACTGATAGTGTTTTTAATGGGTGGTAATAATACTGTTTACTGAATAACTGATAATGAACCATTGTATTCAGTGGGTTTTTAAAAAATAATTTTCTTTCCTTACAGATGGAGCAGCATATTGTATGGGACGTATGAATTCTGACTGTTGGTATGTAATTGATTTTGGTTTGGTTTTGTTGCCCATGTATGGGTTTTTTGAGGGAACAAAGGTACTGTTGTTTTAAGCTAGACCTGGGAGCCCATGTTTATTAATCCTAGCTACTCTGGAGGCTGAGGTAAGAGGAACAAGGCCAGTAAAGGCAGTATAGTAAGACAAAAAGGGGAAGGATAGGAGGTGTGGTTCGGTGGTAGAATGAGTGTTTGAATTCACTGCCCATGTCTTATATATTCCTGGATGCTCGGTGGGCTATCCACTCTAGTTTGTAGAACCCTTGATCAGTTGTCCTGGCTTTTCTGCAAAGGTTGGGGTCCCATCTCTCCCCTTCCCGTCCCCTCCCCACCACTCCAGGCTAGAATGTAGACTGACTTGATGTTATACAGGCAACCACAGCTGCTGTAATGTTTTAAAGTATGGCCATTGTGCAAGGGGCACATGGGGTTGTTTTGTGTTTTTGAGACTGAGTTTCTCTGTGTAGCCCAGGCTGTCCTGGAATTTGCTCTGTAGATCATGCTGGTCTTGATATCAGAGATCTACTTGTTCCTGCCTCCCAAGCGCTGCTCACCTGAACATGGGCTTCTTGAAAGAACCAGGGTAAGGTTTCTCCTAGTCAACTGTGATGTTTTACTTCTGTATAGGTACTTGTATACTTTGGATTTCCCAGAGAGTCGAGTAATCAATCAGCCAGATCAAACCCTGGAAATTCTGATGAGTGAGCTTGACCCAGCAGTTATGGACCAGTTCTACATGAAAGATGGTGTTACTGCAAAGGATGTCACTCGTGAGAGTGGAATTCGTGACCTGATACCAGGTTCTGTCATTGATGCCACACTGTTCAATCCCTGTGGCTACTCAATGAATGGAATGAAATCAGATGTAAGTAATTAGAATCTTCAAAAAAATTTAATATTGTTTTTTCCTTTTGCTTGCTAATAACAATAACTTTCTCTCTAAGGGAACATATTGGACTATTCACATCACTCCAGAACCAGAATTCTCTTATGTTAGCTTTGAAACAAACCTAAGTCAGACCTCGTATGATGACCTTATCAGGAAGGTTGTGGAAGTCTTCAAGCCAGGAAAATTTGTGACCACCTTGTTTGTTAATCAGGTAATTTGACTTCTGTTTTGTTTTCTTTTGTCCATATTAGGAACTGTATCCATGGTCATGCACATCTAGGCAAGTCTTCCCAGCCCAGGTAATCTGGTTGCTAGGAGTAACAAAGCTTCAGAGTAAATGGGATAATGGGGAGTACCACAAGACATGTTGCAGGATGACAGCTCACCTAGTTACTGAGCTGTGTGTAACAGTGCTATTATCCATTGGGTTACTTTAGGTAGAGAAACCTTTGGCAGTTTTTGTTCTGTATGGCACCTGGCTAGCAAGCTACTGTTGATAACTTGGTCAGAGCCTACAAGAAAACAAAATGCCACAGTTTAGGGTTGGAGACAGCTAGCTCAACACTTAAGAGAGCCTTCAGCAGAGAACCCGAGTTCAGATCTCAGTGCCCAGATCAGCTGACTAAAAATGCCAAGAGAATCCTACAACCTGTCTGGCCTCACAGCATGCTTGCACAAATAAATGCATTAAATAAATAAATGAAATTTTCTTACTTGATAATGAAGTTTAAAGTAGTCATCATGGCATTACTGTTTGGTCTGAAAAATAGTACCTAGAGACTAGAAGTACTAATGCTTGTTTTCATTTTTCCCCCCAGAGTTCTAAATGTCGCACAGTGCTTTCTTCACCCCAGAAGATTGAAGGTTTTAAACGTCTTGATTGCCAGAGTGCTATGTTCAATGATTACAATTTTGTTTTTACCAGTTTTGCTAAAAAGCAGCAACAACAGCAAAGTTGATTAAGAAAAATGAAGAAGAAAAAACGCAAAAAGAGAAGACACACAGGAGGTGGTGGCTGCTTTCTAGATGTTGATACTGGGGGCTGGGTTCTCCATGACCACCACCTTGTAGTTGCAGAAAGCCCTAGGTGTAATGATAGTGTAATCATTTTGAAGTGTATGCATTATTATATCAAGGAGTTAGATATCTTGCATGAATGCTCTCTTCTGTGTTTAGGTGTTCTATGCCACTCTTGCTGTGGAATTGAAGTGCATGTAGAAAAGAACTTTGACTGTATGAATCTTTATGACACTTGTGAAAATGATCCAATTTGGTTTATGCACAATGTAATATTTCTGCAGGCATCATCCAAAATCCCCCACAGACAAGGCTTTCGTCCTCATTAGATGCTGGCCTCAGCTGACCATCTGCGACTGTTCTATTAAATTGCTGCCAGAGTTTTTACATACAGTTACCTCCACTTTCTAGAGCATATTCTCTACTAATGTTATTCAAAACCAAATTTATACTTCATACAGGTGTTTTATGCAATGGCAATTAAAGTTTTTCTTCTACAAGTTGAGTCCTGTAGGAAAATGCTGATTCTAGTTACTGTTTTGTGTTCTGCCATTTTAATTTTCCTGCATATATAGTCCTATGATTGATTTCTTCTCTCACCATGGCGTCTTTCCCTCTTTCCTCAATTCACCCCACCTTCCCATTAAAGCAATAGTTGTTACACTGGGCTTATTAATAATCTTGTATGCCAGGTGAAGAGATTTTTGGGGATGGTTCCTGTTTTTTTGTTTGTTTGTTTTAAGACATGAGAATGTGGCCTCCTAGCCAGGCAGTGGTGGCGCACTCCTTTAATCCCAGCATTTGGGAGGCAGAGGCAGGCAGAGTTCAAGGTAAGCCTGCTCTACAGAGTTCCAAGACAGGCTCCAAAGCTACACAAAGAAACCCTGTTTCGAAAAACCTCCTTATTGGCATGAACTGTGGAAGATAAATGACAAAACTGAATGTATCAAATGAAAAGAATTGAGTCTCCAGGACTGTTAGCAGAGAGAATCCATAGAGAAAAAAAATCCTGGAAATAGTAGGCTGTGCAGTGCACTTTAACTTTAATGGAGTGCCTGCCGTGCTGTTACTAATTTATTCGGTAGCGACAGGAGAAGTTCACCAAGTCAAAGCAGTTATTTAATCCTGGACATTCTAATCTCAGTACATGCAGTCAACTTAACCTATTTTCCCACCAATTTCCGTTAAAGGAAAGTATAGTTCAAAGGAGGATCTGTGGTGTTGTGTATCTTTTGTGATGCTTGTGAGTTCTGATTTCACCTGTTCCTGTGTGGTCTTTTTTAACCATGTTGTTCACATGATAAGGGTGAATGGCTGCCTAGAGTGAGGACTGACTCTCCAGATTACTCAGCCCCATAGTAAATGTATGAACACACAAAACAACACATACTCTGATAGTTAATGGCACTAGGAGTACAGGCTTTCAAGAGTTGGCATGTTAGTGGCATTTGCAAATGTTGTGGAATCTAAACAGCTGGGAGAAGAGCAAAATGGACTAAATTTCCTATTTATTGCCCTCATACTGTATTCTTGGTAGTTTCTGGACTGATGCAGTGATGTTTTGTTCCTTCTGTATTTATAATGAAACACATTTTAGCGTTTCTAAACATAGAATCTACTTGGTTTGGAATCAAGTGGTTGGAACACTGTCTGGATTTTTACTTTAAGCACGCTGTTGATTGAATGCTTCATTGGGGAAGCCTCCAGTCTGCTTATCAGTTTGATTCTGTAATATGCACAGCACCTGATGCTTTGAACTGTTATTTGGAGGACCAGTCCTTATTTAAGCTGGATTTTGTAACCCAGTAGATTTTGTTGGTTTGAGGTCTGATTACCCCATCTGATAGAATTATGGATTTTAAGGATGGAATTTGCATAGATTGTGTGGAAAAAAGCCTAGAAAACAAACTAGATTGAATAGTGATCCTAGTGTGATTGCAGGAGGGGACGTTTTGGTGCCATTATTTCTCTTTGTTGGTGTTGGACTTTTAATCAATTGAAATGTATTTCTGTACCACAATGTAAGCTTCAATAAAAGTTTGCTTAATTATCTAGTGACATTCAGAAAGTTTTCTGTTGTTTGATGTTTACTTGACCAAAAACTAGAAGTTTCCAAACATTTGAATGTAGAAGTTTACAACCCTTTGTAGATCGACTCTTAAGCCATCAGTAGGGTGGTGCTTGTTTGACAGAGTACCTCTGCTCCTTGTCAGTTTTTGTTTTTTTAATTGACTACAAGTCTAATAACCACGAAAAATGCTATGTTATGATTAGAAGATACTTCACAGAATTAGAATGACTCCTCACCTAAGAATAGATGTCCAGAAAAAAGCTATGCTTGTATGTGATGCATAGAACTGTCTATGAATTTCAGTGTTCACTAGTAAGCATAGGGGATTCATGTTTGTGTGACAAATGTGATAAATATGATAGCTTCTATTCTGGACAAATAAGTACTGCTGGTTGAATTTCTGGCTCACACATGGTGTTGCTGTAGGAGTAGAAGACGTACCATTGGCTCTCTGGGACCTTATCCCTTCCTGCCTTTAGACTGTCCTGTGAATTGTTGTGTTACAGTTGAGTTCTGAGTTCTGTGCTTTCTGACTGATGGTTTTCTTCCTATTTTCCTTTGATCTGTCAAGATTATCTTTGCTGCTCCCTGGATGATAAGTATCTTGATAGAACTCCTGTGTGTAATCCCAGGGACCCAGAGGCTAAGGAAGCATTGCCATTAACTTTGTGGACAATTCAAAACTCCCCAGAATGTGTAACTGTCTGGTTCTGGTGACATCAGGGATTTTGATTGACCTGTGCAAGTCATTTCTAATCCCAGCACTTGGGAGGCAAAAGCAGGCAAATCTCTTGCGTTCAAGGCTAGCCTGGTCTACAGAGCTAGTTCTAGGACAGCCAGGGCTACACAAAGAAACCCTGTCTTGGAAAAAAATTGCAGAAATAACTAAGCATGTCAGTTTTTGTGCTTCTCACTGCAAACTGGGAAATTTGTAATTGATAGGCCAGGTCAAGATGCTAGGTCAGTGGCTGGGTGTGGTATGTTGTATACATCTTTAGTCCCAGTGCTTGGAAGACAGGTCGGCAGATCTTACATATCAAGATCCAGTACAGTTGGGGCTACATAGACACCCTTGATATAAATGTATGTATATTGTGTGTACACGTATATATGTGTCTGCATGTACATATATGTGTATGTGTGCTATAGATATGGTATATGCACACACACACCTGGAGCTGTAAATCTTATTATTTTTGTGTGTTTTTTTCAGGATAGGGCGTCACTATGTACTGTACAGATCCACCTGCCTCTACTTCTGGAGTGCTGGGACTAAAGATGTGCACCACCATGCTCAAACATTTCTAGATTCAAAGACTGAAAACTAGAGGAGAGAGAACTGGAAGGGGAGCAGGAGGCCAGTCATTTTCCTGCCTTTGTGTAGGCCATACTACCCTGATGAAAAACCGGGAAGAAGTAAAAAAAAAACTTGAGTGCAGGTAGATAAGTTGTAATAGAATATTTCTAGATAAGTTTTAGACGTTTGTATTAAACATTTGTAAAAACATGATGTTAAAATGCATGTGGATTTAAAAATGTGACTGCACCTTCCTGAGAGAGCAGTGTTGGTTCCTCTGAACTGAAATGTAGATCATCCCATTTAAATTAGTCACTTGGGACGTGTGACTCCATGGCACCTTACTAACCCCTGTGAGTTCTGAGTATATTCCCCAACACCAAAGAGAAAAAAAAATTGTTCCACGGTGGTGGCTCACACCGTGACAGGCCTCTGTGAAATAGTCCTGGCTGTTTCCTTATAGAGCTGTGACTCAGTGCCTAGATGAGGGACTGGAAAAAGTCACCAAGCCTGACTTCTGGCATGAGAAAGCTCAGGCTGAACCTGCTCTCACTCCAGCTCTGTAATGTCCACAACAAGTCTTCACCCCAACATAGGAACAATGATTTTATTGTGTTTTGTCTTTGGAGACAGGGTTTCTCTATGAAACCCTGACTGTCCTGGAACTCCCTCTGTAGTCCAGACCAGCCTCAAGCTCACAAGGATCCTCCTGTCTCTGCCTTCTAAATGCTGGGATTAAAGGCTTGCGCCACCAGCGTCAGGCCCTTTATTACATTTTGGATTTGGGAAAAGAGCAGTTGTTTCTTCCTACACCTGCATGTGTTGATAGGAAATAGGAGGTTGTGTCTGAAGGTGACTATGAAGGGCTATCTCCCTTGGTTCCCAAGCCTACTGATGGCCATCTCTTGTCCATCATAACCGTTTGGTGTAAATGTACACTGTAAAATAATCAAGATAAAAGTTGGGTGTTGGTGGTGCACACCTTTAATCCCGGCACTCAGGATGCAGAGGCAGGCAGATCTCTGAAGTTTGAGGCCAGCTTGGTCTACAGAGTGGTCCGGTGTGAGAACAACAGACCTTGGCCGGAGGCCCACTTCCCCATCAGCCTGGGAGCAGGCAGCTGTAAGACAATGTTTGGGGTCCCAGAGACTCAACAGCCACCAAAGCCAACCAAAACCAGCAGTTTTCTGGGTTTTGAATTAATTTGGATAATGAGAGTCATGGATCGCTGAGGGTGAATAAAACATGCTTCTGGGGTTGGAGTACCGTTTAGCTTTGTTGCCTAGGAGCTAATTAGGCTTTAGTGGACAAAGGAAGTGGGTACAGTGAGCTGCTGGCCAGTCCAGTTTTCATTCCAGGTGTCCAGGTCCTACCTGTTAAGCTTTGGTCACATCCTCGGTATGGTTGGACGGTATGCATAGCAAGAACATGGAGGGCACCAAGTTGTTCTCCCTGCACAACACCGAGGAGCTCCTCAAGGCCTACGCGAATAAATTTGTCAACATCTGCCCCATCATTTTAGAATATAGGCTTAAGCTCCAGGAAAAGTGGGAGCAACAGTAGACACTGTCAATAAATGCATGCAGGAGGATATACAGAAAACTAGGAGCAGTACTGGCTCAAGGTGTTCAGTTTTCAGAGTGGCACCTGCTGAGTGCAATCCCAGGGGGATGGAGAGATGGCTCCATAGTTAGGAGCACTGGCTGGTCTTCCAGAAGATCCAGGTTTGAGTATCAGCCTCTACATTCTGTAACTCCAGTTCCTGAGGATCCTGTGCTCTCTTTCAACTTCTGCAGGCACCAGGCATGCAGCTATTACACATACATGCAGGCAAAACACACATGTAAAATTAATCATAAATGCAGTCTAAAGGAGATTGAACTACCCAACACTGAGAGGATAGTGAGGTGCAGCAAGGAAATCACAGAGCTGTACAACGTGCTCACAACAGCTGGAGGTCATAGAATGTTGGAAAGGAACGTCACTGACTTGGTGGGATGGTATCAGAAAAAGTCCAAAGCCCAGTCCTAGGGCCTGAAGGACAGTCACCAGAAGCTCCTGGAGACCCTCAGAGGCAAGCCAGATCAGGGCATTCCATGACAGCTAGCTCCTAGACAGATAATCCCGAAGACGAGCTAATGACTGGATATACTCTTGGCATGACATCTGGTACATAAGGGTTACAAGGATGAGACCCCGAAGAATCATAAACAAGCAGAGATCAGTCAGCACACCTCCACCACATGCAGAGTGAGCAAGACAATGTGAACTGTGGTGACATTCTAGACTAGGTATGAGTCACACTTCCGCTAACAGCATTCTAACCCACTCGTGAAGAAATTCTCAATATCTAGAATGGTGATGCACTCCTTCAATCCCAGCACCTTCAGGAGGCAGCGGTAGGTGGATCTCTACAAGCCCAGCTTGGTCTACATACTGATTTTCAGGAAAGCCAGAACTATACAGTAAGACCTGTCTTGAAGGAAGAAAGAAAAACATAGTTGGGTGATGGTGGCCCACACCTTTAATCCCAGCACTCGGGATTCAGAGGTAGGTGGATCTCTGTGAGTTCTAGGCCAGCCTAGTCTACAGTTAGTTCCAGGACAGCCAGAGCTGTTATACAGAGAAACCCTATCGAAAAAAGGAAAAAAGAAAAGAACAGAAAGATACTATGTCACCTTCTCCTTAAAAGATTCTAAAGATTTGTTTTTTCCAGACAGGCTTTCTCTGTATTGCTTTGGAGGCTGTCCTGGAACTCACTCTGTAGACCAGGCTGGCCTAGAGCACTGGTACCTGAAGAGGCTAGTGTTAGACAGTTGTGAACCACCCCACATGGGTGCTGGAAATGGAGTTCATCCTCTTTGACAGCACGCACGCATTCTGAGCCTCCGAGTCACCTCTCCAGCCCAAACATGTGTCCTATTGAAAGTTAAATACTATGATCCAGAACTCCTGAGAAGAGGCTGTGTCTGCAAACACTGAAACTCCAGAGATGTGGAGATGTTGGGAGGTTGCAGGCCCAGAGCCTAATTACCTTTTCTTAGGCTAGTTCTAGCTCTGCAAATAGCCATTCGTTTCTGGCCCACCTCCTCTGTGTTGGAACTAACATGATGTGACTAATAGATTTTTTTTTAATCTTTTGGAATCCATTAACTTAGCAGACCACTAACTTCCATCAACTCAAAAGCTAAGAATGTCATCAAATAGCAGTTGAGGCCTTTGTGCTCACCAGTGTATTTTAAACCTGCCTTGATTATGACTGCTTTTGTTCTGTAAAACTATTGCTTCCATGTTGGAACATGGAATTTGGAGTATCCTGAATCTGTGTTCCCAGACCATGGTCACTCAAAATTTAATTTGAAAAAAATTCTCTCTCTCTCTCTCTCTCTCTCTCTCTCTCTCTCTCTCTCTCTCTCTCTCTCTCTCTCTCTCTCTCTCTCTCTGTGTCTCTCTCTGTGTCTGTGTCTCTTTCTCTCATGTTTTGTGGGGAAGGATTTCAAGTAGCCCAGGCCGACTTTGAATAAGCTAAGTAGCCAAAGCTGGCCTTGAACCCTGGCTTCTCCTGCTTCTACCTCCCCATTGCAGCACCATGCCTGTTAAAATCCTTAACTAAGTTGACCGTTCTCCTTTTCATGAAATGCATTTCACCATCCAAATGTTGTTTGGAAGCCAGTGGAGCAATCCAGATTTAAAATGTGGTGCAAGCTGTCCTGTCAGAGTGAGTTAGTTGTACAAGAGAGCACAAAAGCCCTGCGGCCTATGGGCGGAGGTTGGCCACCACCGAACCTGTTTCAACACTGTGTCTATTGTAAGGAGTGAAACTGCCTAGGGCACTCTGTGAAACCTTATCTGCAGATTTTTGATAGCTGAGTTTTTCCCACATTAGCCAGAGGCCAGAAAAACCTTTCATTCCCCTTATTTTCACAAGCACCAAAACTTTATTGGTTCCCTCCCGTATGTACCCCCCCCACCCACACACACGTACTTTTTCTTCAAATATCAATTTTAGTAGAAATTACATAGGAAGGAAATGGCAGTAGCATATAAAACATTAAAAGTATGTGGGCCCTCTCCATCCCCAGGTTTCTGCTTGCCATCTGATGCGCATTTAATTTTCCTGTTGACTCATATATAGAGTGTGCATATAATACTCAGTAATTGAACACACGAACATGTAAATTATACAAAAGGACATATAGTGAAGTGTCCCTCATCACTTCCCCACCTACACTCTCTCTCAGATGTGTCCCATTTTGCCATTGCTGGTGAGTCCTCAGAGTTTGCACACTGTATACAGGCAAAGGAGTATGTGTGCTTTGTGACTTAGTACATAGCATGAAAAGTTAGTGTCTCGGTTTAAAAAGGAAACTACAAAGGTTAAATCAATAACAGGCTCATGTTTTTTTTTCTTTGTTTTGTTTTGTTTTGGTTTGGTTTTTGGTCTAAAGAAGACCAAAAAGGTTTTGTTTTTTTTTCCAGGCTCATGTTTTAAATTTGGGTAAGTTTGCTGGTCTCGGAACTCAGGCCTTTAACCACAGAAGCTGGAAGAGTTGGGAAGGAGAATCCTGAGTTGGGATTATTTAGTGATCGCCTGCTTTAGAAGACATGAGCTCTTTTATATCCTGTAACACAAAATAAGCACAAATCTCATCTCAAAGGAAATAAGAGTTGTCTTCTCCTGGAGCCAAATATAAGTGGCTATGACCGGGAACATGGTTTTAGGTCATCCCAAATTCCATGCTCAATGTGGGAGCACTTTTGTGAAGCTAGTATAATGGCAGAGCAAAGAGTGGGATGAATCAGCGTACTTTAAAATACATTGGTGAACAGGAAGTAGGTAGATTACAGCCATCCAGGGAATCTGCACAGTCAAGAACATTTATTTAGTGGTTACAAAGATGTTGGATCACACACAGAGGGAGGCAATGAATAGCTATTAATTATCTAAAGATGACCCAAGATCATTTGTCTCTGGTCTTGTACCATTCCAAACACATTGCCACCATCATTAAAGCTCTCATTAGTCAGTTGACCTTGAAGCAGGGTCAGCAAGAGGTTCAGTTTTTCTGAGAACTTCCCTTTACCATCCATGTTCCTGTTTCTAGATTGTTCTCCTCAACAGTCACTGTCACCCACAGTTGCCTTTGAGTGATCTGTGTGCTTGTAAATTATTCTTCACCCATCCTTCTGTAAGCAAACCCAATAAACTCATAAACTCACTGGTTCTCGGAGCTAAAAAACAAAACAAAACATAACCAACAGCAGTCACTGTCACCGCTTCACTGTAATGTCATGATTCCTTCTGAACAGTGTGTGCATGAGAAGTTGCTTGTTTCCTAACTTCAGCACATAGTGCATGTTCAGTGAGCATTTGTGGAATGAAATAATGCGACCTCAGACACCATCCTCATCTCTGTGATCTCTGTTATCTCCATTTTCAAATACAGCTACAAGTCCAACTCTGCTGGACACTGTTTTCCGCTGCATCCTTTCCTGCTCTCCTAAGACTACAGTCTCAGCCTGGAGGGTAAGCATTGCTTGCCTTAGATGATAGACACCAAGCAGTCCCCCTGCATATCCCCCTTCTCAGGAGTGAGGAACACCAACCTTAAGTTGGCAACCTGAGTTCATGCTTTAGGCTATTTAGTAACAACAGGGCCTGTCTGAAAGGACAATTGTGCACCTGCCTTGCAAGAAATGTTAGCTATTGTTACTCTAGAGACAATAATCTCCCTCCTCAAGTACCATGTAATAAACCATAGGCCCTTCCTTCCTTCCTTCCTCCCCCCCTCCAGGGGCTGTCAGGGATTGCTGTGTAGATCAGGCTGACCTCAGATTCACAGAGCTGCACATGCCTTTGCCTCCTGTGTGTTACGATATAAGGCAGGGCCACAATGCCCTGTCCCAAATCTCTATTTCTATATTGTAAAATTTTCAGTTTTGTGTATCCAGACTATCCCACAGTGTTATGGGAAACCTTTTCCTTGAGAGAAGCCTTCCCGCCCACCTGGTTCCAGATCCGCATCAGTCCCAAATAAACACACAGGAGGCTATATTAATTATGAAGCTGTTGGCCTTGCTTGTTTCTTCCTGGCTAGCTCTGCTTTAAGTAATTACTCCATAATTGTTAATCTAAGTATGTTTCTTACCGGAGAGGTTTCCGGGCTTCCTACCCCAATGGCGTTACATCTCGACTCTCTTGTGTTTCTCCTTCCCAGAATCCTCCTGGACTCCTAGCCGCACCTATCTAGATTCCTATAGGCTCAACAGTACTTTATTGACAAATAACAGGACTTCCCCCAACACAGATTCAATGAAATACCCATCAAAATCCCAGCACAATTCTTCATGGACCTTGAAAGAAAAATACTCAACTTTATATGGAAAAATAAAAAACCCAGGATAGCCAAAACAATCCTGTTCAATAAAAGATAATCACTATCCCTGACTTCAAGTTCTACTATAGAGCTATAGTAGAAAACAGGTGGACATTGGCATAAAAAGACAGGGGGACTTGTTAAGAGAAGCTTTTTCTTGTGAGAAGCTTTCCCGCCAGCCTGGTTCTAGAGCCACATCAGTCCCAAATAAACACACAGGAGGCTATATTCATTATGAAGCTGTTGGCCTTGCTTGTTTCTAACTGGCTAGCTCTGACTTAAGTAATTACCCCATAATTGTTAATCTAAGTATGTCTCTTACCGGAGAGGTTTCCGGGCTTCCTACCCCAATAGCGTTACATCTTGAACTCTCTTGTGTTTCTCCTTCCCAGAGTTCTCCTCGACTCCTAGTCCCTCCTATCTTGGTTCCCTATAGGCTCAACAGTACTTTATTGACAAATGCACAGGACTTCCCCCAACACCACAGTTTTTTGTTTGTTTGTTTGGTTTTGGTTTTCCGAGACAGGATTTCTCTGTATTGTTTTGGAGGCTGTCCTGGAACTGGCTCTGTAGACCAGGCTGGCCTCGAACTCACAGAGATTCACCTGCCTCTGCCTCCCAAGTGCTGGTATTAAAGGCGTGCGCCACCAATGCCTGGCTATCCCACTATTTTAAGTGCACATGCTACTAGCAATATTGATGAGCATGTGTCTTTCCACAGTGTTACACTGGGGTTGGGGAGATGGCTCAGCAGTTAAGGGCACTGGCTTCTCTTCCAGAGGATCCTAAGTTCTCAGCATCCATGTTGTTCAGCTCTCACTGCCTATAACTCTAGATCCAGAGGGGTCCAACAACCTCTAGTCCCTGGGGACACCTGCACTCATGTACACACACACACACACACACACACACACACACACTTAAAAATAAAGTAAATATTTAAACATTTTTATTGAAAACAGTAAATTTACAAGATTTAGCCGTTTTGGTAAGCATCTAATTGGGGACTTGCTTACAGTTTCAGACATTTAATCCATTAATGTCATGGTGAGGAGCATTGCAACAGGCAGACCTACATGGTACTGAGGAAGTTGAGAATTCTACATCTGGATCCACAAACGCTAAGCCTGGTGTGGCCCCTTGAAATCTCAAAGCCCACCCCCCCCATGACATGCTTCCTTCAATGAGATCACACCTCCTAATTCCTCTCAAGTAGTGCCACTCCCTAATGACAGAGCAGCCAAACAGATGAGTCCATGGGGGCCATTCCTATGCAAACCACACAGCACGCAATCTCTCAGAGGTGGAGTCTAAGGGAGGGAAGTTATGTTATTGGGGTGTGTTCTTGAAGGGGCCTGATCCCAATCCCTTCCTCTTGTCTCCTTTTCTTCCCAACAAGCAATTGTCTCTTTCATCACTCCCTGTTTCAATGTACAGACTCTGCAAGGGTCAGGTGACCATGGACCAAGATTTCTGACACCATCAGCTTAAAGAAACTTTGCCTTGCCAGGTGATGGTGGCACATACTTTTGGTCCCAGCATTCAGGAGACAGAGGTAGGATCTCTGGGTTCAAGGCCAGCCTGGTCTACACAGTGAGTTCCAGGACTGCCAGGATTACACTGAAAAACCATGCCTTGAAAGAGAGAGAGAGAAAGCCGGGCGGTGTGGCTCACGCCTTTAATCCCAGCACTCGGGAGGCAGAGGCAGGTGGATCTCTGTGAGTTCGAGGCCAGCCTGGTCTACAAAATGAGTTGCAGGACAGCCTCCAAAGCCACAGAGAAACCTTGTCTCGAAAAACCAAAAAAAAAAAAAAAAAAAAAAAAAAAGAAAGAGAGAGAGAGAGAGAAGAGAAAAGAAAAGAAAAGAAGAAAAGAAAAAAAGTAAAAGAGACTGGGTGGTACTACCCACCTTTAATCCCAGCATTTGGAAGGCAGAGGCAGGTGGATCTCTGTGAGTTCTAGGCCAGCCTAGTCTACAAAGCTACACAGAGAAACCTTGTCTCAAATACAAAAATCAAAAAACCACCACCAACAACAACAAAGAAAAAAAAACCCTGTTTCACAGGACTGGAAAGATGACTCATTGGTTAAGAGCACTGACTATTCTTCCAGAGGACCCAGGTTCAATTCCCAGCACCAACATGGCAGCTCACAACTGTCTGTATTTCCAGTTCAAGGGGACCCAACATCCATGGCAAAACACTAATGCACATAAAAAATAAATAAATTTTATTTTATTTTGGTTTTTCGAGACAGGGTTTCTCCGTATTGTTTTGGAGACTGTCCTGGATGGAACTCACTCGGTAGACCAGGCTGGTCTCGAACTCACAGTTCGAGTTCACCTGTCTCTGCCTCCCGAGTGCTGGGATTAAAGGCGTGCACCACCAACGCCCGGCCAAAATAAATAAATTTTAAAAACTGGTTTCTGCTGGGCATTGGGGACGCACACCTTTAATCCTAGCACTTGGGAGGCAGAGGCAGGTGGATCTCTGTGAGTTCGAGGCCAGCCTGGTCTACAGAGCCAGTTTCAGGACAGCCTCCAAAACAATACAGAGAAACCCTGTCTCGAAAAACAAAACAAAAAAGAAGAAGAAGAAGAAGAAGAAGAAGAAAAAAAGAAAGAGAAAAAAACTGGTTTTACAACTACTTTACAGTGCTTGATGGTAAGTGATCATCCAAAGATACTCTCTACCTGTAAGACATGAATAAGGCTGTCTGCCCTCCAAGAGAACAACATAGTGGAGACTGGCCACATGCGGACATGTGCCTAAGGAAGGAGGGAAACTCAGAAAGCTGGAACCCTGATAGGAAGCAAGACCCCTGACGGCCATTCTGGGTTATCTCCAGAACACAGCAAGCTCCTTGGACAGCCAGTGCACGCAGACAGTTGTAACTGCGAGTGCCATGCAGATAACGGAGTGCTGCTACTTATTAGAGTGACCACGCTGCAGTGCCATCTCCATCCTCATCCTGACGCTCACTTTGTCAATCCTTGTCTCAGCCACAGGACCTGCTGTTTCCTGAAGATTCTGAGGCTGCATGGAAGGGGCCTCAGAGTTCCTCAGTCCAGTGTCCTTTTAGGAAGCAGCTAAAAAGCTGGCTTACAGTGAGAGCGTAGCTCAGTGGTGGAGAGCTGGCCTAGCGGGTATGTGTGGAAAAGAAGGTGCTGAGTTTTCCTTTTGCTTCTTTATTGAGAAAGATGCCTGCTGTAAGTTTTCTATTCTGTCTCATGACTATAGACGCGCCTTTGGCGTTCTTCTCCCAGAATGTGACATCTGGAGCAGAAAGTCAGCGTCCAAAGTCAATTCTGTTCTGTGGACACTCTCTCGTCCCAGCACGGAAAGGCTACACTTTATACGACTTAAAATGAACCTTGCTCTTTCTCCCAGGAGACTGTCAACACAAACACAATGATCACAATTTTTTTTAAAAATTACTTTAAGTTACTTTTTCTTAGTGTATTTTACCCTTTCCCACCAACCTACACACACACACACACACACACACACACACACACACTGAGATAGGGTCTCACTTTAACTCAGCCTGGCCTGAAACTTACTATGAGGCTCAGGCTGACTTGGAATTCCTTGTGATCCTCCTGTTTCAGCCTTACAAGTTTTGGGGTTACAGGTATGTAAGTAACATCATACTGGCTAAAGCTTCAGTGTGTGTGTGTGTGTGTGTGTGTGTGTGTGTGTGTGTGTGTGTGTGTGTTGGTGCTCATGTGATGAGTTTATGCGGTGATCGGAAGACAGCTGTCAGGAGTCATCCCTCTTGCACTTAAACATCTTGCTGAGCTAGCTTGCTGGCCCTAAAACAACAGCAACGGCTTTGTCTTCTCCTCTTCTCCCTCTTCTCCCTCTTCTCCTCTTCTCCGTCTTTCTCTTTCTCCTTTTCTTTTCCTCCTCTCTTTGAGACAGGTTCTCACTACATAGCCTTGGCTTACCTGGAACTCACTATGTAGATGAGGCTGGTCTCTAACTTTCAAAAACCTGCCTCCAGAGTGCTGGGATTAAAGATGTGCGCCAAGGGGCTGGAGAGATGGCTCAGAGGTTAAGAGCACTGACTGCTCTTCCAGGGGTCCTGAGTTCAGTTCCCAGCAACCACATGGTGGCTCACAACTATCTGTAATTCAATCTCGTGCTCTCTTCTGGCATGTAGGCAGAACACCGAATATGAAATAAATAAATAAATAAATAAATCTTTAAAAAAAAAGAGAGAGATGTGCCCCAAGCTTCAACTTCAGATAAAACATGATTGCATTTGGTAATATTACACCGAATAGAGATATGTGGAGAGAGTTTAATGATTACTTTTATTTTATGTGTACGGGTGTTTTTCCTGACTGTGTGTCCACATATGTTTTGGAGTCAGAGAAGGCATTAGAGCTGCAGTTACAGAGGTTTGCATATGCGGTGCTCGGAGTGGCACTGGAGTCTTCTAGAGGAACAGACAGTGCTCTGAACAGCTGGGCCATCTCTCCACCCTCCTGTGTGGTTTTAGTGTTGGGAACATTAGAAAAAGTAAAGCTGTTTTATCTTCCCTAAGTCAGTGCTGTTCTCTCTTGTTCAGGAATGTGCTGGATTTTTGTCCGTAAAAGGGTTTTGCCCAGGCTGGGCAGTGGTGGCCCACGCTGTTAGTTCCAGCACTCGGGAGGCAGAGGCAGGCGGATCTCTGTGAGTTCAAGATCAGCCTGATCTACAAGAGCTAGTTCCAGGACAGGCTCCAAAGCCACAGAGAAACCCTGTCTTGGAAAACAAACAAACAAACAAACAAACAAACAAGGATTTTGCCCAGTCCCCATGTATGTACCAACCTTCTTCAGTGTACTCTGTTGTGTGCAGGATGCTGAAAGACACCAGTGTCAATTGAGACATGATTCTGTACTCTCACTTTGTGGCAGTGTTTCATGGAACACAGATTTCATGGGGAAAACATGGTAGAAAAGGAAAAAAAAACTAAAAACAAGCACAGCCTACCATTAGGTAGAGTTCTGTCTTCCTCTTCCTAAAGCACATGTGAAGTTAGCAGGAGTTTGCTGAAGCCACTGGCAGTGCCCATTTGTGTTCCTGGCATACAGTGATGCCCACACTGAAAATTTCCCGATGACTTATTATGTGAATTCTGTGGCATTAAAGCAGGAACCTTGCCCCCAAACAGAGAAATCCAGTTGTATAACTCCCAAGAAAACAAGTATAAGCTAAAAATGTCTGGAAGAATATCCAATTAGGAGAAAACTTAGCTATGTGTGGTAGCTCACAGCTGTATCTGCTTGGGAAGCAGAGGCAGCAGGATCCAAAGTTCCATACCGGCCTGGACTCTGTCTCACTGAAAACAGGAGGGAGGGATGGCTCAGTCAGCAGAGAGTCTGTATGCAAACAGGGGGGCTTCACCATGGCTAGACATGGAGGAATGCATCTCTAACACCGAGGCTCAGCATGACCTCACCATGGCTGGGCATGGCGGTATGCATCAGAGACAGACAGGTTCCCACAGCTTGCTGGCCATGCAGTTTGCCAATCTGTGAGCTGTGGGCTCAATGAGAGAATCTGCTTCAAAAACTAAAATGGAGGGCATTTGAGAAAAGACACCTGATGTTGGTTCTGGCCTCCACACACATACATACATACCCACATGCACCATACACACACACACACACACACACACACACACACACACACACACACACACACACACACACACACACATATATATATATATATCCACACAAACAGTGGGTTAAAGGTGTACTTCAGTGGTAGAGTGTTTGTCTTGACTTTGTGAGGCCCTGGATTTGATTAAAAGACAAGCAAACAGAAAAACCAAGATGATATAGTTAGATGTGGTGGCACAGCTTATAATGCAAACACTTAAGGGGTAGAGAGAGGCAGGAGGACCAGGAGTTCAAATCCAACCTTAGCTACATAGTGAGTTTGAGGCCAGCCTAGGATACATGAAACCCTGTCTCAAAATAAAAGCAAGATGCCTCGTGGTGGTGGCACATGCCTTTAATCCCAGCATTCAGGAGACAGAAGTAAGCAGATCTCAGAGAAGTAAGCAGATCTCAGAGTTCAAGATCACCCTGGTCTGCAGAGTAGTTCCAGTACATCTAGATTTACACAAAGAAACCTAGTCTTTTTTTTTTTTTTTTTTTTTGGTTTTTCGAGACAGGGTTTCTCTGTACTGTTTTGGAGGCTTTAATCCCAAGTGTTGGGATTAAAGGCATGTGCCACCAATGCCTGGCTAGAAACCTAGTCTTGAAAAACAAAGTAAAACCAAAAACGGACAAAAAAAAAAAAAAAAGAAAGTAGGGTTGGGGAAATGACTAAGCAAACACTGAACTTACACATGCTGTGTAAGCAAGGGGGTTGGAGTTTGAATCCCTAGTACTCATATAAAAAGCCTGGCACATTAGGAGGCAGAGTCAGGAAGATCTCTGTAAATTCGAGGTGGTCCAGTCTGGTCTACAGAGTGAGTTCCAGGTCAGTCAGAGCAAAATGCAGAAACCCTCTCTCAACTGCCCCCCCCAAAAAAAAGGAAAGGAAAGGAGAGGGAAAAATCTGTTATACATGTTTTATTTAGGTGTAGTGACTTTAAAGACATGCCTTTAATCCCAATACCCAAGAGACAGAGATTGGGAGATCTCCGTGAGTTCAAAGACGATCTAGTTTACAGACTGAATTCCAGGACAGCTAGAGTTATCTAGCAAGACCTTGTCTTGAAAAAAACAAAAACACAGCTGGGAGGTAATGGCACAAACATTTAATCGCAGCATTTGGGAGTCAGAGGCAGGCGGATCTCTGTGAGTTCAAGGCCAGCCTGGTCTACAGATTGAATTCCAGGACAGCCAGGACCAGACTGTTACACAGAGTCTTGGAAAACACAAAAACAAACAAAAAGTCTGGCATAGCTATGTATTCCTAACCCCAGTGTTTGGAGGCAGAAGCATGGAGATCTCAATGGCTCATTGGCTGGCCACCCTAGCCAAAACAGAAAACTTTGGGTTCTGTGGGAGACTTTGTCTCAAAAAATAAGATGGGAAGCAATAGAGGAAAACCCTCAAATTCCTTCTGTGGCCTCGCATGGGTACACATACACACACACACATACACAGAGAGAGAGACATACACACATGAGAGAAACAATAAAATTAAAACTTAAATACAAAAATAAATTGACAGTACATTCCTACAGCTGGCAATATGGTTAGTTTAAAAGGGGGAGAGGATTGGAGTCAGGGTCTCATGTCCCACAAACTGGCCTCAAACTATCAGCAGAAGATGGCTTTGAATTCCTGAGAGCCCTTTGCCTCTAGGGTGCCAGGGTCACTTAGCTTTGTGCATTCAGGGTTCTTGGGATTGAATCTTGGGGCTCTGAGGATGTATTTGAACTCTATCTCCAGCTCAAGTAAAATTTAAAAAATTAATTGCTTGACTATCTGCACAACAAAATTCAGTATGTTTAAGAGAAGAATTTAAATGAAGTGTGTTTTACTTACAATCATAAAGCAAGGCCCTAACCAGAAAGACAGCAAGCTGACAGGATGAGATGTTACAAAAACAATAAATCTTCTAAAAGCCCATTCGAGAGGAAGCCATTTTCACAGAGGGAGGCTCAGAAGGTCGAGGTAGTCCCTGAGGTTTAGGTGTATGCTCAGGTTTGCCCTGTTAAATATGAAAAAGAGGTGTGTTCCAAAGATTGATGCTTAGAAACAGAGTTTGGTTGTTGCAATGAAACTCTTGCACACAGAAATGGGCTTGGTTTGCAGCAAGTCATCTTGCTAGCTGATTCCATCACACAGATCTGTACAGAGACAGGGAGTAACCTCCTACATGGGGACTAGGTTCACAGAGCCTTAACAGGTGTCATTGTCCCTGACTATCCTCCTACATTTGCTATCCAGAGCTCATGACTATGACATTTTTAATACAGGGCATCTGCGTTGATCACCCCATGTATCCTTAATAGGCTCTATCAAGGCTTATGGGTTTTAAAATATTTTTGTGTGTGTGAATGTTTTTTAGTTTAGTTTTGTTTTTTTGATGTGTGAATGTTTTACTTGCTTGTATGAATGAATACTGTGTGTGTGTGTGTGTGCCTGGTGGTCACAGAAGTTCTCAAAACCCCTGGAACAACAGGGTGGTGGTGGTGCACACCTTTGATCCCAGCACTCGGGAGGCAGAGGCAGACAGATCTCTGTGAGTTCGAGACCAGCCTGGTCTACAAGAGCTATTTCCAGGACAGCCTCCAAAGCCACAGAGAAACCCTGTCTTGAAAAACCAAACCAAAACAAACCAAAACCCAGGAACAGGAGTTATAGATGGTTGTGATCTGTCATGTGGCTGCTGTGAATCAAACCCGGGTCCTTTAGCAGATTAGCAATTGGTCTTAACTGCTGAAGCATCTCTCCAGCCCCAAGGCTTCTAGTTATTGACAGCAGAGAATGCGGATTTGCATTGAGATCTGGCTAGATGGATTTTTTTGGGGGGGTTTTCCAAGACAGGGTTTCTCTGTATTGTTTTGGAGCCTGTCCTGGAACTCACTCGGTAGACCAGGCTGGTCTTGAACTCACAGTGATCTGCCTGTCTCTGCCTCCTGAGTGCTGGGATTAAAGGCGTGTGCCACCAACACCCTGCTTGGCTAGATGGATTTCTGACAGGAACTCTGAGCATCCTGTGAAACAGACTAGTCTGTGGGGAGTGGAAGAAGCTTTGAGTGGATGTGCGTTGTTGACATGAGCATAGCCTCACACCCCAGGGAAGGCTCAAAGGGATGGGGAAGCCTTCCTATGGTCCGCATGTGAGTTTTTATAATTGACCAGAGAAGCTATGAGTTATGAACCACAGCTTCCTCTTCCAGGATGAATACAGCCTGAGACTCCTCTCCTATAGAGACTTCCTATGATGATTAGCTATGCCTATCTCCTTTTCCAGCTGCATAGGATAAACCCATCTCCTTGGTTCAGATGTATCAACGTTCTGGGGTTTTTGTTTGCTGCTGATGTTGCGTCTTCATCAGAGCATACAGCTCCCGTGGTCACAGCTCTTCTGTACCTGTGTCTATCTTTTTCTTCAGTTTCTGTTGCCCCAGCTAGGTCAGTCCCTAAAGCCCTGCAGGCAGTCGCAGCAGATGCTAGTGAATGCGAACATCGTCGGGAGATAAGCACCCAAGAATCATCCCAGAGACAAGTTGAACTTTGTACGTGCATATCTGATACACACTCAAAGATACAGCTTCAGCAGAATAGGAAATGGCTGGGAAAACAACCTGGCAATGAAAGCGTAGATGATAAGAATGAATGGTTCAGTCCAGCGGTGGTGGCACACGCCTTTAATCCCAGCACTCAGGAGGCAGAGGCAGCATATCCAATCCAGTCTGAGATCACACCTCCTTCAGGAACACCCACATGGTTTCAAGTGCTCAAGTGGTCTACAAGAGCTAGTTCCAGGACAGCCTCCAAAGCCACAGAGAAACCCTGTCTTGAAAAACCAAAATAATAATAATAATAATAAATGAACTGTGTGTGTGCATATGTGTGTGTGTTTGTTCCCTAGCACTCATATGGCGATCAGAGCACAACTCTGTGGAGTCTATAATTCTACATTGTGGGTCCCAGGAGGCAAACTCCAGATCACCAGGCTTGGCAGCAAATGCTTTCCTCTGCTGCGCCTTCTTTCTGGCTCCAGAAGTGGTCATTTTAGAATTCTGGATTGGTCCTTAGATCCTTCACTTACAGTAAAGCGATGACTGTAGTTTAATTCTTCCCACTCTGAAAGAACACCCTTTCGTGTGGGGCTTGGGAAGGAAAAGCGTCTTTGTTGGGCCAGCAGCTCCAGAATGAGCCAAGCATGGATCTTCGTGCCTTCTGCATCCACCAGACACCACTCCACTCCCTGGGAAGTATCTACTGGCTGTCTGCATGGTTCATGCAGCTAGATTTTTATCTACCATTGTTCAAGTCAGAAGTTACAACAACCTGAAAATGATGCTATCGACAGTGATTATTATCTGTCTGAGTAGGTGTTGCTGAAAAGACCGATACTAGATTACAGTTACCCAGCACAGAATACATTTTCCAGCTAAGAAGTTAGGGCTGGCTAGACGAGGTGACTCACATTTATAATCCCTACACTTCAGTGTAGTCAAAGGGATCCAAAGGTCAAAGTTTGTTTTAGATACATGGCCAGCTCAAGGATGTCCTGGGCTGTACCAGACCTTTCCAACCCTCCAGCCACCACCACTAACATGGGGCATCTGGGCCAATCCCTAAAGTTCCTTTTTTCTTTTTTCTTTTTTTTTTGGTTTTTCAAGACAGGGTTTCTCTGTCTGTATAGTTTTGGAGGCTGTCCTGGAACTAGCTCTGTAGACCATGCTGGTCTCCAACTCACAGAGATCCGCCTGCCTCTGCCTCCTGAGTGCTGGGATTATAGGCATGCGCCACCAAAGCCCGGCTACAAAAGTTCCTTTTTACAAATAAGGAAATAGAAGCTTTTTGTTTGTTCTGTGGGTTTTTGAGACAGGGTTTCTCTGTGTAACAGCTCTGGCTGTGGTGGCTAGCTCTGCAGACCAGGCTGGCCCTGAATTCACAGAGATCCATCTGTCTCTGCCTCCCGAGTGCTGGGATTCTAATGGTAGGTAATTTTCAGGAAACACATGATAAAATATAATTTTAAGAGTTATCGGGGCTGGAGAGATGGCTCAGAGGTTAAGAGCACTGACTGCTCTTCCAGAGGTCCTGAGTTCAATTCCCAGCAACCACATGGTGGCTCACAACCATCTACATTTCAATCTGGTGCCCTCTTCTGGCATGTAGGCAGACTACTGTATATGAAATATATAAATAAATCTAAAAAAAAGATGTGTTACATTTCTAAAAAAAAAAAGTTATCATATCCAGCTGGGCATTGGTGGTGCACGTCTTTAATCTCAGCACTTGGGAGGCAGAGGTAGGCAGAACTCTGTGAGTTCGAGGCCAGACTGGTCTACAGAGTTCCAGGACAGCCTCTAAAGCCACAGAGAAACCAACAACAACAAAAAAAGAGTTATCACATCCAATCCAGTCTGAGATCACACCTCCTTCAGGAACACCCACATGGTTTCAAGTGGTCAGTTGCTTTTGGCACGCTATTCATCTGAGAGTCAAGCAAAACCTCCTGGAGATGGGAGGAGAAGGAAGAAAAAGCCTGGGAGCTAATACCAGCTCTACAGAGACTTGGACAGGAGACAATGACGTGGCCAAAGGATCATTGCCCCAATAGGCTTTGTTTTTTTATTATTCCTTGTAGCTATTCAAACCCTTTCTGGGAAATAAGAAACAAAGTTAGACTCACCTCAATCCCTGCCCTTTTTATGTGAGTTTTAATTATGGGGAAGCAGTAGGAAGGGCTGAGTGTGAACAGGGATCCTCTGGCTCAACAGATGGTAATGACTGGGCCTTTGTATAGTTTCTCTGGTATAAGGAACCCTGGTCTGAGCTATCTCCGACTCTGAAGCAGAAGAAGCACAGATACCACAGTCTTCAAGTTGTCTTCAAGTCAGGCTCGTGGAGGACTGTACAGAAAAAATTCTGGCAAAGGCAGATACAACACTAGGCCAGCAAAGCAGTATTGGAGTCTCAGCATCACACACACACACACACACACACACACAGATACATAGATACACCCACAGACATATAAGCACACACACACATATACAGACACACTCATACATAGATACACACACAAACACATAGACACACATACAGATACACACACAGACATACACAAACACACGTACACACATATAATATACATGCAGACACACACACACACATTTACTTCAGATATTGGACCCTGATCTGCAGAATTTCTGCTTTTAATGTAGAGGATAAACACAATTACTTTAATAATTCAAAGATACAGTGGGTGGTGGTGACATTATCTTTAGTCCCAGCACTTGGGAGTCAGAGGCAGGTGGATCTCTGTCTACAGAGTTTCAGGACACCCAGGGCTACAATGAGAAACCCTGCCTCGAAAAACCAATTAATAATAATAATAATTCAAAGACATTAATATGTCCAGTCAGAATCAGCTTA
Source organism: Mesocricetus auratus (assembly GCF_017639785.1). Classification (NCBI taxonomy): domain Eukaryota; kingdom Metazoa; phylum Chordata; class Mammalia; order Rodentia; family Cricetidae; genus Mesocricetus; species Mesocricetus auratus. The sequence goes on from NW_024429199.1 coordinate 3,535,272, forward strand.
CTTCTCTAGGGAAGAATAACTTGAACAAGGGTCAAAAAACGAATCACCTCAACCATTAATAGGGAGTGAAAAGAAAGTTGTCACCACTCAGTGAAACAAACCCTCTGCAATGCCACTATCACAAAAAAAATATTTTTTTAAAGATTCTGGAGGCTTGAGCTTGCTTTGGCATCACACATACTAAGATTCTGGGAGCTGGAGAGATCATTCAGTGTTTTAGAGCACTTGCTGTGCTTGTGAAGACCTGAGTTCAATTCCCAGCACCCACAAGTCAATTTACAGTCATCCATAAATCCAACTCCAGGAAGCACAGGATACACAGACATACATGTGAGCAAAATACTCATACAAACACAATTAATAAGTATAAAAATGTTCCTCTTCGTTAAGCAGATTCCATATCCTATAACCAAGACAACCACCCACTCATCAGTTCAGTAACACAGAGATAACACAGCAGAGGCAGAAAAGAACACTGACTCAAGACATTTAAAATGAGGACAAGGAAACACACCCACAAGAACTAGCAAACATAAAACAATGCGAGCAATGTGGCTCAAAGCTGTGGCTCAGGGGGTTAGGCTAGGATCAGCTAGCAGGAAGAGGCTCCTGGAGCAAGAGCAGCGGCGAGCGCGGAGGAAAGACTGGCAGACGACAGTGACCACAGAGAGCAAGGCAGGGCAACCGTCAGCTCCGTGGTTAGGAAGGAGCTGGCACTGGCTGAAAAGGAAGGGTGTGAACTTTGATACGGCGTTTGAGGCTCTGATAACCAGGCGACTCGTCATCAGCAGTTAAAGCTTCTAGCAGTCTAAGCACAAAGGTTGTCTCCCTCCTCCTCCTCCTCCTCCTCTTATTTATTTATTTTTTCAAGACAGGGTTTCTCTACGTAGCTCTGGCTGTCCTGGAACTGTCTGTAGACCAACCTGGCCTCAAACTCACAGAGATCTGTCTGCCTGCCTCCTGGGTGCTGGGATTAAAAAGTGTGTGCCACCACGCCAGCCTTTTCTTCCTTTTGGTGCTATGGAGGGATGAGCCCAGGGCCTCAGTACGCATGTTCTATCACTGAGCTATGCACTCAGCCCCAACGTTGTTCTTATAACTTTGACTTCATTTTTTGAAATATGTTTATAATAAAACACCAATTCTATAAGACCAAACTATCTGTCTTTCTGTCTGTCTGTGTATCTATCTGTTTGAGACAGGATCTCTCTGTGTAGCCCTGGTTAGCCTGAAACTCATTAAGTAAACCAGGCTGGCCTCGAATCCATGGAGATTAGATCCATCTGCCTCTGACTAGCACCACACAAGGCCCAGGGCAAACTACTGGTGATATTGGTCAGGCATGAGAAATAACACACATAATCTCAGTACTAGGGAGATAGATACAAGGGAATTGTTGATAGTTCCAAGTCAGTTTGGATTTCATAGTAAGGACTACAGAGCGACCCTGTGTTAGTAATAACAATAATGCCAGGCGGTGGTGGCGCACGCCTTTAATCCCAGCACTCGGAAGGCAGAGGCAGGCGGATCTCTGTGAGTTCAAGGCCAGCCTGCTCTACAAGAGCTAGTTCCAGGACAGCCTCCAAAGCCAAGAGAAACCCTGCCTTGAAAAAACAAACAAACAAACAAAGACAGCCTGGTCTATATAGTAAGTTTCAGACCAACCAACAGCTATATGGTAACACCCTGTCTCAAAAAACCAAACCAAAACAAACAAGCAAACAAAAAACCAAAACCAAACAACAACAAAAATTGTTCTAGGAAGACAGCTTAGTTGGTAAGGTCTGGAGAAATGACTCAGTAGTTAGGAGTACCCGAGTTCAATTCCCAGTACCCACATGACAGATCACAACTGTTTGTAAGTTTGTAAGTTCAGTGCCAGGTGATCTGATAGCTTCACACCAAAGCACATAACATAAAATTTAAATAAAAATCTTGAGCCAGGTGGTGGTAATGCATACTTTTAAACTCAGGAGGTAAAGGCTGTCAGATCTCTGTGAGTTCCAGGCCATCCTGGTCTACAGACCTAGTTCCAGGAAAGGTAGGGCTATTATACAGAGAAACCCTGTCTCAAAAGAACAAAAAAAAAAAAAAAACCCAGAAACAAACAAACAAACAAACAAAAACTTTGAGAAAAAAAAAAGAGGAAATCAAAGCTAGCGGTGACAGATCTCTGAGTTCCAGGTCAGCTAGGTTTCTCTCTCTCTCTCTCTCTCTCTCTCTCTCTCTCTCTCTCTCTCTCTCTCTCTCTCTCTCTCTCTCTCTCTCTCTCTCTCTCTCACACACACACACACACACAAAGAAAAAAGAAAGAACAAATAAAAGCTGGCATGAGCCAGGTGCAGTAGCACAAGCCTTTTGTACAGAACTCTGGAGGCAGAGGGAGGTGGATTTCTGTCAGTCTACACAGAAAGTTCTAGGCCAGCCAGGGCTACATAGAGAGACCCTATGTCAAAGACAAAAACAAAGCAAAAAACTGTGCATAGTGGTATGTTCTTGTAATCTCAGTGCTGGGGAGTGAGACATAGGATTTCTGGGGCTCACTGGCAAACCACCCTACTGCAATTGATGAGCCCTGGGTCCTAGTGAGATTCTGCCTCAAACACACAAAATGAGTGGAGCTGGCAAGATGGCTCAGCAGGTAATGGCACCTGCTGCCAAAGCTGACAGGCTGAGTTTGATTTCTGGGATGCATGTCCCAAAAATAGAGCAGTGACTCCGGCAAGATGACTTCTGACCTCCACACCTGTGCTGTGGTATATGCCCCCTGCCCAAACAAATAATAAAATGTAATGAAAACTAAGCATAACCAAGGTGGACAGGCTTCCTGAGAAACATCACAAGGCTGACCGCTGGCTGCAGTGTTGACACACGCGCACACAGAGCTGGGGGTGTGTTTCAGTTCCTAGAATGCTTGCCTGGTATATGTGAAGCCCTGGAGTGCTGGAACACACTGGTAATCCCAGAACACCTGGAAGCAGGAGGATCAGAAGCTCAAGATCAACCTCAACAATATAGCTAGGTGAGACCCTGTTTCAAAATAATAAATAAACGGTTAAAAGCAAAAAACACAAAATTTTATGCTTAAAAATTAGTCATATTTTTTCTCAATATATTTTTTATTTAAATTAGAAACATGCTTGCTTCACATGTTGATCCCAGCTCCCTCTCCCACCCCTCCTCCCTTGCTCCTCTACCAGTCCCCCAACCCCCAAAATTAGTCATATTTTTAAATTAACTTCTACTTCTGCTCAGCCGGCTTTAGAGCTATATCATCTTTGTGTGTGTGTGTGTGTGTGTGTGTGAGTGTGTGTTTTAAGAGCATAGATTCAGGGGCTGGAGAGAAAGCAGCTCTTGTAGAAGATCCAAACTCAATTCCGAACACCCATGCTAGGCCCTTCACAATACCTATGACTCCAGTTCCAGGTCCTCTGATGCCCTCTTCTGGTGTCCTTAGGCACCAGCACTCACATGCACATACCCAACACACACACACACACACACACACACACACACACACACACACACACAATTCAAACTTGGAAAACATATTTAAGAACAAAGATTAGATTAGGCTAGCTCCAGTAATGGAAAGTGTATTTTAAGGCCGTAAACGAGATCAGATTGCCAGAAGAAAGGAACAGCAGCAATATGGCTGGGAGTGGATGGGAACTAGCAAGTTCCACGCACATTTACAACGTGGGCTTCTGTGTTCCTCTTGACTGGCACAGGTTGGTAGTGCTCCTCACATGAGGGTGTGTGCTGCCATCCCTCGCTGTCTCTATGACAACGAGCCAACAACCCTTTACTCATACCTTAGGCTTTCTCATAAACTCAGCTGACTCATCCTCTCCTTTTAGCCAGGGTTTGAACTCCCCGCCCCACAGCAGACTGACTCTTATATGGCCCAGTCCAAATTCTTGTCAGAGGAAAAAAATGAATCTGACTAGGCCTGAGCCAGTTTTAAAATTTAAATGTCCTGGAGATTTTAAGCCACCAATTCAAGCCTTCCCAGGATCTGTTATTTAGTATTCTTGGGTAAGGCCTGAAAATTTGCATTTTTGACATAATCCCAGCTAATGTTGAATATAATGTCCTGGGAACCACCCTTGCAAACCACTGGCCTGGTTAATCATCTTTTTATCTGTTTAGACAGACAACTAGGGCAAGCTACCTCATGTTAGTTACCAGTGCTGTTCATCTGAGCTGACTCTCAGATTCATAGTTAGAGCTTTTCAATTCCTCCCCCCCCTTAATCTATTCTGTGCATTTATTACTAAATATTAAGACAAGGTTGCCTTTATTACAAATTTCTTGTGAGCTAGACAACCAATTACTGCCTTCTAACCAGACAACCCCAGATTTTACTTAGATTCTTTCAAGTTACCGCATTTAATCTCAGACTTGAGGCTTCTAAAGCTCTCACAATACCTGAGGCTCACCCTTGATTTTTTTTAAAGATTTATTTACTTATGTATACTGTGTTCTGCCTTCAAATATGCATATGCAGGGCACAAGATCTCATTATGGATGGCTGTGAGCCACCATGTGGTTTCTGGGAATTGAAATCAGGACCTCTGGGAGAGCCACTAGTGCTCTTAACTGCTGAGCAGATCCATCCCCTCACCCTTGCTTCTTTTTTTCTTTCTTTTTTTTTTTTTGGTTTTTACGAGACAGGGTTTCTCTGTATTGTTTTGGAGGCTGTTGGTCCAGCCCAGCCTTGAACTCACAGAGATCCGCCTGCCTCTGCCTCCCGAGTGCTGGGATTAAAGGCGTGCGCCACCACCGCCCGGCTGATCCTTGCTTCTTTAGGTCAAGTTAAACAATGATGTAATGAAGTCATCCACATGCATTCACATTTCACATTACATGCAGACAAGTTTGGAAGAGTTTCCCCAACACCAGAAAAATGAAAGAACTGTAACATCACAGAATTCCTGTAGAGATTATTCATAATGACTGCTGGACGGTTTAACCTCAAGGGATAGCTTTCATGTTTGCTGTAAGGCATTATCAGTTTAGGTCTAAATTGACTGTCCTATTTTTCCCCTATTCTAGCATTCTCAGAAGGATTCATGATACACGCAGAAAGGACCTACTCTTTTCCTCATACTCATTTCCATCAAGACTTCTTTTTTGTTTGTTTGGTCGGGTTTTTTGTTAGTTTGTTGTTTTTGGAGATACGGTTTCTCTGTGTAACAGCCCTGAAACAGGCATGCTCTGTTACCACCCGGCCCACTAAGGCTTCGTAGTTTTTCTTCAGTCCGAATAACTATTTTCAGCTTTGCTATAGGATCAGTCTGCACTGACAGTAATGCCTGGACCCTTGTCTTGGGGAAGGCACGTTGAACCTCCCTCAAGAGTTTCTCACTTTTGTTCTCTGCCGGGCGTTGGTGGCCCACGCCTTTAATCCCAGCCCTCGGGAGGCAGAGGCAGGCGGATCTCTGTGAGTTCGAGGCCAGCCTGGTCTACAGAGTGAGTTCCAGGACAGCCTCCAAAGCCACAGAGAAACCCTGTCTCAAAAAACCAAAAAAAAAAAAAAAAAAAAAAAAAAAAAAGAGTTTCTCACTTCTGTTCTCAACCTTGTGCTCTCACCCCTGCGACAATGTCCTGGTCGAGTGGAAAAAAGCTTCTTGGTACTAGGGTAAGGTCAGCTTTCTTAGATCCTTTGCTGACATGTCTGGCTTCTGAATCATCAGAGGACTCTTGTTCATAGTTCACTTGAGATCCCCGGGTCACACTTGAGTCAAACATCTCCCATGGCTCCACGGCAATGGATGGGCAGAAGCCTCAAAACTAGCTCCAATTAGCACTGCTTAGTACTGGGAAAGATGGAAGTCCAAACTCCATTAGCAAACGTGAAATGAGTCCTTCCTTCTTTTACTGGTCTCATCATGTAGGTAGTCCCTGTGCCTTACTGTTTGAGTAGGTGTGTCTCTGACACATCTTTTCTGATCCTTGGTCGTTGCCTCGTCACCCAGGGTCCTCTGGACCTCCCCATACCTGACTATACTCGGGGAGGCTTCCTGTGCTGAGTCACCCCACACACCACTGCCAGTGGTGTCTCCTCCACTGGCAGCCCTCATGCTTTATGACTTACAGAATACAAATAAGCAACACATTTTGCTTTTGTTATTTTATTTGACTTATAAAATATTCATTTTTGATTTATAGCTGTTTATGCGTACCTTCTGCATGCAAATGTCCTTGTGCCTGAGTGAGTTTATGTGTATCTTGTGCATTCAAATGTCCTCGGAGCCCAGATGGTATCATAGCCACTGAGCTGGAGCTGCAGGTGGCCGTGAGCCACCTGATATGTATGACTGGTGGGGTCCTAACTTGGTGCTCTTACCCACTGAGCTCTTAGTCTTTAAAAGCTGACATGTCTAGAAGCCAGGGGGCAATCCTGTGGGTCAGTCCTTTCCTTCCACTTCATTCCAGGATTGAACTCTGTTAGCTAGGTTTGCAATGGTAAGTGTCTCTACCTGTTGAGCCCCTGCTGTGGATATTAACTATGTAAACCAACCGTTACTTACAGTGCAGAACGATTGTTTAACTATGTAAAGGTGTGTTGCTTTTGTTCATGCTGCACTTGTTTAACTCTGTGTTGCTGTTTCACCTTGCCTGACTAAGGCACCTGACCGGTGTAATAGATCAACCAATAGCTTAGGCAGAGGAGGGTTAGGCAGGACTAGTGGGCATAGAGGGAAGGGGAGGCCAGCCAGCTGGGGGCCAGTTATCCAGACACAGAGGAAGCAGGGAAGCAGGATGGACGGTATGTAGAGGAAGTAAACAAGCCTCAGGGCAACACATAGGTGAATAGAAATAGGTTAATTAAAATTTAAAAAGCTAGCTAGAAACAGGTCTAATACTGAGCATTCATAGTTATTAAGTCTCTGTGTCATGATCTGGGGGCTGGTGGAACAAGAAAGCCTGCTACAGGCCACGTTACCGGTCCCTTAGTTTACTTTTTAAAACAAAGGTTTAGTGGGGCGGTGGTGGTGCATGCCTTTAATACCAGTACCCAGTACTCAGGAGGCAGAGGCAGGCCGATCTCTACAAGAGTTAGTTCCAGGACAGCCTCCAAAGCCACAGAGAAACCCTGTCTCAAAAAAAGCAAAATAAATAAATAAATAATAAAATAAAGGTTTATCATTATTATTATTATTTTGGTTTTGTTGAGACAGGGTTTCTCTGTGTAACATCTCTGGCTGTTCTGGAACTAGCTCTGTAGACCAGGCTGGCCTGGAGCATGCCTCTGCTTCCTGAGGGCTGGAAGCACCACCACTGCCCAGTTTTATCATTGTTTTTTCAAGACAGGGTTTCTCTGGGTAGCCCTGGTTGTCCTGGAATTAGTTCTGTAGACCAGGTTGGCCTCAAACTCAAGAAATCCATTTGCCTGTGCCTCCCCAGTGCGGGGATTAAAGGTGTGCTGTGACCATTTAATACAGTTGTGGTGACCCCCAACCGTAAAATTATTTTGTTGCTACATAATAACTGCAATTTTTCTACTGTTATGAATTATAATATAAATATCTAATATACAGGATACCTGATAATCACCCCCAAAGGGGTCATGACCTCTACTCAGAAAGGAAATACTGTGAATAATTGATGACCTGAGGTCTATTCCTGGAATCCATGTAAATGTAGGAGAGAAACTGCTCCACAAGGTTATCTTCTGACACCCACATTTGGATTGTTTCAGGTGTGTACCTAACACATGTGCACATACACACTGGTAATAAATGAAATAAAACATTTATATACCTGTAATTTATTTAGTTTGTTTTTCTGATGATTGAACCAGGTCTCCACACATGCTAGGCTATTTCCTCCTCTGAGCTGCATCTCATTGTACATTTGAGACAGGGTCTAACTAAGTCACCTGGCTGACCTTGAGGTGCCCAGACAGACCTTGAACTTTGGATTCTCCTGCCCCATATTCTGAGTACTGAGCCCTTCACTACCAGGCCCAATTACAAAGCCTGCTTTATTTATTTATTTATTTACTTACTTAATTATTGGCGTTTTGAGACAGGGTTTCTCTGTATTGTTTTGGAGGCTGTCCTGGAACTCGCTGGCCTTGAACTCAAGGAGATCCGGCTGCCTCTGCCTCCCTAGTGCTGGGATTAAAGGCATGTACCAACAACACCCCGCCATTTATTTTTTAATTACTTAAGTTTATTTTATGTGCTTTGGTGTGAAAGTATCAGATTCCCTGGAAACGGAGTTACAGACAGTTGTGAGCCGCCATGTGGGTGCTGGGAATTGAACCCAGGTCCTCTGGAAAAGCAGCCAGAGGTCTCAACTGCTGAGCCATTTCTCCAGTCCCCTGCACCATATATTTTTAAGCAATATTGCAGTATTTCTCAAACTTTTTCACAGAAGTGCCTCTAACAAAGGAGACAAGTTTAAAAGGGGTGCAGGAGAATGCACTTATGGAATATAGCTCTGTGGTGGTTAGTAATAAGTCTTTTGCCCCCTCCCACATAGATTTCTCCACCAAAGCAGCAAGCCAGACCAAGCCAGATTGAAAAAGTGAAACAACAGGTTCATTTGAACAAAGCAACTCCCGGGCAGGTTGTCCAGTCCCAGAGAATGTAGGCTGGAGAAGCCACACCCTCAAATAAGAGCAGGGAGACTTTTATAGATTGTAGACATGGGGTGATGATGTTTTAGCCACAAGCTGGGTTTGTGCCCAAGTATGGTCAAAAGTCTCTTTAGACAAAGACTTGGGTGGCAACTTCAGGGGAGGAAGCCGCAGTACTGCCAAGAATTAGGAACTAGGCTTTTTGGCGCCTTGCCTTTGTTCGGAGACTGAGTGGGCAGGATTCAGAGAGAGAGAGAGAGACAGGAATGGGGCTTCCCGGATCATGCAGGGGTGAGCTGGAGGTTCCAATGGAACAGTCAGTTTCAATTGTCAGCTTAATATAATATAGAATCACATAGATAAAGGGATTGTGGAGATTGGTTGTCCAGTGGACATGTTCATGGAAGATTGTCTTGGTTATTTGATTGATGTGGGAAGGTCTATCCTTGGGCAGTACCATCCCTAGGCAGTGACGTAGAATACATGTGCATGAATTTCCTACGAAGGGAGCAGGCAAAATCACGTTGGCCTAAGTACGGCCATTTTGACTCCAGACTCCATTTTACCTGTAGAGTGAAATAAGCTCAGGTTTCCAAATCTCAGGGAAGCTGAGAACTTTCCAATAGCTGACTAACCTCCTCCTTAAACCACAGAAGTAGTCATTATGCATCTTTAGTTCTCTAGAAATATGGTTGTTCCTAACAGCAGAAAGAACAAATGGATCCGATTGGTTGGACTGAAGGCTTACATTCTATGTCTATTGACAATGATGGAATACACAAGGAAAGTCCCTGACTTTTGATTCCTGATTGATGAAAACTGTAACTGGCAACAAATATCTATTATTTTTGTGCTTGTAAACGCTGCTTCTGCCCCTGCTTGGGGCTGCCAGGAGAAACAAGGCCCCCGAGTCCTTGTTCTGTGACCATTATTGATCAGCGAGTGACCCGATTATGTGGAGATCATTAAAATCTTTGGAACCCACAGGTGTTTTCTCTCTTCTTTCTCATAGGGCACAGTGGGCCTCCACCTTTCCTGAGTGCTAGATTATAGGCACGTGCCACATCGGCCAGTTTCTGAGACGCTGAAAATCAAACTCAGGGCTTTGTGCATGCCAAAGAACTCTACCAAAAGAACTACTTTTCCAGCCCCTGGAAGCAGCCTGAGGTTCTTGTCTTCACATAGCAGGGAACATTTTTATTTTAAGGGAGCGTCTCGTGTAGCACATTCTATGTAGCCGAGGATAACCCACCCCCACTCCCTCTGCACCCCTTGAAACAGGGTTTCTCGGTGTAGCCCTGACTGTTCTGGAACTCCTTCTTGTAGATCAGGCTGGGCCTCAGACTCACAGAGACCTGCCTGTCTCTGCCTCTTGAGTGCTGGGATTAAAGGCGTGTGCCACCAACTATGACTACTTTTTAGAAAGCTGGAATGCTTAGCATGATCTCAGTATTTTGTTGTGCATGGCTGTGAGCAAATGGCTCTAGTAGATGACCTAGTAGAGTAGTTTCAGCTCGGTTCCTTAGACCAGGGCATCAATACTTGGGAACTGGTAGAAAAGCGCATTTATTATCTGGAGAAGCCTTCCAGTTTACTGTGATGCAGCTGAAAATTGAAGATGTTTTAGTTATCCAGTACTTACTTAGTAGTCGCCCCGCCCTGCCCCTGAACCAGGCGAATACTCTACCACTGAGCTACATTCCCAGCCTTACACACTCGCGTTTTCTCATCCAAGTAAGGTACACGTTTAAAACAAAAACGTTCTGTCCCTGAATGCAAAACTCTTTTTTTTTTCTTTTTTGGTTTTTCGAGACAGGGTTTCTCTGTGGCTTTGGAGGCTGTCCTGGAACTAGCTCTTGTAGAGCAGGCTGGCCTCGAACTCACAGAGATCCGCCTGCCTCTGCCTCCCAAGTGCTGGGATTAAAGGCGTGCGCCACCAACGCCAGGCTGAATGTAAAACTCTTACATAAGTGAAAAACGTTGTTTTCTGGAAGAAGACTTCAACCCTAACGCTATGGAATATAACTTTCATATAGGCTTAAGAGCAATATGGAGCAGACCGGTAGGTCACTCGTCGCCCCCGCGTGGCAAGTCTAACATGTCGCCCAGTAGCATATCTAAAAATACTCCTATCAGGAGGCAATGGCACGCGGATCTCTGTGGGTTCGAGAACAGCTTGGCCTACAGAGTGAGCTGCCGGACAGTCTCAAAAGCCAGAGAAAAACAAAAATAGCACCAGTTTAATATATACAAAAGGCACAGAGAAACACTTTATCGATAGGCCACATGACCCAGCAGTATTCAAAAACACCAAGTAAGGAAAAACAAAAAGGTTTTACTGATATTGAACCACCAATAAAAAGGAAACCACTCAGACTGCTTTCTCCCCCTCTCACTCTCCCGAGGGAGAGAAGAACGATCATCAATGGCAAATAGCGGTTGCAGAAGCAACACTAAGAGCCGGCTTCACGCTCAGGGGAGAAAGCTCCGTCTCCTCCTCGTGGTTTCGGGTGCTCTACACAGTCAGAGAAACTTCTCTAGTAACGAACTATAGAAATGATCCCTGAAAGTATAGTCTTAACTCTGCATCGCCAACCGCTGACAAGTCACATTCCCGAGCTCATTTTTTACTAATGGTGACATTACATCAATACATTCGCCCTCCCAACGCCGGTAACATTCCCTAGTAAGAAACAACACATGCATGCATTTACAAAGATGTGTTTGTGTGTTACTTTGAAAAAAATCCTAAACATTATGAATTGTAAAGTAATTCATATTTAAGTTAATTAACATATTACGGATAACAGCCAATCAGACGCTAGTGTCTTCAGAAGCCCTAACAAAACCACTTCCGGTCCAGTTTAAAGATAAAGGATGTGTGTGGCTTCTCAGATTGTATTTTGTTCTTTGAAACTGGTGTTGCTTGATAACCTTTGCTGTCCGAAATCCACCCCAGTCTCTCCAGTGGCACATGCGGTGCCATCAGTGTTGGATTCATCACGCATACATCTGATACTGTGTAGCCGGCCTTGAATTTGCATTAATAATCCTGTTTTAACACCCCCACACACCCCTGCTAAGAGTGGTCGGTATAGGCAAACCATTCCAGAGAGCTCGAATTGATTCTGTAGTCTTAAGTGCGGCATGCAATGTATATGAGGTTTTGTTTCTAGAATTGAGAATTTCAGTCAGTTGGGAGGTGGAGGCAGATGGTTGCGTGCATCTTCAGCTACTTAGCTGAGTTCAGGGCAGCCACTTTCTCTAAAGGGGAATATATCTAAATTCCCCAAACTCGAAAGGTGGGCAGAATCTTCACGTGGTTCTCCGGCGGAAGTCTGGCGCCGCCGCCATCTTGCTTTCTGGCGAGGCGTCTGTGCGTCGTGAACCGCAAAAGCCGGATGTTGGACGCCGCTGCCCGTATTCAAGATGGCGCCCGAGGGTGGGCGTGGCCGGTGATGGCTTCTCCGAGTGTGCGGGCAATGGCGTCTGCAATGGATCCCAGTTGGGAGAACGAGGAGGAGGACGAGGAAGAAGAGATAGAGGAGGCTGTAAGCGTGGGTCGAAGGCCTGCAGCATCGGCGGTCATGGCTGTGCCAGCCCCGGGTGGGGAAGGGAGTCCGGATGCAGACGGCGGGAGGGAGGCCCGGAGACAGCGCGCTCGCTTTCCGACGCTGGGGCACGAGAAGTGGGGGAGGTCGAACCCCAGTTCTCGTCTACCCATTCTAGAAAGAGTAGATATGGTCTGGGGGGTTCTGAGGGTCGTCTGCTTCCACCAGAAACTAGATCAAGTTTTCGCAGAGGCGGCATCATTAAATCGGGATTTGGGGCATTTCTGTGTATTGTCTCTTACTCACTGGCCGAGTACCATGTTAACTTTTCTTTCTTCCATCAGGAGCAGTTTGTTCTGGTAGAATTGTCAGGAATTATTGATTCAGACTTTCTCTCCAAATGTGAGAATAAATGCAAGATTTTGGTGAGTGTTAGAATTTGGGGAATGTTGTAGATTTTCTTTGCTCTCTCTTTCCTTTTTTTTTTTCGTTTCCGTTTCTCTGTGAGGCCCAGGCTCTCCTGGAACTCTCTCTATAGACCAGGCTGACCTTGGAACTAAGAAATCTGCTTACCTCTGCCTCCTGAGTGCTGGGATTAAATGTGAGTGCCACCATTACCTGGAGTTTTTCTTAAAGTTAAAACACAAATAAAGGTGATACATTTGTCCACAAAGACATGCTCATTCCACCTTACAAAGCTCAAGGATCATTCCAGAAGAACAGGGTAATGGGTGATTCTATGGGAGTAGAGAAAATGCCTGCTTCCTTGCCCGAGCAAAGTAAAGAGCAAAAAATAGCCAGGTGTTGGCTGCGCTTGCCTTTAATCCCAGCACTCGGGAGGCAGAGGTAGGCGGATCTCTGTGAGTTCGAGGTCAGCCTGGTCTACAAGAGCTAGTTCCAGGACAGCCTCTAAAACAATACAGAGAAACCCTATCTCGAAAAACCAAAAAAAAAAAAAAAAAAAAAAAACAAAAGATGACATTTTGTATGGAACTTTTGGGGAGTTTTAGGACAGAAGCCTCATCAAGTGCTAAGTGCTATCCCTAAGCGGAGCCTGTCTTTTCTAGTGGGCATAGTCTCTCCGTCCTCCAGTGGTCCCACAGTCAAGAGTACTAGTCTGGACCCAGACTCTGGTCTAAGTGTGCCCGGCACCCACATCTCATGCCTCACTCAAGGGTCTGCCCATCACTGCAGGCAGTGTCTTGGAGTGTCTTAATTGCTCACTCATGTCTCCCCCATCAGACTACAAGGAACATTGTCAGAGCAGACTGTCCGGGTACACCCCATATTGCTAGCACTGGAGAGCCTAAGGCAGGCAGATCAGAAGTTCAATGTCATCCTTAATGACAAAGAAAATTCCAGGCCAGTTTGAGCTGCAGGAATCCCTGTCTTTAAAAAACATAAAGAAGCTGAGTAGTGGTAACTCACGCCTTTAATCCCGTCGAGGATTAAGCCTGTTCTACAGAGTGGGTTCCAGGAGAGTGGGGGCTACACAGAGAAAAAACCAACAAAACAAAACAAACAAGCAAACAAACAAACAAAAAAATTCAGTCAAGCAACCAAACAATAATAAAAAGAAGACACAAATTAAAGATGGAATTATTGTTATCAGAGTTTTTTGGCAAGATTCCTGTCTCCAAAATTTCCAACCAGCTACTTTCTGCCACCCACCCCAACATGCCAGTAAGAGATGAGTTATGTGGTCTACATAGCAAGTTCTAGAACAGACAGGCCTATATAGAGAGAACCTGTCTCAAAACAAATACAACAACAACAACAAAAACCCCATCCAGGAATGATGGTACATACTCTTAATCTCACCCATACAACGATCTCTATGAGTTTGAGGACAGCCTGGTCTACATAGTAAGTTCCAGGACAGCCAGAGAAACACAGAAACCCTGTCTCAGATACCAACCCCCCCCCCCCAAAAATAACCTTGTAAAACCAAAACCAAACAGAGACGAGTAGTGGATAAGGGCAGTGAAGGGAGATTTAACCATTGTGGTCAGGTTGGAAGGACAAGAACTTTGAAGTTCCATAGTAGAACAGGTGACCTTGGCCAGGCCTGTGGTCCAGTTGATCATTACTTTGTTTTTCTGGAAAGGGTTCTAGAGAAGTTGTCATCATTGTCACCTGAAAGGGAGGGGGGGGGGCAATATGGTTGCCGTGCGATTACTGTTCCTGCTCTTGGGTCTACCTTTACATTCTGTCATGGGTAACTTCCCTCATTTGGTCAGTGGTCATTCAAGGTTTATGTTGTTTGGGGTTAGTTCAGGTCCCTTGTCATAAAACTGTTTATTGATCAATCCCAGGTAATTGCAGAAGAAAGTAAATGACATCAGAGAAAAGTTAAAGAGGCCAGGGTAGAACCAGAGATGGACAAAATGGAGTTAGGACAGTGTGTGGTGCCACCTATAGAATTATTAGGGCATATTGGGAATGTATGTTGTTTTGGAAAGTGAGATGGGAAGGGAATGGGGTGAAAGAATTTACCAGAAATCCTCAGAAAAAGCTAAACTGGAGGAGAGGGGAAGTTACCTACTAAGAAATTGGTAAGGCCAGGAGGAGCCTCCATCCCCATGGGAACAAAGACATCTGAGGTGAGAAGCACAGACTTTCAGGCAGAAGCTTTAACTGAAGGAAGAACATTTAGGTTGAGGAGAGGAGACAGCATTGATGAGATAGATTCATGGTACCCAATGGAAGGGACATGATTGGCCTTTTACCAGGCTGTTAGAGTGTCTGGGGCTCAGTCATTTGGCATTTGTCCACGAGACTTTTAAATAAATCTTCTCCTGGGGCTGGGGAGAGAGGTCATCTTTAAAGAGTGCTTACTCTTCCAGAAGTCCCAGGTTCAGTTCCCAGCACTACATCAAGTTTCTCACAACCACCTGTAACTTCAGTTCCAGAGCCTCCAACAGCCTGGACCTCTATAGGTATTTACACATATGGTACACATAAACTCATACAGGCACACACATATACACAGTAAAAATAAACCAAAAAAAAAAAAAAAGAGGGGGGAGGAAAACCAGATGTGACAAAAAACAAAAGAAAGAGTAGAATAATTGTGTACACAATGGGTTTCACTCTGATAATCTTATACATGCACATAATATACTTGATCCCATTCATCCTTCTCCCCTCTGCCTTCCTTTTCCCCAGGATAGCCTTGAACTCAATTCCTAGCTAAGGCTGTTCCTGAACTCATGATTCTCCTACCTCTACCTCTTGAGTGCTGGGATTACAGCTATGGCCACCATACTGGACATTGCTCTTCTCCCTCCTTCCCTCCCTCCCTCCGTCCTTCCCTCCTTTCCTTTCTCTTTTTTTTTAATAAGATTTATTTATTTATTAATACAACATCCTGCCTCCATGTATGTCTGCACGCCAGAAGAGTGCGCCAGATCTCATTACAGATGGTTGTGAGCCACCATGTGGTTGCTGGGAATTGAACTCAGGACCTCTGGAAGAGCAGTCAGTGCTCTTAACCTCTGAGCCATCTCTCCAGCCCCTCCTTTCTCTTTTTTAAAAATTACATTTATTTTACTTATTTTTGTGTGTGGCTGTGTGCATATCATGGCGTTCCATTGAGGTAAGAGGACAACCTGTAGGAGTCAGTTTTCTGCTTCCACCATGTAGCTTCTGGGGATTGAACTCAGGCCACCCGGTTTGATAGCAAGCATCCCTATCTGCTGAGTGATCTTGATGGCCCTTAAGGGTTTGTTGTTTGCTTTGATTTTTGAGCAGAGAGTCTCATATGTAGCCTGGGCTAGCCTGTCTTCTATGTAGACTAACTTGGCATCAAACTCACAGATGGCCTGCCTCCTTGCTTTCCAGATGCTGGGATTAAAGGCATGCCCCACCACCTCCCTGCTCCAAGGGCATTTTCTAAAGGTCACATTTTATGCCCTTTGATCTGTTGTAGGGAATTGACACCGAGAAGCCCATCCTGCAGGTGGACAGCTATGTGTTTGCTGGCGAATATGAAGGTAGGAGAATGCCAGACACACAAACCCTTTTCATATGGCTTTCAGAGCATCTCTGCTCTTCCCTAATTCACCTTCACACTTTCCTGCAGATACTCTTGGGACCTGTGTTATATTTGAAGAAGGTGTTGAACGTGGTAAGTTGTTGCTATGCTAGACTGACTTTTTCTACAGATTATTTCAAATTTACTGTGTATTTTGCTTTTGGTTTGTTTGTTTTTAGGACACAGGGTTTCTCTGTGGCTTTGGGGGCTGGAGAGATGGCTCAGCGGTTAAGAGCACTGACTGTTCTTCCAAAAAAATTCTTTTAAAAATACATTATGTGTAATAAATATTAAGATTGAATATCTCAGGCTGGGCATGGTGGTGCATACCTTTATCCCAGCACTTAAAAGGCAGAGACTGGTGGATCTCTGAATTCGAGGGCAGCCTGGTTTATAGAGTGGCTTCAGATCAGTCAGCATTATGGTAAGACCCTGTCTCAAAACACTAGTAATAACAATAATAGATAATACATCAGGCTTATGAGGCGGCTTAGTGGTTAAAGTGCTTGTTGCCAAGCCTGACAGCATAAGTTCAATCCCTGGGAACCACACAGTAGAAGGAGAATACCGACTCACGGTGTGCACTCCTGTGCACATACAAACACATAAAAAATGTAATGAAAAAACCAAGCTAAGTATCATGTACCCACTATGTAATTGTATTAAATCCTCCCATCTTGTCAATTGACTTGAAATATAGTGTAGAGTGTTACAGGAGCTGGATCTGGTAACATAGGCTTATGATCCCAGTTACTCAGGAGGCCAAGGCAGGAGGGTTGGGAGTTCAAGGCCTGACTGAGCTACACAGTGAGATTCTGCCTCAGAATCAGAAAGTTCCATCTTAATGGGAGGATGCTGGTGCCCCCTGTGGGGAATCTGTGTTCAGTCCCTAGTACCTCAGAAAAGTCCCCAGCATACGAGCAAGCCCCCATGTGCTCAGTTCCCTAACTTTGTCTCTAGAAATAATTACTGCTTTGAATTGGATGTTTTCTTTCCTGTACCTCATTTTATATTGCATATATATGCATTTTCAGACGTGAGGCTGGGGTTTAGCTTTGTGGTGTCTTGCCTACCGGCATGAATTTAATCACTAATACCGTAAAACAAAACAGAAACCAAAAAGTTTATATAAATTATAACATACCGTACAAGATATTATGTAGTTTTTTTTAATTTAGCTATATTTTCAGGTTTACACCTGATGATATATAGTGCGAGTTTATTTTCCTGTTGCATAGTACTCCTTTTGGAGACTAGTATATTCTGTAGTTTGTTCCTAGTGTGAGTATAATGTTGCTTCCCAGTTCAACTGTGTAAAATCCACCAATAGTTAATAGCTTCTATTTTTTTCTTTTTTCTTTTTTTTTTTTTTTTTGTTTTGTTTGTTTTTGTTTTTCGAGACAGGGTTTCTCTGTGGCTTTGGAGGCTGTCCTGCAACTAGCTCTTGTAGACCAGGCTGGCCTTGAACTCAGGGATCTTTCTGCCTTTGCCTCCTGAATAATCTTCTATATGTTAGGTAATGTTCCAAAGGATATAGTCATTTAATCCTTACCACAGTTCAGTGAGCAAGACACTTTTTTCTGTGTTTGGAAGTAGCCTCGGTACAGGGTCACTTGGAATTCCTCTGTGTATCCTAGGCTGGACTTAAATTCTGCTGTTGTCTTATCCTCCAGGTGACAGGATAGGTACTGCTTTCATGTTCGTTCATAGTTGGTGGAAGTATAGGGGTCAGTAACACTCTCAGACTCATGGGAGTGAGTGACAGGGCCAGGGTTTGTATATAGCTTGGCTAATTTTCTCTTGGTGACGTTGGGAATTTATCTATAGCTTTGCATATGCTAAGGAGCTATGCACATCTTCTAACTGGCTGACCTCAGATTTGTGATGCTCCTGTCTCAGCCTTCTGAGCACTTTGCTCTACAACTATGACTATCTTAATAGTCTTAACTCTACTGAATACCTCGCCATAAAACTGCCACCATACATTTTTTATGTGTATCTTTGTGTGTATAGGTAAAGCTGCCTCCAAACTTTATACCTAGAACTAGACTGAAGAGCTAGGGAAAGAAAGAGATTTAGTAAGAGGGTGGGGTTGTAACTCTCCCAGAACATTTGCTTACCATGTGTGAGGCCTTAGCCACAATTATCCAGCCCTAGAAAATAAACATAAAAGGAGAGTTGGAGGAGAATAAAAATGGAATGTGTGGTATCTTCAACTAAAAGAGCAGCTTGAGCCAGGTGAAATATTAAATATTAACAATAGCTGGGCTTCATAGGGTTCAAACGGATAGATGTCGTCATGTTCTCTCTTGACGGGTAGCAAGAGTTCACACTTGGCAGAGCAGTGTGTGGAAGTTTCTGGAGTTCCCTGTCTTTGGTCCAGAGTCTCATTGTTTAACTGCCTGGGTCCACAGTCTTTTAAAAGTTGTAGTTCTAGGCAGCAATGAGAGCAGGTTTTTTTTTCACTGGTTTTGTAATTGGGAGCACCCCCGCTGAAACCTCTAGCTTCAGTTAGAGCATTTGATTCTGGTCCTTCATTTGGGTGATGGAATTGTAGACGGCCCTGCAGGGCAACTCCTGACCCCTACTTCCCACGTTGGGGCTTGAGTCTACCCTGCTGTTCCTTTAATCTCTTTGTTTTCATGTTTCTGTTCTTGGAGCTGTTTGTCTGAGTCTATTGTTCCTTCAAGTGACAATGTCATCTATCATTCTTTGTGTGTGGGACAGGAATGATAAATTACAGTGTAAACTTCCTGTGCTGTCTCCATAGGAAATAGTTGAGACTGACTCCCTCAACTTGAGTGCTTGATTTGATGGCATGGAGCAATATAATAAGATCACTTTATATCCTAGTGGATCCGGAAGGGAATGACAAAACAGTGCTGAAATACAAATGCCACACGATGAAGAAACTCAGCATGACGAGGACTCTTCTGACAGAAAAGAAGGAAGGCGAAGAAAACATAGGTTTGTTCGCTCCATTCTTTGAAGATGGGTGCTCTTTGGCTGGGAATGTAGCCAAGTGGTCAGGAGCATTTGCCTCGTGTTTGTAAGGCCCTTGGATCAATGCCTAGTACTAGCCAGATGTGGTGGCATATGCTTGTAATCCCAGTGCTTTGCGGGTTGGGGGAAGGCAGCTGAAGACCAGGAGTTCAAGGGCAGATTCAGCTGCTTGGCAAGTGAAAAGAAGTGAAAAGAAGATAGTAGTTCAAACACTCTGTCACAAAAACAAAAAAGTCCTGAGTGAGTGAGTGAGTGTGTGTGTGTGTGTGTGTGTCTGTCTGTCTCTTTCTCTCTCTCTCTCACACACACACACATACACACAAAAGAAGTTAGGTAATCTTAGTGTAGGCTTTGGCAATGGGTGATCAGGATATTCCTTGGGCTTTATAGAGATGACTATATTCATAAACTAGAATATATTAAAATTGAGCATTCCTCTAGGTGTGTGGTTCTTTTTGGTTTTTGGAGACAGGGTTTCTCTGTGTTGTTTTGGAGGCTGTCATGGAACTCACTCAGTAGATCAGACTGGCCTCGAACTCACAGAGATCCGCCTGCCTCTGCCTCCGGAGGTCTGGGATTAAAGGTGTGCACCACCACCGCCTGGCCTGGGTGTGTGGTACAGTCCTAGGACATGGGAGATCAGGCCAGGCCGAGAGTTCTTCCTTGTGCCTTCATGCCACAGACTCCCATTGCCTTCTGATGTCCCCCCACCCTTCTGTTCATGCCTCTCCCACCGTCCCCTTTCTACTTCATATCCTACATACACATTTAAATGTGGATTCCACATACGCGCGAAAGCATGCAATACTGTCTTTCTCATCCGGCCTGTTTTGTTTAACAGTGAGTTCTAGTTGCATCCATTTTCCTACACCTGTCAATTTAATTCTTATTTGTAGCTAAATAAATTATATTGGGTATTGTATATGTACCACTTTTTTTTAAAGACAGGATTTCTTACAGCCTGGACTGGGTGAATTTCTCCTCCTCCTCCTATGGCTACCGCCTTAGTTCTGGAATAACAGGCGGGTACTGCCTCTCCCTTTCTAGGTGCTGGGTAATGTCTCAGTAGGCAAAGCCCAATCCTCAGCACCTTTGCAGTGGCCTGGGGAGGTGGACACAGGAGGACAGGCTTGCTGGACAGTCAGTCTAGCTGAACCAATGAGTCCCAGACTCAGAGAGAGACCCCCTTCTCACAAAATCAGGTACAGAGTGATTAGGGAAGATGTCCATGTCTACTTTTGGTGTTTTTTTTGTTTTGTTTTGTTTTGTTTTTTTGACTTTTGTTTTGATTTTTCGAGGCAGGGTTTCTCTGTATTGTTTTGGAGGCTGTCCTGGAACTTGCTCTGTAGACCAGGCTGGCCTTAAACTCACAGAGATCCGCCTGCCTCTGTCTCCCTAGTGCTGGGATTAAAGGCGTGCGACACCAATGCCGGGCTGCTTTTGGCTTTTATACACACATGCGATGTGTATGCACATACAAAGAAATAAAAGTTTAAAATTTTTTAAATTGTTATTGGCAGCCAGGGGGTCGTGCAAACAAGGATATCAGAGGACAGCTCTGGGGGATGAGTTCGGTCATCGCACTGTCTGGGTCTGGGGAATCAAACGTACTTCAGGCTTCCTTGGCAAGTGCATTTACCCGCTGAGCTTTCTTGATGTCCTTAGATAGATAGATAGATAGATAGATAGATAGATAGATAGATAGATAGATAGGTAGGTAGGTAGGTAGGTAGGTAGGTAGGTAGGTGAATAGGTATGGCATAATGGCCCTTGCCTCTAATCTCAGCACTCAGGAGACAGATGCAGACAGATCTTTGTGAGTTTGGGGCCAGTTTGATCTACACAATGAGGACTACATAGTGAGACCCTGTCTCAGTTGAAGATAATGTAAGATAAAATAATTTTGGAGGTGCTTGGCTTGGAGTAAAGATACTTCAGAATGAACTTGAGGCATGCAAAGCTATATCCTCCCTGCATTTGTTTATCCTGTTGATGTATCTTTAGCAACATACATACTCCTAGTGTGTATCTGGGAGTGGGACAGCTAGACCATCTAGTGGCCTCTTTTTCATAAGGCATTGTCATACTGATTTCTGTAGTGGTTATACAGATTTACAAACCCACCAGCCCTGAGTAACAGCTCTTCATCTGCGCCCCATTTGTTGTCACTTAAGAAAAAATATATACTTAACTGAAATTTCTGTTTCTTACCTCTCGCCCAATTAGATGGCGTAGAATGGCTACAGATGAAGGATAATGATTTCTCCTATAGACCCAACATGATTTGCAGCTTTCTGCATGAAAATGAAGATGAAGCTGTAGCGCCGGCCCCCGAGAAACCCGTGGAGTTGGAAGACCAAGAGACCCAAATGAAAGGCAGCACAGAGCAGACGCACGAGCAGGAGACAGGGCAGCTCCTGGAAGCAGGGGAGCCTGGTCCTCCTGGAGATACCCCTGCTGAGATGGACAGTTCTGTTTTCATGGGAATTCAAGATGGAGATGTTTCTCAAGACAGCCAGTCATGAACTTAGAAAAGAAAAGGTCTTGTGTACAATAATTGCTGTGTAGCTTGCAGTTGGTTCACCATTCTGTTGTTGCCGTTGGCAGTGTGCATATTTCCAGTTACAATACAATATAGTATACTAGAATCATGCAGGATCAGACAGGAATCCAATTTTTAAAACTATCACTCAAGGGGCTGGAGAGGTAGTTAAGGGCACTGGCTGCTCTTCCAGAGGACTGGATGTGATTCCCAGTGCTTACAAGGCAGCTCACAGCCGTCTATAGCTTCAGTTCCTGGCCTCCATTGGCACCAAGTTCTCTCCTACCTGTCTGTGGGTTCTGGGAATCAAACTCAGGTCATCAGAACTACTGCAGCTAATGCTTTCCCTGGTGGGTCATCTCACAGCTCTCTGTCTATCTACCTACAGGTCCCATTTAAAAGTGTTTGTTTATGTCTGTGTGAGTGAGGATTGTGTTCACCATAATCTGACCTGGTCCCTAGGAGGCCAGAAGAGCCACTTTTGTTTTTTTTTTTTTTTTTCTTTTTTCTTTTTTCTTTTTTTTTGGTTTTTCGACACACGGTTTCTCTGTATTGTTTTGGAGGCTGTCCTGGAAAACTCTCTGTAGACCAGGCTGGCCTTGAACTCACAGAGATCCACCTGCCTCTGTCTCCCTAGTGCTGGGATTAAGACATGCGCCACCAACACCTAGCCAAATTTTTGTTTCTTAGAACTGGAGTTAGAAGCTGGGCGTTGGTGGTGCATGTCTTAATCCCAGCACTCGGGAGGCAGAGGCAGGCGGATCACTATGAATTCGAGACCAGCCTGGTCTACAGAGAGTTTTCCAGGACAGCCTCCAAAAGCCACAGAGAAACCCTGTCTCGAAAAACCAAAAAAAAAAAAAAGAACTGGAGTTAGAGATGGTCATGAGCCGTGTGGATGCTGGGAGTCAAAGCCCAGCCCTCTTTAAGAGCAGTAAGTCCTCTTAACTGCTGAACCATCACTTGCCATTCTTCCTATCCCCACCCTCCTTTTGTTTTCTCTTCCTCTTTTTTTTTTTTTTTTCCGAAACAGGGTTTCCCTGTGTAGCTTTGGAGCCTGTCCTGGAACTAGCTCTTGTAGACCAGGCTGGTCTCGACGTCACAGAGATCTACCTGCCTCTGCCTCCCGAGTGCTGGGATTAACGACGTGAGCCACTGATGCCCGAGTTCCTTTCTTTTTTTAAGATTCATTGCCAGGCAGTGGTGGTGTGATGGTGCACGCCTTTGATCCCAGCACTCAGGAGGCAGAGGCAGACAAATCTCTGAGTTTGAGGCCAGCCTGGTCTACAGAGGGAGTTCCTGGACAGGCTTCAAGCTACAGAGAAGCCCTGTTTTCGGGGGAGAAGAAAAAAAAAGATGTATTTATGTATTTATTTTGTATTAGTGTTCTGCCTGCATGTGTCCCTGCAGGCCAGAAGAGGGCACCAGATCTCATTGTAGATGGTTGTGAGCCACTATGTGGTTGCTGGGAATTGAACAAGTGTTCTTGTGTTTAAAAGTCATCTTGCACAAAGAAGCTATGAAGGGCAGAAGCAACAAGACAGTAGGTTGGATTCTGAAAACCAGTGATGCCCTGGACTGCTATCAGGCAGAGGTCAGCAAAACTACTACCTGGAAAAAAGACCTTGTGGTGTTTTTTTTTTTTTTTTTTTTTTTTTTTAGCTTGGGTGTCAGGATATAATCCTGGCTGGCCTGGCACTTGTTATGTAAACTAGGCAGGCATCAAACCAATAGCGATCCGCCTGCTTCTGTCTCTCTCTTGAGTGCTGGGATTCAACAACTGACACATGCCCGGCTGATCTTGAGTTTTCCTTTCAGTACTTCAAGAAAATAATGGAATGTCAAGTGTGATTCTAGCAATATTATGATAAAAAAAAAGGCCCCTTGCCCAGAGGTATAGCACAGTGGTAGAGTCATTACCTAACATCTGTGGGAGGTGTAGCTCAGTGGTAGAGTCATTACCTAACATCTGTGGGAGGTGTAGCTCAGTGGTAGAGTCATTACCTAACATCTGTGGGAGGTATAGCTCAGTGGTAGAGTGATTGGTTATCTAGCATTCGTGAGTCTCTGGGTTTGGATGCTCAGCACCACCCAAACCAAAAGATACCTGATAAGGAAGATGGGTAGGTATTATCAATTAGACAATATGGTCTGTCCGGGTGGTGGTGGTGCACACTTTTTTTTTTTTTTTTTGGTTTTTCAAGACAGGGTTTCTCTATGGCTTTGGAGGCTGTCCTGGAACTCCCTCTTGTAGACCAGGCTGGTTTCGAACTCACAGAGACCCACCTGCCTCGGCCTCCTGAGTGCTGGGATTAAAGGGTGGTGCACACTTTTAATCCCTGCACTTGGAAGGCAGAGGCAAGCGGTCTCTAAGGGTTTGAGGCCAGCTTGGTCTATAAAGGAAGGGTTTGAGGCCAGTTTGGTCTATAAAGCAGTTTCTGGGACAGCTAGGTGTGACACAGAAAAACCCTGTCTAAAAAAAAACAACAAAAGACCCATGGTCTGGAGAGCTGACTTGGCTTAAGAGTGCATGGTGCTTTTGGAGAGGATCCAAGTTCAGTTCCCAGCACACATAACAGGCAGTTCACAAATGCCTATACAACTCCAGCTCTAGGAGAGCCAAAGCCCTCTTTTTGGGACCCCTTGGACATACGTTCACATTTGTAAGTTGTGTGTCTGTGTGTCCCCTGTCCCAGACAGGGTTTCTCTGTGTAACAGCTCAGGTTGACCTCAAACTCACAGAGCTCCACTTGCCTCTGTTTCCCTAGTGCTGGGATTAAAGGCATGCACCACCACCCGGTTTAAAACTACCCCCCACCAGGGTTTCTCTGTGTAGCTTTGGAGCTTGTCCTGGCACTTGCTCTGTAGACCAGGTTGATCACGAACTAGGAGATCTTCTTGCCTCTGCTTCCCAAGTATTGGGATTAAAGGTGTGCACTGCTACCACCTGGCTTTTGTAAATTTTGAAAAAACAACAACATGATAGGCTTTGGAAGCCTGGTACTGTGATCTATAATCTCAGATGCTTGGGAGGCAGAGGGAAGAAGACTGATGAGAATTCAAGGCCTGCCTCCGTTACAAAATGAGTTCAAATTAAGCCTGGAAACTTAGTGAGGCTTGATGAGGTTCTGTCAAAGTCCCTATAAAAGGATTAAGGATGTAGCTAACTGGTAAAGCACTTGCCTACCATGCTTGAAGCCCTAGGTTGAATCTCCAGTACCACCAAGGCAGGAAAATAGTTATCAGAAAGAAGAGCTGGTCAGGGCCTGGTGGTGCAGGCAGAGGAAGGACATCTCTGAATTCATTGCCTGCCTAGTCTATATAACAACTTCGGTGCCAGCCAGGGAGACATAGTGGGGTCTCAAAAGAAGCACAAACGTGTATTGTGTGTGGGGACAACTCATGGGTGTGAGCCACCCGATGTGCTATCAATGCTGGGAACCAAACTCAGGTTCTCTGGGAGAGCCCAAGCACTCATAACTGCTGACCTCAGATCGCTAGGTGTGGCAAGAAGCACCTATACCCACCGAGCCATCTCCCCAGCCCAGCCTCCATTACTTTAACATTTCATGTTTGGTTTCCATTTTTAGTTTATTGCAAAATTATGTATCACATAGTAAGCAGTTAATAAATAATATGCAGGGATAAAAAAGCCTTTTTGAGCCTGGTGGGGCCGGCACATGCCTCTAATCCCTGCAGAGGCAGGAGGATCTCTGAGCTTGAGGGCAGCTTGATCTACAGGTTGAGTTCCAGAACAGTCGAGGCTATACACAGAAACCCTGTCTCAACCATGCCCCCGCCAAAAACCAAATAAAAACAAAAAAACCAACCAAACATTTTTGAAGGCTGAAAATCAGCTTTAGACTGAAGAGAAAGTCTTCTGATAGTCTATTGTTTTGTTTTGTTAAGACTTATTTATTATGTATACAGCATTCTGTCTGCATGTATGCCTGCATGACAGAAGAGGGCACCAGATTTCATTATAGATGGTTGTGAGCCACCATGTGATTGCTGGAAATTGAACTCAGGACCTCTGGAAGAACAACCAGTGATCTTAACCACTGAGCCATCTCTCCAGCCTGTTGTTGATTGATTGATTTATTTATTTATTTTTATTTGTTTGGTTTTTCCAGACAAGGTTTCTCTGTGGCTTTGGAGGCTGTCCTGGAACTCATTCTGTAGACCAGGCTAGCCTCGAACTCACAGAGATCCGCCTGCCTCTGCCTCCCGAGTGCTGGGATTAAAGGCGTGCACCACCAATGCCCGGCTGTTGTTGATTTTTTGAGACCAGGTTTCTCTGTATTGTTTTGGAGTCTGTCCTGGAACTTGCTTGGTACAGCAGGCTGGTCTTGAGTGCTAGGAACAAAGGCATGGACCACCAACACCTGGCTGGCAGTCTGTTGTTAATTAGAATGGATGTACAGACCTAGATAAAGCAGGTCCAGAGTTAGCAAAACAACAAACCCCTGCTTGGTGGTTCCTGCCTATCACCCCAGCACATGGGAGGCTGAATCAGGAAGATTGCTGCAAGTTTGAGACCAGGCTGGATTACAGTGTGAGATCCTGTCCCCTAAAAAAGGACAAAAACCCAAAACCCATTATTTCTCCCAAGACTAGAAGCTGTGAAATACTACCAACTCTGTCATTTGTATTTTGTTTTGTCTTTTTAAAAGCTAGTTATGCCACTGGAGTGAAACTAATCGGTTTCTTCTAGTCTTACTTCCCTCAGAACTTTTTTTTTTAATTTTTATTTATTTATTTATTACATATACAGTGTTCTGCCTACATGCCAGAAGAGGGCACCATATTGAATTGTAGATGGTTGTGAGCCACCATGTGGTTGCTGGGAATTGAACTCAGGACCTCTGGAAGAGCAGTCAGTGCTCTTAACCTCTGAGCCATCTCTCCAGCCCAGAACTTAACTTCTTAAGTCAGATACATGGAGCTTCTATCGAAGATCAGTTCCCTGAAGGACACCTATGCAGTGTCCTCCATCTTAATCCACTTCTGATACTGTCAACCTGGACCTGTCAGCTCTTGCAGGTTAAAAGGGCTCAGTACTGTGGGATTGTCCCATCTCTGCTTTACATGCTAGTCTCAAGTAGTGAGTTCCCCCAAGTTACCAACAGCTTACCACTTGGCTACAAACTGCATGTTCCCACAATCCTTTCCTCATTTTCAACCACTTGCCGTTAAAATAGCTCATAGAATTTAGGAAAAGGACCTGGAGAAGTTTGTTTACTAGATTTATTACTTATCTGTTTTGAGGTAGTTTCTTATATAGTCCAGTCTGTTGTCTACTGAGGATAACCTTTAACTGATCCTCTTTGGAAACAGCCAGATGGAGAGATCAGATTCTTTCAAAGCCATCCTCCCAGAGCCTCCATATAATCAATACAAACTCACAAAGTCCTGTCGTGGAGCTTTTATAGCCGCTTCATTATTAAGCATGGTTGAGTAAGTCACTGGGCACATTACAGCAGCTCCAGTCCTCTTACCATTGCTGATGGTAAGTCAAAGTGAGGTGGAGAGCTCCTCGCTGTTTCTTTAATTCAGTGCAGGAGTTTGAGCCTAGGACCCTGTGTTTCGTAGTAAGTGCTGTGTCACTGACACAGACCAGATAGCACCCTAACCTGAACATATTTTGAAGCCAGGCTCCCACCTGTTGTTCTTTGCTGCAGCTTCGGCAATGAAACACGATCTCGCCAAACTCAACAAATCCACATGGAGTCTATTGGGAAAGGGAGCCGAGGGAGGGGAGCAGAAATGGAAAGAAAAGAGAACAGGCAGGAGGCGCTTCCTTATGTAGGGAAAGGGAACAGTCCGGGAGGGGGGCTGGAGAGATGGCTCAGAGGTTAAGAGCGCTGCCTGAGTTCAATTCCCAGCAACCACATGGTGGCTCACAACCATCTCTAGTGACATCTAGTGCCCTCTTCTGTTGTCCAAGCATAGAACACTGTATGCATATATAATAAAATTAAAAAAAAAAAGAACAGTCCAGGAGTTGAAAATGGAGACATGGAGCTGCTGTTGACCCAGCTCTGCGCACCCCAGTTCCACATTTCTGCACGCAGAGTCCTTATGCAGCCACCTAAGGGATGCACGATGCAGCCATGCAGCCTTTGACAGCTGTCAGTGAGGAGGGATCCTCTGTCAAAGATGGATCCCTGGGCAAGGGAAGGTAGCCTGGAGAAGAGCTATCCTGGGCAGGTAGAGAGCCTGAGAATTAGAGCGACCCTGCAATCAGGAAAGGTTCCCTAAGGAGAAGGCACAGACCCAGGAGAGGGCTGGCATGGAGTGACAGGCAGGTGTTGAGGAGAAACCACAAGGCCAGAGAAGGAGAGGAGTTGGGAGCAGGAACAGGGCCAGGTTTCCCAGGACCCAGGGAGAGGTCGAAGAGGTAGAAGCCAGGATGTCAGCACCACCTGCCATCATTTACCCCAATATGCAAAAAGATTTCCTGGAGTGGCAGGACATATACATTTAATCTCGACTGGCCATAAGGAAAGGCAGCATTACAAGAGCTCTACGTCAGCTTTGGTTGCATTTCACGATCTTTCCCCCAACAAAGAACACAAAAGCACAGACCTTAATACAGTAAATTAGGTGCCAGGTAGTGGTGGCACATGCCTTTAATCCCAGCACTTGAGAGGCAGAGGCAGAGGCAGGCAGATCTCTGGGTTTGAGGCCGGCCTGGTCTACCAAGAGAGAGGTCCAGGACTAAATAGAGAAACTCTGCCTCAAACCAAAAGCAAAAGAAGAAAAACTGGTAAATTAGCCAGGTATGGTGGCAAATGCCCATAATCTTGTCACTCAAAATGCAGAAACCAAAGGATTGAATTCAAGGTCCTGTGGTCTGCATAGTAACTTACAGGCCAGGCAAAGCAATGTAGGGAAACTGTGTCTTACGACAAAACCCAAAGCCTAGTAAGTTAAAGTTAGACACGAGAGAGCACACTGTGAGAATCAATTCATACTATGTACATTCAGAATAGGCAAGTACATAAAACTGGATTAAAGGTTGACAGTGTGAGCTGTGAGTGTTGTGTGCTCAGATGCAAAGGTATTCTGACTCTTGGGAGCCACAGAATATTGCATGTTACAGCTCAGATGGAAAGGTATTCTAGCAATCGGGAGCCAAGGACTACCACAGGTCACAGGAAGCTTGGCAGCTTATAGCTCTGCTCTGGCAGGGGAGGGCTTTCCCAGTGTATAACAACTCCACCTTGCTAGGGGAAAGATTTCCCAGTGAAAGTGTTACAGTCTGCTCTGGCTCAGGCAAAACGTTACTTCTCTCCACCCTGGTGAAAGAAGATCAAACCCAAATCTCCTTCAAGAGATTTATTGAGAGGGAGGAATCCAGGAGAGTGGCTGCCTCAGCGAGGGTGGCAGAGTACAGCCACAGGAGAGCCACAAGCTGAACAGGGACAGGGTTTATATAGGACTTCTTAGCGCACAGAGTTTTTCTGGGGAGATTTCCAGGGTGGGGATTGGTCAGATTTCAATCCCTGAACTCAGGTTGGCTAGATACCATGCTTAGGAATTGGTTTTCTGCTCAGGTTCAGTGTCAGATTTGGCTCTAATTTTAGGGACAGGGCATATTTCTTTTTTTTTGTTTTTTGTTTTTTGTTTTGTTTTTTTCGAGACAGGGTTTCTCTGTGGCTTTGGAGGCTGTCCTGGAATTCACTTGGTAGTCCAGGCTGGTCTCGAACTCACAGAGATCCGCCTGCCTCTGCCTCCCGAGTGCTGGGATTAAAGGCATGCGCCACCACCGCCCGGCCAGGGCATATTTCTTTTACTGACTCTGATTCTAGAGTCAAAGTATATTTATTTGGCACTAGTTTCAGGGCCAGGGTGCATTTATTTGGTTCTGGTTGCAGGGCCAAACAAAGTGTATTTCTTTTGGCTCTGCTGAGGGTGTGTTTCTTTGACTGACCCTTTTCCCCTACAGACATTGCCACTGGGTGGATGGGTAGGGGAGCTCTTTGAAATAAAAAAAAGTATGTTGAAATTATATAGTGGTTATGGGTTGCATTTTTTTCTTTCTTGAGACAGGTCTCCTGTAGCTTAGGCTGGCATCTAGAGGCCCACATAACCTGATCCTCTTGCTTTCATTTTCAAAGTACTGAAATGCCAGGCCTGCACCCCAGTGTTGACCTCTTTGATGAGCATGAGACAGCACCCCACTGTGGAGCCTAGGATGGACTTCAACTTTCAATTCTGCACTACTCTCCCAATGCCGGAATTACTGTTTTACAAGGCTGTATTGGATTCACCCTATACCACTGAATTATACATATATGACTATATGCAAATTATATGACTAAAATTTGAGGGGACATCACAATCAGCAGTATTTTTTTTTTTTTGAGACAGGATTTTTCTGTAGCTTTGGAGTCTGTTCTGGGACTCGCTCTGTAGTCCAGGCCTTGAACTCAGAGATCCATCTGCCTCTGCCTCCCAAGTGCTAGGATTAAAGGTGTGCTCCACCACCGCCCGGCTGTTACATCTTTTATGTAAAAAGCAACTGAGTTATCGACCGGTTTCAACTGATCTCTCAGTTAAACCAATAAAGTTTTTTTGTAATTATCTGAGTACCGTGCATCCAACCTTTCTAGAATCCTGGTTACTTCCTTGAAGATGAACATTTGGTTCCCCAAAACTCGACTCCACAACAAGTCACTCAAAATGCTTACTTTCCAGAAAACAGCCCAAACAACACTCCGTAACCAAGGGAACAAAACGCTATGCCCTCCCAAAATGGCCGCCAGCGAGGACCGCCAGGCTGTCTAAGGAAGCTGCGTTTTGTACTTCCGGTACCGCCTCTTCCGGCGCTAGCGGCGGCTTCGCGGAAGTGAGCGGCACACGTGTGTTTGCTAGGGGTCCGGTAGCGATGGACGCCTTGGATAAAGTCATGTAAGTGTGTGTGGGACGCGAAGTCTTGGGAGGGAGTCTCGGTGACTGGGATGTTGCCTCCGCCGTGGTCTCGTCCCGTTATCGCGCTCTGGGAAGGAGCCGGCCGCGTCTCCAGCCCGCGTCCTTGCCGGTGAAGCGGTGCAGGAGACCGAGCTGCGGCCTGGAGCCGCTGATGGATTCTCAAGTGTGAGCCTGGCGGTGGATGGAGTTAGGAGTCCAGGCCCTTAATCAATTTACCCTGTAAAATAGCTGTCATGATAGCTTTGTGTCGTACAACTGTAGGGAGCAGTGTTTGCCATAACAGCGCAAAGTTTTCATCTTCCTTTTCCGTTCAAATTTGTACACCTCTGCTTGCTTATCGCTGACTGATGGTTACGTTTGTTCAAAATACTTACCGAGTTGCCGAATGTTACTGCATTGGCAGTTAGAGTTTTCCGCCGCCCCCGCCCGGTTTTTCGGTACAGGGTTTTCTTTGTAACTCTGGCTGTCCTGGAACTCGCTCTGAGGATCGCGCTGGCTGGCCTGC
This sequence comes from Mesocricetus auratus, assembly GCF_017639785.1. Taxonomy (NCBI): domain Eukaryota; kingdom Metazoa; phylum Chordata; class Mammalia; order Rodentia; family Cricetidae; genus Mesocricetus; species Mesocricetus auratus. The sequence continues at coordinate 3,566,439 of NW_024429199.1, forward strand.
AGAGTGCTGGGATTTAAGTCGTGCGCCACCGCCGCCCGGCTCAGTTTTTTGCTTTTTAGATAATCGTGCCATGTAAATGACAGTTTGTTCTTAGTCAGATTTTGTGCACCCACCGTGCCTCACCAATAAAGCCAGTAAGGTGCTGTTTACATTGACTACTGGTTAGTGAGACTGAAAAAGACATGGACTATAGAGTGTATGGCCGTTACCGCTGTATAAACGCAGTGCGTGCCTTGATTTGATTTAATAAAAAATGCATCTTCAGTGACCAGTGACTAACTACATGGTTTTACGAATGGCATTTCATTGGAGGACAATTTTTTGACTATGTGGGAAACTAAGGTGTATGTATATTGCCTTTTCCCTCTCTCCCTCCCTGTCCCAGTACTGGAAGATGGAAGGTTATATTAAGAGAGGAGACATTTTGTTAATAGATGAAATGAAATAGGAGGCAGAGTTGAATCCTTTCTTTTAAACAGAAATGTATAATAACATCCTATTATTGTCCCACCATAAAAGCAGAATAAATTCTTTTTGTTTCTTATAGTGGTTGTAGGTGGTTGTAGATTTGTAGATGAATTCTTTTTTTTTTTTTTTTTTTTTTTTGGTTTTTCGAGACAGGGTTTCTCTGTATTGTTTTGGAGGCTGACCTGGAACTCAATCTGTAAACCAGGCTGGCCTCGAACTCACAGAGATCCGCCTGCCTCTGCCTCCCGAGTGCTGGGATTAAATGTGTGCGCCATCACCGCCTGGCCATAGATGAATTCTTTTCTTTTTTTTTTTTTGGTTTTTCGAGACAGGGTTTCTCTGTGGCTTTGGAGGTTGTCCTGGAACTTGGTTGGTAGTCCAGGCTGGTCTCGAACTCACAGAGATCCGCCTGCCTCTGCCTCCCGAGTGCTGGGATTAAAGGCGTGCGCCACCACCGCCCGGCTTTCCAAACCTAATTCTTAACTTAGTCCCTTAGCCCCAAAATTCTTTATTGTTTGATAATAAGAGGTTTGGGAAAAACAAGTGCTAAAACAATGTGGAAATATCCAAAGAGTTTTTGTAAGGAACCAAAAACTGGCAAAACACGCATTTAACAGTAATGATAAGATACCTTTGCTAATAATATCTCTGAAAAGGTGAGCATTTTTATGTTGTTATTAATGATGGAATCCTACTTGATAGATGCTGATTATTTTTAGGTCATCAGTCAAGTTGTAGGTGTGTCATGGGAGGAAACTGTGTAAATTGTTATGAATTGTGCTTTTTTTTTGGACAGAAAGCCTAAAACAAAAAGGGCTAAGAGATTCCTTGAGAAGAGAGAACCAAAAGTCAGTGAAAACATTAAGAATGCCATGCTGATTAAAGGGGGAAATGCAAATGCAACCGTGACTCAAGTGCTCAGAGATGTGGTAGGTACATTGACTTGCTCTTTCCTTTCTTTAAACTAAGTATCTGCGTGGATGTCCAGGGAGGCCAAAGGCCCTGCATCATCTGTAGCTGGAGTTACAGGTGCCTGTGAGCCTCCCGATGTGGTAGGAACTCTCTACAAGAGGAATGCCTCATCATCTTTCTAGCCAGGTTAACTTGCTTTAAAAAAAAGTCATGCTTGGTGGCACACACCTTTTATCCTATCCTGGTGTACAGAGGGACTTCCAGGATAGCCAGGGATACACAGAGAAACCCTATCTCAAAAAACCAAAACAACAGCACACAGGGTCTTACTATGTAGTCCAGGCTGACGTTGAGTATTCTTTTAAAGTAAGGTTAAGCTATTTAGGAACTTTTGAGCATACTGACTTGTGTCAGATGTGATTAGGATTGTGACGTCTTTTGTTTTCTTCGAGACAGGGTTTCCTACCACTCGCTCTGTAGCCCAGGCTGGCCTCGAATTCACAGAGATCCACCTGCCTCTGTCTCCCGAGTGCTGGGATTAAAGGCGTGCGCCACCAACACCTGGCGGTTTATGGGCATTAAAAAAAAATTGTGTATGGGTATTGTGCTTGCCTGTATGTCTGTGCACCACCGATGTGCCTGATGCCATTAGAGTCCAGAAGATGGCTTCAGATCCTCTGGAACTGGAATTACAGAGTTGTGAGTTATCATGTGGTATTAGGATGTCATTTGTTTCCTCTTTAACCATGTAGGCTATGGGACTTCAACCCAGGTCAGCAGGCTTGCTGGCAAGCACCGTACCGCCCGCCCGAGCCACACCACTTGTCTTTGAACTCTCAGCCCTTTGTCTTCACTTTCCGAGCCCTGGGATTACAGATGTGAGCTACCATGTCTGGCCTGGCTTGTTCATCTTTTTCTGAAATGTTTATTCTGAATGTTGTACTGAGAGGAAACAGCCTCTCCTTTCCAGTGACCCTACACAGTTAAGTACGTTCTAAGAACAGTGCAGTATTACAGAGCAATGTTACAGTGCAGTGCAATATTACATGATGGCCTCTGTTGTCAGAAAAAGGTGGCAGTGCTCATTACACCAAGACAGGGGAAACACTTAGCTGAGAATCATCAAATGCTTTACTAAACATGGTGCCACATACCTGTAAGCCCAGAACTCAGGAGTCAGAGGAGACAGATTGGCCGTCAAGGCAGCCCACGCTTCATAGTGAGATCCTGCCCACACCCCTGAATTGAAATCTGATGTGATGGCTCATTAGTATAATTCCAGTATTTGAATGACTGAAGCAGGAAGATTGCCATCACTCTGTTTTTGAATGCTTTGTTGAGAAAGTTTTAAATTATGTTTTACAGTATGCACTGAAGAAACCATATGGAGTTCTGTATAAAAAGTAAGTTGGTATTATTATTATTATTATTACTTATTTGTTTAGCTGTAAAAGTAACAATTGCTTTATGGAAGATTGGAAGAAAAAAGTATTTGATCAGTCAAATTAATATTTGATTGAATGGTTATTTTAAAGTTTTTTGAGACAGGGTTTCTGTGTGTTAACAGCCTTGGCTGTCCTGGAACTCGACCTGGCAAACTCCTGCCTCTTCCTCCCAAGTGCCACCAGGCCCTGCTCAGAATATCCTTGTGTAACTGTAATATGCCCATGCCTTACTTTGAAATAATTACATATGCACAGGAAAGTTGTAAGACTTACTAGAACTCCTGTGTGTCCTTCACCCAGCTCCTCCAGTGTGACATCTTGAATTATTATAGTGCAATTACTCTAAGTGGGGAATTGACATTGCTGTGGTAATACGGAGTAAAGTATTGATTTATTTACTTGGCTCTTTTCTCTTTCTAGTTTCCACACTGTTTTTAGTTGTTTCTCTAGTCTTGATTTTTTCCCCCTCTTGGCAGTTCTGGGGATTGAACCCAGGGCCTTGTACATTCTGGGCAAGTGCTCTGCCACTCAGGGATGTCGGTCCCCAGTCTCCAGTCCCCAGCCATTATCTTCTGTTGTTGTGTGTATGATGCGCATGTGCAGCTCTCATGTCCCATGCAGGTGTAGAGGTCAGAGGACCGTCTTGTGCGGTTGGTTCTTCCGTCTTCCTGGAGGCTCTGAGGATTGAACTCAGGCTGTTAGGCTTTCAAGGAAGTGCCATTGTGAAAGTCTTATTGGCTTTGTCTCTGGTTTCTTCATAAAGTTATTATTTTTCCCTTTGTAGCTAGTAAATATTTAGGGAGATACTTTGAAACTATGCAAATATAGTTATCACTCATTATTTCTTGGAAGTGGAACTATGACTTCCCAGGAATATACAATTTGTGGGTACTACAGTCCCGAGTATAAAATGGCATGGTAGTTTCATAACATATGCACAGCTTCCTGTATACGTTCAGTTGTCCCTACATTACTTACTGTGTGAGTACTGGGTGCACAGTTGTGCTATATTGCTTAGGGAAGAATGCTAAGAAACAAAGGTCTTCCAGTGTTGAGTGCAGATGCAGCACCCCCCCCCCCCAATAATTCCTACACACAGTTGCATGAATCTGTGGGTGCTAAACACACAAATTCTGAGGACTCTGTCTCCTTCCTTTCTGGAAGCTGTTACCCATCCTGTCTGCAGTGTCTATGTGTGCGGTCAGAACGGTTGTGGTGTTCTTGTGGCCTGTCTGTTTGTGCAGTCAGGATGCTGTGATACTCTAGTGTCGTCCTGTCTGTGTGTGTAGTCAGGATGCTGTGATACTCTCGTGTTCTGTCTGTGTGTCTGTGTGTGCAGTCAGGATGCTGTGATGCTTTAGTGTCCTGTCTGTGTGTCTGTGTGTGTAGTCAGAATGGTTGGAATTCTGAAGTAAAAAGTTGTCTATCCTTTTATTTTTAAGTTACTTAAGTCAGTGTGTGTTCAATATACTCTTGAGGGTTATAATACATGCTGCTATTGGATCCCAGTCAAATTCAGTCTCAGAATACAATAGCCTTTTAATAAGAAAATTTAAAACAGAAAAGAAACAGCAGAGATGGCTTAGCAGATCACTTTTCCATTATTCCTTCTGTATATAGTCTGTATTCTTTTACTGATAATGTTATTTGTTTGGTTTTGTTTTTTGTTTTTTTTTTTTAAGACAGGATTTCTCTGTATTGTTTTGGAGGCTGTCCTGGAACTGGCTCTGTAGACCAGGCTGGCCTGGAATTCACAGAGATCCACCTGCCTCTGCCTCCCGAAGGCTGGGATTAAAGGCGTGGGCCACCAATGCCCGGCTGGTTTTGGATTTTGAGACAAGGTTGTGTATAGTCTAGACTGACCTCTTACCTTCTTTTTAATATTCTTAGGAAAAATATTACAAGACCATTTGAGGATCAGACATCACTGGTAAGTTCAAGCCTCTTTACGAGAGTTCATATGGGCAGCACTGGTGTATGGCTTGGGAGTGAGCGGTAATGGTGCTGGCTCGTGCTTGCCTAGCATGCCTGAGTCTCGTTTCATCCCCAGCATTCAGAAATAACAGAAATAGCTGTGTAAAAATGACTCCAGACTAAGGGCTTTGTTCATGCCAGGCAAGGAGTCTGCTAACTGAGCCACATCCCCACCACTCCTGGTAGTTTTAATGAAAACAAAAACTTAACGTCTAGAAAGAGAAGTGTTGGAGTGCCAGCTCCCAAATAATGACTTAATCTGCAGAGGATGACTGAATGTATGGTCCCCCTTCCTCTACTTCACAAGTACTGGTATTAAAGACATTTAGCAACACACCTGTCAGGAGCTTTTTACAGAACACATTTTAGAAAATGCATTCCCATCGACTTAGACCGTGAATCCATTTTACAGAGTTTTTATTTTTAATTATATGTGCATATGTGCATGAGTCTGTGCACATGCAAGCCAGTGTGTGCAGACACCAGAAGCATTTGATCCCTTGGAGATGAGAGTGCTAGGAATTGAATTCAGGTCCTCTAGAAGACCAGGACCAAGGAGTCTAAGCTGTATTCTGACTATAAATATTTTTGAGCGCTTGTGTAGAGTGCCATCAAATGACATCTCGTAACCTTGGGGTTTTGCAAGACTTATTATTTCTGATAAATTAATTCTCAGGAAAGTTAATTTCTAGGACATTGTAAGGTTCACAGCCTGAATTCTTTCTTTTTGAGATAAGAGTCTCCATGTACCCTGGCTGTTCTAGAACTCACTGTGTAGACCAAACTGGTTTTGAACTTACAGAGATCTACCCGCCTCTGCCTCCTGAGTGCTTCAATTAGAGGTGTGCACCGTCACACTCTGTCTAGCCTGAATTCTTGACTTTTCTAACTCCTTCACACTGGAAGTGGATGGGCAGGCAGTTCTTTGCCCCATTTTCTTCTGCATAGAAACTTACTGAATGAGCCGGGCGTTGGTGGCGCACGCCTTTAATCCCAGCACTCGGGAGGCAGACAGGCGGATCACTGTGAGTTCGAGACCAGCCTGGTCTACCGAGTGAGTTCCAGGACAGGCTCCAAAACAATACAGAGAAACCCTGTCTCGAAAAACCAAAAAAAAAAAAAAAAAAAAAAAAAAGAAACTTACTGAATGATAATCAAATTAGGAGCTCACCCCTCAGGGAGTAATAGCCAATGTGTGTGGCAAGGGATGGGTTGTGGGGTGGAGAATTTATGGATTGATCCTGTTTTGCCTGTTCTTTGATCTTTTTCATTGATTTTGAAGGGTTTCTAGCTGAATCTAATTTGTGCACATGTGGTGTGTGCATGTGTGTTTGTGTGTGCAGGTAATATGTTTGGTTTGTTTGAAGACAGGCTCTTGCTGTGTAGCTTTGGCTGGCTTGAATTTGCTGCATTGCTTCTGTGTCAGCCTCCCAAATGCATGAGCCACCACAGCAAGCCAGCCTAAGATTCTCCAATGGTCTTTCTTTTGTTCTTTATAGGAGTTCTTTTCAAAGAAGTCAGACTGTTCTTTATTCATGTTTGGCTCCCATAATAAGAAGAGGCCGAATAATCTAGTAATAGGTAAGTATCATATTCTTTGTTGTTTGAGATGGCTGGCCTAGAACTTACAGAGATCCCCTGCCTCGAGTGCTGGAATCGATGGCATATGACACCACTCTTTAATGTTTTTACTCATAGAGTCAGCTCCATGCCTCATATGACTGTTTCCAGGATTCACTGTCAATATGAAAGCTCAGAGTAGTTTCTGTTGCTGCTGTAACCTTGTTATTGTTTTTTTTTTTTTTTGAGACAGAGTTTCTCTGTATTGTTTTGGAGGACTGCTGTAACCTTGTGACACTGGATACTTTTTTTTTTGGTTGGAGTCTACCTCAGTGGTAGACCCTTTGCCCAGCCTTTTGAAAGCTAAGTTTGGAATCCTAGCATCACCACCGAAACTTTCTATCCACCAGTGACATCAGTATTGCCTTCCAGCCTAGGGAAGTGAAAAAGAATGTGAAGTAATTCTTTTTTGTTTGTTTGTTTTTTGTTTTTTGAGGCAGGGTTTCTCTGTATTGTTTTGGAGCCTGTCATGGGCTCAGTAGACCAGGCTGGTCTCTAACTCACAGGGATTCACCTGCCTCTGCCTCCCAAGTCCTGGGATTAAAGGCGTTCACCACCAATGCCTGGCGTGAGTAATTCTTGGTTAATAATCTTAGGACACCATTGCAAACATCTTGGAAAGCACGTTTTAACAGGAAATGTGGGTTCCTGGTGCTCTTTTTTTTTTTTAAATTATGTGCATTGGTGTTTTGCCTGCATGTATGTTTGCGTGAGGGTATCAGATTGTGGAGTTACAAACAGTTGTTAGCTGCCATGTGGGTGCTGGGAATTGAACCTGGGTCCTCTGGAAGAGCAGTCGGAGCTCTTAACTGCTGAGACATCTCTCCAGCCCCCCTGGTGCTCTGTTTATCTATTTATTTATTTTATGTATGTTTTTGTATATATACAAACCACATGGAGTTACAGGAAGTCATGACATGGGTGCTGAGAACCAAAGTCCTCTGGAAGAGAAGGAAGTGCTATTATCCACTGAGACTTCTCTCTAGCCCTGATATATAGAGTTTCTATCAAACATGTTTAGTCATAGGCAACCCCTTTACACTCTGTGGTCTTCATATATCTTGTTTTTTTGAGGGTGGATGTTATTGTTAAGGTTTTATCCCAATCCTGATATATGCTGACCACTCCTGGTATTGCTGAACTACTCTTATAACTCATTTTATTTAATTGTTATTACTGTTTTGTAATTTATTTGTTTTTATTTTATGTGCATTGGTGTTTTGCCTGCATGTGTGTCTGTCTGTGTGTGGGTGTCAGATCTTGGCGTTACAGACAGTTGTTGACTGCCATGTGGGTGCTGGGAATTGAACCCGCATCCTCTGGAAGAGCAGTCAGTGCTCTTAACCTCTGAGTCATCTCTCCAGCCTCTTGTTTAATCATTTTTTAGTAGAGTCTATTTATCCCCAGACTTGATATGTAGCCCAGATTGGTCTTGAGCTCATCCTCTTGCCTCCCCAGTGTTGGAATTGTAGATGCTCACTGTCACACCCAGCTCCCCATTTATCCCATAAAGTAAAGGAGTTGGGCTCAATGTGAGAGTGTAGAGGTTTTCCTTGACTAGTATCCTAACAATACAACTTAATAGTAATGTCCAAGTTTAAGAAAGGAGTGTGTGGGCTGGGCGTTGGTGGCGCATGCCTTTAATCCCAGCACTCGGGAGGCAGAGGCAGGCGGATCTCTGTGAGTTCAAGGCCAGCCTGGTCTACAAAGCGAGTTCTAGGACAGCCTTCAAAGCCACAGAGAAACCCTGTCTCGAAAAAACCAAAAAAAAAAAAAAAAAAAAAAAGAAAAGAAAAGAAAAGAAAGGAGTGTGTGAGTTTGGAGAGGCAGAGAAGACACGGATCATTGGGGGCATATAGTTATATTGGGTGGCTGTTTGTGAAATCTTTATGTTTAAAAATGCATTTCCTTTTAGGTCGTATGTATGACTACCATGTGCTGGATATGATCGAACTAGGTATTGAGAAATTTGTGTCTCTAAAAGATATTAAGGTAAGATATTGATCATAAAACTTAATAGCATTTTAGTAATGTTCTTGGCCAATCCAATACTGGCATCTTGTGGTAAAAAAGTACTGATAGAATTTTATAGAAAAAGAACCTCATGCAGAAATACAATTTTACCTTTATTTAAAAAGAGAAAGGTGAGCCGGGCATTGGTGGTACACAACTTTAATCCCAGCACTCGGGAGGCAGAGGCAGGCGGATCTCTGTGAGTTCGAGGCCACCCTGGTTTACAAGAGCTAGTTCCAGGACAACCTCCAAAGCCAAAGAGAAACCCTGTCTCAAAAAAACCAAAAAGAAGAAAAAAAATGTGGACTGTGTGGTGGTGGTACACCCAGTTCTCAGAAGGCAGAGGCAGGAGGATCTCTGTGAGTTTGAGGCCAGCCTGGTCTACAGAGGGAGCTCCAGGAAGAAATCTTGTATCAAAACAAACAAGCAACAACAACAAAAGAGGAGTGTATTTATAACATACAATACATGTGGATCTTATAAAGGCTAAACTTCAGAGTGATGACCAGTCCTGGTTAGGCCTGTGATGTAAACGCTGTCTTTCCTAAGTGATAACATTTACAGACAATCCAAAGATTTCTGGTAGAACATTGCTCTACAATTAAAAAGCTCTGCCGGGCATTGGTGGCGCAAGCCTTTAATCCCAGCACTCGGGAGGCAGAGGCAGGTGGATCTCTGTGAGTTCGAGGCCAGCCTGGTCTACAAAGTGAGTTCCAGGACAGCCTCCAAAATAATACAGAGAAACCCTGTCTTGAAAAACCAAAAAAGAAAAAAAAAAAAAAAGAAAAGAAAAAAAGCTCTGACTGCCCCTGTGATATTTTGTCTCTTAGCTATTGAATTACCAGCATAACTCCTCTTCAGGAACCTGCAACTACCTGCTTTGTTTGAATGGGATTATGAAACAGGAAGTAGTAAAGTATAGCCAAAACAGCCCGAGAAAGGCAGGAAGTGTCTTACTTCAGATTGTCCCATCAGATACATTATTTCACTTGGATCTTAGAGGTGTGAGATCAAGGCAGTTTCCCCTGGCTGGTGGGGTCTTTGTTTGCTTTTGAGGCAGGGTTCACTGTGCACTTTGGCTGACCTGGAACTTCCAATGTAGACGGTGGTCTTGAACTCAGAGACCGACTGCCTCTGCTATTTGAGTGTTGGGATTAAAGGCATTCACCACCACACCAGGCCCAGTTTTCCATTTAGATTTGGTGATTGGAACCCAAAGGGGTTTAATTGTTTAACCTTAGAGTCATGCATGTGGTAGATAAAACCAAGATTAGGATTTAAGCGTTTAGAGAGAAAGAATATGGTTTGTAGTGGAGGCTGTATAACGTAGTGGGGTTTGTGTGTTGCTTTGATGTAGGGTTTTGAATAACCCAGGCTGGCCTCAGACTTGCTGGGTAACCAAGGCTGATCTTGAGCTTCTGGTCTTCCTGTTTCCATGTTCCAAACACGCTGGGTTTGCCGGCATGCTCCGCTGTGTGCAACTGAGCTGGTGGGACTTGAGGCGCATGGTATGCTTAAATGATAGTAAATGTGTGTCTTGCTCATTTCTTCAGCTCTCCTTTAAAAAGGGGACAGATCTCGAAGGGTTAGTAGAATGATTAAACTAAATATCCTTCTCATGGCTTTGCAGAAAGGCTTTTGCTGGCTCCTGTGTAGTCAGTAACTCCAGCTTCCTTGGGTTCAGAGTAGAATAGCGACCTCAAGTGGACCTGTGGGTTCAAGGCATGTCTTGCCATTTAAATGATATTTGTGATTTTCTTGATCCTCAATTGTGGATGTAGCAACAGTAAGTGAGGTAGTATGTGTAAAAATGTTGAGATTATGTTAACATGTATTGGTGATCTTAAAAATTGTCATATAAGTTCTTTGGATTTTGGAAATTATATAATTACAGTACTTTTTTTTTTTAAATCTCACAGACTAGTAAGTGCCCTGAGGGAACAAAACCCATGTTGATATTCGCTGGTGATGATTTTGATGTAACAGAAGACTATAGAAGATTAAAAAATCTTCTTATTGGTAAGTGTTAACGGAACTCATCTCATTAACAATTACAGCTACTTTTGAGACTTACGTTTTCTGTAAGATTAAACTTGTTCACATTCCTTCACCAAACTGTACAATACTCATATCTTTTGCTCCGTTCTTTTTGTCCTACTGAGCTTAGTAAGGGTTGCATTCATAAGCATAGGGAGAGGTGGTGGAGGTTTACAGGGACACAGGCAAATTACCAGTGGCTGTGTTAAAGAAATTTCTCTCTTCTCCAGCAACAATTCCTGCAAAGGCTGTTTGGGACCTCTTTAGTCCCTTCCCCATGTTTTAGTTATGTTTCTATTGCTGTGATAAAGCACCTACCACAGCAACTTGGGGAGGAAAAGGATTTGTCTGGCTTACATACTCCGTGTCTCAGTCAATTGAGGGAAGACTAGACAGGAGCTGAAGTGGAAGAAGCCACAGAGGAGTGCCTCCTGCTGGCGTGCTCCTCACAGCTTGCTTAGCCTGTTTACCTACCCAGCGATGGCACCTGGTACAAGAATCCCAGCTGATGACAGCCGCCGTGTCATGCCTGGACGGTAGAGTTCACGGCACTCCTCCCTTCCAGCTCTTTGGGTCTTCCTGCCCCCCTCCTCACTTCCCTGATCCTCGGATTTGAAGCTAATCCAGCACTTACTTACTTTCGTTACTTTGACCAGTTGTGAGTCTGCAGTAACTGCTGCCCTCTACAAAGGATGCTTCTCCAGCGGTGAAACCGAGGGCAACACTGATCTGTGGTGTACACACAAATGTAGAAGCAGGGCAGTTCGACAGTAATGTCATGTCCAGTTAGCTAAACACCAGAGTTGCGTCTCCATCGGGGCGTGTAACCTCAGTCACAGGCTTTTGACCAAGTTTACAGTATCAGATGTGAATTTTCTCCTGCAGAGGGGACCTCAAAGCTAGTGAGAAACAAGTTGTTTATACTCATGACAGTCATGCATTGTTGCATCAGGGAGCGAATCTTGCCTTGTGGGTCAATAGTGTAGCATGCAGGAACCACAGCTGAGTTAAGACTGTATTTTTTATTTTTATTTTTTTAACTCTTTACTCTTGGGGGTGGCACCCAGCTTTCAAATAATCACATGGAGACTTACTGTTACTTATAAATGCTTGGCTTGTTTCTAGTAAGCTTTTCTTAAATTAGTTCATCTGCCTTTTGCCTCTGGGCTTTACCTTTCCCTATTTCTGTATATCTTTTTTCCTTCTTATTCCATGTCTGGCTATGCAGCTGGGTGGCTGGCCCTTGGCATCCTCCTCTCCTCCTTTTCTCTTCTCTTCTATTTATTCTCTGTGCCCACCAGGTACACCTGTTTTTCTCTCCTGCCTAGCCATTGCCATTCAGCTCTTTATTAAAACAATAAGGTGTTTCAGGCAAAGTAACACAGCTTCAGAGTTAAACAACATAAAGAATGCAGTACATCTTTGCATCGTTAAAGAAATATTCCACAATATAAAAGCATGTAACACATATTTAACTGATGTTCCACAACAAGCCAGCAATCCAGGAGGGAGAAAGCTTCTAGCTTAGTCACACCTTGATTTCTCTGTGCTGTGACCAAAGCTTGCGTCTTCAGCAATGGTGTTTTATCTAGTTCTGGTGGGCAGCTGTCAGCAGCGCAGTAACCTGTGTTATTTAAGGTGAGGGAATATCTTTTTATTTATCCATTTATTTGTTTGTTTGTTTTTTCGAGACAGGATTTCTTTGTGTAGCTTTGAAGCCTATCCTGACACTCTGTAGACCAGGCTGGCCTCGAACTCACAGAGATCTGCCTGCCTCTGCCTCCCAAGTGCTGGGATTAAAGGCATGTGTATTTTTAAAACTTTTTGTGGTCTTTGCCCTATGCCATTTTTGAAAAATTGGTTGCATATAAGTTGTGTACTTGACTTTAAAAACAGGAGGTCATCAAAGGATGGTTATCATAATAGACATGTTAAGACACAAAAAGCTCTCATATTAACTTGCAATCGTTTATACTTGTATTACTGGGATTATAATGTTCAGAACTCAGTCAATAATAATAACTATTTTTATTATTTTTTTGTTGTGCTGAGTATTGAACCCCAGAGCCTTAGACTGCTGGTCAAATGCTCCACCTCCCACTACTCCAGACCTTAAGATTTATTTATATCTGAGTGTGTCTGTGCATGCCACAGTGTACACTGGGAAGTCAGAGGACAACTTTGTGTAGTTGGTTCTCTTTCCATCATTACATAGTTCCTAGAGATGGAACTCACATCTTCAGGTTTATGAGTAAAGCACCTTTACCTGCTGAGCCGAGTCATTTGCACTCTTGGTTATTTGTGACACCGTCTCACTCTGTACTTGAGAGTAACCTGAGACTCAGTGTGAAACCCAAGCTGGCCTTGAACTTACAGCCATTCTCCTGTCCCAGCCTTCCAAATGCTGAGATATAGATATAAGCCACCACACCCAGTGGGTTTTTTTTGTTTTGGTTTGTTTGTTTGTTTGTTTGTTTTCGAGACAGGGTTTCTCTGTATTGTTTTGGATGCTATCCTGGAACTCTCTCTGTAGACCAGGCTGGCCTCAAACTCAGAGATCCACCTGCCTCTGCCTCCCAAGTACTGGGATTAAAGGTGTGCGACACACCCAGTGTTTTTGAGAAGGGTCTTGCTGTGTCTCAAGCTGCTTCAAACTAGCCATGCAGTCTTCCATTCAGTCTTTTGAGTTTTAGGATTATACTCTTGCTCTGTTACTCATGGCTTTGTGTCTTCTCTCTCCCTCTTCCTTTTCTTTTTTTCTTTTTTTTTTCCTTTCCTTTTTTTTTTTTGAGGCAGGGTTTCTCTGTATTGTTTTGGAGCCTGTCCTGGAACTCCCTCGGTAGACAGGGATTCACCTGCCTCTGCCTCCCGAGTGCTGGGATTAAAGGCATGTGCCACCACCGCCCGGCTCCTTTTCTTTTTTCTTAACTTTCCTTTTTGCTTCGAGACAGGGTTTCTCTGTGTAGCCCTGGCTATCCTGGAATTTGCTCTGTAGACCAGGTTGACCTTGAACTCAGAGATCAGTCTGCCCCTGCCTCCTGGGTGCTGGGATTAAAGCATGTGCCACCACCAGGTCCCTTTTTCTTTTTGTGCATGCATACGTGTGCATTGTGTCTCTTGAAACGGGTTTGTACCTAGGCTGGTACCAGTGTGCAACATTCCTTTTATCTGTTTCTTCTAAGTACTGGGATTTCACAGAAGTACAAACATGTGCAACTACTCGAGGGCTAACTGGATTTCTCATTAACTTGGACTTCCACTAGATGGCATGAAAGACTACATAAGACTGTGATAAGGGAAGGGAGTGGAATGGAAAAGAAACTTGGGACAGAAGCAGAAATGCAGTGAAAGTGTTGTTGGTCAGGGGAGGCTAGGTTTAAGTATAAATAAGTCAGGCCGCTGCTTGGTTTATGTTATGTGTTCAAATGAAATACAGTACAGCAGCCCTGTACTATAGAGAGAGTCATCACATGATCTCAGTCTGTGAACACCATATTTACATTGTAAAGTGGCTGTGACACCACAGGGGAAGTAACTTTAGGATGTGTCCTTATGCAGTGTGTGACAGGAAAGTCAGTAGGGAAAGGCTCATAGAGGACCCTCTCCTGCAGATTCCTTTTCTGGTCTCTTAAACAGCACAGTGAATCTACTGGGAATGAACCATATATATGCTAGGCAAGCCTTCTATCATTGGATTATACACTCAATTGCTATTTAAAAAATTATTATGTGGGTCTGATACGTATGTGGGTGTGCATGTGTGTGGAGGCCAAAGGACAACTTTGTGGCATTGACTCTCCTTCCTCTTTGGGTCCTGGGGATTGAACTTGGGTCTCCAGGCTTGCTAGCATGTACACCTACTCACCGTGCCATCTTACCTACTTGGGACTGCTTTTCTTCATGAGAACCCAGTATAATGTGTAAAGGGAAACCTTTTCCTTGAGAGAAGCCTTCCCGCCAGCCTCGTTCTAGAGCTGCATCAGTCCCAAATAAACACATAGGCTATATTAATTATGAAGCTGTTGGCTTTGCTTGTTTCTTACTGGCTAGCTCTGCCTTAAGTAGTTACCCCATAATTGTTAATCTAAGTATTTCTCTTACCGGAGAGGTTTCCGGGTTTCCTACCCCATGGCGTTACATCTCGACTCTCTGTGTTTCTCCTTCCCAGAGTTCTCCTGGACTCCTAGTCCCACCTATCTAGATTCCTACAGAGCGAGTTCCAGGACTGTTACACAGAGAAAGAGGACAGTGAACAAAGACTAGGCATGTTTTGGTGCATGCATTGGGAGGTAGGGTCAGGGTTCAGCGAGTTCAGAGTCACCCTCGTGGTGAGGAGTTTGAGGATGGACTGGCATTACTAGTTATTAACATATCTCAGAACAAACTAAAGTAGGGCTAATTACATGCTTGACTTTGGTTATAGTCCCAATGCTGGCGGGGTAGAGACAGTCTTGCTGACCCTGGGGGAGCCTAGCCAAGGGTACCAGGGAAAGCCTGCTCCTGGGAACAGAACTGGAGATTGCCCTCTGGCCTCAATGAGAATTTGCATATATTCCCCTCACACCCCCTCCATGTGTATGCACACACACACACACACACACACACTTGTAACCTGTAAAGATAGCACTTTGAAACTTTTTTGTTTTGTTTTGTTTTTCGAGACAGGGTTTCTCTGTATTGCTTTGGAGGCTGTCCTGGACCTCGCTCTGTAGACCAGGCTGGCCTCGAACTCACAGAGATCCCCCTGCCTCTGCCTCCCGAGTGCTGGGATTAAAGGCATGCACCACCACTACCCGGCTGTAACTAATTTTTTTTAAAAAGTGATTTATTTATTTTTATTTTATGTACATTGGCATTTTGCCTGCATGTATGTCTGTGTGAGGGTATCATGAGGATTAGCTGTCATGTGGTTCTGGGTGTTGAACCTGGGTCCTCTGGAAGAGTAGCCAGTGCTCTTAATGGCTGAGCCACCTCTCCAGCCCCTGTAACTGAATTTAGACTCATCTTGAACTCACAGAGGTCCGCCTGCTCCTGCCTCCTAAGCGCTGGATTAAAGGTGTGCACCACCACCGCTGGCTAGTTATTTTTCCTAACAACTGAATGTGTGCTTTCAGATTTCTTCAGAGGCCCCACAGTGTCCAATGTCCGACTGGCTGGATTGGAGTATGTTCTGCACTTCACTGCTCTGAACGGGAAGGTTTACTTTCGAAGCTATAAGTAAGTACATTTCCCGGTGTTGTTCAGAATCCTCACGCTTCATTCTAACTCATAGTTGGTTCCTGCCCATTGGGTGTGGGGAATTTTTAGTTAGCAATGGCAGGAGCTGTGCCCTGACCCTCTCTTCATCCGTCCTCTCTGCTAACCTTGGTCTGAGAAACTCACTTTTCCAGGGTCCCTGATCATCTCTCGTGAGCCTAGTATGTTCAGTAATCTTCCTTCTGTGGTGTCTCATTATTATTCCTGACTAGATTGAGAGCACCAAGCCACAGTCAAGCCAGACAAGGCAGTTTTCACAATTTTAGATTTGAAAGCTACAACATAAGCAGGTAGAAAGTACCAAGGACAGACTACATTAATTTCTCCTCCAGCATAGGTTTCTGTCATAGCCCAGTGCAATATCAACCTGAGTATAAACCCAACAAGCAGATGGTTCTGTTGTTTGGTTTGAGGTTTTGGAACGCTATCTATATAGCTTAAGTCTGGCCTTGTACTCATTGTGTCGTCTGGGTGGACCTCAGACTTGGAGTCCTCCTGCCTCAACCTTGTCAGTGCTGGCATTACAGGCTGGAACCAGTACTCCCAGTCAGATTCTTATTTTATTGATGAGATACTGACATGCTAAAATTACTCCTTGTAATTTTGCTCTTCTTGTCAGTTAGTCCTTCTGTGCCCCAGCGGTATACAGGTTCACTGATGGACAAGCTGGGCAGGCTCAGTCCTTTCCTCGTGGCCTTGGTCACTCTGCCCTTCTCACTGCCACTGCAGATAACATGAAGGTTGGTTGACCTTTGGCCTCTTCCACATGCACACATGTGTGCTCGTGCACACATGCACATGCCTCAGACGTAAGAGCAAGGGTAAACCGTAAGGACATCATGGCAGTACATCTTTTATCCAGCATTTGGAGGGCAGAGGCAGGTGGATCCGCCAGAGAATATGATTGCTGAGTCACTTTTAGGGTTAGCCTGGCAGTCATTCATGGAACAGTGTTTTAATTTTAAAGTCAGAACCCCTAGTGTAAACTTCTGTTTTCATTTTGGGGGGACAAGGTTTCATGTAGCCCAGGCTAGCTTTGAACTTTCTGCATAGCCCAGCTGGCCCTTCATTCTGACCTCTTGCTTCCCTCCCCAGCTCTGAAGTTAAAGGGTTGCTTGTGGCTGTGTTGCTGTGTCTTTGTCCTTGCTGCCTCAGTGCAAAATGTTGTAGCTGCTGGCGTTCACACCCGTGCTCCTTAAGTGATTATGTCCTTTTCGAAGGAAGGCAGCTCTGCACATGAATTAGCAGATGTCTGGTTGTTTTTGACAAGGCAGTCTGCCAGTGTAGTCTCGTACTCACTATGTAGCCCAGGCTGGCCTCAAATCATGATTCCCCCTTTCCTCTGCCTCCTAACTGTTGTGATCACAGACAATGACTACCATGCCCAGTTGGAATATGAAACTACGTTAGTACATTCTGTGTAATGCTTTTTTGGTTACTGGTCAGTCATAGTGTTTCTGGCTTCGCTCTGTACATTCTGTTTTTTGTCATATGTGAGCATCATTTGCTTTCCTTTGCCAGTTTTATTCTGCTAATGGGCAGAACCACTGTAGTGATGCAGTTTTGTAAGATCTAGTGTCCCTCTGACTGTGCAGTACTTGAACTTGTAGTGATCCTCCTGCTTCAGCTTCCCAAGTAGCTGGAATTAAAGGGATGGACTCCCAGGACCACTCTGATGGTAGAGTCTCAAATGCCACATGTGCTGGAGTGTTGGTTAGGGTATATTCAGAGAAAGATGCCAGACAGGAGGTGTTTACCTCAAAACACCTCCTGTAAGCTTCCAGTAAGAGAGACTGCACAGTGAAAACAGTGTCAGCTGAGGGAAAGTAGAGGGGAGAGAGAGGATCATTGGCATGGAGTGGTACTGTAACTTTGACATTCCCTTTCTTTGTAGCCCAGGCTGGACTCATGTTTAAGCCATATTTTGCCCTCCTAGGGCTGGGATGGCAGACTCATGTCAGTGTGTTTAGCATTCATTTTATCTTTCTCTTCTGGAAGGAGTGAGACAAGGTTTGTCTGTGTAGCCTGGGGATTTTGGAACTCTGTAGACCAGGCTGGCCTTGAACTCAGATCTGCCTGCCTCTGCTTCCTGAGAGCCGGGATTAAAGGTGTGGGTCACCATGCCTGACTCATTTTGTCTTTCTGTGTTTCTATAGCACTGTTGTTGAACCCTCTGGCCTTTATGTGTCACAGGCTGTTTGTTTCATTTAATTGAGAGTAGGTGATTGCTTGCCTTGTCTGCTCTTGTGATTCTTGCTGTGACCAGCAGCTGTGCTCCCGTGAGTGTGCAGTCTTGGTTGGCTATCTTGCAAGTGTACTTAGGGCCCAGAGTTTCTGCTAGTGTGCCTGGCACATGCATACCAGCTTCCTGCTCTTTGCTTTCTTGAACCTTCCTTAATTGTTCTGTTTCTTCTCATTACCCATGTTCTCTGTTGCCTCTGTGGCTTTTTGTGCAATGCTAGTCAGTTAATATCTCCTTGCCGCCCCTTTTCCCCAATACTTTTTTACCCGTGGGAACATCAAACGTGGTTCAGATTTTGGATTGGGTGTTTTGTTGATTTTTTTAAATGTTTTTATTGAGGCAGGGTTCACATAGCCCAGACTGGTCTGAGGTCACTGTGTGGCTGAGAGTGGCTTCTTACTGGTCCTCAGGCCTCCACTTCCCAAGTGCGGGCTCGCACCTGCTCCTTTGCAGATCTGCCAGCTCTTTTTAGGGTACCACTCATAAAGCACTTGGACCTGAGAGTAGAAAGGGAGATTAGTGACAGGGAAGTGGGCATGTAGGAGAAAAGTGGGTGCACATTATGAGTGCAGAAGATAGTGATGAACTTGTTTTTTTTTCCCCCCGAGACAGGGTTTCTCTGTATTGTTTTGGAGGCTGTCCTGGAACTCACTCTGTAGACCAGGCTGGCCTCGAATTCACAGAGATCCGCCTGCCTCTGCCTCCTGAGTGCTGGGAGTAAAGGCGTGCGCCACCAACGCCGAGCGAACTTGTTATTAATATGTTAATAATACAAAGAAAATTACCACCCCCCCACCCCAACCCCCTCACCAGCTCCTCATTCTTCCTTCCCCTCCTGCTCTCCCAGGTATTTCCAGATCTGGAGTTATTTGACATAGAATGTTGAAGAAGTTGTAATTTTATTCGGATTTTTAGATTTACTACAAGTTACCGAAATCATTAATGTGCTGTAGGGGAAAGTTGATTTTGAATGGGTTGACAACTCATACAATGTTGGAGATGAGAATTTGTTAATCTTTTAAACATACTCTTCCTTTCTTCTTTTGTTTCTTTTTCTTCCCCCTGAGACAAAGTCTCACTGTGTTGCTATGGCTGTCCTGGAACTCACTGGGCTGCCCTCAGACTCACAGACATCTACCTGCTTCTGCCTCTCAAGTGTTGGGATTAAAGGTGTGCACCACTGCACCCTACCAAACATTGCTGTTTTAAAACTCAGTTACAATTATTATTTGGTGCTAGGTGTCAAACTTAGGGCCTTGTGCAAACATTCACATGCTCTACCATAGAATTACTTAGAAGTAATTTTTATACTTGTTTCCCAGCAATATTGTGCCATTTCATTTCTGATTTTTAAAAACTAACCAAAGGGCACTTGGTATGAATGTCTGAGGTGGCCTTTGCAGTTATTTCTGTACCTATTTAAAACTACAAAACCCTTTTAACAAAGATATTTCAGAGGAGGACTTTAAAAAATTAGCAGAGCATTTCCTCTCTATTCTTACAGGCTGCTGCTGAAGAAATCTGGTTGCAGGACACCACGAATTGAACTGGAAGAGATGGGACCATCGATGGACCTGGTTCTGAGGAGGACACACTTAGCATCAGATGACCTTTATAAATTGTCCATGAAAATGCCCAAAGCTCTCAAGGTACGTAACCTGTGATGTGGTACTGTGTTTATTTCTATTCTACTCTTGCCAGGAAGAATTTGTGGGACATTATATTAAAAATATACATGAAAAAAATGAATAAAAAGTTAGGCTCAGAGCCAGAAAAAGAGCATATGTAGACGTAAGACGTAAGGGTAATACAGAGTTGCAGAATCCAGGAGTCTAGTTTGACTGATAATTTTCTCATAGCCAGGATTGCCATTTTTGGCACAACCAGAACATTGTGGGCATCATGAAGACTGGGTTGAAAGCTGTTTTCAGAGTGATGTATGCGTTAAATGTGTATTGACTTGTGGCCTAGTCTGGCCTTGCTCAGGATTCTTCTGTCTCAGACCCTCAAGTGCTGGATTATAAGCATGCACTACCAGGCCCAGCTTTGTTTTGACTTTAAATTGTTTCAAAAACAGCTAGAAAGGCTAGAAGATGACTTAGTGGTTTAAGAGCACTTGCGACTATTACAGAGGACCAGAGATTGAGTCCTAGCATCCGTCATGCCAGTGATTCACAACCAGCTGTACCTTCCTCTTGTGGCCTCCATGGGCTCCTGCATACATACACATAGTTAACAATGAAATAAAAGAAATGTCATCGCAAATAGACACCTTGACTCTGGACTGCTAGTGTAGATTGAACTAACAATTAAAACATCTAAGGCTAAGCATAGGACACTGTCTTCATACGTGACAGTGGTCAGTGTGATGACCTGACATTTTTCCCAGATGGCAGTGTTGTAGGACATGGGGGAGGGGCTAGTGGTTGACTCTGAATGAGAATTTGCACTTTAAAGAAGTCCCATGATCCCTAGAGAGGAAAGGTGTGTAAAGCTGTGTCCTTTGTGCCATTGAGTCTTCACAGTGGGAATGTTACTAAGAGGTGTATGCTAGGTTTTTACCAGTTATATGGTAAAAGGCCACTAAGAAATCAAACCCCATACATCTTTTTTCTCTTGTTTACAGCCAAAGAAGAGAAAGAATATCTCCCAGGATACTTTTGGTACAACGTTTGGAAGGATTCATATGCAGAAGCAAGACCTAAGCAAACTACAGACCAGGAAAATGAAGGGGTTGAAGAAGCGACCTGCAGAGACAGGGACAGAAGACCAGGGGAAAAAATCAAAGAGAATGAAGAAAAACTAGTGGAACCTAACTGAGAGTGACCACTTTCTTGTGGTTGCTTACTGAGAATTGTTCAACTGAGTCTGTTCAGTTTCCTCATAGGAATTGGTGTTTATTTGGAGGGGTGGAGGTGTGACAAGACCTCACACTGTAGCCCAGGCTAGCCCCAGCACTTGAGTGCTGCAATTACAGGCGTGTACCACCATACTCAGCAGATTGTATATTTCTGTAACATAATTTATTACTTAAATTTTATACAAAATTAATTAATATGCGTGTGGGAGCACGTATGTCATGGTTTGTGTGTGGTCAGAAGCCAGCTGGGGACTCGGTTGTCCCCGTGGGCATTGAACTTGGTCACTCAGTTTGTCAGGCTCCGCAGTAAGTACCTTAATCCACTGAGTTTCTCCACTGGCCCAATTTATTACTTATCGTTATGAACGGTAACACTGCAAGTTTAAAACAGGCTTCTTTACCTGTGCCATTGGGTCCCAGTGTACTTGCTGCCTGTGCTTGGGGTGATAGCCCTCTCTCCAAGTACTTCTTTTTGACTGTGTGAGAACCGGGGGCCACCCCATCTGTGGACAGGTGGTGCTGACTGCAGTAACTTGGGCAATAGGAGAAGTGAGGTGGAGTCGGTGTGAGTGCTTGGCAGGGCTTTAATGGGGGAGGGGGGCTCCTGAGAGGGCTTACCACACCGAGTGATCAGGCTGACCCCGACCGCGCGCGCGCGCGCACACACACACACACACACACACACACACACAACACTGGTCGTAACTGGTGTAGTGTGTATTCTTAGGAGGAGCTGAGAGGCTGTTAGAGATGGGGATGGACACACACACACACACGCACGCACGCACGCACGCCACTGGTTGTAACTGTGGTGTAGTGTGTATTCTTAGGAGGAGCTGCCTTGTGTAAGATGCCAGTCAGTGGCCAGTTTGTCCTGGGAGACATGATGCCCCTGGGGTCCTTACAGTATAGTACACCTGCTCTTGATGGTGGAGCTGGTCCTTATATAGTGGGGGTTGAGGACAGCCATACATCACTCAAGTAGGGAATGGCACCACACACTGACGAGAGTGGACGGGAGGGAAAGACAGGCACACTTTCTAGTAACAACAGGTGGTGGATCCAGACCGAGAGCTTTCCAGCCCTGACCTCCTGTGCTGGTCCCTGCCTCACATTAGATATTAGGCAGCAGTGTGAATCCCAGGGAATGCGTGCCCTACTCCAATACACAGCTGCAGCTTGACCTGGTTTTACTCTTACTGTTTTGCTAGAAATCTTACTAACTAGAAGATTTATCAGGGTTGGATTGGTTATGCATGGCTTTGATTCCACCGCTAGGGAGGCAGAGGCAGGCAGATGCCTGTGAATTGGAGGGGCTATGCAGTGAGACCCCATCTCAAAAGAATCTGGATTCGTGGTTTAAAGCAGGTTATTAAAGTGACTCTGTGACCGTTGATGTGGTCCTGCGCTGTCCTATTTTATCCCTGAGCTTCGGATGATGTGCTGGGCTTCACCATTGAGCCATTCCCAGCCCACAAAGGAATTCAGCAGGGTACCTTTGAGAAGGGTAGAGCCCAGAACTGGCAAGTTAAGGTGAAAGACTCCTCAGGAAGTGAAAGGCTGCCTGGAGAACCTGGGTATTTGTAGATAGAAGAGGAAGTAAATCAGCCCCGTCAGTGAGAAGATAGAAGGCACTGCCACCGCCTCCTAGTGTTATCTGTTTCCAGGGAACAGTAAACTTAGGTTCCTCAAGTTAGTCCTTAACAAAGGAAGTATAGAGTCTGTTCCTTTCTCTCTCTGCCCAAAAGGATTTACGTATTGTGAGGTCCACTTGCCTCTGGCTCCAAAGTACTGTGATCAGTGGTATATGCCACCACACATTTATTATTCATTCATTATTGTGTGTGTGTGAGAGAGAGAGACAGAGACAGACAGAGAGAAAGAGAGAGAGAGCGAGAGCATATGCATATGACTGCAGGTATCAGTGGAAGCCAGAAGAGAATGTCAGCTTCTCTGGAGTTGTGTGTGAGCTGCTGGATATGGATAGATTCTAGTACTAAACTCAGTTTCTCTGGAAGAACAGTATTTTTGGTTTTTTGTTTTTTGCTCTAACCACTGAGCCCAGTAAGCTCTCCTTAGACATACAAGCTGGTTCTGTTGTGAAGAAAAAAAAAAAAAAAAAGCTGAGCAATCCTCAGCACTGCAAAAGAACAAAAAAGCAACTGGGCATTGTGATTGGCTGCTGTAAGCCCAGCATCAGAAAAGCAGGGGCTGTTCACTGAGGCCAGCCTGGTCTGCACAGCAAGTTTTGGGTTACAAAACAAGACCCTGTCTTTAAAACCCAAACAAAAAAGCTTAGGTGTGTGTGCACATCTGTATGTACATGAGACACAAGGCATGTTTGCAGTCTCATGTCCAGCTTCCCACCCCCCCATCCCTATGTGTCTGTGCTCAGCTACAGGTCAGCAGTGCTGGCAAAGCAAATGCTGGACGCTGTGCTTCCCTCTGTGTCTTTCCTCTGGTGAACCAGAGTCACAGCCAAGGCTAAGGATCGTCCTTGACCTTGGGAGTCCCTTTGCCTACCAAATACTAAAGGTGAACCACATAGGAACCGGCTCCTGTGTAATTACTGCAATCAAAAATAGTCCTTGAAGATTCACACGCACCAATTGGAGTTTATTTCCCCCATCTCCTATGCCTTAGTTAGGGTTTTCATTGCTGTGTGGTGACATGACCACGGGCAACTCTTACAAAGGGAAACATTGAATGGGGTGGCCCATGGGGCCATGGTGATGTGCAGGCACATTGCTGGAGAAGGAGCTGAGAGTCCTGCATCTTGATCTGAAGGCAACAGGAAGTGAGGCACGCCTTTAATCCCAGCACTCGGGAGGCAGAGGCAGGCGGATCTCTGTGAGTTTGAGGCCGGGCTGGACCGACAGCCTCCAAAACAATACAGAGAAACCCTGTCTCGTAAAACAAAAAAACAAAACAAACAAACAAAAAAAAAAGAAGACCTCAAAGCCCACCCCCTACAGTGACATACTTCCTCCAACAAGGTCATACCTCCCAATAGTGCCACTCCCTATAGGGGCCATTTTCTTTCAAACTACCACATCCTATAGTCCCACGTCTTGGTCACTTACTTGACAGCAATGGTGGAAGACTGAGTAGGGACATCTCTTTAGATGCCAATTTGCACCATCACTTCTAGCTGGGCCTTTTAGAGGTATCCTTGAGGTCGTTGCATCTAGATCAGAGTAAGAATTGTTTATAGTTCCTTATTTCTACCCATTCCTCATTTACCTTTACTAAAGGAATGCTGACTTTGTCTCCAGCACCTTCTCAATTAGGGGCACACCACGTTAGGCAGTCTTGAAGGCAGTAACGCTCTGGTGAGATAAAAGTTCCGCAAAGACAATCTCAATGTGGCCCAGGGAATGTGTGGGTGTGGGGAGCGGTGGGCTGTCCAGCACACGGAGAGGAGTGCAGGCAACACACCCTCTTTCTCAGAGCAAAGCTAAGACACAAACCCAAGAGAAGAACACAACCATGGGCAACGCCAGCGGATGACATGGAGTTGAGACAGCAGCATCACAGCTAACAGCCTTTTCCTAGAAGGCCTATGCTGTTAGCCCCAGTATATCGTGGAAGCTGAGGTACGAGGATTGTCATGGGTTCAAGGCCAGCCAGAGCTACAGAATTGAGACCTTCTCTCAAAATAAAGGAGGGGCTTGGGGGATAGCTCAGTCTGGAAAGTAGGAAGCATAAGGACCTGTCTTCAGTGTCCAGCATCCTTGGGAAAAGGTGGCCATGCACATTTGTAATCCTAGTCATGACAGTGTATGCAATCTCTGACAGACTGCAGCTTCTTTCTGTAGGGCAAGGAAAAGAGAGGGACTTGGGAAAAGTTGCTTAATGGGTATTGAATGAAAGGAGTCAGTGGTTCTGGTGTCCTAGCCCCACAGTGTGCTGACTGTAGATGATATACTGCACTTTTTGCAAAACCAGAAGGTAGGAGATAGTTGTGTTTAGGTAGATTTGAACATTAAGATATGTGTGTATATCATGGACTGGAGATAGCTTAGTGGTTAAGAACACTGACTGCTCTTCCAGAGGACCCGGGTTTTATTCTCAGCCACATGGCAGCTTACAACCACCTGTAACTCTAATTTCAGGGAATCCAGTGCCCTCTTCTGGCATTCCTTCATACCAGGCATGCAAATGACATACACACACACGTGCAGGAAAATCACCCACAGACATAAAATAGTCATTTAAAGACCCTATGAATAGTATAATTTTATGTCAGTTTTTAAAAAGTAAAATTTAAAACCCAGGGTATGATCCTTTGGAATTTACCTAACCTGTTCATCTAAAAATAAAAATGCTCGGGGTGTTGGTGGCACACACCTTTAATTCCAGTACTCGGGAGCAGAGGCGGGTGGATCTCTGTGAGCTTGAGGCCAGCCTGGTCTACAGAGTGAGTGCCAGGACAGGCTGCAAAGCAATACAGAGAAACCCTGTCTCGAAAAACACCAAAAAGTATAATAAAAAAATTAAAAATAAAAATGGGATCTAGAGAAATAGCTCAGTGGTTAAGAGTACCAGTTGCTCTTGTAGAGGCTCAGGTTCAGTTCCCAGTACCCACACGGTCTCACAATTATGGCACACGCCTTTACTTCCAGCACTCGGGAGGCAGAGGTAGGCAGATCTCTGTGAGTTCGAGACCAGCCTGGTCTACAAGAGCTAGTTCCAGGGCAGCCTCCATAGCCACAGAGAAACCCTGTCTGGAAAAACCAAAACACAAACCAAAAAACCCCCCAAAAACTCTAGTTTCTGGGTGTCCAATGCCCTCTCTGGCCTTGAAGGCATGTGGTGCACAGACATACATGCAGACAAAATACTCATACATGCATAAAAAAATAAAATCTTTCTAAAAAATAAAAGATGAGGCTGTGGTTCACAGTGGTTGTACCTTATAGTGGTCACTTTTCCTTGAGTACATGAAGCCCTGAATTTAGTCTCCAGCACCATGAAATTAAAATGATGTTAACAATAATAATAGCATAAAATTAAGTGATAAACACCAAGGTGTCAATCCTTGGTAGGTATCATTTAATTTCATCAATCAGATACAAGGCTAATTGTGTAATTACACAATGCATATATGCTAGGAGCTACACATAGCAGTACATACCTGTAATTTGCGTTCTCAGAGATTGAGACAGGAGGGTGACAAGTTGAAGCTCAGCCTGAGTTTCGAGGAGAGAATGTCTTGAAAACCAAAGCAAAACAAAAACAAACTAGAACATGTACTAGAAGACTGAATTATATCTGATTTTATAACAATTTATAATTATTAGGCAAGCTCAAGATAATCCGTTGGGTAGAGCACCTGTCAAGTGTACATGAGGTCCTGGTTTTGATCCCATGTGCTACATGAACCAGGCATGGTAACAAACGCCTATAATTCCAGCTCGCAGGCGTAGAGCAGGAGGATTAGAGAAGTACAAGGGTGTCTTCTGCGGTATAGGAGTTCAAGGTGAGCCTGGTACACACGAGGTCCTGTCTCCAAGATCCAACTCTAATGCACAAGCTGACTTAGTGGAGCCCATTCTATATGCAGAGATACCTTGCTCAGCCTAGACACAGGGATGTGGGGGTGGAGAGGTGCCATGGTCCTGCCTCAACGAGATGATGGGACAGACTTAGTAGTCTTCTTCGTAGGGGTGGGCAATTCTCCAAGGAGCAGATGGGAGATGGGGGATTTGGGGGGAGCGGGAGGAGAGGAGGCAGGGGGAACTGGGATTGGAGTGTTAAAAAATAAATTATTTTAAAAAAGTTTTAAAAAGTTCCTGAAAAGAGAACAATAATGTAAGAAAAGGAGAAAGTCGGGTGGAAAGCTGTGCAGTTTTGCCATCATGAGATACCTGTCACTCCATTCTTCCATGACTCCCTTGGTACTTGCCTTAATGTTTCAGTAGTTGTCATGTCAAAATGCTGACAGTTTTGCTTTGTTTTTGAGACAGGGTTTCTCTGTGTAGCGTTGGAGCCTATCCTGGCACTTGCTTTGTAAACCAGGTTTACCTTGAACTCACAAAGATCTGCTTGCCTCTGCCTCTCTAAGTGCTGGGATTAAAGGATTAAAGCCACCACCGCCTGGCTAACGTACTGACAGTTTTCATATTGTATAACTTCAAGGTATATTAACTCAAGGGAGTCTTTACTGATTTCTTTTTATGTAAAATGCAGGATATTTAGGGTTCTCAGCAAGAGGAACTTATTGACACAGTCTTCATCATGAGAGATGTGTGTCACAGCCAGAACGGGGTAAGACTCAGGTGTTCCTCAACCCGTGACCCAGTCACCCCTGGGGAAGATGGTCTGCTCACTTCAGCCCTTGACCCCTGGGGTCCTCAATTTATGCCAAAAGACAACTGGGCATAGGATTTCCTTTGGGATGAAAATATTCTTAAAAATAGTGTTGAGACGACAGCCTCCAAAACAATACAGAGAAACCCTGTCTCGTAAAAAAAAACAAAAAACAACAAAAAAAAACAAAACCAAAAATAGTGTTGAGAGCTGCACAGCTGTGAGTTTACAGAACCCACCTGTGGATGTTCAAAAGGGCCAGTCCCACTTGGGGTGGGGGGTGAGTTATGTCTCTAGAGCGAAGAGCTAATTGATGAAAGCTGCTCTTGTTGCTGCTGGTGAATGTGGGCCGCCTGCTCTAGCCATCTGCTGTCTTTCTGGGCGTAAGCTGTGTTTCCTTTGGCACATTGCTTGTATTGAGGAACTCTAAGAAGGTCTCTGGTTAATTTATTGCTGCGTCAGGACTGTCTTCCTTCTTCAGGAATATTGGCAGTGGGAGTACCTCTGGTTTCGGTACCAGAAGTAATTACAATATTTTTGTATGATAATATTTGGTTTTTTAAAAAGTGTTTGAAGTCAGTCTTCAAAACACATTTTGAGCTATAACTTTCATAGCACACAGTTCATCTATTAAAAGAGTATAAGTTGGTGACATTTAGTATATTTGCAAAACTGCATAACTTTTACCAAAACCACTGTTTTTAAAAGTATGTTTGCTTCTTTTTAAAATAAAAGAATGATTCTATGTTTACGGGTGTTTTGACTGAATGTATGTCTGTGTACCACATTTGTGTAGTAGATTTGGAGGCCAGAAGAAGGCATGGGATCCCCTTGGACTGCTTACGCATGGTTGTGAGTACCTTGTGGGTGCTGAGAATTAAGCCTGGGCCCTCTAGAAGAGCAGGCAGTACTCATAACTGTCTCCAGTCTCCACAGTCAGTTCTTCTAACATTGTTATAACATTTTCATTGCTCTCTTCTCTATTATGGCTGGAATGTCTCCCAAAGGCTTGTGTGTTTGGAGACTTGGTTGTGAAGCCTGTGAGAGGTTGAGTTCTAGTGGGAGATAAGCCATTGAGGGCATGATGCTGAAGCGGCTGTTGAGACCCTGACCTCCCCTCTTTTCTCTCTTGTGTTTCCTGGGGACCATGAAGGGAATAGGTCCCCTTCATTGTATGCTCCCACCACAACAAGCTGGTCCGTCCAGACCCAGACAAAGGCCGGATGACCTTGAGTGGAAACCTCTCAATAAATTCTTCCTGTTAAGTTATTTATCTTTGCTGTTTTGTCACAGCAACAGAAAGTTGTCTAACACATCCCCTTATCTATCATCTTCCAGTTTTTCTAAACTAGACACCCACTAACCTACTTTCTATTTCTTAGGGTTTTTCCTAATCTGAATATTTCCTTTTCACAGACTGTATGGTAAAATATCTGGTCATCTGTGATTAGCTTCTTTTTTGTCAATCTGACACAGATACAGTTATCTGGGAAAAGGCACCTCAGTTAGAAACTGCCTCCCTCAGGGAGATGGGAGAAAGAGAGGGGGAGAAGAGGAGGGGAGAGGAGGACATGGGGAAGCAGGAAGGTTGAGTCAGGGTAAGAATAGAGGAGAGAACAATGAGAGATACCATAATAGCGGGAGCCATTATAGGTTGGAGGAGAGATCTGGCACTGTGAGATTTTCAGAGGTCTACAAGAATGACACCAATGGGCATTAAGGCTACCTTAAATGCCCTCCCCCTGATAATGAGATTGATGACTATTTTATATGCCATCCTAGAACCCTCATTCAGTGGCTGACGGAAGCAGAGACAGACACCCACACCTAAAAACCTATCTGTACTCCTGGAACCCAGTTGCAAAGAGGAGGGATGAGCAAAGGCATCAAGACCCTGCTGGCAAAACCTATAGAGGCAGCTGACCTAAACAAGGGGGAACACATGGACCCCAAACTGATGACTGAGAGGCCAGCATGGGACTGATCCAGACACCCCCTCCCCCCTCACAACCTGGGTGTCAGAGAGGAGGCCTCGGCAATCTATGGGACCTTGGAGAGTAGAGCAGTATTTTTTTTTTTTTTTTTTGAGACAGGGTTTCTCTGTGGCTTTGGAAGCTGTCCTGGAACTCACTTTGTAGACCAGGCTGGCCTCGAACTCACAGAGATCCGCCTGCCTCTGCCTCCCGAGTGCTGGGATTAAAGGCGTGCGCCACCAACGCCCGGCCTAGAGCAGTATTTATTCCTGTCATACAAATAGACTCTGGGAGCCCATTCCACATGGAGGGATGCTCTCTCAGTCTGGACACATGGGGGAGGGCCTAGGCCCTGCCTGGGATGATATGACAGACTCTGAAAATCCCTCATGGAAACCCTTGCCTTCCCTGGGGAGCAGAGGGGGCATGGAATGGGGTGGGATGTTGGGGTGACTGGGGGGCTGGGGGAGGAGGGGAGGGAGAGGGAATCAGGAGAAACATGTGCAAAAAGTTAAATTAAAAAAAATACAGCCGGGCGTTGGTGGCGCACGCCCAGCACTCGGGAGGCAGAGGCAGGCGGATCTCTGTGAGTTCGAGGCCAGCCTGGACTACCAAGTGAGTTCCAGGACAGCCTCCAAAGCTACAGAGAAACCCTGTCTCGAAAAAAAACCAAAAAAAAAACAAACAAACAAAACAAAACAAAAACAAAAACAAATAAATAAAGAAAAGAAACTGCCTCCATCAGACTGTCTGTAGGCAAGTCTCTGGGGCATTTTACTAATTAAAGACTGATGGGGGAGGGCGCACCTACTGTGGGTTGTGCGCCCCCCCCCCTCGGGCAGGTGGCTCCGGGTTATATTAGAAAGGTAACTGAACATGACCTGGGAGCAGCCAGTGGGCGGCGCCATCACCTCTGCTCCAGCTCCTGCCTCCAGGCTCCTGCCCTGACTTTCCTCAGTGATGGAGTGTGACCCGAGGGCTGGAAGACGAAACAAGCCCTTTCCTACCCAAGCTGCTCTTGGTCTCCGTGTTTATCCCAGCAACGGAAACCAAACGAAAACAGCGTGTTTGCAAGAGTCTTCCGCTTTGTGCGACTTCACTGTTTTTAGGGCTCGGTTGAACCCCACTGTATGGATTAGCCTCATCTTCTTGATGAGCTCCTGGATTGTTTCCGTTTCCTACTGTGAGAGGTGAACTTTGATCTTTCATGAGCATTGTGTGAATGAGGTTTAATTCTTGGGGGATGTACAAGGGGGCAGGATGTCTGTGTCACTGGGCAGTTCTGTGTCTGGCCTTTTGAGCAGCAGGGAACCAGTTTTCTGCAGTGACTGCATTAGGTGAGATTCTCACAGCCATGTATGAGGGTCTAACTTGTCCACTTATTCCCCAGCTGCTATTAACCCTTTCTAGGAGGTGGAAATGGTTCACTGTGGGGTGGGGTTTCATTTCTCTGATGACTAGTGATGTTAATTTCTAGTTAACCATTCATATATCTTCCATGGGGAATACTTTCTTTTTAAAAGGTAAAGTCCCATGTAGTTTAGACTGGTCTTGAGCCAGCTATGTAGCCAAGGATGAACTTGGATTCTGCCTTTGTCTCCTGAGTGCTGGGATACAGGCATCCGCTACCTCCCCAGTTAACACTTGGCTTGTTTTGGAATTGTGTCTTTTTCTTTTCTTTTACTTTTGGGGTTTGAGCCAGGGCCTGGTCTTTGGCATGCACATGTATCTAGAGTTTTTTGGCAAGTCTAGCAAGCTGTTAACTGGGATTTATTGGGATTTGTGCTTAACTACTTTGGCCTTTCAAGAGTTTGACAGCTTCAGCTGGGATGAAGGTCTTGGTATTATTTGCTTGCATCTTCTGGGGCATTTGTGGGTTTTTGTTGTTGATGGTGATAATTTTTTTTTGAGGCCTCATATAGCCCAGACTGGTCTCAAACTCAATATATAGCTGAGGCTGGCTTTGAACTCCTGATTCTCTTATGTCTACACCCTAAGTACTGGCCAGTCTCCTGTCTCTCTCTCTCTCTCTCTCTCTCTCTCTCTCTCTCTCTCTCTCTCTCTCTCTCTCTCTCTCTCACATTTTCAAAAGCAAATCTATTAAATAACTCCACAATAGCACCTCATGTAAGTGGGATTCTACAGTATTTGTGTTATTAGTTTATTTCACCTTAGTGTAATGTCCTCAAGGGTCATCTGCATTATACCATGTGTCAGAAATTCCTTCCTTTTTAGGGCTGAATAACACACCACTGCATGTACTTCTCAGAGTTATCATAATCTTATTTATCCATTTATCTGATTAACAAGGTCTTGACTTGTGATTTTTATTCTTATTTTTAAGAGAGATTTATTTATTTTATGTACAAGTTTTCTATCTGCATGTACACCTTTATGACAGAAGAGGTATCAGATCGTACTATAAATGGCCGTGAGCCATCATGTGGTTGCTGGGAATTGAACTCAGGAGCCCTGGAAGAGCAGCCAGTGCTCTTAGCCACTGAGCCGTCTCTCCATCTCTGACTTTTATTTTTTGGTACTGGAAATTAAACTCAGGGTCTTGTGCATGCTGGGTAAGTGCTCTCCCATTAAGCTATATCCCTGCTTCGATGGCATGGCCAAGGCATCCCTCAAAGTTCATGTGTTAAAACCTAGGCTCCAGTGTATCCAAGTGGAGAAGTGAGCTAGACTAGCGTTATTTGCAGGAATGGATTCATTATAGTGAGAGTGGATTTGTTATGAAAGTGAACTTAGGGAGATAGCTGTAGTTGTTCGTACCTGAAATTCCCAATATTTGGATGCCAAGACAAGAAGATCAGGAATTTGAGGCCAGGTTGGGATAAATCATAAGAGCCAATCTCCAAAAGCAACAAAACAGCCAAACAGAGTTAAAGTAAATTTAGATCTCTCAGCTTCTTGTCCTGTTTTCCATCCAGGATGATGAAACACAAAGGTCTTACCTGATGTGGGCCCCTAAGCCTTAGAATTCCCAGCCTTTAGCTACAATAACTAAGTTATTTATTTTTGAGCCAGGGTTTCCCTGTGTAACCCTGGCTGTCCTGGAACTTACTCAGAGATCCGCCTACTTCTGCCTCCTGAAAAGCTGTATCTGATAATAAATAGCTTACTTTTATGTCAGCAAGCAAGCAGGAAATATAAGGAAAGAAAACAACCTGTTCCCAGCAGCAGCAAGTTCTAGGAATAAAAGATGTTCTAGGAATGATTGTTTTATGGGACACACATTGAGAGTTTACAATTCACTTAAATAAAATAGGGCAGGAGAAATTATTTACGCTTAAGTTTGGGCAACAAGCACCATCACTTTTCTAAGGGGGAAGTATGACAGATTTCTTTAAAAAAGGAAAAACAAGAACAAAAAAAAAAAACCAGTTGGTATGATGGCTTAGCCAACAATGGCACTGGCTACAAAGCCAGGTAACCTGAGCTGCATCCCTATGGTGGAAGGAGAGAACTGACTCCTAAACATCACACACACACACACACTTTAATACATGTAATAACTATTAATAAAGTTAAAACAAGCACAAGCTGGATGTGGTAGCACATGCCTTTAATCCCACCCAGTCCATGGGAGGCAAAGGTAGGTGGATCTCCTTCTTCCTTCCTTCCTTCCTTCCTTCCTTCCTTCCTTCCTTCCTTCCTTCCTTCCTTCCTTCCTTCCTTCCTTCC
This sequence comes from Mesocricetus auratus, assembly GCF_017639785.1. NCBI lineage: Eukaryota > Metazoa > Chordata > Mammalia > Rodentia > Cricetidae > Mesocricetus > Mesocricetus auratus. The sequence goes on from NW_024429199.1 coordinate 3,599,241, forward strand.
TTCCTCCCTCCCTCCCCCCTCCTCTTCCTCTTCCTTGAGATTTTTTTCCTGTGTAGCCCTGCTGATCTGGACTTGCTTCCTCTACAGACCCAATTTAGGGGCCTCCAATTTAGGGGTCCACTTGTGTCTGCTTCCAACACTGCCAGGATTAAAGGTGTGCACCACTGTCCAGTCCCCTTCCCCTCTCCAGCCCAGGCTGGACCTTAAGGCAATATGTAGCTGAGGATGAACTTGAATCATGGTCTTCCTGACTCTGCCTCCTCCGTGGGTCAATCACCATCCCAGCTCCCGTAGTGCTGGGGCGCGAAGCCGGAGCCTGGTGCAAGCCGGAAAAACACGGTAGCAACTGAGCTCCTCAGCTCAAAGCATGTTGTCTTCCGCTTGCTTCGCCCTTGTTCTCCTTTCCCCTGGTCTCTTTGTCTCTATGCTTTTCCTTTCTTTTTCCTTCCACTGGAGCGGGGCTGGGGTGGGGCGAGGAGCGAAGGGAAATTCGTGGGACACGTAAGTCCTTTAGCGTGCACTCACTGTGAATTCGCTAGGTGAGCCTTCAACAGGACGTCCTCCCATGGACGCATTCACAGAATTGCCACCAGGGTTTGCACATGGGTGCGAATTCATTGCTCAGATGTTGTTAAAAGTCCAGTGTGGTAGTAGTTAAGTAACAGCTGTCCGGTGGTAAAAATGGGAGGTTTTGGAAAAAGGGGAGGCACAGGAGTGAGCCTTCTATTTTCTGGTAGAGTGAGGATGTGCAAGCTGGCGTGCCAGACACCAGACTTTACTGTTTGGCGTCTGAGGACTGACCGGGGGGTGGGGGTGGGTTACGGGAGACAGAAGACGAGGTGAAGCCCGTCCGGGTGGGAGAGGCTAAGACAGATGGAAGATTCCTCGAACCAAGGAAGTTAAGGTTGTCCCAGGGTGAGACCTTGTAAAAAGCGAATAAAATGATGGGGAGGGGGGTGTTACAAAGGAAGACGGTCCCAGCTGTCGATGTGACCCTTCGCACTTCTCATGCTGGGCTGAGGACACCCACCTTACACTATTTAACTAGCACCAAGTTCAGACTCGGCCGCCCTCTGTTTGACGTTTACAAAGATAGAACAAGAAAGTGAATGTTTAGATTAAACGCATAAAGGTGAATTGCTTTGTTTTTCCTTTCTGAGGTAGGATCTCACTCTGTAGAGCAGGCTGATCTAGCACTCACAGGTAGCTCAGGTTAGCCTCATTCCTCCTGCCTCAGAGTCCTGAGTGCCGGAATGGCAGGTGGGAGACATCACGATCAGGTGCATTTGTTAATGTTGGAAACAAAATTGGGAGCCACCGCTAGCTCCAACAGTAGCCACCAGGGGGTGCGACGTGGAGGATTTCAAGGGTGTGAGAAAAACTGGCCCGGATCACAGACTGTAAAGCTAAGTATGGCCAGCAGAGGGCCCTTGTACCCAAGAAGTGTCTGCTCTGGCGGCTGTGGACACTTAACCTAATAGAGGCTCAAGGCCAGCCTAGACTGTAGGAAAGGCAAGAAGCTCAAGTCAGCTACCTTCCCACGCGAGCGTATAAACAGTAGCCTCTCATTTCTGAGGACTCTAGAAAACGGCCGTGTCAACACTTCATCTTCTTCGCTTTGTGCTCTCCACCTTTAAAAGTTGTTGCACTTTTAACAATGTTTTTACTCTGTGGTATTTAAGAAAATATTTTAATCTTTTTACTCCTATTTATACATTCATATAATTTGTTGGATAATATTTTAATTTCCCCCTCTTTTTTTCCTCTACACAATCATCTCCTTTCTGTCTCTCTACTATATTTTTTAGTAGTATTTTACGATTTTATCTTGTTGGGTTTTTGCTTGTTCTGTTTTTTATTATTACATCTGTGTTAAGAGAAGCTTTTTCTTTTGCTAGCCGCTTTGGTTTATCCCCCGCCAGTCGCCTGGGCTCTGCCGAGCCAGCCTGGTTCTAGATCCGCATGAGTCCCAAATAAACACACAGGAGGCTATATTAATTATGAAGCTGTTGGCCTTGTTTGTCTCTTACTGGCTAGCTCTGCCTTAAGTAATTACCCCATAATTGTTAATCTAAGTATGTTTCTTACCGGAGAATAGTTCCCGGCGTCCTACCCCCATGGCGTCACATGTCGAACTCTCTTGTGTTTCCCCTTCCCAGAATCCTCCTCGACTCCTAGTCCCTCCTATCTAGGTTTTCTATTGGCCAGACAGTACTTTATTGACAAATGCACAGGCAAATAACAGGACTTCCCCAACACATCTATTCATTTTATTTTATTTTTCGTCTTGCCTGCATGCATGCATGTGCACTGTATGTGCACATGGTGCCCAGAGAGGTCAGAGAGACAGTCTCAGATCCCTTGGGACTGGAGATACACATGACTGAGCCACCATGTGGTGCTGGGAACAGAACCCAGGTCCTCTGCCAGAGCAACAAGCACTCTCAACCCGGAGCCATCTCTGCAGCCCCCTGTTTTGTTTTTGCTGTTTTTGAGGGTCTCACACAGACAAGGTGGGGCCCAAACTTGCTATGTAACTGAAGATGACCCTCCTTCTGATCTCCCTGCCTTATCTCCCAAGAGCTGGAGTTACAGGTGTGTGCACTGTGCCAAGTTTATGTGGTGGTGCTGGGGGTTGATCCCGGGGCTTTGAGTGGTCTAGTTTTTTTTTTTTTCAGACAGGGTTTCTCTGTGTAGTCTTGGCTGTCCTGGAACTCACTCTGTAGACCAGGCTGGCCTTGAACTCACAGAGATCCTCCTGCCTCTGCCTCCCAAGTGCTGGGATAAGATTTTTTTTTTTTTGCTCTTGAGGAGGACTGGGATTCAATTCCTAGCACTCACATGACAGCTAGCAATCATCTCTAACTCCAGTGCAGGGGATCCAGCCCCTTCTTCTGGCACCTTCAGAGACTACATGCATGCAGAGCACAGACAGACATGCAGGCAAAGCACCCACATACATAAAATAAAAAGAAGTAAAAAGAAGCTGTGCTAAAATAGAAAAACGTTTATGACATCCTACTCTTTTTCCCTCCATAACATCCTTTCCACTCTTCTTTTTTTAAAAGATGTGTTTATTTAGTGTATGAGTATTTTACTTTGTATGTATGCATGTATGTATGCTTGTATGCATGCATATATATAGGAATGTATGTGCACTTCATGCATACCTGGCGCCAGGAGATTTTAGAGAGGATGTCAGATCCCCTGGAACTGAGTTACACATGGTTTTGAATCACCACGTGAATGCTAGGAACTGAACTCGGGCTCTCTGTAAGTAACCAGTGCTCTTAATGACTGAGTCATTTGTCCAGGCTCCACTCCTCCTCTTCCTCCTCTTCCTCCCTCTCGTCCTCCTCCTCTTCTTTTTTGTTTTGATTTTTTATTAATTTATTTTTTACCTTCCAATCCTAGTTCTCCCCCCTTCTCCCACTTCCCCTACCACCCCACCTCCCACCTGTTCCTCAGAGAGGGTAATGCCTCCCCTAGGAAGTCTACTGAGAGACAGGGTTTCTCTGCGGCTTTGGAGGCTGTCCTGGAACTAGCTCTTGTAGACCAGGTTGGTCTCGAACTCACAGAGATTCGCCTGCCTCTGACTACCCATTCTTCTTATTAAATTTTCCTTCTTCTATTTTCCCTTTTCCTACCCCCTTCATTTATTTACTCCCACACTTACCCTAAACAATTTTAACATCACAGTGCATTCTGCATTAGCACTCTCATTTTCTACCTCATGACCACTGGCGATGAGTAAACAGGAGTGTGTCAGTTTAAATGGAGATGATCCCCATAGTCTCATGCTATTGTGGTGCTCAGTCGCTGGAGCTGTTTGGAGTCATGACCTTGTTGGAGGAGATGTGCCACTGGGTGTGGTCTTTGAGGTTTCAAAAGAGTCAAGCCAGTGTGTGAGTGTGTGTGTGTGTGTGTGTGTGTGTGTGTGTGTGTGTGCATCTTTCTCTCCTGCTTACAATGTGAGCTCTCAGCTGGCCTTGCCTCCATACCTTGCTCTGCTGTCATGGACCTCTAAAACCTCTGGGACCACAAGCCCAGTCGAATGCTTCCTTTTTATAAGTTTCCTTGATCATGGCATTTTGTTACAGCAATAGAAAGTGGCCGCTAAAGGCACTAGTCCACTTTAATGCATTTCTATATATATATCTGTGGTTTCACACGTTGCTGTAATAACCCTTGTTGTTTCCTCACTGGGGAGCACTGGGGATCGTGCCTTCAAAAACAGAGGTTGCTTAATGAGAAGACTCCAGAATAAAGCGGCAGATTTCCTAACGAACAGATGTACAGATTGCATCACAGAAACATGAGAAATAAGAAAAAGCAAAGCAACAAGACTCCTCCAAAAGATTAGCTCCTCAACTGCTGAACTCCAAGTCTTCAAAAGTTTGTTAGTAATGATAACCGATGACTTCAGGGAAGTTCCAAATGAGCAGATGAGTTCAAGCAATGACTTAGAGAGGAAAGATGACACACAAAAGAAAAGTCAGTAGCTGGGCGTTGGTGGCACATGCCTTTAATCCCAGCACTCGGGAGGCAGAGGCAGGCGGATCTCTGTGAGTTCGAGGCCAGCCTGGTCTACAAAGTGAGTTCCAGGACAGCCTCCAAAGCCACAGAGAAACCCTGTCTCGAAAAACCAAAAAAAAAAAAAAAAAAAAAAGAAAAGTCAGTAAAGTGGATGAGAAAACCAGCAATGTGAGTGTAATTTCAGCAAGGAAATGAAGATTTTTAAAAAAAATTATTTATTATGTATCCAGTGTTCTGTCTGCATGTATATGCCTGCAGGCCAGAAGAAGGCACCAGATCTCATTACAGATGGCTGTGAGCCACAATGTGGTTTCTGGGAATTGAACTCAGAACCTCTGGAAGAGCAGGCAGCGCTCTTAACCTCTGAGCTGTCTCTCCAGCCCCGAAAATGGATTTTTTTTTCATGTAACATTCTGATTATAGTTTTCTCCTTTTCCAACTCCTGCCAGGTCCTCCCCTCCCCCACCTCATACCTTTGTTTCCATACCTTTCTTTTTCTCACTCATTAGGGTACAAACAGGTATCTAAAATAATAATAATAAAAGATAAAAGCAAACCAGAATAAGACAAAACTAACAGAAGAGAAAGAGCCAAAGAAAAATCACAAGGATGGCACATAGACACAGACATACATGTTTGTACAGAAGTCCCATAAAAACACAAAACCGGAAACCATGATATATATGCGAAAGACCTGTAATATTAAAAAAAAAAAGCAGCTCACCTGGGCATAGTGGTGCCTGCTTCTAATCCCAGCACTTGGGAGGTAGAGTTTGGTGGATCTCCGAACTGAGTTAATTTTGTGTTAGCCAGTTACTGCTGGGTGTGGGGCTTGCCCTTCAGAGTGGCTTGTATATCCAGTGAGACTCCAGTGGAGAAAATACCATTTCCATTTGTGAGCAGTTATCAGTCACAGAGAGCTTCTGGGCTGGGGATGGGGCTTGTGTCCCCTCTCAGTGAACCCCCATCTGGCTTGGACCTGTGAGGCCCTGTGCGCGCTGCCGCAGTTCCTGTGAGTTCGCGTGCACTTCAGTCATTCTGTGTTTAGAAGGCCTCCATCCCCTCTGGCTCTTACAATCTTTCTGTCCCCTCTTCCACAAGGATCCCCTGAGCCCCGAGGGGAGGAATTTGATGGAGACATCCCATCTAGGACTGAGTGTTCCAAGGCCTCTCATTCTCTGCATGTTTTCCAGCTGAGCGTCTCTGTATTTATTCCTATCCACTCCAGGAGGCAGTCTCTCTGATGACAGATGAGTATAGCAGAATGTTGTTAGGAATCATTGTATTGCTACATTGCTTTAGCAGAACAGTAGTATTTGGTTTTCCCCTCGGTTCCTGGCCTATCTAGCTAGTTTCAGGCTCTTGGCTATCCAGGCAGTGTCAGGGATAGGATCCATCCAGCGGAGTGGACCTTAAATCTAGTTAGATCTTTGTTGGTTACCCCCACAAGCTTTGTGACAATATTGTACTAGTACATCTCGCAGGCAAGTCACGACTGCAGATACAGGGTTTGTAGATGGTGGATGTTTATCCTTCTCCCTTGGTAGAGTGCAGAGTACCTTCCAGAACCAGGAAGAGTAGTCAGGAGGTGTGAAGGCTCTATGCAGGCACAAGCAGCTTCTCCATGTTCAATGAGTTGTGTAGGTGTTGTCTTCAACAATAGGGCCTTACCATCGGATTTTGGAGAGCAACCAATAGCTTTCTCAATAGCCTGGCTTGTTAGGGGATTCCCATGGATTCCCTTTGGCCAAGAATTCGATTAGATATAACCCATTTCTGGAACTGGAGTCTTCATTTGGTGATGAGGGATGTCCAGTAGTGGCTCTGTCTCCACTGTTAGTTGGCAGTTCCATTTAGATCACCTTCATATGTGTGTATATTTTGGGAAGCTTTTACTGTGTGAGGTTTCCATGCGACCCCTCACATGGCCTCCAGTTTTAGCTGTCCCTCCTAGTATTCACTCCGCTACTTGTCTCCTCCCCTTCATCATTTGATCCTCTCACTCCAGTCTCATCCACTCCATAATTATTTATTCTTTTTTTTTTTGTTTTTTTATGAGACAGGGTTTCTCTGTATTGTTTTGGAGGCTGTCGGTCCAGCCTGGCCTTGAACTCACAGAGATCCGCCTGCCTCTGCCTCCCGAGTGCTGGGATTAAAGGCGTTCACCACCACCGCCCGGCCATAATTATTTATTCTATTAAGGAAATGGAGATCTTTGAAAAAGTAGAAATGTTGGAAATGAACAAAATCAATGAAACAAACATAAAACAACATAACAAAAAACACTATCGATACACTTGACCAAACAGAAGAAAGAATGTCAGAAATGGAGGACAAAGCTGAGGACATAATTATGTAAACATCAATAAGGAAAAAAATATTACCACAGCATCCAAGAATTCTGAGATAAGATCAAGAGATGAGAATTGAGATTAAGTTAAGGCACACAGAAACTACTCAATACAATTATAGCATAAAATCCCCAAATCCAAGTCAGGGACATGGATATCAAAACTCAAGAGGCATTTGGGACCTTATATTATAGTCCAGGGGTAACGTGTAGTTTTCCCCGCCAGCCTCCTGGGCCCTGCTACAGTTTCAAACCCCAAATAACACACAAGACACTATACTAATTATGAAGCTGTTGGCCATTTGCTATTGTTTCTCATTGGCCAGTTCTGACTTAATTATTGACCCATAGTCACCAATATATATTTTTATAAGGACTTACCTTTCCGAGAACACAGACTTGCGTTCCCTCTTCCCGGGAATCACATGGCGATAGCTTCCTTCACTACTTTTCCCAGAATCTTCCTAGACTCCGAATCCCATCTATCTTGCTTCCCTATTGGCCAACAGTGCTTTTTTTCAGCAACCAATAAAAGAGAGACAGATTTACAGAATGACATCTCCCATCATCCAGGTATCAAATACAAATCAAAGAAACAACGGCAAAAGTCTTAGCTATGGCTTTAAGCCAAGAGAAATAGAAAGGATAAAAACAGGGAGAACTCAAAGGATTCCTATTTGCAGATGATATGATGCTATACTTTAAAAAATCCAAAGACACAGACTTGTAATCCAGCTACTGGGAAAGCTGAGGCAGGAGGATCACATAGGCTTGTTTAGACAGCAGAGTGAATTCAAGGCCTGCCTTGATTTTTTTTTGAAGCCCATTTTTTTTTTCATCAGCATCTGAAAAGCACACCAATGTAGGTGAGGTGGCAGCTAGTGTCCGTAACCCCTACATTCTGGAAGGGGGACAGAGAAGTTCCTGGAGCCTCGGGGCAGCCCCTCCCATATAAAATGCAAAATAAATATAACCTCAGCCAGAGCACAATTAAGTTGGCAGGTGAACAAACCCTAAAGCTATTGGACTCTGCAATAGCAGGATATAACCGCAGTCCTCAGGACACAGGAGCAGCCACCCCCACAGATTCAGAAATGCCCTGGCTTCTCTGCCAGGCCGCCGCTTCCCTGCTATACAGTTTTCTTGGCCTGGGACAGGGGTGAGAGGAGTTGAGTGGAGCCAGGATGAAACTTCAAGTGTATGAGTCCTCCAGTGTTTCCAGATCCTCTAGGATTCGTTGCCAGAGCCCCTCTGTGGATGGACCTGAGTCTCGCTCATCCGCTGTTCCTCGGGCTCTCGCTTGCGAACTGTTGCTTCGGCTGAGACTGGATCTCCAGCTGCTGCAGATGCAGCCTCAGCTGCTGTGGGTTGACCTGGGTAAGCTGTGGCCCCTGGGGCTTGGCTGTCCAGCAGGTCCTCTTGGGCACTACAATCAGCACCCTCACAGGCCATCAAATGATCCCTGTGGGGAGAGGCTCCCAGTCTGGGGTGGAATTTGGGAATGGAGCTCACACCAGATGCAGCCGGTGTCGTGGAATCCCCATGGGTAGAAGCAACAGCGCCAAAGCGACCATGGAAAGGGGTTGACCCAGTAACCACTTTAGGGCTTCCACTTATTTCTGGCAGTTCTTCTGAAACATTCTGGGGGTTCTCCTGATTGTACTTAGCCTGTTGGTTCTTGAACCAGATCTAGGTCTCATACTCTGTCAAATGAATCCTTCGTGCCAGCTCTGCCCGTTGCTCCGCTTCGGTATAAGCACCAATCAAAATATTCTTGCAGCAGCAGATTCTGTCCCTAGGTGTACAAGGTGCGTTCCTTTTGCTGCTTCTTTGGAGCGCAGAGGTAAACTTGCTGGCCACTGTATTTGTCCGAGGGTACCAAGGGGCCTAGGGAACCCTAGCAAACAGAACTCACCGAGGAACGAGGGCACCTGGAGACGGGTGCATTGGGTGGGTTGCGGGTGTTGGGAGACCTGGGTACATCAAGGCACCTGGATAGATTTAGGGACTTGGTCTCATTGACGGTCTGGGGTACACATGGGGACCTACATATCTTTCAGAATCTGACTGCCGTTGAAGACTTGAATGCATTGGAATTCCTAGGGACTCTAGGGGACTTAGAGACTTTTGGAGACATAGGCTCTGTGCAGGCAGTGTCTTGAGGCATTTGTAAACCTGTTACCATGGGTGCATATGAAGATATTTGGAAATTTGGATGCGGGGGGGGGGGAGGAGGCTTGGGGAATTTGGGGGCTTTTGTTTCTTGGGTTGGCTGGATATACTGGGAGACCTCCAGGCACTGGTGGACACAGAAGCATATCGGGATGTGATCCTACTGGAGTATATCTTCCTGAACTGGAGAACCAGGAAACCAGCAGGTTGCTGCACCTTGCCTGGACCCTCCACCTGTTTCTCAAATATTAAATTTACGGGGCCTTTCTGAGTGTTCTATGTATGGACTGGTTTTCCTTGCTAGGTCATGTACTCCAAAATGCCTGCAGGGTAGACCAAGGGCAGAAGAACTTGAGAAAAAAATACAATGTCGGGAAGCAAGGGTGAGGCAAGTGTTTATTGGCTGGGTGGATCAAGCCATCTGCGTTAGAAGCCCTGAAGAGATTTCAGGACTGGATGGGTTTTCAGAGCAGGTGGACCGCACCAGCGAGTAACCGAGACAGAAAGAACCTTGTTTCCCATTTCACTCTCAGGTGGCATGCCCCGCCTGCAGTGAGAGTGGAACTCCCCATTGGCACTCTCGCCTACTGTCCCTGTGGTTCATGGGAGGGTCTATCTTCCCTGAGAGAGACTGTTTGTTGTCTGCTAAGAAAACAGCTTTACTTATAAAGAAATACGGCCATTGCTGCACGGCTCTGGCTGCCCAGCATGTTCCCCAAGGTGCATTTGCTTTCTGCCTTTGCTTCCTCACCTGTCAAGATCCTCTGCTTGCTAAAGTAAACCTTGGTTACTTGTTCCTCAAAAATAAAAGTAAACTGGGCATAGTAGTACACGCCCTTAATCCCAGCACTTGGGAGGCAGAGGCCGGTGAATCTCTATGGGTTTGAGGCTAAAGAAGAAGTGTTTTGTAAACATGGTGAATTCCAGGTCATTCAGGCTATACAGTAAGACTGTCTGAATGAGTGAATGAATGAATGGATGGATGGATGGATGGATGGATGGATGGCTGGCTGTCCCTTCCCACATTCCAGAGACAAGGCTGGGTTTGTTTATCTGAGTGCTGATTCTGAACTATTTTCTTTTTCGTTTTTGTCTTTGATGCTGGCAGGGCCTGTCCTGGGCCTTTTAAACTCTAATAAATTTTTCTCAGGTTTCAAAGATAAAATGAGGGCAAGCCAGATGCCTTACGGGTGAAAGTGCTCACCACACAAGCCGGAGGACCTGAGATCAATGCCTGGAGCCCATGGAAAGGTGTCAGGACAGAACCTATTCCATAATGCTGTCCTCTGCTTGGAAGCCTTGGAACATGTGCCTCTCAATAGCAACTCATTAGGTAATTAATAACAAGGAACAGGCAGCATTCATTTGGCAATCTGAAATAGGTTCTAATATTCAGGTATGTGGTAAAAAAAAGAAACAAAAATGTGAAAAAAACCCCTAAAATCCAATTAGGGCTTTTTCCTGTTCTCTTTGCTTTTGGGGTGATGATGGTTAGGAAACGGAGGCTATTAAGGACTTCTGCTTACCGCATGGGAAAGGAGCCAAAATCTGCCAAGATGAAGGAGAACAGGGATGAAGGGAAGTTCGAGGCCGCTGCAGCAGGTACTTTCACACCCTGGTCACTACAGGCAAGAAGGGGGAAGATGAAGGATGCTCCCCCCCCGGGTCTGTGCTAAAAACCCAAGAAAACCTCAAGAGCAAACAAACCCAACCCAAAGAAGGTGCAGACAGTCTCGTCATTTGCTGCCAATAGGGGAAGAAAAAATAATACTTATTTGTTTGAGGGTTACATTTTTTGTTTTGGTTTGCTTTGGCTTTTGAGACAGGGTCTCACGATGACTTTCATGGGACTTGCTGTATAGACCAGGCTGGCCTCCAACTCAGAGGTCTGCCTGCCTCTGCATCTGGAGGACCGGGATTAAAGGTGTGCACAACCAAGATTATGTCTTTGTAAATGCATATTAAAGATATGCTGACTATCTCTGGAAAGTCCACTAGAAAACATGAAGTGATATGCTTGAGAATAGAGATACGGGATGAGACATGATTTTCTTTTTTTGAAACAAAGCCTTGCTGTGTTGTCTAGATTGATCTTGATCTTTTGGGCTCAAGCGATTCTGCATCAGCCTACAGAGTATCTGGGACTATAGGGGTGTGTCTCCTCACACTTATCATCATATTTTTACATTTTGATTTTACCATTTACACGCTGTATTCTACCCTAATAATTTATGTTTTCAAGGCAGATGATTTATGAGCTGGGGCTGGCAGCACATGTTTGTAATCCCAGCTACTCCTGGAAACTGAAGTTACAAGTTTGAAGGGGACTGGGCTTTAAAGTGGGTTCAGGGCCAGTCTGTGTAACTTAAGGAGACTCCTGTCTCAAAGAGAAGGTAGAGGACCAGAGAGATGGCTCAGCAGGTAAAGGCACTTGCCACCAAACTTGATGACCTGAGTTCAATCCCTGGAACCTGCACACTGGAAAGAAAGAACCAACTCCTGAGTTTCATCCTCCTTCTCCACACAGGCCCAGTGGTGTGTGTGTGTGTGTGTGTGTGTGTGTGTGTGTGTGTGTGTGATGGAGAGTGATAGAGGAATATCTAACAATGACCTCTGACCTACACATGAAGGAGCATACAGACTGTTAGTGCTATACCAAAAGGAAAATGTTTATTTTGGAGGTAGTCCCTTTTGGTCTGTTTTGAGGGGTGCCTCACACTGTAGCTCAGGCTGGTCTGGAGTTTACAGCAATCCTCCTGCCTCAGTCTAGTGAGTGTTGGGATTATAGGTGTGACTCACCATGCCTGGCTTTAGATAGTTTCATTTGATCTCCTATTTAAAAAAATAAAACCATTATTTTCCAACTTCTTTTACATGTTTGATTTCATAGTAGTATGAAAATTAACCATTTCTTAAACAATGTTGTATTACATATAGGCTTTATACATTTGGATGTCTGTCTGTTCATCACACGAGTGCAGCACCCACAGCAACCAAAAGAGGGTGTCAGAGCCCCTGCCATTGGGTGCATGGAACTGAACTCTGGTCTTCTGGAAAAGAGGCTAGTGCTCTTAACTCCTGAGCAATCTCTCCAGTTCCCAGAAAATAAACTTGTGGTAGTTTTAATCAAAATGGTCTGTAGCAAGCACTCTTTTCCACCAGCCTGGAATGAACACACAGAGACTTACATTAATTATAAAACTATTGGCCAATAGCTTGGGCTTCTTATTGGCTAGCTCTGTCTTAATTATTAACGCATTTCTATTAATCCATGTATTGCCACGAGGCTGTGGCTTACCTGGTAATGCCCGGCATAGTGTTACTTCTCTGGAGGCATCGAGATTATGGTGGGCTACTGCCTATCTTTCCAGAATTCTCCTCATCTTCTAGTCCCGCCTATCTTCCTGCCTCATTGGCCGAACAGTGATGTATTCATCAACCAATAAGAGAAACATATACAAAAAGACATCCCCCATCAATGGTCCCTTAGACCCATAAGGAGAGGCATTTTTCGGAGGTGCAGTCTTATTGGAGTAGGTGGTGGGGGTGGGGAGGCAGGGGAATGGAGGATGGGGGGTGGGGGAAGGCCTTGAGGTCTCGGATGTTCAAGTCATGTCCAGTGTGACTGTCTCTTCCTGCTGCCTTTGGATCGGAATGTAGAACTCTTAGTTCCTTCCCCAGAATCATGTATTCTTGAGTGCCACCATGTTTCCTACCACAATGACAAAGGACTGAACCTCTGAAATGTAAACCAGCCCCATTTAAATGTTTTCCTTTATAAGAGCTGCCATGGCCATGGTGTCTCTTCCCAGCAATAGAAACCCTAAGACTTATATCTATCAAAACAATATATTACCTTCTTTACTGGATAACAGCAAGCAAACTCTCTAGAAGAAAGCTACCCGAAGAGAAGGTCTCTAGACTAGAAAAGAAGCTGTGCTGTGTGAGCACGGTCCAACAGAGAAGGTTCAGGAAAGACTGCTGCTGCTTTCCATGTTGCTTCAGCTTCACCACGGTGTTTGTCATTCTTGGAGACTTGGTTATTCCTGCGAAGTTATAGCTCTGTAAGGATTTCTCCATCCAGTCGCTGCCCACTTCTTGGCTCACCCACTTTTCTTGGCTCTTTCTGATTGGTAGCTCAAAATGCCACACTCATGTACACTATCTGCTGGTGACTGTCTTGTTTTTTAACCTGCGGGTGTGTCCCTGCCTGTGCCAAATGTCCTTAGCTGGTCTCCACCTCCTGTTCTGTAGTCTCTGTCAGTGAGTATAGTTCGGAGGCAGGGTACTTTCAGAGTGTGGGCGAGTCTTGGGTCCCATCAAACAGAAACTGCCTTGCTGGTATCTGCTGGCAAGCGCCCAGGGACATCAAACAGTTTGGAGTGAAGGTGAGGTTCCTTGCCAAACCCACTGTTCACTTTGTGCTGCCTGCCTCTGTTAATAGAAATACCACCCACCTGGCCATCCCACCTGGCCTCATGGTGTCTCCCTTGACTCCTTGCCTGCCCTCATCTCTTCCCTCCCTCTCTCTGTCTGGCAGCTCTCCTCCTGTGTCCTCTACCAATCTCCCCTTACTCTCAGTCTCCCAGCCTTGAGGCCTACATTTTGCTTGTTTGTTTGTTGTTTTGGTTCTTGAGAGAAGGTTTCTCTGTGTAGCTTTGGAGCCTTTCCTGAACTCACTCTATAGACTAGGCTGGCTTTGAACTCAGAGATCTGCCTGCCTCTGTCTCCTGAGTGCTGGGATTAAAGGTGTGCGCCACCACCACCTGGCTGTCTGCAGCTTCTTTATACTCCTTAAACAGAATATGCCCGTTACAGTCCTGCTTTTGTACACCCTGGTTTTCATACTTAATGACCTCCTGCTCATTTGCAGGTTACCTGGGACCCCCTTCTTCCCCAGGCATTCTTTCCAACTTCTTCCTCTGTGAACTTGGTAAAGGATTTATTTTCTATTTTTATATTTGTTTTGTTTTTTCGAGACAGGGTTTCTCTGTATTGTTTTGGAGGCTGTCCTGGAACTCGCTCTGTAGACCAGGCTGGCTTCGAACTCCCAGAGATCCCCCTGCCTCTGCCTCCCGAGTGCTGGGATTAAAGACGTGCACCACCAACACCCAGCAAACGCTTTATTTTTTTTTAAATTTGTTTACTTTGATTTATGTGCATTGGTGTCGGGTTCCCTGGAACAAGAGTTACACATAGTTGTGAGTTACCATGTGGGTGCTGGAAATTCAATCTGGGTCCCCTGGAAGAGCAGTCAGTGCTCTTAACCACCAAGAGGCTTTAATTTTTAATTTTTGTCACTATCTAAGAGCAGTGACTTTACTTCCTTCTATTTATAACCCCAGAATCCTTTCCTTGTATGATAGGTATGTGCCCAATACATTTACTGATGAATGGATGATGTACTTAAAATTTATCTCTGTGTGTGTGTGTGTATAAGACATGTATGTAGATATGCACGCGTGGAGGTCAGAGGACAATTTGTGGAATCAGTTCTCGTTATCCACATTTACATGGATTTTAGGGACTGAACTCAGGTCACTCGGCTTTTGCAGTGAGTCCCTTACCACTGATCCATCTGGCCATCCCTAAAATGTGCATTTGTTCTGTACACTTTCTGTGCTCTGCTGTCTTCAAATATTGCCAGCAGAGTTCAGACTAGGGCGGCCTCAGCAAAGAAAGCTCTCTTCTCACTGTCTTCCCCGTTTCTTCCCACCCTTTTGTCTTCTTTCTTTGCTCAGACCTGCACTATGTGGGCGATGGTATGCATGATAAAAATATCTAAGCCTTTGATTTGATTCTGTTCTTAATTTTCATTGCGGTATTTGTAGAGGTTAATAAATAAGCATGCATTGTCCCTCTTCGTCGGACTGCAATTAGAGCAAGAGGATTCTATTACAGCTCAGGATTGCCTGAACAAACAGGGGAGGCGGAACGTCAAAACTGTGCGGGAGGAAAATGCCTCTCAGGGTCTTGGAAGAGACTCGCTTGCCCTGATCTTCTGACTTTGATCTTCAAGGCTCCATTAAACATGGAATTAGCTTTAACAAGCTTTTGTGTCTGTGCCAAGGATGTAGGGCAAAAGGTCATACTAAGAAAAAATAACAATAACAACAATAACAACTTTGAGCTGCTGTCAGAGTCTGACAACCCATCTGGAGATGGTTCTTGGCATAGATAGAAGGCAGGAAGAGCCATGACCGTGACCCAGAGACAGGCGAACAGGTAGTTTTGAGCATGGTTAAATCATGTTCCTGGGGTGGTAGTCCCTATTGACCAGAGGAGACCCTAGCCCAGGATGCCCGAAGGTAACACCTTTTGATGCTCATGCAGCCATAGATACTACCACCTGAGCAAACTGGGGCTAGTCAAGATGGGAACCACCACCCGGAACCCGGTAACACAAGTGTTTCAGGGGGAGCTGTTGGGCTGAGATGCCCAGGTTCTTTTTTTTTCCTTTGTTGTGGTACTTGGAATTGAACCCAGTTTGCACATGCACACTCTTTACATTCTCTACCACTAAGATAAATCCTGGTCCCTGAAGTTCCTACTTCTTTTTTTTTTTTCTTTTTGGTTTTTTTGAGACAGGGTTTCTCTATTTAGCTTTAGAACCTACCCTGGCACTTGCTCTGTAGACCAGGCTGGTCTCGAACTCACAGAGATCCGCCGGCCTCTGCCTCCCGAGTGCTGGGATTAAAGGCGTGTACCAGCCTGGCCGGAGTTCCTAAGCACGCCTCACTCATGGTACGGGTGCACACTCCTTCCTTTGAGCCCTCTTCCACTTCTGGTTCACTGTCTCTTGCAGACTTGTAGGTCCAGGGCTGGGGAGATGGTTTGGTACATAAAGTACGTGCTGTGCAAGCACGAGAACCTAAGTTCAGATCCCCAGAGCCCATCTAGAAAGTTGGTGCTGTGGCCTGTGTCTATAACTCCGTGCTGGGAGCAGAGACAGGTAGATCATCTCTGGGGCCTGCTGGCCAGTCAGCACAGCACGCGCGCACACACACACACACACACACACACTCAGAGAGAGAGAGAAACAGAAAGAGAGAGAGAGAAAAAAGAGACAGAGACAGAGAGAGAGAGACTATAGTTATAAGATTACAATGTCAGCTCTGGTTGGATCTAAAATACCTGGATTAGAAAATGAAAATTAAAAAGAGAGCAATGTTTTTGACCCATGTGTGGTGGTTTGAATAGGAATGGCCCCAATGGGCATATGTATTTAAATGCTTGGTCATTAGGAGTGGTACTATTTGACAGGGATCAGGAGGTGTGGCCTTGTTGGAGTAAGTCTGTCATTGGGGGTGGGATTTGGGGTTTCAGAAGCCCAAACCAGGCTCCCTCTTCCTTCTGCCTGTGGATATGGATGTAGAACTCTCCTTCTCCAGCACCATGTCAGCCTGCATGCCACCATGATGACAATGGACTAAACCTCACAACCTTTAGGCCTACTCCAATTAAAAGGTTTTTTTTTTTTAAGTAAGAGTATCTGTGGTCATGGTGTCTCTTCACAGCAATAGAACACTGACTAAGACACCATGGTAGCCTTTCAAATAGCCATACTCTACTGGCATCCAAAGACTTTCAAAGCTTCACCTCTAAGCCACTTCTATTTCCTCTACAAACACTGTGGTGTGCTCCCTGCTAACCCCTTTCCTGAAAAGACACCAAGCTTCGAAACTCTTGACTGAATCCAATAACCGTGCCTTTCACAGGACCAGGAAACCAGGAGGCACGTGATCACTTGTTCAGTGGCTGTGCAACCTTCTCCAGCCCTCACCCCATTTTCTTTTAGACAGAAACTCCCTGTATAGCCCTGAGTAGCCTGGAACTCAATATGTTGACCCGACCGGCCTTGAACTCACAGAGCTCTGGCTGCCCCTGCCTCCTGAGTGTTAGGATCAGGGGTGTGGGCTACCACACCTGCATCATCTTTGCGCCTTTGCACACACCTCTCCCCTACAAGCCCAGCACATACTCAGTTTCTGGGTTCACTGAGTCCAGAATCTTGCTGACATCACGCAGCAGAAGGAGAGAATACGCTGCCAGCCCTCAACCTCAACCCTTCAACTGCTACCTCCTCCTTGTCTGTTTGCTTCTTAGGGTGGCTGACCACAAACCCAGAGGCCTGGAAGAGCAGCAATTTATTCTTTCTCAGTTCTGGACCTACAAGTCCCAAACCAAGGTGTTAGCATCGTGGGTGCCCTCTGGGCAACCCCAGGGAGACTCTTATTCTGTGCCTTCCTTAGGGTCAGGTGCTTGAGTCCTCCATGTGCTTGGTTTTAGATGCTTTGATCCACTGTCTTTAAAGAAATAACAGTAAACATACATCTACTTTTATTTTTTTATTTTTTTGGTTTTTCGAGACAGGGTTTCTCTGTATTGTTTTGGAGGCTGTCGGTCCAGCCTGGCCTCGAACTCACAGAGATCCGCCTGCCTCTGCCTCCCGAGTGCTGGGATTAAAGGCGTGCGCCACCACCGCCCGGCTACATCTACTTTTAAATGGAGATAAAAATGTTCTACATGTCCACCGTGGGATGTTAAATAGCCACCTCTGTTCCTCTGTTTTTATGGTCTTCTCTCCTCTCTGCGTCTGTGTTTCTTTTTCCAACATAATACTTTTATTGATTATTTGGGAGGTCTTTTTCTGTTTCTTGATTTTTTTTGCAAAGTCAAAAAAATTTTTTTCTGTTTTTCGAAACATGGTTTCTCTGTATTGCTTTGGAGGCTGTCCTGGAACTTGCTTTGTAGACCAGGCTGGCCTTGAACTCACAGAGATCTGCCTGTCTTTGTATCCTGAGTGCTGGGATTAAAGGCGAGGGCCACCAACGCCCAGCACAATGTCAAAATTTTTATTTTCTTCAAGTTTCATACTATCTTAAAACATTCACTACAATAAGAATCCATTAAGTACATAACATACTCTCAAAGAGTTTTACTTGGCACATAACAAAAGGAAAAGAGAGGAATTAATTTTTTTACTTCAATTATCTAACATCATTGTTGTGTGTGAATACATTCTACATTCTCACTGGGCATTTGCCTTGTGCTTTATTTATGTCATTAGATTTTTTTTAGTATCATTGATGGACAGGAGGTAATTTAGAAATTTGGATTCTTATGGGCAGCATTGCTTGTGAGTATGAACACTTCTCCTTACCAAACACCCATAGTGTCCTCTGGGAAAGCCCACAGAAGAGCTACATCATCCCAGAGGAGCTATGCTGACTCTATACCTCTGTGAATTTATTACTTTTAATATTTAACAATATGTCTTTATTGAATCTTTGGGAATTTCACCTCCCAGCCCCTCTATATCTTCCCTCCACTGCAACAATCTCCCCAAATGAAAATCGAAAAAAAAATCAGACCAAAACAAAACAAACAACAATACAAACAAAAAGGAAACAAAACAACAAAAACCTCTTCACTCCTCCATCTTTCCCACCTCTCCAACATTTTTTGTTTTAAAGATTTATTTATGTATACGGTGTTCTGCTTGCATGTATGCCTACATGCCTTAAGAGGGCACCAGATTTCATTATGGATGGTTGTGAGCCACCATGTGGTTGCTGGGAATTGAACTCAGGACCTCTGGAAGAACAGCCAGAGCTATTAACCTCTGAGTCATCTCTCCAGCCTTCTCTAACATCTGTCTCTTCATTTGTCTTTATGGTATTGGGAGCCTCAGTGTGTCACAGCACACCCTTCTGTCCAACAACTTTACTTGCAAATGTTCATCACAATGAGCCACTGGTCTGGTTCAAGGTCTCTGGCTTCTGGTACTCCACATCACTGGATCCTCACTGGAACTCCCTGGGATAGCCTGCTGCCATAGAGATCCTTTGGTTATTGCTCCACAGGACCAGTCTCTTCAAGAACTCCAGCAGATCCTAGATGGGGTAGATGTTAGGGTAAGCCAACCCCAAGTCTGACTGCAGGCCTGGGTAGTAGAACTGGTCAGTCCAGGCACTGGGGCCACCCACATCAGGAGAGGGGTGAAGCCAGCTCCACTATGCCTATGTCATCAGGGTCAGCTCTCCTCTGTCCCTTGGTGAGGGGTGGAGCCCTCTCTTCTGAGTGTGGGGGCCATCTTTCCCATGAGGGCCGGGGCAAGCTCTCCTGCTGCAGTGTCCAGTGAGGGGCAGGGCCAGCTATCCCAGGGCCAGCAAAGGGCGAGGCAGGTTCAGCATGACCCTCTGATTTCATCTCACATGGTTCCCATGGCCCCTGACATCAACACAGATCCCAGCTGCAGCAGGACCACAGACCCAGACCTGGTCCTCAGGAGCATCTTGGGTCCAGATGACATCCTGGCTCTGGATGGAAGCACTAACTACTCAGATCAGGATGGCTCTGGTGGCAACATGGCCCTCAGACACCAACAAGGCCACAGGTTGCAGCCCTGACTCTGGGCTTCCATGTAACCTTTGGTGACAACACAGACCCTGGATGTGGTAGGACCCTGGACTCAGACATGCTTCTCAACTTCGGCTCTGGCCTAGACATCACTAGGGTATCAGGTAGCAGTTCAGGCCACTCAGATCTGCGTAGCCCATCTGCAGCATGTCCCTTGGCCACTAACATGGCCTCAGATGGCTGATCTGACCCCAGAAATCCACATGGCCCTCACTCTAACACAGACCCCAATTGTAGGAGGACCAGGGCTAGATGTCACGATGGTTCCAGGTGGTAGCACAGGCCATGCAGATTAGCATGGCCCCAGCGGCAGCATGGCCCTTGGACACAGACATTGCTCCAGTGGTGGTCCAGACCTCGGGAATCCATATGGCCCTCATGGCGACAGGAGCCACCGACATCAACACAGACCCTGGTTGCAGCAGGGCCACGGACCACGACATGGCCTGTGGCAGCAGCTCAGGCCTGAATGACACTATGGCTGTAGGTGGCAGCACAGCTCTTGGACACCTACATGGCCACCCGTGGCAGCCCTGGACACTGGGCATCCCTGTGGCCTTTGGTGGCAACATGGGCCATGGATGGCCACACAGACCCTGGGTGCGGTAGGACCACGGATCCAGACACGATCCTTGGCAGCAGCCCAGGCCTGGGCATCACCATGGCCCCGGGTGTCAGAAGCCGCCCACCTCGGCCTGGTTCTCACTGCCTTCATTTCGTCAGTTCCACCTCTGTCCACGGCACATGAACCAGTCTGCGTCTCCCTGTCTCCCACTCTCCGCCACGCACTTGCTCATCATAGTAGAACCCAGCTGCCCGTGGATGTCTTCCTGTCCTCAAGACCCGGGCTGGTCTTTCAATTATTGGGGAGGTTTATAGAATGCACCCTGGTCACATTCATTTCCTATTCTTCTCCCCCACCTTCCTTGTGATCTCCCTCAAAGAAAAGAGGAAGAAAATAAAAAAATACCAAGTCCAGTTTGTGTTGTCCATATACTCACCAGAGTATGGTCAAACTCCCAGTG
Organism: Mesocricetus auratus; assembly: GCF_017639785.1. Classification (NCBI taxonomy): domain Eukaryota; kingdom Metazoa; phylum Chordata; class Mammalia; order Rodentia; family Cricetidae; genus Mesocricetus; species Mesocricetus auratus. Next base: position 3,619,746 of record NW_024429199.1, read on the forward strand.
GCCATTCCCTTATTGGAAACCGAGTTCTTCCCCACCCCACTTCTGCCAGGCCATTCACTGTGGAGAGCTGCCCTTCAGCACCCCATCACAGTTTTTAAGAGCCCTCTTCAATGGCTTCCTGTGCAGACTGTTTCTTTTGGTGGGGGACTGAAGTGGAATGGGGGAGATAGATTGTCACAGAAGCTTTCACTGTGTCATTCTCAACTGTGAGTCTGCAGTCATCAATACCATGGCAAAAGAAGCTTCCTTGCCCTTTGCAGTCATCGGCAGCATGGACCATGGGTTCTGGTCCCTCGACTGCAGCACAGGCCACGGACATCACCATGGCCTTTGGTGATAACATAGACCGTGACATCCACATGGCTCTGGCTGCAGCATGGACCATGGACACTATCATGGCCTCGGTGGCAGCATAGGTCATGGACATCACCATGGCTTTCAGTGGTAACAAGGGCTATGGACATCAACATGGCCTCTTGCGGGAGCACAGACTACAGAGCGTCTGTGTGTTTTTATAAGGTTAAGTCATCTTAATTCAATGTTAATTCAGATATTCACTAATTACATCTTCAAATGCCTTATTTCTAAAGGAGATCATGTCTTAGGGTTCTAAGTGGATATGAAGTTTTGGGGACACTCTTCATGCCAGCATAGTATTTCTCCAACTGTGATTGTTGGAGATCATCACCTTGAAAGTGTCTAGAATCACTGAAGAGACAGGGCATGTCTGTGGGAGGTTATTTAGATTAGGAAAATTGAGGTGTGGATACTCCCCTTAAATGTGAGGACCACCACCCCACAGGTTGGGATCCCGGGCTGAGTAAAGAGAAGAAAGCAAGCTAAATACCAATATTCATTGTTCTCGGCTTCCGGACAGTGGACACAGGGTGTCCAGCTGCCTTCTGCTCCTTCTGCTGTGTCTTCTCTGCCATGATGAAGACCCCCTAGATAAGCACAATAAATGGTTCCCTCCTGAGCTTTGGAAATGGTTCAGTGAATAAAGTGCTTACTGTACAAAAAATGGGGTAGAGTTTGAAACCCCAGAATCCGTGTCAGTTTGGGTGCAATAGTACATATCTATAATTGCAGTGACAAGATGGCAAGTGGGTAAAGATGTCTTGCTGGTGTATGCTCGGTAGGCCACAAGCAAAGCAGAAGGCAGGGGCCAGCACCCACACTGTGGTGTGTGTGTGCCAGCTGTCTCTCTCCCTCTCCCTCCTCTCTCTCACTCTCTCTCCCTCCCCCTCCCTCTTTCATGAAACCAAAACCACCCTTTCCTTACATACCTTTCACCAGATATTTTTGTTAAAGCAGCATTAGTTGCTTTTCCTATTGCTGTAAGGGAACATTCGAGAGAAGCAATTCAAAAAGGGAAGACTTGTCTTGGCTCACAGCTTCAGTTGGTCATGGAAGAGAAGGCCAAGGTGCTCAGAGGCTGTGGAATCAGATGGCAGAGTCCTTCCCATGGTGGTAGCGGGACCGGGAAGCAGAGAGAACCACAGTAGGGAACAGGGGCTACTTTACCTTTCAGGACCAACGCCTCATTTCCTCTGTCAGGTAACATTAGCTGGGAACCGAGCGTTGAAAATATGAGCTCGTGGGGGGCACTTCACATTCACGCAGTTACCACACTGGCTCCCGACTGCCGGCCCTCCGTTGACCACGGACTTTCCTATCAACCATGATGGCACAGTTGAAGAGTTGATCATCACCTCCCATTCTTTGACTCCGTTGCTCTTTCTGCAGCTTCTGTCCCTCCACGTGGACATAGTGGCTTCCATTGCTTGCTGCTTCTGTCATTTACTAAAGGAAACCACATTCCCACTAGGATGAGGACCGCAACAAACATCTGTTTCCAACCACAGCTGTGAACCAGGTTTACGCTTTACCCGATTTGCAGCCCCATCCTCCTCAGTCTCAGGAACGGGTTCCTACTTCACCGAGAAAACTGAGTGGTGAAGCTTCAAGGATCCCAAATCGCATGCTACATAACCAGCCTTGTCTCTCTCCATCACAAAGCCAGACTACCCACCCGCAGCCCCTGTGGCCACTTGCTCCCTTGGCTGTCTCTATGTCTTCCCTTAGCCTGCATGGAAGTTTACCCTGCTGCAGCCGCGGTCCCTTTCAGCTAATGACACCTCTCTCTCTCAGTAGTTAAGCTGGGCCTTGGGGAGGTATCAGCATTCTGGAGGCGGAGGTGGGGGGGATCTCGAGTTTGAAACTTGCGTGTGCTACTTCGTGAGAAATTTTTTTTCCCTGTGGTCTTCACTGTCCTTCCATTGCCCACCCAGCAGCCACCTTCTTCAGGAAGCCCGTCAGTGGGACGTAGCTACTCTCTTTTCTTCAATCCCAAGTCTGTTCTCTCAAGGCACATATCCTGTTTGGCATCACTGTTGTCTTCTATGCTGGATTTGCAGTAGAATGAGGGCAGGGTTTCTGGCCTTATAGACTGCCAACAACCTATTAATACCTGTAGTATGTGAAGACTGTGCAAGCTCAGCTAGTTCTGGGCCATGTTGCATTCATCTTGGCCCTGCTGAGGCGTCTATTTCCCTGGGTTGAGCTGGACACATGAAATGGACTACAAGGGCCTTGAGAGGCAGTGTCTTAATAGCAAACAAACATACTACAGTCCCGCAGGATCACTGTCCCCACTGCTGCTTTCAGTGAACAGCACTACTGGTGACAACTTGTCCAGGGAAAAGGGACAGGATGCAGAGAGAGCAGCTTGTCCAGTGGTGCCCATTGTCTCCTTGTTTCTTCTCTGACTTGATGCTTGCTAAGATACAAGATCACATATGAATATGTGGGTTGTGCTTTATGGGACCATAGTTTTTCAGTTCACACCCACTCCCTTATCTATATGACTCCTTATTCCCACCTGCAAGTCTCCTTTCTCATTCTCTGGACTGCTGGTTATTGATCACTGTAGGCGGAGTTTCTCTGTGTCCCAGCAGCCCCTCCCATGTAACACTCAGAGACTTATTATTAATTATAAATGCTCAGCTGATAGCTCAGGCTCGTCATTAGCTAACTCTTACACTTTAAATGAACCCATATTTCTTATCTACCCTCTGGCATGTGGTGGTAACTTCTTTCAACAAGGCAGGTTCATCTCTGCCTCTGCTTGTGACTCCTGAGACTCTGCCATTTTTCTTCCCAGTGTCCTCTGTGTCTGGCTGTCCTGCCCATACCCCCTGGCTAGCTACTGGCCAGTCGGCTCTTTTACTAAACCAATTAGAAGGCGCCACGGCAAAGGCACATCTTCACAATGTATAAAACGATAACTCCATAACAGTTCCCCCTTTTTGTCTAATTAAAAATGAAGGTATTGGGCTGGAGAGATAGCTCAGCCATTAAAGGCTAGGCTCACAACCAAAAATATAAGAGTTCAGTACCCAGCACCCATGGCTGTCTCTCCAGCCAAACTAACTAACGAACTAACTAACTAACTAACTAACTAACTAACTAACTAAATAAATAAATAAATAAATGAAGGTATTAATTTTAACATAGTAAAACTGTATATAACAAAACAGTTATCAAGTAAGAATTCCTTTACACAATGTGAATATATGTGGCTGTCATTGGTTTAATAAAGAAGCTGACTGTCAAATACCTGGGCAGGATAAGGTTAGGCGGCAGAACCAGACTAAGGACACTGGGAATAAGAAGGGTGGAGTCAGAGGAGTGGACAGTGAGACAGAGAGGTAATGCCATGTGGCAGAATGCAAATTAATATAAATGGGTTAATTAAAGTTGTAAGAGTTAGATAGTAACAAGGCTGAGCTATTGGTCAAGCATTTATAATGTGTGTGTGTGTGTGTGTGGGGAACAAGGGTGATTAAAAAGAGGGTTAGGCTATGGATGTTTTCATATTTCTAGCATATGTGAGTGTGTGCTGAACAAAGGTGTTCACATTTACAGCTGTCTGTAGGCAGCTGTCTGCCTCCGTGGGAACAATCCAGAGGCAACCGGCACAGGTCCTCCCCGGCACCGCTCCCCACTGTGAGCACTGTGGGATGCTAAGTCTCAGACGTGCAATACTGTGCATGCAGTACAATGGGAAGATCGACGAAGTCCGATGTCCAAAGATGAGTAACTGGGACAGGAGAGGGGACTCAGTAGTCAAGAGCACTGGCTGTTTTTGCAGAAGACTCAGGCTGGGTTCCCTGCACCCACCCACATGGCAGCTCATAACCTCTAGAGTTCCAGGGGTCCGATACCATTTTCTGATTTTCTTGTACACCAGACAAACACATGGTGCATACACATATACGCAGGCAAAGCACTCATACATGTAAAATAAAATAAATCTTTAAACAAAGGGCAAACGATTTTGGTAATTTTCACCAAGAACATTTTCCTGGCAGGGATTGTAGCTCAGTGATACAGTGCTAGCCCAGCAAGGCTCTGTGTTCAAGTCTCAGTATTGAAAGACAGACAGACAGACATAGACACACACAGAAACACAGACACACACACAGATAGACACAGACACATATATATAGACACATATACAGGCACACACATATCTGTGATGGCTTAATGTGACAGTTTAGACAAAACCTGAACTATTCTCACTAAAAATGAGTGAACATTTTAAGTGCGCACAGGTCGGAAAGCAGGGTTTTATTAAAAAAGGGGTATCTTATTTGTCTATAGGGGTCTTTCAAAGTGATTCTCTGAAAGGCTTTAAGATTGGGACACCCACACCCAACGTTGAACTGAACTCCTGGAAACCAGTTGCCGAGAGGGAGGATTGATGAGCAAAGGGGTCAAGACCGGACTGGTGAAACCCACAGAGACAGCTGATCTGAACAAGGGGAAGCTCATGGACCCCAGACTGATGGCTGAGAGGCTAGTATGGGTCTAATCCAGACCCTCTGAACATGGGTGTCAGTGAGGAGGCTTCAGCAATCTATAGGGCCTCGGGTAGTAGATCAGTATTTATCCCTGGTGTACAAATGGTCTTTGGGAGCCCATTCCATAATGAGGGATACTCTCTCAGCCTGGATGCATGGGGGAGGGCCTAGGCCCTGCCCTAGATAATATGACAGACTTTGAAAATTCCCCCATGAAGGGCCTCACCCTCCCTAGAGAGTAGAGTGGGGCTTGGTGAGGGGTGGGGGAGGAGGGGGAGGGAGAGGGAGCTGGGATTGACATGTGAAGCAAGCTTGTTTCTAATATAAATAAAATAAATAAATAAAAAGATTGGGATGATCTAGAAGGTATTCATAATTTTATTGAGAGAAAAGCTTGGAAAAAATTTGGGGGGGTTGGGTGTCTAGTTCATCAGCACAGAGCACACTCAGTAAGCCTGCAGTGCTGGTTCGGTCTCAGCACAGGTTCACCTGCAGAGCCATTTCTGTCTGCGGGTCTAGTAGGAAGCACTGAGGGGCTCTCAGCAGTCTCTGGACACAGTTCATTTCCTGATTTGCCTGCCAGGCTCCCCTAAGCACCAAAAGGACACCAGAAACCTTGTGGTTTCCCCAGCTGTCTTCTAGGCTGGTTGGCTTCTCAGCTTCTTGGTTTCAAATGTAAAAGGAAAACCTACTTAAATAACATTTTAATTGCACTTAACCTTATTCTCTAACAGCAGTGCTAGGAATAATGAACTTTACATCACGGCCCACTTGCTAAACTCCTGATAAATAGGTGCAGAGAAGGGTTGAGACACAGTGTCGCCTTACACCGAGATTACTCCTTCGCCAGCCAGCAGAGCCTCAGCAGAAGAGCAGAGGCCACCAGGGACTTCCGGGGGAAGGTGGACTGTTGCTTCTGGCCACCGCCTGTGTTGCTCTACACAGGAGAAAGGGATGAGTAGGTTCTGCAAAGTTTTTCCAGGCGAAAAAACGTTAAAGAGAAGCACAGCTAAGACGTCCAACAATCTCTATAGAAACTCAAATCAGCAGGTTGAGAGGTGTGCACGGAGCGGGTAGACATTGTGGGGATGAGTTTTTGGCATTAAACAGTGTGTAGTACATGGCCAAATGAGTCAGTGCTGGTGACAGCGACTTGTAAATGACACAAGGCCACAGTTGGCGTTTTGTCCACACTTAATACAGGAGACCAAGGAGCAGGTGCTGCAAAATGACCACAGAATCAATGTGTGAGGAAGAGGAAGGGATAAGGAGATGTAAGAACTGGACTGAAAACTGCAACAAGGGGGATTGGTGTGACTGCAAAACACCAGCTGGGGATCCTTGATTAATCTAGAGATGTTATAAATCCTTGATGTTCCACAGTCTCGCTTCTCCCCATAAGCTTGTGACTTTGGATGATCTACCTCACCCATCTGGCTAAAGGGCTGCATAGTCATCAGATTATGACGCTTTATTGTGCTGTTGTCCATAATTTGGGATCCATTCTAAGCTTAAGAAAGAAGCTAGAGTTGAAGCAATTAATTATTACTCAATTGTAAATCCCTTTGTATCTCAAAGAAGAAACCAGATAAAACTTGTTGAACAAACACTTTGTTTTCTGTGTCGGGATGTGGTCATCTCACATGAGATTCACTGGTTAAATTATAACCTTACGCTTGTGCTTACGTGAGCCACTCTTTCTCCTGGTGACCTTCAGGCAGCTACAATGACGATTTCATGTCCAATTGGGAAATTAATCAGGTTGTCAAGTTTTGAAAGTTGTTTGGAGAGTTTGGAGAGGCTTTTAGTAAACGTGCCAAACTAACTCCCACACATTTTCAAATCAAGAAGTGGTTATTAGTGAATGCCTTAGTTAGGGTTTCTTTTTTCCTTTTCCTTTTTCTTTTTGGTTTTTTGAGATAGGGTTTCTCTGTGGCTTTGGAGGCTGTCCTGGAACTAGCTCTTGTAGACCAAGCTGGTCTTGAACTCACAGAAATCCGCCTGCCTCTGCCCCCCCCCCCCCAGTGCTGGGATTAAAGGTGTGCGCCACCAGTGCCTGGCTTAGTTAGGATTTCTATTGCTGGGATGAAACACCATGACCAAAAGCAACTTGAGGAGGCAAGAGTTTTGCTTACACTTCGGTATCATGGTCCATCCTCAAAGGCAGTCAGGGATTCAAACAGGGCAGGAACCTGGAGTTAGGAGCTGATGCAGAGGCCATGGAGGAGTGCTGCTTACTGGCTTGTTCCTCAAGGCTTGTGCTGCCTATTTTATAACACCCAGGATCACCAGTCAAGGGTATCTCTACCCATAAGGTGCCGGGGAACCCATAAATTGCAAATTACGAAAATACCCTACAAGGTTGCCTGTTTCCTGCTTGCTTCATATGTCAATCCCAGATCCCTCTCCCTCCCCTCCTCCTCAGCCCTCCCACTAGCCCCCCCAGCTCCCCCAGCCCCCATTCTACTCCCCAGTGAGGGCCAGGCCCTCCATGGGGGATATCCAAAGTCTGTCATATCATCTGGGGCAGGGCCTAGGCCCTCCCCCATGTGTCTAGGCTGAGAGAGCATCCCTCCATGTGGAATGGGCTCCCAAAGTCCATTTGTATGCCAGGGATAAATACTGATCTGCTACCTGTGGCCCCATACATTGCCGAGGCCTCTTCACTGACACCCAAATTTAGGGAGTCTGGATCAATCCCATGCTGGTCTCTAAAGCATCAGTCTGGGGTCCAATGGCTCCCCCTTGTTCAGGTCAGATGTTTCTGTGGGTTTCACCAGCCAGGTCTTGACCCCTTTGCTCATCACTCCTTCCTCTCTGCAACTGGTTTCCAGGAGTTCAGTTCAGTGTTTAGCTGTGGGTGTCTGCCTCTGCTTCAATCAGTCACTGGACTCTAGGATGGTTGTCAATCTCATTATTAGGGAAGGACATTTAAGGTAGCCTCTCCACTATTGCTTAGATTGCCAGTTGGTGTCATCCTTGTAGATCACTGGAAATCTCACTAGTGCCAGATCTCTCCTCAAACCTATAATGACTCCCTCTATTATGGTATCTCTTATCCTGCTCTCTGTTTTTCCCCTCGACTCAACCTTCCTGCTCACCCAAGTCCTCCTCTCCACTCCTTTCTCCCAGCTCCCTCTCCCCTCCCTCCATGCTCCCCCAATCCACTCATTCCCCTTCTCCGGGGTACCATGCATATCTCTCTTAGGGTCCTCCCTGTTTCCAAGATTCTCTGGTGGTGCGGTTGTAGGCTGGCACTCCCCTGCTCCATGTCTAAAATCCTCCTGCCTGATCTTATGGAGGTATTTTCTTGGTTCCTTCTTCCCAGATGACTCTAGCTTGTGCCAGGTTGGCATAAAAACTAACTAGGACACTGGCTATATAAATAATAGTTTTCAAAGACTGTTTGACTATCAAATCCCCAATCATTTCCAGTTTGAGCCAGGTCAGAGAAGAAATCTTTGATTGAAATATGACCAGAAACTATAATGCAAAGAAACTCAACAGTTCTCTCCAATTTCCGAGAGTGAGTAGGGAAGAAGTCAAATTCAGCCTTGAAAATTTTATCACTGGGCCCAGCAAGATGGTTCAGTGAGGAAAGGTGCTTGCTGCCAAGCCCTTATGACTTGAGTTTGATCCCTGCGACTCATGTGGTAGAAAATAGAGAACCTACTCCCAAAAGTTGTCTCCTGACCTCCACAGTATAGCCATGGCATGCACACACAGAAACAGATAAAAGTAAAAACTGCTCAGTGGTTGGGGATTTAGCTCAGTAGTAGAGCTAGCCACCTGATAAATATAAGACCTTGGGTTTGGTCTCCATGAAATGTCATATTAGTCAAAATTGTCAGGTGGCAAGATATGTGGGAATTAATAGCAGTTTTCTCACAGAGAGATTCCTTTGAGGATAAAATAATCATATGTGAGTTAAGGGCCTGTTTTGCATAGAAATATTTCTATATAGAAAAGTTCATTATGGGAAAATTGGAAAGTATAAATAAACAAAGGGGTGAAATAACTCTCCAGCCACATACACACACTTACAAAAGTTAGAGATATAAGACTAGGAATACAGCTAAGTGATAGAATGCTTGATTAGCATGTGTAAGACCCTAGATCCAATTCTTAGCGTGCACGTGCACGCACACACACGGAAGGAGGAAGGGGGGATTATTACATTTATAACAGGAAAAGTAGAACTTGGGATCAAGTTTTCTGCTCTCACTTTCCTGTCCTAGAAGAAATAACACCTTCAGAGAAGCGGAGTTGAAGCTGACATCGATTCATTCATAAGCTGTGAAAGGAGCTTGGGTTGCCGTGATAGCTCGCGGAGTTGGAGTGACCCGCAAAGGCTTTTACTCCCCGCACTCAGGAGGTAGAGGCAGGAGGATCTGTAAGAGTTTCAGGCTGGCCTGGTCTACATAGTGAATTCCAGGTCAGCCAATGCTGTAGAGGGAGACCTTGTCTAAAATGAATAAATGAATACATAAAAAGAAAAAGAAAAGGAAAAGCAAGAGATGGCTTTGTGCATCGAGGTGCCGCAAAGCCTGCGTACCTGGGTTCTATCTCCAACACCTAGGTAGTAGGAGAAAACCAACTCCTGTACATTGTCCTTTGTGTACAGTGATATGTGTGTGTCCTTTCCCCAAGTAAATAAACAAATGAACAGCAAAGGGAGATGAATATTGGGGAGGCAATAATTCCCTCTCCACCCCCATGGGCCAAAAATATTTTGATGGTGGATGAAGGGAAAGTTTCAGGGCCTTAAAGAATTCATGGAGTATTTGGAGTCAAGCCAATTTTCAGTCTTTGTAAAGTCAGGAGGACAAAGCAGGTGTAATTTTGGCTGTGGCATGAGCCAGAATTGAATTCAGGTGCAGACTGTGGCTTTCTCCTGTGAGTTGCTGGACTCTCTCAGGGTTCTCGCCTGTGGTGTAGATGGGGATAAAACCACATCCTGTGAAATTGTTCACTCTGATAAAATAGCACTCACTTCCTTTGTGTTGCTCACCTGTAGGAGCTCCCAAAACCCAGAGCTGGTGTGCTGCACCCCTGCACTCCGAAGGTCTCAGCTGAAACTAACTTCGTGTGAGATGCCTTCAGAGGGCGAAGGCATTAGGGATCTTCTGTAACAGGTTTCTGTTTTGCTAAAAAAAAAAAAAAAAAAAAAAAACCAAAACCAAAACCAAAACCAAAAACACCCCAAACAAACAAAACCCTACCCCCCAGTTCATTTTGATATTTGTTCCAAGGAATAACCTTCAGTGTTAAGATTACAAATGCGAGGGTCTGCGTCCTTTGTGTCACTGACTGTAATAAACAAGATTACATGGAAATAACTTCTATATGCCTAGCACTGGGTCAGTTAGATATGCATATGCATTTAGTAGAATTATTGGTAATCATTGCAAAGCATGGTGCCTAAGAATATCAATCTGGGGAAACATTTGCAAGCTAGCTATACACCTGATAGTGAATAGGAAGAAAAATATTTTGGCTATGTATAAGGATTCCAACAGTGGGGATTTGAATAAAGTTAGCATTTCCTGGCTTTGTTTTCCAGTTTTCTTCATTCAGCATCTCTGAATTGTGAATATAGAGCAACTTAAGTATTGCTTTTTGTTTGTGTGCTTGCTTGTGTTGGGGGACAAAAAAGGACTGTATTTCATCTCACAATTATAGGTCACAAGTCACCATTGAGGGAGGTCAGGGTAAGAACTCAAGGGAGGAACCCTGGAGGCAGGAACCAATGAGGACCACTGCTTGCTGGCTTGCTCTCTGGCTGGCTCCCAGACTTCACGCTTAGCTACTTTTCTTATACAGCCTGAGACCATGTGCCTAGGAATAGTGTCACCCACTGTGAGCCAGGCCACTTTGCGTTAACAGTGAGGACCTTCCCTCACAGACATGTCCAAAGACCAACCTGACAAAGAAGATCACTCCGCTGAGACAACTGATTCCAGACCGCGCCAAGTTGGCAGGTTTTTTTATTTTATTTTATTTTTTCCTCTTTTATTGAAAATAGATTCTTCTCTCATACAATATATTCTGATTATGGCTTCCCCTCCCTCTGCTTCTCCCAGTTCCTCCCCACTTCCTCTCCCATCTGGATCCACTCCTTTTGGTCTTTCATTAGAAAAGAACAGACGTCTCTAAGGGATAATAATAAAATTTAACAAAATAAAACATAATAAGACAAAACAAAACTATTGTATCTGAGTTGAACAAGACAAACAGAAGGAAAAGAGCCCAAGAGAAGGCACAGCAATCAGAGACCCACTCCTTCGCACTCAGGAATCCCATAAAGACACTAAACTGGAAGCCGTAACCCACATGCAGAGGACCTGGTGCAGGCCCGTGCAGGCCCTGCGCAGGCTGCTTCAGTGTCTGTAGGTTCTTACGTGCATCGATCATGTTGGTTTACAGCACCCCATTTCTTTGGTGTCCTTGATTTCTCTGGCTCTTACACTCTTTTCGCCACATCTTCCACAGGGTTCCCTGAGCTCTTAGGGGAGGGATTTGAAGGAGACATCAGATTTAGGGTTGAGGGTTCCCACTGTGTTCCAATGTCTCTACTCTGCACAGTGTCTGGCTGGGGGTCTCTGGGTTTGTTTCCTCCTGCTACAGGAGGAAGCCTCTGATGGCTGACCAAGGCACCCATCTATGAGTATAATAGAATGTCATTAGGAGTAATTTTGTCACTACCTTTGTTTTAGCGCAATAATATTTGGTTTTACCCTAGGTCCCTGAGCTATCTAGTCTCCGGTCCTTTGTCACCCAAGCAGTGTCAGGCATGGTTTCTTTTTTGTGGAGTAGGCCTTAAATCACATCAGGTTGGTTGCTGTTGTGAGCTTTGTGCCGTCATGTCTTGCAGGCTGGATACCATTGTAGATCACAAGGTTTGTGACTGGCTTGGTGTTTATGCTTTTCTGTACCAAAGGCACTAGAACATAGGGGTGAAGGCTCTATGCAGGCACAAGCTCAACTTCTCCACGTTCAGGGAGTTGCATAGTTATTGTCTTCAGCCATGGGGTCTGGATGTCAGTTTGACAATGGCCTGAGTTTTTAGGGATTTCCATGAGACCCCTTTGGCCAACAACTCTATTAGATGTAACCCACTACTTGAACCGGGAGGTTCATTTGGGTCTTGAGGTGGCTTGATTCCCATCTTTCTGAGGAATGGCCACAGTGATTTCCAAGCAGACCGTACAAGTTTGTGTTCCCACCAGCAATGGACGAATGTGGAGGGAAGCGATCTTAATGTGTGTGCTATTTTATTTACATATTTGCTTGTGTGTGAGTGCACACATATATGCACATATATATGGATGAGTGTGTATATGGAGGCCAGAAGTTGACTTATGGTGTATTCTGTTTCTCTCCAGGTGAGCCTGAATATTGATGATGCTGCCATCAAGTTCTTGGGATTGTCCTGTCTCTTCCTCCCTGACAATGTGATTACTTACAATTGAGTGACTTCGAATGTTTTTTTTTCCCCAACATGGGAGCTGGGGATCTGAACTCAGGTCCCCAGGCTTGTGTGGCAAACATTTACTGACTGAGCCATCTCCCCAGCCCTTAAAGGCATCTTTTATATGTTTGTATGCTGTCACTTGCTCAGAGAACTACAGTTCCCTATTTTTTTGGTTTCAGTCTGTAAAAGTAAATTTAATCTAGTAATGTTCCTGTATCTCACTTAATCTAGAGTAGTTCTTTTTGTCTGTCTTTCTGGTTTTTCTTTTTTACATAAAGACTTTATTTCTCATTGCTATCTTATGTGCCTTGGTGTTTTTCCTGCGTGTATGAATGAGTCACATGCTTTCCATGCTCACATTGAATCTCATGGAACTGAGCTGTCGTGGTAGGTGCGGGGAGCCAGGCCAGGGCCCTCAGAAAGAGCTGCCAGTGCTCTTAACCAGTGAGCCATCTCTCTAGCCCTCTTCTTGGTTTCTTGAGACAGAATTTCCTTATGTAGACCAGACTGTCCTCAAAGTCAAAATTGCCCTGCCTCAACCTCTCAAGAGCATGAATTATAAGTATGTGCCAGCAAGCCCAGTTTAGTAACCTTTTAGTGTTTTTATTAGCATATGTTAACTATCCACTCTACCGGGCTTTGTTATGACATTGTATACATATTGGATAATTCATTTCAATTGTATTCATCCTCATTATCCTCTTCCCACTGTTCCTTCTCTTTCAAATTGGGTTCCCATTTCCTGTGTTGAACTCACAGAGAACATCCTGCTTGTGCCTGAGATCAAAGTCCTGTCTGAATAATATCTTTTTATTTTATGACCCCCCCAAATCTTAGCATCTCTTACTACACTTCAGGAACCATGTGTGGTGGAAAAGAGCTTAGCCCAGTGCCTTGCACATAGTAGGTCCTTAGACCTTGCTTTTCCAGCCTGGAGATTACTCCTTCTGCCAGTTTTGATGAAGAAGTTCTTCCTAATCCAGCTCAGTGGCACATGCTTATAATCCCAGCATTGGGGTGGTGGGGACAGGTATTTCATTGGGGCTTGCAGCCAGCCAGCCCACTAGGAAAGTTCTGGACCAGTAAGAGACTCCATCTTAAAAAAAGGAGGACAGCACCTGAGAAATGATACTTGTGGTTGTCCTCTGGCCCCCATGTGCATGCGCACGCGTGCATACACCCCCCCAACCCCCCCCACATACACACGAGCTCTTCCTTTGCTGAGCTAGTAATCTTTGTTCCTCTAACTCTGGGACAAGAGTTTAATTCTACCCTTAAGTTACATGAGGCAATATTGATTTCTTATGCCTACGACAGTCCTTTGGTATTTGAAAACACAGTCCCCATCACAGAATGTGTTCTCCTCTTTGGGGGCTAAATAGCCCAGTCATGAGTTGCGTCTTTTAGCCTTGTGATTACCCTCTTCTGTTTTTTTTTGCTTGTCTATGTTTTGCTTGTCTATGTTTCATCAAAAAGTGGCATGCAAAATTCACTGATTAGCCCAGGGCAGAAAAGTACTACAGCCTTGCTCCAGAGGCCAGTGCTATCCAGTAGAACTTCTGTGGTGGTGCCAGTAGCTGTCCAGTATGGCAGCTGGTGGCCACATGTGGTTATCAGGCATTGAACTGTGACTAATGAGAGTGAACAACTGAAATTTAAATTTATTTACCTTAATTATTTCATTCTTAAATAGCTGCTCATGGTTAATGGCTATTACTCCAGGAACACAATTCTAGATATTATATCTATAAGAATATTATTTAATATTTTAAAATTTTATTCACCATGCTGGGCATGGTGGTGCACACCTTTGATCCTATCACTCAGGACCAGAGTAAGGTAGATACTGTGAGTTCAAGGCCAGCCTGGTCTACAGAAGGAGTTCCAGGTCAGTCAGAGACACAAAGTGAGACTCTATCTTGTAGGGGTCTCTGCACCCACCATGGCTAGAAAAGAAACAATTAGTAGGAAGCAAGAAGGTAGTTTGGTTCAATAAGACTTCCAGGAGTCTGACCCGGGTAGATTATTTTAGGCTTTTAATCACAGCACAATTTGGTGAAAACACTCTTGGCGATGATTAACTCAATAACATGGACACATAAAGCTTAAGATGTGACTACATCGAAACTCTTTGTAAAGTACATGTAACATCTTCCATAAAGAGGGTTCTATAGATTGACAAGCTCATGGGCGGGGGTTCAGAGTGGCCTTGGTCACACAGATAGTGCAGAAAGTCACCATGTATTAACCATGTCAGCTCCCAGTCTTCTAGGCAGATGACAGGTTGTGCATTCCTTCCTTTGAAGGAACAGCTCTGTGTGTTTACCATTCTTGGTCCCGCTAGTGCTTATCTGTGAGGACAAGGCCCTCTGTACAAAGATTAATTTTCATTTTGTGTGTGTGTGAGTATTTTGCCCGTATGTATGTGTACTGTGTGTGTGCCTGTGTCCAAAGAGGATGTTGGATCCCCTGGAATTGGAGTTGCAGACAGTTGTGACCCACTGTGTAGGTGCTGGTAAACGACCTTGGTGCTCTCAAAGAGCAGCACGTGCTCTTAACTGCTGAGCCATCTCTCCAGGATACTTTCCTCATCCAACCCACTATCATTTGTCACCCAAGGATGCTTGGCACATAAGGGAAATGTTTTCTACTCCTTCCTTCCTTCCTTCCTTCCTTCCTTCCTTCCTTCCTTCCTTCCTTCCTCCCTCCCCCTTTCTCTCCTTTCCTTCTTTTGTGGGTGGTGGGGGATCTTCTTAAGATAACATCTAACTATGTAGCCTACACTGGTCTCAGACTCAGTTTACAGACTAGTGCCACCACTACTCCTAGCAGGGACAGCTTCTTCTTCCTCCTCCTCCTCCCCCCACCCCCTCAGAAAGCAAGTTTAGAATCTTGTAGTTTTTCTGTTGTTCTTAAGTCTGCCATGGGGCACATTTGCACTCTTCACCTAGCCTAAGCCTCTCTGTCGACTATGAAGTCTGGAGTTCACACCCGGAGTTAATTTCTGTAGGTCTTCTGCTGTAGCTGTAATCCCAAGTGTATACAGAGCACCCACTAAGTGACAGTGAGTAGCCATGCTAGGTTCTGAAGAGACAGACAAACAAGACATACTGGGTGCTCTCGTACTGACTGCATTGTATTCCTGTGTGCAAGTGGTGGGGTTCTGGTTTGCATCCTTGGACCTATATCTCAAGTTTAGTACTTTGAGGGTGATTGGAAATGGGTAGAGAAGAGAAGGAAGAATTGAGGGAAATAGTGTGGAATTGAAAAGGAAAAACGTTGCTCTTTAGAGCAATAGTACATTCTTTTTCTATTCAGAGAAAACAATGCCCTCCGGATCGTAAGTCCTCTCCACGTCTCTACAGCCTTCTGCCTTGTGTTTAGAAGTATGTTTGTGGAAACACAAAGAGGAAACTCAGTGTTTTTCCATATCTGTTTTGTTGGTTCCTTTAAATGCCAGGGCCAGGAGTGTTGGCTTCTACATTATTCTGTATATAAGATAGTGCCAGTATTACTGGGATGCTGACATTTGAAAAATATATACTTAACTTTCATCCAAGCCAAGGAGAAGGAGTAAAGATGTGGTGTTGGCTCATGGCATATACCTGTCATTCCAACTACTTGGGAGACACAGGAGAATCTCAAAGTTTGCCCAGACTACAGAGTGAGAAACCCCTTCTTAAAGTAAAGCAGCTTTAAAAAAGGAGGGGGGCTGAGGATGAGGCCTGACAAGGTCTTGCTTTATAGCTCAGGTTGGTCTGGAACTTAGAGTCCTCCCATTTCAACCTCATGTGCTGGCTTTAAAGACCTGCATTTGACTAGGCTTGCCTCAGAGCTCATTTCGTGACACTTTTGTCTCTAGAGCTTGTGTCTTTTATAGATGGAGCAGGTCAGGGGTGGAGAACATCATGGTATCATAGGGTGGGGAAATTTTCTGTGATTTTTTTTCCAGTTTTCTTAACATGGTCTAAGAAACGCACACACAGACATTTCCCTCTGGGAAAGGAAGGCCCTGCATAAGACACCAGAATATTCAAGATGAAATCATGCTCAAAAGACCGTAATGCAAGTCCTCAATTAGTTTCATGTGAATTTGTTCCAACTGAATTACTCCCCTGGGGCCAAATGGCCCTGATTCTGGGAAATCATTAGATTCTGGAACACAAAGAGCTGAAGACCAGACTCCTAGTCCATGTCATGCTCCCTAGAGTGGAGGTGGCCGGAGTGCAGCCTGTGCTGTGTTCAAGGAGCCTGGGGGGCCGTCTCTGTCCTGTTGGCACGCCACAGCACAAGGCTCTGAAAGCCTGGGGGAACAGTCAACTGCAGAAGACCTGACTTACAGCATTTTATTCTTGCAGACATTTTAGATAAAAGTCAAAGTGTTTACAGACATAAGTCGCTGGTGGGAGTTGTTGGGCTAGAGCGAAGGAAATGTTGGTGTTATTTCCACTAGAAATGTAAAGCTGGGTGGGGGATGCTTCTGTGGACAAAGCACCTGCAGGGCAGATGTGAGCACTGGCGTTTACAGGGATCCTGAGGATGCATGTAAAAGCAGGAGGCACTGCAGTCACATGTAACCTCAGGAAGACACAGACGTCCCCAGGGCAGGCTGCTTAGGAAGATTCACTGGAACTGACAACTTCTGGGTTCAGGGAGAGAACTTGACTCAGTAAGTAAAAGGGAGAGCAACTAAAGAAGACATCTAATATCAACTTCAGGCCTAAACACACAAAAAACCACACACACACACACACACACACAAACACACACATATACACACAAACACACACATATACACACAAACACATGTGCACACATACACATATAAACACACACATATACACACATACACACAAACACACACATACACATACACACACAAACATATACACACACATATGCACACACATACACACAAACACACACACACACACACACACACACACACACACACGCATACACATACACTATGTCAGCCCCCTAAACCATACAAAAAGAAACATAAAATGGGTAAATATGCGCTCACAGTTAAAAATTTATCTATTTAAACAACAGAATCAAAATAAGTTATAGGATATTTCAGGTCTAATCTAAACTTTAAAGTTGATTTTTAAAAAGAGCCTTTAGCAGGCCAGGCGGTGGTGGCACACGCCTTTAATCCCAGCACTCGGGAAACAGAGGCAGGCGAATCTCTGTGAGTTCGAGGCCGGGCTGGACCAATAACCTCCAAAACAATACAGAGAAACCCTGTCTCGTAAAAACCAAAAAAAAAAAAAAAAAAGCCTTTAGCAGGATACAAGATCAACTAAAAAAAATCAGTAGCCCTCCTACATACAGATAATAAGTGGGCTGAGAAAGAAATCAGAGAAACATCATCCTTTACAATAGTCACAAACAACATAAAATATATTGGGGTAATGCTAACCAAACAAGTGACAGACCTGTATGGCAAGAACTTTGAGTCTTTAAAGAAAGAAATTAAAGAAGATACCAGGAAATGGAAAGATCTCCCATGCTCTTGGATAGGTAGGATCAACACAGGAAAAATGGCAATCCTACCAAACGTAATCTATAGATTCAATGCAATTCCCATCCAAGTCCCAGCACAATTCTTCACAGACCTTGAAAGAACAATACTCACTTTATATGGAAAAACAAAAGACCCAGGATAGCCAAAACAACCCTGTACAATAAAGGAACTTATGGAGGCATCAACATTCCTGACTTCAATCTGTATTGTAGAGCCATAGTCCTGAAAACAGCTTGGTATTGGCACAAAAACTGACAGGTAGACCAATGGAATTGAATTGAAAACCCTGATATTAACCCACACACATATGAATACTTGGCTTTTGACATAGAAGCTAAAATTATACAACGGATAAAAGATAGCATCTTCAACAAATGGTGCTAGAGTAACTGGAGGCTGACATGTAGAAGAATGAAAATATATCCATATCTATCGTCATGCACAAAACTTAAGTCCAAATGGCTCAAAGACCTCAACAGCCACACTGAACCTATTAGAAGAGGAAGTGGGAAGTAGTCTTGAATGCATTGGCACAGGAGACCACTTCCTAAATTGAGCACAGACACTGAGAGCAGCAGTTAATAAATGGGATCTCCTGAAACTTGTAAGTTTCTGTAAGGCAAAGAACATGGTCAACAAGACAAAATGGCAGCCTACAGAATGGGAAAAGATTCTCACCAACCCTCACATCTGACAGATATACAAAATATACAAAGAACTCAAGAAGTTAATCACCAAAACACCAAATAATCCAATTAAAAAGTAGGGTACAGATCTAAACAGAGATTCGCAACAGAACAATCTCAAATGGCAGAAAGACATTTAAGGAATTGCCCAACATCCTTAACCATCAGAGAAATGTAAATCAAAACAACTCTGAGACAGCATCTTACACCTGTCAGAATGGCTAGGATAAAAAAAAAAAACACTGATGACAGCTTATGCAGGAGAGGATGTGGCGTAAGGAGAAAACTCCTCCATTGTTGGTGGGAGTGCAAACTTGAATAACCATTTTGGAAATCAGTATGGTGGTTTCTCAGAAAATTGGGAATCAGTTTACAGCAATACCACTTTTGGACATATACCCAAAGGTGTACACTCACACCACAAGGATATTTGCTTAACTATGTTCATAGCAGCCTTATTCATAATAGTCAGAATCTAGACTTTGCCCCTCAACCAAAGAATGGATAAAGAAAATGTGGTATATTTGCACAATGGAGAACTACTCAGTGGTAAAAAACAATGGCATCTTGAAATTTGCAGGCAAATGGATGGAAGTAGAAAAAACATTCTGATTGAGGTTACCCAGACACAGAAAGAAAAGCATGGTATGTGAAGGGACCAGCCCCTTGTTTTAGCAGCCATTACAGGCTAACATGTTCTTGCCTGACCTTGTCCATCCTGTTCTAGTCACTAGAGGTCAGATGCCCTCCTTGTGGCAAGGAACCGATCAGAAGTTAGCTGGCGGGGCTGTGCTTTATGGCTCTGGGTGTGTTTTACGTACAAGTGTACAACAGTGATGTGCAGAGCATAGCAACCGCCCTGGGAGGGTCTATGGGCCATAACAACCAGTTGACCAATCAATACAGAACAGGCCGTCCAAGTACGGAAGCACACCAATCCTGAGGCTTGGGTACTCCTAAACACTCCCCTTACACTAGCCAATATATTCCCCATCTCGTGGTTCCCCTGGGTCTTTCTCCAGCCATCCATCAGTCGATGAATGGATGAAGGGCCCGAGCTAATGGGATTAGCTCGTTAAACAACAGCAGTAAAAGACTCTTTGTTTTTGCATCGAAATGGGCCTCTTGGTGATTTGGGGGTTTCAGAATTTGGGCACAACAGTATATACTCACTCATAAGTGATATTAGACTTAAAGCAAAGGATAACCAGCCTACAGTCCACAACCCCAGAGAAGCTAGGAAACAAAGAGGACCCCAAGAGAGAGATACATGGCTCTGTCTAAGAAGGGGAAATAGACAAGATCTCCTGAGTAAACTGGGAGCATGGGAGGGAGGGGGAAGGGTAGAAGGGGAGAAGGCAGAAGAAAAGGGAAGTAGGGAGGAGAACATAAAGGAACAGGAAGGTCAAGTTGGGGGAAGAACAGAGAGGGAGAGCAAGGAAAGAGATACCGCAATAGAGGAGCCATTATGGAATTATTGAGAAACCCGGCACTAGGGAAATTCCCAGGAATAGGCAAGGATGACCCCAGATAAAACTCTAAGCAATAGTGGAGAGGGCGCCTGAACTGGTCTTCCCCTGTCATCAGATCGAGGACTACTGTAACTGTCATCATAGAACCTTCATCCAGTAACTGATGGAAGCAGATGCAGAGATCCACAAGTAACCACTGGGCCAAGCTCCTGGCATCTAGTCAAAGAGAGGGAGGAGCAATAATATGAGCAAAAGGGTCAAGACCATGATAGGGAAATCCACAGAAGCAGCTGACCTAAGCTAGTACAAACGAGCTCACTGACTCTGGACAGACAGCTCAACACACATAAGAATGAATTAGACCCTCTGAATATGGGTGACAGTTGTGTGGTTTGAGCAGTTTATGGAGCCATTGGCAGTGGAACCAGGATCTATCTCTAGAACATGAACTGGCCTTTTGGAGCCCATTTCCTATGGAGGAGGGATACCTTGCTTAGCCTAGATACAGTGGGGAGGGCCTTGGTCCTGACTCAATAGACTTCGTTTATTCCCTTTACCCTCTCTGAGGAGCAGATGGGATGGGATGGGGGAAGGTGGAGGGAGCAGAAGGAGGAGATAAAGGGGGAACTGGGACTGGTATGTAAAATAAAAAAAGAGCCTTTAAAGGCTTGTGTTAATTATCTTAATTTTGTAAAACAGACTTTACTGGCAATACCAGACTAGTTTTTAAAATCACTTAATTATAATCAAAGCACTGTATTTTATTTTCAGATTGTATGAAAAACATAATATGGTATCATGGTGCCATCTTATAACCACAATAAACATCATTGTTTTCTTGCTTAGTAGCAATAACCAGTTAGAAGTTCATATAGGAAAAAAAATCTCATTCCTCCCAAACAGACAACAGTACAGAGAACGGAAAACACCCGACGATAATCCTATCAGGATATGGTGTGGGACCTATATGAATAAGTAGCCTTAGACATCATTGAAAACTTTAATTTCTGCAGGAGTTTTGCTCCTGTTGCTCCTATTTCTGGGTAGCATTTCTGCTTCCTTTCTGGCATCAGCTACTCTTGTAGAGTGCCAAACCCAAACTACAGCCATGACCAAAGCTAAGGTAAATCCAAAGGCCCATCCCCTTACCAATCCCAACTCAGTAAGAAACTGTTGGATCTTGTTCAGTTGTGGTGCAACTACAAGCAGCCTCAGAGAGTAGCCAGCGAGGTTGCTAAACCCTCACTAAGGACATCCCAGAGTTCACTGTGGTGATGGAGATGCTGAAGCCCTGGAGAGTATCCTGCACTTACCATTGCTGTGTAAGGACCAGAAGGTCCCCTATGTTTGTGTGATCCAAGCAGGCCCTGGAGCAGGCTTCTGGGGTCTCCAGGACTGTTCTGATATTATCAGAGAAGACTGCCAGCTGAAGCGTCAGGTGTGGTCCATTTAGCAGTCAATGAAAAGACTCCTGAGAGGGTAGTGTAGTTTGCTTGATAGAGGGTGTGCCTGGCATGAGCACAACTCCAGGTCTGGTTGGTCTTCAACACCAAATAAACTGGACTTGAAGCCTCTCATCTATAATACTATTACTCCAGAGGTAGAGACAGGAGTATCAGAAGTTCAAGTTAATTTTTGTGTTATGTGGGCAGTTCAAGGCCAGCCTGGCTATTGAAAGCCTGTTGCAAACAAACAAACAAACAAACACACACACAAGCAAAAAAAATCAGTTTCTCCAAGGCCAGTCGAGTTGGCATGTGCCTGTAACCTTAGCATTCAGGAGGCAGAAGCAAGATGATTCCACAGCCTGGAGAACGTAGCAAGATAATGTATCAAAAGATCAAAACAAAATGATCTTTCTGTTGGAGAATGTAGAGAATGACCATCAAGAAGATAAATGGAGATTGGGGTGTCTTTGTCACTGAGCAGTTTGGTGGGTAAAGGCACTTGCTGCCAAGCCTGATGACCTGAGTTTGGATCCATGGAACCCACATAAAAAGCCGGACGCTGTTGCATAGATCTGTGATCCCAGCGCTCAGAATTACCCGGAAGCTTACAGGCCTCACAGCTTGGAATACAGAGCAAAGTAGTAGAAACAAGAGAGACCCTGCTTCAGAAGAAAATGGACGGTGAGAACTGACTGGTTGTCCTCTTACCTTTACACAGGTGTCGTGGCATGCAGCACTCCCAGTAACATCACGCTCTCCCATGAGCTTGCAGAGACATATTTTATTTAAAAAAGCTCATTTGTGATGTCAGAGCACCAGCAACCTAAAATATTCAAATGTGATAAAAAAAGACTCAAGCAAAGAAGCAAAAGCTCACACAAAATATTCATCCATTAGCAGTCTCACGTCTGGAACATTGTCCTAAAATATCATCCGAAATGAAAAGAGTTGGAAGGTAGCTGTTGTAATAGTATTTATAATAATGAAGATCTGGAGTCCCTATGCTCCCTAAATACTAAACTGTACTCCATCTCTACAGCAGAATACCTCTGAGTAAAAAGAAAGCAATCTTATATGCTGAGAATTAAATCCAGTGCCTTTTACATGCTAGGCAAGCTGTGGATCATCCCTAACACGGTCTTCTTGAAGAATATTTAATAACATAAGATATTATGAGAGGAGGCCTAGGCAATCTATGGGGCCTTGGGAAGTAGATCAGTACTTATCCCTGGACTTTGGGTGCCCATCCCAAAATGAGGGATGCTCTCTCAGCTTGGACTCTTGGGGGAGGGCCTAGGCTCTGACCTGAATGAAATGACAGACTCTGGAGATCCCCATGGAGGGCTTCACCCTCCCTGGGGAACAGAGTGGGTATTGGGTGGGGGGTTGGGAGGCCTGGAGGGGGAGGGAGTGGGAGCTGGGATTGACATGTGAAGCAAGCTTGTTTCTAATCTAAATTAAAAAAGAAAAACTCATAAAAAATTTATGAAATGAGTTAAGTGAAGAACACAAAATTACATTGCTAGTAGACATTATATAGAAGTTACTTTTCTTTTTTGTTTTTCAAGACAGGGTTTCCTCTGTGTTAACAGCCCTGCCTGTCCTGGAACTAGCTCTGTAGATCAGGCTGGCGCTGAACTCACAGAGATCCACCTGTCTCTGCCTCCCAAGAGCTGGGGTTTAAGGCGTGCTCCACCACTGTCCGGCTCAGCTACTTTCTAACAGTTGTGTCTAACTTGCAAGAAGAAAGATAAGGACAGAGGTTCATTTCAGCTCACAATTTGAGTGTGTCATGGTATGCAAGGCACAGCAGAGTTCATGTGGGCTTGTGGGATACTCCTCAAAACTTGACAGGCCAGGAAGAAAGATCACTGAGGTTGCTCTCTCCCTTAACACTGTTTATTCAGTTAGAGGGTCCAGCCCAGGGGATGGCGCTGCCCACAGCCGGGGGCCATCGTCCCTCCTCAGGTAAACTACTCTGGGGACAGCATCACAGTCACTCACAGAAACAGAAGAACGGAGAGAAGCACAGATTTTTGGTAGCAGCATTTTCTCAGGTGGGCTCTGTTTTGCTATCGACAAGCAAAGACTCACGCTGCTGGCTTAAGGGGTCTGTCTTCCTGACTCAGCATAAAAAACAAAACAAAACAAAAACAAGGTTCTTTTAAGAGACTCTGCTAACGATTGAAAGGTGTGTACGTACAGCTGGAAGTGGCAGTGACCACATCTCCAAGCCGGCAGCTGGAATCACGCTTATGCCCGCCATCTTGGAAAAACGGCAGTTTAAAACAGCTGCAGTTTTAACAGATAAGACACGTGGCCAGAAAAACAAAGATTTACAGTAAAGTCAGACTTGGGTGAAGAAAAACCTCTAAAGGTTTACAGTGTGTTTAAAAATATACGTAAGATTGAGAGAGAAAAACAAATGGCATATTGGTAAATAGAGAATCCGGTTGTGGTGACACACCCTGGTAGGATTTACTCCAGAGGCAGAGGCAGGCAGATTTCCAAAGAGAAACCCTATCTCAGAGAAATAAATAAAAGTAAAAGAAATAAATTAATAATAGATAAATAAATAAGCCACGTAAAGATGGAGAAAATACACAGAGTCTGGATATTGTACGCTATTGTGTTTTTCAGTTTTTTGATTGCTCAGGAAGGAACAACTGCTAAAGTACACTTGATTATAAATGCTGCTGAATTAATCCAACTTCTATCTTTTGAAAATGCCTTGACTTCAAAATTTAAGTATAAGGATATGTTACTTGGAAAAGGAGATTTTGTTTATGTTTCCACAGAAAATGAAAAGCTGAAGATTCCTTCCAGGCTTCTGTGGTTTGATGAACCAAGACCCCCGGAAGCAGTGGACCAGGTGTTCCAACAACTGAAACAGCTAAGACGATGGAGTTTTACAGACCACGAAAATAAGGGCTTGTACAGGTTTCTGAGTTTTGTCATGATTCCCATGGTATGAACAACGCCCCCTTCCAGCACAAAGCAGTTTGGAATGAGCGATGTCCTAATTCCCATCTTGTTTATAAATCTTTGTTTTCATTTATATGGGGTTGTTTATAATTGGCTAATGATCACAGCCAATCTCTTTTAATGGTAAAAAGGGGAATTATGGTATGGGTATGGTTTTTCATTTATTGATACAAATTCAATGTCAATTTTGTGATGTGTATATTTCTCCTCTTGATTAAGTATTGTGCTTATACTGATCTTTTTTTTTTTTCCCGAGACAGGGTTTCTTTGTGGCTTTGGAGGCTGTCCTGGAACTCACTCTGTAGACCAGGCTGGCCTCGAACTCACAGAGATCCGCCTGCCTCTGCCTCCCGAGTGCTGGGATTAAAGGTGTGCGCCACCAACGCCCGGCTTATACTGATCTTTTAAAATGTAATGCATAATTAAATATAGACTATAGATAGTTACTTATAACAGTCAGAAATTAAAGTTAGGTAAGTTAGATTTTCTAGATATACAGAGATATATTTGAGATAGTGAGATAGTCTTCAAACCTTTCAAAGACCTTCAGAAAATGGCATTTAAAATGGTTTAGGGTTTTTCTTGACAATGAGAAATGTCTGCTCCTGGCAGCACAAATTACATCTGAGAGGAAGATGGGCATCGAAGAAACTCGTTATGGAGTTTGCTTTCAACATGGCAAGATTAGCCATTTGGGCAAGAAACTGCTCTTGCCTGTACTGCTTGACTGTTGTTGTATAATCTGGACATGCAGGACCCACAGAAAAGTGACTGCTGAACTCAGTCTTACAGGGTTCCTGCTTCATGGAAGAGTCTACGAGACTTTCTGCAGGACACAGAAAAATGACTGACAGACTGCCAATGCAGATGGACAGTTTTGAAATTTCCTGCTTTGCTGAGAAATCTTCTGGACACACTGTGGCCTATGGGCTGAAGTTGGATGCCCCAACGTTACAGAGGAACTTTGGGTGACTGTCCAGGCAGTAAGATATCTCTGTCAATCCTAGTGTTTATATATTATCCTTCTGTGGTCTTTGATAGAGTTGAAGGCAGATAGTTATAACTAAAGTTTTCCTTAGTTATGATAAAAGATAAGCTACATATAAAACTTTGGACTCACAAGGATGGGATGGATGATATTCTGTTTAAATCTTGCTAAAATATTGTAACTATGTTCTTACTTGATAACTGTTCTGTTATATACAATCTGACTATGTTAAAGTTAAGACCTTTCTTTTTGTTTAGACAGAAAGAGGAGATGTTGGGGAAGTCCTGTGTATATGTCAATAAAGCATTGCTGGCCAATAGGGAATCTAGATAGGTGGGACTAGGAGTCCAGGAGGACTCTGGGAAGGAGAAACACAGAGAGTCAAGATGTAACGCCATGGGGTAGGAAGCCCGGAAAGTTCTCCAGTAAGAGAATACTTAGATTAACAATTATGGGGTAATTACTTAAATCAGAGCTAGTCAGTAAGAAACAAACAAGGCCAACAGCTTCATAATTAATATAGCCTCCTGTGTGTTTATTTGGAACTGATGCGGCTCTGGAACCAGGCTGGCGGGAAGGCTTCTCTCAAGGAAAAGGCTTCCCTTTACAACCAAGAGGAAACATAGTGGTCTTGCGGGTTTGTAGTGCCCCATTGGGTTCATATTATGTGGCAATTGGTAGACAGGTGTGCTTTCTGAGTACGGATCTGAGAACAGGTCTTTGAAGAAGGCCTGCAGCAGAGTTCCCAGTCAGTAAGTGGTTCCAGCTGCCCTCTCTACCTCATCTTTTGTTTTTGGAGATCATCTTCCAGTGTAGCCCAGGCTGGTCTCCCACCCTGGGCCTTCTACCTCTGCCTTGAAACGCTGATATTGCAGGTGTTTACCACTATAGCCCCTTCATCTTTGCAGGTACCAGGCTGGCCTTGAACTGCTAGTGTACCCGAGGATGACCTCAAACTTTAAGTTCCAAGTGCTGGGATGATGGGAACCCATCATTACACCCACTTTATGCAGTGTTCTGGGGATTGAACCAGGGCTTCATGCTTGATAGGAAAGCGATTTACCAACTGAGCTACAATCTCAACCCATCAGGCTTCTTCATGTCTCTCTCATTAATTTGAATACAACAATTTTTTTTCCAAGACAGGGTTTCTCTGTGTAGCTTTGGCTGTCTTGGAACTTGCTCTGTGGGCCGGGCTGGCCTCGAACTCACAGAGATCCACCTGCCTCTGCCTTTGAGTACTGGGATTAAAGACGTGAGCAACCACTGCTCGCCTGTATACAGTAATTTTAATTTGAATCAAGAGTCAACTTTTGGCCGGGTGTCGGTGGCGCATGCCTTTAATCCCAGCACTTGGAAGGTAGAGGCAGGCAGATCTCTGAGAGTTTGAGACCAGCTTGGTCTACTGAGTGAGTTCCGGGACAGGCTCCAAAACAATATAGAGAAAACCTGTCTCAAAAAAAGCCAAAAAAGGAGACACACAGAATTCAAGATGTAACACCATGGGGTAGGAAGCCCAGAAACCTCTCCTGTAAGAGAAATACTTAGATTAACAATTATGGCGTAAATACTTAGGTCAGAGCTAGCCTGTAAGAAACAAGCAAGGCCAACAGCTTCATAATTTAAAAAAACAAACAAAAAAAGTCAATTTTTGTACCAATACTACACTGTGTTACAGGGGATGTACATTACTAGGTTATTTACAATATGGCTGCTGTATTTCTTATGAATACACGATAATTTTTTAAAAGGTTAAATAATACAAGATGACTGGGCAGTAGTGGCACATACCTTTAATGTTAGCATTCAGGAGGCAGAGGTAGGTGGATCTCTGAGTTTAAGGCCATCCTGGTCTACAAAGTGAGTTCCAGGACATCTTGGTGATGGGGGATGTCCTTCTGTATATATGGTTCTCTTATTGGTTGATGAATAAAACACTGATTGGCCAGTAGCCAGGCAGGGAGTATAGGCGAGGCTATGAGAGGAGAATGCTAAGGAGAGGGAGGCAGAGAGAGGCAGGGAGAGAGAGATGTGATGCTGCTGAAGGAGTAACATGCCAGATTATGGGTAAGCCACAGCCTTGTGGCAATACATAGATTAATAAAAATGGGTTAATAATTAAGACAGAGCTAGCCAATAAGAAGCCTAATTCATCGGCCAACAGTTTAATAATTAATATGTCTCTGTGTGCTTATTTGGGGCTAAAGGGCAGCGGGACCTGGCGGGACAGAAACTTTCATCTGTATCTAGGGCTGTTTCACAGAGAAACCCTGTTTCAAAGCAACAACAACAACGGCGACAATGAGACGAAAGGTTACATGAGGATACTTGATGGCTCTGTAATTAACCCGTTTACCTCTATTGTTTTTTAATGTTATCTGCTACAAAGGTCTCTTCCTACAGGTCACTTTTGTAACTATCAAACAAACACATTCATTCTATGTAGTCAACACATCTAATTACAGTACTTGGAAGGCAGAGGCAAGCAGATCTCTGTGAGTTTGACACCATCATGTTCTACATAATGAGTTCAAGGACTATATAGTGTGACCATGTCTCAAAACAAAAGGAGACAAAAAAAAAACTTATGCTGTTGGGAAACTATTGAGAATATTCCATCTGGAAATGTGGATTGTCTTCAGTTTCATATAAATTTGTATATATTATTTTATATATACATTTCTCTCTCTCTTTTTGTTTGAGACAGGGTCTTTTTATGTAGCCCTGGTTGTCCTGGAACTTGCTAAGTAGATCAGGCTGGCCTTAAACTCATCTGCCCTTGCCTCCCAAGTGCTGGGCTTAAAGGACTGTGCTACCATGTTTGGTACTAATTTCTTGTTTAACACTTGGGGAAGAATCTAGAGCCTGGCAATTCTAGACAAGTATGCCACCATTGATCTACGTTTCCAGATGATTTTTGAAGTTCTTCAAGTTGTTCTTGAGTTCTGTCCAGTTTGTTTGATCAGGTAATTGCTGAAAATTTACACTTTTTAAGGTTTCCAATATATTACGTGACCCATCTGAAAATTCCTGTTCTTGTTAAGGGGGCTGAATATCCCTCTACTTAATAGAAGAGTTCTATAAACAAGGTACAGAAATTTAGAAAGAAAGGATCCATGAAGTCTGCAGTGTGGTGAATTATATTTTAAAATTGAACTTCCAAGATGAGGATTTCAAACTACTAGGTTTGATGGCACAGGCCTGTAATCTCAACTACTTGGGAGTCTGAATCAAAAGAATTGAAAATCCAAAGTCAGTTTGGGAAACTTACTATGGTTTGGAACAAGAATGGTCCCTATAGTCTCATAGATTTGAGAACTTGGTCACCAGGGAGAGGCACCACTTGGGAGGAATTAGGAGGAGTGGCCTAGTTGGAGTAGGAAGTGTGTCATGGGAGGTGGTGATAGTATTTCAAAAGCTCAAACCAAACCAAACCAAACCAAACCAAACCAAACCAAACCAAACCAAACCAAACGAAACAAAAACTCAAGCCAGGCCCAGTGTCTCTCTTTCTGTGGTCTGCAGATCGAGATGTAGACTGCTCAGCTACTTCTCCAGCACCATGTCTGCCTGCATGCCTCTGTGCTCTCCACCATGATGACACTGGAGATCATGGTGTCTCTTCACAGCACCAGGAGACTAAGACTCTTATCAAGACCCTGCCTTCAGAGCAGAAAAGGAGTCTTTTAAAAGGTTGGGCATAGCTGTTGGTGGCACACGCCTTTAATCCAGTACTCGGGAGGCAGAGGTAGGGAATCTCTGAGTTCGAGGCCAGACTGGTCTACAGAGTGAGTTCCAGGACAGCCAGAACTATACAGAGAAATCCTGTCTCAAACAAAACAAAAGGAAACAAAACAAAAGGCTGGGCATACAGTTTAGCACTTGCCTAGAATATGTGAGGCCCTAGGTTCAACCCTCAACAAAAGTTTCATCATTCAGAAAAAGAGAAAAGGAAGCAGCATGATTATTTTATACTTCTTTTTTTTTTTTTGGTTTTTACTAGACAGGGTTTCTCTGTATTGTTTTGGAGGCTTATCGGTCCAGCCCGGCCTCGAACTCACAGAGATCCGCCTGCCTCTGCCTCCCGAGTGCTGGGATTAAAGGCGTGTGCCACCACTGCCCGGCCAATTATTTTATACTTCTATAAAAGCATATTTAGTCGTAAAGAGCTGTAAGTTGGGAAGACCTAGACTGAGAGCCAGTATCTAGTGTGTGCCTTCTTGCCCTTTCATCCCATGGCAGAGGACAGAAGGGCAAGATAGCACATGTTCATTCTTACATCACCTGAGAGATGTGGAGGGGAGGGCATGAGTCAGCCTGCTATCAGGATCCTTCCCAACAATAGGCATGCACTCTGGTTAAGGCTGAGCCGTCGTGATCTAATCACTTCTTGAAGGTCTCACTTCTCTGCATTCTTGAACTGAGGATGATGTTTATAGCATATAAACTTTGGGAGACACCGCCAAACCATGGATGGGGTCATTTTAGAGACAGGGTCTTCAGGAAAGCTTGGGGGTGTTTATACAGGGTCTGTAGTGAGGAGCAAGCCTTCAGGCTGGAGAAGAGGGCTTGAGGAGGCAGAGGATGGAGGATGGGTTTTGTGGAGTCACAGTTTGCTGGCAGCTTGGCTAGTTAGGAGAGCATGATGGTCCACGAGAAGAGGGTTCATCAGGATCCAGCTTCTAGAATGGAGAGCAAGGGATTAGTTAAATGGTCTCCTAGAACTAGCATCCACAGGGATGTATTTGGGAGAGGCAGCAAAGAGTCACAGGAAGGAGGGGCCCCAATGGATTAGTTGGAACTTTGGGAAGCTGAGGGGCGTACTAGAAGATGTGCAGGTTGAGGGTTTTTGGGAAAAGATCAAGGAAGTAGAAACCAGAGTCAATTCAGTCTTACTTCTGAAATAAAGATTTTTTTGGTACAAAATATCACACTTATCCTTTGTGCAATACCAATGTTCAAGAACTCTGTGCATTTTGTTTTGTTTTGCTTGCCCAGGGCTCACACAAGCAAAGCACATACTCCACATACCCAGTCCCTTCTGTGGACTTGTTTGGTTTTGTACTTGCTTCAGACTGAACACAGGGTCTCACATGCTAGTCAGGTGCTCTCCAACTAAGCTGTAGCTCCAGCTTCAGCCCCATGCATGTTTTAGTTAGCTAACTAATCAACTAATTAATTTCAAGACAGGGTTTCTCTACATAATTCTGGATGACTGTCCTGGAACTCATTATGTAGATCAGGCTGGCTTTGAACTTATAGAGATCTGTCTGCCTCTGTTTAAGTACTGGGATCAAAGTGTGAGCCACCACACATGTTGTTCACTCGAAGGCTTCTGGTTAGTGTGTTTGTGGGTGTCTCTCTGCGTAAATTATATTACTTCGCAGATGTTCAGGAGCACACCTACCAAATAATCACCATTATAGTGCTATTCTGATTTTATGGTTTGTAGAGGGCATCTTGGAAAGACTATGTTTTAGAAATTTCTCCATAACCATTGAAGTAGCTCAAAGTTATATTTGACTGTTTGATTTAAAATAGTCATTAAAACTGCATCAAAGCAGCCTGTATGGTGTAACATAATTGGAAACTTTCAGGGTTGGTACTCTGCTTAATCAATCCTCCTATATATATATATATATTATATTGAGAATATATATATCTTATATTGAGATAAGGCCTGGCTGCTAATCTAGGTTGGTCTTGAACTTGTGATCTTCCTGTCACAGTTTCTCACGTGCTGTGTGCCATTACATCTAACAGGAGATACATTTTACTTTCAATTTCCTTGTTTTCAGCAATCCTGCTACAATGTCCTGCACATTCTTTGTGTGAACTGCTGTGAGTCCTTAGTTTACTTTTTCTTTGATATATGGTCTCAAACTTGCAAAGCGGTTATGGATGACCTTGAAGTATTGCTCTTTCTGTTTCCACCTCTAGGTGCTGGGTAATGGGTGTGCAAAAACCATACCTAGCTCTCTGTTTACTATTTATGTTAGTCAGCTTTCTCTTAGAGCGGCTTATACTCCACCAGAGTGGCCTTGGTCATGGTGTCTCTCCCCAGCAGCAGGACAGTGACTGAGACACCAAAGGTGGGTCTTTACATATCTGAGCTATCGCACCATTTCAGCTTAATCTCTGAAGCACCCCACATGTGGGCTACATTCCCAGACTCCTCATGAATACTCTGCCCCCCCACCCCATTCTGGTTGGAATGGTCTTTGCTTGTCTCTGTCCACTGAAATCACGTGGCTAATACAGAGGTCAGCTCAGATATATTTTTCTGTAGACACTATTCTTTAGTGCTTTGAAGAATAGCTAATGGCCCTTTCCACTTGTGATGCCCCTGTGTTTTAATGCCACTGCACCCCACTTTGAGGTGCAGTGTTTGAGGACTGTGTTTACTTACCAGTTTAGCACTGACGAAGCACACATGTGAATGTCGTAGTTACTGTGTATCCCACCACACTGGTAGGTACCTAAGTAACTAGGACATTTTGATTTTGTTTGGGTGGAGGAATATAAATATCAGAGAAAATAAGAAGATATGTTGGCATGCTATGTTTCAGGGGCCCAGAGGAATGGAATATAAGTTCTTTGTATGTGTGTGTATATGAGAGAGAGAGAGAGAGAGAGAGAGAGAGAGAGAGAGAGAGAGAGAGAGAGGAGAACAGCTTGTGTAGTTGAAAAGCATTGCTTTCTAGCTGCCTGTCAAAAATGTTAGCTGAAAAATTTAGAATCACAGTCTGTGTTCCAAAGTGAGCATCTACAACGTGCCAAGTATTCAAAACAAACTGTATTTTCACGGAAGAGAATGGAACTTAAGTAATTAAACAAATCCTCTTATTCTCGAATTGCCTTTTTTTAAAAGTAGGTATGAGGTATAAGGAACCTTTTGTATTATAATTAGTTCAAAAAGGACAACACACATAAAATCTAATGCCAACTGTGACTCTGTTCCAGTGACTCTAAAGGCTCAGGCGGCCGATCGATGACACTGGCAGCCCACATGTAGGAGGAGATGCTTCCCAGAACTTGTAAGGTTCTGGGAGAGGAGGTGACAGGAGAGGGTAGACACCAGGTAGCTAAACTGGCCGCCTCAAATGCACGCGCGTGCGCGCGCACTCGGTGGGTCGGGCCACGGGGCGGAGCCCTTGCTCTCCGAGGTCCAATCATCTGTGGGCTCAGGGGGTAGGGCCCCGCTGGCCACGCCCCTAGCGGGCGCGGGAGGGGCGCTTTTAAGAAGCGGCCACAGGCGGCCCACTCTGTCAGGTGTGTGGGGCCGCGGGCGTGTCAAGTCCTCCGGCCACCGTGTGCGCCGCTCGCCCGCCTGCGGCGTCAGCGCCCTCGCCTCGGCCTCCCTCGTCCTCCCGGCCGGCCCTCGCAGTCTCCGCGAGCCACCCCGGACCTTGCGCCCACGAGCTCTCCCGGCGCCCGCTCGACGGGGCCGCCTCCGGCCATGGTACCGTCCCAGGAGGAGCCCGTGGCCGCTGCCGCGCGGGGGACAAGCCAGGCGCAGCCGCCGGGGCCCGCGCCCTCGGATGACGCTCCGTTGCCCGTCCCGGGACCCTCGGACGGCCCCGACGTGGCTGCAGAGAAGGTGGAGGTGGAGCTGGCGAAGTCAACGGGCGAAGAGCCCCCCGTCCCCCCTGAGGGCGGCTGGGGCTGGCTGGTGATGCTGGCGGCTATGTGGTGCAACGGGTCGGTGTTCGGCATCCAGAACGCCTACGGGGTGCTCTTCGTGTCCATGCAGGACACCTTCCGGGCCAAGGACGGTGACAACATGGCCTTCAAGACAGGTGGGGCGTTGCGGCGGGCCGAGGGGACACGCGGGGAGGGAACGCAAACCGCGGGAGCTTGGTGCGTCCTCTGGTGCTGGGAGGGTGTGAGCGGTGCGTCCGACCCCTCGCTCTTGCAGCCTGCAGCTTGGGGCTTCCGTGTGCCAGGCTTTGTATTCAATCTGCAAGAATCATGCGTTTGGAAGCAAGTTGCAGAGTTCTACCATCCCTAGGTTTCTTGCGGTAGAGTGGGTGCCAAGAAGCCACAGTACTTTCCTCTAAGTGTTGGAAAGCAAACGGAACGTTCCGGCGCCAACAACCCTGCACTGTCGTTTTTACAGTCTTTTTTTTTTTTTTTTTTTTTGACCGCCACGGTGGCGTGGTTATCCGCTTACTGTGCTGCAGAAGAGGATGTGTGTGTGTGTTCGGGCGGGTGCGGCGCGGCCAGGCGCGGGAGATTGGCGAGATGGAAAAGTGGATCCCAAGGTCACAGGAAGCCCCGAAAGGCAGCTCATCAAAACTGATAGTCTGATGTGTCTCTACACTCGGTTCTAAATATAGAAAGCATAGGAGGCAGCCACGTGGGATTAGGAAGATAAGGGGTGCACCTCCTGTTGTGTTGTCATTTTTCCCCTACCTTGTGGAAATAAAATGCAAAAGGTGCAGACTCCTCGTTGTCGTCAATTGCTTTTGCCCGAGTTCTTGACAGATTACGCAATACCCAAGTCTGCGATCTTCTGCTTAAGATTTTTCATTATTTCATCTCCTGCTGCAAGGCAGGTGCTGTCAGCTCCTTTTGGGTGAGAAAACTGAAAGTCTGTGAAATGAAGTGTCTTGGTGAGGAGCAGAATAAAGATAGAACTCATCACCTGACTTCAAGAGTGAGTGACTCTCATCGCTAAATCAGGCAGCTACTGCCTTTTGGGAAACTTCATAAGATCAATAATTTCTGTTTCTCTCTGCTCAGCCTGGCCTTGGACTCAAGATCCTCTTGCCTCAGTTGGGATTACAAGAACATTCTGTACTACACTGGGCAATAGTCTTTTAAAACAACAGCAGAGTCTCACTATGTAGTTCTGGCTGGCCTAGAACTTAATACATGGGTCAGGCTGTCCTCAAACTCAATATCCACTTGCCTGTGCCTCCCAATTGATGGGATTACAGGCGTAAGCCACCACTGCCTCACACAACAGTATTTTTTTTAAACTGCTAGTTTCTGCTTTTAGAGTGCATATTGCTTAGATTTTTTGGTGTGCACACAAAGAAAATGAACAGGATTGTAATGACTAAACATTGTAGGGAAAGAAAGATTTTAAGATCACCGTTTCTTTCATTTTTCTGTGCTCGAGTGGGACCCCGGTCTTTGGGCACGCTCCTCAAGAGCTGTCCCACTTCTCAATGTTAACATGATTTTCATTACATGAATACATTGTAGTTTATGCACTCTTCCCTTAGTAGACATTTGGATTGCTTTTCAAACTTAGAAAAATACTTTAAAAGCTGATACACTGAGTATTATTGTACACTCTTTCTGTGTGAATAATGATGTATAATATTTGGTAAGAAAATTCTGTTCCTTAAGTAGCTGTTGAAGTCGCTGTGTTGGGCAGGTCAAAGAGTTAGGAATGGTATGCTAAAATGTTCTTAGTTTTAAGCTGGGTACTGGTGGCACATGCCTTTAATCCCAGCACTTGGGAGGCAGAGGCAGAGGCAGGCAGATCTCTGAGTTCAAAGCCACCCTGGCCTACAAGAGTTAGTTCCAGGACAGCAAGGGCTATACAGAGAAACACTGTCTCGAAAAACAAATAAACAAACAAAAAACAACAAAAAATAGTTCTTAGTTTTAAGTGAAGGAAGGTAATTCTTGTATACTACAGCAGGACAGATATGAAGATGCAATAGCAAACAAAAATTATTTTGCAGTTCTTGATGCTTCTGTGTCCAAGGACTTCATATATCCCATTTCTTCTTTCATCTTGCAGCAACTCCATGAGTTGGGCTTCCTTTTCAGACTTGGGCTCACAAGGGTTTCAGCTGGAAGCAAGATTTCAACCTCAGGTTTGTCTGACTTCAGGACAAACTGTCAACCATACTGTACTGGCAAGATAACACTCAGCGAGTTTGGTGTTTTCCTGTCCATACAGTGCTTCTGGGGTTAAACACCTGAAAGGCTAGGGATTTAGCTCAGTTGGTAGAGTAGTTCTCACGCAGTGAATAGCACAGCATTGCATAAAGTCAGGTCTGGTGGCGGATGCCTGCAGTCCCAGCACTCTGAAGGACAGGCAGCAGGATCAGGACAAGGTCATATGACCTTCAGCTTCGAAGCAAGTTTGAGGCCTCCATGGTCTACAAGAGACTCTCTTTCTCCCTCTCTCTTTCCCTCTCTCCCTCTCCCTCCCCCCCTCTCTCTCTATATATACATATATATATTATATATGGTTCTTGTTTTTTTTCAACTAGTAAACAATGGCCATTGCTTATGTCTTGTCAAATGATTTTTGAAATGTGTTTCCACAGAAAAATCTACTTTTTAAGTGGCATTCATGGAAAATTCTAGTTAGACTGAACCATAGCAGGGAAGCTTTTCCTGGCTGTGCCAAGAAGAGATTTCCTTGGAGCCCTCTCCTTAAAAATAGCTTGTTTTGTTTGTTTTTTTGAGAAAGGATCTCACTGAGTAGCTCTGGGTGACCTCTACCTCTGCCTCCAGAATGCTCCATCTCTTCAAGATTATCTTAATTCTTTTTTTGGGGGGGTGGGTTGGTTTTTTGTTTGTTCGTTTGCTTGCTTGTTTTTTGTTTTTTGAGACAGGGTTTCTCTGTGTAGCCCTGGCTGCTATAGGACTCACTCTGTAGAATGGTTGGACTCAAACTCACAGAGATCCCCCTGTCTCTGCCTCCTGAGTGCTGGGATTAAAGGTATGCGCCTCGCCCCGCCATGTCTATCTCTTAATTCTTAAATAATGTATAACCTAGCCAAAATTCTCAGAGAAAGGGCCTGATGAAACTTACTCCCACTAATTTATAAGCCAGTTTCACACCTGTTCAGTTGTGCCCCCATTTACCTCCCTGTCCCCCCTCCTCTCTGTTCACCCCCACTCCTTTATTTTTTTGTACTGTTGTGTAAATGTTTACTATTTTGGAGCTGGTGACAGAGGAAGAAACATTCCAGCTATTCTCAGAGTTAGGTAGATCCTAAATGAGTATACCAGGAAAAGTGTCAGGACTCTCCCCTGGGACATATGCACTGTAAAGATGTGCAAAACTGTTCTAAAGTCTGAAATTCTAACAGAGTTTAAGTGCATGGTGGGAACTGGGAAATTCATCTGATAGCCTTTCTCTCTGGTAATAAAAATCTCTGGGAAACTGAGGCATTGGAATGGGGATGCTAGCTGAACTCCAAGTTGGGCAGTAAAATCACCGAAGCATACAGCATGCCAGCCCCTGCTGTGTGCCCAGGTGCTGACGACAAGACAATGTCGAAGACAGAGTGCATGTCAGAAGTGGTGCTGGTAGCCTGAGTTGTCTTTTCCATGACGATTTTACCTGTTTCCCTGGGTGGAAGGGAGTCAGACACTCTGAAAAAGAAGAGGGTACCACAACTATCTGGAGCATTGTTTTCTGCTAGAAACGGACCATTGTTTTAACTGATGGACTGTGGAAAACCAGGGAACTGCTAAGTCTAGCACTCTCTGTCTCCTCATGCAGTGCCATGGGACACTCTTTGGGATCAAGCAAGGGTATTAATCTTATTTACTGTTTTCTTTCTGGGGAAAGACAAATATTTTAATGGTGTATTTGATTGCCTTTTAAAATTAACTATTAAAGACAGGTATGCTTTTAGGATTTGTATTTAGGCTAGCATTAATGCTAACCTTTTGAAGAAGTGACTGTTTTTGAACCAAAGGCTTGGCTTCTTTCAATAATTCCCCCAATATGTTTTTTTTTAAGTATTTTTGTGAATGTGTGTATATGTGTGTGTGCGAGTGAGTACATGTGTGCAAATGAGTGTGCATTCATGACATGGTGTGTTTGTGGAGGTTAAAGGACCTCTGCGTGCGTGCGTGTGTGTGTGTGTGTGTGTGTGTGTGTGTGTGTGTGTGTGTGTGTGCATTCATGCCAATGTGTGCCTGTGGTGTTGGTTTTCACTATCAGCGTTTACATGGATCCCAGCAATCTGAGGCCGGGCCTTCAGGCTTGAGCAACAAGTGATTTTACCCACGAAGCCATTTCCGTCACCTCTCAAACATGCTTTTTAGTGGCCTTTTTTTTTTTGAAAGTGGAGGTCTGTGTTTAAGATTGGGAAACACCACACCTTATACTTCTCTCTAGGGCATTTAAAATGTTAAGTCAATATTAAGTTATTTAAAAACCACTGTCAAAAAGATGTGGAAAGAGGATCTTTGTCTACAACCTTTAATGTTATACACCTTCCCTTTATGGTAAGAGTATATTCTTGAGACAGTTACAGCACTGATTAGGAGGTGAAAGCATGTTGCATCACCTCTTTACCCCCATTAGCCTCTGAAACTTCAAGCTAGTTAGGGTCAAATCCCAAGTTCTCACATGTACACTTACATGGGTATCTACTACAGAGTCTATACTTTCCTTTCCAAACTTTATTGAATTGAACCGGCAGTACACAGATTAACCAGAGAAAAGAACATTTATTTGGTTATAGTTTCACATGACGTGGAAGCCTTCAGAGTGCCATCCAAAATTAACTGTTCCATTTTAATTCTTAGGATTGAAGAAGTTTGGTCAACTGTGTACAAATGATAGTGAACAAGAAGAGGACAGTCTAGCAGTAGAAGACTGAAAGGGAAACCTACAGGGTTGTCTGGCCATATCATTCTCCATTCTTCAGTTGTAGTGTTCAGGACCAAACATGATAGGTCCAAGAATTTCTCTACAGAGAACTCTACACAGAACCTGTGTAGTATGTAGTGGGGGATTGTAGAGGATTATTTTTTCAGCTTCTGTGTCTGGCTTTGAGGAAAAGGTCTTTAATTGCTATTACCCACTTGGGGATGGGAGGGAGAGAATTCAAGCTGTAATAGTTAGCCTTAGGGGAAAGTGAGTGAGAGACAGGAAGGCCAGAGAGGACCTGCCTTTGAGCTCTCCTTGGGCTGGTTTCCTTGGCCCCAGAACCACAACGTAGTTTTGTGTTACACCTAATTACTGGGGATTTAGACTGTCAGAGCCTTTGACTGAGGAAGTCAGAGTTAATCCTGCCGCTGTGGCTTGCCTTTACTACCCAGACCTCTGGTTGGTGAGGGAAGCTGCCTATATATATGTATATCTTAGCGAAGGAAGTAATAGCTGCTTTGATGAGCTGATTACAATAAAAAGTGACCCGGTTTATGTCTTTTACTGTAATAGTGGTACACGGTTCCTATGTTCAACGGAGGTAGAAGAGCTAAGCCAAGAAGACCTACTGTGGCAGTAGCTCATCTGAATTATTAGCTCATAAGTCAGCAGAGCACAAAAGTGATTAATTCATGAAACTGGAAAATAAAGAGAGTGGGGGCTGGGCCTGAGGGTGTACACCTATAGTCCCAGTTCTTGAGAAGTAGAGGTAGAAGGCAGGTTTAAGGTCAGCCTTAAACACACACTCACTCACACACACTCACACACACTCACACACACTCACACACAGACACACACTCACACACCACACACACACTCACACACACACACTCACACACCACACACACTCACACACACTTCAGTTTCCTTCCATTTTAACTGCCAAATCAACCAAAACTGAAAGCACATCTGACTTATTTTAGAAGAGATTTTGAGATACCTTTAGAACAATTGTGTTCTGGGCTTTTGCGTTCTCTACTTCTTCAGTGCTGGAGATGAAACCCAGGGCTGTGCACATGCTTGGAGAGGTTCCTCCGCTGCATGCACAGCTCTAGCTCTGAGGTCTTGATGTGGTTCACTGTCTTTGCATTTGTCCTCGTTGAGCCCATGCTGCCGTTTCTTGAGACTAAGTCTGTAGTTATGTACTTCGTTCTTCCTGACTTCCTGGGTGTTTCACAAGCTCTGTGGCTCCAGTTACTTTCTTGGGGCCGTTATTTCTAAAGTGAAGATGAATACTTACAATTTCTGGACAGTTCCATTTGGGTACAGTCAAGAAAAACTTTGCCCAGAAACACCAGAGCTTTTTCGACAGACATGCATTCTTATAGTACAGAGTTCTTTTGGTTCCCTAAGTCAGATATTCGTGGCATGACCGTGTTCCTGAGATTATGAGGGCTCTGGCATAATTGATGATGAATCCATGATAGATGGTATTATGGCATAATTGGGAGGTGGTAAAAGGTGTTGGGTCCTGTGGAGTAAGTAGGTCCCTAGGGATGTGTCCTTGAGGGTGATTCCTCAGCCTCACTCCTTCCTCTACCCCCTTTCTTTGTTTTCTGGCTGCTGTGTTGTGAACTGCTGGGCTCTACCAGACTCTCCACTGTGGGTTAACACCTCTATATCCATGAGCCAAGCTGAATCCTCCTTTAGATTCTTTTTCTCAGGGATTAGACCACTGTGACAAAAATCTAACACCCAGAATTCATACATTTCCCCTTCCGTTTGTATTTATG
Organism: Mesocricetus auratus; assembly: GCF_017639785.1. Lineage (NCBI taxonomy): Eukaryota > Metazoa > Chordata > Mammalia > Rodentia > Cricetidae > Mesocricetus > Mesocricetus auratus. The sequence continues at coordinate 3,659,570 of NW_024429199.1, forward strand.
TCCTTCCTTTCTAAACTACCTTCATCCCCATGCCTTCAGCACATCGGGCCTCTTTGCCAGAATCACATCATGGAGTGTAGAAGTTTTCTTGCTTAATGCCACCAGTGGCACACTTCACTTGTAGAAAAACTCTCCTGATTCCTGGGGTCTGCAGATTATGGCCCTTGCCTGATGCTTTCCCTTTGCCTGCCTGCTTCTCTCCCACCCTTTCTTGTTGATATTTTTGAGGAAGGGTCTCCCTGTATAGCCCTGCCTGGCTTAGAACTCATTGTGTAGAGCTGGCATATCTCAAATGCACAGAGACCCACCTTCCTCTGCCTTCATGCCTGACTCACCCCCTCCTTTCTTTTTCCTTGTGTTCCGGCTAAGTTGGAAGCCTTGTGCATATCCAGATTCATCACATTACCTTTGTTTCTGTCCCTTTATGTGTTCTCTTCTCCTTAGTGTGGTTGTTAGTCTTTGGAGGATGCCAGTGAAATGGCTGGTTCTTTTATTCTTTATGCACAACCCTGGAACTTTATGCATTTTAAGCACTTGGGATGACAGGGGCTACTGCATTTTGGAGATTTGAGACAGAGTTCAAGTGAATTACGAATTAAAATTGAAGTAGAAGAGAGATTTCAGGAAGCCAGTTTCAACTTATTTGAACTAGCAATCTGTAAAAGGAATTAAATTCATTATTTAAATTTTTTTTGACACAAGGCCTCATGTTCTTCTGCCTCTGCCTCTTGAGTGGCAGGATTACAGGCATGTACAACCATCACAGGCATTTTAAAGATAGTCCAGATTTATTTCAGTGATAATTTGTATAGTCCTTTGCCATAAAGACAAGACTTTCATGTGTTACCTTATTTTACATTTTCATTTATTTTCTGACAGGATCTTGTGGTGTTACCCAGGCTTTCATCAAACTACTGACCAAATGATCATGCTATTTGGGTTTCTTTCCTATCTCAACTATACATGTGTCACCACCTCTGGCTTATTTTCTTGGACTAGACCTGTCCTGTGTCAATCTATAGATAAGGGAACTGCAGCTGGCAGAGGTTTGGGTTGGGCAGCATGACAGCAGTGCTCATGTCTGCCAAGTTGGACTTAAGAGTATCTTTTTAACTAGTGCCATTTTTTGTACTTATGTATATATATATATATATATATATTTATATTTTTCCCCCTGAAAGTAGAACACCCTGCCCATTTCCATTTTCAATACTGTTTTCTACATATTTACTTGTATTTTTTTTTTATCAAAATCCTCAATAGTGTTTTCTGCTTAAACATCAGAAACCCTTGAAGTCATTTTTGGAAGAGAGTTCTATTTGGAGTCATGATAGCTCACCACCTCCCAAAAAAACCTGACCTCATATTCAAATTAAACAAATCTCAACAAAAACAAACCAAGCCCCAAACATAACTGGAAAAGTCAGCTGCCAAAGCTCCAGGCACCTGCCTAGCCTGGTACCACCCACGCAGGAACTCTGGGTGTTTTATTTGGCAGAGAGTCAGAATGGGCAACTACACCTGAGAACTGCAGACCTACCACACATAAAAACGGCCTGTCAGAGCCTGCAGGGATGGAGAAAGGTGCCCCAGACTGTGCTGAATGTGCATGGTCACACAGTGTCTTCATTAACAGCCAAAGTCGTTTCTCTCTTGCGTAGAGAAACCAGAACTAAGGAACTGAGGCAGTGATTGCCTTATTCCCAAGTCAAAAGTCGTCTTCATTTCATTAATCTTTTTTTTTTCTGAGGCAGGGTTTCTCTGTGGAGCTTTATAGACCAGGCTGGCCTTGAACTCACAGAGATCCAACTGTCTCTGTCTCCCGAGTGCTGGGATTAAAGGTGTGCACTATCATTCACTAATTTTTAATCACAGGGATACTTGTGAGGTACAGGTTTGAAATAATGTACATAGACAAAACCATGTTTCCATCCAATCACCTTCTTCCTTTTAGTACCGTAAGCATCTCATGCTCTTGAAAATGTCTGTGCTCACCTTCAAAAGGAGTTCCCTTTTCTCACTCGTGAGCACCTCTGGGACAGACATGGGAGCTGTGCTTCTTTCTGCATTGTTCACCAGGCAAAGCTTTGTTGGGCTTCATTCCCCTTTTCTGTAATTACAAATTTAATGTTGAGCTGGCACTCTGGATTCCACCTCCAGCAATGCAACAGCAACAACAGCAAATTAGTAAAAACTGTCAAGGTATGCCTTAGATAGTGAAATCTAAGCAGAAGATCATTGGCTAAATTAATGTAAAAAGTCATGGAAATGAATCAAGCCTGGCAGTTTACACCATTAATTCTAGCATTTAGCAGATTAATGAAATGAAGCAGGCTAGCTTGAATTGAGGCTAGCCTGTCTATATAGGAAGTTCAGGTTAGCCTGGTCTACATAGCAAATTCAGGGCTACATCATGAGACCCTGCCTCCTCCCCATTCTCCGGAAAAGGTCAGGGAAATGTTATAGTGTGATCACATTTCAGCTGGTACCACCCTTCCTCCTACCACCAAGAACGTTACTTCAGTACCGTTCTTCAACAGCTCAGAGAGCTGAAATTTATTTCTGTTACACACAGAAGTTGGATTTAAACTCCAATTCTGCTATCCAAAAAGAAAACTAGGGCCTGGAGTGGTGGCACAGAGGCTAAGAGCCTCTTGCAGAGGACCAGAGCTCTTCACACTGGTCATAACTCCAGTCCCAGGAGATCCCACACCCTCTCCTGGCCTCTGTAGGCGCTGCATGCATATGGTGTGCAGACATACATACAGGCAAAACATCCATACACTTAAAATGAAAATAAAGGTTGAAAAAATTAGTAACAGGAAATTTGGCAGAAGTAGTTGGCTTGAGCCTATAACCATAGCACTCCAGGGACTGAGGCAGAAGAAGTACCACAAGTTCAAGGCTAACCTGGTCTGTATAGTGAGTGTCAGGCCAGCCAGGGTCGTATGGTGATACTTTGTCTCAAAAAAAGAAAAGAAAAATAGAAAACCGAAGGCCAGGAAGTGGTGGTGCATGCCTTTAATCCCAGCACTGGGAGGCAGAGGCAGGCCAGTCTCTGAATTCAAGGCCAGTCTGGTCTAGAACAGCAAAGGCTACACACAGAAACTCTGTCTTAAAACAAACAAACACAGAAATCCACTTGTTTATATTGGTTTCTGAATAGATAAGCTTTAACACCTAGTTAAGTCAGCCAGGTGACTTTTTTCTTTTCTTCTTGGATTGAACTCATTGGGTTGAGTGTGTTTCTGGCTCCCATCTCCACCACCGAGCTATATACCCAAACCCCAGGCAATGGCTTTTAATAGTAAAACCTTTTCATGTGCTATATTATTTTTATTTAATGTTGACCTTAAATAAAGTTTCATGTGGGATTTCTAATGACAGCATCTGGAAGGCTTCATATCTGTCAGGGATTGTGTAAACAAGGATGGTCCATAGAATTAACTGTTTTTGTACAAATGGTGTAGAAAGTTACTGTTGCCCGCCCAACCCTTCGGTTATTAATGACAGTGAACTTGCTTTAAGGAAAAGCTGTTTTGTAGGACTGCATAAATGACAAATCTATGGGGCTATTATTTAATAGAATGTTTAAGTATTCTGTTTTGCTTCTTGCTAGAGAATTGTTCCAATAGGTTGGAACTGGTAAAGGGACAAATTTTATTTATTTATTTAGTTTAATTTTTTTGTTTGTTTTTTGAGATTGGGCCTTCCTATTTAGTCCTTGTTGTCTTGGAACTCATTCTGTAGATCAGGCTGTCCTGGAACTCACAGAAATGCCTCTGCCTCCTAAGTGCTGGGATTAAAACAGTGAGCCATTTGTCCCAGTCTTGTGTGTGTGTGTTTAATCAAAATTTCATGTAGCTCAGGCTGGCTTCAAACTCTGTGTAGCTGTGGGTGCTGGGAACTCAACCCAGGGCCTCTGCATAAACAATAATCTCTCAACTGATGAGCTATCTTTCTAACACCAGCCATTTTTAGAAACTTTGAATTTAGAATTTCAGAATTATAGATGATAAATTATAGATTTAGTTCCCTTATGGGTTTCCTTCCTTCCTTCCCTCCCTCCCCTTTTCTTTCTTTCTTTCTTTCTTTCTTTCTTTCTTTCTTTCTTCCTTCCTTCCTTCCTTCCTTCCTTCCTTCCTTCCTTTTCTTTCATTCATGTGTATGATTCCCCACTTTGGTACATGGGTCCAAGTCCAATGCCCATGTTTGCTAGACAAGTGTTTTGACTTAAATCCCCAATCCCAGATTTTAGATTTAAAAACAAGAACAAATACACACAAAAAACCTGTTGATTTATATGTGTATTTACTTTCTTTCTTTTTAGAAATTGTTGATCAGCATGTTTTACTTAGGAGATTTTTCTCTGTCTCAGAGGTTACCTACTTAATAGTTTTATTCAGTGTGGTGTTCTACCACCATGGCCTACTCTAGGTTGTTAAACTAGGTCTCTTGTGGTTGTTTGAGTTGCAGGCAGTGTTATACAGTGCTCCTTGTTCTCTTTCCTCAGCTCTGTCTGTGTAGATGCATTGACCAAGATCTTTCTTGGAGCTGAGGGTAGGGATGAAAGTTAACCATCTAGAGACTTGGTCCTGAAGACTTCATTATTCTTTCAGAAGATGTCTATCTAGTGCTTGAGAAGCTCAAGTCTGCAGGAGCTGCTGTATCTCACTGCCCTCCAAGCTATCAGCTTTTCCTCAGCTTCCCCTGGACACAGGGTAATTCTGTTGAAAATATCCTTAATTAGTTAGTTGTTTTTGGTGTTCTTACCTATTTTAAAAGAGTACAGAGAAATCATATTGTTGAGTAGAAGCTGTGTACTCATATCACACAAAGCAGAAGTAAATGTGATTGATCCCAGGTTTCTGAGAAGTTATAAGGGGAATGAGAATAACCATGCTGCTCATTTGTAGAACAATGCAAGACACAGGGTTTTCTGAGCTGGCTAATGAAGGCTGCATGAAGGCTTAACTTTTTAAAGTAGATTTGTGTGACACAAATGCATGAAAGTAGCTTTAGCTATAAGGGTTGGTAGACTTTCTTCGGCAGTTAATAGATGAGGTTCAGAGGCCATTCTAGTTTGGATGTTCCATCATGCCTGTGAGTCTCTGGATTTATTTTTCTTTTCTTTTCTCCTTCCTCCCTTCCCTCCATCCCTCCCTTCATTCCTTCCTTCCTTTCGAGACAGGGTCTCACTATGTAGCTTGTCTGGAACTTGCTATTTAGACCAGGCTGACCTCAAACTCTCAAAGATCCACCTTTCTGCCTCTAGAGTTCGGGAATAAAAGTTATGCACCACCATGCCTGGCTAGGATCCATGACTTTAAACTTGACCACACATGGGGCTTATTAAGTTTGTATCATTGGGTTTGGTTGGGCCACAAAGCAGGATACACAGTGGAGTCAGAAGGTGAAGCTGGTAAGAAAAAGAGTGTTGTAGCTGGAGAGTGGAAGATCTGGATGCTAATTTCAGAATTTTGAATACCGATAGACAGGTATTGAGAGATATTGAGGACTTCTCTAGAGTTTCTGAAGTGCTAAGAAAATTCAGATGGCTGGAAGCCAGTGAGATGGCTCAGCTAGTAAAGCTGCTTGACTAAAACTGACAACCTGAGTTTGATCTGGGTTACCTCATGTGGTGGAAGGAGAGGACCAACTACTGCAAGCCCACACGCGCGCACGCACGCACGCACCTATGCTCACATACACGCACACACTCACTAACTCACGCGCGTGCGCACACACACACACACACACACACACACACTCACACAGATAAATTTTTAAAAAGACACCTTGGGTTTCAGAAGAAGGAAATGGGAGGGGCCCTAAATTTACAAAACCCATAACTGAAAGAAAACTGAGTGAGATTTTAGGGAAGCAGTGGAGATGGGAAAGATAGAAGAGTTACTAGGCATCTTTTAGAATGGGCTGAGGGAATGCTGGGAAATGATGTGTGGAACATGATGAGTTTTAGAGCCGTGTAGGGCTACTGAGATGACTATCAGCTCAAGTGCTTGCAGCGCAAGCCTGATGACCTGAATTACAGCCCCAGAACCTGCATAAAGAGCTGGGTGCAGTGACTGCATGTGTGATCCTAGTACTTCTGTAGCAAAGATAAATGGAGACCGGAGAATTGCCCAGAAGTTGTGGAGGGGGCAGCAGGGAAAAAACAGCAAGAGACCGTGCTGTAACAGGGTAGGAGAGAATGAACTTCTGACCTCTGCATGTGTGCTCTGGCATATGTATACCTGCGTGTGTGTGCGTACACACATACACACACAGAGTTAAAGTTTTTTTTTGGTTGCGAGTCTCTCATAAACCCCACAGTTAAAGTTTTAATACATTGTGTGCATATAAGAAATAATCAAAGAATAAGAATATTATGTTAAAAAACCAAACACTTCACTGACCCAACTTGAATGTTGTGCTGGGTATTAAGTTTACTGGTAGAATACTTGCCAACATGAGTGAGGCTCTGGTATTCAATTTCTGGTGCCACCAACAAAGAACACTTCCTAACTGCTCCAAACCTAAAACCAAACCAGCTGGGAATTTAGAACATAGTTTGCTGGCCTCTAGATTAGACAGTGGCCACAGTCTATTGAAAAGGTATAGTGCTGTAAAATCTAAGATTTCTGTGTATGTGTATCTGTGTGTGGGTATGTGCATGTGAGGTCACGTTGGAGGCAAAAGACAGGTAATCTTCTTGGAGCTGGAGCCTTGGGAAGTTATGAGCCACCCAACATGGGTGCTGGGGACTGAACTCAGGTCCTCTCCAATAATAGTACTTGCTGTTAGCCACAGAACCATCTCTTTAGCTCCATATGTATGTGTCTTAAAAAAAATTAGCCAGGCATGGTGGTGTACATCTACAATTCCAGTACGTGGGAAGTAGACGTAGCTCGATGTCTGTGAGTTCAAAGTCAACTTGATCTACAATCTACATAATTTAAGCTGTCTAGTGAGACTCAAAATCCTTTTTTTTTTTGAGCCCTGGCTGTCCTAGAATTTGCTTTATAGACCAGGCTAGACTTGAGTTCACAGAGATCTGCCTGCCTCTGCCTCCCTTTTCTGTGTCTCATGTCTGTCACTGGCTTGAAATTTTTGCCATGTGGAATTCCATTAAAGGGCAGAGGGATTTAGGGAGGTGATGGCACAGATTAAATGAGGCTGGGTTTGGTTGCCTAATCCTCTAACCCTAAAACCCTGAGGCTGAGGCAGGAGAATTGTAAGCAAGAGGATCATACATTTGCAGTGTCCCAAAACTACAACAGAAACCTGAAATGGCCAGAGCTGAGGAATAAAGCTGGAGAATAAAGGTGAGGCCAGCAGCAGAGCTTTGGGACGAGTGCATGTCTTTCAGGAATCAAGAATTCTGTTATAGGCAGACCTGGGAGTGTTCTTGTTTTAAAAAACAAAAAGCCACAACCCAAAACCTAACCAAACAAAACCCCCAAACAAACAAGCAAACAAATAAAAAAATCAAACACAATTTGCTTCTGCTCATGCAGACACTGAAACTTGACAGGGAAAGTGTAAATTTGTGGCACCCGTTGGCTTAAAATGGAGCAGTTCTCATTGAGATAGTTACTGGTTGCTTGGCTACATTCACGTAAATTCTAGATTAGTTTCCTGTCAGACAAGGAGCAGGGAGGCAAAGCAGACCTAGCCTCAGAGCACTTGGAGATGCTTGACGATATGCCCAGCACTTGTGTGACTGAGCACGTTGATCTGGCGCCTGTCATTGGGTGAAGAGTGTTGACTCGCGTTGTGTTGTAATCTCCTGGACTCGGGTCCCGAGTTGCTCTCTTGTGATTGTAGCTGAAGGTGCTGGAAGTACAGTGACCCTGGATGGAGAGCGGTCAAAGCAGGGGCGGATAGAAGGGAACTGGAAGTTGTGCAACCGGAACATTTGCCTTTTTTAATTACATTTATTCTTTTTGTGTATATGTGTGGGTATGCACATCCTACTTTGTGCATGTGGGGGTCAGAGGACAACCTTTGGGACTTGGTTCTCTCCTTCCACTATGGGGGTCCCAGGGACCAAACTCAGGTCATCAGGTTTGCCCATTACCCACAAAGCCATCTCACCATTTCCCCCATCCTCATTTCGTAAGTGATGATGCCCCCTTTCCTTCAGTTCTGGTTTTATCTTTCAATATCGTTTCCATCAGTTACTAAGTCTGTGAAGGCAAATGTTGGTGTAGGGCAGCATTTATGTTCCTTCCCTATTGTGCTTCCTGGGAGGAGTGAAGGTGTGCCTTTCTGACTAGTAAAGTCTGGTGCTTATGGGAGGTGGGGAAATGGGAAGAACAGCTTAGAGCATTTTCCTTTGAAGAGTCTGAGAGACAGAGGGGCTGTGGGGTTCCCTTTTTACAGAGAGATAGCAAACATCAGCAGCTAAAATTTTTTTTGTTTTTTTTTTGAGACAGGGTTTCTCTGTATTGTTTTGGAGGCTGTCCTGGAACTTGCTCTGTAGACCAGATTGGCCTTGAACTCAATAGAGATCGCCTGCCTCTGCTTCCCAAGTGCTTGGATTAAAGGCGTGCACCACCAATGCCTGGCTATCGGCTAAAATTTTAGTGTTAGTTGTTATGTGAATGCTATCATAATTAGTTTGTTATGTGGTAGATTTTTCTTTTTTTATGTCTTTGATTGGGAAAAAATACTGAGCTATTTAAAATGCAGACTAATTTTGGAAAAAAATTGGTAGAAAGTACTCTTTAATCAAATTAGTATGTCATTTTCCTCTTAATTCATCATGATGGCTTTGGGTGTCTGGTGGCAACTGAGAATGGATAATGGAAAAATGTCAAAGCGTAATCCTCATTATTTATGGTCACTTAAAAGGATAAATTAATCATTGGCCACTAATCTTGAGGTACTTACTCCACTGACCTGGAAATATTCTCTCTCTCTCTCTTTTTTTTTTTTTTTGGAAAGCAAGTCAGTGAGCCAGTAGAGCTGTCAGAATTGATCAGCTTTCCTAAACCTAATAGTAAGTGACTAGAAACCATTTCCCCTCAAGCTTTCCCTTCCTGCCTCATAGCATGGTCATTCCCTTACTCTGGAGACTGCAGTGCTGGGAGAAGTGCATGGATATGTGAGCTTGTGGGCTTAACCAGAGTTCAGAGTTCACAAAGCTGCTCTCAAGGTACAGGGTGTGAACCTTACTGTTTCGTTATGTTAGGTTTTAGAGACGGCATCTCACTCTGTAGCTTATACTGACCTGGAATGCAGTATGTAATCCAGGTTGGGCTCAAACTCTTGGTAATCATCCTGTAATCTTCCCATGTGCTGGAATTATAAATCTCTGCTGTCCTGCCCAGATCCATACTTGAATTTTGATTGACAGAATTAGGTGCCATACATGTAACTCCAGTGGGAGGCAGGGTCTAAAAGATTATACATTCCATACTATATACTGAGTTTCAGGCCAGCCTGGGTTATAGTGACTATCTTAAAGGGAGAGAGGGAGAGAGAGAGGGGGAGAAAGAGAGAGAAGAAAGAAAAAGAAATTAGAAAGGTTAATAAAATTATTAAATTCATTTAGGTATAATTGGAAGTTTTATGGCAGTAATTCTGCTTTATTTGTACTTTTTTTGTTGTTTGTTTTTTTCAAGGCAGGGTTTCTCTGTATTGTTTTGGAATCTGTCCTGGAACTTGCTCGGTAGACCAGACTGGTCTCGAACTCACATAGATCCTCCTGCCTCTGCCTCCTGAGTGCTGGGATTAAAGGCATACACCACCACCGCCCGGCCATCCTTTAGGGTTTGAGGTCTCTATACAGGGGTTCCTACAATTCTCTCTTTTACAGCTATTTAAAAATAGATGTATTCATTTTATATTATGTGTGAGTGTTTTGCCTTCATGTATGTCTGTGTACCACATGTGTGCTTGGCACCACATCCCTAGGAACTGGAGTTACAGATGGTTGTTAGCCATCATGTGGGTGCTGGGGATCCAGCCCAGGTCCTTTGCAAAAGCAAATGCTCTTGACTGTTGAGCCATCTTTCCAGTCCTGTAAAAACCTTTGTACTTCGAGAGTATATAAAATTGCCATGCAAGTAGAATTACAGACCCACTTACACAATCACAATCTAAGTACTATTTTGATGATACTTTATCTGCCCAAGTGTGCTTTGATAAGGGCTCAAGAAATAAGGCAGAATTTATGGGCTAGAGACATGGTTCAGCAGATAAGTCATGTGCCACTCATGCAGAGGACCTGAGTTTGGCTCTCAGCACCTAGTTCAGGTGGCTACAGCTGTCAGACACCCTGTTCTGGATTGTTAGGGTACCTACCTGACTTCACACATACACATACTCACACACAGACACATGCACATAATTTAAAATAAATCTTTAAAAAGTCCCTGGGATTTGGTTATTGTATCCTGATACTAGGAAATTGTATCATGAGAAATACAATACTATTTATGGAACTAACTCACCTTATAAAAACTTAAATTAAAATTTAGAAAAGAAACATAGATAATTTTTTTGAGACAGGGTTTCTCTGTGTAGCTTTGGAGCCTCTCCTGGCACTCTTTCTGTAGACCAGAATGGCCTCGGACTCATGATCCGCCTGCCTCTGCCTCCCGAGTGCTGGGGCTAAAGGCATGCTCCACTACTGCACAGAATAAACATCTTAACTAGGACTCATTTTAGAAGGCTTAGCTTAAGTTTTAAAGACCAGCTTTATTGAGAGACAATTTATGCTAAATCAGCCACTGATTTTAGTGTTGACTTTGAGTTCTGACAGGTATAGTTTTGTATCGTAATCATAGAGTGTCTCTGTTTTCCCAGAATGTTCCTTGTCCTCCTTTGCAGTCTTTTCCCTTTGTGCTCTGACTATGCTTCCTGTTTATCTTTTCAAAAATTCTATACCTAGATAAGTGTATCATGCAGTGTGTTTTCTTTTATGTTTGATTTTTTCCGCTCAACATGATGTTCTTTAGATTCTTCTGTGTTTTGCAGGCATTAGTAGGTAATATTTATTTATTTATTACTGGGTACTGTTACATTATATGCCTACATATGTTGCCTATGCATGAACATTTTGATTATTTCTACTTCTTGCTGCTCATAAATAGTACCAATATTTGAAGACATTGGTCTTCAAGTCTTTGAGTGGATATATTTTTGTTTTATTCTGCATTTATCAATATTTTAAATTTCATAAGAGGGTAATACTGTATTTAAACAAATATATTAAACTAAATTGTGGGCACTGGGGATGTAGCTTGGTGGTAGAATGCAGGGCCCTGAAGAAATTATGACTGAATAAGAAAGAAAGAAATGAGCATAGAGGAACTCTGGGGAGACTTTAAAAGTTTTCGTAGGATTGGATGAATAGTGATGCTACCATTCGGGCTAACTATGGCTAAGATTTCAAATCTTTAATTAAAATGTTTTTCCTGTTTCAGATATATTTTGATCAGATCCACCCTGACTTCCTTTCCTCAGATTCCTTCTTCTATCTTTCCTGCCACTTTTCTCTCCCAGCTTCATGCGTTCACAGCTAAGTAAGACTGTTGGTGACTTTTCTTCCCTGGAAGTATGCATAGAATTTTTCAGTACTATAAAAAATAGACAGGAAGGATGCAACCTTGAGGTTTTTACCATCTTGATTTCTCCATGTTCTGACTCAGTATGTGATGTCCTCAGCAATCGGGTCTTATCATCAAGGTCTGGAAGGTAAGGACAGTGGTGTCTTACTTTTGTATTGTTCTGATAAAACACCATGACCATGGAAACTTAAGTGAAAGCATTTCATTGGGCTTACAGTTTCATAATTAAGAGTTCATGTGATAGAGTGAAGGCATGGTGGCAGGAACAAGCTGAGAGTTCACACCTCAAAGCCAGTGACACACCTCCTTCAACAAGGCCACACTTCCCAATCCCTCACAAACCGTTCCACCAACTGGGGACCAAGTATTCAAACATATGAGTCTATGGGAGCCGTTCTTACTCAAACCTCCATAGGTGGCAACAGCTTGTAATGGAACCCCACTGACCACCAACAAAAAGAGGTAAATCCATACTTAGCCACAGACTCTTCTTTTGACAGCCTATGTCTGGGAGAGAGTCATTGTTTCTGCTGTTATAGGGTAACTCCTTTTTTCTTGTGTATTTATATTTTAGGAAGCTTCTACAGTAGTAGGTTTCCATGTGGCATGTTCAAAGGTCTTAGTATTTATCCTTCCCTATGCTCACTGCTCTATCCTATCCTCCTATTCCCAACCCCATTAACTCTTTCTGTTCCATTATTCTTCTGCGCCTCCATGCCTTCTGTGTTCTGACCCTCTTCCTTTGAAATCCACTCCATGACCCCTTACTGGAAGCTTCAGTGTCATGTAAACATGTAAAGAGTCAAAGATAAAATTTAAAGTTACATCTATCTATCTATCTATCTATCTATCTATCTATCTATCTATCTATCATCTATCTATTGTGTGTGTATGCATACTCAAGTGTGTACACATGGCTGCATGGGCTCACACATAAGTCATGATGCATGGGAGGAGGCCACAGAATGTCTTGCAAGAGTCAGTTCTTTGCATTAGTTGGATCCAGGGATTGGATTCAGGTTGTCAAGCTTGGTAGCCTTTACCCACTGAACTTTCTCACTAATTTTATTTAAATTAGAAACAAGCTTGCTTCACATGTCAATCCTAGCTCCCTCTCCCTCTCTTCCTCCCTATTTTTATTTTTTGAGACAGGGTCTCTCTACATAGCCCTGGCTGTGTACACACCAGACTGGCTTCAACTCACAGAGATCCACCTGTGTTTGTCTCCTGAGTGCTGGGATTAGAGATTTGTGCCACCACACCTGGCATAGATTTCATTATATATATATACATACAACCACTGTGCTGAGATTATTGGCATGCCATCATGCCCAGCACCAATCTTTCTTTTGATGCCTTTATAAAAACCTACAGAGGTCGCAGTACTGTCTTCCTGTCATCAGCCGAGGGGTGCAGGGGAATGTTTGATATATTCTTTAAGCAGTGAGGAATTAAGGAGCTGAGAAGGGGTGTTTGTTCCTCAGTACTTCAAGGACCCTCACCTTCTACCTTCTAGCTTTCACATGTAGGTATTTAATAGATGTGGTTTATTATTGCTATTTTGTTTTATGTGTATGGGTGCACAAAATGAATACAATACTTGTGGAGACCAGAAGAGGATGTTGGTTTCCCTGGAACTGGAGTTATAGGTGCGGCACCATGTGGGTGCTGGGCACTGAACTCAGGTCCTCTGGATGAGCATCAAGTTCTCTTGACAACAGAGTCCTTTCTCCAGCCTCTTTGTTATTGTTTTAAAGATAGGTCTTATTCTGTAGTCCAGGCTAACCTGGAATTTATGTAGCCCAATCTAGCCTTAAAGGCACATCAATCTTCTTGCCTGAGCCTCCCACGTGCTGAATATACTCACGAACCACCATATCTTGCCTTATAGTACTTAATTAAAATGCTTGGCAAGACCTAGTTTAAAACATTAAATGTAGTAACATCATTAGATCCAGAATCTTGCTTCCTAATGAACTGTAAGAAAGAAAAAGCTAGCTGGGCCTTGGTGGCACATGCCTTTAATCCCAGCACTTGGGAGGCAGAGGCAGGCGGATCTCTGTGAGTTTGAGGCCAGCCTGGTCTACAGAGTGAGTTCCAGGACAGCCTCCAAAACAATACAGAGAAATCCTGTCTTGAAAAACAAACAAGCAAACAAACAAACAAACAAAGCTAAATAACTGCCTAAAGATGTTCACAATTAATTCCATTATAAAAAGTTAAACTCTTTAAACTGGTTAAATCAGTGAAGATCTTCCTTATGTACTGTGTTGTAACTGTGAATGATAATAGTTGCTATGTAGCACCATGGCAACACCAGATGGTAAAAGAGTAGGCTGTATCACATGACTAAAATTTTAAAAATGTGCTTAAAAGGGGGCTATGGGAAAATTTTTAAATAGTATTTTGAGATGAAGGATTTCCCTTCTCACTATTTAAAAATATTATCTTTAGTTTTTTTGGGAGCTAGCTCTTTTAAAGATAAATTAGAATTTTTCCTTTTGAAAATGGCAGTTGGTAGAGTGAAGGGTACTGGAAAACTAGTAGTGATCCCTTTGAAGTTAAAATGAAAGCATTTTAAAGCCAGAATTGCTTTATTTAGCAATATGCACACTGACTATTTAATTTTGTCCTTTAGAAGGGAGTTGGCCTCACACAATTGCTGGGAAGCTAGAATATTGAAGAGGATTGGTAAAAAAGTGGGAGGATCAAAGCCAATGTGATTGGCTTATTCTTCTGCATTACCAAATAAACCAAGCTTTTGAACTGGATCTACTTTAGTCAATATTTGGGTATTTGCTTTGAAGCTATTTGTTTGCGATAATGCCATTATCATCCTCAACAGAGCCAAAGTCTGACCCTGAGATGGTAGAATCTTAACTAATTTTGTCATTTTATAGAAATCGAACCCTTTGAGGACATGATGTACCATTTCTTGTACCTTCTTGTTTTGATTTTGGGTTCAGTGCTAATTTATGACTATCAAAACCTATATACCCCACACTTCATGTTATCACCCTATATTCATAGCTAGAATGGGAACTGGTAACGAGTTGAGAGAGAATAGGAAAAGATAGCACACTGAGGAATTGCAGACCATTGTCACCCTACTGACCAATCCAGCTCTTTCCTTATTGGGACTCATTAGTGACTTTGTCTTAGGACTCAGTTGTACTTCTCTTCTGTTGCACTGCAAGGAGAGAAGTAAGGAAAAGGACACCATGCCAAATAGTTTTAACCTTAGGGCCATTGTTTTTAGCTGCCATTAGGAAGTTAAGTTATAGGGACTACTGCCCTAAACAAAAATAGGTAGAAGACGTTTGCAAGCTGTTCCCCAAAGAAGAAATATAACAAATGAGATTATGTGTAGCAGAATGGATTGTAAATAAGAAAATAAGTCTATTGTAAAGGAAAAGCATTTGTGGGTTTTAGTTTTCAGACTTCGGGCCTTGCAAGGCCTTTTCTTGATGGTCTACTCAGTTCTAGTAAGTGTAATAGGGAGAAGGGATGTGAAGTATACATAGCTTTCACATGGACTCTGTGGCTTTCACACATCTTTTTTTTATCCATACACTATTTTCAAGTAGCATTTACAAGATCATGTGATCTCATGTAGTATGTGGGAAAGGCAGGATTCAGGTAGCTCTCAGCAGCTTATTTTCCTTTCCTGTTCCATAAAACCTGACTCACCTCTGACAGGGAAGTGTCCTCGTGCCTGTCTAGAAGGTGCTGCAGGGACTGGAGAGATAGTTCAGCACTTAAGAGTAGCTCACATAGAGTAGCTCACAACTATCTGTAATTCCAGATCTAGGAGATCCAACAGGCATGCACGTGTGCACATACACGCACATATGCAAAACATGCACACACCCAAACTAAAAGGACAGAAGCCTAATATTTTCCTTTTTAAAAAAGAAGATACTTAGGGTCTCCAGGAAGATAAACCCAGCAGTAAGAATAAAGCAGAACCAAAAGGACTGGAAAGAGAGCACATGTGGCTACTGGAGGCCATCACACTGATAGAGACAAAGATGGGACTTCTACATGAAGCAGTGTCCTGTTCAGTGAGGCTGAGGAGACGAGTGGGTTACCTGTCCATGGCAACTGTGGATTTGGATCTAAAAATCCATCTGGTTAAGGCTTGCTCACCAGGAAGGCGCCTTTAGGAGGTGATGGGACCTGGTGCGGTCTTCAGATTATTGGAGATCTGCTGAGAGGGTTCTTGTGGTACCCTGACCTCATCCTCTTCTTACTTGGTTTCTGGAGACCAAGTAAGAAGTTTTGCTTTACCTTTCACTCCTGCCATTACATGCTGCTCCATCCTTGTGCTGCTCATCCTGCCAGCTCCTGCCCTTCCCCAGGGCTTAGTTCTGCTTTCATGTCACACACATGCATATACGATGTTCCCTCCCTCCCTCCCTCCCTCCTTCCCTCCCTTCCCCTCCCTCTCTCTCTCCCTCTCTCTCTCTCTCTCTCTCTCTCACACACACACACACACACACACACACACACACACACACACTCTCTCTCTCGCATCTACACAGGTAGGCACACATACACATGTGCATGAATATGCACACACGCACAAACATACTCACACACATTCACAAGTACATATGTGCAAACAAGTACACATAAAATGTATAAGTTCACATATAATATATAAAAATGGCTTCATATATTTATAAAATTTAGTGTGTTAGATTTGCCCTTCTGAGTTTGCTTTACTTTGCTTAATATCATAATCTCTAGTTGCATCCTTTCTTTAAACAAGAAACATAATTTCGTTCTTCTTTATGGCAGACTAAAACTCTATTGTGTTTATACACCATATTTTCTTTATCCAATCCATTGGTCTATTGCTGGAATATAGGTGGATTCTATAGCTTGTCTATCATAAATAAGGATCTCTGGGATGTGTTATTTAGAGTCCTTTGGGTATATACCCAGAAGTACTACAGTTATGTAGTATTTCTGTATATTTTTAGTTTTTTGAGAAACTTTCAGATTGGTTTTCATAGTGGCTGAATCAGCACACACCCCCAGCTCTGTATAAGTGTCTCCACCCTCATCCTCACTAGTGTTAATTTTCTTTTCTTTTTATTGCTTGTTTGTTTTCTTAATGAGTGCCATTCTGATGGGGACAGGATGGAATTTCAGTGTCGTTTAAACTTGTGTTTCTCCAGTAGCTAAGGATGCTAGACATTTTTTCCACATGAATATTGGCCATTTCTACTTTATCTTATGAGAACTGGCTGTTCATTCATAAGTTAATTTACTGATTGGGTAGTTTGAGTTTTTGGTATTTAGTGTTTGAGTTCTTAATATAGTCTAGATCTTTTTTTTTTTGTAAAAAGTAACAAATAATAAAAATGTGGGCTTTATTAGTCAACTACAGTCACAATGCAGTCGTCATAGATCTCCCCTTCGGTATTCATCCCACCGAACACGAAACAGAGCGACATGTTAGTCTGACTTTCCTCACCACCCTGAGCCACGTGTACGCCAGCAGCACCCGTTCTCTCAGCTTCACAGTTGAGAATGACAGAATCCGAGTCTTCATTCTCAGAGGTGGACGGCACTGGCCATGGGATGACACACATGGAGTGGTCCAGTCGTCCAGGAGGTAGGAAAGGACCAAACTGAAGGGAGGTCCAATGCTGCTTTTCTGTGTGATACTTGTACATCGTGTTCAGTGCTCCAGTGGGAGTCATTCCTCCAAACACATACACATGTTTTCCCACAGCCACAGCAGCATGGGCAGCGCAGGCCGCTGGAACAGCCCCTGTGGGACTAAGCTTCTGCCATTTCATGTTACTTATATCAATGCAATGGAGATCATCAAAGAACTTGTCCCCTGACAAGCCTCCATGGATGAAGAGTTTTGTACCAGTTGCCACCATCACATGGCCATGCCGAGCAGATGGAGGACTTCCATGTGTCTCTGGCTGAGACCACATCAAAGTGTTTGCGTCAAATACATGCAACTTCACGTCCTGCACAGGCTGGGCACCTCTCTCTCCTCCTCCAAAGACATATAGCTGGTCTCCAATGGCTGCTGATGATGTGTGGAATGTTCTTGGGGATGGCGGGGAGCTGCTCACTTCTGGTGTGGTCCAAGTTCTGGTTTCAGGATCCAAGACTTGTAGACAGTTTCGATTTCCTGACTGGTCCGCACCCCCAAACACCCAGATGCTGTGAGGGGTGCAGGAGGGGATGAAGCTGGCGTGCTCATACCGAGGCAACAGACCTTCCGTGGTGGCCGTGTCCCACTGCTGTGTTCCCAAATCCATGATGTGCACATCTGAGAAGCTTTGGTTTGGATTTGCTCCCCCTACGATGAAGACCTTCCCTCTCTTGGCATCACCAATTGGGGGTAAATAGGAGCAGCTGTGGCCAACTCGAGGGCAGGGTTTGTCTCCAGGGCGAGTCAAGGTGTACCATGTAGCTTTCCTGGGCTTGTCTCCAGGCTCCAAGACTGGTAGCTGCTTCATGATGCCCAATGGGCCCGCGGAGAGAAGTAGGGGAGTTAAAGAAGAGATGCACCGGTGAGGTCCACCTACGGCCTAGGCTACTGACCACAAGGTCAGAGCTCAGAGGGGCCGGCTTCGCAAGAGCCACCTCCTTTACATCTTCTCCCCCGGCCACATCTCCGCGAAGAAGCCAGGATCGGGGAGTAATGGCTGCCTGCTTTCCGCTAATGCGGCCGGGCGGAGACCAGGGACACGGTCCCTTCCACCCAGCTAAGGCACACTTCGTGAGAGGAAGGGAATCCTCTCTCCTCCAAGTGACCCCGCCCAGATATAGTCTAGATCTTAACCTTTGGTCAGATGCAGAGGCAGCAAAGGTTTTCTCCCATCCTGTTGGCTGTTTCTTCATGTGCCTTTTTCTTTTGCTTTGTAAAAGGTCTCTGAACTAAATGCAGTCTTGTTGTCTGCTTGGGCAGTTTCATGGGCCAGTAGAGCTCTTTTCACAAAGTCCTTCCCTATGCTTATACCGTGAAGTGTTTTTCATATGCTTTTTTCTAACAGTTTCAGGTTCGGGTCTAGCAAGATGCAGTAGAAGTTCTTAGAAGAGTATTGGGAATGTATCTTTTCTTTTTCCTTGCTTTCTCGAACCCCTGCTGCACAGCCTTCTCCTTTGCTATACCCCATAAGCAGTGCTTGCTTAATGCTAGGTTGTCAACATCTTGACAAGACTTTTTTTAGGTTATTTTATTTTTTTATATGGGGGAGTGTTTTGCCAGCATGTATGTCTATGTACCATATGTGAGTCTGGTGCCTGGGGAGGCCAGAGAGGGTTATAGATCCACATAGGACTGGTATTATGGTTATGAGCCACTATGTAGGCTCTGGGAATCAAACCTGTGTCCTAGAAGAGCAGCCAGTGGTCTTTAACCACTGAGCCATTTCTGGCTCCTTGCAATTCTTAATCCTTATTTGTTTGGTGTGTGTGTGTGTGTGTGTGTGTGTGTGTGTGTGTGTGTGTGTGTATGAGAGAGAGAGAGAGAGAGAGAGAGAGAGAGAGAGAGAGAGAGAGAGAGAGAGAGAGAGAGAGAGAGTGTCTGGAGTAAGGTAGGGGTGTAGCAGTGACAGTGTGCACCGTACAGGCTTTAGGAGTAAACTTTTTCCTTCCACCATGTGGATCTTGGGGATTGACCCTGGTCATCAGGCTTAGTAGGAGGCACCTTTATACACTGAAACATCTTGTTTACCCCAACATCTTGACTCTTTATTTGTGGCATTCACTATGTAGATCAGGCTGGCCCTAATCTCAGAAATCCACTTGCCTCTGCTTCCTAAGAGGCAGGATCAAAGGCTCGCGTCACCATACCTGACAATTATTAACTTTATATTTGATCTTGGTGTGTAATAAAGCTCGGGGACAGTGGAGTCTGGACTGGTAGATTTGGACCGTTTGCTCCTGCACCTTAGGAAGGACTTTTGGTGTTAGTTTCCTGTTTGCTGTTTCCTGGCTTCTTCTTTTTTTAATTTAAATTAAAAACAATCTTATTTTACATATCAATCCCTTCCATTCTCTCATCCCCCCACCATCTCCCCATCATCCCCCATCCACTCCTCAGAGAGGCTGAGGCCTCCCATGGGGATCATCAAAGTTTGTCACATCCTTTAGGGCAGGACCAAGGCCTGTTCCCCCTATCCCCCCCACCCCCATCTATGCTGAGAGAGTATCCTTCCATAGGGAATGGGCTCCAAAAAGTCAGTTCATGCACACACCCGTGTTCAGTCTTAGGCAGGCTCCCCAGCTGTTGTGAGCTCCCACTTGCTCAGGTCAGCTGTTTCTGTGGGTTTCTTTAGCCTGGTCTTGACCCCTTTGCTCATCACTCCTCCCTCTCTGCAACTGGATTCCAGGAGTTCAGTTCAGTGTTTAGCTGTGGGTTTCTTTGCTTCTGCTTCTATCAGCTACTGGATGAAGGCTCTGTGATGGCATTTAAGGCAGTCACCAATCTCATCGTATAGGGTGTTTCCTGGCTTCTACCTCATGTCTGCTGTACCTCCCGCATGAGTCACACGAGGCAGGGAGGACCTGGGCTGTCAAGGATGCTGGAACCTCTTGGTCTTGTGGGGTGCATCATTGGATACCTCCACCATTGGCAGCTGTGTTTGTAAATTTGGTAGGCAGCTGACCGCAGGGTCTGGGTCACTGAACTAACCCATCCAGGGTTCAGGGACTTAATATGTCTGAATATGGAGGGTTACAGCTCCTTGACATCCTTGTTTGCCATGGAATGCATAGGTGGTCTGGTGGCCTACTCTGTGGGCTGCCTCAGCATGCACTTGTTGGGCACCTGTGGTACTGAAGCATCCTTCCAGCTCCAGTGTGGTAATTTTTTTTTTCTGTCTTTGGGGGATTGCCACCCAGTCCAAATCAATGCACGGAGACTTATTCTATATACCTCTTTCCTTCTTACTCCATGGCTGGTTGTGTGACTGGGTAGCTGGCCCCTGGAGTCCTCTTCTCCTGAGAAAAGGGCTGTCCTTCTGCTCAGTTAACACTAAAGAACCCTCACTACACTTAGTCCCCCCACCACTTCCTGTCAGCTAGCTGCTGATTCACTCTCCTGACCCCTGTAACACATCTTTGCATCGTTAACAAAGGTAGCAGAAACAAATGTAATGCACCTTTACATAGTTAAAATAATATTCCTCATCTCCCCGGAAGGAAGGAGCTGCACTTTTTCAGATGAGTCAGTAGCTAAGACTTAGAAGTGGCTTCTCTGCCTCCTTCCAACACCCTAGTCCGACTGGGTTTTTCCCTGTTGGATGGTTTGAGTTACACACTGTGAATGAGCTGTCAGATGTGTGCGTGTGTGCGTGTGTGTATTCTGTAATTTCAGTGATTGCACATATAAGTGGTCTTACAGTGGCATATAAAACTGACTTGCACAGCACAGAGGAAATGGTGGAATTTATGCTAGTAATTAACATTTTTCTATATTTGTGACCCTGCACAATATTGCTAGCCACTATATTGATGTGTTTC
Source organism: Mesocricetus auratus (assembly GCF_017639785.1). Classification (NCBI taxonomy): domain Eukaryota; kingdom Metazoa; phylum Chordata; class Mammalia; order Rodentia; family Cricetidae; genus Mesocricetus; species Mesocricetus auratus. The sequence continues at coordinate 3,680,653 of NW_024429199.1, forward strand.
AAAGTGATTCATAAACTCCACTAGTAGTCAGGTCATGGAAAGATGCATGAAATGTGATGTATGATAAATGGATTGTGTGCAAGCTGTGGCCAGCTGAGTCATACCACCATCTGCACTGTATTTCCAGCACATGCGTTATATCCCTGCTGTATGTGGCATTTTCTTCTAGAACTGCTTTAGTCTAAGCACGATAGATTCCTTTCCAACCAGAACTTAATTTACTTCCTATCCTTCTGACTTTTGGTTTCTTTGTTTTTGACTTTGGGAGTCCGGGAACCTTTTGTTGCTGTTTTGAGACAGGATCTCACTATGTAGTCCCAGCTGTCCTGGAACTTAAGGAGATCAGCCTGTCGCTGCCTCTGAAGTGTTGGGATTAAAGGTGCATGCCACTATGCCAGCCCCCCCCCCCCCATGAAAAACAGCCCTATTGTTTGTTTTGAGCACTTGCTTTAGTTTCTTTTCTGTTGCTGTGACAATATGCCCTGACAAAAGCAATTCACAGGGAAGGGAGTTAGTTCAGCATAGCAGGGAAGTCACAGCTGCTAGAGGTGAGGGAGTTGGTCACATGACATCTGTAGTCAGGATCTGAGAGCAATGATTGATGATGCATGCTGTGCTCAGTTGACTCCTTTGTCTTCCCCTTCATTGAAGTGCTGCTACCCACAGTCAGATGGGTTCTCCACCTAATTAACTCAGTTAGGAAAATCTCCCACAGACTAATTTGCTCTGGTCAGTTTTTTTTTTTTTAATTGTGATTCTAGATTGTGTCAAGTTGACAATGAAAACTGCCCATCAAAACCCTCCTGTGTAATAGTACTCCTAGGGACCACCCATCAAAGCCCTCCTGTGTAATAGCCCTTCTGCTCACCCCTCATTGGCAGCCTATGTGTTCTGCCCTCACAGGTCTGGAACCCTATTAACTTTTAGTCTACTTCTTGGCATTCTTTGGAACTCACCTTAGTTGCTGCACCGGACAATTTTATGTCAACTTGACCACAAACTAAAGTCATCTGAGAGGAGGAACTTCAATTAAGAAAATGCCTCCAGAAGATCAGGCTGCAGGCAAGCCTGAAGAGCATTTTCTTAATTAGTGATTCATGTTGGAGGGCCTAGCTCATTGTGGGTACTCCCATCCCTGGGCTGGTGATCCTGGGTTCTATAAGAAAGCAGGGTGAGCAAGCCATGAGGAGCAAGCCAGTAAGCAGCTCCTCTCTAGGGTCTCTGCATCAGCTCCTGCCTTCCAGCTCCTGCCCTGTTGTGGTTCCTGTCCTGACTGCCTTTGATGATGAGTAGTGATGTGGAAGTGTGAGTCAAATAAACCCTTTCCTCCCCAACTTGCTTTTTGGTCATGGTGTTTCATCACAGCAATAGAAACTCTAAGACAGCTTCATAGTCAAAGACCAATAAGCTTTGGGATTTTAAAGAGGGACCCAGAGCCAGGAATATAGCTCAGTGGTAAAGCACTTCCCATGGGTCTAATCTCCAGTACTGCAAGAAAACAAAATTGGTGGCTGGTGAGATGGCAAGAGAAGGTGCCTGCTGCCAAACCTGATGGCCTGAGTCCATTTCTAGAGCCCACATGGTGGAAGGAGAGAGTGACTCTTGCAAGTTGTCCTCTGACTTCCTCAACTACGCCCTGGCATGAACCCTCCTTCAGACAAACAAACACAAACACAGAAGTAAAAAGTGACCTGAGGTGGAAGCCCTGGTGCCTGTTACTCTAAAGGAACTCTGACCATAGTTGGGGCTGGGTTTTTCCAGACAGGAGAAACTTTAAAAATGGCTTGGTTGCCCATGAGAACGCCTTTCTCCACAGTGGGCTGGCAAGGGAGAAGCCCTGACTTTTAAAGCTGCCAGGGTATGAGAGCCTCTTGCTGCAGCCCCTTGATGCACACTAGCGCCTGGTTCAGGTGAGGGCTCCTGTTCTCACCACGCTCAGCTCAGCTCAGGCTTCCTGCTTCCCTAGAGAGAACTGGTGGTTTCTGGTCCAGGTGGGAGGGGTGCTCAGCACAGTCACTGGATACTGTTGCTGGTATTTACCCTCTGTTTGTCCTCATTATGAACCATCCCATCTGGATAGTAAATGCCATGTTACCTACTCAGTATAATGTCTTTACACTTGTCTTGCTTGTTGCATTATTAACTTTCATTTTAGAAAGATCAGCTTCATCTTGGAGCCAAGTGTGATCTGGATCTCATTACTTCCTGTGTTTGCTTTTATTCTCATGAGCTTTTCTGTTTTATCCCATTCTGCCCCCTATCATCATTTCATCAGGCTGGTGGCGCCATGTTCAATAGGAACTTGGTTTTTGGAGCCTTTGTTCCCCTCCCCCCCTTATCTGTCCTGTCTTCTCTGTCAAGAATAATCTCTGATGTTTAACTGTGCATGGTAATCCTAACAGCAAGACTGCTTCCAAACTTGGAAGAAGTCTAGTAGAGTGTAAAAGAATCCTTTCCCTATCATCCTCTCATTGCTTTCTGGATCAATTATTTATTTCCTTGTGTAATTCACATCCACGCTGAAGGATGCGTCAGTGGAGCTCAGCACTTGCTGCCTTAAAGGGTCTTGCTCTGGTATCAGCTGCCTTCTACAGAGTGTAACTTAGAATTGACTGTGGAAAACCCTTTGGCTGAGAGTTTTTGCTCGCTATTTGGCTTGTTAGATCCTCTCACTTGTCTGACTTTGTGTCCACTCACTGAGACAGTGAGAGCTCTGAATAAGGGCTTGACTGAAGGGACAGCTAAAGTCTGAGGTGTGCCTTGGTGGAGGTGTTGCCTTGGGTGGTAGAGTTAGGTCTTTGCTCTCCTCCACACTGACTTCTGGGAGCTCTGCTCCATCCTTTCTAACCTGAAGGAGGCTTGTGTGATGATACATCAGGACAACACGTGCTTTCATTCCTCCCTTAGTCATTTCCAGGAAGCCCTAGATGGGATCGGTAGTCCCAGAAGGAGCAAGAAAGCCAGCGCCACAGGCAGGAGTCGGGGTGGTTGGGTGCAGGTTGTACTGCTGGGGTTGTTAGATGGGCAGTGGAGAGCCCGTCAACCTTGTGAAGGCCTGAGGAGGAGGCTGGAGATCCAGGGTGATTTTATGATATCGGAGGAGGGGGTCCTGATGAGTAGTGGGCTTTATTTGGCTAGAAGTAATTCAGGGTTGGGTGATGGGGGCCCTGCGTTTTCAGCCCTTATTGAGTGCCGAAGAACACTTTTGCTCTGTGAAGTCCTTATGACCTTATCTGGCTTAGGTTATTGAGTGGGAATGACAGGGAACAATACTTTTTGGTGTAATCTTCAAAAAATTATTTTGTTTTGCTTTGTAGGCCAAATTGTACTCAAACTACATGGCTCCTGACAAGCACTCTGCACTGGCCAATTTTATTTTTATAAGTTAGGCTTGCTGTGTAGCCCAGGTTGGTCACAAATCTCTGCTCGTCTTGACTCAGCCTCTTGAGTAGTAGTGTATTTCTATTTCTCAGATAGTCTTTAGTGTGATATAAACATATGTCTCTAAAATCATGAAAGTTGAACATGTTCTTTATAGACTTTCTTTCTACAGGAAAAGCAAATGCCTATAAATTCTGCTTACCAGCTGTTAGTTATTCCTTCATCCATTAATAGTTGCCAGAGTTCAGTCCATCGTACAGTGTCTGTTAATTAGTGAGACAGGTGCTCATGACTGGATGGCACATCTTTAAACATGGTTTACCTCAACCTCAATACAGGTGTGGGGGGAATGTAAGTAGAGTTGGGAAAATAATTTAATCAGGGAAGGATTTTGTTAAAAATAGCCTAAATTTAATCAATAAAATGAATTTTAACTGCAAGTCTAATTGTTGGTTCCAATGACATTTTAATACATGAAATCTGTTTTAGCTCTTTCTTCTGTTCTTAACCATATTCAACTTTATGAGCAGTATTATTAAATTACTGATAACCATGTAGTCCCTCTCTATCAGTAATGGGAATATTCGGAAATAAACCTCTGTAGAAGTGGTAGCAGGTTTTAATAAATGTGTATTGGTGTGGAGAGGTTATCATTTACCTTCTTGTGAAGTCTGCAGACAAATGGCACATTTACTATTATATTATGAACTACAGTAACTTCACTGAAAAACTTGTTTGGGCGGCTTCATTCACTGGCAAGGTGTTCTTTGTGAGCATCCCATGGCAGTGGCCTTGAGATCCCATCCACTCTAGGATTTCTAGACATTAAGAAGAATGTGATTTCCTTGGCATTTATGATGCTAAGTAGCTTCTACAACTTCCCATATTCTTGAATATCAATTATTATTTATACTCAATATTTGTTAGAACTTATTCAGATGCTTTATAAAAAAGGAAGTCTTTGTACTTTTTCCTGCTAGTTTATCCTTTGTGATACTGAAATACTACTTTCTATAAACATGAAGAAGCTAAGGTTCAGATTGACTAGATGAACAGACCTCTAGCAAAGTTAGGAGATAAACAGGTCTTCAGTTCTCCATGGTCCTGCCTCCTGCTGTACTGATGCTGATCGGTCACGCTTGCCTTACACTCTTAGAGAAGACAGGCATAGCAGCGAGAAATGTGAAGCAGTGTGACTTTCCTCAGACACAGGTGTATTTTATGCTGTGTGCTTGTGTGTTTGAGGTGTTTGTCTTAAATGTCTGTATTAAAATCACCAGTGCAGTAGTTTCTCTGTATTCGTGTGTGTGTGTGTGTGTGTGTGTGTGTGTGTGTGTGTGTGAGAGAGAGAGAGAGAGAGAGAGAGAGAGAGACAGACAGACAGACAGACAGACAGACAGACAGACAGGCAGGCAGGCAGGCAGACAGGCAGGCAGGCAGGCAGGCAGATAGATTTTGATGTATAGCCCAGATGAGTCTCTAAGCTCTCAATCCTTTTGCCCCAGACTTGAGTGCTAGGAACAGACATGTACTCTGTGTGTGTGTGTGTGTGTGTGTGTGTGTGTGTGTGTGTGTGTGTGTGTGTGTGATGTGGGGAACAGACATGTACCACCACTGTGTCTAGTGTTGTGTATGTGTGTTGGGGACAGTGCTCTGTGGTCCCTGGCCTCCTCCCAATTCTCTTCCTCCTCTTCTTCTTTCTCCTTACAGGGTTTTACTGTGTAGCCCTGGCTGTTATGAATTCACAATGTAGACTAAGCTGGCCCCAAACTCACAGAGATCTGCCTGCTTTGTAGTGCTGGTAATAAAGTCATGCACACCATACCTGGTGGGTCTTCTTTTTAGTGGATGCTGATCCATTGGCTAATTTCTCCTTATACTGTGGACTTACACAGTTGCAGTTGAAGGGTAGGTGGAAAGGATACATAGTAACTTAGACTGAAATATGTATGGGAGTGTTAGATTAATGAGATTAATGCCATTACTGACAGCTGTGCCAGAGATGAAGCATGAGATAAATTTGTTAATTACCACATTTCTTCTTGACCTACTTAGATTCATGTTAGGCAGTCTGTGGCTATTTTAGGATGTTGTAATACATCTACATAGCACTTTCTAGTTTGTTTTTACATATTTGCTTCTCATAAGAAACCCGTTGAGTGAGATGACATGGTTGTTTTTGTATCACATGAAGAAATCAAGCTTGGAGGTAGTATAACACTATGATTAGGAATACATGTTACATTTTATAGGGATTATATGAACCAGACTGTAAGACCAGCTCTACCAAGTTTTTTTGTTTTGTTTTGCTTTTTGGAGACACAGGGTGTCATATAACCCAGGCAGGCCTCAAACTTGCTGTGTAGTTAAGGCCCACCTTGACCTTTTGGTTCTTCTGGCTCCACCTCCTGAGTGCTGGGGGTTACAGGTGTGCACCATTCTCCCCAGCCCAGCTCTACCAATTTCCAGCAGAGTAGTCCTGTAGCAGTTTTATTTAAGGTCTGTGTTCATGTGTGTGCCTGTGTGTGCCATGGCACATGTGTGAAAGTCAGAAAACTCAATTCTCTCTACCATGTGGGTCCTGTGGATTGAATTCAAGCACCTTTACTTGCTGAGACATCTTGCTGGCTTATAACTTGTTTATTTTCTAATAAATGTGTACCATGTGTGTGTCTGGTGCACACAGAGGCCAGAAGAATGCTTTAGATTCACTGGAACTGGAGTTATGGATGGTGGAAAGCCACCACATGGACCTGGGAACCAAACCTGGGTCCTCTGCAAGAGCAAGTGCTCTAAACTGCTGAGCCATCTCTGCAGCCCTATCCTACCCCATTTTTTGATAAGGGTCTATCATTGGAACCCTGGGCTTACTTATTAGTCTAGGCTAACTGGCAAGTGGACTCCATGGATCCGCTTGTTTCTGCTTCCACAGAACTGAGATTACAAGCACCAGCCACCACACCCAGTTCTGCCACCATGCTGAGTTCTCATGTTTGTAGGGCAGGTACTTTACCGACTGAGCTGTAGCTCCAATTCTGGAATTGGTGGGCACTTTAAACAATAGTGAAGAATAAAGTGGCGGAAACAGGGACCTGTGAAATGTCTCAGTAGTTAAGAGTAGAGACCAGGTGGTGTGGGGGCTTGTCAGAAATGGTAGAGAGTTGGGCTTTTCTGCACCATCGTTTTGAGCAAGGCAGTGATGTGTTCAGGTTGAGCAGACACTAGGCCAGGAGCAGTGAAGGAAACAAATGCACAGCAGGCATATTTCTCCTGATGTCATTCAGAGCCTTCCGTGTGTGACAGATGAGCAATTAGCACAGCACTCAGCCTTCCTGCTTATCTACTTGTGCACTAATCTGATAATCGATAATACTTATCATGTATTCTCAATAGTTATGTATGAAATAACTTATGGTTCTTACTATCTGTGAATGAATCTGTTTGTTCTAATTGCATAAAGTGGCCTAGGGTAGGGAGGTATGCAGAGAATATCTGAACCTTGATTACAAAATAGGCATTAGGTAGTAGGGGAGTGACAGGAAAAAGCAAGATCACTTAGTACATGAAGATAAGGGTCATCGTTGACACCATGACTCCTTCTAGCTGCTCCAGGCCAGTGGTGACTGGACCACGTACATCTCTCCCTGGCCACCAGGTGAACATAAGCAGGGCTGCCTTGCTGCTGCCTTGCTGCTGCTGCTGCCTTGCTCTGAGGCCTTCTCATCTCTGCCAAGTATGGAAGGGACAGTGACACCTGTGAGTTCTCTCTGCAAGAGCTCTAGCTCCTCAGAAGTTTGCTTCTTTGAATCACCCTGTAAGTTTAGATATTAGAACTGATCAATTCACCTTGCAATGATTTGTTGATTTGTATAGTTATTACAGTAATACGAATTTACTGAGTGCTTACTAAGAACTGGTTCCAAGCTCTTGTACCCCATTATTCTTTCATCTGTTCCCATTTAACAATAAAGAAAGCGAGGTTAATTAATCTTTCTTAGGTCTGACAGTTGGTCAGTGATAGCAGCCTTCAAAACCCTGTTTAACCATCTATTAGAGGATATGTTCTTGGTTGTTTCTTCACAATCATACGTTCGATAATTTTTATTGGTTACTTAATGTTCCTATAAGGAGAAATGGTGCTCTTCCTTGTGGAGAAGGAAGCCTGTCCGATGGAGTAACAGCTGGCTTATTTAAGGAAATATCAGCCAGGCATGCTGGTGTGCTCCAGCTCTTAATTCCACAACTTGCAAGCTGGATGGGGGAAGATCAGGAGTCATCCTGGGCTACCGAGTGAGTCTGGGGAGGACATGAGGCTGTCTTAAAAATAATGATGATGATGACTGTCGAGATGAAATGAGTTTGATCCCTAGAAGTAGAGAACTGACTGAACATTTGTCCTCTGACCTCTGCAGGCCTGCCATGCCACGCTTGTTCGCACACTCACACATACGCAATAATAATACATTTTAAACTTTAAAGATTTACTTATTTTTATTTCTATTTTATATGTGAATGCTTTGCCTGCATGTATAATGAGTGTATGGCACATGTGTCGGGTAACCAAGGAGGCTAGAAGAGGGTGTTTGATCCTCCTGGACTGGAGTTATGGGTGGTTGTAAACTGCTGGAGTTGTTGGGAACTGAGCCTCTGCAAGAACATTCAGTGCTCTTAACAGAGCCACAACTATAGTCCCTTGAAAATAGTTTTGAGCCTGGGGGTGGTGGTGCACGCCTTTAATCCCAGCACTCAGGAGGCAGAGTTTGAGGCCAGTCTGCTCTACAAAGCTACACAGAGAAACCCTGTCTCGAAAAACCAAAAAAAATTTTTAATCAATAAATAGAAGAAATATAGAAGTCAGTTCTATAGCAACACACTGTTCGCATACATTCTGAGAGTCATTTGTAGGCCACAGAACTGAAACATTACGGAAGGCTGATTATCCAGCGTGGAACTGAACTTTGCTTCCTCACAGTAAATGTGTTGTCTGTTGTAGTAGGGTCTTTAAGATGACTGACTGTGGTTACCTCTTCAGTTTTGTTTTGTTTTTATTAAACAGTAGTAGATCTGAGAATCAAGAAAAATCTTTACCCTGACATTCTAAATACTCATTTCCAGGTCTCTTTTGTCTGTGTGTATATCATTTATAAGTGGTCATGAGACAGCTACTCATTTTCCATTTAGCATTTTTTAAGATAACAGACTTTGGAGTTAAGCAGTCTCCAGTGAAAAGGAAAAGATTGGGCTATGCAAAGGTTACAAGGCATTCATAATTGATAGGGATGATGCTTACCAGGCAGCCCACGTCAGTTTTGGATCTGGCCTTGGAAGGAGCAGCTGTGTGTTTGGACATTGGAAACTTCATCTTTCCAGACAGTCTGTCAGGCTTCCAAGAAGCCGAGGGAAATGGAAAAATACAGTGATTGAGAGCTCATGTGTTACTGCTAACAAGCTGGTGGGGCGCTCAGAGAAGAGGAAGTGCGGTCCCCCAGAGTGTGTTTTAATTGTGGTTAAACTTTAACAGTAGACAGTGCACACAGTTTGCCAGAGTTATCAGCAGTTTGGTCTTGTCAATGACTTTATGTTTAATAATTTTAACAGGGTGCAAGAATAAAATGCTTAACGAATATTGTGCTAAAACTGTTACTCTGTATGCAAATTTAGTTTAGCTAAAGGTGGTTTTAGAATTTCAAACAGACCTGTTGTGTACTGGGCTTAAAGTATTCAAATGCTTCCATGACAGAACCCTTAGGATGAGATCCCATGTTCAGGACATCACCGACAACTTCCCTGATCCAACTCTCTCTAAGTTTGTTTTTCTTAGTTTTTAAAGTGTGCATGCATGCATGTGTGTGGCATGAATACATGCATGTGCACGTATGATGTGGTGCTCTGCTTCTTCTCTGTGGGCTCTGGGGATGGAACTCAGGTGGTCAGATTTGGTGGCTAGCACCTTCATCTGACGAGCCATTTTGCTTGATTCCAATTCCAACTTTTTCTCCTAGTCCTTTAGATATGACAAGATAACTTCAGTAAAAGCAGGAAGAAAGCAGAAATCTGTTAATTCTGTACAACACCAGTAAAAGTCAGGGTTTTTGTTGTTTTGTATATGTGTGTGTGTGTGTGTGTGTGTGTGTGTGGTGTTAGGGATAAAACCCACAGCTTCATGCATGCCAGACAATGTTCTGCTGCACCTGCAGACTTCAAAGCAAATGTAGTAATTGTGGATGTGGCCTCTGGAAGACAGCTGAATTATCCAGCTGAATTAGACAGCTGACAGTCTTCAGTGAATCTCTCCTCTACCATTGCCATTTCCTTTGTATTTGCATGTAAAAATGCTTAGCGGGGGCATGTGGATGACCTGTATGTTTTGGGGGAGCTCTAGTTGGATGACCACTATTGTATTCTTAGTACTGGGTCTCTTTGGTGCCATGGGTATGAACCTGACCTGGGAAGCCTGCAGGTTTACCATACAGAAAGCCCCTCGCTTTAACTGTTGCCACTTACCAGCACATACAGACCACTCTCTGCCTTAGATGTGGCTTCCATTTAGCTACATTCACATGCTGTTTTTTCTCTGAAACATGTATTATCTGCTATGATAACTGACTAGCTTTTCCCCACCATGAGCATGTGTGAGTGTGCACACCTACACTTGTACATGAGGTAAGTCCTGCTCTATTGCTCTCCACCTTGTTCCCATGAGAGAGGGTCTCTCACTGAACCCTGGAGTTCCAGTGGTTCTCCTGTCCGCATTCCCTCTACAGCTGGGTTTACAGATATGCATGTGACCATGCCTGGCTTTTTACATGGATTTGAAGGATTTGTATGTGTTCTCATGCCTCACAGTCACCCCAATTCCAGCTAAAGGATGTAGAATAGTCAGAAGAAATGTAAGTAGCTAAGAACACGATCTTGATTATGGCTGTCTTTGCATCCTGACAGGGTTACTTATCAGTGGTGAAATATTGAACAAGGACATTCATAATGTTATTCCAGGGACATGCAAAGCACCACCTGCCTTATGGTGAAGCATAAGACATGTCAGATTTTTTCTAATAATAAAAGTAATACATTGTTAAATGTGTGTAGAATTCAGAAAATCTTGCTTAGCAAGAACTGGAATGAATAAATGGTTGCCTTTGTGAGGATGGCAGGAATATTTTGTGCTGGGAAGTATGATAGTACAACTAAGACTGTAATTCCTGGTCTTGAACCTGTAATATAGTTGTTTTGTTCACCAGGATGGTTTGCTTAGAAAAGAATTCTTTTTAAACCCCCAAATCATTCCTCTGCCACTGATAAATCAATACATTTGATCCATTTGGTGAGTGAATCTTCAGAGAACCGACTGTGCCTGCTCTCTTACTAACTATCTCCGTGGCTGTTTGGAGATTCAGTCACTGTGAACCTCGCCTATCTTGCCAGTGAAATGTAGTCACTGCTCCTTGTTGGCAGAGTTGCTGCAAACACTTAGTGACAGCTGTGTATGCAGAGTTGGTGGTTGTGTGCCTGGCCCTTTGGGTTTTCTTTTTTCTTTTCTTTTCTTTTTGATATCTTTTTTGTTGGTTCTCTTTAAGATCTGACCAACACTGGAATTAAATTCTTTATCCTCCTTTCCCTTTCAAGTTACCTCAGGGAGGAAATCCAGGAGCTTTGCAGAGCTTGCCACAAATCTCTGAAAAGCCACATGTAAGCAAAATGAGCGTTTTCACTGGACTTGGTTGCAGGCATGCCTGCCCATAACAACTTTAGTCCATGGGAGTTGAGGCAGGAAGATTTCTCAGAAAGGCAAAAAATAAAAGAAAATAAAAAGCAATGCAGAGGGAGTGACTGATTCTGGTTTCCCACTTCACACCAAGGTTAGGAGCTGTTAATGTTCACAAGCAACGGTATTTTATCACTTTACTGTGTAGGTATAGGAAGGTATAAAACTTATGTATGTACAGGAATGCACGAGGCATAAATGTAGTTTCTCTTTTTCTTTTTCTTTTTCTTTTTTGGTTTTACGAGACAGGGTTTCTCTGTATTGTTTTGGAGGCTGTTGGTCCAGCCCGGCCTCGAACTCACAGAGATTCACCTGCCTCTGCCTCCCGAGTGCTGGGATTAAAGGCGTGCGCCACCACCGCCCAGCTAAATGTAGTTTCAAGAATGATAATGAGCATCTTTACCAAGAAGACATTGTGGGGCTGCAGAGGTGGTGCAGATGTTATGAGCCTGAACTGTCTTGACAAGAGCAACCAGTACATATACATCTCTGAAATAGTGTTTGCTCTTAATAAATGTTACTGAGCTTTGTGTTGGGGTATGGAAGGACAGTGGTTTGAGATTAACAGAAAGTTTACCTTGGAATTTATCCTAGACCTACTTCTATTACTTGTACTTGGGTAAACCCCTTTGAAAGTAAGCAGCCCTCACCACCCTCTTGAAGTCGAGAACACTGTAGCTGCCTCAAACAACCCCGCTGGCCTCTAAGCCGTGTAAGGTGTAATATTCCCTCTGAAATTTTAAGTAGCACATGCTGTTATGAAGGAACAGCAAGATAAAGCTTTATGGTTTTCTGAAATTCCACAAAGCAGCCTATCTATCAGTACAGTTAGGCTTTTTCTTCAGTTTCCTGTGTTACTAGTTTAGCTTTGCAAATACCCTCATTACTACAGGAGTAATTTCTTTTGGCTTTCAAGGGTTCTGGCCAGTTAGTAATTAAACTATGATTGCGACTAAGATAGACCTGTTATGAGCATGGAACTTTTGTTGCCTCCCACATCTTCCCCAGCCCAGGAAGCTATGCTCTGACTTGCCTTAGGGAATCTGCCTGTGTCTTGTATACTTGATCTACAAATTCAATCTTTTCCTAAGAATTGTGATCATAGTTTCCAATCTTGAGACAGATTTTTATGACTCTTTTGCAGTAGTGTTCTCTATGTGCTATTTGCTAGTTTTACTGCTGTGTTTATGTGATTTTAAAGACTTGGTCATATACCTTGATTGGTTTCACTAATGTTGGTGTCAGTTTTCTTCATAAAATTAATTTTTATTTTATGTGAATGCATGTGCACACTGCACATGTGTGTGTCTGTGTGTGTGTGTGCACATGCTCATACTCAAGTAATCCAGAAGGTGGGATTGTATTCCTTGGAGCTGGAGGCATTTGAGAATGGGTGCTGCATTGTAAATCCAGTCCTTTGATAGAACACTAAGTGTCTTTAACCACTGAGCCATCTCTCCTGCTTGCTAAAGTTAATTTTTATGATTATTGATTGTTTATACCTTTAGTATAAAAGATCAGCCTTCTAGAGAGCTTATAATGCAAGAATGGCATTCTCCTGCCATGTTCTCCCTCTTTGGCACTCCTATTAGAAAGGCAATGGCTTTTTAACTCATTTATTTCTCATGGTTATCTTATCTTTATATTTTAAGATAATATGCCAATATGTCTATATTTTGAATTTTCGAACTAGGCTTCTACAACTATCCTTCAATGGAAGATGGAGATTTCACTCTCTTCCACTCTTTTCTCAGTCTCTTATTGCAGGCTGTGTGACTTATTAAAACAGTTAAAAGGCAGACTAATGTACACTGAGTGAGGCACTCTACTCAAATACAAGCCTTACTACACTCAACATTTGTGTGAATGTTTTAAAATCTTAGTTACTAAATTTCCTCAACTGGACAGGTGGAAGGGCTTAATGCTATGCTTTGGATTTATTTCCCCAAAGTTCATCTATTAGATTCTTTTGGAGTTTTTAGACACTGTCTCTCTAGTATGCGGCCCTGGCAGCCAGTTCATGTTATTCTATTATTGGAGCACAAAACAGGCTAAGGTACTTAATAGGAAGCATCTAGACTCTGCTGGCATAGCATTTTAAATAAATTCCAATTGCCATCACCAACATCATCTGTGGAAGAGGCTGGTATGACCGTTAGTGGTGAGCTGGCCAGCTGCAATCCTTCCTTCCAGGCCTTGCCTGGCATGCTTGTGGTATGGGGAAGAACAAAATTTGAACCCCTGAGGACAGGATACCGTGAAAGACAAGAGAAGCCCAGAGGGACTGGTTAAGCAGACTCAGCTTCTTCTACCAAAGGCACCAGTAAGCCAGGTTCTTTACCCCAGAGCAGTCACTAGACTGTGGGATAGTCCCTGCATTGGCTCTGATGGGAAGTCCCTGACTGGGTCAGAGGCCAGAGAATGAGGGAGGTTCCCTGTTACAGATCTCTACTTGCACAATATCAGGATAGTTGTTATCTGGGTTCGTATTTGGGCTTTCCTCAACATAGCAACTTACTGTGCTGCCTCTAAAAGTTCATAACACCCCAAATTGTAAATGTGAGGTATGTTTTTCAGGAAAATTAGCTGTGTTGCATTTCTCTGCTTCCTTTGAAAGGGGTTCCTTCCAGCAAGTAGTGGCCAAATCCAGCAACATTCTGAGATTGTTTCTGGCTGACTGCTGCCCAAATTTGTTTAAAACGGAGAAATTCTCTGGGCATGGTGACCACATCTATATTCTAGCACTTGCAAGTTTAAGGCCACTCCGTCTACATAGTGACTTCCAGACCAGCCAAGGTTACACAGTGAGACCTGGTTTCAAAACAAGACAAGGGGCTGGAGAGATGGCTTATTGGTTAGGACCACTGACTGCTTTTCCTGAGGACCCAGGTTCAATTCCCTATACTCACAAGGCAGCTCACAGCTGTCCATAACTCTAGTTTCAGGGGATCTGATGCCCTTTTCTAACCTCTATGGGTACCAGGCACAGACATACATGAAGACAAAACACCTATATACATTAAATAAATAAGGAATTAATTAAAAACAGAACACCTGTCTTCCAAAATCAAAACCAAATCTAGACAAACAACAACACTCAAAATACAGAAATTCATAAAATTCTCTATGATATAAAAAAACCAAAACTTTCAGGGATCAGAGAGATGGCACTGTGGTCAAGAGCACTTACTGCTCTTGCAGAGGACTCAGGTTCAGTTCCTGACACCCACTTGGTGACTCACAATCATCTGTAACTCCAGTTCCAGAGAATCTAATACCCTCTTCTGGTCACTGTAGGCATTTGCATGCATATGGTACATAGGGATATATGCAGGGAAAACACCTGTACATATAAAATTTTTTAAAAATAAAAAAACAAGAATTTGAATGTGTGTGTGTGAGAGAGAGAGACAGAGAGACAGAGAGAGAGAGAGAGAGAGAGAGAGAGAGAGAGAGAGAGAGGGAGGGAGGGAGGGAGGGAGGGAGAGAGAGAGAGAGAGAGAGAGAAAGAGAGAGAGAGAGAGAGAGAGAGAGAGAGACAGAGAGAGAGACTTCAGCTATTATTCCTTAGGATTTTGTCTTGTTTTGAGCCTGCAGCTCACTTCCTAAACTAGGCTGGATGATGACCAGTGAGCCCCAGGGAACCATCTGTGTCCACTTCTTTAGTACTGAGATTATAAAAGCATGTGTCACCCCACCTGTCTTCTTTACATTGGTCTGGGGATCCAACTCTGTCACTTTATCAACTAAAGATCTCTTTAACATTAAAATAGTTTTATTTATGTATGTGTTTATGTCATCTGTCTGTCTGTCTGTCTATCTCTGGGTACATGGAAACTAGATAGAAGAGGCTATCCAGTGTCTGTTCTTTGCCTGTAATTCTCTGTGTTCCCCTGAGATACTCTTTCACTGAACCTGTGGCTAGGCTGGCAGCCATCGAGTCCCAGATAGTTGATCCTCATGTCTCTGCCCCCTGCTCCACTTTGCCCTCACCCCGCCCATCATACTGGGGTTGTAGGTGTGCTTGGCTGGTCTTGGCTTTCCGTTATGGTGGGGATTTGTGTTAAGCCCTCATGCTTGTGCAGTGAGTACTCTTATTCCCTGAGCCTGCTCCCAGCACCTAGGAATCTTGCTCTGAGCTACAGTTTTAGAAAGAGATGTCTACTTCATGCTCAGGATACTGAGTAAGCTGCTTTCATTTTCAAACAAATCACATCTTTCCTTTACCCCATTCCTGGATCTGCTTGTTTTCTTTGTTCTTAGACTCTGCTTGTCACTGCCATTGTCACTTTCCCAGACACTTTATCATCTGTTTCTGCCTAGTGAATCTTTAGAGCTCTTGATTCTCTTACATCCGCTGGGTCCAATTTCTTGGCACCTTATTGCTTCTGAATTTGGATCATTGTCATTATCACTTGATGTAGTCTTCTAATTTCTTCCCAGTTTTCCATATGAGTAGTCTTTTCTCCAAAACCAGAGTGAAGCTCCCAAAATACCATTGGTCATGTCATTCCCAGGTTAACCAAGCATAGCTGTGCTATGATTCTGACCCTTGTTAGGGAAACACTTGCAGGCACTCATTTGCATGTGCTGTTCCCTTTTCACAGAACAACATCCTCCCGTTCTTCTCCCCTCCATTCTTGGTCCGAGAAAGCCTGTTTATCCTTCAAGACAGTTTGGGTGGTACCCAGAGGAAAGAGTGACTGTCCCTGTCCTTCCACATCTAGGCTGCCACGCCCCTTCCTAAGAGGACCCATAATACACAGCTACTACACTGTCCCTGCCCTGTTCCTGTTTGCTGTTCCTGACTAGAGCTGTATGAGGTTAGGCACTCAAGACTCCAGTGCCCAGCAGGGTCTGTGACTCAAATGTTTCTTGCATAACCAACACTGTAATGTTCCCTTCCCATTTATAACTGTCCATTGAGTTCACTGAATTCTAAATGTAATGATCTAGTCTTTTACTCTTGAAGCTTATTTATTTAACTTCAGCCTTTTGTGTATAATGGGGTTTGGGTGCTAATTTTGTCAACCATGATATCACTTTTATTCTTAGCTTTTGTCCCTCCACAGAATGGCACCTTTTTGTGGACAAAGATTGGCATCCCTGTTAGCCCTCCATCTTCTGAGATCTAGATGAGTACACACACTGTAGTTACTCTATACTTGCCAAATGGATGAATGTGTTGGCTCAAAATCTGGCAGGTGGAACTTTTGTTATTTTTCAGCTCTTGTCCTTAGCTCCATGATATCCAACTTTTTTTGTTTTGGGGTTTTCAAAACAGGGTTTCTCTGTGGCTTTGGAGGCTGCCTTGGAACTAACTCTTGTAGACTAGGTTGGTCTTGAACTCACAGAGTTCCATCTGCTTCTGCCTCCTGAGATTAAAAACGTGCACCACCACCAACGAACACATCCAACATTTTTTTTATTAGATACAATTTAAAAATTTTCATCACTACATATGACCTTATTTTGTAAGTCAGAAAGCAGAACAAGGCTATATTGAAAAGTTCAAGGAAAACTTGTGTGGAATCAAGGTTGTTTCATTGTATTCGAATTTCTAGTGATTGATAACTTGCTGTAGTGTTTTCACTTTTATGTGTAAAAATGTTGTGTGTGTGTGTGTGTGTGTGTGTGTGTTTGCAGAGCATGGTTTTGGAGGGAAGGAGAAACATTGTACTGTGGACAAAGGAAACAGCTTAGATTCAGCCTTCTTTGAGAAAGGTAGAGAGGTGAGGCATTAGGTATCCAGTGTAGCTTCCCTTTCAAACATTGAACAGTTAGGGTTGATACTTTTTGTGTTCACAGAAGGATGTGAAGAATAACACAGAGGGATACATTCAAGGTGTGGTGGTAGTGTAGCATTAAAAAGTTAGATTTGGAGAGACAAGTTGTCAGTCCCATGTCTGTTGTCCTGTTGTGCCCCCAGCTCCCAGCCCCGTGTGTGTGTGTGTGTGTGTGTGTGTGTGTGTGTGTGTGTGTGTGTGTGTGTGACTGATGGTCATGTTGGAGAAGGAGAACACTGAGGCAGTTTAATAGACCATCTATCCGGGAGTAAGCTGGCTCTGATGTATTCCTTCACAGAAAGGTGCTGAAGCAGCTTTGTGGGTCCTAACCAGCTAGTTGAAAGAGTCACTAAGTCGATCTCCCAAATTTAAGGGAGGTACCTTCTCTTTTTAAAAAATTTAATTACATTTTTATTTATCTAATGTGTGTGTGTGTGCACCCATGAGCCTTGGATGAGCCATGGTGCACATGTGGAGGTCTGAAGACAACTGAGGGAGTTGGTTCCCTCCTTCCACCACAGGGGTCTTGAGGATTGAACTCAGGTAGGCAGTCAGGCTTGGCAGCAGGTTCCTTTACCCACTGATCGTTCTTGCTGGCCCAGAAGCTGTTTATCTTGATGTTTGAGAATTTAAAATATGTCTTAGCTTCCTAAAGCTCGATAGAGAAATTAACATTTAGGTGAAGAACAATAGACTATTTTATCACTGTTTTGGAGAATATTTTTCAATACCTATGTTAAAAACTTAGTTGAAAAACTCCCCATTAACCACTTTCCCACTCTCAATCATCAACCCTGTTGTGATTTCAAAGAGTAAAGCACATATTAAAAGGATTATGTGTGTATTTATTTATACTGCTTTATAGTTGTCAGCTGAGGGGTGCTGACCAGAAGTTATAAAAGCAGCACGGTTGTTTATAAGGAGTGATGGAATGCACAGAGCAGGGCTTTGGGGCAGGCAGTAAATCCAGAGGCTTCTGTTTACATTGTTGAACACACTTAGTTAGGTAAACTGCTTAATCACCAAGCAGTGGCTACTTCACTGGGGGCTGTTGAAGACTGAGTGTAGTGCCCAAACAGCGTCTCCCATGTGGCAGGATCTCACTTAATGTTGACTTACAAAGGCAGAGATATGTGCCCTGAGTTTGTTTTTAGTATTCTGATCTCTATCAGCTATGGCTTTCACGCTTGCTGTAGACACCATGTCATGGCAGTGGTTCCTGCAGTCAGCCCAGGAAGAGGAGGTAACAGCGGATAGCTGAGAATTTCAAAGAAGTCAGAGTCATCTGAAGAAATGATGTTTAGGTGAAGAACAATTAGCTATTAACTGTTTGGAAGAATATTTTCAATACTTTATAAGAACTCAGTAAAAAATTTATATTTCCCACTCTCTATAAGGCCATCAATTCAGTTACTTTTCAAAAATATATTTAGTAATAAGACTATATATGTATTAATCTATGTTACCCTATTCCACAGGGATTTGATGTGGTTTTCAACATCAGGAAACACATCCCGAAACAATCAAAAATAAGATTTGGGATGTGATGTTCAAACCAGGTGGAAATAACCTTTAGTACAGACAGACCATCGTACCATGTGGTTGTTATAAAGCAGTTACAACAAAAATGTAATAGAAGAGATGGCTACAGGCCAGAGTTCCCCATTTCTCAAAGGAAGTAAAGTGCTTTCTCCTTAGCTTATAGGAAGTTCTGAGTGATGAGGGGACTTGCGCATTGTCCTTGCGGCAGAAGTAGCAGTAGAGTTCATCTGGCAGCTGCTCTGATGCTTGTCAGTGAAGCAGAGGCAGTAGCACCACTGAGCATGATCAGCTGCTCCGGGAGGGCACAGGTCATAGGCGCCTGAGTGCACAGGCTCCCTGTTGCCTAAAGTAAGGGCACCGTACCAAAAGTACGTGAACAACTTCAAAGAATGGTTTTGCATTTTTTCAGTTTTTAAATCAGATTTGTATAATTTATTTTTATGTGAAAGTGTTAACTCCATCTGTCTGTATATCATGTGCGTGCTTGGTTCCTGGGAAGGTCAGGAGAGGATATAGGGTTCCCTGGAACTGAAGTTACAGATAGTTGTGAGCCTTCTGCCGTGTGTGTGCGCTGGGAATTAAACTCAGGTCCTCTGCAAGAGCAGCAAGGTCTCTTAACTGTTGAACTATCTCTCTAGTACATTAAAAATCATCTTAAATTTTTTAAAAGTCCATTTTTATTTATGTGTATATGTGTGTGCCTGTTTTCCTGTATTGTATCACGTATATGCAACGATGCAAGAAGCCAGAAGGCATTGGATATGGAGTTACAGGTGACTGTGAGCTGCCCCAGTGTGGTGCTGGGAACTGAATTTAGGCTCTCTGCAAGAGCAGCAAGTGCTCTTAACTGCTGAACCATCTCCCTAACCCCTTAAAAATATCTTCAAATATCATGGCTTTCAGTGGGACTTTTTAAAAGAGGCCAACATACATAGAATGATGAATATGCCTGAGGAGGAGTCTGCAGCACAGGAGTGACACACAAAGTGTGAGCCTCTTGGGAGAGCTTTTGATTAGCACTGTCCAGCAGATTTGGGTTCCACGCTGTGAATATTCTGTTGTTGAGTTACACCGGTTCCCTGTCTGTTAGGATGAAGTGGGCCCGCTGTGAGGGTGGTGTCCTGTCATGGGAACCCAATCATGACTTAACACACTGACCTTGTGGAAGTGCACTGAGGGAATCTAGCTCCTACAGTAAACAGTAATAAGGTCAAACCATTTATTTCTCTTAGAGGAATAAATCTTAATAAATAAATGAGGCTTGCAGAAATTCAAACTGTAGATCTAGATTAGAAGTGAAAAAAAACTGCCCTCAAACAAGATTGTGTATACTGCTGCTAATTTCCAGAAGACATAAATATGAGCCATAGAGGCTTGGGAGTTGGTGGAGGTTTGATGCAGTGTGATATCTCTTTTTAAGAACCTAAAACTTGTTATTTTTCATATTTTTAGGGTAATATATGATATCTAAGTTCAGAAATCTACACATAGAGCAATGTTGCTCCAGTCTAGCACCTTCCGTGTGTTGTGAAGGTCATAAAGCAGCAGAAATGTTAGTCCTTCAGTACTCCTCACTACCCTCCTCAGCCAAGTCCCTGAGCCATCACCTCCACCCGTTTTACCTCAGTGGACTTTACACGTGTTGTGATAAAAAACATTGCAAATTAAAACTTTAGTTCATTTTAAAGATGACTGTGCAATACCTGCTGCAATCCCAGCTACTTGGGGATGGATTGTAAATTTGAGGCCTTTCTGGCCTATAGTGCAAGTTTTGAGCCAGGTGGCAAGTTAGCAAGATCCTGTTGCAAAATGCAAAATGAAAAAGGCCCGAGGATGTAGCTTGGTTCACCCCCACCACTGTAACAATGACAGCTGTCAAGATTTGAATGGGGTCAGTATTACTTTGAAGTTAACTACATACAGAGTCTTGATATTATGAACAAAACATTATGATTGTTATCTCATCACCTAAGTCACGCTTTACTTTTTTAAAATATTTTATAATTCCTTCCCCTTCTCTTTCCCCCTATCCCTCCTTCATCTCCTTCCTTCCTTCCTTCATTTCCTTCCTTCCTTCATTTCCTTCCTTCCTTCCTTCCTTCCTTCCTTCCTTCCTTCCTTCCTTCCTTCCTTCCTTGCTTCCTTCCTTGAGACATGGTCTTGCTGTTTAGGCCTGGACTGGCGTAAAGTTTGCTATGAGGCCCAGACTGGCTCTTGGATTTACAAGCTTCTGCCTCAACCTCCTGATTTTGGGGATTGCACACACATGCCACTACACCTAGCATTACTTTTCTAGCTCTCCAAGATGAAAATTATATTTTTGAATTTTCACTGTTTGAATGAAAGGTTACGATCAAGACAGGATGAAGTCTAGAACAAGCCTGTGATAATGGAATTAGAGACACCACTATTAATTTAAGGTTGACATAATGTAGATTCTGATGGTTACATAGAGATGCCTAGAAGCTTGGTACAGCACTGCATGCCTGTAATTCCAATTACTGAGGCAGAAGGACATGCATTTGAGGCCAGTCTAGGCCACATAGATGAACCCTGCCTTTAAAAAACCAGTAAATAAACGAAACTCTAAACTTATATGAGTGGGGGCTGTGTCAGAGTGGCAGAGCAAATGGAAGAGCCCTCAAAGAGCTTCCAGTAGTCAACAAGGTCTTATATAACCAAACCATGTAGTAACTGAGCCTGTTACGTCTGTGAAAGGAATGTGGGTAAATACATTGATGCCCACGCAGGGGGATTCCAATCAGTTTATGTAGGCAGACACTTTGCTCCCAAGGTGAAGCTTAATTCTGCAGTGTGAGCTGTACTTAGTGGCTTCCTTCCAAGAGTGCAGTATGAAAAGAGGGAGGAGGAGGGGAGACTCACAGTGGAGGACCCTGAAAACACCACTCAGCTAGGTGGGTAAGGTGGTCAGCCACATTCACTACGTGCCCTTGATAGGGTTTGACAGTGTGCCAGCCTATGGCTGTACTGTACCTTCGGAGCACTCCACAACAGCCACATCTAGGGACGTTCTACATATACCTGATAAATACCCAGAGCTGCCAAGCTTAGCAAACATGAGGAAGTCAGGTGAACTGTCAGAGTCAGGGAGCCTAAGGAGACCTGTCCTTAAATATAATGTGGTGTCCTAGACTGGGTCCCAGAGCAAAAAGGACGCTAGGTAAGTTTAAAGAAATCTGAATAAAGGACACAATATCAATATCAGTTCCCTAGTGACTCGAAAATATCATACTAATCCAAGACATTTAAAAAAAAAGAGAGGAACCAGATGGGGATAGGATATGTGGTTACTGTCTATACCATCCTTATTTTTATGTAAATCTGAAACTTCCTTTTTTGTTCTCCTTTTTCTCTCTGTCCCTCCCTCCCTCCCTCCCTTCCTCCCTCCTTCCCTCCCTTCCTCCTTTCTTTTTTTCTTTCTTCCAACAGAATCTTACAGTTCTGGCTGGCCTGGAACTTGCTATGTAGACTAGGCTGTCCTTGAATTCACAGAAATCCACCTACGTCTGCCTTCCTAAGTGCTGGGATCAGTGGCATATACCTGTACACCTGGCCTCTTCTTAAATGAAAATTTATTTTTGAGTTTGGGAAGGAGGCTGGGTGTGGCAAAGGCACCTGAAGTTCCAGCAGTAGGAGACTGAGGCAGGAGGATTGAGAGTGAAATGACTTACATCTCCAGACCCTCTCTCCAACCAAGCAAGCACAGAATCCCTCACTTTATCCTTAAACAGGCAATCATCCTCATGTTGGTATGGCCGTTCGACTGGGCCGTGGGGTTATTTCATCCGAATGACTGTAGTTGGCATCCATAAGGCCACAGGAAAGAATAAACTATAATATAAATATAATATAAAATGAGAGGAGAAAAGGACAAACCTTTATAAACAAAATGACAGGATTATTTTTCTTTTTTGAGTCGGTGTTTATCTATTGTCTATCTCTGACTGCTGTAGACCAGGCTGGCCTCTGTTGCTTGTGCCACCCCCCCCCAGGGTCTCTGGAGTGAAAAGCACCTCCATCCATGGGGGGCACAGAGGACCAAGACAGCCCCTGGAAACTCCGACAAGGAGGGGCTGGAGAGAGGCCTCCATGGGTAAGAGCACTGGCTGCTCTTCCAGAGGGCACAAGTTTGATTCTCAGCACCCACGAGGCAGCATGCAACTGTCTGTAAGTGTCCAGTCCAAGGTTTCACTCTTCCCACCTCCTCCAGCACTCATGCACGTGAGGTACAAGCACACATGCAGGCAAAATGCCCACACACTTATATAAATCAGTTGAAAATACCCAGCAAGTAGAGAGCTATTGCTGGCCAGCAGCCCCCAGTGCAAGAGCTGTACAGGAGGCTGCTGGCTTGGGATTTGAAAGGTTCTGTGTGCTTCCTACAGCTCAGAGGAGGCCAAGTAGGTGAGAGGATAGCTCCTTAGCTGTTCTGACTCCAGCCTAAATAGACTGCCTAGAGGGACGGTGAGGCTCCTACAGTCTTACGAATGACAGCCAAATGCCGTCAGTAGTGCTACATGCCAAAAGGAACTCAGAGGTAGGACTCTGAAGAACCCAGTCAACTCCAGTCAGCATCTGCTCTCCTTTGCTGAAAGTGTAACGTCCTGCCTTCCTTCCCCCAGCCTTGTCTCTTCCACGCCCACCTTGGAGAGAACTAACTAGGGATGGGGAGAGAGGGCAAGCAGCTGGTCCCGAGTGCTTCTGGTCATCCCCGTGTCTAGAAAATATTCAGTTACTAGATGGAGACTGGCATGTTAGCTGGAGTGGCTGCAGGCTTTCTGTTGCTTAGCATGAACACAAAGCCCACAGGAGTCTGCTAAAGTGCTCATCCAGTGACACAGGACGCTGTTTCCTCTGCAGATGGGTGCTAAGGGGAATCAGCAAAATGTATGTGATTATATCTTGCTGTGGGTGCTATTTCATAAATGTGCGAGCCTGTAAGTTTTCGTGTTTGACTTAGGCACAGTGTCCTATGAAATGACTCATTCCTTCAGTGCAAAATAATGACTGATGACTACTTAATGCTTGTTTTTCAGTCATTGGCTTTCTTTTGTATGTATTCTTGCAGAATCAGCAGGAAGGTATGATTTCTAATTTTCAAGAATTTTTTCTTGTGAAAGATATTAGAAAATGTAAAACTATGTATGGTTTTTACCAAAATCCACAGTAGTCAAAAAACTTTTGCAAGGGTTTTGTTTGTGGTTATGTTGTTTTTCATTTAGTTTTTTGAGGCAGAGTGCACTTTTACTAGTGAACATTACATGCAATGTATGTGCTTGGATTTCTTGCTGTGCTTTACTATTTGATGGTAGTACCTTGGTTATAGAGGTAGGTGCCTTTATCTAAGAATGAATGGTAGTGTTCTATTCTGCTGGCTTTTAATAGTGTATTGTTTCTTTTGTTGGTCTTGTTTGCTTTATTTGCTTGTTTTTTGAGACATTGTCTCACTATGTAGCCCTGGCTATCTTGGAACTTACTATGTACATCAGGCTAGCCTCAAACTCATAGCGATCTTCCTGCTTCAGCTTCTTGAGTGCTTAAATTAAAGATGAGTACCTCCATACCTACCTAGCCCAGTAAATCATTCTTAATCATGGATTAGTAAGATTTTTTAATGGGATTAAAGTATTACTGTCTTTTTTAAAGACAACATCTATGTAGCTCACGCTGGACTTGAACTCACAGCAGTCCTACTTCAGCCACCCAAATGTTAGAATTACAAGTGAGACACCTAGCAAAACCTTTTATTTTTAAACTACAAATAATTAGCAGTTGGCCACAATTACCCATGTTTCATTAAAATCACATAAAACTTCGGTAAAAATCACAAGAGCAGCATGGGTCCAAACTAACTAAGCAGGACAGTCTGCCAGACTGTCAATGAACTTGCTCCATCCAAGACGAGGCCTAAACCAAGAAAAACATCTGCTAAGGATGAATCTTGAGCAAACATTAGCAGCAGCTCTGGAGGAGGGCAACAGCTGACTGGGAAAAATTCAAATATGTACTGTAAAAACGCCACATTATGCACAAGACTAAAACTTTAAATGTATGGAACGCTGAATCAGCTTTATATAAGGCTGTATATATGCATATATACACAACATTACATCAATATCCATTTTACTTAAGGATGATGGAAATTCTGAAAAAAGTATGGCTCAGAGAGTGTATGGATGTGTGATCCAATTAATAGAGTATTAATAGATTATCATTCATAAACTACTTAGTAAAAATAGCTTTGAAAGGCTGTCAGTTCCAAATGTCCACACCCTTCACTCTCCTGTCTACAGACTGAACTTCTGGGTCTCTTCAGCCCCAGCCTCACTCATTCAGGTGATTCTATTACTTCCTCCCAGTCAGCTGTTGCCCAGGTTCACTGACAGTCTGGCAGACTGACCTGCTTAGTTAGTTTGGACCCGTGCTGCTCTTGGTATTCTCTGGATATGTTCTTTTCAGCACAGAGCTGGTGTTGGCACTGCAAGAACACAGCACCAGGCTGGAGAGATGCTCTGTGGTAAGAAAGCTCTTGTGCTCTTGCAGGACTGCGTTTGGTCCCAGTACACACAGTGTGCTAAGGTAACAGTCTTCTTTCTGATAAACTGGAGTCACGGCTATTTACATATATTATGTACATAATTAAGAATGACATAAAGTGCATGAAATAAAAAGTGTGAGGTTGTCAATATGGTCAAATTTCATTTAGACCTAGCACTAAGAAAGGGTCTTTTACAGGATTTGGTTTTCATACCTCTGTTAAGGAAGTAGAGAAACACAGGCAGGACATTTTCAGAACTGGGTGGAGCTGAAGATCACCTATATTCTTTTTCTCTCTTATACATTACATCTCTATCTCAGTTTCCCCTCCCTCCACTCCTTCCGATCTCTCCCACAGCATCCTCTGTCTCCCAGATCCACTCCTGCTCCATCCTCGCCCCCCAAAAAACCCAGGCCTCTCAGGGATTTCCACTGAACACACCCTAACAAGATATAATAAGACGAGGTGCAAACCCTCATATGAAGGGTGAATGAGGCAACCCAGCAGGGGGAAGGGTAGAGACACTGTTGGGAGACCCACAAGAACACCAAGCTACACAACCATAAGGTATATTCAGAGGACCTTGCTCAGGGTCTGTGTTTGTTGCTTCAGTCTCTGTAAGCCCCACGAGCTCTGCTTGGTTGATTCTGTGGGCTGTGTTCTCATGGATCTCCTAGTCTTACCATGACAAGAGCTTTGAGACTAGACAGTGTGGTACCTGGGCACTGAGGTTCACTTACACTTTTCCCAATCCTCAGTAATTCTGGGAAGGTATATGTCTAATTCGACCTTTCAGGGACAACTTTGTTAGAGGGCTTGCTGTATAGCCACATTCATGTAGGCCCTACTAGCTTATTTTTAGAAGAATGTCCAGGCTTGATGACAAACCATTCAGTTTTTTGACACACTGTTATGAATATTTGTACCTAATGCTTTCAGCTTTTGTTTTGTTTTTTATAGAATGAGAACCAGAAACTATGGTTTTTGATAGCCACTACCTTTTTTTTTAAGTTGTGGAAAATAGCATACTTTCAAAGAAGAAAAGAGAATAGCATGGTTTTATAAATAATGGTAAAACAAATACCCTGCAGTGACTGTCCAGGTCAGAAATAATCTACTATGTATAAGTCAATTTCTAGGACAAAAACCAAAAATCCAACCCAGATGCTATACAGACAATCGATCACTCCTTAGCTGTTTGTTACAAAAGGATAGTAGTCTACTTGAGTTCACCACAGCTGACATGGAGGCTCACATCTGTAGTTCTAGGAGTCTGGAAGGCTAGTTGAGACAGCAGAATTGGGGTAAGTTTGAGGCCAGTTAGGGCAACATAATGAGTTCTAGGCCAGCAGGGCCTACAGAGTGAGATCCTGTCTCAAACAAAAGAAAAGAACATTCTAAAGTGAAAACTTATTACTACCCTGATTTCAGGGGTCATTTTTTTTGACCTCCCCAGTCGAACTAAATTTGTGTGTGTGTGTGTGTGTGTGTGTGTGTGTGTGTGTGTGTGTTTGAGGGTCTTATTATGTCATCCAAGCTGACTTAAACTCATTTTTCTTCTGTCTTTGCTTCCCAAGTTCTGGGACCATAGGTGTGCTCCATCAAGTTCAACTTCCTTTTTAATTTTTTTATCTAATGCAATTTGTTTCATAGATTAGAAATTGCTTACGACCACAGATATAAATTAGACAGGGCCATAGAGGAATGTTTAATTAATTGAAAAGCACAAACCTTTCAAGAATTCAGTTAAATACAGTTGCTATGAGTCACTACTGGCCTCACATTTAAGCTGGTATTGCAGCATTCCCTCTGGTTATCTGTGCACCAGCGCTCTTCTTTGACACAGGTGGCCGAGTGCAGGTTGCGGTGTTGTAAGGCTGTCCCTTCTCTTCCAGCGTGGGTCGGCTCGCTGTCCATGGGCATGATCTTCTTCTGCTGCCCCATAGTCAGTGTCTTCACAGACATGTTTGGCTGCCGGAAAACAGCTGTCATGGGTGCTGCCGTGGGGTTCATCGGACTCATGTCCAGTTCTTTCGTAAGGTAAGGATGTGGCTGCTTCCTGTTGCTCTTGGAGAGCTATTAAATACCTTCCAGAGTCTTTGCTGTTTACAAGAAGATCCCATTAAAATGCCAGCAATTGGAGATCAGAATTGTCCACTCATGGCGGCACACCTGAGGCAGATCATTGAAGTATATTTTCTCGCAGTGACCAGTTTTAGATGTCAGGAGGCACGTGTTCACTGGAGCCAAGAAAAATGTTTTTCCTTTTGCTTAAACCTATTTACATAAAACTCCTAAAGGAATCAAGTTATATCTATGAGTTATTTAAAGCTATGGCTTCAGTTTAAAGTCACTGCCATCTCAGATCTCAAGAACTCTAAGTGATCATATATATACATATACACATGTACATATGCATACTTATGTACATAAACATTCACATACATATATGTACATATACATTTACACATACATATAAACACACACACACATATATATATATATATATATATATATATATTTTTTTTTTTTTTTTCCGAGGCAGGGTTTCTCTGTAGCTTTGGAACCTGTCCTGGAACTCACTCTGTAGACCAGGCTGGCCTCAAACTTACAGAGATCCACCTGCCTCTGCTTCCTGCGTGCTGGGATTCAAGGTGTGCACAACCATCTGGTCTAAGTGATATTTTTAAGTAGTAAGTGATTTCTAAGTAATATCTAAGATAAATTTTTAAGTAATAAGCTTGATAGGAAAATTATTTTATTGTTGAGAATAAAATCTTCTAAATCAGTGCCAACCCACGTAGAGATCTCCACTCTATGCTGTAAAAAATAATAATAAATAAAAAGAACATATTAAACTATTTAAATACCAAGACAAGATGAAGTGGTTAAATACTTTAAAACTTCACGTCGTATGTGACATCTATTAGAAGAAAGATGCAGGCCTCCAAAGACCTGTGACATCAAAGACACATGACAGTGTGAAGCAGCCAGAGTCGTCAGTTCCCTCTGTGGTTCTGAGAACGTTCAGTTAGAGGAACACGGGCGGGCGCTCTGGCAGCACTGGCAGCATGAGGCAGCTAGCAAGCAGAAGCCCCAAGGCCGTTCTCAGCTAGTCACTTGTCCTCATTTCCCACCCCCTTCTTCCCTGCCTACCCTCATGTATCCTAACTCGAAAAACAGTGTTTATCATGGGTGGGGCTGAGGAGGGATCTAGCTTGTAATATTGGCCCAGTTTAAGATTTTTTTCCTGTTCAGTCAGCAGAATCCTTAGCTTTCTCCCTTTAGTTCCTACCACAAACGCACCCCTTCCTCAATCTAAAGTAGACACTTAGCTTTTGTACTTCTCCACTTCAAATTTCATCCACGTTCTTTAAAATTATACTTCTTAGTAGGAAACGGGATTTCATCTTTAAAGAGTCTTTCTGATTGCTTCTAAACTTTTTATTTAAAAAGAAAAGAAGTTCGTTTGGAATTCTCCAGGTACTGGCTCTGCCCCTTGCTGAGGGTATGGAGAGCAAGTGAAAGCCTACAGAGCTTGTTATGTGTTTCAGTAGGAAATCAAACACACAACACCAAACATTTGTTTTTCAACCCCCCCCCCCTTTGAGGGAGGTAAAGAAAGTATATAAATATTACATTTTTTCTTTAAAATTTTGAGAATTTGAGAACTTGCAATTATTTAGAAAACTGCTTATGTGGAAAATTTGGTACAGAATGAAGCATTGTGAATTCAAGGTTAATTTCTGCCATGTAGTGAGAGACCTAAAAATCAAAACAGACAACTTCCCCCTCCAACCAAAAGGAATGAAGCACCAACTGGAGAGATGGCTCAGTGGTTAAGAGCACTGGCTGCTCTTGCAGAGGATCTGGGTTCAATTCCCAGCACCCACATGGTGGCTCACAACTATCTGTAATTCCAGTTCCAGGGGATCTAATGCACTCTTCTGGCCTCCATGAGCACCAGGCACACACATGGTACACAGATGTACATGCAGGAAAAGCACCCATACACATAATATAAAATGATAATAATTAAAATATTTTTTGAAACAATACATTTTTCTATGCAATTCTTACTGGGGATAAGGATGGAAGTATTGCTTTATGCATATTATGAGTAATTTGAAGATACAAATATTTTTCAATACTTTCCCACCAAGTTTCTGTTTACTGTGTCTGTTGACTCAAGAGTGGAGATTTGAGCAGGATGTGGTGGCACATGCTTTAGTCCCAGCACTCAGGTAGCAGAGGCAGGAGGATCTCTGTGAGCCCAAGGCCAACCTGGCCTACAGAGCAAGTTTCAAGATAGCAAGGGCTACATAGAGAAACCCTGACTTGAAAAAGCGAAGCAAAGCAAAAACAAACAAACAAACAACAAAAAGAAGAGTGGAGATTTGGAACCTAGAGATCAGAAAGAAGTGAGACTGATCTGGGAAGGCCGAGACGTGACATGGGAAGGTAGTGCTAGATGCGGATTAGCTGAAGGGGAAGGGCATCTATCTCCTCAGAGGATTGCCAAAGTGTCTTCATTTGATCAGAGTTGAGTTCCTTGTGATTCCCTCAGGATATTGGTAAGTGAGTACTATTGTCCAAAATTTAATTATTAACCAGCTTTATCTACTGATAAATAGCCTTTTGAATTGGACTTTGAAAAAAAAAGAAAGAACAAGAAGAGAACTTTTAACTTGTTTTCTTTTAGTCTTACCTTACTTGCTTCCAAGCACACGATCCTTCACCTTCCTAAGAGATGGAAAATTAGTTGATTAAATTAAAAAATTCTTGCATTCTTCTGAGACATTAAATAATAATTACTTTACAAGCTTGCAGACTGGAATCACTGCTGAGAACACTTAACTCAGTCTTAATGTAATTTGAATATGATTTCTTCTTACCTTGCACAATGCTGGGAACAACGCAATACAGGGCGAAGGTTGGTTGACAGCTGTAGGACAGTGGGGGTAGGAGGGGCATAACTGCTCTGGAATTCAAATGTCCCTTGATACGACACTGAGGAGACAGTGTCAGATATAGTCTTTTCTCTGAGTATGTTGCTTAGTAAGCACTGGGAAAATGCCATAAAAATACCGTGTGTGCACAGTTAAACTGTAATTTAAAAGTACTATTGAACAAGATTTATTGTCCCTTCCTGACAGCCGCTTATTTCTGAGTTGTGGAGAACATAGTTCTTACCCAATGCTGTGTGTGTATGGTTCACCAGAAGTCCTTGGCAGGCAAAGGGGGGCAGAGTCACTGATAACCTTAATGGTCATATTTTTATACATTCAGACTAAATAATGTATTTTACTGAAATATTCTTGATTTATTAAACCTTTCCCCTTTTATATTATCAGAAAAACATGTTGATAAGATCTATTTTTACTAAGGGAGTTCCTTTTAAGAGTTAAATAACTTTATTTCATGTGTGTGTATGTTTAAACACATGTATGTTTGTGCAGCATGTGCATGCTTGTTGCCCACAGAGGCCAGAAGAGGCCATCGGATCCCCTGGGGTTGGAGCTACAGTGGTTGTGAGCTGCCAAGTGGGTGCTGGGAACCAAGTCCAGGTCCTCTGCAAGAGCAGCAGATGCTCTTAACTGTTCAGCTGTCTCTCCAACCCCCTCCATAGGGTTTTATTTTACTAAGCACCACACAAAGATTAAAGCTGCTTTCTGTCTCTTTCATCTTTATGCAGCTCCATCGAGCCTCTGTACCTTACCTATGGAATCATATTTGCCTGCGGCTGCTCCTTTGCATACCAGCCTTCATTGGTTATTTTGGGACACTACTTCAAGAAGCGCCTTGGACTAGTTAACGGCATCGTCACGGCCGGCAGCAGTGTCTTCACAATTTTGCTACCTTTGCTTTTAGGGAGTCTGACCGTCAGAGTGGGCCTCTTTAACACCCTGAGAGTCCTCTGCATCTTCATGTTTGTTCTCTTTCTGGCTGGCTTTACTTACCGCCCTCTTGTTCCCAGTGCCAAAGAGAAAGAGAGCGGGAGCAGCAGACTCTCCTTCTTTTCCAGGAGAAAGCTCAGTCCTCCAAAAAAGTTTTTCAATTTTGCCATCTTCAAGGTGACAGCGTATGCAGTGTGGGCTGCTGGGATACCACTTGCACTTTTTGGATACTTTGTGCCTTATGTCCACTTGGTGAGTATGCATCTTTGGCTCCCTTTGTAGTAAATATCATCAGGTCACACAGGCAGATCTAGCAGAGCAAGACAGGTCAGGGTGACTTCCGCCCCAGACACTGTCCTGGTTGTGACCCCAGACTCTGGGAATTAAAGGTCTTTCAAACAAGAACAGTTCCCCCATCAGACTACTAAACAAAGTCTCTGATGGTATACTTCAGCATTTTAAAAATCCCAAACAAAACCAATTTCTAAAAGGATGATGGAAATCTTGGAACGAATTGTATCAAGGTAAGATATTTGATGTGGGTGAGAGGGCTCAGTGGGGAATGGCACTTGCAACCAGACCTGACAGCTGAGTTGAGTGCCTGGAACCCACCCGTGGAAGGAGAGAAGCAACCCCTGAAGCTGTGAGAACCCCTTTCTCCAAAATAAATGTAACAAAAGAGATCTGATCGGTCACTTCTAGAAGTCGCTTGCTGATCTTATTCAGGGAAAAAGCTAGTGTAATGGCCTTGTAATAATTTTCAACAGAGGATGCAGCAATTAGGTTAACAAAATGCCAGTGACTGACACAAAGAAACTATATCTATTTGTGGGGTACTTCTGGAAAAACAGGAATTCTCTTCAGAAAAGAATTTGGGAACTGATAGGGAAGTTTTAAATGAGAGAAGAGCCTTTAAGTTTCATGGGAAATTAGGATTTCAAGTGCCCAAGTGGTTTTCTTAAATGTCAAGATTCAGCCTGTTTATACTGAGATGTCAATAAGCAGCATCAAGGGACTTGTCCTTAGCAAAACATACTGAAAGGTGCTCTCTCTGTTTCCTCCTTCTCTTTCTCTTCCTTACTGTTGTGATGGAAAATAAATACGGTTCATTGATAAACAAAAATGACATTTGCTTTGGTTCTTCTTTTGTGTATGTACTAACTACATGTGTGGACTTGCATTTTTTTCTTAACCTTCTATGTAGGGTTATCTGCAATTTTTCTTGAGTTAAAAGTTTTGGTGAAAGTAACAGAGGCTCATAAAATTCCAGGGCCTAGAGGGTCAGCTAATAATCATACCACAAGTCCTTTGTGGGCTCCTGTACGTACGCAGTTCAGAAAAATAATTGAGCCGGGGAATGGTGATGAGAGATAGGGAACATGCCTGGATTTAAGAACACTTTGAATTTTGAATTCTCGTATTGTCCTCTTGCCAGCACAGTTGAGGAAGTGCTGGGCTGGAGGCAAGCGGGCCTGGGGAAGGACTAGGGTCTATCACCTGTGTCATGTGGCATTCATAGTAGATGAAACCCCATCTGACAGTCCTTTTCATTCTTCCAGCTGTCTGTAAAACCATTGAATTAGTTCTTGTTAGAATATGAGCCTGTAAATCAGCTTTGTCAGCCTACGTTTGTCTCTTAGTCGAGGACACATTTACTGTGTATCATCCCCTTTCCTCCCTGTTTTGAGACAGTCTGGACTTCAGGCTGACCTTTGTCAATCTTCCTTCCTTGCCTCCAGAGTTAACGGGGGTGTGAAGCTCACATTCCCCAAATGGCAACATGGGAATCTTGCCATTTCAAAGTTTCTCTGCTGGGCTCCTCCCTGTCCTACCCCTATCATGAGCACGTCCCAAGCCTTGCTCTTTGATCCTTTTGATGTGTGTCCACTGGGAGTTTCATCCAGTCTCCTGAGTTCAGACAATACACGTGACTTCGGCATCTCTAGCCTAGACACTTTACTGAATTTTCACCAGAGCTGTATGTGCAAGTGCTTACTTAAACATCATTTGCATGACTGCTGACTGTTTTAGACGTAATGTGAGTAACCATGAAGTCCTGATCTCACTTCCCTAAACTTGCTGTGCCCCTGACTGTCCTTATCTCAGGAGACTGCAATTCTGTCCCTCCAGAGTCAGGCCTCAAGTCTCCATTGTTCCTTAGTTCCTCGTTCTTGCCCATCACACCCACGACAGTCAGCAGATTCTGAATCCGATCACTCCTCACTGTCATCAGTGTCAGCACTCTCACCCAGGGCACCTTTGTGTAGGGGTCAAAGGGCAACTTGGAGGAATTAGTTCCTCTAGCCTGTGGGTTCCTGAGATTGAACTCTACTGTCATCCTTGACTGCAGGCACCTTCCCTACTGAGCCATCTTGATGGCCCCATAATTCCACTTATTTCATCAGTTTTCACTCACTTGTTGAGTTGCTATATGATGCACACAGAGATTATTCTTACACTTGTATTGTGTTTAAACTTATGGTCCATTGCATATATGTTCTAAAAATGTTTTAATTCCTCTGTCATGGTTGCCAAGTTAATTAAGTTTGTATAAGGCAATAAGCTGCCACTAATTCTGTTTTTCGTTTTATAGGTACTGGATTATATTTGTGTGTTGACATTAGCAAGGCTGTGCTTTTCATAGCAGAATGCTAATAGCAGCTTTGAGAATGGCTCTTGGATGTTTATTGCAGAAGAATTAACAAGTGCTTTCAGTGCCCATGGGGCAGTAGTTGCAGGATTAACACTCTCATCCACTGTGTA
This sequence comes from Mesocricetus auratus, assembly GCF_017639785.1. Classification (NCBI taxonomy): domain Eukaryota; kingdom Metazoa; phylum Chordata; class Mammalia; order Rodentia; family Cricetidae; genus Mesocricetus; species Mesocricetus auratus. Next base: position 3,714,346 of record NW_024429199.1, read on the forward strand.
CTACAGTCAAGGGCTCTTGTTAATACGATGTATTTCCTACTTTCTATAGTTAACTTCAGAGAGAATTTATAAGAAGTTAATTCTGATGCAGTGGTTTAAATGAAGGATTTTTGATAAAAATTCCTTTTAGCATTTACTTCCAAGGGATAGTTTTAGTATGCCTATAACTTTCTCATTTAGTTTTAGTTTTCTTTCTTGATTAAAAATATATGTCATAGGTAATCCTAAACGGAATAAAAAAATCTAATGATCTTAACATGGTGTCCAAGGTTCTCCATGATCTGGCCTTGCCTGCCACTGGAGTCTCTCCCGGCCAACCTGTCAGGGAAACTGAGTTCCTACTTATGTATATGTATAGAGCAGTAAAGCACCCTGAGTGCTATTTTAACCTGGCCACAGGTGAAGGTTTCTCCTACCCAGCATCCTGAAACTCCTCACACCTACCCTTTTCCTTTTTTAAAAAATAGCACTTAATAGTTTCTAACCTATTTAATTGATTTTTATCATTGTACATCTATATATTTTGCTGAATGTAAATTCTATGAAGCCAGGTTTTTCTCTGTTTTGTTTGATGGTAGATCTCAAAGCAAATAGCTCAGTGTCTAGCACTCAGCAGATGCTCAAATATTGGTTGAATGATGAGATATATTATGCACAAGTATAAGGGATACATACAGTATTTAAAGTCTACCATTTTTCTCTTTAAACTCTCTACATTTATGTCATAGTGATATTCATTCAGTACTTAGTGAACGAGCTCAGACTCAGAAATCCTCACAATAATGAGATAAGCACCAGTGTTGTCTGTTCATGGGAGGGCAGAGGTGGTGCCCATTGCTCTGATCCTCACTTTATGTGTCTATGCTGGCACTACAAGATAACGTAAGACATTTCTGTTTCTACAGGAGTTATGTCTTCAGCTAAAACTCTCACAGAGCCTGAGATGGTGTCTGCAAGAATAGATCTCGGGTGTGGAATTGTAGATGGCCACAGATCAGCATCACTTGGGCTGTGTCAGTCTGATGACTCTTCACATGCAGTTTTTCTTACTGGTGTGAACTAGCCCATCCTGAGTATGAAGACAACAATTTAGTTGTCATCCTCAATTGCTGTCATCATTTCTCATTCTCCTTACTTTGAAATTCAGCGATTCAGTACCAGTTCTCCTTCACTCTAAAATGCTGGTCATTGGGCTGAGTTGTTTTTAGGCTTTAAACTCACAAAATTCTTTGTCAAGATGAATGACTTGTAATACATCACTCATTAGCTATTTTACAAAAATGTTTTGAGACAAGATTTTATTGTGTAGCCCAGGCTGGTTTCAGGTAGATTATTTGTTTGTTTGTCTGTTTGAGGCAGTGTCTCTCTACAGAGTCCTGACTGTCCTGGAACTCACTATGTAGACCAGGCTGGCCTCCAACTCACAGAGATCCCCCTGTCTCTGTCTCCTCAGTGCTGGGATTAAACTTGTATGCCACCACACCTGACTTGGTTTCAAATTCTTTTTTCTCCCCAATATATGTTTTTATTTTAATTAGAAACATGCTTGCTTCACATGTCAATCCCAGTTCCCTCTCCCACCTCTCCTCCCTTGCGCCCCCAACAGCCCCTCCATCCCCCCATCCAATCCCCACACCATTCCCCAGGGAGGGTGAGGCCCTCCATGGGGGATCTCCAAAGTCTGTCATTTGGTTTCAAATTCTTAATATTCTTCCAAATCCTTCTAAATACGGGGGTGGGAGGGTGGGGTGGGGGGTTACAGGCATGCTTCATGAACAGCTAGCATTCATCTTTTTTTTTTTAAAGAAAAATGTGTGTTAATATATGTTAATATATAAATGGATTGGTTTATGGCAGATAGTTCCAACAGAAACATTGACCTGGTAGAGATATCCCCTTTATGTGCTGTAAGATTAATGGTAGATCATTTGCCTGCTTACGGGGCAATTAAGTAGATTCCTAAGTCCACTTGTAATTGGGAATAAACAAGTTGTACTTTCAAAGTAGAATCAACTTTCAAGGCAAACAAGCCCATAAATGGGCATGAGGTTCTTCAAAAGATGCCTTTTTGATTCTGATAGTGCCAGATGTTACCAGGGTGTGCCATGGGTATTGCATGACTGAGAGACTTGCGTAGCCTAGCAATTCTGTCCACTCAGCTACAGCCAGATCATGTGGTGCAGAGCTGTGTAAGCAGGAGAAACAAACAATCTTTCATCTTTTCGTGGCTTTCCTAGAGGGAGACTGAGGTCACGGAGAATGGGTTTATGGAACATTTTCATAGAAGTACAGCAAGCACAATGAACACATAATAGTATAGAGCTGATGAGGCGGGTGGGTCTGTAAAACTGCACTTCTCTGCGGACATTCACTGAGTTATGCTCAGACTGAGATTTGAACTGGGTGTCAAACACATGGTAAAACCATGTTTGCTCAGTGAAGCATCCTGGAGCTGCCCTTTCCAGACACACTAGTATGACACTGTGTTATTTGCCTTGCAGATTCCTGATCCCTCCTGTCAGAACAGTAGCAATGGTCCTAGTGCTTGGGACATGGTCTGCAACTAGAGAGAGGACTTTGAAGGGGACCAGCTCCTGTTCTAAAGTGACAGAAATAAGAGGACCCATGTGACCTTATTCCTAACCCCTAGATTTTCTCTTCTGATGGGCAGTTCATTTGAATATGAGAAACTTAGATCCATATAAAGTTACTTTTCATAGCCACCATAAGCAGAATGTAAGCTATAGCACTTTATGTTCAGTTTTGTTTTCTACAAAAAATGTTGACCATAGCAACACAAAAGTGGACACGTACAAATCTAGAGTAAGATACATAGCCTACGTTTGATTAACAAGTAACTGCTATAAAAATGTAAAAAAGTAAGTGGCCTTGGTTTGGAGTCACATGCATTTATCCAAGGCTGCTGCCTGCAGCCAAGGACCATGTGGAATTAGTGTAGAGTTAGCTGGGAAAATAACTGCTCTTCCCTGCTAATCAGTGATTTCACCAGGGTCTTATTTTTTTGTATCTGTATTTAACTATGTCAGGCTTCATTTGGTAAAATGTAGCATGCTTCTGGATAATAACAGATTTCAACTGTAATATAGATGTGTGTTCATCCCTCAAACCCTTCCATTAGTATCAAAGTCTATTCAAGTTTTACGAACCTAGATTGTGCTTATAAAGTAAGGACCCTTTCATATTTTTTATATGAGCTGAAAATGGATTGTTATGATACAGATGAATAGGGAGAGAAATCTTAATTTGAAGCATCTCTCCTTTGCAAGGCTCTGCTTGGTGACTGGCTTTTGCCGGATCTACAGGAGGCTAAGGTAGCTTAAACTAAGAGCATATTTACGCCAGTTTAATCTTATCTACCAAGCTACAGGCCAGACTTTTTGAGAAGCTCTTACAATCAGCAATCACTAACTGAGGAGTACAGAGCAGAAGGGAAAGGCGCCTCCCTCTGGATTTGAGCTGCAGTGAATCTTTGACACCACAGAAGGTTTAAAAGCTCTTGCCCCCAGCCGTCTACTTCCCGTTGTGTCACTCCCTTCTTCCCCTATTGTACCTCGCTACCCTGCCCTCCCTGGCAGCTCACTTATTACAGGAACTTTACATTCCCTCATAATATCCTGGAAAAGAGCTCCATTTGGAGGCGTAAATTTGAAACATGGCAGCCGTGCAACCCAGCTATCTGCAGCCACGTCAGTTGACTGGATTCTTGGCATCATAACATGGCAAGAACAGCTGCAGTGTCTAGGCTTCAGAGCACAATTTAGTTAATTCTGCATGTCTGTTCTCAGAGCCATGCAAGGGTTTGCTTTAAGCCAATGGTCTTTAAACAAATGTAACATTGATTGATACTGTTTTTCCACATTTCTTTTTTAAGCCACTGTTTTTATTAACGTTTGGTTTCCACCCTGTTGAATGTGTGCAGTGTCAGGGATTCCACGTGGCCAGAGGAGAACTGGGTTGGTCAGGCGATCTGCTCAGGGCTGCCATGCTGTTGCATGATAGCCCAGAATTAAGCTAGGTATTCATGGCACTTACATGAAATATTTAAATGTTTGTCAGAAATACATAACAGTGATACTGGAGTGACAGGAATTGTACAGGCCATGTAATTGTATGCTGCTGCTGTGCAAGGCAGGAGAGGAACAAAGGCACAGAAAGCTAAACTACTTGGCGAAAGTGTCAGAAGTAATGGAACCAAATGTATTTTTCAATCTATTGAAAAAAAGAACTGAACCTTTTTATAGCCTAAAGTTTCAATGTGCACAGTCTAGAAACGGGTTATCGGGAATGGAGTTGTGCATTCATCCTGCCCTGGCTAGCACAGTCAGAGTGCAGTTCTTCAGTGTTGTTAGCAGAAGTTACCTTGTTCGTCTCTCCTGTGTGATAGATCTTTCCATAAAAACAAGGCCCACAGTAGGACCCTTCTATTTCACTTGCTTGCTTTGTTGTTTATTCATCACTGGGGTCTGTGCTGCACGCATATGCAGGTCAGAGGACAATTTTTGGGAGTTGGTTTCCTTTTTCCAGTATGGGTTCTGGGTGCCAAACTGATTAGGCAAGCACTTTTTTTAAACCACTGAGCCATCTTGCTAGCCTAACAGAATCCTTTAAATGAATGATCACTGTATACCAGGTTCTCCTCTCCTTTCTCCTCTACTTCCTTTTTCTTTCCCCCTTCCTTCATTCCTTCCTTCCTTCCTTCCTTTGTTCCTTCCTTCCTTCCTTTGTTCCTTCGTTCCTTCCTTCCTTCCTTCCTTCGTTCCTTCGTTCGTTCGTTCGTTCCTTCCTTCCTTCGTTTGTTCCTTCCTTCCTTCCTTTCTTCCTTCCTTCTTTCTTGTTTTATATTGTGAGACAGTTTCTCTATGAATTTCTGGCTGTCCTGAAACTCACTGTGTAGCCGAGGCTAGCCTCCGGCTTACAGAGATCCCCATGCCTCCCTCCAACTACTGGGATTAAAGTTGTCTGCCACTATGCCTGGCTGTGGTTACATTTCCAGACCCCACTCAGGGAGTAACCCTTCTGAAGGGAGAGTGCAACCACTGCTTCTCTCACAAGGACCTTGAGGCACAGAGAAGTTTCCTGCTACTCACAAGTTGCAGGGTTCTATTCTACACTAGAATGGTTTTAAAATAGACTTAGAATAGGTTTTCCATTCTGTCAGTGTCATTTGTCCCGCTCACATGTGACTTGTTTTTAATTACAATTTGGTTCAACAGATTCAAGCACACGTGCGTTGAACAATACCAAGTGTCTGTTGTGTACCGCGAGCATTCAAGGGGATATCGAGCATGAACAGTTGCAGTGTCTCTAATGGAGGTGGCTCTAGTGTTGCTCAGAGACATCTCTTGAGGTCACATCAAGCACATCTGTGTGTGGTGTTAGTAGTTGGAGGACTTGGGAAGCCTAGGATGCAGAATTTCTGAAGTCTGTCTTTAAAGCCAGCCAGTGGTCAAAAACTTTTATTCAACTTAATTTTTTTTCTGGTGTATTATATTAAAAACTTGAATGCTGAAATTTCAGTCTTACCTACATTACCTCCAGGATCCAAACATTGCGTTTTTCTCTGTATATATGAACGCTTCTAAAAATACTCTAGTTTTGCTCATCTCTTGTTGCTTATGACATGAATGGCCTCTTGCTTTGTTCCTGCATTTTTTCAGTGGTGTCTGTGCCTTCTTTGCTTTTCTAGCTTTTCTAACCTTGCATTTATTTCCCTTCAGATCTCAACATCTGCTGCAGTTTGGCTTTTCAGGTTAGTGCCACTTTGCCCGTTTCTTTTAGTTTAATGACACAGGAAGCATTCACCAGCACTCTCCCACTAGGAAGAGTACGAGTCTTACTCCTTTGGCTTCTGTGATTTATTAATGGTGAAGTTATATATTCACAAAACATTCATCACAACAAGTTAGGGTAGGAATTTTAAAAAAGGTTATTTTGGCTGAGTGTGGTGGTGCACACCTTTAATCCCAGCACTTGGGAGACAGAGAGAGGCAGATCTCTGTGAGTTCGAGGCCATTCTGGTCTACAGAGTGAGTGCTAGGATAGGCTCCGAAGCTACAAAGAGAAACCCTGTCTTGAAAAACAAAAAACAAAAACAAAAAACAAAAAAGGATTGGATGGCAAAAGATGTATGTATGTATGTATATGTGTACATACATGTACACACACACACACACACAAACACACACACATATATATATAGTCTTGCTCAAGTGATCCTGGCTGGGCCTTGCAGCTTTTCCCAGCTGCTTCCAGAAGAACCAGGGTGACTGCAGACCAGCAAGTAGGCTAAGATGTCTGTGCTTCTTTTGGCCCAAGCATACAACTGTGCAGTTTAAAATGTTGTCATTTGCTGCGTGGTGGTGGCACATGCCTTTATCCCCGGACTTGAGAGGCAGAGGCAGGCAGACCTCTGTAAATTTGAGGTCAGCCTTTTCTACAAAGTGGGTTCCAGGATACCAGGAACTCACTTGGTAGACCAGAACTCACTTTGTAACTCATTTCTTTGTTATACAGAGAAACCTTGTTGTGAGAGAAAGTTTCCATATAGCCAGATGTGTTGGCACACCCCTGTGATTTCAGTACTTAGGAGGTTAAGATGGGAGTCATGGGTTCAAAGCCACAGTAGTAAAACTGAGCCTCACAGCCCCCAAATAACAGAATGCTACCGTGCATTCATGATTGAATTTGTATTCGTTGTAATGTCTTCAGTGTAAATCTAGGGCTCCAACCTATCTGATTATTTTGTTTGTGTGAGCTATCTTTCCAGGGTTGCTGCTTTCAGGGCTTTTCACAAATCCTGGCTTTGTTTGTCCTTATGAGTTTTCCTCAGGAAAATTGGCGTCTTTCTGTTGATGTCTTAAGCCTAACTGTTCCTCAGTTTCACCACTCCTCAGCTCCAGGACCTTCTCTGACCCCGGGGTTAGAATTGCTCAGGACTAGGAATCACACGGTGCCTGGTCCCACCCTCCTCTTCCAGAGACACTGTCTAAGCCATGCATCACTTTGGTCCTCACAGCAGTCCTATGATGCTGGGACCTGGTCTGGGACTCCAACTTCCAACCTTCCAGACTCTCTACCTCCCAAGCGCTGAGATTATAGGTGCTGGGAAGGAGCTCAGGGCCTCGTGCAGGCCAGGCAAGTACTCTACTGAATGTGTTACACTCCCACGCCCTACACAAGGTTAAAAACATGAGAGAAAAGGATTTATCATTTATCTGCAGTGCTGGAGATGCTAAGTAAGCAGACCCCAATGAGCTACACCTCAAAATAGAGGCATGTTAACAAACTGGTTTTTGTAAGTAATTCAACCAGAAATTTTACGAAATCTTGATCTTATCTAAGTGATGCTGTCAAAGATATATATATATATATACATATATATATATATATTTAACCCATAGGAAATTATTTTTTTAAGAATAGCAGGGGGAAAATAGCAAATGCTTCTAGAAGAATTTTTAGGTAGAAAATGTTTTCAGAATTAGACTTAAAAGAAAAAAAAACACCTCTTTTTTTTTTTTTTACCCATTGGTGGCTATTAAGTAATCTGTATTCCAGAAAGGTTCTTTTTTTTTCTCCAGTTGTTTTTTCCTGTCTTAATGGTGCTGTGTCATTATCAATACCTTGGAAACCCATCTTAATGAAATGGAAAGCGTGGTTGTTTAAGAAAACAAACAGAATCAGCAGTGATGCCTCCTGGAGTCCGGCAGGCCAAAGGTCAGCTTCTGTCCCAGCCAGCTGCTGAGGAAGCAGTAGGTACCCTGAACCTGAAAACCCCTCCTGGGCAACCTAAAGATGTCAGTCCTCAAACACGACAGCAAGTGCAAACAGATGGCTTTTCCTCTCAGTATAGCTGATCTGATTTAACAGACCGAAATGACATTTTGTGACTTATCAGATCCTTGGCTCTATTCTGCCCATAATGTTCTAGTTCTGTGTTTTGGTATAAAAGGCTTAATTTTATCAACATAGACTTCTGCAGTTAACCGACTCCCACCTTCGTAACCACTTCAATTGGCCAGCTGGTATGTAGTGCTCTTGCCAAACTTCCTTTTCATTTACTGTTAAATTTCCCTTTTAAAAAGGCAAAACCAGAGATAGAAAAAGCAAGTCTGTAAAGAGAAACGCTAAGTTTATTCCATCCAGATCTCTGATGATCCAGGTTTGAAGTCAAAGGGTAGCGTGAAGTTTTGCTTTGTGACCAATTCTGAGATTAACTATTAACAACTCTAGCAGGGTTTCTACTCCCTTTCAAAGGCACATGTTTTTGATTAGTTTTATTTTGTTTTTTAAAGGGGCCAAGCTCTTTCTTTGACTTTTCCTGTTAAAGAAGTAATGCAGGCTATACTCCTGGAAATTGGGAGATAGAAGAATTTGAGTTTGAGGATAAGTTGGACCTTATAGTAGAACCCTACCTCCCCTTCCTGCTAAATTCAACTAAAAAGAAAATAGAAACCAAGTGGTCTTCTAGAGGTACGGGATAGCTTTTTAACAGTTTGGATGGAGATAAACTCACTTATGTTAATATTTTTTAGTTTAAAATTTGTCTATTTGTTAGATTCACATATTTTGTGTGTATGAGTGTTTTTCCTTGCATGTATGCTATGCACCCCTTGTATACCTTGTACCTGAAAGGTCAGAAGAAGACGTCAGATCCCCTGGGACTGGAGCTACTGATGGTTGTGAGCCATGGTGTGGGTGCTGGGGATTGAACCCAGACCCTCTTGCAAGAGCAACAAATGCTCTTAACCTCCGAGCCATCTCTTCAGTTCCACATTCTAGGTTTTAATACAAGGGCTGTATCCATAACTGGCCTGAAATTCCCTAAGCAGACAAAGCTGGACTCAAAATGGTGTCAGTTCTGCTGCCTCTGTCTTTCCTGCATGCTGAGATACAGGCATGTGCCACCATGTCCAGCAGGGTGGGTGTATTTTTAGAAATTGCTTTCAGACACACGCAAACAAGAAGCAGCTGGCCCATGCTGCTGCTGCCTGGTGTGAGTAGCAGTGAGGAGAAATAGGACCCCTGTTAGGAAATAGGGGGTCAAAGTCAGTTTGAACCCCAGAATCACCCAACATTACACAGTATCTATTATCTGAGTTTTATCACCATGCAAACTACAGATACAGGTCCTGTCCCCGCAAATAATTTATTTTAGGAATTAAGGAATGTACATGCTTACCTGTTCTCTTCAGGTGTGTATTTCAAGAGCAAGGGCAGATAGATGACCAAGCAATCACAATTGCCACAAATATGACAGAAGGTGACAGGTGACCAAATTCTTTTTTATCATTCCAGAGAGCACAATGAGGAGCAACAGCTGTAGATGATAAAAATGGGAGGATTTGGGTTGTCGTCTTTGTGCTGTATTTTTCAGCGACAGCTCTTTCACTCTCACGTCCTGCAGGGCCCCACTGAAGCTTCTCTTGTCCCGTTTCCTTACCCCCCCCCTTCACAGTGAGGCAACCAACCGTTGATGCAAGGCCACTGCCAAGGTGTTTTTTCTTAATTCTTCAACAATGTGCAGTCTAACTTATATACTAAAAATTCCTATATCGTGTTCTTTGCATGACATGTTATGTAATCATTATATGGAAGATTGTAGGCAAAAGGCACTTAACACCTTACGTGTGTGTGTGTGTGTGTGTGTGTGTGTGTGTGTGTGAGAGAGAGAGAGAGAGAGAGAGAGAGAGAGAGAGAGAGAGAGAGAGAGAGAGAGAAGGGGGGTCAGCAATAGCTAGTGATCTTGTTTCATAGATAAATAACACAAATGAGGAGATTGTCTAGACCTTTCTGACCCATGGCATTGGTGTTTGCAAATGTGTGCAGCTACTGTGTTTTATTGTAGTGCTACTGTGTTGTGCATGGCTGTCCACTTAGTCTTCTTCCATGACTGAATCTCAGAACCAAAGCTCTCTGCCATGTTTTCTCAGTAGAAGAGGCCCTCTGTCCCCATCTCTTACACTATGGCTCCCCTGCAGAAGAGGTGTAGGGGAACGGTGCCAGAACAGAGGTTATCCTAGTGAGATGAGTGATTTTCATAGGCTGCTGCCCTTGACCCCTTCAGAAGAAAATGCCATCTGTTTTGCCTTCAGTTGTCTGATGAGAAAAATGTCCACCATTTAGTTAAGGTGAAGGCGGTTCGAGGAAGGGGAGGCCCTGTTGACTCAGGGCTATAGAATGAGCACATACTCTAGGCTGAAAGTTCTCAGTTATCTTTGGATATCAAACAGTAAGTTTCATACACTGTAAAAACGGCCTCTCTGGTCAGCAAAAGCTGCTGTTGTTTGAAAGATGTAGCAGTGTTTATGAGCAGGTGATGTTCAAGATGTTTCCAGAGGTGTTCAGGTCCAGATTAAACTTGAGCTCTCAATAAAAAACATGTTTCTGCCCTAAAAGATACTTATGCTCACTGATAAAGTCCAAAGGTAAAATCCAGGGTGGAGTCCAGGAGATGGATCAGCAGATGCAGGTACTCGCCACTAAGCCTGATGACCAGAATTCCATCCCCAGAACCCACACGGTGGTAGGAGACAACTTGCTATTGAAAGTTGTCCTTGTACCTCCACACATACGCTGTGGTATGTGTGCACCCCACCATGCACATACACATGATAAATAAGTGTTGTTGTTGTTGTTTTAATTCTTTAAGTCAAGTCTGGCCAAGATATCAGGATTGGAACTTTGAAGCACCAGCCCGTGCCACATAGTGAGACCCCTTTTCAAAAAGGCTTACTTATCGGTGTTACAGATCAAATCTATTCTGTCATTGAACTTATGCCTCTCCCTCCCAACGAAGTTAATTTTAAACAACTGATCTAAAAATAATGTCCCCTGGATAAATACTAGGCTCCAGTATAAGCTTTCTGTTTGTTTAATAAATGAGTTAAGTTAAATATGAAAGTATCTGTCCCAGTTTCCAGTCTCTGCCCACATGAGTATTAGAAATAGCAGTTTGGCCATGGCTTGCTTTGTGTAGAACAGTGCATGCTGGTGTCCAGAGGTTGAGAGGCAGCAGTTTTTCTGGAGGTTCAGGCCAAACCTACCTGGCACTTCTGCCTCAGTGAGGAAGAACTTGAGACCAGGCATCCAGTGCGGGATCACCTGCGCTGCACTCTCCCTCACCTAATAACCAAAAATACTAGTGGGACTACCTGTCCTGCATGCTCTCTCACCTAATAATAAAAATACCTTAATTTTCAAGTTTGGGTGGAACATACAGAGAGGAGTTTTAGAAGCTGATGCTCTTGCTTTATTCAAGTGACAGTGACACAAATCTGACATAGTAGTGTCCTTAGTTATTAAAGAACTATCCAATTAAGGCATAATTTTAATTTCACCAACTTATTTAGAAGTTGTTAGTGTACACTCATTGTATAAAACAGTGGGTTTCGTCGTGACGTCGTGACGTGTTTGTGTATTAGCATACTCACACTCTTTTTACCTAGCCTCTTTAAGACCTCTAACATCTCACCTTATTATTTCTTACAAAGATTACAGAACAGGTTGGGAAAGGCACAAAACTCAAAAAATGACAGAAATAGAAATTTGTTAGGCTAGTGTTCTTAGTTTCATCAAAAGCATAACCGATGAATTCTGTCTTCCAAGTATTAAAGGGTGTCTCTATGAAAGCTACAGTAGCAGCTAGCCATGTAGCTAGAGGTACAGCACTTGCTTGGCATCTGGAGGCTCTGATTTTTCCCTCCACATGGGATGGAGAAGGTAGAGGTCCCCTGGATGCTTTCAGTTCTTCCTAAAGAACATTCGGGACACACTCCGCCATAGCACGTCTATCTTGCATTAGCCATTCTCCCCCAGAATGAGCTCTTTCAGCATTATCTGCAAGCTCCTGGTTCCTTCACTGTCAGTAAATTCATCAAGAAACACAATCCAAGCCACTTTGTACTTTAAAAACTAGAAAAATTGGTTGACTATTGTAAAAGAAAAAACAACAAAGAAATGAAATTAGTACTTAGCTATGTAGCTGAAATATTGCTTTAACAGGCACTTAATATTAGGCTACTTTGCATGCCTTCCCCTCCCCGATGTCTTCTGACTCCCCGCATGCTGTATTCATAGCATATCTCAGCTTGGACTTGTCATTTTAGCGCTCAGTTGCTGTTACAGTGTAAGCATGGCATAGCTAAAGGGGCAACTGGAGGTGAGCTTCAGTAGTAGCAAAGCAGACGTCTGCACTTTGAGTACAAAGGCGACGAGCCCTAAGGGGGAAGTAAGCCTGGAAGGGAGCTAAATTTTGAGTTTAGGAGATTTAGGAGTCTGGGTCTCAAACAAGAAGTATGGTAGAAGCTTGCTATAGTGGCTCAGGTAAGGAGAGACAAGAATCTGAACGCAGACCAAAGGAAAGATATATGGGTCACTTAGTCAGAAAATCTTACAGTTTGGTGGCAATCTGATTTGAAGAGAGGAACTGGAGTAAGTTAAGATGGTTATTCGGTTTTTACTGCTGTTGGTGAGCAAATAGTACTGTTAACCAAAATGTAGGCAGGCAAATTAAAGAGTAGGTGAATTTGGTTAGCATGAGCTGCGTTGACTTTGAAGTAGGCAAATGGGTTATGTTTGGTTTAACAAGACTGGGTCTAACCCATGAGAAACCCAAGTTGCCAATGTCACTGTTAAGCAATAGCAAGAAATTACAAAGCCTAAGAGGGCACTGTGGAGGGGAGAGATCATATTAGCATACACAGTCCACACTGTGAACATAGCCTCCCTACCGAGCTGGATGGGATTAAGACTGAGATCAAAGCTGGCCTAATGTGGTTTGCAGCCATGTTCTGTGTGGCTTGTGGGGCATTGGATCACATGTGTTCTAAATTCAAGTTAGGTGCCAACATTTCTACATGAGATACAGACTTCATATTTCTTCTAAATTTTAATTTTTTAAAAAAGGCTGGGAGGGAGGATCAACAACATGGGCAGTAACGGTCCTCTGGAATGTATGCCCTTTCTCTACGCGAGTCTGCCTCTCTTTCTACAGGCTCATTAGACATTTGAATTTTCTACATCAGAGCCGAGGATCAGCAGTTAATAAACATAAAAAGATAGATTAGTAACAGATTATGGAGAGCTTTAACTACCAGACAGAGTATAAAGAGCAGTGACAAGCACCTTTTGAAGACAGGATTGGTGAGGCTAAAGTCCTATTTAGGACAATTATTCTGAAGGAGCGTGAAAACAGAAGTTAGGAAAATTACCACTTTTAATTAGAAATTTTAATTATTTACTGTTATATGTATGGGTATTTTGCCTGCATGTATGTCTGCGCACTATATGCATGCCTACAGAGGTAAGAAGAGGGTGATCACATGGGACTGGAGTTAGACTCAGCTGTGAGCTGTCACATTGGTGCTGGAAATCAAACCCAAGTGTCCAGAGCTGGCAGTGTTCTTAACTGCTATGCCATCCCTCCAGCCCCAGTTACCAATTTTTAATGAAAAGAGATGAGATGTAAAAATACACAACTGGGTTTTTAAAAATGGAAAGCAGAAAAAAGAAAGTTAAATGGAAGTGTCTTAAGGAGGGATCTGCCATCCAAAGCCATCCCCACTACCACACTAGTTATTTGGGGTACTGAGCTTGGTGGAAAACCTGCTTGCAGTTTCCTAAAACTCTACTGCATGCTAGGGCCATTATGGGAAAGTCAGAGAAGCTATGCTTGCTGGCTGTGTGTCAGAGGTCAGTGTGGACTGTTGTCACTAGACTTTAAGTGGAGGCAAAGACCCTTTATTCCTCCCACCCCTGACTTCAACACCACCAGCGTTCAAAAGGTTCCTTGTAAAAAGGATGGCTAACAATAGTATCTGATCATTCTTTCCTAAGGGCTTCACAGGTTTGGCAGGGGCTTTAGTAGGCCCTCACTCTTAAGTTCTCTACATAGACATTTTACTTAATCCTTACAACCACCCTTGAGATAGATACTGTTACTGTTTCCATTTTATAGATAAACTGAGATCCTAAAAAATAGTTCAGCCACAGGGTTGATAGGTTAGAAACAATACTTGGATCTGCAGGTCTAAGAGATTTGACCACTGTAAACTGTTTGTGTATGTGCATCTGTTGGCATGCCACACAGGAACCTTACACTTTCATTCAGGAAGCTCTGGGTAGAACATATTTCAAGGGTATCACTTTTGTTCTGGTCCCCCAGAAGATAAACCTCCAAAGATGACCTTTAGTCATCTTCCAGGGACAGGGGTACCCCAGGTCTCTGTTCTTCTTTGATGAATGGCTCATTGTTAATACGATCTGTTTACTGAAAAGATAATTATAGGAACAATTTTTTTTTTAATTTGGTTTTCTGAGACAAGGTCTTGCTGCACGATCCAGGCTTCCCTGAAATGCACTATGTAGCCCAGGCGGTCCTTGCATTCTCAACCCTGCTCTAGTTCTTCGGGGGCTGGGATTGCCGGGGTGTGCCACCACCACCCAGGAAACTCGTTCCGTTTCTTAAATGTTCGCCTAGAAAATAATTTCAGGAGGAGGTTTTTAATCTTTTAATTTTAATCTTGAAGGGGGATTGGAGTAGCAGTGTAGAGAAAAAACACATTTGATGTTTAATGGTGCCTGTCTCAAGCCTTGTGAGGATTCCCTGCCATTCAGTGTGGTTTCCTTTTTCTTGACCTGCAGATGAACCATGCAAAGGAAAAATTTCAAGATGACAAGAACAATGAGGTGCTTTTCATGTGCATTGGCATCACTTCTGGAGTTGGGCGCCTTCTCTTTGGCCGCATTGCAGACTACGTTCCCGGAATGAAGAAGGTTTACCTGCAGGTACTCTCACTCTCTTTACCCTGTGAATGGAGGCTTAGCTGCAGGTACTCTCACTCTCTTTACCCTGTGAATGGAGGCTTAGCTGCAGGTACTCTCACTCTCTTTACCCTGTGGATGGAGGCTCACCTGCAGGTGCTCTCACTCTCTTTACCCTGTAGATGGAGGCTCACCTGTAGGTGCTCTCACACTCTTCCCTGTGGATGGAGGCTCACCTGCAGGTGCTCTCACACTCTTCCCCTGTGGATGGAGGCTCACCTGCAGGTGCTCTCACTCTCTTTCCCTGTGGATGGAGGCTCACCTGCAGGTGCCCTCACACTCTTCCCCTGTGGATGGAGGCTCACCTGCAGGTGCTCTCACACTCTTCCCCTGTGGATGGAGGCTCACCTGCAGGTGCTCTCACACTCTTCCCTGTGGATGGAGGCTCACCTGCAGGTGCTCTCACTCTCTTTCCCTGTGGATGGAGGCTCACCTGCAGGTGCACACATTCACATTTCCCCTGTAGATGGAGGCTCACCTGCAGGTGCTCTCATACTCTTCCCTGTGGATGGAGGCTCACCTGCAGGTGCTCTCACACTCTTCCCTGTGGATGGAGGCTCACCTGCAGGTGCTCTCACACTCTTCCCCTGTGGATGGAGGTTTACCTGCAGGTGCACACATTCACATTTCCCCTGTAGACGTAGTTCCTTGCTCCTGGTTGTGCACTTGCACTCAATGCTTCTATATGCACATATGCTTTAAAAGTGTGAAATACTTTCTAGAACATAACCTCTGCAGACAGGTTTTTAATACAAAATAATCAATTATGAGGTTGTGTTTTAAATATTAGGAATTGACAGTCAAATAGCAATCTTTTCTGTTTTGTTAGAGAACTCCACCAAACCAGAATGTTTATGCCTGTTGTGTTTTCTCAGACATCTTTATTTTTGGAAGAGTTATCAGTCAAGTGCAGATCTAATGTCGTTTGCACGCTTGTGAAATTTGGGTGTATGTTTCTAACTTTTGAGCTGCTTCATTGCAAATTGTCTGCTAGGTGTTATGGGGCGTGCTTAAACAGACACAAGATTATTATTGACTATCAACAGGCAGTTGAGTGAGTATTTCATGCCAGAACTCTGTAGCTTGCTAGATGCTACAGAATTCAACATAGTGTGTGACTCTCAGATAGTAGCTAAAGGTATTATGGGGACGTGGATGATACCATATTACAGCACGGTGAAATAACAGTTCCTTGGGGGCAAATCAGAATCACTAGTGAGGGTCTAAAGAGTATAAAGAGACAGGAGCTAGTGTCACTTAGTAACAGATAGATTGCCTTACATGAACTAGGTCATGGTTTTTTTTTCCTCACCATTACAAAAAACCTGGTCTTTTTCTATAAATGGGTGGGTAGATGGATGGGTGCAGAGAGACAGATATAAGGAAAAAAGAGAAGAATGTCCTAAGCAAGGAAAACACATGGACCACATGTGTGGGTATATGTATGTCTGGGATGCTGGATGTCTGAATGACATTAAGGAAGAATAGTAGATGATATAGCTGGAGGAAGGCCAGGTTAGGAAGAGACATTTATGGACATAAAAGATGATGAACTCCCACACATAATGGTATATGCCTATGATCCTAGCACCATACAGGCAAGAATATAAACACAAGTTCAAGGCCAGCCTGCTCTACATGGCAGTCCCAACCTAGCTGAGACTACATAGAAACATCCCCTTTCAAAAAACCCAACCAAATGAATGTAAAGATGCAATGGGGTGAGTTTTATTCTCCAGTCTGCCTCAAGCCATTGAAGGTTTTAAACAAGGGACTGACATGAGCAGTGCTTTACAAAGATCAGTCTGGTAACAGAAGGAAAGAAGAGTAAGAATGGGGTAAGAGTTGCGGTAGTTACAGAAGGCCACGTGTTGAATGGTTCCATTGACCTAACATTTTTAGAATAGGACGATCATTAGGAAGATAAATTTGCGGTTGTTGGGGATTGGGGGAAGGTGATGGTTTCTTTCTGGGGGGGGTGTGAAAATGTTCTAAACTGAGAGAAGTGGGGTCTAGTAATACACACGACACAGGTAGTTTTATAGTACTCGTTAGAGACAGTGCTAGGGTGAACTGATGCTGGTTGGAAACTTCTGATGTAGTATAGGCCACGACATGGGGATCAAACAGTAAATCAGAGGCACAGAGAACAGGTGCCGGGTAGGGCCGTTTGTGCCTGAGATCTGGTGCTTGGCTAATGGTGGAGGTGGTTTCATTAGCTTGTGATATCAGTAACTCAGTAAATCCAAGGAAGACAAACTGTTTCTGTCACATTAGTGGTGTCTGTAAAACTTGGAGGTTGTTTGGGTGAAGCATTGTGAAACTTGGACATTCTTGGGCTGAAAGGAAGTGACCAGGTTGGTAGGAAACACCTGGGAATGGAGCGCTTCTGGGCCACCAGTGGCCAGCAGTATGAGGGGCTAGTGAAGTGATTAAAGTGAGGTCATTGATGACACGGATGAATAGATGGGAATGTACCCACTCTGTCCAAAGGACAGATGACTAAATAGGAATGTAGACAGCTCTATCCAAAGGACAGTAGGGGGAAAGATTTGGAGATTAATCATGGGATGCAGTGTGAGCAGTCTCAGGAAAGGGGGAAATTTGGGAAGGAAAACTGTGGGTGTTTGTTAGTGGCTGTAATGACGAGCATCACTTACTGAGCACTTTGATGAGCCAGATGGTGAGCTGGGTGCTATGCATGTACCATCTCCAGGCCTGGTCCCAGCCCTTCAAAGAAGGTATAGTTCTTTGTTTCCTCTTACAGACTGTGTGGTCCAGGCAGACAGTCACAGGCCAGAGCCAGTTACACAGCTAGAAGGAAGTGGAGGCTGCAGCTGGCGAGCCTCTCCTCCTCCCGCCAGTGCTCGGAGCAAATGCGAGACCCTTGTTAATATGCATGTACTCCTTTATAACGTGTAGAGCCAAGCTAGGCATAGTGGCACACTCCTTTAATCCCAGCACTCGGTAGGCAGAGGCAGGCAGATATCCGAGTTTGAGACCAGCCTGGTCTACAGAGTGAATTCTAGGACATCCATGGCCACATAGAGAAAATGTCTTGAAAGAAACTATGCAGGGCCTTCAAAGCAGCTCACTGTGTAGAGCTGTGTACCTGAAAAGCCTGATGAACTGAGTTTCATGCCCAGAATGCACGGAAAAGCAGAAGGAAAGAACTGTACTCTAAGTTGTCCTCTGGTCTCCCCATGTGTTCTGTGGCATGTATCCCCCCCCACACACACACAAACTCACCACTGGGCATGACAGCTCACACCTGTAATACAGTATTTATAAGGTAGGGTTGCCACAAGCATGAGGCCAGCCTGGGCTTCAGAGTGAGACCCTGTGTCAGGTACAATAACTGAAGTATTCATTTATTATATGGTAATCATCCCATCTTTTATAATACCTCATTGCAAATATTCTTATTATCGTTTAGCCTAACTAGTTTTGTTTTCTAATGTCAAGGTGCCCCCTGCTGGACATCTGTTGTATTGATGCCCTTCAGCTTTCCGGTTGTAAAAACAATTCTGAATGCTCTGTGGTATTAGCCCAGGTGGAGTGACATGTTTACACAACAGGTGTGGGCCCATCAGCCATCAGCCCTAAATCAGGGAAGAAGACCCTTCACAAACTTAAAAAACCCAGCCCTAGAGAGAAACACCTCCACATCTGGATGAACAAACTCAGACACTAGTCATGGTAGTTCACAACTATAATCCAGGTACTAGGAAGTCTGAGACAGGAGGACTACAGTGAGTTTGAGGCTATCCCGAGCTTCATGGTAAATTAAAGACTACATAGCAAGGTCCTGTCTCAAAAATAACAAGCCACCATTACCACCAGTAAAATCAGAAGAGAACCGAAAAACAAGGTAAGGCCTAAAACAGCACGTGCTCTTCCTCTCCTACACTTTTGTGTTCTTCCCGGTAACTGACCACACACACACTTGTTAAGCCAGCCAATCAGCTCAGGGCCCTGCAGGGAGGCGTGGAAGAAAGGCCACCAAGTCTTTGTTTTAAGATGCCAGGCTTTTGTCTCAGGTCTGGAGGCTGAGGAAGAATCCAGCCATCTTGGAAGTTCAACACCTTCATTACCTAGATAGGGTCCCTCTCCCATCTGTCTTCCTACCAGGGAATTTGTCTAACTTCTAGTCCCTCATGTGGACGTCATGTCCATATGTAGAGACAGCTCCACATGCGTGGACACAAATGCCCTGGGACTGTTGAGTGGTCACTCTGGAGTACAGTGCAGGCTGAGGGTAGAGGATTGAAGAGAACCTGCCGTGTATTACTGGGGACATTTCTCCAGAACATGAATTGCTAGGGGAATGTATTCGTGGGTTACACGTATAATTAGAAAAAACTGAGTGGTGTTCATGCCCTCTTCATGTGAGGATGTTCTCTTCTGTTGAAAAAGGCTGAATTCTCAGTGTTACTTAGCTCTGTTTTCATATTCTTACTACTAGTACTTTACATGAAAGTATGGACCTTACCGAATATTTTAAGATAGTGTCCAAATACATAATTACCCCCCCAGCCTGAATAAGGGACCAGGGGCCCCGCAGTCTCCTTTAGACTGGCATTGAGGTGATTGTGTCCAGTTCTGAGGAGAAAGTCAAACTCTCTCCGTGTCCTGTGAAGCACTATAGGCCCCGAATGCCTCAGAAGACCCCAGTCCTTTGGTCGGTCCACTTAGTGCAGGATGCACAGGACTTAGCTGCTGTCTGCCCCAGGTACCTGGCAGTCGAGAGACCTGGAAATGGTGAGTAAGTATATTAAGGGCAGCATTTGAATTTAATTGTGCCCAGTTATATTTCTGCCTCCAAAAATTCCTTATGCTTATTCAGGCGTAGCTTAGCTTTCCTCTCGAGTCTAATGTCTCGAGTAGGCTGGGCCTGTTTTGTCTCCCCAGAACTGCTGTGCTTCAAGAAATGAGAAAAAGATTGTGCAATGGAAAATTATTTATCTTTGAAACTGGGTTCTGGCAGTGACAGATCAATATGTGATCTTTATGTCTAATATTTATTTGGAAATGATGAGGAAGCAATGACCCCGGTATTCCAGTTCATAAGGGACAAGCATTTATTCCTCATAGTAGTTGTGTTCTGACCAGCTTGGAGTAAAATGTACTGGGAAAGGGCCTTGTTTCTCATTGTTGTAGTTACGATGGATGCAAAAACACCGCTCCCACCTCAAAGAAGGTAAGAGTTAATTCTGGAGCCAAGGATGAGTGACCATGGTTCCAGAACATAGATTAGGTTACTCCAATACAGTGTTCCAACGTTTGGTGAGGTTTTGAGGCACTTTTCAAAAGCGAAGCCAGGAAATTGGAGCTCCAGGCCTTAGGCGCTGTGATGGCTCTCTTAGCCCTTTGTTGGGGGCATCGGCACACTGAAGAGACTTACCTAATGACCATAGAGATGTTAACTCACACATAGAAGCAGGCAGGAAACGGCTACTGAGGGGCTAAAGATGCCCAAGATGATTTGGCTCTGGACCTGCAACATTCTGAATTCTCCACCATCGTTGAAGTTCTAATAAGTTAGTCAGCCATGAAGGTTCCATAGGGGCAGCTTCTTCCTGAGAACTTTTCTTCAGTACAAATAAGGTAAAAGCAACTAGGTATTTTTCTGAAAGGCTTGAGGGATAAGCTGTCTGTGTGAATGACCCTAAGGAGTTCAATCCTCAAAGGAAAATAAAAAAATTTCTTAAGTAAATGATTTTTAAAAAAAATTTTATATGTGGCCGGGTGGTAGTGGCGCACGCCTTTAATCCCAGCACTTGGGAGGCAGAGGCAGGTGGATCTCTGTGAGTTCAAGGCCGGGCTGGACTGACAGCCTCCAAAACAATACAGAGAAACCCTGTCTTGTAAAACCAAAAAAATTTTTTTATGTATGCTTCCCCTGCATATTTATCTGTGTACCACATACATGCCTGGTGCCTGCAGAGGCTAGAGAGGATGTCAGATCCCCTGGAATTGGAGTCACAAACTATTGTTAGCTGCCATGTGGGTTCTGGGAATAGAACCCAGGTCCTTTGCGAGATTAGTTGGTGCTCTTAACTACTGAGGCATCTCTCTAGTTTGAAGGTAATAAGTCTTAAGGTAGGCATGGTAGTGCATGTCTCTAATCCTGTACTCAAAATGCTGGGGCAAGGGGGTTTGAGTTTGAGGGCATGGGATACAATAATAAATCTTGGTTAAATAACTGAGAGAGAAAGAACATAGTTACTATAGTTTAAATTGACAAAAGGCCTTGCAGTTAGGAAAGGATTGAGAAATGCCCTAGATGTACAGAGATGCTTTAAAAAAGAAGAAAACAAACAAAAACCTGATCAAGAACAAAAATTTTGAAGAGGCAAAAAGTAGAGAAATCAGGGAAACTGCCAAAATTAAAGTGCCTGGATCTCATTGTGTTGATTGTTCCATGAAAGCATTTGTTATTAAGCAAAATCCAGTTTGTGCCAAATACTGGATGAGGCTGTCAAGTGCCAGGTACTCACTGACTGTCAGTGTGGTAAGTTTAAACCCCAGAACTTGACAGAAATTAGTACTGAACAAAATAGCAAGAGAAATAAGGTGTGTGTGTGTGTGTGTGTGTGTGTGTGTGTGTGTGTGTGTGAGTGAGTGAGATCTCTTTTATAACTATGGTGAAGTGACTGGAAGTTCAGTCTATGATTTTTACCAAAAGGGCATTGGATTTGAACCAGGCATGACAGTTCTTATGTATGACCCTTAGCACTCAGGAGATGAAAGCAGTAAGATTGTGAGTTCAAGACCAGCCTGGGAGATATGGCATGATCTATTTCAGTCAGGCCAAGCACACACACACACAAAAACTAACAAGATTTAACAAGGGTGATTTGTTAGATTGCAAATGTTTCTAAGACTGTTTATGTCCTTTCAGAGTTGTGGACAGGAAAAAATATATCTGTAATCACGACTAGTAGGTTTTGTCTCTCCCAGCCCTTTATCTCTGCCTCCCCCTTCTTGAGTAAAGACCAGAGGTTTTATTTAGCTCACTATTCTGGGGGATGGGAGGTCCAAGAGTGTAATGATGCCTTCTGGTGTCATTTCTCAGTGTGTCTTAATATAGCAGAGGCATCACATGGTGACAGAGCGTGGTTAACTTTTTGATTAAAAATAACTCCTTAACTCTTTGCTACTTGATACCTTTTAGACATCTTGATTTCCACATTTTGATGATATTTCGGCCTTTTTGGCTTGAGCATCAGAATGCCATCTGCTTGTTCAGAATCCTAGAGGGCTGGAACCTGGTTGTGTTGGTTGGTTTAATGTCAACTTGATACAAGCTAGAGTCATTTAGGGAAGAGGACTCTTGGTTGAGCATATGCCCTCTGCATTGACCTGTAGCACATCTGTCAGGCATGTTCTTGGTAAATGCTGTGGGAGGGTCCATCCCACTGCAGGTGGGCAGTGCCACTCCTAGGCAGATGGTTCTGGATTGTATGTGAAAGCAGGTTGAGCAGGCCATGGGGAGCAAGCAGTAAGCATCTCCCTCCACGGCCTCTGCGTCAGCTCCTGCTCTGACTTTGATGATGGACTTCGATGTGGAACTGTGAGTTGAAATAAACCCTTTCCTCTCCAAGTTGGTTTTGGTCATAATGTTTTATCACAGGAATAGAAACCCTACCTAAGACTGACCTAGTCCCCTTCTTAACACTGGTTCCTTCAAGCCCAATCATTACTCACTACTGTGAAATTACACTTGTGCTTTCACTGAAGTTTGGTCAGAGGAGAAAAAAAGGCTTTTCAATGTTTTAAAAATGGGGAAATGGAAGGTTTTATTCTTTCAGAAATCTAGTGGGGAGCTGGGAGTGGTGGTGTACTATAGTCTCAGCCCTTGGAGGTGGCGTTCAAGGTGAGGGTGTCTATTCTCTGCCATTTTGGTACCCACTATACTTTAGATATACAATTATGGTAACATCAAAACTACATAGTGGGACCTATTTTAGTACTGAAAAAATATTCTCAGCTATATGATACAATGGTGTCATATAGCCACCTGGATTGTGACCATTTTCAAGCACATTTCTTGCTGCTGTGTCCATGGACAACTTTTACTGAAGCTGAAAGCTGCTGTTCCAAAGTCAGGTTCAGTATCATTGTTCAGGAGCTGTCCGTGCTTTTGAGACCGCTTACCCTGCTCAGCGCACACCACCGCCACACCAGTGCTTTTTATGTGGGTGAAGGGTCTAACCCGGGTCCTCATGTTTGTATGTCCTTTTGCCAATCGGGCGTCCACTCTCAAGTCCCACCCTGTTCTCACATTATGCATCCTTGGAGCCCTTGGCTTGTGCGTGGATTCTCTGATATACACTACCAAGTTTGGTGTGATAGTTCTTGTCAACCTGACATAAACTGGAGTTGCCTGGGAAGAAGGACCTCAGTTGAGGTAATTGCTTTCTTCAGATTGGCCTGCAGGCATGTCTGTTAATGATTGATGTGGGAGGGCCCAGTCCACTGTGGGACACCCCATACCTCACAGGTGGACTTGGACTGAATAAATAACTAAGCAAGCTAGAGGAGAGCAAGCAGTAAGCAGCATTCAGCCGTCCCCAGCTCTGGGCCTGCCTCCAGGTTCATGCTTGACCTCCTGCTTAGCTCCCCTTAGTACAGGAAACTTAGTACAGGCTTATAACAACAAATCAAGAAGAGTCTGGTGAAAGTGAAGCATAGAGTCACAGAAAGGGCCGCCACAGAGAAAGGCAAAAGTGGCTGGTGTGCCGGGTGCAGGACAGTGTTGTAGAGTCCCTGACTTTCCCATCCGCTGGTACTTTAGAGCCCCGCAATCTCACATGCTTCTAGCATAGCCCCTTTCTCCATCCTATGGGTTCAGGTCACAAAGCCTTAGCTAGTGAAGACTTCGGGGCTCAGCCACGTAGCAGACTGCCCACAGCTTCCCAGCTCCGAGTGGCTAAGACAGGCAGACGGTACGGAGGGGCGAGAAGGCCCAGTGCCTTCTGACGAGCTTTAAATGCACCTCACACTGGAAAGGGACCGGCATGATTTATTTTTCACACTGGTGTTTCCTGGAGTGTAAGCTAAACGAACCCTCTCCTCCCCAGGTTGCTTTGTTCATGCTGTTCATCACAGCAACAGAGAAGCACACTAGGTCAGTTTTTCTAGAAGCATGTCAGGAGGGCCTAGAGAAATCAGAAGATGTGAAGCAGCGATGCCCACGGCCTCTGTTTGTTTCTCATCTCTGCTGTGCTGCCCCACTGGCACGGGAGGGCAGTCGGTGGGAACATTCTGTCCACTCTGAGCTCTAGGCTGGCTCTGTCTGTGCTCCTTGAATGTGTTAAGCTCTTCCCAGCGAAACTGTCTGCATGTAAAAGAGGGATAGTTTTGTACTTCCAGAGTCTTAAGCTCAGCTGTGGAGCAGCCCATGTAAAGTGATAATAGTGATGACTGGAGCCTGGTGAACTATATTGTACGCATAAACTTTCTTCTGATTATTCATGCAGGGTTTTCCAGGACTGAAGACAGCTTTCAGGGATTCTTTCTTTCCTTTTACAATGGGGGCCTGGGCCTGGAACTTGGGTTCCCAGCTTTGGTATAAGAACCTGTACTCATTGACCTGTTTCTCTATCTCTTTATTTTAGTTTGGAGACAGGCTCTCAGTATATAGCTCAGGCTGGCCTTAAACTGTCAATTCTCCAGCCTCCATTTCCTGGAATTATGAATATACCCGCCATACCCAGCCACTTACCAGCTTTAATTATTTCTCTCCCCATTTTTGCACCCTCTCTATTTTACATATATGACCATGGCATCCTCTAAAATATTTCATTTATACTTTTTGTTTAAATGTCCTTCTCTCTAGAACCTAAGAGGAAGAATCATGCCTTATTCATTGTGTAAATCTCCGTATAGCATAATACTTACTAAATGGAAGGCAACATTGGGAGTTTGGTTGAATGAACTACCCTAACCTTAAGATGTTTGGTAGCTCAAAATAGATATTCTGAACCTTCACACATGAGTGCTCACATATAATCTATAGTATTATAAAGTGTAATGACTTCTTTAAAAAATAACCAGGACTTGATGAGTAAATGTGAGCTAGCAGTATTGACCCGCACACAAGATCTCTAAACCTAATAATATCTAGGCCAAAGGTATATAAACATATAAGTTCTGACTAAAGAATGTGGAGGCTGGGAAGAAAAATTGCTGTATAAAATGGTTACATTCTCGTTCCCTAATGAGAACAGAAAGAAAATACAAGAGGCTCTCAGGAAAGTTGATTCTATGTGATCAAGAGGAAGGGGAGGGTAAATGTCCTCAAAGCAGTGTTGACATAAAGTTCTCTTTCCTAGGTGCTCTCCTTTTTCTTCATTGGTCTGATGTCCATGATGATTCCGCTGTGCAGCGCCTTCGGGGGGCTCATTGCTGTCTGCCTCATCATGGGTCTCTTCGATGGATGCTTCATTTCTATCATGGCTCCCATTGCCTTTGAACTAGTCGGTCCTCAGGATGCTTCCCAAGCAATTGGATTTCTGCTTGGATTCATGTCTATACCCATGACTGTAGGTCCTCCAGTTGCAGGTAAATAAAGCAATTCCAAAGTGATCATACTAATTCACAGCATTTTCTACTTTGGGTCCTAAACTTCATTTATTTGCGAAACATTTTTAACATGTTAATAGTACTTGTGTGCTTTCCCTCTCCAATTTTTAATAAGATTATATGTTGAAAGTAGATTGAAAAAGTTTATTGGGGAGCATTCTGAAAGTGTGTGTGTGTGTGTGTGTGTGTGTGTGTGTGTGTGTGTATTAAGCCAGGGCCTTGTACACGTTAAGCAATCACTTACCACTGAGCTACATTGAACTTGGGCATAAGATATACTAAATATATACCCTTCCACTGAGCTATGCATTCAGCCTCTACTTTTTCAGTTCTTTTAGTATATGTTACACAAATGGTAACATAAAAATGAAGATTTTTATAGATTTCTAAGCATATATTACTTTTACATAAGAAGCATAGTCCTGAGAAATGGTTGAAAAAATTACATTTAGTGGAAAGAACATGGCTGTCAATGAATATAAAAACAATGTGACTTGGCATGGTGGTACACACCTGTAATCTCAATACTCAGGAGGCTGAGGCAGGAGGAGATCTACAAGTTCAAGATCAGCCTGGTCTACATAGTTTCAGCAGGGGCTGTATAATGAGACTTGACTCCAGTCAGTCAATAACCAAAGAGTAAACAAAAACAAAAATACATTATCCATGTGATGGACAGGGATGAATATTATTCAGTCATAAAAGTAATGAGATAGTGACACTTATACATGAGAGTGACACTGATAATATTATAGGAACACTGATATATGTTAGGGACACTGATACATGCTACCAGGTGAACAGACACCACACACATTATGCTAAGTGACCAAAGTCAAATATAAAAGATCACGTATTGTATGATTCTGTTTGTATGAAATAGCTGACACAGAAAAAAAGGCACAGAAAACAGATTAGTGGTTGCCAGAGCCTGGAGGGAAGAACTGGAGTGGGGCCACTCAGTAGGAATGGTGTTTCTTTCTGGCATGATGAAATGTTTGAAAGTAAATATAGCCATATAAAGGTCACAGAGCACCGTGAGTTCAGCCAAGTGCCACTCTATTGTTCACTTTTAAATGACTACCTCTATGTTGAGTGAATTCTACCTTTAGAAGCTTTATAGATGATGGTGTGATGTCTTCCTTGGACACCAGTGTGAGAATATCAGTTTTCAATACAATTAGGATAAAATTTCCATTATATAGAGTCACCTGTATTTGATATAAGTAGCTCAGTGAAAATTCAGCTTAATTCATTCTTACATCTGGAACCACATTGCTGGTCCAGAATCAAGAATTCAGGGCTACCAGGGAGCAGAAGAAACAGAGTTTAAGCTCGAATGTTGATGATCCCTGTAGAAGCCTCCATTCCTTCCTCTCTTCTCAGTAATACATTCATTGTTCACTTAGCTTTGTTTGGGAGGTTCCAGATATACAGGCAACTGTCAAAAGCATTTTAGTGGGAACAGTGTTGCTTTAGTAGGAATAGTAACTACTCACAGAGCAAGAGCAAGGGATGGGGTAGCAGGAAATTACTAGAATAGGAGGAATAATACACAGAGTGACTGCCAGGAGAATTACCACCCCCATTTCCTCAGGGGTTCAGAGGTCATTACAGTATTCCAGGAAAGCCTAATTATTAGTATCCATGGGATGAAATATGAGACATTTGGATTCTGAAGACAGGAATATTGCATATTTAGAGATGCTGTGTATTTTATGTTTAGATTCAAAATAACTGTACATATTCATTTATATGTACATATGTTTGTATGTCACTGGAGACATCCTTAGCTGTGCATTAAATGAAGTTCGATAGATGTTCAGTTCAATATGTTCCCTGGATATTTTAGATAATTTGACATTGCACAGTAAGAGTTCAAACACACACACACACACACACACACACACACACACACACACACACACACACGGAGTCCTGGATTTTCGGAAATTTAGAAGTAAAATAATATTTTCCAGAAGCAGAACCTAAGGATCATCAAATGCCAAACATACACTTTAGGGCTTCTGTTTATTTTGAGACTGGGTCTCTCCATGTAGCCTAGAACTCTCTGTAGTTTAGGCTGGCTTCAAACTCAGAGGTCCATATGCCTCTGCCTTTCAAGTGCTGAGGTGAAGTCATATACCGCTAGACCTGGCCAAACACACATTTTTATACTTTCTTCCCAAGGATGGGCAAGACTTAGTATCTTTCTCAGATGTATTTAAAATCTCTCTTTTGTCTCAGAGCCCACATGGTAGACAACTGTCTCTATCAGGTTCCTCCTTACGTGCCAGGCAGGCAATTGGAGCACAGACAAACATTTAGACAAAAACACATATACATAGTTTCTTTTTTCTGAGACAGGGTCTCTCTGTGTAGTCCTGGCTGCCTTCAGAGATCTGCCTACCTCTCTCTGCCTTCTGAGTGCTGGGAATAAAGGTATGTGCCACCACTGCCCAGCAGGCACACATGAGCACGCACACATGAGCACACACACATGAGCACACACACATGAGCACACACACATGAGCACACACACATGAGCACACACACATGAGCACACACACATGAGCACACACACACACACACACACACACACACACAATTTATGAGTCTCTTTGTTTTCTTTTTATCCCAGCTCTTGGATTTGTAACTTTTCATGTTATTGTATTACAGTTTAAGGTAGTTTCTTGTTAAAGTCAAATAAGGTATAGATATTTTAGAGACAATGGATCTGGATGTTCCCATCTACCTTCAGCTGAGACAAGGTGGCCTCTGAGGGGCTTTGGGAATGCCAAAGCTTAGCTGCAGACACTTTCCACATGTGATATTTTGGTATGACCTGTATTCTGTGGTAAGATTTTAGATAGATACTTTGTTTCCTTCCTCATAGCAGCAAAAGGTTTACATTTCAAATCTGTTATCTGAGCTGGACCTCTCAGTGTGACTGAGTTGGGAGCCAGACTGGTCCTTTCCGTGTGACAGCTGTTGTCTCCCTTTCCAGGGTTACTTCATGACAAGCTGGGCTCCTATGATGTGGCCTTTTACCTTGCTGGCATCCCTCCCTTTGTTGGCGGTGCTGTGCTTTGTTTAATCCCGTGGATCCACAGTAAGAAGCAGAGAGAGACCAGTAAGAGCACTGGAGGGGAGAAGACGGAGAAGATGCTGGAGAACCAGAACTCTCTACTCTCCAGCTCCTCTGGGATCTTCAAAAAACAATCTGACTCTGTTATTTAATGCCATGCATACCTCCACCTGACTGGATTTGCTTTTGAAGTTTCCCTTTTATATGAATTGCAAATTTCTTATTTTTTTAATCATCCTTGGAACAGCACAAATGGAAAATGGAATCTTTATTACTACCAGAACCATTTTCTCTCCCCAGATAGCTTTGGTATTTCCAGGAATCAGAGGGAAGAGACTGTTACAGGCAAACGTATCTGGAAATCAAATTTGAACATTCAAAGCTATCCAAGTAACAAGCAGCCATGGAAGCCATGGATGCTGTGTAGCTGGCACAGACACATACAGTGTACCTGAAGTATTTTGTTGGTTGCTCCATTTGGTGTTTTTAGTTCCAGTGTTTTAGTTTCTCCTGCATTTGGGGACTTTTTGCGAAATTTAAGCCTGGATCCTAGATAATAGCAGGCCAATGTAAACCTCAAGTCTGTTAAGTGATTTAAGCTATAAAACTGGGAGATTCTGACATGCTCCAGTATCAAGGGACCTGCTGGGAGCAGTAGCTCATAGACAGACACCCAGGATGGAGATGAAGGCTCCTCTCACAGGCAGCCGTCGGGCATTTCCTCCACTAACCTTTCTTCCCTTTGGTCTGTAGTGTGTTTTACTCCAATAGCCAGAAACACCCCAAATTTCTGATTTTTGTGTAAACAATAAAGTAAAACAGAATGTGTAAAAGATATCCTGACAATTTTAACAGAAATTTTCTGACTTGTGGATTTATTAGCACTGTATTGTAAGTGTCTTATTGAGCATGTTATCAGCTGGCATAATGGACACAGATTAGAAGTAGTACAGGACTGTTTTATCCACTGGGAAAACATTTGATAGAAATAATTGTTTAAATTGACTTGTGAAATTCATTGTTCTAGCAGGTTAAATATACTTATAAAAAGAAACAATTCCTAAATTTTCAAAAAAATTTTAACAGAAATTTGCATTTGTGTGATATAGTCATATGCTGGTGACATGGTCACATTGAGAAACCTGATGGCCTGTGCTTTTATTGTGTAGACATTGCAGGATTGACATGCACCAACTGAGGAAATGCCATTGTAATCAACCGATAGGGTCTCGTTGGCACAGTTCTTTGACTAGAAATCAATGTGGTATTTATCTGCCATGTGCTCCTTATTAATCCCCCCCTGCCCGATTTATGTCTAGACTGTAGAAAGCAAGGTATTAGCTCCAAGGATCTAAAATTAAAACCAAAGTTGGGTCATGACCCATTACTCATTTATAGAAAAAGGAACACATTCCTATATCTTTGAAATTATATTTTAGGCCTTTAAAGGTTAAAATGTGAAGTGTATTTAAATCGTTAACTTAGATGAATATTAAATCATAGTTGAATGTAGCTTTATTGTTTGTGTGAAAGCAGTGTGTCTTTCCCTAAGCACTTCCAAGATCCTTCTAAGTTATCTGGAAGGTGAGAAACAATTTTACTGTCTCACTACCTGGCTTTCCCTCTTATGTTGCTTGAAAAGGCAGTCCTTCCTCTCTCAATCTAGTTGGGTATGGGGCTACCTGGAGAGAACACAAACTTGTCTTGGTAGGAGGGAGGGCAGAGGGCGGAGGGCGGAGGGCGGAGGGAAGTGTGGCCATAACCTGAAAGCTGGGAAATCCAGTGATGTTTCCTCCTAATAGCAACTTTCTCACTGTCACTGTGTAAGATAACAGCCTACATGCTAAGTATGTAGTTTATTTCATGGCGGTTTGAATAACTGTAATTTATTTATTATTTATTTATTATGTCATGGAGTCTAAGTAGACCAGGCTGGCCTTCAGTTCTATTCTGTTGTCTCAGACCTGTCAGGGGTCACAGGGGTGTCTTGCCATGTGCGGCAATACTTTTGATTTTGAAGTTATAAGCTTACTATGTTATATATACAGTTGTTGTTTTTTTAAAGCCTGGGTTTCACTAAGGAGCCTAATTGGGCCTGGAACTCACTATGTAGCCGGGCTCGGACTCACAGATCTCCTTTAGGTTTCTGGAAACAGTCTTGCTGTGTGGCCCCTCCTGCTTCAGCTTCCTAAGTGGGGGAATCAGGTGTGTGCTGCTGTGCCCAGCTTCAACTTACTACTACTACAGTGGCTTTTTTGTTTTGAATTGAAGGGTCTTTGGCAATTTGTTTGCAAAAGGTTCTCTTTCCGGAGGGAAAAATATAACTGTTGTTTTTTTGAGACAAGGTTTCTTTGTGTAGCTTTGGATGTCCTGGAACTCACTATGTCGACCAGGCTATCTTCATGTTCTTATAGTAAGTATTTAGAAATAACTTAAACATGATGATATAGTACATTACCAAGCCTTTTAGTTATTCTTCCTCAGTTGCCTGAAATACTTCATCATTATTAGGACTTTTAAAAGCTAAGGTGCTGGACAGTTGACTCACATTTAAAAGCATTTATGGCTCTTAGAGAGAACCTGAGTGCAGTTCCCAGCAAGCACACACTGGTTCACAACTGCCTGCAACTCCAATTCCAGGAGATCTACTGATCTTTTCTGAGCTCCTGCATGCACATGGTGCACATAGGTACACTCAGGCATATATACACACAGTTAAAAAGAAATTAGTTAAAAGTTAATAAAAACATACAACTAAGGTAATTAAACCTGCTATCATAAAACATTAGGGCAGGATTTGGGCTTTTCAAAGAAACTTATGTAAGGGTGGCATTCTAACTAAGCTATACCCTTACCACAGGGCTTAATACAGACATAAATCTGTCTCTAATTTTGCAGAAAGTGTAGCTCTAAAATGGAGAGCTTACACTGTGAAACTTTGAAAAATGTTTGCCTTTCAAACTTGGTTGCAGTTTTTTTTTTAAACAGGGTCTCACTATATAGATCAGGGTGGCCTAGAGCTTATTGTCCTCCTGTCTGTCTGTCTCCTTGGGTGGTTTCATTGTTGTTGCTTGTTTGATTCTTGGTTTTTTGTTTTTGATTTTTGGAGACAGTATTTCTGTATGCTGTCCTAGAACTCACTTTGCAGAGCAGGCTGGCCTTGAACTCACTGAGATCACCTGCCTGTGGCTCCCCACTGCCGGGGTTAGTGCTGTGCACCGTATTCCTGGCCTCTATCTCCTTGAGTGTTGAGTTCAGGCACGTGGGGTTAACACATGGGACAGAGGAGTGGTGCTTTCCCAAGTCGCACAGGGAAAATGACATGGAGGTTTACAAAATACTTTCACCAAGTCTAACAGCATAGGTGTTACCTGGAAGTCCCAACCTAATTTCTGCTGTTTCTAAACAAATCTAATTATAGATGTCTTTTAGTTTCAGTGAGCTCTGGAAGAGGAGTGCCTTGACAGGACAGTCACGAAGCAGCTTGTACTTGACAGAGACTCTCAGCACAAAGTAATGTCGAGAAGCCATGTCAAAGCCGAGAAGCCACTGGGAGCAGGGGTTATCCTGCAGTATGTAGCATCGTCAGCATATGAGTCACTCTAGACAACCTGTTCAATTCCTTTATGTATGTATGTATTTATACAGGTACCCACAGAGGCCAGAATGGGGCGTCATATCCCTTGGAGCTAGAGTTCCTGGTGTTGTGAGTAGCTTGATGTGGGTGCTGGGATCTGAACTCCAGTCCTCTGGTAGAGCAGTGAATGCTATCTCCCCTCAGGTACAGGGTCCCCCTATGTAGCCCTGGATGCCCTAGAAATCACTGTGTAGACCAGGTTGGCCTCTAGCTTAAAGTAATCTGTTTGCCTCTGCCTTCCTCATGCTGGCATGTGCCACCATGCCTAACTGCTGCAAGCATTCAACTTCTGAGGTTTTTCTTAAGTCCCCTGTTGAGTGTTTTACATGTGTGTGAACACATGAGACTTCCTAAGACATGTCCTACTGGGTGAAGGTGACTTTCATAATATAGTCTGTACTGCAATGCTGTCTTAAGGACCTAGGATTTGTTGTTGTGTTACATTTTAACCCCTCACAATGCCCAGAAGGACCATAGCTGGTGCCTCTACTAAAAATTAGATCAAGGTTGCTATTAAACTTCATATTCCTTTCTAAGTAGTTTTTTAATTAAATAGACTTTTTTTTGGTATGTGTGTTTTGCCTGAATGCATGTGTGTTCCACATGCATGCAGTGCTTGCAGAGGCCAGGAGAGGGCACTATGTCCTCCCAGAACTGGAGTTACAGGAGGTTGTGAACAACCCTAGGAGTGCTGGGAACAGAGCTCAGGTCCTTTGCAAGAGCACCAAGTGCTCTTAACCACTTTTGTTAACAATGATTCAAGTTTTATTTAAAGAAAATGATCACCAAATTAAGCCTTTGTAATAAACGTGGTCTCCCAAGAGAATAGTGTTAAAGAGAAACTCCCATCAGTGTTAGAATAGAGTGAGCTGTTTGAAACCACTCATGGGTTGGGGATATCACCCAACATGCCCAAAGCCCCAGACTCAAGAAGCGAAAATGAAAAGAACAAAAGGCATATAGTAGCTTCTCATTTTATTCGATTAAGGAGATATTTTGAACATTTGAGCTTTTTAATGGCTTTTCAGCCCAAAGTCAGGTTTTTGAGTCATAGAAATTTGAATAATGAGTTACTTGCTCAGTTTTTGTTTGGTTTATAATTTGAAAAAAAGTCCTTCTCATTGAAAGTATTATTGTTTGAGGGCTGCAGAGGTGGCTCAGTGGTTAAGAGCACTTGGTGCTCTTGCAAAGGACCTGAGCTCTGTTCCCAGCCCTCACAGGGTGGTTCGCAACCTCCTGTAACTCCAGTTCCGGGGGATCTGACATCCTCACACAGACATACATGCAGGCAAACACCAAGATACTTCAAATAAAAATAAAGTAATAATCTAAGGAAAGAAAGACATAAGGAAAGGAAGAAAGGAAAGAGTCATAGTTCGTCTTTTAGATATAGCACAGACTAAAACTGAACCTGGGCCAGTGTCCACAAACCTTAGCGCTGTGCTTGTGATAGTATAAGGTTCCTGTCAGGTGACTCAGCACCATGCTTGTGAGTGACAGTGTCAGGTGACTCAGCACCATGCTATGACAGTGTCAGGTGACTCAGCACCATGCTTGTGAGTCAGGTTCCTGTCAGGTGACTCAGCACCATGCAATGTCAGATTCATCAAAAACGCCACTAAGAAGTGCGTGAGGGCCCCAGTCTCCAAGCTTCTGTAAGTGGAATGCCATGGGTTTAGTGCAGTCCCGCTTTCTTTCCCAGACTTTGCCTCAACTATTTTATAAGAATGAGACAATATCTCACTGCCACTAGAAAGACCATGCACTCCCAGCCTCGTATGCTGAGCTCACTGTTAGTTATCCTGAGTTATGCGTGCAAGCAAGGCTGGGGCCTTGCTGATCACATTACAAAGTTCCTCCAACAACAGCTTCTGATGGAGGACTAACAAGGTAGTCAGAGAATCGATGAGGTAAAAGTCCTGTACTGTGCCACAAGAGGTACTATAAGACAGAAGAGGATCTGATGCCCTCTTCTGGCTTTACGTCTTACCGGCTTCCCCCAGCAGCTTATTCCAACGTGAAAACTATAGCTACAGCAGATTGAGCCTTGCAGTATTGAGAAGCTTGTGTGTTTTAAGTGTTTTTTGGCATCTGGCATTTTTTTTGTCTACTTATTTTATCTTCTTGTTTATCTGAAAAGTTTTAATTATTTTATATGTTTTGAAAGTTCAAACTCTCTTAGCAAAACCAAATATTTCAAATGAGCTCCATGTGAGCAGCAATCTCCTGCCCCCTCTCCTCCTTTCTCTGTTCCCTTTTCCCTCTCAGCCCTCCCCTCCCTCTCCCCCTCCCTCACTCTACAGAGGGCTGGCTTTCCCATAGATGTATAAATATAGCTAACTGTGTGAAAGTGTCATGTGCTGGGATTGGCCAGCATGGGTATTTTCCTAGTTTTGAAAAATTCTGTTTCTTTTAAAATAATGTACTTTATAATTGATTTTTTAAAGTGTGATTTATATATTTAATATATAGATAACCAAAATCTTTTCCATGAAGAATGCTTTGTAATTTGGAGGATACAATGGGAAAATGTTATATTCTCAGTAAAAGCAATAAAATTTTTAGCAAATTCCTGTAAGACCTTGTGATTGTATTTATGGAATTCCAGGGGCAGGGGGATTACCTGAGATGAACAGTCTGTTTTATGCTGTGTGTTTTCCCAGTGTGTTTGGATATTGCCATTTCCCAGGGAAAGGAAGGCCTTGACGTGGTCTAAAGGTTAAAAGTTCTAAGTTATGAGATGTATGCCCAGGATTTTGTCCATGCTAAGCAATGCTCTGCCCCTAGATACACCCAATCCCAGCGCTTATTTCAGTGAGTAGTGTGTTGTCCCTTGGATCAATTCTTCACCTGTGAACCAACTTCCAGAACTCCACACCTACCTGGTTCTCCTGGCTTTGGGCCTCCTTTCCTGTGTCCCAGTCATCTTCTGAGGGTTGGGATTACATCAATCCCAATCAACACAGACCCCTCTGGGGCAGGGTTGCTATTCTGAGACAGGTTCTCCCTGTGATGCTCATGGGCTCCAGCTCTCAGTATCCTGCCTCAGCTTCCCGAGTGCTGGGATGACAAGCATGTGCCATTGTACCCAGCCAGACACCTCTGTTTTGAGCTCCTCCATCCTCCCCTAGTTGCAGTTCCTAACTGTATGCCGACATATCCCCTCTTTCTTGACTCCCCAGCCTTGTGTTTCCCAACTCTTGTTTATACGAAGGCCTGGGCTACATTCCAGAACTCAGTCACAGCAGCCCATCTATTCCCATTTTCCTTCAGACTCTGATGGGGAATGTTCTTCTGTGTATGTCTGTCTTTTGGTTGATGAATAAAGCACTGTTGGCCAATAAGGGAACAAAATAAGTGGGACTAGGAGTCAAGGAGGATTCTGGGAAATGTAGTAAAGAAAACACCACATGTTACAAAATGGTGCCCTCAATGTGCGGTAAGAATTTCCACTTAAAACTTGACAAAAGCTTAAAAAGGAATTTTAAAAACAAAAGAACAGAGATAAGCACGGCTTCTTGGTAGCAGCATTTTCTTGGGTGGCTGTGTTTTGCTAGAGACAAGCAGAGACTAGCATGACCCCTTTAGGGGAGTCTTCCTGACTCAGCAAAAACTACAAAACACTGCAAGGCTCTTTTAAGGGGCCCTGCTAACAATTGAATGGTATGTACTTTTGGACCCTTCCCCTATAGGGATCTGCTGACCAGCTTGTGACTAGGAGCTTACTTCTTGTTC
Source organism: Mesocricetus auratus (assembly GCF_017639785.1). Classification (NCBI taxonomy): domain Eukaryota; kingdom Metazoa; phylum Chordata; class Mammalia; order Rodentia; family Cricetidae; genus Mesocricetus; species Mesocricetus auratus. The sequence goes on from NW_024429199.1 coordinate 3,750,240, forward strand.
CCCTCCTTCCAATGAAGCCTGAATGCAAGTTCCTGTTATCCACTCATCCTTATTGCCAGAGGGCCCTGGGAATGTGAACTTCTGACCTTGGTAGTTTTCCACCATGCCTGCTAAGTGGTATAGAATGCTCCCCTCTTGTTGCAATAACGGCATTCTCCTGGCAAGAGTGATCCGCTGTCTTTTGTCTTTATTTCAATCCTCAGGCCCTTGCCCGTATCCTTTAGAAGTGTTGTAGCCCGGGAGCTACAGTGTATGAGCAGCTGGCAGTGGCAGTTACCACATCTCCAAGCTGGCAGCATGCTGCTTGATAACAGCATAGACCAAGGTGGTGAGCATAGCTCTCAGTACTTGCAGTAAATGTACTCCTACCATCTTGGAAAGACAGCTATAGCTTTAATTTTAGCAATGTTGTTTAGCAGATAAAAGATGCCTGTCCAGAAAAAGGTAAAGATTTACAGTAAAAACAGATTTGAATGAAGAAAAACCTCTAGAGGGTTTGAAATGTGTTAAAAAAATATACATAGGCTTGGGAGAGAAGAGATAAAGGAAAAAAGAAATAGAGTAGCTGGGTGGTGGTAGCATACACTTTTAATCCCAGGACCCGGGAGGTAGAGGCAGGTAGATCTCTGTGATCTCAAGGCCAGCCTGGTCTACAGACTAAATTCCAGGGCAGGCAAAAATAAACAGAAACCCTGTCTCAAAAAGGAAAAAATAAAAGTAAAAGAAATAGAGTAATAAAAAAGCCATGTGAAGACAGAAAGTACCCAGAGAATCTGGATACTGTGTGCTATTGTGTTGCCTTTTAATTGTTTAATTGCTGGGAAAGGAGCAACAACTGCTAAAAGACATTTGATTATCAATGCTGCTGAATTAATCCAACTTATATATATTTTTAAAAATGCTTCGACTTCAAAATTTAAATCTAAGGACAGGTTACTTTGGAAAAGAGGCTTTCTTTTTGTTTCCACAGAAAACAAAAAAACTATGGGTTCCTTCCAGACTAATATGGTTTGATCAAGCAAGACCCCCTGAAGCAGTGGCACAGGTGATCTAACATCCAAAAACAGCTGAGATGATGCGGTCACAGACTACTACAGCCTGGATGTCTGGGTTTTCTAAGGATCCCCATGGTTTACAGCACCCTCAAACAGCAGGAAGTAGTTTGGAGAGAACAATGCCCACATTCCCAAATATTGTTTATAAATGTTTGTTTTCATTTAAATGGGATTGGTTATAAATGGTTAGTGATCACAGCCAATCTCTTTTTTAAAGAGAAAAAGGGAAATGATATAGAAATGAATACTTTGTATTAGAATGGATTTTCATTTATTGATACAAATTTAAGGTCAGTTTTGTTATATATATTTCTCCACTAGGTATTTTGTTTATACAGAACCTTTAAAATGTAATACATAATTAAATACAGGTTGTATATAGTCACCTATAATAGTCAAAACTTACAATTAAATTACTTAGATTTTTTAGATATACAGAGATAAACTTCAAATGGATAGATATTCTTCAAACCTTTCAAAGACCTTCAGAATATGACATTTAAAATGGTTTAGGGTTTTCATGATAGTGAGACACAACTACTGGCAACACCAATTATGTCTGAGAGGATGTTGGGCATTGAAGAAACTCCTTATGGAGTTTGCTTTTAATATGGTGAGACTAGTCAATTGGGCAAGAAACTGCTTTTGCCTGGACTGTTTGACTGCTGCTGTATAATCTGGACATGCGGGACCCACAGGAAAGTGACTGCTGAACTTGGTGGGACAGCCCTAAAGGGTTCCTGCTTCATGGAAGAGTCTGCCAGACATGCTGTAGGACAGAAGAATAACTGACAAACTGCCCATGCAGGTGGACAGTTTAACGTTTCCTGCTTTGCTGAGAAGTCTGCCAGACACAGACTGAAGATGGATGCTCCAATTTACAGAAGAACTTTGCATGACTGTCCAGGTAGCAAGATGTCTCTGTCTAAATTCTAGAGTTTATATACTATCTTTCTGTGGTCTTTGATGGAGTTGAAGACAGATACTTATAGTTTTCCTTAGTTATGATAAAAGATAAGTTACATATAAGACTTTAGACGCACAAAGATAGGATAAATGATATTTTCTTTGAATATTGCTAAACATTAATGGACTAAATATTGTATATATAGTTCTTTCTTTCTTTTTTTTTTTACAGGGTCACATTTTAATTCCTGAATTTTACATTAATATCACCACATGTATACAAATGGTGTAAAACAAGTACAGTGGTATTTTTAATACAAAATAAACATCTGTTTTATGGAAAAACTATACTTCATATCTACACAGACAGCCCATCTTTTCCAAACAATAGCCAAAATTAAAATTAACTCCAAAATCCCCAACACAGGAAACTGTTTTTAAGCTATTCCAGGAAAAATGGACCCACAACACATTACAGAGCTGATTGCAAGACTGGAGCTGGAATTACTGTTTAGAATTTGTTTTCCCAATGCATTGAATTGTAGTTTGGGGTCATTTTTCTCATCTCAGCAATGATCTCAGATCATAGATGAGCAAACTAACATTAAAATATTTACAATTAACTTGCTGTTCTAAAAATAAAATCTCTTAATATTTGCCTCAATTATTTTAAATTCATTTACGTACAACATGGAATGTGCTTTTTTACTCTCTTAAAAAGCAGCTTTCATGTTATACCCTTGTCTGTGGAAAAGCTTCCCATGCTATGCTGCATGACTCTGACACTTCTATAACCTCTAGTATAAAATGGCTTCTAGATAGTAAATGCCACTTAATTCAGCACCATTCTTTATTGGTCTCTATGAATGTGTCAGTAGCCCCAAGAAGACTCAGATACCTAACTTTACTGAGAAAGCACAAAGTGACTACTCAGGGAATTACAGCCAGCCACTCCTGAGTACCGAGGACAATCAGGTCAGAATACTACTTGTTGTGTTTCTTGGCTGCTGTTAACTTCTGAAGTGCTGACTTTAAAAGTTCTATTAAGAAAACTATTCATTTGGAACCCAGTTTGTTCTCTTTAAGTACTAGAAGTCTCTGGTGTAGAGAAACCGGTATGTGCTGTTACCTAGGGTATATGTCTTGTCAAACACCAAAGGCTGACTTCTGTGAACTTTTGAAGAAATGGTCCCAACAGCATAACTTCATTTCTAATGACAGTTCAATTTGTTTTACATAAAAATTTCTTTTAAAAAGAGGCAACTGATTAAAACAACAACATGGCCAGCACCATTATACAAGCAATGTTATTGGGTACTAAAGTCTCACCCCCAAACCAACCCTGCATTAACAACCCTTCCTCCCCCAAACCTGAGACTTTCCTCGCTGGGAAGCTTACACCCAGGCTCCAACAATCATTTCTTGTTCTTATTTTGGACAGTCCAAAAGGCAAACCCTTTAATCACTAGGAAACAAGTTCTCGGGGAGCCTGGTTTCTTACACAACTACACTTTCCTACCTGGTAACTGAGTCTCTGCTACTCCATGTGTGTTAAGTTCCATGAGAAAGCTTTCTGATTCAGACTTGAGCTCAGTGAGATATAGTTCTTTCTTAATAACTACCTTGTTGCTGGGCGGTGGTGGCATATGCCTTTAATCCCAGCACTCGGTAGGCAGAGGCAGGTGGATCTCTGTGAGTTTGAGACCAAGCCTGGTCTACCAAGCGAGTTCCAGGACAGGCTCCAAAACAATACAGAGAAACCCTGTCTTGAAAAACCAAAAACCAAAACAAAACAAAACAAAAAACTACCTTGTTATATATTTTACTATGTTAAAGTTAAGACCCTTCTTTTTATTTAGACAGAAAAGAGGGAAATGTTCTTCTTTGTATGTTTGTCTTATTGGTTGATGAATAGAGCACTGTTGGCCAATAGGGAAGCAATATAGGTGGGACTAGCTGTTGAGGAGGATTCTGGTAAATGTAGTAAAGAGAACTCACCTTGTGATCCAGGCAGGAAGTGATGTAGCAGAGCAGATTCAGTATATAACCAGGGACAAGTAGGAAATCACTCTCCTCTCTCCTCTTCTCTGCGGAGATGCTGAACAGACATGATGTAGACTCCAAGAGAATAAGAGACCCGGACCTTTTCTCTGGTAAGATAAGGCCAGGAGGAAATACATAGATTAGTAATTATAGGCTAAGAAAAAGAAGCCCAAGCCAACAGCTTTATAATTAATATAACATCTGCATGTATCTTTGAGGGCAGAGAAGGACAGTGGGACCTAGCCAGGCTAGAGAAAACCTCATGTTCGTTACAAGACTCTTTCCAAATTAGCCAATCAGGAGCAGACTGTGCGGGTGAGCCTCAGTAAATGAGAAACTGCCAAGCTCTTCAAAGGGATTCTTCTAGACAGAGGCCATCTTGGCTGTGTGTACTGCTCACTTGCCTGGTTTGGGCCACAGTACCCCCTTTTTACAAGAAGAAATTACCTTGCCATTGCTTTTCTTGTTTTCTTTGTGTGACACTGAAAATATTACTTTCTAATAATGGGAATTCCTTAGAGAACGGACATGACACCAGCAGCATTTGATACTCAGTTTACTGGCAGATGAGATGCTTACAGAGTAGGGAAGAAAGATTTTTGTCTCACCAGAGACTTCAGGTGTTAATCCTAGTGGTCAAGAATAAGACCAATACCACAATTTTTGAGCCAAATTTGAAGCAAGCTTTAATTAAATACTGGCCAGGATGATGGACTCTGGTCCATTCCTGGGTTACCAGAAAATGGCAATAAGTCACATTTTGTAGAGGTTTAAAAGGCAAACCCATAAGGCTGAATATTTCCCACCAGGTCCAATCAGGAGCAAAGCATACATCCTGATGTATTTCCTGTCTGCATACTTCCTGCTGTCATTTGCCTCCCGCTACCACATCCTGGGGGTAGGGATGAGGTGGAGCAGAGTCAACATCTCAGACTCCAGGAGTCAGGCAAGTGTCAAAGCAGACTGGTTTATTGTGGGTACAGGACAGACCTTTATACCCCTCCCAGGACTGAAGGGGGTGTGTCGTCTGGAACACTGTGTTGTCTCCCCTTCATTGGCTCAGATGAGCGGATGTCAGTGTGTCATCAGTCTTCAAGTTCAAAGACAGGCTCCCAATTTGCTCAAGGGGACATTATCAATTCGAAGGCTCAGCTGACCCTGAGGGATTTCCTCTTGGGCACTCACAGTCATTTTAGCCAGCTGTTGGCCTCTTCCTACATTCTGCCTACACCGTGCTCAAGCGCCTCCGGTGCAGCTGGGTCAAGCAAACTTGTTTAGGGGAGTGAAAAACATGGCTTGTTATCTCCATAAACAACAGCCTCCACCATTTCAGGAACCATTTGTCCCTGGGCAAGAGGCTTACATGTTAGAGGCAGCTTGTTTTATGTTTTACTCTTAGGCACAGTCATGCTTGTTTAACAAGGTATTAAAGTTGCCCTTCCAAACATTCATGTACAAGAACATACCATGCTGGCAGCCAAAATTTATAATTTAACAGTCACCCTGGTTGGTACTGGTTTTAAAGACATGAGAGGGTCATGGAGAGAAGCTAAGTCTTGGCACTGTATAGCAGGTCTAGCGCTCCTGAAGAGAGCCCAGTTGCAAGGGGACCCTAGCAGTTTTGGAGACACTGGTGCCATGTGGTAGTCAGCAGAAACAGCAGCCACAGTGAAGTGGAGCCAGCTGGGACTAGATGGCAGGCCGAGCATGCCGCTGAGGGCGGGGCCGGAGAGGTGACCCTGGGGAAAACCTCAAAGGATTGTGCATGGTCCCAGACATTGAAAGTGAATTGTTTGCACCGTTGGAACTTGGTTTTGCCTTGTGCAGATTGTGGTTGTGTCCTGCGTCTTCCATCTTGAAATAAAAAGGATCTTTATTTTGCTATTTCAGGAGCACACAGCTGAGAGATTTTAAACTTCTTTAAAGGGAAAATTTTGAGTTTTACAAAAAAATCAAATAAGAAAACCTGGATATTTTAAAGGAACAGCTTTTGAAAATCTTTAAATTTATAAGGCAACGGGACACTTTAAGTTTACATGATGTTTTATTATGATATCTTTATTAATATGTAATCTTGAACAATGCGTAAATAAAGGGCAAAACTTAGGGCCGCAGCTATGAGCATCAAAGACTTAACACTTGAAAGTGGGATGTTCCTGTCTTATGATGCATCAAGACAGTGTCCTAAGCAGTCTGGAAAAGGGTCTCCACTTATGTAAAGTCTATTCGGGCTAACAGAGACCAATTTAAAACTGAGTCAGACAAAAAGCTGTGATATTCTGTAATACACTGTGAAAGTACTGTTGCCAGTCTCCTTACGGACTGTTGTCAAGATTTAAAGTTTTATTTTTAATACTAAAAGAGCTACAACTCAGAAATTGTTAGTTTTTTAAGGCTCAGAGATAAAGCTGTAAAATCCTAATTTTTTTTTAATTTTACAAGACAGGGTTTCCCTGTAGCTTTGCAGGCTGTCCCGTAACGCACTGTGGAGACCAGGCTGGCCTCGACCTCGCAGAGATCCACCTGCCTCTGCCTCCTGAGTGCTGGGATTAAAGGCATGTGCCACCAATGCCCAGCAAAATCCTAATCTTATAAAAGGTATTAACTTACTATAAGCTGTTAAGGATAATTAACACATGCAAATTAATGGTCAGTCACCTCATAAAGGAGCAAATTCTTTCATATGTTCAGACCTATACTTGCAGAGATTTTGGAGGACTCAGGATACAGTGTGATAGGTACATGCAAGCTTAGGGAAGGGGCTTAGAGAGAATCGGGGCCTTTTTGATCTGGGAAGTGTGAGGAGAGAGGGTCAGCTGTTCATTTCTCTGCCATGTTCTTGATCTACGAGGTTTTTACCCCAATATGATTCCTGAGTTTTTATTAATAATAGAACTATTTAGATGAGCACTTCAAAACATAAATGAATTAGAAACCTTATTTAGGAGTTCAAGGAATGTCCTTTTTTATTTTTAAATTTAAATTAAAAACAAGGTTGCTTCATATGTCAATCCCAGCTCCCTCCGCCTCTCCCTTCCATCCCCCTCTCCCCCAGTCCCCACTCATTTCCCCAGGGAGGGTGAGGCCCTCGATGGGGGGGGTATCAATAGTCTGTCATTTCTTCCAGGGCAGGACCTAGACCCTCCCCCAAGAGTCCAGGCTAAGAGAGCATCTCTTATTGTGGGATGGGCACCCAAAGTCCATTTGTATGTCAGGGATAAATACTGATCTACTACCCAAGGCCCCATAGGTTGCCTAGGCCTCCTCACTGACACGCACATTCAGGGGGTCTTGATCAGTCCCATGCTGGATTCTCAGCTGTCAGTCTGGGGTCTGAGAGCTCCCCCCTTTTTCAGGTCAGCTGTCTCTGTGGATTAAACAAGCCCAGTCTTGACCTCTGTGCTCATCAGTCCTCCCTCTCTGTCACTGGGTTCTTTAAGTGCAGCTCAGTGTTTAGCTGTGGGTGTCTGCCTCTGCTTCCAATGTTGAAGGTTCTGTTTCCCAGACTCTCTGGCAGTGGGATTGTAGGTTGGCACTTCCCTGATCCATGTCTAAAATCCATATATGAGTGAGTACATACCATGTTTGTCTTTTTGTGACTGGGTTACCTCACTCAGGATGGTTTCTTCTAGTACTCTCCATTTGCCTGCAAATTTCAAGATTCCATTGTTTTTTTTTCCTGCTGAGTAGTACTCCACTGTGTAAATGTACCACACTTTCTCTATCTACTCTTCAGTTGAGGGGCATCTAGGTTGCTTCCAGGTTCTGGCTATTACAAATAATGCAGCTACGAATATAGTGGAACAGATGTCCTTGTTGTATGAATATGCATCTTTTGGGTATATGCCTAAGAGTGGAATTGCTGGGTCTTGTGGTAGGCTGATTCCCATTTTCCTGAGGAATCTCCATACTGATTTCCAAAGTGGGTGTACAAGTTTGTACTCCCACCAGCAGTGGAGGAGTGTTCCCCTCTCTCCACATCCTCTTCAGCATAAATTGTCTATGGTGTTTTTGATTTTAGCCATTCTGACAGGAGTAAGATGGTATCTCAGAGTTTGATTTGCATTTTCCTGATAGCCAAGGATGTTGAGCACTTTCTTAAGTGCCTCTCATTTTAGTCTCTATTGAGAATTCTCTATTTATTTCTGTAACCCACTTTTTAATTGGATCCTTTGGTGTTTTGGAGACTTGCTTCTTGAGTTCTTTGTAAATCTTAGACATGAGCCTTCTGTCAGATCTGGGGTTAGTGAATATCTTTTCCCATTCTGTGGGCTGCCTTTTTGTCTTGCTGACTGTGTGCTTTGCCTTACAGAAGCTTCTCAGTTTCAGGATGTCCTATGTATTAATTGTTGACCTCAGTGTCTGTGCTACTGATATTATGTTCAGGAAGCAGTCTCCTCTACTAATTCATTAAAGGGTACCTCTCACTTTCTCTTCTAAGAGGTTCAGTGTGGCTGGATTTATGTTGAGGTCTTTGATCCATTTGGACTTAAGTTTTGTGCATGGCGATAAACATGGATCTATCCGCATTCTTCTACATGTCAGCCTCCAGTTATGCCAGCACCATTTGTTGAAGATGCTTTCTTTTTTCCATTGTATATTTTTAGCTTCTTTGTCAAAGATCAGATGTTTATATGTGTATGGGTTATATCATGGTGTTCAATTTGATTCCATTGGTCTACCTGTCTATTTTTGTGCCAATACCAAGCTGTTTTCAGGACTATAGCTCTATAATAGAGCTTGAAGTCAGGGATGGTGATACCTCCGGATGTTGCCTTGTTGAACAGGGTTGTTTTGGCTATCCTGGGTCTTTTGTCTTTCCATATAAAGTTGAGGATTGTTCTTTCAAGGTCTGTGAAGAATTTGTTCTGGGATTTGAATGGGGATTGCATTGAATCTGTAGATTGCTTTCGGTAAGATTTTCATTTTTACTATGTTGATCCTACCTATACAAGAGCATGAGAGATCTTTCCATTTTCTTGTGTCTTCTTTAATTTCTTTATTTAAAGACTCAAAGTTCTTGCGATACAGGTCTTTCACTTGTTTGATTAGAGTTACCCCTATTTTATGTTGTTTGTCTCTATTGTAAAGGGTGATTATTCTCAGCCCATTTATTATCAGTATATAGTAGGGCTACTGATTTTCTTTGGTTGATGAATCAACTTCTCCTAGTGTATCTTCAACACCAGAGATTCTCTCTTCCATCTCTTGCATTATGTTGGTTATGCTTGCATCTGTAGTACCTGACCGTTTGCCCAGCTTTTCTATTTCCAGCCTTCCTTCAGACTGTGTGTGTTTTTTTTTATTGTCTCTATTTCAGTTTTTAACACTTGCACTGTTTGAGTTGATTCTTGCAATTTTTGCTTCATCTTTTCCTCCATTTTTTGGATTTTTTTCGTGTGTTTTTTTCTTCCATTTCTTCCATTTTTTTTCTTCCATTTTTTTAAGGGATTTTCCCATATCCTCTTTGAAGGCCTCTATCATTTTCATGAAGTTGTTTTTAAGGTCATTCTCTTCTCCTTCATTTGCATTGGAATGTTCAAGTCTTGCTGGTGTAGAGTCTTTAGAATCTGACGGTGTCATATTTGTTTTTCTTTTGCTGAGTGTGTTTTTGTATTGTCTCCTTCCCATCCCTTCTTCTAGTGGGTGCAGAAAGATCCTCTTCCTGGCCTGGTGGTTAGGTGACCAGAGTTTCCTTTTGGTGGTTCAAGCAAGTCTAATACTCTGGTAGTTCTCCTCTTCCTGGTCCTAGTCCTGGTCCTGTGGGTGGAGAAGATGACCAGGAATCTGGGGTGGGTAGGCTCCTGCCGGGAGGGGAACCTCAGTGGAGGTAGGAATGTCTTCTAAAGGTCAGGTTGTTAACCTTTAGGTCTTGCTATACCTATTAAGAAAAAGAGCCTGGAAAAGTCCATTTTCGTACTTTCTTTATACAAAGTAAAGTTGCAGGAACATCTGTAATGAGAGGTTCTTTGTCCTGGCAGCCTGGTCCCATGGCTGCTTTAACCCCAAATAAGGCCGGGCAGTGGTGGCACACACCTTTAATCCCAGCACTCGGGAGGCAGAAGCAGGTGGATCTCTGTGAGTTCGAGGCCTGGCTGGACCGACAGCCTCTAAAACAATACAGAGAAACCCTGTCTCGTAAAACAAACAAACAAACAAAAAAATAATAATAACCCCAAATAAGCACACAGATGCTATATTAATTATAAAATGTTGCTGGTGGCTTGGGCGTCTTATTGGCTAGTTCTGTCTTAATTATTACCCTATTTCTGTTAATCCATGTATTTCCATGTGGTCTTGGCTCACCAGAGAACACCTTGTGTGTCCTCTCTTCCCCAGCTCTACATGATGACTCCATCTGCCTCAGTTTCCCAGAATTCTCCTCATCTCCTACCCATGCCTATACTTCCTGCCTGGCCAATCAACCAATCAGTGTTTTATTCATTAACCAGTAAGAGAAACATATGTATTCTAGGACAACCCCCATCTATGTCAGCATCTCTAGGCAGAACAAAATGTCACATGTAGGAGGAAGGTTTTTATTGTTACTCATTTACTTCCTTTGCCCATTTCTGGGCATTGGCAGTTCAATGAACTCTATTTTGAAAGTTTAATTAGATGATACCACAATAGTGTTGAAATTTGGTAAAACTTAAGTGCTGAGTTTTAGTCTGCTGTCAAAAGTTTTAAAAGCTCTTTTTTTTTTGAGGCATTTATACTCTTTTTGGTTTTGCGTCTTATTGTGGACTTCAGACTTACTGCAGGCATCCTCTGCCATGCTTCAGGCCAGTCCTTAACCCGAATGCATGTAGGACTTCAGATTAAATTCAATGTTGATGGGGCTGTGCTGTCTGTGGAATTTACAGAATTAGTAATTTTCTTCAGGAAAACAGAAGATTTTGTTTCTTTTTTGAAACATGTAGCTCAGACTGGCCTCAAACTTGACATGTAGGTGAGAATGACCCTAACTCCATGATCCTTCTGCCTCACTCTCAAAATGCTGGGATTACAGATGTGTACCATCTCACCAAACCTGGATACTTCTTTACATCAGGCATCCCTCCCCCAAGACAGGGCTTCTCTGTGTAGCCCCAGCTGTCCTGGAAATCACTCTGTAGACCAATCTGGCCTCCAACTCTGCCTGAGATCTTTGGGCACATGCACATCCCCCCTACACAGCACGTACATACACATAATTAAGAAATAAAATATATATTTTTTAAAATGACAGGCACTTGATTGATTCCTTGAGATTAACACTGTTACAAAAATTTCCCAGGATTTGTAAGATTTGATTCCTTAGTTTTTAGTTTATCTTCCAGAGGGGGGGGCTTCTTATAAATTGACTTCTTTTGCCCTTTTGTGGTTCCTTGATGACAAAGAAAAGTCTAAACAAACTATGTTTCTTGTTTCTCGCCTTAATAAAAAGCTAAAAGAAAAATTATTCCTTCCCCGCCCCTTTGTTTTTTGACAAAATCTCTATCCTAGACTGGACCTGAATGCATTCTTTTTTTCTTCCCTTTTTAAATTTAAGTTAGAGACAAGCTTGTTTCACATGTCAATCACAGCTCCCTCCCCTCCTCCCCATCCCTCCCCACCAGACCCCCCCAGTCCCCCACCCAATCTCCAATCCCCAGGGAGGGTGAAATCCTCCATGGTGAATCTCCAGAGTCTGTCATGTCATCCAGGGTAGGGTCTAGGCCCTCATTCAATAGTCTAGGCTGAGAGAACATCCCTCATTGTGGGATGGGCACTCAAAGTTTATTTGTATTATAGTGATAAATACTACCCAAGGCCCCATAGATTACCTAGGCCTCCTCACTGACACCCACATTCAGGGGGTCTGGGTCCAACTCATTCTTGTATGGTTCAGCCGACTTATCTGGTCTGTGCTTGAGGAGGACTGTGGATTAAGGAAAGACATAGACAAGAAACAGAAGATAGAGTTGGGAGGGCATCCAGTAAATGCTGTGATCAGCCCCAAGTTTATTGCTCCAATCAAAAGTGGGGGGGGGGAGGCAAAAGGCTTCCTTACCATGATAAAAGGACCGAACAAATGTTATCACCTGCTTAATATCCAAAACATCAAGTAATCACACCCTGAACCAAATGTCCTGTTGTTCAGGTAAGACATCCATTGGCTACACCTTAGGCCAAATAGCCTGTTGTCTCTAGGCAGGACATATAATAGCCACACCTTAGGCCACCTTGGTTTAACCTTGAAGGAGCAATAACAGGTTCTAACTCTCTGACCTTAAGATGAATGGAGCCACTTCTGTGGGCCTCCACAGTTTCCCCCTCTTAATTTAATTATTAATGCCCATGCTTTTGCCACAGGACAGATGATTTGTCTGTCTTAGGTTGTCCTTTTCAAACTTCCAGACTTAACTGTTGTTGGTACACACTCTCTGTCACATGTGCCCTCTCTTAGGTTGACTGAAGGCAAAAAGATCTTACCCATATTTGACTGCCAGCCACTGTTTACTAAGGGTTAAGGGAGAGTACCATGTGCCTCAGACAATTTTCTATCGAGAGTTCACAAGCAACTTGATAATACTAAGCAATACACATGTACATATAGTAGCTCCTATGGCTACAATACCACCTAATTAAAGAGTAAAGGATGACCAAGATGGAATGGCCCTTTTAAATTGGTCCAGAATGTCTCCAGCAGTTTTAGCTGCGTAAAAATCCAAATTCATTTTTTAATTACACTGAATCAAAAGACTGTTAGCATCATGCCAAGTTCCTCTCAGATTGAGCTCTGGCTTTTCTATCCATGAATACTTTCAATGTGAACAAAAGTTGTTACACATATTAAATGGTGGATACTCTAATTCTAGCATGGGTTAGATTACAATTCTCATAACTGTTATGCCACGTTCGCAAGACCCCAAATAGACCACCAAATAGGTGACTCTCCAATGCAAAAGCAAAGGTTTCTTTAATCAATTAACAAGCTAACTCTATTAACTCAGTTTCTCTGTCCATCAGACACAGTGGGTGGAGCAAGAAGGACCTGGAGAGACCGAGGAGCAGGGATTTTATTGGGGTAGAGCAAGGTGAGTGCCTGGGGTCCACACTGCCTCAGGATTGGTGCACTTCTGGGCTTGGGCAACCTGTGTTGATTGGTCAACTGATTGCTATGGCCTATGCCCTCCCAGGGCAGTTGCTATGCTCTGTATGCCCTGTTACTGTAAAGCACATCCAGAGCCCACCAGCTGACTTCTGAGTGGTTCCTTGCCGCATGGAGGGTGTCTCAGGCAAGGTCAGGAAGCTCAGCACATGTTGCTGAGTCCGAGGTCTACATCTTGCTGGGTCTTTTCTGCAGCCTGTTATAGCTGCTGAAGCAGGAGGATGGGTGAGGGTCTAGTCCCTTAAATAACTCTGATCCAATCAAAGGATTGTGGGGGGTGAGGTATGAGTAATTCCACAATTCTGAACCTTTTCTTTTTCCCTATCTTAAAGTCCAATGCATTGTTGCTTCTAACTTCCAAATGTAAATTTGAGCTGCTACAGTCCCTGAATATCAAATACCAGCAGCAAAGCCTTTGTCCCATTCCTCCCCATCAGTTTGGGGGGGGAGTGTCCATCAGAGCCTCCAATTTTTTTCTTGACCAGTGTAGCACTTAATTCTGAATTCCAGTGATATTGTATTGAAGAGAGGCTTTAGCTACACATTGCCTCCACAATAGTGTTTGAGGCTCCAATGAGTCTCTTTCCCACAGAAGGAGATACTGTGAGGTACCTGTTTTTCAGGCTTTTTATTTCAACAGCGGGTGAATACTAGACTGGCAAAAATGAATGCCATGTCCCAAGATATGGTGTGAATAAACTGCCAAGCATTCCATCCTTACCTGGATCCAGAATAATTAAAACTCACAGAGGTCTGGGAAGTTGGTGCAGCAGGTTTATGAGGAAGGTAGGAATCATTAGCCATCATCACATTCTCCTTCCATTCTCAGACTGCAGAATGATGGCATCAAAGGGTCAGGAACATAGGTTCAACAGATCTCACTCCAGCTCATCTGGGAGAGCACCAGCCTCCACAGTATCATCAAGTCTGGCACTCTTCTGTTCCACACACCACACCAAATGTCAGGCAGCCACCAAGCTTCATTTTCTTTCTGTGAAAAAAACCACAAACTGCCCTTGACCCCATTCTAAAATGCGGTTGGGCCCCTTCCACAATCTATTGCAAGATTCTTTCCTTTTACTCATGCAAAAGCCACTCTGGTGCCATCGTGCCAAAATCTGTCTGCAGCAGATTGCTTTCGGGCATCCGTATTCAAAACACTTAAAATGGAGAGTGCATGATGTAATGCATTATGCGGTGATTGAGGAAGTTCCCTCTTATTTGTTTTTTGATGTTGTGTTTTCAAGGAGTCACCAGCACATTCGACCTGAGCCAGCAGTACCCATGAGATGCCTGGGGGAACTAGGATCACTACTCCCCTTAAGAATCTCACTGAAGAGCTCAAGATCTCCCATAGACAATTTTATTTACTTATTTGTTTGTTTCTATCTTTCTTTCAAGACAGAGTTGCTCTGTGGCTTTGGAGGCTGTCCTGGAACTAGCTCTTTTAGACCAGGCTGGTCTCGTACTTACAGAGATCCACCTGCCTTTGCCTCCCAAGTGTTAGGATTAAAGGTGTGTGCCACCACTGCCCGGCTTCCCATAGACAATTTTAAATATGCCATAGCCACTGAATATTTCCCAATAATTTTTGAAAATAATTCAAAGTTTGCAAGCTATCTTTCCTTTAAATCTAAAATGATTTAATCCAGGCTGCAAAGCTCCCATTAGCTGACAGGCAGCATTAGCATTCTCACAGGTATCTGCTTCTTCCACTGTTCTTGTGGTTTGCAAACCCTAAATGTATCCAAAAATCTCCAAATCTACCAGAATTTCTCTGAAGCGCTGTCTGGCATCCTACTGCTGACGCACACTCTGGGTGTAGGAAGCTAAGCGGTTGTGAAAGGAGAACACAGTAGGCAAAGACCTGCCCCTCAGTACTATTCACGCTCCTCCATGCTGAGGCCTGCACATGCTGGAGCAAAGGTCTAAGGATGCTACACTAACAAGCGACAGCCCATTGGTTCTGAGAGATACGGTCTGCATCCCCAGTATGACTCATTCTTCAGGAAAACCCAAGCGAAGGGCACCCAAAATTCTAGATTTTAGGATACAGGTTACAAATTATTTCGTGTGTGTGTGTGTTTGCTTTTTCTGGAGCTTCCTGTTCTCCCTCCAGGTCCCATTGCCCATCTCAGGCCTAAATGAACATGCAGACACTGTATTAATTATAACATTGTTGGCCGATGGCTAGGACTTCTTATTGCCTAGCTCTGACTTAATTATTAACCCATAACTACTAATACGTGCATTTCTACATGGCTCTGCTTACCGGAGAATACCTGGCACATCCTATCCTCCTGGTCCCTGCCTATCTTTCCCAGAATTCTCCTCGACTCCTAGTCCCACCTATCTTCCTGCCTCCATTGGCCAAACAGTGTCTTATTTATCAACCAATAAGAGAAACACATATACAGAAGGGCATCCCCCATCAGTTTGCACCATGGTGTGCTCGTGGAGGTCAGAGGACATCTTGAGGGATTCCATTCAGTCCTTCCACTGTGTAGATCCCAGGGACTGAATTCAGGTCCCTGCTGAGCCATCACGCTGAATCCAGAGAATATGGACATAGCATCAGAGATCTCTCTTACATAAGAGTCGAATCCAAACGCCTTTAATTTACATGGAAAAGCTCACAGATAAGAGTCATCAACACAGGGCCATGTCTTCTGCATTCTCACATACAGCCGGACTGCCCCAGTGGCCATCACTTGCCTTAACTTGAGACATGCACTGAATGACTGAATAGCATTTGTTGGGTGAGATGTAACTTTTGATCTTTTTCTTGCACAAACATGAAAGTGTTTTGGCACCTTCAACAGCTCCTACACCCCAAATCCATCACAAGCAGTAGACTGTAGGAAGTTCTTGGCAGTGGAACACAGCTCACCATAATGAAAAAGCCTCAGTATCGTGTAGGCTGGGAGTGGACATAGGCTCAGCAGTCAGAGAAAGACTCCCAGGAACCACATCAGCTCCTGGCTGCTCTTTGCTGGTGGTGACCGAGGGGTCTCCATTTTCTCAGGTGGTCTGGTAACAGGAGCCACATGTATTTAGACAACCAATTAATATAAACTCTCGAAAGCCTTGATACACCAGGCTTGGCATCCACAACGCTGGGTGCTTGCAGATCAAGTGCTGGCTGGTCCTGTGAACAATCACATGGTCCTTCCTCTCCCCAGGGAAGTTCCCTTAATGTGTGCAGAGCATGTCTGGAGAAACAGCAGTATTGTCATGTCCTGCAGGGGTTGAATCCTGAACCTCCAGCCTCTTCCCCCTGAGCTGCACCAGCCCCTGGGGCGTCTTTCGATTGGAGCCTCACTGTGCAGCAGCAGCAGCTGAGGGAAGGGGCTGTGTGGAGCAGTGTTCTCTTCATCTCCACACCCAGCCCCAACATGGAGGGAGGAGTCCACAGCACTAACGTTGCTCACTAATTTATGGAAATACCAATCCTCCCACTCATCTTTCAGAGGGGCTTCTCATGCCCTTGAAGCTCTGGAGCATCTGATTGGCTGTAAGATTCCTCCTTCCCCTAACTTTAAGTGTTCATCACAAATGCCATATAACCAGCACCCCAAAGCTACAGAGCCCAAACTCCCAGGAACCCGGTTAGAAACTTCTTCCCTCAAAACTAACTTCTCTCTTACTAACGCAGGGCAGGTGCTAAGTGTACATATTGATGGCTTTGGCCTCTCATTATCAGAAGGTTTCAGACATTTCAAAGAATCCTATAAAAAGTCAGGAAATAACAGATCAAACAGTATGATCCAATCAGGAGAGGCTGAAGGTGGCCGAGACTCTCCACAGACTGGGAATGCGTCCTTGGAAGGAGAGTCTGAGCAGATGCCGGTAGATTTGCTCAGCCATCAGGAAGTTTATAGATCTAACCAGGTCTGGGGGGAAGCATTTTGTGATCCTTTTCGGCACACAATAGGGGTATAGACGTTCAGTGGAAATGGACCTTACTGTGTCTAATTGACACGAGTGAGATTTTGTTTTATACTCACAGGTAATTCAGTTTGTGGGAGTGCAGATGCAGATACCATTTGCAAATAACACTCCAGTTTCCTACTTCTCATTGAATTTTTATTTTGTGTATGAGTGTTTGCCTGCTTGTATATATGTGCACCACAATCATGCTAGATGCCCATGGAGACCAGTAGAACTGGACTTACAGACCATTGTGAGTCATGTGGGTGCCGGGACTCCTGTCCAGGTCCCCTTCAGAGCAGCAGGTGCTCTTAACTGCCGAGGCCACTCTCCAGCCCCACGTTTTCTATTTTTGAAGGTACTAGGTTATTTGTTGAGAAGATCGTGTTGTCATTCCAGCGAGTGTAGGAAGCAAGGAGCAGAGCTCTCTAGCATGTCAAGGAGAGCTTTCCACCCCTTTGCAGTGTGATGAGGATTCCCTGGAAATGTGGAACAGCATGGCGGTAGTGATGCTGTCTCCTGATGTGGGAGCCCCTAGCTCCCAACCCCAGCATCGCTCTGGTTTCTGGCTATAACTTTTGCTGTGTCCACATTATGGAACCAGATATTTCCCTCAAAGGAAAGGGAGAGACTGGGGCACCAGGTATTAGAGGGAAAAGAAAAGGATGTGGCTTTTGCAATGACAGAGAATTTCTGTCCATGATCTTAGTGAAGTGAATCATAATTATGTTGGTGTCTGTTTTCTGGAGAAATGTCCTTGACCAGATTTTCCTTATGGTCTCCAGCACAGGCAAGACTTGAGCAGACAGGTGCAGTTCTTTCCATTAAGACACAGATACAGGGCTGGCGGCTTGGAAGTTTTGCTGCACAGGAAAAAGAAAAAACAAACAAACAAACAAACAAACCTGGAATAGCCCTGTACAATAGTTAATGGCGATATTTCTAAAAGCCCCATTGCCCAGATTCTAGAACATGGAAATTCAGGCTAACATCAGTTCATCAATATAATGGACTTTCCTTTTTAGAACCAGGAGAAAATATCTTTTGGTGGAATCCATTAAAGCCATGACTATTATGCAGTGTTATAATGTATGACATTTCTAGATATGTGAGTTTTTATCAGTAACGGTGCAGCTATTTCAGAAATGACCACTTATTTCTCATGTTTTATATGGTATACCTGTATGCATTTATATTTATCATGTGTGTGTAGCTGCCCATGGTGTCCTGAAGAAGGTGTCAGATCTCTGGGAACTGGAGTTACAGGAAACAATGAGCCATCTTGTGAGGGTTCTGGGAATTGAACCTAGGTCCTCTTGCAAGTGCAGCAAGCACTTGACCTCTAAATATTTCCATCTCAAGGGATCTCCCCTTGAAGTGAGTTTTCACAAGGGCTTTGTCTATGCTCTCCAATGGGAGTGGATACAGTTGCCACCAATTGATAATATTCAGGACTGAGGCCATGGAGCTGGTTCATGAGTGTGCCCCAATGCCACTGTGCAGTGAAACAGGCATGGCTGTTGCTGGAGAGTTCTCTGTGAAGTCTCCATGAGGAGAGCGCCTTTTCCTTTTCAGGCAGGGTTTCACGTAGCCCAGGTTGGCTCCCATTCATTCATTGTGTAGCCAACAATGACTTTCAATTTTTGATCTCCTACCTCCACCTCCCAAATGCTCAGATCCTAGGACTGTATCATCACACCTAGTTTATGGAAATTAAATTTTATAATAGTCACAGTTGCAATAAGAGCCTTTCTGTATTGGAAGAGACTGTACCAGGAATTACCTTCTGTGGGTGTCAAGTGAACAAATCCATCCACAAGGGTTTAAAGCATGAGGCTTCTGGGAACTTATCACTTATGACTCTTATTGTCTCAACCAAAACTAAGGGTTTGGAAAGCCAAGCTTTGCTTAGGAGTCAACTTTCATATCCATCCCTGATGCTTGGTTATGCTTGGTCATGTTTGGGTCATTTGCAAGCTTCAAAGACTCAGCGAGTGCCAGGCAGACATCCAAGCTGCCCTGAACCATGCTTCACAATGGATTTCCATCCCCTTAAACACCTTAAACACCAGTTTTGCTTTTCCACTCAGGTGCCTAAAATTGTTCATTAAATAGATTATGGTGGGTTATTAGACTTGGATCAATCTTGGCGAGGTAATTCAAATCGCATAGTGTAATCATTCCACCACTGGCTACTTAGCATGAAAATCTGCCAAGTCATTTCCATGGTGCTTAGTTCTTATTGTGCTTGCTGCTGGGTTAAACATCAGCTTGCTGTTTATGAACCACTGGTTTTCTTCTGTAGAAGTCTGAGAATTCCTACTCAGGCCAATGGAACCATCTTAAAGTCACAGAATCCTGTATTGACAGAGTCTCTGCCATGCATGTCCTTGAAGACCCCTGTCCCAAACCATTAACTGTAAGTGACAAGACTTAGAGTGGCCATGGTCAAAGCCCTGATGGGGGACAAAACAGTGATGCATTTGGTAAGGAAAGTTGTTCGTGTTCATGACCTATAACTCTTATGAGGTGGGTCTTGCTGTGTTGCCCATGTTGACTAAACCTCGTGCTCTGAATTGATCCTCCTGCCAGCCTCATGGTTAGCTAGGACCACACAGGCTGGCCCACTCTGTCTGAGTCTTGCATATAACCCTTATATATGTTAGTTAGGAGTATGACTGATGGTGTTCTACTAGGACTGGCATTTTTATGTGTAGACAGAGTTTCTGCCTCGCCTGGTCTCACAGCCATTTAGCCCCAAAGAAACACACAAAGGCTTATATTAATTATAAACTATTTGGCTGATGGCTTAGGGTTCTTACTGCTAGCTCTCTCTTAATTATTAACCCATAACTACTAATATATGTATTTCTACATGGCCTTACTTATGGAGAAGGTCTGGTGCCCTATCTTCCTGGTAACTACATGGTGTCTCCTGGAGGCTCACTCTGTGTCCTCTCCCCAGAATTCTTCTCATCTGGCAATCCTGCCTACACTTGCTTCCTGGCTACTGGCCAATCAGTGTTTTACTAATCAAGCAATAAGAGAAACGTATTAACAGCATACAGGAGGACATTCCCCTTAATTTCTGAATGTTATACAATTTCTGAGACACATTAACAATAACACATTTCTACAAAATAACTGAAAAGTATAGCATTATATACTTTTAAACAATGTTTCCCGTGCAATTTAATAGTAAGTCCAATTAATTTAATTTCTCTACTTTTATAAAGAGAATTATCTTTTTGAGATATTCCAAGGATCCACTGGAGAAACCCGCAAATTATTTAATTCATGGTCTAAAAACATATTTGGGAACTGGAGAGGTGGCTTCAGTTAAGAGCACTGCCTTCTTTTCCATAAGACCTGGGCTTGATTTCAGTATCCACATGGCAGCTCATATGTGATACATGTTACATGTCAGAGTTACATGCCTGTAGCTCCAGTTCCCGGTGACCAAACACTGTCTTCTGGCCTCTGCCAGCACCAGACATGGATGTGGTACACTCATATATGCAGGCGAAACACCCATGCACTTAAAATTTAACAGAAACAAATTTACTCTGATTTGGCAAAATTTCAAAGGTTTAAAACACTTATTCGAGGTCATATCAGGTAAAGACTGTCCCTTTTCAACCCAAGTGAACTTAGCACTTCACAGGCAAATGCAAACCTCCCACTGTTGCCTTAACTTAGGTCTTTTACAGAGGACTGGGGTTCTTCATGTGAACCACAGCTTAACAGGTAAAGTGTGAAGCGCAGTAAAAATGGGGATCCATGTTTTCTAGGCCAAGCGCCCCAAGTTTAAAGTGAGATCCTCCACAGTATCCAGCCCTGCTGACAAGGGAAAGGAGGCTGTACTGCTTAGAACTAATGTGCTAATATTCAAAAGGAGCAAAAGGACAGCCAGCATGCTAAGGAAACCTCATCGTTTTAACAGCAAGAATGCAACTGCAGTATTGCAGTGAACCTTAGACACTAATGCTTACATTTTAGGAAAACTTGAAGGAGTTCCCTTCTAATCTCAGCAAACATGGTCACGTGTCCACAACCTTCCACAGTGTTCTTATCTGTTTAGTTTTCCCCCATTTCCTCGTCTTACTTTTGAACTGATCATATACTGTAGCACAGCAATGAGCTCATTTTTCTCCTATTTAAGAAGTGTCAGTGTTCTCTGAGGTTACCCTTGCTAAGACACATCTTGTCTTTCTTGTACCTTCTAGGTTTTTCAAGTTTTCATTTCATGCATTGTTTAAAACTTAATTCTGAAATTCCTTTTATTTCCGTCTCTGTGTGTGTATATGTGGGTATGTGCACATGAGTGCAGTTGCCTGAGGAGGCCTGAGGTGTAAGATTCCTCCAGAGCGGGAGTTTTACCTGCCCACTGTGGCTGCTGGGAACCAACCTGGTCCTCTGCAAGGGCAGTAAATACTCCTAACCTCTGAGCCGTCTCTCCAGCATCCTTATGAATTATTAGAAATTTAAATATTTGTTCTCAGGTGCTGTTCACCTCATATTTCTAGACAAGGTCCCTCGCCTGGCTTAGAAATCAAGGAGTATTTCTCTTTAAACCTATAATGGCTCCCTCCTATTTAGATATCTCTTTTCTTGATCTCCTTCTCTATTCTTCCCCCAACTCTATCTTCCTAATCGATCATTTTTTTCTCCTCCCCCTCCACTCCCTCAGAAGATCTTGTCCCTTTCCCTTCTCCAGGAGATCATATATGTCTCTCTTAGGGTCTTCCTTGTTTCCCAGTTTCTCTGGGGTTGTGGATTATAGGCTAGTTATCCTTTTATCTATAAGTGACCCAAAAAATTCTACCAGGGAATACCTATAGCTGATAAACACCTTCAAAAAAGTGGCAGGATACAAGATTAACTAAAAAAATCCATAGCCCTCTTATATAGAGATGATAAATGCACTGAGAAAGAAATCTGAGAAACATCACCCTTCACAATAGCTGCAAACAACATAAAATATCTTGGGGTAACTCTAACCTAACAAGCAAAAGACATGTATGACAAGAACTCTAAGTCTTTAAAGAAAGAAATTAAAGAAGATACCAGAAAATGGAAATATCCCCCATGCTTTTGGAAAGGTAGGATCAACATAGTAAAAATGGCAATCTTACCAAAAGCAATCTACAGATTCAATGCAATCCCCAACAAAATCTCAGCACAATTCTTCACAGACATTTTTAAAAGAACAATACTCAACTTTATATGGAAAAATAAAAAACCCAGGATAACCAAAACAGCCCTGTACAATAAAGGAACTTCCAGAGGCATCACCATCCCTGACTATAGAGCTATAGTAATGAAAACAGCTTGGTATTCGCACAAAAATAGACAGGTAGACCAATGGAATCGAACTGAAGATCCAGATATTAACCCACACACCCACAAACACCTGATTTTTGACAAAAAAGCTAAAATTACACAATGGGGAGAAAGCATCTTCAACAAATCGTGCTGGCATAACTGGATGCTGGTGTGTAGAAGATTGCAGAGAGATGCATATCTATTGCCATGCACAAAACTTAAGTCCAAATGGATCAAAGACCTCAACATAAATCCAGCCACACTGAATCTCTTAGAAGAGAAAGTGGAAGTACCCTTGAACGAATTAGTACAGGAGACTGCTTCCTGAACGTAACACCAGTAGCACAGACACTGAGATCGACGATTAATAAATGGGATCTCCTGAAACTGGGAAGCTTCTGTAAGGCAAAGGACACAGTCAACAAGACAAAACAGCAGCCCATATCAGACAGAGGGCTGATTTCCAAATTATACAAAGAACTCAAGAAGCTAGTCACCAAAACACCAAATAATCCAATTAAAAAGTGTGGTACAGAACTAAATAGAGAATTCTCAATAGAGGAATCTAAAATGGTTGAGAGACACTTAAGAAAGTGCTCAACATCCTTGGCCATCAGGAAAATGCAAATCAAAACAACTCTGAGATACCATCTTATTCCTGTCAGAATGGCTAAAATCTCAAACACCAATTTATGTTGGAGAGGATGTGGAGAAAGGGGAACAGTCTCCTCCACTGCTGGTGGGAATGCAAACTTGTACAGCCACTTTGGAATTCAGTATGGCGGTTCCTCAGGAAAATGGCAACCAGTCTACCACAAGACCCAGCAATTCCACTCTTAGGCATATACCCAAAAGATGCACATTCATACAACAAGGACATCTGCTCCACTATGTTCATAGCAGCATTATGATAGCCTGAACCTGGAAGCAACCTAGATGCCCCTCAACCGAAGAGTGGATAGAGAAAATGTGGTACATTTACACAATGGAGTACTACTCTGCGGAAAAACAATGGAATCTTGAGATTTGCAGGCAAATGGATGACACTAGAAGAAACCATCCTGAGTGAGGTAACCCAGTCACAAAAAGACAAACATGGTACGTTGCAGACATTTTTTTTTCCAGCTTTTTGTTTCTACTTAATGTGCGGCTTTTCAAGTGCTCACTGCACGGAAGAGCCTCTTAAAGGAGCCAGATTTGCTTTTTGTTTCCTTTTTCTTCTTTCTTTTTCAGATCCTATGTGGAAATTCAGGCCCCACATTGTAATGCCAAATGTCACACTCTTTCTTTGGGCCGGTAACCAGCTCCCAAATCGTGACATGGAGACTTATCAGTTATGAATGCTCAGCCTTGGCTTATGCTCATTTCTGGCTAGCTATTTTTCTGTAACTTAAATTCACCTGTTTCTTTTCATCTGCTTTGCCTCAGTAGGACACACATAACATTCTGTACGTCCTACTCTGTGTCTGTCTGTCTGGGGGCTGCCTGTCCCTAGGCATGCTCCTCTCTCACTCACTCTCTCTTCCCTTTTCTCTCTGTCCTCTTATGTCTAGATTCCTCCTCCTCCTCATTCTCTCTGCCCACCTGCCCTGCCTAGCCCTCTACTGCCTAGCTATTGGCCATTCAGCTTTGTATTAGACCAATCAAGTGCCTTAGTCAGGCAAGGTAAAACAACAACACCCATTTCCATAATTAAACAAATGTAACATAAACAAGTATAACACATCTTTGCCAAGTTAAAGTAATATTCCACAACAACTTGGTCTTCAGTTAGTGGATCTGTTTGGGAAGGATTGGGTTAGAACGTATGGCCTTATTGGAGGAAGTGTGTCACTGGGGGTAGGTTTAGAGGTTTTTTAAAGTCCAAGCCATTACTGGTCCCCCTCCCCCGCTGGCTTTGTGGTTGCTGTCTGAACATGTAAGTTCTTAGCACCTGCTCCAGCACCATGCTTGTCTGACTGCTCCCATGCTCCCTTCTATGATGGTCAGAAACTCTAGCCCTCTGAAACTGTGAGCCCCACACAAGCTCTTTTATAAGCTGCCTTGGTCATGGTCATGGTCATGGCAATAGAAAAGTCACCAGGGCAGGAAGGAACACTGTAAAGTATGAAGATGCATTATCAAAGGAAAAATGAATTTCTTCATGCCCTAAAGTAGGACTATTCTTCTAAACTAAGAACAATATGACCAAAGTAGAATGAGTAAGAATATTGCAGGAAGAATGTAGAAGAACTTGTGAAAACACTTTCTGTGTGGACAAACTGGCTGACAGTAGATGAAAATTGTTTGAAGCTTTTCTAGAAATTGAGCAACAATACTAAAGCAAACTGGAAAACTAGAATTTGGTCTTCTTGTTTCCTGGTGTGTTAGATGGTGCTCAATGGGAAATGTGAAGGGTCTGTTTCATTATTGCATTTGAGTTGTTTGGGCCCAAGAAACAAAGAGTCAAGGAAATGTTTAACATAATTTGATGGGGGATGTCCTTTTGTATGCATGTTTCTCTTATTGGTTGATGAATAAAACACTGTTTGGCTAGTGGCCAGGCAGGAAGGATAGGCTGGGCTATCAGACTAGGAGACAGGAGAATTCTGGGAAAGGTAGGCTGGGAGAGCCCGCCAGAGAGTTGCCATGTAGGCTGCCAAAGGAGTAATAGGGCATTTTCTGGTAAGCCAAGACCACATGGAAACACATAGATTAGTATTTATGCATTAATAATTAAGACAGAGCTTGCCAATTAGAAGCCCTAGCCACTGGCCAAAAATTTTATAATATAACTTCCATGTGTTGATTAGGGCCTCAAGGGTGGCAGGACCCTGGTGGGACAGAAAACTTCATCAACAATAATTTCCTGTGTTTCATGCTGTACTCGTGATTTTTTTTCAAAACCACTTAAGTGTAGAGTGATGCCTTTTTCTTGTCAGGCGCTTTGGTTCTTCCCCACCAGTCGCCTGGGCTCTGCCGCATTGTAGTCCCCAAATAACACACAAGACGCTGTATTAATTATGAAGCGGTTGGCCTTGCTTGTTTCTTACTGGCTTAAGTATTTACTCCATAATTGTTATTCTAAGTATTTCTCTTACTGGAGAAAAGTTCTGGACATCTTACTTCTCTGGCAGGCTACATCGTGACTCCCTGTGTTTCTCCTACCCAGAGTCCTACTGGACTCCTAGTCCCACCTATCTTGCTTCCCTATTGGCCAACAGTGCTTTATTGACATATACACAGGACTTCCTCATCACTTAAGAAACTGAGTCTTCTCTACTAACCAACCTAAGCTTAGTGCACATAATTTTTAGAATTTAGATTGACCAGTAATACCACTTTGGTTAAATAAAGGATTATTTTTCACTATGATCTGCAATTTCTATATTGATCAAATGTGTTAAACTTTTGATATTTTTATGACCTTCAAATTTATATTTTTCTTTACCCTGAAATAATTTGGGGTCTTTCAGAATGTCCCTTGGTCTCTCTAAAAAAACATGTGCTATATTCCTAAAAATAGAGAAATAGCTAATTAATTGGTTATGTTTGATAAATGATGTGTGAATCATGGTCAAATAAGCAATATGTTCAAATCTCTTTAAGCTGCATTTGTCTCAATGTGTTAATATTTCAGAAGTTATATGAGATCCACAGAAATGTAACAGTCCTCTATAATGAGATCTGGTGTCCTCTTCTGGCATGCAGACATGGAGGCAGGCTGTTGTATTCATAATAAATAAATAAATCCTTAAAAAACAGTCCTAATGTAAGTCATAATCATGTTTGTATCTTTAAGTATATACAAGAGCTTGGGACAACAGCCATACATGTAGTTATAAGTGATCAGGAGGCTGAGGCAGGAGGATCAGCCTGGGAGCTCTGATTCAGGGTCAGCTTGCATGACTGCCTGGAGCTGCTGGATCCTTCCACAATCTCTGCCCTACAGGAGTCCTCATGGAAGAGCTGAAATGTCACAAATAATGAAAAAACAACAATGGGTGGCTATTCTATTAAAACCGCACAAAGGGCTCGTGTTTGGTTAATTTTATAAGACAATAAACCCTCAAATTATTAATACTGTAGCCATTGCTGGATGGTTTGAACACTTTTGGGTGGATTCACTCACTGGCCCCTTTTAGTGCTTATCTCCTAGGTGACAAAAACTTTTTTGTACAGAATGGCTAACACTATACATAGCTACAGTTATTTTTTAAAAAGTGCTTTCCTCCTGGGGGCATTCCTGCAAAGATCTCCAGCAACAGAAATACTAGTTTCAATGTATGAGTGTCACAGACACAGTGATATCACGCCTGGATTGACCGGATTGCCTGTCAATGGCATAACACCGTAAGTGGCTCCCTCTGGCTCTGTTGGAAGAGACCATACCAGTGTATACACACCAAATCATCAGAGCCCTGAGTTCTAGACTGACAGCTCTCAAGACTCTTCAAACTATACATCTATAGGGAGCCTTATAGCAAACCTACCTAGAAATGTATCTTCCAAGAAGCAGAGGGCATCCTAACACATGGATCAAGACTGATCTGTTACTGCAAAACCTTTCTTTTTCCATCACTGGCTATCTTGATGCTACCTTTCCTTCTAGGAAGATACACAGCACCATGGAGGCTATACCAAGGTTAATGCCATGCAACAAAACAAAAACCAGCAGCTGTTGGGTTTATGGCGTATCAAAGCCTCCAAATCAGGAAACACTACCACTATGGCCAACATTGTTCCATGTTTCTACTCCACCACTGTGAATCCCCAGAGAAGGAGGGAAAGCTCTCTTTGACATGGTGGATATCACTGCTCTGTGCCTCGATGGGAATATGGTCCTGGCTTTCTAGTTACTAATGTAGTCACCAGCAAATACAGGGAACTGATCTGAGTGACATCTGCAAGAGGTTGATCTTGAGCACATAGGGCCTGGAATGATCTATGTGACCACTAAGTCCAGGAAGTTGTCTTTTCACTATTACTTCATGCTAAGGGATTGCAAAAGATGTTTTCAACTGGACCATGTTCAAGAGCTACATAAACTCAGGATGTGCAAATTTAACTGAGTCCTGCTCAAATGCCCCTAGGTAGCCATGTTTTCTAGTCTCCAAGGACCGAGGTTGGTCTATGGGGAATTTCTTCACTCTATCCAACTTTCCTATCTTTGAGAACTAGCTGTTTGACCTGGCTCTCTCCTGCTTTCTGAGCAGTTTTCCATAAAGTTTCCATACTTTCCACAATCATAACAAAGTGTTCAATATCCAAAATTAGTTCCAACCATGTGGCAAACATGTTAGTTTCTACTGAAGAAAAGTCCTAACAGGATTCCCGAACTAGACTCACTCTGGGCAACAGGTGGTGCTGTTGTAGTCCTTGAAGGTAAGATGTTAGTTTGGGGAAATGTGTGTTGTAGCAGATCAGAGCTCCTGCTCAGAAGGGTGAGGAGCTCTCAGGTGGAGGAAAACATTCATGCCCATTGATTAGTGGAACAAAATTTAGCTTTGAATCTTCTTGGCCATGTTGTGGGTTTGTATGTGTTGCTGAGTAAAATAGAATGCTGTACCTAGCATTCCCTTGATTTTACTACTGTACAAGAGTAGTGAGGCTGAGTGTGGTGGCTCACACCTGTGATCCCAGAGCTCAGAAGGCAGAGGTGGGTGGTTGTCTAAGAGTTTGGGGCAAGCATGGTCTACACAGCAAGTTCAACATCAGACAGGGCTATATAGTGAGACCCAGTAGGGAAAAAAAGTAATGAAAAGGGTGGCTGAGGAACCGGGAGAGCATGCATGTCAAATGGACAAGGTCCTGGGTTCAATTCACAGCAACAATAATGATAATAGTAACAATAATAATAAATGATGATGATGATAGTACTAAACCAATCAATAAAATACCTGGTGGTGCTGTTGCTGAATGAATGAATGAGTGACTATCTTAAGGAAACAACTCAGAAAAAAGAAAGGCATATTGTTTGTGGGAGCAGGTAAGTTGGCTTGCTGGCATCCAGAATAGTGGGTTGTAAGCCTGGCTGTCCAAAGACTTTCTTGTCATGATAGTTAAGTGTGTTTTTAGGTTCCCATGTGTGTTACAGGCTAACTACAAAAAGACTAAGTCAGTGGATTTCACAGCTTGCTATAGTCCTTAGTCACATGACAACCCAAACTACAATTCTGACCAATAGGAAATAAAATATTTGAACTCTATTTTAATGTAATATTTGGGTTATTTGATTATGTTCAGTTTGGTTCCCAGAGACAGCCATTAGGATTGTGCTGAGTTTCATGGTATTATTTTCTTGATGACATCATGTTATTTCCCAGTGTGTCATATCCCCTCAGGAGATATAATCAGGGCCAGGCATGGAGGAAGAAGCAGGGGAATGCAGAATTGAAACCAGCCTGGGCTATATAGCAAGACTCTGCCCTCCCAAGGGTTGGGGGGCAATAAGTGTTCCTACCCAGCCATCCTTTGTAGTTTAGACAGATAACAAGAACGAAAAAGCAGAACCGTGTAAAGAATGGAGATTCCACTTAGACCAATCAATTATGGTGGTGACAGAAAGTTTTTCAGTGCTTATAGCTTCAGTCAGTCTCTCCAAGCTTGAGAGGCTCTCAAAGAGGGGAAAAATAGCTTTGTCTTGGGGGAACCCAACCCACAGCTCCCCCAGGTCCCAATTTCCAAGCAACACGGAATTTCCCACCGTTTACACAGGCATTGGCCAAACCACTTCATTTTGCTCTAAGAAAACATGAAAGGTGCTGCAGGGCTCGTTTCAATAGAATCGTGGGGAGACAGATTCTGGCTCCGCCACTAAAACACCTGCATGACCAGGAAAAAGCCTCATTCCTCTTGGGCCTGGTTCCTATTTGCAAAACCAAGTGGGTGGCCATCGAGAAGTGGAAGGGCTAGAAAAGTCAGTTTATTGTGTAGTAAGTTATAGTTCGAGGTGCAGTGGCTGCAGACCCAGGCAACGCCAGGAAAGTTTGCGGCAATTAGAAAATAGCACAATCAATTTCGAACTGGACAGTAACCCACAGTGATTAAATTAGCGCCCACGAGATAGCTGATGGGTCCGAAGTGCCCAAAGTCACAGAACGTGCAGGGAGCGAAGGTGAGAGTCCAGCTGGGGAGGGCAGGTCCCCTGCAGGAGGCTAGTGCCCAGCCTGGGAGGGGTGCAGCCTCAGCTCTCACCAGCCCCAGGAAGGCTGCATACAGGACCGCGGTGGAGAAGCAGCTCAGCGTGCTCCTGGCCCGGCCACTCCTCCGGGAGGTCGCTGCCTTCTGTTCATTCTGCGCCGGGGTCTCGGCCTGGAGGAGCCGCTGTGCGGCAGGCGCGGCCCCAAACCCACGGAACTCCACTTCCAACTCCAGCTTGGCCACTCCAGGCTAATGGTGTCGCCGCTGCTGCCAAGCTTTTGGACAGATCCCTCTGGGGCTCCTGTCCTTCCAGGCCTGGAGGTTCCACCCCGTGTCACCTTCCCCCAGGGACCTGTCAGAATCAGGCCAGGGAATCTTGGACTTCGTACAGGATTGTGTTGCAAGAGGACAGTCAAGCTCCATCTAGCACAAGCCTGAGCGATCACGTGATGAAAAAGGCTCCAGGCAGCAAGGGCCTGGTGGAGGAGCCTCCACTTGGAAGTAAACTGGGAGACCGCTGGCCTGGCCGCTGCTGCCAGCATCTCACCTGTGAGAACCCCAGACACCCTGGTATACACCACGACCAAAAGCATCTTGGTGGGGGATTTAATTCACTCCCGCGTTACAGTCCACCATTGAGGGAAACCAAGGCAGAAGCTGACACAGACACCCGGGCGCGCTGCTTACTGTGTTGATCTCTATCCTTGCTTTCTTACACACCCATGACCCTGACAGGGTGGCTCTGGCCACAGTGGGTTGGGCCCTCCCAACCCCTCCCATCTGCATCATTATCAGGACAATGACCGGAAGTCACGCCCACAAGCCAACCTGGTGGAGGCAGTTCCTCAATCAAGGCCCCCTCTTCCCAGGTGACTCTAGTTTGTGTCAAGCTGACCAAAACTAACCACAAACTTCAGGGTAGAAACTCAGGTCCACGCTGCCCAGGTCACCTGGGGAACAGAAGGAGCCCAGAGATTTTGTCCCTTAGAAGGTGTCCCAAAATTCCTGTGTGTCCAGATGCATTGTGCATAGCTGGTGTTACAGACAGCAATACATTAACAGTTTCCTATAGCTCACCCTGGGGCTGGGGATGTAGCCCAGGGATAGACCCTAGACTGTATCTCAAGCATAATCATTTGAAGCTGAGGTTTCTCAAATATGCACACATCATGGAGATAACTCAGATGCTGTGAAGAATTTCAACTTGCATCATTTCTTAGTTGTTAGCTTTGTTTGTTTGCTTATTGTTGTTTTAGACAGGGTCTTACTATTTAGCCCTAGCTGTCCTGGAACTCACTATGTAGACTGTGCCAACCAGAAACTCACAGAGATCCACTGGCCTCTATCTCCTGAGTGCTGGGGTTAAAGCCTGCCCCATTGCTTAGTTTTTGTACTAGCAAAGGGAAAAAAAGCCTGTATTTTAAAAAATTTCATTTATATGTGTGTGAGTGTGTGTATGTGTATGTTTGCACACACACGAGTGCACCTTGCCACCGTGTGCACATGGAGGTCAGAAACAAGTTGAGGGTGTCAATTCTCTCCTTCCTCTATGCAGACAACAGGAATTAAACTCAGGTGAGGCTTAAAAGTCAGGGTTTTTACCTGCTGAGCCACACACCAGCCCAGAGGGACTCATCTTTACCAGATTCCAGATTCCAGCTTAGCTCTTTACTCAAGGCAACCCATCCTCAAATTGTGAGGTTTTCCTTTAACTTTATATTAAACGTCTTGTCCATCTTACTGCTCTTATCCACTTAGATCCCTAGATTTCAAACCCTTGAGTCACCCTTTCTTACAAGCACCTTTCCAGTTTTGTCCATTTGCTCATTAAGCTTTTCTAGTTTGCCTCAGGAATATCTCAATCTTCTCTCTCTGTCTCTCTCTGTCTCTGTCTCTATCTGTGTCTCTGTTTCTGTCTGTCTCTCTCTCTCTCTGGCTATCTGGCTATTTTTTGAGACAGGGTTTTTTTGTTTGTTTGTTTTACTTACTCCTCTCTCTCCTGGAAATCATATGTAGACCATAGACTAGGCTGGTCTTGAACTCACAGAGATCTTCCTGCTGCTGCCTCCTGAGTGCTGGGATTAATAGCACACTCCACTTTTAATATCTCTTAAATCAACTTCCAAGTTTGCATGTCCTCTACCTTAGTTGTTGTCCTCGTTTATTGCTAGACTATAACAAATGCTTTTAGTATATATCCAAAGCTTGTGTCCAGCATCTTCATCAGGTTTCTGATCCGTCGGGATGATGAGGAATAGCAGTGTGAAGATGCTATTCACTATTGTTGGGGATGTAGACTGTTGAAGCTGCCATGGAAATCAGTGTGGAGGTTTCTTAAGAAACTAAAAATAGGAGCTGGAGAGATCACTCACTGGTTAAGAATACTTCCTGCTTTTGCAGAGGACTCACGTTCAGAGTACTCCCACATAGTGCCTCTCAATCATCTGTAATGGATCTAAGAGATGCAGAGCCCTCTTCTACCCTCTGCAGGCACCTGGCTAGTATGTGGTACACAAACAAGCATGCTGGAGGAACTGCAATACTCATAAAAATAGATCTTTTTAAACAAGCTAAAAATAGGATAATATTGGCAGCATGGTGGTGAATGCCTTTAATCTTAGCACGCAGGAGGCAAAGAGGCAGATCTCTGTGAGTTTGAGGTCAGCCTGGTCTACAAAAAGAGTTTCAGGACAACAAGAGCTATATAGAGAAACTATTTGAAAAAAGAAAAAAAAAACTGTAGTTGGGTTTTTCTTTGGACCACCAACCAACTCCCAAATAAAGATATGGAGACTTATTATTAACTATGAATGCTGGGCCTTAGCTGAGGCTTGTCACACTGGGTCTTTTAGCTTTTTTAAACCTGTTTCTATTCACTTATATTTTGCCTCAGGATTTTTTTTTACCTTTCTTTCATTCTGTATGTCCTATTTTCCTGCTCTTGGGTGTCTATCCGTCTGGCTTCTGGCATCTCCCTTGTGTCTCTTTTTCTTTCTTCTTTGAGCCTAAAATCCCCCTCCTACTTATTCTCCCTGCTCTGAAGTCCCACCTATTGAGCTGGTGTTTGTTGGGGTCCGTTCCAGAGTGGGGGAAAGGCTGGCTAAGAGAATTAAGAATCAGAAACACAGAATAGCTGTCAGGAGGGCAATTTCAGTCCATATTGAATGTGCCTCAGTTTATTTATGCATCATCTTAAGTGACCAACCAAAGGTGGGGACAATGGCAGAAGACTTCTATTATCATATATAAAGAGCAAAGAGTCATTGCTTCCTGTAATCTGAGGACACTCCATAGCTGTACTTACTAGGCACTTTATAGCTGCACTATCACATAGCCTTCAGGCTGAGAATGAACTGTTGGGCTCAAGTGTATTGTTATTTAGATAGGAGCCATTCACCACCAAGGCCAGGGCATCCTGTAGCCAGTTTAGCTTATGTCATAGGGACAATAGGAGCGAGTTGAGCTCTCTGAACTTGTGGCAGGATGGAATGGATTTCCATATACAGGTCCTAACTAACACTTCTCCCTCACTATTTTCCATTCAGCTATTAAAATCCTCTTCCTACTTATTCTCCTTGTCCTGAAGTCCTACCTACATATACCTCCTCCCTCACTGTTTTCTATTCAGCTTTTTATTAGATCAATCAGGTGCCTTAGACAGACAAGGTAAAACAGCAACACATTTTTACATAATTAAACAAATGTAGAATATCTTTACATAGTTATACAAATATTCTGCAACATAAACAAATGCAACATTAGCGGGGTGTTGGTGGCGCATGCCTTTAAATCCCAGCACTAGGGAGGCAGAGGCAGGCGGATCTCTGTGAGTTCAAGGCCAGCCTGGTCTACAGAGCAAGTTCCAGGACAGCCTCCAAAACAATGCAGAGAAACTCTGTTTCGAAAAACGAATAAAAAATGCAACACATCTTTACATAGTTAAATAAATGGACACATCTTTACATAGTTAAACAAATTCCTCAACATTTCCCCCTTTTTGTCTAAATAAAGTTTTAGCTTTAAGACAGACTACATACAATAAGAATAAGTAGAAATACACTTATAATATATAATATATATAGTATCCAGTTGGATATATATATAGTATCCAGCGGCTCTGGAACCAGGCAGGCGGGAAGGCCCCTATCAAAAGAAAAAGCTTCTCTTAACAATAAGTCCTGGCTGGAGTCGTCTGTAAGGCTAGACCATCTCAGCCAGCAGTCTTGAAGCTGTTCTAGGTGCAGATCTCTGAGGAAACTGCAAGAGTCACCCTGAGAGGCTGGATCACCTGAGTCACCTGCTTTCATTGGTGTTTGTTCACCTTGCTCTGAAAACACACAAACTTTCAAAGGTAACATGCATTTCTGCATTAACACAAGTTTGGAATGTGAGTTGTACACAAGTCAGTTAAAGATGATTTCTGTTATTTTATGAAAGGATCGCATGTAATAAGTTATGAGGACTCGGCAACCAACAAAATTTATCAGGTCTCTTCTCATCTCCTCTCATCTCAGAGCTGTAGCCATGTCAGAATATCAGCTTTCACATTACCTGTCCTGTAGTCTTTTTGTTGGCTTTCTCTCCCATGTCTGTAGCCAAGATATTAAGGAGGTCTCCCCTGGTCAAATCTGACCTTTATTAATCTGGAAGAAATCCACAGTCTTTTGCTTCCTGTGGAAATAAAGGCATAACCCCTTCTCCAATGCAACACATTTTCTGACTTCCATTTTAAAGTTAAGACATTTTGAAAATATATGTTGATTTGATTGACAATTTCCATAATCAAATGTCTCTCAGCAGCTGTCATTTGTTCTTTTCAATGAAAAACCTCAAAGACAACACAGTAACATGTAGAATCCAGACTCCCTGAGTATTTCCTATCTCTATGTGGATTATCCTTTTATTATTATTACTTTCTTTAAAGACTTTATACTATTATTTTTAATGTATTGTTTATGACTATCCGTATCCTTTTTCTGCGTAGAGATTTTTCCATCTGAACCTGCCTTACTGTATATCTGTAGACTTTTCTGTCTGCATGAGCAAAATCATAAACCCACCACAAGGCTTAACTCATGGGCACTCGAGCATTCAGATAGCTGCCTGGAGATGTCTCTCTGTACCTCAGTCAGCATGAGAGACACAACACTAGGAAGCCATAATTGGCTCTGTTTTTGTGTGTTTAGGATCTTTTTTTTTTTAATGCTTTCTCAGGTCTTATGTGGATATGCATTTGTATTGGACACCATTTGTATTTGGGCACCATTTGGAGGTGGACTTTTCTATTGGGACTGCCGTCTCCCCAATAATGATATGAAGACTTCTTGTTGATTACCAAACTTGACTGAGAGCTTATGCCTGTTTCTAACTAGCTTTTATAACTCAGGTTAACCCATTTCCATTAATTTACTTTCTTCTGTGTGGCTGTATCACCTGCCCAAGCTGCTTTCCTGCTGTCTCTGTGTCTGGATGGTAACTCCTCTCCCCTCCCCACTTCTTCCCAGCAGTCTCTCTGCCCCCCAAATCCTTCCTAGCTATCAGCTGGTTAGCTTCTTATTAAACCAATCACAGTGAAATGTCTTCAAGAGGGATGTTCTACAACAACCATTCCTTGTCAGTGCCAGAGAAACTCATCTACAGAGCAATTAAAAGATTTAACGCCTGTTGTTAAAAACACTGCTCTGGATGTCAAAAAAACAAAACAGCTCTAGCAGATAAAACAAAAACTTCAAGAGAAACAAGAAAACAAGTGTTTCAGCAAACTGCTATAAATGATCAGAGACCAAAGCTAAAAATTCAAATAAATGGCATCAAAATGGAAGGTTTACCAGACCACTAAGGTTCAGCAATCAAAGTATTGGAGACCAACAATCAAATTAACAAATTAACATAGCCAATCAAAACAAACCAACTCATCCTAACACTGGGTTTCCCCTTTTCCTTTATAAACCACATTTGCCTATGGGCCACTTTGGTCTCCTCTATCCCAGAGGCAGTCTTTTGTCCCCTAGGACAAACATCCCCTCTTCCTCAACACTTTTCCCCCCTCTCCCTTTAATCTTTTCCCTTCCCCCCCATCCTCTGTCTCCAGTCTTTGTCTCTTATTCCCTACCCTTTTCCTCTCAGGGGCAAATAAATCTCCTGTGTGCTGAGAACTTGGTCTTGGTGTGTCCTGTCTTTTCAGCATTTGAATTCAACTAAGAGTGATTGAATTTACTGCACATTTTTCTTAGTCTGTCATTGTCCTGTTTACGACTAGCATTAATATTATTTTAATTCTTTATTTTGCTATTATTGAGTGTTCATGTATGAAACCTATGGAGGTTAGGGCCATTTTTGGAAGTTGTTCCTTCCACCTTAGGTACCTCAGTTTGAACTCGGCGTGCAAGATTGCTCATTTCTCCTCGACAGGACAATAGTTCTGTTCCCAGCATCCACATTTGGGGCTCACAACCACCAGTAACTACAGCTCCAAAAGATCTGGTACCTCCTTTCTGGCACCTGCACATACATGGCACAACACACACACACACACACACACACACACACACACACACAAACTTTCTATTGTATTTGTACAATATTGTTCAGGACATTGATCAGATATGGAAAATCATCACTGCTTCTTTTTATAAATTTCTCCCAATCAAATGAAATAAATTATTTTTCTAGATGCTTGATTAATTTAGCAACTTTCTAGATGGGTCCTAGGAATATCTCCAAAGGATATGTCTTCTTATAAAAACAGAGATATTAAACTCATATGTATTAGTTTATTTGATATATTATAGGAGAAATATGATGAAATAATGCAAAATATATACAAATGATACATTCAAGTATATGAGAACTCTGATGACATAAAAATGCAAAATTAATGAGTTTTATACAGGTAGTATGTTACTAATGTGTTTCAGAAACTGTGAGAACGTCCTAGAAATACTGTGGTCATAAGTATAACACTAGTTGTCACAATCCTAACTGTTACTCTGTTATTTGAAGCAGGCTCTCATGTATCCCAGGGTGGCTTTGAACTCCGTGTGCATGCAGCTGAGGATAACCCTGAGGCTCTGAGTCTACTGGCCTCGACCTCCTGAGTGCAGACTCGCTTACGGCCTTTGTGCTAGGGATGATCCTCAGGACGGTGTGTGTGCCAGCAAGTCCTCCACCAGATGTGCTGCCACCCAGCCTCTACTCATTACCTTTAAGTATTATATGCAAGAGGCAAGCCCATGGCCTCCCCAGAGTCCTAGCTAATCACCAGGCTGTGGCAGGAAAATCACCTGAGCCAGGCAGTTCTGGTCAGCATGGACAGCATAGCAAGACCAGCTTGTAAAATCTGTATGAAACAGACACAAGGAACCTTTCCTGCCCAATGTGTTACTATTGTACTGAACTCTCAAATGATCTTTAACCACGGTCACCTTAAGTCTTGTCATTTGCAGCTAATTGTTTAGTATGAGAGGACAATCCTGGAAAGGAATATCAAGCTCCCCTGGCCTGGGTAGGAATTCTCAACTTCTGATGAAGAAACCAGTGGTTCATAAACATCGAGCTGATGTTAATCCAGGGTCAAGCACAGTAAGAATTAATTAAGTCCTCGGGAAATGCCTTGGCGGATGTTCGTGCTAAGCTAGTCCGTGGTGAAATGACAAGCTATGCAATGTGAAGGAACGCCGAGGACTGGCCCAGGTCCATTACCTGTCAGAGTCTATGGTGTGCAGTGCCAAGCACCTAACTGGAGGGGACGTGAATGCATTGCTGAGCACGGACCCAGGGAGAGCTTGGGCGGCTGCCTGGTGCTTGCAGAGCCCTCACAGCCTCTAGTATTAAAAGCTCTGCACTCTAAGACACACCATGCAGGGGAAATGATGTGAACTCTAACAGAACATTGATAGACATGCATTTCCACCACCAAGGGCTTCTAACCAGTGCTTGCTTTGGCTTCTCATCACTTAGTTAAGACAACAAAGCCCCAAGTCCTGGGCTCTCAGCAGCTGGGTGAGTCAGACACTCACAGCACACGTTTCCACTTGCCACCAGAAGTGCTCATTTCTAGGGGTTCAGAGGCTGCCCCATGCAGACAGGCGGGCACTGTAACAGAAGCTACAGTAAGATTAGAAGCCGTATTTGCCTAACAGGATTCCTGGAGAAATTTGTTTCATCACTCAATCGTACAAGAGCTAAGTGAGGAACCACAGACACGAAAGCAGTGTTAAGTCCAATTCCTGGATCACCTGGATGGTTGGTCACAAGCACTTCCAAGTGATGGCAACCAGATCCACTCTGACTGCAGGGCTTAGACTGAGCTCTTGTGAATAGTCACTGCAAGGCTTCACCCCTCATGAGGCATCTGAGCATCTCCTACTCACAGAAAATGTGACATTGTCCAGAAGGCAACGTTTTCACTGATTGATCTAAAGTGAATTTTCACTAGGACCATCCTACACACACACACACACACACACACACACACACACACACACACACACACACTGCTGACATTGCTCTTCCTCCCATCTCTTTGCAGGAAAGCACAGGGACACACTGTCATCTTTGGATACGCTGTGACTCGAGTTATCCCCAAAGCCCCTGCAGGTTCTTATAGAGTTAACTAGAACTGAAGAGTGGAAAATATCCTGGATATTCTGGACATCACTGCTGCTTGTGATACACTCACTGGGAATGACCTAGCCAATAGCTAATTGCTAATATGACCAAATACATGCCAGTAAAAGTGCATTGTGTGTCCAGACACTGTACACACAAGACCTAGGGACCACTGTGGGCAAAAATAAACACTTGAGTGGTATCCCGTTTAGTCAGGGTTAACGTCATTAAGTGACTTGCTGTATCCATGCATGCTACATAGGAAGCTTCACACCAGACCTGGCTGGACAGACATGTGTTCCCTCAGAGGTCAAAGACCTTAATTGATGTCTGCTTGGTCTCCACTGGGGGGCAACCTTTTCCACCTCAGGGAGCTTTATTGAAGTTGTAGCCTGCTCAGTCTCCTTGCTGGTGTAAATATTAGTTTAGCATGGCACAAGTCTGCCTTCTGAATTTATTTTCTGTAAGTTTCTATTCCTTCCACAATCAAAGCAGTCAATATTCACAAGGGGTGCCCACCTTTGACGTCAATAAATATGTTGTTCTCTATTGAAGAAAACTTCTAATATGGTTTCTGTGAATTTATCTGTAGAGGTGACATGCTTGTTGAATAGAATTTAAAGCTACCTGTAACCTGAGGAAAATTTGGATCTTGTAACTGGTCAAACCTCCCATGGGTTCTGAATCAAGGAGCCACTCTCTGAAAGGTGAGGAAAGTCTCATACTACTAATGCTCACTGGAACAACATTTCCCTTTATGCCTCCTCTTTGGGGGCTGGAGTGTTGTGGAACAATTTCTGTAAACTGGGTAAACTCTGCTGTGCTGGGTGTAATAAAGAAGCTGACAAGGCGGGGGTTAGGTGGGAAAACGAGACTAAGGGCACTGGGAAGAAGGACGGAGACAGGGGAGTTGCCAGCCAGACATAGAGGAAGCAGGTTGTGTACAAATCAGGTAACAAGCCATGAGCCACATGGCAGAAAGTCAAGGACTGGAAATTTAAAATGTAAGAGTTAGCTAAACAAGCCTGATCTATTGGCCAAACATTTATAATTAATATCAAGTCTCTTGTCAGTTATTTGGGAAATGGCAGGTGGGAAACGGAAGTCCGTCTACACTGGAGACATTGCTCAGTGATTTAGAACGTGCACTTATCTTCCACAGGACCCCAGTTCTATTCCCAGAACCCAGGTTGGACGTCTCACGACTGCCTGTACCTGTCTGGCTTCCGGGGGCGCTCGTCTTCATGTGCAGGTGATTGCTGATGATTCTGTCATTTCCCATGACACTGACACAGAGTAAAGAAACTTCTCAGGGGGGAGGAACACACGTGTTCATGGGAACATTGAGCAGTTAGTCTGCAAGAATCAGGGACGCTGGACGACAAGGCTGGCTATGACAAAACTTTCAAATGCTTGTCATCAGTGCCTCTCCAGGCTCCTTTGACTTATGTGGCCAGGCTAACTACAAAAGTCACTAAGCCTTTAAGTCAGTCAGTCGTACTGTCATCTTAGGTCTTAATTGCCATCATAGAATCTAGACAAAGGCTCTGGAGGGCTGCACTCTATCTAACACTGCTGCTCTTACTATGTGAGTTTGGGTTGTTTGATTTTGATCTGACTGTTCCCGGCAGAACCTGTTAAGGAGTGTGCTCTGGTTTCTTAGTCATGTCTACCTGTTACCTGCTGTAAAAAAACCTGTTACGTGTCGGGTTCCTGTGAGTCACAGATGTTTCTATGCACCCAACCTTTGACATTCAGTTAAAAACACGAAGAAGGCATGAAGAGAATCTACCCGACTAATCTGGTATTGTCGCTTATGAATTCTATAACTGCACCAAACTCACCATGACTGTGCTCACAGAGAGTGCTGCAGGGACCCAAGGCCTCAGACCATTTCAACCCCAGCTGCTGACCCAAAAGGAATGTGGGATTGTCAAACCAGCCTCCAGCTGCCTGTGCGTGTAGGATTCAGTAACCTTAGTGCTCCAACAACTGAAGCCTGACTGGGAGACTGTTCTTCGACAAGCAGCTGAACAGCCCAGTGTTGAGCCCAGCACAGCTGTGCACTGCCCTAAGTGTTCACAGAAGCTGAGTGAGTTGTGCACAATCATGCTACTCCACACACTTTCCCAGTCAGTAGACACTGCCTGCCCATATTTCAGAGTGGACCTGTCTCAGCCTTCACTGGCTCAGGCCCTGGCCAGTTCCTGAATCATTTCTTTGTGCAAAGAAACTGTTAAATCAGCAAGGGAGACCTTTGCTTTTCAATAGGTGCAGCAGGACCAAAAGGTTACCAGCGGCTTTCAGAGAAATTCCTTGACCCTTTAAGAAAAGGTTTCTAATTCATCTACAGTTTCAGAATCACTGATTCCAATTACACCACCTTCTGTTCTGAGGCAAGGTGTCTGCCTACCCAGGAAGAAGGCATCCAAGTCTCAGGGTCAGGGTGAGCACAAGCGCTCTGCGAGCAGTGAATCCAAGGGTCAGACAGGGGCGGTCACCACAGCACTCCATGTTTCCAGAAGGAGTTACAGAAGAGCCGGCCCAAGGAGGGCCTGACCCTGCATCTACAGTGATTTCCTCTCGGATCTTCCTCCTCCTCCTCCTCAAAACCCAATTCTGCTTCCATCACTGGGATGCATAGTTACCAGAAATTATGCCACAAGCCACTCATTTTCCAGTCTCCATGGCATCACCTTGACCATGACCGCCTAGTTGTATATCCCGCTTGCCCTCTGTTACCTGACCTTACCTCAGGACCCCATGATGGACCTCTTCACCTGTTCCTCTTCCTAACGGGGCCACCCTGAGTAAATAAATCTTTCTCTGATTTTCATTATTACTCCTTTTAACTGAGTGTTGGCCTGAGGCTAGGTTGTGTTCAGAATAAGATCACTACCACAATTTTTTAGCCAAATTTGAAGCAAGCTCTAAGTAAATACTGACCAGGATGATGGACTCTGGTCCATTTCAGGGTCCCAGAAAATGACAATGAGTCACATTTTGAAGGGGTTTAAAAGGCAAACCAACAAGGCTGAGTATTTCCTACCAGGTCCAATCAGGCGCAAGCATACATCCTGGCGTAATTCCTGCCTACAAACTTCCTACCTACATCCAATCAGGGGCAAGTACAATCTGACATATTTCCTGCCCGAGTACCTCCCTGGCTGTAGCTGGACATTGAGTGGGTGCCTGGCTGTAGCTGGACAGGGGAAATACAACGCATGACAAGTCTGGGTGGGGTCAACTTTGGCTCTTACGCATCCAGAGAGGAAGTATTTTACTTAGTATTTTTGGTCTAATCTTATCAGCTTAGAATGGCTGAGAACTCAGACTGTGTCTAAGACAGAAAGCAGTAAAATCCGGCTGCATCTGGGTTGCCGGTTTACCATTTAATTTTGAGTTCAAGAAGTAATTAACTGCGTTCTTTAGCCTTGGGTTTCCCATTAGTCTCTTAGC
The DNA here is from genome assembly GCF_017639785.1 of Mesocricetus auratus. Classification (NCBI taxonomy): domain Eukaryota; kingdom Metazoa; phylum Chordata; class Mammalia; order Rodentia; family Cricetidae; genus Mesocricetus; species Mesocricetus auratus. Next base: position 3,791,826 of record NW_024429199.1, read on the forward strand.
TATGGGCTAGGAAGGAGTTGCTTACTGTTTTACTGTTATCCCTGGGTTGGTTCTGCAGCCAGCGTGAAGCCCCTTCCTTTAGTTTATCTTTAACCCTCAGCTTGTGTAACGGTATCACTCATTCACAGGCCAGCCCTGCTTCATTTTTAACCCACAGAGGGAGATCAGCCAGCAGCTTAGAGATTTTCCAGTATAGTGCTTGAAATCTGCTTCCTGGGAGGGAGAGATGAACAAGCAACTCTTGTTCTAGAGTTCACATGGGGTGGCTTACAATGGCCAGGAAGTCCAGCTTCAGGGGCTCCAACACCTCTGGTCTCCATGGTTAATAGCACTCACATACAACACCTCACATGTGCAAGAAAAGATTTTTTAAATAAGAAAAATAAATCCTTTTTTAAAAAAATAAAACTGCTTTATTTGTAATTTTCTAACTTCCTCTGTGCCTGAGTGAAGGCTTGAGGCTTTCAGGGTAAATAAAAAACTTACAAAGTTCCATCATTCCTTGATAATTAAGAGTGGGTCACTGTAGTGGGGAAATAAACAGTGAGGACTGCTGTATCCAAAGGTCTCAACAGCTGATGCTGGTGTTCTGATAATAGCATTGCAGAATAAACAAACTACTATGTTCATAACACACACACACACACACACACACACACACACACAAAGCCCGCATGCATGCATACACACACACACACCACACACACACACACACACACACACACACACACACACACACCAGAAGCAGTAAGACTGTAGTTACCAGAGACCAAGAAGAGACAGGAACTGAGTAAGAGAAAACTTTTCTTTCCTGTTCCCTTTCTGGCATTGTGATAAACTCAGGGCCTTGCGCCACCCTGGTGGGTGTTGGTTAAAAGACATGAGAGGATCATGGAGAGAAGCTAAGTCTTGGCACTGTATAGCAGGTCTAGCGCTCCTGAAGAGAGCCCAGTTGCAAGGGGACCCTAGCAGTTTTGGAGACACTGGTGCCATGTGGTAGTCAGCAGAAACAGCAGCCACAGTGAAGTGGAGCCAGCTGGGACTAGATGGCAGGCCCAGCATGCCGCTGAGGGCGGGGCCGGAGAGGTGACCCTGGGGAAAACCTTAAAGGATTGTGCATGGTCCCAGACATTGAAAGTGAATTGTTTGCACCGTTGGAACTTGGTTTTGCCTTGTGCAGATTGTGGTTGTGTCCTGCGTCTTCCATCTTGAAATAAAAAGGATCTTTATTTTGCTATTTCAGGAGCACACAGCTGAGAGATTTTAAACTTCTTTAAAGAGAAAATTTCGGAGTTTTACAAAAAAATTAAATAAAAAACTGGATTTTTAAAGGAACAACGTTTAAAATTCTTTAAATTTATAAGGCAATGGGGTACTTTAAAATTGTAAGATATCTTATTATAATGTCTTTATTAATATGTCATCTTGAAAAATACATAAACAAAAGGCAAAACTTAGGGCCACAGCTATGAGCATCAGACACCACTTGAAAGTGGGATGTTCCTATCTCATGATGCATCAAGTCCTAGCAGTCTGGCAAAGGGTCTCTCCACTTACATAAGGTCTATAAGGCTAACAGAGATCGATTTAAGACTGAATGTCTAGCCGGGCGTTGGTGGCGCACGCCTTTAATCCCAGCACTCGGGAGGCAGAGGCAGGTGGATCTTTGTGAGTTCGAGGCCAGCCTGGTCTACAAAGTGAGTTCCAGGACAGCCTCCAAAGCCACAGAGAAACCCTGTCTCGAAAAACAAAAAAAAAAAAAAAAAAAAAAAAAAGACTGAATGTCTAACTTCTTTGTCATTGCCTTTTAATCTGTAGCTATTTTGATAAACTGAGTCAGACAAGGAGCTGTGATATTCTGTTATGCACTGTCAAAGGGCCAGGAAAGTCAGGTGTTGGGGGAAGTCCTGGTATATATCAATAATAAAGCACTGTTGGCCAATAGGGAACAAAGATAGGTGGGACTAGGAGTCCAGGAGGACACTGGGAAGGAGAAACACGGAGAGTCAAGATGTAACGCCATGGGATAGGAAGCCCGGAACTATACTCCGGTAAGAGAAATACTTAGATTAACAATTATGGGTTAAATACTTAAGTCAGAGCTAGCCAGTAAGAAATAAGCAAGGCCAACAGCTTCATAATGAATATAGCCTCCTGTGTGTTTATTTGGCATTGATGCGGCTCTAGAACCAGGCTGGCGGGAAGGCTTCTCTCAAAGAAAAGGCTTCCCTTTACAGTCGGGTTGCCAGTCTCCCTATGGACTGTAGTCATGATTTAAAGTTTTGTTTTTAATACCAAAAGAGCTTCAACTCAGAAATTGTTACTTTTTTATGGCTCAAACTTAACAGAGACAAAGCTGTAAAATCCTAATCTTATAAAAGGTATTAACTTATTATAACCTGTTAAAGATAATTAAGGCATACAAGTTAATGGTTAGTCACCTCATGAAGGATCAAATTCTTTAATACGTTCAGGCCTTTACTTGCAGTCATGCTAAGTACTTACATAATTAATTACAAGAAAAAGCTTTATTTAGCCTCCTGTATATGTTTTCAAGGTTAAGCCTAAAGCAGGTAACTAAAAACAAGCTAAATTTGTTTAGCTCAGTAAGAGATGATGGTCCTCAAACTTCTCAGATTTGAATATGCCATTTAATGGAAAAAAAACTACTATGACAGAGACCCAAGCTCCTAACAGTGACCCCAAGCTCGTCAAAGAAGATAGTAGGGCATGACCATGACAACCCACCTGGACTGTGGTAATGCTAACCACTGGGAAAATCTGCCCCAAAGACTAGCTCACTGCCCGAACACAGCCCGAACTTTGGACAAGCAGGACACAGGAGATCTGATTGCCCACTTTGCCCAGACAAAGTAAGGTCTCCCCTTCACAGGTCGAATGGACTCCAGATAAGTACAGCCTAAGTTTCCCCACCTGCATTCCTGAGGTCTCCTCCCCTCCCACAACTACCAGGACTGTGGGCCTGAAAATTCCAAATGTATGATTTTCCTTTTAAGTTCCCAAATTTTAACTTTTATCCCTAGTCTTTATCTGTCCCTGCAGATTTCCACTTGGCAGTCAGACACCATCCACAAATCACCTGTAGATTGCAAACTGCTGAGCTCTGGGTTTGCTGAAAGCTGGGTGACCCAATCCAGCCAATGGGATCACTCCCTGTCTCTTCACATGGGTCCGCTAACCAGATGCTTCCGATGAATGCCTCATGGCCTGATTGCTCTCCCAGTTTCTGACTAACCTTCCAGATCTCCTATGACTTGAAAACAACATCCTAGTTTCAACAGAGAGCAGTTACTGAAGAGAGCACCTTACCCCTTGTCCTCAACAGGCTGAAAAATTAAGTTACAGGAAACTTCCTGGCATAGTGTGCAAAATGGTGGCCTATAGTTCTTATTAGCATTCCAGGAAGGCACCTGTTAGAAACAAATAGGCCCAGATCTACCAACAGGTAGATTCATTTGCTGAAGTATGGGGGAGGTCCTTCTGTAAGCTGTGAATACATGTTTCTCTTACTGGTTGATGAATAAAGCTGTTTCAGCCAGTGGACAGGCAGGATGCAGCCAGGCAGGGAGTACAGGCGGGGCTACTAGACGAGGAGAATGCTGGGAAGAGGAACACAGAGAGGACTCGCTGGGCAGATGCCATGTAGCCGCCAAGGAAGCCAGAGGTCTGGGCATCACCAGTAAGCCAAGACCATGTGGAGATACACAGCTTAATAGAAATGGGTTAATAATTAGAAAGAGCTAGCCAAATTCATCTCCTGTGAGACCTGGGAAGTCTTTAAAGTCTGCAAATAGTCAATGAAGACAAAAATGGTAGTGCTTCAGAGTGAGACACAGAGCTCCTCACAGAAGTGGGCAGCTACTGCTCCAGAGTAACTAGCTACATTCCTTCCCAGCAAGAAAGTGTGCTGAGTGAAAACTGTGTGCACCCAGGGTCCTCCCAGCAGCCTTGTAGCAAGTGGAAGCAGCTAGCAACAGCTTGGGACAAAGGCTGTCAAACTCAGGGGGTCCTGTATGGGCACAACAGGTGAGAGCTTGGGACATGCTTCTCTTTGGACCCAGGCTGGTCCACTCAATAGAGCAAACACAGATCCTTCAAGCTTGTTGGAGATGGGAAAGTACTTGAAGCACTGAGGCAAGTACCTGGATTGAAGAGGCAAGATAAATTGTGGAGATTTCTGTGGGTTATGGAGGGCTACCTAAAACATTGCTTCTAATTCATGCTGCTGTATACAGCATTAATCTTTATACAGTTTTCCAATGGTCTTTTTTTTGCCTTGTCAAGTTTTTATTTTTATACATTTTTGGATTAAATAGAAAAGCATAATAACTACCATCAATTACAAAGGACTAGAGCAGGGCCAGAACAACGAATAGATCACTTTACCTGGGAAGTAGACACTCTCAACAATATCAATGTTACGATACAAGTTCATTCAAGAATTGTCCATTTTCTGTCCTATTGGATGTGGTATCCTAGCACATGGTAAAGACAGTGTGTGAGCATAAGGTGAAACCTCCGCAAAGCCATGGTGAGCTTCCCTTTCCCATGACAACTGGGTTGAACTCTCTTCTGCCTCTGCCATTACCATGAATGGAGGGGAGCGTGGAGCTGAGAGAACCCAGGGACCTTTTAACAAGACAGGAACTCTGGGGGTCCCATCCAGGGGACAAGTACCAAGCCTCTGGTGCTGCCAATCATTAGCCTTGTCTTCATGCCCTTTTCTTGCTTCCACAACTTCTAAGCAGCTTGCTTTCTTTTGTAAATGTCACCAAAAAGGACCGGGAAAGAAATACAGAACAAAAACATTTAACAACTTGTCATGAACCTCTGAACCCGGTGTCTAGACTGGAGCAGAGGCAGACAGCCTTTTCTCTCTCTCTCTTTTTTAATTTCTTTTTGTTTTTTTTTGACAGCCTTCTCTTAAGCATACTGTATTTACATAATTTCTACTCCCCCCACCCAACCCTTCCCATGCCCACCCTCCAGTCCCTAATTTCATGACCTCTTCTTCTATAGTTAATATTAACATATCCCAACATTAGTATATATTGAGGAAAAAATGATGCAGGCAATGTAAGCTTGTCACTTTTACGGACCTTGCTAATGTTTTTCTTGGTTAGCTACTCTGAGAACAACTGTAAGGGCAAGGGGGGCCATGCCACAGTTCTGCCCACCATCTTCAGAAAGCTTTCTGTCCCTAGGTTCTATACTGCTCAGCCCCGAGTGTTTTCTTGACTTAGAAAACCATCTGAAAGACTTGCACAGACAGGAGCCAGTTCAGAGTGTGCAAGAACAAAGCTCAATGATGAGATCCTTGAGAACTGTATGGTTGGGTAAGGCACAGATGACACCCAGCATGGTGAATGGGGAGCCTCCAACAGCCTGTGCCTGTCAATGAAGAAAAAACAACAAAACCAACAACAGTGTTTGAAAGAAGGTACCCAGAGGCTGTAGATTATTAGAGAAAAATCCCAGTGACAGGGTGGACTACCTCCCTACAAGCTGTTGGCCAGAGACTATTGCCACTGCTCTTGGTTGCCTGTTGTATGATATTTTCATTGTGCTCTGACAAATAAAGTCAGAGGGTGGAGCCAGCCACTAGCTGACCATGGAGGTTTGGAGGACTGTAGAGAGAGGACAGGAAGTGGTAAGGCGGAGCTGACACAGGATTTGGTCCTTTTGGATGGAGGGACAGAGAGGTAGGAAGTCACTTGTGGCTGCTCCTCTGCTTCTCTGATGTTTTAGGTTTTAATCCCGATATCTGACTTCTAATTTTTTATTGATAAGAAGAAGTCCATCCGGGCGGTGGTGGCGCACGCCTTTAATCCCAGCACTGGGGGGGGGGCAAAAAAGTCCAGCTCAAAGGCACAGAAAATATATTCAACAAAATCATAGGAGAAAGCTTTCCCAACTTAAAGGACATCCTATGAAAGTAAAAGAAGTGGGAATCTCCCGGCCTGGGGACTGCGGGCAGGTCGACTCACCCCCAGTGGATCAAGTTTGCTGACATCGAGGTGCTAGTCCTGCCTCCACCTACGGGTAGAGGGAGTGTCTCAGACCCATCTGCACCCATCCTGAGACTCATTGGAGCATTGGATCTGCTTGCACCCGCGGGAAGAGAATCTTGGACCCGTACCCATCAGGAGAGGAAGAGACTCCACCTGAACCACTGGAAGAAGGGATGGGAAGATGGCAATTTAAGAACACATTCAACAACAGAAAAACCAATATGGCACCACCAGAGTCTAGGGACTCTAACCAGCAAGACCTGAACATCCCAACACAGATGAAGCAGAAGAGAATGACTTTAAAAACAACTTAATGAAGATGATAGAGACCCTAAAAGAGGAAATGAGAAAATCCTTTAAAGAAATGAAAGAAAAAACCCAAAAAAGTTCAAGACATGGAGGAAAAGACAAAACAAAATATGCAAGAAAAAATTCAAACAGTGCAAGATTTGAAAGCTGAAATAGACAATTATAAAAAACCACAGCCCGGGGGAATGCTGGAATTAGAAAAACCAGGTAAGTAATCAGGAACTACAAATGTAAGCATAACCAATAGAATACAAGAGATGGAAGAGAGAATCTCAGGTGTTGAAGATAACACTAGAAGAAGTAGATTCATCGACCAAAGAAAATATTAAGCCCAACAAACGCCTAACACAAAATATCGAGGAAATATGGTTCACCATGAAAAGCCCAAACCTAAGAATAATAGGTATAGAAGGTGAAGAAGCCCACCTCAATGGTGCAGAAAACATATTCAACAAATCATAGAAGAAAAGACATGCCAATGAAAGTACAAGCTTACTTCAACTGCAGACAGAGTTTTCTTTAGATCCCCAGATTTCAGCAGCTTAGTCACTTTTTACAACTTTAGCTGATTTTGGTAGGGCCCCCCCATTCTGTAACTGTTTAACTTCTTTCTCCTCAAGTTTCTTATTCTTTAGAGCATCTGCTCTTCCTTTTTGTTTTGCCACAGGGTCCTGTCTTGTCCTGCGCCTGTCAGCCCCTTGATTCTGCTTCTGGGAGGGGCCAAGAATCTGCAGCCCTGCTGCAACTGCCTTCTGCCTGGACCTTGAGCTGTTTGGGATTCCTGCCTGCACAAGCACCAGCACTGGCCGCCACTGCCTGCTCCTCCCTGCGTTCTGCGTTTTCTTCCTTTTCACCTTCTGTTCTTTCCTCCTCACCCCATGCACAGTGCATAAAGGATGGAAAAAATACTGCGACCAGAAGTCTTTGAATAAGGCATCAATGGATGAACATTTAGGAAACTTAGGGTTGTTTCGCAAGGTGATTGCTGAGAATGCCCCTTGCCTTTTTCAGGCTATTTCTGAGCAGTTGTTTTACAGCCAGATCCATCATTTGCATATCAGGAGAGTCTGTGTCTCATACATGAAGGAAAATCAACAAGCTTTTGAGTCTTATGTGGACAGATCTTTAGAGAAATAGCTGGAATGTTGGGAGACCCCAAGGGGAGTGCTGGCCAGCTGGAACCAAGAGCTTTCTCTCTAATTTATAATTGAGATTCCATTTTCATCGATATCCTGGAAAGCCACCAATGCAGGTCACAGATAATGGCTTTGCAGAAAAGATTCTTCTTTATTATTTAGATAACGACCATTATGATTCTGTGTACGCAAAAGAATTTCAATTGACTGTAGGAACTTGCCAAGTGATATTGTATGAAATTCTTTATAGGGATGTATTTGTTGTGGATGAAGAAACATTGAAAATTGCAGTTCATGTGTTTCCAAGTGGTTCCAGGAGAAACAGAAACAACACTTTGACTGGAAATGTAAAAGGCAGTACTGATCAGGAGGGCTCAGCTGAGGATAGAATCGAAGAGTTTGGTGCCTCTTCCAGTGTCTAGAGTACACCAGAAGACAGCAAGCAAGGAACAAAACAATTAAAGTTTCCAGAAAATCCATCAAGAATGATCTTTCCATATAAGGTGTTAAAACCTCTGGATCCAGAAATTTATCGCAATATAGAATCTGATGCTTGGTTGGACAACAGAAAAGAACTTCAAAAATCAGATTGTATGGAATACACTGGGGGACATTACTATTTAGGGACAAGTGTCAGGTTTGCTTGGAATCATATGGAAAACATAATGCTCACATTCAAATTGAAAATAACTCAGTAATAGTTTTCATTAAGGAATTGGCAGAAAGCACGCAGTTCCACTGGCTAAAGTAAAACCAGTCAACCAAGTGGCACTTCTTCTTTCCTGGAATACTTTGCCAGGCTGTAACTGGAGGCTATTTCCCGGAAATGGTTACAACAGAGATGAGCATGAAGCAACAGAAGATGATCAAGAAAGTTCGAGGAAAAGAGGTTTGTATGGCCATGGCTTACCGCGGGGGAGACCAGCATGTGTCACCCAGGATTCAGCATAGTATGCCCTTGGGACATGGACCACTATTGTTCTACTCACAGCAGCTGGCCTCACTATGTCTAGTGAACATTTCTACCCTCAACATTCATCTCAAAGATGCCCCGGGATTCGTCTCACTTCGTAAATAGGCAAAACATGCCAAGTTCTACAGTTGGGTTTTACCCAGGCCCGGGTAGACGGTGCTGCCAGAGCTATGATAATGTCTCATATAGGTCTCGTTCTTTTAGGCGTAGCTGTCAGGTGCATCGTATGAATAAACAATGCCAGTGTGGTTTTGCTCCAGAAAAATGTTACATTTTATGCACTTGAAGGGAATGAGACTCCTTATTCAACATCACCTAGCAATGGTGGTTCCCCTGCAATAATGGTTCCTGTTACTTCAGGATACTGTGTGGCAAGTCAGGGTTACAACTCATGCAAACCAAGTTTGAATTCAGAAGACAGCAATGACCAGTGTGACAATGGACAACATCATGGAGATCATCTTTATTCTTCAGAACAAGGCTCTGAAACTTCCAGTGTATATACCACAACTGTGTCTTACAGCAAACCCGGTGCTAGAAAATTCTACAGCAATTAGTTTCCTGGGCCAGCCATGTTCCAGTTCCAGTCTTCCCTAACTGTGCAGGAGATGAGCAAACTATTAATGTCTCTGATGCTTCCGCGCAGAATGTCATACGCCTGTCTTTGAACCTCCACCTGCACAAGACGGTCAAGCCTACCTTCAGCGGCAGCGGCTGCGCAGTACCACTTCCACCGCCTCCTCCCCCGCTTCCTCCTCCTCCTCCTCTTGAAGCAGGAGATGCTTCAGGCTAACCTCTACCTCTACCACCACCACCACCACCACCACCACACCTTATTCCTGTGGTCCAAGTCAAAGTGATCTGCCCCAAGATACCAAAGTTTTGCCGTAGTGTTTCTGGGATTGCAGTGCTGTAATCACAACCACTGGCACTCCATGGCCTGTGTGTCACATGTGCAGGACGAGCAGACACTGCAGCTTCACATAGAGAACTATCCAGACTGTGACGAGCAACTTCTTGTAGACCAAAGTGTTCCTCATTTGTACAGTGGTGTAACAAATGATGCTTTTCCCATTGCGGATGTTGTACCTGTCCCTCATGGAGCAGTCTATTACCGAGTAATGACAGGTACCTATGGGTCATCTTTGCCAGGTTTTGATTCCTCCATTCCGGATGCATCTGATTATGCCAGGGTTGCCATGTGGCATCCAGTTGGTGCAGCGTATGGTGGTTCTGCCCAACTCCATGGTGCTATAAATTCTGGGTCAATTGGCTAAATGCTTCTACCTAACTCACCTCATTATACCTTCACAATTAAGATTTTGGTAATATGAAATATTCTCTGCTGCTATTACTTTTATGGTGGATAAATGTTTTGTATTAGTTCTTCAGTGGTTTAAGGTAGTAAGAATGTTCACTGTTGAATGTCTTTAAAATTATTTTGCTTTTGAAGTAAAATATTGCTTTAAAACAAGGTAATGTCAGACAAATGGATGGCACTAGAAGAAACCATTCTGAGTGAGGTAACATGGATCAGGGGAGTGCCAGCCTACAATCCCACCACCAGAGAGTCTGGGAAACAGGGAGGACCATAAGAGAGATATGTACGGTACCCTAGAGAAGGGGAATGGGGCAAAATCTCCTGAGCAGATTGGGAGCATTGGGGGAGGGAAGAGGGAGCTGGGAAAAAGAGATGGGCAGAAGAGGAGGGGAGAGGAGGCCATGGGGGAGCAGGAAGGCTGAATCAGGGGAAGAATAGAGGAGAGGATGAGAGATACCATAATAGAGGAAGTCATTATAGGTTTGAGGAGAGATCTGGCACTTGTGAGATTTCTAGAGATCTACAAGGATGACATCAACTGGAAATCTAAGCAGTAGTGGAGAGGCTACCTTAAATGCCCTTCCCTGATAATGAGATTGACAACTACCTTATATGTCATCCTAGAGTCCAGTGACTGATTGAAGCAGAGGCAGACACCCACAGCTAATCACTGAGATGAACTCCTGGAACCCAGTTTCAGAGAGGGAGGAGTGATGAGCAAAGGGGTCAAGACTGGGCTGGTGAAACCCAGAGAAACAGCTGACCTGGACAAGGGGGAGCTCATGAACCCCAGACTGATAGCTGGGAAGCCAGCATAGGACTGATCCAGACTCTGTGAACGTGGGTGTCAGTGAGGAAGCCTCAGCAATCTATGGGGCCTCAGATAGTAGATCAGTATTTATCCCTGGCATACAAATGGACTTTGGATGCCCATCCCACAATGAGGCATGTTCTCTCAGCCTGGACACATGGGGGAGGGCCTAAGCACTGGAGGGTCTAAGCCCTGGAGGGCCTCACCCTCCCTAAGGTGTAGAGTGGTGATTGGGTGAGGATCTGGGGGAAGTTATGGGGGTGATGGAGGAGGGGAGGGAAAGGGAACTGGGATTGACATGTGAAGCAAGCTTGTTTCTAATTTACATTAAAATATATAAAAAGAAGGATAGCAGGAAAAAACAAAAGCATATCACTTTGTGTTATGATTATTAATGTACACCTAGTCCCTATAATGAGTAAGTTTATTGTAGGCAGCTTCCTGTTAGCCAGCTTGTGGATATTGAATTAACTGAGGTGTCAACTGATAAACTAGCACAAAACATATAAGCTCTTTTCTTATAATCAGCTATTTAAAACTGATATGATTTCTACTTTTCAAGAAATTAGAAGGGAAAAAACCAAGAGCCTGTGCTCTTCAAGTTTCTTTAAGAATGGTAAGAACTGGATTGCAGCCTGTTGTTAATCAGTTTTGAAGGGACATGGTGTTCCACTTTACATTTGCCACATATGGTATTGTTTAATGCTGGATTTACATAACTGTCCCACTTCACAGTATTATAATGTCCTTTGTACAATTTGCAGTAAATAAAATCTAGCATTTAAAATTGCAAAAAAAAAGCTTACAGAAAACCAAATAGAGTGGACCACAAAAAGTTCCCTTGCCACATAATAACCAAAACACCAAACATACAGACAAAAGAAAGAATATTAAGAGCAAAGGAAAAAGGCCAAGGTAACATATAAAGGCAAACTTATCAGAATTACGCCTGACTCCTCCGTGGAAACTCTGAAAGCCAGAAGGTCTTGGATAAGATATTCTACCAACACTAAGAGACCAGATGCCAGCCCAGACTACTGTACCCAGCAAAGCTTTCAGTCACTATAGATGGAGAAAACAAGATATTCTATGACAAAACCAGATTTAAACAATACATACCCACTAACCCAGCCCTACAGAAAAGTACTGAAAGGAAAACTCCAACCTAAGGAAGTTAACTACACCCACAAAAACATAGGTAATAGATAATCCCACTTTACCAAAATCCAAAAGAAAAAGTGGGGTAAATCCACACATAATACTGCCACCAAAAACAAATCCAAAATAAACAAGAATTAACACTCAATGATCCTTAATTTCCCTCAATATTAATGGTCTTAACTCAGTTACCCTGATACCCAAACCACACAAAGACACAGATAAGATAATTTACAGACCAATCTCCTTCATGAACATTGATGCAAAAATACTCAATAAAATACTAAGATCCAAAATACTGTGGACAGCTTATGTTGGGGAGGATGTGGAGTCAGGGGAACACTCCTCCATTGCTGGGGGGAGTGCAAACTTGTACAGCCACGTGCTCATAAAAGACCCAGAGATCGGTGTTCAAGCTTCAGGCTGAAGATCAGAAAGCAAAGCAGCCAAGCCGGTAGATCTTACCTCTCCCCAGCTGAAATGGCAATCCTGTCTCCACCAATCCTCAGAGGCAAAAGCTCTCAGTTCCTGTCTCCTCCTCCTTATATTCCTTTTCCTGCCCAGTCACATCATTCCTGTCTCCACTCCTTAGTGCTGGGATTAAAGCTGTGTGATCCAAGGTGCTGAGAGCACCTTTGTATTAGCTGTTTCTTTTAGGACTGGATCAATTTCATGTAATCAGTATGGCCTTGAACTGAGAGAGATTGGTCTACCTCCTAATACTGAGTCCTGGGATTAAAGGTGTGTGCCACCACCACCTATCTTCTTGCTGCTGGGATTAAGGGTGTGTATCACCATTGCCTGACCTCTATAGCTTGCTTTCTGAATCCTCAGGCAAGCTTTAATCAATCATAAATAATATATCACCACACCTCATTTTAAGGAAATAAGGGGCAGAGAACTGTTAGACAAGTGAATAGCTCAGACACCATGGAAAGACACATCAAGGATGAAAGGTAAATGCAGAGGATTGGACAGATGGCCTCCTGTATCCATGGTAACAGCAGTGAGAATACATTGAGGAGGGGGCTCTGCTTGCCACACAGGAGCCATGGGGATGTCCAAAAAAGGCTGTTACCAAGGGGCATGTGTTGGTCATGTGGATCCTGTTCCTTCAGTAGCAAAGGTCTGTGCTGATATTCATGGCTCCTGTTGCCATTGAGTGCCATGCTGATTCCAGAGACTCGAGCTGCCTCCTGGAGCCAAATTCGGGTCCATAAGCCATGGTGCCACAGGAGCTGTTGTGATCTGGGTGACCTTGGTGACAGCCAGGTCTAGGTTGCTGCTGAGGACCATGTCTGTGCCTGTGGTCCTATGGCGGCTGAGGTCTATGTTGATGCCCATATTCACACAGTACCACCAAAGGTCTGCCTAGGGTCTGGGCTGCATCCTGTGGCCTTGTTGGTGTCCAGGGACATGCTGTAGTCAGAACCATGTAGGAAGAGTGATCTAGGAAGGAAGGTCAATTAGAAGTTTTCTTACAGGTGGTCGAATCATTCAGGATGGTTTTTTCCAAGTTTCCATATTTGTCTTTGAGTTTTCAGGAGGGACCAACACATGGTCCATAGGTATTCATGAAAACTGCCCACAGGCCAGTGCCAATGGCCAAGAGACATGAAATCCTGTAATTAACTTCTGCCTGATCCATCCTTGGGATTTTGCCCTGAGATTGTATCAGGTCCAGCAGCAGATGAACCTTGTGGGGCTATTGGCCCTAGTGTTGTGTGAACCTCTTTTTAAAGTGTTGTTCCAGCTGTTCCAAGAGCTCAGGGCAAATGAATTCCTCCTGGAGTAGGACAACAGATCCCAGGTTCTGGGAAGCCCAACTGTTGGAAGTGAGTTGATTAAACGTTTCCCATGAATTTTTAACCATGGCTGATAAATCGCTCCTACTTTCTGGGTGCTTCTTCAAAAGGAGGTGCTCCAAGTGTCAAAGAGCAGGTGAGACAATAAATTGGGATCTTGAAGCTGTAGGGCAAGAAGCCCCATAATCTCTAATTAGATGTGAATGGCATGGTAGCTTTGGGAGAGACGATGGGTCACTGGGCTGGGTTTGGATTCCAGCTACTTGTAGAGAACTTTGGAGTCAAAGTTTGGGATTTGACCAAGTAATGGAGCAACGGCTTTGGAGAGAAGAGCTGTGGAGGTACGTTAGTCTGAACCTGTACTGGGATGTAAGTACAGAGTCCATTGAATAAGATGGAGGGGGATCTAGTGGGGACCCTGCCATGTTGACAGTAGCCACAAGGGACTCACTTTGGAAAAGGGAGGAGGGCAGAAAAGCTGGCTACATTTCTGCTGTAAACCATTGCCTGAGACCTTCCGGTAGAAGGACTCCTGCTACTGCTGACCTGAAAACTACTGTGATTTGCAGTTTCTGCTCCAGAAGGGACATGGGGAGGTGGTGGCCTGCCTGCTGTCCAGGACTGCAGCATACTGTCCATACAGCCAAAGGCATGGTCAGATCTTTCTTCTCCTTGTCTCTTCCAAACTTTTAGTTCAACCCTCTTGCTAATCTGAAGTTCCAGCATTATGGATGTCAGGGCTGAGGAAGAGGGCTCCCCAGCCTCTATCTGACTGTATGTGGGGCCTGTGCAGAACGAGCCCTTTTGGAAGCTGGTGCTCTTGCAAGGACTCACCATGTGATGAGTTGGAGCGGCACCAGGTTTTGGTGGCTACCTGGTACCAGGAAGGGCCTGAGATAGGCCTGCTTGAGCTGCCAAGGCCTGGGGTTGGGATGGGAGAAGGCAAACCTGGCAGGTGTGTGAGGACCACAGTGCTTTCCAGTCACAGGGAGGAGCCACCATGCTGGGATCAGGCATGGGTGGAGGATAAGCCACAGGATCAGGAGAATGAGATGGGTGGGAAGGTCCCGTGGTGTTGAATGTTGTCTTCCAGAAGTCAAGGTCTCTGGTGGCTTAGGCATTCACGGACAGTGAGTCAATAGAAGCTGGGGGACTCAGAAGGTCAGGTGACAAGATTTTAGAATCTTTGGGCAACAGATGTTCCTTGACATGAGCAGAGGAAGATGCTAGGGACAAATTGGTGGCCAGGGACTCCTCTGTGGTGACAAGTGGGCTTTGGCAGCTTTTGGTTTGGATGCTTCACCTGAGGCATTGTGTCTAAGTGTTACAAAGGCCTATGGCATCGACCAGCTTACCTAGCGCGCTGTGCAGCAGTGAAACACTCACCTTGTCCTCCCTTGGTCCTTGTAGTGCTCCCTCTTCTGGGGCTCCCTCTTCTGGGGCTCCCTCTTCTGGGGCTCCCTCTTCTGGGGCTCCCTCTTCTGGGGCTCCCTCTTCTCCACCTTTTGGGCAGTGGTGTTTTCCACTGGTGTAGGTGAGGTGAGTTAAGGTGAAGGAAGAGCCCCAGCCCACACACGAAGGCTAAGATCGTGTCGATCGCCCAAGTGGTGAAGCAGTGAAGTATCCATGCTTTCCAGAGGAGAGAGAGAATTCTCCTTCTGAATCTCACTATTGCTCTCAGGCAACTGAACTCTCAGAGTTCTCTCCGAGAGAGGGCAGCTGGGCCCAGGCCTGCATCACAGAGCTCCCCTCTCCTTGTCACAAAGGGCTCCTGGGTGTGGGGGAGGGGTGATGGGCAGAGGTGACAAAACTATCTCTCCCCATCCTCCAGCCTGCACAGGGTCTCCATCCTCCACAGCCCTTTGTGTCTCTGTTTCCAATTCTACCTGCACACTCTGTGAGAAATAGTTTTGTCCATTTTCTGTTCCTCCCCTACCCGCAGAGAGAGGCTTGTCCATGCTCTGTGGGCTTTTGAAACCTCCAGGCCACCTCCAGTGACATACCTCCTCCAAAATCCTTCGCAAACAGTTCCACCAACTGGATACCAAGCACGAAAATATACGAGCCTACGGGGGTTTGTTCAAACGATCACATCCCATTCTCTGGCCTTCCATAGGCTTGTAGCAATATCATAAAGTAAAATTCACTCAGTTAAACTTCAAAAGTCCCCATAGACTTTCATCGTCTCAACACTATTTCAAAGTCCAAAATTTCTTCTGAGACACAAGGCACTCTCTTAATTGTAACCTCTTACAAAAGCAAAACAGATTACATGTTTCAACAATGCCACAGAATTCGTATTCCCATTCCAAAAGGAAGAAAAGAGGGTGTAGTGAGGAAATACAGGACCAAAGCAAGACCAAAACCCAGCAGGGCAGACTCCAAACTCTGTATCTCATGTCTGATGTGAAAGGACTCTTCAGACCTCACCATCCTTTCAGCTTTGTTGACTGGAACATTTGTCTTTCTCTTGGGTAGCTTCCACTCCCCGTTAGCTGCTCTCCTTGGCAGGTACCTGTGGCTCTGGCATCTCTAACATCCTGGGGTCCCCAGTGAAATCCAGGCTTCACCTTTACAGCTTCATGTAATGGCCTACGTAGGTCTCCATGCAGGGACACCCCTGATGTCTGGCCTCAGCAGCTTTCCTCAACCACAGAGGATGATTCCACAGCCCCTTTATTCATGTTCCCTTCATGCTGTGAACACCAGAACTATGTGACCAGAGCTGCCAAGTTCTGCTGCCTGCTTGGGATGTAACCTAGAACCAGGACCCTTCTTGAATTGTATTGCCATGGGCTTTGGTTTGTTGTTGCTCTCTAGGGACAGGTCATTCCTAAGGGTTTTTCTTCTCACAAGATGCAGGATGAGCTGGGTGGGGCCTTGCCCTGAAGGTACTACTCACTACCAACTAAGGCTCCAACATTAATTTCTTGTGCTCTTTTTTGTCTCAAACCATACATTTGTATTTCTTTTTGCCCTGCCTGCTCTTTTTCATTGTTGGTCTGCATAACAGTGATCTCTAATAATCACACAACAGAATCAACATTAAACTGCCTTGAAATCTTCTCTGCCTATTAAAATCTATGAAATTAGTTCAAAGCTTTTCAATTTGGTTTCAGGCAGACTCTTTGGACTAGGACAGAAAGCACCCATGATTTGCCAAAATATCACAAGAACTGTCTTTAGCCTGGAAGCTAAAACCATTCCCTCTGGAGTTCATTGACCTGGGCCTCCAAAGTTTACATTGCTCTCAGCACTACTGTCTTCCAAGCTCCTATTAGGACTTCCCTTAAAGCCTTGTTTACGGCATTCAGTCACTTCCCTAGTTCAAAGTCCCAAAGTCTTCCACATTCCTCAAAAAGCCCAGAACAATCAAGCCTGTGGCAGCAATACCCGACTTCTGGTGCCAACTTATGTCTTAATTACTTTTCTATTGCTGTGAAGGGGCACCACGTCCAAGGCAACTTACAGAGGAAAGAGTTTATTGAGGCTTACAGTTTCAGATGGTGGTTCCATGGCCATCCTAGTGGGGAGCAGGACAGCAGGTAAGCGAGCGTAGTGCTGCACTGGTAGCTGAGAGCTTACATCTGATGGGCAAGCAAGAGGCAGAGGGGAATGCCACAGTGAGAGCGGACCAAGCCCACCCCCCAAGCCACACCTCCTCCAACAAGCCCACCCCCCACGCCACACCTCCTCCAACAAGGACACACGCCTTCTAGCCCTTCCCAAACAGTTCTACCAACTGGAGACAAAGCATTAAATGCATGAGCTTATGGGGGCCCTTCTCATTCAAACCATCATAACAGTGGAAGTTTTACACTGAGTCTGCATAGCAAGCAGGGGAGAGCTGGCGTCTCATAGCGTGAGTCTTCTGACCTTTGTGAACCACAAAGCCGTTTCCTCTGACCCCACCCCATGCTTCACAAACTGATTTCCTTTGAAGGCCACTCTGCCACAGAGATGAGCACTCATGTGTGTGTGGGGGGGTGTTAATATTTGTTAATTTAAAAGAGTACTTCTTTACTTTACTGTTCCTTTATAAAAAAAAACTTCCTTTTACCACTCCTATTTATAATAATGCTCAGCCAGTAAAAATGATATCATAAAAAGTTCTTCCCCCAAGGCTAGGAGGTGGTGGCACAGACCTTTAATCCCAGCACTTGGGAGGCAGAGACCAATGAATCCCTGTGAGTTTCAGGTCAGCCTGGTCTAGCAAAGTGAGTTCCAGGACAGGCTCCCAAACTACAGAGAAATCCTGTATGGAGAAACCAAAAACAAACAAACAAACAAACAAAAATGTTCTTCCCCACAAAATGTTAAATAGTCCAACTTTATGTCAATTATTTTATAAGTCAACCACTAAAAGTGGTTCATAAGCAAATTTCCTCAATCTATTATTTATCACTATATAGATGATATCTTAATAGCTGCCTATGATATTAATATCCTTAAGAAGATGTTTACTGGGTACAACAGATCTTACCTCAATGGAGACTATAAATTACTCCTAAAAATTCAAAAGAAAATTCCTTAATTATTTAAGATTTAAATTAAATTAAAAAATTCAACCACAAAATGTACAATACTGCATACTGGGATGGCAGCTCCCAGGTCTACAACCAGGGTTGAAGAAAGGAAGGCCTTCAGAGCAGTGGGGACTTAAGAAAATTTCCTCTCTGAGGGCCAGACTTCTATCTGAGTGTCAGTAAGGAAACACACATGCTTTCCTAATGGTAACCTTCTCTTTTACTTCATCTTGAATAATCTCCTTCTTGACAGTCTCTCTACCGAGTTACATCTCTTTACATAGTTATATATCTCTCTTTACATACACACATCTCTCTTCTACACAGGCACACATCTCTGTACAGTTATATCTATTTTCACACAGTTGCATTCTCCTCACAGTCTCCACATATTCTCCACACAGCTACGTTCACATTCCTCCTCTTTACACAGCCACATCTCCACATTCTCCTCACAGCCACACTTCTTCCCTCACATATATCTCTCATACGTACTCATCTCTCATCTATACAGCTACAACCTCCATGTCTCTCTACCCACTCAGCTACATCTCTTCACCCTTGTTTCTCTGCACATTCAGCTACATCTCCCTTTCAGCAGACACACACACACAGACACACACACATACACACACACACACACACCCCTCTCACATTTCTCTCCTGCTTCCTTACTCCCTACAGCAAAGCCTCTGGACAAATATGAATCACATTTTCAGGGTCACACAGCACTTCATGAGGACATATGATGCTCTCCTTCAGAGAGACAGATAGATTAAATAGGACCTGGTATGAGGAAATACTTCACTCAAAATCAACGCTGTGTAAGAACCAATACATAGAGGCAGAGACAGGCGGATCTCTGTGAGTTTGAGACCAGCCTGGTCTACAAGAGCTAGTTCCAGGCCAGCCTCCAAAGCCACAGAGAAACCCTGCCTCGAATCCCCCCAAAGAACCAGTAAATCTGCCTCTGCACGGCGTTCAAGCTTCAGTTCATCGGAGACTGAACCTTCTTGCTGCCACACAGCCCGCAGAATTTCATCTTGAAATGACCTCTTTCTTTGACCAACCCACACAACACAGACGCCCGGACAGATATGAATGTCGGAAAGGGACCTGGGCGGGGGTGACAAAGACAGGAGGAAGATAAAAGAGGGTAGAGAGTTAGAGTAAGCATAATGCAGCATTATACTGCACGATACACAAATATGAAATTGTCAGAGAACAAATTAATCATTGTCTTAACAGAAGGTTAAAGAAGCTAGAGTTATTTAATTTGCAGGTAAAACCACCACCCTGTCAAGTAGCAAGCTTACCACGGAGACCATTCATGGAGGTGCCCTAGAGTCCACATTAACTTCGGTGAGGGAGGGAACAAAGACAGAGAGCTGACAGACGGGGAAAGGACGTGGGGAGAAATGGAGTCATCAAAGGATGACCCCAAAATCAAAGAGCAGGTACAATGGGAATGATGGTGGAAATGAGGTAATGGGAAATTGTGGCAAGAAAAGGGAATACTGGATTTATTTGAAGATTTTGAAGTAAAGCCATTGCCAGAGATAATGCCTCAAGAGTTGGTGTTAAGCCCATGCAAATAAAGGTGTGAGGCTGGAACACTGAATCTTAGAGCAAGGCCACTGGCTGGAGTAGCGGAGGATGTCCAGGAACGATCTGCGAACAGCTGTGAGGAGCATAGACAAAGGTGCCAGAGACCCTCAGCTTCGGGGTGCATGGGGGACAGCGGAGTATGAGGGCAAGCCTCCTATCTTTGGAAGGATTTAAAAAGACAGCAGACTCTGAATTGGAGATTTTTAAAAACCTGAAGTTTAAGTTTTATGTTTTTCTGTAAGAGACGGAGAACTTTCAATACTAATCTGACATCGTGAGTTATAATTCTCAAGTTAGGTTCTATCAATGAGTTACAATTAGTCTCTTTTCCCCCTGAAAATTGTTTTATCCTGATGAGGGCCAGTAATAATTTGCTGTAGTTTTTCTTTTCCTAATTTTATCAACGGCTTGCATGGTCAACATAATCTGGTATGTAAATACCTATCAGTTTAAATGACATAACAGATTACAAATTTTTACACTTCTTTAGTGTCATTAAACATAAATAATGACTTGTTCTGTCTTTAGGATTCAATAAATAATAAGCAACAGTTGACAAGAGTCAGCAACTGGGTAATTACAGGCATAAAAGTTTTTGTTGTTGTTTAACAAAAACAAAAATCCTTCCAGCTTGGATCTTATCAAAGACTGTTTTCTCAGTGTAAGTAACCAGTGATGTAGAGATCGAGGAGGTTTTCAAATGATAGAACATATTTTAGATAGATTAGTAACACATCACATTGTTGGCTTGAGTGAAGCAAATGGAAAAAAGCTGCCTCCCACTCCATAATGGTACAGCCTCCCTCAGCCGATATGACTATACCCAGCAACCATGGCAATCGGTGCCAGGCTCCAATCATTTGCGGGAATTCGGGCTGGTGTGCATTTGAAACCCCATTTTTGAACCCATACATGTGCCTTGAGATATTCGGCTGTTGATGAGGTCAGTGATTGCTGACTGACCTTGGGTGAGCCCTCTACACCTGGATCCTCTCTGGACCAGCTATGGTGACAGCGGAGGTTTGGAGTTTGGTGAGGATCGCTGTGGCTCCTAGAGTCTGTTCCAGAGCTTCACTAAGTGTCTGTAGCCTGAAAACTGAAAAACAGACTAGGAGAGCTCAGGAGTGGACACAAGACAGGGATGGGACTTGTAAGGACAGCCTCCCCTCCCATGCCTGCCAGTTCACTCAAGCTAAGCCTCACAAGCCCCTGTTGCCAGGTTGCAGCAGCAGCTCAAACTCACGCGGAGTTCGGTTTCCTAGGCAACTACCATGATTTCCAGTCTGACTCTCGCTCTTGGTTGGCCAGACGCCTGCTTCCATCACGGGAACACGGTGGATTCTGCAAGATGGAGAGTGAAGGTTCTCAGTGGCCAGCTGCGGCCAGGGTCGAAGTCCAGCCGCCTGAGGTCCTGAGTCCGGACGGTCCCTGCGGGAAGGTGGTGCCAGGAGGGACCTTGGAGCCTGGAGAAGCGGGAGCACAGAGCCCCGAGAGTCCGTCCGCCGCCGCGAGAGCTCGCCACAGCTGCCGACCTGGAGCTGGACGTGAAGACCGGGAGCGCGGGGCCCGCGGCTGCTGCACAGCGGCTCCACCTGACGGAGACCCCGGCGGAGAGCGAGCTGGCCTCGGGGACCTCCCGGAGGAGTGGCCGGGCCAGGAGCACGCTGCGCTGGTTCTCCACCGCGGTCCTGTATGCAGCCTTCCTGGGGCTGGTGAGAGCTGAGGCTGTACCCCTCCCAGAGTGGGGTGCGAGCCTCCTGCAGGGGATCTGCTCTTTCCCCTGGACTCACCTTTCCTGTCTCATGTTGTGTGACCTTGGGCACTTTAGTTTCATCCACTAATACAGTTTTAATCATGAAGGGCCACTGTCAAGAACGCGGTTGATTTTGTCTAACAAGTTTTCACCACACAGTCTGTCTTCTTAGGGTCCCTCAGAGAACTGGGGAGACTGAAAAGAGGTTGCCAAGGTCTGTAGCCACTGCTCTCTGCTCCTTAATTATTATACAAAAAAAATCTACTTTGGGGAGAATTTTCTCTTTCTGGTGGCTTGACTAAAATACACACAGGTTGATTTTGCAGACAGCGAAGTAATGGCAAGGGGCGGGGTGGGGGGATCATTTTTCTGGGCTATACAGCTGGTAAAGCTGCAGAGCGGAGAACGCCTCTTACTCTGCCCACGACCCTCTTCAAATCAACGCCTCCATTGCATAAATGATTTTCACAGAGCAAGGAGCAAGGCTAGAGTGCTTTTGGCAAACCTTTGAGCTGTGCATTTAATTCAGTATTTGTGGCAAACTTCTCCCCTCTCCATTGCTTCGTGATTGTGATCCGGGGGAGTTGGGAGAGCGAGTCCTCTGAGCCACAGTCATTTCTTAGGTTGTACTGATGGCTCTGGAGAAGGAAATCGCTGCATGTGCTTACTGAGCACTCACTGGGCGGGTCCTGAGTCCTTGGAGACAGGAAGTTCCCCTTTCTAGTATGAGCTGCTTGCTGTGCACCTGGGCTCACGCTGGTCCCTAGTCCTTGACGAATCCCGCCTGTGTAAGGCACACACTTGCCTGTGGAGCAGAGAGGTGCATTTAGAATCAATAGCTCTTGAAATGTTGTTCGGGATATTTGATCATACTGTGACACTACAGGCTCTTAATATAGTTGACCTTGAATCATAAGGCAGAGTCAATGACCAGAATAGCTATAGAGATTTTGGAGGACTCAGGATACGGTTTGATAGAGAGGCACAGGCAAGTGTAGGGAAGGGACTTAGAGGGAATCTGGGGCCCTTTTTGATCTGGGAAGTGTGGAGAGAGAGGGTCAGCTGTTTGTTCCTCTGCTGCGTTTTTGATCTACCAGGTTTTTAACCCCAGTATCTGACTCCTGAGCTTTTATTAATAATAGAACCATTTAGATAAATGCTTCAAAATGTAAATGAATTGGAGACTTTATTTAAGAGTCCAAGGAATGTCTTCTAAAGGCCATCTTGTTAGCCTTTAGGTCTTGCTATACCCTCTAAAAAGAAGAGCCTGGAAACATCCATTGCACTTTCTTTATACAAAGTAAAGTTGCAGGAACATCTGTGTCAGTATCTATAGGCGGAACAAAATGTCACATGTAGAACAAAATGCCACGTGTAGGAGGAGCATTTTTATTGTAGCTCATTTACCACCTTGGCCCATTTCTGGGCATTGGCAGTGTAGCGCCTGGGCTACAGCACTTCTCAAGGATTCAGGCAAGGGCCCGAGGAGAGTTGGTTCAATGTACCAGGGAGTCAGTATGATGGTCACTAGGAGGATAGTGCCAAGAAACTGAAATGGATCAAGATAAAACAATAAAATTCATGCAGTAGATGCCCAGTAAAATTAGACTCCCATTGGTCTTGCTTGCAGGATGGTTATCAAGGCCCATAGTTAGCTGTTAGGTCGCCTGATGTAGCCAGGTGGTGGTGGCCCACACCTTTAATCCCAGCACTTAAGAGGGAGAGGCAGGGGGATCTCTGAGTTGGAGGCCAGATTGGTCTACAGAGTGAGTTCCAGGACAGTCAGGGCTACACAGAGAAACCCTGTCATGGGCGCGGGTGGGAGGTGGGGGTAGGGGTAGGGTGGAGGGTGTGGGTAGGGATAGGGAGGGGTGGGATTGGGGTGGCTGCTTGATGTAAAGAAGTGTCCAGGTTTGGCGAGGTGGTACGCACCTGTAATCCCAGCATTTTGAGAGTGAGGCAGAAGGATCATGGATTTAGGGTCATCCTCAGCTACATGTCAAGTTTGAGGCTAGCATGAGCTACATGGGGTTCGACCTCAAAAACGAAACAAAAATCTTCTGTTTTCCTGAAGAAAATTACTAATTCTGTAAGTTCCACAGACAGCACAGCCCCAACAACATTGAATTTAATCTGAAGTCCTACATGCATTGGGGTTAAGGACTGGCCTGAAGCATGGCAGAGGATGCCTGTAGTCTGAAGTCCACAATAAGACACAAAACCAAAAAGAGTATAAATGCTTCAAAAAGAAAAAGAGCTTTAAAAACTTTTGACAGCAGACTAAAAATCAGCACTTAAGTTTTACCAAATTTCAACACTATTGTGGTTTCATCTAATTAAACTTTCAAAACACTGTGAATTAATTGTGCATGCCCTCACTGTTGTCACTCCCCGTCACCACCAAGTTTGCCCAACACTTTGAAATGGATACACAATTAAAACCTTTAAAAATTCCAAATGTACTCTACATATTACACTTTTCTTATGGGCTGCGCTAGTATCTTTTATGGCAAGATTCCAAAACTACTGTATAAATGCATGGTAAAATCAATAACTTGCTGCTGTGGAGATGAAGAGTGCAGAACTCTTGCTGGGGCCACAGTTGGTTTCCCAGCATCCAGGTCAGGCTGTTGGCAAGGACCACTAACTCCAGCTGTGGAGCCTGATGCCTTCGTCCCTTTAGGCACGTGCGCACCTCCCCTCCACAGCACACACATTCACATAATTAAGAAAACAAATATTTTGTTAAAAATTGACAGGCACTGGATTGACTCCCTGAAATTAAGACTGTTACAAAAATCTCTCGGGTTTTTAAGATTGGAATGTGTAATTTTAAGTTTATTTTCCAGAGGGAGAAAAATTTCTTCTCTTTTAAAGGTTTATTTATTTTTATTTTTATATGCATTGGTGTTTTGCCTGCCTGCATGCATGTGGGAAGGTGTCAGATCCCCTGGAACTGGAGTTACAGACAGTTGTGAGCTGCCATATGGGTACTGGGAATTGAGCTCAGGTCCTTTAGAAGAGCAGACAGTGCTCTTAACTGCTGAGTCATCTCTCCAACCCCAAGAAAAACTTCTTACAAATTGACTTCTTTTGTCATTTTGTGATCCCCTGATGACCAAAGTCTAAACAAATTATGTTTCCGTTTTCTGTCTTAATAAAAAGCTAAAATAAAATTCCTTTCTTCCCCCTCTCTACCCCTCCTCCCTCCTCTTTTTGAAAAATCTCTGTCCCAGGCTGATCCTGAATTCATTCTGTAGTTGATAATGGCCTTGAACTCCTGATCCTCCAGACATCTCCTCCAAGGTGCTGGGATAATAGGTATGTGCCAACATGTTCAGTTTCTGAAGTACTGTGGATGAACCCAGGGTTTTACAAAGCTAGGCAAGTACTCTACAAACTTTGCTAAAACTTCCAAACCAAGAACTAACACACTAACCAAAAACTATTAACTTTGAAGTGCAGATCTTGCAAGCCTACTGAAAAGCATGACAAGTAAGCTAGTCACTGAAATTCTACTATGGATGAATACATTGCTGAAATCTGTGCAATGTTTTCTTTCCAACTGATTTATATGACACCACCTTTGGGTCATTTTAAGATTGGCCATGGAGTTCTGACTTCCATTTGGACTCCATTTCTCGGTTTTGGCTTCAGCATCTGCTTCTTCCACTGTTCTCGTGCTCTGCAAACCCCCAAGTATTTCCAAAAATCTCCAAACTATCAGAATTTCTCTGAAGCGCTGTCTGGCATCCTACTGCTGACGCACACTCTGGGTGTAGGAAGCTAAGCGGTTGTGAAAGGAGAACACAGTAGGCAAAGACCTGCCCCTCAGTACTATTCACGCTCCTCCATGCTGAGGCCTGCTGAGGCCATGCTGAGGCCTGCACATGCTGGAGCAAAGGTCTAAGGATGCTACACTAACAAGCAACAGCCCATTGGTTCTGAGAGATACGGTCTGCATCCCCAGTATGACTCATCCTTCAGGAAAACCCAAGCGAAGGGCACCCAAAATTCTAGATTTTAGGATACAGGTTACAAATTATTTTGTGTGTGTGTTAGCACCATGGTGTGCTCATGGAGGCCAGAGGACATCTTGAGGGAGTCCATTCATGCCTTCCACTATGTAGGCCCCAGGGACTAAATTGAGGTTCCTATTGAGCCATCTCTTTGATTCAGAAAAATCTAGACATAGCATCAGAAATCTCTTGTATGAGAGTAGACTCCAAACACCTTTAATTTACATGGAAAAGCTCACAGATAAGAGTCATCAACACAGGGCCATGTCTTCTGTATTCTCACATACAGCCGGACTGCCCCAGTGGCCATCACTTGCCTTAACTTGAGACATGCACTTAATGATTGAACAGCATTTGTTGGGTGAGATGTAACTTTTGATCTTCTTCTTCTTGCACAAACATTAAAGTGTTTGGCACCTTCAACAGCTCCTACACCCCAATTCCATTGCAAGCAGTGAATTGTAGAAAGTTCTCGGCAGCAGAACACAGCTCACCATTATGAAAAAGCCTCAGTATCATGCAGGCTGGGTATGGACACAGGCTCAGCAGTCAGAGAAAGACTCCCAGGAACCACATCAGCTCCTGGCTGCTCTCTGCTGGTGGTGACCAAGGAGGCTCCATTTTCTCAGGTTGTCTGGTAACAGGAGCCACATGATTTTAGACAACTCAAAAGCCTTGATACATCAGGCTTGGCATCCACATCGCTGGATGCTTGCAGATCAAGTGCTGGCTGGTCCTGTGAACAATCACATGGTCCTTCCTTTCCCCAGGGAAGTTCCCTTAATGTGTGCAAAGCATGTCTGGAGAAACAGCAGTATTGTCATGTTCTGCTGGGGTTGAAACCTGAACCTCCAGCCTCTTCCCCCTGAGCTGCACCAGCCCCTGGGGCGTCTTTCGATTGGAGCCTCACTGTGCAGCAGCAGCAGCTGAGGGAAGGGGCTGTGTGGAGCAGTGTTCTCTTCATCTCCACACCCAGCCCCAACATGGAGGGAGGAGTCCACAGCACTAACGTTGCTCACTAATTTATGGAAATACCAATCCTCCCACTCATCTTTCAGAGGGGCTTCTCATGCCCTTGAAGCTCTGGAGCGTCTGATTGGCTGTAAGATTCCTCCTTCCCCTAACTTTAAGTGTTCATCACAAATGCCATATAACCAGCACCCCAAAGCTACAGAGCCCAAACTCCCAGGAACCCGGTTAGAAACTTCTTCCCTCAAAACTAACTTCTCTCTTACTAACGCAGGGCAGGTGCTAAGTGTACATATTGATGGCTTTGGCCTCTCATTATCAGAAGGTTTCAGACATTTCAAAGAATCCTATAAAAAGTCAGGAAATAACAGATCAAACAGTATGATCCAATCAGGAGAGGCTGAAGGTGGCCGAGACTCTCCACAGACTGGGAATGCGTCCTTGGAAGGAGAGTCTGAGCAGATGCCGGTAGATTTGCTCAGCCATCAGGAAGTTTATAGATCTAACCATGTCTGGGGGGATGCATTTTGTGATCCTTTTTGGCACACAATAGGGGTATAGACGTTCAGTGGAAATGGACCTTACTGTGTCTAATTGACACGAGTGAGATTTCGTTTTATACTCACAGGTAATTCAGTTTGTGGGAGTGCACATGCAGATACCATTTGCAAATAACACTCCAGTTTCCTACTTCTCATTGAATTTTTATTTTGTGTATGAGTGTTTGCCTGCTTGTATATATGTGCACCACAATCATGCTAGATGCCCATGGAGACCAGTAGAACTGGACTTACAGACCATTGTGAGTCATGTGGGTGCCGGGACTCCTGTCCAGGTCCCCTTCAGAGCAGCAGGTGCTCTTAACTGCCAAGGCCACTCTCCAGCCCCACGTTTTCTATTTTTGAAGGTACTAGGTTATTTGTTGAGAAGATCGTGTTGTCGTTCCATCGAGTGTAGGAAGCAAGGAGCAGAGCTCTCTAGCATGTCAAGGAGAGCTTTCCACCCCTTTGCAGTGTGATGAGGATTCCCTGGAAATGTGGAACACCATGGCGATAGTGATATTGTCTCCTGATGTGGGAGCCCCTAGCTCCCAACCCCAGCATCGCTCTGGTTTCTGGCTATAACTTTTGCTGTGTCCACATTATGGGACCAGATATTTCCCTCAAAGGAAAGGGAGAGACTGGGACACCAGGTATTAGAGGGAAAGGAAAATGATGTGGCTTTTGCAATGACAGAGAAGATCTGTCCATGATCTTAGTGAAGTGACCCATAATGATATTGGTGTCTGTTTTCTGGAGAAATGTCCCTGACCAGCTTTTCCTTATGGTCTCCAGCACAGGCACAATTTGAGCAGACAGGCGCAGTCCCTTCCAGTAAGACACAAAGATACAGGACTGGCAGCCCGTACATTTTGTTGCAGAGAAGGAAAAAAAAACCCTGGGATTATTCGAGTTTCTCTCAGTAGGGATGCAACTGGTTTTTTTTTAAAAGACCATTTATTTCTCATGCATGTGTTTATGTTCGTCATGTGTGTGCAGGTGCCATGATATCCTGAAGAAGGTGTCAGATCTCTGGGAACTGGAGTTACAGGAAACAATGAGCCATCTTGTGTGGGCGCTGGGAATTGAACCTAGGTCCTCTGCAAGGGCAGCAAGCACTTGACCTCTAAGTATTTCCAGTCTTGAAGTGAGTTTTCACAAGGGCTTTGTCTATGATCTCCAATGGGAGCAGATACAGTTGCCATCAATTAGGAATTGCCAGGACTGAGGCCACGGAGCTAGTTCATGAGTGTGCCCCAATGCCACTGTGCAGTGAAACAGGCATGGCTGTTGCTGGAGAGTTCTCTGTGAAGTCTCCATGAGGAGAGCGCCTTTTCCTTTTCAGGCAGGGTTTCACTTAGCCCAGGTTGGCTCCCATTCATTGTGTAGCCAACAATGACTTTCAATTTTTGATCTCCTAGCTCCACCTCCCAAATGCTCAGATCCTAGGACTGTATCATCACACCTAGTTTATGGAAATTAAATTTTATAATAGTCAAAGTTGCAATAAGAGCCTTTATGTATGGGAAAATATTGTACTGGAAATTACCTTCTGTGGGTGTCAAGTGAGCAAATCCATCCACAAGGGTTTAAAACTGAGGGAAGGGGTTGTGTGGAGCAGTGTTCTCTTATCACTTATGGCTCTTATTGTCTCAACCAAAACTAAGGGTTTGGAAAGCCAAGCTTTGCTTAGGAGTCAACTTTCATATCCATCCCTGATGCTTGGTTATGCTTGGTCATGTTTGGGTCATTTGCAAGCTTCAAAGACTCAGCGAGTGCCAGGCAGACATCCAAGCTGCCCTGAACCATGCTTCACAATGGATTTCCATCCCCTTAAACACCTTAAACACCAGTTTTGCTTTTCCACTCAGGTGCCTAAAATTGTTCATCAAATAGATTATGGTGGGTTATTAGACTTGGATCAATCTTGGGGAGGTCATTCAAACCACATAGTTTAATCATTTCACCACTGGCTACTTAGCATGAAAATCTGCCAAGTCATTTCCTTGGTGCTTAGTTCTTATTGTGCTTGCTGCTGGGTTAAACATCAGCTTGCTGTTTATGAACCACTGGTTTCTTCTGTAGAGGTCTGAAAATTCCTCCTACTCAGGTCAACAGAATCATCTTAAAGTCACAGAACCCTGTACTTGACAGAGTCTCTGCCATGCATGTTCTTGAAGACCCCTGTCCCAAACCATTAACTGTAAGAGACAAGACTTAGAGTGGCCATGGTCAAAGCCCTGATAGGCGACAAAACAGTGATGCATTTGGTAAGGAAAGTTGTTCGTGTTCATGACCTACAACTCTTATGAGGTGGGTCTTGTTGTGTTGCCCATGTTGACCAAACCTCGTGGTCTGGATTGATCCTCCTGCCAGCCTCCTGGTTAGCTAGGACTACACAGGCTGGCCCACTCTGTCTGAGTGTTGCATATAACCCTTACATATGTTAGGAGTATGACTGATGTTGTTCTACTAGGACTAATATTTTTATGAATGTTATATAATTTCTGAGACACATTAACAATAACATATCCCTATAAAATAACTGGAAATTACATCATTACATGCTTTTCAGCTATGTTTCCTATGTAATTTAATATAAGCCCAATTAATTTAATTTGTCTGCTTTTATACATAGAATAATCTTTTCGAGATATTCCAAGGATCCATTGGGAGAAACCTGCAAATTATTTAACTCACGGTCAAGAAAGATATTTGGGTCTGGTGAAGTAGCTCCGTAGTTAAGAGCACTACCTGCTTTTCCATAAGACCTGGGTTTGATTTCAGTATCCACATGGCAGCTCTTATGTGATACATGTTACATGTCAGAGTTACATGCCTGTAGCTCCAGTTCCAGGTGATCAAAAACTGTCTTCTGGCCTCTGCCAGCACCAGGCATGGATGTGGTATACTCACATATGCAGCCAAGACACCCATGCACTTAAAATTTAACAGAAACTAATTTTACTCTGATTTGATTTGGGGAACTCCAGCAAAATTTCAAAGGTTTAAAACACTTATTCGAGGTCATATCAGGTAAAAACTGTCCCTTTTCAACCCAAGTGAACTTAGCACTTCACAGGCAAATGCAAACCTCCCACTGTTGCCTTAACTTAGGTCTTTTACAGAGGACTGGGGTTCTTCATGTGAACTATAGCTTAACAGGTAAAGTGTGAAGCACAGTAAAAATGGGGATCCATGTTTTCTAGGCCAAGCACCCCAAGTTTAAAGTAAGATCCTCCACAGTATCCAGCCCTGCTGACAAGGGAAAGGAGGCTGTACTGCTTAGAACTAATGTGCTAATATTCAAAAGGAGCAAAAGGACAGCCAGCATGCTAAGGAAACCTCATCGTTTTAACAGCAAGAATGCAACTGTAGTATTGCAGTGAACCTTAGACACTAATGCTTACATTTTAGGAAAACTTGAAGGACTTCCCTTCTAATCTCAGCAAACATGGTCACATGTCCACAACGCAGGTGACCTGACACCTGGAGTTGGCTGCAGAGGGCTCAGCAAAGCTGCACCCGGATGAGGGAGTCAGAAAGGCTTCCCACAGTAGGCAGGACTGACATAGGAGCAATACAAATTACCTAAGATATCTAAAGACAAGCAAGCAGCATATACAGAATATGTGTGTAAATGCTTACTCTGGCGTGTTGTATAACCATGGAAATTGTTTAGAAAAGCACATCACCTAATGTCAAACCATCCAGTGAGAATTGGTGATTGTCAGAAGTAGTTCATGGAAAACACAAGCAAGCACATTTTTGTAGCCTGACTACAGGTGTGTGACTTCCTTAGCAAAAGTACCCCTTATATCTTACTAAGCAAAACTGTTTTTACACACACACACACACACACACACACACACACAAATCATGTACAAGTCATTATAGTGATTTTCCTTCAAATATATCTGTAGGCAGAATTTTCTGTACCACCAGCCAGCTCCCAGATAACCACCCAGATAGTTATTACTAATTATAAATGCTCAGCTTATAGCTTTGACTTGTTGCTAAATAAATCTTACAATTTAAATTAACCCATATTTCTTATCTATGTTATACCATGTGACTCAGTACCTTTCTCAGTATGACATGTCCATCTTGCTTCTCTTTGAGTTTCCTGGTGACTCAGCCCTTCTCCATCCCAGCATCCTCTCTTCCTGGAAATTCTATTAGCCATTTAGCTTTTTATTAAAACAATGCAAATGACACATATTCACAGTGTTCAAAAAGATTATTCCACAGCAAATATTTTATTTCATTGATTTTTTTTGAGACAGTGTTTCTCTGAATAGCCTTGGCTGTCCTGGAACTTGCTCTGTAGACCAGGCTGGCCTCAAACTCAGAGACCTACTTGCTGCTCCTGAGTGCTGGGATTAAAGATATGTAGCACCACTACCTGGCAAAATATTTTGATATACTTCATCCCATTGTTTTTACCTTTTCCTAGTTTGGAAATATATACACAGAAAAATGTGTGGACTATGTAATTAATAAGCAGAAAGGAAAATCCAACATTCATTCTCTAGTATAGATACTGCTTGTATCAAAAGCTCTTTCTCATAAGCTTATCCCTCCCAGAATTCCACAGTGTTGAATCCTCACTCTATGGCCAACGTTTCCACTTGTAGAGAGTGCAGGTTGACTTTGTGTGATTATTGAAATATGTGTCCTTGTATTTAAAATCCCAAAGTTACAGAAAAGCAGCCAGGCAGTAGAATGAACTTTATCACACTCCTTACCTAGATTGACAAGTTCAGTATTTTACTATGTTTTCCTTGAATCTTAATCTCCATATATGCGTATATGACATGTATGTACATGTACATGAGTGTGGGTATATTTGCCGAACCATTAAAATCAATGTGAAATGCTGGTTTTGGAAAGAAAATATGCAAAACCATTTCACAGCTAAGGCTTTCTTAAGGGAAAGAACTGAAAACAAAAAACAAAAAAATTACATAATTTTTACACTAGGAATGGAGGTCTATGCCTCTAAGCCCAGTGCTTCGTTGGGGGAGGGTGCAGGAGGAACAGGAGTTCAAGGCCATTCTTGGCTACATGCTATATGATGTAAAAATTGCAGGCTGCACGTAGGTAACACCCAGGGGATCACACTGTTCTCTCGATGATTGTATTACCATTGTAGATTTCTCTGAACTGAAGGTCTTAAAGAATCCACTCTTACATTGCCCCCCCACCCTTCTGTGGTGCAAAGTAATGTGTTACCACTCTTTTTATACATTGATTAACTACTGTAAATAAAACACTTTTGTCTTTTTAAATTTT
The DNA here is from genome assembly GCF_017639785.1 of Mesocricetus auratus. Lineage (NCBI taxonomy): Eukaryota > Metazoa > Chordata > Mammalia > Rodentia > Cricetidae > Mesocricetus > Mesocricetus auratus. The sequence goes on from NW_024429199.1 coordinate 3,824,080, forward strand.
AGGGAATGAGTGTTGCTATACTGGGACCCACATTTCAAGACCTGGCAGAGAACGTGAACAGAAATATCAGCAGCCTGTCTCTTATATTTGTGGGCCGTGCCTCTGGGGTATTGTGTGGCACCATGATTGGTGGGGTTCTCTTTGACCACATGAATCAGTACTTTCTCTTGGGTGAGTAAACACCAGCCTTTGCTGTTCTCTGCCTGTCCTGACTTTACACCTTAGTTCTCACGTGGCAAGCACAGGCTGCAGAATGCTTGACAACAGAAGTGGACAGAGCTCAGGTGTCTTCCCTGGCAACCGGGCTTCTAGACCCCCTGCCCTTACCTTGGCAGCTGGAAGGAGTCTGTGCTGAACCCTCTGGAAACATAACTGGCCCTTGGGAGTGAGTGTTGGCAACCCTGGAATGCTGACCTTTCCTGTAATGTGGGCTCTGCTCTAAAACCACTTGACCAGGAAGCTTTGCTTATGGGGGGTAGGCGGGTCTTCTGGGGCCATAGGGGTCAGAATGAGTTCCTGGAACCTGGACAGGCTCTGTGGATTTGGGATTGAACATAAAGGGACAGGGGACTGTGAGTGAAATGATATAGACCGTGCTTTTGTCCCAGTTTCCCATTAAATTGACACAGTTAAGGAAAATTTAGATGAATGTTACAAGACACAAAGAAAGGAAAATAAGTTATTGCTGATGGTTAACTACCTGTCCCTTCATCTGTTTCCCCAAACTAATTAATTTAGCAGCATTTAAGCAGGAACTATATACTGGAAGCATTGTTAGGGTACATCTAAAAATTCTCCCAGTTTCTTAAATGTGTGACAGTAAATAATTTCTGGCATGTCTTCTATGCTATAAAACTCTGCTGTATAATTTATTATGATTACTAATGGTACCATAAACCTGTTTGGGTCATAAGTTACAAAAGCCTCACAGAATTTACATTATTTTACATAACCACTGTAGAAGTTGTAACTCTCATTGTTAATTCAATCTTATTTTTCGTCTTCTTATAGGTTTGATGATCCTGAGGGATACAGTTTTCATAGCTTATTTTCATTCTTAATGTTAAAGCTTATTTTTGCAGTGGGGACTCGTACATGCTAGACACGCAAGCATTCTACTGCTGAGCTATGTTCCCAGCTCCTACAGCTGAAGTTTTTACTTTTCTCCCCAGGGATGTCAATGGTGGCAACGACAGTGGGCCTTTATCTCATCCCTTTCTGCAAGACAGAAGTCTTATTGATCATTACCATGTCTGTCTTTGGGGCTGCCATTGGTGCCGTGGATACAGGTGTGTGAAGACAACAGTGTCAGCTCCAGGGGCGGGAACTCCACTAGAAAAGTACAGTAGATGATATCAACTGTCCCTTGAATACTTTTAAAATGATGTAGATGTACATGAGTGACCCCATGACAACAGAAGTGAACAGTGCTCATTCAGACAGAACACCCTTGTAGCTGCTGCACTTGGTGCTGGTTTGGGCGTTTTTGAACAGCCAGCTACACAGGTAGACTTCACGGCTTTGTTCTATGGGAGACGGATTTGCAGGAGCTACCCTGAGAAAGGCCACCTGTAGTTGCGGTGTGGGTGAAATGGACTTGTGTTTGGGGTTAAATTTTACCATTGCAAATAAGAGGAGTTGATGGTTTTAAACAAGCACAGGGCCATAATTTGTCTAAGAAAACATAGAAGCAGACATACAGTTATATATACTCCATTTTCTGAGCTAAGAGAAACTCTGTGCTGCTTTCTTTATTTCCTGCTAAATTTTCCTAGAGGTTCTAAATCTCCACAGGTATAGCTTTTCTGTTTGTCAGTGTCTATTTGAGAACTTACTAAGTACCACACATGATATGAACCTTCCTTCAATTTCTGCTCTCTAGCTCTCCCTTGATGTTCTTTTTCTTGTAGTATGTTCTTTCTTGTAGCGTGAATTTTAATTGTTCTTAATAATAAAAACTCAGAGTCAGATATTGGAGTTGAAGCTGAAGATCAGAGGAGCAGAGAGGCCAGCCACTATAGTTCTCACCTCTACCAATGCTCAGACAAAGGGGAGATGCTGTTCTCAGACTGCATCCCCAGACTTATGGGGGGAGGTCCTTCTGTATGCTGCAAATATGTGTTGCTTTTATTGATTGGTGAGTAAAGCCAATGGACATGTGGGATGTAGCTAGGTGGGGATTCTGAACAAAGACAGGGAAAAGAAAGACAACAGAGAGATGCCATGTAGTTACAAGGAATGTAGGACAGCCAGGCATTCTCCTGTATGCCAAGACCACATGGAGACACACAGATTAATAGAAATGGGTTAATAATTAAGAGAGAGCTAGCCAATAAAAAGCCTGATCCATCAGCCAGACGGTTTATAATATATCTGCTGCTGTGTGACGATTTGGGACTAAATGACTACATGGGGGGGGGGGGGACAGAAACTTCCATTGACATCAGACTGCTTAGATTGCCCTACTCCTCAGACTGCATGTCTCTCTTATCTCCTGCCACCTTATATTCCTCTCCTCCGCCATATGGCTCCTGTCTCCACCTCCTCAGTGCTGGGATTAAAGGTGTGTCACTCCAAGTGCTGGGATCACCTTTGTATGCACTCTGTTTCTCTTTTAGACTGGATCAATTTTGTGTAGCCCAGGGTGGACTTGAACTAACAGAGATCCATCTGCCTCTGTCTCCCATGTGTTGGGAATTAAAAGTGTGTGTCACCTTTAATTTCTATGGCTAACTACTGTGGTTGCTGGGATTAAAGTTGTGTATCACCACTTCCTGGTCTCTATGGCTAAACAAATATCACCAATATTAGTCTCATATAATATTACCTGATTACAGTTTTCCCTCACTCTGCTCCTCCAAGCCCTCCCTACCACCTTTCTCATCTAGATCTACTCCCTTTCTGTCTCTCACTAGAAAAGGACAAGCTCTTAGGGGATAATAATGAAATTAGTATAATGTAATATATGTTAAAAGAAAAACTTGTACATTGGACTTGGACAAAGCAACAAACAGAAGGAAAGGAGCCCAAGAGAAGGCACAGGAACAGAGCCCACTCCTTCACGTTCAGGAGTCCCATAAAGACACTGAACTGGGAGCCATAACGTCTATGAAAAGGACCTGTACATGCTGTCTCAGTCTCTCTGAGTTCATATGAGCTTTGCTCATGCTGATTTAGAGGGCCTTGTTTTCTTAGTTCCCTCTATCCCTCTGGCTCTTAGTCTTCCTGTGTCATCTTCAGCTGGGTTCCTTGAGCTCTGAGGGGAAGGATTTGATGGAGACATCATCTAGGGCTAAGTGTTCCAAGGTCAGTCAGTCAGTCGGTTTGTCTGTCTGTCAGTCTCTGTCTCTCTGTCTCTGTCAGTCTCTGTCTCTGTTTGTGTATGTGTGTGTGTGTGTGTGTGTGTGTGTGTGTGTGTGTTCGCTGTCTGTGGGTCTCTGTGTTTGTTCCAATCTACTGCAGGAAGATTCTGTGATGATGGCCAAGCGAGGCCCTGCTCTGCTTCATGCAATATTTTATAACTCAGGTTTCATTTGTTTGCAGAGTTACAAAGTAAAATTATGTGCTTATCCAAAGCAACTGGTTAAAATAAAATAGCCAATGACTTGTTGCTTAGGGTTTTCCCCTTGCCAGTGTTCAGACAGTGTTGTGTGGATTCAGAAAGATGTGCCAGTTTCCTGTAGCTGGAACGCCAGAGCCTAGAGCATTCAGGTTCCCGATGGAATGTTTTACATTTATTTCATCCACAGCGTTCAAGTGGTTGCAAGAAAGCTTTGTTATTTGGCCTCTATCTGATGATAAAACTTTTCCTACTCAACACAAATAGTTCAAACACATTCAATGAATAACTCTATGGTATTGCTCCCCGGTGTGGTGTCAGCACTGTTTATAGCAGCCCTCTGCTGGTGTTCCTGGATCCAGGATGGTAGTACTCCACCACCTTGTAGCATTCCATGTGTGAGTCTGAGATATTACATCACACAGTTTTCTGGTGTTCGTGGGTCAGGTCCTTAATCAGAGTCACTTGGGGCCAATGTTGGCTTACTAAAAATGTCACAGCATTTCTCCCATGTGACCCAGACTCAGCTTCTTTACATAGTAAGGACCTGTTGGGTTTTCCCTGCACTAACTGACAGTTTAACTTTAACCCTAACCCATGTTTCACTGGCAGGTGCAAACGTCCTCATCTTGGCTCTATGGGGTGACAAAGGAGCCCCACACATGCAGGCCTTGCACTTCAGTTTTGCCTTGGGTGCTGTCCTGGCTCCCCTGTTGGCTAAATTGGCCTGGGGAACATCAGCATCCACTCAGAACCACACAGCGCCTGGCTTTGACCCTCTAGTGTTGAACGGATCCTCCAAAGCTACCACAGACTCTCTGTTTGCAGTTCCTGAGAACATGAACCTGCTGTGGGCATATGCTTCCATTGGCACCTATATTTTAGTAGTTTCTCTCTTTCTGTTTGGTCTGTTTTGTATTAAACACTCAAGACAGAAAAAATCCACGGCATCTGCTCAGAGAGCTCGAAGAGCTAAATATCACAGGGCCCTGCTCTGTCTCCTCTTCATGTTCTTCTTCTTTTATGTTGGAGCCGAGGTGACATTCGGCTCTTACATATTCTCCTTCGCCACCACCCATGTTGGCATGGAAGAAAGTGAAGCAGCCGGCTTGAACTCCATCTTCTGGGGGACCTTTGCTGCCTGCAGGGGCCTGGCCATCTTCTTTGCAACAGTCCTAAAGCCTGGAACCATGATTGTGTTGAGTAACATTGGCAGCCTTGTCTCATCTTTCTTTCTGGTGCTTTTTGACAAGAGCCCTCTTTGTCTCTGGATCGCAACTTCTGTGTATGGAGCCTCGATGGCAACCACGTTTCCCAGTGGAGTTTCCTGGATTGAGCAGTACACCAGCATCAGCGGGAAATCTGCAGCATCCTTTGTAATTGGTGCTGCTCTAGGAGATATGGTGATGCCTGCAGTAATTGGAATTCTTCAAGGACACTACCCAGATCTACCAATCGTTCTGTACACCTGTCTGGGGTCGGCCATATTCACTGCTGTTTTATTTCCTGTGATGTATAAGTTAGCCACCTTACCCCTGGAACACCCACACAAAGGAAAAAGAAAACAAGAGGACCAGAAAGCTTTGTCCACTAGTTCTCGGCTATGAGCAAGAGACTAAATGGGAAGATACAAAACAGAAAGGGGTGAAATGGATTTTGAAGTAGTTGAAATGAGTGACCCAATGATACCATCTGTAAGGGGGTCATCTCAAGATGTTCTGCTAGAACCCACAGAAGTGTCCTTCTACTGTACCCTCTGCAGTTAATAAGGGCAAAACTCCTGAGACACTCGTGGACAAAAGGGACATATACTTAGAGATGATGAAATACTTAGTGACTTTGCTGAATAAAGAGTTCAATCAGCTGAAGAGGGAAGATTTTTCAATACCCACTGCAGTCAAGCTTTCTGGGTCTACTTATAGAGTGAGCTAGAAAATTGAAATCTTCTAAATTTTCAGTCTTCCATAAACTACCAAGTGGTCTCATACGTTAAGATCTTGCTAGGAGACTTGTTTTGACAGATGAATAAGTAGGTGATGTTTATGGTCCCTACCTTTCAGAGAATATGAAGAAGGCAGTTGGGGTTGGGAAGTTGCGAGCATTCCAACATAGATGGATTTGCTCAGCAATAATCACCCACCTGCACTCTGCCAAGTGTTCCAGAACGGTCTTTGTGAATGTATTCTGTAAGGGTCATATGTTTCCACCACCACTGCTGGGTTGGGTCACTGTGTGCCAGTGACAATGACTGATTTCAGGTTAAATCTGTACATCATGAAGTTTTTGCAAGATGTCTCCTAGAAATTAATGGATGCTTTTTAGCTCACTCATCATTGCAAATACTGAGTGAATCAAAGATAATGAAAAGCTTAACTGAGGATGTGATACAGTTGCCCTTTAATGTATTCAGTACTCAATATGCTTATGATACATTCTATTTTCAATGCAGAGTTGAATCCATCATAAGGTACACCCTCCATACTTTTGACACCTCTGAAATCAGGATGTACCTTACAGTCAATGATCATTTGTCATTGGGACAGAGTTACCCGACAGTGTTTTCTCTTATACATATATAAAATAATGATCCATCCAATAAAATAGGCCCCAGTGCAAGATTCTCTGTCATACTTCAGAGGTCTCAAACATCTGGAGTGTTTGCTTGAATGTTCAAGCCCAGTGTTTGAGACTCAAGGCAAACTTTCAGCCGTGAGCTTTTCTAAAGATTGAAAGAGACAGGCATGGTAGCTCATGGTGGCATGAGTTCCAGGCTAGCCTCAAATACAGTCAGACCCTGTCTTTAAGCAAAAGATGTGAATACTTCCAAACTACCATGGCAGGGCAGTCACATTAACATCTCCTCTAACAGAATAAAAATAATCAGACCACAAGACGAACCCACAAGGGAAGACACTAAATCCTTTAGCTCCATGCACAGCATAAGAGGTATGAGAAGGCAAGTTGGGGGCCCCTGTATCCTGGATTTGCTGTTTGTAAGACACATGGCAATTCTCTTTGGCTGGATCTGTTCACTGCCTATAGCTTGGTACCTTTGTCCTGGTCTTGGCAGTCTGCATTCCTGTGGAATATTTGATAGTTTTGCTTTCCTTCCTACAGCTTCATGTCATTGCCCTGTAAGAGAATATGTGTGAGCATTCTGATCCTTATACACATGCCCTGGCCTCCTGGGACTTCCTTTGAAATGCTGGTGGAAGCCCAGATAACCCATAACTCTTTTCTTCTGCATGCATGCAAAATCAGCATCCATTGATCTGCTGCCATGGTGAACTCTGCCTGAGTCTCCATGAAATCAGTATTCATGGATGTTGCTGAGGTCTACTGCCATGGTGAACTCATCCTGAATTCCCATGAAACCAGCATCCATGGATGCTGCTGAGGTCTGCTGTCATGGTGAACTATACCTGAGTCCCCATGGACCCAGACTGTACCAGCTTCTTGGTGTTTTGCTGGCTGAACATGGGATTTCTAGTTACTTTTCTGTTGCTGTGATAAAATGCCCAAGCAAAAGCAACTTATAAAATAGAGCATTTATTCAGGCTCATAGTTTGCGGGTTTAACCTGCCATGGCTGAAGAACAGAGCTTGAGGCAGCTGATCCTCCCATCTCCGTCTCTCTAGTGCTGTGATTACAGATGTGTCCCCAACACTGCTGCAATTACATGTGTGTCCTCAACACTGCTGCGATTACAGGTGTGTCCCCAACACCTGGCCTACAGATAATCTCTTCTTGGTCAATATGTGAGTGACTATATTCCCAGAATACCAATGCACATTGCCCTAAACAACTTGTTTTTGAGTCAAGCAGTTTTATGAAGACTTTACAGAACAAAACACAGTCATAAATCAAGGCATTTTTAAATACATTGCTGGGAATCCCAAGCAAGCAGGCTCAATACAGTCAGGAAATCTCTCTTAGAGGCATCATATACTATCCATGACCACCTGTGCTTCCGGGATTGTGGAAATGAACCATCTGTGAACTTAAGACATCCCCACATCTGATGGTCTGAAGGGGTTGGGGCAGACACATGCAGGGGAGGACAATGAAAGGAATAAGGGTCTCTGAGGTTGCAACATTCCAGTCTCCACCATCTTCCCAACCAATCAGCCTTCACCACACCTGAATGTGGCTTTTATTGTTTTGCTGAGTTTACACAGGTCACTCTGGGAAGTCACTTCTTGGACTATGAGGCCACGGGGCCAATTCAATTCAAGCCTCCAGGGAATTTCAGCACAGAACTTGGAATAGTAAACCCCAGAGAATACAGACAGACCTCCAATCACTGAGATAAACTTAATCTCACTCTCTATTCCATGTAATGGAAAAGTCCATTCAGTTTCATATGTTAGGTGTTAAAGGCAAGGCAATAATGGTAGTCTTTATGCCACCTCAAGCTAGATCTCCTTTTATAATAGACGAGTAAAGAAGATGGCCAGTGGTCCCCTGTATCCAGGCTTTTGAGGCATGAAGTCACCCATTCTCAACCTGTGGGCTGCAAACTCTTTGTAGGGGTCCCATGTCAGATATATACATTACAATTCATAAGTAGCAAAATTACAGCTACAAAGTAGCAACAAAACAATCTTAAGGTTGGGGGTCAGAACAACATGAGGAACTGTATTAAAGGGTCTTGGGGTCAGAAAGATAGGAGCTACTGCTCTAAGTGAAAAAGTCCAAACAACATCAGGAATGTCAAAAAGTCCCTGTCCTTATAGCCCTGGTTAGGCCAGAGTTTCTGCTGCTGTGACCACAGAAAGGGCTGGAAAAACAGGTGATCATATGGGAAAGAACCACCAGGCCTCTCCCAGTATGCTTCAAATTCAGCTTTCTGGGTGGTTTTCATCATTAGGGTTGGTGTTTTGTTTTTAAGAAAAAGAAAGAAGAAGGAACTATCAAGTTGAGAAAATATTTTTGGTTACAATAATAATAATCAAGAAAAATGAAATGCCTTTTATATCATCAAATAAGATTTTATTTCAAAGTAAAGGATTACTACAAAATGGAGACAGAGAGAAGTAAGGCCTGAAACAAAAAGAACAAAAATATCTATGATAGATATAATTTAAGAAAGGTGGTATAGTTATGACTAAGTTTGCTATAATTAAATATTGTTAATTTTTTACATAAGGTCAAAACTTATTGTTTTAATATAAATCTGAAATCTAATTCTGTTTAAAATAATTTAATCTGGGCAGTGGTGGTACACATCTTTGATTCTAACACTAGGAAGGCAGAGGCAAGCAGATCTCTGTGAGTTCAAGGCCAGCCTGGTTCAAACACAGAGCGTTCCAGGACAGCCAAGGCTACATAGAGAAATAATGTCTTAAAGCTCCCCAGCCCCCCAAAAATTCATAATATATTAATCTGTTCTTAGCAGTATCTGTAGTATCTGCTTGTTTGTAATTTTTTGTTATTTTTATTTATTCATTTGTTTATTGAGGCTGGGTCTCACTATGTAGCCATGGCTAGCCTGGAACTCCCTGGTCAGGCAGGAAAGTTCCCTAAACTTGAGGGAAGCATGCTATCTCTACCCTTGTCTTTCTTGAGCTCTACAGTTACTCTCTAGTCACTTTTAGGGAGCCATTAGTACCCTGCTCTCCCGAAGGACCCTGTCTGGTCCATGGCACAGCCCTACTCGACTGCATACGTTACAGTCTGGCTCCCAATTTCCAGTTCGTAGAAATTATCCTAGCTAGGGGTTCTATTGCTGTGAAGAGACACCATGACCATGGCAAGGAAAGCCTTAAAGTGGGGCTGCCTTACAGTTTCAGAGGTCTCGTTCATTATTGTTGTGGCAGGAAACATGGCATCAGGCAGACATGGTGCTGGAGGAGGAGCTGAGTTCTACATCTTGATCCACAGGCAGCAGAAGGAGAAGCTGTGCGCCACACTGGGCATAGCTTGAGCATATGAGACCTCAAAGCCTGTTTCCACAGTGACACACTTCCTCCAAGACCACTCCTACTTCAACAAGGCTATAACTTATAACCGTGCCACTCTCTATAGGTCAAACATTCAAACACATGAGTCTACTCAACCCACCATACGAATTATCACTAAAGAGCCTCTGTCTTGGGATATATGATTCTACAAGGAGGTTCTACTCACTAATATCCATAATAAGTGAGGGACTGAATCAGTTGAATCTGGCAGTGCTCTTGGATTAACTTAACTATTGTGGATATATCCCCCATCAAAACACAAAAACAAACAAACAAACAAAAAAACCAAAACCCAAAAAACCTCTCCACAACTCACGGGAAACATGATCACACCCATACATGGCAGCACACAGCTATAATCCCAGTATTTGGAAGGTAGAGACAGGAGGATCAGGAGTTCAAGGTCATTTTCAACTATATAGTAAGTTGAGTTCAAGGTCAGCCTGTATTACATGAAACTGTCTCAAGACAAAACAAAACCCAGCCTTGGCCTCCTCCCTAAAAGCCTGAACTACCTTCTTTAAAGTATTAACCAGGGTTGCATTAGGCAGTGGCTAACTTTAGATTACCTCTTAGGATAGCAAGGGGGGTCTTGCTGGTAACAAATTGGATGTGGCACTACATCAACATCTCAGGAATGATAGGGACATGTCTACATCAACACCTGGAGAATGATAGAGCCTGATATCTACATCAGCACCTAGGGAATGATAGAGACTGATGTCTACATCAACACCTCAGGAATGATAGAAACTTATGTCTACATCAACAGCTGTGGAATGACAGAGACCGATGTCTAAATCAACAGCTGAGGAATGATACAGACCAATGTCTACATCAACAGATGGGGAATGTTAGAGATCCACCTGGGGAATGATAGAGACTGGTATTCATGAGGTTTAGCGTCCATAATCTTAGCCTGGGATCTGATCCCAATTGCATTTGGTTTACTATCAAGAGTTTTAAACTGGGTGGCTGGAAAGATAGCTCAGTATAGCATGGATAAAAACCCAGAGACAGACATTGAGGTTCAAGCTGAAGATCAGAGAAGCAAAGCAGCCAGACACTTGAGAGTTCTCACCTCTACCAATGCTCAGACCAAAGGGGTGATCCATCGAACCTCAGATTGCATCTCCAGACTGCACTGCTCTCCACCAAGCCTCAGAATCTTAGATTCTCTGAAACTGCACTGAGCTCCTAATATACTTTCCAGTGCTGGCATTAAAGGAGTGAACTCTATTAGACTGATTCACTCTCATGTACCCAGGGTGGTCTTGAACTCACAGAGATCCATCTACCTCTGTCTCCTAAATCCTGCCACCACTGCTCAGCTTCTATAGTTAACTAGGGTGGCAGGCTTTGCATTCTGACCCCCAGTGACTTTATTAGATAAAAAAAATTACCTCAGAGATGTGAGCCTTGAATCTGATCTCCAGCGGCCATACAAAACATTGGGAGTGGTTGCACAACCTGGAATCCCCATTCTGTGTGTAGAGACAGAAGATCCCTGGAGCATGCAGGCCTGCTAGCCTAGCCTGACTGAATCCAGTGACTCTCAAAAAACAGACAAAAATAAAAAATAAAACACAAAAGATGGACAGCTTCTGAGGATCACACCAAAGAGGTTCTGACTTCTTCATGCACATTCACACACATGTATGTGCTCATGTACCTCCCTTCTCCCAAACCCCCTCCAAATATTTGGAGTTGTTGATGTGGTTCCATGGTGTGAGGCCCTGAGTTTATCACCAACACCAGAAAGGGAACAGGAAAGAAAAGAGTTTTCTCTTACTTAGTTCCCATCTCTTCTTAGTCTCTGGTCCACCATAGTCTTACTGCTTACAGGGTGTGTGTGTGTGTGTGTGTGTGTGTGTGTGTGTTATGAACACAGTAGTTTGTTTCTTCTACAATGCAGCATGGATACCAGCTGTTATTATCAGAACACCAGCATCAGCTGTTGAGACCTTTGGATACAGAAGTCCTCACTGCTTATCCCCCACTACAGTGACCCACTGTTAGTTATCAAGGAATGATGGAACTTTGTATTTTATTTACCCCCAAAGCCTCAGGCCTTCACTGCTGGGCCTGATGAGGCACAGGGGAAGTTAGAAAATTGCAAATAAGGCAGTTTTTATATTTTAAAAAAGGATTTATTTTCTTATTAAAAAATCTTTTCTTGCACGAGTGAGTTTTTGTATGTGAGTGCTATTGACCATGGAGACCAGAGGTGTTGGAGCCCCTGAAGCTGGACTTCCTGGCCATTGTAAGCCACCCCATGTGGACTCTAGAACAAACTCTGAACCTCTGCAAGAGCTGCTGATTCATCTCTCCCTCCCAGGAGGCAGATTTCAAGCACTATACTGGAAAATCTCTAAGCTGCTGGCTGATCTCCCTCTTTGGGTTAAAAATGAAGCACCGTTACACAAGCTGAGGGTTAAAGATAAACTAAAGGAAGGGGCTTCACGCTGGCTGCACAACCAACCCAGGGATAACAGTAAAACAGTAAGCAACTCCTTCCTAGCCCAGAGCTAAGAGACTAATGGATAACCCAAGGCTAATGAATGCAGTTAGTTTATTCCTTCTTGGCTTCAAAACTAAAAGGTAACTGGCAACCCAAATGCAGCTGGATTTTACTGCTTTCCATCTTAGACACAGTCTGGTTCCCAGCCATTCTTAGTTGATTAAAAGGCTAGACTAGAATTGGAGAGATGGATCAGCAGTTCAGAGCATTGCCTGCTCTTCCAGAGGTCCTGAGTTCAAGTCCCAGCAACCACATGGTGGTTCACAACCATCCATAATGCAATCTGGTGCCCTCTTCTGGTCTGCAGGCAGAACACTAAGTAAATAAGTAAGTAAGTAAGTAAATAAATAAATAAATGGTTAGAAAAAAAATACTAAGGTAAAAGAGTTCCTTTCTGTGTGTATAAGAGCCAAAGTTAATTCTTTGAGCCCCACCTGCCTAAGGACAAGATAACTTTGTGGCATGCTGGGAGTTGTAGTTCTTAGGAAATAACAAGTCGCATGTCCATTCCCCTAAACAAGTTTGTTTGATCCATCTGTGCTGGATGTACTTGATCACATGTGGGCAGGAGGTACATGGGCAGGAAATACATCAGGATGTGTGCTTGCTCCTGATTCGACCTGATGGGAAATGCAATGAATTGTGGCCATCTCCTAGGAACCCAGCAATGAACCTAGCCAGAGTCCTTCTATCTGTCCAGTATTTAATTAAAGCTTGCTTCAAATTTGGCTCAAAATTGTGAAACTGGTTTTTATCTTGATAATCTCAGGATTAACCAAAAGTATGGAGCAATGCTTCTATGCCTCGTGCCCATGCCCACAATAAATACTACAAGGAAAGCCAAGCATAGTAGCCTACACAAAACAGAGATATGTGGATCTCTGTGAGTTCAAGACCAGCCTGGACTACATAGTAAGTACCAGGACAGACATGGCTACATAATGAGGCCTTGTCTACACAGCAACAAAAACAAAACTACAAAGAACAAAAGCCTTGGCTATTCTATTTTTTCTGCTTTACTGTCGCCTCTGTGTTGTTTCTCCAAGTTCTACCACTTTTGTTTATTTTGTTTTATTTACTTTTTCCATGATGTATCTTTTATTCTATTAACAATGTAGCTTGGGCTGAAGAGATGGCTCAGTGGGAAAGCACCGGCCATGCAAGTGTGAAGAATTGAGTTTGGCTCCGCACACACTGGTGAACTGGACAGAGTGGGGTGTACCTGAAACCCCTGCACTCTACAATGGGGGTTAGCCAGAATTCCCAGAAGTTTCCAGGCCTTAAGCAACTTGGAAGATGAAGACACACTTCTGGGGCAGTCCTCTGACCTCCACACGTGTGGTGTGCCACACATGCACAATGAAATTCTCAAGTGTGTGCATGTATACATGAGCATGTGCACACACTTCTCCAGAATGCATGAATGTCTGGCTGAGGGTGTTGCTATTGTGCTGCCTAGCACATACAAAGTCTGATCCCTGGCACTGTGTCAACAGGACATGGTGGCCAACACCTCTAATGCCTTCATTCTGGAAACAGGAAGACCAGAAGTTTAATGTCACCCTCCGCAGTAAAGTGAATTCAAATTCAGCCCAGAAGGCATCAGATCCCATCCCAAGGAAGGAGGGAAGAGCAGTAATAACTTTCCATGCCTCCCTCTTTTATAGCCTTCCATCCACAAACAGCCTTTATCCTGGTGATTTCTAACTCTACATACAGAGTTCCCTTATGTAGCATTTTAAAAATTCCTCCATGCCGAGGGTGAGTGGTGCACACCTGGAATCCTACCTAGCACTTGGGGCAGAGGCAGTTGTAAAGAGATCTCTGGGAGTTCAAGCCCAGCCTGGCCTACAGATGGTATTTTAGGTCACATGGGACTACATAGTTAAGACCCTGTCTTTAAGAAGTTTTCTTTCAATTATACCAAGAACCTACAAAAAGAGCTTCTGTGCTATTGGTGACACTGGCATATGCTGGGCACGAAATCACTGTGATCTCTCACCCAGTGATTTAAAGTCTGATAGTGACAATCGGGAACACAACGCAAGTCAGCAGGAGCTAACTTTTCCAAAGCATAGAAAGGAAGGGCAGTTCTCTTAAACTAGTGACAAAAGCAGTGTCTAAACGACTGTTTCTGATTGCTCATTGCTTATTGTACAATAAAGCCACCAGTCTTTCCTTCATAGCCATTCTATCTTATAGGACAAGAAGATACCCAGGCTCTCCTCCATGGCCATTCTAATAGGACGAGAAGACACCCAGTCTGTCTTCCATGGCCATTCTGTCTTATTGGATGAGAAAATACCCACTCTCTCTCTCCTCCATGAACACTCTATCTTATAGGATGAGATGACACCCAGTCCTAACATCCATAATGAAAGCTGCTAGATCCTTACATTTAGTTGGCAGTCCCTTCTAAAAACAGGGACCTGGTTTTAAAGTACTTACTTATTTCCATATTGGCAGGACATGGGACATATCAGGAAGACAGAAAGAAGACAGTCTAGGCAGAGCTCAGAGTCCTCCAGAGGTGACCATGTGGGTGTGTCGGCAGCATGGGATGCCACAGAGAAGGCTCCCTGAGGAAGGTGAGAAGAGCTCAGTCTGAGGTGAGAGAGATGAATTATCATGGTGGTGGTGGATACTCCTGGAAATCATTTGCAGTTATTTGAAAGCTTAGTTTGTCAACAGAAGTGAGTTGCTGAAGTCCACTCTCCCTGGTATGCCATTCGGAGCTCTTTATCTAATATATGGTCCTGACCTGCCAACACCTACCATCTTGCGATCTACTCGATGCTTTTATTCTCTAAGATATCTGAAACTAAATCATTTGTCACATTCTCTGAATTTTTCTTCATAGAGCTTAGCAAAACTTCAAAGCTAGTAACTTCTGTGTAATTGTTTAATGCCAGTCTCCCCTGTTAGTATAAAAATACAAGACTAGGAACTGTGTGTCTCTTGCATTCAGTTTTCCCAGCATTCAGTATTGTCTGACAAATACTTCATATACTTAGGCTTCTCTAGGGTCAGATGGCTCAGTGGGCAGAGTTCCCCGCCGCCAAGCTTGATGACCTGAGCTTGATTCCCAGGCCCACGTGGTAGAAGGAGAGAATGGGTTAGAGGAAGCTGGAGAACCTGTTTACGTGGAGTGAGGACACCAGGTCTGTTGTCCGACTGCTAAGTGGTTGATGCATGTGATGACGAGACTGGAGAGGCACAGGGACAGAGACAGAGGCCACAGAGTCAGGGCGAGGGGTTTCACGCAATTAAAGAGAAGCTTTGCCATCCTGAGACAGGGCTACTCCTTAACTTAATTTTGTTTATTATTGTTATTACTATTATCATCATTGATGTATTTATTACACCTGTCTGTGTGTGTGTGTGTGTGTGTGTGTGCGCGCGCGCGCGCGCGCGCGCATGCCATGGCACACGTGTGCAGGTCAGGGGACAACTTTTAAAAGCTGATTGTCTTCCTTGACCATATATTCTGGGGATCACACTCAGGTCATCAGATCGCATGGCAAATGCTTTAACTCACTGAGCCATCTTGCCAGCTGGCTCCTGAGACAAGGTTTCATGTAGTCCAGGGTGGCCTCAATCTCCCCATGTTGCCAATGATGGCTTCATACTCCTGGTCTTTCTCCCTCTTCCTCCGAGTGCTGATATTATGGGCTTGTACCACCGAGGCTAAGAAAGATATGGTTGGTTTGGGTAAAGAAGCAATAAAATTCAGCCTTAATCTGGATATGGAGGCAGTAACAGCATGCAGGAGGTTGGTGAAGAAGGATTAGCATGAGTTTGACCCCAGCCTGGGCTACAGAGTAAGTTCCAAGCCAGCCTGGGCTACAGAGTAAGTTCCAAGCCAGCCTGGGCTACAGAATGAGCCCCCCCCCCTCAGCTGACATAAATCAGCAAAGATTCACATCTAAGCTCCTTTCTGGTTCCTCACAATACTGGAATTCTCTACAGGCATTGGGGTAGTGTGTGTAGATGAGACCCCAGCTATTGAGTCAGACATTGTCTCAGTCCAAGGCCCAAAAGCCAGGCCTTGCTCATGCTGGGCAAGCTCTTAAGTTATGCACTCCAGCCTCACCCAGACTTGTCATGCGCTGTGTTTCCCTTTCCACCTACAGCGAGGGACTCACTCACCGTCCATTAATCCAGAGACTCACTCATGGTCCAGCTACAGCCAGGGACTCACTCACGGTCCATTAATTCAAGGACTCACTGACTACTCTCGAGTGAGTTGTTACGTACTCTGTAAGCTGCAATCCTCCTGACTGTGTACAGGGCTAAGGTAGAGTACATGTTGGGTTGAGATGGTTCGTGTGAAGCTGACCCACAAGGTTCAGCCAGCATTGGTAGCATGAATGGTGAATGGTAGGCCTACAAGCCCAGATGTTAAATGGACAGGACAGGGCGTTGGGATGTCTTGTAAGGCTGGGCCTTTTGGTTTCCCTGCTCCCAGATGGCCTGAAGGAGACACACCAGTTTCCCCGTGCAGTTCTCAGCCCACATATCTTAACAACCGTTTTCTGGCATCTTACCTCTTTTTAAAAACATCACAGCTGGGCATTGGTGGTGCACACCTTTAATCCCAGCATTCGGGAGGCAGAGGCAGGTGGATCTCTGTGAGTTCGAGGCCAGCCTGGTCTACAGAGCTAGTTCCAGGACAGCCTCCAAAACAATATGGAGAAACCAAATCCTTTATAATTCCTGTTATTGAGACATTACTTTAGAGAGCTGAGGTTAAAACCTTGTGGGTAACCCCAGCCCACTAAGCGTGACTGACACCAAGCACGATGAATTCCCATTTCTCCCTTACCACACCCTTAGTTATCCTGCTCTGCATCTGCATTTCTATGAGTGTGATTATGTTGTGACACTATTTACAACAGCACAGTGAACAGTGGTTCATTTTCACTCACTCTTTTAGGACTGCTAACAGCAAAGATTACTTCATTTTCAGGGCTTTCTAAATCTGGAAAACAGGATAGTCTTTCAGTTGGAGGTGATTAATAGGTTTTCTGTCCCCTGATAAAAGGTATCTCCACCAATGCAGCAAGCCAGGTCAAGTCCAATTGAAAAGGTGTAACAGGTTTATTTGATCAAAGCAACTCCCAGGCAGGTTCTTCAGTCCCAGAGATCAGGGCCAGAGACGCCATGCCCATAAATAAAGGCAGGGATACTTTACAGGTTGTAGGCGGTGGGTGATGACGTGTCCACCACAAGCTGAATTTATGCCCAAGTGTTGTCAAAAGCTGAGTGCTTCAGGTGTGAACTCGTGCGGTTGTCAGCTTCAGGGTAGGAAGCTACAATAGCCACCAAGAATTAGCTTGGCTTATTGGTGCCTTCTGTTTTGGAGAGTCTGAGTGAGAGGGGTTTGCACAGAGAGACAGGAATGGGGCTTCCTGGATCACATAAGGGTGAGCTGGAGGTTCCAAACCAACAGTGATGTTCTTAGAACCAGAAGTGTCAAAGGGTTTGACAGAATAAGGTCAAGATTTGTTGGTCTTAGAAACAAAATGACCTATTACTTCCTGCTCCAGTAATCCTCTCTGGGACACCAGCATTGAGAGCTCCTGGAGCTCTTGTTCAGAACCTGGTAGTGCCGCTTCTGGAACTGCTGGTTGAGACTCGGCCCTGGCAGCCTGACAACTGTGATTGCCAAAGTTGTGTTGTAGGCATTAATTACTGTGCCTAACACATCCATGGAACAAAATTTCTCTAATTTGTAAGCCCCTTGCCCGAGGACAGATGGTTCCTGAAGTGCTAGAGGCTGTTGCTTATGGAAGATCATGGGTCCCATGTGTTCATCCCTTAAACAAGTGTGTTTGTCCCAGCTGCACCAGATGCGCTTGATCACCTGTAGGAGGGAGGTACTCTGACAGGAAAGACATCAGGTTATTTATGCTTGCCCCTGATTGGACCTGGTGGGAAATACTCAGCCTTATGGGTTTGCCTTTATAAACCTCTGCAAAATGTTACTTATTGCCATTTTTTGGGACCCTGAAATGAACCAGAGTCCATCATCCTGGTCAGTATTTAATTAAAGTTTGCTTCAAGTTTGACTCAAAAATTGTGGTAGTGGTCTTATTCTGAACACAACCTAGCCTCAGTCACTGGTCCTCAATACTCAGTTAAAAAGAGTAATAATGGCCCAGCTAGTCCAGCTTCAGGTGAGATTGGGTCTCCGGCGGGGACCGCCCGCCCATCACCCATCCCCGGAGATCTTTGGGGGCCGCTCCCGGCATCCAGAAGACCCGCCCACACAGGAAATACATCAGCCCCTCCAAGACCCCAACCCCAGCGAGTCCAGCTTCAGCTGCAGGAAGGAAGGAGACCAGTGGAGATGGAAAGACCCCACCAGCACCCACTGGAAGAAGAGATGGGAAGAAGACAGAATAAGAGATCACTCAGCAATAGAAACACCAACATGACCCCACCAGAATCCAGGGATCCAACACCGGCAAGACCCGAAAAGCACTACATAGACGAAGAAGAGAAGACAGACCTTAAAAATTATTTCATGAAGATGATGGAGACCCTCAAAGAAGAAACGAGGAAATCCCTTAAAGAAATAGAAGAAAAAACAAACAAAAAAATCCATGAAATGGGGGAGAAAATTCAAGAAATAAACAAATCTCTCAAAGAATCTAAAGAGTACCAAGAAAAAACAACCAAAAAAATTAAGGAAACAGCTCAAACAGTTGAAGGATTGAAAGCTGAAATAGAAACGATAAAGAAAACACAGAATGAAGGGATGCTGGAAATAGAAAAGCTCGGTAAATGATCTGGAACTACAGATGCAAGTATCACCAATAGAATACAAGAGATAGAAGAGAGAATCTCAGGTGTTGAAGACTCATTAGAGGATATAGAGTCATCAACCAAAGAAAATCTCAAAACCAACAAATCCTTAACACAAAATATCCAGGAAATATGGGACACCGTGAAGAAGCCAAACCTGAGAATAATAGGTATAGAAGAAGGTGAAGAAATTCAAGGTACAGAAAGGTACAGAAAACATATTCAACAAAATCATAGAAGAAAACTTCCCTAACCTAAAGAAAGATATGCCTATGAAAGTACAAGAATCTTACAGAACACCAAATAGGCTTGACCAGAAAAAGAAGTCACCTCGCCATATAATAATCAAAACATCAAACCTACAGAGTAAAGAGAAAATATTAAGAGCAGCTAAAGAAAAAGGCCAAGTAACATACAAAGGCAGACCTATCCGAATTACACCTGACTTCTCAATGGAAACGATGAAAGCCAGAAGATCCTGGTCAGATGTCCTACAAACGCTAAGGGAACAAGGATGCAAGCCCAGACTACTATATCCAGCAAAGCTCTCAATTACCATAGATGGAGAAAACAAAATATTCCATGACAAAGCCAGATTTAAACAATACGTATCCATGAATCCAGCTCTACAGAAAATGCTAGAAGGAAAACCTAGAGCCAAGGAAGATAACTACATTCACAAAGACACAGGCAATATATAATCACACTTTACAAAACACCAAAAGAAAAAGGGAGGAGAAACTACACAAAATAACTTCACTAACAATAAATCAAGCGCAAACAAGGATCACCAATCAATGGTCATTAATATCCCTCAATGTCAACGGCCTCAACTTGCCTATAAAAAGACACAGACTAGCAGAATGGATACGAAGACAGAACCCTTCTTTCTGCTGCATACAAGAAACACATCTCAACATCAAAGACAGACGTTATCTCAGAGTAAAGGGCTGGGAAAAGATCTTCCAATCAAACGGCCCCAAGAAACAAGCGGGTGTAGCAATCCTAATATCTAACAAATTAGACTTCAAATTAAAATCAATCAAAAGAGATGAAGAAGGGCACTTCATATTCATCAAAGGAAAAATACATCAAGACGAAGTCTCAATTTTAAACATCTACGCCCCAAATACAAAGGCACCTACATTCGTGAAAGAAACACTACTAAAGTTCAAAATGCACATAAAATCTCACACACTAATAGTAGCAGACTTCAACACTCCACTCTCGCCGCTAGACAGGACCTCCAGACAGAAACTTAACAAAGAAACAAACGAACTAATAGAAGTTATGACCCAACTGGGTTTAACAGACATCTATAGAACATTCCACCCAAATACAAAGGGATATACCTTCTTCTCGGCACCACATGGAACCTTCTCTAAAATTGACCACATAATAGGAAACATAGCAAATCTCCACAGATACAAAAAATTGGAATAACCCCCTGCATCTTATCAGACCACCATGCATTAACATTAGAATTCAACAATAACACAAGTCGCAGAAACCCTACAAACTCATGGAGATTGAACAATGCACAATTGCACCATTCCTGGGTAAAGGAACAAATAAAAAAAGAAATTAAAGACTTCCTCGATTTCAATGAGAATGAAGACACAACATACACAAACTTATGGGACACTTTGAAAGCAGTGCTGAGAGGAAAGTTTATAGCACTAAGTGCCCACATGAAAAAACTGGAGAACAGTCATACTAGAGAATTAATAGCACAGCTGAATGTTCTAGAACAAAAAGAAGCAAACTCCCCCAGGAGGAGCAGATGCCAGGAAATAATCAAATTGAGGGCTGAAATCAACCAAGTAGAAACCAGGAAAACACTGAGAAGAATCAATGAAACAAAGAGTTGGTTCTTTGAGAAAATCAACAAAATAGACAAACCTCTGTCCAATCTAACCAAAAGACAGAGAGAGAACATGCTAATTAACAAAATCAGGGATGAAAAAGGGGACATAACAATGGACTCTGAGGAAATCCAGAGAATCATCAAGGCATACTTTGAAAATCTGTACTCCACAAAATTTGAAAATTTAAAGGAAATGGTCAATTTCCTGGATAGATATCACTTGCCAAAACTAAATCAAGAACAGATAAACAATCTAAACAGACCTATAACCCCTAATGAAATAGAAGCAGTCATCAAAAGTCTCCCAAACAAAAAAAGCCCAGGCCCAGATGGCTTCAGTGCAGAATTCTACCAGAAATTCAAAGAGCTAATTCCAATACTCCTCAAAGTATTCCACACAATAGAAGCAGGAGGCTTACTGCCAAACTCTTTCTACGAGGCTACAATTACCTTGATACCCAAGCCACACAAAGACACAACTAAGAAAGAGAACTATAGACCAACTTCCCTCATGAACATTGATACAAAAATACTCAATAAAATACTCGCAAACCGGATTCAGGAACACATCAGAAAAATCATCCACCATGATCAAGAAGGCTTCATTCCAGGAATGCAGGGATGGTTCAACATTAGAAAATCTATCAATGTAATCCACCATATTAACAATCTGCGAAAGAAAAACCACATGATCATCTCACTAGATGCTGAAAAAGCCTTTGACAAAATCCAGCACCCCTTCATGATAAAGATCCTAGAGAGATCAGGGATAACAGGAACGTACCTGAATATAATAAAAGCAATATACAGTAAACCAACAGCTAACATCAAACTAAATGGAGAGAAACTCAAAGCAATTCCTCTAAAATCAGGAACAAAACAAGACTGTCCACTCTCTTAATATCTCTTCAATATTGTACTTGAAGTTCTAGCTACAGCAATAAGACAACAAAAGGAGATAAAGGGGATACAAATAGGAAAAGAAGAAGTCAAACTTTCACTATTTGCAGATGATATGATAGTTTACATAAGTGACCCAAAAAACTCCGCAAGGTTACTCCTAGAGCTGATAAACATCTTCAGCAATGTGGCAGGATACAAGGTAAACTCAAAAAAATCAGTGGCCCAACCGGGCGTTGGTGGCGCACGCCTTTAATCCCAGCACTCGGGAGGCAGAGGCAGGCGGATCTCTGTGAGTTCGAGGCCAACCTGGTCTACAGAGCGAGTTCCAGGACAGCCTCCAAAGCCACAGAGAAACCCTGTCTCGAAAAACCAAAAAAAAAAAAAAAATCAGTGGCCCTATTATATACAGATGATGAAGTGACTGAGAAAGAAATCAGAGAAACATCACCTTTTACAATAGCCAAAAACAGCATCAAATATCTGGGGATAATGTTAACCAAGGAAGTGAAAGACCTGTATATCAAGAACTTTGTGTCTTTAAAGAAAGAAATCAAAGAAGATACCAGAAAATGGAAAGATCTCCCATGCTCTTGGATTGGTAGGATCAACATAATAAAAATGACAATCTTGCCAAAAGCAGTCTATAGATTCAATGCAATCCCTATCAAAATTCCATCACAATTCTTCAAGGACCTGGAAAGAACATTAATCAACTTTATATGGAAAAACAAAAGGCCCAGGATAGCCAAAACATCCCTATACAATAAAGGAACTTCAGGAGGCATCACCATACCTGACTTCAAGCTCTATTATAGAGCGAGCTATAGTCCTGAAAACAGCTTGGTATTGGCACAAAAATAGGCAGGTAGACCAATGGAACCGAATCGAAAGCCCTAATTTTAACCCACACACCTATGAGTACTTGATTTTTGACAAAGAAGCTAAAACTGTACAATGGAAAAAAGAAAGCATCTTCAACAAATGGTGCTGGCATAACTGGGTACTGGTATGCAGAAGACTGCAGATAGATCCATGTTTATCGCCTTGTACAAAACTTAAGTCCAAATGGATCAAAGATCTCAACATACATCCAGCCACACTGAAACTTTTAGAAGAGAAAGTGGGAGATACTCTTCAACGAGTTGGTACAGGAGACCACTTCCTAAACATAACACCAGTGGCACAGGCACTGAGATCGACAATTAACAAATGGGACCTTCTGAAACTAAAAAGCTTCTGTAAGGCAAAGGACACAGTCAAAAAGACAAAAAGGCAGGCCACAGAATGGGAAAAGATATTCACTAACCGTACATCCGACAGAGGGCTAATCTCCAAAATTTACAAAGAACTCAAGAAACAAGTCTCCAAAACACCAAAGGATCCACTTGAAAGGTGGGGTACAGAGCTAAATAGAGAATTCTCAGTAGAGGAGGCTAAAATGGCCAAGAGACACTTAAGAAAGTGCTCAACATCCTTAGCCATCAGGGAAATGCAAATCAAAACAACTCTGAGATACCATCTTACTCCTGTCAGAATAGCTAGAATCAAAAACACCGAAGACAATTTATGCTGGAGAGGATGTGGAGAGAGAGGAACACTCCTCCACTGCTGGTGGGAGTGCCGACTCATACAGCCTCTTTGGAAATCAGTATGGAGATTCCTCAGGAAAATGGGAATTAATCTACCACTAGACCCAGCAATTCCACTCTTGGGCATTTATCCAAATGAGGCAGGTTCATACAACAAGGGCATCTGCTCCACTATGTTCATAGCAGCATTGTTTGTAATAGCCAGAACCTGGAAGCAACCTAGATGCCCCTCAACTGAAGAGTGGATAGAGAAAATGTGGTACATTTACACAATGGAGTATTACTCAGCAGAAAAAAAAAGGAATCTTGAAATTCGCAGGGAAATGGATAGCACTGGAAGAAACCATCCTGAGTGAGGTAACCCAGTCGCAAAAAGACAAACATGGTATGTACTCACTCATATATGGATTTCAGACATGGATCAGGATAGTGCCAGTCTACACTTCCACAGATAGTCTGGGAAACAGGAAAGAACCTAAAAGATATATATATGCATAGTACCCAAGAGAAGAGGATGGAGACAAGATCCTCTGAATGGATGGGGAACACGGCGAGGGTGGGGGGAGTGGGACCTGGGAAGAAGAGAGGGGTGAAGAGGAAGGGAGTTGGTTATGGGGGAACAGGAAGTTGAGGGGGTGGGGGTAGAATAGGGGGAAGAGGGAATCATAGGTTCGAAGACAGATCAGGCACCAGAGTGACCTCGAGTGATCTAAAGGGATAACACCAATTGGCAAGCTAAGCAATAGTGGAGGGACCACCTCGAATGCCCATCCCTGATAATGAACTTGATGTCTATAACCATCCGGGAGCCTTCATCCTGTGACTGATGGAAGCAGAGGCAAACACACAATTAATCACTGAACTGAACCCAAGGAACCCAGTGACAGAGAGAGAGGAGTGATGAGCAAATTGGCAAAGAATGGGCTGGCAAAACCAGCAGAGACAGCTGATCTGAACAGGGGAGAGCTCTTGGACCCCAGACCGACAGTGGGGAGGCCAGCATGGGACTGATCTGGACCCCCCAAATGTGAGTGTCAGTGAGAAGGCCTGGGCAACCTATGGGGCCCTGAGCTGTGGATCAGTGTCTATCCCTGGTATACAAACTGTCTTCGTGTGCCTATAGCACAAAGAGAGATGCTCTCTCAGCCTGGACTCTTAGGGGAGTGCCTGGACCCTACCAAGAGTAAAATGACAGACTCTGGATATCCCCTATGTGGAAGGATTTGGCAATAGGGTGGGAGGGAGGGGGGGGGAAGGGGAGTGCGGGAGGAGGGGAGGGAGAGGGAACTGGGATTGACATGTAAAACAAGCTATTTAAAATAAAAAAAAAGAGTAATAATGAAAAGGAGATTTACTCAGGGTGGCCCCGTTAGGAAGAGGAACAGGTGAAGAGGTCCATCATGGGGTCCTGAGGTAAGGTCAGGTAACAGAGGGCAAGCGGGATGCATAACTAGGCGGTCATGGTCAAGGTGATGCCTTGGAATCACCCTGTCTAGGCTCTGTCTCTCTTGCAAGTTGGTCTGAAAGGTGCCAGAACACTTTGAAGAAAACCCCCTCCCCTGACTGGCTCTAGACTTCAGATTCTGTAAAAGCCAAACCAAAAATATACCTCACAGGTTAATGAGAAACTGAAACTAAGAATATACCATGCAGGTTAAGAGCTCTGTTTAACTGGTGAGGTGGCTCAGAGGTTAAGAGTTCTGGCTGTTCTTACAGAGGACCCGGGTTCAATTCCCAGCACCCACAGGGCAGCTCACAAGTGTCAGTAACTCCAGTTTCAGGGGATCTGACACTTTCTATAGCAATGCAAATAAAATAAATTAAATAAACAGTAATTACAATAATACATTTTTAAAAAGAGTTCTGTTTCTAGTTAAAACAGTTCCTGTCTGTTCCCAGCTAAGAGATATGTCCTATGTCAAGTCCCTACTAATGAAGGCTTCTATCTGTAATCAAGAATAAGTTCCAGGTCTGATGCAAACTTCGTGTAGTACCATTCACCTGATCTGTATGCTTGCCTTTGACAAGTATCCTTGCCTTTTCCTTCCCTTTTATTATAACCCTTTAGCAATAGATAACCACCAGCCCCCTCACCCCCTGTGAACACCTGATCCTCCTATAGAAAGGACTTGGAGAGGCCAGTGGGGGCTGCTCTCAGAAACCCCGACTTAGGGGGAAACAGCCACTGACCAGCCTTGGGTACCCCTAGACACAGCTTGCTTTATTTTGGATAGTCGTGGACTTGGTCCTTCCTTTCTTGAGAATTTTGGGATTAACACTTCTCCCAGCATAAGGGAAACTCCAGCTCCTTACAGACCATTGCTTACGGGAGGGGTGTAGTGGGTGTCTC
Organism: Mesocricetus auratus; assembly: GCF_017639785.1. Taxonomy (NCBI): domain Eukaryota; kingdom Metazoa; phylum Chordata; class Mammalia; order Rodentia; family Cricetidae; genus Mesocricetus; species Mesocricetus auratus. Next base: position 3,849,642 of record NW_024429199.1, read on the forward strand.
TTCACTCAGCCTTAGCTAGAGCTCTTGCCTGGCAGTGTAGGCGCTCAGCTCAGTCCCCGGTACCCGCAGGGGTAGAGAAATCATCCCTGGCACGGTGGTCACAAGGCTGCTTTAAATCCGGGCACCTCATGCCGTGGTGCATTTACGCCTCCCATTTCATACTTAGGTCCCATCTTCTCAGCGGGACCTAAACGAACAAAACAGATACTTTGGCGTAGCAAAATAGCTCAGTGAGTAAACATGTTTGTCTCCAGGCACCACAACCGGAGTGATCCTGGGACTCTCACACTGGAAAGAGAGATCCAACTCCTTCCAGCTGTCCTGGGACCTACGTTTCTGCATCAGCTCTTCACTCGGTTCTGTGTGCTCTGCTGGATTTCGTGCCCCCTTCCCTAGACTTGCTGCAGAGTCCTAAGGAACGCTGTAATTTGCCTCCCAGAGTGCTTCAGGGCCTTTGTTTAAATCCACTCGTGGAGTACACTGAGGTGCTCAGACCAGGCACCATTAGGGACTGCCCTCTGCTGCCTGGAGAGAAGTTGGAACCACTGGATACTCTCAAGAGATGAGAATGTGTGTGTGTGTGTGTGTGTGTGTGTGTGTGTGTGTGTGTGTGTGTGTGTGTGTGTGTGTGTGTGTGTGTGTGTGTGTTCTTCCAGGAAGCCGCGTTTGCTTCTCCCAAGAAGCTGAGAGAGGCCTATGTCCGCCAAATGTCCTTCTAGGAGCTTTGGGAGAGGGGCGCGAGAGTCCACTGCTCCCACCACGTGCCAGTCCAAAGTGTAACTTCCCAAGGCCCTGACTCAGGACTGTCCTTGGTGGGAGGAGGCTCTGGGAGAAATCTTCTAGTCTGGAGGAACGGGAGCTCAGAGCTCCAGGGACCCCGCCAGAGAGCCCGGCCATAGCAAAACCCCTTGCAGAGTGTTGGCAAACTGGAGATGGAAATGGAGTCCCCTGGGTCCCAGGCCAAGGCTGTTGGGGAGCGCCTCCTCCAGGCTGAGACCCAGAAGACTGGGCTCCAGGCTGTGTCCCGTGGTCAAAGGGGAAGAGTGCTGCGCTGGTTCACCACAGCGGTCCTGAATGCCGCCTTCCTGGGCATGGTGAGAGCTCAGGCTGCAGTGCCCCAGGCTGGGGTGCGAGCCTCCTGCAGGGGGGAGCGATTTTTGACCACCTGTACGTTGTGTGACCTTTGTGCAGCATTATAACTGCCTGGGCGGCGGTTTCATCTTCAGGAAAATGTGTACAATTCTAATGAAATGTGAAACTGATTGGCCTAGTGTTTTCTAACTGGAGCAAACCTTAGTTTATTTCTGTACAAGGCGGGGGTGGGGGTGGGGAGACTGTGCTGGCCTGTACCAATGACCCTCACCACCCTAGACAGTTACAAAGAACCGAGCCTTCCTGAGCATTCTTCTTTGTGCCCTGACCGGCTAACATCTTTTTTGCAGCTGAAAAATAGGCCCCATAGGGGAAGGGACTTCTGCCAGCTTGCAGAGTTAGTTACATAGGTGGTAAAGCCAGGAAGATGTCACACTCTGTATGATTATCCTATTTAAATTGAGCCTTCAGATCCATAAAGCTTTTCATAGAGGAAAGTGTAAGCAAGAAGTGTCCTCTGCAGTGATGACCTCTTAGTCCTTCTGTAATTGTGACCTTGGGCCTGTGTAGTAATTTCTGGTAACTACACATATCAGAGATGGAAGCAGAATTGGTTTGATGAGGGGGAGGAGGAAGATTCGAGAGAAATCACTGTAGATGCAGGGTCAGGCCCTCCGTGGGCCGGCTCTTCTGTAACTCCTTCTGGAAACATGGAGTGCTGTGGTGACCGCCCCTGTCTGACCCTTGGATTCACTGCTCGCAGAGCGCTTGTGCTCACCCTGACCCTGAGACTTGGATGCCTTCTTCCTGGGTAGGCAGACACCTTGCCTCAGAACAGAAGGTGGTGTAATTGGAATCAGTGATTCTGAAACTGTAGATGAATTAGAAACCTTTTCTTAAAGGGTCAAGGAATTTCTCTGAAAGCTGCTGGTAACCTTTTGGTCCTGCTGCACCTATTGAAAAGCAAAGGTCTCCCTTGCTGATTTAACAGTTTCTTTGCACAAAGAAATGATTCAGGAACTGGCCAGGGCCTGAGCCAGTGAAGGCTGAGACAGGTCCACTCTGAAATATGGGCAGGCAGTGTCTACTGACTGGGAAAGTGTGTGGAGTAGCATGATTGTGCACAACTCACTCAGCTTCTGTGAACACTTAGGGCAGTGCACAGCTGTGCTGGGCTCAACACTGGGCGGTTCAGCTGCTTGTCGAAGAACAGTCTCCCAGTCAGGCTTCAGTTGTTGGAGCACTAAGGTTACTGAATCCTACACGCACAGGCAGCTGGAGGCTGGTTTGACAATCCCACATTCCTTTTGGGTCAGCAGCTGGGGTTGAAATGGTCTGAGGCCTTGGGTCCCTGCAGCATTCTCTGTGAGCACAGTCACGGTGAGTTTGGTGCAGTTATAGAATTCATAAGTAACAATACCAGATTAGTTGAGTGATTCTCTTCTTGCCTTCTTCGTGTTTTTTTGTTTTGTTTTGTTTTGTTGTTGTTGTTGTTGTTGTTTTTTGTTTTTTGTTTTTACGAGACAAGGTTTCTCTGTATTGTTTTGGAGGCTGTCGGTCCAGCCTGGCCTGGAACTCACAGAGATCCGCCTGCCTCTGCCTCCCGAGTGCTGGGATTATTCTTCGTGTTTTTAAGTGACCGTCAAAGGTTGGGTGCATAGAAACATCTGTGACTCACAGGAACCTGACACGTAACAGAGGTTTTTACAGCAGGTAACAGGTTGACATGACTAAGAAACCAGAGCACACTCCTTAACGGGTTCTGCCGGGAGCAGTCAGATCAAAATCAAACAACCCAAACTCACATAATAAGAGCAGCAGTATTAGATAGAGTGCAGCCCTCCAGAGCCTTTGTCTAGATTCTATGATGGCAATTAAGACCTAAGATGATGGTACGACTGACTGATTTAAAGGCTTAGTGACTTTTGTAGTTAGCCTGACCACATAAGCCAAAGGAGCCTGGAGAGGCACTGATGACAAGCATTTGAAAGTTTTGTCATAGCCAGCCTTGTCGTCCAGCGTCCCTGATTCTTGCAGACTAACTGCTCAATGTTCCCATGAACACGTGTGTTCCTTCCCCCTGAGAAGTTTCTTTATGCTGTGTCAGTTTCGTGGGAAATGACAGAATCATCAGCAATCACATGTGCATGAAGACGAGCGCCCCCAGAAGCCAGACAGGTACAGGCAGTTGTGAGACATCCAACCTGGGTTCTGGGAATAGAACTGGGGTCCTGTGGAAGATAAGTACACGTTCTAAATCACTGAGCAATCTCTCTACCCCCAAAGAGGAGATATAAAGTGAAATGTTGTTCCAGTAAGTATTTGTAGTGTGTCAGCGATCTACATTTCAGACAGTGGCTTCACCATTCAGAACCTATGGGAGGTTTGACCAGTTACAAGATCCAACTTTTCCCCAACGAGGACGCATAAAGGGAAATGTTGTTCCAGTGAGCATTAGTAGTATGAGACTTTCCTCACCTTTCAGAGAGTGGCTCCTTGACTCAGAACCCATGGGAGGTTTGATCAGTTACAACGTCTAATTTTTCCCCAGGTTACAGGTAGCTTTAAATTCTGTACAAGCACGTCACTGCTACAGATGAATTCACAGAAATCATATTAGAAGTTTTCTTCAATAGAGAACAACATATTTATCGACGTCAAAGGTGGGCACCCCTTGTGAGTATTGACTGCTTTGATTGTGGAAGGAATAGAAACTTACAGAAAATAAATTCAGAAGGCAGTGTTGTGCTATGCTAAGCTAATGTTTACACCAGCAAGGAGACTGAGCAGGCTACAATTTTAGTAGACTCCTGAGGTGGAAAAGACTGCCCCCTAGTGGAGACCAAGCAGACATCAATTAAGGTCTTTGACCTCTGAGGGAACACATGTCTGTCCAGCCAGGTCGGGTGTGAAGCTTCCTATGTAGCATGTTGCATGGACACAGAAACTCACTTAATGGCATTAATTCTGACTTAACATGACACCACTCAAGTGTTTATTTTTACCCACAGTGGTCCCTAGGTCTTGTGTGTACAGTGTCTGGACACACGATACACTTTTACTGGCATGTGTTTGGTCATATTAGCAATTAGCAATTGGCCAGGTCATTCCCAGTGAGTGTATCACAAGCAGCAGTGATGTCCAGAATATCCAGGACATTTTCCACTCTTCAGTTGTAGTTAACTCTATAAGAACCTGCAGGCGCTTTGGGGATAACTCTAGTCACAGCTTATCCAAAGATGACAGTGTGTCCCTGTGCTTTCCTGCAAGGAGATGGGAGGAAGAGCAATGTCAGCAGTGTGTGTGTGTGTGTGTGTGTGTGTGTGTGTGTGTGTGTGTGTGTGTGTAGGATAGTCCTAGTGAAAATTCACTTTAGATCAATCAGTGAAAACGTTGCCTTCTGGACAATGTCACATTTTCTGTGAGTAGGGGATGCTCAGATGCCTCATGAGTGGTGAAGCCTTGGAGTGACAATTCACAAGAGCTCAGTCTAAGCCCTGCAGTCAGAGTGGATCTGGTTGCCATCACTTGGAAGTGCTTGTGACCAACCATCCAGGTGATCCAGGAATTGGACTTAACACTGCCTTCGTGTCTGTGGTTCCTCACTTAGCTCTTGTACGATTGAGTGATGAAACAAATTTCTCCAGGAATCCTGTTAGGCAAATACGGCTTCTAAACTTACTGTAGCTTCTGTTACAGTGCCCGCCTGTCTGCATGGGGCAGCCTCTGAACCCCTAGAAATGAGCACTTCTGGTGGCAAGTGGAAACGTGTGCTGTCAGTGTCTGACTCACCCAGCTGCTGAGAGCCCAGGACTTGGGGCTTTGTTGTCTTAACTAAGTGATGAGAAGCCAAAGCAAGCACTGGTTAGAAGCCCTTGGTGGTGGAAATGCATGTCTATCAATGTTCTGTTAGAGTTCACATCATTTCCCCTGCATGGTGTGTCTTAGAGTGCAGAGCTTTTAATACTAGAGGCTGTGAGGGCTCTGCAAGCACCAGGCAGCCGCCCAAGCTCTCCCTGGGTCCGTGCTCAGCAATAGATTCACGTCCCCTCCAGTTAGGTGCTTGGCACTGCACACCATAGACTCTGACAGGTAATGGACCTGGGCCAGTCCTCGGCGTTCCTTCACATTGCATAGCTTGTCATTTCACCACGGACTAACTAAGCACGAACATCCGCCAAGGCACTTCCCGAGGACTTAATTAATTCTTACTGTGCTTGACCCTGGATTAACATCAGCTCGATGTTTATGAACCACTGATTTCTTCATCAGAAGTTGAGAATTCCTACCCAGGCCAGGGGAACTTGATATTCCTTTCCAGGATTGTCCTCTCATACTAAACAATTAGCTGCAAATGACAAGACTTAAGGTAGCCGTGGTTAAAGATCATTTGAGAGTTCAGTACAATAGTAACGCATTGGGCAGGAAAGGTTCCTTGTGTCTGTTTCATATAAATTTTACAAGCTGGTCTTGCTATGCTGTCAATGCTGACCAGAACTGCCTGGCTCAGGTGATTTTCCTGCCGCAGCCTGGTGATTAGCTAGGACTCTGGGGAGGGTCGTTAGGCCTGCCTCTTGCATATACCAAGTTTTACTGGGGGGCTGGAGAGATGGCTCAGCATCTGTGAGCATGAGCACCTGCTGCTCTTACAAAGGACTGGATTTGCTTCCCAGCACCCATGGCAGCTAACTGCAGTTCCAGAGTATCCCGCACCTTCCTCTGGCACCTGCATGCAGGTAGCACCCATACACATACACAGGTGCCCACACATACACATAAAATAAATATTTTGGAAACTTCTTATTTGAGAAGTGGAAGATTCATAAGTTGGGCAGCTACCGGAGCCAATGGAAGTTGACAACCCTACCCAGCAGTGTGGGAAAGGAAGATGTGGACAGAAAAAGGAAGTGATGTACGGAAGCAGCTGTGATCGACTTTGCCTACACTTTTTCCTATTTGGACATATCTACACGTTGGGCAGCCCATGAGGCTGGCCATTTGCTATGACAGAGACACTCGGAAGGTTACAGCAGGCTGACAGGTTGTGCTAGAGTTGCTTACATATTGAGGTAGCTACGGACCAAGTTACTTTGAGTAATAGATTGCATTCCTTCACATTTTTAAAGCCACGCTGTGCCTGTGCATGTAACATTTTGTTAGGAAGAATGACACCCTGCAGTTGAGATGGCTGAGGGTGTCCTTGACGAAAAACATAGATTTGAGCAAGCTCAGATGACTTCTCTCCTATGCACTGCATATGTGCAGAACCCAGTGCACCAGAGACTGTTGTTTTGATAATATAAAAATCAGAGCAATCTGATAATTAATGTTTTGATATGCAAATTCTCACATTAGAAGTGCCTCTAATATACTTGCAAATACTATACTAAAAACTTATTTCAAAAATAAGGTTAATGACACATCCTATAAAATATTGCAACTGGTGAAATGACCCAGCTCTTTAAGACATATGTCTGATGGCCTGAGTTTGATCCCCAGAAGCCACAAGGTGGAAAGAGAGAACTGACTTACACAGGTTGTCCCCTGAGCTAGACATGCACACCATGGCACACACATCTGTGCATGCACACACAGTAAATAAATGAAAAAATAAAAAATAAGCAATCATCACTTTGTGGTGCTGGACATTAAACTTGCACTTGTACCTGCTAGGCAAGCCGTCTCCCACAGAGTTCCATCCCCAGCTCTGTATGAGCTTTTAATCCAGAGTAGCCATTAAGGTATTGTCAAATGGGAACTAATACCAAAAAGGCCACAGACTTAAAGGACTTTTGAAAAATTGAGAGGTTTGAAACAGAGAAAAGCAAGGTCCATGGCTGTGGTAACCTTAGTATATTGAATATTCCTCCTTGCTGTGGGCCTTAAAGTCCATCTCTGCCTTGTTACCACTCCTCGCTATCTTTTTTTACAATGGCTATAACTAGATACATTTTCTTTGTTTGTTTGTTGTCTTTGCAAATTGCAGGGAGTGAGTGTTGCTGTGCTAGGACCCACGTTCCCAGACCTGGCAAGAAATGTGAACAGAGACGTCAGCAGCCTTTCGGAAATATTCGTGGGCCGTGCCCTTGGCTACTTGTGTGGCTCTGTGGTTGGCGGGGTGCTTTTCGACTGTATGAATCATTTTTTACTTTTGGGTGAGCTAACATTGATTTTCGCTCCATTGTTTCTGTCAGTAAGTATGCAATTTGTCTCTAAATATGACGGCAGTAGCCTGGAGATGTTGACAATTGAAGTACACTGTTTTGCTGTCCCCCACTACTGGGTTGCCAGATTCTACTGGCCCTGAGACAGTGACAGGGAGCCCTCTGGAAACTTGACTGACCCTGTGGTGAGTGTGTTAGCATTCCCAAATCTTGCCAGCCTCCACCGAAACCCAGGCTCCATTCCAGACACACACAGCTTGCCCCCGGAGTTGCCACAACGAGGTTCCCAGAGCTGCAGAGGTAAGAAACTGCTCTGGGAACCTGGATTGGACATGAAGGGGCAGGGAAGGTTGATGAACTAACCCAGGCTGCATTTTTTTTCTCTGCTATCCTATGTCAGAGATGTGCTCAACCACACCTGGAAGCTGGTGGGAAAGCCTTTACCATACATGCTTTGAATAAGGCAAACCACTTTTGTGTCTGAGGGAACAGTCTATTATTCCTGGTTAATAAATAAGAGATCCCTCTTATTTCAAAGTGGACTGGAGAATATATATAATGAATTATATGGGTATAAGTTTTTGTTTGCAGAGAATCCTGTTGCACAGGTCTCTATCACTGACCTAAATCCTAGCCCAGAACTATGCCTTGTATTTTCCTCCCGATTCCACAAACTAACTTATTTAAAGTTTACTACTAACTCATCATCCTTTTGCTTTTTTGTTATGCCATATGTAAACATTTCTTTTGTGTCTTGGATTTTTGTTTTGTGTGCATGCGTGAGTGCGTGCGTGAGTGGTGTGTGTGTGTGTGTGTGTGTGTGTGTGTGTGTGTGTGTGTGCATTCATGCTCATATGGGTGTGGGCTCATGTATGCTTAGATATGTGTGAATGGGTATGGAGGCCAGAGGTGTCTTCCTTGATGACTCTACTTTATTGTTGGGAGCAGGCTCTCTCACTGAACCCATGGCTCACTGACTTGAGTAGTCTAGCTAGCCAGCTTGCTCCGTGGAGCCTCCAAAACTCGGGATTACAAGCTGCCATCATGCCCTCCCAAACCCCCTTCTGCCCCAGGGTTTCTTTGGTAGCCCTGGCTGCCTTGGAACTCACTCAGTAGACCAGACTGGCCTTGAACTCAGAGATCCACCTGCTGCTGCCTCCCGAGTGCTTGGGACTAAAGACACCCAACTTCCACCCAACTTTTATGTGAATTCTGGGGATCAGAACTTTGGTCCTCACACATGCATGGTGCATGCTCATTCTCTTGAACCAGCTCTCTAAATGCTCCCCTCTATTTGGGTTGTTTTTTATTCTTTAAAATTCATTTAAAATTATTGTGCACCTTCCAGAGCACTCCCGGGGAGTCAGAGGACAACTTTCAGAACTGTTTCCTCCTTCTGCATGTGGGTTCCTGGGTTCTAACGCAGGCTGTCCTGTTTCTGGGTTCTAACGCAGGCTGTCCTGTTCCTGGGCTCTAATGCAGGCTGTCCTGTTCCTGGGCTGTAATGCAGGCTGTCCTGTTCCTGGGCTCTAACGCAGGCTGTCCTGTCCTGGGCTCTAACGCAGGCTGTCCTGTTCCTGGGCTCTAACGCAGGCTGTCCTGTTCCTGGGCTCTAACGCAGGCTGTCCTGTTCCTGGGCTCTAACGCAGGCTGTCCTGTTCCTGGGCTCTAACACAGGCTGTCCTGTTCCTGGGCTCTAACGCAGGCTGTCCTGTTCCTGGGTTCTAACGCAGGCTGTCCTGTTCCTGGGCTCTAACGCAGGCTGTCCTGTTCCTGGGTTCTAACGCAGGCTGTCCTGTCCTGTTTGGCAGCACACAGTCACCTTGCAGCCCTCCTTTGGTTCTTAAGTGTAAAACATTTAAATAAACAGCTTTTACTTCTTTTGCTGTGAAATTTGGCTTCGTTGTATGATTTGAAGTTTGATTCTAGCAATGATAGAATTGCATTCACTTTATAACCTTCTATATCTTATAATCCATAAAGATTACACAAGATTTGAAGGGTGTGACTGCTTGTAGAAGATACAATGCTCACTCCCACAAGGTTACCCTCTTTTCATTTGCTCTCATTTGCATTTGGGGATGCTGTGTTGACCTAACTCCTGATGCACAAATACTGTTTTTTACAGCTGCCTTTCTTTCAACGTTGTCTTCTCAGGGCTGTCAAACCTGCTCACCTCAGCCGGTCTTTACCTGACTCCATTCTGTAAGACAGCAGTCTTACTTACTGCCATGATGTCTGTCACAGGCATCTCATTTGGTGTTCTAGATACAGGTCAGTGAATCACTCCATGTCATATCTGGGGACGGGACACTACTGCTAGGAAAAGTGGAGTAGGATGTATTCAATTGTCCCTTGTGATGGACTTGAACTAACAAGGAGTTGCTGATCTGCATTTATCCAACTCAGAACCAGCCTGCTAGCAACCACTCTTCTTGTAAAGGAGAGAGTCAATTTTCTAAGCATCTAACTTAGAGATTTTGTCCTATAAGAGATTGTGGGTTGTTGCTATCAGGACCCAAACGGGGGGGGGCAGAGCCTGTGTTTTGTATTGCTTTCTTTTCTTTGTTTTTTGCTCTTTGCTTTCTCAAAAATTGTGTTTACAGTAAAGCCTCTGCAATGTCACCATGTCTTTGAAAACCTACAGCAGTAGGGGAGGTAACACAGTAGGCAGATCCGAGACCTCACTGGCCATGTAGCCTAGTCAAAATGGCAAACTTCTTAATCAATGAGAGACATTGTCTCATGACCATAAGGCAGGACCTGATGGAAGATACTAGACATCTACCTGTGGCCTCTGAATGTGCACACAAGTGTATGCATGCCCACACACTTGTATTTAGCACACCACACACACACACACACACACACCTAAATGATATATGTGATTTTTTTTACTTCCAAATTCCAGCCTTCTATCCCTCATTTCTCTATCTAATGTTTTCTTATAGATGTGGAATTTATACTTTTTTTTTCCAAGACAGGGTTTCTCTGTATTGTTTTGGAGCCTGTCCTGGAACTCACTCTGTAAGACCAGGCTGGCCTCAAAGGAATTTATTCTTTAAGCTTTGTTTGGACTTGACACTTTGGACTTCTCATCTTGTAGGTCCTCTGATAGCATTAAAAGCAGATTCTGAAATATGTATTATTTCCTGTAATAGGCACACCAGGACCTTTGGAGTATTCAGGTTTCTGAATGGGTATTATCTATCTGTTTAAACATAAATAAATAATACATTTACTATTGCAAGTACAAAAAGGGTTGGTAATGTGTCTGAAGTATATTATATACATTTGCATATTATTTAATATAGTACAAAAATAAATACGAGTATTAAATAAAATTCCCCAGTGCAGAGTCAGCCTATCTTATAAACTCTTTGCTAATGTGCATGGCTCTAAGAGGTAGCAGCTGATCAGATTGCTGACTTCCATGTGTAGGTATGAAATGATGTGTGCAGCAAATGCATCACAGTACTGAATCGGGTGCAATCTTCAGTAATTTAGAGCACTTATCATGCTTGTGCCATGTAATACAGACATGTACCTTTGGTGGAGTTTCTTAACTAACATATGTATTAGCTAAGTTACCATGTTTAACTTAAGTCATTTCTTTAACTTGTAGGTGGGAACGTCCTCATCTTGGATCTTTGGGGTGACAAAGGAGCCCCATACATGCAGGCCTTGCACTTCAGTTTCGCCTTGGGTGCCTTCCTGGCTCCCCTGTTGGCTAAATTGGCCTGGGGAACATCAGCATCCACTCAGAACCACACAGAGCCTGTCTTTGACCGTTCAGCCCTGAACCAATCCTCTGAAGCCACCTCAGACTCTCTGTTTGCAGTTCCTGAGGACATGAACCTGCTGTGGGCATATGCTTCCATCGGCACCTATGTCTTAGTAGTTTCTGTCTTTCTGTTTGCTCCATTCTTTAAGCAAAGCTCAAGACAGAAAAAATCCACGGCATCTGCTCAGAGAGCTCGAAGAGCTAAATATCACAGGGCCCTGCTCTGTCTCCTCTTCATCTTCTTCTTCTTTTACGTTGGAGCCGAGGTGACATTTGGCTCTTACATATTCTCCTTCGCCACCACCCATGTTGGCATGGAAGAAAGTGAAGCAGCGGGCTTGAACTCCATCTTCTGGGGGACCTTTGCTGCCTGCAGGGGCCTGGCCATCTTCTTTGCAACATTCTTAAAGCCCGGAACCATGATTGTGTTGAGTAATATTGGCAGCCTTGTCTCGTCTTTCTTTCTGGTGCTTTTTGACAAGAGCCCTCTTTGTCTCTGGATCGCAACTTCTGTGTATGGAGCCTCGATGGCAGCCACGTTTCCCAGTGGCATTGCCTGGATTGAGCAGTACACCAGCATCAGCGGGAAATCTGCAGCGTTTATTCTGGTTGGTGCTGCCCTGGGAGCAATGGCTACGCCTGCACTATCTGGAATTCTTCAAGGACACTACCCAGATCTGCCGATAATTCTGTACACTTGTCTGGGATCCGCAGTATTCACAACTGTTTTATTTCCCATGATGTATAAATTAGCCACCTTACCTCTGGATTGCAAGCAGAGAAGAGGCATAAACAGTGAGGACCAGAAATTTTTACCTTCTAGCTCTGGGCTTCAAGGGAGAAAATAAAGGGATGAAGAAAAATGCAATTAAATGGGAAAAGCAAGAGTAGGGACCTGAAGGCTTTGCTTCCTAGCTCTGAGCTAAACAAGAAAGCTAAATGAAGATGGGGAGGGTTGGGGTGTGTAATGGATTTTGAAGTGTTTAAATGAGGCATTTTCTAATAGGAATATAACAGAGATTATTTTATATAACCTATAGCTGAGGTCTCCAAGCAACTCTCCTGAAATGCTCCGTGGCCTGCATCCTTTTCAGGTAACAGTGAGGATTCAGTTAAGAATCACCAGGGCAGAGGGATGGAGAGACAAAATGGGCTGGTGACTGAGTGGCTCCTTAGAAGCCTGTCAGAGCCGAGTGCTAGATGTTCAGCATGTTTCAGAAAGCCCAATCCAGGCCCATTTATACCCAGTGGTGAAATGTTGGGAAGCGTTTGAGTCTCGGGGTCTCCCATAAACTACCAGGTGATCTAGTTCTGGGCCTCGTGTTTGACAGGAAGCTGGTTAAGTAATATTGTGTGATTCCCAACCTTCAAAGAGTTCATAGAAGGAATCTGCTGGTGTTTTGTTTTGTTTGAGACAGAGTGTGTCTGTGTAGCCCAGGCTGTACTCAACTTTGCAATTCTCCTGTCTCAGTCTCCTGACAGGGAGCTCTCAATGAGGGAAAGCCATGAGTGGGTTGTATTTGTTGAACAGATAACCAGTTTTCTCGTTCCACCTGAGAAGCTGGGGGTGCAATTCATGAGACAGTGTCCTAGACAATGGGGAGGAGTTTTTATGCATTGCTTACTCTATCTGTAGGTTTGAGCAAAGGATGCTAATGACTCATTTGATTGGCTTTTCCTTGAATAGAACACGTAGTTCAGGAGACCTGCTTCCAAGGTCCCCTGAGACTTAACATTGTCCTCATTGAAGTCATCTCCACAACCCATGATTCTAGGGGGAAAAAATACCAGGACTTCCAAATTAAAATCCACAACTTCTACAGTTTCTATAAGACATCTCTGAGAACTTAATGGAATTGTCAGCCCATTCTTCATTTCAATGAAGAAGTGAAACATAGACCATAAAGAGCTTTCAGATGGGCTACCCATCTAATACATTTAATGCTATGCTTTAGTTTTAATTTTCTGAAAAGTGTGATTTTATAAAGCTGCATTTCATCAACTCTACTTTAAAAGTATGATACTCCTTATAATAAATGATTGTTCAGCATTGTGGCAAGATTAATCAATTCTCTCCATTTACATATATAAGCTTTTTAATCACTGTGCCATCTCCCTAGCCACCATGTCAATTTGCAATTGTCACCTGAGGCTCCTCGTCCCTGAGTTTCAGTATCTAGGAAACCAAAGAAAGGTGTGGAAGTGGCTGATGGCCTAAGAGTTAAGGATGAGAAAGTCTGTTTTACATGTGTGTGGCAAAACTGGTATGGGCCATCTGGATAAACAACTAGAACTGATGAATGATTGGGTCTGGGTATTATTGTTTCTAAACTTGAGTTTCAGTAGTTTGGAATAGTAATAGCATCATAAGCACAGTAAAAACTGACAAATGTTCCCAAGCTTTATGTTGACCAATATTGTTTTTCTGCACTGCAATATGTTTGTTTACTTTCATCTCATCTCTGTAAATCTGAAATTTTGATGAAAGTGATTTTTTTTAAGTGAAGTGTAGTTCTTTCGGTGCTGGGGATCAAACCCAGAGCCATGTACACACAAGGCAAATGCTATACTCTGTCTGCTTTCCAGCCCCAAGACAGCGCCTTTCTCGACAACTGCCCTTAATCTCAGTAAGCTGCTATTCATTGGTTTATGTCGTTCACTTTAGAAGCTGGCTAGTCTTCCACCGCACTCTTGCTCAGAGCAGGGAAAGGGCTTCAGTATCACTTGTTGCTTTGCTCAAGTTGTCTCAGGTACTCTTCTACGGTCGTGACAAAGCATTGTGACCAAGACAACGTAATCTGGGACTCATGGTTTCAGAGGGTTAGAGTCCATAACCATCATGGTGAGAAGCATGGTATCAGACAGGCAGCATAGCACTGGACCACTATCTGAGAGTTTACATGTTTAGACAACAATCACAAGGCAAGAGAGACAAAGAGAGAGAGAGACAGAGACAGAGAGAAACACAGAGAGAGAGAGACAGAGAGACAGAGAGAGAGACAAAGAGAGAGAGACAAAGACACAGAGAGAGATAGAGAGACAGAGAGAAAGAGAGAGAGAGAGAAAACACGCTAACTGGAAATGGCGTGGGCTTTTTGTTTGTTTTTGGTTTTTTCTTTCTTTCTTTCTTTCTTCCTTCCTTTCTTTTCTTGAGATAGGGTTACTCTGTGTAGCCCTGGATGTCCTGGAACTAGCTTTATAGACCAGGCTGGTCTTGAACTCAGGGATCTGCCTGCCTCTGCCTCCAGAGTGCTGAGATTAAAGGTATGTGCCACCGCCACCCAGACATGAGCTTTTGAAATGTCAAAACCTACCCCCAATGACATACGGCCTCCAACAAGTCCATACCTCCTGTTTTAGAGTTTTGTTCCCATGAAGAGTCACCATGACCACAGCAACTCTTTAAAAAAAAAAACATTTAATTGGGGCTGGCTTGCAGTTCAGAGGTTTAGTCCATTACCCTCATGACAGGAGGCACGGCAGCACACAGGCAGACTTGATGCTGGAGAGGTAGCTGAGAGTTCCACATCTGGATCAGCAGGCAACAGAAAGAGAGAGTGACACTTGGCCTGGCTTGAGCTTTCAGACGCCCAAAGTCCACTCACAGTAGCACACTTCCTCCAACAAGGCCACACCTTCCAACAGTGGGGGTTATTCTCATTCAAACCACCATACCTACTAATTATTCTAAAACAGCCACCACCTGGGGAACAAGCTTCCAAATTTTTGCGCCAATGGGGACCATTCTCATTCAAATACCACTGTCCTAGACGGGAGCAGGGTTTTCTGGCCACTTTGAAGCTTGTTAAACATGGGTTCTGCCTTCAACAACTTCTTGAAGAGATTCAAAGATGGAGCTCAGAGAGAGAAACATGGCAAGAAGAACATGGAATAAATTAGAAACCCACAATGAACAATTCGCTTGGATTCCACAAGCCAAAGTATGAACAGCTTTCTGTAACTATAACAAATACTTGGGATGATCGGCCTATAAATGGAAAAGGGATTTTAGGCTCGTAGTTTTGGTGATTCTGGTCCATGATTGCTTGACTCTGCTGCTCTTGGGCCTGGGACAAGAGTATAAAACAGAATAAACTCCAGTGCACATATGATCCAAAGTCATCTATGCCCAGGATGCGGAAGAGGGTGGAAAGGGACCAGAGTCCCTAATCCTTTAAGAGAAGGAAACACAGTGACACAAAGGCCTCCCACGAAGTAGCACTTCTTCAAGTTCCACTACTTCTGAATGTCCCACTCTAAGGACCACACATCTAATCGTTGGAATGCTGGGGACATTTGAGATTCAGACTATGCTATTCTGCCCTATTCCACAAAGAGCATATCCATTTTACAGCACAAAAATGCCAGTCACACTCATCAGTACCTACACCTTCAGCATTCTAGTATTGTTCAAAAGTCCAAGTCCACAGGCTCCACCTCTGGGAACCAAGCCCCTAATATGTTGGCCTTTTGTGGACACTAAGGAGTCAAACTCATAATCCTCAGCTCCTAAAGATCATGTCCACATCACTCTCCCAAACGTACACCCTCAAGATGCAGCCAGTCTATCTCCAAGACTCTTCATGGTATTCACAAGTCCAGTTCCTGGTACTACTCAAAAGTCGAAGGCCCAAATCCTCTCTGAGACTCAGGGCACACTCTTAGCTTTGAAGGCCTGTAGAAATAAGAGGGCTGGTGAAACTTCTTAGAGACAAAGCACTTGCCCAACATGTCTGAGGCCCTGGGATCAATCACACAAATGAAGATGAAGTTTCCCTATACGAGGCTGGAACATGCATACAGTCAATACACCATTCATTGGAGAGGGATGAGGCAATAGGAAGGCACAAACAGACAAGGACATATTCCACAGCTTCATGTAGGGAACAGGCACATCGTGAACAGGGTCAGGAAATGGCTTGCATGTCCTGGGCAGCCATGCTTACTAGTCTCGCTTGTTGCAGCACTGGTGACCACACTTTGGGGCAGACTTCCCTCGCTGCCATGCCACAGGTATCTCACGGTCTTGGCATCTACCTGTAGTCTCCACTGCAGCTTTGCCTTCATTCTCACAGTCCTGTGAGGGAACGTTTGCAGGACTCTCATCCTGTCACACAGTCCTGAACTCCTGGGCTTCCTCTGACATGTCTGTAGAAGGTTAGAGAGATGGTCCTGTGCAGGTGTGAAAACCCAAGCTCAAATCTACAAACGCTAGTCACGTAGCGACGGAGTCTGTAATTGCAGGGCTTCTACAGAAGTGTGGGAGCAGAGCCAGGAGAATCCCACTGAGCCTCCCGACCAGCTTCTCTGGTGTATGTAGCTCAAACACAACATAGAGACTGTCTTAAGCAAGGTAGGAGGCAAGTATCAATGCTGGGGATTGTCCTCTGATCACCACATACAGGCTGCAGCACTCACATGTGTGTGTATGTGCAAGCACACACATACGCACACACCAAAACAGTCATAAAATTAAAATGTGGGCAAAATAAAACTAATCCCACATGCTTGTGACGCAATATCACATGAATGATGCTGATGTCTGCTGCCATTGTAGACTATACCAGCATCCATGTGGACCACAGCTCTGAGTGTCTTGTTGGCTGACCATGGGAAAGCAATCTGTAGGCATCTTTGGGAAAACATGGTACCCCAGGGCTCATAAGGGAAACATTTTAGAGTTTTTGCAGTTGGGGCTGCCTTGGGGGTTGTAGATATGGCCTCAGTGCCACCTGTTTGTACCTTTTCTAAGTTTCTATTTACCGGTGTGAATTCATTCCTTTTGGAATGATTACAATTGCTCCTTAATCTGTCTGGAATTCCTTCTACTCTCTTCTTTTTGCTCCTGAGTGTCACCATAAATTTAACAAAAAGCACCCAGTAAGGCTCTAAACACTGTGCTAACTTGAAATCTCCCTCATCGGGAAAATTCCCTACAAAGTCTGGGTTGCACAAAGCTGCATCTTTTTGCCACTGTATAACCAGTGGTCTAGCTTAACTCCCAATGGAGTCTCCTTTTTCATCTGAAATCTCATTAGATTTTGCCTTCTCTGTTCACACTTCTATCCGAATTTTGGTATTCAGTCTTTAGTTTTTCAGGGTGTAAAAGCTTCTAAAGACTCACTGAATAACGATGCATTGTAGCAGCAGGAACTTCTTATACACAGTTTGTCCTGAACAGTTTTCATTACTGTAATGATTACAACAACAATGAACTTATAAAGACGGGCTTATTTTGGCTCACGGTTTTGGAGGCCTCAGTCTATGATTGGAAGACTACTGTGGAGAGCACATAGCGTGGACTATGAGGCACTCACTCAGCAATTAGATTTCCCACAGAGATTTGCCTTTTGAGTATACTGGGCTTATTCATACAAACATTCTTTACAGTAACTGTTATTATAAAGCTTACAGTAGTTTCATGTAAACAGACTTCTCAGAGCTGGGAAATAGTCACTGGGGCTGCTGTAGAGTTCCTCTGGGGAATCTTCTCCAGTAAGAATGCTCTGGGAACTTTGGAGCTCCAGCTGCATCTGTGATGAGGTCCCTCAGCAGTGACAGGCCTGGAGGATGGCACTGTGGAAGTTCCAGTCTATCATCGAGAATGTTGTCATGTGAGCTCAACAACAGTGCTGGAAACTCATGGTTGCCAAAGCCAGAGTCACACAGAGGCCAGTTGCAAAAACCCCTTGCAGATGGGGGCCCACACAGGCTTGAGGTACTGTGTCAAGAGTGCACATCAGGGTGATCCTAGGAGCCACACCCAAAGCTCCAATTCTTGAATTCTTCTTGCGGGTGCTAGGTCTATGCTACTAGAGTTCACAGCTTAGGCTCGACTCATATCTGGGCTGCCTTGCAGCTGATTCCTATCTTGCAAATACTGCAATATTTCAAGTCATACAAAATGGTTTTAAGCTACATAAAATATTTCAGTTATGTTCCTAACACTCCATGGGTCTTGGCCTGTGTCGAAAGAGTGGTATCGCATGAGGTCAGTGGAACCACTCACCTCACAGCCAAGAAGCAAGAGTGAATAGGTAGCTCCAGGCACAATCACATTCTAGGGGACATCCTTAATGACCTAACTCCCTAGTAGGGTCCTTGTAGGTAGGCCCAAGAGTGCTACTACTTGGGCCGTGCTTCTAACATTAAGGTCTCTGGGAGACATAAAAATCCAAACTGTGGTAACCACATGGAATCACAGGCATTGTAAACTTGAAAATATATCCCCATATTATAAAAAAAATTAAAAAGGAGTTACTATAGTGGGATGTCTTGGTAAATGTCTATAAATGTATTGTTATATGGTTGAGGGTCACAGTTGATTTACATATTTCTGAGGATATTTAACACAGTGCTCATGTGATAAATATGGATAAACCTGTGGGGGAGGTTCCAAAAAAAAAGATTATAATACTAAGCCTGGGATTTGTTCAAAGGGCCAAGAGGACTGAGGCAGATCCAACTCTCAGTCCGGTGTCCTGACTTGCAGGGAACTCTGCCCTGAGGATGTACTCTCCTAGATCTAAGCATCCTTTGGGCTTTCTGCCCTGAGGATGTACTCTCCTAGATCTAAGCATCCTTTGGGCTTTTAACTCGATGAAATATTACTTAGAGGGAGAAGCATTTCAGAAATAAATGGTTACCTTAAAAGTGAGCAAGAAAAGACCCTGCTTGCCACATAAAAAATATCAACGAAGGGAAGAAATACAGGCAGGTTCCAAGCTGCCTTTCATGCATTCAGTGGAAACCCATCAAGGGCTTTGCATGGTTGCCGTGCTCACCAAGGTCCCAACAAATCTTCAGATGTTGACGGCGCAACAAGGACAAAATTGCTTTGTGAAGCCCCATGTATGGGAGCTGGCAAGGTTTTATTCTTAGATCGGAGTCAGTTACACAACACTACCTTTTCTCTTGACATTCAGACTTTTTCCCAGGCTTCTGCCACACCCAGAATCCATAAGTTCCAGGAGAAAGGACTGAGGGGAAGCATGAATGCGTGCATGAAAGTGCATGCATGTGCAGATGTCAGGGTCCTCCAGCCATCAGTCAGCTAGGCTGTATCACGTACTCATAGAGAAGACGTGACACTAAGACCACCCTGCCACCCCTTCTGACATAAAGCAAATTCCAAGTAACAAGCCTGTGGTTTACCTGTCAGTTAAAGATTAGCTTAATTGGAAAACTACAAGGTCCTCAGGAGATAGGCCTGAGCAGTTGTAAATTGTAATAGATAGGATCGGACCCTGCTGTCAGGTTACCAAGCAACATAGAAGTTCCTACCCCTGACCTCTTGCCCTGTAGATTAGGTAGCCAGGCAACACAGCACACTACCTCTCCCACTGACCTCTTGCCCCTGCAGCAGCAAGTACACCTTTCCCTCTTCCCCTCCTCACTTCTCCTATATAAATCCCCTTTGTGATGAAATAACGTTTTCGCCTTGATCAGAATCCTGTCTTGGCGCCCATTCCTGTATCCCCTGTCCTCCATCTTTCTCCTAGGTGTCCACCAGACCCACGTTGAATGTCCTGCGGGTCGGGACACACAGAGGCCTGAAGTTGATGTCAACAAAGATTGGGTTATTTAGACAGAGATCGGACATGAGCTTCAGGCCTCTGCACACGCATGCACTTGCATACTGTAGAGAGTTAGGATGTGACCGCTCCAAGGTACAGCCGAGGAGAAGGTTTTTATTGTAGCTATGAGGGAGAATTCAGCCAGAGGTGTCTGCAAGAGTCCAGAGCAGAGAGAGAAAGAATACATTGAACATGGTCAGCAGACTGGACAGGGCCAAGAGAGGTGGGGGGAATGAGTGAGGAAGACCAGAGAGAGAGAGGTAAGAGAGGGGGACCAAGAGAACACATGTCTGAAACGACAGGATTATATAGGAATGAGAAGCTGGAGAAAACTAATCCCAAGAGCTAGAGAAGTCCTGGCCTGTGAACCTGTATGGGCCATTGGTACCCGCAAGACTGCAACACCTCGAGAGCCTCAGGAAGTACAGGAGAAGCTCCGGGATGGCTGAAATCCAATGTCTCTGATGTGGAGGCTCAAAGCACCGGAATCGTTTATGGAGGTTCTGTAACTGGAGCAACCAGCAAAGAGCTGGCACGCCAGCCTGATGTGGATGGCTTCCTCGTGGGTGGTGCTTCCCTCAAGCCTGAGTTTGTGGACGTGATCAATGCCAAACAATAAGCACCAGCATCTCCCCTACCCTCCAATGGGTGAGGACTAGGCTGCCCAGGAGCTTAGGAACTGCTCCCACCAGTCACGTGCTTCTGATGTCATCTGTCCAGTCTTGTGTCCTAATCCACACTGTACCTTCCCAAATCTTTTACACATCCCTGTAATGGTCGGGACCAGGTAACCCTTTACCACTTACAATGGATGAAATAATGTCACCTATTTCACCAAGGTGGCTTCCTGGCTGGAGGGGCAGGAGTGGAACAAACTCTGTCCCTGCAGGTCCTAGCAAGGGCAGGAGAGTAAAATCACCTTCCTTTTCCTTCTCGGGGCACACGGAGGCCAACATCCTCTTGCTCTCTAAGAGGTCAGGGATGTTCCCCTCTCCCACCGTGCCAAAGCCCTAGTATTGTGTTTGTGAGCCATCTTACTTGTAAGGGAAATAAAGGCCTGGTCCAAAAAAAAAAAAAGCAAAAAACAAACCACACACACACACAAAACCAAGAGAGCCATTGGAGAGATAGTAATCAGAGGAAGATGGAGGAAGATGGGGGCGGGGATTGAGATATTTCTGAGGCAAACTAGAAAAGCTTAATGAGCAAATGGACAAAACTGGAAAGGTGCTTGTAAGAAAGGGTGACTCAAGGGTTTGAAATCTGGGGATCTAAGTGGATAAGAGCAGTAAGATGGACAAGACGTTTAATATAAAGTTAAAGGAAAACCTCACAATTTGAGAATGGGTTGCCTTGAGTAAAGATCTAAGCTGGAATCTGGAATCTGGTAAAGATGAGTCCCTCTGGGCTGGTGTGTGGCTCAGCAGGTAAAAACCCTGACTTTTAAGCCTCACCTGAGTTTAATTCCTGTTGTCTGCACAGAGGAAGGAGAGAATTGACACCCTCAACTTGTTTCTGACCTCCATGTGCACATGGTGGCAAGGTGCATTCATGTGTGTGGGCAAACACACACACACACACACACACACACAAATAAATGTAATTTTTAAAAATACAAAACTTTCGCCGGGCGGTGGTGGCGCACGCCTTTAATCCCAGCACTCGGGAGGCAGAGGTAGGCGGATCTCTGTGAGTTCGAGGCCGGGCTGGACCGACAGCCTCCAAAACAATACAGAGAAACCCTGTCTCATAAAAAACCAAAAAAATTTTTTTCCTTTGCTTGTATAAAAATTAAGCAATGGGGCAGGTGTTGTGGCCCAGAGGCAAGTGCATCACTATGAGTTTAAGGTTGGCACAGTCTACATAGTGAGTTCCAGGAGAGCTGGGGCTACACAGTAAGACCCTGTCTAAAATAACAATAAGCAAATAAACAAAGCTAACTACTAAGAAATGATGCAAGTTGAAATTCTTCACAACATTTGAGTTTTATACAGGAAGTGTACATAGTTGAGAAACCTCAGCTTTGTGTGTGTGTGTGTGTGTGTGAGAGAGAGAGAGAGAGAGAGAGAGAGAGAGAGAGAGAGAGAGAGAGAGAGAGAGAGAGAGAGAGAGAGAGAGAGAGAGAGCAAGCCTAGGGTATTGCTCATGTACTCTTTCACTGGGCTATACCCCCAGCCCCAGGTTGAGCTATATAAAACTGTTAATGTATACCCCAGTAACTTTTTCTCTGGCATTGGGCAGTTGTTACATACTATTTATGCCTCAATTGTTCTATTTGTAACTGGGCTAAGGTAGACCTAGAATGTAGTGAGTAAAAGGTTCAGGCATTACACTGGCCTGCCCTGTTACCTGGCAGAATGCAGTCAGGCAGCACTCTGGCCAGCCCAGGGTTCCATGAAAGCCAGTCTGCACGCAGGTGAAAGGACCCCTGCCCGCTTACACTCTCTTCTCTCTTCACTCTCTCTCTCTTCACTCTTGCTCTTCACCCTCTAGCTTTTTACTCTCTTGCTCTGCCCTTTGCCCTGTGCCTCCTGTGTCTCTCTCCCTCTTCCTCTCTCCCTCTCCAACCACTGTAATAAACTATGGTTAATGTACTCCCTGTGGTTCCTGCTGTATCTGTCGGTCCCAGTTCCATTTCTAATTTTTAAGGTTTTGCAAAGTGTTGCACCCTTCCCCCATAGGGTCTGTCTGCTGACCACTTGTACTTAGCTTTTAGCTAAACACTTCTCATCCCCCTCCTCTCAGCAATGCCTGCAGCAAGTTCCTGTTTTCTGTCCATTCCTTGTCTAAATGCTAATTCCTGTTTGGGGCCCACCCTTTGCCAGAGGGCCCTGGGAACGTGGGCTTCCACCTTGGGGATTTTCCACCATGCGTGTCTTTGGTATTTAAGGCTCTTCCCTTGTAAGAATGAATGTCATTCTCCTTGTAAGAATGAGCCGCTGTCTTTGTCTTCATTCGCATCCTTAGCTCTTTGCCTCGGATGGTAGTGAAGTATTGAGGCGGCGCCTTAGCCGCAAACACACCTGCGGCCGGCTCGCTACACAAAAGAACAACACTGAGGATTACCTGAGATAGCACATGTGAAAACTTACACATCACATGTAACAAGTATTTGTGGAATGAACAGAATGACAGACCAAGAAACACCAGCTATGGACAATGCATCTGGACACACGGGAATTTTGGGACACCTTCTAAGGGACAAAATCTCTGGGCTCCTTCTGTTCCCCACGTGACCTGGGCAGCATGGACCTGAGTTTCTACCCTGAAGTTTGTGGTTAGTTTTGGTCATCTTGACACAAACTAGAGTCACCTGGGGAGAGGGAGCCTTGATTGAGGAACTGCCTCCACCAGGTTGGCTTGTGGGCGTGACTTCCGGTCATTGTCCTGATAATGATGTAGATGGGAGGGGTTGGGAGGGCCCAACCCACTGTGGCCAGAGCCACCCTGTCAGGGTCATGGGTGTGTAAGAAAGCAAGGATGGAGATCAACACAGTAAGCAGCGCGCCCGGGTGTCTGTGTCAGCTTCTGCCTTGGCTTCCCTCAGTGGTGGACTGTAACTCAGGAGTGAAATAAATCCCCCACCAGGATGCTTTTGGTCGTGGTGTATTCCACGGCAACAGAAAATCACGCTAGGACACAGTTCTTTGCCCACATTTCCTCATCAGAGCTCCTCCATGTCTCATCTCTGTCTGGAGTCTGCAGTATTTGCTGAGACTCGGAGCTGAGGTTCCTCTAGCAGAGCACAGGAATTCAACTCTAAGCAGCAATAACGCAGTCATTGGGTACTCGATCCTCCCATCTCCCCCACAGGCACTGTTCGCTTTTCTAGAGCTGCATGGCCATTGCTGTGATAATGAAGTTGCCTGCACAATAGTCGTGTCCTCTCACGTCTCCTCGATGGTTGGATCTGCATTTGAAATGCCAACGCTGTTGCTCTGTGGATCAGAAGCAGCCACAGCTACTCAGCACACAGCCCAGGTCTTGGAATCTAATTATTTTCATCTTCTCACAGTGAGTTCACTTCTGAACAGCTGTCTGTTTCAGAGAACAGCATTTTCACTCATTCTTCAGACTGCCAACTGCAATGATTACTTACTTTGGATGTCTTTCTAAATCGAGGAATTCAAGAGCTCTTTCATTTATTTACCCAGTATGCAGGAGCTGATATTAGAACTAGAGGTTTTAAAAGCAGTCGACTAAGGTCAAGATTTGCCAGTCTTGAAAATGAAATGTCTTGGGCTAGGGAGCTCCGAGGTGGAGCAGCCCAAAAATGTTTTCACTTGTTTCTAGCTACACACTCTCTCTGAATCTTGCACTGTCAGTATATTTTTGGGACTTGGAATCTCTGTTCCTGACCAGAATTTGCTGGTGGCACTCTCACTTTTTCTGCAATATATCAGGTACATTCCAGTTTATACTGGATTGGATTGGTCTCTGCCATCTTAGCCACAGTGAGCGAAGGGAGCATTACCTTGCTCTCCTGTGATTACTGGTTACGATCTGCACTTGGTTACAAGTGAACTTGGTTCACTGTACATATGCTTGGCTTTGAGTCATAGAACCCGGCAGAGGGCAGGGGCTGGCAGGTGTGCTCAATGGTTTCCAGGGTCGTGCAGACAGCCCTCAGCAGAATGTACCATTGGGCTTGGAGAGGCGCAGTCACCGCCAATAGTCACACTTTTTTTTTGCTTTATTTTGAGACAGGGTATGGCTATGTAATCCATGTTGACTTCCAAATAGTCAAATAGTCGCCCTCTTGCGTTAGCGTCTCAAAAGCTGGAAAGACAGACCTGCATGCCACATTTTACCCTCCTCCCTTCCGAAGCTGCACTTCCAAATTTCTCCGCCACGCGGCACGTCTTTCAGCTGGTGTCTGCGGTTCTCACAGGTGAGATGCTGGCAGGAAAGAGACCAGCGTTCTCCAGGGAACCCCCTGGTTTCCAACTGGGGGCTCCGCCCTTTTTGGCTGGAGCCTCTTTTTCATCACGTGATCGCTCAGACTTGTGCAAGATGGAGCTTGACTGTCGACCTCTTGCAACACAATCGTGTACGAAGTCCAAGATTCCCTGGCCTGATTCTGACAGGTCCCTGGGGGAAGGTGACACGGGGTGGAACCTCCAGGTCTGGAAGGACAGGAGCCCCAGAAGGATCTGTCCAAAAGCTTGGCAGCAGCGGCGACACCATTAGCCTGGAGTGGCCAAGCTGGAGTTGGAAGTGGAGTTCCGTGGGTTTGGGGCCGCGCCTGTCGCACAGAGGCTCCTCCAGGCCGAGACCCCAGCGCAGAATGAACAGAAGGCGGCGACCTCCCGGAGGAGTGGCCGGGCCAGGAGCACGCTGCGCTGCTTCTCCACCGCGGTCCTGTATGCAGCCTTCCTGGGGCTGGTGAGAGCTGAGGCCGCACCCCTCCCAGGCTGGGCACGAGCCTCCTGCAGGGGACCTGCCTCCCCAGCTGGACTCTCACCTTCGCTCCCTGCACGTTCTGTGACTTTGAGCACTTCGGACCCATCAGCTATCTCGTGGGCGCTAATTTAATCACTGTGGGTTACTGTCCAGTTCGAAATTGATTGTGCTATTTTCTAATTGCCTCAAACTTTCCTGGCGTTGCCTGGGTCTGCAGCCACTGCACCTCGAACTATAACTTACTACACAATAAACTGACTTTTCTAGCCCTTCCACTTCTCGATGGCCACCCACTTGGTTTTGCAAATAGGAACCAGGCCCAAGAGGAATGAGGCTTTTTCCTGGTCATGCAGGTGTTTTAGTGGCGAGCCAGAATCTGTCTCCCCACGATTCTATTGAAACGAGCCCTGCAGCACCTTTCATGTTTTCTTAGAGCAAAATGAAGTGGTTTGGCCAATGCCTGTGTAAACGGTGGGAAATTCCGTGTTGCTTGGAAATTGGGACCTGAGGGAGCTGTGGGTTGGGTTCCCCCAAGACAAAGCTATTTTTCCCCTCTTTGAGAGCCTCTCAAGCTTGGAGAGACTGACTGAAGCTATAAGCACTGAAAAACTTTCTGTCACCACCATAATTGATTGATCTAAGTGGAATCTCCATTCTTTACACGGTTCTGCTTTTTCGTTCTTGTTATCTGTCTAAACTACAAAGGATGGCTGGGTAGGAACACTTATTGCCCCCCAACCCTTGGGAGGGCAGAGTCTTGCTATATATCCCAGGCTGGTTTCAATTCTGCATTCTCCTGCTTCTTCCTCCATGCCTGGCCCTGATTATATCTCCTGAGGGGATATGACACACTGGGAAATAACATGATGTCATCAAGAAAATAATACCATGAAACTCAGCGCAATCCTAATGGCTGTCTCTGGGAACCAAACTGAACATAATCAAATAACCCAAATATTACATTAAAATAGAGTTCAAATATTTTATTTCCTATTGGTCAGAATTGTAGTTTGGGTTGTCATGTGACTAAGGACTATAGCAAGCTGTGAAATCCACTGACTTAAAGTCTTTTTGTAGTTAGCCTGTAACACACATGGGAACCTAAAAACACACTTAACTAGCATGACAAGAAAGTCTTCGGACAGCCAGGCTTACAACCCACTATTCTGGATGCCAGCAAGCCAACTTACCTGCTCCCACAAACAATATGCCTTTCTTTTTTCTGAGTTGTTTCCTTAAGATAGTCACTCATTCATTCATTCAGCAACAGCACCACCAGATATTTTATTGATTGGTTTAGTACTATCATCATCATCATTTATTGTTATTGTTACTATTATCATTATTGTTGCTGTGAATTGAACCCAGGACCTTGTCCATTTGACATGCATGCTCTCCCGGTTCCTCAGCCACCCTTTTCATTACTTTTTTTCCCTACTGGGTCTCACTATATAGCCCTGTCTGATGTGGAACTTGCTGTGTAGACCATGCTTGCCCCAAACTCTTAGACAACCACCCACCTCTGCCTTCTGAGCTCTGGGATCACAGGTGTGAGCCACCACACTCAGCCTCACTACTCTTGTACAGCAGTAAAATCAAGGGAACGCTAGGTACAGCATTCTATTTTACTCAGCAACACATACAAACCCACAACATGGCCAAGAAGATCCAAAGCTAAATTTTGTTCCACTAATCAATGGGCATGAATGTTCTCCTCCACCTGAGAGCTCCTCACCCTTCTGAGCAGGAACTCTGATCTGCTACAACACACATTTCCCCAAACTTACATCTTACCTTCAAGTACTACAACAGCACCACCTGTTGCCCAGAGTGAGTCTAGTTCGGGAATCCTGTTAGGATTTTTCTTTGGTGGAAGCTAACGTGTTTACCACATGGTTGGAACTACGGTACGGCTCCTTTGGTATAATTGTGGAAAGTATGGAAAACTGCTCAGAAGGCAGGAGAGAGCCAGGTCAAACAGCTAGTTCTCAATGATAGGAAAGTTGGATAGAGTGAAGAAATTCCCCATAGACCAACCTCGGTCCTTGGAGACTAGAAAACATGGCTACCTAGGGGCATTTGAGCAGAACTTAGTTAAATTTGCACACTCCTGAGTTTATGTAGCTCTTGAACATGGTCCAGTTGAAAACATCTTTTGTGATCCCTTAGCATGAAGTAATAGTGAAACGACAACTTCCTGGACTTAGTGGTCACATAGATCGTTCTAGGCCCTGTGTGCTCAAGATCAACCTCTTGCAGATGTCACTCAGATCAGTTCCCTGTATTTGCTGGTGACTACATTAGTAACTAGAAAGCCAGGACCATATTCCCATCGAGTGTAGGAGGCACAGAGCAGTGATATCCACCATGTCAAAGAGAGCTTTCCCTCCTTCTCTGGGGATGCACAGTGGTGGAGTAGAAACACGGAACAATGTTGGCCATAGTGGTAGTGTTTCCTGATTTGGAAGCTTTGATTCGCCATAAACCCGACAGCTGCTGCTTTTTGTTTTGTTGCATGGCATTAACCTTGATATAGCCTCCATGGTGCTGTGTATCTTCCTAGAAGGAAAGGTGGCATCAAGATAGCCAGTGATGGAAAAAGAAAGGTTTTGCAGTAACAGACCAGTCTTGATCCATGAGTTAGGCTGTCCCTAACTAGGATGCTCTCTGCTTCTTGGGAGAAACATTTCTAGGCAGGTTTGCTATAATGTCCCATATAGATGAATAGTTTCAAGAGTCTTGAGAGCTGTCAGTCTAGGACTCAGGGCTCTGATGATTTGGTGTGTATACACTGGTGTGGTCTCTTCCAACAGAGCCAGAGGGAGCCACTTATGGTGCAATTTCTAAGACTGTTTGTTGTTCAGGATCCAGGTCATGGAAGTTCACAGACTTCTTTTTCTGGTGAATAATTGGTCTTAACTCTTGACTCATGTCACACTTCCCAGTGACAGACCTCCTCCAAAAAGACCACACCCTCTAATCCTTCCCAAATGGTTCCACTAACTGGAGCCCAAGTATTGCAAAATATGAATCTATGGGAGCCATTCTCATTCAGACCACCACATTCTGCTCCCTGACCCCCTTAGACTTGTGGCCATATCATAATACAAAATGAATTTATTCCAACTTCAAAAGTCTCCATGGTCTTTCACAGTCCTAACCCAGTTTGAAAATCTGAAGTTTCTTCCGAGATACAAGGCAAACACTTAACTGTAAAATCAAAGAGCACAACACATATTTCTAACATACAATGGCACAGAATATACATCACCATTCCAAAATGGAGGATTGGGGCACAGTGAGGAAATCTGAACCAAAGCAAGACCAAAAACCAACAGGACAAACTCCAAATCCTGTAGCTCAATGTTTACTGTCAACACATACTTCTCTGCCTTGGGAAGTAATGCACTACATTTTCTTTCCAAAAACATATACTTTCCAAGAACTATCCTTTATGAAACTCCCTGTCTGCAGCTCTCCTTGGAAGACATCCCATAGCTCTGGCATCTCCAAAACCCTGTGTTCTCCAGTATAATCCATGCTTCACTTTACAGCATCATCAGTGACCTCTCTGGACTACCACAAAGGGAATCCCTACCACATACCTGACTTCAGCAGCTCTACTTAAAGCTTTACTTAATGGCAGAGGAAGAGTCCACAACGCCTTTACTCTTGTACCCTTCATGACTCTAAAGCCAGAATCATGTGGCCAAAGCTGCCAAGTCCTGCTGCCTGTTTGATGGAACCTGGCCCCTTCTTTGAGTTTGCATAACCTTTCCTTTTTATAAATGGGAAGCTTAGCTGGGTGTGGTCTTGACCTGAGAACACCACTTCCTTTATTCCATCTCTCATCAGGCCCCTTCTCTCTTTCTGCACAAACTCTAGCTCCGGCATTATATTTCCTGGTGCTCTTTTTCTCTCCAAAGTGTACGTTTTGTATTTCTTTTCTCCTTTTGCTCTTTTTAATTGTAGATCTGCCTAAAAGTCACTGATAATAATCAAGCCACCAAGTCAATAGGAAAGCTATCTTGAAATCTTCTCTGCCAACAAAATTAGCCCACAACTTTTGAATCTAGCCTCAGGCAGGCTCTTAAGACAATGACAAAAAGCAGCCACATCCTTTGCCAGAGTTATCACAAGGATGGCCATTAGCTATTGCTAGTATTGTTCCCCCTAAAGCCTCTGGAGCTCTGTCTCCATAGTCCACAATCCCGCCCCCACTACTCTTCCAAACAATATCTAACTGCTTTCCTAGTCCAAAGACCAAAAATCTTGCACATTCCTGAAAAAAAAAAAAAGCCAGTCTGGTCAGACCTGTCACGTCTATAGTCCTCTTCTTGATACCAGCTTTTACCTTAGTTACTTTTCAACTGTTGTGATAAAACACTATGACCAAAACAACTTATGAAAGGGGAAAAAACTAGTTTGGGGCTTACAGTTCCAAAGGGTTAGGTCATCATGGTGGGAGCATGGTAGCAGGTAGGCAGATATGGCACTGTAGCAGTAGCTGAGAACAACCACAAGGCAGAGTGAGGGAAAACTAACTGGGAATGCTATGGGCTTTTGAACTCTCAAAACCCACCCCAGTGACACACCCCCTCCAATCAGACACCACCTCCTAAATCTTCCCAAACAGTTCCACCAACTGGTGACCAAATAGTCAAACCTATGAGCCTTCGGGAGTCATTCTCATTCAAATCATTCATTGCCTAGGGCTTCCTGTTTGTACTAATCTTATTTTAACCTGTATTGACCTAAGTTTCCATCAATGACAGTAAATTTGCCTTTGTCAATTTATGCCAGTCATATGTAGACTGCTAAGTCTATTGATCATAACTCCTACAAGAAACATGTGTAGGATAACCTAAGAGCCAGTGTGGTACAGATATGTTCACTAACAGTCCCAACAATCTTTAGTCTTTGCAATAAAAAACTATGGAGGAGGCAAAATTTCATCACTAATCCTTAAGCCACCTCCTCTTTCTTTTTGCTATCTCTAGCATTAAAATATTTTACAAATTTCCTTCATCTCTAACTGTACATTTGTTTTAAAAAGAAAAAATTTACAATGTGTATCAGTGTTTTGCCTGAATTATATCTGTACACCACATACATGCCTGGTCCCATGAAAGCCAGACTAAGACATCAGAAACTCTTAAACTGGAGTTACAGACAGTTGTAAGTCAACATGTGGGCATTAAGAACCAAACCCAAATCCTTTAAAAAAGCAACAAGGGCTCTTAACTGATGAACCATCTCTCTGGGCCCTGGTAGCATCTTCTTAAGTAAAATGGTTTTAAAATTTAATTTAGCAATAGAGTCATGTAAAATAATATTAGACATACAAATATAGGCAGACATACTTCAACAAATAAGCAACAGCTATTAAACCATGGGAGTCCTTAGAAAACCCAGAAATCCTGGCTGTAGTGGTCTACAAGGATGCCTTGTTGCAACTGTTTTGAATGTTGAATCACCTGGGCCACTACTTCAGGGTGTCTTACTACATCAAATCATATTAGTCTGGAAGGAATCCACAGCTTTTCATTTTCTGTGGAAACATGAAAGAAAAATCTCTTTTCCAAAGTAACATGTTCTTAAGCTTAAATTTTGAAGTCAAAACATTTTAAAAATATATACATTGAATTAATCCAGCAGCACTTATGATCATGTGTATTTTAGCAGTTGTTTTTTTCCTTAGCAATTGAACAAATCAAACAATTCAAAGGCAACACAATAGCATAAAGTATCCAGACTCTCTGTGTGTTTTCCATCTTTACGTGGCTTATATATTTATTTATTTATTATTACTCTGTTTCTTTTACTTTTATTTTTTCCTTTTATGAGACAGGAGTCTCTCTGTTTACTTTTTCCTGCCCTGGAATTCAGTCTGACCTTGAAACCAGGCTGACTTTGAAATCACTAAGATTTCCTTGCCTCTGCCTCCCAAGTGCTGGGATTAAAGGTGTGTGCCACCATACCCAGATACTCTATTTCTTTTTTTTTTAAACAATTTATCCTGTTTCTTTTCTCTCATAAGCTCACATATATTTTTAAACACACTGTAAATCTTTTAGAGGTTTTTCTTCATCTGAATCTGTCTTTACTGTATATCTTTATCTTTTCTGGCCACTAGTCTTTTATCTGCTAAACAACATTGATAAAATTAAAGCCACAGCTGTTTTAGCAACTGTCTTTCCAAGATGGCAGGATGGGGTGGGGGGCATGACCATGGACAGATGTTTACAGCTAGCACTGAGAACTATGCTCACTGCCTTGGTCTATGCTGCCAGCTTGGAGATGTGGTCACTGCCGTTGACAGCTGTACACACCAGTCAATTGTTAGGGCCTCGTAAAAGAACTTTGCAGTTTTTGTTGTTGTTGTTTTGCTGCTTATGCCGAGTCCTTAATGGAGTCTCTTGAGTCTCTACTTGTCTCTAGCAAATCAGAACCCACCTGAGAAAAATGTTGATACCAAGAAGCTGTGCTCGCCTCTGTTCTTCGTTTTTGAAATCCCTTTTCAAGCTTTTGTCAAGTTTACATGGAAATTCATACAACCAATGTTGGGCGCCATTTTGTAAAGTGAGATTTCTCTGGTCTGGCTAGGTCCTGCTGCCCTTCTCTGCACCAAAGACGCTATATTAGTCATAAAGATGTTGGTCATTAGCTATGGTTTCTTATTGGCTAGCTCTCTAAATTATTAACCCATAACTACTATTCTATGTTTTTCCATGAGAAAGGTTCATGGACCTCTTACTCCTCTGGTGTCCTACATCTCGACTGTTCAGCGTCTCCAGAGAGAAGAGATTCCTGTTTGTCCCTGCTTATATTCTGATTCTGCCCAGCTACGTCACTTCCTGCCTGTCTGTACAGACCTCCAGGCCTCTATGGTTAGCTAGTGGCAGTTTCTGCCCCGCTATGTCACTTCTGGGGATCACATGACAATTCCTCTCTGACTAAACTTCTTAGAATCCTCCTCATATCCTAGTCCCACCTATCTTGCTGCCCTATTGGTCAACAGTGTTTTATTCATCAACCAATAAGGTAAACATATACACAAGAAGAACATTCCCCATCAACTTACATTCTATGTATTGCATATGTGCAGGACCCCATATACACCAGAAATATTGCAGTTCTGATACTGTAATATCTGAGACCAGAACTGGAAGATAGCTGAGGTTAAGATTCCTTGTTCTTCTTCCAGAGGATTGGGGTCCATTCTCAGCACCTATGTCAGGTGACTCACAAGTGTCTGTAACTCTCATTCCAATTTGAAACCCTCTTCAGGTTTTCTAGGAACCTTCACATACATGGTACACACACACACACACACACACACACACACACACACAAATTAAAAATAGAAATAAGAATTTAAAATGAAAACAATTTGATAACTTAAAATTTTGACATATAAATTCTCAGTGTACCTCAGAATACAGAAAACTATTTCAAGTATATATTTAAATATATGTTTCAAATGTATGATAAATGCATATTTTATACTTTTTGTTTATTATTTTGAAACAAGGTCTCATACAGTCGAGGCTGGATTTGGATTTACTAGGTACCTGAGTATGACCTTGAACTCCAGATGTTTCTGTCTCCACCCCAGGAGTGCTGGGATTACAGGTGTGCATCACCACAGTCAGTTTTGTTCAGTGCTAGGAAGTGTGCCCAGGCCTTGTGTGTGCTGGACAGACACTCTACAACTGAGCTACATCTCCACCCATATTTTTATTATTATTATCATTGTTATATTGTCACGCTAGATGTCCAATGTAGACTTGAACATGTTGGCAGGCACTCTACCCCTGAGTTATAGCTTGAGATTCTTTTTTGTGTGTTTCGTTTTTTCAAGACATGGTTTCTCTGCACCGCACTTGCTGTTCCAGAACTCACTATGTAGACCAGGGTGGTCCACCTACCTCTGCCTCCCAAGCACTGGGATTACAGGTGTGTGCCACCACAGACTGGCTTATCTTCAGCTGCTTGTTAAGTTTTGTCTAAGTAGGAAAAAACCGTAAGAATGAAATCATTATTGTCTGGAGAGATGGCTCAGCAGTTAAGAACACTGGCTATTCTTCCAGAGGACCTGGGTTCAACTCTCATCATCCACAACTCCAGTTCCAAGGGTTGTAAAACACCCACAAACATAAAATAAAAGTAAATAAATCTTTAATATTCTTTAAAAGAATTAAATAATTTTTGAGGGAAAAAGTTTTGAAATGATATCAACCAGGGTCTTTGGCTCTGGTAATATTAGTATCATCATTGTAAAAATATTTCCTGCTGTAAATGAGCCTTAAAGTAAGCATCCACTTTGTAACCCATGCCTCATTTCTTTTTGTAGTCGACAAAAATGAATATCCGTATTACCTTGTTTCCAGGTAAATCTTTCATCTGTTTTAATTTCAGGGAGTGACTGTTGCCATATTGGGACCTACATTTCCAGACCTGGCAAGAAATGTGAACCGGAACGTCAGCAGCCTTTCAGAAATATTCGTGGGCCGTGCCCTTGGCTACTTGTGTGGCTCTGTGGTTGGCGGGGTGCTTTTCGACTGTATGAATCATTTTTTACTTTTAGGTAAGCAAACATCAGCTTTTGTTAGCAACTTGACTCTAAGTATGAAAAGCACAGCCTTAATTCAGACTCAACCACAGAAATGAGGTAGTGTGGGAATCCTCCCTGGCAACTGGGCTCCCATGGTTCCTGTCCCTACCTTGGGGAAATCTGTCCTGAGCCCTCTGGAAACTCTCTAGTCCTCAAGTTTGTCTGTTGAGGCGCCACTCTCGGGTCACACATTGGCTGACCAGACAGCTCTGCGTACTTGGTGATATGCAGGGATCCCAGGACAGAACGAGTTCTCCATGCCTGACCAGGCTCTGGATTGAACATGAAGAGGCAGGAGACGGTGGTGAACTCTTAATAGGCTGCATTTTTGTCCGAGTTTCTCCACGTCAACCACCATGAGCCAAAGGCTTTTTCCATATTCTGGAAATGATGGCGAAGCTCTTAATATACTCACTACTGAATAAATTGACTTTGTTTATAGAATATTTAGATTCCCATTAATACTGTGGAAGAAAGGAAAACAGTTTGTTGCTTGTGGGGATCCCTGCAAATGCCATACCTGGTAGAATAATGATCCGAGTAAGGCAAGAGGGAAATCCACTTCAGCATGACTTGTTAGCCAGTGTTGGTTCCTACAGTCTGACAACTGGCACTTTATTTCTTAGATGTTCAGGTTCAGTACAGCTTTTGAAAAGAGTTTCCTGGTCACATTGATCTCAATCCATGTACACAACAAAGCTTAAGGTGTGCCTACACCAAAACTCTTTTGCAAAGTACATGTGATAAAGATGGGTTCTATAGCTTAAGGAATTAGGGGAACGGCAAGTGTGGTCGTGGTCATAGACCATGAGACATCTCCCCTAAGGATGAGTTCTATTGACTGAGAAACAGTGCTCACCATAAGGTCTAGACAAGGAGTATCTGGGATAAACATAACATCCTGGGCTGTTAACAGCATCCACTCCCAGCCTTCTGGGTGGGAAACAGGTGCACATCTCTCCAGCTGAAGAGATCGCCCGGCGTGCTTACATTCCTGGTGTCCCTCGTGCTTATCTGTGATCACAAAGACCTTGTGCTCTCTACAACTGTTGAAGAATAAGCAGACAATAGCTCTTATTTCCAAATAAGCTTAAAGAATATATGTGTATCTGCAGTTTGGTGTGAGAGAGTCCAGCTCAAGGCCTGGGCCTTCTAAACGTGTGCTCTACCACTGAGTTACACACGCACTCCCAAACACATCTCTTACACTTCCCTTGCTATCTGCTACACCCATTTATTTCAAATATTTTTATCATTTTATGTTATTTAGGGAGAGGTAGGGCGTGGGGAAGTCAGGAAAGACGGCCTCACCCCTTACCACAGGTGTGCACCTCACCCGGGCAGGCAGGAGAGCTGGCCAGGGTCCTGAGAGTGGGAGAACTAGCCCCGTCCCTCACCAGCTGCAGCACACAGGACAGCGACCATGCAACCTGACAGGCAGCACACTAGAGCTGACTCTGCTGCTGTAGCTGAGCCAGCACTGAGCGCCAGAGAGCAGACCCCACCCCTCCTCGTATGCCCCCTGCTGCCTTGGCAACACAGTGGAGCGGGAACTAGCGGTGTGAGTGTGGGTGAGCCGGACCCAAGGGCCTGAGAGCAAGAGAACTGGTCCTATCCAGATGCTTGCTGTAGGCTGCATTGGGTGAGCTCTCAAGGCAGTGCTAGTGAGCCAGGTAGAGACAAGGAGGGAAAACTAGTGAGATGACCAGCCCAGCTGCCACCCAGGCCCAGAACCAGGATCATGAGCCAGCCCACCCCAACACCACCCCATCTGTGAACTGTGAGCATGTGAAGGGGTTAAACCCACAGATCCAAAACTGCAGGATCTCCACAACACAGAACAGGATGTCCAAGAGGAGCCCCGGTGAGAGCTCATGATTGATGGTGCAGCAGAAGCCAGAAACCTCAACCAGATCAATGAGTCATGGCAAGGAACACTTGCAAGAAAAGATGAATGGACTAAAGGGTGAACTGTGTGACTCAAAGGGCCACACTACAGCTTCCATGGCGACATTCTTCTTTTTATTTACTTATTGGCTTAGTTGTTTATTTTCTGTTTTGTTGTGATTGTTGCTGTTTTGGTTTGTTCTTTTTGTTTTTGTTTGCTCTGTTTGGTTTTTGGTTCTCCTTTTAAATTTTGTTTTGTTTTGGCAGGGTAGGTTGCAGGGGTGGAGGGGAGATGCAGGGGGCAGGGACGGGGAGACTGTCAAGATCGGAATGCATGATGTAAAATCGCCAAGAATCAGTTAAATAAAAAATGTATATTTGATTAGTTGCTAGCAGAATGAACCATGTCTGGGCCAAATTTGAGATTGCTGTGAAGGAGGGGCATGGAGAAGGACTTTAAAAGGAGAAAACCGCCCGAAGACCTTCCACATCTATGCAAGCCGGCAAAAGCAGTTCTGTCCCGCCAAGTGAGGTGGTGAAGACAACCGAAACCAATCTTTCAGTATCGGTGTCAGCAAGTCACTGAGTCAAGGTTACTGGACTGGAGTCAGATGGCGAGTGGGGAACAAGATGGGTGCCCGGCATAAAATGGAGCTTCTTTAGACATGCCATTGCACACTGACTCTAGAACATGCGGATTAAATCACTGATTCACATTATGTAGGGGTAAAGGCTGGTAGTTTAATTAAACCATTCAATCAGATCCCAGCCCCCATCTTGAGTATCCCTTTTCGTAACTCTGATTTTAACAGGTATTTATAATTCCAAAGGAGCCTGGAGGCCAGCATGAGCTTTGGTTTGCTAATGGGCACCATATACAGTGATTTGTCTTTTGGCAGTGATAGGGAAATGGCTCCTTTGGTGGAGAGGAACTAGCTTCCTTTGAACCTAACATTCCAGCCGTTTGTCAGTAATAAGGGGTGATATAGTCTCTTCTGTAACTGCTTCTCAGATGACACAGGTCGTTGCTGTCAGGTCCAGGGAGGCTGGACAAAGGCCTGGACAGGGTACACATGGTTTACTGTCCATGGTCTGTTGGACCATCTGGGGCAAGCGAAGTGTTGGTTATTATGATATGTAGCATGGGTGGGATTTTGGCAGATCCCATTGTGGGACAAACACACCAGCTAGACGGAGGTTACTTGGGAAGCTTTACTGGGAGAAGGGAAGGGACTAGAAAAGGGAAGGGAGAGAGAAAGAGGGACAGACAGACAGTCAGACAGAGATCTGCCTGCATCCTCAGATAAACCAGGAAAGGAAGCAGGAGTGGGCAGAGCTTGTCTCTTAAAGGGACCTTTGCGCCTGTGTACAGAGTCAGGGTACTGCCTGCCAGGGGTGGGGCCTGGTTTGCCTGGATGATAACACAGGTAGCTTTGGAGCAGCCTGGATGCTGACCTGAAGCTGGGGCTCAAGCTGGTAGGAAATTCTGTTGGACGCATCCGGTTACATCAGCTTTCAGAAAGTTCAGGACTACATAACGAAGCTGGTTCTCTCCTAGCATGTAGGTCCTGGGGACCGAGCTTAGGTCATCGGTCTTGGAAACAGGTACCTTTACACACTGAGCCATCTCTCCAGCCCCTTCACTATATATTTTGAGACAGGGTCCCTCACTGAACCTGCATTCTACCATTGGGCTAGCTGACTGGCTAGCAAGCCCCAGGGATCCTCCTGCCACCTCCTCCTCAGCCCTAGGACCACAAGTGTGCACAATTTTCTGTTTGTAAGAGCACAGTCAGGCCATTTACTGTCAGTAGGCACAGTTTCACTGAGCTATCCCCTCCAGCAGTATTTAGAGTTTTACTTCAAATTTCCACAGCTGCACTCTCGTTTGCCTTTTTGTTACCTCAAATTCCTTTCAAATTATAAATGTGAAACCTGTAAATTTCCTCAGCCTATCTTATTTGTTAGAAAGATTGTTGTATTATGTTTATAATTTGTTTATAGTATTGCAATGGTACTCATGTCATAATTATATATATATATATATAATATTATTTATTTATTTGAGGCAGGGTTTCTCTGTATAGTCCTGGCTGTTCTAGAACTTACTACATAGACCAAACTGGTCTCAGATTCACAAGATTCACCTGCCCCTGCCCCACAAATGCCAGGATTACACCATCACGCCCAGAACTTATTTTAATTACTTTTAATTCATAAAGATAATATAATATTTACAAGACATAACCCATTTGTAGAAGTTCTCAAATGAATGACCCGACTTTCAGTTTTGTTTTTAGGGCATTGACCTGACTGCATGAATTCTGTCTGTAACTGCCATTTTCACCCTTCATCTTAGGGATGTCCATGCTGGCTACCACAACTGGTCTTTATCTCATTCCTTTCTGCAAGACAGCGACACTACTGATTGCCATGATGTCTGTATTTGGTGTTTCCTTTGGCGCTCTGGATACAGGTTAGTGGCTGTGAGTGTTGTCTCTAGGGAAAGTGGATGAAATTACACTATCACCTGCAAGGCTCATGAAATGACATGGACTCATATGATGGTTGTAGTGTCAGTCATTTAAGCATAGCAGCTGTGCTTCTTACCAGCCAGGGTGCCACTTTTGAATAATTGGTGGCTAAGTAAACTAAGCTATTTCCCTGTGAGGGAGTATTGATTTTCAGTATCCAAATGTGAGAGGGCTTTCATTTTGCCACAGAATTTGATCATATTAAAAGAAGAATGAATGGCTTATTCGAGTGGACTGAGGTTAGAACTGAAATTGGTCTGTAAAAGCACAGAAACAGACTTCCAACTTAAAACACACCCATTTTCGAGGTCAGACACATGTATGTTGTACACAACTTTTCTCAGTTCATGTGCCCTGGCGTTCAGCTTCCTATCCCTCCCCTCCTTTCTCTGGCAGGGTTAAGGTGAAGGTGGGAATATCTTATGCTTTAGGCTTCATTTGGCTGAAAAACTACAAGCGGAATTATGTATTTGTCTGATTTTTAAAAAGAAAGGACAGAGTTGATGCTGTTTCACCTTGCAGCTGCTCTGACAGGGTAAGCTCAGTTTCTAACTGAATGCCTTTGCTCGTAAATAAATAATCTGTGGTGGTTGCCGACTCCAAGTACATAAAGCTAAAAAATGTGCAATGTATTTGTTAAAGTTTGAAATATATTTATTAAATATATTATAAAATCTGCAATGTATTTATTGGGTATATCATATGCATAGTAACAAGTACATGGATAAATATTATACCCCCAATGTGGTATTTGCACTGTTTTGTAAAAACCTTGCAAATGTGCCTGGCTCTAGAAGGTGGTGATCACCTCCCTGTAGGTCACGTCTATGAGACATTCTGATGCATAGTTCTTGGTGGTGCACTAGAGATCTTGACCCACATAATCGGCTCACAGCTGACATTTGATAACTTAGAGCATCTGTCATGTTCACACTGCAATGCATATTCATCTGCTTTCTAATGGCACTGAATGTGGTTGGTCTTTCTTTGGACCACCAGCTCCTAAATAATGATACAGACTTGCTAGTTATGAAAGCTTGGCCTTAGCTCAAGATTATTCCCAACAAGCTCTTATAGCTTAAATTAACCCATTTATATGAATCTACATTCTGCAACATGGCTTGTTACCTCTTCAGCAAGCTTCATGTCCAACGTGCTCCACATCTTGCTGGTAAACCTGCCTCTATTCTTCCCAGAGTTCCTCTCTTTCCCTGGAAGTCCTGCTTATTCTCTCGTGCCTGGCTATTGGCCATCAGCTCTTCATTAAACCAATCAGAAGGCACCTTAGGCAGAGACACATCTTCACAGTGTACAAAAAGATTATCCCACAATAAATGAAACTTTTTTGTTTTTATAATGGTCTTTAGATTTTTTCTTTTATCATTTTTTATTTTAATTTTAAATAGCTTGTTTTACATGTCAATCCCAGTTCCTCTCCCTCCCCTCCTCACGCACTTCCCTCCCCCCCAGCCTCCCACCCTATTGCCAATTCCTTCCACATAGGGGATATCTAGAGTCTGTCATTTCACTCCGGGTAGGGTCCAGGCACTCCCCTAAGAGTCCAGGCTGAGAGAGCATCCCTCTTTGTGCTATGGACACACGATGACGGTTTGTATTCCAGGGATAGACACTGATCCACTGCTCAGGGCCCCATAGGTTGCCCAGGCCTTCTCACTGACACTCACATTTGGAGGGGTCCAGATCAGTCCCATGCTGGCCTCCCATCTGTCAGTCTGTGGTCCAAGAGCTCTCCCCTGTTCAGATCAGCTGTCTCTGCTGGTTTTGCCAGCCCATTCTTTGCCAATTTGCTCATCACTCCTTTCTCTCTGTCACTGGGTTCTTTGGGTTCAGTTCAGTGCTTAATTGTGTGTTTGCCTCTGCTTCCATTAATCACTTGATGAAGGCTCCCGGATGGTTATAGACATCTTTAGATTTTTATTTTTATTATTTTTATTATGTGTATGTATTTGTGTCTGTATGTGGGAATGTACACATGAGTGAGGGTGTCCAAGGACATGAGACTCCCATTGATGCTTGGGATGCTCCCATTGGGGACTGGAGTTATAGGGGCCTGTGAGCCACAAGACTTAGGTGCTAGAAACGCAACAGCAGTAAGTTCTCTTAGTAGGTGAGCTGTCTCCCCACCCCCTGGTCTTTTGTAATTTTACTAAGTTACTATGTCTAGCAGATGATTTTCTCCGTGTTTCACTGGCAGGTGCAAATGTCCTCATCTTGGATCTTTGGGGTGATGAAGGAGCCCCACACATGCAGGCATTGCACTTCAGTTTTGCCTTGGGTGCCTTCCTGGCTCCCCTGTTGGCCAAATTGGCCTGGGGAACATCAGCATCCACTCAGAACCACACAGCGCCCGACTTCAACCCTCTAATGCTGAACGGATCCTCTGAAGCCACCTCAGACTCTCTGTTTGCAGTTCCTGAGGACATGAACCTGCTGTGGGCATATGCTTCCATCGGCACCTATGTCTTAGTAGTTTCTGTCTTTCTGTTTGCTCTGTTTTGTAAGAAAAGCTCAAGGCAGAAAAAATCCCTGGCATCTGCTCAGAGAGCTCGAAGAGCTAAATATCACAGGGCCCTGCTCTGTCTCCTCTTCATGTTCTTCTTCTTTTACGTTGGAGCCGAGGTGACATTTGGCTCTTACATATTCTCCTTCGCCACCACCCATGTTGGCATGGAAGAAAGTGAAGCAGCGGGCTTGAACTCCATCTTCTGGGGGACCTTTGCTGCCTGCAGGGGCCTGGCCATCTTCTTTGCAACATTCTTAAAGCCCGGAACCATGATTGTGTTGAGTAACATTGGCAGCCTTGTCTCGTCTTTCTTTCTGGTGCTTTTTGACAAGAGCCCTCTTTGTCTCTGGATTGCAACTTCTGTGTATGGAGCCTCGATGGCAACCACGTTTCCCAGTGGCGTTTCCTGGATTGAGCAGTACACCAGCATCAGCGGGAAATCTGCAGCGTTCTTTGTAATTGGTGGTACCCTAGGAGAAATGGTGATGCCTGCAGTAATCGGAATTCTTCAAGGCCACTACCCAGATCGGCCAGTCGTTCTGTACACCTGTTTTGCATCAGCCATATCCACTGCTGTTTTATTTCCTGTGATGTATAAGTTAGCCACCTTACCTTTGTAATGTGAATAAAAAGTAAACATCTCTGGGGCTCAGAACACTTTGCCCTCTAATTGTGGCCCATAAAGAAAAGAACAAATGGAAAGATGGAGAAAAAATGAATGAAATGGATTTTGAAGTGGTTGAACAATACAGTGAGGCAATATGTAGCTCTCCAGAAACATCTGATGGAACCACAGTTGGTGTCCTGATTGATTGCTCTCAGTGCATGGATTTGGATAAACAGTTTGGTAATCCTCTGTGGAATGCTGTGTTCCTTTCTTGTGACTGTGACCAGTACTTGACAAGAAGCCAAGGAAGGGCTTATATTGGCTCACAGTTTGAGGATGCAGTCTATCATGGAGGGGTGGGCATGGTTGCAAGAAGCTCCATGTGTTAGAAGTGTGGAGTTGGGTACCTTATCCCTTTTGGCAGAACAGGAGGCAGAGAGGGAACCAAAACTGTGTCCAGATCTAAACTTTCAAGCCCCGCCCTTAATGATGGACTTCCTCCAGAGAGGTCCCATTTCCTCCAGAGAAACCCCACTTCCTCTAGAGGAGCCTCACTTTCCCCAGAGAAACCCCACTTCCTCCAGAGGAGCCTCACTCCCTAAAGGTTCCACAACCCCGTAAAATAGCATCCCTAGAGGGGCACCAAGTGTTGAAATAAATAAACCTAGGGGTACATTTCATATTCAAGCTACAACAAGCATCTCCTCAGAAACCAGAACAAGAGTTCTTATTGACATCCCTATTTCTTAGGGAATGGGGACAGTGCAGGTCTAGCACAAGTCTCTGCATGGGCTCAGGCAAGCATTCTGCCTCTAAGCAGATCTTCAGCCCTTGGTTCCCATGAATTCACACATCTAAATAGGCCAGTCAGAGAAAAACATAAACAATGCTTCAGTGGTCTCTGGGGATTGAAGTTTCGAGGTCGATGTGTTGGAAAATGCTAAGATATTTTGAAACATTCTGTAATTCCCTGAGTGTTTCACAAATACCTCATGGTCCTGTCAATCTCTTGTTACAAGTCTTGTTTCGGCAGGAGCCATTAGGCAGTATTTTATCATCTTTAACTTTCAGAGTATACAAAGAGTCTGTGCATGTTTGAAAAGTTGGGTAGCACTCAAGTAGAACAACACCACTGAGGAAGATCTGCTGAGCAAATAAATGACCAGGCCAGTCACATTCACCAGGGAAGCTGTGGAGAGCAGTTTCATGAAGGGTTGTATTTGGATATAGATAGATACTTTCATTTTGTTTGACTTTACTAGTTGCTGGATTAAAGAAAGCTAATGGCTCATTTTCCTATGCCCATAAAGAGTTATGCGATGGCTTTGAAGAGAGCTGCCTGCAAGGCCTGGCTGCCTTCTGGGTCTACGCTGAGACACTTACTATGGCCTCATTTGTCTCGTCCCCTGAGTTGTGATCCTAGAAATGAAAATGAGATGCCTTTCCAGCAGAGTTTGTCCAGGATGTGTGCTGGAACAGCCAATGGCTCGTTTCAAAAGAGAAGTGAGCCAGAACGAGAGACAGGCAAAGTCTCCGCTGACTATGAGTATATGCCAGTGTGATAGTCTTGCTGTTCATGTGCCCATTGACTTTCTGACCAGGGTGTTTTTACGACTACGTTTCACTGACCTGAAGATGTCTCTTTCCTTCACACTTTATGCATACCTGAAACAGACTATGTTTTATACTCAGTGGTCATTTAATATCATGACAAATTATAACTGACAGCAGGTTTCTGTATACAGATTAAAGATAACATTATTTACATTCAGTGTTTTATATTGGTGAAAAAATGGTAACTACTTCAGTTGGAGATTTTGTATTACTTTGAAGACAATCTTTAGGGGAAAAGCTATGTATTTATTTATTTTGAGATGGGTCTTACCATGTCATTTAGCTTTGTCTCAGGCTCTAGAACTCAAGCAATCCTCCTTCCATAGCCCTCTGAGTTCTTGGGAGCTACGAGAATTACTGCAGCATTGGGTATTTTTAATATGTGAATGTTTGTCTTTGTTCAGATAGGATTTTTAGACAGTGTGTTCCAATGACAGTAGAATGAATCTGTGTCTAGTTTCATTCAGGTGGGGTTAGTAACACTGTTTTCCTACCTTAGTGCGGGGTGAATTTGCATATAGTCATATTCAGAGATCTGTAGATACCTTGTTCTCCTGCTATGAATATGAGGACTGTAGACAGATCGTTTTGAGCCCTTAACTACCTCAGTAAGACATAATAGGTCTAGAACTTGCTGTTTCTAGATTTGATTTTCACTAGTTTTGAGTAATAATTACATTATAAACACTGAAAACATTTGACAACTTTCATTTACAGCAAAGCAGTCTGTCTAGGGGTTGGAACACTTGGGTTACCCATCATACAACACTCCTCCTGCCTAGGTCTAAAGTACCCGACACTGAGAAGGTGGAGTGATGGCCATGAGTCAGAGAGGAAAAAGGCCACTTCATACTGAATACCACAAGAACTTATGCTTGCTGTCCTTTTTTTTGTTTGTTTGTTTGTTTTTGTTTTTCGCTTTTCGAGACAGGGTTTCTCTGTATTGTTTTGGAGGCTGTCCTGGAACTCGCTCAGTAGATCAGGCTGGCCTCAAACTCACAGAGATCTGCCTTCTTCTGAGTGCTGGGATTAAAGGCTTGGGCCACCAACTCCCGGCTTGCTTGTTATCCTTTATAACCAGTAGGAGTAGTTTTGCTTGCTTCTTCTTTATGGCGAATGGCATTTAATTCCAATCTGACTGTAGTGGGTTTATTTTCTCATATCTCTGTAAGTTGCTTCTGAATAAACCTCCAGTTAAAGTGAAACATAGCATCTTTCCTCATCACATGCACAAAACTTGGTTCAT
The DNA here is from genome assembly GCF_017639785.1 of Mesocricetus auratus. Classification (NCBI taxonomy): domain Eukaryota; kingdom Metazoa; phylum Chordata; class Mammalia; order Rodentia; family Cricetidae; genus Mesocricetus; species Mesocricetus auratus. Next base: position 3,893,690 of record NW_024429199.1, read on the forward strand.
GTAACTGTCCTAATAGCTCAGGAGAAGAGGAATGGAGGAAGGGCTTTTTCTTTTTGTAGTGTGCTTTTATTTTAGGATTGAGAGTTCCACTGCTCAATTTATTGCTTCTCCTAAAACCCTGGGGCCTTAGGCTGTAGTATTAACTCTTCAAACTAGATATCTTGCCTTTAGCATCAACTTCTTTAAAATTGCTATTTATTTGTTTGTTTGTTTTTAAGCAGGCTCTTGCTGTGTAGTTTTGGCTGACCTGAGACTCACTATGTAGCTCAGACTGGCCCGAAACCCAAGGTATGCCTCCTACTTTTAGTCTCTTGAGTGCTAGCATTTCAAGCATGAGGAACCACACCCAGATAACATTCAGAGAACAAAAGAAACAACCAGGGGAGATAAGGATCATGGTAAGATTTGTATTTAGAAGAAAATATAAAACTACCTGAAGGGGCATGAATGATGGTCATGTTCCCAAAGGCCATAATTAATCTCCAGTACAGCAAAGCCACAGATAGCATTGCCCTTGGTACAGCGCAGGTTAGTGGGGAGCTTTCCAGGGTTTTTTGTTTGCTTATTTGTCTTTTTTATTAGAATTGAATGCCACTGTGCTTGTTTGTTTTATCCTGGGATACAGAGTGCTTTTCTCTGAACTGTGATATGAGAGGTGCTTACCAATACTGAAGGAGGGCAAAGGGCCATCCTCTTTGGCCCCCCCCCCAACCCATATAAATCCCAGGAGGAGGAAGGACACAGGAAAACTGTGATTGCTGTGTTCTGTTGCCCACAGCACTAGCCATAAGCCTTTGATTACGTAAGAATTACCTTCCCGTGTTCCAGCTTTCCCAGTGCCGGGCACTTCTCACTGAAATGCCCACGTGTTTGCGGTGGGGCCTGCGCACTGACTTTCAGTTGCTCTCAGTTGAGAACCAGAGCCTTTGGGAATGCAGGAAACAGGACCTCTGCTGGGGGGTAGAGGCTGGTGAAGCTGTGCTCTTGTGGGTGACTTTACTGTGCAAGAATCCTCTCTGAAGGACAAGCAGGGATTTGGAGATGCCCTGTTTGCTGTCACCATCGCTGCTGCTCGGTCAAGTGGAGAGGAAGGTGGATTCTGTGGCTGGAAGTTCTGCTCAAACACCAATTCCAGACTGTCTGCAGCGCGCCTGCATTCTGCTCAGGCACTCTAATACGTTGTGATTTTATTCCACAATCAGTTGTAGCTTTATTTCCTTGTTGAATGGCATAGGAGGAGGACTTGACCACGCCTAAAGTATGGAGAAGAAGTTTAGTGTAGATATAAGGGGGAAGCAGGCAGAGGGAAGAGTTGAGGCTGGACGTGGCCTGAAGACTAAACAGGACCCAAGGGAAGAGAGGAGGAGCAAGAGAGGCAGCTGGGCAAGAGGCTGCTGGGGGCAGGGAGGGAGGCAGAAGCCCCGCCCCTGGGAGGCAGAGGTTTAGAGTAGGGGGCGGGGTGAGACGCGCTGGGCGGAGTCACAGGTACTGAGGCAGACTTGTCCTGGCTATCAGACCTAACACTCCTAAAGAGTAGGAGTGGTCTTGTGAATTTATTACAGCTACATACAATTGCATTCACTGTATATGCTTGTATAACAGCTTGAGTAGAATACCGTGGCGCGTGAGTGTTGGAATAAAGGCGCGCGCTACTGTGTTCAGCTTTTTGAGTGACTTTCTTATGCTGGGAATCGTAGATGCGCTTTCTTTTCTGCTGCCAGCCCCAAATAGCAACACAGGGAAAGGTTGACTCTTAGCTTAGGCTCGTCTTAACTAGCTCTTGTAACTCAAATTACCCCATTTATAATAATCTACATTCCGTCATGTGGCATTACTCCTCATTTAGCTTGCGCTTCCTAGTTCTTCTCTGTCTGGCTGGTGACTCTGTCCTTCTTCCCAGAGTCCTCTCTGTCTCTGGAAGTCCCACCTAACCTCTTTCTAGCTATTGGCCGTTCAGCTTTTATTTACTAAAGCAATCACAGCAATACATTTTCATACAGTGTACAAATACCCCACAGCAAGGAATTGTACTCATTCGGGGGCACACTGGGGGTCAAATCAGACAAAACATCTGATGTCGTGTGAAGTCTGTTTCTTAACTGTCTGACATGAGTAACTTTTAAAGAACTATGTTGCATTCCTGTCTGTGCTGCTTTTAGCCCTTTACTGGCTATGAGACCAACTGCTTCTGCTGGACACATCTAAACGCCCCCCCCCGGGCTTCCTGCTTGTTTGCTTTGGTGCAGGTGCTGTTGCTTTCTGAGGGCTCTGGTTACAGGTGTGACCCACTGGGCCTGGCCTACACACCGATGATTTCCTTATAGAACTGGATGTTGCTGGGTCCTAGCATCCCTAATCAAACACTATTGCAGTCAGGTCTGGTGGCATTTGCCTGTAACCCCAGTCTTGGTAAGCTGAAGAACGGTGAGAAGTTGAAGTCAGCCGGAGCTACAAAGTAAGATGTACTGCAAAGGGGGGGGAGGAACCAATTAGATCTTCACCAAATTGGCTTCCGTCAGCCTTTTCACCATGAGGAGGCCTGGTTTTAGGAATATCTATAGGATATTGGCAGAACTTGAGAAACATTGAGGAGACAGAAAGAATCAAGGTGTGATCTCTGGAGTCTGCCCAGAAATGACCAGGTAGATAGTGCCAGCATAAAAATCATGCCTCTGATTTTTAACTGCCTGTTAGTTGTCATGATTTTGCTGTTTCAGAGGCCACACAAACACCCCGAAATTCTCAGATCTGTGGGTTTGGAGAGCAACTGTGGCCTTTGTGAGTCTGTACATGAAACAGGGACACAAAGGAGGGTCGTAGGAAGGAAAAAGGGAGCTGATTCAGAAGATGTCCCTTAGAAGTAATTTGGAAAGGGCATAGTGACCACACAGGGGTGAAGCTGTTTTTGCAGGATGATGAGACTAAGGTTTGTGGTCTAGGAGCCTCAGAGTATTCTGAAAGGGGGGACACACCCACAGGGGTGGGATGGGGGTGTAGGATAAAGACCAAACTAAATGACATCGTCTTCTGCGAAGAATGGAAGACCTCAGCTAGCAAAACTTTCCTTGGCCATCTAATACACCAAGCTTTATCCAAGCTAATTGCTGCATTGGAAGAGACTGGTACTCAAAAACCACAGTTTGGACCTAGATATGTTTCTGGAGTTGCTGTTGCACTTTTAACAACCACCAGGGCAGAAGCATATTGAGAATTACTTAGCACAAAAGAAAGATGATAATGTCTGAGCTTCTTCGAATGTTTGTGGAGTAAAACCGAGGACACAAGACTGAGAAATGACAGAACCAGGGGCAGGACTCTGGCAAGTTTAAGAGGTCCAAGTTGTCCCCCTGCTTTCCCTCCGCAGGTGACCCTAGGGGCGGCCTCACCTTGTGGGTCTGGGAGTGCTCTACCTTGGGGCACAGCAGTGTCTACTGTCTGGAGGCTGCATTTGCACCCAGTACCCTGGAAGACCAGCAGAGGCTCCAGCTGCAGTGTGCCAGCATGGACAGGTAGGCTGGGGAGGAGGGGTGTGGCTTGGGGCGCGGCCACAAGCAACAGGGAAAGGACCGAATGGGCTGCGCCCATATCTTACTTGCCGGGACAAAGTTGAGGGCGTCTAGAGCCTTTCAGAATCGCCAAGCTGGAGCTGGAACTGGAGACAGAGCTGGAGTTCAGCAGGGCCCCGGCTCCTGCCACTGGGCAGCGGCTCCTGCAGGAATCCCAGGACCCAGAGACTCGCAAGGAGCAGGAGGCAGCTGCGGCCAGGCATCATGGTGGGACTGGATGCGGGCTGCTCTGGCTCACCACGCTGGTCCTGTATGCTGCCTTCATGGGGCTGGTGAGAGCTCAGGCTGCTCCTTCCCAGGCTGGGACAGGAGGCTCGCACGGGGAGCGATCACTCCCCAGCTGCACACCTGCTTCCCTAGCCTGCATAGTGGGAGATCGTGTGCATTCATCTTCCACATCCAGAAAATGAGCACAGGTCTAATCTTGGAGGGTTTCTGTCAACTCAAACGGATTGCCTTAATATGTTTTCCAGCATCTATAAACTTTCATGGGCAACTGGGTGCGATGAGAGGCGATACAGGAAGGGGACCAGGGCCTTCACCTGCTCTCCTCTTCAACCCCCAACACAAACTCTAAATTAACTTGCCACTTCCAGGTAGCCTGAGCAAGTTCAGTCAGCTGGCATTTTTGCAGAGGAAAAAAACGGGCCCCTAGAGGAAAGTGACTTTCTTCATCAACCACGTGGTTAGGTGGTAGGGGTGGAGAGCCTGGGAATGTCTGTAGCCACCATGGTCTTACGATGTTTGTATTTTTAGACACCATGTAACTAAGTAGCCCCTGGCTGGCTTCTCCTACCACTTTGATGTAGGAGGGACTGGAAAAGAAAACACCACAGGTGCTTAGAGAGCCCTCACTGTGTGCTGGTCTCACAAGTCCTTTGAAGGGATTTGCTAAGAACCTGTCTTCTGTCAGTGAACTTGGTACTTGCTACTGGCCTGTCCATGCTACAGTCAATAGCCCTGTGTTCCTGCTGGAAAAAATAGGGGGCACATTGGTTTGAAGCAGACCAGCGATTTCCCACTAGTTACTCTTGAAATATAGATAAATGATTTAGAAAGGTGTTTCTTTCCTCCTCCTCCTCCTCCTCCTCCTCCTCCTCCTCCTCCTCCTCCTCCTCCTCCTCCTCCTCCTCCTCTTCTTTTGAAACAGGGTTTCTCTGGGTAGCTATGGAGTCAGTCCTGGAACTCGCTCTGTAGAACAGGCTGGCCATGAACTCACAGGGATCTGCCTGCCTCTGATTCCCAAGTGCTGGGGATAAAGGCATGCACCACCACCACCCAGCCAGAAATATTTTTCTTAAAATCAACAGTAATTCCTCTTCAAACCTTGGTTCTTGTTAACACACTGTACAGGCAAAATTTTAATCAGTAAAACCGATTTATACGTGTGTATGTAATATTTCCTTAAAAGCCTTAGAGTCTACACTGTTTCCTGGTGGCTTTGGAATTTCATTTAAGAAAACAATAGATATAGAAACATTCTGATAGTTGATTTCCAGCATATTGTATTTGTGTAGTTCAGAGAAACCTATATATGTCAGAATAATTGCATTTTTAACATAACCAACATGATCAATAAATTAATGTTTGAGGATTTAAATTTGACATCTAAATTCCTATATCAGTTATAATGGAGTATATTAAAATAAAATATTTTGAGAATAAATTTGATATATTTTATTAACTATTAATGCAGAGAAATCTTGTAAGGCATTTTTCAAAGTCTAAAAGTAATTGCAGCCAAAGCCGGACAAATTTAAAAATGAGTAGATGAAAACTCAAGGAGCATTTACCTCTAAAAGTAAAGGCCTGCACATTTTATCCTGTTGAATAAAGGGAATCTCTTATATTACATTGCAATTCCTCCTCCCATTCTTTATCATGGAAAACACTACCATTTAAATAAGCATCAGTTTAATGGTGGTAAGTTTAAGGCTCTTGTCGTTTTAAATTTTAGGGAATAAGCACTGGTATCCTTGGACCTACATTTCAAGATTTGGCAAGAAATGTGAACCAAAACATCAGTAGTCTCTCTCTCATTTTTGTGGGCCGTGCATCGGGATTTGTATGCGGCACTATGATAAGTGGAGTTCTCCTTGACTATATGAATCATTTTTTACTTTTAGGTGAGTACACAGTTTTTGCTTTTTTTTTTCAGTGAATTTTTAACTTGACGCTAAGCATTAAAAGCTTAGGCTGAAGAATGTTTGAAAACGGAAATGGATGTGGGTGTCCTCCCTGGCAGCTGGGCTTCCATAGTACAGAATCTATATGGAACCCTCTAGGAAACTGCTTGATAAGCTCTTTCTGGGGAGTGAGTGTTGGACTTGACCTTTTATATGGTAGAGGAAGGGCTGGCTCTCTGTCTTGTGAATGACCCTGCAGATAGCATAGGTTTTAAACTGATCATAAAACAGGCCTGTGACCCTGTCAGTCTCATCTACATTCATCTGCATGGATGCCTGGTCCTTGGCACCAATCATGTGGTTGATCTCAGAGCATTTTCCGAGGCACATGTTGCTCCTACAGGTCCAGGAACTCAGCAGTGTAGTTCTGCAAGTCAAGGCCCTGCCTGCTCACTAGGCCAGCAGGAGCTCAGAAAATGCAGTCTCTGCCATTACCATGTTCTCATCTGCTTTCACCAACCCAAGAGAGCAAGCTAGCCCTTTCTTTACTTTTTAAGGGGTCAAGTCTGAACACCTGAAGCCACGCCCATAGGGAGTGGCCGCCAGCACAAATTCACTGGCAAAGCAAGGTACCCACTACAAAGTTCTGCTTATCTGGGGGTAGGGCAGGGCTTCTGGGGACATGGGGGTCAGAATGACTCCTGGAACCTGGCCAAACTCTGTGGACTTGGGCTGAAAGATGAAGGGACAGGACAGTAGGGAAGTGATAAAGGTTGCACGTAAGTCCTGCTGCTCATGTCAGAGTTGAACACAGGCTTATCCTCTAGGATCCCGGCCCTGGAAAAGAGGACAGAGCTGTTAGCATGCCTTTTTCAATAAATGGGCACGATTAAAAAACTTTGTATTAGTATGCTAAAACTCCTTTGGAAGCAAGGTGAATAAAGCATTGCTGACATACAAGTAATCATTATAACTTCCAAAATTGGTTAAAAGGGTTTTTTTATCTATACTTCATTTCCTTTTATCCCCCAAATGACCTTATTTGGTAAAGTTTTCCTATAATCTATTATGATTGAGTTCTATGTTTGCATTGTCACCTCATATAAAAATTATCTTTGAAGTAATACTTTTGGGATTGACTCATATACTATAAAATTTATCTTTTGTTGTAATTTCTAATTTGAACATTAGCAATGATACTGTATTCAAGACATAGTAATTTATATTTTTATAGCCCGAAAATATTAGAAAAGATTTAGAAAAACCCACCATATATAGCAACTGTATCTCTCATCTACTCATGATAAACATTTTGTTATGGCGGTGATGGTGGTTTTACCCTTTTAGTTTTTGTCTTTGAGACAAGATCTCACTTTGTAGCCTTGGCTGGCCTGAAACTATCCATGCAGACCATGCTGACATCAAACTCACAGAGGTCTACCTGCTCCAGTCTCCCAGGTGTTGTGATCAAAGTTAATGTGTGCCACCATGTCCAGCCAAAGACCATCAGTTTTAATTCAGTGTTATTTTGCATTGTTAGAAGTTTTATGACGTTGCTCTGACCTAGGTCCCCCAGGAATACTTGTTTTAATAGCTGCTTTATTGCCTCTCTTCTCAGGTGTGTCCATGTTGACTACCACAGTTGGGTTTTATGTCATTCCTTTCTGCAAGAAGGCCGTCTTACTGATTGTCATGATGGCTGTCTTTGGTGCTTCAGTTGGTGCTTTGGATACAGGTGAGTGACCCTTCAGTGTCATCTCCAGAACTGGAGAGAGTAGGATGAGGATGAGGAAAAGCAGGCTGCATGAAGTTGTAGCATCATTGTCTTGCTACTAAAATGGCACAGACTCAAACAGTCAGCACGACACTTCCGGTACCACTTCTCCTGGCCAATCAGGGCGGGGCATGGTGGTACATGCTAACTTTCACCACAACCAATCAATCATTACCCACCTAACTGTGAAGTGAGCTTTGAGGACTGTTTTATGAGAGATTGTTGGGTTATCCAAACATGGAAGCACTCCTTTCCTGTGGGAAATTACAATGCAAACGGGGAGGCTTTCATTTTGGGATAGTTTGACTAGTATAAGAGAAAATGATGGCCTGATAGGACAAAGTACATTAACTACTGTCTAATTGCTGTGATAAAACACTAGGATGAAAGCAACTTTTAGGACAAAGACTACTCGGGCTTAGGGTTCCAGAGGCTTGGAGTCCGTGCTGGGGGAGCAAAGGCACAGTGGCAGGAACAGGAGGAAGCTGGGGCCTCTCATCTTGAACCACAAGCACAAAGCAAAGAGAGCAATTAGAAATAGCTGGAGGCTTTCAAATTCTCAAACCTGCCCCAGAGGCATACTTTCTCCAGCAAGGCCACCTCCCAAGCCTACCTAAACAGTGCCACCAGCTGGGGACCAATACTCAAATGCCAGAGACTATGCTGGACTTTCTCAGTGACACCACACGGGGTAGAATTATTATGTGGCTGGAGACGCACAGGAGCCTCCATTGAACTTCAAATGCACCCAGATTCTGCACTTAGGGAAACCTGTGCGGGTACTATGTTCTTGTCTCTCCTTTTCGTCATTTCCTTTTCTCCACAGCAGAAAATCTCCATGTTTCCTTCAGTCTGCCATTGAAGACCTAAATTCCTCGTGGATCTTTGTTCATCCCTGATCCTAGCTTTCTATCCTCACCTTTCATCTGCTAAGGAAAAAAAAAACCAGATATTTGAGAGAACATGGAAATATTTGACACTTCAAGGTTCTTTGAATATAATAATTTACATTATGAAACTTTATGAGTGTCCCAAAATACCTGATTTTTTTTAAAGATAGCCAAACACTAGATGTTTCTGGCTTTTTACCTTGTGGTGAACTATGTAGTGTAGATTTCTGAAAGTTGTTTCTGATTCCTATAACAAGCATGGCAGCATTCTGGGAGCAATCTGACTCCCAGGTGTGTGTTCAGCATGTGCTTTAGACTTAAGCAAACAACACTCTTCAATGGGAATTGGCCCCTTATTGGAAGTACTGAAGCTTCAGTAGTTTTCCCACCATTAGATAAAAATTTGCCTAGCATGTACATATATTTACATATGAACCTGGAGATATAGTTCAGTTGGGCAGAACATTGGCCTAGCATGCATGAAATACTGGTTTCATCCCCAGCACTGCATACAATAAGTGGCACATTCTTGTAATCCCTGTAGTTAAGTGGTACAGACCATCCTTAGCTACATAGCAAATTCAAGGTCAGTGTGGCATATGTGAAAACTGTCTCAAAAATACAAATACATTTACCAGTGTCTTTCTGTTCTATTACCATGACTAAGGTAACTTACATAAGACATCACTTAATTGCGAGTTAGCTCACTATTTCAGAGGGTTGGGCCATTATCATGATGGCAGGGGACATGGTGGCTTCCGGGCAGACATGACACTGGTCAGGAGCTGAGAATTTCAGATCCTCATTTGGAGAGGGAGAGGGGGAAGGGAAGGCAAAGGATGAGGGAAAAGGGGAGGGAGAGGGAGAGGGACAGACTGACTGGGCTTGAGGTTTTCCTCAAAGCACAGCCCCAGTGATAAACTTCAACAAGGCCACACCTCCTAGTCCTTCCTAAACAGTTCACCAACTGGGGACTAAGCTTGCGAATATATGAGCTTATGGCTGTCGTTCATCTTCAAACCACCACAATTAGTAACCCTCCTCAGTGAGACTACCATTGTTTTATGATAGATTGTAGCTAGTTCCCGTGATAGTTTACTGATTTGTAAGCTCCATGTATGAGGATGAGGAGTAACACAGTGCTCTGGTGATGTGGGTTGGAGCATCTTATTGTGTGGGTGTGGTGTAACATCACAAAGTCCTATCATCTAATACGGACACCTCTTCCTCTATCAAGTGCCTATCAAATTATTTCTTTAACTTGTAGGTGGGAACGTCCTCATCTTGGCTCTATGGGGTGACAAAGGAGCCCCACACATGCAGGCCTTGCACTTCAGTTTTGCCTTGGGTGCCTTCCTGGCTCCCCTGTTGGCCAAATTGGCCTGGGGAACCTCAGAATCCACTCAGAACCACACAGCGCCCGACTTCAACCCTCTAATGCTGAACGGATCCTCTGAAGCCACCTCAGACTCTCTGTTTGCAGTTCCTGAGGACATGAACCTGCTGTGGGCATATGCTTCCATCGGCACCTATGTCTTAGTAGTTTCTGTCTTTCTGTTTGTTCTGTTTTGTAAGAAAAGCTCAAGGCAGAAAAAATCCTCCACATCTTCTCAGAGAGTTCGAAGAGCTAAATATCACAGGGCTCTTCTCTGTCTCCTCTTCATGTTCTTCTTCTTTTACGTTGGAGCCGAGGTGACATTTGGCTCTTACATATTCTCCTTCGCCACCACCCATGTTGGCATGGAAGAAAGTGAAGCAGCCGGCTTGAACTCCATCTTCTGGGGGACCTTTGCTGCCTGCAGGGGCCTGGCCATCTTCTTTGCAACAGTCCTAAAGCCTGGAACCATGATTGTGTTGAGCAACATTGGCAGCCTTGTCTCGTCTTTCTTTCTGGTGCTTTTTGACAAGAGCTCTCTTTGTCTCTGGATCGCAACTTCTGTGTATGGAGCCTCGATGGCAACCACGTTTCCCAGTGGAGTTTCCTGGACTGAGCAGTACACCAGCATCAGCGGGAAATCTGCAGCGTTCTTCGTAATTGGTGCTTCTCTGGGAGAAATGGTGTTGCCTGCAGTAATTGGAATTCTTCAAGGCCACTACCCAGATCGGCCAGTCGTTCTGTACACCTGTTTTGCATCAGCCATATCCACTGCTCTTTTATTTCCTGTGATGTATAAGTTAGCCACCTTACCTCTGGCTCACCAGCCAAAAGGAAGGAAGAGTGAGGACCAGAGAGCTCTGCTTCCCAGCTCTGAGCTCAATGACTGTGAGAAAGAAAAATAAAGGGAAAGATGCAGGAAAATGGGATGGAACAGATTTGGAAGTGGTTGAAATGAAGTATGAGAGACACTGTGGAATAGAGGATTCTAGATATGTTTTTATTTGATAGAGCCCACAGTTAATGCTTCCAGGCAGTTCCCACATGCCTCCATGTTTGTGTCATCTCAGTTAATGGTTGCAGCTCCCCTGTGATACACCAGGAGAAAACGGACAAACATTTGGAAAAGATGAATTGTTTAATAACTTTACAGTTGCTACTCTTGTGGCCAGGTGGAGCCACAAGCAGGTTGTCAGCATTTTCTAGGGATCGAAGCTTCTAGAGTTACTGTAGGATGATACAGTAACTGCTAAAATGTTTTTAAAAATTCTGAACTTCCTATATGCACCAAGTGTTCTCATATAGTGGGGTCTTGTAATGGGACTGTTTGGGATACACATTAGGAAATATTTTTGTGGTGTGTGCAAAACTGCATTTCTCTTTAAGAAATTGGTGGTGTTTAGCAATCAGACACCACAGAGATGTGAAATGTATTGGCCTTTGCTGAGTAAATGACCAAGCATCCATTTTGTCTTAGAATAGTTGGAGACAGTAGTTTAGATGCCAGTGAAACCTGTAGCAAAAAAATTGATGCTAAAGGATTTATTGATGGGGATGTCCTACTGTATATATGTTTCTTTATTGGTTCATAAATAAAACACTGATTGGCCAGTAGGAAGGCATAGCATACATGGGGCTATAAGAGGAAGGAGTAAGGAGAGATAGGGAAGCTAGGAGAGAGTCGCCATGCAGAGATCTGGAAGATAGGATGCACCAGGCATTCTCTGGTAAGATAAAGCCATGTAGAAATACATATATTAGTAGTAATGGATTAATAATTAAGAAAGAAGCCCTAGCCATTGGCCAACAGTTTATAAATTAATATACGTCTTTGTGTGTTTATTTGGGGCTAATCAGCTACGGGATCAGGCTGGAAAGGAACTCCATTTACAATTTAGTAATAAACTTGCTGTGGTGATGTATTATTTATGATTTATTAAATCTTGTCGGAGGATTCAAAAGCAAAGTCAGTCACAAGCTGTAGAGGTCAGGCAGTGGTGATACATGCCTTTAAGCCCAGGACTAAGGAGACAGATAAATGTATCTCTCTGAGTTCAAGGTCACCCTGGCCTACACAAGAGTGAAGAGTAACAGAGCTCATCCCTTTGATTCCAGCACTTCGGTTCACACGCCTTTACTCCCCACACTAGTGATATGGCCAGGCAGATAAAGGAATACATGGAGGAGAAGACAGGAGTGATATGGCTGGGCAGAGAAAGGAATGAAAGGAGGACGAGACAGGAGCTGAGAGCTTTTGCCTCTGAGGATTCATGGAGACAGGATTGTCATTTCAGTTGGGAAGAGGTAAGATCTACTGGCTTGGCTGCTTTGCTTTTCTGATATTCAGCCTGAAGCTTGAGCCCCAATATCTGTCTCTAGGTCTTTTATTTTTCATGTTACAACTTGCTTAGGAAATCTTAAGTTATTTGAAGTAAGGTTTGGTTAAGGGTGGTGGACTGAAAGAGAAGTAGTGTACTGACCAGGCTTGTTAGAAGCTGAAGGGGGAAAATTTTGTGCCATAATTGATGTTTAGGGTTGCTGAGAAAGTTTCTGCTCTATTCACCACAACTGACCTCCAGTTAGCCTCTATCCCCATAACAAAAGAATCTTATAACCAGTCATTATGCCCATCCCATATCGAAGAACTGCTCAAGGGGGCAGAGCAGAGTCACAACCTAGGTAACAACTACACAAAAAGAATAACTCTAGTGTGTTCAACAAATAATTCTGACAGTATCTTTGCGTGTGAATCTCCCATCTGCCCAAGCGTCCAGACTTGCAGTTTCCTGTGTCTGCTTAAATCGTTCAAAGTATAACCTGGGTCAGGACCTGAGAGACGTAAGGATGACAACATTTGTGGAACGAATAAGCCTAAATTGTGTTTATAAGCTAGGAAATCTTCAACTCAAGGGCAGCTCCTCCACCTTTGGGCATTAGCCAGTCAACCTCATGGTTTTTTGGATTTTGTAGAGATTTTTCCTTACTAATCTATATGTGTGCAGAGTGATTTCTCCCTGGGCAAACATATTGTTTCTAATGCAGGTTCATGAAAGAGTATTTGGAAATGAGGGTGCATTATCGAATTCTTTACCTTACCCCTAGTATTGGGGTAAAAGAACGCTAAGGACTTGGTTTTGTCTGTTTATGAGAACACATAGGGACACTTTACTTCATTCTGTAACTCTCCATTCTAGATCCTCGATGGGCACTGACCATAGGATTCTTTCAGGTCATCTCCTTGTCCTTCACCCTAGAAATGAAAGTGAGACGATTGCCAAAATTGAGAAACCCATAGGGTGTGGAGTTTGTGCAAAATGTCTACTGAACAGCTGTCCCCTTTGCTTATGATGAGAAATAAAAAAGTTTTAAGAATGTGCTTATATGGATATATGCTGACACTTTAATACTCTATTTGAATAATTACATGAAAAAGCACTTTCATTGCTGAATTTTTTGTTACTGTTATTGTCCTGTTTTGTCTGATTTTGAGACGGTGTTTTGCTATGTTTCATAGATGGGCCTGGAACTGGTGAACCTCCTACCTCAGCCTTCTAAATTAAACCCTGCACCTCCAGCTCCTGCCATATTTGATCCATCCTAAAATATATCTTTTCCTAATATTTGACATCTCTGAAACAACTCATGAAATAATCATTCAACTTTTTGAACGAATCGTATGTTTTCCATATGAATATAGAAATAATGTACTTTGTAATTAGTATATCTTAATTACTAAAATGTGATCCTTCTTATTATGGAAATCATACTGTTTTACAGTATGTGAAAGTTATGGGTGATCTCACTGTGACATCCAGGCTGTTTCCAAATACTTGGGCTCAGAGTGACTCTATGTCCTCAGTATCATGAGTAAGAGGACAAACAGGTGCCTACACCCCAGACAGAGCGTTCTATCTGCTTATGCTAACTGTTTCCAATTCTGTTCACTTGGAGCTTAGGCAGAGCATGACCCAGTACTGTCACAGAGGTGCTTACCTGGTGTACAGCTGTATGCTGTGTCTGCTTGATTCTCACGGGCTTTGGGTATCAGTCACATTATAAACTATTAAAAACAGGCTATTGTTTTTAGTTATGATGAGGCTGTCTTTCCTAGGGGTTGGGCTCCCTGTGCAGCCTCCTGGGCTTCTCCTTGAATTTGAAATACCTGGGACTCCAGTGCACTGATAAGAGGGTGTTTTGTATCCAAGAATGGGAATAAGGGAGGCTATTTGCTGGGCATGGCAAAGCTGGCCAATGCCATCCTTAGACAAAGACTAAAATTGATGTGAGACTATTTCTCTCTACATTCTAACTGAATGATGTTGAATTTCTACCATATTACACTGTGTTTTCTCTTACCTAAGTTCTATAAATGTGCTTTTGACAAAAGTGCTTTGGTTAGTTTTAAGTGAAACAGCACTGTCTACACACGTTATGCCAGTGATGAGTTCATCTTAGTGACTTCTCAACTTTGCACTGGCCTGGCAGATGAACAGTATTTGTTGCTGTTATTTATTTAAACTGTGCTTTTTCCTTAGACAGATTTTACAAATGCATTCCTGAAGCTCTTTGGCCTTAGACAACCACTGCGAAGCCTGTTAAACAGGGTCCACCTGTAGCATCTACTTTTGGAGGGCAGAAGATGGAACCCAGGGAGATAAGCATGGCAAGAATGTGGCATACATTTCAAAATCCGCAATGGATTCCACAAACCCAAATGAGAATGGCTGTTGTGTAGGGTTACAACAAACCTCTAGATGATAGAGTTGCTGGCTCATAGGCCCCCCACCCTTTGGGTAACGATGGCGAACCTTTTGGCAATCTGAATACGTTTGCTCCCTTTCTCCCATAGAACATGCACACAGCAGACACCACGTACAAAACACCCCGTGTAAACATCTACAGCTGAAAACCAGTTATGTTTAGGTTTCTCCATATACCTCATTGACTGCTGGTCATTTTCTCCATGTTTGTGGGATACCAACTCTGCTTTTCCAGTACTGGAGATTAAGCCCAGGGCCTCATGCATACTAGACAAGTGCCCTGCCATGGAGCTACATCTTTAGTCACGGTACCGCTAATTTTGTATTTTCTGTTGGCGTGCATCTGGGGCAGCGCTGCGGACACACACACACACACACACACACTCACACACACACACACGCACACACACACACGCGCGTGCGCGGGGTCCCTGTTCTTATGGAGCTTCATCCTTAATGCAGTCCCGTCAATGCAAGTTTCTTCCATGACGGCTATTTTCCTTATCTCTACTGGCCTGTAATACTAAAAGCCACTTTTGGTGTGAGAGTTTAGCTATATCAGTGGGGGCTGTATCAGTGGAAGGATGCATCTAACATGGTCCCCAATTCATACTGATTCAATAACTTTTTAATTTTTAGAAGTATTTTATTTATTACAGTTTGTATGATGGCAGAGTATTTATAATTTCAACATAGACAGTCTCGTTGACTACTGGCTTGTGTGTTGGAGGACTGGGGAATTGTGACATCAAGTTATTCATGGAAGGTGTTTCCAGGGTGCATTCATTTCTTATTCCTCTGAAAATTAGCAGGGATATTATGTAAATAACTTATTAAATTGCATACTTTAAATTGCCATCACCTTTGCAAAAGGTGTAGAGTTAGGAGGTCATGATGCACACATTGGGGCTAAGTGGCATCAAGGATACTAAGTGTATAAAGTCACACTTGGTTATGGAGAGGCTTTCAAACCCCTCTCCTACATATGCTTCGATCGGCCGGCATTTGAGCTAGGCTGGACTTGTGTGTTTTATTTCTCTTTCTTGGCAACCTCATACTTATATAAAGTGCATTCTGATCACTCTCTCCCTCACCCTCCCATTTCTGTCCTCCACGCCATTGGTCCATTTCCCAGACCCAATTCTTGGTCGAGAGAAGACTGGCTTCTGCAATCACCATCAATTCTTATTATGTGTTTTAATTTTTTATGGTTTATACTTTTCAGAATTCATTAGTATCTGGTCTCTTAAATTTATTGTGCGATGTTTCTGATGTGCTTGGTTGCTAGTTAATCCACAGTCTGGAGAAAGGTTCTGGAGTTGTCACATGAGACAGGGAACTTCAACGATTAACCTTTTCAAGCTTCTGAACAGAGTATAAGGGGAATAAATCACCCTTTTCTAGTTTTAGCTGTCATGGTTCTTCTCTCTTTTGTGGAGGACAAGTATATAAAAGTGTAATTGAAGGTGTAAAACTCTAAGCAAAGCTCCATGGCTTCAGAATGGCCATTCTAGCTGTACACTAAAATGTATGGTTTGGAACTGGGCAAGATTTTGGGTGGCTGCTTTAATCTAGCCTTGTGATGTTTTTGTGAGTTCAACACAATAAAGTGATTTTATTTAATAAAACATTAAATGATACAAGGTGGTTTAATTTTAATTATGACAGAACATATTTATATAACAAATAAGTTTACCTATCTTTGTGAGGGGGTTCAGTGGCATTATGGATATCCATATTGCTATATAACCAAACTACTGAAATGTACCAAAACTCTATATAGTAACACCCTGTTCTACCTACCTGGGCTGCCATTGATAACCACCACTCTGAATTCTTTGCCCGTTATTTGAGTCAGTACCTTATATAAGTGGAATGATATTACATTTACCATCTTTATTAGCTTCTTGCAGTTAGCATAATGTCTTCATGACTCTTCAATGTTGTAACGTGTCAGCATTGCTTTCCATGTTTAGCCCGTACATCTGCAGGTGGACAATTGAGTTGCTTCCGCTTTTTTTTCTTTTGATTACTATGAATAATAATGCTGAGAATCACTTCAAATACTGTTTCCAAATCTTTGGGAATGATCAAAGATTTATCAGAGTGAGAAGTGGATATAACAATTTTATTTTTATTATTTTGACATTCTTTTAACTTTACTGTTGGGCTTAATCCTGATCCTGTTTTCCTAGAAGAGAAAAGCAATAGGAAGTGAATACAAAAAAAAAGCCACGCTTTCACAAGTATTGTTTCCAGCCTGCATGATATTGCTGGTGATTTAAGGCTCACTCAATGAGATGAAACCTATGAGTGACAGACACTGCTTGGGTGGCCAAGAACCTGAGACTAGATAGGCCACGGACCTAGGGGAAACCCAAGTGTTATTTTTCTGCTAAAGAGATGTAGCAACAAAATGATTCCTAACAACAGTCTATACACCTGTAGATCAGTGTCTCACTCAGCCATCGTCAGGCAAGCTTCCTCACTAACCCAGGAGCTTTCTCCAAGTGTCAACCACTCGAGAAAGAAAGATTACTTTCCCAAATGGAATCTCACTTGAAGTATCAACAGACGGCCCAACAACAGACGGCCAGCACAAAATTAATTCAATGATGTTTTCAGAAAAAATTTTTTGGTCTCCTAAGGCTTTGGGACATTTTTTTTATCTTATTGGCATTTTGATTACACATTATGATTTCAAATATTGCATTTTAAGGGTTTTGTGTGTGTATGTCTCTGCATGTTTATGTGTCTCTTGTACTTTTTTATATTTTCGTTTTATTCTTTTTGCCTGGTTTCCTAAAAGGAGAGAGAGAAAGAAGTGTGGAGTTAAATGGGGGAGGGAAAGTCTTGGAGAAGATGAGGGAGGAGAAGCCATGATTGAAATATACTATATAAAGAAATTTATTTTCAGCCGAGCGTTGGTGGTGAACGCCTTTAATCACAGCACTCGGGAGGCAGAAGCAGGTGGATCTCTGAGTTCAAGGCCAGCCTGGTATAGAGAGCGAGTTCCAGGACAGCCTCCAAAGCAATACAGAGAAACCCTATCTCGAAAAACAACAACAACAAAACAAAAACAACAAAAAAGACATTTATTTTCAATTTTTAAAAGTATTTTTTCAAATTCTAATACATAGGTGTTTGACCTGCAAGAATAGAATCATCCATGCAATGAGAAGATCATCTCAGAAAGTGTGCAAAACTCAGTTTTGTTTCTAGTTTGTGTTGCATAATTTAAGCAATTGGTTTGAGATCTTTCTGTGTGCTAGGCACTGCAGACAAGTCAAAGGGACTTGACTTCTTTTATCTTTAGAGTACTGCTTACCATTGTGTGTGTTAGGATTTGAAACATGACGGAAATGTTAGGAGGTGTGGTCTAGTTGTATAAGCAGGGCAGTGGAGGTGAACCTTTGAAGGATGTTTCTTGTATCTGTCTATCCCTGTGTCTGTTTCTTGGCCACCATGAGGCAAGTGGCTCTGCCTCACCACACCCTTTTCCGTGATGTGATGGGGGAAGTCTTCTGTACATATGTTTCTCTTATTGGTTGATGAATAAAACACTGTTGACCAATAGGGAAGCAAGACAGGCAGGATAGGAGACAAGGAGGATTATGGGAAGCACAGTTAGGAGTCATCAGTGATCCCTGGAGGAGAGGACGCCTGAGTCTGGCGTTCTCAGTCATATGAGACCTTGTGGAAAAACATATATTAGTAGTTATGGGTTAATACTTAAGACAGAGCTAGACAATAAGAAATCCTAGTCACCGGCCAACAGCTTATAATTAATATAGTGTCTCCTGTGTTATTTGGGGGCTGAAGCAGTAAAGAACCCAGGCAGGAATCAGTAACAGTGGTGATCCTTCTTATCAGAGGCCCCAAATCAACAGCAATATTTGATCATCAAATGAAACCTCTGCAACTGTGAGTCCCAATCAGTCCTTATGTGTTAAGCAATCTCTCGTGTATTTTTGGTACAGTGATGCAAGTACTGACCACTGCAGGGTGTGACTCTAATCTGCTAAGTGAATAGTGCTGTATCACATGCATTGCTTTCTACTTGGGCTGCCTTGGAAGGAGAGGTGTGTGCTGGGGAATCAAGAACTGGGCTAGTCTGTGCCTCTCACAGCATCTCTGCCATTTAGAATTGTTCCCTCCTCCTCTCCCCAGACCCCGGCCCTCTGTGTATTTCTGTCTAGATGTTGAAGGAGAGTGTGTAACCTGGCACAAAATGAGTAAATGCCATTGTTCCATTTATTTATTTTGGTCTTTCGAGACAGGGTTTCTCTGTGTAGCATTGGATGTCCTGGAACTAGCTCTGTAGACCACTGTAGATCGGGCTGGCCTGGAACTCACAGTGATCTGCCTGGTGTAAGCCACCAATGCCCTGCTTACTGCCATTGTTCTATTGAGAGTGCTCTCTAGAGAGTCTGGTCAATCTGGGAACAGAGTGAATGGCTTGGCTTTAGGTCTGCCCCACTGCTCCCTTCTGGAGTCTGGCTAGCTCACACACCTCACCCACTACTCTGAAAGCAGAAGCATTTACCACTCTGGGAAATTTCACTTTCAGTCTATTCCAGGGTAGACTTGAGTCAGCGACAACAGTCAACAGTGCCCCAATGCCACCGGGCAGGCTGAGAACAAGGTTCTTCTTTTCAAATGCAATGACAAAACAACAACAAGAAACAGGTAGCTGGGCAGAGGTGACACACACCTTTAATCCCAGCACCTGGGAGGCAGAGGCAGGTGGATCTGTGAGTTCCAGGACAGCCTGATCCACAGAGCTAGTTCCAGGACAGCCAGAGCTGTTACACAGGGAAACTGTCTCAAAAAACAAAACAAAACCCTAGCTAATTGCAAATTTCTTTTTGAAAATGTCTATTAATCAAAGTTAGTAGATTCCAATTTTAAAATGTATTTACTTGTAGTGTGTGTGTAGTCCATATTTGTGTGGGTGTTCTAGGAGACCAGGAGGGGGCACTAGACCCCCCTAAATTGGAATTATAACCAGTTTGAGCTGCTACATGGATGCTGGAAACTGAACTCTGGTCCTCTGGGAGAGCAGCAAGCACTTTTAACTGCTGAATGATCTCTCCTATCCCTAGACTATACTTTTTATCCAGGATGATAAGTGCTAACACAATAGGGTAGCATTTACACTTGAAAGAGCTATAAATGGATCCCCTTTTGTAGTAGATACACTTATACCCCTCAACTGCGGACCAAAAAGTTTCCAAGCTCATGAGCTTCAGTCATTTAACAGACACAGAGCAAACATATGCTGTGTTCAGTGAGCACTGCTGGGGGCAAGGCAGGCAATTCTTGGCATGATCAGAGTGAATTTCACTATTAAAAGTGATAGTTAGCCAGGCAGTGGTGGCACACGCCTTTAATCCCAGCACTCGGGAGGCAGAGGCAAGCAGATCTCTGTGAGTTCGAGACCAAGCCTGGTCTACAGAGCCGGTTCCAGTGCAGGCTCCAAAACAACACAGAGAAACCCTGTCTTGACAAAAAAAAGTGATAGTTAATCCTGAGTGAGGTAACCCAATCACAAACATGGTATGTGTTCACCCATGTATGGATATTAGACATAGAGCAAAGGATTACCAGCCTACAATCCATGCCTCCAGAGAAGCTAGGGAACAAGGAGGAACCTAAGAGAGACATACATGGTCCCCCTGAGAAGGGGAAAGATACAAGATATACTGAGCAAATTGGGAGCATGGGGGGAGGGGAGAGGGAGTTAGGAGAAAGAGAAGGAGAGAAGAGGAGGGGAGAGGAGGACATGAGGGAGCAGGAAGATTGAGTCAGGGGAAGAACAGAGGAGAGTAAGAAAAGAGATACCTTAATAGAGGGAGCCATTATAGGTTTAGAGAGAAATCTGGCACTAGGGAAATGTCCAGAGATATACTAGGATGACTCCAACTAAGAATCTAAACAATAGGAGAAAGGCTACCTTAAAAGTCCTTCCCAATATTGAAATTGATGACTACCTTATATGCTATCCTAGAGCCTTCATCCAGTAACTGATGGAACCAGAAGCAGACACCCACAGCTGAACTCCTGGAATCCAGTTGCAGAGAGGGAGGAGTGATGAGCAAAAGGGGTCAAGACCAGACTGGTGAAATCCACAGAAACAGCTGACCTGAACAAGGGGGAGCTCATGGACCCCAGACTGACAGCTTGGAAACAAGCATAGGATGGAACCAGGCCCCCTGCACGTGGGTGTCAGCTAAGAGGCCTGGGCAGTCTATGGGTCCCTGGTAATGAGACAGCATTTGTACCTAGTGCACGAATGGACATTGCGAGCCCATTCCCCATAGAGGGATACTCTCTCAGCCTAGATACAGCGGGGAGGGCCTAGGCCTGCCCCAAATGATGTGACAGACTTTAATGATCCCCAGAGAAGGTCTCACCTTTTTTATGGAGCAGAAGAGGGATGGGATGGGGGTTGGTGGGGGGTCATGGGAGAATGGGAGAGGGAGGTAACTGGGATTGATATATAAAATAAGATTGTTTCTAATGTAAATTAAAAAGGAAAAATACATACTACATGGAAGAATGAAATACATGTTGTATGTATATCATATACATTACATAATATATTCTTATAAATAAAGTACATATATGTATGAGAAAAACAGTGATGGTTACAAGACCACATTTATACAGTGGAACAGCTAGAACAGCCTGATGGAATTCCAGAAAACAAGGTGGCTGCCCTCTTTATTGTTTGCTGTTTGATTTGAGAGCTTCCAGAATTTTTATGTCTCTGGGTCATACTTCATTTGCAGTTTGTCTTTCTTTATTAGCACAATGCATGTGAATTACTGTACCTATACCTGACAAAGCTACAGGAAGGGATGCTGACTCCACTGTCAGGGTTTGTCCAGCAGGGCTGAGGGGACACTGTGATGGTGGAGTTAGATCTTAGATTACAGCCTCTTGTATCCAGGGGTAACCAAGGGCATCAGTTTTCAGACCTGTCACTTATTATTTACAGAAAATGTGACTTCTAGGAGGAGCATGTCCTCTTCTGAGTCCTGACAACCTTTGGAACCTTGTTTTATTTTAAAAAGTGTGTGTGTGTGCACGCGCACGCTTGCAGGTCAACTTTGTAGAGACACTTCTTTCTATCCACTTTTACATGAGTTCCAAATATTGGGTTTAGACAGCCAGGTTGCCACCTCTTCAGCCCTGACACTGTTGGAGTGACTCAGGGACAGAGGCATTCCAGAAACGACAGTTTACCTGTTATATGAGAGGTTCAGAAGGCTTAACTGAAAAATAAATGTATCTGATGTGAAAGTTTCCAAGCGTGCAGTACTGTGTCTGAAGTGCAGCGATAATCATGCCCCTGAGGATCACAAGTCCTCATAACAGCAAACACAGCTACAGAAAGACCCACAGAACTGCCCTTGGTAAAGGCCTAGGGTTATGAGAAATGATCAAGGTTTTATTGTTTTAAACACACAGCTGGTAGGTTGATAGTGCCATTCTTATCTTGGAGTGCAAAGTGCTTTTCCCTTGGCTGTGATGAGAAGTGCTTAGTGATACTGAAGGAGGGCAAAGGGCTATCTGCTTCTGCCTCCCTAGAACCCGCATAAGCCCCAGGAGGAGAAAGGACACAAGAAAACTGCGATTGCAGTGTCCTCTTGTCCCCAGTGCTAGTGATAAGTCTTTGGTTCCATGGATTTTAACCCCCAGGTTATGTAAGAGTTACATTGCCATGTTTCAACTTTACCAGTGCCAGGCACTGCACACTGAAATGTCCACGTGTTTGCAGTGGGGCCTGCGCACTGACTTTCAGTTGCTCTCAGTTGAGAACCAGAGCCTTTGGGAATGCAGGAAACAGGACCTCTGCTGGGGGGTAGAGGCTGGTGAAGCTGTGCTCTTGTGGGTGACTTTACTGTGCAAGAATCCTCTCTGAAGGACAAGCAGGGATTTGGAGATGCCCTGTTTGCTGTCACCATCGCTGCTGCTCGGTCAAGTGGAGAGGAAGGTGGATTCTGTGGCTGGAAGTTCTGCTCAAACACCAATTCCAGACTGTCTGCAGCGCGCCTGCATTCTGCTCAGGCACTCTAATACGTTGTGATTTTATTCCACAATCAGTTGTAGCTTTATTTCCTTGTTGAATGGAATAGGAGGAGGACTTGACCACGCCTAAAATATGGAGAAGAAGTTTAGTGTAGATATAAGGGGGAAGCAGGCAGAGGGAAGAGTTGAGGCTGGACATGGCCTGAAGACTAAACAGGACCCAAGGGAAGAGAGGAGGAGCAAGAGAGGCAGCTGGGCAAGAGGCTGCTGGGGGCAGGGAGGGAGGCAGAAGCCCCGCCCCTGGGAGGCAGAGGTTTAGAGTAGGGGGCGGGGTGAGACGCGCTGGGCGGAGTCACAGGTACTGAGGCAGACTTGTCCTGGCTATCAGACCTAACACTCCTAAAGAGTAGGAGTAGTCTTGTGAATTTATTACAGCTACATATAATTGCATTCACTGTTCATATAGTTTGTATAACAGCTTGAGTAAAATATTGTGACGTGTGATATAAGTACATTTATAATTATACATTCACAACAAATACTTGCTTTAAGCTTTGACTCGGGCCATTAGTTGTTTCTCTTATTTTAAAAAATGAACTTGACATCTCTCCTTCAGAATTTACTCAAGAGTATCTGCATGTGTTACATGTTGAGTGTTTCACACTTACACTGGGTTCCTACAATGGGTGTAGCATTTCACCTCACACTGTTTTTTAAAAATGACACACACAAGCCTTAGTGCTTTAAGCTTCTCTCGAGAGCTTTAAGGCAATTTCTAACCTTACCAGTTCGCTAATGAAACTGTTACTTGTTGCATGACTCACTATGTATATTGTTGATAGATTTCCTAATGGAGATGACTATAGCTACTCCTCTGTCTCAGGGGAAAGGAGATTTCTGAATGGCTTGTCAGGCAGAAAGTAGACGGTGGGGATCCATGGCCCTGCTTTGCACTCAGACAAGAATAGTGACACAGTCCAGCGTTTCCAGCTCTGTATGATTCCCGTATACGCTTACCTCCCCATCTATCACGTTTATGAGTCTTTGGAAAAGATATATTTAAAGTGGGAACTCTGAAGTTGAAAGTGATTATACATCTCATCTAAACAATTATAATAAATGATAGTTATTGGTTAGCAAAACTTTACTCAGCCCTCTTCTACACCATGCTTTGTCCGAACTAAATGCTTTGGAAGAATCGTGTATCCAAAACCACAGTTTTGGACATAGATTTGTTTCTGGAGTTTCTGTTGCACTGTTGGCGACCCCTGGGCAGCAGTGTTGTGAGGATTAGTTAGCACAAAGGAAAGGTGATGATACCTGAGCTTCTTCGAATGTTTGTGGAGTGAAAGAGGTTGAGAAATGACAGAACCAGGGGCAGGGCTCTGGCAATTTTATGAGGTCCAAACTGCCCCCTCTTTCCCCTCTGCAAGTGACCCTGGGGGCGGGCCTCACCTTTTGGGTCTGGGTGCTTTTCCTAGGGGCACAGAAGTGTTTTCTGCCAGGAGGCTGCATTTGCACCCTTGCCCTGGGAGCCCAGCAGAGGCGCCAGCTGCAGCGTGCCAGCATGGACTGTGTAGGCTGGAAGGTGGCATGGGGCACGGCTGCCAACAGCAGATCCAGGACCAGATGGGTTGCGCGCATGTCTTACTTGCTGGGACAAAGTTGAGGGCGTCCAGAGCCTTTCGAAAACTCCAAGATGGAGCTGGAGCTGGAGAGAGAGCTGGAGTTCAGCAGGGCCCCGGCTCCTGCCACTGGGCAGCAGCTCCTGCAGGAATCCCGGAACCCAGCTACTCACAAGGAGCAGGAGGCAGCTGCGGCCAGGCATCATGGTGGGACTGGATGCGGGCTGCTCTGGCTCACCACGCTGGTCCTGTATGCTGCCTTCATGGGGCTGGTGAGAGCTCAGGCTGCTCCTTCCCAGGCTGGGACAGGAGGCTCGCACTGGGAGCGATCACTCCCCAGCTGCACACCTGCTTCCCTAGCCTGCATAGTGGGAGATCGTGTGCATTCATCTTCCACATCCAGAAAATGAGCACAGGTCTAATCTTGGAGGGTTTCTGTCAACTCAAACGGATTGCCTTAATATGTTTTCCAGCATCTATAAACTTTCATGGGCAACTGGGTGCGATGAGAGGCGATACAGGAAGGGGACCAGGGCCTTCACCTGCTCTCCTCTTCAACCCCCAACACAAACTCTAAATTAACTTGCCACTTCCAGGTAGCCTGAGCAAGTTCAGTCAGCTGGCATTTTTGCAGAGGAAAAAAACGGGCCCCTAGAGGAAAGTGACTTTCTTCATCAACCACGTGGTTAGGTGGTAGGGGTGGAGAGCCTGGGAATGTCTGTAGCCACCATGGTCTTACGATGTTTGTATTTTTAGACACCATGTAACTAAGTAGCCCCTGGCTGGCTTCTCCTGCCACTTTGATGTAGGAGGGACTGGAAAAGAAAACACCACAGGTGCTTAGAGAGCCCTCACTGTGTGCTGGTCTCACAAGTCCTTTGAAGGGATTTGCTAAGAACCTGTCTTCTGTCAGTGAACTTGGTACTTGCTACTGGCCTGTCCATGCTACAGTCAATAGCCCTGTGTTCCTGCTGGAAAAGATAGGGGGCACATTGGTTTGGAGCAGACCAGCGATTTCCCACTAGTTACTCTTGAAATGTAGATAAATGACTTAGAAACGTGTTCGTTTCTTTTATTTTTTAAATTATTATTATTACTTTCGTTTGTTTTGTTTTCGAGACGGTTTCCCAGTAGCTATGGAGCCGCTCCTGGAACTCGCTCTGTAGACCAGGCTGGCCTTGAATTCGCAGAGATCCGCCAGCCTCTCCCTTCCGAGTGCTGAGATTAAAGACCTGCACCACCACCACCCAGCCAGAAACATTTTTCTTAAAATCACCAGGAATCTCCCTTGAGCCCTTAGCTCTTGTTAACACAGTGTAAGGCAACATTTTAATCAATAAAACCATTTTGTACCTGTGTATGTGATTTTTCCTTAAAAGCCTTAGAGTCTACATTCTTTCCTGGTGACTTTGGAATTTCATTTAAGAAGATTATAGATTTAGAAACATCCAAATAGTTGATTTCCAGCATATTGTATTTATGTATCTCAGAATGATTGTATTTTTAACATAACCAGCATGATCAATAAATTAATGTTTGGGAATTTAAATTTGACATCTAAATTCCTATATCAGTAATAATGGAGTATATTTAAAGTATATATTATGAAAATCAATTTGATATATCTTATTAAGTATTAATGCAGAGAAATTTTGCAAAGCACTCTTCAAAATCTAAAAAGTCAGACAAATTTTAAAAACAAATTAAAAAAAGAATTTAAAAGACAAAAACTCAAGGAGCATTTACCTCTAAAAGTAAAGGCTTGAACATTTTGTCCTGTTGAATAAAGGGAATCTCTTATATTACATTGCAATTCCTCCTCCCATTCTTTATCATGGAAAACACTACCATTTAAATAAGCATCAGTTTAATGGTGGTAAGTTTAAGGCTCTTGTCGTTTTAAATTTTAGGGAATAAGCACTGGTATCCTTGGACCTACATTTCAAGATTTGGCAAGAAATGTGAACCAAAACATCAGTAGTCTCTCTCTCATTTTTGTGGGCCGTGCATCGGGATTTGTATGCGGCACCATGATAGGTAGAGTTCTCCTTGACTATATGAATCATTTTTTACTTTTGGGTGAGTGCACACTGTTTTTTTTCTTTTTTTAAATTAATTTTAACTTGACTCTAAACATTGAAAGCTTAGGCTGCAGAATGGTTGAAAACAGAAATGAGTGTGGGTATCCTCCTTGGCAGCTGGGCTACCATAGTACAGAATCTATACCGACCCCCCCCAACCTCTTGATAAGCTTTTTCTCTGGAGTGAGTGTTGGCAGCCCCATGCAGTGTTGACCTTCCCTGTAATGTGGGCTCCACTCCGGGCTCACACACTGGTTGACCACGAAGCTCTGTGAGTGGCATCTTGATTTGCCAGTGAACTTGTGGTGGTAGCCACACCTTATGGACGAGCCTTCAGGTGTTTCAACTTGACCCCTTATAAGGTAGAGAAAGGTCTGGCTCCTCTCTTGTGAATAGCCCCACAGACAGCATGGAAGCACTCCTTTCCTGTGGGAAATTACAATGCAAACGGGGAGGCTTTCATTTTGGGATAGTTTGACTAGTATAAGAGAAAATGATGGCCTGATAGGACAAAGTACATTAACTACTGTCTAATTGCTGTGATAAAACACTAGGATGAAAGCAACTTTTAGGACAAAGACTACTCGGACTTAGGGTTCCAGAGGCTTGGAGTCCGTGCTGGGGGAGCAAAGGCACAGTGGCAGGAACAGGAAGCTGGGGCCTCTCATCTTGATCACAAGCACAAAGCAAAGAGAGCAATTAGAAATAGCTGGAGGCTTTCAAATTCTCAAACCTGCCCCAGAGGCATACTTTCTCCAGCAAGGCCACCTCCCAAGCCTACCTAAACAGTGCCACCAGCTGGGGACCAATATTCAAATGCCAGAGACTATGCTGGACTTTCTCAGTGACACCACACGGGGTAGAATTATTATGTGGCTGGAGACGCACAGGAGCCTCCATTGAACTTCAAATGCACCCAGATTCTGCACTTAGGGAAACCTGTGGGGGCACTATCTTCCTGTCTCTCCTTTTCGTCATTTCCTTTCTCCGCAGCAGAAAATCTCCATGTTTCCTTCAGTCTGCCATTGAAGACCTAAATTCCTCGTGGATCTTTGTTCATCCCTGATCCTAGCTTTCTATCCTCACCTTTCATCTTCTAAGGAAAAAAAAAACAGATATTTGAGAGAACATGGAAATGTTTGACACTTCAAGGTTCTTTGAATATAAAAATTTACATTATGAAACTTTATGAGTGTCTCAAAATACCTGATTTTTTTAAAAGATAGCCAAACATTAGATGTTTCTGGCTTTTTACATTGAGGCTGTTGAAACTATGTAGTGAATTCTGAAAGTTGTTTCTGATTCCTATAACAAGCATGGCAGCATTCTGGGAGCAATCTGACTCCCAGGTGTGTGTTCAGCATGTGCTTTAGACTTAAGCAAACAACACTCTTCAATGGGAATTGGCCCCTGATTGGAAGTACTGAAGCTTCAGTAGTTTTCCCACCATTAGATAAAAATTTGCCTAGCATGTACATATATTTACATATGAACCTGGAGATATAGTTCAGTTGGGCAGAACATTGGCCTAGCATGCATGAAATACTGGTTTCATCCCCAGCACTGCATACACTAAATGGCACATTCTTGTAATCCCTGTAGTTAAGTGGTACAGAGCATCCTTAGCAACATAGCAAATTCAAGGTCAGTGTGGCATATGTGAAAACTGTCTCAAAAATACAAATCATTTACCAGTGTCCTGCTATTCTATTACCATGACTAAGGTAACTTATAGAAGACAGCACTTAATTGCGAGTTAGCTTACTATTTCAGAGGGTTGGGCCATTATCATAATGGCAGGGGACATGGTGGCTTCCAGGCAGACATGACACTGGGGCAGGAGCTGAGAATTTCAGATCCTCATTTGGAGAGGGAGAGGGGGAAGGGAAGGGAAAGGATGAGGGAAAAGGGGAGGGAGAGGGAGAGGGACAGACTGACTGAGCTTGAGGTTTTCCTCAAAGCACAGCCCCAGTGATAAACTTCAACAAGGCCACACCTCCTAGTCCTTCCTAAACAGTTCACCAACTGCGGACTAAGCTTGCAAATATATGAGCTTATGGCTGTCGTTCATCTTCAAACCACCACAATTAGTAATCCTCCTCAGTGAGACTACCATTGTTTTATGATAGATTGTAGCTAGTTCCCGTGATAGTTTACTGATTTGTAAGCTCCATGTATGAGGATGAGGAGTAACACAGTGCTCTGGTGATGTGGGCTGGAGCATCTTATTGTGTGGCTGTGGTGTAACATCACAAAGTCCTATCATCTAATACGGACGCCTCTTCCTCTATCAAGTGCCTATCAAATTATTTCTTTAACTTGTAGGTGGGAACGTCCTCATCTTGGCTCTATGGGGTGACAAAGGAGCCCCACACATGCAGGCCTTGCACTTCAGTTTTGCCTTGGGTGCCTTCCTGGCTCCCCTGTTGGCCAAATTGGCCTGGGGAACCTCAGCATCCACTCAGAACCACACAGCGCCCGACTTCAACCCTCTAATGTTGAACGGATCCTCTGAAGCCACCTCAGACTCTCTGTTTGCAGTTCCTGAGGACATGAACCTGCTGTGGGCATATGCTTCCATCGGCACCTATGTCTTAGTAGTTTCTGTCTGTCTGTTTGTTCTGTTTCGTAAGAAAAGCTCAAGGCAGAAAAAATCCTCCACATCTGCTCAGAGAGTTCGAAGAGCTAAATATCACAGGGCTCTTCTCTGTCTCCTCTTCATGTTCTTCTTCTTTTACGTTGGAGCCGAGGTGACATTTGGCTCTTACATATTCTCCTTCGCCACCACCCATGTTGGCATGGAAGAAAGTGAAGCAGCCGGCTTGAACTCCATCTTCTGGGGGACCTTTGCTGCCTGTAGGGGCCTGGCCATCTTCTTTGCAACATTCTTAAAGCCTGGAACCATGATTGTGTTGAGTAACATTGGCAGCCTTGTCTCGTCTTTCTTTCTGGTGCTTTTTGACAAGAGCCCTCTTTGTCTCTGGATCGCAACTTCTGTGTATGGAGCCTCGATGGCAACCACGTTTCCCAGTGGAGTTTCCTGGACTGAGCAGTACACCAGCATCAGCGGGAAATCTGCAGCGTTCTTCGTAATTGGTGCTTCTCTGGGAGAAATGGTGTTGCCTGCAGTAATTGGAATTCTTCAAGGCCACTACCCAGATCGGCCAGTCGTTCTGTACACCTGTTTTGCATCAGCCATATCCACTGCTCTTTTATTTCCTGTGATGTATAAGTTAGCCACCTTACCTCTGGCTCACCAGCCAAAAGGAAGGAAGAGTGAGGACCAGAGAGCTCTGCTTCCCAGCTCTGAGCTCAATGACTGTGAGAAAGAAAAATAAAGGGAAAGATGCAGGAAAATGGGATGGAACAGATTTGGAAGTGTTTGAAATGAAGTATGAGAGACACTGTGAATAGAGGATTCTAGATATGTTTTTATTTGATAGAGCCCACAGTTAATGCTTCCAGGCAGTTCCCACATGCCTCCATGTTTGTGTCATCTCAGTTAATGGTTGCAGCTCCCCTGTGATACACCAGGAGAAAACGGACAAACATTTGGAAAAGATGAATTGTTTAATAACTTTACAGTTGCTACTCTTGTGGCCAGGTGGAGCCACAAGCAGGTTGTCAGCATTTTCTAGGGATCGAAGCTTCTAGAGTTACTGTAGGATGATACAGTAACTGCTAAAATGTTTTTAAAAATTCTGAACTTCCTATATGCACCAAGTGTTCTCATATAGTGGGGTCTTGTAATGGGACTGTTTGGGAGACTCATGTTAGGAAATATGTTTTTTGTGGTGTGTGCAAAACTGCATTTCTGTTTATGACACTGGCAGTGTCTGGTAGGCAGACACCATAGACATTTGAAATGGATTGGCCTTTGCTGAGCAAATGACCAAGAGCCCATTTTGTCTTAGAATAGTTGGAGATAGTAGTTTGGATGCAAGAAACTGGAAGAAGTAAATTTGATTCTATAAAGGATTTACCAATAGTTTTTCAGTAGCTTAAGTGTTTAAGTAGGAGAGGTATAAGTTTAAGGGAGAGAAATATATGTGAAAAAAATTTTCAGATACCGAATAGCATCTGGTAACATGTGAGGTCGTGGTCCACTATCTGTGGACCAAGGAACTAACTTTGAATACTCTCATACGTTCAAGGAGCAAGGGCAAGGGTTTTGGAAAGCACCTAAAGACAAGCTTGTAATGAACCTTTCGGGTTTCCAGAAAACCCGGAACCTGAGGGAATTACCATCTTGCTAGGTCGGTTTTCTTCCTAAGTTTTGTAACTTGTTACCCTTTGGTTCATCTTGTGCCTAGCATGCCACAGCTGCAAAACTCCCCGGCTCAATCTATTATGACTCCTGACCTGGGCCAGGACGTCCGATCCCCAAGGCAACCAGATGCACTTCCGGTTTGAAACCCGCAACTGGTTGACAAGAGACCTCATGTCCGGAACGAGGTCCGCGCAGGCGCCCTGCGATCGGGAGGGCGGTGCCCAGGAGCCGCACCTGCGTGGTTGGAAGGCTTGGTTCAGGGGTCAAGCTCGCTCGGGCTGGTCCTGGCGGGGTTGGCACCCTGGGAGGTTCTGGGGCTCGAGGGCGGAGCTTGACAACACCGTGCACGCCTTAGGCTCAGGTGCACTGAGCAGGCAGGTAGAGAGCTTTTGAAGCCGCCGCGCTGGAGTTGGAGCTGGAGTTCCGTGGGGCCGGAGGGCAGAGGCTGCTCTCGGCCTACCCGGGGACAGAGAATGAGTCCGAAGCTGTGGCCTCCGGGCGGAAAGGCCGTGCCCAGAACGTGCTGCGCTGGTTCACCACCGTGGTGCTGTGTGCCGCTTTCCTGGGGCTGGTGAGAGCTAGGCTGAAACCTTCCCTGGCCAAGGCTGGAGCAGGTGTCCTGCAGGGAGCGTGGTCTCCTCAGTGTCCTGCGTATGTGTGACCCTTAGGTGCCTTGGTTAATTCCTTGGGTCTCAGTTTTGCCATCTGCAAAAAGTGGGCATAACTGTAATCGTGGAGGGTTTTTTTTGTTTGTTTGTTTTTTCGAGACAGGGTTTCTCTGTTTTGTTTTGGAGGCTGTCCTGGCACTCGTGTAGACCAGGCTGGCCTTGAACTCACAGTGATCCACCTGCCTCTGCCTCCCAAGTGCTGGGATTAAAGGCGTGCGCCACCAACGCCCAGTATCCTGGAGTGTTATTGTCAGACTGATTTAAATGCGTGTTCCAACGTGAGCAAACCAAGTTTCCTGTGGCAAAGGGGAGATAGAGGAAGGGGGCCCGGGCCTTCACCCTTTTTCATCCACCCACGGAAGCTCCAAATTGGTGGCAGAAAAGCATTGAGAGATTGCCTCTTCCTGGAGGTCTGATCAAATCCTGTCAGCCACGCTATTTTCAGACGGGAAACTAGGTCCGGAGAGGAAAGTGGCTTTTCTGGTTAGATGATAGCATCAAGGACATGTTCCTTGCCCTGTTCACAGCCGCGTTTAAATCAAGCCTTCAGATTCTTAAATGATTTTCTTCACTCAAGTGCAAGAACAGAAAAACCGTTTAAAGACAGCCTTTCCCTGTGTAGCTCCGGCTGCCTGGCCCGGACTTTGCTGTGTAGCCCTGATTGGCCTGTAAGTCACAGATACTGGCCTGCCACTGGCTCCGTGTCCACGATGATGATGATTTGTGACAGGGTCTCACTCCATAGCCTTGGCTACCCTCGGAACTCACTGTGTAGATCAGGATAGCCTGGAATTCATAGAGATCCACCTGCTTCTGCTTCTGGATTACTGGACTTGAAGCTCTGGGCCACTGGCCTAAACTTGATTATTTTTTACTTGAGTGTTATGAGGGCTAAACCTTTTTTAAAATTAATTTTTATTCAAATTAAAACAATCTTATTTTACATACCAATCCCAGTTCCCTCTCCCTCCCACCCTCCCTTCCCCCCACCAACTCCCTATCCCACCCCACACCCACTCCTCAGGGAGGGTGAGGCCTCCCATGGGGATCATGGAAGTCTGTCACATCATTTGGGACAGGACCTAGGCCTTCCCCGGTGTATCTAGGCTGAGAGAGTATCACTCCATAGGGAATGGGCTCCCATAGCCCATTGGTATACTAGGGATAAATACTGATCCACTGCCAGAGGCCCCATAGACTGCCTAGGCCTCCTACCTGACACCCATGTGCAGGGGGCCTGATTTGGTCTTATGCTGTTTCCCCAACTTGCTCAGGTCAGCTGTTTCTTGACCCCTTTTCTCATCACTCTTCCCTCTCTGTTACTGGATTCCTGGAGTTCGGCTCAGTGCTTAGCTGTGAATCTCTGCTTCCATTAGCTACTGGATGAAAGCTCTGTAATGGCATCCATAACCCCAGAAAATCTAGGAAGCAAGGAGGACCCTAAGAGAGGCATACATGGACCCCCCCCCCCCAGAATGGGAAAGGGACAAGCTCTCCTGAGTCAATTGGGAGCACTGGGGAGGTAGGAGAACGTGGGGGGGGAGGGGAGAGGGGAGAAGAACATGAAGGATCAGGAAGACTGAGTTGGGGGAAGAACAGAGAAGGAGAACATTAATAGAGGGAGCCATTAAAGCTGGCACTAGAGAAATGTCCAGGAATCCACAACGATAATCCCAACTAAGAATGTAAGCAATAGTGGAGAGGCTGCCTTAAATGCCCTCCCTGTATAATGAGATTGATGACTACCTTAAATGCCATCCTAGAGTACTAAACCTTTGATGAGAGTCACTTCTGTCACTTGGCATCTCAGAGTCCGAATCTCAGTTGTTTCTTTATAATATTTTTGGTGGGAAAGTAGGGAAGGAAGAAAGCGCTGCAGATAATAGAGACTCTCACTATGTGCCAGGTCTTGAAAGTGCTTGAAGAAGTTTTAGGAGAACCGGCACATGCCGTGGGCCTGTATGTGCCTGGTCTTTAGCTCTTGGTTGATGTTTCTTGGGCAGGGAATACCCTCCTGGTTTATAGCAGAATAGTGAACACAACCATTTATTTATTTATTTATTTATTTATTTATTTATTTATTTATTTATTTATTTATATCCTGGGGATTGACCCAAGGATTTCAAGTGTGCTAGGCTCTCACCAAGCTGTATTCCCCACTCACAATCAATGGTTATCAAAATTCACGTGTCTTAGAAACATTTTCCTTTAAAGTTCTTAGGAATTTCATCTGAAATGGATATATAACCCTTAGCCCTTGCTAGTACATTATATAACATCTTGTTAAAAGCCTTCTGTCCATGTTATATTTGTTTTGCTAAGAAAGTCTTTCAGCCCATATGTTTCCCCATGGTTTTGGAATTTGAGGGAAGCCATAGACATAGGAACATTCAAATTGCTTATCGGCAGCATTAGATGTAGATATATGCATAGGCAGTTAAAGGAAGGACTCGGTTGTTCCAGAAATATTGGCATCTTAATGTAAAAGCAGAATAATTTGGTGCTTCATAATTTAAAGTTTTAGCAACTAAATGTCTATATTGTTTATGCATATAGTGTATTTGAAAATTTAAGTATATGTTTTGAAAATAATTTCTTACATTTTTTTTGTTTTTGTGCATAGGGTTTGTGTGTAGAGACCACCTTATTCTTTGACAGGGTCTCTCCCTGAGCTTGAAGCTTACCAATTCAACCAGAATAGCTGGCTAGTGAGTCCCAGGGGTTGCTGGGATTCTAGGCTTGCTGCTGTACCTGTGTATGATGGCTAGTTTTATGTCAAGTTCATACAAGTTAGAGTTGTCTGAAAGTAAGTTGAGAAGATGCCTCCATAAGATTCAGCTTTAAGGCAGTTTCTTGATTGGTGATTGATTTGGGAGGTCTCAGCCCTTTGTGGGTGGTGTCATCCCTGCCTGGTGGTCCTGGGTTCTACAGGAAGGTAGGCTGAACAAGCCACGAGGAGCAAGCCAGTAAGCATCACCCGTCCGTGGCCTCAGCATCAGCTCCTGGCTCCAGGTCCCTATCTTGTTTGAGATCCTATTCTGATTTATTCCAGTGAGGGACTACGATGTGGAACTGTAAGCTAAGTAAGCCATTTCCTCCCAAACTTGCTTTATGGTCATGGTGTTTCATTGCAGCAATAGGAACTGCAGCTAAGACACTGTCCTTTTTATATGAATGATGGGATCCACATTCAGGCATCAGGTTTGTGCAGCAGGCTGAGCGTCTCCTTAACCCCTAGATTGTTACATAGTTTCTGTTAATACACAGTGGTATCTTTATCCAGTACTAAACAGTTGAAAGAAAATCAAATAGTTTTGTAAGTCATGTGTGTTGGAATACACTGATAGTACCAATATTTGGGGGACTGAGACAGGAAGGTTGTGAGTTAGAGGCCATCCTAAGCTACATAGTAAGGTTGAGTCTCCAAAACAAAGTAAAAACTTAAAATATCAAGGGTTGTGAATAAAAAAGCCATTGGGTGGTGTGCAACTCTACTGCTAATAATGTTTGTTTTCTTAGGTTTCACTTAATGTAGTCAGAACTCCCTTGTGGTAGATTGCAATCCCCCAGCTGTGGTCTTGTTGTAGTGGAAAAAAACTACTTGTTGGGCAGTGTCCTAGTGATGAGTAACACTGTCTTCTTTTTGACTGTAGGGACTGAGTGTTGCTATCCTGGGACCCACCTTTCCAGATTTGGCAAGGAATGTGAACCGAAACATCAGCAGCCTGTCTTTCATCTTTGTGGGCCGTGCCTCGGGGTATTTATGTGGCTCTATGATTGGAGGAGTTCTTTTTGAGTGTATTAATCATTTTTTACTTTTGGGTAAGTAGTCCATGCTTGACTTCTTTGTTTCTGTGAACAAATTTACAACTCAGCTTTCAATGTAGAAAATTGTTGATACCTGAGATGGGTAGTGTGCTGGCATCCACCTTGGCAGCTGCATCTCTGTGTTCCTCTTCCCCTTTGGCAGCTGGAGGGAGTCTGTATTGATCCCCTGGAAACTTGATTGACCCTCAGGAGTGAGTGTTGCCAACCCCGAGAAGTGCTGACCTTCCTTGTAATGTGGGCTCCACTCCAGGCTAACACACTGGTTGACTATGAAACCCTGCTTATCTGGGGGTAGGGCAGGGCTTCTGGGGACATGGGGGTCAGAATGACTCCTGGAACCTGGCCAGGCTCTGTGGACTTGGGCTGGAAGATGAAGGGACAGGACAGTAGGGAAGTGATAAAGGTTGCACGTGAGTCCTGCTGCCCATGTCAGAGTTGAACACAGGCTGATCCTCTAGGATCCCGACCCTGGAAAAGAGGACAGAACTGTTAGTGTGCCTTTTTCAATAAATGGGTGTGATTAAAGACAATCTGAGTGACGCATTAAAACTCCTGTTGAACCAAGAATACTCTATTGCTGATGAATAAGTCAATGTTTTATTGCCAAAGTCGAGCTGCTTTAGCTGACTTTTTGACGTTTCTTTTCAGGGGTGTCACTTTCTGCTACCACAGTTGGTCTTTATCTTACTCCATTCTGCAAGACAGCAGTCCTACTGGTTGTCATGATGTCTGTCTTTGGTGTTTCAATGGGCCTTCTGGATACAGGTTAGTGAGTCCATATCGTCATCTGCACTATTGGGGGTACTGCTGCTAGGAAAAGGGAAGCAGATGAGATCATATGATCACTGGGAATGTCAGGCTGGGGCCAGAATGCCTCTAACAGCTGCATCAGAACACCCACCTTTGAGCCTATGAAGCAAACATGAAGTGTGTTTCTCTGTGAACAAGAGGTGATGTAGAATCTCCAAACTTGGAAGTACGGGAAGGTAGGCTTCCCATTCAGGGCAGCGCCTGGTCATTTACTGTAAGAAGCCGTGATGATTCAGGAATGTCAACGCTAGTACAGAGCTGTTGTGGGCTGCAAAGCTGAGCTGTGAGCTCAGCAAAGCCTGTGCTGCTTGCTTCGTACAGTTTCTCTCTTTCCTTTTCTGGAAAGTTCCTGTTCTCCCCTCTTCATAGGGTAACAGGACAACTCCAACTCCAGCATTCCATCCCTTTCCTTCCTGCTTGCCTGTTGCTAGATAGATTGTGGAAAGATTGTATGCGTTAGGTTCTGTTTGGCTGTAAAACTGGAGGGGAAGTTCACACTTATCCAAACATCTTCTAGGCTCTCCAGCAGAACAGGGCAGAGCCTGACAGCTGTGCTTGGGGCTGTGATGTATGTCAGGACCCTGGGCATGGACTTCCGTGACAGTGGCTGTCGGGGACAAGAATAGAAAGCTTTGATGATTTGGCTACTATCTGATGCTAAAGCCAATCTTTTAAATAGATGGGTGTTATATTGGTGTAGCCCCTGGCATGTTGCTAGCACATTTTATGGAAAGCCTTTGCCAATGTTTTGGCCCCAGTGGGTAGTGGTTTACCAGTTCATAGATTCTGTGTGTTAAGAAGAGATGCTGTGATACAGTCTATTGGTGATAGGAGTTCACAGCTCCTCAAATACCGCTTAACCCTGGTGCAGGCTTTGTATCAATACACTGGTTCTGGTTAGTACCAGCATACCCCCTGCCTCTTTTTAATAGCGATGTCGTGTTCTTAGTGAATTAATTTAAATAATTTCTTTTGTTGGCAGGTGGGAACGTCCTCATCTTGGATCTTTGGGGGGATGAAGGAGCCCCACACATGCAGGCCTTGCACTTCAGTTTTGCCTTGGGTGCCTTCCTGGCTCCCTTGTTGGCCAAATTGGCCTGGGGAACATCAGCATCCACTCAGAACCACACAGCGCCCGACTTCAACCCTCTAATGCTGAACGGATCCTCTGAAGCCACCTCAGACTCTCTGTTTGCAGTTCCTGAGGACATGAACCTGCTGTGGGCATATGCTTCCATCGGCACCTATGTCTTAGTAGTTTCTGTCTTTCTGTTTGCTCTGTTTTGTAAGAAAAGCTCAAGGCAGGAAAAAGCCACAGCATCTGCTCAGGAAGCTCGAAGAGCTAAATATCACAGGGCCCTGCTCTGTCTCCTCTTCATCTTCTTTTTCTTTTACGTTGGAGCCGAGGTGACCTACGGCTCTTATGTATTCTCCTTCGCTACCACCCATGTTGGCATGGAAGAAAGTGAAGCAGCCGGCTTAAACTCCA
The DNA here is from genome assembly GCF_017639785.1 of Mesocricetus auratus. NCBI lineage: Eukaryota > Metazoa > Chordata > Mammalia > Rodentia > Cricetidae > Mesocricetus > Mesocricetus auratus. Next base: position 3,930,989 of record NW_024429199.1, read on the forward strand.
TCTTCTGGGGGACCTTTGCTGCCTGTAGGGGCCTGGCCATCTTCTTTGCAACATTCTTAAAGCCCGGAACCATGATTGTGTTGTGCAACATTGGCAGCCTGACCTCTTCTTTATTTCTGGTGCTTTTTGACAAGAGCCCTCTTTGTCTCTGGATTGCAACTTCTGTGTATGGAGCCTCGATGGCAGCCACGTTTCCCAGTGGCATTTCCTGGATTGAGCAGTACACCAACATAAGCGGGAAATCTGCAGCGTTCTTCGTAATTGGTGCTGCTCTAGGAGAAATGGCGATTCCTGCAGTAATCGGAATTCTTCAAGGCCACTACCCAGATCTGCCAGTAGTTCTGTACACCGGTCTGGGGTCGGCCACATTCACTGCTGTCTTATTTCCTGTGATGTATAAGTTAGCCACCTTACCTCTGGCTCACCAGCCAAAAGGAAGGAAGAGTGAGGACCAGAGAGCTCTGCTTTCCGGCTCTGAGCTCAATGACTGCGAAGAAGAGAATGAAGAGGAAGATGCCGAAAAGTGGAACGAAATGGATTTTGAAGTGGTTGAAATGATTGATCCGATGCAGGAGTCTGTAAGGGACACGTCTAGAGATGCCCTAGGGAAGCCCACACCTGAGGCTTCCAATCACTTCCTGTCAAAGGCGTACTTTCCCGTCAGTAGCGGCGACCCCCTTGTGAATCACCAGGACAAAAGGGACTGACAGTCAGAGGAGATGGATCACTGAATGACTCCACTGAGTCATCGCAGCTCCTGAAGCACTCCTCAGGCAGAGCTTTGGCAGACTCTCCGCGTGCGTTGGCAATTGAAATTTGTGTTCACAGCAAGCGGTGAAACTGTTTGAAGAGTAGGCTCTGGTTAGGCGACTGTGTTATGGTCCCCGCCTGTCAGAAGGCGTTTTTCGTGTGAGGAGCTGGGTAGTGTACCAGTAGACGACACTGCAGAAGAGGGGAGCTGTTGGCTGAGCAAATGGTCTTACGTTTGCACTCCGCCAGGGGCTTGAGGAGAGCAGGCAGTGGAAGAGCCAGCTTTGGAGACAGAAACTTTTCTTAACTTTCCCCTCTGTGTAGGGTGGTACTGAAAAACACTGCTGACTTTTTCTTATTTCTGTGAGAATATGGATAGGTCATGATTTCTAGATCAATATCTAGCTTCCTCCCTGACTCCATTCTGAGCTTTGACACTGTCTGGTTTATTGGGTCTCCTGTGATTCTAGAAATGCAAGTAGGGTTATTTCCAAATTTTAGGGTTTGGGTTTGTTTTGTTTCTTGAGTCTTACTTTATAGTCCAGGCTGGCCTGGAATTTATTAAGTAGCCCAGGTTGGCCTCAGACTCAACGCTCTGTCTCTGCCTCCTGAATTTTGTGCTAGAGGTGTGTGCCACCATGCATGGTGAAATGTGTACGTTTTAAGTTGTATATTGTTTTTGCTAAATAACCCATTCATTTCAAATGAAATGTAAAGCAAAAGTGATGGTTAGCCCTTCGGACGTGCCTCGGCTTGTGAAACCCTGCAGTTTAGCAAGCAGTTTAGTAGCACCGCTGCCGTCACTGGTCTATAACATGCCCCTTCCCCTCACACTCAAGGGGAGTTATTTAAGTATTCCAGTAAATTCTAGTCTTGTTTCCCTTGCGTTTAAAAATTTCCCCCCAATTTCTGTATCATGTCCGGGTAATACAGCAGGTCACTGCATTTCAGAGATTATGGTATTTTTGCTGGCACTTTAGAAGAGGGATTATTTTTATATATGAGTCTATATCATGTTCAGAGAGGATTTGGAAACAGTCTGTTGATTTTATGTAATTATTGTTATTTTTTTAACTTTACTTTTTTTAATGCTGGTGACTGAACACAGGACCTTGCACTTGCTAAGCAAGTTCTCTGCCACTGGACTGGGGGTGTCTTATGTTTCAGTTATAGAAGCCATTTTAGAGTTACTGTGTTGGCAGTAAGGTGTGGACAGGTCCTTTGGTGTCCATAGCCTGCCTCAGTAACTGCCTCAGGCTGGATCTGGGCCTTGCAGTTGGGATTCGACTCTCACTGGGTTGGGTTATTAATCACATATGTACTGTAAACCAAGCTAAAAGTTTAGTTTACAAATGAGGCACCATCTTTTTTGGTGATTGGAGAACCTGTGTCCCTTCCAGGACTCCTTGAACTTGAAGTACCTGGAGACCAAAATAAGGTTGGTGTGGTGGCCTAGGAAATCAGGGATAAGGGATGCTGCTGCTCAGATGTGCCAGAGCTCGTCTGGGCCGTCCTGTGATAACTGACCTGTACCTCTCCTCAAGTCTTACGCTGAGTGACAATGAACTGCAATGTGTTTGTTAATCTCTTACCAGAGTTTAAAATTTGTTTTTCTTAAAATAAGTGCTTTGTTTTTTCTTAAAAAAAAATTAAAATTTCTTTTCTGTGTGTGACTTTTGTGACGTCTATGTATAAGTGTACCAGCATGGGTGCTTGGTGTTGGGAGAGTCCAGAGGAGGGCTCAGACCCTCTGGAACTGCAGTTATAGATGTTATCAGCCACCGTGTGGCTGCTGGGACTAGAACTGTCCGGGTCCTCTGAGAGAGAAACCAGTGCTCTTAATGCTGAGCCACTTTCCTGCCACCTTTCTTGACCACTGCCCATTGACTCCCATACGCCTGCAACCACACTGGTTCAGGTTACTTAACACAGCACTGGAGGGAGTGGGTGTAGCACGAATAATCAAAATCCAGAGACAGATACTGGGGTTAATAATAAGACTAGAGAAGCAAAGGGACAGCCACTGGAGAGCTCTCACCTCTGCCAATGCTCAGACTGAAGGGGCGACCCTGTCCTCAGACTGCAGCCCCAGACTGCCTAGACTGCAGACTGAATGCCACATGAGACCCTGAGCTCGTTTTATTCCTCTCCAGTGCTGGGATTAAAGGCGTGCACCACCACTGTCTGGCCTCTATCCTTCATCCATTTGGAGAGATCTCTATATATTTCTTCCCCAGATGTCTTTCTCACCAATTTTCCAGTCTCTTTCCAGGTCCCTGACAATCCAGCCAATCCACTGGCTACAGACTATGAATCACATACATGAGCAATCACACATCTGGCCATTTCTCGTCACACAAAATATATGGCAAGGTGCCCACTGTGAAGATTTCCCTTTGCCAGTGTCAGGGTTGTCCCCAAAAGGTGCTGTAGTGCTGCAGCTGTCCACTTCTGGGTGATTCTTGAATAATGTGTGGAACTTAGCTATCAGTAAGCCAGGTTCTGCTCTTTTTATCCTCAGTCAACCAATCATATGGTACACCTCATGAGGCTATATAGGTGCATGCTTGGCAACAAACAGCACTGTGACAGGAATAGAAACCATAGGCATTTGGGCAACTTCTCCATATAATTTGCTTATGCCCTCAGGACCTGCTCTGGCCCAGTCATGTATTCAATTTGATAATGGTTTGCTGCTGTGTATATCCTACTTGTGACTTGGCGGGCTAGATAACACCCAGCACAGGTCATAAAGTAACTTGGTGGTTCATCGTCAAACTTTCAGTTTCCACTGTGGCCTGAAAGCAGATCAAGAGCTGTCTTCCACAGGGAGAATAGCTGTCTGCAGATGATGGTTAGGGCCTTGCTCCAAAACCCCAAACATCTCTTCTGTGATTCACCTATGGGGTCCTGCCAAAGGCTTCAAACACCCGAATCTGCCACTGACACTTCAAGTACCATTGGGTCTGCTGGATCATACGGTCCAAGTGGTAGCATGCGCAGCAGCCTGGAATGCTCAAGAACCTTCTGTTACAGGCCCCACACAGAGCTAACAGTTTTCTGAGTCACTTAGTATAAGATCTGGAGTAACACATCCAAGAGAAGAATGCTCTATCTCCAGAATGCAAATTGGCTCACAAAACATTGTGTTTTTCTTGGTGTAGGTGTCAGTTCCAAAGGAAACTGCATTTCCCCAAATTCTGGTCGTTAGACATGAGCTAGCACTCCTCAGTTACTTGTGAAGCTGGTTCCCCTCTACCAAAAGGAGCCATTTCCCTTATCACAGTCAAAAGGAACAGCTATCAGTGGCGCTAGTACCAAAGCACATGCTGGCCTCCAGGATCTTCAGTATCCTAAGTATCTGTTACTCATTTCAGAGTCCACAGTCAGCTTTTCTGACCCTCTCCCCTCCCTAAACTTCTCCCGCTCACGGGCTTCCCTCCACCCCCAGATTCTCATTCTCCACATAAGCCATTTCTTTTTCTCTTGGCTGTTTTGTCTTCATCTTCCCCCACTCTACCTGTCCCCTCCGCCCCCCCAGCCCCTCTCTACTCTGCTCCTGCTTCTCTCCCCGCCAGGGCCAGTCTGCTGGCCATGTTCAGTCGAGGACTTTTTCTGTTGTGGACTCTTCCGGATGTCTCTGGCTATTCTTTTCTGCCTATCTATCTACCTTTTCCTTAACCATACCATGGAGTGGTCATGTCATCGATTTATACATCTAGTGCCGAAATCTCCAGGTGAGGTATAAATGGACCCTCTTCCAAGGGACCCGGCCTCTCCTAACCAAACCAAGCTTCTGACTTGGTTCTTCTAAGGTACAGGTCATTTGCCACCCACCATATTCAACTCCAGATTCTAGAGGCCACCTTCCCTCCACCTGCCATGCTTTACTGATTCTGGGCATCTCTTGGCCTCTGGATCCTGAAGCCTGCTACCCGCTCCTGGGTGCCCACCATGTGGAAAGGCAAGCTTCCCTGCCTCACCCCAGGAGCTGCCTGCTCTGACTATCCCTCTTTGACTCTCTGGACTCTGCCATTTAAGTCCCGAGGGCACACCAGGCAGCTTTTCCATGCCTTCCTGGTCCTCTCTGCTGTTGAACCCTCTCTCTGGTGGAGTTCCCGTTTGCCACACTCCTTCCTTCTCTAATCTCTTTTCCTCATGGACTAGGGTTTCATTAAAGCCTTGCTGTTTTACTGCACATAGTCTGTTCTCAGTGGAGCACGATGGCCAAGGATTGCACTAGATTTCCAGTTTCTCCAAGATTGTACCAACTTCTGCCACAACATAAGCAAATGATGCCAAATGATTAAGCCTTCTCTATTTTTCACTATTAAAAATCTCTTATCTTGCCAGGCATTGGTGGCTCACACCTGTAATCCCAGCACACGGGAGGCAGAGGCAGGTGGATCTCTTGTGTGTTCGAGGCCAGCCAGGTCTACAGAGCAAGTTCCATTTTTCTGGTATCTTCTTTAATTTCTTTCTTTAAAGACTCAAAGATCTTGCTGTACAGGTCTTTCACTTGTTTGGTTAGAGTTATCCCCAAATATTTTATGTTGTTTGGGGCTATTGTAAAGGGTGATGTTTCTCTGATTTCTTTCTCAGCCCATTTATCGTCTGTATATAATAGGGCTACTGATTTTTTTTTAGTTAACCTTGTATCCTGCCACTTTGCTGAAGGTGTTTATCAGCTGTAGGAGTTCCCTTGTAGAGTTTTTTTTGTCATTTATGTAAACTACCATATCATCTGCAAATAGAGAAAGTTCGATTTCTTCCTTTCCAATTTGTATTCCCTTGATCTCCTTTTCTTGTCTTATTGCTCTAGCTAGAAATTCAAGTACAATATTGAAGAGATATATAGAGAGGACAGCCTTGTCTTGTTCCTGATTTTAGAGGAATTGCATTGAGTTTCTCTCCACTTAGCTTGATGTTGGCCGTTGGCTTACTGTATATTGCTTTTATTGTGTTCAGGTGTGTTCCTGTTATCCCTGATCTCTCCAGGACCTTTATCATGAAGGGGTGTTGGATTTTGTCAAAGGCTTTTTCCACATCAAGTGAGATGATCATGTGGTTTTTCTTTTGCAGTTTATATGGTGAATTACATTGATAGATTGTCATATGTTGAACCATCCCTGCATTCCTGGGATGAAGCCTACTTGATCATTGAGAATTATTTTTCTGATGTGTTCTTGGATTCGATTTGCTAATAATTTATTAAGTATTTTGCATCAATGTTCATGAGGGAGATTGGTCTGTACTTCTTAGTTGTGTCTTTGTGTGGCTTGGGTATCAAGGTAATTGTAGCTTCATAAAAAGAGTTTGGCAACAAACCTCCTGCTTCTATTGTGTGGAACACTTTGAGGAGTATTGGAATTACTTAAATTTCTGGTAGAATTCTGCACTGAGGCCATCTGGACCTGGGCTTTTTTTTTTTTTTTTTTTTTTTGGTTGGGAGACTTTTGATCACTGCTTCTATTTCACCAGGGGTTATAGGTCTGTTTAGATTGCTTATCTGCTCTTGATTTCATTTTGGTAAGTGAATCTATCCAGAAAATTGTCCATTTCCTTTAAATTTTAAAATTTTGTGGAGTACAGGCTTTCAAAGTATTACCTGAAGATTCTCTGAATTTCCTGTCAGTTGTTATGTCCCCCTTTTCATTCCTGATTTTGTTGATTTGCATGTTCTCTCTCTGCCTTTTAGTTAGTTTAGACAGAGGTTTGTCTATCTTGTTGATTTTCTCAGACCAACTCTTTGTTACATCGATTCTTTGTATTGTTTTCTTGGTTTTGACTTTATTGATTTCAGCCCTCAATTTGATTATTTCCTGGTGTCTACTCCTCCTGGGTGAGTTTGCTTCTTTTTGTTCTAGAGCTTTCAGTTGTGCTAATTCTCTAGTGTGACTATTTTCCAGTTTTTTTCATATATGCGCTCAGTGCTATGAACTTTCCTCTTAGCACTGCCCTGAATGTCCCATAAGTTTGGGTATGTTGTGTCTCCATTTTCATTGAATTTTAGGAAGTCTTTAATTTCTTTCTTCATTCAATTTCCATGAGTTTGTAGGGTTTCTGCAATTTGTGTTGTTGTTGAATTCTAATTTTAAAGCATAGGGGTTATTCCAATTTTTTTGTACCTGTTGAGGTTTGCTATGTTGCCAAGTATGTGGTCAATTTTAGAGAAGGTCCCATGTGGCGCTGAGAAGGTATATTCTTTTGTGTTTGGGTGGACTGTTCTATTGCTGTTAAACCCAATTGGGTAATAACTTCTGTTAGTTCCTTTCTTTGCTGAGTTTTTGTCCGGTGGTCCTGTCTAGTGGTGAGATTGGGGTGTTGAAGTCTCCCACTTCAGGTCTTATGTGTGATTTGAGTTTTAGTAATGTTTCTTTTTACGAACGTGGGTGCCCTTGTATTTGGGGCATAGATGTTCAGAATTGAGACTTCATCCTGATGGATTTTTCCTGTGATGAATATGAAATGACCTTCTTCATCTCTTTTGATTGATTTTAGTTTGAAGTCTAATTTGTTCTGTACTAGGATAGCTACACCAGCTTGTTTCTTGGATCCATTTGATTTGGAGAATCTTATCCCAACCCTTTACTCTGAGGTAATGTCTGTCTTTGAGATTGAAGTGTGTTTCTTGTATGCAGCAGAAGGATGGATTCTGTCTTTGTATCCATTCTGTTACCATGTGTTTTTTTATAGGCAAATTAAGACAATTAATATTATGGGAAATTAAGGACCATTGAGTGTTACTTCTTGTTTGTTTTTTATTTGTTGTGGGTCGTATAATTGTGGATTTACCCCCCTTTTTCTTTTGTCTTTTGGTAAAGTTGGATTATCTATTGTGTATGTTTTTGTGAGCGTACTTACCTTTCTTAGATTGAAGCTTTCCTTCCAGCACTTTTTGTAGGGCTGGATTTGTGGATATGTATTGTTTAAATCTGGTTTTGTTGTGGAATATCTTGTTTTCTTCATCCATAGTGATCGAAAACTTTGCTTAGTATAGTAGTCTGGGCTGGCATCCGTGGTCTATTAGTGTTGGTAGAATATCTATCCAGGACCTTCTGGCTTTCAGAGTTTCCATGGAGAAGTCAGGTGTGATTCTGATAGGTTTGCCTTTGTATGTTACTTGGCCTTTTTCCTTTGCTGCTCTTAACATTCTTTCTTTATTCTGTATGTTCGGGGTTTTACTATTATGTGGTGAGGGGACTTCCTTTTGTGGTCCACTGATTTGGCGTTCAGTAGGCTTCTTGTACTTTCACTGACATGTCTTCTTTAGATTGGGAAAGTTTTCTTCTATGATTTTGTTGAATATGTTTTCTGCAACTTTGAGCTGGGTTTCTTCACCTTTTCCTATTCCTATTATTCTTAGATTTGGCCTTCTCACGGTGTCCCATATTTCCTGGATATTTTGTGTTAGGGATTTGTTGGACTTGAGATTTTCTTTGTTTGATGAATGTATTTCTCCTAGTGAATCTTCAACACCTGAGATTCTCTCTTTTAACTCCTGCATTCTGTTTGTTATGCTTGCATCTGTAGTTCTAGATCACTTATTCACCTTTTCTAGCTCCAGAATTCCTTCAGACTGTGGGTTTTTTTTTTTTTTTGTCTATTTCAGCTTTCAAACATTGCACTGTTTGAATTGTTTCTTGCAACTTTTGGTTTGTCTTTTCTTCCATTTCTTTAAAAGATTTTCTCATTTCTTCCTTTAGGGTCTCTATCATCTTCATGAAGTTGGTTTTTAGGTCATTCTCTTCTGTTTTATCTGGTTGTGATGTTTAGATCTTGCTGGTGTAGAGTCCATAGATTCTGCTGGCGTCCTACTGTTTTTTCTGTCATTGAATTTGTTCTTATATTGTTTTCCCATTCCTTCTTTCAGTGGGTTCAGATGGGGTCTCTTCCTTTCCTAGTAAGTATGGGTTCAAGGTTCTCTTCCAGTGAGTGCAAGCAGGTCCAGTTCACTGATGAGTCTCTTGGTGGGTGCAGATGGGTCCCTGACACTCATTCTCCTGGTGGGTGGGAGCTCTGCCCTCTGCCTTCTGCCCTGAGTGGGGCAGGCGATGTAGGCAGGCTCTCTCAGCAGGCTCTCTCAGCAGGCTCCTGGTAGCTTGGTCCTCCTGGGGCAAGTTGAGCTTGCTGCCTTTTAAACTCTTCTTATCTCATGATTTGTAAGTATATTGGTGGTTAAAAATCTGTAATAAAAAGACATCTTAAAATTTGTAAAAGGTGATAGTTTAAAAATCTACACATAGGTAATCTTAATTTGCCACCACATGCTTGTATGTAACTTGGATTCAAATCTTTTTTTTTTTAATAGTCAACTTATTTTTCATGGTTAGTTCACAAATGGTGCTTTCCCAGGTCACTGACTTCGTTTTAGTTACCTGGCCCCTGAAGGTATTTATGTATGAACTAATTGACATTTCAGAAGACATTTGCCACAAACCACTTGCCCATGTATCAGTGAAGTATCAAATTTGCAGCTGTTTATCTGAGAATGAATTACCCTGAATATATACACCTGCCCTCTTCAGCTTTCCTGGTTATCCAGATGTATAAATACTAGGTCATAGCATCTTCAAGCTGTGCTTTAATGAGAAGCTCACTGCACATAATTCTGCACAGGATGCAGAATTGTTTTCTAAAGGCTGGTAATAAATTGCTTTCAACTCCCTCAAGGAATCAGAAATTCAAGAGAGAAGGTCTATGAGGAAAATATTAACTTTTCCCCCCATCTCTTATTTTGAAAAACAGATCTGCAATGGTAAATCGTATATGTAACTCAGATTCAACTCTTGTTAAGGAAAATAATTTTTTTTCTTTTAAGAAAAAAGAAAAAGGGCTGTATGCCTGATGGATTCACCTGGGAATAAATAGCAGCCATGTGGCTGTCAGTTAAGGTTAAAGAGAGTAAATACCATGTAACTTCACCACCATTTAAAATTTTTTAAAAATTTAAATTGGAAACAAGCTTGCTTCACATGTCAATCCCAGCTCTCTCTCCCTTCCCTGCTCCCCCACTGACACCCTGAGACCCTCACCCAATCCCCACTCCTTTCCCCAGGGAGGGTGAGGCCCTCCATGGGGGAGGGTGTCTAAAGTATGTCATTTCATCCAGGGCAGGGCCTAGGCCCTCCCCCAAGAGTCTAGGCTGAGAGAGCATCCCTCATTGTGAGATGGGCACCTAAAGTCCCTTTGTGTGTCAGGCATAAATACTGATCTACTACCCAAGGCCCCATAGATTACCTAGGCCTCCTCACTGACACCCACATTCAGGGGGTCTGGATCAGTCCCATGCTGGCCTCTTAGCCATCAGCCTGGGGTCCAAGATCTCCCCCTTGTCCAGGTCAGCTGTCTCTGTGCTTCACCACCATCTTGATTAAAATGACCACATGGTATAAACCAACTAAGCACTCATAAAACTTCAGTCCTGCCAGGTAGCAGTAGCGCACGCCTTTAATCCCACTACCTGGGAGGCAGAGGCAGGTGGATCTCTGTGAGTTTGAGGCCAGATTGGTCTATGGAGCAAGTTCCAGGACAGCCAGGACTGTTATACATCTCAGAAAAACCAAACCAAACTAAACCAAGACAAATCACAAAAGCAAACCAAACTAAACCTTCTTAGTCATATTGAACCCTCTGCTTATCATTGTGTCTCCTTTTAGAAAAGGAAGCAACAGTAGCTCTCTATTTTGGATTAGGGTGGATTTTTGTAAGTTTTATCTTGAGAGTAAAAATTTTAGAAAAGAAACAGCATGTTTGATAAATAAGGTATGGTTAATGAAGGCTTATAAATTCCTAAGGTTATAAATTCTGTGCACAAGAACAGAAACTTAAGAGATGTGTATCTAATCGTTTATGTCTTTGTAACTGTGTTCGACATCAGGCTTCTAGAAACTTTTAGATAAGAAACAACATATTAGCCTGTCTTTGCCAATTTTGTTAAGTTTTAGCTACTTGAATAAACTGAGTTATTCAAGAAATTGTGATATTCCTTAATGGTACACAATAAAAGGGTCAGAAAAGTAAGATTCCCGTCTTTCTGTGAACTGTATTCATGGTCTTGTTAAGTTCCCAGTCTCTGCATACAGACCGTATTTAGTGTTTAAAGCTTAATTATTTTGCTAAAGGATCTTCAGTTAAATCTTAAACTCAACTGGGCAGTAGGGCACACGCCTTTAGTCCCAGCACTTGGGAGGCAGAGGCAGGCGGACCTCTGTGATTTCGAGACCAGCCCGGTCTACAGGAGCTAGTTCCAGGACAGCCCCAAAGCCACAGAGAATCCCTGTCTCAAAAAAGTAAATCTTAAACTCAAAATATTAAGGCTCAAACTTAACAGGGATAAAACGGCAACATCTTAATCTTATAAAAGCCGAGTTGTAAACTGTTAAAGATAATTAAGATATGCAAGTTAATGGTCTGTCACCTTATAAATGATTAAATTCTTCCATGTGCTCAAAACTATCCTTGTAGCCATGCTAAATACAAATGGAATTCATTTACAAGGACAACTTTTAGCCTTCTGTAGATGCCAATGGTTCTGGAATCAACCTTCCTAAGGCTGTGACCCTTTAATTCATGTTGGGATGACCCCCAACTATGAAGTTATTTTTGTTGCTACTTCATAACTGTAATTTTGCTACTGTTATGAGTCAGAATGTAAATATCTGACATGCAGGATATCTGATATGTTGATATGTGATACCAAAGTGGTTGTGATCCACAGGTTGAGAACCACTGTTTATAAGTTATGAAAGTTAAGCTTAAAACAAGTAACTAAAAATAAAGTTTCCCTAAAAATCAGGTATACTTAATATATGATGGCTCCAGAGATCTGCTGAATATAGCATTTAAAGTATTTAATGAAAAAAGCTTCCCTTGATAGAAATGCCGGTTCCTAAGGGAACCTCCAAAGATGATGGGGGCACAGATAAACTCCACTGGGAGCTTGCTTTGAATGTGGGAAGGCTGGTCAGTGAGTTAAGAACTGCTCCAAGCCTTGCCTGCTGCCAGGGCACTGAACAGACACTTTAGGGTTGACTGCCCTCCTCTGCCTTGTCAAGGTAAATTAGTTTTTCCAAGTTCCTCATCTATAGGAAAAACTCTCAGACCTTGTGGGTTTGGCAGCCTTAGTTGGACAACCTCTGCTCCAACAAAACCATCCAGAGTACCACAGAGGAGTATATAGTAACCATCCCGGTAGAGGCTAAGTCTCTCACTTTAACTGATAGAGGCCCTTTGGATTACATTTCCTGCTCAAATGTATCCTTCTCAGGTCTCTGATGGTGTTGATGCTAACCCTCACTTTATCAGTTTAGCAACAGCAAGCAATAAGCTCCTCCCCAAAGACTGCAGGTGCCAGGTGGATCCTTATGTAAAAATCAGCCCTTGCTTTTTCTAGTACTAGGTCTCCATCTGAGAAAGGTATACTCACAGGCTCCACACTAAGAGATAAACTCACAAAATGGGTTTGAATGTAAACACTCAAGATATCATTCTACTATTACTAACTAAAAATTTACCTTTTACTAAAAGTTTTACCTTTATTTAAAAGAACTTGCTTTCAATGACTGCCCTTAGTAATCAAGCATTCATGTCTAATGGTAAATGCTTGGATGGAAAATGGAAAAATTTAAAGTTTATGTAAATTGTGAGGGTCTAACGAAGTCATTTAAGGTACGTGAATGCAAGTTGTAATGGTCTGAGGAAGTGATTTAAGGTAAGTGAAAAATGAGAAAGGTTTCAGATTTCTTTCAATTTTGCTATGCTATTGTTTCGAAAATTCAAAGTTCTAATACATTAATCAATGTAGTTCTGATAAGCTATTACTCTAACATTGGTAAAGCATTGGCTACTAATTATCATAGTCACAGGCCCCGAATTTCAATTGCCTCAGGTTGTTTGCTAAATAGAGTACTTCCTTATTGTGCTGGAAACATCTCTGTGCAATCAGCACCCTGGGCAGAGGAAAAAGCATTCATGCTTTTAACCCCAAGTCATCCTTTTGGGTCTCAAAGCTTTTGCTATGGCTCAAAGGCAGGAGTCTACTAAGTTTACCTCATTAGTTAAAGAAAGCCCAAGGTTAGAGGGAATCCAGGTTGCTTATAGAACAGATGAAGAGAATTCTACTTGTGGCAAGGTAAAAGTCACAGCATTATATTTCATATTTTATTCAATTTTTAATTTGGTTTCCATTATTAACTCTTAAAACAAAATGATTTCCAGTTTAAAAAACAATGCACTGACCACATAATTCCTTTTTCATTTTATACAGTTATACAAATATCCTAAATACACATTTGTGTTCAAGGGATGGCAAATAAGATTAACTGTACAGTACATAAGGAAAGAAAATATTTTAAGCATATTTAGAAGCAATAGAAATGTCTATACAAAACAAGCAAAATGGAATAAACTTTTTATTTTATTTTTAAAGTATTGCAACAGGCCCACAGGTTTGTAACAAAAATGTCTTTGCACAGTTCCTCACAATGCCCCGTTAGTAGCTAAAGCAAGACAGCAGTCTTTAGAAAAGAATATTTCAAAAAATGCTACACATGGTACTATTTGCACAGTTTGATCAAAGTAACAAATCTACCTTTGAGTCAAGCAAAACCTAGAGGAGATATACCAACAACGTGAAAATCATTGTATAAAATTCATTGCACATTATTTTACTCAGTTGTTTGAAAAGTAAAAAAGTGTATTTACAAAATATTTTGCAGTCAAAATTATAAAGTGAGTGGATATCTCTAAGTAACACATCTTGATACAGACAGTTTAAGGAATACACACAAATGACTTTCTTTAAGAGGTTTTCAGTGTTCCTTTCCACAGGGAAGTAAACATGATCTGTTCAAATGGATTTACAAGATGGTACATAAACTGGAGCAAATCCAACACCTGTATTATTATAAAACAAGATTAAAAGGTGACAGAATGAGGAATTTGTACATTGTAAGAAGTGAGCTATTCAGAGATCAACATGTACACTTTTTAATTCAGCAGAAGTCTTCATAGTCTTTGATGACAGACAGTGAACATCTTTGACTTGATGGAAGTTGAAAAAGCACCATGCAGAGGAGTTGAGTGGTAAACACTGAACAAGTAGCACCTGGAGTTCTGTGATACTGATAACTTAAAACTGGTCCAGTAACTGCCGGAGATATGGTGCCTTGGATAATTCTCTGTTTACTTGTGACAGTTTGAAAAGTACTGGGCAGTTGAGTGAAACACATGGGATATGTCGGTCAAAGGAACCTGTACAGTTCCTGCATATCTGAAAGTATAAGAAAAACAGATAAAACCGTAGGAATACTTCTGTATATATATGTACAGTTTTAGATCCCTTCTGCTTACGTTAGATAACCAGCAAACTTAATTCAGTATAGAAAATTCCATCTGCTTAATCTCCCAGAAACCTTGCCTACTGTTTATGAGTGAGGTACTTCTAAAAGATAGTTCACAAACAGTAAAAAATGATCTCAAGGTTCATTTCATTTCCTGGGTCAACTTTCATTTACAATACAATCCTGCTATATTGGAAGGCACAAGGCAGGCTACCTACCAGTGCTTAACCGGGCTACTGAACCAGAACCCACCACCTGGGAGAGCACTGCCTCAGTGGATGAACTCAGTCCTACAAGGTTGACCCAAGCCACTGAGACTTGCACACACTGCTGACAAGGTCACAACCGAGGACTATACTTTGAAAACATGGGCAACAAGAGCAGTAGCCAACAAATGTGATTATATAGATGCTCTGTACAGCTAAGGAGACAGTAAATGGTGGAATGGAAGAAAATATCAGGAGACCATTCATATATACCTCGAATATATAAGGAATATAAACTCAATGGCAAACCCATAGAAGCAGTTAACACCATTAACAAGCAGGCACTAACAATCAACACCACAGTGGAGATCTGCTGTGGCAGCATGTTCCTTGCAATCCTTCACTCTGGAGAATTCTGAGTTCCAGGCTAACCTGGGCTGCATAGTATTCTCTATCAAAACTAAAGCCAAGATACAAATTATCTAATCTCAGAACATTTATTTTAAAAAAGATAATGAATCAGAAAACAGCATGGGAATTCCTTAAAATTCAGATCTAAAACTATCATGATACAATTATTTTTCTTATTTATCTATCATCTATCTATCTATCCATCCATCCATCCATCCATCCATCCATCCATCCATCCATCCATCCATCCATCCATCCATCCATCCATGCATGCAGGGTTTCTCTGTGTAACAGTCCTGGCTGTCCTGGAACTCACGTTATAGACCAGTCTGGCTTTGAACTCAGAGATCTCCTTGCCTCTGCCTCCCTAAGTGCTGGGATCAAAGGTATGTGTCATCATGCCCGGTGATGCAATTATTTAAAATACTGAGTATATATCCAAAGGAATGAAACCAGAAAGTTGGTGAAGATGTAATTTAACAAAGGGGCCATGTTCGAGCCCCAGCAAGCAGGAGCACTTGGCAGTGGTTCCAGCATTAGAGTTAAGGATAGAAGAAAGGGGTTATGGAATTTGCCTCTGCAACTGAGGAAAGGCTCTGACACCAGACCATGTTTCAGGGGTGTCCCTGAATGGAAGCTCAGAGAGGTCATTCATTGTATGAAGCTGCGAAGGTGAGGCCTGGATTGCTTTGGAGACACCAAGATGTTCAAGATGCCAGAGACATGGGATACCTGCCAAGGAAAGCTGCTAACAAGGAGTAAATCAAGACTAAAAGAAAGAAGCTGAAAGGAGTTGGAGATTTGAAGAGCATTTGACATCAGACATAGAGATGCAGAGTATGGAGTTAGCCCAGCTGGTTTTTGTTATTGTTTTGGTTCAGTATTTTCTCGCTATGCTTCCTTCCCTATGTTTTGGAATGGCAATGTACATCCTGTGCCATTATATGTTGTGGTTTTTTTTTCAAGACAGGGCTTCTCTGTATTGTTTTGGAGGCTGTCCTGGAACTCACTTTGTAGACCAAGCTGGCCTCGAACTCACAGAGATCCACCTGTCTCTGCCTCCTGAGTGCTGGGATTAAAGGTGTGCACCGCAAATGCCTGACATGTTGTGATGTTTTATTTTGATTTTATGCGGGATTGCAGTTAAGAGACTGCATGAATCTCAGAAGAGATTTTGACTATGGGAAGTTCTGAAGTTGGACTGAATGAATTTTTGCATTATGATATGGCTACAAGTCTTTGGGGGTCAAAGAGTGGAATGTAGTAGGTTGAAAGAAAATGGCCCCCAAAGGGAGTGGCACTATTAAGATGTGTGACTTTTTTAGAGTGGGTGTGGCTTTGTTAGAGGAAGTGTCACTGTGGAGATGGGCTTTGTGGAAGTGGGCTTTAAGGTTAAGCTATACCCACTCCTGTTGCCTTAGGATCAAGATGTAGAATTCTCCAGTAACATGTCTGCCTGCCTGCCACCATATTCTCAGTCTCTATGCTCCCTGCCATGATGATAATGAACTAAATCTCTGAAACCAAACTGCCACATAAGTAAATACTTTCCTTTCAAAAGAGTTGCCTTGGTCATGGTGTCTTTACACAGCAACAGAAACCATAAGACAGAGCTTAAGAATAATCAATCACAGGACGTTATTTCTAGCAAAGGGGAAGCATTATGATGCCTTACACCATCATCGGAGTGCAATGATAGTCACAAATGTAGTTAAAATGATTACTAAACATGAAAAACTAGTTTAAGCCAATACAAGTGAGAACTCTTCCAAGTCAAGAAAATAACAGACCATCTATATGGTTAGAAAAGGGAGTCTACATTGCAAGCACGCAGTCCTAGCTACTCTGGAGGTTCAAGTAGGAAGATGAGCTGAGCCAAGGAGTTCTGAAGCCAGCCTTCAACCACATTTCTGAAGAGAGTGATCGAACAGACAGGATAGCAAGCAGCAACAGCACGAGATTTTGCTTTAAGAGATGAGCGAGCTCACTGTAATTGCAGCTCTAGTTCATTTGTAGGAGCGGTTCTGGTTTAAAGATGGCTCACAAGGCACTGAAATTCTGATTTGTAAAACCCTTCATGTCAACTGAAGGGCACATTTCCCAAGTCACACTGGTCGCAGTATCCAACATCAGTTACTCCACAAGCAAACTGCTTAGAAGCACACACTCTGCAAAGATGGAGCACACTGTTCCAGTAGGCCTTTTGCCAAGGGACTCAATCTATCCCCAATATAGCATTTCCGTGTTGCAGCTGTATGTGCCAGAGCTACACTTAGGTGCCAGGACAAACTGATGAATATTTAAGAGCTCTCTGTGCCTGTCTGGTAAATAATGTAGGCTGGAATACTCAACTTGCTAAATTTAGCTCAAATGTTTACTTTCAAGGCTTTTACTGGCGATTTAAACCCTGAGTGTTGTAGCTTGAGTCACACTTAAATTTAAAAATTCAAGCAACACAAGCAGGATACCTACATTTTAGCTTAAGAAGCAGACATTTAAAAAAAATATCATTGTGAGATCATGAACCCTGGAGGTGAACCTATACAGACTGAGCAGGTCGTGTTTAAGAATGTGTGTGTGTGTGTGTGTGTGTGTGTGTGTGTGTGTGTGTGTGTGTGTGTGTGTGTATGTATGTAGTAAGCATGTAGCAACAATTAATGAAAAAAGAGGCCATGAACTGGAAATAAAGCAAGCAGAGGGATTGGGAAGGAGAAACAGGAAGAGAAAATAGCTTAAATTATAATCTCAAAAATAAAAGGAAGCACTGGGTGGTGGTGGTGCACGCCTTTAGTCCCAGCACTCAGGAGGCAGAGGCAGGCGAATCTCTGGGAGTTTGAGATCAGCTGGTCTACAAGAGTTAGTTCCAGGGCAGGCTCCAAAGCTACACAGATAAACCCTGTCTCAAAAAACTAAACAAAACAAAACAACCCCTCCCCCAAAAAAACCAAAAACCAAAACAAAAAACAAACAAAACCAATTTAACAAAAAAAAAAAGACTTAGAAAACTTAGGGGGAAAAAATAAGGAAGCAAAGCTTTGAGTTTACACAGAAGACAAAGCCTACCATGTTATAAGGATGGACAATGAGCATCATGCTTTGACGAAGATCAATACTGGCAACCCAAAGCTGCAGCTGCCATGGGTAACTGTAGCTTTCCTGCCCAATTTCCCTTTTCCTGGACACTGGTGTGAATGAGTGTCTGCATCCCCCAGTGTTTATCTTTCCTTACTTAGAGCATGTTACTCTGCTTCTACAATTCTATCTGAGCAGTTTTCTCTGGTTTTGAGAAAATTTTAAGTGGATTTATTACTTTTTATTATTTATGAGTATATGCTGAGTGTGTGAGTGCATGCCATGCTCAGGTGTCCACAGACACACTGAAAGAGCGGGAAGGGATGAGCCATCTCTCTAGCTCCAACACAGTCAAACATTTGAAATATTGTATAAACACCGAAGATGTGTAGTATCTAATCTTGTGTTTTACAGTTTGATACACAACCATGATGGGGGATGTCCTTCTGTAAATATATTTTTCTTATTGGTTGATAAATAAAACACTGTGGCCAACAGAGGCAGGAAGATGGGCAGGACTAGAAGATGAAGAGAATTCTGGGAAAGGTAGGCAGAGAGAAGCTGCCTGAGAGGACACCATGAGGGACCAGAAGGGTAGGACGCCCCAGGTGTGCTCAGTAAGATAAGGCCGTGTAGAAATACATAGATAGGTAAGTCAGAGCTAGCCAAAACGAAGCTCTAGCCATCAGCCAACAGTCTCATAATATAGCATCTGTGTGTTTATTTAGGGCTGAGAAGGGCAGCAGGACCTGGCGGGACAAGAAAACTGCATCAACACAACCGTAAGAATAAGTTTATGATGTTTCAATCTTCCACAACTGTATATTTTTTTTTTCTTTCATGACAGGGTTTTTCTGTGTAGTTCTGGCTGTCCTGGAACTAGCTCTGTAGATTAGACTGGACTCTGCCTCCTGGGTGTTGGGACACAGCTGTATTTGTAATTCATTTCTAATTCCTTGCCTCGTCTTGGCCTGAGAGACCTATCAAAAACTATTAATACTTTCCCATTTCTCATTTGTAAATTATTATTTATGAAACTTTTCACACATACTTTAACTGTCTTGATTATAGTCACATCCACCTTGCTTGGCTTCTTAAAGATGCCAATCCATCCTCCATCTTTATTTACAAATGCTGTCATTTCTTTAAAGTTATATCTCTGTCAGTGAGTACTTTCTGAATTGACGGCATCATCTAGAGTGGTGTTTGTCACTGACAGCAGAAGACAAAGAGATCCTAGAAGAGATTAATTCACAGCTTGATCTGAAGTTCCTGCCCTTACCAACATGAGACACCAGAATCCAATAAGAGAATTTTTCTGAGATTTAGTGGTTGCTGCCACACGAAAGAAGCTGGTAAAATAAATAAAAGCCAGGAGTACTCAGTGACTTCAGTAGCTGTATTGACAAACCACTCAAGTGCCACTAGATGTTAAGAACTCCAACAGTAAGTACATTGCTCTTCTAGCCATGGACTAATAAGCAGGAGGTTGTTCATTCACCCAGCAAATATTTACAGCACAGCACCACCAGTGTGAGCTAGAATCAGGCAGCTTCTACCCTTACAGCTACAGGAAGCAGAGGGAATGGGAGAAGTCTATTATAGGGAAGGCTTCACCTGTCCAGTTATTTAAACTTGATTCCTCTCCGATGACCTGAGAGGGAGAAGGAGAATATTCTTGGCAAGAGGGAACAGGGATTCAAAGACCAGACCACAGGTAAGATTAAGGTATACTCATGGACCCAAAAGGTACGGTTGATGTGGAGGGTTCAATGTGATAAGTAAAAGGACAAGAAATGGGTACAGAGAGACACTTTTGTTTAGATTTCATTTTCCAACATAACAAGAAAGGTTTGCTTATTTATTTTTACTACAATTATCACATGTGAGAAATTGTATTATATTTCATGTTAATAGTTCAGCTCAGTCACTTACTTATTAGAATTATAATATGCAACATGCAAATTACTTAACCCATCAGCAAGAGTGGCGAGAGCAGTCTCTATCAGAGACTTGATTCATTAACTATTTTCAATCTGGATGCTCAGAACTGCAGACTTCACAAGTCTACTCATCTAGCTCTAAGATGATCATTTGATGAAAATGGCAAGTGATGGATCAATACAAGAAATTATACAGATGGCCACTGTAATCTAGTTTTCAATAAATACATGAGCCTATATAACCAAAAACTAAATTATAAAATAACTAAATTATAAAAGCCATTCTTAATACTTAAATTAATTAAAAATTATTTGTGTGTGTATGTGTGTGTGTGTGTGCGCGCGCACGCGCGCATGAGCATGTGCATGCCTAAGTTAGCTTATGTGCATAACATTCATGCAGGTCCCTGTGGTGGCCAGTGAACATTGGATCAGCTGGAGTGGGAGTTATAAGCAGTTGTCAGCTGTCATGTGGGTGCTAAGAACTGAACTGGAGTCCAATTGTAAGAGCAACAGATACTTTTAACTACAGAGCCATCTCTCCAGCCCCAACTGTAGTATTTCTTAAATTTTCACAAGTTTATCTGTTTAGAATGCTTACTTCATTTTTCATACTGGTTTCACATATCATTCTACAATGAAGAGTTGATGCTATCTCCCTGGAAAAATCAGTGTAAGGGAGTTGAGATCTACTGAGTGAGGCTGTACCTTTACAAGTTGCTCCTGTTTGCGCTCCAATTCTCGGATTTCTTGGTTGAGGATGACTGCTACATGTTGAGGCTGGCTTCGACATTTGCTACAGATACCATGTTGAGTCAGGTCATCGCACACAGGACAGTGTAAAGTCGTGAAATACTGGGAGATAGTGCCTTTCCGCCCTTCAAGTTCACTTCGGGAGGAGCTGGTAGCTTTCTGGATCTATAACAATAGCAATTCAGAAGTAACTCTGAGTGGTCTTCACAGCAAAGCAGCTAGTCCCCAATTTAGTTTTTTCTTTCTTTCATTCAACAAATACTGAATAACTACTGTTTTAGATACTGAGGTATAGAAGTGACCAATGTCTTTACTTACTTGGACCTTGCATTTTAAAAATATTTTATTTATGTTACATCTATAAATGTTTTGTCTGCCTGCATGTATATGCAACACATACATGCCTGTTGGATATCCTGAACTGGGCCAACAGATGGTTGTGAGCCACCATGTGAGTGCTGGGAATTGAACCTGGGTCCTCAATAAGAGCAACAAATGCTCTTAACCACTTAATTATCTGTCCAGCCCCCAAGCTTACACTATCATCAGATACCTTGTTTTGTTAGTCAGTAGAGTGTAGAGTTCCAATGAAAGCAAAGCCAAAGCTTTCAAATGTAACTGGATGCATGTCGCCCAGGAATTCTTCAGTTGACATTAATACTCGTTTCAGAGATCTGGTACTTTTTACATTGAAATAATATATTCTGTTCTTAGAAACTTATGATGTCATCTAAAAATCACTTTGTGTAAATATTAAGCAGTAAAGTATCTCAGAAATGTCATTGAGTTAGAATTCTTATTCACCTTGCAATTAAAAAAAATCTGAGTTTCCTAGCTTATACGTCTCCTTCCTTCTATTTCTAAAATTTATTTATTTTACATCCTGGCTGCAGTTTCCCCTCCCTCCTCTCCTTCTAGTTCCTCCCTCATCCCCCTCTGTTCCTATCCCCTAACCCATCCCTCCTCTATTTATGTTTAGGAAAGGGCATGTCTCCCATGACTATCAACAAGATATGGCATATCAAATTGTAGTAAGACTAAGCACCTCCCCATGTACTAAGGCTGGGCAAGGTGACCCAGTATGAGGAGCAGGGCCCAAAAGCCAGTAAAAGAGTTGAAGACACCTCCTGTTCCAACTGTTAGGAGTCCCACATGAGGACCAAGCTACACAACTGTAACATCTATGCAGAGTGTCTAGGTCAGTCCCATGCAGGCTCCCTGGTTGTTGGTTCAGTCTCTGTGAGCCCCTACAAGTCCAGATTAGTGGATTCTGTGGGTTTTCTTGTGGTGTCTTTGATGCCTCTGGCTCCAACAATTCTTTCTCCCCCTCTCAATGCAGGATTCCCCAAGTTCTGCCTGATGTTTGACTGTGGGTCTCTGCATCTGTTTCCATCGTTGCTTTTCCTTTTAAAGATGTAACTTAAGTAACACATTTTTCTTACCAGTTTGGCTGAATACCATGGGACTGAGCACATTTGAAATATGTTCTCACAAACAGATAAAAATGAATATTCTTTTAGAGAAACATGCCCCAGATGCTTAGAGTCATAATTTACCTTCCTAGGCACCTAGTGAGTAAAGTAAACTAAGCAAGAAGAGTTCAAGTAAAGCTGTGTAAGATCCGCCTATCTCTGCCTCCTGAGTGCTGGGATTTAAAGGTGTGTGTCACCACCACTCGGCTGTGAAATGGTATTTTAACATTAGTTCTTTCATCTGTTTTCTCCAGGATTATATTTAGATATGGTATCCCCAGCTATTCTTTTTCTTTGAGACAGGATCTTGCTATATAGCTGAGGCTGACCTTCAGTTTCCAGAGTTCAGGAATTACAGGTGTGGACCACCACTCAGCTTATATCCCATGCATTTCATGTGTGTGTATATATACCTGTGTATAGCATATGGCGCTCACAGGTCAATTCCAACTATTTCCTTCTATTACTTTCCTTTTTTTTTTTTTTTTTTTTTTTTTTTTTAAACACAGGGTTTCTTTCTAAACTCAGAGTGTCCTGACTGGCTAGACTGGCTATCCAGCTACTGGAATCCTCTAGTCTCCATAGGGTTATAGCATGTGCAATCATGTCTACCTTTTTTTATGGGTGCTAGGATCTGAAGTCAGAAAATTATGCTAGGGGCAGCAAATACTTACTAAAACATATCCTCATTTCCACGCCTATGCATTTCTTAAACATCTACTTTGAAGGGGCTGAAGAGATATTTTGGTGGTTAAGAGAACTTGCTGCACTTTCAGAGGACTCAGATTCAGTTCCCAGCACAAACAGGGTAGCCTACAAATATCTGTAACTCCAGTTTCAGTATATCTGATGCCCTCTTCTGACCTCCACTGGTACCAGCCACATTCATGAGGCATATACATTCACCACAGAAGCAAAAAATACTCATAAAATAAAAATAAATCTTAATTTTTTTCAAGTAATTTTGAAGTATTTTTATAATTCATTTATTTTTCACTAACTGATATACTCACTTATTTTGTGACCATTTACCACTGAAACTCTTAGGGATTCATTTTAATGTCTGTATAGTTTGGAAAACTTGATACACACAAAGAAGGTGTTTATAGACAATTAGTTTCTCTTTGAAGAGCATGGCATCTTTGTAAGTTTGGGTAATGGAGGATGACTTCTTGTAACACATACACAAAATACTGAAATTTGAAATATTTATAGCACATGTAGTATTTAGTAAATTTACCCTTGGTAATTCATGATACCAGCTGAAGACATCAATACCAATAAGAGAGAAGATTCTTGCTAGGGGTGGAAGAATTTGCTTGGTGATATAGTAGGTGGCATTCAGTCTCAGAGTCGGATCTTGCAGGACTTCTGATGGGCGTCTTATCAGCTGGATAAGAGGCAGTCCAGGGGTCCCATAAATAATGACATATGGCACTCGCTCTCCAACTCGAGGCTCAGAGCGCCGGTCATAAGTAAGCATTTTCCTGTTCAAATCCAAATGAATTACATAGTCAGAATGCCATAGAAGGAACCTTCCCAGCAAATTAATTCATAATTAAGCCGGAAACCATGGCAATCTACGGGGTTACTTCAAATTAGATTATTGCTTCTTTAAGAATTATGTACACTTGGCTCAGCTGCTATTGAGTAGACAGTGCTATCGCAGTTTGAAACTTACTCTCCATAGTACCATTATCTGGATGATATGAGTCCCTAGTAAGTGTTGTTATCTAATAGTGAGAAGAGAGAACTCTGACTAAATATCTGGCCACAGAATGCAATCTAAACCCTTGCTCTGGCAGTTCATAATTGAGGCCTGCCTAGTGAGTCTAGGGAAGAAACAAACGTAATCAGAAACATCACAATCTAATTGCATTTTGTTTCCTAAGAAAAGTCCAGAGGACAAGACCTTACAAAGCACCCAGAACATTTTAAGTGTGGGAAAGTAAAGAAAGCCACTGAATTGTGGCTATTGTCTTTTCTCTCAGTATCGCAGATGGCCTCTGGAACGTCCTGGCTGTGTACTGAGGATGGGCTGTTGTGTGCGTCATTACCTTGTAAGTTCAAGAGCTGGAACACAAGCTCCAGGTCTGTAAGAAAAACTTCCTCTGTACTCCTTGGCAAAGATAAAATCTTGTATGCTGGCCTTTCCTTCCACAAGTTTCATACATTGTCGCTGAACATACTGTTTAATTAGGCTTATATCTCTCGTTTCAAACAGCAGCTTTAGAGAACGCTCAAGTATCTTAAAACAAAAAGATGCAAAAAAGATGAAATACCTACCAGTATGTTTCAGCATTATTGTTATGCTTTCATTAAAAAACTATGAAGTATTGGAGTCAAACACACACACACACACACACATATATATACACACACACACACACCCTTGATCTTGTGATTAGATAATAATGATTAGAAACTGGAAGTTTTGAGATGTTATATAGCTTGCTGTTTCTAAGAATATTACAGTTTGAGAAAAATCATATTGGAATGATACTCTGATGAAACATTTGCTATGTGATGAAAAACACAAAACTTTGCTTTTCTTAAAAAGTCAAAGCACTTGGAGCATGAGAAACAGGACCAAATCTTATGTACTGGAAGAACTCAATTTAGCTGAAGAAAAGATAAAATTTAATATTACCAATGAGTCAAATAAAGTAAAAAAATCGGCCTTTTGCCTTTTTTTTTATAGTGCTGGCATAGTTTTCTGTGTTGTAAGTATTTCTGATATGACACTATCTGACATGCAGTGGGTTGAAGTGAGGTTCCAGTCAACCTGGAGTGAACTCAGCTACTTAGGAGGTGTCTGACAGCTTCTCATCTTCATCTTGCTCCATACATTTTGGGAGCTGTTACATGAGAAGCTATTACTATCATCAAGGGTGACAGGTAAGAAACTCAATTCTGATAGAACAAAGAAAGGAATGGGAAGATGTCTGGAACTAAGCACTAAAGTAGAGTATTTTTCAACTAGAAATAAAATTCTCAAAATTCACATACTTTCCCCCGTAGGACATAGTTCTTTCCACCAGCTATACATTTAAGGGTAGCTACATTTGTACCAGATTCTTTACTATGCATTTCTTACTGTTGAAAACAACATATATAGAACTTACCTTAGAAACAGCAGGGCAAGAATCTCTTCTGACTGTTTCTATTCCTTTTGCATCAAATACTGGGTCCTTCTGATCCAGGGTTTCATACATGTAACCCACATACCTCTTTTTTGTTTGTAAAACACAGGGCAAATATACCTGTAGCAAAATTGACAAAATGACTCTCAGAACCACTTTCTCCAAACTATGACTAATTTTCTGGTATTGCTCTCTGTATTCGGCTATCAGTATACAATATTTAAATATTCCCAAGGATGCAAGGAATTCCTATCTAGAACCTGGAATGTGAAAGTATACAGAATTAATTGCTATTACTTCTTAGCCATTTACTCCTATTTCTGCACTAATTTGCTTCTACTTCAAATGACACTTTTTCCCAAAAGCCATCAATTATATACTAATTTTAAATTATTTTATACCCACATACAGCACAAATTTAAAGTTATAAACAGTGAAAACCTCCTAAAGGTTTACTGTTACTGGGTTCCCTTGTGTCCCCCCAGAGATACTTTGCGAATATATGCACTTAACATACTATCCTCCCTACCCCAGAAGCTTACCACATATAGTGCTCTGCATTAGTTAAGTCATTAGTTCTCTCTGGAGAGTATTCCTTTTGAGGGAGGAAGGCTCACCTGTCTTAATAGCTACAAAGTAGTCCACGGTATAGGGTGCTACGACTGAGGTAACCGACGAAGTCTTCAATTTTTAGGCATTAAAAACACTGCCACAGTAAACAACCTTATACCTTACATGATTTAATCTTTAGGATAAATCCTCGGATCAACAGGGCATTCCTTTTGTTTGTTTGTTTTTTTTTTTTTTTGGTTTTACGAGACAAGGTTTCTCTGTATTGTTTTGGAGGCTGTCGGTCCAGCCTGGCCTCGAACTCACAGAGATCCGCCTGCCTCTGCCTCCCGAGTGCTGGGATTAAAGGCATGCGCCACCACCGCCCGGCTCCTTTTGTTTTAAATTATATTATGAAATCTGTCTTTTATTAGCCTATGAGTTCAAAGCTACTTTGAGAAAAAATAGTGAGACTGTGTTTTTTAAAAAAAGTAGGAAATGTTAAGTGAGGGGTTTTGGAGAGGGGAGCTTAGGGGCAAGGACTATAGGCGTGAGCCATGATGTCTGGCATATTTATTCTTTCTTAATGTAAAAATAAATATTTTATGTTTGTCATGGTCAACATGAAATATAGATCCACGTGGAATGCCAAAGCTTTAGCAATAAGCACATTAAATGTGCATGGCCTTAACATCCCAAATAAAAGACAGAAACAATTAGAAAATGAATAAAAAACTATTCTTAAAATTATTAGAAATCTATGTAAACATAAGGTCACAGAAGAATAAAAAAACCCAAAAATCTAGAAAGTTACTCATGGTAATATTTAACAAAAAGAAAGGTGGAAATATTAGTCTTTGTTCAATGTAAGTAATATTATAAAGAATAACTCTTTAAAGAAATAAAACCTGACAGCACTGTAATGAACAAATCTGTAATTACAGTGACTTTAGCCCCTCCATCTTGTGAGTGACAAAGAATCAGGGAGACGAGATGGGCTTCTACAACACAATCAATGAAAAAACTGACCAACATTTCCTACAGCATTCTAGCCATTAACCAGAATAGATAGTGTTCCAAGGTCCTAGAAAACATTTACAAACACAGGTGTCATCATGCAGACATGGCAGTAGGAAGTTATCAGGTGACTTTTGCCCTTAGTTGTTGAATGCTGAGGTTACTATAGCCTTTGTAACTTCTCAACTGAGGGGGTCTAGAAACTAAAGCAGAGACAAATACTCTGGTGTAGCTTTTCTAAATTTCCAAACCATAAAATCTGTTGATATGATGGTTGTTTTGTACCACTGAGTTTGGAGTGGCCTGTTTTATAGTAAAAGTAAATGAAATCATCTTAAATAAATTTTCACATCTTAAAACATTACTGAAAAAAAATTGGGATGCCTGGTAGACACAGCTCAGTGGTAGAGTGTTAGTATAGGCTAGGCCCTAACAGCATACCCAAACACCAAACACATAAACCCCAAACCAAACAAAATGAACCAAGCCAACACAACCACACACATACAACTCTCCCAAACCAAGAGACCATTAAAATTAAAAAATTTTAATAGTCAACATATTTACAGAGCTCCAGAATGAGTAACTCAGAGGTATGTAAAGTCTGTATGTGATTAGTAACACTATTCTCCTTACCTTTTCAAACTTCAATTTCACTGGTTTAGGATTAGTGGCAGTAACAGCTTCAGCAATTTCTTGACCAATCTTAAAAGACTGCTCCTTAGTGGCTCCTTTCAGTAGCACAAACATACTAAGAGATTAAAAGTACAGCAGGGTAATGAGGAAGTCATTGTGAGAACAGATTTTATCAACAGTTACTTCCTGGCTAATAAACAGTCCAAACCCAGATGGTCTACTTCACTCTGACCATTCCTTCTTAAGTTGCCTCCTATCACAGCTTTCCTGTTTAATTATCCCTTTCCCCTTGGACCCTTACAGGATACCTTGTTACAGCTCTTAAGGGCTCAGCTGCAACTAAAACTCAGACATTGAAGTGGCCAGGAAGGTCCTAGATCAACCCCAGTATTCAAGATTGTGTATGGTACAAAGTTAATCAAAAAATAGTCTTTTAAAATTGTACTCCTGCCCCATGACTAACAACTGATTGGCTTTCTGTTACTACAGATTAGTTTTGTTTTTTCAAGAATTTTGTATAAATGGAACTATACCATACATACTCTATTGTGTCTGGCTTCTTTCACTCAGCATACTTGAGAGGGTCACCTATGATGTTGGGATAGTTAGTTTCTTTTTATGACTGGCTATTTCATTGTATGAATATACCATATAATTTCTATCCATTTATTCGACTATAATAAATAAAGTTCCAAAAGATTTATATACATCTTTTTTGCATGGGCATCCTTTTTTCCTTTAAATTGTACTTAAACATTCAGAAGTCAGATTGCTGTTTTTTTTATGCTAAGAATATGTTTTAATAAGTGACTGTCAAACTATTTTTGTTACAAAGTTATTATTTTTAAGTTTTTCAGAAGCAATAATAAATACAAGCATTTCAAAAATAAGATAAACATATACATATCTTCAAGAACAAGTTAAGCTATGGTGACGGAAACCAGAGATGTGGCTGCATGGGGTACTGGTAGGGGAAATGAGATATTGACTGTAGAAGGGAGAAATAAAAGAACTTTTTATGGCAATAGAAATAAATGTTCTGTAACGTGACTAGGGTGGTGACTGGTTACTCTGGCCCACATATTTTTATCTAAACTATAAGCCGTGTACTTTTGTTAAGACTAATTTCAATAAAAGTGATAAAACCAAGTGTGTTGTGAGATACCCAAACATGTCATAGTCATTACTTTACCAGATGGGCCAAGTGACCTCAGCATAATACATATACTTCTAGAATAGCACTCACCTCTATGTTCTCTAATTTTCTCCCCCATCTGTCTCCTAGAGTGCTCACTCTTCAGGACCAGACATAAGAAAGCACATACTGTGTAATTCCGTTTATATAAAATACTTGAAAAAATAAAACTAATCTACAGTAATAGAAAGTGACTCATGTTAACCTTGGGTCAGAGGTACAAAAGCCTATAGGTATGTGTAGTTTTTATATGTATACACACATACAAGCACACTCGCTATACTTTAAAAGTTATTATATATTTGAGACTTTAGTCAATGTATTAGTGGGCTTATTAGTGGATACTCTGCTGCGGCTAACTTGATTTGGAGTTACATTTCAAGGCAATTAGTCTGAATTAATGAGAAGTTTTGGAAAAGATGTCTTTGATGTTATAACTGTCTTGTTCGCTTTATTAAATAGTCATGCTTGGCCTGGAGCTCACCATGTAACCCACTTGAGCCCAGAACTTGAGGTAATCCTCCTTCTTGCATGCCAAGTTTTAGACTATAGGCATTAGTTACACCTGGTAAAAACAGTATCTTACATCCAATTCTCATCATCACTGTACTTTTAACACATTAAAATAACATTTATCTTTGGGTTATGAGTTTCAAGTACACATTTAGAATAATGATTAATATACATTCTAGGGACTAAATGGAGATATGAGTGTTGTCTAGGAGGCTTTTCTTAATTATGGTCTGATGAAGTTCCCAAGAGATTCTGATTTTACTTTCCTATTCTGGAAGTATATATATTCTTACTAGAAGTACTTCCCTATACTGCCTAAGAATTACTATTATGAACAGCTTTTGTCAATGATTGAAGCTGGTCATATCTCATTGGATGGAATAAAAATGAATGAGAACCATTACATATGAAATAACTGTTTGAATCAATAAGTGTACTTATTTATTACACTTAAGTGGGTGGCAATAAAAAAACTGCTCTAGTGGTAAAACAGCCTCCCGAGTCCTTCTGATACTCTGGTAACTGATCCTCCTCAGACGGGACCCAAGATTCTTTATGAATCATGATCCTTGAAACAGAGGGAAGCAATGGTGACTCACCATCATTTACCAAATTCCTTCATCCAGCCAATGAAGTAGTTAAGTCAAAGAAGCCAAGTGAATTATGGCTGGCCATGTTAATACGCTAGGAATATAGCTAGAGACATTTCAAATCTTTTCTTTCAGTTGAGATATCTTTTCCACTCTGCCAAGCATTACTTTTATTTCCAAGGCATTTTTTCAACCTTTTATCATAATTATCCTCCCAATGAAAAAACATGACTTAATTTGAATGAAAGTAATTATTAACATATATATTTGAGGAATATTTTTGTACTTCTAATAACTTATTTGTACTCTATTGTTAGAATGGACATCCTAAAAGAATTGTCCTTACAAGTAAAGAATGATGATCAAAGTGATACTATCCATAAATTTAACTGATTGGAATTTCAATATTTCTGTGAAATCTGTTATACAGAGAAAGCACTTGATAGGAATCAAAACATATATTCACATTTATGTCCCAATTACTAACTAGTTGGTGACAACTTCTTACCTAAGGGCGTTAACTTCCAATAGCATATAAATTGCTAGCCTAAGTAATACTACCCCTTTTTGTTCTGAGAGCCTGAATTATATTTTGTTTGACATTATTTTTAACTAAAAAAATTTAATATATTTGCTTTAAAGGCAGGGTCTCACTGTGTAGCCCTAGTTAGCCTGGAACTCTCTATGTAGATCAGACTGGATTTGAACTCACAGAGATCCACCTGCCTGTTTCCCAAGTGCTGAGATTCAAGGGCATGTTCCATTCTTCCTGGCTTGTTTCAATTCTTAAAGATTTTAAACGGCACATAAAATTTAATAAAAATCATGCTAACTTATGATACTGTGTGTCACCAACTAACACATGTAGACTCTGAGTTAAAAGTAAAATTTAAGTATTTAACTTTTTTCTCTTTTCTACAAATTTTGCAAAGAATTCTAACATAATGAAGTTTGTTTTAGTACTTATTTTAATAGACTACCAAGCAGAAGTTAAACTGAGCACCGAACGCCCAAAGACAAACTACAATGTGGCCTTTGATAAGAAACATTAGATAATACTGATGGAGCTTGGAAAATATCAAACTGTCCCTGTCTTCTGATGATGGAAGGCTGCTATATGCAGCAAGGTCTCACTGAGTGGTAATATAATGCTGACTGTATGTACATTTTAAAGGACTGAAAGGATTAAATACTGTTTAAAGATCACTTACAAGTTATTTTTTATTGATTAGGAACATTTTCTCCTACTGCTTTGCTGCATAATGATCAGAGGGGCTGAGGCAAGTGCTCCTAGCTTGATCACAATGGAACTCTATGAAAATCACTTCAGACTGAAACAAATTAGAATATCTACATTCTAGAAGGACTTTAAGGAGCCAAACAAGTAAGATGTTATATAAATAACTGGGCCTTGAAAAACATTAGAATAAGCAACAAAGCGAGCAGGCTGATGTTACTTAGGGCTCAAAAGCCATCCCATTCTTCACCAGGGTTGTGAATGGGCTTGCAGAAGTCTGCATATGCCTTGGGATCAGATGGGTAACTTTATTGGTCTGTTTGCTTCTCTTAGAAGGTCAATAGTTGTAATAAAAAGTCAACAGTGTAATGCTTTGGCAACTGCCTTTTAAAAAGATAATTTTCTGTTATTGATTATCTGGGATGTGTGTGTGCGTACACATTGTGTACATATGTATGCAAGTGTTTGCCAAGGACAGAGTAGGACAATTGCCTCTTTTTATCATTTTCCTCCTTTTTCCTAGTATGGTGGCAGCCAACAAACCAGAGACATTCCTGCCTTTGCGCTTCCTAGTGCAGGGTTACTTATGTGTCTAACTTTTAATGTGGGTACCGAATCCATATTCAGGTCTTCATAGTAGCACAGCAAATGTTCTTACCAGCTCTGAGCCTCTCACTAGCCTGAAGATGTTTATTATTATTATTACTATTATTATTTTAAGGGACTTAAATACTCAGAAGAATTATCCAACCAAAAGATCATAAGAAGAGAAGACTGACATAGGCATAAGTATTTAAAAGGATTCCCCCTAAGCTATTTCAAACACCAAAAAGAAGGTATCAATAAATGTAAACAAAAAAAAATAAACAAGAAAAAACCACCCCCAAACCAAACCAATAACCCAACTATAACCCTGTAAATCGATTACCTGTCAGTATCACCATAAACAACCCTAGCACCCCATTTCTTGGTATCATTCACTAGTTTAATTGCTCGTTCCAAGGTCTCTCTGGCTTTGTGAACAATACTATCGCCAACCTGTTGATATAAACACATTGGAAATGATTCAACATAGTTCAGTAAAAGTCAAAATTAATTATTAAATATTTCTAGAAATGAACTTATGGTAAAACCAAAATAGGTACTAGTGTCATCACAAAGTTAAAAAAGTGAATTTAAAAGAACCAATGACTATGGACTTGACTTTGAATGTATCAGGAAGTACATACAATGGCTTGTACACTTTTACAAGGTACACAGGTGTATTTGATTCTTGGAAGAATAAGCCTTGTTTATTCAAAGTCTGTCTTTTATACCCATATAATCAACCAGGACACAAATTATATTGTGTTGGGCTCAAATGTAAGAAATGCATGTCTATATCTTTGAAAAATTCTGTCAGTGTTTATGATAATGCATTTAAATGCTGAAATTAAATCTCTGTGATTGATAATACGTATTTTTGGTAAAACTAAGTAAAAGACAAAAATGTATACAATTTTATGGCAGATAATATATTAACAGTGTTCAGTGTTCAAAATAAAAAAGTAGGTAAACAAATATGCCCCCAGGGTTCTTTCATTGTGACCAGTGAGTTTTAACAAGGATCATGACATAAGCTAATAAAAGATACTAGGTCTTAAGCAATGAGAGTCACATCTTCATTAGACTATATAGTTTGATAAGTTAAGAAGACAATATAGCATTAGTGTTATGTAGGCTCACTTAGATTAAAAGAGAGAGAAGACTGTCATTCAAACTAAATGGAACATTCTCTTTTCAATTTTAAAATTGAATGAATTTTTGCCTTTTGCCAATAACCAAACAATAGTAATAATGATGCTTCCTTTTTTTGCTATAAAAGTTGAAATTTGAATAGTATTTAGAAAGGTGTCTCAAGCTGCACTGAAAAGTAAACACTAGCATACGAACAAAGGAATAGATAATAAAACTGGGAGCAAAAATTTAATTTGTATTTTAATATATTCTATCGAGACTTAGAGTTTAATAGAAAAACCTTGAAAATATGAACCATAATTTAATACACTAAAATACATTATGAATTACCATCCATAGTGATGCATATCTTTAATCTCAGTACTTGGGAGGCAGAGGAAGGAGAATCTCTATAGGTTCCAGGCCAGCTAGGATTACATAGTGAGATACTGTCTCAATTTAAAACTGAGAAGTAATTAAAACCAACCAACCATAAAAGTACTAAAAACCATGCTATCTAACTGAAGCTAAGAAGTTTTAAATAAAATGTTGACTTTGCTCGATAGCCACCTTCTCCCATGCCCCCATCTTCCCTGTGGCACTGGGGTTAGACATGGCAGTCATACCATTTTTGTGAGTACACAAGTTTTCAAGTGTGCATATCAAGAACTTTACTGACTGAGCCACCTCTCCAGCCTTACATTGGTACCTTAAAAAAAAAAAAAAAGGCATGTATGATATGTGACTAGCATACACATGGAATCCAGAAAGTAACTCTGGAACCCATTTTCTCCTTCTATGTTGTGTGAGTCCCAGGGACTGAAGTCAAGTTATCAGGCCTGCTCTGGTGAGTACCTGAACTGCTGAGCTCTGTCATTCCCTGAGCAGGAATGAAGCTAACCTGCCTACTGTGAGCTGTGAGAAGACCCTGTTCCTCCTCTAGTTTATTCTCTCTCAGCACAGTATGTAAATTGGGCACAGTACAACCCTTACGTGACATTAAAGATCATTAGGTCATTGAATCTCCTGTCTTTTCTGTCACTGGTACATATATTATTCTGTTGCACTACATTGTATCCGTGTCTAATAAACATCTTAAGAAATTAGTCTTGTTCTATGAAAAGTGCTTCTCAACTGATCAATCCAAATGAAGGTTTACATTCTTTTATGGGTACACTAACAAATGAAGATTTTACTTTTTGTGTATGGTGCTATACGTGTGTATCACACGCACACACACACACACACACACACACACACACACACACACACACACACACACACACACACACACACACACGGCCTTCCATGGAACCTAGGGCTAACTTATTCAGCCAGTCAGTAAGAGTCAGCAAGCTCCAGGGATCCAATCCCCTGTTGCCCTCTCATGCATGGAGACCACAGGCAACAAGCTATTGTTCTTGACACTGCATGTGGGTACTGGAGATTTAACCTGGACCCCCCTCAGGTTTACACAGTAGGCACTTTAATGACTGAACCATTTCCCCAGCCCGTGGAATGATTTTTCTATATTGTAACAAGTCAACCTCACTATAGTTTGGTCTCTAACAAAATATGAAAAGGAATTATTTTGTATCAAAGTTATAAACACTACTTTAAACTGGCACTGAAACCTCATGCTAATAAATGCTAAAATGTGAATATAATTTAAAAATTATTGAAATAAGGGAACAGAAGTTTCAGAGAAAATTCACAAATAGGAAGATGCATGTTTATAGACTCAATTAAAAAAACTAATATGCCATGTGTTACAGAAATGATACTTAAGTCGAAAGTTTAAAAGCATAACAAGATACTTTAAGTCTCTTTTGAAAAAAAAAGTATTAAATGTGTTACCTCAATGCATGGCATTCTCCCAGAGAAATTAGCAGATGTATAGCCAAAGGTGACATTTGCTATCAGCTTTAGTCCTAGCTGACGTGCATTAAGCATTCGTGACAGGGCTTTGTCTTGCTTGTAAGCCTTCATTGACTGCTTCACCATGAATCTAGTCTTCAAAATTTCTTCAAGCATTCTTGGTAGAACACCCTTTCGTACTGAAGGCTATCATAAAGGAAAAAAAAAAAGAATGTGTAAAATTCCTCAGTCAGATCATATGCATGTATATATATTTTGGTAACTAAGACGGAAACAAGTATAATAATGGCCAACTGTCATAAATTGAAACATGCTACTAACAAAATAGCCAGAGGACTAGAAGCTGTCATACAAAATGATCAATTTTATTTCTTCTGAAGAGGGTTTCTCTTCTAAAATATTCCTGTACTGTTTAGAATTTGAATGTGGCACTTATACATGAGCTCTGAGAACTCCAGGAAGCAGGATATCAACTAGTACATAAATAACCATTCAACAAATTCAGAGGGAAATGCTGTTCAAACTTTGAGACCCCCATCCTTCTAGAAAGACATATGGGCCTGTATTACTCATAACCAACCTCAGTTTTTAAAGATCTCACCCTAATGACCCCACACAGTGCTCTGCATGGAACTCCATTTATCTACCTTGGAAGAATGATGAGCTGGGTTGACTCTGCTGACATTCAAACCTGTAGTTCCAGGGACTCTAGGTATTTCAAATCTGATGCTTAGACCACTAAGCCATCCCCTCCGGCCTATATTTATTAGCAATCTGGAAGAGGGGATGAATAATGAGGTGATAAAATTTGTTGTTGCCAAAAAAAAATCATTTGTATTAATCAAGATTAGGGAGGATTTATGAGAACTCCAGTAGGAATGAAAACCACAAAACAGTTATTAACTGATGATTCATAGCCACGTGCAAAATAATGTATGTCAAACTGAACAATTAAAACCTGTTATAGGATAATCACACTTTTGAATATTAAAAAATCTTATTTTTATTAAGTTTTACATACTAGGTCAAAATGTAAATTAGGTTTAAAAATGCTATTAAAGTGAGCTTAAACATATAATCCATACATGTGACAAGGAAAATATAATCTGGTCTCTAATTCATTTGGTGTACCTTTTGAAACAAACTTAAATTTCCCTCTTTGTTCTATCATTAAAAAAAAACCAAACAAAGATTGTTAGTACACATTGTGAAAACTTTCATACTTATATACTATGTCTTCATTATTACAAACCCTTCCTATTGTCCTCTTTAACACTCTGCTATTACTCTTCTCCCCTTCCCCTTACTTTCCCTAGGAGACACTGTTTTCTTTCAGGTCCTCTCCTCCAAGCCTCTATTTTTGACATATAAGAGAAAAAGTGATATTTGTCTTTCTGTGTTTGGGTTATTTTACTTAGTATGCTGATTTTGTTTCTACTTCGCTGCAAATGACACAATTTCATTATGGCCAACACTACTCTATTGCATGTGCATGGCAAATTTTTTTATCCTCTCATCTGTTGATAAACAGGATGAGCTCCCAGGCTGATTATAAGACTTAGCATGCAGGTATCTCTCTTCTTTCTGGTTTATACCTAGAAGTGATGCTGGATACCTAGTTATGTATTCTATGTTTTTATAGGGGCCTTCATACCATTTTCCACATGGTATATAATTTACTGACCTATCAGCTGGGTATAAGGGTACTTTACTCCTCTTACATTTGTTTCCTTAATGACAGTTACCTAGACTGTGATGAGGTAGAATCTTAGTGTAGTTTTGTTTACATTTCCCTGGTGGCCAAAGACACTCAGGACCTTTCATACTGCCACTGGAATTTCTCTGAGATCACAGGCTTATTTACTGACTGGATCATGTGCTCATCTGGTATTAGATTTCTTGAGCCCTTTATAGGTTTTGTGTATTAATCCTGTTGGAGTTCCTTCCACTCCCCAGGATACGTCTTTACTAGTGATTATTCTTCATTGTTTACTGTGTTGACAGCCTTTACATTTTATGAAATCTCATTTGTTAACTGAGTCC
Organism: Mesocricetus auratus; assembly: GCF_017639785.1. Classification (NCBI taxonomy): domain Eukaryota; kingdom Metazoa; phylum Chordata; class Mammalia; order Rodentia; family Cricetidae; genus Mesocricetus; species Mesocricetus auratus. The sequence continues at coordinate 3,967,456 of NW_024429199.1, forward strand.
CACTCAGGAAACTGTTACCAGAGTACCAATTTCCAGAAGTGTTTCTCCAATGTTTTTCTGTAGTAGGGTTAAAGTTTTAGGCCTTTAATTCATTTTCAGGTGATTTTAATTTGTTGATGTATTATTTATTTTATGTGAATGAGTGTTTTGCTTGCGTGTCTGTCTGAGCACAATGCATGTGGCTGGTGCTCAAAGAGCCCAGAAGATCCTCTGGAACTGGAGTTACAGGCAGCTGTAACCCACATATGGGTGCTAGGAATCAAAACCAAGTCCTCTGGGAAAACAGTCAGTGCTTTTAACTGCTGAACTGTCTCTGTAGCCCTTCAGGTAATTTTTATATAGAATGAAAGGCAGAGGGATCTAGTTTCAGTTTTCCTGAAACTGTTCACTGAAGTTGACTCCCCCCCTCAATATATATATTTGGTACTTTTGTCAACAATCAGATGGCTTAGACACAGGTTTATTTTTAGGTTCCCTATCTACTCCACTGTTGTATGTTGTTTTTATGCCAATACCATATTATGAAATTTTTTTCCTTTGGCTTTGTCGTGTATTTTGAAATTAAGTATTGTGATGTTTCCCCTTCATCATTACTCTTTTCACTTAGGATTGGTTTTTGCTATTTGATATCAATCGTGTTTCCACATGACTTTCAGGTTTTTTTTTTTCCAAGTTTGTGAAGGTTGCTTGGTATTTTCTTAGGGACTGTATCAAATATGCAGTTCAATTGTGATATTATGCCATTTTAACAATATTAATTCTCATAGAGTGACGTTTTTCCATCTCCACATTTCTTCTATTTTTTTCTTTGGTGTTTTATAATAATTCTTTTTTAGACAGGGTCTCACAATGTAGCCTTGGTTGGCCTGGAACTTGTTATGTAAACCAGGCTAATCTGAAACAGAGATAGGCCTGCCTCTGCCTCCTTAGTGCTGGGATTAGAAGTGAGTGCCACCATGTCTCACTCACTGTATTGTAATTTTTATTGTCAAGGTCAAAGACGTGAAGTCTTTGGTTAGATTTATTCCCAAGGTTCTACTCCCCTCTACTGTGAATATGACTGTTTTTCTGATTTCTTCCTTTCTCAGTGAGGCATAATGTCTTAAGATATAATATAAAAAGAATCATGATCAAATGTGCAGAAATGTTATTTGAAGATGGATTTTTTTTTAAACATAGGAAAACAAAAAAAATTATATTCCGAAGATTTTTAAGAAAGGAATATAACATGAACTTATTGGTAAAAAGTTTTTACATCTAAACTGCTAATTAAAATTTAGTATTTCCCCAAGGAACCCAGTGACAGAGAGAGAGGAGTGATGAGCAAATTGGCAAAGAATGGGCTGGCAAAACCAGCAGAGACAGCTGATCTGAACAGGGGAGTGCTCTTGGACCCCAGACCGACAGTGGGGAGGCCATCATGGGACTGATCTGGACCCCCCAAATGTGAGTGTCAGTGAGAAGGCCTGGGCAACCTATGGGGCCCTGAGCTGTGGATCAGTGTCTATCCCTGGTATACAAACTGTCTTCATGTGCCTATAGCACAAAGAGAGATGCTCTCTCAGCCTGGACTCTTAGGGGAGTGCCTTGACCCTACCAAGAGTAAAATGACAAACTCTAGATATCCCCTATGTGGAAGGATTTGGCAATAGGGTGGGAGGGAGGGGGGGGGGGAGGGGGAGTGTGGGAGGAGGGGAGGGAGAGGGGACTGGGATTGACATGTAAAACAAGCTATTAAAAATTAAAATAAAAAATGATAAAAAAATTTAGTATTTCCTCTTACTGGTAATAAGTACACCAGAATGAATTGGAGGGCTGGTGGAGTCAGCCTCTACCATCAACATCATTTTGTAAGTGTAGCATACACCAACTCACTGCTAAGGAACTAGAGAAAAAATGAAGTTGGCTTAAGAGAGTTAATATAACCTCTGAAATCTCCTATTTTCTTTATTCAGTTAGGAAGCTTTCTTTAGTCTTTCTTGAGGAGAAAGCATACAGAGAATAAAGGGACCTTATCATTAGCTTGGATGTCTTCTTTGAAAATGGAATCATTAAATACATTAAAGTATCACTATGTCTAAGATGGTATTATTCAAATTTAAAATGCAGAACATTTGTAGGATGTATACATTAAAGCAATTAAATTTTGTCAGGTAACACCATCTTAACCATCAAATTGCTATGTATGTCTGCCAGATTACAGCAGAAGGTAGACACTATAGACGTACTTTTATTTCTTTCAATATTTCATTTATTAAAATATAGCAATTAAAATATTTTAAATCTAAATTCAACCAAAGCAAGATAATTTTTTTCTTTAAAATGATTTCTTGCAAGTTTTGTTTTTGATTTTATGAGATAGAAGTCTTCAAAAGTCAGGTAACCTTATGTGTCAACAATATCTAAACACTATTTGTTTTCTAAAGGTAAGCCACAGTTGATTCCTTTGGTTTACAAGAGAGTATTACCTTGACAAAAGCTACTCCATTGGGGGACACTGTGATGTCATGCCTAATTTGGTAAAGTAAATCTGGAGGTACTCTGAGAGAGGTACAGCCAAATTTGAACTCCTCATACCTGTTAAGAAAGAAAATATTAAGTAGAGACTTTCTCAGATGACAGAACAGAGTTTTTAGGCATCTTCCTCATCACAACTCCATTTTTCAAACATGTAAACAGGAATTCATGTAACTAGTAATATGCCTACTTGGTTTTGTTAACAAAAATTCTAATACATGCACAATCTATAGAAATAAGCAGTTTTTAAATGGCAGTACTTTACAACTTATGACTATTTATACACTAAAATACAAAATTTAAACTCAAAATATAATCATGTTACATTAAGCAACCTAAAGAAAATTTCAAGTATAAAGGTAAGTAATTCCAAATTCCCTTCTTAATAAAAGATAGAATTAATGACACAGTTTCTACAAATATTCCCTATGAAAGATACTACCAGACCAGATCATAATACCTGGTCTCAAGCACACAAAATCAGTGAGGAGATTCTGTATTTCTTATAGTCCAAGAAAAATAGCCACTCCTCAGACAATTTAAAATGTTATTCTCACTGAACTTATATGAACTAACAAACTATAAGAGCTAATCTTATCTTTTGAAAATGAAAGCCTATTTCTAAATCAAGAGGAAGTGGCAACTGGAATTAAATTATTTTCAAAATTTTCACCGAGAGCTGAATTATTAACAACAATTCTCATTCTAAAGGAGATGACTGATATGTATGAAGAATCAAACAGAGAGATGCCAGGCTGATCAGTCTCTACTCACAATCCTCTTTCCATAAGCCATCCAGCTACATAACTGAATCAATCGTGCAATTCATCCCAGTTAGTAAGACAAATGCAACAATGGGTCAGCTGTGCTATAACCAATTCCTCTATTCTTAAGGACACTGTGAAGCACAGATCCATGAAGACAGTCTATAATCTTAATACACATAAAGCACAATAACATGACTGGAAATATAAAAAAGAAATCTTACTTTCCCAAATTCTCTACATGGCCAAGGCAAGTGGAAAAACAGTAGTTATATGCAATCACAATGGAAGGATATAGTGACTGGAAATCCAAAACAAGAACAGAGTTGCTATAGAAGCGAGACTCAGGTTCCATGATGAGGGGAACACACTGTGGGGCTCTCATCTGGGATCTCTGCTGAACACTAGGTGTCACAGGAATATAGTTCATTGGTTTAGCAAAACGCAACATCATTGACTCTACTCGGTACTGCAAAGAGAAAAGAATGTAAATGTACTGGTCACATGAACATATGGTAATATTTTGGGGATGCTTTCCCCCTGCAGATTAATCATACGGTTTTGTACATTATTTTAAGTATTATTTAGTCAAATCAGGTGTCACAACAACTGATTCTCAGATTTATTATTCTTATGTAATAATTATCTATTAGGACTTGGAAGATACTAAACTTAGAAATGTAAATCCTGAGGTAGATGTTCTTTCCTGGTTTCCCCACGGCTAAAGGAAAACTCTAAGGATACTAAACAAGATTCAATTACTCAGGTACTGATAAAAGATACAAAGTTTTAAAAACCTAATCATTTCAAACAGGTCAAGAATAAGTATCTCATTTATGTAGTACTTTGAAGTGTACAAAAAAATTTGTACCTGTGAACCTCTTGTTAACACATGTAAAAACTGAATGCCAAAAAGTCTGGCCATTTCACTGGTTTTCCCAATTAGGTCCAGCTGCTCTAACATTTGGAGATTTCCACGGACACGGCTAACATAATGATCGACCATTTTCCATCTGTCAAAAAAGAATCCATGCATGAATACAGGTAGAGTGAGGTTACTTAAGAGGAGAGTCACAATATGAATGAACCTTTAAGTAAAGTATGTTAAGGAGTTAAATGCCAGAAAACTTCAAGGAGTAAAACTCAGTAATAATAATTAAAATTTAAAATAGCACTTACGATAAGTTATCATAAGGATAATAAGTTTCAAATTTCACCTTGATTTTGCTAAACTGGGTCCAGTCTATTTCATTTAGCAAAAATGTATTTATCCAGAGTACCTAATTAGAGGTGGCAAAATACGCATTTAGAGCACTACACCATCACTAAACAAATCACATACAGTTTTTAATGTTAAGTTGAATATAAATATTATTTATTAGTTTACGTATGATTTTATTCTTGAGCCAGCACTCTATCACTGAACTACAACCTAACTTTGTAAAGTTCTGACAACAAGCCCAGTCCTTACTGTAGTTCACTTCACTTCCGAGTTCCTCAAAGTGGAATGGAAGATGAGTGGACACCATGAGAGAGAGAAAGGGTGTGGGAGCTGGGCGGGAGGGGAAGTGGGGAGGAAGTGAAGGAGCGGGGCGAGGGGAAACCATGATCAGAATGAATTGTATTAAAAAATCTGTTTTCAGTAAAATTGTTTTCTCACGAACATAAGAGTTGTTTTTAAAGTTGGATCTTTTCCATCCTTGCTACCACTTAACCTTGTATTTAATGAGCCAAAATGCACTCATTTTTAATGCTGGACACCTGCCTTTCTTTCTCCTTCTAGAGTCTTAAGTCCTGTCAAATTAGAGGTGCTTAGTTTTCTTTTTCTTAAAAATAATTTATTTTTATTTTATTCGCATTGGTAGAGGTGCTTAGTTAGGAAATACCTGGAGTCTGGTATATGTCATTCCCAAACACAGACCTGTCATTCAACACAAGAATACCAGCTACTGGGAAAGGGGCAAGACACTTGCCATCACAGAACCTAAGCAAAGGAGCTCTGCAGCTAAAGAGGAAGCAGGAGAATAACTGTCTGCCTCTGGACCGAGAAACTGGTAATTACACAAAACAGAGATTTTCCCACTGCAGCAAGAATAGGACTGCTGAGGAAGCTCATCCTTAGGCCCCAGAAAAGAACTTCCAAAGACTAACTAAGGCTGGACCAGGAGAAATGAACAATGTCCTCAAATCCACTCTGCATCTCATAAAAGTAATAAGTGTCATTTTTGTACAACTATAATCCTAACACTTGGGAGACTGACGGAGGAGGATTTCAAGTCCAAGGAAATCCTAGCTATGTACAGAGATTAAGTATTTAAAAAGAAAAAAAAATCAAATGACTCAGACAGATTAGGAAAATGTGAATGAGTGTTGCCTTATCAGAAACAATGAAAAAGTCAGAAGGAAAGGCAATCAAAATTTTTATAGTAGTTAACCAAAAAACAAAGCAAAACTCAGCCTTAGAATGAGACAGTAAAATAACAGTCAAAAAATATTTTCTTTCTTTCTTCTTGTAAGTAAGTGCTGGGCAGATGTCGCACCTGCTGTGCAGTCTGCATCCGAGAATGTAGCGAGGTGGTCGGGATAGATGACACAGAGACCGGTCGGTTGCTTTAAGAAAACTTTATGCTCAAGAGAACTCAAGTCGCTTAGGAGAGAGAGCTCTCAGGAGAAGTCTCTCCAGGAAAAAAGAGCTTCCCTTTTTTAAGGACTTCAGTCATCCATCTACATACAATTCTTTCCAGACTTCTCACCCTCCTGGCTGGTGGTTTAATCTCTGGCCCCAGAATGGGGGGGGGGGAGACACAGCAGGGGGGACAGGAAGAGGCATCTAGCCATAGGGGGGGTGTGAAAGTCATGGTATCTCAGTGAGCCCTATCAAGAGCCCTTATCTGAGCCCTATCAAGAGCTTTATAGCACTGAATTGTTTTCAGTAAACATTACACAGCTGCCTGCTCCCAGGCCGAAGGGGAAGTGGGTTTCTGCTCAAGGTCTGGTGTCCCCACAGGCAGACTTGCAGTAGTGGATGAACTACCAAAGGAAACAGACAACTGGTAGCAGACACAAACCAACCACATGGCCCAGAAACCCAACTACTATAGAATGAAAATAGGTGTTCACACAGACTTATTATATGATAGTTTTACTCGTACAACCCTCACTGGAGTCTATTAAGAGTTGAATGAATAAACTTACACATTTCATGTAACTGACTATTACTGAATAATAAGAATGATCAATATGCCACATACTGAATCTTACAACAGTTACAAGTTAAAAAAAATTATAGCTTGAGTTTCATCAAAGAAGTCCAACAAAAAGCCAGTGCTTAAATCTGCAGCATTCTCTCTCCAGCCCCCAATGTGGTTATGAAATAGATAGAAGACAGTGTCCTCGGGAGCGGTGAACGTTACCTGTAGAGATCTGTCTTGTTGTCAAACCAGTCTGACAGGACTCGGAAGGTAAAAAGGGGGAAGCGCTGATGGAGAACGTGAAAGCTCACATTTTCAAAAGTGTAGTTAGTCAGAGCAACCTAAGAAAAGTAAGGCAGAATTATATTTGTGTGGATCGTTTGACTTGTCTCTCAGTCAGCCCCAGCTCATTTGGGTTTAAAAAGTCCTACTACCACTTACAACTTTTTATAGAAAATAAGAAACCTAATTGTAAAGAATATTTGCTACAAGTAAGCTATACATAATTAATTCAAAATATGTATCGCTTACTGGACATAAATTTTTACACATTTACAATCAATTACAATGAGATTTAATATTAATCCCATTTCAGGATAGTGACCCAAACTGGTCTATTTGACTTAAGTTTTGTCATCTCCACAGCAATGGCATACTTTAGTATTCATGTTCTCTTTCCCTGTCTCTCACTGGCTGACAAAGACAGAACGGGCAATGCATGAGGTAAAAACCCAGGATGTTTAAATGAGGAAGAATGGCAAAGACTCTGATAACAGCAGAATAAAGCTCACCCTGCAAGCTGTAGGGAGAACATGCATTACAGATCAAGTGAGTGCTGTGGAGAGTAACTCTAAATGCTTTCTTTCAATGAGGCAATAAGGGAAGTGATGGAAGTGAGGGAGGGACCCTATGGGGAAGATACAACTAGAAATGATGAGTGTTACCAGGCAAATCAGGTTCTTAGAGGGAGCTGATGATTCAAAAGATCTTAAATATATTCAGTTTTCAGGGTAAGAATCATATATTCCTTTAAGTAGCTAATATATATCTAATACAAATTATTATTTAAGAGGCAGTGAGTGGGTTTACCATTAAGTACTCAAAGTTCCAGTGGGAACAGCAGAAATTTTATTTTTAGAAGAATCATACAAGTTACAAATTGCCAAGCATCATGAGGGAAACAGATAAAAGACACAAAGATTAAAAGGGGACCTTTAGAACTATTTAAGCCTATAAAATATACTCTGTGTGTATCTAGTATGAAGTAAACACTCAAGGTCAGCTCTGGTCCATAGTGTTGAGTGACAAGATACTACTATCACTCAATTCTATGGAAATTGTCAAATTGCCAGGTATAATTAAATTTTTAAGAAGCAAAGTCCTGGAGTGCTGGTTCAGTTGGCCAAATCCTTCATAAGGACCTGAGTTCAACTCCTCGAACACATACGTGGTAGCACAGTTTGTAATCTGAGTGCTGGGTCGGGGGTAAACCAGACAAATGAGAGACCCTGTTTCAAAATACAAGGTGGATGGCTCCTGAGAAATGATACCCAGGGTTGACCTCTGGTTTCCACAGACATACACATACACAAATCTTCACATGCCACGTAACTACACAAAATAAAATTATCCTCAAGAGATTCATATAATGCAGGATCTCAAGTTAGATTAAATGTGAGCACAACTTCAAACTCAGGGCACAAAGAAGAAAGGGGAAGAAAGATAAGGCTCCATAGTTTTTATAAAAAGCCCACTGCTTTATCTGGTAGAATCTGCATGTGATAGGGCTCCAGAGTGCTTGGAAGTCAGGGTTTAACAAATTCAGGATAGTCACATGGTCAGTCAGTGAATAACAAGGGAAAAATAGAAAGTGTGCAATGAAAATATAGATTCAAATAGGAGATGACATTGGAGAATGAATTTTTATCTAATTGGTTAGCTATTAGTATTCAAAGCCCAAAATTTAAAAACCAAAAACCAAACCAAACCAAAAAAAAAAAAAAAAAAAACAAACCAACAAATCTTTATACTTTCATGTAGAGAAAACAACCTCAAAGATGTAAATACCATCCAGAAAGCTCTACAGGCTTACTTTTACTTTGGGTAAAATAATTATTTCCATAAAGGACTTCAAATCAGTGGGAGAGTTTGCTGAAATTATTCAACCCAAAAACCTACCCACCTGGATGCTGCTATTAATTATTTCCAAATAGTTTCTCTCAAGTTTGGCCCAGTATTTAAATGTATTTATTATAAAAGTTTTCTTCGTAAGATTTTCTTAAAATGAGAAAATTATACAATATTAAACACAAATACCAAAATATTTTATTACAGTTAGACTTTATTGTTTTAAGGGTCTCATTATAAAGCTCAGGCTAACCATGGATTCATGAGAGGTATGTACAATGATACTGATTTTTCTAATTGTTAAATTAGACATAAAAAACAGTAAAGGTATAATATTTTATTTTGCCATTTATCAAGCATTTTGCAACTTACATACAACAATAATAAATCACACAGCAGAGAATTTACGCTGATACTCTATAATAAGTAAATTGTTATATTGGTCTAATCTTATCTCCAAACATTTTAAATAAAATACCTCACCTCATTTCTCATGATTCTCCAAAGGTTTAGCGTAATTCTGCCAACAATATTTATCTCACTCATTGTATCTGATCCATAGTCATCTCTTTCTGCTGAAAATCTGTTTTCGATTTTGTCATCTGTAAAAAAGAATGCAGACTGTAGCAAGACTCACAGAAAACAAGCTTTTAGATAAATTATGCCAAAGAAAATTAAAGCAACAAAAATAAAAATTAAGACTAAAGGTAAAATTTGATTCAGTCTATTCCATATTAGAATAAAGAAATACTCATTATTTTAACTAACAAAAACATTTTTTCTTCTTAAATTATGTACGAATATTGTAAAATAAATATACTTAAAGATATATGCATTTTATTCCTCTTTCTATAAGTAAATACACGTGTCCCTTGGTATCTACAGAGGATGATTCTAGGGTAGGTAACAAAACATGTGAAACACTCCTTAACTTAAATGGCTTAGTATTTGTATAAGACCTATGCATAGCTATATCTATGAACAGCACCACATTGTTTATATATCAAGTACAATGTAATTGCTTAGTGCACATGCATTTTTGATCCATAGTTAGCTGACTCATCCATTTGAAGATAATGAGCAACATCAAATCACTGCAGATGTGTATGAGTTACTGCATGAGAGAGAGTGTCAGCCTCATTTTCCCAAAAGGGAACATCAAGCATACTCAAAAATGAGTGTTATCAATTTCACTATCAGATGTGCAGTAACTGTTTCTTTAATTAGTGTTCTAGAATGATCAGGTTTTCTATTATTACCTTTTATTTTTAATCTCTGTAATAGCATGGCTGATGTGAGCTGTCAAGCAAGATACAAAGACATGAAGTAATTCTTTCCAGTTTCAATGCCTAAGACACAGAAATCTGAATTGGTACACTGGAAGACAACTTAACAGGGAGCTCCTGCCAATCCCGATTTTAGGTGTTAGTGCACAGCCAGTCAAAAGAGTTTCCTATTTGCTTTTATAGATAGACTATATGAACAGTTATCTTCTTGAGGGCAGCTTGAGTCAGCCAGACAAAGTCATAACTGGATTTGGGTGGTATCATCTCTCCAGTCATCTGACCTCCTCCCTCCAAAAGAATCCCTTGATATGCAAATTTCTCCAACTTGCTAAAGGGTCAAAGCAAAAAAAAAAAAAAAAAAAGGAAAAAAACCTGATGAATACTGCTTTGAACTAAACTTGTGGACTTGATGAGAAAATCTAGGACATCTGATGGGGGAAGTCCTGTGTATATGTCAATAAAGCACTGTTGGCCAATAGGGAAGCAAGATAGGTGGGACTAGGAGTCCAGGAGGACTCTAGGTAGAAGAAACACAGGGAGTCAAGATGTAACTGCCATAGGGATAAGAAGCCCAGAAAGTTTTCCGGTAAGAGAAATACTTAAATTAATAATTATGGGATAAATACTTAAGTCAGAGCTAGCCAGTAAGAAACAAGCAAGGCCAACAGCTTCATAACTAATATAGCCTCCTGTGTGTTCATTTGGGACTGATGCGGCTCTGGAACCAGGCTGGCGGGAAGGCTTCTCTTTACATAATGGTGTCAGGAGTGGGATCATGAATTTCCACGTAGAATGACAAAAGCTTTAAAGGAATTTTAGAAACAAAAGAACGGAGAAAAGCATGGGTTTTTGGTAGTAGCATTTTCTCAGGTGGGCTCTGTTTTGCTATCGACAAGCAGAGACTCGAGGCTTACTTAAGGGAGTCTTCCTGACTCAGCATAAAAACAAAACAAAACAACAAAAAAAAAACCCAAGATTCTTTTAAGAGGCTCTGCTAATGATCGAAAGGTGTGTACATACAGCTGGAAGTAGCAGTGACCACATCTCCAAGCCAGCAGCTTTTGCTGGATGTCACCATAGACTGATCCAGTGAGCTGGAGTCATGCTTACGCCCGCCATCTTGGAAAAACTGCAGTTTAAACAGCCCCGGTTTTAACAGATAAGACATGTGGCCAGAAAAACAAAGATTTACAGTAAAGTCAGACTTGGATGAAGAAAAATCTCTAAATGTTTACAGTGTGTTTGAAAATATATGTAAGATTGAGAGAGAAAAAGAAACGGCAAAGTGGTAAATAAGTAGAGAAGCTGGCTGTGGTGGCCCATGCCAGTAGGAATTGCTCCAGAGGCAGAGCAGGCAGGTTTCCAAAGAGACACCCTGTCTCAGCAAAAAGTAAATAAAAGTAAAAGAAATAAAGTAATAACAGATAAATAAATAAGCCACATAAAGATGGAAAATACACAGAGAGTCTGGATACTGTACGCTATTGTGTTTTTCAGTTTTTTGATTGCTAAGGAAGGAACATCTACTAAAGTACACTTGATTATAAATGCTGCTAAATTAATTCAACTTATATCTTTTGAAAATGCCTTGATTTCATAATTTAAGTATAAAGATATGTTACTTTGGAAAAGAGTTTTAGTTTATGTTTCCACAGAAAATGAAAAGCTGAGGATTCCTTCCAGGCTTCTGTGGTTTGATGAACCAAGATACCCGGAAGCAATGGCCCAAGTGATTCAACATCTAAAACACCTGAGATGATGCAGTCTTACAGACCCTGAAACTAAGGACTTAAGCAGGTTTCTGAGTTTTGTCATGATCCCCATGGTATAAACAGTGCCCCCTTCCAGCACGAAGCAGTTTGGAATGAGTGACGTCCTAATTCCCATCTTGTTTATAAATCTTTGTTTTCATTTAAATGGGATTGTTTATAATTGGCTAATGATCACAGCCAATCTCTTTTTAATGGTAAAAAGGGGAATTATGGTATGGGTATGGTTTTTCATTTATTGATACAAATTCAAGGTCAATTTGATATGTATATTTCTCCTCTTGATTAAGTATTGTGCTTATACTGATCTTTTAAAACATAATGCATAATTAAATACAGACTATAGACAGTTACTTATAATAGTCAAAACTTACAGTTAGGTTAGTTAGGTTTTCTAGATATACAGATATATATTTGAGATAGATAGTCTTCAAACCTTTCAAAGACCTTCAGAAAATGGCATTTAAAATGGTTTAAGGTTTTTCTTGACAATCAGAAATGTCTTCTCCTGGAAGCACCAATTACGTCTGAGATAGGCATCGAAGAAACTCGTTATGGAGTTTGCTTTCAACATGGCAAGATTAGCCATTTGGGCAAGAAAATGCTCTTGCCTAGACTGTTTGACTGTTGCTGTATGAACTGGACATGCAGGACCCACAGGAAAGTGACTGCTGAACTTAAACAGCCCTACAGGGTTCCTGATTCATGGAAGAGTCTACAAGACTTTCTTCAGGACACAGAAAAATGACTGACAGACTGCCTATGCAGACGGACAGTTTGAAATTTCCTGCTTTGTTGAGAAATCTTCTGGACACATTGTGGCCTATGGGCTGAACATGGATACCCCAACGTTACAGAGGAACTTCGGGTGACTGTCCAGGCAGTAAGATGTCTCTGTCAATCTTAGTGTTTATATATTATCCTTCTGTGGTCTTTGATAGAGTTGAAGGCAGATAGTTATAATTATAGTTTTCCTTGGTTATGATAAAAGATAAGCTATATATAGAACTTTGAACTCACAAGGATGGGATGGATGATATTTTCTTTAAATCTTACTAAATGTTAATAGACAAAATATTGTAACTGTGTTCTTACTTGATAACTGTTCTGTTATATATAATTTGACTATGTTAAAGTTAAGACCTTTCTTTTTGTTTAGACAGAAAAGAGGAGATGATGGGGGAAGTCCTGTGTATATGTCAATAAAGCATTGTTGGCCAATAGGGAAGCAAGATAGGTAGGACTAGGAGTCCAGGAGGACTCTGGGTAGGAGAAACACAGGGAGTCAAGATGTAACTGCCATAGGGATAAGAAGCCCGGAAAGTTTTCCGGCAAGAGAAATACTTAAATTAATAATTATGGGATAAATACTTAAGTCAGAGTTAGCTAGTAAGAAACAAGCAAGGCCAACAGCTTCATAATTAATATAGCCTCCTGTGTGTTCATTTGGGACTGATGCGGCTCTGGAACCAGGCTGGCGGGAAGGCTTCTCTTTACAGACATCATGGGAGGGTAGGGATTTTAAATGTACTTTAGGATGGCCAAATCAGAGGACATGGCTGCTGCATCTCAAGTGTGGGCTTAGTATCCGGAAGCAGCACAAGCGGCACAGGACCTACAGGAAATGATGGCAAATGAGGTGTAATTTCAGTAGAATTCCAGCCACAGCAATTTAGGTTCTATTGGTAAGGAACTAAAAAAATCAGTGTTTTGATTTTAGATAAACCATAAAGTCTTTCAAGTGTCCATGGGTATTGGTGTCTATATAATTCTTGAATTTTAATCTGAACTGAAAGGCTGCAGTCACTGTTCAGTAAATGCAGCACCTTTATTGCATTCATTTGTTTGCACAAGTTTTATTCCATCCAGCAAAGCCAAACAACACTGGTAGTCCAGAAAGCCTAAAGCCAGAAACCACATGCTACGGTATGCACCCCCTTCCCCCCAGACTCCTCAGCTACCATGACCTCCAGCTCCTATAACATCATATATTAAGTGCCATTCAAGATGTGCCAGGGCTATGTATATTTAAATAATAACAATATACCTTCTTTTAATTTAGCAATTTCCATTGGTTATTTTTTATTAACACATAATGCTACAGCATTTTTATTTCTGTTTTTTCCCATGAAAAAAAGTCCATTGATGCTAGGTGTGTACACAGAAGGCAGAAGCAGGAATATTATGAGTTCAAGGTCAACTTAAGTTATAGTAAGACCCTATCTTAAACAACAAAACAAAACAAAACAAATCCATTGATAAACTAGTTATTTTTTGGAGGGAAGGTATCTTGTATAGGGGGTGTATGTGCCTGCACATGTGCACAGAAGCCAGAGGTTGACATTGGGTATCTTCCTCAATTTCTCTCTACCTTATTTATGGAGACATTCCCTCACTGAGCCTAGTAATGATGCATTTATGGGGGCTAGTTTGTTGGTAAACCCCGTGATACTCCTATGTCAGCTCCCAGGTACCCACCACCACAGCAAACTTTTATTGGGCACTTGAGGGCTTCAAGCTGGTGCAGAAAGTGCCACACTGATTATGCCATATTCGTAGCCCCAAATGACAGTTTTAAATATACATAATTCTCTCAAAATTTGAGAAACTCAAGACAAATCTCTTAACCATGAGAGCTCCTTAGAGCAAAGAGAAAGTCTAGCCTTGTGGGTGATTTCACTGAAAATAATAACAGAAAGCTGGGAGGTGCCAGCACACACCTTTAATCCCAGTACTCGGATCTCTGTAAATTCAAGGCCAGTCTGGTCTACAAAGTGAGTTTCAGGACAGCCAAGGTTACACAGAGAAACCTTGTCTTGAAAAGCCAAAAAACAGATTTAGTGAATGTTGTTGATGAGAGGTTCTACAATATTTAAATATGTGTATTTATATCTTCTACATCTACCATGTTCTAGGAACTTTACCAGCATTGCTTTCTTTACTTTTGTACACCACTATAAGTTTCATTTTGTATTATCAAAATCCTACTTAGAAACATTACATCTTGTTATATGGTGTTATATGGTGAAGAACAAGTATTCTAACAAGGATCATCTCACCTTGAAGGTCGGGTACACTCACCCACACAATGTTCAAAAATGCCCCATTTTTACTAAGTTAGCAACAACAACTTACCTGGTGTTTACTCTGTTTTCAGTCCCCATTACAAGCACACGGAAAGTCCTATTAGAACTTCCACTTTACAGAGGAGTAAACGGAGGCATGTATCTTGAGTAATTTACTTGATATTACATAGGTTGATAGGTGCTTAGCCAGAATTTGAACCGGGGAGTCTTTTCTCTAGAATCTCTGCATATCACCACTATTATGCTACCCCATAAACCTCATACCCTTCCTGCTGTACTCTGTTGCTTAAGAAAAAATTTCTTTCCTCCCTCCACATCTTCCTCCTTTCCTGTGGTGCTGGGAGATCAAATGCAAAACTTCAGACACTCTGCTGCTGAGCTTCATCATTCTTTTGATCCTTACTTCTTACCACCAATTAAATGTAATTAACAAAGTATACCTGAGGTCTGCCTCTCCTGAAAACTCAAGGTCAGCCTTGAAATCATATACATACAAAGGAACACCAAACTAATACAGCAGGTTGTATTTATATATTGATGTATATATATTATATAATAGCATATATAATAATAATCAAAGAAAAAGAGGCCACCAATTTGAGAGGGAGTGGGGGTGGAGGTGTTGGAGAGAAGGGACAAAGGAGGGGCTAGCATGAGGAAAGGGGGGGAATGATATGATTAGATATTAATTAAATTAAAAATGTAAAAAGAACATTAAAAAGAAAAAGCTAAAAAATCAAAATGAAATATGGATAATAAAAAAATTATAGTTGTAGAAGAAAAAAAATATTATTTACAGCCAGGTATGGAAGCTGACACAATCAATCTCAGCACTTGGGAGGCAGAGGCAGGGGATCTCTGTGTGAGTTCCAGGCCAGCCTGGTCTACAGAGATAGTTCCAGGACAGCCAAGACTACACACAAAGAAACTCTGCCTCAAACAAACAAACAAACAAAACAAAACCAAAAATAAAAAACAACAAAAAATTCACAAATTGCAATTAATTTTGATATAAAAATTATTACTCCCAGCCAGGCGGTGGTGGCACATGCCTTTAATCCCAGCACTTGGGAGGCAGAGGCAGGCGGATCTCTGTGAGTTCAAGGCTAGGCTGGACCGACAGCATCCAAAATAATACAGAGAAACCCTGTCTCGTAAAACCAAAAAAAAAAAAAAAAAAATTATTACTCCCTCTCTCTAAACTCAATACCTTTGGGAATTACTCTCACAATTCATACTATTTTCTATGCTTATATTCAAATAAAGATCAAAAACTTAGCTATTAATCTTTATTACTGCTCTGTTCCTTCCTCTCCCTTTCTACCAACTTAATGGGAAAAAAAATAAAACCAGACAAAACAATAAAATTATGGCTTATGAAATCAAGGAAATATTAAGCAGTTTCACAATAACCATGAAGGCTATCTCATAATGTGGGAAAACAGTTTTAGGACACAGGATGAAAGAAGTATAATAAAGATAAAATAGATGTTATGATTTATTATAAAAAGATTTATATATGAAAAGATGACTAGAAGTGGGAAAATTCTCACTGCATAAAGCAGCATATGTAACAGTGAGAATGAAGATTTTTTTCTTTTGCTTTAACCTTTTCTGTATGGGGTTATATCTTACCACAACTTAGTAAAAACGGAGCTAGAATAACAGCATTTCCTTTAACAGTTTGTCATTATTTACTTTATTGTAACTCTACATACCTGGCACTCGAGAGATCATCTGACATAAGTCGACACTTAAAGCAGCAGCCCTCTGTAAGAGGTAGCCCCAGGAATGCATCTGAATCTCATATCCTAGCAGAATATCAGGGTCATACCTAAAGAAGAGGGTAAAAAAAGATCAAAGAGCATACCTTACAACATTTAGACCTTTGCCCAGAAGTATCTTTTCATGGTGTGGGGGACAAAAACCAAAATCTATATTCTATAATGGCCATTCTATAATGGGAAGGGATGTGTCAGTGGTACCTGTAGAATGATTCCTACAGAGTGACTTAGAATAGGTGACTATAGGAATTAATTATTTCTTAAAGTGAGCTTAATTTCACTAAGACTGTTTGTTCTACATCTCTTGGGAAAGAGGATGATGATTTGGGGTGGAAGATAAGCAATTACGACTGGAATATATGAGAGAGGGCATAGCTGGTAAGATGTGGGAGGGTGAAATGTGAGACATGTGTGGGTATGGTATTAGCATAAAGGTCTTCCAGGTCACTGAATTGTCATTTTTATCCTTCTAACCTATCTAGCCTTTCAATAGTGTTAATGCTGAGAAAGAAAATAATTAAAACACCTTTCTTGCGATTTTAGTGCTGCTTGATTCTCACACGGGGTAATGTCTAAGATTGACAGGTCTTCTGAAAGAAGGGCGATTCAGTTCAGTAGGAGGTTAAAATACTAGTGAAAGGCAAGGGAAGTGAGCTGGAGGATCTAAGGGAAGGGTACTCCTTGTCATTACAGAATCGTTCTGGTAAAGCTGAACTGATAACCTCAATCAAATCCAGGAGTTATTTTGTGGCTCCTCTTAGGACCTCCATGTGGTGAGTATCATGGAAATATTTTGGTTACAGGAGAAAATAAAGTTATTTAACTTCAAAGGAAACTGCAGGGAAGAGAGGAATTGATTATAGTTACATGTTTTGAGAGTAAAACCTATAGTAACTCCATAATGAAACTTCAGAACCACTGTGATAAGTTTACTTTTTGTATTTATGTGTTTCATTTGTATTATTTACTTGTATATGTAACTTATTATGGTTACTAGCTGTATACATGCTAGGTAAGTATTCTACCACTGATTTTTCAGACCCTTATTATTTTTGAGACAAAGTCTTATGTAGCCCAGGCTAACTTCAAATATCCAATCCTCCTTCTTCAGCCTCCTGAGTGCCGGGATTATAGAAATAAGCCAATGTGCCTGGTTGACTTTCACTGATTTTTTTAATATTTAGTATATAGGATTCCTTCTTACACAGCAGATGAAGTACTGACTGTGTGCCAGATACTAAGCTATTAGTTTTATATGCATTAGCATATTCCTTATACAGGTTATTAACTTTCCAGATGCAGAAAATTAAGATTATGGCAGTAAATGAAGTGTGTAAGATAGTAAGTAATACAGTTACCAGATGACACCAAAGTCTGTATTGAGCAATTACTTACAAGTGGGATGAAAGAATGAAATAATCTTTTTATATTTTTAAATTAAAATGATTTTGTTTAAAATAACACCATAAACTTTTTTACTTTCAACACAGATCAATTATTGAAATAAAAAAAATAAACCAAATTATTACTGAAATTGTGGCTACCTCTCAAGGTAGAAACTTACTTATAAATGAATAATACAACTGAACTTTTGTACAAATCCCTATTACTTCAAAACCATAGTAGAATCATCTTAAAATCCAACTGAGAAGCTGGAAGCAAGTATTTTTCTTTATTCTCCAACTGTAAAAACAGAACATTGCCTTTCCTAACCCTATTTGATGGGTACAGGAATGGTGACAGGAGGCTGAATTAAAAAAAATCTCTCTAAGGATAATTATATACTTCCGGGTCCTGGGAATGATTCCCATCCTCTTTTACATCTTATATCATCTGTATCTGCAGGAAATGACTGAACAAGAAAGACCAGAAAGAAAATCAGAAAAAACAAGAATACCTCTTTATTATATTTGTAATTTCTTGAAAGAGTGCCTTCTCATCTGCAGCATAGGTAACTTCTAATCCTGTAATTCCAGATCTGATAAGTAATGGGGTCTGATATCTGATATCTAAGGAATAAAATGTTTATTATATGAAACATATCATGTATTATTAAATAAAAGTAATATTAGTCTTTACTTTTGAGTAAGAGAATATGAACCCCACAAGCAAAACTATAGTCTAACTCCTTGAAGATTGTCTTAAATGGCTTTTCTAATATAACATATAACTTAAATTCAAGTTGCACATATTCAATTATTCTCCTAAAGTTTTCATTTATAAAATTCCCAGGTATATATTACTTGCAAAGAAAATTATTTTGTTTCTATGCTTAATTTTCCTAATGGTAAAAGCTTTGTTTAGCAGAAAATAATAGTATGCTAGAAAATGGGTAACATCTGTTCAAAAATTTTTTTTTGAATTTGTCTTTGCTTGCCTGTTTCCATTATTCAAAATCATCCCACCATGGTTAATTTCAAACTACCAACACTAGCTATCTTGAAAAATTCAATGACTGTCTTGTTAGCTGATGTTAGCCACAATTAAACATCAGATTCTTTACAGCTTTCTTCTATACTAAATCTTCCTCATTGTACTCAAATAATTGTAAGGGTTGACTTTAAAATGTCAGAGATATACATGGATTTCCTAAAATGCTTATATGGTATATGAAGAGCCTATGAACTAAATGTACATTTATTTAGGAAGATACATGAACAGTTAGAAAATATATCTCATAAACTACTAACATACAATAGTTAACAATGTCTAAAGTAAACAAAGTCTATATTAGCAGCAAATTATCTGGAGATAATGAAGATTGTCTACCCAAGCTAATGATACCAGATTATGTGGATTTGTTGTGAATAATTAGTAGTCTATGGGCTATGTGCTAATTAGAAACTTTAATAAGATCTTTGTGTCACATGGCTTTTGATTCCCCTCCCCTGTAGCGCAGAGAGCAAAACCTGGAGGCATCACACTCTGATCACTGCTTTATTCCATCTCCAGTGTCCTGTGGCTGTAATTCACAAACTAAGAATCATGAATCTACAAAAAAATTA
Source organism: Mesocricetus auratus (assembly GCF_017639785.1). Taxonomy (NCBI): domain Eukaryota; kingdom Metazoa; phylum Chordata; class Mammalia; order Rodentia; family Cricetidae; genus Mesocricetus; species Mesocricetus auratus. Next base: position 3,986,985 of record NW_024429199.1, read on the forward strand.
TGTACAGCTTCATACCCCAACCTCAGCCAACACTAGAGAGAAGTCTTCCTCCTTCCTGTGGTTCTTCAAGAAGAAATTTTGTTAAATGTCATTCTAAACAATACATAGTAGCTGGCACATGCCTGTGATCCTAGCACTTAGGAAGCAGAGGCTGAAGGATCAAAATTCAAAGCCAGCCTGAGCTGCACAGCCAGGATAAAGCCAATCTGGGCTAAAGTGAGACTCTGTCCAACCTCCACCCACCCCACACAAACTCACTGGGCAAGCACATCATTACTAAAAATGAACAATACCTTGATGGGTGACTGTCTTGTCTTTATCAATCACTATCACACCTGTGAGTTCTGTTTTTTCTGTGTCTGGGAGTGGAGTATCAGATGAAATGCAGTAGAACAGAGCACAGATCGGGTCGAACTCAGGATCTGGTTGTAAGTCTCTTCTAGTTCGAGCATGTAACTCCACACTAATTAAGGTAAGATTTTGTGTCTACAAAAGGAAATGAAAACTATACTTAAAATGCTTCGCAGTATGCATGTTTAAAGAAGTTCTTTTCACTAAGACTTTGAGGAGGCAAATAAGTAAAAATATAGATAAGTACATAAAAAGACAAAGCCACAACCAGGTGGTGGTGGCATACAACTTTAATCCCAGCACTCAGACAGGTGGATCTTGAGTTCGAGGCCAGTATGGTTCACAGATCAAATTCCAGGACAACCAGGGCTACACAGATAAATCCTGTCTTCAAAAAGCAAAAAAACACTCCCCCCAAAAAAGACAAAAATCACAATTAAACAGTTCATAAATTTATGAAACTTGCCGGGCGGTGGTGACGCACGCCTTTAATCCCAGCACTCGGGAGGCAGAGGCAGGCGGATCTCTGTGAGTTCGAGGCCAGGCTGGACCGACAGCCTCCAAAACAATACAGAGAAACCCTGTCTTGTAAATACCAAAAAAAAAAAAAAAAAAAAAAAAAATGAAACTTAACACTTTTGCTTCCAAAATTAGATTAACTCATGTTCTTATTTCAGAAAATTCTTGGGCTGTTACTTCTCAATGGAAAAATTTAAAAAATTAAAAGAACTGTTACAGAATCAACCACATAATAAGCCTTTCATTTGACCAATGTCCATACTCTTACTGACACACAACACACAAGTCTTTACACTTACTATACTTTGTTAATAAAAACCTCTCAGCTGTAATTCTTAGTTTTTTCTTAAAATTGAGACAGAGATAGGCCCAGTAGAGCATACTTGTAATCCTAACTATTCAGAAGGTTGTATTAGGAAGATGGCTTCAGTTCACAAGCTCAAATTCATTTTGGGAAACAGCAATATTTTGCCTCAAAAAAATAAGTAAAAGTAAAAATAAATTAAAATAAATCAGCATAGTACAGGAAATAAAATTTGGTCTGGATTCATGATTATATGCTATATGCTACCATATACATACAGCTGGCATTGGAAAATAAGGCTATTCATAGTCTCCTCATAATTATTCAGATCACATAAATTAGCAACAGTTTTCTAGTTATAATCCATGCAAGCCAATGAAGAATGTAAGTGCATGACTTCTCTTAGTCACAGGAATAGAATCTGGTAAATTCTATTTTTGGCAAAAAATGTATTTGGAGGACAATTTGAGATTATCTATCAAAACTTAAAACTTTAAATACACATAACCAAGCAATTCTATTCCTGAGAAGTTATGCTATAAACTTATTCACTTAATCAGAATATAAGTAGAAGGATGTTCACTTGAGAACATAAGAGCAAAAGACTAGGAAATAAAATGTTTAAATGGGAGATTAGTAACTAAATTAGCACCATAAAGGTCATATAATGGCAGAGATAGTCAGTAACTTATAACAGTTTGAAAATAAAGAGCCAGATCTATATATGCTAGTATGGAAACATCAGCATAATGTATTGACAAATGGAATCACTGAATGTAGTATGTCTCTATATATGTAAAAATGCAAGCATATGCACAGAAAATATCTACAGAGGCATGAAAATGTGTAAGTTACAGAAGTACACTGCTGGTCTGGTGTAGGAGGGAGGCTTATTTTACCTTGTCTATCTTTTTGTCCTGATTAAAATTTAATGTATACATGTAATATGTGTTTGTTAATATATTTACTAGCATATTTTTTAAAATATGCAAAATATTATGTATGAGGAAGGCACAAGAAAAAATAAAGTAATCCAAAATCTACTACATTTATCAGAACTACATCCTGAAGTTTTTGAAAAAAAAAAAAAACAAAACCAAAAACCCACAAACAGTAAAGCCATGAGTGCCATGGGAAAGATTTTACTTATTTTCATTTCCTGGGATCAAACCCATGATCTCATACAAGTTAAGCATACTTTAGGAACCTTACTTGTATGTGTCTATGTGGTGACTGTGACTGTGTACATGGGGTGTGCACATGTTGGAAATATATGTTGGTGTCTTTGTTGTATTCCATCTTCTGAGACAGCCTTTCCTGTTAACTTGGAGCGCATTCATTTACTAGACTAACTGGCCCCAGGGCCCCAGGGCCACTATACCGCACACACTGCCACACCCAGTTTTATATGTGGGTGCTAGGAATCTGAACCAGCAAGCATTTAGTGACTGAGCCTTCTCCCAAGCCCCAGGAATTTTTAATTGGAAATGTATACTTTTCAGGATTTTATTGTTAATAATTAGCACACAATAACTCAGCACAAAAATTTTTAAGTGGAAAACTTCTTTCCTAAAGCTAAGTAGAACAAAACAGCCAATTTAATTAGGAAGGATGAACATGGCTAATGGGTACTGAGACTTGTGAGAACAATTTTAGGTCAAAAGACCCTTAAGGACTAATTTCATTTTTAGAAATTTTACACTTACATTTTGTATTTCTGTCCTGAGACAGAACTGCTGCTCTTAAGGGTTCCTAAGGGTGTTGTTTATAGCCAACAGAGTAAAGAGTGAGCTAGATGGGTAAGAGGAAGGTGAGGAAGTGTTTAGAGTACTGATAGCAGAAGGAAGACAATGGAAATACAATGGACAAAGTTCCTGAGAGCAAATATTCTGCAGAGAGTTCATCTCCTGTTCTGGCTATTGAAAATCTGACCTGAGACATTATGAATTAATTGTAACTTCAAGATGTTACATACATATAATAAAATTGTGTTTTTCAAATGAAAAGAGAATATCCGAAGGTAACCAGTTTTTCTTGGGGCTAGAAAGATGGCTCAGAGGTTAAGAGATCTTTGCAGCACAATGATGAGAACCAGAGTTCAGATCCCAGCACCCACATAACGTCTCAGACATCCTGCCAACACCAGTTACTTCAGCTTCATGGGATGGAAGAAGTCTTTTTGCTAAGTCCTATCAATTTTGCTTTAGTATTTTTCTTATCTTTTATTTACTAAATAAAAAATACTTATTTGTATATGTTTGAACACATATGTCCTTGTGTGTGTGTGTGTGTGTGTGTGTGTGTGTGTGTGTGTGTGTGTGTGTAGGTGTAGATCACAAGAGAACTTATGGGAGTTAGTTCTCTCTTCCCACCATGTAAGTTCCAGGGATTGAACTCAGGTTGTCAGGTTTGGTGGCAAGTGCCTTTACTAGGTAAACCATCTTGTCAAGCCAATAACTATAGTTTTAAAAAACATTTCCTTTAAGTTTTAATTATGGGCATGCATTTGTTATTATTCCTGAATTTATCTCTTGATTTGGGATTTGGGCTTTTAGTACATAGCATAGTGGGATCTTGCTCCCTCTACTGGCTTCCTTGGGTACCAGCCATACACATGGTGTACTGAGATAACATGTAGGAAAATCACTCATAAAATAAAAAAAATATAAATACATATGTAAAATACACACACACTAACACCATCACCACCACCACCGCCGCCGCCACCTGGCTTTTCTAATTTAACTTGTATAAACTAAATTTTAGTTACTAATTTTGTGAAGGCTGTGAAACAAATTAGTCTCAGCAACTGGTCAATATTTAAACTTTTTTCTATTTTACACAAATACGATAGAATAACAAAATGAAGATTAATGAAGAAAACTGATCATATCCCTTTCTAGTTAAAAAAATTTCATATTCATTCTATGGACAAACCCTGATAGTTAAACTCAGTGTGTACAACCTTAAGGTTGCAGTTTTACCTCGTGTAAAGCTTTCGCCTCTTGTAAGTTTTGTATGCTGACTTTGAAACCATAGGTATTGTTTAAAGATGGTCCATCAATTTGAGAAGTTTCTTTCTTTGGAGTATTTACTGCTGCAAACTGATTCTATTAATAAAAGACACAGTCAGGAAAACAAACAAACAACAAAAAGACGTGCAGCAATCTCATTAAGAAAACAAGTTTTGTTAACATTCATTTTACTTCAGTAACTGCAAAAATATGATACAATCTATAAACAAACTATGTGTTGATATTTGATTTTACAAGCCCCAAATACTGAAAGCAGTAGCAGGGTTGAGCTGACCCTTAAACTCCATGAATATTTATCTTGACTTGGCTAAAGTTTTCGAATGGTGTGAAGGTCTGCATGTGTATCTTACCTTACTGCTATATATATTGGAAAAAAGCTTTCAAGCATTTAGAATAGATGCTTTTTATTTCTCTGTCCCATTCTCTGTAACCCAAATTAGCCTAGTACAGTGATCTATCTCAGACTCCCTAGTGTTGAGAGTATATATGTGAGTCACTATATCCAACTCTATTTTTTTTAAAGTACCTTTCCTGCTATTTAAATTCATTTACCATTTTCCCCAATATGTTTACAATTCAATTACTTGTTTTTAGTATCAATAGTTTATGATTCAAAAGCTTTATAAATCCAAATTTGTAGCATAGAGTCAATACATAAATATTAAAATACATGTTATATGTAATGACCTTTATGAGAAGTAGCTAATATGGAAGCGGTTTGTATCATTTATTTCCAATGACAGCGTCTAATGTATTTCTTTCACATAACCTTATGCTTCTCAATTAAGTACTATCATATTTCTAGTATTTGAATAAGGACATTTATAATTTCTCAATTTCAACAGTAAATAATGTTTTTCTTTGTAATTTAGTGAAAGAAACTAAAAAATTAAGATATATTTTTAAAAAATAAACCAATGAAAAGGATATATTTCTGGTGGGATCAAAAATCACTTACTTGAGCTCTGCTGTGATTGGACTGCTCTGATACTGCCAGTTATCAGTTAATGTATGTGTATCCTCATAATCCACATTTTGGCTATCATATTCACTTTCTCTGTAATATTTGTATTTACACATAAGAATCTTTTAGATCCCAACAATTAAAAAAAACCAAAGATAAATGTAATTTTTCTTGTCTCAAAAATATGTAAATAATGATGCAAAAAATAATGAAAACATTAAGTTCAGACATAGTTAAGTTATCTGAGGTCTATAATTAATACTTGGCCTTGCATTGACCTATATATGTTTAGTATAGTTACCTTCATTTGTGTTGTCAGGAGAACTCTCCTGAGACTTTCAGTATCACTTCCTTTCTTATTACACAACTTCTGGGTTTTTGGTTCTGTAGAAAGAAATTTCATTTTTAACTTCTAAATCTGCTTTTTTTTAAATGAATTTTGTTGTTTCAAACACTTAAATATCATTTGTGAGTATTGTTCTATAAGCCAGATTTCACAATTTAAAAATAATAAAAATGTCAATCTCCACAAAATACTTCAAAACTTTGTATTTGTAAATAAGCACACTTGTGTCTTATTATTGAATTTTATAACTTAGTCATTATCCTTGGGGATAATTCACTCATCAAATGTTTATGATGAGGAGGGAGAGAAATCAAGTTTCTTCTGTGTTCTAGAAAGAATCATAAATTCATCACACATAAATGAAAGTGAAATTACAACAGCTTCCCTTATCTGTATAGACTTTTCAGTGGATATCCATGGATAGTACTGAATCCAGTATATATTATGGTTTTTGCTATACCTACCTACCTATCTACCTCCCATAATAGCATTTAATTTATAAACTAGGCACAGTAAGATTAACAATACCTAGTAACAGAATTATACTAATATACTCTAATAACTTATATGAATGTCATCTTTCTCAAACATTCTTATTTTTTTCACCTTTTCATAAGAAAGTATTTTCCTTTTTCTCTTTGGCATCTATAAATTATCAGCATCATTATTTCTGTGCTTTGGGGTCATGAAGTAAAATAAAGACTATTTGAATATAAACATTCTAATTCTACAAGTTGACTGGATTACTAAGATTCCTACTAAATAGTTAACAAGACAGTAATGTGCATAGAATGGATATATTGGACAAAGAGATAGTTCCTATTCTGGAAGGAAAAGTGTAAAATTTCAAAATACTCAAAACGGCACATGATTTATTTACCAAATTTATAATTAGTATTTTTGGACTGCATTTGTTATATGTAACTGAAACTGCTAAAAGTCAAACTCTGAGGGAGGAACTAATTGGGAACTTACATCTAGTTAAGACTTGGTGTCTTTGAATTGAAATATGCAGAGTAAGAGGATGTAAATGACTTCTCCCGATTGCTATGCAGTAAGAGTGTAAGGCCAGGAAAGGCTCAGGCAAGAGATGATACTGAGCCAGCATAAGGCTGTATGTGGTGGCAGAGATACAATGAACTAGAAAAAATTTCAGTTATTTATAAGGTAAAAAGTAAAAGAACATGGTAATGGATTGAACAAGGTACTTACTAGGGGAATCATCAGGTGATGTGACATATGTATTGTGCCTAACTTTAGTGACTGATGAAACAATGGCATTAAAGGGAGGGAGGGAGGGAGCGAGGGAGAATGGAAAGATTAGGTGGGTCTGTAAATGACTCATGGGTCATGTGAATCTGAGTGTGTTAGTCCTTTGAACATTCAATCAGAATGCCATATAGTCAGTAGGATAGTGTCCTACAGCCTAAAATAGAATTCCCAACTGGAAATAAAAACTTGTGAATTATCAGTATTAACCCTGTGGACAGGATTGATCATATAGGAGAAAATCCAAGGAAAGCTTAAGACTTAACAAACTGTAACATTTAGAGACAATAACTAAGAATAGTAAGATATATTTAAAAGAAAATCAAGTAGAAAGAAAAATAAATATAAGAGATACTCCAGAAACTAAGTTGTGGTCAACAGGCCAATGACTGCTTAGAAGGCATGATTAGAAAACTAAAATGCATCTGTTGGCTTTAGTTACAATAAAGTTTTCAAGAAAGATGAAAACATTTCCATCTGAAGACTTTCTAAAGCATGATGAGCCAAAAATAATCTTCCATTTCCTGAGCTACAAGTTCACTTACAAGACTATAATTTTTTGTCATATGTAATGCTTCACATCTCTATTTCTGAAGAAGCGTATGTAACCTTTCTACTATTTCTTCACTTACCTACTGATAAAGGGCTAAGGCCAGTTACTTCAGGAAGCTTTTCTAGAAATTTTCTCTGCATAACTGGTGTACTATGAAGGCAATGTGGATCACATTTCCCAGTTCTTGCTCTAGCATTAATTGGAGAGATCACTTGAGGTTCCCGAGGCTCACTGCATGGGCTTTTTTGGATACTATCTTTTATTGGCTTTAAGAAGTCCTCAACAGTTAAGGAACAGAGCTCCTCCACTGGTGATGAGTGTCTATCATCTCCATTTAGTGCTTTGAAATCGGGGGATGTTGCTTGTTGCCAAGGTGGAATACCTGGAGAATCAGGGGAGCTGTAACTAACATAACAATTATCATCTCCTTCATCTTCCTCAGGAACAGCTGCAGAGGCAACTGGTAGCAGTGTCTGACTGGCACTTACAATCTGACCACATCCTGTAGTTGGTGTTTGCAAGGCAATGTGAGCCTTAGTAACTTCTTCCTTGGTATGTGCTGTAGTGGAAAGTGTAAGTGGGCATGCATCCATCTGTGGAGACACTGCAGGTGCATCACCTGTATTAACGAAATGATTGGCATTTTCAGCAGATTTTATCACTCCAGTTAGCTCAGTTTTAGAGAGTTTCTTTGAACGTTCATAATCTTCTTTGGCTTGAAGCCATGCTTGAACCAGTTGTCGACTTGGAGCATATTTGCAAGGCATAATTACAATTTTTTTATCTTCTACCATCTTATGGCTATTACTTGACCCTTTGTTGACAACTGCTTGGCCATTACGAAGTGGGGACCCTGGTCTGGGACTCTGAGTCATTGCTGAGAATGCTGTTTTCCATAGGCGAAGTCCTTCCAAGGAAAAGTCTCCTTCAAATTCAACCAGGTCATTTGGAAGTCGAGTTTCCACCATGAGGAGCCGTCCACCAATCTCCCTATAAAAACATTTTAGAACAAATGTTTTTGTCTCAAGAAACAATTGCCCAAATATGTTCCTACCTAACAGACTTAAGAGTTCCTTTTGGTGTCTCAAATATTACAATTTCTTTTTTTCCACTCACCCCAATTGCACATAAAATACTCTTCAGCTTCAATATGCTTTTCTTCACCAGTGTGTAATTACAAAATTAATTTCTTTGAAAGGCATTACCAATACAAAAGAAAGAAGATATTTTCGTTTTATTTCAGTGTCTCATGAAACTTTTCATTGGAGATGACACAAACTCATCAAAGCCCTTACCACTATTAATCTCTGTATGTGTTTGGGTATGTGTTTTTATATAGTTAACATATATGGAGATTAGAGGATGACATTATGTGTCTTCCTTAGTTGCTCTCCTCCTCACATTTTGAGACAACAATCCAAACCAAACTTGAAGCTCAACACTTTGACTAGCTGGTTTGACCAATGAGCTCGAGATCTGTGTGCCAAGTGCCAGCATGTCCAGATATCATATGAGCACTGGGAATCCAAACTCAGGTCCTCATGCTTATGCAGCAGGCACTTTATCAACTGGTTCATCTGCCCAGGCACTCACTGTTAATTTTAAGTAATGTTCCACTGTCATCATACATAGATTAAAGACAGTGGAGTAATTTACTTATTTCTCTACAGCTTCTTTCTATATATCTTAGTACATAAAGCAGTTTAGCAAAATTAAATTCTCTCAATATTTAAAAAAAAGCATACACTTGGTGGTGGTATACCATGAGGCATGGTATTCAATGTTTAGTATTAAACAAAAGCCCCATCTACACAGCTGAGAAAAATAGCGATAATTCCGTTCTCTTGTGTACTTGAGTTTGACATAAACATAAGAATTTTGGAACTGGCAGAACACAAAATGAATAGCCTACATTCCACTAATGTTTGAGCTCATATGTATGCATTTAGAATTAGTAATTAAAAGACAAACCTGTTTAGTTTGTGTGGTTGTGTGTATGTGTGAACATGGTTGTCAGAGGACAAACTTCTGAATGTTGTTCCTCAGGTGCTAGCCTCTCTTTTTCACTGACCTAAAATTCACCAAGTAGGATAGGCTGGCTGGTCAACAAGCCCTAGGCTCTACCACCTCTATACAGATTTGGGATTTCAAATACATGCTACCAGATGTTTTGTTTTTTTTAAACAAACAAGAGCAAAACCACCATGAATCTGGGTTACTGGACTTATGTCCTCAAGCACTTTGCCAACTGATTTATCTTCACAGCTTCAAGTTCTCAGGTTTAGGTCATGCACACTGTTAGTTCTCATCAGTTATATGCTACCTTGGTGATGGAAGTGGTACAGAACTACTCAATCACTGCAAAGTACAACAGTACAGTGATTCCCACCTCACTCCTTGTTATATGTATCTTACTTCTCTGAAAATCTTGAACAAAAGAAATGATAAGGAGAAACCACAACTTAATCACACCCAAACTAATGTTCATTTACTATCATAAATGAACTTACGTGTGCTCAATGCTATCTTTTGGGTCTTTAGTAGTCCCCAAAGGTCCATGCATTAGAGGCTTGGTCCCTAGCTTGGAACTTTGGGAGTTGCCAGAAACTTTAGGTGGGACTTTCTGAAAGGTCTTTAGATTATGAGCACTGGTCTTTTCTTTTTGGTCCTAACCTTTAAGTGAGAAGTTTTTCTCTGCCAAACGTGCCTATTTTGATGTGCTAGCTTGCCACAGACTCACGTCTTAAGCTGAACACGGATGGGAACCTCTGAAACGGTGAGTCCATTAGATAAACTGGGTTGCTGCCAGTATTTCTCCCAGTGACAGAAGGCAGATGAACACATTTATTTAAAAAAAATTAAGGAAACGAGTTTTAAAAAAAAGTTCAAAAGCGCCAGGCAACGGTGGTGCACACCTTTAATCCCAGCACTCGAGAAGTAGAGGCAGGCAGATGTCTGTGAGTTTGAGGCCATTCTGGTTTACAAAGCTACACAGAGAAACCCTGCCTTGAAAAAACAAAACAAAACAAAACAAACACAAAAAGTTCAAAAGCTTAATGTTGGTCTGGTAAGATGGTTCTATAGGTAAAAGCACATGCCACCAAGCCCGATCACCCAAGTTTGATCCCTGGGACCCATATGGTGAAAGACAGGAATTGAGGTCTGTAAGATTTGTGGTATGCACACACCTACATATAATATATGCTTAATAATTAAAACTTCCATTTATGGGGTAAACCCCAGTGGTAGAGTGTTTGTCTACGATGTGAAGTTCTGGAGTCAGTTGTGTAGGAAAAAGGGTCCAGAAAAAGAGACACACCATGAGCAGAGTCAAAGAAACAGGAATCAGAGCCAGTGAAAGAAATACACTCTGACCCTGAAACCAGAGCCAAATCTGACCCTAACCAATTGTAGAAAACTAACCAATCCTTGAGCAGGAGCTCTAGCTAATCTGAGCTCAGCATTGAAATCTGACAAATCCCCAACCTGGAAACCCTATATAAACTCTGTGTCTGTTTAGTTTATGGCTGTATACAGCTGTCCTCTGCCACTCTGACAGAGGGCAGCCACTCTCCTGGATTCTTTCCTCCCAATAAACCCCTTTGATGAGCTTTGGGTGAAGACCTTCTTTTGCAGCGGAGCAGAGATGATCCTGGACAGAGCAAAGCAGAGTGGTGCTGTAACACTTTTGCTGGGGAAACCTTCCCCTGGCAGAGTAGATCCGTGAAACCTTCTCCTGCCCAGAGCAAAACTGCTACATTGGGTAAACAACCCTAGCTGGAAGACCCTCTCTTGCTGGAGCAGAGCTGATACACTGGCCTTTCCCTGAGAAAGGGCTGTAAGCAGCTAAGCTTACTGCAATCTGTGGCAGTCCTTGGCTCCAGAGCTCCAGGATACATACCTTTCTATCTGAGCTGTGTAACCCTTAGTATTCTGTGACTCCCGAGTGCCAAGATACTTGTCCTACCCGATCTGTCCAAAATGCCTACAAGTTGCAGTACTGAATTCACACACACACATGCATTTAAATTCTGCATCATGTCAAAGTGAGCCTCTGCTCCACTAATCCTTAATGGTGACACTGAGTAAAATACTAGTAAATTAAAGACCAAGAATCATCAACTTAATTTCTCTAGGAGTTTTCCAGCTAGTTTGTAAGTGTTCTTAATCAGTCTATAATTACAAATAATTTTCTTCATTGTTCTTAAAAATGCAGTATCACAAACAGAAAGCTAGCAATAAGTTATGAAATGTTACGTAAATAAAAACTATTCAAAGTAACCCAAGTGGAAACAAATTTAATTCTGATTACCTGGGCCTTTCTGGCACATCAGAAGGATTACTGCAAAATGGTTCCTGATAAATAGTTTCTGAAAGATCATGATCCAACAAAGTTGCCACAATTTCTTCCCTACTTGGTGGGGACATAAGTGGTTTCAGAATGTGAGCAGTCCGAGGAGTAAAACTGCCATTTTTAGATTGTAAGGGAGAACTGGTAGATCTTGGTGAACTATCAGGAGTTGGTGTCAACACATCATTGTTTCTTGAAACATACAATTCTAAATCTTCAGAAGCTGCATCCACGAGCTCCCCATCAGGGGAGGAAAGTATGGTGGTGAAAGAGGTATTAACTGAGTCAAGAGATTGTTCTGTTTCTTTTCTGTTATGACCTTGAATCCAGTCTGCACTGCTTGCCTGTGGGAGACTGAGAAATACTTCCTTACTCATTGAACTCCTATTCAGTCTGGATTTTTCACTTAGACAGCCCTCTGCTTGCTGGACACAGAAAGACTCCATTATTGAGTTAGAACGCGATGTCAGAGGATGAAAGCTATTTTTCCACTGGCTGTGCCGATGATTTTCATTGTCATCTATAGAGGATTTCTCATAAAGTTCAGGGTTTAAAGTACTAGATCTAATCCATGGGCTTGAATCAGAGACATGATGCTTCTCCTCACTACAATTCTGTTTGTCATGATTTAAAAGCTCATTCTTTTCTATAGCTTGTCCTGGGAAAAGATCCTGAACAGCATCGCTTAGAAACTTCTGAGGCAAGTTCTGATCAGCTGGAACAAACTGACTACCAGAGTAAAAGCTACAAAACCCAGTCTGACCAATAGTGTTAATATCAAAATTATAATTATGTTCAGGAGACAAGCTATCTTCAAGTGAATAACAACTTTCAAAACCTGGATCTGAAAAAAGGATGGGACTATCATCTGACAGGGAATTATCCAACTGGCCAGAGGTTTGTAGATTTAGAGGGTCCACTTTTAGACATCTGGATGTTTGCTCCTTAGGCTTTGTTCTTCTGGGAGTCCGGGGTTTTCTTGGAGATGTCACCAGTCGTGTTCGTTTATTTGCTTTCTTATGCTCAATGGAAACAGAAATATTTTTATCTGGCTGATTACTAGATGTTGAGTCTTGAATGACATTTACATTTTGTGCTTTCTGCTGTCTTTTTTGTAACAATTCTTTTAGAACAGCTAGCCCAGATTGTCCTTCACCAAATACTGAAGGTGTTGACACATTTTGATTTTTACATTGAGACGGTGCTTTGGTTTGTGAAATTGCTTCTGACAGTGACCTTTGCTTTACCTTTTCAGGCTTAAAATTTGACATATCTAAAATGAAGCTCCTGTGTTTCTGCTCCCATGCTACTTGTTTGACGGGACTTTTCAAAGAAGTTACAAAACAATTAGGTGTCTGGCTTTCCTCAGAAGTTGCATTTCCTGGAGAACATGTTTCACTGTGTTTTGACTGTTCTGATGTGCATACAGTCTGCTGCTGACTGTCTTTGCAGTGCAAAAAGTTAGGGGCACAGACCTGCTCTGGCTTTGATTCTAGGGAACTGTGGTACTCATTTAACTTTCCAATAGATGACACACAGTTTTTTTGTATATTTGCACTCTCTTCTGTCTTTGGAGACATTACACCTGAAGATATTTGTGTACTTTGTGCTACCTGAGACAAACGGTTGGAAAGGTCGAATATGCTTTTTTGAATCAAGGTTGATTCCTTTCCAGTAAACATAGCGCTTTGATTATGAGACCTCTGAATATTAATTTTTGAGATTCCAGGTCCTATAGAACTATAAACAACTGATGAATGTAAATCATCTCGTGAACTGGGGAATGTTTGCAAATCCACAGACTTTTTGCTTTCTAAGAAAGAGGAAAAGCAGTTAGACAGCTTCTGCTGTGTATTAAGTCCAGTGGGTTGGCAAGTAGAAAGTGGATGATCCATGGCATTGCCTGTTTGTGACATCTCTTTCTGTTTAAAAAGTGCTTGAGCGCCAGGGCTACTTGTGAGCCCACACATATTCTGGTGGTTGAATGCAAGCTTTGCTTCAACCTCAGACTGTGGTTTTATCTTTTCATCTGTAGGTGCTGTATGCTTTCTTGATGCTCCTTTCTCATTTGTTCTTTGTTTCTGTCTTACTCTTGGTTTCTTCTTTCCATCATCTACTAGTTTATTTGTCTGACTTCGCTTGTTTCGTTTTTTAGTAACTGCAGAGGGATTAGCAAGTCTTGCTTTTGACTTCTTAACCTGTGCTCTCACTCGACTAGTTTTTCCTACACGAGGATTAACAGTCTTAGTGTTATATGCATTAGGACCCTTAAAAAGCATTGATTCTTTTTCTGCAGCAGCCATAATTTCCTCAGCTCTTGGGTCTGTGGGAGACCAGCAACGAGGTGGAGAAGAATTGATAGGACTTGTGCTTCTCTCAGAAAGAAAACCTAGCTTGGACATAACATCACTATAATTCAAGTCACAGTCTTCGGTTTCAGCAATGTAAGATGGCGAGGGAGGAGACAGAACAGCATGTGTCCGTTTTTTTCTGAAAGATAAAGTTCTTTTAATATTTTCACTGTTTGTTCTTTGTTGCCTACCAGTTTTTTTCTTAGCAGACTTATGTTTTGACTTCCTTCTGTGACTTTTCTTTGGTGTTAGTGGATAAATGGGATATTTGGTTGCAGGGGAGTCAGGAACTTTTGGCCAAAAATCCTTCAAAGGTGCAAGCTTCTTATATAGCTCCATTTTTTCCTCAGTTAATATTACTTGCTTTTCTTTAGAGTCTATTTTACCTAGTTTCACAAGCATATTTTTTCTCCCTCTAAATCTATTAATAATAATATACTTTATAATGACAGGGGGCAGCTTTTTAGACATTTTTCTTCTTTTTCGGGATTTTAAAGTTCCATCTAAATTTTCACCAATTTCCATGGGATGAGGTAGGCTAATTTTCGAGTTGTGTGTTACGAAACTTGACTCACTCTCTTCTGTTTCATAATTCACCTTGCGTTTGGCTCTAAGTGTGTATTTATTTCCATATAGTCCAAAGGACTGTTCTGTTTCTAAAGACCCATCTCCAAAATGACAGTCTATAAAATTTTCTGTAGATGTTTTATTTTCAAAAGTCCCATGAGTAGCTTTAATTAAGTCACTACTAGATGCATTATCCTTCTCAGAAGTACTGCTGTAAGGGTTATTACTTGTACAACTGTCTTTTGTGGTTCCAGTATCACTACTTTTGGTAGAAGTTTCCTGATGGCCTATTAATTTCTTTTTATTCAATTTTAACCGGGCAGCTTTACTGCCAGGTTGTAGTTTGTATGTAACAGGAGATAGTTTTTGTGGTCTACTGAGACAATTAGAAAGAACAACACTGGGAAAAAACATATAATGTGCTGCCTGCTGGCTGAGACTTGGCTTTTCCATTTTATGCTCTTGAAATTCTTCATATCGGATTTTCAGTTTATTTAATCCACTCTCATCTGTGATACTATCAAGAGAATGCACCATAGTTCTATTCTCCCCTGAGCTTGACAGCATGTCACAACTTTCAGTTAATGAAGAGGGGAATATACTATTAAAAGATGTGCTGTTTGCCTTTTCATTTCCTTCAGAGGACAATTTATTTTTTGAATGACTTAGGTCAGGAAAGCTAAAAGAGTTTTTCCCCAATGTATTCTCACTAGTATGACGGTTCACATGTATGAAAGGGGCATCCTTTTCAATTTTTCTCATGTTTGTATACTTTCTGCTGGGTATTTGTCTTGGGACAGATGGAATATCTTCTTCATAATCAAAAACACTACTTTCACAGGAAGATACAGGCAAAGATTTGTCTTTCTTACAAATCTCTTTATGAGAATTATCTGAATGAACAGTACTGCTTAAAGATCCAGAGTACTTCATGGAGTAAGTACTTTCATTTGTAAAAGTGACTGAATTATCTCGACCTTTTTCTGTATTGTTTGGTTGTGAAAGGTCTTCAATTAAATCTTCTTTGTTTAAAACATGGGAAGAAAGGGCACTTGTGTGTTTACACTGAAAGGTAATCTTAGCAGAAGATGGGGGTTCTAATGTAGCAGCATCCTTGTGAAAGATGGAGGGTCTTACTGACAGCTTGCTTGTTGCAATCACAGAAGAATGTGTTCTAGAATTTTCATTGTTTAATGGATTGTCTGGAATCAGAGAAAGAAAGAATTTACTCATTCACAGTGTTAATCCCTTAATGAAGAATCTATATTGTTTGTATGTCTAAAATAGTGATATGAACAAAAAGTTTAGCCCTATCATAGAGATTATACAACCTAAACAATCAAGGAACAATATTAGTCATTATTTTAAACATATATTCTTTTTATCAGAAAAATGTTATAGTGGCTTTAAAGAATATGGGAAAATACTACATTATTTAAGTTGTTTCATAAAACAATATGCTTATTCTTCATGTTATTTGAAATATGCTTAGCATATTTCTTAGTTTCTTGTTCTACATGAATGATACTGATTAAGGTTTATAGAGCTTTAATCAAGTAACTCACAAATATCTTACCCTTTTGAAAATAAGGAATCATGTATCTACACTTTTTAAAAAGAAAAACTCATAGAAAGACAAAACATAATTGGGTGACTTACAGACTTACAAACAAACCAAATACCTATAATAGATTTGTTTTCTTACCACTATTTTCATCTGCAGTTCCATCTAACTGAGGTATAGAAAGATTGGCAAAAAGCAAACTATTATCACTCCACTCCATTTCCTCTTCTGAAGATGAGTCATCATCTTCAGTTGAACTTCTGTGGGCATTTCTACACAGTGACCTACAGAATATTAAAATCCATTGGTGAATATGATTGCTAGAAAAAGATGCATCTGGAACTTGAAGGATGGCTCAGCAGTGAAGAACACTTGCTGCTCTTGCAGAAGACTCTTGTTTCACTCTCAGAACCCACACTGTCCTTAATGCCAGTTTCAAGGGACCCAACACTCTCTCCTGGCGTCTGTAGGCAATGCACACAGGTGATACACAGACACACATGCAGCCAACTTGATGTCTTTGAACTAGTAAACATCACTTGAGGATCACTTTGGGACTAAAACTGCGCTACACAATTCCAGATTAGCTAGCTGAGATGGTGCATCTTCTTATAACACTCTGGCCAGACCTTCAGATAGAACTTCAGACAAGCATCACCTACCACTCAGAGACCAGCTACAAATGTTACAGCTAGTCCACTTGAGACTTAACCATTGCTTTAGTTTTTCTTTTTTTCTACAGGATCCCATAGAATCACCTTCACCCCATGACAGCTGAAAGTAATTCTAAGAAAATAACTTCCCCTTTCCCTACAGTTGTCTTAGATAGTGTTTTGATTTTTTTTCCTCTAGAAAATGGATATGTATCACCTAAGGGTTGGTTTTAATTTTGTAGGGTTGGGAATGGAAAACTTTTAGAAAAGTTTTAAGGGTATGGATGGGATATAGGTAGATCTATATATTTTCTTGTGAACTCTTTTATCAACTATTAGCTATAGACAACTTGCATTGTTATAGGTTCTTTTATGTTGAAACTAAAGTAAAATTAATTCTGTATTCCTACTTGGATAATTTGTATATTGTTTCAAGCTTACAATTAATTATATGTCATACCGTGTAGGCTCTTCTGTGTACATTTTTTTTTTTTGGTTTTTATGAGACAGGGTTTCTCTGTATTGTTTTGGAGGCTGTTGGTTCAGCCTCAAACTCATAGAGATCCGCCTGCCTCTACCTCCCGAGTGCTGGGATTAAAGGCATGTGCCACCACCGCCTGGCTACAATGTTTTTGTGCACAAATATAAAACTATCTTTACCATATTCTGTGTATGTTCCTACATATACTTAAGATATTGTATATATTGATACAATTTAGAATATTTTTATCATGTTGCACTATACAGTTTTACCTCTGGTCAAGATATTTCAGTTCTATCTTTGATTTAGAGATTTACATATATATGTATATAGTTACAATTTTTAGGTCATTGTCCTTATGCTGCACATCGGTTTAAGGACTGTTTAAATTGTATTTGGGAAGCTTCAGTCACTGAACAATTTTGCTTCTGAGAATTACAGGTTACAGTTGTCCATGCTTCTTATACCTAATGATGTTAGTCAGGTTCTATATGTGCTCAGAGATGTACCCAACATGTATATTTGATTTTCAGACACTTTAAAGACCTAAAAAATATGGCATTTAAATGTTTTAATAATTTATAACTCCACTGACATGAGGCACAATCGTTCCTACCGTACCAAGTATTCCTGAGAGTATGATGACACTTCAATTGGAGTTAGTTTTCCTTTTGGATATACTAACCTTTTGGGAAAGAATTGCCCCTATCTCGACCATTGAATTTGGATACGCTATCCTAACTGGACTAACAGGAGAATTTAAAGAGACTGCTAAACCTTGCCAAGTCAGGGTAGGACAGCTTTTCAATTTTCCTGCTTCTAAGATGGTCTGTCAAATACTCTAAGCCTTAGCCAAAGTTGGTTGCCCAGAAGTTACTGTGAGACCTTGGGTGACTGTCCAGTAGCCTGCTGCTTCTGTCTTTGCTTGCACCTTTAGGAAGTTGCATGTTTGCATTTCCTGCTTATCCTAGTAATGTTACTTGCCTGCTCAGGTCTTTGATGAGGGCAGCTATTTGCTTATGTTTAGTATTTAATTCATTTGGTCTAATCAGAACAGAAAGTCACTTCTTATCTTTAAGCTGACACTGCACACTGCTACTTATATTCATTCACAGTTACTCTCAGAGGCAGTTACTCTTTTCATGTTCTGTGGTAAGGGAAAGCCTCAATTTTACCCATCGGTTCCTCACATAAGTCAATACTGTATACAAAACAGATGGTTTCTAGGCTTGATCCCTTAAAATGGAGCAGATTATTTTCTTGGACTATTAAATTTTTGCTACATGAAAAAGTCATTATTTAAAAGCGATTTTAAAAGTCAATTTAGTTCACAAGGCATTTTATAGTATGAAAAATAATTTTCTACTAAAGTACAGCAGTGACAAAAAGTATTTATTAGAATAACTGAAATAACTTAAAAATCACCTCTTTTTGGCACAATGTTCTTCAATATCATTGTCCCATCTCTGGGACATCACCAAACTAAGCTCCATTTCCTCTTTTTCAATCTGTGGTGCATTTTCTTCATCATCACTATTTTGGGGATTTTGAGAGTCTCCAAAGGAGTGACATGGTAATGGCATCCTATTCTTTTCTCCTTGATATCCATCATTTTCCAAACCAGCAAGAAGATGTACCAGCGCTTCATCAGGACTACTGTCCACTATAAAACAAGCAAATCAATCACCAACAAATAGCTTAAAATTTCTAAATAATCTAATAATTGAGATCAATTATGAAACAACACAATAGATGCTGACATATACTAAAAAGAATATAACTGGTGCAAAGCCTAAAATGTTGATGATGTAGGCCGCCCATCAAAATGAACTCCTTAGACCATCTGAATGAGAAGAATGTAGTGACCTTATTAAAAGGAAGACTCTCAGATTCCATCTCACATCTACTAAATGATAATTTCTGAAGTAGAACCCAGGGACTGGTGCTTTTGAAGAGTTGTTCAAGCTTACTTAGGTATGAAGAGAATGAAAGAAAATATGGCCATAACATATTTAAATCAATGCTAGCTAATTAAGTATAATATGTACACATGTAAACATCTTATTCTATACTTAAACTTTACTCAAAGAATAGTCAAAATCTAGTTGAGACACATAAGTTTTAAAAAGTAGTTTATAGTTTTTTATGAAACAATACCATATATTAAGATTCCTAAAGCTAAAAAATCACATAGTGTAAAGTGTTAACAAGGCTGTGATGAAACTGGAATGTTCATCTACTCTGCACAGGTTGTAAAATGTCTCTAAATCCTTGTAATCTTGAAAGTATGTCTTTTTTTTTTTTTGGATTTTACGAGACAGGGTTTCTCTGTATTGTTTTGGAGGTTGTCGGTCCAGTCTGGCCTCGAACTCGAATGTATGTCTTTTAATACGATAAATATAATAGGTTGAGTGTTGGCAACCAGAAAGAGAAAGGCAGGATTAGAGTTGACACTCAGTCTCATCCTCCAGGGTATTACAGGGTAGTACAGAGTGGCTGATGGATGAGTTAATCACTATTGGTCAATGAGTCATGCCTACATAATGAAACATCCACAAAACTCAAATAACTGTACATTTTCTTTCATTTGGGGTTCACAGATTATATACAGGTACATAAAAATCACATATATATGTGTATATATATGATTTGAAGGTAGATGTAAAACTGTCTAAATAAACTAAGAGGACTTATAGTAGAGAGAGTGAGGTGAGAAAAAGGATTTAGCATGTATGAGGGGAATATTCTCAATGCATAAATGTACAATGTACAGAAAGCTTAAACAAACAAACAAATAAATAACAAGAAACCGTGAAAGTGCTAATCCTCAAAACTCAAAAGAGCTCAATTTTGAGAGCATCTGGATAGACAACACATGAGAGTTCCTGGAGCCTGGCACAGACGACATGGGTGCTCTGTGCCTTTTCTCTCATCCCTCACTATACCCACTGGTTCTGGCTGTTATTGGTAACCTTTATAATAGCCGTCATAATTCAGTAATAAATCTGCTTTGCCCTAGTTTGGTGATCTGCTCAATAAAATTAATTGAGCCTGGGGAAGGAGTATAGAAGCCCTTACCTGTGGAATCTGATATAGTCTCTAAGTAGATGAGGGTTAGAACTGAATTGAATTAGAGAACATCCAAGTATTATCCATTCCAGAACTGACTTCTTGCTAGGTTTGTGGGAAAAAATGCCTACACACCCAGTCACAAACATATTCTGTCCTGATTGTTATGGTTAGGAATTTAGGAGAAACTGAGTTTATTTTCCCCCTTCACCCACACTATATAACCAATTAATTCCACTACTACATATATGTACAAGAAAACTTAAATATTTTGTGGTTTTATATTTTTTACTTCTAGTGACTATCTGAGTCAGCATAGAAAATAATGGGTTTCATTATGTCATTCAGATATATGCATATCACTTCGCTATACTTGAGTCTCCTCTTTTCTCCTACTCTCAGTGTCCTCTCCCCATCAACTGGCTCGCTTTCTACTTTCATGACCTTCATATATATTCATTTTTCTTCTCCATGTGTTTGTGTGTGGTGTGGGTATCTGTGCATGTGCAAGTAGAGGCCTAAGGTTGATGTGGGAATCTCTCAATTTCTTTTCTACATTAACTTTCATGGATATTTTTCCATTGCAGTTATTTATAAAATGGGATTGATACCAAGAATATATTAAAAATTAAAATGTTAAAAAAGAAATTAATTAGTAACTAGGGAAATGAGTTAGTTCACAAAAGGAGAAATGCAAATGGCAACTAAATATATAAAAATATACTGAAGCAAGGATTTTTTTTTTTGAGACAGGATCTCTCTATGCAGTCCTGGAATTCATTATACTTCACAAGTGTTAGGATTAAGAGCTTGGGCCACCAGGCCATGCTGATGCAGTACTCTTAATCAAACCCAGAACTCACTGGTAAGACTAGTCTCATTAGCTAGCTTACTCCTGGGATCCATCCTCTTTACCTTCTCAAGACAGAATTATAAGTGGAGTGCTATGATCCCCTGGCACTGATATGCGTTCTGAGGGTTTGAATGCCACTCCTCTTGCTTGCATGGCAAGAACTTTAACTCTATATTCATTTAAAAATATCTGTCTGATTTTATGTGCATGGGTATTTTGTCTGCATGTATGTCAGCACTCAAAGAAGAGGGCATAAGTGGGGGCTGGGTACTCTGGGATAGGAATTAAAGACATGTTTGATATTTGGGTACCAGGAACCAAACCTGGGTCCTCCGGAAGAGCAGCCAATGCTCCTAACTGTAGCCATTTTTCCATCTCATAACTAAGTTCTTTATGGCTCAAAAACAAACAAACAAAAACCCACTGTATGTATCTAAACCATGTTTTTTTTCTCTATTTGATTATCTATTCCTGGACATTTAGACTAGTTTGATATCTTGGCTTTTGTGACTCAATAACCAGAAACATACTGGCAGCTATTATCCAGGGGAAAGATGGTTGGGTTATTGGTAGCTGCTAGTGTTTTGAGGAGCCTCTGTACTATATCCCATGGAAGCTACACTAACTTCTATTCCTACTTGCAGTGTATAATATTGCCTTTACCTTTGCACCCACAGCAATATGTGAGCTCAGGGAGGGGCTGGAGAGATGGCTCAGTGGTTAAAAGCATGTAACTCTCTTGCAGAGGGCATGAGTTTGGTTTCCCAGAGCCTACTGCCTGTAAGCATCAGGGGATCTGATGCCCTCTTCTGGCCTCCATGGACACCTGCACACATGCTTGCCTCCAACAGACACATTTTAGTCATGTTAACAAATGTAATACAAAATGAAAACAATCACTTACAGCTAGTTTTGGTAATATCTACTTCTTAAACCTAAAATTACAATTAGTTTCATTTTTTCTGCCTAATTCTTTTAGAGCTTTGAAACACTTGTTGGAATTATAAGGCAAGGTGGAATCATATCTGCTATTGGAATAGCATATTTGGATAATGAAATGAATTAGGGATTTGCCACTCACACTCCTTTTTCAATTTTTTAAATTCTTCTATGCCGTCTTTTAACTTTTGTTTAACTGCATTTGATATATGTATTAATTATTCAAATAGAGAAATATATTTGAGATCACAACCTCAAATTAAAATAATAATATGTTCCTAAGACAATTTCTTTTTAAAATTAGATTATTCATTTAAAAGTTAAAAAGTTTCTTATTCAAAGTATTTTTAAATGAGTATATACAATAATTTTGTGATTGCCCACAATCAGTCAGTTTATGTTCCACCTAGATGCAAATGTAGAGAGGGCATTAGATGGAACTGGGATCATACCTGATACTATAAAAATTTAAAAAGGGAAGCAAAGAAGCAACATAACATTGATGATATCAAGCGAAATAAGAAGCATAATGTATAAATGGATTATGAGGATTAAAAGGCATTTAAGGTGATACAAAAACACTCTGAAATAACAGTCATGTGCTACACTACCTCAAATTTAGTGGCTTGTATGTAAATTTCCTTGTAGTACAGCAAACCATCCATCGTTTTATTATGCTTCATTTAGAGCATTATTTTAAAATGCATGTATTTGGGAGCCAGCTGAGTAGTTCATGTGCTTACTTTGCAAGTGTAAGGACCAGAGTTTAGACCCCCCAGAAACGCATATAAAAACTGGTGGGTACAGCAACCCACCTGTAATTCTTGCCCTGGAAGGTGGAGACAGGGGGTTCCCCTTTGGGTCTGACAGACTCTGCCTCAATGAATAAGGTTGAAGAGTGTTTAAGGATGGTTTCTGACATTGTCGTGGGGCCTCCAGATGCAGGCACACACACTTGCCTGCTTCTCCCAACACACGTAAAAACATGTACATATGTATACATACTACACACATGGAAAAGAAAAAAATAAAATTTGTTTTACTCCTAAAGCAACATGCTTTCACTCAATGTAGAGCTACAAGAAAAGGCTTTCTTCTACAGCTTTTTTTAAAAATAAAAAACTATGCAGAAAACACAAAACTACTTGATTTAATGAGATGTTTCAGTTTTATACTTACTAAATATGAAATGTTTACTTCTTCAAATCAAAGGAAAAATAGAAATCAGAAACTCACTTTGATGAAAACATGCTACATTTACTTACTGAAAGTTGGTGTCTCACTCAGTCTTTGAGTCAAAGGCTGGAAAGTCTGACTATTTTCCATGAGATTCAAAATTGCTTCTTCATTAATAAGTGCCTCTTCTACTTTCTGTCTAGTGTTACCTTAAGATGACAAAGAATACAAAAACATTGAGGCAATGACGAGGCTCTAAAAGTTATCAGCTTATATGACAGAACTTGTATTAAGTTATGGAATACTATAGTATAAATCTACTTTAAAAAACTAAAATGTTAACAAAATATACTAAATAAAAATGCAGTAAAAAAATAAAAGGCCACAGTATCATCTTCATCAATCATATGTGTTTAAAAAATTGAAAAATGCTTTATTATTTGCAAAATATAAGGAACATAGAACAGGACTTTGAGAGGTGGCTAAGCAGTTATGTCCTTAATGTTGTTTCAGATGATCAGAGTTCAGTTCCCAGAAACTATAAAAGGCAGTTTACAACCTCCTAGAAACTTCAGCTTGAGAGGAGGCAATGTCCTATTCTGGTTTCTGTGGGACCCAATACATACTCACACAAAGATGCGTGCGCAGAATTTGTTTCAATTCACTGGTCATCAGAAAATGAAGATTAAAATAAAGAAATGCCATTTCAAAGAACTATAGTAGCATATTTATTATTTCATTTGTATCTATTATTTAGCACATTCAAATGTTCTCTAAGGTTCTCTTGCCTAAAAACACTAATACGAAACAAAGTTACTAATCCACAAAATTTTCATTATTCTCCTACATACCAAGCTATTTTTTTTGCATGCATCCTAGCATCCAGCTATGCATATGTATTTTATAGAGAAAGTCTTGAGGAAACCAATTAAGAAGGCAGATATAGACCTGGGCAAAAGTGAAAATGATCTAATACTTATAAAGAAACAGGTAAGTATTAAAGTAAAACATTAGTCAGTGGCTAAAATGAATAAACAATGATAAATTTCAATTAAGATGTTGATATAAAAGATAATCACTATTAGAAATGAAGGAAATAAAAATTAAGTCTCAGTAAGATAGCATTTCATATACTGTAGAAAAATTATATTAAAGAGATAATATCAAGTATTACATAAAAACACTAAATTACAGTAAGTCTTACATAACGTTGTTAGGAATATAAAATAGTATACCCACAATGGAAAACAATTTGGCATTTCATTTAAAAACTAAACACAAATTTATCACA
Source organism: Mesocricetus auratus (assembly GCF_017639785.1). Classification (NCBI taxonomy): domain Eukaryota; kingdom Metazoa; phylum Chordata; class Mammalia; order Rodentia; family Cricetidae; genus Mesocricetus; species Mesocricetus auratus. The sequence goes on from NW_024429199.1 coordinate 4,011,621, forward strand.
TGCTCTAAAAAATTCCCCTCACTGTTACCTACTAAAAAGAAAACATGCTCATACAAAGACATGTTTACCCAAGCATTACTTTAATTTTTCCCCCTTCTTCAAAGGCAATTTTTACAGTGAAGTTTACTGTGCAACTGGTTTATTTGCTATTATTTCCAATATTTTATAATTCTTCCCATGACATTTATGTTAAATTTCATATTTTATTATTCATAGCAACATTATTTTTATCAATCAAAAGTGAAAGCAACTGAAATATCTACCAACTGATAAATGAATTAATAAGTATAACATTGGTAATAAAAGGAATGAAGTAATGATAATTACAACAGTATAGGTAAAACCTGAAAGGGTTTGCTAAGAGAATGAGAAACCCACATTGCATGATTTCACTTATCTGGCATATTTAGAAATGTAAACAGACAAAACTCTAAGGAAATGGTTATTTGGGAGTTAGAAATGGGAATGGACATGACCACCAATAAGAAAGCCTGTAGGCTGATGGACATTTCCTAAATTTAGAACATATGGAGTAATTATGTGTTTAAAATGAGTGAATTTTATGTTCTGTAGCTTATTTCTCAATTATCTGGTTAAAAATGCAAAATTTTGAATGTAAAGGCATGTTGCTTAATCTACGCCAAGAACAACATCGTTTTTATAAAATTTGAAATGTTGTGGATATATACATATATAAAAAATTGTCACAAAATTTTATGTTGTAACAGTTTACAGCAACTTTAGCATAGTGTTTATCTTTAGAGACATTGAAAGGATAAAAGAACAGAAAATAATCTTTGCTATATTTATTTCTTAGAAGAAAAACAAACTAGGAAACAGCCAAACAGTAACTTAAGTGTCCAATGCAATGACGTTTCTTTTAGTGTTTTCTGTTTAAATGAAAAGATACTCAAATAATCTCACCTTTGCTCAAATCTGTATCTTTGTGGACTTCTATCATGTTGGCTGGCGTACACGGAAGCACTTCAGGAGTAAGAATCTCAGAGTGCAATGTTAATTCAGCAGAGAACTCTTGGGATCCATTGTTGTAGTCCACAGATCCTGATAATGTTCTATTTAATTAAAGCATAACTTTTATATATAATTATATAACAAAGCAATAAAATGAGCTCTCAGATCTGTAATAAATAACCACTTACACAGAGAAATCATTCTGTTTGAGAATTTCTTGAAGTCTCTTCTGAAATAGTTTTTCACTTTCTGTTGCTGGCACGAATCTGCAATCTTTAAATTTGAAAGATGCATTAGATAGCAAATGAATGAAATACTTTACCTTTGTCTTTAAGGAGCTGTGAAAAAATCACAGCAATCTCATATCTTTCTCCTAACCCATATTCCACAATTTAAAATGTTCTGTTATAGAATCATACAAAAGAAAAATGGATTTTATTAAACAATGAAATTAAGAATTTATCATCACTTGAAGTTTTATAATTACAACCTATTTTAAAGGGCATAAAAAGACACTTAAGTTTTATCAAACATTTTTGACACTCTAGATAAATCACAGTTGCTAGCTGCCATAAGAGTGCTAGGAATTGAACCTGGGTCCTCTGGAAGAGCAGTCAGTGCTCTTAATTTCTGAGCCACCTCTTTAGTCCTTTACACTTTTATTTCTAAAGTTTTGCTATCTATACTCTGTGGCATTTGAACTTTCAAATTCTTTCAGAATAAAGCAACACTTAATAATAAATGAATATTTTCCTCAGAGTTGTACATGTTGATCAAAGTGAGGGTTTATATGACAGTTTTTGGAAAACAATGAGTACAGTTATTTCATGGCTGACACTTTCAAAGTAGAACAAATAAAATGGTGTTTTTAAGCTGAGATCCAAGGTTTTCAATATCTTATTTAGAAATAACAAAGAGAAAAATATACTAGAGTAAGAAAAAGGCAAGAAAATAAGGTACTCAAAAACAAAGAACACAAAGATAACAATAAAGTGACACTTTAGAGCAGTTTTAAAGCTTTATTGGTGTACAGCGATGACAATAACTACATAGAAAATTAAAGGTAATTTAAGAAATAAAATCTAGTGCTAAGAGGAAACTCAATGACTATCTTTTTCCATTAGAAATACTTCCTTAAATCATTAAAGCATTATCAGGCTCATACCTTGTGATTCAGGCTGGCTAATTTGAGAACTTTCATTTCTGTTTCTTCGCCGTTGCTTTTCATCTTCCCATATGGCCTGCAGCCCAGGGTTTCCACCAATTTGAGCTGCAATCACAATACTACAAGGGTCAAAGAGAAAAATTCTTTCTATAAACTCCCTAAGCCTTAATACTTTTTTTGGGGTGGGACAGAGTCTTAGTGTATATCCCTGACTAGCCTGTAACTCACTATGTAACCCAAGCTGGTCTGGGATTCATATATATATATATATAGAGAGAGAGAGACTGTGTACACTATAATGGACAAATTATCCCAACTCTTAAGTTTATCATGCTTCTTCCTTTCTAGTTTTTTTTTCTCTAATGACTGAAAAAAAAAACAAGGAAAAAATTCAAATATCTGATGAGATATAAATCTACAGCTTCTCTCCATGGCATACAGCCTATATGTAGAACAATTAAAAGGCAGGGTATATGAAGTTATTTTATGCTGGCTAATGTTATTTACTGTCACTTAGTTTTATATCTAGGTAACCATAATCATGTAGATGGAAACATAAATGAGCAAAAAGACTTCCTATTGTGATTAAACATGAAATGTGGTCTGAAGAGTTGAGTGTTGGCAGCTGCACTTAAGAGGTGACTGGATTATGAGGGCACTAAGTTCATCAATGGAACGATCCATTTAATTTAGAGCTGAATGGGCTATTAGGAGTGGGCATAGTTGGGAGTAGGAGTGCTGCAGTATTTATCTTGTCTTGATTCCTTTATGTCTGATTCCTGCCATGTCTTACCATAGGCCTGGAAATGATGGAGCCAGATTACCATGAACTGAAACCTCTGAAACTGAGAAGCCCAAAGAAGTCTTTCTTTAAGATGGTGTCCCCCGGTTTTTTTGTCAATGCAGAAGGAAGCTGGCCAACAAACCCGCCCATCAGAAACAAACAACACACTTAAAACATATGCTTTCTCCTTCTATAATATCTATTTTCATCATGTTTTATAAATAAAAATACAGAGTAAGAAAAATTGTGTGCATACCCTCAATGTCCAGCCTGTTTAAGATGTCAGCAGCTACAGCATCCACTTCTAATTCACATGTGCTCAGAGGTTCAACACCTTCTAGTAACAAAGAGCTGAAAAGAAACAATGTTAATGAATCCAGTAACTGTGCTAGAATAAGCTTCCCAAATCATTGTTGCTGCTGGAGATCTGAGATTTTTCTTATGCAGAAATTTATGTTTTGGTAGCAATGAGAAAGCATGAGGATAGAAATGAATTCATGACTATTCATGATACTATGTGCATGTGATAAATTAATAACAGGGTAAGAAAGGACAGTCTATTGATACCATGTAAAATTTGGTTTATATATTCTAAATCATTTTATATGGAAGGAAAATTTAATGTTAAGCATGTGGTTCTGACCAAGGAAATAGTTAACAGAGGGATAACATGAGAATTCATTAAAAATCATAAGTATAGAAAGTAAGTTGTCTGGAAGCATCTCCCCCTGCAATCATATATGCTTTTCAGATAAGGAAAGCCAAGCAACTGAAAAGCAGGCAAATGATAATCACTATTCTTGTCCTCAGCTACTCCTGAGCTGGAGATGCTCTACAAATTTTCACAACTACTCAAGTGTTAAACCACATGGATGTTGAACAGTGACAACAGAGAACTATAGCAGGTTTTCATCAATGCATTTGACTTGAAAACATGGGTTAGTTGGAGGATTTTCTAACCTTCAAAGCCACTAAAAAGAAAATTAGGAAGACACCATGTAATTGTCCAATGCTCCCAGAATGCACACAACCCTGGTACAGGTCCTTGTCTGCAAGTTTCAAATGTTAGAGCTCAGGCCAGAACATATATTAAATGAAAATGAAAGATTAATAACTTTACTTGAAAGTAGATGATGCAGATTCTATTAACATTTCATTAGATGTTATTTTAAATAATTTAAGAAAAACATTAGGATGCTTTCATTTTCTATTGTCTTTTCCTAAGGAAAATGTGGTGGGATGTTAGACATTAATTAGTCATGGCTGGTGGTATAGCTCAATGGTAGAAAACCTGCCTGGGATGCTTGAGGTCTCACCCTGATCATTAACAGTACCTTCCCACAAAACAACAAACCAAAAGCTAACTTATCACAACATATCCTTTTACCTTTCAGAAAAAACAATTCATAAAGAAGATTGGCCTCTTTATCCATATAAATGAACCAAATTCACTTTGCCATGATTTAGGTTCTAGACAGTAGAGTTCATAGTCAACAATCTTCTTGTACTAATATGCTTTGTAATGTTAAAGAATTATATTGAAAAAATGTTAGATTTGTGACAAAAATGAGCATTATTAAAATTAGTACTTTGGAAACAAAGAAAGACTCAGCAACACTGAAAAAATATAAAATCTCAATCAAAGAAGGAAAAAATTATTTCTTTTTGAGACAGGGTCTCTCTACATGACCCTTGGCTATCTTGGAATTCAGGGTATAGACCAGGCAGGCCTCAAACTCAGATATCTGCTTTCCTTTGCCTCCCAAGTACTGAGATTAAAAATGTGCAACACCATGCCCAGCATTTTTTTATTGTTTTTAAAGACAAAACCTGGCAAAATATAGTCTAGGCTGGCCTGGAATCCCTGATCTTCCTGCTGAACCCCCCTAGTGCTACAATTATAGGTGTGCATCGCCATTCTTAGAAATAAAAATTTGTAACTATTTTTTTGCTTTTATTACAAAAGTGTTTCAAAAAAGTCCACAGTATTTCTAGAAGGGAAAAAAGTTCTCAAAATAAAAATTATTTTCAGTAAAATAAGTGATTAAAAAGATTTGAGTCATTAAGTAAATGCAGAAAATTCATTTTGACAATTAAAATTAGATACGTAATACAACAGAAATTACACAATTGTTCCTATTTAAATACTTCTTTGACAACTGAATATAAGAAATCAACTAATTAGAATCATGGCATATAGAATTTAAACACTAATAAACTAAAAATATCTACAGGTTGTTCTGCTTGCCTTACAAGCATGGCAGCCTGAGTTAAAAATCTAAGGCCAAACCCACATTTAACAGTAGAACTGTCTCTCTAAGTTGTTCTGTGGTCACCACACGCACTCTGTCTTGTGTACTTACAAACACATCACACACATATTAACACAAACACAGCACACACACACACACACAGTCTAAAAATTTAAATCTCTGTATCATTCTAAAGGGTAGGCAGAGTGGAATTATTGTAGTCATATAACTTTTTTACTTGTTATGGCCTTTGTGACGATGTTTATAAAGGAATATCAAATAATTCATCATATTTTTTTAAAGGTACCCAGAAGAACATACTAGAATTAAGGAGAGAAATGAGACTGATCAACTCTATTTATGGGAAAACTTCTGGCATTATCTTTTATTTGTATTTAATGAAATCACAGATTTTCAGATATCATAAGCATGAGAGGAAAAGACAGGCTCTAAAACAAATAAAAAACACATAGAGCTAGCAAGGAGTGGTGAATTACATCCCAGCATGAGGAAGTAGAAGCAAAAGTATGGCTACAAGTTTAATTACATATAGTCAATTTCAGGCTATCCAACACTACACAGTGAGACAACCTCAAAATAAATAAATATTAAAGAAAAGAAAACCTACCCATTCATCTGAGTTAATAATTTCACTAGTTTGCCTAACTAATTTCTAGAACTCTTAAAAACAATAAGACTTCTTGCAAACATTCTAAAATTAAATTTCTGTGCAATTCTGTATAGTACAATTCCAATTTTAATCCTAGTCAATGTACTTTTATTATAGTTTTATGGCTTGACAAGAAAGATTGTTGTATGAGGCTCAGATTATCAATAGGAAGACTTCAGGGATAGTGATTACCCTTGTTACTTGAAACCTTTAAAAACACATTCAGAAAGAATATTCTAGCCAATAAAAATTTTTATCATTAATGAGAATCTTTCTAAACTTTAGGCGGAAAAGAAACCTTAGGTAATTTTATAATATGGAAATCTGTCAAGTACCTACTAGAAAGCTGAAGCTTAAACTAGTGTGATGGTTGTTGTCTTGTGTCAACTTCACATAAGCTAGAGTAATCTAAGAAGAAGGAACCTCCCAATAAAAAGGATGCCTCCGTAAGACTGCTCTATAGGCAAGTCTGTGGAGTATATTATTAGCCAGTGATTGATGAGGAAGGGTCCCTAGCACTGTGATCAGTGCTACCCATGGGCACATAATCCTGGGCTATATAAGAAAGCTGAGCAAGTCACAGAAAGAAAGCATGGGCAGTGCTGTAGTTCCTGCTCCAACTTTTCTCAGTGATGGACAGTAATCAAGGAGTTGTAAGAGAAAATAAAGCCTTTCTTTCCCAAAGTGGTTTTGGTCAGTATTTATCACAGCTACAGTGAAGCCGACTAGCACAGAAATTGGTGTCAGGAATGAGGTTCCTGCAATGGACTTGATTGTGTTCCTTTGATGGGGGACTGCAGAAGTGTTTGGAATTCTGAGCTTGAAAGGGTGTTGATCATTCAGAGTTTAGTACGCTGTTGTGGGAACTTGGAAAATAGGAATGTTAAGAGATATTCAGATAATAAGGGCAAAGACTCCATCAGGGCTGTTTGTGTGGTATTTTCTATTAAAATCTGTGGTTTCTGGTCATCTGGGGGATGAAGAATCTGCCATGATTAACAGGAAATAGCATTACTGAAGTGAAATCTTTGCTTTTCTAGGACAATTGAGGCAGGCTAGCTGGGGTGGGGTGGCTAAAGAATCAGCTACGATTGGTAGGAGACCAGCATTACAATCACAGAAACAGAATCTCCTGGCAACCGTTTCCTCAGGGTTGACACACAGAAGCTGTGATCCAGAAGTGACCAAGACTAGATCTCAAGATGATGGCAAATTTCTGGCCCAATATTCTGTGGGTGATGCCACTCTGGACAGGTATCTTGGCTTGTATAAAAAGAACAAACTGAGGATGCCACAGAGAGCAAAGAAGTAAGCAGCATGCCTTTGTGGTTCTGCTTCAGCTCTTGCATCCACGTTCCTGCCTGGAGTTCCTGCTTCAGCTTTCCTTCATGATGGACTAAAGTGTAAGATAAAATAAATCCCTTCCTTCCAAAGCTACTTTTGGTCATGGCTTTTATCACAGCACTGAAAATAAACTAGGGCAATTAGATAAGCTCTAAGTGAAATGTATCTTTGGTTTGGCTTATCAGGCAAGGTTTTACTAAATAGTTTGGTCTGGCCTCAAACTTCCAATCTTTGGGCTTCAACCTACTGAGTCTTGGGAGTATGAGGCTGCATCAACCATTCAAAACAAGTACTTTTATGATCATTTTAAGATCAACCAATGCTTTCTTTGTTTGTTTTAAGACAGGCTTTCTCTGTGTAGCCCTGGCTGTCTTAGAACTCACTATGTAGATCAGGCTAGCCTCAAACCCAGAGATCTACCTGCCACTGCCTTCCAAGTGCTGGGATTAAAGGCACGTATCACCAACACCCAGCAATAAGCTCCTTAATATAAAGTAAAAAGTAAAGTCAATAAATACTAGCAGCCCACCCCATTCTTCACACATATAAATACCCAAAAGAAAAGATAAAAAAAAAATCAGTGAGCTAGGAGATTATCTCAGCTTGCCACACAAACATGAGAACTAAGTTCAGTTCTCTAGTATCTGTGTAAAAACCTGGGTGTAGCATCCTTAGTCTGTAATTCTATCCCTGAGGAAGAGGAGAAAGGAAGTTCTCTATGGCTTGCTGTTCATCTAATTAGAAAGTTCCAAGTTCAGTGAAAGACTTCCAAGAAATAAGGTGGAAAGTGACTATGGGAGAAACCTAACCATTACTCTATCCTCCATACATATGTGCACACATGTACACACAAACACACACCAAAAAACCAAAACAAACAAAACAAACAAACACAAAATAAACCATCACCATCACCACCACCACCGCCACCACCACCACCAACAACAACAACAAAGTCAACCAACCCCACAAAGATCAGTGTGCTAGTGAGATGGCCAGCAGGGTGCTTGCAGGCAGGCCTCAAAGACCTAAATTTGATCCCAAGATCCCACATGGTAGAATGAAAGAGATTTGTCTTATGATCTCCATATTTGTGCATGCATACACACACACGGAAGGGAGGGAGTAAGAAAGAAGGAAGGAAGGAAAGAAGGAGGGAGGGAGGAGAAAAAAAGTTTAAAATAATAATTATAAATTAAAAAAAAATCTAGGCCAGTAGGATGGCTCACTGGGTCAAAACACTTGCTATCAAACTTGATGACCTGAGTTCTATGCCGAGGGCTTATATGGCAGAAAGAGAAAACTGACTCCCACAATTTGTCCTCTGATTTCTGTGCATATGTGCACATACCCAACAGATGAATAAAAGCACGCTTAAAACCTTTTAAAAACTGAGTGACATTCATGTAGTTAAAAGGAGGAAAACTATAACCATATTGCCAATAACACAGTGACCAGTAAGAGGCTCATGAAAGCTTGAGCAATGCTATTTAGGACAACTTTACACAGAGAAACTACTGACTAATAATTTAGAAAGGTAGTGATTACATGCCTGCTTTATGGTAGGAAATCTAAGCATTTGGAATATACTACAACTTTAACAAAAAGTATAATCAACAAAAGAGTTAAAAGAAACAAGTTGTATTTTGTTTTGTATTTATTTCTATAGCTCCTTAATATTTAGAAACCTAAAAGGTTATTTAATTTAAAAATATGTGCCATTTCAATTTTAAATTGATATTTTATAGTAACTGAATTTTTAACTTGATAACTTACAAGACCTCAATTTAGATTGCATGATGAAGATCAATACTGGCAAGAAATATAACAACCTACTTCAGATTCCTCTTATTAATTAGGTAATAACTATGTGTGTTTCCATGGTCTGTTTTTATTTTATTTTTGAAACTACAGTTAATTTTATATTGTGTGTTTTACATTGTTCAGGTGTATATGCTATCAACTGCATGTAGAGGTCAGATGACACCCCGCAGGAATCTGTTCTTTCCTTCTACCATGTAGGTCCCAGGGATCAAACGCAGACCATCAGATTTGGCAGTAAGTGTCTTTACCTCTTACCAATTTGCTGCTCCCACCACCATGATCTACTCTTTAAACCTATGAATCCATGTTACATACCAATACTGAGACTTACTTTATTATTTTTCTTATCATTTTTTATTTTAAAATGAGACTTACTTTTAAAATAAACATTTAAAAGACGCAATGCAGTAAAACATTAAGTTTTAGTGATGATAACCAACGGTAACTGATCACATACATAAAACTTTCCCTTCTTTGACAACATTGGCTAACCTTGGTATTTCATCCTCTTCCCACCTAAATAAAGTACCAGCAGCAGAATTTCCTGATAACTGATCCTTGAATAATCCAGCTGCATGTGACGTATCACCTAGAAAAAGAAAGGTACACTTAAATAAACTGTCCTTTCAAACTTTTTATTCTATTTAATAAATCCATCATGTATGTATTTATTAGAGACAGTATCTCATTACACAGCCTTAGCTGACCCAGAAATCACTATGTGGACTAGGACAGCCTCAAACACACAGACAAGACAAACTGCATCCTGAGTGCTAGGATTAAAAGCATGAACCACTATATTTGGAAAATTATATTTATAATTTGTACAAATTTGTTCTCTTTGTAAAATAATTTACAAATCATGTAAAAGTACCTAAACATTATATCTTAAAGATTCACTGATACACAGGATTACATATACACAGTTAAGTGAAGTAATTCCAAACTAAGAGTAGAAAAAAGGGTTTACAATGAATTGATTTGAGTAACAGTTACAAAATTCCATAGTATAATAAAAGTATATATATCTAAATGTTCAGGTAAATATAATTAATATCCCATTAAAAATAAAGAATTATTTTTTTAGTTCAAATTGCTATAGTATTCTTAGCCTCAATAAATTTCAAGTGGAAATTTGGCAGGAAATTGGAAATATAATCTGATCTTAACATACAAACAAAAGCACACAATTTATTCCAGAAATAACACAAATAGTGATATGATAAATTCTTTTATTCAGTGAACATCTTAACTGTTTCACAGTTTTAGCATCTATGAATAAAGTTGCAGCAAAAATGTGCATTCAGATTTGGTGGTCTACATTTTAAAGCACTTGAACAAACACCATAGAGAACAACGGCTGGGTCCAACTGCAAGTACAATTAATGCTATGAGACTACAAAATTGTGGCCCAAATAACTACTATTTCACATTTGCCATCAGAAATGAATGAGAGTTGCTACGGTTTAACACACCAGTCAGCATTTGTTATCATGAATCTTTTCAAGTGTAGCCTTTTATAATAGGTTTGTAGAGTAGAACTTTCTAGTTTTAATTAAAATGTTCCTCTTATATAATTGTTGCAGATTTGTTCGCAATGTCACTCTGAGACTACCAATAAAATTTAAACCTTGAATCAGAAAGCAGAATCCATGTTCAGCTGGCCAGGATAATCCATAGTTTTTGGAGGACCCAGAATAGGATAGAGACAGAGGAAGGAATGGGGAGGGGCTTTTTCATCTGGGAAGGTGGAGAGGCATGGTCAATTGATCATTTCTCTGTCACTCTGTGGAGCTATCAAGTATCTACCCCAATACCTGACTCCTGAGTTTTTATTAATAAAAGATAATCTAAGATAAAAACTTCATATAATGTTGCATATCATTTTTTTGTATGTTTGCAATCAACTTTAGGGGAAGGAGAAATGTGTTTGGGGCTTTTGGCCATGTTTAATTAGATTGCTTTTAAAAAAAATCTTTATATATTATAGGTATATTATATATTAAATGTATAAAATACAAAAATATTCACACTGAAAGATTCACATGGCATGAACTTATACTCTCTTTCTCTCTCTCTCCCTGTCTCTCTCTCTCTCTCTCTCTCTCAGCTGTTCACAATTCTGGTTACCTGTCTTTTGCCAAAGCTTGCCATGGATAGTCACCTCCTCTTGTCCTGTCTTTCTACCTCTGGGACCTGCCAGATCCTAGTCTGACCTCCACCAGAGAACTTTCAATCACCACTTGTGACCCAGAGTGCCAGAGCCTTGTTAGCTGCCTGACTGGGACCCTTCCCTTGTCCTATCTGCCTTTGAGACTCAGGACCAGTCCAAACTAACAGGAGAAACTTTTCCAGGCTCCTTAATCAAACAGCTAAAGGTACTAGACTACAGCAGAGAAACAGAACAGACGAGATGAGGCAGTATCCTCAAAAACCAGATAGCACAATTAAAGGAGATCTGAACCCTCCTATGAATTGATCCATTCCTAAGCACTATAAACACCTCTGCTGAAATAAGGTGATAAAACAAGAGAAAAAAAAGGAAGAAAAGAAAAACTCAATGAACAAACTAACTCTATCTGTGCAAACACAACACAGAAACAAAAGTAATGCAAAAATCAAAACTAACATATCACCTCCAAAACACACAAAAATCTCATAGCATGGAATAGAAAATGCCATGGAAGAAACTACCACACAAACAACTCAAAGAAGAGAAAGACAAAGAGATGAATGAAATAAGTTAATTCAAGCATGAAAATAGTTTGAATTTTTGAAGAAAACCAAAGCCGAAATGATGCTAGAATTGAAAACCTCAATAAACCAATAAATAACAAACAGTGTAAAGCCTCAGCAACAGAATTGACGTTGAAGAGAGTCAGGTATGGAAGACAGTATTAGAATTGGATCTCTGAGTAAAGGTCAATGAAATTTAAAAAAAAATCAGGAGGAGAAAGGTCAGTTACTTATGAAGTCAGGCCTGTTAGAACACCTGATTCTTTAATAGAAATCTCTAAAGTCAGCAGGGCCTGGAAAGATGTATTCCAAGTCTTGAAAAAACAAAACTGTCAACCTAGACTACTGCACTCAGCAAAATATCTGTTAAAATTTAAGGAGAAATAACTGTTCATGATAAAACAGAATAAAGGAATTTAGAACTACAACATAAGCCCTACAAAGTATACTAGGAAAAAAAAACAAACTTCAATTCGAAGAGAAGGTTAAACACACCTAAGAGATCTCAGGGAACAAATAATGCCAGGACAGTTAATCAAAAGAGATCTGAGAAAACACCACAAAATCAACAAAATGACAAGAATTCATATACAATGTTTCAATAGCAAGTCTGATTATTAGTGGTCTCAATTCTCTAATAAAAGACACATTAACAGGCTGGATTAGAAAACAAGATCCATCTTTTGCTACTTCAAAGAAACACACTTCACCAACAAAGACAGACATCACCTTAGGAGGAAAATGATGGGAAAAGATACTGTAAGCAAATGGAATATCTGACAAAGTAGGCTTCAAACCAAAATCAGTTGGACGATATAAGGGGCACTTACTACTCATTAAAGGAAAAAATTCACCAACAGAATACTATAATCCTAAATGAAGAGGCACCTAATTTCATAAAGAAAATATTGATAAGATCTATAACCATAGATTAAATGCAACACAGTGATAGTGGGTGATTTCAACACTAAATGAACTAAACAGAGAACACTGGAGTTAATGATATAAAAAAAACAAATGGATCTAACAGATATCTATAAAGTTTTCCACCCAATCACTAAAGAATACACATTCTTACTAGCAGGTGATGAAACTTTCTCTAAAATCAATCACATATTAGAACACAAAGCAAGTTTCGACAAATACAGAAAAACTGAAATCACATCCTGCATTCTATCTGACCACAACAGAATAAGGGTGGATTACCAACAATAGAAACAACAGAAACACACAAATAAATGAAAAACAAGCAGACTACTGAGTAACAACTGGGTAAAGGATGAAATAAAGAAGGAAATTTTAAAATTCCTAAAAATGAATGAAAATGAAAACACAACATTCCAAAATCTGAGTCACACTGACGACCATCTTAAGAGGAAAGTTTATAGCAACTAAGTGCTTACATGAAAAATTTCATCTTTAATCCCAGCACTCAGGAGACAGAGGAAGATGGATCTCTATGAGTTCAGGGCACCCTGAGCTACATGAGAGTAAAACAATCTAAAATAGAAACAAGGCTCACACCTTTGATTCCAGCACTCGGAATGGCATGCCTTCAATCCCAGTACTAGAGAGGAATATAAAGCTTGAGCTGAGAGGAACAGTTAAGGCAGTCTGAGGTTTGTTGGAGAGCAATGCAGTCAGAGGAGCAGTTGTGTCTGGAGATGCAATCTGAGGACAGGATAACCCCTTTAGTCTGAGACAGAGGTAAGGGCTAGTGGCTGGCCGCTTTGCTTCACTGATCTTTAGCTTTAACCCCAGTATCTGTCTCTGAGTTTTTATTACTAAGAACAATTATTATTCATGCTACAAAGAGCACTTGATGTTCTTGCAATGATCCTGAGTTCAGTTCCTAATACACACATTGTGGCTCACAACCACCCTTAATTCCAGTTCCACGGGATTTACCATTCTCTTCTGGCCTCTGCAGGCACCAGGCACACACAGGCAAAACATGTGTCCATAAAATAAATGTTTAAAAATATGCCTTGGGCCGGCGTTGGTGGCACACGCCTTTAATCCCAGCACTCGGGAGGCAGAGGCAGGTGGATCTCTGTGAGTTCGAGACCAGCCTGGTCTACAGAGCTAGTTCCAGGACAGCCTCCAAAACAATACAGAGAAACCCTGTCTCGAAAAACCAAAAAAAAAAAAAAAAAAAAAAAAAAAAAGCCTTGGAATAAACTTTACCAAAAAAAAAAATAAAAGACTTGCAGAATGAAAAGTTTAAGACACTAAAAAGGGAAATCGAAGAGGACATCACAAGATGGAGACCTTCAATGCTCATGGACTGGCAGGAACAATATTGGGAAAATGTACATCCTACCAAAAGCAATCTACAGATTCAATGCAATCCTCAACAAAATTTCAACGCAATTCTCATAGACACTGAAAAAAATCTTAAATCTCATATGTAAACAAAGGACGAAGGATAATCAAAATAATCCTCAACAATAAAAGAAGGTTGGAAGTATCACTATCCTAGATTAACGTTATACCACAGTTATTTCACAAGTGTTCTAGCTAGTTTTCGTCAAATTGACACAACTTAGAGTAACCTGGGAAGAGGAAACATCAGTTGAGAAAATGCCCCCTCAGAGTGACCTGTAGGCAAGCCTGTGAGGGGCATTTTCTTGATTGATGTGAAAGGGTCCATACTACTGTGAATAGTGCCATTTCTGGGGGTGGGGTTATCCTAGGATGTTAAAAAAAAAGCAAAATGGACAAGGCAAGTGGAATAAGTCAATAAGCACTATTCCTCCATGGCCTCTGACTCAATACCTGTCTCTAGGTTCCTGCCTGTCTCTAGGGGTCTCTCAATGGACTGTGACTCAAGATATGTAAGCCAAATAAACCCTTTCTTCCCCACCTCAAGCTGCTTTTGGTCATGGTCTTTATCACAATAGAAAACAAACTATAACACTCTAGTAATAAAACCATCATGGTATTGGTGTAAAAACAGACACACTGACAAATAGAACTGAAGACACACACACAGTAAATTAACACTCCTACAGCCACCTTCTTTTTGACAAAGAGGCTAACAACACATTAGAAAAAAGACAGCATCTTAAAAAAATGGTGCTGGTCAAACTGGAAAGTCACAGCAGAAGAATAAAATTAGATCCTTCTCTCTCACCCCATATGAAACTCAACTCTAAAAGGACTAAGGACCTCAAAAACAAAACCTGATAGCCTGAACCTGACCAAGGAAAAAGTGGGGAATATACTTGAACTCACTGGCACAAGGGAAGACTCTCTGAACATGACCCCCAAAAATGTAAGCATGAAGAAAAGTAATGAATAAATGGGACCTCATGAAACTAAAAGGTATCTGTACAGCTGAGGATAGCATCACTTTCAGTGAAGAGGTAGCCTACAGAATCTGAAAACACATTTACCAGCTATACCTGTTACAGAGAGTTAGATCTAGAATATACAGGGGATTAAAAAAAAAAAGAACAAAAAAATTAAACTACAAGGAAACAACCCAATTTAAAAATGGAAAATAGAACTAACAGTGTTCTCAAAAGAAGAAACACAAATGACTAAAATTAATTTTTAAACAATGTTCAGCATCCCAAGCTGTAAGAGAAATGTAAATTAAAACTATTCTGAGATTTCATCTTACTGCAGTCAGAATTGCTAAGGTTAAAAAACAAACAGACAACAATAACAAACAACAAAATAACAGACCAGGTGTGGTAGCACACACCTTCAATCTTAGCACTTGGGAGGCAGAAGCCGGTTAATTCAAGGACTTTCAGTTCCAGGGCAGCCAGGGCTATGTAGAGAGACATTGTGTCAAAAACAAACATACTAACAGTGATGTGGGGTTAAGAGTAATACTTATTCATTGCTGGTAGGAATGTAGTCATATAGCCACTATGGGAATCACTGTAGAAGCTCCTCAGAAAGCTAGAAATAAATCTACCACATGGTCCATCCAGATATACTACTGCTGACATATGCCCAAAAGACTCCATATGTCCTACTATAAAGACATCATCTATGTTCATTGCTACTCTATTCATGATAGCTAGGAAATGGAAACAGTCTAGATGTCCATCAATTAATGAATGAATAAGAAAAATGTGAAACATTTACACAATGCAGTATCATTCAGCTGTTAAGAAAAATGAATTTGGGCTGGACAATGGTGACACGACGGACGCCTTTAATCCCAGCACTCAGGAGGGCAGGCAAATCTCTTGAGTCCAAGGCCAGCTGGGTCTACTGAGTTAGTTTCAGGACAGCTAGGGCTGTTACACAGAGTAAAAACTCCCCCCACATCACCCCCAAAAAGAGAAAAAGTGAACTTCTAAAATTCACAGGTAAATTACAGAGAGCAGAGGAAGGTCTGAGTGAATACATATTTTTGCATGTACACCTTCTATTGAGAACTCCAAGACCAACTGACCTGTGGGGAAATTAGCAAAGCCATTAGACATACATGCCGGGCTCAAGAGGAATGGCAAAGCTTTCTCCAGGAGTCAGAATAGTGTTTTATAAAAAACTGACAAATGTTTAAGAGGGGCAACTGCAAGTTCCTTCTGGAGGATGTTTACAATCTAAGACTGCTCCCTACAGAGACCTCCTATTCAGACTATCTAAGCCCTCCCCCACTGCTGAACCTAATGAACACGTTGAGTTCCCATGGTGATAGGTAGGGGTGAGGTAGGGATGAGAGAATACCACCTGATCACAGCTTCTTTGTACCTGTGTCTGTCCTTTCTTCATTACCTCAATGCCTTAAGCCAAGGTTCCAGCACCCAAAGCAAGTAGGACACAGAAATAAATGAATGGAGCACAGAACAATTATTCTGAGGCAACCCTGAGCTAGAAAGACAAATGTTTTCTCTCATTTGTGGATGTTAGCATTGAATCTTCAGGTTTTTTGTTATTTCCCCATTTGGAATACCCACAGAGGTCAGAAATTAGTAAGAGGCCATAGTGGGGAGGACTGTTCACGGGAGGGGAGATGGAACGCAGTGGTATACCGGGTTAAAGAAAAACAGAATAACCGCCAGGGGCTGGAGTAAAGCCTCCACCATAACAAATGGGATGGTAAGATACAATCAAGACTATGGGGAATGTCTTAGTCACTGTTACTTGCTGTGAAGAGACACAATGATAAAGGAAACTCTTATAAAAGAATCCTTTTAACTGGGACTTGCTTACAGTTTTGGAGGTTAGTCCATTATCATCAAGGATGGGAGCATGGTGGCATTCAGGCACACAGGGTGCTGGAGAAGTAGCTGAGAGTTCTATATCCTCATCTGTAGGCAGAGAGAGACTGGGCCTGGCATGGTCAGACCACCCCCTAGAGATACACTTCCTCCACCGAGACCACACCTCCTACTTATTCTAATCCTCTCAAAGAGTTACATTCCCTGGTGACTATGAGCCCATGGGGGTCATTCTTACACAAACCATCACAGGGAAGGATAATTAACATTGAAGATATTTCAAAAAGTGTTATGAGAAGCTTCCTGAAATATATACATATATAAATTCAAGGAGATACAGACTGACCTCAAAATATAGACCATTAAAGTTTCAGAATTACAGAAGAAATTAAACCAAAGGAGACTGGCTGGTAAACCTAGAGATAAAAATACTAATCTCTGGATGAAGAAGCATGGCAATGAGGGAAGAAAATATGAAATCAGAAAGAACATTTTGGCCAAAAGAAAAATGTCCATTTTATTTTGTTCTAAAAGAAATAGTAAGAAGAGATAACCCAGTAGGTAGTGTTTGTCTGCACAAGTGTATGTGCATGAATGTGTACACACATGCACTCGTTCACTGTCTCTCCACTGAACCCAGAAATTTTATTTCCAAGTATATGCTCAAAAGAATAACAGTAGTGTTCAAAATAGCAAGAGTCAGAAAAGGAAAGATCTCCAAATGACTATTAACTACTAGAGACAAAAAAAATGTAGATTATACACAACAGATTATTACTGTGTCACTAAAGGAATGAAGGACTGATACTTGACGATGGATTAGCCTTGAGAATATTATAGTGAGTACAAAAATTATGTTTCCATATATATTATAATTATACTAATACTAAATATACAGGATAGGTAACTATACAGAACCCAAAAGTTAACTGTTGATTACTTAGCAATTGTAGCCTGGGAAGCTTGCACATTAGACTACTAAAGTATAAAAAGTTTTCCTTCGAGGTGACAAAAATATCTGAAATCTATGTTAATGCCTGCATAATTCCAAATAGATGAAAATCCTTCAAGTTGTCTCTTTAGGAGTAGGTGAATTATGTAGTATGTGAATATTTCAGCAAACTAGCAAAATGTCTTTATGACTATTTTAAAGATTTATTTCTTTTTATGCATATGGGTATTTTGCCTGTAAGTATTTCTATTTACCACCTGTATGCTTGATGCCTGAACACTGAAACCCTTGGACTAAATACAGTTGTGAGTCTGAATGTGGGCACTGAGAATCAAACTGGGATTCTCTGGGAGAGGAGCAGGTGCTCTTACCTAAGAGACATCTCTTCAGATCCAGAAAATGTCCTCTCAAAAGCTTTCCCCATTTTGAGCATTTCTTTTTATTCATTATCTACTCAGCATTCATTTCTCGATATATACTACTTTGTAGGTCACTGATTACATAGCACCTGTTTCAAAGCCATAACCTGAACTTGAAAAGTAACCTTACCTTTCCTTCTTGCTTTTCGGAACTTGACAGCAGCCAGGTTTATTAAATTCATCCCATAAAGATTGTAGTCAATGAAGAGCTGTAGGAGGTAGGGAATATGCGCTTCATGAGGCTGATAAAATTTATTCATTATGGCTCCACTTTGTAAAAGTTCACATATCCTAAGTTGGAAAAAAATGTTATGGATTTATGTTCTTTAAAATATCAAAAGAATCAATGACTATATAAATACAGAGAACAAGAAAACTAATACACAAGTTTTCATTTTAATTTTTTGAGAGATTTGTTTTATTTCAGGTAAAAAGTTTAAATCAAGTTTTAAAGTGAATAAAATGAAATTTTCTCCATAAAAATAATTTATGAATTAAAAAGGGAAAAATTTTAAAACCATTTTTAAAAACCCCGAAAAATACACTCTGGGACTAGCAGTGCTTGTCTGTAATCCCATCAATTGGAAAGCAGAAGCAGGAGGATATGTTTGTGGCCAGTCTAGGTTTCCTGACAAGACCCAGTCTCAAATCACCAAGATGGAGTTGTTTGTGTCAGCCCTTCCAAAAGTAAATAAAGGCAACAAGTTCTTTTTCACATTTTTTTTTTTAAAGAAAAAATTTAGCGCTCACATCAAGTAACTTACAGCTACCTATAAATTCAGTTTCAGGGAATCATACACCCTCTCTGGCCTCAAGTACTCTATGCTCCTGAGGTACACATAGACAAGTAAATATACACACATACACACACAAAATAAATTTGAAGGAATATAAGATAATACTGTGATAAATCATTTTTTAAAAGGAAAATGATTGATGCTTACTTTCTGACCACTGAGTATGTGAGAGATGATAATAATCCCAACAATTGTTCTTTTGTACTCCATAGTTGTAAGAATAGTGAAAAGAGGAAAAATGATACAAAAGACCTTTCTTGGCATAATTCTGGAAAATTATTTTAGTAATTTAATAGAAGCTATTTTGAATAAGGTCAGGGGTATGTTATACAAAAACTAGTTTTTACTTATATATAGAAGAAAATAACTACTGGAATTAGGGCGCTCTGTCTCTCTCAGATAAATATATGTGTACACACACGGTGATATTTTGTTTATGCTACAACAAATACAGCTTGCCTGAGGATCAGAGTACAAAGCTAAGCTACTACAGGCCAGGCAGTGGTAGCACACACCTTTAATCCCAGCACTGGGAAAACAGAGGCAGACAGATCTCCGAGTTCAAGGCCACCCTGAGCTACATGAGATTGAATCTGTCTAAAAGAGCTCACACAACGATAATCCCAGTACTTGGGATCACATGCCTTTAATCACAGCACTAGGGAGGTGGAGACAGGAGTGATATGGCTAGGCAGAGAGAGGAATATAAGGCGGGAGGAGACAGGCGCTCAGGGCAGTTTGAGGAAGTCAGTCTGAGCAGCAGTTAGTCTGAAGCAGTCTGAGGATGCAGACTGAGGACAGGTTTGCCCTTTTTGGTCTGAGCATTGATAAAGGTAAGAACTCTAGTGGCTGGCCTCTCTGCTTCTCTGATCCTTCATCATTCACCCTGATAGCTGACTCCAGAGATTTTATTATTAAGAACATAGAGACTTCGTGCAACACACACACACACACACACACACACACACACACACACACACACGTAAAATGTGGTGATCAATTAGTTTAATTCAGAGCAAATCTCATGTTTTGGTTTTGTATCTCTTACAGCTCCTTAACTCATTGTAGAGAAACATTCAACTTGTATCTGACCAAATGGTTAACTTTTGGAACTCAGTATTAATTAGCTGACAGAATCTCTCCTGAATAAGAAAATTAAGCAATCATCCAAAAGACCATTTGTATTTTGTTACTATGTACATTTTAAAAACTTGAGAACTTACAATGAAATACATGTGTTTCACTCCTGTTTTCAATAACATGGGTTCTAGAATAACTAGGAAAATAAACTAGATGCAATAGACAATTAAGGGAAAAACAAAAACAAAAATTCAAGATCTGAAGCAGCTAGTAAGGAGTCAACAAGAAGCCTTCTCACTGTAGTCTTACTTTAGCAAGTTTCTCCTTTGATATCAAAGGGCTAAGTGCTTTTTAGTTTTGAACATATGGACTGGTCATCAGGGCACTGGCATTGCATCACACAGTTATCTCTTTACTTGACTCAACAAACACACTCCATCTGAGACAGAAAAGAAGTCGAAAGGGCCATAAACAAAGGCCCTATCTTTGAAATACCCTTCATATAACCTAAGCAATGTGACTCTCTGCTCATGTGTGTGGACATTTTACATTCTCTACTGTAATTACACGGCCTTTCTTCTATCTTTTTCTTGTTCTCACTACGACAACGGTCACTGATATTTTGTCTCTTTACCTTTTCACCATTGCAGGGTTGTAAAGATAGATCTTCATGAAGTGTCTTTCCTTCTCATGGTAACCATAGAAAGGCCTGCAATAAAAGAAAAACATTTAAAAATACTTCTGTAATCCAGAGATGAAACAATGCAATTCATTGTCCTAATTAGGCTCAAATGGCCTAATTCAGTCTTTTTATTTGTTTGTTTGTTTTGTTTTGTTTTTTTGTGAGGCAGGGTTTCTCTGTATTGTTTTGGAGTCTGTCCTGGAACTCACTCGGTAGACCAGGCTTGGTCTCGAACTCACAGAGATCCGCCTGCCTCTGCCTCCCGAGTGCTGGGATTAAAGGCGTGCGCCACCACTGCCTGGCTAATTCAGTCTTTAGTAGTCATTTAATATTATCCAAAACACATTAAAAAAATGCCCCATGGTCTTTCTATTAAATCTATTAGAGATTTACATATAAGAAAACAGAAGTATTTTAAAAAGATTTAAAAAAAAATATTGCTTTGACAAAACAGGAGCCAAAGAGAACAGAAACCATTTCCACCTTATACTTGCTCTTGTTTACTGTGGTAGTTTGAATGAGAATAGCTGAGAATGGTCCCCATAGGCTCATATATTGGAACACTTGGTCCTCACTTGGTAGAACTGTTTGGAGGAGGTATGTCTTCCAAAAATATGTTGTAGTAAAATGAAGAATACCATAGCCACTAAAGCTATTTTCAGACATGAAAAAGGGTTGTGTGTGTGCGCGCACTTACACAGGATACATGTACCTGCATGCATTTGGGATCTGGGAGGACATCTGGTGGCCTGTTCTATCACACATCTCCTTATTCCCTAAAAGAACAGGATCTCTTACTGTGGTGGTTTGAATAAGAATGGCCCCCAGAGACTCATATATTTGAATACTTAGTGATCAGAGAGTAGCGCTATTTGAAAGGATTAAAAGGATTAGGAAGTGTGGCCTTGTTGGAAGATGTGTGTCACTGCGGTGGGCTCTGGGGTTTCAAAAGCCCATGCCAGGCCCAGCATTTCTCTCTCTCTCTCTCTCTCTCTCTCTCTCTCTCTCTCTCTCTCTCTCTCTCTCTCTCTCTCTCTCTCTCTCTCTCTCTCTCTCTCTCTCTCATTCACTCACTCACACAGTGTGTGCCAAGATGAAACTATAAGCAAGCTTCCAATTGAATGTTTTCTCCTAGAGTTGTCTTGGTTATGGTATCTCTTCACTGTTGGGAGAAGTCATTCTGTAATATGTATGTGTCTGATTGGTTTAAATGAAGCACTGTTGGCCAATAGGGAAGCAAGATAGGTGGGACTAGGAGTGTAGGAGGATTTAGGGAAATGTAGTGAGGAGAGTCGTCACCATGTGATCCCTGGAAGAAAGAATGCAAGTCTGGTATTCTCTAAAAGATAAGTCCTTATAGAATAGGTACAAGTGTTTGCCATTCAAAAGCACAAGAACCTAAGTTAAAATCCCAGTTACACATGCAAAGCGGGGTGCAAGACACAGGTATCTGCAATCTCCTTGTTCCTACGAAAAGGAAAGCAGAGATACGAGAATCCTGGTAGCTCATGGGCTAGCACATGTAGCCTAGCACACAGCAGAAAAACAGATAGAGAAGCCCCATCTCAAATCAAGGCAGAAGATGTAGACAACACCTGACTTTGTCCTCTGATTCCACATATGTGCCACAGTACACAAGTGCCCATGCCCACTAGACACTGTGTACATAATCTCACAATAATAAAGTTTTAAAAATTTAAAAACAACGTCTCATACACTGGGTCACAGCTATCTCTACTATTGTTACCAAGTAATTTCTATTAAAACTTTTATTTTGCTAGTTTCCAACATCTAAAATGTGCCCCCATCTCATCCTTGTCTCTCACTTTAATCTTGTCATTATCACTCACTATTCTTTTTCCCTAGTCATTTTAAACCACTTTAAGCTCTGTAATTTGATCCCTTACTTATATCTGATCGTTCCTTATGTATTTCTTTGCTTGCTATCTCCTCAGCCTGGAAAGCTCTGCTCCTGGCTTTTGCATAGCTTCCTTTCAATCTTCATAGAAATTTCAGCTTAACTCACCTTCCTCAGAAGGTGTATTCTCTGATCAACTCTGTCTTTCACCTGTTATTGTTAAGATTTATTTACTTTATGTGTTTATGTGTCTATGAGTATACTACATATATGTGATGGGGATGTCCTTCTGTATATGTTTCTCTTATTGGTTGATGAATAAAGCACTGATTGGCTCAGTAGTCAGACAGGAAGCATAGGCAGGGCTTAGAGAGGAAGAAGGAGAAGGAGGAAAGAGAGAGAGAGGGAGGGAGAGGGGGAGAGAGAGAGAGAGAGAGAGAGAGAGAGAGAGAGAGAGAGAGAGAGAGAGAGAAAGAGAGAGAGAGAGAGAGATGCCATGTAGAGATGGGGAAGATAGGATGCGCCAGGCGTTCTCTGGTAAGATAAGGCCATGTAGAAATACATATTAGTAGTTATGGGATAATAATTAAGAGAAAGCTAGCCAGTAAGAAGCCCTAGCCATTATCCAACAGTTTATAATTATAGGATAATAATTAAGAGAGAGCTAGCCAGTAAGAAGCCCTAGCCATTATCCAACAGTTTATAAATTAATATAAGTCTTCATGTGTTTATTTGGGGCAAAGCAGTTGTGGGACCAGGTAGAACAAAAACTTCCATCTTCACATGTGCCTGGTGCCCCCATGAGAGTAGAAGGAAGTGTCAGACTGGATGACCTGAGACTGAAGTTGCATGTGTATGAGTCACATGTTCTGAGTATGGGAACTGAACCCTGGTTGTTGCAAGAAAAACAAATGCTCCTAATCACTAAGTCATCTCACCATCCCACTTTTATCATTTTGTAAATAATACTCACTATCTCGTCCTATGCATGTGTGGCGTGTATGCTCACACATGGGCACATGTGTGTAGTATGCGTGTGTATGTGCACACATGCATGAAGAGGCCAGAGGTTGATGTGAGGTGTGACACTATTGCTTCTATAATTTACTGCTTTTTTTTTTATAACGAAAGGGATAAAAGTTGTAATGCACTGTAATGGCTGTTCTTGGGCATCAAATTGACCACATCTGGAATTAACTAAAAACCCAAGCAGCTGGGCTTGATTGGACCATTTGAAGTAGGAAGATCCACCCTAAGTCTATATAAAGGACGTGGAAGGAAGAAGCATTTTGTCTGCTTGCCTTCAGTCTCACTGACAAGTTCGAATAGCCTGCTGCTGAGGTACTCCTTCAGCCTCCATCTTCAGGATTCAGAAGTACACTGAAGATCAGCTGAGACATCCAGCCTCAGATGCTGGACAATTATTGGATGGATTCTTGAACATTTTTTTGGGAAAAAGCCATTGTTGGACTAGTGGGACCACATTCTGTAAGCCATGCTAATAAATCCCCTTTATATGTGTATATAGATTTCTATCTATTCTGTTTCCCTAGAAAACCTTGACTAATACAGATAGATTCTTATTTTCTTGCTAGTAAATTCTAACTTTCTTACTGTTGTTGTATTTTTCATATACATAAACACAGCACTCAGGTCAACTTTACCTCAATAAATGAGAAGAAAACCTCCATTAATGTGTTCCCTATTACCTTTGTTATCAATCTTTATTGCTTTTTTCCCCCCAATTAATCTCTTTATTTCAGACACCAAGTAAGTCTTTAACTATTAAACCAAAATTATTTGGGAATCTGTGATTCTGGTTTCATATATATAAAATATAGCCTAGAAATTCTATATATTGACTCTACTTCTTTTAGCCATGAAAGTCTCTGAATGAGTTTAGCTTGCTTAGTTGGGGAATATGGAAAAAAGGATTTATCTACATGCAGGTGAGCACCATTCAATTTGGTGTAAACAAAAGAGACAGAGTAAAGGTGATTTTTTTTTCTCTCCTTTTCCGAGAAGTGGGATACGTATTTTCTCCTACTTTTTGTGATCACAGGTTCAAGCCCTCCAGCTTCACACTCCCCCTAATAAATGCTCTCTCGGTATCTGTATCTTATCCACAGCTACATCTATAGCCTATTATAGTCTCTCTTTTGGTTAATATAGTGCTCAACATTGTGAAAAGGTACTAGTATATGTACTAATTAACAAATAAACATGGTTCTTTCTCTGACTGAGGATTTTTTCTTTTTGTTTTTCCAAGACAGGGTTTCTGTATAGCTTTGGTTGTCCTGGATCTCATTTTGTAGATCAAGCTGGCCTCAAGCTCATGGAGATCCACCTGCCTCTGCCTCCCAAGTGCTAGGATTAAAGGTGTGCACCACCACCGCCCAGCCCGATTGAACTTTTAAACTGGTGGAATAACATAAAATTAAGAGCAAAAATTAAAATAATTCAAGTTGTGTTAAGTGCTAAAGTAAACAAAGAATATATAGGGTATTGATGATCATAACAACATTCTTCTTAAAGTAGTCATGCCTGTACAAAGAATTCAGGTGGGAAACAGTCTAGTATACATAAGAATTGAAGGCAAAGATCAATGTCTCTTGATGGAACACAGTAAATAGGAGGGAAATAGAGGTCAGATCATGTAGCTTGGTTAGAAGGTTAAGCTTTATTTCATGAGCACTATGGGTGACTTTTTTAAATGATCAGCTTACATTATGAGAAGAGTTTTTTTTCTGATTTGGAGTCAGACAACTGAAAAAATAAAACAGGATTCAACTAAAAATTACTATCCAAAGGCAAGTCTAGATTAAGATGTAGAAAGTAGAAAAAATTAAGCTCTATTCTCGGTCGTACAGACATATAAACCCAAAACATACAAGCATAGACTCCAGATCTTTCCTCCAATGTACTCCACCAATACAGACTCAAAATTCTGAGCAACAAAAAGTCCTGTTGTCATCCTTGACTTATTTCACAACACACAACCAACTAAACAGCAAATCTCAACAACCCTCAGAAGTATATCCAGAAGCTGACCTTTGCATTACTCCCTTGCTACTACACTAGTTCAAGCTACTATACTTTATTGCTTGGACTGATAAACCAGTCATATTGTACTTTCTGCTTCTCTGCCCATGTCTTCCTAGAACTACATAGTTGCTACAGAAACCCTAGTTAGCTTAAGACAGATCCTGGCTTTCAGCACCATGTAGCAGCTCAGAAGAAAATTCCAAGTTTGCAGAACAGCCTCCTGTAGTAATCCTCAAATTTGAGTGCGTATCAGAACAGACAGAGAGGCTTATTAAAATACAGACTTCTGGTCCCTAATCAACAGTTTCTCCTTTAGTTTAAGCTTGCTGAGAAAGAAATGCAATGTACAGAATTTATTAAGGAGAATGAGTGAAAGGAAATGAGCAGACAGACAGAGGCTGGGGATAGCCATCAGGCTTAGATACTGATCTGATCCAAGATAAAGAATGAAGAAAATGGAGACAGAAGCTGTTAGTTATCTTTCACTGCAATGTCATTGGAAAAAAAAACAAAACAAAACAGAATATAGCAAAGCTATTGTGGAATTCTTCTCAAGTCTCCAAATAAGAGACCTGACTTAGTATTCTTCTTGTACTCAGAGGCTAGCTAAAAATAGCCTATGGAAAGCCCTGGATTTTACTATACTACTTACTGTTCTAGTGCAATCCCTGTCCTTACAGATTTGAGAACCACAATCTCACAACTGTCAAATAGAGCCAACGCTGGAGATACTAAAAACCATAGTATGGAAAATGTACCTTGAAAATTAGTGGTCTACATGATCTTCTCATGTATATCCACCAACTTTCCTGCCATTCTCTCCTTCCATTTCAGCCACCTGGACCCCTGCATACTTCCTTCCATCTTACCCTTTTACGTTTTATATCCATGTGATAGCAACATCACTATCTTATCAATGAGACCCTTTCTGAGCACCCTATCCACAACTGCTATGAGTCTTCCATTCTTCTTAGTGTTTTCCATCTTTTTTCATTCTATACCAATTACAATGCAACAGACAAATAAGTCTATTTCATGTAATATGTACTGGTTATTAACTTCTTATTATTATTAGCAATATACAAGTAAAATAGTTGAGATCTTGGATATCCTCTAAAGGTCCATGAGTTACAGGCACTACTGAGAAGGTACCTTTAGAAGGCATAGTCTAGTGGGAGGTTTAAGTCATTTGGAGCACATTCTCAAAGGGATTTAAGGAACTAGTCTCTTCCTTTTCCTCCCCTGTGTCCTGGTGAGTAGTTTGTTCAGCTACATGTTCCTGTAATGATGTACTCTCTCAACACAGGCCCATAGCAACCAGATCGATGGGCCGTGGACATATAAATGGAATCTATAAAATGTAACCCAAATGAAATATTTTCTCTTTATAAATTGATTATCCCAGGTGTTTAGTACAGTGACAAGAAGCAGAGCAACATTCCAAGGACCTAGAACAGTATATACATAAAAGGTGCCATAAGTATGAATTACATGAATTTCTTCAGTTCAAGGAAGCAGAGAAATGGGAAAGATTAAAACAAAAACAATTGGTAGCCATTTATTTCTCATTTCAGTAAAAAGTTACTTTGCAAAGCTTCAAAAAGAAATTCACCATAGCGTCATTATTATATACAAAATACATTTCACTTGAGTGTTTTAATTAAAATAAAAGAAAGAGAAGCAAAATTTAAAAGATAATATCATATACTTACATTCCTGATACTAATGACACTTTGAACACATGCTGAGCAGTGGAAGATGGATTGCCTAAAGCCACATTAAGTGCTCTGTCGATACTGAATGCCATCTGAGAAAGATAGCTTTCTGGCTGCTGTCCATAACCATCATATGGCACATAGAGGTAAGGAAAGATGCCATGTAGATGAAGACATGTCTTCTGACCTAAAATGTAACACATTATAAAGTTTAGTCTTGAGACACATGTAACAATATAACATTCAGAATACAAGTCATTCAAATGTGCTAATGGTGACTTAGCTTATGTAAGGTAGGAGAAGAAAATTAGTCCATAGCCACCTGTCAAAACCATATGTAACAATAAAATATTTGTAAGCATTTTGCAATCATAAGCACTGTAGTATATTATTTAAATGCTGTACAGTTTTGGTGAAAAGATGTGTAGTTACTTTATTATTATAATCTGACTAGTTTTATGTATCTTATTGAATCAAAGTATAAAGCTTACAAAAGTCACTGAATAGTCACAAAAAACAATGACTACCTCTCTGCATTAATGTTTTTATCCAAGAGGTTTCCCTAAAACAGAGACAGCTCTAGGAAAAACAATAGAAAAAAGGAGTTCCAGTGTATGAAATTTTGCTATTGGGAATAAGAAGGGAAATAAGGATAAAATTTTGCTGCTAGGAACATAACAACTTATAGATCAATTACATATAACAGACATAAACTGTTATATATATATATATACTTAAAATTCCTATTTAATGGAATTTTTTTGGGTTTTTTTTTTTTTTTGGTTTTTTGAGACAGGGTTTCTCTGTATTGTTTTGGAGGCTATCGGTCCAGCCCAGCCTCGAACTCACAGAGATCCGCCTGCCTCTGCCTCCCGAGTGCTGGGATTAAAGGCGTGCGCCACTACCCCCCCGGCGATGGAATGGTTTTATAGAGAGATACAATGTGATGGGAATGGAGGATCCAAAAAAGAAAAACCAACAAGAACGCATACTTTTCAGATCCAAAAAACGGTACTGACTCACCAGCACACTACTTAGGCACAGTCAAGATACAGAAAGAAATGAGGGCCTGGAGAGATGGCTCAGTCAGTATTCACTGTTCCTGAGAGATCTGGGTTTAGTTCCCAGGACCTACCCTCTGTGACTTCCATGAGCTCCTGAACACATGTGGTGCACATAAATTCATGCAGGCTCTCATGAATATACATAAATAAAAACTAAGTCATTTTTGAAAAGAAAGAAATACTAGTAAGGCTCAAAAGGAGAAGAAAAACAAAGAAACTGCCACAAAAACAAAGTCCATGACAATGATAATAACAAAAACAAAAAGCAGGGGCACCATTACTTGCATGAATCAATCAAGCAGGGCTATGGAGTGGCTCCTATCCTTAGAGCACTCAGTTCCCCTTGGGTGAATGCTGTTTGTCTGATTCAAACAGAGAAAACAGAGAACAGAGTGACAGAAGAGCACATCCATATTTATCTTGCTGCCATTCACTACCACTGAACTATTTCAGTCAGAAATTCTCTAGGATTCTTTCTACCCATTACCTTTTTCTCACTCTGATCACTTGGCCTTTTCTTTTGGTAGAAGTGCTATTTTATTGATCACTACTTCCCATTTCTGGCTTAGAATACTATGGTCACTTGATTATAAATAATACTGGTTCCCCTACCTCCACCCCATCCCTAGACAGGGGTTCTTTATGTAGCCCTGAATGTTCTGGAACTTACAGATCCAACCTGTCTCTGCCTCCAGAGGGATGGGAATAAAGATGTGCACCATCACAACCACCCGACTTGCTTTTAAAGTATTGTCACAAACAGAAACAACACATCTAGAAGTGATTATACAAAGTAGAACAATACTAGGAGGGTCAGTTTCACAAGGGATCTAGAATTCCTAGGCCGCAATATTCTGATTATTACTTTAGTGCTGGGACCAAACTTGCCATCCTGTTTTCTAAAACTTAAAAAACTGTGTTGTCTCTGCACTGGAAATTTATTTTCTATTTGTTCAAGTAGTTATGAAACTTAACTTCAGAGGAATAAAACCGTATTTTAAATTAAAAGCAAGTTATGTAGCAAATTTATTTCTAAATAAAATATTTCTTAAAATTATAGTTTAAAAATTCTTCAAATAAAGAAAACTGGTTATAATGATGAGTGGATCTTAAAAAAGATATCAATCTACTAATGATCTGCTTACATGCTTTCTAAATATCTTATGAATGAAGGTTTTAAAAACTACCCTCATGATAAAAAACCACAAATGAATTAACAGCAAATATGCTAAACTAGAGGTTGAAGGATGTAGAGAGACAGAAATGTTTTCTCTAAGTTGACAAATTCAACACCAGTGATTTACAGAATCGCTAGTAACATTTACAGAACCACTAGCAACTGTAAGGACCTAAGGTAGTATTTTTTTATGACCTATGTATCTCAATGGAATTTTGGTTACAGTGCTAAAGAGAAACAATCACAAATTTTGAGTGCCATTAATAAACTATCTTTAAAAACAACTGTTATACCACTTTTTACATTTCTGCTTAGTAGGAAATTATTTTTCTATTCATAAACTTTGGAATTAGGCACCAGGCTAAATATTTTACACCTATTTCTTTATAACAAAAACAAACTTAGAAACAACTTTGCCAAGTATTACATGGACTAACATAGCTTAAGTTCTCAACCTTCCTGACTCTTCAGCCCTTTAATACAGTTTCTCATGCTGTGGTGACCCCCCAAGCCATAAAAATTATTTTGTTGTTACTTCAG
Organism: Mesocricetus auratus; assembly: GCF_017639785.1. Lineage (NCBI taxonomy): Eukaryota > Metazoa > Chordata > Mammalia > Rodentia > Cricetidae > Mesocricetus > Mesocricetus auratus. The sequence continues at coordinate 4,041,883 of NW_024429199.1, forward strand.
AACTGTAATTTTGCTACTGTAATGTAAATATATAATATACAGGATCTGATGTGACCACAAAGGGTCACAACACACAGGTTGAGAACAGCTGATCTAAGGCATATAGCATTTTAGTAACTGAGGTTAGTTAGATCTGAAAGCAGATTGACAAAACCTGAAACCAATCATCTTTTTATTCAACATTAAAGATTTACTTATTTTTATGTATACAGTGTCCTGCTGCATATATGCATGAAGTCCAGATGAGGGCACCAGATCTTATTACAGATGGTTGTGAGCCACCATATGATGCTGGGAATTGAACTCAGGTCCTCTGAAAGAACAGCCAGTGCTCTTAACCTCAGAGCCATCTGTGCAGCCCCTAAACATTCAATTCTAAAGAAGTTAATGTTGGTTTCTTTAATCTTTTAACTTCTCATTTCTTGTTTTGTTTAAAATTGTTTCCTTGACTCATTTGATGACAAATTCTTGATAGAAGCTGTGTATGTTTGAAGGAACACAGCAATTTTCAGTACTCAAGTGTAAAACACATACAATACTAAATACAAAGTGAAACAATGTTCAACAAAATAGAATAATTGCTCAGGGCCCGGAGATGGTGGCGCATGCCTTTAATCCCAGCACTTGGGAGGCAGAGGCAGGCGGATCGAAGGCCAGGCTGGACCAACAGCCTCCAAAATACAGAGAAACCCTGTCTTGTAAAAACCAAAAAAACAAAAAACAAAACAAAACAAACAAACAAAAAAACCCAAAAGGAATAATTGCTCAGGGATAAAATAATGAAGTAAAAGCCTGAACATTATCTGAAGAAAAAAAGATTCATGGAAATATTGACTATGATACAGGAGGAAATAAGCATATGGTCTAATAAGAATTCCAGTTTATTTAAGTTCCCATTCTGGATACTTTCAGTCCCATTCACAGCCATACTGATTGCATCAACACAGACAATCTTTCTCTGGTCCCTGGGGGTGGCTTGGTGCCTCACACATACCAAACAAATATAAATGAATTCCTTGGCATAATATTAACAACTCTAATATGGAATGAGTATTATAGAAGAGAAAATGAGAAACAAAACAAGAAACTCAAAAGTTAAAGAGATCTGTATAAAAGTATGTAAATCACATGCTTTATAGCAACAGTTTTTACTGTAAAATCTGTAATTCAATAATAACACTGTTTATCTTTACAAGGTACGATCCACATCTGTCGCCTAATAACAGCTCTGCCTCACATAAGCATGTGGGACCAATTATTCCATAAACTATTGCATTTCAACTTCATTAGTCAGGATTAGGCTCAGTTAAGCAATCTAAATTCAGTAGCTAAAAAGTCTACAGGTAGATGACTGGTCCTATAGAAAATTGCAGCCTAGTGAAGAACCTTGTCTTCAGTCTAGGAACCTACCCACTACACTACACTAAAAGACATGACACATATATCATTCTTTTAAGAATAGTTTTGCAAAATTAAAATAAGTACTTTAATCAACAAATTATATTGGATTCCCAAAGATTTAGGGTATAGATATTTCTCGGTGACATGTAGATCTAAAGAAACATTTATTTCCTTGTCTCCAAACATCTTAGAAAAGTATAATTTATAATAAAAACAATTTTACAGTGCATGTTTTGATATGTATATATCGTAAGATGATTAAATAAGGCTAATTAATACATCTATCGACTTGCATACTTATTTTGTGGTAAGAATTTCAGTATCACTTAAATTAAAACCCAGTAACAACAAATTTTAATTTTTCTTATTTTTAATTATGTGTATGTGTGTGTCTGTCTGTTGTCTATGTGGGTATACCTGGGGGCCATAAATGCAAGATTCTCTATGAAGGTGGAGTTACAGGTAGTTGTGAGTTGCCAAATGTGGGTGCTAGGAACTAAGGTCCTCTTAACTGTTGAGCCATCATCTTGTCAGTACTCAAATTTTTCTGTTTTGAATTTCCACTTTGAATGTAATTGTATAATCCAGAAGCTTTAACAAAGGTATTTAAGGAATGATTTGGCAAAATTTGTTCCATAATGGTTTTCAAACACCTGGTAAAGCATGGTAGTTTAGAGTCCCTCCTAATGATGTTTAAATAGATCTTGTTTGTATATAAATATAGATATAATATGAAAGTATAACTAGCAATAGTAAAAACATTGAAAGCAATTCAAAAATTTCAAAATATTTGAATTATGATACAGCTTTTGTAGCAAACTTAATTACCTATTGCTATAACAAATGTTTCACTGAGATTCTCCACGTCCTATCTTGAATGATGCTTTATGATTGACTGCTTTTGTTACAATTTGAATATGTTGTGCAAGAGACAGACTTCAAAGCCTAAAACACATCTAGTACTATACCAAAGTTTGTCAACTTCAGCAACACATCATGTTACATTATATTTCTCTGTATGATGAAACATCTATAGCCTATGACTACGCTAGACATTTTATTTTCTCCTTTTATAAATAGCGCTTTGGCATTCTGATTATTTTTGTCATTTCAAGAGTCTAGTCATACAACTGTCTAATATATACTTGTATTACTAATAATGAGCATAACTGGTTCCTTCACTCATAAATACAGCTTATGAGTAAAAGAACCAGTTGTTTAATGAATAGACTAAGTTTTCTATTCATTAAACAACTCTTCAATGCCAATGTTCGATAATAAATCACAAACAATTTATATTTATAGTCCCTGAACTCACGGACATTATGCCCTACTCAGAGATAAAGGTACATAATCAAGAAATAATAGGATGGTATAACGGGTGCTGTAATGACAATCTATAATTACATGTAGAGATACAACTAACATCTGTGAGAACCTATGAAGGCTTCCTAGAGAAAGTGACATTTGAAATTTAAGACTTAGCTTTTTAAAAAGAGAATGTACAAACACCTGAAAGCATGTGTATGCATGAGAAAGGAGACAGAGAGACTTCTAAGGCAGTAAGGTAGTTCAAGGATTCAGAAGGCTGTGCACATTCATAGGTTCTTGTGAATACCCAGGAAAGCCCTAAGAAGGCTCTTCTTTTACCCATGTCTCAAGAAACACACAAGTATCCTTTCATAAAAGCTGGGACAAAGCTAGGAGGAGGGGAATGGGCAAAAAAGTCCCCCTCCTAGCCAAGAAGCTATTCACAATTGATAGCTGCTGGCTTGGAAAGGAAGAATCAGTTTTCTTCAATGGAATGACACTGGGTATCCAGAGTAAGTGATCAATACAAATTCAATTCCATGGTTTGTTTGTGTGTGTGTGGGGGGGGTTGTTTTGCTTTGAGAGAAAGAACATAAATTTGGGGGTGTATGTAGGGAGGTAAGGAAGGCTCTGGGAGGAGTTGGGGAAGTAATATGACCAAAATATATTGTATGAAATTCTCAAACAAGTAAAAACATTTTTTAAAAGCTTTGAGAAAAGCTAGTTCAAAACATTTAAAAAATCTATCAGCAAAATAACTAAAGAAGTAAAAACAAACAAATACAAACACTGAAGATGCAGAAACTCTGACTTAAATAATGCCTTACTAACTTAAAAATGTCTAGTTTTCAAAGAAAATATTACAAATAAGACAGAAAAATATGGGCTTATAGACAGGGAGTAAAAAAAGTGTTTCAGCAAAACTGCCCTTGATGTATGCTATACACTGAACTTACTGGACAAAAACTTCATAACCAGGTACTACTAATATTTCAAAGAACTAAAGGAAGGAAAGTATGAGAATATGTCGTCCTAATTGAAAAGTGTCAATAAAAACAAAGGAACTATGAAAATGAACTAAACAGAAACACTGAACTTGGAAAAGAAAAATAACTGAAATTATTTAATAAGTAAGATTTTGTGACATGAGGAAGACTACATATCTGTTTCTGTAAAGTGGGGTCTTTGTTTTTGTTCATCGCACAAGCTGTTGATGAAACCCCAGAGTGGCACATGCTAGAAAAGGACTTTACTCCCACATCACTTACCAGCCATTCTTTGTTGTATTTTGTGGATTAACAAGATGACTGGTCCCTGTGGGTTCTGCATGCAGAGCTGATTGCCAGAGGAATCAACCACAAACAGGAAGGGCTGGCACTTAACCCCACCCCTAACTTCCAGGGGGGGCAAAGAGGCTGAACATTGAGATAACTAATGTCCAATGAAACAACTAGTCAGGACCATGTGATGACAGCAGCACAAGCTCAAAAGGGGCTGGGTTTGAAGAACTTGTGGATTGTTGAACATGGAGAAGTTCCTAAAGGGAAACAAGCTAGAAGAGGCCTGGCAGCTCTGCCTGCCCCCTTTCCATGTTTATCTCTTTAATCTGTTTATTCACCTGTACCCTTGTAATATTCTTTACACTAGATAAACTGTTTCTTTGCGTTCTGTCAGGCGCTCTAGCAAATGAATGAAACATGAAGAGAATAGGTCATAGGACCCTCACTTTACAGTTGGCCAGTCTTAGAAGCACTAGCAATTGGCATACAAAAAGAGTGGTGGTCCCCTTTATACTAGACCCTTAACAGGCAGGATCTAAGTCTGTCTTCAGGTAAAGTGTCCAAATATCGAGCACACCTGGTGTCTTGCCCTTGAACTGGTTTTAAAAAAAATAGAGAAGTTGAAAAGAGGTCAATTAAGATTCTCAAATCTGAGGAAGAAAATGAATTTAAAAAATGAAGTTCCAGAGATCTTTGGGATGCCATCAAGCATGCCACAATGTGAGCCTCAGAATGAGGGGATAGGAAACAGAAATGGGAAGAGCATTTGAAGAAATAATGACTAACAAATTTCTAATTAAAAATGAGTATCATAATCAAACTGCCAAAAGACAAAGACATATTTTTAAGCAGCAAAAGAAAAATGTCATCACATACAAAATTGCTTCAGTGAGATTCATCGATAGCTTATTTAGAAATCATGGAGTCTGAAAGGGAGTGGGGATGAGTTACGGGGAGGGGCATCAACAAAGAATCCAGTATCTAACAAAATTATTCTTTATGAAGGTGACTGCTTGATATGTGTGTGTGTGTGTGTGTGTGTGTGTGTGTGTGTGTGTGTGTGTGTGTGTGTGTTGGGGAGAGGGGGTGTTAAGACATTCCTTGGTAAACAAAATGAGATAATTTGTTAGGAGTCAGCCTGTCCTAACAGAAATACCAAAGGGTGTTTTACTTCAAGCATCAATGAAAATATGCAGTGACTGAAATTCACACAAATAAGGAGCAAGGATAAAGGTGACTACATAGATAAATACAACAGACAAGACAAATAGAGTTTTGTCTATACCTGTTTTAATCTATGTCATTTACGAGAAAAGAACATAAATCCATAATTATAAAATTATATTGAGGGGTTAAGAGGTAGAAAGATGTACTTTGTATGATGACAACAATACAAAGAAAAGACGAGGGAATGGACCCATAGCTGAGCAAAATTGTACAGCAAAATTACATAGGGGTTATTAATTCAACTAATAAATGCTACTTTAAGATGGGGAAGTATAATGGCCACAAAGAAAATAATCTTTAAAACTGCATAAAGAAAAAGAACATACTAAAAACCACCTAGTTAACATATATGGCAGTGATTTGGGTACAAAAAGACAAAACACCTGAGAAACAAATTACTAAATGGGAGATATAAAACTATACAGAATTACATGGCTGTGTAAGGCACACTATATTTCAGTCTATAACACGACAATCTTAACTGCCAACTTGACAGGGTCTAGAATCCTCTAGGAGATAAACATCTGGGGATGTCTTTGAAGGTGGATTTTAACTGAGTTGAGAAGATCTCCCCTAACTGTGGGCAGCACCATAAGCTGGGATCCCACAGTGAACAGCAGTGAGGAAGTAACCTGGGGCTCATACATCTCTCCCTGCTTCTTTACTGGAACACGATATGACCAGTTGTCTCATGCTTCTGCCACCATGCCTTCCTGTGAGCCAAAATAACCTTGGAATGCCTTGGAAGAGAACTTGCGATTGAAGCTGTTAGAAAATTGCTTTATTCTTATCTCATTTTCTCCTTATAATTTCTTTCAAATGCTAAAAATGAAAGCATAATACCCTTATATCTTCCTCTTTTTGTAAGGGAATTAGAATGAAGTGAATTAAGGATCCTGTTTCTAGATGAACAACTGTAACAGAAGAGCAAAATATATTACCAGTATTCTTTAATTGTTAATATAGCAGAGAGTTGTTTAAGTAATACCTAAAAGCTCATTTAATTTAAAATTATTGTTATACAAAAGGAATCAGTAATTACCTTGAATTTTAGTAACTATAAAACTCGATTTGCATACTGCCAAAAGCCCTACCTTGTGGCATACCATTTTCTTTTTTGTAAAGCCTGCTCTTGAATGAATGAATGGTTAGCAGAAGTTTCAAGATTGACTTCCTAAGAAAACATATCCTTCATAATAAATGTCATTAAAATAACTGTTTGTTAACCTCAGGCAAAGGTAGAATTGTAGCTTGAGAACAAAAAATTTTGCTTTATGTTTTGGTCAGAATGATCACACACATTAATTTTTGTGGTTTTTCAATCAAAAGATAAATAATCATATCTCAAAGTAAAACTAGCATTCTGGCTGTGATTTTAAAATTCATCTTAGATACTTTAAACAACAGTAATAAGAAATCAAGAAAGATATATCTAGTAAAATTGTTTCTGTAAATGCCTGGGTTTTCAGGGGGTAAACAGCACCTTGATCTTCCAGAGGACCTGAAGTCCAATTCCTAGCAACCACATGGCAGTTCACAACTGTCTGTAACTGCAGTCTCAAGGAATCCTCACAGCCGCTAGGCATACATGATACACAGTCACAACTACACATAAAATACCCATGCATATGAAACAATATAAAGAATTTAATTTAAAAAACATGAGTTTTCTTCCAAAAACAAAATACTAAGGGCAATTAACATCATCAGTAAGTCTAGCAAATTGTTCAACTGTTCTGTATGGCAGCTGAATACAAAAGGCTATTAAATTTAAATTTCTACAAGAAAATTTAAAAGTCCACAGAATGGAGTGAAAAATGCATATCTCTACCTAATATGTAATTGTTATCTTGAATAAAAACTCTTATTAACTCAGTAATAAAAAGAGAACCCTATTTTAAAATGTGTTTTCTAGTTTAAATCTTGAATGTCCCCAAATATCACATGTTGAGGTGAAGTCATCAGCCTGTGGCACTCCTGGAAGATGACAGAAATCCTTAGGGTATGAAGCTTAGTGAAAGGATTTTGGTCACTGGATGCCTATCCACCAATGGGATGGATCCCAGCTCCTCCTCTTTTCTAGGCTTTCTGGATGCCATGAGATACGTAGCTTTCTCCAATTCAGACTCCTATCATGTGTTTTCCTCATCACTAGTATACAGGTAGACTGTATCCTCTTAACAATGAGCCAGAGCACATCTACACTCCTTGAAAATAAATTCGTCTTTTTTTTTAAGATGAAAAACTGAATAGCATAATAAGCAATGGATCTAAATAAAACATTTTCCAGATAGGATGCATGAATGGACAGCAAGCACATGAAAAGATGTTCAACACCAGCAACTATCAGTAAAATGCAAGTCAATCCCACAAGAAATGCTACTTCACTATCCACCAAGAACCTAGAGAAAAAAACCGAAAATCTCATATACTGCATATCTACACCGAAAATCTCATATTCTGTATATCTACACAAAAACAGTATGTGAGCATTCATAGCAACACTGTAGCAGTCAAAGGTAGAAACAATTTCACTTGTCCATCAACTAACAAAAAGATCAACATAACAAAATACAGCTGGGCATGGTGGCTCACGCCTTTAATCCCAGCACTTAGGATACAGAGGTAGGCGGATCTCTGTGAGTTCGATACCAGCCTGGTCTACTGCGTGAGTTCCAGGACAGGCTCCAAAGCAATACAGAGAAACCCTCTCTCTGAAAAACAAACAAACAAACAAACAAAAACAAAACAACAACAAAAACATAACATAAAATACACATTGAAAGAGATGTTATTCACTGATGGGGAAAAAAAAGTGCTGATATATGATACCATATGGATGAACCTTAAAGCTAGGCACACACACACAAAAAACTGCATATGATTCTGTTTATAAGAAATGTCCAGAACAGACATTTTGAGGCAGGGGAGGGGGGCGGAAAATTAATGGTAGCTCATGCTTAGGGGATTCCGGGTTGGGGGGAGTATTAACTGTTCCGGGATATAGAAGATATTTTTGAGTGATGAAAATGGTCTAGAATTATGGTGCTGTCTGCTCAACTCTGAATGTATTAGAGACCATGAACTTGTACATATTAGGTGAACCATATGGTATATGAATTACAGCTTAACAAAAAGGTATTAGAATGTTTAAATCTATCTATATTGGTTTCTTTTGAAGTCTCTAATGAGATGGTTAACTTTGAATGTGCCATTAGAATTGGTATGTTTATCAAAACTACTGGATTTATAAAAGGAACCATGAATACATGGGGAAAACAATACTTAAGTCACTAATGCCATTTATAAGCCATTGTTTTCATTTAGATATTAAATGTAGTATTAAACCTTACATAACATCATATTTTGTCAGTTTATAGAGGTTCAATCACCATTAAATAACCAGAAAGCTAAAGATAAAGACTTAACAATGTGGAAAAACTTTCCCAAAACAATAAAAACTAAATTGCTGTGGTATTTAATAGTTCCTCTGCTCACCACAAAAAGCGGCATGAAATTTTCCCATTCTTTAAAACCCTCTACCCATATCTAATATCCTACAATTTTGTGTATGAATTTAAAAGGAGTTTATGGCTCTCAGTATTCACCTGCCTTCTAGTTTGGACATTTACCTTGTGGCATCTTTTTTCTTCTTGTTTGTTTTCATTGAGACATGGTTTCACTATGGAGCTCTGGCTGTGCTGGAATTTACTATGTAGACCAAACACTGACCTTGAACTCATAGAGATCTGCCTGCTTCTGCCTCCCAAGTGCTGGAATTCAAGGTGTGAGCTACTATACCTGCTTCAGTTTGATTTTTATAAAATATGGATTTTGGGGTTATTCAGTTTCTTTTGTATTGTGAGGACAAGAATAACAATTTCCCTTCCCTCGTCTTTTCCTCTCTTCCTAATCAGGACTTCTGTGCAGCCCAGATGGCCTTGAACTGCCAATCTTGCCTCAGCCTCCCAAGTGCTGCTGTGTGCCACCAAACTTGGCACAATTTCTAGTTTCTTTATATAGCTAATTGAATCCTAAATTGAAATATCTAATTCAATTTCTCTTACTGGGAATAAGACACCTTAGGCTTGTCTTATACTTTATCTGCCCCAGATATAGAATAAATGATTTCTCAAGAGATAACACATCCCTTTAAAATTGGATAGTGTTTAGAAATCAGAATCTGAAAACGGTGAAATCCCAGCACTAGGGAGACAGAGGAAGGAGAATCATATATTCAATAATTTCCCCTTGGCTACATAGCAAGTTTGAGGCCAGCCTGGACTACATGAGACGTTGTCTCAAAGGAAAAACAGGATACTGAATATTTTCATACACACAATATATTTCTTTATTCTTCTATGAGAAACTATGAGCTTAAAAAGACACCCAATACCACAGAGACATTCTGTTCCTCTATGTGTTTCTCTCCTGACCAATAGCAAGAAACCTGGCTCCTGCTATTCTATTTTACAACTTTAGAATACACACACACACACACACACACACACACACACACACACACACACACACACCACACACACACCAATTCCAGAGTTACTAATTTTCACCATTGAGAATATTTTATTTAAAAACTACAATTCAATGCTTACTTTTCTGAGTACAGAATACTTTCTCTAGAGTGAAAACTATGAATGTTAAGTGAACCTTGATCTTTTACAAGTATATCTATCATGTCATACATTATTTCCACCATCTTTGTGTTAAGTCTTTTTGTGCATGGTTTTATTTATCTTAGGTAAATACTTGTCAAACAGTGGGTCAACTGTCTGAAGTCAAGACAAAGTCTATTCTTAAGTGTTTACCTCATTTTATATTCTCACCAGCAATGCACCAAAGCTAGAGTCATATCATCACATTCATACCAGTGTGGGTGTTAGGTTATTTAACTGTAGTCATTTTGATGGCTGCATAGTGATACCTCATAGTGACTTTAATTTGCACTTCTATGATGACAAGATTATATCAAGTATTTTTCCATACTTGCATACTAGATATTCAAAAATACTCCTTAGTGAAATATTTATAACCTTTTGCTGATTGTTTTCTAAAATAATTCAGCTGTAGAGTTGTTTAAACATAGAAAAAGTTGTTAACTATATGTTTTGAAAATACCTCAAAATCTATGGATCACTCATTTCATTGTCCTGTCATCATCTTTGTGCAGGAAGGTGTATTATGTTGGGGGTGTACAAACTGTGTGGCAAGCTCCCAAATCACAGGGACTTGAAGTTTTTCCTGAGATTCTCTCAATTCCTAATTAGGAGTCTCCTACAGTGAATGTCATTGGGTACAGCATTTTAAAGAGTGAGGAAATGTTAAAGATGACTAACTCTCCTCATCACAATAGCAGAAACTTAAAGGAGAAGTAACTTTATGAAAACCCCAGAAGCATCTTGATTTTTATCAATGACAACCATGAAGACAGAAGACCTGGGATGGTAATTTCTAAGCTTCTGTGTTTAATTTTACATTTGGGGGAGGAGTTAGTTTTCAACCATACAAAGTACATTACTCATTGTGTTAACATATTGAAGGGGAAAATTGTATTTATTGAAAAAAATTACAACCCTTCATGATTTGCAAAGAGTTGTGTGGGTGGTTCCAAGAGCTCTTGCCAAATAGCATACCACATGTGTTCTGAATCATCAGTAAACCCAGATGCCCTTGTATGAAACACTGCAAACCCAACTTTCAAATGCTAGAAACCCCTTCTATAGGAAAAAAAAATTCTTAGTAACACTAGCCAGAGTTAACTAAGACACAAAATAATCCAATGGACAGAAAGAAAACAAAGCCAAAAACTTCTAATACAAACTCAGGACTTTGGACAAGTAATTTGATCTTTTCACATTAACTTTTATTCAAATCTAAGGCCCAATCAAGGAAGGTCTGGACACTGCAAAACAAAAAAAAAAAAAAAGAAAGAAAGAAAAAGTGTTTTTTTAAATTAATTTTATGCTATGTTAGAGGCTGAACAACTTTTTTTAACAACAGGACAAAAAAATCAATTATTTTAGGATTTAGGAGGCAGTCTTTTACAACTAATTCACACTTTTGGAGCCTGGAAACCACCATAAATAACAGTGTAATAAGCAGGAGACAGTATGATCCAATAAAGCTTTAGTAGCAAAAACCAGAGACAGGATATGCTGCAGAAGCAGAATAAGTACACAGACTGCTTAGAGTCCTGAATTGGGCTGACTTCCTGGTTAACATATAAGCTCCTTTGTATCAAGAGTATCTTAATGTAATGCCTGGTACATGTTCTGTAATGCTTACAGATATTTTTATTTAAAAATCAAAAAATTAAACAAAATATATATTTGAATAAACATTTATCAAGCACTATTAAGTATTAAAAACTCACGTCAAAATTTCAAAATTAGCCGGGCAGTGGTGGCACACGCCTTTAATCCCAGCACTGGGGAGGCAGAGGCAGGTGGATCTCTGTGAGTTCAAGGCCAGGCTGGACCGACAGCCTCCAAAACAATACAGAGAAACCCTGTCTCGTAAAACAAAAAAAAATTTTTTTTCAAAATTATTCCTCACACTAAGCTCTAATATTTTGGTTTTTTAATTTAAAAAATAACTTCTTTAAATTATAAAACATCATTATGTCAATACTGAAAACTGTTCAAAAGTAATACTAATTTTCTGACTCCCTGAAGCATTTTGCAGAAATAAGCAATCTGACTACTTACTATGAGAAGTAAAGCTAAGGGCTGGCAAGATGGTACAATGGGTAAAAGCACTTGTCACACAAGCTTGGCCACCTGCATTCAGTCCCCAGGACCCACGTCAGAAATAGAAATGGCCAGATGCAATGATACACATCCTCAATCCCCAGCGCTCCTACAGTAAAGACAGGAGGCAGAGTCAGGAAAATGGCCTAGAAGCTCATTGGCCTCTTAGCAAGTAGCCCAACAGAAACAAAAGCCTGTTTCGATAATGCGCAAAGAACAAGCTCTCTTAAGTTGTCCTCTGACATCCACGTGTGTGCCACGGGATGTGTGTACCCAGTCCACACCACACCACACCACACCACACCACACACACACACACACACAATAAATAACTTTTAATTTAATTTTATTTTTTGAGACAGGGTCTCCCTATGTAGTACTGGCTAGCCTGGAACTCACATTAGTAAAAATTGCTTTTAATTTGAAAAAGAACTAAAGCTGAACAGTCATATTCAGTTAATACCCAGGCAAGTAAGAGCCAAAGTCAAAAGAAAAGAATCTTGTCAGCCAGAGGTAGTGGTGCATGCCTTTAATCCCAGCACTCGTAAGTTTGAGGCCACCCTGGTCTAAAAAGTGAGGTCTGGGACATCCAGGAATACACAGAGAAACCCTGTCTCGAAAAACCGAAGAAAACAGTGAAGCAATACACAGAAGAGAATGGAAGAAAAGTTGTACCCTGTTTATACAATGCAATGAACATCTGTGAGATTTCTCTATACCGTAGTATAAATCTCCTTCTAAAATTAGAGTTTCCTCATTCATGAGCTATCAGGTTGAGGAGGCACAGAGTGGGAGAGTGCTGAGGGGGAACAGCTGGAGGAGGGCATTTCAGGGTTGGGCAGAAGCTTAGTGCAGAGGAATCTCCCAGGAGTCTATGGGGGAGGACCCTAACTTAGGTTCCTACTAATAGTGGGTAGGTAGCCTGAACTGGCCATCACCTGTGACCAGATTGTTGCCTGGCCCAACTGACATCAGAGAGGTGTAATCCAGCAACTAATGGATTCAGATGCAGAGACCCATAGCTAAACATTAGGAGGAGTTTGGAAATCCTGCAGAAGAAGGGAAAGGAGTATATGAGCCAAGGGGTCAAAGACACCACCAGAAAGCTCACACGGTCAACTAACCTGGGCTCATGGGGCTTGCAGAGACTGAACCAAGGAGCCTGCATGAGACTGACCTAGAAGCTCTACATGTATGTTAAAGTTCTATAGTTTAATCCTCTTATGGGACTCCTACCAGCAAGAACAGGGGCCATCTCCAACTCTTCTAATGGCTTTTGGGATCCTACTTCTTATATTGGGTCACCTTGTCCAGCCTTATTACATGGGGAAGTGCTTAGTCTTACTGCAGCTTGATATGCCATGTTTTATTGATACTTATAGGAGACCTGCCCTATGGAGACAGAAGAGGAGGGGTTGGGGTGGTGGTGGTTAATGGGGAAGAGAAACTTCGAGGAGATGGGGGGGGTTGCAGGCAGGATGTAAAATAAAATAAGACGAATAAAAACAAAAAGTACATAAAACATCAGAATTTCCTCTTTTAAAAGTTTACATTAGTTTAAAGAATGAGAGGGGGGCAGGGGCGTATGTGCACACGAGTGTAGGTGTCCACAGATGGCAGAGATATCAGATCCCCCAAGAGTTGGAGGTCTAGGTAGCCACCTGGTAAGGGGTACTGTGAATCCAACTTGAGTCCTCTACAAACGCTAATAAGTACCCTTAGACACTCTGCCATCTCTCCAGCCCCTAGAATTTTCTTTGAAATAGCCTTTGTTCTAATAATCCTGACTAGAAAAATAGAAAATGAAATACTATGGAAAAGACAGTATTTGAGTTGAGTCTTTAAAAACTTAGTGGAAAGGGCTTTGGGTATAGATGAAATTATTGGGAATGGATTTTTCCCTCTGCCTCAAATAATTGAAGGAAAAAGAAAATATATAAACTCTTTTATTTTAAACTTTGTATATCTAAGTCTATGCATGTTCTGTTTCTGTATCACAGGCATACTCGGTGCCTGCAGAGCACCCCTGAGACTGCAGTCACGGCACTTGTGAGCCACCATGTGAGTGTTGGGAATCGAACATGGATCCTGTAGCAAAGCAGCCAGTGTTCTTAACTGCTGAGCCAAATGGTTTTTAAACACTAGACATTGGCTGTGCAGGATAGTAGTACCTCAGAAAGGAAAATTTCCCACTTACAGTTTCTAGGTAGTAGAGGGACAAGAAACCCACATGAAAATGGCAATCTCCCTGGTTAGAAGAAACAAAGCCCAAAGGCCAAGTTTGTCAGACATTGGCAGAGTAACAGAGGGAGAACAGTGTAGAGCGAGTAGAGTAGATCTGAACAGAGTCCTCCTAAAGTCTTCACTGAGAACATCTGCACATGCTTATGTGTAATCTACCCAACATGAAAAGCAGCAACTCAAAGAGAAGGCAAACACGCAGAACAGATTGCTCGTCCAGCACTCCCTATTTAAACTCACCTGACTCTTACCTTCCATAATTGTCAAGTAAGAATTACTTAACTATGACCATATGAAACGTGTTCTTTCATCACCATGAATTTGATAATCCATAAGAGGGCCTGAGGGCAGCTACCCTCTTTAGTCGATTCATGAACAAATCAATCAATAACAAGGATGCCCCAAGGAAATAATGATCTTGGTTCTTCGAAAATGCAAAACTGAAAAGCATCTACAGACTGGATGATGAGAATTAAATGTGCATCATCTGGCATATCTGCTGTGAAAAGACAGCCTCCCAGGCTTTGATCACAGATCTAAGAAGGCACTCACAGGCTGAGAATCCTCATTGATCACATATAGGAACAACTCCTCACTCAGCCCCCAACCAAGATACAATGTGTAACTAGAGCCCATCTTCTTGCTTAGGGAGCTCTGTAAATATAGCTGATTCCTTGGTTTGATACCTGACTCTGACTACAGTGTTCTGTCATGTATTAACCAGACAGAACAATTCGAGGGTATTATGCTGACTCATCCAGAAAGAAAGACAGCAATCTCACAGACTCTCAGGGACTTAATTTATGAGGTTATTTCTTCAGTAAAATTAGCTCCAAAGTTTGCTCTGTTCTTACCTAACCAAGAATAAAAATAAACTTTTACAGTACTAGACTATTTCAAATAGATTAACAACATAGCATAATACAACTCAAGAAATTTCTAGAAATACAATTACCAGGACAAAGTAAAGTCTAGTGTCTGGTATCTAATGAAAAATTAACAGCATGAAGACTTCAGAAAAATCTAACAAATAATGTACAAAAAAGGAAACTGCCCCAGTACTGAGACCATATTTAAAAAAACAGAATGTAATCAATTAGAAGAAAAACAGCAATAACAAATGAGCCAAAAATTATACAGATGATAAACTTAGTGAGCAGAAGCTTCAAAATTATTACAACAATATTTATATATCCAAGAAACGTCCAGGTGTGGTGGTGCATGCCTTTAATCATAGCACTGGGGGGGCAGAGGCTACGAGAGTTCAAGGCCAGCCTGATCTATATAATGAGTTCCAGGATAGTCAGTGGATGCATAGTGAAACCCTGTCTTGAAAACACAAAACAAAAATTAGAAGAATGCTTAAATTAAGTAAAGATGTAAACTACAGAAAAATAATACAAATCAAAAATTTCAATTGGGGTGAATAAAAATACACATTAGAAATGCCAGATTTAAAGATCAGTAAACTTGAAGACACAACAATAGAAACCATCTTAAGCAAGGAAAGAAACCCCAAAAATATTCACAAAAGCACCCATAAACTATATGACAACTTTAAAGAAAGCCACATATGGTATCTGTAATCTAAGTCTCCGGGGCAGGAAGGGGAGGGGACACACAATATGGACTTAAAGTCGCACATAAAAAAAAAATTATGAAAAGTTGTATACAGGAGCCATTTAAGAAAAAGTGATTAGACAAAAATTGTACATTTGAAAAGCTCTCTTATTAGGCTGAAGTGGACTGCAGTTGCCTCCTATGCCCTGTGATGGCTAATTGTTGGCTACTGAAACTCAAAACATACTCACTTTACTACGGTACTCCATAGTGACACGTTTGAAATAGCAGTAAAAATAAAATTTAAGCATCAAGTTTTGTCAACCTAGATGGAGGAGAAAATATGTCCTTAGTCCTTTGTGCAGATGAGATCAAAATACATACGAAACATGTACAGGGATGTCATAATGAAACCCCTCAGGAAAATTCACACATAAAAGAGAAGATTAGATGCAGCAAGTAGTGTAAACTCGCGCAGATATGAATAATAGCTAAGTAGCCAAGTGCTTTGATTTTTTTTAAATACCAAAAAGTTCTCTGTAAATTTTAGGTACTCTCAATCTATGTTTTTGTTCTAAAATTACATCGCAAAACTTTTTTTCATTGACCTAGTTTTCACTTTCTCTTAAAATGTTTTTTGGTAACTAACTTCTCTAAAAGAACTAAGTTTGTTTGACACAGGGAGTTTTACTGTATTTCACTGTGAATTTGTGGCAACATTCTTTCTGTAATGATTCAACATGTTTTATGTCTGTCCAGATATTCTAGATTAAAACCACATTGCCGCTTGCTAATAGATACGGGGTACTTCAGTGGGGTGGATGAAGTACCTTCTGGAATGAGCATACGAGGTTCTTATGAAAGTCAAAATGATTACGTTCTAGTAATGGTTTGATTCTTGCCAAATCTTGCATTGAAAAATTACATTACATAGGAAGTTGTCTTTCCTGTTTAGGATCAGATTTGGTTTGAGAAATTACTTTCTTTTAATCAAAACGTACTCATATTAAATTTCATTTCTTTAGGGCCATTTGCAAGGTATCCAATCTCATTAGATTGTAAGCCCATCAATTTATTCAGAAGTCCATCAATTTATTCAGAAGTCTATGATAGTAAAACATGAATTCAGATCCTACCAGAGAATGTTTATATTTTAATCTTGTCCTCATAAGAACACTGCCTCAAGGACATGATTGCATCCACATGACCCTGTAGGTACTTCCTGACACCTTCCAGGGGTGCATTTCCAGGATCTCTTAAGATGAGGGTTCCTTGCTACCTGGGTTGGACTTACACTACTATACTAATAAGTCAGAAAGTTTTTTAGAAAGAAATTGCTATTCAATGATACTTCAAAATATTAAAATAATTAAAGGGAAGGGTGTGTTGAGTTTGTTTTGAGTCAGGGTCTCATCATGTAGTCCTGGCTGGCCTGGAACTTGCTACATAAACCAGGCTGGCATCAAATTCTCAGAACCCCTGTTTCTACATCCTGGAGTATTGGGATTAAGGTTTTTATCATCCCTCCCCATTCTTGCTGGGAAAAGGACCTGAGCTGTGAGTATGAAGGGTAAGGAGCCAAATCTCTAGCAATTACACAAAAAGAGACAAGACCATAATGGAATCACAACAGAGAGAAGGCAGTGAAAAGTTGTGTGTCTAATTAAGGATACCCCACTGGTATCTAATGGACAATGATACTAGGTTTGTCACTAATACAAACTGGCTGCTTGTCAACTTTTAGACTCTAAAGTTACAAGAAAAGCATTCTGTCCCATTCATAATCTCCTTAGGTCTGATTTACACAAAGCCTGTACACACACACAAAACTGAAATATAACACTTTTAGACATATATCTGGGTGTATATGTGAATGAAGTATTATTTTAACTGCAACTATTTGAAGAAGATACTAACTTCCCAGAAAGTCAGAAATGTAAAACCTACAGCACAAGTACATGTGTGGTATACTACTGACACCTTGTCCAAATTTTAATCAAATTTTGGCCAAATATAGAAAAAGACGGTTTTATTAGATACATCAAAGCCTGACCAAACATTATCTCTACTAGGCTAGCTGGACACAGTGTCACATGCCTATAAACAACAGTCAGGGAACAGAAAGCCAAGATGTTGTAAATCAGGAAAACAAAAAGTGTTATATACAAGACCTTGTCAAAACAAAACACTTTTTAAAAGTATCTTCTAAAAACTTAAAAAGGTGACTGTTTTCAACTACAACCTGTTAAAAACATGTTATGAGCTCCTGCAGAACACTAGAGGAAATACTTGGTATCTTACATTAGCCAGTTAAGTTTTTTGGTAGGCCACAAAACTTGGACTCTCCAGACAGAGAAAATAACTGAACAACAGGTGTCTGATAAAGAATCTAGACAAATACACTTTCAAATTAATGACAAAGGAAATAAATAATTCAAAAGGTTATTAGCCCTATAAATAACTTCAACAAAGAATGACACATGGATGAAAAGATATTCAGTACCAAAACTGGAGAGATGCCTCGGCAGATACAAGTACATACTGTCTTGCAGAGGTCTCAAGTTTAGCTCCCAGCACCCATGTCAAGTGGCTCTAGGTGATTGCTTCTAGCCTCCATAGTGCACACACACACACACACACACATATTTTGAAAACTGTAATAAAAAATTTTAAAAGATGTTCAATAGCCTTGGTCCTGAAGGAAATAAAATTGAAGACAGCAATGAGATGTCATTATAATGTCATTATATTTCTACTCAAAGGAGTACAATCTAAAAGATTAAACAAACAAATATAAGAAGGGTATGAAAGCTATCAGTGGTGGCGCACACCTTTAATCCCAGCACTTGGGAGGCAGTGGTAGGCAGATCTCGGAGTTTGAGACCAGCCTGGTCTACAGAACTAGTTCCAGGACAGGCAAGGCTACACAAAGAAACCCTGTCTCAAAACAACAACAAGTAATGGTATAAAGAAATTAGGCCTCTCACACATTGCTGGAGCTAATGCAAAATTATAGTTATTTGGGGGCAGGGAGAAGTCTGGTAGTCTCTTACGAAGTAAGTACGTTTACTGTATGAAGAATCCTACTCTTATGAAACTATAAGAGAAATGAAATAAACAATCTGAGTATCAACGATTTAGTGACAGTATATCCATGCAATGGAAAACTAACTGAAAAATTAAAGAACATTACTGATACGTGCAAGAGAATGAAAGACACCTAACTATATCCTGGGTGATTCCATTTATGTGAAATTCTAGAAAAGGTAAAATCATAGTAACATTGAAGATCAATAGTTGCTAGAGGTCAAAGATGAGGAGGCACTGACACAAAACACTTTTTTAGTGTGACACATGCTGAGATGACTAGATATGTTTGCCATAACTCATCTAAGTGATCAGTTTTACTATATATAAATTACAGCTCAATAAAAATTGATTCAATTTAAACAGAAGAACACTTCATTCACAAAGATGTGACAGGTAACAGCAGGTAGGAAAGTAAAAAGTGGCAATGACAGGCAAGAAAAAAAAAACAGCTGACAGGAATGATACCCAAAAAGAAGCAGCAGCAGCTACACTTAGGCACATTTTAACTACCTGAATAATGAAACCCTATTGATTCTAAAACAAAAAAAAAAAAAACAACTTTAATGAGCCCAAAGTACTAATCGTGTCATCAAAATAACATTCTTTTTATTTGCTTTCTTAGACAAGGTTTCTCTGTGTAGCCCTGTCTTAGAACTTAGAGAGCCACTTACCTCTGCTTCCTGAAGGCTGGGATTAAAGGCATGCACCACTGCCTAGTTCAAAGTGACATTTTTATGGATGGCTACCCAAATCAGAAGTACCACATAATATATTTCCGGGCCCTAGCCCATATCTACTGTTGTATTGGGGTTTGTTTTGTGAGAAAAAACTTGTGGGAGGGGAAGAATATGGTCAAAATATTTAAAATGTTCTGAATAATTAAAATATAAGAAAAAAATTAAAAACTGTCCCATGGAAATTATTTTATAAATAAGCCTGGAAGACCACTGTATTAGAAATTCAAATGTGTACAGGTATGCATACACACATATATGTCACTTTGGTTTACAATGGACCAAGATCCAAAGTGTCAGGAGCCAGAGCTAGCTCAGTGGGTAAAAGCACTTGATACCAAGCCTAAAGGACCTGAATTCAGTCCCTGAGACCCAGTCTTCTGACCGTCATGTTTATGTTATGGTACAGAATGATAATCCCCTTTTATCTGTAGTTACACATTGTATGGTCTGAAAACAGTAAGTAGAAATTCCAAAAGTTTTGTGTGTCTGTGTGTGTGTGTGTATAAATTTTAGTATATGAATGTTTTGCCTTAATATATCTTATAACATGCTTTGACCCACTATCCCTAAGTCATTCTTTTGTCTAGGCACCCACACTGTATGTTCTACCAATCCATCAGTCACTCAGTTGTCTCAGTGTCACAGTATGATAGTGTTTATGTTCAAATAACTGCTATGTCAATTATGATCCCTAAACACAAGCAGCAGTGACACTAGCAATCCAGATATGCCACAGAAAGCTGTAAGTTCTTCCTTTAAGTGAAAGGGATAAAGTACAACATTCATGTACCTTTTATTATAGTATGCTATCAATTTTCCTTTATTAATTTATTTAAAATTACAAATTTGTATACTAGGCATGTACACAAATGAAAAATATAGTCTATATGTGGTTTAGCACTACCATAGTTGAGTCAACTGGTAGTCTTAGCAGCAAGTGACAACTACTTCAATCATTATTTTAAATACTATTAAAAAAATCACAAGACTATATGTGTTATGTTTTCTCTTTTATAAATTTTTAAGTAGACTTTCTAATGGGCTTACTCTGTACATCCAATTTAATTCCAAATATTTTTCTACCATCAAGTATTATGTGAGAGGTAGATGTGTTCAAGATATATTGTATACATGTATGAAGTTTTCAAAGACTAAAGCATTTAAAATATTTGGATATGATTTCAACAATAAATCTAAGGAATAAGCATGACAAGCTGTTGAGAACAAAGGTAAAATAGACCAAAATCCTTATGTCTATTAATTTTATCTTCTAAAAATAACTTGTCAGGGGACAGACACCTGGATCCATAGATAAAGGCACCTGCAGCCAAGCCTATTGACCCAAATTCAACCCAAGACCCACATAGTTGAAGGATAGAACAACCCCCAAACACTGTCTTCTGACCTCCATGCTCTTGCTGTGGGACATACACACCCACACATATCCGCACAAAATAAATAAAAGTGTAAAAAAAAAAACAGAAACGAAAACGAAAAGCCCTGTCAGGGCCAGCCGGAGAGATAGTTCAGCAAGTAAGAACACTTACAGTGAGATGAGATCACACACCCCTGGAACTGCAGCACAGTGAGGGGACAGAGATAAGAGAATTGCTAAGGCCTCTACACTCACAAATGCACATGCACATATATTATACACAAATGCACAAACATCATACATAACATTCACACACACAAAGTAAAACATAACACAAAATTTAACATTTAACCTTCCTGGGACAGTATTATTCAACCATGACCACTAACCACCCTCAGAACTTTTCCATGATCCCAAACCAAGACTGACTTCATTGAACAAGAAATTCCCATTCCTCCCCCCAGCCCCTGTCAACTATGAAACTTGCTATTCTAAGTATCTCATATAAGTGGCTCGTATACTGTCACTTTTTCACAAGTTTTTTCTAATTATGGCATGTCTAGGCACCATGCATTGAGGACAGAAATGCACAGCATACTGATCTACTCTCAAGAAATTCACACTGTAGTAGAGAAGCCAAACAAAAACACTCTCAATCATTTGATACCTGTTCCACCAAAGGTACAATGATGAAACAATGGCCAGGGTCATTCATGACAGTCTTGTATGAAGAATTCACCATGACAAGCAGAAAAACAGCACAAACTCTTTCCATTTTATTTGGGAAGGGTGATATTGCTAGATACTCTGCACACTTAACATCGAAAGGTCTGTGTTCCTTAAGCCATGAGCATATGCAAAGCCTTGAGGATCTTCACTTGGAGTTAGAGTGAAAAACTTCAGGAAGGACCAGTGGTGCTGAAACAGCAGCTTGGTGCCACATCATGAAAATGTTTGGTTACCCACAGTCTGATTTTATTAATATGGAATAGTTTGAGAACCTAAAATTTGTAAGAATCCCACTCACTCTTAGGATATTCCCAGATGTTTTTATTTCCTATTAACAATAGATACTAGGGATATATTTTTAATTATTGTTATTTTAGATGTATGAGTGTTTTGCCTACATATTTATCTGTGCACACGTGTGCCTGGTGCCCATGGAGGCCAGAAGAGGACATCGGATTCTCTGGAACCAGAGTTATAGATGGCTATGACTGTCAAGTGGGTGCCAGGACTTGACCCAGGTCCTCCCCAGAGCAAAAAGTGTTCTTAAATACTGACTCACCTCTCCAGTCCAGAATTACTTTGTATTAAGAAAAATTCTAAGAGAGTTTTATCCAAAGACTACAATTTGGGAAATATCTTTGGAATACAGGAAGATAATGATGGCCTCAAACTGGAGAGGAATGTCAGTAGATTATATATTTGGGGATTAATGGTTTTATTCTATTTTTTACATGTTTTGCCTGTGTGCACATGTATGTTGTGTGTGACTACAACACACACTTACAGGCCAGAGGACAACTTGTGAGAGTAGATTCTCTTTTTCTACCATGAGATCCTAGGAATTAAACTCAGATTGTCAGGCTTGGTAGAAATCACCATTTACTCAATAAGTCCTCTACTAGACCAACTAATACTTTTTCGTAACCATAAAATAATGCTTTTATTTAAAAAATAGACAAGCAGCATGAAAGTAAAGACATCACTCACTTTTTGGTGCATTTTATTATTTCTCTCCTTACATTTACAATCTATTCATTTTTAAACAAAAGGATCATACCATACAAATTACTGAAGCTTATTCTTCACTTAGTTATGAAGGGAACATTTCCTCCTTTGATTCTAAATATCTTTTGGTGACTTCATAGAGGGCATTATAGACATAAGCATGCTTTTGAACATTTAGCTTATTAGTCATTTTTTTTTGTTTTGCTACTATATACAAGTTGAACATTCCTTAACAGAAAATACAATATCTTAAGCTTTTGAAACCTGTATCATGCTTAGATTTTAGAGCACTTCAGGTTAGTATTTAACATCTACCAATTCCTCTTTATGAGACAGGAATCTCATGTCTATTGCCACAATCTATTCAGTTCATGGTAAACAACTGTTGGCAAGAAATACCAGGTGAATACTAAGCAGAAGTTGTAAGATTTAAAAAACAAGGAGTATTTTCTTGTTATCAAGTGATATGGAAATTACTTCATCAAGACAATCACAAATCTTAAAAAAAATATGGAACTAACAGAGTATCAAAACTCATTGGGGGGAAAAAAACAAAACCAAAAAAAGGACAGAACTAAAAAGAAATAAACAAACCTGTAAGTTGGAGATTTCAACACACTTCTATCAGTGTTTGAATTAACAAAGGTGATGAAAAAATTCAGTCATCACTAAGAGAAATATATACAAACCTAAAATAATATATTTTAAGAATTTGAATTCAGTTCCCAGCACACACATTGGGCAGCTCACAACCACCCATAACTTCAGTTCAGGGATCTAAGGCCCCTGCAGATATCTGTATACACATGACATAAGCTCACACAGTCACATGAACCCACATTACATAAAAATTAAAACTTAAAACAGAACTAACTTAAAATGCAAAGTCTGAAAATTATAAGTGTTGCTGAAGATGTGGAACATGCTGAATCTTACATATTGTCAGTAGATACATACCTTGGCATATCCATTTTGGAAAAATTTTTGTATGCATGTGCATATATTTATAAATTTAAATTCTTATGAAGAGTAACAAATCCATATTCATTCTATAGTCAAACATTTAAAAAACAAAGAACAACATGATAAAGGGATGTAACTAACACCCCATTAGCTCCAACTGAACATTCAGCTTCAATGCAAATAGTTCAGATATCCCTTACACTTCTTGGTACAATATAAAACAAGAAACAGTACACCAGCAACATGCTATTCAGTAATCCTCAAAGCTACTCAGGAACCATTTTCTTCTGCCTTGTCCTGATACAAATCAAGTGTGAAAGATCTGTAATGCACAAGGATTAGTACATAAGCAACTCAGGTTTGGAGTACCAAAGAGCAAACATGGAAAATAGTTTCTTAAGCTTCAGCAAGGGGCTTGTTCAATGGCAAGAGTTATCACACCCAGGAAAATCCAAAGCTAGAACCTTCATCCCCATATTTATAGTTCATCCACAATCTTCCCAGTTTTTATATAATTTACTAATTACGAATCATTTTTATCAAAAGCTATGGAGTTTAGTTAAATAACTGATATTTTACCTTATCAGGATTCCAAATGAGTAAAGCTACCAAGTTAACCTAAGGCCACAATTGTCTGAATGGAAGAAGGCTAATATTAGTCCTATTTTCACAAGAAACAAAAAAATTCAATTTAGAACAAAAGAAAACCAAACATCTATTAGTATATTTCATCCATCATAATTGCCATCAGTTTTAGCACATCTTTAGTTTATTTCTTTACTACAAAGAAATTAAAAGCCAGGCACAATGGTGCACACTTGTGCTGGCTAGTTTTATGTCAACTTGACACAAGCTAGAGTTATCTGGGAGGAGAGAATCTCAAATAAGAAAAAAAAATCTCCTTAAGATCTTGCTGTACAGGGTTGTAGAGCTGGCTCAGTGGTTTAGAGTACTGACTAGTTTTCCAGAGGACCCAGGTTCAATTCCCAGCACCCACATGGCAGCTAACAATTGTCTGTAGTCTGACACCCACACACAGACATGCATGCCCGCAAAACACCAATGCAAATAAAATACAAATAAATATATTATATTTTAAAAATCTGGCTGTACTGAAGCCTGTAGGGCACTTTCTTAAATAGTGATTAATGGGAAGGTGGGAGCCCATTGTGGGTAGTGCCATCCCTGGGCTGGTGATCCTGGGTTCTATAAGAAAACAGGGTGAGCAAGCCATGAGGAGCAAGCCAGTAAGCAGCTCCTCTCTAGGGTCTCTGCATCGGCTCCTGCCTCCAGGTTCCTGCCCTATTTGAGTTCCTGTCCTAACTTCCTTCAATGAGGGACTACAAAGTGGAAGTATACACACAATAAACTCTTTCCTCCCCAACTTGCTTTTGGGTCATTGTGTTTCGTCATAGCAATAGTAACTCTAACTAAGACAAAACCTATAACCTAGAGACTAGGCAGCAAGAACGAAAGTCCAAGGCCAGGCTGAGCTATACAGCAAGACCCTCCCAAGACCCTCCCAAGACAGGCCGAAAGACAGAACACAGACAACTAAATATGGCATACCACTTATTATAACACACATTCCAATAGCTGATATATAAAAACAAGGGAGAAAACATACTTTTTAGAATGAATGGAATATAGATAATAACCCTTCAATCGATTTTTCACTAAAATTTTTGGGGGGCTGGAGAGAAGGTTGAGTGAAAAATTACTCTCACAGAAGACCCACATTTCATGCTCAGCACACACATCAATAAGTTCATAAGCACTTCTCTCCAGTTCTAAAGGATCTAATGCCTCCTTCTGGCCTCCTTGGGCACCTGCATTCTCACACTTACACACACACACACACACACACACACAAACAAACACACACACACATACACTGAAAAATTAAAATTAATCATTAAATACAATAAACTACTTAAAATTCTATCCTGGACTATGGTGTTAGTTTTCATAATAATAGGCCTAGTGTAGTGGTTCATGCCTGTAATCCCAGCAACTGGGAGACTGAGACATGAGAACTGCTGTGACTTCAGGTCAGTCATAGCTATACTATTATTTCAAACAAGCCTGTCCTAGAGTGAGACCCTGTCTCAAAAAAACTAAAAATCAAAGCAAGAAACAAATAAATTGTCTTCCATCACTTTTAAGGGCATTTACAATTTAGACACCTTTGTATAATATTCTCACTTAACAACATAACACAGTGTTCTGGGTTACCTAGGAATATATTAGTTCCTACATACTACAGCAGTATATAGAGGCAACAGAGAGAAAGAGATCCTATTCCAATAGAGGAAAACTGGATGAATATTTATGTCTCAAGGGTTGTACAAAATCACTAATCCTGCAAATCAGGCAGGACAATTTTATCATTTTGTAAAGATGACAGAGTAGACTAGGCATACCCTATCACTGGGAAAACATTAGGTTGCTGGTTCATAGATGTATTTATCTGGAGTGAACTTTTACAAATAATCAGCAGCATAGATCAATTTTTAGAATGTTATTGTGTGTACCCAAACACATGTGTACACATCTTTATAAAATAGCCAAAGATTAACAATCTGTGAGAAAGGTTAGTTCATAACCTATTTGCTACACAAAGCACCTGAGTTCAATTTTCAGACCCATATAAAAAGCTGAGCATGCTGGTACATGCTCACCTTTTGGGAGGTGGGAGAAAGAGGATCCTTTTGGTTCAATGGCCAGGCATTGTAGCCTACTCCACAAGTCTCAGGTATCAATGAGAGATCATGCCTCCAACACCAAGGTGGACAGCTGTCCTGAAGAACAGTTGATATTGACTTCTGGCCTTCACCTATACAAACAAATACCCATGTGCACACATGCACAGAATCTGTGGTAATTTACAATTTTAAAAATTCACAATCTGATCGGGCTGGAGAGATGGCTCAGTGTGTGATGTGCCTGCTAAACAAACATGAGGAACTTAGTTCAGTTCCCCTCCCCAACTCACTTCAGAAGCCAGGTATGGCTGTATACACCTGTAACCCCTGTGCTGGAATGAAGGAGGAGGCCAAGACAGGCAATGCTTCTGTAAGACCTGTCTCAAAACACAGAAGTAGAAGCAATGAAGAAAGATACCCAACGTTGATCTCTAATCTTTACATGCATGCACAAATATATATGCACATATTCACATCAGCATGGTACACAAGAAAAAAAACTAAAGTAAGGTTTTCTGGGAAATTATCTTTCATAAGGAAAGCAAATAAATTGAAATGGCCAAGAAGAAATGAAAGAAAACAGACATATACAGAAATAAGATGTAACAAAACTGTAAGAGCAAAAGGAATAGAAACTACATTGGGAATGAGAAAGGACACAATCAATATTATTGAAAACCATATCAGTAATGTAGTGAACAATAAAAAGCTCATCAATAATGCAGAAATTAAAAACTAGCAGTAAGACTGAAGATAGAATTGAAGAGATGGCTCAGCAGGTAAAGATTCTTGTGGCCACACCTGGCAACCCACACCATGGAAGAAAACCAAATCCTACAAGTTGTCTTCTGACTTGTATGTGTGTTGTGGCTCATGTGCTTAAAAGGAGACAGTGAGGCCAGGTGGGATAACAAACGCCTTTAATAACAGCGTGGACCTCTAAGTTTGAGGCCACCCTGATCTACAGAATCCTAAACTAAAAAGCACTGGTATCTTTGTAGCAAAAGGAGTTTCTTTAGTCCTGTCAGAATTAAAAGACAAGAGCCTGTGAGATGCTTAGTGGATAACACATGCTTGCTGCCAAGCTTCATAACCTCAGTTCAATCCCTGAGACTCTCATGGGAGAAAGGGAACTGAGTCCCACAAGTTGTCCTCTGATCTGCATACTCATGCTGTCACATATACATGTGCCCACAAATAAATGAAGTTTAAAAAAATTAAAGATATCAGAAAATGTTCAAGACAATTTAAAGAAAGAAATACCTAGGATACCTGCACATTACAGCATATCTTAGCTTGCTAGTCAGTAATATACACATGCAACAAAAAAATCATTCTCAGATAGTCTAGGGTTCAGAAAAACATTGTACAAACACATTCACCTAAATAATATCTGAAAACATTATTTGAAGAAACTAAGTTAATAAAAATTGGCATCCAAGCTGGGAGTACTGAAACACCTCTGTAAACAAAAGTATCACAAGACAGGGGGATCATATTCAAACCTGAGCTACATATCAAGTTCAAGGCCAATCTGGCAAACCAGAGACATTCTCACTCATGAACAAGCCATGAAAGCAACTGAAACTTAAAAACTGTGAATAGTCGTAGTATGTACAGTGGGGTCTAAACTATCTTAATACATAAGTTATCTTTGTTGCCATTCAAGATATAATCTTTCTTTTTAATTAGCTGAAATTTTTGCCATGTATTTTTGACATCTTCATCTCTCTACCAACTCTTCCCAGAGCCACACCTCCTCCCCTTACCACACAACCGTTTGTCTTCCTTTTTTCCCCCCATCAAGGACAATTTGTGTTGCCCAAAACTTCTTGGATGTAATCACATTAAGGACTCTGTGTCCACCAAGAAAAGCTATTTCTTAAGACAACATGTATAGTTTAGAACATTCAATACTTGATAATCTTAGAAATGACTGTGGGAAGCTAGGAATACCAAAAAACTAAATTGTTTGTACAGGTTTAGTAACCCTACTTCAAAACTCTGAAATTTGCAATGTTCCAAAATCCCAAACATTTTGATCACTGACATAGTAAGTATGAAAATTCCACATTCAATCTGCTGTGATGGGGGGGGTCACACTTTCAGGTTGTATGTTTAAGGTATGTATGAAACAAATGAATTTCATAGGTCCTGTCGTTAGGATATTTCATTATGTACAAGCAAATATGAAATCTGAAATTTTTCTATTATATGCATTTGGTTGAGTGATACAAATCTGTATTACATAAGAAAAATATTTTACCTTGTTCTTGAATTTTATAATTAATTACAACTACATTTCAGCATATATGCTTTTTTACACTGAAACATTTTACAATGCAAAAGCCAAAACTAAAAGAGCAAATTAAAGAGCCAAAGCTTAAAGTGGTTACTTCAAATGTATAAAATTATAAGGATAAAAGAATAAAGCATATTTATTACAACAAAAAATTTACTGTCTAAAATCTTACTGAAAATGGGTTCTGGTAGGGTTTTTTAAAACAGGAGTGACCTAAAAGAATTAAAACATAGCAACAGGCCATGATTTGCAGTATCATAGAAACAATCAAGTTAAACAGAAATAACACAGAACAAGATATGGGATTCAAGAGGGAATGAAAGAATTCTTTCAGATTGTTAAAGAGATATCTATAATGCTATTCAAGTAAATTTGCTACATTCCTGCAACAAGACAGTTGTAGAACCATAAATTTAGCATTCAGAAAATTATGACAATCTGACAACAATTCTATCACTGTTAGGTAATAATTTTTTAAATGCAGCTTGTATTTTTTTTCTAGTAATTAATCTTACTGTAGTTTCAAGTACACAAAAAAGTTTCTTCACTATAAAGAATTTAAAGAACCACTGTAAAGATGTATCAGTCATGAAGCTTTTGTATGTGCCAAATAACATACACAAAATAAAACAATTAGTGATGCGAAGTAGGACAAAACAGAAGTGGGAAACAAACTGTTCATGACAGATGAGACAAAAATATATAGAATTTACAAGATTTGCAAACAAATTTTTAAAATGTCATATTTTCTTTGTGTCATCATATTTTCTTTATATTTTATGTTCTAAGATATCCTATCAGTTTAATATCAGCTTTTGGGGAAGGAAAAACACTGTACCAAATAAACACTGTGAACTACACTGCAACCTCAGGAATGCTTTTTAAATTTTTTATAGAATCAAGGAACTAACCATCTGCCAATAAAAATTTGTATCAAATAAATGAAAAATTACTTCAAGTTTCAATGAAATCTACATAGACTGGTGACATAAGGGATTCTAAAAGAAACCTCAGTAAATTTTAAAAGTTAATAAAAAAGGATACAAAGTACTGACTTTCAACCATGTTCTACTATATCACTTAAGAATTGCTATTTGGTTTTTAATCATTTTTACTTTTTTATTCTTCTGAGAAAAATTAACTTTGGAGAAAAGATTTGGTAACCTTAAAAATGTTTAAAACTATATTAAGTTACTCAAAATTTAACTGTTCTTACAGTTTTGAATAGTCTTTTATACAGAATCCAAGAGCGGCAAGTACTTCACATCAGATGCTACACAGGAGGTGACAGACACTTCTGCCATTTCTTCCCCAGCTCTCTCAAGTCTCTTATAACCTCTGGATTACTTATTTGATAGTAAGTAGCATTATTATTTTTTCCAAAATGACTACACTCTATTTATCTTTCTTTTATGTGATCAATGAGAAACTAGTAATGTAGTCACTCAAATGTCTACAGGGTTGGTTAGGGAAAGGGGCTGATTGGAAAGATTAAGCAATGTTTGAACAACTACTGCTGTATATGTTTGTGCTAAACACACAACTACATATACAATGTGAAGCAGTCAAGACTCAAAATGATATTCTAAACAATTATTCTAATTAATATGAAGTATTTTTTATCTATGCTGATTATCTAAAAATAGTCCTTTAAAGGATGGCCCTATTTCTTGACTGCAATGCCAAAAAACAGTCTCACAATTGAAACAAATATAGAAGAAGGAAAAAAAGTAAGAACAGGATATTTTCGAAAAACGTTAAACCACAGACTTTTAAGGATAAACTTTCCAAATAATATATGTCCATGATGGCTCTTTCCTTTCCATTTTTGTCCCAAATATTTAGGTATAACTTCATTGGAATGCGTTTAAAGGTTCATTTAAAACACACACACACACACACATACACCCCAAATTTTTAAAAATCTCTATTTAAATAAAGAACACAGAACCAAGATTTCCAACTGGAAGATGAGGAAAAGAGGAAACAGCATATTTTAAAAGAAACAAATGGACTGGGGATGCAGTTGGTTGGCAAAGTGCTTGCCTATCATTCACAAAAGTCCAGGTTTGGTCTCCAGTACCACATAAACAAGGTATAGTGGTGAATTCCTGTAATCCCAGCACTAAGGAGGTTAGGGCAGAGGGATCAATTTCAAGATCATTCTCAGCTAACGGTGACTTCCGGGCCAGCCTCTACTACATGAAACACTTTCTGTCTAAAAACACTTGTATGCATGCACACATGCATATATGTGTACGACTCTCAAGCATATGCAAAGACAATCTTACTATAATAAAAAATGTAGGAGCCAGAAGATAGCTCAGCAGGTAAAGGTACTTGCTACACAAGCCTGGTACCCCAAGTTGGATTCTGGGAGCCCAATGTAAAAACAGAAGGGGAGACCTGACTCCACAAGGTTGTCTGTCCTCCAATCCACACATGCATGCTGTGGTGTGCACATTCACACACACAAATACATTAAGAAATGTAAATTAATATTGCATTGAGATCTATACTTTTCCCATCAGATTTGATAATAAAACATGAGAACAAAATCCTCAATATTTCGTCTCATTTCTGGTGGCAGTACAGATTAAACAACCTCTGCATTATAATTTTTATAATTTAGAGAATTTCTGGTAGAACATTTTTTAACATATGGTACACAAGATATATATGGTATACGGTATAGGGTCATTTACAAAACTACTGTAATTATCTGCTTTTTCAGGTCTGTGTGTAAGGCAGACAGCTAAGAAACTTAGATGAATGTAATAGTCTTATTTCACTTACTGTTTATCTAATAATACCTTATTCTACAGTTAGAGGATAATGTAGGTAAGAATAAAAATAGAATAAAAGTGAGTAACAGAAAGAATTAAGTTTACCTGAACCATCAAATATACTATTTATGTAAACACCCCCTACTCAGGGTATAGCTCAGCGACAGAGTATTTGTTCATCACACACAAGGTTCAATCCCTAACACTACTTTTTAAATTTAAAAAAATACATACTACTTATTTAACAAAGGAAGCAATGTTATACTGTCAGAAAACAGGCCCTTTGGAAAAATGAGTCACTCAGCAACAACATAATAGATTATAATGACCCCTAATTAGTCATACATCCTTAGGAAACCCCTAAGGACAATCCTTGTGATTTGTTTTGAACCATTAAACAAGAAAACATACAGGGCTTGTTTACTTGCTGCTCCTAGAAATTCTGGTTATCTTCAGGTGAAGAGTCATGGCTAGCCTGCTAGGAACTTACAGTTCTATGGTACCCTAGCTAACAACCAAATTCCAGACCAAATAAAACCATTGTAGACTAACCACCTGACCTATCTCCTAATGGCAGACATATAAACAAGCCCACAGAGAAGCAGTAACAGAAATGCTTAACTAATAGGAGCCCTTGACAACACCAAGTTTACTAGAAGATTACTGTACAGTAAAAGTGGGTACAAAAGTAAGCCTTATGATCAAATAAAATCCTACTTTATTTTTCTGCTTTAAAGTTCCATAGTGAAAATATAGTTGTCTCTACTATCTGTATAGGACTGATCCCAAAGTCCCTATTCTTCTAACTCAGATATTTAAGTCTCTTCTATGAAATGGAGTGGTACTTATACATAAGCTATCTATAGCATTCCATGTATTGTAAATAATCTCTGGGTAACTTATAGTACCAAATACAATATAAACGCTAAGCAAGTAGTTGCTATATTCAATTGTTTAAGAAACATAACAAGAAAAAAACAAGTCTGTACTCATACAGCACAGATGCAATTGGGTTTTCCTCCCCCCAATACCTGCCGTGACTGGATGAATCCCAGGATATAAAATCTACAGATATGAAGGTCTGGCTGTAGGTTCACATACCACTTCCTTAATTATACTAAACTTATAAAAATATTTTCTATTAGATTAACTGCAAAGTTCAATTTCCTTATAAAGACATTTACATAAATGATCACAAAATGTTGAGAATAGTAGGACTGCTTAGGAAAACAATGAATCCATGTGAATAACTAGTGTACTATTACTGAAACTAAAATATGTTCACAGTCACTGTCATTTTCTAACAATAACTATTACTGTTTTCTCAAACATCTCATTTTTGCTTTTATGCTTTTTTCTTCTAGATTAGTAATAGCCTAGTATGTGTTCTCATTTGATCTCAGGTGCTATGAGGCAAACATGCTACAAAGTTAGACAGGAGTCAATGAGCCTCTTCCTACCTCGTTTCCTCATGTGTAAAATGGGGAAAACAGTACTTTTTATAGTCAGAAAGACTAAATTATTATTGTCTACAAAGTTAGACAGGAGTCATTGAGCCTCATTTCCTCAAGTGTAAAATGGGGAAAACAGTGCTTTTTATAGTTAAAAAGACTAAATAAATTATTTGAAAAATGATATACAGTAAAGATCAAAAAGTGGTCCAACACCTGTTACTAAAAATAATACAAAATTAAAAGTACTTAACTAACATATGCTTTCTATTTTAAAAACCTTAAACCTAATCAACCAAAATATGATAATAAAATTAACTTGGAAAACCTTTCTGACTTTGTGAAGAAATATATTATAAAATATGTAGTGAAGAGAATTAAAACACTAGGGAATAATAATGAATCATTTGACCTATATTTCACAATCTTAAATAGGTTTTAAAACAAAAGGCTTCATTTTTTTATGTTTATTATAAATTTACAAAAGGTAAAAACAAGTAAAGCAATAAATCCCTTTTGGCGAATCACCTTGTGACATCTGGCATATGCTTTTAATATGTTCTACTATAACTTATGTATTTTTTAAACACCATTAATGACTATGGAAAATCAGGTTCCTTCAAAAAAATACATTTACCCTAATCTGCAGCATTGGGAAAACTATAGTTACTCCTTAACCAATGACTTATCACTGCTCCCGTTCAAGGAAAGATCAGACAGGACACTGTCCTGCCCTATATAAAACAGGGGGTTGGTTTTGTTTTGTTTTTAAAGTTATGGCTGGATGAGGTGATTATAAAAATTGGCCAACTTTTAAAAGGTGTTTTAAATATATAATTTTCTCATCCTAAGACATGAATCATTGACCAACTATAAAGAGCCTATACCACAATGTGCAAGTGATCTATCTTTACACTAATGTGAGGAATACATAAATGTTACAAAATGTTACATTTTCCATTTCACTTCAATTGAAATATGCTAAAGAGCACTTAGTACAAATGAGGCAACAAGGAAGATCCTAGAGACAAGTATAAAAAAGGGTAACATTATGCTACTATATGGCAGGCATTTGCTGGTTATTTTATTCAGTAATAATAGTCCTGTGAGGTAGAAATCATTAAAACTTGTTTTACAGAGAAGGAAGTTAAGGCACACAGAAGTCAAATAACTTGCCCAGGGTATCTCAGCACAGAAGGCAGTAGGATGGAGGACTTATTGGGGGGTGAGGGGGTACAACTGAGGATAGAACTACATTGCTATCTCTACAATGTCCAATGCAGTAAGTCCTTTAATAGCAGTGTGGGAAAGGGCCAGGACTTAGAAAACCAAGGAGATAAACTCTGGGAGTGGTCAAAGGAGCCAGAGGCTTAAAGAGCTGGATATTTGAGTTGTTACTTTTAAGGATGAGTATCAATTTCAATGCCAAGGATCACCCACCCCCCTCACCCCCAATATATTAACCAAAATAAATTACTTACTTGAAATTGAGAAAAACAATTTTGAGAGTAATCTTCCTCAGATATATTATTCCATAGTTTTAAAACAAATAATATGATGACAGTTTAATTTTTAGGTTGCTTTTATGTGGCTTGTCTTGGTTTTTATTCTGAAATGAAATTTAGATTAGTCATTTTCTTGTTCTGTGAAACTAGGAGTATGCCAACATGTTTTAACTTTACATTCTTCACATAGCAACATGTTCTTACTTACAAAGCCGTCTCTTTCACATCTTAAGCAAACCTAATTTAATATATAAATTACTTTTAAGTGTAAATATATGTATATTCAAACTAAATAACTTCTTTTAAATCTTGTTACACTTTCTTGACAATTGTAAGAAGTGTAAGAAAAATAGAAAACTTTTACAAGTTGTTAAATATTAGACAAGGCATTTCTGAGGTAACACTCTTTTATTTGTTTATATAGCTAATGTTCCCCAAGCCCAAAGAAAATTAAATAATTATCCCCAAGGAAACTGATTTCTTAGTATTTCCCAAAACTATCATCTAAAATTAGAATAGAAATGGCCAGAAAATATGTATAAATAATTTTCCATTGACAATGACTATCCATTTTGTTTCAGAAATCACTTTGCTAGACATATATTCAATTTCTGCTGCAGAAAACAGTCCAGTTTCCCAATAATAATTAAGCAACCAGTTTTCATTTTAACAAATTGAAATATTTAAAAGTCTGTGAGAACCAGAAGAAACACAGGATCATCTGGAAATCTTCAAAGAATAATTTAAAAGCAAACAAACAAAAAATCAACAACAACAACAACAAAAGGTTAAAGGACTGTAACTGGGAGCCTTATTTTGGTACCCTAAATACATCTACATCATTTGGATAGTAAGTGTCTTTCTGATTGCCTAAGATACCCATCTCCATATTGTTTACATTTGCATGGCAATTACAAGTTAAAGTAATTGTATTCAAAGTTCACTGTATCTTCACTCCTATGATTTCATCTTATTTAATGTCATTGTGGTGTTAAAATAACTAGGTACCAAAGTAACACACATTCTAAAGTATATCACAAATCACACTCATCAAACTTATAAGTATTTCTTTGAAACAACTGGAGCTAATGGCAACCTACCCAAATTTTTAAATACAACCTACTTCAACTGCAATAATTTTTTGCTGTATATTAACTGAATGTATTCTGATTCAAAGAAAAGCCAGAGGAAAATGTACACCACCAAAAGAATCTAAGAAGTTTAATACATTTTTAATTGTGTATAATTCTAATACTGATTTTCATTTCTAGCTTCCCTAAATTCTTTATGTAAGTTTTAATTATTATTAAAGAACAATCAACACACACACAACCACACACACACACACTCCTGCTTGAATCTATTCTACAATTATATTCTCTCCACTTCTAGACATAATAGGCTTTGAAAGAGTTCTAAACTATGTACGTGACATTAATAATTCTACTAGTGTTCTGTATTTCATCTTTCAATTGCCATAAGGCCAATGTGAGTAGTAAAAGCTGTCCAGATTCCCAGTTTTCAAATCTATCCCCATATCAATCAATTAACTACTAGACACTGCTTGAAACTGCTGCCTGTCTAAAGTTCATGTGTGTGAAAAAAATACACACACACACATATGGTATGTTATCTAGGTATATATTCTCACATACAAAGATATACATATATTATTTTACATATACATACACACATACATCTAGAATGGTGTTTCTCCACCCTCACATTGTTACTGGATTTTAACACCTTGGACAACAAAAGGACTCATGGAACATCTGCATGGTGCTTAGTGAAATTGTGTGTTAAGATTCAAAGTATTATGATAATCTTTGATATATGTAAGCAAAAATTCATATGTATGAATTTTAAATCCAAACATCGAGAAGGATTTTTTTAAAAGGGGACTATACATATTCTATTAGTTACCTTGCAGCAAGCTAAAATAGTTCATCAAATGCACATGGCAAGCAGAATTGAAATTTGGACCCAAAAGGTGGTTTTCCCCCACCTGCCTGTCTCTGCCTCCCCCGGCACCTTCTGCTTCCTTGTCATCATCAGTGAGATGCT
This sequence comes from Mesocricetus auratus, assembly GCF_017639785.1. Lineage (NCBI taxonomy): Eukaryota > Metazoa > Chordata > Mammalia > Rodentia > Cricetidae > Mesocricetus > Mesocricetus auratus. Next base: position 4,078,385 of record NW_024429199.1, read on the forward strand.
CCTTGCACTGGATGGCATGCTCCTCAGGTATTTTGAATACAAGTTCAGAGCCGCTCCAAAATCTTTTTTCCACAAGAAACAGCTGAGGCTGATGGCTGAAGTCATTCCAATTAGTAAGCACTTCAAATATCAAAAGAATTATTACTCACCCTGGTGTTTAAGGTACCCCCCAGAAACGCCTCCCTTCCCACCTCTATTCCACTAGGGCCACGCTACAGTGAGCCACAGCCATCAACTCTTGAACAAACTGGGAGGCGGGGGAGTTAGGAGAAAGAGAAGGGGAGAAGAGTAGAGGAGAGGAGGACATGAGGGAGCAGGAAGATTGAGTCACAAAGCAAGAAAAGACATACCTTAATAGAGGGAGCCATTATAGGTTTAAAGAGAAATCTGGCACTAGGGAACGTCCAGTGATCTACAAGGATGACACCAACTAAGAATCTAAGCAATAGGGGAGAGGCTACCTTAAATGCCCTTCCCCTATAATGAGACTGATGGCTGCATTATATGTCATCCTAGAGCCTTCATCCAGTAGCTGATGGAAGCAGAGGCAGAGACCCACAGCTAAGCACTGAGCCAAATTCCTGGAATCCAGTTGTAGAGAGGGAGGAGTAATGAGCAAAGGGGTTAAGCCAATGCTGGGGAAACCCACAGAAGCAGCTGACCTGAACAAGGAGCTCATGAACCCCAGACTGACAGCTTGGAAACCAACATAGGATGGAACCAGGCCCCCTGCACATGGGTATTAGTTAGGAGGCCTGGGCAGTCTATGGATCCCTGGTAATGGATCAGTATTTATCCCTAGTATACGAATGGACTTTGGGAGCCCACTCCACATAGAGGGATACTCTCTCAGCCTAGACACAGGGGGGAGGGCCTAGGCCCTGCCCCAAATGATGTGACAGACTTTGACGATCCCCCATGGAAGGCCTCACCCTTTCTATGGAGCAGAAGAAGGATGGGATGGGGGTTGGTGGGGTGCAACAGAGAATGGGAGGAAGAGGGAACTGGGATTGATATATAAAATAAGATAGTTTCTAATTTAAATAAAAAAGGAAAAAATTTTATACATAAAAGGCTATGAATTAGAAGATCTCTAACAAAAATTAATATTAAACAACATTGTAGCAATCATTTTGCAGCAATTATTAGGATCTTTTCCTTTTGTTCTGCTTTACTAATTCCTATGACTACAACTTAAACCAATTCTACTCACTGGTGACAATTACTATCACCAAATTTTCCTATCTTTCTAAAGACAACAAAAGTACATATGCATTACATTCTATTTTTCTACCTAAAACACACTCCAGTCTTTCACCTTTGCTTTTTCCTATTACAACATGGCATGCTGATGTACATGCACTATTGTATCACAATGCAGTCACAGATATTCTTACATTCTATTTGACACATATGCAAAAATGTGAAACACAAAATTCTTGAGTAGAATTGCTTATTTATAATAAAAGTATACTTAACTCTGAGAATTCCCAGATGGCTTTACATACAGCATGAGTCCTTTATAATCCTACCAACAATGTAAGAGACTGGCAATTTCTTCCTTCACTATTCTCAAGTTATCCTAAATAGCTTTGCAAATATAACAAATGATGGAATATGTTATAGCTATAATTATAACTTTATAAGAAATACTATATACATATAGCACTTTCCACATGAATTTTCTTGTTCATTTCTCTGTTGGCAGGAGCTATTTATTAGGAAGAAATCAGTCCTTTTTCAAAAGTGCAAATGAATTTACTAGTTTATTTACTTTTTAGCTTATGATTTTCCCCAATACAGAATTTCACTTCTGTGTTATAAAATTCAGAATCTAGCTTCAGCATTTTTTCATAATCTGAAAAGTATTTATCATTTCTGAGCTACATCAAAAATGATTATCCTGTTTCTTAGTTCACATTTGGTTTTGACTCCTCTGGAAGCCAACTTATTTTTTGTCCAGAATAGTAGCATTCTATCTTTAAAATCCAATTCTTTAAAATAACAATTCTTTTCCCAACTGAAAGATCAAAGACAGTATCTTTGTTTTAAAGTACTAACACATATGAGTTCATTTCTGAGCTTTACTCTGAGCATTGCTATCATGTAACAAAATCATGTCAGGCTCCTGAACATTTTAAGTCCTGGGGATAGAACTCAGGAGTAGAGTACATGCCTAGTATATGCATCACAGTGTTTGACCCTCAGCACAAGAAAACATACCTTCATATACTCACTCCTACACCTATATTTTAAAATTAAAATAACTTCACAAACAAATGGATATATTTCAATTAGAAATTGCTAGTTTACTTTAACAGACAAAAAATGCCTTTGAAATTGTCTTAGCTAAGTACAATCAAGAATCAAAACACCATAATGCAATTATGCACTTGGGTGAATATTTATTTTAGAGACCCTAATGAGACTTAAACCTTTATCTTACTATATTTGTGAAGCACATCTAAGAAGTTGGCTTTTTCTTAACAAGCATGTGAACAGTCTTTTACAAACTATGTAGCCAATATACACTATCCATAGAAAATCTGAAAGTACAAAATACACTTCCTACAGAAAATCAACCTTTATGTTTCAATAACCTTTTCTGCATTTTAAATGACTGTTTTGTAAACTAATTTTTCACACAATATGGTGATAATATTTTCCATGTTATTACATAATCTAAAGCATGATTCAGGAAGGAATAATATTTTGCAGGAACATATCCCCTTTATGTAACTACATCCCAACTGCTAAATATCTGGGGCTATTCCCTGTGATGACTGTCATTCATTAATTCTTGCAACAAATGCTTGTGTTTCAAGCCCTCTGGTAAGCATAGCTCTATAAGAGTCAACAACAACAATAACTAAAAATTACTAGCATTTCTGGAGGTTACAATGAGGAAAAACTAAACATCAATCTCCAACATGCACAAAATAACAACTACAGCAATGCTATGAAGGAACTAAATGTCTGTGGGTAGTGATGACTTCCCTGTGGAAAAATAAATTGGAGTTTTAAAGAAAGAAAAGAAAATATTCTTATCCCAGGGAAGAGCAAGTACAATACCATCACTGTGGGGGGGAGCACAGCAAGAAAGGGGGACTGAAATGATGCCAATATGGCAGGAATACAGAGAGCAAGGCAAGGAGAATCCAGCTCAAGCCATGACTGAACAGAAAGGCAGGGCCAAGCTATGCAAGACTTTGTAAGATAGGTAGTTGATGCCATGTGAAACAAGGAATTTTGTCTGTGTTCTAAATAACAGCTGAAAGCTACTAAAGCATATAGGACAGGATTTCGTGGTGAAAAAAAAATGATTACAGTGTAGAAATCAGATTAGAAGGGGCAGGAAGATTGGGATAAACCAAGATTAGGAAGCTATTGTAGTTAACCCTTTCAAAAACGTCAGGAGCTTGGACTAGGATGGTGAAGAATAAAAAAGTAGACAGATAAAAAAGAAAATCAGATTTGCCAAAAGACTTATGTTCAAAGATTAAAATCCCCCAAACTAGAACCAATGGGTCAAAAAGGAACATTTCAAGGATTTTGGCATATACTGCTAAGCTGCCCTGCAGAGAGACGTTTTCTTCATTTGTGAGTTACCTCGTATCTGTTCCTCTATGAAAATTTAGTTCTTAAAAAAATTAAAATGACTTAATCCATACTTCCTTCATGAAACCTTCCCTGGACTTCCCTTTTTGCTTGACCGGTGGCCGCCACATTCTCCTTTTGGAGTTCTCATCTCTTACACACATTTCTATTTCAACCTAAGCATTCTATGTTTAATTTATATTTCCATGTCTATCACCGCTTCTTTTCTGAGTTTCTGGAGGGTAATGCTGCTTTAACAAAGGCACACAGAATGTGCTGACATACACTAAGCTTCTCCAGTGTTCCAGATTCAAGAGGGCTCCTGCCTGCTTCTGATTTGCTAATTATGACTTTAGTCAAATATATGGCATAAAACTAGTAAAGCTTTCTATTTGGGTCTTCAAATATTTATTAAAGTAGACAATTTTGTTTGCGATTAGCCTAACTAGATCTCGGTGTGCTCTGGAAAATCTCTAATAATTATAACTGAATAGGTCTTACATGATCTTAGATATTTTTGAATGTTTAGCTAAAAAGTAAACAAGATTCTCGGTTTTGAGAATCTGAGTTAAATGCTATAGTTTTCAAAATCATACTCATAAAAATGTATTTAATAATCTACCAAGTTACCAAAACAGGTCATTATAATAGTCCACTGCAGCTAGGTTTATAAAATAGGAGAAATCACTAAGCCCCTATACTCATGTAGAATTTCAGAATTATAAGTTATGCTTGTAAAGAACCATTTTATTTCATGTTACTGTCTCCAACAATCTATAAAACTATTTGCAAGTAGGAGAGAAAGTTACAGTAAAATTCCTGACTGTAATCTTGAAGGCAGGTAGCTCCCTCTATAGTCTGTCTGGCCTACTTTGGTCCATGACTTGGTTAGTAAACACTTTGCTCTTCTATCTACTCCGACTCTGCATTTCAGCAGGGAAGCTTCGACCTGGTGCAAAGAAAATGGAGAGACATCTAAGCCCAGCATGAAGGGTGCTACATCAAGTAATGAAGCAAGGGGTGAGATGTGGAAACTGGACAGCAACCAGTTCCTCACCTGAGGCAGGTCCTCAGCAGGATTCTATAAGAATTCCCTGAGTAGTCACACCGACATTCAGTGTAAATGAAAAGGCAGGATCCCATACTTTGGTAATAATCTTGCTTTTTTTCCACTAAGCCAAATTACTAGAATGATGTTTGTTATAAAAGAAAAGGACATTTTTTCTATAAATATAATGCTTGGGACACAGTTGCACCAAAATAATGTTCAACACTTTTCTAAAAAAAAAAGGTCTAGGGCCAATGAGAAGGTTTATCTGGTAAAGACACTTGCTGCCTGAAGCCTGATGACCTGTTTGATCCCAGAAACTCACAAGGTGGAAGGATTCCCTCTGATCTCCACACATACACCATGGTGCTTGAGTACATGTTCACTCACACGCTCACGCTCTCTCTCTCTCTCTCTCTCTCTCATACACACACACACACACACACACGCTTCAAAATAAAAATTTTAATGAGTTTGAAAGAACCAAAGAGGTTTTAAAAATAATTCCATCATTCACATGAAAATAAGAATCACCATGTTCAGTTAGCAAATGATCAAACCCATCAGTCAGAACTTCAAATTCAAGTATGAACATGCTACTTTAAAAAAAAAAGTATATATATTCTCAAACTTCACCAACTCAAAACACAGACACTTTTAAATCCAAGACATTTTTTACATTATGCAAAATATGTCCTTAAAACAGGACAGCGAAAGTTAACTGGACTGTTTCCTAAAGCAGAAAATTTTTCATGCAATAGCAGTATTCCGATCAATTCAGAATTTATAATTCTTAAATAGCCATTTTTAGAGAAATTTTCTTCTGATGTTATTTTTCAGGCCCTCCTTTGAAAAACAAATTCTGTTTAAAAACATCTTTTCTCCAAACCAAAGTAAATAATTAAGGACTTCCATAATTAACACCAATAAACTGAAGACATGTTTATGGTACTTCATGGACTTATCAGGTGTTACAAATTTTCATTCACGTAGTTTGCTTGTTAGTAAAGATACAAACTACCTGCATTTTGTAGTAGTAAATTTATTTTCAATAGAAATTTTAGCATCCAGAATTTTTTAACCCCAAGACAGGGTTTCTGTTCAACAACCTTTGCTGTCCTGGAACTAGCTCTGTAGAGCAGGCTGGCCTCAAACTCAGAGATCCACCTGTCTCTGCCTCCCAAATGCTGGGATTAAAGGCATGCACCACCACACCTGTCAAGCATTAGATTTTTAATAAAATGTGTTCTGACCTCTCTATTACATTACTTATTTTCAAGTTTTATTTCTCTATGTAGCTTAGACTAGTTTTCTTTGGGAAGAGAATTCAAAAGCAGAAAACTCTGCAGCTTAGTTTTTGAGATTGAATTAATACTAATTCCACTGGGGTTTTCTGACATTAAAAAATACTTCAATTTTCTTCTTGTTGAGGAAAACAAGAATTGTTTTATACTATGTAAGGAATTATTTTATTATTTTCTCTCTTGACCTCAGCTCCAAGGCATATCCCAACCAAGTAAATTATTAACATACATTAATGAAAGAATCACTGAATCCTAAGCTGACTGACATTTATATTCATCCCATGTGCCATGCTTGAAACAGAAAATTTTGTTTAAGCCTGTAAATTGTACCTCTTTCAACTTGATAATCCTTGGCAATTTGAAGTTTGGTTTTACCTGTATGAAAAGTTTTTTTTATTAATTTGTACTATACATTTCAAAATATACCATAAAACGGTAAATTTTTCTTTTTTTCTTTTTTTAATTAGGGGCTAGTGACCTATTGTAAGATATTCAGGAAGGAAAGAAGAGATAAATACTTCTTATGAAATATTTCACATTCCAATATTCAGAAACATGGATGTATATACCACGCTCTATTTGTAAAGAATATTCTTCCACAAAACTGTGCTGTTAGTGAAAATCATGTATTTCCACAAACAAAACTTTCTTACATAATACAGTTTTAAAATCACCCAGAAATACATATTTAGTGAGTGTAGCAGGAAAAACAAAACTGTAGAAAAGCAGCTCAACCACCGTGCAAACTGCAGCACCACAACACATCCTATTAGCATGTTGCCTACAACTTGAAAGTCAACTTCACTCATCATTCTCTGCCCCTGAAGCGAGAACAAGCAGGGTATCACCCGAGATTCCCCATCAAAACAAAGACAGCACCGCGATATTTAAAAGGGTAGAAAACCTATCCTATAGAACATCATATTTTCCAGTCTTTCAAGTCCCAAGGGCTGTACTCTCCACAAACTGTTAACAGCATTCAAGTTCTCCATCTTCCACGGCTCGCAGCGTCAAACTCCCACTATTTGAAAAAGCAGTCTTTTGCCAACTCTTATTTAAAGCATTGACATTTCTAACAAAGAGAATTCACTTTCAAAGGTGCTTAGGATGGGTGCCCGCATTTTGGAAAGTGGCATTATCTTGGGAGTGCACAGAAGCTGACTATAGGAATAAAGATGAATGGCGATGAGGGCAAGGAGCATCAAGTGGGAAATGCTATCTAAAAATCCCATAGGGCGATACCTTGGTAAGAACTCCCTCCTCCAGAAAACGGCTTTAGCATTCCACGTTAACAGTTTAGAAGCGTGTAAAAGGCAAAACAGAAAAATAAAAACAAGAAAACCTTGTATTTTGGCCACTGTCCTATTTGTATTATAAATTCCAACGAGCGTTCCAGAACATAGCTTCTGTCATTTTTCCCATCATTTCTTCAAAATAGTTTTTCCCTTATCTATTTTTAAAATGCAGTCCTACAACCCAGCCTAGAGGCATTTAAAAACATCTGTGCTGCTGAGCTTGGCTGTGTTTCCTAACGAATTCACCCCGATAAGTGTAATATTTTATGTTGGGCGACACAAACACGCATTTCCTATTTCCACGGATGCACATTTCCTGAAAGCATTGCACCTGAGGATGCCGCTCTGTCCCCGCCAAGGCGTTAAACTCTGAGCAGTCACGACCTGCACTCGCAGCACAACCACATGGTCACTTCAATGAGAAAGATTATCTGGCCCCGGGCGCCACTTTCGACAGTCACAGCATCTCCGGCAGGGGCAGAGGAGAGCGAGGGTGAAAAGAGGCAACGGGGAGCGACTGACAACAGGGCTGACACTTCCCCTCTGCTCTCAAAGCCGTCTCTAGAACAGGGCACTGGGGAGACGCGGCGGGTGTCCGGGGTCCCGTCAGCGGTCAACCCCTAAGGGCCCGCGAACTCGTCCTCGGGGACGAGGCACAGCCGCCGAGACGGGGACCGACCCAGCCCGCCCGCCCGCCCGCCCGCCCGCCCGCCCGCCGCTCGCACAGTCCATACCCGGCGCCCGCTGCCTCTCTGGCGCGGAGGGGGGGCGCAGCGCTCGTACGAACCCACATTTTTTGCGCCTCCTGTCACGCGCGGGAGAAAAGGCGAGCAGAGCGAGGGAGAGGGAAGAGTCCGCGGCCAGCCCGGAGAGGGCCGGCGGCCGGCGTGCGCGCGAGTTCGCGGCGGGGAGGGCAGCCCCGGCGGCCCGCCGCTCGCACTCCCGCCCGCTCCCGCTTACCTGCCGGGGTCGCTCCGAAGACTCGTACCACCGGCACCTTCTTGACAGGGAGCTGGGTGAGGGGGGATTGGCAGATATCCAGCCCCCGCAGCGGGCTGGCCATGTAGTAGTCGGCAGTCACTATCCTCACAGAAAACATGTTCGCCGCCGCCGCCACCGCCTCCCCTCCACTGGCGACCTGGCAGCGGCGGCAGCAGCGGCGGCGGCTCCGCAGAGGCGCCTCCTCCCCTTCTCGCTCGGTTCGCCTCGCTCCCCCTCCTCCTCCCTCCCCTCGCACGGACGCCGAGACGAGCGGCGACGACGCGCCGGGGTGCGGGGCTGTGGTGCTGCCGCCCCCTCCTCACACGCTCCCGGCGAGAGGCAGCGGGAGAGAAGCCCTGGCGCGTTCGTCGGGTCGGATGGTGTCGCTACCACGGCCGCCGCCGCCGGGAATCACACGGGCTCCTCGGTCCCAGGCTGCAGCTCTTGTTGCCATGATGATGATGTCACGGACGCAACCACTGGGGGAGGGGAGGAGGGGGGGTGTGTGCGCGAGAGAGTGGCGGCGGGCCGGGGAGGGTGGCGGGCGGGCGGGCGGGCGCGCGCCCCGGCGGGGGCACCCGGTTGGGGGGCGAGGAGGTGTTCTCCCCGGCCCGGAGCGCGCGGCTTCGGGAAGAGGCTGGCGGGAAGGCGGGCCGCGCGGCGAGCGCCGACGAATCGATGATTCGGCCTGTGGGCAGGGTCACTGCGGCGGGGCCCGGGGAGCGCCGATGTCATGGATGGGCTCGGAGGGGCGCTGGGTTTTGGCGGCTCCTCGCGCTCGCCTCGCCGACCGCCATTTCATGTCCTCTCGAGGAGGCGGGGGCGGCCGCCGAGAGGATTTTTTTTTTCCTCCCCTCCCCAACAAGGTAAGGGAAGCCGCCCGCGGGAGAAGGAAGGCGCGGCGTCTACGTCGTGCGGCCCGGCCTCGCGGGAGGGAGGGAGGGCCGGGGCGGGGCGGGGCGGGGCGGGGCGGGGCGCGGACGAGCGGGCCCTTCTCAGGTAACGCCGCGGCGGTGCACCGATCCCCGGGCCAGCGCGAGGGGCGGGGGCGCGCGGGCCTCGGCCTATGAAAGAGCCGCCCTGGCGCTCGCTCGCTCCCCCGCCCCCGGCTCGGGCGAGCCCGGCGCTCTGCCTCGCCCCCTCCTCTTCTGCGGTGCTGCAGTGTCTGCGCCCGGCCACTTAATGAGATTTATTCACGCGCGGCCCTGCCCAGCTTTGCCCAGGGTTGGCCGAAGCACAGCACAGGGATTTCCCACCGCCGTGTTTTTCTCCCCCCCCCCGCCCCCGGCCTCCCTGCACACACACACACACACACACACACACACACAGCACTACGCTAGTACATTGTGGTTTCCTCCGCGGCCGCGCAGGCTGCACCCCCGGCACGAGCGAGTACACGTAAAGATTTGTTTGCCCCTGTCGCCTCCCTCCACTCCTCTCCCGGCCGCGGGGTGAACCCAGAGAGCCTTTCAGAGAAAATTTTTGGCATAAGGAAAAAGGCTCATGAAAGTCACCGTGTTTTCATGAACACGTTGTGCGAGATTTTACTACGGGTTAACAACAGAAGAAAAGGGGGCGTGGGGTAGGACCGTTAGACAAAAACCAACTTTATTTGGAGCCTGAACGGTGATTGATGCAATTAGGGATTGGGGGAAACAGATGCTGCGGGTTTGGATGTTAAATTAGAGCGTAGGTTTGGCTTGGTCACTAATATTGGGTGTGACCTTGGACAATTTGGTCTCTTTAGGCCTCAGTTTTCTCTCGTGTAAAAACTAATCTTTGTTCCTCCTCCCCCCCCCCAAAAAAAAAGATTTTAAAAAAGGACCAAAAACTACGATTTCAGTTTTGAAATATGCTACTGAAATTAGGACATTCAATATCCATCCAACGTAGAGCTCATTCTGTCCCGCTTACAAAATTATACAGGTGAATTTTACTAGATATTATATTGCCTTGTATTTGGAGTGGTGTGAAAGCTCCTTGTTCGCAGTCATTGTAGGTTTTCACATAAAATCAAAAGGCTTAAAGGGACACATCACTGAAACGGTTTGTATAACATAATTGCTAATATGAGTTTATGCTTAGGGTGATTTGAGACCCATCAAAAACAGTAAGTTACACGCAAGTACGTCATAACAAATGGCAAGACAAGGGCATACCCTACTAGCAACTTCAGTACAAAGGAAAGATTTAAAAATTGATTTTAAGTATTAAAAGACTAGAGAAGTGATTTTAAAATAAGACTACCCTGCATAAGCCCTGGGTTCATCTGTAGTGTTCATGTGCATACTTGCTATGAGTTTTCTGATAAAATAAGTATATATACAACCAGAATGTCATATTGACAATATCAGTGATTTCCATGGTGTTCTGTGGCTCTTATGGTATTTTTTAAATTGTAATATTTTTGTCACTTACTAAATCACATTTTGGGCATATATGAGACCTCAGAGCCCACCTCCACAGTGACACACGTCCTCTAACAAGGCCACACCCATCCCAACAAAGCCATACTTTCTAATAGTGCCACTCCCTGTGGGTGCCATTTTCTTTCAGACAGACACACACACACACACACACACACACACACACACACACATACACATACACACACACACTAACATACCTCCAACAAAGTCACAACTCCTAATCCTTCCCAAACAGTTGCACCACCTGGGGTCTAAATATTCAAATGTATGAGTCTGTAGGGGTTAGTCACATTTAAACCAGCACATTCCACTCCCTGGGCCTCCTAGGCTTGTAGGCTTATAATGCAAAATGCATTTACTCTTAACTTCTAAAGTCCCCACTGTCTTTCAGTGCCAACACTCTTATGAAGTCCAGTCTCTTTTGGGACTCAAAGAAATCTTTTAATTGTAATTAAAAATCAAATTACATACTTCCAAAATAAGTGACACATAACATGCATTACCATCCCAAAAGGGAGAATAATGAAATCATGGTTCAAACCCAGACAAAACCTATCAGGGCAGACTTCAAATTCTGTAGCTCTTTGTTGGATGTAAAGGCATAGATGGCTGTATCCTTGCTGTTTTGCTACCTGCAACACACTCTTTCTCTCTTCACCAGGTTCTATTTTTTGTCTGGAGAATTCCTTGGAAAATATACCACAGCTCTGGGATCTCTAACATTTGGGTCTCCAATACACACAATCTTAAGTTTTAGCTTCACACAGTGGTTTCTTTGGCCCTACCAGTCAGCACTGTGAATGTTAAGGAGTGTAAGATTGAGAACCCTATATTATATTTTGATGAAATCCATGCATAATTTTTAAATTATACTGTTTCTAACTGGTGAAAAGTAAAGGTATCAAATTAAGATTAACTCTTTTTTTTTCTCGAGACAGGGTTTGTCTGTATTGTTTTGGAGGATGTCCTGGAACTTGCTCTGTAGACCAGGCTGGCCTCAAACTCACAGAGATCCTCCTGCCTCTGCCTCCCGAGTGCTGGGATTAAAGGCGTGGACCACCAATGCCCAGCTAAGATTAATTCTTTCTAGAAAAAGCTTCCTGACCATTGCCTCTTGAAACATTATTTACTTTTTCAAAAGTCACTTACAATCACATTTCACATTTTTCTAGAACTCTAAGGAAATAATGTTCACTCTTGAAAAACATTTACAGCTTGAGATGAGGAATATTGTTTCCATTACATGTAATTTAAAGTTGATGATCAAATAAGAAAACCTGATAACAGTCTCATAACCATGATTTAATAGTTTTTATAAATATATTCTTCCTGGAAAAAAAAAGTTATAGCATTTTTAGTTAGTGACTCCATTTTAAAATTTAATTTACACCTGGCGGTGGTGGCACACTCCTTTAATCCCAGCACTCGGGAGGCAGAGGCAGGCGGATCTCTGTGAGTTCGAGGCCAGGCTGGACCGACAGTCTCCAAAACAATACAAAGAACCTTGTCTCATAAAACCAAAAAAAAAAAATTTAATTTACTAGATAAGTGAATTTGTCTGATAACTATCAGTTTATTTTCTCATCTATGAAATGATAAGTAAACCATTTTAACTTTTCAAGCATGTAATCAGACTCAAAATTTAGTAATGTGGGTGAAAGTTCACATCCAGATGACCATTCTGTGTACAATATGTACAATGCCAAATGTGAATTTAAATATCTTTTTTCAAGTGGCTATCATTTGCTAAGATAATGAGAGATATGGTGACATGGTCTCTATTCTTGCAGAGTTTATATGTCAGAATTATGTGAGATGTATTTTAATGATAGCAGCTAATGTCTGTCCGTTATTGTAGTTCATTGACTGACACTTATCATCTCATCCATTTACTCAGAGCCTTCCTACCCTTCTGTATCAATACTTTTCTTTTTTTTTCTTTTTTTTTTTTTTTTTTTGGTTTTTTCGAGACAGGGTTTCTCTGTGGCTTTGGAGGCTGTCCTGGAACTCCCTTGGTAGTCCAGGCTGGTCTCGAATTTACAGAGATCCGCCTGCCTCTGCCTCCCGAGTGCTGGGATTAAAGGCGTGCGCCACCAACGCCCAGCTATCAATACTTTTCAACATCAGTTGAAAACATTTGCTTCTTGGCAATTGATTATCTGGAAGAGTAAGCAAAGACCACAGTATTGGGGGGGGCAGGGGGTATTGGCTTATTCAACAACAGCCAGTCCATTCCCTATTATCAACTTTTCTCACTGTGGCCAGGACACACGACAAGAAGAAACATACAGAAGGAAGAATTTTTTTTGACTTAAAGTTCTAAGGAATATAGTCCATTGGAGAAAGGCATAGTAACAAGGATTTGAGGTAGCTGCTTATATTTGTCCAGGCAGGAAGCAGAGAAAGATAAACTCTAATGCTCAGTTGACTTTCACCTTTTAATTTATGCAAGGACCCCAGCTCATAGAATAATGCTGTTCACAGTCAGGCTGAGTTTTCCCTTGTCAATTAAACCTTTCTGGAAATATCCCTGTACACATAACTTTTGTTTCCATGGTGATTCTAAATCTCATCACGTTAACAAGGAAGACTAACAACCACAACCTTCTAGCTTGCTCTTCTAAACTTTAGAAACTGGCAAATAAATTGCTTCAGACTCCCTTGCAGCTAGGGTACTAACATGAGATTAGTGGTGTGATGATAAAAAAAGAATGTGGACCCCCTGATATTTAGTTTTCAAGTTTCTAAAGTGACTCCCAAGCAACCAGAATGAGTTTCCTTAAATGTGCATTAATTTGAAAAGATGCTAACAATCAGAAACTGGCTTCAGTGTGTGGTTTAATTTCCAGCAGTCAAATGCACTGATTCAAGGTATGTTTCTGAAAGTGGGAAACATAATGTTTTACCTGTATTTGGAAAGATGAGGTCTTCTGGCAAACACCATGGTGAGAGGATCTGATTCTTCTGGGAGGAGTGCTAACATTTATTTGTGGTTTTACAAAGACTGGCAGGTGGTATGTATGTTTGTGTTTCCACAATAATAACACTAATGTGAGTTGTGCATTCTTCTAGACATTGTTTTTCCTGGAAGGTGTTTCTTGCTAAAACTTGTTCCCTGGCTTTGAAAGATTTGTGATCTAATTTGTATCCAATTCCTTACTACTTAAACTAGCCCAGTGATGTCCAGTTGCATAATTTGTGAGCCTCAGAGCAAAATGAAAATGTAGATTTCTGGTTCAACTCCAGAGACAAAATATCATTTTCTGTACTAAACTATTATGCTGCCACTGCTTCCTCTTCTCCCTTTGGCCCCTTCTTCTCTTCTCTCCCTCCACTAGCCATGGTGTTTTCTAAATTTGCTGATTTGTAGCCCAGACTGGCCTGGAACATATGATCTTTCTATCCTAGCCTCCTGAGTGCTAGGGTAATAGGCATACAATACCACCCCCAATTTAATTTGCTTTTTAATGTCAGTTTAAGGAAAAAAATGAAAATTTAAATTCTTGCGATGAATTAGATTATTCATCTTTATATTATACAAAGGAGTTTTAAATGCAAATATAACAGTATTTCATTCATACGTGGAATCACCAAAATTACCTAATTGGAATTTCATGTCTCCTACATCCATATGTATTTGTGATGCCACAACTGTGTAAACTCAGCACAAACTCAACTGTTTTATTTCCCTTCTTCATATGTATACATTCTAACAATATTCTCTGCCTTCTGCTTACTGATAAGTAAAGAAGAACTTAAAAAGAAAGAACTCTAGATTGCTCTTTGTATGTTTTTTTGGGAAAATGATTGGCCACAGGAAAGAAACATGAGCAAGAAGGGATGTGATAGGATTCTTTGCTTGTGTGTATTTTTTGGATGTTACCACTTTCTTTTTGCACCTGCAGCAAATTCCAATTCAACTGGAGATCATATTATACTAAAATTGTCAGCACCTTGACTCAGTCATAGATGCAACATGCTTGTGTGCTCTGACTCACTACGCCTCATACATCCACCAATGTCTTCTATTCCAGAGGCATCATGCATATGATATACAAATGGGTGGCAAGTAAGAAAGGACATGTATAGTCTTTGCCTCTGTGTATGTTCTGTTGTGTCACTAGACTTAATTTAGAAATCAAATATTTAAGCAAAAATGTGTCAGGAATTTCTAGACTTTCTGACTGCAAATCATCAATCAAAACCAAGGGATTTCTGGCATTTTCTGTAAAACAATCATTATTCAGAACATTGAACATCCTCATCCTCTGGGCATCACATACTGTTGTGACCATTAGAGATGCCCAATACATTTATAAATTCCAGCAAAAACTTGTTATTCTTGACCAATTCCTAGAGTACACTTCAGTGTCTACATCTATGAACCTTAACCATTACAGATGCCAACTATGTTTTTTGTTAGTAATTATAAAGCAGAGAAAAAAAAGAAGAAGAAAACCTACAAAGTTGAGTTTAAAAACTTTCACAATTTCATACCCAGGAAAGCAGAATTATGGTTTTTCACCCTATTGTCAGAAAAGAAATTTTGTCTATGTTGATTGTAAAACAAATGAGAGGGATAATTGCTAAGGTGATTACTTGGGCTTTTATATCTGTGATGCTGTGAAATACGTTCAGCCTAGTTTCTTGGCATATGATTGTCCTTGAGATCTTCAAAATAATGTGTCTTTTTGTATGCTAACAACTGACTTGATGCCTGGAAGCCGCTAGGTACATTCAGTGTGGGGCTCACCATCAGAAAGATGAAGGCAAGGTTACAGATTGAGACTTTTAGCCCCATCCTCCAGCCTCTAGGGGGTTGTGTAGAGTTGAAGGTGAATTGAGCACCAGTTTTATTAAGTATACTATATAACAAAGCCTCCATAAACCCCTCAAAGGACAGGATTCAGAGAACCTCTCAAGAGATGAACACATGGATGTTACTGAGTAGTGGTATGCTAGAAGTACAAGGAAGTTCTGCACCCTTTTGTCAATCTTCTCATCTAATTCTCGTAAGTATTCCTTTAATATTATTTATAATAGACAGATAAGTTAATTGTCTCTGAGTTCTTTAAACCACCCCTGAAAATAATTGAACCTAAAAAAGAGTTAGGGAAATGGAAACCTGTAATTATTGCCACTCATAAGCACAGATTAAACAACCTGGAATCTGCTATTAGCATCCAAACATGACTACTGATTGAACCTTCACCTCTCAGATTTGATGCTATTGGGCATATTAGTGTGAGAACTGAACTGAACTATAGGATATCCAGCTGGCATCTCATGCTATAGTAGTGGCTTGTTAAATGAGTGTGTGGGGGGATCTTCACACTTGTGGTATCAGAGTGTGCTATGACACCAAAGAAGAAACTGAATTTGAGTTGTTTTTCTATTTAGTGTCACATACAAATAAATTATAGTTGACATCAGATGGCAATAAGATTTTTTTAAGCACATACAGGGATGGAGAGAGGCTCAGTGGTTAAAGAGTACATACTGCTCTTGAAGAAGATCTAAGTTGATTTCCCAGGACTCCTGTTACAACCACCTGTAACTGCAATGACATTTTGTTGGTGCTTTAACAGATAAAGCTTGCCTGACTAGTTAGCCACAGAGACCAGGTAGTGGTGGTATACACCTTTAATCCCAGCACTCAAAAGAAGAGACAGGCAGATCTCTGTGAGTTCAAGGCCACCCTGGGCTACAGGAGATTGAATCTGTCTAAAAGAGAAACAGAGCTCACACAAAGGTGCTCTCAATACTTGGGTCACATGCCTTTAATCCCAGTACTAGGGACGCGGAGACAGGAGTGATATGGCTGGACACAGAGAGGAATATAGGGCAAGAGGAGACAGGAGCTCAAATGAAATCTGAGGATTCCATCTGAGAGGCAGTCTGAGGTTTCAAAGAGACAGCATGCAGTCTAAGGATGCAGTCTGAGGACAGCATTGCCCCTTTGGTCTGAGCATTGGTAGAGGTAAGAACTCTAGTGGCTGGCTACTCTACTTCTCTGATCCTTCAGCTATCAGCCCCAATAGCTGACTCCAAGTTTTTATTTTATTTTTTATTTTTGGTCTTTATGAGACAGGGTTTCTCTGTATTGTTTTGGAAGCTATCAGTCCAGCCCGGCCTCGAACTCACAGAGATCCGCCTTCCTCTGCCTCCCAAGTGCTGGGATTAAAGGCGTGTGCCACCACCGCCCGGCTCCCCAAGTTTTTATTATTAATTACAAAGAGAAATCACTTCCGGGGATCTTATGCTCTCTTCTGGACTCCATGGACAAGTGCACTCATGTACACATATACACATAATCAAAAATAAAGTACTTTAAAAATAATAAAATGCTTGTTGGGGCCAAGAATTGATTTTTTTTCTCTCATGTTAAACCAAAGGGAAGTAATTATAATCATAGATGAATTTTCCTAAACTAATTGTAAACTAATTAATTAATCTACTCAGTTATTGGGGGAAGTTAAATTTTTATCTCTCCCACTTCTGGAAATTAGCAGTTAGGTCTTAGGAAAGGACCTACTGATACTATAAAAGATAATTTTTGTAAAACAAAAAGCTTCCACAACAGTATATTAGAGCTGAGGCCTGAATTTTCTAGGACTCTCACTTAAATTACTTATTCAGAATTTATGGTGGAATTTTGGATGAGAGGGTGAGACAGGATCTCATTTTGTGGACGAAACTGACCTGGAACCCACTGTGTAGCTTATACTATCCCTGAACTCTTGGCAGTCCTACCCTTGGCTGAGATTATAGGCATAAACCACCATACCCATCTGATACTGGAACATTTCTAATGACTTGTATATATAGTTGGTCTGGAAGAGAGAGGAAGAAACATAACATTAAGACTAGATTAAGTGTTTCCAATTTAAACAATTAACAAACAGTCCAAACCAAAGTCTTGGACCAGTATATTCCAAGATAGTTTTCCTGGTTCTGAGGCTCTTATTACACCTTTATTTTCACATCTTAAATTCCAGGAAAACTTCACCCAATAACCTTTTTATTGACACTCAACTCTCCCGAGATTTGATCTTCATGCTGTATCTTCATTTCAGAGACCAGAAAAAAAAGCTGTTCTCAGATGTCTAAATATGGATTGGCCCTTGTATTTCTTTAGTTTCTCAATCACATGTGTTTTTCAGTTTTGATACTTTAAATGTATAGCACAGACATCAAGGGAAACCATACAGTGTGGGTTATTCAATTCTTTCTAGAGACAGCCTGATTAACATTTTACTTCAATTATTTCTACAAGTTTTTTTCTATGAATATATTACATAGTGGAAATTGTGTCCTATTTTTTCACTCTGCAATGTAGCAAAAGCTCCCATGACAATTAAAACTTTTCATATACATTGTCACAGTCACTGTTCTGTTGCTGTGAAGAGACACCATGACCAAGGCAACTTTTACAGAAGAAATCATTGGAACCCCCAGGGTTGCTTACAATTTTAGAGGGTTAGTCCATGATCATTATGTCAGAGAGCATAGTGGCAATCAGTCAGGCATGGTGCTGGGGAAGTAGCCCAGATCAATGTCCTAGTCCACAGACAGCAGGCAGAGAGACACTGGGCCTGGCATGGGCTTTAAAAACTTCAAAGCCTAACCCCGGTGACACGCTTCCTCTAGCAAGGCCACACCTGCTAATTCTTCTAATCTCAAACAGTTCTACTGCCTGATGACTAAGCATTCAAACAGATGAACCTTTTTATTCAAACTACCACAGTTATTTTAATGACTGTAGAATACACTGTGGTAAAGATCTAGGATGGTCTACCTATTTTCTGGTGTTAGACGGCAGACTGTCACAAACTTTATAGTATTATAAATAGCACACTGAGAATTTTTTGGTTGGAAACCTTTGTCTATTTAGAATGAAATTCTTAACACTAAAAATATTCTAGTTTTTTTAGTTTATTATTTTTAAAAGAACAACAATTACTGACTCTTGACATATTTCTTCTCCAGCAGAAAATTACATGTAATATTCTAGTGGCCCCATTTGCTCTTCCCAAATTTTTTTTCTGACCTGTTAACTCACCTTCATCTCAAAGATCATTTTCTTAGGGAAGCCTTTCCAAACTGTTTGGTTATGATTTTTTTTAGATCTTGTGTTGTGTCATTTATTTTTTTTTCTATAGCATGTATCTCTAGCTATAATAGTCTTCTTCCCTTAGAGGAGAATACTGCAGTCATCTGGATTAGAAAGCATTATAATTTATAATTATACAGGATGCTTCATGTGATCCCATAAGTATCCCTATGATATGATAGGTTAAAGCTTGAGATTTAAAGGACTGCAGAGTTGTGTCTATTTAAACGCTTGTTCTTGCAGAGGACCAGGGTTTAGTTCTCAGAATCCTCATAACTCTAGTTCCAGGATATCTGATGCCCTCCTTTGGCCTCTGTGGGCACCAGGCATACATGTGATGTACATACATAAATGCAAGCAAAACACAAACATAGATCTAAGAATAACAACAAAAAATAACTTGATATTTTAATATGAGCAGTCAAAAATATTTTTGTTCCAGGCATTACTTTATGGACTGGGAAGACCAAAGGAAAAACTACAAACATAATTCCTGTGTCATGGGGCTTAAAGTCTACAAAAGAGGTCAACTAACTTCCCATTAAGGGACACATAGTTACTATTTTAGGTTTTATCAGATAATATGATACAATTAAAAAATCACTAATGGATAAAACATAAACAGGAGTGTGGTTGAGCTCTAGTTTAAACAAAGGTTGTGGTCTACATTTGACCCAGGGCTCATCATTTATTGATCTCTGTTCTAACGTCTAAGAGACATTATTAAGCAAGTTATTTGAAGTAATTACTTTAAAGTCAAAGGACTGGATGCTATAAAATCCCATCACACAATTGCCAGATCTAGTCTGGAGAGAAGAATAAAGGTTACTTTGGGGAAAATGACTGTTTCAGTTACTGTTGTATTGCTGTGAAGAGACACCATGGCCAAGGCAACTCTTACAAAAGAAAGCATTTAGTTGGGAGCTTGCTTATAGTTTGAGAGGTTTAGTCCATCATCGTCATAGCCAGGGAGCATGATGGCAAGCAAGTATGTCGTCCTGGAAAAGTACCTGAGAGGTCTACATCCTAATACATAGGCAGAGAAACAGATTGGCATGGGCTTTTGGAAATCTCAGATCCCACCCTAGTGACACTTTTCCCAACAGTGTCACACCTCCTAATCCTTTTAATCTTTTCAAATAGTGCTACTCCCTGGTGACTAAGCATTCAAATATATGAGCCAGTGGGGACTATTTTTATTCAAGCCACAATGACTTTAAAATTTGAAGAATATCTACCTCAGAGTAATATAAATGATAATAAGGTGAATAGAAAAATTAGTATTGAGCTTCAAAATTGATAGAACAAGATAAATTTGTGTAAGCATAGTATAAAGTGAAAGGACAGACCAAGAGCATGATGAAGAGTTGCTAAGAACTAAAGAGGAGTTATCAGTGAGATGTAACAGTAGCAAGAAGTTGAAAACATACAGATAGTCTAATCTACTCTTCAGTTTGGTTTGAACATTCATTGATACATGAAATATGGAGATTGGAAAATGAAAACCTAAGAATTATGAAATCCTCAGTTTCTGAAGGATACCATTTCTAAAGGATAAATAGAAGAATGGGCTGAGATGTGGGGAGGAATATAATGTAGAGAGAGAACAGAAGTAAAGGAATGAGATAAGTAAAAGAAATAAGAACACATTGTAGGCACAAGAGGCACTCAGTGTTTTGACAGAGGGTTACAGTGTATGATAAAGCAAAGGGGAGGAGTCTTAGTTACTTTTCTATCACTGTGAAGAGTTACCATGACCAAGGCAACTTATAAAAAGTAGTACAAGCTTGCAGTTTCAGAGAGTTGAGGCCATTACCATCGTGGCAGGGAGCATGACAGTAGGCTGTCAGTCATGGCATTTGAACAGCAGCTAAGAACTTCATGTGAACCCTAAGCGTGTGCATGCATGTGTGTATGCGACAGAGAGAGACAGAAAGGAAGAGGCAGGAGAAGGAGAAACCATTCTAACTGGGAATGTCTTTGACTTTTAAAACCTCAAATCCCTCCTTAGGGTTTTTATTTCTCTGAAAAGACACTATGACCATGGCAGCTCTTATAAACGAAAACATTTAATTGAGGCAACATATTATAGTTTCAGAGATGCAATTCATTATCATCATGGTGGGGAGCATGGTGACATGCATTTACACATGGTGCTGGGAAGTAGCTGAGAGTTCTACATCTTCCAGGCAACAGAAAGTAAACTGAGACACTGGGTGTGGCTTGAGCATATATGAGACCTCAGAGCCCACCTCCACAGTGACACACGTCCTCTAACAAGGCCACACCCATCCCAACAAAGCCATACTTTCTAATAGTGCCACTCCCTGTGGGTGCCATTTTCTTTCAGACAGACACACACACACACACACACACACACACACACACACACACACACACACATACACATACACACACACACTAACATACCTCCAACAAAGTCACAACTCCTAATCCTTCCCAAACAGTTGCACCACCTGGGGTCTAAATATTCAAATGTATGAGTCTGTAGGGGTTAGTCACATTTAAACCAGCACATTCCACTCCCTGGGCCTCCTAGGCTTGTAGGCTTATAATGCAAAATGCATTTACTCTTAACTTCTAAAGTCCCCACTGTCTTTCAGTGCCAACACTCTTATGAAGTCCAGTCTCTTTTGGGACTCAAAGAAATCTTTTAATTGTAATTAAAAATCAAATTACATACTTCCAAAATAAGTGACACATAACATGCATTACCATCCCAAAAGGGAGAATAATGAAATCATGGTTCAAACCCAGACAAAACCTATCAGGGCAGACTTCAAATTCTGTAGCTCTTTGTTGGATGTAAAGGCATAGATGGCTGTATCCTTGCTGTTTTGCTACCTGCAACACACTCTTTCTCTCTTCACCAGGTTCTATTTTTTGTCTGGAGAATTCCTTGGAAAATATACCACAGCTCTGGGATCTCTAACATTTGGGTCTCCAATACACACAATCTTAAGTTTTAGCTTCACACAGTGGTTTCTTTGGGCCTCTAAGCAGGGACACCCTGCCACACATCTGGCCTCAGTGTTTCTCCTTAACTCTGTAGAAAATTCCAGAACACCTTTACTTTTGTATCCTTCATGATTATAAAGCCAGAACCATGTGACTAACGCTAGGAAGTTCTGCCTAGGATGGAACCTAGCCACCATGCAACCATAAGCTTTGATTTGTTATTGGTTTTTCTTTGTTGCATGGTGTTGTTCTTTTAAGATTTAAAATTAGAAGGTGCAAGATGAAATCAGCGCAATGGAACACAAACCATAGAGAGTACATTAACAATAGAGTTTATTACAGGGCAGGAGAGAGAGACAGGGAAAGATGAGAAGAGACAAAGAGGGGAAGAGAAGAGAAGAGAGCAAGGAGAGTAAGAGAGTGTAAGTGGGTGGGGGTCTGTCTTTTAAAGGGGTCTTTTACATCTGCGTGCAGACTAGTACTTATGGAACCCTGGGCTGACCAGAGTACTGTCTGAGTGCATTCTCAGGTTATGCAATGCCTGAACCTTTCACATGGGCTTTCCTTTTTACAAGTTGCCTTGAGGACACCACTTCCTTTATTCCATTTTACATCACATCTTTCTTTAAATTTCTCATCTCTTTTAAGCACACGACTTGACTCCAACATTAAATTTCCTGCCATCCTGTATCTCCTCAAATTGTACTTTTTGTACTTATTTTTCCCTGCTTGTTGTATTTCTTTATAGACCTGCATAAGTGTGATCTCTACTAACCACATGGCATAATCAATATTAGGTTGTCTTGAAATCTCCTCTGACAATGAAATTATTCTAAAACTCTTCAGTTTAGTGTCAGGCAGATTTCTAGAATAAGTGCAAAAAGCAGCTACATTCTTAACAATACATTGAAAGAATGGTCTCTAGCCCAGTGGCCAGCATTGCTCTCCTCTGAAGCCACTTGAGCTGGGCTTGTAGCACTGTCTTCCAAGTTTCTACTAGGATAGCCCATTGAGTCCCATTTACCAACATTCAGCTGCTTTCTTGGTTCAAAGTGTCAAGATCTTCCACATTCCTCAAAACAAACAAACAAAACAATTAGTCAGCATTGTCAGATCTGTCACAGCAATAGCCCCACTCCAGGTACCAACTTCTGTCTTATTTCCTTTTCTATTGCTATGAAAAGACATGATGACAAAGGCAACTTATAAAAGAAAGCATTTAATGGGGGCTTAAAGCTCTGGAGGTTGAGTTCATGACCATCATGGCCAAGAGCATGGTGGCAGACAGGCATGGCACTGGTGCAGTAGCTAAGAGCTTATACCTGACCCACAAGCATGAGGCAAAGAGAGAGAGCTAATAGGGAATGGCTTTGAAACCCCGAAGCCCATCTTCAGTGACACACCTCCTCCAACAAAGCATTACCCAATCCTTCCCAAATAGTTCTACCAAATGGGGAGCAAGCATTCAAACATATGAGCCTATTGGGCCATCCAAACCACCATAGACGGCATTTTGAGTTGTTTGTGGTGTTTTTGGAGGGTGAGGTAGGGTCTCTCTGTGTAACCCTGGTGGGCCTAGACCAGGCTAGCCTCCAACTCCTAGATCTCTGCCTGCCTCAGGCCTCCAAGTGCTGGGCTCAAAGGCATGTACTACCATACCCACTAGAGTTTAGTAGCATACATTTGAAAGAGCTATTGCTCAGTTGGTTTCCTCAGTAATCTAGAAAAGGATGCAAGTGAAGTCTCAGTGATCCTCAGTCCCTAGCACAGGGAAACGTGACTCCATTACTCCCTAGAAGTTTTAAAGGATTTAAGAAACTCTAAAGTAGTTTCTACATCAATAAAAATGTTACAAAGTTGGCATATGAACAGGAATTGTTTGTGTCTAAGGCTTAATTGATTCAATAATACCAGTTCAACCGTTTTCATTTATATTAAACATGCATTTTATTACTTAGTTCTAATCTTTTTGTGTTACTACTTTAAAGTTTTATTAATGCCCCGGTATTCCTAAAGCCCTGTATTAGATACTGTGGGTGATTCTTAAAAGTGCTGTAAGTCACAGCCAAGACTCAAGCAGTGTTGTTGACCAGTGGGTTGTAAGTTTCTTGACACTGGGAATCATACTTGGTGTTTCCTTTTTACTTTGCACAGCACCAAACATCATTTGGTTGTAGCTGCAGAAATCTCTCTCTCTCTCTCTCTCTCTCTCTCTCTGTCTCTCTCTCTGTCTCTCTCTGTCTCTCTCTCTCTGTCTCTCTGTCTCTCTCTCTGTCTCTCTGTCTCTCTCTCTGTCTCTCTCTCTCTGTCTCTCTCTGTCTCTCTCTGTCTCTGTCTCTCTCTGTCTCTCTCTCTGTCTCTCTCTGTCTCTCTGTCTCTCTCTCTCTGTCTCTCTCTCTCTCTCTCTCTGTCTCTCTCTCTCTCTCTCTCTCTCTCTCTCTCTCTCTCTCCTCTGCTTTCACCATTTGGTGAGTAAGTAGTGCCCAATCTGGCCACTTCTGTACGACTTGAACAAAACATGCAACTATCAGAGCCAGTCAATATTCTGAAGCAATCGCCTTCATAACAGCAGTGTTCAGCTTGTTGAAGGAAGAAGTCTTGTGTAAAGGCCATATTGCCAGTGTGCTACCTTGCTGCCTTGTTCTTTGAAGTTTATAAAGAACTGTTGTATACCTTTATTTTCACAACAAGAGAGAGAGAGAGAGAGAGAGAGAGAGAGAGAGAGAGAGCAAGAGAGAGCAGTAGGAAACTACCCTATAGTCTTCCAGAACCCTTTTTAAAAAAATATTTGCTTCCCTAAATTAAGTATATCAAATCTATTTCAAGACTTAATTTATTAAAGGCTTTCGAATCTAGCCTATAGCTTTTCTTTACCTCTTTACCTTATCTCCTGTACTCATTCTGAATGAACTCACTATCTGTGTAGTTAGCCTGTATAATACTATTGTGTGGGAAAGGTTATATCTTGTAATACGTTAGTCTGCCATCGATACCTCAGACCCAATATTCCAAAACATAGTGTTAGTTAAAGATTCTCCCTTATATACCCCAAATTAGCAGTTCCTTATCATGCTTGTCTCCTTTGACTCTTACGTTTTTCAGCTTCTCACTGGATCATGCCATATATGTAATTTCATAAATGCAGACTTTACATTCTCCAGCCAGACTTTGGTCTTATCTGTCTCAACCAGTCTCATCCAGTATGATCAGTTTGTTTCCCTGATGTTTCATCTCCAGTGTTTTTCCCCACTCGGTGTCAGTCTCACATCCTTTTCTGATTACTCTGCTGTGGGACCTGCAGTTTAGAGAATTTGTTCTCCCTCAGAGCCTTCACCTATCTCCACTTCCTTTCTTCTCTAGCTGCCTTAAATTATGTTACTACTCTTGCCAGAAGCCACAGCTCCCTTTTCCTGTTCTGCGACTTGTGTAACTAAACACCAAATTTAACCTGGTGCCTGTACTCAGATTGCAGAGCACCTAGATATTAAAAAAAAAAAAAGGCTGCAGTGTAGATTGGCATTTTAACACTGCAAATTGAAGATCACAGACTTCAGTTAAATCCCTCTTTATCCATACTGATGAGAAGGGAACAATGTACCTTATGATAGATTAGGCTCAATCATCTCCACCTCATACTTTAAATGCCAGCAAATTCTTACTTGTATATCCAAAGTAATTAACAGAACATTTCAGTTGTTACCTACCCTCTGACTCACTAACCTAGCTTCTGTGTTTCTTTCTTATTTTGCTTTATAGTTTGGGGAGTCTAGTTTATTTGACAGAGTAACTTTCTAATATTTTTAAAGTAATACTTAATCAATTGAAAAGAACACATCTTAGATATCCTGGGATGAAAATAATATATAGAGAGTAATCATTCCTGAGGATAGTGACCTACCTAAATAGGTTTTTATAAATCTAAGTACTCTAGACTCAGGTCTTGTGAAATATTTAATTCTTATCTTTCCCACTTTCCTAAAAACACATGCTTTCCTTAACAAGGCATAGAAACAGTACTACTTGGGAGAGCATTGGAGATTGTTTTATGTATAAGTACAGGTAATGTATTAAATGAGAGTAGCATAGTAGCTGAGAGTCAGGCTCTGCAGCCCAGTTTCCCTTTGCCTGCTCTATAGTTTTTGCTAAGTTACTTTCTCTGCTTTATTTGTCTCATCAGTATAAGAGTGGCAGTACTCACCTTACAGTGTTGTGCCAGTCTAATTATGGATACTAAATGAGTTAACCCTAGACTGATAAGTACTCAGTAATATAAGCTCTTATTCACAATGTAGACACAGCTCTATTTCCTAAAAATAGTCTTACCCATTAATAACAGAAGAGCAATTTTAAAAGCTAGGAACTATTGGAATTTCAGTGATGAGATGTAAAAACTAACATTTAGAATTGCAAAAGATTGAAGAAATTATTTAGATCATTGGTTCTTAATCAGTAACACGCATCAGAATTCTTTACAAGGTGTTGTAAAGATACAATTACCTGAGCCCCCTCTTCACATCTACTATGTCAGAATAGCCATGGGCAAGTCTATTATAGGCTTCCAATCAAGAACTAACAAAGTACTTTAAGATTTTAGATTTTATTATGAGAAAATTGAGACTCAGAGTAAATGTCCACCAAGCATTCCATAAGATTTGTTCAAGCATCCAAATCACTTACCTCCTTTTTTGCATAAGCTTCTTGTGTTCTGTTGCTTGCCTGATATATTGAGAGAAACTAATACAGAAATTTTTCTTTCTCTCACTACCAGAAAGAATAAGAAATGCTTTATTTATTTGTGTGTGTGTGTGTGTGCTTGTGTGCTTGTGTGTGTGTGTGTGTGTGTGTGTGTGTGTGTGTGTGTGTGTAGCTTGCTGTTTAGGCTAGCCTGGCTGTTTAGGCTAGCCTGGCTGGTCAGCAAGCCCCCGCCCCAGGATCTTAGTCCACCAGTGCTAGGGTCACAAATGATATCCACCATACTTGGTTTTTTTGTTATGTGAATGTTAGGGATCAACCTCAGCCATCCCAGAAAATGCTTTTGAAAGGCACTTTATTGGGCTTTTAATTAAAAATGACAACATTTGCTGTGCAACTCATCCTGGGAACTATTGCACATTTTTATAATAGGATCTGAAGTAAAGTTTGTTGTGTTTTTCTGTGGGCATCAGTCTTTAGCACAGCACTGCCAGTTGGTGCAAGAAACTTTGCATGGCAGAGAACTGAGCAGTTTACCCTCAGATTGGACAGGCTAACCGTGCTCTATAGGTTGAGGTAGTTGTGTTGTCTTAGAGGGTTAGAGCATCCCAAAAGAAATATGCACTGCTTGCTAAAAAAGTGAACTTTTTTTTTTACAAGTTTAAGGGTTTTTGTTTTTGTTTTGTAAATTTTGTAAGCTATTGTAGAATTTTCCAAAATAGTTGCTGGAAAAGAAATTAGTTGCTGTTAGGTTCTTGTGCAACTTTATTATTGGTAGGTTAAAAGGCTAAAAACTATGTTGAAGAGGAAGACTAAAAACTGTTAAAGAATACAAATGGGGAATTTAGTATTTTATAGGATATGATATTATCTTTAAAAATTATTTTTCTTAATTCATTATATAGTTTTTGTTGCTATAATAAAAGACTGATCAAAAGAAAGTTAGGGAAAGAGGAGTTGTTTTGGCATACAATTCTAGAAGTGTAAAGTCTGCCATTCCCTGTGTTCTCTCTCTGCCTCCTGCGTATGGATTAAGAGGTAAGCTCTTAGCTATAACCCCTACCGTGCCTTAGGTCTGCCACTAGGACTCTAGCCCTCTGAAGCTATAAGCCCAATTAAATATTCTCTTTTAGAAGTTGCCTTACTTCTCATAGTGTTTAGCAAGATAATAGAGCAGAAACACTAAGACCTGAAAGAATAGATGGGATAGTCAGGAAGAAGAACCCCTTCCTGTAGTGGGAGGGATACATGAAAAGGTAATGGAGTGGGGTGTTGATGATCAAAATACAGTATATGCATCTATTAAAAGATTATAATGAAACCCGTTGTGTATAATTAATGTATGCTTTAAAAGGAATTAGTGGCAAGTCATACATATGAAATGATTGACAACACTGAAAGTAAGGTGGAGGAGACACTCCCACCACAGCCTGTGGGCTAGTTGTCGTGCTCCTAATATAACCTCCAACTCACTCTCCACATCATCTTAACACCTCTGAGATATATGTCATTTTCTCCCTTGGCTGTCTAGCTCAGGAGTAAGTACTCTTTTATCTTTCTGAGTAACAAATTGCTTTTCTTTGTATACAGCTTGTTGGAATACTTTTGTCTTCACTGATTAAAAAATGAAAAAATAGTTTGATTGTAGGGGAAATGTACCATTGTGAAATGAGGGGATGGGGAAATAGCTAAGTTGAAAGAATACTTGCTTAGTATACATGAGACCCTCGGTTTGATTCCCCAGCACCAGATAAACTGGGTGTAGTGTTGCTCACCTAATATCCCAGTACTTGGGAGGTGACAGCAGAAAGGCCAGAGTTCAGGTCACAGTTTGAGACTAGTCAGAGCAACATGAGACCCTGTTTGTAAAAAAAAAAAATAGTGTGTGTGGGGGGATATTGTGGAAGTAGAATTTTTTAAAAGGAGTAAAAAAGTAAGTTATTCATTAAACTATTGACCAAAAAACTAGAAAAAATTGTTAAAACCAGATTATGGAATATTTTGAATAGTGAATCAAGCTTAGAGTTGGTAGCTTGCATAGAGGAGTCTGATGAGTTTGTTCAAGAAATTACAGTTGACTTGACTTGTAACAATTATATACAGGAAGGATTTAATGGTGAAGAAAGAGGTAGAGGCAATAGGCTAGCAACAAAAAAATCGGAGGACATTAGGATAAAGGCTCTATTTGATCAAGTATCTGATAGATACAAGACTCTGTACCTGGTAGGTACTGGGGATACAGTGAGGACTCTACCCATGGCAGGAAGGAGTTTGCTATGTAGTGTTAGATGACAACCTCTTCAAGGTTAGATGAGTTCCTACACAAAGTTTTGATACTCCACTTTTGACCTTTGCCTGGTTACTAGAGAAAATCCTTATTTACAATGGTACATATTCCCTGTAATCAAACTACTTCCTGAGAAACTACGGGAGGATGGCAGCTGGTTGTCCCTGGCTCTTGATGGTGCAGCCTCAGCCAGAGCTGTTTGAAACAGATTGTACTGAACTTTTTGCTATCACAAGTCTTGAACTCTAAGTGACCCTGCAACCATTCCACCTTGGCCAGAGCAAGTGTATTTCTGCTGATGGTCTAAGGATTGTTATGACTAGTCCAAAACACACACATCTTTAATGACCATGGTTGATGCCAAGAGACAAAACCAAGTGGTCCAGGCATCCCCTTCTGGGGCTGTAAAGCAGACAATTCAGGTTCCCTTAGTGACTTGCCTGAGAGACACTACTGTGCTGCTCACTATCTTGGTGTTGCAGCATCAGGTCCAGTAAAAGGCTTCTCTCAAGTGCTCTTTTCTTTCTGTAGAATATTCTCTGTGTTAGTGGTGCTTGCTGAGCTGGTAACGTGAGGAACGAAGTAGTGGAGACAGCAGAAGAGTGGTGGCGATGACAGAGACAGCACAACCCCAGTGCCAATAGCTGTCAGCAGGCCATGGTGTGAAAGCAGCAGAAGCTGCAGCTCAGCAGTTCTGCAGTGACCAGGTAAAGAAGGGGGTGGTGAACAAGAGATGGCAAAACAAGGCAGAGATCTGAGACTTAACAAAGGGTAAAAGACTGGAAGATGCTCGAGAAGAGAACCTGCAGGCTAGGCTGCTAGAAAAGTTCTAGAGAACTCTCACATTTTCAAGGCCACGGGTCTCAGATTCAGGGCTAAAAGCTGTAACAAACACTGTCTGTGCCAAGGGCTAAAGGTCTCAGTACCTGTGACCTGTGTGAGCACTGGAACATTAGAGGGTGCCACTTACTGCTGCTGCCTGCTGCTACCACCGAGTGAAATGACAATTGCCAGAGGCTACAACTTTAAGGGCTTTTTTTTTCTTCCACAGTTGGTTTCTGGATATAACCACAACTTCTCAAGCTGTATGAAATATTTACATCTAGGTGGATGAGAAAGTCTCAGAGCTATAGAACTCATTATTCACACATTTTAGTTGGCAGTTGAAAGAGAATTGGTTGTTGGCTGTGGTTGTACATTTCTATGATCTCAGCAATAGGGAGAAGTATGTTGCTGCAAGATTAAGGCCGCCTGAGCTTCATAGTAAGGCCCATCCAAGGAGAGAGATGGAGACTGGGGACAGGGAAGGAGAATTGGTACAGATAACAGAAGTAAGTGGCAAGGCAATGAAAGCAAGAACTAATACTTTCCTGGAGTGGTTTGGGGTACTAGAAAATAAGTAGAAATAATGTCAGAATAAGGTTTTGATGAAAATTTTTTCCGAGGCAGGGTTTCTCTGTGTAGCTTTGGAGCCTGTCTGGAAATTCACTCTGCAGACTCTAGACCAGGCTGGCCTTGGACTCATTGAGATCCATCTGCCTGTGCCTCCCAAGTGCTGGGTTTAAAGGCCTGGCTGGATGTTTTTAAAATAAAGGATGTGGGCTTTTGCTATGTAACAAACATCCTAAAACACAGAGCCTACAACAATAATTACTATTATAGCTCACCTGTCTACCAACCAGCTGTTTTCAACAGAGCTTGCTTGTATAGCTGAAAGCCTCCTGGAAGCTTTGCTCTAAACTAGGCTGTTCCACTTATCTGTCATGCTTATCCTGGGATCAGGTGGCTTCCACGTTCTGCCCTTGGAAATAGGAAAAGTACTTAAGAAGACAGATAGAAATGCATAGGCCTCTTGAGACCAGACTCCAAAATAACATATTTGTGCTTCTGATTCATATTGAAGGGGTAGGAATTAGGATGTCTCTCTTTAGAGGAATTGCCAAGTGATATAACAAAAGGTGTGGGTTCATAGACTGGTGCTAAATATATAGAACGAGGGAGAGAGGAATGTAAGGAGAAAGATGAATATCATCAATGTTAAGGTTTAGTGTCCCCACAAAGGCCCATGTGTGAAGTGTTTGCTTCCCAGGCTGTCATTATTGGGAGGTGCTAGAACCTTTGAAAAATAAGGCTTCTTCAGTGGAAGATACTTAGATCATTGGGTATACGTTCTTGAAGGGAAATGTAGAGTCCCTGTCCTTGTTTCCTAGTTCATGATATTATTGGTTCTCTCATTAGCTCCTGCCATGATATCCTGTTTTTACCAGAGGCACAAAGCACTCCAGCCACTGGTTTCTGAACTTCTATAACAATGGGCAAAATTAAACCTTGGCTTGTTATAAGTAAATTGCTGTAGGTATTTCATCATGGAAAGCTGCCTAATACAATAGAGAATTAACCTTTGAAAAGAAGAAATACTTATGGGACTGGAAAGGAAGAATTTGAATGGGTTCGACTTAGTAGTAAATTAAATTACTAGATATCTAGTTAAATTTGAGTTTCAGATAAACAATGAATTCTTTGGGGAAAAAGTTAAGACCTCAGTTGCCCAAGCTAGCCTCAAATCCATAATCCTCCTGCCTTAGGTTCCTATATATATATATCACCATGCTAAGTCTATAATGAATTGTTTTATAGTACTATCTGTGTCTCATGAAATATTTGGTAGTTCTGAATTTGTATTTTTAAATCATCTTACATACCATTTAAGTACTTCTATAATGTAATATTTGGGATCTAACATACTAAAATGCTCCTCATTTAAAATGAGAGTTTAACTGGGTATCCTGTGTGTCATCTTCCAACTCTGCTTTGGTGGATTTTAAATAAACCCATTCTAAAGTGATTTCCAAAAAGATAGGTACATTTGGGGATTAGGTCTGGAAAGTTTGGAACAGCTGCTGTGGATGCTAGGGAGCGTCAGTGCAATGTTTGCTGAGCAGTTGTGAGGCTCACTTTGCTCAG
This sequence comes from Mesocricetus auratus, assembly GCF_017639785.1. Lineage (NCBI taxonomy): Eukaryota > Metazoa > Chordata > Mammalia > Rodentia > Cricetidae > Mesocricetus > Mesocricetus auratus. Next base: position 4,110,074 of record NW_024429199.1, read on the forward strand.
GTGGCAGACTTTTTCCTGGATAAAGCAGCAGTAAGGTTTAGCTGTGGAAGAGAAGAAATGATCACTGTTACATGGGCAAGCTTCCCCCCACCTTCAACAGCTGTGGGAGAATATTCAGGCATTGAACTAACCAGAGTCTGGGCTATCAAGGAAAGCAGATGAAGCCAAAAGATGAATTGGGAAGACCTGAGAGCCAGATAGTCACAGTGGGTCAGAGAGGTGGGACTTCACATAGAAACTGAATCTACAGCCTTGAAGGAATAGTCTTGCATGATAACCGGGTTAAAATTCACTTTTACATTAACTAGGGCTAAATTAAAAGCAAAAGCCCTAGAGACAAGACACCTGATTTTGAATTCTGGTTTTGTTTTGGTTTGGTTTGGTTTGGTTTTTCGAGACAGGGTTTCTCTGTATTATTTTGGAGGCTGTCGGTCCAGCCTGGCCTCGAACTCACAGAGATCCGCCTGCCTCTGCCTCCCGAGTGCTGGGATTAAAGGAGTGCGCCACCACCGCCCAGCCTGGTTTTGTTTGTTTACACAATTGTCCCTTATTCATAAAATTGTCCTTATTCATAAAATAGAAATAGTATGGTTTGTTTAATAAACCTTGTTGGCTTATTAAGGAGTAAGTAAAATAAACCATGTAAGACACTCAGAATATATCCAGTACGTAACAAGTCCTCAAATGTTTGTAATTTTATTATTATAAATACTATCTAAGGGTATTAGTAATTAATAAATATGAGTGCCTTAGAGATTATGATTTTAAAGAAGAAAAATGTCATGGATGCATTCATTGTGTGTTTTCTTCCTCAGCTAGAAAACACTGTGCATATAAATACATCACAATTCTCTACTTGTTAAAGTTGAAGCTCATACAACCTTTATCATTTTAGGTTGTTTTCTTTAGTGTTATTACTAGGAAATAATTACACTTGAATCATTTATGTCTCATTTCCCTCTAGGTGAGCGTGCTTTGGGATTTTCAGTCTGAGTAATTCCTATGGGCTCTGCCACCCAGCCAGTTAAAGACAGAATTCCTCCCAGGGGTTTGTGCCCTGGGAATGTGTGCAGCTTGTTTTCATGAGACACGTTCCTTATTCTGGCCCCTGTTAGAAGCTGTGCTCCTAGTTCTGTTAACTTTTGTTTTTCTTTTATCATAACATAGTTTCTTAAGTTATTTGCACATTAAATTTTTTGAAAAGTAAATGCTTGATTGGGACATTTTGTTTTTATAAAGAAAAATTAAACTACTCATCTGTATTTTTCTGAAAAGAAAAGAAACATCAATTGATGTTCTTATCTGAGAAGAAAATAAGAAAAAGAATGGCTTTGCTTCTAATATTTTAAAATAAGGCAATAGTCTCTATTGGAGTCTTCTAAGGAATAACCAGTTTCATACAAAATCAACTTAAATGAATTCTTTATCTTTAAAAGAAAAGACTATTGGGTAAATCACATGTGTTCCCAGTCTTCTCTTGTGCAATCATAAACTACACAAACACATTATTCTGAACTCAGAGGATAAGGAACATTTGAAGCAGGACTTGCCCTTAAGACCTTCTTCAGTTTAAATGGTGCAATGGAAGACCACACAGTAGAACATAGCAGGAAACCCTTCCCACCTTCCTCCACCTTGATGCTTGCTGTTTTCCTTTACCTCTAAGGACATTGTTGCCATGACTATTTGGTATTGCAGAAGACGTATCATATTTCATGTATTATTTTTCTACCACAATTACTGTTTCCTTTTATGTCATGCCATAGGGTTCTTGGAGGGTTTTGTTTGTTTGTTTCTGTTTTTCAAAACAGGGTTTCTCTGTGTAGCCTTGGCTGTCCTGGATTTCTCTGTAGACCAAGCTAACTTCAAACTCAGGCACTGGGATTAAAGTTTTAACATATTTTTGTTTATAGAAGATATGGAGTATGCTATAGAAAACTTATAAATTGACTGCAAGTATCTAAAAGGTAAACTTTACATTCTGAGTTCAACAAAATTATTTGGAAGCCTAATGGCTTTGCTTTAAGCTACATTTTAAAGGTATTTTAGAGAATAGATACACTGAAAAGAGTATCTGTGCATCCCTGTTCCTCCACAGGGATTCTCTGTTCTGAAACCCTACCTGTCCTGGATCTCACTCTGTAGACTAGGCTGGCCTTGAACTCACAGAGATCTACCTGTCTCTTCCTCCTGAGTGCTGGGACTAAAGGTGTGCACCACCACTGCCTAGCAGAGATGCTCTTTTTAAAAAAAGATTAATTTAAGTGTTTATATTAATTGTGGTGGACTTTCAAATATTTTAAAATACAGTAGAAAAATTAAAGGTGATCATTATTGAGACTTTATTTGATCAATTAATGAGAATATATATTTTCTATGTGAACATTTTAGGAGATGGAAAGATGGCTCATCAGGTGAGAATGCTTGCCTCTCTTCCAGAGGACCCTGTCCAGGTCCCAGCACTTACATACTCACTTACAACTAGCTGTAACTCCAGTTCCTAGGGTTCCAGCATCCTCTTCTGGCTTCCCTGGGCATACATGTGGTTCACATACATTCATATAGGCAAACCTGCACAAAATAAAAATAAGTAAGTCTATTTTTAAAAAACTAAGGGTGAACACAAGAAATGTCAATAGTTGTGTCTGACCCATAAGATTACAGATGTTTTTTATTTCTTGTGTTTTCTAATTTTCTAAATAAACAAGTTAGGCTTTTATAAATATGAAAGTATGTGCTATTAAATAAAACAGAAGTGAGGAACTGAGAAAGCATGCTGATTCAACAAAATAACTTAAACAAGAAATTATACAATTATTCAAAACAAATTTTTACTGGAAAATAATTAAGGTACTCCTAGAATAACATTCCTCAGTGTTTGTCCACATACATCTCCTAGCGTGCGTGTTGAGATAAAGTCTACACTTCTAGCAGTCCATAATTTCAGTGCTGCTTTGTCTGGGAACCCTCTTGGTTAGCTCTCGTACTACACTGGCACTATTATAGCCCCTGACTATATGGGGTACTAAGCACTTAAAACGTAGTTAACCCAAGCTGAGATAAATGTAAACACTAGATTCTGAGAACTCCATACCAAAACAAAGGGTGGGGTAGCATAATACTTTTATTTGTACGCTATTTTGAACATACTATGTTCAACGACAAATTAAAATTTATTTTACCTGTTTTTTTTCTTGGAACGTTAATATAACTACTAGGAGTTTTAAAATTACATTTGTGGTTTATAACTTTAGCTTGCTATTATATTGACACTGGAATATCAATATTAGTCTAGAATAACTTGACAGGATTTTACTTCTGTTAACTTCAGTCTGGATTTTGTTTGTATAAATATAATTCAGAAAAGGATTAATAACCTACTAATGACCAGATTAGCAACTTTTGTGTCTTGTTATAAATATACTTGATACTTCTCAAAATTTATAGGTAGAGGTTAAATCAAATAGAAATCATAGAATTTGATCTGGAAAAGAAAACCCTCTGTGATCTTTTTTTTTTTCAACACAGGATTTCTCTGTATTGTTTGGAACCTGTCCTGGAAGTCACTCGGTAGATCAGGCTTGGTCTCGAACTCACAGAGTTCGGCCTGCCTCTGCCTCCCGAGTGCTGGGATTCAAGGCGTGCACCACCACCGCCCGGCTCCCCCTCTCTGTGATCTTTAAGTTAAAACTTTACCTTAGAGGATTATCACCCAAACAAAAGTGTGTTTAAATTGAGTACATAATGATGCTTACATGAAAGGTGAGTTGCCTCCCTCTGAGAACAATTGTGTTAGCCTATGTAGCCTTCATAAAGCATTCGTGGTACAGTAGCACTCTTACACTCAGAGCTCTAAGACAGAGTTTTCTGAGGAAGAATCAGAGGTCAGCCCAAGATTTATCAGACTTGCTTTATCTCGGGTTTTATAGCTTCTCTTTTATATTAATGGTGCAAATTAAGCTGTTCATTTAGAGCCGGGCGTTGGTGGCACACACCTTTAATGCTTGTCTTTCAGATATACAATAAACATGCCCTCTATTATTTCAAAGCAAAGAAATTATGACATTACAGCCTTCATTTATAAGTGCAGGTGAAGGGATAATTAAAAACTATGAGAGCCGGGCAGTGGTGGTGCACGCCTTTAATCCCAGCACTTGGGAGGCAGAGGCAGGCCGATCTCTGTGAGTTCGAGGCTAGGCTGGACCGAAAGCCTCCAAAATAATACAGAGAAACCTTGTCTCGTAAAACCAAAAAAAAAAAAAAAAACCTATGAGAAAAAGCAAACAGCTTATTTTACCTGTTGTTTCTTAAAATATATTCATTTGGAATATCTTAAGCCAGTGTCTCTTTGAGTGGAATATGTTCTTGAGTTATATTTTCCTTCAATGAGAGAATGAAAAAAGAAATTTAGGATAAATAATAAAGCATATGAATTATGAAAAGTCCTAATTCAAGAGAAGAATGGGTTGAAAATACAAAATATTTTTAGTGAAAATCGGGGTTTCCCCCAGTGAGAAACAGTGATACTAATTCATAAGAATAATAGAAAGTCCAAGTAGGGAAAACGAGACTTAATTTACTTTTGGTTCTGCAGAAACTTAGTATCAGTCTGGAAAAAAAAAGGCAAAAATGATGGCATGATAAAGCAGTGGTTTTATATTCCTGACCTCATTTCTCTGTTCCCCAAATTCCTCATTGACTAAGTTCTTTGGGGAGCACAATCTTCTAGGTGTCTAGATGCTCCCTCCCAAATTCCCCTTTCTATTGGTGTATGATCAGAGTTGTAGCTAATATATATCCCAGACTTGAGATTCCCTCCTTCTCTGATACCGTACAGGCTCGCCATATAGCAGGCTGCCTGTACCGTGTAACTAGTGCCTCCTGCTTCTCCATGGCTCGCTGATGCTCCTAGATGCACCTCACACTGAAAATGGAACAAATGTTTATTTCTTGCCCCCCATAATGTTTTATTTATTTATTTATAATAACAATCACATTTTCTCTGGAACATTCTTAATCCATAGAGGAATTTGGGGGACTCCATTATTATATGCACAGTCTTCTGACTCTTATGATCATAAATTGTACCTAATCAGAATATCTCTATCATTGATGTTTATTCAGTATTTCTGAAACTATCTAAACATGGATAAGTCAAGCCTTCCTGGAAATGACTACATGGACATTGTTTGGTAGTGGGAACTTTTGGAAAACCATTAAATCCAAACTCAAAACTGAAATTTGAGTCAATAAAATAAGCAGTTCTGTCTAAGAATTTCAGTTGCTTTTCTCTGTCCTTAAGAATAAGAAAAATAGCTTCTTTTTTAAGACCTTTAAATAAATATATTTTGGGAACCAGCGAGTTTAATTGTATTTCAAGTATAGCCCCCAAAGTGTATAATGAGTCTTTTGAGTCTTTGGTTGGTTGTCAGTATTCATGATGGTTATTCTTTAACATATTTTCTGCACATACACAGCAGCTGTTTATGGGAATTGGCCTAATTTCTATTAAATCACCTTTCATAGAAAAGGAAAAGTGAAGGGGGGGAAGGAACGAAGGATGGGGGAAGGGAGGGAGAGGGAGGGGGGGATATAAATGGATATAAATTAATGTGGCTTCCAATAATGGTGAAATTTAACTGAATACTTTTCTCAAATAGAGAGGGAGATTTAGGACATGATGTCGATATCTTATAAAACCCCAGGACTACTTTCCTGTTCTCCTGAGTTGTATCAGTCAGTACAAGGGCATTAACTGATAATTAGTGTCTATATAACCTCATAGGAAATTGTATGAATTTATGATGTTGATAAATACACAGCATGTGTATGACAGTTTACACCCGTATTTATTGGAGAATATTTGTATTAGAAATACTTGCATGATACGAAATGCACACCACTTCAAACTTTCTATATAAGTTGCCTATCTGAAAACTTCGTGGTTTGAGGCCAGCCTGGTCTACAAAGCAAATTCCAGGACAGTCAGAGCTGTCACACAGAGAAACTTTGTCTCAAAAAAACAAAAGAAAAAAAAAAAAGCAAGGAAGGAAAGAAAGAAAGAAAGCCTTGTGGTATTTATGAAAGCATTTTTAATCTTCTATCCTCTTAGAGTAAGCATTTTCCTTCCTCTGACATTAATTTCCTCTTTTAAGATTTTCTCTTCTATAGTAATCTTAGGGTAAATGAAAGTACACATAATAATAAGCCCATGTAGATTTTTAGCGCCCTGATTTTCTTAGGTAGTCTTGTAATGCTGCAGTAATTCAAAGCAGAAAACATCAGTTCTGCATATATATATATATATATGCTCTATATATCTAGGCACTTCCACTCTTAGTATAGTAAAGGCAAGATTTGCTCTCTCCCTGGAGTAGCCTATGTATAATAAAAAGTGAATAAATATTGATAATTGCTTCTTTATATGCAGAGATTGAGAAGCAAAATGCTAGAGGACTGTTTGAGTTCTATCTGGGGGCTAAGGACTGGGCATGGCAAATCTAATCTGTTCCTTCTGGTTTTGTAAAGCACTGCACCTACCTTCCTCAAGCACCAATACTTTCCTCTCTTCCTTTTTTTCCCCCTTGCTTCCTGTGTCCCCAGGAAAAAGCAGTAATCAGAAAAACCTTAACCACCTCACTACAACCGCTGCCTGAGTCACCTACCTGTATCTGAATTGTCTGCCTTTCCCCTCTTCTGAATGGAGTGTTCCTAGGTCTGCAGCGCTGCAACATGTACATTAGGTCTTGTCACTTTCCCTACTTAACTGATTGTGATTTAGCATCTCTCCTGCATCCTCGCTCTTTTGAATGTACTAGAAACCACCTTGTTAGAAACAGCCATCAGTTCTCTAGGATTCTGTTTTTAAGATTTATTTTTTAAGGTTTATTTATATTTTTGTTCATGTGTATGTGTGTGGTGATGGGCACAACTTTGGGATCAGCCTGACTGGGGCAACAGGGAATGAAGAAACAACAGACTCATTGTGGTAGTTTGAATGTAATTGGGTCCCTAAGCTCATAACAAGTGGTACCATTAGGAGATGTTGGAGTAGGTATGGCCTTATTGGAGGAAGTGTGTCTCTTGGGGTGGGCTTTGAGGTCTTATGCATGCTCAAGCCAAGTCTAAGACCACTTCTTATTGCCTGCAGGTCAAGATAAGAACTCTCAGCTCCTTCTCCAGCTCCATGTCTGCCTGCTTCCCACCATGATGATCATGGACTAGACCTCTGAACTGTAAGTAAGCCACCCCAATTAAATGTTTTCCTTTATAAGAGATGCCGTGGTCACGGTGTCTCTTCACAGCAATAGAAACCATAACTAAGATATTCATAAAAAACTGAGAGACCAACAGATCATGCATGCTGATAGAGATACACCAGCAGCATCCCAAACTTGATATGTTTATTGTGAACAGTATGAACAAGGAGCATGTTTATTATATACAGCTGACTGAGGAGGTAGGTTAGCTAGTTTTAGTAGGAGGATAGGAAGATATTGTGGTTGATACTTTCTACACATACTGTCAACATCCATACTTGAACTAGGGGAAGGCCTTATTCTCCTGAACCTGAGTCAGAGAAAGGGGTCTGAGGCATTGGAGTCCTTGACATGACCATGCTCATGTCAACAGTACACACTCACTTCAGACCCTGTCTTATCTCTACTCCATCCCCTGTGTATGTTCTGTGTGGGTGGGTAGCCAAAGAGGTCAGAAGAGGACATCAGATCCCCTGGAACTAGAGTTACAAGCATTTGTGAGCCACCTTATATGGGTGCTGGAAACCAAATTCGGGTTCTCTGGAGGATCAGTAAGCTCTCTTAAATGTTGATCCAGCTCTCTAGCACCCATTTTTATTTTTAAGTGGGTGTATGTTGTGTAATATGTGCATGTAAATGCATGTAGTTGAAATTTTCTTTGGGCTGCCAACCAGCTCCCAAATAAAGGCATGGAGACTTATTAATTGTGAATATTTGGTCTTAGCTTAGCCTTGTTTCTAGCTAACTTTTTGAACTTAAAGTAACCATTTCTATTTATGTATGTGCTGCCCTGAGACTCACTTACCTCATCTACCATCTGTCTGTCTTGCTTTCCTGCTTCCTCCATATCTGGCTGGCTGGCTGGCTCCCTTTTTCTCTCTGCCCACCAGTCCTACCTATCCCTCTTCTGCCTAGCTATTTGCCATTCAGCTTTTTATTAGACCAATTGGGTGCCTTGGGGGGGCAAAGTGAAACAGCAACTCATCTTTGCATAATTAATCAAATGCAGCATAAATAAAACTCATCTTTACATAATTTAAACAATTATTCTGAAACACAAACAAATGTAACAATCTTTACTTAGTTAAACAAAAATTCTATTCCACAACAAGTACAGGTGCCTGAGGAAGAGGTGTTGGATGTTATAAGTAATTGTAAGCTGCCCATTTTGGGTACTAGGAACCAAACTCAGATCTTCTGCAAGAGTAATGTACACCCAACCACTAAGCTCTCTCTCCAACTCCAACTGGGATTCTTGCAATAGCCTATCTGGTGTCCTTTCAGTTTTCTTCACCTTTGACATATTTTCATCATGACAGCCAGAATGATGTTGTTGTATCCAAGATAGTCATTTCACTACTCTTCTCAGAACCTTCCAGAGACTTTACACTTACTGAGTGTAAAAGCTAAAGTCCTTATGAAACCTTACCTGGTCTTCCCTGACCTCTTTACCTAACATTGTATACTGAGTTCCTTTGCCTCTACCTGCACCAACTGTACCAACTTCCTTACTTTTTCTTGACTACCATGGTACACTCCCAAATATTTGGCCCAGATTTTCATGTCTTCTTCCTTACTTTCAGTATTCCTCAGCTATCTCCTAACAATGAAGTCTTTCTGCCTGCCAACTCTAGCTCCTGGGATGCTGAAAGTGTTGCTCACTGTAAATGTACTTGCCCAGCATACAGGAAGGAACTAGATTCTGTCCCTTGTTGGGCTTGGGGGAGAAATTATTTCCCCTCCTCACTACTCTGCTTTTCCTTGTTACCATTATCTCCATTCTATAAATGAAACACATTTTTGCTTATTGCTTATATTCTGTTCTCATCTGCTCTAAGATCCATAAGCAGTTTGGGATTTTCACCCCTTTGTATCTCTCTCACATGTTACTAGTGTATTCCTGGAACATAGAAAGTAGTCTGTAAATACTGTTAAAGAACAAATCTGTTTTTATGAGTGTATAACTAGAAAATGACTTGGAAAAATAAATGCAAATTGAATTTGTTTTTATCTTTTTTTACCAATTCTAGTTCATAGAATTCATGTGTTTGGCGTCAAATGAGCTAACCTAAGCATTCCCCTGTCTGGGAATTGTGGGTGTCTTCTCTTATGTAGTGTGAGAGGATTGCACTCTGAAAGAATTCTGTACCTCAGGGCTGGCCAGGTGCCTCAGCTGGTAAAGAAAGGCACTGCCACCAAACCTGATGGCCTTAGTTTGAGCCTTAGAACTTACACGGAAAAAGGACAGAACTATCTTATACACATGTTTTTCTCTGACCGCCACATGCGCATGGCATGTGTGTGTCCACACGTATAAATAAATGATTTAGTCTATTTTTTCTCTTATTGTTGAGATTGTAATATTTCTCCCTTCCATTTTTGTACCTACAAACTTTCTCATATACCCCCCCTTTGTTTGCTTTCAAATCCATGGCCCCTTTTCATTAATTGTTGTTACATGCATGCATGCATGCATTTGTGTGTGTGTGTGTGTGCATGCGCACGCACGCACGCACGCGTGTGTGCACGTTTGCTATATAACCTGTTCAGTCCACATAATGTTATTTATATGCATGTTTTCAGGGTGGATCATTTGGTACTGGATAACGAGTTTGCGTGCTCTTCCATTCCTCCACTCTCAGCATTCCTCATTTGCCTTTCTGTAGGGTTGAGTCCTCTTGAGAGTTCCCCATCCACTTAGGCATGTCTTTTGGTGTTGTCCTTCTTCAGCTCATATTTAGGCAGTCATGTTGATGGAGTTTATGGGTAGTGTATGTCTTTAATCCTAGCACTCAGGAGGCACAAGCGGGCAGGTTTCTGTGAGTTCAAGACCAGCCTACTCTACATATTGAGTTCTAGGTCAGCCAGGGCTACTAGTGAGACTGTCTGAAAACAAAATATTGCTTAGTTTACAAATATTTTGGATTTTTACAGTTTTTTGCTTTATTTTTATTGATTTCTAATTTCTATTTTTCTTTATTTCTAACTTAATTCCATTTTATGATAAGAACTATGTTTTTTATCATTTCAATCCTTTTAAGTATTTTAAGACTTATATGCTGACATAGTAGATGGTCAGTATGAATATGAATATTTGAAAAGAAAAATGTATATATGGCAGTTGTATGATAGTATGTTCTGTAACATCAAATGGGCTGAGTTGTTTGATAATATTACTGAAGTCTTCCATGTCTTTGTTGATTTTGTGTGTGTTTGTTCTGTCAATTACTTTATTGATGAAAGATGTTGAAGTTTCTACAACTGTGAATTTATCGTATCTCCTTTCCATTGTATTAGCTTTTATTTTGAAGCTTTGTAAGTAGATGAATATTTAGAATGGTTATAGTTTCTTGATGACTGACCTTTTCCCATTGTGAAATACTGCTCTTTACTTCTAGCAATGTCTATCCTCTGACCTAAAGTATACTTTGCTAATAGCAACTAGTTCATCTTTATTATGACCAGTATTTAAAATGTGTGTCTTTACTTGATCTTTCACTTTTAATTTATGCTTTTATGTTTAAAACATATTTCTTAATGATAGCATACAGTTAAACTGTGCTTCATTGTCTAGTCTGACATTTCTGCCTAATTAGTATGCTTACTTCATTTGTAGCTAATGTAATTAGTGATGTAACTGGGTTTATCTGCTATCTTGCTGCTGTGTTTCTGTTTGTCTCTCTTCATAGACTCTCTCTCTCTTCCTCCCTTCCCCCTCCCCGATTCCTCCCTCTCTCTCTCTCCCCCCTCTTCCTCCCTACTGTGTGTGTACATTTGTATATAGAGGCCCAAGGACAGTCTTGGATATGTGGTTTCCTTAGGTGCTGTCTACCATGTTTTTTGAATTGGCCTGGACCTCACCAAATAGGTTAGGCTGAGAACCGCCTGTCTCTACCTCTTCAGTGCTTGAACTACAAATGTGAGCTACCACACTTGACTTTGTGTGTGTGTGTGTTTTTTTTTAATATGGGTTCTGGAGATGGGACTCAGGTTTCCATGCTTGCAAGGTAAGCACTTTGTCACCTGAGCTATCATGCCAACCCTTTCCAGTCTTTTGGAGATGTTTTTCAATCATTTTATCTTCTTCATTGATTATAAGCTGTGTCTCTTTGTTTTATATTTTTAATTGTTTTAGTTTTTTATTTTGTGTGCATAAGTGTTTTGCCTGTATGTATGCATGTCACTACATGCATGACTGGTGCCTTCAGATGTCAGAAACAGGGCCCAGACACCCTAGAACTGGAGTTACAATGTTGTGAGCCACCCGTGGGTGCCTGGAACCAAACCCACATCCTCTGCTTCCTTGCCCCACCAGCTCTTTTTGTTTCATGCAGAGAAGCCTGCTGAGGAAGCCTGCTCTAGCCTAGGAGATTCTCCCACAGAAAGCACACAGGGCTTGTGTGCCCACCTTTATTTCCTCCCCATATTGTTTGCTGAACCAGGATGCATTTTCCTGTATGAAAGAAGGGTCAGAGTAATGTCCTTTGGACTTGGTTTGGAATCTGTTGCCAAACACCCAAGTTTTTCAAATGGCCCTTTGTAAATGGGCAAGCTCCATTCCCCCGACCCCCAGACAGGCTTTATTTGTACAAGCAAGATCTCACCACAGCCCTTTTATTTTTAAAATGCTTCTGTGGTCATATGATCCAAATGGCAAAGGCAGGGTGGCCCTCTGTCAATCTCCTTGCTGACAATCCTACATTGTTCCTTATTCGGGGTTCTGCTAGATGAGGCCCTTGGCAAGGAGTCGAAGTCATGTCTCCAAAGGTATTTCCTATAGTACATGCTAAAGCTATACCAGTATTCTGTTGGCCTAGATGGGAACTGTAAGGAGAGTCACATAGTCAGGGCTATGATGGTAAGACTAGGAAAACTCTCAGCCAGTACAGATCCTGAACTTTCCTCTGGCACCAAACTAAGTAGCACACCAACTAATCAGAGCACTGTGTTTACTGCATTCAGCTTCATGAGTCAGCAACTGGAAAGCAATGAGGCTCCTGAACTTTGGTAGCACAACATTTCATCCATGGACATTGCCTACTTGCTATTCCATTTCTGTGATACTTGAAGAGTCTTCTTCCAAATACCAAGAGGAGTTAATCTGAAAAGAATCTCCTCCCTCCCTCCCTCTCTCCCTCCCTCTCTCCTTCCCTCCCTCCCTCCTGTCCTTCTTTACATCTTCTCTCTCTCATTCTGTCATTCCCTCCTCCCTTCTCCTTCTCTTCCTCCTTCTGTCTTCATTTTAGACAGGTTCTCATTATGTATTATATCCAGACTTGTCTCAGACTCCCAGAGACCCACCTGCCTGCCTCCCGATGTGCTCAGCAAAAGAAAATTGTCTTTTGCAGAGTGCCCAACAAGCATATAGCATTGCAATCTGAGGTTCATTGTCCCTCCCAGGCACTTGACTGATCTGTAAATAGCCAGTACTCTTTTCACCCTTTATGACATCAGTTCCCACTAGCTGCTCTGGGATCACTGGGTCGTTGCCACCTGGTTTTGTACCCCAGATCACTGTAAAACAATCTGTACTGTGGTGTTACCCTATGATCTCAATATCACACCATTCTCTAGGGTCTTATCAATGAACTGGTGAATAACAGCCCTCCTGTGTGTGCTCCTTATCAATTTATTCTTGACAGGTTTGGTGGTACAGGCAGCAGATCTTTTAGTTTGAGCCAGTCTGATCTTTATTCCAGGCCAGCTAAAGCTACATAGTAAGAATGTGTCTCAAAAAATAAAAACAAGAGTGTGGGGGGCTATTCCTATGAGTATTCTTCTGACTGAGGAAAATGGGTGTATCTTAAGCAATGTGTATGTGGTTATGATATCTGAGTCCTGCACATGTAGATAATAGTGACATTACAGCTAACTCAGGTTTCCAAGAAACTGGAAAAGGGTTTGAAATATCAGTGCTAAAGGTGCCAGTGAGCTTCTACCCAGTAAGTTATATTTCCACATACTTAGGGTAGTCTTACCTGCCTGATGATGAGCTTTTATTGTATTGTTTGAATGCACAAATATCCTGTTTGAGGACTTTAAAAGTCTTCAATGCAATGCTAGATAACACCTTAATACTTCAGCAATAATTTAAAATACCACAAAATAGTTGTCTTATGCATTGTTTAAATCTGTTTCCTATTTGTGAACTGGCCAGTTTATAATATGCTTCTGATTCCAACCTCTCAACATGGATCAGTTTAGTTAAATGTTTAGTAAGATGCTCATTTAATGATGTATTTTCTATTCTCTAGTTCTATGGATAGGTGGGAGAGAGAGAGAGAGAGAGAGAGAGAGAGAGAGAGAGAGAGAGAGAGAGAGAGAGAGAGAGAGAGAGAGAGAGAGGTCAAAGATATAATATTTGAGACAGGGTTTCACTGTGTAGCCCTGACTAGCCAGGAGCTTACTATGTAGACTAGCCTAAACTCACAGAGACAGTCTGCCTCTGCCTCCCAAGTGCTGGGATTAAAGGCATGCACCACCACTCTTGGCTTAGATTTTATGAAATAGGGTATCAAAGTGCAGAGATGACTGTCCAAGAACTCAGTCTTCCTGTTTCAGACTTCCAAACAGGAATTACAGACAAGAACCACTATGTCCAAACACCATTTTTACTTTAAAATGACCTTTGTTGGGGGAGGTGGCAGGGAGACCAGGTGTCTTAGGAAACCCAGGATAGTTGGTCAAGTTAGTTATGCTTCAGTTTCTGGCTTCTAGTAACAAAGCTGGTTTTGTTCTGCATCTTGGGTAGGAAGTTGTAGTTCCATAAAAACAAATTCCAGTTATCACTTGCTGCTTCAAGATCCCACCATGCATAGTGTGAAGTTTAATCCAGCTCACTACTTAGTATTTTTGTTGTGTTGCTAGTCCACAAAATGGCTTTTTTATTTTATGAGAAAATGGATCTTGGATTTCCTTTCTTTTTCTTTCTGTTTTATCTGTAATTATCATGTGTTTACAGCATATAGGATATAGTAGTTTGAATGTAACTATACCCCATAAGCTCATAGGGAGAGACACTATGGGGAGGTGTGGCTTTGTTGAAGTGGGTATTGCCTTGTTGGAGGAAATGTGTCACTGTAGGGGCAGGCTTTGAGGTTTCCTATGCTCAGGATACCACCAGTGTCTCAGGCCATTTCCTGTTGCTGGCAAAATCTAGGACTCTCAGCTACTACTCCAACACCACGTCAGCCTGCATGTTGCCATGCTCCCTGCCATGATAATAATGAACTTACCCTCTGAACTATGAGTGAGCCACCCAAGTTAAGTGTTTTCCTTCTAAACAGAATCAATTGAAGCACGGATTCACTGTGCCACCTTGATGACGAATTCTAATTATTTTTATTTATATTGTATTGATTAGGGAAATATTGTAATTCAGTAACTTTCTTTAAACCCAAACAAACATCCCTTCCAGGTAATAGAAATTTAGGTAAAATGTACTTTTCATATAGTGTTTCCATTTTCTCTTTAAGATCACTACAACTGGGTATTTTACTAGAACAGAGAGAAATGGACTTAGTATCTGTCCCACCTCTGCTTGTGACCGATCTCCTTTTCTCAGCCCTTCATGGAGAGAGGAGCTGAGTCGATGGGAAGCTAGGGTTTTCCAACCTCTGTGCTGGGAAGAATTAGCTTTATGAAGTCCTTAATCTGTTTTGGAAGAATATTTGGATTGTTGGTAAATTTGTGATAAAGTGAGAACCTTCCCAGAAAGTAATTGTGCCTGTGCTTGGGAAAAAGAAGAAAAGCCTTTCTCCTTTGCTGTCTCAAACTGTGTTTTATACATATTTCATTTAAATAGGGAAAAATAAAACAGATTTCAAGACTTTTTTATTCCATTAATTCCAGATTTTTTTATTCTGTTAACTCTTTGCAGACTAGTATTGTGATTTACAGAAGCATTTTAAATATCTCTGGAATTATTGACGATAGAACTTTCTATATTTAAAACCCAAATATCTAAATAACATGCAAAATAAGTTCCTGTTGCAGTACAAAACTAGTGAAGTAGCAAAACACCTGCTAGAGCAAAGTAATTCTCACCGACCACCTTACTTAGAAACACACCCCACTACTCAGGTATGGACTTCTGTTTTTAGTTGACGTGTAAAAATGTGCATGTGGCCATTCTTACTGAGTCATTTCAAAACTGGCATTGTCCTCTTAAGACTAGTCTCTTGACAAAACTAAAATAAATATGTAAGTTAATTGTCTACATAAAAATTAAACATCTTCTGGGAGGCAATTTAATACAGAGCATATGTGTGAAGAAATGACTACTTCATTGTTTTATTAAAGAAAACAGTGAAAACAAATGTCTTGATGGGATACCTTTAAATACCGTAATAACTGATGTGATTCCTGGGTTAGGGTGTGGGAGACTTACAGCCTGAGATGAGAGCGTGCTACTCTTCAGCAATTGAGAACATGCTTTGCTTATTTAACTGGGCTTAAATACTGAAGGGGTGAGTTATGTGCTAAAATTAGACAATAGAGTTCGTCCAATAGCGGTACAAGTTATAACCCTTTAACAACTGGAACTTTTTGGTTCAGATCAGGACACTGCAATATGAGAATGCAAATCACTTGCGCCACATTCTTAGGAGGCCATTATACCATGACTGTCTGCATTGCAGGGCCAAAGATAGAGTTTCCTCTGCTTATTCTTTGGCCTTTGTTTTATTTGTCCTTTTGTTTTTCTTTCATATGTGAGAAGATGCTTTGAAAATGATATTTAATGCCCTAGTCCCTGTGACCCTTCAGCCGTAAAATATATGTATCAGAAAGCAAGTACTGTGCCAGCACATTAGAATCTATGGGTTTTGTGGGAAAGGTAGTACAGAGAGGAGACAGGATAACTTAGGATCAGATAGAGCAGTGGTTCCCAACCTTCCTTATGCTAGGACACTTTAACACAGTTCCTCATGTTGTGGTGACCCCCAACCAGAAAATTATTTTCATTGCCACTTCATAACTGTAATTTTGCTACTGTTACAAATAAGATAAATGTCTGTGTTTTCCATAGGTGACCCCTGTGAAAGGGTCGTTCCACCCACAAAGGGGTCATAATCCACAGGTTGAGAACCACTGAGATAGACCTGCCAGCCCCAGTGTATAATCTAATGTTCACTCTCTGTAAGTACAAATTCACTTAATTTCTGTGTCAGCACTTGTTTTAGTTAGGGCTTCTATTGTTGCCATGAACAAAAGCAAGTTGGGGAGGAAAGGGTTTATTTGGCTTATGCTTCCATATCATTGTTCATCATCAAAGGAAGTCAAGACAGGAGCCTAAAGGCAGGAGCTGATGCAGAGGCCATGAAAGAGCTGCTTACTGACTTGCTCAGCCTGCCTTCTTATAGAACGAAGGACCAACAGTTCAGGAATGCTCACACCCCACAATGGACTGGCCCACCCCCATTGATGACTGATTGAGAAATGCCTTACAGCTGGACCTTATGAGACATTTTCCTCAGCTGAGGCCCCTTCCTCTCTGATAACACACAACCACCAGGACAGCACCTTCACTGGTTTGGATGGCGATAGAAAATACTAGATGCTGAGAAAGTGTTGTTACACAATCTCTCCTTCAGGAAACATTTAGGCGTGTGGCTAGACAGACACATTAACCATCTGCTGTACATTCTCTCACTTAGTCCTGAAAGGCACACACAGTACTGGGTCTAAACCTTTGTTGTGTATGGCTTTAGGCTTTACCACCTACAGTTTCCTAACTGAGAAGTGGCTTAATCAGACTCAGCACAGTGTTCTTAACCACTAATGATTTCAACCTCATAAAAATGAAAACCTCATCCAGATATTCTACCAAATTTAATGGCAAACCATTAATCTCAGTTATATTCACTCTTTGATATATCTAATATTAAAATATTATAAATTGAGTGGCTTTAGAAACAGAAAAATTTTTGTTTTTGTTTTGTTTGTTTGGAACAGCATCTTATAGTCCAGCTTGGCCTATAAGTCACTATATAGATGACCTTGAATTCCTGATACTCCTGCCACCACTTGATAAATGCTGGGATTAGGTATGCAAACCACGCACATTTGTGTATGGTTTGCCCCCGCCCTCTTCCACGCAGGCATGCTACCAACTGAGCTATATTCCCTGCCCAGAAGATTAAAGTGTAGCAGTTCCAGAGGCTGGAAATGTAAGATGAGAATGATGAGAGGTAAGTTTGGTTTCTTACAGCTCTCTTTGCTTACAGACAGCCACTACTGTGCCCAGAATGTTGTTGTCCCAGGAGTGATATGGAGATAAGACTAACCCCAAGGAGGTGACCATAGTAAGAAATAGGAGAGATGTCCTCGTGAAAGAAACTGTTCCCTTATAAAAGCTCAGAGAGACGCCTCATCTTTTATACCCCATGAGGACACAGTAAGATGGCGCCACTATAAGGAAACAATTCTCAGCAGATACCATATCTGCCACCACCACAGTCTAGGACTTTCCAGAAATAGAAGAAATAAATGGTGGTAGCTGCTTGTTGTTTGTGTTTGATTATTTTTGATTTTTTTTGAAAGGTTCCCTTTGTAGCCTAGATGGCCTATAACTTGAAATCTTTCTGTCCCTTCCAGGTGTTTTGGTTCTAGGGCAGTGCCACCACTTCCAGCCCGATAGCTGCTTTCTTGTGATACCCTCAGGGGCTGTCTGCCCTGTGTCTATATATTTCAGTGTTTCAGGGTACCCCAGTTAACCCTCTTTAACGGTAAACAAAGGTATATTCTAAAGTAGTTAGTCTTCAGCACAGATAGAGACAGAGCACAATTCAGCCTGTAAAGATGCATATGTGCACAAAGCATGTGACACCATGTAGAAAGGAGGCATGTATGCACAAAGCATGTGACACCATGTAGAAAAATGTTTACTGTATATGACATACACTTCAAACACTCCATGTTTATTTCACCTATAAGAAGTAGATAGCATTATCTACGCCATTCTCTTTTTAAAATTGAATTCTTCAGCTGGAGAGTTGGCGCTGCTTTTAAGAGCACTCGTTGCTCTTGCAAAGGACTCGGGTTTGATTCCCAGCCCTTACATGGTGGTTTACAACCATGCATAAAGTTATTCCAGTTCCAGGAAATCTGACACCCTCTTCTGACCTCTGCAGGTACCAGGCATGTGGTAGTACACTCAACACCTGTAAACTAAAATGAATACATCTTTTAAGAATTGACTTCCTTTGCCAGGTGTGGTGATACACCCCTGTAGTCCCAGCACTCAGGAGGCACAGGCAGTGAATTGCTCTACATACATAGCTAATACCAGACCAACCAATGCTACATAGTGAAATCCTGTCTTAAAAATAGAAAGTAATTACTTTTAAAATTTTTAGTTCTTTCATAGTTTCATTCATGTATATATACATTTTAATCATGTTCACCACCCCATTTCCTTCTCATTCCTGCTGCTCTGAAATCTTTCTTGTTTCCAAATCTTATCAGGAGCTATGCCACTAAAGAAAGTGCCAGCCCCCATCCCCCATCCCCCAGCAGCCACAAACTCCCAGTAGTCCCTCGGGGAGGCATGGGGCCTGATTAGCCTCCCCCCATCTGTGATAAAATGTTGACTAGACCAATCTTGGGCATGTTTAAATTTTATTTATTCTTTGATTATTTCATACATGTAGATAATGAATTATAGTTGTGGTAGATTATATTCCTGTCTCCATGTATTCTGAGACAGGCTTTGGTGGATGGAGAAGTGTGAAGGAATTTTAGTAATAGCTAAGGCAAGAAACAGAAATGAAGCAAGCATGTGGGAACAATGAGGAGATAACACTTCTGGAAAAGAACAAATCTAAGGGACTAACAGGATGCACTACTGAAGGCTAGCATTATTATTGTTAGCTTAATTGCTCAGTGAAATTATACCAGTTCTGTAGATTAATGTTTCAGTATTGGAATGCTTGCTTTCCTTTTTTTCTTTTTATTTTATGAGCATTGGTGTTTTGCCTGCATTATGTCCTTGTGGGGGTGTCGGGTCCGCTGAAACTGATGTTACAGCGGTGAACTGTCATGTGGGTGCTGGGAATTGAACCCAGCTCTTAACTGCTGAGCCATCTCTCCAGCCCCAATGCTTGCTTCTCTTAAACCTGCTCAGATTACAAAACATTCTGTAGTCTACTGCCACTCTTCCTTCTCCATTCAGAGTTGTGCTATGTATGCCTAATTGAATTAGAAGGTTATGCAGCTTGTAGCTCCTTCAGGTAGGACTGGCCCAGGCCATAGAACAAGCTGAAATGGTTCTAAGTGGCTGACTGGTGATGTTTTCAGTAGAGTGCCTCTGCCCTGTAAAGGCACACAGCCTGAAAATGACTTAAACTGTAGAATGAAGTATGCATTCTTCTCTGTCTGCAGTATATGCCCTATAAGAAAGACAAAAACTTTATACACTTCTGAGACAGAGAATCCCCCATCTTCCTGTGTTAGCTGGTAGTAGACAGAATACTGGATTCTGTTTCTCGTTTGATTTTAGGAAAATATCTAAACCTTTACGAGCCTGTTTTTAACCTGTAAAGCAACTCAGTAACCATGCATGTGCCTCTGACTCTTCCTCCCTTTGTACATCTTTTTCCCTGACATTTAAAAAAAAACATTCTTTTTCTTTCCTGATCATAAATGCTCTGTGTCCTCAAGGAACTGAAAACTTCTTTCTGGTATATCATGGACCCTGAAAATATGAAGGGATGGAGTCACCTGGTTCCTGTGCCTTCCTCCTGGTTAGCATTTTGCATCCTAAGAATAACTGACCTTATGAGAACAAAACGAGCTTTGAGAAGATTATGTTTCACTTTGTTAGAAAAGGAGGGTACTTACCCCCCTTCATTTATCAACACCTGTGCCCCTAGCTGAGGCAGAGGTGACATTAGAGCAGCTGCTACAGCAGCCTGTGTCATCTGCTCCCTGCTGAGGGCACAATCCAGCCCTGATCCCACTTGTCTTACTCTCCCTTCAGAGTGGCTCACCGTCTCTCCTGCCTAGTCCTCCACATGGGTTCCTGCTCAGGGTCTACCGTGATTTTAGGTTCTGCCTGATGGTGCCTCCTTGCTTTTAACATTCATTTTACCGTGTGTGTGTGTGTGTGTGTGTGTGTGTGTGTGTGTGTGTGTGTGTGTCTATGAGGGGGGGGGAGGCAGAAAAACTAACCTATCCTAGAATATTAGGTCCTTGGTGCTTCTTGTCCGGGTTCTGCTTGTGTTTGGTGGTATCCTCTACCTTGTGAATATAATCTAAAGCTATAATTTTACATTTGCATATACAGGCCAGATGATTAGTGCTCTGAGGGGAAGGTCCCTATAGAATTACCTTGCAAGAGATGATGAAGTCATCCTATGCACAACACAATCCTAGAGACTTCCTATAACTTCACATAGTGTCAGGGGACAATCGACTCCCAACATAACTGAGGGAATCAGTAGTTAGGATTTATTTTTAAAAAACAAAAATGTAGTAGAGCAAACATTTCTAGCTAAGGTAAGTTATAAACCACACTGAAGGATAAATTCTTTTTCAGAGTATGCTAATGGAATTCACATCCCATGGTTTTTAGGGAGGAACCAGATCATGTGGACTGCTCCTTTTGTGCTGTTTGATTTTGTACACATAGAAAATGAGGTTATGCTTTTCTTTCTTTAAAAAAATGCTCTTATAGGAAAAGATGCTTGCTGCATAAGCCTTGTGAACTGAGGTGCAATTGTTGAGGCCATGTAAAAGATGGAAGGAGAGAACTGACGCCAAGAAATTGTCTTCTGAACTACAACACACACACACACACAGGTTTTAAAAATAAAAGGCTATTATATTGTTTGAAAGCACACGTTTTTCAACTTTAGATACCACCCGAATACTAATTTAAAACCAAGTACGACTTAATATATTTTATTTATGTATTATATGTCCCAAGTATATAAAGCAGGTTAAAAAATTATAAGTTGAATTTTATTTTGTTGGCAGCAGAGTATTCTGCCTTACAAAACAATATGAATCATCTCTTACCATTGTTACCCAAAAGCAATTTGATAGTTGCAAATCCAGACACCTGCCAAATGCCAATAATAGTTTTGTTTTTCATTGGCTGCATTCTTCCTTCACTTTGTGTCTTTAGACAAATGGAACCAGTATTTTTGTAACAGTTTCACAAGAAAGAAAAGAAAGGAAGACTTTATTCATTTCTCGAAATGTGTGAAAAGATAGATCTAGTTAGCATCCATAGTATATAAATAAGACCAAGTATATCTAATAGGACAATGTAGGATTTTGGTGTGCCTAACTGACCATTTTCTCACATAAGTACTAAATTTCACTGCCTAGCAGTAAACATACTAATATATCACATGGGAATTCATTAAACTGCTTTCTTAAATATCACAGTATATAATAAATGTATCTTTGCATAGAATGTGGAACTAAAGTGCTTGGAATGCTAATTAAGTAGAACTGAAAGCACATGCTTCATGCAGAATAAGAAAACAGAATCTCCATAGCCAACTGTGAAAACAGATGTATTAGTCAGGGTTCTCTAAAGGAACAGAACCGATAAGATGAATACATACAGTGGTGACTCAGTCCTAGGCTTTCACACCTGAGAGGCTGACAACCCAGGAGGAGCTGGAGCTGAAAACAGGAAGGCTCCTGGAGAGTCAGTTGGTGGTTCTCCATCAGTGATGGGAGCCTACTAACTGGCTCTGATACCTGCAAAGGAATTAGCAGTAACAATAGGGTAATGAACATGGCAGGAAGAGAAGGTCAAGTGAGCAAAACTACATAAATAACCTCCCTCCCTCTTCCTCCCTTCCTCTCCCTCCCTCCCTTCCTCCCTCCCTCCCTTCCTCCCTCCCTCCCTTCCACCCTCCCTCCCTCCCTCCCTCCCTTCCACCATACCCTTTTCATCTTTGCTCCTAAAGGTGTCACTCACACTTGGTTTTCCCACATTAGAGAATTGAGACAGTTCTTAAAATGAGGTTCCCTACTCAGATGATTCTAATTTGTGGTAAGATGACATTAAAATGAACAATCACGGTACAGAATGACAGAGGTTCTATAGTACAAATTGTGTAAAAACCATGAGTTCCCTTTGTAATATCCCAAGGAAGATGCCATTCTGTCTGTTTTAGCCCTACACTCTCTGTATAGAGATACTCATTATTTACCAATATAGCTCAAGATTTTCTTATTTAGAAAAATAAACTATGTATCCTTTGATTCTTATTTCCCCCCTCTAAACACCACAGAATAATCTCTCCAACAATCCTTCACATATTTGAAGATAGTCACCCTATCTTAGAACTGCCCTATTACTGAGGCATCACTAACAAACATGCTTCCTAAGCCAGAACCAGGGTTTTATTTGATGCTATTCAGCAATGGAAATGTTATCATCCCAAGAGTAGACTGGAGGGAGTGCTTCTCAGATGCCAGGTTTTGATGGGTCACTAGAACAGGAGAGGAGGACTCCTAGACATGGAGCTCAGGTAGGAGTCTTAAGACTTAATTTCAACGTGGTTGCAGCAAATGTAAGGGCTGTGACATAATAAACCAAGACAAAAGTTTTGACTCATGTCAGTAACATTCAGCTGAGCCTGTGATTTTGAGTTTGAGCCTTGAATTCCATTCTCCTGCCAGTTTTACCACTGTCTAGCTCTGTGTCCTTGGGCATTCCTCCTATTGACACAGAGGTTCCTAAACAAAGACACACGATGTTTTTTCTACCCATACAGATCCATTTCTCTACCCTGGTCTCCCTCCTCTGACTCCCAGCACCCTCATCCAGAATAGCCTTGTGTTCCATTGCCCCTTATGCTCTGTTGAAACACTTGGTCGTGGTTTTGGTCACCTGAGGCTCTCATTACTTGCTTCTGAAGTACCAGCTCTTATTCTGTAGCTTGGCATGTATATTTCCTGGAAACAGTTTTTTAAAAGTGAAAAGAAGGGGCTGGAGAGATGGCTCAGAGGTTAAGAGCACTGACTGCTCTTCCAGAAGTCCTGAGTTTAATTCCCAGCACCCACATGGTGGCTCTTAACCATCTATAGTGGGATCCGATGCCTTCTTCTGCAGTGCAGTGACATGAGCAAGTAGAGCACTCATATACACATATACATGAACAAATCTTTTTAAAAAGTGAAGAGGTAAGAAATTAGAATGAGGAGGTTAGACTAAATTATCTAAATAGCCTCAGGGCTAAAACTCTATAATCCTCTGTCTTTAAATGCTTAGGTTCTTAAGCAACCTCTGAGTTTTAGAAATTCTGTATGAAGAGAATGAGTTTTTAAGTGGTTACATTAGAACAAGAAACCTGTAAATATGTATTCATGTGTGTAATGAAATTTTAGGACTGAGATTCAGAGTTCATTTAATGAGCACAGTTGTATTTTATAAGTGAAGAAACTGAGGCAAGCCAATATTAAATTATCTGCTCAAACTCCTTCACATAGATCAGTTTTCAAGCCTTGAACTCTCAATCCTCAACCCGAATCTTGTCTTTTGAAAAAGTATCTGCAAGCTGGACAGTGGTGGCTCACACCTTTAATCCCAGCACTCCGGAGGCAGAGGCAGGTGGATCTCTGTGAGTTTTGGGTCAGCCTGGTCTACAAAGTGAGTTCCAGGACAGCCAGGGCTGTTACACAGAGAAACCCTGTCTCAAAACAACAACAAAAACTTTTTTGAAAAAGTATCTACGCCGGGCGGTGGTGGCACACGCCTTTAATCCCAGCACTCGGGAGGCAGAGGCAGGCAGATCTCTGTGAGTTCAAGGCCGGGCTGGACCGATAGCCTCCGAAACAATACAGAGAAACCCTGTCTCGTAAAATAAAATAAAATAAAAAATAAAAATAAAAAATATAAAAAAAAGAAAAAGTATCTACAAATAAAAGTAAGGTATATTGCCCTCTCATAGCAAGTTACAGATTTCTGGCCATAAATTAAACCTCAAAAAACAAGCATCTCCTAGACAAACTAATGAAAATGTGTCCTATCTTTCTTCCAGAATTGTCAAAGGGTGATACAATACTACAGGAGATTAATTCTTCAAGCCGTTTGCTAGGTAGAATTATAGTCATATCAATTGCTATACCCAGGTTGGGAACCCAAGCTCTGTGTTCAGGCGGTTAAGCCATGGGTACTGCTACCCTAAGACCAACTTCTTGGCAAGTAGCCTGAAGGCACAGCTATAAGGTGATCCAGTACAGGGCCAGGGCCAGAGCCCAGAGCCAAAGCCAAGAAACCTGAGCCAAATAAACACATTGGAACTAATTCCCAGGGTACTAAAATTGGTCTCAATTAAAATTTTAGATGAAAGGAGTTTCTTGTTTAGCACAAGAACTACTTCAATTTATAAGGTCATAGAAAAAGTATTTTGATATTTATGCTGAGAATACTTTTTTTAGGAACCGAAATTTTGAAACAATATATAGAAAAAGGCATTAGATTATTTAAGAAGCTACGGAACTATTTTTGAAAGCAACAATTTTTCATAAGATATGGTGACTGAGTATTTTCTGTTTTTGAACATGATATGTTAAATTGTAAAACTCCTTCAAATGTCAGGTAACTTTCCTAGTTATTTGACAGAAGCTAGAGTCATCCGAGAGGAGGAAACTTCAACTGGGAAAACACCTCCAGACAAGCCAGCTATTGACAGGCAAGCCTGTAGGGCATTTTCTTTTCTTTTCTTTCCCCTTTTTTTTTGCGGCGGGGGGGGGGGGGGCCCGAGAGAGTGTTTTTCTGTGGTTTGTCCTGGAAATAGCTCTTGTAGACCAGGCTGATCTCAAAATCACAGAGCTCCATCTGCCTCTTCTTCCCGAGTGCTGGGATTTTCTTAATTAGCAACTGATAGAGGAAGGCCAGCCTAGTGTAGATGGGGACACCCCTGGGCTGGTGGGCCTGTGCCCTATAAGAAAACAGGCTGTGCATCCATGAGGAGCAAGCCAGTAAGCAGTACTCCTGTATGGCCTCTGCTTCAGCTCCTGCCTCCAGATTCCCAGCCTGTTTGAATCCTTCTCTGACTGCCCTCAGTGATGAACTATGATCTGGAAGTGTAAGCAAGATAGACCCTTTCTACCCAATGTTGTTTTGGTCATGGCGTTTCACTGCCGCTACAGAAAGTCTATAAGACAGAAGTGTTTGAGTAAAAGTGGTAGAAGTGGTAGCCAAGGTGGTAGTAGTGACTGAACCCAACTTTAGATTCATGCGGTTTGAATTTGTAGTCAGTTCCCCTATTTACTAGCTTCTGACTTTGGACAGTATGTTTAACCATGGAAGCTATATTGTTTATTATTCTGATAATCCTTATCCCATCTGTTGTAGAATCCCCTGGATACTTCTAAAAGTTATGTCTACCAGGCCCCGGCCCATACTAATTAACTCAGAGTCTCTAGAGGTGGGAACCATGTTTGAGTTACTGGGGGAAGCACAGGCAGGAACTCAATGCAAGAACCTGGAAGCTGAACTGAAACAGACCATGGAGGAGTGTGGATTACTGGCTCAACTTCCATGACTTGCTCAGCTTGCTTTCTTATAGAACCCAGGACCACCTCCCTAGGGGTGGTCCAGGGGGCTGGGCCCTCCTACATCGGTCACTAATCAGTACTCCACCGACTTGCCTACAAGCCAGTCTGATTGTGGCAGTTCCTCAGATGAGGTTAGCTTTCCAGATCGTGGCAATACTGCATAGAAAGACTAACTCTTGGTGTCATTTACTCAAGAGGAGGCCTGATTATTCAGCAGAGTTTTGATCTCCTGTACTAATATAAGAGAGTCTAATTTAAGAAGCAGTAGTCCTGAACAAAGGATGTATTCTGAAAATCACAGCAAATATGGTAACAGAAAGGAATGAGGAACTTTTGTCCTCATCAGTCTTTTAGAGGAGTCTTACAGGGGAGAAAATTGTTTTTCTGGCCTTACCAACTCAGCACAGTGCACAAAGCCACAGTCAGATCTTCTCATTCTGTACCACATGTTGTTTCCAGCATATTTGTGGGAGGGGTCGTTGCTTTCAGTGCCTGCATGCTTTCAGCACATGCCTTAGACCTTGTGGTTGTTTAAATGAACATGGGCCCCATTCATGTGGTTGTGTGAATGAATATGGGCACATATATTTACATTCCTGGTCCCTATTTGATAGAACTATTTGGGAAGGGGCCTCCATGGTCTCTGTTCAGCTCCCAGGTTCTTGCAAGCAAGTCACCAATTAAATGTTTTCTTTTATAAGAGTTGTCTTGGTCATGGTATCTCTTCACAGCAATAGAACAGTAACTAAGACAGACCTGATTACCAAATCTTACACACATATGTTGTCCTGAGTCAGGAGTATGAAATAATCACAAAGGAAAAATAGGGACTATTGTACAGTGAGGTGTCTAAAACATAGTAAGATTGATTACAATGTCTCTTAAAGGTGGTTAATTCTGAGCAGGTGAAATAGACAGTAACTAAGTTGAATAAGAAAGTAGTTGTAAATGATCTTGAAGTGTATTATTTACTTGGGTACAGATAGAGTAAAATTTTGATTAGTAAAGGCAAGATTTCAACACCATTTCTCAAAAACCTGTCCTAGATCAGGTGACTCTAGCTTGTGTCAAGTTGACAAAAACTAACAAGTACAAGGACCAATAGCAAAGTGGTTAAAACTGTGGCCTTCAAGTCTGATTGATTGCCCCAAGCTGCAGGCATGTCGGCTCAGGCGTTCGGATCCCAGCCTGCTTGAATCTCAGTGTTTTCTTCTGGAAAAGTGGGGAAGAGGTTAGCATTAGGTTGTTAGAAGATTAACTAAGTCATGTAAAATGTAGCACACTGCCTATGGCATAGTGTCTAGTTTTAGTTGCTGTTGTTATTTTTGTTACCCATACTTCTATAATGGGTTTGAATCCCAGTTCTGTGGTATTCACAATCCAGCATAAAATTCTGAAAAGCCAGAAATATCTTACTAATGAACATAAGTGTGTGAAAAGTACTATATGGATGTATGCTTCTGTTTAATCCTCTTGTCAGAGTTGGGGCAAAAGGCTCAAGTTGAGGGTTTTCACTGACTTAAGTTCCTGTAAGACTATCCCAAATATCATTCTTTACCTCACAGAGCCTTGTTAATAACACAAGAAAAAACAAATAACCAAGAATGGTAATGCCTGCTTGTAATCCTAGCACTGGTAAGGCTGAGGCAGGTTGAGGTTGAGGGCATCCTGAATTACATAGTGATTTCTTAGCAGGCCTGGGCTACATAATATTCTGGGAAATGTGGGGAGCAGGAGAACCAATAACAGAACAAGCTGAAAAATGTATATGAAGTGTGCCTGCCTCCCTCACGGGAGATACTGGGAGGAAGTCAACAAAGCCTGGAGGCTCCTAGCAAGACGATATTTCTTAATTCAATAGTCTGTCTCAGGAGCTCACTAATGTTCACAAAAAAAGCACCTGTATAAAGATTGGTCCCGCCCTTGGAGAGTCTGTGAGTAGGTTTTGTTTGGAACATGAGAATTCATTCATACTTCCTCCTTCCCTCTCTCTCTCCTTCCTCATGTTCTTTGGTATCTTCATGGTGCTGGTACAGGAACCACACTTTGAGACCTCAATAGATAGACGTGTACACTTTGGGCAACATGGTTTCTCCTGCACCTGTTTTAGTCACTTCCCATCTGTTCTCTTTCTCCATCCAGATGACCTCTGTGTTGCCAGAGTTCTGGTCTGTTCAACAATCTCTTCCCGGAAACCTTCGTATTGAACTGCACTTTCTGCAGTCACTTGAAGGTTGGATCACAACTGCTAGAAACTTGGGGTGATAACAGGCTGATAATGTGATACACTCACATTGGATCTTATCCCAGCTCTGAATTATAGTGCTGACTTCCTAGTTCCTACTAACATCAATTACATCCTGCTGACCCAGACTCAAAATGTGTGAGTAATGACTCTGGGATTTGTTGACTACCTAGTCTTCACCGCAACTGTTTGAGTGGATACTGTTACCCATTTTATGTATGGAGAAACAGAAGGTTAAAATATGGCTAGAAAGTATCTACCAGGGAAACAGGGATCTTTATTTTATTCTCTGATATAGCCAAAGTATCTCAAACAGTGCCCAACCATGCTGGTGTTCCACAAATGTTTA
Organism: Mesocricetus auratus; assembly: GCF_017639785.1. Taxonomy (NCBI): domain Eukaryota; kingdom Metazoa; phylum Chordata; class Mammalia; order Rodentia; family Cricetidae; genus Mesocricetus; species Mesocricetus auratus. The sequence goes on from NW_024429199.1 coordinate 4,138,455, forward strand.
CTGAATGAATGGGAAGATCATAAACAAGAGGAATCCAGGATTTGAAAGCAATTGTACCTTACCCACTAGTCCATATTTGCCTCTTATTTTTAGCCACTTTTCCTTTATCACTACCTGAATCAAACTCATCTTTCACATCAATTATGAGTCCTATCAAGTGCATTATCATTGTTTTGTGTCGACTTCCCCAGTCCCCATTTCGGCTGTTATCTAACTTCAGTAAATAGATTGCCATTGTTTATTGAAATATTTTTATCTTTTCCTTATGTTGTCTACACAACTTTTACCGAATGCCTCTCTTTTCCTCCCTAAGGGAAATTCAATGCCTATATCTCTGTTCTGAGGCAGGGAGGTAATGTGGAAAAAGAATAACAAGGAAATGAAAATCAGAGTCCTGTAGATAAGCCATGTCCTTTCTGGTTCAGTCTCCCTGTCCATTACCTTAGAAGTTGGAAAGGATGATTTCTTTCTGCTCAAACACTACAGTTGTTTTGTTTGTTTTATTTTTACTCTTTGCTCTTTGGGGGCTCACCACCCAGCTCCCAAATAAATACACAGAGACTTATTCTTATTAATGAATGACTGGCCTTAGCTTTTCTTAACTTAAATTATCCCATCTGCCTTTTGCCTCTAGGCTTTTAACTTTTTCTATTCTATTTTCCTTTCTTTCCTTGTTACTCCGTGGCTGATTGTGTAGCTAGGTGACTGGCCCCTGGCATCCTCTCTTCTTTTTTCACCCCTCTCTCTTTCTTCTATTTTTCCTCTTTGATTGGCAGTCCCACCTATCCATCTCTCCTGCGTAGCTATTGGCTGTTCAGCATTTTATTAAATCAATCAGATAGACAGGTAAAGTAACACAGCTTTAAACAAATGCAACATAAAAGAATGCAACACATCTTTGCATCATTAAACAAATATTCCACAGCACAAACAATTGTAACTAATATTCCACAACAAAACACTGTGTAGTGGTTAGATGCAGGGCTATGACACTGTGGGCAAAATCAGGTAGGAGAGTTGTGAGTAGAGCCCACACCACTGTCACTTGTACTCCATGGTAGCACATCTTTAAACCCAACACTAGGGAGGCAGAGGCTGATGGATCTCCATGAGTTCAAGGCCAGCCTGGTCTACAGAGTGAGTTTCATTCAGGACAGCCGAGGCTGCCCAAAGAAACCTTGTCTGAAAAAACAGAAACAAGAGACAAACAAGCAAAAGCATATCAGTGAGTCCCTCTTTAGTTATATAGACCACTATTTGTTGTTTGCTATTAATGTAGTGGTTGGTTGGGAAATTTTATTTTATTGTTTATACTCTTACCTTAGTGCCATCTACATTACCACTGTGTGATTTGCTATTTACAATTTATCATTTTCTCTGTTATTAGATGAAACATCCTTTAAAGCATTCCACAGCAAGATGAGCAAAAGTCAGGCTTGCAAAATTTTAGGATAAATAATTGCAAAGATTCATTAAAGAATAATGAAAGTTGATTCATATAGCACTGCCCAGTTTAGCAAACGTCATTATTCCAAGTCATTTTCAGAGGCACCCAAACTTCAGCATCTATTTTTTTTTTCAAACTATCTTTTAGGGAATTACAACAACAACAACAAAATAACCTCCTTTATTAAAGGCCCTAGAAGTAAAATCACTAATTCACTTTTTATTTCATTAGTGCTAAAATGGAAACAATAGACACTTTAAGACAGGGAACACAGATTCCTTTCACTCTACTGTGGCTTTAACATTTCACCATGGTAGCCAGTCAGAGTCCTTGGCTTCTGGGGCAGGTTATCTTTTGCATGCTGATTTTCTTGAGACAGTGCACCAAGAGTTCCTCCTATGGCGCAGAGTCTATGGACTTCAGCCCTGTAGTGAGTGGAGTAGCAAAGTGTGGGAATGAAAACACTGAAGGAACAATCTCTTCTACAGAAATCAGTAACTTAGTCTCATTTTAGGTTTCTGGCTGCCAGCAAACATACCAGTTAGGTCTTTATTGCTGAAGGGTCACAACCAGTACTTCAACAAAAATCATAAGTGTTCTGGCACAGCACTTTGCATTATTTACATAAGAGAAGTACAGGAATGCATATTTATGCACACGTGCAAACCATGTGTCTGTGTTCCCACGTTCAAGTATTTATAGAACTTGCAATAGGGAAGGTGGTCAAAAAGGTTGTTTTTTTTTCATAAACATGTTCTGTATTGTTTATTCCAACCATTCACAACCAAAGGGATTAGTAAGGCCATACTCAAATACCCAGAAATGGTATCATTGAGATATGTGGAGTAAAATTGGGAGATGTTTGTTGTTGGTAATAGGCTATGGGTGAGAGTTGTTTGAGTATTGAAATTGCATCAAATCTAAAATGGTCTTTTGAGGGGAAGTGGTTATTATGGTGTGTCTTGTGGCCAGTTCCAATTAGACATAAATTAGAGAGTGTCACACTTTTCTGAAAGACTCAGAAGTCAACACTTGGCCTTAAGCTCCCCCCCCCCCCCCGGCCCCCCCGCCCCCGCTGACCACTTTGTGAACAGTTGCTGTCAGGTCTTGCTGTTCCACTGCAGAAAGGAGCCAGAGTTGTCAGCCTGTCAGGAGGAGGCAGCTGAAGAGCCAGGGGCTTTCTGTAGAGTGCCAGCTCTCTGTCCATAAGGAGCTCTCTAACCTCATCGATGTGAAATTGACATATCTTAACATGTCCTGAGGAGGCCTCCCAAGCTGCTTTGCTGCTGTTTGAAGACTGCTCTCATTGCTCAGATTCTATTTTCCATTTCCTTCAGTTCTTCAGCACTTATCTGTGACACTCGTCGGTATACCAGACAAATAGCTCTCCTGCCTTCATAGCATACAGCTCACAGCTGTGGTGTCTTGGTACTTTATGCTGTGATTAATTTCCAGTTACAAACATCTGATGAATATTTTAAAACCTTCCTCAGATGACTTATGTAGCTGACATGTATGGTTAGTTGAAAAGACGGAGCCTATGAAGTTTGTTGCCACAGAAAGCAGATTTCAGTCAAAATGTCATGCTTTCCTGATCTCTGATAGAGTCTTTTGCTCTTTTGACACCTAAAACATGTCTGTGCCTTCTGGTCCAACACAGTCCCTGCCTCCTACCCAATCCTTTCCTGACAGTCCTCTCTGAGACCCACCTCAGGGCCTGTTGCCTATGCAGTGGTAATGTCCTCAGATGCAGCATTTACTCACTGATTTTGCACATCAAAGGTTATATGCTTTGCTTCTTCAGCCTCCCCCACAGTGCCTAGAGCAGTGCTGAGCACAGGTAGAAGCTCCATGGTAGAAATGAACATAATTAATCACCTTGTAGTCGCTATATCAGAAGCATCCAGAGTTAACTCCAAAGTGGGCCACTCCAGGAATAGGTTTGTCAGCTGGTGGCCTGGGGTTTGAAATCACTGTTGTCTACCACCCGCAGGAAAATGTGAAACAAATTATATGCCTTGTCATATGCATTAGGGAATTACTAATGAGTATAAAAAGGAGGAAATTATGGAACAGACAAAGAAAAGAAATACAGGAAGGAAGAAACGAAATAGTTTGAAAAAGGCAAAATCCAAATCCCAGCATTCCCATTCTTGGCTGTAATATTTCCTTTTTTCATGACAAAACATCAAAAGACTCCGTGCAAGTGCATTTAATGGATGATTACTGCCCATACTACTACTGTGTGCAGAAGTAACTGTCCCAGTTTGAATTAGGAACAAACTGGAAAGGCAGCTGCTTTGGGGGAAATCAGTAAACGCAGAAGCCTAGTAACACTGGTACATTGTGGCAGTGAGACAGGACAACTCAGAAGGAAGCTAGCTGCTCACTCATTGGTCATGCTCTCAGTGACTCCATCAGGTTCTCACTTTATAGGCCGGGCTGCCCACTGGCCGCAGCTGAAGCAGTCCATTATGCATATCTGTCACGTGGTCCACTTCATCACCCAAATGGGACTGGAGATTAAGCCACCTAACAAGCCCTTCATACAGTCTGAAAAACTACTTACAGATGTGCTCTTCCTCTGTGGGGACACAAGGAGTTTCCTTGTGCAGTGCCACATGATTCAGGAAGGGCATTAACCCCATCCAAATGCAGGCATACGGGGAGGAAGCCTGTGAAAAGGAAGCAGCTCACAAAAGCTCACCCGGCTTTTGCAAAAGTCTTTAGAGGAACTCCCACACCAGTTTATGATAACAGCAGATAAAATCCTTGGTCTCTGAAGCTCAGCTCATTTCAAATGCTAATGTCCACACAGGGAAAGGAAACCGCATCAGCATTCAGCTTTGACACAAACACCGCTCCTCCTTTTTGTCTATGATTGTCACTTAGCCCCCACCACATGCCAGGTCTCCATTTGTCTGTGCTTTGGCTACTTTATGTGCTTCTCTGGTAGGTGAGTTGTGCTTTTCAGCTTGTTTTGTTTGGGATCTTGAGTCAGGAACAAGTATGCTCACATTCAGATCAGCTTGAATTGGATATTCCTGTGTCCCGAGTTAGAGTTGCCTGCCATTGTTAAATCCCCTGCTTCACATGGCATGATAGTTTATGATTCATGCAGTCAATGAAAAAATACTAAAATGTAGCCTGTGTCCCACTGGTCCAGGCACTGGCGATGCAGCAGGAAATAGAGGCCTACATTTATACATATAATAATTTAGAGATGGAAGACAGGAAACAGATAAATATGTCAGGCAGTCTGTCAGTCAGGATGAAGTACATTGTTTTGTGGCAATAAACACTATCGTTTATCAGAGGCTTGAAACAGCAAAGTTTATTCCTCATCACCCAGTGTTCACTGAAGGTCAGTTGGGTCACTTCCATCCGGCATCTAGGCTATCCAGAGAACCACCATGGAGAAAGGCTAGTCTTAGGTAGAAGATCAAACAGTGAGTTGCACACTGATTCTCGCTTCTCTTATTTTCTGGCCAATACAAGCCAAGGTTACAAAGGGCCAGAAAGTGCAGTCATACCACATGCTCAGCATAGTAAGACAATCTTGGCAGCAGAACTGCCCCGGGTGTTGATGAGTGCAGTGAAGAAACACAAGGTACAGGAGATGGTGTCTGAGGACATTGTTTCTATGGCGTAGAAAGTCCAAAAGAGTCTACCTAAAGTGACACCTGAGGAACCTCCTCAAAGTTGCAGGCAGAGGACAACTTCCTGCAAAGGAAACTGTTTGAGCAGTCAGCATGTCATATTTGAGAAAAGGCAAGGAAGTCGAAGTTGCTGTAGTGAATGAACAAGGAGGCCGTTGTTCAAAATTAGGTCAAAGGGGCTACAGGTCACAATACATGACCTTCCCAAGGATCTGGCCTGAGTGGATTTTTGTATGAAGACAAGGTCCAAGTCTTTTAAATATTTTCCTTATAAAAGTGCATCATAGCAGATGCTCACTGTTGACTGAACGAAAGAATTAATCATACAGATTTAGCAGGTTACAAAGAAGCAAGAATGTGTAAGTGAAAATCAACAATGATATCACTGCTAAGAGACAATAGCACTACTAGTAATTTGTTATTTATTCTGGCTTTGAAAAATGGGCATATTTTACATATTCTTTTACAAGAAAGTATTCATTTTAAAACAATAGCTTTTTCCCTAATTATAAACCAATATCCTATTGTGAATGTTTGAGCAAACCATGAAGACTCAAAAGGAGAGTCCTAGAGTCCTACGTAGGTCATTCTGACAGGTTGCGTTAGTGTTTGCGCATGGACCCCAGTCTTTTCTCTGAGCACAGATAGGTTGTGTAAGGTCAGTCATCAGCCTCTCTGTGTTTCAGACTCCTCATCAGTGTGGTGAAGTAGGAATACCTGCTTTGTGAGGTTGACGTGAAGTGTAACCGGGCTAAGTAACACAAATGTCTTACACAGTTAATACCTGACAGAAAATAGGTGTGTGGAATTGCATATTTCTAAATAGTTATCATACTTCATACATGATTCTATCCTTTTCTTAAGCATGTGTCACCAGAATTTTCCCAAATCTTTATTTATTTTATATCTAGGTTGGCTTCAAACTCAATGCTATCCTCCTGCCTTTCCTACATGTTTTTAATGACTGCATAACATGAACAAATAACTAACTTCTCTTCATTATTCCCCTTTTTGTTGGACCTTCTTTAATATGTAAATGTTGAAACAGTTTCAATTTCTCAGAAAAATACAAAACCCTACTTTGCTTCTGAACAACTTGAAAGAAGCTGCCAACTTGATTTCCCCATCATTTACAAATGTCTTTGTGAAAGCTTTCCAACAAGACATTCCCCTACATAGCTCAAGTTCAAACAGGAAAATAGGAAATTAACATAGATGCATTGAGGCCTAATTTCCAGACACCAGTCATATTTCTCCACCTCTCTTTCTCTCTCTGTTTTGTTTTTTGTTTGTTTGTTTGTTTTTGTAACAGCCTTGGCTGTACTGGAACTCACTTTGTAGCCCAGGCTGGTCTGAACTCTCAGAGATCCACCAGCCTCTGCCTCCCAAGCGCTGGGATTAACAGTGTGTACCACCACACAGGCGCTTGCTCTCTCTCTCTCTCTCTCTCTCTCTCTCTCTCTCTCTCTCTCTCTCTCTCTCTCTCTCTCTCTCTCTCTCTCTCTCACACACACACACACACACATTTTTTTAAAATTTTGTTTGTGTGTGTGCCTCTTGTGTGCAGGTGTCTGTGGAGTCGAGGAGGGGTGTCAGATGCCCTGAAACGAGAAGTACATGCCACTGTGAGTCACTAGGTATGGATGTAGGTGCTGAGAACCAAACACTGGGCTCTTAGTCACTGGGCTACTTCTCAAGCTGTCTCCATTTCTTAACAACAGATTCTAATCTACAGAAAAGGGTTCCAGCCCAAAACTGCATATTTAAATTATGTGTTGTGTGTTCTTAATCTCTCTTTTACTCTGGAATAATTCCTGAATCTTCACTTGATTTTCAAATTCCAAACACTTTTAAAGAAGGTGAACCAATATGTGTATTGGAATGTTCTTCACACTGTTTAGTGTACTAGAGTTATGAGGAGTGTTGTGAAGGCAGTACTTGTTCTTTTTACTGTGTGCTGTGCTATATAGCATGTCTACTTTGACTTTAACAACCTATGATGGAGAATTTTTCTGGACAGACGCTTCCCTTGCCCCACCCAGGCTCTGATATCTTACACCAAGTTACCTCCCTTTGAGGATGCCCTCTTGAGCTTGTCTGGACTCCAACACACACTAGGTTATTTTTCTGCAAAATTTTCCCATATTTTATATAGGATTTAAAACCATGTTCCAGACTATACCTACATCTTCAGCCCACTTGGAGTCCCAATCCCCTGCACTATACCCTCCTCTCATCCTCTTTGGGTTAGACATTCTATGTCAGACTGACCCTTGCAGGGATGCCTTTTTAATCCTTCTTTGGTCCAACACCATAGAGAAGCCCTCCCATGTCAGCCCCTCCCTTCCCCATTCTTCTGGTACTGTGCTTCTTTAAGACTCACAACATTTATATAAGCCCTACTAGTTTTCCCTCCAATAAAAAAAGTTTTTACTGGATATGTCACTCTGTGTTAAAATTGAATTGACACTGTAGGATCACTTATGTGACAGTATTTAACTTTTAATATGTTAGAAGTCATTTTGTTGGCATATTTTAGCATAAAATAACCAAAACTACCTTACATATTGATTATCAAGAATCATATTGAATTATCTTACAATTTTAAAGTTAAAACTTTTCAATGATGAGATACAATTGAATTTAATCTTTTTAGGTTGTTTTGTTGAGACAGTGTCTTGTTGGTCTGACTCTGGCTAGCCTGAGACTCACTACATAGCCCAGGATATCCATCAATTTGCAGCATCCTCTTAATTCAGCTCTGGGTGCTGGGATTACCAGCATAAATAATGACATCATTCCCCTACCCCCTTTAACTTCTTTGTGTGGGGTTTAGTATCTTAATTTATTTAATAAATTGATTTTGATTTTCCAGCAAAAAATAATCATGTTCCTACTTTAATTGTCACAGAGTAGTGAGAGAAGAACAAAGCCAATTTAATACACAAACAGTGCATTCATGCAGAGGAAAGGCCACATGAATCATGGCTCCCAGCACAAATGAAATTTCACAGTAGTTCAAGTAGAAAAACATGCTGAGGAAATAAAGCCATTACGAGCTCATAGTAGCTTAGGCTAAACTCAGAAGAAGCCAAGCAAAGCTGTCACTTTATTGAGGGTATGAGCATATGCATTAGTCTGAATTGTTTAAGTGACATTAAAACCTGCAAATATTCTCCACAATGAACTTTCTTTTAGATTTACTTTATATTTATGAGTGTTTTGCCTTTGTGTGTCTGTGCACCACATACATTCCTTGTGCCTTCAGAGGTCAGAAGAAGGCATTGGATTCCCTGGAACTAGAGTTATGGATGGCAGTGAACCAAGATGTAGGTGCTAAAAGCCAAACCTAGGTCCTCTGCAAGAGCAATAGGTGCTCTTAACTGATGGGCCAGCCCTATCAAGAACTTTTTTTTTTAAAGCTTTTTCTTAAAGTATCAGTGTTGTACCCTTATTAAATCACTTGGGCTGAAGAGATGACTCAGCTGTTAAGCCCAAGCTCACAACCAAAAATATAACATCAGCTGGCCAATCACAACAAGGACCTGAGGGATGGATAGGTGCTTCAGTTCTTAAAAGTGCATATAGTTCTTTCAGAAGACACAAATTTGGTTCCCAGCATCCACATTAGGTGGTTCACAATCCAGTCCCCAGAGGAGACCCAATGTTTCTGGCCTCCATGGGCACCTATAATTATGTGCACATACCATTACACACACATACACATAATTACATGTAAAATAAAAGTTAAAAATTGCAAAAAATTCCAAGCAAACAAAAACAAGTAACTGGTGACTTCAACTGAGCAAGCTAATAGGAGAGAAAACTGTTAAGAATCATGCTTATGGAACCAGGCAGTAGTGGTACATGCCTTTAATCCCAGCACTCAGGAGGTAGAAGTAATGCAGATCTCTGAGTTTGAGGCCAGCCTGGTCTACAGAGCGAGTTCCAGGACAGCCAGGGCTACAAAGAGAAATCCTGTCTCAAAACAAACAAACAAACAAAAACAATAATTATTGAGTCACATACTTACTCAACTGGACCATTGAAACATAAAATGCATAATACCATCCTATTATGCTTTTATAAATTACATGTATAAGTTACAACTAACCTAACATTAGACATTTAGTTTTCATCTAAAACTGATGTCTCCATATTTGAATTTACCTGGTAATTTTGCTTTTACTAAACCTACAAACATGATTGTTTTCCAACTTTTTAAGTTGTGGTTTTTAAAAAGGTGTAAAGTTGGGGGAGCTGGAGAAACGGTTCGGCTGTTAAGTGCAGCAGGCTTTCTTGGACCACCAACTCCCAAATCATGACATGGAGACTTCTTGTTAGTTACGAATTTGACCTCATCGTATGTTTGTCCCACTGGATCTTAAAACTTAACTTAGCCTGTTCCTTTTCATCTTTTTGCTGCAGGGCTGCTTACCTTTCACTCTGTGTCCTACTTACTCAACATCTGCCGGGCTGGCCAGCCCTGGGCATCTCCCTCTCTTTCTTCCTTGTTCTCTCTCCTTCCACTTCTCTCTGCCCACCAGCCCCGCCTATCCCTCTTCTGCCTTGCTGTTGGCTGATCAGCTTTTCACTAGACCAATCAGGTGCCTTAGACAGGCAAAGCAACACAGCTTTACATAACTAAACAAATGCAGCATAAGCAAATGTAATACACCTTTACTTAGTTAAAATAATAATCTGTAACATAAACAAATGTAACACATCTTTGCATAGGTAAAGTAATGTTTCACAACAGTTAAGATCACTGACTGCTCCTCCAGAAGACCCAGGTTCAATTCCCAGCACTGGCATGGTAGCTCACAGCTGTCTGTAATACCAGTTTCAAGGAATCTGATGCCTTCTTTTGTCTTTCCTGGTACCAGACATGCACACTGTACACAAACATACATACAAGCAAAACAATCATGCACATAACATAAAATATAAAATTGGGCCGGGCAGTGGTGGCACACGCCTTTAATCCCAGCACTTGGGAGGCAGAGGCAGGCGGATCTCTGTGAGTTCGAGGCTGGGTTGCTCCGACAGCCTCCAAAACAATACAGAGAAACCCTGTCTCGTAAAACAAAACAGTGTGTGTGTGTGTGTGTGTGTGTGTGTGTGTGTGTGTGTAATTGGGCTTAGGAGATGGCTCAGCAGGTAAAACACTTGCCACACAACTGTGAGGACACAAATTGCAATCTCAGCACTCACCTGAAAGCCAGAAGGCATGACAGCCTAACTAACTCCAGAACTCAGGAGGTGAAGACAGGAAAAACCCAGGGTAAATGAATGAACATCAGGTTCAGCAAGGAGACTCTGCTTTAGTAAATAAAGTGGTGGAGAGTGACCTAAGATGATCTGACACATCCACCCCTGGCCTCCATAAGCACACATGTACACACACACACACATGCACGCATGTACAATATAAAACATACATCTTGACCAGTTCAATATTATTAAGAATATCTGCAATATTGGGTAACAGATAGCCAGCATTTTTCCCTTTGTGTTCCATTTTTTATCAACTATAACTATAGAGCATTTATATTTAACTATGTATTTGTGTATATTTAAGAAATATTTAGATGAAAGCTGTTTAAGTCACTATTGGGGGTTGGGTTTCCAGGTCAACCTTTTTCTTACGAAAGTAAGGGGTCTGAAATACACTAACCAGTGTGGTAACTTTCCTTCAGTTTAAGGAGCGCTCTGCCAGCCCTCCAGGCTTTTCCTGTGTTTGGCCTAGCCTTAGACTGGGTTGGAGATGACAATAAGACTTCATTTCTTAGGAAAGCAGAGTTTGAGAACATAGCAGGGTTCCCAACCTGAATCCAGGTTTTTCGTTTTTAATAATAGGTATAATGTGAACACAATGCAGCTTTTGAAATGATTTCTAGCGTACTCACACATCTATTATCCTATCTTTGAGGCCCCACAGTCAGCTTCTCCTTTAAAGTCAAGCTTCGTTACCAAGTGTTGCTGTTATCCCTTTAATCATTCTAGCTAGTGCTGCCAGGGCCTTGCTTCGTAGCAAGATTTAGCTCTGGGAAAGAATGCTGTCTCCAGGTGCTGCGGCTGTTCTCTGAATCCTGTCTGGCTTCTCCCTGACCTGGTTAAGAAAACAAACTAGGCTGAACAGCACCCCCAGGAAGACCCCTTAAAAACTCACATTATTGACACTTCATAAGGGCTCATTTTCAGATTGTAAGACATTTGTTGTGAGAATTTGCTGTTAGATTTTTTTGGGGGGGGATTCAAACTTGGTCTGCTGAAGCAGCTCGGCAGATGAAAGCAGTTCCCACAAACCTCATGACCTGAATGTGATCCCAGAACCCGTCGTGGAAGGAGACAACCAATTCCACAGCATTGTCCTCTGACTTCCACATGTGTATGCCTACACCACACACACACACACAAACATACACACACACACACACACACACACACTAAAATTGAAAAAAATCCAAAGTCCCCATAAATAGTCCTTGCCCCTGAGATACAAAGCTAGAAGAAAGAGCAAGAAAGGAAGGAAGGCTTTTTCTGAGTATTTACAATATGTAGGTACAGCTATGGATGCTCTCTTTCCTTCATCTTATCTTATTCTGACAACCTCCCTGGGAATTAGTTCTGTTTCTTCCTGTGTGTAAGTGACATGCTAAGGTCATATTACATGTCAGAGAATTAAGATTCAAATGTAGGTGTGCCTGATTAATGCTGTGCCACACGTGAGAAGCATGTGAAAGAAAGCATGTCAAAGGTTTGGCTCAGCAGTGTTGGAGGCCCCACACTGTGTCTAGGGAACTGGAGAACACCAGTGCTTAGCGGTGTGGGAGGCCCCACACTGTGTCTAGGGAACTGGAGAACACCAGTGCTCAGCAGTGTGGGAGGCCCCACACTGTGTCTAGGGAACTGGAGAACACCAGTGCTTAGCAGTGTGGGAGGCCCCACACTGTGTCTAGGGAACTGGAGAACACCAGTGCTCAGCAGTGTGGGAGGCCCCACACTGTGTCTAGGGAACTGGAGAAAACCAGTGCTCAGCAGTGTGGGAGGCCCCACACTGTATCTAGGGAACTGGAGAAAACCAGTGCTCAGCAGTGTGGGAGGCCCCACACTGTGTCTAGGGAACTGGAGAACACCAGTGCTCAGCAGTGTGGGAGGCCCCACACTGTGTCTAGGGAACTGGAGAATACTAGTGTTCACTCAGGACTTCTGCACCCATTCTGGCAAGTCACCATTTTCTGCGTTTTGCTTATTTGTATGTTTAGTTGAGAGACTCAACCAAAACATTTCCCAGACCCTACTAAGCAGAGTGCAGAAAATCACTTGTTTTGTCCCAGCTGTACCACCGTAGGCAAGGTTCAGCTGAGCCTGCTGTGAAGCCTTCCTACCTGAACAGGCGGTGCCGGCTTGCCTTTTTCCAGTCATGGAGCGGGGCTGCTCTTTAGAGAGGTGTGATGACTAGCCGGTGGTCGGTGTTGTCATTTATTGGTTGAATATATACATTCTGCAGTGCTGTGGCATGCTCTCCCATTTCTGAAATTCTGTCTTTCAGTCTCTTATCTCATTTCCATGGTGATTTATAAGGAGCCTTGAATACAATAATCTAAAAAGTATGTGGGGGAAGGAATGTATCTTCTTTTATTAGGGAAAAAATATACATTCACCTGCTTCTTTGAAGGTTTGACCCAGAAACTGATCATCAGTCAGAGGTCAGGTGAAGGTCAGAGGCAAGAGACCAAATGTCTTATCTTAGCCTAATGAGCTTTCCCACCCCGGCATCCTATCTCCCTCCCCAGCTGCGTCTTAAGTAACTGCAAAAGGAGAGTGTGAACACACTTCTCTTTATGTGTGTACTGCCTTGCACATAGTAGGCAAAGAAGACAAAGTTGGAGATTGGTGTTGGTTTGTTAGTTGCTGTGGTAGCTGTTGAACTCCCTTTTGCATATTTAATAGTTTGATTTTTTGGGGGGGTCTGTTTTGGTGGTTTGAATAAGAATGGACTCCAAGGCTCATTCAAATGCTTGGTCACCAGAAAGTGGCACTATTTAAAGGGATTAGGAGATGTGGCCTTGTTTGAGGAAGTTTGTCACTGGAAGGGGGCTTTGAGTTTTCAAAACTCAGTGTAGAACTCTCATCTACTTCCCCCATACCATGTCTTCCTGCCATGATGACAATGGACTAAACCTCTGAAATTATAAGCAAGCCCCAATTAAATGCTTTCTTATACGAGTTGCCATGGTCATGGTGTCTCTTCACAGCAATAAAACAGTGATCAAGGTATCTGTTCAAAATATTTTCATAGCCGGGCGGTGGTGGCGCACGCCTTTAATCCCAGCACTCGGGAGGCAGAGGCAGGCAGATCTCTGTGAGTTCGAGGCCGGGCTGGACCGACAGCCTCCAAAACAATACAGAGAAACCCTGTCTCGTAAAAAATTAAAAACAAAACAAAATATTTTCATAACAAAACCATGTTGTCAGGACAACAGCTGCCACTTCTCAGGATGCCAGTTTCTAACCCTTCTTCCCTGGTGTCTTCCTAAGTGGCACCTGTGACCTCTTAAGGGTGGAAAAACAGGCTCCTGTGCTTGTCAGGACTGTGAACAAAGAAGCGGAGTGAGCACAGTGTGTCGGGGTCAGGGCCTGTGACTGTTAGGGTAAGAGCAGTAAGGCTTAAAGCCTGACACCTTAGCTTGAATTAGTTCATAAGTCAGTCTGCTTCTCTTACTGGGGTCAAAAGTCAGGTCAGGCCCAGCTGGCTGGTTGAACAAGCTCTCCTCAAACCAACAGTCTGCCGTAACCATGTTTATAAACTGTTCTAGGAGCCATTGAGAACAAGCACCTTGTTTAAAAGGGTTTTTTTTTTTTTTTGAAACTATAGTGGAAGAGATTTCTTTCTTGTTACAAAGGAGAATACTAAGGCTGTTTATTTTACTTTATTATGACTTGGACCTTATAAAGATTAAACATAAGTATCCTTAGTCTTTAGCTTGGGGGAATTTTATAAAACCCGTTTGTGTATATTTTTGACTCAAGAATCTACCGCCCTGGAACCTACTAGAGAGTAAACAAACTATGGGTAACAACAGATTGGAGAGTAAAATCAGTTAGTCCCTGAGCTCAAGGAACCTTGACAAACAAAATCCAAGCTGATCCATCAGTCAGGTCTTGGCTTCACCCAAATAACACTTCTCTGCTCACAGAGAAGCCTTTGGTCAGTGCCAATGTGAGGTCCAGACCATACTGTTGTACCCAGGTGAGCTCAGAACCAGTGGCTTTCTGCCCAGGGTATAGCCTGGGAGGGGGCAAAGGCCAGGCAGGTAGCTGAGGCCCAGCTGCTGCTCCATGGTGAGGCTGGCAGCCAAGCCTAGCGCCAGCCTTTTCCAAAGCGACCCTTTGATAACCCTGATTACATTTCCCTCACTAGAGCCTGGGGCTGATTGAGCAATGGCCAACTACTCTGGGTAACAAAGAGGAGGGGAAAGTAATCCAAACACAGGTTTTATTATAAAATCCAGGGAGTGAGAGAAGTATGTTTATTCTGTAAGATAGCACACCTGCTCAGGCCCCAGAGGCTCATTTCCATCAGTTGCCATGGCAAACTCGTTATACTTCAGGGCCATGTGGCTTTGTTTCCTTTTGAAATCTGGTCCTTGTCCTACCTTCTCTAACAACTCCAACACAATGGCATGGGAGCCTGCGACAGCATAATTGATTTTTCCTTCTCTCTATCAGCAGTTCACATTTGTTCGGCACAGGCCTGAGTCTGCCTTCTCCTTTGAACTCCTTGCTAACCATGAAGGCATGCTTCGGAAAGCTATCCTCATTAACATTCCAGGTCTCTCTTCGCTGTCAGCAATAACAAAGCCTGCATCAATGGCCTCCTTCCTCCCTGCTTTACTGAGTGGCTCTGTTCCATGTTTTGCTGCTGATCCAGGTGCCCATGCAAACAACTCTGGGCTAAGAAGCATGCAGGAGAGAGTAAAAATAGAACAGCAGCTTGGGTGCATACCAGAGCAGCTACTTCATCTCCACACGCTTTGCACACTAAGCCTAATGGGATCCATCAGGCAGGAGTCCTCTCACATTCACCTTCTCCCTCCCGCCCTCCCTCCCCCCTGGCTCCCCAGCTGCCTTCTTCCATCAGCACCTTCCTGGTGAAGGGAGCAAAGGGAGGTCAGGCATAGGACAAGAAAGATATGCCCTAGGAGATTTGGGGAGAAAGGCAAGCTGCCAGGACTTGGTCACCTTTGCCCAGCTACACAGCCCATGCTTCTCCTTGTTAGCAGTCTCACCGCTTCCTAGACCATCTGGATAAATGGGACCTAGGCCTACACCCAGAAGTTCCCTGTGAAGGTAAACACAAGTCAGCTATGCTGACCATTCCTTTTGCAGGTCCCACCTGCTAGACTTGAAGCAGATACCAGTCACACATGGTGTTCTACAAAAGTTTCCCACCTCTCACCATTCACTCTGAGTCTAAAAGCATTCTTCAAGAAAAAAAAAAAAGGAAGAGTTAGTATGAGGTTAGGAAAATACTATCCTGCTTGGATATAGGCCTCCCAGAATGCAGACTGTACTGATTGGATTCTTTGGTGCTGTTTTAGGCCTCATGGTGAACTGTACTGTTCCTGCTGTCAGCCCTACCCACTCCTAAACAGCCAGTGTTCCATGCTCCACCTCTGTAGCATCCGAAGGATTCAAGAAAG
Source organism: Mesocricetus auratus (assembly GCF_017639785.1). NCBI lineage: Eukaryota > Metazoa > Chordata > Mammalia > Rodentia > Cricetidae > Mesocricetus > Mesocricetus auratus. The sequence goes on from NW_024429199.1 coordinate 4,154,270, forward strand.
AGGAGTTTCACAGCATTTAAAGAATAAAAACATTAAAAAAAAACTATTGGTGTTTTGGAGTTTGCAACACATATGAGCACACACACACACACACACACACACACACACACACACACACATTTATACTCGGGCACCTTAAAAGAAATCAATCAATTAGATTTTTGTCTTTAAGCTTTAGGAAGGTATTGAGAATTTTTAAGTTGGCCTAAGGTTCACATAAAACTACTACAAAATAAATATGCCAGAGCACTTCAAGAAGAGCTATATTCCATATCACCACAGCAATGATTAATTCCCTGAAGAGACTCTCTCAGCACAAGTTGTGGCGTGATCATTTACTCTCCCAGCCACCAGAGGATGGAGGGCATCTTCCCTCAGGCCTCCTGTGTTGTGTTCAGGAGGCTATGTTTACTTCAGAGAGAAAGGGTCATAAGTCTCCTGGTAAAGCCCATAGGCTCAGAGTCTTGAAACTGTGTCACTGGGGCTGTAGCCCTGAAGTGAACTTGAACAAATCAGTTTCTGTGGGTCCTGCTTCCTTCCTACATAAAGCAAAGCCACAGAGTCCCTTTCAGACTGAAAATTCCATGACAGAAATAAATTACTTAAAAGTGTCACTATTTTGCTGCCTTTATTCTTTCTTACTTTTGTTTGTTGTTGGGTTTTCTCATATCAAGCTATCTGTGTTGTGATGAGAGGTGTGGCTACTTTGTGGTCTTTCCCGAAGTGTAATCTGCCTTCTGCTGCCAGGAGAGGGTCTCACAAATCCTCAGTACAATAAAGAGAGACAGTAAGACCCCGTGGTTTGAAGGACTCTTTCTGGGTCATTTCAATGATTGTAGAACTTTGCAATCCATTTGGCAAAGATAGTGGTGACAAAATGGATTTGGCAAAGTAGATATGGTAGTTGATGAAGTGGCTGGGTTAGGAAAAATGCTCTCAGCTAAACATCCTAAAATAAGATGGAAAGTTCAAAACAGCACTTTTATCTCCTGTTAAGATGACTCGGGAAAGCTCAAGTCTTTACAGGGGTGGTTTGTTAATAGAAAGAGGAAGAGAGTGTCTACAGCTATGATTCTTTTCAGCACTGAGCTGAGGAACAGCCAGGCCGACACTTTGACTGCAACTCTGTGGTGAGACATCTCTGAGCTCAGTATATGCAGGCAAGTATTTTGAAGCCAGTCACTGAAATTAAAATTTGTCACTAAATATCAGAAAATAATCTAAATGTATACCCAGTACATGCCCTATCATTTTATTTATGACTGAAATCAGGAGGCTACAAAGTTATTTTTAACCAAGTCAGTCCTATCCTGTTTCTACCTTCAAAATATCTACACATAGATACACAAGGACCAGGATAATGTTTAAATAAGCCAGGTGTTAATCTGAGTATCAGTGTTGTAAAATAATTGTAAAAAAATCCTTTGCTGGTGGTGGTCTTAAGTTGTCACCTCTTGGTGAATACAGTATGTGTATACACAGTTTGGGGTATTTGTTTGGTTGTTTGACTAGCTTACATTTTTGCATGTTTTGCTACCAATTGTAGCACTTTAAGGACTGTTTGTGGCACATAAGGGACCTTTAACCACCTGGGATGGGAAGAATAGAAGGGACTCAAAGTTGAATGATCTGGATGTCCCTGAAGGGGGTGGGGAGAGTTAATAACATTACATTACTAAATCTTCGCAAGCTGGAAGCATTTCAAAGAAATAATTGCTGGGCTATTTCTGCAGATGCTGAATCCTCAATAATGGTCTTACCTCAAACCAAAACAGTAATGAAAAGAGAAAAAAGACTTGAAGTTGGTGTTTGGAATGTTTTCTAGGAATTCAGAGTTAGCCAAACAAAATTCTACTAGATCTAAAAAGCCATTGAAATTATTATTATTGCCATAAAATCATACAAAGGAACACTTAAATTATGCTAGTTTTTTCTTTTTTAAAGCTTTTACTCAGTGCACATATAGGACATAAAGTAAATCAAATTGTAGTCTTCGTAATTCATTAGTAATTTTTCTTTTTGTAGTTAAAGAGTATTTGTCTTTCTCTATAGTGACATTTGAGGTATGCCTATCTCACAGTAAAGGTGAAACTTGTTTACCAGGTTAGGTAGAGAAAGGAAGCAACAGCTCTCATCCTCGAAGCATCTTTTTATTGACCTGTTCTTTTCTTGTGCAACAGTTTATTTAGACCATGCACACACATTTTATAAGTGGCTATGTGTCATTTCTTTGGAGACCAAATAAGACCAAATTATTGACTTGAGGGTATTATTGAAGACATTTTTAAAAGAAGAAAATGTCTCTTGAGACGACATACCCAAGAGCTGGGGATGTGGAATACCCAGGGCCCTAGATTCAGTCTTCAGCACTGAGGTCTGGGAGGGGCAAGTTTGTCAGCTACCCTGATGCATGCCTGTAATCCCAACACTCAGGAAGTAGACACAGTGGGGTTACAAATTACAAGCTAATCTGGCCTAAGCAGTTAGAGGGCAGCCTCAACTACACAGTAAGACTCTTTCCTAAATAATCAGCAAAAAACCAGCAAGGTGTGTTTTTAGTTATTATGAAGCAATTCGTTTTCTGTGTTTTAAAAACTGGCTACATTTGAATTTAAAAAGAAAAGCTAGCCCGATGTGGTGGTTTGAATGGGAACGGCTCCAAATTCATATATTCAAATGTCTGGTTCTCAGTTAGTGAACTGTTTAGGAAGGATTGGGAGGTGTGTCATGGCTTGTGGGCTCTGAGGTTTCAAAAGCCAATGCCAGACCCAGTCTCCCTCCCTCTTGGCCTTCATCTTGCTGATAAGAATGACGTAAACTCCTAGCTACTGCACCAGCACCATGCCTCTCTATCTGCTGCCATGATAATCATGGACCCACCCTCTGAAACTGTAAGCAACGTTTAACTAAGCGTTAAACATAGTCTTGGTCAAGACATCTCCTCACAGCAATAGAATAGTAAATAAGATACCAGGCATGCTGGTGCACACCTGTAACCCTAGCACTCAGAGGGCCAGGGCAGGAGGACTGATAGAAGTTTAAGACTGTCCTACTCCATATATTGAGTTCTGAGCCAGCCAGAACTACATACTAAGACCTTTTCTCCAAAAGACAAAACATAAATAAAGATAAAATTAAATTTATCCCCTGGGAGATGTGATTGTAAATAATCTCTCTCTCTCTCTCTCTCTCTCTCTCTCTCTCTCTCTCTCTCCCTCCCTCCCTCCCTCCCTCCCTCCCTCCCTCCCTCCCTCCCTCCCTGTCTCATTTGGTTTTTAGAGCGAAGGTTTCTCTGTATAACCTTGACTGTCCTGGAACTCACAGAGATCTGCTTGCCTTTGCCTCCCAAGTGCAGGGATTAAAGGAGTTTGCCACAACCACTTGGCCCTTTTTCTCTTCTTGTAGTGCTAGGAGTTGAATCCAGGACCTTCTACATGTTAAGCATGTGTTCTACCACTGAGCTACACTCCCTGCCCAATAAAACTGTTTACAATCAGGGATGTTTTGTTAAAAACCTCAACTGTAAGAGTAAACCTTTCATAGTTACATGAAAAGGGTGGTTAACTTTCTGGTTTTAACCCTTTAATACAGAGAACTCTGTCACATTTGTCTAATAACATAAGCAGCTTTGTTGATGTCCCACACCTGCCCATTTCAATATAAGTTAATATGCCTGTCTCCACTCAGATAAATGAAACACATTCTTACAAAGGGTAATCATTTTATTATTTGGACGTTCCTCAGTTTGGTCTAAGGACACAGCATCTGGCCAACTCATAAAAATAGCTGAAGTCATAAGAGAGTTTTTGTGGTCATCACCTGTAGTATCCACTCACTAAAAGTACTGGAAGCTCAAGTTGGACAACTCAAACTCAGGAGGACATGGGCACCTTGTTGTGTTTTTTTAAAGGCGGGAAATAGAGAGCAGCCAAAGTGTTTGGAGGCGGAGGATTCTTCAGAAGAGGTGTTCTGAGTCCCAGATCCCCCTAGAAGACACTGAGACAGCCCTGAGTGCCACAAACCAGCCTCAGCTGGAAGAATGCTGTGACAGGACCGCACTGAGCTGGAGATGGTTGGGGTCACAAGGGTACCACCTGAAGGGTGGGCAGAGGACCGAGGGGAGGAGCCACATACTCCTCCTCTCGGAGCAGCCTCAGCAGGATGTTTTTCTTGTTCTTGGGCCAGCTGTAAACATGAGTGTTCTGAAGCCAGGTGGGCACGTGCTCCTGTGAGAGAGAGGACAGGAGCAAAGGTCACAGGAGAGAAGCCAGGATTCCAGGTCCAGGGCTCAGTTCTAACAGTTCTGCCTTGCCCTTCATAGACGTTCCCACCGGGCTGTCTTGGGAGCTGCTGTTTTGCTTTTGGAGGGTTTGACACGAGAAGTACTTTTGGCTTCGGGTGCAAGCTGTGTCTCATTATGGAAACCACATGTGCACAGCTTTTTCTGTCAGTCACCCAGGCTACCTGCCCTTTGCATGACAGTGTGCTTTTCACCGCCGTCACATGAAAGGGGTAGGACAGAGGTCACACCGAATGATGTGAATTCCCCTGTGGCTGGGGGAGGATGCCAGGGTTGTGGGCTTAATATAATTCATGATTCTCCCACTCCAGCCTCAGGTCTGGCCTGGAGTGGGAGGAGCAGAACAGACCTCAGAACTGTGAGGCTGGGGTTCACTGGCCAGTGTCAGTCACCCTCAGGACCACCCTCAGGACTGCCCTTGTGGAGCACATATGCTGGTGGGGAGAGGAATGATAAGCTCAGCAGCAACACCTTAAGGCCGTGGGGAATGCTGGTATAGAAGTGAAAAGTTTGCAGCATTTAAGAGGGTGCTTAGGAGAAGTCACAGTGGTGGAAATTGCTCACATGTTCAAAAGCAAGATCACAGTGGCTGAACAGAACGAGTGAGTAGGTGAAGAGGGCCAGAATTGAAGGGGCTGTATCAGAGGAGGCCTGGAGGCCACTGTAAGGCCTTTGGTTTTCATTTTGAGATGAGCTGCTTTGGGGATTGTAGCACAAGTTCAGAACCTGCTCACAGGTTGAGTGCAGAAGGTGTCCAATGCAAAGGCACAGTAACTGACTTGAGTGAAAATCCCACACGGCGGTAAAAAGCAGCATAAACTGTTTTTTAGGTGATAGTATGCCAAGTAGTACCATGTCCCAACCTCTGGCAATAAAGAGACTGTTGAGTGGAATTTAAAACCAATAAGCAATAGCAACCCCAACTAGGAATGTGTGTGTGTGTGTGTCTGTGTGTCTGTGTGTGCCAGTGATTCTAAGCAATTACTACCAGTGTCCCCAACATATACCATTGATTCAAAGTACTTTAATTAAATGCTCTCAGGAAAGGAACAATGAATTACACAGGCATGAGGGGAAGCAGAACCTCACATACTAGAGAAGTTGTAAGGATACAAGGATAGGCAAGAGTTCACTAGGCCAACGGGTTGGGGAAGAGCATTATAAGGAGAAGGAACAGAGGGTCAAAGACACCTAGATAGAAAGAACATAAGTAAGGTTTGTTGACAGCCAATTTTAAACAAAGCAGAGGCACCAGATGAGAAGAAAGGAAAATGAGTAATTGGATAAAGTTCTATTTCAAAGAGCCTCATGGGTCATGCTAAGGAAGGTAGTCGATGTCTTGAAATCAGTGGGAAACATCACAGACTTTTGAAACTAGAGGGATATAGACTGGAGTTCTGGCAAAGTGAAAGGTGGCTAGTATAGAATACCAGAGAAAATGGGGAGCCCCATAAAGAGATTGGCCAGTCAGTGACTGCATTTAGTCCCTGGACCAGTTAGGACCAGGGAGGATGATGGACCCTTTCATTTGCATTGAGCCCTGCCCAACCCTCTGTGTCTTATTCACATAGACTGGGCTCTCCCTACTTCAAGGCAGAGGTTTCAGTGCAGTTCTAACATCCAGGAATCCTCCAGAATGAGACTGTGTCTAAGCTCAGAGTGCTCTGGTTCTGAGTCTAGAACTGCTTACTTAGCTGCTGTCTTCCATTTGCTAGGCCTGGAAGATGTTCTCTAGTGACTTGACTTATATTCTCTAAAGCGTCAATGTACCCTTTGGAATATGATCAAAACCTTCATATGAATCCCAGTAAGGTCCACGCAGAGAGCTGTGTGGCTTCAGTGCTGTACCCTGCAGGTTGTGAGGACTCAACTGTGTGCAACAGATACTTATGTGGAGCAGAAAGCAGAGTCTTCACACTTTGGCCTAAGATGTGAGAGGTAAGAAGCAGCAGGTGATAAATGACCTCTTATTCTTGGTCATTTGAATACTTGATCCCCAGTTGCTGATGCTGTTTGGAGGTGTGGCCTGACTAGAAGTGTGTCACTTGAAGCTGGCTTTTGAAACCTCAAAAGCCACACTCCGTCTACTTCCTGTTTGTCACTGGGGATGTGAGCCTTCAGCTCTCAGCTTCCGGCTCTAGATGGCATGTTCGCCTGCTGTCACACTAACCTGCCATGATGGTGATGGAGCTCATCCCTCTGGAACCACAAGCCTTCTCTAAGTTGCCTTGCCCATGGTGTTTTATCACATCAATAGCAAAGTAAGTAAGCATAAACCATGCTTTATGTACACAGACTGAACAATTAGGACAGCCATGATTCTACCAGGTAACACTATTCCCACTGTAGGCCCGGTGTACAACTTGTTCATCTTTCTGGTAACACTGTTATCTCTGAGGGCTGTCAAAGAGTTGACAAGACTTTGAACCTAAAATCCCAAACAGCCAGCAAACCAGACTTGAAAACAAAGAGAATTATTTGAGGATCTTGTTGTTTGTTTGTTTACCTTCTTGGCATTTGGGAAGAGCACAGGGATGAATCTGAAATTCATGCTTCCTTGATTTATGAACTCGATCTGCATCTAAAACAAAACAAATGTGAAGAGTAAGTAATTTAGGAACAAAGATGAGAAGTTGATGTACCAACATGGCAACTTTATTTGAGTGTCATATTACTTACAATTTTAAGCTCTCCCTATTACATACTATGCCACTTTTCTTGGTTGTCAACTTGACTACATGTGGAGTTAACTAAAACCAAACCTGGCTAGGTACACCTGAGGGATTTTTGCTTAATTAACTCATTTGAAGTGGAAGATCCACTTCTAACCTGGATCTTTGATGTGGGAAGACACGCTTTTAATCCAGATCTTTTGAAGGGGAGACCCTTCTCTAATCTAGGCCACGCCTTCTGCTGGAAGCCTATATAAATGGGAGAAGGAAGTGCCTCTCTTTGCCTGTTTGCTTTCCCTCTCCCTAGCACATCCATTCTTTCACTGGATTAGAGCCTACTTCCAGACTCCACTGTATACTAAAGAGCAGCTGAGACATCCGGCTTCCTGGACTGAGTAACTACTGGATTATTGAAACTTCCATTGGTAGACCAGAGCCTTTAAGTCATTCTAATAAATAACCACCTCTCATCTCTCTCCATATATTATATATGCATGTGTGTTTATACATATATATATGTATATATGTAAATGCACATACAAATTCTGTAAGTTCTCTCCCTCTAGAGAACCCTGAGTAATACAACCACTTATTGAAGGCCTGTTAAAAATCACATTCTAGGAATCAGAAAGCTGGCTTGCTGCCATATCTGACGACCTAAGTTCTGTCCCTAGAGCCCACATGGTGGAAGGAGAGAACTGACTCCTGCAAGTTCTCTTCTGACCTCTACTTTGTTTAGTGACAAATGCATGTGTATTTGTACTCATGTGCACACGCGCGCACACACACACACACACACACACACACACATATACATAAAATAAATAAATAAATGAAAATTGTGTTGTATTTTGGCCAGGACCCTGAATTTCTTTGATTTGTTAGGTTTTTTGTTTGTTTGTTTGGGTTTTTGTTTTTTTGAATCAGGCTCTCACATGTAGTCTAGACTAGCCTGGAACTCACTGTGTAGCTCAGGTTGGCTTTGAACTCACAGCGGCCCTTTTTTGTCAGCCTTCTGAGTGCTGACTTTGAGTTTTAAGAATTAGGAGTGTACAGGGGCTGGGTTATCTCAGTTCATGAGAACAGGCTGTATCTCTCTTCCAATTCTGTAGTCAGTACTTTTATATTATTAGCTTTCAATTGCAAAATATGAGAGTATTTATAAGTTTATAATACAGAAACCAGTAAAGTACTAAAACCTAGGATTTTTTTTGAGAGCCTGTTTAGCATAGTACCTCTGATACAATTTGGATAATCCTCCCAGAGCTAGTGAGCTTGTGAGCAGGCAGGAAGGAAAACTACCAACCCGAGGCTAGCCTGCAGAGTGAACAGTTGCTGTGGAAGGTCAGGATGGGGCTGTCTGTTCTGCATCAGGGACTGTGCAGGACAGTAATGGGAGGGATCACTGGGCATGAAGAAGATTCTTGTCAGGTAAAGGAAATGGGGAGCAGGCAAGGGCAGAGCGCATGAGCACCTGCAGATGAGGAGGTGGTTAGTATGACTGGAACCACCTAGCAGTCCACTTCTCGAGCACAGATGGGCGTGGCATAGAGGGCCAGGAGATGAGCCATGAAGAGCCCACTCTGTCAGGCCTAAGGTTCCCTCGCCAGATCAATCATGTTTCACACTCTGGTCATCCAAGAGGATTTAGCAAGAACTCTACCAAAATCAGAATTTTCAATATCAGGGGAGTTAAAGTCTTCTAAATCCCAAGATTGGCATGGAGCTTCCAGCCATCTGATGACAAGGAGAACAAGGAATTATGTATCCTGAATAATTTTATCTTCCAATTGATTTTTTATAAGTGCAAAGCTTTTGTTGTGCACGAGAATACAAACAAGAAGAAAGTGAATGTGGAAATGTAAACAAGCTTCTCACAGATATGCACAATACAGATCTACCACAGGGGGTTTCTTAGAGCCATGTCCCTTCAAAACACAGAAGACAACACCAAAAGCATATACTACATTGACCAGAGTACTATGCTCTTCAAATACTAACCATGCCATCACAAAGTAAGCACCTGCAGGGAAGGGTGTGGGATCTGTTATGTTAATGGTAGAGAGAGCTGGATTTAACTTCCAACTTCAAAGGCACTGTGCACTATTTGGTTGGTCCACTAGGCTCCCCAGTCCGTCAAAGACTAGCCCTCAGCTGTATGTGTTTTTTTTTCTCTTACTTTATTTGATCTGTGATGTGATTACTCTTTAGTGTCTGAAGGAGGTCAGGAAGTCAGCCCAAGGACAGGGAGACCCTCCTATATCTGATGGCACATCCGATCCCTCCTGAGATGGAAAAGAGCCTGAGACTTTAGGGAGACCACATGGTTATAGCTGACACAGTTGTCCAAGCTTGGGTTGGACTGTGTGTATTATTGGCTGCCCTTGCCATACACCAGCACAACTAAGCAGGTTTCCCCAGGAACTGGTAGGGACCTGGAGTCCTTCCCAAGTACCAGCTGCTAGCTCCTGGGACTGGCAGGTTCTTAGAGATGTAGACAGAATGTCAGTGTTGGAATGTGCAGACATGATACAAACAGAAAAGGGACAGCAGCATCCAGAACCAGTCATGACTTTTTTAGATGAATTTGTTTCTAGGAGTGCTATTTTGCAGAATCCTGACCACAGGCTGACACTAGGTAAGACCAGACAGGAGGCAGACTTAGCGCCAGACTCTTGGCCTGACTCTTGAATCTTACCACCTTGTCATAGCGTCCGCTTTGGGTTGTGAACTCAACAAGCCGTCCACATTTGTTGGAAGAGGTGATAGAGCTTTTAGCAACCCAAATGCTGCTGCTGCTGCTTCCACGCCCACCCTGCAATGCTCTGGACAACAAGGTGGATAGCATTTAACTTTGCTTCCTCCGAGGGAAAGGTGTTCTGAGACTGCTGGCTGCTTCCTGCCCTGTGCTGCTTAGTCCTTGCATCTAGGTCACTTCCAGTGATACATTATGCCATGTCCTCCTGAAGGATAAGAACTGAAGTTGGGCTTATGAGTTCAAGTCCAGCAATTTCCCTACTGTTTCTCATATCTCAGGATCCTTGGTAAATAAACAAACCAGAGAAACAGGCTCTAGGTTAGGAGGTCAGGGCCAGTCCCACCTTTAGACATATAGACACCTACTAGGGATTCCGCAGGACAGTCTGAAGGTCACAGATCTAGTTCAGCATCTAGTTAGACAGAGTGGTCTCCACAGCGTCTCTATGCCCACAAAGGACAAGAAGACAGCTAGGCCATGAAACAGATTATCATAACGCTGAGCAGTATTTTCTCTCAGACGCTGAGCAAGCTTGATTCCTTCTAAATTTTCCCCATGGTTTAAGTTTAACCAGGTCCCATAGTACAGGTTTGGCAGTAGAAGGCTTCCCACCTATCACAAACTAAGAACAATCTCTTTGGTTTAAGTCTTTTCTATGTGCCAGATACTTCAAACATTACTTCATTTATCTTCATAGACTTATACATACTAGTTATCCATTTTATGAATAGGTTTGTAGAAGGGCAAGATCCAAGTACTTGGACTATGGCCACATAGCCTGTACTTAGGGAACTACTGTGACCCAGGCTTTTCTGGTATGACAGGAGTGTCCTTCCCACTTTGCAACTTTCTTCTCTGAAAAAGCGAGGGACAGAATGGAACACCCACAGTAACCTACTCACTCTTCTGTCCTATGATTTCACATTTGCTGGGAAACTGTCAAGGAACAAAGCTCTACTTTCTAGAAGTTTGATTGGTGTCTCTTAGTTACTGGCAGGAGTCTAGGGGTTGAGTACTAAGCAGAGGAGTGGTGTTTCTCCATGGGTCTCAAAGTACACAGAGCCATAACCAATAATGTCTCCTGACATGGAAGGCTAAAGACTCTTCCCCTAATATCCTGCCACAATCAGTGAAAAGCATCCTCCCTGGAGAAGGTGCCTGTTCCGGAGGAGCAGCCCGGCACTGTGGTCCCCTCACCACTCACCATTCTATGAATGTACTTAGTATGTAAGCCATGCTCATCGTCGTCCAGCTGCGACTCAGCGCCTTCCACATCCTGTTTGTATTTGGGGCTGATTGCTACAATTATCATCACTGTCTTCTGTTAATGAGAAGGAGAAAAGCATGTTTATGGAAGTGGGAAGTGTGGTTCATTTGGTGAAGACCAGCTGGAAAGTGGCCAGCAGGACCATAACCAGTCCCTGACCTGCTGACGGGTACGGGGCCAGTCCCTCTCTCTATGAAAGCAAAAGGCAGAAACCCACACACCAGCATGCTGTCCTTTTCACACCTCCCCGGTGCCTCTGTGCCCAGAACCTTACAAACACACAGAGAAAAGGCTCTGCGAGGAATTCTCCCATCTTCCACAACCTTCACTAATAAACGTCCAGTGAAAGCCCAAATCACTGAATCTGCATGGAGCCAGAAAGATACTGCCACGGCACAGAAAAGTGCCCTTCCTCCCTGCAGCCGATATGAACTGTCAGTCACTCTGCTTCTCCACTGCCCTGCTTTTCCTGTACACATTAGCACAGAAGCAGACCCTTCAGCACAAAGCAAACACCAGGCTGCAGACAAAAGGAAAGCAGAACCCCAGCCTGCTGAGCCTCCCACTCCCCACCCACTCCTGCCCAAAGAAACACACAGACGTGGACATGTTGGCAGCAATCAATTTCTCGCTTGTTAAAGCACAAGGTGTCTCAGTGGCTAGTATAGATTCTGTCTGTAGTGGCTAGTATAGATTCTGTCTGTAGAAAAGGAATCACAGGGCTGCAAGTGGGTGGCCTGGGGTGGCATGCTGCATAGCTTGCAAGGCTGCCCAGAAACCTCTTTAGCCCAGTCCTACAAAAACACTTGGAAAGGCCCCAAATTCAACTGGAATCATCCCCCCTTCACTTCCTCCTTTCCTATTCTGGTTTAGAAATTGTTTGCACTGATTGTTATCAACCACCTGTGTCTGGTTTGACCATTATTTCCTGTCTCTGCATGTCCAGGAGGGTGACCCCATCCTTCCTTTCCAAGTCTTTGCATAGCTTCCAACAAGAGAGGCTTTGTCAGACTTCCTCGGGCTCAGACTTGGGGAGTGTATTAGGGATTCTTCTGTGAAATATTTTCACAAGCTAATTGTTTTTCTCACCAGCACACATCCTCAGAATTTAGGAATATACTTACATCTCGAAGGTAGCGCTCCATCCATTTAATGATATCAATACCCCGGATTCTATCCTCAAATATGTCAATCTAGAAGAAAAGGATGAGAGGAAGGGTTCTTAATAAGAGCTTTCCCTGGGTACAGAGCTCAAGAACATAAGAAGCTAATGTACTTCTGCAACTCTAAAACTAGTGCTCTATTTTAGGAGGGATGCAGGAGTCCAAACAATGAAACACAGTTTCATGAAATACACCCCATTTCAATATCCGCAGACATTTAAGTTTCTAATATCCATAATTAAGATATAGTGGTTCATATCAAAATGTGTCTGCAGCTATACAATAATTATATGTTCAAAAATCTGAAGGACACAGTATATCACTAAATTGGATGTAAGCAAGGAAGACAGAAATAGTACTTTTATGTATCTGTAATTTGAAAAACTGAAAGGAAGATTCTGTGTGGATCCACTTCAGTGGATCTGTAGTGTGCAAATGCTGAGACACAACTGTAGTGTCTGACCCATGTTTACCAGGTCATGATTATAGGATCATGTCCAGCTTCACTTACACATTTCAAAAGGATTGTATGAAACTTGGGTGAAATCCAAAGAACAGTCACAAAAACAATCACTGAGCTGGTAGGGAGGTGTTAGGATGAAAGTCAAGGAGAACTCTGGGGTTTTGATAAGATAAGATCAAAGGTAAAACTCCTTTAGGTATTAGAAGAGCAGAAAAATCAGATCTTTTGTCTTATAGAGGCCCAAGTCTCTCTCTCTCTCTCTCTCTCTCTCTCTCTCTCTCTCTCTCTCTCTCTCTCTCTCTCTCTCTCTCTCTCTCTCTCTCTCTCGTCTGTCTCTCTCTCTCTCGTGTGTGTGTGTGTGTGTGTGTGTGTGTGTGTGTGTGTGTTACACATACTAGGCACTCCTGATTAGAAGAGTGAATGGATAATATACTAGAGTAGGAACATGAGAAGACCTTTGGGGAAGGGTTCTTTGATTAGCCTCACTGCTCCCATAGTTATTTTCCTAGTGTTACACTGCTGTTTAGACCTGACCAAACCAAGTCTTCACTATTCATCAAGCATCCTGAGCCAGCTACTGTCTTTTCCCCACATGCTCTGTCTACTTCACTCCCCACATTACTTCCCTTGGACCCTTGCAGCACAGTGCATGCCCCTCCGCCCTGTAAGTCACACTGACGTCCCCTTCACATTACCTGTAAGTCACACTGACTTCCCCTTCACATTACCTGTGAGTCACACTGACTTCCCCTTCACATTACCTGTAAGTCACACTGACGTCCCCTTCACGTTACCTGTAAGTCACACTGGTGTCCCCTTCACGTTACCTGTAAGTCACACTGGTGTCCCCTTCACGTTACCTGTAAGTCACACTGGCGTCCCCTTCACATTACCTGTAAGTCACACTGACGTCCCCTTCACATTATCTGACTCTCACCCATTTTGGCCACTAGTAGCAAACACATTACACAATTCTTTCATTTACTCATGTCTCATTTATGACCTCCTCATCTTCCTACCCTGCTTCTAAGCTCCCTATAGAAAGAGATTATGTGTGTACTTAACTGTCATGCCTGCAGAATACATAATACAAACTTGGAATGCATTCCTTTACTAAGAGAACATTAAAAAATGGAATAGTTTTCCTTTGGGTTGGATGTTTTTTTTAAAGACAAGGTCTCACTATTGCTCTAGCTGGCTGGAACTTGGTATGTAGTCTAAACCTTGAATTCACAGAGCTCCACCTGCCTCTGCCTCAGTGCTGGAACTAAAGGTATGCACGATCAAGCTCAGTTTATTTGTGTGTTAATGTCCACCATGTTGTCATGTGCCTGATGTTCTAGTATTCAGGAAACTGAAGCAGGAGTTTTGAGAGTGTCCAGCTAATGGGGTCTACACTGAAAAGTGTCTCAAAAAGTGAAAACAAAAACCAAGATAATAATGCATGCTCTGGCTAAAGCCTGCACGAATCTGTGACGGTGCCAGTAATCTGTTTCCGTTTCAGTCTGAGAATGGTCAGCTTCGTCCTGCTCCTGGCTCTGCGTGGTTATGAGGACTCAATGACAACATGGAAAAGACATGTATCATAATGCCAGGCATATATATATTTGGTTTTCGAGACAGGATTTCTCTGTAGCTTTGTAGACCAGGCTGGCCTCGAACTCACCGAGATCTGCCTGCCTCTACCTCCCAAGTGCTAGGATTAAAGGCATGCACCCAGTTTGCCAGACATGATGTTAACACATCATATATGGTCATTACTGTCTGACACAGAAGTTGTTCTCTGCTACAGAGACACATTCTGGGTGGTGTCTGCCTCTCTAGATTTCCAACAGAGTCTGTTGCACCTGTCATGACAAGTTTTCCACACAGCTGCTGGCATGAGCTAATTGTGTCCCTAAAATGCACATATTATCTGGAGGTGGTGGCTTACACTTATAATCTCACTACTTGGGAGGCTGGCATAGGTAAATTGTCAGCTTGTGCTATAAAGTGAGATTCTGTCTCAAAAGATACAATAAAAATTATTTTTTTGAAACAGTACCTTATAATGTGACTGGATTTGGAGACAGGGCCTCTCAGAAGATAATTCAGGTAAAATGAGGTACTGGGTGGGCCCCATTCCCATAGGATTGGTGTTCATGGAGGAAGAGAAAATTTGCATGTAGGCCCGTGCACACTCAGGGGAGGACCATGTGAGAACAGAGAGGGGATGGCCATCTCAAGCCAAGGGAGAGGATCCCAGATGAAACCAGTCTTGTTTCAGCCGTGTTCTTGGCCTTCCAGCCTTCAGAACTGTTGAAAATGAGCTCTGTGTTATGACTGACTTCAACAGCCATCCTCTTCATCCTTTGGTGTCTCTTTGGTGACTATGCTAGTGACAGGGTATGACACTATTCCCTGAGATTTCCTAAAGCCTACCTAAACCTTTATGCTGTTTTCTTATTCAACTCTCCTTAAATTATTAATGATTTCATTTCACTGAGAAGATCCCAATGTATCAGGTATAAGCCAGAACTGTTAACAAACACAGGCTTTTCTACGATAAGAGTCAAGAGCGCATTTAAATTCCCCCTGAACTGCCCCCTGATTAGGGTTTTTTTTAAGGTTAAAAACCCTTGCTATTCTCCAGAGGCAGTAAGAATCTATATGTTTATATTTGGAAAAGAAAAAGGTAAGATCTTGTGTGTTGCCTCATAATTTGATTTTTATGTCACAGTTGCCCTAGCAATGTCTTACTCTACAAATGAGAAAGTGAAATGTTAGTCTATAGGGTTGTGAAGCTGAATTACATAAATTGTAGGCATCTTTTAAAAATTATGTAATTTTATTTTTAGGAAGTATTACAGGAAAAAACATTAAAATAAAAACTACTAAGCCACCTCTTTATTCTTTAATTTGTTAGTGTTCTTCTCTAACCTCCAACATCCATATTTCACTCATTGTTCACTCCACTTTGGAATTCACTGCTGCTGAATGCCTAGGAGAGGCCTCTGGGAAGGAAATAATCTTAATGTTTGAGAAAAGCCAGTCCTCTGAGTAGCAACCTGTGGTATTTTGTTTATCCTAAGGCAGAATGTACATGGCTTTAACCTGTGCTGTTTTAGGGGTTGGCAGGGAGACAGAAAGATGATGTGCTTGAGAATTTTGGGCCCAAAATCACAATGGACCTACAGGGATGAAGTAGGGCCATCTTCCCTAGATGGAAACCAGGCTGTGTCTTCCCCGTCCAGAAACTTCGCTTTGGAAACAAGGTGTAGAAGGGCAGCTGTGTGCAGCCCAGGGTTTTACTTCAAACCTTATAATCCAGTGCAGAGCAGAGTGTCTGGTCTGGTAAAAAACTCCCTTGGTGAGCTTGTAGCCTCCAGTACCACAGGAGGTAGGTATGACTGGTGAGAAAGGGCATAGGCAGAGAGGGCAGCAAAAGCCAGACCTTTTCTTCAGGACCAACAGTGGGAATTAGCACTGTTACAGACATTTGGAGGAAAAACGCTGGAGACTTTGAGTAGTTTAAAATGTGGTGGAATACTAGTCTAGCATGAGTGAGGCCCCGGCACCAAATAAATAAATAGATACCCAGAAACAATTATCTAAACCCTTAAGCATTTAGCTCATCATTACATAAATTAATAAAACATCAACTTCATACTTTACCATCATCATCATCATCATCATCATCATCACTGTGTTCAACTGAACAGTTCAGTTTTCTCTTTGAATAAAATACTTACTGCAGTTTGGAAGCCATTCACCAACAAAAAGTTCACGAATTTCACCACCTCCATGGCTGTGTCCATAGAATAAGTGATAAAGACTTTCCCTAAGAGAGAAATTTCAGAGTTGTTGAAACCAAGTTACTCTGTTGTTCATAGCACTTCTAAGGAGCATGTGTTGCCCATTGTGTTGGAGGGTGGTCTAAGGGCTTATGCCTGCAGTGGTGTGAATTGCTGTCCTCTGTGACAAGGGCTGGGACCTGTCCAAGACAATGCAAACCATCCAGAATGAACACAAGACGGAAGGGACAGAGGAGAGTAATGTCAGGCTGAGATCAGCCTCACAGGTCTTCTGGAACACCACATGAGATGTTAAAAAGTCTACCACCCACAGCCTGCAAGTCCTTTGAGCTCAAGCCATTGCCTTGTTTCTTAGAGACACTTGGCCCTGTGCCCAAGGAAAATATTCTCACAGCAGGCTAAGAAGCTAGGGCTTGCTAAGAGGCCACCAGCAGTGACTGCTTTTGATCTCATGTTGCTCTCCACTGCCCTGAACTCTTGTCTAACAAGACAAAGTAGGGGGTGAGTGAGAAAGTGTTTCCGTGCCCTCCCTCAGTCGACTCTTTTGGAGAAAGGTCAGGAAGTGGGAGCAGACTGATGCCCAGATCAGAAATGTGAGTGCAAGTTCAGCAGTTTAAAGGGGAGACGATGCCTCAGGGCAGTGCAGCATTGAAGGCTTCCTCTTTCCTCCCCAAGCCAGCACGGAGCCATAGAGAGAACTGTTCTGACAAGCTTACCCTACCCAGCTAGAACCGCTCCTTTCTCAGACTATTGGGGAAATTACTTGCCTAGCAGTTTAATGTGGTAGACAGATAATCTGTACACATTGCCTTTTAGTCTGGAATGAACAGCTGAATCTCAAGAAATCCTGAGGCAGAGGATAAAAAAGAGAGTTGAGGAAGAGAAGTCTATATGCATTCACCTGTGCTTGAATCTTCTTAACAGAAACTCACCTCTCAGATGGAGTGTGTGTGGTGTATGATGGAGGTAGTAACCAAGTGGTTGGCCTATGGGCAGCACTGGATCCTTTGTCCATACGTACTAGTTTTAGGACTCCTTTTCTAGATTACAAGTCAGGTAGAATATTGGGACCATATGCATGTAAGACCATGTCTGTCCACTCGGATATTTTCCTAATTGAAGTGATAAGATTTTGAGGTGCACAGAAACAAAACTTTTGCCTGAAAACCATGGTGCTCATCGTCACAGAAGTCCTTCGGAGCTGTCAGTGACTCAAGTAGAAAGGCAACAAAAGCAGTTATCCAAGCAAAGGCCTCCGGTTTGGTCCTGAGTGTCCCAGATCTGGAAAAAGTGAGCTTCTCTAGCAAAGTAATTCATAATTAGTGACTGGTTTCTGAAGATTTCTGGAACTAAGAATGCTAGCTGGCCTTACTCTCAGAACATTTTGGTAATATTTCAACATTTCTGGATCTAACAGTAGAATGTGGCAAATGAATCATCACCTGACATTGAACAGGATATTGCTTGAAATAAATAAAAGTGTTAGTTTGCATGCAATATGGAAGTTTAGATTTTTGTTTGTTTTTTGGTTTGGGTTTTTTTCTTTTTCCAAACAAGACTGTTAACTCCTACAGAAAATGACCTTGTTCTTGATAGATGCTGCTAATTTATAGTGAGACACTAGGTTTCCACCCAGGGACACATGAGCATCATCCAATCTATCCTCCCAGGGATACATGAGCATCATCCAATCCATCCTCCCAGGGACATATCACTGAAGAGCATCATTTAGAAAAGGAAAGAATTACAGGGGGTGGGGATATCGCTGTTTTCTATGTGTTAAGGAAAATCCAGTGGTAAGCAGTTTGGGAGCACTACTTGTGAGGTTAGGATCACTAAAAACATTTAAAAATGGCTGGGTATTTTTAAAGCACAAAAAGGAAAAGGTAAACTTTACTGTCTCTGCAAAAAAATATCTGAGATTATGGGGAAGTGACTAAGCCAAACTCTCAAAACATAAAACCTGACAAGATGAAACCACGTTGCAAACAACTTACGTAATTCCTCTGGCAAATTGCTAGTTTTTAGAGTTCCTCGGGCTAGGGGGTTGCTAGGGGGTCTAGGCACAGCAGCTGGGGATGGAGCCTGGGGACCCTGTGGTCTCAGCTCTGCAGGATGGTCCAGGGACGTCTCGGGAGCCCTAGCTCCACTAGATGGTGGGTGATAGTGCTGATTCCTGTAAGGGAATAAGTTTACAGCAAATTTTTATTTTCATTACAAAGGCAAAGTTTGGAGACAGAGCAAGACTTTATAGACTGGAGGACCATACCAACACACGATTCCTCCCCTCTGCCTCCTGACACAGAAGAGAGAGAGAAGTCCCATGGAGTTTCCTCTATAAATGAGTCAGCTGGCTGCCACATGTGAGGACCTGTGCTAGGGTCAAAAGAGGGAAGCAGGATTTGATTTCTCCATTCAAGGTCTGTCTAATTGGAAAAATAAATTCCATGTACAGGTCAGACAAGGTCACCAGCAAAACAAAATAATATGATGGGTGACAGAGGCTGATATTAAAGGCATTTAAAGTAAAAAGACACAACTTTTGCTTATGTTTCAAAAGTTTTTTTAATTTTTTAAGTCATGTAGGTTTAAAAGTATTTCTTTTAAACGCTATAAGTGAAAAGTCTGACTGGTACCGTGGCATCTTTATTGTGATTTTGCTTCCAGCATTCCTGTGGGCGTTGTGCTGAGGGGAAGCAATGGCATGTACGCCTGTGAGCTTTAGAACCCAAGGAGATGAAGTCTTGTTTCTGCCATTTGGTTTCTATGGCAGATAGTCAAAGGTGCGTCTCTTCTGTAGAAGCATCCAGTGTCCCTGGATGTCAAGAACAAGGTGTGGCATCTCTCTTTTACCACTGAAACTCCAGCAGGTAGAGAATGGTCCTAACTTCTGCATCAGCTGCAGTTGTGCTGGGGGAGGGGGCAGCCTCTTAGGGGCTCCACCTGGAATGTTCTCTGAGCCTCCTCCAGCCTCCAATAAGCACACAGTTCCCTGTATTAAATCCCCTCTGCATAACATAGCTAAGGGCAGGTAAGATGGCTCAGCCAGAAAGGCACTTGCTGCCAGGGCACCATGGTGACCTGACTTGGATCTCTGAGACCTGTGCGGTGGCAGGAGAGAAGCAACTGTGTCCCTGTGCGTGCGATGGCATGCAAGTGTGCATGCACACAGGAAAGTAAGTGAATGATTAAGAAGTGATAACAGCGAGAATGGTTTCTCTTTTCTGTAACTTCTAACCGGTAGGGAAATTAAAACTACATCTAGAATGTTTTCTTTCTTTTAAAAAATCAGAGGCAAATATGGCAATATGTTAAAATCAGGGTAATGGGACCATGGGTGTCTTTTCTTTCATATTATAAAATTTTTAATGTTATGATCGTAAGTCTGTGTATGTGCCTAGTTTTAATAGATTTTGCTTATGTTTTTACCCAAAAGTAATTTAAAAATTCTTGAAGTCTTACATAATATGACTTAAATAAGACTTTTTTTTAAATCACAAATCTCAACTACATTTCTAAAACTAGAATGTTTAGGGAATTTTTATTTTATATGTTCATAAATATTGAGCAAATGAGGCCTCTAAAAATATACTTTCAGCTGAGATTCATTTCCTTATTGTTTATATTAAATCTTCTTGTACACAAAGTTGCTTCATTGTTATAAAAGATTATTGCTCGTTTGTTAAAGCCTTGATAATTATACTGGCTAGTTTTAGGTCAACTTGACACAAACTGGAGTCATCTGAAAGGAGGGAATCTCAATTGAGAAAATGCCTCCATAAGTTCTGACTGTAGGCAAGCTTGTGAGGCATTTTCTTAATTGGTGATTGGTGGGGGAGGGCACCACTGTGGGTGGTGCCATCCCTGCTGGTGGTTCTGGGTTCTATCAGAAAGCAAGCTCACAAGGAGCAAGCCAGTGAGCACCTCCCCTTCATGGCCTGTGCATCAGCTCCTGCCTCCCAGGCTCTTGCCCCGTTTGAGTTCCCTTCCTGACTTCCTTCGATGAAGAACAGTAACATAATAGCATAAGCCAAATAAACCCTTTCCTCCCCAAGTTGCTTTGGTCATGTTACAGGCAATAGTAACCATATCTAAGACAGTAATTTTCAAAAACATTCACATGTAACTAGTATCATGAGAGTATTAATGAAATTAAACTTCTGGAATTAATGTTCTCCTTCCAATCAGTGCTAAGAGACTTGGCTTCTTAGCTAAACATTCTTCATCATCCTAAAATGATAACTCAAGGATACTGGAACAGGCTTAAATTGATGATATAGAAATATTTTCTCTGTAATACCTTTTAGCTTTCCTATGAATCTAAATGTTTTTCAAAATAGAGGTTTATTTTTAGGACTGGGTATGGTGACTCATAGCTGTAATTCCTGACAGAACATTGCTAGGAATTGGAGACCAATCTCTAGGCTTGTGAATTCCAGGCTAGCATGGGCTAATGAGTGACATTCAATCGCTCAGAAAACGATACAAAATTTAAAAGTGTAAAACCCTAAGTGAGTCCAGACTTGGGAATGGCCATCCTAGCAGATTACAAGATCACTGAGGCACACAGAGCCGGGGCTGGGCAGGGGTTTGTTACAATACAATAACAAGAGTGGCTACAATAATCCAGCTCTGTTTTTATTTGCGAGTTTATTGAAAATGAATTGTTTTAACATTTACCTTAAAAATGATGATTGCATCCCCTATTCAACACCAAACTTATTTGATAAAAAATATTTATGTATTGTATGGGTCTGTCTGAAAGGACTACACAGACTTGTGGACCTTGTAGTGAGGGGAGCAGGCGTGGGCCTTGTTTGGTCACTCTTAATAAAATTGGCCTTTTTTCCCTTTGAGCAAAATTTTTGAGCGAATTGCCAATTTCTTTATCTCCAAAACAATCCACTTTAGGAGGACTTTCATATCTGATTCTGTTCTATAAAAACAGAATGTAGTTTTACTGTGTATATTATATGAAAGTTGTCCTTGAAACATTTCATTTACTTTCTTTCCAATTTTGTTTTAAAACAGGAAACTCCACTTACTCCTGTATATTTTAGATATAAGAATTAAGAGAAAAGGTAAACTTGAAGAAGAATTTAAAAAATAAAAACAGTAAGGAGAAAAAAAAACAGCCAAGGGATGACTGGAGTACATTGTGAGCCTGTGCCCTGAAGGTGGGTTGACTGGGGCTTGGCCCTTGGTGTGGTAGCATATTGGAAAGAGGGTATCTCAGGGGACCTTGGTCAGATCTGGTGAAACTGTAATGAAAGAGCAAGTCCAAAGTTTGGCACAGTAGTACATGCTGCCTGGGAGGCAAATTCAGGAGGATAGCAAGTTTGAAACCAGCAAGAGCGACACAGTGAGTTTGAAGTCAGGCTGAACTATATTGTTAGAACCTGCATTAAAAAAGTTAATTGCTGGGCAGTAGTGGTACACACCTTTAATCCCAGCACTCCAGAGGCAGGAGGATCTCTGTGAGTTCATGGCCAGCCTGGTCTACAGAGAAAGTGTCCAGGTCAGTCTCCATAGCTACAGAGAAAAATCCTGACTCAAAAAACAAAACAACAACTAAAAACTTAATTAAAAAGAAGGAACAGGGGGGGGGATCCTGGTACCCCCACTGGTCTCTCTCATCATACCATGCCATCTTACCCTCTGCCTCATACTCCTGCCATGATGCTGTCTGCCATGAAGGTAACATAGCCAAGAGGGCTCCTTATCTTGGAACTTTGAGCTAATGAAGTATTTTATTTGTTGTGGTTGTTTATCAAGTACTCAATTTCAAATACTTTGCTATAGCAATGGGAAATGAACCAAAGCAAAGGGTTAGACAAAGTTTGAAAAGACAGCATAATTTTCCAGGAAGAAACATAGAAAGGATCAGCTTGAATGGGTGGTTTTATTACAAAAGAAAATAACTAGAAACCAGATGTGATGGTGCTAAGAGAGCCTTGTCAACCACTTTCTACTGTGCTCTGACCTGAAAAATTTATACTGGGTATGTCACTGCATGACTGCCCTGACCTAGGTGGCCTGCCTACAGAGACCCTCCATGAGACTGTTGCAGTGCCAATCCTTCTTGTGTCAGGATGTGTGGGGATGGGGCTTACCATATCATACCTTGGGAGCCTTGGGGAAGAGAAGTCTCTCTGTGCAAGCCTCTCTCCGTGGTCCTGGGGGCTGGGGTGATTCAGGATGACCTTCTGTACAGGATGCAGGCCTCTCACTCTTGCCCCAGGAAGGGCTTGCCCAGGCAGAGCAGGCTGGATGACTTGCTGGTAGGCTGCTGGAGGGTAGCCGTGAGCATCTGTGGGTGAACAAGGAAGGAGCAGAGAAGGTTGACTCCAGCTCCTCCAAGCATAAGGTCACACAAGCTCGTTGAACAGTTTTCTCATGATAGAACTGAGGTCCAGATATCAACCCACCTCCATGTATTTGTTATATTCTGCACTTCTAAATACTTCATAATACTCACGTTTTTCAATGTTAAAACATCTGTGAAATCATGTTTGACATTCTAATTAGAAAACTCAAAGAATTTTTCAAGTCCTGTTTTAATGAGATACTTAGGATTATCCTTCCCTGAAGAGCCTCTCTCACACCACTGTTCCCACCAGAACTCCCCACTATCTACAAGCCATGGCTAGGAGAAATTATCCTTGGAATAGACTTAAGATTACTGTGCTGGACTGGAGGTGGTACTGCATGCCTTTAATCCCAGACTGGGAGGCAGCTGGAGGCAGATCCTGTATCCTGTATGAGTTCAAGGCTAGCCTGGTCTACTACTAAGATCCTGCCCTTCTGAAAAAAATTGCCATGCTTCCCAACACCGCTAAGTGTGTATACACACACACACACACACACACACACACACACACACACACACAGCCCCCTCTTAGGAAGGAGTGAAACCTTGGCTCATCCTCTGGGACGAAGCCAGCATCACCCTTTAACTTCACATTCTCACCTGGTAAAGCCCAAGACAACAGAAAAGATAATAAGGAAAGGGGGAATGGGGAGAGGACTCAATCAACAAGATATTTGCTGTGTAAGTTTGAGAACCTGAGTTCAAGCCTCTGGCACCCACATAAATATAGTTGGGCATGGGGCAGTGGATGCCCAGGGCTAGGGAGAGAGAGACTGGCGAATCTCTGGGGCTCACTGGCTACCCAGTCTGAGTTAGTGGGTTACTAGTTCAATGACAGGCCCTCTCTCCAAACACAAGGTGGAGAATGATTAAGGAAGGCATCTGACATGTACCTCTAGCTTCTACATGCATATGTATGTGCATCCACACACATATGAACATACACACATAAACATAAAAATATTAATTTTTTAAAAAGAGCATGGATTAGAGCAAAGCCAGGCTGGCAGGCCTGATGTGATCATGTAACTGGGGAGAAAGCTGATCCTAGGAAGCCCCAGAGTAACAGGGTCCCAAGAGAAGCCCAGCTTAGCTGACCAGGGAAAAGAATTAAAGAAAAATGCAGGGTGGGGAGAAATGGCTCAGCAGTTAAGAATACTTTGCTGTTCTTCTGGGGGACTTGAGTTTGGTTCCCAGCTCCCATGGCAGGTAGCTACCAATGACCTGTAAATCCAGCTCCAGAGGATTCAGCACCCTCCTGTGGCCTTTAGTACACTTGTGGTACAGTCTCACACAGACACATACTCACTAATAGAAATTGGAAAGAGACGCAGAGGGATGCCATGACCCAGGGTGGGTGAGGGAGAAGGGCTCCGAGGACACTACAGCAGCCTAGAGGGCTACAGTTGGGAAACCCGGGTGGAGCATATGGACTGGAGAGAATCAAGTATGAAGCTCGCAAAGAGAAGCCCCCTCATGACCCACGCTGCCACCTCTACTCAGGTCAGAAGTATGGTGAGTCAGGAAACATAATCAGTTAGGGCAAAGGCAATTTTGTTTAAAAAATTATCATTGGTTTTAAATCCTTGCCCAATTTATAGAAGTCATAGTTCTGTTTGTCTTCCAGGGTAATATATTTGAGAGAGACACAGAGAAAGAAAATGGCAAGGAAACAAGAAAGTGACATGACTCTATTGCAGTTAGAGTTATGCCACCCTGCATGATCAGGTCGCCGCTGCTCTTGACCTCATTGCCCAGCTGAAGTACCAGAGTAGGGAGGATGGTACCACTGTCCTGAGTTTCGTATGCAGCCAGAAGCCTTGGACATTTTTAAGACATCACTGGGGAATGACAACCTCAAGCACAGATGAGCAAACAAATAATATGTATGTTTACTAGTGTGTGTCCAGGTCCCCACTGTCTAGACTCAGAACCTTGGTTGGATGACCCTGGCAATTAACTCAAGCTAGTCTCATGCCTGGTCAAACTCCCTGGGGCCATTTCTTTGTTTTCCTTGGCCCTCATATCAGCTGTACTCTTCCTACCATTGTTCCTCTTGATAAAGTGGCCATGCACCTCCAACATAGGCTGTCTACTGGCTTACCCAAGCCCCTTGTCCTATTGTTAAGCCCTGACCATTGCAAATAGAAGGTTTGAGGAAAGGAGGAGACAGGAGATAAAGAGGATTTGCCTGGGCCTGTCCCTGCACAGGGCTGACAAAGAAAACCAGGTCTTGGAGGGGAGCTCTAAGAATGGGGAGAAAGACCATGGAGACTTCCATGGGCTAGGACAAGGTCCACCACTAAGGCTTTGCCTTGACAGACTTCTTAGATCGGGCCAGACAGATCTGAGGAGGTCTAGATTGTCAGTGGAAATTTCAGGGCAATCAGACTAAAAAAAGACAAAAGTGGTCCTGTCATCGTGTCACCAGGAGCCCAGCTCATCTTTAGAGCAGCTTTGGAAGGGTTTAGAAACAGCTGTATCTGCAATCTTCCAGCATCTAAGGCAACAAGATTCAGTCTGCATGGCCAGGTCCCTGTGATAATCTCATCTCCCACAACACTGTCATAGGCTTACCATGGCCCACCTTCATCTTGAATACCCCAAGCTGGTCCCCACCTCTGAGCTCATGATCTTTTCAATGCAGAAAGATTTTGCCTTAGATCTTCACAGATCAACTTCTATGTGGCTCTTATCATGTATTGGGGAGGCCCACCCCTCGCTGAGTTACCTTCTCTCCTCCCTGGTTTGGTTTCCTCATCACTAGGAAGGGTCTGTAAGAACAGGGTGCATGGGGGGTTTTGCTATCATTCACCACGTATAGCACAGCTACACAGGCAGTGCTCAGTAAACGAGGGCTGAATGGTTAGTTACGAAGACAGCTTACACATGGAAGAGGAACCATTTTGGACTGCACAGTCAGCTTGCTTCAGTCTCAGTTTGCTAGACTACCTACTTGTCTGCTGTTATGTTTTTTTAAATCAGTTTTGCCTTCCAGAAATGATAAAGACAAGGTCAAAGTGGAGAGACTGCCAGGCCTTGAAAGCTTTTCCAAGGGAGACGCTGAAAGTAAATTCAAGTGAAGTTTTCACTATTTTGAGCCATTTTTGCTTCCCATATCCATTAATGAATGGCTAATAACATTTTATTTGCTTTAAAAGGACTAGCAAGCTCTAATCACAGGGTGTGTTCCTTTTCCAGAAGGCGGATGTTAGTGCTGTTAATCAAAAGCCTTTGAATCAAGGTCAGATGATTTCAAGTAGATTATTTCCCTGCACAACATGTTTTTGTCTCATAGCAACAAATCGTATCATTAAAATCACTGAGCACACGGGCTGAGGGTTTGACTAGCTGTAACTCCTGGGTCTGAAACGGCCACCTGTGGTAAAAAGTTACACCAGCATATGTGAGCAAGTGGCAATGATCCACCTCATTGGTTTTTAAATTAGAGCACCAACAATATAATCCCCGGTGTCATCCTCTTGTTCAGAACAAGGACTGAATACCAGAGGGTCAACCAAAATCAAGCCTTTCCTTCTGTATGTGGAACTTGGGCCATTTCCCCCTAGAAATTTTGGCTAGTTACATAGAAAAATTGTTAAATTAAAAAGTATGCTAGTTAGGTAAATAACCATTGTTTATCTGTGTGAGATTTTCTTTCTTTTCTTTTTGTTTTTACACTTTAATTTACTGCGTCTACGTGCACAAGTACATACACACACATACACACCAGGAGGTCAGAGGACAGTGTGAGAACTGGTCCTCTCTTCCCACCATGCGGGTCCCAGGGATCAAACAGGTTGTCAGGCTTGGTGGCTGGCACCCCTACCTGCTGAGCCATCCTGCCAGCCTCTCTGCTCAAGTTGTAATCACTCTGCCCCACTAGCATGAGCAGGCCTTGCCACCTCACTGGTCTAGGTGCTTGACCCAGGATGACAGAGTTGAATTTTCTGTTTCCCAGAAATAGAGTCTAACTCAGAATGGAATACGGATTCCTTACCATGGCCTTGCATCCTGCCTTCTCCGACATATCACTCCCCACCCCCCTGTCTGGTTCTTGGCACCTGAGCAGCATCAGTCTCCTTGCCTCTTTGACCTCCTCATTCTAGAACTTTCACCTCTTCTCCTCCCACTCCCCCACTCCTCCCCACCTCCCACCAGCTCCTCAGAGAGGGTAAGGCCTCCCCTAGGGAGTCTACTAAGTCTGTCCCATCATCTCCTTGAGGCAGGACCAAGGCACCTCCCCACCCCCACACCCCTGTGTCTAGGCTGAGCAAGGTATCTCTCCATATAGAATGGGCTCCACTAAGTCAGTTTGTGCATTAGTGTTAGATCTTTGACCCACTGCCAGTGGCCTCATACATTGTCCCAGCTGCACCATTGTCACCTATATTAAGGGAGTCTAGTTCAGTCTTATGCAGGTTCCCCGTTTGTCAGACTTGATGTCACAAAAAATTCTACCAATAGCTAGAGGTTCTCTCCCTTCCCCAGAAGGTAGAAACTTCTTATTCCTTCAACAAATATTTATAGATCCTCTACTCCCAGGCACACAGTGAGCAAAGATAAATACAATACAGTTCCCTTATGCAGCTCAAGATAAATAGAGACAGAGAGAAATCTGTGTATCTGTAGGTGTCTGTTTTTCAACACAAACCCACACTCGTCAGTGTGTGCGAAGGGGAGGCATACAAATCAGCAGCCACCTACTTGAGAATCGCTGCTCAAAAATAGCTTCCCACAGACTTGTCTCCTGTGCCGAAAATTCCATCAAGAGAGTTTACTCTGTAGGAGATGGAAGGTGGGTGATGTGACAGACAAATGCTTGCCAGCATGGGAACTCCTCAGTTCCGAGGCAGCGGCAAGCACATGAAAACAGCCACAATGAAAATCTCCTCGCACAATCTCAAGCGCGCACCCAGCACTGCATGCTGGCTGTCAGGCTCCTGAGCCTCTTGGCCTCAGTACAGACAGTCTTCATGTCACAGAGCTCTTACCACTTGGAACTGTAAACCAAGCCTTAAGTGAGGTTCTCCATGCATCAGGGAAAACAGTCAACATTTTTCTTCCTTATTAAGAATGGTAGTAAGAGAGCTTGTGAGGGAGAAAATAAAATCTGATTTTCAAGTTGTCAAAAAACATCATGATAAAATGCAATCAGTTTAGCCAGGAAACACAATGGCCAACATAAACTGTTAGAAGAACTCTCCCACAGCTGTAAGCAGCTGGGGCGCCTGCAAGGCAACTCCTGCCTTTATCATCGCTTCCATCTGCTTTCTTTTTCCTTGCTTTAATTGTACATGCATTCGAGCACACAAACATCACACGCAACTCAGCAACCTTTTTTTTTTCAGTCCATGGGAGCATGTACCCACATGTCATATTCTGCCTCCTTAATAAAGAAAGCAAAAAATGTATAAAGCACAAGGGCTCATTAGGCTTAATGCCTTCTTTTGCCCGAATATATTTGTATTGTGGGCTTGACTTGCTTGCTTAGCCACAGGCTTCATCTGGTGACCTTCAATGGACGGGTCCTTAGACAGCAGAGGCCAGCTTCTGGAGCTGTGGTGAAGAACACTGTAGGCTATTTCATTTCTTGTTTTCATCTGCTTTGAATATTTTTTTACATGAAAAGCATGACCAGTAAGGTTATTTTTGCTTTAACTTGCAAAATGCAAAGACACACGCTTGCATGGTGAACATTATTTATTTATATATTCATTAACAGGCAAGGAAGTAATGCTCTTCTAAAGCGGAGTAGAGCCCCGTAGCCATGGTTTCCACTGCCCAGCCTCCCTCAGGTGAACAGCTCTTTTGAAGTGGTTTTGTTGGCAATTAAGTGCAGTTATAGCCCTGACATGAAACTAAGCATTTGTATACCTGTCCTGAATATAAAAATCCTTGCCAGCAAAGGGACCTGAAAGTGAAGGCTTCCTCTACCTACAGGGCTGGGCGTGGGATCCATTTCCCAGTCACAAGAAACTAAGAGCAGCTGGTGCTGAGGGCCTGCTAGCAGCCAGCCACTTTCCTAGAGCCTTCAATGCATTGTCTCAGTTAGTCCTAACAGCAGCCCCCCCCCAGTCCATTAATATCTAACTGCACTCTCTTGCATGCCACACTACACACGTGGAAGCCAGAGGACAATTTGCAAGATGGCTCTCCATCCATCCTGTGGGTCCCAGGGATGGAACTCAGGTTTCAGGCTTGATAGCAAGTCCCTTTAATCACTCACTGAGACATCTTACTAGCCCAGTTCAGCTTTTGAAAACGATGCTGGAGGAAGTACACTCAGTGTCATTGGAAAGTATTTTATATTAGGAATATATGCAAAGGATTAAAAAACAACACTGGAAGCAAATGTATCAAAATCCTAATAGGGAATTCTATTTGGGTAAAGGAAATATCCCTTTTTCAACTTTTGGGCATATTTCACTTGAAGGAAACTACCCACATACTGCTGTTATGGGAAAAAGTATCTTTACGTAGACACTTAGATATCTTTATGCAGATAAGTAGAACTTCAAAGGCTTTGAAAACTAACCTGGTAACTTCTGAGAACTAAACCCTGTGCCTGCTTACCAAAGTTCAGTTCTCAGTGACTCAGACTTAAGAAATCCACCACACCTGTGCCATGGATGGCGCTCAGCAGGCACCCGGTCCTGCCCACATTGTCTGCCAACTCTGATAGGAAAGGAACAGGGAAACAACCCAGAAGGAAGCCCCAAGAACTAGGACAAAAGAATTTTCTATAAACCGTCAGCATCTTCTTTCTGCCTTGATGCAGGTTTCAATTGCTCAATGGGGGTGTCCACTTTGTCCTAAGTTTCCTACAGGGAGATGTAAGTCAGATGGGCCTTGGCCAAGAAAACGCATCCTACTAAAGCCCCCTCACAAATCAACCGCACAAGAAACACCCCGCCCCAGAGAACATTCTTCCTCACTGCTAGTCTCGGGACACCAGCAGTGTTGTGAGGCCTGGTCTCCTCCATCCCTTGCCCAGAACGTCCAGAAGCCCAGAAGCGATAAAGGTCACTTACATGGCGCCTGGTGATAGGGTCCTCCGGGACAATGATACTGATAGTTCCATGGAGCCTGTGGGGAAGGATTGAGAGGCAGCCTCTGTGTATATGCTGGGTACCTCTGAAGTTCAAGCTGAGGGAACTCTCTGGACCTCAGAGGCCCAGGGAGGTCCTGCAGGTAACACGTGGAGGTGAGGGGCAGTGGCCTTTCCAACTGCCTGATGCCCAGGACGTCCTGGGGCTGGGAATCATACCCAGTGTCTATCGTGGGCACATCTGGGGCTGCTCTGTTCCTGTGGGGCCGGGGCCGAGGTAACGTCTCTTGGCCGCCGCTGGAGGAGTCTACCAGAACATTAGAAAAACTTGGGTCTGATTTGTCTGAGTCATGGCCCGTGTCGGGAGAAGCTGCTGAAAGCTGTGGTCCCAGGCATCTATTGCGTTTCTCCATAAGTGAAAGCCTGTGCTCTGGAGGGAGGGCTCCGAGCTCAGACTCAGGCTCGCTGGCTTCGGACGAGCATGAGCAAACACCTTTGCCAGGATCAGGATGCCTTCTAAAGAAACTGGCTTCACTCTCCTCCAAGACTTTAGTGCGCAGGCAGGTAACCTGTTGTGACACAGGCCGGTGATTTGCAAGTTTCAGGGAAGGGTCAGCCTGATAAAGGTCCCCTGAAGCATGGTGAGGGGCTTGGAGTGCAGGCAGGCTGCTGGGTGCCATGGACCTCGTATTTGGAGCAGGTGGTTCCAATTCCTCTTCCAGGGAATATTCTGGGATTGGTTTCAGCAATTGACTTGGGAATGGTTCTGATTCGTCAACCTCCACAGGAATGCTTCGGTTCATTCTAGTTTCTGGAACAAGAGAAAGCATGCCACAGTCTCAGAAGATAGAGCAGTGCTTGGAGTCTCCATTTTATGACCTTAAAGGACCTAGTTCGGGATGTGGTTTACATTAACAGTAGTGTGATACCACTGTGCTTGCAGGCCCCAGTCACATAAAGTTGTCTACTTACCGTTCCAGGCAAAGGCACTATTGCTTATTAGATTTCATCTGGAAGGCAATTGAAGAAATATGACCAGAAGTCATTGTGTGGCAGGAAGGGCTTACCAGCAAGGGAAAACCATGGATGAAAGTCAACTGTCACACACCGAGGAGAGAGAAACTATCAGAAAATTGGCCGCTTTGTGTGTTTGGAATGCATGACGAAAAAAATCCCAAAAACTGATAGGAAACAATTTCCAGGACATACTGTTGGTTGTTTTTTTAAAAAGTGAGAAGCAGGACACTATGTGTATGAGACTGATACTGCATGTAGGAGTAAAGAGGAATAGACGTGTGTGTCTGTGTGTGTATATTCCCATGTATGCGTGCAGCATGTGTGATGTACACACACCATCACTAAGGGTAGAAAGGAGTGTGATGAAGTTTTACCTTTTGCACTTCAGTTTTCTTTGTTTTTATTCCATTTGGCTATTGCTTAATAACACAAAATAAACTTAATAGCACCAAATAAAAGTTTCTTAGAAAAAGAAGGCACAGCTTAAACACACTGAAACAGGTCATAGTGACATTTTCCACTTAACTACTTGGGTCATTTGGAGGGTGTATTTACCTCTGGGCACTGTGCCTGTAACAAAGGTAGCATAACCAAAGGCTTGTCAAACTACCTCTTGGCCCCCAGGGTGGAGCCCAGATCCAAGCAATATTGCTTTTATCTCTTAAAATCAACTTAATACAATAGGGAGGGAAAAAAGCTTCCCTTGTCTGTTTAATCATTAGCTAGTTGCCGTGGATGCCCAGCTGTAGGGCAAATAGAGGAAAGCCTAGGAAATGGGGTGCTGTAGGGACACTGGGGGTTCATAGGAGGCTGCAGAGCAAGTGTTGTGAGAGAGATTGTGTGGGAAATCCCAGTGGTTTAGTCTACAGAGGGTCTTTGTACACAGCACGCTTCAGATACTAGAGAGAAAGGCTGTGTTCGGAGTTTTAAATTCCGACTTTGGATCCATGCAGCCTTTCAACCACTGCCATTGAGTGAGAGCTTACTGTGCCTGAAGTCACAGAGTACATGAATTATTGTTCTAAGACAGCTTTTGGAGAATTTGCAGTCTCTTACACTCTGTGCCCACTCCAATAAGAGAAGACAGCCTGCACTGCAATGTTCCCCATTCTCAGAGTAGGCCAGAAGTTTGCTTCTAGGTACAACCCAGGGCTAGAACTTTGGTTCCTATCTAATGGGCTTAACTGTCTCTAGAAAGCCAGTCACGTTAGCACATGCCTATAATTGCAGTTATTAAGGAGGTTGAGGCAGGAGAATTATTTAAGCCGAGGAGCAAAACACTTCTGGCCCACAGGATGCATCTTCAGCTTCTAGCTGCCTTCGCCTTCCCTTCCTAGGCTGTTATATGCATCCCTTGGAAGAGATCCCACCCTATTACTTGGTTAGAACTTTAAAAATCTAAGAACCTACCAAAAGATAAAAAGTAGTCCACAATTTTAGTATTTTTAAATGCGCACCATCATTTTCCTGTTAGCCGTACAATTTGTCTGCAGCTATAAAACGGGGTACACTGCAGCACGCTCTTCAACTCAGCTGGCAGGGAATCAGAAGTGTTCCTCGGGGTGACTGAGGGCTGTGTGATCTCCTGCTTGCAGCCATGAGTCCACAGATGAGCGGAAGGGTGAGGAGGCGTGGACAGAGAGCCAGCCAGCAAAAGGATGACATTCTGCCAGCTCTTGTCATGTGATTCATAACCACTGCTCAAGTTTCAAACACTTCAGGTGCCAATATTTCTAGTCTCCCCAGGTTTTCAAACGTGGGTATCTGAGAAGTACTTCCTACCAGAAGCAAAGTTTTGGACTTGACTCTTGTAGCTCAGAAGGTTACAGGGGGCTAATATCACAGGCAACAAGTCTAGGCATCTCACGTGACTTAAAACCAGACTGTGAAGGAGCACATGACCCCTCGGGTGATAGCAAATAAACTTGTCATGGTAATGAAAACCCTCTCACTAAAACTGTAGCATTAGTAATCACTACAAAATTAAAATGGACTCCGAGGATTTAAATTAGTCACTACCAAATACACAGACAGCAAGCCCTTACTCGATGTTAGCAGCTCACCCCCAAAGCACAAACGCAATTACAATTGCAAGTAGTGCAGAATGAAAGGGCATGAAAGACTAGACAATGAAAGTACCCGTAAAGACAGGGCTGGACCGCAGCGCTATCACTTGACCTGATACAAGAGAGAAAGCACTCAGGAGGCAACAGGGCCCACCGCAGGGCCTCTCTGCATTTGCTGCTGTCTCAGAATACTCTTCCCTCCAAACCTGCATGGCTCCCTTCCTTTCTCCTCAAAGGTCTCTCCTTAACTGCGGCCTTCTCAGTAAGGAACCCTGGCAAAGTGTTTACACTCCCCCCTCACTTCCATGCCCCTTCTCTGTCCTTCCATTCTCCCTAGCAATTATTACCATCTTACATTACAGCAAGATAGAGAATGTAAATATTTAACCCTGCTTGCTTTCAAAGTATAATTTCATGACAGCATGATTTGTCAGTCTTCTACTGACTCAACACCTAGAACCACACCTGGAGGTGCTCAGTAAAGACTTGCCCACTGAATCAGTGTTCGCTGTCTACCGTAGAGCAGTGCTTTGTAGCTGGATGGGTCCCTGGCAGGCTGACATTTGTAGACATGGAACCTCCAAGCCCTTAGCCCCTGGCAGCACTGGCAGCCCGTGGTCAGCCCTGCCCAGCTTCCCTGTGAGCAGCTGCACACAGACTACAGGGCTTTATCAAAGACAGAGTTTTAACCGTAGTTAAGTGTTGTAAAAACATTATTCTTAAAAAAAAAAAAAAACAGCATCCCGCCACTGCTAACCATTTCCATTTTTCTTGCCTTCTTCTAGGCTAGCTCCCATGTTCTGTTCATGTGACCCTTACTCTGGTGTGGCCTGTACTCCAGTCCCGGACACAAGGCAAGTCTGAACTGATATAGAAAATCCCTGCTTACTAGCCTTGACCTTGGAGAAAGCCCCTGACGTGAGAGGAAGAAGGCCTGGAAGTCAGTGGGG
The DNA here is from genome assembly GCF_017639785.1 of Mesocricetus auratus. Taxonomy (NCBI): domain Eukaryota; kingdom Metazoa; phylum Chordata; class Mammalia; order Rodentia; family Cricetidae; genus Mesocricetus; species Mesocricetus auratus. The sequence goes on from NW_024429199.1 coordinate 4,188,141, forward strand.
GGGGGGGGGACCTGGAGCCTGCATTGCTGGGACAGCTCAGAAAGTCTGCCAAGACCTGGAGAACAGAGTATGCCCGCTGCACTGTGCCCCCTCTGAGGAAAGGGAGGGGCTAGGAGGAAACCTGGTGGGCGGGGATCTGGCTGGGACTCCGGGAATTCCCATGGTGGGGCAGGGCTTCCATGCCTGATTCTTAAGTTCCTTAGGTGAACAGACTCTGCCTTGCTTTGCCAAGAGGAAAGAAGTAGCTATCAGAATTGTAAGTCTGTGCCCCTTGACAGAGTAATTTCACTTCTAAGAATTTCCTCTGTAGAGAAGTGTGCACACTGTGCCAAATGAAGTCTGTAAAGATGAGTGACGTGGCAAAGACTCGAGACAAAATGACTCTGGCTTTAAAAAGCGCTGTGTGTCTGGATAATGACCATTCTATCTCTTAACAAATAATGGGAAGTGCCATGCGGATTGAAGAGGAAACAGCTCCAAATGTATTACTAAGTTTAAAAAAAATAAAAACATGTCATTGTGTTATGCGGCTCTCTGTGGCATAAGACCATATATGTGCATGTAATCTCCTAGAAACTAGAATGGTGGTTATCTCTGGGAAGGGAGCAAAGGGGATTCACTGTCCAAGCAGTCTGCATCTTTTCTAATTTGTACCGAGTGTGTATGATATCTATCAGACTCTCTCTGTTAGAAATGTAAAGACCCCACCATTGATCTGGTGTTCACAAAGATTAAGAACCAGTGTCATCATGACTCTCACTCCACCTTCAGGAGACCATGAGCTCCTTAGAATAAAAATACAAAAACAGAATGCCCACTGGGGCTGGCTGGAGCTACAAACAGAGGCTAGGTACCAAAGGCCTGCCACGGTGAATGCCTGCCACAGTGAATGCCTGCCACGGTGAACTCCACAGTTAGACATGTGGCAGGACTCACAGCAGCCTCCTTTTGGGCTGAGCTCTTGTATTTGTATTCCCTCTTCTATTTCATGAGAGAGGGTCTCACTGTGTATCGGTGGCTGCCCTGGAACTCTACAGAGACCATGTTGGCTTTGATGTAGCCCTCTGCCTCCTGAGTGCCAGGGGTGGGGGGATTAATTTATTTTTTATGTGTATGTGTGTTTTGCCTGCCTATATGTTTGGTACCACGTCTGTGCCTGGTGCCCTTGGAGGTCAGAAGAGGACACTGGATCCCCTAGAACGAGAGTTACAGGTGATGGCAAGCCACCATGTAGTGCTGGGAACTGAACCTGGGGCCTCTACTAGGCAGCAGCCTCTGGTCACTGAGCCATGTCTCCCATCCTCTTCATTCTCCTGTCTCTTGTCAGTTTCTCCAAACCTCCTGCCTTCCTTCCCCCCTCCCAGGCCTGAGGCTGTCATCCTCTGCCCTCTCCCTCCCCAAGCAGGACTGGCTTCATGGACAAGATCTTATCCAGTAAAGACACTCCCCTGACAATGTGTGCCCCCGCTTTACCTGTCATAGAATTGGCACGCTCCTCGTCCCGCCTGTCTCTGCACACAGCACAGCCAGTCTCCTTGAGCGCCATCGGCTCTGCTCAGGTCTTTTCCCCGCGTCCATCCCCTGCTATGTCCTCTCACACCTTCACTCACCAGAGTCCTAGAAAGGAGCCCATTCATCTTCACAGCCCCTTCATGTCTCACCAGGGCCTCTGTCCCTGTGGTCACACTGGCCTCGCTCCTTGACTGGCCATCTGACAGCTTCCTTCCTCTTCCTGTTTTGAGAAGCACGTCTCTCTCAGGACACAAGTTAACACACCTGATGGCATGCCAGCAGTTCGCTAGGACTCTGACCGGCATGTATTTCTCAGGTGGGAGATACACACAGACTTTAACTGCTTCTGGATGCACACTTCTGGATTCTGATTGCTTCCCTACCAGCTGGGTAATTAAATGTTATGACCACAACAATGTTACTTAACTTACCCAGGTCTCATTTTTCTCATCTGTAAAAAGGAGGGAATAACAACTCTGTACCATAGGGGTGTTGTGAGGCAGAGCCTGGTCCACATCCAATTCTTAAGTTATTTTAATCCAGCAAGAGACTTTGGCTTTTATATAGATGCTGTCCCCTGCAGGTGTGCCAGCTACTAAGACTGTCACCCAAGCCATAGACTGTAGCTGTGTAACCAGTCAGTGTACATGAGATTTGATCCACATCAGCTCATCTGGTCCTTAGGCCATAGGGAGCATGAGAGGTACCATTCTGCTATTCCTTAATGACACACATTAAAGAGCTTTGCCAAAACCACACAAGAGATTGGTGAAGACAAATCTACTAGAGGATCTCCCTGCAGTTTCTGCAAGCCACTGAGATCCAGGGCTGGCAGATTTTTCCCTATAAAGGACCAAGCAGAACATCCTTTCTGCTTTATGGTTCATATGTTGTCTCTTTCTTGTATTTCACTCTGTGTGTGTGTGTATGTGCATAAGTGTGTGTGTGTGTGTGTGTGTGTGTGTAGATGTGTGTATAGATGTGCAGCCACAGAAGACAGAGAATTGCTTTTATTTTACTCCTCTGAAGCATAGTCTTTCACTGAACCTAGGCTGATTGGCAGGTGAGCTCTAGGATCCACCTGACTCTGATCCCCATCACTGGGTTACAGTCATGCATATCTTTTCCATGGGTTCTGGGGATTTGAACTCAGGTCCTCATGCTTTACAGCAAGTCTCTTACCCACTGAGCTATCTCCTAACACCTCATTACTTTTGTTTTGTTGTTGCTTTTAACATCCCTTTTAAAAACTTAAGGATAGGGGCTAGAAAGATGGCTCATTGGTTAAGCATCTATACTGACTGCTCTTACAAAATACCTGCATTCTGTTCCCAGCATCCACAGTGGATAGCTTAGAACAAATGTAACTGCAGTTACAGAAGGATCTGGTTCCTCTGGCCACCACAGGCAACTGCACTCACAAGCACATACCCCCAACCACACACACATGCGCATACCCCAGCCACACACACATGTACATACCCCAACCACACACACATGCACATACCCCATCAACCTCACACACATGCACATACCCCAGCCACACACACATGCACATACCCCAGCCACACACACATGCACAACCCCCCTCAACCTCACACACATGCACATACCCCAGCCACACACACATGCACATACCCCAACCACACACACATGCACATACCCCAGCCACACACACATGCACATACCCCAACCACACACACATGCACATACCCCAGCCACACACACATGCACATACCCCCCTCCCCAGCCATACTGCTGGGCAGTCTGCACTGACAAAGGGCAGGCCATCGTCTAGAGGCTCTAGCAGGTCTGAGATAGTCCAGGTCATGCACCTTGACCTGCGGGAGGGCGTGGGTGCACACAGTGTTCAACCGGGCACCACAGACGGAAGCCTGGGTGTCTTTCCCTCACGCCATTCCAATGGGGGGGGGGGCAGTGCGCTCAGACTGCAGAGGCATCTTGATTTGAAAAAAGCACTTGATTGGATCTCATTAAATTTTAATCATAAACTGAATTCAGAATAAATTGAGACCTGGATGACAGAGCACAAACAAAGGGTGATGATAAATGGCAAAGCAGCTGGGAAGGGGACGGCTTCCAGGGGACATCTCTGAGGCAAGGACGGACGGATTTAATGAAGGTGTCGTGTCCCTGGAAGAAGACAAATAGTACAGCAAGGAACAGAAGAAGGCAGGAATGAGCAGCCTGCGTAATTAATAGATGCCGTAACAGCTCCTAAACAGTCAGGACTAGCTGATCACCGACTGATTAGATATGGGTTTTATTTTTTGAGACATGGTTCATGGAGCCCAGCCTGGACTTGAAATCTTAGTCCTTCTGCCTCCACCTCCTAATACACCACTATTTCAGGCTGGATTTGTTTTAATTGTATGTGTGCATGTTGGTTTGTGTGGGAGGCGTGTGTGTGTGTGTGTGTGTGTGTGTGTGTGTGAGAGAGAGAGAGAGACTGTAGATGCCCAAGATGGACATCATGTGTCTCCCCCTATTGCAAGTGCATGTGTGCAGAGCACCACGTCCAACACCATGTACCTTCTTTGGTCACTCTCCACCTTATGTATTGAGGCAGGGTCTCTCCCACCTCGACTCTGTGGTCGTATGGCTAGCCAACTTGTTCCTGTCCCCATTGCCTGAACACTAGGATTCTAAGTAGATTGCCACCCCACTTGGCTCTTAGGTGGGTTCTAGGGAATCTGAACTCCAGTCCTGAATTTGTTTTGTTATTTTAAATGCTGTTTGGGTTACAGATAGGGTTGAAAAGTCCTAGAGACATATAGCATGGATATTTCAGGTGGCCATAATAAATAAATATATACATTTATACTTGGGAGAATCCTAAAATTTAATTTGGATCAGATACTTTCAATTACAGATTATTCAATTACTCTCTAGGGAATTATTTAAATTTCCTTTTTACATTTGTTTATCTTTTTGTATGGTGTGTTGCCATGGCACCCATGTGCAGGTCAGAAGACAACTGGGCAGGAGTCTGTTCTCCCTTTTTCACCATGTAGATCCCTGGGATCAAACTCAGGCTGTCACTTGGTGGCAAGCACCTCTACAAGCTGAGACATCTTCTCACTGGCCCCCAAAGAGTAATTTTTTTAGTGTGTCTAAAAATCACAGATCTTTACAAATATCTGTAAACTCATGAATTTCTTTGTCTACTGCCCAAATGTATGCAAATTACCATAAGGTTGGTTTGCTTAGTGGAGCATGGTTTGGGGTGAACCGTTCTGCTCAGATTCAAACTCCAGTGAGCAAACACTTTCAGGCTTACTTGCAGAATTTCCCTGAGAGAGAAGTTGTCCCGTGAGGGTTTGGGGCGGTACGAGCATTGGAAACAAGGGGACATTTGGTGACTCTGTACTGGAAGACCCAGGCTGAGGGCAGGCATCGTGCTCTGCTCTGAGTTGCCGAAGTGGCACTGGGACTCCAGGACTGAGCTGTGATGGGAGGACAGAGACCGCTGGGGACAGACTACCTGCCACATGGACAGCTGCTAACAACAACATTTAGAGGAAACAAGCTCCAGCCAGCTCAGGCGCTTTTGTTGTCTGTCTTGCGTGCCCCGCGTAAGGTGGTCTTTCTAATTCAATGCAGGTTAGAGTAGAGAGGGAGGCACAGGGAGGAGGAGAAGGCTATGGATGAGAGAAGGAAGACAGGGAACCGCTATTGCTGTGAGTGAAAGACCTTGTGACCTACATGTATTACAGCTGCAGGAAGGGTCAATGGGATGGTCACAGGACAAAGGCAGGAAGGGGCAGGGTGGGCCAGTGGTCAGGTTGTCTAGGCAGACAACTCAGCATAGGAAAAACTCAGAGATGGGCGTGAGGCCTGTTTACCCTTGGAGAGAAAAGGAAAAGCGTGGAAGGCTGGACACAGGAGCCAAGTTTCCTTCACCACTCAGTGAGTTGCCAAGACCCCGTGCAGACTAGGTCTGCAGGGTGTGAGAGGAGGACAGGCTGTGTGAAGGTCTCCCACCCATGCAAATAGCTCGATTTCCCAAGCATCATCAGGGAACCAAGCCAGAGTGACAGCATGCTGAGGACTGCCGTGTGGATGAAAGTCCACCCATCCTCAGCTGGTTTGTAGCCTGTGGTCTCCAGGAAGGTCTGGGTGCACACCTGTGTGCCCACATGTACAGCAGTGGAGTGAGCAGCCCCCCCCCCAGGATGGAGCGCACATGGGGGGTCTATGAGACATGCTGGGTAGGAGACAAGGAACCCTGGAGCTGGAGAAGAAACCCTGTGTTTCATGAACTAAAAATACCTGGGTGACAAAGCATTGAGAAGAAACAGGAGAGGCGGGGGGGGGGGGCAGCTTCTAGATTCTAAGCATCAGGTGTTTCTTGTGGAAGCCAGCTGGACCGTTTGATAAGAAAATAGGATCAAACATTATGGGTCAAGTAGCTGGATGGGAAAGGAACCCTGCCTCCATCCCTGCTCTTTCCCATAGCACTTGCCTGTGGTTCACATGTGTGCCTTTTTAAAGGTCAGTCTACAATTGCCTGCGGCACAAAACGATTTGAATTCAGGATCTCTCTGAGATTTCCATTCCGCAACGTGTAAAACATCGATTTAATTTACACAAACCACCTCACCAAATCTATCTTGCTGAATGCCCATTAAACGATGCCTGGAAATACGACTGTCTCCTCGTCTTTTAATTTTCGGTGTATTTGAAAGTCACTTAACGCCTTCATCTTGAGAGGTGCGGGCTTGAACACTTTGTGTCTTTGTACCCTCTGTGAACCCGAATGAGGAGGCTTCCTCCCAGCATCCTGCCACACTTCCAGACCTCACTCCTGCTCAGCCAGCCCCACCCAGCGAACACAACAGAACTGCCGCATCACCCATCTCCTCGCACTTGTGGAATAACTGGTGAGAACAGTACCAGACTAAGGATGGCTGCGGTGGACCCTTTACCGATCAAAGCGAGGCTGGCAGCCACACAGGCCTCCTGCCCTGGTCTAGATGGTAATGCTTCGGATTTAAAATAAGAATCAGGGACTCAGCACAAGCAAAACATGTTGGAAGTCTGGTACCCTTATTCCAGAATACAGAGAGCCATCTAAAAACACCATGAGGCCTATACTAGAGTCTTATAACCTACAGAGTTTAGCAACAACCAAAGCCCCAGATCTGCCCATCCCCTCAGCCAGAACTTCCTGGAACTGTACTGACAGTAATTGCTCAAAAATTATAATAATAATTTTTTTAAAGCAGTGGTTTGGAAAAGGTTAAGGTCCCAGTGGATCTGCCATCTAATAATGACTCTAATCGTAGTCACCAGCCTTACTTGGTGCTAGGATGTGTTTCACTGTTCCCTTTCCCTCCCATTAAAGGCCTCCACATTGAGGAGTACCTTCCTGCTCCAGCTCCTGGCCTCTGGAGCAGGATCGGCTGCCAATCCTGGAGCCTGCCTTGACTCTCAGCAAACACATGGGACATGAGCTAAATTCAAGAATCCCATTTCCCCCTATGTGGTTAAAGCCAAAAATGATGGCTAGATTCTAGGCAGCCCTCCTGCAGAGCTGCAGCCGACACCGCGGCCCCCAACCCCTCCCCACCACAAGCTGCATGCCCTGACAGCTGCTTTACCTTCAGCCTGGAAAGCAGATGAGGGAAACTGAAAAACTTTTAAAAAGTTTATGTGCAAAGAGCCCAAGTACCTCAATAGTGTTTGATGGCATGCCAGGTTCTGGGGGCTGGAAAAATGTAAGAAAGGCCTTCCTAATGGACTAGTAGCAGAGGTAAAATTTATATGTGTAATAATGGGTAAACAAAACATGTCTAAGACCACCCAATAAGGTACCCTTCTGGGACTGCCCTGGCCTTGTTGTATTAGAAAGGAATTTAGACATAATCATGTTAGTGAGTGTGCGCGCGCACGCACGCATGAGCACACACACAGCAGATGAAGAAATCCAGGCTTCTGAGAGCCAAAGGGAATTGCCTAAGAGATGGACCCACACGAAGTGGAGGGAGAACTTGGAACCAAGTTTTCTGACCTCTTTTTAAATTATTAATTTGGTCTCTTTTCACTCGCTCCCTTAAAAAACAGTCTCTGTAGTCTAAGAGGCCACCGTGAACTAGGAAGTCACAACAAGGCGACTTCTAAGACCAAGTATTTCTCCCCTGGCATACCCCAGCACCCTCAGCACCGTCCAGACCCAGCAAAAGCCTGGAATGGAGGGGGGTGGGGTGGGGGTGTCGGGCACTTCCTGACCCAAGAAAGTGATGCTGATGGTTTTGTTTTGTTCTGTTTTTTTCAGCATAAAAACAGGACAGAGAAAAACTGGGAGTTGGCCTTCCGGCTCTGTCATTGACGTGTCTGGGGCTGGAAGCCAATTACTTAAAGCTTGCTACCCTTCTCGGAGAAACAGTTTTGATTTGTTTAAATACAAGCTCTTGCTACACAGCCCAGGCTAGCCTTGATTTCTTGGTGGGAACCCGAGGAGACCCTTAAGAGTTAGCTTGGTAGTAGCGTGCGCCTGTCATTGAAGGGTTAACCTCAGCTCGGCCTGCCTGAAACCCTAAACCAGAGCCACATTGCTAACGGGGGCTCTGTCACAGTCTCAGCTGGTCCCCTGGTAACAGGGGAAAGGTGGGGAGACGAGGGCGGAGGAAAGTAAGGCCGGAAGATTCTGGCAAAGGAGAAGGCAGTGGACTGGAAAGCCCACTGGCTCAAAGAGGTCAAAGCAGGCACCAGTGAGTTCACTCACCTCCGATCGCCACACACAGGCAGGCCCGGGGGGGTGGTCGCTGCCTCTGCTCTGGGGCTCCACCTTGGGCCGCTCAGGCCTCCCTCGCCCTCTCCAGGTCCAGGTAAGTGGTAGAGCAGGCTGTGAAGCAGGAAGTGGATGTTGTATGCAAATAAATCTCTAGCGAGAGGAAGCCTCTGCTCCGCTGGCTCCCCGTGGGCAGTGAATCAGCCGCTGAGAAGTCTCTTTATTTCTTAAAACAGAAACCTCCTTTTACCAGAAAGAGTCAGCAACCAATTAGGCGGCGACCTGCTTTTACCACCCAGATAAGAAACTGTGAGGAATGCCCCGGCCTCGGGGTTACTGCGGTGCCTGAGAAGGTGTTTAGGGGAGATTGAACTTGAGTGTTCAGACTGCTTACTCATTAGCAGTTTCAGACGAGAAGACTGGAGCCTGATCGTGGAAACGAATATGAAGCGAGAGTTTTTCACCGTGTCCTTTAACTGCCTAAAACAGATTTGCTGCCCATAACTAAGGAGCAAGGATTCACGGATTCACTGCCTACAGCCCTGTGCGGAGGGGGGGGGAAGGGGGGGAGAGGGGATGATAAACACACACACACACACACACACACTCTGGCTTCTCATTTCACGATCTTAAGTTTATTTCTTCCTTTTCTTTTGTTTATTCAGTAGCTTACAGAATTTATGACACAAAGAGGGATCCTGGAGGCAGGGTTATGCCACAGCAATGTGTGGGGATAATATAAAGCCAGGTGATTTCCAATGCATTGGAGGGAGATGGGAGTCAGTCTAGGTGTGAACTCGTCATGTCACCAGCTGCTGGGCTTGCCCACCTGTAGGTATCCCTTGGACCTGGCTGTCTCCCCACTCTCACGGAGTGGGGGACAAGTCCTAGAATGCCCCAGTCAGGTTATAGCAGAGCTACCCAAGTATTACACTTGAAGCAAGTTGTTCTACACATTATAAACAAAGGGAATGAGACTTGGGTTTAAACCATTATAATAAAGGTGGCATACTTTGTGGTGTGTTTTTACAATGGGGTAATGTATATGTTAAAACAGTAAATATTTGTATCAGTTGTTTGTACAAATTAACATGGAAAAAAGACTCAGAGAAATTATTTAATGAAACATTGTTTTGGCAATATATCTGATCTCTCTCTCTCTCTCTCACACACACACACACACACACACACACACACACCACACACACGGGTGCTTACGTGCCTCTAGCATATAGGATGTTGCGCTTGACACGTGTTGAATGATCCAGTCAGAAGCGCCTGGAGCTGGACTGCTTGTTGTTCCCCATATTTACTACCTCACCCTTGAATTTTCTGCTTCAAAAATTATCAGATCTTTTGAGGGGATGGGAAACAACATTCTTTGTGGAATGACTGAAACCAGAATAATTGTGGTGGGGGGGGCAGCTATCAGCTTGGAGATGGAATAGGAAAGGAGAGAATGGCTTGGGAGGAGGCAGAACGGGGAGTAGGAGAGAGGAAGATGTTTCCCTTTCTCACAGCTCTCCTCAGATGGCTGGACAGAGCCTCAGAGCTGCTTCCGGCAAGTTCTGCCTTTGCAACCCTTTCCACGAGGAGAGTCAAGACAGCCTTTTCTTCCAGTTCTCCACGAGGTTAAACCTGTGACACCGGGGGGCCTGTGGAAAAGACACCCAGGGCTGAATTTCTGCCTACAGTTGCTGCCCTCCCCCCAAATCCATCCTGAGCTTGAGGAATGGGATAATGGCTCCTTGCTCAGAGCCTCTGCTGGGCCCCTCCTGGAAAGCAGCCCAAGGATGTAAACTGTTTATAGAGGTCCCCCTGACTGAGAAACTTCTGTCTTAGCATGCCTGCTGAGGTCTGACTGAAATGCAGATGACAGAGGGCATGCCTGAGGTCTGGGACATAAATACCTCCCATTCCGATGCTCCCCACTGCTGTGCAGATGCTCATGTGTGGCCTCCCAGGGAGCAGTTCTTCTCTGAGGACCTGTGTGCACCTTTAATCCCAAGAGCAGTCCTGTGAGGTGCTGTGGCTGTCATTTCCACTGTACCTTTGAGGAACACAAGGCTCAGAGACATCTAGTAACTTTTTGAAGGGCTCATAGCTAATTTGTGGAGCAGTCAGGCAGAGTGCTGTCTCACTTCCAGGTTGTCTCTTTCCTTCCTCGGTTGCTCAGCTCTGGCCTATGTTTCCTACGTGTCTGAGGGGAACTTCAGTACTTAACTTTCTCTACACAACTCTTGACAGTGCTCAAAAGGGGAAGGAAGAAAGCAATAAATGGGTAGCATTATGACTGCCAGTCACACTGGGTCTGTGTTTATACGTAGACTGCTGCTGACAGAGTAGAAGAGATCAGATCATGGAGTCAAGACATGAGCTAACATCTCCCTCCTGGTAGATGTCCATAAGTGAAGGATTTATGTTTGTCAGGTTCCAGGGGTCTGTGTCTTTGTTTGTCAGGTTCCAGGGGTCTGTGTCTATGTTTGTCAGGTTCCAGGGGTCTGTGTCTATGTTTGTCAGGTTCCAGGGGTCTGTGTCTTTGTTTGTCAGGTTCCAGGGGTCTGTGTCTTTGTTAGTTAGCGGTTTTCTTGGTTGTTTCTCTATTGATGTGAGAAGACACCATCGCCAGGACAACTTAGAAAAGAAAGTATTTATTTTGGGCTTACTGTGTCAGAGGGTTAGAGTCCACGACGACGGTAGAGCAAAGCCATGTTGACAGGAACATCTGAGAGCTTACATCTTGATGAGCAAGTAGAAAGCAGAGAGAGAGAGAGAGAGAGAGAGAGAGAGAGAGAGAGAGAGAGAGAGAGAGAGAGAGAGAGAGAGAGAGAGAGAGGAGACTGGGATGGTACAAATCTTTTGAAACCTCAAAGCCCCCCCCTCCCTGTGACAAACCTCATCCAACATGGTTACACCTCCTAAACATTCCCAAACAGGGGTCAAGTATTAAAACCTGGACCTATGGGGGCTGTTCTCATTTAAAATCCACAAGGTTGCTGTAATAGAATACCAGGAAGTGGGTAGCTCAAATCATGTGCTTTTATTGCTTCAAGGTTAGCAGGCTAGAAATCCAAAATCAAGCCACTAGAAGATTGTTTGTGGGTGGAAAGCCTGCTTCCTGGCTTTCTTGATCAGTCCTCAAATGGTAGAGGCTCACTGACGTGCTCTCTGGTCCCTTTTACAGGTGTCCTAACCCCACTCATGAGATCATGCTATGACAACTTAGTTGCCTCTCAAAGGCCCTAATTCCTAGTGCCATTATATGAAGTAGGTGTGAGATTTCAGCATATGAATTTGAGGGATAGTGGACATGAGAATGCAGTGTATAACATTTGGTAACCCTGCACACAATCAGATGAACTAAACCAAACCATAGCACCTACTGCTCAACATTAATCTATGAAATAAAGGAGAAGGAAAAGACTACATTTTTTTTTACAAACCTGACTTTCCCATTTTTAAAGCTTCAATTACAATCATGAAAAGGCAGAGTGAACTACTTGGTCTACCACACATAAACAGGAGATGGCCACCATCATGCTGTCCTCTAAGAATGGCCCTTATTCAAAGGTACTGAGCATCAAGCATGGGCTGGATGACTCCCCACAGAGGAGTGGCCATTCCTCCAGCATCTGTCCTGCCCTGGACATTCGCCCCAGTCTCCCAACCCTCAGTCAGCACTGGCCTTAGTCCTGACATGTATTGCGTGCTGGACATACAAGCAGAAACGTCTCAACACTTTCTTGGGTTGCCTTCAGTTGGACAGGCAGTGGCAATGCAGAGTTCCAAAGGATTAGCCATTAGACAAGGTGGGGAGCCTGCTGCACGAGAGTCTCTCCACTATATGCTCAGTCTCCCTACTGCACATAAGTCTGTCCACTGCACACTGAGTCTGTCCATTGCACACTGAGTCTGTCCACTGCACACTGAGTCTGTCCACTGCACACTGAGTCTGTCTACTGCTTGTGAGTCTCTCCACTGCACACTGAGTCTGTCCACTGCATGTCTCTCCATTGCATGTGAGTCTCTCTACTGCATGTCTCTCCTGCTCTGCTTAGCTGCTTCCATTTAGAGAGGAAACAGCAAAGGCCCAGCCTCATCTCCACCATCCCAACTTGACCCTGGTTCCGGTTGCTACCTATCCAGGTGGCCTTTTCCTTTGGGTGACATCCTCTCTGCGCATGTTTCCTGTCCGGTTGGCAGACTGGATCAGGGCCTTCAGAACCTAGCAGAGGGTTTGGTATCTCAGACTCAGCAGAAAGTGAGTCTCAGCCTCTCTTCCTAAGAGGTCTGCGTGATTTGAATGTGCCCTTTCCCAAGTCACATCCTGAAACTGAACTGTCAATGAGAGAGCGTTGGGAAGTCATAGATACTGAGGACAGAGCTCTGATGAATGAGATTGGTACCTAAAAAGAAGTGCGCCTCTGCCTTTTCACCATCTGAGGAGACAGAGAAGGTGCTACCCATGAAGGAGAGGCTCTCAGCAGACATAAGATCTACTGCAACCCTATTCTTGGATTTCCCAGCCTCCGAACTCGGATAAAGAAATGTCTGTTGTTTATAAATTTCTCAGTCTAGAATAGCTCCCTTTAGCTCACAAAAGCTACATCCCAAACTCTTAAATCCGGAACCACAGAATACCAAGCCCTGTAAACAGGGCTTTCTCCTATATATACATATCTGTTATTGTTTAATTTATAAATCTGACACAGTAGGAGGTTAACAATGGCTAATAATAAAATAGAAGTTATAACACTATATTGGCATAAAACTATCAACATTGTTACTTTTGTTCTTTGATGTCAATGTTCAGTAAAACAAAGATGGCTGGGATGGGAAATGTCCCTCACAGTCTGACAAATGTGAGCACTTGGTTTAGAACCTGAGGTGCTGTTTGGGGAAGTGGTGGCATCTGTGGGGTGGGTCACTGGGACTGGGGTCAGGTCTTTGAGAGCTACAACCTTCCCCATTTCCCTCCCCACCACCTCTGCTTCCAGATCTCAAAACAAAGAGTAGCTGCCGAGAATCCCAGCCACCATTCTTCACCGGGTTGGTTTTCCCCTAAATAATCCTCTCCTCTCGAAGTTGCTTCTGTTGGGTATTTTGTGACGTCACAGTGTCAAGAGAAATAATCCACATATGTGCTATGCTATACCACAAGAGTCTGGTAGCCAGGCTACTCCGTGATTCATGGGCGTGTTGGGTATTCAGCAAGGGTGCTGGACAAAGGGAAGAGTCACAGGTAGATGGGACAGGCAGACCAGCACCTCACCAGTAAGTACCTCACCATTCAGATGAGGTCCAGCTGTAATTTTTAAAATTGCATTTATTTATTTTGTTTATGTGTATACATGTGTGGGGTACATACCATAGCCTATATGTGAGGTCAAAGGACAAATATGGGGAGATGGTACTTTCCTTTCACCATGTGGGTCCTGGGGATCAAACATAGGAGCTTAGCAGCAAGCCCCTTTACCCACTGAACCCTCTCACAAGCCCCTGATGCACAATTTAAAATGGAAGAACCACTTGTTTCTGGAAGTTTCCATTTCATATTTTCAGGCTATATGTGATGCAATAACTGCAGGTGACTGAAACTCAAATAAGAGGGAATGCTGTAATTTGTTACAGGTGCAGGTACCCAAGAAGATTAGCCTCCTTCCCCTACAAAGTTCAGATTTATTCATCTCCTTCTCTTACAAGGTGGATACTGGGAACAGCCGATTTGTCAAGGTATAAAATAGCCTGTTAAACCATTACCCAAGGCAACCGGTGCCTTTTACCAAACATTTGCATCTTGAGTGAGAGCATTCTAAAAGCCAAAGATTATCTGTTCCTGCGTAGCTTCCTGTGGTTCCTTGGATCCCCAGTTTGGGGCAGTGTCTCTTGGGTAAGCCCTACACAAAGACTTCCTGTTAAAACCACCAGATTATTAGTAGCTAACCTTCAGATGCACTTGGAGTGCTATGGCTCTGCCCAGTGGTACAGTGCTTTCCTGGCTCTGGTGAGGGTCCTAGTCCACACCAACACCAAGAACAGACAAGCGGTTTCAGAAGCTACTTAGGTACCAACCCGTGCTCAACACTTTTCCTGCCTTACACATGGAGAGTCAGAGCCCTCGTATGAGGTGGGCTCTAGGGGTAGATTCTCTGTAAGGAAATTAAGAAGCATATTCCAGAGAGCAGCTCTCCAAAAGAATGTAGCAAAGAGGTCCCAGGCTCTGCTTCCTAAGTAGGCTGAGTGCAGTGGGGGGCTCAGACAAGGGAAGTGTATCAGAAAAGAGGCAGCAGGAGGATGACCAAACGGCGTGGAGCTCAGTAGAGGAGGAGGCAGCAAGAACGTTTGCTTGTTTGTTTGTTTGTTTTTGAGACAAGGTTTCTCTGTATTGCTTTGGAGCCTGGCCTGGAACTCACTCTGTAGACCAGGCTGGCCTTGAACTCACAGGGGCCTGCCTCTGCCTCCTGAGTGTTGGGATTAAAAGTGTGTGCCACCAAGCCCGGCAGCAAGAACTTTTGTGGAGAAGTTTGACACTAAGAGAGTGGGGGCAGTGAGGATGACTACTACCCTTTGGTGTGTGACCACTGAGTAAGTCCTGACACTGAGAGAGTGGTGTGTGACACTGTGTAAGTCTCCACACTAAGAGAGTGGTGTGTGACACTGTGTAAGTCCTGACACTAAGAGAGTGGGGGCAGTGAGGATGACTACTACCCTTTGGTGTGTGACCACTGAGTAAGTCCTGACACTGAGAGAGTGGTGTGTGACACTGTGTAAGTCTCCACACTACGAGAGTGGTGTGTGACACTGTGTAAGTCCTGACACTGAGAGAGTGGTGTGTGACACTGTGTAAGTCCTGACACTGAGAGAGTGGAGCAGTGAGGATGACTACTACCCTTTGGTGTGTGACCTGTTGTGTAAGTCCTGACACTGAGAGAGTGGTGTGTGACACTGTGTAAGTCTCCACACTGAGAGAGTGGTGTGTGACCCTGTGTAAGTCCTGACACTGAGAGAGTGGTGTGTGATACTGTGTAAGTCCTGACACTGAGAGAGTGGAGCAGTGAGGATGACTACTACCCTTTGGTGTGTGACCTGTTGTGTAAGTCCTGACACTGAGAGAGTGGTGTGTGACACTGTGTAAGTCTCCACACTGAGAGAGTGGTGTGTGACCCTGTGTAAGTCCTGACACTGAGAGAGTGGTGTGTGACACTGTGTAAGTCCTGACACTGAGAGAGTGGTGTGTTGTGGGAACACCAGACCTTGAGCAGAGACCCACTTCCCCTTCTGCCTGGGAGTAGGCAGCTGTAAGACAATGTTTAGTAAAAACATGTTTACTAAAAACAATACAATGCCAGGGGCAATAAGTCCCTGGAAAATGCCTTCCCACGGAAACCGCCCTGACCTCGACCTTGTCCAAAGACTAACCGCACCTTCAGACCCACCCACATCCACCTCTGGTCAGAGCAGAACCATCCAGGGTAGAGGAGAGAGCAGAAGCTTCTCTGGTGGGAGCCTTTCTTAGGAAGTTTTCTTGAGCCTTTTTGGGGCCTGCTTAAAGTTTTCTTTACATCGTTGAACAAGTCTCTGTGTTGTCAATCCTCGACACCCTCCGCACGTTCTCGGACACAGGCCGAGAAGCAGACATGACAGTGTGTGACACTGTGTAAGTCCTGACACTGAGAGAGTGGTGTGTGACCCTGTGTAAGTCTCCACACTAAGAGAGTGCTGTGTGACCCTGTGTAAGTCTCCACACTAAGAGAGTGCTGTGTGAGCACTGAGTAAGTCCTGACACTGAGAGAGTGGTGTGTGACCCTGTGTAAGTCCTGACACTAAGAGAGTGGTGTGTGACACTGTGTAAGTCCTGACACTAAGAGAGTGGAGCAGTGAGGATGTCTACTACCCTTTGGTGTGTGACCACTGTGTAAGTCTTGGCATCCGGCCCTGTATTTTCCCCAGTCTTCTGTAGTTAGATTCACACAATTGCTTGGCTTCTGATTACGCCCACAGGCAGCATTATTTAGTTCACTTAAAAAGTTAGGATGAAACCCAGCATAGTGACATATGCCTGAAATCCTAGCAGCTGGGAGGTGGAGGCGGGAGGATCAGGAATTCAATGCTAGCCTTGGTTCCACGATGAACTCAAGGCCCACCTGCACTGCATGAGATGCTGGCCCCCCAAAGACAAACAACAGCAGCAACAACAAAAACACACAAAAATAATAGTAGGTATCAGAATGGTTACTTGCTGAAACTTGGAATTCTCAACACTGTTGGCGGGATGTAAAATGGTAGAGTGCTATCGGCTACAGCTTATTTCTTCCTGAAGTCACCACGTGACCCAGCAATTGAGTGTCTGTGTGTGTGTCCAGAGGAATCAGAAATTAATGTTTGAGCAGGTATCCACGCCCCTGTGTTTATAGTAGCACCATTACAATTACTATTGCAGTGCATACACACATTAGAACATTGAGGAGACTTAGAAAGAAATGAGCACGTAACACATGCTACAACACACATGAACCTGAGCATGTAACATATGCTACAACACACATGAACCTGAGAACATCTGCTCTGTAATATAAGCCAGTCCCAGACGGACGATTGTATGAACTACTTACATGAGATGCCTAGAGTGGTCTTTTCAGATGAAGACATTTGAAGACATATTGCAGTGGTGATGGTCACAGAACTAAAAAAATGACCCTCATGCTATGAACTACACCTCTAAACATGGCTGGATGGAGAAATTCCTCATGTGTACTTCACCACTATTAGAGAAGAATCCTAAGCAGCCTTTAAGGTAGGCTCTGTGACTCTCATAAGGTGCAGGGAGCTCAGTAGCTTGCTGAGTTAGCCATTAAAACCCCACCCACTCCCTGTGTTCCACCATCTCCTCAGCATCTGACTGCACAGTTCCCACTCAGGGGGAAGCCCAGGACACCAGGCATGGGCCGGTGCCACAGAGATTGGTATTGGGAAGCCCTGGGGGTCTCTCTTTGCTGTGCCCTTCCTCCAGTACTTGATTTTTCTGGTGCTCACATTTCCTCCCCAGCCTTTCCCTCATCAGACTACGCTGGGTGGGGGCGGGGGCACCTGATCACTCATTTATAGGAATCCATGGTGTGAATTTGAATCAATGGACAGCCTCTCCGAGGGGTGCTTGCATTTTAAGCCTCATCACCTTCTATGAAATGAAAGGCTTTGTTTCATAGTGAAGGACTTTCAGGCATCAGGGAGCAAGAAGGGAGGGATCAGAGGGGAGCGGTGGCAGGTAGGGCAACCATAACCCAAGAAATGCAGTACACGGCAGAAGCTTTAGGCGTGTTAGAGGGACGGGCTGATCTGCAGGGTTCCAGAGAGACGTGAAGTGCAAGGCAGGGAAGCTAAGTGGCCAGGCAGTTTACACTAAACCCTCCCGATTGAGCAAGCTTTGACTCCTGATTTCCACACTCCAGACTCTGGTTTGTCATCAGAACTATTCACACCCCGGAAAAAACAATGCAGGGGGCTGATTTCCTTAGGGTGTCATTTTCCTGACAGCTCTCCATTCCTGTTCTCTGCTTGCTGCATTGTAAAATTCCAAGCAGCTGGGCTTGGCAGCTGCGCATCTCTGTCCACAGAGCCTGAGCAATGATTTTTTTTTTAATGCACGGCTGGCATAGGATGCCATGAAATGTGTAAGGCAGACATATATGTGCGTGCGAGTCTTTTAGGTGCTGACTCCAGACAGCAGTCCTAGGGAGTAGGAGTGACACTGTGCCAACAGCATCCAGGGTCAGAGCTTGGGCCTGACCCAGGCTTCCTGGTTGAGACCATACACCACCTCCTGCCTGCATATGACCCTGGGAAGTTTAACATCGCCACACCTTGTTTCTTACTCTCTGCGGTGGGTAAGAAATGAGGTGTCTGTGTCATGGGTCACCACAGCGACAAACGCACCAGCACCTTGTGGGGTATAGGGCTTCTTCCTAGCTCACAGCTTCCTGAGGAGGGGCAGTGTAGTCTGAAGCTCTGCCAAATCTCTCACACCCTTCTTGCCGGCTCAGACTGCACATGTGCACCCAGAAGCCCTTGAGGCTGTTATGAGGGTAAGCGAAATGCCCTGTGTGCTTTGTCTGGTGTTTCACTCAGTAGAGATAAGCTAGCACCCTAATAAATATTAAATAAATGCACAACTCAACCAGCATACCTGAATCTGATCTGAGTCAACACTGTAAGAGAAACAACTCAACTCACAACAGTAGATAATACTAAAATATTCATGCATAGCAATGAGATGAATTTTTATGCTAATCATTGACTAAGGATTTCTTGAATGTCAGAGAAAGTAATACCAATCAGAGAGATGTCCATGTGGATGAGGATACAGCTAAGAAGAAGCCAATTGCAAAAGTGCTAGATAGTTTGTTGAAGTCCATGAAGAGACAGCTACTTCCTCCTGGTCAAAAAAATTAAGCCTGAGTTCTGTCTCTGGTCCTGGGTGGAGAACTCACAGTCTAAACTTCCTAAGACATCACAATTGTCTTCTCATTCAAGAGTGAATCCAGTTGGGCCTGTCAATCACCAGGAGGCTACCCTTCAGGAAAGTGGATTCACCTGAAGATGCTGGAGATAGGAGGATAATTATCTCCTCAATGAGATAATGTATGCATACCCCCAGAAACTCCCCCAATTCAACTGTTCACAGATCTTTACTGCTAAGGCTGCCTGTTATCCTCAGTTCTAACTCCAAAAATGTAACCCCCCACCCCATCTCTTCTTTGGATACTGGCCAAGTCTTCATAATGTTTGCATTTTCTCCGTATACTCTCATTCTTCAACCCCTCCCACACCCGGATCTTGTCACCATCCCTTGTTGAGCCTGCCTACTCCCTTGAACCCTGACTCAAAAGGCGTGTCATTCCCTCTCCGTCTCCCTCCTCCAGGCAGCTGTCAGTCATTCCCTCTCCATCTCCGTCCTCCATCTCTGCCCTCCATCTCCCTCCTCCAGCAACTGTGATTCCGTCTCCATCTCCCTCCTCCAGGCAGCTGTCAAGGTTTATAGCTCGCTGGCCCTGTGGTTTACTCTCAGGCTCCAATAAAATAGTCCTTAAGCTTCCCTCTGAGTCTAGTTGAAATTATTTTATTAATGAGACCAAGAATCCACAAAGGGAAACCCCAGTTCCCCTTTGGCCTCTCCTCAGCTCTGCTCTGCCTTGCTTAGTGGTCCCTCTGGGGACAAAACTGATCTTGGAGATGATAACATGAAAACGTGAGTTTCAGCAGAGTCGTCCTCACTCTCTAAGCTTGGTGCCTGGAGACTGATGCCTTCCTAGAAGAAGAGAAATTGTGTATTCCATTAAGTTAAGAGATTTTCCTCTCTCAGCTCTGCCTACTTGGCAGGCTGCATGGGGAAGTAAGAGTAAACACAGCTAGTGGTGCTATCTATAAAGAGATGTTCTTAGAATCGCAGCTTACATACAGAGGCCAGGAAGATTACACCAAGATGGGGTGGGGAATGGGAGTGACAGAGACAAAGAGAGAGACACAGAGAGGGAGAGAGAGAGACAGAGAGGGAGAGAGAGAGACAGAGAGGGAGAGAGAGACAGAGACAAAGAGAGAGATACAGAGAGACAGAGACACAGAGAGAGAGAGAGAGACAAAGAGAGGGACACACAGAGAGGGAGACAGAGAAAGGCAGAGAGACTCACAGAGGGGGAGACATAGATAGAAAGAGGGAGAGAGAGAGACAGACAGAGACAAAGAGAGGGAGAGAGAGACAGAGAGGGAGAGAGAGAGATACAGAGAGACAGAGACAGAGAGACACAGAGAGAGATACAGAGAGACAGAAACACAGAGAGACACACAGAGAGAGAGACAGACAGACAGAGAGGGAGAGAGGGAGAGAGAGAGACAGAGAGGGAGAGAGAGACAGAGACAAAGAGAGAGATACAGAGAGACAGAGACACAGAGAGAGAGAGACAAAGAGAGGGACACACAGAGAGGGAGACAGAGAAAGGCAGAGAGACTCGCAGAGGGGGAGACATAGATAGAAAGAGGGAGAGAGAGAGACAGACAGACAGAGACAAAGAGAGAGATAGAGACAAAGAAAGAGATAGTGAGACAGAGATACAGAGAGACAGAGATGGAGAGAAACAGACAGACAGAGAGGCAGAGAGGCAGAGAGAGATGGAGAGAAACAGACAGACAGAGATGGAGAGAAACAGACAGACAGACAGACAGAGAGGCAGAGAGAGATGGCAAGAAATTGTACTTTTACATTATGCATGCCCCAAACCCCAAAGCTCTTATGGCACCCCATCCCCACCCCTGGGAAACTAGACCGAGAGGAAAGGCCATGTGCTCCAGAACCCGTGTTTAAAAAAAAGCCAGGCTTGGTGGTTCACAGTTGCAATTCCAATGTGTGTGTGTGTGGGGGGGGATAGAGACAGATGACCCGTGTACACACACACACACACACACACACACACACACACACACACACACACACACACACGGTAACTCAAACTCTTTTTGTTCAGTCCACTTCAGTCCTTCTAGAGCCCTCCTGCACTTGTCTCTCCTTTTCTATTGGACTCAAGAGAAGCCTGTGTAGTGTGCTTCCCCATTTAATGAGAATAGGCCCTGAAGTCCACACCAGGCTTTTCTGACCTCTGTGGGAACAGCCTTCGTGGGTCCCCTTGTTCCTGGAAGATGTGCCAACCAACCCTCCCCCACCATGCTCACCTGGGTCCTCCTGGGAGATAAGGTGACTGACCTTCACTAGGAGGCTAACAGCTGAACCCCAATTCCCATTCTTTACTCCTGCCACAATCAGAACAGTTAGTCAGAGAAACTGCTACTCAGAAGAAAGACTGCATTCTTCATCTTTCCCAGTGGCTGGGCATGGTCACGTGTCCTGAGACTTGAGGAGTGTGTGTCTGGGCATGGCCACCTGTCCTGAGACTTGAGAGTGTGTGTGTCTGGGCATGGCCACCTGTCCTGAGACTTGAGAGAGTGTGTGTGTGGGCATGGTCACGTGTCCTGAGACTTGAGGAGTGTGTGTCTGGGCATGGTCACGTGTCCTGAGACTTGAGGAGTGTGTGTCTGGGCATGGTCACATGTCCTGAGACTTGAGGAGTGTGTGTGTGGGCATGGTCACGTGTCCTGAGACTTAAGAAGTGTGTGGCTGGGCATGGTCATGTGTCCTGACTTGAAGAGTGGTGTGTGGGGCTCTGGAGTCGCACACCATGTCTTTCCTTCCCCCGTCACAGGCTGGAACATGAACAGAATGGCAGTGAGGAGCTGTTACTGACCACTTGGTGACAGCAACTTCCTAGGAAGGATGGACTGGGATTTGAGGCAACTGGGCCCCTGAAAACCCCAGAATCTACATCCTTTTGTAACACTGTCCAGGCAACCACGTGGCTGTGGCTTAGTTGCTGATTTTCCTTCCCAACAGGATGAATCTCTGCTGTCCTCTCTCTTCTTTCACCCCATGCAAGCGTTTAATCTCTCTTCCCTCACACCTTCCATCACCACAAGCCAAGGTCAGTGTGGGGTAAGGCAACCCTGCTACTAAGAATTGGGTATTTGGTGCTAACAGAGCGTCACCATCCACAACAGGGCGCAGGAAAGAGCTAGGAATTCAAAATGGGTACCACTTACCCCAGGTACAAGCCTGTGTTTGCAGGGACGGGACAAGGTTCAAATGAAGACTCCATCTCTTGCCTTCTCTTACTGTGAGCTCCACCCAGCACATGAGGATTTTTTCTGTGTGAACACCCTGGCTCATGCTTTATGTTGAATTATATTTTCATTGAGACAGGGTCTCACTATGCAGTCCTGGATAGTCAGTCACTCACTCTGAAGAGGCTGGTGCACACTCATAGAGCTCCACCTGCCTCTGTCTCTATAGTGATGGAATTGAAGTGTTTGGTTTCTCACAGCGCCACCCTCCCAGCCTTGGTTGATGTTTAAAGTCTGTCCTGCCTGCTTTTGGAAGAGTCTGTCACAGAGTTGGGACTTCCCATGATCTCAACAGGAGACAGAGACCCCAGGCAGTGCTAATAGCTGCTTACAGGATCTTGAAAGACCAGTCTACAGATCTTTTGTTTGGTTTTGTGTGGGGTTTTTACTTGTTTGTTCCTTTGTTTTTGTTTTTGTTTTTGAGAGATTCTCATTTTGTAGCTTTGGCTGGTGTGGAACTTTTGCAATGCAGACTGTGCCATCCTGGAACTCACAGAGATCCTCCTTCCTCTGCCTCCCAAGTGCTGGAATTAAAGGCACATGCCATCATTCCCTGGAAGGGGTTTTGTTTTGCCAAAGGTAATATTGAACTCATAATGTAGTCAAGCACCATCCCGAATTCCTGATCCTCCTACTGCCACCTCCCAAGCACAGGGATTACATCTAAATGTCACCACGCTGTTTTGACTTTGCACATCTTTAAACATCATAATGGTTGTCTGAAATGAGCTATGGGAGAAATATTTACACTGTGGAAATTGGCATACCCTGAAAATCAGACATTTTTCCCTCCAAAGAGTCGGTGTGCAAAGACAGCACTGTCCATGGATGTCTCATCCTGTGGCCAGAGAGAGGCAGATCAGAACCCCCTGAGATAGCAGCTCAGGGGTCTCTGAGGTCTTCGCAGGCAGAAGAATGCCTAGCTCCACCCACTATCTTACACCTCCAGAACTCAGGTATATGCATGCCATGACTTATTTTCTGCATTGATCGTCTTTTCCTGTTATATTAGCAAAGACTGAAACCCTGTGAAAAGGTTCTGACTTGCAAGTCACCTGCCCTGATCACCCATGTGGGACAAGAACAAGACAGGACAGGCTGAAGAGGACCTGCTACACCAGCACCTGCCCAATCCTTCCTTGTCACAGACTGAGACCTGGGACCCTGGACACACAGGACTCATCTTAGCGGTAACGATACCGGTCAGGGTTGTGAGAGTGCACAAGCAGATCAGTAGAGCACCCTGTTCTACCTGCCAGTCTTCTGTTCTTCACGTCTTCAGCTGGGACACACCTGCCAGTATAGAGGGAGACCTGGACAGAGGCAACCCTACTGAGAGGTCACAGGTTCAAGGGCCATCTTGAGATCGTGTGCTGATTCTTGCAGGGAACCTCCGAGTCACTCAAGGCCCCCCAAGACCAAGTTCTCAGCACAACACAGATTTATTTGCCCCAGAGGGACAAAGGGCAGAGAACGGGAGACAGAAGAAGATGAGGGAGAAGGAGAAGAGGACAAGGGAGAGGGAAAGAGGTATTTGTTCTGGAGTGGGGGACAAAGGACTGCTCCTGGATAGAGAGGAGACAGACATGGCCCACAGGCAAATGGCAGTTATAAGGGGAAAAGTGGAACCTATGTTAGGATGAGGTGTTTAATTTTAATTGGGCATGTTAATTAGGTGAGCCAAAGGGGGATTTTAATAGCTGGACTTTAATAGCAGGACTTTAGCCTCAAGAGGAGGAAGTGACCAAATATGGAAATGGGCCTTGGTGGCTAGCTGTAGGAATGTAATCTAATGGTTTTTAGCAAGGCAGAGGGAATGGGGAAAGGTTAGACCTGCCAGAGCCATGTTTCCCGTTCTCAGGCTGGCTAGAGTCCCGTCAATTCCATCCTCACTAAGTCCACATCCCAGGGCCAGTCTCTGCCCTGCATCCGAGACTGCCCTGCCCTGGGAGAGAGAGCCTTGTTTGACCCATATATTACTCAGCAAGGGGAGGCTGGATCTAATCTTGGCTGCCTGGGTGACTCCCGGTGCTTTGAAACCTGCACGGCGCTGTCGGGCTGTACATTTGCCAAGCTTGTCTCACAGAGCGTGGGGCCTGAGTCAGGCCCATTGGGTATTCTGTAAGCAGAGGTTTCTGCCAGGGCATGACTTGGCATTTTCCCTCAGGTCAGATGCAGCAGCCAGCAGCTGCACTTTACAGTGCAAAGGCCTGTGCTCTCCGCACACCTAAAAAAAAAGCTCCGAATCCTTCTTTATCTCTGGAAACACTCTAAGAAGTTTTGAGGAGCCTCAGAGCTGCCTCCTAGTCTGAATTCCAGCTCCCACAAAATATGGATGAGCCCCACCCCCACCCCGCTGCCAAGTGTAGAAGGCTCCCTCTTGCCTCTCGTTCCTACCCGTCTTCCTATTTGCCAAGAGGCCACACTTGTAATTCTGTCCTATGTAACAGATTATGGCTGGAGGTTTTAGGGGGCAGTAAAGGGGTTCTTCAGTTCCTGGAGGGGCAAGCAAATAGTTTAAAATGGACAGTGTGGTGTCAGAAGTCAGCCTGGCGTCCTCACCTAAGCAAGGATCTCACAGGTCAGCTCTCACCTGGTGTCGCCGTCTCCAGAGCCCTCTTCTCCATTCAGGGTCTCCAACCCACATCTCGGCACCACACAGGAAGACAAGGATCGTGCAGCTTTATGGTCATCCAGTCCCTTTCCTCGACTCAATGGCAATACCCTATCAACTATTTCTGACTCTTTTTACAGACAACCAAGTCCCGTAAAGACACAGTAATTCCATAGGCGGCCACCTACCACAAAGACCAATACTGTTCCTGTGCTTTATTTACGGGGAGTGACTGTCCAAAGAACTAAACAGAAATCGGGAAACAGTTTGGTAACCCCACTTCTGGGTTCAGCCCCAAGATTGGAAAGCAGGTGCATGGACAGTTGTGTGTGGTCGCGCTCAAAGCAGCATTAGTCTCAATAGCCCAACAGTACGAACACTGGAACGTCTACCAGCAGACGGACAGAGTGAGGCGCATGCATACAGTGGATCGGGCCTTTAGGAAGAGTGTATTCTGACTCACGAGTAACACAGAAGAACCTTTAGACTACGATGCTGAGCTGGAGAGATAGCTCAGTGGGCAATGGTGTTTACCGTGCAAGCTGATCCCACTGTTGAAGGAGAGACTCCTCAAAGTTGTCCTCTGTCCTCTGACACTGTGGTACATGTATGTATACCTGTAAACACACACACACACACACACACACACACACACACACACACACACACACACACACGGGGAGAGAGAGAGAGAGAGAGAGAGAGAGAGAGAATAATATCAGCTTCCCAGATACACAAAGGTAAAATAGTTGTTGTCAGGAGTTGGAGTTGAGGAGAAAAGAGAGATGGGGGACCAACTATTAACGGACTATTCAGACTTTAGTAATGGTTAATGACAGTGGCTGTACCACACAGCATGAGTGTTCTTAATGTCACTGAACTGTACTCTTGGAGATGGTCAAAAAAACCCATAAGGATTGTGTATATACTTTTATCACAACCTAAGAACACCTCATGAGGAGCTTGAGTCCTTTTATCCTCTACGCCCGCAGGCAAGGCACCTCCCCACACCCACCCATCCCCAGGGACCCCCAGACGGGGGCAGGTGAAGACAGAGGGCTGGGAGGGCCAGCACAGAGGCGCTGTTGTGGCACAGCTGTGCCCGGGCAGCAGAAGGGGCCTCTCCCTGGGATGCACTATCAACTCTTGCCCATAGGTAAGCACCGCCCCCCATCACAGACCCCAAATATTTTGCTGCTTTCCGCTTTCACCTGTCTTTTGATGGAGGGCGAGCCAGCGCTCTCCCTGGGATTATTCTTCACAACAAGCAGCAAGCGATTAATTGCAGCAGTTGGGATTTATTGTGTGCCTGCCTCGACTCAGAGCCAGCCTCTGCTGGCTGCTTACTTTTCGCCGTTGCTGCATTGCACACAGCAGCCCCAGAGCATCTGAATTTAGGGCACACACACCGCTGTTCAGCGTCACCAGTGCCACCTTCCCCCAGTCTGACCTCATGAAATCCACAGGGCAGGGAACTCTTGATTGCTGGCCTACAGGAACAGTGGGGAGCAGAGGAAGCTTTGGGTTTTGTGCCTGGTGCACGTGGCTGGTGACTCAATTCATTTCAGGGGGCCCAGTCAATAAATCCTTACTAACCTGCCAGCACAGGCCACCCCCACGCCCCAGCTGTCACAGAAACCACCAGAATCTAAGGCTCTCTCTCAGACGAGCAGGAAGTACTCTGGCCTGTATCCTCTTCGGAGCTGCACAGATGCCAAGAGGCATCTTCCGGCTTCCCCAGCCCCCAGGGCCACCTCCTAGCTCACCCCATGTTGCCTAACTCTACTCCCCACCCTGGCAAGTGACTGTCTAGAAAGGACTGTAAGTGTTGGTGCCTAACAAGGCAGAACAAAGGCCTGTGTGCTCATCGAGTGCCATTTGGAGTGCATGACAATTTCAGAGCACAAATGGAAAAAGAAAAAGAGAGAGAGAGGAGAGAAAGAAGGCTTGAAATCTATAGTTGGCTTTTATCAAACCAGGACTTGTAGGTCTTGCCTGACAATCAGCCAGCAGCTCCAACCCACGAGGGACACTTCTCACGAGCAGCTTCTGGCTGGCTATTAGCTCCCAGCAGCCTTCTGACCCTTTTTCCAGGGAAGTAACAGCTGGCAGCTGGCAAGGGGCTGGCAGAGTGGGCAGCTTTTGCATCTCTGGGAGCGGATGTAAGATTGGCAGGAAAGGAGGCATTTAAAATATGACTATTATAAGCATTTTCCACTCGCCTCTCTTTATTATGCGTTTGGATTCTGGCTCTGATTGCTAAAATGTATTGTGTGTTAAGGAGCTCCCCCCCCCCCTTTAACCATAGATGTCCCAGCTTTTTCTCTGTGACTAACACCAGCCTACATAATGATGGATTCTGTGAGTGTTTTCTACTCAGCTCTCTTTCAAACAATTCTTAGTAGCAAAGAAGATCGACAAATGGCTGTGAGACCCAGCTCAGGTGTGGGGCTGGTGACTCATTGAAATAGCATTAGCTCACTTGGGCCTGTTGGGCAAGGCCTTGCGTGGTATCACGGCACTAGGGAGAAATGGATTTGGGGAATGGAGTGCCGTGGAGATGGATTGGCTGCCAGCAGAATGGATGAAGATGAATTCAGCCTGTTCTCTTTCTAGTATGTGCTAACCAGCTCTCCATCATGGATCAGAAGGGGTGGGGGTGGGGCCTGCAACAGGAAGTGGCAAGCAGAGCAGAGTGAGGGGACAATACCCCTCAGGGGAGGGGAAGGGCTCTGAGGCAACTTCAGACTTCCAAGGACCTGTCGAGTGATGGTGAGGACATTATTTGTGAACCCTCATGAGAGGAGCACTGGGGTTCAGGAGGCAGTGGCTTTGAGAGAAGGAAGAGCACACATGCACCCTCCTGCTTGACTGTTCTTTATAATGCAGATGCATTGATACAAGGACTTTAAGTCATCTTGTTCCCACTCCAGCCCTGCATCAGGACCACGTGGGCTTTCCTGTGTTCAAAAGCCCCAGAGAAAGGCTGGGCACCATTCACCCCTTAATGGAGGCCCTTCCTTGTCTGAAGGCTCATGGACCTGAGCTTTCCTTGCAGCCAGAAGTGGCCAGTGCCCTGTCTGGAGAAGCTAATGCATGCTGAGGGGCTAAACCGGCCCTGCTCAGGGGAACTCTGTCTTCTGTGGCAGCACACTTCCACGTGTGACTAAGAAATCAAGCAACAAAGGCAAACGTACTGAGCTTATCAAAGAGAATGGCTGCGGCTTCACCAGAGAAACCAGCACTTCATTCTCTTGCTGGTGCCGTTATGCTGACCCTGAGGGACCAAACACATTTCCTGTGGAGTAAAGAATAACACTTAACTGTTCTTGTCAGCCCACAGCAAATGTAAAGTAGGAGAAGTTCAGTATTAGAATTTCCCACCCACTTGCTGGGTTTTTCTTCCTTACTGTTTCCCAACCTCACCCCCTCCCCCCACACACATACATGGTATTTACTGCTCTTCAATGCCAGGAAAACAAAATAAACTATTTTATACTAAAGTGTCATTGATTCCCAGTGAATTCTACCCCAAGGACATTTGAAGTCTATGTCTATCTGGATTCAATCAAGAAGGACAAACTACACTGTAATTTGAACAGGCAATATATAATACAAAGAATTGTTCATTATAATAAGGGATTAAGCCAGCAAAGAAATGGCTAATAAAAAGTAAAGAGAACCCTAAAGGCTAAACGAATGGCGGAGAGAAGGAACAACCCTCGGAGGCTGAGACAAATGCTCGAGGGCCAAGTTCCAGACCTTGCTGGAGAGGGCCCAGCCACGGCACACGATGGCAGAGAAGTCTCTGAGATGTGGCCGTGGAGACACATAGGTTGTCACTAGAAGTTGGTGAGAGAGCTCACGGAACAGCTCTCTCAAGTGCTGCTGGTCACCAAGCATCCCAGCAGCTAGTGCTGCAGGAGCTGGAGAGCCGCCGATGTGGCAAGCATAAGGGCACTGGGGCAAACATCACTGCCTTCTACAGAAAAGCTTAATGTTGTACTCACCACAGAGGAAACACACTCGAAGGACAGAGCTCCATTTCTGAAGAGCATTCAGTAAAGGATGGAGCTTAAGAGGCAACGCCTTGACAATTAGCACATACTTTAAAAGATAGGTAATATCATGGGTAATATGATTCAGTGATAAGAATGCTTGCTGTTTAAGTGTGAGGACCTGAGTTCGAATCCCATAACCCATGTTAAAAAAAAAAAAAGCCAGATAAGGTAACTGTGCCTGTACCACCAGCATTATGGGTCAGTGACAGGCAGGTCTCTGGAGCTCTCTGGATAAATATAGCCTAGCCAAAACATTAAGCTTCAGGTCCAGAAAGGAAATAAGGCAGACAGTGGCTAAGAAGATCTATGACATCCTCCTCTGGCCTCTGCATACAAGCACACCCAAAGTATTAAAGACAAAAATGAATGCACTCAACACTCAACCGCACAACCGCATGAGAGCTTAGCCAGAAGTGTGTGCGTGTGTGTGTGTGTGTGTATGCGTGCGTGCATGCGTGCGTGTGTGTGTGCGTGTGTGTGTGTGTGTATGCGTGCGTGCATGCGTGCGTGTGCGTGTGCGTGTGTGTGTGTGTGTGTGTGGTCATGCACACTCACGTGCACATGCCTGTGTGTGCATCTGTGGAGGCTGAAAGACAACGACCTCAGGTGTTGCTGTCCTTAGACACATTGCCCACCTCATCGAGACAAGGTCTCTCATCAGACTGCCTGACCAGTCCACCCCAGGGATCCCCCTGTCTCTGCCTCCAGTGCAGGGTCTAAAAGGGAAGACTGGTATTGTCACGTGAGTTCAGGAGATTGAACTCAGGTCCTCATGCTTACAAAGCAAACACTTTACCAATTGCTCAGACCCCCGCCAAAGGAGAGGATCTACCCGGGCCATGACTCAGGACATAGGCAACACAAAGGAAAATCAAGACTGGGTGAGATCAGTAAGCATTGCTCTGAGGCAGGGCACACCTTCAGCTCTTAAGTTCACCTCTAGGCCTAGATGATGCGGGGGCGGGGATGGGGGTGGGGGGCCAGTAGATCCACTGATATTATTTCTGCTTGTAAACACTTGAAGGGCCAGCATTCTCCAATCCCTTCGCTCTGGAGTATGTTCCAAGTTGCAGGCACTGGAATGTGGCCAACGAGGCATCTTCCAGAAAGTTGCTGGTACCCGGAGGAGGGCAGGGATCTGCTGGAGGACTCCCAAGGAGCCCCAGGGGGTGGTGGCTTTGCATGAAGGAAGCCTGAGTCATGGCCCACAGTAGAGAAGCTCAGAAGGGCTGCTCATCCCATACTCCACCTGGCTAAACTGTGGTTAAAGAGCAAGGCCCCGAGAAAGCTGGAATCTTCACGACTGAAGATACTGCTGTACAAAATGAACTTAGGATACTTTCATTCTCAAACTTAACAGAGAAGGGGGGCCCATCATTCCCACCTCGTGAAGCAGATGAGTCATGAAGCCTCTCTTGTTTTGTGTATCGTATTGGGATCTCACAGGGCCCAGTGAGGAGGACAAAGCATGGCCACTTTACTGTAATATTGGATGTGGAGTGTCCCTCTACAGGTTCTTGTTGAAGGCCTGGTTGGCCCCCTGTTGGTGACACTATGGAGAGGTGATAGGATTGGTGGATTACCCAACTGAGTCTGTGGCTGAATGGGCTGTTGGGAGGAGCCTGCTGGGAGAGTGGGTCACTGGGAGATGTGGCTTTGAGGCGTGCGCCTTGGCCCTGGCCCTTCCGTTCCTGCTGCCTGGCTATGGTGAGGTGTTCCACTATGGAGTCCTGCCTCACCACAGCCCAGAAACAATGGGCTGGTTGACCACAGACGCAACTTGAAACCACAAGTCACAACAGCCTTCTTTGGAGTTGTTTTTATTGGGTGTTTTATAATTTGCCTATTTGTGATTATTGCCTGTTGTGGGGGAAGGGCCCACGGGTGCTATGGTGTGCTCGTGGCAGCAGTCGGGGAACTACTTAGGGAATTGACTCTCCTTCCACCTTTACACGGGTTCCCAGGATCAAACCAGGCTTTTGCAGCAAGCTCTTTACTCATTGTATTAGTTACAGGTGCTGTGATGAAACATTGTGACCAAAAGCATCTGCAGAGTGTGGTGGTTTGAATAGGTATGGCCCCCACAGACTCAGGTGTTTGAATGCTTGGCCTATAGGGAGCGGCCCTCTCAGGAGGTGTGGCCTTTTGGAGAACATATGTCACTGTGGAAGCAGGCTTTGAAGTCTCATGCATGCTCAAGCCACGCCCAGTGGAACAGTTCACTTCCTGTTGCCCATGCCAAGTTGTAGAATTCTCAGCTCCTTCTCCAGGGCCACATCTGCCTGCACTCTACCTTTGAAACTGTAATCCAGCCCCCTTTATAAGAGTTGCTACAGGGTCATGGTGTCTCTACATAGCACTAGAAACCCTAACCAAGACATGGAGGAAAGGGTTCATTTGGCTTACATATCCTGAATGATAGTTCACTGAGGAAAACCAAAGCAGGGACTCTGCCAGGCGGGAGCCTGGAGGCAGGAGCTGATGCAGAGGTCATGGAGGAGTGCTGCTTGCAAGGCTTGCCCAGCCTTCTTTCTTATAGAACCCAGGACCACCAGACCAAGGTGGCCCCACCCACTACGGACTGAGCCCTCCCCCATCAATCACCGTTTAAGAAAATGCCCTACAGGCTAGCCTGCAGCCTGATTTTATACAGGCATTTTCTCAGTTGAGGCTCCCTCCTCTCAGGGTGACATAAAACTGTCCAGCACATCCACTAAACCATCTTGATGGCCTTACCGGCTATTTTATTACAGTACAAATCCTAACTAATACACCCACGGAACAAAGTCTCCAGGAGGCTCAGCAGCAGGGAGTCTTGTCTTGTCCCTCCTTTCTGGCTGGGACTTGGTCATTGTCACAAATAGGCTGGAGGTGGGCACATGTGACTGGACACACAGGAGAAGCCCCTTGGCTGACGTAGGTTCCAAGCAGGCTCAGCTTCCCTGCAGAGGAGCCTCGGGGTCTGCGGGCACCCTTCTCACCCCAGTCTCTCCGTACTCATAGTTGTCTCCTTGTCCAAGTGTTCAGAACTCTGTATTTCCTCCATTTTAAAACACACACATCTACATTAAATATGTATCGAATACTCCTACACATTTTCCTCCAGACAAACCCACTATGGGCGCTTTGGATGTGGATGGGTGGAAAAGAAAATGCATTAGCATGTGGGCTTCCTTCCACTCTGCAAAATCTAGCAAGGTACCCTTCATAGTCCTCGGATTTCAGATTTTTATGGCCGCCAGGCTTCATACAGACCAGGAGACCTCTCTAACAAGACCTCAGCTTGGGTACCTAGGGCCTGTGTGACAAGGCGGGCCAGCACAGATCTCCTAAGCCCTGTGCGCTGCGAGCCAACATCCTACAAGTAAATCACATTTAACAGCAGCACCGTGCGGCATAAAGTTTATGGAGGATACACATAAATTTGGGTCTGGAAAGAGCAGTTTCCTGTGGTGACAGGCAGCTAGGCTGGCGTGCTTTTATACACTGCACCCCTGCTATGGGACTGCGAGTGCAATCACTGGGGCCTCTGTAGCAGAGAGCAGAATTAGAGTTTGCACGGAGAGAGGGCACGCTGGCACCTGGCATCTGAATCCAAACTCCCAAATTACTTTTGATGTTGTGGAGATTGCTTGATACACTGGAGGCCGCTCCTCTGAACCCAGGCAGACTTCTTTCTGGAGGTTTTGGTAAACTCCAGGGAAGGGAAGGGGGAGAAAGGAAGAGAGCGTACTTTCATTCTCCTGCCTTCTATAGAGTTCTACTCTAGGATTTTGTTTGGGACCAAGGACCTCTAAAAGAATGCACTAAATACTGACATTAATATGACCCTGTCCCTGAGGGTTTGCCTCATAATCTGCATTTTCAGGTCATCACCCTGATATTTGTGAGTGCAAGGGACCATGGAGTCTGCAGGGCCGAGAGTTTCTTATGAGCACCGCCCTCCCCTCGCCTGCCTCCAGGCTTGCTGGCAGCCCCTGTGAGCCCATCCATGTGTTGTAAAGCGTCACTCTCAGGAAAGGGGAGGCTGGACTTGGAAGCATGACAGTGAGGCCCCGGGGTGTTGGACTGGAGTCTGGAGTGTCATCTTGGCTAGATGAGGGCATCCCAGAGCCAGCACTGCCCCTCCCCAAGAAGCCCGTGGAAAAGAGGCAGACTGAGGGTCTGGACCCATATGCACATAGAAATCAGGGACCCAGCCCAGGAGAGGAGCGGTGTGGAGGTGGCAGGGTGTCCAGGAGTGATTTATGTCCTGGAAAGGTTTGCACACAAGCTGAGCCTCCTAAGAGGAGGAAACACAGGTGGACGGGACACTGCTGGTCTGTGCTGGGCTTCTGGTCTCTCACTTTCTTAGCTGTGTAGCCTGGGCAAGTTGTTTTTGAGGTGTGATGTGGGGGTGACAGCCTTACCATATGTCACTATGATGTGGGGGTGACAGCCTTACCATGTGTCACTATGATGTGGGGGTGTCAGCCTTACCAGGTGTCACTATGATGTGGGGGTGTCAGCATTACCATGTGTCACTATGATGTGGGGGTGATGTTTTACAGCACCAGACAGACAATGTCACATCATGCTGCTGTCATCACTGACTGAAGAGAGTGCACAGCAAATTTAATACAAATGATATAAGAAAACAAGATGACACACATATTGTTATTGAATGGAAATGTCTATAAATAATATGATTTTATATGAGGGCACACAACTTTAAGATGTTGGAAAAATATCTGTAAATATAAAATACTATGAAATAGAGGTAAAAGATGAGAAGAAAGACAAACACAAGATGCAGAAGATGAGGTACCAAATATCAAACCAGGTGACTGCTGCACAAAGAAGAGGTAACATCACAAGCACTAGGATATTGGTGACATACAAAACCATACTGACTAAAGAATATGTAATGATAATATATCACTGCACATGATAAGAAATATTGTGTCATCTATAACAGGAAAACAAATATATGATGCTTTGCTACAAATATATACATAAATATATGTTGTAATTTTTATTAAAACATAAATGAGATCTAGTAAGACACTTTATGTAATATTATGTTTGATCTTTGTGTTGATAATAACTAAGATCAGAAACAGATGCTTTACTGCAATACTGTCATTATAAATATAAGACTAAATATGTAGGATGTGAAGAAGAATATGTAATAAGAGATTTGGTAAATGCCAGAGGGCATGTAATCACTGTGATAAGAGGCTTTACCAGGTGCTGTTTGCTAATAACACTTTGTATTGCAAAAGATTGAAGAAGAATCTTTTCTACTGTATATCTCATAATCCAATCTAATCAATAGATATTTAAGTAGTAAAATGCTAATATTTCATAACATCCTAAGAAATATGATGAATATTGAAGAGAATCAAGATTAACACTTTTCATCTTATGTTAGTTGATTGTAATAACTCTATCATTGAAGACTGACAGACATCTATTTCTGTTTCGTTCTTCACTGCAAGATTTCTGCTGAAGCACTTCTCTGACAACTTTATCACTGTCTGCTCTGAATAAAAACAGTTGAGAGTAAAGAAAACGTCAACTTCAATGGCATCCTCACTGAATATCGAGGGGAGTTGATATCTGATAATAACTGTTGCTTTAGTAACTGAAAAGTCACGTCATCCTGACTTATTTATAACTTGTATTATGTTGTCTCAATCAATAAACAAGTTTATCTCCCAAATGCACGGAGATCAGTCTACCTCTGCCTCGCTAGCACTGGGATTAAAGGCGTGCACTACAATGTGCGACTTTAACACTACATTTAGACCTCTGCAAAGTCTCTCTCTCCTTCTCTCTCTCTCTCTCTCTCTCCTTCTCTCTCTGACTATTTTTAAAATTGAGGACAACTTACTGAATGTTGTATTGTAATCCGTTCTTAAACACACAGATAAATGGGCTCTCATATATGTGTGGTGCACTATGTATGTGTGAGTGCCCTGGATGTCAGAAGAGGGTGTTGACCCCATGGAGCTGCAGTTACAGGAGTTATGAGTCACTCAGCATTGGTACTAGGAACCAAACTCAGGTTTTCTGGAAGAGCAGCAAATACCCTAACTGCTGAATTGTTTCTCCAAGGCAGGCCTAAGTTTCTAATTATTGAATATAGTTTATCAGTTCTTGATTATTTAGTTTGAATAGCAATAATCTGGGTACCGCTTTAATTGCTTTCAGATGGTTAAGCGTGGCCACCATATGATCCCATATTTCTATTCCACACACTAAGAGGATTAAAAATCTACACCTACACAAATGCTCAGAGCAGCCTTATTCTCAACAGTGCCAAAGAAGAAACAATTCAAATGTCCATCAACTGATGAATGAATAAATAATACATGGAATGTCTTAGTTAGGGTTTCTATTGCTTTGAAGAGACACCGTGACCATGGCAACCCCTATAAAGGAACGTATTTAATTGGGGCTGGTTTATAGTCTCAGAGGTTTAGCCCGTTATCATCATGGTGGGAAGCATGGTGGCATGCAAATGAGATGCTGGAGAAGGAGCTGAGAGTTATCCAGATCGTCTGGCAGCAGGAAGAGAATGTGAGACATTGGACCTGGCTTGAGCATCTGAAACCTCAAAGCCCAACCCCACAGTGACACCCTTCCTCCAACAAGACAACACCTATTCCAAAAAGGCCACACCTCCTAAGAGTGCCACTCCCTATGGGCCTATGGGGGCCATTTTCATTCAAACCGCCACAAGGAATATTAGCAACAACAAAAATCAAAATCAAGAATCAGCATAGATTATGCCATCAGTGAGACTTGAAATCATGCAAATGGCCACGTGCTGAGTGGTTCCTATTAAATGAAATGTCCAGAGGAGGTAAACGTACAGAGTCAAAAGTAAATTAGTGGATGCTGAAGGGCATGGGGAGGACTGTGACTGGGAGAGAGAGATGGGTAATAGGAGAGGGTTCCCCTCCCCCTGCAGGATGATGAAAATGTTCTAAAGTGAATGGGGGCAGTGAGTATTTAAAAATACACTGAAGTTTATAATTAAGAGGTGTGAGGCGTGTAAATTATGCTTCAGTAATGCTTTTGATAATTTTTAAGTAATTTTGACCACAATCTCTTTTTGTTTCTTTGATGCAGTGTCTCCCTGTGTTCCCAGGCTGGTCTCTATGTCCTGCATCCACTTTCTGAGTAGTCGAGTCTAAGGTGTATACCACTATGACTGGCCATGATCTATTTTTATGGGCTGAACTATGCTTTTCTAAGTTGATATTTTTAAGCCTTAACTTCCAGTACTCAGAATATGATTTCATTTTAATTATTATAGGGCCTTTAGGGGCCTTTTAAATTGGAGTGAAGCCTTTAGGGTAAGTCTCACTTTGTCTGGGGTCCATGTGACAGGAGGTTGGGACACACTGAGACACCAGACGTGTGTGCAGAGAAGAAATGCTATCCGAGGGAAATGACAGGGAGAAACAAACCAAACTTCTGACATTTTGTATTCTGCTTTGTTTTGTTTTGGTTTTTGAGATAGGGTTTCTCTGTGTATCCCTGGCTGTCCTGGAACTCACTTTGTAGGCCAGGCTGGGCTCAAACTCTGAGATCCTCCTGCCTCTACCTTCTGAGTGCTGGAATTAGAGGCGTGCACCACCATCACCCGGCTGTTTTTTTTTTTTTTTTTTTTTTTTTTTTTTGGTTTTACGAGACAAGGCTTCTCTGTATTGTTAAGCATCACCATTTGTGCACTTTGGTTGGCAGTTCCCAAACTAATCATCCATGTTGATTGTTAGCTTCTTCAGTCACGAACAGTCTGAAACCAGTCAGCATGAAAGCTTCGAAAGGGCACTGAATGGCTCAGCCGTGACGCGGGTGAGCTGCTCTTACAGAGGACCGGGGCTTGCTTCCCGGCATCCACAGGGCCTACGAGCACCTGTGAGAGCAGCTGCAGAGGGTCCGGCACCTTCTTCCGGACTCCACAGACATCTACATTCATGTGCGCATATCCACACACACATAATTTAGAAATAAATCTCTAAAAAATTATTTATTTAAAAACTGTTTCCAATATTAGGCCCTGTTTTTCACACTTGGAAAGTTGGTTTTTTATGAAAACATTATAATTATTGTTATTATTTATATTATTACTTTTGTGCTATATCGGGGGGTCGAAAGCTTGCATGTAAGGCAAGCACCCGTAATATCCTGGAACCATATTCCCCCCAT
Source organism: Mesocricetus auratus (assembly GCF_017639785.1). Taxonomy (NCBI): domain Eukaryota; kingdom Metazoa; phylum Chordata; class Mammalia; order Rodentia; family Cricetidae; genus Mesocricetus; species Mesocricetus auratus. The sequence goes on from NW_024429199.1 coordinate 4,225,006, forward strand.
CAAAATAGGAAACTATTTTGATTAGCAACACCTCAGAATTTTTGAGGGCAGCCTCTCTCCAGATCCAGAAAAGTGAGATTCTCTAAATTTAGGAGGAAACGAGGTTACTGAGAAATAAAATTTTGACGTATTCAGCATTATCAACAATTCTCAACATACACATTCCTCAGGCAGAATCTCCTGCAGTAAGTAATTATGCTGGGTCCTTGATCCTATTCAGCTAAAAATGTTCCCATCTGTATTCATGTTTTGGAGTTCAATGAAAAGTTCAAAAATAACACGGAAATAGGCAAGTATTTTGGAAAACCCTACAAATCTATTTTGGATTATACTTTAAAAACTGGAAACTTTTAAGGAATTACAGTAATTAACTTGGTTTTCTAGCTTTGGGGTGGGGGAGACTTGAGAAGTAAGTGAAAACTTAACCATAGTGAATGAAGAAAGGAAGGTGTGACCCAGAATTGAAAAGGACTTCAAGGGACAGTGGCTTGCTTCTTGGGGAAATGTGTTTCACGGGGAAGTGGGAGCTAGTTCAGACACCATTAGTAAGTTCTCGTCACCAAGAGCCTGGCTCTTAGCTCTAGTTTCTTCTAAGCTTTGGCGGTGCACCGTGTTGTCCACTTTGAGAATCACCATGGAAACACTTACCTGAGTATGTCCGTAAGTGTCTTTCCAGAGAGGCTTAGCTGAGGAGGGACGAAGCTCTCTGCTGTGTGCCTGAGCGCTTTGCTGGGTAAAAAGGAGCAAGCCTGCTGAGCGCCGCCATCTGTGGCTTCCTGCCTTCCACTGCGGCGACCAGCTGCTCTCAAGGCTTCTCCCCCATGATGGACATATCCCTCCTCAAATCATGAGACAGATAAACCCTTCCTCCATTAAGCTGCTTTTGGTGTGGTATCTTGTCAGAGCCATTAGAATACATAAGCCAGATGTTAAAAATGAATGAAAGCCACTTTGGTGACATTCAAATCAGTGTGACAATGGGGATTTGGAAAATTTTCTCAGTGTCACTAAGAAAGGCAGCAAGGTCAAATGCTTCCGGGCCCACCGCCCGATCTATAACTATGGCTGTAGATGGTATCAAAAGTCTTGCTCCTGGCTTCTATTCCCCTTTGACTTACTTTGGAAAGCCCACATTCCAGGAGTGGGTATACTTGTGAGCCCCACTGAGATGCACTTGGCCGTGTGACTTGTCTCGTCAACTGCAGCGGTTCTTTCTTATCAGGACTGCCAGCCTGCAAATAACTACACAGAGACTTAATATTAATTATGAAACTTGGCCTCTAGCTTAGACTTTCCCCCAACTAGCTCTTATAACTTAATTAGCCTGCTTTTATTAATCTACGTTTTGCCACAGGGCTTGGTCACCTTTCCTCTGTACCATATATCTGACTTGCTCAGTGTCTCGCTGGCATCTCTCTCGCACCTCGATTCATTCCTCTGGCTTCCTCTCTGTACGCGGAAATCCCACCTATTCTCTTCTGCCCAGTTACTGTCCATTCAGCTTTTCATTAAAGCAACCACAGTAACACATCTTCACAGCGTACAAGAAGATTATCCCACAACAGCCAATGGTAGAGATCATGATGCAATCAGATCTGGAAAACCAGGGTAGTATGAGAAGCTTGACTTGATATAGGTGCTTTGGAGACAGTGTTATACGTATGAATTCCTTAGGACATTGCTGTCCTCTTCCCGGGCTCCAGGACAAGGGGATGCAGTCATACCTGGATTTGACCTGAAACTGGAACTCAGAGCTTGCAAAGCAGTCCAGAACAGAGGCTGGTGGTTCACCTGCAGACCCATGATGGAAATGGACATACCTACACTTCGAAGTCAACGAGGTTTGGAGTCTTTCCTGTAAGCATAATGTTACTATGGCAACAACTAACTAATGCAACGCTGTTCTAGACTCTCAAAGAGTGGTCCCAGACACTTGCATCCGCATTATTTAGATGCTCATTAAAAATTAAGGAAGAGGAGGAGAGAGGATAGCTCAGTCAGTAACAGTGCTTGTTGTACAAACATGGTGACCTGTGTTTGACCCTTAGCACCCACATTAAAAAGAAGTCAGGTGTGGTAGTGAGTGCCTGTTATCTCAGCCCTGGGGAAGTGGTGGCAGGAGGGTCCTTAGGGCTTGCTGGCCAGCCAGTCCAGCTGAGTCAGTGAGCTCCTTTTTCAATGAGGAACTGTCAAAAATCAAGTGCAGGGCCAGGTGGTGGTGATGCTCACCTTTAATCTCAACACATGGGAGGCAGGCGCATCTCTGTGAGTTCAAGACCAAGGTCTACAGAGTGAGTTCCAGGACAGCCAGGACTGTTACACAGAGAAACCCTGTGTTGAAAAACAAAACAAAAACAAACAACAGCAACAACAACAACAACTGCAGAGAAATTGAGGAAGCCTGCCAACACTGATCTCTCTCCTTTGCATGTTCCCACATGCGTGTGCACCACACACATGCACCCATACATGCACCCACACATGCACCCACACATGCATCCACACACATGCACCCACACATGCACCCATACATGCATCCACACACATGCACCCACACATGCACCCACACATGCACCCACACACGCACCCACACATGTGCACCCACACATGTACCCACACACGTGCACCCACACACACATGCACACACACGCATCCACACACACATGCACCCACACATGCACCCACACACGTGCACCCACACACACATGCACACACACATGCATCCATACACATGCACCCACACATGCACCCACACACATGCACCCACACACGCACCCACACACGTGCACCCCCACACACATGCACACACACATGCATCCACACACACATGCACCCACACACATGCACCCACACAGTGCACCCACACACATGCACCCACACACGTGCACCCACACACACATGCACACACATGCATCTACACACATGCACACACATGCATCCACACACACATGCACCCACACACATGCACCCACACATGCACCCACACACACATGCACACACACACATGCACACACACATGCATCCACACACATGCATCCACACACATGCATCCACACACATGCACCCACACACATGCACCCACACATGCACCCACACACACATGCACACACACATGCACACACACATGCATCCACACACATGCATCCACACACATGCATCCACACACATGCACCCACACACATGCATCCACACACATGCACCCACACACGTGCACCCACGCACACATGCACACACACATGCATACACACACATGCACCCATACACATGCACCCACACATGCACCCACACACGTGCACCCACACACATGCACCCACGCACACATGCACACACACATGCATCTACACACATGCACACACATGCATCCACACACACACATGCACCCATACACATGCACCCACACACGTGCACCCACACAAGACGAAGACTCCAGGAGAAGTCTACAAACACTGACCAAGCAGTTCAGCTAGACGATTCTGAATGAGGCATAAAATCTAAGAGTGATGTGGTGGCGTCTGTGATCCCAGCACTGAGGAGGCTGAGACAGGACTGGAAATTTGAGCCCATAGTGAAAACTCTCTCTCTCTAAAAAAAAAAAAAGTCTACTGTCTACTGAATTACTACAGAAGCAATTCTAGCTCTAGACCTTTCGAAATCTTTTTATTCATTAAAACATTCAAAGATATAAATTACTCTAACTAACACTGAGAATATGGAGATAACAAAATTATCTGTCAAGAGCAGCACAGTTAAATGAAGGATGAAGTCTGCTCCACGGGATTCCAAGTGTCGTTTGTTAAGAAGGTGAAAACTGCAGACAGGGCAAGTTCTCGGAGAAGGATTGTTTGCTGAAGAGTTGATGTATGCGGATGTTGGAAGCCACCCTGTCTGCAAACTCAGAAGGGCCACAGAGACACCAACAAAGTGAATCGGTGGCTTCAGGAGAGATGGTGTTGTGAGAGGAGGCATTACTTTTTTTTATTTAAATTAGAAACATGAAGGCTTCACATGTCAATCCCAGCTCCCTCTCCCACCTCTCCTCCCTTGTCCCTCCACCAGCTACCCCAGCCCCCCACCCAATCCCCACATCATTTCCCAGGGAGGGTGAGGCCCTCCATGGGGGTGGGTCTCCAAAGTCTGTCATTTCATCCAGGGCAGGACCTAGGCCCTTCCCCATGTGTCCAGGCTGAGAGAACATCCCTCCATGTGGAATGGGCTCCCAAAGATCATTCATAAACCATGATAAACACTGATCTACTACCCAAGGCCCCAGTGATTTCTGCGGCCGAGGAGGTGTTACTTTATCTGTAGCGTTAGCTATTTCCATGCGACACATTTGCAGTGCAAAGAAACATTTGGGGTATGTTAAATGTAGATTTTTGGGGGGAAGGAGGGGCTTATCGCTTGAATCAGAAGAGCCCCCAGTGTGCGTCTAACTAAAGGCTGCCCTGATTGACTATAACTTGTGTGTGTCAGAACAGATGGCATGGTGGGCTTACCCCTGTTAACAGGGACAAAGGGCCTCTCTGCCCCAGGGTGCTTGTTTTAGGGTTGCTGTTGCTGTGATAAACACTGTGACTAAACTTTGGGGAGGAAAGGGTTTATTTGGCTTATATATCCTGAATCACAGTCCAGTGAGGGAAGTCAAGGTGGGAGCTGATGCAGAGGCCGTGGAGGAGTGCTGCTCACTGACATTCCTCAAGGCTTGCTCAGCCTGCTTTCTTACAGAACCCATCACCTGCCTGGGGTGTCCCCATCCGCATTAGGAAAATGCCCCGCAGGCTTGTTATAGCCAGGCATTTTCTCAGGGGGAGTGCCTTCTCCCAGGTGCAGTCATTTGTGTCAAGCTGATATAAAAATAGCCAGCACGGTGTCTTTGGTTTTAAGAAAGTGGGCTCTTGAACTCCTGGAATCCAGTTGCAGAGAGGGAGGAGTGATGAGCAAAGGAGTCAATACCATGCTGGAGAAACCCACTGAAACAGCTGACCTGAGCAAGTGGGAGCTCTCAGATCCTAGTCTGACAGCTGGGGAACCAGCATAGGACAGAACCAGGCCCCCTGAACGTGGGTGTCAGTTGGGAGGCCTGGGCAGTCAATGGGGCCTCTGGCAGTGGAACCAGTATTTATCCCTAGTACATGAATGGGCTTTGGGAGCCCATTCCCCATGGAGGGATATTCTTTCAGCCTAGACACATGGGGGAGGGCCTAGGCCCTGACCCCAAATTATGTGACAGACTCTGATGATCCCTCATGGAAGGCCTCACCCCCCCCTGGGGAATGGATGGAGGGTTGGTGGGGGCCTCTAGCGCCCCTTTCTTCCTGGGGAAGATCCCTGACAATGGCTAGCACTGCCTCTTAGCTCACCCTGGATCTCAGGGGAATGAGAGGAAGTACACTTATCCAAAGAGCTCCTAGAAGTGAGGGGGCATCTAAAGAGAGGCCGTTCTAGGGACCAGACACCACTCCCCGTGGAGACACCATCAGGCAAAGCTGAAGTGAGGACAGGATCTGGGCCAATGAGAGTTGGCAATGGGGCTTCTGACACTCCATCTATACAACCGGGAGCATTCCCTGAGCATCCTCCCGTGTCTTGCAGAGCTCTGATCCTCGGCGACTCTCCTGGATGACGGGCAGTGTCCCCTTGAAGTTCTGGGGTTGCAGGCAGCCTGGAGCCCTTTACAGCATCAGCTGCAGCAGGACTGCAGCGGGGTAGCCCCACCTGGTGTAGCATGGATCAGGTGTCTTCAGTCCAGCCTCACAGCCACTCCTAGGAACCTTATCACAGGCACTGGACCTGCCATCCCAGGAGCTTGCTTGTTCAGGAGTTAAGGCACGCTGAGCCTGTCTGGCCTGACCTCGCTTGGCTGTCTTCTCCAAAAGCTGAAGGGCCATGGCTGAGACAGTCCTTAACCCTCCCTGGAGGGGCGTCGTATTCCTCATCCCAGCGGGGCAAGACTTGAGTGAGACAGTTGCTTCCCCGCTTCAAGGCTAAGGCCGAGACAAGGAGGCCTGGCAGGTAGCGCCTGAACCACAGTGTATTTCATGGAATATTCTGCTGCCCCAAGTTTCCAGTAGGAAGAAAGTGAGAGGACAGAGGTAGGCACACTGCTACAGACTGAAGTTTGTGTCCCTGGATCCATATGCTAAGCTCCGGTCTCCCAGAGTGACAGCGTTAGCAGGTGTGGGTGTTGGGAGGCATTGGATCATTTGATGGTTTATGCAGTGGGTTGCTATGGTGTCCCTCATCTCAGCCATGTGAAAGGACAGCAAGAAGACGGCCTTTGGGCTGGAGAGACAGCTCAGCAGTCAAGGACACTGGCTTCTCTCCCAGGTCCAATCCCCAGCACCCACATGGCCGCTTACATCTGTGACTCCAGTCCCACAGGATGCAATGCCCTCTTTTCGTCTCCACAGACACTAGGCACATGAGGAGAGCACAGACAAACATGCAGGCAAAAATGCCCCTCACAGCCTCTCACCCATTTGAATGCCTGGCCCCCTGTCTGGGGAAGCTTAGGAGATGTGGCCTTCTTGGAGGAGACGTGTCACTGGGGAAGGGCTTTGAGGGTTAAAGCACATAGCGCCATTTCCAGCTTGCTCTTTCTGTTTCCTGCTTGCTGTTAGAGATGCAAGCTCTCAGTTTTTCCTGCTGCCATGTCTGCCACCTGCTGCCACAATTCCCTGCCATGACGGACCGTCATCCCATGAGAGCCACCAGCCTGAATAAATTATTAATTCTGTAGGTTGCCTTGGTCATGGTGCTTTATCACAGCAATGGAGACAACTGATTCAGTCACAGACATAAAATAAAAAGCTGAAAGCTGAGGAGAATCTGTCTGCAGGCCATCTTGGTGGCAGGGCCGCGCAGATACCATATCTGTTGATGCCTGCATCTTGGATTTCCCAGCCTTTAGAACTGTGAGAAACAAACATTCTGCTGTTTGTAAGTCACTCACTCTATGGTATTTCTGTTGTAGCAGCCAGAACAGACTAAGACACATGTTCAGAGGCAAGTTGTTGGCCTCCTGTCCAAAAAAGCCTGACTGAGTAGGGCTAGGAAAGGCCCAGGCTAGTCTTTATAAGGACTTACTTAGGCCATGCCAAGGCAGGCCTGGTATCTGTAATTTGAGGCTGGCTTGCTTTCTCTTCAGAAAGCTTGGGAAGGATCAGGGGTCAGCACAAGAAAATGTATTTTATTTTAGTCATCGGGAGTCTTTCCCTCTCCGAGAGGGCTTGGAACAAGTTCTTGGTATATCTGTGACCTATAACCCCAAGCACAGGCCACAGAGGGAAAGGGAGGTATGGGAGCAAGGCTGGGGATGAGGGCGGGAACTGGACACTGGGACATTTGGGCAATGTATAGTCACTAAGGGTTTCTAGAGCTGGATGAACCCCAGACCCAGGGCCCCCGACCAACTGCCAGGCCCACATCTGCAGTCGAGACTTCCATGGGAAATTCTTACATGCTGGCATGATGTAGCTAATGCTTCAGCAGTGGTCCAAGGAAGCTGCTAGCTATTCTTGACCTGGAACCATAGAATTCTGCACCTGAGTGACCATATGCCTGAATGTAACACACACACACACACACACACACACACACACACACACACACACACCAACCTCCCACCCCCACCTACTCCCATACACATACATACACATATACACACATACATACACACATACACCCAAACACACACCAACCCCCCTACACCCTCCCAGACACACACACACATGCACACACACACACATACACCCCCCACAAGCCCATACCCACATCCCTACACACACATACACCCCTACACGCCCACATACCCTTTCCCAATAAGCCTGAAGCCAGGGATACCTCTTGGTTGAGCTAAGGGTCCTACAGGCTCCCCATCAACATGGAAGTCTTCTGCATCGGGTACCCCAGATGTCTTTGTCCAGTTTAGTGCTTTTTTATCCAATGGAAAGTTCCAGAAAGTCTAACGTTAAGCACCAAATTCAGTGTTGTGGTTCCAATCAATTCAGGAAACAAACAAACAAAATAAAGATTCTTCAATTTATTTGCATCTCTGAGACTCAGAACTTCTGGCCAAAAATGTGCCCTTTGATTTTCATCCCTTTAATGTGAAGCATTCTCTAAATGCATTTCCATTTTAGAAGAAAAAAAGCCTATGCTGGCATAATACTTTGTATTGAAGGAACTCAGATGGTAATTGAGGATTTTGGTCCTTGGACTGAGTTCAGTCCTCTGACTGAGGGTCTGAAGTGTGCCAAGTTCCTACCCTCAGTGAACCCGGAGGCCAGAAGAAAAACTCTAGGACATGGGCTAACATCTATGCAGGCAGTGAAGTGGTGCATGCCACCAGAAGACCAGTAGCCGGGTACAAGATGCTCACAACATTGCTTGGTGCTAGGGTCCTGAAGGCGGGTAAGCCTTTTAAAGACGAGGACAGAGTGCAGCATGTTTGCAGGTGTGGGTCATCTTATGAAGTCAGATGACAGGGTAGGATGATGGGACAGGGGGAGCGGGCCAACTGTTGTGAGTGGAGTCCCTTGAATTAGCCCACATGAAGAGATGACCCCAAAGAGTGTTCAAGGCAGCTTGGCTGACGGCCCCATTGAGACTGTAGGCAGGCAGTAGCTGGCCCAGGATCGCTCTCTGGGGCTCTCTCCAGCCACCGTTTCTTTCTGCAGATTGTGTACTTGGCTTCTCTCGTGGGGTCATTTCTGTCCCCAACTCCATTGCCAGGTGTCTGTCCAGTGTTAGCTTTGGTTCCGGTTTAAGGGAGATGATACAATGGCCAGTAGCTAAGGGCTTGCTTCCCCGTGGCTAGACTCCACTCCCCCTGTATTAACTGCTTTTGCAGGGCTGAGTGTCACATGGTAAAACATGACTGGGAAAACTGCTGGGGTGGGGAGCTGGGCGAGGCAGCTCCTGCATACACAGAAGAGGGGGTCCTTCCAGAAGAGGGGGTCAGAAAGAGAATGTGATGAAAGCTGTGATTTTAGAGGATTATTCTCTGGGGTAAAGGGTGAGGCTGGAAACGAAGGGCGGCTGCTAACATGTGCCAGACTTCTGCCTCGTGTCCAGCACTTGTCTCGGTGCCGTTTGCAGAGGCCTCCTATAATCTAGCTTTAAAATCAATGTACCCTGTGGTGCCTTGCTCTTCATTGCCTCTGTCTCACTGATCTCCTCCCCTCACAAACTGTCCCGCTTCTGCTTCCAGGTCCTACATATATGACTGCTTATTTTCCTCAGAAGCCCGTTTTACCTCAAGAGGACCCGGGAGCTAAGTGACAGGATCCACGAGGTCACACAGCTTGCCCAGAGTCATACCGCTCATTGGTGACAGACTGTGCTTTGAATCCCAAATCTGTACTGAGACATGAGCGGGCACAGCCCCCTGCATGGCTCTGCAGGCACCTCACTAGTCACCTGTCTGTGAGTCTGTCCTTTCTGGTCCTCCTTTGGGTCTTCTCTCCCTGTTAACAGCATTGTCATCTACTCTGCTGCCCGAACCCAAATCTCTCTAAATCCATCTCCTTGTCAGTAAAGCAGGGGTCATGATAGCAATGACTAACAAAGGAGGCAAGTTCCAGGTTTGCAGACTGAATTGCAGGATAGCAGGGGCTACACAGAGAAACCCTGTCTTGAAAAACAGAAACAAAACAACAGGAGACTAATGATGATGGTGCTGGTATGTCCCCAAGATGGCGAGAATGAACCTAGAAGATGCTCATGAGATGCTCAGCCCTGAACTTGGTTGGCACTTGACCCACAGGGGGAACAATGGCCTGCAGATGGGGCCACAGGAATTTGCCTAAAGATGGTATATATGTATAATTTTTAAAGTTTCATTTTTACATTCCAACCTCAGTTCTCCCTCTTACCCTTGACTACACCCAGTCTACTTCCTCAGTCTCCCCCCACACCCCCTGCTATCCACTCCTCCTCATGGGTAAGAACCCCATGAGGAGTCAGTAAAGCTTAGCACATTAGGTTGGGGCAGGACCAAGCCCCTCCTCCCTGCATTAAGGCTGAGCAGAGCATGGTATCCCACCATAGGGAATGGGCTCCAACAAGCTAGCTCATGCACCAGGGGATAGATCCTGGTCCTAAGCCAGGGGCCCCTCAGATAGTCCAAGCTTCATAACTGTGTCCCACACATGGAGGGCCTAGTTAGGTCCCATGGAGTGGCCTAGTTAGGTTCCATGGAGTCTCCACAGCTGTCTGTCTAGAGTTCCCGAGTTTCCACGAGCTTGGTCCAGCTGTCTCTGTAGATTTCTCCATAATGATCTTGACCTCCCTTGCTCATATGTTCCCTCCTCCCTCTCTTCGACTGGATTCTCAGATCTCGGCCTGGTGCTTGGTTGTGGATCTCTGCATCTGGTTCCATCAATTAATGAATGAAGGCTCTATGGTGATAGTTGGGGCAATCACCAATCTGATTCAGGGGAAGGCCAGTTTGGGCATCCTCTCCGCTATTGTTAGGAGTCTTGGCTGAGGTCATCCTTGCGGATTCTTGGGAACTGCCCTAGGTTTCTCCCTAACCCCATAGTGGCTCTCTCTGTTAAGATCTTTCTTTCATTGCTCTTCCACTCTGTCCCTCTCCTCCTAGACCACCCTGTTCCTTCATGTTCTCTCCCCCCTCCCCTCTCCTCTTCTCCTCTCCCCACTCACCCCAGTTTACCCAGGAGATCTAATTTGCCTTCCCAGGGCAATCCATGCGTCCTCCTTGTTACCTTAGGGTCCTCCTTGTTACCTAGCTTCTCTGGAAGTGTGGACTGTAGTCTGGGTATCCTTTGCTTTATATCTAATATCCACTTATATGGGAGTACATACCGTGTTTGTCTTCCGGAATCTGGGTTACCTCACTCAGGATGATTATTTTTCTTGTTCCATCCATTTGTCTGCAAATTTCATGATGTCATTGTTTCTTATAGCTGAGTAATACTCTGTTATGTAAATGTACCACATTTTCTTTACCCATTTTTTGGTTGAGGGGCATCTAGGCTCTTTCCAGGTGTTGGCTATTACGAACGATGTGTTGGCTATGAACATAGTTGAGCAAGTATTCTTGTGGTATGATTGAGTATCCTTGGGTATATGACCAAGAGTGGTATCACTAGGTCTTGAGGTAGATTGATTCCCAGTTTTCTGAGAAACTGCCATACTGATTTCCAAAGTGGCTGTACAAGTTTGTACCCCCCCAGCAGTGGAGAAGAGTTCCCCTTTCTTCACATCCTCTCCAACATAAGCTGTCTTTAGTATTTTTTTATATAGAACAATAAACAGCTTTATTGCATGAGCTGTGAAGGATGGTTTATTTGCCTTTCCGGGCTTTGATCTTCCTCAGGTAGAACTCCAGCTCCTTGCCTTCTAGCACATAGCCATGTGCTCTGCCACACTGGCCTGGTCTCAAGGTAATGCAGGCAAGAAGCCTGCCCTGCTGGAACTGCTCCTCCAGAAGGCTGCTGATCTTGGCATTCCTTATCCTTTCATCATATTTCTTTTGAATTTTCTTTGATCGTTTTTTTTTTTGGTGGACACCATTTATTAGAAGACAACAAGTTGACAGTGGTGTATGTTCTCATGTGAGGTCCCTACTGGGAAGATTATATTTGGTAGAGTGTTACATGTATTATTTATTCACATACTTTTATCTTTTTTCAAATTGTAAGAATATTTTTATCTCATCAATAACTAAATTATATATGTATGTATGTATTCTTGTACATTTCTCATGTCAATTGATGATATAATGAAGTAACCACAGCAGAAAATTCTGAGAAACGGGCCAAAGAACTTGTTCTAGCCTTAAGAATACTCACATGACCAAATGAAGGTTACTCCTAAATCATCTTCAAGTTTCTGGAATTGTCTTTGGGAAAGATGCACAAATACATAAGGCTAGCAAGAAAAACATGCCATTGATCATTTATAAACACAAGATAATCACCTATTAAGAAATTATCCATCTGAGTCTCAGAAAGAAAAAAAATCTGCAGAAAAATAAAACAGTGCCTGATCAAGCCCAGAACACGGGTCCAGAGACAGGTACAGGGTCAGTTCCTGAGTTGAGACAGCCTTTCAGCTGTGACCTTGTCTTCTAGTCTCTGCTGATTTGCGTGTAATCAGAAAACACACTCCTATCCAGAGGACTTTTTAATAGGCTGGTCACACCCTGTGCAGGAGTCAGTTCCAATCAGGACACAGCACAGACATGAGGGCTCCTGCTCATCTCCTGGGGCTGCTGCTGCTCTGGATCCCAGGTATGGAGGACAGCAGTGCTTCTCTCAGTGTGCTCCATGCTGCCTGGCTGTCAGGGAACTCTATGATTGACTTTTGAGGCAGAATTATATAGTTTTGTTCTTTCTTCCCCTCTTAATTCCAGGTTCCAGATGTGATATCCAGTTGACCCAGTCTCCATCTCAGACTGTATCTCTCAAAGACCCAGTCACCATCAGGTGTCAAGCCAGTCAGAGCATTGGTACTGCATTAAGTTGGTATCAGCAAAAGCCAGGGAAATCTCCTAAGCTCCTCATCAATCTTGCAAACAGGTTAGAAGATGGAGTGCCATCGAGGTTCAGTGGCAGTGGGTCTGGGACAGATTTTACCCTTACCATCAGCACTTTGGAGCCAGAAGATATTGGAACTTATTACTGTCAACAGTACAATAGTTACCCACCCACAGTGAAACAAGTCATAACATAAACTATTGAGCAAAGCAGAAGTGTGAGCCTGGGCTGTCTCAGCTGCTTTTTCTTGGTGACAATACCATTTTTTGTTTCTTCCTCCTCGGGACTCAGCTTGCCTCCCTTCTTGCAGCCCAGGGGCAGTGCATAGTGGGACTCGTACCACTGCCCATACGGTGTGCTGTCGATGAGCACGATGCAGTTCTTCACCAGGATCTTGTCGGACCAGCACCAAGCATTGTAGACCAGCATTGTAGACGATGTCAGTGATGCCTGTTTTGCCAGCACAGCACTCAGAGCCCCAGGAAAAGTTTCCCACATCCAATCTTAGGGCACGGTACTTCTTATTGCTTCCTCGAACTGTGTGTGTACGACGAGGGCCAATCTTAGTGTTGGCATCAGCCGTCCCAGCTCGTACTTCTGCTTTTTGTGGTAGGGCTTTCTCTTACCGCCGGTCTCGCGGTGCTTGTGCCAGCTGTCCCGAGAGATGACCATTGCTCGGCGCTGGCTGGAAAGGGCATCCTCAGTATTTCTGATCTTAGCCATTCTGACAGGTGTAAGTTGGTGTCTCAGAGTTGTTTTGATTTGCATTTCCCTGATGATTAAGGATGTTGAGCAATTCCTTAAATGTAACTGGTGAGAATTCTCTGTTTAGCCCATCCTTCAATTGGATTATTTTGTATTTTGATGTGTATTTTGGTGTCTAGTTTCTTGAGTTATTTGTATATTTTGGAGGTCATCTCTCTGTCAGATGTGGGGTTGGTGAAGATCTTTTCCCATTCGGCAGGCTGTTGCTCTGTCTTATTGACAGTGCCCTTGGGCAAATATTTTCTAAAAGTAGGTGTTTTCAGGGTTTTGGTTCAGTCAGTACTCAACATTTAACATTGCCAACACTGGGTGAAGCCAGCTCAGGACAGGACAGAACCAAATGGGTGCGGCTGTGTTTCTAGAAAACTTGACACACAAAAGAAAGCAAGCCAACAGGCCCCGAGGGTGTGTTTTGCTGGTTCTTGCTCTTGTCTCCCACAAGGGCAGATCCAAATCTGTTTAGCTCATGGATTTTTTTCTCAGTCATGAGAAACATTGGCCGGCACATGTGCAGATACTCTGTAATAAATACTAGTCAGCTGAGAGTGCTTGCATAGTGTATGTGGGCCCTAGGTTCAATTTCCATCATGGAAAGAAGGCAAAAGTAAAAATGACATCACATGAGAGAAAGCAAGCAAGAAAAGACAGAAAGAGGACAGAATTGGGGGCTTGCCTGGGGTGATGATAGCGGCCAGCATAGGAGGCAGCGGCCAGCATAGGAGGCAGGTTGTTAAGTGAAGAAAGATGTAAGGTACAACTTACGGGCTTATTGGAAGGGCCGGAAGAGGGCACCAGGTGAACCATTCTGCTGCAGCTACAAACTGTGACTGCAAATTAAGAGCAGAGGGTACCCAGGGAGCCAGGGATGCATGGGCTGCAGCCACCACCTTTGAGAGCCTGTTGGAATGTGGAGTCTAGCCAATGGCACCTCACCAAGTGGATCTGGACACCCCTGGAGTTGGAAGGGAGACATCATTGGCTCCATGACCTTGCTTCTTAGGAGGACATGAGCACATGCTGCAGGGGCCTGGCATGACCTGCCTTCTGCCTTCCAAACTCTTCGCAAACACATTACTGGTACAGTCTAAACCACAGTTGTGGTCTAAATGGCAAGGCACTCTGGGAGAGGCAGTTTTCATTTTCCAAGACACAGCATGGTGGGGGGGGCATCTGAGAGAGCTGTGACAGCCTACGTGTTCTGGTGATAGGCTGCTACAAGACAACTCCAAATCTCACGGCTAGACTCAAATCCTCAGCCATTTCTCTTGTTTAGCAACTTGAAGTTAGGGCTTGGTGGGAGCAGCTTGTCTCCACTGTGCCATGACTCAGCCGGGAGGTCTGAACACAGGCTCCACCGTGGGAGCCAGCCCACGGGCCACCTGGGAGCCTGAGTCCTCACCCACAGTCCCAGCTGGGTTCTTGCTCAGCAGTCAGTGACAGCAGCTAGGGAGCTATTGTACGAGATCCCCAGCTGCTGCTCTGAGGAGTCGAGGCCCGTGGTCCCGTGAGCCTCTCCAACTGCTGGCCTCTGAGCGAAACAGACAACTGGCTTCTATTTCCGTCATGGAGTTTTGGGGGGTGGGGTTATTATGCAGCAAAGGATTAGCAGAAAGTGGGGGCTACGCTGAGAGGAAAGCCGATGGGACAGTCGGGGAGAAACAAAGCGATCGAGGCCGAGGGGTGATGGTGGCCCGGGTGCCCTCAGTCAGGCTTGCCAGCTCCCTCACTTGGATGCCTTTGTCTGCTTGACACCGGGGTCCAATCTCCGGCTAAGCCCTTGAAGTCTGCCACTGTTATGGGCACTGCTACCAGGGACCGTCTCTTGCCAGAAACTGTCTCCCCACAATTTCTTATCATGGCTGAAAGGCTTCGATTTTAAAGTTATAAACAGCAAGGCTGACGTTCTCAGGCTACGGTTTCTGTGCAGGCTTTCACCCAGCAGGATTGACACACAGAGCTGTGCTGGTCTGTACTACACGATTTGAGGGGGCGGCATTCACATTTGAGTCATTATCCTTTTGCATATTTATTGTAGCAATTTCCTGGCAGATGGCAGCAAAGCATGTTGAGGTAGGGTCGCCTTTTCTATTTGCATAAAGTTGATTGATAGCAAGTGGCAGGAGAGGCAGGTATAAAGCTAGTGTCGGAGAAATCACAGGTCAGTGGCAGGGGTGGGGGTTGGGATGAGGCGGGGAGGCGAGCTGGGGTCAACGGGAACCCAGGAGAGAGTGATGTACAGACTTCAGCCACGACCACTAAGGTTAGAGAGGCAACAGCAAATCCCTCCACAAGATGCCTGCTGAGCATAGTCCAGCAGCCACAGGTTTGCCTTGAAGGGTAGAGACCTCAGGGTTTAGCTAGGCATGGAGGCACATACCTACGTCCCAGCAGCTGGGAGGCTGAGGCAGGAAGATCTTGAGTTTGAGGTCAGTCTGGGATGCATGATGAGAATCTTTCACTAAAGAGAAAAAGAGTCTGCCTTGAGTAAGTGAATAGGGACCCTGTGAGGGGAGATGGGATGAAGCAAACAAAGGAGGAAGTGAAAATGGTGTGATTCCAATGGGAAGAAGCGGAAGGGCGTGGGGGATGGGAAGAGGAGGCAGGGTATCAATGAAAGCCGGCTGGCGGGGCTGTGTTCTGCCGAAGGGCAGGCTATGCTACAGCCACAGATGCTACACTGCTTTGGAGACATCTGCATTGGTCCTGAGCAACTATCCTAATTCAGAGCAGCAGTGCAGCTTCTGACTCACAGTAGATACCCCCCCCCTCCAATGAACGGTAGACTGCGAAACCTTTACGGCTGGAACAACGTGATCATTTTGCATTTGCTTTTGAAAACAGAATCTCAGCCAGGCACAGCGTTTTGTTTCATCTATGTATCTTCCAAGGTCCCCTCTGGCTGCACGCATGCTGCTTTTGTTCTTGGCTTGCCGTTTTAAGTACAGCTCTGCTCCATTTCCATCCTCCCTCTGCTATTCAAAACACAGGAACTGTCTGAATCAGAGCAGACAAATACGGATAGAATGAAGCATCGCTTTCCTGCCCTCCAACATGGGGAGGTCACGGTTTAGCGATAGCAAAGACAATGATTAATGCCTTGCATTTTCACTTGGAGACCTTCAGGAAGGAACAAACAAATATTTCCTGATATTCGCAGGTAGAGGAGAGGGGTGAAGTGGTTTATGAAGGTTTTTGCTGATTTCACTGTTTCCTCCTCTACTTCCTAATTGTCTCACAACTGTGCTTTGCTGAGTCCCTGGAGCTGCCCATGTTCTAAAACCAAGAAGTCTATCAGAGTAGGAAAATCAATGCCTTTTATGTAAAGGCTGCGGACAAATCATCATCCAGTTTCAACAGCCCTCTCTCCATCCCTTTGTTGTGCACGATGTAATATGGCTAATTTACCAGAGAGCATTGCTATCCATTCCTTAACTCTCTAGGCAACCGCCGTCATGTGCTAACCATTTCCTCACTTACTCTCTGGGAACTGACAGACCTTCAGCTCCATTCAGGGTAGTTGGGGTTCCAGTGGCCTTTCTAGGGCTTGGCTCCTTCCTCCTATCTTCCAGTGCTCACCCTTGGTCTGAAAAAATGCAACCAAAGGACCCACATACTTGGATTTAGTTTGTGACAGGCTTATGTGAATCCATTTGTAAACACAAGCAAAAAAAAGAAATCTCTTGTGCTGTTTCCCCACAGTATTGCATGTATGTTTTTCATTAAAAACACTATCCGAATAGTACTCATTTCATTCTCTCTTGCTTCCAATTAGCTACTCACTGATTATTACATAGCAAGCACTAATTAACTAAAAGAAACATATCCAGAACAAAACAACCAGAACACCTTGGGATTCTGAGTAGTACCTTTTGTGAATTTACACGTTGTATGACGCAGCAAGTGAGATCATGTGATTAGCAATCAAAGGATAACGGGCCCACAAATAGAAGAGCTCTCTCTACTAATTGCCCCAAAGAGAGGTGTTGGGTTACTACAAGCTCTTTGCAAGCAATTCTTGGATTCTGGTACTCTCTATTCCCAACCACATTCCAGCAGGGATCCTGGAACCAACATCCTGCCTGGAACCTTATTCTTGGGGCTGGAGAGACAACTCTATGGATAAACTGCTTGCTATGCATTCATGAGAAATTGAATTTGGATCTCTAGCACCCATATAAATTGTAGGAAGAAGCACACATGTGTAATCCCAGCGCTCTCAGGACAAGGAGGGAGGCAGGCAGGGAGCTCTCAGACCAGCTGGCCTGGTGTACACAGTGACAAACAAGAGACCCCATCTCAAACGAGGTGGTGGGTAAGGACTAACGCCCAAGGTCGTCCTCTCACCTCCTCACCCATGCTGTAGCATGCACTTGCCCCCCAACAAACAACTAACCTACAAACAAACAAACAAACATGCCCAAAGTGCCTTCTGCTCTCTGTCCTTGAATGGTGTCACTTATCACCCCTCTATCTAGAAAGTGCAGAGAGAGAGAGAAAGAGAGAGGGGGAGGGAGGGAGGGAGGGAGGGAGAGCGGGAGGGAGGGAAGGAGGGACGGAGGGAGGGAAGGAGGGAAGGAGGGAGAGACCTATTTACCAAACAGCTTCTGTGTTCAAAGTACAGGAGTCAGGTGTCACCTTGAAAGGCAGGCAGTGTCCCTATACTGCAACACCTCACCTCTGCTAGTGTTGTCAGCTGTCTCTCTGTAGCCCCCACCAGAGCTGACACTTCACCACCACCAAGTCCTGGGTGTCCCTTACAGCCCGCTGGTGGCAGCTAGTCTTTTGGGCCTCTGTCTTCACTGGGTTGTGAACGTCTGAGTTTCTGTGGACATGGTCAAGCTTCCCACCAGAAGCTGGAAGCAAGGCATGAACCCACCATTGTCTGTCTTCACCTTTCTCAAAGAGCGATGGCCCAGGAGCCTCTCTTCTCAGCTTAGGCTTCTTCCGCTTTGCCCAAGATCTCCATCTCTCCGGCTCCTACTTGCAACGATCTGGCCAACGAGGCTAGCCCGTCTCTATCTCCAGGAGGCTCTGGGTGGCTTGCCTTTTCCTTTCCATCATTAAGGTCTCTCCTGCCTTTTCTCCCGTTCGGTCATGATGCTGTTCTCGGCTGAGTGGGAAGGAGAATCGGAAAACCTCATGGGGGGAGAGGGTGCTACCTTTCCCATGTGCAGTCTCCACACAAAAGTATGCCACCACTTCAAAGAGCGCTTCTCACACAGGCTGGGAGCAGCTTGGTCATGAGAGCTGCAATAGGGATATTGCAAGCCACTGGCTGGGGACACGGCACACCTGGATGGTTTGGAGAAACATTTTTATATGAAAACAGATGGCTATCTTAGGAAACGAAATATCACGTTTTCACAAAATTATCACATTCAAATAGGACCTCCCTTGACCACTGTAGACGACTCCTCTCTTGGTGACTTTTCAGCTGCCATGCTCTACAAAGTCTGAGTTTCTATGGGTGTTGGGGTGAGACCTGGGGGAGGGGTGGGATCACTGCTTATGTCCGCTTCAGGCCACACGCAGATGGAGCCTTCCAGTTATCTTGAAGACTGATAACCGCACATTGTAACGGGCAGGGCGAGTGCCAAGGCAGCACGCTGCAGCTCCCTCATGCTCGGCAAGCTCTCACCTAAGAGTGTCATCTGAGCTGCAGCTCCCTCATGCTCGGCAAGTGCTCACCTAAGAGTGTCCTTGGAAGGCAAACCATCACCCCACTGACTGAGGGGCACTACCCATCTAACCATCCACCCATGCATCAACCCCACACCTGCCCGGGAGCCCATCACTGTTCAAGGAGAAGAGAAGTAAAATCAAAACACCACGCCCTTTCTGCTCTCCAGGAGTGCTCAGCCTTGTCTGGAAGACGAGCAGTGCCACCAAGCACACTGGCGGCATGAAGCACACGATGCCACGCATTCAGGGTACCTCTGACAGAAACATGTTGTTCTGGCTGTTGGGAGAGCAGTCATTTGTCAAGCACTGTATTCTCTCAGGACTGTTCGTACAAAAATCACAGACCACGTATTTATATTTCAACCTCTAGGCGTGTGTGTGTGCGTGTGTGTGTGTGTGTGTATGTGTGTGCGCTCATGCATGTGTGTGTGTATGTGTGTGCGCTCGTGCGTGCGTGCGTGTGTGTGCGTGTGTGTGCTCGTGTGTGCGTGTGTGCGTGCGTGCGTGTGTGTGTGTGTGTGTGTGTGTGTGTGTGTGTGTGTGTGTGGTGTTAGAGAATGAACTCGGGGTCTCAGGCTTGCAAGGCAAGTGCTCCACCACTTAGCTCACTTCCCACCTTTAATTTAAGACAAGGATATATTGGTCCTCATGTCCTCCCCATGGGATTCTGAACATTTTGCATATTGGGTAAAGATGAGGAATGGTTTGGATGTTATGAAACTTCTCTGGATATCGATACAAACACAAATTATGAAGGTTCATTTGATATTTAAAAGATACTACAGTCATTACTTTTTCATTATGTTCTGTGGAGTTAGAATCTACATTTGAAAATCAAAAAATAGACATAGATAATGATGCTGTTTGAGCTGCTTTTTTCCCCCTCCAGGATAAAAGCCAATCTCCTTCTTTTTCTCCCTCTCGTCTTCCCTCCAGAAAATAGATTTTTGACATTAGCCTAACTGACTCTTACAGTATAACACACAATGGAAAGCAAGCCAACAAAAGCCATCTGAATCTATTAAAATATCCTTCAGAACAAGTTGACCAAACACCATTTTCCTCAAATATAGCTTGATAGGGAACGCCCAGCCTGTGTGTTTTCTTGTTCTGCATCATGGCCAGCAATAGAGACATCATCGCTTCTGCAGGAAGCTATGGTGCTATACTCCTCAGCATGCTGCCCGTCAAAGAACCATTCCAATTAACATGGCAGCCTCTGCTACAGCCCTGTGGGAAATTGCAGACAAAATTGTATAGGTCTGGTACTAGCAGGAAAATCCTCTGCTGCCAAGAGTTAGCCACAGAAGGATTCCTATCTGTCTTCAGGTAAGTAATATTGAGTCATATGGAAAGTTTTGAGGGATCATGGTTACCCTTGACTTTTCCCACAGAAACGCCTGCTCCCACCATGGCAGGGCCTTGGAAGTTCATTGAGCTGATGCTGATGTGTGGGACCTGGCATCTTCTGGGGTCCTTGCATCTACAGAACCTCCATGCTGCAGCCTGAGTTTGTGGTGCAACCACAATTAGTGAAGAGGAACCCTTCTATCAGCATTTACTCCTGAGCTATGAAAATGGGCTTCTCCAGTCAGCTTCGGATTTGATTTATTTAGATTTTATTGGGAAGGCATCCTGTGCAGCTGAGCAAGGACATCTATTGGCTCTCCTAGAGAGCAAGTCCTCATGTCCTCTTTCTGTTACCAAACAAAAACAGTAACAAGACCCCCCAAAACAAACAAACAAACAAACACACAAATCCACCTGCTTCACAGGAAAGTGGCATTTTTCTTTTGTAATAAGAGAACTTTCTGGTAAGCAACTTCAGTTCCCTGACCCTAACTTGTGTCACTTGTGCCTCCCTAGAGGTGACCTGGGGACACTTGGGGAGCCTGGGCCTTTCTGCTTTCCTCCTATGGCATTTCTCCTGTTCTTCAATGCTGCACGCACATTCCAGAACGCTCCAGGGCTCTGCTCTCAGAAGTGGGCCCTGGTGCTGACCTATGTCCTCAGTTTTCCTTTATAGACAAGAACCCACAGTGAACTCACTTGAAATGAAAAGCAAATACTTTTTTTCCTCAAAGAATTTCTGCTTAAAACAGTTTTTCAGAACTTTTCAGCACGTCAAAACAAAAATCCTCCGGAGAGTATTTGCTAATTACCTAACACAAAGTAAGGGTTGAAAATAGTTATATTTATTTTTTTTAAAAAGAAAAAACTAGAACCTGTTAATGAGTAGCCCGATGTGATAAAAAATTATACTATACCTAATAAATCTTTGAAATTCTGTCAAGGGTATTCGTATCCCAAATCATCAAGTTTTGATATTAAAATGCTTCATATCCTCCCCCATGCTAAAAAAGCCTTTTTAAAGGTAAATGTTATTTCTGTAACAATAAAACCCTCTTCTTCATTGTGTGGCTCTGTGTAACACCAGGGACCTTGGCGTCTTCAGGCTCACACACTGGCCTGCAGGCAGGACACAGGCAGTCGCTCAAGGTTCTGCAGGAATGACGGTGGACGGCTACCCAGCCCACCCACCAGACTCCTGCTTAGCAACTTCATTATAGAAGTAGAGGGACACTTGGAAAAGTATTTATGTCTCAAGACCAAGAAAGACTATTCTCTCTCCTCTACACATGAGACAGCAAATTTCATTTAGAGGCTGTAGATAAACTACAGCACTCAGGAATGCCCAGTTTGGCTGCAACAGTCCTCTGAATTAGGCAGACAATCGCTTTGCCTCTTGGTGGGGAGGGTCTCCAGATGTTCTGAATGTTTCTGTCATTTGGAAATCATTGCCCAATGGCCAAATTTACCAGGTGATTCCTCACCATCTGGTGTGGGACACATATGTCACAGAATGCCTAGGGTACCTCCTGTGATGTACACAAATGAACAAATTTTTTTCAAATGTAAAATGCTCTCTTTTTAATTACTAAATTAAGAAAGTTAAACAATTAAAATGTAAACTCACAAATAAATCATTAACAAAAAAGGAATTAAGACTTCAGAGTTGCTATTCAGTATTAAAAAACTCAATAGAAATAGGAATTGATTTGTTGTTGTTAAACATATGTAATTCAAGGTTGGTACAAACAGCAACTGAAAACGCAACACTCTTTTGTGCACCCCCATGAAATGTAAAGTAGTGCATAGTTATTGACTGGAGAGGCATCCATTAGCAGTACAGGACATTAAAACACTTATGTTACAATGGGACATGTACAACCCCCCACCCTTGCCCATCACTTTTAGTTGCATGAGAAAATTTAGTAGGTTGCTGTGACTACAATGCTATATGGGTTTTAGACCATTTAAAAGTGGTTACAAGATTCATTAAATAAAAGGAGAACATTTGAAAACACGTCAGCATTCATATCTACACAGCAAGTCTGTGCGGTCTGCGTCTCGCAGCCCTCAGGGCAGGACTGGCTGCCTGCTTAAGTGTGCTCACTCTCAAGTCTCAAGAACAGATCATAGTTCGCTGGAGCAAAACAGGTATGTGTGAACTCAGCTCAGGGACCCGAAAAGTCACATGAACAACAATCTACAGGTGTGACTGGAACTGAAAAAGTGCAATCCAAATGAAGGAGGAAAAACATCATGCTCTGGAGAAGTAAAAAACGGAGGCCACCGGCTTGCAGAATGACACCAGTGCTTAGATGCGGGTTTCCCCAGTGATCCTCACTCTGGGCCCTGTAACTACGTGGCCGTTGCCGGCCACAGTCTCCATGGTAGCACCCACATGGTGTATGTACAGGAACATGTTTACATATATATTCATATGTATAAAAAAGAAAAAAACAAACACCTGTCCTGATCGGTTTTTGTTAAAACATGAAAAAAAATTTTATTGTTTTAGACAAAGAGGCCACTTTTGGAAAATAATACTTTTTTTTTTAGTTGAATCAGGTGAAGACAGAGTTAAAATCACATAGGATTTGCATTTTTCTTTAAAAAAGGAAAGCACTAGGATTGTTGGCACGGGAGTAGCTATTTACAGTGAACAGAGGTTGGCCTTTGACATAACATCGATACAATGCATTTCCAAAGTCTGAGGAATAACACGGTTCTGTCTGGATGCTTTCACAGAGGAGGTTCGGACTGGGGAACAAATGTCATTAATGAGGGCCGTGGAAGTTCTCCGGCTTCAGAGTCACATGCAATCTGATCCTGGACGGTTCCGCTGCTCAGGGCAGCTGGCTACGGAATTGGAAGCTAATGGGGAGGGGTGGGGAGGCCCTGTAGAGCAGGCTCTCACAGGTTTTCCCCGGGCTGGTACTGGGGCTCTGTGGCGGTAAAGTAGTCCTCCAGGAAGCCCTGCAAGTACTCGAAAGTGGGGCGCTCCTCCGGATCCTTTTTCCAGCAGTGGATCATGAGCTCGTGTAGGGAGATGGGGCAGTCCTGCGGGCAGGGCATCCTGTAGCCTCTCTCCACCTGCTCCAGCACCTCCCGGTTGTTCATGCCTGCAAACACAGGGGGCAGTGAGAACGGGCACTCCTGGGCTCCGGGCCCTGACCACCGTGCGCACACGGTACAGCGCAGGGATGCCATGCATCGGCTACCACGCCGTGCAGAAAGAACGGAACAAAGGAACTAAGAACTCATAGATGCAGGAGCCCAGACAGTGAATCTCAAAGCACTGCTAGTGAAAGATGCCAGACACAAAAGGCAACACACACACTGGATGATTTCATCTATGGAAGACGGCGGGAAGGCAGGAGACCGCATGATGGAAAGCAGATCAGGCGGCTGGGGGCACTGGAGAAATGCCAGGGGGAGCTGAGAGGTGAGAGAATGGTGTGTCCAGTGCCCACGATTCTCCTGTGTGGGGCCAACAGCAAAAATTTTCGTCTGTGTGGGCGGCCAGGCTTGGCCCACAGCTGGGGGCTGTGACCCCAGTATGGCACGTGTGTACTAATGCGGCTCTTAGTCAAAATGTGTTGTGTGTAAACTGTATCTCAGCTGAACAGATCCAAACATAGGAGTGGGGGAGATGGCGTGGTGGTTCAGAGTGTGCCCAGCTCTTGCAGAGAACCTGGGCTCAGTTCCCAGCATGCACACTGGGCAGCTCGCAGCCGCCTGTAACTCCAGCTCCAGAGGACCTGACACGTCTGGCCCCTGCGGATACCTGCATTTACACGCATATATCCCCACACAAACACAACTAAAAAGAAACCTCTGCATGAAAAAAGCACACACACAAATACCCCTATGGAATATGAGCAAAGAGTTAATATTTGCAGAAATACATGATCCATTTGGGACTTTTATAGCTTCCACCACGTCTGCGCACGGTGTCTGAGACTTGCCCTCATGCCAGCAGGGCTGGGCACCATCTGGCCTGGTGACCCCCATAGTGCTCTGAGGTTTGGGAACTTTTGACAGGGAGGCAGGGTGTCTCCAGGGCCTTTGTTTATGGATGACCTGGGGCAGGCCACCTACCATTTGAGACCTTCCTGGCCCTCTGCAGGAGCTGCCCAGTGCTATGGCGGGAGGCTGAGCCCAGCCTGACATGTGCCGGCCTTCCTGACAGCAAGGGACTACCACACTTAGTGGGGCTGCCCAGCTACTTCCAGGTACACTCGCCCTTGCCCTTTTTTTTTTTTTGTCATATCATGTCCTTCTTTCTCTGTGACAGGACCTTGTGAACCCTTCATCTGAAATCCTCCCTAACTCCTGACAGTTTACAATCTGCTGTCATCTACAGCATGAAACTCAGGACTGTCACTAGTAGGGAAGCCACACATATGCAATGCAGCCATCTTTTAATTCTGGGGATAGAGGTGGCCCCCTGGTCAGAACCCTGTCACTTGGGCCATAGGCCCTGTTCCCTTCAGTGGGGGACACGCACTCGGGTTGGTAGGTGATTCTTAGTTTTATTCTTTGGAAGCTGGGCCTGTCCTAGGTCTCCTTGCTGACGACTATTCCAGTCACTTGTTTGTTCAAACCCTTGTAGGATGCTTAGTCTCTGACCTTACCATTTCTGGAAGTGACTGCATCAGGCCAGCCCTTAGGAGAGGCCAGAGCCCTGTGTGCGATTCCCTTCTTCTGCTGGGTGTTGCCTGCAGCTCAGGAGCTCAGATCCTCTTCCCAGTGCGGAGCTAGGATCTAGGTGGGGAGCTGGGGGCAGGGGAGGCACAGGGACTGCAGCCCTTTCCCAACATGGTAAGGGACAGAGGCCACCACCTCCCCGGTCACAGCTCCGAACTCCAGTAAGCTCAGGAAATCAGAAAGCTACTGTAACTCACTTGGCAGTATCACGGATCTGAACCAGCTCCAGACCCTTGGGGATGTGACGTTGGAATGGCTCTTACTTCCGCCTCTGTTCTGCCTCAGAAAGTCTGATTCAAATGTGTATCTCTTCCCAGGGGTTTGGCTAAGAAGCAGGGGCCCAAGTGACAGTCACCTCAGGAAGAGAGGGTGCCACACACTGGGACTGGCGTTCTCTGAAGCAATTCTTTGCTGCACAATTCAGTAGATAAAACTCTTAGCTTCACAGTGTTTCAGGAATCACGCAGCCTGAGCCTGCAGGAGTCTCCTTTGTTCTGACTCCTGACAGGAGCCCCTGGACTAGGGGAAAGATCCAAAGAAGCACGCTCCTCAGAGGTGCAGCAGGAGACTATGGAGAAGTCACAGCATCCCACACCCATTGCAAGGCTTTGTCCTGGTACCAAGTGCCCAGAACAGCACCGCAGAATCCAACTAACCACTGTCCCATGGCTCTCTGGATCTTCAGTCAGCAATGTTCTATTTCACTACAAACCAGACTCCTCAAATGGAAATATTTCCTTTCTTTTAAACTTTTAATTCAGTCTCTGTCAATGGAAAGTTTAACTGGCCATTTGGGTCAATCCTATTTTTCCAGTGCTCTGCCCAAGACTTGGACACAGCAGATGTGACAACCTGAATCAGCATGTCACATTTGTTGGGGTGGCCTCCTTTCTGGGTCACTGTAACCACAGGACAGAGCCATATTCCAGTCTATGCAAGGCAAAGACTGCGCCAGCACCCAACGGGCCACACCGTCAGCTTTGATCCATCTTCCTAGCTTGCTGCCTCCTTTTCCTGCAGCACCCCTCCCCCACCCCACTCCTCCTCTTTCTCTTCAGCACTCTCTCCAGTGTTCTCAGAGTCTGGGGAGTACACGAACAATTCTATATATACACCGAGAACAGGAGCATGCCACACAAGTGGGATATTCGATGGTGCACCCGGCTGAGAGTGACGAGTGGGCAGGGACTGGGACTAGCTCTCGTCCCACCAGCCAGCGGCCAGGACACACGTGGGCTGTCCTGCAGTCCTGGCACTTCCCCAGGAAGCCTTCCACACAGTCAGGGTGTTCTCACTCAGCAAGCTTACACTTCACAAACAGAACCTCGACTAACCGCATCATAGTAATGGTTTTAAAGATGTCCGCTACCCAGTTTGTTCTCTGCCCTCTTCTGTGCTCCACAGCTCAGCAATCAGCACTCCTCTGCTCTTTCCCTGGGGAGGGGCCATTTGGGAGGATCACTCTCATGTGACCCAGCTAGGTGGCCCTGAGGTCACAGGTCTCCACAACGGGCTGTTCTGAAGTCTCCCTTCAAATCTTTCTTTTGTGTTTGCAAACTTGGTCATGGCTGTAGCACGTCCAGTCCTTCTGCCCTAACCCTGCAGCTGGGGTCCTCTGGCCACAAGGGCTCATTTGCTTCCTGACATTATGACTGCATTCATTTTTCTGAGTCATTCTGCTGGCTTCCTTCTCAGATACAAGATGTCAGGTTTCCAACCCTTCCTTCCAAATCCTGACTCTGCAGTGGCCAGCATGGATTCCTACATGCACACACATTTTCTTTTCCCTTCTCCCTTTGGTCCTTGCCTCTCCTCTTCTTCTTTTTTTTGGGTTTTCGAGACAGGGTTTCTCTGTATTGTTTTGGAGGCTGTTGGTCCAGCCTGGCCTCGAACTCACAGAGATCTGCCTGCCTCTGCCTCCCGAGTGCTGGGATTAAAGGCGTGCTCCACCACCGCCCGGTGCCTCTCCTCTTCTTGAGCATCCGTGTTTTTTGAACAATACACGAGCTCAGGACACCCTCCCCAATTTTCTTTTTGGCTCTTGAGGGAAGGAATAAAAATGGCTTTCGTTGGCAGAGCTCAACGTCACTGCTTGACTTCCTGCATCCCTTGGGACCTGGTTTCCTCCAGCCTCAGTGTCTCCTTTTGTCAACCAAACATCTTTAGCGTCACTTGCTGTCAGTTGCTTGGGACACAGTCTTACAAAAGATGGATTAATATTTTACCACTTTCCACTTGTGTGACTTCCCAAGAGACCTCAGAGGGGCCATATCAGTGTGTTTGCTTTCTAGTCACACTGGCATATGAATTCCCCAGGCTGTGGGAATCTGGACTTCTGTGCTGTGTAAATAAATGTTGTAACAATGGAAATGATACTCAGGTTACCGGGTATCAGATGTCTTTTATTAAAAGGGAATGGTACGATACCGTGCATGAATGAGGCCTTCTGTCTGAGGCCCCCTCACCTCTCTGCATAAGCTCTCTAAAAACCCCGTCTGCCTGCTAGCTGTGCTGAGAGAAGGGACGTCAGAGTGAATGGCACTTGCTCAGCTTGGGCATGCACTGCTCCATTGCATGCAATGTGCTGTTAGACTACCAAGTGCTTTCACCTCACAGGGACGATCAGGAGGCCTGCAGATAGACTTCGCGGATCACATCTGGGCAGAGGGATGCCGACCCAAGAGTATAGCCGGAAATAAAGGACTCACAACAATCACTAGTTTTGCTTACTGCTGCCCATCTCACCAATCACCTGGGGGCAGCTGTTCTTATTAAACCCACTGTATTAATAAAATCGGAAATGATGGCCGTGGGTGCTACAACATGCAAAGGTTATTTGAAGTTGATGATGCAACAGTACGATTTTGGGGGGCTTTTCTTCTTTTCTTTTTCTTTATCTTTGGACACCAGGCCTTCAAACTAACTGACTTCAAACTAACAGCAATCCTCCTGCCCCAGTCTCCCAAGTAATAGGATTACGAGGCCCCAGCCACTATAGCTGACTGTTGATAATACAGCACTATTAACGATTTGTCTGTCCTCTGAAAAGGAGCGGGGAGGTGCTGACCCAAAGGCAGACTGAGCAGTAAGACCGGGTGGGCTCAAATCACATAGAGCAGAATGTCCCTTCCCATGGTGTCCTCTTGCCTTGTCCCTTCCCATGGTGTCCTCTTGCCTTGCATACATTCTCCTGCCCTCTCTTAGCCTTTCCTCAGTCACATTGGCCAAGAGAAGCCTTGCAGGGTAAGGGCCAGCATTCCAGGCAGGCTTCCTTCTCTGAACTGGAGGGCTTCGGCCCTGGGCAGGGGACTTGGCACGCTCTGCTAAGGTTAGCCTCTTCTACCTCAAAGTACAAACTCTGCTACTTCACAGAGAATCTGCCCCCTTCTGCAGCTTGAACATGAGAACTGTCTGTGCAGTGAGAGATCATGGGCGGGGAAGGGAGGGGGCTCTGTTCTTCCCAGAAGGTGCTAGTAGTTGTACGGTCCCGCCTTCCTTACCTCTCCAAGTCATTATCAAGTGACTAGACATGCTCAAGAAAGTCAAGCAGCTGACACTTGCTGAGTGATCTGAAGGCACTTCAAACACATGGATAAACGGACTTGCTTAAGAGAACATTCCTTCTCTGCCAGCCCTGCCAGCACACAGGCAGGTGTTCAGTTAAGGGCCAAGGCACAGCACGGCCAGGACATTCTGCCTATCGGGTTACTAGAATATGGTATTTGAACACAGGGTCAACTTCCCAGAACTCAGGGGACAAATGCTACCTTGTAGCTAGGAAAAGTCATATCGTGTCAGCCACATGTGAAGACAACTGAACAGAGTTAGAAAGGCTTTGCAGGCTATAGGCCAACTTTATAAGAGTTTTAAAAATCCGTGAGTTCACTGGCCAGTGGTGGCGCCTACCTTTAAACCCAACACTCAGGAGGCAGAGGCAAGAGGATCTCTGTGAGTTGGAGGTCAGCCTGGTCTACAGAGTGAGTTCTAGGACAGTCAGAGATACATAGATGAAACCCTGTCTTGAAAAATCCAAAAACAAAACAAAAGAAAGAAAGAAACCCCAACCAAACAAACAAACAAATAAAAACCCCATCAAAAACCAAACAACGGTGGGCAGACATGGCTGTAGATCTTGAAAGATGCCCACAACCCCCATCAGTTCCCTTCAAGGAAGGCAGAGCAAATGGGAATTGAAAATAGATGTGCTTCAAAAGAAACATTCTGGAAGTGTTGATGTACACCCTTAATCCCAACTTTGGATGCGGGGGAGGGCAGCGGCATGCAGATAGACCTCTGTGAGTGAGACCCTGTCACGCACAAAGATTTCTTGGCGTGTCCAGGCTAGAATGAGAAGGGAGGGGGACAGTCAGGGACAGATCAGATCATGTCACTTGCCCCCTTAGCGCCACTCACTTTACATGGCACTAAGAGTAGAAGCTTATACCCCTATACCGCAGGCTCAGGGGACACTGGGGAAGAGGGTGGGAAGAGGGAGCTCTGTGAGACTGGTCTCCTAGTGACAGCAGAAGCTACACTCACTCACGAAGTCTCACAAACATGACTGCCTCAACATGAACTGAACAAAGATGACACCTATGGGCATGCCGTAGTGGATGTGAAAAGCTCACAAGGCCATGACTCTACACAAAGATCTATAGGCAACGGGCAAAGCTGGGAGCAAGAGAGATGGTCCTCCCCGGGGAGGAGCAACAGGCAAAGCTGGGAGCAAGAGAGATGGTCCTCCCCAGGGAGGAGCACACTAATGTTGTCTAGTGCAGAATGGTCAGCCCAGAAAACATAATACAAGCAACACTGTATGTACTCAACAGGCTATATTTAGGAATATGTATGTATGTATGCATGTATGTATGTACAAATACATATCTGCAAGCACCAACAGTTGATGAAAAAAGAAGCCACAGATTTGAAGGAGTGGGGAGGGGCAGATGAGAGGGTTTGGAGGGAGGAAACACAAAGGAGAAATGCTAATTATTCTACAATCTCAAAATCAAACAACAGCAACAAAAAGAATAAAAGCATACTTGCTTACAACCCTGCAAGACCTTATCTGTCATGACTCAACACCTCCTACTCCCTGGCCCCTGGCAGGTGTACACAGTCCCCTAGACACCCACCTGGGCCAAGTTCAGATCCCATCAGTTACACATCAGTCACTCTCCTCCCAGTGACTCCTCCATTGTCACCATTTCC
Source organism: Mesocricetus auratus (assembly GCF_017639785.1). Lineage (NCBI taxonomy): Eukaryota > Metazoa > Chordata > Mammalia > Rodentia > Cricetidae > Mesocricetus > Mesocricetus auratus. Next base: position 4,255,224 of record NW_024429199.1, read on the forward strand.
TAACTAGCCACCCTTTCTTTCCCCACTCAATACTACCAGCCAAGTGTGACATTTTATTAGTCTTTATTGTGTATCTTCTTCAAGACAAATGTTCCTGAGGGCAGGAGTTTTCACATTGTTTCACTGCTGCAATCCTTGGGTCTAGAACATCACTGACACATAATAGGCATTCAATATTTGTGGACTGAATGAAAGAAAGGCTGATAAGGCGTTGTGCAAGACCCAGCCTTCTAGAGTTATCTGGAGGGCAAAGGGAAGCCTGGGCATCTTTGGCCAGGACCAGAGTGAGATAACTCATCTGTTTCCCAGGATAACATTTCTGCTGGTGACAATGACAGGATGGTGGGGGAAGAGGGGAGGAAGGGAAAGACCAAGGGCAGGAAGTTCCATTAGGAGGTCACTATCCAGTGGTGACAGCTAGATGTAGGCAGTGGCAGTGAAGGCAGAGGGGGAAGAATTTGAGAAAGATTCTGGAGGTGAAATGGCAGGCTAAAATGCAAAGCTGTGGTTTTATGCACCGAGTCCAGGACAGCTTTGGCATCAGCATTACCATTTCTCATGTCCAACAACTCGTTAGTATAAAAGCAGTTCTAATCTTGATGTACAGAACGGCTTAAAACCCTGATGTACAAAACGGTTTTTAAGCCATTTGTGAGGCAAGCAGAAAGCAGGCTGGACCGCAGCAGCAAGAGTGCAGAGGGTCAGGCTGCAGCAGTGACGGCACCTTCCTTTAACCTCAGGACATTTCAACATTGCTCTAATGGTTCCAATGCCAACAGAGCTGTGCACTGTGACATGCCCATCGCTGGTACCGTCCTGGAAGCAGCCCTCCTCACCCAGCCACCTCCCTTTAACCTCAGGACATGTCAACATTGCTCTAATGGTTCCAATGCATCCTCCCCCCTTTGTCTCCAGTCAGTTCAGGGAGCACACCCTACCTACTCTGTGTTCTACTCCAATCTGTCCTTCATCTGGTCACGCCTCTCCTGTTACACTCTTAGTTCTCTGAGACAAACTTCTGGACCGACTTTCATGCTGGGCAGAAATATCAGAGCAGCTGTTGCAGAACTCATTTATAAATCATTCCCTCTCACTTCACTGTCACTTACAAACGAGAGCACCTTTCCTGTGTGACATGGTGACAAAGGACCATTCTGAGGTATGAAAGAACTCAGAAAAGTTTACCACCACCTACCATTCTTGAGAAGAGAATTATTTGAAATTATATTCCAGGCAACTATGAAATTATCGTGTCGAAGTGCAGAATGGAAGTGTCGTAAATAGGGCCTGGGACTCTGTCCTGGACTCCTACTGACAGGGAGTAAGAGGTTCAACGCAAGAGAAGCTGACTGACTGGGCCACACCAACAACCATGGTGACATCTGCATAGTGCTTAATGAAACTGTCTGCCCTGGAACTGCTTCCTTTGTTAGGATAATAATCCTGTAATTGCGATCCCTCTGCAGAACTTCTCCCTCAAGAAGAGTTTTCTGTCACGTTCAGAAGTCCAATTAAATGTGATTATAGCTGAGTTAAAAAATCAAATCAAGCAGTGTCTGTGGCTATCAGAGCAGGTCTGGGAACAGCTCTCTGTGGTGTAGGCAGCTTATGTCACTCCTTCCCTGACACAGTTCCCTGGGCTATCAGTCAACCTGACAGGCTCCACTGCCTCTCCAGGGCAGCACACAGGCCCCTCGCAGCTGGCCCCACCCTTCTCCAGGAGCATCTTCTCCTCACACCGTCTTCTCAGACCCTCCCTACAGCTCTTTGCTGCTTTCCCAGGTGCCAGGCAGGACTCAGTCTCTTCGCTGTGAGCAAACCCTCTGGCCCTCGTGGTCTGCTTTACTTTTCTCCCTTGCCCATGGCCCCTGCAGACAGGTGCAGTTACGGAAACCTATGGGCGAGCAGCATTTGCTGACAGGCATACATCCACATACTGCGCTGCACTCAGTTCTCACTTCAGACTCCTCTGCTCTTTTCATGGTACTCTCAATGAAGGGCCCATTTCTGTTCCCACACACCGGGAACGAAGGTTGGGGACACACACTGCAGTATACTTAAGTATACCCTCCATAGGACGGCACAGATCAGGCTGACTGGGTTCTGGATGTGATGCCCACTCTCCCCAACGGTAAGCTCCGCGCACGCAGGACTCCATTAATTTCCTGGCTCACTGTTCTCCCTCCAGCAGGAACAGTACTGCTCTGAGACAGGTACTTGCCAGGCCACCCCAGAGCCGAGTGGCTCATTTTGTACTATTTCACAAGGGATCAAGGGCTAGCACAGGTCACACCGAACTATGGAGTGAATGAATCCAATCTAACTTGTGTTTTCTTTGTGCTAAAACCCAACCTGACAAAAACCGGTCTCCAAAGACACCTGCCTTCCTCTTCTGAGGCCCCCACCCCACCTCTTTGTCTTGGCTTCAGCGTGACCCAGGAAACAAAAAGCAGCTTTGTGTTCCTGGAAGGAAAGGCTTCACAGAAATGCAAAACAACGTTAACCTTTTCCCGTGATTGCTTTTAACGCACCGGGTGTCCTCAAACCTGGGGAGACCAGGAAGAAATTAGTTCAAAATGTAGACAATATTGTTTTTTAAAAAGTGCCTTCTCATCTTTAAAATCTGGAGATGGCATGTTTTTCTCCTTGAGAAGCAATTCCAAGGCACCCATGCTGGGCCCCGCCTCCTCGTGGCAGCCCTTTCTTCTCTGCTGGCTGACTACTCCCAGGGTGTCTGCCCACTTGTGCGGGTGGCGGCCACCGCAGCAGCAGCAATAACACAGACTCAAACCACGCCTCCGAACGCTGGCGCTGGGGCTGCAGAGGCCAGGACTTTGTTAATTGTGCCCCAGTGACAACCTTGCCCTCGTAGAGGTCTTGAGGCTGTCCTAGCCTAGGCAGAGAGGCTCTTTATGAACACTGCTCTGTTCTCTGATGATGACCAGAAACAACCAGACAAAATGAACAAAGGGATTACAAATTAATCGGCTCTCGCTGGCTCCTCTGACTGCAAAGATATGATTACAAGCCCAGGACTTGAAGAGACCGTCATTCCTCATTAATGTCTACTATAGTTTCCATCACTGTGGGCTTTTTCTTCTTTCTTTCTTGTTAAAGCTCCTTTTTTAAAAGGCAGGGAATGAAGAGAGTGAGCCAGCTATGCTCTTGCTTTGCTCAGCAGTAAGTAAAAAATATGTCCTTAACATTTCAAAAAGCAGATCGTCCCTGCACTGTAGCCAGTAAAGCGTGGAGGTGAAATGGCATGGGTGTCCTTTATGTCTCTGTCTGGCTAAGTTAATGAATTTAAGCATGCATAACCTTAACCCAGCGCTTCTTCAGAGAGGAAGCATATGATGATCCCACAGCTGCAGGCTCCGGGTCTTTTATGATTCACTCCCTTTGGGTAGTGTATTTTGGCCATTCAGCAACAGGCAGAGAATATCTAAAGTGCCTCTCCTGTTCCTCTGCCCTGAGGCCATGTGGAGTTGGAGCCTCAGAGAGAACAGGTTCTGGTATCTCCCTGCCAGGCTGTTCTGCAGTGTGATGAAAAAGCAGCAGGAACTTTTCTCCCTCTCTTTCCAGACATGTCTATAAATGCATCTGGGCAGAGGCTCAGCCAGAGACACTTCTGCTCTGGGAGGCACGACACATGCCCCGACTGAGACAGGACGAGCTCTCTGACCTGTGGGAGCTGGGACATTTAGACTGCTGCCTTCCACATTAAGCCTGGTGGTCAGGACATGGTGATTCTTGGTTCTGCATTCTTCTGGCTAAATACCATGGCAGGAGGCTGACCTCAGAAAGGCAAGATGTCTACAAAACGAAGCCAAGGGGGGGGGGGGAGACCCCAACATCCATCTCCCAGCTTAGTGCTCTTACCTGGGTAGGGCACTCTTCCTTTGGTGACCAGCTCTGTGAGTAAGATTCCAAAAGACCACACATCAGACTTGATTGTGAACCTTCCATAGAGGGCTGCTTCAGGGGCTGTCCACTTAATGGGAAACTTTGCACCTGCAGAACAGAGACCTGGTTATTTATGAGGTGGGAAGCCTGTGCTGGGCGAGAAGGGATGATGAAGTACCGGAAAGTCACCTTCAGGGGACAGGTTGAGAGAGGAGGACACCAAGGAGGTGGGAAAGGGTACCTGGGGCTGAGATGACGTACGCCCTAGGCCTGGCTTCTGTGACTTTAAGCAAATCACTTTAACGTTCCCTCTAAAGGGCTGGAATTCAAGACCCTTAATATCTCAGCAAAGAGGGGAGCTGGCTTCTTGAACATGAATCCATGATCACACTGAATGGTATGGGATTGGTCTAGAGTATAGTTCCTGACTTGCGATTTAGGAAGTTCGTGCGTGCGTGCGCCTGTGCGCGAGCGTGTGTCTGAATAAGGATGGCTCCCACAGGCTCATCTATTTGGATGCTTAGTCATCAGGGAGCAGCACTGCATAGAGGGTCTAGGAGGTGTGTCCTGACTGATGGAAGTGTGTCACTGGGGGATGGTTTGAGGTTTCAGAAGCTCTCTTTCTGCTGCCTGTGGATCTGAATATAGAACTCTCAGCTCCTTTTCCAGCACCATGCTCCCTGCCATGATAATGGACTAAACCTCTGAAACAGTAGCAAGCCCCAGTTAAATGCTTTTCTTTATAAGGGTAGCCATGGTCATGGTGTCTCTCACAGTAATAGAACAGTGACCAAAACCACATTATGTAGATATGTCTTTGAAATAATGCTATACTTTAATAAAAACATATAGGATTAGATCATCATGCTGTTCTCCTGTATCCTCTGGTATCTAAAATCATAGATTGGCCTTATGAGGTGCCATAAGTCCACCAAAGTTCCAGCTTCTCCTGTGGCAGAGGTGAATGGATACAGCATGTGTGTTACACTGAAATGGGCCACACCTCCCAGGCTTCCTGCGCCCTCTGTGAGAAACGATCCTGTCTGTGGCGGGTTTCTCCCTTCCCTCTACTCTGTCTGCATAACCATCTTCATCCCTGGAAAGTCTTTTATTCTGCACCGCATGATCACGTCCCCCCCTTCCTTTCTCCTGCCAGTCAGAGAGGGTTCAACTGAATGATGTTTGATAGGGCTCACTGTGATGGCAGTCTTCTGACTGACTCCTCGGGACCAAGGGGCAAACATGTCTCTGAGCAGTGGAGAATCATCTTCTCTCCAACTGAAGGAAATGCGGGGCCCACCCTGCTCATCACATTACTGGAAATATGTGGACAAGCTAAGACGGACCCAGCAGCCTGTGTTTTTATGTCAGGATCAGTAACTATAAAGCAGTTCTGGACATTTCTTGAGCAGATCAAAGAAAAAATATAAGGATTTTTGTATTAGTTATGCAAACAATGATATGCTTAAGGCATACTAATTATGCTTAGGACCCCCTAAAAGGCATACAAAGGCTGATAAAAATCAGAATTTTCATAGTATCATCTATGAAAAGTCACTGTGCAAAAGTGGCAAATGATTAAATCCTTAAATTATGTAGGTTTTTATAGCCAGACATGACAAATTACAGCAATTACATTTTTGTTTTAAATACGGTACATGGTAACAACTTCAGCAAATATACCCTGGCACTTTCTAGCAATGTAGTTTTCTTCTCCATCTCTTTTATGCCACTGTGAAATCCTATGATTTCCCTCTGTGGTACTTCATGTTAACACTGGAGCAGACAAGCAGTTCTAGAATTTTCTTCTGCTCTTGTACAGTACGTTTCAAGTGTATATGTTTCTATCTTAAGTGCTGGCGACTGACTGCATGATCTGGGAGTCTCTGAGTAGTCACTTGTTTTCAAGTTTAGCTTTCTGTCCTTGGGCATTCTGTCCATGCAGCTTGGATGCCAAGCCACTGGGGTTAGAGTGACAGGCTTCCTCAGTGTCAAGAGTGGACTGCCCTGGACCAAACATCAGGTGGAATTCTCTTATTTACAAGAAAATAAATAAAGGCATATTAAATTCAATCTCATTTAGAACATATCCAAAGCCAAATGGCTTTGAAATCTGACCACTGCAAAGTATGATGGAGCCATTTTTTTTCCCTGGTGTGCAGAAAACTCCTGTCCCACAAACGGCAGGATTAGAGCCTCTGCCCTCCTTGGACTTGTGCAACACTGGTCTGTGTGCGGGGTCCTGGAAGCACACATCTGGGTAGAGTTCCTTTGTTCTCCCTTGAGAAGGGGTCTCACGGAGCTGAGGACGCTGTGACCTGCAGCTCCTGGTCCTCCTGCCTCCACTGCCCAAGTGCTGGGTTAGAGATGTGTACCACCACATGTGCCTTTCACTTGGATTTTCTGAAAGAAGGTTTTATGATTTCAGGTTTTAAAAAGTAAAAATATCACCTAGCTACACTAGTCTGCTTTATTAGTTTCTCATTTTATAGGAACAGTAAAGATAATAATATGTAAACTTTGACATAAAAAAACAAAGTCTATATAATCTAATGGGTCTTTGACAGGCGGCCATCTGTAGATATGCAGTTTGATGGATTAGCAAGGGTTTAAATACATTTATTTTGCATTATTTATCTGTAAGACAGTATTTTTTCACACCAAGCAACAGGCATTTAGATGGGTGAAAAAATAAAGAATGGCTCTGTTGAAATTCTTAGCAGCTACCTTCAACAGCAACTTTCAAAGACTCACTTTATTTGTGTGCATCTGTATCACCTATTTGCTGGTGTCTGCTGAAGCCAGAGGAAGTGTGCAACTACGTGGGGCTTGAGTTACAGGAAGTTGTAAAGCCACTTGACACAGGTCCTAGAACTGAACCCGAGTCTTCGGGAAACTTAACACTGAACCAACAGAATTGTGTTTGTTTGTTTTGTTTTGTTTTTTTGAGACTGGGTTTCCTGGAAATTACAATGTTGACCAGGTTGGTCTTGAACTCAAGATCTCTGCCTACCTCTGCTTTCCACGTGGTGGGATTAAAGGTGTGCACCGGCACACCTGTTTTGTTTTTCCCCGGAAATGTCTTTGAAGATGTTTTCTTTTCCAAAGAAGACGAAAGATTAGATTCAAGCAATCAATGATGAGATACTAATGAAGATAACTAATCAGGGTTCGTTTTGCTATTCCTCATTTCTTCTGTCTCCTCCTGTCTTGGCTTCCTGCCTCCCGAGGTTCAAAGTTACTAGCCCTAGGTGTGGCTCTGACGGGGTGGGGGGGGGGAGTGTTAGGCATCTTTGCCTATGGCTATGCAGGATGCACGGTTAAAACCCAAATCTGAGAAGGGGCTGCCCAAGGTTATCGGGTAACACCGCCTACACAGTGCCACACAGCTACGGGTACAGCAAGTGCTTAACCTGGGTCACGTTAGAGAGCTACAGAGACTTGGAAGAAGGCAACTCCCAGGTAGAAGAACAGTCACATCCACTGACACCCTGTGGCTAACCCCTGCCTCTCTGCTCTTGGCCTAAGTGCTATTTGCCCAGGAACCTCCACCTCATCAGTAAGACTTGGACAGGCTCCCAGCTCCATGCTGCCACAGCAATCTGCTTTTGGAGTTGTTATGGCTTGAAGTGTGGTGAGCGCATGGACTGTCACAAGTGTCACTTCTTGGCAGAGGTGCTGTCCCCGAGGGTCAGGGCATGTCTTCTGAACGGCCGACTCCAGCTCAGGGCCTCGGATGCCCGGTATACTGGAGACTCTTGAGGGACTGACTGATGACAGAGAAGCAGTGGATTAGGCCCCCAGCACTCCCCTGCACACTGACTAGCCATGGGCTCTTATGGGCAACTGGTCTGGTCTCTCGCCTCTGGGGCATCATCTTGTTCTTGGTGACAGCACCAGTGTCACATCTGTCATCTGATAGCTGTTTGAGGCCTAACAACTGCTAACTACAACAGAAAAGCATATGCCACATACCAGTGAAACCTAAAAACACTTATAAAATATGCATTTTAATCCCAAAGTCAGGGTACTCAGAGCCCCTTTGGGCCTGAGTGAATCTGGGCGATGTAGAGGGACCCCAGCTCTGCTAATAGGAACGGCATGCTGCTGCAATGGGCAGTGGTTTTATTAGCAAAAGGCCAGGGATCAAGAGGCCTGGGAGCAGTCACAGCAAGGCAAAGTGGGTAGCAGTCATTTCCAGTTCCAGGGGTCTGGCCCTTTTCATCCAAAGCAGGGTTAATAATCACCTATGCCCCAAGTCAGAGAGAGGAAAGTGTGGGTTCTATTCAATTATCTAAGTTTGCCCGTAAGAACAACCACCCCCACCTCTCTCCTTCCCGCCATAAGCAGGCCTGGAGTTTCCCCCACAGGCTGAGCACAGTGCTCTCCTCACAGCAGCAAACAGTGCTTACTTCCTGTCTCTGTCTTGTCTCCAATGTCCCCTCCTCTTCATTCTCCCTCTAACCACGTGCTGCAGATCCTCAGTGTCCAGACTTTTCGCTCTCTACCATCCCTTTGGAACTATCCCTCTCTTGTTTGTTACTCGTGGCCTGCTGTCTGTGGGAGTGGATGGGCACATTCAGATGTTTCTCATTGAATTCTTGGTTCTTTATTTCCAAGTTTGTATGGGAAAATGCTTCTAGGTTGTCCTGGATTTACCTAAATATAGCAACTGTAAGCCAAGTTTATTGTTCACTGTACTATCTTAATACATGTGAGACCATAAGAGATCTGAAGTAGGCAGAAAATTTCACCAGATGACCAAGTTTATAAGTTAATTCTTAATTCTTACTTTGCAATTCTGAGATACAAATAGAATCCCCCTCATTTTTGTTTTGTTTTTCTACTACCCACTTCCCAGGGGCTGATTACCATGCTGCCAGGCTTCAGGGCAGAAAACTTACAGACTATCTGGGACTTTTCTCCCCCTTGCATTTTCTAGATCTAATCCATCATCTTGCTTTTGATCCTGGTGTCTTGTGTGGCTCTTTGGCATGTCTCTCCCAATCACCCTCTCCTGCTTAAGCTCACTGCCAAAGCCAGACTTGTCGTCGTGTCTGCTAAGTCTCCCGCCCTGGTGCATAGCCTCAGCTGAGCCCTCCCAATTAATCCTTTGAAACAGCAGTTTCCTGTTGCACCTTCTTCGACCACACAGGAGGGTCCCTACTGAATTAAATCAAAATCCACATCTGGTTTCCAGGGACCCATGTATCCATTCAACTCCAGGTCTTCCCATGGCAAACATGCAGCTAATCTCGTTCCGTTTGCTTTTCCTTCCTGTAACAGGAACCCCACACCTGGCATGATACACCTCCGTCTGTGGTATGAGCTTGTTTGAAACGCCATCTCTCCTTCCACTCGCCTAGGGACAGCATCTCTCTCCACCCTTCCTGAAGTCTTCTGGGATAAGCCTAATAAGAAGCAACAATGAAAGCTGGGCACTACGAGAGATAACGGGTACTTGCTAAGGGTGCCACATGTCTAACACATGACTCACATGTGTAAACATGTTCTCCGGCCAAGAGAACATCACACTGAGGAACAAGGGTGAAGGATGGAGATGGGATCTGGTCAAAAGGAGACTGGCGCCAGGGTCAGAAAACTCAGACACGGGCAGCACTCAGGCGGTGTGCGTAGCTCTTCGCACACTGCACATCCAAGGTTGCTGTAGCTACACACACTGTTCCACAGTATTTCACTAACCCTGCTAACCCACAGCTGCTCAACAGATGTGGTAACCGGGAAAAGAAGGCCAACGTGAGCAATGGTTCATCCAGCACCCCATGGCCAAAGACACTATCTTCTCACACAGGGTCTTTTAAGACTTTTAAGACAAAGTACTGACAATATGACTTCAGCTTTTCACTGTTTCACATGTTGGAAATGGACTCATTCTCAGAATACTCAGCCTACCAGATTCAGAGCGCCCAGCTTTAAGAGAAAACCCAATGACTGGCCAGATGGACATCAGGATGGCCCACGCCAACTCTGACTGAAGGAATCGCTACATACCTGGTGGTCAGCCAGTAAGCCCGCCTTCCACTTCTGCCTCAGCCAGAAATGGGTCTTGACTCGGTTGCTTCCTGTACATCAAGATGATGACAGGGCATTTTAAATGTTCACATGAACACTTAAAGACACCTTTTATCTGAGTCTGCCTTCTGCAGGAAGTGAAAGAAAGCGCCAGGAAACTGAGATCATGCTCTGTAGTGATAGTGTCGACAAAGCCAAAGGTGTGGTCTTTTTCAGAAGGGCAAAAATGACATTCAGAAAGGAGCTTCGATAGACATTAGTGAGGGTTAGAGATTCACTTTAATGGGAGGAAAGAAAAGGAAAACTTGAGAGTCAGGCAGAATTGGGCTCTCAGACTTTACAGCCCAGGTCAGTTTCTTGTCCTTAACTTGGGATGGCAGTAGGGATAAGGGACTCAGCAGAGTGTTTGGAGCCTGGTGACAGCTAAGCGTGAAGGAAATGCAGCTAATCCTGCTTGTGGATGGATATACAAGGCACTGGGTTGCACTGACGAAGAACTCAGCACCACTGACCCTAGAAACTTCAAGAGGGAAGAGGAAGAGAATTGCCCACATTCATCCCTCAACCACTGAGAATTTCTTGGGTGTCCATGAGGCCCCCAAGCACAGTGTGAGGTACTCTGAAGTCATCAGGTGTAGGGCACCTCCTGTAGGAGGTTTCTAGACAGCTGAAGGAACACAGCTCCTAGGCTAAACCTACAGAGAGCTAAAATGTGGTACTGGCTTGAAGAAGATGGCTCAGGAGATGAAGGACATGAAGAGCACTGGGAATGAGAAGAGCAGGGAGAGGTGGCAACAGGTAAGGGATGCAGTATGACCCTGTCCCCGAGGAGGCCATCACACATCACTAGCTCATAGTGGAGCTCTGGCTGTCTCTGGTGCTGATCCCACTGGGCTGTTTCAGGGAGAGCATCTCCTTCAGCCAAAGAAGTGGGCCAGTGGAGAAGTAGAGTCAGGGCAGAGCAGAGGATGCCAGATGGACCCACAGACTGTGGGGTCGAACAGTGCGCCCTAACGGTGTTTCCAAGGAGGACCATCAGCTTCAACAACAGAGCCCTGCTTTTCTAAGTCAGAGAACCACCAAAGCCTCTGCAATGATCATATGCAACATTAAGTCATGTGTAGCACTGAATGTAAAATCACCCTGGAGAATAAAAGAAATCACAAGGCATGCCAGTAACAGGAAGCTGACTGACTACACGGCCGAGAGGGCGAGGAGAGGAGGCCAGGACATCCCATGTTAGGACCTCAAGCAAAGCTGACCTGACCTGGAACTCTGGTGATTCAACACAGCAATAATTTCAAACCTGGGGAAACTTGGCAGAGGAAAACTCGTAATTCTCGTACCAGGCCAAGGGGTGAGGTTCAAATTTTTCAAATGCCTCTGAAGTAATAAATGGAGTGTTTCCAGTTATCCTGGTAACATATGCTGCTAAAATGTCCATTTTAAGTTCGAAAGGGTCTTGCATTGTGTTTTTAGAATAAACCCAAATATAAATCCAGAGGCACAATGGATTGGGATATTATTTGAAATTTCAGCATGCCAGTGGTTAGGGGATCTGACAGGATCATGAGGATTAAGGAAGAGAGCTGTCTCATCAGGCATGTTGGTAGGAGGTAGGAGTGAATCCAAGAGAGGCAGGGGCCAGAAGTTGGGCAACATACTGCAAAGCTATGGGCACAGATCCAAGGTCTGGTTGGGACAAATCCACGGAAGAGATGTTTAGACTGAAACGGTGAGCAAGCTCCCAGGGGAGCTGAACAGTGGGCACGGATAGAGAGGAATCTTGGCAGGCCCATCAACTGGGTTAAGAACGCAGCAGAGCACAGACAGATTTAGCCACCCTCAGAGGGGCCTGGGCCACACCAGGCCACCCTGGGCTCGGCAGTGTGAACAGCACTGGTTTGGGGATATAGCCCAAGATAGACTCATCATGCTGGGGCATAGTTGTGAGTCTAGAAAGGAGCCCAGGAAGAAGGGACAAACAGAGGACAAGCACGATTTCAGTTTGCTTTTTAAACAGTCACCTGCTTTCGTTGTGACAGTGCCTATGCCGCTGGGACCTCTGTGCTGGGCCGGGCACCCTCCTTGTAGCTGCAGGCGGTTTGCATGTGTCCTGCCTGTTCCTGGTTATCCAGATGATGTAAATAAGGTTCCTTCTGCCAGCAGGGCACAACAAGGAAGCCAGAAGACATTTCTGATGTTTGATGGCAGTCTGCAGTTCCTATTTACACACTTTAAAATCACAGAGGGTGACCATCTGCTTCCTTACTGATGATTACCAAGAAACGTGGGCTGCGCAGACGGAGGACTGCTCCTGACCATTCACAAACACTGCCAGGCAGCTCTGCCCAGAGCAGCACAAAGGAGAGGGAGCTGCCCTGCGAGCACAAAGCCGGGCTGGGCAGATAGAGGGAGGTGCTCAGAGAGCGGCTCTGGTGACCTGGGCTGGCACCAGGCCCATCTGCATTTTCTGGGCCAACTCAGAGAGCTGTCCAAGGATGTAAGTGGCAGACACCAGTTCTCCCACTCCGCAAGCATTTTTAATCTTGAGAGGGACTGGGGAGAAAAAGGATGATTTAAAGTCCCTCTTCTTTCATTTCATCTGGCTTTCGACACATCCTTGCTAGGAGGGAAGTTCATCTCCATTGGCCAGCACCTGACCTGCTCCCCTGACTACTAATCTGGGTTGAAGCTTCAGCACATAAACAAAGCAGACCCTCCCAGGAACGCCAGCCCAGCGTAGGAAGCCTAGAGACCGAGGAGGCAGACTACAAATGAAGGCGACTTCTGCCTACTGACAGAGGTGTGCCAAAGTCTGCCCGGGAAGGGCTCATGGAGGCAGCTTGGCTCAGTTCTGCTCATCAGGGTCAGCTCATGGCCTCTGGCAGCTCTGGGGATGATAAACTGCCCACGTGGGCTCGGGGGTGGTGTGGCCTGGTCATTTCACTGCAGTTTTTCACGGCTCTGCCGGAGAACAAGTGAGCTTCGTGCCTCAGTACTGGAAACAATGGCTAGCATCGGGAAAAGGTTTGCTTTTTGTTAAAAGATAGTCCACTTCTCTAGCAAGGACAGCGTTAGATTAAATTCAACAATTAACAGGGCTCAGCCCCTCCCCACCCTCTTTCTCTGCTGACATGCGCTGTTCAGGTCACAGCACACAGTGTGGGAATGGTGATGCCGTTGTTGACAGAGAACAAGAATTTCATCCGCTGGAGGGAGCAGAGGGAGGGCATCTCATGGTGAGACCAGCCTTGATCTGCCACTGGATTACAGGGGCCTCTCAAGCAGCTGATTAATAATTCTGCAGGAGCCCTTGAGCTGGAACGCGGGAGCACCGAGTCTAATAATCCCCAGTCATTGTAACAAAGGAAGGACAGGAACTGAATTCACAGCTCTGCATTGTGAAACTGGAAACCTAAAAGAAACAGGGACCCAGGCCTTCCTGGCTGTGTTTGTCAACCTAGCTCCTTGCTTGTTTGTGCTAAATGGCTACTGTGCTTTTTGAATCCAAAATCTGATTATATTTAATTAGCACGGGCATCTGGGATTTCTAATACACAAAGAGTTATTAAAGTAACAAATCTTTCTAAAATATGTTCTCCAAGAAAGAATGTGTTAATTTATGCAGCAACAATTCTTAACGTGAAATAATGAACATGAAAACTGTAACAATTATGAATTCTTTGTAGTCTAATTTATATGTGAATTTTACTCCAGACAATAATCTATTCAATTTAAATTCTCAATACTGGGAGTATTTGAACAGACACATTTTTCTTCTCCTACTTAATACACAAACCAATGGTCTTCCCAAAGTTCTAAATGCCCCTGTTTTGTCCATAGAGTCAAAGACTCAGAGGTGACACCGTGTGACATCTGCTTCCTAGGTGATCATCTGTTACTGTTTGAGAACAAAACAACCAGCTAACCAAACCCACAGAGACACTCCATGCTTCTCATGCTGACTCAAATGTGGGAGGAGCCCTGGAAGGAGGTGGAGGCAGAGGCAGCCCAGAGCAGCATGGGACGTGTGCTCCCCTTGTGTGTGGGCGCCCTGCGTGTGGGTCAACTGTACAACCACTACTGTAAATGCTACTGCCCACTGCACCAAGCCCTTCGTGGTAGGTGCTCCATGTCTAGCCCCAGACTGTGCTGACATTTCTACCTGTTTTCAGAAGATGGGCTCAGGGTGACGTATCCAGGGTTCCAGAGCAGATCAGCAGTGATGCCAGTTCTCATACTACAATAATTTGACTTCATAGGTCAGCTCTTTGCCTACTCAGGCTTGCCCTCTTTTGGAGCAAAGCAGGGGGGAAAACAAGCAGCAGAAAAAGAAGGAAAGAGGTCTGGGAAAGAAGCGCTGTGGGGAAGAGTGAGCAGTAACGGCTCCAGATAGCCTATGCCTTTCCGACCACCGCAGCCCTGCCAGGTGGCTCTCGGGTGAGGACACAGGCTCAGAGATGTGTAAGATCTGGACAAGGGCATCTGAACACAGGCTCATCCAGCTCAGCGGCTCCCACGACTCCCCAAAGACAAGCTCAGTGTGGAGCCAACACCAGCAGAACAATGGCCCTCTCTGGGGGTTCTTGTAGCAATTACAGTACTGGGTTTCCTGGAAGCCCTGTGCACACTGCTTGGAGAGCAGAAAAGTATGTGAGGAGAGTGAGGAGAAGGGCAGAGACCATAGCTACTTCCCCTGCTACACATAAACAGTGATACTTAGTATGTGCTCTGTGCTCATGAGGGCTACATTCCAGTCTTCGAGCCGGTGTCCCCAGAGAGGAGCAGCAAGACCTGTGATGTCCAGAAGCACGGCTACTCAGGGTGCATGAGTGTCAGCACCCATGTGTGTGTGTGTGTGTGTGTGTGTGTGTGTGTGTGTGGACACGTGAAGCTGCTGAGCACATGACGGGTTTATATACGTACATATATGTGTATATATGCACATATGTACACACACACCACACACACAAACTAAAAACATGTATGTCTGCAGCTTGGGGTCATGGAAAGTTCATTTCTTTTCTCTTTCTTTTTTTTGGGGGGAGGTAGTCTCTCTACATAGCCCTGGCTGTCCTAGAACTCACTATGTGGACCAGGCTTGCCTGTCTTCCTAATGCTGGGATAAAAGGCGTGCACCACCATGGCCAAACATGGATAGTTCCTAGCAGAAGAAAAAAACGAAGGTCTGTACAAGACAATGGAATGGCAGAGGCTAGTTGACTATGCAGCTGCGTTCTGAACAGAGGGTCCTGTGGGACAAGTGGATAGAACCAGAGTGTTGGTTGGTCTAGGCTATCAATGATGACACAGACACACCCCTATCCATCACCCATGTTATCTACCTCTATCCATCTGTCCATCCGTTCATCTGTCCATCCGTCCATTATTTATATGTATGTGGTCTTAAAAGTTCCTTTCTTCTACTTATTATTGTTTAAAGCATTTCTCTTTAAAGTATTTTTTAATAAAAACCTTTTCTATGGAAATCATGTCAATCACAAAAAGTTAAGGTTATATAAACAATTCTTTGTATTTTGCTACCCTAAAGCATTTTTATATATTGCTTACTTATTTAGTTCTCATACTGTTCATGTGAGTAGTTACTATTACTATCTATTATACAGAGGATAAAAAGAAGACTCAAAAGGTTTGCTTGAGGATACCTTGCTTGTCAGTGACAGAGGTGGTTTAATTCTAGGGGTCCTGGCTTCCAACCCCGGTCAGTGACAATTGCATTGCCTTTAAATCTGTGGTACAGCTCTGTGAGGCAGTAACTGCCATTGCCAATCTAGGCCTGCTCATGACCAGCGCTTCCAACGTGGCAAATACCTGGGAGACCAGAGGGTATGTGTTGTTTCATTGTAATGGTCCCGGGTGGAATTAGCACCCTTTCCTAAGCAGTGATGGGTCGTCTGTGGGTGTGTGCTCAGTGGAATATTAGTCTGCTATGAGGAGCTAAGGACTGTCACAGGAAGCAAGTGTCATGACACAATGATGGACAGGAGGCAGACCAAACAGTATGTCATGGTTAGATGATGCTGTTCCTAGCAGTGATAGTTACTGGAAAAAGGGCTCTGGAGTTACAGGCATAGACTTCCCTTACAGGCAGAATGAATCTGCAGCGATAGAGAGAAAACACAGCCTGCTGGGGGGTGGGGGAGAGGAATGAAAGTCTTCACAGGTTTGCCTTCCTCTGTGAGGTAGTTTCAGGACTATGTACACATGGAAAAATATACTCAGTTGCATACCAGATTCTTACTTTTTACTGTATAACATAAATTAAAAAAATGTCCACAAGAGCAAGTCATTGCTAAACACAAGCCAGGTCTATCTAAGTGTGCTAGGTTCAAGAGAACATCAGCCAGGCCTCAGAGCTCAGGAAGACAGACGAAGTCTGTGGAGAGTCTCCTAGCCATTCTCATTTTCTGTGAGAAGGAACAGATGGCCCAGAGGCTGTGACAGGGTGAGAGAGGTGTGGCTCAGGAGGACAGCAGTCTCACTGCCCTGGGCCCGGGTTGGGGGCTGTGCTGTCAGCAGAGCCCTGGAGAGGGTGGAGGTGGGGGGGGGCATGCGAGCTGGAGTGCCTACCTGTGGCAGTGGCCCAGGAGAGGACGCCCCAGCTGGCCTCTCTGGGTTTAATTGCACCAGCATGGGTACCTCAAATGCAGCAAATCCCAGCTCAGGCTGACTCCCTCTCTGCAGCTAAAATCTCCCCGATTTCTAAGCTCTGCCCTAACCATGACCCACCACTGCCTCCTGGGGATGGTCTTTGGCCACTCTTTCCTTTTCCTGTGTGGTAACTGGGTCTTTCCAGGGCAACTGCACCCTGCCCACTCCTTTATTCTCCAGCAGCGTCCTCCTGTGTAAGACAAAACAACAGTGGAGACACTGACCAGACCCCGGGAGCTGGGGCTGGGCTGAACTACAAAAACACACAGAGAAGGCAGGATGCATCTTCGTAACCATAAGCAATCTGCCCATGGAAGAGTAAGACTGCTTGCCCAGGGCCCCAGGTCAGCGCAGGGCACTGCGCTGCCTGACTCCGATGTTACTGTGTTTCTCCTCATGCCAGTCCACTGCCGTTCTGTGCTCAGAGGCTTCCGCTAGCTTTCCCCTCCCCTCCTTTCTTCCTTGCTGTTTTGCCTGGGCCAGTCTCCAATTCCTGGACTGAAGAGCCCTTTCTTCCTCAGCCCCAGGAGTAGCTGAGACTACATAGGTACAAGCCTTTGCTTTGGCCTGGGTGTCTTCACAACTGTTAGCCAAGTTTCGTTTATAAACAAGGTATTCAAGTACCTGACGTGGTGTATTCAAGAGTCTACATGGACAGATTTAGTGCTGAGCTCATGACTAAACAGGAACTGACTGACTGTGAGATGTCCAGGTAATTATGAGGGAACCTAAGTGACTCTAGTTGTTTCTAGATCGCTGTCAGTGGAGGATGACTTCCATAGGTGCTAGGCCTCGTCTTGAGTCTCCCTTTGACAGCACGCTCACAAGCCAGGGTGGGTGGGGGTGAATGCTGGCTTGTAGGAGGCAATGTCACATGAAAGACCCGGGACAGAGCTCCACATTGCTGTCATACCTTGTTGCCTGGTGTGTCTGCCTGCGGTGACAGACATTTCAGAGCACCCTGAGATGGGAAACTCACAACTGTTTTGCAAACAATTGTCATTCATGGTCCTAAAATAGCTACATTTGGCACATGTTTCAGAACACTGCCTACACTTCCATAATCAAGATGCGGCACGGCTGTGGCCTGCGGGTGACATAAAACCCGACTTGCAAATATTATTAGGCACATGGACCAGCTGTCTAGAGGAGCTGATTAATCCCCGGCAGGAGCGTTGGCATGCAGCACACATGCCATCTGCAGAGTACACTGGCAAATACGTGCAGGACCTTTCCATCTATTGGGAAGGCCAGGGCAGGGCAGACCCAATGGGAGGAATTGTAGGAACAGCTGGGCTACCCAAGGCTGGAAAATGAAACTCTCTCTAGTCCCAACACATGAGTTTAAGAGGTTGCCCCTTAAGGCTTTTTCCATAAAATAAAGGAGAAATGGGACTTATGACTAATTCTTTCCCTTTTTACCCTCTGCTTTCTGATTCACTGTCTTGGTGAGTGACAGTGGGCATAGCTCAGGAGCACACCAGCTATGTTTTAAATGTAGGTCTTCCATCTGTGGGCTGCCTGACTTCACGTGAATGATTCGGCTAACTTCCTGAGTCTATTTCCCGCCCCTTCTAAGCCAGGCAGTTCCACAACTGCCCTGGCCTTCCCTTCTTCTCTGCTTCAAGATGGCAGGGACTGTCTGTGTGGCCTTCCAGATTCCAGTTCATCTAATTTTTACTCACTCTTTCCCAGAGTTTGGTTCAGTAAAGGACAGAAGGAAGAAATGATGTTCTAAGAGGGAAGGATGGAATCTTCTGTTGGGAAATTAAGTCAAGGAAATGTGGAACAAAGGATTAAGGCTAGTCCTCAGAAAGGAGTTCAGACAGTGGCTGGGATGTGATGGGGTGGGGGTGGGGGATGGCAGAAAGGAGGTCCTGATGGGGAAGAAGGAGGTCCTGATGGGGAAGAAGGAGGTCCTGATGGGGAAGTAGGAGGTCCTGATGGGGGAGTAGGAGGTCTTGATGGGGAAGTAGGAGGTCCTGATGGGGAAATAGGAGGTCCTGATGGGGAAGTAGGAGGTCCTGATGGGGAAGAAGGAGGTCCTGATGGGGAAGTAGGAGGTCCTGATGGGGAAGTAGGAGGTCCTGATGGGGAAGAAGGAGGTCCTGATGGGGAAGAAGGAGGTCCTGATGGGGAAGTAGGAGGGACGAAGGCTGCATGGCCACTCTGAGAGAGTCCTGGTCGGGTTCCAGTGCAGAAGCTGACACGAGAGGTGCCAGTCACTTCAGGCCACAGTTTTAGACACCCTAATGAATGATGCATGACTTGAATATCCAGGCTCCCCCAACAGTACCTCGGTTAGCATCTACTGGCTCCTGGCCCTGCCACCTTCTCACTCATGGATCAAGGGTGTTAACCACAGACTACAGAGTCCCAAGTCTGGTTAAAAGTCTTTCTGTGCTCCCTCTGCCACCCAGACTTTCTCACACACAGAAGGAAGCTCCTGGTTCTATTGGAGCCATTTCCAAAGTCAAATAATCAGGGAGCCTTTTCTGTATCAAAAATCCAGGTTACCAACCTTCACCTGCTCACCCTTGGGGCCAGGGCTCTGCTCACATTCACTCAGACCCTCTTGGCACACTGTGTCACTAAAATCATATCTGCATTCCTCTCTGCTTAGAGATACAGCCTACTTTTGTGTTCCCCAACTCCGGTGTGTACGTGCACATGCCCCACCCCACATGATCTCTCGAGGAGGCTTGCTGTGTGGGCATAAGGCTCTAGGACAAGAAGTGCCACATGCTGGAGGAATTCAAACAGCTGAGCTGTTTGCCCAGCATGTAATGGAGCATTTAGACAGTATCTGTAAGCAGGCAGAGCTTGGTTTGACATTTTCCCTTATCACTCATCATTCTGAGTCAAAGAAACGAAGGGAAGAGTTGGCATTAAAAACAAAACAAAAGAAAACCAACCAACAAACAAACAAACAAAAAACAGGTTAAGAGAACTAGGAAAGAAGGTTCTAAAAAATGCGTGGAACGGCTATGGCTCATTCTGAAACTGCAGAAAGCAGCATCCTGTGACACATTTCAGGTCTTGCTCAGCCAGGCTCAGGTGACCAGACTTTGGTTACTATCCCCAGTGAAGCTCACCCTCTGCCGAGTCCCAGG
This sequence comes from Mesocricetus auratus, assembly GCF_017639785.1. Taxonomy (NCBI): domain Eukaryota; kingdom Metazoa; phylum Chordata; class Mammalia; order Rodentia; family Cricetidae; genus Mesocricetus; species Mesocricetus auratus. Next base: position 4,274,948 of record NW_024429199.1, read on the forward strand.
CATTAAACGCAGAGAAGCTGCCACAGGTCCATCACTGAGCCCCACACCTGGACATGTGAACAACCAGCAGGGTGCAAACACCCTTGGAAGTTCCTTCCTGGCATCTAGAGCTCTACTAACTCAGTCAGCCCAGTGGGCTGGCTTCTCACTCGGTCCGTGCTTTACATAAAGACTGTCTGAAGTTTTTAGGGGTTGGGTGGAGGCAGACAAAGAAAGCAGGGCTTTTCCAGGCACTGCCACCAGCCTGGTCCTTCTGACAGTCTCTTTCCCGTCACTGCTTTGCTCTGAACTCCAGGGTTTCATCAAGGCCTGGGTCTCAGGCTGGCCTGGTGGGGCTCCTGGAAGTGGCTGCAGCCAGGCCAGGATCAGCCTCCATCGGCCTCTGCGGGCTCTCCACTAGGAGGCGCCCTCATGCTGGTGCTACACATTCCTAGCTGCCTTGCAAACACCGGCTGCCCTGGTATGAGCCGAGGCTGTGCTCTCAGTTTCCCAAACCCTGCTGTTCCTTTGCAAAAGACTGTTACTAAAGTCTCTCCTTGGAGTGTCACCCTCTTTCTGCTGGGACGTGGCTGATTGGGAATGAGCTATAACTTGGTTTCTTGAAGCTTTCTTTCTCCAAAAAGCAGAGAACTTTCCGGATACTTCCAGAAAGACAGGTAGACATGGGACTAGTCACTCGCTCACCAAATCAGTGCTGTACCTGTCTACTGTTGCCAGCTCAGAGGAGGGGGGGAGCAGCTGGGGGACATGAAGGTAAGGAGGAGGGGGGCAGCTGGGGGACATGAAGGTAAGGAGGAGGGGAGCAGCTGGGGGACATGAGGGTAAGGAGGAGGGGAGCAGCTGGGGGACATGAAGGTGAGGAGGAGGAGGGACATGAGGTGAGGAGGAGGAGGGACATGAGGTGAGGAGGAGGGGGACATGAGGTGAGGAGGAGGGGGAGCACCTGGGGGACATGAAGGTAAGGAGGAGGGGGCAGCTGAGGGACATGAAGTTAAGGAGGAGGGGGACATGAGGTGAGGAGGAGGCTGTGCAGGCAAAGGTGCAATCAGGAGCCTCTGTCACGGCGTCTCCCACCTTGTCTTGCTGTGTACTCGTTATCTTCGATCAACCGAGCCAATCCAAAGTCAGCAATCTTGCAAATCAGTCCATTCCCCACTAGGATGTTTGCTGATCGCAGATCTCTGTGGATATAGTTCATGCGCTCGATGTAAGCCATTCCCGCAGCAACCTGTAGAAACCCAGGGAAGGGAGCACAGCTGTTACACCATAGCTTGTCACGTGTCCATGTCGATACAGTCGCGGCTGGAATCATGGTACCCCACGGCATACCTGTGCTGCCATGTCGACAAGATTTGGCAATTTCAGAGCTCTCCCTTCACCATCTTTTAAGAAATCAAGCAAACTTCCTATGAATGAAGCATAAAACAAGTTTATTCAGACAGGCAAAAATTCCTTGTGGGTTGCATTTGCTTTCCTTATTGCAAGTACAAGGTAGCTGAGAGCGACAATACCATCGATGGAAAAAGAACATTTGTATAAAAAAAAAACCAGAGAAACAAATTCCATGTTTTCGGAAGTAAGTTTTAGCATCTGAAAATAAAGTAATTATTTTGTTTCTAAAGACAGAGAGTTTGGTAAACTGGAAGAAAACAACTTAATCCCTTTTCCGTCACATGGGGAAGTGTATCAGGGATGGAGGAACCATCCTTGCATGCCCCATCATCCTTGCACAGGGAGTGATGGGAGGATGAACTGCTGGGACCAGCAGGGAATTTGCTGGAAGCGCACATTCTCAGGCTCTGTCGACTGCATCAGAAACGCTGGAGTCAGACCCAGACTCCTTCCTGCATTTCCACAGGTCCTCAAGGTGACTCCAACACAAGGAGGTTTCAGAATCACTGACTTTCGTTCAGGTTTAAGCTGTGAATGTAGCTGTCTGAGGAACGTGGGGCAGAGAGCTTCCTAATTAGATCAGAGGCAGCCAAACCTCTGCCTCAGACATCTGAGACAAACAGCCAACAGCCAGAGCTTTGGAGCCAGGCTTGCAAACTGCGTGAGGAGGCCCAGAACTGACACCAAGGCGGAGATAATCATTTGCAGGAGCTGGGGGCACAGGATGGCTGCCAGTGGTTTTTTTTTTAATGCTTTAATCACAAAGCTATTTACAAAATAACCCTGGATCCAAAGGGCAAACAATCTGCCAGGAAAAAAAATTCCAATTATATTTTAAAAGAAAGTACATAGAAAAGAAAAATTACACTAGTGTCTTCTAATGTACAATGCAAGGCCTTTTAAGGCTGTTTCTTGTTTGGCTCATTTATTTTTCCAAAACAAAGTGCTCTCTGGCTTCATCCCCAACAATGCTGGTTTGATTATAATGATGTACACATGCACACGTGTGCACCAACACATGACTGTTAGGGAGGGGAGGCAGGGGACAACTGCATGTCATTTCTTCACCTGACACTGCAAGAGAAAACTGGGGGAAAGATGTTGACTTGGAGCCTGAACTAACCCAGCGACCGTCTGCTATTGATCATCCATCCCTGAAAAGGAAAAGTTAACACAAGTCAATGACGCAAAATGGCAGCAGGTTTTGTAGCCCTCTCCATTATCTCTGATATAAAATGGATGTTTTAATTATGTGGAGGAACATTCCTGACGTGTAACAGGCACAAGGCGCCATACTTCTCAAGAGTCTGGGGGCGAGCTCAATGCTCCCCCCTTTCTTTTTTTTTTTTTTTTTTTTTTTTTTTTAGGGAGCACAGGTATTTAAATTTATGTAAGTCACTTGCCTCACCAGGAAAACCACATCCATTACACTTGAGTGAAATTCAACAAGCATCTGCTTAGCCATCCATTACTGCTTGCTAACAAAGTAAAGGGACTTTGCAAGCCTGCAATGTCATCTGTAAAGACTGATGTGTAAACACAGACCCCACCCTGCACCAAAGTCACAAAGTTTTGTTTCCATCCATGTAGGAGTGAACCCCACTCCAGGTCTTTCACTTGCTTGGTCAGCATTACTCCAAGCTATTTTATGTTGTTTGTGGCTATTATAAATGGCAATGTTTCTCTGATTCCTTTCTCAGCCCTTTTATTGTCTATAGCTCCCCCCTTTCTAAGTGTTGTCCTGAGTGAGCACAGCCCGCACTTGCTCGCGGGAATCCCTGGCCCATGCTGAAACTGGGGGGGTTGAGTGCGGGCAGCCCGATTCTCTCTGTGAACGGTCCTTGCAGCCTGCACGGCAGCGTGCGGAGGGGGAGAGCTGTCTGACCTTTATTCATGTACTCCGTGACGATGTAGATGGGCTCCTCGGACACCACGGCATACAGCTGCACCAGTTTGTCGTGCTTGAGCTTCTTCATGATCTGGGCTTCCTCCAGGAAGGACTCTGGAGACATTGTGCCTGGCTTCAGAGTCTTTATGGCTACTTTTGTGTTTCCATTCCAGGTACCTACAAATATCCCACAACAGCAAGTCAACCCAGCAACTATGTGTGTAAAGTCAGACTTCAAGTTTTAAAAGTTAAATGGTTCTTATGAGCAAAAACAATGAACTGCAAAGGACTCTGTCATGTATGTCAGCAGAAAGACAATGGGTTTACTCGCAGTTGTTCAATAACTCGCTAACTTCCCTTTTGATATACATCACTCTTTATGGCTCGTCCACATAGTTGTGCACTTACATCAAAAAGCTCTGGGCTCTTATTTAAGTGATGGAAGCCTAGGCTTTAGAGTTGGCCTGGGTACCCAGTAGCTGTCCCTTAGATAACAGGGAAAACCTGGAAGAAATTAGATTAAATTCCATCTCAGAGGGCGTGCCCCATAAAACATGGCCACACACGGAGGATGCCTGGAAGCTGGGTCTAGCTTTTCACTGTCTGCACTGGGTGAGTTACGTGACTGAGTCCTTTAGCAGCCTTGCTACATGCGTCCATAAGCACAGCATCTCCTTGGCCATCCTTCCCCAGGTAAGGAAATCCCTCAGACTCTGGAGAGTCAGCCACAAGAACAATGGCTTCTAGCAATTGGACTGCAAAACCAAACAGCAGCAAGGCAAGAAGAGAAGTATTTAAACGTACTACGTTTAAATACTTCTTTAAAAATCTAGCTAACCCAAAGGTGAGGTCCGGTTTACAGCCACTATCAGTTCATTTGTAGAATACAGCAATGGACTAGCTTTCATTCTCTTTTGGTTCTCAAATAAAAAGACAAAATTCTGGCTTACTTCATTTCTATCTGATGACTTTGAAGGGATAACTTTATAAAGGGAAAATAAAACTCTGCTAATTTAGGTTACATTGCTTATAATTTGAAAGAGAATATAGGTTCAGACCAAGATTTACTCATATGGAATCTGACTTTCAGATCTAAGGGGCCTGTATATTGAAGCATTTTATTACTCTGTTACAACATATAATTACAACATGCATCCTACAGAGGGGAAAAACCTACGAAAGAACCAGTAGCTTATGGAGTTCAATTATCTTAGAAAATGTCTGCCACTCAGTGTAAATGGGAACTTGGACAACGTTTAAGTGGCTTCCATGATTTAACTATTAATGTTTTCCAATTTAAGCACTGTGCAGTCTTCCTCTCTTAGCAGCTTGGTAACTTTCTAGAGTTCTATCCCAACTCTTCCGTTCCGTGGGAAACAACACGTTGGTGCTCTGTGTAATGAGTTAAAGTTGATAGTTTCAAGTACTTGAAATTAAAATTTTTTATAGAGTCCAATTCTTCCTGATTGTATGATCTGATGAAATTCCTTAGGACTTACAACTTCAATTATAAGTTGGGTAGATAATGAGAAACAGGTTAGATAAGCAGATTTTATAATACTTGAGATAAAGTCTAGACAGGGATGGGTACACTAATGTGGATTCACTATTAATATGCATAATGAGTAGCAGCTAACATACACATGCATGTCTGGGTAATTCCATCATCCATATGTGCATCTGTTTATGTTTCTACATGGTACCTTACTGTGGACCATCCTTGAAGACTACATGTACCTGTTTATATCCTTTTAGACTCCAAGGAAGGGAGATTCCAATACACTTTGTCATTATTTCACGGGCAGATGTTTTCGGGAGGGATCTAAGTCTACGGATTGTCTGTAAACCAAGCTGTATCTGACCCGTGGGATCATAAATGCCATCTCAAGGGCCCAGTGCAGTCGGCATTACTGACAACCAAATGAAGAAAAGTATGCGTGGATCTAAGTTCTACAAGGGATTTTAAGCATGCCTGATAGAATCCTTAAAATAATCCAGCGAAGCAGCTGTGACTCTGGTTTTACAGATGAGGGACGAGGCTCAGAGGTGCTAAACAGGCCCCATATTTATGCTTAGTTCTCCAGCCAGGGTTTAGAGCCAGGCTTGGCAAGCAGAAGCTTTCTCCACAGTTGGTCCCCATAGCGTCTTACCGTCCCACTTCATAGGAAGAGAAGCCCCACATTCACAGTGTGCTGGCTTCCTGCTTGCAGATGCTTATGAGCCACATGAAACAGGACAGATGAACACGGCAAGGTGCCACCTCATTCTGCAAACCCGGCCTTGATGCCCACATAGTTACGCAGGTCAAGGGTCTTTGTCTCAATGGTCACATATGCATTTCTGTTCAAAACTGTCCTTTTCATTGGCTTAGAGATGCAGCCAAAACAGAATGTGCCCTCTGCCTTACCAAGCCACACTTCAGCGAAACACCCCTGCCCCAGCTTCTTCTCCAGAAACAACGAGTCACGTGCAACTTCCCAAGCATCTTTAGACAATCCAGAAGTTTGTGGGGTACAACTTGATGAAATCACAGTTAAGTTAAAACACAAACCATCAGCTTTCTCTACAGGAAAGGGAATTAATAAAGAAAACACAGTCCTTATAATCCATAATCATGCATGCACTAGGAAAGATGGAAGGTGACTGGCCCTGAGGGCGACTTCAGCAAGTATGTGCAGCTGGCAATGAAGGGTTAGACACTACGCAGGCTTCCACCAGCTACAGCACAGCCGGAACCATCTGTCATTCTTGTTCACGTCTATCTTTTTGAGAAATTCCAAATTTTTTAAATAAAAATAAAAATTGAGCAATTCAAACTGTATGCTTTCCTGGTCATAAAAGTAGAAGTCTTTATTTTCACCTTCCATCTTTGATGTTTGGGATTTCCCAAACGGGGAAGCTAATAAAAGTGAAATTGAGTCTCAGCATACCCATCCATACTTCCCCAAACTGCCCATTTCCCAGTCTCTTGATCAACTGCAGGGATTCTCGAGGGATTTCCCAGACATCTTTGGTTTTGACAGACAGATCGGTAAGCCTTGGCATCCCTTTGTGACAGGGGACTACTAGGCGGCAGCAGAGACCTGCGGCTCTCTCTGAAGGAGCAGGGCAGTGGCAAGGGAGAGAAGACAGAACATGTAACAACAGTGTGCACAGACCACAGATCTGACCAACATAAGCAAAGCAAACAAATTCACTGGAGATGGATGAGAGCATTTCAGATGGTCCCCTGGGCGTGCCCCATACACACAGGTGCAGACTGCTTTGGCTTCTGTGCACCATAATCTAATGGACTAGCATACATATTCCGAGATTCTGAAAATGCCCTTGCTAATTTCAAAAAGTGCATACATGACAATAAAACCTGTGACGGCCCCTTTCCCTTCTGATATCTCGATCACCTAGGGGTTGAAGGAATCTCCCTGGTACAAATGTGTTTAAAATGTGACTTTAGCATAGGAGCCTTCCACAGAACTCTGGTCTGTTAGAACTAGTGGCCTCAAGTATACACCTGGCAGCGGGGAAAACATGTCATATTTTCTTTAGGGACGGTTTTGTCCTTCTGATTCTGTTCTATCACTCCTGTGTGCTTACACTGCTTTTTGGGGGGGGCAGTTTTCTATTAGAAACAAACAAAAGCAAAAACACAACCTTTTAAACAGCCTCCTATGTATAATTTAGGAGTCTGGATTTAAAGAAAGAATGGAAATTAGCATTCACAGGAACTCAACAACACAAAAGACAAGGGAAACAGCAGCCACTTCTCAGGTTACTGGGCAGTTGGGTTTTTTCCTCCTTCCTTTTTGAAAAGAATATACCTTTGAGAATCTAGCAAAGGTAAGCAAAGAGTGCCTACATGTCAACAAAGAGTGAGTACTCAGGGATGGATGTAAGCCACACAGAGCCTGGACTGACAGGTGGTCAGAGCCCCCGTGTCCCTTGGAGCCCCTGAGATCCAAGGCATAAACGTGGCTGCCTCTTTTCTGGGAACTTTTAGCTTATTTTTTTTTCACTTTTCTTTTTGATGGAATCTAGTTCTGAGATGTCTAGGCAGGAAATTATTTATGTGTCAGTATTTCAAAGGCTTTCTATGTGCAAGATAGAGAGAGAGAGCAAAGAGGAAAAGCCAATATAAAAACAAATCTAACTCAAGATAGATTTTTTTCCCTGAGATTAAAAAACGTCTATTGTTCTTCATATCCGCACTCTCCTTCCGGCTTTATGATGTTATTAAGGTGCCCTTTCCGGCACACTATTTTCAAACGATCCAAACCCTGGGGATCCTGCTGATGTTTGCCTGTAATGAAATATATTCCAGCGTTTGAAAAACCCTTATAACATGCAGACGTTTTGTGTATATCTCTGAAGCTCAGGGAGATTTTCTGCTCCATTTCTCGCAATATTTCATTAGGATCTACATAGAGTGAGAGCTAATGTCTGAATCATTGGCTACTCAGGTACATTAATTTTTTTTCAATTGCTCATCAATGGCCAGAATCAACTTGTAGGCATTTCTTATTGTTATTTTTAAAAGACTACATTTTTTGTGTGCTAAAAATAGCACAATTATTTTTCAACAGTAGGTAAAAAAGCTGGGTGTGGCTCCTATATTTGTAACCCCAGCATTCAGGATGCTGATACAGGAGGATTGCTGTAACTCTGGAAGGTCATCTTGGGCTACACAATGAATACTAGGATATGTAGGGCTGCAAGTGAGACCTTATTTCAAAAAAAAAAAAAAAAAAAAAGAGGGGGTCTTGTACACATGCATTGCACAGTGGGATACACTTGTTAACCAAGGAAAGCAAGCATAGCATATTAAACAACTGCACATAAAGTTACATATTTAAATAAACTGCACATACATAGACATATAGCCGATAATTAAAATTGCCAAGAACAAAGAATGCTATCATTTGGTGTGAAGACACTATAACCTTTGTTTAAAATCATTATAACCGCTGGGTGTGGTGGTGCACACCTTTAATCTCAGCACCTGGAGGCCGAGGAGGTGGATCTCTTGAGTTTGAGGCCACCAGGTCTATAGTGAGACCCTGTCTCAAAAAAGAAAAAAAAAAGTCACAATAGAGGTAACAGAGGGCTGTGGCCACACACAGAACCCTGGGTAGGAAGCAGCACCTGGAGAACTGAATGCAGATTTACTTCTGCAGACAGATAACCGTGATCTGCAGGAATGCATGTGCGGCCCACTGGGGGCAAGTGTCACGTGATGTTTTGTGTGAGCCTACCCAGGCTCCACTCCTTTCTTTTCCTGGCTCTGCATTACATGAAGGCAACAGGAAAAGGACTTGCAAGGATTTTTACTATGAAAAACAAAAACAAAAACAACTTTTAAGGTTTAAGCTTTTGCCTTCTACTTGGGGGAAAGTCTGCAAAACACACGAGGACATTATTTGTGGTTCAAGTCTGAGGTCAGGGTGCACAGGAAATGACTTGTCAGCACTTGCGACCTCCTCCTCCTCTTCTCTTCCCAGCTCTGGGCCCACCCACTCCTTCCAATTTCCAAACACTGACGGTACCTGAGTAATGTTGTACGAGCTGCTGAAGAGTTTCAAACTGGGCCCGGGTTGTGATATAGTATCCGCCGTTGTCAAGTTTGCGAATTTTATAATGTTTGACATGGTCTCCTTTCATATCATCCCAATCACGGATGGAAAGTGAGTAGGCACCTGGTAAAAATGTAAAGCATCAGCAGTGTCAATCATCTCTGATTGCCTGTCTGTTCTGTAGGTCTCACTTATTTGACTATTCTAATAATTATCAAAAGAGCAAACAAACATACATGCACATACATGCTTGCCCACATACACATGCACCCCATCTCCACTCAATAACAGGACAAAGACCTCTCCTGCTGTCCTGACTGTGTCTGCAACAAAAATGACTTTGCTCTTGTAACTAAAACTTCCCAGCTATTTTTCTAATGTTTTCTTTCAGTTTCTTGTGTTGTCTAACACAGCCCAAATCAAATCACACTGGACAAGGTCAAGAGCAGTACAGGAACTCTAGGTGAGCTCGTCTCCTGGTTTCACTTCCTATGAGGTACCTGAGAGGTAGGGATGGAGGGGCAGAGATGATGGGGGAACAGAGGGTGGGCACAAAAGAAATGAACATTGCTCCTCTAAAAGGAAGCTCCAGAACTCTGCTGGCGGACACTTCACAAGGACAGGTTACCAGTGTATGGCAATGGAGCCAGGGACAGCATTCCCTGCCCCTTGGACCTATCTCCTCCTGTGGGCTCTAACGAGTTATTAAACAAAGGGAAGAGGAATGAAGTCCTCCATTAACAAAACAAAATGGAATGAAAGCCAAACAACCTCCCTTAGAGTCACTGGCACTCTAGCAAGATCCGAGGCAGGGATGCTGTCTGGCCTGTGCTTCTAGAGCCTCCCTGAGAGTCCTGGACTTCTGGAGTTGCCCAAGTTCCAAAGTCTTCAGGGGAAGCGGAGCAGGACTGCTTCAGACAGGGGGTGGGGCTGTGCCAGTTAAAGCCCTTGTGCATTACAGGGAAGCCTTTCTACCCCAAGGACTAATCCACAGATTTTAATGACAGGCAGCTCCGTCCTCTCATCTTACCTTTGGTGGTTTCGCTCTCACGGATAAGAAAGGTACCTCTTGGGTTTCCAAAGGACAGGAGCTGTCTCTCAGCATCTTTTCGGCCAAGTTTTCCAAAGTACCACCTTTAAGGGAGATGGAGGAAAGAAAATAAAGCCACCTGTAACCGAGCAAAAATAGTTTTTCCTCCACAAATTCCTTCTCTCCTAATGTTTAAAAAAAATCAGACTTGAATCATGGGTTGTTTTCTTTCCTTCTAGGTGACAGGAATTTATGTGTGTGAAAAGTGCCACCTGCATGCACAGAGAGAGGAATCTGCCACCTTGTTTGAAATGCCAACTGCAGGAGATACTTCCACAGCTCAGTGAGAAGACCTGTGCTTTCTGAGCGTAATTACAACTCCTGGGAACTACCAAGAGAATTCTGAAGAAAGGAAGCCTGCTCTAGCCTTGATCTGAGAGCACTGTTGTCCTTGGATGTCCACTGTGGTTGTCGCATTCTACCAGCAGGTGATCTGCAACGGGGCAGCGCTGACACAGCTGTAGGGACAGCTTACGCATATTTGAGATCCGGACAGCTAATGAGCATGTCCCAAAAAGTGAGTTGGTGGGTAGACATTCTAACATTCCCTTGCCACAAACTGATGGCTCTTTTTGGCGTGGTAGGAAGTGCCTTTCAAGTGGCCCTAGGGTCTTTATGTGTCTTTTGTCTCCTCACCTGCACGTGGAGCCCCAGCCAATGGCTGGCAATTGGTTTACATTTTGACACTGGTTGGTATATGAGTTGTTAAGTGCACCAAGATCCCAAGGAAGAGTTTTGGAGCATTCCCCTGGAATCTGTGTGTAGGAGCAAATTTTAGGATGTTTAACTATGAAAGTATTGTTTAAAAAATGAAGTTTCAATCCATCATGCTTGTACGTAGCTGACAAGTTCACCATCAGTCCTTCTGTGAGTGAAAGAATTTCACTGAAGAAAAGTCCCACCCCATTAGCTCTTCGGTGACTTGAGACAGACCAAGATTTTCCACCATCCTAGTCTAGCAATAGTTGGTGTAAAGGATAGGACTTCAATTATCTATGAGAAATGTTTTTCTTGGATTATATCAGTAACTCAATTAAGATGCTATGCAAACAAGGGAGAAAGGGAGCTTGGAGAACGATGGATTATACCTAACTAGCATAATGTTAATTAACTGTATACAGAAAAACCATATGCTTTATTAAAAAACTACCCTAATCTCTAAAATCCCCCAAATATTAGAAATCCTTATCATTATAAATATGACTTTAATATGTAGCTGATACCTTCTCAGTTGAATCAAAGTAATGCTACTCTGTAGTGAGTTTTAAATTCTGAAAAGACATTGGAGATATTTACAGATGTGTCCTAAAATAAAAATTCAGCACAAATACATGCATTTCCTGGTAATGAAACAGTAACTAGGAGGGGGAGAAAAAAGAGCTCAAAACCATTGATTACCAGACAAGCGGAAACAGATCTCCTTGGTATACCAAATACAAAGGAATTAGAGAGAGACTGATCGAACGAACGGGGATTTGACTAGGGTGACCATCTAATCCTCCTTGCTGTGCCTCAACAAATGCAGAGTGAATTAAATACGAGAGCTGCAGGTGGTGTGTACCTCCCTTTCTCTCCCTTTCTAGTAAGTCAAGGGGCAGAGGCCAAGTCCCTGAGCCTGGGACACCCTCTTCTCTTTCTTGCTACAGTCTCTGAGAGCCCAGAAGCTTCCCACTTTTCCTAAACAGCCTCCAGTCGGAGAGTGGGGCCAAGTGACTGCTAATCAGTGTCTACCAGCCATGGAAACAACCGAGACCTCAAAGGGAAACATCACTTGAAACCCAGAGCTGGGTATTTTGCAAGTTGTGGGACTTGCTGTATGTGAAGTACTTTTTACCTGGGGCCAAAAGCCATGTCTTTTTCGGGACTCTCAATATTTCTGGCTATTGGGGAGAAGATTGTTAGCTTAATCTTTAGTAATTATTTACGTCCTCAGTGCCCTGGGAGCAGACCAAAGGTGCACCGTGGGCTCTCAATAATATGCTGTGGTTAGAGTTTCACCACATTAGTTTTTAATCTAGAGCAAGTTATTGGGTTTTCATTTAGGGTACTCATATAAAGCTTCTTAATAAGAAAATGGACAGGCTTAGAGGAAAATATGGAGTTAATAATAGTGTATCCCAGAGAAATGAGAGCACCATAGCAGCCTTATAGTCCCTCAACCCATAATCACAGGTAAATTTCTTCTCTCCTGTGCCATGTCACTGGCATTTTATTGTGACAATTAACTTTTAAGAGCTGGTAGTTAGAGAAAACAACAACAGACATACTCTTCTGCCTGGATAGAGTCAACCGGAGCCACATAATTGCTCGGAATGTAACCAGTTTCCCCCGTTGTCAAGGAGCGGGCTTCCCACCAGTCTCCTTCCCTGCAAAGAAAGAAGATGAGAGCCATGACTGCATCATCCGTTCAGCACACTGCAGTCAGATCTGATGCAGTAATTCGTCCTTCCGCCATGCAACTCCTGCAGTCCTGCTCCTCTTCTGCAAACTAACACAGGCCCGGAGGAGGCCCAATGGCTTACAAGCCAAAGCACCGCGAGCTGCAGCCAGGCCTGCCTCCTCCTCCTGGAGAAATGAAGCCGGTGGTGAGCTCTAACACCCAGCAGGAGGAAGAGGCAGGAGGGCCACAAGTTCAGGGTCATCCTCAAGGTGACAGACCCTAAACACACACACACACACACACACACACACACACACACACACACACTTACTTGTAGGGCTCCAGGAGGGTGCACTGGCAAAAAAAGCATTTTTCTGGGTAGGAGCAAACTTGGATGAGGTGTATGAGTGTGTGTGTGTGTGTGTGTGTGTGTGTGTGTGTGTGTGTGTGTGTGTGTGTGTGTGTATGGAGGGGAGGATCACATACAGCAGCCCCAGCTTACTGTGGGAAAACTGCAGACTGTTTAGGGGAGGGAAGCCTGTTAGGAGGCGCAGTGAGGGATGGATGCGTGCATAGTGTATTCATCTTGCTCGCTCTTAAGAAAGTGGGAAGACGTGCTTTCTGCAGGTAGAATGATCAAGAACATTACAATACAGGCTTTCCTCAGACACTTTCAATTGGGGGTTACTCCATCCATCTTCCTAGCTTTAGCCTGCCGACTCTGACGGAAGGGTAGGCCGGTGCGGAGCTGGATGGCAGGAACAGGAAAACCCAGAGGACGTTGAACTCTGAGCCACGGCCGTGCTCACAGAGTATGAGGCCGGGAAGGCACTTTCAACACTCAGTTTAAAGTCACATAAAGCAGGTGTCTACGTGCTTAGATCTGTGCAGGGTTTTGTGCCACAAGGAGAATGGCTGGAGCGTGTGCCCCTCCCATTAGCAACGGGTGAGCGGAAGATGGGACGTGTCAGTTCAGTGTGACTCTCCACCAATGAGGACAGGAGTACCGTGCGAGGGCAGGGCTGCCCTCCTGCACACCGGGCCTCTCAGTCTCAGACCACTGCAGACCCATTACCTCTTTGTCTTTAGCCCTGGCAGGTAAGAGTTAAAAAAAACAACTCACCTTTGGCTGGGCTATGTTGATGCTCGCAGCTGAGCAAGAAAACAGACTGGCATAGGGTTGGGGGAACATTCTCTCTAACCTGACTACACTGGGCGGAGACCACCAAGCCTCCTGCTAAGCCGGAGTCTTCTCAGGTTCCCCACAGATGAAATTTCTGAGCAGGGGTACCAAGGAGCAGTGAGTCAGGGGGAATTTTAGAAAGCCACAGAATAAAATGGCCACTAGTCCAAGTAGGCGTGGCTACAGGATGACAGACCAGTTCACAGGAAATAAGTTTTTTGCTTGTTTATTTTTTTCTTTTTCTTTCTTTCTTTCTTTTTTTTTCTTTTTGGTTTTTACGAGACAGGGTTTCTCTGTATTGTTTTGGAGGCTGTCAGACCAGCCTGGCCTCAAACTCACAGAGATCCGCCTGCCTCTGCCTCCCGAGTGCTGGGATTACAGGCGTGGGCCACCACCACCCGGCACTTGCTTATTCTTCTAAAGATTTATCTTCTTAAAATAGTATGTGTAGGCATGAATGTATCAGTATGCAGTTATGTGGAGGTGCCCTTGGATGCCAGAGGCCTCCGACCCCTGGAGCTACAGACGGCTGTGAGCTACCTAATGTGTGTGCTGGGTACCAAACTTGGGTCTTCTGGAAGAACAGCACATGCTCTTAACTCCTGAGCCGTCTCTCTAGTTCTAAGGGTTTAAAAAACTTATCCTTGCCTAGGTGTGATGGAGCACACACTTAGTCCCAGCACCTGGAAAGCAGAGGCAATCTCAGTTCAAAGCCAGCCTGGTCTACACAGTGAGTTCCAGGCCAGCCGTGCTACAAAGTAAGACCCTGTCTTGAACAAATGTGTTCCTAAGGGTCTTAGTATTTTCTTTTAGTCATGTTAGACAAAAGATCAACCACAGAGGGATACTGTAGTTCCCCTACCCAGAAAGCTCTTTAATTATAGCCACATTACATTCACATTCTTGTTTGAAATATTTATATGTATCAGAGACTTTACATAGGTAAAAATACCAGAAGATTGTAGGAGTCATGTCATTTTCCAAGTACATGGACATCTGTCTCAGCTACAATCTGGGCTTGTGTCCCTCTTTCTTGTAGTAAAACTCATGAATTGGGACTGGGGGTGTTCACACTGGGTGCTGGCCACTATTATAGTGTGCCCTGGTTCCAGAAAAAAAGGTAACATTTTAACTTTACATTTTTCCCATTTCTTGCCTAAGTCTAGCGTCTAAATGTATATATGGAAGTTACACTAACCATTATGTGCGTTTAAGAAAAAAGCTTTGGAAACACTGCCTTCATTTTAATAGTGACAATTTTACTGCTCCGAACGTCCACTAGATGGAGACATTCCATCATTTAAAAAAAAAATCAGCCAGTGGCTCCTCACTCTGACCAGTCCCCTAACCTGGGAAATACCCCAAAAGGGCGAAGAGTAAGTGCTTGTAGCACAGGCCTACTTTCTAACGCATGAAAACCTTCGTCAACTTACTTATAATTGAGGTGAATTACGGAAAAGAAAGGCTAGCATCAATTTCAGGTGATGTTAGAATGTCTAAAAGGGCAGGAAGCCAATACATCTTGCTGCAAATTGGGACAAGCCCAGCTCTGGTGGTTCTGTACTAATGAAGCAAGTTGCAAATTAAGTCAGTATTAACTTGTCTGTGTGTAGGTGCCTTGTTTATCACACTGGAGTCTAACAATACCACAAGAGTTTGTAGTTATTCTCAAGAAAGATACTACTACCTGGACTTCTGTTTTGGGGCTGGCCAGAGCCATTTTTTTTTTCTCTATCCAACAAGCGACACGCAAGCAACAAAGACTCTCTGCATTGTGAGGTAAATATCACATGTTGAGGCATTTCCCTCACATTTTACTCTCACAGGGCCTTGAAGAGTGGTAACATCTACCAGAAGTTATTAGGCAAACAGATAAACCACTTGAAGCACCAATTCACCACAATTACCTTCTGCACATCAGGGTGACTTGGAGTGGGATCTCTAATTCGCCTCTTTCACTCTTGACTTGATCTGTTGTCGTTAATCATAGACTAGGTTCCCGGGCCTTGCCTGCTGGCGACTGGACTAGGTTCCTGGGCGTTACCTGATGCACTTCTCTAAACTGTTCTTACAGTTCAGCTTTTTTACTAATTCCTACTTGGTGAGATACTGTCTTACTGCTTTGAATCCAACCCACGATGTAACCCCTGACACTGGCTGAGAATGGCGTCTAAGTTTTTTATAATAGCCTGTGTGTGTCCCCTCCTGTCTCTAACTCTGAACGTCCCTCACAGGGCCGTGGCTTCAGGTGCTGCGGGTCCAGATGGAGGCAGGAAATGGCTTTGCCAAGGCTGCCAGCCTTGCCCCGTCCAGCCACGGAGTGCTGGGTTCTTCCCGCATTTGGCAACTGTTCTTCTCACTCTGAGAAAGCTTCTCTGTAACAACTTTTATCACATCTGTGCAATCAAAAGAAGATTTGTTTCTGATGGTGACAGACCGGACAATGACTTCGAGTCCATCTGTGTAAAATAATGACTTCATTTTAAGGACTTGCTGTTTCAAGATGGTTAAATCACTAATACCAAGTGTGAAAATAGGGAATAAAATGGCGAACTGAATACAGCGCAGAGGGAGCTCAGGCCTGCTCAAGTCCTGAGACGTTACATGAGAACCACCCCTCAGACCCGTCTGCACAGGGCGGGGTGGGGCCCTTCTCGGCACTGCCCCGTACACTCTACGGTGGGGGTGGGCCAGGAGAGGGACACACAAGGGGAGGGCTGGCAGCTGCCCCCAGGAGAACAGGGCCCATCCCTCTCCTGTCAAGTGCTGGGGGCCAGGGCTGGCGGCGGCTGGGGGGGGGAGGGCGGGGCTCCGTGCCATCTGCTCTGCCGGTGCTTTGTTTCCCCTTCAGTGGTTTCTCTTCCCTGCTATTACCCTTGACTCCGGAGAGCGCTTTGTGGTACAAACCTTACTTTTCTTTTCCATAACCTTGAAAAGGGGCACTTAAATGGCATGTAGGATACAGAAGCCACTGTCAATGGAAAAGCCCTCTGAGATGTTCTCTTCTGTGACAACAGGGTCAGAGGGCCACAGGGCTCTGTAAACATTAAAAGCTATGCACTCACATAAAAACACAGAGTGGGATAAACTGCATCTGTCCCTTAAACATTTCCCTAAAAATACTTGAAGTGATTTGACTCTGCCATGACTAACGTGGCCATGCCCTGTAACATCAGGAGTGGGCACAGGCGCCCAGAACTGTGTTTGCTTCTGTCTACAGAGTTTCAAATTTCTCGTCGGCCGTGCCATTTAAAGAGTACTTTATGGACTGGGGAGTTTACACAAACCCAGTCATCAGACTGACAAGACACATTCATCTGAGAATCAAAGGAACAATAAAGCAATCACAAATGAGAAGAGACCAAAGCCAAATTCCCCGTCTCCAGCTGTCCAGCCAACTTTCTAAATCTTTCACTGTCACTTAGAGCTTCAACTGCCTTGGATGGCAGCATCTGGGCTTTCCCAAGGTCACACCTGACACCTTCATCTCACTCCGGGCTTTGCCACCTGCCAGGGCTGTGCACTCGGGCAGTTCCCTAACTGGGCCCTGCAGCTCTCAGATGCCACACGACTGTGGAACATGCATCACACAGTTGCGAAGCATAAACGACAGCACATGGTCAGTACATAAGGAGCTTTCCATAACGGCAGCTGCTTACTACTCGAGAACTTCCCTGTCTGCAGGGGGCCTCTAGTGGGGGAGGGGCTGCTCTCAACTTGGGTGCTGGTTACACAGGCATGCTTAGTTTGTGAGAATACAGGAAACTTTATGTTTTTGAAAATTTATGGTAAGATATAGGTAACATAAATGTATCAATTTTTACATTTCTAAGCGTGAGTTTGCAAGGCAATAAGCTAGTAATTACATTGGTACACAAGCATCACCAGGCATGGTTATATGCACATTTCTGCATGTGTTGCAGTAAATTAAAAATTAAAATACACCCACACCTCTGTTGGTGATGACTGTGTCTAATTTTAAAAGTCCCTGGTGTTATGTAGACAGGGTCTGCTGACGCTGAGGAGTTATTTAATGTCTCTGGAGGTATAGGGGTTTACCATTGAAAGCACGTTCTCAGTGTACAGGGCTGAGAGCCAGGCCCCCCCAGGAAGGCGAGTCTTCAGGTTACAGGAAGTGCCCTGTTACCACCCCACTCCTCTTTCCTGGGGTATGTTACTCTTACTTCCCTCCCTATCTTCACTATTTAGAGGGAGCTGAAGAGGCAAGCTTCTGACCCTCCAACTGCCACGGAATGCAGCTGGGGGAGATACAATCAGAGTGCTACCATGTGCAAACCCCTGATGCCAGCCCCGGAGGCCATCTTTCCCAGTGACTGGGGTGCACAGGCCACACACTCTGGGTGCTGGGGTGCGACACTACCATGTTCTTGGGAGCCTGGATTTTCCTGCAGTTCCCTCATCCATGCACACTGCCTAGATCTAAGAGCGGTAATGTTTTAGAAGCTAGAGAGAGGTGATCCACAGTTCTTCCCCTGCGGGGCTTGAAGGGGTGCTGCTTTACCCCTAAGTCTGCCACTCCCTCTCTGTTTACAGCTGTTCCTAGCAGTCACAGGCGAAACACACTTGGTAGCCATTCTCATGGGAGTGACAATGCTTCTGCTTTCTTCTCACAGAGCGTAGACACTGCCACACTGTCACTCAGGGAACCACCTCCACAGGCTTCACGGTTGTGAAGAGTAGTGGATCCCATTGCTGGCCTGCAGTATGAGGCCTCTGCCAGCGTCCACAGCTGAAACATGGAGATAATCTCAAGGCAGAGAGCATGTGATACAGGCAGCCAAGCCGTGTGTGTGTGTGTGTGTGTGTGTGTGTGTGTGTGTGTGTGTGCTCGCACATGAGCGCGCGCACGTGCATGCTTAAGGCTTTTACTAAAATGCAAACACACAAACCCTGGGGCTGGAGAGATGCTCAGTGGCTAGGAGTGCTGGCATCCCAGCATCCCTGTCACAAGCCTATACTCTGGTGCTGTGGGGGGAGGGGTAAAGACAGGAGAATTGCTGGGGCTTGTTGGCTGCCCATCAAGCTGAAAACCAGGAGATTCAGGTTCAAGGACAGACCTGCCTCAAAGTGACAGAGGCCACCTGCTGGCTTCCTCTGACCTCGATGCACACACACACACACACACACACACACACACACACACACACTCACACACACACAGTCAGAAAACAGATTCTAAAACAAACCCTGCGTTAAAAAGTCCTTTAGCACGCAGTGCCATGTAACTGCCGCCCCCACCCCCCACCCCCGCCTTAACCAGTTTGTCCAGGTTGTATTGCTATGAGTTAGTGGATTCAGTTAAACGTCCTTTCCTTATCCTCAGATAACTGATGTGTTTGCCACAAGAACCCTTTTCCAAACCAAAAGGCAGGTGCGATTCGCTCCCCCCAACTTACGAACTGTTCAATATTTGAAATTTTTCTCCTTTGTGAAAACTCAGGTCATCTTCCGTCCGTGCTTCATAGTCATAAAGGGCCACAAATAGTGTCACTCCTGCCAAAACAAGGAAGGATATTATCACACAGGCTATTAATACTAAGAAATTACACCTCTGCTAAAGTCTCATCCTTAAAACTCTATGTTTATTCGGCATTAATAAACATGAGGCTTGCAATTAATATGGAACACCATGGATTCATACCACGGTCTTTGTAGAGGGGCACTGTGACAAAAACTTAAGAGTTGAGGGACGACTCTCCGTGCAACTCTGGGTGAGTACCGGGCAAGAGGTGGGTTCTGACTGGCATGGATTCGCAGCACTTACTGCCACTCACTGTCCCCTACCCGTGTCCCTGGAAGCTTGTGTTCAGGCCTGGGTAAAACGGACCACTCCGCTCCAGCACACATACCAGTGAAAGCACAGGAGATTCCTGTGTGGCCAGGGGAGACGTAGAGACATCTCTGTACTGTTCACCCCACATGGCTCCCGCAGCTGTGGTAATGGCTGCCAGCTTTGCGGCACTACCTGCTGCGCCTCCTGCCTGCTCTGCTCTCCCACGGCCTTGAATTTACCTGTTCTCACAGTCGCCTCATTCTTGCTCAGACCCTTCCTATGTGGTCTCACCTGCTGACCCTCAGGGACCCTTCTCTCATTCTAGATGTTTACTGTCAACAGCAAAACAAACAAACAAACAAAAGCCCGGTGTCCCCGTCAGTCCAGGGCTTGCTCCACCGGGCAGCAGAATTCTAGGGCAGTCTGGTGACTCCTGCCTCGGCTCTCACGCCCCTGTGCAGCCTACCTCCCTTATGAACACAATGGCTTGACTCAAATTAAGACAGTCTCTGAGGGGACAGGAGGCAGACTTCTCTACTGCCACACCACCTGGCAGGCTTTGATTAAGAAGAGTGCCATGGGCAAGGCACTGGTGACAACAAGCTGGCTAGCCCCAGCCAGGAACTGGACCCTGCCCAGGCCCTTCTCTGTGGTCAGCACATCTACCTGAGACAGGGTCTAGGAGCAGTTCATTCTCAAACTGTGTAGCCAACACACCCTGACGACAGCCTATCCTAGGTGGAGGACCAGGCATCACTCCCAGATTCAGACCCGCAGAAACACAGGTAATAAACACAAGATCACACATGTGCCGTGTTTGAGCTATTAAGTTTAGCGGTTGTTACACAGGAAGTGATATCTGAGGGAGCTTTTAATGTCTCTGTAATCTGGTTTCTCACCCCCCCCCACACACATTTCAAAGTGCCTGCCATGATGGTTAAAGAGCACATAGCTTCCTCTCTGCCAAGTGACACACTGCTGTGGAGGTTGCTGTTTCCAGGGAGATGTGTCCACAGCACTGACGAGAGCACAGGACTGGAGGAGAACTTATCTTTACATCTGTCCCAGGTTTCACCTGTTTCAGGTAGATGTCCTGACCACAGAGCAGGGCTTATTTGGGACTGTCTTCCTTTTCTAAGGTTTCTCTGGCTTAAAAACAAAATGTGGATACCTATCCCATCATGCCTGCTCAGTAACAGATGCCTCTCCTTTTATAACATAAAAACACAACCAAGCCATGTCTTATGTGTAACACCCTGGCTGTCCTGGAACTTGCTCTGTAGACCAGGCTGGCCTTGAACTCACAGATTCACCTGCCTCTTACTCCATCACTGAGGATGGAGGCAGATGTGAAGGAGTGTGGAGAGAAATGAGACATTGCTCGCGGTGGCCTTAGAGGACTGAAGGCAACGCTGTCAGAAATCCAGGACACACAACACAGCCCCAGGAAGGGACATCTGCCCACATCCTAGGGCACTGCTTTTTTAAAATGCATTTTTTAATGTATGTGCTTTTGCTCGTGTATACAGATGTGTACATGTGTGTCCGAGCCTGTGGGGGCCAGAAGAGGACCCTGGATCCCTCTGAACTGGAGTTTCAAGAGGTTGTGAGCTGACAGACGGAGGTGCTAGGAACAGAACCTGGGCCCTCTGTCAGAGCAGTGCAGGTTCTTAACCCCTAAGCCGCCTCTCCAGCTCCAGGGCACTGCATGTGAACCTTCAGATTCTATTAAGGAGTCCCATGGCCTCTTCCACTAAGATGATCCTGACTGTGATATATACCCACGGGTTGACAAGGAGCCCAGGCTGGTGACCTTAATGAATGAGACCATGTACAGCCTTCACATCCAGCCTTTATAAATGAATGGTCAGGAGTGATGCTCATGTTTGCTGCATTAAGAGTTAGGGCTACAAAACACTCAACACCTCTCACAGTGGAGGTGCGTGCGTCCGTGCGAGTGTGAGTGTGTGTGTGTGTGTGTGTGTGTATGTGTGTGTGTGTGTACGTACTGTATCTTCTAAGAACAAAGGACCCTAGGCTGACTGTCTGCTTCCTTTTCAGGCCCCTGGAGGGAACAGGAGGTTTGGTGACGGTCTCACTGCAGCTGGATTTAGGGGTAACATGGAGTCACTGTAGCACAGGTATGAGCACAGACGTTTGTTCTGTGGGGCAGAGAGTGACACAGCACTGGGGGAAGAGACAGTGTCACAGGCTTCAGTGTCCTCTCCCCCCACTGTGGTGTGATGCACACGGAGACAGAGCCTAAACGCCTCAGCAGTATCAGCTCTGGTGGGAAAAGGCACGATGACTTGTCGCAGAGGACACGAGGCATCTGTCCCCAGAAGAGCTTAGAGATGCTACATTCTTTTAAACTTTTGTAATAAACAATTTTGGAACAAATAATGTCAAATATCTGGTTACCATGGTTCACGCACTGGGTGAGGCTTTGGCAGACTAAAGACGCATGAGACAGCTTACAAGAAGCACAGAGAACATGCGCGAATGTATGCCAGATATGTTATAAAGCATTAGCTACCTCAGCAGATATGACAGTGAAACCTAGCTTGGGGCATGAAAGAAAAGGAAACGGGGGAGGAAGAGTAAAGAGAGAATATGAAAATGGTCTGGGCATACAAAAACTCATCTTTAAAACACATAGCTGGGTGTGATGTTTCATGGCTGTAATCCCAGCACTCACTAAGGCAGGGGGGTTGTCGAGCTACAAAGCCTCAAAAATCACACAAAACCACACAACACACATACACAGAATATTATAGAGGAAAATATAGAGATGCATGGAAAACTTGAGGGCTGGTCAGGTTGAAACACTAGGAACTTGAGATAAATGGGGGAAAAACAAACCATAACAAAGCATGCTGCAAATAACCATGCAGGCCAGGAAGTGGCTGGCAGGCTGAAGGAGGGAAGAAGAGGGACACCCCAGAGCCCACCCTCAGGCCTCTGGACAGAACCCAGGAGGGTTCAGGTAGCTCTGCTAGGCATTCAGGGTGGCCGGGGCGGGAACACTAGGCTTACAGGGCCACAGAGGACACTGCAGTGCTCTGGCCCGCGCAGCTGTCTCAAGAGCAGTAACAAGAGGCCTCTTGCACCCCCAAAGCCAGACATCTTGATGTTGAGTATTCCACTCAGGTCTTTGGTTTGAGCGGTAGGTGATGGATAAAGGCGACTGAAATGTCTCCGTTAACTGCGGCATAGCCGAAGGGCCTGCGGGATGGCTCAGTGGGCAAAGGAATCGGTTGCTGGGCCTGACCACCCAAGTTTCATCCCTGGACTCTGTGGTGAGAGGAGAGAGCCAACCCCTGAAAGTTGACCTCTGACCTCCACACACTTGTTGTGGCAAACCTCCACCCACCCCATCCACACACAACAACAGTAGCTTCAAAAGTGATGTACCCTCAGCCAGCTGTTCCTAGGCTCTCCTGACTGCCAGAGGCGTGGCTTACCTGTCCCTCCCCTCGTCCGCAGCGTGCCAGTGTGAGAGGAAGAGTTCACACCCCCGAAGACGGTGAGTCCCTGGCCCCCAGCCGCGTGGAAGTTGTTGTAGTTTGGGATGGAGGTCACGCCGAAGCTGGGGTAGTGCTGAGGGGTGGGGTCTGTGCCATAGCGGTACCCGGAGCTCTGGTTCAGGCTGCCGTCCCTCTCCTCCGTCAGTTTCGCTGCTTCTTTATCCTTACATTGCACACAGCCCATTATCCAAATTCCTGGCGGGAAGAGGTGAGACTTATCAGGCTGACAAAAGTAGTGGCAAGGGGCTAGCGCTGGGAGGCACCTCAGTTATCTGACTGGACACTCTGTCCCTCACGCACTCTGCATGACGGCATGATCCGGGAACAATGCTTACCAGGTACAGCCTCCCTCAAGTGAAACCGCTGCCCCCTAGAAAGCCCACATCACCACATACCTGCCCAAAGACAGCCCACCAGCCTCACGCTTTTTTCTAGTTACTTAAAAAGTAATGTGTGAGCAATCACACGCATTGCCCAATACTAGTGCCAAGCCTTTCAACACAGCAAAGGAAACCTAAGGGGGATGCCAGGTGAGCTGGAAAAGCCAGGACACAGCCTGAGACTACTTACCCGACGTCCCCCACTTGTGGGTACTTATTCTTTAGTCTCAAAGGATGACCAGTACTGAAACTGTGAGGTAGTTATTGAATGGAAAATAAAACTGGGCAGAACCAAAGAGGCTGTCATGACAGCCTCCAGAAACAAGCATTTAAAGCTGCTAATTAGCATTTCAAATTTCTACTGTGTTTGACATTCTTAAAATCACTTGAGAAGAGCATCACTAGTTCTAGAGGTAGTGGAGGATGAAAAAGAAGTAAGCCACTGTCACTCCAGCCTCCTCTGGGTAAACCTGCAAAGACCCAGATGCTATCTGAATCCTGAGAGGCCTCCCCAAGGCTCCTCCATTTCTACCTTATTCCTCCTGCGTCAGCTCTTACCTTCCTGCTTGGGGATGTGGCCTTGAACACGTCTGCCCTTCCTCCTGGACAGGCAGTGAACCCATCATGTCCAGTTAGGACAGTGCTTCTTTTGAGAAGCCGTCTCAGAACTCCGTTTCCACAAGCTGCAGTACCTTTTTCTGATTTTAAAGATTTATTTATTTATGTATATGAGTGCTCTACAGCACATATGCCTGCATGGCAGAAAAGGGCATCAGATACCACTACAGATGAGTCACCATATGGTTGTTTGGAAATGAACTCAGGACCTCTGGAAGAGCAGCCAGTGCTCTTAACCACTGAGCCATCTCTCCAGCCCCCTGCAGTACCTTTCTTAAGTGGCCACTGGCTTCTATGCTATCCTTTAGCTTGGGACCTGTCCACTTGTCCCACTGCCTGGTGGACTAAAGTCCATTTCCTCATGGATATATTGCCAATGCCCAGACCATAGTAGTTGCTGAGTAACCAACAATTGAATGATTGTAAATTCTGTACCTTGTTATATTTCTCTATCTCTGTACTAAATCCAACCTTTCTTCCAGTGACTTCTATCATATGTCCTGCTTTTTCCCCTCCCTCCCTCCCTTGATCTGGCTGTCTTGGAACTCACTATGTAGACCAGGCTGGAACTCACAGAAATCTGCCTGCCTCTGCCTCCTGAGTACTGTGATTAAAGATATGTGCCATCACACCCAGCCCCTGTCCTGCATTTTCTAACCTCCTGGCACGTATGTGAGAAGTGAAGATACCTCAGAATATAAGGGATGGCAACAAATGCCATCACTTTGGTCAGGTGTCTCTGCCAAAATTCTGAAAAGAAGCTTTTGGGACCAAAGAGTCAAAAAACATGTAACATTACATCTAATAACATTCGCACTGGAGAGGGCAGGGCTGGCCCAGGACAGGAAGAGATCTGAGACCACGGGGGGGGGGGGGGGCATTTCATACCAATGTAGGAGCTGTCAGAGGGGTGAAGAGATGGCCAATGGCAGTTCCCAAGCACTGCATTCCCCTAGGCCAGGGCACGGAAGTGTGTCAGACACTCTGAAAGCTCCTCCATTCTACACTTGAGCAATACTTGGTGAGCTGATACAAGTTCTTGAGAATGGGAATGTCTATCAGGCAGCCGCCTACTACTTGAGCTGAGATCACCAAATCTGGAACCCATTTCCTCATAAATCATTCGAGATTAATTTACAGCATACTGTGTCCAAGATGCTCTCTAACTTATGGTCAGTGAGTGATTTTAACAAGTTTCCAGCAGGAAATATGCACTATCTCCAAGGCATGATTACTGAAGGCATTTCATCACTGCTGCTGATGTTGCCCCATCTGACCGATCAATATCTTGTTCACTTTGTATTAACTCTTCCGTGGTAGGAAATTGCTCTGAGCTTTGGCAAGGGCCAGGCAGAAAATACCTGCTCCAAGTGCTTCTTTTCTTGGTGTCTCCCTAACTTGCCTAAGCAGCGGATGTGAGTCAAGACTCACAGGGTCACAGTCACGTCTGCTACCCTGTTCACCAAGGGACGTGGCAGGCAATGTCTGGAGATGCTTTCAGTTGCCAGAACTCAGGGAAAAAGGTACTTGTGCATCTAATTGGGTTATGCCAGGGTTGCTGCCAAACATCTTGCACTGCACAGAACAGCCTTCTGCAACAAGCAATTTCCTGCTCCAATGTTACTGGCGTTACCCCGGAGAAAATCTAAAACCAACAAGAACTTTCATGCCAAACCATCTTTCTAATGCAACAAGGCAACCCCCATCAGAAAGAAAACAGGACATCATATTCCGCCAAACAATCAAAGGACAACCTTCTAAAGTCTCTAAAAAGAGTTCCACAGTGCAATACATGACTAATTTTATTAGTTTTATTAAATAGTAGAGGGAAAGGCGTAATTTCTTGAATCCCTTGAAGTCAGGGATTGATTGGCTGCTGGTCCTTTGCTTCAGTGGTGTGTGTGTCTCAAGTGCCTGGAACGGAGCTGAGCACACAGCAGCAAGCCACAGACACCAAGTGAATAAATGAAAACCATCAAGATTATTCCAGAGAAAACCATCTTCAGTGGGATGTGTATGTTGCATGCATTTGACATTCTGAGTTAACTAATGCTTCCGCACAGGTCTTGCTTGCTTGCTCTTTTCTGTTAGTGACTGACAGATATAAAGAATCAAAAGTACAGACAGAAATAGCAACATGAAAAAACCAGAAACAATGCAGGCTCCAACCACTAAAAGTCATTCACAGGGAAGATATGTGTGTGAGGGTTTGTGGTCTTCTTGCCCCCAATTGGGTCAGGCAGTCCAACCATTTCTTGATGAAGAGTCAGAAGGCACTACATGGACAGCATTCAGTGTCGCCAGGCTTCTTACCATAAGGCAAGTATCTGGGCATTTGGGCTCACGTAAGAATATCCCTATTCAGTTTTGTGTTTGTGGCTTTTATATGCACCAGCATGGAGTATACTTACTCTCCCACTTGCTTTTGATTTGTGAGTTACTGAAAAACACTGTCAGTGCCACTCTGAAAACACTGGGCCCTGGAGTTCTGAAAAGCAAGACACCACATCATGTGCCAGGGCTCCAGTCCACGTGTCGTGTCTGGAAGAGCTGGGAGAGGAGCATTTTAACCAACCCAATCCTGTGTGAATGGTCAAGATGTTTCGATTACAGCTATGAAGCCCCTGCTTTCCAAATGGTTTGAGAGTGGAAGGGCCCTGTTTCTATTACACATATAACAGAAAGATCCAGTTTACTAAAACTTATGTATTTTTGTCGATCTTTTCAAATGTGCTAACAGCATTACACAACCAGGGAAGAGTTGCCAGATACAAGTGAAGCATGGCCACACCCTGCTCCCATGAGCATAGCAGTTTATATTGTAATGTCATGATGTGGCCTCAACTTCTTCACACAGTTCTGTGATTGAAAGTGACCTACAGTATGGGGGGGATCTCAAATACTATCGATGTACTATATCTGACCCAAGGTGGGCATGGGTGAGTACACTCTCTCTCCTATGGATGCCAGTCAGAACACACATACATGAACACACTCGAAGCTTCTATTTCCTCAGCTGCCAACGTAAGAGCAATGCCCACGATCAAGTTTCAGGGTATATAAGGAGACTTCAGGTTCATGCTGAGCTGGGTACCAAAAGAACACAGGCAATGCTGGCAAAGGGAAAGCCAGTGAGTAGCTGTCATTCCAGTGGAATAGGTTGTTACCCTGGAGCCAACTTAGAAGGGTGTGGGGAAGTGACGCCTCTTAGGCTTAGCTCCCCATCCCCAGACCCCTCCAACCTCCAGCCCCAAACCCCCCGAGAGAGCAGCCCAACCAGGCCTTGGGGAGGGGCAGGTGAAGTCTGGTCAGCCGGTACTCTGACATGACGTGCTTCCTGGTTCAGCCTCGAGACACCCTCCAACTCTGGTAACCCCTTTCCTGGGAGAACCCAAGACTGAGGCTAAGAACAAGAATGTGAACTGGACCAACCATACATACCCAGTGAGAATTCAGAGCAGGGCTGAGGTCAACTGCAGCTTCTCATACGTGCCAGGGGCAAAGGTAGACGGCTTCCTGAACGTCCCTCTTAATGAGGGGCAACGGCACGCCGAAGTGGGTAGGGGGAGGCGGAGCACAGCAACAGTGAGGTGACCTTGGGATGGGAGGTTCATGGCAGATGGCTTTTTATGCTTGTAGAATTACAAACACCTACAGGATTGACCTCAGGTATTTTACTTCATTCTCAAGAGACAGCGCATCCCATGAGGAGGCAGAGCAGCTGACCAAGTTCTCCCCACATAACTGCTAGAGCAGGGTTCAGATAGCTTAACAGCATGCTGGGAGCAGTGGCTGTTGGGTTACAGAACCTGCCATCTGAGTTTCCTGGTTCACTAGTGCCTTTCAATTCTGTGCAGTGGGGCATTCCTCCTTCATTGGACACGTATGACTGACAGCGTATGGGTGAGGCAGGAAGTCCAGCCAGAGAGGTCCTAGTAACTGGGAGGCTGGAGAAGAAGCAGGGCCATCTTGGTGCCTCTTGGTTATATAAGCACTCCCGGAGGTCCCAAGGCAGAGAAAAGATCCAGCTGGGTTCGTATTGTGCAACTCTAAGCTCTTGGGGGCTGAACCATGTAGACTTGGTGCTGGGTCCACACAGCCTCAGCACAGCAGAGGGTTCTGCCCACTTGGAAAAAGTCTACTTGCTGCCAGCTGGAGGGAAGAAATGAGAGTATGTGCCTTGCAAAGGTTGTGCTGAGGTAGGCAGAATTCTGAGCTACCTCCCAGGATTCCCACCCCTAAAACACTCCCTGAACAAGCCCTGGGATGTGTAAATGAGGCAGTCACTGCTGGGACAGGCTGTGTGACTTGGCAGCGCCAACTTTAAAGAAGACATTAGCCCAGATGAGCTGACCTCATCGAGTAAGCTCCTCCTGGACATGTGGGGCTGAAGTGTGAGAGACATTTGGCATGGGGATCTTCTCAACTGCAGTTCTGGACACGGGGCCAGACTTGTGGGGATCTCCAGGGCTGAGGGGTGCTCAGAGCTGGTGGAAGCAGGGCACTGGGATGCCAGTCCCTCAACCGCAGCAGCTGAGCTTGATGAAGGGCCTGCGTGAGTCGGGACATGTTTCTCCCTAGCAAGGCCTCAGGATGATAGCTCCGCTGACACCCCGACTTCAGCCCTGCTGAACAGAGACCCCAGTCATGCTGTGTGCTGGCTTATGGCCCACAGAATGGTGAGCTGATGAAAGGATGCTGTCTGAAGCTTACAGGAGATGAGTACATATTTATGGGATGGGCCACTGTAGAGATGAGGGCTCCGAGTCTTGGCAGCCAGAGCCTACATAAGTAAGTGTTCACTTTATGCCGGGCCCTGCACTGTGCAAAGGGAAATGCTCCCACCAGATTCTCCTAACCCCCCACACATGAGTATTGTCATTTTCCTGCACTTCACAAGGGAGGTACAGAAAGCCTGAGGAATGTGTCCATAGTTGAACTCAGGGTGGGGACGAGCGGTGTGAAACAGGTAACTGGAGTCCCTGTCTAGCACTCAGAACCTCCGTAACAAAATTGCGTCCTGTACCGTGGAGCCCTGGCAAGTCCACACAACGGTGTGGTGAGAGGCATGGAGGGAAGTCACAGGAACGATCCTCCCTGACACCACCTCCAGCGGTGCAGAGAGCAGAGTCCCTGTTTTAGGAACGATCCTCACTGACACCACCTCCAGCGGTGCAGAGAGCAGAGTCCCTGTTTTAGGAACGATCCTCACTGACACCACCTCCAGCGGTGCAGAGAGCAGAGTCCCTGTTTTAGGTATGGTGCTCTGTCTCCCATCCACACTCCGCACTGCGAACAGTGGATTCTGTGAAGGTGCCGGGACCACAGTGTGTAGTGTGAGTCACCTCTTCCTTGCTATGGTTTGGCGTCTTAATGACTGTTTGAGGCAACGACGCTAAAGTAGCCCTCAATTTCCCCATCTTTCCTAGTTGTGGCAAGGGTATTTATACATAACACGAGGGAGGCAGCATCGGTTTCCTTGGTATAAAAATGATCTCTCCTGTTGCTCTGAAGGCATGATTCACTTTACTGGCAAATTACCTCATAAACTGAAATGTTCACATAATCTAACCCCACCCAACCAAACACAAAATAAGTATCTGCTTGGGGTAGACTCCTGTGAAGGAGAGCCCCTGCCAACCCCCCCCCCCAATTTTTGCAGTTCCTTTGGTGTGAAGAGCACGCAGCTGCAGGATGCAGGCACTAGCCACATGCAGCAAACTGGTCCATGACTTCAAATCAAAGCTCTATCGACTTCAGAAACAGTGCGAGTCCCACTACTGGATCATCCATGTGTGACTGATGGAAAGGCTTCAGGGATGAGGGAGACTGTGTCCCACCTTGCACGACAAGGGGATAAAAGAGCCATTCACAAGTCACCACAGCATATTAGGAAAGGACCACACCCCTGGCACTTGGGATCTTCCGTGACTTCCCATCTCTGGTATGGCTTGTTCAGGTAAGTCCCAGGCCGAGACACTGCAACGTCTGTTGCTCCTGTACAACTCACAGGGCCTGGAGCTTTGAAAGCACGCAGTGGAAGAGAGAGCGAAGTGTGAGACCCGAGGGTGAGCGAGCGCAATACTGCTGTCAGCCGGCCAGGGGCTGGATGGGGTCCCAAACCTAACCGGCCAAATGATGCTTTAGCACCAAACCACGGAAGGGCTCCAGGAGGGGGAGAGATGCTTGTGCCATTTGCTTTGGATCTCCGAGTTGACAGGACTGTGAAGTTGCTGATACTAATCAGGGTGTTTTAACCCTGTCTATATGAAAGAATTGCGGTGGGGGCAGGATACCCCGCCTTCCCCAATTCTTCCAGACCACAGGACAGTTCCTTTGGTTAATACCTTTACATATTACTTCATGTACTTAAAGTGTGGCCCAGTGGGTTCTTAAGGCATCACAGAGGCACCACCATGGCCATCTCAGTCCAGAACATTTTCTTCATCCCCAAAGAAAGCCCTGTGCTATAAAGCGGTTGCTTGGCCATCCCTACCTTCCCGACAATCCCAAAACTACCACAGCTTTCTACAGATTTGCCTATGCTGGATATTTTTTATGGATTTAATCACACAATACACGACCTTGGTGACTTTCTCTTTTTCACTAGGCGTAAAGCTTTCAGGAGTCATTCATAATATAATATGTATTAAAGTATCATCCTTTTATCACTAAAAACATGCCACTATATGGCTATATCACACAGTGCTCTCATCCATTCTGCAATTCTTAGCTACTTCCCCTTTTGAATAACTCTGTTATGAACATTTATGTACAAGTTTATTACAAATATGTATATATATTTAAATGAATTTATGACAAACCAATCAGGTGGGAAATGGGAAAAAACCATTGGTTTCTCTCTCTCTGTCTCTGTCTCTCTCTCTCACACACACACACACACACACACACACACACACACACCCTCTGAAACTTAAGGGAAAATACCACTTTCCATAGTCATCAGAGAAACAGTTTAGATTAGTAAGACAATGTCTTTCTGAACTCACAGATTAATAGTCTACTTAACAGTGACTGACAGTTCCTCGAAATGAGTATGCTCTTGCACTGCTGTGGAGATTGGGAATTAATATAGAAAATTTTGATAGGGGCCTTAAAATCAGGCTTGCCTTTTGGCCTGTGAGTCTGTGCTAGGATACTTTATGAAACGCTGTTAATGATCTGGGAGACTGGAAACACACACAGCGTTTAATGAGAGGGTGGTGAGTATATAAGGCATGCCCACGAGAATGCTAAGCAGAGAGGAAACCGGAAATGGTCAGGACTGTAAAGCCAGGGCACCGTGTGCGCCTGAGAGGCACCGTGGCATTCCAGCTATGAACGGATGCCTGGAAAGTGCTTTGGGGAAAGGGGGCAGGCTAAAAGTTACTGCAGGTGCAGTGTCACGGCAAACGTGCTTTCTTAGTTTCTGATTTTATTTCTCAGATTGTCTACAGTGAGACTGTGCCATGAGAATGCACCATTTTGAAAATGAGACTGAGTTGTCTTTATTCTTTCATAGGAAATACCCCTTTTGTTTCACTTCCCGGTTGAATTTGTACGTAAGTTGAACCGATCATACCTTAACGAGGCATAAAACTGGAGAAGGAAGGGTACAGCTAATTCAAAGCATATTAAGAGGCATTGGCAACTTCTGGAAGGCACAAGAGCTAACCTGTCGAGAATGTGTTCCCTAGCCCTCAGCGGGAAATGAGGGCTGTCAGAGAGCAGGTGGTGGGAACCCGCACACACAGCCCCAGAAACCTTAGTGAGGTGGCTCAAGCAGAGCCACTTAAAGTCAAGCTTGGGGAACACAGGCAGACCCGGGCAGACAAGGTCAAGACCAAGAGTCGGGGGACGGAAAGCAGCTCTGAGTCCTAGGCCCCTGGGGAACCCACCCAATTAGGAATGACAGCTCTCAAGCAGGCAGCTCCTGGAACTGCGTGCTCTGGATGAGGGACTGAGCTGTGCTGAGCCGCGGCACTGGCCAGCCCTCAGAAGAAGAGGACACCAACCAGCACACGGCTCTCTGGCTGCTGGTGGAGGCAGGGGATTTGTCTGTATGCTTGCGGTGCTCACCCTTTCCTGCTGGCACAGTCAGCTTCTGAGCCATGATTCCTTGAACCCTGGTAGAGTGCAGCACAGTGAGCACCCCTGGCTTATGCGACTTGAAGCTCTTCTGAAACATGAGCTGTCCACCGGGGACATCACTTCTCACTGCTGATGTCCAGCCAAGTGCGTTTCCACCTTGTCTGCCCATGGGAAACAACCGCAGGAAAACCAAACAAAGCCATGGCTTCTTTTCACAGACCGGCACAGGGAAACAGGGAAGCCAGTGCCCCATCTGGGTCTCAGTGACGAAGCCGGGCTCTGGCTGAGGGCCAGGGGTCACAGAGTCACCTGGCATAGACACAAGCAAACACAACAGCACAAAGCGGCTGTCTGAACAGGATCGTCAACCTCCTCTTGTTGGGAGGAGAATTAGAGTCCGGGAGGTTCCCTCTCAGGCCAAACAGAAACCCATTCTGCAGATCCTTCCAGGCGCCAGGGAGGTTCCTCTCCAGAAGGTTCTGCATGAGCCGTAGCCTTCCAGAAAACAGCGGATTCTTTTTCTTCTCTTAAATTCAATAGCTCAAGTCAAGATCCATCTCTTAAAGAAGCAGATGGAGGGTGGGTGAGACAGCTCAGTGAGTAAACACGGTGTTGTTGTTTTGCTGCAAAGCTCACCGATCTGAGTTTGATTCCTGCTGGAGGGATCTGAGTTTGGTTCCACTGCTCCCCAGTTGTCTGACTCTGCATGCATGCCATGGCTTGCGCAGAACCCCTTCCCCATGCACATGCTTGTCAGGCAAGGGGTGTGGTTTCCACATCGCCCCTTTGCTCTGAAGCCTGGTTATGGAAACAGAGGCCCAGCAGAGCCTGCTGGCCTCCGGCTTTGAGGTGAACATGGTCGCCATCTGCACTGCAAGTGTGGGACAGAGACAGGCCTCTCTTCTCAAGCTGCAAGGCACACAGCAGCACAGCCTCTGCAGCCTGGCAGTGATGCAGAGCTTCAAAGCTTTGCGGCAGCTACTTTGCTGTGCATGCTGATAAACCAGGCAGTCAGAAAATACACTGCTCGGATTCCTGAATTCCTGTGCCTGCTATCGAGGCCTAAGAACAAGTAGCAGCAGAGACAAAGGAAGCAGAGGGTGGACACTAGCCAGCCGCCTCCCACCTCCTCACGGTGCAGAGTCTGGGAGGAAAGCAGGCTGCTCTCTGCCTTCCCTGAGTTGCCTCCCTGCTGAGGAGCCTAAGAGCTGTGCTGAAGCGGAGTGCCTGGCTGGAGACTCAGGGAATTAAAGGAGGGAGGAAAGAGCATGGGGCCACCAGCAGGCAGCCAGCGCTGGTTCCCAGCAGCCCTCAGAAAACAGTCTGCAGTGACAAACTGGCTCCTGAGGAAGGAACTGGTGCCACCCCAGCTCACCCACTAATGGCATGCCTGACAAATCCTCTCAGCTCAAAAACAAAACAAAACAAAACAAAACAACAACAAAGAAAGACGTTTACATGAATTCTGATGGGGAAGTCCTGTGTATATGTCAATAAAGCACTGTTGGCCAATAGGGAAGCAAGATACGTGGGACTAGGAGTCGAGGAGGACTCTGGGTAGGAGAAACACAGAGAGTCAAGATGTAACTGCCATAGGGATAAGAAGCCTGGAAAGTTTTCCAGTAAGAGAAATATAACAATTATGGGATAAATATTTAATTCAGAGCTAGCTAGTAAGAAACAAGCAAGGCCAACAGCTTCATAATTAATACAGCGTCTTGCATGTTATTTGGGGACTACAACGCGGCAGAGCCCATGTGACTGGCGGGTGATAAACCAAAGCAGCTAGCAAGGAAAAGCTTCCCTTTACAGAATTCAAAAAGAAAGAACAAATGTTTTATGAGCTACCACACACTCGTACACTCTATTGATTAAACATTCATGGTAAGGGAATCTAGCAGTGATTTTACTTGACATACTTATTATTATTCATTTTTGTTATTACTATTATTATCAGTGTTGTCTTACAGAATAATTTGGAGCCTAGGGAATTCTGGTATCAGATAGGATTGTTCAAGACCTGGAAGAATACAATTTTGGACAAGCATGGTGGTGTACATCTTTAATCCCAGCACCCCAAAGGCAGAGGCTGGTGAATCTCTGTGAATTCTGAGGCCAGCAAGTTCCAGGACAGTCAGAGCTACATAATAGAGAAGTCCTGTCTTAAACAAAAGACAAAAATGACAAATTTTTTTTGTTTTTTGTTTTTTGCGAGACAGGGTTTCTCTGTATTGTTTTGGAGGCTGTCAGTCCAGCCCGGCCTCGAACTCACAGAGATCCGCCTGCCTCTGCCTCCCGAGTGCTGGGATTAAAGGCGTGCGCCACCACCGCCCGGCAAAAAAAAAAAACGACAAAATTTTTTAAAATTCCCCAAAGAATAGTTTTGACAATCCTGAGGCCCAAATCCATCTCTGGTAACAAGTGAGTCACAGAAGAGGCACGGATGAGAAAGAAATGTGCAGCAGGCTGTCGAGCATCCAGAGAAAGGTGCAGCAGGCTGTCGAGCCTCCCACCAGACAGCCCTGCCCACTCCACAGCGGCAGTTTCAGGCAGGCCCTACGGCCACACAACTGAAGGCCAAACTTTCCGATCTCCTTCTATCTGGCTGCTGCCGTGTCCCCTTATCTGGTGGACTGATTGTGAGTGGCTGTGATGAACCCAGGGTCTTTACCTTTTAGGTGTCTTTTGGGTGCCTTCCCCCTGCCTTCTTACCTCCTGTGGCACAGTCGGTGTATGTGGTGCTGGCAAATCAGGCTGAACAGACAGAAGATGCCAGCCCATGAAAGAATGGCTCATGATCAAGACAGCAAGAACCTTGGACAGCCTTATTCACCCTAAATCACTAGCTCTAACCTTCGGGCGAGGGAAGCTTGAATATCTGTCATGTGTGAGTCCTTGTATTTAATAGGGGCAGATAGGGAGTATGGACAGGATAAGATCTTTATTAACAGGCAGCCTGAATTTAGACATAAGGGAGTAAGGAGGAAGTGAAGTGAATGTAACCTATGGAAGTCAAGCCCAGATGTGCTGGGCACATACCCCTGTCCCTCCACCACTGGCCCCCGAGCTCCTTTGAGAACGATGGTGAATTATTTCAACATCTCAGAGGACAACGCTTCTTGCACTTTAAATAGTCTCCTTTAGTTCTCAAGGCAACCACGCCCAGGATTTCAGGTAAGGAGCATTGGGCTCACAGAACTGAAGTGCTTGCCTGCATTACCTAGTGTGTAAGACTTGGATCTGAGTCTGCGTTACTGCAGTCATATGCTCTACACAACACACTGCACTGTCTCTGAAGTGCACACTCTGCATTTAGACATTTCCTAGGGACAGGTGGGTTGCTCCCCAAGTGTCTACGACATCTTAGCTTCTTAGTATCAGGCCCTTGCTTTAGGGAAGGGATGGAAACAATGGCATTAGCCAGTTTAAAGGATGTCGAGTGACTGTGTGGCCTGGAGTATGTCATTTTACCACCCTGGAGCCTAGTTCCTCACTGACGAGCTTGCTAGGGTTTGTGTTGATGCTGACACTCCCAAAGAAGCCAGAGCCTCTCTTCACAGATTCAAGCAGAAGCACGGAGCCCACAGACCTGTACAGCACAGCTATGTCCCTAAGCTGAACCTCTGGGTCATGAGGACTTATGCAGTGACATGCTGATGGGTCTACTCTGGCTGTCAGTGCTAATGCGCCCTGCTGAGCTCACTGCCTCTGCAGTCTGTGACCTCACCACCTGTGCTAGGCTGAAGGAGTCCTTTCAACTGCAGTTTCAGAAGACCTCACAGGACCATGTTGCTAGTAGGAAGGACAGCTCCTGGTCTAGCTCAATGGCTCCTGCACCTACCTCTTCCCTTTCTCCGGGAGGCTCTGCCCACTACTGACTGGTTCTTGAGAGATTGCTACCTACAGCTGCTCTTCTGAGCTCAGATGAGGAAGCAAGAAAGAAAACAGTAACAAGGAAATTCCTCCATCCCATCCCTTAAACAAAAGATACCCAGAAATCACCATGGTAACAAATCACCAGTTCTCTGGGGCTTCACTTCTCTTGGGTTTTGTCCTTCCGCCCATACCCTTGTATCTGCATTCACTGCTCCCAGCCTTTACTCAGCGAACACTTTTCCGTGACAGGCACTGTGCAGGTGAGCACGGTCTCTGCTCTCGAGGAGCATACAAACACTCAAGAGGGAGACAGACAGGCACGCCGATGGCCTCAAGTCAGGAAGTGACGTAGGCCACAAGCTCAGAGAGCAAGGGTGCCTCTGGAAGCAAGGACACCACACTGGAGAGCACACAAATGCCACAAGGCTCTTGTGCGGCTGTAAGAGGCCGTATGGCTGGTT
The DNA here is from genome assembly GCF_017639785.1 of Mesocricetus auratus. Classification (NCBI taxonomy): domain Eukaryota; kingdom Metazoa; phylum Chordata; class Mammalia; order Rodentia; family Cricetidae; genus Mesocricetus; species Mesocricetus auratus. The sequence continues at coordinate 4,311,195 of NW_024429199.1, forward strand.
TACTTTTTGTTCTTATTTACAGAGCGTGCAGGCATGTGCCAGGCCAGCCTCACGGCGTCTCTGCTTACAGTTGAGTGGACCCGAAGCAGGCAGTGCGAGAGTGGGGAGGCAGCAGAAGCAAGATCGTACGTGCTGATCTACCGTACTGTAGTTGTACTCTCAGCCACACACACATCGCCCCCTCTGAGCCATCGACAGCCCCGTGAGCTGAATTCTGGCAGTGTCACTATTGTATGCCAATGGCACCACTATGTTACAGATGGGGAGGTCAGCGCCAGGGACGTCAAGTGACCTGGTAGTAGGCTCCACAGCTAGTGTGAACCGGATCTTAAACAAGACTTGGCCGAATTTAAGACCTACCCTCTTAACCATGGGCTAATAAGCCCAAACATTTGTACATTACCCAGCCGATGGCTATTCGGGACTTTGTGGGAGGTAAAGTGGGTCATGACGGACACATATTGAAACCTGGGAGACAAGAGCACAGAGGAGCCAGTCAAGAGGCCAGGGTGGGAGGACTGTGTGTAGGCGGCCGACAGAGATTCGGCTAAGTGAGATGTGACTTCCTAAGCTGGACAAATGACTCCATCCATTCTAGCCACCCAGCTATGCATAATTCATACCTCATAAATCATCCAATGACAGCAAAGTGGTAGCTTCTGCTGTATGTGAGAATGAAGATCTGAAACCATGGATGCCTGCAGAAGTGACTTACTATGGGCTTGTGTAAGTTCCATTACTGGAGATCCTGCACTAAAAGAGCCCTGTGATCATTTGGGGCTGTTAGGAGTGGGGGCTGGAAGCTTGTGCAGCTGTGTAGGTGGCAGCTTCAACGCGGTGAGGACGGGTAATAGCAGATACATATCTGCAATGCAGGGCATCAGAGAGAGATACCAGCACCCACTACAAATTCATGGGCCAGCTGCTACCCGGCAGCAGATTGGTATCTGGGGTTACAAGTCTAAGGGTCCACCACCCTTCTCTATCTGCAGAGACTGCTCCGTTGGGTCAAACAGGAACACCATTATCACAGTACACAGGAGGCAGCCACTTGTCAGTTCTGCATGGAATACACAGTTCAGTTTTCAGGTATGACAGGCAGCTGTGCTCACATACAGTCAGTGTGCTCAGAGGATGGGGACTAGCAAGAGTTATCACGTGACCGTTCAGGGAAGCAGTGCTTTGTCTCAGCATAAAACAAACTGGTCTGCTCCCAGGAACATGTCTTACAAGACCCCAGGTGACAGTGACCAGACTGTGGCTTTGTGTTCTGCTCCAGTGCTAGTTCAATGCCACCCAGACAGATGGAGCAAACAGTAATAGTGTACACTTGGAACAAGTCAGGCAACAGTTTTGTAATACTTCTCTCTGGTTGTAGACTATCAGATCAGGTGGTTAAAAAATGGTCCCACGTACAATAGTCTAGTCCTTGGTGTCTCCTATCCCCAGGCTTGTCTTTCACACAGATGTCAGTCCCCAGATGCATACCTCCTTTCTCTCAAGATCTAAATTTTCTCCATGGAGTCTACTCTAAAACAACAATGTTGCTAAAAACAGTGGCTCTTTACAACTCTTGGGACAGAAAGATAATGCCATGCCCTGCTTCTTCTGGCTTCTTGCTCATTTTTTTTCTTACTTTGCCAGAATACTGCAACTGTTTCTGTGGCATGCTTACTGGTTACCCGCCTTCTATTCTTCCTTTGCTATTTCTTTTTTTTTCCCCCTCAATATATGTTTTTATTTAAATTAGAAACATGAAGGCTTCACATGTCAATTCCAGCTTCCTCTCCCGCCCCTCCTCCCTTGTCCCTCCACCAGCCCTCCCAGCCCCCCACCCAATCCCCACATCATTTCCCAGGGAGGGTGAGGCCCTCCTTGTGGGGATCTCCAGAGTCTGTCATTTCATCCAGGGCAGGAGCAAGGCCCTTCCCCATGTGTCCAGGCTGAGAGAGCATCCCTCTGTTTGGAATGGGCTCCCAAAGCTCATTCATACACCATGGTAAACACTGATGTACTACCTAAGGCCCCAGTGATTTCTGTGGCCTCCTCACTGATACTACACTCGTGGAGTCTGGATCAGTCCCCTGTTGGCCTCTCAGCCATCAGTCTGGGATTCAAGAGCTCCCCCTTATCCAGTCAGCTGTCTTTGTGGGTTTCACCATCATGGTCTTGACCCCTTTGCTCATCACTCCTCCATCTCTGTCACTGGGTTCCAGGAGTTCAATTCAGTGTTTAGCTGTGGGTATCTGCCTCTGCTTCCATCAGTCCCTGGATGAAGGTTCTAGGATGGCGTATAAGGTAGTCATCAACCCTGTCATCAAGGAGGGGCTATTAATGTAGTCTCTCCACTACTGCTTAGTTTCCCAGTTGGTGTTATCCTTGTAGATCTCTGGAGATCTTACCAGTGTCATCTCTCTCCTCAAGCCTATAATGACTCGATCTATTATGGTATCTCTCATCCTGCTCTCCTCTATTCTTACCTCGACTCAGCCTTCCTGCTCCCCCATACCCTCTTCCCCCCTCCTTTGCTATTTCTTTTGTGCTCCAAACGTTTGACTCTTTAAGCTAAAACCGTAGCTTCAAATTTCTCCTCTTTGTTTTGACTGTTTCTTCTGGACAGAACAAATGCATACACTTTTATCTTCTCTTTGTGGTACTGGAAGTCTTCGGCCTTCCTGTCAAAGCCAGGTGACAGAACTATCACCTGTTTTCCTTTCTTTCTTAAATAAAGACTCATTATAAATAACAAGTACACACACATAAATCCCACCTGATGTTCAACCTAAACTTAACATCTCACCTGACTTTCGGCCTAAACGAAACACCACACCTGCCACAAACTATCATCCTTCATTTCAGTGCTGTAATTCCAACCTAAAGAGGCCATGCATGGTATAGGCAGGATTTTCAGTCTCTAGTACGAAGTGCTTGTGAATATGTGGAATGAGGAAATTCATGCATGCAGGACGGTGGTGGTGCACATCTTTAATCCCAGCACTAGGGAGGCAGAGGCAGGCGGATCTCTGTGAGTTCAAGACCAGCCTGGTCTACAAGAGCTAGTTCCAGGACAGTCTCCAAAGTCACAGAGAAATCCTGTCTCAAAAAACCAAACTAAACCAAAACAAAACAAAAAAGGAAATTCATGCACAGCACTAGCATCATGTACACTATGACAGCTCTGGAAAAGCAACTTCATGTCTACTGAAAATGAAGTTGACCTTTTCTACAGACACTCTATTCCTAGGCATAGACCTAGAGGAAACGTGGTTAATGAAGCAGGGAATGTGTGCACTACCTAGGATAAGGCCTAGGAGAACGAGGAGCCGTCCTTTTCCATGGCCCATTGGTGCAGTCCCCAGAAAGCTCACTGAAATAGTTAAGGAGCTGGATGGTATTTCCCTGTAGGCTGTTGGTCCAGGCCAGAGGCTGTTCTTCCTTCCCAGTGCCTGGCTGCTGGGGAGGCTTAGCTCGGAGAGGAGGTTGGGGCACAGGATGGGCACATCATCAAACAGGCCTGAAGTGTCCACGCAGGCTGGGTACCCTTCAGCAAACACTCCCCAGTGTCCACATGGAGTGACACTATGGCACATGTCAGAGCAAGAGTAACCCTCTCTTCCTGCCTCCACTGCTTTGCCTCTTCCGGCTCAGGTTATGCGACACTGGCCGCTTATCACCCTCACTCCCACCCATGTCTCCTGCTAAGAACATCTCCATCTCTAAGAGAACAACTGCAGAGGCCCACAGTTGGCCAGAGAGACTCCCTGTTAGGTCCATTCCCCAGGATTCTACCTTGGAACTGAAATACCCTCAGTGCAAAGAGCTGATCACCATGGGGCTATTGTTCTTTAGGTTTAAAAGTATCTCCAAGGTGTCAAAAGCTGTGCAAGTTCCACTGGGCACCTGGCACCTGTCCTGTCACTCAGCACCAGTAACATATGGAGGGTGGAGACAGTTTGTTCAAATTGTTAACCAAGAGCAGATTCTGGCAAGACGCCTATGTGGGGGAGATGCTGGGCCTGGTAAGAGGAAACCGAGGTAAGGAGATGACGGAAATGCAAACGGAGTCTGGTATGGTTTCAGGGAGGTCACACAGTGCATTAACACACACTCAGTCCCCATTCCATGGCCTGCCAGCACTCTCCTCCCACGTGGGGAGCTGTCTGATGACTGCCCAGCCTGTACTTCCAAGAGGCCCCGCCTGACGCTTCATTAGTTGAAGCTGCAGGTAGGAGGGGGATGTGAATAATATTCCAGCTCCTCTCCTGCAGTTTTAAGACACGGTCACTTCCATGCCTCACTTTTCATTCTCCCAGGTTTTCAGAAGGCAGAAGGCCATGACTGAGAGGAAGGTTAGGGAGGTGGGAAAAGCGTCACCAGCTGCCTCACTGTAAAATGCGGATCATGGACACCGAGGCTCCACCATTCGCAAGCAGCCTTGTAGAGGCAACTGCTACCTGACTATCTCTGTTGTGAAGGGGAAGGGATGGCTGGGCCACGTGGCACAGGCACACCTGTACTCCCAGGGGCAGGAGGACCACAAGTGCATGGCCTACCTGAGCTACAGAGATTGAACTCAAGTCCAGCTGGACAACTTGGTGAGAGCATGTTTCAAAAACAACCACGCAAAACCACAAGGTAAAGAGCTGAAAGCAGAGTCACTGGTAGAGGCTTGTCTAGCATGTGACGAGGCCCTCAGTGTCTTTAGATGGCTCAAATTAACAGACATCTAGAGCATTATCTAGTCACACAGAGAGTAGACACCAGCAGACATGTGTATGTGAGGACAGTCGTGCTGGAGCCCACGTGTCTTCCTGTTGGCAGAGTGAACCTGTCCGTCCTGTGTACCAATGAACCCAGAGCCTTCCTGGTCACCTGGAGATAGGTAGATATCTATCTAGCCGTCTATGATAGATAACCAGCCATCTCTTAAATCTCACGGAATGAGTTAATTACACTGATAACAACATGGGTTGTTGTGATAAAAAAAAAAAAAAACTAAACTAAAAAAGAAATTAAGAAGGGGATTACTGTATTTCTGCCTAACACATTTGATCTCATTTCACCAAAGAACCTATCCTTTTACAAGAGCAATTATTACCATGGGACTACTGTCCTACAAGGACACCTCTGCCCCTTTAAAACAGTATTTCCGTGTGTAGCCCAGATTGGCCTGGAACCCTTGGCAATTTTGCCTCTGCCTTCTAACCTCTGAGACCACAGGCATGAGCCACCACATCTGGCTAAGACTCATTCTGTTGTTTTTCTAAGACAGGGCCTCACTGTGTAGCACCTGGTGACCTGGAACTTGTGGCAGTTCTCTTGCCTCTGCCTCCCCGGCACTGGGATTACAGGTGTGTGCCACTGAGCCAGGCTAATATATTTCTGGTGTACTTTTTGGGAGGTAGTGGTAGAGGATTGCTTATCTTTCAACATGAAAAATCTCATTTGCATTGTATCATCAAAGGGCCAGTTTCAAAGTTCACCAAACAGAAGGTGTCCGAAAATGGTCAAAAGAATAGCCCATGGTGAACAATGCCTTGGGGAACTGAGAGAGAGGCTCCAGGAAAAAGAGGGGGCCTTTACCTCAGGTGCATTTTGTTCCCTGGATATTTCCTGGACATGATTCCTCGCCTCCTGTGCCAAACATTTACACTCAATTCATGATACATGTTTGTTTTGCTGAATGTCAGATCACAGCTATAGAACCCAATCCGGTCAGTGTGTCCTGAATCTGGATATGGCCTTCTGCCTTGCTTTCATGCTTTCTCAGGTACAATCTATAGTACGTGTCAAGCAATTGAGTTTAAATTGGTCTGCCCTGAGAAAGTTCTGGGAAAGGGTTGTTTTGTTAATATTTACTATGTGATTATTGACATTTGTTTACATGTTTTTCTGAACCCGTACAATCTCCCTTGGTTCACGGCTTTCTTTGTTACATCTGTGTATAAAAGTGCACTGAAACTGAAGTCAGGTTGTCTACAGCATTAGCCTGGAATCCTCCCCATTCTTTCATGTCCTCAGGTCCCAGGTTCAGCAGACAAGATCTGCACAGGTCGGCTGAAAAGTCAACAGAAGGTACTAAGACGAGTGACATTCTGTATGAAATAAGATGATTTTAGCTAAATATCAATGTTCAAACAGACCTTCCAGAAGCTCCTTTCTGACAACTGACAGCAGAGAAGAGTAAATGGATCTCAGGGTGGAGGGTTATATCTGTGCCCACTCTTCTTAAAGCCACAAACAGCATTTTGTGAACCCTGGCATGCTGGGCAGAGTCCTTGTGGCCTGGGATGATGTGCAGTCAGAAACTCAAGGGGAATCAGGACTATGTGGGTTTGCAGCAGCCCCCTTTGAACTCTTCAGGGATGGCTTCTGTGGCTCCTTGAAGGATCCTCAGCCTCTCCTCTCTCCAACACAAGGCATGTCCACCTCTAATCTGACCTCTCTGTCATTTGGAAGAGGCTCAATGACCTCCACAGACCCTGTGCTGTGGAACCCATTGGTCCCTCATTTCTGTGGACAGGCCACCATCTCAGTCATCGTACCAAGACAGGCTTGGCCGTCTTCACCTATGGAGGGACCACAGGGAGCCAGATTACACTGGACTACCCAGAGGGGTGTGGCTCTGAAACTCTGAGTTCAGAGTTTGAATTGTGGCTTCTTCTGCAGCACAAGTTCTTGCTAACCATCAACCTACAGAACTTTGTGCTAGACATCTGTTTGCCATGGACAGGCTCTACAATTACTGATGAAAAGGGAAAGGGACATAGGAAAACTCAGTTCATTTATAAGTCAACAGAGGACCTGCAGGGGTGGTTCTGGTTGAGTGTTGTGACTGCTTGGCTAGTTGACACCTAGCAGAAGCATGAGAGCCTATGTTATGATGATACATGCTCTGTGCATGAGAGGTTCGGGCAATGCTCCCAAGACATGGCTTCTGTGTTGCTTTTGTTTTCAATTACATGCTGAAAAACAGCTAAAAGGCTGCTGGTTTCTGGGTGGAAACCAAGAACTAGACAGGGGCAATATAGAGAAGGGAATCAAAACAGAGAAAAGAACTAGTTGGGCAGTCTTTTTGAGTCTGGCTAATTTCTTTTCTTGTTAAAGCAGCTACAACTGCTGGGTATGGATGGTATACACCTTTAATTCTAGCACTCAGGAGGCAAAGGCAAGTGGATCTCTGTGAATTCAAGGCCAGCCTGGTCTACAAAGTGAGTGTCAGGACAGCTAGAAACCCTGTCTCAAACAAACAAACAAACAAACAAACAAACTAAACAACAACAAAATCTCAACCAACCAACCAACAAACCAACCAACCAAAAAACAGCTCCAACTACATATAACTTTCAGTCCGCAAGTTTTTCTGGGAATTGAACAATCTGATTAGAATAGCGGTGGTGGCTATGGAAATCAGTATGGAGATTCCTCAGGAAAATGGGACTCAGTCTACCACAAGACCCAGCAATTCCACTCTTAGGCATATACCCAAAAGATGCTCATTCACACAACAAGGATGTCTGTTCCACTATGTTCATAGCAGCATCATATGTAATAGCTAGATCCTGGAAGCAACCTAGATGCCCCACAACTGACGAGTGGATAGAGAAAATGTGGTACATTTACACAATGGAGTACTACTCAGCAGAAAAAAACAATGGAATCTTGAAATTTGCAGGGAAATGGATGGTACTAGAGGAAACCATCCTGAGAGAGGTAACCCAGAGACAAAAGACAAACATGGTATGTACTCGCTCATGGGATTGACATGTGAAGCATTCTTGTTTCTAATTCAAATAAAAACATTACAAAAAATAGCGGTGGGGGGGGTATGAGGAAGCAGTGGGCAGTTGATCACTGTTGGGGTAAGAGGATTAGGCTAGTGACACACTCAAATTCAAATGGACCACATGGATATCCCACCCAGAACAAGTGAGCTAGACCAGGGAACACATGTGGCATGGCCATCGTGAGGCCAGTGAAGACAAAGGCAGGTAAGACAACAGTCTCAAAATACACCTGTCAGTGACAAACATGTATCGAGGACCTATTATCTGTTGTATATCTGTGTTCAACATTTACTTGAGAATGAAGAATGGGCATACAGGATGATAAGATGTACAACCAAGGTAATGGTACTAGGAAAGAGAGAAGCAAAACAAAACAAACAACAAAAGATTCAAGCCCAGAAACAAATTATCACTTCTTGGTCTCCAGAGATGGCTTTGCTTGGCTCGCTCTGGGCTCAGCCTTGGGAAAGTTATCAGTTGAAGGTGTTAAGATACTGGAAAATGGCCATGAAAACAATTACTGATGAAATGAACTACCAGAGTCAGGAAGAAGTCTCCAAATGCATGCTATTCTTGGCCCAAGGCTTCCCCTGTTAGACATTATCCTAAGAACAAAAGTGTGTATGAAGAGCTGACAACCCTCACTTCAGTGCGATCCATGATAATGAAAAATTAGACATAATCTAGGCACTCACCCACAGGGGATTAACAAAATACATCAAACAGATTCCCATGCAGATGTTAAAAAGACCATGCGACAGAATGGTAAGATGTTCATGCTATGGCTAAGGGAAATAAATACACGAGTTACAAAACGGCAGTCAACTTTGGCAGATATTCTCCTCCTTGCCCTCAACCCCATCCATCCTCTACGTAACAGGAGACAGTTTTAAACTTACTTTCAGCCCCTCAGCACCTTGAACTATTTCTATCCCAGAGCACACAGTGGACGGATGCTGTATTGGGGTGTAACATGGCATGTATGGGATTAGTAAGTGGGTATACCTTCACAGAAAAGGGAGGACTAAACCAGGCAAGAGACCTGTAGTCCCACCCAGGTCCAAAGACATAAGAGCCCCGGGGCTTGCTGGCCAGTTAATGTAACTGTATCAGAGGGCTAGAAATATAGCTCAGTGACAACAACTGCCCAGCATGTGTGAGAGGTCCTGGGTTCAATAAAACATACATATACACAGAGGGAAGGAGGGAGGAGGGGGAGAGAGAGTGAAGGAGAGAGGAGAGGAGAGAAGAGAGAGGGAGAGATAGAGAGGGGGGAGGGAGAGAGGGGGGAAGGAGAGAGAGAGAGGGAGGGAGAGAGAGAGAAAGAGAGAGAGAGGACACTAATATTCTAATACTAACAACCTCCTTGGGCATACACACACATGTGAACAGCATGTCCCTCTACATACACACACAAAGGAAGGAGTGCAGCAAGGAAACAGTATAGAACATACTGAAATTCTGGATATTTCTAAGATTCTTCTTTTTCTTTATATTCATTTTCTTCAACAATACTTAAAAGACTTATTTTTATTTATGTGTATGTGTGTATGTGTGTGTGTTTGCCATGTGTGTGCAGGTGCCTTCAGAGGCCACGAGAGGGCATCAGATCCCCTGGAGTGGATGGTAAGTGGTTATGAGCTGTCTGATATGGGTGCTGGGAATTCAACTCTGGTCCTCTGCAAGAGCAGCAAACACTCTTAATCACTGAGTCATCTCTCCAGTTCCCATTAATGCTTTGTTTTGAGGTCACACAAATTAAGATTTTTTTCCCTCATTTATTTTTTTAGTGTGCTCATGCTAAGAAAATGCTATTACAGCTGGCCTGAGACTAGACAGCATAAACATAGAAGATCCTAAGAGCTGTTTGGTTTCATGTCCTTCCTCCTTCAGAGGGAAGGAGGTGAGGCTCAGCACAGGAGAGGGGAGGGGAGAGGAGGGGAGGGAAGGGGAGGGAAGGGGAGGGAGGGGAGGGAAGGGGAGGGAAGGGGAGAGGAGGGAAGGGGAGGGAAGGGGAGGGAAGGGGAGGGGAGGGGAGAGGAGCCTACTGGTTTCTGTAGTTGAATAAGTAAGGAACTCATGCAGTGGGATTTCCACTACACTAGTGGTTCTCAGACTTCACTGAAGTGACAGCTGCCTGGACAGCCTGTGAAAACACACTGTGTAGGCCCAGTTGAAACTTCTGATTCAGGAATAGGTATGAGGAGGAGCCTGAAAGCTGCATTCTAACATAGGTACTGGGGGAGGCAGTTGCTATTAGCTGAGGCTACACTTTAAACCCATTGGCTGTGTCACACTGCCTCTCAAGGCTTCCTTTAGTATTTCTGACTCTAACTGTAGAAAGGGTATTGATTGAAACCACAGCTCAAACCAAAGAATTCATAGGAAACCCTATTCTGCCCTCTCCCAGAAGTTCCTACTGAAGGCAAGAAGGGGAACAGGAAGGCCTACATTACTCCAGACATTGTGCTTGGGTGATCCCCATTTTATGTCCGTCTAAAGCTTTCCACTGCAAACCAACAAAAACAGTCTATACTCAGGGAGATTAGGGAACTCAGAGGAGATAATGGGATTAGTTCAAAGCTACATGACCCTCAAGTCCAAGCGTTTTCTCCAACTTTCATATTGAAATATGTCACCAGTGGCATTTAGAGTGTTCAATTAATGCCCCCAATGTAGAAACAAACATTTCCAAGAAATTGTAGTATGCCTGTGGTGGTTTGAATAAAGATGGTGCCATAGGTCCACAGGGAGTGGAACTCCTAGGAGATGTGGCCTTGTTGGAGTAGCTGTGGCTTTGTTGGAGGTGGTGTGTCACTATAGGGAGGGGTTTGAGGTCAAAGAAGCTCAAGCCTGTGTCACCGTCTCTTCCTGCTGCCTGTAGATGTAGATGTAGGACTCTCAGCTACCTCTCTAGCATTGTGTCTGCCTGTGTGCCCCCATGATGACAATGAACTAAACCTCTGAACTGTAATCTAGGCCCACTTAAATGTTTTCCTTTTTAAGAGTTGCTGTGGCCATGGTTTTGCTTCACAGCAATAAAACCCCAACTAAGACAACTTCATACAAGCTGGATATGTTGGCACATGCCTGTAATCTCAGTTGTTGGAGAGGCAGAGGGAAGACTGGATTATAAGAGTGTGGATGGTGCTTTGGCAATGTAAGGATAAAAAACATTTCCCCCCAGTAACTTGCATCCCAGCATGAAGATGATCCAAGTTGATACCTGGCTTATTTGTGCGGCAAGTGGTGGGAGGCAGACTTTATCATGGGTCTCAGCCTGTGGCACAGGAGGGAATCACACACCACCTGTGGGGGAGGACTCTAATGGGCGCTGTCACAGAACATGACTACCCACGCTCTGGGGGAAAGCCTGAATTGAAAGGTTAAAGCCAACTGCAAAGATGACACTGAAGTTCTGGGGAATGGCTCAGTTGGTAACAGACCCACAGAGCTCAAATCCTAGGACCCACAGAAGAGCCAGAACTCGTGGTGTGCAGCCTGAGAGTCTAGAGCTGAAGACATACAAGAAGGAGGATCCCTGAGCTCACTGGGTAGCCAGCATTCTAGCGTTTGATGAGTTCCACTGACACCATGTCTCAAAAAAACAAGGGGGAACTCCAGAGGAAGGATCTGAGTCTATCTCTCTGTACCACATACACGTGCACACACATACATCTGTACCTACATATTTATGCACACAGCATGAACCCCTGTGCATGGACACACACACACACACACACACACACACACGTTAGGAACATGCCATTTTCTAACAGGCAAAAGTAAACTAGAAATTGGTTTCTGCTTTTTACTCACTAAAATGAAGGAGACAAGAGGCCTAGGTGACAAAGTCTCGATACCTACAAATAACCACATAATCAATATGTTACAATTTGTCCTACACCATAATGGTCAGGCATGACCCCAACTTTGACAAAGTCCTGAGATCATGAAGAGACATGCCAATACCGTCTAACATTACACTGGAATTCAAATGGAGGCCAAGGTTAAATATTAACGGGTTTTTTGAGGAACACGAAAATAGTAATGTGGTTTTCTGTCCAGTCTCCCTGCATTTCTTCCTTCCCTCTGTGACCTTTCTTCACATGTGTTATTCCAGATTTCTGAAAGAGCTGCATGAATAGGTTTAAAGGGACACTTTCTGAGTGATTCTGGCTATGCCATCAGAGGAACAAGGGCTTCATACGGGATAGCTTACAGCTCATGTGATCAGCTTCCAGTGCCCTCTGCAAAGGGCCTTTGTGTCTCCTTCCCAGGAAGTGTGCTTCCTAACTGTGACAGTATGCCCAGAAAGACACAGAGGTAACCCTAAAGGAAGGTGAATGGAAAGAAGGAACAGGGCAGAGCAAATGGAAAACGGAGAGGACCTGAGATGGGTTCCTGAAAGCTGCGAAGATGACACTCCAATGGCCAGTTTGCAGACACACAGCTGTACATATGTCTAGGGTGTTGACTGGTCTTCTGTGCACAGCGAGTCCACGTGGTAGGTAAAATCCAGCCCCTTACTGCTTGGGGTGCTCTCACTCCCAGGATGACATGTGTTGTTTTATTATAGAAAAATGGGTACCCATGAGATCTTGGAATTAAACCTACCTCTCCAGTCAGCTCTGCACTGGCTGTCTAATGCAGACTCCAGGCTGGTATGTTTAACATGAAGCAGGACCAAGTCCTCTGTTCCTGGACTGGTCCCTTCTGAGATTCAGGGGAAGAGCCCTCTAGTCCTCCCCAGAGGCATGGTGCTGTTGCAGCTGAAGCACAGCTTTGGCAGCCAGGCAACCTACTGTTGTCAATCATTTGCTTTTACACTGACCCAGCAGAAACTGTCCTGTCCTACCGGCCTCAACTTTGGAGACAACTCTCTCTATCTGTATTAGTGCCCATGTCTGTGTCCTTGGCGGAGTTCACAAAAAGATTACATGTCTGCAGCGATGACCACTCTGCTTCTCCAGATTCTAGCGCCCTAGGCCTGGGTGGTTTTTGCAGAAGACAAAAGAATAGTTACTTGGCAGATGACACTCTTCGGGCCTTAGGGAAGCACTCAGCTGGAGAGATCTGTTTTCCTTGGAGTTCGGAAGTGCTTTTTCAGCAACTATTTGATCTTTCCTGGGAATTCACTCTTTTCCTCACTTTCCCAGGCTGGTGGGAACACATGGGCTCCGGAAAACCACCCAGCTTTTATCTCCTCACAGTTTTCTCATTTTGATAGGGACAAATGACACAAATTGGAATGTGAGTGAGATGTTGAGGAAAATGCAGGAAGGTGACTTATCTTCAGCAATGGCTGTGATACAGCCCTCCCCTCCCCTCCCTCCTTACATTGTTAGTGGTTATATTTTTGCTTTTTTCTTAGAACTGGGTAGGGATTTCCTCATGCCGAGAGGGCAAGGTAGAAAGCATAGGCCAGACAGTGTTGGAAAGAGAGAACCAACCAACTCCTGCAAGGCATGTCTCTCTCCCACCTGACGCTGCTGCACGCTTACATGCGAACACACACACACACACAGTAGAAAATATAAATAAACCAGTTGGGGAATGAATAAGCATGGTCCCTTACATGCGAACGCACACACACACACACACACACACACACACACACACACACACACACATGAACACACACACATACACACAGTAGAAAATATAAATAAACCAGTTGGGGAACGAATAAACACGGTCCCTTACAGAGTTCCAGAGATTTCTGTTTCCCTCACACTTCTCACGAGGCATCCATTTCTCATACAATTCTCAGAAAGCCTCCTGTCAACAGGAAACATTGTTTCTCACATATGAGTGACCTGTGGCTGTCTTGAAGTATCTCATACATGAAGAGAATTTCCACTAATCTGGGGAGGTTGAAATCTCATCTTCCTTTCATTTGTTAGTTGTACCCCGTATAATTTAAATATAGTATACAGATTGTAGGTTTACAGTTCAGTTGGCTAGCAAAGTGAACAGGATATACCTGTGTAACAGTATGGAACTTTGCAATCTCTCTAGAAAGATCTACTTAGTAGCCAACCCCATTCCAGCGAAAGGCTTCGATTCTACCACAGATTAGTTTTTCTCTGGTTCAGATTTTCATAGAACTCTAATGACACAGTGTGTGTTCTTTGTGTCTATGTACTTTATTCAGCACATTCCTGACATAGTTTATTATTCCTGAGTTCTGTGGTAGTTTCCATTGCTTTATTCATTACAGTAACGTGTTGCTTAGGGCTATTCTATAATATGGATCCACTACTGTTTAGCAGGTTTTTAATCTATCTCTCTCCTCTGTCTGTCTGACTCCCCTAAATTAGGTATGTAACCACTGAGTTACAGGAAAGGGAAAAGGTAAGGGTTATGTGAGTTCTGGAGAAGCCATCAACTGTTCTCTATATTAAACATCAACTTCCAAATCTTTTAATGGCCATGGAAGCTAACACTTGAGTCAATCAGAACAAACAGGAGGGACAACACCCTTCGTCTTAGTTTGGATCACAAGAACAGACAAGAAATGGTCCTTGAAAGAAGCCAACTCACTGAGAACTTGGGTAACTGGGATCAGACAAATAATTTAGGTAGCTAAAACACATTTAAAAAGATTAAAATGTGAGGCTGTGAAGACAGCTTAGAGATTAAGAGCACTTGTTGGTCTTCCAGAAGAGCCAGCACCCACATGGCAGGTCATAACCACCTAGAACTCCAGTTCCAGGGCATCTTACACTCTCCTCTGACCTCCGCAGGCACCAGGCATGCACACGGTGCAGACATACACGCAGGCAGAACACTTGTATACATAAAATGGTAATTTCCAATGGTGCCCACAAAGGCTTTTGCGGGGTTTGAGATCCCTTCCCTACTGTCATTCTTTCTTATCTAAGTGATGTTGTGTGAAGTGGACGAAGACAGTCCACCAGAGAAGGGAAATGATGAGAAAATTTACTAAAGAACGTGTAGGTTTCCTTTAGAAGAACCACACTCATGCCACTAACCACTTGATAATTTCATGTATGTTCAATCAAGAGATAATACACAGAGTCTCAAGAAAGCCCTTGAACTCCAGCCAAATGGGGCTCAAGGAGGAGCAGTCAGGGTGTACACTCAGAGGAAGGCAGCAGTTGCCACCAAAAGTCTTGATCTAAAGATACTTTGACCGGGCGTTGGTGGCACACACCTTTAATCCCAGCACTTGGGAGGCAGAGGCAGGCGGATCTCTGTGAGTTCGAGGCCAGCCTGGTCTACAAGAGCTAGTTCCAGGACAGCCTCCAAAGCCACAGAAAAACCCTGTCTTGAAAAACCAAAAAAAAAAAAAAAAAAAAAAAAAAAAGATACTTTGTTTACGCTGTTGGAAAGCAGCACACAGATGATCCTCAGGGATCAGAGACACCCCGGAAGCTCACTGTCTGCTGCAGTACTACCAGAATTCATCATGAAAGCTAGATATGGACGTGTGCTGATGACTTGGAATGTTTTATTTGGGTCAGCTCATCCCTCTGACACTGCCCAGTGCTTGTCCTGTAAAATGAGTGGTCACATTGACTGTAACATGCCTACCACCCTCCAGAACAATGGCATTTCACAGTGCCATGCTGAAGACACACCACAAAGAGCTGAGTTGAGCCCAATTTGATTCCAAGAACCATGTGGGTCATGCTCTACAGGGAACACCTGGTGGGCATCCTTCCACTTCTCAGACTAGATGCACTTGTTAGCTCTCTATTGTTCTGAAGCAATTTAATATTTGTTCAGCATCAACTATGGGCCAGATACTGTTCTTTTACACATCACTCTCGTAAGTCTCTGAAGAAGCACTAGTATAATCCCAGTTTCAAAGAGGAGCAAATAAACAGGCTGGGCTTCGGCTTTCATTACTATTCTCTGCATTGCCTTTCCTTAGCAAGACCAAGGAGGAGGCTGGGAGACGGGAAGACTGTGCATGGACAAACAGAATGCACAATGACTTCCCCTTTGATCTTCCTCCTTACACATATTAACATTACATTCTGTAATTAGGTCAAAGTGAGGATGCCACTGTTGAGAGCTACAGTGAAAGGCGAACAATTAGTTCTTAGAAGACTGCTAATTAGACTGACTTGGGATACAGTCTCTGGAATGTATAGACACTCTCATAGCAATCCCAGTGTAAGGAATCTCATAAATGAAACCCATTTGAGCACTCCCCACAGGAAGCAGCTGCAGCTGCCGAGGGGCCATCTGACATTAAATGCACAATTTCATGAAGTTATTTCATGGACTCATATATCAGATAGTAACCCAGATGAGCAAGACCAGGGCTGTGTTTCCAAGAGGCATTCTCATTTTATAGCATCCACATTTGGCTTTCCCGTCTCGGCTTTCAGGAGACAACTGTGACATGTTAAGAATAAAAATTCAAAGAAGCATGAACTTGAACTTAGAGACATTTGTGTTTCAAAGGATAAGGCTCTGTCTGGGTGCACAGCTTGGGCTTGATCAGCTGCACAGACCCGCATTGTCTAATATGGCAAATGAGCATTAACCACACCTGGATGTGAGGATATTAAGTGTGACGCACATAAGCAGACCCTAAGAGTCTAATATGAAAAAGGTATGCAAAACACCTCAATAAAGTTTAAAATGTGCTTATTTACAGAAATGACATTTTAAACGTGTGGACTTAACTAAAACCATACCAACATCACTGTTTCTTTTGACTTTTCTAATGTGGCCACTAGGGAATTTAAAACGATCCCTCTTGACTTTTACAAAGATTAATCTTCATTGTCAGTCTGACTAGATTTAAAATCACATTGAAAACACCCTCTGGTGTGTCGATGAACGTGCATCCAGAAAGGTTTACACAAAATGGAGACCCACCCCGAGTGTGAGTGGGTGGCATTCTCCCCACGGTGGGGGGTCCATAAAGAAGAGGAAGGAGAAGGCCATCAGCATTCCTCTCTCTGCTTGCTAAGTATAAACGTAATCTAAGCAGCTGGTCCTGCTTCTGCCACCACGCTTCCCCTCCACAACAGACTGAATCCTCCAACTGCGAGCCAAAGGAGACCCTTCCTCCTGAAATTGCTCTGCTGGGTATTTTGTCATGACAACAAGAAAACTCACGAACCTACCTATTTTAGTTTGCATCCTGTCCCTGGGACAGCAACCGGTCTAGGGACTTCATGACAGAAGAGATCAGCCTAAGTCGCAGGTTTGATACCATTAACTAGTGAGTCCCCTGCAGTGAGGTATGCTCCTTGAGAGGGGACACAAGACTGCAGATCAGGCCAAGCTGCCCGCTGCTCTTCTGTGACCTGAGGGTCGCCTTGGCTAAACCACTTGCCAGACTTTAACAGCTGAGAGAAGTTTTTCTAGTGATGGCATTTTTAGTCTCTGGCAATTCCTAAAAGCTAGTACCTTGGAGGTGAACATGAATTAAACATCCCACACATACACATCTCATATTCACCCAGGTTTTGATGCACCAAATGTCACCAGCTTCACTCTCATGGGTGATATGCCTTTGGGTGTTCTGGGGCAACAGTCATAAATGACAGCAATAATCATGTTGATGGTGCACAGACAGGGCTGCCCTAAAGCCAGGAGATGCTGTTTGCTCCATGGACCCAAGTCTTCTTCAACGACAGACAAAATACTGCTGAAAGATAACGGTCAACTATTCTCCACAAGAGGGGGTAGAGCAGCTGCCCTTTAGTTTAGGCTCTTCCCTCCTTCTCTTCATCTTCAAAAACAGTTCCTTATCCGTGGGAAATCTTTCCACATCTTTTGGGTAAGTTACATGGATCCTTTTCTTTTTGACATGATTACCAGTCCCTTTAACTTTTTTGGAAAACGTAAAAAAAAATGAAATTTAGATAACAATACTGATTAGGGTATAGGTTTCAGCATAATCTGAGAAGAATATCATCCATGCCCCATGAGTATTCTACAGAAACACACACTTGAATCTACATGTGGAAAGAAATATGGAATTAAGACAATGTCATAATAAAGGAACCACGAGATGCAAAGAAATCCCTTGCTTGTCATGAAGATCTCTAGAAATTACAAACACTGTTCCATGGAAGAAATCTAATTTCTATCTCCATTTCTGAAGAACTGCCCTGTGATGTGGTATACCCGACTTCTTCGGCTTCTGGGCAGTCACAGTGTGCTCACACACTAATCCCTGTGTCCCTGGCGAGGAAGCCTTTCCCAGTGCTTTCTGCAGCTGGAGCAGCACGCAGGATACTGCTCAGCCTTGCCTACGCTGGAGACAGAGGAACAGCTGGTGGGAAGAGAAGTGGGGGGATGCAGGCTGCCCTGTTTTCTTCTCTCCGCTCTTCCTTTTCCATGCAGTTCACCTATGCATCGTGCCAGGGCAACTTATGTGACTGCACCGATGAAACAGCACGTGTTTTTACCATTCTGTAACTTCCGGGAAACTTATTTCAGAAAAAAAGAAAGGGGTTCAAACAGGATAAACCACGGGTGGCAGACAACTGGCCAACTCAAGACTTAAAGTGAGTCTCAGTGGGTTTACTGTGCATGATCAGTTGTATTTGGAAACTGAACTATAACCCTGCATTTCTTTCTAGCTGCCATTATCTGCAGAACCACATTTGACAAACACCAAGAGAAGCAGATAAAAAGAATAGTTCTATCTGCTCTCCAACACTTTCCATGTAGTTTTATTCCTTTTCTCTTTCTTCTTCTACCTCATCCCACTATCTCACCATTTGGGGGCCCAGACCCAGAGCACAGGATGTGTGGAAACTATAAAGCTTGTTAATCTGTCTGATTTCTCAGTGAATTCTTTCAGCATCTTTGTGTAGAAACAGGAAGGATGCAGCTCTTTTCAGATTCAAATGAGGCAAATGGACTCCAGGGACAGCATCAGGCTAAATTATTCTGTAGCCTGACAGCCCCAGAACAACTCCCCCAGGTAGGGTGGTTATTTCATCCTAGGGCTTAATCTCCACTTTAAACATTGGATTTCTGGGTTCTATTGATCTAAAATAATAGCCTTCAAACAACAAACAAAAACTGTGGGTATGGCATAACTAGAAGGACTACTCTTTAAAGAGAATTCTGACTTTTGGTGTTGAAAAGATAAATATTTCCAACATTTAAACATATGTTTTAAAGTATGTGGCACAATCTTTAAGAAATGACATAGACACCTGTGGGGTGAGCCCTCAATACTGCTCACGCCCCCTTTTGGGGCATGGACAAGAATAAAAGGAAATGAAAGAAAAAGTACTCTCTCTCTTTTGGGAGTGGGCCACGTTCCCAGAGCTTCTATTTTCCTGTTCATCTTGTAAGTATATTGAAAAAAATATTAGACCTCTTTTCAGATAGCATTATTGCCATCTTCAGGTACCCTTCAAATTATTTCTGAAATTTGAGTAGTGGAATAGGAAAGTCCACAATACCTTCTTTCCAAGTGTCTGTTCAAAACCAAGGAGGGTTACATTTATAATGTGAACAACAACAAAATATCTAAAATATCTTTTAAGAAATGTAACAGCAAGAGGGAGCTGGGATTGACATGTAAAGCAAGCTTGTTTCTAATTTAAATTTTAAAAATCTTTTTAAAAAGTAAACAAAGTTTATGTCTATTTCTTTTTATTACAGAAAAAAATCTAACAACAACCAATCTAAAACCACCAAAGCAAAACCATTGAAGAGACTCAGGAGTGGTTTAGCCAAATTTTAATAACAAATTTTATTATTAACTAGGTTAGTAGAAATTTGTGATATTAGTAAATTGCTTATCCTGTCTTGGGTCAATCCTGTTTCTCTACCTACCTCTCATAACCAACCTCCTACCTATCTCCTCATCCATCCATGCATCCATCCAATACAGCCTGTCCATTACTAGTGAGCCAAAAAGTTGAGGAAACAGTCATCCTGCCCCAGAGCAGCTTTCGATAAAATAAACATACAAATAACTATACATAGAACACAATCACTTGGAAGCTGTAAGAGGAGTTAAGACAGAAATACCTTGACAGGCTAGAGTCATGTACCTGGGATGTAACAAGAGAAAACATGAGGGCTTGAACAACAAGAAGTTACCAAGTACAGGATGGGGGATGTGTGGTCTGGCAGCAGTAAGTGTGAGAAAGATGCTGGGGTATTAGCTGAAAGTAATTTCAATTTGAGTCAACTGTGAAACACAGCTGCTTAACAGTGTGCCTAACGTGGTAATGAAAAGCAGCATTAACCCCAGCTTCACTTATGCTGGGGTTCCAGAAACAGTGAGAAAAGTGGGTGCTTTTGAGGTAAGCAAGTTGGGTGAAGTTACCTCACATACTAGCCACACTTGACCAAACAGAGGTTCTGCTGGTCAATATTGTGGTCACCTGCAGCCTCCACCGAGTTAGTGAGGCCCTGTCAAACTAGAAGCCGCAGGTGCCCATTCTTAGGAAGTCTGAACTCCTATTGTTTAAACTGCAATAATAATGCAATATTAGGCATCAAGAGACTAACCTGCCCAAGGAAGGATGGATACTGCCCTTCTGCCTCCTCTGACACACTGCTAAGCTATATGGAGACACTGCACTTGCTCTGTTTGAAGAGGAAACTCTCAGTCATCTCAAGAGTTCTGGACCCCAATCTGGGTTTGCATTCTTGACAGCTGGAGAGGAGCATAAGGGTGGGGGAGTATGACCCTTGACATACACCACTTGCAAACCAGCAGGGTCCATTCCATGCAGAGCTGGTCTCTGAAATGTTTTCCCTCAGTATTTAAACTGTGGAATTGCTGCTTCCAAACGTAGTACTTAGCTCACACTGGAAAATGAAGGCCAGCATCATCTCGGTCCTCTCTGTGAGAACTACAGAGAGTCAGCCAGCATGATTTCTAGATGCAGTTCCATGACATTTTCAAACAGGAAACTGCTGCTGTGTGCCTTTTCCTCCCTTGAGCAGGGTGTTGTCTGCCTTCAGCTTGGATGCCAGGAACCTGTTGTCCATGCTGAAGAACTAGCAAGAACCAGTTTCTACTCTCACTTGCTTACCTGAGTCATAATGTAATTCCCTGAGTCCTACAACACAAGTGGTTGGTTTCAGCCTCACAACACAATGTTTTCCTGAGAGCTTGCCTTAATAATTCATCCAAGAAAATATTTCTTACAACACATATACATACATATTCATACATGGCCTGCCTCTATATGCACGTGATGCATGAGCAATTTAGTATTCTTTCAAGCCTTGACTATGAGTAACAGGAATGAGAGAAAATACCCAGAGATGAAAAACAAGGGCTACTGTGAGCACTGCAGGCTACAAAGTCTGAAACTTCAATGAAATGAAGAATTACATAGAAAAAGTCAAACATTACTTAAATTAGGAAAGAAACCTGAGCAGTGACATAACTATTGAAGAAACTGATTCATAGTTATAAATCTATTCATTTCCTACTGAAGAAAACCAGCCAAAAGCACTAGGCTCAGTTGGGGTTAGAGGAGAGAAAAAAAAATCTGAAAACTTTTTTTCCTAATGAAAAACAGAAACAAAACAAAGCAGTAACCCACCTCCCTCTTTCCCCCCCCCAACAAACATAAAACTCCTATATAAAATCTGCTAAACTTAATCCAATGGTACATAAAATATATCATGATTAATTTGGGTTGTAACAACAATGCAATTTATTTTTATTGTGGATCCTTATCCTCTGCCTTGTTGGAGACAAGGTCTCCATGTTGTTCCTTGGTATGTACACCAAGTGACTTTCTGAAGATTTAGTCTCTTTGTCCCATTTCCTAGACAAACACTGCAATTCAGATGGGTGCTATCACCTACACCTGGTTTTATACATTTTTGCAATTCAAATTTAGGTCCTCATATTCATGTGCAAGTGGTTTACCCGCTGAGGCATCTCCCTATCCCCAGTAATGCAACTGTCTTTTACTGTGCTGGACAACACTAAGGATGTCGCCCATACTCAGAAAGAACTTTATCCTGGGTTACACACAAACAACTGTTTACCTTCAGAAAACTGATAATAATCACCTCTTTTATCATATTAAAAGAGAAAACCGCCGGGCGGTGGTGGCGCACGCCTTTAATCCCAACACTCGGGAGGCAGAGGTAGGCGGATCTCTGTGAGTTCGAGGCTGGGCTGGACCGAGAGCCTCCAAAACAATACAGAGAAACCCTGTCTCGTAAAAACAAAAACAAACAAAAAAAAAAGAAAACCCTGTGATTTTATGCAGTTGATCTTAAAAAGCATTCAAAAATAATTTTAGTTCTGCAATTTTTGAAAATGTAAAATCCAAATCAAGTACAATCAAGGGGAATTTTCTTACATAATATGTATTTATTTATATTTGAGACAGTGTCTTACTGTGTAGTCTGGAACTTGCTATGTAGAACAGGCTAGCTTCTAACTTTGCAGTGATCTGTCTCTGTCTGCCTCCAGAGTACTGGGATAAAAGGTATGGGCCACCACACCCAGCTTTTCTATTTTTAAAGTATGTGTACGTGTGTGTTTTGTCTGTATGAGTCTATGTGAACATGAACGCACCCACATAAACGATGGGCACTGAGGCATCCCTTTATAACTCCCAGACTGAGGTGGTGGAGATGAGTGGCTCTCCGGAGCTCTTTGGCCAGCCAGTGTAGTGGAACCAGTTAGCTCCAGGTTCAGTGAGAGACTCTGCCTCAAAAACTAAGATGGAATCCCAGCACTAGGGAGGCAGAGGCAGGCAGATCTCAGTGAGTTTGAAGCCAGTCTGGTGGTGTACATAGCTACAAAGTGAGAGCCTATCTCAAACAACACAAAACAACACACACAAACTACGGTGGAAAGAGGCTGCAGAAGGCTCTCAACACTGACCTCTTGAGATACACACAAACACACACACGCACAGATACACACACACAGGAGAAATAAAACAAGCCTGATACCTTTCTTCTGCATGACTTAGAATCAATGTCAGCAGGAACAAAGCCTCCGAAATGGCACCCACATTGGGAAGGGTGCCATGAAGGGAGACACTGGTAAGGAGGTAGGCAGAGATGAGGCTAAGAAATAATTTCCTTCATCTTCTTGAAAATACTATTGAGAGTGACTCTGTAAGAAGTTGTGGAGTGACACTAAAGTGAAGCCCCACATGACCCTCGACAGTAAGAACTGCTTGACCCATGGCCTGGACCCTGTCTACATTCGGGTGTAATTATGTGTGTGGAGTGGTGCATGTGGGACATGTTGCTAACAGTCTCAGGAGAGCAAACTTTTCTCCCCTGAGGATCTGTAATTTTTGATTAAGTGAATACAAATGAGGTTTACAAATAATAACTGGCTTTCTGTATTCATTTGGATCTGAGTCAGTAGTTCACTTAGTAAAAACAAGGTTATCTGAAAATACTACACGATGATGTTACTTTTAAAACATGCTAATAGCTTAATGACTGGACACAACCCAAATAAACAAAACCTGAGAGACTGACTTCCTATCTGATTGACTGACTACTGACTATTGACTAATGACTGATTAACTGGTACATTCTTTTGATGCAACAATACACAGCACAAAACATTGTGAGATAAATTTCTGGATAGAAAAATATTCATGATACATTGTAAAGTTTCTAAAAGTAGGATGTAAAACACCTGGTATAATTCAAAATCATTTTAAAATATCTAGATTTGCAGCAGAAAAGGATAATGAGTAAAAATACCAACAATATGTTATCATCTCTGTATGGCAGAAGAACACGTGACTTTGGTTCTTTTTCTGTCTTCACACTAGAGTATCCACTGTCCACATGGGTATTATGCCAATACCTCCATTTAGCAATGACTTCGGGTTTCTGAAGTAGTGACTAGTTCCCTTGGTGATGGTCCAAACCAATAAACCCAAGGGTCCTGCTGGCAGCTATGCTGGGCCCAGGTCTACCAGTGTCCCCAGGAAAAGACGGCCAGCCAAGAAGGCACTATTTGCCTTGCCTACTCTCAACTCTGCACTACCATCGACAGAGACGGCCGAGGCCAGCCCAGGATGTGGGGCAGCTGGAATGATGCAGAGAGCCGGGCTGAGCAACTGCATGCATTCCCTTTCATTCTGCACCCTGCTTCACTGCCGTCTCTGGAGGTGTGGTTTTAAAGTGGCCACGCCAGCTCTCAGATCTCTCCTAGCGATCCCGCCTGCTCCTCTTCCCACCGCTGTGCACTATGGGTCCCACTGACACCCTGTTCTCCAGGAAGCCCCCTTCTCAGCGTCACGGGCCCACAGTGGTCTCCCCATCTCAGTCTCCTGGCTGTTTCCCAGCAGCTGGTCATTTGTGGGTAGGTCTGCAATATAGTCGTTTTCTACAATATACTGGCCTTTATGGTTCAGAAGATGGATTGTCAAAGTGGGGCGATTTTGCCAGGTGCCTTTTCATTTTTATGCACAATCTTTCCCTCCTGGTCTGTCAGTCTCCAGCTGCCTCCTTCGATCTGTTTATCTCACTTCTTTCCTGGAACTAGCTCCTGTAGGTCAAGCTGGTCTTAAACTCACTGAGATCCGCCTGCCTCTGCCTCCCAAGTGCTGGGATTTAAAGGTAGGCGCCATTAGAGCCTGGCTGTTTTTGTTTTTCAAGACAGCGTTTCTCTGCGTAACCCTGACTGTCCTGGGATTTGTTCTGTAGACTAAGTTGGCCTCTAACTCACAGAGAACTGCCTGCCTCTGCTTCTAGAGCGCTGGGATTAAAGGTGTGTGCCACCACTACCCAGCTGTTTATCTCACTTTTAAAATAAAAAAAATATAATATTTTCCTGTTCTCAACCACTCTCTTCCCGGAAGATCTTCAACTCTGTGTAAATGGATGGCAAATCCTGAATACAGACATCCCAAGATGGGGCCTCATGCCTTTGCCTCATTCCAAGGCCCCAGGATACTGCAGCCTTTATGTCCAGTCCCGTCATGGACTATGGAACATTTTGTTGCTCAGACCATGCTGTTGCTTTTCAGGACTTTAACAGGCTTTTATATACACCAGTTTATTTGCCTGCTTTTTCTCTTCAGCACCTACTTACTTAGAGTCTTTTACATGCCAGGCACTTTCCCTAAATGGCATGGTTTTAATGTCCTGTTTCTCCAACTGTACGGGACACTCCCTATGGCAAAGACTGTCTTCTTCAAGTGTATTTGAGAAATTTAACTGGCTGAAATGAGAAAGACAGAAGGAACAAGGCAGAGGCCTCAGGTTTCTCTCACTCTGTCTCCTGTGAGGTCCAACTAGAGATGCTGGGACATGTGTGTAGGGAAGAGTATGATGACTCTGGTTCAGCTGTCCTGAGTGGAGCCTTCATTTTTTTTTTTTCTGAGCCTGTGTCCAGACCAAATGAGAGAGTGATGGACATAAAGATATCGTTTCCAGTTGTAGAACACTTTAAATATGAAGGTTACCATATTTACTGTTGTGCACTGCACTGCCCAGGCCTTACCATGAAAAGTTTGGTTAAACAGAGAGTAAGCAAATCACTCCTTTTTGCAAGCTCCTGCTACTAGCAGCAAAACAAAGCTGACAGCCCGACAATACCCAAATGGAAAATAAAAACCAGCAAGAGCCACACACCCAGAGCAAACCCACACTGCCTGGAGGAACCCTCTAATTGCCTCCATGCTCCTCCAGCACCTTTACAGCTGCGTACATGTAAGGAAACCTAACTACTGTGCTCCTGCAACTGAGGAGGAGTCAGGACATACGTCCCCAGTGCCTGAATGGCTGTGGCAGGCAGGGACCGAGGACAGATGGAGGATCTACAAGCCAGGCTCAATGAAGATCCAACAACAAGCTTCATGGATGTTACACAGAAGAGAGCAAAGAAGCTCTCACGGCAGCGAGACTCAGGAAACAATAAAAATCACTGGGGGAGAAAGGCAGCAGTAGCCTGTGTGGGCAGGAATGCTGTGTGGCTCACTTATCCCGCACAGCCTGCCAGCCTCCCCCAGGGGACTGTCGGAGGCGGAGCCCAGGCTGCAATTAGGTTTCTGGAGGGGAAATGACCGGAAACACGGGCACCCACGCTCTTCGGCATGGTGGAACTAAGTAATCCTTCCTTGGCAAGAATTCCAAGCACCAATCTCAATGCTTACAAATGCCAACCTCTGATTTCAGGCTCGCTCTGATCCTGTCTCTCTTCTCTCTGAACAGGAATCTCACCAAACCACAGTCTTCAATCACTCCCAGCCTTCACCCTTTCTGGGCTCCCACCATTCACTCAGGCAACTACATGGAAGGTATTTTTAAAAAGCAAAAAGACAAGAGCACAACAGCACTCATAGAATCTTAAAGAACAGTCGGTCTTTACAGGATGAAACTGTGGTTTGAGAAAAGATGTGTTCGCACCACCAGCTGCTGGTGGCAGGGCTTGGACGTTAAGGGCAGACTCTTTCCCTGTCAACTCGACCACATGTCACACCTCTGTCAGAAAAAGTGGCACCTGCAAAGGACCAGAGATGCAGCTAGCTGTATTCACACACTGTCTTCAAGTTCAGAACTGACAGTTATTATATGAGCAAGCCCCAAAGAACCTGGGCAACTTCCTCCAAGTCTCAAAGGCAGTAAGGACAGTGTTGGAACTTGTTCATTGCTCATTGCGCTTCTGAATGGAGCATGAGGGTGTTTCGCTTCTCTTTTACAGAGTGCTCCTGGCATCATGGAAGAACAGCCTCGGTGCAAATACCGCAGTCACTTTCCCAGATGCTACTGGAATTTTGTGTCAGTGAGAAGGGCAGTTGTTATAAACTTCTTGGTTTCCTGGTATCACCATCATTTTGGAATGTGTAGGGACCATGGGGGATTTGCTTCCCCAGGTGGCTCCCTTCTCCCTAGCAGAAGGGCTGAGCCCTTCTTAAGCTAGAACACATCTGCTTCTGGGACACAAAGAGGCAACATGAGGGCTCACAGGCTTCCTGTCACCTTAGCAGGAAAACCCGGTCCTGTAACCCCTGAACTGAGTGTGTCCACCTCCAATCACCACTGCCTAGGAGACCAATGATGTGGCAGGTACTGGATAGGACAGCTCTGGATAGGACAGCTCTGGATAGGACAGCTCATCATCAAACAGGACTGAAGCACACCAGGGCGGGGGTCCGAGGTTTGTTGTTTGTTTCTTTCTCTCTTTCTTGTGTTGAAGGAAGAAAGGTGGTTATGTTCTTGTACATGGGAACAGCTTCAACACGTATGTTGTATGTACACAGTGTTCTTTTGGACACATGCTGAAAAGACACCAGCGTGGAATCTTAAGTAAGCAGCCGAAACTGGAGAAAAGAATCATCGCTTCTACATTTGGTTTGGACTTCCCAAGAGCAGCTCAGAGAGGAAGCTTTCTGGGCAGCAGGCCCACAGCCTTCTGGGAGGTGTTCCACTTCAGCACCAGGCTTCTCGTTCTCCCATCTCCATGTGATGTCTCTCCCTGTTGAGATGTTCAAGGCGAAAATCCAATCACGTCTCCACTCAGTCTCACGGGGCGGAAAGCGACAGGAGAGGAGCTCTGGAAACCGCTTTTGTCTCATCCACGGCTCGACAGTTAGGAGAGAGAGACTTTCCTCTGCTGATATCCCCCTGCCCACATCAACATTCTATTGTGAGAATTTCCACTCCTGAAGTCTCAAACCTTGCTTTGAACATCATGGTTACCTTTCAGTCATTAACATTAGCATCATCGTGTGTTTGCTTTATGACTTAGCTACCCATCTAGTTAGGCTGCAGAGCTTGCAACTATTCCTTTTGCAAGGGTTTCACTCCTAGGGTGCAGATACATGCTGGGTCCTTACTAGCTGGGAGACTTCGGCCAGGTATGTAGGTTCTTAGAACTTCAGCTTTTACACATAAAATGTGGGTAGCAGTATCTTTGGGTGCAGCAAAAGGGTCGATATAGTATGTGAAATACACGCCCCACTCTGACTTGGTACATGGTAGGGTCACACAGTCAATTGTAGTTCTCAAACTATGCTTTCTTATCTATAGAACAAAACTGATCAGTTAAAAAGTAACAGCATCAATTCAGAGATCAGGAGGATCAAGAATGGCACATGGTTAGAGCTGTGACGGGCCTGGGAGGCTCTTAAGTTACTCTGTTTACTAGTGTACATTTAAATGTTTCTGTGACAATGTGACAAAGTGTTTTAAAAAGCAAACTGGGCACTGATTTTGTCAAGTGAAAATAAAAACTGTAACTATTATGTCCTGTTTCTGAAAGATTTAATAAGAGGCCTCTGAGGAAGTGATAGTGGTTAATTGGGGGCTAGGATGCCATTATCATCTCTCTTACTGGGTGCTGAGAGCGGGGGAGGGCGGGGGACGGAGGGGGTGCAAGCATGGGGTCGGTGCTGTAAAAGCTCCCAAGGTGATCAGGTTCACTTCAGGGTGAGGAGCTCTATGCTGGCAGGAAGTGCAGAAACCACACTTTCCATCATATTAATTGTGAGAATCAATACTTTGCATAATGCAAAGCGGGTGCCTTCAGCTAAGCTGCAGGCTGGTGTGTGACACAGTGAGGAGTCCCTGACTTGGCAGAATCAACAGTTTTCAAGTGCACAGCCGTACTCTGTTAAGTCAGGGGTGGGCTGACTGAGGACCCAGGAAGACTACATCCTCTCACCTCTCTACTGACCACTTAAACTTGCAGAGCCAAGGAGCCACTCTGGCTTTCAGACTCAGGGTCAAGGAGGATGGGACAGTTAACACAGAAGCAAAAGGAAGGTGTCATGTCCTTCACAACACAGCTGCCACCCTCTTGTTCTCGTCTCCCAATTCCGTCCTTCTCTGAGAGGCTCATCCTCTCCTCTGCCTTCACTGGAAGCTGAAGAAGGCAGAGGGCTGTGGGGGAAGCAAGCGATGTGGCAGCATGGAGGGGTGCTCTCCTCCAGCAGCAGAAGCAGGCAGCTCTCTTCCAGCAGCAGGCTTTGTTGGATGGGTTCGTGTGGAAGCAGCTTGATTGGGTGACCCTACCACAGGGACCAGAGCTCTAGTGAGTCTGTGAGTCTGTGAACTTCCTGAATAAGGCAAGGGGAGAGAGAAAGCTCCTAACCGAGAAAGTTCTTGACGTAGGAAACTTTGCACACGTGCACACACTCAGCCTGGTGGAGTTTCTGTATCTGTGGATGATGGAGCTTAACTGCTGAGACATTTTTCCGGCTCCCATGAAAGGCTCTTGAGAAGAGGAAGGGAGTTCCTGCAGCGAGGTGAGGGCACAGAGTTGGTTTGGTTTTGCTGCTGGATTGTGTGTGAAGGGTTGATTAACAGTTCAATGTGGCAGAGAGGTTGGCTAGACAGAAACTACAGAAGGCCCTGATTGGTGCTTGGGCCTTCTGTTGGAAAAGGTCTGAAGAAGACAATGTTGAAACTGTTACAGGCTGATGAGGGAAAAGTGGAAATATATGACATAGGTTAACACATTTCTTATCTTCTTTAATATGCAAGACAACCACCATCTTGGATATGGGAAAACATACAAGGGAAGGTTCATATATGGGAATTTGTCTTGTCCAAGAGTCCAGAGATGATCAGTAATGGAACTCTGATTCAAAACACATGCCTAGGACCAAAGAGATGCCCTGTCCATTGCTCTGCTTA
This sequence comes from Mesocricetus auratus, assembly GCF_017639785.1. Taxonomy (NCBI): domain Eukaryota; kingdom Metazoa; phylum Chordata; class Mammalia; order Rodentia; family Cricetidae; genus Mesocricetus; species Mesocricetus auratus. The sequence goes on from NW_024429199.1 coordinate 4,340,543, forward strand.
AGGCCCCAGTTCAGGCTGGAGAGATCACTCAGGGGTTAAGAGCACTGGCTTCTCTCCCAGAGGTCCTGAGTTCAATTCCCAACAATCACATGGTGGCTCACAACCATCTATAATGAGATACAATGTCCTCTTCTGCCATTCAGGCATACATGCAGATAGAGCACTCATGCACATAAAACACATATAAGTTAGTCTTTTGCTGGGCAGTGGTGGTGCACACCTTTAATCCCAGCACTCAGGAGGTAGAGACAGGCTACTCTCTGTGAGTTTGAGATCAGCCTGGTCTACAGAGTGTGTTCCCAGATAGCCATGGCTACACAGAGAAACCCTGTATCAAAAAACCAAACCAAACCAAACAAACAAACAAACAAACGAAGCCAGTTCCTGGCACCACCCTCCCTTTCATCAGAATGAAGAGCTGCAATTCACATTGCTTTTAGAGTGGAGAAACAGTAAAATTAAGCACAAAGGCTTCTAGTACACAGGCCACCTGAGGAAAACTAGCCTTTCAAACAAAGCAGTTGTGTTGGTTCCTGTTCTACTGCAGCACAGTGAAACAGAAATTCCCCCCATTACACCCTCTAGGATCAAAGAACCAACACTGGTAACTTGATCAGACTGAAGTGTGTAGGGGAGTGGAGCGGGGAAGGGTACTGTCCCACACGGAGTATTTTCAGCACACTATCAGCTGGCTCTCTGACACTTGTGTTTCTCAAACTCTGTCTCCGTCCATTTCTGTGGCAGTAACAGAATACTTGCGACTAAAGAGGAGAGAGGCTGATTTTCACTCACAGTTCTGCTTGGCGTCTGTGCAGAGCTGGTAGAGTGGTCGCATGATGACAGAGGAGCAAGAGAAGCTGAGGAGAGAACTCAGCTACAGCAGCCCTGGCCAAAGACCATCCCATCCCCATGAGGAAGGCACCCAGTCATCCAAAAAGAATCAGCCCTTGCATGTCCTGCCTCTCAGCATGGAGACCACACTCCAAGGAATTCTGTGAGGAAAACCCTGTTTATACCACAAGTATCCAGTATCCATGCAAGTACAATGCTGTTTCCAGTGAATGAACGACAGATACAACGTTTATCTTCTTCCAACCATGTACTGTATCTGCAGACTCCAAAATACTCTCCATAATGGTGAATGTTAGAAGTCTGAAGAATGCTGAAAGTTATGTATGTACACAGATTTTAGGACAAGTTTGTCAAGGTATAGGCTCCCTAAAATAAAAGCTACAATTGGGTCGAAGGGGATGATCGTTACACTCTTACCTGGACCCTGTTATCAGGACACCAACTGGGACTTGAGACACATTCTGTCTCCTCAGGAGATTCTGAGAAAGGCTCTAGATCAAGGCCACTTAAGTAAATGATGTCTGGCTTTGCTATTTTCTTTCCCCTGTTCATCCAAGCCCTCCCCCTCCCCCCCGCTATTAGTATAACACGAAAAGCCAAAACATTTATACTTAGGACCACTTTGAAAACTAAACCTAGGGAACAAGACACTTGTCTAGAGGTAATGATAATCCCCTGGCTTCTCAGTAGAAATACAGCCACTAAAAGACTCTATGTGATGAACACAAGCCATTCACTCAGGAAATAAAGAAGGCTCCAGCCCAGGTGTGAGAAGAGAGTGCTGTGTGTTGGGGGCTGGGAGTGTGTCTAAGTGAGCATTGCTTTAGGGAAGGGGTGGGTAAAGAGAAAGGCCTTTCGCACTGTTCTGAATGTAAGTCACTGTACACCTAGGGCAGTTTAAATGACAGTTTCTTGCAGTCTGGGAATATAAGCCATACCAAGTCACACTTCGAGATACAACACTGAGGGACCTCCTCCAGCTGCTGCATGGCCTCAGAAAAGGCTCTGTTGCTTTCCCCTGCATGCCACTGAGAGCAATGGGAGATGGGGGTCTGGGCTCCAATTAAGAGGAGGAGACGATCCTTTCCTGATCCAAAGTTCAGAGTTTGTGTGGGGGGGAAGCACACTCTACACACTCCAGGCTTATTGACCTTTTTTTTTTTTCGCCAGCTTCATCCCCACACTATGATTACGGTCTAAGAGTTCATGCCATGGGGTAGGCAGACCGAGACTTGACACCTGGTAGAAAAAGAACCTGACCTTTTCTAGTGCTCATGGCACTGATACATTGGGGAAACATTCGATAGTCAAAACAAAACATAGGACTGGGCAGATGGCTTAAGTACAGTGCTTGCTGTGCAAGCATAAGTACCTGAGTTAGAATCCCCAGCAACCATCTAAAAGCCAGGTTTGTGACACACATCTGCAACCTAGTGCTGGGAGCGTGCAGTGACACACATCTGCAACCTAGTGCTGGGAGTGGGCAGTGACACACATCTGCAACCTAGTGCTGGGAGCGGGCAGTGACACACATCTGTAACCTAGTGCTGGGAGGGTGCAGTGACGCACATCTGTAACCTAGTGCTGGGAGGGTGCAGTGACACACATCTGTAACCTAGTGCTGGGAGGGTGCAGTGACACACATCTGTAACCTAGTGCTGGGATGGTGCAGTGACACACATCTGTAACCTAGTGCTGGGAGCAGGCAGTGACACACATCTGTAACCTAGTGCTGGGATGGTGCAGTGACACACATCTGTAACCTAGTGCTGGGAGGGTGCAGTGACGCACATCTGTAACCTAGTGCTGGGAGGGTGCAGTGACGCACATCTGTAACCTAGTGCTGGGATGGTGCAGTGACACACATCTGTAACCTAGTGCTGGGAGCAGGCAGTGACACACATCTGTAACCTGTAACCTAGTGCTGGGAGCGTGCAGTGACGCACATCTGTAACCTGTAACCTAGTGCTGGGAGCGTGCAGTGACACACATCTGTAACCTAGTGCTGGGAGGGTGCAGTGACACACATCTGTAACCTGTAACCTAGTGCTGGGAGCGTGCAGTGACGCACATCTGTAACCTGTGACGTAGTGCTGGGAGTGAGCAGGACGACCGACCACTGGGGCTCACTAGCAATCTAGCACAGTCCCACGTTCAGTGAGAGACCCTGGGTGAAAGTAACAGAAAATGACTGATGGCTGAGGCCAGATTGCAGGTTCAAGGACCACTAAACAAGTTTGAGACTAGCCTGGGCAACTTACTGAGTCCCTGCGAGTCTCACAGAGCAGGTAGAGGGACTAGAGGTAAAGCTCAGTGTTAGAGTGCTCATATTACACATGCAGGGTAGACTCAACCCCAGGTAAAGCTCAGTGTTAGAGTGCTCATATTACACATGCAGGGTACTCAACCCCCTCACGTGCCCCCTTCAAAGGAGACATTTGTTACATTTAAGAATACATAATACCTAAGTGCTCTATGATGTCACTGAGAAACCACCAAACAACAAACACTTAAAGGATCTATTAGTTAGGAAGGGTCTTTAACAAGGAATGCATTATAACATCAACTTGATCTTGAAAAAAAAAAAGCCACGAAATTACTTCTAAGAAAAACAGAATCATGGAAACTACCACGGAGAAACAGAACTAAGCTCCAGCATGCACCAACATTTCCAGGCAGCGGTCTCCCTGGCCGCCAGGGTGGAAGCAAACTGCTGAACTGGCAGTCATGGTCACCCCAGGCATCTCCCTATAATTAGAGTGCCAGGGAACAGGCACAAGGAGGAGAGAACCATGCGGCCTTAGACTCAGGAGCAGCAAGGGCACTGACTAGGTCTCTCTGGGGAGATTCAAGAGGAAGAGCTAGCTGGTGTGACCCTGGACAGCTACACTACCCAGGAGTCACAACGACCACCTGAAATGTAACTCCCTCAAAGGGAGACTCGCTATAAGAATAAGATACGCCGAGTTTCAAAGATTCAGTCTAAATGTTACATGGCAAACAAAAACATCTGGATGGATATATATATATTGGGTTAAGTAAAATACAAAATCCAGGTTCACTGGTTTCTTTTTCTTTTCTTTTTCGTAGCCTGGTATTAAAAACGATCCACGAAGTCTTTGTGTTGGATTCTATTGGATGGTGCTGGCTCAGACTGCAGCTTCTGCACTGTGAGTCAGAGCTAGTGCTGGGAGCCTGGCTGCTGGAAGGCTCAGACGGCCTGAAAAATCACTGTGAGCCATGAGATGACCTGTCCACTAACACGTGCTCGCTGCTACTGGCTGGCAGACAAGTTTTCCTTTAGGAAGCATGTGAAGCAATGCCAACAGATTCAAGGTGATCAAGTCTAATTGGTGGGGAGCTGCCCCTCTGGGCCTGAGGGCAGCTAATCTGTTAAATGGGAGATGGATGAAGTTCTTGAATAATGAACAGCATTACAGAGGCTCTGTGTCTGCATGGCTTCTATCACTTCAAAATGGAGTAATTCTAGAACAAACTAGGATGAGCCTCACCAGTTCTCGGACAGGACCTCTCCTGGAAAGGGTTTATCTGTTCAGTCTGCTTTAGCCCTTACATGGACACATGCTTACAGCTTTTCCGTGTGTAGCAGGATAAATGGGGAAGTGTGAGAAGGAAAAGTCCTTTAGATGTTCAGAGGAAAACGCTGCTTAAAGGTGACCTAAGAAAAATCTACTTCTGGCTTTTAATCTACTAATCCAGAAATCTAAAGCTTTGGCTTAAGGAAATCCAATGCCTTCGAGCAGTGGTTCTCAACCTTCCTATGATGTGGTGGCCGCCAACCATAAAGTTATTTTCATTGTTACTTCATTACTGCAATTTTGCTGCTGTTAGGATGGTCTTGGTCTTGGGGATCCCCTGTGAAAGGGTCATTTGACCCCCAAAGGGGTCATGATCCAGAGGTTGAGAACTACTGCCTTTGAGTATTAAATAATCAAATTAAATAATGCTTTTATGAAACCCAACTTTCCCTTCTTCACAAATCTAACAATCTGTAAGTCAAAACAGTGTCACAGTTTTTCATTCCAGTATAATAGTTTCTTACACAGAGTAGAAAATGTTAAAAAAACAAACAACAAAGGAAAACTGCCATTTGTAAACAGGCCTTAGTCAGTCATGGTGATGGCTGTAAACAGCCACTCAGCTCCTGAACTTCAAATAAACAAATCAGTGTTCTATACTGAAGTCAGGACAGGTAACACAGACCCTAAGTTCCAGCAGTGTCGGCCTGCTCAGTTCAACTCTAAGAGCGCCCGCTCCTTTCAGAAGTGTGGGGCCTGCATCTTTCCAGCAGTTTAGGGACCTTTCCAGACACACAGAGTCTACAGTCTGAGACAGGAACTGCAGAATGGGCAACACAGCCAGAGGGGATCCTGGGCAAGGAGTTGCTGGAGGACTCTGGTTAAGCATGACCAACAGAGGTGGCTTGATTTGAGCTCCACTGTACAAGCTGTGTGGCCTGTACAAGTTACTTCAGTCCTCTGAAATGTGCAAGAAGAAAGTGAAAGAAACTCTACATAAGGAGACTGTGAGACATTTAGCTTAACGGAAGCATGCTGTGGAAGTTACTCCTTCCTATCCCTAAAGGCAAGAATGAAAACTGCTATGTAGGACAATCTGTTATTACAACAAAATCTAGCAGACTATCACAGAAATCAAACATATGAAGATGTATATTACTCTGTGCAGAGAACTCAGGACAAGAAAGAGGCAAAAATATCAGGCAGTCTTCCAAAATAACTATGGATCCAGGCAAAGACTATCCAGACACTCACACCACAAGATGACAGAATGTTAGGACAGGATTCACAAAGTACCCAGGTATCCCAGGTGACGTGTCAACTCCAAGTGCACCCTCATATGGCTAGGTCTGGTTACCACCTTAGCCGACACCAAAGAAGACAGAGGATGGCGAACAATCCACCATCACTTGTCCTATGATGTGATGTCATACTAGACACAAGACGTATTCTTCCTGAAGTCTGCTTAAACTCTAATAGCAACCCTCCAGACCTGATGCTTTTAGGAAGAACAGATTAAATGGCACCATGAGGAAATAGACAAGACCAGAGCATGGGATGTGTGAGAGGCAGAGGCAGGCAGATGTCTGAGATTGAGGCTACCTTGATCTAAATAGTGAGGTCCAGGCTGTCCAGGGCGACACAGGGAGTGGACTCATTTCAAGGAATAAAAGAAAAGAGTTTTAGCTAGATGGGGAAAGTCTGAAGACAGACTGGAATTTGGGGACACTGCTGGATGTTATTAACAGTATTGTGATACACCGTGCAGTCGTTTTTTTCAGGTTAGACATAGCACAATACTTAGAACTGAGACGTCTGGTCATTTTCTGTTTCTAGGTGGCTCAGAAAGCAAGTCTGTGTAATTTTTATATATAACTGGGAGAGAACAGAGCAAATACAATAAATATGGAACAAATGGAAACTTGAAGTAAAAGACTTACAGGTGTTTGTTTCTTCATTTATTCTACTGACATTTTTTAAAAATAACCAGTTTGGGTGCCAGAGAGACAGCACAGAAGTTAAGAGCATGCACTACACTTTCAGAGACCTGAGTTTTATTCCCAGCACCCACACCAGGTGGCTCACAACCATGTTTAACTCTAGCTAGAGGGCGATCCTACACCTCTGGTCTCTGTATATCTGCACTCATGTACACACAACCCCTACAGTACCAGAAACATATACATATCTAAACATAATAAAAATAAGATAAAAATTAAAAGTTGGGGAAGAGAGGCAGAAAGAAAATAAACAATCACCACCGCCTTGGGGTGGGGAACAGGCAACATCAGCATCTCTCTCTGTGAAAAGCTGTCCATACGCACATTCAGGCCGGCTTCCCTTCCTGCATTCTCATTCACTATCTTTTTTATCACTTTAATGAATTTGTATGTGCTCATTTAGGCCAGAATGCCGGTGTTTCAGTTTCTTTGCTGGCTGACACCAAAACCAAACTAAACAAAGTTCTCTGTAGGCAGGCTGTGCTAATCCACAAGACAGGATGAAGCAGACCAAATCCCAAAGTCAGGACACTGACACCTAAACCAGGATGTTGTCTTATATTTATTTTTAAATAGTGTGCATGTGTGCATGTATGTGTGTGTATGTGCGTGCACTCGCACACACATATGTGTGCAAGTGTATGTGTGTATCTCTGTCCACAGAGGCTGAAGCTACAGGTGATTATGAGCTGACCTAGACAGGTGTTAATAACAGAACTTGGAGCCTCAGGAAGAACAACGAAACACATGTAACCACTGGGCCATCTCTCCAACCCTATCAGGAGGGTCTCAAGCTGGTGAGATTAGATAAAAGTCTGTGGGCAGAGCATCTTACTGGGCTCTTTATCTTTCCCCCAGACAGAAGGGTCCCATTCTCCTGTGCTGGGTGATGATGGAGGAAAGGCAGGTATAGAACACTGATCAGTCAGGCCATGGAGGTGTCAGTGAATCGTGGGCAGCATGCTGTGCTGAGCTCCGGTGCACAACCTGTAGACCAGCCGTCTGCATTCCACGTCTAGAGTTCTCAGTGAAGCAGGGTGAGGACCTCGATGCCTTCAATGCACAGGGCTACAGGGGACCTGGATTCCAACAGCGAGTGTGCATCTGGCTTCACCGTGTGTTCCTTGTACAGTGCAGAGCCGTGCTTCTCAGCAGGGTGCTTTAGATGCTGCCACAGACACCTCTTCCCTAGACGCTGAAGACCAACTGTATCCTTGTACCTCTCCCACACCATATCAACAGTGCCTCCGATTCTTCGGGACATCAAACACTCGCACACATTACCAAATACCCCCACCTCAGACAGACAAATTCAGGGGCCTCTGAACTTTACAGTCATATGACTTCAGTACCTAAGAACTAGTTTGGGGGGATCAAGTGCATGGCAGCTCGTGACAAACGTAAAAGAGCTGCTGAATCGCATCCAGACACAGCCTCACTAGCAAAGCTAACGTGGGGTCAGCCACCTGGCTCCCAGACAGCCCTATTGCAGTGTTCTCCAATTAGTTGATCACTAGCATATGAGACAGCTTCTGACTCTGAAAATACTTCCTCTAAGTGAGCATTTTGAGCTTCTCTGTGTTGCTACAGATTAAAGCCACACTATGGCGTGAGTTTTAGAGTAAGGGCAGATGGCAAAGCCATGGGCTACTGTAGGTGACAGGGCAGCATGCTGGAAGCAGTTTCACGGAATCTGGTCCAGGTTGGTGCCAAAACTATCGTGGAGTGAAAACGACACCTGTCTGGTGAGCAAGTGATAAAGGGATTGTGGGCGACTTTAGCAATCAGGAGCACAAAGCAATGCAGAAGGCGGCACTCTGCCCCCAAAGCACAGGTTGGTTTCCAAAGGAACTACTCTGGGCATCTCCTTGAACTCTAGTACAATGTCCTGAAAGGGAATCTTAGAGGCTGGGCTAGCCTACAGCACACAAAGTCTCTTGAACTGGAAGCTCTGTGCAAAGGCTGAGGCGGGGCAGGGGTTCTCAGTGTTATAAATGGACAGTTTTGTCACAGACACCTGCCCCAAATAAAACAGTTGTCTTTATAGTCTCTCACCTGTTTACTCCGAGACTTCTGTACTCTCCCCCGAGTTCCATTCATCTTAAAGACATGGAGTGACAACACATGGTCCCTAAATCTTTGGGCCTGGCCATCTGAAATGAGGCTTTCAGCCTTCCCTCGTCTGGCTTTCCAGAACACACTTCCACTGCACTTGTGTGAGAGGAAGAGATATAAGAGAGGCAAATGTAGGATCATGAAGCCAAAAGAGCATCCTACCAGAGCTTTTGCTAAAAACGTATCCATGCCCTCAACATATGCCACACCCTTTCTGGGAAGATGTTGCTGGCCTGGAAGCTGGGTTAGTGAAACCTAAAATACACCACACAAAAAGCACAGTTACCCTCCCAAAGTAGATCCCATAATTAAGTCAAGCCATCTCGAGAGAACTGTTCTGTGTCACAGCTTCATGTATGTTGCTTTAATCTCCCAGTTTCAGCAAATGCGGCCATATCGGGCTACAAACGTGCACAGCAACTCACATTTAAGCCAGATTGTGGTGTCACTAGTGATTGGTTGCAAATAAACAGCCCCGCGAACCAAAATGCTTGATGTCAACCATCTGTAATGAGATCCCTCTCCTCCCTAAGCACATTTCCACCACATCAGAATCACTACCCAAGATTCCAAGGGAAGGACCACTCAGATTGCAGTGCCATCTCATCTGCAGACAAACATCTGAGGAAGCTGGACAGACGTCTAAACCATGAGACAGTGCCCTTCTGTGAGATGCTGAGAGCACACTGTGAGGACCTCTTTCCTTCTGTGGACCATGGTCAGTACAACTTGTCTGTCTGACCTCTTTAGGTCTGATTTTCTTGGAATCAGGAGGTAGCTTGACTCCTGATGAAGTCAGGTAGGTTCATAAAGGTTCTCAGGCCTCTGTATTCTGAGCCCTTTTCAGAAGTCTATATGTGTATCATTAGATTATTTTAAAATATAAATCCTCCAAACAGTAGGCACTTTAGATATTTTACTGGCTCTATCTCCGTACCACTGACATTTGGGATTATTTTCTGGGTTTATGCACATGTGCTGCTGAATGCAGGGCATTTAGCAACATCCCTCCCAACACCGAATACTCTCTAGAAAGGCAAGGTGACCTGGATCAGAACCACTGTTCTCTGTGTACTTATCTCTCACCCTGATGAAGGATGTGAATCTGAGAAAAAAACATTCATACACAGCATTCATACTGTCTGCTAACAGTGCCAGAACTCAGAAGACAACATATTTGCTACCTGGAGCCCCTGGACTGCTTCCCTCTCCAGAGCTCTGTTCTCAGAAGACTACTCAACAGAAGCCTCCACAAACCATCACCAGGTGCTCAGTATGAGACCAGCGGATGAGAGGGGCTTTAGGGCTGGGTATCTGCTAACATCACCTACAGAGAAGGCATGCTCAGTCGGATCCTGACAACTACAGCGCTTCAGTGCAGGGCATTGGCTAGAGGGGAAATCGTAAAGCAGGGGCCTCTGCTAAGAGCTCCCAGAGTGGGGCGGGGCATGGACATAACACAGGAGGAAAAAGGCCCTGAGAAGGGGTGATGGTCATTTAGTCCACAGGAGAAGAGGTGGCTGAGGAGGAGCCCTGAACATGTGGACTAGTGTGTGTGAGAGTGAGGTGACTTGCCCAAGCACTAAGACTCAATGAATATTCAAGTGTTCATCACACTTGGGGGCAGGAAGGGCTCAGCTTAAGTTCCTGTCCCACACACAGTCAATGTAAGGGGCAGCTGATTCTTTCTTTCCACTCTCCTCAACCCACTTTCTTTTCAGCAAGTTAAGACAACTGTCCTCTAAGAGCTCATTCTCACACACAACAAAATTCTCTCTCTCTCTCTCCCTCCCTCCCTCCCTCCTGTACAGTACAGTTCTATAGGTTTTCACAAAAGTCTACAGTTGTATAAATACCACAACTAAGATATGGGACAGTATGGTCACTCTCCTCAGACAATTTCCTTGTGTTCCCTAATTGTTTATTTGCTTTTTCATTAAGAGAAAAACATCTGGGTTAGCACAATGATTCAATGCATGCATACAGTGTCTAATATCAAATCAGAATGAGCATTCGAAACTCCTTAAATATAAATATTTCTACATGCTTGGAGAGTTTGTGTTCTTTTTTAGTTGTTTTGAAATATATCCTATATTGTCGCAATCAGTACTTCCCCAGTGAGCTGGAGGAACCAGGCCTACTCCTTCTGTCTCATCGCCCTATATATTAAGCAAGCTGTCTTACCATAGACCAGCTCCTTATCTCCAAGATGACTCATATCCCCTGGTTAGAAATTTTATTGAAGGGCCTTTGTGGCTCTTTGGAGATTACCATAGAGACCTCCTGAGGCCATGCCCATGTTCTTGATTCATATGACAGACATGTGACCTTAACATCAGCACCCCTCTACAGTGACATGGCTGATTAGGTCCCAAATGCAGGTAAAGGCTTTACCCCCCAAACCAAATTCTTGGGTCTCTATGAAGTCACATAACCATAAAGGTGTAAAATAAAAACAAAGTTTTGGAAATAAAAGCCTATACGCACCAAAAGTGTTATTTACCTCACTGTTGTCCCTTTTTTACTAATGTAATGAAAATTTTATCATACTTTAACCAAAGGCTCCAACAAGTGACCTCAACTCAGTTGCAAGGTGGCAGGAAGGGAAGCCAAGTTAGCTGTGCTTGTCTGAAAAGGCTTCCTGGGGTTCCAGAAGGAGGCCCAGGTCCCCGGGGTCCCCCAGCTCATTATGGAGTAAATGATGAGGAAGTGGCTGTGGTGCTCCCTGTGAAACCACATGTGTGTGACCAACCCATCCCCCAAGCCTTCCTGCTGAAGACATGCACCTTTTGAGTGGCTTAGCTTTGATGGCAAATGTGGTCTCCAAACAAGAGGGCTCTGCCGTGAAGCAAGGCTGCTGTGGAACATCACTGACTATGCTCAGCACGCCTCAGTTCGCTTACTCCCAGCAATCCTGCTGAGTAGGAAATACTAATGGCCTCAGTTTACAGGAGAATTGGAGAGGTCAAAAAACAACCAATAGGTGTGGAGGGTTCTAACCTGGATCCCTGACTCCATGGACCGCCCTCCTCGCCACCAGCGAGGTTGGGATCCTGCTTCTCCGGGTCTTTCAAGCTATTGCTCCAGCCTGGGGCAAGCTCCCAGGAAGCTGTGCTGCCCACCCCCTTCCATTTCCCATTCCTCAAACAGCTAACTTCTCTCTGGTCTCAGCATGCAGGCCATTTCGAACCCCTGCTTTGGAGACGTACTTCTTCTCGTCTGTGCGTTTGTTCCTGTTGCACAGCTGGCTTAATACAGAAACTAAATTGCCAAGGATGTCTTGGGTTATACACCTGAGCTTTACCAAATCTATACTTACTAGATTTTAGAAAACCCCATATCACTTAATAACATTATTTTAAACAAGAAAAATGGCATGCTGTCAGAAAACACTAATTCAGTGCCACATTTAATTAAAAACTTTCATTTGAAGTTTAGTGCAGATTTAACAGATGCCCAGGGCAGAGCAGGGCAGGGCAGGGCACGGCAAGGCAGGGCAGTGGCTTCCCCTCATTGGCACCATTTTACAACTAAATGTGTTAGAAATAAGTGTGGTAACACTTACCCAAATTTCCACCAACTATCACAAACTTTATATACACCACATGTCTTCTAAACCGCCGGTAGGACTGACTCTGAAAAAAACAATGCAAATAAACAACTTATTCACAATCCGCTTTAAGCCACCGAGTGCTCATTCTTTGTGGCTCTTCACCTATCCCGCAACAGCAAATTCCCTACCAGCTGCCCCTTTGCTGTGCACAGGAAAATGAAACCAATTTACACATTATCTTAGCATACATGAGCAAGAAAAAAAAATCTGTGAACAAGTAAATCAGTCAGAAACTGCGCTTACAAATAAGAATTTCAATCCTTTAAAACAACCAGAGGTAAGAGAACCATGGGGGAATATCTAAGATTAAACTAGTAACATTTTCCCCTTAGAGTCAATTCCTCTCCTTTTTATCCAGCACTCTTCCTTCTGCCTAGCTCTGGGAGGTCCCAGGCTACTCTGTTCTTCAGTGGATCTTATTTAACTATCTGTAAAATAGGAACTGTGTGACCCACCTCACAGTGTCATTGTTACTGTCAAATCACATCAGCTAAGTCACTCACAGGACACAGGTTTAAAACAGCAGCAGGCACACAGTAAGGGCTGAGTGAATGGAAGCTCGGCCCTCCATGCTCCTCATTGCCCGGCCTGAGTCCTAACGTGGCTTCTCACCTCTAGGGCACATCAGACCCCAGACCTGCTGCTGAGCCCACACCCAGGCTGGGCTCACTTCACTCTACCTGGGGTGTATCAGCCTTGCTTGCTTGCAGAAACCCATGCCCAGCCTCCAGTCGCTCCAACACACACACACACACACACACACACACACACACACACACACACACACACACACACACACACACACACTCCAACTCTCCTGACCCTGCAAAGCATTTCCCCACACACCATTTACACACATTCTCCCTTCTGATCACCAGCATATTACACATGATATTAATCCGCCTGGATTCATTCTTGTCCCAGCTTTATTTCCACAGGTTCCAACCAGGCGGAAGCACAGCAGCCGCATCACCTGCTGCTGGGCCCACACCCGGCATGTACCTCCCCTGATCCCCTTCCGTCCTATCCCTACTAGTAAGAGGCCCAGGTATTTTCTTGGGCAGGAGCTCTTTGCCGTTATAGACTATGTCAGTCCACAGCATTTTTCCAGAATTCTAAATGGAATTTTTATTGCTTGTTTGTTTTTTTAAAGAATAATGTCTTTAAGTATTTGAAAATAACATATGAAATGCAAAGAATTTAAACCATAAAATGCCATCCGTAATCAGTTATCAAAATTTTTCATAGTGGGACCCTGTCTCAAAAAAATTTCTTTCTAACAAAGTTGAGATGGACTTCCTTCAATATTTAAACAGTTTTCTGCAAAAACCATAAAGTAAATGCCATTTTAAGTATCTTTAAGTGAAAAATCATATTTTATGATGTCCTTGATTGTAATATAATAAATACTATCTGTATTCTATTCTACATAGAGCTAAAACTATTCCACAATAAAAAGAAATGCTGGATTTCAGTTCAAGGTTAAGGAAAATGAGGAGTAGATTTCTTCCCCTCTTGGTCCCTGACCCCTTAATTCCATCCATGTCCTCAGTCCAACAACACCAGCTTTAAGCCTCTCCTAATTCTCATCTTTCACGTCTTGATTTTCCTAATTTGGTATTACCTTACATTTTTGTTTTTCTAGTCTTTTAAATTAGATTTTAATATACGTTCTATTTTAAGTTTTAAGCATTTTTATTCCTTTTAATAACACTCTCCCTATCACCAGCACGGGAAGGGAGGCATTCATCAGTACTGTCTGCATCAACCAGAGATTAAGTACCCTGATTGTACAAGCTTGACCAGTATTAAAATTATCTCATCTCTCTTTGGCAGCCTGTGAGGTCCTAAATATGTAGAGGGGCACCTCAGCATGCTATATTTAGATTACAAATGACTGAAGTTAGGCAACAAAATGTTCTCTTCCTTTAGAGAGTGGACGCTTCATCTGTGTTGCTGACTGACAAGTCTCTGGGAACAGACCAGCTGTACACGTATTCACTGACAAGTAACACCCTGGATGCCTAAGAGATAAGCACACTCCTACCTTCCTGGAGCACCAAGTCCAGCAGCTTCCGTCGGCAGCTCCCCACCTCCCAGGCTCTTGCATAGCAAAGAATGGTGAAACCATGTCGGCAAGGCCAGCTAGCACCATTTGGCATCTACTAGAAACTGGACCAAGATCTGACTTCCTGCCAATCACCTAGACATGAAGCTGCGGTGCTGGGGCAAGTAGCTGGATCAAGCAGATGAAATGGTGAAATCCCACATACGTTCCCACTGCCCCAGGAGTGATGTCTCTGCATGTGAGGCCAGAGACGATGACCACTCGTGACCACCTCAGGTAGGTCTGTTTAACATCTGGCCACATCAGGCATTCCAAGCCCCGGAGTATCTGTGATGAATCAGACCAATGATAGACAAGACTGTCCATATTATCCTTTTTCCTAATCAGCTTCAGCAAGAGATAACTGTGTATCTTTTGCCAAAAACAAACAAAAAAACCAGGACAGTTCTCCCTTTTTAAATGAAGAAAGCATAATGATTTTCTCCACTGAAAATCAGTAACCAGGGCACAGTGACCAATTGCTTTGGCAGAAATTTAGCACTGGCAGAATTTTTTACACCTGACATCATGTCAAGTGACTCTTAGGATACGTGGGTGTGTGTTCTTCTCCAGTAATACCCAAGGTTAATGAGTTGCTGGCTGTAAGAATGAGGGGTGAGCTTGGCACATAACCCTCTTTATATTTAAGCACATTTATTTCCATTTCTTTAGGATTTGGATATATGATATCAGTTACCAGTAAAAGTAACCGAAGGATAACAAAGAGGTGACTGTATCTTCCATTTCTTGAACTGCAATGTGTGTAGTTATGAAGAAGTAATACTGTTTTTATGGGTACGCCCACACAACAGTGTGCAGCCCTGCATACTTTCTGTTTCTAAGATACACCACAGGCTGTGTATAACTGCCGAGTTCAAGGAGACATTTTAGGTACATATTGCCAATATAGTTCTCATCAATACAGGGCTATTCTTGCTTTCTTCTTCCTAATGGAGCCCTCATACATCCTTTACCAGACTCAGGAGCTGGGGACAATGATCTCACTAGGGGTTTAGGGCTTTCCAAGGACACCACCACTGACACAAGCACCATGTGGCTACTTGTCAGGAGTATGAGCCCTAAGGCTTCACTCAAAGCAAACTTTCCCAGGTGATCAGTGTGTATACTAAGGTTGGAGAGGCTCTGACTCAAGAAATCCCCCGATTCTTACCAGTGACTGGGTCAAAAATAAACATGGGCCCAATATAGGCCAATGAGACAAGAATGTTTTACTAGGAACACCTGACTTCTCTGTCTTACTTCTTGTCATGTGCGTGCGTGCGTGAGTGCGTGCGAGGCCTGGAGTTCCAAGGCTCTTTTACTTTAGCCTAGGGCTACAGCTGCGACTGAGACAGGGAAAACCCTGGGAAACAGAGCACAGAACTGTAGTACCTCTGAGTTCCCAGTGCACTCCCTGAGTGGAGTCAGCAACTGTTTGCTCTAGAAAACTTTCTCAAATAAGTGTTATAAAAAAGACAGGATGGCAAGGTGCTGAGTCCCCTCACATTCTGAAGGGCCAGAGTAGCATTCGGAGACTCATCTTGCTGGAACTGACCCAGTGCTGTTCTGGTTATGATGACCTCGTCTCGACTGTGCATTCCCACAAGCTCTAAGTCAGCTGGACGCAATCATCCAGAGGAAATGCTGAACACTTTCCAAATTATCTTAACCAGAGTGGTCAACAGTTGCCTTCCCAAGAAGTCACATGGATGTCATTTCCTGCAAAGACAATAGGAGACTAATTGCTCAGCCTCTAACAGGGAAGATATGTAATTACTGAAGGGTAAATAAAGAAGAGCTTGAGGCACTCGGAGTCTGTTTCTGGACCGTTCCATTTGCTTGTGGAACTGGGGGCAGCTACCTGGTCTAGAAGAGATCTGAGGGGCAGTTCCTTATGCAGGCATTTATACCTTTTTACATGTCCCTAATTCTTGGTGAAGGCCTCTCTGAGAGAAGCAGGCTGGCTGTTACACAGAACCCCACATGGCTTTAGTATAACTGTGACTCATATGTAGGAGTTATGTATAGTTTTGGAGAATGGAAATGTCTCACCAGACATCTCTGGTGTCCTAGATTGTTAACCACAGTGGAGGAGAGGGGTATTCCGGGTTTGGACTGATGCTGGGTTTGTCACGGTGGCCTAATGAGAATGAATTTTCTGTCAGGGAGTGAGCACACCGACTGTCTCCCACAATGTCTTGACCCCCAGCTTCAACCTCACAAGCTCTTTGCCCCTCAGACCCTTTTTGTTTTCTCTCTCCTTCCCCTCCTTCCTACTTCCAACTTCCCCAGTTCCCAATAGCATCCCGTGTAATGAATTTCAAACTACATCGCTATCATTCTTGTTCCTGGCTTGTCAGCCACCTTTAGCTAGAAGGAAGGACCTCTCTTTGGCCGCCGCTCTGTTTGTAGTGCTTGTACAGTACCTGGCATGGAATTTACAACATCTGCTGAATGAGTAACGAAAGCCTCCTGGGGTTGAGACTGTCTCATGAGAGCCCTTTACTTCCTAGCTCTGGCTTCTCCTGGTCCACCTTATTTGCATATGTGAATATCTGGGGCACAAGCTGCTTAGGTCCCAACAACAACGTGTCATCTGGGAAGGACTTACAGCCTAGACCACACTTTGAAAGTGAGAAACCACATTCACGAAGGCCAAGAAGCTTACAAGAAGTTTTCTAACTAGAAGACAGGAGAAATGGGAACTTTATCCAGGCTGCTGACCCAGAGCTCTGGCTACCAGCTTGACTCTAGTTCGAACACGGACAACAATCTCTCAGGGGAACCTAATTCAAAAATATTTGTTGACTGGTTGAATAAATGGATGGATCACATGCATGTACCAAGGGGTGTCCATTACAGTTAAGGAATGGATGTAACATGGGGAAGCTGTTGTCTCTCTAGGACTAGGGGAAGAGCTGGAAACCACACTTTGTCCCACAGGGTCTCTAAGCCACATCCATACAGGAACTGCTGGGCCTGTGACACTGTTAGAAATCTCAAGATAAAATAAAAACACTAAAACATAAACAAGCAAAACACAAAACAAAACCTCAACCACCTATTGTTTACAAGGTTAAGCACAAGCTCTGCTCCTAAAAGCTATGCAGAGAATGAGGGCCGAAAGGAGAGGTGAGTTCCTGTCCCTGCCTTTCTCGGCTCTCCTGTGACTGCTACTGCTATGTATACCATAAATAAAGACCGAGAGCTTAAGTGCACAATAACAACAGATTTCAAACTCAGACCCGACTTCCCCTGGCTACAACAGTCTCTCAAGACCTACATTGAGCTCCAAGTGATCAAATACTACACCTAACAAGTCAGCACACAGACAAAGCCCCACCCATTGCCAGGGCCAGGATGGTTTCCAGGGAAGCAAGCCCACTCTGACTGATTGTAGACTTCCCTCCTCCTTTTGGGTGGGCATGGGGGTGATTAGCAAGGTGTTTTGGGAAGGTCTCACTGACCCATTAGCTAACCCTCCTGTCAATCCTGGCTTCCCTCCAACAAGCTGTACGAACTCAAGCACGGCTATGGTGGCTGTTTTATGATTTGTTGGAGTGGGAGTAAACAGCAGAGATATGAGGAGGAAGAGGAAGAGAGAGAAGAGCATAGGAGGCACTATGCCAACAAGGAAGGAGGTACTGACAACAGACTAAGAGGATGTGAGGGTCAAACGCATGTTGCTCCTTTTAACGCGAGTACCGGGATGAGATAGCAGAGGCTCGCTGTGAGCAAGGCATTGCAAAGTCAGCAAAGAGAAGCCAAGAGAGAACAGGTTCCTGAGATCATGAAGCTAGCTTGGAGAAATACAGACTGGGGGTTCACGGCACTCAGGCATGGGCTGCTGTGCAAATGGGTGGGTGAATTAAGGGAGCTCCCACCATGGTAACATCCACAAGGCCCAAGCAATAAAAACATTGATGTAATTTCATATTATTATTACCACCATATTGAAATCTATAGATTGAGGTACTCAGCTCATTTAGGGTTAGAAATAAGTGAGTAAATGCCATTGGAACAAGGAGTTAACTGTCTAGTATGAGGTGGAGTTTGAGGCTCTAAGAGTCATTAGAATGAAATATATATGCACAATAATCCCATCTTTCTTCCCAGTCCTGAAATCACCTCGGGCAGTAGGTAGAACCAGAAAATGGAGCGACACTGTTTATAGCGAATGTGAATTGTTTCTGAGTTGCCCTTTTAGGTCAAGCTATTTCTAGGCTCTGCAGTCTAGTCTCGGTTATAAACGCTGCATTGTTCTGATGCATGTGCACCTGCTAAACATGTCCCCTGCAGCAGCTCCTGGGAAGGCTGAAAAATGCACTTCTGTGTA
The DNA here is from genome assembly GCF_017639785.1 of Mesocricetus auratus. Taxonomy (NCBI): domain Eukaryota; kingdom Metazoa; phylum Chordata; class Mammalia; order Rodentia; family Cricetidae; genus Mesocricetus; species Mesocricetus auratus. The sequence goes on from NW_024429199.1 coordinate 4,359,105, forward strand.
ATTTCACATCCAACCCAGAAGGGAGGTTAACAGTGAGTCATTCAGATCCTGAGATGTAGGCGGTGAGCATATCAAGCTTGAGAGTAGATGGACTGTTAAAAGAATATTCTATAATTTAAATTTTATTTTTTAGTACCAGAACCTGGTGTGTCTCTCACATACCCAGTACACACACATACACATACACACACACACACATGTGCACACACATGTGCACACACATACACACACACTTTCAAGGCTTATACTAAATTCTCATTACTAAATAGAAGTAGAAAAGACCAACTTTCACTCAGACTCCTAACTGCCCTGAGCCATCTCCAGGTCCCAGGTTCTGAGGGCACTGACAATTAGGAATCTAGTTTCCCACTTGATACAATACCCAAATCTGAGCCCAGCAACTCTTAGAGCCCATGTTAAGGTTCTTAGTTACGCCACTGATGATCCAACATCATGCTAACTTTTTCTTTACCAACAACCTGTTGCAACCATCCCTGAGGATGCCAGGTTTTAAAGCAACAAATCTCTCATAACAACAATTTTTGAAGTACTTGTTTTATTTGTCCAGCTCTGGCTTGGAGTCAGTGAGACTGATTTAAATCTTGGCCCTGTTAAGTTTAATAAACTTGGAAAAAATCCTTAACGGTATGAATACAAAGCAGAAGCTTCCCTTCTCTCTTCTTGCTTTTAACAAATCTCCACCAAAAGACAACCAATTACCAGGACTGAAAAGATGGCCCAGCAGGAGAGAAGCTTGGCCCAGTAGGGGAGGAGCTTGGCCCAGTGGGGGAGGAGCTTGGCCCAGTAGGGGAGGAGTTTGGCTCAGTAGGGGAGGAGCTCACTGCACAAGCAGGAGGACTGAAGAATTGTGGCACATGGAAATCTCAGGACTTTTTAGACATCAATTCTCTCACAAATTGAATCTTTAATTTAATTTTAAATAAAAAGGACAACTAGTACTTTTTTCGGGAATGAATCTATAAACAGAAATTATCAGGAAATGCAAAGGACCAAAAGTAAGAAAAATCCTGAAAAAGAAAACAAGACCTTTTCATATATGAAGATTCACTACAAAATAACAGTGGTGAGAGCAAGTCATTTGTACATGGACACTCAACAGATAGACCAACAGCAAATCAGCCTAAAGCAGACAGGGACAGTCACTCAGCCAAGGGGAAGACAAGACTGAAGGCCAGTACACAGTGCTGGGCTCCCTGAGGCATAAGGTGAACTGCATCTCCCAAAAGGCACGTTGGGAGTCCTGACCTCCAAGGACCTCACCAAGTGACCTTACTCGGAAACAAGATGGCTGCGTGTGTGGAGATGAGGGTATATAAAATAGTAAGTCCTGGAGCCAATGTTCTTTGTGGTTTTTTGTTTTTGTACCTTAAATATGAAGGAAACAGACCCAAATAGACCCCTAGGGGAGAAGACCATGTACTGTGGGAGGCAAAGATCAGAGCTGCAGCAGGGGACCAAGGAGTGGGATCAAGGAAGAACTGCCAATTCCACCAGCAGCCAGCAGAGGGCTCTTCTTGCAAAGCTCAGGAGGCAACGCCCTGCTCACACCTCAATTTTGACCTTCTGGCCTCTAGAATACATTTCTGTTATTTCAAGCCACAGGTTTCGTTATATTGTTACAACAGTCCCGGGAAGCAAATACACACAGTATCTGTATCTTGAAGACAACCCTACATAAAAATTAGTGATAGATGGATGGTAAATTCTAAAAAAGTCAAATAGAAGGACTTTAGAAAACAACCCATTGAACACCTTTACATTTTGCAACAGGCAGAAAATTTTAAACCAGAACTCAAAAACATATAACGACCACAAAATAAAAATACCTCAATTTGGAGTATAGTAAAATTAAGAATATCTTCATGAAATGATATTAATAGAATCAAAAGGCAAGGAGGAAGCAACTACAGCCTATGTCTGACGAATATATATATTTATTTATATGTATATATATATCAATGAGGAACACTGATAACCCACTAAGAAATAGGCAAAGAATTGAGAAGGCAAACAAGTAATAGCCAGAACACACTTATAATGTTTTGGTTTAATTACCCAAGAAAAACAAAACCACAATGCACTACACCATCATGTACTGACCAGATTGGCTAACCTACCCAAGACAGACACCGGGGAAGGCTGGGGTGCTCGTGGGGATTTCCCATTCACTGCAGGTGAGTATGCTCAAAGAGGGAGAGGAACATCTTCTCACACGTAAGGCTTTGACACCCAGGGAACCGTCCTACAGAAAACTGAATATGCTTGCCCTCTGAGGCACTGCTGGTAACAGTTTCAAATTGGAAACAACTTAAACTTGAAACAACACCTAATATAGAAGAGCTGAGTAATTCTGTGTGATGCAGTCATATATGACCCAGGTCATACAGCAGCATGAAAGCAGGGCCATGGTTTATTCATAGAAAATTTATCATGGGGGGGGGCTGGAGAGATGGCTCAGAGGTTAAGAGCACTAACTGCTCTTCCAGAGGACCTGAGTTCAATTCCCAGCACCCACATGGTAGCTCACAGCCATCTATAATGGGATATGGTGTCCTCTTCTGGTCTGCATGCATATACACAAAAAATATATAAATAAATCTTTAAAAATTATAATTGATTAAAACCAACCTTTGACTTTTCGAGACAGGGTTTCTCTGTACTGTTTTGGAGGCTGTCCTGGAACTCACTCCGTAGACCAGGCTGGCCTCGAACTCACAGAGATCTACCTGCCTCTGCCTCCTGAGTACTGAGATTAAAGGCGTGTGCCACCAACGCCCGGCTCCCAACCTTTGACTTCTAAAAGCACCATCACTAACTCCACTTGGTGAAGTTCCCTCCTAGAGACTAGAGGACTCTATGAGTCTGCATGTCAGACTCACTTCCTGTCCCACCTGGCTGCTGCTAACAAGATGAGCTCTCCTGAAAATCCCTCATCCGGGCACCTGCAGACTTTTTGCATTTTCTATGCAAGGACACTACACTTCCATTAAACAAACCCTAGAACTCTTGGGCGTCGACCCAAAGAAGTTAGAAACAGATCAGAGCTCTCTCTCCTGAACACTGAAGCAGAGAACACTGTACATTTGTTGAAACGAGATGAGATAATCTGAAGATGTATAGCACTAAAAGTCTCCAAGTGCCATTTCATTAGATTGTGGGTCTTATTCACTGAAGATAACTATCATGGTACAGACATTTTATATTGTTATGCTAGGATGGCATGAAGCACAGTTTCAGTACAGTAACTACAGTAATACCCACTATTCTAATTTTATCTTGATTGATTTTTAAGTAAAAATTTGGCTATTCAAGGCCAACTTCATATACATCAAAGCATTTTTTTTTTGGAACCTTGGTTTACAGCCTGCAACATCCTAGAAGGGAAAATCTTGAAAGATGCATTTTCATCCCATGGTACATGGAAGATACTGGGGGTTTCCTTGAGAATCACCCATTCCTGCCTTCACAGCAGTGCTTGGACAGGTGCATAACCTCCAAGGGGTGGTGAATAGTGAGGTGACTCCCAGAACTCCATCCCTACCGTGGAAGTGCCAGGCTCTCAAGATGCTTACCCTGTCCACACACACTCAGCAGTGGCAGCTGACCTCCAAACAGCCAGCTCCACGGGGAGGGGGATGTGGCTTTGGTTTGGGGGACACGTTGGTCTCAGCCAGCCTGTTATCATTATATATCCAACACAACAACAGTCCCAGGGACCCTGGTGTGTAGGAGGCCAGTCACACCAACCTTTGCAGAAAGTTCATTTCTAAGACCTTCTGGAGGAGAGGTTCATTCCTGTAATTAGGCCAGCACCCTAAGAATGAAGGTCACCCGCACAGGAAGCAAGACACGTACACAATGGCTCTATCCCACAGTCCCACATACTGTGCTTCCAAAGGTACACATGGACTGGAGGGTGTGGGTTCCTGAGGAAGAACCTCACTCACCCTGAGAATGGCCAGGGAGCCTGGTCGCAGAGATGCTCCCCTGTCCAGCACACCCACAGCGTAGAAACCTGTGTGCCTCAAGTCACCCCACCTCCCTAAATATTAGCTCCCCAAAGAGGAGCACTTCTCACCTCGAGGTCTGCTGCTCTTGCGCAAGCTTTCTGACACTAACCCTACCCACAATTCCACCAACAGCTGAAGGGACAATACTGTGGCTGTGCCCCCTCCCAGTCCCTAGCAAGGGTTCTCTTGATAGAAGAATGACATGTGCTTTTTAAGCAATTCCTTATCATGAATTCTGAAAATGGAGATAAATGACAGAAATCTAACACGATAATCAGTTCACAATTACATGGACAGAGCAAAACCACCCAGGCCAGTTCCTTTAAGAGCTTGTCACAGATGAAAGACTCAGCCCTGTCACCAAGGCAAGGGAGTCACAGCTGCAGCTGTGGGATGGTCTGATCTGGCTTTGGATGGCCCATGAATTAAGAATGGGTTCTGGCATTTTGAAATGGCTGGAAAAAGAAGAGAAATTTAAGTTTCAGTGTTGATAAATGAAAATGTACTGGCACACTGCCACATCCATTTGCTTGTGTTTTGTCTGGGCCTGCTTTCAAATGACAATAGCAGAACTGTCTCAAAGGAGTCCGTATGGCCCATAACGATGAAAATATTTATAATCTGGACTTAACAGAAAATGTGTGCAAGTGCTGAGCTAAAGTAATTGCTGGGTTTGCAGAAGGCTGCCCCACCCATTAGGGTCCCGTGCCTCTGAAATCATCTCCGTGTCTAGTCAAAAGCAAATCCTAAAGCATGTGTCCATCTCCCATCCAGGTAAGAGACACAGCCCGCTAGAGCTGTCTTTCAATCTATGGGCAGCAGGCTCCAAAAGTCAACAGGTATACCTACTATTTCTTTAATTAAATGAAACACAAGTACTCAAGGATGTTGTTATGGAATGAATTGTGCCCCACCCCTGTATTCCTATATTGAAGTCCTAACGGGACCGTGCATGTTTGGAGATGGGATCTTTAAGGAGGAAACGAAGTTACAATGAGGTTACCAGTGGAGGAAGTGTGAGCCCGGCTGGGAAGAAGGTCAAACGTGATGACAGAAGGAAAGGACAGACATCTACAGTGTAAAGAGAGAAACCACCCCTTCCAGTCCCAGAAGTGTGAGGAAACAAATGTCTCTTGCTGATGCTACCCAGACTGCAGTACTGGCAGGCAGTCCTGACAAAGCAACAGAGGCACACCCACAGGACTCCTCTGGGGAAAATGGTTCCAGTCACACATGTATAAGATAGACACATAATAGGAAAATGTATTAAGTTCTGTGTCACCAAGGTAGTTAAAGCCAGAGAACCCCTTGCTAGGGGGAAGAAGTACATACATAAATGCATACGTGTAACAAACTCAGGACCAGAGCGATGCTGCCTAGCCAGAGGCACTCTGCTACATGTCCTCACAGCAATCCTACCGGATAAGTCACAGTTCGTGACTTCAGGTGACAACAATACAGCACAAGGAGAGTAAGCCAGGCGAATCTGCCTCCCAGCTTACACGGCCTCTCATCATGAATTAACCCCTGGGACATGGGGCATAGATCCAGTTTCAGAACAGGTTGCTGCTGAGAATGAATGTGAGAAAGCAGCTACTATTTACTGAATAGTTATTACTGGCCAGATTCTGAGTTGGGCTTCAGCCTATCCTATCAAATGCATGGGTCTAGCACTGGTTGGCAGGTAAATAATGGAATCAGGGAGAAATGAATTAAGTTGCTCAAGGTTAAATAGCAAAGCTGTGGAGAGTTACTTACCCAGGACAATGCTCCCACTGGTGGGCGCTTGTATTGCCAATGTAAGGAAGGGGAGGAGGGAAGATGAGTATGCTTTTCACTCACATCCTGTTAAGTTCTGAGTGAGTAGACATTGTGTATCAGACGCCAGCCAGAGAGTCAGGATACATCAGCAAGCAGAACAGATAGAAACCTTGGCATCATGGGGATCACAAGACAATAGGATTTTACCACAGAGGTTACAATCACATGTGGGTAAGGCTGGTGACACGTAAAATTCACATGTGTTGAGCACACAGGCCAGTGAAACTGCAGACATTATATAAACTGGAAGAAGGGAGATAAGAAATTTCTGGTAAATGAATTTTTGCGGCACTGAGAGTTGACCCTAGGGCCTTGCTATGGTAAGTGGTCTATCATCGAGCTACTTTCCCACCTTATTTTTACTTTATGAAGGATTAACATGTTTTTATTTTAAGTTTTTATTTACAATCTTTTTATGTATCAAAAGTTTGTTTTTATTTATTCAAGCCTATTCTTGCATCAAGAAGTAACCAGAGAGTCAAATCCTTTGGTGCCAGAACATTTATAATGATGCTACTTACAACAATATTATCTATGAGAGTATTTAAAGAGTACAGTGAATGGCTAGATAATTAGTCTATTCGCATAACAAAAAAATCGCAGTTCTTTAATCATACTAGAAAATTATAATATTAAATGGAAGAAGCGAGATCAAAGCATATACACAGGACGTAACTACACCATAACACTGTTATCCAGATATGGGTGTGACTAAGAAATATTTTCATTTCTTACAGCTCACCACCTTGCCTACACTGAAGACTTTAAAGCCAAGAAAATTTTAAAATTTCATTATAGAAGTTTCCATCAAAGAGCAGCTAAGCCTCTACCTTCTAACTCTACTCCTACTTTTCGTCTGAGACTTGCTAAGGAACGTGGCCATCAGAGGCCTTTTTAGCACTACCTTGGGTGCCAAATGCTAATAATGTTATTTAATTGTTTTATTAATTCACATTTTGGATGTGTAGTGCATGTGCTTGGCGGTACATGTGTGCCATGGTGTTCTTGTGTGTAGATCAGTAGACAACTTACGGATCAGAAGACAACTGTGTGAGTCGGTTCTTTTGTTCTACCACGTGGGTTCTGGGGATCAGACCCAGGTTGCCAGGATTGGCTGCAAGTGCTTTTGCCTGCTGAGCCATCTCACCAGCCCTAATACATATTTCTAAATTCACTCACAAAGGGACTTCAAAATAGACTCGCAAAGGGGCTTCAAAGTAGATTCAAAAGTGGCCAAAGGCATCACCAGGATGAGATAAATGATTATAACGAATTCTTCGGCTGTGACAACACATTCATTTAACAGATAAACTGAGTGCTGGTCGTGCTCCAGGCACCCTCTTAGGTAGTAGGTTCCAGGAGGTCAAATTAGGTCTCTGGGGACAAATGAGCCCCGGGGTGACACTGGTCCTCTGCACCCGATCTCAGCAGGATGCAGGGGAAAGCAGGGCTGGGGAGCAACCCTCATGAGGCTCTGACCCAGCCAGGAGACGTGGCCCCAGAAAGGCTGGCTTCATTCCTCTCCTTCCTGCTGCCTCATTTGTAAAACAAGGACAGTTCTGACCCAGTTCGAAGCACTGTGGTGAAGCATAACTGCAAAGCATTCTGGGCTCGTTTTTACCTTTCCAGTGCTCATGGATTCTAACGTAGATGGGCAAGGCTGTTTCCTTCCTTGCAGAATTGACATTTACTCTTTAAGACATGGGGTTCAGTACTTAAAGAGATAGTTCATATATTTTTTTCTTCCACATATTCAGAGTAACAATCATGGAAACACTTATTTCCTTAACTAGACAAAAAGTAAAGGGACTTCAAAGTTGAGAGAAAGCCCACCCACATTCAAATGGCAAAGCTGGGTGGGATGCAGCCAGTCAGGGAGGATGCAGTCTGTCAGGGGCCTGGAGCTACTGTGACTGGCACTTTAAAATTTCTGAGAGGGACTCCCAGCTTTCACTCCTGCATTTTAAGGACTGCTTTTGTTTGTTTGTTTTATTGAGACAAAGTCTCTCTATGTAGCCTCGGTTGGCCTGGAATTCACTATGTACACCAGGCTGGCCTCCAACTCAAGACATTTGCCTGCCTCTGCCCCCAAGAGCTCTGTTGCTCTCGAGTTGAGTTCATTTTTAATGATTTGTACCTATCAATTCCCTGCTACAGACAAGGCAGAGAAAGGCTGGGCAGCGTGTGGTAGTGGGGACACAGAAACGTGTCCATGAGGCTCTGTGAGGGAGCCGAATCTTCTCGCTGTCTGTAAATGCACAAGTGGTCCAAGGCCCAGGTACCCCTGGTACTCTATTTTAAGCACAAGCTAAGGATTTTGTAGTTACAAAGTACCCACTTTTACAAGCTCAGATTCTTTGTGGTTCTTCTGCTACAGTAAGGACTGGAAACTGGAAAGTTTAGGTAGCTCTACTCTTAAGGAGAACACTTTCATGATGCTACCTACTGGCTGTGGTTGCTGAGGCGAATGGGCAGGGATGGGTATCGAGGTCAGTCTGCTGTCTTCCTCACCCACTACATCCTTTTATTCTGAGCCTCCTAAACCCCAGCTCCCCAATGCAAATGAGCAGGCACAGCAGCCGCAGGCAAAATGGACAGAGCTTGCAGTTGGTAGCCTGGGAGGGGTGCACTGCATCCATGGCAACAGTCAAGCCCAATTCTGAAGGGCATGATGAGTATGCCATGATAGACTCAGTAACTGCTCCACTTTTTAAAAGGGAGTTGTAAAAATTATCTTTAAAATGTTCGTTGATGCCCTGTGGGTGTGAGTCCCTTTGTGAAGCAGGATCAAAATGGATTTCTATTATGGGTTTCTGCCGGCTCTTTGATTCTAAACAACTTTATTAATGTTAATAGGAGTTATGCACACATCAATGAGAGAATAAATTCCTTGGGTTTAGGGGAGCTTCAATTAGTGATCTGTATTAAGCAATGTAAAATGCTTTTTAATTTTCTTTCAAGTAATGAGACATCACCCCAGCAGGGTTGAAAATGAGGCAAAGGGCAGGAAAGACAGGGAGGGGACAAGCTCTCCAGCCAACTGGCTCGGAACCCAGGTCCCCAGCTTCACTCGGTAGGTACAGCAGGAGGCTGGGACACAGCTTGCCAAAGGGACACCAAATGTGATGAAGGGAGGAAAAGGCAGGACACACACACACACACACACACACACACACACACACACACACACACACAAACCTGAGACAGCTATGGGAGGAGTTCACGATTGTCCAAAACAATACCGACAGCAGCCGTGTTTTCCAAATCTGTCACCGCACCGCTCCATTTTTTTCCCCAGAGTGTAAGTTAATACTATTCTTCTACTTCCAAAAATATCAAGACAAAAATGGGAATGTAAGTTGTGAGGATGATGTAGCAGGATTCCTAATGAACAGGTTATCTTACGGTGCCACAAATCATGAGTACCTGGCATTTCGGGAAACTCAGCTTTTAACCCTCTCCTACGCAGCTCCAATAGTATCTCCTCAACTCTTCTCATGGAATTCACAGCCAGATTACTGTCTGCTCTGAGGACAATAGGGGTGTGCAGCAGAGAGCAGCCCAATCTCCATGATTTAAAGGGAGAAGTAAAAATTTCACTAGCATCTCCTCCATACAGCTGTTACCGTTTCACGGCTGTTGCCTTCTTCTTTGCATTGTATCTGCATGCTTCACAAATAGTAAAAAAATAAATAAAAAGACCCCAGCATAAAGGACTGGTGAGGGCTATGAGGGCACAGTGGGCCCACAGCTTTTGTTAGCAGGTGAGATCTGGAAAACTGGCCTGCACTGCTGGCGACCAGGCAGCTACACTTTAAATCCCCTCCTCAGCGAGCAAAGGCTTAGTTAGCTTTTAGCATTAGGCTCACTGATGACTGACTCCCATAGGGTAGAGCACAGAACACTGGGGTAACCAAGGTAGGACTCCACACTTTGTGTCCTTTTGTGTAGGATTATCTGGCTTTTCAAAGCCACCCCCCCCATAGTATTTGCCTTACCAACATGGAGCAGAACAAATGGTAACTCTTATATAGTTTAGCTGAACGAATATTTATAGGAAAAAACTGTTGGCTGAGGAAATGTTTGGCTAATACTGAAATACAAAAATTCAGCATAGCTCCCACACCATCCACACAGGTGCCTGGTAACATATCATTCACACTGAATTATTGGTAAGTTGGGGGTGTCTCCAGTGCTCTAGAATGAATGAGAAAAAAGCGAACCAATTACAGAAATAGTGTGTCTGAGATGGTGACAAAAACACAGCCTGGCTTGTGCACTAAGTAGTGGGCAAGTGTCAGCTTCCCCTCACATCCACTGCTGCTAGGAACCCATTGAGTGCTCTGGGGACAGACTTTCCATGGGCAGGCGTGGAGCAAAGGCTCTGCTGGTGTTTTAGTTATCATACCCCAGGATGATCTGTGGGCCCCAGGGGAAGCCCAGGTTATACATTCTGTATAGGAGACAACAAAAAGGCCTGGTAAATATTGAATATGTCTCAAGGTTCAAAATGTGTACAGCCCACTTAGCAGATGAACTCTGCAGACATCATTAATCAACTAAGGAGGCAACTCTAACTACTGCTTGCCACGATGGACTTGCAGTTGGCTTTGAGTAAACTCTTAGGTTTCTTAATCAAATGTGCTCTTCCTAGCTAGGACATGGCAGTCTGGTACCAGACAAGCAGAATCCGGACGAAGTCTTCTAAGACAAGTTGGAATTATGTATCCAGTTCTCTGCAGCAAAACTGTTCCCAGAATCCTCTACCTCCAAACATCAAAACCCCTGCTTCCACCACACTGTTTAGTGTATGCTGCTGCCTCATTTCTTTGAGCAATCATTTTGGCTATCTTTTTTAGGCATTTTCAATTCAGGTTATCCTCAGGGGATCATATTATTTGGTACTTATAAAAACAGTCATTCAATCATCTGTACTATCTGGGCTTCATTGAAAAGTATTTGTGATTAAGGATTATAATCCACAAAGCCTCTAGGATCCCACCAAGTTTCCTCCATCACATCATCAGCTTTTTAGTTTCATAATCTGTTTCATCTTCTCCAACCTGGCAAGAGGAGTAACCTGTTGTTAAGGTCATGGGACAGTGGTTCTCAACCTTCCTCATGCTGCGACCCTTTAAAACAGTTCTTCATGTGGTGGTGACCCCCAACCAGAAAATTATTTTTGTTGTTATTTCATAACTATAATTTTGCTACTGTTATGAATCGTAACTGTCTGACACACGGGATATCTGATATGGACCCCTGTGGGGGGTCATGACCCACAGGTTGAGAACCGCTGCCATGGAAGGTGGCAATGTTTTGAAACACTGATTCCTGGAATGGGTGGGGAACAGAGTCCTAGAGATGACGGCCAACAGAAGATCCTGAACACTAGGGTGTCTCTGCCTAATGTTAACAGTATCACTCCTGAAATAAATAATGAAACAGCTTGCCAAGGATAACTTAATTTCTGTAGTCACCAGTCTAAATGTAGGATTACCCAAAGGCAGAAACCATAGAAGACAGATACACACAGAATTCCATCTTCCCAAAGAGCATTGAATTGATATTGGATATTTACTTTCCAAGGAAATACCAGGAAATATATATTTCAAGTTAGGAGTGGGACAAACCACAAGAAACAGAGAGGAAGAAAAAGGACCATCTTTCCCATGAGTGACCTTCTCCCTTCCGTTTCCCATAAGCTGGGCTCCTGAGTGGACACTGTAGTGTGGATACAGTTACTCGTCTCCTGGGATCTTCTCATCCTCACATCTACAGTTTATGTCAAAAGCTGATAAGTAAACCAAATAAACTTTAAAAGAACATTTCATTCCTGTGACATTAAAGCCCAAGAAGAGACATCACAGACCGAGAATACACAACACTGAGGCGATGAGCTCTTCAGAGCCCGGCCACATGTGTTAGCACAGAAACTCAAATTCAGAGAGGGTAAAACCTTCTAGAAAGAGCCACCTGCTTCTGCTCTGCCCCCGAGGATGTCTTTCTTCTCAGCTGGTCTCCAAGAGCTCCACAGAGCACAACTCTGCCACCTTTCTGGGCCACACAGGATTTGAGCACTGCATTGTGAAGCCACTCAACACGTGTTTGTTGAGCCAGAAGGGAGACATACTTTAAGTCTCACTTTCATGTCACCGAGCATGTAGGTCTGGGAAACATAGATGAAAACATCCCATATTATACCCACTGTCGTGAGTGTTATCATTCAACCTTCCGATTCCTTGTTGAGAGATATTTGATTACACTGTGTAAAGATGTGTCACTGTGACTGGTTTAATAAAAACCTAAATGGTCAATAGCTAGGCAGGAGGTATAGGTGGGGCTTCCAGACAGAAAGAGCTCTGGAAGATAAAAGGGGGTGTCACCAGCTGGACACAGAGGAAGCGGGTCATGCGGGAGGACAGGTAGAAGTCATAAGCCACGTGGCAGCATGTAGAGTAATAGAAATGGGTTAAGTTAAAGAGCTAGTTAGAAACAAGCCTAAGCTAAGGCTGAGTTTTCATAATTAATAAGAAGTCTCCATGTCATTATTTGGGAGCTGACTGGTGGGAGAGAAAGACTCACTACAGTCCCTAGTCTTTATTAACTGGCAGCAAAGAGCTAACTATAAAGTACTTGACGCAACAACAACCTATGAAGTACTTAACACAACAGTGCTGTTACCACAAAAGAGCACTTCCTGTTATGTGGACACTTGGGAGAGTCACTAAGAATTCACTGCGTCACCACCATTGAAAGAAGTCAGGAAGGGCTGAAGAAACCCTGACTCTGAGGCTTCACGAGCCCTCTCGGTCTCCTTATAAACCAAGATGGTAGGTCAGGTGGTTCTGACACTTCTGCTAAGCCTCTGAGCCTTCATCTTAACTAGAAGAAAACTTTAGGAGTCTCTGTCAGCCTGCACTCATCTGAGGAGGCCTCTGAGGCCCTTTCTGTCAGCTGAGGCAAACACCAGATGCAAACAAGCAGTTTGGTCCTACAGTGCACTCTCCATGGACAGGCAGAGGCTTGGAACATTAATTTTTCCACCAAGTAAGAGTCCATCAACCCCAACCCCTTCTGCTCGGCCTCCTCCTTACTAAAGGTCTCGTAGAACTGTCCAGATGTCCGGTGCACAGCCAAGCAGGAACACCACCAAGTAACATCAGGCCATGTGGCTGGATGTGAATTCAGACACACAATTTGGGATAAACTTACATTCACAATGATCCACTGTGTATCTCAAATTCAAATCTAACTGGGCATCCTGTATGCTTCTGTTGAATCTGGCAATCCCACGTGTAATACATGCTGCCGTTGGTGGTACACTGCCTCATCCCACCCACTGGACTTCACCTGCAGTCAGACCAGCACTGGTCTGTCTTCTGGGGCCGAGGAACAAGGGTTTATGGGCTATGCTTAATCCTTCTCCTGTCCAACTGTCCCTCTTGGGTCCTCCTGGCTTCACATCATTGAACATCCTACTTTTATCGCCTCCCTCCCAACTGTCTACCGACCACCCTTTTGGCCACAGCCCCCTTACCCTGCCACCGACAGTGGCAACTGATTCCTTTTTTTTTTCTAAATAAAAGGTCATTAATAACCACAAATTAAAATGATCAAATTACAAGCCTTCTAAATACTGAAGTGAAACAAAAAAATGTAGGCTGTGCGAAAGAAAAGCTGGAGCCTCTCGGAGCCAGGGGGAGGGGGGGAGGGGAGGAGGGGCAGGCACTGATCTACATCATGTTCTTCTACCGGCTCTGCTGTCTTTGGTTATTACTGTTGTTTTGTTTTGGATGTTTTTTTGGGGGAGGGGAGTTGAGACAATGTTTCTTTGTGTAGCTTTGGAGCCTATCGTGGACCTCACGCTGTAGACCAGGCTGGCCTTTAACTCACAGAGATCTGCCTGCCTCTGCCTCCCAAGCACTGGGATTAAAGGTGTGCACCACCAATGCTGCCTGGCTTGTTTTGTTTTTTGTTTTTGTTTTTTCTTTCTAATAGCTTCCTTTCTCTCCTGAGTTCACAACAGCTCTCAGGGGAATGGAAGATAACCTCCTCCACACACACATACACACCAAGGAACAACGGGCGGGGGAAGGGACAAGAAGGGAAGATCAGAGTAAGAAGTTTCAGTTGGCTTATAAACGGGTCTCCTCCCAGCTGGCCCCAAGTATGTGACTACCCTCTAAGACCCTTAACATCTACTTCAGACTGGGGGCAACTCGAAGTCCTGCTGCTCATTCTCCTTTAGGCTACTTAGCGTCCACAAATAGAGAACATCTCTGCATTCCACCTCTGTCTCTCCAGTGCCAAGTCTACACAACACTGAAAACTGAACCACTGGAGAGACCTCCAGAAGCAAAGCATGTCCTACTGGTCAGGTGATTTCCTTAAACCCAGCTCCACCCCCTGAAGAACCTATCTCTACAGTATCCTATCAAAGATGACCCTTTTCCTTAATATCCACAACTGGACTGACGAGTTTCTTGTCAACTTGACACAAATTAGGGTCAGATGAGAAGGAGCCTCAGTTGAGCAAATGCCTCCATCAGATTGGGTTAGGCGTTTTCTTGATTAGTGACTGATACGGGAGGTCCCGGCTCACTGTGGGTAGTGCCATTCCTGGGGTGGTAGTCCTGGGTTGTATAAGAAAGCAGGCTGAGCAAACCATGGAGGGGGGGGCAGTTAGCAGCTCATCTCCAAGGCCTGTGTCATTTCCTGCCTTGAATTCTTGCCCTGACTTCCCTCCATGATGTATGGTAGAAGATAATATGGACCCTTTCCTCTCAAGTTGATTTTTGTCATAGTGCTTATCACAGCAATAGAAAGCAAACCAGGAAAACCACTGACTTGCAAAAAGGGCCTCACCAAACCCCCAGAGGAACAGGCTTAAAATGAACTACACAACAAAGAAGAAAAAGCAGTTAGTATCTTCCTCAAGCAATTAGCTCTCAGTAGCCCTCAAGCTGGAAGACAGAACTGCCACGTGTCCTGGTGCACTTCTGAGGGCGGGGCAAGTCATCACTAAGCTGGGAAAGACAAGTTCAACCTGATAACTCTGCAGGCTCACTTCGAGGTGCTGAGACACTTGGGTCTGGCCCCACTGGCTCAACAGAATAAACCTGCCAATTTGTTCTGAGATTTGGATGTGAAGTATTCAAGACAGCAATATAAGGTTTGATGGGGAGAGGGAGGGCTGGGGGACAGGGAGTGACACTCTGAGAGTGTCATATGCCCCAAGAGTTTTACATCCTCATTTGATCCTCTCAAAGTCTGCTGGAGAAACAGCCCCAAGCAGGTTTTAAACTCACATCTTTTGGACACCAGTGCTCTCTGCCCACCATATCCATCAGTTCCACTTGGGTTGCTGAGTTTCAGCTTCCCTTTCTTGGGTCAGCACAAGGCCACTGCCTTCTCTGGGCATGCACTGGGAGACACAGACAGGGCGTTTCATGGACTTATAACAAGGGCTCTACTGAAGGCATTCATTTTAACAGAGGGCGTCTTTATATACTTTTTGCAGCAAAGCTGTGTGCATTATGTAGGTAATTACATCCCTATCTTGAGGCATACTTAGGGATCCTACAAGAATTATTTTACTTAGATGATGGGGAGGACACCATCCCCAATGCTGACCTTTGCCCCAGATGACAGGAAACAGTCTGAAATGCTTCCACTGGGAGTCAGAAGTGGCCCTTGCTGCTGAGGTACCATGTCACTGCTGTTTGCAGGGAGGACAAAGGGCAGTCACTCCTTCCTCTATTTCTAATCAACCTCCCTCTCTTTTCCCCTGCTCTGGTGTCTGTGGGTCTCCCCTCCCTACCCCTCACTGATCTCTCCGGCAATTCTGACTTACAACAAGAAGGGACTTCTTTAGCTCAGGCTAGGCTAACACATGTGGCAGCTTCCTCACTTACCCAACAAGGATCTGGTGTTCTTTAAGTTATTATTTGTGATTTGGAAATCCCACTGATAGGGAACACACTACTGTTAATGCTAAGGTTAGAGGTCAGTCCCTCTGAGGCAATTATATCTCTGTGTTGCAAAAGAAAGCAACAATACTGCAGGTGTACTCTGTCAGTCAAGGCACCATTAGGTGACAGGCAGCCCCTTCCAGTTACAATCATTTTAGGAGAATTTAACAAATGAGGTATTTAAAAAAAACGATCAGGGCACAGGAAAACCACAAGGCCTACTGTGGTCCAGCAGGAAGGCTGTAGAAGCAGACTCCATAACATCTTAAGGCCTGGAAGAACTCGAGAGAGCAGACACCTGGGCTCACACAGAGAGCATAAAGGCTGGTAGAGAAGGCTGCCCAAGGAGAACTGTGCCTGCCCTTATACAACCTCTGCCAATCAAGAGAGACCCCTGGTGGGGGTTGATACTCTGACTTCACTCCCTCCTCCCTTCTCTCCCTCCCTTTAGTGTGTGGCTGTTAAACCCAACCACAAACCAGAAGCAAATATATGAGCCCACCAAGTAGGTGCCAGAAGTCCCATTGCTGGGTCACGTGAGAGAGAGAGAAGGAAGAACAGTTCAGGGCGTAGAGGAGTGTCAAAGGCTTGCCATCAGAATCACAGTTAACAGTGTCCCACGCCCACGCCCACTGCTGGGAGTACCTGGTGCTACTGCAGAGTTCTGCTGACATTTTGGGTAGAATGTGGCTTTGTTCGGGTAAGCATATATTTTAAAAATACATTCACAACTATATTCATACTTCTCAAATATATGTGGGCATTTATCCCATGAAAGAATATTTTACTTTAGTCATACAGGAAACATCCCCATATATTTTATGCTAAGCTCTATTTTTTTCTAAAAGAGGTAAAAACAAAACAAAACAAAAACCACTACAGAAAAAGGAAGGTATCATCAGGCTTCATTTAATCGGTGCCCTGGGCCTACAGCAGGGTCCTTACCTCTCCTTTCTCCTTTCCCCTTCTCCCTCCTCCCCCTTCCTTCTTTCTAATATGTATGATTTTCCAGTTAGATCTATCTTCTCAAACAAATGCATAGTGGGCCTCCAGGTTTGGGGGACACATTCATTCCACTTTTTAGTTTCGGCCCCGCTAACATGAGTTCTACTGAGCTAAAGCAGTTCTCAGGAGGCAGCACACTTGACTGATACTCTCAGTTGCATGGGGCACCCAGTAAGTGCTTTTTAAATCTCCCTGTGTGTGCATCTTCCTGCAAAGGGGAAGAGGGAGGCTCATGAGTTCCTGCCAGGTGCTGCCCCCAGTGGCACACGGGATGGTGTGTAGTTCTAGGACAACAATTCTCAACCTGGGGGTTGCGATCTCTTTGGGTCTCCAACAACACTTTCACAAGGCCACCTAAGGCCATCAAAAAAACACAGGTGTTTATGTTATAGTTCATAACAGTAGCAAAATTACAGTTACGCTGTAGCAACAACAATAATGTTATGACTGGGGGTCACGACAACTATATTAAGGGTTGCAGCATTAAGAAGATCGAGAACCACTGAATGAAGGATACCCCAGATGACTTCAGAGCAGAGATGAAGGGTGGCACCAAATGACCTATGACCACAAAAATGAGAGCTTCATTCCCTTTCAAGCTCTCAGACAGCAACACCCAGGGAGATGCTGCCATGTCTGCAGTGCCCTTGTGATGTCACACAGCCATCGGCTTGCTTCTTCTCTGACTTATACAGCATCTCTTATTTCCAAGGATGGATTTCAATTTAACTTAAATGATGCTGGTTTTCTGCTTGGGGTAATGAAATTTCATTTAAAAATTAAAGAAGTTAACTACTACTAGAAAGGATACATCTGAGAGACCACTTGTATAAGTGGCAGATGTGGTACCCAGATGACTCAAGTTTGGGAAACCCTGATACATGCAAGCATAGCTCATGAGTCAGAGACATCCAGGTTTTAGTTCTAATTGCCACCAGGTAGGCAATAATGACTAATTTTATTGTCTTATAAAGAAATAATTCTTTCACTGACAGTAGCAGTTCTTCTGGCCAGAGAGCTGTAGCTCAAAGAGAGCAATAACATTTTAGTAAACTGCTTTGTAACCTGAATCCTGTCTCGTGCATAATATAACAGATGTCTGCCATAAATGATTGAATATTAAGGTCCAAAGATTTAATCATAAGATGATAATTAGAGAACATAAATATGGAGCAAGAAGAGAGAAGCAAATGCTGCTCTCTTTGCACAGATCTAACAAGGGGCCCGCCCTCTGGCTGTCATCAGGATGTAAAGAGAGGGGTGGGGGCAGCCTTTTCTGAGTCACACAGGCTTCGCTTGGAGTATTCAAGGCCATGGGGGAATTAGATTACAAAAGCAATCTGTCATGGTTTGTGACTCCTTTTGATGTCAGGCTGGTAACACTACTGTATATTATTGCCATGGCACTCACTGATCAGCAGAATCGCTTCCAACTGTCGCCTCCTACATGAACTGGAAGTCTGACATTTTTGTTAAGCTCCATCCCCAAGACACCCCAAGCCCTTAATTCTAACCTCCTGAAATGAGCATTACATTAATGCTCATGGCTCCTTCTAAGCAGAGAGCTCAGAAAGCAATAAACTCACCAATGCATAGTGTCTCTTCCAACAGTGCAAGTGCGCAGAAGCCCAGCCCACTTTACACATGTTTGCACACCCCTGTCCCCTACTCAAGCCTACCCTGTGGGTGAAGTCAGGCATGAAGTCTGCAAGGCCTGCTCCCTACTTCTGGAGAAGGTGTTCAAAGTACCCTATGCTTCTTAACAACATGCACATTCCCAGCAGACCTTACTCTTGAGCGGGATCTTCCCGAGCACTGCTGTTTACTTGTTTTAAAAATGCTTCTACAAAACATCCATTGTTCTCTCCTCACTGTATCACTGCAGGATACACTGACAAGCTACTGCTCCTGCATGAATAACAGTGCTTTCCCCAGCAAACATCGGAGTCGATTGGCACTGGGAGCAAGTCTTGTCCAGTAGCCACTGCTGCATGTGACAAGCACAGTGATCCATGGCCTCTGTACTCAGTGAGCCTACAAGTAAATAATCTGCAGCTGCTGGTGCTACAGGCTCAGTTTCAGACACACAAGACAGGGGGGTTGCAATGTGTGGCTTCACTTGAAAATTTCTTTAGACTTACTAGATTGCTAGAAGGAAAGGGAATAAACAGACTTTAATTGTATTTAAGTCATTAAGCTTAGATTCAAAAGCAAAGACTTTAAATGTAACATAGTAGACAGTAGCTGACTTGGTGGTGGGAGTGGTGTTCATACAGCGTAGTGTTCAGACCCACAAATGGAAGCATTGCCAATACTGGACAACACAGGTCAAACTGCTTCTGTGTTCTTTATTCCAATGCAATCCAGTTCAAAAGACTTGTATGGGAACAAAAAGCAGAGTAAGGTTTCTCAGACTGCATCTTTATATATTTCTGGATGACTGCCCCATCCTTGTCTCCTAAATAAGTTTGTTCTGCCTATCTTCAGCAGCAGACCATGTAGCAGTAGTTGTCTAACATCTGACTGAACAGAGATGAATAACTGACCCAAGAAAGACCTAGTCATCGGTGGCTAGGAACCTACAATTGGCTTAAAATGAAAAAGTTAAACCAATCAGATTGCTCTACAAGGAATCTGAAGTTACAGGCTGATGCTGGCTAGCTGTGGTTTGCTAAGCCAATAGATGATGCAAACCTGGGTGCTGTGAGATCCAGCTGGGGTCAAGGTCAAGCAGGGCTACAGACTGAAGACACATAAGACAAAATGGAGAACATGGAGACTACCGGCACAGCTATGGAGTGGGTTCTGTTTTAACAGCTTTCTAGTCCTAAGAGGCTTCCTTCACTGATGTTTTCTGTTCCTAAGTTCTGTGAGCTCTCTCTGTGTAAGAATAACAAATTCTAATGAAAGAGGAAATCGTTAACTTTGCAGATAAGTGTAGTCCTTACCCCTCACCAGGGAAACTTCTCTAATAGAGATTATTACAGAAAACTACAACCAATCAAAATGCAGAGTTGTGGAGCCCAGTCCCAACAGGTTCATCCGATGCCTGTACCTAAGGCTCTGGAAGTTGAAGAAAGGGACAGAGAGACTGTAAGAGCCAGGGAACCAGGAAGTCTGCTCTGAGAATGTGCCTCACGGGAATGTCAGAAACTACACCCATAAAGTCTCAACAATAGGACTCCCTAAACAAGAACAACAATGTTAGACGTGCTAATATGGAAGTGATGGAGCCAACAGGCCTCAAGCCTACGTGAAGAAATACAGGCAACATAAGGAATGCTAAGAGTGAAGTGGTCTTCCCCAGAGAGGAGCACACCAATTGGTCCCTAATACAAAAACAGCCAGCTCTGAAAATACATATACAAGTAACATATTATATGGACTGATTAGGTTATATTTAGGAATACATATGTATTAATGTTATAATATCCTAAATATATATTTAAAAATGAGAATCAGTCAGTCAATCTATCTACAACAATTAATGAAAAAAGAGGCCATGAATTTGAAAGAGCAAGGAGGGAAGGTTTGAAGGGAGAAAATAGACAGGGGAATAATGTAATTATATTATAGTATAAGAATATCATAAATTTTTTAAGCAGCAATAATCTTTTGACCTTAAGTAACTTGAAGCCTCTGTTCTGGCAATTGAAAGCAAATTCTGACCAAGACAAAAGCCCACAGGGGTCTTACAGGCTGCCAGCAGCACCAGTGACTAGAGACAGCGGGGAGCGGCATGAAATGCAGTAACGACAGGTCAAAGAAGACTGGCAAAGCAGACAGGCTGGCAGCTAAGCTGGCTGACAGAGAAAAGAGCAGCTGCAATCGGTGCTGTGTCTCCGTGAGCACGTGAGGGGCATTAGAGAGAGCAGGGTTATGACTGGGAGAGCGGGAGGGGAAGGTGCCAGGTCGCTGGAAGGAGGCAGCACTGATGGGTCCTGGGGGTCTGAACTCAGGTCCTCATGGTTGTACAGTGAGCATTTTACCGACCGAGTCATCCCTACAGCTCTGAGTGTGTGTGTCTTTTTTGAATTCTAGAGGATGACAGTAGGTAGAAATGACTACACTTGGGGTAGAAAATATTTCTGTACTATAGCTAATAGTTGTTGGCCCAGGAGGAATATTTGAGAAGAGAAGAATATGCACATGACTCCCTTGTGGGTGGGTGGGAAAGGAGGGTGGTGCCCGGTGCATCTGATGCGCGAAGACAGCTGCTGGCTTTCCAGGTAGCCCAGCTGAGCAGGAGTATTAGTTGTGAAACCAAATACAAAAGAAGAAACCTTTGTCTTGAGGGCATTCGTAGCATGTGGACAGCTCTCAAACGTATACACAAGCAACTGCGTGCAACTGAACCTGCCCAGGAACAGCTCCTTCAAGAGCTTCCTGTATCCTCAGAAGGAAGTCAGACAGGCTTGGAGCTAAATTGGTTGAGTGAGAAACTGAGAGCAGCTGCAACCGGCGGTGCTGTGTCTCTGTGAGTATGTGAGGGCATTAGAGAGAGCAGGGATAGGACTGGGCCAGCAGGAGGGGAAGGTGCCAGGCCCCTGGGATGAGGCAGCACAGATGGGGATGCTTTGGGGGGTAGAGCAGAAATGCCCAAGGCAAAACCCTGGGCCTCTTTCATCTAAATGAATGTGCTAATGGCTCCCGGGGAGCGGGTATGAGAGGGCTTAGCACATATGCCTTCTCTACTGTACTGGCTGTAAATAACCCATGTGCTGGCTGTGCCATCTGCTTGGTGTGCAGTTTGTGGAACTGTGAAGAAAAAAAAGAGGCAGAGAAGGAATAAATGGCTACTAGTACCTATGTTGATACTCTGAAAAAATCAAATATGCTTACAGTTAGATTATTACATTTCCTTTACAGGGGTTAATTAAGCTAGAAATGTTCCCTTTTCTTTTTTTTATAGGTGTGGGGGCAGGGCAACTTCCAAAAGGTCAAAGAGCAGGTCACAAACAGAATGAAGCTAAAAGACAACCCTTCTGTTACTGCATTTCACACATCTTGGATTAATTACACGTAACCAATCCAGGCTACTTCTTCATCTGGACACAAGAGCAATATGTTACTTGCTTTCCTCCAAGTAATATTTTACAGTTACCTCTAAAATATCATGTCTAGATAAAAGACATTCTGAACACATGCCATGGTTTTGTAGAGGGAGTCACGCCCTCTATAAAGTGCCTACTGCACATGACTGAATATTAATTACCTTCACACACACAGTGAGGCTGCTCATACGTGTTTTAGTTCCTCACGGTTATATAATGGAAACAATCCATCCCCCAAACCAACATTCGCTCCACTGTTCACTTCTCACTTAAATCAGAGGGTGCCTACAAGAGTGCTTTAAAACCACAAACTTAATGGGCTGCAAGTAATTTCCCAGGTTGGTATTGTCCCTCATATAGATTTGCAATTTCCTATAACTTGGTGATTTGAGAGACTCTATAGATTGGAAAGATGCCATAAAACTCTGCATGAGTCAATGACTGGGTTAAGAAATTTAACCTTGACAGCCGAGTCCTGCCACCATTAGTTTCACTTAAGCCTATGTTTCATCTTGATGGGATCCCCAGAAATAACTTAGTTTGAGTCCCAATGGGTCCCCAGGATTGCTCAAATGCTTCTGATGGCTTTCAACTCTGGCCCCACCAGAAGGTACTCAGGAGAAAGATGGGGGCGTGATTACAGCGATTAAGAGGTGAATGCAAGCTACTTAGACTCCACACTGTAGATGAGTAATCAGTTTTTAATGAGATTCCTCACCTCTCCAGACCTGAGTTTTGTCGTCTACGACACAGAGATAATCTAACCCCTCTCACAGGATTCCCAGGAAGCATCTGTGAATCCGTGAAGGTCTTCACATGGTAAGCTCACGAAGCCTGTCATCTGGACATTCACTGCGTGGGTGCAAGATGCCACGGAGGGAAAGAGGTCTTCCCTGAAGCCTGAACATGCCTGAGGATGGCTAGCCAGTCCCTACTGCTGAGTGCCCATGATAGAAGTGCCAAGAAACTGTCCTAGCGAGACGGGGCACCTGGGAGCAGCTCTAGCCAGCCCTCATTTCTCACCTCACCCAGAATGGTGCCTTGCTGCCATCCTTGTGGGTGCTAGTTCTGTAAGAGAAGGTGAGGAGCTTAAAACCATAACCCACTTCAAACACCATTCTTAGTAAAGACTTTAAAAATAGGTCAAAACAGCTAGGCATGGTGGCACATGCCTTTAATCCCAGCACACAGGAGGCAGAGGCGATCTCTGTGAGTTCAAGGCCAGCCTGGTCTACAGAGCGAGTGATCCAGGCTAGGGAAGAATACACGATAGGACACTGTCTCAGAAAAGAAAGGAAGGAAGGAAGGAAGGAAGGAAAGAAGGAGAAAGGAAAATAAAACTTAACTATTGCGTAAACTTTAAAAGTGGTGTAGGATTTATGAATTACATTTTTATTCCAAAGATAAAAAAAAGGGGGGGGGATGGGAAAGGTAAAGGTCAAGTGGCAAAGCCACTTACTTCCACGGATGTGGCCTTGAGTTCTCCACAAAAGCAAAATAAAATCCTGGACATGGAGAGGTGAAGGTCTGCTCTGTTTTCCACTGAAAGCTTTTATAATCAGCTAAGAGAAGGATGTAATTGAAAAGTGCGTTTAATAGTAAAATCTCAATACGCACTTTCAATAAAATTGGGAAATACTTAAGAACCTGAAATAGGAAAAGGTGCACACAAAAACTGTATGTGCGTAATATCTAAAAATATATTTGATGGAGAATGATATAAGAGAATATAAACTGAACTATGAGTTTCACCCAGGGGTGACAATTTTTCAAAGACTCATGTTAAAGGTCATAGGCATTTTTAAAAACACTCAGCAGGCCTGAGCCTTTACACCAATTCAGTGATTGATCTCTAGCAATAATGGGTGGTATCAGCAAAGACACTGTAAAGTGAAATGAACCAATGTGAACATTTGTAGAGGGCAGCGGCACCAGGAGGGATCTAACTGTTCAATGGTGAGCATTGCAGAGGAGCTGTCAGTCCAGGGAGTGTAAGGAAACACTCCCTGAGGCAGGTGTGCCTCTCTCTTTCTCTCTCTCTCTCTCTCTCTCTCTCTCTCTCTCTCTCTCTCTCTCTCTCTCTCTCTCTCTCTCTCCCTCCCTCCCTCTCTCTCTCTCTCCCTCCCTCCCTCCCCCTGTGTGTCTCTGTGTGTGTCTGTATGCTTTAAAGATTTCTCAATAGCTTCTCTGAAAAACTAGTTTCTCTTAAAATAAATTGAAATTAAGACAAAATTTTAATGTTTTAATTTCAATGATTCAATTAACCATCTCCTGAAACTTATCTTTTCTTAAAACCTAGCATCACCATGTTACTTACTTCAGCTCTTAGCTGTCAGGAACAGTAATCAGAACCTGGTGTCTGCTTCTGTCACCTCATCTTCTAACCCATAGCTAGCATGCCTGATCACATCTGCAACCACACTGACCAGGCTGGTGTCCAGAGTGGTAATGCCTGCTGGCAACTTTACTGCCTAGAACAGGACATCCAACCTGACGGTTAGATGCCAAGTGACAAGACCACTGGGGGAGGAGATGACTCCTTCAACATCTTCTTCAGAGAGACAGGCACTGGTTTATCATCTAAGTCTGATATACTTAGCAGGTGCCCCAGATGGTGTTTGTAGACCTGGAACCCACAGTTATTGATGAAGTTCACACTGGCACCACTGCCAGCTCTTCCACCCTGAGCTGCTCATTCCAGACAAGGAAGATGCTGTAAATAACTTTGCCTGCGGCTGCTGCACCACTGACAAGGAGATGACTGACCCTGTCTTGGACCAATTTGCAACCTGGCTGACCAGTACATAGGCCTTCAGGGCTTCTTGGTTTTCCACAGCTTTGGTGGGAAAACTGGCTCTGGGTTCACCTCCCTGCTGAGGGAGTGGTACTCTGTTGATTATGGAAAGAAATCCAAGCCAGAGTTCTCCATTTACCAGTCCCCCCCAGGTTTCCAATGCTATTGTTGAGCCTAAGAGATATATCCTCACCACCCTGTAGCACTATGACTATGCCTTCATGGTAGACAATGAGGCCATCTGTGACATCTGCAACCTCGACATTGAACACCCAACCTACACAAACCTTAATCATTGCCTTATTAGACAGACTGTGTCAACCATCACCGCTTCCCTCAGATTTGATGGAGCCCTGAATGTTGAGCTGACAGAATTACAGACCAATCTGGTGCCCTGCCCTCACATCCATCCACTTCCCTCTGGCCACACATCCCTGTCATCTCTGCTGAAAATGCCTACCACGAGCTTTCTGTAGCAGAAATCACCAATGCCTGCTTTGAGCCAGCCAACCAAATGGTGAAATGTGATCCTTGTCATGGTAAATATATGGCTAGCTGCCTACTGTACCATGGTGACGTGGTTCCCAAAGATGTCAATGATGCCACTGTCACCATCAAGACCAAGCGCAGCATCCAGTTTGTAGACTGGTGTCCCACTGGCTTCAAGGTTGGCATTAATTACCAGCCTCACACTGTGGTACCTGGTGGGGATCTGACCAAGGTCCAGAGAACTGTGTGCATGCAAAGCAACACCACAGCCATTGCTGAAGCTGGGACTCACCTAGATCACAAGTTTGATCTGATGTATGCCAAGCGTGCCTTTGTGCACTGGCATGTGGGTGAGGGTTTGGACAAGAGGCAGTTCTCTGAGGCCCATGAGGACATGGCTGCCCGACAGAAAGATGATGAGGAAGTTGGTGTGGAGTCTGTTGAAGGAGAGGATGAGGAAGGAGGAGAGGAATACTAATCCATCCTTTCAGTCCCTAGATCCCAAAACTTCAGCTTCAACATTAGCAGACAGACATCAATGCTTCTAATTATGTTCATTTTGTGATCATGTCTATCTTCTGTAAGGGTTTTTTTTAAAGGCTTTTCGTAAGGTTTCTTCCATAATGTCTCAAAGTAAAAGCTTTAAGAAAAAGAAAACAGAAAGAAAAATCCAGAAAGATTCAGAGTAGATGTGTGTCCCAGAAGGTTGTCCTCAGAGACTATGAGACTGCCTTCCACACCCTCCCCGGAGCAGCAGTCATGAGGACTGCCAGCCTCCTCCAGTCAATCAACTGTCGGAACACTTCCCAAGTAACACAGACAACAAAGTACTGACTTTGACTGTGTAATAAGCAGCAGATTTAAACAATGAGTTAGGAAGAACTAAGACATTTACAATTTTATAATATCCAAAATATTATCAATGGGATTTAATCTTTAGTCTAATAAAACTTCTGTTACAAATAAATAATACAAACAAACCATGTCAAAAAAGAAGAGGAGGAAAGACCTGAGAAACCACTCCCTCTCACTGCTTAATAATGAGATATATACATTTGTTCTAATGAAAAATGTGGCATATCTTTAATACAGTCCCACTTCTATAGCATATGTAGCCAGACACAGGCACTGGACATTTCTAGTTGGTGGAATTTCAGTAATGGAGTTCTAACCCTTACAGAGTATTTCCTATCATTGAAATTTCCTATAATGTAATAGTGTTTTTTATCTTGAGTGTCATCAAGAATGTGTAACATCTTTATCTCACAGAATTGCCTAGCTTCTCAAGGTGTGTGCCACTATCCCTGTATGTGTAGAGTCGGGCAACTCATGAGTGAGGAGTGGGGAACTGGAACTTAGGTGATGGTCTCATGATTGCTATGCTACTGCACATGAGGCTGCTGGTGGGGGATCCCAATGTTTATAAAAACACACCAATACTACCTAGCCAACTGGAGACAATATACTTGTATCTACCTGTAATATTTATATCAGAAATTCTTTAAATGCCTCTGATTTTGCTATATTTTCAAAACTATGGCATCTATTTGAAAGCAAAAATAAATTTATCAAATTATAGAAATACAATTAAGTTCAAAGGGTAAATCTTAACTAAGAAAGATTCACTACTGATCTGAAACATAATTATCATTACCAATGTTAAAAGCAACTCCATTTAAGGTGGTGAAAACATGTATATATCTTGCTTACAGTAAGGATTCAGTAACTGTAATTGACAACCATTCTTCAACCCAAACCTAACTGTGAAGAAGGAAATAACCACAACACAAACATTCACTTTAGGTACAGAAGCTTGCTGCTGTGTTACCAGAATCAGTACAGTGCCCACTACATGGCCAGAATGAAAAATAAAAAGAAATTTGGTGAATGAACAGCACCATATATAAATTACTAAGATACAGTTACATGACTGAATTAAATCTTTAAAAAATATGAGAATCTAGATGGTTCAGAAACTAATTTTTAAAAAATGTGCCAGGCACTGCAAGAGTAACAGAACTGCGCCATGTGCTGAGGTGTTGTCTTTGCTCTTTCACTTTTGTTTTCAATGGCATGTGACAGATAGCTCTGTAATTTTGTTCAAATGACTGCAGGACCTGGAAAAGCTGTCACTGCTATTGATGCAAGACATACTGCTTTTATTGATCACTCTATGTAAATATCTACATAGATATATCCGTTGAAGTTTGGGAAACATTAGCTGTGCTGTAAAATTTGAGAAAAGTATCCTAGTTTACTGTGTTGAGTTGGCACTGTACATAAATCAACAGCCATACTGATCTAGAAACATTAACATTAAATTTTTCCATTTTTAAAGGGATGGTACACTACTAAACATGTCATGTCTTGTCTATATGGCTTTGATTATAGAAAATATTCTTTAAATAATGAAAAACTGCAGTGTAAAACTATATTCAACAACCAAGAATCCACAATGCTTCATTAAGTGTTCAAAATCCAGTGTAAACTAACCTACAGAGATCAAGGCTCAAGAAGGAAACCCTGTCTCCCTGGAAGCAGATTCCTAGGGCAAAGAATGAGATTTGGATAATTTTCACTTTTTTCTCTCCATTTTTCAATACTGCTTGGATTTACAAACAAACAGTACTTTTTATTCAGTTAGCAGAGGTCCTGTCCTTTATGTGTTTATCCAACCATTCAGGCTTTGGAGGGTGGTAACAGTATCAAGGTGTAGCTGACAATGAGGACAGACAGTGTCTTCCTGGTTTCTCAAGTATTCTGTATCTGAAGTACTCTTTTACTCCTGTGTATGCACACCCTAACACATATGTGCTG
This sequence comes from Mesocricetus auratus, assembly GCF_017639785.1. NCBI lineage: Eukaryota > Metazoa > Chordata > Mammalia > Rodentia > Cricetidae > Mesocricetus > Mesocricetus auratus. The sequence goes on from NW_024429199.1 coordinate 4,387,090, forward strand.
CTCGGTTACCACACAGCTATTTACCAGTCTTGACACCCCTGTACCTAACTGCTAAGAGTGTAACCTTCTTAATTTTTCTGGCTGACCATCTCTGCCCAAGGACAATCTCCTGGGTTCTGTATTTATTTAAATGTATTCACCATTGATAGTCTCCATCTGTCAGCTTCACACACAAAGACCTCAACTTATTTGACAAAGAAGCATCGCTTTTCTTGAAGGCTGGATGAGTTTGAAAGTAGACAGTCTGTACTAACAACCCATGGTTTCTTATCATTCTTTTCTTCCAATCTAAGAGAAAATACAAGTGTTGCCTGATAAACAAAAGCTAAGTGTCTCTTCTCAGATTTCATCAAGAGCGATGTGTGTCCTTCGCTGGGGTGCTAGCCTGGTTCCTACAGTGCTGGGCTGCTATTCTGACCAGCCTCAGGCTGCTCTCTGAAACCTTGTATCTATGCACATGTGCCCCAAAGAATCAGCCAACTGTGAGAAGGGCAGAGAGAACACAGAGGGCCTGATGATTGGCAAGTATCCCACTCTGGGTGCCATTTATCTGAATTATTGAAGTGTGATGAAATGTACTCCTGCCAGGCTGAAGCACGGGGCTCACCATACTCAGAATAAGCTTTGTGTTTTCAACGCCGCACAGAGATGGCAGGCTGCAGTGTTGAGAGAAATAGAGAACTATGTTGGCTACATACATTCCTTCCAGCTCCTAGGGGCCGTGTCAATCCAGCAGGAATGGGGGTTCCTGAAGATACCTACAGCACATGCCCAAGATGCAAACCCTTCTGTACGCCTGAGGCACAGGAGCAGCTGGGTGAATCTGACCCAACCAGCTATGGCCTTAAGGACTTGGTATAAATACCTTTCTCTTCTTCCTTTTGAGATAGGGTCTCACTTTGTAGCCTAGATGTCCTGAACTAAGAAACACAGGCTTCTCTGTTTTTCTATCTTTTTGAAAGGTATGTTGGCATATGATAATAACCCCAGGGTGTGAGTGTTGTTCCCTTTCTGCTGGAAGTGACTGGTCTTTGTAATCACGCTCCATTGAGGTCAGTATCACTCACTCACTTACAAGATGCTGGTGGACCTATCACCCGCACTGTCTGATTCCCAAGGCTGCTGACGCGGAGCCTGGCTGGGGGCTGCCTCCAGGGTCTGCTCTGTCTCAGTCAGGGGACCTGACCCCGAGCCCTGCTGCTGCGCCACCGCTGACTGGTTTCCTCTGATGCTGCTGTCAAGTGCCTTCTCTACAAAGCTGTCCACATGGGAGCCACAGTTACCTCCTAAGGGACAAAACTGCAAACAGACAGCACAGAACATGACCTCAGCTGTCGGGCTGCTGGTCTCTGGTTTGGTTTTGTTTTTACAAACTGTGGCGTTTCTGCAGTTCTGATTTACAAGCAGTACTTGACCCCCACTTTCTTCTTTTCCCATTCCTTCCACTGCCTAACTCAGTCCCACGGACCTCCCCATAGCAGCCCCAAACCCCACTTAGACCCCGCTCTCGGGTTCACCAAGCTTCAGAAGTGTATTCTTACAAAGTTCAGCAGCGGCCTCTGACCTGTGAGACTAAGAGACTGCCCTCCCCAGCTGGACTATGATCCTCTCACTGAAACTATCCTCTCCCTTCCTTGCTGTCATCAGAGGCCCAGAAACTGAGGGCAAGTCAAATGTTCTTCCTCCCTCTGCCTCCTCAGTCCCCTACACCCAGCCTACCATCAGCAATCCTGCAGATAAGTAAAATCAAGTTCCCAGTGTAAGTTTCAGTACACTGTAAATACAGGGTATGTGTAAGGACACAGCCGCTTCATTTGTTTTTCTATTGCTCATGTCATTTGAACTCTTATTCCAACATGCAATCTGCACTCAGAGTCTCCAACCAGATCTCCAAGTGCTGCCTGCTGACGGCTCCTGATCCTGAAGATGCTTTCCTCTCCACCTCCCTCTACAGCACAGCTCTTAACCCGCTTTCTCCAGGACGCTTCCTCACCACAGCAACAGCTTTACCGTGCTGGACGCCCGAGCCGCCCCCTCACAAACACACCCCTGCATTACAGTAAACAGAGCTTTACCATGCTAGACGCCAGGCAGATTTCAGTTTTACCAACACATACACAAAGGGGGGGAGGGGAGACAGAGAGAGGGAGAGCGCACACGCAGAGACCTTTGTGGATCCAGTTTCCTTCCTTCCTTCTGTCCTTCCTCTGTAGACGAGGCTGGCCTCGAACTCACAGAGATCCGCCTGCCTCTGCCTCTCAAGTGCTGTCAAATTTGTGCTTATTTATTTTTCAAGTTTGTCCAAGTAGGGAATTGCATGATCAATGATTCTAACTCACTCCTGGTAACAGTCCCACTGGCACCCACTTTCTTAAATTCCCAAATAAAATTTTAAAATATTCCCACACACTTACCCTTGGTGTCTCCTCCGGGAGGCCTGGCGATGAGAACTGTGGAGACTGTTTAAAAATCTTATTTTAGTGCAGAAGTAAGAAACCCATCCACTTCTAACAAAAACAGCTCAAGGGTCAACTAAACACCCACGTTACTTTCTTCAGCCCACAAACCCAAGAGCATTGCATGACCATGACATAGGCAGGGAAGGCATCCCACAGCCATCAGATGATACATGTTTTCTTTGGTTTCTTCTTTAATCAGAGCTATTAACAGCAGGCAGCAGGACACTAAACGAAGCCCTCAGCAATAGACTCACATTGTATGTGACAAGGCTCACTTCATGAACCTCAGCTATTTCCTACCCAAGGGACTCTGTCTTACGGAAGCCCTCTTTATATAATCACTGTGCGTTTAAACTCCCTTTAGAGACAGATGATACTTTTATGAAAAATGAATTGCATACAAAATACTATCTGCTTTGGCAAGATGACAAAACGTAAACTTGTTTAAAATTTACAAAACCAAACCACCAGATACCGTTACGTCTTACAACCAAAATAAGTTACATGCAAACTTCTCTTTTGAGTAACAGGGTGGTTACACCCCATTATTAGTTTCTTATTAAGATTAAGAAGACAAAATTAATTCAAAAACATTAGGAAATGACCCGAGAAGCAGACTAAACTGTAACTTATAATAAATATGCTAGCCGGGCAGTGGTGGCATATGCCTTTAATCCCAGCACTCGGGAGGCAGAGGCAGGTGGATCTCTGTGAGTTCGAGACCAAGCCTGGTCTACTGAGCGAGTTCCAGAACAGCCTCCAAAACAATAAAGAGAAACCCTGTCTCAAAAAAACAAAAACAAAACAAAACAAAAGAATAAATATGCTAAAATTAAAATAAAAATGATAAAAAAGAATAAATATGCTAATACGCTAGCTACGGAGCTTAGAATATTTATATTAGACTTAAATTATTACATAAGTTTTATATGCTTAGCTAAATTAGAATGACTTGGTGAACACACACTGACAGGTACTGTGACAGGGAGAGACACAATGACACTGTTTTAGACGGCTTACAGTTCTGTGGAAAACAGACACAGATCATAAAGACAGAAACATGAGTACTGTAATTACTGAAATGCTGTGCTGAGGAATATCAGCACTCAAGTAGTTGGTAGTGCATAAAGTATACAAGGCAGAGACTGATTTATGCCAGCCAGGGTCGTCACTGACTTCCAAACAGTACCGCAGCATGACGCTGCTTACCGTAAACAACAGGGGAAAGGATCAGGAAAAGAAAACACACCCAAAGAGTGATTAATCATGGTCAACCCTGAAACAGGGAGTGGGAAGATGGTTTTAACTTATTTTATGAATATGGGCATTTTGTCTGTATGTGTGTCTATGCACTACGTGCTTGCCTAGTCCCTATGGAGGCCACAAGAGGGTACTGGGCTCTTTGGAACTGAGTTACAGGCAGTGTTGAGCTGCCCCGCGGGTGCTGTGAACTGAATCCTGGTCCTCCACAAGAGCAAACAGGACTCTTAACTGCTGCATCATCGTTTCAACCCACAAAAGGTATTTTAAATCTTATATACCGCTATATTATCTGATTCTAAAAATAACTTTTTAGTGTAATACTTGAAAATGATAAATTAAAAAAAAAGTCCCGGAAGCAGACAGTGTGGGAGGCAGCAAGCAAAGCACAGGGACGAGGGAGCAGAGGGACGAGGGAGCAGAGGGACGAGGGAGCAGAGGGACGAGGGAGCAGAGGGACGAGGGAGCAGAGGGACGAGGGAGCAGAGGGACGAGGGAGCAGAGGGGAGTCACGGGACCAGGGGAGGTCGGTGCCGAGCACCAGCACAGACAACCGCACTGCAGCCATCTCTGTGACTGTGAGGGCCTCCGCTCCAATCTGGAGTACAGCTGTGGCAGTGATACAGCAGGAACTCCACTGCAGCAGCGAGAAGCAGGATGTGGGGAATGATCACTGCCACAGGACAGGTGACAAGCTTGAGCAAGGTGAGTTGGGAACACGTGAAACTCGGCCACTGTCTCTCTAATCATAATGTGTTTGTAAATAACAACCAGTACTAGTGGCCAGAGACCAGGGCTGTGGGGACTAAAAGGAGGGAGACAGAGCCCAAGAACCAGTTGTGTGAGGCAGCCAAGAGGCTGGCTCCAAGATGGCAAATCACCCTATTTTAAAAGAGGATCATAAATATATTTTTATTTATTTGTTTATTTATTCATTCATTCATTCATTCATTCATTCTTGGGTTTTCAAGACAGGGTTTCCTTGTGTAACAGCTCTGGCTAACCCGGAACTCGATTTGTAACCCAGGCTGGCCTCCAACTCATGATCCTCCTGCTCCCGTCTCCTTCAGCAAATCTGACTGCTGGGGGCCACCACAACCTGCTATTGTTTAAAATATGAAATATCTTTATTTTTAAATGATGACTCAATTTAAAAATCAAAACAAGCAAGCAAAAACAAGGAGAGAGGTGGTGGCGCACGCCTTTAATCCCAGCACTCGGGAGGCAGAGGCAGGGGATCTCTTAGTATGAGGCTAGCCTGGTCTACAGAGCAAGCTCCAGAATAGCCATATGGAGGAAACCCTGTCTCAAAACACAAATAACTAAAACAAAAACAAAATTAGACAAACCCAACAATGAAACAAAACAAAGCCAAAAACAAAACAACAACAACAACAACAAAAAAAAACCAACCACAAAATGAAAGCACATCTGTGTGCTTCCCCAGTATTGAGACTTCCTAGCATTCGGCTGAGGAGAAAATGTCAAATTAAAGTATATGTTATTCCTTCCTCTTCCCATTTTAGGAATGAAAACTTTTTACACAGTGCTCTTCCATCTTTTAAACATAAGCAATATTTTAATTAAACAGTTCCTCCTCTTCCTTTCAGGATTCTACAGTCACATGCCCTGACCTCTTACATCATGTAACATAACAGGCAGCTGTCATAAGGGTTAAAATATGTGTCTGGGTGGGACTCACAATTAACTGGTAGATTTTTAAAGGAAAACATAAGGGCAGAAAACTCCCACAAAAATTATGTGAACCTTCAAGCTAACTTTCAGTTTATCAAATTTCCTCAGGAAACAACTTCCCATTTGTAGCTGACTAATACTACAACACGCCCAACAATTTCATTAGAATGCTATTTTTAATCAGCTCAGTGTTTCACTGCGCCTCAGGACCCAAGAGCAAGAGCATGAAGTCATTACAGCACTGGAAACATCTCTACAAAGATATCGTGGACAGCTCAGACATGCGGTCCCTAACATCGTCACTGCATACCCCGTAAAATGGAAAGACATCTGTTGTAGGATGTGCGTTTAGTAACGGTTGCTGGGCTAGCATTACTAGGGGAGCTGTCACCACAGGTCCTCACTGAACTTCCCTTTGGTGTACTGGGGGGCAAATTCGGGTGAGAGTAAATGAGTGTCCGTACTTGGGAATGACCCTCCTGCTGGGGCAGCAAACACAATCTCAGGCATGTGTAAGGGAACCTCTCAACACCAGACTGAATTGTCTACTAAAGCCCGTAACAGAGCCCAGTCAGCATCCCTGAAGAGAACATAGAGGCTGCACTATCAGTTAACACTGGAGACATGGCTGCCTGAATCCCTACTCTTGCCCGTGCACCATGCATTCCTGCTTTCGATTCGCACTCAGCCCTGCTGTGGCTTGTCCCGTGTTGTCCCCAGATGCACCCCAGTGCAGGTTCACTTGAGGGTTCCTGCCCCACCCTATCCAGGCGGCAGCTTCACACAGGGAACCAGTGTGTTTCCCAGGAACCATCTTTATCCTCCCATACTTGCGAGGGGGAACTGCCTGTAGCTTTCTCTGTGCACTGCAAGTGTCACTTAGCTGTCCAGACCTACCAGTAGCCCGCGCTGGGGCTAGAGGACGGGAGGAGCCCATCACCTCTGGTACGTCGCAACAGGGCTCTGTGGAGTTTGCTGGGATCTCTTTGGACTGAGTTTTCAAACAAGACAAACTTACGAATTATGCTTCCAAGATGGATGACAAAATATATAGCTAACTGCTTGAATGCTAATGACACACAGGATTTTGATCGGGCCACTGATAAAATGTGGGATATTGAAAGTGTGTTACTTAGAAGTCGCATCGCGTAGAAGAAAGATGGATGATTTTATAATTAGAGCCTGGGCCGCAGTGCCAGCATCTCTCCACCACACAGCACTGGCCAGATATCCAGTGGCAGTTAACTGAAGATATCCACACCTGCCGCACGACATTTCTGTGAGGGCTATGTTCTATGAGGTAATACAGAAAAATGCCTGAGAACACAGCTGTCAGCAGCTGGAAGGAAATGAACAACGAACACGCCTGTGCTGTCGCCTTGCCCAACCGTGTGAGCTCTGGGGTTTTCCTTTGCCCACCATTCCGGAAAATTCTTCCTAATCTTGGCTGTTTTGTGATGGAGAGTCAGGAAGAAAGGTGGTAAGAAAGTGAGTCACAGTTAGGAAAACTGGGGGGACACACGGGTAAGAGTTGGGATGTGCGGGTGAAGCTGGAGGGACAAAGGGAGACTTGGCCTGGTGTGGATTCTGTATCCTGCTACGGCACGGAGGGATCCAGTAAACAATTTACTGTCTGAAATGATTGTCACTAGACTATGTAATGCTTTACAATAACATCATAAAATGATACAGCATGATAAATGTGGGGGTGGAAGTGACCCACAGGAGAAAAGAAGAGGGGGCAGCCTCTCAGTCTGGCGAAAGGAACTGGGGAGGCACAGGAAACGCGGCACAGCCAGTGGGAGGCTGGAGGCCAGGGCCAGCTCCCACCCCTGCCTCACTGCCTCTGGTGAGTCATCAGCATCTCTGTTTCAGTTTCTTCCCTGGTGAAGCCACAGGATAGGAGGACCACACTCTTATGGCCCCCCAGTTGGCCTTCATAAACTGATTGGAAAAATGCCAAGAGCTTAGTCCTCCTTGCTTGGCTTCCATTACAACTTAAGCAGTAGCATCACGCATATATATGTGCTTAGATTTATGTATCTTGATGAGAACACACACATGCATACATAAACACATACACAGTTCGGAGATTATGCTGCATAGAGCGTTGATGAGACTGTTTACGCAGAAAGCTAAGAGTCATCTGACCTGACTGACATGGTACCCATCTGTGTCCAAACAACCCTGAATCTAAACTAGATTTCCTGAAAACCTCAAAGGAAAGGCTAACAGCCTCCCCACGCACCTGCGTGCACTGTGCGCCTGCATGCATTCCCCATTTCCCTTCCTGGGATCCTTGGTTTCCATGACAGACAGATGAACTTCTACACCTGCCTCACACGTCTCAGTGATCACTGCCTGTGTCTCGTGTCTTCCCCAGCGAGGCTAAGTGACCCTGTTCACTTTCTTAACCCGTACACCCAGAACAGCACCTTGCTCATACCAAGCCTTCTGCACAGTTTCGCAGTAAGAAACTGAATTCTGTGTTAAACTTTGGTAAAAGTCACAAACCTGTGACAATGGAAGGGACCTCTTAGGGATGTGCAGAGATGAGAAAACCGGCTTGTGGGAGAAGCTTGCTGGCATCTACATTGAATTTCCCTTGCGCTTTTACTCAGTGCCTCCATACACACCTCCGATCCTGGGGAAACAGAGAACCTGGGTGTATGGGAGCCAAGGAAACAGGCCAGTTCTGAACTCACTGGAAGCAAAGGAGTCAGAGAACAAACTACAGCCTTTATTCACAGAACGGCAAAGCCCCAGAGAATAATGATAGTTCTGCACACTCGGAAGCTTTCATCTAAAGAGCTCAGAACCTATGAGGTTCTCACTCCACAATGTGAGGGGTCAGTATCTGTTCTTGGTCAAGTGGGGTAAGAAGCAGGGTGCTCCCTGGTCTTACTGCAGGCTGATCTGAAAACATTTTGGGGCACCAAGTGCTCCTCATAGTTTCCCCATCCGTAAGGCAACAGCAGTGTGTCTTCTATTAGATGCCTCTACAACTGCTGTAGCCCATGCTAATTTAGGGTGTAGAGAAACAATAACACTAGGCACTTGGTACTGGGTTATGCCATCTCTCCTGTCAGACCAGCAGAGCCTGGGACTTCTGGAGCTTGTCCTAGAGAAAGGCCACCCACAGCCACATTTGAGGTCTGTGAAGGACAAAGCAACTTGGAGGCTTTGCCTACCCACACAATCGCAATGCTCCCAACCACTCCTCAGTTATTTAAGACCTACAGGCCAATTAGAGGGAGTTAAGACAACAAACCCTGTGAGGAGCCTATGAGACCCGGCTAGACAACATTCTTCCTTCTTTGGACTGATGAGGAAACAGTGGACTTGAAACTGAAAGCTGCTCACCACCAAGCTACCCAACCCCTGTTCTCACAGGCAGGAGGGCTCACCCTCTTTCACAACCCTGACCTGAGGTGATAGCAGGCTAAATGGTGGAGACCAGAGAGAACTCAGCAACACAGAGCCCACCTTTCCCCACGCTGAGCCCACAGCCCTGGTCTTTCTTGTCATAGCTGGTTAGACTTTCTGTGAGCATCTCTCCTACAGCTCCCGGGAACTATGCTGCTGATCTCCTACTTAGGCCAGGAGCATCATGACCCAACTCCCTAGCCTGTCTCCTCAGGCTCCAGCCCCACAGAATAAATGGGATTCTTACTAAGTTCAAGATACACACCTTCTGTGTGTGTCCTGTGAAGAATTTCTGTGACCAAGTGAATTTAAGAGACCCGTGTATAAAACACTTCAAACAATTGTGGATTTTCGAATATTTAAAAAGTTAACTGCGTGTCATGGTTTGAGTGTGAGATGTCTTTCAAAAGCTCAGGTTTTGAGCACACAAGCCCTAGCTAGTGAACGCTGCCGTGGAGGAACAGCAGTGTAGACAGTGTGAGCGCTGCTGTGGAGGAACAACAGTGTAGACAGCGTGAGCGCTGCCGCAGAGGAACATCAGTGTAGACAGCGTGAACGCTGCTGCAGAGGAACAGCAGTGTAGACAGTGTGAGCGCTGCTGCAGAGGAACAGCAGTGTAGACAGTGTGAGCGCTGCTGCAGAGGAACAGCAGTGTAGACAGTGTGAGCGCTGTTGTGGAGGAACAACAGTGTAGACAGTGTGAGCGCTGCCGCAGAGGAACAGCAGTGTAGACAGTGTGAGCGCTGCTGCAGAGGAACAGCAGTGTAGACAGTGTGAGCGCTGTTGTGGAGGAACAACAGTGTAGACAGCATGAACGCTGCTGCAGAGGAACAGCAGTGTAGACAGCGTGAGCGCTGCCGCAGAGGAACATCAGTGTAGACAGCGTGAACGCTGCTGCAGAGGAACAGCAGTGTAGACAGTGTGAGCGCTGTTGTGGAGGAACAACAGTGTAGACAGCATGAACGCTGCTGCAGAGGAACAGCAGTGTAGACAGCGTGAGCGCTGCCGCAGAGGAACATCAGTGTAGACAGTGTGAGCGCTGTTGTGGAGGAACAACAGTGTAGACAGCATGAACGCTGCTGCAGAGGAACAGCAGTGTAGACAGCGTGAGCGCTGCCGCAGAGGAACATCAGTGTAGACAGCGTGAACGCTGCTGCAAAGGAACAGCAGTGTAGACAGTGTGAGCGCTGCTGCAGAAGAGCAGCAGTGTAGACAGTGTGAGCGCTGTTGTGGAGGAACAACAGTGTAGACAGCATGAACGCTGCTGCAGAGGAACAGCAGTGTAGACAGCGTGAACGCTGCCGCAGAGGAACAGCAGTGTAGACAGTGTGAGCGCTGCTGCAGAGGAACAGCAGTGTAGACAGTGTGAGCGCTGTTGTGGAGGAACAACAGTGTAGACAGCATGAACGCTGCTGCAGAGGAACAGCAGTGTAGACAGCATGAACGCTGCCGCAGAGGAACAGCAGTGTAGACAGTGTGAGCGCTGCTGCAGAGGAACAGCAGTGTAGACAGTGTGAGCGCTGTTGTGGAGGAACAACAGTGTAGACAGTGTGAGCGCTGCTGCAGAAGAGCAGCAGTGTAGACAGTGTGAGCGCTGCTGTGGAGGAACAGCAGTGTAGACAGCGTGAGCGCTGCCACAGAGGAACAGCAGTGTAGACAGTGTGAACGCTGCTGCAGAAGAGCAGCAGTGTAGACAGTGTGAGCGCTGCTGTGGAGGAACAGCAGTGTAGACAGTGTGAACGCTGCCGCAGAGGAGCAAGGTTTCAGCTTTGCAAGGTGAAATGTCACGGCTGCACAGTACCACGAATATACCCAACGACACTCACCACACACCAAGGTTTTCTGTCACGTGTATTTCACTTCAGATACATGAGACGGGTGTTGTTTCCGTGTGAGCCTTTCAGAGCCTTTAATGTTCTGTGCACTAGGAATCCTTGAGCCTGGAAATGCATCAGCTCACCATCTGCACATTTTTCAGAGTGCCTCTTAGGACCACGCACTTCAGAACTTACCGAATGAATGAGACACTGAAGGAGAAGCTGCTAGAAAATATCAACTGCATCACTCACTAGCTGATGGCCTGGGACAAGCACAGCTTTTGGCCTTCAATCCCTCTCCTGATAGACAAGAACCTGTGCAACTCTTCTCACTAGCTAAAGGGAAAATCTAGTTTGTGTGTGTGTGTGTGTGTGTGTGTATCTATATGTATATCTATATGTGTACACACACACACACACACACACACACAGAGTACACTAAAGAACCTAAGCATGCCAAAGGCTCTTCAAGATGTAGCTGACAACTAACGGCAGAGGCAAGCCCCTCCACTCGTCAGTGACAGAGGCCCAGCAGAGACGACAAGGAGGTGGGAAACAAGACACCGCACACAGGAAGGACTCGTTGACAATACATGAGTTGAAGAGCGTGCGCAGTCAGAGTTTAGGGATGGGGGCCCAGGTGCCACGAGACTGGGACAGAGTAAGAGGACAGGAGGTGAAGGCTGGTACTACGGTAGTGCTGGCAGCCTAAGGGACAGAAGTACAGCTGTGAAAGGAGCACACCAAAGAAGCCACCAGGCAAGCCTGCGCCACGGAGACTGGGCAGAGGGAGAAGTTTATGACTGACTGAGGAAGTCAGTGGTGGTGGTAAAGAATCTGTTTCTGTCATATTCAAACTGGAAATTAAGAGAAGTGGACAAAGTGTCTAATCTGTAGGCAAGCAGACTTCTGAGAGAAGAGCTGACGGGGTGCTCCACATATATTTGTACAGTCTGCTCTTCTATCTGCTCTTGAACAGGCACTCAGGGTGCCCAGGTACTTTCTGAAGTGGTATTTGGCATTTGTGCTTGGATGCTTTCTCTTGTATTTGCTTGAAAAATCTGCTATGTTAGAATATATTCAGATTAATGTACTACGCTGGCTGTGACAGTACATGCCTTTAGTCCCAGCACTCGGGAGGCAGAGGCAGGCAGATCTCTGAGTTCGAGGCCAGCCTGGTCTACAGAGTTCCAACCAGGGTCACACAGAGAAACTGTCTTGAAAAACCAAAAACCAAACAAACAAAAAACTCTCCTAAAACTATTTACCACCAAATTTAAGAACCATGGGCAAGTTCTACACTTGCTGTCTTATCAAAGTTAAAGCATAAAACCTCAAAGTTGGTTGACATTGCCAAATATGTAATTCAGAAGTTTTGAAATTAAAATGCTAAAAAGGCATACTTTTGTTGTTGTTGTTGTTAGGTCTTGCTACACTGACTAAACTATTCTTGAAACTGAGATCCTGCCTCAGTCTCCACCATGATGGGATTACAAGTATATACTGCCATGCCTCATGCCCCTTTTAAAAGCATATTTAAAAACCTTTCAAGTACAGGTTCCTTGTAAAAACTAACCTGTATGGCCTTCCCCCGCCTGCACAGCCAGATCAAAGACTCTGCCCAGAACAGTCAAGGCCTTCTAGTCCCCCAAAATGATGTGATCAAGTAGACTGTGCAGTAATGACAATAAATGTGACATGCCTGTGTTACTATGAATAAATATAACATCCTCCCAACCCATTTAATTACTTCCCGTGTACAGCAGCACAATTAACAAAACTGTCTGTATTCTGAAAATGGAAAAGCCCTCCTGTCTCTCTTAGGTAGTTTTACAATCCTAACAATAGGCTCAGTGAAACCTTTTAAAGGAAAGATGATTACATTAAAATGACGGAGGCATGTAAAAATTCATCACAGAGATCCTCCTGTTGTCTGATGGTTTGGACGCTTCATCATGCCTAGAGAGAAGGAAGAAATGATAAAGAGAAACCACAACTTTCTGAGGGAATCATTGGGACTATGCACCACGCCGGAAGCTCAAGAAAGACATGTACGGCTTATCAGGGAATCGTGAGATGGCTTGAGGAATGCTGCTTATGGAACATGAGCTGATGATGTTACATATCCATTTCTTGAGGAATGTGAATGATCATGCAAGTTGATACAACATTTTCCCTCAGAAAACAGAATCACCAGGTCTACTCCTGGAGAGCTGCCTGGAGCTGTTAGAATCCATGGCATCCTAGTGCCTCCTGAGACAGTGTCAACTGACTGATGTGTATGCAGTTCCTATCCTATACTCGGGTTTGCCTCGGACCAATTTGTGCTGTATAGGATCATGAAAACCGGGCTGTGATAACTGTGGCCTTACACATAAAGGTGCTGGGGGTATAGCTCAGTGGTAGAGCATTTGACTGTACACATAAAGGTGTTATTCCCACAAACCCATCTGTAGAAGACAAGAGCCTGACTCAGAGCCCGGAACCTGAAGTGACCAGAACTTATTGCTGTTGACCTCCTGTAACTTTAACTAGTAATACATCAATTAGTTATACATCAAGATGCTGACACTTAAAACAAAATACTGAGTCATTTTTGAACTCAAGATTGGAGGACCCTTATTGATAATAACTTTCATGTGATTTTGAAACTGCAGCTAAGCATGCCCAGTAACCTGCCCCAGGTCAGACAGAGACAGAGGAAGAGTCTGCTATTCTGGGTGGGACATAAGCTAGACACTTGGATGCTACTCTGAAACGGATCAAGAATGAACTTCTGTTCCTATCTTGTTTAGGGATCAAAGTCTGGGGAGATCTCAGATGCCCCAAGTCTGCTCTAAATAGACAGAATAACTTAAGCCCATGTGAATGTGGGTTTTACTGAGCAGATAGATACTAATGGTGTTCCCAAAACCATTAGCAAAATCATCCATGGTCCCTAGTCAATAGCTGGCTACTACTGTTCAGATCATCTTTCCTCTCTGAAGCTTACTCTGAAGCACACGAAACACAGCATCTCAGTGAGCACCTCTGGTCCTGCTCCCAGCGGCCTGGGTCCCAGCAGCGCTGCAATCCTGAAAGTTCAGTTTAGCATCTCTGGGCTCATACTCAGCCCTGGGGACCTGAACCATCAGTGCCTTCTCTTCAAAGAATCTGACAGAGTCAAGAACACAAGCCTGTTTGGCACTTATTTCCTCCTCACCCAAAAAGGAAGCTAACATGAATACTCTCAAATCAATAAGCATATTTTGATCAAACTACACACATTTAAACAGTTGAAACATTCAGTGTTAGGAAGTTCAGTTCAAATTTCCACTCACCATATGTCTTAGTCACTATTCTAGTGCTGCAAAGAGACACTATAACCAGGACAACTCTTACAAAAGAAAACATTTAATTATGGCTTGCTTACAGTTTCAGAGGTTTAGCCCATTACCGTCAATGTAGGGAGCATGGTGACAGGCAAGCAGATATGGCAGTAGAACAGTAACTGAGCACTAAGTCCTGATCCATAGGCAGAGAGAAAGAGAGACTCTGGGCTTGGCACAGGCTTTTGGAACCTCAGAGCCTACTCCCAGTGACACACTTCCTGTAACAAAGCCACACCTCCTAATCCTTTTGATCCTTTCAAATAGTGCCACTCTTTGATGACTAAGTATTCAAATATATGAGCCTGTGGGATCTATTCTTATTCAAACCACCACACCATATAAGGCCAAATATTCTTTCTTACTCATCAATCATTTCTCTAAAATTATCATCAGTTGTCAGTGCTAAAACAGAAGTCCCAAGAGGACGTAATCAGAGCTGGGCCACAACAGGATAGAATAGAAACCACACAATAAAAGAACTTCACTCATGGTTTCTGGGTGTGGACTGGGTGAGGCTATTTTCACCAGGGAAGGGGAAACAGGGACCAGGAACCAGAGTAGAGAGAGGGAGCGCTAGCAGGCCAAATGGCAATAGCCTTGGGAGCGGAGTAAGTGAAAAATCTTTTAGTTACTGAGGCAGCCAGTGCCAAGCAAAGAAGCTCGTCCACTGTCAAACAGCTGCCTAGTGAGAGGGCAGCAACTGGAATCCAGACTGACTGCCCTTAAACTCACTCTTGTAATTAATTTGATTATAAATTACATAATCACATTAGCAAACAGTGAGAAGGAAACCCCATCATCTCAGCTGCCAAACACACCTGTTGGCATTTCAGTATGATTTCTGTAGACTTTTCCCTCAGAAATTCTGTTTTCAAAATTAAGCTCATAGTCTACAAGTGATTTCCTAACCTGCTTCCTTCTGATTTAACAATCTAAACATCTATACAACTTATTTAATAATTTGGACAATCAACATTTTAGCTAGGCTTTTTCCTTTACTGCATGGAGTTTTACAGTTTACATGATGCAACTTCAATCGTGGGATACTGAGGTTCTTTCCCATCTGTTTGGCAGTATTCACGTATTAGTTACAGAACACCATGGTGTTTCCTCAAATTGGAAATGTCAGCATCAAAAGTTTCAAACAGTCAATACATAACGAAAAGGCAGGATGTATTTATCTTGAATATGCCAGCATCAGGGATCTCTCTGGCCTGGAATCAAATGCATCTGATGAATGCTATTAATGAAGAGGGTCCAAAAATAACAAGTTAAAAAAAGCTGCCTTTCTCGGCCTCCAGAGGCCATGCACTTTTAATGGTTTAATGCTCTACTTTCATTTCAGTAATAGCAACAAAGAGTTACCCGTATGCAAAACTACATTTGGAAAAAAACGGAATTCTCTGAAAAGCAAACATACCCCTCTGGCTTAACAACCAGGGTGGTCAGAATTTGCAGTCAATTAGCTCACTAAGAGCTGTGTCATAGCTCAGAGACATTTGCTTTTGGGGGGATTTGTTTGGTTTTTGTTTTGTTTTGTTGTTTTCTCATTCAGGTCAAGTGAATGAGAGATTCTCAAATGAATGAGAAGCTCTGACTTTTCATCAGGTAGAGCTAGGATGTAGAAGAGACAGCAATGCCAGGCCTTGTATAAGTGTGCCTAAAGACACAAAGCCCACAGGCAGAAGGAGCTATTGTGACTGCAGGAAGGTAACTGCCAAAATATTAGCATGCTTCTGTGGCTATCTGTTTTGAAAGCTTCTTTAGGGTTCAAGCTGCTGTCAGTTTGACATGGAAACACACACATCAGTATCTGGCAACATCTACTCCCAGACAGTGCCACACAGTTGCTGGCCAGGTGGAACTTGGTGAGGACAGAATTAGGCATGTCTACTCCTAGGAAGATGAAATCTGTTCCCTCAAGGCATTGTGACTCCTGTCCATGAAACAGCTTGTCACTGCTTCCCATTGATAACTGAAAAACCAATCCTTTCTCTTCATTATCCCATGGTTATTCCATTCCTCAACAGGAAGTTGTACTTCATCAGAACCCAATGACTTCCTTTCTTCTCCAATGTTTAGCTAATGCTGCTTTCCATCTTTCCTCTAGACTTCCCCTCCTCCTAAGCTGCACTTTCTCACATGTCAGATGGTAAAACCACACTTTGGAAACCAATGCAGCATTATCCAGCCGAGTGGAGGACGCTCGTATACTAAGACTCAGCAATTCTTCCTTTGGGCATCTCTCACAGAGAAGCAGCAGCAGTACACATGCTCTGGGATGGGCACAGCGCCACCACTGAAGAACTGACCCAGATACCCAGCCACAGGAGAAGGGATTGATAAACTGAGGTACACTCATACAATGGACACCATGCGGGACAGTAGGAAGAGAACTGAATTTCATGCATGGTACACAGATGAATCTTGAAAAAGGCAAATGGTACAAGAAATGCCACACAGTATGGTCCTGAGAGAAACAAAAGTGTACATTAGATTATTTATGGAGAGTGGCTCAAGGCCTTGCACATGCTAGGACAGTACTCTAACCACTGGGCAACATCTCCAGCTCCAAAGTAAAACTTTCAAAGAAACTATTTTCAAAGAAAAGGAAGATCTGGTGAGATAGTGGAGTGCTCGTAAGGGCACTTGCTACAAACCTGACAACCTGAGTTCCAGGC
Source organism: Mesocricetus auratus (assembly GCF_017639785.1). Taxonomy (NCBI): domain Eukaryota; kingdom Metazoa; phylum Chordata; class Mammalia; order Rodentia; family Cricetidae; genus Mesocricetus; species Mesocricetus auratus. The sequence continues at coordinate 4,403,799 of NW_024429199.1, forward strand.
CTGGTTCCAGTATGATAGAAGGAGAGAACTGACCTATATATAACCCCTGCATGTACGCGCCCATGCACAAACACACACACATACACGCACATACTCTAAATAATGTTTAAAGCAAATAAATTCATCCAATTTTATTCCGATTTAGTAGTCACATAAATCACCTAATAACATATATCATAACTACTAGGTCTAGGTGGTCTGTTATTTCTTCTAAATAGTTCTCACCACCCGTATCACAACATGCAAACAGAACAGCACGCCTTCAATTTCCTCCAGTGAGTTTATTTCCTCCAATCACGGAGACCATGCTGGCCTGAAGGATGAATGTGAAAGCGATCCCAAGAGAGTGAGGGAAGGCTGGTGTTGGTAGAGGGGTGCTGTGGGGTGCATGACGCCGCCGGGACAAAGACGGCTGGGGTAGAGCACAGGGCCGGGCCAGGCAGTCTCCAGGAGGGAGCCCTGAGTGCTCGCCGGCCGGCAGCAGTAGGGGTTGAGGAGTGTGGAGTGAGTACCGGGTGAACCAGGAGGGCTCCAAGGTGAGAGATGACAAAACTGGCACAGGCAAGGCTGTTGGAGGAAAGCCCCTGAGATGGGTGGTCCCTTCAGTCAACTATAATCAAGTCAGGACACAGGCTGAGGAGTGAAGAAGCAGAAGTATGCCACGAGCTGTGTCAAACCTGCGCTGAATAAATGACAGGGGTAAGGATGGCTGCCTACACTTCCCCAAAACTGGGGGAAGGTACTCAGAGTGGGGTTTACCTTCCAGAGACAGATGGAGGCCGAGAATGAGAAAGAGTTACAAAAACAGGTGGAAAGTACTCACAGAGTAGGGTTTACCTTCCAGAGACAGATGGAGGCAAAGAATGAGAAAGACTTACACTGCCAACAGATAATACTTTGTCCTGACAACACATTTTGCTCGGTTGGGTTTGAAAGGATCATTTCCGAAGCTTTTTACTTTTCCCTTCAAGCAATCTTACTCTGATACAGTAAGATCTACAAAACATAGACACCTAATTATGTTATTTTTGGTCACTATAAAAACAGAGTAATGCAAGTCACTATATTGGCTAGTAGCCAATATTAATTAAATCCAAATACGAAGAACTATAGTAAATATTATGGGGTTTTGTTCCAAGAGTTGACGGGCTCTGACATTTGACCATGAGGCCTCATGGATTAATAGCTCATAGTGGACCACCACAACTGCTAAGTCACCGCCACATCTCAGGGCTATTCAAATCTTTTCCCATTACCAAGTTTGCTTTTACTTGTTTTTCCATAAGCAATACTCCAATGCACACGCAGCTCTTTCAGAAAGGGAGAAATGTGCTTCTTCCATCTGATAGCAGCATAATTGACAAAAGGGCAGTTGATTAATTTTCAAATTACTGTTTTCTCCAGTCTAGAAGGTCTACTTTTTATAGTGTTCTTCCAAAGATGGACAAAATCAGCCCCAAAGGTTTGGTTTGCTTGTTTTAAATTAATGTGAAACAATCTTGACAGGGAGCAGGCAGGCAGGCAGGCAGGAAGACCTCCTCTAGCCTGTTGTACATATCTACCCATCCAAGTTGGAAGCCAGCCAACCCTGAGGGCCAGGCTCTGCCCAATGACAGGGGACAGACAATCACTAGCCCGGTGCCCACCTGGGGCTCCCTTACTTCAGCATGCTGCAGCTCAAACCTTATCTTTGAACACTGAACATAGCACCTGTGATCACCTGACAACACTACATGGTGTCACTGCCAAGGTCAGGTCTTACCAAGTACAGCTCTGAGGCCATCTGACTTGTTTCCACTCTTACTTGGAGGGACTATGCAGACGGGCGGACCGTTGGTTCTCTGTTAAGGACTGTGCACACAGGGAGCCTCACTTCTTTCCTTCACTTTACATTCTGACTATATTCAGTACCGAGCGGCATTCTTCACAATACACCTTCCAAGAAGTAGTCATATTCCCTACAGATCACACAGGCCATAAGGTGATGGGGGATTTCCTTCTGCCTATGTTTCTCTTAATGGTTAATGAAAACAACACTGTTTGACCAATGGAGGAAGGAGGATAGGTGGGACTAGGAGACAAGGAGACTTCTGGGAAAAGTAGGCAGAGAGAGATGGCAAGGAGACGTCGTGTAGTGGAGGGAGGAGTAACAGGTCTGGACCTGTCTCCGGTAAGATAAGACCACGTGGAAATACTTAGATTAAAGAATGGGTTGATAATTAAGAGCCATCGGCTGACAGTTTAATAATTAATATAGCGTCCATGTGTTATTTGGGGCTGAGAAGGGCGGCGAGACCTGGTGGAACAAGAAATCTCCAGCAACAATAAGGACCAGTTTTTAGTAGAGCTGAGCCCTTAAAAGAAATACTGGGAGAAAAGAAAAGAAAAAGAAATGCTGGGAGATGGGGGCAATAACTGGTAAAGTGCTGGTTCCGAACCCACATAAAAACACCGCATGTGTTAGTGCACACTTTTAATCCCAGCACTGAGGAGGCAGAGACAGGAAGCGCTGGCCATTCAGTCTGGTCTAAGTGGTAAACTCCAGACCAATGAGAGACCTTATCTCAAAGGAGGTTGGACAGGACAGCATTTCTGAGGATGGTGTCTGCCCTCCACCCCACCCCCACTCCCCTTGCTACATCTGAACAAAAAATTCCAGCCCCACCTTTAAAAACACAAAACACTCACCACCTGAGCTGGCTGGTTTTAAAACATCACCTTGAGAGGGGTGAGCCTCAATTGAGAATATGCCTCTATAAGATCAGGCTGTAGGCAAGCCTGTAGGGCATTTTCTTAATTGGTGATGGATGGGGAGGACCAGTCCGTCATGGGCATGGTGTCATCCCTGGGCTGGTGGTCTTGGGTTCTATAAAGAAGCAGGCCGAGCAAATCGCAAGGAGTGAGCCAGTGAGCAGCACCACTCCACGCCTCTGTTCAACCCCTGCCTCCAAGCTCCTGCCCTTTTTGAGTCCCTGTCCTGACTTCCTTCACTGATGGATAGTGCTGTGGAGGTCTGAGTCAAATAAGCCATTTCCTCTGCTTCTGTTACTGTTTGGTCTCAGTAACAGAAACCCTAATTAAGATACCACCTAACACCTAATGCGTGACAGGAAACAGGCTCAGAATTTAATACCACAGTCCCCAGTGAAGGGCTTCTCAGTACAGTGGCTAACCAAGAACCCTCCAATTCTCCCTTCCCTTATCAGACACAGGTCGGGGCATTGCCACGTGACTATCAGGTGCTAGATCATGGGCACAGTACACCTGACTGTCAGTAAGGCATGATGGGAAATCCTGGACAAGTGATGATTCAGCTTGGTGGACAGGAGAGATTAAATGATTACATCCCAGGGCACCAACATCCCCTAGAGAGCAACATTTTTCACATTGTTCCCCAGTCAACATTTTTATCAAGTTCTCCTTAAAGAACTCATGAATAATAAATGCACAGCTAAAAAGAGTGGGGGGGGGGTAACTGGAAAAAAAGAATAGAGATTTCAAAATATTTCAGCAAGTTAAAATAATAGCCAAAACTGATCCAAAAAAATACACATGCACACATTTTTACAGAGCTAAAAATCTGCTTTTAACTTTAACAAGTCTACGTGTAGGCTGGAGCCATGGCCTGCCTCTCACCCTGCAATCTGCTCAGTCAGACAACTCACCTTGTTTACCAGCTCTGCCAGTGACTACCTCCCAGGATTTGAGAGGATGAGGATGGGGCCAAGGACACTCGGAATGACATCAATTCTGTGGCTGTGACATCAGACTGGGGCTTCCTTTGACTCATCAGGCTCAAGCTCCTACCTTGGGCCTTTCTTTACTCAGTAGGAGGCTATTTACAATAGCTTCATGCCTACAGCCCCAGGATTTCTCAGCTAGAGAACTCGGTGCCAAACACCTGTCTGTCTAGATGACACCTACGGAAGAGTCTCCCTCACACCAAACTTTACCACGTTTTGAACCTCCTGCTTTTCACTGTGACCTGCTAGGACCAGCCCTACAAACATGGCCCAACCCACTGATATACTTCTCTGGATCCTAGGCTGATCACATCTGGCTATTGACAGGGAACCAGACCTTTTAGCAACAAGAAGAAAGGGCATGCATAAGAAGGACTTTCATCCAACCAAGCTCAGTGCAAACCGGAGGTGCTACCTAGTCATCGGTTAAGCATGCAGCTTGGCTCCACTAGTGTGACATTTGTGGAGAGATGCAGGTGATGAGGTCACAGAAATGCACGCACAGGAGGAGGTGGAAACAATACGGACAGGCCCAGGGACACCCGAAGCTATCGGAAGATGAAGAAGAGAGTAGACTCTCCCCAGACCCTCTGGAGGTAAGCACAAGCCTGCTGACAACCTTGCTACTGAGCTTCTGGTCTCTACAACTGTGAGGGAATAAATGTGTAATTTCAAGCCACTAAGTTTGCAGTAATTTGTGACAGCATCCACAACAGACAAAAAAAGGTTTTCTGCTTAAATAAAAATTGGTTGTGGGTTAAAAGTGGGCACTAACAACCTTCTTTAAGGCACAATACTGACTTCGCATGCATTTTATGAGCAGGACATAACCAGCCTCACAAATGCAGCTCTGCTGTCACTGACAAAGCTACCCCTTGTATGGATTTTGTTAGTAATCAACCATTTACATGAAATTTCTGCAGACAGTAAGTCTATGCAAGGCAGACAACCAAATATGCCAGTCTCTACCATGCTGTCCTGGCTGCAGCAAAACAAATCGCACAGTAGCTCATAGCTCTTGGGGGAGGTATCCACAAATGGAACCAAGTAGGGGAGGCTTGTGAGTCTCTGCTGTAATGAGGGCACTGTTTCCCCCATGAGTCTACATCCCACTCCATCTTCTGGAGTGATGAAGGCTACTGAGGTGGAGAACACAATAAAATGATCCCTCAGCATCAGGAAGAGACAAGTACCCCACAGGCTTCCATACCTACTTATTGCCTGCAGTATGCTACCCCCCAAGTCACCCTCATGCTGTTCCAGTGAACAACCAAAGAGGACCAGGTCAGATTTAAACAGGAAGTTGAGGGATTTCTCATTGTTCCTGATAAAAAAATAATATCATTACTACTTTTAGTACCATAAATAGGGGAGAAAGTTCCTTTAAATTTAGTGAAGAGGAAACGGAAGATGAGCATAGCATTGCCAGTTAAATTATATGGCTGTCTTCTGCTCTACTTCAGTGTGTCCAGCAGAGTAGAGAGGAGCGTGACCAGGTCTGCCAAGTGCTTTGGGGGTCTGGCCACCTGCTAGGTATCAGTGGGCAAATCATTTCTCTTCTGTTGAGCTTCATTTTCCTCAGAGGCAAAATGACACAACCAAGTATAATAACACTGACCGGGAACAGAGGTCCACCCACTGGTGTTTGTTAATGGTTTGAGGACAAATGGATAAAATGTTCTCTATCAGGACTAACAACCATCCCAAATGGTTCCTCTTTCCTAGAATTATAATGGTAACATTTTATTTGTAGCTCTTCTCTTCCAATTATCAATACTTGCCCGGGCTTATGATGTCTAGAAAGAGGAATTGTTTATCTTGGAAAGTTTGTGCTGGGCAGAGAGTATGTTTTTTCTTCTTAGACAGTAGCACTTTTACAATCCAGAGATTTATGTAAGAGAAAGCTGCTTGGTTATTATGGGTGATGCAGAACTACTATTTTTGAACTAAAAAAGGTTGCCTTTGAGTCTAAAAAAGCTCTATGCATGCTTCCTTCATTCAAAACTTAATCTCCTTTTCCCCCAACTCAAAGCCATTCTCCTTCCTGGACCCTAGTCGGTGGGAGGGTAAACTGTGTGAAATGTGATCCTTGGGAGATACATGGAGGCGGGATCTGCCCATAGTCCTACTGCTAGTAGAATGGGCCAAGCCACCTGTGAGGGTGGGGTCAGAGGCAGGGAGAATGTAAGCAAATCTGCCCCCTACAGTCCCCTGTACTGGGCAGTCCTAGATACATGTCTCAGAAGGCTAAAGGACATGTTTCACCTGCACACAGGACCTTCCCTCTCCAATCCCCACCAATGAGCAGGCAGGACAAGCATGGGGTTCCCACACTCTATCCAGGAAGTGAGAGCTTCCTCAGAAGGCTGGGGACTATGCTGGAGTTCCTCTCTCTCTCTCACTGCACACAGAGGGGTAGTACACCCCAAACTATGCCCATTGGCACTGGAGGCAGAACTGAACGCCACCCTAAAACTAACATTTTAAAACCGGATGATCCACATGGGCACTAATGAGTATCAGAGTTCAGGAAATCCTATGCTCACACTGAAGAAAAACGTGTTAGCCTTTCACCCCTGGACCAGCTGTGCAGCAATCACACATGCATGGCTTCAAACTAGCATGACTCCAGATGTAGTCTCCAATTTCAAACACTTAACTATTTGGAACTAGATTATTTCTTTTCCCACAAGAGTAGTAGTTCCACTATAAAAACCCAGCCCCCCCCCCCGCCCCGCCCCTGTTTCCCATGGGAGTTAAAATTAAAACAAAGAAATATTGAAAATGGAGCAGCCCTGGATGTGCAGACCAATGTGTCTCACCAGGATTAAGGGAAGTAACTCTCCTGCAGGTTTCTGAAGGGCACTCTTGTTTTGGAAAGTCACGGTGCCTGTCACACAGGCAGCAGTCCTTGTGGTCTCAAGTGCCACTTTCTAGCTGTGGTGGATGGCTGGAAGGACAGCACAGAATTCTTGACCTTCCTGAGATACTAAAGTGGCAGGGGCATCACTGACATAGAAGAGGCTGAAAAGACAAACTTAAGAGACAAAGGCCATCCAGGGTACAAGGAAACCAACCTGCTACCTGGAAAGACAAACGTAAGAGACAAAGGCCATCCAGGATACAAGGAGACCAACCTGCTACCTGGAAAGCAGCTATGATTGTCTGAAGTGGGTCTATCTTAATCATATCATTTAAATCAGGTTTTAAATCACTAACTAGAATGAATCGATTTAATCAGCTTTTTAGACAAAAAGTGCATTTTTCTTCCCAAATTCCAGTGCACACAGTTTCATTTTCAGAAGACACATTTTTTGCACTTAACATAGTAAATGTACAGAATCCACACTCAGAAGAGTATCCCCAGACGGTTAGGAGAATCAAATGCAAACAATTAAAGTGCTCTGATAGTCTCAATGTGCTCTTGAGACTTCTTTTGTGCTCTGACTGCCCAGATACATTGTTCTTAAGAATTAGCTATTCATTTGTCTGCCTGACACTTAGTACTTCTGGAGAGAAAGCCAAAGAATGATCATCCTATCTCCGTCTGATGCTATTAACAAGCATGATTTCCACAAGCAAAATCCCTAGATGGAAAAGAGAAGCCATTGTTTCTAGAATGTATCATAGGATTGCTTCCAACATTTCACCACACACCAAAATGGCTTCCACTGGCTCTTGTCACCCTTTCATTTGACTGTCGTTCATTCATTTGTGCCTGCAGCTAACATGTAGGGTCTACTCTGGCCTGGGCATTAAGCTTAGCACAGATCATGCTTCTGGCCTGACAAAGCCTGCAGTTCAACAAGGAACACAGCTCCTACAATAACTACACAACTGCAATGGCAGGTTTGAAAACACCTACAGCGACCAGCCATAAACTTGGGAGGGAGTGTCATGGGATAGTTCTTTGAAAAATGGCACTGCTTCCTTAAAACTTACTCATAAAGTGTTCTAGAAGAAGGCGCACAAATACACTGACTTAAATACTGTATCCATTCCAAGGTACAGTGCACTGTGGCAAAAGATGGTTCTGGGGGAGGACAGATCGCGCTGAAATTCCTGATATAATCACAGTACCTGGAACAGCTCAGAATGGGGGCCACGTCCCCACGGGTACGCACTACTAGGTCAGTATAACATGCACAAAGCACACTATCCAATCAGCTACTGGCATCAAGTAATTCAGAACAGTTGCTGACTTATGTGTGAGCTTCAGCATTTCAAATAAAGTTCATGTCCCATACAGAGTTCTGTTTTCACAAAAACCCACAACTAGACGAAACCAAAATATCCATTTCACAGACAAAACTATGATATCAGTGGCTTTTCTCCGCTCATGCGGTTATCAGCAATCAGCTGTTTACACAATGGAGGGACTCCTGTACCAGACTGACTCCGCATGGATAAACAATGGCAACAGGAAGAGCCGGTACACTGAGCTCAACCGCCCTCTAACAGTGACTGGAAAAGATTCTGAATTAAGGGTTTGCAAAGGGTGAACTCCCAGGATGCATTAAGTGATTTTCAAGTCATTAGGCGCCTGACTGGGGGTACAGGCAGAGCCCTTTAGTGGCAGTGAGAAGTATTTCCTTCCTCTTACTCAGCACTCCTCTTCTGTAGTCCCCACTATGTGGAGATGCCCACAGGACATTTACTCAGACCCACTCACTACACTGCTGGACACTTGGGCTGCTGGTCATGTACCTGCATGGGCAGTCAGCAAAGCCTTCCAGGAGCTCCTTCCACCTAGTAGCCCTTACTGAGAATTCTATAGCCCGTGACCAGCAGCCCTTTGCTTATTTTGGTACAATACCTACATCAAAAGGTTAAAAATACACTGGTTTGTGTTTCTAAATTTAATACATGGATAATTTTAGTACTGAAAAAGGAACAACTTTTTTCGTTTTAGGAGGGTGGGGTGGAGAGGGAAGGGAGGGAGAGAGAGGAAGAGAGAGAGTATGTGTGTGTTCAGTGTCTCACCATATAATACTGTTTGGGGTGGAGAGGGAAGGGAGGGAGAGAGAGGAAGAGAGAGAGTATGTGTGTGTTCAGTGTCTCACTATATAATACTGTTTGGGGTGGAGAGGGAAGGGAGGGAGAGAGAGGAAGAGAGAGAGTGTGTGTGTGTTCAGTGTCTCACCATATAATACTGTTTGGGTTAGAATTCACAGAGATCCACCTGCTTCTGCCTCTGCCTCCTAAGTGCTAGGATTAAAGATGTACAACACTATGTCCAGCTGGCACCACTTTAGTGGTGAGAAAAAATGATGTCACAAGAAGAATAACTGATCTAAGGTCTTACAGAACGTTACAAGAACTGAAACTAGGGTTAACTCCTTCCCCCTTCACTCGGTCTCGCTTACTAAGCCCTATTGTCTGCCTGGGATAAAGGACCTAGGGTAACTTTACTGTAGTTACTACCCACAGGGTAAAGCCCTCCTGACTCACTCTGCATCAGTTGAGAGAGCAGGAAAAGCTCACAGCCTGAACAGTATCACATCTCCTGGGTGAGCCCTGAGGTGTCTTTGGGCACCCAAAGGTCCCAATCCGCTGGGGGCCTGGGCTGACTGATGAAGGTCACAGTGTACTGACCTTCCATAAGGGCACAGAGATGTTCAAAGGTGTCCTCTGCCCTGTCTCAATTAGAGCCCTTTATTTCTCCAGGACCCTCATGTGTGTATGAGCTGAAAAGTTCATGAATGAAGTATATCACACAAGTAAATTCTGCAGCAGCCAGAGGCCTCTGTAAGATAGAGGGTCAGGACTGCTCTAGATCAGTGTTTCAAGGATTGCTCTAGATCAGTTGTTCTCAAGCTTGCTAATGCTGTGACCCCTTAAGCATCCCCTCATGGTGTGGTGACCCCAACCACAAAATTATTCCATTGCTACTTTATAACTATAACTCTGCTACTGTTATGAATCATAATGTAAATACCTGATATGTAACCCAAAGGAGTGGAGAACCACTGCCCTAGATCAATGTTTCAGATGATTTATTTCCTTAACTTAAAACAAAAACATGGCACCCAAATCCAAAGGGGCTCTAGGTTGGGGAGAAGAACTTCCCCTCCACTGATATTCAAAATGGGAGCTAATTCTAGATCACTCCTGACAATGGTGATGAAGTGGCAGCCCGAGGGGCCAAGGAGGTGAGGATCAAACTGAGATCTGATGGAAGTTATACTCCAGACAATGTGGCTGGGCAGAAATGGACTCCCCAAGAGTAGCGAATATGACTTACATCAATTCAACAGAGAATTCAGAAAGGATCCAGCCACACTTGTGGAGGACTGGTTGTTCACACAGCCCACCAACTGCTTTCTGGATAGCTCGCTCTTTCTAGGCTTCCAGAACTGCTCCAGGGTAGCTCCATCACAGGGTGATGTAATTAACTAAACAAGTCCCCGTCACATCCTTTTTTGCCTCAACTGAGTTCAGCATAATATCTAACATCCAGTGGGCACACACATACAAAAGTTAACTGAATGAAAGAATGATCTATTATACAGTGGCCATAATTCAAAGGTACAACTAGGCCATGGTAAGCAGCATTAGCCATTTGCATGTAGAGGAAAAGGTAACGGAACGGACTAATAGGGAGGGCCCTTACTAGGCTAAAGAGAGAGCACTGTCCATCCTGGAAAGGCTGAACACACAGCTGGACCACAGCCGTTCCATTTTACTTAAGGAGAGGAGACCTAATTTGGAGCTAAAACATCTGTTTTTATCATTGTCCAATTGAACTAGGGTTTTCTTTATATTTTGTATGCCAACTTTATCTCCAAGTCAATTTCCATCTTAAAAACCTATGGAGCTTACATGTCCCAGTACTTGGGACAAATTCAAGGTCATCCTCAGGTACATAGTGAGTTTAAGGTCACCATGGGCTACCTGAGACCATGTCCCAAAATACATACATAGAAAATAAAACAACCCTATGGATTCAATTGCAATTATAGGTTTCCACTGAGAAATGCTTTCTAATTCCCAAGGCATTTGTCTTCGCATAGAACTTGTCAACTTACTTTTTCCAAGTCTAGATCAGCATCCTGTTCTTTCCAAACACTGTAGAAGAAAAACAAAGACACACATTAACACAGAGCCAAACATTTTCTGCACGTGACCCACCACAAGCCACCATCACACAGCTCCCATTTGTGGACGGCAAACTGCCCACAAATTTTCTTCATTCACATAATTGCTACAGTTACCACAGACACCTGCCTGCAACTGCAACATCTGCCACCAAAGGAAGCTAGTATAAGATCTCAATATCTAGGGACAGGAAGGTTAAAGGATAGAAATGGTGAATATACAGACATATACTCAAGCACACAGGCATCCCTTCTCAGGGTCTCTGTAAGTCATCTATTCTTGGGGTAACACGGGGAATGAGTATTTCAGCTCAGTAAGATGGTTCACACCTGCCATCGAAGCATCAGGAGGCTGAATCCAGTGGTCAGTCTGAGTCATCGCAAGACTGGCTACAGTGAGACCCTCATTCAAATGAGAAGAAAAACCAAAACAAATATCTCTTCAGGTCTCAGCCCAAATTTGCCTCAATTCCCCTGTCCTTGTCAAACTAGGCCGTCTTTTCTCTTCCTTCTCCAGACAAAGTCTCACTCTGTTGTCTAAGCTGGCACTCAACTGCAAATTCTCCTGCTCAGCCCACCAGACACTGAGACTGCAGGCATGGCCACAAAACCTGCTCCAAGACAGCGCTGTGCGATGGCCTGTTGCCTGCAAGCCAGAGCTCCCTTCTACGTTAGTTGTGGCTCTCAGGCTTTTGCTGCTTGGTTCTTACCATCTTTCTTCCTGGTCCATGGTTTAATAGTAAATTACTATTCCCGTCAAAAGCATCCCCTCCCATGTACACAAAACAGAATTTCTATGCTGCCTGAAAAGGTGCACAATTAACAGGAGCATCACTGCTTCATTCATCAAAGATGACTAAAAGTGGGGTGGATGGGGGAGGGGAGGTGACCACAGGGAAGAGAATTAGAAACTCATACACGGTCCTCTGCTGGTGGGCACTGAAATCATGAACTCTGCAGACAAGCAGGAGTCCTGCCATGGAGGGCCATTGCTATGACTCCTGAGCCAGGCTGTCCTGCCCAAACCATGAAAGTGCCACAGTCTACGGCCTCTCTGGTGGCTAACCCGCTGGGGATTGACACCACCAAGCTGTGTGACACTGCAACTTTCTGACAGGAACTTTAACTTGGCTCCTGATAACCAGAGAAGGGTAATTCCGGGCCATGAGGACATCAGACTAAAGGTAACATTTACGTGAAACTCTGGCTTCCTCCAGAACACTTCCACGGAGGTCAGGCCTGCTAGTCTGACTTAAAGGTCACATCGAAGAGTTCTATTTTCAAGGGAATGATTCCTTACACTGATATAAAGCATTTCAAGAGTCCTTATCCTTTTCCAGCATAGGGAGGGAATTTAATCTCTCTTTCTCTCTCCCTCCCTGCAAAATTGCACACAGGATGCCCAACCTATAACAGATTGTAAAGCAATGCGCCTTCCCTGCACAACACTCCAGCAACTGGTACCAACAGGAAAACTGAGAGCCCGTTTGGAGCTGGAAGTGCTGGCTCGCTACCACACAGTCTCATCCATCCATTCATGTATACATACAGCACCAATTTCTTTTGCAGGCTTATTAAATAGACGGAGTTAACTAACAAAGACTCTATGAATCTACAGCCATAAGCCCAAAGGGGGATGCCACAGTGTTGACTTCAAAACCTCCCAAGCAAGACAGCTTGGTATAGTTTTAGGTGTCATCAGCTACCTTGTTTCAAAGAGAAGGTGGATGGATAAAACAGAAGAGAAACTTACAAGGCAGCCCCATCTAGAATGAAGAGGGGCATTTGCCCCTAAAACCACATATTGTTTTTCTTCAAAGCTACATTTTTGAAAGTTAGAATACAGAAAGTAGCTATACTGTGTAAGTAAAATGGGAACATTTTAATTAAAACTTACCTGCTTTTCTAAGATCATTAAAAATCAGAGGAGCCATGCTCATTTAACTGTATTCAAGTCTGACTGTAGGAAATCCAAGTTTTAGGTTTCTAGGCTTAACACAAGAAAAATCTCCCCCAACTCCCTGTGTGCATGTAGACAAATATGTATATGTAGATAGAGTTCTGCAGTGACGGAGTAACTAACGACGCTGTTCTTGTTCTCACCTTATAAATAGTTACTCTGTATCGGCTCGTGGGCTTTGGGACAGTAGTCTAGTCTCTGCTTTTTTTCTTTGCTGTAGTAGTCCTGATGTTTTAGATCACAGGCCTAACTAATGTGACCCTGACACTCTCGTGGAAAAGGCTGGTCATACATACTCAAATATGTGGTCTATGGCAGGACTATAGACCAAAGGACAAAGCTCTTAATGCTGCAGTACAACCAGCTGGTTAGATCACCGAAGTCTCCAGCCTGGGAAGTGGGGGTAATTCATAACTGTAACAATGAAACCACATCTGGTGTGGCAGCACAAGCTTGTAACTCCAGCACTTCGGAGGGAGGTAGGAGCATAGAGAGTTTAAGCTCAACCTTGGCTTCCTGGTGAATTGGAAGCCAGCATAGGCTACATGAGACCCTGTCTTTAAAAACATAAATAAATAGTAACTAGATGAATACCAAGAGTTATCAACTTTGAAGTCTCTTGACACAGCCATCTTCCAGCTTTTGCTGACCTGGAGTTTCCGAGTGCCCAGGGACATCACACCTGAACCTCACAACAGGCACCACAGAGTTAGCAGTGCGGAGGGGAAGGAACACGGTAATGCCAATGGCTTGGGAGTTCTCCAGGCTGACAGCAGAGTGGAGGACAGAAGCTGGGAAACCGAGGGAGAGACCGGTTATAAGAGAAGGTACAGGCAGGCTGAGAAGCCTGGTGAGGAGCACACTTCTGCTCCACAGTGTTGTGCTCTCCATCTCCCCTGTCCCAGGAGGTGACACAGAAAGAGAGGCAGCCCACAGGCTTTACTTGGCACTGGGCCAAGCACTGTCATTCCCATCTCACCCAGCTTGTGGGCTAAGTATACTTTTCTACTAATCAGTTTGCAATCATCTTTGAGTTTTCCTTTGCCTACACTTCCAGGTAGAACTAACTTTCCCCTGTGACATGGTCTTACTACACTTTTCTTTTTCCTGAGGTAGGGTCTCTCTGTATAGCTCTGGCTGTCCTAGAACTCGCTCTGTAGACCAGGCTGGCCTTGAATTCGTGGAGACTGCCTCCTGAGTGCTGGGATTAAAGGCGTATGCCACCACCGCCCAGCGCTCTTACTACACTTTATCACTGTTTTTCTGCTAGACTCTGCCTGAAGCTAGCAGTAGTGTGAATGGGGCAGTGGCTAAGTGACTAATAAACTGACCTCACTTCTTCCTGTACAGGGGGGAGGGGGTGTGGGGGGGATAGGGAGAGCAAAGTATACAGAGAACATGCTCCCTGCAAACTCAACCTTCAATTAACTGGAAAACAATTTACCTCTGTAAATTTAATCCTGAGGGTTTACTTTAAAATATTTGACATACATACTACTGAGAAATTTTGCCTCTTTTTCATGAAATCATTTTTGATGATTCTTTTCATTTTTTTAAAAAGGTGATTAAACTCAACACTATGCTCTAAAATATAAAAATAAAATAAATAATAAAAAGGTGATCAAGCCGGGCGGTGGTGGCGCACGCCTTTAATCCCAGCACTCGGGAAGCAGAGGCAGTCGGATCTCTGTGAGTTCGAGGCCAGGCTGGACCGATAGCCTCCGAAACAATACAGAGAACCCCTGTCTCGTAAAAACCAAAAAAAAAAAGGTGATCAAGGAGGCTAAAAAGATGGTTAAGTAGGTAAGGATACCATGTAAAGCAAGAAGACCTGTATTCAAATCGCAAGCATCCATGAAGGCCAGGCACGGCCAACTGCCTGTAATTCCAGCATTTAAGGATCCAAATGTAGTCTATACTACCTGCCCAGAATAACAGAAACACTTAAGTGAGAGATCCTGTCTCCAAAAAAGTGGAAAGTGATAGAGGAAAACACCCAACATCCTCCCCTGCCCTCTTCATGCTCACCCATGGGTGTGTACACACACACACACACACACACACACACACACACACACACACACACACTGGAGTCACTGAAACACACTCAACTATTGCCATAATCTTATCTTATATGTGATGAAGGAGATTTAAGGGCCAGGAGAAATTCAAGACGTGAAGCATTATTTTCGGGTTATTTTTCAATGGGAGACTGGGAGGAAAAGGAGGTGTGCTCTTCCCCCGCCAAAGTGTCTTCTTCACTCCACTTTCAACCTTTTCACTCCTTGCAAAAGGTTTAAAATATGCACTGACCTGCCAAAGCCATCCACACATTACTGGACACATAGTCACATCTGAACGGTTTCTTTCTGCTCCAGTGATCACAGCTCTATTCAGTCACAACTAAAGTGGGACCTCAGAGCTGTACGTGGTGTGATGTCAGTGGCAACAGAGGATAAAACAGCCATTTGATAGCAACTTACACATCAAGCCTGTCAACGGGGACAAGTGTTCCTTCGGTTATTCTTAACTTAGAATCCAAAGCACAAAACAAGACCAGGCAGGGCCAGACTCCGCTGTAGTCCCACAGAAAGCTGAGGCACAGACAGAGTACACACAAGCTCCTCAATGCTCTCTGGTGCAGGGTGGTCCTGGCTCCCTGCCGGGGTACCAGGAACAGGCCCACTTTCACAGTGGGCTCCCCAAGGCCCGTGCAGCTGCAGACAGGCACGCAGTGTCTGGAATCATCCACGTTCGTGGCCTTGGTTGCCTGTGTGCCCAACAGCTGGGTCAGGCCCCAGAGACAAGCCTTAGACAAAGCCTTTATCACAGGGTTTCCTCAGCACCCCATTTCCCTAGGAAAAACGACTTTCCTCCAACCATTCACTCTGGCCCCAGCCTAGCTCCACCTCCTAAGCTGAGCTAGACTCACAAGGTTAAACCTGACACCAGGCGCTGCCTCCTCTCTCGACTTCCCCATTCCAGCTCAGGCACAGTAATTAAGTGTACATCTAAATGGAACAGTGACAAGGTTGGGAGTGTTGTCATATGGCACAGCAGCATCAGAGGGAAAGAGCCTAGTTTGTCACGGAGGCAAAGTGGCCAGGGAATGCCTTGAGTCATTCCAATGGTTCAACCAATCCTGTGTGTGCTCATGTGTTCTTTGTTTACATAAGTAACATCTCTATGCCTCATTTAAAAGCTAATTTATACCCGCCAAAAATTGTGTGAAATAAAAGTCAAGGGCTGGGAGATGGCTTACTTGGTAAAGTATTTCCCTTATAAGCACAGGGACCTGAATTTAACCCCCAGAACCCACATTGACGAAACATCGGGGTATGGTGGCCATACTTGCAATCCCATAGCTGGCTAGGCAGAGAAAGACAACTCCTGTGCCTCACTATCCAGGAAACTTAGTCTCTTTTGGGAGTACCAACCTAATAAAAAGGGGGTGATCAGTATTTCTGTGATGACACCTGAGGCCACAGACAGACAGACAGACAGACAGACACACACACACACACACACACACACATATACACACACACACGGAATCCATGTTATACTAGAGTTTTTCCAGCCAATTTTCCTGTGGAGATGCAAATATAACATTTACTGCTAACACCTTCATGTTGCACACTACAGTACGGAACACACGTGTTTTCTGACCAAGGGAACCAGTAGAAGAAGTATACCAAGTAAGACCAACATACTCAATACCATCAAGTATGGAGTAAGTTTCAATTAGGAAGGAGCAAAATGTAGTCTATACTACCTAATGATGCCTCTCACCACTGACCTATCAAGTACCTCTAAAATAGAAAAGCGTGATCCACAGCCAGGGAGAAAGCTGCTGGCTGGGAAACAAAGTTCTATCTCTAGCCCTGCTATTTATGTGCTCTGTGACTGGGCTTGTCGGTGCAGCAAGGGTTACACACTAAAACCCACAGGGCCAGGTAGGTGAGATGAGGCTGGAATTCAGCCCCTTCTCAAAGGGGTCAGTCATACCCTGCCCTGCCGGGGTAGACTGCTGTCAACAGACAGTTTTTCAAATCTCAGTTTTTATGTAAAACTGCCCTGTTTATGATTCTATGTGTTAAAAACGGAACATCTACATCACAAGGAATGTGTCTCAGTTTCTCTTTCTATTGGACAGGAATTTGAGTGACACATGCTCATCCGTGGAGATTTTATTTATTAAGAGTATTAAGGAGGCTTGTACAGTCATATACCAAAATAACCCAAATACACTCACTGGCAGAGAGCAGAGTGACACAATCCCAGATTTTAGGGATCAGCACACACAGGACCTGGTGCTTAGTGGAATCATTTGAAAGCAGACATGTGCGCATTGGCTTCTAAATCCTCAGAGGATGTGTGTGGCCAACTAGTGATCTGGGATCAGTGTGGAGAGCACAAACCTGCCTGGGAGGCTCTGCTGACAAATGCAGTGTTGAGGCAGGCAGTGTAGACAATGAGCTCAAGAGGACGTACAAAAATGGGCAGAAAACAGGGCTAGAAGCCAGAGAAGAGGAGGGAAGCGAGCATGAGACCTGTATGTTAGATGGCAGTCACATTAAAGCAAGCACACACAAAAACCCAAGTGCTGACCAAAGGAACAGTGGCAGCAAAATACCAGATTGTGCTGGGTGCAGCAAAAACTGTATTACTGTATTAGTATGTCAAGAGCAAGTCACACAGGTTTTCCTGAACAGGTCAGGAAACACACACACACACACACACACACACACACACACACACACACACACACACACCAAAAAACAAAACAGATTTTTACTACAACACACACTGCCCTACATTTTACAGTGGGCCAGTTCTGTATCTGTCCCTTTTAGCCTACTTCTATCACAGTCTCTCTTCGCTAAAATGCATTAGTTACTATGGAAACGATGTCATAGAGTGTAGAACCATTTACTGTCCTTGGGAAGGCATTCGTGATAAAACTGAACAGTGGCACGCTTAGAAGAGGGAAGCAACAGAAAACAGTTGCTCAAAGGCACAGTCTCAAAATTGCAACTTCAGAGTATCCTCCAGCTCAGTGTCCTGTGTCCCCAGCAGCTTTCACATGCCACACCCCCATCCCCCAGGCCGCGTGTGCTTAAAACAAAGTCTGTCATCTTCTGCCACCGCACACAGTCGGCTCCCTTTAGTTCACACTTTCTTCCAAGAGGTGGAGAAGAGATGGGAGACGGCAGGGGCGGGGGGGGATGCATCAACCTTGGGACAGTCCAGCTACATCCTGCTCTCTTAGCTATCTTCAGAGATAGAAATAACACGGGAAATCCGGAGATGGGGAGCTGAATTTCCTTACCACCACAGGTACAAAATAAGGAAATTGCCTTCAATTTTTCCTGCTACTTTCAAGTCAAGCTTACTACATTAAAACAACGTACAGGAACCAGGCATGATGGTGCACGCTTGTAATCCCAGCACTTCAGGAGGAGAGGCAGGAGGCTCCTGAGTTCTGGGCCAACCTGGGATACACAGTGAGCTCCCGTCTCAATTTTTTTTCTGTTTTTCAGTTTAGTTTTGCTATATCTTCTGGGGTCCCCCCCCTCAAGAGAAACTAGAAATCTCAGACTGTGTAAAATTGCTCTATTTAAAAGCATGAGCCTATATTTTTAAAACATACTGTGGGCATCATAGATAATGTATAAGCATAAATATTAGAACACACGCACACTCACTCAGCAAGAGTCATATGCTAGTCACACTAACAAAGAAACAGGTATGTGTCAGAGGGGCACAGAGAGTCAGTATACATCCTGTCAAAAGCTTACTCTGAGCAGAGCAGTGGTGGCGCACGCCTTTAATCCCACAGTGCTCGGGAGGCAGAGAGAGGTGGAACTCTATGAGTTCAAGGCCAGCCTCGTCTCTAAAGAGAGTACCAGGACAGGCTCCAAAGCTACGCAGAGAGAAGACTGGGTGGCAGAGAATAGGAAAAGGCGGAACAGGGCTGTGGGAGAGTACAGTCAGTGACAGAGCAGTGGGAAATGAACATCTGGCTAGGGAGACTGTGAAGTGTGGGTTCACCTGTCACTCGGGGTAACCATCTACCCAAGCTGCTTCACTTTAAAACCCACCCGTTACAGTGAGCGCCACTGAAGCCACCGGGCCTGAGCTTCGTGATCTTACCATGCTCATACACTTCTGATACACGACTGCCTACCAGTGAGACAACTGGCACGATGAATTTTACTTCCGCAGTGACAACCCATCTCGTTCCTTTCAATGACAACATCCGGTTGCTCACCACAGGCTCGCAAAAGTGCCTTGGACAGGAGAAATGCAGGTCAGCTAACTCCATCCGATCTCAACTAGCAGTGACACAAGCATTCCATCTGCTGCTCCTGTCAGAGGACATCACTGTGCCAGGACCACGCTGAGCCTGAGATGCATTTAGAGGAACGCAGACGATAAACAGTGTACACTAAGTATTTGCAGGAAACAGACCTACTATGGAGCTTTAAGAACTGGCCTTTCTCATTACACCACTTCCGCCATTTACTGAATGGTTATGCTTTTTTTCCTCATGCTGGGCAAACTCTACTACTGAGTTACACACCCATCCTCTAATCTTGTTTTTCACGAAAGTTGAAAATAAGTGTGAATTAGGACAAAACGTGTCTTGATATCTGCTACCCGCTATGGACAATGCAGTGTAGCCACACATCACAAACCTGCTACAGAAGTATCGCAAACTATTTCAGATGCCGAAAGCCTTACCCATGTGCCTGAAGAGATTCCCTATCCAACACTGAGAGAAACATTGTTCTCTTAAAGAAAATGGCCTGTTCTAAATTGGTGTTGCTTACTTTGAGGCTACGTTTTTTGTGTGTATACACGTGTGTAATGGAATGGGAAAGCTTTTCAATGCATTACCTTTACAAGAGGAAATGTCTTCATCAATAGTTAAGGGAGTCCAGATTTATGCTAATAGTATTGTGCATTTTAAAGACAGTGCATTTAAAAACACCAGGAGTGCCCATCTAATTCTCAGAACCAAAATAAACCTTCTTGAAGTTTCATATGTCACAGGTGAACTGTCTGTGCTTGTTAATGCCGCTGTACTAGTAACAAGTTCTACACAGGAGATGAAATGACCTTTTGCAGCAATGACAGAAGTGTAAATTCGGTGATGCTGAAAACCATGCTCTTAATTTTCAGATCATTATGGATCAGAAAGTTACTTAAATTTCAGTTATGACACACCTAATTCATAACTGCATTCAAGCAAGTGGCTAACTCCTACTAAACACAAAGGCTGTAGAAACTGAGATCACGTCTATACTGCCGTTTAGAAAAACTGATGGGCGGATTCTTTTGTTGAATGCCAGAGACCCTTCCCAGGGACGCACTCTTGCTCTCTTGCCTCCTCCTGTCAGCTGTGTGACACACATAGGAGAGAGACACCACACTAACACTGTAATTGACAAGTCCTCTCAAGTTGAGTGGACTTTGTTCCAAACCAGTTGGAAACCTCTGAGGAAAGCAAAGAACAGAGCATCGAACGGCTTCTGCTCTTGAGGCTGAGAACTGACTGTAGTTATGAGAAGATGATGGAGTTTATCCCAGTGAAAGCAAAAGAGGAAACTGAGCACACGAGCCAAGGAGCGTGAAGAGCCTCCAAGATTCAGTTCTGAGACAGTCTGGGATATGTAGGACTATCCTGCTGCGTGGCAAGCTTCTGACGGAGCTCCTGGTTTTAACAGTTTATGCTTGGCACTAGGATGGAGTGAAGTAGAGAAGACTGTGGTCCTCTATTATCCAAGACAAAGCATTCGAGAGGACCACAGAGTAACTTAGTTTGCTAAATTGTGAATTGTAGGTATTTGCTCGAGGTAGCAATTCTAAAATGAGGAGGAAAGAGCTGTGAAACTATTAGACAAAAATGTTTACACATTTTGTTAGAGGGAAAGAGCCTTCATTCGGTAGAATCTGCTCTTAGCATACTACCAGGGAATTTGCACCTGCAGAAAGAGCCACTTTCTCAAGGAGAAAGGCTGCGGTGTCTATTAAGTGCTACTCACCAGGATCCATTTCAAGTACTAATCATAATTGTAACTCTGAATAGACTGCAATAACCTTATGAGAAAATTAAAACTCATTCTGCATTAAAAAAAAAATACCAGTGATGTGAGTACTAAAAACTGACTTGAGTGAGAAGCAGAAAATACCATTCTACATTCCTGCTAATGCACAAATACTCAGGTAAGAGAATGGTATTATTTTATTTAGACTTAAATAGAACTATTTCACAAATGCAATTTTTTAACTTGCCAACTAAAACATACGTGTGTGTGTGTGTGTGTGTGTGTGTGTGTGTGTGTGTGTGTGTGTGTGTGTGTATTTCCGTTCTGGAATTGTATTTAGTGACTCTTTTCAATTAACTCATGGTACCCCATCTCTGGCTCTCCGGGCTCTCACTGACAGACAAGGGAAAACATGAGATGTATTCATTTATGGTTTGAGATTAGCTCCAAGTGTTACAGAAATTTTCTGGCAGGAAAACCCACAAGTATTGTCCCATCAGGCACCTCCTGCCATGCCTCCAGCCAGTGCGTGCTTTTAAAACAGGCCTAGAAAGTTCCTTTCAAAAATTACTAGGTATTTCAGGACACACGGATTTTCAACCCATCTTCCTAAATGCAGCATCATTCTTGTATGAATGTTAGTGAGAAGTGAGATGTAATTAAAAAGAGTTTTTCTCCCTCTCATTTGAGCTCTGGAAAGTACTTATGAATTATACTTGGAAATGAAACCCTGCATAATGGATGCTTTATTTAGTACATGGGGATTGAATAAAAACGAAGGGCATCTCCCCTTGTGTTTAGGGACATCATTCTAGCATTTTCCCCATTTCTTTTAAAATACTGAATGACAGGGGCGCATAATAAAATTTCTCCTCTAGCAACCAACATCAGGACAAATCTGAGAAAGGCTTGAACTTCTAAATGTATTTCCCTGACCTGTGGTCCCTCCTTCCACAGCACTGGGAAGAACCCTCCAGCAGCTAAGCTTGGAGAACCAACCCCCTCGCTACACTCTGTGGTTCCAAGCATACAGCTCCAGCCTTAAGGGTGGAACATCTCACTTCCCCTCTCAAGCAAGCCTGACACAGGTATCCTAAGCCATGACTTCCTCAAAAGAGAGTTATTTAAGGGAGGAATTCTCTGTCCTACCTCAAAGTAAATATATAGCCTAACTGCTTCTGCTTGAGGTATACACTCAACCATGTATTTTAAAATACACTACTTTATTTCTCAATGGTTGGATTCTACTTAATTATTAACATTACATTTCTGCTTCGGACAGAAAAATATAATCTTGCTACAGTCTCCTAGGAGTTAAGACTTTGGGTGCTTCAGGCAATTACTCAATTAAAGTCACCTCTAAGTACCTCTCAAAGCTACTCCTTTCCTTTTCCCTCCTCCCTCCAGGGAGCGTGGAAAGTGATGGGGGGCTGGTCCAAGCACTGATGACCCCCTACAAGGTAATTCCTCCTTGTGTTCTTGGGTGTGGGTGAACTCTTGGGTCTGCTGACACTGGTCAACTCCTCATTAGAGTTTGGCAGTATCTGCAGCCACGATCTCAGCCAGCCTCCAGGGGTGAGACTGGAGTACTTTTCATCTCTCAACCCTCCACTCAGGCCCCAGAATTCTCAGCAACTCTACACCCACTCGGAGAGTAAGTAGGACTGACTCTCAGGACTCCTCCCTGTGCCACATGCAAGCTTTGGGGAACCCCAGGGGGACACACTTCAAGCCTGGTTCTGCCTAAATGTGCCCACAGCCGGGCACACTTCAAGGTGGTTTCTTCCCATAGTTCCACACAGGTAACAGGGTGCACATGTCTTCTGCCTGCAGGGGTTGTTCCACTAGTCTGGAGCCGCAAACGTCTAAATGACCCTTAGACAAATCCAAGGACGGGATGCTGGGTTGCAGTGGCAAACCACCCCTTAAGTGGACTTCTAGTCTCTGTAAGCCCCTCTCACTAACACAGACAAAGATTTCTCCTTTCCATTGGAGGGGAACTGTCCTGCAACCTTCCTTCGTGAGCTTCACATACGCATGCCTAGCCTTCTGGGGTTCGGTTCCACAATTATTTTCCTTCTAACAAAGTCTGCCTCTTAAACGAAGGCGTGGGCTGACTCTGGTCTCTGAAACACACTGGAACGGCCTGCTTGAACATCATCAGCTAAGGAAAGTACTCTTGTTCTTATCTATGTTCTGTCCTCCCCTTAAAGTAAAAGGATCCTTAGCTTTCAATGGGGGAGAGAGTCCCAGGGCAGCAGGAATAGGGAGAGATCGAAAGAAAACTGAACATCCATTGAAAATATGACTCCCGTTAAGCCAACTGCTATGATGCAATGTCTCCGGGGCCCAGAACACTCATTAAGGACAAAGCAACACACACATTCATCCTTCTTTTGATGTATTAATAAATGTTTGAACCAGAAGCAATAAAGGCCAATGGTTTCCCATTCTCAACTTATTTGCAGCTAGTATCCTTACACTCCACAGGTTCTACTGCTGAGTAGAAATTCATTTAACAAAGAGCCACCCTTGCATCAGCATCTAGCTGGAACTCTCTACCTCCTTGAGTTTCCTTATTTGAAAGCCTCTTCACCTTTGTCTCTCTTCCAACACACCTACTGGCCCTCCCTCATCACTCCCAATCCAACCCATAGCCATGCCTGAGCTCTGCTTTCAGTTGATTCAACTGATATTTTCTTTAGTTTCTTAGAACATCCTCCCACTTAACTAGCCAAGTCAACACTTAATTCTGGGTCACCACAAGGCAAGCTTTCCCATTCCAAAGTCAGAAAATCAAAGTCACAAAACTGCTCTGAGGGGAATCATTTAAAACACTCAGGTTCCAGTGGGGTGCTAATCCAGATACTACTATCCATCTAGTTACAAGTTATCCTGAAGTTGAGAGCTCTTTGGACCTTTTCTGGACTCTCCAAGTCCTCTTCTGTCCATTAGTCCATGTCTTCCTGCCTCACCAACATCGCCCTCATTAGTAAAGGAGAAAGAGCAATAGGAGCCCAAACGGACGCTTGAGAAGAGCACACAGTCTTCCTCCTCAGGTCTAAGGAAGAACTGTTGCAGGAAACGGACCAAGGTGTTTCATCCAATAAAAAGAGAACTTCTGTCACAGGGGAGAGATGAGGGACAGGGAAGGCAGGCAGGCTTGCCTTAGATATAGCAGACTGGGAACTCAGTCACTTCCGTGTGTTGGACTTTTCCCCTGGCGTAGTCTGAGTGAAAGAAAGCACAGTCGGGTAATGAATAGGACTGCAATCTTACAAGCATCAAGTCTGTCTGGATCATACTTGGAAGAAATGAGCTGTGACCTATCCATTTCCAATGTAGACTGGAATGGATAGATGCCTGGAATGGACAGATTAATGGATAGGCTGGAATGTATAGATTGGAATGGACAGATTAATGGATAGACTGGAATGGATAGATTAATGGATAGACTAGAATAGATAGACAATGGATAGATTGGGATGGATAAATTAATGGATAGACTGGAATGGATAGATTGGGATGGATAAATTAATGGATAGATTGGAATGGGTAGATTAATGGAATGGATAGATTAGTAATAGATTGGGATGGATAAATTTATGGATAGACTGGAATAGGTAAACTAGAATGGATAGATTAATGGATAAATTGGAATGGATAGATTGGGATGGATAGATTAATATGCTACAGAACATTACAGAGCACCTGGCTGTGTTCCTTCTACCACATTCTCAGATTCTCCCAGGCACCCCTCACTGGCTTCCACAGAGTAACTCGCTCTAAGGAACTGTCTCCAACTCCAGCCATCTGAAAACAAGAAAATGATGACAAACCAGTGGGACTTCCTCAGTCTATTGCACTTAGGAAAAGGCTGAGATGTGGCCCACTCTCTACGCTTCTACTCCACTTTCAGGAAGGGTAAGAAAGAGGATCACAGGATTTTCACCCAAGAAGATGGAACACAGAATCCAAATTATTACCTAAAAACAGAATGTGGATTCTAAACTGACTCTAAGGATCCATGAGCAGAAGGATTATGGAAGGCACTGCCCACATGAGGAAGGTTTTCTTACGACACATCTCCATCAGAAAGTATTACTAAAAGCATGCAAGAAGCCTGTAGCCAGCGAGCACAAGAGCACAGCTTGCTGCACTTACATTCCATCGTTAGACTATTGCCACTAAAACAGTGCTGACAACGGCCTGCACAAACGGGGGGGGGGGGGGGACATGAACAGACTGGGTAAATAAATCAAGTAGTGACATTAGATGCCAACAGAGGGCGAGGGCCATCTTGTCAAAGCAGTGTGTGACCTCCCACATTGAAGGTAGGGGGCAGGAAAATTTTAGACCACACCATTCAGAGCACCCTACCCCCACTTCCCAAAGACCACAATGGCATTGCAAGCAGCAGAGAACACCGGGCACACTCCCTTTCCCTTGTGCAGCTGCCCTACATCCACGGAGAATGTTCTTGTTTCCACCCCCACTCCCAGGCACATGAACCGGTGTTCAGGTGACGGCTAGGTAGGGGAAGCCATTAATGAGGAACCCCAGTGCGGCTCACAGGTGGTTCAGAAGGCTCGTAATGAATGCCCGACAAACACCGCCCAGTGTGCTGTTGTGTCTTTTGTTAAAAAATGACTAGACTGGTCCCTCCTGTAACCATGGAAAACAGTTTATAAAAAGCTCATTTCCTACCATTCCTTTCAAAGACATTGAAAAAAAAAAAAAAGACTGAAGCTGAGCTACACTGTCAAATCTTTACTTTATAGAACCTTAAATCTGGTATAAAACCCCCGTCCCCTGATAAAGGGATTCTTCAGATGATGCCATGTGCAGAAGGTACTCCCACAGATAAAGCTGCCTTCTGTACAGCTGAGGCAACTCAGTCAATGTGAAGCTCACAAATGGACAAGTATGTGGTGGGTGAGGCCCTGCTTTCTCTGCCTCAGAGGCTGTGGGGCACAACATGTGTACCCCAGACAGCCCCTTCTCTTTCACCACTCACTACCATATGCTGCCAGCCTCCGCCAGCTGCAGAACCATTCCGTACCTTCTCCCTGGTCCTGCATGTCACCCTGCAGTCCGGTAACCTCTCCCCCGTGTCTTATCTCCCCCTCTCCCATTGAAAACTACGTTGATAGCCGGACATTGGTGGTGCAAGCCTTTAATCCCAGCACTCAAGAGGCAGAGCCAGGCAGATCTAGAGAGCGAGCTTCAGGACAGCCTCCAAAACAATACAGAGAAACCCTGTCAAGACCTAACTATGTACCTGACCACCTGAAAATTTCAGCAAAGAGCTAAAACTTCTGAACATAGTTCTTTAAACACATTCCATTCTCAACATAAGATCATGAACAGTCTACGATAGTTATAGGGAACACATCTTCTGCCACCAGAACACCCGGAAGTCAACACTCAGGAAGACGCCAGCCTAATAACACGATATCCAGGAAACCAGCTGCACCCCAGACCTTGCTCCAGGCCCATCTAAAGAGACATCCATCAACCTTCCACTTGGGAGTGACGTTACTACAAGCTGAAAGTGGACCAGCCAAAAGGGGGACAGCAAACAATATGCTGGCCCAAGAAAAGGATCAGCCCTTTCTTGAGAAGGCGTGACTCCCACATTAGGGCTTTGGGAACTGGAGAGTTGGTCCCTTAGCTAAATGAGCAGCTGGAGTATTAACTTGGACCAAGTCATAAAACTGTTTGAACCTTGGATTTCTCCTATCAGTTTCTAACTAGTAATATAAGGCATCATACAGCAGAAAGCTACTGAGAGGCATAAATGCTTAATGTAAGAAAATGGAAAGACTGGGTGTCTGGCTGCAGCTTGACAAGCGGGAAGAACTCTAAGGGAAAGGGAAGATCAGGGATCTAGGAAAGGGGAGCAAAGGTAAGAACGTGATCAAAGTTAAAGATATAATGGGTGGACAGACATCTTTGCTAAGTAGTGAGGTAAGCCAGGTTTAACTGAGGAACAGCCCCAGAGACCCTGGGGGCTTTGAAGGCCATGCTCAGGGATCTGGACTTTGACCTCCTACTCAGCGGGTTGTTAGCACACAGGAGGGACCAGCAGCAACACCATTTCTTGCTGACAAGCACCAGTGCCTCCCCCCCAGTCCAGAAGCAGAGGAGTGAAGCAAGTTTTCTTTGCAAGCCAGAGGCAGGAAGATACATCTTCCACGGAGGAGCCAATCGAAGTGTACAGTGAACTGGTATAGAGCAACACTGTCAGGGAAGGGACGATGATAAGCGGTAAGAATGACAAGATGTTAAGAGTCTGCTGATAAGCCGGTTCTGGAGCCTGGATCTGAAGACAGTAAGATGCTGTGTTTGCATTTCTGGGTTAGAAAATAAACTAGACCAAAGTGACACCCTCCAAACTGAGAGAATAACCAGAGAAACTGTGAACACTTTTTAAAACATTCTTGTCATTCACATGCTGAAATTAAAATAAAATGGAAACAAAAATCAGTGGCAAGGTTTGAAAATGTTATGACTTTTAACAGGTGTGGAAATGAAGGAACTTTCTGGCACTCTTTTGCCTCTCACTGGAGTTTACACTGAACAGGTCATCACAGACACACAGACCCAATCCCTTTTTCTGGGATTAAAAGGAGGACTGGGGAAAGTTTCCTGGACTTTGTTGTGGGGAAAGGAGAACAGGCTCATTTTAAATTTTCCGTTAAAGCCCTACTTTTCAATACAAAGCAGATGGACTCCTTACACAACTACTAAAAAGCCTGCTATTTTGGGGTGCCTCAAAGATGGAAGCTCTGAACAAAATAAAGAATCTGAATTCACCAGATAAAATCCCACTAGCGCATTCAACAGGAGCAGAGACTTAGAGACCTTTAAAATGCCAAGTTAAGAGGTCTTCTTGTGACAGAGGCCAAGGCTCCCCTGACTCTGGCTGGGGGATCATTTCTAACAATTCCTACCTGTTCCCACCACTAGAGCTGGGGCTCTAGACTCCCTGCCTTCTGGAAGCTCCTCCTCCTCCTCTATTCCCATCACTCCTCCCAGATACAGAGATTTCAAAGCAGTCTACCCTGGCTGTGCTGTTGTAATCAGAAAGTGGCCTGGGAACATGCATTCCAGCAGGGCCCAGGTACTCTGCAATCACTGGCGCCGTGTTCTTTTCTTAAGAGGTAAAAGCTGGCTTTATTACCTGCTTGCTGTTCTGCAAGGGTGGCTGGAAGAATAAGAGGGCTGAGGCTCACAATGAGTTGTGTGGGGCTGGCTGGGTACAGACTCTGCTCCAGGGATCACAATCTCTTGAGAGAAGCAGAACAAAAGGAGAGTAAAGAACACAGACACTGGAGCCAGACCACCTGGGGTTCAGATCCCCAGCTCTGCCACTTATTAGCCTTGACCAATAAATAAATAAATAAATAAATAAATAAATAAATAAATAAATAAAAGGAATCGCATAACCTCTATGCTTTAGTTTTTGTTTTGTTTTTTGGTAAGTGCAGCTAATCATGGCATGGCACTGTGTTGTATGCCACTCTGACTAATCACCCTCATATAGCTCTGATTTGCCAAGGGTTTACACGCCACTGTAAAAGTCCACTGCTCCTTGTCCCCCACCCACCTGACGCCCTCTACTACATGAGTCAGGCTGTGACGAGGGTGACAGGAGGTGTAAGCAAGCGCTGTGGGAGCTCTGAGGGAGGGGCGCTTCTCAGGAGGGGAGTCCTCAGTGGCTACATTAGGAGGGAAGTTTTCACAGTGGAGTAAATGTGCCTGTCTGTCCCCTAGCACATGACATAGTAACTGCAGAGCAAGGAGGGAGAGCTGTAACAACCTTCAGAAGCAGGACACACCCAGGCCGGGCCTCACTAAGCTATTAGCTGTGTGACACTAGCAAGTGACCTCACAGCTTTGAGCCTCAGTCTCCCCATGTGACTAATGGGGATAATAATAGTGTCCCTGTCACATGGAGTTGTTGTGATTAAAAAAAAATTACTGTATGTAGAATGGCAAACACAGGCCTCCAGGGTTCAATAAAAGGCTGGTGTTATCTGTCCAGAATATTCAGACTAGAATGAGCAGCTGTGAGAAGCTATGTAATATTTTATTACCAACAAAAATGGTGAGGGGAGTACAGGATCAAAATATGTAATCCTTAGGAAAAGAAAAGCTTTTGGAATAGGAATAAGCAATAAGCTAAGCCTTTCTGATACTGTAATTTTTTTTTCCTCACAAAAGTTTACAGGAAATAGATGCTCAATATCTACTTTCCCAAGACAGCATGGGTGTTGCTTCAGATTGTGGGCATACTAATGCAGAAAGGAATCTGTACTTCCTAAATGCACCCAAGAAGACCTAGGTGGCCTCCCATCCCGTGGGAGGTACAGAGCAGCCCTGTGGAACCAGGTGGGGACCAACAGAAGTGTTTTCATCCAAATGTCACAACTCCGAGTCTAGCAAACACTGTTAAAGTTTCATGAGTCAGTAAGCTTTTCTTCCCACGTTTTTATTAGGCTATAAATCCAGTTCAATTTATATCCTTCTAGGATTACTGCGTCCTAATCAAGTCCAGAGTGTCACTTATCCCTAAGCTGTCTATACTACATGTCACCGAAGCCCATCTAGATAATGTTGTTGAGGCTACTTAGGCTGTTTTAAGAGCAAAAAATTAGATTTGCTTGACTACAAACTCTAGAAGATGATCATATTTCTCTAAATAACCCAACTCTTTTTTTTTTCTTTTCAGAAACCAAATGCAAGGTTTCTCCTACTTTGTAGTTTCTTTTTCCTTTGTAAAAATCAGGATACATTGTAAAGTCCAAGTGGAGGGGCTGAAGGGTAAATAGGTTGCAGCTCGGGGTTGTCTGACTGAAACAAAGAAACACTTTACAGGGTTGGTTCTGGAAAGCCTTTATGTTTCTATTCTCAGGATAAAGAAGAGTCTGGATTTCTTAAGAACTCACTAAAAATGCTGTTTCAGCCACACTGTATAAACAAATCTCCTACCTTTCCTAACACTTCTTGATCTGAGACTAAGTCTTCCATTAAATCTCTTTCTAAACACTCAAATTTTCCTAATAAACACACAATACACTTTTCAATAAGCACACACACATACAAACAGAGTCACTGAGATTATAGGCATATATATAATGTGATCTCTGCTTTCTAATTGCCTGTGTGTGCATGTGCACATATGCATGTGTGTACATCATATATTAACAACAGCAAACACAACTGTTTACTGATATGTGGGGTGTGATTTTTAAGTGCTTTACATTTGTCAAGTCATGCAGTCTCCATTTAAAGTAGTGGTTCTCAGCCTGTGGCTAGAGGCCCATGGAGGGGGAGGAAATGACACTTTCACAGGGGTGTCACCTAAGACCACTGGAAAAGTCGCCAGCTGGTAGTGGCAGTGCATGCCTTTAATTCTAGCACTCAGGAGGCAGAGGCAGTAGGATCTCTGAATTTGAGACCAGCCTGGTCTCCAAAGTAAGTTCCAGGACAGCCAGGGCTACACAGAGAAATACTGTCTCAAAATACACACACACACACACACACACACACACACACACACAATCAGAAAACAGATATCTGCATTAAGATTCATAACTAACAAAATTACAGTTAGGAAGTAGTAATGAAAATTTTATGGTTGGAGGATCACCACAACATGAGGAACTATATTAAAGGAGTGCAGCATTAGGAAAGTTGAGAGCCAGTGATTTAGAAGAAATGGGAGCAGAGAGAAGATCCAACGGCTAAGAATGAACAATGCTGTTGGAGAGGACCCTAGATCAGCTCACAACTGTTTATCTCCAGCTCTAGGGGATCTGACACCTCCAGCCTCCTCAGATGCCTGCACTCATGTGCATTTACCATCCCATGCCACATATTAAAAAAAAAAAAAGGTAAAGAAAGATCAGATCACACATCTGGGATGATCAAACCCAGACCCCACCTCAGCTCCATGCTCTAAACCCACCCTCACCTGAACTGAAAGGCTCAGGACCTGGGGACTGGGCCCTTTGAATAGGTCACCAAGTCTCTCTGGATTTCATTTTGCCTCAAGTGAAAGTAGCATGTTGAACTACATGATCCTTAAGATTCTAGGTTCCATGACCTGCAACCTTGAAAAACTCTATAAGCAGATTCCATGTCTGACTGCGGCACTTGTCTGTATGTAGTGAGTCAGACGCCACGACTGCTACCTCTCTGGTCTCTGGATGGTCAGGTTCCCAAATTCCCCATGCTAAATCCAATGGCACTTTTCATCCTGTATCTGGTCAACTCTCTGATCCCAGCTACTACTAGACCGCCGCCCCCCCCCCCGTATCTCCTCCACTGAGGGCCTGCACCCTATTTCCATTGTAGGGCTCACCTTGGTCACATCTATCCTACTGGCATATTCTCCCCAAGGGATATATTTCCACGGCTTCAAGTACTTTGCAATTTGCTACTAGTAAACTTATATTTGAAGCTTAGTCCTTGTCTCTAGTTGCAGAGCCACCCACCCAGTCACCTGCATAAACGTTCACGGGGGCCACAATGAAGCTACCCTCCTGCTGCCTCACTGGTCTCCACACCTCCATCTGGTTTCTGCGATTGCTCTGAGCTCTCTCAGTCTCTCTCACTCCATCTCTACTGAACCATTCCCATTCCGACCTTCATTTGTTCTTCTCAGCTTCTGCAAACAATTCTCCTGCAATGGCTCTTGGCTGCCTCAGGCTGTGCCCCGCACTATGACCAAGTCTTATGTTCATAAAATACAAACGAGGCCCATGCACATCTCTACTCCTCTATGGTACTCAGGATGGATACTTGAAAAAAACTTTTCAATGTTTCCTTCAGCTCTGTCTTAGCTCTCTGTCCACCTCTCCGCTACCCCCATCTAGTCTTAAACTAGATGCAACATTTCAAATAGTTTGTGCAGTCACTTTTTTTTTTTCTGGTACAGTGGACATCCAACAAAACTCAGCTAACCAATCCTCACTCCCATGTATCTCTTCCTTCACCTGGTGTCATAGAGCAAGGCCACTATAGCCACACTACTCAGGCCTGATCCTGACTCTTCCCTTGGAATTGTGGTTTTAGATTAGTTACTCAAGAATTAATGAAACTTGTAATTTTCCTTCTATACAATGATGATTATCAGAGACATTGGCTCGTATCATTATTGTTCAGATTAGAGCTTAAGTGGATCATGACACACAGTGAATGCTCAATAAATGCTAACTATTGTTTATTAGTGTCATCTCCTCAGGTAGACTGTGGGCTTCTGAGGAGCAAGGGCCCTGCAAGTGTTCATTGCCAGAGTCCTCTCTCCTTGTTATCCTGTACAAAGCAACATAGCTCAGGTCCCAACTAAAATAGAAACATCATGTAAGAAAGCTATATCAATGAACAAATAGCAATATGAGTTCACGTTTCAGTAACATAAGCAGGTAGACATACGGCCCCCGCTCTCTCATCCACACTTCCCAGTCCCCATGAAGCCTTTATCATGTATCAATTTCTCATTTTCCTTAATTTCTTAAGGAAAATGGAACCATGATTTATAAGGATCCTCCCTAGCTTCTTTGGAGTCTTCTAGACTGACAGATTAAAAACTAGGCCAAGATAGGTGCTTCTGGGGTAAAAGACCACATCAAAGTCTACAGAACCAACATCAAATAATAATACAGCGAGGGGCCACCCAATGGTAAGTGGACCCTAGAAATGACAAAAGGACAGGTTTGTTTGGTTTGGTTTTTAAAAAAACATGCTGAAGATGAAAATACCTGAACTAATAAAATCAAAGGAACAAAAGCAACGATGGGTGTTGGCTCTCACTTACTCCCTAATTCTCCCCATCGTTCAAGCTTTTTAAGGAGAGTGAGTGGAAGTGCTTGGTTAAGTGCTAAGCAAAGCTCTTTAACAGTTTAACACACACATCTTACTCTTTTCTCTAGGCCAATGGCTAACGTAGAATCTCACAGTCTCCTGCAGTTCAGCCCGGCCACAGTCAGCCTTCTCCCAGAGACTGTGTGGAAGTGATGCATGCTACATCCAAACCAAAGCATGTTAGAGGGAGATGCACCCTGCTCAACTCTCTCTATCCCTCCAATCTATCAGCAGAAACAAGTTACACAGTGGAAGGGTGAGACCCAGAGTCACACACTGCACAGAAGAAAGCTGCCTACTTAACAGAAACACCTATTGGGACTATCACATGAGCAAAAATAATATCTTTTGCTTCTGTACCAGTCTGTTTTCAGGCCTATTATAGCTGCCAACATGAGTCTACTTAAAACAGATGTCAGATGCGTAGCGTTGACCCAATTCACATTTGTTACTCACTCAATGAGCAATCAACCAAATACCAACTAAAGTAAAACTTGATAGATAATGAGACAAGCCAGATTAGGGTCCCTTCTCAAGGTGCTGACCAATTAGTGGTCAAAACAGTCAGAAGACAAACAGTATCTGCTGATGATGTTGGGAAACAAGTTTGGAGACCTGGTGGCCAGCCTGTAGCAGAGGACCTGGAGAAGGCTTCAGGAAAAAAAAAAAAAAAAAAAAAGATGGCATTTGTGCTGGGACTGGAGGGTAAAGACTTCAAGCAAATCAGGTGCATTGGAGACTCTAAACCCTGGGAAGTAGAGAGCATTTGTTCATGTTAACTTATCCTTAATTAAGTTCCTCTAACTTGGGCAGCACAGTGTAAGTTTACTGTGTACTGGCCTTCCTTTCTGGGTCTGGTATTCCAACAAATCAGCCTCTGTTTTTGGAGAACACTTACGATTAACCCTTCTGCCTTTTGTTTTTTAATATAAAAGTTCCACAAGGAACGTCACAACTCTCATCTGCTAAAACAGTTCAAGAGTAAACTTGGGACAGTTTTGTTACTTTCAACAGCGGAGAAGCCACAATCAGATCCAACCTAAATCTTGACACACACGTCAAGCCTGCGATTTACATTTCCACCTTAAGAGGAACATCATAGGTTCTGAATTCAGACATCTACATCCCATTAACTACCCCTGACGCTTGAGAGTTGAAACCACTTCCTCCGAAATCTGAGTTTCTTCATCTGAAGAACGCTTGGTACTCATGAGGCAGAGGACAGAGACAGAGCACAAAGGATGGGAAGTACTATAGTCGCCTTAGTGGTGAGAGGAAGGATGTGGGCATTCAAAGTCAACCTTGAAGCCAACAAGTGCTGACTCCAATGGTCTTCCAAATGCCAGCCCAGTGTTGGTACCACAGCCCCGGTTACTTAAATAAAGGGGCAGAGTGACAGCGCTGGGAAGACCAGAGCACATTTCAAAAGTCTTCATTCAGCAAAGAGGCCTTGGACTTTAAGGGCTGGCTGCCTGGGCCTTCTTCAACAGTTTTGATTCTGACTCAGAAACAATTTTGTTCTGATCCTCCATCAATTTACCCTGTCTCAGGTATCAGTACCTATACTCAGAAAGAGGGGAAAATGGGGGAGGAGAGGAGGTTTCCTGGAAAGTACAGCAACTCCTAAAACAGCTGAAATAATCCCCCACCCCCTTAAATAGAAGAAACTGCAGTTGCCACTCAGCATTACCCGTCGGTGGATACAGCAAAATGCCTGCACCTGCCGCTCCGGATCTGGGAGCTTTCATTTTTCAGTAAATGTGGTAGAAAGCACTAAGAGATCAACTGCTTCATCAGAAAGAAAGGGAAGCCCCCGGGATGAGAAACAAGAAGCACGGTACCCTGGGTACTTTAAGTCTCTTCTCTATGAACTGAAAGGGCTCTTTGTGTCACACGCGCACACACACACACACACACACACACACACACACACACACAGAACGAGTCTGATTTATTGGAGGAAGGAGGGGCAAAATGGGTGCTTTTATTATCCTTCCACCCAGTGAGTCCCAACAAACGCCTCCTGGGCCCAAGCTTGGTGGCCTCTTTCTAGCCCAGTCCCTTCTGCCTGTGGCCTCAGAGATAAGAGA
The DNA here is from genome assembly GCF_017639785.1 of Mesocricetus auratus. Lineage (NCBI taxonomy): Eukaryota > Metazoa > Chordata > Mammalia > Rodentia > Cricetidae > Mesocricetus > Mesocricetus auratus. Next base: position 4,438,617 of record NW_024429199.1, read on the forward strand.
GCCCGGAGGAGACCAAACAAAACCATCCACCGACCTAGGGAAGTAGGGAGGAAATCCAGCGAGTGGAGAAGGGAGGAGAAACGAGTTGACAGAGCCGAAGGGGTGGGGGACAGAGGAAGAGGAGGCAAGGCCAGGCGCAGGGGAAAGGGGAAGGGTGGGTGGGTGGTGGCACAGGAAGGGTGAAGGGGAGTGTGGGGGAAGTGCAAGGGAGGTTCCAGAAATAGGCAGGAGGATGCGCTGGGGAAGGCGAGGGCCGCCGAGGGAGGAGGCCGAGAGGTGGAGGAGTGGGGCAGGGGTTGGGTGGGGAGGAAAGCAGCACGGGGCATCAATTATTAAGTGATTACATCATCCCTGACATTAAAACAACACACACAGCCCGGGTCCCCGCGGGGGGGCCGCGAAAGGAGGGCGGGAGCGGAGCTGGGCCAACCTCGCCCCCAAGCCAATTCCTATTTTTCACCCGGCGCCCGCCGGCTACTGCCGGCGGCCGAGGAAATGTACCCCGGTAGCCGCGTAGCCTCGAGGAGGCACCCCGCATCAGTGTCCTGCGTCGCGGGAAGCCCGGGGCTCGGCGCCCCGGAGGCTGCGCGGCGGGACCGCAGCGGGGGCAGCCCAAGCGGGGGGAGCTGGGCCGGGCGTATCCGCAGCATCCCGCGGCTCCGCGCATCCCCGGCTGCTTACCTGCGTGGCGTGGCGCTCGGCTCCGGAGCACATTCACATGGTCCTCTCCCCGCCCTCCTCCGGCGCGGCCCAGGCGGCTCCGGCGGCTCCGCGGCGGGGCCCGGGCGCTCGTGGGCCTCGCGAAGCGCCGAGGGGGCGGCGCCGGTGTCCCCGGCCCGGCAGCCCGGTCCCTCCCTGGCTGGCGCGGGCGGTGGCTTTGTGTGCGCCCGGGTAGTCCTCGGAGCGCTCCGGCTCGAGGCGGCCTCGCTGTGCTCCTGGCCGACAGGCGGGCGGGTCTCGGAGGCCCGGCGCACGGCGACCCCTCCTCCTCTCCGCGGAGCCCCCTCCCCGCCGGCTGCGCTCCTGACAGATGGCGCAACTGCACCGACGCGCCGCCGCCGCCGCCGCGGCTTCTCCCAGCTACTCTCGCTGATGCTCGGGTTGCTCCGGATCCCGAGGGGTGCGAGAGGGGGCGGGACACGCTCTGAGACTGTCAGGTCGCTCTGCCCTATCAAAGGGCCCGATGGGAGCCGAGGGCCTCAGCCATTGGTGCGCGTGTGGGAGGCGGGACGGCCATGGGTGGGGCCGCCGAGTGGGTTGAGCGTTACTGTGGTGGCGGGCATCCTGGCATGCGGGCCGGGCGGCACTGGGTGTGCGACGGGATGCGAGGTTGGAGGAGGAGGGGGTGTGTGTCTGAGGATCGTGTGGAGTTGGGAATTGGTGGGGTGGACAGGAGAGCTGCTTTCTACTTTGCTAGCAGAGACTGACACCTGCCACTGCAGCCTAACAGCCATGGGAACCTATTTCTCCAGAGAAGTAACCTTGCCTTTGAGAGTGGGAGGATAAAATGGAAAGGTGTTAAGAATGGCGATGGCAAATCACAGAAGTGGGGAACAAAGTGGAGAAACCCATTGAAGAAACCGGCAAAGCTAGACGACCCCGCAAATGCACGACGAATAACAAACAAACAAATTTTCACATTTTATTAGTCTCACATTCGTGGGCACCCAGATATCTTTCTTTTCCAGGAAAAGTCTGGAGAAAGTATTGCTGAAATGCAAGGGGCCTGCAACAAAGAAACCCAAAACCACACAGCGGAGATTGTTGGCACTTTTTCTCCAGATGTTCAGCAGTAGCCGTTGCTTGTCTGACTTCTTGGGGCTTCAAACCTCCTTTGGTTTTCTTGTTTTCACTCGTTGCCGAGCTGAGCTTTTTGCTCAGATTTTCCTTGATGAAATAATGGCCGAGTTGGTGTGCAGTTGGGAAATCACTGATCTTTATTTCCGATCCAGCTTTTCTATGGCAGGATGTAACTTCATAAAAAGAAACACTTCGCCTTCCTGATTTTCTTTATAGGTAATTCCTGTTTACCGAAAGCTCTGTTTTAAGACGTGTCCAGAACCATTTTCCCTTAATGATTTTGGCAAGAAACTCCCCTCTCTTCCCTCAGCAAATCTAATCTTCTAAGAAGTACGTTTAAGTGAAGCAGCCTTGACTTCGGAGCTCAAGGTCTGTGTTATCTTTCCTGCCCACTACTTTTCCTCTGTAGTTTAAAAATACCAGTCACTCTTGCTGACTTTCTTCTCTTTTCTTAGGAAAGTTGGTACTGTTAAGTCAAGGATCCTCACGTGACAGATGAGGAAACTGAGGGCAAGAGGAGGTGACGCTTAGGAATTCCATGTCCCATCTCTTCTCGAAACCTGGAACAGATGGCTGAAGTCACCTCATTGTTTATAGCTTCTTAGAGAGGAGTCACTTTTTGGCATCTGGAGTATAATAGCTTCTCCATGTAATTAATGGACAAATGAAAGCCAAAATAGTTAAATGGCAAACTAGCCAACTCCCAGCAAGACTTCAGTCTATATTTTTAGTTCTTTACTTACCTTGAAAAACAAAAAAAAAAAAAAACAACATTCCTAGGAATAGCCTTAGAGGGGTTGTTGGGTCTCCACAGGAGGATTTGTTGATGTTGTGAATAAACCCTGCAAAGATGTCAGTATTATTTTGATCTGCTCCCAATGGTCTTCTCAGTGAACTTGACTTAAACCCCCACAATGCTGCCCCTGGCCTGCCCAAAGCAAGGCATGCTTCGCTCTAGAACCTGCCATTTTTTTGTAGTTGTTTTGTTTTGTTTTTCTGTGGTGGTGGGTTTTTTGGTTTTGTTTGTTTGTTTGTTTGGTTGGTTGGTTGTTGGTTAGTTTTGGGAGACAAGGTTTCTCTGTGTTAACAGCCCTGACTGTCTTGGAACTCATTCTGTAGACCAGGCTGGTCTCGAACTCACAGAGATCACCTGCCTCTGCCTCCCAAGTGCTGGGATTAAAGGCATGTGCCACCATCCCACCAGTTTTGTTTGCTTTTTTTTCAGACAGTATCTATTACATAAACAAGAATGGAGACATTGTTCTTGAATTTCTTAGATTTTCTTGTTACTTTGTTGGTGTTTGTTTATTCTATTTCTCTCACCTTGAAGTTCCCTGTTTCTATTCTGGTGTTCTTTTTTGTTTTGTTTAATCTGTGTCTCCTGTTTTGCTCTCAATATATAGTTAGTGTTATTTGCTAAAATGTGTCTCATCTTACAAGATTTTAGTGTTCTTACCAATCAACAAAAAAATTATTATTACAACTAAAAAAACTATGTTCAAGGAAGGGCTGAAGAAATAGCTCAGTGAATAAAGGGCTTTCTGCTGTAAACATGAGAATCTGAGTTTGGCTCCCAAAAACATGTTTTTTAAAGGCTGGGACAGTGGCAAGTGTCTGTAGCTCCAGGTGACAGACTCTGCCTAAAAATGTAAGTTAGAGAAACAATTTAGAAAGTCTGACATTGACCTCTGGCTTCCACAGACATTGCACACATGAGCAAGTATACCCACAAGCACATATGAACACCTATGAACATGTACACACAACCTATTCTGCACAAAAACATACAAATATGAACAAGGAAATGTATTCCAAAGCGACCACGAAGAAGCATATTCCCAAAGGACTTAGCATCATACCACACAGCTACTTGTCACGTTCACTGCCATTCTACTCATAACAGGCAGGGAATGGTGACAGCTTAAGTGTTCTTCAACTGAAGAAAGGATAATGAAAATGTGGGACATTTAACCAACAGAATATTCAGCTATAAAGAAAAATGAAATCATGAACTTTTCAGGTAAACGATGGAACTACAAAAGATCATCTTGAGTGATGTAACTCAGACCCAGAAAGACAAGCATCACTCATTCTTTCTCATCTTTGGTTCCTAGTTCCAAGTCCTCAGATGTGAGTGCGTAATCTGGAGTAACTGCAGAAACCAGGAAAGTAAAGGGACGGTGGCAGGAGTGGGGAACAATGTAGAAGGAAATAGCAGGGTATAGGCAATTTGAAATGGGAGGGAATGGGGGAAAATTAGCACAGTAATTAGGGAGAGGGGGAAAAATGATAAATACAGAAGAAAAAGTAGGCAAGTAAAATAACAATAAGGATGTCCAAAAAATCATAGTATTGTCTGTCTACATAAAATTAAATACAAAACATGTCTGGGTATACCTGTACATTTGGTTTAGTTTAAATAAAATCTTTCCATACAGTTGACAGCTGACATGGCTGCCCCACCTTCCCAAGAGCCATAAACCATCTAACAAAAACGCCAATACCAGATATGGAGAAGTCCTATTTTATCTAGTTGGTCAAGGTTGTCCAAGAGAGTCCTAAAAAACATTTTAGGTATTGTTGTCACCCTCGGTTGCCTCCAAGAGGTGCAAGGGAAGTCTCTATTTCTGAAGATACTATGCACTTCATACATGAGACCAAAAGAGCCTGAGCTGGGTGGAATCTGAGAGACTCCTCTGTGGTGCTTAGCTCTCCTGGTACCAGAAAGTGCCATGCAAACTTCCACCGGGGGAAGCTGTCAATAGTCCTACAGGGCAATGACACCTATGAACCACAACAATGACCAGCATGACATGATAACCCTCAGGGTGAAATAATGGCATACATTCCTCTGTGGTAACCAACAGCTCCCTAATTGGACTTAGCAATTAAGAAATGTTAAAGATTAGGAAACAATTAGGGAATGTAAAAGATTGTAAGAGCCAGAGTTACTCCAGATTACGCACTCGCATCTGAGGACTTGGAACTAGGAACCAAAGATAAGAAAGAATGAGTGATGCTTGTCTTTTTGGGTCTGAGTTACATCACTCAGCATGATCTTTTATAACTCCATCCATTACCCGAAAAGTTCATGATGTCATTTTTCATTACAGCTGAATATTCTGTTGGTTACATGTCCCACATTTTTCCTCAAGAAAGCCATGCCTAGTAGTGTAAGCCTAGTTAACTAGCTGGGGCTAATGAAGTCATAGATCTTAGATGAGAACCTAAAACCACTTTATTAAACCAGAAAATTCCTAACCATATTCTAAATAGTTAGCCAATACATAAGTGTTTTTCTCATCCCCTTATCAAAGAAGCTTCTCTTTGCAACAGACAAGACCATGACAGAAAACCACAACCAATCAAAATTCAAGAACAAGAGACAATGCAGTACCCAATCCCACCTGACACACCCATAACACTGTTCCTGCACCTAGGGCTCAGGAGTCATTGAAGAAGAGGAGCTGGAAAGATTGTGAGAGCCAGGGGACCAGGGAGTTTGCTGTGAGATTGTGTTTCCCAGAAATGTCAGAGTCTACACTCATGAAGTCTCATCAACATGGCTGCCTAAACAAGACCTGAACAAGGACACAAATGGACATGCTAATGTGGACAGGAGAAAGCTCAAGGGGCCTCAACTCTAGACACAGAACTACGAACAACTGGGGAAGACTGAGAGCAGGATAAATGGTTTTCTCCATGGAGGGGGCCACCCAATTGGTTATCCAATACCAAGTGGTTCCCCCCTGAGAGAATATACATACAGGTAATGTTGTATGGACTGAAAATCTTGTGTTTATGAGATATACATATATAAATGCGTGGTGTGTGTATGTGTGTGTGTGTGTGTGTGTGTGTGCTGTTTTCTCATCCTTCCTTATCTCTTACAGAAGATTCTAGTCCTTAGGTGGCACTGCCCAACAGGCTGATGGAACACCAGTTGTAACTTGGACAGGAGGGAATTGAATATTCTATTCCTTGAGTGTGTATGAAACCTAACTCAGATAACAAGACTCTCCCAATAAGAGAGTTGAGATGTTACGCCAGAATTTTAAAACTGATACTACAGTTGCTCACCTAACCCTGTCTTCTGGGACTATTGTTACTTATTAAACAGGAATTTCTTCCTTTCCATTCATGGTTTGTCCTCAGCAAAAAGATCACAGACTAAAGCTCATCTCACCTTCCTCAGACAGTGCTTGCTTGAACATAATAAGAATGAGCTTTCAGCTTTTATCCCATGTGCATTTCTCCAGGGAGGGTTCATTGTCTCTGAGAGTTAATTATGCAGGATTTACAACTGGTCTTTCACATGAGGGCTCCTGAGAAATGGGAAGATTGATGGAATATTGCCTTTCCTCCTACCTTAAGAGTCAGCTTAAGAGGCCCAGCCAGTTTTAGCCTCTTCCTGTGTAATGTCCTTCCTTCACGTAGAAGACCCTCTTAATGGTTCTTGGCTCACAATGACCCCCTCCTTCTTTGATACTAGCTTCCAGTGTCCAGCAGTGGACTCTGGGTGGCCATGTCTGTAAGACGTGACCTTCTGTAACACCCCAGCCTAACTGTAGCCAAACGATCAGGATTAGATGCTTATCCCACAATGAGCCAAGTATTATTTACTGAGAAATCAAAATTAGATCAGAGTAATACAGATGTGAAATGCCAGTGGCTGTAACAAATAACCCTCATGTCTCTGCGAGCTTACATAACAGGATTTTAATACTCTCTCAAGTCACAGGGAAGCTGTTCACAATGCGATTCAGAATTTACATCTGGATTTCACTGAAGTCGCTCTGTTCAAACAACTGGGAGGTAAAGGGAAGAAGAAAATTGCATGGCAGGTTTTAGGGTCAGTCTTAAAAGTGACACACATCATCTCTGCTCATTGTTTGTTGGTCATGTGACTGAATCTCTATGCAAGGGAGCCGGAAATGTAGCACAGAGTTCCCAGGCTGAAGAGGAAATGGCTTTGGCCAGTATCTTGCCTATATGCAGCATTGGGAGCTGTCGTAAGTAAACAGTGCTCGGAGAGAGAATAGATAGATACACATTTTCCATCGATACAAAAATGCATTTTACATCTTATGTAATATATGTATGTATAAATAAATTAATAAAGTATGTAATATAAATTCATAAGATAGTTCTAAACATGAGAAGGATGACCAACAACCACCCTCTAAATTTCATTCTGAATATTGCTTTACTTAATTGGCCAGCATTTTGTTTTGTTTATTGTATAATCAAGCAGTCCTTATCAAGTCAGATACTAAGAAGGCAGGGAATATTCTTTTGCCAAGGTGTGAGTTGGATGGCACAAATCTTGAGTTTACAACCATCTGTCGATAATATGTGGGGGGAACAGAATTTATTCTTTGATGTATGGGTTATTCTTTCTGTCGCTGTGATAAAGTACCCCGATAAAAGTGATTTAAGGGAAAGTTGGCTTGTTTGGTCTCTCAATTTGAGGTTACAGTCCATCGTGGTGGGGAAGGCATGATGGCGGGAGCTAGAGGAGGCAGTCAGTCACTCTGTATCTCCAGTCAAGAAGCAGAGAATGCTGTGTGCTTGGATTCAGCTGGATTTATCCTTTCGATGGAGGATCCCAGCCCAGGGAATGAAGGTAGACCCTCCTACCTTACTTAATCTAGTCAAGAGCATCTCTCACTGGTGTGGGCAGGAGCTTGTCTCCCAGGTGACTCAAACTCCAATCAAGTTGGCAGTAAACATTAAATTTCACACCTGAAAATTCCCGTGTGGAATATTTATCCTCCAGAAGTGTCAGCTTTACTTGTGGATATACTTGATTCTTTCAGTGTGCCTTACTCCTGCTTTTTCCCAGATTAGCTAAAGCAGGGTCTGAGTCAGCTCTATTTAACAAGAGATGAAGCAGAAATGAACATTTTCACCAAGTCCAAAAGGAATGATCTACTTCAAGGCACAATCCATTTTAAGGCTCTTAAGTTACTCAATTCATCACCTGTTAGTCGACATGTAAATCACATGCAGACTTTGTGCTTATAAAAATTGTTTTTTTATACATGATTTTATATTTTATTGCATTTATTTATTTGGGTATGTGTACACAGGCATGCATATGACACAGCATGCATGTGGATGACTTGTGGGAGGCAGTAAGTTCTCTCTGTCCACCATTTGGGCCCCAGCGATTGAACCTGGGTTGTCAGGCTTGGCAGCAAGCACCTTTATTCCCTGAGCTTCTCACTATCCCTCCTGCATGATTTATCATGTACACAAATCTGTCTGGCCACCATGAACATAAGATGAGTGTTGGATAGATACTGACCTATCCGTTATCTTAGTGAGCCCAAGATGACTTCACATAGTCAGGTTTTATGAAACATGTCTGTGTGAAAATATGCACCCAAGTGTACCTATGTATAGCTGTGTGCAATTGTCAGCACCAGAAATAGGAGCAAAAATGCTTGCTTGGAATGTGCAAGTTTGGTCAGTGTGAGTCTGGAACAGTCCCTCTTACACGTTACAAGTTTAAGGTTCCTGTCTTGCAAATCAGGCTCAACTGCCCAAAGATCTTAAAGCCCAGGACTCATTTAAAGAAGAAGTGTGTCTTTATATGACCCTTGGAACCAGAAGGCAGTGAAGATAAAGCAGTCAAAGAAGACAGCAAATAGACTGATGTCATTCAGGAACCTTGTTAAACTCTTTAAACAAAGAGAATCAACTCTACTAAGATTCATTTTTTTTAAAGAATACCTATCAATGTAAGTTTTTAAAAGTAAAATTTGCCAAACAAGCAAACAAAAAGTCAGGCAGTGGTGACACACGCCTTTAATCCCAGCACTCAGGAGGCAGAGGCAGGTGATCTCTGTGAGTTGGAGGCCAGTCTGGTCCACAAGAGCAAGCTTCAGCTCTGTTAGGGCTACACAGAGAAACCCTGTCTCAAAAACAAAACAAAACAAAAAATCAAACAAACAAAGAAAAATTTGTTCCATCTTGCATTTTTTCTCCTCAAGGTAGGGTTTGATTTGTTGCTGGGATCAAAGGCATGTGCAACCATGCCTGGCTCAGCCATATTGCATTTAAAAAAGTTTTTTGTTGCTTGGAATAAACTCTATGGGCTCCCTTAAACTAACCCTACCCCAGCCACCTCCAGAGAAAGAGAAGCAAAGGCCTTCTATTTATACTCAAATCTGAGATTAGACAAAGATATTTCTTTCACCACTAATGCTTAATATTGTTCTGAAAATTGTAGTAAATACAATAAGAAGGAGCCATATCTATGAAAAATGAGGAGACAAAGTTCTTACTGTTTCCTGGTAATGTGATTGTCTACCTGGGAAGACCAAAAGAGTCAATTCTAATGTTATTAGAAGTAGTAAGTGAATTCAGTATGGGAGCTGGTTTCTAAAGACATTGAAGGGAGGCTCTTAAACTATGAGTGGAATAAAAATTGTACAAAGCCAAGATACCCTTGAAAATTATCTGTTTTTTATTTTATATGTGTGAGTGTTTTGCCTGCATGTTTGTCTATGTGCATGTCACGTGCATGCCTAAGTCAGAGGAGGGTGTCAGATCTCCCTGGACTGGAGCTATGAGCTGTCATATGGTGCTAGGAATCGAACCTTGGTCTTCTGTAGGAACAACAATACTCTTAGCTGCCAAGCTATCTCTCCAGTCCATAATACATATACTTTTTTTGTGGGTCATGGCCTGGGCCAAGTGGTGGATGCCTAGGACCCAGCAGCAAGCTCGGTATAACTTCTGAGCCCCCCCCCATTTCTGACTCCAACAGCCAGAGTACAGCACCCTCTCACACTGGGCGTTTCATGTTATGGATGATGGAGTGCCTGATAGTCTATAAATTCCGTGAGCCCCTGCGTCCACTGTTTCTTTGAACAGGTCCTGCCCCGCACTCTAGTTAGCCTGGCAGTTTGATGGACTTGCACGTGACTCATGTCCATGACGATGGTGATCCAGCAGGAGCACCCTGAAAATTATAAACATCGTTTTGAAGTACAGTATACATATATAAGGGGTGTGCACAAATCTAGGTATTGTATCTATATTTGTGTGCATGTATACACATAATCTGTTGCCTCTAAAAGCTCATATATAAGACAGTTTCACAATCCTAATTACTTCATGTTTGAATATGTTCTTATATGGACATAGGTCTGCCAATAGATATAAAAAATAATAGATTTCTTACATGTCTAGTTAGAAAACACCATTGTTGAAGCAGTATTTATAATACCAAAGGTTTCCTTGGATGCAGACCCTGAGACAAAGGTAAGTGTTCGGGATGTTTATTGAAGAGTAGATCCAGGTACCCAGTCTAAGAGAGAGGAAGGGAAATGGGGATGGGAAAGGACTCAGCAGAGGCTGCATCAAGCTGTCTTCCTAGGGTTAAACATAGCAGCACCCTACGGGGAGTCCTGTGAGTAGATATCAGAGTCATCGCAACAGAAAGGGGGATGAAGCCAGAGGTTTGCACTCTTTTAGCTGGGTTCTCAATGGCACCAGAACAGTGCATATGCACACGAACCACCCAACTTAGGTAAGGAGTTGGCTTGTATGGTCTAGGACAGAGGAACTGTATTATCTACTCTCTACAAACGTGACACTCAGGAAAACTGTGCTGTCCCCAGGACACTCAGGAAAGCTGTGCTGTCCCCAGGACTGAGGACGTGAGTCCCAGGGAGGTGCCAAGGACTGGTGACCCAGCATATGCAGTTAAGAAGAAAGGGTGAATATCTCCTTCTTTCCCCCTTCTTTGTTCTATTCAGGGACCCCAATGATTAGCTGGTGCCCACCCACATGACAGAAAGATGTTTTGTCACTCAGCTGACTTGGGTGATGGTCTCACCTGGAAACAACCTCACCGGCACACTTAGAAACATCACATAAGCTCGGCACACAAAATTAACCATCTCACTGCCATTGATAATATCACTTCAGATTTCTAGTTTGCCCCGTCAGCAGGTTGAGCGTGTTCCTGTGGTTAGATTCAATACACCACCATGGAGTCTACATATGGGCACATGACACACTGCCCCTAGCTAGCAGGTGTAAATGCTAAAGGTATGAATCAGTTGTCTCCTGTGTTCACCTGAAAGGAAATGGGACATGTTTAAACACACACACACACACACACACACATTTTTACTGAGAATCATAAATTTAAAAAGAATTAAATGGAAAGATGGACCGTGTTCCTGGGAGAGAAGACTTAATAATGTTAAGATTTCAATTTCCTCAAATTAAACTACATAAATCAAATGCAGTTTCAAATCAAAATCTACTGGGGCCTTTTTTCCTTTTAAGTGTATCTAGAAGGGAAAGAACCATGAATGGGAAGAGAAACCTGTACAGTGAGTAGTGGCCTAAATGGATGATGAAATAGAATGGCAATAATTCAGGAATAAACAGGCACCTAAGGCTAACATTCTTTTTTTGCATGGGTGTGGAGGGGTGAAAGGGTTTCTTTGACTTTTCCACACGGTAGTCCATGAAGGAAGCTGGGGAACTTGAGCAGGGCAGGCACCTGGAGGCAGGATCTGATGCAGAGGCCATGGAGGCGTGCTGCTTATTGGATTGCCCATCAAGGCTTGCTTAGCCAGCTCTCTTATAGAACCCAGGACCACCCACCCAGGGATGGCACCACCCTCAATGGGCTGAGCTTTCCCCTCACAATCACTAGTTAAGAAAATGCTCTCCAGCTGGATCTTACAGGGGCATTTTCTTTTCTACTTAAAAAAATGTATTCTTCTTGCGTACAATACATCCCAGTCACAGCTTCCCCTCCCTCCACTCCTCCAAGCTCCCTCCTCCCACAGATTCACATCTTCCCTTCCCCCAGAGGAGAGCAGGTTTCCAAGGGAGATCAACTGAACAAGGCACAAGAGGATACAATAAGACCAGGCACAAACCCTCACATAACGGCTGGGCAAGGCAGCCCAGTGGGAGGTAAAGAGTCCCCAAAGCAGGCAAAAGAGTCAAACACATCCCCCTCTTCCACTGTCAGGAGTCCCACAAAAACACCAAGCCAACATCTATATCATACATGCAGAGGCCTCCCATGCAGGCTCTGCAATTGCCACTTCAGTCTCTGAGAGCCCCCACGAGCCCTGCTTAGTTGATTCAGTGGGCACACTGTCAAGGTTCCTCTACCCTCTGGTTCCCATAGTTCTTCTTCCCGTTCTCCCACGGGTCCCTGAGTTCTGAGGGGAGGGATAGAATGCACCCAAATACTTACCAAGATGTTATAAGCTTAATGTGGTATTTCAAATAAGCCACTGATGAAAAGAGTATTAAATAAAAATTACAAGGATCAAATAAGTCTTAACACAGGTCATAGAACAGATCCAATATGAAATTAGAATTGAAATGTAAATAAATGAAACATTAAAGTGAAAAACAGAAGAAAGTGATTATGAATACGTTTGACCTCCTTGGGTAAGTCCAGCATAAGCTTGGCATCTCAGTTTATTTTAAGAGTATAGATTTGAAAATATAAATGTGAAAACATCTGTGGGCCAAAAGCATCACTAAGAAAGCAGAGAGAAAGCACTAATATACTTAACATTTAAAATGCAGTACATGCATGCAGTCCTTTAAAATCAGGAAAAGTTTAAAGTTGCCGGAAAAGCTAAACAGGGAAAATATTTATCTATTATCCAACAAATATTTCTTCCTAACCTGTTAATGGGAAACACTGTTCTAGGCACTGTGGATAAGCTTCTGAATAAAAGGGCATTCTCTACTCTCCCAAATCTTTGAGTATATGGTGTAATGGGTCAGAAATAAATAAGTATGTGACTACAAATGACTGTAATGCTATGTAATTGAGTTACAGCAATGGGGCTTTGAGAGAGGCCAGAAAGCCTCTTTAGAGCGTTGTAAAGGAGCCTTCTACTTTAAGGGGGTAGGAGGAAGCAGGAAGAACACTCCACGAGGAAGCAGCACGCACAAAGATGTTGTGGAAAATTATTTTAAGGTGCATAACATCTGTCCATGTTGTAGAGCATTTGTTTTAATGATGCTAACATGTGTTGCAATCGTTTATGTTGTATTTGTTTAACTTTGTGAAGCTGTGTTACTTTGCTTGTCTAAAAAGCCTGATTGGTCTAATAAAGAGCTAAATGGCCAATAGCAAGGCAGGAGAAAGGATAGGCAGGGCTGGCAGACAGAGAGAATAAATAGGAGAAATCTCGGAAGGGAAGAAGGAGCAAGATAGAACAAGGAGAGGAGGACTTCAGGGCTCAGACACCCAGACACTCAGCCAGCCACAGAGTAAGAGTGTAAGTTAAAAAAAAAAACTGACAAGAAACAAGCCAAGCCAATCTAAAGCCAGGCATAAATATGTAAGAATAAGCCACTGTGTGGGATTTATTTGGGAGCTGAGTGGCAGGGCTCCTCCCTAAGGGTAAAGAGCGGAGAAAAAACAATTACAGAAAGGCCCTGGAGTAGCAAGACAAAGCCATACAAAAGAAGAGAGAGCAGCTGGTGTGGAGGGAGAGGGCAGATGGGCGAGTTTGAAGAGCACTTGAGTGAGAGCGTACAGAGCATCTTGATCATGAACGCTGGCTTGGAGTTCAGTGCATACATTATGGGAAAACAAGGAGGGTTCAGACAGGTGAATACCATCATCAAATTTTACATTGAAAGTCTAAGGTCTGGAGAGACCGCTCAATCAACAAGCCGTGCAAGCATGAGGACTTCCGTTCAGATCCCCAGCACCCATGCAAAGACCTAGGTGCATTCTTAGACCTGCAGTCCTAGTGTTAGAGAGGCAGATATAGGTAGATCTCTGAAGTGCGCTGACCGGTCAGTCTGGCCAAGTGGATGAGCTCAAGGATGGTAAGAGACTCTCTCAAAAAGTAAGGTGAAGAGTGACTGAGGAAGATGCCTGATAGTAACCTCTGACCTATACACATACATGTGCACACATACGTGTACACACATGAGTACACACACATACAACACACACACACAAAAGATCAAAGTGATGCAGGATTTAAACAGGATGATGAGCTAGAGTGTTGCCGTGACACTAACCTGGACTGAAGTTTGTAGAGGAGTAAAAGGATCAATTGTGTGTTAGAAATATAAACAATATGTTTGGATTATGAGCAGGAAGGCAAGGTGAGAAAGAAACCCACTGATCTTCAGGTTTCTAACTTGAGTGGCTTTGAAAATAGCAATGATATTTTCTAATGAATCTAAGGCAAAAGCAAGAAGGGCCAGTGTCCATTTCAGTCCCTGTTAAATAGGAGATTCCTGAGATAATCAAAGAAGACATGTTACTGTTATTGAAGGGATTTGGAGGTATGCATACAGTATTTATCTGGCTATTGAGTCATGGGTGGGTGAGTGAATGAGAAGTCAGGAAGATGGGGAATCTAAAAAGGAACAGGTAACTAGTCAAAAGGGAAATAGGAGACACCATGGAGGGAGGCAAGAATGTTTTAAAGGATGTGGTAAATGGTTATTCTAGGGTTTGGTGAAGTGGAGACCATTTGTCATTGACCAGAGAGGCTGAAGTCAGGGACCATGAAGAGCTGGAGGCAGAGTGTATACAGTCACCCCATGGTGACTTCTGTAGATTTTTAAATCTCAGGGCTACATGTGATATCTAACACACTGTGGATGCTGTGTAAATAATAATTTCAAAACTGCATGTGTTTTGAAAAAAAAATTACTTGTAGTTATAGAATCCATGGATGCAGAGAGCTGAGACCTCTTTAAGTCCTTTGGTCCTAACACTCGGGAGAGCAAGCCCTGCACCTCATCTGGGCGGCACAGCAGAGCTGACCCTGTTGATAGAAGCACAGACAAGCAGGCTCCAGAACACCTGCGCGGCCGAACACCCATCATCTGCCTCAGGGCGTCATGTCTTGCCCCTCCTCTGCGCAGCGCGACAGGGCCAGTCCTGTTGGCAGAGGTGTGGGTGAGCTAGCCCCAAAGCCGTGAGCATGGGGGAGCTGCCCTCACTACTGTCTGTCATGCAGTGGTGTGAGCAGGGGAAAGATGCCCACACTTACCCCTCGCCCCTCACTGACTGAGACAGATTAGGGAACTGACCCTCTCCCCCTTACGAGCTGCAACACTCGGGAAAGCAGACTCTGCACTTCGCCTAAGCAGCACTGTAGAGCTGACCCGATTGATGGGGATGCGATGAACTATCCCAAGAAAGTGAGTGTGGGAGATCTGACACCCCCATCTGCCATGTGGTGGTGTGGATGCGGGAGAAACTCCCTCTCCTACCCCTCTTGCTGCCTGTAGCGGTGGGAGAGCTGGCCATGAGGTCCTAAGAGCCGGAGCCGTCCCTGCCCCTCATCAGCTGCAGCACTTGGGAGAGTGGTCCCTACACCTCACCTGGGCACTAGTAGAGCTGGCCCTGAAGGCGTGGGTGTGGAAGAAGATGTGAAAGAGGGAAAACTGGGCCAGCCCGTGCTCGTCTCATTGCTGCAAAGGGTGGACCAGCAAGGGCAATGCGGAGAGCTCTCACCCTGGTGATGAAGACGATGGAGAGCAGCCTGGCTGGCCAACCCTGTAAATACCCGGGCCCAGAACCAGGGTTAAGAGTTGGCCCAATCCAACATTCACACCATCCATGATCTGAGGGAGCACATGAAGGGGCAGGTCCTGCAGACCCAAAGCTTCAGGATCTCCACCACACCAAACCAATGGCTCCCTTCAATGAACACTTGCACATAAATATATATGTTCAAAGGGGTTTACTACATGACTGGCTGTGTCACACTACAGCTTCCATGGTGAGATTTCCCCCTTTTGTCCCTTTCTTTTTTCTCTAAAATTTTGTTTTACTTTGTTTTGGAGGGAGGTTGCAAGGGCAGAGGGCAGATACAAAGGGATGGGAAATGAATGGGATGGAGATGTATGATGTGAAAGACACAATAAATAAAAATAAAGTTAAAAAAAAGAGCTTTGGTCCTAAGGGCTGGCATAGACGTGTCTCAAAATGAAAACACAAATAAATATTCATGAACAAATAAAAAGCATTTCATCTCAGCACTAACATGAACATCAAATTAAAATATGAAAGACAAAATTTTTTAAACTTATCAAATTAACAAAACACTCATTATGCTCAAAGAGGAGGGGACGTCCCCTTTCACAGAATACTCTGGATTATAAATTCATATCACATTTCAGCCTCATATCAACTAGTTTGACTCAGCAACTGTCCTGCAAACACAACTGAGGACATAACCATGGATGCATGCAAAATGAGGCTAAGTTTTTGTCCCATTGACGAGTAAAGAAAGAATCTTGGAAACAAAATGTGCAAACAATAAGAGGCTAGTTGTGTTATGAAATGAATGGGATTCATTACACTTTTTAACTGAGAAATCTAGGCAGAGGCCAATGTTGGCATTGGTTCGTCTTAGTAGGATCATCAATACATCACTCTCTTTTTACCCCCAGGGCACTATGGCTCTTCATTTTAGAACTCCTCCCTCATGACTGCAGTATAGCTGCCTCAACCTAAAACACAAAATCATTCACATGCCAGAAGTGGTGACTGTGCTTGACCCAGGGATATCCAAGCAAAAAGAGACCTCTCCTTTCCATGCCTCCAGCGTCCTAGCCTTTTACCAAGACCAGACACCCCTTCCCTGTCTCCTCCTCCTCCCATCAGCCCTCCCTCTCCATTTCTCCCCTCTCCCTCCCCTTCCTCCTCTTTTCTACCCCCTTCTCTCCTCTGTCTCTCCTCCCTCCCCCTCCTTTCCCCTCTCCCTTCTTTACCTTCCTTTCCCCCTTCTCTCCTCTCCTTCTCCTCCCTCCTCCTCCTCTCCCTTCTCTCTCCCTCCCCTTCCTCCTCTTGTCTACCCCCCTTCTCTCCTCTCCTCTCCCTCCCCCTCCTCCCACCCTCCTCCTCTCCCTCCCTCCCTCATCTTTCCTACCCCCCTCCGCTGCATCTTTCTTGCTATTAAAGGCTCTTGCTAGACATTTGAACCCAATAGGGGTGGGGGGTGATGGGGAAGCCGCTGATTCCCTGTCAGCTTCCTCCTGACCTTCAGTTCATCTTCTCTCCCATAATTCCCTGTCTCTTCCGGGCTTCTGTTTGTTCTGTTATCCTGCCAACTTTCTCATAACTTCTGACAGGAACCCCACAGAAAAGACGGCCCAGTCTCCAGTCTGAACATATCTATTTCCTGATTAAGTTAAAGGAAGAAAAAAAAACCAAATAAACAGAAAACAACAAAACCCTTACATCTGCTTATTTCCTCCCAGAGTTAAAAACAGAATGCCGGTAAAGCTGAATGGTGAATGGGTGTTTGGACCTTGCAGCCAAGCTGCCCACATTTCAGTATATTACCATTTATTGAAACTTATGTATTGATTATGTGTATCAGAAATAGGAAAGACCCTGGGAGGACACCATTGTGGAAATGATACATGTGACTTCAGCAAGCATGAGGCCATATTTGCCCCAACCAGCAAAGTTCAAAGGGCAACTCCTGTGAGTAGATCTAGTTAGCATGAAGCCATACGTGTGCCCAATTATTGGTGCCACTTGAATATGCCTCTTCCTGTCTGCAGTGCCCAGTGTTTTCACCTTTCCCAGCATCGTTGCCTTGGAATTCTGCCTACATTTCTGGTAAATCTTTTAAGAGTCAGGATCGCTCCCGGCTCTGCTCTTTTGAAACCTATTAGGAAGGCCTCCTCTCTGCTCACCCGTGGTGTGTGCTCTTTCATTCTTTGTGTTCCCATAGCTATTTCCACTGGGCCTTTCAAGTCACACAATGCAGCAATGAGGAGAGGGGAAACCGGCTAAGAATTTTGAAGACGGAAAAATTGGGTCTGCGCCAGAAGGTATCAGCCTGTTTCCCCCTTTGCTCATCTGTGTGCTCAGATCCCTGGAGGACCGGAAAGACCGGGGCTGGAAAACAAAACAAAAACAGGAGAGTAATCTTGTGAGCAGAAGCAAAGGAATGCACTCGCTTTTTGAGTTGTTAATCAGTATGAGGTCGGAACACTGTCTTGGACAGCAGATCCCTGAACATCTAAGTACATGGGAACAACAATGTGTTTCGAGCATTTTTGAAAAGAAATGATCTTATTACTTTACCTGCAAACCTGATTCATTCTCATTTTCTTAGCCTGTGGTAGCTTCCTCTTCAGATTTAGCCTGGCTCATCTTCAGGCAGGAGGATGGCGGATGCCTCTTTAGCAGGGCAGCCCCAGGATGCTTCGCCATCTGAGGTGTAGGGTCTCCCACCAGGAGAGAACAAACTTCTAGAGAGGACCCTATGGAGATGGAGCCACCTCCACAAGGGCTTTAGTTTTCAAAGCAGAGCTACAGGAGGCTCAGAGGGTGGGAGTTCCTTCACAGCTTTTCTAAACCTGCTTAGGACTTCATCTCTGCTGAACCAATGGTTATGCGGAATGCAGTTAATGAACCATTTTAGTTAATTCATTGGGGCAGGCTTCTTGTCTAAGATTTAAACACAATGCCAAGACTTGGGCAGCAGAGAGGACAAATGACCCTAGTCACACCGTTCCAAGGAAAAGTGATAGGAGTTTTACTCAAACGTGCCTGCCAGAAAGCCTGGCAATGTACCCAGTTAAGAACCTCTGGAGGGTGATCTTTGCACAGTGATGACTTAGGGGGAGCTTATCCTTTGCCCTTCTCCTCCCACTCCCAACCCCCATATCTGGGCTCCAGGCTGCATTTTTGTCCCTATCCCCCAGTGCTTCTGGTCCTTGTCCTTGCTGACATGGTTCCTCCTTGCGATGATTTCCTCTCTAGATCCATGACTTTATTCTCCCTACTTCTCTTATTTGTGTGTTCCTCAAACAGTGGCCTGTCCCTAGTTTGATGTCTGTCTTTCCAGCCCCTTTACAATTTCATTAAATTCATTCAAGTCTTTCTTGAGCAGAGTCCCTGCTTGCTGAGCTTACAACCCAGTGGTGACTGTTTTTACATAGTGCTAATAACTACTGAGATGAAATCTAACCCACATTTTCTTTTTAACCTATTGGGCATTCCATCTCAAACCAACATATTGAAAATTGGTCCCTACCTAAAACATTCTCCTTGGAAGCTGGTGGCTCCATTTACTTAGTTGCCCAGGTCAGCAACTTGGGAGCATTTCATGTATCCTCTCTTAGCGTATGTATCTAATTTGTCATCTAGATTAGTTGTCTCTTTCTCAACATGACTTAAATCTGCCCTCAATGTTCCCATCCCTGTGTCCACCTGAATGTCGATCCATATAATTTCCTGCCTAATGATCATCCAGACTTCATAACCATCCTCTTATTTTCTTCAGTCTTCTACAATACCAACACGATCATGCCATTTGTCCATTCAGAAACCTCTGTTCCAGGCTGGAGACATGGCTCAGAGGTTATAAGTACATACTGTTCTTCGAAAGGCCCCAAGTTCTGTTCCCAGTGCTCACCACCTCCTGTGACTCCAACTCCAGAGGCACCTCCACAGGCACCAACATTCACTTGTAGCACACACACACACACAATTTTAAAAATCATAAATCTTTTCTTAAAAAAAACACCTCTGTTGTCTGGTGTTTGTTTGCTTGCTTGTGGGTATCTCAACTCCTTAGCATGACATATGAAGAAAATGTTATATCATATAAAATGTCCCCTACAGGTTCATATGTTTAAACACTTGGTCTCTAGCTGGTGGGAGATACTGTTTGGAAGATTGTAGTTCAAGAGGTGGCTTGCAAGAAGACAAGCTTTGAGAGTTATAGCATGACCCAGTTTCTTGGCTTTCTGATTCACCCACATGCAACAAGCTGTCGGTCACCTCATGTTCCCAGAGCCACAGAACTGACATGTCATGTATTCCCCACAATGACGGCCTGAATCCTGTGAAAGCTAAAGCCCATGTATTAGTTACACGTTTGTTCTCTGTGATTTTGTTTGTTTGTTTTTAAGGGAGGAAGGAGTCAGAGAGGTGGTGACTAAAGTGGCTGGTCACTTGGTATCAGCAACCAGGAAGCAGAGTGTGTAGTCCAGTGGCCAGATTACTCACTCCTTTTCATTAGTCCAGGATTCTAGTTCACAGGTTGGTGCTCCCCACATGGGATCTTCCCATCTCAACTAACCTAATCAAGATAACCTGTCACATCCTATTCAGAGGCTAACTGAATGGAGATTATCTTTTGTGAGCATGTGTCCTAGAGGACCATAGATCCTGTCAAACTGACAATGCTAGCCGTCACACCTCTCCTCCCTAAATTACTTCTAGGAGGTAAATGAGAAAAGTAACTGATAGAGGAAAAACACTAGACGCTTGTAACATTGTATTCTGCCACAGCAGGCGTGTGGTCTGTTCTCACCCTTATAGAGCAAGCGCTGCTCTGCCTTTGTCTTGCGCAAATCCTTCCCTCTTCCCAAAGCCCTTCTTCTCCTCAGCTGCTGGTCCTCCTGAAGACAGCTCACCAGGAAGCCTTGGTACCCCGCTGTGGATGCTACACCCTGAGAGTTCTTCCCTTACAGCTTTTGTTAAGGTCGCTAATGGGTGTTGACTGAGTGAATTAACTAATAAATGATAAATGAAACCTCCCAATTAATTTTAGAATCATAAAGCAGTAATTCTAAAAGGAACCTTTGTTTTTTTTTCTTTTCAAAGCAGATTTAATTTATTAAAAGAGATTTAATACAGATTTAAAGGCACAAAGGTTGAAAGAAAGAGGGGCATGGAGAAGAAAATAAGACATCCCCAAGATCATGGGGTGAAGGGGACTTCTGAAAGTGATTTTGTTGAATATTGAATTTACAGAAGAAGAAATCAAAATTAGTAAGTAGATCTCACTAGTACTGCTTCCCTTTTTCACACTTTCTGAAATGTGTATTTCTATGTTTCTTACTTTGTGCAACTGAAGTGTGCTTGTTTTTAGGAAGGTTTAACTGTGATGAGTTGAAAACCATTATGTGGGGACTGTCACTGGTCAGCATCCTTGCCTTGATTTGATACAGTTGCATTGCCCTGTAAACACCCCTTAAAGGGGGCAGGTGATGAGCATTCTCAGGTAAAATTTTGGTTGTCTTTTCCCTTTTTCTTTGTAGTCTTTTGTTTGTAATTATCATCATTATCCAGAGGGAAAGAATGGGCATGGAGTTTGTAGACACATTGGCGACCAGCCAAAAACTACAATATAGGTTATAGGGCATATATTTAAGAAAAAACAAAATAAATTGGCACACACAGCTTGGAACAATGACAGGAAAGCAAGGATGTGGTGATTTCTAAGTAATTAAGAGCTACTACAAAAGGGGTCACTGCTTGGTTGTTTTTTGTCTTTTACCAGATTGCATGTGTTCAAAGAGATTAAAACAAGAAAAGGGTGACATGGGAAAAAAATACCAAAGTACCAAAATGATGTTGGTGAACAGGCTCATCAAGAAAAGCAAGAAATCAAGATGCTACAACTGTTGGATGCAGAGGGCCAGGCATGATTTTAAAAGTGTCGCATGTATGATATTAGCTCAGTAACTCTCATAGTGACCCAAGGAGGAAGATGAGATGCTTCATTCTGAGTATAAGGGGACAGGCTGGAGCCCTTTTGGTTAAAACTATTCTTACAAAGATATGCATGTTGATGAGCTTCCTGAAGATAAAATCTACATACTAGATTATTTTCTCATGTAAAGACTATACTTTAGTGGTTTATATTATATTAAGAATTGCATAGTTATCCACAAGATAAAATTTTTGGAACATTTTTGTCAATTCCCACTTCCCTCCCCCCCACCCCGGGGTACATGCCCACTAATTGTCACTGTATTCTCTTCCTCCCACTGGTCCTAGCAAGCACTCACCTACTTCCATGTCCATGCATGGATGCCCCCTGCCATTCCATATAAATGACCCCATATACTATGTGGCCCTTTGTGTTTGGTTTCTTTCCATTTGTCATGTGTTCAGCACTGATGTATTAGAACTTCATTCCCTTTTAGAGTGGAGTAATACTCCATGTACACTTATGCCACATTGTATGTATTTATTCATCGAGTGATGGACATCTGGATTGTTTCTATATTTAGACACTAATGGGTCAGGGGCTATGAAAATTCATATACAATTTGTGTATGAAAGACATACATTTGAAAAAAAGAATCCATTTCAGAAATGTCCTGACGACTGCTTCTGTAGAGGACTGACCCATGCAGTTCTCAGTAAAACAATGTCGCATTCAATGGCTCAGTACACCTGGTTGCCCATATGTGTCCCTGCCTGTTGGAGTCACATCACCCAACAGAGACACGCAGAAACCTTGTTCGATGGAAACATGTTTAACTTTCCTGTGCAGTATTCCTCCAGCTTCCACAGAACAGTGCTAACACTCTGAGGGACCAGAATGCTGTGAAACACATTTTGAGACATGCTACCTCTAACATTGAGCAAGAAGGTCTTCCAGGAGAGAGGCAGAATGGAATCATTCCAAATGCTTCCTTCCCTTAATCCGATCCTGCATCTTTGCATATGAAATGCGCATTATAATAATAGCACTAACATTATGGCCCCATTTCTATTTTGGGTTGGGGAAAATAGGTTAAAATTTTCCCTTTAAATATGCCTCTTTTTGGTTAAAAAAAAAAAAGAAGTAACCACTAGGTTGCTCTGGCAGCATTGCCGGTCTGTCACAGAACACATCAGTCAGCCGCTGGTGAGGGCTGGCTGACATTTCCTTTAGGGTGTGGTTCACCCCGTCCTCATCTCTGTGACATTCTAGAACATAGCAGAGGGTTTGGCACATAGTCAGGCACCCAAAGTGCTGATGAAGAAGTGGGTGTGAATTATAGATCTGTGGCTGTATAATTTGGCACAAATAAAATTGAGGGCCCCTCCCACACACGGACCCGGAAGCACTAAGTGTTGAAGGTAGCCATGTGGCGATGCGGCCAGGCTCAACCTGCACTTCTGTGCTTTATAATGTCGCATTCTGACGTCTACAACTTAAGGATGGAAACTCTTTTCTTGATCTAAATTTCAAATGAAAATTTTAAAATTATACTCTTTTTTTTTTTCTTTTAAGAGAGCTGGGCTTGAGTTGTGCTAAAGGGAATTATGCCAAGAAAGGAAGGCCTGGGGTTTTCTTTCCTGGGAATGTTCGAGGCTGGGAAAGAAGGTGAGCTCTGGGCCCCGCTGTGGTGCAGAAGCGGCAAGGCCTCCGCAATGAACAGCTAAGAGAAGGACGGGGCCAAGCGCTGAAAACTGGGGGCAAACATTGGGTGGCGCCGTGCCCTGCCACTGCACATCTCCTTTTCAGCCCTCCTCACTTGCACACCCAGTTTCTGGAGTGACAAAACTGTCACCAGAAAAAAAGAAAAGGAACGGGAAAAGGCAGTTGGTAACAGAGAACTTGAAAAGATGGACGGCTTGCTTCCTCCTTTGTGAGTGGACCGGGTCCCTGTACGGTACCACTCAGTGAGATGCTCAGCAGCTGGAAAAACGTATCTGTGTAGTATGGGAGTCTGCGTTCAAAATGAATTAGATACTGCCAAGGAATAAAAAGTCTGCTTCAATGATCGGGTGATCACAGGGTTATACTACAAAAATGACTTGATTTCAAATGTATATAGGAAGATGTCGTCTGTCATATTCAAAATTAAGTGTAACCTCGGGGCTAAAGGTATAGTTCAAGGGTAGAGCACTTGCCTAGCACGCAGGAGGCCTGGTTTCATAGACAGCACTGCATGGAAAAACAAAAGGAATATGTTTGCTTCTTCATCTCTTTGTCACTTTATGTGGAGTTTTGACATTCTTAGAGATGACTAATTCCATGTCAGCAACTTTGTAAATTGCTTTATAGGTCATTTTTGCCAACTTTCATTAAACGTTATGAAGGTGCCAAACAGGTCATCTGGGTCCCTTCCTGGGCCCCCGAGTCCCCTTGGCCGATTTTCCCGAATATGAATCTATCCCTAGCCTTTCACCTTCCCTGCTGGGCTGACCCAGTGTTCTTCCCCCAATGCTTAATTTGATAGTAGCACACAGTACTGTCTTAATACCCCATTTGGGTAATAATAATAATAGAGCTTCTTGCTAACACTACCATGGTGCTGACCTCAGTGTCCAATATAAATTCTTTTTGAATAGAACAGAATACCTAAAATAGAAGTCCCTTCTCTGGGAAAGGGAATCAAGTGTGAAAAGTGATTTTTCTACTGTTTGTTTGCAGAAACCTGCCAGTAAGGGGCCTGTGGACTGTGGGACAGGGACCAATGCTATCTTTGTGGGAAGGAATGCTCCCCCTTCCAGCTCTTTCCCCCATTGATCTAGGCCGGTCTGGAAGGGAAAAGGAATTTGGTCCCCAGGAGTAGAATTTGCAGGTTGGCCTAGAAACTGGGCCACTTAACCCCTTGAATCTGGACTGCTTCGCCATTTCTGCACATTTTCTCAGTGAAGGAGCCAACACTTATCTGATTTGGCTTCCCCTTGCAAGATAATCGTCTTTCTTGTTTCACCTCCAGGGGACCGATATCAGTAGAACAAGCTTTGACACAGGACTCAGCCACTCACTAGGGATGGTCTGCTTCCTGTCACCATGTGGAGGACTGCTGGGTTTGGACTGGGGCAGTTTGCTTTTGGACAGCTTGCTCATCAGTTGTCTGCTTTCTCCAAGTCAGTCATCTCCCGAAACTTCCCTATTTCTTTCTATAAGGGATTTCTAAGATGGGTAAACACTGCCCACCACAAATCAACTCAGTGAACTGATAATGAAGAGTAGCACACACTTAAAGCATTTTACAAATATTCAGAAGACTCACACAATGCAGGGGACACTAGGTTTGTTGTCTGAATCATTTGATTGTGTTCTTACAGTTTGTAACAAAGAGATATGTGGTATCCCAGTGTGCTTTCTATTAATGAGATTAAACACTGTGACCAAAACCACTCGGGGGGGTTGAGTTCATCTTACAGTTCATCATGACGGAAAGTGAAGGCAGGAACTCAAGGCAGGAACTCAAGCAGAAACTATGGAGAAATGCTGCTTACACACTTGCTCCCCGTGGCTTGCTCAACCTGCTTTCTTACAGAACCGGGGGGGTTACCGGCCCAGGGATGGCCCTACTCTCAGTGGGCTGGGCCCTTCCCCATCAATCATCAATCAAGAAAATGTCCCACAGACTTGGCCACAGGTCGACCAGTTGGAAGTTTCTTGCTTGTTTCAGTTGCAGTTCCCTGTTCCCTAAGCTTGTGTCAGGTCGACAAAACACTAACAAGAGCATATGTAATAAGGGAGGGTTTTCATGAGGGATGACGCAGACCTTTGGAGGTGCAACACACCTACTGACGGGTAAGGAAGTAAGGGAAGAGTTGGAGATTGGAGATGCAAATCTGCGTCTGTGTTCCAGCTAAGAGTGATGCCTGCCTTATTACTCTGGGTAGAGCTAAAGAAAGGCTAAGGAAAGCATGAACAAGGTTGGCTGGGGTTTCTGAGGGCTCTTAGACTTTGGAAATGTATGTGTATCTGTCATCTTTCATAACTGGTTTTGAATCCAAAAGAAGGCTCATTCCTTTCCTTTTGAATTGATTCTAGCAAATCAACACTTTTAAACAAAATGCTGACTTTGCGGGCAGGAACCCTTATTGCCTGTTCTCTAGCCTTGGATCTGACTGAGAATATAATATGGGGTGTCCTTCTAAATTGTGTGGTTTTCATTTTGCCAGCAAGATAAATTTTGCACTGCAGAGTCTTGTCAGAGATTCCATGATGAGTAAACTCTCCTAACACATACCATGGCTGAACTCAATTAGATTAACATTTGAAATAAAGAACTTCAAGGCCATAGTCACTCTAAATTCTAGTCAATTTTAGTTCTATCTGTTCTTTCTAATTTAATCAGAAGTGCATGAGTCCAAGTGCCAGATCTGAAATGAAAATGTATGTGTTCGGTCCTGTCTTTTTATGGATGGAAACGTCTAAGTGAGTTGCTGGTACAGAGCCCAGGCGTCTGACTTTCAGTGCTGAGCTTTGCACCTGCTGAGGCTAAGTATCTGGGCTGTTGATTCTGCTACCACTTCCTTTCCTCTCCAGAAACTTGTTATACAAGAAAGGATGGGCGACGGCAGGAAAACTCTCCAAGATGTGTTTCATGGGAAACAAAAACGTGGTCCTTCCTCAAAAAGAGCATGCTTGGTTTTCTTTCAAGCCTAAAAACCAAAAAGCCTGCAGTGTACTGGGAGTACACAGCCTACAATACGTGCGAATTATAGAGAAACACGCATCTCAGATGCTAGGCATCATTTCCTCCAGGAACCTTTTGGTGGTCTCTATTTTGATGTCCTAATCACTTGCTTTAGCTTAATCTGATAAGCCATCTCAGATCCTTTAGAAAATAAACAGATTGTAAATCCTAAACACATAGTACTGAGGCCTCTGCAAGCCTGGCTTTGGGCTCCTGTCTGGACAGTGATCTGTAACCCTCTCTCTCTACTTTCTGCTAGGAGCTGCAGCCACTGCCTCCCAGAGAACTCCTGAAGCTCTGGCTTATATCTCCTTGACAGCTGGGGATCACCAGATAGGAAATGTTGCCCTTCTCTAATGGTGAAATAGGTGCAGACAGATATTGCACTTATTAGTTCTGTCAGACATCCAACATTCTGTCCTCTTCCACATAGGAGGTTGGACAAAATGATGCTTGAAGTTGTAAGAATTCCCCCCCCCCCCGCAAGTATTGTGAGACTATAAAAATCCCCCCCCCCTAACCACTCAAGCCAGAAACTTTGTTACTCTAGTTCCTCTGTGGAGCATCAAAGGACTGAATAATACTTTAACTTCTACTAGCCAATGTTTCCAAACTTGTTACACAGTAGAACAACCTGGGAGGCTTTCAAAACGGGATGCTTGGAGCCTTCCCTCCAGAACCTGTGATCAGTGACATGGGTGTAGAGTCCAAGGATGTTAAGGTGAAGCCAGCATTGAGAACCATTTTTCTAACTGTGGCTTGAGTCAATACTGTCTTTTCTACAACATGTTGCCATTTTGTGGGTCTCTGACATCATTGTACCTCTCGGGGAACATGGAGATAGCATCCTAACTGACTTCTCTGACTCCTGTCCCTTCTGAGCTCTTTACCTGGTATAGTTTCTCCATTTATAATACCAATTTGACTTTTTAATTTTTTGGCCTCAAGTGCCAAAGCATCCGTCCCTCCCTGTCTTATGCAAATCTTCTCTATTTGCATAATGGCAATCACCAGATTTATTAAGGAGCTGCTGCTTGTCAAGCATTGCAGCAGACATAAATACAGTATTTTATTTGATCCTCACAGCCACTCAAGAGATAGGTGGTGGCATTATCCCCGAGTCACGGGGAGGAGATTGAGATTTCCAGAAGAGAAGTAAATTGTCCTATCTTAGGGACAGCGTGTGCTTCAGGCAGAACAGGAATGCGGGTCTGTCTGTGCTCTTAGCTGATCCAGTGTTTTGTCACTTGTCCAAGTCAAAGACAGAAGATGATTGCTTAGGTTTGTAGCCTCTCCTTTCATAGACCTCCCTAAAATATCTGAAAGGATAAAAAGAGGCTTCTACTTGCAGGAACAAAGAGGGTAGGAGAGGGGACACCAGTTGAAATATTTCAAAAGACAGAAAAGGGATAAAGAGGTGTCTTGCATAACCATCCAGAATGCCTGCACGTCTTATGGGACAAGTGGAACCAAAGGGGAGAAAGTGAGTTGGCCCTGGAGAATCCTTGACAAGCTCATCAACAAGGGAGCCAGGGCAGCTGACAGTGGGAAGCTGAGTCCTTGCGGAGCAATGGGTCCACCGTGCCTGGAGCAGGGGCATGGAACACTGGCAGAAACATACCCAGCTCTGGGCAGCAGGCAGATATGCCATTTTGAGAAATGGTTGAGAAGAAGGGCAGGATTTGGAAACCACATGCTCAGCATCATGGGAGTTAGGTTTAGCATGGAGAGCAGATTATCTAAAACTGCCCAAGGAGTTCTGGAGATGCAGCCCAGCGGCTAGCAAGCTTGCCCAGCATGCACCAGCCCGAGTTCAATTCACAGAACCCCGTCAAACTGGTGTGGTGATGACACATGATTGTAATCCCAGCACTTCAATCAGAAGCAAGAGACTCAGCATTTAAGGGCATTCTCTGCTATGCTGTGAGTTCAAGGCCATCCTGGGATACATGAGATTCTGATGGGGGAAGTCCTGTACATTTGTTAATAAAGCACTGTTGAGCCAATAGGAATCTAGATAGGTGGGACTAGGAGTCCAGGAGGATTCTGGGAAGGAGAAACACAAGGAGAGTCGACATGTGACGCCATGGGGTAGGAAGCCCGGAACTATTCTCTGGTAAGAAACATACTTAGATTAACAATTATGGGGTAATTACTTAAGTCAGAGCTAGCCAGTAAGAAACAAACAAGGCCAACAGCTTCATAATGAATATAGCCTCCTGTGTGTTTATTTGGGGACTACAATGTGGCAGAGCCCAGGTAGCTGGCGGGGGATAAACCAAAGCGGCTAGCAAAGAAAAAACTTCTCTTTACAAGATTCCAACTGGGATTAGGGGCAGAGAAGAAAAGAGAGTGAATGGTCAGTTTGGCCTGTGGGCCCCTTTCACTCCTGCACGCCTAGGATGAGTGAGACTTGCAGAGAGAACTGAGGATCTACTGGAGAAGCAGTGTCTTCCTGGAAGAGAGCACTGGTCTACTGTTGTGTCACAGAACTTTTCCTGGGGACACACTATATGATGCCTATTCATCCCAGAGAAAGCCCTACGATGAACTAATCAAAGTCCAATTTGGTGAACTGATGAGTTTTACTGGGTGTAATTTTTTTTCTTTTTGGTTTTTTTGAGACAGGGTTTCTCTGTGAAACAGTCCTGCCTATCTTGAAACTCACTCTATAGACCAGGCTGGCTTTGAACTCACAGAGATCTGGATTAAAGGTGAGCACCACCACCACCTGATTTTATTGGGTGTTATTTACAGGAATATGGTTGAGTGGTTACTTATAGGAGCAGGAATGACTCAAAGACATCTACATCACCAAAGCCCATCCAAGCACAGGTGACAGTATGGAACCTGGAGCACACTAAATAGGCTGCAGACAGCTCAATAGGTTGACAAGTGTCCCTTCCAAGTAACTCAGTTAGTCTAAACATCTTCCAGGCAGCTCAGCTAGTTTCTGCTTCTTCCAGGCAGCTGGTCTGGTCTCAGAGTCTTCTTTGCAACTTGGCTTTGCTGTTCTGAGAGGGATGCTTAACCTGTATGGCTTACTTTGTCAGGGAGCGGCCTAGTGAATCTGATCAGCTTCAGGAACTTCCTGAAGCTGTTTTGAGTTGTACCTTCTGGCTTAAGAAGTTTCCCAGCTGATGGAATGTTTCAATCCTAGTGTTTCAATCTCTGGGAAACAGTTACACAACAGCTACACATTTTGGAGTTCTCTGAAAGATGGTTTCCTTGCCAGTCACCCCATGCATTGTGTCTGGCCAGGTGTGGGCTAAGGGAACACAGGTCTGTGTTGGTTTTCTCTTGCTTCTAAGGAAAGTTACCTTACACAACACAGATGAGATGTCTGTCAGCTCTGTGGATCACAAGGCTGGCAGACCTACTGGGCTGGCTTCCAGATCTTAACAGGACCATGATCTTTTCTGGAGACTTCAAGAGAATTCATGTCTGTGCATTTCTCCGCATTCCTTAGCCACATTCCTTGACTGAAGGTCTCCTCCCTTCATTCCCAAGTCAGAAATAGCTACTAAGTCTTCACACAGCCTTCCCTCTGCTTTTCTTCTATCTTCTTTACCCTTGGAAGAACTCTCATGGTCGTGTTGAGACCTTGGATAATCCCAGTCACTCTCCATCATAAAGAGACATGATTTCCAGCCCATTTCCTCCTGGCATCTTACTCTTTGCTGTGCCTTATGATGTACTTATAGATTCTGGACATCTTTGGGGTGGGTTGCTATTCTGTCTTCCACACTCCCCAATATGAAAGGGTAAGAATGAAAACAAAGGAAGTCTGAGAAGCTGCCATAGCTTAAGAGGGGTCTCAAGAGATGTAGTGGCAAAGTTTACCATAATGCTCTGCAACAGATAAAAAGCAGTAAGCAAAACCCAGGAAATCTGGGTAAAATAAGGGTTGAACAAATGATATATCTATGTACATTAATTAATTATGACAAGGTACAATATCGGTAAGACATTAATGTCATTCATTTACTTTATTAGTAACTAATAGGTAGCACTGGATGTGTCATGTAGAGAAACCTCATTACTATCTTAGACATTTCCTAGAAACCTGAAACTATTCTAAAATAAAGGAGTTATTCATCAGAACAGGAAAAAATTGGCCCTGGGGATAGAGCAGAAATGACAGTGTGAGAGAGTTGCTCATGGTCTTTTTGGATATTAGATCCTTTAAAAACATGTGCATATATTATCCTATTAGAATATCTAAGAAGAAAAATGTGAGTTTAGAAAACTCGGGAATCAGCTCAAGACATCCCAAGACCAAGTTCTCAACACAAAGGAGATTTATTTGCCCCAGAGAGACAGAGAGCAGGGAATAAGAGACAAACACAGGAAATAGAGGATGAGGGAGAAGGGGAAAGGAACCAGGAGAGGGAGAAGGGATATTTGTTCAGGAGGGACAAAGGACTGCCTCTGGATAGAGAGAAGACAGATGTGACAAATAGGAAAATGCAGCTTATAAAGGTACAAAGGGAAATCTCGTGTTAGGAATAGACCTTGGGGGCTAGCTTCAGGAATGGAATCTAACAGTTTTTAGCAAGGCAGAGGGAAAGGGGGAGAGGGGCAAGGTCCTCCAGAGCCATGCTCGACACGCTGGAGCTGGCCAGAGCCCCTTCAGTGAGTGAGCAGTTTATCTTCTTCACTTGTTCTGTGTTCTTGTAATATGACTTCTCATTTCCATTGGCAATTTTTTCTCAAATCTTTAAGACCCAGGACTAGCTGAGCTTGGTGATAAACTCATAATCCCAGCAACGAGGCAAAGAGAATCCTATAATTTGAAGGCATCTGGACTAACATTGAATGTGTGTGTGTGTGTCTCTCTCTCTGTCCTGTGTGTGTGTGTGTGTGTGTGTGTGTGTGTGTGTGTGTGTGTGTGTGTGTAAAGCCAGTAGGCCTTGTGGGGTCTGTACCAACTCTTCCAAACAAATTTAGTAACCTGCCCCTTCTTTAGGAATCCTGGCATCTGCTGTTATAATTATGACCATGTCACATGGCATCATCATTGGTTGTTCAGCGTCTGCCTCCCAGGATGTGATGAACTAACTCCTTGAAGGCAGACACTGTCTGATTCATCTTTATGTCCCCAAAGATGATGCAGGACCTGCCGCATGACAGATAACTAACAAGTTATGCCTGGGTGACAACTGAGGAAATGAGTTAACAGACGAATAAACGAACTAAATCTCCAGAGAAACAATGCACAGGAGAGCCTCGCTCATTCAGCACTCTTTGCCTCCACAGAGTTAGCAAAGGTGGTGTTCTTTTCCTGGGAAGTGCAAATGTTATGAACATGAGATCCAATCAAGACCTGTTTTTGCACACACAGAGGGAAGATAAGCCGGGGCCTGAATCCTGGCCTTGCCTGCAAAAGAAATGTGTGAGTTTAATATGCCCTAAATACAAACTAGTTGTGAGAGATCTGTGGGTAAACAGGTGGAACCAGGAGTATTACTCAGTGCCTGTCTATCATGTGCAGGGCCCTGGGTTCAAACCCAAGGAATGAAAACAAAACTAAACAAAGCAAAAACCCTCAGTAGCTGCAACAAACAACACTTCAACTGGGAAAATACGTTACTTTGTCTAAGAGGGTAGGCCAAATGATTTGTGGGAAATAGATTTATTGATGCGAAATACATATTTAAGACAAGTGCACAATTAAATGTGATGACTCAGTCTAGTGTAGAACATAGAAGATCCAAACAGGACATAGTCCTGGTTAAGCAGGCTCTTATTTATGTATTATTTGTTTGTTTGAGATAAGGTCTCACTATATAGCTCTAACTGGCCTGGGACTCACTATATAGTCCAAGCTGGTCTCCAGACCATAGAGATCTGCCTGCCTGTCCCTATAGGGTGCTGGATTAAAGGTGTGTGCAACCATGCCCTGCTCTACCCAATCTACCCAAGTGTCTGGCTTCCAACTTCTTAGAGAATGAAATTCAAAGTCCTCCCCATGGAAAGCATCCATGATGGGCTCCCCGCCTGCTTCTCTGGGATCCCCTTCTTCCTACCAATGGGTTGCTGAAGGCTGCTCTTCCTTCTTGTCCCGGGGAGTCTCAGATTTACTGACCTGCTCTTCCCTGACTGGTCTTTGTCGCAGCTCAAATGTTCCTGCTCAGGGAGATGCCCCCAGGCCGTCTTCTCTAAAATAGCACTGCAGTTTCAAGCTCCTTCTTCTTATCATCGCATTCTTTATTGCATGTGTCACTGTTAGCAATGATCGTGGTTATTTGCTTGTTTTTCAGATCTTAGCTCTTATTTGTTTGTTTGCTTTCCCTCTCTGCTCAGTGAGAAATACCACCTCTGCCCCCAGACAACTGGTGCGTCCTGGAGTCCAGTGTTAAGACTGAACCTGTCCACATGACCCTAGGCTGGGCCATTGTAAATGGAGCAGGGAACATAGGAGGTGGAGCAGCTCAGCTCAGAATTCGAAAGACAATGGCCAGGGAACAGGTTAGCAGGGCTCCCCACCCTCCACCCCCTTTTGGGCAAGAACCAACCTCCCAGCAAAGCCATAATTTGTGTCCTAGTATGTGATATTTCAGACATCCACATTTAAATGCCTTCCCCAGGATGCTCCTGTGTGATCTGCAAGACTCCTGCCTGGAGACACCAGCAGGTCCCAAAGATGGTTTCCAGCTCTGAAACAGCCCCTTGCTTGCTCTCCTTGTCTTTTGTCCTAAGGGTTCACTTTGCCAACCCTGGATTCTAAGTTGTGCCATTTCTGTGGGCAGCAGGGAGAATTTCTTTTTTGTTGTTTTGGTTTTAGGAGACAGGGTTTCTCTGGGTAGCCCTAGCTGTCCTGGAACTTTCTTGGTAGACCTGGCTGGCCTTGAACTCAGAGATCTGTCTGCCTCTGCTGCCTCTGCTGTGATTAAAGGCGTGGGCCACTGCTACCCCCACTCCCCAGCAGGGAGAATTTCTGCCCTGAGCTTCTTATAACAGGAAACAAGTCTTCAGGCAGGTCCCAGTCACAGGTATTCCCAGCTGAGTAGAATTGGCATTTTTATTGTCTCAACAAAGGCTGGTTTTTAACCCTTTCAGTGTCACTTGTATTGTGAAGCATCCTCCAGAGAAGACTACTCAGACAGGACTCAAGACAATAGGAAGTCTTTACAGCCTGCTGGTGGCTACCATACTGGGTCTTTGGGCCCCCAGTGCAGTCCTAAGTCTTTTCCAGAATGAGCTTCTAAGCACAAAATCCACATCCTGGGTTGCCACCTCAGTGAGTGAGAACCGTTAGCCAGAAGCAGAGCTACAGAAGCCAAAGGCAAGGTTAGTGCATTTAGAGGCTTTCTCAGAACTTCGGACTTTGATGGATTAGGTCTTTGTTCTCATTTTGGCAGATGTTGCTGACTACATGCTGGGTTCCAAGGCCTGAATGGTACTTCGGTTATGGTGTGAGTTGTGTTAAGGTCTGGGGGCCTGTTATACTTGGTCTGCCTCTAGAAAAACAGAAAGAAAAATAAAACAGAAAAAAGGAAGGAAATAATTTATAGTTTAAATGATGTTAAAAATTTGGGGTTCAGGAAGTGATAGGAACTACTGAAAACCTACAAGGCAGTTTTTAATTTGGAATAAGATGCAAAAATATGAGCTGATATCAGACTCAGAGGGATTTAAAGGACAGAGTAAATAAATATTGATAGCCGGGCAGTGGTGGGACACACCTTTAATCCCAGCACTCGGGAGGCAGAGGCAGGCAGATCTCTGTGAGTTCGAGGCCGGGCTGGACCGATAGCCTCCAAAACAATATAGAGAAACCCTGTCTCGTAAAAACCAAATATATATATATATATAGAGAGATAACTATCAGTTTATATAAATAAAAACATTCAGAGTCATTATTTTTTAATATCATCATATTTCTAGTACACTAGAAGCCAGTAAGTGTGTTAGAACTGTAGATTTGACAGAGCTAATGTCAAAACAATTTTACTGAATAATATAGGTGTTTTGAATATTAGAGAACTTTCTGGAAAGAATGTAGTTCACATACCAGTCATCAAATTAACAGCTTTCCTGGTCCTAATAATCCCTTGTTTGAAAATTTCCAAGTAAATGTTTGGAGGAAATACTTCGCTGTACCAAGTTGTTTGTAGCTAGTCTTCATGTTTTGAAAACAGCAGCAAACACCAAAGGGCCTGGAAATAATGGAAATATACTAGGATTGATAGCATAGACATAATTGCTAGGTTGGTTAAATATTTCAGCATTAAAATGTCAGGAATGTTATATGGATATGTAAGGAACTACATTGTAAGTAACATGGAAATGTATAGCATAGCGTTATGTAGCATTCTGAATGCTGTCCCTATATTGTGTGTGTGTCTCATGTGTGTATCCATCTTTGTGTATGTGCACACATGGAAGCTAGATGTAGAGTTAATTGTCTCTTTTTATCAGTCTCTACCTTATTTTTGAGACAGTTTCTCTCGTTGAACATGGAGCTCAATTATTTGGTTAGACTAGTTGACCAGTAGGCCCCAGTACCCTCCTGTCTCCACTTCCCCGTGCTGGTGTTGGCATTGGAGATATGCACTGTTCTCCGTATGGGGGCCCGGGAGGGTCAAACTCAGGTCCTCAGGTTTGTACCGCAGAACTTTGCCAACTGAGCCATCTCCCTGTTTGGACATCCTAAGAAGACATCTTATGAACAGAATCTTGTAAAACCTGAGTTATCAGCTGAAACCCTGAGGGCTTGTACCAGTTCCTAAGATTTAAAAATACATAATTGTCTTGTTATTTGCTTATATTTTTATTGTGGTGTTGATCAAATACACTCTAATGGAAAAATCCCAGCAAATAGAATTTAAAAATAAACTATCATCTCCCGCACTGTAATTTCATGGTCATGCATGACCAGAATGAGGAATCAGGCTGGGGGACTTCTCCCTTCAGGAAAGTGTTTGCTCTGTCTACCAACAATGCTGTAGGGAGAAGCACTAGCAGAGGCCGAGAGCTGCCACCTGTGACATTCTCATCGACTTCTACCTTAGTAACTGACTTCCATTATCTAGCAGTAAAGATGGTGCTTTTTGAGCTTCCTATGTTTGTGTATCACGTGACAGCGTTCCAGTTAAGGGCAGGCAAGCAGACGGGCTATGCGAGGGTTTCATCTGCCTGGAGAGCAGACATCGTGGCTGGATCTCCAACAGTTCTCTTGAATCTTGAGGTAATATGCAATGCTGAGGTTGGAAGGTAAGGTGAAACCTATTCCCTTGTACTTGCAAACAATTTTAGCCTGAGCTGTAGAGCTGCAGGACTTTTCCTAAGTGAATTAACTCTTGTGTGCTCTTGCACTCCCAGAGAAAGTGCATCTTAAGTAATACGGTGATCAGGTTACTTGATAGTTTGTGTAGCCTTCTGAATTTAAAAAAAGCAAGTTAGAGGAGATTGTGTCTGACATTTTTCACTGCCTTGATATTTCTTAAACTCTAAAGTGGACACCTCCTCTGGTATAATGATGAATCATCATTCCTCAAGATGTTTCTAGAGATCTTGTGCATGTACACACACATGAGAATAATTTATAATCATTTCCCTATGTACTCACTATTAATAGTTTAGTGTACAAGGCCAGTCATTATCATATGTATGTTTATATTACTTGTACTTCTTTGTAATCTGTGTTTTCATTCATTACATTGTGCATACATTTCTGATTCACTTAAATGTCTTTTTAAATACCACTTTTGTTTGTTTCTTTGTTTGGTTTTACTAGACAGGATTTCTCTGTGTAATAAATAGCCCTGGAGATCCTAGAACTTACTTTGTAGAACAGGCTGGCCTTGAACTCACAGAGATCCTCCTGCCTCTGTTAACTGAGTGCTGAGATTAAAGATGTAAACACCATATTTAATGAATGCTCTCAATTCTATTTCATAGATTATATATCTTACTGAAGCAAACCAATCCCATATTTGGACATTTAAGACATTCCATCTTTCTGTTATTGTAAATAACCTTCTTAAGTATTTGTTTTCAACCCAATCTTTGTGTATTTTAGTGACCTATTAACTCATTTAAAATGGAGACAAAAGTATATTGTCATACTGAGTTCCAGACCTTTGTTGAATTATTTTGCTTCTACCCATTTTTTCAACTTTTTGTCTGTGTCTCATAAATTTCTTATTGTGTGGCTTAAGATGTATGTAACAATATGTGTAGTCTAAACTATTTCCAGGTGTGAAATTCAGGGGTATAGTTACCTTCATAAATGTAATACATATGTATGTTTAAGTGTGTGAATATATATCATATCACAATTACCCATTCATCCGTTGCTGGCTACTTGGATTACAGGCATATGTTGGGCTGTTGTGAGTGATATGTCATGAACATGGGTGTAGAAACATGCTTGCTTGCATCATGCTTTGCTGAGTCATAGAGTACATTTATGTTTAGTTTTTGAGGGCCCGCCGCGCTGATTGCCATTGCCTCTGTATCATTTCACATTCTCATCCACCTTACGTGGGGATCAAGTAGCTCTACATCCTGGCCTCCATTGGTTTTCCGTAGTTTTCAATAGTAGCCATCTGGTTGAATGTGATTGTGATTTTAATTGGCATTTAATGGTCAGAGGTGTGGTTTTCAACCTATGTGTGGAGACCCCTTGCGAGTCTTATATGAGATATTTGCATTATGGTTCATAACAGTAGCAAAATGACTGTTATGAAGTAGCAGCAAAATAACTTTATAGTTGGGGGTCACCACAACATGAGGAACTGTGTTAAAGGTCACAGCCTTAGGAAGGTTGAGAAACTCTGGGATAGAGAAGCTTAATGGTCACTTGTATTATATCTTCATGGAGAAATGTCTATTCAAATAACTTACCCATTTTTTAAATTGAATTTATTTGTTGCTGTTGAACTGCAGTATGTGTTTGGGTATTATGGATACGAACCCCTTACCAGCCACATTGTCTGTAGCTATTTTCGTATTTCGCCATTGTCCTTCATTCTCCATTGAGTCATTTGATGAAAATAAACTTTGAATTCTGATCAATTGAAACTTATGCATTGTCTCTTTTGTTGCTTGTGTTTTGGGATATTTGTTATGATTTGAACATATAGTGTCCCCCAGAGGCTCACAAACTGGGTATTTGGTCCCCATATTTTGGAATGTTTTGAAGCAGGGCCTGCCTGAGGGAGTGGGTTACTGAGGCCACTGGCCCTGATCCCCTCTTACCTCCTCTCATTGCTTCCTATCTGCTACCGTGTGAACACGTCTCTCTCTGTTGCTGTCTGTTTTGTCTAAGCACATGGGCCAAGTGACCAAGGACTAAAACTTTTGGAACCATGAGCCCGAATAAACCCTTTCTTATTAAGCTATTCTGTCGGTATTTTGTTAGAGTAATGAGGAAAGTAGCTAACACAGTATCGTATGAAACGCATAAAGACTTTCACTGTGTTTTATTCTATCAGCTTTCCTTTTAGATGTTATGCTTAAGACCCTGGCTTATTCTGAGCTAATTTCTGCTGATGGTATAAGGTAAAGCTCCCTCTCCTCTCCCTCCCGCCCCCTGTTCCTCTTCTTTCTCGTCCTCCTCTCCACCTCCTTCTTGTTATTTGCAAGTGCACTAACTCTGAGCTGTACCACTGGTGCCCAGGCCCCTTCTAAATTTTAAGACAGATTCTTGCTTAATGACCAAGGCTGGCCTCAGCTGACACCGTCTTAGGTTAGCTGCTGAGTCACTCGTATTTCTGATGTGTACCATTATGCTCAGCTCCAGCTTCACTTTTTTCATGTAATATTTTTATTAATTCTGATTTTTCAATTTTATCCACACAGTTCCTGCCTATTTTTTTGGCTAATACGAGTCTTAAGTGTTTTGCATTTTTTATTGTGAATGAACCACTCCCATCTCCCTTCCCCCATATATACTTGTTAGATTTTTTTTTTTCTGACTGCAGCGTTGTAGGAAATGCGATTGATCACTATATAACCAGTTTCCTTTTTTTTTCTGGATTTTTTCAGTTGAATGTCTCAGGATTTCCAAGTAGATAGAAATATTTTTTTCTACATACCACATGAAATTTAGGTAACATATTTTCCTATGGCTAACAAAATGAAGTTTGCTGCTTTCCATAAAATGGTGCTGTAGTTCATTGTGAAACCCAGGAACTGTTTTAACTGTATAGCATTGCCTGGCACATCACAAGCTCCTGGCCATCTCTCTTGTGTACATTGTCTTTAGCACCTGTTAATCCGTGTGTGGCCCAGACCAGCAAATCAGCATTACCAGAGAGCTTGTTAGAAATGAAAATTCTTGGGCCCCACTCCAGACCTAGTGAGCCACAATGTACATGTTAAGATATGTGGATAATTTCTATGTAGCTAAAGCTTTGAGAGTTCTACTTTAGAACTTAGCAAAATAATGATTCTTCCTCTTTTCTTTAGATCTTTCCTCCACTTTTCAGGTAATTAGAGACTACAAGACAGGAGGAAAAAAATCTTTCAAAAATAGCAGTAAATAGACTGCGAAGTCACAGGACGCTAGGGGAGAAACCAGTTTTAGGAAGCAGCTTGTTCAAATGTCCAAAATGTAATCTTTTGTAGCAGTTTCCCCAAATCTGAATATGGTACAGTATCTTCTGTATAATTATTTTCCAACTAATTTTCTTTACATGGAGCCAATTTTTTTAATATGGGAAGTGAAAGTCTATATCACTTCTACAGTCAAACCTGTATTACTCTTGGAAAATAAGCCTAAAATAATTAATAAAAACCAAAGAATGTTAAGATGTAAAAGTTATCCATGAGTTACAAATAATAATGCATTTATTTATGAGAACAATAAGTGCTTATGATTGACTAGGGGCTTAATGTCAACAAATTTCAGAGTAAGGTAAGGTTCTACATCAGTGTAAACATGCTGAGACGTTACCTAAATATCAGTGTAAAAGTTTCAAGGGCTTATTATGTGCCAGGCATATGTCTAAGAGCTTTGATCCTCTCGAGAGCCTCAAGAGGGCTTCTGCAACATTGCTTGCATCCTGCAGATGAGGAAACTGAGATGTATGGGTATTAGACAACTTGAAAGAAGCCGCAGAACTTTGCATCCAGGCACATCCAGAACCCTACAGTGTTACACAGACAAAGAGTTCCTGGCACCAAGAAATCCAAGTGTAAGTGTGTGTGCGTGTGTGTGTTTCTTTAGATAGAACAAAGTCTACATTTTCGATTTGCATTTATGTTCAGTATCACTTATTGTGGTGATTTGAATGAGAATGACTGACCTCCATAGGTTTATATTTGAATACTTAGTCATTAGGGAGTGGAACTCTGATAGGATTAGAAGGGTTAGGAGGCATGGCCTTATTAGAGGAGGTGTGCCAATGGGGGTTGGCTTTGAGGTTTCAAAAGCCCATGCTAGGCAAAATCTCTCTCTCTCTCTCTCTCTCTCTCTCTCTCTCTCTCTCTCTCTCTCTCTCTCTCTCTCTCTCTTCATGTGGATCAGGACATAGAACCCTCAGCTACTTCTCAAACACTATAATTCGTGCTTGTCAATGCTCTCTGCTATGATGATAATGAACTAAACCTTTGAACTGTAAGCAAGTCGCAATTCTCTTGTAAGAGTTGCCATGGTCATGGTGGCTCTTCACAGCAATAGAACAGTGGCTAAGACACTTATGACAGGAGTTTTGATCATAATTGAATGTTAACTTTTTTTTAACATTTACTCAGTGAGGGTGGGGACACATGTCATGTACACGTGAGGAAGTCAGAGGACAGCTATGGGAGCTATTTCTCTTCTTCCAGCATGTGAGTTCTAGGAATTGAGCTCAGGACATCTGGCTTGGTGCTCAGTGCCTTTACTGGCTGGCCCTGAATGTCAGCTATTGCAAGGAATAGCTTGCCATATTGAAGATAGGATGTAACAATGTTGCTAAGAATTCTGGGAAGAAGAATCCAAGTTTCAAGGTGGATGGCATCTCCTTAGCCATAGTTCTGTACATTATGGCTAACAATCAGATTCCTTGATCCCAAGTCCCTTTCCGTATAATCTAGTAACTGTAGTGCTTTCTTAAGAAAACTGCTTATTTATGTAAATGAGTTTTGCCTGCATGTAAATTTGTGTGCCTGGTGCTCTTGGAGGTCAGAAGAGGGCATCAGATCCCCTGGAACTGGATTTACAGATGGTTGTGAGCTGCCGTATCGGTGCTGGGAATTGAATCTGGCTCCTCTGCAAGAGTAGCGATGGCTTTTAGCTCTTGAGTGATGCTCCAGTCTCTTGAAGTGCTTTCTTGATTTACTTATCAATGCCTGACAGATGCCCTTCCTCTCTACAGAACACTAGAAGTCACAGGTTTTCTGTGATCGTTTGCATTTTCTACCTTTATTAAAATATGACTGAAATAAAATATTGGTCTTTATTTTGGGATCACCAGACCTTGAGAAGAAACCCACTTCCCCTTCGGCCTGGGAGCAGGCAGCTGTGTAATGTTTACTGAAAACAATTCAGTGCTATAAAGCTCTTGATAGGGCTCAGATAAGGGCTTGCTCACGCTCACTGAAAAACCACGACTTTGACACCCCCTACGGCTAGATGCCTCTTCCTGTTCCCCTGCTGTATCTCCCCGATTCTGGGGCCGGAGATTAAACCACCAGCCAGGAGGGTGAGAAGTCTGGAAAGAATTGTATGTAGATGGATGGCAGAAGTCCTTAAAAAGGGGAAGCGTTTTTTTTCTTGGAGAGACTTCTCTCTCCTAAGCGACTTGGAATCTCCTCCTAAGCTGACTTGGGAAGCATAAAGTTTTTCTTAAAGCAACCGACCAGTCTCTGTGCCATCTATCCCGACCACCTCGCTACATTCTGGGATGCAGGCTGCACAGCAGGTGCGACAATTGGAGGATCCCACCGAGATTGTGAAAGCGAGGTAAGTGAGCGGGTTCGTCTCCTTTTCTGGCCAGGGACAGATTGGGGAAAAGAAAAGAAAAGAAACCATGGGGAATAGTTCCGGGAAGCTTGAATTACAGTATCAAGTTAAAAAGCTACTTGAAGGACATGGGACTACAGTGAAGCCTAAAATCTTGGAAGGCTTTTTAAAATGGATTGAACGTGCCAGTCCATGGTTCATTACTGGAGGAAGCTTAAATGTCCCAGATTGGAAGGATGTTCGCTAAGATCTTTAGAGTCGGGTGTTGATGGCATATGCCTTTAATCCCAACACTCGAGAGACAAAGGTAGGTAGGATGGAGGCCACCCTTGTATATAGAGCAAGTTCCAGGACAGCCTCCAAAAGGATAGAGAGAAACCCAGTCAAAAAAAAAAAAAAAGGAGGGTAAAATAGAAATAAAATAAAAAATCTCCAGTCTTTCACCTGATCCACTGAGGTCAGGAAAGTAAAGAAAAACTCAGAGATCTAAAAGAATAGCCAACAAGTAAGGCTATAAGTATGTATTAAAAAGGGGGACTATGTCACCTCCCCCAATATTCAGTTATCCACCATACTTTATATTTTAAATTTTTTGACCATAGACAGTAATAATTTGTCTGCTATGGAGAGACTTCTGACTTCTCTCTCCTAAGCGGACTTGGAGTCTCCTCCTAAGCTGACTTGGGAAACATAAAGTTTTCTTAAAGCAACCGACCCGTCTCTGTGTCATCTATCCCGACCACCTCGTTACATTCTCGGAGGCAGGCCGCACAGCAGGTGCGACACTTTATGTTCCCTAAAATTTATGCCTTAGGATTATCAGTCCCTTTGTTATGGTTTTTGCTGTTGTTTTTTTTTGTGTCTTCTGTTTGTGTGTGTGTGTATGTATGTGTGTGTGTATGTATGTGTGTGTATGTCTGTGTGTGTATATGTTTATGTGTGTACATATGTATATGTGTGTATGTGTATTTATGTGTGTGTATGTATGTGTGTTCATGTGTATGTATGTATATGTGTATGTGCTTGCGATTGCATACTTGTTTTTAGAGCCCATGTGTGTGCTTGCATTTTGAACCCAGGGTGGGGCACACACTGATACACTCCCAGCATCATATACCTTCTTCCTGTATGTTAGAGAAAGTTTCCTGTGGCTATTGAGGAGTCATATGACTGGGACACTGGTCCCTACTTCTATATCACTGGCTTCTCTTAAAATTCAGTTATAAATTCTTGTGTCTTTTAAAATTAACATGGCTTGTTAGTCTTCATAATTAATCATGCTGTGATTTATTGGTAAAGATGCTGGTATCATTGATGTAGGTAATTTATATGGAGATGCATTGTAACCCTCAGATTGCTGTTCAAGATGCAGAGTTTCTTTAATCAGTTTAAATTCCCATGTGATCTTGCATCCTACCAGCCAGGTGGTAAGTCTATCTGCAGTCATACACAGAATGTGTCTCTCTCCAGGTCTAGATGTGGAAGTTCAGGAGTCACAAAGAGAAAAGGCTCCGGGCTACAGTGCACAGTGGTAATGGCCTATGCCAGCCACCCTGATGGTCCCTTCTCCCTGCTGCTCTGTTGCTTTTGGGCTGCCCAGGGTCCAGCACTCTAGGCAGTTGCTGGGGAGGTCTCTGGTTAAAGATCGCTGGCTTTGCAGGAATCATTTTGCCACAAGGACAGATGTACCTCTCTACCAGTCTGCAAGCTCCTGCTTTTTCTGGAGCCATACTTCTCTCAAGCCATATAGCATGTCTTAATATGCGGAATGGGGACTCCTCGTGTTGTCCTGTGAACACCCCACAATACCTGTTCTGAAACTTAGTCCTCAGTGGTGGTATCGAGCAGTAAGACTTTGGGGAGTTGGCTGGGTCAGGAGATCTCTTCCCTTAAGAATGGGCCATTGCCTTGTGAAAGGGCTATAAGCCACTTTGCTTATTTTTGCTCTTCCACTGGATTAGCTGTCACCCTAAAATGGATGACACAGAGAGGAGTTCCTCCAAAAGAGCTCATTTTAAAGCGATAGAAGAATGGTGATCCGGAATATGTGCACCCTGGGGAGTCATGTGACGGCCATAGGTGTACCTAGGGAGGCAAAGGAAGGCAAGGCATTTAAAAGGTAAAGTGAAGAAAAGTTACATAAATTATTTCTGGAATCATTATCCTTGGCCACAGAAACAGCAAGAGTAGCCACAGGCCATAGCTGAATAGATAGCTGCTAGGTAGATCTCTCCACAGGGAGAGGCAAGATTCTTTGTGCAAGGCTGGTGTTTTGGCAATCTGTTTCTTGTTACGAGGCGACTGTGCCTAAGTGCCTTCCCTTTATGGCTTCCTGTCACTGCTACGCCTGGGTATGGAAGCAGAGCTCAGCTCTTGTCAAACATTAAACCTGCGGTGTCTTGATCCAAGACTTCCAGGCCTCCTGAGTGTGTGAGAGTACATTTCTGTCTTCGTAGGGTTCCCATCCCAAGGTATTTCACTATCACAGCACATGCAGATGACAGTAAAAAAAGATACAGTGTAGTAATCCCTCTCACATATACAGAATGATTTAACTGGAGCCAAAAAGTGCAAAATAACTAAAAGCTAACCTTTAGAGCTGGCCTTCAGGGTTGCTTAATAATGGACCTAGGAATGGATGAGGTACAGCCTTGCCTGTGGCCCTGATCTCCAGCAGGGCAAAGAAGAGGAAGGAGGGAGGGAGAGGGAGGGGGAGGGGGAACAGTTCATTGAAAGTCACTGTAAGCACATCCCATTAGCAGTTTTCACCCTAGAGGACCCTGCTTCTGATACCCCTTCCTGTAAACCAAATCACACAACCATTGCTGGAAAAACATGTTTAAGAGGTAAATTCTTCCGGTGTTATACCAGCGTTTTATTCATAGAACTTGCTTGGCCATGACTGAAATCAAATGCTTGGCACTGTCACCTTTAACTAGGGTGACTACTGCCTTTGTGTTGAGTTTAAGGTTAGTATAAAGTCTATG
The DNA here is from genome assembly GCF_017639785.1 of Mesocricetus auratus. Classification (NCBI taxonomy): domain Eukaryota; kingdom Metazoa; phylum Chordata; class Mammalia; order Rodentia; family Cricetidae; genus Mesocricetus; species Mesocricetus auratus. The sequence continues at coordinate 4,482,483 of NW_024429199.1, forward strand.
CTAACCTTCCTACTCGGGCCCTTTACTCCACCACCATGGCGAATGGCTGGAGAAAGACCCCAAGTAATCTCGAGGCAGGGACCTTAAAGGGCAGCATAAAGGGAGTGCCTAGGGGTATGAAACAGTTTCAGGATTGGTGCACTTCCAGGTTTGGGTGACCCGCCCTGTGTTGATTGGTCAACTGGTTGTGATGGCCCATAGGCCCTCCCGGGGTGGTTGCTATGTTCTGCACGTCACTGTTGTGCACTGTCCGTAAAGCACACCCAGAGCCATAAAGCACAGCCCTGCCAGCTAACTTCTGATTGGCTCCTTGCCATGAGGAGAGCATCTGACCTCCTAGTAACCAGGACAGGAGCGGCAAGGTCATGCAAGCACATGTTAGCCTGTAATGACTGCTAAAATGGGGGACTGGTCACTACATTATGAATCATAATGTAAATATCTGTGTTTTCCTATGGTCTTAGGCCACCCCTGTGAAAGGGTCATTCAACCCCCTATAGAGGTCACACCCCACAGGCTGAGAGCCACTGGTATAGACTCTGTTTCCTATGTGCTTCACCTCATAGGCCTCCCCTCTACGGGTCACTGAGCCCTTCCATGGCTGGGATCTTTGCCAATTAATGACTGGGTTGAAGATGGCCGAGCTGCCAGAAATTGGACCAGCCCCATAGTAACTGTGGGCCAAGAGGGTTGAGTCCCGGGCCCTGCATGGTGAACTTGTGTTCTAAGCAGAAGTGACACCCAGCCTGGAAGAGGCTATGCCCTTGAATCCATCTCTCTTCTTGAGTCATCTTGCTTTCTCCTCTTGTGCCCAAGGCTACTAGGCTGTCCTCTCTTCTCCCTGACCCAGCAGCCACCCACTCAGCTCTCTGACTTTCAGCGGAAAGGGACCTTCAGTCATTACTGGGAATCCACAGGGCCTTCAAAGAGGAAGCAGATTTAACAAGTCCAAGTAGGTTTTCTGGTACTTTTCTTTCTGGAAAAGTTAGAAAACTACACAGTTTAGATTTTGTGGAAAAGGTGTGTGTGTGTGTGTGTGTGTGTGTGTGTGTGTGTGTGTGTGTGTTAAATAAACCCACCAACCATGAAAATCAATGAAAAGATCAATGTTGGTGTCTATGCTCAGCTCCAGGCTATGAATCATGATATGACAAGGCCTGGACCCAAGATGGAGGGAGCTGGATTCCCACCAGCCTGGCTGCCTGTCTGTTGTCTGCTGGCTGTCTCCTGGCCTCAGTCATTCTCATCTGCTCAGTGGTGTGTAGATTAGGGCTGCGGGTGGAGAATGGATCATACCTCTCACAGTTTGGTTGGGAGGATTAAGTGAAATTAGGGGAAAACAAGGTTCCTTTGTGAACAGTCTAGCCCTCTCCAGGTGTAAAATATTACTGTTACTGTGTATCTGCACCACTGTAGTATCTGCAACTCTGCTGAAAACACTGAATTTTTAGTTACAAAACTAAAGCAACTATGGGGTCAGCAAGATGGTTCAAAAGCATTTGCCACATGGCCTGATGACCTGAGTTCATCCCCAGAACTCATGTCAATATGGAAAACTCCAAAAACTTCTTCTCTGGCCTGCTCCTAGCCCTGCATTGTTCACAATACAATAATTATTAATTAATAAAATAGGTTAGCCAAATATCATCGTTGTAGTTTTGACAACATAATGTAGGCTCGAAACTTAACCTGTGTCATGGAAGGGAGGGGGCTGGCACCCTGGAAGAACCTGAAACTGTCCAAAGGGGCATTTCTCAAGTTCAGTGTATTCTAACTCTCAGACTGCAGAAGTTCCTGTCCTGCCCCCTCCCCTGAGACATTTGTCCTTTGTCTAGTCACAGTTGTCACCAGACTCCTTCTGGCTGCCTCTTGGATGACCTGGGCCTGACAGATGCCAGAAAGGGGCAGAAGATTGCTGAATGACAGTGTCTTCTAAAGGGAAAGAAACCCTCAATGGTGGCTCCTTGTCACCCAGAGAAGTACTTTCATAGCTCTGCCTCCCTTAGCTATCATGTCAAAGCCCATGACCTGATCAGGTGGGAAGTAGGGAGTCAGTCCAGAGGCTGAGTGTTCGGTTCCTGGATGGTAGGGGCCTGTTATACTTGGGAGAGGAGTCCCTGGTCAGGCAATGTGGGATCTGAGGTCAGCTTCTGGAAAGACAGCCCTTTGGAAAGGGTCCCTTCAAATCCATAGTCATTAAGGTGAAATTAGTTTGGAAAAGTATGTTGCCAATCAAATAGCAAGATTTCTAAAACCCTTTCCCTCCTTCTCCTAAGATGAGTGGTAGGTTGGTGAGCAGTGGTCATTCATTCATTCACTCACTCACTCACTCACTCACTCACTCACTCACTCACTCACTCATTCTTCTCATTCATTCTATGTGCCTCCCAGTACCAGGGCTCCATCTGAAAGCACACCTTTGGCGCAGCTCCTGAGTATCTGTGAGTCTGGGCAGATATTGGCCCCCTTATGGCTGGTTGCTGGTCACCAGCTTGTTTTCCTTTCCCTGCTCTGAGATCATTTTCCACCTAACAGCTGACAAAAACCAGAGCCTGCTTCCCTTTGGGCTGATGGGCAGCAGATCCTGGGAGCATCTGTGTTGTTGTACAAGCGCTTTAATTTCACATTTAAATTCCAAAAATCCCTTAGATGCTATCATTTGCAAACTGACTCTAGAAATACCAAATCATAAGGAAATTACAGCACAATAAGTATTTTAATCGCTTTTTATTGCTGGCAATCAACTCGACAAATAAAAAAATTACTCGAGTATTATTTTTTTAAACATCCGGTAATTAGGTCTCTTGTTTCCCATCTTCCTGGAACCCACTGAGTTTTACGATGAATGCCTCTGGATTCTAAAGCAATAGGAGTAAGACACATCTCTTAGCTGAAAAGCTTGAATTTCTTTACTTAAAAAATCCCCCGGGGACTAAAGACGTGGCTCGGTGGTAAGGAATAAGCACAGCTCTTGCAGAGGACCAGAATTCGATTCCCAGCGCACACACGGGGTAGCTCACAACCACCTGTAACACCCCTGAACTCCCCTGGCTCCTGCGTTCATGTGTGAGCCCTCTCACACAGACACACATGCATATGCAGAAATAGAAATAATAAAAACAAAATTAAAAAAATAAAAAATAGAAAAACCTTCCTGCCGTGTGAGGTGGCACATTCACACACACACACACACACACACACACACACACACACACACACACACACACACAAACTTATACAACCTGAAACTGTACAAACATTAAAGAAAACAGACTTCAAGAGCTGGAGAGTGGTAGCACAGGCCTTTAATTCCAGCACTTAGGAGCCAGAGGCAGGTGAGTTCGAGGCCAGCCTGGTCCCCAGAGTGAGTTCCAGGATAGCCAGGGCTACACAGAGAAACCCTGTCTCGAAAAACCAAAACAAACAAACAAACAACAAAAATCAAACCAACAAAACTCCTGAAACCAAAACCAACAAAACAGTCACAAAACTGGCCATATGATCAAATTCAGAACTTCTTAAACTTTCAGCGATGTTTGTTTGGGAAGCTTACTTTTCAAATAACAACCTATCGGCATGTGGGAACCAATACTATTCTGGAGGCACAGGCAGGAGGACTGTCACAAATTCAAGGCCAGCTAGGTCTATACAGCAGGTTCCAGGCTGGCCAGGGCATCATAATGAGACTCTGTCTCAAATAAAATAAGATAAAACAAAATAAAATCATAATAAAGTTGCAGGCCCCTGAAAAGTGGACTTTCCTGTCCACCTCTGATTGCCCCAAGAAGTCCTATGAGACAGTAAGCAGTCACTTGTCTCTGGGCTTGTACCCCAAACTTCCTTCTCTTTCCCTTATCCCCATGATGCCTCCTTCTTCCATTTCTATTTCTTTATATCTTAAAAAGATAGATTTAGCTATTCAAAAAGAAAGATGAATATCTGGGAGGACATCTTCTCATCATAATGTTCAAGCTAGTATAAAAACATTTTATTTTTAGTTTCTTAGGCAAACATTCCTAATAGGACAATGAAGTCATGTGTCAACATCAGTGACATCAGACTTTTGGGAGGTCTGTGGTCACAGAGTAATTTTAAAGTTGCAGTTGGAATCTGATGAAATCACAACAAGGCATTGCAAGGGACACCACTGCAGAGATTTGAAAATGATCTGGAAGCTGCTCAGTTAGTTAATTTATTGGTTTAAATATATATGTCTGTGTACTTCTTGCAGGTCGTAATTAGCATGCATGTTCTGTCACACCACAGGTACTGCCAGTGACTTTCATAAATATGCATCTGCTGCCTAATTACTCCATGAAACTGCATGCCAGCCACATATCTGTTCACCTTCAATCACTGCACAGCTCTGCCAAAGGCTTAATTACAAAGGAAAAGGTGGGATCCTTTCCCATCAGCTTTGAAGTCTTTCATTAACATGTTGCATTGCAGGATATTTAGGACTTCAGTTTGTTTATCTCACTGCCAACAACGCTTGTTCACGTACTTTGTAGTCATTTATTCCTTCTTAACTTTAGTGAGCGACTTCTGTATTTCAGGTACTGTTGTGGGGTCTGAAGAAAGGCAGACGTACCAGAAAGCAGCTCACCCAGTGTTTCCAGCCCAGATCTGATTAGCCATCACCTTGAGCTGGAGAAGTCACGATGAGCCGTGTAGAATGAGGGGAGGGGCCTGTAATTTTGTGAGTAAATTTATTGTTGTAAAGCTTCTATGTAGCACTATCATCAACTTCATGTAATGTAAGTTGTAAGTACCAGAAATGTATTTAAGACGGAAAGATGTTGCAGATGGTTCTTCCTGCCAGCTTGGTCCCACAGTTGCATCAAATAAACACACAGAGGATATATTAATTATTAAACTGTTGGTCGATGACTAGGACTTCTTGTTGGTTAGCTCTGTTTTAATTATTAACCCATTTCTATTAATCTAAGTTTTTTCATGTGGTCTTATCTTACTGGAGAAGGGTCTGGATCTCTAACTCCTTTGGCAGCTCACATGGTGACTACTAAGTGTCTCTGCAGAGAAGAGAGCGATTTCCTGTTTGTCCCTGCTTGCATCCTGATTCTGCCCAGCTATGTCACTTCCTGTCTGGCCAATCAGCCAATCAGTGTTTTATTCATTAGTCAATAAGAGAAACATATATACAGAAGAACATTTCCCATCAGAAATATATCTGGACTCCTTCCTCTTAGGATTAAGTAACTGCTATGCTTGGATGCTGTGGTAGTTTGAATATAATTGGCCCCTATAATCTCATAGGAATTGGCACTATTAGGAGATGGGCTTTGTTGGCATTGGTATGTCCTTGTTAGAGGAAGTATGTCACTGTGGGGCAGGCTTTGAGGTTTCCTATTCTCAGAATACTGCCTAGTGAGTCAGTCTACTTCCTGTTACCTGCAAGATGTGGTACTCTCAGCTACCTCTCCAGTACTATGTCTGCCTGTATGGCACCAATGCTCCTCATCATAATAGTAATGGACTGAACCTCTGAAACTATAAGTGAGGCAAACCAATTAAATGTTTTCATTTACAAGAGTTGCCATGATCATGGAGTCTCTTAACACTAATGAAAACCTTAACTAAGACAGATGCATTGCCCAAAGATTGTGTTAAAGTTAGATTACCAACTTATGGTACTATTGGGAGATGGTACCCTTTTAAGAGATGTAGCCCACTGGGAGGATAATTATATCACTTAGAGTATGTCCTTAAAGGGGATGTTGGGACCCTAGCCTCTTCTTTCTCTTTCAGTTCCAAGTTACCAAAAGAAGAGCAGCCACCTCCACCATGCACTTGGACATGAAACTCTGCCTCCCCACATTCCTCAAAGCAAGGGACCCTTTGGATCATGGGCCAGCAACTGTCCTTTCATCCCTAAGTTGATTTGTCTCATGTGTTTATCACAATGGCAGCAAGAAGCTAACCCAACAGCACGTTGTGACATGCTTTATAAGCTCTTGGATGCTGCATAGACATGACATGGTGCTTCTCTCTGACTCAAGATTCAATGTTTTTCAGAAACCAGGACAGGCGTTGTGATTCTGGACAGAGACACAGATGAAAGTGGGTCTGTGCAAACAGTTGTGACTGTGGTAAGGCCTGTCCTGCCCCCGCCTTTCCTCCTGAACAATTTTGGTCTTTGCCCTATATTTTCCTCAGAGAAACTCTTCAAAGGACAGCTCCATTTACTTACCTCAAACCATCACAGTAAAACTGACGTTGCAATTCTATAGTTTTTGGTTTCAATAAGACAAAAATAAACACAAATTATATCCATTTAGCTTTTATTTTAAATCATCTGCTGGGATTCTGGTCTCCTTCTAGAAACATAATTGTGTATCAGTTAACAATCCAACATAGGAAGATTATAGGTGCAATTTAGGGTAGAAAATGACTAGGGAACATTTTCTATAATTGTAAATTGAAGTGAACTTTGTAGAAACAGCTAAATGACTTGGTGATGCTAAATCCTAGCTGAACTGACTGAAGATGATTGGTGAGACATCTAGCCACCTAGATTAAATGTGTTTGTTACATACTAGGCTCTGATGACTGACCAATAAGGTTTCAATCATCTCTTACTTCCTTTAGCTTGTCTATCTGCCTTACTCTGTGGTCTAATGTATTGGTTGACATGAGTCTGTTTCAGTTAGGGTGTAGATCTGGCTGCTTTGGGCAGACATTCACCGCATAGCAGAGGCTTAAATAATGCTAGGAGTTTGATTTCTTCCCTAATTCAGTGCATCATGGCTCAAGCTATCTACTTCTCTGAGTCATTAGGGAGCTGGGCTTCCTGACTTTTCAGTTCCACAGTCTGGAAGGGCCTGCCCTACCGCTTCAAGGCCATAACCTGAAGGTGGCACATATTGCTACTGCCTATATCCATCCCATCAATGTCAGTGTTCACATGTAACAGCCAGCTGGAAGTGAGCTGAATTTTTGTTTCCCTTTTGGGTTGCCTGTGTGCTCAGCTCAACAACCATCATTGCAGAAAAAGAGGCAGGTAGATATTAAGGAGGAAATAGTAACTTAGGGATAAATGTTTTATTAAATACTCACCCTCAGGATCAAAGCTCTATATCGATTACTTTCAAAGTGTGGTGTCTATTCCAGAAGCATTAACATCACATGGACACTTGATAACACCTCAAATTCTTCCATCCTCTACCGGAAAGTTCCTCCATTAGAAACTCATGGGTTTCATTGAGCCTTCTGAGTTACTCCAGTGCCTGCTAATGTTTGAGAACCACTGACCTGGGGGTCACTTTTCCAAAATAGCTAAGCTGGAGGCTGGACTAGTAAAGGAGAGGGTGACTCAGGAAGGTGCAGAAGTGGTCATCTCCTAATCCTTTTCTGTGAAGTCACTCTGTCAGAATCTCTCCTAGGGATGGCCTACTGACCCAGCATCCAGAACTTCCCCTGCTGCTCCGGGCAAGCCTGCTCACCACTGGCCTTGGCTTGCCAGTCTGGAACGAGAGATCTGGCAAGGAGGGTGCCTGAGTCTTCACTCATCGTCATCACTCCTCTTCCCTTTTTCTGGGACTCACCAGCCTCCGTCTCTCCCTCTCCATGCTGGAGTTATTTTTGTAGGATGTTTGCAGAGCAGATGCCCAGGAGTAGGCATCAAACTTCCCACACTGTATTGCCTTTTACCCAAACAGCTAATGATGCTGCTGACGTCCCTCCACTCCAGAGACGGAGAAAGGGAACAATGACTCAATGGTGAGCTGATAGGATGGAGAATTCTACCTCTCAGACAGCACTTCCCCCGCCCCTACACACACACACACACACACACACACACACACACACACACACACACACCAACTGTCAGCACTGGTGTCTGTCAGCCGGTGGCCAGACATCTGAACAGACTCTGCCAATTAGAGAAGTCACACCTCTAGGTTGGCAGGCACATTGCTATTGTGCCTAAGACCACAGCAGAGAGCCATATGGCTTTCACAAAAAAAAAAAGAGTTGCCAAGGGAGAAGCAGGGGGTGCCCCCAGGGCACCCTGTGTCAGATGGGAGGCCCAGTCTGATGAAGCTCACAGGTAAGGCTGGGGGATGGGCTGCTGCTTGGTGTGGGTAGAATTCAGAGCTATTGACTCCATCTCGCCACCCTTTCCTTCAGGGGACGCGTGCGCAGAGGTTGTCTTGGCAGCTTTGAGCCCCTTCTGTTCTCTTGTTCTCTATCGGTTCCTAGGTCTCTCATGGTGAACTCTTGAGCTTTGCTCTACTCTGTGGGGCAAACAGAACAGGGAAATAACAGTGATCGCCCCTCTGAGGGTAAACCCCTCTTCACAATGTTCATTCCATCCCAAGGCAATTTGGAATGCAGCGAAAGCGGAATTGATCTCGGTTTTCCACAGGGGAGAGAAGGAAAGGGAAATGGAGCTGGCAGTTCCGATTTGGATCCTGGTCCTCCACAGGTGGGCTGTGTACGGGTCCCTGAGCTGCCATGTTGGCGTCAGTCTGTCAGTGAGGCTGTGGCAGACTCCAGCATCCTTTCCATCCAAGACCACTGTTAAAGCAGAAACTATCCATATGAGTTTAATTTTTCCTCTTCATCTTAATGCTGAACATTTCTTATACTCATGAAAGTAGTGAAAAATATAAAGAGGCCTGTATACTAGAAACCAGTTTCAACACTATCTTGTTTTCTCTTGAAAAGCACAAAACAAACAAAGCAAAATAAAAAAGCCCACAATATATTATTCTATTGTTTTACTTTTTATTTATGTGTGTGTGAATATGTGTGTGTTCTTGTGTGTATGCTTCTTGTATATGTGTGTTCTTGTGTGTGTGTTCCTTCTGTTTATGTGTGTGTGTGTGTGTGTCTGTGTCTGTGTCTGTATATGTGTGTGTATTAGCCTCTGGCATTGTTCCTCAAAAACTAGCCACTTTGTGCTTTGAGACAGGGTTTCTCATTGACCTAAAGCTCTCTGAGTAGGCGAGGTGGGCTGGTTGTTGAGTCTTAGGAATCCAGCTGTCTCTAACTCTCCAGATTTGGATTATAAGCACACACCACCATACCTGACTTTTTTACATAGGCTATGGATAAACTCAATTCCACTCTTTATACTCATACAACAAGTACCTGGGTCACTGAATTCCCTGACTGTTTTACTTTTTTTAAGTGATTAATAAAATCCTATACATTTTAGTATGTACATTTTAAAATTTATACATTAAGGAATAGTTAATCAGAGTAAAGAACAAATGCTTCTTTTACATAGCTCTTATGTTTGTGGTGAGAATATTTAAATCTACTAGCAGCATTTTTAAGGATATTATGTTGCTATTAAGATGTCTCGAATGCATTTCTCTTGTCTAGATGACATATTTGTCTGCTTTGGCCGGTGTCGCCTTCCACCGCCACCCTCACCACTCGAGCTGCTGACAACCGCCATTCAGCTTGTAACTCCTTCCTCCCATCTGCTCCCAGGACGCTTGGTTTTATTTCTCAAGACAAAGTCTCACTATGTATCGATAGCCAACCACAATATATAGATGAGGCTGTCCTTGCTGCCACTGCCTCCTGAGTACTGAGATTAAAGGTTTGAGTCACCACATATTATTATTATTTTTTTAAGATAGGGTCTCATATTTCCCAAACTGACCATTAGCTTACTATGTGGCAGAGGGTCACCGTGAGCTCCCGTGATTTCTGGAATTATAACTATGTGCCACTATGGCTGACTATTGTTTTAATTGTACAATGTGAGGAATGCAATAAGAACATCTCCACACATGCACATAGGTACATCAGTCAAATGCAAGCCTTCTGTGCTACTTAGTATTTTGCCAGTTTACGTAATTCAAGGTCATCTGGGAGGAAGGAACAGAGACTGAGTGGCCTGTAGGTGAGTCTGTGGAACTTTTCCTAATTACTGGTTAATGTGGGGAGAACAAGCTAGTGTGGTGATAGTGCCCATGGGCAGGCTGTATAAAAATGAAAGCTGAACAAGCCATGGAAAGCAAGCCAGTGAACAGCATTTCTCCACGGTTTTGCTTCAGCTCCTGCTCCCGTGTTCCTGCCTTGAGTTCTTTCCCTGACTTCTCTCGATGAACTGTAATTTCCAAGCTGAAATAAGTACTTTTGTCTCCATGTTGTTTTTTTTTTCAGTGTTTATCACAGCAACAGAAACAAACAAACAAACTAGGGCAGAAATTGGTACTGAAAGTTGGGTATTTGTGTGCTGAACCTAAACATGTGCTTGGAAGACTTTGGACCTTTGGATTAGAAAAGCAATTGCATACTGTAAGCAGAATTTAAAAGGCTGTTTTTGCAGAAGCCTGGGAAATAATAGTACTAAGCACAATGCAAGATGACAGATGGCCAGCTCAATAAATTTTAGAGAGAAACTGTGTTAAATGTCACCACTATGATATTTTGGCAAGGAATCTGCCTGCTTTCTGCCTATACCTTGAGAACTTGCCTAAAGTTAAGTTAAAAAGTTGTGGACTAATTTCAAGACGGTATAATGTTCAGTCTGTGGTTTGGTTATTGTCGATAGTGCTTGTGCAGGTCTGCACTGAAAAAAGAGCGTAAAGAAATACGAGATATAGTTTGGAGAGAAACTGTGTGCTAGAAAGCTCAGTGTTACTGACAATGCAGTACTGAAAGGAAAGAGAGGCTGTAATTGCTAAGGGCAGCATTAAGGACAGGGTTGCTCTGCACCAGGAAAAGGGAAGGATACCCTAAGAACAAGACCCTGTCCAGCTAAGACTTCAACTTGTGAAAGGAAACCAAAACACCGGAGTTAGACTAGACATGGAGCTACAGGATTCTAGTCTTACTTTGGTCCAGCATTTCCTTACCATACCTCCTTTCCATCTTTTGGAATGGTAATGAATATTATGTGCCAGTATATGTCAGAGATATGTAATTGTTTTTTTATTTTATAGGAAATTTTCAATTTAGAGATGGTCTTGAGTCTCAGAAGAAATTTTGGACTTTCGAACTGTGTTAAGACTTTGAAAAACTAGGGAAACTTATGAAGTTGAGCGGAGACGCATTTGTATTGTGATGTGGCCGCTAGTCTTTGGGAGGACAGAGAGAGGATGGTGGCAGTTTGAATACGTAGTGTTCCCCTTAGGGTATTTGGACACATTGTCCCCAGTTGGTGTTGTTTGGGAAGGTTTATGAGGAGCAGTGTAATGGGGGCAGGCTTTACGAGTTTAAAGGTCCACGGCCTGGGTTAGAACAGGGTGGTGGTGGGGTGGGGAGGTGTTAACTGGAACCATGCTGTGCCGAGTCAGCCCCACCCTTCACTGGCCCTGGGATGGTTAGCCTTGTCCCTTGCTGGATACTGCAGCCTGTGAGCTGGTCCTACCCCTCAGGGTAGAGAATCACACTACAGCAGGTGGGCTGATCCTGAAGGCATGATGGCACGAGAGCTGACTACCCACCCCACTCACCTTGTCTGCACGTGGTGGTGTGGGTGAGGGAAAGATGGCCTGCCCTTGTACCTGTGGCAGGTGAGAGAGATGGCCCCAGGGAAAGAACTAGCCCTGCCTTACACCAGCACACTGGAGAGCCACTGGGCCCTGCATCCCACCCGGGCAACACAGCAGAGCTGCCCTTGTTGTCGGATGCAGGTGAGCCACCCCAGGGGACAGGAGAGCAGGAGAGCAGGAGAGCAGGAGAGCAGACTCTAACACCCCCTATAGCAATCAGGAGAAAGGGCCCAGCACCTTGCCTGGGCAAAACAGTAGAGCTGGCTCTGGTGATGTGAATGAGGCAGACCATGATCTGAGGGCCAGAGAGCAGGATAACTGTCCCCTCCTTGCTGTAGGCTTCACTGGGTGAGCTAGCAGAGGGGAAAGCTATTGAGTTTACCAAAGGCAGCTGCTACCGAGGCCCAGAACCAAGGCTATGAATTGGCTCACCCGAACATCCACCATGTTTATGAACTGTTGGAGCATGTGAAGGGGAGGAACCTACAGCTCCAAAGCAGCAGGATCCCCATGACACAGGACAACAGGGTGTCCAGGAGGAGTCCCAGTGAGAGTCCATTATTGATGGTGTAGCAGAAACCAGGAGGCAGACTTGCAAATAAAGATGAATGGGCTAAAGGGTAAACTGTGTGACTCAACAGACCACACCACAGCTTCCACAAGGTTCGTCTGGTTTGGTTTTGTTTTATTTCTTTGTTTCGTTTGTGTTTTTTTTTTTGTTTTTTGTTTTTTGTTTTGGTTTTTCGAGACAGGGTTTCTCTGTGGCTTTGGATGCTGTCCTGGAACTCACTTTGTAGACCAGGCTGGCCTCGAACTCACAGAGATCCGCCTGCCTCTGCCTCCTGAGTGCTGGGATTAAAGGCGTGCGCCACCACCGCCCGGCTCGTTTGGTTTTTGACTTTGCTTTTAAATTTGGCAGGGGGCTGGGAGGAGGTGGGGGGTGGTTGCAAGGACAGAGGGCAGATTCCAGGAGATGGAGGGATGAGTGAAGTAGGATCCTAATGCATGATGTGAAATTCACAAAGAATCAAAGAAAGTTAAAAGAGTTGAAAGCCATAGATCACTTCCATTTCACTCTCTCTGCTTGGTGCTTGAGGTTCAAGGATTGAACTCAACTTCTGTCTCTGACTGTGATGCCTGCCTGCCGCCATGCCTGTCTGCCGTAATTGGACTCTTTTCTCTGATATCATGAACCAAAATAAACTCTTCCTTCTGTAAATTGCCTTGGTGTTTTGTCACAACAACAGAAAAGTAACCAATACATACTCTGTTACCCTTTCTTCTTCCTTCCAAATCCTAGATATTGTTTTATTTTACCAATTCTAGCTTCAAATGCATCTTCACTTCATACTTAATGACAGAGAAAATAAAACTATCATGCCATTGTCTCATCTAACAAAATTGAAGACTGTCCTCTAGAGAATCTCTCAATAGTATCTAACATTCATATAATCAAAGTTTCTGATAGTCTCAAGGATGTCTTCTTTTATTAATTTTTTTCAACACAGGATCTCTCTACGTATCTCATGCTGGCCTAGAACTTAATATGTAGGCCAGGCTGGCCTCATCTCACAAAGATACATCTGCATTTGCCTCCCAAATGCTGGGGGTAAAGGTGTGAACCACTGCACCCAGCAGGAAGGTCTGTTCTTACCCTGTAGTCCAGGTTGGACATGTAGCTTAAGCTAGCCTAGCACTTCTCCTGCCTCAACTTCTTAAGTGCTGGTGGAAGCTACCACACCCCACTCCAAAGGCGTCTTCTTTGTTCGAGATGGGATAGAGATAAAGTCCATACACCTATCTGGTTCTTGTGTTCCGTTCATGCTTAGCATTTTTCTTCTGATGCTGCTGATCTGTGAGATGAAAGAGGTTGTTTGCCCAGAAGCAGATCCCACATTTGTGGTTGAGCTAATTGCTGCTTGTGTTGTTATTTATTCTCTATATTTCTTTTAAAATAGGTACAGGGACCCATCTAGATCAGATCTGAGTTCAGTTTTTTGGCTCTAGGCAGGGTCCTGTGTGAAGTCTTGTTGCCTATTTTTTTCCTTTTTGTTCCTTTATGTGTATATGAAGGACATGCATGTGCATTTTTGTGTTCACAAGTGTGAGGTGCACAGGTGTTTGTGGGTGCATGATAGAGGGAGGGATTGCCACTGTAGAGCGCTAAAGTTGATGTCAGCTATTTTCCTTGATTACTCTTCCACCTTATTCTTTAAGACAGGTTCTTTTAGTCGATCCCAGAGCTCATTGATAAGTCCAGTCTCTCTAGCCAGCCTCCTCTGGGGATTCCCCATCTCTGCCTTCTAAGGCTGGAATTACAGGCCGGCTACCACATCCTCCCAGCATTATGTGGGTTCTGGGGATCCAAGGTCCAATCCTCTTGCCAAGTGCTGTAGCTGAATGCTTTTCTCTGTCCCACTGGCCACCAAGGACAGGTTTCTCTCCCATTCTCAGATCCCTGCAGCTGCTTATGACATAATCACTCAAAAGCTAATATTAAATATAATTGTTTAGCGAATGGCTCGGGCTTATTACTGGCTAGCTCTCTCTTATAAATTAACCCATTTTTAATAATTTGTGTATCGTCGCATGCCGTGGCTTACCGGTAATGTTCTGGCATCTTACTTGTTTGGTTGCTACACGGCATCTCCCTGACTCCACACTTTCTTTCTCTGTTTGGATTTCTTTCTTAACTATATCCTGCCGTGCCATTGGCCAAACAACTTTGTTCATCAGCAAATAAAAGCAACAGCAACACATATTTGCAGCATACAGAAGGACATCCACATCAATGTCTGAGCTGTCTCCCCAGCCCCTTGTGGGGAATTTTAATAATTCTGAGGCTGAGTCTGGGTTCAGGAATTTTAATAATTCTGAGGCTGAGTCTGCATTCAGGTACTATCAAGAGTATCCCTGTATTACAAGCGAACTCAATTTTATCTGCATTTTTTTTGTTAGTCTGTGTGCTAACAGATCTGTCAAATATTTTTAAATGTAAATCTTTTTTTTAAACATTTTTTTAAAATTTTATTTTCCAGTTTAAATTTAGATAAGAATCAAGGTTGCTTCACAAGTCAGTTCCAGGTCCCTCTCCCACTCCCTCCCTTCCTCCCATGCCCTCCCCCCCCCCCGTTATCCCCTCATTTCTCCAGGGAGGGTGAGGCCCTCCATGGGGGTGTGCATAGTGTGTCATTTCATATAGGGCAGGGCCTAGACCCTTCCCCAAGAGTTCAGGGTGAGAGTGCACCTCACATTGTTCTATGGAAATGTAAATCTTTTTATCCCATTCTCTTTAATCTTTTTCAGCCTTTTCCTATTTTCTAAGGCAAATACTTATTTCCTCCCTCTCACGCTACCACAATGTTGAAGACAATGAGAAGCTATATACTCTACAGAAACCTCTAACGTGTAGGAGGACATTTGATTGGGTGTCAGGACTGGGCACTGCTCATGACAGCAATTAATACAAATGAACTAGGCCTGGATATTTGTAAGCCTCTTGGTTGAAATTCTTAAAAGTAACTGAGAATCTATGCATGGGCAGATTATGTAAATGAGGACCTCTGAGAAAATGATAAATAACGTTCTCAAAAAAGCAGCTAAAAATTTTGTTGTTATTGTTAATGATTTTGAAGAATCTTTTTACTCAACGGGCACACTTGCTGCTTCTTGCTCCTCCACATCCAGACAGGAACACTCTAGGGGACAGGAGCTTGCAGAAGGCAGGGCTGGCTGGGCAGAAGCTGGTGTCGCTGGAGAGCCTTGCTGATTTCACATGCGGTGAAGGGCATGCCATGGAGTTGTGCCCTTGCCTTGGCTTTATTGTGATTTAGAGCGGGGATGTGACAAGCACCACATACTGTAGAGAAGGCAGAACGAACCTGTCAGAATTATTTCTAGTCCTCTGTGGTTACAATGGGTCTTACACAAATTCGTGTGCTTCCAGTCCCCTGTGGAAATCTGACACGAGCAGCTCTACTCCTTAATTAGTGTGTGACTTTGTGTGAGGTGTGAAAGCTCCCCAGCCACACCTGCTGCCCCTCATGTGGGGCTCAAGGAGCTTGCTTGGGTTTAGGGCTAGGCTGAGGAGCCACAGCTCTTGGAGATTAAGGAGAACTACCCATATAAAGAGTGTTGCTTTTGTCCCTGATTCCACCAAATGTTGGAGTTTAAAAGGCTTTGGATTCCCCAGCCCGTGCCTGTGACATAGGGCAGACCCTCTGTAGGTCTTACAGGTGTACAGGATCCAACCTTGTTGCCTTCTCTAGATCTTTTATTCAGTTCATTCCAAACTTCACCTGGGCCTGCTTTCCCATCTCCCTGTCGTCGCCATGTTCTCTTCCTGGTTTAGATCACTGAGCCTCGTCTCCTCCTTTTTGCAAGCACAGCCCCAATCATTCTGTCAAATATCTCCTCGTCTAGAAAGCTTTGTCTAATCTCAAACCACAGGGAACTAACTGCCAGGGCTCTCTCCGCTCATCCTGTCATTCTGTCTGTTTAGCAGGCTTACATTAAACTTTAATTATTTGAAAGCAGGAATCGTAATCCTTATAGCTCAAAGTCCTCTCAATATACAGCACAGTCAGTACTCTGTTTGTTTGGTGCAAAGATAAGTAAGACACTAAGCACCCAACTTTATTTTTAGCAACAGATGTCTTCCTTCTCTAGTTTATCCCTCTCCTCTTCTCCTCCCTTCCCTTCCCCTCCTCGCCCTCCCCCTTCTCCTCTCCTCTCGTTTGATTGGTTTTCTTTTTTGTGTGTGGTGCCTAACCTAACTTAACCTAAGGCCTTGAGGCTGCTGCACCCCGGCTCTGCTGCTGAGCGTTGCAGCCCCAGCCTCTGCAGCTGATGTTTCACACCTTGGAATGATCACCTCATTTCCTGTGGCGTGCGGTTCTGCGCTTTTTCACGGACACATGCATTCTGTTCCACTGTTGGTAGACCAGGGACCCAGTCTCTGCGGGGTTAGCCATCTGTTGCTGTGTAATGAATTATTACCAAAAGTTAGCAACTTAAAACAACAGCAAATTCTGTCTTGCAGTTTCCACGGATCAGAAATCCAGGTGCCACAAAGCTGGTGGTTCTGCCTTGGTGTCACTAAGGTCCCTGTAGTCAAGTGACTGGTTAGGACTGTAGTCACCTGAGAGCTTGACTGAGACTGGAAAGTGACTCACGGGCATGGGTGCTGGCTGGACACCCCAGTTCTCTACCATGTCCACTTTCCCATAGCTTTGCAAATATCTAAACATGGAATCTGGCTAGGGGTGGGGCGAGGTAGAGCAGAGGTAGAGGGAAGAGGGAGGGGGAGAGGGCGGAGGGGAAGTGAGGGATGGAGGGGGAGAAAGAGGAGGAGGAAGGCATAGAGGGAGAAAGAGAATCACCTAATCTCATCATCTGTCGTGTCTTCTCTCTCTGCTTGTTCTAAGCCGTGACTCACTGTTCTAAGTGCTTTTCTTGTATTATCTCATTTGGTCTAATAAGACTCTGAGGAGTTGTCTCATATCAGACGGTGAAATATATCCCAAAGCTAGATTTAGCTATGCTCTCTCTCTCTCTCTCTCTCTCTCTCTCTCTCTCTCTCTCTCTCTCTCTCTCTCTCTCTCTCTCTCTCTCTCGAGACAGGGTTTCTCTGTGTAGCTCCGTAGACCAGGCTGACCCCAAACTCACAGAGATCCACCTGTCTCTGCCTCTCTGCCTCCGAAGTGCTGGGATTAAAAGTGTGTATCACCACTGCCCGGCTCACTATGATCTCTTTTTAAAAGACCTGTATCCCATGTATCCTATATTCCTACATGCCTTTAGCATGTAGACTTTTTGAGGACATCCATTGGAGCCAAAGTAATGACTTTGGGTTTGGTGCCTTTTCACTGTAAGTGAATGACACAGTGAGAGTAATTTATACCCTGGGAGAATTTGAGGCCATATGCACGAGTCTATTTATATGTGCATGAATATACATGTGTGGCTGCTGTAATAAATGAAAATCACGGGCTACATACTGTCCAACATCTGTAAGAATACAGGGAAAAGAAGCTAAACTTAATAATTTGGGGGGCATAAACTTAATTATCAGGGTGTTTGTTCAAACCTAGTAGAAATTACCTTTATCTATTCCATTTTATTTAGGGAACTGTGCCATGTGCCTGGAGTTTATGTTTGAGGGTCTTCTCTTTGCTCTCCCACAGACATAATTGTTTTGGGAAGCCGATAGTACTTCTATGTGTTAAGTACTATTCTATGTTTATTCATATAGTTAACCCTTTATTAAACGTTCTGTGCATACTACTGTTATGTAAGAAGGCACCTGGCCTCCTTTTATTGATGAAGAACTGAGTTTCAGAAAAGTGACAGAACTCGTCAAGGTCACCTGGCCGGTGAGTGACAGTCAGGGTTTGGCCACTCGAAGCCTGCCTCCTGTGTCTTCTGCTTAAGTTCTTCATCAGCCACCTGTTGCTACGGCTTAGATTTCAAATGTCCACAAAAGGATGCAGACTGAAGGCCTGAGCAACTGTGGCACTCCTGGGAGATAACGGAGCCTTTAGGGCCCGTGGTCTTATGGGCGGAAGTCAGGCCTTAAGGGTATGACCTTGAAAACGATAGTGGGACCCTGGCTCCCTTCTCTCTGCCCTTGGCCACCCAGAGGTGAGCAGCTGCTTCCATGTGTTCCTACTACAATATTCAGACTCCCCACAGGCCGCAAACAGCAGAGCCAACTGACGACAGCCGGAAGCCACCATGCCCAAACAGGCCTTTCCGCCTTTGCGGTTTCCGGGTATCTAGTCCTAGCAATGGCTTCTTGTTGTAGTGTGCTTTCTTTTGCTGAGATAAAACTCCACAACCAAAACTTGCTAGGCAAGGGAGAGGGAAAGGCTTTATTTAATCTTACACTTCCATCTCAGAGTTCTTCACTCAGGGAAGTCAGGGCCTGAGGCAAGAGCCGTGGAAGAATGCAGCTTACTTGGTTGCTTCTAGGCTCACATTCCAGTTACATTTCTCAAACAACCCAGGATTGCCTGCCCAGGGGTTTTGCCTTCCGCAGTTAGATAGCCCTTCCTCCATCAATTAAAAAATCAAGAAAATGCTCCACAGACAAGCCCATGGGCCAATCTGTTAAATTCTTCATTGGGTTCCATCTTTCTGTCTTTCTAGCTTGTGCCACAGTATCAAAAACTAACCAGCACGCTGATGGCTGACTCCTCCCCCACTTGTTCAGGTCATGAAGATGAAGCCTGCAGCTCTGCAGGTATGATGCAATCATGGAGAAAATGGGCTGTGACACACTATTGATTTTTGTTGAATAAAAATATCCTTCTCTCCTTTTATACCGGGAAATTCTCATCCTCTCCGATCGGTGTTTATGTAGTTCTCATACTGTAGGAGGAGGGAGAAAAGTACCTCTGGAGGGGTGGCTTGAAGGTGCAATCCACTTCTGGTTACAGTCTGGGCTCCCTGCTTCCTGATCCAACAAATACAAAGGCCACAATGGAGGCTCCCAGCACAGACCGGGAGGTGTACACTCCATCATGATGAGAACATGATCAAAATTAAAACCTTCCTTTCAAG
This sequence comes from Mesocricetus auratus, assembly GCF_017639785.1. Taxonomy (NCBI): domain Eukaryota; kingdom Metazoa; phylum Chordata; class Mammalia; order Rodentia; family Cricetidae; genus Mesocricetus; species Mesocricetus auratus. The sequence goes on from NW_024429199.1 coordinate 4,501,526, forward strand.
TGTGTTTGTCAGGTGTTTTGTTACAGTGATAAGAAAAATGGCTACGTGTGTGTGTATGTGTGTGTGTGAATTTTCTTAATCTTATACCTGCTTAGGCAATGTTATTTGGCTGTTCTACCTGTCAACCTTCAGGCTTTTAAAATGGCATTATTATAGAGTAAAATGCACATTTAAAAATGCTTAATGTTTTAACCATTTTTAAGTTTCAACTTGAGTAACATGAAGTTGAGCATACTTATCTAAATGTTCAGAATCTGAAACTCTATTGGTTTTGAGAAATGATAGGACTCTACAAGGGGAATAGCCCACAGCTGACTTCATGTGACAGCTGACAGTCAAACTGCAGACACAATACAAATATGGTATAAACTTTCCTACAGGCTCTGTGTGTAAGGTGTAGATAACACAAAGGAATTCTGTGTTTAGACTTATCCCCCAAATAGCTCATTAGGTATATGTGAATTTTACCAAATCTGGAATCCCACTGTTGTAGTGTCAAGCGCTGGATAACAAATAATGTTTGGCCTGTGCTTTTTTCCCCAAATTTGTCCAGAGTATTCTTGTTTAATGTAGTTTGTCTTATTTCAGTATTTTCATGTCCACTATAATTTCTCAAACATACTTTCACTTCTACATACTAAGCTCAACGTCTTCTCTGTGTTTACCCATGAGCTATGACCCCCCTGCTGGCCCTAGAGCTCCTGCATCATGAGGACTCAGGCCAGGTCCCAGCACAGCCTGTATACACTGGCAAAGCAGGACCACAAACTATGCTAGGTAAGGGATTGGCTCTCAGCCAGCAAATGGGAGGGACAAAGGCTGCTTAGAGTTGTGTGGTTTTGAGAAAATTGCATCTCCGTGGCTTCCTGGGGGTTTAAGGAAAAGCAACATCTCATCTAGGGATCTGGGGAGAAGATTTAACATAGACTATTTGGGAAGAGAAGAAATTTACTTTCCAGAAGAGATAATCCAGTGATAGTGCTGCTGGAAAAGGAAGGTGCAGCTGGAATCGCACATTTCATACTGAAGTGACAGGACTGGAGTAAAGTGCTTAACCAGCCTGGCACAGAGTGAGCTTTTAGCAAGCACTTGCAATAACTGGCATGGATTATGGTGTAAAATCCACTCTATTACGTACGACATGTGAGTTTGGGAATCTGCTTGTCATGCTTTGAAAGTCCAGCATTGCGCACTTATTTGGGGGCCTTCTTTCTTTGTTATCATTGTTGTGTGCAAGAATGCTCCCATTAAAATAGCTCAGGCAGATAAGTGGACATGTGGGTGGAGTGCTGGGTCTGAAGACGAGATTTGCTGTAGAAGCCCTGCCATGGGTATATAAAAACAAAAGCAAAATCAGGTCGGGGGGTAGCCCATCTATGATGCTCAGCAGTTTGTTTGCATTTGGTGCTTTTAAACTCACAAAAAGACTTTATTATAAAACCAACACTGGCCCATTACAAAATAGCTAAAGGTACAGATGAATAAAAGAAATAAGGCATTACTGTCCCTAAAACCCATGACTGTTGACACCTATTGATTTTGTCTTTCCCCTGGCTTCTTTCTCAGGGCAATGTGGCTCTTTTGCCGCATGTAGCTTTGCTGCAACTGTCAATCACAGTGACCTAGTCGGGAAAGCAGACTGTCTCCTGAAGATCCGGATCTGAGTGTGCCAGAAGCAGGGCACACAGAGACTGGAGGCACCAACCGAACTGGCTTTTATTAGACACAGCTTAAGACCGAGTGCTCTTGTTTCTGGATGCCCCACCCACTTTGTTTCTCTCTTTCCAAAGACTGATTGTTCAGGGTTCCTTCTTTTCTCTGAGCTATTTGAAGTCCTTCCAGAAAATTCTTCCTCTCCCTCCAAGTTTGCCAGCATTGGTTTTTATTGAAACCTAGCTGTTAGCAACCCTGGCTTAACTACTTCCATTCTTGATCTTGTGGTTCAGAACACAGTGTCAGCAAATGATGCCCATACATGCAAAACTAAATCTGTGTCAGGAAATAGAGTTTTGATGTTTCCAACAGTTTCAGAGTGTCCCGTCATATTGTCTGAGTTGTTTTTAATGCATAGGGAGTTTAGGATAGTAAAGAATAGGTAAGGGGTGGGTGCACAGGTGGCTCATTGCAGGTGAATTCTGGAGTGAGTTAGGACAAGTGTTAGCAGGAAGGAAGGACATACTCTCCGTGTGGGGAATTGTCTCTGGAAGAAACATTAGTGGAGAGTAGAGAGCATTCGAGTTGTTTCAAGAGAGTACTGCTTCGGGCACCATATCTTCTTCTTCTTCTTCTTCTTCTTCTTCTTCTTCTTCTTCTTCTTCTTCTTCTTCTTCTTCTTCTTCTTCTTCTTCTTCTTCTTCTTCTTCCTCTTCCCCTTCCCCTTCCCCTTCCCCTTCCCCTTCCCCTTCCCCTTCCCCTTCCCCTTCCCCTTCCCCTTCCCCTTCCCTTCCCCTTCCCCTTCCCCTTCCCCTTCCCCTTCCCCTTCTCCTTCTCCTTCTCCTTCTCCTTCTTCTTCTTCTTCTTCTTCTTCTTCTTATTCTTATTCTTATTCTCTCTCTCTCTCTCTCTCTCTCTCTCTCTCTTTCTGATTTTCCTGGTAAACACTACACAAAGTGAATACTTGATAAATACACAGAGCAGTATGTATGTGTTCCCTTCCAGTGATAAATGTGTGTTCCTTTCCAGTGATAAAGACACCCAGAAGCATGTGTTCCCTTCCAGTGATAAAGACACTATTGCTGACTTGAAGATGAAAGGTCTGTGTGAGAAGAAACTCCAGTGACCTCTGGAAGCTGATGGAGGACTCACTGACATCCAGGGAGGAATAAGGACCTCAGGCAGACTGACACTTACAAGATGCAGCTGACAATTGAGTAAGTTTGCGAGGAGTTTGGTTTAGTTTTCAGAGAAGAACTCAGCATGGTAGACACTTTGGGGGACACTGCTGTTGAGAACTCAGTTGAGCCATGCTAGGCTGTTGACTTCTATAACTGTGAGACTATAAGTCACATTGCTTTAAACCACTGCCTCTGCAGTAATTGTTGATTGCAGATTTAGCTGCTTTTGTATCATTGTGACCCAAACACCTGCCAAAGACACGTGGATGGGAGTCAGGGTTCATTTGGGCTTACAATTTCAGAAGGTTGCATCCATCAAGGCTGGGATGGTGGAGAAGAACAGAGAGGAGAAGTTGACAAGGTGGAGAGGATGCAGACAATGCCACAGGAAGTAACTAGGAATCCTATACACACGAGGACCCAGTATCTTGACCTAGTTTCCACAGCTCTTCCCCATGTCCCTCGTTTCCAGAACCTCCCCAAATAGAGCTACCAGCTGGGTACCAGGTTCCGTGACCTGCATGACTTTAGACTTGACAGGGGATAATGAAGCAAAGAACAGAGACACATCCAGAAAAGCTGGGAGCGGGTGGGCCGTGTGAAGATGCAGGAGCAGACAGGAAACTCAGTGTGTTTATCATACGCCACTGAATGAGGAGGCAGGTTGGTTGTATTCGGCTGAATGGGGTCCTGCTAGCTATCTCTGCTGGAGGTCTCTGTACAGAAGAAGCTTCAGGTTGCAGTCATCTGGAAGGAGGAAGCTGTGGCTGATAGATTTTGCATACATTGGTTTTAGATAAAGGTCAATCATTCTTAACATCTGTACTTGGACCAGAAGAGAGCTTCCCCATTCCTCTGAGGCTGACCCAGGAAGGCCTTATATTCCCTTGGGTCTGAGGCATTGGGATCCTGGATGTGGCTGTGTTGCATTTCAGCAATACGCATCCCCTCAGAAATTCATCAGCTCCCTACAACCAAGTGTTCAAAATGTGAGCCTGTCGGATATCTGTGAACTTGAGGCCAGCATGGTCATCTACAGAGTGAGTTCCAGGTCAGCCCCTGTCTCTGAAAAACAAACAAATAAGCCAACCAACACACCCAATAATATTGATGATGATGGTGATGATGATGATGATAGCTCATGGAGAGCATTTCAAGTTCAAACCATTAAAGCAGCAGGTGAAAACCTGTGGCAGCAGGAATGTATTAAGAAGACAAGGATGTCTCCTGCCTCACAGCTGCCTTGCTTCCTTCCCATCCATCTGGTGGTTCCAAGTACCTTCCAGTGACGCCCCTCTTCCTGCTAGGCTAGCAGATCTGTCCTTTGTTGCTTAGACAGGAAGAGCTTCATATAAGCATGTGGACTTGGTACAGCAGGGACTTTTGTCTAGTTCTGGTACCTGGGAGTATGGCTCTGTGAAGACTTTTCAGGGCTTCAATAAGCTTCTGGAGGTCTTAAAATCTTAGGCAATTTGAAGATCATTGGAAAAATGCCTACAATTGTTATTTACGATTTAAAATGGCATTAAAACCATGTTTAGAAGTGGTGACAATTTCAAATTTGGCTCACAGATCTGCCTATCAATTACCTCCAGTCTGCTTTGTTCACAAATAGAACTCCATTGCTGTTGGCTTGTTGGGTTAGGGCACACACTCTGAAGCTCTCTGGAAGCCAGATTTGTTTATCCTGGGTGAAGAGCTAGGTAAGGCCAGAGCATGGTCAGGCAGTTGTGGGCTTAGAAAGATGCCCAACTGTTCTCCCTACCCCCACCCAGCTCCAGCTGGCTGCCTGCAGAGTGTGCAGGCCCCAGCAGAGACCCTGCCAAGCTGGCCCACGGCCAGGCAGGGGGAGGGAACGAAATGACGGAGATGTCCAGGTGCAGACAGCTGGCTTGGCAGTAAAGGGGCTGATTGACACAGAGGAAGAGGAGGGGTGAGCCTCAGGCACCCACCGGACCCTGGGAACCAGCCTGGGCCTAGACTCTCACTCTGCATCTGGAGGGTCTCCCCATGGGAGGAGAGGGTGGCACCCCTCAGGCCCGCACTCACTTTGATGCCCCAGGCTGGGCCTGGGAGAGAAACAGAAGCAGGGCGAGAGCAAGCTGGAAGACACCTCCTTCCTTTGTCACCTGTGCGTTTGTGCTTACTTGACAGGAGGAAAACAAGACCGGCTCCTACAGACCGGCTCTCCAGATGTTCCTGTGGGTGCCACAGATTATTGCAGTCTTCTCTATGAAACCCTGTTCCTGGTGCAGAAAGCACAGCCAGGTTAGTTACAGACAGGGAAATACAGTCTTCTGTGTAGTCGGTGGAGAAGGGAAGTGAATGGGACCAAGGATGAGGGTTGGGGTAGGCAGGATGGGGACGGGTGGGGACAGGGACACGAACAGCCAGATCCTGGACATTTTTCAGAAGGCTTGCCCCTGAAGGGAAGAGTACGAAACCCCAGGTTGCTTTGGTGCCCACAATATTGGGGAAGTGGCAGGCCCAGCCGGCCAGCCCAAGTGGCAGCCTAGCTGATGTGATGGCAGCCCAGCCACACACACAGCTGGATGGATTTGGATAGGAACCCAGCAAGCTGATCCCACTTGGCTTTTGGTATTTTATTTTCCTTCCCTCCTAACCAGTCTCTTTGGAGCTTAGCGTGTCCATTTATAGTGTTTCTTTACAACGGGAAAGAAGTAATAAATTGGCTGGGTTCCTGGCTGGAAGTCCATCTTGGTATTCCATTGACAGAAGAGGCCTTATCTCCCCTTCTCTTTTCCCAAGAGAACCCAGAGATTAGGCTCTTTGCCATTTTTCAGATCTTTCTCCAGGTTTTAAAGCAACCGGATAGCCATCTTCAAGATAAAAGCTACTTTTTTTCTGATGCGTGGAACAAGGAAATAAAAAAATTTAGATGTTTTTCTTGTGCTTATCTACTTACAGTATTTCAACAGTTGTGATTTTTGCTTGTTTGTTTGTTTGGCTGTAACATACTAATTCCAATCACTTTCTTCGTAGAAAGATGAGATTGAATTAATGTTTATGGATCACACAAACTACTTTCTCCTATACCTGCGTTTCCTGCCATCTTTGCTGGAGTCTAGATAAACTCAGCGGTGGCCCTGGTATGGTTTGTTCCTTAGTAAAGGAAACAATGTACTCTTCACGGATGACTTGGGCTGTCCTGCTCTCTGGTACCAGCTGACCTCTCTGTAACATTCACTTGACTGATCACAGACTACCTTTACCCATCTCAAAGGCTGAAGAGGACTTTAGACACCTGGCTGTCTGTGTTCTTTTAGATGGTGTCTCTGGGGGCCAGTTCCTGTGACCCACTAAGTCAACACTGTCATCAGCCCCGGGGCCCTGCCAGGGCGCCAGCCCCTCTTCCTCCTCTCGTTTGAATGCATTTGATTGAGAACAAAGACATCTGTTGAGAGAGGGAGCTTAGTGTGTAAAACTGGTACTTAGGAAACCCCTTTCTTGTCTGTAGTAGCCTAGAAAGACTTGCTTACAAAGGACACCAGTTCTGACATTGTCTTCCACACCGTGGGCTAGAAAAACAGAGGTGGCTGCCGGCTATGCTTTCCAGCAGAAGGAAGGGCGAAAGGAGGGATATATAAAATCCACATCTATTGCTGCTCTGAAGGCTCTCCCTTCTCCCTGCCTCCCCCCAGGGCGGTGGCTGGGTGGTGGGGAAATGTGGGGGAAGAGAAAGGCCTCCAGCGCATGCTCTGCTGCAGGCCCCTGAGGCATCGTTACTGAAGCTGCTTGAGTTACAATCAGGCTGTCTTGGCTCCCTTGTGAATGGAGTCAAGTCCCCAGAGTCCGTGCAAAACCACAACCCTCACCTTAAAGAGGACAAGAGATCATTTATTCTGGAGCCAAATACAAGTGGCCATGGCCTGGGAACACAGAGTTTAAGTTATCCCAAATTCCACGTTTCAATATGGGAAGAGATTGGTGGAGAACAAAAAAAGTCATAAATGTCCTTTCCAAATGGAGTGGTAGAGCTGTTAGGTAGGGAGGGTGGAATGGGAATGTCTTTATTACAAGCCTCAGATGCTGTCTGCTGGCTGTCTTAGGCTTTTGGTAGGTGGGAATGAGGTGTCTGTATCAGTGGTTACAAGATGTTAGGTCACATACAGAGGAGAGTAATAAAGATGGTCCGAGATGATTTGGCTGTGGACTTGTAACATTCTAACTCCCTAGGAAGGTGGTGCTCTGTCTCCCAGTATGTAAAGGGAGTTTCTCTCTCTCTCTCTCTCTCTCTCTCTCTCTCTCTCTCTCTCTCTCTCTCTCTCTCTCTCTCTCTCTCTCTCTCCCTTCCTTCCTTCCTTTTTTTCTTCCTTCCTTCCTCTCCCCCCCCAGATACTTCCCTGGGACCTAAAGCACACCATACACCCATGAGGTTCTACTGAGTGTGGCTCTGAAAATCGTCCCCTCCCATTGGCCTGTCAGTGGCCATCAGAGTTGAAGGCCGTTTGTAAAGCCTGTCCTGAGTTGCAGATGAGATGTTGCAGGTTCATCATGCACTCCTCAGACTGTCCTTTCAGGACTGCTTCTCTGCCACAGGTGGAAGTGAAGGGGAGGACAGGTGGGTGTTCCCAAGTCACCTGCTTTTTGCCTTTCTGCTACCCCTCCCCCCACTGTCACCTTTATTGTTTTTCTTGACACTGGTTTTGGTGGTTTGAATAAGAATTGTCCCCACAGGCTCACATATCTGAGCCATCAAGGAGTGGCACTATTTGAGAAGGATTAGGAGGTGTGGCCTTGTTGGAGGAAGTGTGTCACTGGAGTTGGGCTTTGAGGTTTCAGAAGTTCATGCCAGACCCGGTTCTCTCTTCCTGTGGACTGCGTGTCAGGATGTAGGACTCTCTCTTCCTGTGGACTGCGTGTCAGGACGTGGGACTCTCTCTTCCTGTGGACTGCGTGTCAGGACGTAGGACTCTCTCTTCCTGTGGACTTCGTGTCAGGACGTAGGACTCTTAGCTGTTGCTCTGGAACTTGCCTGCACGCCACCGTGCTCCCACCATGACGATAATGGACTCCATAAACGCTTTACTTGTAAGAGTTGTCTTGGCCATGGTGTCTCTTCAAAGCAATAGAGCAGTGACGAAGACTTCATCATAGTATATATACTAAACCAAATGTGCTATCCAAGAAGCTTTCTTGGAGAATTTGTCTAGTGCATGTATCTGCCCTCTGAGAAAAGGCCCGCCTGGGCACTGGCAAGTGCTGTGTGAGTTAGCATCTATGCACCACCAAGTGCTGATTTCCTGCATGCACGCTTCTCGCACAGGCCTCCTCTGACTGCCCTACTCTAAGAGGGTGGGTTCACCACTCTTGCCCGCTCTGTTTCCTTTTTAATTTTAAAATCACGTCTCTTTATTTACCCATTTATTTATGTGTGAGCATGTGTGTGTTTGTGTGTGTTAGGGTTTTCTGTTGCTGTGAAAAGACGCCAGGACCATGGCAACTCTTATAAGGAAAACATTTAATTGGGGTGGCAGGTTACAGTTTCAGAGGTTCAGTCATCATCATAACAGGGAGCACGGTAGCGTGCAGACAGATGTGGTGCTGGAGAAATAGTTGAGAGTCCTACATCTTTGAGGCAACAGGAAGTCAGCTGACACACTTGGAGGTATCCTGAGCATAGGAGATCTCAAATTCCACTCCCACAGTGACACACTTCCTCCAACAAGGCCACACCTACTCTAACAAAGCCACACCCCCTAAGAATGCCATTTCTATGAACTCATGGAGGCCAATTACATTCAAACTACCACAGTGTGCCAGTGAGCTAGAGGAGGGTTTTCTTTCTCTTTTGTGTGTGTGATCCTGAGTTTTTCTTTTTTTATATATTTAACTTCTTTATTGACTCTTAGAGAGTTTCACATCATGCACCTCAATGCTGCTCACCTCCCGGTCCCCCTACATCCTCCCTCATCCCTGCTGTATACCCCCAACAAAAGGAAACAAATCAAATCAAAGCAAGCAAGAACAAAAACAAAAACCCAGAAGCAAACAAAGCAAAAACCACCACAACAGAAAAATCTTTGCTTCTCTGTCCCTCCTGCCTCTCTAATACCTCTTCATTCATCCTGGTGGCATTGGAGGCTTCACTGTGCCATATAGTATATTGTCCCACCATTATTACTGGTAAATGTTCATTGCATTGAATCACTGATCTGGTTCAAGGCCTCTGGTTTCTGGTACACCCTCATCACTGGATCCTCACTGGACCTCCTCTGGGATAGCCTGTGGCTGCCACAAGGCTTGAAGATCTTGCAGGGTTCATTCCACAGGACCAGTCCCTTCACAGGCAGGTCCTAGATGGGGTAGGTGCTAGGGTGGCCAAGCTGGTCAGTCCAGGTCCTTGGGGCCACCCGACTTGGGCAAGGGTGTAGAATCAGCCCCCCCTACATGTATGCCCTCAGGGTTGGTTCACCCTGGCCTGTGGTGAGGGGTGGGGGCCATCTCACCAGCATGCAGGGACTGGCTGTCTTGCTGGAGTGTCCAAAGAGAGACAAGGCCAGCTTTCCCAGAGCCAGCAAAGTGTGGGGCTGGCTCAGCATGGTCCTCTGATTTCATTTTGCATGGTTCCTAAGGCCTCCTGAGGTGACACAGGCCAAAAACATTCACACAGACCCCAGCTGTAGCTGGACCATGGACCCAGACATGGCTCTTGGCAGCAGCATGAGCCAGGAAGACATCTTGGCTCTGGGTGGAAGGAATGGCTACCCAGGTAGGAATGGGTTCTGGCAGTCGTATGGCCACTGGATACTACCAAGGCCTCAGATTGCATCCCCAACCCCAGGCCTCTATGTGACCTTTGGTGGCATTAAGGACCTGGACTTCTGCACAGACCCCAGTCATGGTAGGACCATGAACCCTGACACAGTCCTCAATAGCAGTGGCAGTATGGCCCTGAGACGCCAACATAGCCCTCGATCTTGATGCCTGCATGGCCTTTGATGGTAGCAGGTGCATCGGACATCAGCACAGACCCTGGCCGCAGTAGGGCCACTGATGCTAACATAGCCCTCAGCTTCAGCTCTGGCCCAGATGTCACTATGCTATTGAGTCACTCAGGTCTGGATGCATCCTGGCCCTCAGACATCAACTGGACTCAGGTGTCTGATCTGACCCTGGGGAGTCTCATGGTGCTTGGTGGCATCAGGAGTCACATCCACCAATCTGGACCCTGGTGGAGGACAATTTCCAGGAGCTAGTTCTCTCCTTCTATCACATTGGGTCCCAGGGAATGACTCAGGTCACCAAGCCTGGCAGCAAATACCCTTACCTCTTGAGCCATCCCACTGGCCCATTTTATTTGTCTTAATTTCACTTCTCACTATATTACGTACTTTGTTATTATCTGACTCCCGGAGGAGAAGATGTCTTCTCTGAGTGAAGGGATTTTAGATCTCTTTTGGTGACGTCTGCATTCCTACTATCTGGTACATGGCAGGTACTCAATAAGCACCCATTGCCTGAAAAAACATTCAGAACTTTGTTTTCCAACTCACCAGTGTCGTCCTGGACCCCTAGTACTGATTAAAGTCAACTCAGGGTGCACATTTCTGCCTAGTTCTGTGTTCTGCGATGTTATGTTGGTGGTCTGAAGGCAGCCACGATGAGCATTTTTGTAAATTTAAATTAGAAACAATCTTATTTTACATACCACTCCCAGTTCCCACTCCCTTCCATCCTCCCATGTGCCCCACTGACTCCCCTGCATCCCATCCCTCTTCTCCTCCCCAGGGAGGGTGAGGCCTTCCATGCGGGATCACCAAAGTCTATCACATCATTTGGGACAGGGCGTAGGCCCTCCCCCATGTGTCTAGGAATGGCGAAATTAGCAAGTCCTGAAATGAGCTCCCTTCCCCCTATTGTTTCCTTGATTGACAAACGTTTATCAGCATCCACTGTTATTGAAACCAAATCACTAGGGGCAGATGTGGTGGCTACATGTGCCTTGTCAAAGAGCTTGTTTCAGAATTTTGTTCCCTTTCCCCATGACTGTTAATGGACTGAAGGCAATGGAAGTGACCACCAGGTCAATTCCAGACTGCCATGGGGGACGACTGGCAACTTTGATTTCCTTCTTATGGGCCACTGGGGATTCCAACAAGAGCTCAGTTCTATAATATGTCGAGGGTGAAATCCTAATGCATCAGGGAGAGTGAGAGGGAATGGAGATGCCAGTGCCGCTGTGAGCAATGAGACAGTGTTATGGAGTCCTAACCGGAGGACTTAGTCAAAGGAAAATACAGATTTGTAGAGATGGAGGAGCAACTGGGGATGAGAAAGAGTAAACACGATTTTCTGACAGAGGGGGATGACTTTGGAAGCCAAAGCTCTAAGCAGATGAAAAGTGACGGAATGGTAGTCAATTCCTAAGAGAAGGCTTAGTTTTAGTTAATGCTATGGATGTTACAAGACTGGGGACTTGGCTCCATCAGTAAAGTGTGTGCTGGGCAAGTGTGAGGACATGAGTTCACATCTCCAGCACCCACATAAAGCAAGCTTGGCAGCACATCCGTAACTCCAGCCTGGAGCACAGGAGAATGCAGGACAGGGAGAGACAGCCGGGTACCTGGAGCTTATTGGCCTGTCAGTGATGGGCAATGTTCTTCTGTATATGTTTGTCTTATTGGTTGATGAATAAAACACTGATTGGCCAGGCAAGATGATAGGTAGGACTAGGAGACAAGGAAGATTCTGGGAAGTGTAGGCAGAGAGGAATCATCATGTGATCCTAGGAAGTGACGTAGCTGGGCAGAAACTGCCACTAGCTAACCATAGAGGCCTGGTGATCTTACAGACAGACAGACAGACAGGAAGTGACGTAGCTGGGCAGAATCAGTATGTGCCTGCATAAAATTGTGGGCTAGAGAACCAATACTAGGTCAACAGTAAAGGCAAAGACAGATTGGGGCAAGAGCGCAGGCAGAGGGAAAGTCAGAAGTATGAGAGCGGTGAACTGGAAATCAACATGGAGGACTAAGAATTGTTGGAGGGGTGGAGTACTTGAGCAAGTGAGAAGAGACAGAACGTAATACTCAAAAGGTAGAGGGTTAAAATGCACACGACACAGGTGTGGCTAGGGCATGGATGGCTAAACTGGGATGAAAAAATGTCGAAAGAAGTTTTTCTGGGGCTGAGGACATGCCAAGTGGTGGAGCGCTTGCCTAGCCTGCATGAAACCCATTTAAAATAAGCGAGGTGGAAGTTACCCATAATCCCAACACTAAAGGGCAGAGGAAGGGTGAATCAGAAGTCCAAGGTCATCCTCAGTTACATAGTGAGTTCAAGGTCAGCCTGGGGTAGATGGCACCCTATCTTAAAAAGGAAGAAGAGGAAGGAGGAGATGTTGCCATTATCTTTGGAATGAGGTAATTGACAAATTGCAAAGCCAGTGTGATCAATGGTGGTTCTTAAGAGATGTTGCAGTTTCCAGGACAACAGACAGAGGTACTGATAGACAGGAGGATGGAAAACTAGGTACCAAAAACTAGCAAAGGAGGAGGCTTGATCCAGATGTCGCAGACAGCATGTAAAAGGGGCCATTGGCGTTTAATTTTAATGCTATGTTCTTAAAAATGAACTTAGATTTTTGCTTTTATGGGGGTGTCACAATGGAGACACACCAGCTGGAGGCCCTAGCATGATGTGTGAGTGAGGAAAACAACCTTTACTTAAAGAGCTACATGGGAAGTTTGTGGTCATCGTTGTTAGTCCCCGAATGAATGGCCCTTTTACAGCCAAGATTTTGAAACTTCTTAGTGTTGATAACTTAAAAGAAAAGAAAAGGAGGTTTGAAGAAAGTTAACATAGATTATCTTAACAGGGTATTATCAGAAGATTGGGCCAAGAAGGAGGAGAGTAAATCTTCAGGTCCTAAGAGGAGCTTTGGTCAGAGATAGCAGAGATAGCATCACAGCTATAATTGTATCTTTGTATGGATGGGTGGATGGAGAGAGAGAGAGAGAGAGAGAGAGAGAGAGAGAGAGAGAGAGAGAGAGAGAGAGAGAGAGAGAGAACATGCCCATGCCTTCCCTTGAAATCAGAAGAACAAAGATTTCTGACTCTTGCAGGCTTTGGGGAAGATAGGTATCATGTGGTCTAGGAGGCCTGTGCTGTGAGTCAGAGGACATGGAGACAGGCACTAGAAAGACAGCAAACTTGTTTTGCAGCTTCAGCGTAAGAGGACTGTCAGTCCCACACAGTATGCTAGCCTGCTTTCACTGATGCAAAAATCACAGCTCCCACTTTGGAAGGAGTAAGAAATGGCTTATTCTGGAGCCAAGCTTGTGTGACCATGTGTGGTGGTTTGAATGAGAACGGCCCTCATAGGCTCACATGTTTGAATACTTGGTCCTCAGTGGGTAGAACTGTGGGAAGGATTAGAAGGCATGGGGCCTTGTTGGAGGAGGTGTGTCATTGGGAGTGGGGTGGGGTTGAGGTCTCAAAATCCCACACTATTCTCTGCTAGCCCTCTCTGCACTATGTCTGTGGATCTCAAGAGCACCGCTACTGCTGCAGTGCCTCTGTTATGAGGTATTCACCAGAGAAGACCACTTGGACATGGTTCAAGCAATAGGAAGTCTTTACAGCCTGCTGGTGACTACTATACTGGGTCTTTGGGACCCCAGTGCAGTCCCAAACCTTTCCCAGGATGAGCTGCTAAGCACAAAATCCATACTCTGGGTTGATACCTCAGTTAGCAAGAACCATTAGCCAGAAACAGAACTACAGAAGTCAAATGGCAAGGTTAGTGCATTAGGGGCTTTCCCAGAACTATGGACTTTGGATTGGGTCTTTGTTCTCCATTTGGCCAGTATTGCTGCTATGTGATGGGTTCATGGCCTGAACCCCATACTTCTACCATGACATTAGGTATACTAAAGCCTGGGGGTCTACTAAGGTCTGGGGGTCTGTTACACCAAGCTGGCCTGCCTGCTGCCCATGCTTCCTGGCATGATGGTCATGGACTCACCTTCTGAAACTGTAAGCCCCAATAAACTCTTTCTTCTATGAGTTGCCTTAAGTCATAATGTCTTATCACAACCATAGGAAAGTAACCAAGGCACCACGGCATGGGAAACAGAGCTAGGTTACCCCAATTTCCTTGTTCTTGTGTAGAAGCACTTTCATAGGATTTTTATGATAGTAGAACAAAGAAAGTCATAAATCAAAGGACTTAAAAAATACGTTGGTGGAACAGAAGAGAAGCAGTTACAGAAAGATGGGAGAACCTGCTATAGGCTGCAGATGCTGTCTGATGACTTGCTTAGCTTTGGGTTTGGTGGAAGCTGGTGGTCTGCTAAGTTAATAGATTCAATAAAGGTTTTTTTTTTTAAATCTACTAATCACAAGTTGTTAGCTCCAACAGAAGTGGGCAAGCAATAACTATTGAGTGGACTAAAGCTATCCTAAGATAATTAGGACCTGAAACATTCCAACCTCTCTGATGGCTGAAGTTATGTCTTAAATTTAAATTACTGTGCTTGAGAGATCCATAAAACAGAAATGCTGATAACCTGTGGGTACCCCTTCTCCAAGAACGGACAACTTACTAGAATACTGGGGACTGTTGTTCATATAAGATAACAAGCTTCCTGTTTTCACTTCTGTAAACAAGCTTGGTTTCCCTGATCACACGTAGGTGAAAGACACAAAGTCAGGAAGTATGTTAGGATGCTTGCTTGCCTCCAATTAGGCATAATTAGGCATAGGTGGGCAATACGTAGCCTTGTGGGATTTTTCTTTCTAAGCATCTGACTAATGTAATTTGTGGCCATTCTCTGAGAAATCCTGGGTATGGATCTGGGCAGTGTCCATCATCCTAGACAATATTTAATAAAATATTTACTTCAAATTTGGCTCACAAAATTGTGGTAGTGGTCTTACTCTCACTGTGTGGGATAACAACTCCACCACTGCAGTCTCAGTCAGTCTTTGCAGACAGTTGTGTGTTGGGATTCCCTCAGAGGTCAGGAGAGGGCATTGGATTCCCCGGAGCTGGGGTGATGGGAGATTGTGAGTCTCCAGGTGTAATCACTGCAGGAAGTGCTATTGACTTCAGTCGTCATTTCTTCAGTCCTTAGCTTTCTTACTCAACGTGAGCTTCATGGTGGCTTGGCCTGGTTTGTGTGTGTGTGTGTGTGTATGTGTGTGTGTGTGTGTGTGTGTGTGTGTGTGTGTGTGTGTGTGTAGGAAGGGAGAGAGAGATCTAGAGGGTCTGTGATCTAACACAGATATGTTATAACACAAAGATAAAAGGTAAGGTAATTTTATTTTGAAGTATAAAAATGACTACACTAAATGTTTTAGCAAAGTTGTTGCTTTTTGGCTTCATTTGTTTTGCAACTTGGGCCCCAGCCACTGAGTCCAGACGTGGAGTGGTGTGCTGCTCATAAGATGTGAATGAAACAAAGACTAGTTAAATTTATAGATAAATCTTATTTCTGGAAAACCCAGTGTATTTTAAAACCATGTGAACATACATTTGGTTCATTTGTGGGGCAGTTAAATTCTAGGTTCTGATAATTATGTGCTATTCCTCACATCATCGGGCAGTCTGGCAGTACCAGACAGTGTCCTGTGTCACTGATCTTTCCAGCACATTCTATCCACTTGGCAGAAGCAAAGCCCCCTCGTTCTGACCATAGCCTTTCATGGTCCCAGTGCCTAATGCCTACCACTGTGTCAGTGTGGTGTCAGTGGAACGGGAGGGAGATCAGGGGCTTTATGACAACAATGGGTTTTCTGTATCAAGACAATAGGTTTCTCTGCCGAAGCAGTAAGCCAGATCAAGCCGAATTGAAAAAGTAAAAGAACAGGTTTACTTGAGCAAAGCAACTCCCAGGTGAGTTCTCAAGTCCCAGAGATTGAGGCAGAAGTCCCAGCCCTTGAACTGAAGCCGGAGGTTGTATAGCCTGTAGGTGAGGGGATGTTGACGTGCTGGGTTTGTGCCCAAGTATGATCAAAAGCTGAGTACTTTCATGGGCACTTGGGCTGCTGGCAACTTCAGGGGAGGAGCTGCCATAGCTGCCAAGAATGCAGAACTGGGCTTTTGGGCACCTTTTGTTTCTTGGAGATTCTCTGAGGGGGCAGGGTTTGGAGAGAGAAGAATGGGACTTTCTGGATAAAGCTTGAGTGAGTTGGAGGTTCCATTCAAACAACAATCCCCATTGGATCCCCGGGCCACCCTGGCAGCCCTGAGAGGTGGGAAGGTGGGAGACTCCAGACAGGAGGCCTCCTTGTTGGACCTTGTCATGACTAGGGATGAGGAGTGAGGCCTGACAGGAGGCCTCTGGGAGAGGGAATTGGGTCAGAGTGTAGCTTCTGGGAAAGCCCCAAGGCAGTTTGCTGTGCTGGGGAGAGGCCTGGGTGTGCTGATCTTAGGGCAAGTCCTCTAGGGACAGAGATGGCAGGGGAGAGGACCATGCCCTTCCTCCACACAGTCCTCCTGTCAGCTTAATGAGGGTGGTGCTGATCTCAAGGAATTGTTAAAGCAGTACCCTGAGAAGCTGGAGATTTGGGTTGTTGTCTTTTTGGTTTAGTATTCATTGCAGAGGTTGTTTGCAAACTTTTTGTTGTGGCTGAAATGCCTCCTGGAGATAATCCTCGAACTCACCTTCCCACCACGGTTTGCCATTGGAGAGGTGCATTTACAAAACTATCTGAAAGTGTGAGCATACTGGTCTCACTGCTATCTCATCAAAATTAATCATCATTTAAACCTTTCCCTCTGACTTTAATCCTCACAAAATTTAATCTCAAGATGACCTTTGAGTTGGGTGTTTATTTTTCTTTGATTTTCAGTAAAAGAGAGAGAGATTTCCCTTGTTTGTTGCTTTTTGTTTGTTGGTCAACTTTGTGCATTTATTTCTCTTTTAAGGTCTCAATGCTTTTGTTGTAAAGTGAGTGAGTCTGTCACACTGCACACTTAGCCACTATTATTACTGATGTGAAACTACCTCCTGTGCTCCACCCCTCCCCGCCCCTACCAGCCAGTCTGTTTTCCTTCCTTAATGACCCCACTTTGGAGGAACAGCTAGGCAGTATTCAATTCATTATTAATGAGGTGCACTCCTCAGGCCGTGGCTCTCAACTTTGGCTACACACTGGAATCAGCAAGAGAGCTTTAAATTCTACCACTGCTTACATTTGGCTTCTGATTTAATTGGCCTGGGCATTGGGGTTTTTAAGCATTCCCTAGGTAGTCCTAACCTACAGCGAAGGCTGAGAATCAAGATTGGTTGTTGGGTTGACCTGAAGTGAGAGGTTCTGGTGGGTAAGTGTGGAAACAGTTCTGTAGGGGTAGAGGTAGTACAAGTTACTGTTGGGTGTGGGAACTGATGGGAAGAGGGGTTCAGGCTTCCTGCTGGTGTCAGCAATTCTTGGCCATCTCTTGGTTCTGCTCAGTGTCTGTGCTGCCTAGATTTATGTCAACTTGTCACAAACTATAGTCACCTGAGAGGAGGGAACCTCAACTGAAAAAATGCCTCCAGACTACAGACAAGCCTGAAGAGCATTTCTTCATTTGTGATCCATGGAGGAAGGTCCAGTCTGTGGTGGGTGATGCTTTCCCTGGGCTGGTGGTCCTGGGTTCTATAAGAAAGAAAAAGGAAGGCTGAGCAAGCTTTGGGGAGTAAGTCAGTAAGCAGCAGCCCTCCATGGCCTCTGCATTAGCTTCGTATGGAAGTATAAGCTGACTTTCTTTGGCGGTGAATAGTTATATGGAAGCATAAGCTGACTTTCTTTGGTGGTGAATAGTTATATGGAAGTATAAGCTGACTTTCTTTGGCGGTGAATAGTTGTATGGAAGTATAAGCTGACTTTCTTTGGTGGTGAATAGTTATATGGAAGTATAAGCTGACTTTCTTTGGTGGTGAATAGTTGTATGGAAGTATAAGCTGAATAAACTCCTTCTTCCCCAAATTACTTTGGTCATGTTGCTTCATTACAGCAATAGAAACCCTAAGCAAGATGGTGTCTTTGGTTTTAGGTTTGTTTTTCTCAACACATTCCAAAACCAGGTTACCTGCTTCTTTTCATTATCAATTCCAACCACATCCTTTCCCTGCATACCCACTGTGGAGCAGAACCTACCTCATCTCACACAACTTT
This sequence comes from Mesocricetus auratus, assembly GCF_017639785.1. Classification (NCBI taxonomy): domain Eukaryota; kingdom Metazoa; phylum Chordata; class Mammalia; order Rodentia; family Cricetidae; genus Mesocricetus; species Mesocricetus auratus. The sequence continues at coordinate 4,519,489 of NW_024429199.1, forward strand.
GCCTGTATCTGCCCAACCCCACGGCCTTTGAAACGAGAATCAGGGAGAAGGCTCTCTCTCAGGATTTAACACAGCCCTCTCTGATTCCCTTTGCTCTTTGTGATTCATATGTTGGAAAGAGAAGTCAGTCTATGTGTCCTGAATGTCTGAGGCTCCCAGTCGCTTTGATGGGATGAAGTTGCTTTAAAGTTAAAACCAACTCTTGGCCGATTTGCTACCTCTGCTTATTGGTAGGATCATACCCGGGTTCCAGATACATTTAAAAATTCTCATATGTGTTCCACAAGCTTATCAGAAAATCCACTTTTTTTTCTGTTTTCACCTTCTCTCTAATATCAGGCCCTGCAACTCATTTAGGGATGGACTTATCTCTGTCTAGAGGACCTCTGTTGCCTGGAGAGCTGCTCTGGTCCACATAAATAACATCCGCATTTGGGAACAAAGCCTCATAATGGATTCTACCATGTAAACTCTGTGCTGAGGAATGGGAAAATGGGAAGGCTTCTAAGGAGGTTATGAGGAAATGAGACCAGGTTGGGTTCTTGGCCAGTCAGATAGATGATGGAGTGATGAGCTAGTCCAGTGCTCATACTGCTCTCTCAAACTGTATCCTAGGTTGGGTGAACAGGGAAGACTCACAGAATGATCAGAAGATGAATGGAAAGAAAAGCTAACCTCTTCACTGTGCACCTAGAAGTCTTAGTCTGCCTCGGACAATAAGTTCCTTGGGGCAGGAACTCTGTCTTAGCTTCTGTGTCTGTGCGATGACCAGTGAGTCTTCAGCAGGTGCATGAGAAATAATGACCAACAGATCCAGAGTCACAGGACTAACTTCTTGGTCCTGCTTCGTTGCTTGTATGCTAGAGTTTCTTGACACTGACTCCTGCCAAGCCTTCTCCTAGGGTTTTAAAAAGTAATTGAATTCTCATCAAAAGCTGGGGGAATGAGTCACAGTTCAGCCATCTTCACAAGGGACCAATCTTTTGCTGCTTGAATCATAGTCTTTCCTGGCCTGTGGAAGAGGGAGAATACCAGGCATTCTCACCAAGCTGTTTGGGAAATAAGGGTTATTGGGAAATAAAATCAGAACCAACTGAAGCACACCTAATTTATTGCACAGAATTAAGAAAACAGTATTTGTTCCTTTTCATCTTTTATTTTTTTTTTTGAGAGTAGATTTCTCTGTGTAGCCCTGGCTGTGCTGGAACTTGATCTATAGACCAGGCTGCCCTCGAACTCAAGAGATTTGCCTGTCTCTGCCTCCCAAGTGCTGGGATTCAAGGTGTGTGCCACCACCACGGCCAGTTCAACTGCATTAATTTTGCCTCTTTAGGAAGCAAACATGTACCTGGCTGGGTGTTCTTATTAAAAGCAATGATGAAACATTGACGGTTCTGAGGACAGAGATGCTTCCAAGAAGTTACTAAAGGTAAAATGAATATTGTAAGGAGTCATCAGGCCATTCTCAGTGAAGAGAAAATATCTGAGACGAAACTACTTTTACCAAACTGCAGAGACATTTGCCAAACAGCTGAAGCTGGGTGAACAATGCATGGGGCATGATCAGTATAGGACATCTACAAATGGACACATCACCTCCACCTCCAGAGGCATGCAAAGGAAGTGGCTTTGTTTCCAAGCAGAGAGAGTATTGGGGAAGTGGCCCAGATACATGTCAACCACAAAAATCTGCTTTCTTGTTTGATGGTTTTAATGTTTTCAGGCTTTCGGCTGAGGACATGGCTTTGTGGAAAAGAGTTTGTCACACACAAAGTCTGGGCTTTGACCAACAACAATGCAGGTAAAAAAAGACAAGCAAGCCAAGATTTCCTTTGGTCTAAGGCTGGTGATGGCCCCAGGCAGCCTGGCAGACATGGCAGCAAGTTTTATCTGGGTGGAAGTCTCTCCATAGCAGAGCAGGAGGCTCTGAAGAATGGGTCATTGTTCAAGAGACAAGAAGCCACAGCAGGGGGGCTGGCTTAGAGGTAGAGTGCTTGAAGCCACACAGAACCTGAGTTCCAGTCCCAAAACCTGTATTTAAAAAAAAAAAAAAAAGCTAGATGTGGTGGCATGGGCTTGTAATCCCAGTTCAGGGAGAAAGCCACCCTCTAGGCAGTCAGCCTAGCTTACTCTAGGAGTTCAAGGCCACTGAGAGACCCTGTGTCCAAAGAAGAAAAGTAAATGGCACCTAGAGATGTGTTCTGGTCTCTACAGCATACTGCCCCCCACCCCACCCCCACATTCACACAAAACCTAAACCACACACTGTGCTTAAATAAGGAAAAGGTGAACTTGAAAATCTCTACATAGAAAAAGAAAATTTAAAGACTGCCAACAATTTTGAGAAAGAACCAAGTAGAACTTCTAGAAAACATATAATTGAAATTTAAAACCATTATGTTAATTTAAAAAATAGATAAAAATATAGGAAGAACTAGTAAATTGGAAGATGGGTCAGAAGAAATTAGCTAGTATGAGGCACGTTGACAGTGATACATCAAACACAGTATTCTAGATTTTGTAGTGGAGGGATAAATAATAAAATTGACTTTTGTTTATTAGAAATTCAGGGTGCTACTTGTTAAAATGTTTAGGTTTATCCAGTAAGGAGACACAAACCATGACTCAACGATCCCACGTGGAGTTTATTGGTGGACAGGGAGGGAAAGGGGGGTGAAAGGTAACCAACCTGTGCAGAGCAGAGAGAGATAAGATATGAGAGAGAGAGAGAAAGAGAGAGAGAGAGAGAGACAGACAGACAGACAGACAGACAGAGACACAGAGACACAGACAGAGACACAGACAGAGACACAGACAGAGAGAGATGAGAGTAAAAGAGTAAGAGAGTAAGAGAGCATAAGCTGGCAGGGATCAGTCCTTTAAAGGGGTCCTTTGCACCTGCGTGGTTCTCACACACTCTGGGCTGGCCAGAGTGTTGCCTGAGTGCATCCTGCCAGGTAACAGGGCAGGCCAGCGTAATGCTGAACCTTTCAGTACTTACATGTACAATGTCCTTTTTTTTTTTTTTTTGCAATGTGTGCTACTATGCTGGACTTGCAATATTAGATGAATTTTTTTGTGTTTGTTTGAAATTAAAATAGAATAAGGTTTGATATTGAACTTAGTAATTGTCTTCTAAGAAAGCAAATGTGAAAATTTTACTCACTATATGAGCCTTCCTGTATAGGTTTATAAGTGTTTTGCATTTGGCTCATTTTGAATTCTATCTTTGAATTTGATCTATTTTTATCTTACTAGACTGAGATTGGCATGGTACTAATCACACGATCTGACAGAGCAGTTACTCAGAACTGTGACTTGAGAAACAAATAACCAGAAAGAAAACAGAAGAGAAAAAAAGAGAAACAGAGAAAGAAATGGGAGAGAGGAAGGAAACAGTAACCAAAAAAATAAGGTAATTATGAGCGAATTCCTTTATTGAGGATGTTTCTAAAAGAGGTAAGGCAGAAACAATATAAATTTGGGATTATAAATGAGCGATTTTTGAATTTCCTCTTGGGAGGTCCAAGTTCAAATATGGCTAACAGCACACATCATGAGGGGATGTGTCCTGACATTAGAAAGGCATTGGCAACTTGGTAATTTTTAAAAAAACATCTTAAATGTGGAACGCGTTATAAGAGAATGGTAAGAATGAATTATGTGGCATAATAAAAGAAAAAGAATGTATGTACTTGCAATCTATAAAAGCTTCTGTAGCCAGGTCTGGTGGTGCAGATCTTTGATCCCAGCACTCTGGAGGCAGAGACAGTTGGATCTCTGAGTTCGAGGCCAGCCTGGTCTACAGAACTAGTTCCAGGACATCCAGGGATACACAGAGAAATCCCCATCTTGAAAAAACAAACAAACAAAGGTTCTGTAAACAGTGTGGAAGTACTTTATAGACTGTTGTGCCCAAATTCGGAACCCCAGAATCACTAAGAGACCCACTCCGATGCTAAAGCAAAGAGTCTTTTTATTATTAACAAGTTAACTGTTGTTAATTTAGGCCCTTCATCTGTTCATCATGGCCGATGATGTGAGAAGGACCCCGAGGGGCTACATGGCAGGGAATTTATTGAGAGGAGCAAGGGGAGTGTCTAGGGGTACACAATAGTCTCAGGATTGGTGCCCTTCTGGGCTTGTGTGACCTGTCCTTTGTTGATTGGTCAACTGGTTGTTATGGCCTACATACCCTCTCAGGGTGGTTGCTATGCTCTACACATCACTGTTATGCCTCTGTTACTGAAAGCACTGGAAAGCATGCCCAAAGTTCCCCAACTAACTTCCGATTGATTCCTTGCTGCGTTGAGGGTATCTGACCTCCTAGTGACTAGGGCAGCTCCTGCAAGGTCAGAAGGCCGGAAACTAAGTACATGTACTTAGTCAGGGGCCTTTGTCTTTCTAGGTTTTTTGCAACCTGTCATGGCTGCTAAAGCAGGGGGCTAGGTGAGAGTCTGGTTCTTTTAAGACAATGCCAGCTAGATAATGTGTAAGCAATCATAGGAATAGAAAATCATTTATCTTCACCACATAGACAGTAGTCATCAATGAGTGGGAAAATACTGGATTGGAGACTGGAGAAGAGGGTTCTTACACAGTCCTCACAGTGTTTTTATTAATTCAAAAGACAGTAAGATGATGGCAAATTCCAATGCATACTTAACTGTAGGATCAAACTTATCATCAGTTAACAGCCCAGTGAGCATCATTGTGTTCTTGGTGGTGTAAAACAGGAAGGACACAATAGCCTGTGAGTCAGTGTAACAATATTTCTGTTGCTTAACTTGAATGTGATCACTCAAACAACTAGGGAAATCCAAAGTGAGAGTAATCTGCGAAACAGTTGACCCTGCGTTCCAAACAGCGTTATTAGAGAAATGAAGGGGGCAGGAGACCGAGTGTGGAGCAGAGCAGCAGGGTCTAAAGGGTCATAAGAACCAACTACAAGCCAGGCAGTGGTGGCACAGGCCTTTAATGTCAGCATTCGGGAGGCAGAGGCAGAGGCAGGCAACATCTGTGAGTTCTAGGCTACCCGTTCTATCCTAGAGCTAGGTCTAGGATAGCCAAGGCTACATAAAGAAACCCTGTCTCATAAAACCAAACTCAAAACGAAACAAAACGAAACAAAACAACACAACAAGAACCACCTACTACAGTTGTTCTCAACAAGGTCCTGGATGGTCAGGGCAGAGCTCAGTTACAATGGCATCAATTGTATCCTATGTTAGATAATGAATCTCATTTATGAACTTTTACCAGCATGACAATCTTACTGTGGTTTTCAAAGAATATGTCTTTATTTTAAGGAACCTGAGTAAGGTGAGGGGTGATAATATCTAACTCTCTACGGGTTCAAAAGTGTGGCGAAGAATGAGGACTTGTGTGTGTCACAAGCAGTGGCTATTGCTGTGGCGGAATATCACCCAACAGTCAGTCTGGGTGGGAGGTGGATGCATATTCTTTTCTCTCCTCTTGCAACCTGTCAGCAGAGGGAGGAAGGATGAATTGTCCTTATTTTGACTCAGGGTCTGAATGCCGGACTGTCGGGTGCTTTCCTGAATGGAATCTTTTGACTCTACGACCAGCTGTGTAATGACTGGGGTGATTTAAAAAAAAGCTCCAGATGAAACAGAGATTTGATCTGTCCCCCTCCAAAGGGAAAAAAACGAGCTCTGCTCTATAGCTAATGGAAGTGCCCAGCAACGTGCCCAGCCTCCGTGTGCCGGTGAATAGGACCCTGCTTTGCACCGTGCAGCTATTCGGTGGCACCTGAGAGCCATCCTCATCTTTGCATTGGGATAAAGCATCCCCAGGACTGTGAGAAGTTAAGGTTCTGTAGAACAACTGAATGACTGGAGATGAAAGTCCTTACTAAAAATTGGGATAAGTTCAGTCTTCCATAGCTCAAGTATCAAGTTGGGTTTGCTTGATGAACGGAGGCTCTGGGCAGGCAAAGGTGCTGAAGAGCCTTTATGTTTCTCTCTGTTTCTCTGTTTCTCTCTCTCTCTGTCTCTCTCTTTGTCTCTCTGTCTCTGTCTCTGTCTCTCTCCCTCCTTCTCCCTCTCCCTCCCTCCCCCTCTTTCTCTCCTTCCCCTCAGAACCTTGCCTCTCTCTGAGCACAGTGCTATTGTGGTTATTGCCACTTCTCAAGCCAGGCTTCCTGCCAAGATCCTCTTTGTTTTTCCCTGGCCCTCGGTCAAGTTTTGAGCTCTTTGTGAGAGCCCCTTCCTGTCTGTGCTCCCATCCCTCACTCTTTTCCTTCTGTCTTGTCAGCCTTCCCTTTGTCTCTGACTTTCCTGTGTGCTCTTCCAGCCAGCCAGTCTGTACAATTCCCCCCTAGTTTGCTCTCATTTTCCTCGGGAAGAAGAAAGAGATGAAAGTGAGAGTCACCCTGACCACACACAGATGAGCAGGACAGACGGGAGCTTTGTCAACGAGAGGAGAGGGCTCTCTGAAGTGTTGATTTCCCCCAAAGACCTTAACAGTCCATTTCTAAACAGAAGCAAAGTAGCCTGTACTATAGGCTGTAGTGTGGAGCCAACTACTGGGTGTGAACCCTGCCTCAACACTCCCAGTATAGTGTGGATTATGGTAGATCTGGAGCTGGCCCAGGCTCATGTGTGGAAGCCTTTGTGCTCAGTGCGGCAGTGCACACAGGGCTTTCAGGGAGGGAGTGGATCCTGAAGGCTCTGACCTCAACAGTGGATCAGTTCATTCATAATTTGATGGGACATTGAGTCTTAATTTGGTAGGAAGTTTATCACTTAGGAGGTGAGGCCTGCTTGAAGGGAGTTGTATTAGGAGTGTGACTTTGAGGATGAAATCTTGTTCCTTGGCTCCTTCTGTCGCTCTGTGGTGTGAGCTACGTCACTCCATTACACCCTCCTGTTGTTGGTGTTTTTACTCTTTCAGCTTTGCTCTTTGGGGAGCCTTTACTCTTTGTTCTTTGTTTCTTTTTGGGGGACTCACCACCTAACTCCCAAATAAATGCATGGAGTCTTATTCTTTCTTATGAATGCCCGGCCTTATCTTGGCTTGTTTCTTGCCAGCTTTCTTTAACTTAAATTTTCCCATCTACCTTTTGCCTCTGGGATTTATCTTTTTCTATTTCTGTATATCTTTTCTTTCCTTCTTATTCTGTGTCTGGCTGTGTGGTTGGGTGGCTGGCACCTTCTTTCCTTTCTCCTCCATCTCTTCTCAGATTTCCCTTTCTATTTATTCTCTCTGCCTGCCAGCCTCACCCATCTTTTCTCCTGCCTCACTATTGGCCGTTCAGCTCTTTATTAGACCAATCAGGTGTTTCAGGCAGGCAAAGTAACAAAACTTCACAGAGTTAAACAAATGCAACATAAAAGAATGCAACACATTCTTTACATCATTAAAAAATACTCCACAGCACAAAAATATGTAACACATCTTCAATGAATATTCTACAACAAAACAGTTATCAAGCAAGAATTATATTTACAATATTTAGTCCATTTGTATTTAGCAAATTCAGAGAAAATATTTCATTATCTATGTGGCTTATTTATTTTATATATCACTTTACTTCTGTCTTTAAAGACTTTATTTATTTATTTATTTATTTATTTATTTATTTATTAAGAAGAACCAAGGCAGAGCCTGGGACCTTTTTTTTTTGTAAGTAATTTATTTAACTTTTATTTTATATGCATTGGGGTGAAGGTATCAGATCCCCTGGAACTAGAGTTTTAGACAGTTGTAAGCTGCCATGTGAGTGCCAGGAATTGAACCCAGGACCTCTGGAAGAATAGACAGTGCTCTTAACTACTGAGCCATCTCTCCAGCTCCCAAGACTTTACTTTTTTTAACTATTCATTTTTTCTATGACTATATCCTTTTTCTTTTCTTAAGCCCATGCACATTGTTAAACAGACTGTAACCTGTTTAGAATTTTTTTTCCATTTGGATCTGTCTTTACTTCATATCTCTTAGCTTTTTTTTTAACCGTGTGAGCAAACTTTAAACTGCTAAACTACTGCTGAATTCTCTGCTTGGCTCTATCAACTGGCTCTGCCCCCTTCTCCAGTCGTGAAAGTTGATCCTAAAGCTTGCAGAGATCTAGAACACCCACCATAGTGTTCTGCCATATCACAGGCCCAAACAATGAAGCCAGGGGGCAGGGATGAAACCTAAAGAATCTATTCAACTGAAGGTTGATACTCTTAGGTATTTTGTAGCAATGATGAAAAACCGACTAACCAGATAGCTACTCCATTTATCTGAATTTCTGTTTTGTTTTTGTTGTTTTTCCTCTGAGATATGGAAATGTTGATGGTTCCTTCCTCAAAGTGTTAACTATGAAGAACAAATGAAACCAACTTTAAAAACTATAGAGGAGTAGCCGGGCGTTGGTGGCGCACGCCTTTAATCCCAGCACTCGGGAGGCAGAGGCAGGCGGATCTCTGTGAGTTCGAGGCCAGCCTGGTATACAGAGTGAGTTCCAGGACAGCCTCCAAAGCCACAGAGAAACCCTGTCTCGAAAAACCAAAAAAAAAAAAAAAAAAAAAAAAAAAAACTATAGAGGAGCACTCTTGTCGCATGACACTTTCCCCCAACTTTGTAGCATTGTATCCTGCAGGGAAGCTCTTTAAACTGGAAGGCAAACAACTCGAGATAGCTTCAGGAAGTCTCTAAAACTGACCTGATTCTCTAGGTCTCTCCCTGCCAAGGTAATCAGAGCCACTGTGCAAACAGGACTCGTAGGTAAGCAAAGTTGACAGAAGAGTCTGAGACCAGGCCAGCAGAGCAACTGAGGCACCTGGAAAGGACACTCTCCAAACTATAGAGCTGCCTGTGGGCTGTGTGCAGTGTGCTCCAGGTTCCCAGCTTTGTGAGCTGTGCCCTGTGCTGGGGTGGGCTTATAGCTGCCTTTGAGTTATTTCTGCTCCTGTAAGTAACTCCTCACCCATATTCCTTTAAGTAAGACCAATAAAACTCATTGGCTCACCAAGTTGGACCCTGTTGATATCCATACTTGGGTCTGTTGTGGGCTCCCTGTCTGGGGTGAGTAGATGTGTGTCAGTCTCCCTAGTAAAGGTTTGTCACACAGCAACGCTCCCACACATATACCATATATACATGTGGACAATGCACGAAGCTTCATTATTGTTTGGGCCTCTTTATCTCTTCACTGACTGGCCAAGTCAGACACAAAGTGATCAGCCCTTCCCCCAACATGTTCTGTAGCTCAGGGTTTTGTAGCCTATTTTTATGCTTTTCCTTTTTATATATTTGCTTGATTCCCCTTTTATTTCCCTCCACATCTTTCTCTTTCTCTCTTCTTCCTCATTACATTTTATGTATTACTTAACTTTTCTTGTTTCTATAACCAAATATTTGGCAGGATGCAACTTAGGGAGGAGGGATTTATTTTGGCTGCATGCATGCATGAATGCATACTCTCTCTCTCTCTCTCTCTCTCTCTCTCTCTCACACACACACACACACACACATCTAACTTTGAAAATTAAAGTTCAATGGTTAAGGAGAGTCTAAAGGTAGAGTTATCATGTTGCAGAGCTACCATGTTGCAGGGTTAGGGAGAAATTACAAATGCATACCATGGTCAGGTATAATTGCTGGTTGATGCTACAATTTTACTGAGTTTCCTAGAAGAGATGGAAACAAATAATTAAGAGGTAGTGAGGTTCCTGTGATTAAGGACATATGTAAAACTGTAATTCTTTTCCTGGCCATTTTTGTGGATTTTCATTAAAAGAACCAAGGACTAGCAAGGGATGTTCAGCATAATAATGCATACACTTTCACAATAGACACGATGTCAGCTTCAGGGAGCTGCTTTTACGATGCCCTTTACATAGGTTGGTGGTCTGCAGATGCTGTGGAGTCTTGGTCAAGCCTCTTCATGAGAAGCTAAAATAGCATGATAACCGTATACAGTCCTCCAAGGTCCTACATTCTGCATAGAGTTTAGAGCTTGATCCACACAGATAGTCCACTCTAGGCGGTTTGATACTCAACAGACCTTACCCGAAGGTCTCTGCCACAGGTGAAGGGCAAAGTGATTGGAAGTTGCTACAAGGAAGACTAAAGTCCTTTTAACTAAAATTATCCTTCAAATAGACACACATGGCTATTTGGGTCTGCACGTGGGGTGTTGCCAGTGATTTGTTCGTATTGTCGCTCCAAGACTGCCAATGGAGTTGGAGGTCAGCTGACAAGAATAAACCATAGAGTCTTCTGGCGGACTCAGATGCAGATAGAGAGGCACAAAGAGGAAGAAGGGGCGGGGTGCTTGGAAAGATTCTCTTGTCTTTTCCATCTGAGAAGCGGGAGAGGGCAGCTGATTTTTTTTTTCTCTGTTGCCCTGTGGATCTATCAGGTTTATAACCTCCTATCTGACCCCCGACCTTTATTTATTAATAAAAAGTAAAAGAAGCTGCTATATTGGGGAGTGGGTAGCTGAGAGACTACAGCAAGGCAAGATGATTGACAATTCTGATACTAGATACGTCTTTTTTTTTTCTAACGTTTATTATTGATTTTAAAAATTGGCTTCCATCTTGGAGGCAATAAAAAGAACACAAACACATGCCTCAGAAAGAAAACACACCAAAACGTTGGCAGGAGAAAGCTGTGAGAGGTGGGATTTGGAGCGATGTTTCTTTCTTGTGTTTAGAGTGTTCTTTGTGGTGACCAGATGTCACTTTGGTGGTAAGCAAAAAGTAAAACAATGTAAGTGATTTTAGGGGAAAATAACTACAGTGAGCTGCTTCCTTAGAGTCAGAGTGGGTGACCACACCTGGCTTGCTGCATTTTAGAACGTTTAAGGGAACTTGCAATATAAGGGCCTTCTGGCTCCATCCTCAGTTAAATAACCTAGAATGTCTGAGACAAGGGTGCCGGTATTGGTACTTAAATAATCTCCCATGTGGTTATAATGTGCAGCTGGCTGAAAACTACCCCACTGCCCCTGGCTGGTAGAACACAGCTGGGATCATTTGGCCACAGTGTCGTCTAAGCAGGCGCTCTCTTTAATAGTTTGTGTATCTCTTTGTGATCTGGTCTTTGCTACATTGTTCAACATGGCTTCATCCAATAGCTTTCAGAAGAGTGCCCAAATATGGTTCATTGTAGATCGAAAGCAAAGCAGTACTGAGTGAATCTATATACCATTGTTTTCTGACTCAGTTGCATGGTGAAAGGGGGCATCTGTGTTTAAGCCAAAGCTTATGCTTTTTGTTTTGTTTTTTTTTATGATGTGATATTGACAACTGTGTTGACATGGTCATTGAGTTGGACATCTCAATGGACACACTGCTTTTTTTTTCCGAGACAGGGTTTCTCTGTATTGTTTTGGAGGCTGTCCTGGAACTCACTCTGTAGACCAGGCTGGCCTCAAACTCACAGAGAACTGCCTGCCTCTGCCTCCCGAGTGCTGGGATTAAAGGCCGGGCTCACACTGCTTTCTTATAGCTAAGGATGGTAAGGCTAATGACTTATCTTCTTCAGTAGCTGGTTTTTATTGTTTGTAATCATCGGACAGAGAGCATGATACATCTGCTAGATGAGTTTTTACAGAACACTGTATACTCTGAGAACAGGGTTGTCTTTTTAATGCTGTGTTTCTATGGTTTAGGAAAGTGCCTGGTGCAGGGTAGGTATCCAATGAAAATGCTCATGTACAGCAAGGGATGACTAAATAAAAATAATATGAATGAAGGATGGAGGAGCCCTTATGCCTGTCTGACGGTCTGAGAAGGACTATGAAGTTTGCTTCTGGCTCTAACTTCTCATTTACCCAAACGCAGAGCAGACACAGAACAAAAGAGAGTAAAGGCCACTTTGTCAGAGCTCAGCCTCTCTTACTGTTTGTCCACATAATGAGTCTTTCTGCAGACCAAGTTAGTTCTAAGTGTTCCTGCCCCAATGTGTTCCATTTTGGAAATCCTCACTGACACCTTAGGGAACTCTGTTTCCAGATATTTGATTACACTGTGTAAACATATATCACTCTGATTGGTTTAATAAAAAGCTGAATGATCAATAGCTAGGCATGTTTTAGGGGGCAAAGAGAATGGTGGGGAGAAGGCAGAGTCACCAGCCAGATGCAGAGAAAGCAAGACATGCAGGAGAAGAGGTAACATCCATGAGCCAAGTGGCAGCACACAGATTAATAGAAATGGGTTAATTAAGTTATAAGAGCTATCTAGCAACAAGCCTAAGCTAATGGCCAAGCTTTCATAATTAATGATGCACTTCTGAGTGGTGATTTGGGAGCTGGCAGACAGGACAGAAAAGTCCAGCTACAGAACTCAGCATTTGTTTGTCCGCCAGTGAGTGGACACCATACAAAGAACATGCTTAGTTCTTGAGAACATGGGATGTAGACACGGTGTGTTCCATCTGCTGTGGCGTTTTCCCCACATGGATGGGATTCTTTCCTAAGAAACAAAAGATCCAGGCATGGTAGTACACACCTGTAGCCTGAGCCTTACAACAGCATTTCACATGAAACTTTGTGTTTTTATAAGAAAACTTCCTGACAGGGTGACCTGAGTGTAGCAGCCCAGGGTACTGATGACCACACTTACACGATATTTTATTTTTAGAATTATATGTATTTGTGTGTATCCATGTTTCTGTGTGCCGGTATGTGCATGTGAGTGCAGGTTCCTGAGGATTCCAGAAGAGGGCAGCAGATCCCTTGGAGCTGAAGTTGCAGGTGACTGTGAGCTTCCTGTATGGGTGCTGGGAACCAAGCTCCAGTGGTCCCCAAGAGCAGCAGTGCTCATAATTGCTGAGCCATCTCTCCAGCCCCACTTACCTGGTATTTTAGAAGCATCTCAGCCTTCCTGGGAAAGTGGCCTGACATAGCAGGAAGAGGACAGTCTGGGTTCAGAGTCAGTTTGAACAAAGACTGGGCTTGGCAACCCATGACTCCCATTGGGATTGGGTTTCTTTACCTGTGGAATCAGATGTCAGTGCTGGGTTGACAGGATCAGCATTTCAAAACTCCGAATGCTCTTTTCTTTAGCCATAGCAACAGATGTGTGACTTTCAGCTGGGCTTTAAATATTGTTGGTATATTGGTATGAGAATTGCAGGGAAGACCCTTTGCCACTGGAACTGTGTGTTGCTGCACACTCACACAGTGTCACTCTGATTTCACACCCATGAAGGTGGCCAAGGAACACATGGAGATTCGTAAAACTTTGCCCACACTTCCATTGGTAACATTGGTGGTGAGAAATAGAAATACAGGGAGTAGACAGTATAGTCTGTGAAAGTCAGTCTTGAGTTTTTCATGCTGTGGGTCCTGTGGACTTGTGAACAACATTGTGTGTGTGTATGTGTGTGTGTGATTGTGTTATTAGAAGCTTGTTCTTAGGTGTACCACAGAACAATGTGGCTAGATTGTTGAAGGAATACAATCATTATATTCCTTCAGCTGTTTTCTGGGTTCCTCTCCAAATGACTGTGTGCTCAAGGGAGAGAATTCCAGCTTATTCACAAATTGTGTTATCTTTCCACAAGATATTCATTGTTTTGAAAATAGGAGAACCCTCCACAGCTCCACAGCATATAATTATGCCTTCTCATTACCCAACAGGAATGTTCCCCAGTGCTGTGATGACATGCTGGCTGGAGAGTGAGCTCAGGGGGAGGGCTGGCAGCCCCGGAGCACAGCAGCTGGCCCCCTCTCCTCCCACCATTACATTCTGTCTTTTTTAGTCTAAGGGTTCTCACAGATGGGTGGCAGCCTAGGTAGAGCTTTGGCCGTGGTTCCCAGGCTCCTTCTCTCACCCCCTCCCCAGCTATCAGTGATTTCAGAGTATTAAAGCAAATTCCACCACTGCTGAATCATATACAGACCCAAGGCCAAAAGATGACATCAGGAACATATGTGTTAGTCTGAAGGCAAAGCTTGGCTTTAGAAATGAGAGCAAGATCTCCAGTGGGGAAACCAGGAATGCAAAGGCTAGGAAAAACTCCAGGAGGAGGAGGACTCTATGCTTCATCTCCATTCAAGAAGTTACTGGAAAAGAAACCCTCTGAGATAGATGTCTGTGCAGTTCTTAGGCAGGTCTGGAAAGCTAGGATGTGTGTGTTGCACAAACAAGGCAGACTGTGTGCGAGGGATGAATTCTGCTGGCTGGGATTCTTGTAAAGATGATTTTACAAGCCTGGAATTTTCTAAGCAAGCTTTATTTTCATTCAGAATGGTATCTGTGAGATATTAATTCATTAATCACACATGCCTGTCCCCATATCCGCCCTTGCCAAAGAAGATGCATTTGTGATACATGTTCATCTAAGCACATTGCAACATCAGGATGTGGTCATTTCTCCCTCTGTTCTTCTGAAGCTATGGGACAAAGTCAAATTACTTCATAATTTGATATCATGTTTGAGCTTTATGCATATCCTTTTGTTTCCATAGTAACAAAATCACTTAGCAGTATAGGGAGCACGAGGAACAATATAGAAACAAGAGGGAATCTGAATGGAACAAGAGAGAAGTAAAGGTCAAATTTTCTTGGGCTCTATAAATGTCTTATTACTATTTTATTTATCTCAGATTAAGTCAAACCTCCTTGATGCCTCTAGGTATCAAATGTGTCTGTTTCCTCACATCCTCCCAGGTTTTGAGGTCACTTTACTCCAAGCTTCCTTCCTGCAGCTGTCTCATGTGCGTGGACTTAAGTGTGTGTGTCCGTGTTTAAGTGTGTGCACACACATGCTGAAAGACCTGTGGTCTCTTGAAGTCTGTTTTCCTTGTCTTAGACCATCAGATGACTTTCCGAAAGTTCTTCCTTATTTTCTCAGACGCACACGCCCTAGGACAAGCTGACAATGCACTAGCTCTCCCAACTACTCATTCATTAAAAGTCTAGGTGTTGAGCATCCCTCATGACAGCCAGTAAGCACACCAGACACAGGCACAAGTAGGTGGTTACAATCAGTGTTAGGGGGGTTATTTATGAGGAGCTCAATGTAAAGCCTTCCCGGTCCCCTGTGACCAGAAACTCCCCCTTTCTACATCCTTAGTCCTTGGGATGCTTGATTGACAGCTTTTGTCCCTTGCAAATGTTGAAGTGTTTGGTCCATCTGTGTTAACTGACACAGATGAGAAAATGTGTGCTCCATATCTTGTTTCTCCATTAACTAGACAAACAGACGAGGTAACATAATCCCTGCACTCTGGCTTTGGAATGACGAAGTAAGCAGGTTTGGGATGTTTGTTAGTTAGCCTGTGTTGCTGTAACAAGTAATTGAGGTAAATTGCTTGAGAAGAAAAAAGGTTTCTTTGGGCCAGCAATTTTGGCAGTCTCAATCCACAGTCAGTTGATATTTTTTTTGGCGGGGGGGAGTAGGGGGGTGGGGTGGGGGTTGGGGGGGCTGTGATGAGGCAGCCAAGTCTATCACAGGTGAGGAGTGCTTGAAAGAGGCAGCCTCTCACCTCATGGTGGCTGGGGAACAGAGAGACAAGGAGAGGCAGCCAGGTTCTCCTTCAAGGGCACACCCCCAGTGACCTAACTTCCTCCTTCTGGGCCTCAACTCCTAAAAGCCCTAATATTTAGCACACACTGGTGTCCATGTCTGAAACCCATGGGCCCTATGGGAACACTCACTGAGCTGTGGAAATCAGCTACGGGGTTGATGAGATGGCTGAGTTAAGCCTGAGTTCCGTCCTTAGGAGGAGAGAACTGCAAGTCCTTTGCTTTCCACATACATCCACAGCACATGTGTGTGCACACACGGAAAATAAATCAGTCTAAGTTAAACAACATTCATCTTCTGATACTTGCTCAAGGAGACACTGACTGTCCTGGGCAATGTCTTCTCTTTGGTCATGCTTGAAACAGGAACCAATGGAGTCTATTTGCCTCAGTTCTTCTTGGTGTTAGGAACTGGGAATGTTAGTCCAAACACCTCCCTAAAGACTGGCACTCAAAGAGAATTCTGACAGTTTCCCTCAGTTCTCATACAACTTGATTGGCTTTATTGTTATGGTTTCTGATGACTTGTTAGTGTCATGGAGCCCATCCTGGCCATGACCTCACTAGGTAGCAGAGCCTGAGTTAACCTCTTGATCTTCCAGTCTCTACCTCCTATGCGCTGGGTTTTATAGACTTACACTACTATGCCTGTGTCGCACCTGCTATGCGGCCTGCATCCAAGAATGTAGCGAGGTGGTCGGGATAGATGACACAGAGACCGGTCGGTTGCTTTAAGAAAACTTTATGCTTCCCAAGTCAGCTTAGGAGGAGACCCCAGTCCGCTTAGGAGAGCTCTCAGGAGAAGTCTCAGGAGAAGTCTCCCCAAGAAAAAAGGAGCTTCCCTTTTTAAGGACTTTTGCCATCTATTTACATACCATTCTTTCCACTTCTCACCCTCCTGGCTGGTGGTTTAATCTCTGGCCCCAGAATTGGGGAGACACCACAGGGGGCAGGGACAGGAAGAGGCATCTAGCCGTGGGAGGTGTGAAAGGCATGGTATTTCAGTGAGCCAGCCCTTATCTGAGCCCTATCAAGCTTTAAAGCACTGAATTGTTTTCAGTAAACATTACATAGATGCCTGCTCCCAGGCCGAAGGGGAAGTGGGTTTCTGCTCAAGGTCTGGTGTCCCCACATGCCTGGTGTAACTGAGCTCTTCCAAGCTGTGATGGCGATACTTCACCGCAGGTGTGCCCAAGAACACATGGCAGGTATGAGACAGACTCTGGGATGAGGGTCTAGGGATTAGAATATCTGGTACCTTGCTTTGTGAGATGGGTTTTTTACCCCATGACAGTATAATCCCACAGGTAAGTGTCACCTAAGTGCATGGCCAATGATGCCATGCAGACAGGGGAGTGACTCGCCGTTGTCTAGCCACCTCTATGCTTTCTGTACATGTCCCCAATCCTGTCCTTGAGCTTCTAGTAGCTGAATATATCCATTTACAGACTGGTCTTCTGTAGTAGAAACTCAGCCGTGTGTCTTCTTGGACTGTATTAGGTGTTCAGCAGATGTTTGTTTACTGAATAACACAGTTGCCATGACCAATACTCCAGATTAAGATGGATGAGTAAACAGATGATCAACTCTCTGCTTATGTTTTCACATATAAATTCACAGTGTTGCCCTGGAAATATATCCAGTTTTTCAATCTTGATTATATATAAAAAGATAAATATTCACTAATTTAATGACATTTGATTAATATGCTAAGTATAGGTGGGCTTTCCAAGACAGATTTTATATTCGCAGCAGAACTGTACCTTGTAAGAGGTCACAATGCTATGCAGTACTTTTTTTCTGCGTTCAGAGAGGGACCGTTTCTTTTTCTGTTGAGATATCTGAGCGAGGCTCTGCCTGGAATGTTAGACCAAGTTTTAGACCAGAGAAAGGTAACAACAGCGAAGCTGAAGTTTTCACTTACTGTCTTGCTTTAGCTTTTCCTCACTGTAACAAAATGTTCAAGATGGAGGCTATAAAGAGAAGAAAGATGTGCCCTGGTCCAGAGGTTCTTATCTTCGGTCCTATGGCCAGTTGCTTTGGGGCTGTGCCAAGAAGGGACCTCACTGGGCAGTGGGACAAAGCCACTCACCCATGCATCTAGGACACAAAGACACCCCCACCCCAGTGACCCAATTCTGCTAGGTCCCACCTCCTAGAGGTTCCTTTGCCAACCATAAACACCATAGGCTGAGGACCAAGCCTTTAACATGTCCTTTAATGACATTTAAGATCCAAACCATAACAGTAGTTGACAAATAAGTAAGACCCCCCCCCCTTGTGCGTCACTGCCCTTGACACAGGGTCTCAATGTAAACTTGAAGCATGGAAGGATGGCCATCTGAGGATGTGACGTCATTCCTCCTCAGAGTACCAGGTGTCGGCAGCTGATGCTCCTGATGCTGTGGCTAGAGCTGAGGAGGGAAGATGAGGCCATAGAGAGTCCAGGAGCAGTCTGGCATGAGAAACGGAATGGACTGGCCACCGGACCTGTGCGCATGGTAGATCTGCCCTGTATTGCTCACCTCTGCCCAGCACGCCGCCTCCCACTCCCTGACCTGTGCTTGAACAGCACCCAACTCTTTGTACTTCCCTGCATACAGTCGTTCTTTTTGTTCTGCCGCCTTTTGATCATGCTGCTCTCTTTGCCTAGAATCTTCCTTCAGAGTCTCATGTCCATTTGGATGTGTGAATCCCTACTTGGGATCAGTTAAGGGATTATCTCCTTTTTAAAAAAATTATTTTAACTTTATTTTATGTGCATTAGTGTGAAGGTGTCATATCCACAGGAGCTGGAGTTACAGACAGCTGTGAGCTTCCATGTGGGTACTGGGAGTTGAACCTGGGTCCTCTGGAAGAGCCGATAGTGCTCTTAACCACTGAGCCATCTCTCCAGCCCCCAAGGCATTATCTCCTTTAAGGAAAATAAAACATATCCTTTGCTTCCTGGCCCGTGTTAGATGCTATATTACCCCGTGCTGTTGTGTAAGGTTGCACAGTTTTATCTTGCCTGTTTTGTTCTGATTTTTGGCATTGAACTAGGACCTCATGAATGCTAGGCAAGGGCTTTACCACTGAGACCCAGCTCCATCCCTTGTGTAGCTTTTTTTTTAAAGATTTATTTATTTATTATGTATGCAGTATTGGACAGATGGTTGTGAGCCACCATGTGGTTGCTGGGAATCGAACTCAGGACCTCTGGAAGAACAGCCAGTGCTCTTAACCGCTGAGCCATCTCTCCAGCCCCCTTGTGTAGCTTTTTACTGTAGGAAATCATCTTGGCAAGAGGATAAATTCCTGCCCAGGCTCTCCTCCTTGCTGAGCTCCCCTGGAAGTCTTGCTATCTTAGCTCCTCAGATAGCCTCCAATATGAGAGAGTGTTCAAACCGCCCCTCTTCTGTCTTCTCTCTCTGCCAGGTTACGGCAGCCTTGAAAGCTATAGAATAAAAATGAGACCACAGAGAAGGGGCTGAGCTGGAGTCACCAGCTTCAAGTGAGAAACTCTCCTGCAGTGGTATGAGGGCATTTGGTAGTGAGGAGTTCAGACTCGCTCTCACACTGACTCAGCCTGTGGCCGGTGGGTGACTCTTAAGCCTTAATGCCAGCGTAATGACACTCAGCTGCTTTGTGAGGGGCTATAAAAGTTAGCAACTGCGTGCCAATGCAGGGATGAAAGGGTTAAAAACTGTAATTTGTGAGGCCTGCTAAGTTGTCGCTTGTCATCTGTGTTGGGCTTAGAAGTGAAGCAGATAATTCTTGGCCTTAATGCCACCTTCTTAGAAACCACGAGTACCAAGAGGAAGAAGAAGCAATGTGTCCCTGATGTGCAGAGGAAGAGAGGTCAGCAGGGGTGCCAAGCAGCCAGCTCTCCCAAAGGCAAAGGTGGAGAAATAAGAACTCTGGGAGACTTGCTGGACTACATACTCCAGTCTAGAATTTTATAGCTTCACTCCTGACCAACTGCTGAGACCACCCCGTGATGGGCCCACTTTGTGCAGACCCAAAGGGGGTCTGCTGACCTATGTTGGCTTTTGTCCTGTGACATTCAGGACTAGTTCTGTCCTCAGTTGTGGCTGAAAGTTAGCACTGGTTCTGTAAACCTGCTGTCTTAGCTGAAGGCAGTGTTTTTTGTTTTGTTTTTTTAAGTATTGAAGTAGAGAGAACTCATCTTAGAAGCTAAGCTCTGAGGCAAAGGGTGCTTGCTCACTTTAAAACCTATGTTGGAAGCCACACTCGTCCCTGCATCCGTTGTTTTTGTATTGCTGTGACCAGATAGCAGACAGAAGATGTTTAGGAAGGAAGGGTTCACGTGGCTCACAGTTTGGAGGGTTACAGTCCATTTTGACAAGGAAGGGATCCTGGGCTAACACAGTTAAAGGCAGTAGGAGTATGCGACACAGAGACCCCGTGTAGCTAGGACCAGGAGGAGACACCTCAGGAGTTATAGCTGAAAGCCCCTCCTCCTTCCTTCTTCCTCTAGCCAGCTCCCATCTCCTGCAGATCCTACAACCTCCAAAGCAGGACCACAAGTTGGGAGCCAACTTCTGAAAACACAAGCCTGGGTGAGACATTTCAGAATGAAACCATAACAACCCCGGACTAAAGTCCCCTGGGACCCCATCACAGGCTGGTGCTTCCTCGGGAGAAGGGTGGTTTTCAGGTGTCACCAATTCCAAGTTTTCCTTCGGAGACTTCGTGTTTTTTTTTTTTTTTCTGTCTTCCTATACTGATGGGAAACGCCCCCTGAGTGAATGACATGTGGCAGAGTGACACACATATTCCCCCTCTCGTGGCCTTTCTTCTGACGCTGGTCCTTAAAGTCTGTGACCCTGGAACATCTCCAAAGCATTGCCACACGCACTAGGCTGTGCCAGTGCTGCGGTTCCTGAGTGTCACTGTGATGGAGCTGAGTTTTCAGATTGTCACAGTTGCTGTGACAAAGCTGTGACTTCGGGCCCAGCTGAAATCCTCAAGTGAATTCTGAATTAGCCAAAACGATGTCATGGGTGAAGGTAATGGCCCAGTAATGAAAATCACAGTCTCCTGAGGAAGCTGAAATACCTCACACGTCCCTAGGGATGGCTGTGAGTGTGTCACTTGCGGCCTGCTGGAGACTTGAACAGCGTTGGACATGGTGGATAGGGTTTAATTTACTATGTCAAGAGATGTAATGGCTAAAGGAAATACCAATGCTGAGGAGGAGTCTTCCTGCTTTGTCATCTCAGTTAACACCTGGGTTTCGAGCTGCATTGATTTACGGAGCGCTTCCTGTATTCTGTTGGAGCACTTTGCTGGGAGCTGATGCAGCTGTAGAGAAAGCACACAGCAATCCTGTCCTTGCGTATATCATTCTGTGGGAGAGATGTCCGAAGCAGGAGAAAACAGCATCACTGACTGAATGATGCATGGTGCGTGCTCTTTCCAGCCACCCTGCATCCACGTGGGATTGGGATTTCCACCCAATTCCCACCTCAATAAATCTTTCTCCATGTCAGGGAATGTCAACAGGGTTAACATAAGGAGCAGTTGTGGCTGGCTCTAACCTAGATGCAGGAGTGACATTTACAGTACTTAGCATCTCGGATAGCACAGGTGCTGGCCAGTCAGATGAACATCTGTGACTATGTGGTGTCAGCGTCAATCCCTTCCTTTCAGGGATCTGAGGAGAAAGCCTGGAGTAGATGGGGTGATCTGCCTTCCCAGAGAAGGTGCCTATGACATTGACTATGAGAGGGTGCAGAAGTAGCCATGGAATGACTAATTAGACGAAAAACAATGCTGCCCCCCCAAAATCCTAGAAAAACAGGTATGTTCTTGTGATATCTCAGTGTTAATTTCATTTATTTTTGACTTTACGTTTATTTATTTTAAGTGTATGAGTGTTTTGCCTGAATGTATGTATGTGCCCTACATGCTCTGGTCCATAGAAGCCAGAAAAGGGTGTCATCTCCCCTCCAACTGGAGTTATAGATGGTTGTGAACCTGTGAGAGCTGGGAATTGAACCCAGGTCCTCTGCAAGAGCAAGTGCTCTTAACTGCTGAGCCATCTCTCCAGACCACCACTGTTAACTTTAAAGTTGGAATCTGGATTAGCACTCACAGCTACTGAGTCCTTAGAACCTTATGAGATGATGTTGAAATAAACCTTAAAGATTGTCACATGTGGCATCCAGGTGGGACACCAGCTGTCAGGGTGCTAGCCCCTTGAAAATGAAACCTTTACTGGGAAGAATGGCAGCCCTGCTTTGATGTGGCGACTTTTTCATTTGGATCTGCTTTTGCCCAGCTATGACCTGCTTTATTCGAGAATGGCTAGTACCTGGGGCCACTCCTCTTTGACAATGAGACAGGTCACACTGTTTGGAGGGAGTGGCAGCAACACAGCAATCCTAGTTGTGGTTGTTGGAGAGGTAGCTAGCACATTACTGGTCCTGCAGGTTCCTAACTTGTCATCGTGGCTGGCAACATCCCCTGGCTTTTATTGAAAACTTAATTGAAGAGTGTCTGATGCCTGCATGTCTTTGCTGCCGGGACAACCTCGAAAATGGAGGAAAAAAGAAACAGAACCAAATAACAGTATGCCCCGTGAGGTCTTTCCTTCCTGGGGTGGAACTTGGCGGGAGCTGTCTTTTCTATGGTGTGCACGATAACTCAAGCCTGATTAGAGTCTGCCTGGAGAGTCACCCACCATTTAAAAGGGTGAGGTGTCAATCATCTATATTCCTTAAGAAGGAAACTGCTCTGTGCATGGCCCCTGGTGGTGGACCACTTTTGTATTATGTGATCGGTGATGGCCAGAAGATTCCAGGTGAGTTCATCCACAGTCTTGCCAAAGTACTGTGACATGGCACACAAAGAGAACTGGGCCCATCAGTTTTGCCTCTTGGGATTATGATCCAGGGAATTGAGAGTCTGGGAAAGGGACAAGTGGGTGCAGCAACTTGACAGTCATTGGGTGGAGTCCGAGGGGGTGCTTAAGTGCATTCATGACAGTCCAGGTCAGATGGTGAGGAAGGATGTGAGAAGGAAAACAGGTGCCATGGTGACAGGATTGCTTCACCCAACTCCTATTAATGAGCATCCATTTTGTGTCAGTCACTCATCTGGGTAGGAGGTAGACATCAGTGGACAAATCTGACCAAAAGCTAATCCTCGTAGAGCTGTTATTCTAGTAGGGAGACAAAACAATCAGGGGAAATTGAACATAGATATTAGGCACTTGGGAGAGTTAGAAAAGATGTAGGGAGTGCTGGCATAGTAGATGCTGGAGTTGCTGATGCAAGGCTCTGGGGTCCATCTCAGGCAATACACACACGATGCAAGAGAAACACTGAAGGAGAACCGAGTCAACAAAATGATCAAGACTCTGATTGGTAATGGATAAACAAGATTCACTATACTAGTTTTTAGTATGTTTTAACTTTTTTCATAATAAAAAATGTTTTAAAGGAACAGAAGGCCCTGGAGGAAGGATGTGGTCACATGGGGCCTATGGGTCATGATAAGAACTTTGCATCTTGCTGTGAGTGACATGGGGCCTTTCGAGCATTTTGAGCAGAGAAGGGAGATTGATTAGACAGGGCGTTTTGCACATCTTAGAGCTGTGGACATCAGGCCCACCGCCTCCCTGGAGGTTCATGACCATCCTGGGGATAGGTCCACTACAGTTTCTCTTTTTTTGATAGAGCTAAAATGCTTTTTTTTTTTTTTGGTTGTTGTTGTTGTTGTTCCCCTGTGTATTTTCCACAATAAATTGCTTTTCTGCTATCTTTAGGAGTCTCTATCCAACCAATGACAACAGTTGTTCTTTCTTGTGTTTGGCTGGCACTCTTGGGCATCAGGCAAGGTGGACAGCATGAACCCCCAGCCAGCTCTTCGCCTTAGCTCAGGAGGCCAGAGAGAACCTCACAAAGTCTATGAGTGGTGCAATCACCCTGTTACTTCATGAAGCCTTTAGGTGGCCTAAGACTTTTTATTTGATTTGGAAAATTTAAGACAAAAAGTATATTGGATCAAGAGCAAATGAAGGTCTAGTAATTTATTTTAAAATATCGTATTATTGGAAGTGAAACTATGAAAGCAGGCGCTGGAGAGGTGGCTCAGTAGTTAAGAGTGCTTACAACTCTTGTATACCAGCTTGGTTCCTGGTGCCCAGAATAGGTGACTCACAGTTGCCTATTACTCCCTCTTCTGGTTCCCATGGGAATCTGCATTCATGTGTACATACAAACAGACACACAAAGACACATAGTTAAAATTTAAAAAAGAATACAAAGACACTCTTTGTGTTCCTCAAGTATGGGGAGGTGGACTGCTCCCTAAAAGTTATGAGGTACACCTGATGGAGGATGGCAGCCACTGAGGCGAAGCCCCCTTAGTTATTATCCGATGCTGTGTTCCAAGGACCAACCAGGCCTCTGCCATTAGGGTCCTATATAACCTGACATTTGTCATATCAATGAGATTGAAGCAATATTACCTAAAAACAGAGTTCATCTGTCCCTGAAGTCAACTTTATTCCCATCTCAACCTCAAAAACTCCAGTCTTTCTTCAGGCTTTGCCCACAAAAAGCACCAGGGAAGCCAGGATTCACACTTGTGGATGTACTGCAGGTGTTCATGTGACTTCCTTATAATAGAATGTCACAGAACCAGTTTGCCAGCGAGCACTCAAGCTCTTACTAATGAATGAGCAAGTACAAACTGGATAGCATCTAATAACATTATTTTGCTGGTAGATTCCTTTTGTAATACTTGAGCCAAATGCCACATCTAATTTTTCCAAGGAAGGGAAATTTTGAGAAGATATGTTAGTTTAATTCCATTGGATTTCTTAAACCTCGTAGGAAGAAATGTTGAAACATGAAGGCTAATTAGCATGAGCACGGTGTTTGTGTATAGTTCTCTGCATCTTTGTGTTTATAGCTCTTTATCATCCAACATCTATAAGCTACCCCTCCCCCATGAACTTGGCCAGTTCCATCAGTCCTGTTTTACAGAAAATGGTGGAGGGTGCAGAGAAGTTGGTTTTAGATGCTATAATGCTGATAAGATTGTTGAGTGATGCTTGGAGCCAGCACACGCACTGGTCAGGACTGATGTCTTAGAGAAGCAATACCTTCTGACTTGAGCCTCACCCCAAAGTAGCAGGACCAAGCCTTTACAGAGTTGTGCAAAATTGCAGGATGGCCCCTGAAGTCAGGGCTCCTGTTTGCCCAGTATCCTTTCTTTCAGGCCATGGGGGCCATCCTCTAGAAATGCTCTGGGAGAGATCATTCATCTGAAGCTGCAGGGAACCCAGCTGTGGTGTAAATGGCAATTCTAGCTGGAATGTGACTTTCTTTGGCCCTGTCTTTCTTTCCACCTGAGTCCCGTAAAACAGAATCATCATCCCAATGGCCAACGATGAGTGCAGAAACAATGAAGATACACCTGCCTCTTGACATCAGCCAAAACCCCTCCCAAGAAGCAAGCTGCTTCACAGAGAGTTACCAGCTAACAATAGTCTAAAAATACCTGGTTCTTTATTGAAGTTAAGCTCCCATTAAAGTCACCCAAAGCCGGAACCTGGTGTTTCTACGGGGCCCAGCTCTTCAGATTGATGGCAGCAATCATTTTGTTTTGGGCTTCACTTTTTACTTCTCTGGGTAGCAGCTGAAACACACAGAGCAAATGTTTTTCATGGTTAACATAACAGAGGCACGTGGTTTTCCCCCTGCTTGGTGCCCTTCAGTGTGCTGGCTAGTTTTGTCAGCTTGACACAAGCTAAAGTCATCTGAGAGGGGAGACCCTCCATGGAGAAAATGCATCCTTAACGTTGATTGATGTGGGAGTGTCCAGCCCACTGTGGGTGGTGCTGTGGCCAGGCAGGTGGTCCTAGGTGTTAAAGAAACAGGCAGAACAAGCTGTAGGCAGCAGGGCAGTGAGCAGGCAGCAGGGCAGTGAGCAGCTTTCTTCTAAAGCTCCTGCCTCCAAGTTCGTGCTCTACTTCCTTCAATGATGGACTGTGAGGTGGAACTCTGAGATGAAATAAACCCTTTCCTCCCCAAGTTGCTTTGGTCATAGCGTTTTAGCACAATAGAAACCATAAGACACTGATAATCAGGCTCTTTCTGTCTCCCCTGGTGTCCCCTGAGCCTTTCATGCTTCGAGCTGGCAGAATGGAGAAGAGAACACAAAGCCCGACCTATGAAGGCCAGATGTCACTTCTGTTCGTTATTCCCTAGTGAGACCCAGCCACATAGGAGTAAGCAAAGCTGGGAAAAGAGGCCCCCTGGCTGGTCAGCCAACTTTTAGCAAGAATGTTACATTGTTACATTGCAAAAGCGGGTGAAAATGTTGGATATCTCTCATCTCTGCCACTTCCTGTAATAATGAGAGTGATGAAGGAGGACTATTTCCCATGGTGCTCTGAAATGTGGTGCCACTTTAGAAAGCAGAATTGCACAATTCCCTTTCTTGTCAAATTACCTGTGACAGCTGTAGAGTAAGGACCATGTCACATAGCTATTGTGTGTGGGTCCTGGCATGCCTGACCCGTCTGGAAGGCTGGAAGGGATTCTGTTTGCATAAAATCCTGCTGATCTTCAAGGAGAGGCTTGGGAATGGGAAACTTCTAGGCGGTTACAGGAGTGGGGACAGAGGAGCTGTGGGAGAGGCTGAATCCTTTATGCCTACAGTTTGTGTCAGCAGGGCAGGCAGCATTCTGGGATCAGAATGGAGAGATACAATTGAGGACAGTAAAGTTGGCATTATTGGATCTTGATACTATTGAGAACCAAACCTCCCCCATTGCAATGTGTACACATAATTTTCCTATTCTACCATCTTCATTTATATAACTTCATTGCCCGGGAAACTCCTCAGGAGATAATGGTCTATAATAGATAATTATGGACACTGCCTGAAAGAACTATCCTTTAAGAAAAAGCATCAAACAACAGTTTGCATCTTAAGATTCTTAGAAAACCTTGACTTAAAATCCTGCTTTGTTCTGTCCTCCAATCATAAACTATGATATTACCCTGACCAGTCCTGACCATGCTTCCACACTGAGAGACTATCTTCAACAACACCTCCACGTGTCTGCAGCTGGGTCTTCCTACTCCCACGTCTCCCTGCTGTGCTACTGAAGCAGGAGATTGTCTTGTTTGCTGCTGTGAAAAAACAAACTGGACTCTCACCAGTAGCAGGGTGTGTGTGTTTGTGGTGTGTGTATGTCTGGTGTGTGTGTGTGTGTGTGTGTGTGTGTGTTTAGTGTGTGTCTGTGCCTGGTATGTGTGTGTCTGTGTGTGTGTGGCTGGTGTGTGTGTGTGTGTGTGTGTGTGTGGTGTATGTGTATATGTGTGTGTATGTGTGGTTGTGTCTGGTGTGTGTGTGCCTGGTATGTGTGTGTCTGGTGTGCATGTGTATGTGATGTGTGTGCGTGTGTCTGGTGTGTGCCTGGTGTGTGTGTCTGGTGTGTGTGTGTGCCTGGTGGTGTGTCTGGTGTGTGTGTGTGTGTGTCTGGGTGTGTCTGTGTGTGTCCCTGGTATGTGTGTGTCTGGTGTGCATGTGTGTCTGGTGTGTGTGTGTGTGTGTGTGTGTGTGTGTGTGTGTGTGTGTGTCCTGTGCAACCAGCATTCCACTGCATCTCTTAGTGAGGATGATGTGTTACTCAGAGTGACAGAGTGGCTCTTCTGGCTACTGAGAGATAGCCAGATAAGCCCACTGGTCTCGTTCTTTGGTTAAGTTAGTGGTTCTTAACCTTCCTAATGCTGTGGCCCTTTAATACAGTTCCTCATGTTGTGGTGACCCCCAACCATACAATTATGTCATTGCTGCTACTTCATAACTGTAATTTTGCTACTGTTATGAGTCGTAATATATCTTATTTGCTGTCCTGGAACTCCCTTCTTAGACCAGTCTGGCCTCAGACTCACAGAGATCCACTGCCTCTGCCTCCAGTACTGGGGTTAAAGGTGTGTGCCACCAATGCCCGGGTAATGAAGAGACTGTCAACATTAGTGGGGGAAGGATTTGACCCTCAGTGATTCCGAGAAAGGCTGGAACTCATCGGAACACAGCCTCGTGCTTAGAGTTGCTGCAGGACAGGCAGGACACAACCTTATGGGCACAGAGAGGCAGAGCCGGGAGGTCAACGGTGGTCACCTGGGAGCAGGGGCCACCCCAGACATGAGCAGCCTTGTGCAGGCAGCAGTGGTGACATCATGAACTCCTAGCCTGGCTCCCCCTGGCTTATCTCTCTAACCTCCAAGCATGCTCACACGTGCTTTTGAGAGCCTATGACCTTGGGAAGCAAGTATCTCAGTCTTCATTCCAGACCACTGAGCAGCTCTGTGAGGTGGATTCATGCCGAGCAGAAAGCCTGTACAGTTGGGATGGAGAAAAGGCCACAGTCTTCCCTGTACACCCGCACCCTCGGGCCTCCAGGCTCCTCCCATGGTAGGTAGGTCAGTGGGTCACAGATTGACATCTAATCTGGGGTGGGGGAGGGAGGGAAGGAGAAGGAGACGCAGAGGACTTGGAGTCTCAGCAGAGTAACAAGTGTGCACAGATCACTTCTGCTCACCCTCACTTTCCCTGAGAAATCCCCAAGGCTGCTCAGCCACGATAAACTCTGTAAGCGAGACACTTACACTGCGTTTTAACAGTGTCTAGGGGCAGGGGGATCTGGGTTGTGTGAGGGACCTCTGAGAGATCTGGGGGTGTTGGAGGAAGCGGAGGGAGTTCTGTGGAGCTTGGCACACTTCAGAAGAAATCAGGTGTGACAGGATGTCATATGGGGCCCTGCAGACGGAGGAAGTAACTTGACATTCGGCATGTGTGCGCGTGTGGGCGGCTCACAGGTGAGGAGCGGGTAGACAGTCCTGCTGAACAAACTCCTTTCTGACTCCACAAATCTGGCACATTCGGATTAACATTGTCTCCACGTTCTGGAGAATTTAATCCGTGTGATGAACACATCTGGTTGGCACTAGCCTACCTGTCTAAAGAGTAAGTATTTCACAGTAAAAGCATCTAGGACAAGCAATATTAAGAAGAAAACAGAAAAACATCAGTGATTTGAGCTTTCTCTGTAAGGCAAGCAGCAGCACCCTCTGTGTGGGGAGAGGGAGGGGACTGTCTTCATGCTCAGTCCCAGCTGCTGAGAAACTCGGCCTGCAAAGCCCAGAGTGAACCCGAGCCGTGTGCTCCTGAGCGGGTAGATAAACGTTCTGAGACCAGGTGAGGATTGGAGAGGCTTCATTCTCTGCTGTCAGATGGAGAAGCAGGAAGGCAAGCACCAGAGGTCCGTTTGCACTGGACATCTCTAGAAGGCTCAGCCAATTCAGGCAGAATGGGTGTAGGCAGAGCAGCAGTATGGGCAAGAGGCAATGCCTGGGGAGAGCTGGGGGAGCGGTTCATGTGGAGAGCTGCCCAGGGTGCCACAGGGGTCCAGCCCCCTCTGAAAGCAACCGTCAGCACCTTCATCCGCCTTGCCACAGTGTATATACCACATAACAATAAATACATAGAGCAAAAAATAACATATATGCCTGTAATCCCAACACTCAGGAGGCAGAGGCAGGAGGAGTGTCATTACAAATTCAAGGCCTTCTGAGTCTACCTAGAGTTCCAGGCTAGCCTGTGCTACATAGAAAGTTCCTGGACACCTTGGCTAGGATGAGACCTTGTCTGAAAAAAAATAAAATAAAATGAGAGTACTTATTGAACTTACCATTAATAAAGAGAACTACGAAAGCACACTCAGTTCTGATAAACTAATAAACACACTCATTCATAGTCAAAACTGCAAATACACAGAGAAGTACACTCACTTTTTTGTTTTGTTTTTACGAGACAGGGTTTCTCTGTATTGCTTTGGAGGCTATTGGTCCAGCCTGGCCTCGAACTCACTATACTCACTTTTGATAAACTAATAAACACACCCTTCCATAGCCAAAAACTGCAAATACACAGAGAAGTACAACCCATAATTTATTCAGTTCCAGGTGGATGGACACATTAGATTTGCCCCTCTTTGCTTTTTTGGTGTCACAGGTTTTGCTGCTGCCAGTGCCCCTGTAGGAGGGGCGTGTTGCTGAACCTTCTCTCATGTACCAACAAGCTAGGTCAGAGTGGTGGGCTGGCTGAGCTAATAGGTGTACACACAAAAATTATGGTAGGTTATGACTGCCCTGTGAGGAGCAGCTACTTGGGCCATGGAACAATTTATTCATTATTTCAGTCCTTGTAACATGCTTACGAGAGCATTCATATTATCAGTGACCACAGACGTGGGAGGAGGAGAAATCTGCCCTGATTAACAGCTGAGTGGCAGAGCTGGGATTCCCCAATGCAGAGCTATAAGAGAAGGCCTAGAGGTGGACAGGCCTTGGTTGTGTCCTGGTCCCAGCCTGGTTGCACCACGTGAGGCAGGGAGACCCTGGGAAGCGCCATTTTTTTATTTATTTTTTATTTTTTATTTTTTTTTGCCAGCAGCTGTGGAGCTAGGCTGGGATGCAGCTGCTACCCTGGCAGGCAACCTTGTGCACTCTTGCGGGTTTGCATGTGCAGGACACAGACCTTTCTTCCCAAGAAACACTGCTTAAAATGCAGAGACTCATTCGCTCCGCCTCAGTCATGGGAGGTGGCCTGAGACCAGGTTCTGGCCTGTTCTTCCCAAGGCACCTGTGAGGGACAAAGAGAGGAGATTATCATTTACACCGCCATCCTTTCCTGTTAGTTTGGGCAACGCTGGTACCCAGAGCTGGTGAGCTCTTGTGGTCATTGATTGCGCTGTTGGGAAAGGCTTCAGAAGCCCACCTTTACCAGTCTCAGGAGGCTCAGGGAAAAGCATAGAGAAGAGACGTCATCAGTACATCAGACGATGAGAAGCTTGAGAGACGACGCCTTCTGCTTGAGGCAGCTTCAGTAGAGGACCACTAGCAGCCAGCTTGGGCCGGATGCTGCATGAGTGCCTGCTGCACGAGGGTGGGTTCAAACCTCAGGAAGCCAAACAGGAAACTTGCTCTGAATCATCACACGGCAGAGCATACAGTTAAGAGAAGGACCACAGTACAGTACAGACGAAGCGACCCTGCATTGTGTAGGGTGGAGGGCGGAAGTCCCATGAGCGAAATCTAAGATTCAGATACAGTACTAAGGTTGTATAAGGCTCACAGGAACGGGCTCCGCTGCTCCAGAAAGGACGGTGCAAGACACTAGACATGAACCTCAGCTCCAGGCTCCATGCCAGGAGGCCCTACTGACCCGTCAGCCAGCTAGGCCAGGTGTTCTGTTCCTGAGGGGCTGTAGAAAACCTTTGCCTTATGTGTTCCTATGGTTTGTGTTCTGCTCATTTATCTACTTCTTTCTGTGACACCCATACTGTGGCGCCTGGGAGACACCATTAGTGTGTGTACTGGAGACAGTGTTAGTGTATGTACTGGAGACACAATCAGTATGTATACTGGCAGGCCCAGAATAAGCTGAGCTGAGCAGAGGTTACCTCAGGTTACCTCCTTCTACTCAGGAAGAATGCTGTCTAGAGTGAGTAAGGCTGCCTGCACTCTGAGGAGCTTCGTACAAGTGTTAAGAGGCAAGGCCTGGAGTCACAAGTTTCTGCTCGAAGTGGTTTCTTCTGCATGTTAGGACCTAAGGAGGGGATGCAACAGGCCATTCGAGCTTAAAAGCGGGGGAGTGACACACTGAGCAAAGCCTGGGCCTATTTTGTCTCAGGACAGTCTTTGTTTTGTTTTTGTTTTTCGAGACAGGGTTTCTCTGTGGCTTTGGAGGCTGTCCTGGAACTAGCTCTGTAGACCAGGCTGGCCTTGAACTCACAGAGATCCAACCTGCCTCTGCCTCCCGAGTGCTGGGATTAAGGCATGTGCCATCACCGCCCTGCTCAGGATAGTCTTAAAGAGCAGTGTCCCTTCCCCACAGCCACTTCCCAGCTTTCAGAACTGACTTTCCCAGGCCAATGTCACAAACCTGTGATGCCAATACAGGCTGCCCAAGTGATCTGGAAGCCACCCCACTTGAATTCTGTGAGAACATTAACACAGCATTGCAGTCTTAATGGAGAGAAAGATGTAATGTGGTCCAGATAGCTCTGGGCTCAGATTGGAGATGCGGTTTCACAAGTCCTCCTAGAAACTGCACACTTGGGCAGGCTGTTCTCCTGCTCCCTTTCTTGTGTGCGGTGGACAGGTTCATTCCCATTTTGAGGGACAGCCAGAAATAGTCCCCTGACTGCTTCCTTTATCCAGTCTCCCCTGTGTCCAGGCCAACTTGAGCAGAAATAAAATGAAAAGTTATAGCGGGTCTATTAAAATGCTATGCAAAGTGCCTTACACATATACCCTTACTTAATTCTTACATAATCCCATAAAGATAGGTAATTGGTTTTTGAAAGTGTTCATCAGTTCTCTGAGAATTTTGTACATGTTTGGAACATATCCACCCCACGTGTCCAACTCTCCTCCCTTCCAACCTCATTCTCACCACCAAACTTTTTGTTGTTGTTTTGTTTGTTTGTTTTTTTAAAGTATACCAAGACCTATTTGTGCTACTCAAATATGCTTGGACGTGTGGGCATGACCACTAGAGAGTGGTCAAATTACCAGGGGCTACACTTATTATAGAAACTATCTCTCCCTCTCCTTGCAGCTAAAAGTTGCCTATAGCTCCATGACTAGGGGTGAGCTTTGTGCCCAGCCCTGCTCATACTGGGATTTGGTCTGGCTTGATCTTGTCCAGGTCTTACTCATGGTGTCACCACCACTGTGAGGCCATATGTGTGTCTCCCCTGCTGTGTCCTGAAGAGTCTGTTACTTTAGTCATTACCTGCCTCTGGTTTTTACAGTTATTCTCACCTGTTCCCTCTTCCACAGTGATCCCCGGGCCTTGGGAGAGTAGCATGAGTATGTCTGTTCCATTTAAGCGTGGACACTCCTCACTCTCTGCACCTCGGCCGATTGTCAGTCTCTGTGTTAATCACCACCTGCGGCAATTAGAAGCTTCTCTTCTGCAGGTTGAAGGATGCATTCATCTATAGCCGTAAGAATAAGACATTAGGAATTGGCTTTATAACTGTGTCTATTTAGGAAGTAATAGTAGGATTTTCTCCTAGGGCCTTTGACCTGTCTAGCCTGACCTGGTAATGATACCAGGTATGAGTTTCATCTTATGGACTTAAATTCAATGAGAAAGTGGTTGGTGTCTCTCACTACATTTTAGCCGCTGTTGCATTAGTGGGCATGGGCCGGTCATTACTGTAGCCCACAGGGTTCATAGCTGGGTGAGATTGATGATCACTTTCTCCTTTAGTGGTATTTATAGAACTTTCCAGCACTGTGAAAGCTTGCCAAAGTAGATGAAGCTCCTAGGACAATACAAGTTTGATTTCTCCATATTCCATGACTCAAATACGTCGTGTGTTTAGCAATAAGGTCTTACGGTCAAGTGCGAGTAAGTTTGGCAATAGCCTGCACTGTTTGGAGGACCTCATTAGCCAACAATTCTGAAAGAACCCATTCCTGGCACGGAGGTTTTTCCTTGTTAGTTGCTGGTATCTATAGGGGCGCTGTCTCCGTTTCTTTTCTATTACTATGGTAAAACAGCATGAGCAAGGCGACTTATGAAAGAAAGTGTTTAATTATCGTATGGTTGCAGAGGGTTGGTGTCCCTGTGTCAGAGCAAAGTTCCGGCCACAGGAACAGCTGAGAGCTCAGTCTTGATCCACAAACACGAGGCAGAAAATGTTCCACCACCCGAGGGTTGGCAGCCAGCACTGGGCCGATGCGAGGGTGAATGGCTATATTGGCCAGGACTCGGGTCAGTTTGACCAGCACATCATCAGCCTCTGCTGACGGGCTGACTCCTGGGAGCCCCAGCCTTGGGGAGCACTGGTCAAGTTGGTAGAAGTTCTGAAACAATGTGAGGCAGAAAATGCTACTTGGAAATGGGATGGACTTTTGAAACCAAGCATCCAAATATATGAGTCTATTAGGGAGACCATTCTTATTCACTCCCTGTTATGGGTAACCCAATTTTAATTCCCCCGTCTCTGTCTCTGTCAGTCTCTCTTTCTGTGTGTGTGAACTTCCACAGTAGCATGAACATTTTTCCAAAGGAGATGTATAAATGTCTAATAAACACAAAAAGAGGTGCAATATCACTAATTTTTAGGGAAAACCAAATGAAATCACAGAGAAGCCATATCATATTCAATAGAAAGGCCCTCTCTCTCTCTCTCTCTCTCTCTCTCTCTCTCACACACACACACACACACACACACACACACACACACACACGAAAATAGCAAATGTTGTCAAGAAGTGAAGAAATTAGAGTTCTTTTGTATTACCGTGGAAAACATCTGGGCAGCCCCTCAACAAATTCATCATAGAATTATCATGCTGTTCCAGTAACTCAGTTCTTACTTATGTGCCCAAAGGAACCCAAGGCAGCAGCTGGTTGGCTAAACAAAATGTGCGATATAGGTACAGTGGGATGTTAGTCAAACATGAAGGCTATTCATCCACATTACAATATGAATGAGCTTTGAGACTATGTTA
This sequence comes from Mesocricetus auratus, assembly GCF_017639785.1. Taxonomy (NCBI): domain Eukaryota; kingdom Metazoa; phylum Chordata; class Mammalia; order Rodentia; family Cricetidae; genus Mesocricetus; species Mesocricetus auratus. The sequence goes on from NW_024429199.1 coordinate 4,553,546, forward strand.
AATGCAATGGGCCAGGCACAGAAAGGCTGGCTGCTGTATATTATTCCATTTATGTGAGACACCTGGAATGGGTTTATTAGGGTTCTCCAAAGGAACAGAGGCAACAGAGTGAATATATATTACACAGGGTTTATTAGGCTGGCTTATATGATTTGAGCGGGGTGGTCCAGCAATGGCCACGTACACACTGGAGAGGCTGCTCAGGCCAGGATACCTCAACAGGCCCAATATAGCTCTGGAAGCTGAGGATTCTTGGAGAGCCACAGACTTCAGTCCTTGGTGGAAAGCCAAAGAAGCTGTGGTGTACCATGAGTGAAGGATGCACCAACTGTAGCAATAAAGCAGATGGACTCACAGACCAGCAGTGAAGACAGACAGGAAAAAGCAGATGGACTCACAGGCCAGCAGTGAAGACAGACAGGAAAAAGCTTTACCCTTGGGCCTCTTCATATCGGGGTCATTGCTGGAAGGAATGTGCGGCCCATTCTTGGGGAGGGCTTTCCCCTCAGTTGATCCTTCCGGTAAAACACCTTCCCAGAACCACCTGTCCAGTCAAGCTGACAATGGAGGTTAACCATCAAATGCAAGATACCCATCATGGGCAAATTCATAGAGGAAAGGTCAATCGGGGTTAGCAGAGAAGGGGCAGACTGAAGGATTGCTATGTAATGGCTGTCATATTTCAGTTAGGGATGACAGGAGGGTCTGGAGACCCATACCCATGAGGGTTTTACGCAAATGAGAATGTAATTTATGTCACTGAACACTCTATTTAGAGATAATCTAATTGTAAATTTTGTATTTCGTGTCGGTCCGTTTGAGTTGCTGCAACAAAATACTTTAGGCTGAATTCTGTAGAAACAGCAGAATTCATTGCTCGTGGTCCTGAAAGTTGGGTGGTTCAATATCAATTGAAATTCAGTGTGGTGAGGGCCTTGCTCCTCATAGATGGCTCCTTCTGTGTGACCCTGGGTCTCCTTTATTTTATTCTGAGACAGGGTCTCACTCTGTACCTCTGGTTGGCCTGGAACTCACTATGCAGACTTCGATGGCCTTTAAATCACAGAAACCCACCTGCTTCTACCTCCTGGGAGCTTACGGACATGTGCCAGTAGGCCCAGTCTCTTTAAAGGAGAGTTAATCCCACTGGCGGGAGCTTTGACTTACTCATCTTCACAAGGATCCTGTCTCTTAGCAGTGTAGCGCTGGAGACAGGGCCCAGTGTCTGATGGGAGGGGGAAGGGGCAGGACACACACACACACACACACACACACACACACACACACACACACACACACACTGTGGAGGTCTTCTGTCGTGATTTTTAAAAGCATTCCATCAGGCCCCTCCCCTGAACAACAGACATGCCGCGGCCTTGGGCCTCCTGCACCTTGGTTACTGCTTGCTTCTTCTTCTCCGGCTCTGCAATGGCGACAAGGGGACCACAGAGTGGACAACCCCAAGTCTTTGTGCGCTCATGTGTCTTTCCCTGTGCCTGCTCAGCTGTCTCCAGTCCCTGCTTGCTGCTGTAAAGTCCTGGTTGTCAAACAGGAATCTTCTTTTTTCTTTTTTAAAAATTTTTAAATTAATTTATTTTTTACATTCCAACCCCAGTTTTCCCCCCTCCCCCCACTCCCTGCACTCCCACCACCTCCCGTCTGCTCCATGGAGAGGGTAAGGCCTCCCCTAGGGAGTCTACTAAGTCTGTTCCATCATCTAGTTGAGGCAGGACCAAGGCATCTCTCCACCCCCTTCACCCCTGTGTCTAGGCTGAGCAAGGTATCTCTGCATATAGAATGGGCTCCACTAAGTCAGTTTGTACATTAGAGTTAGATCTTGGACCCACTACCAGTGGCCTCATATATTGTACCAATCACACCATTATCACCTATATTAAGGGAGTCTAGTTTGGTCTCATGCAGGTTCCCCATTTGTCAGACCTGAGTCAGTGATCTCTCACTAGCTTGGGTCAGCTGATCCTGTGAGTTTCCCCATCAAGGTCTCGACTCCTTTGTTCATATTATTGCTCCTCCCTCACTCTGATTGTACTCCAGGAGCTTGGCCCAATGGTTAGTTGTGGATTTCTGCATCTGCTTCCATCTGTTACTGGAAGAGGGTTCTAGTTTCTCTGGGGTCAGCATGAACCAGGAGTCTTAACCCAGTGAACATCACTGTCCCCGGCTCTGCAAGTCGTGGCCGTGGAACATTGCAGTTGGTGCCACCACCGTCTTCACTGAGCTCCGTTTTGAGGGGCTGTCTGCATGTGCAGTCGCCATCGTCACCTTCCTTGGATCTAAAGGACAGCATAGTTGTAAGAACTCAGTAAACGCCGGGCGTTGGTGGCGCACGCCTTAAATCCCAGCACTCGGGAGGCAGAGGCAGGCGGATCTCTGTGAGTTCGAGGCCAGCCTGGTCTACAGAGTAAGTTCCAGGACAGCCTTCAAAGCCACAGAGAAACCCTGTCTTGAAAAACCAAAAAAAAAAAAAAAAAAAAAAAGAACTCAGTAAACAAGTTCAGCACTTCCCCTGCTGTCTGCTGTGTCAGCCACGGCTTGTATACCACCTCTGAGACTGGTCTGTGCTGAAATCAGTCTCTAGAGCTGCGACAGAGAAAGGACAGGTGAATACAATTAGGAGGACTAGGAGGCAGCTGGGCAGCCCCCTGGTTCATTGATAATGGCTTCGGTTACACCCTTGATCTTTGAGTAGCGTCCTTACAGCTCTCGACATCAAGAGAAGCTGCAGTAACTCAGTGTCTTCAGTTCCGCCGTCTCCTTGGGCTTCTCAGCTATTTTATATTCTGGGCATAGCCACAGCTGAAAAGGAAATAAGTCCAGTGTGTCAGGTAGTGGCTAGTACAGGCATATAGTCTGTATTTCAGCTTGGCTTTTGTGAAAGTCTGATTGCTTGACGGTCACCTGAGGGGGGGGAAACCGATACATTTGGGTGGGGGTGGGGGCTGTAGGGGACCAGTTGAAAAGTCAAATCGTGCAGTTTTTGAGGAAAATTCTATGATGATTTGCTGCATCTTCTTTTGACTTCTGCAATGATAAGCAATGGCCTTGCAGGCAGCACGTATACACCGTGGGTGTGACAGAGCTGATTTCTCTTTACTGAAGTCGGCAGGTTGCTCTGCAGTGAAGGACCATGTGGCCCAGGCTTCCCCACCCAACAGGGGAGCTGGGTTTGATTGTAACGAACAGCGGCCTCTAGTGGATAACTCAGAATTTGCATTCTGCAAAGACTACACCAGGAAATGGGAATCCTGATCAAATTCCAAAGGAACAAAGGCAAGGCACTTCCCATTGTTTTCTCTGATAAGGAAACCCAGGACCCAGGTCTGAAGAGCTCGTCTCATTTATACCTCTCACTCCTGGAGATGATATTCAAAACATTGTCTTTTTTTCTTTTTCCTTCAAACCTTATCACCGATTTTGATTTTTGAAGGCTCTCCTGCTTGACGCAAAGATTTTACCCCGAGAATTCCCATAGATAGCATCCTCTTCTCTTACTGTTCCTGTGCATGTATGCGTGTGTGCAGCATGTGTGTGTGTGAGAGAGAGAGAGAGAGAAAGAGGAAATCAGAAAACTACTCGGGCCTGTCCCAGGGAGCTGTCGAGAAGGCCTGAGCGCCTGCTCACCCTTGCTTGTTACAGTTTCTTCCTGGGCTTCCAGCCCGTGCTCCCACACATGCCTGGTGTTGCCTCTGAAAACAAATCATCCTCTCCTTGATCCTGCTCCTCCACCTAGCAGCAGCTGGCAGCTGTAGGCTCCTCCCTGTTCCCTGGCCTTGGCCTCACCCACACCTCAGATTCCAGGGTCTGGTCTCCTGGGTGATGTCCAGGCAGAGTTAGTTTTGTCGGTGGTGTTCATTCCCAAGAAAACATGGGGTCAGACATCAGTGATCCCTGACTTTGTCAGGAGCCCGGAGACTTCTGCTGGAGAAAGGCTAAAATCACAGCTCTGACCTGTGGCCTTGCAGAACTGAGATGGGAAGAGGGGTGTGGGGTCTGGGGAATGAGAGAATACATTTTCTTGTGACTTCAGAAAATGTAAAGTCAGTGTAGCCTCGGTCTGTGTATGCTGTGATAACTGGACGGGGCTCAATACAGACTTTTAACCAAGTTTCAAAAATGGAAGCGCTGAGTGCCTTGTTGTGGCTTTAAGCTGTGATTGACACTTGTGCTTGGGCTATCTCCCTGTCATCTGTGCTTCCCTCAGAATTTGACCAAGGGCTAGCGTTAGTCAAAGACATGACTCTCGGGGCCACCGTGCACAGTCTCAACGTGTGGTAACAACTTAGCCTGTTAGGAATAGAAAGATAAATTATGTGGATGCAGCTCGCTTTCCATTCAGCAGCAACTGTTGTTCTGACAAGGATTCTTGGCTATACTCCAGGCAGGCCCTCTGAGCCCTCTTCTTGACAAGCACTCAACCTTGACCTACAAAGACTTGGACAAACACGAGCATAGTTTCTATAGTTTAAAGCTCATCCCCGGCTGGCCCCAGGCTTCCCAAACACACTGACTTTAGAAAACTCATAGCTATCAAAAGAATTTAACTGCTTGTCCCAGTCAGTACCTGAAGACAGGGTCCCGAATCTCAGCTTCTGTGGACAGGAGGAGCCAAGTGTCAGTAAATTCCAGTTACCAAACACAAGTTGGCTTTAAGTAGCCCAGCCTCCTTTTGTAAGAACTATTTAAAAATGGACCTCATTTGGACCTCAGTTCAATTCCTGACACATACATTCCAAAGCAAGGCATGGCAGTGTGCACCTACAGTTCCAGTACTGGGGGACAGGAAGGGTAAGAGGGTGAAAGTGTGAGAACAGAGATGGGTGGACCCCTAGATCCAATGAGAGACCTTGCCTCAAAAAATAAGGTGGCGAGCAATTGAGGAAGATCCCCAAATGTCTGTCTTTGGTCCCCAATAGATACATACATACATACACATAAGCACACACACACACAATGTTAAGGACACAATTTTATAGTTTTTTTTGGTGGGGGATTAGGGGAAGGGGTCAAGAAAGGGTTTCTCTGTGTAGCCTTGGCTGTCCTGGAACTAACTCACTCTGTAGACCAGGCTGGCCTGAAACTCGAAGAGATCTGTCTGCCTCCTGAAGCCTGGGATTAAAGGTATGTGCCACCACCAGCCTCCATCAATTGTATAGTTTTAAAGTAATTCTATAATAACTATGGCTTTCACTTCTCTTAAATCCACTTTGTCCCTGTTTACCTTCCCATCAATGCTCTTCCATTCTCCCTTTAAAATTCCTAGTCACCTCTTCAGATGAAGATGGAATTCAGTCCATGCTGCAGCTCTCACCCATTAAAATGACTATTCACTGTCAATGCTGTCTTCACCCCTTTAATGTCAAGCTTTGTGTACCTCTGATAGTCCATTCAGTGAATGATGGACACTGTGGGCACGACTTGTATACATTTACCACAATATTAATACTGAATATATGAAGAAAAAGACAATAGCCATAAGGTGGTCATCAAAGCAAACAAAAGATGTTAAGCCCCAACATGGGTCTTCCGCTAAGCTCTTGTGCGTAGAGACTTATGAAGACAACTGAATTCTAGCTGGGGAAACCAATAAGGTACAGAGAACTTTAGAGTAGTTGATCCAAAATGTACGGACTCACTCCACTCTTGTCCGTATTTACATGCCCAGAGTGGAGAGTCACTGGTGGGAATGTATACACAAACACCACAGCAAGATAGTAGTGCCAAGTTGGGAACTGCGATTTCAATGGACATATTCGCCAGAATTGCCCAGACGTCACAGCTGAACGTGTAACTCAGCTCAGGGATAGGCTGTGGGCCAGGTATGGGACAAATTCAGAAAGCCAAAGGAGAGGGACTCAGGGAGATTAAGACAGAACTCCACAGCTGTCGGTACAGAGCTAACACCCTAACTTTCTCTCCAGTGCCATGGAAGGGTGTTAGACTCCCCAGCCTAGAAGGATAACAAAAGCAACACAAAAACGATGGTTTCATAGAAGCAGTATGACTGTGGGAAAACAATTTTGTGGGGGAAAGGTTAAGGGGAGAGAGGGTGGATCAAGTTTTCAGGAAGGAGTTTGAAGAGGAAAAAGGCTCTCTTGGGAAATGATCAGTGCCATCCTTAGGATGCGGCGGTGGGCAGGAGAGCATCTAGGGGCAGGGCTGAGTAACGATCAGAACTGACAAAGCAGACTGCAGACTGAAGGCCTCGCAGAGGTTCTCTGTGGTGGGGTTGGCATTCAAGAAGGACCAGCCTCTTCTGGAGACAAATGAAGAACTAGATTGTGTGTGTCCTGAGGCTGAGATCCTTGTGGCCTTACTTCTGGCTCTGGCTGTTGGTCTCCATAATCTCTGCCTGGTATGGGCTCATCTGCTCCACAGTCATACCTGCTTGAGGGCCATTGACTGTTTCGGGCCTTTCCTCCTTTCCCAAGTCTCCAATGTGCCTCTCCCTGCTCACCCTATGCCGTTACCACGTGTCTCCCAGATCAGGAGGCCCCACAGCAAAGGTGATATTCTGTCCCTGGTTTTTTAGTTCTTTGCAGATTGAGGCTTTGCTAGCTAACCTGTGTAAAGCTGCATTTGCATCTTCATCTTCTTCTTCATCATCATCATCATCATCTGTCCCCTTACCCGCTTTCTCTTTTCTTTCTAAGTGCCTGATACATGTTTAATTGTGTCATCTGCTCCTCTGCATCAAAATGTAACTCTTTGGGGGACCCTGCTGCATTCAGCACTGGGCTCGGGTGTACCCAGCAGTGCTGGACACATTGTAGATGTTTAGTGAATGGCTATGGGCGTCTCTCTCTCTAACATTAGTAGCCCTTCTTTCTGGAAAAGCTGTCCCCATCACACCTTCGTTCCTGCCTCCCCTTCTTGGTTGCACTTTCCTTATTTTCTATTCTGTTGTTTTTCAAGCTCAGGTTCACATTTTTCTATTGTTTGGATCTTGAATGTTCTACGAAGACCCGTCCCCCTCCCCAAGGCTTAATCCCCAGCCCATAGCACTAACGGGAAGTTTGGCCACTGGGAAGTGCCCTTGAAGATAATTTCTCTTTGCTTCCTGGCTAGCACGGGCTGAGCAGCTTGTACTGATAGGCCCATGCCATTTTATGCTGGCACAGGTCCAAGCCACAGGGCCCAAGGATCAAGGGCTAAAACCTCTGAAACAATGAACAAAACAAACCTTCCCTCCGAATCCTGGTGTTTGTTAGTGATGGAAAGACAAAGAAAAGATTTTTTTATTAGTGGCGGTATGTGTGTCTGTACGTGGTCTCAGATGATATCTCTCATATCTGTGTTCACTTCCCGTGGCTATGTTCATATAGATGCCTTACTGTCCCCTAAAACTCACACCACCTCCTACTCTCAGGAATCCTGTCCACACCAATGCCTGGTTTTTCTTCTTCCATTAATCCAAGTATTTTTCACTGTTTCCTTTAAAAAACTTTCCTGAAATCAGCTCCAAGTCTTAGGAGTTTTCTTCATAATTTAATTTATTTTTCTGTTGTGTGTGTGGAAGGGGGTCATGTGTGCGTATGTGTGTAGATGTATTCACTTGTGCATGTGTGAGTGGAGGCCAGAGGCCAGAGGCCAGCTTCTGGTATCTGCCTCCATTGCCCCCAGTATCTGCCTCCATTTCCCCCAGTATCTGCCTCCATTGCCCCCAGTATCTGCCTCCATTGCCCCCAGTATCTGCCTCCATTTCCCCCAGTATCTGCCTCCATTGCCCCCAGTATCTGCCTCCATTGCTCCCAGTATCTGCCTCCATTGCCCCCAGTATCTGCCTCCATTGCCCCCAGTATCTGTCTCCATTGCCCCCAGTATCTGCCTCCATTGCCCCCAGTATCTGCCTCCATTGCCCCCAGTATCTGCCTTCATTGCCCCCAGTATATACCTCCATTGCCCCCAGTATCTGCCTCCATTGCCCCAGTATCTGCCTCCATTGCCCCAGTATCTGCCTCCATTGACCCCAGTATCTGCCTCTTTTGCCCCAAGTACCTGCCTCTATTGCCCCCCCAGTATCTGCCTTCATTGCCCCCAGTATATACCTCCATTGCCCCCAGTATCTGCCTCCATTGCCCCAGTATCTGCCTCCATTGCCCCAGTATCTGCCTCCATTGCCCCAGTATCTGCCTCTTTTGCCCCAAGTACCTGCCTCTATTGCCCCCCCAGTATCTGCCTCCATTGCCCCAGTATCTGCCTCTATTGCTCTCCGTCTTATTTTTTCTGAGGCAGGGTCTTTAGGGAACTAGGCTTACCACTTTGGCTACACTAGCTGGGCAGCAAGCCGCCAAGCATCTGCCATCCTCTGCCTCCCAGCACATGTATTATAGATAGACCACCATACCCATCTCTTACCTGGGTTCAGGGGATCCAAACTCAGGTTCTCAAGCCTGTACAACAAAATGAGCCAAGTCTTCATTCCCTCTTGCTTACTTAAAGCATCTAAGTTTTTGTCATTTATGGAGCAGAGTGCATATGTAAAGTCATAAGATGGCTCACGGGAGTCAGTTCTCAACTTGTGCCATGTGAGTTCTGGGGAGTGGACGCAGGTCATCAGGCTCTTGGCAAGCGCCCTGACCCACTGAGACACTGTGCTGATCCTTACTTTTTAAGGGTCACAGATCAGCCTTGGATGACTATGCAGCTGAAGATAACCTCCGTGCTTCCACCTACCAGGAGCTGGGGTTACATGTGCGTGTGCAACAGTGCCCACTTTTACATGGCATGGAGATTAGGCTCAGCTCAGGGCTTTGTGCATCCCATGCGAGCACTGTACCAACTGAGCCAAATGCCCAACCCTCTCAAAATTGTTAATTAAGGAACTATTTGTTTATTGCCTAATATGTGCAATAAACACTCTACTAATTGCTCCGCAGGGGGGTGTAGTATAAAGAATTATATTGTTTTGAGGATGAGTTTTGTAATTTTGGTTGACAAGTAAAATATTCAGGAAGTATAATTTAAGGTAAAAAACATTAAGTCACACGTAATATCTTTTTTTTTTTTTTTTTTTTTTTTTTTTTTGGTTTTACGAGACAGGGTTTCTCTGTATTGTTTTGGAGGCTGTCGGTCCAGCCCGGCCTCGAACTCACAGAGATCCGCCTGCCTCTGTCTCCCGAGTGCTGAGATTAAAGGCGTGCGCCACCACCGCCCGGCTCACACGTTATATCTTACGAGAATCTAGATGGAAAAGGGGAAAATCCCTTCTATTTACATTAGGGAAGACCAGAAAAATGGGACATTTTGGAATAAACCTTGAAACTCAGGTAGTTTTTGAACATACAGATCCCAGGGGAGGGAACAGCATGGGCAGAATACCAAAGGCAAAGCAACTGTGAGTCTGCATGAGAAGACTCAGCCGAGTGGACACAGGGCCTAGAGGGCAGGGGGAAGAAGACTGGGAAGTTGAGTCGGGTGGGTAAGAGTGGTGGGGCATCTCAAGTTCATTTGAAAGGCACTGGGAGGAGATGAAGAACCCTGAGCAGATAATGATGTATCTCAGCTGCAGTTCAGGAATGCTAATCAAGTTGCAGCCGCTAAAATGCATTATAGATGAGAAATGCAAAGCAGGGGTAATTATCTAGGGTAGAGGACACCGCATAACTGGGGCAGTGGATGTAGAAATGCAGTCTCAGGAAGATGGAAGACAGGGCAGGGCGGGGTGAGCAGAAGTTAGCATGCCACTGAATGTGGAGGACCAGAAGGAATCAGTAACAGAGGGATGCTGAGATGCTGGACTCCCGCAGAGACAGGGGAGAGCTGAGGATCCTGAAACTCACAGTTGGATAGTTTAGTAGCTGTTTGGGGGCCATTCCCCCCCCAGTCATGATGAGCACTAAGGCTAAGAAATCACTGGCCGTTACCAGGGTATGGCTGCCAGGAGAAGATGGCCACAGATCTGTCTAAAGTACACTGTTGTGTTGGTAGGAGGAGGCAATGAGGAGGAGAGCAATGTCGGAGAAGATGCTGAGGATGGTTCAAGGAGTCCCTGGTGATGCCAAGTGTGCTAAGACCTGGAAAGGTGGAGAGGATGCTGGGTTCATATGGCCGCATCTCCTCCCTTCACAGTAACACTTCATTTTATTTCCTGGTAGAAGTCCTTGTTTCATAGCCATGGGATCCTCATTTTTCTTCTCCCAGCTCCTACAGACCACCAGTCAAACAAGTCCAGGTGCTGCCATTTCCAGCGCACTGTCTTTCTTGTCTATGCAGAGAGAGTGCTGTTCTAGGAACATGGTTACATCATGTTTCCCTGACTTGCCGCTAATTTACCAAGGGTGCCTGGGCAACTCCTAAGTTCTCTTTCTCTCTGAAGTCCGGGGCCTCTCCTTACCACACTGAGCCTATGCACCCATCCTAACTTTCCTGTTGCTCTGAACTCCAACCTTGACCTCTAACCTTGATTCCCAAGTGACCCAGATCTACTCAGTCTTAGTCAGACTGTCACCCTCTGGTCCTGCGGCCAGATCATTTTGCTTTTGGCTGTTTAGTTAATGACTTTTGAGCCCACTCTGTCTGAAAAACCTCAGCTCCCCCAGGGCCAGCTCAACTCTCACTTTTCCCATGAAATGTCCATTGACCTCTCCAGCTCTTGCTGATGTTTTCTTTTGCCCAAGCTCTGGGCACCTACACGGAACATCTAAGCTCTGCTTTTCACTATTCTTATTTTTAACAACTTGTTGTTCCAGGCACCGTTCATCTCACTTCTGGGAGCGGTCAGTTCTTTGTGGGAGCCCAAGCACACGTCATGTGGCCTTTGTGTTGCCCATAACATAGTGCTTAATGTGCTACTGAATGCTGTGCTCCTTATGTGCCAGCCAAGGTTCTTATAAAACACGTACACACGCGCACGGACACACACACACACACACACACACACACACACACAAACATACACACGCACGCATGCACACACAAACGCACACACACAGGCTCACACATATACACACATGCACATGCATGAATGCTCGCACACATGCACACAGGCGCACAGGCTCACACACGCATACATGTGTGCATGGGAGAGGGAGAGAGGAAGGGAATTATTTTAATGAACTTTTGTTGTGGTTATTCTAATGGTGGGGCCTGGAAAGTGCAAAGTCGTCGGGCAGTAGCAAACAGGAAACTGAGGCAGGGTAGGTAGTGTTCCCATATTAAAACACAACTGCTTTGAGGAGCCTGGGTTTCCATTCTGATTGCATGAGGTCTGCCTGATGCTATTGTTGCAAGCCTTTGCCTTCAGGACCTTCCTGCCTTTCTCTGCTCCACACATCTACAGATGACCTTCACACAAACACTTAGATTAGTGTCCAACTAAACGGCAAGTTGACAGAGCCGACCATCACAGCACAGTTTCCAGTGGAGTCACAGAGAGCATAACTCGGTGTGCAAGATTTACCAAGATAAAATTCTCAGAAGAGGGAAGGGTCGCTGGGAGACCCGACAGAAGCAGAGAGTTCCCTGACATACAGAGGTGAATGAAGTTGATGGGTGCTAGTGGGTGAGATTCAAAGGACCCAGAAACTCAAAGAGTTTGGAAATCTAGATGCTAAAAGCAAAAGAAACAGTTGCCATTTGTGGAAATTCCTGGAAATGTTTGCATTTAAAGGCTGTGGGAGTGGTAGAGAGAGAAAGGGGTTTGAAAATCCCAAGTCATCACTGTGTGTGACTGAGTTAACCGAGGAGAAATTAAGGGCTTCAACATTAGAAAGGAAGTTTGCTGTTGCTCAAGCAATAGACAAGAATTAATAATACAGTTTGCCAATAGCAACCTAAATAAGGCTAAGCGGATTCTTCTAGTGATGAGAGCAAGAGTTCTTGATAGATGTTTTTTTCAGATAGCAAAAGACTAATTTTTTATCTTGAAGTTAGTTTATTTCAAAAAGAAATTTTTGAGATAAAGCCTTAGAAGGAGTAAGGCTTTACACACACACACACACACACACACACACACACACACACCACAAACAAACCAACAACAAAATAGCTTATAGCAGAGATGCAGATATTATGTAAAACGATTGGAATTAGCATCGTTGAGAAATTCCAGAAACTGATGAGTTTTACCATTAACCTTCTGTGCATCCAGGCAAGGAGGCATCATTAAACAAATTACAAGCCTGGAGAAAAGGCTTTTCACGGGGGTGAACTTGGGAGAGCAGTTAAACCAAAAGCAATTTTGCCTGTCTGCAATTTGCTCTATTCCCCTTGCTATCGTTGAAGATATTTATGCTTGAGCAGAATTCTCACTCCCAATCTGATTTCTCCTTTTTCTCAATCCAGCCATGAAGTCATGAGGTTTTCTGTTTGGGACAATATGATTTGCTGCCATGGAAACAATTAAGATATCATAAATTTATCTTGCCCCATGAGATCAAAGAGGAAAAGCAGTAATACTAACATTTTGCAGTTCAATAATGCCATTCGCCCAGCAGTCACTGCCTAGTAAATGCCATCGATCTGCAGATGGAGAAAAATGAAGCACGAGCGTCTGTGTCTTGGTCTAAAGCTCTTGAATTATAGACTGTGCCAAGAATGTCCGGAGAGTTCTAATTCCCACTGGGAGCGGCCACTCAGCAGTCAGCTCTGGGTCTCTTTTACTCTCTTTCTGAATGAGGCTGAAGGGTTGGCCCCGCCTGCACCACAGCAGCTGCTCCTCATTACAAGAGTATTTGGTGGAACCTGGTTTGATAAAACAGACAAACAAAAAGCCCTTGGCAACTGTCACAGGGTGAAAATATTCAGAAAAGAGGCTCTGCTGGTAGAGTGTCGATGCAGGCCTTTCCTGCCCAGCTCCCCCCACGGTGCCCCCTGCAAGTTCCTTCTCTTGGCTCCCAGCTCTGGGTGAATTACTCTAGAAGTTAATGAGCCGTACTTAATGAAGCTCTCAGTTGTACAGACCCTTCCCCCAGAGTCTAGGAGAGACCTTAGCCATGTATTCATTCGAATAGACTAAAATCCATAATTTTTTTTGGTACTTCCTCTTGTGTTAGAGGATACAGACACTTTTGGTAGATCTTGTGATGGGGAAGTGAGTTTGGGAGGCATTTGGGTTAGACAGTTTGTATTTCTGTTAAACTTAGATTATTGTCAGTCATTTCTGAGTGTTAGTAGCTTTCAGGAATATTCTTGGGTACTCACCACTGGAACAAGAGCTTCTAGACTTTGTGAGTGGAACATGCAAGATGCAGTAATTTATCTGTTTTGGAGCAGATGCCTTAGCAGTCTTTGGACAACTGATTCTGATGATGAAATTGTTGAATCTTCATTGAGTTTGCTCCTGTCTTTCTTAGTACATGTGGCCTTGGACTTTGGTATGGCGTACAGTTTGAGGGGCTCCTCCACTGCTGAGGGCCGCTGCCCAAGGAATCCAGTTTACATCTGGATAATATAGAAAGTCCATTGATTCAATGGCTCCACTGTGAATGACATTGATGTAAGCCGGGTCACCTTCATGGTTAGCTGGGATTCTTGTTCCCTTGCTCTAATAAGAGGGTCATGATGATGCTTCAGCAATACAATTATCTACTCAAAGACTGACAGATGTGTTACTGAGGCTTATAGAGGATGGACTGGAAGCATCACAAATGTGTGTGCTCTCTACAATGTCACAGGTGCTTTCTCTTAAGGACCCAGCCTCTCGTTCAGTTACATTTCCATGTCCGCAAACTGATTCTCACATAGAAATTTGGCAAGGGATTAAAACATTAGACTATGGTCATAGCCTTCAGACTTTTGAGTTTTTGTCTTTGATTTCTTTTTGTTACCAACTATGATGGCGATTCTTGTCAACTTGATTACATCTGAATTAAGTAAGAATGGGCACACCTGTGATGGTTTTTCTTTTTTTTGTGATGGTTTTTCTTAATTAGAAGACCCACTTCTAATATAGATCTTTGAGGAGGGAGGGAAGATCCAACTTTAATCTGGACCACACTCCTTCTAGCATCCTATGTAAAGGACACAGAAGAAGGAACTTGCTCCCTTTGCCTACATGCTCTCACTATCGTGGACAAATCCATTTCTTCATTGGCATTAGAGCACGTTTCTTCAGAATTCTGGAATTTTCTGAAGACCAGCTGAGACATCCAGCCTTGTGGACTGAACAACTAGGGAATTCTTGGGCCTTCCATTGTAGACAGCCATTGTTGACTAGCTAGACTGCAGCCTATAAGCCATTCTAGAAATCCCCCTTTCTAAATGATATGAAAACAATGAATATATATATATATGTGTGTGTGTGTATGTGTGTGTGTGTGTGTGTGTTCATTCTGTAAGTCCTGTTCTCTGACTGCAGCCTATAAGCCATTCTAGAAATCCCCCTTTCTAAATGATATGAAAACAATGAATATATATGTGTGTGTGTGTGTGTGTGTATGTGTGTGTGTGTGTTTGTGTGTGTGTGTGTGTGTTCATTCTGTAAGTCCTGTTCTCTGACTGCAGCCTATAAGCCATTCTAGAAATCCCCCTTTCTAAATGATATGAAAACAATGAATATATATGTGTGTGTGTGTATGTGTGTTTGTGTGTGTGTGTGTGTGTTCATTCTGTAAGTCCTGTTCTCTGACTGCAGCCTATAAGCCATTCTAGAAATCCCCTTTCTAAATGATATGAAAACAATGAATATATGTGTGTGTGTGTGTGTGTGTTCATTCTGTAAGTCCTGTTCTCTGACTGCAGCCTATAAGCCATTCTAGAAATCCCCCTTTCTAAATGATATGAAAACAATGAATATGTGTGTGTGTGTGTGTTCATTCTGTAAGTCCTGTTCTCTGACTGCAGCCTATAAGCCATTCTAGAAATCCCCCTTTCTAAATGATATGAAAACAATGAATATATGTGTGTGTGTGTGTGTTCATTCTGTAAGTCCTGTTCTCTGACTGCAGCCTATAAGCCATTCTAGAAATCCCCCTTTCTAAATGATATGAAAACAATGAATATATATGTGTGTGTGTGTGTGTATGTGTGTGTGTGTTTGTGTGTGTGTGTGTGTGTGTGTGTTCATTCTGTAAGTCCTGTTCTCTGACTGCAGCCTATAAGCCATTCTAGAAATCCCCCTTTCTAAATGATATGAAAACAATGAATATATATGTGTGTGTGTGTGTATGTGTGTGTGTATGTGTGTGTGTGTTTGTGTGTGTGTGTGTTCATTCTGTAAGTCCTGTTCTCTGACTGCAGCCTATAAGCCATTCTAGAAATCCCCTTTCTAAATGATATGAAAACAATGAATATATGTGTGTGTGTGTGTGTGTGTTCATTCTGTAAGTCCTGTTCTCTGACTGCAGCCTATAAGCCATTCTAGAAATCCCCCTTTCTAAATGATATGAAAACAATGAATATGTGTGTGTGTGTGTGTTCATTCTGTAAGTCCTGTTCTCTGACTGCAGCCTATAAGCCATTCTAGAAATCCCCCTTTCTAAATGATATGAAAACAATGAATATATGTGTGTGTGTGTGTGTTCATTCTGTAAGTCCTGTTCCTCTAGAGAACCCTGACTAATCTACTAACTAAGTAGCATCCTTGCTGGGTGGCCATTTGTATCCCTGGGAGATTATTTGTTAATAGTGCAGTGCTTCTCCTTTGAGGGCTCACAGTAAACCAGGAATTCAAGGTCCTCCCCTAGGACTAGATAACTTCCTAGGTGAATTCAGGAGTGATCTTGTAGGGCCAATGCTCACATTCCCCCTAAGAGGCAGCAAAAACGCAAGCTCTGGAAACAGACCACAGAGGCTCTACAACTTACTAACTAGGGCCTTCAGCGAGTTACTTAGTATCTTTGGGACTCAGATTTTTTTTTACCTGAATAATGGGGATAGTACAGGACTCCCTTGGAGGCTGTAATGAGTTCAAGTAGATAAAGCGTTTATAACAGTGGCGGGCACGCTTTGGTAACATTACCCAGTGGCACCTTCATTCAGCCTCACCCATGCATCTCCACCCATTTCCAGATGCAAGCTGTAGTTTCTGCCACCTCTCTGCTATTGCAGTAGGCTGTGATGACCTGCACTGCCATGCTTTTCATGCTGTGGAGCTTCATGCCCGCCTGTTTTTCCTGCCTGACTTTGTGCTCACTCTTCCGGGACTCAGCTCTTGACACAGTGCAAGTGTTTTTAAAAAAAATTTTAATGAATAATTGATCTTGTAGCACAGGAACTCGTTGTCAGGTGGGCACATCTGCATCCTTGGGTTTGAGACTACTTGCTAACCAGGGTCAATAAACCACACTGCCCACCTTGTGGTCATCTACTATGGTAGTTACTGCTCAGGCTTGTTTGGATTTGGACCCTTGCCTCTTGGGGCTGTTGAACCTAGTTTCTAGGTTCTTAGCATCTGAACTTGTACTGTTCAATTCTGCTTTGACCTCCAGGTTTCTGTGCTGGTGTTCTCTTTTAGGAAGGTTTTACTCGATCGCTTGTTTCTGATGTTTCTTCCCGCTCTCAGATTTTGACATTCCAAGAACTCCCAGGACCTCTACCTGTTACCTGCTATTCTCATCCAGCTGACAAACATCACCATCTCTGTGTCAGTCAGAACACGGGCTTCCTGGTATAAGAATAGTTGGGGTTAAGCCACTTCCCTGTTCAGCTACATCTGGCCAGCTCCGTGCAGCCTCATGAAGGAGAAATTTAGCTGAGGAGGAGGCCAGGATCTGGAGAGCTGACTCAAGATCTTTTAGAGGAAAACTACCAGGAAGTTTGTGGAGTGTTTATGGCTTTGTCTACATTGTGGGCATTAAAGACACTGATACAGGGTCCATAAGAAGGGGTGTGTCCCAGTTTGGGTGACTGTTGCTGTGATGAAGTGCCATGACTAAAAGCAACTTGGGGAGAAAAGGGTTTATTTGGCTTACACTTCCTTATCACTGTTTATCATCAAAGGAAGTCAGGACAGGAACTCAAAGGGGATAGGAAGCTGGAAGCAGGAGCTGACGCAGCGGCCATGGAGGGGTGCTGCTCACTGACTTGCTCCTCTTGGTTTGCTCAGCCTGCTTTCTTATAGAAACCAGGATCAATAGACCAGGGTAGCACAACCCACAATGGACCAGGCCCTCTCCCATCAATTACTAAATAAGAAAGTGCTCTACAAGCTTGCCTACCCCCAATCTTACAGAGGCAGTTTCTCAATCAAGGCTCTCTCCTCTATGATGACTATAGGTTACATCAAGATGACATAAAACCAGCCAGTACCATATTACCTTGCAACATATAAAAGATCCTAGGGCCATGTAAAAGATTCCAGGCCTATAACTGGAATGTATTAACCAAATTAAACTGTGCACAGGAGATAGACACCTCTACTTATTCCAGCCGCTCCCCCCCCCTCCAACCTTCACCAATCCAGTCACTCATAAACATCCAGGAAACAAGATGGTGGCAACAGCACATACCTCCCCAGTCCTTTCTTTCTAAGACACAGTATTCTAATTTTAATAGCATCTTTGTGAGAGGACAAGGCATTTCCTCTCCTTTTATGGTTTCTGTGGGGGTAGTTCTCATTTATGTTGGTGGTGGGAGTGGACAGAGCCCTTAAGTAATATGCTGAATCAAGGCCAGACTTAGCACAAGGTATAGCTGACTGTGCCCATGACTGTCTCAATGGCCCTGACCACAGATTTATCAGTACTCACAAAACAAGGTCTGTCCATGCCTCTGTTATTTTAACTCTCTTCTGGGTATGCGGGGCATAAGTCATTTTTGTCCTCTTTGTAACATAACTTTGTATAATTAAAAAGGCTTATTGCTCCCCCTGGACTCTTTCTTACAAATCAAACACAGGCCGTCTTCAGTATATTTTCTCCTAAGACTTATTTTTCAAATTTTTAATAGTTCTCATTTTTTTTTACTCTGAAACTTCTTTGATTAGTTTGCATTGATTTTGAAATCTGGAACTTGAAGAGGAATATGCTTAGCATTCCCCCTAGGTTTGAACTTGCCAAAGGCCAGATCAAGAGGAATAAACACATTCCTCTTGGCCGAAGAGTAAGATCTCTACACACCCAGCCCCGCATGCCACGCTCTGCTGTTGCGGCGGGGCCCTCTGTGGACTTCTGCATCACTCCTGATTCCGTGCTCAGCCAGCCCCCAAACCCCAACTCTCAGCTCGATACATATGGAAACCATTTGTTTTCCCTGGCTGAGTCTTATTTTATTAATTGGAGCACAGCCTCTAATTCTGGCTACACACGTATTTTATCATCCTCCCTCACTCTCTGTAGGAACTTTCTCAGCGTCCTGATGCTTCAGCATGCACTTTCTGTCTGATAAGACTCACATCTTTTGAGCACATACTAAGTGAGCTAAAGAGAACACTTGCTAACTTACTCTTTCAATAATGGCTGTGATTCTGGCATATGGAAGGGCATGGAAAATGTTAATGAAAAACAAACATAATAAGAACTAAATCTGTGTTTGTTCTTTCTTGGACATAGTTCTAATTCATAGTTTATGTTCACTAAAGGGTTTTTTCTCTGTGACTAAGCATAGTGGCTCCCTCTCCACCTACTCTTGAATGCACACACACACACACACACACACACACACACACACACACACACAATGACTATTTTGGTTTCTAGTTGAACTCATGAAAGTTTTAATTCTGTAACTGGACGCAAGTAGAGAAAACAGAATGGAGGTGGCAATGTAACATCTTGTCCACCTTGCCACAGGACATAGTGAGTCTCAGGGCGGGGCTATGGGGTACATGCCAAGAGCTGATAGAGCTGTTTGCACAGTGAGTATAAACCCAGGTTACAAGGTCAAGACATGAGGGGGAGAGTCATTATCCCAGCCACATCTAGAGGTTCGTTGTTCTGGAACTCTGGTTACCAGATATGTTGAGCCCATTGCAAATAGTCCTCTTGACAGGAGTCTTCCAATATGTGGGTATCCATAGAGTGTATAGGAGAGATCCATGACACTAAACTGGCTCCTTTAGTGGGGATTCCTGAGAAACATAGGAATTGGGAGTGTGACAACTATCTTGGAAAGTAATGTGTAGTATATAAGATCACAAGTCAAAATACTTGACCGTAGCAGGTGATGAGTAGGGAAAAGGGAAAGTTAATATTGTCTTGTGCTTGTATTATGTATCAGACTATATTGTATATTGGTATAGTTGGGCTTGACATTCCATGTGCTACTCCTCTGAGACAGACAGCATTATCCTTTTTTCCCCAGATAATTAAAATAATATGAATAGGGCTAAGTAGCTCAGCCAAAACAGGATTTGGCTATAATTCTGCTTGGCTCAGAGACTATATTTTCCATGACATCATATTATTGTTTATTATGAATGAGATTCATTTCATATTGCCAATTGTCATGTCATGTGAGCTAGTTGTGTAAACTCTGTATCCTGTGGGAGAGAGGCTTCACTCTTAGAATTTCAGGATGATAATATGACTCATCATAGAATCCCTCAGGGGACACCTCTTTTCTCTAATAAAACTATCACAACTTGGTCTGGTATAGAACTTTTCTTCTGTGGCATAAAAATGTATCACTTTCTTTTGGAAGAAAGGATACGCATACTCAAGTTTGTGTTGAATTTTAATGATCTTATTATTATCATTTGGTGTAGGAAATAATGACTCACCCTGTTCACTCTCAGATGACTGTCAAAAAAGAGGCTTTCAGCCAGTAACTTTCATCTTTCAATCTGCTATTAGTGCTATGTCCAGCGTTCTCTCTTCCTTTGACTCGGCATGTGTGAAAGTTTGAATGAGAATGTCCCACATAGAATACCTGATCCCTAGTTGGTAGTTCTATTTGGGGAGGCTTAGGAGGTGTGGTTTTGCTGGAGGAAATATGTCACCTGGGGCATGCTTTGAGATTGCAAACCATCTGTCATGCCCAGGTGCTCTCTGTTTTGTGCCTGTGGTTTGAGATATAAGCTCCAGCCGTCAGGCCTGCCACTTGCTACCACGCTGTTCCCATCACTATGGACCCTAATCCTTGGTAACTATAACCCATCACTGATGGGGAAGTCCTGTGCATATGTCAATAAAGCACTGTTGGCCAATAGGGAAGCAAGATAGGTGGGACTAGGAGTCGAGGAGGACTCTGGGTAGGAGAAACACAGAAAGTCAAGATGTAACGCCATGGGGTAGGAAGCCCGGTAAGTTCTCCGGTAAGAGAAATACTTAGATTAACAATTATGGGGTAATTACTTAAGTCAGAGCTAGCCAGTAAGAAACAAGCAAGGCCAACAGCTTCATAGTTAATACAGCGTCTTGTGTGTTATTTGGGGACTACAACGCGGCAGAGCCCATGCGACTGGCGGGTGATAAACCAAAGCGGCTAGCAAGGAAAAGCTTCCCTTTACATAATGGGGTCAGGAGTGGGATGATGAATTTCCACGTAGAACGACAAAAGCTTTAAAGGAATTTTAGAAACAGAAGAACGGAGAGAAGCACAGATTTTTGGGAGCAACATTTTCTCAGGTGGGCTCTGTTTTGCTATCGACAAGCAAAGACTCCCGGCTTACTCAGCATAAAAAAAAAAACAGCAAGGTTCTTTTAAGAGGCTCTGCTAACAATTGAAAGGTGTGTACGTACAGCTGGAAGTGGCAGTGACCACATTTCAAGCTGGCAGCTTTTGCTGGATCTCAGCATAGACCGATACTATGGCTGGAATCACGCTTACACCCGCCATCTTGGAAAAACGGCAGTTTAAAACAGCCGCGGTTTTAACAGATAAGACATGTGGCCAGAAAAACATAAAGATTTACAGTAAAGTCAGACTTGGATGAAGAAAAGCCTCTAAAGGTTTACAGTGTGTTTAAAAATATACGTAAGATTGAGAGAGAAAAAGAAAAACGGCATAGTGGTAAATAGAGAAGCTGGCTGTGGTGGCGCACGCCGGTAGGATTTGCTGCAGAGGCAGAGGCAGGCGGATTTCCAAAGAGAAACCCTGTCTCAGAGAAAAATAAAATAAAAGCAAAAGAAATAAAGTAATAATAGATAAATAAATAAGCCACGCAAAGATGGAAAATACACAGAGTCTGGATACTGTATGCTATTGTGTTTTTCAGTTTTTTGATTGCTCAGGAAATAACATCTACTAAAGTACACTTGATTATAAATGCTGCTGAATTAATCCAACTTCTGTCTTTTGACAATGCCTTTACTTCAAAATTTAAGTATAAGGATATGTTACTTGGGAAAGGAGTTTTTGTTTATGTTTCTACAGAAAATGAAAAGCTGAGGATTCCTTCCAGGCTTCATTGGTTTGATGAACCAAGACCCCCGGAAGCAGTGGACCAGGTGTTCCAACAACTGAAACAGCTAAGATGATGCAGTCTTACAGACCCTGAAAATAAGGACTTATACAGGTTTCTGAGTTTTGTCATGATCCCCATGGTATGAACAGCGCCCCCTTCCAGCATGAAGCAGTTTGGAATGAGCCATGTCCTAATTCCCATCTTGTTTATAAATCTTTGTTTTCATTTAAATGGGGTTTATAATTGGCTATTGATCACAGCCAATCTCCTTTTAATGGTAAAAAGGGGAATTATGGTATGGGTATTGTTTTTCATTTATTGATACAAATTCAAGGTCAATTTTGTGATGTTTATATTTCTCCTCTTAAGTATTGTGCTTATACTGACCTTTTAAAACATAATACATAATTCAATACAGACTATAGATAGTTACTTATAATAGTCAGAACTTATAGTTAGGTAAGTTATGTTTTCTAGATATACAGAAATATATTTGAGATAGATAGTCTTCAAACCTTTCAAAGACCGTCAGAAAATGGCATTTAAAATGGTTTAGGGTTTTTCTTGACAATGAGAAATGTCTGCTCCTGGCAGCACCAATTACGTCTGAGAGGAAGATGGACATTGAAGAAACTTGTTATGGAGTTTGCTTTCAACATGGCAAGATTAGCCATTTGGGTCTGCTGATCTTGCCTAGACTGACTGTTGCTGTATAAACTGGACATGCAGGACCCACAGGAAAGTGGCTGCTAAACTCAAACAGTCCTTCAGGGTTCCTGCTTCATGGAAGAGTCTACGAGACTTTCTACAGGACACAGAAAAATGACTGACAGACTGCCAATGCAGATGGACAGTTTGAAATTTCCTGCTTTGCTGAGAAGTGTTCCAGACACATTGTGGCCTATGGGCTGAAGATGGATGCCCCAACGTTACAGAGGAACATCGGGTGACTGTCTAGGCAGTAAGATATCTCTGTCAATCCTAGTGTTTATATATTATCCTTCTGTGGTCTTTGATAGAGTTGAAGGCAGATAGTTATAATTATAGTTTTCCTTAGTATGATAAGAGATAAGCTACATATAGGACTTTGGACTCACAAGGATGGGATGGATGATATTTTCTTTAAATCTTGCTGAATGTTGATAGACAAATTATTGTAACTGTGTTCTTACTTGATAACTGTTCTTTTATATATAATTTGACTATGTTAAAGTTAAGACTATTCTTTTTGTTTAGACAGAAAAGAGAAGATGATGGGAGAAGTCCTGTGTATATGTCAATAAAGCACTATTGGCCAATAGGGAACTAAGATAGGTGGGACTAGGAGTCGAGGAGGACTCTGGGTAGGAGAAACACAGAAAGTCAAGATGTAACGCCATGGGGTAGGAAGCCCGGTAAGTTCTCCGGTAAGAGAAATACTTAGATTAACAATTATGGGGTAATTACTTAAGTCAGAGCTAGCCAGTAAGAAACAAGCAAGGCCAACAGCTTCATAGTTAATACAGCGTCTTGTGTGTTATTTAGGGACTACAACGCGGCAGAGCCCATGCGACTGGCGGGTGATAAACCAAAGCGGCTAGCAAGGAAAAGCTTCCCTTTACACACCACCCATAGAAACTCTTTCTTTTATAAGTTGCCTTGGTCATAGTGCTTTATTGCAGCCATAGAAAAGTAACTAAGACAGCTTAATGCAAGCCTTTCCACTTGCATTGCGTTAGTAATGTGTTGAGAATTGCTCCTAACTAGATCATCTTAACACTTTTTCTTCATCAACCACAAATGACAACCAAATCCTTAAAATTCATCCAACTCCCACCAGGCATGTTTCTAATCACATCACACATGTTCTCTTAATATTCCTATAGACATCTGATAGAATACACTCTCACATATGAGAACACAGAGACCCTGGGAAACTAAATTGCACACCTCATGACTCATTCTGGAGTGTAGTTGTGTTTGTGAATCTAGCTTGATTCCACGCCTGTACTCCCCACTGTCATACTGGACACCCCCTCTATAGTGTATCAAAGCTGGTCTCTTCTTCTGTTTTCAAAGTCTTGATGACTTTCTCATTCACAAAGCTTTGAATATCAAGGTTGTATCCTGTTGTGTTTTTTTTTTTTTAGTTTAGAATAGAAGTAGAGAGCCTATATAGTCACCCTTATTTTTGTGTCATTGTCCAGTTTGAAATGTCATAATCACTCTATGTCCTTACAACCATTTCTTCAATCCTGCTCTTGGATTAAAAAAAATACTCAGTTAACTAATGTCTGAACAGGCGTCATGGAAGCTGTAGGAGAGGACAGAGAAAAGAAAAAAAAATCACATTTGGGAAATCCTCTCGGCTCATTCTTATGTGTCAATGATTGCTATTGACCTGAAGGGTCAAAAAAGAGAGGTTTCTGGCACACAATAATGGTGAAGAGTCAAACTAAAATGAGCAAGGAAAGGCCTTGACTGTGGCGTAGGATCCAACTGAAGCAAATGTAGCTGACTGTAAGACAAGACTTTCTGAAACTCTTCAGTAACAATGTCTGATAAACTGCTGAACACCAAGGCCTGCTATATGCAAGAGAGTGAGTTTAGAGCCAGTTTAAAAAGAAAGCAAGACGATGTACTCTGTCTGTTATCAACACCCATACAGTAGCATTTCACAAAGCAAATTCGGCAATACTGACATGTTTGTTTGACTCTGTTATACTGACATGTTTGGTTGAGTCTATTAAACTGACATGTTTGTTTGACTCTGTTATACTGACATGTTTGGTTGAGTCTATTAAACTTACATGTTTGGTTTCTACCTGTGGGTCAGCCATCATTCTACATCCCGGGTGCACAGTAGTGGTGATCGAATATTTTATGTGACCCTGAGTGTCCTCTGACTCTCAAGGGAAATGACTTTAATTAGCCAGGGCACAACTGTTTTGTCAGCTTGTAAAAACTGAAGGATAATCCTCAGAGGTGAGGGCGTGCTTGCTGTGCAAGTGTGGGGACCTGAGTTCAGATCCCTAGGGTCCATGTGAGAGCCAGGCATGGTGGCAGATGTCTGTACTTCCAGTGCTGGAGGGACACAGACAGTTGAATTTGGGAGCTCACTGACTAGCCAGTGTAGCTGAAGCAATGAACTCCAGGTTCACTGAGAGACTCTGTCTAAAAAACTGAGGCTGAGAGAGATAGAGAAGACCCAACATCAACCACTGGCCTCTGTATGTACACACACTGCCCCTTACCCATGTGCGTGCACACACACACACACACACACACACACACACACACAAATAAGATACTTTGAAGGTTACAATTGCGTCACCCTTTAGAACATGAACTACCTCCATACCTAATTTACAGTCTTATATCAGTATTCTTCCCCCCAGAACAACTACATGTAAACCTATATTTTGATGTTCTTTGAATCAGCTCTATCTTCATCATTAATAAGTTACATAAAAAATTATCTGATAATCAGAATACATTTTGGGAACACTGCTTTTTCGTGTGTCTGATGAGTACAATGGGGGAAGTTAAGCAGGAAGGAATTGGAGGTCTAGTGAGTTGGGGAGAGCTTACTAAATCAAGAAGGGTTGTTCTCAGGAGGCTTTGAGATAATGTAGTTCAGCCCGCAGAGGTGACTATTGTGACCTGCAGGCACCCTGGGGAAGACAAGGCAAGGAATGATGAGGACCCAAGTTGGTTCTGGGGCCAGAAACTCCCCGTCCCACCCCGCTCTCGACTCCATCTCCCACCCTCTCTCTGCCCTTCCCTTTCTTTCGCCTTCTCCCCTCAGTTAATGTCTCTATTGTTTGTGGGACGGGGGACCCAACCCAGGACTTTGCGCATGCTCAGCATGTTTTACACCGCTGGCCACAGACTACAGTCCAGTTCTCTCTTTGCTTTTGCTTTTGAGACACAGTGGTGTCACTAAGTTGCCTGGGCTGCCCTTGAATTCAAGCATTACTTAAAAGTTGTGATCTTCCTGCCTCTGCCTCCTGAGCAGCTGTGATTCAAGGCCTATGCTATCTATAAACCCAAAGAATTTTCAAGGCACAGTAACAAGTTCCAGAACGTACGTGAAGGACAGTAAGGCTAACAGTGAGAGGGGAGTATGTGGGGTAGATGAGCTCAGAGAAATAAGTCATGGAGCAGAGACCCAAAGAGCCAAAGGTTCCTGTGGCCTTGTAAGACCATCTTTTCCTGAGATTTTTATCTGAGGAGTGACACGATCTGGCAGATCTTCAAAGAGTCGCTCTGTGGTCTACAGAAGAGCCCGGGTGGAGGTGGGGAGGCCAACCAGGAGCGATCACAAGCCACATGAGAGCCAATGCTGCCCTAGACCCAAACCTGAGAACTCGCCTGTCTGTGTATATCTACTGAAGGCAAAAGGTCTAGGTTGGCTGTGAAATAGGGAGACAGAAGCAGGCTGATTGGAGCTGTGGCTCCAGTGGGGAGCAGAGCTCCTCAGATGAGCATAACTTCTGGAAACACTGAGGGACCCCACCCATTCCTCCTGGACATGGCACAGAATTTCAGTGAGTCCTATGGGGATTTTCTGACCACTGATCCAGAAGATACATGTTCATGATTCAAACGAGCCAGGTCTCAGGTCTCCCCTAATGAGCTGTTTGTAGGAGCACCCTTCTCATTACCCACTTCCCAAGCTGTATCTATTATAATGTCACTTTTTATTTGATTATCACTTTCATTTTAACTTTCATATCTAGAATTGCTTTTCCCAGAACTGGAGCAATGACTCAATTCGTAAAGTGCCTGACATGTGAACATGAAGACATCTGTTCAGATTCTCAGTAAGGAAAAAAAATGTGGGGTGAAGTGGCATGAATCAGTAATCCCAGTGCTGGTGGGGAGAAGTCGAGGTAGGAGTGGGGGGAAAGAGATGGCTCAGATCTCTAAAGCCCATGAACCAGTCAGTTTAGCTGAACTTGTGAGCTTGTCTCAAAAATTAAAGATGGAGAGCGAGAAAGAGATACCTGGCATTGACCCCAATCTCCATATGTGTGGGCTCAGACCTCTACCAACAAGTACACACACACACATACAACATTCCTCCTGGCATGACCCCCAATCTCCACATGCGTGGGTTCAGACCTCTACCAACAAGCACACACACACACATATGCAACATTCCTCTCACATGCACACACAATTGCATTTTTCATGTTGTGGTAAATACCTCTTGAGGTATTTGGCAGGCTATAATTCTCACTTTTGGAGAGAGTCCTTTCCCCACATCTCATGTCTGTTACATAATTCTTGATAGGTACCTTATGTAATCCTTAACAAGTAATGACCATTTTCTAATTCATCAGTGTAAATGGACTTCTTAATTGGTCTAGATAATAAAAATCCGGAGTCAGATATAGAGGAAAATGCTGAGAGATCAGAGAGAAGAAGCAGCAAGTCACAGCCCTATCTTACCTCCTTAGTGTCTCAACAGACAAGAGAACAAGTTCCTGTTTCTCCCTGCTTACATCCTGTTTCCGCCCAGCTATTTCACTTCCTGTCTGTCTGTACAGACCTCCAGACCTCAATGGTTAGCTAGTGGCAAGCTCTATTCTCTGATCTTCAGACAGGCTTTATTTGTACAAACAAGGTATCACCACTTCTCAGTTAATAAGCCTTCATTTTCTTAGGGAGGCTTTGGCTGTCAATAAGATAAATCTCACAAACATCCACCGAAAATGCCATTCAAATGACTAAAGCACATATGTGTATCCATGTATGTTCATATATTATACTTGCTTATTATGGTTCGCATTTCAGACATTTGGACCTCAGCTTTTGGTGCTGCTTTGAGATGTCTGGAACTTTGGTAGGTGGGACACAGCTTGAGAAAATGGATCACCGGGAACCCAGCCTTGGGGATTACAGTTTCACTCTGCTTCTAGTCCAGTCTCCACTTGCTGGTCCACAGACATAAGGAGTCCCAGTAGTGTGCTCCCAACACCAAGCATGCAGCTCTGCCTTCCTTACCATACTGGACTGAACCCTCTCAAACTGTGAGCCTAAATAACTCCTTTTTCCCTGAAGTTGTTTTTCTCAAGCGTTTTTTCCAGTGAGGGAAACAGTATCTAGTCTGTATTCATACACGTTGGTGTCTTGAGGCTGTCAGCATCTAAAGGATGGGCTCCAGGAGCAGTCCTCAGTTGAGGTCCCTAGACACTCTTAATTTATCAAGCTCTTACTCTAGAATCAGAGGAAGATGGTACCCAGGTACCCAGAAGACTCTCCTGGGCTCTGGCTCCCCAGGGGTAAGGTGATTATGTCTTCATCCCCTTTCCTTGTGAATTCAAGCCCAGGTGCACAGGGATACCACCCATGCTGTTTTAGTGGCAGCCACCAGTCTACCTTGCTGAGTTCTTGAGTACAAGTGACAGAAACCTGGGTAGAACTGACTTATGCACAAAATGAATTAGCTGGGTAACTGTGATGGTTGAATGAGAATGTCCCCCATAGGCTTGGGTGTTTGAATGCTTGTCCTCAGTTGATAGCATTGTTGGAGGTGTGGCCTTGTTGGAGGAGGTATGTCACTGGGGGTGGGCTTTGAGAATGAAAAGATCCACTTCTAGTTTCCTTCTCTCTCTGTTGCATGCCTGTTGTTCAAGATGTGAGTCCTCCCGTTTCCTACTCTTGATGCTATGCCTTCACACTGCCATCACAGATTCTAACCGTCTGGAATGGTAAGCCCAAGTAAGCCCTTTGATCTGTAAGTTACCATGACAATGGTGTTTTTATCACTGCAGTAGACAAGTAACTAATACAATAATGAAGATAAGGGCAGGTCCAGGGCAATCTAGACTCAGGAATGGATGGATCCAGGTGCTCTTAGGACCAAGTTAGGAAATCTGTAGCTCTTCACATCCTGACTCAGCTTGCTTTGGTCCTCAGGCAGGTGACCCGTGAGTCCCTACCCATTGGCAAGCAGCTCCAGGCTAATTCTCATTGTCTAACAGATCCATCTTATGATATAGTTCATGCCCCAAAGATGGCCCCACCACCAGAGATGACGCTCTGTGTGGAGTAATGGGTTTGACTATGGAATGAGAGTGGGAAAATGATAGACCATTGAAAACTGCCAGAGGAAGGGAAATAGATACTAAGCTGACCTACCATCAGGGGAACCTGTTTTCAGATCTGAGTTATTTTTCTGTTCCCTCCCACTTGAACTCTGTTTAATGGTCTAGCATCTTCCACTGGGGTCAGAGTCCTACCTGCCCACTGAATTCCCAGCTCAAGACAGAAAGTGTCCTTTTAAAGTGAAACAATGTAGTTGTTTCTTGAGCAGTTTAAAAAAAATCCTCTCCCACTCCCTACTTGAATTTAATCTTTTATATTTCCATCAGACATAATTTCTAGTGTTCTTTCATTTGCAAATAAATGATGATGTTGTTTTTGTCACATGTATTATTTATCATTCAATTCATGGTGAGCCTCACTCCCCCATCAGCCTGTGGGTGTGTGTGCTTGAATTTAGATGAGGGGGAATCAGGATAGTCAGGAAAATCATTTAGGATATCAGCTCTGGGGAGAGGCTGGGAGGGCAGCAACTTGACCTTGTGTTGTTGGCAAAGGCGGGGAGCCTGCTAAGTCTACTGTCAGCAGTGAGGCCCATAGGGGAGCACAGGGCCCCTCTGAGTTCTAAGATCACCAGGGAATGAATCTAGATGCACTAGAACATTTCCCAGATGGACTTCAGCCCCTTTACAGACACAATTCTGCCCAGTTGAGTTCCTAGATTTATACAACCAATGACACAGAATGGAGGGTCAGCTGTGCCATACCTCCATTCTTCTTTATAACTTATAATTGTCCTCAAAAGAGAAAAATGCCATTGTATGGATCCGAAGTACGATTATTCTGTGATGGGGAAGTCCTGTGTATATGTCAATAAAGCAATGTTGGCCAATAGGGAAGCAAGTTAGGTGGGACTAGGAGTCCAGGAGGACTCTGGAGAGGAGAAACACAGGGAGTCATCATGTAGCCCGCCAGAGAAGTAAGATGTCCATCTGGTAAGAGAAATACTTAGATGGGTTAAATACTTAAGTCAGAGCTAGCCAGTAAGAAACAAGCAAGGCCAACAGCTTCATAATTAATACAGCGTCTTGTGTGTTATTTGGGGACTACAACACGGCAGAGCCTAGGTGACTGGTGGGGAAAAACCAAAGTGGATTTGTAGGCTTCACTCTACAAATGGTGATCAGGAGTGGGATCATCAATTTCCATGAAGAATGACAAAAGCTTTAAAGGAATTTTAGAAACAAAAGAAAGGAGAAAAGCATGGGCTCTTGGTAGCAGCATTTTCTCAGGTGGGCTCTGTTTTGCTATCGACAAGCAGAGACTCATGCTGCTCGCTTAAGGGAGTCTTCCTGACTCAGCATGAAAAAACAAAACAAAACAAAACCCAACAAGGTTCTTTTAAGAGGCTCTGCTAACAATTGGAAGGTGTGTATGTACAGCTGGAAATGGTAGTGACCACATCTTTAAGCTGGCACCTTTTGCTGGATGTCACCATAGACTGTGACGGTGAGCTGGAATCACGCTTACACCCGCCATCTTGGAAAAACTGCAGTTTAAGCAGCTGTGGTTTTAACTGATAATACACGTGGCCAGAAAAACATAAAGATTTACAGTAAAGTCAGACTTGGATGAAGAAAAACCTCTAACGGTTTACAGTGTGTTTAAAAATATACGTAAGATTGAGAGAGAAAAAGAAACGACATAGTGGTTAATAAATAGAGAAGCTGGCTGTGGTGGTGCAAGCCGGTAGGATTTGCTCCAGAGGCAGAGGCAGAGGCAGATGGATCTCCAAAGAGAAACCCTGTCTCAGAGAAAAATAAATAAAAGTAAAAGAAATAGAGTAATAATAACATAAATAAATAAGCCATGTAAAGATGGAAAATACACAGAGAGTCTGGATACTGTATGCTATTGTGTTTTTCAGTTTTTTGATTGCTAAGGAAGGAACAACTACTAAAGTACACTTGACTATAAATGCTGCTGAATTAATTCAACTTATATCTTTTGAAAATGCCTTGACTTCAAAATTTAAGTATAAGGATATGTTACTTTGGAAAAGAGTTTTTGTTTATGTTTCTACAGAAAACAAAAAGCTGAGGATTCCTTCCAGGTTTCTGTGGTTTGATTAACCAAGACCCCCAGAAGCAATGGCTCAAGTGTTCCAACATCTAAAACAGCTAAGATGATGCAGCCTTACAGACCCTGAAAATAAGGACTTATATAGGTTTCTGAGTTTTGTCATGATCCCCATGGTGTGAACAGCACCCCCATCCAGCATGAAGCAGTTTGGAATGAGCGACGTCCAAATCCCCATATTATTTATAAATCTTTGTTTTCATTTGAATGGGCTTGCTTATAATTGGTTAATGACCACAACCAATCTCTTTTTAAAGGAAAAGGGATTATGGTATGGAAATGAGTACTTTGTATTGGTACGGTTTTTCATTTATTGATACAAATTCAAGGTCAATTTTGTAATGTGTATATTTCTCCTCTTGATTAAGTATTGTGCTTATACTGATATTTTAAAATATAATGCATAATTAAATACAGATTATAGATAGTTACTTATAATAGTCAGAACTTATAGTTAGGTTAGTTAGGTTTTCTAGATATACAGAGATATATTTGAGATAGATAGATAGTCTTCAAACCTTTCAAAGACCTTCAGAAAATGGCATTTAAAATGGTTTAGGGTTTTTCTTGACAATGAGAAATGTCTGCTCCTGGTATCACCAATTACCTCTGAGAGGAAGATGGGCATCTAAGAGACTTGTTATGGAGTTTGCTTTCGACATGGCAAGATTAGCCATTTGGGCAAGAAACTGCTCTTGACTGGACTGTTTGGCTGTTGCTGTATAATCTGGATATGCAGAACCCATAGGAAAGTGACTGCTGAACTCAAACAGTCTTTCAGGGTTCCTGCTTCATGGAAGAGTCTACGAGACTTTTTGCAGGACACAGAAAAATGAATGACAGACTGCCAATGCAGATGGACAATTTGAAAATTCCTGCTTTGCTGAGAAGTCTTCCAGACACACTGTGGCCTAAGGGCTGAAGGTGGATACCCCAACATTACAGAGGAATGTCAGGTAACTGTCCAGGAAGCGAGATGTGTCTGTCAATCCTAGTGTTTATATATTATCCTTCTATGGTCTTTGATGGAGTTGAAGACAGATAATTAAAGTTTTCCTTAGTTATGATAAAAGATAAGCTACATATAGAACTTTGGACTCACAGGATAGGATGGATGATATTTTCTTTAAATCTTGCTAAATGTTGATGGACAAAATATTGTAACTGTGTCTTGCTTGATAGCTGTTCTGCTATATATAATTTGACTATATTAAAGTTAATACATTTCTTTTGTTTAGACAGAAAACAGGAGATGGTGGGGAAGTCCTGTGTATATGTCAATAAAGCACTGTTGGCCAATAGGGAAGCAAGATAGGTGGGACTAGGAGTACAGGAGGACTCTGGGGAGGAGAAACACAGGGAGTCATCATATAGCCCGCCAGAGAAGTAAGATGTCCGTCCGGTAAGAGAAATACTTAGATGGGTTAAATACTTAAGTCAGAGCTAGCCAGTAAGAAACAAGCAAGGCCAACAGCTTCATAATTAATACAACATCTTGTGTGTTATTTGGGGGACTACAACGCGGCAGAGTCTAGGTGACTGGTGTGGAAAAACCAAATAGGTGTTCTGAGTTATTGGTTGAAATTATAGGTGCTGTTTGAAAAACAACAACAAAAAAGCAATGCATCTCCATATGTAGCTAGGATGGGCATAATAGTTCTCCCTACCAGAGGGCTTCTGTCCCCATAGCAATAGGAACACTCTCAGATAGAAGCTGGGAAACAAATACCCTGGGACCCTTTGGCTCACTCTGTGAACCCTGGGCTTGGTTTTGTCCATCCTGGCTTAGAGATTTTGTTGGCTGAGTCAGCAGCTAATGTCCCTGGCCTTTTGGAGCTGGCTTCTTCTTGATAAGCCCAAGAGTGCTGACCCCAAGGTTCTCTGTTTGTTTGATGGTATTTTAATGAAACTAGATGCTTTTTCAAAGAATTGTTAAGCTGGAAATTTTTCTTTAGAGTTCCTAAAACATCACACACACACACACACACACACACACACACACACACACACACACACACACACCTCTTTAAAAGTTTCCCTCTTTCCTTCCTCAAATGTTAAATTCCATTAGTTAGTCAGGGCAGCAGTCAAACTGGAGACAAGACTGAGACACACATGGCAAGTGACACGCTCACTGCCCCATCATGCAGTGACCACACCAGTCATCACGGTCTCATAAACACTGAGGCGAGGCCAGGCAACAACCGTTCCTTTTGTGACTCTTACTCGAGAAAGCATTTCAACATCAAACAAGTCCTCAGAGCGTTGTGCAGCTTCATGAGAGTGGACAAGCTGTCCCTGTCACTGCCAACACCTGGACTGCATTTGAGTTATGACTCCAGTCCTCGCCTCCCTTTGTTTCTCACTCGCACTCCCTGGCTTTGTTTCCTCCTCGCAATGCTCGCCTTCCTCTACCGGCACTCTGCACAGCGTCTCCTCTGGGTCTAGTTCATGGTGGCGTTTGGTCATACTTGGTGGGGGAGCATCTTCCCCTCAAAGCTTCCCTTTGAGACATTCCGCAACCATCAAGCGAAACACACAGATGTCGGAGCCTTTCAACGCCAGCTGCCCTTGTCTGGTTCCATTCTCCTAATGGAAGCCCTCTCCAGCAATATGGCCTGCTTACTGTTGAGGTCAGCCTGTACTCCACCCTAAGTCTGCACATTTCATGTAAAGCGGTGATTTCTTAGCCTGTGCCTTGCCCTGAGGGATTCCAGTGTACAATGGGTCCATTTTGAGTGCCAATTTGGAAGAAGATGACTCTGCGTCTCGGGGGCCATGTAAACAGCACCTTCAATCTCTCACCACCCACGAGGTGCAAACTGATAATTTATTTCTAAAAGTAGAAAGGTCCCCCTACAAATGTATCTAAGTAAATGGAGACTGGAGGAACACATGAGCATATTAAGGTCATATGAGGAAAACCAGGCCCGAAAACTTACCAGATGTACCATACTGTGGAAAGCGTGCAGCTCCATGAGAGTGGACAAGCTGTCCCTGTCACTGCCAACACCTGGACTGCATTTGAGTTATGGCTCTGGGAATGTGACTGCAGCCCCTGCCTCCCTTTGTTTCTTCCTCACCCTGGCTCACCTGGACCCATACGGAGACCTGGACCCAGAAAGAGAGCACCTAATGCTGTGATGGTGGTGGCCTCGCCAACCTGTCATCTGCAGCCCCGTGTGTGTCAAGGGGCCGACAGGCAGAGAATGCCTAACTAGGCCAGGTTCTTCAGTTCAGTTCAGTCCCTGTTATTGACATGGACTGCTCAAATTGCCATCTGTTCGTGTAGCCAGTGGTCCACGGGGGCCTGCTGTCCATCTGTCCATCCATGCGTCCGTGTGGATCCTATCTTGACCTTCACCTCTACTGCCGCCTCACATTCCGAATCTTCAGTCTAACTCTGGTCCTGCAGCCTGGCTATAGAGAAGCAGCAGCAAAGTGTGCCTGGATCCTTCGCATCCACCAGTCTCCCAGTTTCAGCAGTTCAGAACTCGCGGAAATTCCTTGAACTCCACTGCAGCCTCTTTAGCTCTTTGTAGCTATCCTTTAACGGCATTATGTGCGAGCGTACATACAGGGAAAGGGAGAGGGGGAGGGGAGAGGTGGAGAGGGAGAGAGGGAGGGAGAAGAGAAGGAATTACTGTGCGATGTGTAATGAATGAACAGAGCTAATGATTAAGACTGAAATTTGCAGGGTGGTGGTGGCCCGCGCCCTTAATTCCAGCACTTGGGAGGCAGAGGCAGGTATATCTCTGTGAGTTTGAGGCCAGCCAGGACTGTTTCACAAAGAAACCCTGTCTCGAAAAACAAACAAACAAACAAACAAACAAACAAGCCACTGAAATAGAGCTGGTGTTGGCCTTGGAAGGCTCTCAAGAAAAGTGAGGGCTACATGACGAATTATTGCACCTTGTGAGTTGTTATTCAAATTCTGACACTGTGGAAAGACACACGTGTGTTCATCTGTGTTTCTGACATAGCCACTTCATAACATTTATTATCCTTTTTCTTCTAGGAAGAGAGCCCATGCACAACCTCTTTGCCCCAACTGATGGGACTTTTCTTGTTATGTCAGGGCCCAGCCCGCCATGAATCCTAGAGCCTCCATCAAACGTCACTGATGAGCATGATGGTTGTGAACTACCATGTGGGTGCTGGGAATTGAACTCAGGGCCTCTGGAAGAGAAGTGCTCTTAACCTCTGAGCCATCTCTCCAAGCCCGAACATGATGGTTGTGGTGAGAAGTGCAGCCAATTGCTGCTGCTCTCCTCAGGTCTGTGGGGTGGGTCGCTTGCTACATGACCTTGGCAAGACACTCAGTCCTTCTGTGCTTTCATTGGCCTGGGAAGGCCCAGCCCATTGTGGGTGGTCTGGTGGTCCTGGGTACTGCGCTAAGAAACCCAGTAAGCACCATTGTCCCATGGCCTCCACATCAGCTCCTGCCACCAGGTCTCTGCTCTGTTTGAGTTCCTGTCCTGATTTCCTCCAATGATGAACAACGATGTGGGAAGTGTAAGCAAAATAAACTCTTTCCTCCCCGAGTTGCTTTTGCATGTTGTGTTTCATCACAGAGATAGCAACCCTAACTAAGATGGTATTCGTGTTTACAAAAGCACTCAGGGCAGTGCTTGGTCCTGGGTCTGCAACTGTTCATATTTTTTTCAGGGTCAGTCACTTTGCGTGGGCTGCCTTCCAAGGGCCTCCAGCATGGTGTAATCAGCACACCAACATGGCAGACTCTGGGTGCTCTTTCCCAGATTTCTTCAGCTCTGGTTTGCCAGATCTCAGTTTCTGAATGCCATGCATTGTTGTGGAAATTTAACTATGTAAAGGGGTGTTACATTTTGCTTGTAATGCATTTGTTTAACTATGTAAAGATGTGTTACAGTTGTTTGTGCTGCATTATGTAAAGATGTGTTTCACCTCGACTGCCTAAGGCACCTGCTTGGTCTAATAAAAAGCTGAATGGCCAATAGCTAGGCTAGGATAGGTGGGGCTGTCAGACAGAGAGAATAAGTAGGAGGAGAAATATAGACTTGAGGGAGAAGGAAGAGGAAGAAAGAATGAGGGAGTAATTGAAATTATCTTTTGCTGGTCTTTGCTCCCTCTCTCCTGTTTTCAGCCCTGGGTAACTGAACCCAGGACTCCATGGACACAAAGCAAGTACTCTGCCAACTGAGCTCCAGTTACATTGCCCCTCTCTTTTCATGCTATTCCAGCTGAGTGACAAAGTGCCGCCTCTTTCAGGGTCTTCCGTGAACTGCCTTGCTCAGAAACAAATGTCTCTGTGTTAACCTATCTTGTTTTATAACACAGAGAAACTCTTTATCCTATGCTCACTCGCTCCTGTGATCCTTTCTGAACCTCCAAGTGAATTTATTTATTTATTTATTTATTTTGTTTGTTTGTTTTTCAAGACAGCGTAGCCCTGGATGTCCCAGAACTCTCTCTGTAGACCAGGCTGGCCTCGGACTCATAGAGGTCTGCTGCCTCTGCCTCCTGAGTTCTGGGATTAAAGGTGTGCACCACCACTGCCTGGCTATATTTTATCTTCTTTAATGGAGAATTTGTTTAGAAACACAATTTTAAGTATGTTTAAACATATTTTTACTTATTTGTGTGTGTGTGTGTGTGTGTGTGTGTGTGTGTGTTCATTTGTCTTCATGCGGACCACACACCTGTCAATCCCTTGGAGCAGAAGTTACAAGCGGTTGTGAGCAGCCCGATGTGGGTGCTGGAAATCGAACTCACAGTCCTCTGCAAGAACAGCAAGTACTCTTAACTGATGAGTCATCTCTCCACTCCCTTTAAGAGAGAATTTTGAAGACACTGGCAATTTGAGATGCAGGGCATCTGAGTCAGGCTCACATCCAGACACCCAGCCTCTTCCCCGGGCCTTGAGTCTAGTTCCTTTCTGAGCTGCAGGCTCCTCAGCCAGGTATGATGGTTATGCAGTACCCATGACAAGACCGGCTGCCCTGTGATCTACCCGAGTCTCATTCAGCTGCCTATGAAAGGAGGCTGGCAGGAGCCACCTTTGCACAGGACATGTGTGTAGCACATGGGTCACTACTTGCCACCTAGCAAAGCACTCGGTTTGTGACAGCCAGTGCTACACCTCCCATCTTGATTGAAAATGGCTCTGGTGACCTCTTAAATGTCACCCTGTTGAGACAATAAATGAAACCCTTTTTCTCAAAACCCAAGCAAGAGCCATGTGGTTTTCTTTAGCAGACTTCTTACAAGCGGTTGCTAATTCTATGCCTCTTCCCATTAGCATCGAAGGAATGCCTCACAATTTCTCAAACCTGGAATTAAAATCACAGTGCAGTCATTGCCCTGAGTTACACTAGGCATAAATAAACTTCCCTGGGAGAGTTGGAGACTTGCCTAGTTTGAAGATAATTAGCTCTGCATCTCTGGAGTCAGTACATAAACATGCTTCGGCTCCCACTAACTCAGAACCTCATAGTGTTTGAGAGCTGGCTGTGTAGCGTCTACCTAGGGCCAAGGCATCCCTGCTTGTGTTTGGGGCTTGTATTGGGATATGGTCTGCTTCTGTCATGAAGGAGGGGGTTCACTTTCAAGGACAAGCTCTTTATTTTTGTTTGTTAGAAGTTTGTTAGAAGGACTCACGAACAAAGAGCAAAAGAGTCAAGGAGAAAACTCTACCCCCATTTCTCTCTGCTAGCCCCAGTAATAATAATAAATAATCACAATACATTATTATTGTTGTTGTTTTCAAGAGAGCATTTCTCTGTGTATTCTGGCTGTCCCAGAACTTTCTCTGTGGGCCAGGCCTGCCTCATACTCACAGAGATCCACCTTCTTCTGCCTCCAGAGTGCTGGGATTAAAGGTGTGCACCACCAGTCAGGGTGGCTCCTAGAATTTCAGCAAGATCAGCTATAGCTGGTCTTGCAAGTTGGGGCAAGAAAAGGAATTCTGCCCAGTAGTGTCCTTCTGGACAATACACCTTGAAAAGCTCTTGGAAGTTCATAGAAATGTCTTAGTGTCCGAAAAGTGATATGCATCTTTAGCCGGTGACTCCATTTTTTACTTTCAACCTAGTCTGGAAAAACCCAGTACAGAGCGTAGTCTGAAACAGTGGACACCTGTGGTTTTTATTTAACAACATTTAGGTTATGTCTATGTCTTGTCTGTTGTGAACAATATGGCAATGGACATGGAAATGACATTTCTTTGTGATCTTTGGATATATACCCATAAGTGGAATTAGCAGATGAACCGATACTTCTGCTTTTAACCATTTGAGGGGCTTCCATATTGGACATCTTGGTCTACACTCACCCCGAGGCTGCCCCAGACCTGACAGCATTAACCACCCAAGTCCTGAGGTGTGCAGAGTCAAGTGTCCGTCTCCCTTGCTCCTCTGAAGCCCAGACTCATCTGGAGCATGGCAAAGGCAACATTTTTACCTGGATGCCTGTAGTAGGCTGAGAAACAGCACCCTGAACACACCACAGTCGAGCCCCTGCTACTTGTGTGGACCCTAAACATCGATGACTTTGCGTATGTGCTGTGTTAAGAGTCTCAAGGTAGAGGTAATCTTGTTTTGTCTAAGTGGATCATAAAAGCAATCACATGTATCCTTATAAGAGGGGAAGGTCGGGAGATGGCACACATAGGAGAAAAAATGGCAGTGCGATTATGGAGAGGGGCAGAGGTTGAAATGATCTGGTTCCAAGTCTGGGGGTGTGGATAGCATTAGAGGCTAGAGACAGCAGAGTGGATTTGTAACAGGCTTTTTCTTTTGGGCCATCAACCAGCTCCCAAATTATGACACGGAGACTTATTATTAGTTTTGAATGCTCGGCCTTATCTTAGTTCTTATTTTAATATGTTTCTCTTTACTTTTGCCATGGAACATTTTACCTTTCTTTCCTTCAGTATATCTGACTTTCGCTGCTTCTCATGTCTGGTTAGCTGGCTGCTCTGGCTTCTGGTTCTGGGCGTGTCCCTCTATTTCTCCCTTGTTCTCTTCTTCTTTTCTGAGCCTAGATTTCCCCTCCTACATATTCCCTCTGCCTGCAAGTTCCATCTATCCCTCTCCTGCCTAGTTAGTGGACATTCAACATTTTATTAGACCAATCAGCTGCCTTAGGCAGGCAAGGTGAAACAGCAACTCACCTTTACATAGTTAGACAAATACAGCATAAGCAAATCTAACTCACCTTTACACAGTTAAAATAATTTCCACAACATGGATTCTCCTCCAAAGTTCATGACAGAGTGCATCCCCTCTGCTCGGAGAGACTGATTTTGGACTTCCAGCTTTTAGAATTGCTTAGGAAGTTTCTGTTATGTTAAGTCACGAAGTCCCTGGTAATGTGTCAGTTGTAGAAAATGAATAGCACATCCACTCCGCATTTCACCCTACTCATCCAGTCCTTAGCTCCCTGCAAGCCTGAGCTTCTCGTCGTCCTCACTGTCTCAGGACAGCAACAGTTCTGCCCTTCTGGTTGCTGAGGCCAAGTTCTCCAGGGTCATTCAGAAGTCCCCTCCTTGGCCCTCACTTCACATCCCAGCAAATCCCACTTGCTCTACATTGTACATAAGTCCAGAATCACCCCTCTGCCACTGTCCCGGCTGAGTCACTACTGCCGCTTGTTTACGTTACCAAATCAGCCTCCCAACCCATCTCTGTGCTCCTCACTCCCCTCGAGGACCACACTGCACGCACGTGCCTGATGGCTTCTTACACACTCAGTGCAGAAGCTGAAGCTCTTGTGCTTTTGTGATGACTTCAAACCCCTCTAAGGCTGGACCCCAGTTACTCCACCCTTGGTCTTTATCTCCTCCTCATCCTCTGTCTTTCCTCACCGGCCACCCTGCCCTCCTTCTTGTTCTTCATACCCTAAGCAGACTCTGGCTTCGGGGCTCTGCTCTCGTTAGTCCCTCTTCTCTCAGATGTTACACGGTTCACGCCCTCACCTCTTTCAACCCCTTTATTGATGTCAACATCTCAGTGAGGTCTCTCTGGCTGCCTTAGCTCAGACTGTACCTTCAGTCCACACTCTCATCCCATAATCTATTCCTGCTTCACGTTTCTGGCTAGCATTTATGACCATGGATTTTACTTCTTTATTGTGTTGGTCTCCTTTCTCTGACACTTCCATGAGGAGATGGACTTTCACTATTTTGACCTATTACCATATTCCCAACATCTAAAACAGTACCCAGCATGTAATAACTGCTCAAGACAAACCCTGTTTAATGACTGCCAGCATGTACTTCCTAGTGGCATTTTAGGGTAAGGAGGACAGTGAAATTCACACCACTTTCCCCAGAAACCTATGAAGCTCACATATACTTTAAGAGTTACAAATGCTGGGTGTGGTGGCTCATACCCAGAATCCCAGCACTTGAAAGGCTGGAGCAGGAGGATTGTGGAGAATATGAGTTAGCCTGATGTGGAGGTTTGAGTGAGAATGATCCCCATAGACTCCTATGTTTGAATACTTGAATCCCAGTTAGTGGAATTGTTTGGGAAGGATTAGGAGGTGTGGCCTTACTGGAGGTGGAGTGTCACTGAGGTAGGCTTTGGGGCTTCAATAGACTCATACCATTCCCAGTATGCTCTCTGCCTCCTGTTTGCAGTTTTGAGATGTGAGCTATCAACTGTTCCTGCCAGTATGCCTTCACTCTGCTATCATGGGTTCTAACCAACGCTCTGAAACAGTTGGCCCAATTAAATGTGTTAGTTTATTACTTGCCTTGGCCATGGTGTTTTAGCAAGAGAAAAGTAGCTAAGACACTGAGCTGCATAATGAAATTGTCTCAAAAAAAATCCCTGATCATTGATGGTCTGTAGCTAAGAGGGACATTGCTGGTTAAGCAGAAGAGCCTCTGGAGCAAAAAAGAAATTGAAATTTGGCTGAGCATAATTCTGCATTTATAGACCCCTACTGTATTCACCATAGCAGATGCTAAGTGGCAGAGGTAGGACTTGAACCTGGCTCTGCCCTGTTGGCAACACACTGAGCTCTGTCCTAAGGGTGCTCAGAGTAGGGTGGGGTGGGTGTTTAATCTTTGGCTGAAATAGTTGT
This sequence comes from Mesocricetus auratus, assembly GCF_017639785.1. NCBI lineage: Eukaryota > Metazoa > Chordata > Mammalia > Rodentia > Cricetidae > Mesocricetus > Mesocricetus auratus. Next base: position 4,594,032 of record NW_024429199.1, read on the forward strand.
ATGATTATGTGATGCCCAGAGATTTCACTGCCTTTCCTTCCCTACCTCCATGGAAGAGTGTAGAGTAGAACAGAGCAGATGGAGTGGAGATTGGGTGGGGGCTGGGAGGCCGGGTGGGGGGAAGGGGGGAAGGGGGATGAGGGAAGGGAAAGGGAGCTGGGATTGACATGTGAAACAAGCTTGTTTCTAACTTAAATAAATAAATAAAAAGAGCAGACCAGATGTTTTGCTGTTTTTATAATGAATTTTATGGACTGTTCAATTGTATTTCTGATAGCTTGATGATTTTCCTTTGGGAATTTAGGATTTATATTCAGGTAGTATGGGGTAGATGACTCAGGCATGATCATGAACCCCCTCATCCTCAGATGTACTGGAAACTTGATGGCTTAGTTTTGTGCTTCGTATAATCAATAAATGGCGGCTGAGCCTTCCTGTTGTGGTACTCACAGGAGTAACCTGTGACTGTATCCGACTCTGGAAGCTGGGGCTTATAGTACATGGGAGATTATAGCAGAGCATGACAGATACAGCTGTGGCCTGGGACAGCCTTGGAAGTCCAAGAGCAAATGCACACATGAGCAGTGGTGACAAAGAACCCACTTAGAAAGTTTGTTTTATTCTCCACCCCAGCCCCATCATCAAGGCCAGAGGAGGACATTGGGTCTCCTTCATCATTACTTTCCATTGTGTTCCTTTGAGACAAGATCTGTGACTGACCCTGGAGCTAGGCTGGCAGCCAGAAGTCCCCAGCGATCCTCCTTTATCTGCCCCATCATAGCACTGAGGTTACAAGCTTGAGACCACACCCTGCTATTTACAGGAGTTCTGAGGATTTGAACTCAGGTCTTCAAATTTGCACAAGTGATGTTCCTGACCAAGTTATCTTCCCAACTCAGAATCAACTCTTTGTATCAATGAGCGGAAATTTACAATCGAAGAGAAGACTTGACTTGATCTTCACAGAACTGGGGATGCGTGGATGTGGCACTTAGGCCGGGTGTCTATTACTGAGCAAGGAAGAGACCTGAAGAAAATTAAGACGGCTGCTCCACCAGATCCCTTCTATAGTGGTTTCCCCTTAGGTCTCCTGCTTCTGCCCTGCTTGACCTTCATCAAAGGCTACAAGAGAAAACAAGCGGCAAGACACTGAATGGTCTATACAGCAGCACAAGGAGCCTGACTCCACTCAAGGAGACTCTGATGGTCTATACAGCAGCACAAGGAGCCTGACTTCACCCAAGGAGACTCTGCCTTTCTATGGGACACCCGCTGCTGGAGGCAGCTTCTTCTGTCATGCTCCTCCCTCCCATCTTTTAAGGAGTACAGGTAGCTCGGGATACTCGTGCAGCAAATCCACCAGGCAGGACTGCTCTCACTGCTAAAAGATGCAGAGTGAGAAGCCGCTTCTCAGTCCAGAGACAGGAAAGAGTTGTACCATGGGAGATCCCGCCAACCCCCAGCCTCAGAACTCAGACTCTGTCTTCACACTGGTTTCCAGTAGAGCCTGAGCGACAAGGAGGTAGAGTCATTTCTTGCAACCCATTCATCCCATTCAGATTTGTGTACTTAGGAGCCTCTACCTGAGCTGTATGCCAATGGGCACGTTGCTCTGGGGGAAGTTCCACCTCAATTCCCCTCCTCCATCTCTCTCTCTCTCTCTCCAAACCCTGTCCCCAACCCAGAAAGCCCTCCAAACAGGACTCCTCCAGAGATGCTCAAGACCACTTCCACAGGGTACTTAAATTGCCCCTTAGAAAACAGACATGTGGTTTTTCAGTCTCTTTCAGGTCTCTTCTAGGGGTGTGGGTGGAAAAACCATCTGGGAGCATTTTACCCATTACGGGGGCTTTTTCTAATTCGGATTGATTTGGTCTGATTTGGATTGCTATATCCGCAGAGGGACTTACCGGGATGCAGAAACCTTTCATACATAGTTCTTTCCGGGGTACCTTGGTTCAGTCTTTCCTAACACATGCTTCGTTTAAGAACCCTCTAAGGTACTGCTTTAGGTGGCCAGATGGAAGTGAAGCCTACCTAATATTTCAAATCCATTCAGTTGTAAGAGGGGGAAATCCACAGTCCTTCCAGAATGGGCTTATTTCAGTCCAGAGTCCGTAAGGCAACTCACCCTCACAGCAAGCAGCTGCCCCCTCCCAGCACCTACCACAGTATCTCACACAGGTAGTCATTAACTAAATGTATTTTCAATTAAACTGAATTTCCTAACATTGTCAACAAGCCATTGCCCAACAGGGCTCCCCAGATCTCTGAGTTTCAACTGCCTAACCGCATCCTGTTGTGCTCCGTGGCTCTCCGCCAAGGGCTTGCAAAAGCAGGTGATTGTACTCAAGTCTACAGGGTAAACGATTGCCGCGACGATGTTCAACAGTTGCCTCCTGAGTATGAGAGTTATATTGTTCCTGTTGTTTGGAAGTTAAATTCCAGATGGAGTCTCTTTCGGGACTATAGGAGGGAACTGATCCTCTAAATGGCATTTGTCAAGAAAAGTACCAAATTCGAAATGGCCTCTCATTTTGAGTCAAGATATTTGATATGTAAGAGAGTTCCTAGTCTGGACTGGGGATAGAGCTCGGGTGGTACAGTACTTGTCTAGCATGAATGAAGCTCTGGGTTTAACCCCTAGCACCAAGTAAAGCCAGGTTACTATCACATACCTCGAATCCCACTATAGGAAGTAGAGGCCTGAGGTTCATGAGTTAGGTCATCCTCAGCTATGTGGAGAGTTCAAGGCCAGCCTGAGCTACGTGAGATCCTGCCTCAAAACAAAGTGTGATAATTAGTTCTATTGTCAACTTGACACAATCTAGAATCCCAGGAGAAGAGACTGAGAGGTTGTCTACATCGTATTGACCTGTGAGCATGTCTTGGAGATTATCATGATTAATGGAGGTGAAAAGACCTGTCCACTGAAGGTGGCACCATTCCCTATGCAGGGGATCCTGATTTTTCTCCACTTGGAGAAAGGAAGCTGAGCACAAATGTGCATGCATGAATCCCTTCCTCTCAGCTCTTGACTGTAGGTATTATGTGATTCACTTAAGTTCCTGCTGTCTTGAGTTCCCCATAGTGATGAACCTGCAACCTGGAATGGTGGGCTGAAATAAACCATTTTCCCTTAAGTTGCTTTTGTTGCGGTATTTCATCACTTGACACAAACAAACAAAAATAAAGCTCACATATAGGAAAGTAAAGAAACACAGTCCCAGGTCAAGGTGGCGGCCAAAGGACTGTTCCTCCTCTGGTGGTAACTTTGTGAGGGGATGGACACTTACTGTCCTCCAGGAGCCACAGCCTAGCTTTGGCTTCTCCTTCCCTCTTCTTTCTCGGTCCTCCTCCAGTCCACCCAGCCTTCCAGACTCGCTTTAGAAAGTGTGGGCTTGTGAGGTTAGTGGCCTCTGGAACATCAACTAAGTACCCGAGTCAGTGAAAGCCGCCAAGTAATGGCTTTGGATTTGCACCTGGTGACCAGTGATACAGTGAGGAGGCATGGAGATCAGAGGGGCAGCAGGCTGACAGCTGAGCTAAGTGATGGTTTAGGCAAAAGGCACAAAGAAAGCTCGAGGGCAGAGAGTTCAAAACTCCTTAGTTAAGTCATGAGACCTAAAGGTCAAGGGCCTGAATCTAAGGTGTGGTTACCAAATCCTTGGAGAATTGAGGAAGAAAGTCTGTTTGTTCTGTATTCATGATACCATGTTCCCCTTTTTGGTTAAGGTATTTAAGAATGGTGACAAAGCCAGGCATTGGTGGCGCATGCCTTTAATCCCAGCACTCGGGAGGCAGAGGCAGGCAGATCTCCGTGAGTTCGAGGCCAGGCTGGACTACCGCGCGAGTTCCAGGACAGGCTCCAAAACAATACAGAGAAACCCTATCTTGAAAAACCAAAACCAAAAAAAAAAAAAAAAAAAAAAAAAAAAAGAATAGCGAAGAATAAACTCAGGCTTTCAGTGTGGACTGAATGGCCCTCCTGACATAAATTCTGTGTCTCCATCTTTTCCTTTAATGTCTTTAGCTAGCCCTTTCTCGATCCGCACTCCTCTCTCAGGTACAAACCTGGGCAAGTTGGTTGGCTCTGATTGAAGCCCTGAAAAGACAGCAACTCACAGGTGTGGTCCTGAGAAAGCTTGCCTTCCTCCTTCAGTTGCTTGCAATGGGCAGGGGAAGGAATGTCTTCAGCAATGCCTGATGGAACTGAGAAATAGCCTAGCAGTTAAGAACATCCATTGCTCTTGCCGAGGACCTGACATGACATTCCAGCATGGCAGCTTTCCACCATGTAACTACAGCTTCAGGGGATCTGACACCCTCTTCTGGTCTCTCTGGGCACAGTTTCACGTGGTGTACTTTCATACATGCAAGCAAAACACTCACAAACATAAAATAATAGAAGTCTAGATCTTCTTAACTGCTCTGAGGTCAAGAGCAATGTAGACCAGTTTAATGGGAAGGAGATTGAAGGGATGTATTGTGAGAGGTATTCTACCTCCTGGGTGAGGCTCGCATTTTTCACCACACTCATTTTAGACAACTCCCCCCTTGGTACTTGGGTACTTGTCACAAACTACTTGGTCCTTAAGATGGTGCCAACTTTTCCAGTTAAGTTCTTCCTTTTTATGCTCAGATGATCAAGGTTGGACGCATATAAGTGAAGGAGTGGCTGCTCTAGGCTGGTCTAAGGGTCTCACACACACACACATACACACACACAAACACATATACACACACATATGCACACACATACACACAGACATACACACATACACACACACAAACACATACACACACATATATACACACATACACACATGCATACACACAGACATACACACACATACATACACACATACACACAGACACACACACACATATATACACACACACAGACATACACACACAAATACACACATACACACACAAACACATGCACACACACATACACACAGAAACACACACATATGCACACACATACACACAAAGACATACACACAAACACACACATATACACACACATACACACATGCATACACACAGACATACACACACATACACACACATATACACACACACAGACATACACACAGACATACACACACAAATATACACACGCATACACACAGACATACACACACATATACACACAAATACACACACACAGACATGCACACACATATACACACAGACATACACACACATACACACACATTGTGGTTTATGTACAGCTCGAAACAAGAGAAATATGGACGTGTCTGCAAAGCTAATGGAGAGATTGCTTCTGCCGAAGACTTTGGGAGCTTTCTCTACAGACCAGCAAGCCCTTCTTCACCTATAGCTCTTTACTGTTTGAGATCCAGAAACTGGGTCTGGAGAGAGGGCTCAGCAGTTAAAAGTGCTGGCTGCTCTTCCAGAGGTCCTGAGTTCTAGTCCCAGCAACCACATGGTGGCTCACAACCATCTATAGTGGGATCTGGTGCCCTCTTCTGGGACAAAGTTGTACATGCAGATAGAGCACTCATACGTTAAATAAATAAATAATTTTTTAAAAAGAAAACTGTCTCATTTACTTCCCAGATGTCCTATGAGCTAGCTGTCATGGACATTGTTCAGGTAAACAAAAAATGCTAGAAGGAATTTTAGGGCTTACAGTTCAATATGGACTGTTCTTGCAGAAGAGTCACAGCCTTGGGGGTGCAGATGCTCCAGTGACCTTTCTCCTAGTGACAGCATTCTCAGATGGTGGAATAACCATCACAGTGACACTTTGACTCCCCATCTCCCTGCTGTCCAGAATTCAGTACAGTGGTACGGCTGACTCCAACTCTGTGTCTGAGTGGTCCAATAGATTGGGGCAGGAGTCCAAAGTCATGAAAAGCACAGACTTCTAACCCGTTTGTCATCTCAGAACAACTCCACAGAGATGCAAACATGACGATGGTGTTTTGCAGCAGTGTGACAACTAGAACCTGTGACATAGAGAAGCCTGAGTTCTGGGTCTGGAGCAGTTTGCTCATTTTAAATCAAGCATGAGTTCAACAGTGTTTGGACACTGTGCTCTGAGACTTTAATTAAAAGCTTTCACGCTAATCTCCCTCTTCCTCAGGCGTTTTGTGATATGGCCTCGCCCTGCCGAATCAATCTGACTTTCCACTCAGGCACAACTTGCTTTCCCTGGGCAACTCCCTGGGCAGATGTAAAGGGCAAGATTTACTGGTGGCCGAGCTGAGTCACCTGATGTCACCTTTCTTCCTCACGCTGTCTGTTTTCCACACCATTTGAAGAGCTGCTCGGCCATAAGCATTTGGTCTCTTGATGAGTTTGTGAGATCATCATCTTTAAGCATCCAGGAAAACATGGGTAAGGAGTGTTTTGAGCCTGTTGGCTCAACAGAAAAAAAAATGGGCATGTGGAAAAACAGGAATCTAGAACAGTTTCTGCCTTGTATTGGAACTGAAGCTGATGTAAAAAGCTGCCAGAAATCTGGAACCATTTTGCTGGCTGCAAGTTTTTAGTGAAAACATGAACAAGCGTGTTTCCTTTTTCTTGAGGCTAGTTCATAACACCCTGGAAACTGTCCTTGACTCTGTCCTCTGAGCTCCGTGGCCTCCACGCTGCCCTCCCCTATCCCTTAGGTTGGCTTATCCTTCCCTCTAGAATGCAATAACCCTCACTCCATTCCTTCCTCTTCTTTGCTCCAGTGTCTTTGATCTCCTCCCTTTGATTCCCAGACTTTATTGTCATCTGATGGGGAAGTCCTGTGTATATGTCAATAAAGCACTGTTGGCCAATAGGGAAGCAAGATAGGTGGGACTAGGAGTCCAGGAGGACTCTGGGGAGGAGAAACACAGGGAGTCATCATGTAGCCCGCCAGAGAAGTAAGATGTCTGTTCGGTAAGAGAAATACTTAGATGAGTTAAATACTTAAGTCAGAGATAGCCAGTAAGAAACAAGCAAGGCCAACAGCTTCATAATTAATACAGTGTCTTGTGTGTTATTTGGGGACTACAACGTGGCAGAGCCCAGGCGACTGGTGGGGAAAAACCAAAGTGGCTGACAAGGAAATGGTTTCTTTCTACAGTCATCCTTTGCCTTTTTCTCAGAGGCAGTCTGGATGCCACCAACATCCAAATGGCCTTCTGAATGGTTTATTAAGTGGCTTTCCACATTCAGAGCTGAGCTGGACAAACACCAGATAGGCCATAACGCAATCGCAGCAGCGGTTGGGAGTGGCGTTCTTATGTAGACACCCACACGCATGGATGTTCAGGACTTGCACCAACTAATAGTACTTCCTGCCTTCCCCTAGAAGACAGCCTGCTTCACCAATTAGTTAATTTATCCCAACATATTTTATTAACTCTAAAATCCCACATAGGCATTCTTAGTGTTTTTTCTGCCACCCGGCACCATACCCAGCATGTCATGTCTGGTAACTTTTTTGTTAGGACAATGAATGAATGACACAAGAAAGCATTATGTTTGTACACATTAAAACGGGCTGGAATGATGGGCACACAATGCTGACAAGCAGGAACAACCAAACTTTACTCCCCAGCCTGCCCACTTTTGGCCTTGGTCATTTAAAAAGAAGATTTACTTATTGTTATTTTATGAGTGTTTGCTGTCACATACGTGTGTGCACCATATGAGTGCAATGCCTGAGGAGAACAGGGCATGGGTGCTGGGAATTGAACCTGGGTCCTCTGCCAGAGCAGCCAGTGCTCTTAGCCACTGAGCCATCTCTCCAGCCCCAAGTGTGGCAGTTATCTGGACCACAGCTGATCATCAGTGTCCCTAGAACACCCAGGAAAAGTGTCCCTTAATGTCTACCTATGCTCCATTCGCTTCACTGACCACATTATCCTGCCTATGTCTGTGTCACCTGCTGACATTTCTAAAGCAAGTCTCACCTACTTGCTTGGGCTACACACAAGTGTGGGCCTGTTTACAAAAGCCTTCTTCCCGGACACTGCGTAAATGTACACAAGGCTAGTCCCATGGAAATTCAAAACGGCGTTCCTTCTCTGCCGAGGGCCCTGTGTTAGACTCCTTGAAATCTGGCAGCTGAGGTTAGCAGATATATATTTAACGTACATTTGTGAAATGGCAGAGAGGAGATTTGTTTTGAAAGGAGGGAAGGAAAACAAGGCCCTTCTCCCGTAGGTCTGGGGCTGACAAGCTGCAGTTGAAGGCTTGGCTTGGACTCTGTTTTCCTTTCCAGTGGGTGTGCTGTGAGTTGGCACACATACTCGGTGTGCGGATGGTGTGGGGGTTGACAAAGTTGCATGGCTCCTTCTCTTTGTAAATGAACAGTGGAGCCCTTATGAGAGCCGCGTAGGCTCGGGAATGCACCACACACCATTCTCTGACTGCATAATTAGGGAGGTCTCCATAATAAAATAGTCCTCATTCTTGCCAAAATGGATGCCCCTCCTCCATCCCCTCCTCCGGGAGGCAGCAGACTGACAGTTGCTTTGCCGGCTTCCCTACCTCTCACAATTTACTCCCAACCTCGCAAATGCCCTGGTAATGAGGGTTTTCAGGTTAGGCTGAGACTGCAAGTCACCTTAACCTTCCCGGCTCTCCCGGGTTCACAGTGAATGACTCACTCTGCACTGTACACAGGAGTGCTCCCTGGGTGCTCCCCATGAGGTGGATTCCTAGGGGCTGGCTTGCTGCCTGTAACGTGACTGCTGGGGCTGTAGTCCTGCACCTGTGAAATTCCAATCAAGGGTCCTCATTAACAATGCAGACTCAAAGGCCTCAACTCAGCCTCCCTGAATCAGAACTGCTTTAAAAACAAAGAAAAAAAGACCCCCCCACCCCACCCACTGAACCCAAGGCCTTGGTCCAGTTGAGCAAATGCCTTGTCCCTGGCCCCAGCATCTGCATTTTAAGATGCTCTCAGAAAGCAGCCTGGGTTTCAGCATTTAGTGTCAACCAAGCACTCAAGAGCCATCCTAAAGAAGGATGCTGATGGGGTCACATTACAATTACTAAAAGCAAATCAGTGTGCTACACTCACAAGACAGAACGAAGCTGCGGCGCCCTATGGGTCCAGCTGTTACACCACTGCACTGCGGCCTCCTTGATTCCAAGGGGGATGAGAACCTCAACCAAGCCAGCAGCTCACTGCCATGTCGTCCACCTTCCAAGAGCTGATTTTATCCGGTCATGTACCTCCAGAGAAGGTATCACTGGGCCAAGACTCCCTGGGCTTATCAGACCGAATTTCCACAACACCATCCAGTCAGTTCCTATGGACTGTCTACCTTGTTCTAAGTGTGGAAATCAGAATCGTGAAAAGGAGCTGTCTTTGGGATTCCTAAGGAAAAGCTTCTCCCAAGCTTGTAAGATCTGGGGCAGGAACTTGGTCTATGAATGGGATAAGGTGATGATTTTGTGGTCCTTGCAAATGCAGAGGCTGTAGTGAAGGCTAGCCCTGCTGTGATTCTATTGCACTGGGAAGGCTGTAGTGAAGGCTAGCCCTGCTGTGTTTCTATTGTACTGGGAAGGCTGTAGTGAAGGCTAGCCCTGCTGTGTTGCTATTGCACTGGGAAGTCAATGCTGACGGGAGAAGAAGTAAAACCTCTCGTGTGGGGTTTTGATAAAAAGTGGTAGTTGGGGAAGATGAGTGGGTGGGCATGAAGGTAGACTTGTGTCTTGTTGTGGATTTCCCAGTGATGACATCAACTGTCTTTAATTGTCCGTTAACCAGACACGCATCAAGCATCACTCTATAATGTCTCTGAAAGCATCCTTCAGGGGCCCATTTCAAGGGTTCCTTTCCTGTTTCTCTCCCATCACACAGCACATCTCTTCAGAAATGTCTTCCATTCATTTCTGCCCCTTCCTTTCCTGCGCCAACCCTGTTGTCTGAGCTATTACAGCAACTGACTGTAACAGCTACATGACATCCTGCTTCTGAACTTCCCCAAGCGTGCCTTAACCACAGACACATTTCTTATTACGTGTGACTATGTGCACACCAGGGCAGGTACCCACAGAGGATCTGGCTTGGAGCTGGTGTTACAGCAGCTTTTTGAGCCACCTGATATGGTTGCTGGGAATTGAACCTGGGTCCCATGGAAGAACAGTACATGCTCTGAACAGCTGAGCCATCTCGTCTTCCCCAGTCATATCTTTTAAAGGCCTCTAGCTGGATAGCTTCCTAAGATCATGTTTATACAGCGATGTCTCTGCTCCATAATGCAATATTCTGCCCAATTGTCTTTCTTTGGTCTTCAAAGCTCTTACCACTTGACATCCCATCACCTGCAAAAAAACAAAAACAAAAACAAAACAACAACAACAACAACTTGCCATTCTTTGATGCCCTACCACTAGCCCCTTCAGCCAGGATATTAGTCAATTTTTTCCCACAGCAGCACCCCTTGTAAGTCACATTATATTTAAGTCTTTACAAGGTTTGTTGTCTTTTGTGAAGAGCACACAGACCAAAGATTTTCTTGACTGATTTTATTTGGAACAACAAGGTTACTTCTTAGGGTCACACGTACTAGACTGAACTCATTGCTAATCTGGAGTACTCATTGGAATTAACTCCTAAAAATGTAGGAAAGGACACTGTTACTTCAGACCTGTGATCCCACTTCCAAAATTCAATCCATGTTTTTTTTTAAAGATTACTAGAAAAATACAGTAAGAGGGTGCTTTGTAGAAGTCACGAACATGCAAGTTTTAGGAAGAAGGAAACAAATTCCTAGGACTGATACACTTCAGCTGAGATAAAGCATTTACTAGCTGACTTGCAGATAAATTGAATACCTTATGTTTAAACCATAGGTAGCCGTGGGGATGACGTGTGTTCTCTGTGGGCAAACTGTCTGTAAGCACTAGTGACGGTGCACACACAGAGTTGCAGCAGCTGCTCATAAAAAATGTGAGAATGGAGACAAGCAGAGTTTGCTTGGTGCATTAGATACAGCTGTTCATAGCTGGCGCACAAGACGGAGGGAGGCGTGCGACTCAGATGCCCTCAAGGAGCGGCTTGCTCCTGAGGTACTGGTAGAGAGCTCCTGCTCAGGTAAAGAGAGCACTGTCGCCTGATGTCTCCTGCTGAGGCAGCTTAGTCTATGAAGCAGTGAGGTAAAACTCTGAAGGCCTGGCCACTGGAGCCCCACTCTGCTGCTTTGTCAAGTTGGAATCTCTGGTTAATGTGTTTCTTTGCCCCTTTCTGCTCCCTTCCCCATTTCCCTCATAGCTGCTGAGCTCTGGGAAGCGTTTTGTCCCTCAACCACCGCCTCAGCATCCGAACTCACCCTGCGATGACATGGGTAGGTAGTACATTAGTAACTGCCCTAAGACGCTGAGGCCCTGGGATTGAGCTGAGTGCTTACTTTGCATGTCCAGGGCCCTAGTTCAACCCCCACAGCCCATGCGAAGAAGTGGGTGTGGGGCACATGCTTGAGGCCCTAGAGTTGATGAGGCAGAAACAGGCAGGTCCCTGGAACTCACTGGTCAGACAGGCTAGCCTCCTTGGTGAGTTCCAAGTGAGGGATCCCGTCTCAAAAGAAAAGAAAGGTGGAAAGAGCTTGAAAAATAGCACTCAAGGCTGTTCTCTGATCTCTGATCTACACACACACATGCTCACGTGCATCTCCACATACATGTATACGAATGCATACATACAAAAGAAGACTACCTGCTCATCTAAATCCTTACAGCGTCACACATTTGAACTAACTACTAAAATTTTTCTTGCAAATTAACTTCTCTGGGGATGCTGAGTTTCACCAGACTACCAAGGGTGGTTCTAGTTTTCATACACTCGGTGTTCCCTTCACTCTGCTGCTCAGCCTGGGCCTCTCACTTCCCTCCCACCCCCCACCCTTCTCTCCACACCGCGTCACTGTACCCTGCCCACAAGCCCGGCTCACACCATCCCTGCGACACTAAGTGCTCTCTTCTCTCTGATGCCTTGCACACTCAGAGTCTACCCACCTCAAGGTCTTCTAGGAAGCCGCAGCTTCTTCCTAGAAGACTTTTCTCGTGTGACTTTTATCCCTGTATTTGTTTTAAGCAAAATATTATTATCGTTTGTGTGTGCATGCACATACATGTGCAATGCCTGCATGAGCTTACACTTGGGTCCGAGGACCAGAGGTTGACCTGGGATGTCTTCGCCAGTCTCTCTTTGTCTAAGTTCTTTTTTTTTCTTCAGAACCGGTAAGAGTTTAATGAGGCGTCTACACGTAAGATCAGCATCTCCAGGTCAACAATTTTTCTAGCAATCTGCTCAACAAGAACCTGAGCCCTTCCACTATAACAACAAAAAGTCAGACCACGGGGTAGAGCTCCAACAGAGAGCAGTATTGCAGAGACAGAGGCCGCCATCACACTGAATGCAAAGCTTGCTGTTACAGGGTTGTTATAGGGTCTCTCGCTGAGCACGGTGCTTATGGACAGGCTAGCTGGCCAGTGAACTCAGGGAGCTCCTGTCTGCCTCCGAGCGCCACCGAGAATGTGGGTGAGCACTGCTGTCCTGGGCCTCCATGTGGGTGCTGGTGATCTGAACTAAGGTCCTCAGTGCAGGCACAGTAAGCACTTTACTGATTGAGCCCCTCCCCCACCGCCTTGGCTACCTGTTCCTTCCTTCTTTCCTTCCTTCCTTCCTTCCTTCCTTCCTTCCTTCCTTCTTTCCTCTCTCTCTCTCTCTCTCTCTCTCTCTCTCTCTCTCTCTCTCTCTCTCTCTCTCTCTCTCTCTTCCTGTTTTTCAAGACAGGCTTTTCTCTGTGTAACAGCCCTGGCTGTCCTAGAACTCACAATGTAGATCAAGCTGACCTTGAACTCGCAGAGATCCGCTGCCTCTACATCCCATGTACCGTCATTAAAGGCATGCGCCACCACTGCCCTGCCTCTTCAAACTTTATTTTAAAAATAGAATAAAACTTTATTTCGCCCTAACAAAACACCTCAGCTGAGTGCAGCTGTTCCCTGACTGTCTTATGTGAACCAGACACTAAACGCGTCTGGCCTAATCTTGTTATCCCACAGAACGCGAAGCCACTGAGTGAATGTAGACATGATAACCATGTAGAAAACATTAGGACACAGTCAGAAAAACGTAATGGTTACAGCCTGGAGCAGTGCATCCCAAGGCTTGTTTTCTGCATTTGTCCTTAAAAATAAGTAAGAAAACAAATAAACTAATAACATTTTCACTGTCAACTTGATTAGGAAAACGCTGCCTGAATTAGCATCTTACTGGGGGCTAGCACACTGGCTCATGAGAAGATGCGGGCAGTTAGGTAAATAAAGCTGGTTGCCGTTATTTAGCCCAAATTACATCACTAAAAATACCACACGGATTTCTCCTTTTTAGAGCATGTCAATGTCTCTACAAAATTCGTATTTGGAGGGTGTACTATAGAACCTGGGTGTTGACAGGTGGAGAAGGAGAATCCAAACAGAATGGACAGAAACTGTCAAACTCCTGCTAGCTCCATCAAATAGGACTCCAGCCTGTCCCAGTCAGGGCCGATGTACAGCTCAAGGCTGTATTCTGACAGTGCTCTTTAGCAAAAGGGGTTGTTGGTTAGATTTCCTTGCAATGAAAAACAAACCAACCAAATAGCCTTGTGTCTTTGTGATTACTAGATGTTGTGGGTTCCCAGATCCTTCCCTTTCTCTACCACCAAGCCCCCCAAATGTTATTTCAGTGACCACACACCCTCTCGGTGCTTCCTTCCTTCCTTCCCTCCTTCCCTCCTTCCTTCCTTCCCTCCCTCCTTCCTTCTTTCTTTCTGTTTACAGGGTCTTTCTGTGTAGACCGCCATCAAACTCACAGAGCTCCATGTACCTCTGCCTCCCAAGTGCTGGAATTAAAGGTGTATCACCGAGCCCAAGTACTCTCAGACTTAAGTAGCCATAGCCAACTCCTCACTCCACTCTTGTTTGCTGCTTGGCTCTGACTCATCCATCAGCTGCTTTATTCCCCTGTCCTCCAGTCCCTGGTTAGCCACCGGGCTCTGAGAGCAGCACTCGTCTCTGGGCACACCGGCGCTTGTCTGCTGCAGGACACAGACTAGAGATGGCTTCTAGGAATAAGCACCTGTTAAAAGAAGACACTGGTGGGGCTTCACACCTGGAATCCTAACAGGAAGAGGTAGAGGCAAGAAGATTATGAGTTCAAGGTCATCTTAAGCTACATAAAAGGCTCAAGGCCAGCCTGGGCTTCATGAGACTCTGTCTCACAAAACCGAAAAGAAGGACTGGAGAGACAGCCCAGCACTAAGAGCACTGCTGGCTCTTACAGAGAACCCAGGTCCTGTTCACAGCACCCACATCATAGCTTACAACCATCTCTAACTCCAGTTCCAGGGAATCCGACAGCCTCTTCTGCCCTCTGTGGGCACAAGGTACATACATACATACATGCAGACAAGACATGCCTACAAAAAATTTTTAGAACAAAACAAAAACAGAAAGTCTGATATATCATATCATCAGTAGAGCAGGTTTTTGTTTGTTTGTTTGTTTTGTTTTTAGTTATTTTGGAGCTTGCTCTGGCACATTGACTTTAAATTCCATTTGAAAGAAAGAAGGCAGGAGTTGATTTGATTATAAATCTTGTCATTCTGAAGAAGACTTATTTCCCCTTTACAGGAAGTGAGGAAATCTGTCCCAAATCTGATACCAGTATCCCTGAGAGTGAAGGGCCTGTTCCTTCTGGTGCGTCTGTCACAAGCTATGACGTGCTCTGGCCATCAGTCTGAGTATAACCGGGTAGCAAGAGCTGATAAACACGCTTGCCTGTGTCGGACACTGCAGCAATACTACTCCTTCTTGTGGCAAGAGCCTGAGCCACAAATGTCTATTTCTTGTCTCTGAATTACTCAGAGGGATGGAAGGGAAAGTAAAGGTTCTCGGTTGTGAACGGAAGACCCTTTCTTGGCTACCTTATGCAAAAAGCAGTTCACTGTCAACATGCGGGGCATCTTACAGAGCTCACAGGAAGGCTGAAGAATTAAGCATGGAAATGGGCAACCAAGACAGGTCAGGCTAGGAAGCCAGTGAGAGGGCCATGGCACAGGTGCCCCAGGTGAACACAGTGCTTTTCTGCAAGGCCTGCTCCGAGCAATAGCACCACCATCACTGTCACCCCAGTGCCACACCTCTGTCACCCCCATTTAGCCAGCCTGGGCTGTATACCTACACTGCACATTCCAAAGGGTGTTTGTGTTTTGTGAGTCTTCCTGGAGAGATGTGGACAAATGTCTGTTTGCCTCAGGTAAGGCACCCACAACAGATCAGGAAATGGTTCCATCTCTGTGTAGTTTGGTGAGCCAATGAGTTCTCAGCTGAGAGACTACTTAGAGGACAGTGGATGACCCCAAACATTTGCGTCCCTGGGAAGTCCCAATCCAGGATTCCCAGATGGAAAACTGCACAGGTAAAGTCTTGTCTTCAGTCAGCCTTCTGCTTTCTCTATGTTCTAGAACCTCCCAAGATCGCATGCAGTTGCAACATTATTGCGTGCAACCTGAGTGTGGGAGATTCAGGAAGCACTGAGTCTAGAATCTCAGGTGAAGTCTAATGACCGGTCCCCAACTGTTCTAGGAGGGGACTTGATAGTGTCATGTGCAGTTATCAAAGCTGCTGTCATTTCAAGACAATAATGGACATGCCATGCATGAAGGATAGTGTCTACAATGACAGTCTGGTACTTCCCACTCCAAGAGTAAGACTTTTCCTCCCATGATGCATATGACCAGAGGTTAGTTACTATGTAAAAAGTGGGGGATGGGCCAGTCAGATCATGGCATGTGTCCATTAAAGGTAATATCCTTTTTGTTTATGCATTCACTACAACCAAATGATTGAATACTTTTAAATAAAGATAGTACCTTTAAGACTCAGTACATCCACCCTTTTCTATTCTATGCCAAATGCCTGTGGTAAGGGTCTGTGGAGGTTTGGTGCTGTGATGGTATAATTGTCAGCTTGACACAATCTAGAATCACCTGGCGAGAGAAGCTTGATGACAAATTGTTTACATTAGATTGGCCTGCCTGTGAGGGACTATTTGTTTCATTCAAGACAAGGTTTCTCTGTGTAGCTCTGGCTGTTCTGGAACTCGATTTAGACCAGGCTGGCCCCAAACTCAAAGACCCACCTGCATCTGCCTCCCTAGTGCTGGGATTAAAGGCCAGTGCCACCCCTTGCTGGCAGGGACTTTCCAGAAGGCCCACCAGGAATTCTGGGGGCACTATTTCATGGGCTGGGCTGGGTCTGGATAAAAAGGGAGAGGTGATGAACGCTGACAGGCATGCACTAACTCACTGCCTATGCTCTCAACCATGGATAAAATGTGACTGGTCGCTTCAGCTTCCTGCTGCCCCGACCACCCTGCAGTGATGGGCTGGGACTGGGAGCTGGGATCCAAAGAAACCTTTTCTCCTTTTAGTTGCTTTCCTCCAGGTGCCTTTCACAGCAACAGGAAACAGAACGAAGACAGGTCCCTACAGTTCTAGGACAGGTCCCTACAGTTCTAGGACAGGACAGGTCCCTACAGTTCTAGGACAAGACAGATCCCTGCAGTTCATGGCAAGACAGACCCCTGCAGTTTGCCTGTGCAGGGAAGAAGACAGGAAGACTTCCAGATGAGGCAGCAATGTCTGGCAGATCCAGAAGCCCCATCTGAATTAGCTTAAGCAAAACTGACAATTTATTGTAAGTGTATGGAGATTTGTAAATCGCACCTTAGTAAAATATGAAAATATGGGAGAATGTGCTCTTATGGAACCCTAATGGGATAGAATGGCACAAATCCAGAAACCACAACACTATCAGACTCTGTCTTTAATATTGTTATAGAACTAATACAGTATTTTCAGAGTAGTTTTATATCCTAGGAATCATGATTAGTGGTTGGACCCATTGAATTTTTTTTCTTATAACTTGATGAAACCAGAACTAAAATTATCCCATTTTACAAAGCAGGAAGCCTAGAGCAATAGAGGCGTGTGGCCAAGTGCTGCCTAGCTAGTCTTCCGTGATCCAGAGCCTGTCCCCGAGGCCATCAGCATGTCCCATGTCCCTGCCTTAGCATACTGTTTTTAGCCCTTCGTCCCACAGATCCCACGAGTTACACAGGCTGTCACCAGCCCAGAGACAGGTGTCTTTTCTGTGTCTACAGTTCAGTCCCTCCGAGGGAGGGCGATGGCTAGACAGCTTGTGTTGGGTGCTGGGGCCCAGAGGTAGGACGCATGCGCTCTAGCACCAAGCCTGTCTGCCCCATGCTACCCACAGCTATGATCACGGACTAACTCTCCGAAGCTGTAAGTGAACCCCAACTAAATGCTTTGTCTATGATCACGGACTAACTCTCTGAAACTGTAAGTGAGCCCCAGTTAAATGCTTTGTCTATGATCACGGACTAACTCTCCGAAGCTGTAAGTGAGCCCCAACTAAATGCTTTGTCTTCTACGTCGCCTTGGTCGTGGTGTCCCCTCACAGCAGTAGATCGGTAACCTAGACAAGGTGTTAACGGACATGCCCTTCTAACTGGGGAGACGGGTGACTTTGGGGCTCTCAGCAGTCATTCTGCTTTCAGGGACTGAGGTTGTGGGACAGCCAAGCAGTTGTCAGCTGCATGTTTCAACTTTGCCTTCAGGATGGCTCCTTTGTTTTCCTTACTTTGCAGAAATTTAGAGGTGCATTGAGCTTTCAAAGGGCGTGGCTTACCCATGCTACATGTTGTGGGCAGCTGATTCCTGTCATCTTTCACATGGATTTCTCTTTCTACCACTGTCTTGTCATCAATAACAATAATAATAATAATAATAATAATGTGAAATCAGTTTTCTTTCATGCTGTGCTTGTTTGCTTTTTTTTTAAAGGCAGGTTATCTTAGAATAATCATGGAAATAGGTGAGGTAGGAATCATTAGCAAAAAAAAAAAAAGGCAACAGTTATGTTATCCAGTATGGTGCTACTTTAATTAATTGAATTAAATGCAATTAACGCGTCATTTCCTCATTCACAACAGTCACATGTTCTGCACTTAGGGGCACACCACATTCAGTATTATAGAATATTCCGGTCACTTCACATTGTTTTGCTGTACAGTGATGTTACCGATTCCAGCAATGGTGTAGAGAGCCTGTGAAATGACCTGTGTGGCAGAAGTGGCCCCATGACCTGGAGTGACTCTCCTGCTCCCAGAGGCTACGGACCCCAGCATTCTATCCACCACAGTGTCCCTCTGGCTGATTTCTGAGGAGTTCCAGTGTGGATTTTCTCAAGACCAATATTTGCATCACATGACCTTGAGTTTTTTTCTTCACTGGTACACAAAAGGCATACGGCTGTAATAGTGGTTTCTTGGGCTGGGGTTGACGTTTATTGCTGACACTGAGATTTTCATGTACTTGCTTAGAGGTGGGGTTGAGAGACCCTGCAGATAGGAGATGCTGGTGAACAAAATGAAGTGTTGAGAGATAAGAGGCTTCAGGGTCCGCACAATGGAGTCCCGAGGTCTCCATGGGGGGAACCTTTCCAGCTCCCCTTTTATAACTTTCCAGAAATGACAGACTGTTTGAGATGGAGGGACTTTGACTCCTTAGCATTATCTTGGAACAAAACTTCCTTCATGCAATGTCGTCAACCCAGACTCAGTTTCTGGAAGCTCTGATTCAACTGGGGCAGTAGACCATAGACAGTAGACAGTAGGGGACAGTCTGGAGTCTGAGAGAGTTCCAGTGAATTCTGTCCTAGCACTGGAGGAAAAGAAGCATGTTTTGGGAGCAGCCAGAGGTCCTGGTGGTCTCCAGTACCGATCAGAAATCTTCCAAGAGTGAAAGCTGTTCACTTCCTGGAGGGGTGCTGCAGAGATGTCAGGACATCCCTAGGGGGAACCCCCGCCATGATGTTTGTATCTAGGTTCAGGATCTTCCAACACACTAATGATTTTCCCATACCCCGGAGCACAGGGGTCGTTCCAGATAGTCGGGGGAGACTGGCACACAATAGCAGGGTCTTCGGGTGTGGATAGACAGAAATGCTCTTCGGGTCTGAAGGGAACCATCAGGGGGACAATGCCTTCATGACTGCAGAACCTGGAATCCCCAGCCAGAACAGGATGGAAGAGCCTAGTAATGACGGCTATCAGCTCAACAGAAGGGGAACCTGGGATGACTTAATTTACAGGATTCTAAAGAGAATACTTGAGCTTCAGAATGAAAATTCTCGGTTGCTGCAGTTGCATATACTAAGGTTGGATACAAAGCCTCGAGAATCTCTGTGGTGGATCCAGCACCCAAATGAAATTTTAGTGGCAGCGTCCAGGACTGACTGCAGCATTGCTTTCCACATTGAAATCTTCACATGGGCTCGTTTGGGAATCTTTTGTGGGCGATTCGATCACCAGACAGAGGAATGAGCTCAGTTAGGATCCATTTCAAAGCCAAGGAAGACGTGTTTCCAATGAAAGTCTGCGGAATGCATTGTGAGACTCAAGGAAGAGAAGTCACGGGAAGATGGCGAGTTACATTTAAAAGCTGTAAGTGCAAAAACGCTAGGATTTGTTGAGTTGCTCTGCACTGCATTTAAATGCTTATTTCATATAGGGAAAAATCCAGACGAGACAAAATAAAGATGCCTCCTATGTCTGACTTGCAAAGAAAGGGAACAATACGGCATTCTAATCTGCAAATCCATAGTCAAAGAAAACACTGACCGAATAAAAGGAATGCTGCGTTCACACTTTACTCTGAAATGTAGAGTGTTTGTATTGTCTGAGATTTCCCACTCGATCGATCGCCCTCTACCGGTCAGAAGCCGAGGTGCGGCTGCGGGGATCACGTGGCCGCCCCACCCACGCTTGAATGTCAGAGCATTTCTGTCTATCCAATTGTGCAAATTCCCGGTGACAATGATTGGTGAGCACGTGGCGGTGGTTAAATCGGCACAGCGAGACCATTTTATGTGAATAATATTTTCGTCTATCCGGATAAGCATGTTTTTGTGATTGTAAAACCAAAAGGCGTGATGGACATCCCGCCCCGCCCCACTGTTTCATTGTCTTTCTCTTGCTGGTATGTATGCATATTAAAACAGATGCGGATTTAAAGGCTTTCGGAAGCTACAGCTGCCGTTCAGAGTACAGTGTGAAATAAAAATGATTCTCACTACAGAGAATTCTGATCTTGCTGTGGAATGAAAAGGTCGAATGCTTGCGGCAGAGAAAGCCTTCTCCTTACTCAACCGGAGCCTTACGGTAGTGATGGAAAAGCCTCCTGCAGCCACCATCCTAGCTCTACTGCAGCAGATTTGGCGAGATGGCGGCGGGCTCCTCCCACCTCTGCGGCAGCCGAGATCAATAAAGCAAGGCTCTGCGGCAAACACGCGCCTCCTTTCTTCCCTGGCCGCGGCGTCAAGAGCCTGCGGCGGGAACATTGATCCGTCGCGCCATCTAGTGTCCTTTAGAGTCCAGTGCAGCCTTGATCTGGCAGTCCGGAAACAGCTTGAAAGGTGCCTAGGGTATCAGGAGTTTTCAACAGCTGATCTCATTTATAAGGACAAAGGGAAAAAAAAGTAGCGCGCCTATTTTCCGGTGAAGCTTAATGTAAAGGCTAGGAGTCCCAGTGCCAATCATCACACGAAATAGAGACTTGCTACGTTTTATTCCCCATGTCTTAGGTTTCTATTACTGTGACGAAACACCAAGACCAAAGCAACTTGGGGAGGAAAGGGTTTACTTCCATATCATCGAAGGAAAGCAGGACAAAAATCCGGGCAGAGAAGAAACCGGAAGGCAGGAGCTGATGCAAAGCCCGTGGAGGGGCGCTGCTCTCCATGGCTTGCTCAGTCTGCTCTCTTACAGAACCCAGAGCCGCCAGCCCAGGGATGGCACCACTCACAGTGGGTGGGACCGTCGCCCGATCAATCACTAATTAAGAAAATGCCCTACAGGCTTGTTTACAACCCGATCTTATGGAGTTGCATTTAAATGCTCGAGTCTTAATGATTCTAGCTTGTATCAAGCTGACATCAAATTAGCTAGTACACCCGCTATTTTGAAGTAGTCTGTTTCCTACATGATTCATGCTAATAGGAAAACCCTGTACAAGCATATCTGGCTAAATTTGAATTTCAGATTAAAAACTAATAACTAGTATAAGCATGTCATATATGCATTAAAACATTTCAATAGACATCCTATCATGATCATTATCTTTGGTTTTATTGGCCGAAGTTGACACACTCCTATTAACAAATTGTTCTAGTACAGGTCTTACAAGGGCTGGTAGCCAGACTTGTATTGCTTAAGGCATTTTGCTGTGGGCGCCCTCTCCTGGTCTCCAATGGTACTTCACCCACCTGCTCCTTCCCTCAATAGGCCTATTGTTAAAAAACTAAAAGTTAGGTGGTGGTCCACGCCTTTTATCCCAGCACTTGGGAGGCAGAGGCAGATGGATCTCTGTGAGTTCGAGGCCAGCCTGCTCTACACAATGAGTTCCAGGACAGCCACAGTTGTCACATGAGAAACTCTGTCTCGAAAAACCTAAATAAATAAATATAAAGAAGGAAAGATAGAAAACCAGGAACAGGACACCGCATTTGCATGCTTTTCTTCCCCTGCAACATTAGCTCCACCCACACTTGGGGCCACAGATGTGCTTGGTCCTGTTTCTCCCGCTTTTCCTGTGGCAGTTTTCCCGGTCTCGTTAACTCAGCTCTCTTTCCCATTCAGAGCTCCCTCTGCAAACCCGACGAGCAGGGTGTTTATACACGGCCTTGTTTTTCTTATGTTCTTGGAATGAAGACATCTGCTTCTTTTCAAAAGTCTCGGACCCGGGGCCCACACAGCTGGCAGGGCAGGTCATTTTGTGACTTGAGTGGGTGCTACTAGCGGCCTGGTTCACTAAAAGCCAAGCAGAGTGTGGTAACATCCCTACTCCCCATGCATGCAGGGAGACGCTGCAAACCCTGGGCACTCTTCTCAGGCAGCCTCCCCGGATTGCACGAGTGTAGGTTCACCGGGCTGTGCACAGGTTTAGTGAAGGAAGAGAGAGCATGTTTCGCTCATGCAGGCATCACTGCAGCCAGATCGGCATTTTGAAACTAGAGCTGTAGTGACCAGCCTCCCCGTTTTAGCAGCCATGACAAGCTACCATGTGCTTGCATGACCTTGTGGCTCCTGTCCTGGTCGCTAAGGTCAGATGCCCTCCTCGTGGCAAGGAACCAATCAGAAGTTAGTGGGCAGGGCTGTGCTTTAAGGATAGTGCACAACAGTGACATGCAGAGCATAGCAACTGCCCTGGGAGGCCATGAAAACCAGTTGACCAACACAGGGCAGGACACCCAAACCTGGAAGCGCACCAATCCCGAGACTGTTTCATACCCCTAGACACTCCCCTTACGCTGCGCTTTAAGATCCCTGCCTCGAGATTACTTGGGGTCTTTCTCCAGCCATCAGCCATGGTGTCGGGGTGAAGGACCCGAGCTAATGGGTTTAGCTCGTTAAATAACTTCAATAAGACTCTTTGCTTTTTGCATCGAAATGGGCCTCTTGGTGATTTTTGGGTTCAGAACTTGGGCACAATAGAGCTTGTTAGATTTGGGGGTATATTTAACAGAGGGGTTCCATAATCAGTATCAGCAAATGTGCACAGACGTAAACAACCAGTAGATGCACTCGAAATCATGCGCATGCTTGACTGTGGTGGTTAAAATGTTATTTAAAAAAAAAAACTGGCCGGGCTGTGGTAACAACACAGAGAAACCCTGTCTCGAAAAACCAAAAACCAAACAAACAAAAAACTGTTTGCAATCCCCAGCAAGCGGCTACTGTGTACCTACTATGCGAATGCCCTTCAACACCATTGGGCCTGGGTACCAGCCTCGAGGGAAGACTCGCCAAGGTTATGTATGTTGCTGGCTGTATGAGTTCGTTTTCCTATTGCTGTGTTAAAATGAATGGGCAGAGAAAGTATTTCCTTGGCTCACAGGGTACAGTCGGTTGTGATGGAGAGTCGTGGGGCGGGAGCTGGACTTCCGTCCGAGCGAGCGCAATGGAAGCTAGTACTCAGCTCACTCGCTCCTTTTCATGTGTCTAAGGCATCTAGACGCTCCAGCGTTGGCTTCGATCCTAAGGCCTGAAGATTTTCAAATTACAGTACATGCAATCATAAGTGTTCTCGGGATTTATAGCAAGCATGAATATGGCTCTATGAGCTCACTTTCTCTGTCATTAACTCTTCTCCTCACCCCTACCTGAGGATGGACTTTTTTCCAATGGATCTGTGGTGTACCTTTCCTCCTCACCTGTAACATGATAAATAAAAGACCCAGAGACTGATATTGGGGTTCAAGCTGAAGATCAGAGAAGCAAAGCAGCGGGTCACTAGCTCTTACTTCCACCTCAGCTCAGACCAAAGGGGCGACCCTCAGACTGCTCCCGACTTCACTGCTCCTCAGATTCACTCAGACTGCTATGCTCTCCCCAGCATGGCTAGAGGCTAACTCTCCCATGAGCCCTTTAGTCTTCCTTTTAAACCTCTCAACTCCTGGGATTAAAGGCGTGAGCTCTGGTTCACTCTCCTGTAGCCCAGGGTGGTCTTGGACTCAGAGATCCGTCTGTCTTTCTCCTGAGGCCTGGGATTAAAGGTGTGTACCACCACAGCATGATCTCTGTAGCTTGAGGCTGGCTTTGCTTTCTGAATCCACAGGCAAGCTTTAATAAGCCATAACTAATATATCGCCACACTCACCTCCAATGCTACCACCACATAGACGTCTTCCACCACTAGTAGACGCCGAACAGCAGCAATGCAGGAGCTCCGGAAGGCACCTTGACAAGAGGTCAGGCCTCTGAGCTTCACTCCCCAAGTTTTCTGACTGCATCTGGATTTTCCACCTCTGCAGATAGGTTCTTGAGGCTACAGATCCATGGAAACTTCTCCAAGGAGGTTTGCTGATGCTGGAACCTCTGGGATCAAGTGAATTTTCCTCACTGAACCAAGTCCCACCAGGCTCCTGCTCCTGTCCTGTGGTCACTCACTGGTGAGGGCCAGAGTGAAAGGGATAAACTAAACTCAAAGGTTACTAAACACAAAGAAACTCCAGGACCCCACCCCCCAGCCTCCTAGATGCTTGATTTCTGGGGACTGTTTAGACAAAAGAAACTCTGGAGGAGACCAAAGCCTCCCCTGTAGTCTCCAGGATATAGTTCTGAAAACTATTGGTATCTATGAACAACAGGCCACCTGCAAGTAACGAGACAAAGCCATAGAAAACACAGAATGTTCCCTCTCAGCACTGACGGATGAGACTAATTGGTACACAGGAATTTCATGCCAAAATATTACTTTGAGAAATTCTCCTAATTGTTCCCAAATGTCAACCAACCTGTACCTACTGATGTAATCCTATAAGTTTTGTCTTTAAAAACCTAGCAGTAGACAGGGAACTTCACTCCCTCTGGGGGCTGCTGTGTTGGCTAGCCAGATGGGGTCCCTGTCATGGTTGGATAAACAATAAAACCTTGCTTTTGCAGTTAGTTGGGTCTGTATCCCTGGTGGCCTCCGGGGATCTTCGCAACTTGGGCACCAGGAACCCTGTCCTCACCCAAGCCTCAAATGTCATCCCTCCCCTGCCACCTCTTCTCCCAACACCATCTTCACTGGGATCAAGACACTTCAAGTGACAGAATAAACCATTTCAGAGGCTTCTGCTTTCTGTTTGGGGCATGAATTGGTGGGAAACAGAATCTCCCTGACTTCTTGAAATCTAGGAGGAGAGCAAGAGAAAGAAAAATACCGAAAATACAAGGCATTAACACGCTATGGGTCACTATGGGATGTATAGGCTCTGTGGTGACGCTGTGGGATATGACAAAGTGACAGACAGCCTGGGGCCCTGGCCCTACCTTTTACTCTCCATGCAACCTTGCCTGGCTTCCCAGTAAATGAGACAAAGGGGATGGTAGTACTATCTGTGTCACAACGTGGCTGTGAAAACAAGTGATTCGTATCCAACAGTTAGTGCCCCGTGGAGACCCAGGAAGGCTCATCAGATGTTAGCTGCTATTATTATTCAGTCTACTTCCCCTGAGGGGATCACGGAGCCTCCCTCCTGGTGCACCTCCTTCCCAGGTTACTACACAGCAATCGCTGTCTCTCTCGCAGACCTAGTGATCTGCAACCCTTTCTATAACCAAAGAGATCGGAAAGGAAGGGATGAAGAGAGGAGCTCATGCTGTACGAAGCTTGCTGACCAAGAGTGTGGGTTCTGACTTTTGTCTGCCCAAGAAGGCAATAGTCCTGGAGAAGGGATTAGACTCCCCGTGACGACACCCTTAGCAGAACGATGAGTGGTGGGATGCGTCCTTTGCTGATGGGGCTCTCATGAGAGGCACGCAGCCTGCCTGAGCACTGAGGCAGAAATCCTCTCTTCACCTGGTGTCATCTCCGTCCTTTTGAAGACACTGCAATGTAAAGTAGCTCTTACCCGTCATTCTTCCTAAGTTTCACTTCTGTTGTTAGCCTTTATGCAACTTTTAATGATGGATATTTTGTGTGTTTATTTATTCAAGGCCTGCTCTGCTGGTAGACTGCATAGCTCTTGAGGGCAAGGATTAAGAGTGTTTTATTGACCAAGCACAATGACTTAGCTTTAACTTTTTAATCTGTTAAATGAAGACAGTAATACTGCTTTTGTCCACCTCACTGAGCCGTGAAATTAAAAGAGACAATACATGGGAAATGTCCTTGTAAGTCATGAATGAGCTCCGCATATTATGCTTAGGCTGTGTCTGTTTGAGGGGACATCACAGGCTGAGCACTGTGATGATCGGGAGAGAGATGGGATGATAGTAGGAAGTCCTTGGAAGAGGACTGTGACAGCAGTTCCCACCTCTAAAAATACCCAGTTCACACGTTCGCTCAGTCACGACTGACAGAGGAAAACATCAGTGAAGGCTGGAGAAGTCTGAGTGTGGGTGGCTTCGAGTAACCCAGAGCCGATGGTTTTGCTAGCTAGGTCTTCCTTTCCTACTGAGGGCAGGGGTGGACAGACAGTATGACACCCTCTCTGCTCCACAACTGTGAGAGTACGGGTGAAGGAAGACGTTTCCAGAAAAGTGGCTGCTGCTGCAAGCTTATTACAGAGAGCAAATGGGAACAGCGTGGATCTCTGCATGGAGTTTCACATCTGAAACAGTGTAGATACATGGAGTTTCACATCTGAAACAGTGAGGAGTT
This sequence comes from Mesocricetus auratus, assembly GCF_017639785.1. Classification (NCBI taxonomy): domain Eukaryota; kingdom Metazoa; phylum Chordata; class Mammalia; order Rodentia; family Cricetidae; genus Mesocricetus; species Mesocricetus auratus. The sequence goes on from NW_024429199.1 coordinate 4,620,275, forward strand.
GGAGCCAGAGAGATGGAGTTGATGATCTGGGGAACAAAATACTATCAAGTCTGATGGCCAGTTTGGGGCGAGAACCATTGTGCCTGGGGATCCAAATGCCAAGTGATCCAGGCAGTGGTGGTGCACGCCTTTAGTCCCAGCACCTGGGAGACAGAGGCAGGCAGATCTCTGTGAGTTCGAGGCCAGCCTTGTCTACAAAACTACACAGAGAAACACCATCTTGGGGGTTGAAGGGGGCAAGGGAGGAGGGTAACAATGAAAAAAAAAAACCACATAACCAAATGCCAAGTGATCACTAAACCAGGACAATAAAAAGAGAAAGATTAGACTGTACTCAAAGTAGATACAATTTCCAGAGTTTTGTTTCAACTCTCCAGGAGCAGCATACCCCAATGATGGCTAATCTTGATTATCAACTTGACTGGCTCTGGAATCAACTAAGAAACATGTCCTTCCTTGGATCTGTAGAGGTGTGTGTGTGTGTGTGTGTGTGTGTGTGTGTGTGTGTGTGGTTTTTTTAAAGAAAGGATTGGCTAAGGTGGGAAGACCCGCCTTGAATACAGGAGTACCATCACATGGACTGGGGTCCTGGGCTGGTTGTGTGTGTGTGTGTGGTGTGTGTGTGTGTGTGTGTGTGTGTGTGTGTGTGTGTGATTGGCTAAGGTGGGAAGACCCGCCTTGAATACAGGAGTACCATCACATGGACTGGGGTCCTGGGCTGGTTGTGTGTGTGTGTGTGTGTGTGGTGTGTGTGTGTGTGTGTGTGTGTGTGTGTGTGTGATTGGCTAAGGTGGGAAGACCCGCCTTGAATACAGGCAGTACCATCACATGGACTGGGGTCCTGGGCTGGTTGTGTGTGTGTGTGTGTGTGTGTGTGTGTGTGTGTGTGTGTGTGTGTGTGTGTGATTGGCTAAGGTGGGAAGACCCGCCTTGAATACAGGCAGTACCATCACATGGACTGGGGTCCTGGGCTGGATACAAAGGAGAAGCAAAATGAGCTCTTTCATCTCTGCTTCCGGACTGTGACTGCAATGTGGGCAGTGGCCTCACACTTCTGCCATGGCTTCTCCGCCTTGATGGACTGCACATTCAATTGTGATCAAGACTTTGCTGCTTTGATGGACTGCACATTCAATTGTGATCGGCATAAACTCTTCTTCCTTAAGTTGCCTCGGTCAGTATTATCTCACCACGAAGAGAAAAGTAACCGATGGAGGCCTCAGAGCTGCAGCTGCATGGGTGGTCCAGTGTGCACACAGCTGTATGGGGTGTGGTCTGGACTGTCCAGTGTGCACACAGCTGTATGGGGTGTGGTCTGGACTGTCCAGTGTGCACACAGCTGCATGGGGGTGTGGTCTGGGTGGTCCAGTGTGCACACAGCTGCATTGGGTGTGGTCTGGGTGGTCCAGTATGCACACAGCTGTATGGGGTGTGGTCTGGATGGTCCAGTGTGCACACAGCTGCATTGGGTGTGGTCTGGGTGGTCCAGTGTGCACACAGCTGCATGGGGTGTGGTCTGGGTGGTCCAGTGTGTACACAGCTGCATGGGTGGTCCAGTGTGCACACAGCTGTGGACTGTCTGTGTTTGTGTCCATGCCTGTGGCACTGAAGGTCTGTGGGAGCATCAAACTCCCTTAGCAATGTGCTACTTTCATGTTCACAGAGGTGAGTAAGAAGAGTTCAGTGTAAGAAAGGCACCAGGACACCGGAGGAGAGGTGACAGCCAAAGGGAGATGAAGAGGTGTGGGAAGGTGTTTTTGCCTGCTGGGTCCTCAGGAAGACAAGACTCTGACAGAGAAAGAACAGAGGTCCTGGTGACAGCACAGGAGGGGACAGGTTGGTGGCCACATGTGGGGATGCATGTGTGAGGAGAAATGGTACACATTCATAATAACTTTTTTTTAGATTTTTAAAGATTCTTTTAACTGACACATAAAAGCATAAAAATGTACACATTAATTTGTAACGGTCCATAAGGTTTTCATTTTGTTTGAGACAGGGTTTCTTTGTGTAACAGTTCTTGCTGTCCAGGAACTCATTTTATAGACCAGGCTGGCCTTGGACTCACTAAGAGCTACCTGCCACTGCTTCCCAAGTGCTGGGATTAAAGTCGTGAACCACCACCGCTGGGCTCCATACATTTAAAAATTCCTATCATTTCTTTGAATGTGAATGCTTGGTCCTAGGCTGGGAAAAATCTGGGGTTAACTTTTCTGTTGTCTTTCATGGAATTGTGACCGCAGAAAGGGGCCTACCTTAGGCAATGCATTATGGGAGTCCACCCACACGATCCAGGTTTACTGGTTACTGTTCCCCTGAGGTGAGACACGTGTTGGAGTAGAGGACAGGGGTGGGGTGTGGACAGCTCGGAGACAGTGGGCAGGAAAACAGCCTCTGGAACCGGTTGTTGGTAGAACATGAAATTTGGGTTGGCACCTAAAGGGGCAGGACCAGACCAGCACCCAGAGAGAAATCACAGAGACCAAGGGCAGGGAGGGGATTATGTCTAAGGCCACCACCTCCTGGAAGACAGGCTCTGACCTCAAGAACGGGCCACCAGCCCTCTCCCTCAGGCAGAAACCTCCGCTTGATCTTGCAGAATCCCTGCAGGAAGGAGCTGGCCTCTCGTGACACTAACTGTGCAGACCGAAGGTGCTTCTAGAAGTCACATGAAGTAAGCAGGGCACTGGAATGGGTCCTCAGACCGAAAGTGCAGCCTGGGAGTCGGAAGCCCGGGAGGTGGAGACGTGGTTCCTTGTGCAGGACACAGGAGAGCTTTGTGCCCGAAGCAAGGACGCGCCCTGCTCCTCCGCCTCTCCATCCTCCCACGGTCCGGCAGCATGCACAGGCTCTTCTTTGGCGCTCTGCTCATTACTGCATTGGCACAGGTAAGTCTTTGTTTTACGCCCAGGCTTCAGCTGTGCTTCTGCAGGCCCCAAGTAAAACGGCAAGATGGGGATGGGGAAAGATGCAGGTAATGATTTCGTGGGGGAAATGGGAGCCATTTTCCTTTCCAGAAAGTTCTGTTTTAGTTCAGGACAGATGCTCGACATTTCCTCTTTGAGGTGTACTGGTTTGCTTGTGAAGTGTGAACAGTCCACAAACGTTACCTTGTATCTGTTTAGAGTGCAGCTCCCAGATGGGTAGTGCTAGTAGTCACAGCCGTAAACACTGTCCCTGTATTCCGGGTGGGCTCATCTTTCCACAGCTTGAAGTGTGCAAACAGCCCCTGGAAAAACGGTTTTGGGCAATGATCTCCCCACTCCCCCAGGTAATCCTGTCCTTGTTTGAAAGGGGCATTTAGGAAGGAACATTTAGTTTTTAAAAATGTGTTATTTGTCTTAAGCCTCTCACTTTTTGTGACTCTGTCCATGGAAAGTCGAAATGTTTCAGAGGGCAGATCAAAGGAAATTTAATTTAATATGAGAAATTCATTGCCTTGGTGTTTTTAATGAGATGATTAAGACAGGGTGACTTGTTTGTTGATTTGTTTACATGGTGAAGGTCATTGCTGGCACGGAGGCCAGGGCTCTGACCTCTTCTGGTCACTTAGAAAACTTGCAGGGGTGTGGAGTTAACAGCGGATTCTGGCCCGGGCAGCAGGGGTATTTTAGACAAGAAGGGAAGTTGTTGCTCTGTTTAAGGATGTAAGGTTTGAAAGGAATCCAAAAGAGGACGTCTGTCAGGGGTGGGGTTCCTCTGGCTCTCACAGTTGGAATACATTTCTTCTGCAGTTGTGCAGCCTGCTCGATCCTGTTCTACATTCTGAGAGGAGGCAGGTGGTTATTGTCAACCAAGGGATGTTCTTAAACAGTAACTATTCCAGCACAGGGAAACATGTACAGAACAGAAAACAAGTGCAAATATAAGAAGATACCGTGCTTAGGGCAGAAAATATAATTTTGTGCTTATTTTTGCCTGAATGATTTTTTTCCCCTTTTGCTCACTGGGATAAGATACCTAAGACAAACAACAGAAGGAAGGGGAGGTTGGCTTTGGCTCTCAGTTTCGGAGGTTTTGGTCCTTGGTTGTTGGCTGGCTCTGCCTCTGATGAGACACGACACGGCAGCAGCGTGTGACACAGGAGGCAGCTTCCGTCTTAAGCAGAGAAAGACCTAAGAGGCAGGAGAAAAGATGTGGTGACACACCCCTAATGACACAGTTCAGTAAGGTACCCCCTGCTCGTTGTCCATTCACCTGAAAAATCCACGAATGTGTGGATCCATGGGCCAGGTCATCATACTCGTGAGACAGAATCCATTTCTGAACAACGGTGACCAGGCTTGTGTGTGTACATGTGGCACACGTGTGTGCACACAGGTATGCAGGTGCCCGTGTATGTGTGTCCGAGTGGTAGTCAGACTTCAGCTTCGAGTGTCTGTCTGTGACTCTCCACCTTATTTTCTTGAGCCAGGGTTTCTCACTGAAACTGGAGCTTGCTGTTTCTAAATGGCTGTCAGCGAGTCTGGGCGACTGATTCTTCTGTGTCTACCCCAAACCAAGCTTTCCTAAGGCACACTGTCAAACAAAACCAACGGTTTGATGCCAAACCCTGTGCTAGACATTTAGTCAATATCTTACTCATCTTAACTCTCAAACAAGTGTGCATTAATCCCATTTCACAGAGGATTGCTACTCAAAAACCAAATAATAGGACATTATTTAAGATCACAGATCTAGCCCAAGTCTCAGATCTATTTTTAGAACATTCTCATGCATCATTTTTATGGTCCCAAGACTTTGCTTTTGAAACAAATGTCTAAAAAAACAATATGTAAAATTCCTTATATTCTCAATATATTTTCTTTTTCTGTGAATCCTACTTTTTGTGCTTTTGCATTACAATTTATTATAATTTCCTTGTTTTTGTGTGTGTGTGTGAGGTGAGTCTGCTAACAAAAACAAACAAAAAATCCCTACACCCCAAAACACACAAAAAACAAACAAATAAAACTCCAGTTTTATTTGGAAATTTTTATTCCACCTTCACTAAAAAAAGTCTTTGTTCATGTTTGTGTGTATGTCACTTTGGGTGACCATCCTCACCCTCCACCTTGGTTGGGGCAGTTCTCCTGTTGACTGATGCTAAAGATAGGTCTGGTGGCCCATTACTTCTGGGGCCTGTCCTGTCATCTCCTCCCATCTGTCTTGTTGGGAGTGCAGATGCCTACTCTGCATCACTCTGAACTCCTGTCCTCATGTGTGCAGTAAAAATGGGCCATTGAGCCATCTCCCCAGCCCCATTGCTTCCGTTTGTGCTAATTTCACTAGACACAGAATTCTAGGCTGACAGTTTGTTGTTGTTGCTTTTTCTTTTAGCATCCTCTCTGGGCACCTTCACCCTTTCCTCTTGCTTCTTCTGCTGAATCAGCTCTCTTCTGTATGCAGGGTTTCCCTCTCTAGGGCTACTAGCATGAATTTCCCTTTTAGTCATGGATTTTTCCCCCCTGTGTTACCTTTTAATTTCTGAGATGGACTAAAAATATTTCAAGACTGGGAAAATAAACATCTCATGTGGACAGTCTGGAGCTGGAACATTAGACAAGGGAGTGTATTAGTTATTTTCCGTTGCTATGGCCAACATGCCTAGCAGAAACAATTCTTTGACTCCAGGTTTCAGAGGATCTGTCCTTCGTGGTGGTAAAACAGTTCATATCATGACAGCAGAGGCTGCTCACATTATAGTGGACTAAGAAGCAGGAGGCCAGTTGGGAAACAGGCAGAGGTAAAGGGATAAAGATGCCATACTCTCCAGTGGCATTTTTTCTTCAGTAGACCTTCCCATCTCCCAAATTTTTTAGAACCTCCCTGAGGACCAATTTTTCAAAACAGTTGGTGGTTGACATTTCAAATTCAAAGCATAACAGGGATCAACAGGAGAAGCAGGGAGGAGAACGTGGCATCGTGTCTCGTATACAGCAGGTCGTAGAAGGAGACTGTTGAGACATAGGCATGGCCAGGTCAGACAAGGCTTGAAGGTCCCATGCTCAAAAGTTTGCACCATAGGCTGCAGATAGTGGGAATCACTGGGGGGGACTTTAAGGAGTAATACAATCATATAGATTGACTTTAATATCTGTGAAATAAGAAAGACTAGGCCTAGGAGCATGAGGACAACACAATAAGCAGGGTTAGCCATGGCATGGCTATGGTGTGACAGAGAGGGGCTTGACCTGATGACTGCAAATACTGTGTCTAGGTGAAAGATGAATTTTGAATCCCCATTTTTCCTAAGGGACATTTGAGTATCCATGTCCATTGGGTAGTCAGCTGTGTGGGCCTACAGGTCAGTGGAGAAGTCTCTCCTGGGGATTAAGTGTCGAAGGTGCGTAGCATAGGGAGAAGACAGAAGATGGGGCTGGGAGCAAGACTGCCAGGTGGTAGCATGTAGAAATGAGCAATGTGTCAAAGTGACAGCTGGTGTGTCTCAGGCACAGTCCAGCAGAGGCTAACAGGCAGGGAGAGCTGCAGTTGTCAGGTGAAGGAAACCAAGGGAAAGGATTCCACCCGGAAGCATGAGGCACTGATGTAAATAGTCATTGCGGATGCTGAATAAAGGTGGCTGTATAGGAGGCTCTTCCAATCATCCAAGTGAAATTGGATCATGGTGGTAGGAGAAAGGATGTGGAAGCCAGGGATAGTGGAGGTGATACATTTTAAAGGAGTTACTGACAAGATTTGTCAATGAGATTAGATGTTAAAATGTTAAGTCCAGCATGACCCAGGGCCCTAGGTGTTTTTGGAAAAATACAATGGGCATTTGCTCAAATAGGGAAATGTATAGGTGGAAAAGATGACCGGAGGACACTGGAAAGTTTGCTCTGGCCCATTTACCATCTAAGCGGGGCAGCTAAGCAGACACTTTTAGTGAGTTCAGATGAGTGAGCTGGTTGGGAAATGAGATGGAGTGAGGGAAGGGAGACCGTATCCAAGCAGATCTGGGGTGGGGGTGGGGGTGGGAGGTTGGGGGTGGGGGTGGGGGTGAATGACCAAGCAGCTCAGGAGCCCTAGGAGCAGTATGGGGGAGGAAGAGAAAGAGAGATGTCTTGGAAACCCAGTGAGGAGTCAGTCAGGGAGTGACCACATCAAATACTGACACTGCAACTAACCGGACTGTCAGATGCTGGCATTGTAACTCAAGGCCCTGTGTGTAGTCTTGGGAACCTTTTCTAACATCATCTTTATCATCAAATGAAGCTATGCTGCAGGGCTCAGGACACTGTGCCATCAGAAGCATCACAAGTGCGCAAACAAGTCTGTCACTGGCCCTGCAGATGTCCTCCTCAGAAGCCCAGTTGTCCTCCTGGGGTGAGCTTGGTGAGGGATGGCTGTGGATGCTGCAAAATCTGTGCCAAGCAACGAGGAGACATGTGCAATGAGGCTGACCTCTGCGACCCACACAGAGGGTTATACTGTGACTACTCGGCTGACAAGCCTAGGTACGAGACGGGAGTGTGTGCATGTAAGTGTCTTCTGGGCCCACTGGGGAAGGCTGAACTGAGGCACATTGCACAGTGTGGATTTAGTTTAGCTAAACACAAGATGGATGCAGTCGTGCACCGGTGGGCTGGCTCGATTGTAATAGATGACGTATGAAATTCATAAACAAGCATCTGGGAGCCCATTATAGTTATCATGCAGTTCTCAGGTGGCTGGTTGTTGTTGTTTTGGTGACAGGATCTCTCTACATAGCCCTGGCTGGCCTGGAACTCACTCTGGAGGCCAAGCTGCTCTAGAACTCACAGAGACCCACCTGCCTCTGCCTTGAGTGCTGGGATAAGTGTACCACCAAGGTTGGCTCAGGTAGCTGCTTTTCATGATGGAATATAGGGTCTGACTTCAAAATGGCAGCTGTCGTTAATACTGTCTAAAATTAATCTGCATTCTGCCTTTCTTGCAAGGAGAGAGCAATCCTCTTTCAAATGCATGGATGCTTTTTCTCTCTTCAGAAGAAGGAGTGGGTGGGGGGAGGGAGGCTGGGAGGGGAGGAGGGGAACTTTGGCCAGGATGTAACAGAAGCATGCAAAACTCGTGAATGTAAAATGTGAGGATGCAGACGCAGTTCACTTTTGGCTTTCCTCTCTCTCTGACTAGCTGTGATGCGTCTTTCCACAGTGGCTTCACATAATGTGGTGATATATCGCTTGTGATTTATTAAAGCCACTGGAGATCAAAATAGCAAAGCAGCCATACTAGTTAGCCATAGAAGCCAGGTACACACCTTTAATCCCAGAACTCAGGAGACAGAGGCAGATGTATCTCTCTGAGTTCAAGGCCTCACTGGGCTACATGAGAGTGAATCAGTCTAAGAGAGTAACAGAGCTCACACCTTTAATGCCAGAACTACAGAGGTATAAAAAGATAGGAGCAGGGTCTTCAGTGATCAGTCTCAGGATTCTCCATCCACGCTGAGGCTTGGTGAGAGCTCATGGAGGCAGGATCAGCCCTTTCAGCCTGAGGTAGAGGTAAGATCCAGGGGCTTGGTTGCTTTGCTTTTCTGATCTTCAGCTTGAAGCTTGTACCCCAGTATCTTCTCTGTGCCTTTTATTTATTGTGCAACGACATGAAACATGAGATCTTTAACAGCAGGTGGGGTGGGGCGTGGGGGGGGCAATCTAGAACTAGATTTGAACAACTGCCCAGGGCTGTACCTAGACCATAGCTTGGCCTGTGACTGGTGCCTCACTTGGCACAGCTCAGACATTTGCAATCAATGCCTGCTGCACAGAGCAAACCAGTGTAGAAACCACATGGCCTGGAATGACTAAGTCAGTCAGTCTTCTATGGACACTTGCTGACTTCTGATGCAGAACATCCACTGTCAGACTTCTGTTTTAAAGTCTGGAGCTCTCCTACAGTCCTAGCAACCTCCAGGACTAGAGCGTCTCGCTAATGCGGGCTTTTGTCAGTTGACATTTAATAGCTGCTTTTACTACAAGTAGAGCTTCTGGGTTTTTTTGGATGTGACCATTTGGGGTTAATAACCTATACAAAAATACAAACACCCCATTTTAACCTTTCTATAGATGCTCTGTGAAGGAGATTCCAATGTGGCTTAAGGAATTAAGAACCAACCACATTGCTAAGAGGCAGCTACAGCTGGAGTAAGTCTATCTAGCCAAGCTGGACAGTTTATTTTGACAATCTGCTGCTTTTTTCTTTTCAGATCTTGTGGCTGTCGGATGTGAGTTCAACAGGGTCCATTATCAGAATGGCCAAGCGTTTCAGCCCCACCCGCTGTTCAGCTGCCTCTGTGTGGGTGGTGCCATTGGATGCACGCCCCTCTTCATACCTAGGCTGGCTGGCAGCAATTGTTCTGGTTCAACCAACTGTGGCCTGGGACCACTGCAACCGGGGCGCTCAGCAGGCTACAGAGCAGTGCCAGGTGATCCCCCAAACTGTAGCCCAGGACACTGTAACCGGGACGCTCAGCAGGCTACAGAGCAGTGCCAGGGATGCTCAGCAGGGATGCTCTCATGGATGACTTCCTGTGGTTCTTTCCTGATTCCTTTTATGCACCACAGGCAGTAAGAACTCACTGGCTGCTGGCTAGAGATTTACAGTGAGTGTATCAATGTAGTGTTGGCCTCAGGCAGGTATATTCCAAGTGTCTGAAAAGAAAACTTAATGTTTTGAGGATAACATAGTCTGATTTTTAAAACCTACTAGATCAAGAAACCTCTAAGATCTTACACCTCTGTTTATCCCCACCCCCTTCTTAGGAAAACTGAACAAACACTGTTCACATGTACCCTAAAAACCTTTCATTCTATTGTGGGCTTTAGAAGTTCAACCATCCAGTTTCTGCATTCTCAAAGTTTTTTTATGTATATGGTCTAGCAGAAGTGGCAAGTTGATTTAAAAACTATTTTTTCTTTTGAGGACTAACACATTTTGAGGTTCAAAATATTATTTTCAAAACTAGCAAAAATAATATTTTGAACCCAGCATTTTCAAAACCAGCGCTCCAGTCTTCTTGCTTACTTTAAAGCAGGCCACTATGTTTCCGTCAGGATGCAAAGCAAGACTCCCAAGTGCTCGCCATGAGGCAGTGAGCAGTAGGTGGCTGCAGGTGTAAATGATGTCCTACTTACATGCTGGAGAATTCTCCAGACAGGAGTTCCTCTAGGCTCACCTTCATTGTGTTGTTATCAGTTTTAGATATTTAAAAATACAACAAAACATCTTTAGGGACTCTAGTTGTGACAATTTACCAGGTTGTTTACATGATCACTCGGCTAACAGCATGATATAACTAATGTTCCTAAGAACTCTGAAATGGTAAGCTACGAGGAAGTGAGACAATCTCCTAACTCTGGTATTTGAAATTTAGGTCTCAGTATTTCAAAGGTATGTTAAGTCCACCGTGACTCTCCTTGGCTTACTTGTAAAAAAAAAAACCAAAAAAAAAAAAACCAAAAACAAAACGTGTTTATGACCACACTGGAATTTGGCTTTCATGGCGAGTGCCAGTGAAAGCATATGCCTTTAAAATGTATGGGAGAGAATAACTAATGAGGTCTATCATTGAAATCTAGCTTTTGTTGGGTCAGTACAAAGCAAGCAATGGCAGAATCCCTCCCGACACCAAGCTTTTATTAATCCCATAATTTCTTTGCTTTTTAACGAATGTTGAACAAATTCCTGAGCTGCAGGCCTTGGTTTAACTGTAAGCAGAGTTATTAGCAATGCAATAATCTGAGCTACCTTTATCTATTGCAGATATCTGCCCGGCTTCTAATCTGCTTCCTGCATTGAGGCCTTTAACTGTTGTCTGCCTCCAGGTATCTTTATGTCCCCACTTTCTGTGCTAGTACAAGGTCTCACTGCTACAACGAAGGCAGCATCGTGATGTCACTTTCATCAGACAGCACATGTTCAAAGTGACTGATACTGTCTATTGAGGTGGTTGGGTCTTTTTTCCTTTTTTCCAGCTTTAAGTTGATTTTCTCCATGTAGAACTATGCTGTTAACCGTGGGCTCAAATCAGTCACAAACCTGTTGACTTTCTACGGACCAAGAGGTCTGTTTCACTGGAGTACGGTAACAGTTCCCTAATGTTTTTCATGGAGAATTATTATGGAAGGATTATCTTTTTCCTGTTTCTTCTAAGCAGCAGGCAGTGGAAGGGGCTCCCTTTCCCCGCTCATCCTTCATCCACAGCTGCATTGCTTCCCTAAGTATTTCATAGTGGTTTTAAGTGGGCCTGACAACAGGGAGCTGGATGAGACAGACATTTGCAATATTTAGTATATTAAACTCATTTAGTGCAATATAGCATTAATTCAGTTGGTTATAAATTTCCAAGATAGACAGGCGAGACTTGCTGTGCAAGCCTGGAGACCTGAATTTGAGCTCATCATAAAGGGGAAAGGACAGACCGGATGACACAGAGTGGTCCTGACCTCCAAAGGCACACCGAGGCCTGTGTGCCTCCCCGAGTAAAATTTCCTAAGACTAGGTTTTAAAGTGGAAGAGAACTGATTTAATTGTCTCACTCTTAAATATGACTTTATTTTAGGTTTTTTAACATATCAAGAAATTTAAATACTAAGATCATACTATTACATCAGCCATGGTGATACAGGCATGGTGCCTGTATTCCTAACACTTGGAAGGTAGGATTGCAAGTTAGCAGGCAGTCTGAACTACACAGCAAAAAGTCTCAAGGAAAGAAAAGACACACTAATCTGAATTCCCTAATCCTGCCAACGTTTACTTCGTTATCTGCTGGAAATATCAGGCAAAAGCAAACAAAAGATGGGCACTGATCGGAAGCAGTATGGTACTTGAGAATAGATGAGGCAGAATGATGCCAGCGGGTGAAGATGAGAGTCTTCATTCCCTAGGAAACTTAGGTACCTGGAAGGGAGGATGACTTAGAATATAAGCGTTCATCCTTTCATGCAAAAAGCCTTAGAACTTTTAGATACCCACTTTATGTTTAAAAGTTAAATCCAGGTTAAGTACATATGTGCACACATATGCACTCCCCCATTTATGTTAGCTTACAGGAACCTGCCGCTTACGTGGAAAAAAAAATGCCTTGTGCAAGCAACCAAGTGGACTCCCTGCTCCAGAACGTGTGGGATGGGAATTTCTAATAGGGTAACCAATGAAAACAGCAACTGTGAAATGAGAAGCGAGAAGAGGCTATGCTATATTCAGCCCTGCAACAGCAATATATCAAAGGCAGTGAAGGTAAAGTATAACCAGATTTAACTGAACTGTGCTTCAACATTAAGATGTTTCTGAAAAGTAAACATGTGTATACATTCTGGAAGGCGGGATAGTATTTGGAGCTCATCAAACAAAACCACCCCACTGTGACTGACTCTTAAAGTCAAATTATCTGAGGACAGCAGGGGTTGATCTAGCTCATCTCTGCAGGGAAAACGTTACATAGCAGTGATGTTAACCTGTTGATTGTAGGTGTTCTGTCAGTTTAATGTGAGTCTTGCTGGGTGGTGGTATACACCTTTAATCCCAGCACAGAGGGGGGTGGGGGGTGGAGGGGGTTGGGGGGGCAGAGGCAGGCAGATCTCTGAGTTGAGGCCAGCCTGGTCTACAGAGCGAGTTCTACAACAGCCAGGGATACACAGAATCCCAGATATCTACTCCGAAGGAGGGTTACAAGAGTGTTACAAGAGGCTGGGCTGCTCAAGGCCATACTGTTTTTTTTGCTTTTTTGAGACAGGGCTTCTCTAACCTTCTTATTCATACTAACTATAGAAGTGGAACATAAAATTCCGGCTGTTACACTATAACTATGAAAACAGAAGTTCTGTTCATGGTTACATATGATTGGTTGTCTTAGAGGACACACCAGAATGTTCTGTGCATGTTAGAGTAAACTTGCCAAAGGACATGTTATCCTACAACTGACATAAAATTGTATAGCTGGTCCTCTTTCTTGATCAAAGCAAGAGAATTACCTTTTTACTTATTTATTTATTTGGAGATATTGCCCCGGAACTCACTATGTAGTCCAGGCTGGCCTTAAACTCAGAGATCCACATAGCTCCTGAAATGTAACAAAATAACTAAGTTTTCATTTATCGTAGACCCGAATAAAAGATGGAATGAGAAGCACCAGACAGAGAACCTGATAGCATGGTAGGGCAAGGGTATTTTACAAAGAAGACGGCCCTAGATGTCACAAACAACTACTCTTAGTGCCCCCCAAATAACTCATCTAGTGTCTGTTATAAAGTTAAGTCATTGCAAGCAAATTCGAAGAATGACTTTTTACTTTACTCATCTTTTCAGATCCCCAGAGGAAAAACGTGTCAACCCACTTTCCAACTCTCCAAAGCTGAAAAGTTTGTTTTTTCTGGATGCTCAAGTACTCAGAGTTACAGACCCACCTTCTGTGGGATATGCCTGGACAGGAGGTGTTGTGTCCCCAACAAGTCTAAAATGATCACCGTTCAGTTTGACTGTCCCAGGGAGAGGTCATTTCAGTGGCCCATGCTCTGGGTCACATCCTGTGTGTGTCAGAGAGACTGCAGAGAACCAGGAGATACATTTTCTGAGCTCAGGCTTCTATAGAGTCAAACACACAGGGGAAAGTTTAAGGCTAAGTCATTCACATCACATAATCAAAAAACTAAAGTAGCTATAAAAGGGTAAAAGTTTATTTAATGGATTTAAAACAGAAAGAACCACTAGTCATTCTTTGGTTGCTTTATTTTTGATATCACAAGTTTCTAAAAAATATTCTAATAAAACAAAAAGGAATGACTGAAAAAATTTAAATACAACTCATTTCCTGAGCATATCCTATAATTATATAATATATACATACATGGTACCATATAATGATTCCATATATAATAAAAATACAATTTACAAGAAAATATTTTATATAGATATAAAAAGACATAATTTAAAATTTTATTCTGTACTTGGCAATGCAGTCTATCAGATCCTATTACATGATAATTAGTGGGAAAGCAAGATTCTTAAAAATAAGATGCTATAACTATAAGTTTCATTGCCATGTTCTCAGTATCAGTTAAGATTCTTCTAGGAAGGAGAAAACGGAACGTCTGGGACTACTGTTAATAACTGTAATATTGCAGTTTTATATCAAATACTGTTGGGGAAGTCCTGTTATTTGTCAATAAAGTACTGTTGAGCCTATAGAAAACCTAGATAGGAGGGACTAGGAGTCGAGGAGGATTCTGGGAAAGAAAAAGACAAGAGAGTTCGAGATGTAACCGCATGGGGTAGGAAGCCGGGAACTATTCTCCGGTAAGAGACATACTTAGATTAACAATTATGGGGTAATTACTTAAAGCAGAGCTAGCCAGTAAGAGACAAGCAAGGCCAACAGCTTCATAATGAATATAGCCTCCTGTGTGTTTATTTGGGACTCATGCGGCTCTAGAACCAGGCTGGAGCGGCAGAGCCCAGGCGACTGGCGGGGAATATACCAAATCGGCAAGCAAGAAAAAGCTTCCCTTAACAAAATACTATAAAAACTAAACTATCAATATAAAAACCAAAAAGAGAACAATTACTTAGCAAAGGAAAGAAACATAAATATTAATAAACAAAGCATACAACAGATCATTTTTTCTCGAAAAGAATTTTTCCCCCAAAATTATTTCCTTGAAGGATAAACCAACCAATGGATCTGAAACATAAGTTGTGACTAAAAACAACATTTAAAAATTCAAAAGATTATGTAGACTGAAATAATTTCAGTAAGCAATAACCATTTACTACAAAATCCAGATGAAGATGCCAAGCTTAGCCATGTTTTTTCAATGTGCAAACGGTGATATGATAAGCAATGATAAGTAGCACTGTTTAAACATCTGTCTTTAAACCATTCATTTTAAAAGGATTGGACGTCTAAGTTGTGATGCCTTGAGTATAAACATGTTCTTACTCAAAGAACAAAACAGTCTTAGCATCTTTAATAAAAACTACGCCCCAAAGCCCACAGACATTACACACACTGCATTCTTCCATTCCTAGGCCCTCCTTTTCCAGCATGTAAACAGCATGAAGACATAACGTATAAACATAAAAGGATACATACAGTCTTCCTGAGGCAATTACCAGAGTGAGACAGTCTGCAAAGGAAGCTACAAATAAAGCAAAGTGATGAAGAACTACTCTTTCACCCTACATTGGCTCTCACTGCCCAGTCTAGACTGGCCCTGAACACAGTCCTCCTGCATGTCAGACACACTGGGATTACATGTATGAACGACCATGCCAGGCCCTCTTAATTTTGACAAGATGTTAGAGGTGACCCCACATACTGGTACAGAAAAATTATAACAAAATAGAAACCATTGTTTCATACTGTGAAAAATAAATTGGGCTTTCTGAATCACAGGAAATGCTGGAAGACAAAGGGGGAAAAATTAATGTGAATCAGAAAAAAGTAACAATGTATTTTTAGCTTCTTCCTTCACATGGCCACGCTTAGCCTAGGCACATCTGGCACAGGCATGCTTTTGGTGGCATCAAGTTCATTATACTCCTGTATGAGTGCTGACAGAGAGGACACAGCTTCTGCAAAAGCACTTTCCTCCATCCCGTCGACTTGCAGATAGTGATGGAGATGAGCCTGTAACCGAAAAATTACAACATTGTCATCTCAGGAACTTCAGACACACAACTACCCCATAAAGCAAATACTGTTAAAATATAGGTCACGCACCCATCCCTCCTTGGGAACTATAGGCAGTTAATGGTTGCTGGTGAACTTAAGTAAGTAGCCTTGCTTAAGTAAAAGCCCCCCCCCTCCATGTTCATCAAGGAACCCTATTTTAATTACAGTAGGGGAAACACACACACACACACACACACACACACACACACACACAGAGGAGGGAGACTGAGAAGCAGAAGGGGTTCAGCTGGAAGGAAATAGGAGAGAATAATGGGGAGAGAATAATGGGGAAATGTGATCAAAGTAGGTACTATACATGTAGGAAATAGCGAAAGATTAAATAAAAAACGGCATAGTGTCTTAAGCTCTGATCAGGAAGCAGGACTTAATGTAGTGCATGAAGATGTGTCCACTAGTACCAGAGCGGCATGACTGGATGGGGTAACCAACTGATTTTGATGGGACTTGAGGCTCCCTCACCGGAGCTGTAACCCAGGTCCAAGACTGAGGAGGTCACCGGATGTAAGGGACCATCTTCCCCATTGTTTTGCTAAATGGAAACGTTGTAAAACTGTCCATTTATATTTATATCCATAGAATATGCTGCTTTCAATACTGGTCACAAAGGTTTTTTTTTTTTTTCCCTTCCAGTGGACAGTGCAGGGACTCATAACTTGTCCAAATGGGAAGAATAATTGGCTATTGAGTACTCAGCTATAAATGGGACATCTGGGGAATCCCTTCCCCCCGACACCCTGGCCTCACCAAGGCTCAGGGCACACAGTGAGAAAGACAGACGGCAGTGTGAAAGACATAAGCCAGAATATGGGAAAGAGTGATGTGAGACTGTATTCTGGATGTGGCATGGCCACCGTGCTCATGAACTCCGGTGGCTGCGGTTAACTGCATAAGATTAAGCCTGCCAACAGTGTAACCTGGGCTGGGGAGAGGCTCATGAGGCCCCACCCCTAATGCAGTGCTACTGGCAGTTAATGTTTGCTGGGGCGGGGGGAGTCATTCTTGCTCAGTGATGCAGCCACTGGTAAGCTGTCCATGCCCACACTCTGCTCATGCAAGCAACCCTAGTCAAACTCAGGGTGTCACCAGGGAGGACTTGTTGGGAAGTGAAGAACGGGTTAAGGGCAGTGTGGGGATATAATCAGAATACATTACACACATTTGTGAAATTGCTGAATAAGTGATTTCTTTTAAACAAAATTAGTATATTGCCTAAATCCTATCAATGCATGGAGTGTCTCACTTAGATACAAAATAGCATAGGTGGCCTTCTCTTTGCTTACTACTAGTGTAACAGACACGCTGCACTTCAGCCCTGACTTCCAATACATCTTACAAAGTAAGTGCAGTTACAGAGGTGTAAGTACCTTCTTCTTGTAGAGCCTCATGAACCTCTCTCTCAGTTCCATGAAGGTGGGCTTCACACACGTGTTGTTGGCTAAAGCTAATAATGAATGGGAGTGACCCACAGGCGGTACCGAACACAGGCTAGTCTTCCAGCCTTCTTGATTCCAGGAGACAAATTGCAGAGCAGGTTTTAATCTGAGACACAAAAACCCTAAGGTAAGAACGAAGGTACTAAAAATGCCACGTTACAGCAGCTCAGTCCACAAAGGCAAAACAAGGACATTAGCAGAAGCAACAGTCTAACTGTTGTTTGGAATCTGCCATCTGTCTTTAAAACTGGCAGCATCACGTGACAGTATGGTGAGGCATCTTATATTTTATCCAGTGCTTACAAAAACAAGGCTTTGTACTTAAAGAGCCACTTACCTAGAGTCACATTTTACTGTAATTTGAACAAAGACTTTCTTAACCACTATGCATCACAGTGTCCCAAACTGTGCACGTGAATTATCTTAAAAATAAAAGCCAAACCTTTCAATATTTCTGCGAAGATCTGAAATCTGTACATCTCCTCTAACGATGAGGGCACAGGCGAGGTACAGACTGTGTCTGGGATCGGCTTGCATGAGTTGGTGATCTTTACTGAAGGCATCAGAAAACATCTGGTCCAATCTACAACAGGAAAGTGCCACTGCTTACACAAAATGTATCTGTTTCTTCTAAACATAATCGTATAATGAAAGCATACACTGATATGACAGCCTCTGGGTTATCTATAGTAGAGCAGATGTAGAAAACCAAAAAATAAGTGCATTAAACCCTTAACAATAGAAAAGGACACCACGATGAATTAATAACATTTTAAAAGGTTCTTATGGATTTTTACTAAAACACTTTAGTGAAATGTGGCTGCACCACAAACTATCATGATTAAAATTAAAATGTTGATATAAGCATTATTTATATAAAAATATACCAAGCAGTTTACAGAATATTTCATTTAAGTTAGAGGACCAAGTCAAACATGTTCCTTTTTCATTATGTTGAACCTACATAAAGATTAACTATTATGTATTACACTACATAATAGTTTATTATTGCTGGGTGTGGTGGCACACACCTTTAATAATCCCGGCGCTCAGAAGGCAGAGGCAGATGCAGGCAGATCTCTGTGAGTTCCGGGCCAGCCTGGTCTACAGAGCGAGTTCCAGGCCAGCCTGGTCTACAGAGCGAGTTCCAGGACAGCCTGGTCTACAGAGCGAGTTCCAGGACAGCCAAGTCCACAAAGAGAAACTCTGTCTCGAAAGAATGGGGCAGAAGTTTACTGCCAATTCACATTAGGTGTGTCCACATTAAAGTGCTAATGCTTCTTAAACACCTAAGTGCTGATGATCCAGGAACAGTCAGCGGTCATGATCCATACACCGCTTCCCCTGCTGAGATCATTATAGGATTCCTGGCAGATAACGGTCCTAGCTACTGGCTGGCACAACTTTATTTAATTTGCTTAAATAAAGTTTATTAACATCACTTGTAATATCCCTTACTTTAACAAAACTTTAACTGTAAAAAAGAATTTTTGAGGGCCAGTGAGATGGCTCTGTGGTTAGAAGCATGCATTTTTCTGCAGAGGCCCTGAGTTCAATTCCCTGTACCCACACAGAGCAACTCACAGAACACCTCCAGGAGGATCTGTTGCCTCTGCCTCTGCAGACACCTGTACTCATGCTCACACACACCCACAACATACACTTAACTACAACAAAATCTTAAAACAACAATAAAACCCTATGGCCCACAAGATGGCCCAGCAGATTAAGGTGCTGCTATCAAGCCTGGCACCTGGGGCTCAATTCCTGGGACCCCCATGATGGAGAGAAGTGAATTCCACAGTTGCTCTCTGCTCTTCAAACACCGTAGCACACACACAATAAAAATTTAAAGATGTAATCAAAATAGCAATGCGTGTGTTTGTCTGTGCACCACATGTAAACCTGGTGATCTTGGAGACCAGAAGGGGACATCAGAACCCCTGGAACTGGAGTTACAGTGAGTTGTGAGCCATCATGTGGGTTCTGGGTGACATCCCAGCCATTTTTTTTTTTTGTATTTTTGAGGCTCACTGTATTCTCCCACACTGGCCTGCGATCCATGAATGTACTACCCCCAAGTGCTGGTATTATAGGTGTGCCCAGCTTAAAAACATTTTTTCCTTTAAAAAAATTTTTTTGGGGGGGTACAGGAGCTCGCCATGTAGACCTGGCACACCACTTGCTACGTAGACCAGGCTGGCCTCAAACTCACAGAGATCTGCGATGGGGGAAGTCCTTCTGTGTATATGTGCTTGTCTTAATGGCTGATTAAATAAAGCACTGTTGGCCAATAGGGAAGCAAGATAGGTGGGACTAGAAGTCAAGGAGGATTCTGGGAGAGAGTCACAGTCAGTCCCGATGTAGGACGCTGGAGAAGAGGTCTGAACCCCTTTCTCCGTTAAGAGAAGACCACATGGAAATACTCAGATTAGTGGTTTGGGTTAATAATTAAGTCAGAGCTAGCTGATGAGAAACAAAAGCAAACGGACAACAGCTTTATAATTAATATAGTGTCCTGTGTTTTTTGGGGGCTAAAACGGCGATGGGACCCAGGTGGGAATCCCACAACAAATGGCGGCGGCTGGAGGGAAAATTACACGTTACAGATCTGCCTGTCTTTACCTTCTGAGATCTGGGATCAAAGGCGAGTGTTACCATGTCTGGCTCTAAAGCATCTTCAAGGTGGTCTGAAAATGATACCATATAAAGGCCTTCTATGGTGCTTTGCTGTGGTAAGAACTTTAAAACATCATTTCATGTACCCACAAAGAGTAAGATTGTGGAGAGCTGCGACATGCCGCACATTAAAGATGGTGCGGGCTTTCGCCTACCACCCTCCCGACGGTGAGTGCTCTCTGTGATAAACAACTCCTTATTTGGTCAAGGCTGGATATCAGGCTTGCTTCCTTGTATGTGGACCTATCTGCTGTCGCCAAGTGGCGTGCTGGGGTTGGCTATGCCTAGGCCATATAAGCTGTGGGCTGGCTTTCCCCAAAAAGAAAAAGATTGTTCATCAAGGTTCCTGAATAAACTGCGTGGAGAAGAGTCCGAGTGTTGCGTCTTCCTTGCTGGTCGAGGTGGGCGCGACATAAGATGAAATTTAAGACATTTGCTCAAGATCCTACAGTTGGCAACAGAATCAGGGTTTAAGTCTGCCAGATTCTATTAATTTTCAAAAGTCTAGAAATCTAGTTACCAGGTTTAGTTTCAGTGTAATACTGACATTTTAAAACAACTTACTTCTAAATAAATATTTGCCTAATGAAAAATGACTGCCATTAACTACATTTTATATGATTCTCAGCAATAAAATGATATAAATAACCTGTTAATATAAACTTTTTTTTTTTTTACAGAAATTTCACTTCAAGTTCTCAGGAAATGAAACCCAGTTCTACCTTACCTTCGAGGGGGGATGTTAACATCTGCCAGAGTGTACAGAGGTGTAAGGCTTGACACCAGATAGTGAAGTTGAGGGAAAGGAACCAAGTTCATGCTGATCTCATTCAAGTCCATATTCAGGGATCCTTCAAATCTTGCAGAGCTAAAAGGTCAGCATTACAACAAAGAGTATTTTTATTTAAAATAGTAATTCAGCAGGTCATTTTTTCAGATTCTTTGTTACACCGATCAGAGCAGAATGGAGCCTTTGTTTCTGAATCACTAAATTTACTATCATAAACAGTCACATGGAAGGCTAAAATACAACAATGCCTAGCGATTCTTATTTCTAGATTTCTAGCCTGCAAGCAACCTCTATTACACTTGTTCATCATACATGTAAAAGTATCCTATTTAGCCACGGAATTGTTTTGGATCCAGTGACAAAGATGTACAGGTTAGCTGGGTTACAGCAGTGGCAGCCTGTCCACCATGAGACTGCTGATCACAGAACTCCCACTAGTGTTCCAAGTAACACCCTCAGAGAAAGGCGGGTTATCACTCCAACACGTGAGATTACAACACCACAAATTGGTTTGATGGGAACAAAACATAGACACAAAGTTGGATAGAATATGGGGCTATGAGGCTGAGTATGACCAAATTACCTTGTAAGAAATTTTCAAAGAACTAATAAAAAGTGTCAGACAAATCTGGACAGAAAAACAATAAAGAAGCTTCTACAACTTAGAACAACTAAATAAATGTGACTGGGGAGGGAGGCCTGGAGAGACGGCTCAGAGGTTAAGAGCACTGACTTTTTCCAGAGGTCCTGAGTTCAATTCCCAACAACCACATGGTGGCTCACAACTACCTATAATGAGATCTGGTGCCCTCTGCTGGCCTGCAGGTGTACACTCAGGCAGAAGACTATATACATAATAAACCTTAAAAAATAAATAAACGTGACTGAGTTGGGCCTGTATGTAGCTCAGTGCTTGTTTCAACATGTTTAAGGGCTGAATTTAGCAGTGTCCCCAAATCAAAGGAATAAAACACCATTAGATGTAAACATCACACAGGCACAGTGACTTTGCCAGCGTCCTGTCCTAAGAGGGTTACCTTGTCAGGCTGAGGAGCAGATTGGCCACAATGTTGTTCATTGCATCAAAAGGCTTCTTGTGGCGCTTTGTAACAGCCCCCATATTCGAAGTAACTAGACTCTTAGGCTTCACAGTTGTACCCAACTTTCCAGAATTTACCACAAGATCAATTTTGCTAATGATGTCAAATAAAGACTTGAGAAAAAAGAAATATTGGATAAGAAACTATTAGTGAATGACTTAGATGATATTTTACTAGGCAAGAAAAGAAAAATAATTCAAACTTATTCTTTCTCTTAGATGGAGAAGGTTAAAAACTGAAGAGACTACTGAACAAAAATGAAAGCATGTGACAGAATTACATGTATATAAAATGTCTGTCAAGTCCACTACCATGTCTTACTTGGTTGTCAATGGGCAGCACACAGTCTGCGTGCTCGTTCAATTCCTTCATGGCCAGCATGCTGTTATAAGGTGAGGTGATGACGTCGTCCTCACTGGAAGGATAAACGGCTGTCACAAATCTGTACACTTCTGGGAATTCATCCTCCAGGACCTTTAACAGAAATGTGCCGAGTCCAGACCCTGTTCCTGAGAATTAAAAATTTGAGGCGACAACAACACAGATGGTTTGAAGTGTAACTCTGAAGAACCCAGAGTGTTTTATTTGTAGGCACAGTTTTCAACTCAGAGAGAGCACAGGCAAGGCTGTCAGGATTCAAGTGGAGAATTCCATCTCAGGTTCTGAGCACGAGTCTGGGACGGCTTTCTCTAATCTTTTTTTTTTTTTGTATTTAAGTCATTAGATAACAAACTGAACATGAAAAATTTAACTAAGACAGCATCCACTATTCCTGATAACAAGCAACTTAAAAAACAAAACAAAGGGCTGGAGAGATGGCTCAGAGGCTAAGAACACTAGCTGCTCTTCCAGAGGTCCTGAGTTCAATTCCCAGCAACCACATGGTGGCTCACAACCACCTATGATGAGATCTGGTGCCCTCTTCTGGCAGACAGAACACTGTACACATAAAAAATAAACCTTTAAACAAAACAAAACCAAAAACAACCAAAAAACCCCCAAAACCATATTTTGACAGTTTTGGTCTCAAGATATGCATTGTCTCAATGACACAGAAAACTATCATGTCCTCAAGCAACTTCAAATACCCAAAAAAATATATCCACCTTGCTTACCAAGTTTCAGACACAACATGTTATCCTTACTTATTTAAAAGCAGAAACTCTGGACATCTCATGAAAAACTTTTGATGTTTAAAGTCACATTTATACAAAAGAACTTAAAGGAGAAAAGTGGATCCTATAACTTAGTTCTACGACACTAGTGAAATTGGTAAGAGTGTTTTTAAGTTGAAACATGAGAAAGAAGCAATGTGTCAGATGCCAGATGCAGTATGGATAAGTAGTTTTCTGAATCATATATATATGGTTAAAATGTGGAGCCCAAAACTCTCAGGTGTGTCCATCACATGAGTCACGGGCCATATGCAGCCAACATAAACCCAGTGATTGAAGACACAAAACATTTATTTATTTGTTCGTTCATTCATTCATTCATTCATTCATTCATTCACCCATCTATTTCTGTAACTCTATTACCTGGTTCTTCACTGGGACCTCTGTATGTGACAATGTCATCTTGCAAGCCCCAGAATGTAACATCTTAATCTTAATTTTAGGAAGAAAAGTATGTTAATTTTTTCTTCCAAACCTTGTTAATATTATCATTTTAAAATTAGCATATTATCTTGTTTCTGTTTTATGGATAGGAGAGCAAAATACTTCCATTCCAAATTACAGACTCATCTGGGTAAACAAAGCAATGTAGATCATGCTTCAAGCTCAGCAATTATACTGTGAAATGAATGACTCTTAAGGAAAGGAAAGCATTTCTTTTACTCTTCAGTTTTCTTATTGGAGAGAGGTGTGGGAAGGTTTGAAGGTGATTAATAAAAGAGTGTTAGTATCCTCATAATGACAAGAACATAAGAATATGCCAGGAAAAACCTCAACTCCACCTGGGGTACAGAAACAAACAGGCATTTCTCAAGAGTGCATACATACTGGAGTGAGTTTGAACTATTACAAGAGGATCTGAAAGTGGAGACAACAATTCAGAGTTGAAAAAAGAAACGCTGGTTAATAGTGACAGCTTCACATTTTTTATGTGCGTGCACTTGCTCCTGTGTGTGCATATCAAGTCAAAGACAATGTCAGGTATTATTCAAGTGCCATCCACCGTTTTGCTTGGGATAGTCTCCCATTGGCCTAGAGCTGGCTGTCCAGAGACCACTCCAGCTTGTTTATGTGGGTTCTGAGGCTCCAACTCAGGTACTCAGGCTTGTAGCAGAAGCATTTTACCCTACTTGACGAATTGTTAAGATGAAAAGTTGAAATGTACTATGAAGCACATATATATACTCTACATCATGGTTCACAAGTACCCTAGGTTAGTTAGCCATGACTGTGGCCAAGACAACACGTGAAGCCTCATGAGGTTGCTTTTCTGTGCGTGGTCCTTGAGCAGGAACCCTCTGGTTGACACTGTGTCAACTGACAATGTGGAAAGGGTTAGCAGGCATCAGGTCTGAAAATAAGACTTATGTGAGCAACTGAATTCCCACTCATTACAGGCAAACGAGCGACTCCTACCTCCCCCCATGGAGTGTATGACGAAAAAACACTGCAAGCAATCACAGTGCTCTGCTGACTTCCGGAGTTTCTCTAAAATCTGTTCCCGGTAAAGACTGCCAAACACTTTGTGACCCACAGCCCTGAAAATAAGAGCACAGATTCAATCATTTTCAAATTTTCTCTAGATAAATTATAAAAACATAAGAGTTCAGTTATAACTTTTGTTTCCATTTAAACTAAACTCTGAGCTACAGTCAATTCACACATTAAAGAGCAGAATGAGGTTAACTCAACAGATAACAAAACGCAAAATTTCGAACTAATTTATCTTGTTTAAAAATGGGAAAAACTGGTCACATCACATTATTAGATGGAAGAGCAAAGGTTGAAAATGACAGTGAAGAGTCTTGGAGTATCACTATGATACAACACAAGATAAAAATATGTCCCATTACATGCCGCTGAGCACATGCAAGCATTACATAAGGAGTTATGCACACCAGAGGAAGGCTCGGCGGGTGGTCAGGGAGGCTCATTTCTTACGTGGCTGGCTGTCCCTGGTCTCCTGACACATGGAATTCAAATCACGCTTTAATAAACTGTGCATCTGAACAAACAATGTGAAGCAACTTAGTTTCTAAACAAAACCACAACAACAAATCAGGGTGTATTCTGTTGGGCCTGGTTTTCCCCAGTAAAGAGATCATATACTTAAGGCAGCCTGTGTCAGCTTGGATAGGGGAATCCTGGTTTGGCTTATATCCTTCTGTTAATTCAGACAAATAAATTGGAAGAATCAAATAACATCAGTGAATAGTTTTAAAAAGTACTTAAAACTTAAGAATTTAGTATATCGATTTCTCATAATTGATTTTTTATTAAAAAAGCAGCAGGAGTGAAAGTAAATCCTGGCAGCTTCTGAGCATCATACAGCAGCAGCATCAGTTAATCATCAGAAGATGAAGCAGAGAGGCTGAGACCTCTGTGTGGCAAATCGCTCTTTGCTTTCACACAGCAGGACCTGTTAGAGTAGGGCAGTGGACATTCAACTTTCTCAAACGGCATCAGTATGTTCTCACCAATTATTTCCTGAGCCAGAAATGTCAGTGATGAGCTGCTTGCTATCAAACACATCTCTCAGTGGTCCTTGGAGAATTTCATTCACTACTCCTTCTTCCATGTCAATCAAAACAGCCTGAAAAGAGAAGTTAATTTGAGCATATTTTCTCAGGTAATTATAAATTCAAGAATCCATGAGCTGCAAGTTATATTGTTCTTTTTCACCATTGGAGGTTAATTAAATTTTTCCTTTATGTAATCTATTGTAAGAATTAAAAAAAAAAAACCTGATCCATTGTAGAAAGAAGGAATCCAGTTAAAAAGTGGATCCTAAACTCTTTAATTCTACTCCAAAAGGGGCCAGTGGAGGACAAAGGAACCCAATAATCCTTTCAGCTGAAGTGTTTTTCACAGGGTCTTAGAAATCTAGAAGGCGCCAGGTGTTGGTGCACATGCCTTTAATTCCAGCACTGGGGAGGCAGAGGCAGGCGGATCTCTGTGAGTTTGAGGCCAGCCTGGTCTACAGAGTGAGTTCCAGGACAGCCTTCAAAACAATGAAGAGAAAGCCTGTCTCGCAAAAAAAACAAAAATAAACACAAACAAACAAACAAACAAAAAACCAAAAAAGAAATCTATGAGGCAATCCTGGCCGGAAATTTGAAAAAAAAAAGTAGTAGAAATGTAGGATGTATTAATGCATTTACTCGTTAGGAAGAAAATGGAACCATTACAGCCAACAAATGTCCAGTTTCAGTGAGTTAACTTCTAAAGTCAAGGCACTGGGCAGATGTTAAAGAGGACAAGTCAAATTCGTTAACCCTGACTATACTGACTCGGGAGATAATCTACACTAGAAATAATATAAACGATAAAATTAAAGGAGACAGCAAATGTGAGCAGAAATGGACTATATGCTCCCTTTCCTGGTTTTCTTCTTTACTGGCCAAAGACTTAAAAGTGGACCATGCTGGCCATTCAGCATTTAAAACAAGCTGGAAGGTGAATCAGCTTGAATACTGGGCGCCTCATGAGCTGCTCAAAATGAAACAAACTGTGGTTGTGAGCTACTCTCCTCTCTCATCCTAAACCCTAGACAGAACAACAAACCGTTCTAAACTGGCATGGACTGAGAAGTTTCAAAACATGTCCCAAAGCCAAACTTAGGATTGCCCAAGCACGTGCGCGCGTGTATACACTCACTCTCTCTCTCTCTCTCTCTCTCTCTCTCTCTCTCTCTCTCTCTCTCTCTCTCTCTCTCTCTCTCTCTCTCTCTCCCTCCCTCCCTCCCTCCCTCCCTCCCTCCCTCCCTCCCTCCCTCCCTCCCTCCCTCCCCGCTGTTGGACAGCTGGCGGTCTCATCCACATCTTTCTGATTCCCAGAGAAACTATTACAGTTAAGCACAGGATGCACTGGGGCTGCAGTGCTGAAGCTGTCTTTGGTCAGCAGAAATGGTCCACTTCTTTTCTATGATAAACCCAGCCATGCCGCAACTTCAAAAGTTGACCGAACTGGGCTATTACATTTTGCCTTTCCCACCATATGTGTCAACCATCCCCCGCTTCTTCTAGTATCTGGTATCTTTATGCAGGGAAAATACTTCCCCAACCAAAAAGATGTAGAAAATGCTTTCCAACAGATTGCCAAACCGCAAAGCATGAATTTATAATAGAGGAAAAACAAACTTACTTCTCACTGGCAAAAAAATGTGTTGATTGTAATGGTCCCTATTTTGATGAATAAAGATGTGTCTGGGTCTAGTTATTCTAAAAATTCTTGATCTGAAATAGCAACTCCTTTTGCTCCAGCTCGTCCATGCCATTGTTTAAACACTGACCTAACCACACAATGCTGTCATTTTCATTTCACACACAAGGAATCTGACACCTCAAATAATGGTATAAGCACTTGGCTATTAAGTGGTACAGCCGAGACCCAAACCTAGACTGACTGTAAGTTCGTGTTTATAGAGTGCTAACTACAATGGAGCTACAATTTACACACATGCAAATTCTGCCAATTTGTTAATTAACTATGCTTCCGATTTTAAGATTGTGCTGATTGGTTTTTGTCTACTTGACACAAACAGAGACATAAAGGGGAAGAGGGAATCAATCATAATTGAGAAAAATGTCTTCACAGACCAGGAAGGCTCGGCTCACTGTCGGTGGTGCCACGCCTGGGCAGGTCGTCCTGGAGAGTGTAAGAAAGCAGGCTCACCAACAAGAGGGAAAACAAACTTGCAGAGAAACAACTGACTCAAATTGTACTGCCATGTAACAAAGCCAGGATCCCAGATGTGTCTTACTCGCGCTTTTAAAGAAGATATTCTTCCTTTGGAAATACTGCCACCATCACCGACCACTCTGAAACAAAGAAATTGAGAATGTGTCATAAGATTTTCCAGGGCTGGCAGTATTCGCTTTCATTTACACAGTAAAGCAGCTCTCTCCTTCTGTCATACTGGTCCAGGGAACTCAGACTCCAGTCCTCCGCTCAGCAGCAAACTCCCTGACCTGGACCTGCTGAGCCATCTTGCCTGCCTCCGTATCTGTGTCTCTGAGGCACTTCCCCGCACTGAGAACATCTGATTCCAGTTGTGAGGTGAGTGGGTATCTTTTTTTTTTACCTTTAGATTTTCTGATGTAAGCATTTCTAGCATTTTTAGTGAAAACACTACAATCTATGAATAAGCATAGTGTATGGGTCAATATAATTTACCAGACAGAGACTAGATAAGGAGCTATTTAAACACAGATACTACAGGCCAATAGTAAGTGAACCGTAATTCCTAGGCCAACTCCAATTAGCTGCCTGTTTTGTTAAACAGAAATTTGTTTAAATATAGCCACCCCATTCTTTCATTTGCCTATTATCCACGAAGGCAGATGAGTGCCCGCAATAAGACCTTATGCTCTCAACAGTGTCCAAGTATTTGCTATCTGGTTTCTCATGCCAACCTCTACTACTGGTATATTTCTATCGTGGTATTAAAAAGGATTAATTTGGAAAGCAGGTGTACACAAAGAGGTGTTAGCAGTTTTCAAAGGGAGTTTTGGGTACTAAACCTGCAGAACAGAGGCTGGTACCAACAGCAGAGAAGGAAGGGCAGGATGCCCACGCCTTTCCCCCCTCTCCAAACTCTAGACAGAGGAAATACGAATGTTTTCATTGAAAAGCATATGCCCCACAAGGTAGATGAGAATTACACGACAACCTTCTTAAGAAAGAAAACTCAACCTCAAGGCTGTCAGCTATGTAATACATTGTATTTTATGAACTTGTAAAGAACTTGGTTTCATTATGTCATTTCTCAAATTTTTGTTGTTTCTCTCCCCAGTTCTGTGCCTGCCTATCCGCAGAGCTTCCTTCCTGTTTTCATGTCACGCGTGGCCTCTGCCCCCACCTCTGCCGTCTCTCGTCTCCTCCCATGGTCTCCTTATCGTTTCATTTGACTTGTAGTAACTGAAGGTTCGGCTATCAAAACAGGAAGGTGTGGAGGCAGGATAGCAGGGGAGCGTGACGAGGGACGACCACACAGGCAGGTCTGAGAACTAGTGTTTGAGAGAGGATACTGCGGGCCGCAAATAAGAGAATCGGCCTAAACGACAGCCATCTCCCTACAATAGCTGCTCTTCCTGCCACTGTGGAAATTCACCTGAATCCTTATTCTGACCCCACGCCTCCAAATAACCTTCTGACTAACAGCGTTGGTAGCTTTATTCCCCAAAACGTGCTTATGACGCAAAAGGGCTCTCTGGCCAGAGTTCATACTGTCCACCACTAACAATGACTTTCCATTTCCATTAACCCCCCATTTCTTCAAATTTGACTAATCTGACTGTACCGGAGAGCACTGGAACAGGTGTGAGCCCAAACATGAGGCTCTGGGACCAACCAACAAAACAAAGACCAGGCAGGTTTCCCGGTAAGATAACAGCTAGTTATGAATCACAATGTACATACCTGATAAGTAGGATATCTGACATGTGACCCCTGTGAAAGGAACATTTGACCCGAAGGGGTCTCAACCCACAGACTGAGAAACACTGCGCTAAGGTCAAGTAATAGGCAAAATAATCTCCTCCCTCCCCTATTCCTCAACACATGACATGGCACCCTCATTGAAAACAGCAGGTTTCTCCACCTGAAGCTTCACCTCACAGGTACTGGAGTCTCTTTAAAGATACTTTTTGGTTCTTCACCGAAGCCTGCGAAGGAAGCCTGCTGTTTGGCGGATATGAAATGGGCCATGAGACTAGGCTTCCAATCAGAACAGCAGACACCATGGCAGCCTAGGACTGCTTCTGGGACCCTTTAAGCTGACAGGACAGGAAGGAATCAATGGCGAGGCAGGCTCTCATCCCCTTACCTGGTATCCACATTCCTGAAGAAGCTGCTTATTGCATCGTCATAAATTCCTTTCTAGAAACAAAGCGAACAGAGCATTTATTTTCCCTGAAGTCCTTTCAATTTTAGTAATTCTACAACGGTCAAAGGGCTGATGGATAGCTCTTAGAAAAAGAATCCTAGGTAGGCTCTTTCATCTGCGTTTAAAGAGTAACATACCAACAGAACTCCTTATTAAATGTGAGAGAGCGATGAAAACAGTATGCCCTATAGGACTATACAGCTGGTACACCAAGTGAGAATTTCTTGGTATTGATCGTTTGATGTGTTATCTATTTTATAGAACTTTCACCTACAGCGCCTACTGCTTTCAAAAACAACTTAAAAGAAAAAGAAAGCAAGACCGCTGAGAATTAGGGAAACTCTTTGCCAGTGCCTTCTGCCTGTGACTTACAGCAACATGGGTCTAAAAAGAAACTAGGCTACGTTCCGTATGAGAAGATTCCATGCAACACACCGTATGGCACACATAAAAATGCAACTTGTGGTATAGATAAAATCGCTCAAGTGAGCTGGGCATGAAATATCGCTGCAAGTTCGAGACCAGCGCGGTCTACACAGAGAGTTCCAGTTCAGCCAGGGCTCCGTAGCAAGACCCAAACCAGCACCGCTCCCCAAACCTCAGGGGAACTCTTCTCTGCTGGCAGGCCCTGCGTCAGGCTCAGGGCGAGCGGGTACCTGGTTGACCGCGGCGTGCTCCCTCAGCGCCAGGTCCCAGAAGCAGCAGCCGATCTGGTTTCCGCACTGCCCGACTGCGGCCAGCGGCGAGGAAGAGAGAGGAGGACATTAGCAAGATGACCAGGTGGCTGGGCTCCCCGGCGACCCGGGGGACGGGGGAGGCATAGCTCACCCTGTACGACCACCGACTGGGTCATCCCGGCCGGCGGACCAGCAGGCGCTCTCCCGCTTGCACTCCCGCGCTCACATTCAAGCCCAACGACGCGCGACCAGGGGTGGCCGTAAGTCACGTCGCTGCCGCAAGTACCCAGTGTCGTTCAGCCCCGATTTCGGCCAGGAGCAGGGCTTCCGCGCAAGCGCATTTGCGGCTAGCCGTTACCATAGCGACTGGGCCTCCGGCAGGTAAATCCTAGCTGCCTTATCAACATCCTTGGGCATCTGCGACACCGGAGGCCCCGGTAACTGAAGGGTAACTAGGTTTCGGAGTGGCATTTTAAATAAGGGTCTTTAAGACTGGTCCCGGGCTGTGAGAGGCTCACAGTCTTAACAGCCAGGGCGTGGGTCAGATTCCTCGGGATGGTGCCCTAGAGTCGTTATCTAACAGAAAACGAACGTCGAGGAGCTCGGAGAAACCTCAGACAAACAGGCTTTTCCGGGAACAGCTGGAGCTAGGTACACCTGACCAAATATGGCACAGCTTTTAGAGGCCAACCTCAAACTAACTTTTAAGGTTTCGGGAGAATTCAAAAGCAATTAAGACATAAACCCAGCTTCAGACAGCCAGCAGTGTACTTGAACACACATACGCAAATGTACTCAAAGGACAGGACCTAAAATACTATGTGGCACGGACAAGGAGAGCAGAAATATTCAGTGAAACAGGTGGTCTCAGGGGCTGGAGAGATGGCTCAGAGATTAGGAGCACTGGCTGCTCTTCCAGAGGTCCTGAGTTCAATTCCCAGAACCACAGGATGGTTCACGACCATCCATAATGAAATCTGATGCCTTCTTCTGGCCTGCATGCATACATGCAGACGGAATACTGTATACACAATAAATAAATCTTAAAAACAAAACAAAACAGATGGCTTCAAAGTTATGGCATTTGATGTATGTACTATATAGACAGGATTTTTTTTAAAAAGTGGGGATTGCAAAGTTAGAAAAAAATCAGCTATTTCCAGAAACTGAGTTTTTACTGAATAAATTAAACAAGATTTAAATTAAGAACTAAATTAAGAATTTAGGCTAGAGAGATGGCCCAGTCAATAAAATTCCTGCCACAAGTATGGGGTCCTCAATGCAGATCTCCCGCACTTACAAAGAAACCAGGAGCCCATACCCCTGGGCTTGGAAGGGTGGAAAAGGGAGGACCCCTGGAGTACAGCTGAATCTGTGAACTCCACGTTCAATGGGAAACAATGTCTTTAACAAGCAAGATGAAGAATGACTAAGGAAAACACTTCATGTTTACATCTTGCTTCCACACACACAGAGACACAAATCCTCAGCAACTCTAGTACTTTAATGAAATTAATATTTTCCACAACAGTTCTGAGAAACCATAAAACCTTTAGTCTTGATTTAACAAGAGTTAAATTATACTTGCTCTTAATGTGTTGTGACATTAACTACAACCTTATTCTGCCACCAATATAAATAATAGTTGTTATTAGACAGTTTTGAAAGATGCGGTTTGAAGTTGTAGTGGATTATTTATATTGCTGAGGCCTTTCCATATTTTTGGAACTTTACAACTTTCGTTACATCTCTTGTAACGAAGGGGCCGATTTTAGTCAAGAAAAGTTTGAAGTTGCTTCATTTACTCTTACTTGTTTATTGGGAAGCACACAGTCAGTGGTGAAGGTACAGTGAGATTCTTTGGGCCTTAATGTTGAAATCCTCAAATCAGGGGCTTCCAAAATTTGCGAAACTTCGACAAATGTGTAAGTTGTGCTGTAATTAGGTTGAGTCGGTAGATTAAGATGCCAACTCACTTGGTGTTCCGGCCTTTGCAGAGCTCTGCCCATGCTGTAGTTCCCGTCATTCTCCAGAAGTCACACAACAGCAAGGAGTTGTAAAAAAGTTCTTACGAGTTTCGTCAGTAACGTCAGTCTGGAGTGAATCAGATGTGTCTGTTTAATCGCCAGGTGAAGTAGAGCCTTCTACACCAGTCACACCAGGACTTTTAGGGCAGGCACATTTAGGTTAGCCAAGATGGAAACAGCTCAAGGGCAGGTTATCTCCAGTCATACATGCAAGATTTTTTTTGTATGAAGTCTTTGAGGTTTTGGGGTGCAATTGTATCAGAGTAATAAGTGATTAATACACAGAAGAAATAGATTCAGCAAGATTTTACATGTTAAATGTCAGCAAAAGAAAGTCACCCATAGTCATGTCGATAGGTGATGGAAAAGGAAGGAAAGGGAAATGAAAGAGAAGGAGAGAGGAAGGAAGATAACATGTTAAGATGGGCGAGGCACCGGATATGAGATAAAATCTAACCTCAGGAGGAGGAAAGAGCATTTACTAAGTAAGCTGCACTGTGGAACAATGTAAGAACAGAGTAACCAGTTACTAAAGTAGTGTGTTGAAAAATACAGGCTGATTGAGATAAAGGAAACAAGGAAACCAATTAGAGTCAAAACCACCTTTAAGGGTTAATGGACAAGTTTTAAAATCATGGAAAAAGCAGACTGGAGGGATGAAATCAAATTATTGATACAGAGAAAAGGCTTGAAGTAATCACAGAATGCTGAGGGAAAGGTGACATTTTTGAAGCTATTAAAATAATATTCATGGGGGAGGCAAGATGGCTCAGCATAAGATTAGTAAATACCGGGGCTGGAGAGATGGCTTGGTGGTTAAGAACACTGGCTGCTTTTCCAGAGGTCCTGAGTTCAATTCCCAGCACCCACATGGTGGCTCATAACCATCTGTAGCGGGCTATGATGTCATCTTCTGGCATAAAGTCAGACATACAGATAGAGCACTCATACATAAAATAAATAAATCTTTAAAAAAGATTAGTAAATACCCCTGAAGTAGAGAACACAGACTACACAAGGGAAAATATGCTTAATGATATAAAACAATGAAAAACAGATCAAAAGGATACATCGTATTCTGCAGTATTTCTATAGTGCAACCAACATCAATAACTATATTTTGGTTAAGTTATTCAGTTTTCAGAACAAATAATCCTTTGGGTTTCTGGGAAAGAAATAAGGAGTGGGATGAAGAAAAACCAATTAGGCTGCTTTGACTGCTCCATAACAGGCATATCTTTATATTCATCTGTAGTGTTGCATCCATTGTTAGACATTCTAGCCCAATCCCAAGGCAAAATTCAATTAATTACTTTCAAAAAATGAAACTAAAGTCAGTGACCGAAACATCAGTTTTAGAAGTCAAACATTCTGACATAGTTTCAATCCAAAAATAGACTTATTTGATACATGCTGAGGGATGAAAGTAGGAAAATATTAAGAGTCATTGTTCTGTATAATGAAACCACTGTGTTTCTATAAGAAGCAGGAAATTTTGCACATACCATACAGACACTGCAATTAATAACCTCCAGTCTCAAACCTGAGCCAAGGTGTTTCTGGTGTTGTGTGTCTTGATGGCGTCGGTAGTGCGTGCTCAGAACCACGGCTGCGGTGAGATTCCATGGTTCAAGACAGGCAAGCACTGCCAGACACAGGACAGATTCATTATATTTCTTATCTTTAATCAATTTCTGAGTGTTGTGTGTTCAGAAACCGTTGATGGTTGTCAAATATTTCCTTTGGTTACATGACCCCACAGTTTAAGAAGCCACAATCTAACACATTTAGTACTGGGTGTCACTGGAAAACCTCTACAGGGTTGTTAGGACAAATAAAATATGTTCAGAAGAAATTCTATTTCTATGGCTTTCCAATTTGTCATTTAAGTACAATTTGATTTTGTGGTCACCTATCCACATTTATTCTTGTACACCGTCATTTCTGAATCCATCTCTCGTAGCTTGACAGTCAGTAGCAGACACCAAGTTGGTAAGATTGCCTTCCAGTCTCTCTTTGCACTTAAGTCCTTAGCTCAATGATCTGAATTACAGGTAATTACAGTTTTCACACTTTTTTTCTAGACTGGGTACAGTTTGGGAGGTAGACAGGTGAATCTCTGTGAGTTTGAGACAAGTGTGCAACTACAGAGTGAATTCTAGGCCAGCCAAGGCTACACAGTGAGACCCTGTCTCAAAAAGGAGACTTTTCCTCTCCTATGACCAACATGGGTCACTATACTTTAAACTTTCAATAACAGACTATTGCCAACCCTGCTAATGAGTAATGTGAAGTGGTTTGTAGTAGTACCTAAGTTTGGACCTAAGTCTGGACAAACTAGGATAAACTTTGTAATACTGGAGACACAATCAGCCTTAACATTTCAGTGGTATCTAAGAATAAATGTTCATCTTCTGCATACAACAAATGTCACTCAGGGTTGTCTAGGGTGTTACCTAGGCTGATGGGCTGCCATTATTTGGTCTATTGCTGGTTTATTTGAAATCGATGAATAATAATTGTACACATTTACTGGATATAGTTGCTATATGTTTGTATTTTGGGATGATAAAATTCACATGTTTTACCTCATATACTTACCCTTTTTATAATGAGAATACTTGAAATTGATTATCAACTTTTAAGTTAGAACACATTATGTAATCATTATGCTATTCCGTAGATTTCTAATATTTCTTTTCAACCTACTAAAACTTTATGCCCTTTGAAGATGCCTTTACTCCCCATCTCTTCCCTTTCTGATAACCACCATTTTACCCTCCTCCTTAACCCTTTAGCTCTCACACATAAGTGAGACATGTAGTGTATGTCTCGCTGTGCCTGGCGCATTTCATTTAACATGCTGTCTTCGAGAGGCTCCTGCATGTTGTTGTGAATGACAGGATTTTCTTCTTTCCTTCTCTCCTTGCAGTACTGGAATTGAGCCCAGGGCCTTGTGCACGCCAGGCAAATGCTCTACCACAAAACTACATCCCCAACTCAGGATGGCTTCTGTTTTTAAAATGCCAATTAGTATTCCATAGAGCACATTAATTTACATGGTTGGGTCCAGTTCACACCCACAACATCTTATGTAAAGGCTTCTTATAATCCATAGATCATTAAGTAGCAGAGACAGATTAGTCCTAATGAAAGACTCTCATGATGTAGTTTAAGAAAACATAAAACCAATTTTCCAGAAGCTGTGTTTCTGTGTTCCGGACAAAAATCTAAAAGGACTTGGAAGACTAAAAGTAAAATTATTCATCAATGTAAAATTTTCATTGTCTGGTAATACTTCCCAGTATGCAAAGATGACGTCTATAACTAGGAAAAAAATTAATCAGTTAAAACAGACCAAGGGAGGGCCACAAATGAAAAGATTAGTAAACAAGAGCATGAGTAAACAAGAGATAAAAAGAATAATATCTGAGCTCATCCCCCTCCTTTAGAGATAGTCTGATTATACAGCCTTTGTTGTCCTGGAACTCACTATGTAGATCAGGCTGGCCTTGGACTCAAGAGACCTGACTGCCTCTGCCTCCTAAGTGCTGGGATTAAAGGTGTGTGCCAGCACATCTGGCCATATCAAACTTCTCACTGGAAAAAATGAAAACCAAGAAAGCCTGGAAAGTACTTAAAGCAATAAAAAGAAAATAAAACTGTTACATTTGGAGCAAGTCTGTTGTCTGATTTCATTATACCACCTGTGCAGAAAACGACAAAATCTGTGACAAATAAACCACTACAATGGTATTAAAAGGACTTAAAGAATAATAGCCTTGAAGATACTTTACTTTGTGGTTTTAGTGCTATTTTACATATAAACTTTTGGTGATCTTCTTAGAATTTCAGTGCTAACATCTTGTCAAAATTCATACCCAGTTTTGATGCCCAAACCCATCATCTTTTCACTGTTACCTTGTCTCAAACACAACTTAAACTTTTTCTTGCCATCTTAAGAAACTGACTAGATGTTAGTCATTTGTTAGCTAACAATGGGCAGCAATTATTTCAGTTGCAAGACTGTGACACAGTAAGTTAAACTCAGTTTTCTCTAAGATGAAATTGTGATCCATATATTTACAGATAACCCTGGAAAGAGAAAGAAGATAGAGGTAAGATTTTTACCCAACATAAACTTCATTCCTAGATAAGACACCAGTTTTCTTTAATTTAAAGTCTGAAGCACAGCGATGGGGACTGAGCATACCATGTGGTTACCATATGTAGATGTGTAGATATGTACATTACTGCCTGACTTAAGGCTTAAACTAAAGCACTTCAAAGTGGGACAGACATTGAGTGGAGTAGCTCTGGCTACAGAAGCCCAGAACGGGGGCAGGGGGATAAGAAGGAGTCCTAAGGATCGGATTAGCAGAAAAGAAACTCCAGAACAAGGAACTAGAATAACAAGAGTGTACAAAAAGGAGCCTTCCCTTGGCAACCGTCATTCTCTCCATTTGGGGATTTCAAGGCTGTCTGGATGAAACTGGAAAATGACGTGGACCAGGCATGACAAGAAATGGCCCAGGACATGAAGAATTCCAGGCAAGAAGAGATACAGAATCTCTTCTGAGCCTTTTAGCTGAGACCAAGGGCAGAGACACAGGAGCCTGGGTCTGAGTTTCACGATTCTGAGGTGGCAGGATGGTGTAGACAGACAGACTGGATGACTTGGTGTTGATTGTCATAGGAAGTCTGGGAGGTAATGAGGAAGAGGAAATGGTGAATAAGGTGGGAAGAATCAGGAGTGTGATTTTATGCAGATTGATTAATTATATGTCTCATAGATTAAGATACGTAATGTTGAAATTAAGGCACTGACAAGAACACAACTCTAAAATGCTTAGTTTTTATTGAACATTCATCTTGTTAGCAAAGCCACAAACTGATATGCTTCATTCATTAGCAGGCAGGAAGCTATGTGAAAGAATCTTCTGATGTCATAATTTCTGGTGTCACTGGAACATTGACCAACATTCCTTTGGCAAGTCTAGACTTCTATGGAAAGTCAGTAGAAGCAATTGATTTATTCACCTCTATAGGAATCACACTTGGCCTATTTTGGTAAGTCTATGTTTCCTTAAGCATGGTAGCCAAAGATTAATGTTATCTAAATTACATAGATAGTTAATTAAACCACAGGTGATTGTGTTTATACAAGATCATCATTGAGTAAAATCCCCTTTCTTGATAATGGTCACAGTCTACCAATCAAATTCTTAGAACTTAATGATTTAGTTTTGTTATTACTGCCAATAAATACTTATTTATTAGAAATAGAAAACTAGGCATAGGAAATACTTTAAAGACATTTTCATGTTTCCTATCCCTGGTGTATTAATATTTGAAGACATGTAAATTTACTAAAGATAGAATTATTAAATGTCTATTGTGTGCCCAGACACTTCTAGCTATGAAGGAGTAAATGGTAACAAAGATGAACAAAGAATGGTTGAGGACATTTAAAACATTTACTAAAAATAATTAGGGCAGGGCTTCTCAATAGGGAGAATTTTTGCTTCTCTCTCTCTCTCTCTCTCTCTCTCTCTCTCTCTTTCTCCCTCCCTCCCTCCCTCCTTTTTTAAAATGTCAAAACACTGGGAGAAGGTTGTTGTTGACATCTAGTGGGTGAATACTGAAGAACATTTTACAATGCCTATGACAATTTAACTTTCTCCCATTTATAATGCCTTTGATAGTCTAACTTTCTCCAGTTTAGAATCATATGATCTCAAGTGTCCACAACATCCTGGTTGAGAAATCCCGAATTACAAAATTATAGGTGTTACAAAACAAAAAGAGAGAGTTCTATGAAGACCTAGACAATAATGGTTATGGAAGAGTTCTTTCTCTAAGAAAGGGAATGTAAATTCAAATCTAGTCAGTGAATCCACTCTAGCAAGTAAAAGGTGGGAGTAGTGGGAGGCAAAGAGTTCCAGGGACAGGAAAAATAGGCAATAATAAATTTATTTGTGTACATGTATTGAATACACTTAATGTCTCCCATTTATCTGTGTGTTTACTAATGCTCAGCATCTACTAAAGAATAATAGCTACCACTGACTGAGTTCTTACTGTGTGTCAGGCATTGTATTTCACATGATTTATCTCCTTTAAACCTGTTACCTGAAAGCAGATATTATCATTGCCCTTGGTAATATAGACAAGTGTTTTCACCAAGGTCATGATGCTGGGATGTAATGTTAACTCATCAACCCAGCTCTCCCAAGGCTTGCTTAACTAACACCCTGTAACATGGGGTGGGTGGACTAAATGGTTACAGGAACAAAAGGGTTATCTAAAGGTGTCTAGACAGGCATAAAATTCTACTCAAAGAAAGCCTGCAGTAGTGGCATGGAAGGGTAGAGAATGAAGACTCAAGCTTGTTGATTTCAGTAATCGTGGGAAGGCAATTTGATTTTTTCTTGTTCCACAGTAGAGATACCACTGTTAACACAGGCTAGCCACAGTGGGCATAGTTAGCTTATACTACTTGGAGTTATTTAGAATTTGTTATAAGAGTTTAAATTGTTTATAAGGGATATTTGTATAATAAAGTATTTTATAGATTTTTTTCAGATGTCTCCTTCTGAATGTTTTTTTTACACATATAACAAAATTATAGCATTAAAATGTCAACTTATCTTGGAAGATAAGCACCATCTTTATTTTAACTTTGTACCCTAGGATTTCAGTGAATTATGCCTTTTCGGTTTGGGACCCAGCCAAGGAGGTTTCCAGTGGAAGGAGGAGATTCTTCGATTGGGCTAGAATCAGGCCTGAGCTCCAGTGCTGCCTGTAACGGGAAAGAGACGTCACCCAATAGGTGAAGTTCACTCATTTTGACAACTGAGGTTATGGGTATTGCCTATCATCATGAACTCTGACATTTAATATTCACAAGAAAAATTAAACCTGGGGATTCAAACACTGCTGTCATTAAATTAGTACTAACGAGCCCAGATTTAACAGTCTATAATTTTGAAACTTTGTAAGTCTAGACTAATCCTTCCCCTATCTTCATAAATTTTTTCTAGATTGTGTCTATATTCTCAAGATCAACATTAAATTACCAGTATAACTATGTGTAGGGAATTGTTCTAGGTACAAGACTACAAATGTAAAAAGAGATAGAGACTTCAGATTTAGTGTCACTTGTATTAGATCATTGGCTGAGAATACAGTAGAGTGTGAAAGTACTGTGAGAGAAATCACTTTTACAAAATCGAAGCAAACTATTATAAATAGGATTTGTCTCACTCCTCCGCTCTTTACCATAGCAAAACTGCAAATAATACACTGCTAATTCTGTTAGTGGATTAGAGTTCTGGGACCACAGAGTTGAGCTTAGTAAGGTCAGTACTTTAAGAGCTAGAGTTACTTATGGATGAAATTGGTGAAAATATCCAAGGATGATTGTTTGGTGGAAGTGTCAGAAAAGTTGCTGAGTCACTAAATACATTTTGGACTCATGTCATTTAAGGGTTATTTTAACTGAGATTCTATCAACATTTGAACATTAGTCTGCTAACTTTCACCCCACAAATGTCCTAGTTTGAAATTACTCAGCCAACGTGATTGAAGGTTCATGTCTGAATTAATTTCCATACTATAATCACTTATGCATTTTTGCCACTTAGTAATTATTGTATACCCCTGAAAATGAACAACTGGAGTATTAATTTTATTTTTATGAATTTCTCATAATTAAATATACAGCAATAGGCATGTTTTCTTTGCTATGTAAGCGTAGAATCTCATCAGGACCTCTGTGTTATTGATTTTTGTGACATTCAGAGGTCCAGATTTGAAACAGTTGAAAAGATAGTGAATTTTTTTTTTGCTTTGGAAATAACTCCCTATTTAGTGTCTTAACTACATATCATTTGCCCTTTCATTCAGGCAACTCCGAAGATGCCCTGGAAGTCATTGCCTGACAATAACTGATGTTCCCATCACTGTCTATGCAACAATGAGAAAGCCACCTGTGCCAAGCAGCAAGGAAATGCATCCCAAATAGCATCAATAAGTCTTCTGTCAAGGGTTGACTAGGTCAAGGGTAATGGGCCAGTATCATCTTATGGTCTGTCTCGTAAACAAATAAAGGTGGTGGCACGACGTGGGTGATGCTAATAGTTGAATATTTGATTTTAATAAAACCGGAAATGTGGTTGGCAGAACACACACAATGATAAGCCACTGGTTACAACTTAGAAAGCACCTTAGAGATCATCTGTTCACAGCAGATTACTGGTTCAAGATGCCACCTGATCCATGTTGGTCATAATGCCAGATGCTTGGAGCTTATTCAGAGCTGAGACATTTGAATTTTCATTAGTTAAAGAGAAAGTCCACACGTAAGTTGGGCTCTGAGTCTTGCCTCTGTAAGTCTAAACTCCCTCTACAAAGAGAGACAATATAGCTCTGCCAAAGCCTGAAAATAATATGAGACTCAAGGTGATGCCCAATTAACACAGTTGTCTATCAAGTAAAGATACAACACTCTCTAGACAAAGAAAACTAAATCTAGACTGAAAATTGCCTAACAATAGGAAAATGGCAGGAAGGAAGGAATGTCATGAAAGGTGGGAATGACTGGTGTTTCAATCATAATTAAAAGTCCTTTCTACCCCCTCCTTCTTCCTATCTATCTTCCCTTCCCTCTCTTCCTTCTCCTCCTCCTTCACTTTCTCCCTTCTTCCCTCTCTTCTCTCCTTCCTTTCTCCCCCTAGAGATCCAACTCAGGGCCTCCCACATGCTGGAAAAGTACCCTACCTTACACTGTAAGCTACCTTAACACATGACCTTAGAGCTTAGTCCTTGCCACAGTGCGGATGGTGCTAGACTCAATGAAAAGTGAAGGCTGCTAAAGGCAAGACTGATTCCAGGGAACTCCACTGGGACAAAGTGTGAGGGGAAGAGATAAAGAAAACAATGACATAAGAAGCATGTCTTACAACTCCACAGTTAAAACAGTCAGTCAGAGGCACAAAAGTAACGACAGCACACTTTTTCATCAAAAGACATGTAAGAAGACAGTAAAGCACCAACCCCACATCGGACAGGGCTGATCTCCAAAATATATAAAGAATTCAAGAACCTAGACACCAAAATAGCAAATAATACAATTAAAAATGCGGTATAATTAGTGTATAGATGTACTTTAGAAGCCCATTACACATAAAAGGATACTCCCTCAGCCTAGACACACGGGGGAGGGCCTAGGCCCTGCCCCAAATGATGTGACAGATTTTGATGATCCCCATGGAAGGCCTCACCCTCCCTGGGGAACAGAAGGGGGATGGGATGAGGGCTAGGGGGGTATGGGAGGATGCGAGGGAGAGGAAACTGGGATTGATGTGTAAAATAAGATTGTTTCTAATTTAAATAAAAAATCTAGAGAAAAAATGGGTTACAGATCTAAACAGAATTCTCAGCAGAAGAAACTCAATTAGCCAAAAAGCATTTAAGGAATTACTAGACATCCTCAGCCACTAGGGAAATGAAAATCAAAACAACTCTAAGATACCATCTTATACCTAACAGAATGGCTAAGATGAAAAACATTGATAATAGCTTATGCTGGAGAGGATATGGAGTAAGGGGAACACTCCTCCATTACTGGTGGGAGTGCAAATTTGTACAACCACTTTGGAAATCAGTATGGCAGCTTCTCAGAAAATTGGGACTCAATCTACCTCAAGACCCAGCAATATCACTCCTAGGCATATACCCAAAGGATGCACAATCATACCATAAGGACATTTGCTCAACTATGTTCATAGCAGCTTTAATTTTGTAATAGCCAGAACTTGGAGACAGCCTAGATGCTCATCAACCAAACAATCGATAAGGAAAATGTGATACATTTACACAGTGGAGTATTACTCAGTGGTAGAAAAAACGACATCTTGAAATTTAGAGGCAAATGGATGTAACTAGAAGAAATCATACTGAGTGACGTCACACAGACTCAGAAAGACACAGTATATATTCACTGTATATAAGTGGATATTGGATGTAAAGCAAAGGATAACCAGGCTATAATTCACAGCCCCAGAGAAGCTGGGTAAAAAAAGGAGATTGTAAGAGGGACACACATAGGAAGGGAAAATAGTTAAGATCTCCTGGGTAAACTGGGAAAGGGCAGAAGGGAGGGGGTAGGGGAAGGGAACATGAGAGATCAAGAAGTCCGAGTTGGGGGAGCCAAGGGGAGAGCAATGAAAGAGACATCTTGACAGAGGGAGCCATTATGGAGTTAGAGAGAAACCTGGTACTAGAGAAATTCTCAGGAATTCACAAGGATGACCCCTGCTAAGACTCCTAGCAATAGTGGAGAGGGTGTCTGAATGGGTCTTCCCCTTTAATAGGATTAGTGACTGCCCTAATTGTCATCATAGAACCTACATCTAGTAATTGATGGAAGCAGATGCAGTGACCCACAGCCAGGCACTGCTGAGCTCCTGGATTTCGGCTGAAGAGAGCGAGGAGGGATCATATGAGCAAGGGGGTCAAGAGTGTGATGGGGAAAACCACAGAGACAGCTGACTGGAGCTAGAGGGAGCTCATGGACTATGGACTGACAGCTGGGGAACCTGCATGGGACTGAACTACACCCTCTGAATGTGGGTGACAGTTATGTGACTTGATCTGTGGGGGTCCTTGGCAGTGGCACCAGGACCTATCCAAGAGTCCCCCCGTGAACTGGACTTTTGGAGCCCACTCCCTGTAGTGGGATAACTTGCTCAGCCTTGATACAGGCAGAGGGGCTTGGTCCTGCCTCAACTTGGTATGCCAGACTCTGCTGACTCCCCTGGGAAGGAGGAGGGGACACCCTTTGCAGAGTGCATGGGGGATGGGGAAGATGGGAGGGGGTGGGAGAAGGGAAGGAAAGGGGAACTGGGGTTGGTATGTAAAATGAAAAATAATTTTTTAAAAATAAAAACTATATGAAATAGCATGTTAGTACTTGATTGTGATAAATGTGTAAATTGTAAAGTTTTGAATTATCTCTAATAACAAATAGAATAATTATACAAACAGTAGGACTGAAATAACACTCTAAAAGAAGACAGGAAAAAAGGTAAAAAGAAACATTTAAATCTTAGATATTTATATCAGTTACAAATGTCTAAATTTTATTTGCAGCAAAAGACTATCTTATTGGCCAAAAAAAAGTATAAGCATAAGCTGTTTACATGAACTCACTTTAAGTTTAAGACTCACAAATTAAAAGTCTAAAGGGCTGGGGCTGGAAGATGGCTCAGCAGTTGAGAGCACTGGTTGCTCATCCAGAGGACCAGGGTCAATTACCAGTACCCACATTGTGGTTCACAACCATCTGGATTTCCAGTACTAGAGAATCTGATGTCCTCTTCTGGCATCTGTGGGCCCTGGACACATGTGATACACACACATACATGCAGACAAAATACCACACCCATTAAATAATCTTTATAAAGTTAAAAGGATATAAGTAGAAGGGCATGCAAACATTTATCAAAAGGTTGGAGTAGCTATGTTAATAATTACTTAGATCTTCGAAGTGCACTGAGCCACAGACACTGATGCAACTGAAAGGAACAATTCTACATTTATAATACAGGTTTTCAAGTGGTAGAACAAGAAAAAAAATCAGAGAAGACAAGGAAACATGATTTAGTTGGCATTCTGAATGCCACTTCTTAAAGCCAGAATAGTGTGTATTCTTTTCAAGTTTCACTATTCTAACTACATTATGGGTCATCAAAGCTCAGAAAATTGAAAAACATTGAGTATGTAGAGCATTCA
Organism: Mesocricetus auratus; assembly: GCF_017639785.1. NCBI lineage: Eukaryota > Metazoa > Chordata > Mammalia > Rodentia > Cricetidae > Mesocricetus > Mesocricetus auratus. The sequence continues at coordinate 4,664,493 of NW_024429199.1, forward strand.
AAGTATATTCAACTAAAGAATTAAATTAAAAACAACAAAAAACCTAGAATATAAAAATGACACAATTCTAAATAACCCTCGAGTAAACGGAATGAGAGAAGTCACTTTGAGCTAAATAAAAGCACATATCAAAACATGTGAGTTTTAGCTACAATAGCACACAAAACTGGACCATTCGATTATTTCATTAGAAAGGGATAAGATGGGTGTGGTGGCACATGCCTACAATCCCAGTAGGGTGGCATAGAGCATTACCACAACTTCTAGACCATCCTGGGTTGCAGAGTAAGACTGTCTCAACAAAATAGCAACGACTACAACAACAACAACAACAACTAGAAACTCCATAAAACAAAATGAGAAGCTGGGGGGGGGCAGGTAATCAAGCCTTACTCTCAAAAATAAGCAGAGAAATAACAAAGATAAGAGGAGCTGGTGAGATGCTTCTGCAGGTGATGATGCTTGCTGCCAAGTCTGCTGGCTTGAGTTTCATCTCCAGGAGCCATGTTGTGGAAGGAGAGAACGGACCCCATAGGTCATCCTCCGACCTCTGCACATGCATCAAGGCATGTGTGTACCTAAATAAATGTAATAAAAAACAAGAAGCAGAGAAATAATAGAGGAAACAGTGGAACCCAAGCCTTTTCTTCACATGATGAGTAAAACTGATAAACGTCTACACAGAATGGTCAAGATTAACAAAAGACACAAATTCCTGCTAGTCAGGATTGCCAATGGAGCATTATTACTGATCTCACAGCAAGAGAAAGCACTTTTCAGTACTATTGTAAGTCTCCCCACATTCCCTTACATTACTGGGTACGAGCTCTCTCGGAGCATATCATACTTTTATAACTTGCTTCTAGGCTGACATTAGCTCACGGTTACTTGGAAAGCTAATCTATCGAGGCTGTGGATGTAGGTCAGTGTGAGCTCAGTATGATCTGGCTAGGTTGGCCAGAACACGTCCTCTCAGCACCACCCTGGGCAGCTTTGGAGAGATTCAAGGACTGCAGCTGACTGGCAGTGTCATTGTACGTGGTCATGTTTGTGTGTCATCCTACATGGCTATGCTTGTGCCTTTCTGTCCTGTGGTTACACAGATCATTGGGCTGTCATCCTTCAATCTCATTTTACTCCTCGATTGTCAGAGGCTCTTCAGGGAATGGTGTCCTCCACTGTGAGCTTTAGCCAACTTTATTCCCTGATTTTGAGAACTTTCTGAGCTTTCCATCTTTCTTCCAGTCTTCTCATGCCCTCAGGCAAGTCTCTTGGGCTCAGTGGAGTCAAAAGTAGAAGCATCAGGTTTTGCTTTTCTCCGATTCCAAGGATTGCCTTGGAAGCTTTTGTGGAAACTCTGCTTGCCTGAATGAAGTTCACTTAATATTTATTAACTGTATTCCTACACATGCCAGATACAATTCTGAGCTTTTTTGAACAACCCAGAAATTCACTTAGTGTATATTAGAAAAGCATTTTATTCTATGTGTATGAGTGCTTCGTCTGCATGTATGTACCTGTAGTGCATACATACAAGAGGACAGAAGAGGGTAGCAGAGCCCCCGGAACTGGAGTTACAGGTTCCAGCTGCTAAGTAGCTGGAGGTGAATAAGGGTCCATTGCAAGCGGCATTTGCTCTTAGTCCCCGAGGCATATTTCCAGCTCCCAGCTTCCAGTTTTGAAGTTGTATGAACTTTTTATGAGGAGACGCGAACGGGTGTTTACTAACAGATGGGGCACCGATGACAGAAATGTTTCTACCCAAGTGTAGCATGGGAATCAGTGAGTTAGGAGTATGGGTGAGGGATTACTGGTGACTATACCAGTGAAGAAAAATGTTCTCTTTATCAACCTTTAATTGCCTATTTTCAGGGGATGTGGGGCCTCACGAGCCCCCTTCCGCCCCACCCCAGCAACTGTTAAGGCTTATACATTTTCAGGGAAAGGCGGCGGGAACTGTTTTATACCCCTCATTAATGGGCCCAATTCCTAGCCAAGGACTGAAGTAATCATTACTGGGCAAAGTGTAAGCAAGTGTGTGCTGGGTTTCCGCACCAGAATGTGAGGGTAAGTGTTACAGCTTTGGAACTGCAAAGGTATCCTGACTTATGGGGAATTTCCGCCAGGCTACCTAGAGCCCCAATAGGACAGTTCTGGAGGGGTAGAGCGCAATCGGACAGCTCAACCCTGGAGAGAAAGGTGTCTTGACTTCTCCGGAAGCCAGGCTACCTGAAGCTGGGGTGCTGTGGGGTGTGGTCTCCCCGCAAGGTATAGCTTCTAGAGAGCTGAGCTCTGGTCTGTTCCCCTAGCCTAGTGTCCTAGCAGAGAGAGCTAAGCGCTTCTTCCTCGGCCGAAGATGTTACTTCTTCGGCTATAGTCTGTTAAAGGGGAGGCCCCTGCACAAATGTAGCAATCTTCTCCAGCTCCGGAGAAGAGTTGTTACTTTTTCTGCTCAGTTTTGCTCAGCCCTGCTAAGTGAGCGTCTGAGCAAGGTTTTTTTTGGTTGCTGTTATTGTTTTGTTTTGTTTTGTGCTCAGTTTCCCAAGGGGTGTCTCAGCAAGTTTCTTCTACTGTGCGCGGTGAATGAAGATCTTCATCCATGATTCTTTTGAGAAAGAGATTTATTTGAAAAGGCAGAGTCTAGGAGACTTGTTGCCTCTGCCAGGGTGGGAAAGGACAGTCAACAATTGAACAGGCAGAGGAGCTTATATAGGGCTTCTTAGGGGCAGAGTTTTCCCAAGGAGAAGGTTTTCTGCTCAGGGATTGGTTAGTTTTCCTGCTCAGGGATTGGTTAGTTTAGTTGGTGAGGGACAGAGATGGCTGTGATTTCAGGGCCAAATTGTCTTTCTTTCACTGGTCCTTTTTAGCCTTTAGGACCAGGACACATTTCTTTCACTGGCTCAGGTTTCAGTGTCAGGGCATGTTTCTTAGGGCCTGTGTTCAGGGCTGAAAGTGTTTCTTTGGCTGGCCCTGTTTCCTTACACAAAGGATAGAGGATGTGTCATTTTCTGTCTACAGAGTGGCAATGCCAAGATTTACATGCCTGGGAACGTGTGCCCTGAGCGTCTAAAATCACATTTCGGTTGAAATCTCTTCAGTTTCAACTTCTACTAAGTACCTGGTTTTCTTGTTTCATAATCTAAACTCACAAGAGAAAATATTCAGCTGTTCACACTCATCCTTTCATACCAGACAGTGTCAGCTGCGGCCATGTCAGAGAGGAAGGGAACACAGGTACACAGAGGGTCTCCATCAAACAAGGTCCCCTTCATTTTGTAGGGCTCTGAATTGGCAGGGACTGTGAATGATCAAAAACACATAACTCATTTTTCTCCTTTATCAAGTACTGACAATGACATGCTTAGCAAGAAGAAGGAGGAGGAGGAGGAGGAGGAGGAGGAGGAGAAGAAGAAGAAGAAGAAGAAGAAGAAGAAGAAGAAGAAGAAGAAGAAGAAGAAGACCTTTTTCATTTTGAGTCTGGGAGAGTGAAGTCTTATATAAGAACTGATTTAAGTTTATGTAAATGGCGAGGCTTTGGTTTCAGAAGGCCACTGCGCGGTGCTAAGTGGTACCCTGACTCGGGATTCTCATTTTCTGTGTATGAGTGTGAAGTTCTAACTCTGTAAAAAGGTGGCCTCCTTTCAGTCCAGAAAAAAATTAAATTATATGTAATTACCTTTTCTTTAAAAAAGTTATGTGTGTATGTATGTCTATACATACATGAGCCCTGTGACTTTTGATGCTCACGCACACATGTGTCCTGTAAATGCACACATGGTACTTGTTGGGAAACCACAGGTTAACTTTCCTGAAACAACTATGGGGACTACAGATCTAACTCAATTAAGCTTGAGCTCAAGCACCTGCTTGTATACTTGGATTCATCTCCCCAGTCCCATAAAAACATAATCCATTAGAGCTGTTACTAAACCAGGTACTCCTAATGTAAACTGAAAACCCTCCTGTAAGGGTGTAAACGGGTCATCCGATTTTAGGTTGTGAACAAGTCAGGAAATGTAAGGTAAGAGAAAGCATTCGAGGACGAACATATTGGAAATACGTTGAATGATCTCCCCTGAGAGGCTGCTCACTTGGGGGACACAGTGACACCTGGCTTGTATACCAGGGCTGGTTTGGAAGTTCTTCTGTTTTATTATAGAGACGGGAGCAGTGACTTTGCCAGCTGAAGAACATGCATTCTCAATATAAGGAATTCTGCTGCCTTTTCAATTGCTGCCCACCGCAGACATTTTGGATCTGCAGTATAAATTCAAATAAGAAATAGGAAGCGGCCGGTCTCTGATTTATTGAAATCCCCTTCAACCAGGTGAGAGCTGTGGTGGGGAGGGGGTTCTGCCCCTTCCCCCAATGGCTCTGTGTTTATTTCAGTGCTAGGAAGAGTTCTTGTCGGCAGGGGGCTATGTCCCACCATGTCAGGCTGTGGGGCAGGAGTTGATGCTCACGGCGCCGCTGACCAGGGCTGCTTTACTGAAGCTCACTGGTCGCCCGTCAATCACAAAGTGGCGGATGCAGCCTGTGAAGGGTTTGCCGGGAGCCAAACGCGGTGTCAGTAGAGACTCTGAAAAGAGAAACACAAAAAGAGCAAGAATGTCAGTGGGGGAATTCCAAGCTCCAGTATTACCTCCTGGTGAAAAACTGGAAAATTGCTCAGGCTGTCAAACTGATTTCCGCATCAGCGATGGCACGGGTTCTCTAGCAGACTCCCAGGACCGGCCCTCGTTCTTGAGGAATGAGCACCCTGGGGTATTTTAATGTTTGCCATGTTTTCTCTGATCACATTTCTGTGCATGCTGTGGCTGTCTTCCAGGGCTGAAGCTCACCGCTTCCACGTGAAGCCTCAGCAGTGAGTTTCCATGATCTACCTGTGCTGTCCAGAGTTAATTTCCCCGGGGCCTCATTTGCTGACTATGTTTTGCTGAGAAGGGAAGAGGAACTTGAGCTTCCATATTATTTTTGGACAGAATTAATGTTTTTGTATAATTCCTATCTTCATTACCCTTCACCCTTAAGCCTCTACATCTCTGCCAAGTGTATAGAAATTGTGAGAAAATGATGAATTCAAATGAGGTAAAATATAATTTTCCTGAGCTCAGAGCTTAAGAACTATAAATAGGGAAGCGGTAGATAGCATGGACTTTGTATGGACACAGGCATCTTGTGGTTATGTCAGGGAATCTTCTCATCACTGCAATTAGGCACCTAGAAGAACCTGTGTTTATATTAATTGTACAGATACAATTAGGTGTGTTGGGATGAGAGAAGCAATATAATTTAAGGCAACTTGGAGAGCTCATAAATATTGTAAAATTAAAATCCATTCAGTCAAAGCTCGTTATTATAAACACACAGCTATGTGAGTAATGGTGGAGAAAAGAAAAAAAAAACACTTGGCAATCTGACTCGGGAAGGAACATAAAATAGGACACCAGGCAAACGGCACCAAGCAGCTGTCGCTGTACATTTTCTCTGCAGGGTAGGGTAAGTATGCACGGAAGCTGTGCACTGAAAATAAAGCGTGGGAACAGCATCCGTCTTTAGAATGGTAATCATAAAGCGTTAGATGTGAAAGCGGCCCCAGAGAGCAGTTCCTTTTATTTGTATCTAATTCACAACCGCTACATGGTTGCAGCCTGCTCGGTGCACTTCATCCTCAGGATAAAAACCAAGTGAAAGCCTGAGAGGAACCTTCTAAGGCCTCCACCACCCTGCGCACCGTGGAGCACAGCTTCCTTTCTGCTCGAGCTGTCCACCCTTGGTTCATGCAGAAAATCATCTGGGGGAATAATTAGCATAGCAATTACGGTCTGCATGATTTACCATAAAATTAATTATATGTAGAGACAGAAGAGTACCCCAGGGCCCTAAGTAATTGGTTAACAAAATCAACGTGCTTGTTTCTGTGTTTGTGTGTGTGAGTGTGTGCATATGTGTGTAGAGCATGCACTTATGTGTGCAAAAGCTGGGGAGGGGGTGTTGTGTCTTTCATGATCTCTCTCTCTCTGTCCCATTTCTTAGAGGCAGGGTCTTTCCTCAAACCCTGAGCAGACGGTTTAGTTTCCAGCAATAATACAGAGCTATTGAGGCTCAGGGATCCGCCTATCTCTGTGGTTCTCGGTGTTGGGTTATATGTAATCTGTGGACAATACCTGGGTCCTGGAATTTGAACTCTGGTCCTCATGCTTAAGTATCAAGCACTTTCACCTGCTGAGTCATTTTCCCAGTCCCCTAACACATACTTTTAAGGATGTTTCTAAGATGGAATGAAGATGTGACTATATTTTATAGAAAATAATGTGGGGGTTTCAATAATGATAGGTTAGATTTTGGAATGAGCTATGCTAACCTCAAAGATGCTTTAACTTTTAAATTATCATATAGGCAAGTTGATTTGTGTGTGTGTAATAGTTAAATGGATTTTATTTATTACCTTTTTGTTGTTTTTTGAGACAGGGTTTCTCTGTGTAGCCCTGGCTGTACTGGAACTCGTCCTGGGCTGTTTTGTATAAAAAGGGTATCTGAACAAGCCAGGAGGAGTAAGGCAGTAAAAGGCATTCCTCCAGGGTCTCTGCCTGTGCTCCTGTCTCAATTTCCCTCCATTTCTCCCCAAGTTGTTTTGGTTACAGTGTTTATCACAGTCGTAGGAAGCAAACGAGGACATGAGAAAATGTGTTATCAAAGTCGTGAGTCATATAAGAGTGACTGGCATTTCAAGAGAACTCAGAACATATTAGATTTCTATCTATGCTTAATTTCTTTAGTTATCATTCTTGATGCTCCGGTTTCTGATAGGATTTTAGTGGAATTAATCTCGAGCATCTCAGGATGATAGAATTAATCACAGCCACCTTAAGTTATAATTGCATTTGCTGAAGCCTTGCTGACAAGTTTCCTAGGTGGAATGAAAAGCTGCTCACTCAGTGGGCTGGTGGTTCGGACTACAGGTGGCTAGTCCCAGTGGGGTGGCTCACTAGTGAATCTTTGCAGTCTGTTACATGGGTTGGACGCCCTGGCTGTGGTTTCAGGTGTATCTTGCTGGCTCAGTCTGTGGAGCTTATGGAAAGACTCAGAAGGCAGACAAAAGTCAAAAATGAAGACTGCTGAATTGCAAGGTGAAGAGCTCAGGCACTGGGAGGAACAAGCATTGTGATGTGCACACTGGAGAGACACGCTGTCACTCTCACACAGGAGAGACACACTGTCACTCTCACACTGGAGAGACACACTGTCACTCTCACACTGGAGAGACACACTGTCACTCTCACACTGGAGAGACACCCTGTCACTCTCACACTGGAGAGACACACTGTCACTCTCATACAGGAGAGACACACTTGCTGTCACTCTCACACAGGAGAGACACACTGTCACTCTCACACTGGAGAGACACACTGTCACTCTCACACTGGAGAGACACACTGTCACTCTCATACAGGAGAGACACACTGTCACTCTCACACTGGAGAGACACGCTCTCACTCTCACACAGGAGAGACACGCTGTCACTCTCACACTGGAGAGACACACTTCCTCTCACTCTCACACTGGAGAGACACACTGTCACTCTCACACAGGAGAGACACACTGTCACTCTCACACTGGAGAGACACGCTGTCACTCTCACACTGGAGAGACACACTGTCACTCTCACACTGGAGAGACACACTGTCACTCTCATACAGGAGAGACACACTGTCACTCTCACACTGGAGAGACACCCTGTCACTCTCACACTGGAGAGACACACTGTCACTCTCACACAGGAGAGACACACTTCCTCTCACTCTCACACTGGAGAGACACACTGTCACTCTCATACAGGAGAGACACACTGTCACTCTCACACTGGAGAGACACACTTGCTGTCACTCTCACACTGGAGAGACACACTGTCACTCTCACACTGGAGAGACACACTTGCTGTCACTCTCACGCTGGAGAGACACACTGTCACTCTCACACAGGAGAGACACACTGTCACTCTCACACTGGAGAGACACACTGTCACTCTCACACTGGAGAGACACACTTGCTGTCACTCTCACACAGGAGAGACACACTGTCACTCTCACACTGGAGAGACACACTGTCACTCTCACACTGGAGAGACACACTGTCACTCTCACACTGGAGAGACACACTTGCTGTCACTCTCACGCTGGAGAGACACACTGTCACTCTCACACAGGAGAGACACGCTGTCACTCTCACACTGGAGAGACACACTTCCTCTCACTCTCACACTGGAGAGACACACTGTCACTCTCACACTGGAGAGACACCCTGTCACTCTCACACAGGAGAGACACACTGTCACTCTCACACTGGAGAGACACGCTGTCACTCTCACACTGGAGAGACACACTGTCACTCTCACACTGGAGAGAGACGCTGTCACTCTCACACTGGAGAGACACACTGTCACTCTCACACAGGAGAGACACACTGTCACTCTCACACTGGAGAGACACACTGTCACTCTCACACAGGAGAGACACACTTCCTCTCACTCTCACACTGGAGAGACACACTGTCACTCTCATACAGGAGAGACACACTGTCACTCTCACACTGGAGAGACACACTTGCTGTCACTCTCACACTGGAGAGACACACTGTCACTCTCACACTGGAGAGACACACTTGCTGTCACTCTCACGCTGGAGAGACACACTGTCACTCTCACACAGGAGAGACACACTGTCACTCTCACACTGGAGAGACACACTGTCACTCTCACACTGGAGAGACACACTTGCTGTCACTCTCACACAGGAGAGACACACTGTCACTCTCACACTGGAGAGACACGCTGTCACGCTCACACCTGCTTAGGTGCTTTGCAGTGAGTGCTGGATGGGATGAGGTCTTGTTCCCTGCCAGCAGGCAGTGTACCGTTTAGCTTCACAGTGTTCTATGGTAACCTGTGACGTTTAAGTGAGAAATGTCTTCCACAGTTTTGGGTATTTGAGGATGTGCTGTTGGTACTGTTTAGGAGGTTGAGGTGGTGTGGCTTTGCTGGAGGAAGTGCGTCACTGGAGGCAGGCATTGAGAGTTTAAAGACACACTGTTTTGTGTATGTTCTCTCTGCCTCATGCTTGTTTACGATGTGATCATCTTCCTGATCCTGCCTCCACGCCTTTACTCAGCCATCATAGACTGTAAACCCTCTGGAAGCGTAAGCCCAAACAAACTCTGTCTACTACAAATAGCCTTGGCCATTGTGTTTTATTGTGGTGATAGGAACGTAACTAATACAGTTTCACAACAGTGGTAGTGTATGTTTCCTAGGGAAGAAAGATGGAAGGAAAAGCCAAGCCCAGATGATCAATAAGGAGAGGTAGGAGAAATTGCTACTTGGGAATGCACTAGAAGAAAAAAGAAGAGCAACATTTACTGGAAATCCGATTCCCAAGTGTTTGTGGGAAGGCCTGGGGCAAAGGCAGCATCCCTGAACATTAAAGAACTTCAGTCTCAGTTGGTACAGGGAGACCAGAGGCCAGGGCATGAAGGAGACAGGTGCATGCCTTCATTACTTTAATCCCGTGTGTGCTGGAAACCCGGGAAATAGTTAAAGCCATACCATGATTTCTAGGAAGGAAGCGATGTGGAGAGATAGAACTGATATGAGACAATGTTCACAGGGTTCCGACATGAGGTGCAAGGGTGGCCTTCACCACAGCCCCTTTCAGAACCAAAGCCAGGACAGAGGCAGGGGGCTGAGGAATAGTGGTGTGAGCACTTGTGTGAAATATAAGAGAGGGTTGTGTTGTGAGCACTTGTGTGAATGTAAGAGGGTTGTGGTGTGAGCACTTGTGCGAATGTAAGAGGGTTGTGCTGTGAGCACCTCTGTGAAATATAAGAGGGGGATGCCTATTGAGGGTCTTAACTATGCCTTTTGGCTCCTGAGTTATCATTGTTAACGAGGGTGTCTTAGTCACTGCTCTATGGCTGTGAAGAGACATCCTGGCCAAGGTAACATGTAAAAAAAGAAAGCATTTACTTGGCACCTTTGGTACCTTTCAGAAGATTTGCTCATCATCCTAATTCCCACTGTGGTAGGAAGCATGATGGCAGGCAGGCAGGCATGGTGCTGGAGAAGTAGCTCTCTCCCTCACGCAGGAGGGGAGGGAAGGAGGGAGGTAGGGAGGGAGGGGAGAGAGAAAGGGAGGGAGGGGGGAGAGAGAGGGAGGGGGAGAGAGAGAGGGAGAGAGAGACAGAGAGACAGACAGAGAGAGAGAGACAGAGAGACAGAGAGAGAGAGAGAGAGAGAGAGAGAGAGAGAGAGAGAGAGAGAGAGAGAGAGAGGAGAGAGAGAGACTGGGCCTGTAATGGGCTTTTGAAAACTCAGAGACTCCCAGTGAACTTTCTCCAACGGTCACACTTAATCCTTCTCAAGTAGTGCCACTCTCTGGTGACCAAGTACACACATATATGAGCCTGTGGGGCCATCCCTATTCAAATCACTGCAGCTCCTACCTGAAAAATGTCAGCCTAGAAAGAGGGGTACTTGGTTACTACTATTTTAAGAGGACACGAGATGAGATGCTTGATTTTATCTGCAGATTTTTCTTTTTTTAAATTATTGACTGCTTTTGTATGATACAGTCAAAAAATCTAGTTGAATTATTAAAATTCTCACCAAATTCCAGGTGAAAAGCTTAAATATTTCCACCTTATCTCCTCCTCTTCAATTTTCACTTTTAACTTTTCCAAGTCAGAGAAATGTAGAAAAACAATCTTGTTCAATGTAGGATAATGGTCATTATTCTAAGGGCATAAGGTAATTTAAGGGGGCCCGTAAGAGTCTTCTCACTATACTGAATTAGACACCATTTAGATGCTGTTTACAGGACTGTAGATGGAAACCTCTTGTAGGGAGTGCCAGTCCGTTTGAGCAACGTAACTTATGGTCTGCAGCTGTTTTCTCAACTCAGGCGAATTCTAGGCAGGGGAAGTATGGGTTCTTTCCTATCGTGTAAGGGGAGATGGTCAGTAAACTTTAATCCTCAAGGTTTGCAGGTCCTGAAGCATCATCACTCATGAATGAGTGTTCTCTGTAGTGTTTGTGTACATTAGAGGCTATTTAAAGGAGAAAGAGGGAAAGAGGAGATAAAAGTAAACGTGGCAAGATGGACTGGTGTCTCCTGGTGAGCAAGCTGAGTCTTATGTTATTAATCTTGAATGAGGAGTTAGTTATAAGTTTTGGCACTTTACACCCCCCTCTCTCCCTTCCCCCTCCAGTGCTGGGATCAAAGTCAGCACTTTGCAGTTCTCCCCTATTAGGGACCACTGCATATAAAATCCTTTGAATTTTTAGGTGTTATGACAACACATGTCTCAATTTTTAATATAACAACAACAGTATGAAAGCTTACTGGTTTTCCTGGATTTGGAAGCCTGTCACTTCTGGGAAGTGCTTACCTGGAACACCTCCAACAAACACAGGCTCCCTGTGATCCACTGGCTTTGGATTCAATGGTCCAACCACATGGTTCACTTCAGAATCCACATCCAACTGAACCACGTTTGAATCTCTAATAACTGAGAGACAGGAGAAAGATTGGTCATGCATGGTATAGGGGTATTATCACAACACCAAATACATTCCAGAATAAAAATCCCTATACTTCTTTATCATTGAAAACATCAACAATATCTAAAGCATATCTAATTGATCCACTGTGGTGACATTTTCCTTAACCATGAGCACTATTAGTTTTTGCTCCAAAATTTCCATGTCTTGTATTTTGGCAGCATTCATATTCTTGCATTCAGTACACATAGTGTAGTCTGATGATACTGCGTTCTTTCTTCTTGTCATCTTTCAGGTGTCATAGAAGGTCGCATCAGCCCCCGTGTGCTGTGCGGCCTCAGGCTTGCACAGGACACTTCGGGTCTCACCTGTGATTCTGTGCCATCTGCCATCACAGAGGTTCTGCTTGGGAGTTACTGAGGTAGAAAAGTCTCTGACGCCATTGTTGACTTTCACTATGACCTGCACAGATGGGGCATGTGGTAGAGTTAGTTGACTTTCTCATTATCCTGGTAGAGCTGAACTCCATAACTGATTTACCACCACAGAGAAGCAGTACTTTGAGTAAATGCCCGTGCATGATTACATTTGCAATGTGAACACAAGGGGTCACTCTTTGACAGGTGATAGGAAGAGTCTAAGTTAAAATAGTTCAAATCTTTGGAGAGAGAACAAAATTATTCTACTGGAGAGAACATAGAGGAGTGGAAAGAACAGTAACAGAACAGTTTTACTGAGTTAACAGAGCACTTTCTATTATACAAAGTAATAGAACAGTTTTACTGAGTTAACAGAGCACTTTCTATTATACAAAGCAGGGCGCCTGGGAGTAGTCAACCAGTGCAAAACAAACGCAGTGTACTTTTGTGGAGTCTCTCTCTGTCTCTCTGTCTCTCTGTCTCTCTGTCTCTCTGTCTCTCTGTCTCTCTCTCTCTCTCTCTCTCTCTCTCTCTCTGGCAATTTTGTCTTTGTGATCTTTTGCTTGTTTGTTTTTTAATTTTTTTTAAAGAGAGAAGAACACAAAGTTGGGTGCACAGAGAGAGGGGGAGAATCTTGGGGAAGCCGAGGGAGGACATCACGATCAAAATACAGTGAATGAGTTTTTTCAATCAGAAATGGAAAATAAAAGATACTGTTGAGGGGAATGGACTTTCAAGCCAAATCATAGCTTCCATTTATCTACTTTCTGCCCCATTATTCTCAGACACAAAATAATAGTGTTAATACTATGCACATCCTTGAGATGACAGGAGGCCTAAGCCAACTCACTCATATTAGAATAGTACTCGATACCTAGTAACTAATATGTATAACATATGTAGTGTATATTATGTACTAATATATAACACTAACATATAATGCATATTACACAACATGCACATGTAATATATGATAACATATAACAATACATAACATATATATCACACAATATATTATATATTACATATGCATACAATTATATACATTACATACATATTATATTATATATATTACATATGATATATAATTATATATTTATACACACACAATGATGCTGGGGATTCATTTCAGGACCCTATGAAAGTTGTTTTATCTTTAATCCTTTAATTGAGTACATTAGAACCAAAATAAAACTTAGTTATATTAAGTTTGAGGCATAATGAAAATATTATTTTCCTTTAAACTTATTTGAACATGTTCCTGAATATTTTTTAGTAATATCTTAGGATGAATGTGGTGTTTAACTACAATTAATACAAATTTCTAGTAACTAAGAATAATATCTATGTACATGTGTATATATACACACATCTATGATAAGCATATAAGTATTTAGAAAGATGCTTTCACACTTGTGGACGTTAAGAAGTGGATATATTTTTACCTTCTATTTGCTGAAAAGTTTTCTTCTAATTCTTTTATTAAAATGTCATGCTGTTATTTATTGGTAATCTTTTGGTACCTTTGGCATATTTTCATGTCTCTATTCTAATCAACTCTCGGCACACCAATGTGAATACATGCATTGCACATACTTAAATCTCATGTTCAGTTTTCCTCTTTTTTCCCATTAGAAAGGCAGATGGAATAACTCTGTGAAATACATCTGCTGCTTTACATCAGCACTCTAGGTCAGACAAGATAGACTGTTAATTCTCAGCACACTACCTGCCCATTTTTTATGTGCACGTTCAGGTATTCTCCGTTGACACTGTGGCCATGGACAAGGGTTCCAGAACTGCTCCGGGGACGGATTTCGAATGCTATTTCAAACTTTAATCCAATATTGAAAGACTCATCTGCAGATAGAAATATAAATTACCCAGAAGAGAAAAATAAATTTTCTACCTATGGTGTGACTTTGTGAGGACAACACACTAAACGTACTCCCTATGCTGTGAGAGTTTAGGGCAGTGGCATTCCAGCCAGCAGAACCATTTGTTCTTTTAAGATAGAGAGGATGGCAGGATGGCTAAGTAGATAGAGCACTTGCTGTATAAGCCAGCCAACCTGAGTTCCATCCTTGGAACACATGTAAAGGTGGTAGAAAAGAACCAACTGTGATCTTACACATGTGCTGTGGCGTGTGCCCCCATCACGCACACACATAGTACATACAACACACACACACACACACACAAACGGTAATAAATAAAAGTGAGATGGGTAGGACAATTTGGGCAATGGATGGAATCTGAAGACACATATCATACATACATAATTTTACAAAAAGGAGGGCAGGAAAGTCTGTGCAGAGACTATAATTTGAAGTCAAGTACAGAGGCTGGAAAACTTGGGGAGCCTGATGAAGTGGCTCTGGATGGTTTTTGGGTATGCCTAGCTGGTTCCACATGGAAGGTGGGGAGCCCTGCCTAGAGGCCTCCAGTATGCAAATATGGAAGACAGATGTTACATTGTAACCACTGAAGAGGTCTGATTAACTGTATTTTAAAAACAATTTTAACCCCAAAATTAACTGGTGCTAGTATTTAGAAATTGTTACTGTGGTGACCTAAGACATTGCTTATTAAGAATAGTCCAGTGGGGGTGGAGGCAGAGAAATGGTTTCATTGATTAAAAGCATCGGCTGTTCTTTCAAAAGACCCGGGTTCAATTCCCAGCACTCACATAGCACTCACAATCATCTAATCCCAAGGGACCTAGCACCATTTCTGGATTCTGTGGATGCCAGGCATGCATGTGGTGGGCAAACACGCATACACATAAAATAAATCTTAAAAAAGAAAAAGGGAAAAGAACAGCCGTGGGGCTAAGAGATGGCTCAGCCGTTAAGAGGGTGTGCTACCCTTCTGAGGAGTTCAGCTCCTAGCAGTAACACTGGGCAGCTCACAACCATCTGTAACTCCAGCTCCAGGGGATCAGACACCCTCTTTTGACATCTGCACTCATGTGCACCCCCCAACATCCCCATACATATACAATTAAAGGCTCATTGCAAGCCTAGGCATTGTAATAGTGTCTACTTGACAATTTCCTCATAGACAACTTAAAATTTTATTTCCCAACACATTTCTTTCTTCCTTCCTTCCTTCCTTCCTTCCTTCCTTCCTTCCTTCCTTCCTTTCTTTCCTTCTTTCTTTCTGTTTTTAGTCAGGGTCTGTTTGTGTAGCCCTGGCTGCCTGGAACTTGCTGTGCAGACCAGGCTGGCCTTGAACTCATGGAGATCCTGAGAATGCTGGGATTAAAGGTGTGCACCACCATGCCCAGCCCTCCTGGTATTAGATAATGCTCAGAACACAAATTATACAGTTGGTTATATATTTCAAACTGTCCAAACTTCAGAATTCTTTAAAGACTAAGAAACTTGAGGGTATGTTTTAGTAGGAGTAAATGGGAATGGGCAGGGAGGGAAAGCAAAATCCTGAGGTAGACAGAGGGCAACTGCCTCCAGTCACATTCTACTGGACACGAGTGGTTCTTTAAGAAAGTGTACCTGGTTACATCATGGTTTCTTTATCAGAGGTTGTGCAAAATCCCTGGTGGTTATTTTATCAAATCCATTAAGGAATGGTTAATCCTTTATATTTGTAGCATGTTTGTTGCTGTGGGTTAGATGGAGCCTGGGTATAGTCTCCTAGGATTTCTTTTTTCTGTTTTTTTGGAACTGTTACAGTCCATCACCCAGCACACACACTGCCCTACTGAAGGTGTGCACAGAGTGTCCTCCAGGTGGTGTGCACAGACTGCCCTCCAGGTGGTGTACACACACTGCCCTCCAGGTGGTGTGCACAGACTGCCCTCCAGGTGGTGTACACACACTGCTCTCCAGGTGGTGTGTACAGACTGCCCTCCAGGTGGTGTGTACAGAGTGCCCTCCAGGTGGTGTGTACAGAGTGCCCTCCAGGTGGTGTGTACAGAGTGCCCTCCAGGTGGTGTACACACACTGCCCTCCAGGTGGTGTACACACACTGCCCTCCAGGTGGTGTGTACAGAGTGCCCTCCAGGTGGTGTGTACAGAGTGCCCTCCAGGTGGTGTGTACAGAGTGCTCTCCAGGTGGTGTGCACACACTGCCCTCCAGGTGGTGTACACACACTGCCCTCCAGGTGGTGTGTACAGAGTGCTCTCCAGGTGGTGTGCACACACTGCCCTCCAGGTGGTGTGTACATAGAGCTGGGGGAGGCAGTGTATTTTCTCTCTGTGGGGACAACAGTTCATACTAACAAACAAGAAAACTTGGAGGACAAAGGTGGCCAAGAGCTGACATAGACCAGATCACATGACGGTGGGCAAAGTTCTGCGTGAAGATGGTCTGCACCCAAAAGTTTGGCTGATGCGAGCAACAAGGATAGGCGCTGGATATTTGGTTTGAAACAGCAGAGGGGATAACAGTGGACAGGGATGAGGGACATTACAGGGATAAGGTTGGCATTATTGAATTTTAACTTTGGCTTAAAATTCCCTGTCAAGTGTCTCCAGGAAGAAAGCATTTCAGGACTCATGCTTTTGGCAGACATCATTGTCTTCATCTATTACGTTGCTATAGCAGGGTACCTGCCACTGGTTGATTTATAAAGAAAGGAGGTTTGTTCCACTCACAGTCCCGGAGGCTGGGAAGCAGAGAGTATGGTGGCAGCGTGTTGAGGCTCTCACTGCAGAAGTGGGAGGGTGTGTGGATGTGCGCACAGGGAATGAGGAGAGGGACCAGGGTTTCTTTGTAACAACTCACTCTGTTGGTGAACAGCGCCGTTTTCAAAGAGAGAGAGTTCTCTCACACAGAAGAGCATGGATATTTCTAATAATTCTACCCCTCACAGGCCCCCATTCTGGATGTTTTGCACTGAGGAGCAAGCTTTAGTTCGAGTTTAGGCAGGGGCCAACCGTAATCACGCCAGAGCGGTCACATTACCTAGAACCACATAGCCTCCTTCTGTTGAAAAGTAGGTTCCTGTTTCCATTGGCCCTTCAAAGCACGGGGTCACGCTAAATGTCTGAGAGGCGGAGGTGAGGGAGGCACCATTGAGCTGCAGATTGCCAAGGCAGCCACTGAAACTGTACACGGAGTTAATCTGAAAGAAGGAGAGGTCATTTAAAATCGCCCCGCCCAGCGCTAGATGCATCATGGGAAAACAAACCCGTGAGTCTTGAGAGAAAGAGATATCCCTTGTTCATTTTACCTTTCCCAATGATCAGTATTGCTCCAGGTAACCAACTTTTAACTAATTCATCGAAGCTGGGATTTTTGTATTTTGTAACATCAGCATGTAGTAATTAAGCAATGGAAATGTTTCCATAGGCTGTGACAAAATAATCAAATCTATGTTTGTGTCTAAGATAAATTAAGCCCTTTGATACCTTCCTTTCACTGAGAATCATTTTAAAAACACGTAATGGTTACAATTCAATTCACAAAAATGTTTCTTGTATTCTCAATTCTTCTACTTATACCCACATTCTTTGCATATTTAAAAACTGTATGAGAAAGGAAAAAAATTGAACTGAATTAAAATGAGCTAAAGGGTTTTTCTGTTTTGTTTTTTTTTCTCACTCAGTAGTATAGTGGAATCACTTGCTCTCTGGTCTTGGTGTAGCTTTACATAAAAATTATAGGTACTTGCAGAACTAAAGAGGTGCCCTGGAGTTTCATGACCTACCAAGTTTTTTTTCATCTCATTTCTGCTTTAAAAATCAAAAGGTGACAGCTGACTTTGTAATGCCCCAGGGCAGACAGGACGCCCAAGGGACAGCCTAGGGTGCTTCTCCTGCAAACCCCCTTCACTTTTGCTAGCTTCCTACTCTGACATGAGGGCTTGGAATCAGCCATCTTCCCGTTCAAGGGTCAGTGACTTAGTCTTGCCACAGCTGGCTTACCTGGATGTTTTTCACAGCCCTTCCAGGAGCCACTCCTCCCAAATAAATGGGACCCTTGATTTTCCAGGCAGCCCCACTTGGAGGAAGGCTTTCTTCTAGGACTCGCAGACCATCAATGACCAGTCGGCCACTGCTCCTTTCCCGAATAAATATCACCTGGATAAAGAGGAGGAGAATAGCTTGGCTTAGCAAAGGCCACAAAATGGGGAAGGTGGTTTTGTCTACCCTCCTAACCCTGGTATTGCAATGCTGTGGGAAGGTACAGAAAGTTCTTAAAATTGTGAACCCATCTCTGAATGTCTCAGCCTTCTTGCTTCCTCTTTGTATGCTTTTGGCTGTCTTGTTCTTGGAGTGCCAGAAACTTTATCCCTTGATTCTTGGTCCCAGTGCAGATGTCTTTATTATGAACTGTCTCTAGCTTCCTTACTTTTTGTATTCTGATTTTTTGTCTAGCTCTCCTTGGGTTTACCACTTCATGTGTTACAGCAAATGTTCACCTGTTTTCTTATCTCTAGATTTAATGACTTAAAGCTATAGGTTTCATCTCTGAGTGCAGGCTATATTTTTGGCAGGAACTTTAGGAAGTTCCTCCGAGCTGACCAGCTATTGGGGGATATTCATACACTGCATAAAGTGTATTGCTGTGATTGGTGTGATAAAATGCTAAACAGCCAATAGCTAGGTAGGAGAGATAGGTGGGACTTCTGGGCAGAGAGAGATTTCTGGGAGGAAGAAAGAGGATGGACAGTATGGAGAGATGAGGTAATGAGTCACCCAACAGAACATAGATTAAAAAATAGGTGTTAATTTAAATTATAAGAACTAGTTAGGAACAAGCCTAAGCTAAGGCCAAGCTTTTATAATTAATAATAAGTCTCTATGTCATTATTTGTGAGCTGGTGGCCCAAAGAAAAATCCTTCTACAGCCAGCGGCATCGTACAGTTAAGTATATAGTGTACTACTCCTGCCATTCCACACCCGCTGGCTACCTTAAGTGTTAAGTACTCCCCATTGGAAGAGTCTGTCTTCCAAGTGGTTTACTCACTTCATAGCTCCTGTAGGTTACTTTTAAAAGAAATACAGTGATAGTTATCAAAAATTCATTAGAAACCAAACTTTTGCTCATGCTGATTACTGGGATTTTGGCTAAAATAATTACTATCAGCCTGTGATTATCTAAATATATGATTCAAGACTTTTAAAATAGGAAACTGATAAATTCTTATAATTGAACTCTGGGTGCATAGCCTCAGAATCTGAGCATGGTCATTCCTATTAGGCCAGTAGTATAGAATCAGCCCTAATCTGGGGGGGGGGGCAATGACCAGCATTTGCTGACAGTGCTATTTCTCTGCACTCGACTTACATCATGCCACAGTCCATCATTGTATTTGTCTTGGCTCCTAATCTTCAGTTTCTTGTGGCCAACATTAAACATGAAGACCAAGCGGCCATGAGCCAAGAACAGAGTCATGAAATCATTCTCTTCCTGATCCGAGACATAGAAAATCATCCCATGTGAGGAACGGGTCTTCAGACGAATGGAAAACTGAGATCTGTAAAGGAAAAGAGAAGCCACCATATGTAAGGTGAGGCTCAGAATAATATTTCAAAATGAAATTTCAAAGCAATACAGTCCAAGACAGAATTGCCATTCTATCTAGTCCAAACAGCTTCATTCTAATTGTCCATGACTACGAGCTAATGAATTTAATTGGGTAAGCATGGTTACCTCAATGCAAACTCCTATCTAGGTCTATTCTAGAAGCTTCAGGCCCAGGGTACCCCATGCATGTGCATCTCTACTTTTCTCTAGAGGTCTGTTACACGTTTAACAAAGTCTTATCTTGTTTATGAACCTTATGGTGTCTGTGATAGCTAATCTTGGTTGTCAATTTGATTGTCTGGAATGAACTAAAACTCAAGCAGCTGGGCATACCTGTGAGGGATTTTTCTTAACTGGATTATTTGAAATGGGAAGACCCACCCTAAATCTGGGTCTTTTGAGGTCAGAAGATCTGTCTCCCCCTCTTATGGAGGCTGCTGATACAATGAGACATGTATCATTGCTTGCTCTCAGTCTTGCTGGCAAGTTCGTCTGTCCGGCTGCGGAGGTCTCCTTTGTTGATACGAGAGCCTACTTCTTTGGGACTGTGACACAGATCAAAGACCAGCTGAGACAGCTGGCCTCATGGGTGGAACAATTACTGGGTTCTGTGCCTTTCCGTTGGAGACAGCCATTGTTTTACTAGCCAGACCGAAGCCTGTAAGTCACTCTAACAAATCCTCTTTTTATCCTTATGTTGTCATCCTATCAGTTCTGTTCCTTTAAATCAATGGTTCTCAACCTTCCTAATGCTGTAACCCTTTAATACAGTTCCTCAGTTGTGTGACCTACAACCATAAAATTATTTTTGTTGCTACTTCACAACTGTAATTTTGCTACTGTTATGAATCATAATGTAAACATATGTTTTTTGACGGTCTTAGGTGACCCCTGTGAAAGGGTCCTTCCACCCTCAAAGGGGTCTTGACCCACAGGTCAAGAACCACTGCTCTAGAGAATCCTATCTAATAAAATTAGTAAACACCCAAAACGAACATGTTAACTTATCTCTGTGAATATAAATAGCAACAAGTGATTAACATGCATAGAGACAATTTCACAGAAATATCATTTATCTACATAAATCACAGACTAAGGACCCGCTCAGTGGAAGGGTATAGAGTCTATACCACTGACAAATATCACATGTCAAAAACAGCCATGGGGGTGGGGGTGTTGTGGAAATGTGTATGAAGAAACCTGCCTAGAACTTCAGCTCCGAGTGTGGGTAAGACACACTTATCAAGTCTCCTTCATGAAGAATATGAAAACACTGATTCTGCCTGCTGGTACACAAACACTATGAAAATGAATCCTTAACAACAAGGAGTCATTAGAGATTTGTGAAGAAGTAAATGGTGTGTGAGGCAGATGGAGGGCCGCAGATGTGTAGGAACAGTGCATTTTCTGTGTTCTTGATCTCTAGAAGTTTGGGCGCATTCTCGTTCGTAATCTGAATGCAATTTATGTGGGGGAGAGGAGGTGGCATCAAGTCAGCTGATGCGCCATTCAGCGCTGTCCCTGATTAAGATGCTTCTTCTTTGGGCAACTTTGGTGAAATCAAAATGCTGTTTTCTGTCCACTTGGAGAGAAAGTGTGAGCACAATTTCTTGGAAAGCAGGAATCATGTGCTGCTTAGTATATACTTACACACACACACACACACACACACACACACACACACACACACACACACACGCCCCAGAATTAAGGAGACATATGAAGGAAAGGCAGAACAAGGATGGAGCACGGCATGAAGTTTCTAGAAGGACAGTGCACTCCTTTACTTTTCACCAAAATCTCCTTGCACGTGTTCAAACTCTTGGCGGCTGTTGGCTGTGCCTCCATATTGATAGGCATGTTCTATCACTCTGGGGCTGTTGGAGAGGTGGCAGTGAGAGTCTCTTTGAGTCTTCCGTTCTAGAAACTTCAGGCCAACAGGATCCCATGAAGAAAGTTCATCCTTATTTTTCTCTCCCTATAGGAAACAAGTGAAATGAGAGATGCAATGTCTTTATCCTTAATAAGAATATAAAATTAGCCTAGCGGCTATTTCTTGTGAGTTTTCTATCCATGAAATAGCAGACTGTTTTTCCTTCTAGCACCATAAACAAGTAACAGCAACAGTAACCACACAGCATGTCAGCAGACCCAGAATTCTGTGGTCGTAAAATAGCACGCAAGCTCAGCTTTAGAGATAACTACCCTATCACTCAAACCAAACGCACATCTTAAATAATAGTGACCAATGGGAAAGTTGGCAATAAAATAGCCTTGAGAGAATCAATTCATAAAATCTTCACATAGCCATAACATCACATTAACACACAGTATGCTGTGTATAAAAAGTTAAGATTTTGGGGCTGGAAAGAGGGTTTAGTGGTTAAGAGCACTGGCTTCTCTTCCAGAGGCCCTGGATTTGGTTCCCAGCACCCACACAACAGCTCACAGCAGTCATTAGCTCTAGTTCCAAGAGATCTCCTTGGGCACCAGACATGTACATGGTGCATAGACACGCATGCAGTCAGAACACTCATACACATAAAATAGGTAAACCTTTAAAAAGCTTGAAAATATTTAAGATTATTTTTTAGTGACAGGTTATATAAGGAAATTTTTGTGTGACAGAACCAATATGGAACAGCATTTTAAAATATCGTCTTTTTCTTTGATGACTTGTTGTGCCTTTCAAATTGTCCTGCTGGCACTACAATGCAGGGTTGTGAAACTACTGGCTAATACTTTTTTTAAAAAAAATATTTATTTATTTATTGTGAACACAACATCTTGCTTCCATTATGTCTGCACACCAGAAGAGGACACCAGATCTCATTACAGATGGTTGTGAGCCACCATGTGGTTGCTGGGAATTGAACTCAGGACCTCTGGAAGGGCAGTCAGTGCTCTGAACCTCTGAGCCATCTCTCCATCCCTACTTAATGATGGTTTGGTGTTTATTTCTGAGCCAGAATAAAAGTATGAATAAAATTAAGTATGTAATAATTTATTCACTACTTAAGCAAACATTTACTGGACAGGTAGAGGCAGACATGAAAGAAATCAATGTAGGTGCTATGTGGTGGGGACTAGAAAGTGAGAGATAACTGTTGGTTTTTAAGAACTGATAATCAGTTTGGAGAAGCAGGTCTACAAAAAGAAACTGGGCATCAGTTTGGTGACAGAGAGAAAGGTCTTTAGATGAGCTGGAGGTAGAGTTTTGCGTTTAGGCAACCAGTAGCCACACAGGTTTTAAAGCAGGGAGTGGCTGGATCTGATCTACTCAGGAAGCAATAGGAGAAATGTTTGGCATCAGGGAGGGCTGGAGAGCCTGGCAAGATGTTTAGCATTATTTCCCCTCTCCTGAACTCCTGCTGAAGTGTCAGACCTATACACATTTAAACAAACAAACAACTCTACAGTTGTTCTGGGAATCAGCAGAACAAAGCACTGTAGGGTTTTTGGAAACTCCACGCTGATTAGAAAGAATCTCATGCGAGCAAAGAAACTTCTAAGTAATACTTTGCCTTTGCCAGGGTGATTTCTTTCTTTGAGAGCATGAGTTACAACCCTACTAGTGGTGTGAACTTTAATTCATCACCATTTTATGTGAGCCAGATAAGAGCAAAGACAAAGGAGGCAATTGTGATAAGGACAAGGGGGGGTTCTCATGCAGTCCAAGAGAGGACATAGCAGGAAGCGGGGACTGGACAGAATCTAGGTGCTTCCTTTGCGGAGGCTTCTGGTATCTCAGTGCACGTGCTTGCTCTCTCTCTACCCCCTCCCTCCCTCTCTCTTTCTTCTCTCCTCTCCTCTCCTCTTCTCTCCTCTCTCCCCCTTTCCTCCCTTCCCCTCTCATCTCTTCTTCCCTTCAGGGCAGTTTTCTGGCTTTTATTCTTTCTAGAAAGCTCCTTTCTGTGCTGGAAGAGTGGTTGGCCAGATACCCACAGTGAACAAACTGTTTACAATTATGTTATAAATGAAAATGTCTCAGTTCATCTTAAAGTATATCTTAAAACTGAAAAAAAAACTTTAAGCCTGGAACATAGTTTTTAAAGACACTATTCTCATGGAGAAACACAAAATCAGTCTTACCTCTTTGGGAACATGATTTGCCTTAATCCAGTAATTCTATCTCTTGGAATCTATTCTAAAATTTATTCAACTAAGCATTCAGAAGAAATGATTGTGAAAATAAATTGTTATAATCCAGACCCTTTAATGCAGCCTTGATAGAAATTCAAACCAGGGTTGGATGTGGTGGCACACACCTTTAATCTCAGCACTTTTGGGAGGAAGAGCAGGCAGATCTCTGTGAGTTCAAGGTCATCCAGGGCTACATAGAGAGATTCTGCCTCAAACAAACATACATACATTCATTTAAACCAGAGACGGCAAGTTTTTCTTGGTAGCTAGTGAAGACACATCTACATAAACTACATGAATCTTGGTAGTTACACTTTATCCTGAATGGGAAAAGAACAACCAGAAAATGGCAAAAAGTATGTATAGTACTTGTGAGAGACAGCAGGTAGGCTACGGTACAGAATAGGCAATCAAGTTCAGTCTCACTGAGTAGAGGAGAGGTCCCTACAGCAGGACAGAGGAAAATGGTGCACATATCTGAGAGAACTCTAAGGTGGGCACTGATGTGACCCAGTTTGGGAAATGGGCCAGAGGGGGAGAAGAGTCAGAGAGATGAGCAGTGAAAGAGATGAGCAGAATGAATGGGTATTGGTCACACGGGGCCTATCGGGAACTGGAGGCACTTGGGTCTTTCTTCTGAGTGCACTGGGGTGGGGGTATTTTGGTTAGAGGAGTGCCTGGTATGGTTTTACACACAGGAGGGTCTGGATGCTATGTCAGGAACAGATGGTAAGGGGACAAAGTAGAAGCAAGGAGCCCTGTTTGGAAGCTGTTGCAGTAGCAGGAACATTGACAGGAACATGTACCAAGAAGGACACGGGGAGCATTAGACTGAGAGAATGGGGAGGGACCAGGGCTTTCATTTGCCATGGAACCAAATAATGTGCATGAGTAAATAAGAACAACAGTGGTCAGAGATGAAATTTTACAGCTCAGTGTTTATCAAAGGAGCAGTTCATTTCCAACTGTGTACAGAGGGGGAAGACAAAGGTTGAGAAGGAAAAACAAAGTTTAATGATTTTCATGACTGTGACAAAGGCTTAAAATTATTCCTGAAAGTAGATTATAGTAGACAGCTATAGTGCTAAACATTGTGTGCATGCGCGCGCGCGCGCACACACACACACACACACACGATGGGAGATGTCATTCTGTAAATATGTCTCTCTTATTGGTTGATGAATAAAGCACTGTTGGCCAACAGGGATTCAAGACAGGTGTGACTAGGAGTCAAAGAGAATTCTGGGAAATGTAGTCAAGAGTAGGGAGTTGCCATGTGATCCTGGGGGAAGAGAGGATGCATCAGGATGCCATCCTCGGAAAGATAAGTCCTTATAGAAATATATATTAGTAGTCAAGGGTTAATACTTACGACAGAACTAGCCAATGAGAAGCCCTGGGTATTGGCCGGCAGCGTTGTAACTAAGAGAGTCTCTGTGTGTTACTTGGGGTTGATACAGTACTGGGACCAGGCTGGTGGGAAGAACTCTCAGTGTACACACACACACACACACACACACACACACACACACACACACACACACACACACACTGTTAAGAGCAGATATTTTGATCGCCTTTAATGAAAAGCCATTAGAAGTAGGACTAAACACCTGAGAGCAACTCCGTGCAGCGCAATGATAAGCTGGTGCTTCTGATGCATGGGTACCCGCGGCAGCAAGAGCAGGTTCTACAAAGCAAGAACCCGCTTCCACGTGGGCACACGTGTCAGTGAGAGCAGGTTCTACAAAGCAACAGTGGCTCTCTGCAGTGGTAAGTGTGGAGCATGAGGGCAACTGTGAATTCCGAATGATGTTAGCCGTTACCTGTTTACTTGTTTTAGGCTTTGAGGAATTTTTTCCTTTCTTGTGAAGGAGAAGCAATGGCGACGACTCAATGGGACACTCATAAAGTGAAGTGTGTACCTTTTCAGAATACCGCTGGAAATCTTCTACTTCCACATCTCTATCCAGCCTGTGGCGTAAGAGGGAAAATCATCCTAAAAATGCTTGTCCATAATTACACAATGAAAACCATGGCAAAAATGTGTGGTGGTGGAAATGTACGAGTGTGTGTGTGTGTGTGTGTGTGCATCAGAGTTGGTGTGATAGATCCTTGCCTATCTTAATACGAATACTACAGTTATCATTCAGTCAACTAACACTACTTTCTGGCATTCCACATTCTGACTGGCAGATGTCTTGCCTCTATTCTCTAGGTGACTAGGGCCATGACTGTGTCTCTTTGTCTGTGTTCAGCTTCTCCCTTGCTTGTTTATGTAACCCCAGAGCCTCTGTTGTTTCTTAAGGACCTAGATCAGCAGCCTTTGAACAAGGATTTTGGTATGTTTACCTGTAGTTTATTAAAAGCTGGCACGAAATAATTGTATCATATTTATATAGCTTGTTACATACCAGGTGCTAAACAAGGAACCTTACTATGTATTGTCTCATAAATTTGTGACAAGCCTACCAAGCAGGCACCCTTGTTATCTGTGTTTTGCAGGTGAAGAAGTGAAGGCTTGCTTAGCACAGCAATACAGGAATTAAAAGGCAAGAGACTTACAATCCCAAGTACGTCAGTTGCTCAAGCACATGAACTTTTAGTTACTATCTGCTAAGGACTGTAAATTTAATAATTACCAATTTTACTAATTTAAACATTTCACCATTGTACTGATTGTTATCAATCAGGCACATTTGTCAATAGAAAATAGCATACCTGGTAAAGTAGGCATTGCTTATGCACCCGGTGAAATTAGCATATTGGGGACTGATGGGTGAGCCGCCAAAATAGAACTTCTTCTCACTTATTTGAGGCTCTTCCGCCTTTGCGTTTGCAGAATTCATGCTCCCAAGTTTGCTTTTGTCTACTACCAGTTCATATCTGCAAGGGAAAGAGTGTTTACACACAGCATATTTTACGCAAACACCGCACTTCACCAGACAGGCAGGAAAGAGTGT
This sequence comes from Mesocricetus auratus, assembly GCF_017639785.1. NCBI lineage: Eukaryota > Metazoa > Chordata > Mammalia > Rodentia > Cricetidae > Mesocricetus > Mesocricetus auratus. The sequence continues at coordinate 4,691,070 of NW_024429199.1, forward strand.
TTACACACAGCACATTTTACGCAAACACCGCATTTCACCAGACAGGCAAGTTTTCTCACAGGGCGGAAACGAACCCTCTCCTTAATGAAAAGGCAGATTCCTCAGGAGGCCCGGGAGGAAATGTCTAACTACACCTGTGTGCAAGAAGGGTTCTCCAAGCTGAGGCTGGAGCTTAAGTTTCCACAGAGAGAGTGTTTTAGGGAGAACCAGAGCGCACTGCTGGCAGCCATCACATTTATTCGAGGCCAGTTTCATTGCACAGCACACTGGGGCTAATGATTAGAAACACAGTCTGCAGAAACCGCACCACCTACACAGGAAGACGGGCAGCAGCAGTCCTCAACAGAGGTTTATGTCTTATTTCAAAACATTTTGTTTTATGGGAAAGAAATTCAGTAATATATATATTTTAAATATGAAGCTAGAGCCTTTAAAATGCAGTCACAAATATAACATCCTTTACTGTTTGGATTCAAAATCTAAACGCAACCAGCATTTGTTGAACCCCTTCTGTGTGCAACACACCACACTCTGTTCACCAAGTAGCATAGGTACAGACTGGCGGTGTGTGCTGCCAGGGCAGAGATGAAAACTAATCTTTTAATTAACCCCCCCCCCAACCAAAGAGTCTGCATTTGTTAAGCAAGTTTCTGATGGTTTCTTTGGTATCTCTTGAAAATGAATAGAACCTTTTTGGGAAGAAGGTAAGTTGTTCCTTCCATCTCATTTTGGAACACTAGAAAATCAAGGGCACAGCCTAGGAGTCATGGCGCCTTTGGCAGAAGCACACCCTACAAATAAAGATCCTGGTGGGAAGTACGGGAAGTGAGGAGCCATACTTTGTGGAAGAGACGGAGGTAATGACGAAGTGGGATAGACCGTCATGGTACTGCCTGTCTGCCGACTCAATCTTGGTGCCCTTTACGTCCATGACGACAGTCCCATTGTTCAGTGAAATGGAAAACACGTCAGGCTGAAATGTAAGCACATGTATTGGAATCTCAGGATAAAAACTGGACACGTTTTCAAAAATCCACTTGATGGCATTGCTTAAAGGAACACATGGGTGCAGAAAACTGTCCAGTAGGATAATTTCTGTGAGTAGCAATGACTAAACTCTTTTGCCTATGTTAATGCTGCTCGTGAAAGTAGACATGGTTCAGGGCTGACTCAGTGGGTAAATGTGCTTGCCCTGAAAGCCTGATGACCTGAATTCAGAACCCCAGAATCCGTGTAAAATCCAGATCCAGTAGTGTGTATCTGCAATGCAGTACTACTATAGGGAGATAGGAAACTTAGGTAGGAATATTGCAAACCTGGAGTACACATAGAAGCAGAGAGAGAGAGAGAGAGAGAGAGAGAGAGAGAGAGAGAGAGAGAGAGAGAGAGAGAGAGAGAGATCCTGCTGCTTCAAAACAAAGTGGGGAAGGCAAGAACTGAAGCCTAAGAGTTGTGCTTTGACCTCAACACATGGTAGGATATACCTGTAGTCTCTCTCTCTCTGGTAGGTCAACAACGTTCCAGTGGATGGCCTCATACCCAGGAGTACATGGGCAGCACAAAATGGACTTGGACTTAAGGGGTTTTATGTGTATTAAAAAAGAGGACGCTGGTTGGGGGTGCAGAGGGAGGTAGGATGAAGCAGGAGGAGTTAGGGGAAGAAACATTGTGTGTGTGTGTGTGTGTGTGTGTCTATGACCAAATACATTGTATAACATTCTCAAAGACTTAATAAGACATTATAGTTAAAGTATATGCATTAGTATCTGACAGTCTTCTGTGTATTTGTGAGTCAAAATCTGAATCAAAATTAACTTTTTTTTTTGGTTTTACGGGACAGGGTTTCTCTGTATTGTTTTGGAGGCTGTCGGTCCAGCCTGGCCTCGAACTCACAGAGATCCGCCTGCCTCTGCCTCCCGAGTGCTGGGATTAAAGGCGTGCGCTACCACCGCCCAGCTTCAAAATTAACTTTTAACATTCATAAAATTTGTTTCTGATAGACAAAACAGCTACACAAAGTATCCTCAGAGGAAAACAAATACTTACCCCTGAAGCATAGTAGAATAGTAACCCATTTGGCTGTAGCGTTCGGAAATTGAAACCTCCTTCGAAGCCATCAAAGAAAGATATTTTCTGAGTTGAAGCAATAAAACTCTGCCCATTGAAGTATGCTCTACGAGATATCTGTGTGAGAAAAGGGAAACATAGTGCTTTTGGTAATTATGGAACCTTTATGCCAGTTTTCATATACAAAGAGCCTTGCCTGCTGTGTAAGGAGTTTGTGTTACACGTTTGTTTTTTGCTGGAATTCAGGCTTGCTAGCCTTCCTTCTATGCTCCTATTGCAGCTGGGTTTCAGCTTTCGCATTTCTTACACCCGAGTGACCAATAGGATTTGAGCAACCTCTCTGGGCTTTGGATACCCCATCCGCTGGAAACTGGAGCAGCTGCACAGGTGACGGGAGAGTCCCACAAGCCTGTCTAGTTTAATGAGTTTTCTTTCTCCTGGCAGCAGAGACGAGCCCGGAGAAGCAGCAAAGGATCGATCTAGCTGTAGAAAGCGCTATGTTTACCCGTGAAAAAGCTCTTGACGGAATGGTGCTTACCAGGGAGTCTTCTGGGCATCCATAACCAATGCCTAGGGTTTCTGTCTGCTCCAGTAAATTGAAATCTTTCTTTTGGAACTGGAAACCCTTCATGCATCCCCTGAAGTTGATATCTAGGGGAAGATGTGTTCTTAGGGTCCTGGAAAAGAAAGCAGTCTTCACTGGCTCAGAGGTGCTGATGATGCTACATATACATGTTCATATACATATACATGTTCATATACATATACATATGCATATGTATATATACCTTTCAGAGCTGAGCTTACTTACAAGCACAGTTGCTTTAAAACCATTCATAGACTCATGCTTTTTCTCATAAGCATATAGCTGTGTCAAACCTTTGTGTGTAGTACACTTTGCTCCAAGTAAAGACAACTCGCTTACTTCTTTACAGTTTTCAAAGAATTTTAACTCAGATAATCATTTGCCATTGCTATAACAATCAAGCGGTATACATGGAAATGGTGGTATTTTTAATAGAGTCTTGAGACTGAATTGATGTCTTACAGATAAAAAACCCTGCTATAATTTTATAGAAATTAGAAAAGAAAGTTATTTTCTTACATCATAACTACCAAGTTAGGATTTGAACTTGGGTTTTCAGACATCTACGAATGGGTTTGGCCTTATTTGTAGCATAGTCTAAAGAAGGAAAGCTAGAGGTGGGTCTTAGCGAATGTCAGACTGCTGGGTTCCAGGGCCTATGCAGGTCTGCACCAGATAGGTTCCTAGAGCTGAAAGGAGACGTGGGCGCAACTCCCCACCCCTAACCTGGACGCCATCTCCAGTTGATAGCTACTTGCCAGTGAAAATTAGTTTTCTCCAAATGATTCCCACTGAAGAAACAAACCACTGTTAAGGGAAAGCTCCATGCCCGGGAGTAGATGGTCAACACAAAATGAATTCACCATCTTTTGGAGGGCCTTTGTTCCGTAATGTTAAGTCAGGGCACTTAAAAACAAAACAAACACAAACCTTTACAGGTGCTTGCGTGTATATATTATGGCTTCCTGCTGTGTGATTTTTAGGGGATTCCTGTGTGGGACAACATGTGTGTCTGCATCTATATGTGGTTCTTGTGCTTTTTCTTTGGTTCTTTTTCTTGTTTGGTTGTTTTCTCCTATTCTGATTTGTTTTTGTTTTAACTTATTTTACTTTTATTCCTTAGGAGCCTGTTTTCTAACAAGGGACAGAAAGAGTGTGGATCTGGATGGGAAGGGAGGTGGGGAGGAGTAGGTAGAGGAGACCAACTAGACTCAGGATATGTTGCATGAAAAAGTCCATTTTCATTAAAAAGTGAAAGTAAGACAGTTTATCTGATCAGGGATGGTGCTCTTGTTCAGTGCTCTGGTCTTAGTCCCTGACTTGCTCCGAAAAAGGAGGTGCCCAAGAACATGTCATGTGCTACTGAATGAATGCCATGCTGGTGTAGACCAGATCACAGTGAGTTAACTATGCTGAGGATTAATGGCTCTGCTGTGTTCTTCCCTCACAGCTCAGAGCTGGAGGAGTGTGCTTCCCAGCAGGCAGACAAGTAGTCAAAGGTCCCACAGGACAGGGTTGGAGGACTAAAGAGGGTGTTTGGTTTGAAAAATCTTGGGAAGCCTTCTTTAGACTGATATTTTGCAACACAAAAAGGATTTAACTCAGGATAAAGGAGAACTTTGTAACAAGTGGAGTCTTAATACACACAAACACACACATATTGCCTTCTGAGGTAATCATGCATACAGCACTAAATTTACTCAGAAGTTTGAATGTGAATAGAGAAGGTGTTTCTGTTGGATGAGGAGCTCTCACTTGAGTTGGGGATTAGTTTCTCCTTTTGAACACTGGGGCCTGACCTCAGAGCAGTCAGAACTTTAGGAAAGCAAGTGGCTCTGTGTCTAAAGCTTCCCAGGTTACTCTAACAAGAGTCACTATGCAGGGTTATCTCAAAGTCGCTGTTATGCTTCAAGGAGCTCTGCTTCTGTGGATTTATTTATTTCAATTTCATATGTATGGGTATTTTGCCTGTGTGTATGTCTATGGCCCATGTGTGTGGCTCATGGAGGCCAGAAGAGGGTGTTGGATCCCCTTGGAACTGGAGTTACAGGTGGTTGTGAGCGGCCATGTGGGTTTGGGGAATCAAATCCAGGCCTTCTGGAAGAGCAGCCAGTGCTCTTAACCACGGAGCCATCTCTCCAGCTCTGTTTCTACGAATTAAATGTGCAGTAAGAGCTGACTTTCCGAATACACCAGAACAATGTGTCAGTGCACACCGAGCACGGCCTCTTGTATACCCTCAAGAATGTACCTACTGCCAGGTACTATTGAAGAGTTCAAAATAAGTTCAAAGACGAAATCAAAAGTAAACATATATGCTGTTTCATCTTCACATGATACATTATACTCTTCTTGAGAAACACTGCAGGAGACAGTGGTCTAAAAGTGATGTTATATTAATGAAATATGTAAATTACACACGAGATACTGATTTAAGGAGGTCAAAGTACTGGCCTGCAGGTCCATGAATATGTTTGTCTGTACCTGTGCAGGTGTGTGAAAGTGATGAGCAAGGATGCTTAAGCCCGTCATCGGACCTCTCCTGGGTATTGAATACTCGTTATTATTAGTTGGTAGTGAAAAGCTCTGCAATAAAAGAGCCTCACCTGGAGTGTAACACTTCTTGGGGAGCACCTCCAATGTAGATGTCTGTGAAAGGAATTTTCTTCTTTTCATTGTCCATGCTCTTGACATGGCGTCTGTCAACCACCAAAATCATTTTCTTGTCATTGTGGTAAATGATTGAGATCTGGAAGAAAGAATGTATTGTAAGCCTGTTTAAAAATTAGGTTTTTTAAAAGTTTATTTAACTTTATTTTATATGTTGGTGTGAAGGTATCAGATCCCCTGGAACTGGAGTTATGGACAGTTGTGAGCTGCCATGTGGGTGCTGGGGTATCATTTCTGTATTGTTTTGAAATGCTAGATTTGCATAAATAAACATGGAATTATTATTTAAAGGACAGTGAGCAGTTCTAGTCAATCTACAAAAATGCTAGTCAGACAAACAGCTGAGTTCTTCTGTGGAAACCCATCCTAAGGCAGTAGACTAAGGCTAACAACTTAAACTAGCAACTGCATTTGGTTTCACCTTAAAAGATATAACATCTTTTATATGACTTAATAAATTACATAATTAAAGTACTTGAAGATGTAGATGAAGAGTATTTTCAGCAGATTATAAATGTGATTTAAGAGTAATGAACATACTTTTGGAATGCTCTTAATGAAAAAATCACTAGTATTTTTATATTCTCGAGAACGAATTCATGAGAAAATTCTGTATTTATTTATATGACCTCCTTAGCATATATTATTGAGGCTCAATAAGTAGCAAGGGCCTTTTATCTGCATTCTAATATGTTCAACACACACGTGCACACACACACAGCATTTTGTTGGTCTGCTATTGTAATCAAGATATTTTAGATTAACAAGAGACTTTTGGTCAATGAACCCCTTTTAAAGAAAAGGGAACTTCCGGTGACTCTTTTGTTAGAAATTTCAGCATGTGTTTTCCTGGGGTAGAGTAGATGAGGGCACATAAATTGTTTTTTAGATATGAACATATTAATTTACTATCTCTCCTACTGCATTTGGCCACCTGGTCTACATGTCAAACCCCAAACCCACCCAAAGTACTATGACTGTACCTCATGGTATTTTGCATCATTAATCTGGGCTTTTTTCAATGTGTCTTCAAGATGCACAGGGCCATTGCTGAATCCAAAGTCATAGAACACATGTAGGTAGCCGTTGCGCATTTCCAGGCTGAAAAACATGCTCTGTAGAGAGAAAGAAACTCTAAGATGGGGCATCCACTGTTATGAAAGCAGAGTCCAGTTTTAGCTGAATTTGAGAAATGATATTTACATTCTTTATTAATGGAATTCCTTGAAGATTAGTTTCATGAAATTCTTGAACTATGTAAAATGACAATTATGTCCCCATTGGCACTCATTTCTTACATATTACTATAATGCACTAATATTTTTGTAAGCTTCAAAATACCTATCTTCTTTTGTTTTTATGTTACCCTAGAAAGCACTGCATGGAAAAATAAGTCACATTCTTGACCTTAAATTCTCCAACACAAAGTACTACATTTTTTCCAACTGTCTTGCTGTTAAGCAACTTTTGAAAATACAATAACCTCAAAGGTGCAATTGTATTCATTTAAGGATAAAAAAATGGTAATACTGGAGAATCATTGCAAGGTAGGCTAAAGAGGTCCTCTAAAGTGCCAATACATACGGACACAGGAAAAAGAAGGTCATTTCTGTATTGTTTTGAGCCACTGGATTTGCATAAGTGAAGAGGGAATTAGAATGAACTTGGGTCAGCTAGAGAATAGAAATAATTCAGCAGTTGTCAAATAACTTGCTGTCTGGGTTTTCTCCTTTCAGAAGATGGTTCATAGGTACAAGAACTGAATGAATTTGAAAAATAAAGTGTCATGGTAAAGTGCCCATGAAGAGATCATGGTAAAGTGATCTCTTCAATGGAGTTTGTATATTTCTTGACATGAGAAAAGTCTCTAGGGGAAAAGGTTTTAACTTTTATTTATGCTCATTAAGAAATCTGAGATAGCTGGGCAGTGGTGGTACATACCTTTCTTCTCAGCATTTGGGGGGCAGAGACAAGTGGACTTCTGAGTTGGAGGCCAACCTGTTCTATAAAGTGAGTTCCAGGACAGCCAGGGCTACATAGAGAAACCCTGTCTTGAAAAAACAAAAACCATACCAAACCAAACCAAACCAAACAACGCTACTAAACAAACAAACAAACAAACCAAACCAACCAACTGAACAAAAAAACCAAACAAACCCCAAACCTAACTGAAATATAGAAAGAAAGTGATCTTGGATATAGATTATTGACCCTGGGACTTCATTCCATGGTTGTACCAGACTTTCATAGGTTTCACAGACCTGGTGAGGCTTCCCGAATTGAAGGGCTCAAAGTGTCCTCTTTGGGTCTATTTGTGGGGGTTTATTGGTGATATGACTTAAAAAATAAAATTTTGACAATCATTTTATACTGAGATGTGGAGTGATATGAAAACATTTTAGGACAGGCAGGTGTCTGCTGGTTATTTCATGTGAAGTTTTGACAATACTGGCAACTCAAAAGACATTTTTTGTTGTTCTGAAATGTGTTATTTTAAATTGTTGAACTTTACATGTGATGACAAATATCCTTAAGCAGCATGGACCTGCCTATCTCAAGAAACTCAGTTGATATGCCGACTCAAAATAAAGGGTATTGTAGCAACGGGTGAGAAAGTAGAATGCTCTCTCCCTTCCTTCCTTCCTTCCTTCCTTCCTTCCTTCCTTCCTTCCTTCCTTCCTTCCTTCCTTCTTTCCTTCCTTCCTCTCTCCCCTCCTCCCTCTCTTTCTCAGAAAGTATGGTATAGATAAGAGGTTGCTTGAAAAACGTCTTGGGGGGATTTTCTATTGTTAAATGATTTTGGTGATGAAAACAACAAGAATATACTATCTATTAAAAACTTTCACATTGGAACCATCAGGCTGTAGAGAGGGGAGAGAAAGGAGGGGATTGTGGTGCTGAGAAAGGTGGATAAAGACAACCAGAGTCTAGACTCATGCATGGATGGAAACACCTCAGTAAACCCTATTGGCTGGTACAGTTGGTGGGCTCTTTGTAAGCTCTCTAGCATCTCTTACGTCTGTACTGCTGTTCCCATCTTTGGAATATGTATTTATTTCTCAGCAGCAGCAGTTTCCAGACACCACAGTAAATCACAGCCCAACCGAAGGACTGTACCATCTGGTGGGAAACTTCAGTTTCTGGTCACACTATTAAGTCATAGCTGTATTTTCAAAGAAAATTTTTTTCAAGACAGGGTTTCTCTGTATTGTTCTGGAGGTTGTCCTGGAACTTGCTCTGTAGACCATGCTGGTCTCGAACTCACAGAGATCCGCCTGCCTCTGCCTCCTGAGTGCTGGGGTTAAAGGCGTGCACCACCAATGCCCAGCCTTAAAAAAAATTTTTTTATGAGAAGAGATTTCTCATTTGTTTAAAAATCTTCCAAAGATGGCTGGGAGCAATTTTATTAAAGTTTATAAGATAATATTGTATCTGATTTGCTCAGAAGAACTGACATGAGGAGAGAAAATGGAACAGCCAAATATTACTTGGACCAGGTGGAGCATGAAATTTAAAAAGAGTATATGATTTAGTAGGCACAACTAATAATGTATATATATGACATATATATACATACACATAAGACACACACATATATATACATAATATACATATATACACAAGTCTATCTTGTTTTGATAGCCAATAAACAGTAATGGAAAAAACTAGATTAGGATGTCATTCTTGGTTATTCTTGAATCAATGCATCACAAAGCATCAAAAAAGAAATTCAGAAACATTCGATACATTTTATTATACCATTCTCACTAACATTGTTTGTATTAATAAGATAGTTTTAGTGAGTTTAGGTTTCTACATTATTAGTGAATGAGAATAATTTACATTTTATTTAAAATATTTAAAAATATTGATATTTAAATTTTTATTTCATATTTTGTTATTGTTATCAATTTGGAGTGTTTCATGACATGCTTATGTCTGTATTTTCCACAACTATACTATATCACTTATAAAGAGAAATATCTTAATATATACTCGATCTTGGTGCTGAGTTTTTTCTAAGTTTTTTATTATGAAATGGTATATTTAATATATACTGAAATTGAAGTGTGGAGAAGTACATCTCAGGACTGCTTTTACTCAATGCTGTCATAACTTCCCTGGAAAAAAATAAATCTGATTTTCCTTTCTAAGCTAGATATTTATTTTGATGGCATGGCACACCCAACACGCGAAGGGGCAGTTCCTGGAAAATGAACAGCAGAGAGCAAAGGGAATATAGGGTAATAAGTAGGACTTCCACTTTTACTCACCCCGTTGACCATTAGAAGCACAAGGCCATTGTCAGCTGGTGTTCGAACTTCTATGTCGAAGCGAGTCACCTGACCAAATTTCCCTCTCCTTGTGATGTCCCTCACCACAGCGTAACTGGAGCCATCGAAGAAGTAGCTGGCAGCCCGACTCTGAGTGAAAGCCAGCTTATCCCTGAAATAGAACACAGGGTCACACACATGTTACAGGTTTGGTTACATTTCTCAGGTGATACCCTTGAACCCATTTTCAGAACACCTTCCATTGTCTTGATGGCATGGAGGTGAAGGCCTGCTGTCCACAGAAAGAGATACAGTATTTATAAATGCATTAAATGGGGTTCTGCTCCACCCTTCACACTAGGATAATTGAAGTTTTCAAGGAAACCCCTGACCTTAGAATCCTAAATCATACACACACACACACACACACACACACACACACACACGCATGAAGAATTTTAATGTCGGGCATGCGCATCTGTGGGAGAGGAAATCGAAAGCATGTTTTGCAGGCCTGGCACTTACACAGCTTCATACATACTTTTCCCACAGAAAAGTTTAAGAAGCTGGCTGTGCATCAGCTCATGCTTGTCCTGTCCACTGCTGGTGCCTGGCTATCAAAGGCGTTCGAGCTCCTAACAGTCTCTTACCTGGCGCAGGGCACTGACTTGGACGGATCCATGTTATAGATGTGCTTGAAGTTGTACAGACTGATCACATCATTATTCAGAGTGGCCAGCTCCAGGCAGCCTGAGTAGCTGGGCAGGTTTAAGCTGGCAGGGAGCTGTGAGACAGAGAAATAAAATCAATTACTGTGGTGATATATTATTTATGATTTATTAAAGCTAGCCTGAGGATTCAGAAAGCAAAGTCAGCCATAAGCCACAGAAGCCAGGCATACACCTTTAATCCCAGGACTCAGGATTAAGAGGCAGACGGATCTCTGTTAGTTCAAGGCCACACTGACTACATGAAATTGATCCAGTGCTAAAAGAAACAGCTCACACAAAGATGATCTCAACACGTGGTATCACATGCCTTTAATCCCAGCACTAGAGAGGCATAAAAGATAGGAGTGGGGTCTTCAGTAGATCAGTCTCAGGGTTCTCTCCAGACGTGCTGAGGAGAGGCAGCGGTCTGAGGCTTGATAAAGAGCGGGTCGATCAGCCCTTTCAGCCTGAGCTAAAGGTGGGAGCTAGTGGCCTGCTACTTTGTTTTTCTGATCTTCAGCTTGAAGTTTGAACCCCAATATCCGTCTCTGGGTCTTTTATTTTTCATGCTACAAATTACTCATTATCATGTTTCATGCAGACACTGTGGAATGGGGAATCAGAGGGACCCACCCAGTGACATGAACATCTCTCTGGACCAAAGTTTGCATCAGTATGGCAGATACACAGCAATTTGCCAGTTTCACATATCTTAGTGGAGAACTGGTGTTTGTTGGGTGTGGAATATGTATACTACATATCCTTAACAATGAATTCACAATGAAAACCAATTGTCACACCAATTCTGTGAGGTGGGAATTACTGGTCTCATGCAATGATAGAAGAATTCTCAAGAGAGGGTGGACAATGTGCCCACAGCTGTAAGCAACAGTACTTGAATGGAAAGCCCGATATCACTTCTCATCTTCTTTGGCCTTTCCCTTATCCACTCTTTATAAGTCTCATACTCTCCCTTAGGTTTTGTTTTTTCTCATCTCACATGTTTTATATTGTGCTTGTATATTTCAGGTATTTGAAACTGTCATATGCAATGCTGAAATCTACACCCAAGCCAGTGGCATTCTAAGGTACAAACATTCCATGAGCAGATAATACTAATTCTTACCTGGGAGTAATATTCAATACCTTTACAAAATAACATTACAAAATGGCATTACAAAAATCACAATTTTTTGTAATGTATTTTTTGGTAATGACGTTAATTACAAAATGAACATTAGTTAATCTTCAAGTGTTAGCTGTATCAGACATTGAAAATATGGTTAGAAGAGACCAGATTGAGATATCAGACTTGTAGATTCTAGTCCAGAATTCCACCACCCATTGAACAGAGCTCTTAAAGTGGTATACACCTCCCCACCTCCAGTCATTTAGATTTATAGATTTATAAAAGAAACACAGCAGATTTGCACTAAGGCAGCTGCCTAACTTACCTTGAAGTTTGCAGGCACCCCACCAACATAAAACACCGTGTCCTCAGGGGACAGATCCAGCAAGGAGTCATAGCCTGCAAACTCCCCCTTCTTAATAAACTTTTCTTCAGCTGTGCTACTGAGGCTGGGAACCGTCAAGAACACCTTTCCGTGTTTCCCTATCCTGGTGAGAGAAAAGGTTGTCACTCATTTCAGCTTGGCAATTTGTAGAAAATACTTTCATTACGTCAAAATGTTAATGTCACTCCATTAAAATAAAACCAGGTGTTTGATTGTATCATATTGCTGCTCACATCTAGAGTATCCACTACTGAAGGAAAGTAGAAAAACAGACATCTTAATTTTAAAACTTAACTTACAGCAAAGTAGAAGCGTCAGATAAGCAGGTTGCTATGTAGAAGTGACTTTTTCCCCTAGTATTTACATTTCACTCAGGTGTTTGGGAAGGAATATAGGAACAGTGGAAGAAGAGGAGTAAGATGAAAAAGAAAAATGCACATGGCATCTACAAGAAGACGTGTGTGTGTGTGTGTGTGTGTGTGTGTGTGTGCGCGTTCATTCAACAGACTTCGTAGGAAATGTGCACACAAGCCACTTGTCACAGATTCACCTGCTGTGTGATATTTTGACCTCATTCTGACAATAAAGTTTGCTTGGAGTCAGAGGGCAGAGCTAGTCACTAGCTGACCAAAATTAATCGTAGAGGTTTTGGAGGACTGAGGATGGATAGGAGACAGGAAGGAGTAAGGCGGGCCTGAGAAAGGATCTTGGCCCTTTTGAATAGAGGGACAGAAGAAAGAGGAGGTGGCTTCTCTGTTGCTTCTTTGATCACAGAGTAGCTATATCATTATCCCAATATCTGACTACCGATTTGAACAATTGATAAGTAATAATTGATAGAGAATAATTAGATAAATACATCATTCACCTTACCTCTCAATCTTAACAATACTAAAGTAAGCAGGCCAGGAGCTGACAGGCTTGGAATCCAGGGGGATTTCCACGTCTTTGTTCCCCAAGTTATAAACATATACCAGGTTATCATTTTTGATTGCGAGACCCATGTACTCTTTTTTGGCCTGAAATATCAAGAGGTCACTTAAGTGAAATCATTAAGTATAATCCACACAAATGATACCATCTGCTTCTTTTCTGCAAAACACAATCATAGGTTCGAAGAGTTGCTGACACAAACAGCTTCTGACCCAGATTACCACTCCAAGTCGCTGCTCTTGTTTTCTACACTCCCTGGGCCTGCATCAGAGCAGGCTGTGCCTGTGATCTCTAAGTGCTTGTTACATTCATGAAGGGTGAGGAGAAGGGAAAACAACTGAATGTGACTGCTGCCAGAAGTGTGACAGCATTATCAGGTTAGCGTGAGGATCCTGTACCTTGACAAAACCAGTCCGTATGCATCTTTAGGCAGGATTCAGCATTGACAAACAAAGGCTATAGCTATTCCAAAGTGTTCAGATTCACCCAAGTTAGTTATGGGATGCTGCCAGGAAGTAATCCCAAAATGTGGTCCCTACCCCTGGAATCTAGTGCATCTCAATCACAGCTTGTATCCTGCCATTAAAATGACTTCTGGACCTTATTATCAAAGCTGTTTGCTTTTTCAACAGCTTTGTTCAAAGAGGAGGGAGGGCAACACTATCCCCTTCAAATCCTCTGCAACGCTCTTACGTTTTTGCTTCCGAGGTAGAGGACAAACTGATCTGCTACCCAGCTCCCAGCCTGCTCTGGCTGCTTTGCAGGAGGCCTCATGTACAAGCTGAGGGATGTGAAGGCCTTCAGGTCATCCACGCTGACTTTGGGGTGCACTTCAACGGCCGACTGGCCATCAAACATCATGGAGACCTGGATCTGGAATTATAAAGTTGTTCCATTGAAAGCACTCAGAAGAAAGGGGCAGAATGCTCTCCCACAGTATCTGGAGGGACCTCTACTTGCCCCCGTCCCTTTATTTCTCTACACATTCCCACTTAGTTAGAGAAAGAATTTACAACAAATAGTTTCGGACTAAAACGGGCTGAAGAGCAAACGATGACCACGTAGATCCAAGGACGAGGATAGACATGACTCCCACAGTGAACTCTCCCCTCGGGTTGGTGAGCTACACAAGATGAAGGGACACTTGGCTGGTCTTACACTTCACAGTGACTCTACAGTGCACAGAAGAATTAGTTGTTTCGGAGAAGTATAACTCATCTTCGGTGCTAGAGCTGCGGAAACCCCTTCTCCGAGATTGCAAGAGCTGTATAGAATAAAGCTGTGTACAGCATCCTGACCACACCCACATAGTTGGGGTCTAGACACAGCTCCTGACTTTCACACCTACCATTTCACTTAATAACTAGGCGCCCCTAAGTTGGCCGCTCAGTGTTCTTTGGAAAGATGACATAATAAACAGACTGGGAGAAATAAGGCGGCAACTGTAAAGTGCTTTCCAGCCCCTGGCTCTCTCCCTGTAATAGTTGTAGTAAGAACTTCCTTCAGCCATTTCCTGTGATGTTTCTCAGAAAAGTGAAGTATGATTTCAGCATATTTCTTAGAGGCCCACGATGACACTAGGAGCTGACTTGATTTGCGAGAGATTTTTGAGGCGTTTGACAATGTGCATACCCACGCTGTCTGTACAAACCTCTCTGAACAGTTAGATGTGTTTATATCAGTTAGTATTGACTTGGCTGATGTTGATAGCCAGCTAGCTTGAGTGTCTATTCCCCAGTGCTTGGAGCACAGCTGTCTCCTGCTGTCCTCTGAGTAGAGATCAATACATCTCAACAGACAACCAAGCAGTGTGTGGGGCTGAAGCCTCCTGAGAGTCTGAGAGAGCTGCACAAAATGTGTATGGAAGCATCTCACTTTGGAGCTGGGTACCCAGCAGCCGGGAACAGTCTTTCTTTAGAAAAATAACCTTTCTTTGTGATCAGGACCCCAATGCTATATTCCATATAAGCAATATTGAATAATATCAAGAAAACACTAACAAAAACTGTTTTGAAAATGCCCCCCTCCTTTTGGTCTTTGAGACAGTCTTACTGTATTGTCCTGGAATCTTCTTAGGAATTCAGGATGACTTTAAACACACAATCCTGTTTTAGCCTCCCAGATTCTGGGATTACAGGCATGTGCCACCACACCCAGTTTAAGATGGAATTTCTTGATATATGTTTAAGATAATCTATCGTGACATATCCATGGAGGTATCCACATAAGACACTTTGGAAGGCAGGGCCTCTCTTACACTGTACTCAACAGCTGTGTGTGTTTACCAAGAATGATCCGCAGCACTAAAACAATCCATCTCTCAATCTTGTTTCTACCAGTCCTTGGGCCAATGCTCTGTTTGATGCGGTTCTTAATTGAGAAAAGAAAATCGCATAGTTTGGCTGTAAAAATCAGGCCAATCTATAAATCAATTAAAACAAACTATAGAGAGGCCCAAGCACACGTCCTCTTCTGGCACGTGAGGACATTAACTGTGTGGGCATTGCCCCGACAGTGCTGGCTATGGTGTCGGGTGGCTCGGTTGCCCCTGTAACTGAACCTCAGATGTGTGCCTTCCTCCAGTTTCTTCCACTCATGATTCCTCAGGTAAGCCTGCAGGGTGACCAACAAAACCTTCACACAATAGGTGCTGTGCCAGAGAAGTTCCTCGGAGGAGGGGCAGATAGGCAAGACTATCCCATATGGTAATGGCACTTACACAGCTGTTAAAAATGAATAACTGTAACATTGATTGGAGTCTTTTTATTGAAGCTTAACTTGATTTCCTTTGCTTATAAGCTTTGCTGACTAGAACTCTGTAGTTAATTCTGGCTTCACATTAGGAGAGCCAAGTAACTTAAGAGATGACAAGTACTGAGCCTTCCTTGTTCTGAGGGTTGGGACTAAGAATTTTACTTTAAGAAAAAAAGATTTCTTTATTTGTATGTTTCCTGAGATATGAATTTGCTTTGGAGGCCCAGAGGCAAGGTTTTGCTCTGTGGACGAGGCTGGCCTGGAACTTGCTGTGATCCTCTTCCCTCTGCTTCCTCGTGCTGGGACTACAGTCATGTGCCACCACACCCCTCAGGTTTACTTTCCGAGGCTTCTTATGTGACTCTAACAAATGACACAGTAGGACAGTGCCAGGCCTCAGGAGTTGCTGAGGAGTTGGAGCCCAATGTCTTGTCCCCATCATTCCCAGATAACTGATGACACCACTCATAAGTCACATACCTTGCTGGCGACGCTCCTGGTCTGAGCAATGAGCTCTCGGATCCTCTGGATGCTGGCAGAAACATTGCTTGCAGGCCGCTTCTGCTCAACAGTACGAAGCTGATCGAGGAGCTGGGGCACAACCTCTGTGAGATTTCTTACTGCAATAAGGAAATTGAGTCGCTCGAATTAATGATATCCTAAGAATCCAGTGAGAGACAGAGAGGGTATTGCCTCTGGTAGATCTATTGAACATAATTGTCAACCTTACAAAATTAATAATAGAGTTCAAAGCACAATCCATTGTGTTTTTGTGACATTTAGAGTGTATATTGATTTATAAATGGAATGTGGTGTGTGCTGACTTACAATGTACATCCTAAAAGGCAGGCCCCATGACCAGCATACAGATGTCCTTTTACCACAGAGCAAAGGCGCCTCACATCTGTTATACAGACTGATACAACAGGTCGAAAGGCTTTTTCTGATGAGAGACAAGAAGGCTGTTTTTCAGGAAGTCTGTGTGTACGCTACACTGTTGCAGTGGCTGTTACAGTGGAGGTGGAGTTAGAGGGAGGAGCATACAGCCAGGCTGTCTTCACCACTGTGAGAGAGGGTGGTCACCGAGACAGGGCAGCCACCACTGTGACAGAGGGCAGCTTTGTAACCTGACATGAGGGCCCAGACAAGGGGACACTGCAAGCCGACTGTACGGACTTTTCTCTCTTCTCTACCCATTCCTTGCCTTCTCCCTCCCTCCCTCCCTCCCTCCCTCCCTCCCTCCCTCCCTCCCTCCCTCCCTCCCTCCCTCCCTCCCTCCCTCCCTCCCTCCCTGCCTGCCTCTCTCTCTTTCTTTTCCTCTCTCCTTTTTTTAGGTTCTAGACCGCCTCCTGAGAAAACAACCCCTGGTCATTAGGGGACAATTAAGGGGGCATCAAAAGAAGAAGTGGCCAGGTTGGGGCACACACTCCCCTTCATCTAGCCTGGTATGGCACTGATTCCACTAACCATTTTATATTAGAGTGATCTGTAAAGTGGGAAAATAATACAAGATTTAAACTACTACATTCAATTTTTGCTTATGGAAAGGTATATAAGACAGACTTCCGACCCTCTTCATACAGACTCTTTCTAAAGTCTCTTACATCATGGTATATTATTTAATTTACTTTGTTTTGAACTGCAAAGTACTGTTTGAGGAAAACACAGTAGCTTGAGACAATTTCAATTAGTGCTAGTTTTGGATGCTTATTATGATAACTTGATAGGACAAATGAAAAAAAGATGATGATAAATTTAATACAGACAGAAAATGTTCTCAAGTCAATGTTTTGATAAATGAAAATACTGAATAACACATAGATATCTCTAACCTCATGCTAGAGATCAAACTAGGGCTTTAGAAATCCTAGTAAAGTCTCCACTATTGAACTAGACAAATCCTTTAAAGGTTAAAAATTTAAAAAGATTAGATAAATGGTTATGTGGATGAGTTTATGAATACACATGGGAAAATATAAGAGAATTATATTCCTACTATGGTAATTTGTAATTTGTGGTAGATTTGCTAGTGACAACAGACCAGGTCTAGATTTGTGACTGTTTTTAATTCTGATGTAGTCTGCAAAGCTGTTCTGGAGACTGGTTTGTAGGGAATGACTGTCAATGACTACCAGTCATTATTTGTCATGATACTGGTAGACATTGATATCTGAGAGATTTATGAAAAATCTGAATAAAAATGTGAGAATGGAAAAAAGTGTCTTCTGTTGTTATATGATTTTTAACTATGCATGCGACATTAATATATTTCATTTTCATTACTATAGAATTGTATGTGTGAATTGGCCAACACAAATAGTTGGTATTTGTTGGTAATAATCAGATCCACTCAAGTGGAATATAAATGGCAGTTAGTAAAATCAACACCATTAACTATTTTTTCCCCTCTAAAAGTAAGACAGTATTTTTCTGAAATTATTTACTCTAACAGTTGATCAAATTTTATGCTAAAGGATCAGTCTTACATTAATAAAGATAATTGCTATCATTTTAATTGCTGCCACATAATACAAACTACTTCATTAATGTAACTACTGTATTACTTTTTACCAATGTATTGGTAGGTGTGTGTAAAATTTACATACATTTTGTGTAGGTCCATACCTGTCTAGAATCTAGATAAATCTAGACTCTAGATAAATACCAAGATGAACTGAATAAAATGTTTCTCTTTTTCTAAATTAACTTCTTTAAATGAGTTTAGGTTGCATTCCAAACAAAAATGCAAATGGAGCAGACTGTTTCTTAGCAAAGGTTGTGTAGAGTTTAGTGGCTGATTCTTCAGGTAGGCAACCCTGTGAAGCTTGTAAGAGGTACCTGCATCTCGAGCAGAGGCCACTGCGGTGTTGTACGCAGAAGAGTCGAATGTCTGAAGGTTCTGGGACCAGTTGCTGAGGTTGTTAGCCATTGGCGTGGTGACCTTCTCGACAGCCATTGTTGTCTTGTTAACTTCCTCAATGACCAGCTTGGACTGGCCCAGGCGTTGCTGGGCATCCCCTGCACACACAGAGAGCAGACAGACATTCCCTTCACCAGAGAGCACTGACATCATTTCAGTCACGGGCTCTGTGTGTGTGTGTGTGTGTGTGTGTGTGTGTGTGTGAGAAACAGACCTCAAATGTGGGGCTGTGAAAGAAGACTAAGACTTAAATCTGTGACAACTGTGTCACAAGTTAAATGAACTAGAAGATGATAAACAGCATCGATACACGGATCGGTAAGACTCTGCAGTTTCAATAGTACAAGATTTTTACTTAAAATGTTTCTAAATCAAGAGGTAAATTATACAAAACAAAACAAACAAACAAACAACACAACAAAATAACACCAAACCAAACAAAAACTGAGTATGTTCTCAGGCCAGCAAGCTGGTTAGAAAGTTACAGGAAATAAACATGAAGTTTCGGCTTCTGTGATGTTCACATCTGAAGTCCATCACAAAAACATCTTCCTTTTATGGAAAAGAAATTCCCATGGAAGACTCCTGCCATAAAAATGACGCTATATTTAGTTCACAAGTAAAATTAATAATAAGAAAAGCTTTTATTTTGTTGGTGGCGGTAGTTTTATTTTTCAAAAGAAAGACAAGATTCAGAAAAGCTGTGATGTTAAAATCCAATTTTCATAAAAAAATGATTACATATTTGGGCCGGGGAACCCACATGAAGTCAGATGGAGTAGCACACAGCTTTAGCCTGTTCTGCTACAGCAAGATGGCAAGCAGAGAGGCGAATCCCCAGAAGCTTGTGGACCAGCTGGCAGCAAGGACTGCCACAAGTTTAAAGTCAGCCTAGCTAGGTACGTATTAAGTTCTAGGCCACTCATGGCTACATAACAGGACCCCACCTCACAAAAACAACAAGAGCCAGGTATAGTGAATCATGTCTGTAATCCCAGCTGTCTGGAGGTAGAGGCAGGAGGATTGAGGCAAGTTCAAGGCCAGCCCTGTTCACAGGGTGAGTTCCAGGAACTAGAGACTTTGTTTTAACCCGACAGATGATGAAGGCCCATAATTGAGGTTATTCTTTGACTTTCACAGTGCACAGTAGTCCGGTGCACATGTGCTTGTGTTCTCTCTCTCTCTCTCTCTCTCTCTCTCTCTCTCTCTCTCTCTCTTTCTCTCTCTCTCTCTCACACACACACGTATATATCATACACACACATACAGTAAGTCAAAACTTACTGCATATTTAAAATAAAGTTAATGTAAATTTTTTGTCTAGACGATGGGATTATAGGCTATTTTTTCCCTCTTTCCCTTCTAATACATGTTTTCACATTTTTTTCTATAAGGGCAATGTATTACTTTTGTAATAAAAATCCTTAGAAATCACATTGATGCTGTAACTTCATGTCTTTAAAGTGAGGAAACATTTTGTTTAATCTTCCTGCTCTGGATCCCGCTGTATACTGGTTTGAGTCCTGGCTCTCCCTCCTAGTCCCTGTGCCCATGCCCTGACAAAGCTTAGGATTCTCTCAGCTGGAAGGTAAATAGTGACTCTCATCTCCACTGCACAGAGTCCAGCAAGTATCTTCTGGCAAGGCTACCCAGTGCATACGCTCTCCTCGCCAGAGCTGCAGGGCTCGAAGGCAGCCCCATTTCAGCAAAACGCCCACATCCAACGACAGTATCTTAACTGCTGCTCTCCCTAGGAGAGCGTGTCTGCTTCCAATCACAGCTTTCCAAGACACCACTAGAGTCCCAGATTATGCAAGGGAAGCACTGGTTTCTCTTTTTGGAGTGTCGATCTCCCTGCTTGTTTGATAAGAGTAACTTGACACGTAACAGAAAGGATGCTGTGTACGGTGGGGGCCAGAGAAATTCAGTAACCAAATTAGGGCACACTGTTAGCAAGAGGGAATGTTCACGGGAGAGGCACCAAGCAGCAGAAACAGCACAATCCTATTTAAACACATGTGGGCCCATGTGTGTAGGCAGAGTAAAGACTGGAAGAAAATACAGTTACAGATTTATTTTTAAGGCAAGTTTTTGTTGTTTTGGTAAAAGAAAACAAATCCTACTCTGTATGGAAAAGTTGATGCATAAGGAGTCCCTCAAGTCTCCTTGTAAGGTTGTTTTACACCAGTGGACAAATACAGGGACCTTGGAGTTCTGGGTCCTTACCTCTCTCTGCTGCCTGGAGGCGCTTAACAGCATCACTCAGTCTGTCTCTGAGGGCCCCCTTTCTCCACAGGGCTCCGCCCACCCGCCTGCTGGTGTCAGCCAAGGCTTCATTATCGCCTGTGGAGAAGAAGCAGAGGGAAGTACCAGGAGGTCCAAGATGCCTGGGAGAAGTCTCCCACTCAACAGCATAAATTCTGACTGTGACATGGATGCGTGTGCAATAACCTATACTCTAGAAACAGATGGGCAGTTCTGGAAAATGGCATTTGGAATCAGAGGTACAAGACAGCAGAAAACTTGTGGCACTAGTTGGGAGTGACTTAGGATGCCACAATGCTTGTGTTTTGAAGAAACAGAGCAAGACCATGGTTGATAAAATTCAGTAGCACAAATGATAAAGTCAAAAGGAAATTTATCTATCTGTATGCTGATGTCTGGTTATAAGAGAATCCGTTCCCCTCCTAGTTCTCTCAATAAAGATTTTATTAATATATGTCATGAACCTAAGAAACAGATTATACATACACAGCCTGATGAACTTTCACGCAGTGAACACAAATATAGCTACAAGGAGGTCATCATGATGGAATTATGAGCACTTACCAAGCTCCTTTGGGATCCGTGTATGACTGGCCAAAGAGGACCACTGTTTGGTTTCTATTATTATCTAGTTTTAAAGATTTATTTTATTTTTATTTATGTCTGTGTGGGGTACGTGTATGAGTGTATGTTTTCACAGAGGCCAGAAGAGGGCAGTGACTACCCTGGAGCTCAAGTAACAAATGGTTGTGAGCCACCAGGGGTTAAGTATTGGAAGCCAAGTTTGGGTCCTCTGCAAGACAGCATGTCCTCTCACCTGCTCACCCATCTTTCCCGTCCCTATGCTTTGCAAAGATTTATTTTATTTTTAATTATGTGTGTGTGTGTGTGTGTGTGTGTGCATGCGAATGAAGGTATTATCTGGTTATAAATTCCCTGCCCCCAAATATGACGAAGTACTACAATCTTTTATGTTTTGATATCTATAAAGTTATAGTCTTGATATGTTTTCCCATTTTCATTAGCATTTACCAACTGCATGAAACAACGGGTTTCACTGTGACATTTCACACACGTACATAATACACTTTGACCATCTTCAGTGCCTTACTATCATGTCCTGGCCCTGCTCCCCTTCCTCCACGCCCTCCTTCTCTCATGCATTATCTCTGCTGCTTTCTTTTCCTTTGATTATGTTGTTACATGCTTACACACACATGAATATACAAATGCAACTACTCAGTCCATTTAGTGTAACTCACATATGCTACTGTCTAGACATTTTGCTCTTTTCAGGACTGGCTACTGGCATTTTCTCTCTCTTTTCAAGTAAATTCCAGGATTAGTCTCTCTGTATATCTAGTGTTTCAGTGTCTCAACCATCATTGTTTTGCACCTACAGATAGGTGTGGTAGAATTGTCCATTTTACAACGTTGTGCCTTTCCCTTAGTGAAAGTTTTTTATTAAAGTGTTACTTAAATGTTTTATTTAGAATTGGTAATGGGGATATCCTGATTCTGTTTACAGTCTCATTGGGAAAGCATTTAATAATTTAAATGAATGTGTTTACCGAATATTATTTTATTATTCTTTATTAGATTATGAAAATTTCCTTATGTTCTCTTTTTTACTAAGAGTTTAAAACATATTGAATGGGTGCTGCTTTATTAATGAAGTAGTAAGGAGGGGTGATCTGGGAGGAGTTGGAGGAGGAGGAAGAATATGACTAAAATATATATATAAAAATTTAAAAAGTTAAAATTAAAGTTTTCCTGTGTATAGTCAGATGATCATGAATTTTCTCCTATAGTCTTTAAATGTGATGATCTATAGTATTTAAATGTTAGACTACCTGTGAAATCCTATAATAAACTTATGTTGCTCACCATATGCTACCATTTCTATACATGGTAGATTTGACATGCTAATATCTTTATTTGCTTTTTGAGTCAGGGTCTTATTCTCTGACCTAAACTGGCCTTGACCTGTGGCCAGTCTCCTGCCTCAGCAGCCTCCGGAATGCTGGGATTACAGGCACGAGCCACCACATCTGGCTGATTAGGATTTTTGTATCTATAAGAGAATTCGGTTTGCATTTCCCCCTTTTCTATGCCTTCCTGAGGTTTTGGTATTCATATTATGCTGGCTTTTATAGAACAAGCTGGAGAATATTTCTTTTGCTATTATTTGGAAGTGTTGGATAAAAGTGGTGCTGTTTTGTCTCTAAAATTTGGAAAGAATTTACTGAAAGCCTGGAGACTTCTTCATGGGAGAGTTTAATTTCTGAGTTAACTGATAGTGTAACTGTACTCTATATAGTTCTATTGGATCACCTACTCTCTGCAATTCATTTGTGATACTTTTCTTTTTTGCCTTGAAAATATGCCCTGGTCATGGTTCCCAAACTGGGGTTATTCTTGAGCAAATCCTAGCAGGTTATGAAGTTGTATCTCTTTATTTGAATGGAAAACCACTTTCCCTGTAACTAGTGGTTTGTGTTTGGCTTATTTCTGAAGCACCAGGAAATTTGTCCTTCTTGACAAATAGCAAACTGGTTGCTTTGCTTCTTCTTCTTTTTCCTTCATTGAGCTTCTAAAACACACACACCCCAGCAGGGCACCGACGCTTCTAGCTCGGTCTTTGAGTATTTTGTTACTGCTGTGTATATATACAAGATGGAGCGTCACTGTCTTACTGTCACCAAGTACTGCGTAACCAGCAACAAGCGCTTATTTATCTCCTCTAGGTTTCTGAGAATTTCCCAGCATCCCAAGAGTGGCCTAACATACTTTTGGTGACAGTGAACCGCCCTTCCCATTTTTGAATTTCTGGTTTCAGATATGTCGATATAAAAGTTTTTTAAGCTTTTGGTTTTGGGCCCGTGACTGCATTAAATGCTGCTTTATTTAGCTCTATATTTGGGACTTGATAAAAATAAGAGGAGAATCTATTTGGGGCTGGATATATAGAAAAAGAAATGTTTTGCTGAAAGTGTTTCCTGATGGAAGAGGCTAGTGTCCTTTCAGAAGATTACGGCAATGGCGTTTTTTAATGTTTATTACAGATTGTTAAATCTTTGTTCTAGACAACGAATAAGAGAGAAAGCTGAGAAACATACTGATCACAGAAAGCCTTTTGAAAATGGAGGAACACTAACCTGGAATTAGAATGTAATTGAGTAGAGGAAAACCTGAATTTATCTTGCAAATGTGCTTATTGCCCAAAGGGAGATTCTTATCAAGTCTAGGATACGCGGTCCAAACTCCTTTATGTTGTCCCTTGTACAAGGGAAAGGGAAGGAATTCAATAAAAAACAAACAGATCATGAAATACGTGACGAGATCTGCCAGTCAAAGAAGCTGATGCAAGGGATTTACTGCATATAAAATGCAGGCCTCTGAGAACATGCTGTTTGCAGATGGGAAGGCTGCTTTCAGGGATCTCTGTGACTCCATGATGATAGGATTCACTGAGAATGTGTGCAGATTGTCAAGCAGAACACAATGTTTAAGAGACTGGCTCACAAGGATGGCTATACGCTGGCCCTCCCCACACAAGAAACAAAGCAGTTCACAGATTTGCCAGCACTTAGTTTTAAAAATTGTTGTTACCATCTTAATTCTTGCCAGGTGGTAGTGGTGCACACTTTTAAATCCCAGCACTCGGGAGGGAGAGGCAAACAGATCTCTGTGAGTTCAAGGCCAGCCTGGTCTACAGAGTGAGTTCCAGGACAGCCAGAGCTACACAGAAACAGCCTGCCCCAAAGGGGAAAAAAAAGAATAAAAAATAAAAAAGACAAGAAAAAGAGAAATAAAAAATAAAATCCTAATTCTTTACTGCTCACATTCTCATTAATTTTCACAAGCATATTCAGAATTATTTTTATAAGGCATTAATATGAATTACATGATAAATTAGGACAGAAATATTAATAGTGTTCTTATTACCTTTGTCTACCTAGATAGCATAAAAGAGCAGTTGCCTTGTGGTACTCAGCATTCAGAATACAAAAATCAAAGTGTGCTCATTTTCTTATATAGTTTTTTTTTAATTCAGAATAGGACAAAAAGGTAGAGAGAGCATGGTTGACTTGAGATTAAATGCTTTGATAAAATTTCATGAAGCTTTCTGTTTCAAACTTGTCTTGTTTTCAGGTGAGAGTTATAAATCTGATAGATAATGACTTTGCTACTCAGGACTCAATGCTCAAATGACCTTGGGAATGAGTCCATGACCTCAGAAATGAGGGCCATTGAAAGATATTCCTGGTCCACTCAGCTGTTTGTAAGAGTGACGCATGAGGTTTAAACACTGCAGTGTTTCGCTTGTGTTCCTGTTCCATTCTGGCATGCTCGCCTTCACAGCGGTGGGGGAAGCTTCTTTCTATGTGTCTCTTCAGGCTGTCCACAACCACCACTTGAGGCAAACAAGCTATAGCTGAGCCGACCAACCAGATGGCTTGTGGAATCCACACTCACGGGAATGACATTTCCCATCATCCCAATCGACTCTTAAAGGAATATGTATT
This sequence comes from Mesocricetus auratus, assembly GCF_017639785.1. NCBI lineage: Eukaryota > Metazoa > Chordata > Mammalia > Rodentia > Cricetidae > Mesocricetus > Mesocricetus auratus. Next base: position 4,716,292 of record NW_024429199.1, read on the forward strand.
AAGTCATCCCAATCAACTCCCATGGGCATGATGCCTCCCTTCACTGTAAAACTGTGCAAGTTCTTCTGGATGGGTAAATAGGTTTAGTGTTTAGTCTGTTTTATGGTTTTATCTCCATGAGTATTAGTAATATGAAGTTCCCACTAGCCAGCCCATTTGATTAGTATGAATTTCCACCATATGTTGGATACATACATATTTCCATGCAGTTTTCCTACATGGAAGAGGCTTTTCATTCATAATTTTCTTTGAAATATCAAGCCTGCTGTTTTGTGACTTGATTCTAAAGCACTGATAAGTTATTTACTGACTTATTATTTACTCCTTAGGTCTCGGCTTTAGAAACCAGTCTACATTTATAAAAGGTGGCTATCAGTCAGAAGGAGAAGAAAATGAGATATTTACTGGAATCTGCCTTTGCTTGCAGCGCTCTTGCTTGATTGAGAAGATTGTCACTTTCATCCTTATGGTAAATGATCTGAGTGTCAATTCCACTCACAGCCTAAAAAACAAGGGGTCAGAGATGGTCAGAACAGCTGGAGAAATGCCAACAATTCTTTATGGCTTTCGGATTTAAATGATGTCATTTATCCACGAAATGCCAAGCGAAGTTAATACAGCTTTGTTTTCATAGCTCGGAATCAAGATGGAGCACAGAGAGGAGAAAACAGCATCTTGGCATTTCCAAAGTAAGTCCTGCCCCCACCCCAGGAGGACTCAGCAAACTAGGAGACCTCTTTGGCCAAGGCTTGAGCTAAGTACTCTCATAAAGAAACCATTGGATAAATAATTATGAATTGAGAAAGAACACAAAAGAGGAGGAATCCATCCCATGACATCTTCTCTATGAGAAGATGCTAGCCAAAAATGTTTTCTTTGGAGACTTCAGCAAAAAAAAGAAAAGAACAATCAGTGAACGAAACAGCATGAGCAAAGGAGCTCTCATTTGCTAACTGGACCCATCCTGATGAACCTGCAAACCCAAACCTTCGTTCCTGACCTTGCTGACATTTTAATTTTTCATTAAAAGGTCAAGGGTTAAGCAAAGATTATATATGTATATATATATGTATGTGTATATGTATATACACAAACACATGAAACACATACAATGTATATTTACTATGCATAATGTATTATGTGTATATGTTCTAACACACATACAAAAGCAGAAGGGAGGAAGAAGTGCAGTAGCAAGTAAGAGCAAGGCATAATGATGCTTTTGTATTTAAAAAGAAACCCAAAGGCTGGAGAGATGGCTCAGTGGTTAAGAGCACTGGCTGCTCTTCCAGAGGTCCTGAGTTCAATTCCCAGCAACCACATGGTGGCTCACAACCATCTGTATTGACCTCTGGTGCCCTCTTCTGGCCTTCATGCATACATGCAGGCAGAACACAGCACACATAATAAATAAATAAATCTTAACGATTAAACAAAACAAGAAAGACACTAGGATCTGTTAATAAATAAATAAATAAAAAAAACCAGGAGAAAAGCCAGAGTGAGATGAGACAATCAGTACACCAGCAATCCCCGAGGTAAAGGAATACTCACATCATGAATTCGGTCAGTGATATTCAGAGCAACTTCTGCTGTTTCATTGGCTTCGCTGACATAATTGGCAATATTTTCATAGACATTCGATGCATCCAAAGCCTTCTGCACCAACCCATTCATGTCTGAGCTGTGCAAATTTCTGTTAATAAACGAATCTGTCACTTTTCCTTCTTACTTTAAAGGAAATGGGACCACGCTTGAGTATTCATTTGGAGTAATCACAGATGCCCTCCTTCCTATTTTTTCAAAGCCACCTGTCTTGGAAGGTTTTCCCGAGTGTCCCTTCCTGGGGGTACATTATGCCTGCATTTGTCTTTCTGTGTTACCCCCAATGTGGCAGCCCATTTTGGCTTCATGGGCAGCTGCAACTTGGCAGTAGCTGCCGAAAAAGAGAATGGTGATTTAAAAGAATTCCCTGTTCCTCTTCCTACAGGGTTTGTTTAAATTGTGCAGGTCGAACAAAGGCCTGAAGCCTGTGCCTCTGCTTACTCCGTACCCAGCCGTTACTCTCCTATAACAGAGGTACAGTCCCCAGAGACGGTGCAGAGCTTACCCGTTCACACATTGGTTTGCTAAGGTTAGTCTGGTTCCTCAGCAGGCCCAGCTCAGTCTAGCCTTCCCTCTGCCCTGAAACACAATGTTCTCTGCATTATCTCGGCTTGGGTAAGATTCATGGAGCACTCACCAAGAACCTATCACAGACTGGGTGTTCTCACATACAATGGCTAATAGCCACACATCTTCTAAGGATTCATAGTGGGCATAACAGGATCAACCGTGCGTCTCTCCAACTTTAGGACTTATTGTTAGACCATTTTTGAACTGGACTTGGAAACTGTTTGTGTGACATATTTCATTTCCTGACTAATACGTTCTCGTTCTCTCTCTCTCTCTCTCTCTCTCTCTCTCTCTCTCTCTCTCTCTCTCTCTCTCTCTATTCCTTCCTTTTTCTTTTCTTTTTTCCCTTTCCTTTCCTCCTCCTCCTCCTCCTCCTCCTCCTCCTCCTCCTCCTCCTCCTCCTCCTCTTTCTTCTTCTTAACAGGGTTTCTTTACATAGTCCTGGCTGTTCTGGAACTCACTATGTAGATGAGGCTGACTTTGAACTCAGCCTGCCTCTGCCTCCACAGTGCTAGGATTAAAGGCCTGCGCCACATGCCTGGCTAACCAATACCTTTAATCATCTGCTTTATAAACTCCACTCCCAATTCCACAGCTCATCCTAAATCCTTGTTTTACTGACTCCCAGCTCCAGTGGCCACTTATTTCCTCTCAGTTCCAAACACCGCTTGTATCATGTGGCTCATCAATATACTGCAGATGATGGCTGTCTTGCCCAGACTTCTGGACACTGCAGATCCTACCTTCTCCAATCCCAGAACCTACGGGCATATTCTGCTCTTTCTTCCTCCTACATCTGGCCCAGGCCCATTTTATTCTCAGGCTGAGAAACTTCCTCTGTGCTTCCTCAGCTACTCTCTCTCTGTTTATGCCCATCATCAGCCAGTTGCCCTGTAGGAGGGCTGACTCCCCACCCCTGCCCCCTTCACCCATGGTCACAGAAGGGATCCACAAAAATGTTTCATTTGAATGTTTTCCAAATCAGCAGGAAAAAAAATGAAGACAATAAAAAGATTTTGTCTTCATGATATTGTGATCATGACAGAGTTTAATTTTGATAGAGACAAGGATCAGCCATGGCAAGAGTCATCTTACGTGGAGGTGATTCCTTCCCAGACACTCTCTACCATTCCTTCCTGGGTCCTATCCTTAGAAATGGCCCCAAGAGTGAAATATGAAGAAAGCAGACAAGAAAATGAACATCACGCCTGTAATCCCAGCACTCAGGAGGCAAAGGCAGGAAGATTTCTGAGAGGCTGCAAGCCAGCCTAGGCTACAGAGTGAGACCCCCAAAATCTTGTCTTGGAATATTTGGTTCAGCTATGTAGAGATGGGCTAAATTTGTTTATGGTACGGAATATTGCTCTAACTGTGTAAAGGCGTGTTACATTTGCTTGACAATGTAAGGGTGTGTGCTTAGTTATGTAAAGATGAGTTGCATTTGCTTCCCCTTGACTGCCTAAGGCACCTGATTGGTCTAATAAAAAACGGAATGGCCAATAGCTAGGCAGAGAGAGGGAGGGATAGATGGGGCTGGTAGGCCGAGAGGATAAATAGGAGAAATTTAGGCTTGAGAAAAGCAAAACAAGAGACAGGAGAAGAGAGGGACGTGCCTGGGGCCAGAAGCCAGGCAGCTGACAGCCAGCAGACAGGGGAAGCAGTGGAATCAAGATGTACAGAAAGAAAGAAAAAGGAAAAAGCCCGAGGCAAAGGTAGATAAAGAGAAACAGGTTAATGTAAGTTAAAAGAGCCAGCCAGCAGTGAGCCCAAACTAGGTCGAGCATTCAAATCTGTTAATAAGTCTCTGTGTCATGGTTTGGGAGCTGGTTGGTGGTCCAAAAGAAAAAGCCTGGGACACTTGTCCAACAAATCAAAGCAAACAAATACATAGCACCTAGAATGCACAAAGCCCTGGGTTTGATCTGCAGCAATGCACAAAACACCACAGTAGCTCACACCTGTAATCCCAGCCCTTGGAAGGGACAGGCATGAGGATCAGAAACTTAAGATCATCTTGGAAGTCAGGCTGGGTCACAAGATACTTTGTAACAAAACAAAACCACATACACTCCCTAACAGGCAAAAGGAGATGACGGAAAAGAGTGTGTACACCGGACAGATGTTGAGGAATTTTTCAGTCTTTACATTTTGAGGGGGGAAGGTCTATAAATCTTGATGTGTCCCTGAATAGATTGGGTCAGGAACATGATGTCAGGGTGACTGATGTTTGCGACGGTGGTGCAAGTGGAATGAACAGTAGCTTCCGTGGAACCCTGTTGGGCTGTCACTGCAGGATGACATTTCGAGAGGGGTGCTGTGTGCACCTGCCAGTGGGATATGGCTACTGACGAGATGAGCGAGCCAGAGGATGGCTCCAAACTAATAATCAACTGATACGCGACCAGCAAAACCGGCATTTTATCTAAGTCCCTTTTATTGCTTTCACAAAAAGCATACTTCCAAAGGACACGGCACCAAACTGAACAACTGCGACACTCCAGCACTGCCGATATGCAGGTTTTCATGCTGTGTCTCCTCCCTCCCCCTTCTTTCTTCCTCCCTCCCTCCCTCCTCTTCCATTTACCTTTCCCTTCCCTCTCTCTCTCCCTTCCTCTCTCTTATTCCTTAAGCCCTCTCACTCAGTCTGGAAGGTTGTTTGACAATTTTGGTGAAGAGGAGTGAAAAGATGACGTATTTGGAATAGTCGTTAATCTCTGCTCTTTACTCCTGACCTTTCTGGGCGTTTGTTTTCTATAAGGATCCCTATTTACCTATTTCAGGGTCACGAATCCAATTCCAACCTTCCAGTACATATCGATTAACATTAACAGAGTGCCCAAAGGGTGTGTGGCTATTTTCTAGGTGGTGTGAGGGAAACTGTCAATTGATTTCTCTCTCTCTTTTTTTAAAAAATATTTATTTATTTATTTATGTGCGTTGGTGTTTTTCCTGCATATATGTCTGTGTGAGGATGCATGATTCCCTGGAACTGGAGTTATAGACAGCTGTGAGCTGCCATGTGGGTGCTGGGAATTGAACCTGGGTCCTCTGGAAGAGCAGCCAATGCTGTTAATCCCTGGGCTGTCTCTCCAGTCCTTGACATTTCTCTTAACGGGCATTAAGTCATACATTTCCTACTGGGTCCCACAGAAAGTCGAGTATTTACCAGAAGTCAGTTGTATTGCTAACTCCCAACCAGCATGGCTGACTATATTTGGATAGGGAAGGTAAAACGGTCTGTGAAATAAGCAGGCTACGATGGCGGGATTAGACATTGTGAAGGGACTTGATTTCTTGTGCTAGGCATTTACTAATTGTGAAACAGACCTTACTTGCACGCTTGCCTAGAGCACAGGTTTCTAGTCTCAAAGACTGAACCAAAACAAAATATGTCTCCCAGAAACAACTGCAAAAAAAAAAAAAAAATGATGATTGGCTCTAAGGGAACAATTAACAAACAAATCTGCAAGCAAGCGGATCCACTCCAACCTACTTATCTTAGGGACTCTGGTGTGGAACTGAATACAAATGTCTCATTCAGCCTATGTAAGCGTTTGCATTTCTAAAACTGGGATGTTACCTGCTCAGCTCATCGGCTTCTTGTCGAAGGTTGGACGCATGGTCCACAGCTTCTTGCACTAAGTCATGACTGAGGTTACTTAGGTTGGATAGTTTTCCTTGCAGCTCGTTTTTGGCTCCATCTATTTCTGCATAGATTCCAGATGCATTCTAAAGGAAAACAAATTGACGAGTTTAGAGAAATGTACAGCAGTTTCTCCAGATAACAATGAAATCGATCATTTTCCTTCTTGTCAATTTCAGACCTGAATTACTGTAAGGAGGATTTGTGTACTCCTACACTTCACCCCCCTTCTCTATGGATTGCTTCCTCATCATTCAGACATGTTCAATTTCCTTTTGAAAACAAAAACTGAACACACAGCTTCTGTTACCCACACATCCTGTTAGTATTCCACCTTTCGATTCCCTTCTTAGCAAATCTCTCTGGGGGAATTTACTGGTAGGGAGCCTTGCTTTCCAGCATCTAATTTTAAACAAGCTGGCAAATATATAATACAGAGTCCAAGCATGTTGCCTTATATATCTGTGAGCTGAGATGAAAGCATACCTTCTGATCTCAGCCGACTGGTAACTGAAACTTAGTCCAAGAAGTACAGTTAGTCTACCTGGTCAGGCAGTGTGAGCGTCATGGGCCCTTGTGCCCGAAGAGTTTCCTTACAGAAGAACACAAGAAAGTGGGCCTTCTGCCCAAAGCTTCCATCCAAGAAGAGGGTAGAGCTGAACAGCTCCTGTACAAGACTTTTTCCTAAATTTATCAATAAAGAAAAAATTTTCCCTTCTCACAGGGCACAGGTGAGGAGAGGGTCTAGCAAGGTTTGCAGAGTGGCCAATATTTCCCTAGGAGCTGAGTCTGATAAAAATCAGTCTTCACCATCTTGCAGGAATGGTGATGATTTCCCTTCCCAGACTCAGCCCATTGCTTTTTCCATTGTAGCTCTGCTCTTGTCTGGTTTTTCTCTGCTTATTTAATATTTTTTCTCCACTAGATCTCATAGATCACCCTTGTCCAATGGGTTGTCTTAATGCTGTATATATATTTTTTCTGACCACTGTTCATGCTATTTCCTGGATCTGGAATAACTTGCCTCTCAGAACCTATTTGGGGTTCTACTCATCCCTCTGAATTCAGCTCAAATATTACTCCCATTCTGTAGCAATTCCTAACTGCTTGGGTGAGCTCATGTTTCCACAGGTCTGTTATCCATGCTACACTACTGTAATCATTATATATGGCCCTCACTACTGTAATCATTGCATGACTACTCACTCATGATGTTACAAACACCTACATGACATTACAAACTCTTACATGATATAACAAACTCTTTTTTTATTTAAAAAGCTGCATGCATATTTATTTTGCTTTCTGACTCTTTGCTTGTGCCTTCAACACTTTCACAACAATTTTCTGCTCCTCGATAAGGAAAGGCCGCTTGATCCTGTCTCGGACACACTTGTCACACAAGGAGCCGCCGTAGGCCCTGCTGACATGCTTCTTTGTCTTAGTCTCATAAGGACTTGGTCTGTCAGCATGAACCCCTCGAAGTCTGACTGGGCACACACCGCATGCAGATTTAGGTGCTTTTCCAACCTTCTTGGTATAAAGGTAAACGATCCTGTTGCCAGGGGTTCGAGACAGCCTAGTTTTGTTAGAGGCTATGTTGTAGGAAAGCCTACGTGGGTATGTCAGACGCTGGACCATTCTGAGCACCCTCACGGAAGCCGCAGCACTGTCCCCCAAGTCGTCCCACCCGCCTGACTCCTCTGATGGCTGCGGGTTGTAAACAGGGCAAACACGGAGCAGAAGCAACGTCCCAGGAAGAGCGATATAACAAACTCTTAAGAATCAGGAACTGAGTTGAACTGCGTTTTATTTCTCTAGACTGGAGCACAGTTTCTAACACATGAGATTTATTTCTTAGAGATTATATTAGGCCTTTAGCCATTTGGCTGGTCACATTGGTTTGAATTATATAAACAGAAAAATATCACAGGCAGTCCATCTTTCCTCATTATCTCATTATTATTTTAACAAATGTCCACTGTGTGCCCAGTGCATGCCCAGCACTCCCGGAGAGGAGAACAGTTGTTGTTTTCAAGGCCGCAGATGAGGGATGGCACGGACAGTTAGCAATGATCACATAAGTGGACAAGGGCGGGGGGTACAGACAGCAATGATAACATACGTGGACAAGGGTGGGGGGCACGGGCAGTTAGTGATGATCACATAAGTGGGTGAGCTAATTGTAAAAAGCAAAAGATATTTTGAACAAAATGTACATGTAGCATGGGGTGCATAGTGGTTGGGGGTACAGGGACCTCTTGGATTAAACTGTCACAAAGATATGAGGTCATTTGATGATCTAGGGGCAATAGGTGAGGAGACCTTGAAGGAGGACTCTAATTGACATTTGTGAAAGTGAGTTTGCCGAGCTGCTGAGTAGCCAGTGAGGAGCAGAACGTTAAAGTACCAGGTCAGACAGGTAGGTGAGCCAGGTCACGTGGTGCCTCCTGGACATGGTTGGAGAAACCATATTTTGATTATGCTTTAATATGACTTTTCTTCTAATGGTTTGGGGATGTGTCTAGGAGGGTCATGGTGTGGCTAACACATCTGTTAGCAGCCTTCTCCATCACTTCACAAGGGGCACCAGGTTGTTAGAAACATAGGGCAGCAGCAGAGATGAGAAAGTGGCAGGAAGCTAGGGTTCACACACAGCCAGTCCGTCTTGGTAAAATGTCACCCGAAGAAAGGAGAACTCAGGAATGACTTGGGAATTTGGACATGAACTGGTGGGAGCTGCCCTTTACTGAGATGGGGAAGGGGGAGGAAGTAGCTCTTATTCAGAATACTTGAGGTTTGGTGTGCTTATTTATTATACAGTAGATGAAACTTGAGATTTTGTAACACGGAACCCTGCCTTCCGAATTGTCTACAAAGGTTTGGGCAGTTGGGTCAGACATGCACTGTAAATGGAGTCGTCTGCATAACTATTCTTTATGGGAGCCAATGACTCAGCTAGGAGAGACTAGGGTAAAAAGGGGGGCTTCAAACCGAGCTAAGCCACTCACTCTACAGAGCAGAGACCAGTACACCTCAGACCCAGGTCCAGCTCAAAACCTTTTGACACAGCCTGAGCTAAGAATATATCTCTCACATTTGAAGGGTTGTTTAACAATAGCAACCATAGGAAAGGGCAGAAGCAGTATGTGGTCTGCACTGATGTAGTTACCATACAGAGGATGCAGAGAGCTGCATCAGTGGAGAGTCCTGGGATCCCATGCAGACTGGGTAGAGCTAGTAGACAGTGGGGGCTGGAGGGCAAAACAGCTGTGACTTGAGACATCATTTTTCTATGATGCTGAATAGAGTAATGGGGCAAAGATTAGGAGGGACTTCAAGGTTTTTTGTTTTTGCCAGCAATAGCTTTTTCAAAGGGCACATCTCTCTCTCCTTCCCTTTTTCCCTCCCTTCCTCCTCCACTCCCCCCCACCGCCCCCGTCTCTTTCTCTGTGTTTAAAAGATAGGAGATACCAGAGCAAGAAGAGATCCAACAAAGCATAAGAACTAGGAGACTGGAGAACAAAAGCCCTGCAACCATGTGTCCAGGGGAGGGGAGGGCAGGGTTCCATGTGTCCAGGGTAGGGGAGGACAGGGTTCCATGTGTCCAGTGCCTACAGGCTTTGCCTTTTACTCTTCTCTCCCTTGCTAAAAGCAGTTAGATTACATTCCTAAAGCTAACCCTCAAGGTCCATGCCACTGACTCATTCCTGAGACAAAACACACCATGGCCCAAGAATCAAAATTCATTACTTGGTTAATGTGTCCAATCAGGAATTACTGGCTCACCCTAGCGCAGATTCTCCATTTTTCTCCTTAAACAGCCTGGTCCTACCAGCTTGGAGCTTGCTGCTGACTGCTGCTGCTGCTGCTGCTGCTGCTGCTGTTGCAGTTGCAGTCCGGTGCCCCTCCCCCCAAGGAGGCTAATAAACCTTTGTGCGGAGAATTTAGTGTCTGGGTTTGTTCTGTATTGGCTCTCAGGGGCAACCTCCCTTACAGACAGGTTTCTTACAAAGCACATTTAGCTGCTTGGGAACAGCTATGATACTGGGGACCCAGGGTTAGAATCTGTACGCAAATAAACAGGAACAGGTATACCTGGAAGTTCAAGGTATTTTCCAGGAATAATTAGATTGATAATTTCAGTTGGTTAAGAAGAAAAGAAAGGAGGCAGAGGTACAGGATAAATGAGGGGGGTTGATGTGGTTGGAGAATTGTTGGCCTGGGTGTTCTAGATTAAGTGAGATAAGAGAACAAAGTGGTCAAGACCATGCTAGGGAAACCCACAGCTGACCTGAACAAATGGGAGCTCATGGACCCCAGTCTGACAGTTGGGGAACCAACATAGGACCGAACCAGGCCCCCTGAAAGTGGTGTCAGTTAGGAGGCCTGGGCAGTCTATAGGGCCTCTAGCGGTGGAACCAGCGTTTGTTACTAGTGCACAAACAGACTTGGTGGAAGGGGGGACAGCCTAGATACACGGGGGAGGGCCTAGGCCCTGGCCCAAATGACTTGACAGACTTTGGTGATCCCTCATGGAAGGCCTCACCCTCCCTGGGGAGTGGATGGGGGATGGGATGGGGAGGTCGGTGGGGGGGCATACTGCTTCTAATTTAAATTATATATAATATATATAATATATATGTTATATATATATATATATATATATATATATATATATATATATATAGAGAGAGAGAGAGAGAGAGAGAGTTGAGCAAGGGAGGGTTTGAGCTGGATTTAGGAGAAGGTAAGCTCCTGGATAGTGAAGATCTGGGTGTAGCCCTACAAGGGACAATAGTAGTGGTCTGGAGGAAAAGACTGGAGAGAGTGGGTGGGCTCATCCTCATGGATTTTGACATCATTAGGAGTAGTGATGGGAGCTAGGTTGGAGAAGGTAGGGACTTAGGGACTTAAGTAGCTGAAGAAGAATGAGATTGTCTTAGTCTGATGTCCTTCACAGGTTAAAAAAAAAGCAAGACCAAAAAATAAAAACAAAAACAGCCCTCCCCCAACAAGTACAGTCATTGATTTCAAGATAGTATCATTCATTGCAATTCATTGGAAATTTTCTATTTAAAAACGCATGCCTTCTTATAGAGTTTTGAATGATGGCTTTAAAAAAAATCAGTCTTTAGGTTGGCATACAAAGTAATTGGCTCAACTATGGCATTTTCACACATATTTGCTGCTAGATTTTCTTTGTATTTATTGTCCTCCCCTGCTGCCCTCCTCTGTGATCTTGTCTGTATCTGGCTGGTTCCTTCCTTCCCCCAGATGGTCTTCCATTCCTCAGTCCTATTACACGCATTCCCCCAGAGATTTCATTTCCTCCACCTTAAGATCTCCTCCTCTCTTCTCATAATCCCCTTTCCACATGTACATAAACACACATACATATAATTGTAAATCTGGGTTCCACAAATAAGAGAAAACATCTGGTATTTGTCTTTCTGAGTCGGGATTATTCCATTTAATACAGTAGTCTCTAGTTCTAGACATTCTCTTGCAAACATCACAATCTCATTTTTCTTTATTTCTTTATCTAGTCAACTATTGATGGACATCTAGGTTAGTTTCATTTCTTATCTATTATGAATAATTCAGAATGGGCAAGGATCTCTGGGCTATGTTGACTTAGGATATAAGTGAATATACCAAACAGTGGTATAGCTGGGTCATATGGTAGTTCTACTCCACAGTGACTGCACAAGGTTACATTCCCAACTGGCAGTGCATAAAGGTTCATCTTTCCTTACATCTGACCTGCATTTGTTTTCTTAATTATAGCTATTTTAATCGGCATGAATGGATTCTCAAAGTGGCTTTAATTTGCACTCCCTGATAGTAAAGAACATTGAACACTCTTTCCAAGTATGTATTAGCTGTGCGTATTTCTTCTTTTGAGGATTGTCTATTCCGTTCATTAGTTTATTTACTGATTGTATGATTTGGCTTGTTAAATAACTTTCTAGGTAGAGTGAATAGGATGGAACTACACCAGTACTTTTAGTAGATTTTACTGTGACCATATCTCCATATCTATACCATCAGAGCTGCTAGCCGCATGTAGCTCTTGAGGATATGAAATGGAGTTGAATTTCTGACTTTATGAAATTGAAATTTAAGTAGCTGTGTGTGTTAGAAGCTACTGTGCAATAAAAGAAACTAGAGATTCCCATTACTTGATATTATTTTACAATCCTACTAACTTGAATTCAGTTTGATTACTCTGACACTGAACTGCTGTTCAGAATTGCTATAAAGGCCAGACTGAGCAATCCAGGTATGTGCTTACCTTTATTATCTCATCAAGTTCCTCAAGAGTCAGCTGAGGTATCATCAGAGAGTCTGCAGACATGCTCAGAGAGGCGCTTACAATTTCTATCTGTTCCTTCACTCTCTCTTGTTGTTTCTGAGGGAAGGAAAAACAAAGGATAGAGAATGTGATTGTATACCATATAAATAAAGTGAGGGACAAAAACTATACAATCCTATCATTGGATGTAGAAAAGGCCTTTGACAAAATCCAACATCCATTCATGATAAAAGTCCTGGAGAGATTAGGGCTACAAGGGACATATCTCAACTAATAAAGGCACTTATAGCAAGCCAATATAAACTTAAATGGAAGCTCAAAGTAATTCCATTAAAATCAGGAACAAGATAAGGTTGTCCAATCTCTCCATACGTCATTAATATGGTACTTGAAGTCTTAGTTAGAGCAATAAGAACTGAAGGAGATTAAGGGGATAAAAAATGGAAAGAAAGAAGTCAAAGTATCTTTATTTGCAGATGATCTGATAGTATACACAAATGACCCTAAAAATTCCACTGGGATACTCCTACAGCTAATAAGCACCTTTAGCAAAGTAGCTGGATAAAAAATTAACTCACAAAAATCAATAGCTCTCCTATATATAAACGATAAATAGGCTGAGAATGAAATCAGGGAAACAACATCTTTCACAATAACCTCAAATAATATAAAATATCTTGCAGTAACTCTAACCAAACAAGTGAATGACTTGTATGACAAAAACTTTAAGAAACTGAAGAAAGAAATTGAAGAAGATAAAAATGGAAGGATCGTTCATGCTCATGAATCAGTAAGATTAATAAAGCAAAAATAACCATCCTACCAAAAGCAATTTACAGATTCAATGCAATCCCCATCAAATTCCAACACAATTCTTCACAGGTCTTAAAGTACAATTTTCAGCTTTATATAGAAACACATAGACACAGATGCACACAAACACACACACACACACACACACATACACACACACACACACCCACCCTTCCGATAGTTAAAACCATATCGAATAACAAAAGAATTGCTGTATCAACATTCCTGACCTCAGATTGTACTACAGAGCAATAAAAATGGAGAGTGGCTGGAATGGGAGGATCACGTGATCACGTGGGACAGGGAAAGATGAGGGGGATGAGGGAAAGAATATAGGCAGAGACAGCTAAAAGAAAGAACAATATGAGGGGGAAGCATAGAAACCTAACATGGTAGCCTATTCCTAACACACACACACACACACACACACACACACACACACACACACACACACACACGCACGCACGCACATGATCTAAATGAAACTGCCAAGTAATGAGGGGGCAGAGTTACAACTGGACATCTCTTGTCACCAAATGAAGCTTCCAGTATCAGGAATGGATTACATTTAATTGAATTGTAGGCCAAAGGGGCCCCATGAAAACCCCCAAACAACCCACGTTGTTGCCAAGACTATAGGTGGCTTCCACAAACTGATTGGAAGGTCCTGTTGCTGAACACAAAACCCACATGACTCATCAAACATGGAGAAATGTGCACATAGAGCCCTGACCCCAGATGGTAGCATCTTTGGTACAGGAAAGTACTCTGCACACTACCAAAAGAGAAACACAAACACCAACCTAGCCACAAAACCTGTGGTCTACAATGGTACCCTGCCTTAAAGATTTTCTAGTGCAACAATGGTACAAAGCTTGTGGGAATAATCAATATATGACTTGACTTAAGGTTCACCCTATGAAATGAAACCCCATATTTTATAGTGCTTGGGTGATCAAAAACCTAAGGAAAGACAGCCAGGGACTTAAGGAAAACAAAAACTACTGTTCTACTAAAAGAACATAGCAATAAAAATGACTTCTAATAACCGTCTGCTGATGGGGGATGTCCTTCTGTATATATGTTTTTCTTATTGGTTGATGAATACAACACAGTTTGGCCAATAGAGGCAGGAAGATAGGTGGTTCTAGGAGATGAGGAGAATTCTGAGAAAGGTAGGCAGAGAGAGACCCAGGAGAGACGCCATGTAGAGACTGGGAGGATAGGATGAGTCAGGCGTTCTCTGGTAAGATAAGGCCATGTAGAAATACATAGATTAGTAGTTATGGGTTAATAATTAAAACAGAGCTAGCCAATAAGAAGCCCTAGCTATTGGCCAATAGTTTTATAATTAAAATAGCATCCATGTGTTTATTTAGGGCTGAAGGGTGGCGGGACCTGGAGGGACAAGAAACTTCCATCTACAGTCTGCTATACTCATAGATCAGTGACTTGATCAGCCATCATCAGAGATGCTTCCTCCTGCAGCAGATGGGAACAGATGTGGAAACACACAGCCAGGCATGATGCAAAGAGAGAGAATACTCAGTCCTAAATAAGATGTTTCTATCAAATACCTCCCTGACAGGACTCAGGGAGTCCTATGGAGGAGGAGGGAGACAGAGTGTAAGACCCAGATGGGATGGAGGACACCAAAGAAACAAGGCCCTCTAAACAAACGTGCTCTGCCCACACACGAATTCATAGAGACTTAGGTAGCACTGGGGAAACAATTTACTCTTAAGGGTAGGTTTTATGCCAAGCAGTAAGTAGATGGCCAGCAGAAAACAAACTCCATGACATTTTTAGAGGTTCCTTGTCTCATAATGTTATACCAGGGTATTTCCTTTTTTTAAATACTTCAAACTTATTTTTTATTTTCATCTATATCTATATCTCTATATCTTTTACCCTAGAGATTCTTTGTGCATACATATTTTTCCAGTTTAGTGGTTTTATGGGGTTCCTGAGTATGTGAATAAGTGGGTTTCTGCATCTATATCTTTTCCTTCTGTTGGTTTTTTTTGTTCTATTCTGATGTGTTAGTTTTTGTTTTATTATATCTTCTTTTATTTTATTATTATCCCTGAGAAGCCTGCTTGTTTTCTAACTGGAGACAGAAAGGGGGGAACTGTGAGGAATAGAAGGAGGGGAAATTGTAATCAGGATATATTATGTGAGGAAAAACATCTATTTTCAACTACTAAAGACAAGTATGGGGCCTCCACTTGCACTTCCAGGACAGAAGCAGTGAGATGGCTTGTCAGCCACTGGAGAGGAGTCCAGGGAAGCAGGGATGGAGGTCTGGCTAATGCTAACTGCCTAATTAGGAAGAGAAAGAAGCAGGATGGGCTATGTATGCTGTGTGCTGTGCTGTTCTCTTCCTAAAATTTTGCTCACATTGTTCCTTTGTACTTAGTAGAAGGATTTGCTTAACTAAGTTAAATGAGGCCTATCATCTGTCTGAAATCACCGAAATGCCAAACTCCTGGTATCCACATCCAGGGGAGGTTTTTTGTGCATAAGAAACATTTAATTAAGAGCTAGACTGGCATTTATTTACTTTTAGAACTGGAGTCACTTCACATAGGCGACACTGTTCATTTACTGCTCATGACAAGGCCCTGACACACATCAGCATTTAGCAAACTCCAGCAAAGCAGCTGGTCATTCCTATGTATATACATTGGTTTCCAGTCAATCATGCGTCACTCTTGTTGGCTATGGCAATTTCAGAGCCCTAAAAATAAAGTCAGTGGAGAGCTGAGCATGTTGTTAACTCACATTATACTGGAATGTGTTCTCTAGTAAAGGTCTATGCAGAAGATAAAACACTTGCTGAGATCCACAGCTCACAGCTGGAAAAGAGAACCTATGTGGTTTGCTGTTAGTGTATATCAACGTGGATCAAAACCTTACTTCTATGGCTAATGGAACAATTATCCTAAGGGCTGTCACTTGCCCTTGTCTGGCAAGGGATGGTCTAGGTTGATAATCCTTCCTTTTCAAGACTTTTGGTATTGAACAGTTTGGGCATCTTCATTAATGAGCCTCTAGAACTGTTAGATGTGTCACAGTGATACTCTGGTCTTGCATGATTTTCATCACATTTTTACTTTGTGTGCGTTGCCTTACAACCTATTGCACATTTATTAGTGAGTCATGGTGAACATCATTTGAAAATCTCCACCCAAAAGGAAGCTATGTTCTTCACATGGCACAGGGGACCCTCTTGGATCGGTCCCATCAGCTTCCTTAGCCTTGACCCACATTGTTCCTTGGCACATGCGTTCAGTTCAGGCAGTCCCTGCCTACCCAGAAGGCAGGCCTTGTTTGCTCTTCACCTGGCTACCTTAGTCAATCATTACTTCTTCCTGCAGAGGCTGACCATCCAGTCCAATCCCATATCGCCAGGTACATAGCTGTGTTTCTCTGTTGTGGTCATCTGTGAATGGATCAACCTACCTCTAAACTAGAAGCTCCATGATATCGTTGAATAATGTGTTCTTCATCTTTGAGCCCTAAACCACCTGTCATAATTCTCGGCACAAATTAACATATCAGTAAACATTTGTTAATTTAATGGAAATATTTTTGTACTTTCCCGTTGTGAGCTGCTATGATTTTTTTAAAATTATGCCCAAGTTTATTGAAGATGTATTGTAGATGTATTATAAGTAATAAGTGATGCTTTTGTCTGTGGATTTAAATGCACACCTACAACCTGCTCTATAACCAAGAAAGGACAATTCTAAGCACTCATGTAAGACAGGAATATAAACATCCTTTTATTTGGTTTTCTTTAAAAAAGGTTGTCATAAACCTCCAAAATTATTTTATAGCCCACTGAATGGGTCACAGTGACTATCTTCAAACGATACTTGGTGCTATATTGACATGTTTATTGTACACCATAAGCATACATTCACTCAACAAAGAAATGCCACCCTAGGCATTATTATTCTAAAAAAAGAAAAGAAAGAACAACAACAAAAACTCTACTGAATAGAGTTTGTTCCCATTAGAAAAATGGTGGTGAGTGTAATTTATTTTTATTTAGGGGGAAAATGATGACTGCAAATCACATCAGTGCACCATTGAGTTGATGTTCCATTGAGTTGATGTTATCTCCCATAAAATATGTAACTGAACTGATGAATTTAGTCCTGGTTACTTCTGTTTGTCTACATTGTTTTCTTTAGTCTAAGTTTTAGAAACATGTCCAGGTTTACTGGTGCCATCCCTTTGGAGGACGGCTCTTCAATGGTGGTGGTTGGGAGTATGAGTGTGGCTTAGAGTGGACACATGGCCAGTACCTCCCAGCCCTGCAAGTGTGGGCATCAGAGGAAGACAGGCTGAGGAAGCTATGGTGATGCTCTTAATTTTCCTCACCTTTTTATGTTTGTATGCTTTTAGCTTGAGCCCAACTCCATCCTGCTATAGCTGTTGCCAGTGGCTTGTGAAATTTGCTTATTGTGTCTTTCCAAAAACTATCCCTTTCTAAAATCTGCACATATTCATAATACATGGTTCTGGGCAGTTGGATGTTTAATGAATAGTCCTTTTCCTTCTTGAGAAAGCCATGTAGCCACATGTAGGGGTGCAAGCAATGCCACATCCTCATTCTTCCTCAAGCATAGACTAAACATTTATCACCATTAACGTAATTTTAGGCACAGATATGGCGGTAACTTACAACAGCAGAAAAGCAATATATCAATATTTAAATTTTTAAAAATGTCAACTGCTTTTTCTTGGCATAAGTTCAGATAGTTCGTGCCTAACATGCATTTTCAGTTGCTGCCCACTGTACCTCGTGGTCCCGCTGCTTGGAGGTGATGGCTCTGTTCATGTCTTCTGCATCCCTGACATGGTCAAGGGCCTGGTTAAGTGATTCCTGGATGTCTGACAGCTTAGCATTGTAGTCGTCCAGCTGTTCCAATACCACGGGGAACAAAGAACGGGTGTCATTGTGAAGCCGCTGCCAGCTCTCAGTCTGGGTCAGCACTGAGGAGAAATGGAGACACATTTAGTCTGTGCTTCTCCTGCATTTAGCAAAGTAGACAAAAATCCAGGCCTGTTTCCTTCAGTGATTGAGGCTGGAGACAGGAGTAGGCCAATAGTTTACATTTGGTATGAGATGCTTTTCTGTTGGATTTAGAGCTTCAGACACATCCATTGAAGGAAGGGTTTGGTTTGTTTTTCCATGAGAGTTATACTTCATGTAGAAATTAGGCTGCTACACTTTCCTGCTTGTTACCCAGAACATCTGTAGTTTTACCTTATAAAGGGAAACCCGGTACACTACAGAAAAGAACCACCATTTTCTAGTTAGGGACAGAACAAACAGCTCTGTTGGTTATAACTACTCACTCTTACCAAGTTTTCCTGCGGTTTCCAGTTAGCTCCTTAGGTCAAACTCAGGTTGAGATTTTGGGTGAGATAAAGATGAAATAGCAATAATACAATATCCTTAAAGTCTCTTTTCACGCATGCTTTATTCTTGGCTTATAGGCACATTGGTTGATTAGGTGCCATGATTCTTCTGTCCCAATCCGTGTCTGTTCTCCCCCACTTGGCCCAGGGAAGGCCAGTCTGTCCTTTTGAGGCTTCCCTTCCCCACAGGCCCTGGCTCAGTAAAGAAAGTGCTTGAAATACATTCATTTATTTCGCGAGACAGACAGAAGTAATCCGTCTCCTTTCCATGGGGCAGTATGGTTAAATTTCAAAACAGTCAAGGAGCTTGGAGACATCTGGCTACAATACTGGAGTTCCAGCTGGCTGAATGGCCTGGGATTCTCCTGTTGGCCTCCCTGATGCTATTTATCTCTCACCACAATAAACCTTTATGCCAATAACCTTCTCCTCTGGTATCCATAGCAATTGTCAGCAGAGGTTGTTAGAGTGACATCCGTGGACGATGACTTATGTCTTTTAACTTTTAATGTTTCATTGATTCCCTGGCAATCTAGTGAATTCCTGGGCCCCATCTTAAAATAGACTTTTGAGTGTTTAAGATAAAATTTAAAAAATTTAAAAGTGACTAGAATAAAAGTAAAAAATAGCTAATATATTAAATCAAACCAACAACTTTTTATCTATATTAATTTACCAATTGATCTTTATTAGTGTATTGAGATAGGATCTAGTGATAGATGTATTAACTATAATTCTGAGGTACTGATGAAAGTATTAAGAAATATCAGCAACAGCTGAAATCTGATCTGAAAATCTATAATTTCCTTTATCAAATGTATAGATCCTTTGCAATCTTTCTTATCAATCCTACCACTGAATTCAGGTTGGCCTTGACCAATAGGACAAATACGATATGACTGAGTTCCAAGTCTAGGCTTGAAGAGTCCTTGGATTTTCTATTTTTTCCCTCTCAGAAGGCTCCCTGCCATGTCAACAAGCCTGGGATAGTCTCCATGAGACAAAGACTCTACATGGAGGGAGAGGTCTAACTTGCCTAGCTAGTCCCAGACACATGAGTGAATTTTCCCTATGCCACATAGAATAGAGCTAAGTATGCAAGTTGCATTTAGCCTGAATAACTACCCTGTGAAATTAGAATCAAATAAATAGTTATGTTTTAAAATAAATACACTTGGGGTATATTGGTAGACAATGATGAGCTATATGGTGACCAAGTCAGAGGTCCAATAACACTACTTCACGTGTTTTAGTGTTTACACTTATTATTAATGTCATGTCAAGTTTCTGTTGGAGGTTAAAGGTTATAAAAAAATCAGGGATATCAGAATTTCTATAAAATTTCTCTCACTATAGACTTGGGAATTTAATCTTCCTTTCCTTATTTTTATTTTTTTCCTCCACCAATTTTTAAGTCCCTATTCTTTCTCCGAGGTAGTAAAGGTTATATACATTCTGGACAGAATCTCTGAAATTTCACAAATTCTCAAAGTTGGGCCTGGACCTAAAACTCTTGATCAAAAGGTCAAGTTTCCATGAAAGAGTCCCTGATGCTATGTATAAATTCTACATAGCTCTGAATATTGAGAGTGAGTTGTTTGACCAAATGTCACCCTCTGGCCTGTTGTCCTTTTTTCCTGATCCCACAGAGAAGGAAGAAGACATATGCTGTGCTGGCCTGGAATGGTAGACACATACATTCCTGGGCCTCATCTGCCTCCTCATCCACGAGCTCCCGCTGGGTGAGGAATGGTTGCCGGCTTCGGATCTCCTCCAGCATTTTCTGGGCCAACACCAACTTCTGAGCAATTTCCTCTGGGCCAAGTTCCTGATTCTCTCCGTAATAGAGCATCTTGCTGTTGATCTCTGAGGAGAAGAACACCGTGAGACAGGAGCAGGGCAGAGATGTGCAGGGCTGCTCAGTCAGATAGCAAAGCTCAGGACTGACCTTGCAATGGAAAGAGAGCCTCATTTCCAGGTTGTGCTGTGAGTGTTGGTGTCAGCATGGGAGCTCATCATGAGGGGAGAAAGGTACACCTGAGGAAGCCATTCTGGTCCTATGAGGTGTGTTCAGAGTGGGAATGGGCTGCTCCAGAGCCTGCCTGACTCCTGTGCTCATCTGGTACGCATGCTGACTAGAACACTAGCATTTAAGGCACAATAATCTAAGGGCTTTGTTCAATACTTCATAGAAATACTTGACTTGGGAAAAATGCTTGGCAGTGTCTCCTGTCACTTGTAGCATGCAATGGTGAGATTAATTGCATTTTAGTCATCAACAATTTAACAAAACAAACCTCTAAGCCAAAATGAGAGTGTATTTGTAATTGTCCAAATGAGACTTTTAGATTGTTTTTTGCAGACAAGCTAGTAACAGGATTAAAGAAAATATTGCGTGATAGTTTTGTATATATATATATATATACACACACATATCATGATTTTCTATTTGCCTTCTGTGGTGTGTATAGGGCATTTGACATTGAGTCTTTTTGCCCTACATATAATCTAGGCTGAAGGATTTTAGAACCAAGGGGACCACTGGAGCACATGGGGATTAGGTAATGTGCCTAAACACCGGCATGAAACAGTTCTTTGACGTCCTCATTCCTACTCCATACGGTCAGAGGAAGGTTGTATAGCTCCCTTGTTTCCTGGCAGCTCTGGGAGGAAGTGTTTTATCTTCCTGGCATAATGAAATCGTGTGTCTGTGGTTCACTGTGATCTATGTGGTTGGCCAGATAAGATGGGTAAAGAAGCAGCAGTGTCACATAAATCACACCAGGATGAGGAGCTGTATTTTATGTGGGCAATAGCTTGAAGGTCACCAGCAGCTATTTTAGAGCTGGTTGGGAATGAGAAATGACGCACTATTGGTGCTGTGTAGCGCTCCTGAATTCTGAAAGAAGGGAGATAAATGGTAATAGATGGTTTTAATGCTCCAAACATCACTGTTAGTGTTATAGGGAGATCAATATATGCTAAGTTCCCCCAAACGCCATGTATCAAAGTATTACAAACTCACTTTTCAAAGTGAATCTTGGTTTTCACATTTTCAAAGATAAATAATAGAGTCCTTGAAATAAACGCAATGTAAAACATTAAATAAATCAAACACACCATTCTCCCTCAAGTTCTGGTAGTGGCAAGGCTGAATTGTTTGGCATAGTGATGCAAATTCTGCTCAGTTTCAGGATGTTTTGTTTAAGCTATGTCTGGAGTAGATTAGCAAAAAATAAATGCAGACAATAACACTGTGCCTTTGATCCTTGGAGACTATTCATACATTATTTTAAGGAGATGAAAAACGGAAAAAAGTTACTGTTTCCCACTTCCTTTTCTTTTGTATTTTTTTCCTCATCCTTTCCCATGACCAAAGGTCAAGTTGGATGGTTTGGATTCTTTTCGAATGAAACATATTATGACCAAAGTCTGGGTTACTAAATAGCAAAGGCGAATTACTTCCTCTGACTGGTTTAGAAGGGTCTTGAATTTATCTGCTGCCCAATGGGGGCATTTACTTCTTAATTGGATGAATATTAGGGCGTTGGCTATTCTAGGTTCATTCTCACTGTTTGAACAAATCAATAGAGCTATGCTTTAGGAAAAGAATATTTTATTGGTAGATGCTAGGGAGCTAGGGAGGATGGCAGCGAAAAGTCTGAAATGTGTGTCATTTGTTTCCACTGGTTTTACAGGCATCCAAGGAAATGAAGCAAAGTATTAATCTGGGCTTTATCTGTCCCTCAGCCTAGACTATGCTCCCACTACCTCAGTATAAAGATATGAATCTCCCACTGTGGGTCCCACTACTGTCATTGTGCCCTGAGATGCATTCGGTGTTGTCATCCAACTCAATATATAGCACAATAAAAACCATGGAAACAAACAGTAGATCTGAGCTGACTCTAACCTGAGGAGTCTCTCTTTACCCTAGAACAAATGTGGTCTTTTTCAGTTGTGCAATTACAGGCAGCTTTCACGGCACCGCTAAGATAGTCTTCACGACGCAGCCTGCACTTAGTAAAAAGCAGAGCACAGATGAATTAATCGCCAGCAGGGCGGGTAGACTCTGCCACAGTGCTTGAGGGAAAGGAATCACTCACAGACCCTGCTCCCTTTCCTTTTGGGTCACCAACACGAGTGACTCATCTGCCTGGTCCTTGAGGAAGAGCACCACAGAAACAACAAGTGACTATCTGGTTTACCACCTTCACTGCACGCCATTCAACCCTCATTTTTTTTTTTGAGGTAGAGTTTCATTGTGTAGCCCAGACTAGCCTGGAACTCACTCTATAGACCAGGCTGGTCTTCAACTCACAGAGATACACCTATCTCTGCCTCCCAAGTCCTGGGACTAACGGCGTGTGCCACCCTGCCTGACATGGTATATTAATATTCTGAGGACATATTTGGGGGCTGTAAATAATTGAAAAAAAAGTGTGACTCCTACTAAACTCATTCATTTTAAAGACACCACATTCCCTCAATAGAAATGCATCATGGCATTAAGCTTAAGGGATTTTTACATATTTATTCTTGTGCATTAACAGATAATAAATAGAAATGAGTGCTCAGAAATCTCAATGAACAAAATTGCCATGCTGAGTGTGTGTAAGCTAAAACCTGCCACACTTTGAACAACATGCTCTTGCACATAGCAATCATTGACAATAGGCATTCTTTCGCTGTCACTAAGACATTGTATGTCCCTTGACATGAAGTTAAATGGAAGAGAAGATAATTTACCTTGGATTTTGTCTCTCATGTTGTGGGCTTGTTCTACAAGTTGAGTTGCTTGGTCAATTGTATCCATGCTTTCCTTCTGAAGCACTTTCCCCTTTCTTGAGGCTTGACTTCCCTACAAATTATATAAAGCACATTAGATTTATGTCATATATATACCTGAGGGTGGGTTGCCATAATGTATACATTTGACAAACAAACTTTCCCAGTGTGTGCAAGTTCTATGACATTCTGAATGGTCCCAGGAGTCATACAAGAAGATTGGGTAATGACTATTTTTAGGATCCTGGAATGCTGTTAAAATCAGACACAATATGGCTCTGTGGCACAATGGACAGCATATTGGACTTCTAAAATCAGACACAATACCAAGGCCATAAATCACGGTTCAGTTCAAACCAACCACCTATCACACATGTCTTATCCTTGTAATTGCTACTGTAGATTAAGATGCCAGACTAGGATGTGACTCGTGTCTGCGGATCACTTTGACGTTGTTCTGGTTGAAGGGTTTAAACTTCAGAGAGGAAATCATCTAGAAGGAGGACAGATCTTGAAATGCTCCTACCAGGTGGTCCAACCACTGCTGAAACGGAATCGCCACAGGGATTTACAGGATTATAGTCACTGGGCTAACTGCTGTCTTTAGAGCTTCATCATCCAGTTTCCCTTCAACATCGATGGCCCTTGTGTGCAAATAGCTGCTCAGGCAGATTTGGCACAGAGTAAATGGAACTTATTTCCCCTAGGGGCTGACTCCACTCAGTGGGTGCCTCTATTTCAGAGCTCCCATAAAGTATCTGTCACCATTAAATCCCATCTGCTCTGTGGCTTTAGAAGTGTGTGTGTGTGTGTGTGTGTGTGTGTGTGTGTGCGCGCGTGTGCATTTCTGTATATAGTAAAGGGCAGGAGATGACCTAAAGACTTGCACACAGGTCAAGGTCAGGACATTACTCCCATTGCATGGAGGATGTACCCTTCCTTTTGGCATTAGATGACAGATTGACAGTTATTGTGGCTAGGAGGGGCGGTTAGTTCTTCAGCCTGTATTTAAGAGGTATCTGCTTGCCTTTTCTGGTGCTTTCTTGGTTCATCTCTGTGCTAAAAGGCAATAATGATCCCATGAACGGCAGACTGAAGCCACATGAATGGAGCACTGAGAGGCTACTGAGCAGGTTCTCCAGACTAGGGAAGGGATTGTCCCAAGCCTCCCGTCTGTCATGAACTTCTACCCAGGGGACAGTGGCATGATATCAGCAGTGTTTTCAGCCTTTCTAGGACAAACCAAGCAAATGTCACTCTATGATGGTTAAGAAAGAAGATGCAAAAATATTTGTGTGCGTGCATGCGTGTGTGAGCGTGTGCGTGTATGTGTGCATGTGTGTGTGTGTGTGTTTTGGGGGCTTTTGCTTGTATTTCTTTATTTGGTTGTTTGCTTTTGCAGAGATAGGAAAAAGGAATGTAAAGTTTTGAAATGGGGAGATTTGGGAGGAATTGGGACAGAGGAAAAACATGACCAAATATATTGATTTTTTTTAAATTAAAAAAGAATAATGAATGCTAGGGGCTGTACCCTGAGAAGCCAATGCTAGATAAGCTAGCCATTTTATACTTCAGAGTATACTTACTCAGATATATTGTGTATGTCAATCAGTTGATATGACCTCTTCATGTAACCAAAAGATGTCATAGTCAAAAGATGGAAGAAACTGCTTCCAAAACTAAACAGCCTTTCATTCTCCAGCTAATTATTATTTTGTATAAATGCAAGGATACATTCCACAACAGGAAAACAAAGTTCAGTATTGAAAATATCTCAGCTCATAACATTGTCTTTTATTTTCATTATCATTCAACATGAATTGTGCATGACTGACTGGATTATACTTCGCTTTTGTTGACAGTAGGTTAGCTTCTTAGTTTGGATTGTTTTTTTCTTGTTTGAACATTGGTGGTGGTTTGGTTTTCAGTACTGTGGATTAAACCTAGAGTCTTGTACCACTGAGCTATATTCCAAGCTTGTAAATTCATATATTAAATGTTTTATAATTTATTTATTTATTTTGGTTTTTCGAGACAGGGTTTCTCTGTGGCTTTGGAGGCTGTCCTGGAACTCACTCTGTAGACCAGGCTGGCCTCAAACTCACAGAGATCTACCTGCCTCTGCCTCCCAAGTGCTGGGATTAAAGGCGTGTGCCACCAACACCCGGCTAATGTTTTATAATTTAAATTACATATCACTCATTCATTTATTCATTGTGTGTGCTTAGGCACATGCATGCCCAGCTCATGTGTGGATGTCAAAGGGCATCTCAAGGGAAGCCCTCCTCTTCTTCCAGGGTGGGTCCTGTGGTTGAAGTTGTCATCAACTTTAGCAATCAGCATCTTTACACACTGGTCCCAAAATGTTTTATAATTTTGTGTTAAAATTGTTGAATTTGTGAAAATTAAATATACCTATGAATACATGTCATTTTAACGCATGCATTAAGTCAATGTGCTCAAAAAAAAAAAAAGAGTAATGGAAATGATGAAAGAAAGGCAGAAAGGAAAAACTTTTACTTGATGAGCACCAGAGGGCTCTGTGAGATATAAGGATGGACAGGGACCTGTAGTTCTGTCCATGAGTGTTTGTATAGAGAGACAGATAAGAACAACATAAATAGCAGTAAAGGTGACCATTTATTACTTTAAATGGAAAATTTACCAAATATAATAGAGCATATAGGGATTTTTTAAGGCTTAACTTCTTTTCTGGAACTTTGCTCATGGAAGGGAAATAATGGTGTGTGTACAAGAGGAAACAGGCGTGCCTTGCAGTTAAAACACTACCCATTGTTATAAACTGGTTGATTATTTGCATCACTACAAAAAAATGATCACTTACTGCCCCAGTGGTGACTTCTGCTTGCATTTATTTCAATTAAGTGACGATGATAACCAATCTATTGGCTCACCAAGAATTTTATGAAGCTGGAATTCTTTTGTGGTTGAAAGTGGGAAAGTTTTAGTCATTACCCTGGGACACAGTTCAAATGAAGACGGCCCCAGAGAAACAGGTAGTGGGAATACTGCTGTGCTTCTCCAAACCTGAATGGTGATGTCAACTTCTGTGGGCTTCTTTTCCTCCTCAACATTAGTAACATCCTGATACCTGTGCATCCTTCATCTAGTGCCTAAGCTGCTGACGCATGGCATAGAGGTACCAACTGTCAAGTTTGAGGCCGTATCATTAGTTTTAATCATTGTGGGAATAAATATGAATGAAGTATAGCATGTGTTTGCTTGGTGCCCACAAAGGTCAGAAGAGGCTGCTGAATGCCCTAGGACTGGAGTTACAGACAGTCGTAGTAACCATGTGGGCTCTGAGACTAGAAGCTGGGTCCTCTGCAAGAGCAGTAGTGCTCTCAAGCACTGAACCAGCTCTCCAGCCTTGTGTGAGAGTTTTTGTAAGTCATTATTCTGAGAACTTTCCCTCAGTGATTTGACTATTTATTTAGTGTTTCTCTGAGAGTTGAAATTATAACTTGTCAAATCTATTGCCTATATTTTTGCAGATCTTCATACTGTATTTATGTTATACTGTTTCCTTTTGATGCTAGTAATGACTTGATTCTATTTTTCTGTGGACTTGAAATTTTTTATTGACTCTTTAATCTATCTGGAATTCATTTTAGTTCATGGTGTAATGTAAAGACTAAATTTGGCTTTTCTTCTTTAAAACTTAATTTTTTGTGTGCTTGTGTGTGTGTGTGTGTGTGTGTGTGTGTGTGTGTGTGTGGTCTCCACATGGGTTCTGGGGATTGAACTCAGGTTGCCAGGTTGTGTGGCAAGAATTTTTACCATCTAAGTCATCTTGCCAGTCTGAAAATGATTTTTTTACCACCTTGTAACCTTTCTTTTTCAGTGAAATTTCTTGTTTTTCTCTTTGCATTTCATGCTCCTTTACTAACATTTAAAGCATATTTCTGGATATTCAACAGCTCTTACCTACATAGTGCTAAGGCAAACAGTTCAATGACTACCCCAGTTGCAGCACATATCAACTGTGTTAACCAGCTATAAATGCATAGAAGGTTCTCCATAAGCATGTTTTTTTTTAAGAAAACCTATTAAAACAGGAAATCAGGAAAACATCCTGTGTTAACTTTCTCTGTGGATCTGGCCTTGGCTTATCTGAATACTCATGGGTCACTGACGTGTTAGGCTCATAGGGCTACCTGGACTCTACCAGGTAGACCCTGCTGTCTTAACAGTTTCCTCCAAGACTGAAATTGAAAGACCCCAGCCCAGTCTAAACAGGCAGCCGAGGCTTATGGAAAATTCCGTTTCGCCCCCCCCAGCTGAATAGTCATTGTTATCAGAAAGGAGCTCAGCTCAAGGTCCTCATGGCTGAATAGTCACTGCTATCAGAAGGGAACTCTGCCCAGGGACACAGGTGTCTGCATAACCAGCCCAGCAGGGCTGAGCAAGCACAGAGACCAATTGTTCTTCAGATAGGGCCAAGGCCGGAACTTGAGTTCCAAGAAAAATCTCTATTTGCCCGCGCTCTGAGCCCTAGCCTCATTTAAATTGCCCAATCAGGGTCCTGTTACTAGGCTTCTCGCTTCTGTACTGCGCTTTTTGCTATAAAAGGACCCCTGAGTCCCCAGCTCGGGGCGCTCAGCCCCCCCCCGAGACTGAGACGCCCGGGTACCCGTGTGTAAATAAAGCCTCTTGCTGTTGCATCCAAGCTCGTGGTCTCGTTGTTCCTTGGGTTCGGGTCTCCCTCCCGTGAAAGTCCCCCGCCTGGGGTCTTTCAAAATAATGTATCCTACAGAGATGCTCCTTAAACAGGAAGGTAAACAACTCAAAATAACTCTCAGAAGTCCCTGAAACTGACCAGATTCACTATGCCCCTCCCTGCCAGAGTGAACAACAAAAGCTGAGACTCCCTCTCAGGTGATTTAAGGTGCAAAGACGACCTAGACAAATCAACTACAAAGAAGAATCTGAGACCAGACAAGCTTCCTGGAAGAAACAGAAGCCAGCTGTGCTGCCTGGAAGATGTTTAGACCAATGGAGACACGCTCCCACCTGTTGAGCTACCTGCAGGCTGTGCAGTGTGCTCCAGGTTCCCAGCTTTGTGAGCTGTCACCCATGCTGGGGTGGAATTTGGTGATACATCTGTCTCTAAGTCATTTCTGTTCTCAATGTAAGTAACCCTTCACCCAAATTCCTATAAGCAACCCCAGTAAAACTCACTGGTTCACCAAGGTGGACTTTGGTGGTATCTGGGTTGAATAGACGTGTGTTGTGTTTCCCCAGGAGAAGTTTTGTTGCACAGCAGGCTAGACCCAGAGCACATACCTTTTCGTCCAGTTCTTCCATGTCAGACAGGAGGCTCCTCATCGTGCTCTCAGCGTTGCTGATCTGAATCTTCCTTAGGGTATATTGGTTTTCTCTCTCCGACAACCTTGTCTGTTGGGGAAAGAAAGTGTTTTCAAAACTGTTAGTGAATTGTGTTCCACCAGTCTTAAAATAATTCATTTTTGTTCATTTTTAAGTGAAATGTTTGTGTCTATCTGTGAATGAGTGTAGAATCCACAGAGGCCAGAAGAGGGCGTTGGATTCTCTGGAGCTGGAGTTACTGGTGATTGTAAGCTTGAACACTGGCCATCTACAAGAAAGCTACTCAATCTAAAGTGCCTAGCCATCTCTCCAGTCCTGGACACAGGGTTCTATAGAATACACATGACTCTTTCAGCATAGGAAGATTTAGGTAGATTGTGGCCTCTGTTCTTTCCTTTTTGAATATATTTTATTGTATGTATGTGGTTGTTTTGCCTGTATGTATGTCTGTACACAATGTGTGTGCAATGCCCAGGTGGCCAGAAGATGGCATTAGAGCCCTGGAACTTGAGTGACAGATAGTTGTGAACCTCCGTGTGGGTGCTGGAAATTGAACCCAGGTCCTCTGCAAGGTCAGCTGTGCTCTTAATCCCTGAGCCACCTCTCCAGGCCCTGACCTCTGTCCTTAATAGAGGTTCCTCAGATGGCTGTAGAATTCTGTATAGAGTGGGTCTATAGGAGGGGCCAGAGTTTCTGGGGCTGAAAGTCCCAGTTCAGGAAACCCTGGTTAGCCCTGGGCTGACTGCAAAGAAAGGGCACGCTTTTCTGTTGTCACAAAACTATAATTAGGCTGGAGATGTCCCTGGAAATCTGGCAGATTTCAATCTAGTCAGGCCTCAGAGAAACACATCAAATAATCAGGATCAATGAAAATGGATTTTTAGAAATACGTTTTCCTCCTTTGGATGTCAGTGAAGGATGCTCTTTATTTTGGGTCACTGCCCCTCCCTGCTTTGCAGTTTTGAGAAGCTTGGTGGGGATACAGCTATCCTGAGGCTACTCTGGGTTCTGTCCTTTAGTCCTGGTAAAGCCTTGGGGCTGGCTGCTGTGACACCCACGTGAGGGGTGCCTTATGGAAAGGGTTGAGTGCACTCACTGTCCTGGGTCTGGGTGACTCCTGAGAATTAACACTCTTATGTATCTGAGCAGGGGAGTTTGACAAAGCAGTTCCAGATGGCCACAAAGATTCCATGCAGCGCTACAGTTTAGGACATTAATTTTGGTCTGCGCTGCACATTTCCAGTCATTTGTGGATATTAGTTGAACCCCCCCCCAAAAGTCATGAATACTTAGGCTAGGTCCTGTTCTGACTACTTTATGTATCCCTGATGGGGGAAGTCCTGCTGTATATACATTCTCTTATTGGTTGATGAATAAAACACTGTACGGCTAGTGGCCAATAGGCAGGTCTAGGAGACGAGGTGAATTCTGGGAAATGTGGCCAGACAGAGTTGCAATGTTGCCGGATGTTACTGGGTAAGCCACAGCCTCGTGGCAATATGTAGTTACCAGTCTTGCAGTGATTTCATTTTCCATATGCTCTCTCACATAAATGGCATTTCTGGTTGGGGCATTAGCTCATGGTTATGCTGAACTTTTCCTAACTTCTCATGTACCTGGGTTATTGTCTATGTTGAACCTACACAATCTGTGAGACAGCCACGGAGCTCAGCTGCCAACAGGACGCAGAGGTTACCTAGGGGAGGGAGCCTGCTGGGCTACAGCAAAAGCACAGGCAAAAGTACAACATTTAGCATACTTTGAGGAGGTAGATGGTAGAGTTCATCTCGCTGATGTGCCTATGCGCCGCAGCGCCAGAGGACACGCTCAGCAGTCCGGATTTGCTCTCTTGGATGGAGAGTGCTGCTAACCGCAGGTCATCAGTCAGGTCCCAGATACACTTGTCACAGCCTGGAGATGAAACAGGGAAGTCATTCCTGCAGAATCAAGAGGCCCTGGAAGCATGTGGCTTTAATGTGGGCCCCCTTGGTAAATACCATGTTTATTTTTGTTTCTTGAGGATTTGTGCTGGCCAGCCTTTACCAAACCAAACTGTACACCAGGCAGGATTTCCACTTAAAACAACGAGAAACAGGCAGCAAAAACAGTTAACAGCAGCACTAGTTGCTGGCAAGAAGGAAGGGTATCATGGGATAGGTGGACAAGAAGCCCTGCCCACTTTTTCTTAGTAGTGGGGCCCTGGCTCCCCTGGAAAGATTCCATTCTTGTCAGCTGGTGGCAGCTGGTAGTGCAGACCTAGCTTTTTTCAGGCAGTATAGCAATGCTGCACCTACCTTGGCGTCCCCCAGGGAGGGACTGGCTCCCCCCATACCCTACCTCCTGTCTACATGAACAAGTCCTCAGAGCAGGTCTGTAGGGTACAATTTTTTGGCTAATGTCATGACTTGGTCTCCAAGGAAGGCAGCCGAAGCTCTGACCAAACTTGGGCATGGTGAAGAGACCAGCCCCGGTTTCTCATCGCTCCTCACCCTTCGCACCGCGACCCTGCCCAGGACCCAGCATCCCTCCATGGATACAATCAAAAGGAACACACGCCAGGCTCTGACCCCTCTTTGTACCTTGCCAGTTCCCATGCTCCTTCTCATGGGTGTTACTGTTTTCTAGAGAGCTGGGAAACGACAACTAAAGGGTTAATGCATATTAATATGTTAGTTTGTTAATGGAAGGTCAGCATAGTACTCCCTTTACGCTCCCTCAGAAAATGAGTCCCCAGCCTACACCCCAGGCTGCTGAAGATGTTTAGGGCTATGTAGGCATCTGGGTGTCTTTAAATGGAGCTGGTCAGGGATGGTCTACTTGATAATTGCAGACTTTGACCTGCTGTGTCTCACATCTCGGGTGTCCTCTAAGATGTACAATGGCAGATTTACTCTCTTCTGCCCACAAGGACTTTGGGACTGATGTAATTTTGTTTTGAGGAAGGGATGCATAATGTTCAAATAGTCTTTAAGACAAAAGCCTTGTTGCTATGAGTGACAAAGAAACCTAGGAAAGAAAGCAAGCAACTCCATTTTGTAATGCCTTATTACTTTACCCCTGGGGAAAGCAAGCTACCCAAGTCTCCCAGTGTTTCCGTGTCTACTGGTGTTGTGAAGCACTGTCTGTCTCATTATCTGAGGACCGGCCAGCCAGCTCTGTCCTGGGAGCATGAAGCTTGAGTGTGAAGACCAGCTAAGTAAGATGTCTGAAGTGGGGTGATGTCAGCAACAACCACCTACCTCACTGCTGAGTGAGAGCGAGACCACCACCTTTGCACAGGGTCCATCACCCTGGAGTGAATAAAGCCTTAAATCCAGGGCTGAGGGTTAAACAGTTCCAGGGAAAGTGGTATCACATCTATCTTTACATTTCTTTTCACTACATTTATTACATATTTGTTGCGTGGTGTGTGTGTGTGTGTGTCTCAGTGTGGATGTGGAGGGCAGAGGATAATTTCTGGGGGTCAATTCTTTTCTTCCACATTTTTGAATGTTTTAAACTGCAAAGAGCTCTTCTAAAGTGAACACCTGCAGCACATTAGAGAAGGCAAGTTAGTCACTCATGCGCTGTTATCTTTACTTATGGTTGGGCAGTCCGTGCCTGTAGGGAGTTCAAGTCCTTCTTCCAAGCACTCTCCGGTTATGCTGTCACAAGGGCCGCCTCCACAGTTGCATACTGTGGGAAACAAAAACAACAGTAGGGAGTCATCACCTAGTGCTTAAAGCAGGGCAGTCTTCCCATTGTTTCCAGAAATCCTGGCTACGGCTGCGGAATCCTTCAATGGGGATTAATTATATTCATCTTTATGAGTATGGAGTCTATGATGTCAAGAAAATGCTCTCCTGTCACCTCAACAAAGGCAAGTGAGACATTCAGAACTGACCCCAAAGCAAAACTGCATCTCATTTCCTAGGATTCTTCTCCCAACTCTTTATGATCTTATTAAAACTCAACAGACACTTTATTCCAGACAGGCCCAGGACATTTTCACCGGGAAACAATGGCCACAGAAGTTCAACACTCAACTTGAAATCGAAAGCCATCCTCTCACATAGAGAGTCTCCAGTCAATCCAACAGCAGGGCTGGTCCCTGCCAGGTGTGAGGGAATCGCTCCAGAGGAGAGAGTGAGGAGGCCAGGAGCAATTCTTGGCTCCCAAGCATTTGACCCTTGGCAAGACCGATTCCAGACTCCAAATGGGAGGTGTCAGGGGGGATGCTGGGAATAGCGCCAGGGAAAGAATTAGGAACATATTTACATGAACTTAAAAGGCTTGAGAGTCCATCTTTCGTCTACTGATGATTTTCAGCAATGCCTTTTGAAAAGCAAAATCCAATCTTATCAGACTTTTAATTTGCCACTAGTTTTTCCCCCAGGGCTGGGGAGCAGGCAATGTTGGGGACTGAACCAACCATATGCTTTGCCGCCGAGTTACAATCTGAATCACCCCTTGAAGTTTCTGTGTGGAAGTAGATTTGTAATATTTTAAGAATTCCCAGGCCATCTCTGCTAGCTGGCCAGCCATAGCTAGAATAGGATTGCGAGTTTTCCCTCACAGAATAAACACATCATTTATTATATATATTTCAGCTGTGTAAATGCTCCACAAAATGCAGACTTATTAAACCCTATTTGAGGTCATGTTCCGATGCTTCCCATAGCTGCGTCATCTAGGAGCGTCTGCATATTTATTGTTTAAATATAGGTTTTGTTATTTCTTTGAGAATAATGGTGCCATTTTCTAAGGTTTTATTTTCCACTACACTTCTAATGCCTGACCCATCTGATTGTCTTTTGTTCTGCCTGCCATTGATTTTAGTATTGTTGCTCTGGAAGCATTTCTTTTTCTGTAGGTGTGTTTGTTTTCGTTGTGGTCAGATCACAGCTGTACCCTTCTCACTATTAAACTCTTCCCCTTTGTGCATCTTTCAAGTGACTCAACTGGGGGATTTTCCCAGAATGCATGCTGTAAGCGCACAATCTCTGCTTTCTCTCCCGTCTTCCTACAAGACTCCTAAGCCTCATTCTCAGCCCTCCTTCCTCCTGGAGGAAAGCGGTTCACTTCATGCCTGAAGAGCTTATTCTATGCAGCAAATGTACTGGAGAAATTAGGGATGGGAAGTACACACTTCAGCTGACCTGAAGTCTAACCATTAGATTTCTCATCCTCCCTCTGAGGTATTGACTATCTCAGGAAATGTAGAGGGCCCTGTGTGACTAAGCTGTGTCTGTGCTTTGCGAATTTACCTATCTGGAACTTAAATTTTCTTAAACATAGCTGAAAGAGGATGAAGTTTCCAGAGCAAAACAACTGGAGCCAAATCAGATTTCATTCAGTCCTAGGTCAATATAGGTAACTCATCGTGATGTGACTTATTCCTTAATGAAAGCCACAAAGATGAACACAATAAGACAGAAATCACTCATGCTGATGTCTCTTGCTTCACTCCACCCACAAGCTGAGGTTCTTTGGTTGCCTTAATGAAAATGTCGAACTTTGGTAAATTTTGATGTATATTTTGTATAGTGCTCTAGACCAGAACTTCTCAACCTGTGGGTCACATTGCATATCAGATACCTTGCAGATCACATACTATTCTATAACTCATAAGCAACAGTTGCGAAATTACAGTTATGAAGTAGCAGCAAAAGTAATTTTATGGTTGAGGGTCACCACGACGTGAGGAAGTGGATTAAGGAACTGTAGAATGAGAAGGTTGAGAACCACTGCTCTAGATAAATATCAGGACTTTGGCAGTATCCCCTCAATATAAATTCTTCAGTTCTGATGGAGAGCAGGGCTGGCTACACCGGGGCCTGAGGGTTTGGGACCTGTACCTGCACAGTTCTGATGGAGAGCAGGGCTGGCTACACCGGGGCCTGAGGGTTTGGGCCTGTACCTGCACAGTTCTGATGGAGAGCAGGGCTGGCTACACTGGGGCCTGAGGGTTTGGGGACCTGTACCTGCACAGTTCTTGGCGGTTCTGGCATCTCCGTAATAGCCAGGAGCACAGCGCTCACACTTGAATCCTGTGGTATTTCTTAAGCAGTTCCTACACTGGCCAGTGATTTCATCGCAGTCTTCAAAGATTAGGTTGGGATCCGAATTTCCACTGCAGTCACATTTCTTACAGGTGCTTCCAATGAGTAAGGGGTTTCCATAGTAACCAGGAGCACATCTGAAAGGTGTTAAACATGCCAGCCATTTTAGCATCCAGATTTGTTATTTCATTGTTTTGAAAATCTTTCCTACCTAGAAGAAATACATAGTGAATATTTGTAGAGGCCAACCCCAGAGTTCATCCCAGTTCTCCTATATTACTAATATGACTAGACCTCTAAAAACATTTATTTGCATATTTATTTTGATTCTATGTCTCCCCAAACATCCCAGGCTGGTCTATTCTCTCTCACCCTGCAACTGCTAAGATTATGGGCATTATCTCTCATCTCTCCCCTTTAGAGGTTTTTTTTTTCACTTCTCAATGTGTTATAGATTATTCAGGCTCCAGATGCAGGAGTGTCTTTAATGTGAGGGCATTGTTGGTAATCTTGGGGACTGGTGTGCATCACCGGCATGTAATGAGTGGGGTCACATTTGTTAAATGTCCAGTAATGAGATGCAGCAATAGGATACAGCTGGGTAATATCCTGACCAAAATGTTAGTGGTACCTCTACTTAGAACCAAATCACAACTTGTCCTGCCTTAATGAATTGTTCAAGGAACTTAGCCTAAGCCACTTAGTGCTGAGCATTCTCCTAGCCCAAAGTGACTGATTTGGGAGTAATTTCTTGGAACCCGTCCTAGTGAGGGTTATTATTGCTATGATGAAACACTATGACCAAAACCATGTTGTGGAGGAAATAGTTTATTTGGTTTATATTTCCACATTATAGTCTATCACTGAAGGAAGTCAGGGTTGGAACTTGAGTAAGGCTGGAATCTCGAGGCAGGGACGGATGCAGAGGTCATGGAGGGGTGCTGCTTACTGACTTCCCACGAGTGGTTAGATCTGCTTTCTTATAGAACTCAGGACCACCAGTCTAGGGATGGCCCCACCCACGATGGGCTGGGCTCTCCCTCATCGGCCACTAATTAAGAAAATACCCTGCAGCTGGATCTTCTGGATGAATTTTCTCAATTGAGGTTCCCTCCTTTCAGATGACTCTAGGCTGTGTCAGGGTGACATAAAACTAGCCAGCGTAGCAGCATAACCTAGACCCTTGTTTGAATGGCATGCAAGAGAAGCAGGCCAGTCCTTCAGCTACTGGCTGCTATGCTGTGATTGAACATAAGCGGGCTGGACAGAAAGTGGGTAGCAGAACTCAGAACACCAGAAGTAAACAGAGTAGAGCCCAGATTGCTGTCCTGGGTACTTTAGTATGTGAACTAACAGTTAATCAGAGGGGGCACTTGCCCGAAGACGCCAGCCACTTGTTACCAGGTTGTTAGCCTGTATGAAACAAAGGACTTGGGCTGGCCGATCTTATTTTTGAAGGAAAAAGTAGGAATTTGGATTTTTGATGCAGCATTGCATTTTTTAGAGACGAGCAGAGTATGCTAAGGTCAAACTCCATGTGTCTCCTGGGTGACTGTGGACTGCCCTTTGCTGTAGGAGGTCCTCTAGCTGGAGAGTGGAAGATGGGCTAAGCTGAAGGTAGCATGGGAGAGGCTGGGAGAAACATGTGGTCACTGCTCAGTGGAGCTCAAGGTCAGGCCGAGGAGTCAGCTCTCGTGGGAAAAGGAAAACTAAAGGGAAGCCGAGGGGAGGCTTCCGAGTGTGATGAAAGGCAGTGGTGTTGGATACTCTCAGAATGGAGCAGAGGCCGAAGCAGGGTGTGGCTGGATAGATTTGGGGAGATGGTCTTGGGAGTGGCCAGTCGGGATGACTTTCCAAAGAGATCCTCATCAGGGTAATGATAATAAGACACTACATTTAAAAAGTTTTCCCTTTGAGGCAAGAGAACCATGATTCAGAACACTTGGAAAACAAATCAATGAGTGGGAAGAAATCACATGTAATCCCTGGATCTAACTACTGTTGAACACACGGTGCATGGCTCTTGGTCTTTTTCTGATGTCTTTCTTTCTATGTCTGTCTGTCGGTGGAGCTGTGATGTTGGCGTCTGTCAGTCTTTATGTCCTTTGCTTGCACTGTGTCTCAGAGCTGCTGGGTTAGCTCTTTCAGTTGCCATGGACAGCTGGAAGGAGGACCATTCGCACTGGGCACCTAGGCTGCGGGGCTAGCCACCCATTTTCCAGGATCACACAGGAGATCACAGTTCAAGGCCCAGACCTTCCAACCCTGATGTTCTTTCCCTTGCTGTACCCTGTACTGCACAGCTGCTGTTCTGAATGAATAAATAAATTCATCCAACAGAGGGACAATTCATGTCCGTTTTATGTGAGGCGTGGCGGGAGACAGGAAGAGGAACAGAAAGAGGAAGAGCACAGCTCCGGTTCTGAAAGGACAGGAAATGAATTACATATAATATAATGCACTCTGCAAGTCTCTGAAAAAGATGAGAACGAATGTCGCTTCTACACACTCCACAGAGAAACACCCCGAGAGGAAATGTCTAGTGAGGTTTGTTATTCATAGTCACTTAGGTCTTTGTGCCTCATATTTCCAGGGCCTTTGGTTTTCCAGCAAGCATAAATTATTCATCTATGGAACATGTGGCTGGATTGAATTTCTATTCTTTGCTGTAGTTCACCAAACAGAAAATACTACGCTTGCTGGGTCACTGAAATTGGATTCAGATATACTTCAGCATGCAGCTGGGAATCTTGAGGTCTTAGGCAGAAGGACTTGCTTGCCTCATGGAGGCCAGATGCCAGTTTCTTTGTTTTCTCCATTGATTTCATTCCATCAGTATAGGTGGATGGCCTTCCATAAAAGGAAGACCAATGGGGACCTGGAGATGGCTCAGGTGACTCAGTGCTTGCTGTGCAAACATGAGACCCAAGTTTAACTCTTAGAATGCACATAAATTAAAGGACATGCATGTAATCCTAGCACCAGGGATAGAGATGAGTAGATTCTTGGAGTTCACTGGCCAGCTAGTGTAGCTGAATTAGTACAACCCAACTTCAGTGAGAGACTGTCTCAAAAAACACAAGGTAGAGAATGATGGGGGAAGAACTTGGCCTCCAGTGCACATACATACATGTGGCACACACACAAGACACAGGAAAACAAAGTTTCGCAGCCTGTGAATTGGGGTCTTGGTCACGATGGAAACCTCTGAGCTTCAAGACCATCTTTTGGTGATAAGTTTGGAGTAAACTCTGAAGTTACAACCTAAACTTTGGGCCCTATGGACTTCATAGTTAGCATACAAATGCTTCCTTATTTATTGTCTCCTTAGAAACCCCACATTTGTAGATAAGGAAGCCATCATGTATAAATTGATAGTCCATTCAATGCTGGTTTGGCTACCTTGCATTTAACAAAATGATGTTTTGAGACAGGGTCTTATGTAGCCTAGGCTTATCTTGGCCTTGCTACATAGCCAAGGGTGACCTTGAACTTGCTCTGTAATCAAGGGTAGCCTACTTCTCTCTTCCCAATCCCAGGACAATGGAAAGGGGTGAGCCAAAATTAACAGCAAGCTCTTTGTCACCTGAGCCATCTCCAGGTCCCCATTGGTCTTCCTTTTATGGAGGGTAATTTTTTTTTTAGTTGCAATCATATGTCTATAGTGGACATGCTGCCCTATGTCAGAGTGGGAACCCCTGTTTCCCCACAGGGGTCTTATGTGTGCCAGCCCGGTATTTGATCAGCAGGGCCATTAACTCCTCTTAGCACACACTGGTGATCCATTAGCAACATGCTCCATCCTAATTGGACTACACAGAATTTCACTCCAGACACAGGAGAAAAGCCTCCATCTTTGCCTGATAAACAATTATCTCAGACCTCCCACAGGGCCAGAAAATGAGTAAACTGTGTGCCTCATATTTCTGTAGCTCCAAATAAGGAGACACATAGTGATTGTGTCACATACATTAATTAATCACTCCCTCTGAACCCCTTTGCCATCCCTCATGTGGACCCTCCTGTAATGCCAGTGGAAAGGAAAACTTCCATTCACCAGGTGCAAGAATTACCTACAGCCTGCCCTTTTAAGAGTGAATACAACAACGTAGAGATCTTTTTTTCTTTACTACAAGCTGTGGCTGCTTTTGAGTTTCAGAACTACTCTCTGAGAGATGCAGGGACATTTCTTAGGAGACAGATGTCTCGTAATTAAGGATTTATGTCTTGAGCCACAGGCTGAGTTTGTGAACTCTGCTGAGGGGCCAGCTTGCATATGCTGTCCATGAGGCTAGGAGTCTGTGGATGTATTTCTGGATTGAATGTTTGGTCAGTATCTCTGGTCTTTCCCACCCTGTCTTTACGAATCACGGCATCCTGGTCTGCTGAAGCCCAATGGTGAGGCCAGTGGCTCTGTTAGGAAGACCTCTCTGTGAGATTCTATTAGCTAAAGGCATTTCATCTTGGAGAACTATGAGCAGCGGACAGGTGGACTGAATACCACATATCTTACAAGGAAGTCATCCAGTGGGAAGCCTCGAATGCTTAGCTGCTGAGGTTTCTCTTGAGAAAGCCACAGGGTAAGTGAAAAGGACATTTGTGTAAGCACCAAACAGGGACTCTGAACACCCAGCTTTGTGGATTTTATTTTGTAAGGGGTGGAAGGTTAGTGCTTTGTACATTTCTCATTCTATGAGTAATAGAGGAGATAAGACTGGAGGATTCACTTTCTTTTTACCTGGGGAGTCTCACTCTGTGGGAGAGACATGAAGTATAGTAGTGGTTTGTTATGCTGCAGAGTGGGAAGGCTTACTAACATCATCTGGAGAACCTCCCCATTCATCCTAAGATACCACACTTGTCTGGACCCCAAGGGATATACTATTCTAACTGTACTGGGACATGGAGTTTGAGGATAACACCCCACTTGGGGTTCTGAAATATTTCTCCACTCCCAATTTATATATCAGTCTTGAAGAGAAACATGGTTCCTAACACAGAAAGTTTTCTCTGGCCCCACAGGAAAAAAAATAAAGAATTTTATTTACCTACCTTTCACAGTTAGGTCCAGCATAATTTTCTTTGCAAATACACCGAACAGCTCCATTTTTCCTATAGCAGGATTCTGCAAAGCTAGAATCATGAGAGATGTTAGAAGTCATTCCATTATCACTGATTTGTAATGCTGGTGAGATGGTTGTCTTAACTTTAGATTGGGTCATTTCTACCTGGTTGTTCTCCAACAAATGTGATTAAATTCTTACCCTTCAGAATAGAGTGGACACCAAACCAAGACAGAAAACCCCACTCCATGTGGGACCATCACCCAGATATACCACTACATATCTCTATATAGAGGTGGTTTATTAGTTTTGCCTGAAGAAGGAGGGATTTCTAACATAGCAGATTATATAATACATATGTATTCAAATATGTGTATATAATATTTACCTTTTAAGTGCAATTGTAAACTATATGCTCAAAAGCCAGAAAAGAAAATTCACTGGTAACTTTAGACTTGTATAGACTTCTCTCATATTTCCACCACCTCTTGGGTATACATTAAAAGTTTCTTCATAGTTTTTCTGCACTCAGTGAGCCAGTCCTAAACGATACAACCCACAAACTCTTAACCTGTTCCTCTGTGTACTTTAAGTACTGGGACTATGGGTGAAGGGATTGGCTGAAGTAGATCAAAGAGCCAAAAACAAGTCCTCAAGAAAAAAAATAAGGTTCATGGTGTATACACACACACACACACACACACACACACACACACACACACACCCATCCCATGGGAATTCCTCTTTTCCTCTCCTTCTTTCTCCCCTCCTCACCCCCTTCTTTATTGTTAGCAAAAATTGGGACATAAAACAGAAATGTAATAAAAACATTGTTCCAGCAGAATAAATGCCTCTCCTAAATTTATTGAGGCAGAAGAAATGGGGTATTACTCTTTCGGGCACGGAAACCTTCACAATGACACACCAGCTGTGTGATGGGTAGGTGTAATGTGTGTGACTTGTGCATCACTTTGGCTTCTGTACTATGCAGTCAGGAGAGTTTGATCTCTGCTCTCCACTTCTTGCGTGTGTCAGCAATTTCGCCCTAATGATGCTTGAAGAAAAGCAAGGGATATGTCTGCTTTCCTCAGCGGTGGTTATAAAATCGGTACAAAAACACTATGTGCCCCTCGTTGAAAGGCAATATTCAAGATTTATTTTCTCAGCAGTTTGGTAAAAACATCCCAGTGACATGACATTTCCTTGGAATTTCACCCTTTATTTTGCCTGTTCTTATTCCTTAGCTGACCTAAAGAAATCTTGCCTGTTGCACTCAGAAAATGAACAAACACTCATGCATCTTTCCTTTGAAGGTGTTCCATCTAGCCTGCCCACAGCTCAAAGAGGAAACATCTGCCTGGGGTGTCTGGAGTCCTCTGCATTTATCTGATGTCCTACTGTTTCAAACAGATGCCATTTTCCTTAATTGGAGTGATTAGCATAGCTGCTGGTAGACATAGAGGAAGTCTGGCCAGACCCAGAATAAACAAGTGGACTCTATGCAAATGGCCCTTGGGAACAATGGCAGGACCACTGATTGGTTTCCATGGTGCAGACCCAGGGACAGTGCAGCACCAGCCAGGATGCTCAGTTCTGTTTTCACTGGCATTAACCATTTATGCTTTAAAAACAGGGGAATCTCTGCTAGTGGATGTGGAAATTAAAACCTAATGCCTTTCCCAGTGCACTCTAACTCCTGTGGTGTCCTCTGCAAGTGGCAAGATAGATTTGCTCTGGGAAAACACTCAGGTTTAAGGAGAAATAGAAATTTAAAAATGTTTTTGTTGCTTAGGTATCTCAAGCATTATCTCCTTGCTTAAAGATAATATTTACTTGTCCCTTAGTCATGGGTCTCGTGTGTGCCTGTGAGCCTGCTTGAGGGTGCCTGAGGAGGCCTGGAGAGGGCATCAGTCTCCGGAGCTGGAGTTAAGGAACCTGTGGGTTTCTGGGTGTTGGGAATTGAATTCTAGGCCTTTGAAAGAGCAGGAAGCACTCTTAAACACTCAGTTACCTCCCCTCCTCCTCTTCCTCTTCCTCCTCCTCCTTCTCCTCCTCCTCCGTTTTCTGATGTGCTGCCATTAACTGGAAAACCCAGTCCTTCTCGCTGACACTCACATTTGGGGGGTCCAGATCAGTCCCATACTGGCCTCCTCACTGTCAGTCTGGAATCCAAGAGCTCTCCCCTGTTCAGATCAGCTGTCTCTGCTGGTTTTGCGAGCCCATTCTTTGCCAATTTGCTCATCACTCCTCTCTCTCTCTGTCACTGGGTTCCTTGGGTTCAGTTCAGTGATTAATTGTGTGTTTGCCTCTGCTTCCATCAGTCCCAGGATGAAGGCTCCCGGATGGTTATAGACATCAAGTTCATTATCAGGAATGGGCATTCGAGGTGGTCTCTCCACTATTGCTTAGCTTGCCAATTGGTGTTATCCCTTTAGATCACTCGAGGTGGATCAGTGTCTATCCCTGATATACAAACAGTCTTCGTGTGCCTATAGCACAAAGAGGGATGCTCTCTCAGCCTGGACTCTTAGGGGAGTGCCTGGACCCTACCCAGAGTAAAATGACAGACTCTGATATCCCCTATGTGGAAGGATTTGCCAATAGGGTGGGAGGGTGGGGGGAAAGGGAAGTGGGGGAGGAGGGGAGGGAGAGGGAACTGGGATTGACATGTAAAACAAGCTATTTAAAATAAAAAAATTGAAAAAAAGAAAAAGAAAACCCAGTCCTAGGTCGTTGATTCAACCCATGGAGTTTTCCAATATAATTCAGATTCCAAATTAGGCGCTCGTTGGAGAAGTTGTCTGACACTTATTTTATACTGATACTTTATATAGAAAGTATCAATACAAATAGTTTTTGAAAGCTGAAAATGACAGTGAGGCATTTGACCTTTTGTGATATATCCAATTAATGCTTGTGATAGTTCCTTAACTAAATTATTAATAATAAAACCTGATCAAAGATTAGACCTCTTGGGGATCCAGACAAATCTTGTTAGTCCTGTGACGGCAAGCTAATCCACCCCTGCCCCTTTGACGCCAGTTTTCCCCAACGACAGAGCCACTGTCACTACAGAGAAAACTGTAACATCTCAGAGAAGGCCTCTCAGACCCTCTTCCCACCCCAGGAGAATGTCGTTTACTCACGGGTGGCATACTTTTGCTTTCATTTTAATTTTCTGCAGGTTTTATTTTATCATGTTTGCGTCACAGACAGCATGGTGAGCTTTTGTTCCTGTGGGTCTGATTCTAACTTGGGAATGTGTTCCTGAGGTCCTGTGGCTGCTGCCTTGGACCCTGGATGTGTCCTTGCACACACAGCATGGGTGGGAGTCCTGCATCTTGATGCCTTTGGAAACTGCTTGTGAGCTGAGGCCATGAGACTCATTATCCAGTTGGTCAATTTCTGCTTCTTTTATTGGAAGGGGCCAACAGCTTGAAGCAGTGCGTCTTGTGCAACTAGAATACTGAATAGTCTGTCTCAAAAGAGAAAGGGTCATTTGCCGTAGGAGCATAAACATTGCCCTACTTTGACCCAGTGAAACATGGCTTTCAGCTGTTGGACAGATACGCTGCTGGCAAGAAATAAATACCAGTGTCATATTGGCATGTGGTGAGGGCTCAGGAGTTGTTTGGCCTGATTTCATGTAGACAAAGGTCCTCAGCTTGTAGGGAACGATATCTTAGGGGTCTGACATTAATGTTAGACAATTGTGACGAAGAATTGCCATGTAAATGGGGCAAAAATGCAGAAGCAGGAAGCACAATCAGAAGGAGCCTGTTAAGATGACTTTCCTAATGTGTGTTACTGTCTAAAGAAACTGCCTAAACTCAAAGCTTCTAAATCCCTTTCTTGAGCAGATAATGGTATTGCCGTCTTTGTATGGGTGAATGAGTGAAACTTGTTATTAGGAAGTCAGGGGTGAATATATTTAAGTGTGGCTAAGGTCTCATTAGAGGTGGTCAGGATTAATGTTTGAGAACAGAAGAGGAAGAAATTTCATAAATCAGGACATTCTTGAGTGAAAATATCAGATCTTTCAGTGTTTGTGTTCTTCACTCTCCCTTTCAAAATTGTCCATCCTGCACACGTTACTAATACTATCCAGCCATGAAAAAAAATCACTAAGAAAGGTCCACAGCAGCTTCATGTTGTTTGAAAGATGCAACTGTAGAAGTTTTGACTTTGCTGCCTGGCTGGCTGGCACATTATAAGATTTGAAACCAGTTGATTCCTCAAGTGATTAAGGAAGACAAGGAAGGGAACATCTTGCCACCATATTCCTTTCTTACTTTATCAGTGTGTATGTGGGCAGATATTTAGGCCCTTTTCAGTGTGTGCATATGTGTATATGTGTGTTTGTGTGTGCATAGGCGAGAGGTTTGACGTGAGATGTGTTTCTGGATTGTTGCACGATTGAACCCAGAACTCAGCGATTTAGCTGGTCAACCTAACCGGATTGCTCCGGTTATCTGAGCACTGGGCTTAGAGGCAAGTGCACACACATGCCCACTAGCATTTACATTGCTGCTGTGAATCCAAAGCCTGGTCCTCTGAAGTGCACGGCGAGTACTTCATCCCTGAGCCGTCTTCTCAGGCCAGTACGTGGACGCTAAGTAATTTATTTACTCTTTACAATTATGTTCAATTGTGCAAATGTTGTCTATAAATACAACAGTTCCTGGCATAGAGTAAATAAAACACAAGTTTTAGAATAAAAGTTACTGTGCTCTAAGTTTAATGAAGCCAATGTCTGCTTCAGCTTTCAAGGCATCCACCCACATGGTCCACACATGTTACCATGTCCAGCCTACACCTTACTTTAATTTACTTACTAAGGAAAACGCTGAGTAAAAGCAGGTAAAAGAACCAAGGGATGGAACCAACATTTGAACCTAGTCTCACAGATAGAAGTGCATAGAGATGAGGTACCAGTCTGAGACCACATGGGCATTATGTGTCAAAACAGAAAT
Source organism: Mesocricetus auratus (assembly GCF_017639785.1). NCBI lineage: Eukaryota > Metazoa > Chordata > Mammalia > Rodentia > Cricetidae > Mesocricetus > Mesocricetus auratus. The sequence goes on from NW_024429199.1 coordinate 4,760,892, forward strand.
AGGAAGGCAGGTTGGTGATTCTGTTTAAAAACATTTAATCTCTGACCTCCCATTTTTAGCAAAGAGCTTCTATAACCCTTGAATCTGTCAAGTGAAAAGACTTCTTTTTCTTAGTTTATAAAAAGCATCTTCACCATACTCGAGTATGCTAATGAGGAGGCTTAATGATTCTTTAGTGGATTCAGTGTGCGAGTGGTCACCGGAGGAAACATTCCTTTGGCTGTGGCTAAAGGACTAGCAATTCATCTCGCCACTCCCACCCCCCAATCTATCTCGTTTGCACAACGTCGGAGCTCAGTGGCCAGTGGCCACTACCCTTCATGCCTCTGAAAGGAAACCTGGATGAGAAGTCTGGAACAGTGGGGCTCAGGAGCTTTGGGTTCTTTGCATATGGACACTGAGAATCGGGGGAGATGGTGTGGGATTTCTGAACCTTCCCCTTATGTTCCCCTGTATTTCCATCCAACATTATACATGTCTTGTATACATTATTTATTTACATATATTTCCTTACAGGTTACTTCATTTGGCTCTTCCTAAATTGCATCATTTAAATAAACTGATAGCCATAAGTAGAATGCTGTTTTGAGTTTTGTGAATAATTCTAACAAGTGATTAAACGTAAGAGTGTTTGAGGGAAACCCCGAATTTGCAGTCAAATGGTGAGAAATGTGAGTAGCCCGGGGATTCATTTCTTTTGGCTGGTATCTGGAATGGGGCCAGTCTTGTGGAACTGAACCGTTACCCCGGAGACAATGCTACCTCTATGCACTCTCATTAAGAACTGAATCAACTGTGGGACACCCAGTTGGTGTTAGAGAATTGGAGAGCTGGTTGCTGTTTGGAAAACCAAACCCACCATGCTATTTTAATTCTACACTTTAACTTTTCGGCGCCTTGTATGTGTCAGGTGGGTGCTCTACCACTATGCTAAACTCCCAAACCTTGTGTATCACCGTTTTTGTTTCCTAGATCTTTTTCCTTCCCATGTGCTTAAAAATTGCATTGTTTCCATTTATGCCCAATGGATATATGTTTATTCTTGGCAGTTCCACACTGCAGTCACAATACAGCTCTCAGCATTCTTTCTGGGTGTCTATGTTCTAATTCTGGCTGAAAAGCATATTTGATGGCATCCTGGAGGGAAACTATTCTGTAAAAGTCAGAGGGGGAAATACTTTTGAAAACACAGGGTGCATGTTCGTATTACTAGTGGAAAGTGAGAAAAGGATGAGTTGGCTTTGCTTGTGACACTGAGATGACTTCGTTGACTTCATGATCTATTCTAATACTTTGGCAATAGTTGTACTCTCTATAAGTGCTTAAGCTGTCTCCAAAGTGTCTGTAGGCCAGAGCGAATTCTTACACTTTTCTCAACATGAAGCATCCAGTTTTGGCTGTGGGTAAAAATTGGAATTCCATGTAGAACCAAAAGGATAATTGTAAGAATAGTCATTATTCTAGGCAGAGGCCGTCTGCCTTCAGGACTTACTTGGCCAGGTGGGGCAAGGGACAGGGGCACGGCTGGCAGAATCGGGGTGCGCCTCTGATGGAGTCTCCGATGTAGCCATCCAGACATTTCTCACAGTGTTCCCCTGTTGTGTTCTGCTGGCAGTGCTGTGGGACAGAACACAGGAATATTGAGGAGAATGAAGACATTTCACAGACAGCAAATGTAACACCCTGGCTTACTTCAAACAGAGGGGCATCAGGCCTGCCCGCATACACGTTGTGTGGCAACGTAAAGCATCTGTGTTAGTCCTAGTCAGAGCTAGAAGTCTAGATGAAGGTGGATGGGTGCATCCTGCAGGTCTGTGTGTGCGCTGGCAGGCCAGGGACTCTATTTGGAGTGTGTGTGCAGAGGGGACTTAGCAGTTGTCCACCTTGATTCAGAAGGATAGTTAGAACTGCCACACACTAGGTATTCTGGATGCTTAAGCTTACTGATGTGGAATGGACATTAAATGAAAACAAATAATATTCCCAGGGTGCTTAGCCACGACAGTGGAAACAATAAGGACTTACAGGCATGGAAGAGCAAATAGGTTGGGCTATGGCACACATGTAGTAGAAGGAAGATAAAGGCCTTGCTAATGACTTGACTGTCTTGGTTAAGGACACATAAGAAATAGAAGGCGGGTGGATTTGCATAATTTCCTCCTTGTGATGAAAGAAGCAAAAAATAGGAAGAATGGCACAAACCAGGCTGTTCCCCTGCCTTGACTGTAGCCGGTTTCAACATCTCCAGAATGTTCTTTCCGATTCTCCCTTCGCAGTCCTGCCTGTGGAGCTAGGCTGTTCCCCTGCCTTAACTGTAGCAGGCTTCAACATCTCCAGAATGTTCTTTCCGATTCTCCCTTCGCAGTCCTGCCTGTGGAGCTAGGCTGTTCCCCTGCCTTGACTGTAGCAGGCTTCAATATCTCCAGAATGTTCTTTCCGATTCTCCCTTCGCAGTCCAGCCTGTGGAACTATCTGTTCCCAGCCTCTGCCCCTCATCTTTACCACAGTTGGTTATTCAGCACTGTATTACAATTACATGGGAGAAGTGGATCCCCGGTCCAACAGGAAGAGTCCTATGTGGGTGACAAGCTATCCTGACTGCATCTTCCTCAAGCATTTGGCCCACTGTTAGGTATGGATGTGAAGTATAATTATGTAGCAGAAGAGAAATTAGAATCTGGCTTAGACTGTGTGATCAGGGAGAATTCTTAAAAATCAGGTTTGATATGGAAGCAGGTGTTGACACAGTTCCTGCACAGCCTTTAAAACTGTTGGGTGCTCAGGCACCCCTCAGGAGATATTTTGGGAAATTAATTGAGGAAAGAGGGAAAACATGAAAGCTTGAACTTGGGGCCAGTGTCCTTCTCTGGAAAGACAATGAGCTGTAAACAACTACCATGCACCTGAACCACAAGACATTTGTAAGGGTGCTTGTAAACTAGAGGAAAATTTGAGTCCTCGTCACACAGATGAAACAGGCCTGCATAGAAGAAACCATTCCAAGTCATTGGCCACCTCTAGTGGCCGAAGTGACTATTGGGGCACAAACATGAGTTGTTTCTCAGTTCTGTCCCTTTGTCACTTGATGGATGCTTTGGATTCCCCTTCAAGGCTTCAGTTCTATTTGTAGTAGCCACGGGTAGCGACGTTCAAGGGCAAAGCAATGCAATCTCTGTAAGCCACTACAGCATCAGAGTGCAAGCACTGGCTCTTCTCACCTGCCTCTTTACACAGTTTATTATGGATTTCCCTAGAAGGTGCTGGTATCAATTTGGGGAGGAGTGGGGGCTGGTAGAGATAGTGCCAGCGACACTGAGAAGGGACCCTAACTCTTCGTTTTTCCAACCAGTTCACGTTGAACAGTGCCTTGATCTTCTTGACTCTCGATGTCTTTCTCTGAAGCTTTAGAATAGATGGCCTTCACCGTTGTTGCTCTGAAAGTCTTTGACCTTGAAATTGCAAAGTGCTTCTTCACCTTTGACACTCTGCCATTTTCCAAGCAGGAAACAAACCTGACAACAATAAATGTTACAGGAGAGGGGGATGGGGGATGGGGGGGGGAGCCAGGGTTTAAAAAGCAGGGATCTACATAAAATGTTGGTATCTCCACTAATTTATACAAGTATAAAGGGTTGGTGAAGTCCATGAGGTTTAAGAATGGGATATGCTCATCATCACTCCTTGAATTTCAGTGCACCTGTGTCTTAGTGCACAGGGCAAAATGTCGATTCCAAGGCAGGACATTTGGGCTGCACCCTGAGAGTCTACACATCAATCAAGCTCCTGAGTAATTGCCAATGCTGCTGCCTTGGGCTCCACTTAGAGAAGCAAGTGTCTGGAGAGTATTAGCTGCTAATTAGTTACTCTGAATTAGGTTCCAGCAGTAGTCTCCAGCAAAGGGCAGTTTATCTTACTGCAACAAAGGAGTGCCATTAGTAGCTCATAAATCAGAAATTAATTAAAAGACTTTTTTTTTTTGCATGGAAGTCATCGTCTTATCATTTCAGTAACCAACCTGGATTAAGCTGATACAAGGTGGATAAGGTGCTCCTGCAATGTGTGGTAAGATGAGGAAGACCCAGTTTCTGTATTTGAGGAACTCACAGGCTCATGGGAGAAACAAAGAACAGCCTTGTGTACTCAGGGATATGACTGAGGAATGGGAAGGCTTGGTGGAGATGCTGCTACCTGAAACAGGCCTTGACGTTGTCTTTCAAGAAATCTCCCATAAAAGACAAATACAGGCACAGACTGTCAGAGCACCAAGATGATCTAGGTAGCAGTGTGCTCCGTGTGGTTAGAGGCAGAACCTTTACTTTGGAGCATCTTAAAAAGATACTTGGAGTTGGGAGTGTGGTAGGAAAACGGAGGCGACAGTAAGGAAGGGATGCTATGGTCCTAAATTGAGGTAGTAGCAGGTCATAGAAGAGAGACAGCTACCTAACAGTGTGAGCTGTTGAGATCTAGCATAAAAATAAATGTTAGGGGAATAAATGGAAGTTGATAAAGACAGTGGGACTTCTGGCAGAATGATGCTGTTATTGAGTGAAGTGGGGAATGAAGAGGAGGAATAAAGTGTTTTAAGAGCAAGAATGAAAACTGTCCGGAGAATCTTGTATCTACATTGACTCCCTGCTGTATTCTGTACTGATGTACAAAGCATAAGGGAACTTCATCAAGCTATTCATGCTTAGTATTCTTTAAACCTTGTCGTTTTTTTCGACTTTATGTCAAACTTTGGCTGTCATGGAACCAAACTGATGGCTATTTTGCAAAATGCCAGATTTTTAAAATTTGCAACAGTCTGAAAAATCAAAACTTGGGTATAACAATGTATCATCAAGTCATTTTATTGCTGTGTTTCTTTAACAGAATAAAATTCCATCACAATTTTTCAAGGACCTGGAAAGAACATTAAGCAACTTTATATGGAAAAACAAAAGGCCCAGGATAGCCAAAACATCCCTATACAATAAAGGAACTTCAGGAGGCATCACCATACCTGACTTCAAGCTCTATTATAGAGCTATAGTCCTGAAAACAGCTTGGTATTGGCACAAAAATAGGCAGGTAGACCAATGGAACCGAATCGAAAGCCCTAATTTTAACCCACACACCTATGAACACCTGATTTTTGACAAAGAAGCTAAAACTGTACAGTGGAAAAAAGAAAGCATCTTCAACAAATGGTGCTGGCATAACTGGGTAGTGGTATGCAGAAGACTGCAGATAGATCCATGTTTATCGCCTTGTACAAAACTTAAGTCCAAATGGATCAAAGATCTCAACATACATCCAGCCACACTGAAACTGTTAGAAGAGAAAGTGGGAGATACTCTTCAACGAGTTGGTACAGGAGACCACTTCCTAAACATAACACCAGTGGCACAGGCACTGAGATCAACAATTAACAAATGGGACCTTCTGAAACTAAAAAGCTTCTGTAAGGCAAAGGACACAATCAAAAAGACAAAAAGGCAGGCCACAGAATGGGAAAAGATATTCACTAACCCTACATCTGACAGAGGGCTAATCTCCAAAATTTACAAAGAACTCAAGAAACAAGTCTCCAAAACACCAAAGGATCCACTTGAAAGGTGGGGTACAGAGCTAAATAGAGAATTCTCAGTAGAGGAGGCTAAAATGGCCAAGAGACACTTAAGAAAGTGCTCAACATCCTTAGCCATCAGGGAAATGCAAATCAAAACAACTCTGAGATACCATCTTACTCCTGTCAGAATGGCTAGAATCAAAAACACCGAAGATGATTTATGCTGGAGGGGATGTGGAGAGAGAGGAACACTCCTCCACTGCTGGTGGGAATGCCAACTCATACAGCCTCTCTGGAAATCAGTATGGAGATTCCTCAGGAAAATGGGAATTAATCTACCACTAGACCCAGCAATTCCACTCTTAGGCATTTATCCAAATGAGGCAGGTTCATACAACAAGGGCATCTGCTCCACTATGTTCATAGCAGCATTGTTTGTAATAGCCAGAACCTGGAAGCAACCTAGATGCCCCTCAACTGAAGAGTGGATAGAGAAAATGTGGTACATTTACACAATGGAGTATTACTCAGCAGAAAAAAACAATGGAATCTTGAAATTCGCAGGGAAATGGATAGCACTGGAAGAAACCATCCTGAGTGAGGTAACCCAGTCGCAAAAAGACAAACATGGTATGTACTCACTCATATATGGATTTTAGATATGGATCAGGATAGTGCCAGTCTGCACTTCCACAGATAGAGAGTCTGGGAAACAGGAAAGAACCTAAAAGATATGCATATATGCATAATACCCAAGAGAAGAGGATGGAGACAAGATCCTCTGAATGGATGGGGAACAGGGCGAGGGGGGGGGTAGTGGGACCTGGGAAGAATAGAGGGGGTAAAGAGGAAGGGAGCTGGTCATGGGGGAACAGGAAGTTGAGGGGGTGGGGGTAGAATAGGGGGAAGAGGGAATCATAGGATCGAAGACAGATCAGGCACCAGAGTGACCTCGAGTGATCTAAAGGTATAACATCAATTGGCAAGCTAAGCAATAGTGGAAGGACCACCTCGAATGCCCATTCCTGATAATGAACTTGATGTCTATAACTATCCGGGAGCCTTCATCCTGGGACTGATGGAAGCAGAGGCAAACACACAACTAAGCACTGAACTGAAGCCAAGGAACCCAGTGGCAGAGAGAGAGGAGTGATGAGCAAATTGGCAAAGAATGGGCTGGCAAAACCAGCAGAGACAGCTGATCTGAACAGGGGAGTGCTCTTGGACCCCAGACCGACAGTGGGGAGGCCAGAATGGGACTGATCTGGACCCCCCAAATGTGAGTGTCAGTGAGAAGGCCTGGACAACCTATGGGGCTCTGAGCTGTGGATCAGTGTCTATCCCTGGTATACAATCTGTCTTCATGTGCCTATAGCACAAAGAGAGATGCTCTCTCAGCCTGGACTCTTAGGGGAGTGCCTTGACCCTACCAAGAGTAAAATGATAGACTCTAGACATCCCCTATGTGGAAGGATTTGGCAATAGGGTGGGAGGGAGGGTGGAAGGGGAGTGCGGGAGGAGGGGAGGGAGAGGGAACTGGGATTGACATGTAAAACAAGCTATTTAAAATTAAAATAAAAAAATTGTTAATGACTTATTACATAGAAAAAAAAAGTAGTAGATTTTCCCATGATCCGTGACTACTTATCTAGTCTTGGGTTCTTGGCCACTTTAGCAGTGCCAGGTATGAGTTTGACCTCATGGAATGGACCTTAAAGCCAATCAGAGAGTTTGGTTGCTCCCATAACACTTAGGCCGCTACTGTACCCATGTGTCTGTCAGGCAAGCTGCTGTTGTAAGTCTCACCGTTTGTAGCTGGTTGATGGTGATGACAGTTTTCTCCTCCAACAGTGAGAAAACTACCTCCCAGCACCCTGAGTAACCAATAGCCTTAGAAATCACCTGTGGTCTTAAGGGTGTATGTGTCTGTCTTTGGCTAATGATCTTTTAGTTGTGTAATTAAATACACTTTATGCCCTTTTAAAAAATTAAACTTATAAGAATATAAATATGATAAACTGGAAAATTGGTCATGGTTGACTTTTGTCCTTGAATTTCAAATACGTTTATTATACATATAGTATATATGTATGTACAAATATTACATTTAGTATATATTTATTATTTTCCCCACTGAGCACACATTACTTAAATTGGAGAGGAAAACATTTTTCTCTTAACAGAGTGTAATGGGGTCACTGCCATTAATGAGAGGAATAGTTATTTCTTTCTGTGTACATTTTCTGTCTTGGAACAAAGTCATTGCAGGAAGAGTGACAATTGATGTACATGTGAGTGTCGAATGTCCTGGTGCACTTCCAGAATTGGAGAAGGACCCTGTCATAATGAATCATCTCAGAAGCTCATGTTTAGATCAAAAACTACAACTGTTCCCGTTGTGAAAACATCGTCACAGCTGTGGCTTCATCGTAGCTCGTGATGGACACGAGCTGAGCGAGCGAACCCCCTCCCCAATGTAGTCTACCCATTCATTTTGCCAGTTGCCTAGTGGCAGCTGACGGGCCTAGTGATCCCTTCTGTCTTACAGTCTAATGAACCAGGTAACAAAAAGCCTTTAATTGGTCACATTATCAGCAATGTACATTGTTAGTTCAAGTGTATGCATGGGATTTCCCCCCAAGTGTCACTGGGATTAAAATAACAGGAAACCGGAGATGAAGGCATTAAAAAGGGGTACATTCTGGCAGCTGTGTATGCCTCCAGGGTTGTGGAGGACATCCTGGATGTAATGGTTATTAAAGACGATGGTGTGGGGGGAAGGGAAAACAAATACCACGATTAAAAAAAACTACAAAATTACAAAATTTAGTGACAACCACTAGGTTCATGATAAATGCTTTCTAATTTGCATCTTAATGTGAAACATGAGTTAAATTGCACTTTTAAGGCACATACCTCGGAGGCCACTTACAATAAAAATGATGTGTTCAGTAGAGATAATTATGTAATTCTGAGTGTATCTAGATAAGCATCGTTGTAGTTTAAGTGAAATTACTCTTGCAGTTTGGGAAGGCTCTGTTTCTATGCAGGAGTCTGTAGCACAGAACTGTCATGTCTTACAGTTGTTGAAGAGGAACATGATGAGAATACACAATCTTTAAGAGACTTCATGGCTTCTACCGGAGCCACTCTGACCAGCATTTCAATGGTAATTTTTACTAAGTGATCAGTCCAATCTTGAAAACGTGAAGTATACAGCAATGTCTTGCAGTAACAGCCTTCTCCATCTCCATCAGTATCTGTCTATCTGAAAAGCTGTCTGCTGGGGAAGAGAATTTTCTATTTTTTTTTTCAGCCTTGAGTGCAGACTTGCAAAGAGCCGAAGACAAAGCCTTCATCTTTACCGGCTATTGGTTTAGACAGCTCTTTAGAAAAATCATTTTGATCCATAGACCTGATTGTCTTGCATGCTGCGACAAGCTTTGGGACAACCGTTGCATTCTGGCTTACATGGGATGAAGCCAAACACCTGGCCAACTATACTATTACGAAGGAATCTGGAGGGTGGGGGTCCTCCGCTGTGTATTATTTTCAACCCATCACCACTGGTCTACAGCAGGAAGCCAGCTGCCAGGGAAGGGAAGACAGAACCCTCCTGGAGCACATATGCACATTCATGCAAAGCCTCAGGGGCCACTTGTGACCAGAAGGCGTTGACACGATATATTCTTGCAGGAAAAACTGAAATGTAGAAAAGAGCTTGGTTGGCTGTTTTCCCTGCATGTCCCTGAACTTACCAGACAGAAGCCGGAGCCGTCCAAGCACTCCTGGGAATTGCCATTGCAGTCACAGGGTAAACATTCTCCTGACCATGTGCGAAAGAATCCAGCGTTGCATCTCTGAAAGAGACATCGACATGCATTTTCATTATTTCATATTCTGAGGAAAGTAATAAGAGGTGATTATTAAATGAAATATTTTTTAACAAAACACGAACGTGTGCTATTTGTACAGCCATTCAGCAACAGACGGGGCTGCACAATCTTCTTTGTTGTACAGTTTCTTTTCGTCTTTCATTCTGCACACAGGGAACAGCAAGGTTCTGTCATTGTAAGGAAGGAGGAGAGAGATAGACAGAGACAGAGAGGGAGATGATGGGGAGAGAGAGAGACAGATGATGGGGAGAGACAGAGATGAGAGAGAGAGAGAGAGAGAGAGAGAGAGAGAGAGAGAATTTTCTATTTTTTCCAGCCCAAACAAAACAAAGTCAAATGAGACCATAGCTGGGTTTGTCTCAAGGTGAGAAGCTGTGTGATGGCCCCTACAATAAGGACTTGTAATTTTGAGTGACTGACTCTGCCATAGTAACTTAAGAGTTGTGCCTTTAGTGTGTGTGAACGTTTAAAGAGCTCCGCGTCGGGGGCTGGAGGGATGGCTCAGCAGGCAAAAATGCTTTCCACGAAAGCCTGGTGACCTGCTTTGGATCCCCAGAGCTCACAGCCCAGGTAAGTGGAAGAAAAAGAATGACTCCCCAAAGTTGTCTTCTTACCTCCAAAAACGCGCCATGCCAAGTGTGCCCTTCCCCACCACGAACATACATATACAATTAAACAAAAAACAAACACTCAGAACAAAATAACAAACAAAAAGCCCTCTGTTTCCAGACCGCAGCATTGCAGAGGTCCTGGGAAGGAAGCTAATGAGGTCTTACACTAGTCCAAGCCTATGTGGTCCTGGTCACAACTTCACTGATTGTCATAATTTTTGAGAATATACTATTTTTCTTCATTTGGGTGATGAACCTCAGAGAAGCTAAGTGACTTGTGGGATTGTGCACCCACTGACCTGCACAATAATGAGTCACCTTCCTCCCCCATGTCATCAGTGCCTTCTATGGAAAATATTATGAGATTGCTCTCCTATGTGGCTAGGCTTATGGATACGTGGTTCATGATTTTCTGAGATGTCTCAATGGTGCCGGGGGTGGGGGGGCTAAAAGCAGACTTCTAGACAGATAAGAATGTAGACTTTTCACAGCCTTACAGAGAGCATTGGACATCACACCCTACAGTGACTCATTGCAGTGTGAACTGTCATGGGTACTGACAGTTTTCACTGTGTCTGGCTTGAGTCCTTCTGACTGTTATGTGAACCCATTTCCTCTTGTTTCTTTCTGTGTGAAGAAACACAGTAATTTGCAGTATAGAAGCACCCATCTGGACCCTAGAGCTACACAGAAACAAGTAGTTTACAGTATAAAACCAATGATTGGGACCCTAAAGCTACAGAGAAACAAGTGATTTTTTTAAAATAAAAATCACCAATCTGGATCCTAAAACTAAAATTTAACATGTTCACTTGAAGAAAGTACAAAAGATAATAATGATATTTGTTCATGATGTAAAGCCAAAGAAATTTCACCCAAATGAGAGAATGACAGGCTGAGAGGGACCAGGGAATTTATCCTGTGAGTTTATAGTAGACAGTAAGCCTTTTCCTCGGTTTCTCCAAACCAAGAGGGGAGAACAGAGAAAGACACTAAAACTGCTACTGGAAAGACTTCACGTAGAACATTTGATTTCATGTATTTCTTGTTTGTTTTGTTTTACCCCAAGTTAACACACACGTTTTTACCATGGTGCAGCATATTGGCAGGTGAATCTAACTGCAATGTTCATAATTCATCTCAATTGCTATTGATAGAGATCAGGCTATAGATTCATCTCTATATAAACAGGTGTCTTCCTCAGCAGAGAATCACATGACAGTAAAATCCCATTTTGTTTAAGATTAGTCCTGCTCATGGCTAATAAAAAATGGATTTCATAGTCCACAAATTTGCGGCATCTTACAATGTCCAGGGTCTTAGTTATACTAGGAGCGGCTGACAGTAGGCAACATCTGAATATAAATTAGCCTGGTAGTTTCCAAACAGTGGTTCCTGGGTCTGTAGCTGAACATACTATAATCATTTGGGGAGCCTCAGCTCTTCTGACGTCAAGGCCAAAGGACTCGTGTTTTATTAATAAATACATTTGCATTTTAAAATAATTTCAGATTTACAGAAAAATAGCAGAGCTGCATTAGAAACAGTCTTACTCAGAGATTCCAACTTTGGGCCAGGCAGTGGTGGCGCATGCCTTTAATCCCAGCACTCGGGAGACAGAGGCAGGCAGATCTCTGTGAGTTCAAGACCAGCCTGGTCTACAGAGCAGGTTCCAGTACAGCCAGGCCTATCACACAGAGAAACCCTGTCTTGAAAACAACAAGAGAGAAGAGTTGGGGGCGGAGAAGGAGGGAGGGAGGGAGAGAGAGAGGGAGAGATTTCAACTTTGGACCTGGTGGAAAGATCTTGAATGGCGCCTTGTGTACATTAATTGCTCGGTCAGCACATGGTGTTTTGAATGGTATAGAGCCCGACAGCACAGCTGAGTTATACATTCCTAATCTACCCTTCACTCTCTCCTCGGGCTGAACTGGTCTTTCTCAATTGTCCAACAGTCGATGTCCAGAGAGGACGGTGTAACGGATGAAATCATGCTGGGCCAAGGTTAGGGGGAGAGTTGAGTCTGAGAGTTAGTTTATCTACTCCCCAGGCCGAGCTGTGACATGGGACAGAGGATGATTTGTCTTTAAGATTACACCATGAGAGATAGGAAGATGGGAGGCAGGGATAGGGCTGTACTGAGCAGGCTCCTGGCCTCCGGCTGACAGGGGAAGGGAAACCTGGTGAATTCCTTTCCTATTGGCTCTGTCCATTTACAAGAATTATGTGCTGCAAAATTCCTGTGTACAGACAGAAGGCATCTTTTAAAAAACCAAGTAAGTGCAATCAATAGGTGAGCAGAAGCTTTAGGCGTGTGGAGATTCTGATGCCATCATTTGGGCACACGGATGGGGTATCTTGCACCTTGTGTTATAGAGTTTCAGAAATTACCTTGAATGGAGTTGAGTGTTTTGAGAGAAGTTAAATTATTCCAAAGGAAGTCAAGCTTAAGACCATCTCTTTACATGGAAATAGTCCATCATGGTTTGCAAGAAGTCCAAGATCTCTTTACTAAGTGTCTTCTTGACAGTGTGAACTGGCAAAACATACCATTTAACATTAAAATACAAACATTCTCAAGGATGAAAGCAGAACTGTGTTTCTTAGCGTTGTTCCTGAGTAGCAACTGTCATCCACTGTGCCATGGAGAGGTCTGTGGAAGGGTAATGGCTTCCCTTGTAAATTAAATTCATGTCTGTCTGTTTTCTTTCTAGAAGATGGTGTTCTGTATGCTTTTCATTTCTTAACAATTAAAAAAAATAAGTATTGATAATATAAGTGACAATGCTGTGAATGGGACAATATATGAGGCCACTGGCAGTGGGCCCAAGACCTAACACTAATGTACAAACTGACTTAGTGGAGCCCATTTTATATGGAGAGATACCTTGCCCAGCCTAGACATGGGGGTGTGGGGGTGAGAGGTGCCTTGGTCCTGCCTCAACTAGATGATGGGACAGACTTAGTAGACTTCCTAGGGGAGGACTTACCCTCTCTGTGGAGCAGATGGGAGGAGTGGAGGGAGGGAGAGGAAAAGGGAAGGGAACTGGGATTGGAATGTAAAAAATAAATTAATAAAAAAGAATTCTAAAACAAAAATATATATAAGTATTAAATGTCTTGCCTGCATGAATGTATGTGCACCACATGTGTGCCTGGTGCCCTTAGAGATCAAAAAAGGGTGTCAGATACCCTGGAAATGGAGTTACAGATAGTTGTGAGGAACCATGTGGGCGCTCGGTATTGAACTGGGGTCCTCTGCAAGAGCAGTAAGTGCTCATAAGTCCCGAGCCATCCCTCTGTCCCCTGTGCATGCTTATAGATGCCACATTCAGCTCCTTTTCCCATGTGAGACTTTCTTACAGAAGACAATGATAACAATAATGGGGGAGCAAACGTTAAGATAATTCAGAGGGGCTGGGTATGTGCCTCACTTGGGAGGACGCTTGCTCAGCATTCATGAGACCTGGAGTTGATTTCCGAGCACTGAATAAACAGGCATGGTGGTGCTCACCTGCCACCCCACGCTGGGGGTGGAAACAGGAGGAGCAGACGCTTGGGGCCATTCTTGAATGCACTGCGAGTTTGAGGTCAGTTTGAGAGCTGTCTTAAGAAAAAAAGAAAGAAAAAGAAAAGAACATGCAGAGGATGTACATCTCCTGACCCATGGCTGTGAAACATTGCTAGCAGGATTACAGCGTTAAGAGTGTGATTCTCACAACGTCATTCCACTTTGTAAGGGCTTCAGACCAATGCAAATTTTTCTTCACTATTACATGCTGACCCCAATAACTAATTAAATTGAATGGTTAACTAATTGAACATGAATGTCCACAGAATCCAAGTGTAGGTCATATACAGTTTTCTCATTTAGTCCACAGTAAACCTAGGAAGCAAGCTCTTATCTTCATTTTACAGTTAGGGTAGGGGCTTTGTGGTCTTTGTAAGTCAGCTAAATGAAGAAATGCAGATAAGAAATGCCAGACTCGGGACTCATAATTTTTGGGCCTTTTTTCCTATTAAATTTGAACTCCTATTGCATCATTAGCATACGGAAGCAAGCCTTCCTTTCTGGATAATTTTGTTTGCAAATCTTTATTATTACAAGCATTACAGAGTGGGCTGGAATGAATAAAAAGTGTAAAATTTCTCCTTTACATCCCCCAAAAACATTTAAAAATTTAGTGTTTGAAAGTATTTAGGTTATTAATGTATGAAAGTAACTGAGTTGTAAAACTTCCCTTTAAAATGGTTTTTACCGTCATGTCATTTTGATCAGTTGGTCTCCACTGAATCACTGTATACCTTTATTTGTGTGTGTTATTGCTTTTTTGAGACAATACAGTCCTGGCTGTCCTGAAACTTTCTATGTAGACCCACCTGACTACCTTGGCCTCCCAGGGGCTGGGATTAAAGGCATGCATCACCACACCGATCCTTTTGAATTTCACGATTACTAAGTCATCTCGTTACTATACCTTTCTCCAGTTCTATTGATACTGGATTAATCAATGCCATTCACTCGTGCCCGTTAAAAAGGAAGAAATAGTTTTAATTTGCTTACTCTATCATTGATGTGAGGTCTGGCTTGGAGCGAGAAAAAAAAATCACCATGACCACAACAACTCTTATGAGGAAAACATTTAACTGGGGTGGATCACTTAACAGTTTCAGAGGTTCAGTCTATTATCATCATGAGGGGAGGGGTATGGAAACATGCAGGCAGAGGTGGTACTGGAGGATACCTGAGAGCCCTGCATCTTGCAGGCAGCAGGAAGTCAACTGAGACACTGAGTGGTATCCTATACATAGGAAACCTCAAAGCCCGCTCCCACAGTGATACACTTCCTTCAACAAGGCCATACCCATTCCAACAAAGCCACACCTCCTAATAATACCACTCCCTATGAGATTATGTGAATCAGTTATATTTAAACTACCACACAATGCATGTAAAATACTTATCTAATTTTTCCATTTATAGAAATTAGAAGGAAATCAGTATGGCAGTTCCTCACGAAAATGGGAACCAGTCTGCTACAAGATCCAGCAATTCCACTCTTAGGCATAAACTCAAAAGATGCCCATTCATACAAGGACATCTGTTCAACCATTTTCATAGCAGCATTATTTAAATAGCCAGAACATGGAAGCAACTTAGATGCCCCTCAACTGAAGAATGAATGGAGAAAATGTGGTACATTTACACAATGGAGTACTACTCAGTGGGGAAAAAAATGGAATCTTGAAATTCACAGGCCAATGGATGGAACTAGAAGAAACCGTCCTGAGTGAGGTAACCCAGTCACACAAAGACAAACATGGTATGTACTCACTCATACATGGATTTTAGACATAAGCAAAGGATTACCAGCCTATAATCCACACCACCAGAGAAGCTAGGAAACAAGGAGGAACCTAAGAGAGACATACATGGTCCCCCGGAGAAGGGGAAAGGGACAAGATCTCCTGAACTTGGGAGCATGGAGGAGGGGAGAGGGAGTTTGGAGAAAGAGAAGGGGAGAAGAGGAGGGGAGAGGAAGACATGAGAGAACAGGAAGATTGAGTCAGGGGAAGAATAGAGGAGAGCAAGAAAAGAGATACCATAATAGAGGGAGTCATTATAGGTTTAAAGAGAAATCTGGCCCTAGGAAAATGTCCAGAAATCTACAAGGATGATGACCCCAACTAACAATCTAAGCAATAGCCGAGAGGCTACCTTAAATGCCATTCTTTAATAATGAGATTGATGACTACCTTATATGCCATCCTTCAGCCTTCATCCAGTAGCTGATGGAATCAAAAGCAGACACCCACAGCTAAACACTGAGCTGAACTCCTGGAATCCAGTTGCAGAGAGGGAGGAGTGATGAGCAAAGGGGTCAAGACCAGGCTGGAGAAACCCACAGAAACAGTTGACCTGAACAACGGGGAGCTCATGAATCCCAGACTGATAGCTGGGAAACCAGCATAGGACTGTTCCAGACCCCCTGAACGTAGATGTCAGTTTGGAGGTCTGGTTAATCTATGGAACTTCTGATAGTGGATCACTATTTATCCCTAGTGTACAAATGGACTTTGGGAGCCCACTCCATATAGAGGGATACACATGGGGAAGGGTGCTCCAAATGATATGACAGACTTTGAAGATTCCCCCATGGAAGGCCTCACCCTCCCTGGGGAGCAGAAAGGGAATGGGATAGGGGGCCAGTGGGGAGCAGGGGAGGAGGGGAGGGAGAGGGAACTGAGATTGATATGTAAAACAAGCTTGTTTCTAATTTAAATTAAAAAAAGAAAAAAACAAAAACAAACAAACAAGCAAACAAACAAAAAAAAAACAACCCCAAAATAGAATTAGGTGGAAGGAAGAAATTGGTGTGATTTCTACACATGGCACTTATCTGTAAAGGAACTGGAAGTGACAATGTATGTTGCAATTATAGATGTCATTTCCAGGAGTCATCATGGCATAAGTTATTTAATACTGGAATTATAATGAATTAAGATAAACTTTTTACAAGCAATGCCATTTGTACAACTCTTTTGTTATTTTTGCTCTATTTTGAATAAGTCTCCTTGAGGACAACTAGACTCATTCTGACAATAATGTCATCACACAACACTTCTTGAGTTTCCTTTAAAAACATAATCATCGGAGCTGGGGAGTTGGCTTGGTGATTAAGAATACTTGTTTCTGTTGCAGAGGACCCAGTATTGATTCCCAGCACCCATATGGTGGTTTACAACCACCCATAACTCTATATCTAAGGATATAATGCCCTCTTCTGACCTCCAAGTCCACAAGGCACATCCATACATGCAGGCAAAACATTCATACACACAAAATAAAATAAACATAAATAAATGTAAAAAATTTTAAAACAATTTTCTTTTGAAGAATAGTTCAGTCTACAACCTTTGGGTGCAGTGAACTTGTAAGTATTTGGAATTATTACATAATCAAGCATCTGGCTAAATAGTAAGATTTTATTTGGGGGGCTGGAGAGATGGCTCAGAGGCAGAAGTCCTGAGTTCAATTCCCAGCAACCACATGATGGCTTACAATTATAATAAATCTGGTGCCCTCTTCTGAGCTGCAGGAATACATGCAGACAGAACACTGTATACATAAGATATAAACAAATATTTTATTATAAATTTTTGATTTTATTTGGAACATGCACAGAAACCCTACTGTGCTTTCCAAGTATGGTCACAGGAGTGCAAATTAATTGGTCAGAAGCATCACTTCTGCTCAGACCTAAATATCTGGAATCTTGAGAATTTCTGTTGAAAAATCTGGTGAGAAAATAGTTTGAATGCTTTCATGCACCCTTCTGAGATCTAAGGTCCCTGCTGTGCATTAAAACAAACAAGGGGGCAAACATGGGATTTGGGAAGAACCTGAAGGGGCCGCAGGCTGAGAGCAAGAGACACATCTTGAGGTCTCTAAATAGATGAACCTATGACCTGCAGGGAATCAGATAGGAATCTCAGCTGCAGCAAATGACAGTGAACTACAACAAAACCCCATGACAACATGCATGCCCTCCGTCCCTGTGCTGTGCCCAAGGGACCTAACTGATGACTGCAATGACACCTGCGCTGTGTCTGTAACCAAGGATCTACAAACATTTTATAAATATTAGCATGACTTCATCTTCCTTCCTGAATTAGACTTGGAATTATGATGCACCAATTTTTGCTTTAATTAAGAGACTCAAAGAAGAAGTCCAAATTTACTCACTAGTATGCAGAGTTTTTACGACTTCCCACATTGGTGGTTTTCAAACATAAGCTAGTTCATTACATTGTCTTTCTGCTTAAATCTTTGTATGTATATAACAAATCTATTTTCTTCTTGTTTCCAGACAACAATGTTTTGGGTCTAATTTCAGTGTTAACAGGTGCTATTTTTTGTTTGTTTGTTTAGATAAATGATAAAATCACTTTAAGAAAGATATGATCATCAGTAGCACAAATATAAATAAATGAAACAAATAAACACAAAGCCGAATGAACAATAACTAAGTATTCTTTCTCACTTAGGGGGATGGAACTCTAACCTAGAGTCTCTGTGGTCCTTCACAATCCTGGTTTGCATCTGTTTAAGACGTGGACAGACTTAAGAATGGGATAGCTCTGTTCTCAAAGAACTAATGTCATTCAATTCAACTTTGTGTATTTAAACACATCAATTTAGATTTTGCTGCAGAGGAGCAAACCTAGGAGCAAACTTACAAACAAAGAGGAATTGCATGGTCTTCTTTGTTGTTGTTTACAAAAACAGAAATGTAAGCTACTGATCACTTTTGGTTCTCTATTTTTTTTCAGATGAGGTTTAATGTGTCCTTGTTTTTCACGTATAAAACCATTGGCAAGGCATTAGGCTGAGTTAACTAAGTTCATTACCTTATGTAACCTGCTCTGTGAGAAGGTGGAGGATTGATTGATTTTACTTGAATCTGGAGCGAATTACCCACATACCCTCCCTTGGGTATTTCTAAGCACTTGTTGCGTAAATGAAATTCCCTGCATTTTAATAGGTGAAGTTAATTTTTAGATTTTGACAGTGATTTCACCATAGCTTGATTAGGAGAGTGGTTTCAACATTCTTCAGGGTTATTATTTTTTTTCTGATTGCCACAGCAACAGATAAAAGCTGAACATAGACAGTGATGCTGCTTTCTCCTAAGTAGCTTTTAGAGCTATGCGCTTGAGGTTTAGGGCCGATGACAGGCATTATTTGTCTCCTTTGTAAAGCATTCTCAGTCTCTCAGTCACTAATAAGATGGGAACAATCATTAAGATGCCCAGGAACTCAGTGGATCACTGTTTTCTGACTGATCTTAAACTACACTTCTGATTGTTAGTTACTGTGCCATTCATGCTATATCTGTGTGTCTGTCGCTCAACATTCTTGATTTGCTGTTGGGTATTCTCATGGGTGGAAACCCCAGACCCACCCACAGATTTCAAGTATCTGTCCCCATACCCTGTGCATCAAACAGTTACTAGGATTACAGATACCAGTAGACGCAGACTCTGTTGAAATAGTCCTCTTTATTTGCAAAGCTGAAAGGATCAAAGCTGAAGCTTGAGGCCCCTACAGCTAGACAGAGTTTCCATGTGAAGTACTGGATTTGGAACGGTTGTGCTGAGAACTTCCTAAACTTTTCTCCTTAGAACATTAGGATGCTTTACAGATTGCTTATCTACAGTATTGATTGTCACTTCTATAAGGGAAGGAGGCTTCAGGGGTCCCCCTCCCTCATTATGAGATTACTCTTCAGCTGACATCCGGCCTCTGTACTGGACTCTGTTCATGTTGCCTTGTGTAACTGGCTTGTTCTTCTCACTCCTCGCCTTCTGGGTCTTGATTACACAACTTAGACTCTGCCAAGTAATTTTTAAAAAAAATCTGGACTGACTCAGTCTTATTTAACTTAATAGGGGCAACTGCTGTGGACACATTTCCAAGAAAGGAAGAGATTCAGCCTTCAGGGAGGGCCTGTAGAGTGAATGACCTAAAGTGTGGCCATTTGGGGGATTTTGATGACTCCTTGGCCATTTACAAGGAATCATGTTGCCAGATGACAAACACTGCCACCGTCTGCACCCGGGACTTTTTAAAGACTAGCAATAACTAATATTTATGGACAGATGCCAGCACTGAGCTGCATGCATTTTATGGGTCACTCAATTTTATCATTACCACGTAATGGTCTGCAGTCTTGTCCAAATCTGCCTACGTTACCTTTCCTTTTTACACGAAGTTGGAGGTGGAATTGTTATGGGTGGCTAGGGCTTTTCTCCAGTGGTCTCGGGCAAACTACTTTGCACGGGTTTGGTGTTGAGCCGCAGCCAGTGCTTCTGGGGACACCACTTCTGTGTTCTGTTCTGTGAACCCTCTGGACAGGGTCCCTCACTCAGGCTCATTAGGAAGGGGGACTCACGTGCAGACAGCGACTAGGAAAACCTTCCTCTCCTCGTGTTCTTTCTCCCTGGCTCACAAACCACTGAAGAAATGCTGCTGTGGATTGATAGGAAGGAGAAATGCACCCCAACTTTCTTCTTCTCATTAGATAGTTTAGAGGCCACTGGCTGGGAAATCTCACTCTTCTTTTTTAAATTCTCCATTTGTTTTGGCTTATCTTTATGCCTTTTACCTATCCCAGATTGCTTTCTATTCACTAGAAAGATGAACCTCTGATCTGCAACCCACGCATCTGTGGCTTTTAGACTCTGATCAATTTATCCTCCTCTCCCCACTCTCCCCTTCTTTCCTTCCTTCTCCTTCCTACAGTATCTCTGTTAGTCAGCTTTCTGTTACTATAATAAAACATCCAAGTGACTTAAGTAACTTTTAAGGACAGAGGACTCATGGTTTTGGAGCTTTCAATTCAGGGTTGATTGGCTTCATGGTCTTGGCTCTGTGGCATCACAGGACATTTCAGTGGGAGTGTGAGACAGAAGACAGTCTGTTTACTTTATAGCAAACAGGAAGGAGAGGGGAGGAGAAGGGAGCATAGGGCATGATACTTGGGGTTCAAATACTGGTTTATATGATGAAATTCTCCAATGTCCTAAGTTCTTTCATCAGGTTCCACATCTTATAGACTCAAGTTCCCTCCCAATAGTGCCACAGGCTGGGGAGACTTTAGCCATTGCCATTGGGTAGACGTTCTAGAATAAATTATGGCCCCACCCATCTCTGCACAATGGGGATTGTGAGGGGAGACCCAGTCTGCCCAGGCATAGGTCCTGAGTTAGGCAAGCCTTCACTGCCTCTCGGGGCTAAGCTTCCAAGCATACCTTCCCTCAGCTCTGCTTCTCTTTCTTTTCCTCTTCTCTTACCCAGTCTTTTCACCGGAATTCACTCACACCGGCTCCGATTCCATCACGACAATCTGTGCCTCTACCTATTTTATGGCTTACTCTCCCAATGAGGCACTATCAATGAAGTCCAGGGATGTCCCAGGCTTGCCTTCCCCAAGTCCTGTTCCCATTCACATAGTGCTGTTTCCCTGTCTCCTTGAGGCTCTTACAGTCCTCTCCTTGGGAAACTCTCCGTTCTTGTTTTTCTACTATCTTTTTCTCCATTTTCTTTTAGAATGAGAGTCTCATCCTCTGTTGTTCTTACTTGGTTGGTGTTTTTCAGGGCATGCCCCTCCCTTTTACTTTGTTGATGTGTCCCAGGGCATATGTCTCCTTATTTTCTGTCAGCACAGCTTTGCCCAATGATGTCAAGTTCCCACAAGCACATTAGTCTCCTCCATTGTGGTGACTAGTGACTCTCTGTGTATCTCCAATCTGGCTCTTTTATGTCACTTCTAGCTTCTAAGTTTATGTAGGCAATAGGCTCCCAAAGTCCACTTGTGCACTAGGGATAAACACTGGCTCCACTGTCAGAGGTCCCACAGACTGCCCTGGCCTCCTAGCTGGCACCCACATTCAGAAGGTTTGGTTTGGTCCAATGCTGGTTCCCCAGCTTTACGACTAGGGTCTCCGTGCTCTCACTAGGTCAGGTCAACTGTTTCTGTGGATTTCTCCAGCACAGTCTTGACTCCTTTGCTCATCCCTCCTCCCTCTCCACAACTATTCCAGGAGTATGGCTCAGTGTTTAGCTGTGGGTGCCTGTTTCTGCTTCCATCAGCTACTGGATGAAGGCTCTAGGAATGGTAACCAAGGTAGTCATCAATCTCATATAGGGGAAGGGCATCAAAGGCAGCCTCTCCACCACTGCCTAGATTCTTAGTTGGGGGTCATCCCTTGTTTAGAATTTTCATAGAAAAAAAGAAGAAACCAGAATGGATTTTAGTAAGTTTTAATAGAATTTTAAAATTCTCTACATGCAATCATACTTTGTGCCGTGTGGGTTAGATAGTTCCAGACTCCTGCCACCCTTTGTATGTTGTTATCCCACAGAATCACCATTTACCTCTCAAATACTAAGAAGACGGTTCTTCCTTGTTTCCAATACCATGAGTTAGTTCAGGATGTCGAGTATTTCTCCTTCCTGACTTATTGTACTTACACTTCTCCCCCAACACACACACACACACACACACACACACACACACACACACACACACACACTTTCTTCTAGTTTACTCTTTATATCAGAATTAACTTTGAAAAGGTCTTATTACGTTACATTTCTGCTTCTTAATGGCTACATGGATAAATAAAATTTCTGAGCTTAACATACAAGGCTATGTTATAGAATCCCAACATCTTTTTAGGATAAACTTTAGCTCCCTCTGCCCTAGTAAAACCACATCTCCTCACTTCCCATATGTGACGTCTCACAGAAGTCAAGGGGGTCTCTTTTGCCCTCTGTCTATTGGGAACACTTTTCCAAGTCTTTCAGACTTGTCATGGTCATGACACGTTACAGATACCTCATTAGAGCACATGGAACAGGATACTACAATTTGAAAATTACACCCCTGATTCCCTGAGATCACTGATTGGACCATGAGGACAGGGATATTGTCTTATTCATCTTAATGTCCTCACTACTTATCTCAGTGATTGACAGATAGCAAAAAGATACTGGAAATGCCAACTGGAAAAAAACAATCTATCTGAACCGGTAAAGAATGAGCCACCTGGGAACAATGTGCAAACACTTTGGAGAGCAATCCAGCAGATCTCACAGTACAGATATTTCTAGTTATGAGAGAATCTTATACTATTGCGGGGAAAGACAGTTGCTGAGGAGAAACAGTATATTTATGTTACATTAATGCATGCAAAACATGTAATACCTTGTAATTTTGTGTACACATACAAAGTAGGAAGAGGAAAAAAATCAGGCTTCTTAAGGGTTAAGAATGGGAGTGAGATTAGGGCAGGATGAATATTGGTTTCTGTGTTGGCAATATTTTATTTACTAAGTTTTAAAGAGAATACACAAATTTCCATGAAAGTCTTAAAGAAATCCGAAATGAAAGGGAAGGGTAAGATGTCACTTAGGTTGTGCCCTGGATTTCTATGACTAGACCCGGAGAGACTCAAGCATCATTCCCAGGAAGTCACTGATGTGGTCCTCACAATGATGAACAAGTGTAATTTCCCTTGCTTCCTGGCTACTTACTTTGTATAACTTTATCATTACACATGGTTCAAAAAATGAGCATACAAATTCCTTACATAATTTGCTATTCCTTTGTTTTCCACTTCACAGTAGTGATGCCCCCTACCCCAGGACATCCTTTCACAGGGGAAGCACTAGTCAGTCTCTAACTCCTGTGTGAGTATTTAACTTAATTTTAATAGCTTTCATTTCAGTGGTAAATTTATTTATCCGGGGCTACCAGCGAACCTAGGGGACTTTACAACACCTTCTTAATTTGACTGGGCTTTTCTTTTTATTTTTGTTTTATGTGTATGAATATTTGCCTGCTTGTATGCATGTGCTCCGTGTATGCCCAGTACCCACAAAGGTCAGAGGACGGCATTGTATCCTTTGGGACTGTAGTTACAGATGGCTGTGAGCCACCATGTGGGTACTGGGAACTGAACATGGGTCCTCTGCAAGAGCACCAAGTGCTCTTAACCACTGAGACATCCCTCCAGATCCTTGTTACAGATTCTCAGACTCATACACAATATTCCCGTTTTCCAATTGGCAGATCTGCCAACACTCAAGTGATAAACGCTCATTCGCCAGTTTTCTTCCCTAAGAAAAATACCGGGGTTCAATAACAGGCTTCAAGATGGCTAGTAATGGAATTTGGGCAATCTCTGCCCTTCGATGAACAGAATATATAGAGAGTGAACCACAAGCTAGACACACAAGCTCTCCCTAACTGGTTTGAAGTTAGAGGGAATCAGGAAAAGACTCCAATAATTCAAGATTAACAAAGCTGGGTTGTAAATTTAAGATCATGTTCTTTCAATCTTGTAAACTGAAATTGATTTATCCTCTTTTTCCCATTACTCCTTTACATGAAGGGAAAAGGGATTTTTTTGTTTGTTTTTCGAGACAGGGTTTCTCTGTGTCTTTGGAGCTGTCCTGGAACTCGCTTTGCAGACCAGGCTGGTCTCAACTCACAGTGTTTTGCCTGCTTTCTGAGACCACTGGAGTTAGTATGTACCACTACCGCCCAGTAGGAAAAGGACATTTAAACTGTTGGTTGGGGCTGTGGATGCAGCTCAGCGGGTAGACTACTTGCCCTGTACGGACACAGCCGTGGGTTCAATTACTATGACTGCTTAGGATGCACACCTTATTGTAATCCTAGCACTTTTGAGAGGAAGTAGAAGCTGGAAAACCAGTTTAAGGTCATCCTGAGCCACACAGGGAGTTTGAGACCAGCTCAAGACACATAGAATCCTTTTGAAATGAAATAAACCATCTGCATAAAACAGGTGTAAGTAGATAGGGTTTCTCTAAAAGAAAAGAAAAAAAAGAATTTCTCAAGAGGGGTGTCATGGGCATGATGTATCAACCAGTTAGGGGTGGAGAGAGAAATGATAGTCTTTCTAGTCACATCCCCCTCGTGACTCAATGTGTCCCTTCTTCACTGGTGGGACACTGCTTTGTGGGCAAAAGCTGGAGCCTCCAAAGCAGAAGCCTTTCCAGGCAGCGTTCCTTCTCAGGGTGGAGTTTCATTGGGCTCAAGGAACGAGCTGCCTTTAGCTCTTGGCGCTAAAGTCGGAGATGTTAGCAGAGTTCAGTGGTACCAAGCTTTCTGTGGTCTTCCATCCCTTTCCCCATAACTTCTCACTCTTCTCCACTAAGGAAGCCATGCTCCTTCCTGTTTTCTGGCTTCTTACTTAGCCTTGTTCCTCAGCTGTTCTTGGGTATAAGTCACCCAAAGCGCCCAACTACAACAAACCTATATTATCTTCTCCAAAATTCCTGAATTCATCTTTACAGTTCATAAAAATCAAATTGTTTTTGAAAGTAGTAGTAGTTCTCTTTCAGAGCAAGCATTATTACCAACAGAATTTTTAAGTAATTTCATTAGGGGTCACAGGCAGGATGCAGTGTGGATAAAATTTTCCTCCAAGATGTATTTCTGAGATAACTAATAAAGGGCTCAAAATATTTTTAAAAATTTAATTCTATCCACCTAAGGATTGGGATTGCTTTATCATAAGACAGCTTACACTTCACGTGGTCTTTCATAACTTACAGGAATCTGAAAAAAGTGACATTTCCCCCCTGTTTAGTGGTAGAATCAGAATAAATAAGCATTTGTATTTAAAGCAAGACCCTGTTTCAGCTAATCAATTTTGATAGATCTCTCAATATAACCACTTTGAACTGGATATTAAAGGGAATAAATTGAAGACATTTCATAGGTGATGAATTATTTTTCTTTCAAATGCTTTGTCCTTTCCTTTTTATTCTCCTGGTGCCTCTGCAAGTTCTCTGCCCCTTCAGGAATATGCACACTTAGATACTGCTTCTCCAGAACTTACCCCCTTGGTTTCTTAACAAATGTCCCCTTGTGTGTGTGATCTCAAGTCCCCATGTGTCTACCATTTATGGAGCAGGCGTTTAGTACATCCTTGCTTAGTGTGCAAATGAATTTCTCTCATAAACATGCTTGCATTCAGGATACCACTGGCTTTTAGGGGAACTGATGCAGTGTCCCGAGATCTACTTCTTACAGTGACCACACTTCTCTGCAGTTATATCCTTTGTAAGACAATCTAGAACAGTGGAATCCTCTAGATCATTGGATTTCGGTTTCAACTCTACCACTGGGGAAACTGCCCAGGTAATTTCATCTTCAGCTCCTGCTTCCCTTTCTGAAGAAGAACAGAGGTGATTGACACATTATCTTCTAGAGTGGTTGTGAGGATCAGCTAACTTTGTGCATTCAGGTCCAATGAAGGGGCAGAGGGCCAATTACCCCTATTGTCCTCTCTTCCCTTTGTGCTTGCTGCCTGTCTGGACTGTTGTGACTGTGCTTTATTGGTGAGCTATAGCTCTCCTTTTCTGTAGGATACAAGGCTCAGAAGTGGCAATCAGAGATACAGGTTCACCGCCCTCCTTCCTCAGAGCACATATTCTCTCTAGAGCAGAAACTGGAGTTATTTGATTTGTCACTGAAGTCTCAGCACCCTCACAGAACAGGTGCTTAGAGAATGTGGCTGTCTTGACTATGTCTGTCATTACAGAATCACTGAATACCAGAGATAGCAAGGACCAAAGGCTATTTACACAGAACCAGGCGATGTCATCTTTAGTGCTTGTCACACTAGGCTAGACTACCAGATAGTGATGATGAAGGAAAAGAAAAGGATGATGCCGGGAGTGGTGGTGCATACCTTTAACCCTTGCACTTGGAAGACAGAGTTTTGAGTTTAAGGCCAGCATGGTCTACATTTGAGAGTTCCAGGCCAGTCAATGCTACATAGTGAAATCTTTTGGGGGTGGGGGGTGACTGATGGTGAAGTCTGAAGGTTCAGCTAAAGATTGGACCTTTTCTGGACAGTGAACAATCCCATGCTGTCCATCTCTTCCCCTCTAGGAGATACCTGAGAGGAAAGTTAACTTTACTCATGTCTATCATACTTTTAGAGAATCTCACTGAAGTGATGTCAGTACTATGAATTCCTTATTTTACAGTAGAGGGTCACCAACACACACACACACACACACACACACACACACACACACACACACACACACTTGAGACAAGGTCTCACTCTGTAGTCTTGATGATTTGGAACTCACTATGTAGACCTGGTTGACCTTGAACTTGTAGCTATATTCTTGTCTCTGCCTCCCGAACCATAAATCTGAATACCACTCTCCAGGCATCTTTGAGGGGGATGAGAGTGGTGGATAGAGAAAACCCTATTAACAAATTCACATTTTCTCTATGAGTATATGGCTGACTCCAGAGAAGAAACATGACCCATCAGCCCTCTGAAGTTATTTGGTCTAGCTTGCAGCAACTCTTCTTAATTTAAATATAATCATTTATATCTGGTGTTCTGGTTTAAACTGTTTTTAGATGTGGAGCTAGGAAGTGCCTGTTGAATCAATAATGCTGATTCCTCATTAGAGAACACATCTCTTGTGGGAAGTTGATTGCATGTCATCCAGCTGTGTATCCGACACCTCCCTTGTTCCATCTGAAAGATCTGACAATAGGCCCTGGGAAAGGATGCCCTCTGTGTAACGGACACCGGAGTATGTGCAGGTGTTTCCTCTCATGAACCACAAGCAGATGTCTGGCCATGCAGAATATATGGCAGCTTGACATATATCTGGATGCAGCCACAGGACAATATAATTTATGGTCCATAAACTATATTAATAGAATACTCTCATTGAAAATGAGTGAGCCCTGAAATGCATGCCTTTGTCCTTCAACACCAAGAAAGGGTAAACCTCACAGAAAGCTCATGATTGGTTCCAAATGTGGGATTGTAAACGGCATGCCTACTACCTTTGGTGCATTTTTATGAGACATGTAACCATATGAAACATGTAACTGCGAGTTTCTATCTTACTTTCCCATTTGTAAAATGTTAGCAGTGGGTTTGTTTAATGAATATTTTACAGGTCTGCTATGAGTCAAGCACCAACTGAGTCTCAGAATATTGGAATGGGTCTTCAGACCAGGATCCAGCAATTGCAGAGTGATGACAGAACATTTTCAAACAGCTCATAATGAAGTAAACACACCAAGCACCAACTGCTCCAAGAAAGGGAGAGAAGTGCATTACCACCCCAAACATTACTTCTTTAATTTGGGGTGCAAATGAAAAACAAAGCGAGAACGCTCTGAACACACGCTAAATATTTACTCATAAAACTTGAGCTACATCCTGAACTGTTCACAAAGTATTTCTATTATTTTCAGGATATGAGTAATATTAAGAACTAGTACAAGCTGGGCAGTGGTGGTGGCGCATGCCTTTAATCCCAGCAGTCGGGAGGCAGAGGCAGCTGGATCTCTGTGAGCTTGAGGCCGGGTTGGTCTAAAGAATGTGAGTTCCAGGACAGCCAGGGCTACACAGAGAAACTCTGTCTCAACAAACCAGACAAAGAAACAAAATTCAAAACAAAACAAAGCCAATTAGTATAGTGCTTCTATTTTTCATTCTATTTCCTTTCATTTGATTTCTGAGTATTTCATTTTGAGTTTTTTTTGGGGGGGGATGACATTTAGTGAAAACAATTTCGAGCTTACACATGTGAGTGTCATAGACTGGAATGGTTGTTTAGAAACGACTGTGGGGGCTAGTTTCAGAACCATTTTATAAGCTGTCGTCTGTAGCTTTGAAACTTTGCTCCCAAATAACCACTGTGATCTGGACAGTTACTCATGGTAGGATGTTCATAAAGCCAAAGGTCAAGTTTGCAAAGCGAAGTAAAAAGAAAGAGACTGAAGGGGATGGCAATGCACAGGGTGCTGCCAATATCACACCTGTACCGCCTTTCCAATGACAATGACATAACGCACAGTCCAGGGGGAAGTGAATGGTGATGGCTGAGTGTGCGCTTTAAAGCAACTCTCTTATCTGTTTTCTGAGGGGAAAATCATGCTGATTTTAAAACAATACTTTACAGATGTTTCCA
The DNA here is from genome assembly GCF_017639785.1 of Mesocricetus auratus. Lineage (NCBI taxonomy): Eukaryota > Metazoa > Chordata > Mammalia > Rodentia > Cricetidae > Mesocricetus > Mesocricetus auratus. Next base: position 4,789,509 of record NW_024429199.1, read on the forward strand.
GACCCCATCCCTGATCCAAGGAAACAAAATACCATTCAGTAACAAGCCCAGATTTAGAGATGGGGCTTGTTCCAATATAAACATCTCTTGGTTGGACCTTCTCCGTGAAAGTGCATAGTCAATTTTTCCATATACAGTGGGAAAGACAAAGCTTTTAGCTTAAAAGGCATTCTCTCTCGCCAGCAGTATGGAGCTCCTGGGATGGGCAGTTCAGGCAAGCCACTTTGTGGTTCACTGTTGGTGCTGGGCTCAATGTTGATGTCTTTCTCAGAACTACATGGGAACATGCATGCACCCTAAACAGAGACTCGGCTCCGTTTAGGCTTCTGGTGTTTGGTGTGGCCATTTATTCACTTGGTGTTTCTGCTTCACGTGCCACTGTTTACTTAAGGCTTTGCTTGGGCTTGGCACAAAGCTGACATTCAACAAATAACTGAGGAATGCACAAACAAGGGAGCTGAGCACCAGCTACGCGGACAGCACTTGCAGAGGCCATTTGGCGAGCCAGAAGATGACCTGTGAACTGTCCCACCCGGTACATGTTCACGAGGGGTGTCTCAGGCATGCCACTCACTACAAAACACTAGTGTGCTCAGAGCTACAAGATTCTTACCACTGAGAGGTACAGAGAAGTCCTGCCACATGGAGGAAGAGGTGGGGATTGATTTTAACAGGGAAGTGAGGAAGTCCAGAATAACTCTAAGGGAAGGCATTTGTACAGATTTTTCTGGAAGGAGAGAATGGAAACCAAAGGACTGGAAATCACAGGATAGAGTACTGCTGTAAGGGAGACAGGCTTCAGGTTAAGATTTTGTCTGCTGTCCATTGCTTAGGATCCACATCTTTCACTTTTGGTACTCTACCTCAATAAAGATACCACATGGATTTGCTCCTTTTACTTGTTGGAATCTTCTGGAAAGGTTAAGTGAATACCAGCGATTAAACTCTTGTGAGCTACTCAGCAATTTTCTGGCTTACAGTATGCTCCCACGGCTTTCTTCATATGTTGTGGACAATGCTGAAGACTCCTCTCATCCCCAGAATAAATGTTGGGTGGATGTGGAAGCTTTGTTGATTCTTTGTGGCCACTAGTATCTCACAAGTCACTGATATGTGGCTCGAGAGGAATTTTGAGAGTGAAAATAAATTTCAAGTAATAACTTATAAATAGGGACAATGTCATCTAGCTTTAAAAGGAGACTATTTTTTATTTCTATCTGCTTTCATTCTATCCAAACTGGGTTGAGGAAGAAATAGAGAAGATACTTGGTTTTGTGGCTGAGTACTACAAGACTGGGTTAGTTCACTGAGAGCTTGTGAAGAAATGAAGACCATAATGTCCTCGGTTCTCAGTCCTCTGCTGTGGGTAATCCAGTCTGCAAGGGGCTCACACATCCAGTCTCCCAGGGGCTCACACAGAGCAGGTAATTGTCTAATATAAAGTTTGGACTATAGTATTTTAATTTTTTCTTATTTACTTGAAATTTATGAACTTCTTTGATTGTTGAACCAAACTCAAGGGAAATCTCGGCTTATTTTTGGGCTTTGAGGAGGAAAAATGTATTTCCCTATGAATATATCTTATGCTAGAAGATTAAAAGAGAAAAATTGTAATCAAACAAAAGCTCAACTATTTTAAATAAACTAACTTGAGGATATAATACCTTATAGTTAGAAACATAACCTAATGCTTAATGTTCCAAAAAAGTGAATGGAAAATCAGACAAAAAGAGCAGAAAAAAATGTTATTTCCAATGAAAATTTAATATACCATATGTCTCAGGAAACAGGCACAGAAAAAAAAAGATGTGTTCTCTCTGCTGAAATAACCATAATTTTGGGGGGGGGATTAGGAAAAGCCTAGTCCTTTCATTAGAACCTGGAGGTTTTAAACAACTTAGAGAGAACATTAACCTTCCTCCATAAAGACCATTTCTCCATCTCTACCATATTTATATCACCGTAACACTGCTGTACTGAGGCACTTCCTCATATCACAGACTAGGACAAAGCAGGCATGGTGGTGTCTGCAGTATTGAAAGTGAACTAGGGCAGGGCGGTGGTGGCACACGCCTTTAATCCCAGCACTCGGGAGGCAGAGGCAGGCAGATCTCTGTGAGTTTGAGGCCGGGCTGGACCGACAGCCTCAAAAACAATAGGGAGAAACCCTGTCTCATAAAAAAAAAAAAGAAAGTGAACCAGGTAGCAGGCAGCAGGCCAGAGCTGTCCTGCCCCTCTAATGTCTTATTATTTTGCTGAGCACACAGGGCTGCCTTAAACTCCTGTAATCCCCTTCATTCTGCCTTCTATTATGTTCAAGACACCTCTAAGCAGATACCTATAAGTCAAATCTGGATTGTACCATAAAGTCCAACAGTTTTGTTGTCAAATTCCCTTTGGAAAAATGGATATTTAATGTCCTTGCTGTTAGAGTATGAAGAAGACACAGTTTGAAAACCAACAGTGCAAAAGCTCTACAGATAAAGGAGGAGATGGTGGAATTGTTATGAGCAGGCTGGGAGGGTCACAGTGGGGTGTGAGCATGAGCTATCACACAACGATTTCCTTCATTAATTTCCTACATCTCCATTATTTTGCAACATAACAGGGGAGTTCCTAAAATCATGTAGAAACCTGACAGAAGGAATACCAGACATGATGTGCTCTGGGAATGTGTAAGTCTCTTTCTTCAGTCGTTTTTGCAACAAAAGGATTATTGTCCACTTTTGAACTACATCTGTCTCTCTTCTTTTTAAGATCAAGGATTTGTCTTTTCTTTTTATGTGACCATGAGAAAGCTTTAGCCATGGAGAGTGAAGTTGAGAGGACTGACAGCTATATGAAGCCATGAGTCAACTGGCTAAAATGAAAGAAAGGGGATGAATGATATTACTATAAATTAAATTCAAAATTAAGATAAACAGAATGAATCAAAGCCAAGAGAACTTCTAATGTGTGTGAGTGTGATCTATGCATGTGTGATGTGTACACATGTGTGCACCTGTGCATGTACGTGCATGGGTAAGAGGACAGCAGATGTCTTACCTTGTCATTCCTTACCTAGTCCCTAAAGTGGGGTCTCTCATGGGACCTGAAACTAATCGCTAGCCAGCAAGCTCCCGTGATCCTCCTGTCTCAGCTCCCACAGTGTTAGAATTACAGTTGTGATACATGCGACTATGTCTTTTTATGGGAGCTCTAGAGATTCACACTTAGCCCCCCTCATGCTTATGTAGCTAGTGCTCTTTCCCATGGGGGCATCTCTCCAGCACCCAAACTTCTAATGTTTTAATAATTAAATGAGTTCTAAACCATAAATTACTACAGACTTATCAAGAAGGTAACATGCCAGGACAGCCTCCAAAGCCACAGAGAAACCCTGTCTCGAAAAACCAAAAAAAAAAAAAAAAAAAAAAAAAAAAGAAGGTAACATGACCCAAAACAGCCATCTCCAGGTACTCCTCTTCCCTTGTCCTTGTTTGTTCCATGTTGTGGGACACAGTAAGAGGCTGGAGGGACAGCTCAGTAGTAGAGCACTTGATTAGCAAGCACAAGGTTCTGGGTGTAATGCCTAGCATCTCAAAACAAACAAGCCCATGATGTAGGAGGAGAGATGGCTGCCTCTAAATCAAGGAACTTGGCTATAGTTCCAATGCTAAAATGTGTCTGGGGGACCTTGAAAAAATGACTCAAATTCTGGCACCAACATCTTCCTCTTCAACGGTATTAGCAGAACAATGGTTCCTCACTGTCTGGACTGCTGTGAAACTTCCTGCTGTTGGGTTACCTGTAGACATTCTCATGTTTCATAAATAGATTAGCAACAACTGGCCTAGCATGTAAGCCGGTTATGATGATTAAAGCTGGAAATATGAAGGAAAATACATTATAAACAATGAAGCTTAGTAAGTATTGACCTGTTCAACAGAGTTAGTTGTCATTGGAAATTCCTTTACTTGGAAGTTGTGAATAACATTTTTCAACATCAATAACTTTTTAAAAATTGTCTCATAGAATAGATACATCCCAACCACAGTTTCCCCTCCATCCACTCCTCCCGGTCCCCTCCTACTTCCCTCCCCTCTCCTTCAGATCCACTCCTCCATTTCCCTTCAGAAAAGAGCAGGCCTCCCAGGGATATCAACTGAACACAGCATAACAAGATACAACAAGACCAGGCACAAACCTCATATCAAGGCTAAGCAAGGCAACCCAGTAGGAAGAAAAGGGTTCAAAGGGCCAGCGAAAGAGTCAGAGACACCTCTACTCCACTGTTAGGAGTCCCACAAAACAATGCCAAAAGCTTTAAAAAAGCTGAACTCCGCAAGAGACACAAAAAGCTTCCCTAATTCATTAGATGATGAGCTATCCCTAGGTGTTCTGAATATACGTCATGAAGCAAAATTTCAAAAGCACTGCAAGGAACCTGATGACATTGAGACATGTAGGGATCGGCTTTTTAAACAAGTGACAAACTAAAGACAAAAATATTGGACATTTTTTAAAATTTTTTGTTGCTCTGAGTGAAATTACATGACTTTTAGAGATTGGCTTTTGTACAACACATGAAGTGCAGTTCACATTTTAAGGTAAAATGCTGACTCTTGTGATAGGATAAAGTTTAGAAAAAGAAAAACTTAACAAACATCCAGGAGTTGCTAGGAAGACCAAAAGATAATGGCTAACACGTCTGCCCATCACCACCCCACCCTCTCTCCAAAATTCCTCTGTTGTTTTCCTCAGCACTCCCAGGTAATGACTGAGACAAAAGTGGAATTTCCTAGGAAGGGCCAAAAATATCATCTGACAAGGAAGAGGAAGCATAAAAATATCTCCCTGGAGGGCATCAATTGTTAAAGACTTCAGCTCATGTGTGGAGGTGCTCAGCATGTCGGAAATTCTGCACAGCCAGCCGCTAGTGCTGGCTGGAGACAGGCGTATGTCCTGCTGGGATCTGCCAGGAAGACGGATTTCAATGACACTTTGGAGATTTGTCATGATTTACAATGTCAACTTCCCAGGCCTCTGTGCTGTGCTACAGTTTGCAAACATGCTGAAATATAGAAGCCCTATTAGAGCAGCAACCATAAAACAACGAAGTTCTGTGAGGAACTCACGTGCAACTCAAGCGAACCAAAGATGTTCTCATGATGACTCAACTTAGAGCCATTGACTTAGTGGGGCTAATGTTAAACACATGGTTAAATCCATCTCTACAAACATCAGCAGTACTGTTGCCTTCTCCCTCATTCTTACTCTCCAAACATGGGACAACCCATCTTGATAAAACCTTGGCAGTGATCCCAGTCTCTGTTTTCTCCTTTTTAGACAATGGCCACCGCACAATGCAGAACCTTTTATTCTTTCCTGGGCAGTCATCAGTGCACAACAAGTCACTCAGATCTTGGGCTGTCTGCTACTCAATTCCCAATCTATCTTTTTTTGTTTGTTTCTTTGTTTTGTTTTTTCCAGATTAAGGTTTAGAGAGCACAAACCTCACTGTATTTCTCTTTCTTCTTTGCTGAAATCCTCAATGACTCCCAGGTGTATAGTCTAACCAACTCCACTCACCTTGTCTTATCATGAGCAAGCCGGATTTTCCCAAACCTTAAAAGTCCAGTTCAAAAGCCACATGGCTCATGGATTGACTTGGTCACTTCCCACCAGAAACATTCTTTCTAAACTCTCTAAGCTTTTATAACATAACAATTTCATTGTTTACAATATTAGTGTGCATGTTTTGCCTCTCTGATTGTGTTTTATATGTAGGATACATAACATTCAGTGGGCATTATAGTAGGTTAAGTGCAAGTATCCAGATTTCTTTCTGTGAACTAAATAAATTACTTCATGTTGAATGAGAGAGTGATGTTGCCAAAACTATTGAAAGCAAATGTCCCTAAGTGCCTAAGGAATACAAGATAACTCAGGACTGAAATACTACTTCTTTCATTTCAAAACATAGAACTGAAGTTAATTGTGCCATTATCTAAAAAGAAAAATCCAATCAATATGAAATAGTATACTTTCATGATGCTATTTTATCAGTAGTCCTCTTTTGCAATTATGAATTATCTCATTAAATATTGCTTAATACTTTTCTTAGCAGATGCTGTGGGTTGAATCATGCTCCTCAAAATTCAGATGTTGACATTTTAATTCACAGTCTGACTGTACTAGAAGACAAGGCCCACAGGGAGATGGTAAAGCTTAAATGAGGTCACACGGTCAGGACCTTCATGTGATATGACTGGTGTATTCCTCTAAAGACACAAGAGGAATGTTTCAGGAAATGCGTCAAGGGTGGCTTTCTACCAGCTAGCTACCAGCCAGAAAGATAGCCCTTACCCTACAACCCGCACAGCTATTTGATCTTGGACTTCAGCCTCTGTAACACTGAAAAATCTACTTGTGGTGTTTAGATCATTCCATCTGGGGTATCTTGTTATGGCAATCTTAACAGATGAAAACAAAAGGTGATCTCTGGTAAAGAGATCCCTGGGTGAAAGGTTCAGGGATTATACTGGCCTGCCCTGTTACCTGGCAGAATGCACTCAGAAAGCACTCTGATCAGCCCAGGGTTCCGTGAGTACAGCCTGCACACAGGTGCAAACGACCCCTTTAAAAGGATAGACCCCCCCCCCTGCGCCGCGCCCACTTACGCTCTTCTCTCTCTCTCTCTCTCCTGCTCCTTCACTCTTCTCTTACCCTTTCTTCTCTCTACCCCCCTCTTGTCTCTCTCCTGTCTGTCTCCCCCCTTTCGCTCTCCCGTCGCTGGAATAAACCATGGCTTGTACACTCCATCACGCGGCCTTTCGTCTTTTTTCTAATTTTTAAACTTTTGCAAAATAACAACACTGGGCATGAAAGGTCTGAGGCTCACCCGGCTCAAAGATGTCCCCCTCTAAGTTACAACGGACGTCACTGATGACTTCTTCCCCAGCCACTGTGCTGGTCCCAGAGGGACAGTCTAGATCTGTGCTAGACGGAACCATGTGTGTTGAGGATAACGTCCTTTGCTCTCCTCTCTCCGGCAACCTGTTTCCTACAGTAGTTGGTGGTCTAGGAGAGGAGCGAGGCTGTTTGTCTTTGCTCTGAATTGAATGTGTTTGTTGTGAACTGCTTTCTTTTTCCACAGTCATTTGCTGGGGAAACTGAGAAAGCAGACAGTTTTAAGGCTTCAGCTCAGTTTCCCTTTGATTGATCTGTCAGTCATTTTCCCCGAGGCAGCTCAAGTTGTTTCCTCATCCTTTTGAAGCAGGCTTGAGCCAGGGGTCTACTCAAGACTCCACAGAAAAAATGAATGCTCAGCCAAGTTGGGGGCATGTGAGTATGTGCATGTTTGAAATTGTCACCAGTTACTCCTCTCATAGCCAAGAGAAGACTTTTCCATCATTACTGATCAAGATAGTTTGTTCCCAACTGTAACTTTACAAAGGTTAAAGACTAGACATCCTACTAACTTAAATGCCCTTTATAGACTGATCGCTCTCATTTCTGGATGGCACTGGGGACCTTTGTTAGCTGAGTTTAAGATTTAGAGACAGCTATTAGAAGACATTATAATGAGAAAATTAAGAGTTTGGAAGTAGAATTCTCGGCTATGACCTTGAGTAAATCACTCAGCTGCTGTGTGATTCCATTTCCTGTCTGTTAGATGGGGCTAATAGGAAAGCTTTCCCTGGCGTTGTCAGGAGAAATAAGGAATAAATCAAGGAGATCCATAAAGTGCTCAGAACAGTGGCAGGACCCAGAGTGCTAATCAAGTGTTTGCAATTAAAGTTAAAAAGATCTTAGAACTCAGAGAGTGAGCTGCCCCACCCCCACCCCCAGGGTGAGACACAGCCGTCCCTTAAGATTGTACTAACATGTTCCCTCAGGGCTGAAGTGGTGTCAAGGAGATCTGGAGAATGGGACTGTCTGATACAGGAGACATCTGGGAACTCAAATGGTGCTTCCTTGCTGTTCTCAAGCCTGTTGGAAAACCTCTGCTGGAAGACAATTTCCATTGTAAGGAATAAGTTCTTATTTTGTTTTCTTTTCTTTTCTTTTTTTTTTTTTTTTGGTTTTTCGAGACAGGGTTTCTCTGTATTGTTTTGGAGGCTGCCCTGGAACACACTCTGTAGACCAGGCTGGCTTCGAACTCACAGAGATCTGCCTGCCTCTGCCTCCCAAGTGCTGGGTTAAAGGCGCCTGACTGGGAATAAGTTCTTATATATCTTGTGACATTAACTTTCCAGTTCAGGATGTAAACTACACTCTTCTTTCCATGGAGACACATCCTGAATCAGGATGACATCCTTGCTATGAAGGAAAACATCACAACTGTACCACTCCTTAAAGAGTCAAAGTGACACTCTATTCCAGCAGACTTCACAAGTAAGTTCCTACTTGACCTGTGAGTGCCACTCAGGGATGATTTGATTTAACATTTCTGGTCTCTTCCTTCTCGTTACATAAAAAAGTTTTCCCTTTATAGAGTCATAGGTCTTCTCTCCCCCAGCCCATACCAAATTCAGACCTGGCTGCATTTTAGACTTCAGTGTTTCCTGTATTTCAATGTACTAAGGAGAATGACCAGTGGGTGAAAAGGCAGTTTCTGGTTCCCAGGCTCTGCATTGCTAATCTGTACTCAGGTGACAAAAATAATGCCCCTTTGCACACACTTGAGGGTCAGTCTTTTAGACCCTGCTTCCCCACCACCAGCAATAACCAGTCTTTTATCAAGGCAAGCTTCCTTACCTAATTTTGACTTCCAGAAAGTTCCTAGTACATATCTGTTCCCAAATGTGTCCCGCTGAATCTAAAGCCAGCTTTCAATTTTCCTTCCAGCAGCTTTAGCACCCAGCAGGCAACTCCTCAGTGGATAGTACAGTGTGGGAATTTTGTCTGATGTTTATAATGCATTGAGGTGTTGCTGGTTTGCTCTGCCATCTCCACCGAGAGAAAACACGTTCTCCTCTCTGGACCCTCTGCAAGCTGATACTTGACTGAAGGCACTTAGGTATGGGTGTGTGTTTTACTTCTGTAGTTCATTTCGTTTTAAAAAGTCTCAGTAGAGCCTCTAGGAACCCTGGCATAGGATTTGTTGATCACGGGAGGACATACCTTGTATGCATGGGGGTGTCTGTACCTCACACTGTCTGAAACACTTCCTTGGTGTGTCACTGTAGAAGGTTCATGTCTGTGCTTGGCCTGTGTCCTGACTTGTAGTTCCCCCTCAGCCTCACTTACAGAAGGTTATGGGAAGGTGGAAAAAGTAGTCCATTAAAGTGTTTCTCGTTCCTTCTTCCAAGTCAAGGCCCTATGTTTCCTATTCTCTCTGGACACTTACGAACTTGGGGTTTTAAGGGAGGACAGTTATAGGTGTGCTCCTTCTGCTTTGTACATTTTAATCTGTTAGGACTCACTTTTAGAAGGCACATTATCAGCAACAATCTCTTCATCTTCTTCCTTCTCCTTTTTCTTTCTCTTCCTTCCTTTCTTCCTTCCTTTCTTTTGTTCTTTCTTTTTTTAGACAAAGAGACTGTGATCACTGGAGGTAAAGGGACTTGCCCACATTCCTTAATCTACCAAGAGCGATCTGCTTATTAGTGATGGCATGAAGCACCATCAAAGTTAGTCTAGGCTCATAGTTCACCTTTACTTGGTGCCTTGGCACTCTTCTACTGGCATTTTAAGGATAACGACTAAAACGAGCAATAGTGCAGTGAAGTAAATGACTTCCTACACAGAGACATCAAGGTGTGTCTGTGAGGCAATCTGATGCTTAAGGCGACCAAGTCCACTGGAGCAACGAGGCACAGTCAGAAGACACAGTTCCTTGAGCTGTCACTCATGATCCCTGCTTCCCTCTGCCCAACTTAATTCCTGGGCTACGAAGCCAGAGGACTGGGTCTCTAAACTGCCTTTCCAGATGGAACATCAGATCATTTCTTAGACTTATGGTTCAGGGCACAGCAGAGTTTGTATCCAAGGATAACGTCTGTCTGACTGTCAAACACCTTTCACCCTTAAGTAAGTCTCTGTGCTGTAATAAAGATCTTCAGGGCTTCTCTCTATGAGTGATAATTTGGGAGTCTGTTAGCATTGATCGCGACAGACAATGCTATCCAGGGAAGACAACAGGATAAAACAACTATTTATGCATTATAATGAAACATTCATGTCCAAGCGATCAGACTCCATTCAGTCCTGACTATCAGGAATTTAGCATCTCACCTGTGGGACTGACGGAAAACAGACTGCTGCCAAGATTTGTGTCAGATCAGCAGGAAGAGAGGAGTACTTAAGGGGTGTTGGTGGCTGGTCAAACTATGTCACCCTGCTCAAGGGCCATCACACACATCACCAAACTTAAGAAGAATTGTAGAGCTACTAGCTACTGAATAGGCTTGCCACATTTTAAGACTAAGATTTGTGGGAGGAGGCCAGAGAGATGGTTCAGGAGGTTAAAAGAACCAGAGGGCCCAGGTTTGATTCCCAGCACCAACATGGCAGCTCACAACTGCTTGTAATTCCAGTATAGGGGATCCAATGCCCTCTTCTGCACCAGAGGATTCTGCGTGCATGTGGGGCACACACACTCTCAACACACCTCAAATTAAATAAACAAATACATAAATAAATAGCTCTCACACACCGTCACATTAAACAAAAAATACATAAGTAAATAGCTAAAAAACCAAAAGGCTGAGATATGAGATTTATGCTGTGGTATCACATTTTCAGAAAAAAGTTTTTATTTTGATATTTTTCATTTGCAGCTTCTACAGTCAGTGTATATCCATCCAGGTAACTCAGAGTCTGAGAATCACTCATTATCTCTCTTGCTTCTGGCTACTATGCTATGCAGTCCTTTGGACTGACATGGCTTTTTTTTAAAGAAGTTTTTAGTTCTGTTTCTACATTGCAGTGTACTTGGTGCAGACAGCAATATGGAGGGTAGCTGTTGTGTCCTCAAGGCAAGCTCTACTGAATGCATTTTGGGTCCCCAGAGTCTCCAATTTTCTTTAAGGTAATGATATTACTGCATAACTTCAAAATAAATGTAATCACACAAGGTCTGCACCATGTTCAGGAGGTCTTTTTGCTGAAGGGTACAGCATAGATTTCCATTCTTTTTTGCATGAAATTTGTGCTAATGTATGTTCTAGAGTTGCCCCCCCTTTGTTCTCAGGGAGCCATCAGAGTAGCTACATCATTCCATTTACATACATAAACATAAGATCTCTAACTTTCACAAGCTTTAAGACAGCCCTGGAAGTAAGCAGAGGGCCACCTTGCATACTGTCATTATTTTTAAAGCATATCACTACCTTTTCTATTGGTTTTTCAAAGAAGCCTCTTATGTGCTTTTCTTTATGCAGAGTATTTGGGTTTGAATATGGAAAACTTCCCACTACATTCAGCCTCGGAATGTTGTTCCCCCCCAAGTTTCTCATGACAAAAAGGCAGAGTCAGAGGCAGGCTGCTGGCAGCTGAATTTCATTAGGACTTTGATGGGAAACTCAAGTTGGAATTACAAACATCTGTGGTTAAACTTCCCTTTAGTAAGCCGTTTCCCAGAACTTAGCTTTACCACACCAGCAGCAAAGGATAAAAACAGTTGAAAGGAGAAGGTTGCTCTTGTGAAACCCAGGAGGCCTTTAAGCATCTGGCTATGGTTCACTATCTCTTAACAGACTCACAGACCTCCGCATTTTAGAAAATTAATAATTATTTAGAAATATTAATTTTGGGAGTTGAAGCATGTACCAAAAATCTGATTTCAGTGGTTTCTAACTCAAATGTCTCAAGATTATATCTGGCCACCCTCGTATTTATATGATTGTTATAAGCAAGCAAACCCCCTCAAGACTTTTTTCTGGCACTATGCATTTCTGCATTTCACAAAATTACAAGCCAGATTTGGATATCTGTGAATTTGTCATTTCAGAGCTTTTTTCCCCCCACTACTTAATTTGTTTTTCAATTTCATCCTTTTTTGCTTTGCTTTGCTGTTAGTTGGCTTTTCTAGAGCTTTAGAGAAACCCATCATTTTCCTCAACTGTTCAGACAGCATATTGTCAGCATAAAACTATTAAAGAGAATGATTAGAAGAGACACACTACAATCCCTCTACTCTTGGGTTGCACAACTAGCAAGTTTGCAGACCAAAGTTGAAAGTAATCAAACTTACAAAATTATTAACGATTTAGATGACAAAATATGTTTAGTGAGCATTAATCTCATGCTTTACCTGTGTTTAGATGAAATCACATGGGAAGGAAGGAGCAGGAAGAGGGCAGGGTGAGAAACTGGGGCTAACTGTCTTGTGTGGCCTGCAGACACACCCATCTATGTGTCATTTCACAACCTTGCCAGGCAAAATATGTTCCCACTAATTTTATAGCAAAAAAAGACAATCCTTCTAAGATGAACTAATTTGCTCAAAGTCATGCTGCGGAAAGTCTGGGCACTGATTCACACATCTGTCTGGCCACAGGCCCACATTTTGCCTCTGATGCAAGGTGAAATTCAAACATGGTAGATGCAGCAAGGAAATTGCCCCTGGCCTTCACATACACTTGCCTAGAAGAAATTTAAAAATCAAGTCATCAATTTCAGCTAAGCATTCAGATTCTGTCTTCCCTTAAAGGAACAGGCAAGCAAACTCCCAGAAGAGCTTGCAGGGCTCACCACCCACGGTTGTTCTCCCTCCTTAGCTGGCCCCACTTAGGCGTTTTTGCAAGGCTTCTGTAACAGTCTGAATATTAGAAATGCCTTTGAGCCATGTGATCCTACATTGCATTGGCTATGAACTCAAAAGAATTGAAAACAGGGACTCAGAGCCAGGTACTTGTACATCATTGTTCACAGCAGTATTGTTCACATCCCCAAAAGGAGAAACCACACTTATTTCAGTGAATGGATGAACAAACAAATGTTCTGTACCCATCCGTCCACATGGAAACTACGTGCATAAATACGTGGATGTGAATGGGAGCTTTAGCAAGTAAAGTCTGACACACCTTCAGTGTGAGTGAACTTTGAAGACTCCCGCAAGTTGTCTGCTGACTGCCACACAAGGGTCAAGGCAAATGATGCCACCCCAGCCCCCCAATAAAGGAAAAAGAAATATAATCAAAAACAAATAGCAGGCAGTGCAGGGAGGGAGTGCTACCCAAGTCTCCTAACAGTTTATGCAGCTTACACAACTGTTCCAGTAGCAACAAATGGAGCTTTGAATGACATTTTACACTTCTTCCTTAAAACAAAAACCTCTCAAAATCAATAGGATCCCCACGGATGGTTCCATACTTTTCTAGATACTCCTGCACAGTCAAATGGCTTTTATGAACTCCATTCCAGCTGAGTCACTTCACATCTAGGGGCTTGGGCATCTGGTTCTGTACCTGTTTCCACATCTGTGAAATGAGATGACATCTGTATAGTCCGACCCATTTATGGAGGTGACCGGAGATATCTTGGGGAGTGTTAGCTACAACTGCTCTGATATTCCAGTCTTTCTAAAGTAAGCTATATGACATATTCTTTGCTGTTTGGCAAGTAGAATATTGTGTCCTCCTGGTCTACCTCGTTTTCTCCATGGTACTTAGCTCATAGTCATCCTTACATCAATTCATTGTGATGGGCGTATTTATTTTCTCCCAGATTGCTTACCACTTGAAGGTAATGGTAAAACTTTTTTTCTTAAATTGCTCTTGGTACTCTTTTTCTTCTGTACATGGTAACTCTCTAGATCTGCTTGCTGTGTGAAAGAAGCAGAGGTTCCAAAGACCTAATCTAGCACTGTGACAGCAGTCCAGGATGGCTGCCTAGGCTAGTGGCTGGAAGATTTATTGTCTTCTTAATCTTTTTCAAAGCAAGGGGTTGAGATAAGGAAAAGGAAAGCAGATTGGGAAAGAGATACAATGACTTTCTGTAAACATTCCGCAACCCTTCAATGGCAAGGAGCCTAACAGTGTGTCAGGGCATGGGACTACATGTCAACACAGAAAAGTATAGAGGGAAAGTCCCTCAGAATTGGTCTCCTACAAGGCTTCTTAAAGCAAGTCAGTCTGTCCAGAGCAAGGAGTCCATGGGCCCATGAAGCAATGGTATTTTTGGAGGGAAGTTAGCATGACAAAGAGGTAACAGTGGAATGCATTCGGGTTAGGCCATGAAGTCCTATTTTCTCCTCTCAGGGAATTTTCCTCACCTTTATCAGTGATTTCTCTTATTTTTCTCACTTAGGTATCAAAACCAGTTACAATGATGCAACTGGCCTCCACCCACTCCCACTTGGCCCTTCCAGCATTCCTTCTTTGCCCAGTATTTCTCAATGCCTGTGCATGGCCTCCATCTAGTTTCTACCTCTAGCCCAGTGTTCTTGACCTTGGTTGACTCCTGGCCTATGTCTCAATAGACAAGAATCTCACTATTCCCAAGGGTTTTCTGATGCTTGTTCCCTGGGGTCATTTTCTCTCCACTCCTGCTTTCTTTCTGGTTCTCTCTGCACTTCCGGGTTAGTCAAAAAGATTCTGATCACTTAGCTTCACAGCAAAATCCACACATGTAGATTTCCCTGCCTTTGCTTCATCATTTCTATAAATTGCAACCACCCTACAGGCAAGAATAGAAGGAAACAGTTTTTCTCTCCCAAGCTTTGTGCAAACTAACTCCATAATCCCCCCTACACACACACACAACACACATACACAACTTTTAGACTTTCACTTGCTACTTTGTACTTGACAAAGTGAATGGGTTCTGTCCTCCTTCTAAAATGTTCCTTTTGAAACTACCAGTCTCCCTCTTGCCTCTACTCACCTACTGAAAAGCGACTGCTGTCACCATACACTCAGCAGTGATGGGCTGCTTGTCTAGAGGCAGGAAAGAGGAAAATCACTGAGTGGAGTGTGGGGGTCCCTTTGGGTGCCTCTCTTCCACACTCTTTCCATCCTATGGGGAAGCGTTTCTCAAGGAAAGGTAGGACCTGCCTTTTTGGCCTGCCAGCCATTGTTGTCCCTTCAGTCTGCTAAGTTTTCGAACTTATTTGCTGCCAGCTCACGCAGAGTACCACCGAGGGTCATAGACACTGCTTTAGGACAAGCATCCAGCCGTGGAGGAACTCAGAGAGAGCATTAGGGGGACTTCTGCCAAGCTCCTCCCACTGACCCGTGCTTGCCTTACTTTTTTTCTTCCTTCTTTTGGAGAGTTGGTTGAAGAACAACCATTCATATCAATCCAATTCAAATAAACTGGAAATATTTTTAGAGGACCCTCCCACCCACATTTTGAACCCCTCCTATGAATAATGTGACCATATTCTGTTTTATGTAAATACAGTTTCCTTACCCAACCCAGTAAAGCGGTCGTGCTGTGTTATTAAGTCTCTGGGATGTATTTGGTTTAAGATCTGCTTACTGGCTATAAAGAGCATGGGAAAGCTGCTGGTAGGGCACTGAGATCATCTTGAGACCACAGGCGAACTGGAACCTTTATATGAAATTACCCTTTGGAAACGTAATTGGCTACACTGTCTACTGTGATCTTTTCTGGGTTGACTAATATTGCCTTTCTCTCCCTTAAATTCCTCAACTAGTATTTTGACCCTAGTAGACCCTGACAATACTGCACATTTAACTGACTATGGGCCATTCTTTCTGATTGGAATAATATAGCCAAACATAGATACAATATTAACAAACATTAAGTAAGTTAGTAACAAAAAAAGTCTCTAAGAAATAGCATCAAATAAGGGATTATAAAAACAACAACCCCAATCCATCTATGATAATAACTCAGAATGTGTAAATCAACTACATCTACTACCTTCACTATGGTAACCACAGAAAGTATAAAATAGGTATCAATGATTTCTCTAAGCCTCAAGTTTCTCTTTCTTCGATCTGGGCAAACTATTACTTAAGTAGAGTCAGGAAGCTTGCAGTTTAAACATGGTCAGAAAACCTGCCACCTTAAATGTTTTGCTGTCATTGCACTGGATATGTGTACATATAAGAAATTGCTACAACCTCAACATCAACTTTAAGGTCCCCTAACATTCAAATAATTATTATGAGATGTAAATACAGAAAAAATAGTTATGTATGATATGATCAAATCTTTAGATTTAACATACCCAAATACAGAATGCCTAAACGATTTGAATTAAGATGAGTAATGAAGAAAAATGGGCATAAATGTATCCTGTACAATTGGGACGCAATAAAGATTTGGTTATTGTTTATCTGCAATTCAAGTTAAATTGAGAGTCTTATACTATATATCAATTCTGCCCTTGTATCGAGTGTTTCATTCAGGGACTTTCCATGCTGGAAGAAACAGGTGTGGAGATAATGCTGCCTGGGGTTAGTTCCAAGGGTGCAGAGAAACAGTGCCTTCCTTTTCATTGATGGAGTTTGGCTAGTCTGGCCTGTCTTCAGTGTCTGGGTGTGATCAGAAGCCAGGCCCCTTCATTCCCATGGAGCTTTTATTTTGAACCTAAACTAGAGACTGGTCCTACCTACCCACCCCCCTTTTGAGGGAGCATGAGAAAAGGTTTCACTTAAGAAGGACCGTCATGCATTTTATTTTTGATCAACAATTGGTAACTATAGTTATATTACCAATGAATAGAAGCAGGAGCAACAGTTCACTAATTTTAGCACTGTTATCAACCTGCATTACAGGTTGATATAGATTTTAGTTGTATGATTGCTGTAGCCATGGGTACAGTTGATATGTGTGTGGAGGGGGTGTATGTGTGTATTTGTGTGTATGTGTGTGTGTGTGTGAGTGTATGTGTGTATGTGTGAGTGTGTGTGTGGTGTATGTGTGTATTTGTGTGTGTATGTGTGTATGTGTGAGTGTGTGTGTGGTGTATGTGTGTATTTGTGTGTGTGTGTGTATGTGTGAGTGTGTGTGTGGTGTATGTGGTGTATGTGTGTATTTGTGTGTGAGTGTATCTGTGTGTGTGTATGTGTGAGTGTGTGTGTGGTGTATGTGTGTATTTGTGTGTGTGTGTATGTGTGAGTGTGTGTGTGTGTGTGTGTGTGTGTGTTTGTGCATGCTGTTAGGTCAATTGCTCTTTCCTTTCCCATGAACTTAGGTGACTGCATTTCCCTCCTTCTTAGCATCTCCCACGGCTGGAACATGCTGCTGTCTCTCTAGGCTCAGGGACTCTTAAATCACTTACTCCAGACTCATCCTCTTCCAAATGTCTACACTGTCTATTTCTCAACTTAAAAGTCTATTAATGTATAACAAACAGTGCCTCTTTCAATATAAGCATTTGATCAGTAGTATGACCAGATCAGTTTTCTTTGGGAACGGAGTTTGACTTAATCTTGCTTCTGGATTAGAATGGTTCATTTCTGTTTGAGGTATCTGTCCTAAACTTTTCTAACAGGTTCCTTCACTGGCAATGACCCCACTCCTATCCCCAGCCCTCCATCTCCAGCTCCCCTGCCCCAGCCTTGAAGAAGACCTTTTGTTTAGTTGGAGACAGAAGGTTAGGTCTTTTAGTAATAGTGTTCCCATTGTTCAAACAACAGGGAGGAGAAGGAGACAGCGACAGACACACACATTAAGTGACAAGACTTGGCTATTGGGACACACCAAAAGACCACCACCTGCATACTGCTGCGGTCTACTGCGAGTCTAAGAGACCCAAGTGGACCATGAAGGATATTAGCACTTCCATCAGCTGGAAGAGACAGGTTTCACGCCTCAACTTTCAACTCACATCCAAATCCAATTTACAAAACAAAACTCTTTATTTCAGCTAAGGGACCGACCTAGTCCAGGTGAAATTCTAGGTTGTCAAAAAGAGAGGGAGAGAGAAAGAAGACTGTGGCCCAGCCGGCAAGCACAGGAGCCGAGCAGGGTGGCGAGAACAGGGGAGGACACCTTACCTCAGCAGCAGACGGGAGACGTCCCAGTGTCACGCGGGGGTCGCTGGTCTCGGGTGGGTCTTGCCTGCCGACCACTGAGCTTCCCTCGATGTCAAAAGGAAAAGCATTGTCGTCCCCGGACGCCGCGCTGGAGCAGGCAGCACCCCAGAGGAGCCACAGGGGCAGGGCTGAGCACCAGGCTGTGCTCCAAGCCATCTCTCTGCTGATATTCAACAGGCCCTTCCTGGAGCGAAGGATCTGGGGGTCTTGGTGGGCACCCCCGAGAGGTGCAGCGATGCCTGGTGTTTTATCTTCTTTGGGCGGACAGTATTTAGACCCAGGAACCCGAGCTGCAACTTTGTTGTTGTTTTTTACAAATAGGGAGTGAGAGTCAGCGTGGTCCCTGTCTTGCTCTCCTTTCGCTCCCACCCACCCTCTCTCACTTTGTCTCTCGTCTCCCGCTGCTCCCGAGGCTTGGGCTCTGGGACCTACAGACTGATGGAGCGGAGCGCTCCGCGAGCATCAAAAGGCAGCAGAGCGGGACTGGCATGAGCTGTGCGAGCGCGCCTGGCCAACTCCTTTCCCTGGCGGCTGGGACGCAGGACGGCGCGGCTCTGGCTTCCTTCCCACACTCATTCTCACCACTCCCTTTCCACCTTCCCCTTCCAGGCCCTCCCACTCCAAGTTAGCTTTCAGACCCTGAGGTCAGGCCTTTCCTTGTCGCCCGCTTCCCCTCCCCCTCGCCGTTTGGAGCCCCTCCAAGGACTTCAGATGAATATTCAGCGTTCCTGATTCCTTCCCCTTATTTACGTAGCCAAGGCGCCGGATGTCTGATCTATATTTATATAGATTTGCATGTGGCCCCCACTAGTGTACAGGAAAGTGGGCGGAAAAGGGATTCCAGGGGCGGGAGGGAGCCTGAGGTAGATGACCTCAGGAACCAGCGGCATTTCTTCTCTTCTTTTCTAGAGATAGCCTGTGGCTGTCTTCTATAGAGGTTCGCTGGCCACTCCTCTTCCTCTGCCCGTCCTCACCCAGAGGGCTGGAGAGAGTATCTTTCACTACAGTGCTAGAAAATGACTTCATTATTGAATTGCATGAACTTTTATTTACAAAGAACATCTTGTTTTTCCCTAAAGAGGTGCTTTGTGAGGGACCCAGAACAAGGCTTGCAGTGTAAGGGCCTGTCAAATATGCAGCCCACAGCCCATAGCCCTGACCTCTTCCTTTGGCTGTAATCTCATGCCTACTACATCTGTCTGAATATGTAACCTTTCCAAGACTGCCATAGGACTTGGGCCACCGCTGTGCTGGGATGCCCATGATTGGTACCTATTGCAGCTCATAGCAGGCTTCAGGTATCTCTGGAAGGCCCCCAAAGTGCCTTAAAATAACCATACAAGGGTACCCAGGCCAGTTTCTAGGAGTTGGGAATCAGTCATGCAGAAAGTCAACTAGACATTCTTATGAGTCCCATTTCAGAGTGGGTTGTTACCTCTAAAGATACAAGAAACCGGTTCTCCTCTTCCATGGGCCAGCTCCTTTCCATAGCTATCTGTAAACACTACAGCATTCCTGCATAGTAGGACTGTTACTTCCTTGCTGTGGAAGAAGAATGGGAGATTTCCCAAGGCCACCCAGCGGGTAGGAAGCGAAATTAAAATCTGAGTGAAAGCCTTCTTGGCCTACAGCTCTGGTTCCGGTCTGTGACACACTGAACCTGATAAGATAAAGATAGAGCTGGGGCACAGAGGACGTGGGCTCTGTCGCTTTTTGAGGCTTTCTACATGCAAACAGTTTTCGTGAGGTATCTCACTTAATTTCATGTTGATGATTGTCTAGGTAGGTGGATATTGTCACGTATATTTGGCAATGATGGCACAGTCTGGCACTTGGGTAAACCAACCAGTGACACAACCACACCATTGAACGTTAATTTCTGTGTTGCACAAACCTTGCAGACTGTTTTCAGGATGCAGATGCAGAGTGTGACCTGACCTGAAATGACCTTGGGAGTTGCTAGAAAGAACGTTCTCTGAGGAGCACAAGTGGGGAAGAGGAGTGGGACCTGCTGACCTCAGGACACCGAAGAGAAGTGGAGGGTTCCTCCCGAGGCAGCGTCTTAAACTAGCAAGACTTCTGCATTCTGCCTGGACCTGTGTGATAGGTGTGAACTAGCCCAACTCCTCTGTATCTCCTGCTTAGGCCACTTAAATCCTGGTGCCGCCCGCCAATATGTGAGGCAGACCTGAGCAGCTCCTGTCCCCTTACTAATCTATTGTCAAGAAAGTTTTTGGTAAAGTAAAAATGATACCAAAATAAATGCCTCCAATGCAAATGCACAAACTGACTTAGTGGAGCCCATTCTATATGGAGATATACCTTGTCCAGCCTAGATACAGGGGTGTGGGGGTGGGGAGGTGCCGTAGTCCTGCCTCAACTAGAAGATGGGACAGACTTAGTAGACTTCCTAGGGGAGGCCTTACCCTCTCCATGGAGCAGATGGGAGGAGGGAGTGAGTGAAGGGAGTAGGAGGAAAGGAGGGAGGGGAACTGGGATTGGAATGCAAAAGATAAATCAATAAAAAAATTACTTCCAGTGCAGTAGTATGGGCTTCTTTGTGCACTGGGCAATGAGCATGTTTTTGGTCATCTTAATTTAAGTATCTTGATTTTAAATATTAAAATAATATGTTGTGAAAGAGCCAATGTCAGAAGAAGCAGATAGAGTGCTCATAGATTCCACTGTATCTGTCATGTTTTTGTTTAAAGATTTAACAATAATACGAGGAACCGTTAAACCAAATCGTTGTTTTTTCCCATAGAAATTGGTTAACCTAATAAATGAAGTTTCTGTTTGGTCTGGATGACTCTTGCAGAGGTTTCTGTGGGGAGAGAAGGTGGCCAGACTCTGAGGAGGAGCAACAGTGCTCCGTTATCCTGCTCAACCCACCAACTTTATAACTTTAAATAATAATAACCATCATCACACACCACACGTGTACACATACATACACATGCCATTCTGGCTTCAGGTATTTAGTGCTTTATCAAGTGCAAACAGCTCACATTTTCTTTCAGAAGGACCCAGTCTACTCTTCCTTAGCTGTCAACTAGTTATACACTTGTTAGTTTACCTGGAACCTCTTCTCGCTGCCCTGTGCAGTCAGTTTATCTGGTCTACAAGGCTTATCAGTGGGAATTGGGTGTATTTATCTGGGACCTATGAACTTCATTTTTCCATTAACTATATGCTTCTAATTTTTTTCTCTTGTCTATTATTGTTCCTTTGGTAAATTATAAGACATATATATATACATATGTACATATACATGCATATGTATACACACACACAGGTTTTTGTATTAAATTTAAGAGTTCTTAAGCCTGTTTATAGAAGTTCTAAGAGCTCGACATAAATCTTAATCTTTCCTAATGTCAGTTTTCTCACCTGTAAAATGGGAATAATGATTTTTTTCAATGAATTATTAGTGGTAGTAAATAAAACATTAATATGCACTGGCATTTATAAAGTCCAAGCTTAGCAAAGACAATTTAATTATGCAATATCTTGAAGTTTAAAAAAGAATAGAAAGATACTTCCTAAAGGAGAAAAGCAGCCATGTTTATTTATTCTGTGGCTTGGGTTTATTATCCTGTTGGCTGAGGTTAGCCATTTCCCTTTCTGGCCACTCCCAGGACCTCCCCTGTCCTAGTTGTTGATTGGGGATGTCATGGATCTTAGGTCATACAGATAGGGAGTGAGAGAGCATAGAGGAGTATATTACAGTAAGCTAGAGGGCATTAGAGTAAAGAGCACCCCACCTCACCACAGGGTCACTCAGATCTTGAAAAGCCTGGATAATGGTGGCTCTTTTTTTTTTTTTCTACTAAAAGAAAAATTCAGTAAGTGGCTACTTTCCCTTCCTCCTTTTCCTATGATGTGGAGGAGGATTCTTCAAGTATCTTCAGAATCCTGTCCTTGTTTCCTGAGGTGTGTCAGGGGAAGCTCCCACCTTCCCCAAGATCAACATGGACATCAGGAGAGACTCAGAGGCTAAACGGCTTGTCCAGGGACACTGAATCAGTCAGTGTTAAATGAGAGCCTTGCATTTTCCAATGTCCAGACCAACTGCCTTTCCATTAGTAACGGAATAGACTAAGCTATTTTTAGTTTTGGCAGCAGCAGACCTGGTTGTTTTGAGGCTTTATCAAAAGAAAGTTCTGGAATTCTCTTATAAGAACCTGTGGAGTTATCTGCAGATAAAGATCAAGGCTGCCTGCCTCTGCAAAGCATTGCTGTGGGGGCCTGTCCTCAGCATCCAGCGAGCTCACCAGCGTGTTGTTAACACATCCCATGTGTCCTTCTGCAAATAGAAAGTTGTGTCAGCTGCTATTTTGGATTTGTAGGTGCTAATCTTGGCATAACTAGATGGAGGACTGTTGTGGGGACTGTGTACTAGTGACAATAACTTCATGATGATATTGGTCAGAGAAAGGAGTGTAAGCCGGCTGCTCTCTGCTGTGATGTCTCTAATTGATAATTTGGTGTGGGAATGCAAAGCATAGCAATAGTTCTCTCTTTTTTTCTAGGAACACCCCCATTTTCTCACACATGAATATCTTCCTTCATGGATAACTGTGATGAAAGTTCAGACTATATGAGGAGGACCGACAGCAAAAGAGCTAGGGGAAAGATGAGACCTTTTAAGGGTTGCTGCTCCTCTCATTGGGTCCCCCAGACTTTTGTTCAGGAGTGGACATTATACTTTACTGAATTTAGTTCTTCTTCTAACCTGGCCTCTTTTGGATTTGAGTACACATTTCCTCTATTCTTCACTATTCATTCCCTTTTCCACTTATTTGAGCATCATTTATTGAGTACCTCTTTAGGCCAAGTTTAGATAATCAGGGTGAATGGTCAAAATGTAATCTTAACTGCCAAGGAGCCAAGCTGCAGCTGAAACAGATGGAACTATTCTCTATAAGCAATGTAAAGTGATTAACCAGTGTGGAAACGAAGATGGGCTGCTGATAAAAATATTTGAGCATGCTCTGTCTTAGTTAGGGTTTCTCTTGCCGTAAAGAGATACCATCACCACAGCAACTCTTATAAAGGAAAAACATGTAACTGGGGCTTGCTTACAGTTCGGAGGTTTGGTCCATTGTCATCATGGTGAGAAGCACGGTAGCATGCAGGCAGACATGGTGCTGAAGAGGTAGCTGAGAGTTCTACATCTTTATTGGCAGGCATCAGGAAGAGAGAGTGACACTGGGCCTGGCTTGGGCTTCTGAAACTTCAAAACCTACCACAGCGGTCTACTTCCTCCAACAAGTTCATACCCCCTAATGCCTCTCCCTAAGCATTCAAACATAAGAGTCTATGGATGCCATTCTTTTTCAAACTACCACAGGCCCTTACCAAGGTGCAGTTAGAAGTTATGGAGAAAGTTCTAGAAAAAGGTAACTGTGCTAAGTCTTAACTTATGGGGAGAAAGAGCAATGGTCCAGGAGTGGAGAATTGCAGGAGAACAGACACACTGATGTCAGCGAAGGAAGGAGGAAGCCAAGTGATTGTCTGAATCAGGGATTCTCAACCTTCCTAAGGCTGCAACCCTTCAATACAGTTTTTTATGCTGTGGGGACCCCCAACCATAAATTATTTCATTGCTAGTTTGTAACTGTAATTTTGCTACTGTTATGATATGATATGAATGTTATGATATGTTTTGCTGTGTTATGATATCAGATGTGTGGCCGCTGTGGGGGTCGTGACTCACAGGTTGAGAACAGCTGGTTTAAACAGTGTCTGAGCCTGTTTCTGAAGTCAGTGACTCATGTGCATCCTTCCAGATGCCAGGATGGGAAATGGAGAGCTGCTGGCAAATCTTACATGCTGAACAAATGCTCCAGAAAACTGGAGGAGGGCAGAGCAACATTTACAGGGCTTTCTCCATTGTCCAGAACATGCCAATCTACCTCCTGTGTCTCCCAGTTACAGAATATCAGCAGAAAAAGGGACATATGACCCTCCTGCCACCAGCACCGGTCTGAGCTCCACAGAGGGGAAGCAGGAATGCTATTCCCTGACTGAGCTCATGCGTGCTATTGTCCTTTTTTCAGGCAGATGAATTTAAGCCTAAGAATGACACAGTCCTATTTAAAAGCGATAAAATGTACCAGGCAAAATAATTCCACAAAACAGAAAATTACAGACATCAACAAAGGAGGAAATGACCAATACAAAACATTGCATTCAGATAATAACTGCACTGAAAGTGTTTTGTTGACCCTACCTTCAAACTTCAGTTATATCTATATTGATGCATTTTACATATTTTTATTTTTTACAGACTCTACTATATATGTTATGTATGGTCTTTTTTCGCACTGCATTTGTAGATTTAAAAAAAATAGAGTAGTCTGTTTCTGCTAACTTAAGGTCTCTAAAACACACACACACACACACACACACACACACACACACGCACACACACACAGTGTCAAGGTAATTCCAGTATGTTACTGTGAAGAGCCTGCCATGTTGGAATGTACCTTTGGGGAGGAGCACCTTGTGAGGATAGGGTCTTCCCTGGGGGACAGATTGAGAGATAGTTAGTAGGCTGAGAAGCCCTTTCTGTTCATACATCTATCAAAGCCCTGAGGATAGGGACTGTACCCACAAACAGGTGACCCTCAGAAAGCATTTAAGAGTAATGTAGTCAATGGGGATATCCAGACGCAAGATGCACTTAATAGATGGAGAATGCATGACCAAGAATGGTCCTAAGAGGAATTATTGCTTTACCTGTTCTATGGTCACCCTTTTTGACCTAGCAAGATAATTTCTTCATCAGTTATAATGGAAAATGATCCAAACAGAGAATGACTGGCATTGAAGCCAGTCAGTCAGGTGACAAGATCAGGACAGTCAGGTTTGTGAAAGAGGATAACTGTAACTTCAGTTGTTCTCTAATTCTTAACTCTACCATCCCAGGAGTTCAGAACCTTCAGAAATGTGAGAGGGAGGAAGAGAGGGAAAGAGGAGGAAAGGGAGGGAGAGTAGGGTGGAAGGGAGAGATAAAGAGAGACAGAAACACACAGACAGAACAACTAAATAACAAAAATTTATGCCATGTCCAAAGTATTTTGGAGAAGAATAAAAGAATCGAGGCAAAAGAACAGAGTGGTCAAGCTGGAGAAGGAGGGACGAAGCTACTGAAGCCACGGAGGCATCATCAACATAGGCTAGGAGAAAACCAGGCATCTGCCGATGTAGAGGAACAGGCCAGAAAGAAAGGATCAAAGCTAGGTGCTACAAAGAAGTGTGCTTGCTTTTTGTGAAAGAGGAAAAAATGAAGTTACAGAGATAAAGAACAGTTGGAAATCAAGTCAGAGGTTGTCATGGGGCCACTGATGGGTTTGAGATAATTGTAAGAACCTTGTAAGGCTTTCTGTCCTGAGTGGCTGGTATTTGGAGGACTCAATGTAGAGAAGTCTCGTGGCTTAATTTACTCTGAGTACTATCTGGAGAGGAAATTGCAGGGAAAGAGGCAAGGAAGGATGCAGGGAAACCTTGGAGATGCTGTTGCCATAGTGCAGGTTAGAAACCATGGAGACTGGGGCTCAAGATGTTAGCATTATAGATGACTTAAAGTTTAGTGTATTCTGAATAGTGAGAAAGTGGGCTCTGATGGATAGAGGGACCAAGGCTGATCAATGCACATATTTTGACATGAGCAGGCTTGCTACAGTTGTCATTATTAAAACAGGAAGGACTATGAGAATGACAGCTTGGGGAGGGTAATAGAGAAAGAATTTGGTTTTGGACAATTATATTTCCCCTGAGAAAAGTTCTCATTCTGTAGGCTGACCTTGAACTCAGGATTCTCCAGTCTCTACCTCTTGTGTCCTGGGACTGTAAGTGTATGCTACCACACTTAACATGGGTAGCTTTCCTTTTGTTTCTGTGGTACTTGTTAGCTGATTCCTTAAATTTAGCACATATTAATTTTACAAAGCAAGGCGTTCCATTATGACCTAAACATACGTGTCTATAATGTGCTTTGCTAATATTCTTACAATGTCCCTTACATTTAAAAAGAGTTGTTTAAAAAAGAACATATATCCATCATGTATGATGTAGAATTTTCTTTGAATTGGGATCTTACCTTAGTTGATAGTCCAAAGGCGAAACAACTTTGTGAGGAGCTAACCCCACAGAAGAAGAGGGGAAGGGAAGGAAGGAAATGAGTTCAAGAAGACATAATTTATCTTTAGAATTCGAACTTTCCAGTTTCACAGCCCAAGAAATATAACTTACCACCAGTTAAGTTAGTTTTTCTATTCTTAGCAACCTTCAAGGTCTTAACTTATATGAAGAGCAATAGGAATTCAAAAGTTGTGATTTAGAAAACCACTGTGGTGAGTGAGTAAGAGCTGGGAGGAGGTGACTTTCTGGGCAGGAATGTTAGCTGTTTTCAAGAAGAATTAAGGAAAACAAAATCAAAGTATAGACAATACTGGTTCTTCTCTAAGTTCAATAGGCTGTAGAAATTAGATATTGATGCTAAAATCCAGTCTTTGGCATCAGAGTCTCTGTTTCCTGTCCTTATTTCTCCTACTCAATAGGCGAATGATCCTGAGAAGTTGTTATTGGCCACGTCTATTGTTAAGACTGAAAGGTCTACGTGGATGACTCTCTTAAAAGTAGATTCTACTTGTCTCATATAATTATTGTGAGATTCAAACAAGGTCATATATATAAATGTCCAGAATGAGGGCTGACAGAGCATGGACATCTATATACTTCAGCTGTGCAATATTATTATTATTGACATTATCAATATTACCACTGTTGTGGATACCTAATATGTTTTGGAGGAATTAGAAGATAGGTAGGATGATGGTAATTAAATAATTAAAGGAATTGGCAGCTATTTATTGTATAATGCAGTTTTCAGTCATTTTACTATTCAGATGTTACATCTTAGCAATGATATATATTGTTAGCATGTTTAATATTCATTAACATTTCTTATGAAGGCTTCTAATTAGGGTATCACATAGCTATGCTCTCTTTAGGAACCCAAGACAATATTGAACCCTTGTTTATAGGTCCCATCTGTTGTTTTTTCTCTATTCTTTTTCTTCTTAAAATATTTTATACAATATATTCTGATCTTATTTTCTCCTCCCCTAACTCCTGCCTGATTCTCTCCCCCTCTGCTAACTGTACTCAGCAATAGTCTCCATCTTAGTTCTTAACCCTATCTAAATAATTTAAACTCCAACTACTCTGCCTTAATTACTTAGTTCTTTCCATCCAAAGTGGTTTTAGTACGAATTTATCCCTATCCAACTTCTTTCTCTATTTTAATTTCCATGTATAGACTCAGACATATTAGAATTGTTAGAAACAAGTGCCTAGATGTGAATGGAATTTTCTAGGGGAGTAGACCACGTTTGGAGGAGAAAGTCTTACCAGGAATTCCCAGCCATTCACATTCTGACTCTAATTCATTAAAGGTCTTAGAACTTCAGCACTGTACATTGGCTTTACCCTTTCATTATTCTGAGCACTTGGGATGCCACCATCTGCGTGGTCCCAAGTGATTCTTCTGACAAGTTTCTCAAGTGAGCATCACCATCCAACCTGATTACAGAGTGAGGAGGGAAAGAGAGAGATAGATGGAGACAGAGATAGAGACACAGAGATGGAGACACAGAGACAGAGGGAGAGACAGAGACACAGTGACTGAGACACAGAGAGGGAGAGAGAGACATAGAGAGAAGGGGAGAAAGAGAGCGACAAAGAGAGGGAAAGAATCAGAAAAAGAGACAACATAGAGAGAGAAGGAGAGAGAGAAAGAGAGAGAGAGTGAGAGAGAGAGAGAGAGAGAGAGAGAGAGAGAGAGAGAGAGAGAGAGAGAGAGAGAGAGAGAGAGAGAGAGAGAGAGAGAGAAGGAGGGTCAGGGCAGAGGAGAGAACAAGAGAGAGCAAGCTGTTGTTTCTATCACACTTTTTCTGATATCATCAACCTTTGGTATTTTTAACTTTTCAACAACAATGAGAGAAAAATGTTCCAGACTCCAATCTGTTTGTTAAAGAACCTGTTTATTATCATTATGAAATTAATATCTCTTAGAAAACAAAAACACCAATGGCAGGAAGCCAGTGATGACATGAGGAGAAGTGCTTCACCTCTAAGTGACCTAGAGGAAAGGGGACTGCTTGCTTGGCCTCTCTGCGTGTGAACGGAGAGTTTCAGGACTAAGTTTGCCATGGCTCTTTCTTAAATGAAAGCAGAAATTGAGTGACTATGCTATGTACCAAGGACCTTTCAGAAATCATGTCTTCTAGACAACTACTAGAAACAGGTCTGGGACACTTCTGTGCTTAAACCAGCTAGCTGGCTAGCCTCTTGAAAAGATTCAAAGTGATTTCCTGCATCGGGTTATTATGAGAGGTGATTACTGCTCCATGAAGGGCCTGCAGTACACCACAGGGACCAGGGACTCAGGGCCTGGTGTTCACATCTCAAGACTACTTCTCCATTGGCACAGCCCTGAGCTGGTCTCTTGAATAACCTGGTCTTCACTTTCATCTTTTACAAGATGAAAAGTGGGACAAGATGAGTCTGGGGCCCCATGCAGCATCCCAGCTCCAATGTTCTAGGAAAGAGCTGATCCCCAGACACATTGTTACCGCCATGACAGGGGCAGATGGTTCAGAAAGCAACACATGAAGGACTAACCCCCTCGCCTTCCCCGCTGGAGTAATTAAACTGAGAGTCTGGTCATTTTGCTTGGAGACATATTTTAGGTGTGCAAGGAAAGCCTGTGGACAGTTTGTCCAACAAATCAAATTTGGAATTATGAATTATTAACTTCCAAGCCTGCCAGAGTCAGAGCTGCAGGCCAGAAAAGAAGTAATGCTGTGTGAGACCACAAAAGGAAAAGAATTTGCAAATGTCTCCTGTCCCCAGTTCACCACTGTTTTATAGCCTTTCCCTGGCTCTGCCGTGCTTGCTTCCTAGGACGACAGGCCATCAAGTCTTGTAAGGCCAGAGATTAGAGAAAGAACAGACAAAGGCACACAGGACTTTGTTGCAGGAAGTTATAACTACCGCCAGGGCAGGGTGGCTGTTCTCAGCTAAAGGTCACCTGTGGGGCTCTTCAAAAGGCATCTATATTTTAGTGCAGCTCAAGTTCATTTCTGTTTATCAGCTGTGAGTCAGCTTCTTCTTGCTGTTTATAAAGATCCCGAACAATTGATGAGAAATGGTAAGAAGCTAAAAGATGTGTTTGAGTAAAATGTATATGAAGTCCCCCAGGGCCATGGCCAAGAGTAGTCACAAGTGTAGCGGTGGCGTATAGGGACATCATGAAGCATAAGATGTGCCATTGTTTCTGTAGTTTGAGCTGTGAGCTCTGTGACAGCTCGATTTTATGTAATCTACTACTTAGACTAGGTCTTTCACAGAATTTTTTTTCCTGTAAAGGAGTTATGAAACCCTGACTGTTAAGTAGCTTTGAGTATCACATCTAGCTGGCCAAAATAGGACATAAGTCAACTCTGTTCTACATGGGACATAATCATGAGAATACACCATCAAGAGAATTTTCAAAACCATTCAAGCCAGGACCACTGACACACAGAGCAGTCACACTGCAATCATAACTGGTCTTTCCTTCCATCTCACCACCCTCACCGCTGAAGGTAACTCAAACAGTTGCTTCTGATCTTTTCTTGGAATAGCGGACAGCACAATCTGCCATGATTCAACCTTCTACTTGGTCCATTCCATTACATCATGGCTGGATGTCAGCAACACCCCCAAAAAGCCAGCTGGCTCATAAAAGAAGGCAGGATGCCATGCACATGCCCGGAAAGCTCCTGGAAGGAGGCTGGTGGAGTGGTCAAACATCTGTTCCAGAAACGGCTTCCAGGACATTAGCCGTAATCATCAGATGCCTGCATGCCAAATACATTCAAAATGGTAGGTCAGAGCCCAACCGAGGGACTCTAGAAACAAGCAGAAATGTTTTTAAAAACAAATTTCTTTATGTTTTTTGGTTTGTTTGTTTTGGTTTTTTTGAGACAGGGTTTCTCTGGAGCTTTGGAGCCTGTCCTGGAAGTAGCTCTTGTAGACCAGGCTGGTGTTGAACTCACAGAGATCTGCCTACCTCTGCCTACCAAGTGCTGGGATTAAAGGTGTGCACCACCACTGCCCGGCTTGTGATATTTTTGTACAAACATTTCATTGTATTTTGTTCATGCCCACCCTAATGCCTTTCTTAGTCCCCCTTTGCCCTCCCACTGTTTGCTTACTTCTCCCTAATAGTTCTCTCTCTGCTTTACATCATGTATATGATGTATATGATGTATTCATTCATGTGTGTTCATATGCATATTTACATCTGAATAGGAAATAGAACATATGGTATTTGTCTTATTCCTTTCCCCACGTATTTTCTTCAATTTTTTTTTTACTCCAGTGACCCTGAATAGCTCAGGTCACCTTTATTTATTCTTTTTTTTTATATTCCAGTTTAAATTTAGATAAGAAACGAGGTTGCTTCACAAGTCGGTTCCAGGTCCCTCTCCCTTTCCCTCGCCTCCTCCCGTGCCCTCCCCCCAACCCCCCCCCCCCCGTTATCCCCTCATTCCCCCAGGGAGGGTGAGGCCCTCCATGGGGGTGTCCATAGTCTGTCATTTCATATAGGGCAGGGCCTAGACCCTTCCCCAAGAGTTCAGGGTGAGAATGCACCTCACATTGTTCTATGGGAGTCCAAAGTCCGTGTGTATACTTGGGATGGGTACTGATCTGCTGCCCAAGGCTCAATAGATTACCTAGGCCTCTTCACTGACACCCAGATTCAGGGGGTCTTGATCAGTCCCATGCTGGATTCCCAGGCTGATGCCTGGGATTCAAGAGTTAACCTTTGTCTGGTCAGCTGTTTCTGGGGGTTAAACCAGCCCAGTCTTAATCCCTTTGGTCGTCAGTCCTCCCTCTCTGTTACTGGCTTTCTTGAGTTCAGCTCAGTACTTAACCAAGGGAGTCTGCCTCTTCTTGGATCAGCCACTAAATGAAGTTTCTGTTTCCCAGACTCTCTGGCCATAGGATTGCAGGCTGGCACTCCCCAGATCTATGTCTAAAATCCATATATGAGAGAGTACATGCCATGTTTCTCTTTTTGTGACTGGGTTACCTCACTCAGGATGGGTTCTTCTAGTGTCATCCATTTGCCTGCGAATCTCATGATTCCATTTTTTTTTCTGCTGAATAGTACTCCATTGTGTAGATGTACCACATTTTCTCTATCCACTCTTCGGGTGAGGGACATCTAGGTTGCTTCCAAGTTCTGGCTATTACAAATAAAGCTGCTATGAACATAGGGGAACAGACTTCTTTGTTGTATGAATGGGCATCTTTTGGATATATGCCTAAGAGTGGAGTTGCTGGGTCTTGTGGTAAGTTTATTCCCATTTTTCTGAGGAATCGCCATACTGATTTCCAAAGTGGCTGAACCAGTTGGCACTCCCATCAGCAATGGAGGAGTGTCCCCCTTTCACTACATCCTCTCCAGCATAAATTGTCATTGGTGTTTTTGATTTTAGCCATTCTGACAGGAGTGAGATGGTATCTAAGAGTTGTTTTGATTTGCATTTCCTGGATGGCTAAGGATGTTGAGCACTTTCTCAAGTGCCTCTCAGCCATTTTAGACTCCTCTATTGAAAAATCTCTATTTAGTTCTGCAGCCCACTTTTTAATTGGGTCCTTTGCTGTTTTGGAGACTTGCTTCTTGAGTTCTTTGTAAATTTTGGAGATCAACCCTCTGTCAGATGTGGGATTAGTGAATATTTTTTCCCATTCTGTGGGCTGCCTTTTTGTCTTGCTGACTGTGTCCTTTGCCTTACAGAAGCTTCTCAGTTTCAGTAGGTCCCATTCATTAATTGTTGATCTCACTGTCTGTGCTACTGGTGTTATGTTCAGGAAGCTGTCTCCTGTACCAATTCGTTCAAGGGTACCACCCACTTTTTGACATTGACACTTACAAGTGAGCATTAGGATGTGTAAATCAGCAAGCCAGAGAAAATAAACACTTGCTTACCCAGGTAAAATTTAGTGACTATGAAATAAGTCCTTCAATCATATCCCAGCCCCCATCTTGAATATCCATCTTTGTATCATTTTAACAGATATTTGTAATCCTGACGGAGTTCTGGAGGCCAGCACTACCTTTGGTATGTCAGTAGGCACCTAGATAGTCATTTGTCCCTTTTGACAGTGATAGGGAAATGGCTCCTTTGGCAGAGAAGAACTGGTTTCCTTTGGACCTAACATTCCTGCCTTTTGTCAATGATAAGCGGTGATGTAGTCTCTTCTGTAACTGCTTCTCAGATGATATAGGATGTTGTTGTCAGGTCCAGGGAGCCTGGATAAAGGCCTGGAGTGGGGAGGGTACAAATGGTTTGCCGTCCATGGACCATTTGGGGCTAGCGAAGTGCAGGTAGCTTTGGAGCAGTCTGAATGCTGGCCTGAAGCTGGGGCTCAAGCTGGTAGGAAATTTTGTCAGAAGTATCTGGCTGCATCCAGGACTAGTTTTGAAGGACCGTCTGAGTCCGGTGTGTTTGGAGCAGTTTCAGTCTTTAGTATCTGGGTAAAGTTTAGATTAGAAATAGAAGGTAAAGTTAAGGAGTTTATAGGAAAATCTTAGCTCCATCGATTAATGCCAAAACTCTGACAGTGGCGTAGCAAGAGGGAAAGAAATCTGAAACATTTTAAATTGTTTGATATGTATCTTGAAACTTTCTTTTAGATTTTATAACTTGCATTTGAATACCTTAAATCATTTTTAAGACCCTCGTAACTTATTTAAGCCTCCTTATCCTCAAACCTTTGTGTGTTTTAAATTGCTTCTTTAGATCCTCATAACTTATTTAAGTTTTTGTATTTTTAGACCCTTACAACTTGCAACCTAAATCACTTTCCCAGGCCGTCATTCCTTTTATAAGTTTTCTTCAATCTAATTTTTTACAATGAGACATAGGTGGTTGATTGCTGAGAGCAATTATTGCCATAGTTAGGCATCAATCTTCAGAGACCTGAGAAGGCTAAATTTGAGCAGGAAATATAATTCATATGACCTCTGTATCAATTAAAATGTTAGAGAATTACTTAGACAGTTTCCCTGGGCTCCTCTTTGGGGCAGAGGTTGCCAGTCTTATACAAGCAGCCATACAGGACAGCTTAGCCTTCAGCTGCCAGACCCAGAAGATTCAAGAGGCACGCACACGTGTGTGTGCGCGTGTGTGTGTGCGTGTGCGCCTTTACCCTATATTTATAACAGTTTTTCATAGGTGGACCCTGACCACCTACCTTCTTCTTCTTCTTCTTCTTCTTCTTCTTCTTCTTCTTCTTCTTCTTCTTCTTCTTCTTCTTCTTCTTCTTCTTCTTCTTCTTCTTCTTCTTCTTCCTCTTCTTCTTCTTCCTCTTCTTCTCTTTCTCGTCCTCCTCCTCCTCCTCCTCCTCCTCCTCCTCCTCCTCCTCCTCCTCCTCCTCCTCCTCCTCCTCCTCCTCCTCCTACTATACCCTAGTTTTTCCAGAAAACCTTAAGGTCTCATGCACTTAGGGCTTAATTGCATATGACTGGCTGGGAGTAGTTATTTGATGCTTAGGTGATGATCCAATGACCTTGCCTATCTAATTTTTTGAAGGAATATCAATTTTTTTTAACAAGTCCAGCTCAAATTATTTTTCAACTTTTTTTATTAATTTAGTTTTTATATTCCAATCCCAGTTCTGCCTCTCTCTTTTCCTCCCACTCCCCCAACTTCCTTCTCCACCTCCCATCTGCTCCATGGAGAGGGTAAGGCCTCCCCTAGGGAGTCTCCTAAGTCTGTCCCATCATCTCCTTGAGGCAGGACCACGGCACCTCTCCACCCCCTTCACCCCTGTGTCTAGGCTGAGCAAGGTATCTCTGCATATAGAATGGGCTCCACTAAGTCAGTTTGTACATTAGTGTTAGGTCTTGGACCCACTGCCAGTGGCCTCATATATTGTACCCATCTGCACCATTGTCACCTATATTAAAGGAGTCTTATGCAGGTTCCCCGTTTGTCAGACTCGAGTCAATGATTTCTTCCTAGCTTGGGTCAGCTGTTTCCTCATCATGGTCTTGACTCCTTTGTACATATTATCGCTCCTCCCTTACTTTGATTGTACTCTAGGAGCTCAGCCCAGTGATTAGTTGTAGATTTTTGTATCTGCTTCCATCTGTTTCTGGAAGAGGGTTCTAGCTTCTCTGGGGTTGTAGATTGTAGGTTAGGTATCTTTTGCTTTATGTCTGGTATCCACTTATGAGTGAGCAGACATTGAACTTGTCTTTCTGGATCTGGGTTACCTCACTCAGGATGTTTTTTTCTAGTTCTGTCCTTTTGCCTGCAAATTTTAGGATGCCATTGTTTCTTACCACTGCAGCTCAGATTATTTTATGCAGGCATATTTGGAGTTATTACTGAGAGGTTTTAGACAGAGGGTTTTATTTTATGACCAGTGTGTCTGCAGATGGAGCCAGGCAACCTGAAAAGCTTAATATGTATTTTTTCTTGTAGTCATTATGTTGCAGAATTATAAAAATATCTAACCTAGAGTCCATTAAACAGAAACCTATAAAAATCAGACTTCTACACGAACTCAGAAAATGTTGGCATCATGTTGTTTTGCTTTCTTTATAGATTGTTGTTTTTATAGATTTTTAAACATAACTGATATGCTTATAAATCTTGAGGTACAGAAAGTCTATATTTTAGCTATTTAGGTCAGATGGTCTTCTGATCTAGGACAGAGATTTTGGAGGAAATTTTTTTAAGTTTCTTTGACTTATTTGTTTATTATTTATTTAAATTAGAAACAATCTTGTTTTACATGTCAATACCAGTTCCCTCTTCCTCCCCTCCTCTTCTTCCCTTCTCTTTCTCCTAACTCCTTCTCCCCTCCCCCCATGTTCCCAATTTGCTCAGGAGATTCTGTCCCTTTCCCCTTTTCCACAGGACCATGTATGTCTCTCTTAGGGTCCTTTGGAGGAAATTTTTAAAGAATCATGTTTGGTTTGGAAAAGGTAGGCCATACCCCAACAGCAGAGTCAGATTTTAAATAAAAATATTGTCTGTATCCAAAAGACACCTGATCTCTGCAAAACCAAACTCAGTGATCAGAAGGAGAGACCAGAGCAAGAAGAGTACAAAGAAGGCTTAGAGATAAGAAATTCTGGGTGTAGGCCAGCTACAGCAGTGCAGTAAGCAGCAGGCAGTGAAATAAGGGCCTTACTGCCCACCAGGGTTACGTATCAGGGGCACCCACATCACCCAGCCCAGCAGTGGGGTACAGCCCACAGTCAGAGCTCCACAGTCAGATACAGGAGCCAGCTTGAAAATAAAACAAGTAGGAGAAAGGACATCCTTCAGAAGCAGAGTAAGGGAGAAGGGTTGCAAATAGGAGGGCATAGAGAAACACCCGATGTACCTGCGGGACTTAAATAGCAGGTTCCAGTGAGCTGGTGAGAGGGACTGAGACAAACCAAGCTAGGGGTGGAAGTAGTGTAGAAGCAGCCTGAAGCTGTCTCTCAAAAGTTCTGAAAATGTGGCATGTAGCTCAGGGGCAATTTGGTTGCGCCTGAAAGCACAAACCAACAGTCAACAGAGAACAATGGGAAAAGACAGTGCAACAACACAATGTGGTGGCGGGGGTGGGGGTGGGGAGCAGATAAACTCAGATGTATGGTAGCCACTTTCACTCATACACCAAAACCAGCAGAGTAGGGCATCACCTCTGCCCGAGAGACTGGGTTCATGACTCATCAGATCTTGCCTTTTGCCTCTTCAAATGTTCAGACTCTAAAACAGAACAGAACAACTCATAGATCATGTCAAGCACATCAGCCAATAATTATTACTTTTATTTTGCTTTCATATTTCAAATTTGGGGCTGTTGCAGTCTGGGATCCCCGGGGCCCATTAAGTCCACTTTGGACTTTCTCCCTCTGGGGTCTATCCCCTACTAGCAACCATTAATTTGTGGGAGTCTTATAGTTTGGTCTTCCTGGGGCCTGTCAAATCCAACTTAGATTTTCTCCCTCTAGAGCCTTTTCCAGACCCTTGACCCTGAGTCTGTGCTCTCTCAGAGATCTTGCTGGGGCTTCCAAATATTATGGAGTTTGTGATCCATGGGGAAAGACCATAGACTCAATCTAATTTATAATGAAAGTATTTATTGATTAGCTGCTAGCAGGATGAACAATCACTGAACCAAAGTTGAGATTGGAATGAGAGGAGTTTAGGAAAGAATTTTTCATGTTTTTTTTTTTTAAATTAGAAACAAGTTTACTTCACTTGTCAATCCTAGCTCCCTCTCCCTCCCTTTCCCGCCCCTCACCAGCCCCCTAATCCCCGACCCAATCCCCACTTGTGTCTCCAGGGATGGTGAGGCCCTTCATGGGGGATCTCCAAAGTCTATCATGTGATCTGGGGTAGGGCCTAGCCCCCCTCCAGATTGCCAAGGTCCTCTTCTCTTATTTCATTTCTCATTCAATTCTACTATCTTAAAATACATGTTTTAATATGTTGAGTGTTCTTTCAGAATAAATAATAAACATATATAGTGTAAATATATAAATAAGTTTGTATGGGTGTATGTATATAATAAATACAAGTCAAGTACTATCACTGATTTTAAAGGTTTCTTTTTCTTGGAGACAGTCTTTCTATGTAGTCTTGGATGTTCAGGATCTCATTCTGTAGACCAGTCTGGCCTGAGACTCACAGATATATGTCTGCCTCTGCCTACGGAGTGCTGGAATTAAAGGTGTGTGCCATTATGCCCAGTCTTGATTTTAAATTTCAACATGACATTTCATCTGACAAGTATTTGTTGAGCACTTAATATCTATTGCTCAAACCTTGTGCTTGAGCTGGGATATAAGAAAATAAGATAAATATACATATTTCCTCCCCCAGTAGGACTTACTGTATTGATCGGCTTTCTGTCACTGTTAAGATAGGGAAGGCCCAACTATTTTGTCTCTTGGTTTTAGAGGTTTAGTCCATGATTGGCTGACCCATTGTTTGGGGTGGAGAACACTGAGGGGTGCATGCCACAATGACCTAAGTTATTTTCATTAGATGACACCTCATAAGGCGTCTACTGCCTCCTAAGAGTGCCACAGGCTGGGAATCAAACCTTCAACATAAGGGTGGGTGGATTCTGTATCCAAACTGTATCATTTATAGTGTAGCGCAAATATATTTCGAGTTCTGTCCTGTTTCAGTGCCCATGTGGTTTTCTCATCATTTCTAAAACCTGTGTGGCACTTTGTTAAAGAGGTCCAGCATAATTTACTTAACCACTCATTTGGTGGAGGGCACTCAAGCTTTCTGCTCCTGTTTTTTGTTTTTGAAGTACAGTGAATGTTATAGTGAATATCACTGTACACGCCCATGAGTTTTTATGTGAGAATCGTATTTTTAAAACTGCCAAGACAAAGGGTGTGATTACTTGAAAGTTTGCAAGCTATTCTTGCACTAGTGTCTGAGAGACCATAATAATGTATGATACCAGTAACAAGCAGATCCCTGACCTCAGTCCCTTCTTCCTCCCTGGAACTTCACCAGCTTCTCCTTTTGCCTGTATCTCTCATCACTTTCTTGGTCTCCAAGTAGCTTACGCCACCCTGTTGTCTCCTATTGGTATGAATATTTCCTCCATTTGCCTATTAAGTTACCAACCTACATTTGAAATTCTCTCCAGCACCGATTTATTAAGCTAGAGTACCTTCCCTTACTTCCTCTGAACTCTCCCAGGCTGTAAACCCTTTCCTGGGGTCCTTAAGAGCACCATGTTTACTAGAAGGTTCAAGCTTTGCAATAGCCACACTCAACAATCCTACCTAAAGCCTTTGTCTAGTTAACCCATGTGTCATTTTCTTTTCCTGAGTCTTCCTTTGGCTTGCACCAAGCATACATCTCTTGTTCCCCTCCCAACTTTCTGAGGGTTCCCTGAACTCAGGAAGAAATTCAGACTTTGTTATTCTTTCCTCTCTCCTCATTGTTTCCTTCCTGAACCAGTCAATGGCCTTGGCTTTTGTGATCTGCAAGCATCTCCAGGCAGGACTACTATAACAAACCCCGTACCTGAATTTCCAATTGCTAGGCGTCCGTGCTTGCAAAACCACCTTTATATGGTCAGAATGGAATGCATCATCTCCCTGCCTTGAC
Organism: Mesocricetus auratus; assembly: GCF_017639785.1. NCBI lineage: Eukaryota > Metazoa > Chordata > Mammalia > Rodentia > Cricetidae > Mesocricetus > Mesocricetus auratus. The sequence continues at coordinate 4,827,667 of NW_024429199.1, forward strand.
ATCTTCCTTTCTTGGTAACAGGATCACATTCTTCCAGTTGTCCTCGTTCAAAATGTCAGCACATATCTTACTCCCCTCCCACACTCCCTTTGGACCACATTTTCTGTTCCTTGCCAAGTTAATGGTATCTGCTAAAGCCATGTGTCATAAATGGGCATCTTGATGAACATTGGGTTAAACAAGTTTAAAAGGAAACTATAATACTTCTCAGAGATTTGAAAATGGGTCTTCAAATCAGAATGTTCTTAAGCAGTTCTCCACTTACTAAGATAAAGAATATTTTTCCTTATACAAAAAACCCACTCCTAGGAAGCAGTGGAATATATTTTGGCAAAAAGACACCACTCCATAATAAAAGCATTTTCATGTAACGTTTTTATTGACTTCCCTCAGAAGTGAGTAATAAGAGAACCATGCTTGTTGAGCAGAGTGGACATCTTGCTTGGCACTGTCCCTTCCTAACCATAAAGTAAGCACCTGTGTAGTTTATTGCAGGCAGATTGCATAACCAGTGTGAGAAGAGCCATAGCCATCTAAGCCTTAAAATGCGGCTGTAAACAATTTTCTGCTTACTCAGAATGCCCCTGACTCAAAATTCTCTCACATGCTGCTTGGCCATCTCATGTGATCTGAGACTTGGCCCTGGGTGGGTTTGGGAAAGTTGTCTTTTCAATGCTAGGTGTTAAAGAGCAGTATCCTTTCTTCTGTTGGTGAGGGGAAAAATCACGTCTCAACATTACTGGAGCATACCAACACATTTGGTTTTTCTAAAGGGAAACACAGATAAGTACAGGCACTGTACTTTCTTTCGAGTTTTAGCCAACATCTAGATCTAAAATTACAGCCTTTCCTATGTTCACAGCAGTTACATCCTTATTTTATATTTCTTTTTAGTTCAAAGAATATTTGCAGACTGTAATAAGATAAAATGTATGAAAACCAGAAATTTTTCATTTTTTTCTTTTCTATAAAAATCAAAAAGAGGCAAACTTTATGTAGCCACAAAACACATGTTTATTGCCAGAGGCACATTTTTAGTAGTGACTTTGTATGCCTTGTTTATAAGAAATAGCTACCTAAGAAAGAAAAAAAATGTCAGTAAGGGACTTGAGAGATGGTTCATCAGTTAAGTGCACTTGGCCGCTCTTACAGAGGACCTGGATTTTTCTATTCCCAGCACACAATGGCAGCTCAAAACCATTTATAGCTCCAGTTCCAGGCATCTGATGCTCTCTCTGACCTCTGCTGGCACCCAGCATGCACACAGTACACGGATATACATTCAGGCAAAGCACTTCTACTTATAAGTAAATCTAAAAAGAAAACAATTTAAAATGTATCCACTAGAATCCAAGGAGCTGGAAACTTTCACTCTGATGTGGAGAATAGAAATGGAGGTTTTCCCACAAAAAGGCTCAGAGAGTTAAATGCAAGGCTAGGGTGTGAGAGAGTCCAAGCTAAAAACAAATAACCACACCCATTTTCGGTAGATTGACACTATCTAATACCAGAGAAGGATCTTGTTCTCCAGCAAACCAGCCATTAGAAATTATTGGCCATGCTGTTTGTTTGTTGTTTTTGTGAACTTGACACAAAGTATAGTCATCTGGGAAGGAAGGAAGGAACCTTAATTGAGGAATTTTCTTCATCAGGTTGGCCTGTAGGCAAGTCTGTGGGGGCATTTTCTTGACTAATGATTGAAGTGGAAGGACCCAGCCCACCATGGGTGGTGGCACAGCCCTGGACAGGTGGCCCTGGGTGGTATAAGAAGCAAGCTGAAGAAGCCGTGGTTAGCAAGCTGGTAAGCAGCAATTCTGCATGGTCTCTGCTTCAGTTCCTACTTTTGTGTTCTTGCCTTGAGTTCCCAATACGATGGTCTGTGATTGAGATGTGTAAGCCAAATAAACCCTTTTTGCCTCAAGGCGGTGTTGGTAAATGTTTTATCATAGCAACGGAGAAACAAACTATGACACCGGGCAAATAGGGTCACATACTTCTTTCTTACCAATTATTAGTCACAAGTCAATTACAATTTACACACAGTGATGTTCTACATAGTATGGATTAACTAAAATTCAGAGGTGTTTAGGTCATTGTCCTCTGAATCCACTGAACTAGTTTGTACTCTGTCATTCATGAAGGGTAGAAAATGAATGCGCCAGTTGTCTGTGATGGAAAAATGAACCACCCAAATTGTGGAGTTTAGCAAGTACTATTCATGTAGTTTGCAATTCTGGAGTCAGCAATTTGGACTAGGTTGTTATGGGTGGCAATTTGAATTTGTATGTCTTCACATGTGAAGTCAGCTATGGGTGCTAGTGACCCAGCTTTTGGAGGTAAAGTGGCCATCCACTGGAGCTCTTGGTTCTCTTTCAGAAGGGCTACCATTTGCAGAAGTTTAGCCTGGACTTCCTCACTTGATACAGCAGGTCCCAGCAAAAGAGAGCAAGCGTCAACGCATATAGGCAAGCTCAGCATCTGCATTGTGAAGAGTGTTAATGTCTCCACTGATCGAAACCAGTCCCAAGATCCATGAACACCTAGACTCAAACAATAGGCACCTCCACCTCTAACCTTTGGAGACAAAGGTCTTGGTATGTAGCTAAAGTTAGACTCAAACTGGTTGGCTTCAGCCTCAGGCTGCAGAGTGCTGGTGATATAGATAAGTACCCCCACATCCAACTTTATCATCTTCTCCGTCTTGAAGGAAGTAGATAGGTTTTGGCCATGTTTGTTATGTATCTTATTGGATTTACCATTGTCTGTTTGACAAGTTTTACTTAAAGATCGTTAGAAGAATAAATATTATGCTTTCCTTGTCTTTCCCTTTGTATGACCCATTTCAATACCACTTTAGATAATAGTCTAAGCAGAATTTTAGATGATTTCTAGGTATTTAATGTTTTGGAATGGTTTTCTTCAGCAATGCATATGCTTATGGGATCTGCCACAATATTTTGCATCATAAAAATGTTTGTTAAAGGAGCTCAGCACTTCAGCACTTTGTCTAATGAAAAGCTTAGACACTTGAAACACTTTTCTGGAAATTTCTGAGCAGGTGTCAACATGGTTAGATTGTTGATTAGGGCATGTATGATGGATAAAGCCTTCTAGAGTAAGATTAAGGTACATGGTAATAACCAAGTCTCCATGTTTAAGAGAGTGACTGTCTCTTTGTAGCTATATAAACTGAGAGATGCTTAGGGTTATTCCGTTTGTTGTTCAACCATTTAGCAATCTAATGTCAGAGGTGGAACAGAACCTGAATTCTGGTCTAAATTCTACTGATTTTTTTGTTAAAATTTGACTATTGAGAAAACAAACTGTTTTACTCCCTTGTTCCCCCCACCCCAATACCATCTAAAACCAAGTAAGCAAAGGAAGGATTTGAGCCTTAAAAGTCACATTATGAATTTCATGATGTTTCCATGGAAGAGAGCCTCTTTGGACCGCCTCTCAGAGCTCCTCCCCTTGCATTTCACATGGTTACAACAGTCCAGAAGGGATAACTTTAAAAAATTCAATATGCCTGAGTACCTATTACAGATACCAGAATTTTGCTGCATATAGTATCTTCTCCCATGTTAACCCCCTACTTCAAGGATTTTCCAAACTAATCCTTGGAAAAACTTGTTAACTTGGAGATTCATACAGCAATAAAAAGAGTTTATTGAGGATGGCTGAGCCTGAAACTATGGGAGCCATTTTACTGAACAACTAACATAAGCATAAAATATGTATCATAAAACACAGAGCTATTCTGACACAGTTCTAATGAATATTAATTTTGATTCCTTTAGTCCCATACTGACTGAGTCTGGAATGATCTGTAGTACAGACTCATCCCATGCTTCTTCTACAGGGATTATAACAGCCATATGCTGGTCTTTTAAGAAGGCAATAGCTCTTTTAGTAGTCAGTCTTGCCTGAGAACATCCCATATTCCACGGCAGAGTTAATATTCTCCTGTCCTGTAGACCAGTTATTCTTTCCCCTAGGTGTATTCCGAGGAGAAACTCCTACCCCATCACAACAGGGCATATGCACAGGGACGTTATACTGCTTTTAAAAACAAGGGAGACAATGATGCCTTGGTGGAGAGACTAGAAAGGAAGGACATAGTGGTACAAAGCACTAAATTCACGGCTAGTCCCTTTTCTGAGCTCCCCAGAAGGCTGCCTTGCTGAACTTAGAGGTGTTGGGAGGTCCTTCTGCTTGGAGGATGTGGTCTACCATGGCCTGGCAGCTCTCTCCAAGCTTGGTAACATGGAGGACTCCCTCCCCACCAGCAGGGCTTCCTGCTCCTACCTAACCTTATCTGGAGGATGCCTGACTTATCTCAAGGAGGATCCTTGACATAGTTCCCTGCAAAAGCTCTTCCCCTGTTACCCACATAATAATTAGGTTAAGGCCCTAGTCAGGTTGATAGGGTCGTGCTTCCGCTAATACAGTTATACAGGAGACTGCCACTTAATGCAAATTAGGCTTTGTTCCCAGGCTTCCCAATTCTATACAGTCCCTGTACTCTGGAATAAAGTTGAATTATCTCACGGAAGTCATCTACCAGAGGGATATCTCCATCATATTCACAGCCTTCTGAGCCATGTTCCCCACTTCTTCTGCCCCCCCCCGCCTTATAGACTGGTGGCCAACGATCCTCCAGGAAGAAGGAGACCCACATAGAGGTTGACTCTATTCCTCCAGCTACATGTTTGACATACATTGGTGTGCATTCTCTGTGTGATCACGACTGTGAGTGCAATCCATGTTACTGTCCTTTGATGGCCTCGTCTGTGCATCCGAAGGATGTAAGGGACGATGTAAGGAGCGTAGGTTTCATTAGCACATGCCTTGTGACATGCTTTCCCCTCTGAGGATAACTGCTTTTCTGGCTGTAGTTAGTGTCTTAAAAGGGTCTTTATTTTTTAAAATATAGTTGTAGGTTGGTGTTCAGGGTTAGCACAACTGTGCAAGAATCTAAGCGGGATCTATCTATCTATCTATCTATCTATCTATCTATCTATCTATCTATCCATCCATCCATCCATCTATCCATCCATCCATCCATCTATCCATCTATCCATCTATCCATCCATCCATCTATCCATCTATCTATCTATCTATCTATCTATCTATCTATCTATCTATCTATCTATATCCCACGGGAAGGAAGGAAGGTCAGTTGCCTTTTCTCTCTTGCCTGTGTGTGAGAGAGAAGTTAGGAGAGCCAGGGCAGCTCTCTCCTCCTCTGAGAAGTGTGACCCCTGAAACATAAAGGGAAGGACTCCAAGATGGAGGTGATTAGGACACGTGACCAAGAAGCTGGTCTGATGGCATGCCTTCCCTTTCTCCACCCTGTGTGTCCCATCCCTGGGAGAGACTGCTGGAGCAAGAGGCTCAGCCTGGAGAGCCAGCTGTTTTTCTTAGGCAGCACATTTGACTTACTATTGGGGGAACTAAGATTCCAGCTTTTGCCTTCTCCACCCAGATGAAATCATTTCCTCTCACCATCCTGAGGCTTCGTTCTTGTGTAAGAGAGGAGCTGGTGCTGGGAGGAGGTCACAGAGGGAGAGGCAGAGCAGGAATTTAGAAACACGATCAGGCTCAGTCTGTCTGCTGGTCCGCAGGATACCTAAAGATCCGTTTGCCCTATTTCTGAGGATGGACTACTTTTCTCACCTTTGCCATGGTAGACCTGAAATTGGACCTTGGTGTTCCCTGGAAGGAATCCTTTAGTTAGCAATGATAACTTTTCTGTCTTTTTAGACATCTGTAGGGTTTTATTTTTATACAATATCTAGATCTCGCTTGGAATTTGAAGGTATTTTTCAAAGTCATGTTAAATCAAAGTATCAAGAAAATGCTCTCTAGGCCAGCATGGAACTGATCCAGACCCAATGTGGATGTCAGTGAGGAAACCTCTGCAATCTATGGGGCCTCTGGTAGTGGATCACTATTTATCCCTGGCATACGAATGGACTTTGGGAGCCCATTCCATGTGGAGGGATGTGCTCTCTTGGCCTGGACACATGGGGAAGGGCCTGGGCCCTGCCCAGGATGATATGACAGACTTTGGGCATCCCTCATGGAGTGCATCACCCTCCCTAGGGAGCTGGTGGGGTGTAGGGGAGGAGGGTAGGGAGAGGGAGCTGGGATTGACATATGAAGCAGGCCTGTTTCTAATTTAAATAAAAAAAATTAAAAAGAAAATGATCCCTCGTCCTCAAAAATGCAAAAATGGAAAGTGGCAAGCTTTGCCTTCATCCTGGGCATATGGAATTTGAAAAACAGCATAAGGGACCATATCCAAACCTCTTCTGTGCCCTAAAAATGGCTTGCAGCCTAGAGAATGAATATATTCGTCCACATATGTTGTCATCTTTTAATAAATGAAGTGCTTTCACATCTGGGCATGATGGTGCAGCTTTTAATCCCCAGGCATATACAAGTGTATCTCTTTGCATTCAAGGCCAACCTAGTCTACATACTAATCTCCTGGCTAGCCAAGGCTACACAGTGAGACACGCTCCACAAATGAAACCTGCAAATCATAAAATGTTTCCATAATAGAATGTTATTTCTTCAAATCACAGTCTGCAGTTTTTCTTGGATATAGATGGTAAGGGAGGAAATCAAACCACTTTTTAGGTCTTAGGACAAAGACTAAGGGACAGAGGGTGAGAGGTAGGAAGGTTTCACTGCCTGTCCAAATTCAGTTTTGAGGTAATTTGAGAAGAAACACAGTATCTGGGGAAGATCAGTTCCTCCCTGTGTTAATAGCATTTGGAGGACTTTTTCGTGTGTTTCTACATCAAGGGCCAGTTATGCTGACGTGAGAGAAGCCTCTGCTCCAGGGTCACCCTCCAGATATGGCTGTAATGAATGGAGCACGCTGCTGCCTTGAGATAGCAAAGACTCAGTGGGAGTCAAAATTGTTGGTTTCAGCTATGGTTAGCTCCATCACACAAGCACACAGACACACACACAGACACACACACACACACAGACACACACAGACACACACACACAGACACACACAGACACACAAACACACGACACAGACACACACACACGCACACACACACACAGACATACACACAGACTCACAGACACACAGACACAGACACACACACACACAGACATACACACAGACACACAGACACACAGACACAGACACACACACACACACACCCTCAATTCTGAATATGAGAGTTTTGTTTTGTTTCTGTTCACCAACTGGCAAAGGTGAAGAGGAAGAAACTAGACTGAGGATCCCCTCCATGGTCTTATCGATTCAAGAGCATAGAATCTTCAAAGAACTTTCAAACAGCTAATAGTGGGGAAAAGATAATCAATGGAACTACAACTCTTTTTTTCTGCCTTTTCTATTTTGCTTTCAGTTATTATTATTACTTTGGTCTCATCTTCATCCCTGTTGGTGAATTCTAGATTGAAAGTCCATGAAGAGCCCTGATTTCAGATGCTTTACTCTGTGGTCCCTTGAAATAACCGTGTGAACCATCACATCTGCCTGGTGGCTCCTCTGTGACCTCATGCTCAGAAGGTTCTTAGTTACTCTGAGACAGCTTGGTAGCAGCTGGTTGGGGTCTCCTGCTCTGACCTGGCTCCCAGGGCTGGGTACCTCAGTTTTGGTAGCTCTTGATACCCCAGGGGAAGAAAAAAGTATTCCAGTGACACCCAGGATAATACTTTTTTATAACTATGGTCCTGAAGAGTTTTGTAAGACAATATATATAAAATGTAACATTGGCAGGGGCTGTTCAAATGTCTCTTTTTCAGGATATTATCTTCAGCTCATAAATTTAGCCAAAGCATGACTATAACTGAAACGTCCCTAAGTGAACTCCAAATTGTTCTCCAACAGTGAAACTGCACTGTGAAATGAGGCTTGCGCTTTCTTTTCAGTGAATCTTGGAAAATTTAATGTTAACTGATTTTTCCTGCTTCTTCCATTTTCTTGCTATTTCAGCAGTTTGACTAAAGATTTCATCTTCTTGTTCCCATGAAATACTATAGCAGTCACAGCCAGTGCTTCAGTTTGGACATTATGCTTTAATCCCTGCCAAGCCTTCTACCCGCCACACTCTGGAGGGAGCCTCCCAGGGCCGGGACTGAAGCAGCAGGATAGCATCCATGGGGATATGCAGCAGCACAGCTGACTTGGGTTTGCAAGGGAACTATTTGTCAGCGAGGGAACTGAACAGTTTCTTCCACCAGAGAGCACTTGGATTAACAGAAAGTATTGAGTCCATAAAAGCCAGTCTTAAGTAAGTGCCTGAAGCACATCTCTTGACCCTGAAGTTGAGGGTCAGAAAAAATGATGCTGATAGCGTTTAATGGGTGAAAACTTTTCTAAACGTTTTCAGAAGCCTTTCAAGCTGCAGTTAGCATTTCCTGTTTGCTTAAGGAAAATGTAACACATTCACACCCATTGATCCTTGTTTATAGATGTTACTTTATCAGGGACATGAAAGTCATATAGTCAAATGCTTGAAGTATTCATTCTTGTCTTTTTTCTTCCAGTTCTAGACACACTAAATTTTCTACAGTTTTTTTAAACAAGCCATTTGTCATTTAACATAATTTTTTATTGATTCTTTGAGAATTTTTCATCATGCACCCCAATTTTACTCACTTCCCAGTCCCTCCCCATATTCTCCCCTCACTCCAGCAGTAACCTCCAAAATAAAATAATCAAAACAAAACATAGCAAGAAAGCAAATAAAAACAAGAATAAAACAAAACAAATGAACAAAAAACCCTCCTTGTTTTTCTCCATCTTTCCTGTAGCACTGGGAGTGGTGTGTCTTGTAGTATGCCTGTTTGTTGAAGCAACTTTCCTAGCATGTGTTTATTTGCTAGTCAATGGTTCAAGGCCTCTGGGTTCTGGAATCATCATCACTGGATCCTCACTGAAACTGCTCTGGGATATCATGGAGATCCTATGGGTATGGTGTCACAGGATCAGTCCCTTCGTGAGCTCAAGCAGGTCCTAGATGGGGTGGGTGTTAGGGTGGGCCACCTAAAGGCCTGGCTGTGGGCCTGGGTGGTAGCTGAACTGGTCAGTCTGGGCCACTGGTTACACATGCCTCAGGTGTAACACGAATAATAAAATCCCCAAATCAGATTTTGAGGTTTGAATTGAAGATCAGAGGAGCAAAGTTGCCAGCCACTGGCTCTTACCTCTATCTCAGACTGAAAGGGCAATCCTGTCTCCATGATTCCTCAGCATGGCTGGTGAATGAATTCCTGTAACTGGAGACTAATTGCCAGCTCTGAGACCCTGCTCCTGTCTTATATACCTCTCTAGTGCTGGGATTAAAGGTGTGAGCTCTGTTTCTTTTGTAGACTGATTGACTCTCAAGTAGCCTTGGGTGGCCTTAAACTCACAGAGATCCATCTGCCTCTGTCTCCCCAGTGCAGGGATTAAAGTATTGTGCCACCACGGCCTGGCTTCTATGGCTGCTGGGATTAAAGGTGTGTATGACCACTGCCTGGTCTCTGTGGCTGTGGCTAGCTTTGCATTCTGATCTCCAGACAAACTTTAATAGACCATAAATAATATATCATCATCAAGAGGGTGGGGCCAGCTCCCTTATGCCCTTGCCATTAGGATCAATTCTACCTTCCATGTGGTGAGGGGTGGGGTCCTCTCTTATAGTGGCATCTTATTTCTCCAGTGGATTTGCAGTGATGGCCGAATCCTAGGGGCATGGCTTCAGATTGCTGATGTGACCCCTTGTAAGGAAGAGGAGGGGCTGGCTCTCTTTCTCTCTTGGGTTGTGGGTGGAGCATCCAGAAGGACAGAGACTGCATCTTCAGGAGCAGGGAGACCTGTGGTGGTTATTTACCATGATTGTGTTAGTGCTCCACTAATAAATACCTGTTAATCATTCATCTGGGTTTTGTGGACTCCTTTAAATCTGCCTTTACTCTCTCCCCAGTGCAGAGTCAACTCTCTTGTTGCAGTGTCAAGAGAGAGTTAGGGTCAGCTTTCCTAGGGCCAGTGAATGGCAGCTGGCTCAGCGTGGTCCTCTGATTTCATCACACATGGTTCCTATGGCTCCCTTAGGGGACAGAGGCCACAGACATCAACATAGATCCCAGCTGCAGCAGGACCATGGACCCAGACATGGCCCTTGGCAGTTTCTCAGGCCTGGATGACATCCTGGCTCAAGGTGGAAGCACTGGCCGCTCAGATCAGGATGGCTTCTATAGCAGCATGGTTCCTGGACACCAAGGCCACAGGTTGAGGCCCCAACCTTAGGCTTCCATGTCACCTTCAGTGACAACATAGGCCTTGGACTTCAACACAGGTCTGGATGCCACCATTGTCCCAGATGGCAGTGCAGGCCACTCAGACTGGCATGGACCCAGTGGCAACATGACCCTTAGACACTAACATGGCCCAAGACCTTGAGCATTTAAGCCCTTTAATGGTAACAGAAACCTCAGACATCAGCACAGATCCTGGCTGCTGTTAGGGTCATGGACCCAGACATGACCATTGGCAATAGCCTGGGCCTAGATTACCATGGCCCTGGGTGGCAGCACAAGCCACCCAGATCTGTGCATGGGTGCAGCATGGTCCCCAGACTCCAACAGGGCCACAGGTTGTAGCCCAGACCCTGGGCCTCAGTGTGGACCATGGTGGCCACATGGGCCACAGACTCCAGCATAGACCCCAGATGCAGTAGGACCACAGACCAAGACATGGTCCTCAGCAGCGGCCTAGGTCAGGATGTCACAATGGCCCCAGGTGGCAGCACAGGCCACTCAGATCAGCATGGCCACAGTAGCTGTGTGGCCCTCGGACATCAACACGGGTCCAGGTGGGAAGCAGGCAAAGGACTTTCAGAAAACTCAAATTTCTATCAGACTCAGATATCATTTCCTATCTTTCAGATGGCTAGAGTAAAAACAAGTGGCCACATTAAATGATGGACAGAACGTAGAGAAACTGAACTTTTCATACATTGCTGGTGAGAGTATATGATGATTTTTCTCTCAAAACTAGTCATGACATCATTGTAGGACACTACACTTCTGGGCATATGTCCCAGAGAAATGAAAATTTAGGTTGACAGAAAACTTGTACATGAATGTTCATAACAGCTTTAATTCTAAGCCAAAAACTGGGGCCAGTTTGACGTCCTTTCATCTTGAAATGATGATCACCAATAACACCTGAGCCAGTTTTGTCACAAACAACAACCTGGATGAATCTGGAAAGCAATATGGCCAGTCTCAAAAGGTAACATGTTTCGGTTCTATTTTTATAACCTTGAAAAAATAAGCCTATGGAAGAAAAAGAAAAAATAGATTAATGATTACCAGGAATGGGAGGCGGTCTACAAAAGGGTAGTCTTAGGCAGTTCCTTTATCCTGACAGAGTAATTTGCATTTATATTGTAGTGATGATTCCAAAGATCTATACAGATGACTAAAGCACACAGAACCACGGAAGCCACATCCATTCATTTATATCCATCATATGTTAGCATTCTCCTCACAACCAAGTGACAGGAAAAATTCCTGAAAATGGAACAAAGTGTATAGTGTGTTATTGGTAATTGTGATGGCTATTCCTGGTTGTCAACTTGACTATATCTGGAATGAACTAAAACCCCCAAATGGAGGACACACCTGTGAGGGATTTCTGTTTAATATGAAGTGGGAAGATCTACCAATCTGGAACTTTGAGGCAAGAATCTTGAGGTGGGAAGACACACTTTTAATGTGGGCCCTGCCATCTGCTGGAGGCCTGTCTAAGGACACGGAAGAAGGCAGCTTTAGATCTTTACCCGCTTGCTCTCTCGAGCAAGTCCATTCCTTCACTGGCGTTAGAGCCTATGTCTTTGGGATTCTGATGCATACTGAAGATCAGCTGAGACATCCAGCCTTGTGGATTGAGAAACTTCTGGATTCTTGGACCTTCCATTCTTAGCCTGCCATTGTTGGAATAGTAGGGAGTAGCATGTAAGAGATTCTAATAAATCCCATCTATCTATCTATCTATCTATCTATCTATCTATCTATCTATCTATCTAATATATATATATATATATATATACACATACACATATACATTCTATAAGTTCTGCTACTCTAGAAAGCACTGACTAACAACACAGTAATGTACCAGCATCAATTTCCTGGTTTTGATATTGAGTATAAAGTATAAAAATGACAACATGGAAGATGGGCATTTTTTGCAACATCTGTGTATTTATTCTAAGTATGTTTCTTACCGGAGAAAATTCCTGGCCTCCTACCCGATGGCGTTACATCTCGAACTCCTCGTGTTTCTCCTACCCAGAGTCCTCCTGGACTCCTAGTCCCTCCTATCTAGATTCCCTATTGGCCAGACAGTACTTTATTGACAAATGCACAGGCAAATAGCAGGACTTCCCCAACATCTCCTCTTTTCTGTTTAAACAAAAAGAAAGGTCTTAACTTTAACATAGTCAAATTGTATATGACAGAACAGTTATCAAGTAAGAACATAGTTACAATATTTTAGTAAGATTTAAAGAAAATATCATCCATCCCATCCTTGTGAGTCCAAAGTTCTATATGTATCTTTTATCATAACTAAGGAAAACTATAATTATAACTATCTATCTTTAACTCCATCAAAGACCACGGAAGGATAATATATAAACACTAGGATTGACAGAGACATCTTACTGCCTGGACAGTCACCCGAAGTTCCTCTGTAACGTTGGGGCATCCATCTTCAGCCCATAGGCCACAATGTGTCTGGAACACTTCTCAGCAAAGCAGGAAATTTCAAACTGTCCATCTGCATCAGCAGTCTGTCAGTCATTTTTCTGTGTCTTGCAGAAAGTCTGGTAGACTCTTCCATGAAGTAGGAACCCTGTAAGACTGAGTTCAGCAGTCACTTTTCTGTGGGTCCTGAATGTCCAGATTATACAACAACAGTCAAGCAGTCTAGGCAAGAGCAGTTTCTTGCCCAAATGGCTAAACTTGCCATGTTGAAAGCAAACTCCATAACAAGTTTCTTCGATGCCCATCTTCCTCTCAGACGTAATTGGTGCTGCCAGGAGCAGACATTTCTCATTGTCAAGAAAAACCCTAAACTATTTTAAATGCCATTTTCTGAAGGTCTTTGAGAGGTTTGAAGACTCTTTATCTATCTCAAATATATTTCTGTATATCTAGAAAACCTAACTTACCTAACTATAAGTTCTGACTATTATAAGTAACTATCTATAATCTGTATTCAATTATGCATTACATTTTAAAAGATCAGTATAAGCACAATACTTAATCAAGAGGAGAAATATAAGCATCACAAAATTAACCTTGAATTTGTATCCATTAATGAAAAACAATACCCATACCATAATTCCCCTTTTTACCATTAAAAAAGGATTGGCTGTGATCACTAGCCAATTATTAACAATCCCATTTAAATGAAAACAAAGATTTATAAACAAGATGGGAATTGGGACGTTGCTCATTCTAAACTGCTTCCTGCTGGAACGGGGCGCCGTTCATACTATGGGGATCATGACAAAACTCAGAAACCTGTATAAGTTCATATTTTCGGGGTCTGTAAGACTGTATCATCTTAGCTGTTTCAATTGTTGGAACATCTGATCCACTGCTTCCGGGGGTCTTGGTTCGTGAAACCACAGAAGCCTGGAAGGAATCTTCAGCTTTTCATTTTCTGTAGAAACATAAATAAAAACTCCTTTTCCGAGTAACATATCCTTATGCTTAAATTTTGAAGTCAAGGTATTTTCAAAAGATATAAGTTGTATTAATTTAGCAGCATTTATAATCAAGTGTACTTTAGCAGTTGCTCCTTCCTTAGCAATGAAAAAACTGAAAAACACAATAGTGTACAGTATCCAGACTCTCTGTGTGATTTCCATCTTTACGTGGCTTATTTATTTATCTATTATTACTTTATTTCTTTCACTTTCATTTATTTTTCTCTGAGACAGGGTTTCTCTTTGGAAATCTGCCTGCCTCTGCCTCTGGAGTAAATCCTACCGGCGTGCGCCACCACAACGCTGGCTTTTGTATTTATTTACCACTTTGCTGTTTTATTTTCTCTCTTAATCTCACGTATATTTTTAAACACACTGTAAACCTTTAGAGGTTTTTCTTTATCCAAGTCTGACTTTACTGTAAATCTTTATGTTTTTCTGGCCACGTGTCTTATTTGTAAAACTGCGGCTGTTTTAAACTGCCGTTTCAAGATGGCGGGCGTAAGCGTGATTCCAGCTTACCGCCTCAGTCCATGCTGACATCCAGCAAAAGCTGCCACTTCCAGCTGTACGTACACACCTTTCAATCGTTAGCAGAGTCTCTTAAAAGAACCTTGTTGGTTTTTTTTTCTTTTTCTTTTTCTGCCGAGTCAGGAAGACTCCAGTAAACGAGCCGCGTGAATCTCGGCTTGTCACTAGCAAAACAGAGCACACCTGAGAAAAATGCTGCTACCAAAATCTGTGCTTCTCTCTGTTCTTCTGTTTTTAAAATTCCTTTAAAGCTTTTGTTGTTTTGCGTGGAAATTCAATCCCGATCCTGACAACCATTCTGTTAAGAGAAGCTTTTTCCTTGAGAGAAGCCTTCCCGCCAGCCTGGTTCCAGAGCTGAATCAGTCCCAAATAAACACACAGGAGGCTATAATAATTATGAAGCTGTTGGCCTTGTTTGTTTCTTACTGGCTAGCTCTGACTTAAGTAATTACCCCATAATTGTTAATCTAAGTATGTTTCTTACCGGAGAAAATTCCTGGCCTCCTACCCGATGGCGTTACATCTCGAACTCCTCGTGTTTCTCCTACCCAGAGTCCTCCTGGACTCCTAGTCCCTCCTATCTAGATTCCCTATTGGCCAGACAGTACTTTATTGACAAATGCACAGGCAAATAGCAGGACTTCCCCAACAATTTATAATTATTTCACAATGAAATTTACAACTTTATATTGGTATTTATGAGTTTCATTGATATTTGTTGAGACTCATAGCTAAGTTGGAAATTTTAGCATAGTGATGATGTACCAATCCAAGTCATTTTAGTTGTTCAAATCATACAAAAATGAACAAAATTAATTCTCTCATTCTTATTCTTGTATTGTCCACCCAGCCTAGCACAATGACACACATATACATTATGATGTGAAAAACAGTACCATTTAACTAACCTTAACCATTTAATGGTGATTTGTGACAGATTTCTCAATTACATGAATGCTGTATTTTTATGCTGATTTCTTTCTCTGGAATTATTAAAATTGTTTGCAAAGAAAATACAATTTCCAAATTAATTCTTTACATCTAGAGTTTAAACCACAGGACTAGGGAAAAATAATGTATTTCATAATTCCCATGTTTTAAACTTTAGCATGTTATTTTACATTATGATATATATCTAATCTTATCTTCAGGTTAGGATAAAATAATCGAGTCTATCAAATGATAGTCTCGACTTTTAAAAAAATAATCACCAAACATCAATTTGTGGGGAGGAGAGCAATTTCCCTAATGTTTTCTTCTTGTTTCGACATTCCCAGGCAGCAATTACAAGCTAAATATCATTTCCGTGAGTGAGAAATTCTTGTTTTCATTTGCTGATTGGCTTTATTATATACTAAGGTTAATTGGATGGCTTCTCAGGCTTATCTCATAATGATGAACAGCTGCAACCGACTCATCACCCCACTCCACATCTCCTTGACAGAGCCGCACCCAAACAAAACTGCTGGCAACATGATTGTCATTAAGCAGCATTGCAAACCTTGGCCTGGGTGTATCTAAGATGGCCTCACAGAAAGCCTGAGAAAAACACAAAGCTTGAGCAGAAATGTTCAGATCTGAGGTTGGCGACCCCACTGCAGTGATAACGATTTGGTTACTGGAGTTTGTGTGGCCTAGGAAGTTCATCTCATACAGATAGGTGGTACCATACATGGAAAAATATGCTTGCTAATCCCAGCACTTGAGGGAGGGGTGGAGGCAGGTGGACCTCTGTGAGTTCGAGGCCAGCCTGGTCTACAGATAGGCTGCAAAGCTACAGAGAAACCCTGTATGCAGAGAAACCCTGTCTCGATAAACCAAAATAATAATAATAATAATAATAATAAATAAAGAAAAGAAAAAGAAAAATGTACTTGCCTCACCAAACAAACTTAGTGGCAGATTTTTGTTTAACATGAGGATGACAGTATTGACTGAGATAGCTATGTGGAAAAAGACAAAAGATGCCCGTGACTGCTTTCAAGAGCTTGAAAAGTGTTTTGCCTGTCCTATGATGTCTTCAGTATCAATATTCAATCAATCCGGGCACTTTCAATGCTCCAAACTCTGTGTGCTTCTTGTGTATAATTCCTGTTGATTTTTCTCCATGAAACTAAGATAGACCCAGTATACATATATTAAAAAGGATACCTAGAATATTTATAAAGCTTATCCAAGGTCCCAGAGTCAATGAGATTCAAGTCCGGGCTCTCCTGTCCCCAGACTCTGTTGTGTTGGTGGTTACATTAAGAGGGCATGGTCTACAGGAACTCACTGCTTAGTAAAGCATTACTAGGGAGCAGACATTTTCCCTGTTCAGTTACCAGTGTCACTGGGTAGATGACTAATTAGTATCCCCCCTGGTCACCTCCATGCATAGTTAGGATGTCTTGCCTTCTCCTGGGTGGTGTCTCCATACTGTGGTGTTAGGGAATGAAAGTGATTACACCAAAGCAGCTTACTGAGTCATGAAGGAAGAGTTTGTCAACTCTGCTTTTGAGGAGGTGGAGTGCTCCCTTGGTCTCCTCCAGCTGACTTCTCCACATGCTGTGGGCAGTCTGCCCCATTCCCACCTCATGGCTTCTCAAGTTTTGGAACTGTTGCTATTTTCCTTTGTAGCTTAATGGGCTAGATAAGCATTTGTGAATCTCCCCACCCCCAACCCCCCACCCCCGGCTGTTCTCAGCTGGTCTTTCCTCTTTTATTATATGATCAACAAGGGAGTACAGTAAATACACTGGCGGGCAGGTTTGGAGCCAGGCCAAACTGGGATTCAATCTCGGAATGGTACTTGCTGACACTCAGACACAAATTTCAGTCAAGTCATTTAATTTCCCCAAACCTCAGAGAGTTAGGTGAGATGATTCATACAAAGCCAAAGTCTCGACACAGTGGACATATTCAAGGACTATTTTCATCCACAACTCAGTGTTACTCCTTTCTAATCTGTTACATCTGCTCTTTCTACAATTTGGAGTTTCTTTTACTTCACTGATCTTTGAGCTTCCTTTGCATCGGCATTGTTCAGTGCCGAGGAAGCATTTTTATAAACTTATATTTCTCTGTATTCTAGTTGCCAAGTGCTGTAAAAAGCCCTGCTCTCTTAACTTTTCTCTCCCAGATGCTATGTAGCACCTGTGTAAACCTATGCAGCTGTGTGTAGCTATGTATAAATGTTTGCTTATGTGCTTCTGCCATATTTATTATGTGGTTCTGTGTCCAGCCAATTACTCTATTAAATTATAAGCTCCCCAAGGGCCAAAGATCATACTTTTGACGTTTGCAACAAGTCCCTGTTTCTTTCTGAGAGCAGATTTCCAGAAGGCTGAGACATAAACACACACTGTTACTTTAACAAGAGGTCAGCGACAAGTTCTCAAACATTGTGTTCTTATGCAGAACTTTATTCAAAGCAACTTTAGTAATAACAAGCATTTTATAGAAATATTCAAGTTGGGTGCCTTCAGTTAGTGACTCTTCATAGCCAAAAAGTTATTTCTTACAATTAAACAATAAAGAAAGAGATGAAAAGCAGTTGCTACTCTCCAGGGGACATTGGGATATCTTTTCTCTTGATCTGTTAAGTGGCTGGTGTGTCAGGTCAAGAGGGTATCATCAGGTGATGCCTACTGGAAATAATGACATGCTTGTAGCAGTGTAGTTAAATAGGTAGTCCATGTCACACTCAGTAGATGCTGGCAATGCAGTAGGAGATGTGTTAGGAGCTTGGTTTGACTTCAGTCTTTTCAGTCTTCCAGAGAGGTGGGTGTTATGTTTCTCCCTATTTTGCACACAGGGAAGCTGGGGAAGGTTTGATTTTTGATAAGATCCACGTAGAAAGATCTATAGCCAGGCTCAACAGCACCCTGTGTTTGCTATGCTGCCTTCCACTAAATGAAGGGTTTCCCAGATGAGCTACAAAGATAACTCTAATATTCACTTCCCCACCACCTTAGCCAAGGCCCTTCTGCCTGTCTTCAAAGAAAAGGAAATTCTATTAGTGCATGAAATTTGCTTAGTGCAGATAGATTAAGTGAACTGCGGGGTTCTTGGTTGGTTTACCAGAAAATCTTCAAAAAGAATAAAAGAAAGGAAAAGAGAAAGAAAGAAAAGAAAATGTCTCCTTGGTGTTTTGCCTTCGTTGTTCCTGTTCCCCCAAAGACTTGGCAAAGGTATCCTGCACTTCCTGACAGTGGAGTCCCCAGACGGTGTTTCCGGTGTTTCCATTTCAGAGGGACGCCATTAGGACATCTCATTGTGGTTCAAGAGGATAGACACCCTGCTTTTGCTTTCTTTGCTTGTAGCTCCCCGCTTTCCTCCCTCAGTTCTATTCTTCTAGATGAGTCACAGGCAAGCGTCTTCCAGTCGCAATGCCTGAGCCCTTGCAGCCCTGTCTGAGAAGGCTGACTCTCAGCGAGCTGAAGCTGAGGGCAGCTGCCTCTTTGGCAGCCTCTCAAGTCCGCCTGCTCCTTCTGGAGCACACGGTCTCTGGTCTGCACGTAAAGCATGCTCTAACAGTAAAAGCCTCGGGTTGGTCCTTCCAACTACGAGATCCTGGGAGTCTCTCAGCACTGAGTTGAAGGGGATCCAAGAACCGTCCCCATGGAATCAGGATTAGGCTGTAGTTAATCTCCTAGAGCATTCTTACATTTGTTCTGCCTTACCTCAGGGGTGCTGCGAGCTTTCAAGTCACAGCGACACACAGCTGTAAAATGCTGGGAGAGCTTGAAGGGCTATGGTGACTTCGGTTTCCGGTTTCTTTCCTCATACAGAGTTCTAGAAAGGAAGGACTGCGTTGCAGACTCAACGGTTATTCTGTGTTCTTAAACATGTCCTCCCAAATTGGTTCTGTCCTTGGTCAAGCGACTTGCTGAACTACTGCTCCATCTATATTATAGATTCTACACCATATTTGACTGGAGCATTCTTATTTATAAGAAACAAAAGCCCCTGAATGTTACTTATTTGAGAGCATTCACACAATGAAAGCTTTTTATTGGAGTGTACATGTAGGAAGCGTTTTTCTTGTAACCACTAGTGTTCAGTGCTCACAACTCTGCAGTAAGATCTATTATTAGGGTATTTTTTAAAGAAGGGCTTACTAAGGCTAAAATATCTCACTCAAGGCTTCAACTAGTAAGGGTCAAGGGATGGATTTGAACCCAGGCAGCAAAATCCTAGGATTTCTGCCTTCAATGCTGCTATAAAATGAAGGCTTCTGTTTTACCTCATCTCTTTGGAGGGGTATGTTCTTTTTATTTAGCATGCTACTAAATTACTTTCTTTTGTAGAAAAGTTCATTTCCCTGTTGCCTAGGAATGACACTAGATTTGCGTGTGTTTAGTGCAGATCGGAATGAGAGCGTCTGTGAAGTGTACTCTGAACAAAACCCAGAGAAGGAAAGGATGGTTTGCCACGTGATAACTCAGCTGGGACACATCTTACTGCTTGTCCCAGAGGATCCTCTACTGAACACATGTAAGATACAGTGGGCACTCAGTGTGGTGTAATATAACAGGGTCTGGTAGTTGCAAAGTCAAATTTCCAACTGCTGTCAGCTCCCATTCGATTTAAACCTGTGCTCCTAATTATCTAAAACATTAAATTTAATCACTTCCTTTTGTATTGCTTATGATGACTCTATATTTTGTCTACATCAAAAGAAATCTCAGGCTGCATTACTGAAGAGAATAGCAAACTTTCATGAGCCATATTATTATTTTATGAGCTATTCAATAAATAAACATCCCACATTTCAGCCTAGTGTTGTTTATGATTTCAGTACATTGTCCTATAAAAGTGTAGCCTAAATAAATAAGTCAAAGTTGTTTGTTCAGACGCGTCTAAACGTTTGCTCCCATGTGACGAATGAAATGTAGATTGTTCTTTTGATGCTTACGGTGGAGTTTCATCCACAGGCAGCATTGCTGTACATCTGAAATGTCAGGAAACACATTGTGTTGTTGTTTTCAGACCACCTGAGCATCGTAAATTGACTGACTTCAAAAACTGTGTCTTGGGTAAAAAGCACAAAGCTGGGTTCCTGTGGTTTAAGTAATCCCACCTTTAACCGTATGTGACAATAGCTCTCCTAAACACTGAAGAGTTTATGAAAACAAACTTCTACATCAGTTCCTCTGGAGGGTCTCAATAGTTTCAACTCTACCTTCACCTGGCTCACACTAAGAACTGCTTACTTTAAGCAATAGCATCTCTTCTACTTTAGACCATAACGCATAAAGCAAGAGACTTGGCTGGCCAAGCCTTCTGTCTCCAACCTGTTTGCTTGCCAGGTTGGAAGAGAAAAAGAAAACATAAAAAGAAAGAAAAAGAAAAAGAAGTACCTCTGTTCTACTCTAACATTTCCTTAAGACACCATGTTATGTGTCTGGGACGTGCAGACTTGCACATTGTTTGAAGCACAGGTGCCCTCAGTCTCCAAGTGTCCTCATCCCTTCTGGTCCTCGGGCATGTCCTCATCTATGACTGCAGAACTGACACGTTGATCATTTACTTTCTGGACACCACTCACATCTGGTTTCCTCTGTGTTCTTAGGCTGTTCTCCTCTCTCCTCCATCTCCTTTATTGACTTCTCTTCCTCCAGTCCAATCTACCTTGTCATCTAATTTTCAACTGTGTTTTCTGTTCCTTTCCTCAGCTTGCAAATCACTTGGAGTGATTTCGTATAACCTCTTGGTGGGAGTGGCAACATTTTTCTGCACAATTTGTGCAGCTTGATCTTCTTATCTAAGTACTGGGAAAAACTTGCAATTGATTGTTAAACAGCTCCAGCTGGAAGACCTGCAGTTCCTCAAGCCTGATATGTGTAACAGTTAAATCATTCCCTTGTTTCTAAAGCCTATCCTTTGATTGGTGCTCTGTGAGGCCACTGTTAAATGTTATCACCGCAGACATCCATTCCATGTGAAAACACCAGAGGTCTTCAACCTTTCCCTTTCCCTTTTCAAAATTCATCCATAAGAGTTAAACAGTAGATAAGTAAACATTGAGCGATGAACTACAAAATACTTAATCAGCATTCTTTGAATGTACAAAGCCCTGGAAGGCCAAGAAGGATTGAGAAACTTTTACAGATTGGAGAAGACCAGGAACATGCAGTGAAAAATGTAATGAGACTCTGATTGGATCCCAGATGAAAAAAACCATCGGTAGAAAACTTGGCAGAGTCTACAGTTTTTTCAGCAGTCATGAGCTGATGTTAAAGCCTTTCTGAGCATGTCCTGTTTCCCAAATCAGGAGAAGCTGGGAGAGGGGCATGGAGACTGTGTTATCTTAGGAACATTCTTAAAAACTGAATGTTGTTGCCAAATAAAAACTAACAATCTAAACCTAAAGCATGGCTTACCATGCTTACCACAGCTTATGTAATGTTTCTCAACCTGTCTTGCAATATCCCTTAGGAAGCACGGTGGTCTTAATTAGAATGGCCTCCAGGTGTCGAAAAGTCATTCATTTGTGGGAAAAATAGAGCCTGCCTGTGGCATTTTCCCTGTGTAAACTTTTTTTTTTTGGGCAGAGTCTCATGTAGCCTAGGCTAGCCTCAAACTCACCATATAGCCAAGGATGACTTTGGGCTTTTGATCTTTCTGCCTTCATCTTTACAGATCTGGGATTATAGGAGTGCAACACCATGCTTCATTTATGCAATCCTGAGGATTCAACCCAGGGCTTGGCAAGCACTCTACCATCTAACCCACAGCCATAGTTCTTATGCAGACTTGTAAGCTTTTGACATGAGACAGTTACTCAAAGACCATAGACTGGCAGAGTTGTCTCTTACAATTATAACTAAGAATTTGCTACACTGTAAGACTTGAATAAACCTGGGAATAAGGAATCTAAGTGATATCTTTGAATAGATTTTCATGCAAAGAATTGAATGAGACATATATTTTATTTTGGGGGAAATTTTATGGTGGCATAAGTATATCCTGGTCATTTTAAGTATACAATTTTTTTGTTTTTTATCTATCTATCTCTCTATCTCTCTATCTCTCTATCTCTCTATCTCTCTATCTCTCTATCTATCTATCTATCTATCTATCTATCTATCTATCTATCTATCATCTATCTATCATCTTTAAATTTAAATTAGAAACAAGGTTGCTTCACATGTCAAGCCCAGGTCCCTCTCCCTTTCCTTCTCCTCCTCCTATGCCCTCCCACCAACCCCTTGCCCCTCCCCCAAACCCCACTCCTTTTCCCAAGGAGGGTGAGGCCCTGCGTGGGGGGTGTCCATAGTCTGTCATTTCATCCAGGGAAGGGCCTAGACCCTCCCCCAAGAGTCCAGGCTGAGAGTGCATCTCTCATTGTTGGATGGGCACCCAAAGTCCATTTGTATGCCAGGGATAAATACTGACCCAAGGCCCCATAGATTGCCTAGGCCTCCTCACTGACACCCATATTCAGGGGGTCTTGATCAGTCCCATGCTGAATTCTCAGCCATCAGTCTGGCATTCAAGAGCTCCCCATTGTTCAGGTTAGCTGTTTCTGTGGGCTAAACAAGCCCAGTATTGACCCATATGCTCATCAGTCCTCCCTCTCTGTCTCTGGGTTCCTTTTTTTTTGTTTTGTTTTGTTTTTCTAAACAGGGTTTCTTTGTATTGTTTTGGAGGCTTTCCTGGAACTGGATCAGGCTGGCCTTGAACTCACAGAGATCCACCTGCCTCTGCCTCCTGAGTGCTGGGATTAAAGGAGTGTGCCACCAATGCCCGGCCATGTTTCTGGGTTCCTTGAGTTCAGCTGGGTGTTTAGCTGTGGTTGTCTGCCTCTGCTTCCAGCTGTTATTGGTTGAAGTTTCTGTTTCCCAGACTCTCTGGCAGTGGGATTGTAGGCTGAAACTCCCCCTGATCCATGTCTAAAATCCATATATGAGTGAGTACGTACCAATGACAGTTTATGCTGGAGGGGATGTGGAGAAAGGGGAACACTCCTCAACTGCTGGTGGGAGTGCCAACTCATACAGCCACTTTGGAAATCAATATGGAGATTCCTCAGGAAAATGGGAATCAGCCTACCACAAGACCCAGCAATTCCACTCTTAGGCATATACCCAAATGATGCACATTCATACAACAAGGACATCTGTTCCACTAAGTTCATAGCAGCATTATTTGTTATAGCCAGAATCTGGAAGCAACCTAGATGCCCCACAACTGAAGAGTGGATAGAGAAAATGTGGTACATTTATATAATGGAGTACTATTCAGCAGAAAAAAACAATGGAATCTTGAAATTTGCAGGTAAATGGATGGCACTAGAAGAAACCATCTTGAGTGAGGTAACCCAGTCACAAAAAGACAAACATGGTATGTACTCACTCATATATGGATTAAGTACACAATTTATTGGCACCAATTTTAAAATCACCTTTAATAGAAACTCTGTAATATTACTCCTTGTTTGCTTTTTTCTCCCTGTCTTTTTTTTCATTTTCAATTTTTTATTTAAATTAGAAGCAAGCTTGCTTCATATGTCAGTTGCAGCTCCCTCTCCCTTCCCTCCTCCCCCCCCCCCGTCCTCCCCATCTCCCTGTCATAAAGAACGTTTCATCCACTGTCTGTCTTCTTGAAATTGCCTATCTGCATATTTCAGAAAGTAGAATAATACAATATTTGTCCTTTCGTGTCTTGCTTCAATATGCACAGCTTTGAACTTTACCTGACTGGGGCGATGGGAGAATGAAGAAAGGATAGACACATAGACACGGGAACAGAAAAGCTGGGTTTACGTGGGCTGTGGGCTCTCATGGATACACCAGGAGCCTGGAAACTCAGAGCATACATTTTATGTATCTGAATTAAGAAGGCAGAATGTATTGTATACAATTAAAAGGAGACGGGTTTACCTGATTGTGGTGGGAAATCTCTGTGTGGAGCAGTCTCAGGAGTCAGCCATCCTGGAACCTGTACCTAACACTGTTTGTACACTCTCACAGCATTCCTACTCAGGTCAGAGAAGAGCCTTGCTGTTCCCATGGTCCGAGACACTGGGGTCCTCGACGTGGCATTGATCATGCCAGCAATACACATTCATTCAGAACTTCATCTGCTCCCCCACAGTATCTGGCTTCTTTAAATCATCTCAATGTTTTATAGCTCATCCTGTAATACAGGTCTGTATTTCATTGCTAGCTGGGGCTAAATAATATGTCTTCACATTTGAAACATTTTGCTTGTACATTCATCTGTTCATGGTCTCTTGGGTTATTTTTAATCTCTGGAGACTTTTGAGATGAACTTGAGAAAATGGAGTTACAAGGAGGGAGTTCCAGAACCAGGGTATGGGCTCACTCAGTAAGGAGAAAGCTGAGTGGCCACACAATCATGTTAGAGAGGATGCTTCAAGTCCCTCACGTGAGGCGAGCCTGCTGAGCCAACCTAGATGTGGGCAGGGAGGTTCTGGAAAAGGCAGTGCAAGTTTCGAACTTCCTAATTTGCCTGTGGAGCTACTACCCTTATTAGCTAGACCAGCATGTGAGATTCAGAGCACCGTGTTGAATCTACAATGCAATGATATTTTCCTGATGAGAAAGAGATGAGAAAAAGAAGGTCAGGTTTGTCTGAACAGCTGATTTACCACATCTTTAAAGGCTTCCTGTTATCTGAGATAACCTGGGTGAAGCTTCTGACTCGGGGAGTGGGGAGGGTTTAAGGCAGTGGATAAGCTTGACCTTGTGATCTGGCATCATTTGATAGAAATGACACATGTTGGTAAATTCCGTCATTCCAGGTTCTTGTAAGCTTCTGGGGTGACTTTTGAATCTAACTCTTCTTTCCCCCAGGTGCTGGACAAAATACCAACATATTGTGATGCTGTTAGGGCTTCCACACTCAAGGCTTGTCTGCAAACTTCTCCAGAGAGCTGGACATGCTAGAGACAACAGCTCCAATGTCTGCAAGAGTGATCCCAAATATTGGCAACCCCCCCATGGCCTGTGCTGAGGTGTCATGACCTCTGTCAAAGGTTTTCAGTGGCTTCTGAGCAAGCTGCCAAGCAATGCAGGATGTGGGAGCACCACTGGATAGAAATATCCCTCCATTTCTCCCTTATAGTCAGAGAGAAGCATCTGTAGCTTGCCCCCACTCACCTGAGGGACTGTCTCCAGACTGCTGGGCACCACATGTGGCAGGTCCAGGTGAGTCGGGACACCCATCAACAGCTTTCCAGGATGCACTTTTTTTCTTTGCTGAGGTAGTTCCAGAAGTGAGTTCCACAAATGCTCCAAAGACACAGTTTAAAGCATACTCCATGGGTGACATGCCACTGTAGCTGCATTTGAACACCTCAGCATCAAGGTCCTGGCACCAGGGCATCTTGCTGAGCCACATCCACGGTCACCAAGAACTGTTTGTTCTCTAGAATGGACAGTGCCACCCTGAGTCCAGCTCTGAGGTGGGAGAGCTCAAGCTCAAAGTGCTAGTGGGGTTGGTTGGTTTCTCCTCATACCCCTTTTCTTGGCAGGCTCCTCTGTCAACTGACACTTGGACAGGAAGTTATTTCCACATCTTCATTTTGCCTTCCATTTGCCTGAAGTGAAAATTTAAACATGAAACATATCCAGAGGATTAACATATGGCTGTCCTATATTTGTAAGATTCTTGTAAGGCTACAACACTCCGAAGTTATTGCCATAAATGGAGAAACAGGAAAAGGTACCCCAACAGTCTGATCAGATGAAAGGAAAAGTTTTTGTAAAATGTGCTATGAGTAGAAGTTCTGAATTAGACCGTGTGTGTGTGTGTGTGTGTGTGTGTGAATATATGTGTGCTTGAAACTAATTACTGAGGTCTGTAATTAGATGCCAGGGCCTCCTTGGAATCCCTAAAAGGAAAGGAAAACATACGTATGTATATATTCTTGGAGGTTCACCATGAGGATGGGGGAATAAAAAAGCATTAGGGAACACTGACATAGGAGAATTTTGAAACATGATAGTGCATTTTATATGACTTAAATTGCATTTTAAATAAAATAACTAAAACATGGATGGACTGTGGCCTCATCATATAACTACTGCTAGTGAGAGCTTGTTTATATCTTTCTAGGACAGAAAGTCTTGGAAGATAGTGAACACGCCCTGAAAGGATGACCCAAACTGAAGCCTCTATCCCAGGGAAAGCCACTTACTCATCAATGTTCACAAGGCACTCGCTATGGGTCAGGCACATGTACTTCTAGGATTGTTGGATTGCATTGGTGAAGAAAAATGATGAGCATTTGTCTCTAGCTGAGTTAATACTAAAAAGAACTGCACATCATGTTAGAGTGCGAGATAAAAATGGGGTAGAAAGGAGGAAGAGAGCAGGGAAAGGAGGGAGACCCTGCCAACTGGGGTAGGAGATGGTTGCTGTAACCAGCAAGAGTAGCCTTCATTGCGGGGGTGAGGTTTGAGCGAAGATGCCAAGGAGGGAAGGAGTTAGCTAAGAGGCAGAGCATTTCAGGGAAGGGAAACAGGGCAAATGTCTTTTTGGCAGCAGTGAAAGGGCTTCCATTAGGACCCAAACAAGCCTTGGAGACAGGCCGAAAGTAAGCCAGGGGAGAAACCGAGGTGGCGAGGGACGTGTAGATTCTGCAAGGACTGCAGCTTTCTGGGTGTGGTCAGGACACTTGCAGGTGTCTTTGTTTTGTTTAATTTTGTTCAGATCCACTTTCTTTTGCCCTTGTCAGTACTGACAAGTCAGCACAAAATCTGAAAGGCCTGGGGGAATTTGATGAACAGAATGAACACATGAACCAGCTTGAAAACTAGTTTGCTTCCCATACTCATGGGAACAGAGGCAAATGCTGTCGGTGTATATTCAACCTCAGGTAAAATCTCAATGCAAAGTTGGGCAGGTAGGGAGGTAGAGGCAGGAATCTGGAAGAGCTGGGGGAGAGGAAGAAGCATGATCAAAATATATTATATGAAATTTTTTTCTAAATAAAAACAAAATCTGAAAGTGTTCAAGACAGGAAAAAGCATACGCAAATATATTCATACATAAACATATTATCTTTGAAATGTGCAATAATAGTGCATATCAGCAAGAACAGAAAGGATTACCATACATATTCATTTAGACAAATTAAAGTATTTGTTCAAATAACTTTTGGCATCATAAGGATATCACATTCAAAGTATGAAAAAGAAGTCAAAGATAGGAAAACGCCCATGTATTTCCTTCAATTTAAAGAAGTGGTATGACCCCTTGAAGCAGTAAATTGAATTCAAAACTCTTGGGAGTGCTTATGTTGAGGTTATAGTGTAGGAAAGAGATGACCCTGACACTTGAGATGGGAACGTGCATCTCTCTGACTGGGAAGCTAGTTTCCCTCAGCTAGGAGAACTTGTAATGCCTCCCCTGAGGCAACTGCCCTGCAGAATTTTAAACAGAAACAATAGACCTTGTATTTCATATGGATTCCTTTTAAGGGTGAATTACAACAAATGCTAGGGGAAAAGCCTGGATGCCAAAGGACTAGTAGGTTATTACTGCAGGAATTCAAGTGACGGAGAGCCAAATGTGGTGGTGCATATCTTTAATCCCTGCGCTCTGGAGCCAGAGGTGCGTGGGTCTCTGTGAGTCCAAGGCCAGGAAGGTCTGTGTAGTGATTTCCAGATCAGCTGGGGCTACATAGTGAAAGCCTGTCTCAAAAAAAAAAAGCAAAAAGAAAGAAGGAAGGAAGGAAAGAAGGAAAGAAAAATCAGGAGACAGAAGACAAAAGGACAGAGGACAGAGACTAGCACCATTTTGTAGGGACTTGGTGAAGATTTATAAGTCTTGATATAGTCTATAAGTGATGTCAGCATGTTGTCCCATTTGGCTGTGAAACACCTGAAAGACTGAGAGTGACTCTGAGGTTGTAGACTGAGCATCTCAGAAGGGGGTTATTCCCAGATGAGAGGGAGAAGGTTGTGGGTGGATGAACTCCAGGTGGAAGGGCCGATCAGTTTGAGATCTGCTAAGTTTGAGGGGTTAGACAATCACATGGAGGAGGAAGTTGGCCCTATGAACCTGGAATTTGGGAGCAGTCTCTCCTGCAGATATACATTCAGAAGTCACCAGCATATGAAGGCAAGGGGCTAGAGACTACAAAAAAATGGGGGTAATTAAAGAAAGGAAGAATTCAAGGTGTGAGTCTTAGGGACCTCCAACACGAAATCATCAGGGAGAAGCTGATAACCAGACCACAAAGAGTGCAAGGACTTGATGGAAACAGGCCACAAAGACCAAGAGTGATCCACCGGTAGGAAGGATGAGCCGGAGTGCAAGGACATGATGGAACAATATTCAGGGAGACCCACTGAACAGCCTGACCACATGCAGGGCTGACAGATCAAGGGACACAATCAAGGAGACCCGCGTATGGGCTTTGATAACAGAAACCATTGATGAGGAACTCAAGACAGAATGGGAGGTAATGAATACTAGGTAGGTATGCTGTAAAGGGAAGACGGCAAGGGGATGAGCTGGAAGGAAACACGGCACCCAGCAAGAGTGCGGGCTTTGTTTTTCTAGTTTAAGGTAGAACAAATAAAGAGTGTTTGAATTTGGACAGACCCCAACAGACAAATGGAGGTTGTCACAGCTAGAGCAGAGAACCAGAGGGGCTGTGCTCTACCACACAAAGGGAGAGGCTCATTGGGGACTGGAAGCTCATGTTTGAAAGGGAATAAGGATGTGTGCTTTGGTAGAAGCCTGTGAACTTTTCTTGTAATTGCTTCTGTTTTCTTAGGGATGTGAGAATGGAGATCATCAGCTAAGAGGGCAGGATATCCCAGAGTTCCTGTGATGATAGAAATATACCTGCGTCTCCTTACATTTGAACTTTGCCTAGTATGACTTGTTTTCTTCCTGGAGCTTCATTCCATTTGAGCAGATGTGGTGTGTCTATCAAGCCGTGTTTACTTGCCGGGGCTTCTGTGGAGCAGACATGTTGGAGTCCAGGCTTCAGCTTGAGAAGTGCTGCCATAGCATGGCCTCAAGAGCATCACTGCATGGTGTGCTGTTGAGCTGCTGAGCTTACAACTAGATGGCGCCCCAGAACTCAGCGTATGTGGAGGGGCATCCCAAGGCCTCCGTCTTAAGAGGATGGTGTGAGAAGGAGAGAAATAATAGTGAGAGCACAGGTTGCCCTCAGAGGCCTCCACAGGGAGTGTCTGACTGGAGATGAGGTGGGCAGACCCATCCTGACCCCAGTGGTATAACTCTACACAAGGTTTAAATTTTTTCCTGCTCTGCCCTGTGAGTGCTCTGAAGCAAATGCTTGTGTTCAGCTCCCTTGACTCTTTCCATTTAGCTGTCAGGTCCATTTAGGTCAGCAAAACCACTATGTTGCCTCTGCTTTTAAAAATTGATCCCCCGCCCCCAGAGTCCTCACAGTGGCACACCTTCACGCATGCCTTCATGAAGAAGCTGCCTAATGTGGGGGCCCTGCAGAGACATGTTAGGAAAGTGACTTCATCTAGCCAATAAGTTGAATGTTCACGCTATTGTTAGAACTTTGAATATATGAAGGCCTCCCTTATAAAGGCATAATAATAACAATAAAAATAATAATAATAATCCAATATTAAAAGTAGGCTTTAGAAAGTCAACCACCATGAGATAATAACTTTGCAACTTCTATCTGGTTCTTAATTGAGATGATTGATTTGTTACCATCTTATATTTATGCATGCGTGTGAAAATCTGGGAAGACTTTACATCCTTTAAATCATCCTAGTGTGAAAGTTCTGTATTATAATTAAAAATCATGGATGGAGAGATAGCTCAGCAATTAAGGGCACTGACTGCTATTTCAGAAGCTTTGAGTTTGTTTTTCTGCATCCATGGCTCACAGCTACCTGTAACTCCACCCCTGGGGGATCTGGTACCCTCTTCAGGCTTCCATGGGCACCTATATACATGTGGCATACACATGCCCAAATACACACTCACCCCCCTCTCTCTCTTTCACACACACACACACACACACACACACACACACACACACACATACACACACTGAAAATAAAAGAAATCTTTAAGTAAAAAAAATGGAGGCTCCACTCTGTCAAGTCCAGAGTTTTAATCAATACTCCAAGAGCCATTTGAAGGCAATATTCCCCCACTTTCCATCTCTCTGCAGACCTGTTCTCAAAGGGCAGTTTTTATTGTCTCTTTCTGGAGCATTGATTCTTCAGGATGGAGGAAGTTGGAGGAAGTTGAGGTTATAGTGGTATGTTGAGTTCTAGCTTCTGGGAGTCAGTTGCTAAGTACCACCCTGAACTGCAGTGGATCCATTTATACCACAGATACTGGCCAGTGTTGCAGATCAGTGTTTATAATGCCCCCAGAGATGGCTTGCCAACATGCCACCAGACTAGGAGATAGGAAGTTCTTGGGTTTTGATGACTTCGAGCTTTTTCTGTAGATAGGCATTTCTCTTGCCTTCCCACTTTGAGGATACTTGGAGTGAGCACTTATGTGGTCATCTCCCATCAGGCACTTTTTGACTCCTGTGGTATGTTGTCCCAGGATTGGCTACTTGCATTCCACAGCTGGGGGTTCTGGTTGTAGATGATCTAGACTCGTTTTTGGTTTATGTATAAACTTGATCATGTTAGTAGATTTAAAAATGACTAGAATCTTCAATTTCCATGATATATGGTAGTATTCCCACTTGTGAACTTTGCCCCAGTCCCTATGATCACTGAAACCAACTTTGTCATGACTCATTGGCAAGACTGTTCCCAATCCTTGCTGGAAACCAAATACATGGCTTCGTAAATGTCAAATAAGCAAAGGAGAGCAGCATGTGTGTAAGATATAAAATGCTGTGGCGACTATATGAAAGATAATTGAAAGAATGAGGTTACCGATGTCTTGGTTATCCTTTTAGCACTCTTTAATATTATACATACATCCCTCCTATGTTTTGTAGATTTTTAAAAGGTATGCGGAGTCATTATTTTCAATTTCTTTATCCTTTCATATCTTGTAGGGATGGACACAGGTACCGTTGTTCTTAGTTAACTCATCTGCTAGGGGACATAGCAATGCTTAAGAAGACAAAGAGATGAAACTTTTGGTACAATTTGAGGCTGCTAAGACTGCATAGTAGGTGTGATGAGCCAAGTTACCATAGTCGAACCTTCTAAAACATCAGCTCAAATACACTGTGTCAAAGTTCTTTCGCTCTCAAAGTTATGACTCATTGCTGAAAATAGTACTGAGTAGAGACTGTACTGAAAGCTTGTATTTGACATAGCTTGATGTTGACTTACTGATTTCAAGTTTGTATTCTTCCAAGTTAGTGTCTACTTTAACAAAATGCTCCTTATCCAAAATAAAATGAAATACAAAAATAAAAACAAAAACAACGGCAGAAAACCTCACGACTCTTCCTGGTGTGTTGAATGAGAAATGTCCTTCATAGTCTTGAAATAGGAGCACTTGGCCTACAGTTGGTGGGATTATGTGGCCTTCTAAAACTCTGCAGCTGGATACAGTCTGGGAAAACTAAAGGACTTTCCCTATTTCCATTTGTTTTTTCTTTGCTTTGTGCTTTTGGAAAAGGATGTGAGTCCTTAGCTTCCTGTCCCAGCCACTATGCCCGTTGCTTGGTTGTAATGTTTTACCACGGCAACAGGAAAGTAACTGATGCACCTTTTCTCATTATACAGGTCTTCTACATTAATGTGCTAGACACACTGGCACATAGATGTAGTGGGCATATATGTTCTGAAGTGGTGTTGAAACCAGATTTACGTTTGGGAGTCTACTTGCATGGTTGCCTATTTCAGAGATCCCAAGAATCAGGTCAAAGTCAACAGTAGGTAGAGTTGTCAGTGTCCACACTCAAGGTACTACTTTCACCATTGGAAAATCAAACAGTAAGACAGCAGCAATCTTACCCATTCAACCTGTTTATTTTCTGTGGTGAACTGACCCAGGACATTTTGAAAAGGCACAGTTCTTGACTTATCTTTGGTAGGTTATAGGAGCACCAGTTTGACATGGGTAAAAGTTAACTTCTCTTTGATATTGTTACGGATCAGCTGGCTGGGATTCTCTTGGATCCCCAGGTTAGGCAAGCAGGAGCTTTTCAGCAGTTGTTTGTCGTTGGCAGTTTTATATCTCTGGATGCTTGACCACAGTAGCCAGCAGCTGACTATCAGGTGTGTGCAGGTGGAGCCCTCTAGTGTTATAGCTCCTGGGCAGACCTTAGGTACTGGGACGCTTACTGTTACAGCTCTTGTGTATCGAGATACCTCAGTTGTCTCCTGTCACCACTTTCATGGCTATTGTTGCTCAGAAGGCCTTTACTGTCCATCAAGCCCCGTTCTTTCCCTTGCAGTGGCTCTGCCTCTCCCGGGGAAGTCAGCCATGCAGCTGATCCTTTGTTGCTTCTGCAACTTGACCTACAGACTGTTCAGCTCTGCTTCAGACACTTGTCATGGCTGCTGAGGGTTCCCTTGAGCCCCTCCTGCTACTCACCAGGGTTGGGCAGTTCCCTAGGCATCCACTGCTTGTTAGGGGCCAGATCCCTCGTGGTTCCCCAGCTTCTAGAGCGGCTAGCTGGCTGCTCTCCTTCTGGGTCTATCGAAGTGGCCTGCCATTCTACTGCTCCCTCAGGGTTAGGTGCAGGTTCACAGTCACCACCAAGACTGCCACCACGACTCTACTGTCGGCTGCAGCTGCTTCTCTCGCTTGTCACTATCTCAGCTTATTTTATTAAACTCCAACAAGAGGGGAGTCCTGGAAAGAGTACCATTTTGTTGGTACTAATGTTGCAGCACAAGGGGAGGCAGCACAGAGGGATGCCTGCCAGCCATTCATAAAGTGAGCTGAGCATGCGCATACAGCCCAAGGAGTTTTTGCACCAACCGTAGCAAATCTATTGTATGTGTTTGCACTCGTTATGGAATTGTCCTTTTTGTACCAGTCCCTCTGTGAGATTGCCAGGGAGAGTGCTCCCCATCTGGCCTGGGAGGATGTGGTCACAGGGTCATCTAGAGTTCACCAGGATTTGTGATAGTGAAAAGCTCAGTGTTGCGGAATATTATTTTAAGATGTGTTACATTTGTTTATGCTTTGGAACCTTTGTTTTAATGGATGCAAAGATGTGTTGCATTCTTTTATGTTGCATTTGTTTAACTCTGTGAAGTTGTGTTACCTTGTTGTCTAAAACACCTGATTGGTCTAATAAAGAACTGAAGGGTCGATAATTGGGCAGAGAAAGAATAGGGGGACTGGCAGACAGAATAAATGGGAGGAGAAGTCTGGGAAAAGGAGGAGCAAGGAGCAAGAAAAGAAGGAAAGAAGGACGCCAGGGGCCAATTACCCAGCTATACAGCCAGCCACGGAGTAAAAAGTAAAGAAAGGTATATAGAAAAAGAGAAAGATAAAATCCCAGAGGCAAAAGGTAGATGGGATGATTTAAGAAAAGCTGGCTAGAAACAAGCCAAGATAAGGCCGGGCAATTATAAGAATAAGCCTCCGTGTGATTTATTAGGGATGGGCCCTCCAAAGACTAAATAGTAGGAGGAAAAACCCAACCAACCATAGTCCAGTGTAACTGGGGTTATACCCTCAGAAGCTGGAGCAAGCAGCTTTGCTTGTGGATAGCTTCCTTAACTGCTTTGAATCCGGAGTAGAGCACATAACAGGCAAACACCGCTGTCCCCAGGTATATCTATAGCCTCTAGACCTCCATCTTCGTGATGCTTCAACCCCTGCTGTGCAAATGTTTCCTCCCAGATTGGAACAACTGCCTCTTGCAGGGAATCTCATTAAGACAGGAAATAAATAACTCAAGATAGCTCCAGGAATTTCCTGAAACTGTCCAGATTCACTAGGCCCCTACTTTCTGAGAGCATGTACACAGAAAAGACTGTTGAGTCACCCAAATGAGTAAATCCCAGCTGTCTGGAAGACGTTTAGACCAGCCAAGGCACCTGGAAAAGACACTCTCTAATCTGTTGAGCTGCCTACAGGCTGTGCAGTGTTATCCAGGTTCCCAGCTTTTGTGAGCTCTCCTTTGTCGAGTCTGCCGCGTGGCCTGTGTCCGAGAACGTGCCGAGGGTGTCGGGGATTGACAACACAGAGACTCGTTCAACGATGTAAAGAAAACTTTAAGCAGGCCTCAAAAAGGTTCAAGAAAAACTTCCTAAGAAAGGCTCCCACCAGAGAAGCTTCTGCTCTTTCCTCTACCCTGGCTGGTTCTGCCCTGACCCCAGAGGTGGATGTGGGTGGGTCTGAAGGTGCGGTTAGTCTTTGGACAAGGTCGAGGTCAGGGCGGTTTCTGTGGGCAGGCCTTTTGCAGAAACTTATTGCCCCGGGCATTGTATTGTTTTTAGTAAACATGTTTTTAGTAAAACATTGTCTTACAGCTGCCTACTCCCAGGCCGAAGGGGAAGTGGGTCTCTGCTCAAGGTCTGGTGTTCCCACAATTCACCCCTTTTTATTTTCAAATGAGGCACTCCTGGCTTAGGTCAAGTAGGGTCACCCTCCTTTGCCCATCTTCGGGGGACCTTGAACCCCTGTCTTAGGTGGGAGGGGTCTTCCCCACAGGTTGCCCGTCGACGGAGTCACCCCAACCTTAAATCATCTGTAACCAACCTTCATGGCTATCGGGATTGCCATGGGCTAAGCTAAGCAATACTTGGTTACGGATCTTTTGCCTCAGGAACAAGGCACGTTTGAGCTCGGCATTAAGCCAGAATGCCTACTGCCACTGCCACCATTTCCAGGACCCCCATTGACATAGCGCCTCTCCATCACCATACCCATCACCAGATCTGGGCCATAACATTCTACCAGCCTTCGTCTGTTACAAGGGTAACCTGCACGTGATTTACATTTACAATTTGATAAAGTTTACAATCGTTTCAAGATCTGCTCAGGAAAGCATTTAGAAAGTGCACTTGCACAGATATATTGGACACAATCATTGATGTTACACATGTAACATTATAAAAAATATGAACAATAGGCTTGTTGCACTATCCACAGAGCAGCAATTTGTTCCTGTGGTGGTGCAGTTTGTTCATTTAACGTCACTAGCCTCAGCTGAATATGCGACTTTAGCCAAAGGTCTCCTTTTTGTTGCATTAGGACAAATTGCATTTCTCCAGAAAAATACACTGGCCTAGACACAATTCCAGAAACAGGAACCACCAAGTCTGATATTTCAAGTGACCATGTCCTGTTCAAATACTGAAAAGAGGCTTTTGCCACTCATAGTCCATATCAATGTCCAAATGCTT
Source organism: Mesocricetus auratus (assembly GCF_017639785.1). Taxonomy (NCBI): domain Eukaryota; kingdom Metazoa; phylum Chordata; class Mammalia; order Rodentia; family Cricetidae; genus Mesocricetus; species Mesocricetus auratus. Next base: position 4,863,218 of record NW_024429199.1, read on the forward strand.
TAAATGGGTCGTTTTTTCTCTGTTGGCTTCACGATGAAAACTCATGGGTCTGGAAGGTTGATGCAGCAGGTCTGTTGAGAAAGTGGAAATCTCGAAACGACTGTTTTCTTTCTTTCTTGGGCTCTAGATTCGATGACATCAAGGGTCAGGAACACTGATTTAGGAGATCTTACTCAAACTGGCTTAGGTAGGCTCCCATGGTCTCAGGTCCAGTTTTTCTCTGCTCCATGCATCTCACTAAATGGTCTGACAGCTGCTGAAGCTTTATTCTTTTCCTGCAAGAAAATACAAACATGCCCTCGACCCCAAATTAGGGTCTTCTCCACTGTCTAGTGCATGGATGTCTCCATTTGACCTGAGCAATGGTTGCTCAAGTTCCATCATGCCAGAATCTGTCTGAAGCTCACTGGCATTCACATTATAAAATTTTTAAATGAGGAGTGTATTATTTGATGAGTCATGTGGGGACTGGGGACATTATTCCCCCTTTTTTATTTTCTAAAAAATTTTTTTTTGAACTGTTGAAGATGGACCATAACAGTAGAAGGATTTGTCTACCCTCCTTGGTTAACTATCTAGGTAAATTGGGGTCCCTACTTAGATTATTTGTAGATGCCCATTAAAAAGGACATATCCTTTGAATATTTCCCAAAAACTTCTGAAAATCACTCAAAGATTGTAAACTATACTGTGTCCAAATAACTTTTGAAAATTATTTGAAGTCTGTGAGCAGTCTTTCCCAATCTAACCTGTAGAGCTCTCACTAGCTGACAAGGCCTCATTTGCATCTTAAATTTTTCTGTTAAAACATTAACAGACTGGCTGGATGTTCCTTTTGGCTATATTTAAAGCAATCTAGGTAGCTTCTTAACTATTTTTGAAGGGATTTAAGTATCCTTTTAATCATATAAGCAGTTCACACTCACGCATTCACAATCACATTTCATATATACCGGTGTGGCCACACCATACATTCAGAACATACATGCATCTTTCAGTCATCCTTTTTCCCTAGGTCATGATTAGTCTGTTGCAATGAAGCTTCCTTAATTGAAATCTATGTAAAAGAACAACTTCAGCCAATCCTTGAACTACAAGGGTTAAAAAGTCCTGTATGTTCTTTATCATTCCTCCATTTGAGCTACAGTCATGGGGTACATAAACACTATCAGTATATAAATTAAAGGGCTCTCCCTCAAACATTTGGAAAGCCATCAAGCAAGCAAACAACTCGGCGGCTTGTGCTGACATCTGCCCTATGAGTACCCTCTTCCGCACCTGAGAAGAAACCACCACCGTGAAACCCTTGGAGGAGCCGTCTGTAAAGACTGAGCGAGCTCCAACTAGAGGGTTCTTCTTTAAAATCTTGGGAAAGATCACAGGGTGTTGTTTCAAAAAAGACCTCAAGGGGCTATTGGGATAATGGTTATCAAACTGGGCGCCTGTAGATGTAATAAACAGGGTCCACCCATCATGGAAGATCTGTAGATATTCCACCTCCTCCTTACCATAAGGAAGGATAATTTTATCAGGACTCTTTCCAAAGGTTTGAATGCTAAACTTGTGTGCCTTCAACAACAATTGTAAAATGAGATCATAGTAAGGGGTCACTACCTTCTTAGGGGAGGCTGACAAATGTACCCAATAAATAGGACCAGTCTGCCAAAACACGGCAGTGGGCGAAAAGCTAGATGAAAGTACAACCAGAACAAGGGGCTGCCCATAATCTATACGCCAAAGGTGGGTTTGCTCTATACTTCTTAACAACAATTGTAGGGCTTCTCTGGCCTCTGGGGTAATCTGTCTAGGGGAAGTTGGAGTAGGACCCCCAGGAAGAATATCATAAAGGGCTTTGAAAGCCCCTGTTTTAACAGTAAGAGAAGGGCGAAACCACTGCACCTCTCCCAAAAATCTCTGCCAATCATGAAGTGTTTTTAAATTTGAACAATCGATCTGGAGTCTTTGTGGCCGGAGGCCAGTTTGTTGAATTTGATGACCCAAATAAGTATAAGGTGGTCTCTTTTGGATCTTTTCAGGAGCCAAAATAAATTCTTGGGCCTCCAGAAGCTCATGTAGCTCTGCAAAGGCTATGTAACATTGTCTTTCTTCGGCCGCGGCCAAAAGAATATCATCCATGTAGTGGATAATGTAAAGATCAGGGAATTACGTCTGAGGGGATCTAAACAGGCAGCTACATAAATCTGGCATATAGTTGGACTATTAGCCATCCCTTGAAAAACCTCGGCATCAAAGCGCCGGGCACTGAACCGAACAGTCTGCCCAAGAACCGGGGCCAGACCACTGGCTGCAAATGAAAGAGGTGATTTATTGAGTACACAGGCACCTGCGGATGCTACTGCAACTCGGGTGCAGAGCATACCGGGCTTTCAGGGAGTACAATATTTATAGAGTTTCAATGGTTACATAAGTAACAGGCATTTCATTGGCTCATCTTGGGGGCAGGGGTAGTTCCCACGGACTAAGTTTCCTGGTATTACTTTATGAAAGACCCAGGCATACTTCAGCAATTATTATCCGGGTCCCATGACTACTATGGTGATCATAGACACAACTGGGGGCAAGGGTAGTTGCCAAGGACTAGGTGTCCTGGTATTGTCATATGAAAGTTCCCAGCACGCTTCAGCAATTATTATCTGGGTCCCATGATTGCTATAGTGATCAGACACAATTGGGGGCCAGGGTAGTTGCCAAGGACTAGGTTTTCTAGTATTGTCATATGAAAGTTCCTAGCACGCTTCAGCAATTATTATCCGGGTCCCATGACTGCTATAGTGATCACAGACATCCTGTTTTGAGGGTGAGACACCTGGTCTGGGTTTCTTTCATTAGGCAACGGCCTGGCCTTGCTTTTCTTTTCCTAGGGGGTCCTGGGTAGGGGTCTTTCATTCCCCCCTTGTTCTTGTGCATAGGTAGAATCTTTTACCTATTGTCCAGCCCTCTCTACTTAAGGTTTACTTATGGTTCCATCTGTTTGAGGGCATGGTATTGTTGAGTTAGGACTAAGGCTTGAATTATTGTTTGTGAATGTAGGGCCCAAAGGTTGGGAGGCCCATAAGAGTAGAGACTAGTGTATCGAACCAGGGGGATATGTTAAACCAACCCTCATACCAGTATTGTTGGGATTTAAATTTTTTTCTGACGAACAGTGAGCCTCTCCTTGAGTTTATCCAGAGTTTTGGTTACTACCCCAGTCTTGTCTGCATAAAAACAACATTCCTCTTTGAGAGTGGCACATATGTCTCCCCCTCTTATTATACTGTTCCCTATGTAAGGGAATTTTTTTTCTTTTGACTTTGCATCTCAACCAGGGGAAAGAGGGCGATGTATTCCTTTCCATGCTACTTCTTGCTGACTTTGGGACGAAGTTAGGGGACCCAAGAAGGCTGAAATGCAAGTCAAAAGCAAAAAGGGAATTTAGGCAATGGGTTATCTATCCAGGAGCAGCTGATTGGCAGACTGTGTTGAAGAGACAGGGGGTGTCCACATCAGCTGAACTGGTTCACATCCATAGCAAGTCTAGGGCTCGCAGTCTTTAGGAGCAGGCTGTGTTCAGCAACTGATGTTCAGATGTGTTTGCCAGAAGTGGAAACCTGTTTAAGACATGTTTAAAACTGGGAACAGAAGTTAAAACTTATGTATTTAATTGGAACTCTTTAGACCCATAGTATTAGTGATCAGGAAGGTCAGGAATCCCATGACCAGGAGAGAAAATCTCATTCTCAGGAACAGACAGGTGGGATAATTGGCTGTACTTATCTGGAGTCCTCTTTGACCTGTGAGAAGTAGATCCAAGCTGTATGACTTTTGATCCTCTGAAGCCTATATAAATTTTGTTATATAAAAGGACATAAAGGTTATAGGTACAGTAGCATTATCAATTGGTACTGAAATCTACATTGTAGAAAAAGCAGGTATCTGGGTATCTGTATTTTGTCCTAGCAGAAACTACAGATTTGGGCTAGTAGTGTACATTTGTCTTCTGTCCAGGGAGCCAAGTATGAATTGGACAGAGGTATCTATGGCATGATGAAAAGCCCTTTATGTTTATACTTAGAGGATAACCAACATAAACTTGAAAACCTTGAGCTTATGACTGAACAAGTATTTACATCCTTTGATCCTTATTGAGACATATTAAGGCTTGAATTTTACATAAATAAAATGAGTTATCAACCTGACTATAGTCTTGTGGATTTGACTGCCTAATGTCAAGCTGACAACAATTAATACTTTTAGAGATCCGAGAAGGATAAATTTTATACAGTCTTCGAATCTATTAAAAAGTGCCAGGTACCAGTCCATATAGAGCCATACCCCAGTCTCCTCTATTAGCACTGGAGGCACAAGTATCAGGAACAGCATCAATCTCTACCAGGCCTGTAAGGTGAGTTTTCTTTCTCTCTGTGGAAGAGGGACATGGAAAAGACTGACCTTGTTTTGTCTCGGCAAAAGGGGTGCAATCAATTTTCCAGTGTCCAGCAGCTTTGTCCACATTCTGGGCCAGGTCCTAGCAGCAGCAGGTGTCACCTTTGGGCATCTTGCTCACTGGTTAGAGTTAACACAATCCAGGTGTAGGGACCAGGGTGCCTCGTAATCTTCTTTGGAGACTTTGGGTCACTGTTAGGATCTGGCAGTCTGTCTGATATTATACACTTTTAAATTAACATTTTAAATGCCATGTTCTTCAGGTCTCTGAAGTATTAGAGGTTTGTCTGCCTTAAGCTTAACTGTTAAAAGTATAAACTTTATTAACCTTTATAAGACTATAACTATATATTGTTAGGCCTAGCTTTAAACATTTTAACAGTATAAATATCTTATAACCTTATAAATTGAAAACATTTTAAAAACTTCTGAAATCCCTTAATGTTTTTATTTAGGCCTTTAAAACCATTATTATCTGGGTGACTGTTAAATTATAAAACTTAGTATTCCTGTGTATAAAAGCATTAACATTTTAAATCTGAATAAAATCTTGTTGATAGGATGGTACCTCATAACTTCCATGTGGTCACCTTTAGTTAAGATGGTGGATCAGGTATCTCTTTTAACTTTAGTAAAATGGCTACCAGCCAGCCATGTGGCCAGCGTGGCATGTGACTGACTGTAAAACGGTGGCGACCTGCACCACTTTTGTTTTAGCTCTATGCTTGTAATAAAACTTAGATTATGACAGAAAATACAGATAGAACTTTTTAACAAAACAAGCATACATAATTTTTGAGAGATTAATTTTTAAAATTTAGCATTTGTAGAAATGAAACATCATAGTAAACAGCTTACATTTTTTTCTCTTATAGTTATAACTTTAAAGCCATTTAGTTTCTGTGGAAAGACCGGATCTGGCCAAATGGCTTACCTGCTCCAGCCCTGTGTGTTTGAGCAGGGAGCTCTGGTGGAGGGAAAAGCTGGCAGATGGCTCCTTTGCCAGCACGCCATGTGCATGGGGCAGAGAGACAGAAAGAGAGAGAGACCCCATCCTCACATCCTGCACACCTCAAAGGCAGGCAGGTGAGGACGGAGCAGGCTCAGCTGTGAAGGCTGCAGGAGCAGTTGGAGAACAGAGCAGCTGCCTCACTGCATGCTCAGGGATAGGAGACCCTGCTGCAGCATGCTCTATACCATGGCACATGGCAGGGAGACTTTTGCCCAGCATGCCATGTGTTTAGGGCAGCAAGAGAAGACCCCTGACCTGCACCATGTGTATAGGCGGGCAAGAACAGAGACAGAGGGACACGATGGGCCAGTGACTAGCTAGGCTTGGCCGAAGTCCTCAGCCACAGGACCAACTTATAAAAAGAAGTGTTTAGTTACTGAACCTGGGGCATATTAGATACTCAACCAATTGTACACACACATAAAAAAATTGGCATGTAACAGCTGTCTTAATGTGAAAGTCACCTTATCAACAAGGTTGAAAAATTATTTATCCTGAACATGAAAACCTATTAGCAAATTTAAATTAACTTTACAATACTTGTTACTTGTAGTTTTCCCCTTGTAATATTTCTATGAGAACTGCATCATCTAGGAGTAGATGATGATCTGGAGCTGGGACAGGGACCAAGGGTGAAGAAGGGGGTAGGGGAGGAGCTGACAGTTTTCTCCGAGACTGCCTTCAGAGGAGGTCAGAGAGTCACAAACCGGGCTGCCCATGTCGGGGGTCTTTAGCCAAATTTTCCCAAATAACAATGTATGCTATCTGGTCCAGGTGTCCATGGGGTCCCTTGTCAAAGACCCGATCCTAAACCTGTAAGATAATTTCTAGGTTAAAGGTCCAATCCCATGGCCAGCCCACATCAAAGGTTGGCCACTCAGATGTGCAGTTTATACTGGTTAGAGGCACGACTCTGCACTTCATTCCAGTGATCTAAACTAAGGCTCAAAGGGGTGGTTATGGTTTGTCCCATGCTTGAATCAGAAAACTCAAAATACAAAGACAAATAGATGAACAAGACAAATAACACAATTAAGCAACTCACAAGGAGACACGCTGCGCGCTTTCGGCAGAGAACCGAAAGTAAATACTCAGACGGGTCAACAGGAGTAGTGGTCCTGTTTTTCCCTTTTCAGGCCCATGAGCTCCAAACAATTGAGCTCTCCAGATCCCTGGCACATCTGTCAGGGTGGCGGGGGAGAACTCTGGGCTCGTCAGTCCCTTCTCAAGCCGCCCTAGTTACTGAATGACTACGTAGCCAACCTGCTCGGAGACAGATCAACATACATACATATAACAAAGAACGAAGCAGACAGGGTGCCGGCTAGCTTACCTCCCAGTGGCACTGGTGGTTCTGGGGCAGAAATCTCGGTGGAACCTCCAATGAAAAACCTCGGCATCAAAGCGCCAGGCACTGAACCGAACAGTCTGCCCAAGAACCGGGGCCAGACCACTGGCTGCAAATGAAAGAGGTGATTTATTGAGTACACAGGCACCTGCGGATGCTACTGCAACTCGGGTGCAGAGCATACCGGGCTTTCAGGGAGTACAATATTTATAGAGTTTCAATGGTTACATAAGTAACAGGCATTTCATTGGCTCATCTTGGGGCAGGGGTAGTTCCCACGGACTAAGTTTCCTGGTATTACTTTATGAAAGACCCAGGCATACTTCAGCAATTATTATCTGGGTCCCATGACTACTATGGTGATCATAGACACAACTGGGGGCAAGGGTAGTTGCCAAGGACTAGGTGTCCTGGTATTGTCATATGAAAGTTCCCAGCACGCTTCAGCAATTATTATCTGGGTCCCATGATTGCTATAGTGATCAGACACAATTGGGGGCCAGGGTAGTTGCCAAGGACTAGGTTTTCTAGTATTGTCATATGAAAGTTCCCAGCACGCTTCAGCAATTATTATCCGGGTCCCATGACTGCTATAGTGATCACAGACATCCTGTTTTGAGGGTGAGACACCTGGTCTGGGATTCTTTCAAGGGTCTTTCACCCTTGGGGGGAGCACCACCCATTGGAAGCGAAGGGCAGGCTCCCTAAAGTTAATCGCAGGAAGGCTAAATGCAAACCGAGGACTATCTTGAGCATGCAAGGGAATAGAAAAGAAGCAATCCTTCAAGTCAATGACAATCAAATGCCAGTCTTTAGGAATGGCCACAGGCACGGGCAAGCCAGGCTGCAGAGCCCCCATAGGCTGCATGGTCGCATTCACGGCCCTCAAGTCTTGTAGTAACCTCCATTTCCCTGAAGATTTTTTATTACAAATATAGGAGTATTCCAAGGGGATGTGGAAGGAACCAAATGACCTGCCTCCAATTGTTCTTGAACTAGCTGGTGAGCCACCCTTAGTTTCTCCGCTGGTAAGGGCCACTGTTTTACCCATACCAGATCATCTGATAGCCATGTGATGGGTGTGGGGGCTGGCGGCACAACAGTGACCCTCATCAAAAATGACCAAAACCCTTCCTATCCCCTGGGGCCCTGGTCTCCAAAGGGAGGGATGCCACAGGGCAAACCTCTCCCTGTTCTAGTTTACCTAGTTCCCTCCCCCGGGCTCCAGCCCCTACCTTGCGTCATCTGGGTGCCCCTGCTTTTGGATTTGGGTGCCTGGGTGGTGAGGACCACTCCTATTTCTTGTATGAGGTCCCGTCCCCAGAGGTTAATAGGGAGGCCAGGCAAAACATATGGCTGGAAAAGCCCTGTGTGGCCCTCAGAGTCTTGCCACTTTAGGATTCTGAGGCTTTTTTGGGGCACAGCCTGTCCTATTCCCTGGAGGGTCACTGTCCCTTCCTCTTTCGGCCAGGCTGGGGGCCTGAATTTATCTGAGAGGACAGAAAAATCTGCTCCAGAATCTAAGATGCCCCTAAAGGACTTGCCTTCTATCTTTAATGTAAGCTGGGGGCGGTTCTCCATAGTGGCTACCCAAAATGCTGCTGGGCCGGCACTTCCAAAACCTTGGTTGCCCCTTTTTCTCTTTAATTTTTCTAGCCTCACAAGGAGCTGTAGGGAGGAGGATTAACTGAGCAATCCGTTCTCCTGCAGGGATGGCAACAACCCCACTGCCCACTGATGTCATTATTTTAATCTCTCCCTCACTATCCTGGTCTATAACACCGGGGTGTACCTGGATGCCTCGAAGAATACTACTGGACTGTCCCAAGAGTAGTCCGACCTGCCTGGGGGCAATGGTTCATGCACCCCAGTAGGGAGGGCCTGGATCCCCATTTCTGGTGTTAGGATTGCCCGGGCAGAGGGAGCGAGGTCCAATCCTGCACTCCCTGAGTTGGCTCTAAGGAGGTCTGAGATATGAAGGGGTTGCTCTGGGGGAAAAAATGAATCCTGCCACTGCCCGGAGCAGGGGTCATTGCCCCGTACACATTGGTTTTGGGGCCCTGGGGTGGGGCCCTCCTTCCATTTCCCTGATTATTATTAGCAGGAAGGAAATTTCCCTCCCGGTCAGTTTTAGAGTAGCAGTCATTGGCCCAATGATATCCCCTTCGGCAACGGGAGCATAAACCAGGTCTCTTGAGACCCGTAGTACTATTTTGAGGGCACTCTCTACGGAAGTGTCCCTCCCTACCGCAGCTGAAACATGTTTTTCTCCCTCCCAGAGTAGGTCTTTCTTTCCCCACCTGGGGCCGAATAGCAGCAGCTAACACTTGGCCCTGGATGAAGTTCCCATCAATGTCCCTACAGATCTGGATGTAGTCATTTAGACTTTTATTATGATAGGGGCAAAGGGCCTCCTTACAGTACTTATTTGCATTTTCAAATGCCATCTCCTTGATGACTGGCATCGCAGGCCCAATGCCCCCAAATATTCTTTCTGCTACCTGACTGAGACGGTCTACGAAGTCTTGAAAAGGTTCGGAGGGCCCTTGAAGGACTTTGGACAGGTGATCCCCTCCTTCCTTGGAAGGCAATGCTTTCCAAGCCTCTTGGGCCACTGCTGCCACTTGGGCATAGACTGCGATGTCATATTGCATTTGTTGCTGAATGGTGGTGTATTGACCACTCCCGGTAAGCATCTCCATATTTCTCTGGGGCTGTCCAGCCTGTGCATTTCTTTGGGCTGTCTGGCTGCATCTTTCCTGAAACTCACCTCTCCAAATCAAATAATCTCCCCCCTACAGAGCTGCTCTGCAAAGCTGCTGCCAATCGCCAGGTGTCAAATTAAGAGGCACAAAAGATTCCATTAAGGAAAGTGTAAAGGGAGCCTGTGCTCCATAATTTAGAGTTGCCTCTTTCAGTTGTTTCATATCTTTGAAACTTAAAGGGTCATGGCGCCGAATGACCTGTCCAGTATTGTTCGGGTCTGGAACTTCCATTACTGGGGCCACCACCGGGCAGCATTGGACCCCTCCTCTGGGTCTTCCCTCCAGGTCCGAGAAGGACTGGGTTATCTCATAGGAGGAGTCCCTTTTTTCAGAGTATGGGGAAAGGTTTCTCTCCCTGTCCTGTCTTTCCTGAATTCGAATCTTTTTTAGTTCTATTTTAAGGGCCGTGATCTCAGCAAGTAACCGTTCTTTTTCAGACTGTGACGAGTCTGAGTCTGAGCTACTTCCATTTTCTAGGTCTGATAGAGAAGGATATAACCGATTCTGACCGGAGTCCTTCTTTTTTGGGTCGCGCCCGGAGATCTCTACCTGTTTTTTTGTTGTTACTAAGAGACTCCTCCTCATCCTCACTAACAATGGAGCTTCTAGTTTCAGTCAGGGTCTCTTCATCCTCACTCTCTGGCCCTGAACTCCAGGAGGCTTGAGTCTCCATCTCTTGTAACTCTAAAAAAAGCCTCTTTTGTGTCCTGAACTACCTGGCGGTGATGAACCTTATCTGTCAAAAGTGCTCCCCTCACTAATCTCCATTAGGAGAATGTCGTAGGGGGCAAGGACTCAGATCCCTCTTTTCGTAAAAGTCTATGAAGATCACAGCGAACCTCCTCCCAATCTGGAATATTTAAGCTTACCCCAGTAATGAACCATGGACTGGCTCGTTCAATGGATTTTAGAAAGCCTTCTAGGGTTTTAGACTTGACTGCAGTCCCATGTCCCTTAAGTAACTTTTTTAGTTGATACTGTAATGATTCTAGCTTCCTGGAACTATTCCCCATAGTTTCTTAACCCTGTCCACTTACCTTGCTTTCACGATCTCGGTAGGACCTCCAATTGTCGTGTCTGCCGCTCCGCCTGTGTGGGAGAACGTGCGGAGGGTGTCGTGGATTGACAACACAGAGACTCATTCAACGATGTAAAGAAAACTTTAAGCAGGCCCCAAAAATGTTCAAGAAAAACTTCCTAAGAAAGGCTCCCACCAGAGAAGCTTCTGCTCTCTCCTCTACCCCGGCTGGTTCTGCCCTGGCCCCAGAGGTGGATGTGGGTGGGTCTGAAGGTGCGGTTAGTCTTTGGACAAGGTCGAGGTCAGGGTGGTTTTTGTGGGCAGGCCTTTTCCAGAAACTTATTGCCCCGGGCATTATATTGTTTTTAGTAAACATGTTTTTAGTAAAACATTGTCTTACAGCTGCCTACTCCCAGGCCGAAGGGGAAGTGGGTCTCTGCTCAATGTCTGGTGTTTACACTCATTCACATTGGGGTGGGCTTTGGTGATTCAGTTGTCTTTTTTGGCTCCTGTAAGTAACCCCTCACCTATACCTTAAGAAACCCCAACAAAACTCCCTGGCTTACCAAGTTAGACTGTGGTGGTGCCTTAGTCAGTGTTCTATTGCTGTGAAGAGATACCATGACCACAGCAACTCTGTTTATTTGTGTTTTTTGAGACAGGGTTTCTTTGTCCTAGAACTCACTCCGTAAACCAGGCTGGCCTCAAACTCAGAGATCTGCCTGCTTCTGCCTCCCCAGCACTGGGGTTAAAGGCATGCTCCACCACTGCCCAGAGCACAGCAACTCTTATAAAGGAAAACATTTAATTGGGACTGGCTTACAGTTCAGAGATGTAGTCCATTGTCATCACAACAGAAAGCATGGTGGCATGAAGACAGACATGGTGCTGGAGAAGGAGCTGAGAGTTTTATATCTGACTTGTCAGGCAGCAGGAGTGATACTGGTCTTGGCTTGAGCTTTGGAAACCTTAAAGCCCACCCCCAGTGACACACTTCCTCCAACAAGGCCACACCTCCACTAATGTCACTCCCTGTGAGTCTGTGAGGGAGTCTCCCCAGGAATAGTATCACACAACCATTCTTGTACAGATGCTCTAGGTTTGCTGGGGGAAGACACACCGTTTTCTCCAGAGTTGATAATAAAACCAGAAACTGGCAATCTTTTACTAGGTTATAATGTAAGGCACAGGGCACAGGCCCTTCCTAGATTCGTTTTGTAGGACTAAAAGTGTTTCCCAACACACCTGTGTATCTACTGTCACATTAATTTAATCAGCCAGTGACTGAATTCAGTATTCCTTAGCCTAATTTCCCGCCTCTCATGCAGATTATAATGGAAGTGTGTGCAGCCTTGGGGGTGTAGGGTTCCTGAACCACCTGACCAACTTATAATATGTGAAATTCCACTTAGGATGATAGACAATAGCAAGGTCCTGTCAACTTACACTAATATACACAATTTATGCTAAAATATGTATTTTGATGTGTGTATTGTATGTACGTGCTCGTGTGTGTGTGTGTGTGTGTGTGTGTGTGTGCATGAGCATGCACCCCAGTGTATTTGTGTGTATGAGTGTGTGTGCCTGTGGAGGTCAGAGGCAGATGTTTGGTATCTTTCTTGATCACTCTCTGCCTTGTTTTTGAGACAGGGTCTCTCTGAATCTGAAGCCTACCAGTTTGACTTGGCTGGCTGGCCTGTGAGCTCCTTCTGGGATCTGCCAGTTTCCATCTCCAGGTGCTGGGGTTGCAGACAGGCATTGCCTTCCCGGCTTCTTTATGTGGGTGCTGGGGCTCTGAATTCAGGTTCTCATGCTTGTGTGGCAGTCACCTTAGCCACCCAGCCATTTCCCTAGCCTTGTAAGCCAAAATAAAGTAAAACATGAACATCATAACAACACACATTTGTTGGGCTATATTCAGCTATGTTTCCTACTAAATATCAGTTGTCCTGGAGTAGGCAAGCACAGATTGGAAAACAAAACAGTTGATTAATCTTTCACACTGAAGCCGGTTTCGGCTGTGGACCAAGGAGGAGGATAAATCTTGCTGCTGCACTTCATTCTTTTCCCATTTCTGAAACAAACTTGGCACAAGTCTGTAAGCTCTTGGTCATTGCTAAGCTGCCTGAGGCCATTGAAGTTCTTTATCTTCTCTCGGTGGCATCAGCAGAAAATTGATGTCTCCTCCATAGCACTGGCCTGTGTGCATAATGCCATCTTTCACGTGGAGGTATGTGCCTTACTTTATGAGGGTGGTTCCCAGTTAGCCACAAAGGAAGGACAGGCTCTCACGCACTCTCTCTCTCCCTCTCCTCCCTTCCCCTCTCCTTTCTCTTTGCTTGCCTCTCTCTCTTTTTTCTCCTCCCTCTTTCCTTGCATCCTGTTCTATTTCTTCACTGTTGTCTTTTCTTCACTTCCTGAATTTAAAAACCAACCAAACACAAACCACAAACATCTAATATAAGGGAATCTACAGCTTAGTCCCTTGCAAAACAGCCCCTAGCTTCTCTTCTTCAAAGGCAGCTGGCTACATTCCTGTTCACCAGTGTTATAAAAAGACATGCTCCGGCGCAGCGGCCTCTGCTGTTTCTACTGCGTGTTCTACAAGACCCAGAGCTCCAGGCTCCCCCTTGGACATAGCTTTGTTTTTGGCTAGCCTGCTTCTTACTGTGTCTGACGCCTCTTCTCCTGACCTTTGTTTCCTTCTACTAGGTGTCATGGATCCTTAGTTCCTCCAGGCAGGAGCTAAAACACTCAGGTTGCTTTCTGTTATTTATTTATCTTTTCATTTATTCCAATAAATATTTACCAGTTACCTCTTCTCAAGAGGAAGCGTGTAGACATAAAAACGAGGGAGTGCGCCACTGAACCACAAGATGGCTGTTAATGGCTCTCTAACGGTTATGCTCGGACATTTCTCTGGGATGCCTTCTACAAACTTGTACATTTTGGGAAGTGCACGTTAATTCCACTTCAAGAAGCCAAGACTTAAAAATATCTGCCCAGGGGCTAACATTGACCTTATCCTTTTCCTTTCCCCCTTCCCTTCCTTCCTTTCTGTTTTCCACATCTGGATTTGGAACTGCACTGATAACTCAGGTGAAGCAAGAAAGGATTTCCCTATAGTACCCAGCCAAAATGAAATCAAGAAAGGAAAACAGAGTTCTTATCTGGAAAGCTATGGAGACCTTGGACTGAGGCAGCATAGCTCAGGGTAAAACCAGAGAGGGAAGGGCAAGATGGAGAAGTCTGGCTTTGTCACCCATCTCTCCCTTTTCCCTGGAGATAAAAAGTAAAAAACTCAGTTTTTGGCTCACTTATCGAGTAAGACTGTCCAGCCTCTCAGCAGCATTGGACAGGTGTTCAGTAAACATCTACTTGTCTACTAAGGGATGTTCAAGTTGAGTTTCTCTGAAGCATCTTTGACCCCGCAGCCTTTATGGACCTCATGAGCCCAGCCTTCCACCAGCTCTCTGAGAGAGCCCTTTTAAAGGCAAAACTTCGAGGGCTCAGTAAAACACGGTGGCGTGAACATCCAGTACTCGGAGGTTTAAGTAAATACTTCATGTCCTCCCTTTGGCACACGTCTGTGGATGACCTTGCTTAGTTCCATGGACGTGAACCAAATACCTCAGCCAACGATGGAATGTTCTCTCTAAGGCCTAGAAGGCCTTCCCTAACTTAAAAACAAACGCTTAGTTCAGATGATCTCTAGCTTGGCCCTCCTGAAGGCACAGAAACCTAACCTAACTGTAGGTGCCCGTGGGCTCCCCTTGAGGACCTCTTGCTTCAGATGGAGCCATGTTTCTAAAGTGGAGTCCCTCTTCATCATACCTGCAGCTGGACTGCATTTGGTCACGTGTGTTCTGATGTGGCCCTACCCACTTGTGGCGTAATCTCAACACCCAGAAGGTTCCAGACTCTGAAACATTTCAGACCTTGATGCTGAGGTTCATGCAGGCTAGCTTGTATTTGGTATTTCACCTGACACTTAAGTTTTATAAACCCTTCAATTTGTGTCAAATTGTGTCTCCTCCCAGAAATCTTCAACAAACACAGGGCAACTTCCCGCGTTGCTGTCACATGGCGCCATTTACCGTGTTGGCATTTTCTAGACTCCATGTTGTTTTTCTTTCCCATTGGCTGCATCATAGTTGCAGGATCTCATCTAATCTTAACTCTTCATTCTTGCCACTCAGTGTCCAAGGACAACTGGCTGAGGTCCCGCTGCCTCTGGCAGGCTACAGGCTTTGAAACTTTGAAACCAGCTGCATGTGTGTGTGTGTGTGTGTGTGTGTGTGTGTGTGTGTGTATGCGCGGGCACGCGTGCGTGCGTTTTCTCAGCGGCAGAAGAGACCTTTTAGTTCTCTAGCTCTGTCCCTCTAGGGTCATGTCTGTCAGACGGTGGCAGCTTTTCTCAGTTGCCTGATGGTCTTAATCACCTCCAATCCTGCCACAGCCTCATCTTGTCTCAAACTATTCTATACATAGAAGAGATTTAAAAAGTGTAAGCAAGCCACTTTGCACATAAAAGCCAGCCTCTGGGGAGCCTGGGGATCAAATGTATGAAACACAGTAAGAGGAGCCAACCTGATGTCTCAAAGTTTCCAGCTCTCTGCTTCCATTGTAATGCCCGTACCAACCACCACCAGAGGGAGGCCAGTACTGTATGTAGATAATCACACCGAGGCCTGGACCGGTCCTGAGAGTCCGAATACCTAACAAGGGTCCAGGTGATGCTAATCCGAGCATCATAGATTAAGTTACAGGCAAAGCCCATGTAATCTTTGAAACCTCTAAGAGCTAAGCATTTTAAACCAGACTTTATGATTGAAGGCGCAGATGAACAGAGCGATTAAAGCAATCTGTTCCGGGCCACACCTCTCATTGGAAGAGGCATGGAGACTGAGAAGGAAAGCCTGCCAAATTGAAGACTTCTTTTCAGTCACTATGGTATTGGAGAGAAGAAACACAAGAAGGAGATTGCATTTGGAAAGGAGGCTTAGTGATGGGCGGGCTTGGACTTTCTCAGTTGAATTGCCTAGGAGGAGAGCATGAGCCGCTAGCAGGGAGCTGACATGGAGGGGCTGAAGAACTTGGCAAGAGTTCGGGGCAGTGGGAGGGATCACTGGGTCACCTAAAGGAGCAGTGAGGATCTTCGAGGGCCTGCATAAAGCTGGGGGCAGGCGTTGCATTTGCCAAAGCACCAAAGGAAGAGGCCCCAGACTCCATATTCAGATCATCTGGGATCTCCAGAAACTTTAAGCGTGGGTTATACCACAGGCCAGGAAGTCACACTCTGGTCCTAGGATTCCAACAGCAATAGTTTTTGGTGCTACTCAGGCAATTCCATATACTGAAGCTGGGGAATCAGGTCTGCACAGTGTTTGCTTCCAGTGCTAAGAGGGACAACATATTCTATTATTAAGACAGCAAGGAACATTAAAGAGGACATAGTTCAGAACCTGGCAAGCCTTTTCTGTACAGAACAGAGAGTATATAAAATATTTTAGGCTTCATGAGACTTAAAGCAAAATTGAGGCTATCAGGCAAATGTTTACATAACAAAAGCAAACAAATTTCCATGACTTTTTGATGAAATACAAACGTTAATGGTCAATGAACACACAGTTTCATGTAATTTTTATGTCATGAAACATTACATCTCTTTTGATTTTTTAAAAAACCATTTTAAAAGTAAAACCATTCCTAGCTTGTAGTTTATACAAAAATAGGCAGCAGGCTAGATTTGCCTCCTGGGTTAAAGTTATCTGACTGTCAATATAGCTAGCAATATGCTTCCAATCTAAAGACAACACCAGAAATGTGCATCAAAGTAACACTCTACACTCAGACACCTTAAATGCTGGAAAAAAAATCACCATTTTCTCCAAGGACAGTGTGTAGATGCAATGACAATATTTTTAAGGCAAAACTTGCTTACAGTCTCCACCCCTCCCCCCATTTTTCATCAGTTAAAAGAAGCTGACTTAGAATGTTATATGAAATCAGTGTATTCTGTTTCCAAATGATCCAAAATGCTCTTACAAATGTCTTTTAAAAATTCAAATGAGACTTTGGCTAGATTTCCAAACATCTTGGTATTTAGCCAGATGTGTATCTCCTCAGGCCTGGAATTTTAAAGATTCCTTGTTACAGAATCTAGCCTCTTGTGTTTACAGTTTGTACATTTCCACCCATGGGCTATCGGACAAAAGACTAAAAAAAAAAGCAGTTTTATAGAATGGCCATTTGTGTTATCAGGAGGATAGTCTGAAGTACTGTAGAGAGATTGTGAAGGTCACTCTCCCAAAGGCATTTGATACCTACATTATTCTGAATTATGACTCTGAGGATGACACATAAAGTTTCTTATAAGCAAAAAGCACAGTGGGAAAAAAATTAAAGAGAGAAAGATTTAAGACCCAAAAGTCTAAGTATTGCTTTTGTAACTCACTTATAAAAGTGGACAATTGTGCTATTTCTGTGCACGGACATTTTTTTTTATTGTAACCAGAAGTTTCCAGGAACTAAAAGGCCCTTCTCTGCCATGAGAATTTGCCAGGCATTGACGGGTGCCCTCTGCTGTTAATTGTAGTCATTGCACTTGGATTTGTTTTATGTTGTTTTACAACAGGTTCATTGAACCTGCTCAGGCTTTTAATGCTTTCTGCTATGACGGTACATTTCACATAACAAAGAAAACATAAATTCTACAATGCCAGCTGGCATGGTTAATAAATCTTCAGCTCTGCCCTTTTGGAATTGTATCACAGCACTGGAACATCTGGTGGTTTCCAATTTCCACGTTAGAGTGGGGTTTTGACCTCTATTTCACTTTCAAATGGGTCTCCTTGGCAGAATAACTCTGCTTTCTCCATTAATTTTGCCATTCTCATCTTTGACGGCAAATGGGAGACTCTACGCCTGGTGCTTTAGAAGGCGACTGTGCAGTTTTCAGAGCTGCTCTGTGATCGCCACTGTTAGCTTCTCCAATCCGCTGACTGAATGCTCCTCCAATCTGGTACCTCAAACCTCTGGGTTTTCAATGTCTACATTTGTCACAATGATGGATTCATCTGTTCTCACAATCAGCTTTTAAACCTAGTCACCAGGTTTTAAAATGATGATTTCTTTTTTTAAAGATGATTCATCTCTGGGGTGTTGAGGTGGCACAGGGGACAGTGTTTATTGGGTTTTGTACAGGAACGAGTGTGTGTCTAAGCATGTGGAAACACACAGAGTTCATCTATCTTCCACACTGATCTCCACAGCTGCACAGTCCTTTTCATTCCCGAGTTAACATCTTTGCCTAGCCCCCTTCTCTGGAGTGAGAGCATCCCCACGTTCCGGGGCTCACCCTTGGAGAACAGTCTCTTAGTCATCTCTGACTCTGAATTTACTTCTTTTATCTCCGGCCTTTTCAGGCCAAATGGCTCCACACAGACTGATGAATGTGTCAGTGTTTAACTCTGTTTCTAGCCCCACTAGATGCTTCATGTGTTCTCGTCACTCCAGTCTTCCTAAAGATAATTTCTATAATCATATTCTCACACCTTCTCCCATGGCCCATAAATTCATCTAGGCCCTTCAGACTCTGGCTTCAACTCTCTAGACTAATTGCCAAATATTAACATGGCTTATTCCTACCGGGGCATTATCCCCCGCGCCTTCTCTTCTTCCCATACCTACTTGACAGTCCTATGGCAAAGCTTTTTCAGTCTGCTCCCTATCTGATATGTGTTCTTTTTCTCTCCTTATACAAATATGACTCCAATTTAAATACTAATGTCCACATCCAATTTCTCTAATAATCTAGTAACCACTGACAGTTACATGTTCAGCATTTACTGCCGCTAGGACCACACATTGTGCTTTCTTGTATTGAATTGTACTGGCTTGATTTGTATTTATTTGGTATGGACTCCCTTGAGTACCCTTGATTGCTCCTTTGCTACAACTTGCCTCACTCACTAGACTGTATGTTTCTGATGATAAGAGAACAGTACATTTCATACTGTGGCAAACCAGAGGTAGCTCAATTCTCTCTTCTGTAACATGGAGATAATGATGCCTTTCTATTTCATTGGACACAAGTCTAACAGGAGGTGATGTGGAGAAATGCTTCAAAGCTTTCACATGTGCTCATTACGGTTATGATGATGACGAGTAACCTTCCTTCACCTGAACTATTACACAGGGGTCTGGCCTTCCTTTCTGAGGACAAAGTGAATCACCAAGGAGATCACTATTACTTCTGCCACCTCTGAGGGCACCTCAGATCAGCTAGAGAGTGCAAGGCTGAAGTCAGGACCCCAGTTCAGCTCTTTATGCTTCACAACCAGACTTTGGTGACTCCTATGTTATAAAGATCCTAGAGTTAGCCTTTATCTCCTGTTTATCCTCTTCCAATTTGGGGCCTGTCTTAGGTTTTTTTAGTGCTGTGAAGAGACACAATGACTATTGCAACTCTTATAAAGGGGCAGCAACTTACAGTTCAGAGGTTTAATCTATTATCATTGTGGTAGGACATGGTGGCATGTAGGCAGACATGGTGATGGAGAAGTAGCAGAGAGTCCAGGCAACAGGAAGTAGACTGTATATCACACTGAATGAACTTTGAGCAAAGGAGACCTCAATGCCGCCCCCACAGTGACACAATTCCTCCAACAAGGCCACAACTACTTCAAAAAGGTCACACCTCCTAATAGTGCCGCTCCCATTGGACTTAAGGGGGACAATTGCATTCAAACTGCCACATGTATATATATATATCTTCTCAAATGTGGACAAAGGAATCTAATATATTAATTGAATGTTTTGTCCTCATATTTTAGAACTCTTAGTTGCATTAAATGCTAGTAGTAGAGTTATAAAGTTTCAAGAAAGAGGGATGCTTCAATGAAGGGAATCACAAATGGAAGATTTGACTATGTTTTATTTCTGAAAAATTGGACAGTATTAGCTATGTGTTTGGCAACCATGTTGTTATTCTTAATTAAAAGCTTTGACTGATATTGAAAAGAACACCAAGGAAAACCATGATCACGCCCCCAGAAGGCCCCTAACAACACCCTAACAACACAGGCTATCGTCCTGGCTCCTAGTTGCCTACCATACCTACATGGTGAGACTCCACTTCAGAAGAAAAGTCATTTTGCATCAACACAGAGAGATCAGTGTTGAATGGGCTGAAAAGCCTCTTATCTGCTGGCTAGCCTTCACAGTCCCAGAAGTGCATTACGCACTACTAAGGAGAAAAGTCACCACTAGTCTCCCCATACAGTAGACCCGGCATGCCATAATACTAACCTTCTAGGCAAGGTGTGCCCATTGGTATAATATTGACACAACTATTATAGGGGTAACAAACCTATTTTTCTGATTGTATTTGAGGCATCTACAGAGGAATTCATGCCTGGGCACTGTAAACCTTCTCAAAAGCCCATGATTTGGAGACTGTAGACCCCAGGCAAGGCCCTAATATTATTTGTTTTTGTTTTTATTTTGTTGTTAAATTGATAAGCTATCAAACTTTCTTCTATACGTTTATATTTATTCATGTAAGATGTCAATACTTGGTCTTGGTCAGAGAAGCTTCTTTTTTGCAGTGGGCAGCAGTCAATGCAGAATCCCATAGCTGGTCAAAGTGTGGAGAATGAATGACTATGACATCTATACCAACCCCCACGCTGCCCAGCCCACAAGGCTCAGGGAACTCTGGGAAAGTAGGTGCAGAATGAATGTAAGAGTCAGAGGATGTGTGGGGATGGAGTGCTGTCAGATACTGTGATTGGCATGTCCTTATTTATATGTTTCTCTTATTGGTTGATGAATAAAACACTGTTGGGCCAATGGCCAATGAGGAAGGAAGATAGGTGGGACTAGGAGAGGAGGAGAAGTCTGGGAAAGGTAGGCAGGAGAGACTGCCCGAAGAGTCTCGATTTAGCAGGCAAAGGAGTTGTAGGTCCGGCATTCTCAGGTAAGTCAAGACCACATGGAAATACATAGAATAGTAGTTATTGGTTAATAATTAAGGCAGAGCTAGCCAATAAGTAGTCCTAGTCACGAGCCAACAGTTTCATAGTTAATATAGCATCTGTGTGTTCATTTGGGGCTGACGTGGCTATGAGACCAGCCTGGCAGGAAGAACCATCTGCAACAATGCTGTCTCCTGGGCATGATGTGACCACTTACTCATGAACTCACTGAAATTGTGGTTACCTGCACAAGACCATAGAAGATTTAGACAGCATCCTGGTATGGGTGGAGAGAGACTTAATGAGCAGAAGAGCTACTGGCAGCTTCTGGCTACTGGGGAACAGGGAGTCATTTTTCTTCATGGTGTGGCTGCTGGTCGGTTGTACATGCTGCTGTGGATGGCACACATACACACATCTCTAGCTAACCTCAGGGTATTATTTTTTAAAAAAGAAAGTGTACATGTAGGTCGGACGGGGATGTGTTGGGGAAGGTCCCAGGGGAGTGGGAGAGAGAAGTTGAGGGTATATATGATCAAGATACATTGCATACATGAATGAAATTCTCAAAGAATAAATGAAACTATTCTCTAAAAACAGTACATTTTGAACATACAAATCACAGAAAGGGAAAATACCCAAGTATGCTTATAATGCAAATGGTTCCTAACTTTTGAGAGTTAAAGTTATGAGTTTTAACTAAGTCATAGCAGAAAAGTGATAGGTGTCCAGTAGAAATCCTACTTTGAATTCTACATTTCAATCTTTTACCAGGCTAGTGGTAAGCAGTGCAATGTCTTTACATGGTGATGGGTAGACCAAGCTTTTTATGGCTTCCAGGCAGCCACAAGATCTTGAGTGGAAATGACAGCACTCTAGAGTGGATTCAGTTGCTAAACTGAGGTGTTTGGTAGCTTGGATGTATTAAATGTATTTTTTTCCTTTGGGCTCTTTTCAACTCACTGATGTATCGGAATATAATTACAAATTGAGAAGCTTCTATATAACCTCACTGTTAACCGGTGACAGTCTGTGGCACTTAGTTCCTGTCTCAGTGTTTCTATTGCTGTGATAAAACATAATGACCAAGAGCAACTCTGGGAGGAAAGGGTCCATTTCAGTTTATTGTTCTACATAATGGTTCATTACTGAGGGAATCCAGGGCAGTAACTCACTCAGGAGTTGATGCAGAGGCCATGGAGGGGTGCTACTCAGCTGACTTTTATAGCACCCAGGACCATCACCCAGGGGTGGCATGGCCCATAGTGAGCTGGGCCCTCTCACACCAATCATCAATCAAGAAAATGTGTGACAGACTTGTCTACTGGCTAATCTGGCCAGGACATTTTCTCAATTGAGGTTCCCTTTTCTAAAATGACTCTAGTTTGTGTCATGTTGACAAAACTCTAGCTTGTACAGGTCTCATCTCCTGAAGTTTAAGAAGCTTAAGAAGTTTAAGAAACTTTTTTTTGGAACAGTGTGGTGGTTTGAATAAAAATGCCCCCATAGGCCCATATTGAGTGTCATTATTAGGAGGTGTGGCTTTGTTGGAGGAAGTGTGTCACTGGGGGGTGGGCTTTGAGGTTTCAAAAGCTCAAGCCAGGCCTAGTGGCTCACTGTCTCTTCCTACTGCCTTTTGATCCACCTGTAAATCTCTCAGCTACCTCTTCAGCACCATGTCTGCCTGCATGCCACCATGCTTCCTGCCATGATGACATGGATTAAACCACTGAACTGTAAACCAGCCTCAGTGAGATGTTTTCCCTTATAAGAGTTGCTGTGGTCATGGTGCCTCTTCACAGCAATAAAATCCAACCTAAGACAAACAGGTTCCACTTAAGTGTCTGCTTGAATTGCCCGGAGTTATTCACATTGAAAATAGTAGGCTATTTTCACCATGTTTGGTGTGTGATGTCAGTTGGGAACATGGTTTCTTTTTTTTTCAAGAATATAGTAAAATATATGCACCCTAATATTGATCTTGAGCACAGCTAAGCTTATTCCAAGTGTATTCCAGCTACTTAGGAAGCTGAAGCTGGAGAATTGCAAATTCAAGGCCAGTTTGGGCAAATTTGTCAGTTCCTATCTCAGACAGGGGGCTAAAGATATAGATTAGTGGAGGAATGCTTACTTAGCATGTGTGAGCGAGACTCTGGGCTCAGTGCTTAGAAACATTTATATGAAGGTAGCATTAGCTTGCAAATGCAAGTTTATATCGTTATGTCACAAACAAAATATGCCTGCCATCCATCATCCCATAAAAATGAGAAAGAAGGAAACGTAAACACAGTTTTGTTAGGTCTTGTTGAAAGAATGAGTGATGGGTTGTTTAGGGAGGTGAAAAGTAAGGCAGAGTTAGTTACCATCTGAGCATTGCTTAATACCAATATTGTACATTTGTATCTTCGATTCAGTGTTACAGATCTTCCCAGCAGTCCTTAGGTCTCCTCTCCCATCCCCGATATTACAATTTGTCTTTTGGGACATTAAGCCTAGAAAATACTTTAGAGTTAGGATTTTCAAATGGAGCTACACTGTGAATACCTTACAAATATTCTCTTCTGTGTTAAAAAAGAAAAGCCACACTTAGTGACCACAACACGTCAGACACTACACATAGGTTCATTTTGATGTCTTTGGAGGATAGGCTATGGATGTGTTTTCTATTTGCATTTTAGAGAAAACCAATGGTTCAGATAAAATAAGCATCTATTTTAAGTCTATACAGTAAACTAATGGCCTTCTCAGTTGAGCTGAGGTCAGCTGGACCCTAGAGTCCATGTTTCTCTCATCTTACCTCATTGTGCGTTTTCTTTTACTGCTGTAATTTTAAATGCTGTTTTCATTGTCTTTTCTTTTTTCAATACAGCCTGATGGCAATTTCCCCTTCTTCCACTTATCCTAGTCCTTGTTCTCCTCACCTCTCCTATCCCCCAGATGCACTCCTCCTTCATTTTCCTTCAGAAAAGAGCAGGCCTCCCAGGGATATCAACTGAACAAGGCAAAACAAGATGCAATAAGACCAGACACAAACCTCATATCAAGCCCAGTAGGAAGAAAAGGGTTCCAAGAGCAGGGGAAGTGTCAGAGACGCCCACCCCACTGCCACTCTTAGGAGTTCCACAAGGATGTTGTGTCCACCATGCAGCCTGTGTCCGAGAACGTACAGAGGGTGTCGGGGATTGACAACACAGAGACTCGTTCAACGATGTAAAGAAAACTTTAAGCAGGCCCCAAAAAGGTTCAAGAAAACTTCCTAAGAAAAGCTCTCTCCAGAAAAGCTTCTGCTCTTTCCTCTACCCTGGCTGGTTCTGCTCTGACACCAGAGGTGGATGTGGGTGGGTCTGAAGGTGCGGTTAGTCTTTGGACAAGGTCGAGGTCAGGGTGGTTTCTGTGGGCAGGCCTTTTCCAGGAACTTATTTCCCCAGGCATTGTATTGTTTTTAGTAAACATGTTTTTAGTAAACATTGTCTTACAGCTGCCTACTCCCAGGCCGAAGGGGAAGTGGGTCTCTGCTCAAGGTCTGGTGTCCCCACAATTCACCCCTTTTTATTTTCAAATGAGGCACTCCTGGTTTAGGTCAAGTAGGGTCACCCTCCTTTGCCCGTCTTCGGGAGACCTTGAACCCCTGTCTTAGGTGGGAGGGGTCTTCCCCACAGGTTGCCCGTCGACGGAGTCACCCCAACCTTAAATCATCTGTAATCAACCTTCATGGCTATCGGGATTGCCATGGGCTAAGCTAAGCAATACTTGGTTACCGATCTCTTGCCTCTGGAACAAGGCACGTTTGAGCTAGGCATAAAGCCAGAATGCCTACTGCCACTGCCACCATTTCCAGGATCCCCATTGACATAGCGCCTCTCTGTCACCATACCCATCACCAGAACTGGGCCATAACATTCTACCAGCCTTCGTCTGTTACAAGGGTAACCTGCACGTGATTTACATTCTGTTACAAGGGTAACCCGCATGTGATTTACATTTACAATTTGATAAAGTTTACAATCGTTCCAAGATCTGCTCAGGAAAGCATTTAGAAAGTGCACTTGCAGCCGGGCGTTGGTGGCGCACGCCTTTAGTCCCAGCACTCGGGAGGCAGAGGCAGGCGGATCTCTGTGAGTTCGAGGCCAGCCTGGTCTACAGAGCGAGTTCCAGGACAGCCTCCAAAGCCACAGAGAAACCCTGTCTCAAAAAAAAAAAAAAAAAAGAAAGTGCACTTGCACAGATACATTAGGTACAATCATTGATGTTACACATGTAGCATTATGAAAAATATGAACAATAGGCTTGTTGCACTATCCACAGAGCACCAATTTGTTCCTGTGGTGATGCAGTTTGTTGATTTAACGCCAGCTGATTTTGCGACTTGAGTCAAAGTCTCCTTTTTGTCGCATTAGGACAAGTTGCAGTTCTCCAGAAAAATACACTGGCCTAGGCACGATTCCAGAAACAGGAACCACCAAGACTGATATTTCAAGTGACCATGTCCTGTTCAAATACTGAAAAGAGGCTTTTGCCACTCATCACAGTCCATACCAATGTCCAAATGTTTTAAATGGGTCCTTTTTTCTCTGTTGGCTTCACGATGAAAACTCATGGGTCCAGAAGGTTGATGCAGCAGGTCTGTTGAGAAAGTGGAAATCTCGAACCAACTGTTTTCTTTCTTTCTTGGGCTCTAGATTCGATGACATCAAGGGTCAGGAACACTGATTTAGGAGATCTCACTCAAACTGGCTTAGGTAGGCTCCCATGGTCTCAGGTCCAGTTTTTCTCTGCTCCATATGCATCTCACTAAATGGTCTGACAGCTGCCGAAGCTTTATTCTTTTCCTGCAAGAAAACACAAACATGCCCTCGACCCCAAATTAGGGTCTTCTCCACTGTCTAGTGCATGGATGTCTCCATTTGACCTGAGCAATGGTTGCTCAAGTTCCATCATGCCAGAATCTGTCTGAAGCTCACTGGCATTCACATTATAACATTTTTAAATGAGGAGTGTATTATTTGATGAGTCATGTGGGGACTGGGGACATTATTCCCCCTTTTTTATTTAAAAATTTTTTTTGAACTGTTGAAGCTGGACCATAACAGTAGAAGGATTTGTCTACCCTCCTTGGTTAACTATCTAGGTAAATTGGGGTCCCTACTTAGATTATTTGTAGATGCCCATTAAAAAGGACATATCCTTTGAATATTTCCCAAAAACTTCTGAAAATCACTCAAAGATTGTAAACTATACTGTGTCCAAATAACTTTTGAAAATTATTTGAAGTCTGTGAGCAGTCTTTCCCAATCTAACCTGTAGAGCTCTCACTAGCTGACAAGGCCTCATTTGCATCTTAAATTTTTCTGTTAAAACATTAACAGACTGGCTGGATGTTCCTTTTGGCTATATTTAAAGCAATCTAGGTAGCTTCTTAACTATTTTTGAAGGGATTTAAGTATCCTTTTAATCATATAAGCAGTTCACACCCACGCATTCACAATCACATTTCATACATACCAGTGTGGCCACACCATACATTTAGAACATGTATCTTTCGGTCATCCTTTTTTTTCTAAGTCATGATTAGTCTGTTGAAATGAAACTCCCTTATTTGAAATTTATGTAAAAGAACAACTCCAGCCAATCCTTGAACTAAAAAGGGCAAAAAGTCCTGTATGTTCTTTATCATTCCTCCAATTTGAGCTACAGTCATGGGGTACAGCTGTACCTACTCGTTGTAACTCTGTAGATGCAAGGTGGAGAGGCCAGGCTTTTGGCCAAAAGTTTTTAGAGATGACTCACAAAATAGAATTTAAATGTAAACAAACTTTTTTATTCCATATACCTTCGTCCTTTCCTTTTTCTTTACTTAATACCAGTACCTCTTTACTGTTACCAAATTTTTTTTTTTACACATTTTTTTTTTGAGTCAGGGTTTCTCTGTATTGTTTGAGGCTGTCAGTCCAGCCTGGCCTCCAACTCACAGAGATCTGCCTGCCTCTGCCTCCCAAGTTCTGGGATTAAAGGCATGTGTCACCACCGCCCAGCTTGTTACCAATTTTTTTTTTCGAGACAGGGTTTCTCTGTACTATTTGGAGGCTATCCTGGAACTTGCTCTGTAGACCAGGCTGGCCTTGAACTCAAGAGATCTGCCTGCCTGTGTCTCCCGAGTACTGGGATTAAAGGCGTGTGCCGCCAACGCCCGGCTATTCACCCATTTTCAATCCAGCTTTCAACCCAGGATGTTCCCTCATAAAGGCGTGTTGGGATTAAAGGCGTATGCCGCTGGCAATCTCTTGGGTTCCCCTCTTTCCTGGCCTTGGTATCAGGCTTAGGAGGGGGAAACTCAGAATGTCTAGTTTCTGACTTTTTAATCTCATTGGCAGCAGCCACTCCCAATGTATTATTGGTGTTATAAAAATTGATGAACAGGGAGCTGGAATGACTAACTGGCATCAACATGGGGGGGCAATCCTCACCAACGCCCATATTTCCCTTACCTGAGTGTTCAGCAATGGTTGGATCATCTTTATCATGGTGAGCATTCCTAGTATCCGGAGTAGTATTGGGGTCGACATGACTGATGCACCGTTCAGGGACCCAAATGGGCTTCTCACTTCCTGGAGGGAAAACACAAACAGCCCCTCGGACCCTAGCTAGTAGGGGAGTGGGTGGCTGCCATTTTCCTGTAATCAAATCCTTCCATCTGACCCATCCCAAGGACTGGGAGGGTTTGTTCCAATGTCTCTCCATAGCAGACAAATTATTACGGTCCATGGTCAAAAAATTTAAAATGTAAAGTATGGTAGATAACTGAATATTGGGGGAGGTAACTTACTCCCCCTTTTTTATTTTCTTAAAATACTGTTTGAGAGTGGCATGGGTGCGTTCCACAATAGCCAGTACCGGGGGGTTGTGAGGAATACCAAAAGAATGGACAATGTGATGTTCCCTGCAAAAGGCAGCAAAGCGATTGTTGGCATAGGCAGGGCCATTGTCCGTTTTTTAGGGCATCGGGAACGCCCGTGTAGGCAAAGGCCTGCAGGCAATGAGAAATAACATCTTTAATCTTCCTGAGTGGAGAGAGGCAAAAGTCAGTTTAGAATACGTATCTACCGAGACATGTATGTATTGTAATTTCCCTGCCTGTGGCAGGTGAGTGACATCCATTTGCCAGAGATGGTTAGCCCTGAGGCCCCGGGTATTTACCCCCTCATTGGGAGAATTATGATAAGGGGCACAATCAGGGCACTGAGAGGTAATCTGTGTAGCTATGGATAAGGGGCACCCAGTGTGAAATTTAATGGAGTGGGCATTTAGATGATACCGCTCATGGAGCTGGTGGGCAAGCTGCTCCTGAGTAAATAAGACCCTAGGGCGGGTCAAGGAGTCAGCAATTTGATTGCCTTGGGCAAGGGGTCCTGGAAGGTTAGTATGTGCACGAATAAATCCCACATAAGCAGATTGGATGCGCTGCCAAATAAGATGTTGGAGCTGAACTAATAAGGAACGAACCTGAGAGGTTGGAAGAACATATGGAGAAGTTTCTAAAGGTCTAACAATGTTGGCAACATAAACACTATCAGTATATAAATTAAAGGGCTCTCCCTCAAACATTTGGAAAGCCATCAAGCAAGCAAACAACTCAGCAGCTTGTGTTGACATCTGCCCTATGGGTACCCTCTTCCGCACCTGAGAAGAAACCACCACTGTGAAACCCTTGGAGGAGCCGTCTGTAAAGACTGAGCGAGCTCCAACTAGAGGGTTCTCCTTTAAAATCTTGGGAAAGATCACAGGGTATTGTTTAAAAAAAGACATCAAGGGGCTATTGGGATAATGGTTATCAAACTGGGCGCCTGTAGATGTAATAAACAGGGTCCACCCATCATGGAAGATCTGTAGATGTTCCACCTCCTCCTTACCATAAGGAAGGATAATTTTATCAGGACTCTTTTCAAAGGTTTGAATGCTAAACTTGTGCGCCTTCCACAACAATTGTAAAATGAGATCATAGTAAGGGGTCACTACCTTCTTAGGGGAGGCTGACAAATGTATCCAATAAATAAGACCAGTCTGCCAAACACGGCAGTGGGCAAAAACCTAGATGAAAGTACAACCAGAACAAGGGGCTGCCCATAATCTATACGCCGATTGCGTATACTTCTTGCTCTATACTTCTTAACAACAATTGTAGGGCTTCCCTGGCCTCTGGGGTAATCTGTCTAGGGGAAGTTGGAGCAGGATCCCCAGGAAGAATATCATAAAGGGCTTTGAGAGCCCCTGTTTTAATAGTAAGAGAAGGGCGAAACCACTGCACCTCTCCCAAAAATCTCTGCCAATCATGAAGTGTTTTTAAATTTGAACAATCGATCTGGAGTCTTTGTGGCCGGAGGCCAGTTTGTTGAATTTGATGACCCAAATAAGTACAAGGGGTCTCTTTTGGATCTTTTCAGGAGCCAAAATAAATCCGCGGGCCTCCAGAAGCTCCTGTAGCTCTGTAAAGGCTATGTAACATTGTCTTTTTTTGGCCGCAGCCAAAAGTATATCATCCATGTAGTGGATAATGTAAAGATCAGGGAACTTACATCTGAGGGGATCTAAACAGGCAGCTACATAAATCTGGCATATAGTTGGACTATTAGCCATCCCTTGGGGGAGCACCACCCATTGGAAGTGAAGGGCAGGCTCCCTAAAGTTAATCGCAGGAAGGCTAAATGCAAACCAAGGATTATCTTGAGAATGTAAGGGAATAGAAAAGAAGCAACCCTTCAAATCAATGACAATCAAATGCCAGTCTTTAGGAATGGCCACAGGCACGGGCAAGCCAGGCTGCAGAGCCCCCATAGGCTGCATGGTCGCATTCACGGCCCTCAAGTCTTGTAGTAACCTCCATTTCCCTGAAGATTTTTTATTACAAATATAGGAGTATTCCAAGGGGATGTGGAAGGAACCAAATGAACTGCCTCCAATTGTTCTTGAACTAGCTGGTGAGCCGCCCTTAGTTTCTCCGCTGGTAAGGGCCACTGTTTTACCCATACCAGATCATCTGATAGCCATGTGATGGGTGTGGGGGCTGGCGGCACAACAGTGACCCTCATCAAAAATGACCAAAACCCTTCCTATCCCCTGGGGCCCTGGTCTCCAAAGGGAGGGATGCCACAGGGCAAACCTCTCCCTGTTCTAGTTTACCTAGTTCCCTCCCCGGGCTCCAGCCCCTACCTTGCGTCATCTGGGTGCCCCTGCTTTTGGATTTGGGTGCCTGGGTGGTGAGGACCACTCCTATTTCTTGTATGAGGTCCCGTCCCCAGAGGTTAATAGGGAGGCCAGGCAAAACATATGGCTGGAAAAGCCCTGTGTGGCCCTCAGAGTCTTGCCACTTTAGGATTCTGAGGCTTTTTTTGGGGCACAGCCTGTCCTATTCCCTGGAGGGTCACTGTCCCTTCCTCTTTTGGCCAGGTGGGGGGGCCAGAATTTATCTGAGAGGACAGAAAAATCTGACCCAGAATCTAAGACGCCCCTAAAGGACTTGTCTTCTATCCTTAATGTAAGCTGGGGGCGGTTCTCTATAGTGGCTACCCAAAATGCTGCTGGGACGGTACTTCCAAAACCTTGGTTGCCCCTTTTCTCTTTAATTTTTCTAGCCTCACAAGGAGATGTAGGGAGGAGGAGTAACTGAGCAATCTGTTCTCCTGCAGGGATAGCAACAACCCCACTGCCCACTGATGTCATTATTTTAATCTCTCCCTTACTATCCTGGTCTATAACACCGCGGTGTACCTGGATGCCTCGAAGAATAGTACTGGACTGTCCCAAGAGTAGTCCGACCGTGCCTGGGGGCAATGGCCCATGCACCCCAGTAGGGAGAGCCTGGATCCCCATTTCTGGTGTTAGGATTGCCCAGACAGTGGGACCGGGGTCCAATCCTGCACTCCCTGAGGTGGCTCTAAGGAGGTCTGAGATATGAAGGGGTTGCTCTGGGGGAGAAAATGAATCCTGCCACTGCCCGGAGTAGGGGTCATTGCCCCGTACACATTGGTTTTGGGGCCCTGGGGCGGGGCCCTCCTCCCATTTCCCTGATTATTATTAGCAGGAAGGAAATTTCCCTCCCGGTCAGTTTTAGAGTAGCAGTCATTGGCCCAATGATATCCCCTTCGGCAACGGGAGCATAAACCAGGTCTCTTGAGACCCGTAGTACTATTTTGAGGGCACTCTCTACGGAAGTGTCCCTCCCTACCGCAGCTGAAACATGTTTTTCTCCCTCCCAGAGTAGGTCTTTCTTTCCCCACTTGGGGCCGAATAGCAGCAGCTAACACTTGGCCCTGGATGAAGTTCCCATCAATGTCCCAACAGATCTGGATGTAGTCATTTAGACTTTTATTGCGATAGAGGCGAAGGGCTTCCTTACAATATTTATTTGCATTTTTAAATGCCATCTGCTTGATGACTGGCATCGCAGGCCCAATGCCCCCAAATATTCTTTCTGCTACCTGACTGAGACGGTCTACGAAGTCTTGAAAAGGTTCGGAGTGTCCTTGAAGGACTTTGGACAGGTGATCCCCTCCTTCCTTGGAAGGCAATGCTTTCCAAGCCCCTTGGGCCGCTGCTGCCACTTGGGCATAGACTGCAATGTCATATTGCATTTGTTGCTGAATGGTGGCGTATTGACCACTCCCGGTAAGCATCTCCACATTTCTCTGGGGCTGTCCGGCCTGTGCATTTCTTTGGGCTGTCTGGCTGTATCTTTCCTGAAACTCACCTCTCCAAATCAAATAATCTCCCCCCGACAGAGCTGCTCTGCAAAGCTGCTGCCAATCACCAGGTGTCAAATTAAGAGGCACAAAAGATTCCATTAAGGAAAGTGTAAAGGGAGCCTGTGCTCCATAATTTAAAGTTGCCTCTTTAAGTTGTTTCATATCCTTAAAATTTAAAGGGTTATGACGCCGAATGACCTGTCCAGAATTTTTCGGGTCTGGAACTTCCATTACTGGGGCCACCACCGGGCAGCATTGGACCCCTCCTCTGGGTCTTCCCTCCAGGTCCGAGAAGGACTGGGTTATCTCATAGGAGGAGTCCCTTTTTTCAGAGTATGGAGAAGGGTTTCTCTCTCTGTCCTGTCTTTCCTTAATTTGAATCTTTTTTTAGTTCTTTTTTAAGGTCCGTGATTTCAGCAAGTAACCGTTCCTTTTCAGACTGTGACGAGTCTGAGTCTGAGCTACTTCCATTTCCTAGGTCTGATAGAGAAGGATATAACCGATTCTGACCGGAGTCCTTCTGTTTGGGTCGCGCCCGGAGATCTCTACCTGTTTTTTTGTTGTTACTAAGAGACTCCTCCTCATCCTCACTAACAATGGAGCCTCTAGTTTCAGTCAGGGTCCCTTCAGATGATTCATCATCACTCTCTGCCCCTGAACTCAAGGAGGCTTGAGTCTCAGTCTCTTGTAACTCTAAAAAAGCCTCTTTTGTGTCCTGAACTACCTGGCGGTGATGAACCTTATCTGTCAAAAGTGCTCCCCTCACTAATCTCCATAAGGAGAATGTCGTAGGGGGCAAGGACTCAGATCCCTCTTTTCGTAAAAGACTATGAAGATCACAGCGAACCTCCTTCCAATCTGGAATATTTAAGCTTCCCCCCAGTAATGAACCATGGACTGGCTCATTTGATCGATTTTAGAAAGCCTTCTAGGGTTTTAGACTTGACTGCAGTCCCATGTCCTTTAAGTAACTTTTTAAATTGATACTGTAATGATTCTAGCTTCCCGGAACTATTCCCCATAGTTTCTTAACCCTGTCCACTTACCTCACTTTCACAATCTCGGTAGGACCTCCAATTGTCACGTCCGCCATGCAGCCTGTGTGGGAGAACGTGTGGAGGGTGTTGGGGATTGACAACACAGAGACTCGTTCAACGATGTAAAGAAAACTTTAAGCAGGCCCCAAAAATGTTCAAGAAAACTTCCTAAGAAAGGCTCCCACCAGAGAAGCTTCTGCTCTTTCCTCTACCCTGGCTGGTTCTGCTCTGACACCAGAGGTGGATGTGGGTGGGTCTGAAGGTGCAGTTAGTCTTTGGACAAGGTCAAGGTCAGGGCGGTTTCTGTGGGCAGGCCTTTTCCAGGAACTTATTTCCCCAGGCATTGTATTGTTTTTAGTAAACATGTTTTTAGTAAACATTGTCTTACAGCTGCCTACTCCCAGGCCAAAGGGGAAGTGGGTCTCTGCCCAAGGTCTGGTATCCCCACACAAGGACACCACGTTAGCAAACATAACATCTGTGCAGAGGATGTAGCATAGACCTATGTAGGTTCTGTGATTGCTGCTTCAATCTCTGTGAGCCCCTATGACTCCTGCTTAGTTGACATCCATAAACTGTGTTCTCCTGGTCTCATAAGCCCCTCTGACTCTTACAATTCTCCCCTTACTCCATCCCCCTGCTTCTGAGGGGTTCCCCAAGTTCCAAGGAGAAGAACCTTATGGAGAGCTCCAACTTGGGTTCTTTCTCTGCCTAATGTTTGGCTATGAGTCTCTGCATCTGCTCCCACCAACTGCCAGAGGAAGCCTCTCTCATGAAGATTGGGCTAGGCACCAATCTATGAGTGTAGCAGAATGTCATTAGGATTCATTTTATTGATTTTTTTTCTATTTTAGATCTCTGGGCTATCTAGCCTCTGGTTTGTGGTCATCCAGGAAGTGTCAGGCAGGGGAACCCTCTTGTGTCATGGGCCTCAAATTCAATCAGCCATTGGTTGGCCACTCCCACAATTTCTGCACCTCTTTTGCCTCCGCACATCTTGCAGGCAGGATAGATTGTAAGTGGAAGGTTTTGTCACTGGGTTGGTGTAGTTGGAGTTTCTCTCCTGCCTGGTCCCACAGCCATTTTGCCCCAGATAAACCCACAGAGACTTACATCAATTATAAACTGTTTGGTCAATGGCTCAGGCTTCTTACTGGCGAGCTCTCCCTTAATTATTAACCCATTTCTATTAAACTATGTATTGCCAAGAGGCTGTGACTTACCCATAATGCTTCAGCATGTTACTCTTTCAGCTGCTACATGGTGTCTCTCTCCAGGCTCCCCTCTCTCTCCTCAGAATTTTCCTCATCTCATAGCCCCACCTATACTTACTGCCTGGCTACTGGCCAGTCAGTGTTTTATTCATCAACCAGTAAGAGAAACATATACAGAAGGACATCCCCCATCAGGTTTGTGTCTCAGTTCCACCACTGGAGTCTTGCTTGGTTACAGAGGATGGCTGACTCAGGCTCCTTATTCTTCAATACTAGAAGTTGTCACTAGGGTCATCCTCATAGATTCCAGGGAGTTTCTACTTCATCCCCCAAAGGCCTTCCGATTCTAGTCTCTCCCTCTAGAATGTTCCCACCTGCCCCCAGTCCACTCCCAAAAGTCCATCCTATTTCCCCTTCCCAAGAGATCCATGTGCCCCCTTTAGAACCCTCCTTGTTATTTATCCTTTCTGAATCTGTGGATTGTAGCATGATTATCATTTACTTAACAGTCAATGTTCATTTATAAGTGCGTACATACCATGTTTATCTTTCTGGGTCTCAGTTACCTCATTCAGGATGATTTTCTAGTTCCGTGCATTTGCCCACAAATTTCATGTCATTTTTTAATAATACAACATTGTATAAATGTAATTAATACCATTTATATCATATTTTCTTTATCCAGTTTTTGGTTAAGGTACATCTGGGTTCTTTGCAGTTTCTGGCTATTATGAATAAAGCTGCTATGAACATAGTTGAGCAAGTGTCTTTGTGGTAGGATAGAGTATTCTTTGGGTACATACCTAAGAGTGGTATGTCTTGAGTTAAGTTGATTCCCAGTTTTCTGAGGAATCACCATATTGATTTCCAAAGTGGCTGTACAAGTTTGCACTCCCACCAGCAATGGAGGAGTGTTCCCCTCGAATCACATCTCAGCCAGCATGAACTGTCATATGTGTTTGCTCTTAGCCATCAGGATAGGGATAAGATGGAATCTCAAAGTCATTTTGATGTGTATTTCTCTGATGGTTAAGGGCATTGAACATTTCTTTAAGTGTTTCTTAGC
Organism: Mesocricetus auratus; assembly: GCF_017639785.1. Classification (NCBI taxonomy): domain Eukaryota; kingdom Metazoa; phylum Chordata; class Mammalia; order Rodentia; family Cricetidae; genus Mesocricetus; species Mesocricetus auratus. Next base: position 4,897,840 of record NW_024429199.1, read on the forward strand.
CATTTGAGTTTCCCCTATTGAGAATTCTTTGTCTAGATCTGTATCCCATTTTAAAATTGGATTATTTGTTTTCTTGATTAAGTTTCTTAAGTTCTTCAAGTATTTTGGATATTAGCCCTGTGTCAAATGTGGGATTGGTAAAGATATTTTCCCATTCTGTAGGCTGATGTTTTTTCCTACTGACATTGTCCTTTGCCTTATAGAAACTTTTCAGTTTCAAGGGATCCCAATTTATTTCAAACTTAAGTTTTCAGGGTACTTTGTAGAAAAATCTGAAAAAGAAATCTTACTCTAGAATATTACAGAATGACAACTATTTGAGTCAGGGTTCTCTAGAGGAATAGAAAGGATACACACACACACACACACACACACACACACACACTACAGAGGCTAACAGGCTTTGGTCTGGCTATGCCAACAATGGCTGTCTTCCAATGGAAATACAAAGAATTCAATAGTTGTTCAGTTTCGGTGGCTGGATGTCTTCAGCATATGTTGGTGTCTTAGTTAGGGTTTACTATTGCTGTGAAGAGACACCATGACCATGGCAACTCTTATAAAGAAAACATTTATTTGATGGTGGCTCAGTTACAGTTTCAGTCCATTATGATCAAAGGGGAGCATGACATCCTGCAAGCAGACGTGGTGCTAGAGCTGAGAGTGCTATGTCTTGCAGGCAACAGGAAGTTGACTGTCACACTGAGTGAAGCTTGAGAAAAAATACCTCCAAGCCACCCCTACAATGACATATTTCCTCCAACAAGGCTACACCCACTCCAACAAGGCCATACCTCCTAATACCGGCACTCCCTTTGGTGGGTATTTTCTTTCAAACCACCACTATTGGGATCCTAAAGAAGCAGGCTCTAATGCAAGAGGAAGAATGCCTCAGCAGCAGGATATGTGATCTTGTCAGTGAGAATGAGGACAAGAAGATAAAAAGCAAAAGCTGCTTCCTTCCTTGCTCTTTACATAGGCTTCTACCTGAAGGTGTGGCCCAGATTTAGGGTGGCTCTTCCCACATCAAAGGATCCAATCAAGAAAAACTCCTCACAGGCTTGCCCAACTGCTTGGGATTTAGTTAATTCCAGATGCAGCCAACTTGATAACCAAGAATAGCCATTATATATAATAAATCCTGATTATGGTTCCTCTCCCTCTACTCCTCCCAGTTTCTCTCCACCTCCCATTACATCTGGATCCATTCTCTTCTTATCTCTTATTAAAAAACAAGATGCTAGCTTGATGGTGGGCAGTGGGTTATACATGCTTTTAATCCCAGCACTGGCGAGGCAGTGGTAGGTGGATCTCTTGAGTTTGAGTCCAGTCTGTTCTACAGAATGAATTCGAGGACAGGCACAGCTACACAGAAACTCTATCTTGAAAAACCAAACCAAACCAACCAACCAACCAACCAACCAACCAACCAAACAAGCAAAAAAGATTCTAAAGGAACATAATATAGTATAAGATAAAACAAAAACTAATATATCAGAACAGACAAAAGGAAAAGAACCTAAGAAAAGGCAATGAAGCAGGTATAGACGCAGAGACCCACTCATTCACACACTCAGCAATTTCATTAAAAACACTAAATTGGAAGCCATAATATATGCTCAAAGTACCTATAGGGTAAAAAGAGAGATATGTAATTCTTAACACCTATGCATCAAACACAATGACACCCATAAAGTTAACACTACTACAGCTTAAATCATTTACTGATATGCACACATTGATAGCAGGAGTCTTAAATGTTGGGGCCTAGTCCCCACAGTGTCTCTGAGTTGTTTGTCAGCTGATAGCCACAGGTGCATCCTGTTTTCTAGTCCTGGCTTACTGCCCCAACATTGCCCCACTGACATCATCATCTAGCAGGAGGAAAACACACTCTCTTCCACCTGGGGTTTTTCTTCTGTGTTGTAAGACTATATATAAGACTGCTCCCTCCTACAAGAGAGAGACCTTTTAGCACTTGCAAAATAAAGACACTTTTCTTAGTACAAACAGCTGGACATCTGGTCTTTCTTTTCCCGATACCTCAGAGTTGCTTGTGGTGCAGGCGCCTGCACTAAATACCAGAATTCCCTCACAGGCAGGTCATCTAGACAAAAATAAGACAGACAAATGCTGGAGCTTATTGAAGTGATAAAACAAATGGGCCTAATTGATATTTACTGAAACACAACTACTGAACATTTTACCGAAACACAACATACATTCTTCTCAGTACCTCATGGAACTTTCTATCAAATTGACCACATACTCAGACACAAAGCATGTCTCAACTGATAGAAGAAAATTGAAAAAACACTTCATCCTATCTGACTACCATGGATTAAAGCCAGAGATCAACAACAACAGAACCGAGTGAAATATCTTTATCCCCAATTTCAAGTTATATCACAGAGCTATAGCAATAAAACAGCATTAGCACGGAAACAGACACCACAATAAATGTAATCTAATAGAAGACCCAAACGTAAATCCAAACACCTGTGAACACCTGATTTTTGATAAAGAATCCAGGAATATACACTAGAATAGAAGACAGTATTTTCGACAAATGGTGCTGGTCAAAACTGAGTGCAGGTAGAAGAATTGAAGTAGATCTATACTTATCACACTGAGAAAAACTCAATTCCAATTCCAATCAAAGACCTCAACGTAAAACCAAATGTACTGTACTTGACAGAAGAGAAAGTCAGAACTTGAACTCATTGGCACAGGAAAAGACTTTCTAAACACAACACTGTTAGTGCAAGCACTAAGATCAACAATTAATAAAAGGGACCACGTGAAACTGAAAATCTTCTCTATGATAAAGGACACCATCAATCAGACAAACTGGCAGCCTACAAAATGGGAAAATATTTTTGCCAACTATATATTCAGTAGAAGGCTAATATCCAAAATATATAAAGAACTCAAGAAACTAGATATCAAGAAGGCAAATCATGCAATCAAAAGTGGGGATTATAAGTAAACAGGGAATTCTCAAAAGAAGAAACTTAAATGGCTGAGAAGCACTTAAAGTAATGTTTAACATTGGGCTGGATAGTTTTGTGTCAACTTGACACAAGCTAAAGTTATCTAAGAGGAGAAAAACCTCAAATAAGAAAATGTCTCCATAAGACTGAGCTGTAAACAGGCCTGTAAGGCATTTTCTTAATTGGTGAATGATAGGGGAGGACCCAGTCAACTGTGGGTGGTGCCATCCCTGGGCTAGTGATCTTGAGTTCTATAAGAAAGCTAGCTGAGCAAGCCGTGGGGAGCAAGCAGCACCCTCCATGTCTCTGCGTCAACTTCTGTCTCTAGATTCCTTCCCTGTGTGAGTTCCTTGCCCTCACTGCTTTTGATGAAAAACTGTTATCTGGAACTGTGAGTAGTCATGATATTTCATTACAGCAATAGTAATCCTAACTAAGACAAAACATCCTTAGTCATCAGAGACTTTGAGATTTCATCTTATATCCATTAGAATGGTTAAAAATAAAGTGCCACCTCATGCTCATATCCTCAGTGAAGTAACCCAGATTCAGAATGACATTCCTTTATATGTGGATATTCTCTGCTAAGTCAATGACAATCAAGTTACCATCTGTAGCACCACAGAAGCTAGGTATAGAGCAAGGAACTGGGGAGGTACATATAGGTCTTACTAGGAAAGGGAAATAGAATAGTTATGAATGGATGGGGGCTGTATAACAGGAATGGAAAGATCTAGTGGGGTTGGGGAGGGAGAGGAGAATGAGGAATGGAATATGGGGAGAGACAACTAATAATTAAAGGCCACTAAAAGGCAAATATGAAAACCTAATTCAGTATAACCTTCATAAATTATACACATTTATGAAGAGAGTCTAAATGAAATTGTCAAATAGTGGGGTCGATAGAGCCCCAACTGGCCATCTCTTGTTACCAAGTGAGGCTTCCACTACTGGGATTGGGTTACATCTAATTGAGTTGTTGGCCAAATGGATCCCATGGGAACCCACAAACAACCCAGGCTGTTGCCAAGACTCTAGGTTGTTCTCCACAAACTGACCACACTGACACAACTTGTTGGATACAGAGAAGTCAATTGGTTCCTCTCTACAGCCTTCACTCCTAACTGCTAACATCTTTGGTATATATAGGAACTCTTCATGCTACAAAAGGAGAATGAAAACATGAACCCAATGACAAACACTTTGATTACAATGGCCTCCTGACTGCAAAACACTCTAATTCAATGGTGGCACAGAGCTTGTGGGAATAGCCAACCAATATCTGATCTGATTTAAGTCTGCTCCATGACATGGAACCCATAGACAACACTATTTGGGTGACCCAAGAACCTGATACCTATAAATCAGGGACCTAGGGTGAAACCAAATGCTACTGCTCTTTAAAAAAGCAATGCAACAACTCCTAATGATATTCTACTATACTCATAGATCAGTGCCTTGCTCAGCCATCATCAGAGAAGCCTCCTACAGCAGATCCACAGACAGACTTATGCAGAGAATGAGAATTCTTGGAATACTCTGCCTTAAATCTTCATTTAATCCCTCTTCCTAGCGTTCATACAAACCTGAGGAAGAGGAGAACCAGAGGGGACAGAGGACACCAAGTCAATGTTTTCCCCTCCCATCCCCTAAACCAACATGATTGCTACACATTTGAACTCACAGAGCCTTAGGCAGTGTACACAGGTCCACACCAGATGAGGTGCTAGAGAGGCAGAAAGGAGAAGTGGCCACAAGCCACCATGCCTAACCTAGAAGCTTTCTCCAACTGATAGACACTTGCAAATGAAATTTTAGTTTTCTCCAAGAAGTCTCTCCACTGAGAAATCAGGTTATTTTATTTTAATAGGTCTGCCATTGTATGTTACTTGGTCTTTTTCCCTTGAAAGTTTTAATATTCTTTCTTTGCTCTGCATGAGCTAAAGGCAGTTTGTTTCTGGTCTAGGCTCTTTGTTCTGTATGCTTCTTCTATCTTGATGCTTGATGGGCATCTCTTTCTTTAGATTAGGGGAATTTTCTTCTATGATTTTGCTGAAAACACTTTCTGTACCTTTCGCCTGGGTTTCTCCTTAGATTTGTTTTCATAGTGTCCCAGATTTCTTAGATGTTTTCTGCCTGTTTTTTCCCTCTTAGATTTAACATTTTCAGTGCCTGAGATTCTTTATTCCATTTCTTGGATTCAGCTGTTTAGGCTTGCCTCTGAGGTTCCTGTTCACGTTCCTAAATATGTCATTTCCAGCTTTTCCTCAATTTGGGTTTTCTTTATTGAATCTATTTCTACTTTTAGGTCTTGAACAGTTTTATTCTTTTCCTTCCACTGTTTGTGTTTTTATAGATTTCTTTAAGGGGTTTATTCATTTCCTCTTTAAGCACCTCCATCATATCCATAAAGGCTATTTTAAGGCCTTTGTCTTGTGCTTCAGTTATGTTGCAATAATCAGGGCCTGCTGTGGTAGGGTTGCTGGCCACTAGTGGAGACATACTGCCCTGACTGTTGTTGATTGTGTTTTTATGCTGATGTCTAGGCGGCAGCGTTTAGGAAGATTTTAATTCTAGGAGCTGATACCTGATCTTGTCTTTGTTGGATGTTTTGTTTCTTGGTTCTGTTGCCCTCTCTGGCTCCTAGCAGGGTGTGATGGCTGATTGTTGCTTGGTAGGTGGCAGGGAATGCTTCTGGTATCCTGCTACGCTTGGCCACTAGGTATTCCAGGTGAAATGGTGTTTCTATATATCGGGTGTTGACACTTAGAAATAGTCTAGGAGGGTGGCTGAGAAGGGCCACAGGAGGGTGGAAAGCAGACTGTTGTATCAGGATCCATTTAGCCCCATGGGAATGAGGGCAGAGAATAAGGAGAGGCCACTGCTGCAGAGCTGGGGAAGAGAGTGGGAGACTGGATATGGAGGAGAGGAGAGCTTGACCAGCTGAATCTAGCTTTCTTTGAGACTTGGCTTTGGTGAGGGAGACTTGCTGGAGTTGGGGCTGGGAAAACAGGATGTTTAGGGAGGAAGGTTGGTGGAGAACATCCTGACTTACTGGAGGTAGGGGTCAGGGAAAGAGGAGGGGAGGCCTGGAGATAGGGGTGGGGGGAGGAGAGGCCATAGCAGGTGGCCTGCTGCAGAGGTGGGGGTGAGCCTGGAGGACTGACTTGTAGAAGAGGAGGCAGAGGTGAGGATCTGAAGTGGTTCATGCTGCTCATTCCCACCCTTGGGAGGCAGAGACAGACAAATCTCTGTGAGTTTGAGGCCAGTCCTACATAGTACGTTCTAGAACAGCCAAGGCTACATAGGGAGAGTAGGGAATATCCATAAAAGTGTCAGGTGGAGCAGGTAACAGAAAGGGGTCCTTCAGGGCTCATAGTAGTTTTATGTTTTCATAGCAAACCAAACAAAGACACAAATGGGAATCCAGGGCTCACATGCAGCCCCCAAATTAAAAACGAGACAGCTATAAACAGATGCTACTGGTGCGGTCTCCTCACCCTGGGTCAGAGCTGACCTGTGAGTTGCTACAAGTGAGCTCAGTTACTGACTGGTCCAGTGCGTAGGCTTTTTTGCAAGCTTGAATTTGTTTGTGTAGAGGGGCTGGCATACATCAAGCAGCACTGCATGTTCTCTGAGTCTCTCATTTTCACGAGGAGCTCTGTGGGAACCTCTGCTGGGAGGCTTTGGTTACCCCTCACCCTTTGTTTGGGCTTTTGTCATCCTAACTTGCTCTTGCTGAAACTGTGATCTCCTGTCTGATTCTAGGAGATGCTTCCTAAAATCCCTGTCCTCATTGATTTGAATCTGTACTTGGTTCTAGCTCTGGATCCAGTGATAACTGGACAACAGCAACCATTGCTTTCATTCCCTGCAATGCAAATTGAAGACACTTGAATCTATCAGCAAAGGTTTTAGAATGAATATTCTGAAGAGTTAACTGGTTACAGCAAGGACATTGGCTACACAGCAGCTCATGGGATAAAAGCACTTGCTCCATGAATATGATGGCTGAACCTTGATCCCCAGACCCCACAGCAAAGGAAGAAAGCCAGCTCCCAAAAGTTGTCCTTTGACCCCCCACATGTTCACCAGGGCACAAATGTGCCTATAACCCTCTTCCTCCATATATGCATAATGATAAAAATAATTACAACAAAATAACAACAATAATAAACTCCAACCAGGAAAGGGAGAGATCTGGTTTTGTTTTCCTTATCTTGAAGAAAATGTATAGCACATGTCTAACGCTCAGGACTACTCTAGAAGGAATGAGTTTTGCCCTTGAAGTATTCACAACGTACTGTTTGTGCTCAGACTAAAGTTCCCAATGCTGATATAGCCTCAATTTTCAGCCCCATCAGGTCCTTCTTTGCACACCATGGCATGTATGTAGAGGTGTTGTAGAGGTCAAAAGACAACTTTGTGGAGTTGTTTTTATTTCCTACCTTTGGATGGGTTCTGTCTTAGTTTCTGCTGATGCAATGAAACACAATGAGCAAAAAGCAAGTTGGAGAGGAAAAGGATATTTGGCTTACACTCTCATATTGCTGTTCATCATCAAAGGAAGTCAAGACAGGAACTCAAACAGGGCAGGAACCTGGAGGCAGGAGCTGATACAGAAGCCGTGGAGGGTGTTGCTTATTGGCTTGCTCCCCATGACTTGCTCAGTCTGCTTTCTAACAGAACTCAAGACCACCATCCCAGAGATGGTACCACCCACAATGGGCTAGGTCCTCGCCAACCAATCACTAATTAATACAATTTCTTATAGCTGGATCTTATGGAGACATTTTCTGAACTACATTTCTCTCCTTTCAGGTAACTCGGGTTTGCATGTCAAGTTGTCATGAAACTAGCCAGCACAGGTTCCAGGATCCAGCAAACAAAGGTCACTAGGCTTGCTAGGCAAATGCCACTGTCCCTGAGCTATCTTGACATTCTTCTGTGAAGTCCTTTGAAGACTAAGAAGTATTTATTGTTTGACTTCTCTTTTATCACAGAAGATATGAGAAAACCTTTATCAATAGTCATAGCTGTTGTTTTGATACTCATATTTCATAATGTGCTAAGAACTTACAAGTGCTTTTTTGAGGGAACCTTGTAAAATAATGTTATTGTTTCCACTTTGAAAACAAGAGTCTGTGAAAGGCTTCCTATTTGTAAGACCCCTGTCTCCAGTCGAATAAAAATTTCAAAAACTACAACCTAATTAGCTCAGTTACTTCAGATGTTTCCCTAGATCTCTCTGGGTGGCTTTGAAGATCCTCAAATATGCTCACTTTTAAACGCTTAGGGATAGGATCCACATAATCAATTTTTAAGAAGGGAAACCCAAAAGTCATCACTTTTGAGGGAGAGCCAGCAAGATGGAAGAGCAAGATTAGTTCTCATGCTCGCCTTCCCACAGTGCTCCTCTTCCTTTACTTAGCATTTTCTTCTCTGGCAATCAGAAAGGGGACTTTCATGATCCTACATCTTTCGACTCTAGGATGCTTTTTTTTAATCTAACAAAGTGCATTCCTGTCACTAGCCAGGAAAGCCTTCACTTTGTCAGAGCTGTCAAAAGCGGCCACACTCTTGATTGCAGTGGAGGAAACTTCTTTGTGAAGCCACAGCACAAGCACTATTTCGAATTCAAAGTATCCCCCTCCATTTTCTTGGTGGGAAGTGTAGCAGTTAGCGTACATTTCTTGGTTTCTGATGTTTTGCTGCAAGGATCTGATTTAGATGCTCATTTCCTTGCACACCAGGAGCAGTGTTTATAGGTCAAGCTCTCACACTGTGAAGTATTTGAACTCTCTAGGAAATATCCTGGGCATGTGATTTAACTCCTGGCAGTGCTAGGCTTACAATAGGAACAATGGAAAATGGGGAACAGGAAGAAGGGACTTGATCAGAAATCAGTACAAGAAGCTCGGTGTCGTTCTGACCCGATGGCTTGTACAGTCAATCAATCTGAACTTGACTGTGAATCCTGCTATTGCTTTTGCACAGCGAGCTGGAATCCTGGGTCTATCCCTTCCCTTACTGCAGTATGTGAAAGAGTAAGCATCATGCATAAACTTGGTACACTGGGAGACTTGAAGCAATTGGCCTCTAGCCTCAGATGAGTTCCTTGGACTGCTTGTCAATGCTTTGACTTGTTCCGTGTGTTTGAACCCTCTAATTTCCTCAAAGATTTTTACACATTTGCCATGCATCCTGAGCCCTCTTCAGTGTGCTCTCCGGTCTCAGCAGATGACCTTGCTGTTTCCTTACTGAAGACAAACCCTCTGCCCTACTTTCTCCTCCCTGCTCACATCCACATTGGTCCCCTGACCCCCTGTCATGACATGTCTGAGAACGAGTCTGTTCTTTGATCTAGTCGGTCATCTAGGCCACTGGCCTAGGTTTCTCTCTTCCAGAGTGCTCTGAATTTGGACATCTCATTTGGGCAGGGAAGTTCCTGTAGAATTGTAATCAAGGGAATTTCTGTTGACATTTCCCTCTCAATCCACCAAGTTTTCTATTTCTAAGAGTTCAAAATGTCCAAGGGGTGGGCTACATCTCTAACTCTGCTTTCTCTCCTCAAGTAAGTACCTGACTTTTGCCTTCTCCCCCCATTCTCCAAGTGTTTTCACCAACACACCTAACATAGTCTAAGAGAAAATTGAACATTTTTTTGCCTGTATTTCCCCGGTCTGTGCTTGTACCTGGTGAAACTGACCAGTATCTCTTCCCAGGAACATGGTGTATTACCGCATTATCTCTAATACTGTGTCCTGATTCTTCCCAGCACTTTGTGCACCTCTTTCCTTTGAAGAGTTTGTTGAAGGCAGGATTGAGTGGGGCATTTCTTTCTCTGTCAGCTGGTTTCTCTGTGGTCATTCTGACTTTACTGACTCCATAGACTTTCGAATGATACTGCTTTCAGTTAAAAAGAAAAAATATGCAGGAGAGAACAAATCCTTTATTTTTACTGTCTCAGAAGCAAATATCATAAAATGGCTACTGAAAAGGCCATGAGTATTAATTAGTCTTTTCCCAGCAGTTCAAGTCCATAGTTTTCAATTTTAAGTTACCTGTGTTCCTGGACATCCACATTTTTCACTTTTTTTTTAAGGTTTATTTTTATTCCTCTGTGCGTGTGTATGTGTGTGTGTGCGTGTGTGTGTGTGTGTGTGTGTGTGTGTGTGAGAGAGAGAGAGAGAGAGAGAGAGAGAGAGACAGAGAGACAGAGAGACAGAGAGAGAGAGAGAGAGGGGTGGGGGAGAGGCCAGGGGAGCATGTTGAATTCCCAGGAGATGGAGTTCCAGGCAGTTGTGCTACCTGACATGGGAGCTGTGAGCAGAACTCAGGTCTTCCGGAGAGCGGCAAGCAGTAAGTGAGAGTGATGCATCATCTTCCATGCCCATGGACATGTGTTTGTGTAGGACTTTCTGCTAGGCAATTCCAATAAACATTGACTACTGAACTTGGCAAATGGCTCCCTAGCTATAGGTGCTGTGAACATCCAGGCTCCCTTATGATGACAAGATGTCCCAGGTGTTCCAGGTTTAGCACCCTATGTGCCCCAATCGGGAGAAATTTTTGGTCACAGGTAAACCAAGACAGCTGGCCATCACAGGTTTGGCTAAATCTACTTTACGCTTTCACCTCATATGTCCCTAAGGAGAAACAGTAGCAGTGATTTTGTGTTGCAAGGAGCCCAGCCTTATTTATTCGTGTTCTTCATTCCTTCAAAATGTGAAGATAAATAACAAAAGGAAAATGTTTTCTAATAAAACAGGATCAAATTGGGCTTCCCTGTTGAGCATTACATATCTGGGCAGATTTTGTGTCCACCAAGATAGCCTCATCCTCTCTGAATTTGGATTTATGACTGAAGATGCCAGACATGTTTGCATCTGGCAATATATGATAATTTCAATATGTACTTCCAACTCTTGGCCTCTGTGGGAAGATGGTTCTCGTTTTAGTTTAATGAAGCTTCCTTCCTTCCTTCCTTCCTTCCTTCCTTCCTTCCTTCCTTTCTTTCCTTCTTTTTTTCTTCCCTTCTTTCTGTTTTAGAGACAAAATCTTATAATGTTGTCTATATTGGCCTTGAAGTCATAACTCTCTGGCCTCAAAGTCCCTAGTATTAGAATTAGAGGCAAGTGACACCATGCATAGCCTAAGAGAGGTACATCACTTACTCCTCTTGTGGGGACGAAATGGAAAACGGCACTGGTTTCCAGGACATTCCACAGGGAGCCACAGTGAAAATGGGCAATCAGTGGCTCTGCGATTTGAGGTGGCTGAATGGTTTACTCTGGGCTCCAGACCAAATAAAGCCCCTGGGGAAAGCGTCATTCTCACACCCACGCTTAAAGCACTCCCTTCAATCTCTCCTTCCTGCCCGGCAGGCCCCAAATGAAATCCTTATACTCCAGGAAGCAGCAGGCCTTTCATTGCTGTCTCTGGGCTACGAGAATCAAAGAGCTAAGTGGATGTTTTCCTCTGAGAACTGGCACTCACGGGAGGAAGGAAACGCCTGCTCCAATTCAGGGATGTTTTAATCTCTGGAGACGGGTGAGGCGGGGGCCAAACTGGCCAAGGAATCAGTGGGAAAGTCATCAGTTTTGTCTCTCCTCCCAGCAAGGAAGGGTTCTTCCTTTAGAGCGCTGCCCACCCTTTTTAGTTTTCTCTTAAAAGGATTTGGATAACGAACAATCACTTTTTAAATTCTAAGTTCAAAAATCTCTCTGTATAGGGAGAAAAGGGAGGTTTTGAGAAAATCTGTAAAAGCTGGCTGAGTCATTTCAAACGCTTGGAAATTTCTAACTTCATGCACGCCCTGTGAATTCCCCATCTGAATTTGATCTAAAGAATCAAAACAAATCAACGAGTCCTTACCCCCTTTCTTTGATATATTTTTTAATATCTTAAAGGGTATACTCTTTTTAAAAAAGTCTTTTAAAGAATTGTCTAGGATCCAAAGATATAAATGAGCAGTAAATGCCACAGTGATCCAGTTTTTAAAACGCAGGCCAAGTTTGAACTGAACTTAATCACGATGCTGCAACCAGGCAAGTGGGGCTTAGAGAGAGAAGAACTGCACCAGTCAACCGACAAAATTTTATCAAGATGGCAGTGTCCTGAAAAACAAATGCAATCATGAGGTGATTGGTGTTCTGACTGAGAAATTGGAGCAACATTGAAGGACAGATAGGATGTACATCTTGCTGCTTCACTTTTCTCTTTCTAGCTATATAAGCCTGTATTTAGAAAGAGAAAGACAAGACACCTCTGTGGAGTGTACTGGTTTATTTTCATTTGCAGGGCACGGTGGCGGCATATACCTTTGCTGCTTCAGTTTGGGTTATGTCAATGTGGCTATGAAGGAAATGCCTCTATGCTTAGGAGGTATGCCCCAAAGCATCCAAGGATGAAATCTCTTGAGCATCTAGCCGGTGTTTTTAAGTGCCTGAGTTTGAAGCCAGGTCCTTAGGACACCTAGCAAAGGCTCTATCATTGAGCTATACCCCTGTATATATACATAAACATGTCTCTGTATCACACACACACACACACACACACACACACACACACACACACACACACACGGGTGGGGGAACCCAATGTCAAACAAACTCTCTGACTGAAACGGTGTTCATATTTGAAAAAAAATCCCTATTGCTTGTTCCAAGTCCAGACATGTTCATGAATTCACTGCCTGCCTTCAGCATCTGTTGCTACTCTGACACATTCTGGAGATTCATTTTTTAAGCTTTGGCTCATGGAGGGAGGAACTTTCTGGTCTAAAGAGGAGTGTCAGAACTGACCTTCCTAGAGATGTCCCTAACAGAAACTCCAAATTCTTTTCTCAATTACATTTTCAATCAATTTCTACATCCACTTCATTATAATTCTAATTTAATTTTCAAGTAGAATGTCCCTTGGAGTTGTATAATAACTTTGTTCCTCCTATTATCCCTCATTTCCATTTCCAGGGTCTCAATTATGTTATGATATGTCCCACAATAATTGCATTGTAAAATGTCATGAACTGTGATAATAGGGAGGCTATTCACAAATTTGAAAGTCTTGATTCATAATTTGAAAGAAAACATTCATGGTTATGTGTGAGTCATAGCATTTTAGTGGGTCAAATAGCCTAGAGTACAGGGCACATTCACTTCAGGGAGTTTTTGAATGTGAGATACAATCAGAGGTTGGGGTATCTTTCTTTAAAAGTACCAAGTGGAATTCTGTAGAAATTTCTGTTTTGAAACTTGAATTCTCAGTTTCAAATTTGACCATTCTGTTCTCTTTGGATCATTTTGAACAGTTGGTGGTCAGCACATAGGTCCACAAAGACTTTTTTTTTAGCAGTTTATTGACAATATAAATAACCTCAAATTCTTACCTCAGTTGTTGGATGCTTTTGAAAACTTCATCTCTCGGTTCACTTTCTGCTCTTTCCATCCGCTTGCACTTGTAGTGTGAACTGTTTTCAAGACACCTTCTAGAACATAAGTCATTCCATTTGGAACCAGAACAAGGCCATGCCAGACCTTGGGTTTTGCAATGTAGGGTTGAAGGAATACAGAATGACCTCTTGGACTTGTATGGGGAATGCAGTTCAGCAACCAGAAGACATGTGTGCAAATTATCGGAGAGTTGTAAGGAAAGAGAGCAGACCTTTCTTTTCCGTTAATGTAGCAGGGCTAGAGACACTTCCCCCTGTTTCAGAACATCACCCTAACTCTTCTTGTATTGTGGTTAGTTGAGTTGTCAGTCACACAGTGAACTTTTTATTTTAGCAGCCATTGAACGCAGTGGTATATGTACAGCCTTGGAAATCACCATTGCACCAAATGGATGATGGGTACATAGACAGTGAATGGGTATCACAGAAGCCCTGTGTCTCTTCAGGGGTTGGGGACCCAGAGGTTCAGTCACTTTGATGAAGACAGTGAAAAGACAGTTCATTATCTACACTTACCACTGCTTTTCTTTTGTAACAAAGAAAAAGCAAACAAACAAAAAGGCAAAAAGCAAAACAAAACAAAAAACTAAAAAACATCTTCATCTCTGCTACCCTGACCTTAAAATTAGCCTCTGTTGGGCGCACACATTTAATCCCAGCACTTGGGAGGCACAGGCAGGCAGATCTCTGTGAGTTCAAGGTCAGCCTGGTCTACAGAGTGACTTCCAGGACACGCTCCAATCCTATACAAAGAAACCATGTCTTAAAAACAACAAACAAACAAACAAACAAACAATTAGTCTCTGTACTTACTAAATTTCTGGTCGAGTGTTGTAGTTTTCTTTCTAATTCCTCTGGCTAGGACTTGTGCTATCCTAGAACATACCCAGTTTTAATGTGGTAGCAGGAGGTCAAAGCCATTAAACGACACACGTCCTGGTAGCCAGTGCAAGTATGTGGTAAAGAAAAGAAACAGAAAACATGCTTATTCTTAGCTAATTAAATGCTAAAGAGATGCCAGCAAATAACGAGCCATGGTGATGGATTCCCCTTCTTCCTTATAATCACTGTAGTGACTAGAGCAGCATCAAAATGAAAGAACTGGCGGCCCTTCGCATGTGCCAGTCCTCACAGCTCTGTAAATGCTTTCTCCCAGTTCACAGATGGGGAGACTGAGTCTGAGAGGGTAAACACGTTGCCCTGGGTCACACAGCTAACGAGAGATTCCAGGAAACTAAACTCAGCATGAAAACTGAACTTGAGCGGTTAACAAAAGAAATATCTGACGTTGATCTCATCAAGGAATTTAGTGACTGTTAATGAGCTTAAAGTGGAAAATTAAACGATACGAGAGGTCTGACCTCAGTCTTTGCCGCCACTGAGTTCAGTACGTGCTTAAGCCACCATTCTCTCAACCCTCCTAGTCTTAGTGAAAACAATACCAGTGTGCCTCAGTGAACTTGGTTTTGCTATCTTTTTAAGGGAATCTAAGGGTTCTAGTTTTCTTCCATTTGCTAATACAAAGTTTAAACTATGTTGTGAGCTTCTCAAATGCAAGTTAGCAAGAGACAGCTATGTTTGGAAAGCATTATTGTTGCATGTGAAATTGTGTATTTTAAAGATTGATCACATAGCCACTCATGTGTTAATTGGTGTGTAATTCATCATAGAAGATCTATTTATTGACTACTTTCCATGTGTTAAGAACTAGGCTAGCTACAAAATAGGATACATAATTTGCAGGTCCTAGTTTTGGAATAAAAAGATGGAACCTTGAAAATGAAGTGTTTTAGAAATGTGACAGCAGAGCAATGACTCAGACACAAAGCCCGTCTGAGCTCTTACAGGTGATTGCAAAGGTCACACATTCGTGGAGTAGTCCTGGGGAGGTGACTAAGATTTAACAGTGAGCAGAAACCAATCTCATCCTCATGGGGCTCATAGTCTGAGAAACATATTGTAAACTGACAGTCACATCAAGTCATTTTATTATTTGGTGTGATAAAGCCACAATGGTAAGGATAATCACGTATTGATGAGTATTCCAAAGGGAGGACTAGGGCACCAGGAGATACTTATTAAAGGAGAGATTCAGCCTTGGGATCGGGGAAAGCTTTCTGAAGAAGTCACATTTTGGTGTTTAATTTGGAAACACTGACAAATCCACTGATGAGTTCAACTAAGGGCCAGGATGTGATGACTTTGACTAATAAAGGACCACAAGTAGACAGGAAGCATGAAGCCACACCTATTAGGCTGTTGCTGCGGAAGCTGAGGGTGACAGTGGTCCAGGAGGTGGGGGATGTTGAGGGCTGTTTGAGATGAGTTCTTGGGAGAGGAAGGAAAAACAGGAGGAAGCTTGGTTTCTGGGTGGATGACACTGGCAGGAAGTTTAAAATAGGGGGCACAGATTTTATTTTACTTCATCTTGTCTTTTCTTGCACCCTTTCAGAAGATGAGTAAGACTTGACTTTTATAAACTCATCTATCTTACCTTCTATCTTACCTTAGTCTTTTGCTGGGGATACAGTCAAGGCGGGAAGAAAACGCTGGCAACAGAACATATGACTATGACAGAGTTAATGCATCTCTGGGGGGACCTGAAACCCTTCACGGAGGATGCAAACCTAAACCACCGACTGACACAAAGCAGTACTTAGATGGCGGTTATTTCTGTTTTATTCTTTACTTTCTTACACAATTCGTTTCTTCTTCTTTTCAGCAATGCCAGGCATGGTCCTGTCCAGGAGCTGAGGTCTGGAGCAGTCTGGTTAGAGGTCTGGAGCAGCCTCCGTCACAGCCGGAAGTGAAGGACAGCAACACGTGAGCCCGGAAGCTGGGCAGTGCTCCTCCTTCCCTAAGCGCCTGCGGATCTGAAGGCTTTAGAGTAAGTCCTTCTTGAGCTGAGCATGGTGACCAGCATCCCCAACATTCAAAGAGCAAAGTCAGACGGGTCTCTGTGAGTTTGAGGCCAGCCTGGTCTACACAGCAAGCTCCAGTCCAGCCAGGGCTACAAAGTGAAACCCTGTTTCAAAAACAACTCCCTTCCCTAAGTCAAGAGTAAGTCATTCATGCAGAAGCTTTGAAGTAGAATTGGCTACTCAAACCTAACAACCCTCACCATTGACATCATTAACTTGTAGAAAGCCAGAGTGGAGCCCACTCAGCCTTTGCAGTTGCGGGATGAGGTCCTGCCCAAGAATGAGGGAAAGAACACAGTGAGATTCCTTCCTCCTCTCCCTGTGCGCTCCTGTTTCTTCTCAGCTACTTCACCTTTTCAGGAACGGAATTCTTCTCATCTGACCAAGGGATCATCTTAAAGTACTATTCTCTCCAGAGTAACTGTTTTTCAAGACTGTTCCTTCCACATTACGATCAAATGTGCCCAGAGCTGTGACATTTTAAGCTCTTAATTCATACAGTTTCTCAGCCTAGCTCCTCACCAAGCAGTAGTATGTACCTTTGCCTCTATACTCAAGACACAGCTTGAAAACAGCTATTACCTTGAAAACCACAAGGGACTATGGTAGTATTGGTAATTTGGTAAGAAACAATGTCATGCATCCCACCAGAATCTCTTCTGGGCTGATCTCCAAGAACTGGTTTCAGACTCAGGCAATAAGCTCCCTGTGATGGTTCAGAATCACACATCTCACCTCTTCTGTGGCATTGTTATTGAGGAGGACTGGCTGGAAGTTAGGTACCAACATTAAAGGAGGAGACACTGAACCGAATGTAATGCTTGCCTTTAAGTAATTCATGCCTGACTGTAGCAGAAGAGAGTCATGCACACGTCCTTTTATAAATAAACAGACCTACACGAATACTTTTCTTTCTTCTACACATATATAATTCAGTCATCTTAATTAGAATTGTATGTTTTGGGATTTGATTAAAAAGAAAACAGCCTCCAGAATGTTTGTCTGTTCTCTGAGATGCCAAGAAAGTAATCACCAATTTTACAAACTGATTTCCCCACAGCAAGGAAACTTCTTGTCTAATTTAATTGTTCAAGTCTTAATCCTATGGCTCTAAATGCATCCACAGGAATCTCTAATTTGCATTCTTTTATAGTACCCATAAAACCTCTCCTAAGCAAACTCATTGACATTCTTACCCAGAAGACCAAGCCTCACAAATAATCAAGTGGGAGCTGCAGTTCTGCAGCCGCACAGTAGATGGCGCCATGCCACACAGATTCCAGGGGTTTTAGTCCTGAGAGGCCCTTGACTGGGAAGGCCGGGGATCTCTGGACGTTCATGCTGGCTTTTCCAGCCCAGAAGAGGTTGTTTTGGGAAACACTTTTCCATATTTAACCGAATCAGTAAACTGGAGCTTTCTGACCGACTATGGCACCGAAGAACGTTAAGCTTATTTAATCTAACCCTGAAGAAAAATTATACTTAAAACCCCTATTTAAAGCTCGACATGCATTCATAGTCACACGCAATACACTGTCCTCTCCATGCATCAGAGTTTATTAATTCAATTAAAACAGTGTCACTCTGGGTAAAGAATGAAAAAGCGTTCTGGACATTTTACGACAAAGTTCTCTACATATATAGGCCTTGGGCTTTGTAGTTCGATTTCTTTTTTTCTTTTAAGCATTGTGGGTAGAATAACTTGGAATGAATATATAGATGACAACTTTTTTTACATATTACTTAGTCTAAAATTTAATAATTTTTAAGGTAGCCTTAACATACTTAAAGTTTTTTTTTCTCAGTAGAGATAGGGACCTGGGATAATATTGTGTAAGATTAATTAGGTCTGTTTAGACAAAGCTATGAAGTCATTTCTAACACAGTGTTTTAGTAAACATTAGTCGAGGAGGCCTGAATCAGCAAAGCAGCAGATATTTATAAAAAGTTAATGTTCCTAGAGTAAGGGGGAAGGGGAGATATTGCCTGAGAATTGTGTGTAGTGATTAATAACACAGATTCAGTAATCTCAGCAGACATGGGCGCCCACACCTTCCCTCCAAGAGTCTGGATTTGTGTCCTCTGACTCGGGGCTCTGCCCTGACCCCTGTTTGCAGCGTGTGTGGCCCGCTGGTTCCTTTCTCGTTGCCACATCACATTTAGTTTTTCACTTGTCTTTGTCCGCTTAGAGGTTAGATCTCTGTCCAATTCCCCAGGCTCCTGGAAGTCCGGCTTTAGCTTTTCCTGGCCTGAATACTGTGCTGGCATCCAAGCCTGGCCTAGTTAGGCTAACCCACTGAGTATTACGGCGAGGATGGCTGTGGAGAGCTTTCTTCTTAGCATGCAGGCTTTCTGATTGCTTACCCGTTCTGTCTAAACTCTCCTTTCTCACTTGACACGGCTGTAATGGGCTACCTCAATCCCTGGCTCCCAGGTATTAATTATATTTATATGCTAACCACCTCTAAATTCCTGGACATCCCAGATTCCTCTCCTGACCTTTGGAACTGTGGATGCCTCAGAGCTACAGAGGCTCTCAAGCTCATTGACACCTCTGTGAAAATCAAATTCCATGATTGTATCTCTGCATTCATCCTCAGAAATCCTATATTCATCCTTATAAAATTCTTAAATGGATTATTATTGCTTTTATTTTAATAAAATATTATTTATATTATAATAGTTATTAATATTATTTTGAGTCAGGGTCTCTCTATGTAGTCCTGGCTTTCCTGGTGCTCACTACATAGGCCAGGCTGGACTTATAGAAATCCTCCAGCCTGTCTCTTTAGTACTGGCACTAATGGCATGTGCTACCAGACCCAGCTTATCTTATTATTTTATGTGCATGAGTGCTTGGAGGTCAGACGAGGACACTGAGTCTTACTGGACTGGAGTTACAGTGGTTGTGAGCTGCTGTATGGGGGCTGGGAATTGAACCCAGATCCTTGGCAAGTGTATTGAGTGCTTTTAACCCAGTCTGCTTATTTGTTTTTGATCCATTTTTCTTTTCCTAAATAATTGATAGGGTCTGTTAAGTGTGGCTTCTAAGAATCTTGGGAAATCTTTGTTTTTTCAGTTTCTCTTGCTGTTAACCTATGGACATCGTCATTGCCTTCTTGGGTTTGTGTGTCAGCTTTCTGGTTTTGTTTGTTTGTTTGTTTTCAGCTTTGTTCTTTTGCTGTCAGTTTTTGAAGCTGCACTTGGATGATGATCTTTGAGTACTCATTTGATTAGAGATTTTTCTTTTTTATTATCAGTTACAGTAAATGGATAAAGAAAAAAACATTCCATGATAAAACCAAATTTAAGCGGTCTCCATAGCCAGGCCTAAAGAAGGTGCTAGAAGGAAAACTTAAACCTTAAGAGGTTAGCCACCAAAGGTGGGCAGGTGACACACCATAACAAAAAGATATAGAAATCAATAAACATTGATCATTAGGAAGGGGAAAGGGAAAAGTTCTCCTGAGCAAACAGGGACATGGGGGGAGGGGAGAGGGAGTTAGGAGAAAGAGAAGGGGAGAAGAGGAGGGGACAGAAGGACATGAGGGAGCAGGAAGATTGAGTGGGGGGAAAATAGAGGAGAACAAGAAAAGAGATACCATAATAGAGGGAGCCATTATAGGTTAAAGAGAAATCTGGCACTAAGGAAATGTCCAGAGATCTACAAGGATGACCCCAACTAATAATCTAAACAATAGTGGAGAGGCTACCTTAAATGCCCTTCCCCTATAATGACTACCTTATATGCCATCTCAGAGCCTTCATCCAGTGGCTGATGGAAGCAAAGGCAGACACCACAGCTAAACACTGAGCCGAACTCTGGAATCCAGTTGCAGAGAGGGAGGAACGATGAGCAAAGGGGTCAAGATCAGGCTGGATATGTGGGGATCACAGACCCTGGCTGGAAACCCACCCCTCCATCAGCCTGGGAGCAGGCAGCTGCGAGATAATGTTTACTGAAAACAATTCAGTGCTATAAAGCTCTTGATAGGGCTCCGATAAGGGCTCGCTCACTGAAACACCATGACTTTGATCCCCCCTACGGCTAGATGCTTCTTCCTGCTCCCTGCTGTTTCTCCCCAATTCTGGTGCCGGAGATTTTAACTACCAGCCAGGAGGGTGAGAAGTCTGGGAGAGCTGTGAGAGGTGTGTGAGAGCTCGGTTGGAGAATTGTGTGTGTATGGATGGCAGAAGTCTTTAAAAAGGGAAGCGTTTTTTCTTGGGGAGTTCTCCTAAGCGGACTTGGGGAGCATAAAGTTTTATTAAAGCAACCGACCGGTCTCTGTGTCATCTATCCCGACTACCTCGCGACATTCTCGGATGTAGGCTGCTCAGCAGGTGCCACAGGATAAACCCACAGAAACAGCTGACCTGAACAAGGGGGAGCTCATGGACCCAGACTGATCGCTGAAAGGCCAGCATGGGACTGATCCAGACCTTCTGAATGTGGTTGTCAGTGAGGAGGCCTCAGCATTCTTTGGGGCCTTGGGCAATAAATCAGCATTTAGCCCTGTCATCCAGATGGACTTTGGGAGCCCATTCCACGTGGAGGGATGCTGTCTTTGCCTGAACACATGGGAGAGGGCCTAGGCCCTGCTCCAAATGATATGACAGACTTTGAAGATCCCCCATGGAAGGCCTCACCCTCCCTGGGGAGCAGAAAAGGGATGGATTGGGGTTTGGTGGGGGTCAAGGGAGGAAGGGAGGGAGAGGGAACAGGAATTAACATGTGAAGCAAGCTTGTTTCCAATTTATATATATAAAAAAGAAAAAACCATTGCTCATTGGTAATTCTCAACATCAATGATCTCAGTTTTCCAATAAGAAGACAGACTAACAAACTGGATTTGAAAACAGGATCCATCCTTCTTCTGCATCCAAGAGACTACCTTAACATCAAGGTTGGAAAAAGGTATTCTAAGCAAATGGACCCAAAAAGCGAACAGGTGTAGCCATTTTAATCTGTGTCAAAATAAACTTCAAATCAAAACTAATCAGAAGAGATTGGGAAGGATACTTCAATTCAAAGGAGAATTCCCCTAAGGGGGCATTATAATTTCAAACATCTATGCACCAAAAACAAGAACACCCAAGTTCATAAAAGAAATATTACTACAGCTAAAAATCACATATTGACCCTCACCCAATCATAGTGGGTGATTTCAAATACCTCACTCTAACAAATAGACAGTCCATTCAGAAAAAGAAACTAAGCAGAAACGTTGATGCTAGCTGAGATAATAAATGAAATGAATATAGCAGGTATTTACAGACCGTTTCATCAAACACAAAAGAATATACCTTTTTAGAAGCCCTGGGAGCCTTCTCCAATATCGACCACATGTTAGGACACAAAGCAAATCTTGACAGAGACAAGGAAGTTGAAATAATTATCTGTATCCTGTCCGGCTACCACAGATGAAGCTTGATGTCAACCACAACAGGAAAAATGAAAAGTTTACAGACTCATGGAAGCTGAACAGCCTACTACAGGATATAAAGTAGAGCAAGACATAAACCAAGAAGGAAATAAAAAACCTATTATAATTGAATGAAAATACAACATACCCAAATCTATAGGTCCCCATTGAAGGCAGTTCTAAAAGACAAGTTCATATCATGGGGTACTTATGAAAAAAATGGAGATATGTCATATTAGCACTTTAATAGTACACCAGGGAAGTCTAGAACAACAAGAAATAGTATAAAGAAGAAACAATCAAACAGAAACAATGACAATAAAGACAACACAAAGAATCAATGAAAAGGGAGTTGTTTCTTTGAGAAAAATCAGTTAAGTGTAACGTGAATTAATAAAAGACCCAGAGACTGATATTGAGATTCAAACTTCCAGTTGAATATCAGAGAAGCAAAGCAGCTGGCCACTAGCTTTTCACCTCCATCTCAGGCTGAATGGGCTGATCCTGTCTCCAGGAACTTTCAACAGACCATAACCGCTCCTCAGCAGGGCTGAAGAATGAATGCCTGATACTGAATCTGCTCTTGTCTTAAATATCTCTCAAGAGTCCTGGGATTGACATAAACTCTGTTACTCTTTTAGACTGATTCAATCTTGTATAAACCTGGGTGGCCTTGAATTTAGAGAGATCCATCTGCTTTTGTCTCCTGAGTCCTGAGATTAAAGGTGCGTGTCACCACTGCCTGATTTCTACAGCTTGTGGGTGACTTTGCTTTCTGAATCCTCAGGCAATCTTTATTAAGTCATATATAATATATCACCACAAATAAGACTGACAAAAACTTAGTTATATGAACTAAAAGGCACACAGAGAAGGTACACATTAATAAAATTATAGATAAAAAGGTGGCATTACAAACTAAGCAATAGTGGAAAGACTACTTTAATTGACCCTCCCTGATAATGAGATTGACGACTACCTTATACGCCATACTAGAACCTTCATCCAGAGACTGATGGAAGCAGAGACAGATACCCACAGCTAAACACTGAACTGAACTTCTGGAACCCAGTGACAGAGAGGGAGGAGTGATGAGCCAAGGAGTCAAGACCATGCTGGTGAAACCCACAGAAAGAGCAGACCTCACAAGGGGGAGCTCCTGGATGGCAAACTGATGGCTGAGAGGCCAGCATGGGATTGATCCAGACTCCCCTGAATGTGGTCTCAGTGAGGAGGCCTCCACAATCTCTGGGGCCTCCGGACATTGCCTTGTTGAACAGGGTTGTTTTGGCTATCCTGGGTCTTTTGTTTTTCTATACAAAATTGATTATTGTTCTTTCAAGGTCTGTGAAGAATTGTGCTGGGGTTTTAATGGGGATTGCATTGAATCTGTAGATTGCTTTTGGCAGGATTGCCATTTTTACTACATTGATCCTACCTATCCAAGAGCATGGGAGATCTTTCCATTTTCTGAGGGCTTCTTTAATTTCTTTCTTCAAGGACTCAAAGTTCTTGCTGTACAGGCCTTTCACTTGTTTGGTTAGTGTTACCCCAAGGTATTTTATGTTGTTTATGTCAATTGTAAAGGGTGATGCTTCTCTGATTTCTTTTTCAGCCCTTTTATCATCTGTATATAGTAGGGCTACTGATTTTTTTTAGTTGATCTTGTAGCCTGCCACATGGCTGAAGGTGTTAATCAGCTGTAAGAGTTCCCTGGTAGAGTTCTTTGGGTCATTTATGTAAACTATCATATCATCTACAAATAGTGAAAGTTTGACGTCTTCCTTTCCGATTTGTATCCCCTTGATCTCCTTTTGTTGTCGTATGGCTCTGGCTAGAACTTCAAGTACAATATTGAAAAGGTATGGAGAGTGAACAGCCTTGTCTTGTTCCTGATTTTAGCGGAATTGCGTTGAGTTTCTGTCCATTTAGTTTGATGTTGGCTGTTGGTTTGCTGTATATAGCTTTTATTATGTTTAAGTATGTCCCTGTTATCCCAGATCTCTCTAAGACCTTTATCATGAAGGGGTGTTGGATTTTGTTAAAGGCTTTTTCAGCATCTAGTGAGATGATCATGTGAATTTTGTTTTTCAGCTTGTTTATATGGTGGATTACATTGATGGATTTTTGTACGTTGAACCATTCCTGCATCCCTAGAATGAAACCTACGTGATCGTGGTGAATGATTGTTTTGATGTGTTCTTGGATCTGATTTGCCAGTATTTTATTGAGTATTTTTGCATCAATGATCATGAGGGATATTGGTCTGAAGTTCTCTTTCTTAGTTGTGTCTTTTTGTGGCTTGGGGATCAAGGTTATTGAAGCCTTGTAGAAAGAGTTTGGCAATACCCTTCTGCTTCTATTGTGTGGAATACTTTGAGAAGAATTGGTATAAGCTGTTCTTTGAATTTCTGGTAGAATTATGCACTGAGGACATCTGTACCTGGGATTTTTTTGGCTTGGAGATTTTTGATGGCTACTTCTATTTCCATAGGGGTTAAAAGTCTATTTAAATTGCTTATCTGTTCTTGATTTAATTTTGGCAAATGATAGCTATCCAGGAAATCGTCCATGTCCTTTAAATTTTCGAATTTTGTGGAGTACAGGTTTTCAAAGTATGACCTGATGATTATCTGAATTTCCCCACAGTCCGTTGTTATGTCCCCCTTTTCATTTCTGATTTTGTTAATTTGCATATTCACACTCTGCTGTTTCGTAAGTTTGGACACAGGTGTGTCTATCTTGTTGATTTTCTCAAAGAACCAACTGTTTGTTGCATTGATTCTTTGTATTGTTTCCCTAGCTTCTACTTTATTGATTTCAGCCCTCAATTTGATTATTTCCTGGCATCTACTCCTCCTGGGGGAGTTTGCTTCTTTGTGTTCCAGAGCTTTCAACTGTGCTGTTAATTCTCTAGTATAACCATTCTCCAGTTTCTTCATCTGGGCACTTAGTGCTATGAACTTCCCCTGTAGCACTGCTTTCAAAGTGTCCCATAGGTTTGGGTATATTGTGTCTTCATTCTCATTGAATTCTGGGAAGTCTTTAATTTCTTTTTTTATTTCTTCTTTTACCCAGGAATGGTGCAGTTTTGCATTATTCTATTTCCATGAGTTTGTAGGTTTTCTGCAATTTGTGTTGTTGTTGATTTCTAATTTTAGCTCATGGTCGTCTGATAAGATGCGTGGAATTATTCCTTTTTTTATTGCTGCTGAGGTTTGATATATTGCCAAGTATGGTTGATTTTTGAGAACGTTCCATGTGGTGGTGAGAAGAAGGCATATTCTTTTTTATGTGGATGAAATGTTCTATAGATGTCTGTTAATCCCGGTTGGGTCATTACTTCTATTCGACCCTTTGCTTCTTTGTTGAGTTTGTCTGGTATTTCTGTCTAGTGGTGAGAGTGGGGTGTTGAAATCTCCCACTAAAAGTGTGTGGGGATTTATATGTGATTTAAGTTTTAGTAATGTTTCTTTTACAAATGTGGATGCCTTTGTATTTGGGGCATAGATGTTCAGGATAGAAACTTCATTTTGGTGGATTTCTCCTTTGATGAGTATGTAATGACCTCCTTCATCTCTTTTGATTGATTTCAATTTAAAGTCTAATTTGTTAGATATTAGGATTGCTACCCCTGCTTGTTTCTTGGGTCCATTTGATTGGAAAGTCTTTTCCCAACCTTTAATTCTCAGGTAATGTCTGCCTTTGAGGGTGAGGTGTGTTTCTTGTATGCAGCAGAAGGATGGGTTCTTTCTTCGATTCCATTCTGTTAGCTTGTGTCTTTTTATGGGTGAATTAAGGCCATTAATGTTGAGGGATATTAATGACCATTGATTTCTCATCCTTCTTTGATTTGGAATTGTTGTTGTTGGTGGAATTATGTGTGGAATTCCACCCTTTTTTCTTTTGGCTGTTGGTAAAGTGGGATTATCTAATGCCTATGTTTTTCTGGTTGTAGTTAACTTCCTTGGGTTGGAGTTTTCCTTCCATAACTTTTTGTAGGTCTGGGTTAGTGGATGCATATTGCTTGAATCTAGTTTTGTCATGGAATATCTTGTTTTCTCAATCTATAGTGATTGAGAGTTTTCCTGGGTATAGTAGTCTGGGCTGGCATCCATGGTCTCTTAGTGTTGGTAGAATATCTATCCAGGACCTTCTGGCTTTCAGAGTTTCCATGGAGAAGTCAGGTGTAATTCTGACAGGTTTGCCTTTATATGTTACTTGGCCTTTCTCCTTAGCCGCTCTTAATATTCTTTCTTTATTCTGTATATTTGGGCTCTTGATTATTATGTAGCAAGGGGACTTTTTTGTGATCCACTCCATTTGGTGTTCTGTAAGCTTCTGTAAACATGTCTTTCTTTAGGTTGGGAAAGTTTTCTTCTATGATTTTGTTGAATATGTTTCCTGACCCTTTGAGGTGGTTTTCTTCACCTTCTTCTATACCTATTATTCTTAGGTTTGGTCTTTTCATGGTGTCCCATATTTCCTGGATGTTTTGTGTTAAGGATTTGGTGCAATTAAGATTTCTTTGGTTGATGAATCCATTTTTCCTAGTGTATCTTCAACACCTGAGATTCTCTCTTCCATCCCTTGCATTCTGTTGGTAATGCTTGTATCGGTAGTACCTGACTGTTTGCCCAGCTTTTCTATTTCTAGCCTTTCTTCAGATTGTTTTTTTATTGTCTCTATTTCAGTTTCAACCCTTGCACTGTTTGAATTGTTTCTTGCAAGTTTTTGGTTTATCTTTTCGTCCATTTGTTGCTTTTGTGAATTTTTTGGTTTGTTCTTTCTTCCATTTCTTGCATTTTTTTTCGTTTGCTTTTTCTTCCATTCCTTGCATTTTTCGGTTTGCTTTTTCTTCCAGTTCTTGTATTTTTTGGTTTGTTTTTTTCTTCCATTTCTTTGAGGGATTTTCCTATATACTCTTTTAGGGCCTCTATCATTTTCATGAAGTTGTTTTTAAGGTCATTCTCTTTTGCTTCATTTGCATTGGAATGTTGAAGTCTTGCTGGTGTGGAGTCTCTAGAATCTGGTCGTGTCATACTTGTTTTTCTGTTGCTGATTGTGTTTTGTATTGTCTCGTTCCCATCTCTTCTTCTAGTGGGTGCAGAAAGAGCCCCTTATTGGTCTGGTGGTTAGGGGACCAGAGTTCCCTTTCGGTGGGTCCTAGCAAGTCCAATAATCTGGTAGTTCTTCTATTCCTCATCCTTGTTCTGGTCCCGTGGGTGGAGAAGAAGACCAGGAATCTGGGGTGCTTAGCCTCCCACCTTGTCCCCTGGTCCCTTTGCTGGAAGAGAAGACCTGGTATCTGAGGTGCTTCGCTCCTGCCAGGATTGGAAGCTCTGTGCAGTTCCCAGGCAATCTCCAGGCACTGGAATGTAGGCCCGGATATAGGGCCTTTTGCACCTGGTCCTGCTGGACCAGCTGGTTCCCTGGTCTCCCTGTTGGCAGAGAAAATTTGGCATCTGGCGTGTTTGGTTCCCTCCGGGATGAGAAGCTCTGTGGCCTTCCCCAATCACTGGAAGGACCAGATGCATTTTTTTTCAATAAAATAGTTGCAAATTGAACCTAAAAAAATATAAAAAGGTTATCTACTTTAACAAGAATAAATAAATGACCCAGAGACAGATATTGGGGTCCAGCCTGAAGATCAGGAAAGTAAAGCAGCCAAACTACCAGAGAGATCTTACCTCTAAAAGGGCTGGAGTGTTCCTATTCTCAATGTCACTGGAGAATGAATGCCTCTACCCTCAGTGTGGCTGGAGAATGAATGCCTGATACTGAGACCTTGCTCCTGTCTTATATACCTCTCTAATGCTGGGATTAAAGGCGTGTGATCCCAGGTGCTGTGATCATCTTTATGTAAGATTTTTCTCTTTAGGATTGGATCTATCTTGTGCAGATCTGGATTGCCTTGGACTCACAGAGATCTGTCTGCCTCCTAATCTTGACTTGTGGGATTAAAGGTGTGTACCACCACATCCTTGCTTCCAACTGCTGGGACTAAAGGTCTGTGCCTGGCTCTTTTTGCTCTCCGAAATTTCAGGCAAGCTTTAATAAATCATAAATAATATAATTGTAATAATATATCACTATAATCCACTATGACAAAGTCATAATCCACTTTATTCCAGAGATGGAGGAATGGTTCAACACATATTATATGAATTGACAAACCTGATTTACCCTATAAACTGAAAAACTAAAATCAAATGATCACTCATTTGATGTAGAAATCTTTGACAAAATTCAAGATCCCCTCATGATAAAAGTCCTAGGGAGACTAGGGACATGATGGACATACTTCAACATAATAAAGGCAATTTATAGCATGCTCACAGCCAACATAAACCTAAGTGGAGAGAAAGTCAAAGCATTTACACTAAAATCAGTAGCAAGAGAATGTGGAATTATTATTATAAAGGTTTGATAGAACACCATTGCCCAGTAGCCAGGCAGGAAGTATATGCGGGGTTACCAAACTAGTAGAATTATGGGAAGAGGAAGTTCAGGGACACAGTCGCCAGCCAGATGCAGAGGAATAAAGATGAGAATGCCTTATTGAGAAAAGGTACCAAGCCACATGGCTAAACATAGATAAGAATTATGAGTTAATTTAAGTTTGTAGAGTTTATTATTAATAAGCTGGAGTAATAGCCAAACAGTTTATAATTAATATAAGCCTCTGTGTGCTTATTTGGGACTAAAGGAATGCGGGACTGCGCAGGACAGAAACTTACATCTACATTGTTCTCTCTCTCCATAGTTATTCAATATAGTACTTGGAGTTTTAGCTAAAGCAATAAGGCAACTGAAGGAGATTGTGTTAGTCAGGGTTCTCCACAGTAACAGAACTTACAGAATGAGTCTCTCTCTCTCTCTCTCCTTTCTTTATCTGATGTATGTATGTATGTATGTATGTATGTATGTATGTATGTATGTGTGAATGTATGTATGTTAGAATGACTTACAGGTTGTGGTACAGATAATCCAACAATGGTTGGCTATAAACAGGAAGTTTGAGAATCCAGTAGCTCTTTCCATTAGGCTGGATCTCTTACCTGGTCTTCATTATATGCTAAAATCCCAAAGAAAAAGGCTCTGATGCCACTGAAAAAATGGACTTGCTTGTGGTTGGTGGCTTTTAACTCTTGCATTTTAGTCTTTTGGGGGCCTGCCACACAGCTCCCAAATAAAGCACACAGAGGCTTATTATGACTTATAATTGCCCTGCCTTAGCTTGGCTTGTTTCTAACCAGATTTCCTTAAATTATCCCACCTACCTTTTGCCTTTGGGATTTATTTTTGACTACTCTATATTCGTTTCTTTACTTCTTACTACATGGTTGGCTATGTAGCTAGGTGGCTGTCCCCATCTCTTTTCCTCCTTTTCTCTGCTCCTCTTTTTTCCCAGATTTCTCCTCCCATTTATTTTCTCTGTCTGCCAGTCCTGCCTAACCTTTCTCCTGCCTCATTTTTGGCCATAGCTCTTTATTAGACCAGTCAGGTGTTTTAGACAAGCAAAGTAACACAGCTTCACAGAGTTAAGTAAATGTAACATAAAAGAATGCAAAACATCTTTGCATCCATTAAAACAAATGTTCCACAGCATAAAAATAGTAAGACATTTTTTTTAATGAGACAGGGTTTCTCTGTATTGTTTTGGAGGCTGTCCGTCCAGCCCTGCCTCGAACTCACAGAGATCTGCCTGCCTCTGCCTCCCGAGTGCTGGGATTAAAGGTGTGTGCCACCATCGCCCGGCTTAGTAAGACATCTTAAGATAATATTCCACAGCACTTGCTAGTAAGGCAAGAGCAAGCAGACAGTGAGAAATCTTCTTTCTTCCATATCCTTATATAGGTTTCCTGCAGAAGGTGTGGCCTAGATTATATTTGGATTAAAGATATGGATTAAAGGTGTATTATTTTATCTCAAGATCTGGATTAAAGGTGTGCCACCCTACCTTCAAGGATCACAGTGGAGCTCATTGGCTCTCCTTAGGGTCTGGCACCACTCTCTGCAATGATGGTGGCTCACTTAGGGAGGCTAAGTATCTCATTTGCTTGGTAGTGGCCTGATAACCATTGGCACTTGATGGGGACCCATGTTAGAGCTGATTATTTTCACAGAAAATGTGGTTTGAGATTGCACTATCACATAGAGTACTGTTAATTAAACAAGACGGGGTCATGGACAACTAAAAGGTTTCTGAATGTAACAAAAAATTAATTCAAAATAAGATAAATAATAAATGTATCAATTGTCTCAGTGGTAAAACACCTTGACCAAAAGCAACTTGGGGAGGAAAGGATTTATTTCACTTACATTTCTAGGCGACAGTCTGACTTAGTAAGGGTTTCTGTTGTTGCAATGAAACACCATGACCAAAAAGCAAGTTGTCAAAGACAGGGTTTATTGGGCTCACATTTGCACATCACTGAAGGAAGCTAGAGCAGGAGCTCAAACATGGCAGGAACTCGGAGGCAAGAGCTGATGCAGAGGCCGTGGAGGAGTGCTGTTTACTGACGTTTTCCCTATGACTTGCTCAGCCTGCTTTCTTATAGAACCTGGGAACCACCAGTCTAGGAATGGCCCCACCCACAATAGGCTGGGCCCTCCCCATCTTTACTGGCTTGCCTATAGCCTGAGCTTATGGAGGTATTTTCTCAGCTGTGGTTCCATCCTCTCGGTTGTCCATATTTTGTGCCATGTTGACATTAGTCTAGTCAGCACATAGTCTATCGCTGAGGGAAGTCAGGGAAAGGAACTTGCACAGGGTAGGAACCTGCAGGCAGGAACTCAAACAGAGGTCATGGAAGAATGCTGTCAACTGGTTTGATATTCATGGTTTGCTCATCTTTTTATACCATCCAGAACCACTGGCCCTGGAGTGCTACCAGTCCCAGTGGGCTGGGCCCACTTACATCAAGCGATAAAAGTAGTCAGTTGTCCCATTCCGCTTTGACACCTGGGGAACACAACAATGAACAATAAAACAATAAAGACATTTATAAGAATCAATGGTGATATCTACTAGGGAGGTAAACACCAGCTATTTCATTGGATTTAAGGCCTATGTAATAAGAGGGGACTCATGTCAAGTACTATGACTCCACCAAACTATCCATGACTCACTGGTGAGGCCATAGAACCTAGAGGAAAGCCCATGACTGCCTCTTTCCTAA
The DNA here is from genome assembly GCF_017639785.1 of Mesocricetus auratus. Lineage (NCBI taxonomy): Eukaryota > Metazoa > Chordata > Mammalia > Rodentia > Cricetidae > Mesocricetus > Mesocricetus auratus. The sequence goes on from NW_024429199.1 coordinate 4,928,815, forward strand.
ACCAGTAGAATTCCTCGCCACATCCTAAATAATTATCCCTGTAGCCACCTCATCAAAGAAGCTTCTTTTATCAGCAGATGGGGACCATGACAGAAAGCCACAACGGGGCAAAATGCAGAGAACAACTGACAGCAGGGTGCCCTGCCCACAGACATTATCTGTCAATACAACCTCTATACCCAAGGCTCAGGGAGCATTGTGGAGGAAGGGACAAAAGGATTCTCAGAGTCAGAGGGACAGGAAATCTGTGATGAGAAAGTGTCATCTATATCAAACTGGGAAACTGCACCCATGGTAGTCTAAGTAAGCCCTGAACAAATAAAAGAGCAGTTGACACAATAATGTGGAAGAGGGAAATCTAGTAAGGCCCCACCTCTAGATGAAGAACTACAGGCAACTAATGACTGCTGAGAGAGGACAAATTAGTCCTCCCTAAGGAACAGCCTTCCTAAGTCATTAGCTAATCTCAAGTGGTGAAAATACCCTCTGTGTGAAGCATGAAGTGTACCCTGTCTTTAAAGGACAGCTGTTTGGAGAGGGGAGTGAGAGAACTCCATTTGTGAGCTTTGCTGGCATGAATAATTCAGAGGCACCCTCCATCTCTTCCCAGACAGACAGAAGGGTCCACTTTAATGTGTAATGAGACAGGGAAGACGAGAAAAGGACACAAAAGCTGCAGAACAAAGGAACTGCCCACTGGAGTGGTCCACGCCTGGGAAGCAAAGCAAAGGAGGGAAGCTGCCCACCACTGAGGCTTCCTTTTGAGGTGGCAAACTATCGTGTGTGTGTTTTAATTCCATACAGAGCCTTATGTAGCCCGGCTGGCACTGGATGTAGCAGAAGATGGCCTGATTGGCCTGATGATCACTCTTGTCTCTTGGGAAGGGGCTACATTGTTATTAACAACCATGGTGAGAGTTGATTTCTTTTTGAATCTGGATGCTATGGAAACAAATGAAATTTATGATTTGATCTTAACTCTAGTGATAATTATATTTTAAAAGTAGAAAGCCCTGTACATTTTGATATACTGTCACAAAGGTATTAAGGTATCACAGATAACAATATTTTCAGCACTTGAAATTTTTTGAGAAACAGGGTATTTCTCTTTGAATTCAGATTTCCAGTAGTAATATAGAGTTGGGCACCAAAGTGAGTATTTTGGTAAGAAAATATTTCTTCTGGGGGAAAAACAAACTGAGCAGCTTCAGTAGGCTTACGACACCACCAAGCCAGCTGAAAAATGAGCAAACCAACAAGAAATGATGGTTTCATTGGTGTTAACCATCTGTTGAGTGAGGGTGGGTGACCCGACTTGGCTTCATCAGCATAGAGTATAAAGTAAATGGAAAATGTGTAACACATCTCATCCTTACCCAGGAGGAAAAGGAGAAGTGTTTTGTATTTGCTGCATAATCCGAATCTGTAACTAGCTGCCAAGAACCGTTGGGAGCCAGACTTCCCCAGAGTGTTGCCGAACAGTGGTTTGCAATTAGTAGAAGAGGGTACTGGGGATCCCCAAGTCCCTTTTAGGGGATCTGCAACCCCATCTTATATCATTTTTCTAGCCAAATATTTGTGTAAGTAAGATTTTTCTTATATCAATCAAAGGAACATATAAAGTCAGATAGAATAGAAACAGATGTGAGAATCCAGCTATTTTCTAGTAAGAATTGTAGAGTTTGCAAAATTATCTGACTTTCTCAACAATTGCTTATTGTTTTAGAGAACAAGCTTCTTTTTCAATAAGATTATGTTGTATTAACTAGTAATGATTTTGTTAAAGTGATTTAACCAAATTAATTTTCCCTCAGTTTTTCTGGTAAGGTGGTACAAACTTATTATAGTCCTTTGGGAAGAATCTGAGACAGGGGTGTCATGAGTTGGAGACTAGCTTGAGTTATATAGTGAGACCCTGTCATATAAACACAATCATTTTAATTTTCTTCCTTCCTTCTTTCTTTCATCCTTCCTCTCTCTTTCCCTCCTTTCTTCCCTTCTTCCCTCCCTCCCTCCTTCCCCCTTCATCCCTTCTTCTCTCCTTCCTCTCTCCCTTCCTTTCTTCTTCTCTTTTCTTTTTTTGAGATAGAGTCTCACTATGTTTCTCTGGCTATCCTGATCTCACTCTGTAGACCAAGCTAGATTCTGACTCACAGAGATCTGCTTGCTTCTGCCTCCCCAGTGCTGTGATTAAGGGCGTGTGCCACCACGCCTGCATCTTTTCCTTCTTTTTAAAGTTTTAATTCTTAATACACTAATTGTACATCATATGACATGTAATTGACAAAGACCTTATTTTTGTTTGCTGTTGTTTTTCTGTTTCTTGAGACAGGGTTTCTCTGTGTAGCCCTGGCTGTTCTAGAATTCAGTTTGATGACCAGTCTAGTCTTGAACTCACAGAAATCTACTCATGCCTTCTGAGTGCTGGGATTAAAGGTGTGTACCACCACTGGCAGTTTATATTTAAGTAGAGGGAGCCTTTGACTCCCATTGTGGGTGGAGCTGATGATTCACTGTGGGTGGAGCCTGTCTTAGGCACTATTAAAGGCCCAGACTTCAGTGAGTTGAGAAGTACAAGTTGTCAGACCCTAAGATTTTTGCTGGGAACTACCAACACTAGGTAAACACTAGCCATTTCTCTCTGGCTACAACTTTTGTTTATGTCTTTAGTATTCAGATGAGGGAAGAAGAGGTCATATACTGTCTGGGAAGTCTGGGTCTATCATCACCTTTAAATGTTTCACAAGATAACTTCAGGATGCTTTTCATAATGACATATACCTATGACTTTCTGTTTTCTTTTGAAACAAAGTCTGCTTTTTTATAAAAATGGTTTATTTATTTTTTAGTTTAATTTAAATTAGAAACAAGTTTGCTTCACATGCCAATCCCAGATCCCTCTCCCTCCCCTCCTCTCCTGCCCCTCTTCAACCTCCCCCAGCCCCGACTCCACTCTCCAAGGAGTGTGAGGCCCTTCATGGGGGATATCTAAAGTCTTTCATATGATCTGGGGCAGGGCCTAGCTCCTCCCCCAGGTGTTCAGGCGGAGACAGCATCCCTCCATGTGGGATGGGCTCTCAAAGTTCATCTGGATGACAGGGCTAAATGCTGATTTATTGCCCGAAGTCTCAAAGAATGCTGAGGCCTCCTCACTGACACCCACATTCAGGGGTTCTGGATCAGTCCCATGCTGGCCTCTCAGCGATCAGTCTGGGGTCTATGAGCTCCCCATTGTTCAGGTCAGCTGTTTCTGTGGGTTTCACCTGCCCTTTTTTTGACCCCTTTGCTCATCATTCCTCCCTCTCTGCAACTGGTTTCCAGGAATTCAGTTCAGTGTTTAGCTGTGGGTGTCTGCCTCTGTTTCCTTCAGCCACTGGATGAAGGCTCTAGGATGGCATACAAGAAAGTCATCAATCACGTTATCTGGGAAGGGCATTTAAGGCAGCCTCTTCACTATTGCTTATATTGCCAGTTGGTGTCATCCTTGTAGGCCTGTGGACATCTCACTACTGCCAGATCTCTCTTCAAACCTATAATGGCTCCTTCTATAATGGTATCTCTCATCCTTCTCTCCTCTATTCTTCCCCCAACCCAACTTTCCTGCTCCCCCATGTCCTCCTCTACCCTCCTCTTCACCCCCTCTCTTTCTTCCAGCTTCCTTACCCTTCCCCCTGTGCTCCCAATACCCTCAGAAGATTCTGTTCTGTTTCCCTTCTCTGGGTTACCATGCATATCTCTCTTAGGGTCCTCCCTGTTTTCCATACTCTCTGACTGTGGAATTGTAAGCTGGCACCCCCCTGTTTCATACCTAGAATTCGTATATGAGTGAGTACATACCATACTTGTCTTTTTGTGACTGGGTTACCTCACTCAAGATAGTTTCTTCTAGTGCCATCCTTTTGCCTGCAAATTTCAAGATTCCATTTTTTTTCCACTGAGTAGTACTCCATTGTGTAAAAGTACCACATTTTCTCTATCCACTCTTCAGTTTATGGGCATCTGGATTGCTTCCAGGTTTGGGTTATTATAAATAATGCTGCTATGAACATAGTGGAACACATATTTGTGGAGCACATTGTATGAATGTGCGTCTTTTGGGTATATGCTAAGAGTATAATTGCTGGATCTTTAGTTTGATGTTAGCTGTATATTGCTTTTATTATGTTCAGGTATATTCCTGTTATCCCTAATCTCCAGGGCCTTTATCATGAAAGAATGTTGAATTTTGTCACAGGCTTTTTCTGCATCAAGTGAGATGATGGTGTAGTTTTTCTTTTTCAGTTTGTTTATATGGTAAATTACATTGATAGATTTTCATATGTTAAACCATCCCTGCATCTCTGGGATGAAGTCTACTTGATCATGGTGGATGAGTTTTCTGATGTGTTCTTGGATTCAATTTGCTAATATTTTATTGAGTATTTTTCATCAATGTTCATGAGGGAGATTGGCCTGTAGTTCTCTTTCTTAGTTGTGTCTTTGTGTGGCTTGGGTATCAAGGTAATTGTAGCTTTGTACAAAGAGTTTGGTAACGAACCTCTTGCTTTTATGGTGTGGAACACTTTGAGGGATATTGGATTTAGCTCTTCTTTAAATTTCTGGTAGAATTCTGCACTGAAGTCATCTGGCCCTGGGCTTTTTTGGTTGGGAGACTTTTGATGACTGCTTCTATTTCATTAGGGGTTATAGGTCTGTTTAGACTACTTATCTGCTCTTGATTTAATTTTGGTATGTGTTATCTACCTAGAAAATTGTCCGTTTTTGAATTTTGTGGAAAACAGGTTTTCAAAGTATGACTTGAAGATTCTCCGGATTCCCTCAGTGCCCATTGTTATGTCCCCCTTTTCATTCCTGATTTTGTTGATTTGCATGTCCTCTCTCTGCCTTTTAGTTAGTTTGGATAGAGGTTCCTCTATCTTGCTGATTTTCTTGAAGAACCAACTCTTCGTTACATTGATTGTTTGTATTATTTTCTTTGTTTCGACCTTATTGATTTCAGCCCTCAATTTGATTATTTCCTGGTGTCTACTCCTCCTGCCTGAGTTTACTTCTTTTTGTTCTATAGCTTTCAGTTGTGCTGTTAATTCTCTAGCGTGACTATTCTCCAGTTTTTTCATATATGTACTTAGTGCTATGAATTTTCCTCTTAGTACTGCCTTCAAAGTGTCCCATAAGTTTGGGTATGTTGTGTCTTTATTTTCATTGAACTTTAGGAAGTCTTTAATTTCTTTCTTTGTTCCTTCCTTGGCCCAGGAATGGTGCAATTGCTCTGCCCTCTGCCCTGAGTTGGGGCGGGAGTAGGGAGTAGGCAGACTATCTCACCAGGCTCCTGGCCGCTTGGTCCTAGGAGGCAAGTCGAGCTTGCTCCAGTGCCCAGTCCAGGAGATCTCAGAGACAAAGTCTGCTTTTATACTTTTAAGTTAATGTGTATGTAGCTTTAGAATCATTGTTTTCAGATTATAAATATTATTTTAGATACTTTTTCTTTGCTTTTCACTTAGATTTATGAAACACCTTTAATATTTGTGGTATAATTATTGCTGGATTATTTCTGATCATTTGAGATGATAGATAACCTTGGAAAACAAACCTTTTAAAAATGCCAGTGATTTTGCTTTCTTTGGTAAAAATATTAAGTACATTTTGAGGTAGTTGACTTCTTGTGCCATCTCACTTACCCTGTGGTGGATTTTGCTGGTCTCATTCACATGTGATCATTTTCTCTGCAATTCTGAAGTTACTTGTCTGTTTGTGCTAAGTAGGTTAGGATTGAGTTTGGTTTTATGAATGGATTTAGATAAGGATTAAAAACAAAATAAAACTGCAAGTACCTGGGGGAAGAAATACTGACCAGGTTGGAGGGTGGAAAAACTTGTATTCCCATCTAGATCAATTAAAGATCCAGTAGGGTTCAAAACCCATAGGCAAAACTTTGGTTAGAGAAGAGAACTTCATCCAGAGGTTTTCAGAGAATGTAAACTGGCCTGCCTGGGGAGACATCAACTGCTTTATTTCCCTCTTGTAACTACCTGGATTTTGGATCATTTTAGATAGCTCTTTAAAATGTCACAGATGATAAACTTAGCTGTGATTCTCTAGAACTACATAAGCAAATACTTACAGTTTTAAATATTCCCATTGGGTTTAGATACATCCTGCCTGTCAGAGAACATGTTGTGTACTGAAGACTACCAGTTGCTTCCAGAAACTGAAAAGATGGTCATTATACCTGAAATATGGACTCCGCATGACAATTTGGAAGTGGAGGCAGTCTGTCCAATTTGCCTGGACTTTTACTCTAGTCCTGTTTATCTCTCCTGTGCACACATATTCTGCTGTGACTGCATTGAGAATTGGATGGCAAGAAAGGAAGATTTGATATTGACCTGTCCCATGTGTCGAGAAGAAAACAAGAGACCAATCATGCATGAATGGGTTATTAGAGAGCTGACCATTCTTATCAAGCAGCATGGTGCCCTCCTGAAGCAACATATGGAGCAAATCACTGGACTTCTGAGGTTGTGCACCGAGGCTGTGGCTCTGGAAGCTGACACTGGTGACTCCTCCTTGGTACTCTCTGATGGTTTAAGGCATGTCTGCTGTGAGAAGCCTGGTCATAGCTTGGCAGAAGATCCCCAAAAATTCATCCCTTTAACCAGTGTCCTGGACAGCTCTTCCATCTCTTCAGTCTGCCAAGAAGCTGATGTGGGGGAAAAGAAAGACTGGACTCCAGCTGTTTGCAAGGAGCCAGTGAACAGGAGGAACCCTGGTCATAACTTGGTGGAAGATCCCAGGAGACTCAACCCACTGGCCTGTGTCCTGGACAGCTCCCACATCTCTTCAGTCTGCCAAGAAGCTGATGTGGGGGAAAAGAAAGACTGGACTCCAGCTGTTTGCAAGGAGCCAGTGAACAGGAGGAACCCTGGTCATAACTTGGTGGAAGATCCCAGGAGACTCAAACCACTGGCCTGTGTCCTGGACAGCTCCCACATCTCTTCGGTCTGCCAAGAAGTTGATGTGGGGGAAAAGAAAGACTGGACTCCAGCTGTTTGCAAGGAGCCAGTGAACAGGAGGAACCCTGGTCATAACTTGGTGGAAGATCCCAGGCTACTCACCCTACTGTCGTGTGTCCTGGACAGCTCCCGCATTTCCTCAGTCAGGCATTGGGAAATTGATGAGTGGGATAGAGAAATGTAAAGAGTTCTCTTTGTATCTCATTGTGGACCCTTCAAGTCCATTCCTTTGTTCTGAACATCCTGTGGAAGGGGTGCCCCATTTGAGCATCTTCCTTTAGATAACTTGGCCATTATTATGTTGCACCATAGGAGGGTTGGAAGGACCAAGGAAAAGACAATGTGCCATTGCATAAGGCTTGGTAGAGTTTTGATGAACTCTACAGACTCCTTCAATCACTCAGGGTAATTAAGTTGTGGGCAAATAACTGTGTACTAAAAAAAGATTATAAAAGTTTTATGGGTATAAAGTGTCTGTGTTTACTAGTTTTTATGTCAACTTGATACAAATTGGAGTCATCTGAGGGGAGGGAACCTCAATTGAAATAAGATCAGGTTGTAGACAAGCCTGTGAAACATTTTACAAATTAGTGAAAAATGAGATGGCATCCAGTCCATTGTGGTTGGGGTCACACATAGGCTGATGGTCTTGGATTCTGTAAAAGCATGCTGAGTGAGCCATACAAAGCAAACCAGTAAACAGTGCTCTTCCATGCTTTCCTATTCCTGTCCATTTGACTTCCTGCCTGGCTTCCTTTGATGATGAGCTGTGATGGAAGCGTTACGTTTTATCAGGGTGTTTCATCTCAACAATAAAAACCCAACTAAGACACTGTTTTATTATTTCATGCTCATTTGTATAGAATTTCTAATGATAGTTGTTAGGGAGAAAAACAAAACAAAACAAGACATAAACCAACACAATAAACAGAGCCAATGGAAGATGCTTTGACGTGGTGTAAAATTTCACAATGAGACAAAACTGGGAATGTCTGTTTCACATTTTGATCCCTCCTCCCAGCTGCAGGAGAGTCCTTGAGAAACAAAGGACTTTGACTCAGTTCACTCTGTAATGATTCTTGTTTATTGTGATGGGAATTGTTCTTCATACACTTCATTTGCCAACTGCCAATTCATTGCCAATGGTACTGAATGTGTAATAGGCAGAAATGTGCCAGTATGTTCAATCAGAGAGTGGCACGTTAACAAAAATGGCAAAAGGTATGGAACATTCTGGAGTCTGATAAATATGCAAATGAGCATTGTATTTTTTGGTTGTAAGCCTAGCCTTTAACGTTTGAGCTATCCCTCCAGCCCGCAAATGAGCATTGTAAAATTGAGCTCTGTGACCTGAAATTCTCTTTAGAAACTCCATATAGACTCAAGGCCTTCATTAATTAGAACACTGTAATTATATTGCAACATGGAACATGGGATGGTGGAATGTTGCAAATCAAGAAACCAAAGCTCCATGGGTTTTCTCGTAGTCTCTTTGTTTGTTTGTTTCTCCAAACAGGTTTCTCTGTAACTGCTGCGGCCATCCTGGAACTCACTCTGTAGAGTAGGCTGGCCTGAAACTCATGGAGATCCACCTGCCTCTGCCTCCCAAGAGCTGGGATTAAAGGTCTGTGCTATCACTGCCCAATCATACCACCCCTCCATAGCCATGTAGCCCCTTTAATAGTAGTTTACTATCAATCTCCAGCTGGTCTAAGACTTTCTGTGGCTGCTCAATAAAAACAAATTCTGCCATCAAAACACAGAACAACAAACCCAAACCAACCCTCACCCCAGAATGTCCCAGACCTGTAACGTCTTCTGACTGAGATGAAACACTTCGGGTCCTTTCTACTTTGTTTTTCTGATTTCCACCACTTCTGAGGTGCCATTTGTTAAGCTGAGGCATGTTGCACAATTTACCCTTACTTCATTTCCAAAAAAGTCAGGGTTGTCATCCCCCTGGCCTTTCATCTTTACCAGGGTAGGAGGATAGCTTTCTCTTCCTTTTTGTTGTTTCCCCTTGTTCCTTTATAGTATCTGATTCTTTTTATGGGACCTTGTGTTATCTTTTAGTGGGTTTGGGTGGCTGTACTCTGAGCCACCTTAACAGGTCTTTATAATGTTCAAAAATTAATTTTTATTGCTGATGCATCACATTTTCTTTTATTATATTTCATTAAAATGCTAATATCACACCATAACATGCTTACATGACTCATCCATGGAGAAGACTTACAGTTTGAAAAACTATCGAACACCCTGGGCTTCCAGACTCCTGCTCCTGGGTATTAAAAGTCCCAGTTTCCTTGCTTTGTCCTTATTTCAAGGGACTTCGGGTTTCTTCCTTTTGGATGTTTATAAGTTCCAAACTTCCATTTTTCTCATCTGAGTGATTTTTCCCCCTTTTCTTGTACTGTGTATGGGGGAGGGTGGGGGCGGATGCCTGTAACTGTTGATTGGCCTAGTTCCTCTCTCCCATGTGACTGAATCATAGTGGTCCAGAGTGGTGGACCACACACTCTTTTTTGCTGTTGTCAGCTATTTAGCAAAAAATTTCATAGGCAACTTTTAACTTCTCACCTAATTCAAGCTGAGGAACCAGTGTAACAGCCACCAGGATCTTCTTGTTCTACACTTACCCTGCTGTAGTTCATGTCCAGCCAATTACTTCAAACAGCTCAGTGACACCCTAACCATAGGGCTGTTGATACCTTAACATCAGCAAGGACTTGGCAGGCTAGTTAGGATCCCAGCTCTCAGTTCCACTGTGCTTGACTTCTGCATTCTCCATACACTACTTTGATACAAGTAAGGCACATCCTGGTGGCACAAATCCAGTTTCCGTTGCTTTCAGCTCTGTGGTCTTGGATGAATTATCTAACTTTCCTATGTGGAAGTTCACTAATCAGTGAGGGGAATTAATAACAAGACTCACCTTTAATACTACAGTCAGCCCTCCAAATTTGGAGTCTTCACATCTGTAGATTCAACCATTATTTTTTTAATGGGTCTGTATTGAATGTGTACAGACTTTTTATCTTTGTCATTATTGTAAAAACAATACAGCAGCTGGGTGTGGTGGCACCATACCATTAATCCCAGCATTTCGTGGGGGCAGAGGGAGGTAGGTTTGTGCAAGTTCAGGTTCAGTCTAATCTACATAGTGAGCTCCAGATAACCCCAAAGCTACATAGCATTACAATCTCATAAAAACAAAACAAAACCTGTTAAGAGAAGCTTTTTCTTTGCTAGCCGCTTTGGTGTATCCCCCGCCAGTCGCCTGGGCTCTGCCGCGCCAGCCTGGTTCTAGATCCGCATGAGTCCCAAATAAACACACAGGAGGCTATATTAATTATGAAGCTGTTGGCCTTGTTCGTCTCTTACTGGCTAGCTCTGCCTTAAGTAATTACCCCATAATTGTTAATCTAAGTATGTTTCTTACCGGAGAATAGTTCCCGGCTTCCTACCCCCATGGCGTCACATGTCGACTCTCTTGTGTTTCCCCTTCCCAGAATCCTCCTCGACTCCTAGTCCCTCCTATCTAGGTTTTCTATTGGCCAGACAGTACTTTATTGACAAGTGCACAGGCAAATAACAGGACTTCCCCAACAAAAACCAATATGTCAAAACAAAAATAATCATAGTACTTATACTGAATTAGGTATTATATATTTTCTAGAGATGACTGGACACATTTGGGAGTATTGTGCAAGTTATATTTGCATATAACACCCCTTTATACAAGGAATTAAGTGTCTATAAACTTTGACATTAGCAAGAAGACCTGCAGTCAGTCACTTACAGATATTTGTAATTACTCTTTTGAGGATCAAATGAAATAATTCATATTAATTTTTAGCTTAGAGATTTGCCTAAAGCATGTGCTTACATTTTTTGGAAAGTTGTTAAACTCATCTGCTATTATTTTTGGTTCATTGTAAAGTTGTTGTTATAATTTACATACTCTTATTATGTTAGAAACATGATAGAAGAAAGTATATCGCTGTATTTCACCACCCCCTCCATTCATGTAAATTACTCTTTAGTTTTGTTTCTTCTCCATTGTGCTCCCTTCTATCCACCAACCAGCTTCTTCTAGCCCCACAACTGTTGTGGAGATGGATGTATACAGGGTGGATGTATACAGAGATGTGTTAATTGATTCTGAGAGTACAGGTGCAATCATTCTTAGAAAACAAAATTCTGCTCCACAAAACAATAGTGTGCTGATTGCTGTGATTCACCTATGCTCAGACATAGGTTTAAGCCAATAGAAAGTCTTTATTAGCTATCAACTACACTGGGTGTTCGGGATCTCAGTGTAGCCTTAAGTCTTTCTCAGGATGAGCTTTTAACCACAAAACCTCTGCTCCAGGTTGACATACTTCAGTTAATGAGAACAGTAAGCTAGAAGTGGAAGTACAGAAGCCAAAAAGCTAGGTTAGTACATCCAGAGACTTTCCTACAACCATGCATTTTGATGCATTAGGTCTTTGTTTCAGTTCTGGCAGGTGGTGCTGTCTATGTGCTGAGTTTTACAGGCTGAATGGTACTTCCATCATGAAGTCAGTTGTGCTAAGTTTTTGGGGCCTGCTAAGGCTTGGGGCCCTGTTACAGGACAAACTGAAATTCTAAATACAATTTTTGTGATAGGATTATAACATTTATGAATGCATTTCACCCTCTCTTTGACTATCCACCTCACATTTCTAACCCTCAGCCCGTCTTTTTCCCATTTGGGTGATGCTAATGAAATATCACCTCATGTCAAACTCTGATCCTATCATTCTCTCTAGTCCTTTATGGTATGTGATGAATCAAACTACAGGATGAACTCATCCTCTTCCTCCTGGATCAGGAAAGGGATGTCTGGAGAGACAAAGACTTGAACCAGAACCTCTATAGATTTGGGGAAAGAAACCAGTTGGGCATCATCTATGGGCTGTAGTTGAACTGAATGGTTTCATTTGGCCTTAAAGACAAAGACAACTTAAGCAGGAGAGAGCAATGGTGTTTAATCCTGGATTTGAATTGGAATCATCTGAAAGAATTTAAGAAACTATCCCACGTCAAGAACAAAACAAAACAACAAACAAACAAAACAACAACAACAACAACAAAAAACAGAAGACAAAACCAAAAACCCAAAAAAACCCACACCCCAAACCCATCAAATGAGATGGGGCCCTGGGGATCGGTATTGGACAATAGTAGAGGTCCAAGGTCCCTTCTGATTCCAAAAGCCAGCCAGGGTTGAGAAGCATCTGTGTAGATAATTGCTCAATGATTAGTTGAGTCAGAATCCTCTGGCTGAGTCCAGGAAGCCTGGGCAATGCGCACAATATAACATTCACAATAAATATCCAAGGACTGTTGGTGAAGACCATTGTTGAGAATCTGGGCTAAAGGGCACAGTGTACACTAATGCTAATGTACGGATTTATAAATGTATATATATATATATATACACATATACATGCATATGTTGATCTACATGTATTTTATAAAAATTACAATGAGAAAATAAATTTTTGTAGTATAAGTTTAAAACTAATGCTAAAAATACAAACTTTTTCTTGAGAGATCTGCTCCTACCATGATTTTTTTCCTTCTTAAAAAATGATACAGGCTTAACTTTGTTTTTCCTGATCTTGCATATATTTTGAAATTAAAGAAGTAGATTATTGAATCTACCTTTAAAAAGCAACTACTAGCTTTAAATATTTTACATTGGATTGGACTTCTGTATATAGTATTCAAATATTGTATATTGATACAAATTTGAGATTAATTTTGTTAAAACATACTGAACATATGTTTTTTATCTAGCTCAGAGTACTATACCTAGACAGCTCATTTATCAATGTAATACAAACTTCTAGTCCTTGAAAGTTATTACTACCAATTATATAAGACAGTAAGGAAATGGCAGCACAAATCTACTACAGAGAAGATGATGGGCACTGAATACATTCCACATGGTATTTACTTTCTTTGTGGAAAATGTAAGCCATTGTGCAAGGAAGTACCCTTGCCTCAACTGCTGACAGTATGCTGTCCAAATTGGGCAAACAGAACACCAAAAACAGTGACTGCAAACCTTGCTAAGATAGGGCAGGACAGTCATTCAAAAATGTTGCTTCATAGAAAAGTCTATAAGATATTCTAGGCCTATATGTCTAAGATGGAGGTCCCAACATTGCAGAGGAACCTTGAGAGACTGTCCTGACAGTCAGCTGTTTTTTTAATTTCTCACATTTTTTTGAAGTCATTTGCTCACATTTCCTGTTTACCCAGTTAATATTAATTCCTTCCCTGGTCTCTGAGGGAGTTGAAAACTAGATAGCATAGTTATAATTTTCCTTGTTTACCAGACTCAGAAAGGAAACTCACTAAAGAAATGCAAAGTGCGTAAGGTTGAGAGACACAAAAAGATAATTTGATAATTCAAATTAGAATAGAAAGTAAATTAGGTACAAGACTTTGGACTCACAAAGATAAAATAGATAATGGAGTATTGTTTCTGACTTTGTCAAATGCAAATGGACTAGACATTGTTGATGTACTTATTTCCTGTATATATTGTACATACTTATTGTACTTATTTTATGTAGTTTTTCTTATATAAGTTGTAGTCTTTTTGTATTAGACAAAAAGAGGAATTGTGGTGATATATAATTAAAGCTTGCCTGAGGGTACAGAAAGCAAAGCTAACCACACGCCATAGATCCAGGCAATGATGATACACACCTTTAATCCCAGAAACCATACTAGCTAGCCAAAGATCCAGGCAGTGGTGGCACACACCTTTAACCCCAGGACTCAAGAGATAAGCAGATGGATCTCTGTTAGTTCAAGGCCATACTGAGCTCCATGAAATTGATCCAATTCTAAAGAGAAACAGTTCACCCAAAGGTGATCTCAGCATTTGGGATCACACACCTTCAATCCCAGCACTAGGGAGCTATAAAAGGTAAAAGCAAAGGACCTCATATGAAGATTTATTCTCCAGCCTAGGACTGAAGTTTTAGGATTGTGGAGTTAGCCAGATCATACTTTCATCCTGGGGTAGAGGTAAGATCTAGTGGCTTGGCTGGTTTGCTTATCTGACCCTCAGCTTTAAAACCAGTTATCTGCCTCTGGGTTTTATTAATTGTGTTACACATTTTTGTATAGCCTGTTTTTTAAACATATAAATAGAGAGAGGGACACAGAAAGGGGGGAGGAATAAGGGAAATGGGTTGGCACACTGATCAGTGCATTAGCAAATATTCTTCATTGCTAGCCACATCCTCTGGCCTCATATGCTAAGTTATAAGATTTCCATGGATTCTGAGTCTGATAACCTAATGATGCTTGAGGTTATAGTAAAAGTACCTGTTTATTATAAGCATGCTAATCTGTGTTCTCCTTAATATTAGAGTTCTTTCTGCAAGAAAACAAAACAACAACACAAACCCTTTGCTTCTCAGTCTTTACTGGTTCATCTTTTTGTCCTGGAAACAACCAGGAAAAAAATGATGAAACATTCTGCTTAGGCTGTGTGATGCTCACGTTTGATTTTGGTGACCAGCTTGATTGAATTAAGAAGTACCCAGAGGAGTCTTCAGTGCCTTCAGGTCCTTGCCCTGTGCTCAAGGTGAGTGGAGGCCCTGCTCCGAGTCCCAACTCCATACACCCCCCTGCTCCATCTCCCTGGGTGTTTTCTCTGCCTAGAGAGGACCTGCCCATCCCAGAAGGATCACCCTGAGTCTGCCCAGACCTCAGTCTTCAGTGCCTTCTGGTCCTTGCCCTGTGTTTAAGGTGAGTGGTGGCCCTGCTCTGAGCCCCAACTCTCTACATACCCCGGCTCCATCTCTCTGGAGAGTATCTGCCTTGCCTGGAAGGATCACTCTTCATCTGCCCACACCCAAGTCTTCAGTGCCTTCCAGTCCTTGCCCAGTGCTTAAGGAGAGGAAGAGACCCCCAAGAGCTCCCACTGAAAGAAAGGATGGGAAGAAGATAATATAAAAACATAGCCAATAACAGAGGAACCAGTATGACACTACCAGAGTCTAGAAACTCCATACCAGCAAGACCAGAACATACCAATGCAGATAAAACAGAAAAGAATGACCTTCAAAACAACCTCCTGAAAGTTATAGAGACCCTCAAAGAGGATATGAGAAAATCCCTTAAAGAAATGGAAGAAAACACAAACCAAAAAAATGCAAGAAAGCAACAAATCTCTTAAAAAAGCAAGGAAAGCCAAGCAAAAACAGTCAAACAGATGAAGGAAACAATTCAAACAGTTCAAGACCTGAAACCAAAATGGAGACAATAAGAAAAACATAAAGTGAGATAATGCTGGAAATTGAAAGGCTGAATAAGCAATCAGGAACTACAGATGCAAGCATAACTAACAGAATACAAGAGATGGAAGACAGAATCTCGTGCACTGAAGATAAACTAGAGGAAATAGATTCATTGACAAAAGAAAGTCTTAAGTCCAACAAATCCTTAACCCAAAATATCCAGGTAATATGGGACACCATGAAAAGACCAAATCTAAGAATAATTGGTAAAAAGAAGATGAAGAAGCCCAGCTCAATGGTGCAGAAAACATATTCAACAAAATCATAGAATAAAACTTTCCCAACCTGAAGAAGGAGATGCCTATGAAACTACAAGAAGCTTACCGAACACCAAATAGACTGGACTAAAAAAAGAAAAGTCCCCTTACCACATAATAATCAAAACACAAAACATACAGAATAAAGAATGAATATTAAAAGCAGCAAAGGAAAAAGGCCAAGTAACATATAAAGGCAAACCTATCAGAATTATACCCAACTTCTCCATGGAAACTATGAAAGCCGGAAAGTTCTGGATAGATGTTCTACAAACACTAAGAGACACCAGATTCCAGCCCAAACTACTATTATCAGCAAAACTCTCAATCACTATAGATGGAGAAAACAAGATATTCCATGACAAAACCAGATTTATGCAATATGTATCCACAGATCCAGCCCTATAGAAATTTCTAGAAGGAAAACTCCAACCCAAGGAAGTTAACTACACTCAAAATAACATGGGCAATAGATAATCTAACTTTACCAGAAATCAGAAATAGGAGAAAAGCTCACAGACAAAACCACCACCACAAATGGGTCCAAAGCAAACAAGAATCAACAATCAACGGTCATTAATATCCCTGAATATCAATGGTCTTAACTCATGTATAAAAAGACACAGGCTATCATAATGGATACGAAGACAGAATCCATCCTTATGCTGCATACAAGAAACACACCTCAATTTCAAAGACAGACACTACCTCAAGGCTAAGGGTTGGGAAAAGACTTTCTAATCAAATGGACGTAAGAAGCAAGCAGGTGTAACTATCCCAATATCTAACAAAATAGACTTCAAACTAAAATTAATCAAAAGAGATGAAGAAGGTCATTTTGTATTCATCATAGGAAAAATCCATTAGGAAGAAGTCTCAATTCTGAACATATATGCCCCAAATATAAAGGCACCCACATTCATAAAAGAAACATTACTACAACTCAAATAACACATTAAATTCCACACACTTATAGTGGGAGACTTCAACACCCTACTGTCACCACTGGACAGGTCCACCAGACATAAACTTAACAAATAAACAATGGAACTAATAGAAGTTATCACCCAATTGGGTTTAACAGTCATTTAATAGAACATTCTGCCCAAACAAAAAAGAATATACCTTCTTCTCAGCACCACACAGAACCTTCTCTAAAATTGACCACATATTTGACAGTAAAGCAAACCTCAACAGATACAAAAAATTTGGAATAACCCCCTGTATCCTTTCGGACCAGCATGCCTTAAAGTTAGAATTCAACAACAACACAAATTGCAGAAACCTCACAAACTCATGGAAATTGAACAATGCTCAATTGCATCACCCATGGGTAAAGGAAGAAATAAAGAAAGAAACAAAAGACTTCCTAGAATTCAATGAAAATGAAGGCACAACATACCCAAATATCTGGGATACTTTGGCAGCAGTTCTAAGAGGAAAATTCATAGCACTAAGTGCCCACATAAAGAAACTGGAGAATTGCCACACTAGAGAATTAACAGAACACCTGAAAGCTCTAGAACAAAAAGAAGCAAACTCACCCAGGAGGAGTAGATGCCAGGAAATAATCAAATTGAGATCTGAAATCAATAAAGTAGAAACAAATAAAACAATACAAAGAATCAATGAAACAAAGAGTTGGTTCTTTGAGAAAATCAACAAGATAGACAAACCTTTATCAAACCTAACCAAAAGACAGAGAGAGAACATGCTAATTAACAAAATCAGAAATGAAAAGGGGACATAACAACAGACACTAGGGAAATCCAAAGAATCATCAGGTCATACTTTGAAAATATGTACTCCACTAAACTGGAAAATCTAAAGGAAATGGTTGATTTTCTGGATAGATATCACTTATCAAGAAGAGACAAACAATTTAAATAGAACTATAACTCCTAATGAAACAGAAGCAGTCATCAAAAGTCTCCCAACCCAAAAAAAAAAACCCGGGCCAGATGACTTCAGTGCAGAATTCTACCAGAAATTTAAGGAAGACCTAAATCCAATACTCCTTAAAGTGTTCCACACCATAGAAGCAAGAGGTTCATTACCAAACTCTTTGTACAAAGCTACAATTACCTTGATACCCAAGCCACACAAAGACACAACTAAGAAAGAGAACTACAGGCCAATCTCCCTCATGAACATTGATGCAAAAATACTCAATAAAATATTAGCAAATTGAATCCAAGAACACATCATAAAAATCATCCACCATGATCAAGTAGACTTCATTCCAGGGATGCAGGGATGTTTCAATATATGAAAATCTATCAATATAATTCACCATTTAAACAAACTGAAAAAGAAAAACTACATCATCATCTCACTAGATGTGGAAAAAGCCTGTGACAAAATTCAACACCACTTCATGATAAAAGTCCTGGAGAGATCAGGGATAGCAGGAACATACCTGAACATAATAAAAGCAATATACAGTAAACCAATAGCTAACATCAAACGAAGTGTACAGAAACTCAATGCAATTCCTCTAAAATCAGGAACAAGACAAGACTGTTCTCGCTTTCCATATCTCTTCAATATTGCACTTGAAGTTCTAGCTAGAGCAATAAGATAAGAAAAGGAGATCAAGGGGATACAAACTGGAAAGGAAGAAGTCAAACTTTCACTATTTGCAGATGATGTGACAGTTTACCTAAGTGACCTGAAAAACTCTACAAGGGAACTCCTACAGCTGATAAACACTTTCAGCAAAGTGGTAGGATATAAGATTAACTCACAAAAAACAGTAGCCCTATTATATACAGATGATAAATGGGCTGAGAAAGAAATCAGAGGAACATCACCATTTACAATAGCCCCAAACAACATAAAATATTTGGGGATAATGCTAACCAAACAAGTGAAAAACCTGTACATCAAGAACTTTGAGTCCTTAAAGAAAAAAATTAAAGAAAATACCAGAGAATGGAAAGATCTTCCATGCTCTTGGATTGGTAGGATTAACATAGTAAAAATGGCTATTTTGCCAAAAGCAATCTACAGATTCAATACAATCCCTATCAAACTACCAGCACAATTCTTCACAGACCTTGAAAAAACAATACTCAACCTTATATGGAAAAACAAAAGGCCAAGGATAGACAAGGCAACACTGTACAATAAAGGAACTTCAGAAGGCATCGCTATGCCTGACTTCAAGGCTCTATTATAGAGCTATGGTCCTGAAAACAGCATGGTATTGGCACAATAACAGACAGGGAGACCAATGGAATCAAATAGAAGGCCCTGATATCAACCTACACACCTTTGAACAGCTGATCTTTGACAAAGAAGCTAAAACTATACAATGGAAAAAAGACAGCATCTTCAACTTATGGTGCTGGAGTAACTGGATGCTGGCATGTAAAAGACAACATATAGATCCATATCTATCACCACACACAAAACTTAAGTCCAAATGGATCAAAGACCTCAACATCAATCCAGCCACACTGAATCTCTTAGAGGAGAAAGTGGGAAGTACTCTTGAACGAATTGGTACAAGATATTGCTTCCTGAACATAACACCAGTTGCACAGACACTGAGATCAACAATTAATACATGGAACCTCCTGAAACTGAGGAGCTTCTGCAGGGCAAAGGACACAGTCAACAAGACAAAACGACAACCCACAGAATGGGAAAAGATATTCACAAACCCCACCATCTCATAGAAGGCTGATCTCCAAAATTTACAAAGAACTCAAGAAGCAAGTCTCCAGAACACCAAAGGATCCAAATAAAAAGTGGGGTATGGAACTAAATAGAGAATTCTCAATAGAGGAGTCCAAAATGTCCAAGAGATACCTGAGAAAGTGCTCAACATCCTTAGCCATTAGGGAAATGCAAATCAAAACAACTCTGAGACACCATCTCACTCCCATCAGTATGGCTAAAATAAAAAATGACAGTTTCTTCTGGATAGGATGTGGAGACAGGGGTACACTCCTCCACTGCTGGTGGGAATGCCAACTATTGCAGCTACTTTGGAGATCGGTATGGAGATTCCTCAGGAAAATAGAAATCAGTCTACCACAAGATCCAGCAATTCCACTCTTAGGCATATACCATAAAGATGTTCCCTCATACAATAAGGACATCTGCTCAACTATGTTCATAGCAGCATTATTTGTAATAGCCAGAAGCTGGAAAGAACCTAGATGCCCCTCAAATGAAGAGTGGATAGAGAAAATGTGGTACATTTACACAATGTAGTACTACTCAGCAGAAAAAAATTGAATCTTGAAATTTGCAGGCCTAGGTAATCTATTGAGCCTTGGGCAGTAGATCAGTATTCATCCCGAGTATACACATGGACTTTGGACTGCCATCCAACAATGTGAGATGAACTCTCACCCTGAACTCTTGGGGGGAGGTCTAGAACCTGCCCTGGATGAAATGACAGTCTATGGACCCCCCAATGGAGGGCCTCACCCTCCCTGGGGAAATGAGGGAATAATAGGGAAGTTGGGGGGAGGGCACAGGAGGAGGGGAGGGAAAGGCAGAGGGACCTGGAACTGACTTGTGAACCAACCATGTTTCTAATCTAAATTTAAACTTAAAAATAAAAAAATAAATAATAAAATAAATCTCACATACACTGTTATTTCCCTTCCAAATCTTCAGTAAATAGTTCTATGTGAAAAATATCTAGGAAAACATATTTCTGACACATAATTTATAAAAACAAATGATTTCTTAATATCAAAAAGTGGCTCATACATACCTATGTATCACTGCACATACATGTGTATTCAACTCACTCTGCCATTGGTTCTCCTTGGAGCTCACATTTAAGTTTTAATTTAAGAGGCTTCAGCTAGAGCTGTTCCGGTGGCTGCATCAGGTACAACAGGCCCGGCTTCTGGGCCTGTGTTCCAGTGCCTGGGGATCGCCTGAGAACTGCACAGAGCTTCCATTCCCGGCGGGAGCAGCTGTTCCCGCCACAGGATCAGAACGAGGACAAGGAATAGAAGAACCACCAGATTATTGGACTTGCTAGCACCCACCAAAAGGGAACTCGGGTCCCCTAATCACCAGACCAGTAAGGGGCTCTTTCTGCACCCACTAGAAGAAAAGATGGGAAAGAGACAATACAAAAACACACTCAGCAACAGAAAAACAAATATGACACCACCAGATTCTAGAGACTCCACACAAGCAAGATTCCAACATTTCAATGCGAACGAAGCAGAAGAGAATGACCTTAAAAACCCTTCATGAAAATGATAGAGGCCCTAAAAGAAGATATAGAAAAATCCCTCAAAGAAATGGAAGAAAAAACAAACCAAAAATGCAAGAAATGGAAGAAAAAACACACCAAAAAATGCAAGAATTGGAAGAAAAAACAAACCACAAAAGGCAGGAAATGGAAGAAGAAACGAAGCAAAAAATGCAAGACATGGAAGAAAAAACAAACCAAAAAATGAAAGAAATGGAAGAAGAAACAAACCAAAAAAGGCAGGAAATGGAAGAAAAAGCAAACCAAAAAATGCAAGAAATGGAAGAAAGAACAAATCAAAAAAATCATAACAGGCAACAAATGGATGAAAAGATAAACCGAAAATTGCAAGAAGCAATGTAAACACTGCAAGGGTTGAAAACTGAAATAGAGACAAAAAAAACCCCACAATCTAAAGAAAGGCAGGAAATAGAAAAGCTGGGCAAACAGTCAGGTACTACTGATACAAGCATTACCAACAGAATAGAAGAGATGGAAGAGAGAATCTCAAGTGTTTAAGATACACTAGGAGAAATGGATTCATCAACCAAAGAAAACCTTAAGTCCAACAAATCCTTAACACAAAACATCCAGGAAATATGGGACACCATGAAAAGACCAAACCTAAGAATAATAGGTATAAAAGAAGGAGAAGAAAACCACCTCAAAGGGGCAGAAAACATTCAACAAAATCATAGAAGAAAACTTTCCCAACCTTAAGACATGCCAATGAAGGTACAAGAAGCTTACAGAACACCAAATAGAGTGGACCACAAAAAAGTCCCCAAATATACAGAATAAAGAAAGAATATTAAGAGAAGCTAAGGAAAAAGGCCAAGTAACATATAAAGGCAGACCTATCAGAATTAAACCTGACTTCTCCATGGAAACTCTGAAAGCCAGAAGGTCCTGGATAGCTATTCTACCAACACTAAGAGACCATGGATGCCAGCCCAGACTACTATACCTGGCAAAGCTCTCAATCACTATAGACAGAGAAAACAAGATATTCCATGACAAAACTAGATTCAAGCAATACATATCCACTAACCCAGCCCTACAGAATGTTTTGGAAGGAAAACTCCAACCCAAGGAAGCTAACTCCAACCAGAAAAACATAGGCATTAGAGAATCCCTCTCTACCAACAGCCAAAAGAACAAATGGGTGAAATTCCACACATACTTCCACCACCACCAACAATTCTGAATCAAAGAAGGATGAGCAATCAATGGTCATTTTAACTCACCCATAAAAAGACACAGGCTAGCAGAATGGATTTGAAGACAGAACCCTTCCTTCTGCTGCATACAAGAAACACACCTCACCCTCAAAGATAGACATTACCTGACAGTTAAAGTTTGGGAAAAATTTTTCAATCAAATGGACCCAAGAAACAAGCAGGGGTAGCAACCCTAATATCTAACAAACTAGACTTTAAAATAAAATCAATCAAAAGAGATGAAGGAGGTCATTACATACTCACACAGGTGAAATCCACCAAGATGAAGTGTCTATCCTGAACATCTATGCCCCAAATACAAAGGCAAAACATTATTAGAACTTATATCACATATAAAGCCCCACACAGTTATAGTGGGAGATTTCAACACACCACTTTCACCACTAGGCAGGAATACCAGACAGAAACTCAACAAAGAAGCAAAGGGTCTAATAGAAGTAAAGACCCAATTGGGATTAACAGACATCTATAGAACATTTCATCCACATAAAAAAGAATATGCCTTCTTCTCACCACCACATGGAACCTTCTCAAAAATCGACCACATACTTGGCAACATATCAAACATCAGCAGCTACAAAAAATTGGAATAACTGCATGTATCTTATCAGATCACCATGCTTTAAAATTAGAATTCAACAACAACTCAAATTACAGAAAACCTACAAATTCATGGAAATTGAATAATGCTCAACTGCTCCATTCCTGGGTCAAAGAAAAAATAAAAAAAAGAAATTAAAGTCTTCCTCGAATTCAATGAGAATGGAGACACAGCATACCCAAACCTATGGGACATTTTGAAAGCAGTGCTACGGGGGAAGTTCATAGCACTAAGTGCCCACATGAAGAAACTGGAGAACAGTTATACTAGAGAATTAATAGCACAGGTGAAAGCTCTAGAACACAAAGAAGCAAACTCCTCCAGAAGGAGTAGACACCAGGAAATAATCAAACTGAGGGCTGAAATCAATAAAGTAGAAACTACGAAAATAATACAAAGAATCAATGCAATGAAGAGTTGGTTCTTTGAGAAAATCAACAAGATAGACAAACCTTTATCCAAACTCCCGAAACAGCAGAGAGTGAACATGCAAATTAACAAAATCAGAAATGAAAAGGGGGACATAACAACGGACTCTGAGGAAATCCAGAGAATCATCAGGTCATACTTTGAAAACCTGTACTCCACAAAATTCAAAATTTTAAAGGAAATGGACGACTTCCTGGATAGCTATCACTTGCCAAAACTAAATCAAGAACAGATAAGCAATTTAAATAGACCTATAACCCCTATGGAAATAGAAGCAGTCATCAAAAGTCTCCCAACCAAAAAAAGTCCAGGTCCAGACGGCCTCAGTGCAGAATTCTACCAGAAATTCAAAGAAGAGCTTATACCAATTCTTCTCAAAGTATTCCACACAATAGAAGCAGAAGGGTCTTTGCCAAACTCTTTTAGGAGGCTTCAATAACCTTGATCCCCAAGTCACACAAAGACACAACTAAGAAAGAGAACTTCAGACCAATATCCCTCATGAACATTGATGCAAAAACACTCAATAAAATACTGGCAAGTCGGATCCAAGAACACATCAAAACAGTCATTCACCACGACCAAGTAGGTTTCATCCCAGTGATGCAGAGATGGTTCAACATACGAAAATCTATCAACGTAATCCACCATCTAAACAAGTTGAAAAACAAACATCACATGATCATCTCACTAGATGCTGAAAAAGCCTTTGACAAAATCCAACACCCCTTCATGATAAAGGTCTTGGAGAGATCTGGGATAACAGGGACATACTTAAACATAATAAAAGCTATATACAGTAAACCAACAGCCAACGTCAAATTAAATGGACAGAAACTCAAGACAATTCCTCTAAAATCAGGAACAAAACAAGGCTGTCCACTCTCTCCATACCTTTTCAACATGGTACTTGAAGTTCTAGCCATTACCATGTGACAACAAAGGGGGATTAAGGGGATACAAGTTGGGAAGGAAGAGGTCAAACTTTCACTGTTTGCAGATGATATGATAGTTTACATCAATGACCCAAAGAACTCTACCAGGGAACTCTTACAGCTGATTAACACCTTCAGCAATGTGGCAGGCTACAAGATCAACTCAAGAAAATCAGTAGCCCTACTACATACAGATGATAAAAGGGCTGAAAAAGAAATCAGAGAAACATCACCCTTTACAACTGCCACAAACAACATAAAATACCTTGGGGTAATGCTAACCAAACAAGTGAAAGACCTGTATCGCAAGAACTTTGAATCTTTAAAGAATGAAATTAAAGAAGCCCTCAGAAAATGGAAGGATCTCCCATGCTCTTGGATAGGTAGGATCAATGTAGTAAAAATGGCAATCCTGCCAAAAACAATCTACAGATTCAATGCAATCCCCATTAAAATACCAGCACAATTCTTCACAGACCATGAAAGAACAATAATCAATTTTGTATGGAAAAACAAAAGACCCAGGATAGCCAGAACATCCCTGTTCAACAAGGCAACGTCCGGAGGCATCACCATCCCTGACCTCAAGCTCTATTATAGAGCTATAGTCCTGAAAACATCTTGGTATTGGCACAAAAATAGACAGGTAGACCAATGGAATCGACTTGAAAACCCGGATATTAACCCACACAGGCATGAACATCTGATCTTTGACAAAGAAGCTAAAAATATACAATGGAATAAAGAACAAATGGTGCTGGCATAACTAAATGCTGGCATGTAGAAGACTGCGGATCGATCCATGTCTATCGCCATGCACAAAACTTAAGTCCAAATGGATCAAAGACCTCAACATAAATCAAGTCACACTGAACCTCTTAGAAAATAAAGTGGGTGGTACCCTTGAACTAATTGGTACAGGAGACAGCTTCCTGAACATAACACCACTAGCACAGACAATGAGATCAACAATTAATAAATGGGACCTCCTGAAACTGAGAAGCTTCTGTAAGGCAAAGGACACAGTCAACAAGACAAAAAGGCAGCCCACAGAATGGAAAAAAAATATTCACTAACCCCACATCTGACAGAGGGTTGATCTCCAAAATTTACAAAGAACTCAAGAAGCAAGTCTCCAAAACACCAAAGGATCCAATAAAAAGTGGGCTGCAGAACTAAATAGAGAATTTTCAATAGAGGAGTCTAAAATGGCTGAGAGGCCCTAGAGAAAGTGCTCAACATCCTTAGCCATCCAGGAAATGCAAATCAAAACAACTCTGAGATACCATCTCACTCCTGTCAGAATGGCTACAATCAAAAACACCAAAGACTATTTATGTTGGAGAGGATGTGGTGAAAGAGGCACACTCCTCCATTGCTGGTGGGAGTGCCAACTGGTTCAGCCACTTTGGAAATCAGTATGGAGATTCCTCAGAAAAATGGGAATAAACCTACCACAAGACCCAGCAACTCCACTCTTAGGCATATATCCAAAAGACGCCCATTCATACAACAAGGATGTCTGTTCCCCTATGCTCATAGCAGCATTATTTTTAAAAGCCAGAACTTGGAAGCAACCTAGATGCCCCTCAACCAAAGAGTGGATAGAGAAAATGTGGTACATTTACACAATGGAGTACTATTCAGCAGAAAAAAAAACAATGGAATCCTGAGATTTGCAGGCAAATGGATGACACTAGAAGAAACTATCCTGAGTGAGGTAACCCAATCACAAAAAGAGAAACATGGCATGTCCTCTCTCATATATGGATTTTAGACATAGATCTGGGGAGTGCCAGCCTACAATCCTATGGCCAGAGAGTCTGGGAAACAGAAACTTCATTCAGTGGCTGATGGAAGAAGAGGCAGACTCCCTAGGTTAAGTACTGAGCTGAAGTCAAGAAAGCCAGTAACAGAGAGGGAGGACTGATGACCAAAGGGATTAAGACTGGGCTGGTTTAACCCCCAGAAACAGCTGACCTGACAAAGGTTAACTCTTGAATCCCAGGCATTAGCCTGGGAAGCCAGCATGGGACTGATCAAGACCCCCTGAATCTGGGTGTCAGTGAAGAGGCCTAGGGAATCTACTGAGCCTTGGGCAGCAGATCAGTACCCATCCCTAGTATACACACAGACTTTGGACTCCCATCCAACAATGTGAGGTACACTCTCACCCTGAACTCTTGGGGGAGGGTCTAGGCCCTGCCCCTTATGAAATGACTGACTATGGACACCCCCATGGAGGGCCTCACCCTCCCTGGGGAAATGAGGGGATAATGGGAGTGGTTGGGGGGAGGGCACAGGAGGAGGGAAGGGAAAAGGAGAGAGACCTGGAACGTAAAGAAAAAAGGAAAAAAAAAAAGAGGCTTCAGCTATGCTGATGTGGTTCAGGGAGGGTTTGCTTACACTTGAGTTGTGTTTTATGTATCAAGGTTCCAATGTCACACCTGATAAGCCCTTCTTTTCCCCTTGGCTTCTTTTAGATGCCTAAAAGCAACCAGGGCTATCCTCATCTTCTACCTCTACTTTTCGCCATTATATTACCTACAAGCCTTGTCAAAAGAAGAAAATCAGCATAACTCACCTGAGAAATAACAACCCAAAGCAAAACAAAAGCAGAAACTCAATCCTGAGTGTCGATTTTAATGAGTATGGGTGACTCCTATAGGCTCTTATGTTTGAATCTTTTGTTCCCGGTTGGTGCAACTGTTTGGGAAATATTTGAAGGTTAGAGGAGGTATGTCATAGGGTAAGCTTATGTCAAAATCTTCTGACCATCCACCGTGGGGTGATATATTGTTTATGATCCACCAAAGCCAGTGGGGATTAAAATGCAAAGTTAGCCACAGTCATAGATTTAGACAATGGTAGCACACACCTTTAATCCTAGCAGCCATACTAGCTAGCCATGGAGGTCAGGCAGGAGTGGCAGGCATCTTTAGTCCCAGGTCTCAGGAGACAAAGGCAGATGGTTCTGTGATTTCAAGGCCCCCCAGGGCTGCAAAAGAGTGAATCAATCTAAAAGAATGATAGAGCTCACACCTTTAAATCCAGTACTAGGGAGGTATAAAAGGAAGAAGCAAAAGGTCTCATGTGAGATTTAGTTTCCAAATAGGGAGGCATTTGCTTGTGAGGATTTATGAAGACAGGATTTCCATTTCAGTCAGAGGTAGAGGTAAGAGCTAGTGGCTTGGCTGCTTTGCTTCTCTTATCTTCAGCTTGAACCCCAATATCTGTCTCTGGGTTTTATTATTTGTGTTACACCAATGTACTTTCAGCTACTGCTCTGGCAACATGCCTGCCTGTCTACTGCCATGGTGCTCCCCAATATGATGGTATCATGATGAATTTTCATCCTTTGGAAACCACAACCTCTCAAGAATTCTTCCTTCTAAAAGTTGGCTTGATCATATAATACATCAAATCATGGTCCTTAGAATCAATAGAGGCTTAAAGGGAGACACCAATGGTGTGATCAGTCAGTACTTGAAAGGTACAGAAGTGTGGTGTAAATCCAGGTTAATTGGCTCCAGCTCAGCTGGCTCCCTGCCATTCACTAAAACTCAGTTACTCTATAGGGGTTTAGTATGTTAGACTTGACACAAGAGCTTAGTCTGGGTCAGTGGCCTCTCACACAGTATTTAACAGGCCAAGTGGGACATCCAAGCATTCTGGCACAGTTCCCCAAATACAGTGTATTTTGAAGACAGTAATAATCTGAAAGGCCCAACACTCAGATTTATACCCGCTCAAGGTATTTTTCACATTCTGATTACTTAAACATCTTCTAATGTCCCGTTACATGACTGAGAGGTCACAGCTACCTGAAGATTATTATTATTATTATTAATTATTTTATTATTACTCTCTTCTAAGTTCCTCTTCTAAGTCATGAGAGTAATTTATGGGTCTCATGTGGTCAGATCTACTCTTCATGGAACATGTGAGCTTTCAATTTAGGCAGAACAGCTAGGGTCAGGTACTGATCTTCAAGGATAGAAATCACATTACCCCTTTTAACCTATCTGTGTTAGTTACAATTACTTTTTTTTGTACCTTTTTAATAAGGTTCATTATTGGTATTTAAAAATAAAATGCTAGTATTTTGGTATATTGATTTTGTAACACCCAAATTTATTAAACTTCTTTATTATGTCTAACTGTCTCATGATGGAATATTGAGATAACATCTGTTCAAAATGATGTTATCTGAAAACATGGCTAACTTAATTCTTTCTAACTTGGATGATCTTTATTTTTTCCTCTTTTCTAATTGCTCTAGATAAAACTTCCAAGATCTCTGTCTTAGGGTTTCTATTGCTGTGAAGAGACATTATGATCATATTTTTTATAAAGGTAAACATTCAATTGGGGATGACTTACAATTAAGAGGTTTAGTCCATTATCATCATGGCAGGAGGTATGGCAGAATGCAGGCAGGTATGGTGCTGGAGAAGGAGTTGAGAGTTCTACAGCTGGATCCTTAGGCAGCAGGAAGGAAGAGTGAGTCACTGGGTCTCCGTTGAGTTTCTGAAACCTCAAAGCCCATCCTAGTGATACACTTCCTCTAACAAGACCATACCTACTCCAACAAGACCACACCTCCTAATATTGCCACTCCCTGTGAGTCTAAGGGGGCCATTTTAGTTTAAACCACCACAATATCCATAGAAAAAGCTATAAAATACATATGAAAGAAATTACAGAGGTCATGAAAAATAGGAAAAGACTCCATTTCATAATCTCAAGTATTGATATTGTTAAAATGAGTATTGTTACCCAAAGCAATCTGTGCTAGCCAGTAAGAAGCCTTAGTCACTGGTCAACAGTTTAATAACTAATACAGCATCTGTGTGTTTATTTGGGGCTCAAGGGCCTTTGGACCAGCTGGAACAGATCTCTCATTACAAAATGGCTCTGACACAAGGGGTGAGATATTCCATGTAAAACCTAACAAAAATTCAAAAAGGGATTTTAAAAACAAAAGAACAAAGTCTAGCACAGCTTCTAGGTAGCAGAGTTTTCTTGGGTGGGCTCTGTTTGAGACAAGCAGTAGCTTGAGGTTCATTTAAGGGAGGTTTCCTGACTCAGCATAAGTGGCAAAAAAAAGAAAGAAATGAAAAGGTGTGGCTCTTTTAGGAATGTTGTTTAGCAGTTAAAAGACTCATGGCCAGAAAAAGATAAAGATTTACAGTAAAGACAGATTCAGATGAAGAAAAACCTCTAAAGAGTTTACAGTGTGTTTAAAACATATGTAGGCTTGGGAGAAAAAAGAAAAAGGATAAAGTGCTTAAGAAAGAAAGAAAGAAAGAAAGAAAGAAAGAAAGAAAGAAAGAAAGAAAGAAAGAAAGAAAGAAAGTGGAAAGTGGCTGGGCAGTGGTTGCCCATGCCTTTAATCTTAGCACTCAGGAGGCAGGGGCAAGCAGATCCCTATGATTTCAAGGCCAGTCTGGTCTAAGGAGTGAATTCCAGGACAGGCAAAAGTACACAGAGAAAGAAGGTAGGACCCTTCTCTGGTAAGATTAGATCATGTGAAAATACTTAGATTAATAGAAATGGGTTAATAATCAAGACAGAACTAGCCAATAAGAAGCCCTAGATTGGTCAACATTTAATAAATAATATAGCACCTGTGTGTTTATTTGAGGCTCAAGGACCGCTGGACCAGCCAGGACAGAACCTCTTGTTACATGCAATCTCTGTCAAAATATCAATGACTTCCTTTCCAAACGTAGAAAATTAATATGAAACCATAAAAGAACTATAATAGTCAAAGTGATTCTGAGCAAGGTTGGACCATGGTAAATTTTGATTTCAAAGTTTAGTGCCAAACCAATAATCAAAGCAGCATGCAATAAAATCTCACATACAGACCAATAAAGCAGAATACAGAACTCAGAAGTCAGTTCATATAGTCAGATTAGTCTTGACAAAGACACCTGGACCATATATTGATTTTTTTGTCACCGTTGTGAATAGGGTTTCTTTCATTTTATAAAGATTAGTA
The DNA here is from genome assembly GCF_017639785.1 of Mesocricetus auratus. Classification (NCBI taxonomy): domain Eukaryota; kingdom Metazoa; phylum Chordata; class Mammalia; order Rodentia; family Cricetidae; genus Mesocricetus; species Mesocricetus auratus. Next base: position 4,958,882 of record NW_024429199.1, read on the forward strand.
GAGAAAGGACAGTTTATTAAATACAGTGTTCTGATGAAACTGTATATTACAAAATAGAGAAGAAAACAGAATGCTCGTCTCTTACCAAGTACAAAACAAATCAAAATGGATTACACACTTAAATGTGAGACTGGGAACCACATGTTTTTAAGAAGAAAATAAGGGAACTGCTGCAAGGCATTGGAAGGGGTAAGGAAGTTTTGTGACAAGATCTCAAAAACACTGGAAACAAAAGCAAAAATAAGGAAAGGTATTCTATAAGTGTAAACAACTCTATTTAGACAAGGAAACAATTGGCAGAAGCATCAACTTAAAAATGGGAAAATTATCTTCAAACCATGCTCCGGGGAAGGGGGTTAATATCCACACTACATAAAGAACTTTTAACAACCTCAAACAAACAAAAATACACATGGCTTGATTTAAAATTGGGCAGTAGAACTAAATAAACCTTTCTTTCAAAAGAAGATGCAGAAATGACCAAATACATTAAAATTGCTAATTACTAGAAATGAAAATCAAAAACAGTGTAAGATCACCTCAGCCAGTAAGCATGGATGTTATGGATGCTAGTAGGATGGCTCAGTGGATTAAGGTTCTTGCCTTGGTAAGCCTGATAACTTGCATTCAATTCCTTGAACCCCTGTAAAGGCAAAAGGAGGGAGCTGATTCCAAAGAGTTGTCTTCTGATCTCCATATATGTGCTAAGTGAGAGCTAATCCATGCATAAGTGTGCACAGGCATGCATGTGTGCATGTACACATGCACATACATACACAGACACACACACACACACACACACACACATGCACAAGCTGCTTTCATCAAAAGAGACTAAAGATAGTAAGTGCTGATGAGAATATAGAAGGAAGGGAACCCTTGAACACTGTTGGTGGTAAATTAGTAGAACCATTATGGAAAACAATATGAAGGTTCTTAAAAGGAGGTGTGACTTTGTTGGAGTAGGTGTGGCCTTGTTGGAGGAAGTGTGTCACTGTGGGAGCGGGTTTTGAGGTCTCCTTTGTTTAAGCTATGCCCAGTGTGACAGGAAGGTCACTTCTTGTTGCCTGCTGATCAAGATGCAGAACTCTCCAGAACCATGTCTGCCTGCATGCTGCCATGTCCTTCCACGATGATAATGGACTAAACCTCTGAAACTACACACTGTAAACCACACCTAATACATGTTTTTCCTTTATAAGAGTTGCCTGTTAGTCATGGTTTCTCTTCACAGCAATAGAAATCCTAATGAAGACTGTAGATGTGTTGACAGAAGGTGGACAATGGCTAAATTTTTAGATCTTGTGGACTAGGAATAATCAACTCACAGTCAAAGTTCCTGGATGTGCATAAGGAAGTGCTATGGCCAGCTTCCCTCCCTCCCTCCCTCTGTCTCCTCCTGTCTCTGTCTCTGTCTCTGTCTCTGCCTCTCTCTCTCTCTGTAGTAGTTTCAATGTATTTGGCCCCCATAAGCTTAAGTGGCACTATTAGGAGGTGTGGTATGGTCTTGTTGGAGGAAGTGTGGCCTTGATGGAGGAGGCTGAATCACACACACACACACACACACACACATATATGTATATATATATTTATATTTATTTAAATTAGAAACATGCTTGGTTCACATGTCAATCCAGCTCCCTCTCCCACCCCTCCCTTATACCTCCACCAGCCCCCCCACAATGGGGGGATCTCCAGAGTTTGTCTTTTCATCCAGGGCAGGACCTAGGCCCTTCCCCATGTATGACACACATCTTTAATCCAGACCTTGAGGCTGGAGGGCACACCTTCAATCTGGACCACACCTTCTGTTGAAGTGTGTCACTGTAGAGTGGTCTTTGAGGCCATTTTCTCAAGCTTCATTGTGAAAGTCAGTTGATTTCCTGTTGCCTCTGAATGAAGATGTAGGACTCTCAGCTCCAGCACCATATCTGCCTGAAGGTTGCCATGCTCCCCACCATGATGGATTGAGTGTCTGAACTGTAAGTGAGTCCCCTCAATTAAATGTTTTCTTTATAAGAGTTTCCATGGTCATGGTGCCTACTCACAGCAAGAAAAACCTAATTAAACACACACAGTCTCTCTTTCTTCAGTTATTCCAGGTAGCAGTGTTATTCTATAACAAAGTGGTGTCATAATATTCAGCTAAGAATATGTACACTGTTCATACAGCATATTTAAAAATGTTTAAATTGAATCTGGAGCACACATATAACAAAATCCATTTTATAAGTAAAAAAGTAATAATTTTCTTGAAATTGGTAAATTCATGTAAATACTTAGGTCAAGAAATGATCAGAGAGTTTAGACAAATGGAATAATTGTTTTTTATTCTTTTGTATCTGGCTTCTTTCACTTGGAATTATGTTGAAGAGAATCAAACAATGTTATATAGAGTTGTGTCTATTCCATTTGTATAGAGTAATTGAAAGTATAGCTAAACGTGAATATACTACATAATTCTAAAATGTAGTTAATTTTCATTCTATTGTTGATGTATATTTTGTTAAATCCAAGTTTCTGGCTATTTAAAAGTGCTGTTATACACATTGTGTTTTGTATATTTTGTTGAACATATGTACACTATCTTTTGTGTACATAGAGTTATATGATTAACATATGTTTAGCATTTGTAGCTGCTGTCAGTTACTTTCCAATATGTTTGTTTCAATTTATACTCCCACCACCAGTGTGTGACAGTTTAAATAGGTCTAAATTCTTGCCAACATTATATATGCTTTTTAAGGACATTTGGTGATATTTTGCTGTGTTTTTAATTTTTGTAATCCTTAATTGTGTGCCTTAAGTCCTTACTTATTTTTTTCCTCTATTTTCAATTGAATTGCATTCTTCTTATTGGTTTATGGTCCTTCATATATGTTGAATACAGATTTGTATTGTATAACTTTACATTGCCAACATATTTCTTTATTTCATTCTCTTAATAGTGTCTTTTGGTGGTCAGAATTTTCCAGGTTTTTAAAGAACACAATTCTTTATTGATTCTTTGGGAATTTCACATCATGCACCTCAACCCTCCCCTCATTCCTGCAGCATTGCCTCTGCCCAAAGCAATTAAAAACAAAACAAAACAAACAAACAAAAAACCCCACCTCGATCCCCTGCCCTTCCAATACCTTTCACCTATCCTTGAGGCATTGGGTGCTGCAGTGTGTCACACAGTAGATCCTTTTGTCCAACCTGTCCCACCCACAAAAGGTTCACGGCAATGAGTGATTGGTTTGGTTCAAGGCCTCTGGCACACCGTCATCACTGGACCCTCACCAAACCTCCTCTTGGATACTACTGCTCCCTCCAATCATAGGGGTCCTTCAGTCATTCCACAGGACCAGTTCCTTTATGCACTTCCGCAGGTCATAGATGGGGAAGGTGTTAGGTTGGGCCAACTCAAGGATCAGGATGTGGGTCTGGGTGGTAGCTGAGCTGGTCAGTCCAGATCACTGGGATCACTCCCTCAGGCAAGGGGCAGAACCAGCTTTCCTAGGCCCATGCCACTGAGGCCAGCTGTCCCATGCCTACAGTGATGGGTGGGACTATCTCTTCTGGGGGGGCATCTTTCCCCTAGGGGTACCAGGGCCAGCTCATCTGCTGTAGTAATCAGTGAGAGGCAGGGTCAGCTATCCTAGGGCCAGTGAGGGGTGGGGCTGGCTCAGCATGACCCTCAGATTTTAATGTGCATGGTTACTATGACCCTCTGTGGCAAAACAGTCCATGGATATCAACTCAGGCCCAGGCTGCTGTGGGTCAGGGAACCAGACATGGCCCTATTCAGCAGCCTGGGGCCCAGAAGATACCATGGTCCTGAGTGGTAGCACGGGCCATTCAGATCAGTATGGCCCCAGCTGCAACATGACCCACAGGCACCAACATGACCTCAGGTGATGGCCGAGACCCCCACATTTACACAGCCTTTGGTGGTATAAGGAGCCATGGATACCAACCCAGACCCTGGTTGCGGTAGGGTCACTGACCCAGATATGGCCCCACACTGGATGTCACCATGCCCTCAGCTGGCAGCACAGGCCATTCCGAATATTATGGCCCTGGTGTCATCATGGTCCTCAGACACCAACGTGGAAGCAGGTGTCTCACCAGATCCCAGTTATCCACATGGCCTTCACTGGTTACTAAAGCCATGACCATCAACACCCAGGAGGCCAAGTTTGGTCTGGATATTTCCTCTGCAAGCAAATTAGTCTATTACTTTTAAATTCTACCTCACTCAAGTTCTCAGGACATAATAATAACACAACCAGATTTTCTCCTTTTTTATTAATTTATTCTTTATATTCTAACCCCACTCTCCTCTCCTCCTGCTCCCTCCAACCCACCTGCCATCTGCTCCTCAGAGAGAGTAAGGCCTCACATAGGAAGACTTTCTACTAAGTGTGTCCCATCATATCATTGAGGCAGGACTAGGCACCTCTTACCTGCTATGCCCCTGTGTCTAGGCTGAGCAAGGTATCGCTTCATCTAGAATAGGCTCCACTAAGCCAGCTTGTACACTAGAGTAAGATATTGGACACACGGCCACTGGCCTCATATATTGTCCCAGATACATCATTGTCACCTATATTAAGGGAGTCTAGTTCAGTCGTATGCAGGTTCTACATTTGTCAGCTCGGGTCAGTTGATTCTGTGGGGTTTTCCATCATGGTCTTGACTCCTTTGTTCATATTATTGCTTCTCCCACACTTCAATTGTACTCCAGGAACTTGGCCCAATGGTTAGTTGTGGATTTCTGCATCTGCTTCTATCTGTTTCTGGAAGAGGGTTCTAGCTTCTCTGGGGTTGTAGATTGTAGGCTAGGTATCTTTTGCTTTATGTCTGGTGTCCACTTATGACTACATACATACTATATTTATCTTTCTGGTACTGGGTTACCTCACTCAGAATTTTTTTCTAGTTCTGTCATTTGCCTGCAAATTTTAGGATGTCATTTTTTCCCCCGCTGACTAGTACTCTATTGTGTAAATGTACCACATTTTCTTTAGTTGAGGGGCATCTGGTTGTTTCCAAGATCTGGCTATTATAAAACAATCAGATTTCTAATATAAGCGCACCCAGCTCCATTCCTGATAGAGTTCTGGTTCTCCTTGAAATTTCCTTCACCAGATCTCTACTATCTGTGTTGCTGCCAGTATTCTGCTTGTCCAAACTCCTACACAAGAGGCTCCCTAGTCTCTGTTTAGAACAGTATAGGACAGTGTTAGCCCACAGCTGCAAATGCTTACACATTTCTTCCATAGCTCAGTTTCAGAAGCCTATGAGCCACATGGTCAGGTTCAACACAGCAAAAGTCCTATGCCCAGGACCAATATTTTAACTTTAGTTAATTTTCTTGTCACTGTGCCAAAATATAGGACAAAAACAACTTCAGGAAGGACGAGTTTATTTTGGGTCATAGTTCAAGGATACAGCCCATCATGGTAATCATTTTCAAGCAAGGAGCCCCTCAGTGGTGTATCAGTTCAGGCCCTATTCTTCTAAATAAATTTAGAATTTGGCAATATCTCAATGTGTGGAATTTTTGTCTACCTTTCTTAGTTCCACAGGACAGAACAGGAGATGTAACTTTAAAGGTGCAAATTTCTCTGATAATTACAGAAGTTTTCTCTGCACCATGTTGATCTACAACCTTAAACGTGTGAATTCCTTTCTGTAGGAGGAAGTCTGATGCCGCCATTAAACATGTGACTTATTAGAGGCGCATACAGATGAGGTAATAAAAGGGCGGTTTACCACACCGCTAACCACACCCACTTTAGGCAGGACTAAAGACGTATACGGCTGGACGTAAAGACGTATACGTACGTAGGCGGAACTACGTCACTAGCCAGGCCCACTTTTGGGCATGGCTAGGGGCGTTACGGGGGAAGGCATAAAAGACAGCGCACAGGAAGTCTCGCTCTCTTTTCCTGGAGATCGGCTTCCGGTCCGGCAGCTAACTGAAAACTGCTCCTCTGGGTTTCGTATCTTGTGAGTAATTTTCTACATAAAATACTTAGCCTTATTTTCAGTAATTGTGTGTCACGTATAGTTACAGCATCCGTTGAAGCCAACACTTTCCTTGCCAAACTTCGTAGTTTTCATACACTTCTACTTTCTCCTTTACTGCAGATCCAAGTCAAAGAGTGAACATTAACACAGACCCTGAGCGCTGTAGGGCCATGGACCCAGTCACTACCACTGACCAAGGCAGTAGCTTGGAACCAGATGTCATCACATCCCCTGGTGGCAGCACAGGCCACTCAGATCAACATGCATGGCCCCAGTGGTGGGATGGCCAGCCAACCAAACACAGGGGAAGCAATAAAGTGTGATATGTAGAATGAATGAAAGGTAAAAAGTCCTGAGGCTAAATGAATAGAAACAAGTTAAACTAAGTTAAAAGAGCTAGTGGGACAAGCCTAAGGTAACATTCATAGTTAATAATAAGTCTCCGTGTCTTTATTTGGGAGCTGGTTGTTGGCCCAAAGAAAAATCCAACTACATTTACCGTGTGTTATTTTGTATTGACATTATGCTACACTGTTTTTTGATGCTACTGGGCTTCAAAGTTAACAATAATTGCTGGTGTCTCAGAAAAGACTCTATGTTTGCACTTTTTAATGATGTTAGAACTGGTGACTGCTTTTGAAGTTGAACCAAATTCATTTTGGAGGATGAGATGCTCATGCACCTGTGGAGATATTAGGTGGAAGGTTATAGCTTGAAAGTGCTATGTTTGGATGTCAAAGTGACAGGATGTGTGTGTTGGTTAATGTTGATTGCCAGCTTGGTAAGATCGAGGATTACCTGGGAAACAAATCTGTAGACTGAGGTAATTAAGATGGGAAGGCTTATGGATACATATGGGGAACTCTCTCTGTTCCATGGGTAGGACTCCCAGGAAGGAGAAAGGAAGTGGAGGTTTCTCTTTCTGCTTCCAGACTGGAGTTGAATGGCAACGGGCTGCCTCATGCTCCTCCATCATGTTCCCTACTGTATCTTCAACAAGTAAAGTGACTAATACACTAGTATTTACTTAGAATTATGCATGAAGATCTAGGGTTCAATTTATGGTCCTTTGTTTAACTTATCACTACAATCAGAGAAGCCTTCCTGGTATAAAACCATATTTTAGATTTTGGGCCAGAACAAGCAAGTGGAGATTGCTCTCAAGGCAGAGAGTTCAGGATGGTTTGGAGACACCAGGGAAACATTATTACAGAGATCCTGGAACTTTTCTCTCATCAGTATCCTAACTGTGGTTTTAAGTCAAAAGTCTCTTAGTCCATTACTTGGAAGCAAAGTAGCTTGGGTTTTAGAAGGCTTGGTTCTTCTTTTGCTCCTAGCTTCACTGTGGAATGATTTACAGATAAAAATTGGGTATGTTGAAGGTGGACTATGGAATTATTTCTGTCATGATGATGCTACATGTACATTGTACAAAATCACATTTAACACCACGATGACCCTTTTCTCTTACTTTTTTGTTATGTGTGAAGTTAAGATGCTTAACATCAATGCTAGGATTCTTACTTAAGATTACAGACTAGAAGTTGCTGTGAAAGTCTCTCCCCACAATGCTTCTGATTTTAGTTATATGCATGCCTTATTATGCATAGATATAAGATGTTAAATAGAGGATTTTCCTTAAAGGTTACTGGTAGACACAGTTTTACCTTACTGCAGTGGACCCAGCACCAGTTATATTAGGAAAATGAATAATCAGTGCCTAAATTGATTACTACCTGGGGTAGAGAAACTCATTCTATTGTTCAAAGATGGGAATGTGTGTATCGCATTGGACACATTGGGAGCTTCTCAGTGCATTGTTTGGAGGAGGGGCGTGTATGCAAAGTGAAGGAACTAGATTGCCAAGTATATTATTGCAAGTAAGTGTATGTGTGTTGAATGCACATGAGAGTGCAGGTGTGTTTATCTGAGATTGTACTTGCAGAGGTCAAGATCAGGGTACCTTCCTCCATTGCTCGCCACCTATTGTCTTTGTGTAGGGTCTCTTCACTGAATCCAATGCTCAGTTGTTGTTGCTAGGCCAGCTGGTCAATGAACTATCAGGATCCCTCTATATCTTTCTCCCAAGGCTAGGATTACAAATATATGCATCTGTGCCTGGCTTTTCCATGGGTTTTGGGATTTGAACACATGCTCTCATGCTTGCAGGACAAATGTTCTCACCCTCTGAGCCATTTCCATAGCCTTTTATTCAGGATGATAATTTTAAATATCTGTGAAGACTCACTGAATTGTTACCGACCATAATAAAGTTTCAATTTATCTCTCCTAACCCATGAGAAATCAAATGTCCAATCTTCTAGAAGCAGCTGGTTCTTAGTAGCTGTGACTAGGGCCTTTGATGCCTCTGGAAAGTCTCATCTCTGGGTATACTGTGTGTCAGCATGGTCTTTTCTAGTTTGCTGCACAGGAAGCTGCATAGAGCCACCAATGTTAGTGTTTTTTCCCCACATCTTATCTTCCATTAGCACAAAGGACTGACCTAATTTTTCATTTTCAGTTCAAAGATATCCCAGGAAGCTTTCATTTAGCCCAGCTGGAAAGAGGTGTCTACTCCTGAGCCAATCAAATGGGCAATGGCATGGGATCAGGAGCCATTTGTATGTGGTAGTCATGCCAAGAGTGATAAGTCCTTTAATAGATTTTGGAGTGATTTGTTCTACTAGTTCAAAATACAGATGTGTGTAGAATTATATCCTTTTATTACAAACTTAAGCACATTCTCCCTTTTTTTGCAAACCTTTTTATCATGGTCACTATGGAGTAGCCAGATACAGAAACAAGGCGAGAGCTCATGTTAGCAACACAACATGACAGCACTGAATGGGCCTTTAACAGCCAAAGTCTTGGGTAGTATCAATAACCAGCATTACAAACAAGCAAGACAAGAATGTTGGGAAGAAAAACACTTTCAACATAATAAACCTCATTGAACATTTGAATATGGAAAATTACAAAATGTCTAGGTTAGAATCACCTCAAAACATAAAAAGCCCTCAGAAAAGGACCTAAGGTGAGTTTTTTTGACAGTATGATTGGTATAAAACAGGAAAAACAGAATATTGTTACTTAGCCTGAAAGGGAAGACTGGCCATCTAGCTCAACAGGTGTATGTTGTCAGAGCTAGTGTTTGACACTTTCAAAGGAATCCATATAAACTTGAACTTGAATCTCTTTAGTCTGGTGGCTGATGCTCACAGGCTTGTTTAAAAATGTAGGAATTGTAATTCACATTTGGGAGCTTGTTTTAATTAAAACCCAAGACTGTATTATACTTCCCTGCAATCTCAATTTAGGGACACTGAATTATTTATTTTGTGTATTGCACAGATCCCACAAACCTGATTTATTGTTGGTAATGACATTCCATGCATAGATTATCAGTCTAAATATTCACATTTTAAAACATCTTATTCATTGTTGAAAGTCTTCTGAGACTAATGGTTGATTTTGAAAAGCAAGAAAGAATTCTCTGGGTTGAGGAATGAAAGTTTAAAATGTATTAATGGGGAATAATCAGAAGTATCCGCTATGATTATAATTTTCTCAGCTTCAAAATTTCGTAAACCCCGTGATACCACAGAGTGCCTAGTAAGTTTGAGTAATTCCACACAGGTGTGAATGTGACACATTAGTTTCAGAGTTAAAATACATTAATCTAATAGATCTCTTTTGAGGTATTCCCTTTAGTCAAATATATTAGTTTTCCCATCTGAAGAATGCAGGCTTATTTATGTAAATTTGATTGCATACTTGCTAACATAAATGCCGAAGATAGTATCATTTGAGTCTTATTCCTTTCAACTGATATTAAAGCACTGGAAATTGAAAACACTTAGGATAGGTGGGGGTGGAAGTAAGAATAGAGATGTGGGGATACACCTTGTTCCCTGTCTAAGGAGCCTTTAGTGTAGTAGCTTCACAGAGCCCAGGGAGTGGAAAGAAGACTTAAAGAGGCTATGATTTTGGAATAATGTTCTTTGTCTTCATAAGTAGGATGTGAGCTGAATTAAAGTTGAGAGATTTAAAGTTACAATACAACACACAGAGGAAACATTTCAGAGGACTTAGCTGGTAAAGAGAAATAATTGCACAGTCTTTATGAAGCAGTTGTTTATAGTATGCTATGGTTTGAATGCACCACTGAGAGTTCATGTGTTGGAAACCAAACCCCAGTGCACCTGTGTTGCAGGTAGGACTTTTAGGAGGTGATTAGGACCCTGGGGCTCTGTAATAGATTAATAGCATTTTCATGAAAGTTGGTTTTTAATAAAAGGCCGAGTTTTTTTTTTCCTGATAGAGGTGAAGTTTCCCACTTCACAGACCAGAGATCCACAATGACAGTGTGAGGTGGTATTTTTGCAGGGGTTCTCTGGAGGAACGGGATGGTTAGAATGCTTCTAGACACGTGAAAAGGGGGTTATTAGAGTGGTGCACAGGTTGTGGTCCAGCTAGTACAACAATGCCTGGCCCTGGCAGAAGGCCCATGAATCCAATAGCTGCTCGCACCACAAGACTGGATGTCTCAATACACACCAGAATTCCAAAGAAGCAGGCTCTGATGCCACTAAAGAAATGCTTCAGAAGCAGGCTATATAAACTTGCCAGTGAGACTGAGGGCAAGGGACCTGTCCAGCTGCTTGGTTTTTAGTTAATTCCAGATGTAGTCTAGTTGACAACCAAGAACACCCTTCACAGGTGGTGACTGTCCCACTTCATTAGGAGATTCAGAAGGCACAATGGATGGTAGAAGTGGTACTGTTCTAGATGTCACATACCTCCAGCTGGAAGGGAAGTGGTCACAAGTTTTATTTGGCGACTGGCTGCCCCAGAACCAGTGGCAACCTGGGGCTGTGGCTCCATCATTGCCCCATTATGAACTTGGACTCCTGGGCAGTGTCTCAGGATCTTGCTTCCTTACAGATTCCCTTCATTTCCTTCTGCTGGTGCTGAATGATTATCTCAGGTGCTGTCAATTATCTGACAGGATGACCTCCTCCAAGGTGGAGGGAATTATTAAGGTTGACTAATAAGGATTTACTCTTTTGCTCTGAACCTATCCAACATATCCTACTCAATAAAAGGGAAGGAAGAAGAAAGTAAAGACAAAAACAAAAGCAAAGGAGGCAGAGAAAGATTTGCAGAATTTACATGTGAATCTAAAGAAAAATGGTTTTTAAAACTTTAATTTCTTTTGTTCGTTGATGATTTTGTATATGTAGTTTGGTCATTTCTTTTTTGCTTTATTATTTCATCTAATAATGTTATTTTTCTTGAGAGCATACATGAACATTGCACCTATACCATTCCTGTCACCTTCTTCAAACTGTCTCATGTCTCCCTCCAAATTTATATTTTAAAATTATTGTCACACACACACACACACACGTACACATATACACATGTACATATAACCTACCCAGTCCATTTAGCTTTGTATGTATGTGTGTCCAGTGCTGACCACTTAGGATTAGACAATTTATGTGGGAGCTCATTCCTGAAGGAGAGTGATTGCCCTTCTCTCAATAGGCATTGATTGCCTATTGCTCTTTGTCTAAGCATGGAACCATGTGAAATAGTTACTGTCCACATTGGCATGTCTACTGGTGTTGTCATTAAGGTAGTCTTGTTTATAAAACTATATTATTGGGAGTTCGTGGATATAGCTCACCTGTCATATGCAGAAGATAATATTTCACTACCGAACCATGGGCTTCTGGCTCTTACCATCCTTTTGTCTCCTCTTCCATGATTTTCCCGGAGCCTTACGTATAGGTAGCTGTATCAGTAGGGGCTGCTTATCCCACAGTCACTTATTCTCTGTGTTTTGACCAGTTGTGGATCTCTGTAATAGTATTCATCTGTTGTAGGAAAAAACTTCTTTGATGAGATCTGGGTGTATGCTTATCTGTGGGTGTAAGGATAAATATTTAGAATATAGTTAGAAATGATATTGGTTTAGGAAAATGATAATAGTAGATTCCCCTTCTCAAGTCTATGACCTCCCCAGCAATGGGTAGTTGGATGGCTTTACTGTATGAGGCATGAATATCCTATTGAGGAATATTAAGCTAAATAAGATAGGGATGTCATACGATATTTTATTAGGGGGAAGTCACTTACATGAGAAGCTGAGAAACTAAGGTTAGCTCTCTGTTACTCTTTGAGACCTGACTGGAACCCCAAGAGAGAGCCAGAACCCCTCTGCATAGCCCTTTATTTCTCAAATCCATATGCACCTGTAGCCATGCCCAAAATGGGCATGATCAGCAGCACAGGTATCTAAGATTTCTCCCTACAATTCCCCTTTTAGTCTAAAGAAAAGATTTAGTCTTATGTCAATATACAAAATGTCTCAAAGATATATGAAGCATATATACATAGAAGATGACAAGAATATTTATGCATGGAAAGAAGACATTACACAGTATGACAAACTGTGATTAACAAATTATAAATCACCAGAAGATATAATTATCTATGTCCCATCCTAAGCATATCTAGTCCATCTAAACCTAAATTTATCTGAAAGAGATGCCCAAGTCTGAACACCTCCTTCTAATCCCAACCCTAAACAATCGAAAACTAACTCTAAACAGGTGTAAATTTTCCTGTAAGTCAACAGCAGGGAAAGGGGGCATAATATTCTCAGAATTACTTCCTGATGAAATGGGACAATAACTTCATGGGATCCTGCAGGATGAAAATGTTAATGTATTGAAAGTCTTGAGTAGACTAGCTACAACATTTGTACCTAGTCTATGTTTGGCAGGGGATGCTTGATTTAAGTTCTTATCTTGATTGAATTTCTTGTCTGAGGCTCTGGCCAGAGTGTAATAAGAAGGTGCACCATATCAGTTAGTTAGTCTGGAGTTGCCAAGAGCAATGTAGTCCCAAACCAGTTTCAGCATAGTGATTGTCAGTTCAGATGCATCAAATTGGATCAGGTGGAATCGATGAAGTGGGGCCCCATTTTCTTTCTGAAGTGTTCGAAGATTGCTGTTAGATAATTCTTTGTTCTCTGTGGAAAACTCAAACGTTAATGTTAACAAAGAAATTTCAACTTTTATATGTATGCATACCAGGAAAGACAACAATTAGAAAGATAGTAAATGTGAGGGAAGTTAGACTTTCAGAGAAAGAACCGAGTATAAGCAGATGACAGTCCCTAGATTTTTGTTTTCTTCTGTCTTACATTAATTGGCTTCTTGATATAATACAGAAACTCTGAATTTCATTTTAACCACATGCTTGGATTTAGAGGAGGAGAGCCATATCCAGCTGCAAAGGCAGCACTGGTTTAAGTGAATTGGGACCAAAAGAGTATTAGGAAGTAAAGAGAAATAGATTTTATAAGGATATAAATTAAGAGAATTAGACATTGATACCAAATATCAAGTTCTTCTTTGTTTGATGGTTCTTTTGGCTAGCCATCCTCTCTTCTTTAGGTATCTACACATTCAGTGTCTTCTTGCCTTTTAGAGTTGGGTTTTCCTATTAAGACAAGAACTAAACTCTTCCGTTTCCTTTGTGAGGTCTCCCTACACGTTGTGGGATATGACTTTGTGGATGACCTGTCATCTTTCCTCCTCCCAAGGTTTCTCCTGTTCGAACTGAATCTTGATCAAGTTTGATGGAATGCAAAGCTTTTCTTCTCCTGCGAAAGCAAAGGCAAAGGTAACACATATTCTGGTTCCCAAACTGGGGTCATAACATCCTTGACATACACTGGCTGATTTAGTTGTGAAGTTTTTTTTCTGTTGTTCAGGATCTTTCTGCAGCTGTTTGTCCTTTCTCATTAGCATTAAGAAAGTTTAATGTTAGCAAAGCATGATGTAATCTGTGTTTGGGGGGTCTTGTTCCCACTGGATGTTTATGGAGCATTTCTTTTAAAGTGCAGTTAGATCTCTCAACCACTGCTTGTCCTGTGGGATTGTATGGTATACCAGTTATGTGTTTTATGTTATAATATTTGAAAAACTGTTCCAATTTTCTGGAGACATATGCTGGAGCATTGTCAGTTTTTATTTGTGCAGATATACCCATAACACGCCATTACCTCTAAGATGTGTGTGACAACAGAATCAGTCTTTTCAGAGCTAAGAGCAGTAACCCATTGGAACTCTGAAAACATGTCTATGGTATGGTACACATATTTTAAACTTCCAAATTCTGGAAACTGAAACACATCCATTTGCCAGATATCATTTCTGCAAATACCTTTGGGATTACTGCCTGCTGGTAATTGAGTTTGATTGTAGCATGAACAGGTGGGGCAGCTACTTACTCTTTTCTTGGCTGTTGCCAAGTGATAGAAAAATCCTTCTTTAATCCTTAGCTATAAACATAGTGTTGTTTATAAAATTCTGAAGCTCCTAGCACATTTCCTATTAAACAATCAGTCTCATCATTACCTGTGCCAGAAGACCTGGCAGACCCATATGGGATCTGATGTGTGTAATATATATAGGATGAGTCCTATTTCTGATAGTTTCCTGTAACTGTATAAACAATGAGGTTAATTCTGTACCATCAGGAATAAACTCAGTGGTCTCAATGTGTAAAACGACTCTGCATATTGAGAGTCAGTAACTATATTGAGAGGCTTTGTAAAATCCATTAGTACCATGAGAATGGTGTACAACTCTGCTTTTTGTACAGAGTTGTAAGGGCTTTGAACTACTTATATTTCCTGATTTATAACCTGCCTTATTGACTTGTTTGCATCAGTGTAGAATGTAATAATTCCAGAGATTGGTGTTTTTCTTACAATACGTGGAAGGATCAACATTGTTGTCTTTATGAATTTGATTCTCTCTATTTTGGGATAATTGTTACCAATTGTTCCCAAAAAGTTACTGTAAGCCATTTGCCAATAGTCATTATCCTTCCATAACGAGAAAATTTCTTCATTAGTTAAAGGCACTATAATTTTTTTGGGTCCCTTCCAGTTAGTTGACAAAGCCTTAGTTTACCTTTTAAAATCAAATCAGAGATCTTTTCTATATATGTCTTGAGTTTTTATTCTGTTTATGTGGTAGAAATGTCCATTTTAATATATCTTCCCTCTGCATTAAAATCCCTGAGGGGTATTCTCTAGATGGTAAAATAACCAGAATACAGTCTAGTTTTGGATCTACATGGTCCACATGTGTTTCTAGTATTCTCTTTTCTACCTATCCTAATTCTTTTTCAGCCTCAGCTAATAATTTTTGTGGCCTATTTAAACCCTTGTCTCCTTTCACAACCATTTTTAGGTGTTTTAAATCATGCCCTTCTACTCCAATAATTATCTGTAGTTGAGAAATCTCTCCTAGTAGTTTTTGAAGATCATTAAGAGTCTGGTAATGTTCTCTCCTGATCTGTACTTTTTGTGGTCTAATTTTTTTGTAGATCTATTTTATAACCTAAATAATCAATAGAATCTCTTCTTTGCATTTTTCAGGAGCTATCTGTAATCCTTATTAAGGAAAAATTTCCTTTACTGCCTCAAATATCTTATCCAACATTCCTTCTTTCTAATCAGCCAACAGTATATCATCCATATAATGGTAAATTATGGATTGTGGAAATTGTTTGCAAATTATTTCCAAAGGTTTTTGCATAAAATACTGGCATAAATTAGGACTATTTAACATTTCCTGTGGCAAAACCTTCCATTGAAATACCCTAACTGGTTGAAAATTGTTATAGGTAGGTACTGTGAAGGCAAGTTTTCCCTAACTTTTTCTTGTAAAGGTATAGTGAAGAAGCAATTTTTTAGATCCATGACTATAATAGGCCACCCTTTAGGTATCAGAGAAGGCAATGACATCCCAGGCTGTAGAGAGCCCATAGGCTGAATTACTTTATGACTCTCAGATGAGTAAGCATCTTCCACTTACCAGATTTCTTTTTTATAGCAAATACAGTAGAATTCCACGGACTGTTAAATTCCTCAATATTTCCAGCATTTAGCTCTTCCTGAACCAACTTTTCTAAAGCCTCTAGCTTCTCAGAGGTCATAGGCCATTGCCCTACCCAGACAGGTTCATCTGTTAGCCATTTTACAGTTAAGACTTTTGGTTCCTCTGTATGTTTGGTACTTGTATTCTGTTTCTGTGTAGCCAGTTGGTTTGCATCTGTTTTCTGTAGTTATTTACAGTATTTTTCTACCACCAAGAGCTTGTTTCTGATTCATATCTGATACAGGAGGAATGTTAATCTGGGTATTCCATTGCTGTAATAGATCACAACCCCAGAGATTTATAGCAATGTCTGCGACATATGGCCTCAGTCTTCCTCTTTGTCCTGCTGGCCCTCTACAGTCCACCCATTTCATGCTTTATTTTACTTGAGATAGGGTTCCAATCCCTAAGAATTGAACGTTTACCTCTTTTTTGTTTTGAATTTTTTTCTGAAACTTTTTTATTTAACTTTTTTTTTAAATTTTATTTTCCAGTTTAAATTTAGATAAGAAACGAGGTTGCTTCACAAGTCATTTCCAGGTCCCTCTCCCGTTCTCCCCCTCCTCCCGTGCCCTCCCCCTAACCGCCCCCATTATCCCCTCATTTCCCCAGGGAGGGTGAGGCCCTCCATGGGGGTATGCATAGTCTGTCATTTCATATAGGACAGGGCCTAGACCCTTCCCCAAGAGTTCAGGGTGAGAGTGCACCTCACATTGTTCTATGGGAGTCCAAAGTCCGTGTGTATACTTGGGATGGGTACTGATCTGCTGCCCAAGGCTCAATAGATTCCCTAGGCCTCTTCACTGACACCCAGATTCAGGGGGTCTTGATCAGTCCCATGCTGGATTCCCAGGCTGATGCCTGGGATTCAAGAGTTAACCTTTATCTGGTCAGCTGTTTCTGGAGGTTAAACCAGCCCAGTCTTAATCCCTTTGATCATCAGTCCTCCCTCTCTGTTACTGGCTTTCTTGAGTTCAGCTCAGTACTTACCCAAGGGAGTCTGCCTCTTATTCGATCAGCCACTAAATAAAGTTTCTGTTTCCCAGACTCTCTGGCCATAGGATTGTAGGCTGGCACTCCCCAGATCTATGTCTAAAATCCATATATGAGAGAGTACATGCCATGTTTCTCTTTTTGTGACTGGGTTACCTCACTCAGGATGGTTTCTTCTAGTGTCATCCATTTGCCTGCAAATCTCAGGATTCCATTATTTTTTTCTGCTGAATAGTACTCCATTGTGTAGATGTACCACATTTTCTCTATCCACTCTTTGGGTGAGGGACATCTAGGTTGCTTCCAAGTTCTGGCTATTACAAATAAAGCTGCTATGAACATAGTGGAACAGACATCTTTGTTGTATGAATGGGCATCTTTTGGACATATGCCTAAGAGTGGAGTTGCTGGGTCTTGTGGTAGGTTTATTCCCATTTTTCTGAGGAATCTCCATACTGATTTCCAAAGTGGCTGAACCAGTTGGCACTCCCACCAGCAATGGAGGAATGTCCCCCTTTCACCACATCCTCTCCAGCATAAATTGTCATTGGTGTTTTTGATTTTAGCCATTCTGACAGGAGTGAGATGGTATCTCAGAGTTGTTTTGATTTGCATTTCCCGGATGGCTAAGGATGTTGAGCACTTTCTCAAGTGCCTCTCAGCCATTTTAGACGCCTCTATAGAAAACTCTCTATTTAGATCTGCAGCCCACTTTTTAATTGGGTCTTTGCTGTTTTGGAGACTTGCTTCTTGAGTTCTTTGTAAATTTTGGAGATCAACCCTCTGTCAGATGTGGGATTAGTGAATATTTTTCCCATTCTGTGGGCTGCCTTTTTGTCTTGCTGACTGTGTCCTTTGCCTTACAGAAGCTTCTCAGTTTCAGTAGGTCCCATTTATTAATTGTTGATCTCACTGTCTGTGCTACTGGTGTTATGTTCAGGAAGCTGCCTCCTGTACCAATTCGTTCAAGGGTACCACCCACTTTCTCTTCTAAGAGGTTCAGTGTGGCTGGATTTATGTTGAGGTCTTTGATCCATTTGGACTTAAGTTTTGTGCATGGCGATAAACATGGATCGATCCGCATTCTTCTACATGCCAGTCTCCAATTATGCCAGCACCATTTGTTGAAGATGCTTTCTTTATTTCATTGTATATTTTTAGCTTCTTTGTCAAAGATCAGATGTTCGTTTGTGTGTGGGTTAATACCCAGATTTTCAATTCGATTCCATTGGTCTACCTGTCTATTTTTGTGCCAATACCAAGCTGTTTTCAGGACTATAGCTCTATAATAGAGCTTGAGGTCAGGGATGGTGATGCCTCCAGACATTGCCTTGCTGAACAGGGTTGTTTTGGCTATCCTGGGTCTTTTGTTTTTCCATACGAAATTGATTATCGTTCTTTCAAGGTCTGTGAAGAATTGTGCTGGGATTTTAATGGGGATTGCATTGAATCTGTAGATTGCTTTTGGCAGGATTGCCATTTTTACTACATTGATCCTACCTATCCAAGAGCATGGGAGATCTTTCCATTTTCTGAGGGCTTCTTTAATTTCATTCTTTAAAGATTCAAAGTTCTTACGATACAGGCTTTTCACTTGTTTGGTTAGCGCTACCCCAAGGTATTTTATGTTGTTTGTGGCAATTGTAAAGGGTGATGTTTCTCTGATTTCTCTTTCAGCCTTTTTATCATCTGTATATAGTAGGGCTACTGAGTTTCTTGAGTTGATCTTGTAGCCTGCCACTTTGCTGAAGGTGTTAATCAGCTGTAAGAGTTCCCTGGTAGAGTTCTTTGGGTCATTGATGTAAACTATCATATCATCTGCAAACAGTGAAAGTTTGACCTCTTCCTTCCCAATTTGTATCCCCTTGATCCCCCTTTGTTGTCGTATGGCAATAGCTAGAACTTCAAGTACCATGTTGAAAAGGTATGGAGAAAGTGGACAGCCTTGTTTTGTTCCTGATTTTAGAGGAATTGCGTTGAGTTTCTGTCCATTTAGTTTGATGTTGGCTGTTGGTTTACTCTATATAGCTTTTATTCTGTTTAAGTATGTCCCTGTTATCCCAGATCTCTCCAAGACCTTTATCATGAAGGGGTGTTGGATTTTGTCAAAGGCTTTTTCAGCATCTAGTGAGATGATCATGTGATTTTTGTTTTTCAGCTTGTTTATATGGTGGATTACGTTGATGGATTTTCGTATGTTGAACCATCCCTGCATCCCTGGGATGAAACCTACTTGATCGTGGTGAATGATTGTTTTGATGTGTTCTTGGATCCGACTTGCCAGTATTTTATTGAGTATTTTTGCATCAATGTTCATGAGGGATATTGGTCTGAAGTTCTCTTTCTTAGTTGTATCTTTGTGTGGCTTGGGGATCAAGGTTATTGAAGCCTCATAGAAAGAGTTTGGCAAAGACCCTTCTGCTTCTATTGTGTGGAAAACTTTGAGAAGAATTGGTATAAGCTGTTCTTTGAATTTCTGGTAGAATTCTGCACTGAGGCCGTCTGGACCTGGGCTTTTTTTGGTTGGGAGACTTTTGATGACAGCTTCTATTTCCATAGGGGTTATAGGTCTATTTAAATTGCTTATCTGTTCTTGATTTAGTTTTGGCAATTGATTGCTGTCCAGGAAGTCATCCATTTCCTTTACATTTTCAAATTTGGGGAGTACAGGTTTTCAAAGTATGACCTAATGATTCTCTGGATTTCCTCAGAGTCTGTTCTTATGTCCCCCTTTTCATTTCTGATTTTGTCAATTTGCGTGTTCACTCTCTGCTGTTTGGTGAGTTTGGACAAAGGTTTGTCTATCTTGTTGATTTTCTCAAAGAACCAAGTCTTCGTTGCATTGATTCTTTGTATTGTTTTCCTGGTTTCTACTTTATTGATTTCAGCCCTCAATTTGATTATTTCCTGGCGTCTACTCCTCCTGGGGGAGTGTGCTTCTTTGTGTTCTAGAGCTTTCAGCTGTGATGTTAATTCTCTCGTATAACTGTTCTCCTGTTTTTTCATGTGAGCACTTAGTGCTATGAACTTCCCGTAGCACTGCTTTCAAAGTGTCCCATAGGTTTGGGTATGTTGTGTCTTCATTCTCATTGAATTCGAGGAAATCTTTAATTTCTTTTTTTATTTCCTCTTTGACCCAGGGATGGTGCAGTTGAGCATTATTCAATTTCCATGAGTTTGTAGGTTTTCTGCAATTTGTGTTGTTGTTGAATTCTAATTTTAAGGCATGGTGGTCTGATAAGATGCATGGAGTTATTCCAATGTTTTTGTAGCTGCTGAGGTTTGATATGTTGCCAAGTATGTGGTCGATTTTTGAGAAGGTTCCATGTGGTGGTGAGAAGAAGGTATATTCTTTTTTATGTGCATGAAATGTTCTATAGATATCTGTTAATCCCAGTTGGGTCATTACTTCTATTAGACCTTTTGCTTCTTTGTTGAGTTTCTGTTTGGTATTCCTGTCTAGTGGTGAGAGTGGTGTGTTGAAGTCTCCCACTATAACTGTGTGGGGCTTTAGATGAGGTTTAAGTTCTAATAATGTTTCTTTAACGAATGTGGATGCCTTTGTATTTGGGGCATAGATGTTCAGGATAGACACTTCATCTTGGTGTGTTTCACCTGTGATGAGTATGTAATGACCTCCTTCATCTCTTTTGATTGATTTTATTTTAAAGTCTAGTTTGTTAGATATTAGGATTGCTACCCCTGCTTGTTTCTTGGGTCCATTTGATTGAAAAGTTTTTTCCCAACCTTTAACTCTCAGGTAATGTCTGTCTTTAAGGGTGAGGTGTGTTTCTTGTATGCAGCAGAAGGAAGGGTTCTGTCTTTGAATCCATTCTGCTAGTCTGTGTCTTTTTATGGGTGAGTTAAGACCATTAATATTGAGGGATATTAATGACCATTGATTGCTCATCCTTCTTCGATTTGCGATGGTTGTTGTTGGTGGAATTATGTGTGGAATTTCACCCCTCTGTTCTTTTGGCTGTTGGTAGAGAGGGATTCTCTAATGCTTATGTTTTTCTGGTTGTAGTTAGCTTCCTTGGGTTGGAGTTTTCCTTCCAAAATTTTCTGTAGAGCTGGGTTAGTGGACACATATTGCTTGAATCGAGTTTTGTCATGGAATATCTTGTTTTCTCTGTCTATAGTGATTGAGAGCTTTGCCGGGTATAGTAGTCTGGGCTCGCATCCATGGTCTCTTAGTGTAGGTAGAATATCTATCCAGGACCTTCTGGCTTTCAGCGTTTCCATGGAGAAATCAGGTGTAATTCTGATAGGTCTGACTTTATATGTTACTTGACCTTTTTCCTTAGCTGCTCTTAATATTCTTTCTTTATTCTGTATGTTTGGGGTCTTGATTATTATGTGGCAAGGGGATTTTTTTTTGTGGTCCACTCTATTTGGTGTTCTGTAGGCTTCTTGTACCTTCATTGGCATGTCTTTCTTAAGGTTGGGAAAGTTTTCTTCTATGATTTTGTTGAATATGCCTTCTGCCCCTTTGAGGTGGATTTCTTCTCCTTCTTCTATACCTATTATTCTTAGGTTTGGTCTTTTCATGGTGTCCCATATTTCCTGGATGTTTTGTGTTAAGGATTTGTTCGATTTAAGGTTTTCTTTGGTTGATAAATCCATTTCTCCTAGCGTATCTTCAACACTTGAGATTCTCTCTTCCATCTCTTCTATTCTGTTGGTAATGCTTTTATTGGTAGTGCCTGACTGTTTGTCCAGCTTTTCTATTTTCTGCCTTTCTTCAGATTGTGTTTTTTTTAATGACTCTATTTCAGTTTTCAGCCCTTGCAGTGTTTGCATTGCTTCTTGCAATTTTCTGTTTATCTGTTCGTCCGTTTGTTGCCTTTTATGAATTTTTTGGTTTGTTCTTTCTTCCATTTCTTGCATTTTTTGGTTTGCTTTTTGTTCCATTTCTCGCATTTTGTGCTTTGTTTCTTCATCCATCTCCTGCCTTTTTTGGTTTGTTTCTTCTTCCATTTTTTTCATTTTTTGCTTTTTTTTTACCATTTCTTGCATTTTTTTGCTTTGTTTCTTCTTCCATTTCCTGCCTTTTTTGGTATGTTTCTTCTTCCAATTCTTGCATTTTTTGCTTTGTTTTTTCTTCCATTTCTTGCATTTTTTGCTTCATTTCTTCTTCCATTTCCTGCCTTTTTTGGTTTGTTTTTCCTTCCAATTCTTGCATTTTTTGGTTTGTTTTTTCTTCCATTTCTTGCATTTTTTGGTTTGTTTTTTCTTCCATTTCTTTGAGGGATTTTCCAATATCCTCTTTTAGGGCCTCTATCATTTTCATGAAAGTGCTTTTAAGGTCGTTTTCTTCTGCTTCGTTCGCATTGGAATGTTGGGTTCTTGCTGGTGTGTAGTCTCTAGAATCTGGCGGTGTCATATTTGTTTTTCTGTTGCTGACTGTGTTTTTGTATTGTCTCTTTCCCATCTCTTCTTCTAGTGGGTGCAGAAAGAGCCCCTTACTGGTCTGGGGACCAGAGTTCCCTTTTGGTGGGTGCTAGCAAATCCAATAATGTGGTGGTTCTTCTATTCGTTGTCCGAATGCTGGTCCCGTGGGTGGAGAAGAAGAATAGGAATCTGGGGCGCTTATCCTCTTATCTGGTCCCCTGGACCCTATGCTGGGTCCTGTTGTACCTGATCCAGAACAGCTACTCCCCTGGTCTCCCTGGGTCCTCTGGTTTCCTACTCTCGTTGGTGGGAGAGAAGATCTGGAGTCTGGGGTGCTTGGCTCCCGCCGGGATTGGGAGCTCTGTGCAGGTCCCAGGCGATCTGCAGCCACTGGAGCACAGGCCGGGAAGCCGGCCTGTTTACCTGATGCTGCTGGAGTAACAGCTGCTTCCCTGGACTCCCAGCCTCCTCTCCTTTCCTGGTCTCGTTGGTGGAAGAGAAGATCTGGAGTCTGGGGTGCTTGGCTCCCGCTGAGATTGGGAGCTCTGTGCAGGTCCCAGGCGATCTGCAGCCACTGGAGCACAGGCCTGGAAGCAGGCCTGTTTACTTGATGCTGCTGGAGGAACAGCTGCTTCCCTGGACTCCCAGCCTCCTCTCCTTTCCTGGTCTCGTTGGCAGGAGAGAAGATCTGGAGTCTGGGGTGCTTGGCTCCCGCTGGGATTGGGAGCTCTGTACAGGTCCCAGGCAATCTGCAGGCACTGGAGCACAGGCCCGGAAGCCGGCCTGTTTACCTGATGCTGCCGGAGGAACAGCTGCTTCCCTGGACTCCCAGCCTCCTCTCCTTTCCTGGTCTCGTTGGTGGGAGAGAAGATCTGGAGTCTGGGGTGCTTGGCTCCCGCCGGGATTGGGAGCTCTGTGCAGGTAGGTCCCAGGCAATCTGCAGGCACTGGCGCACAGGCCGGGAAGCCGGCCTGTTTACCTGATGCTGCCGGAGGAACAGCTCTTTATTTAACTTTTTAAACATGTCATTCTCTGTTCCCTCTCCCTCCCCTCCTCACCTGCCCCCTAATCCTCCCAATTCCTCACCCCCACTCCATCCCCCTCTGCTCCTCAGGGAAGGCAAGGGCTTCCATGATGGATTTTCAGAGTGAACGTTTACCTCTTGTAGGGGCCATCTTGAAGTTCAGGATTTTTGAGTTATGATGGTGACATCAGTTTCATCGTCTAAAAGGCCTATAATCACCTATATTTCACACTGACGTTCCAGAGAAAGGTATTTCAATGCCTTTTGAGGTTCCTATTATGGCCCAAAGAGCTGTAAACAATACACGAAATCACTGAGATGGACATCAGGTTCAGGTGCATGCCCAGGGAAGGACTTCTAGCATCTGCTGCCTCAGATGTTGCTTGCTGGGTTCCTTTGTAAAGGCACTGTTAGCATCTCAGGTGCTGTAAATGATCTGTTTGCATCTAAAGTTGCCTAGAAATCAGAAGTCAGACTTTTGCATTTCAAATGGTTTTAGATTAAAAGGTGTGTTGACCTCTAATTTAAAGTAAATTTGGGCCATAGCAGACCTCCTGCTGTATCCAGCCTTCTCCTCCTGTCCACCCCCTTTCCTTTCTTTTGTCTCTTGGGACCTTTATTTAGATTTGACTTCATGTATATTCTATAGAGCTTTCAAGCTAGTTGGCTCTGGTACAGACAGCTGAGCTTTTTCTTCAACCTTGAAGCCACTTATTACAACCACGAACTTGCATAGTGGAGCTAAGAAGTTTCTATGAATTTTCTAATTCAAGGTTTCCACAAGTTTTGGCTTATAATTATCAAATAATAAATCTGTGGAGGGCTGTGATCTACTTTAAAGTTCACAGGCATGTTGAAAGGATTTCATTTAAAATATGTTTCAGCAACTAAATTTAATACTGGTGAAACAGAATAGAAAAATATTTTTAAAATGAAAAAGAATAAGTAAATTTGTATATTATACACAAGCTTGTCTTTCTTAGGTCTAAACTATAAACCCACAAACTTATTTGCTATATTTTACTTTTAATCTGTCAGTCCTGTGTTTAAATGACAAATCTCTTGATTAGTTTTATGTCTTGCACAAGAAATTGGGTTAGCCTTCTGTATCTTCATTTGCAAAATCAGGGCAAATGTTTCCATAGAGCTTTTTGAAGACTAAATTAAATTTCATTGGATATTAAAAGTGAAGGTAATTGTTTTGTCATAGATATTGAGAAACACTAGGTCTTTTCCCTTTGTCCATAATACCCCAACTCTGTTTTACACATGCGTGGTGTGGGATCTGCTTCTACTCACCAAGAAGACCTCTCAACTAGCTGACCTGACAAGACAATTCTGGGTGTGAAAGCTGGTGCTATTAGTAGTTGAGGACAATATGTACAGAATGGGATTCCCTCCAGATGGCTGTAAGTGTGGCTGTCTATTCAGAGGTCTCTTCCCTCTGGGCTTGTTTCAAGGTCTTAGAAATGATAGGGCCTTTTCACCCCCTTTACATTCTCGGTTACTAGGCTCCACCATAGCCAGTGATAGTGACAATTGCCAGCGTTACCTTCCAACCCTGTGTACTCCATGTTGACAGCCTCGGAACTCAGCATCTACACTAGTGAACACTGGATGATACAAGGGAAATACAAAACCATGGGGGAGGCATTTCACACAGATTTCAATGGGCCTCCTGCTCCGCCCAACTCTCCCATCTACACACTCCTGGCCATGTTGCTCCTCCACTCTCCAGCCACTGTTTCATTAATTGTTACATCCCTGCCACATCACTCCATCCCCACTAATCTATACCATACAGAGAATGTGTTGCTTGTTTCACTAAGAAAATGAGAGGAGAACTCTGTTTTTCTACCACAAAACCTGTGAATCTGATGGAATTGGAACACATACGCTGTCAGTGCCACCATGTGGCTCAGTTCTAGAGAATGCACGTCAGTCCCCATAATCTATATCAACAGAAACGTCTAGAGTCATTTCAGTAGCTATGTATGCTTAGTGTCACCATACTCACCTCATATGATCCCTTCGGTCACTCTCTTCTCTTTTGGTTCCTCTCATGAACTACTGTGATGATCACCAGTGACCTCCAAATGTCAACTCTCTCCTATGTTCAGATTTGACATCTCTTTGCCAATTTGCCTCCCACTTCACCAACTGCCCCCTTTCCAAAACCTTCTCTCTCTCTCAAGGGCTGTGACTCTGTTCACATCCCAGCTGCCATTCACTTTACAGTTTCTTAGTGTATCATGCCTCATTTTCCTTATTTGTAAATATAAAAGAGATTTCCCCCTTCACTGGATTATAAATTACAAGATGTCATGGAGATTTTTCTTTTATAAAAAATTACCACAGCTTTCCCTGTGGTTATTATGGTACCTTGCATCCAGTAAGCATTCAGTAATTTTTTGTGAATAAAGGAGTGAACCCCACTTTTTATGGTACTCCCAATAGACTAGCTAGAGTGAAGAAACCTTGTCTCATTACTTTTCTGTTGCTTTGGGACAAATTCAGATTCCTTGCTTCTCTCATCATTGATTGAATGTTTGGGGGTACAGCATGGTTTCATCTGCCTTCATTTGAAGGCAACATCATTTCCAGAGACCCTTATCTGAGCTGTTGGGTCTTGAATTGTCTAACATACTCAGGTAATTTACAAGAGGTTGCTTTGTTTTTCCTCATGGGTTTGTTAGTTTTAATAAACATAAATATTGGGTGTTATGATTCAGCTCCCATTTGCTTCCTTTTAGGACTTGACTTTCATCATCTGAGAGCTTGTTTATTTCTCCCTTTGACCTTGTCTTCATGCTATGTGGTTCCTGTTTGAGTAGTGCTGCTTCACGGTGTGTGATCATCCAAAGAGAAAAATCTGGTCTGTCATTTTGTATAAGCATCACATTTCAAACTTAACAAAAATATCTCCTGATGTAGCTATGACAAAGTCAGAATTTATTTATTTTTTTCCAATTTCAAACCTCCATGCCAATGACATAAATTGACAAAAACTTATGAACATGGGCGTGGGTTCTAATCTCAATGATGACACTTATGTCTGTTAGGATAGGCAGTTATTTACCTTGCTTGAGCATCAGTTTGTATCAATTTATCCTCATATAAAATGAATAATATAGGGCACATGCTTATCTTTGTTAACATGAACAAGGATGCAAATACAACAGCTGACCAGTTATGCCTAGTGAAGATGTATCAGAAAGCTGTCATGGTTGTGTAAGCTAAAATTCTATATGACTTTACTTTATAACCATATATTTTATATAAAGTTAGGTAATTTTACTCATTAACAATTTTGAACCAGAATTTATTCACTTTTTTCAACCAAGAAAGTATAATTTTGTTGAGTGTTACTCCATATTCCCACTCTTGGAATTGCCTAATCTCTTTTACTCAGAACAAATGAAAACAATATTTCTACAGTTTGAAGAAATTACTCATCACAATAAAACTGAGAGACATTTTTGATCTAGACATTTGAAAGAGGAGAAATGCATGGTGGAAACAGAGTATACAAATTTCATGACTTGGTCTTCAGTTGGTGAGATGTTGCTCTGGGGTTTGTTAGCCATGCCAGACAGTTGGGATATATCTGGAAATCAGAGCCAAGAGTTGATGTTTTGAAATGGATCATGCCATGGTCAAATTGACATTCACAGTAGTCAACTTGAAGAATCATCACAGATGTCTATCAGTGGATGGATGGAGAAGGAAAATGTATGATACATACTCAATGGAATAGTGTTGAACCACCAAGCAAAATGAAATTATCAATGAAATAATCCAGGCAAATATCATGTATTTTCTCTCATATACAGATTCTGAACTAACAAAATGACTTGAAAACAAAGTGGTGGCTACTAGGGAAGAGCCTGGAATCTGCAGAAACAAAAGAGAGGGTGGGAGAGAATAATGGGAGTGTGTGAAAAAGTCACTCACATGATATGCATGTATAGAAACATCATAATTTAAGCAGTTTTGCTGTATAATAAACATAAGCTAATAAAATTAAAATATTATTGACAACAGTGTTGAGATTGGATACGGGGAAACTTTTAGCATGAATTAGATTTAGCAAATCTCTCTTTCTCTTTTGAATAGTGGTTTGGGAATATGAGCCTGGCAATCAATGCAGGAGAAGATGGCTTTTGGAATAATTTCCTGGTTTGTGAATTAGATAACTGGGTTGTGGGAGGTCCCTCAGGCTTCCCAGGCAGCAGGGGAAATGATCCAGATGAGGGAAAAATGAATGCGAATGCAGTAGCCTGATAACTACCATTATACTTTGTCAGACTTGTAGGCTGTGAAGTGGTTTCCCCACCACCTGCCCATCAGCCAACTCTTTCCTGGATAGAGGGAACATAGAATAGGGAAATGAGTTCTATGCTCTTATGTTTTCATGAATATGGTACTGATTTTATAGAAACAATCAGTGGAATTTAAGAACTTTGTGATGCCTGGCACCAAATTAGGTACTATGTCTTAGACTGTATTTAGTTGAAGGATGGGAAACTCCAGCCTGACATTTCTTAAAGAGGCAAAATACTTCATATAATACTCTTGAAAGTACAATAATCCCACTTATGATGGTTTTTATTTTTTGTAAATGTTTTTAATTTTGAAAAAAATTGCTGACATTTTATGACTAAATTTATGGGAAGAACAAATAACTAAAGTATTCTAATCAAACACAGCTTATTATTATGTGTCCAAGATTGTTCTTAAGAATAGATCTTGATAGAGTTCTGAGTTATTTGAATGAGAAACAGGGTATGTTTGTTTGAGAATAGCTATGTCTGAAAGCTATAATTTTATAAATTACTTTAAAAGGAAGAATACTGCTTTAGTATATCTATGAGGACAGGAAAGAAATATTGAAATACATATTAAATTAGAATTCTTCTATCTGACATGAGTTCTAAACCACAGAATATGGATCAGCCTTTGTGTTTGAAGATGACATTGTCAATTCTCCGCTGGCAGCAAAGATAGTAAAAACTGAACTTCTGCCCTCCCTCCTACCTCCAGATGTCGTACTTGAACTAAAGGTCAAGTACGTCACTCAGACAACGTTGCTGAGGGCCTTCTGTGTGCAGATTACCATGACTAAGTCAGGAAAGCATATAGAAATAGCCTTTCAAAAAGAAACTCTGAGATTCTGTGCCACATATGGAAAGAAAGGTGTATATGGAAATAGTCCCCTGATTAATTTAGAAGTCATTCCTTGGCATATCACCGGAACCCAAATTGGCATATTCATGAAAGTTTTATCTCGGAAACAAGTGTTCCGTTAATATGTGAGATGCTTAGGTGAATTAAAGAATGACTTGATGGATTCAGACCTGGGTCTGATCTCTACATCCTCGCCAACACGGACATTAGCTAATGTGGATCTGATGTGTGTCACAGACCTTAAAGTGGAGGATCTTTGCCTAATTTGCACACTGATAATGGAAGCTAAATGTAGAAGCGCTCAATTACACACCACTTCTTAAAAACCTGATGTGCTGAGAGTCTTTTGAAGGGTGATTATTATTCAATTTAAAATCCTCGTAGGTTTTGGTGATTTTTATGAAATGATTTTCCAGCTGTGCCCACAGACTGCTACAGATGCTGCTTTCCAGGCTGTATGGTTTAATAAGCTTATTTTATAGGCCGAAGAGCTGGGAGTCAGGGTGATTAGTTATGGCCTCAGGTCTGGAAGGGTGATAATGGCCTCGGTCTGGAAAGGTGATACTTAATCATTTAGTGGGTAGGAAACAAAACAGGTGTTAAGAGCACTGGATGCTCTTGCACAGGGTCCCAACTCCGTTCCCAGCACCCACATGGCAGCT
This sequence comes from Mesocricetus auratus, assembly GCF_017639785.1. Lineage (NCBI taxonomy): Eukaryota > Metazoa > Chordata > Mammalia > Rodentia > Cricetidae > Mesocricetus > Mesocricetus auratus. The sequence goes on from NW_024429199.1 coordinate 4,988,131, forward strand.
TATGATTGTATGTAATTCTAGTTTTAGGAGATATGATGCCCTCTTCAGGCCTCTTCAGGCACTAAATATACATGTGGTGCACATACATACATGCAGGCAAATAGTTTTAGACTTTAGAGAGTGTATGAAATGCCAACATAAGTAACAGCAGACCCATGTCACCTGAGAATTGGTAATACCTACTCATGTCTTATTTCTTCATATTTTTAAAAATAATTTAATGTTGGTTTCGAAACTGGGTCTCAGTATGTAGCCCTGGTTTGTCTAGAACTTGCAATGTAGAGCAGGCTAGCATCAGACTTACAGAGCCAACTTCTTGTGCCTCCTGATGGGTGGAAATAAAGGTATGCAATGCCATACACAGATGGCTCAGGAGATGAAGGTACTTTCCTTTAAGCCTGACAAACTGAGTTGGATTTCCAGGATACACATGGTGGAAAGAGGCAGCTGACTTCAGCAAGCTGTCCTCTAACCTGCACACATTTGCACACACAAACACCCATGTGTGTCCACCCCCATATCCACACACACATACATGCACACACTCTCTAATTATGACCTGAAGATGCTCTGGATTTCCTAAGTGACCATTGTTATGTCCCCCTTTTCATTCCTGATTTTGTTGATTTGCATGTTCTCTCTCCGCCTTTTAGTTAGTTTGGATAGAGGTTTGTCTATCTTGTTGATTTTCTCGAATAACCAACTCTTTGTTACACTGATTCTTTTTATTGTTTTATTTGTTTCCACGTTGTTGATTTCAGCCCTCAATTTTATTATTTCCTGGTATCTACTCCTCCGGAGTGAGTTTGCTTCTTTTTATTCTAGAGCTTTCAGTTGTGCTGTTAATTCTCTAGTGTGACTCTTCTCCAGTTTCTTCATTTGTGCACCTAGTGCTATGAATTTTCCTCTTAGCATTGCCTTCAAAGTGTGCCGTAAGTTTGGGTGTGTTGTGTCTTCATTTTCATTGAATTTTAGGAAGTCTATAATTTCTTTCTTTAATTCTTCCTTGACCCAGGAATGGGGCAATTGTGCATTGTTCAATTTCCATGAGTTTGTAGGGTTTCTGCAATTTGTGTTGTTGTTGAATTCTACCTTTAAAGCATGGTGGTCCGATAAGATACAGGGGGTTATTCCAATTTTTTTGTACCTGTTGAGGTTTGCTATGTTGCCAAGTATGTGGTCCATTTTAGAGAAGGTCCCATGTGGCACTAAGAAGAAGATATATTCTTTTGTGTTTGGGTGGAACTTTCAATAGATGTCTGTCAAACCCAATTGGATCATAACTTTTGTTAGTTCCTTTGTTTCTTTGTTGAGTTTCTGTCTGGCGGTCCTGTCTAGTGGTGAGAGTGGGGTTGTTGAAGTCTCCCACTGTAACTGTGTGAGGTCTTATGTGTGATTTGAGTTTTAAGTAATTTCTTTTATGAACGTGGGCACCCTTGTATTTGGGGCATAGATGTTCATAATTGAGACTTCATCATGATGGATTTTCCTGTGATGAATATGAAATGATCTTCTTCATCTCTTTTGATTGATTTTAGTTTGAAGTCTAATTTGTTCGATACTAGGATTGCTACACCCGCTTGTTTCTTGGATCCATTTGATTGGAGAATCTTATCCCAATCCTTTACTCTGAGGTAATGTTTGTCTTTGAAGTTGAGTTGTGTTTCCTGTAAGCAGTAGAAGGATGGATTCTATCTTTATAACCATTCTTTTAGCCTGTGTCTTTTTATAGGCAAATTAAGACCATTGATATTAAGGGAGATTAAAGATCATTGAGTGTTTGTTTTTGATTTCTTGGTGGTGGTGTTATTGTTTGTGGATTCCTCCTCCCCCCCCACCTTTTTCTTTTATCTTTTGGTAAAGTTGGATTATCTATTGCCTATGTTTCTGTGAGCATAGTTACCTTACTTAGATTGAAGTTTTCCTTCCAGTACTTTCTGTAGGGCTGGATTTTTGGATATGTATTGTTTAAATCTGTTTTTTTTTCATGGAATATCTTGTTTTCTCCATCTATCGTGGTTGAAAGTTTTGCTGGGTATAGTAGTCTGGGCTAACATCTGTGGTCTCTTAGTGTTGGTAGAATATCTATCCAGGACCTTCTGGCTTTCAGTTTCCATGAAGAAGTCAGGTATGATTCTGATAGGTTTGCCTTTGTATGTTATTTGAACTTTTTCCTTTGCTGCTCTTAATATTCTTTCTTCTGTATGTTTGGGGTTTTTATTATTTTGTGGCGAGGGAACTTCCTTTTGTGGTCCGATGTATTTGGTGTTCTGTAGGCTTCTTGTACTTTCATTGGCATGTCTTTCTTTAGGTTGGGAAAGTTTTCTTCTATGATTTTGTTGAATATGTTTTCTGCACCTTTAAGCTGGGTTTCTTCACCTTCTTTTATACCTATTATTCTTAGATTTAGCCTTTTCACAGTGTTCCCTATTTCCTGGCTATTCTGTGTTAGGGATTTGCTGGACTTAAGATTTTCTTTGGTCAATGAGTCTATTTCTCCTCGTGAATCTTCAATGCTTGAGATTCTCTCTTCTAACTCCTGTAATCTGTTGGTTATGTTTGCATCTGTAGTTCCAGATCATTTAGTCACCTTTTCTAGTTTCAGCATTCCTTCACACTGTGTTTTTTTTTATTGTCTCTATTATATCAGCTTTCAAACCTTAAACTGTTTGAATTGTTTCTTGTAATTTTTGGTTTGTCTTTTCTTCCATTTCTTTAAAAGATTTTCTCATTTCTTCTTTTAGGGTCTCTATCATCCTCATGAAGTTATTTTTAAGGTTGTACTCTTCTGTTCCATCTGTGTTGTGATGTTCAGATCTTGCTGGTGTAGAGTCCCTAGATTCTGGTGTCATCATATTGGTTTTTCTGTCATTGAATTTATTCTTGTATAGTCATCTTCCCTTCCATTCTTTCAGTGGGTACAGGTGGTGTATCTTCCTTTCCTGGTGGGTACAGAGGCCCAAGGTTCTTTTCTGGTATGTGCAAGCAGGTCCAATTCACTGATGGGTCTCATGGTGGGTGCAGATGGGTCTGAGGCACTCTCTCCTGGTGGGCAGAAGCTCTGCCCTCTGCCCTCTGCACTCTTTCCTCTGTCCTGAGTGGGGGTTGGAGTAGGCAGGCTCTCTCAGAGGTCCTCTGGGGGTGAGTCAAGCTTGCTTCAGTTCCCAGTCCAGGAGATCTCAGAAAGGGTGAGCGGAAGAATGTGGGGACCAGGATTGGGGCCTGGAACTCACCTATGCACTCTGCCCTCTGCCCTCTACCCTCTGCCCTGAGTGGTGTCAGGAGTAGTCAGGCTCTCTCAGCAGGCTCTTGGTTGCTCGGTCCTGTGGGGGTGAGTTGTGCTTGCTTCAGTTCCCAGTCTAGGAGATCCCGGAGAGGGCAAGCAAAAGGAAGTGAACCATGCACACACACTCAAACACAAATGTTCACATATACCATTGCACATAATTAAATAAACAAAAGTAAACTTAACCTCAATGGAGGACATTGCATTCAGGTCCTCATACTTGTGTGGCAACCAACTTACTGACTGGTGCTTTATAACTGGGCTTCAGCTGAAAAGCATTTTATTGCAGACCCTATCTTAATCTCGAGCCTCTGATGGAACTATGTGACATGCTGAAAATTCTAAACAAGAGGAATAAAGCTGACTCAGAATCTGTTTGAACCAGTCACTCTACTCAGCCATCTACAGAACATTAAGAGAGCATTTATAGGATGCCATTTGCATACTAAACTGCCATCATTCTCCTGCCCTGTAGAAAATAGTGACTTTATATGTAAGAAGAGAAAGAATTCCATACTAGAGTGAAAGTCAGCAGTGACTGACAGGAACATACTAAGGTGGTCAGAACATCTGGAGCCCAGGTAGGTAGTTAGACTCTTGCTTTGAATTTTGCTTCTGTGACTGCTACTATGAGATTATACACTCCTCAACATTTATTCCTGGGCATAATGACAATAGCTTCCTTTCATTCTTTGGGAAACAACAATACTATTCTAAAGGACTTCCATATAAAATACACAAACAGTGATTACTTGTAGATAGCTGTGTTTTGTTCTGTTTGCATATAGTACTGCCCAGAGGTTTAGAATACTTGTTGACAGGAACAGAGGACTGGATTAGGTTTCCTCTGCCTTTGTTGCTATGGGTCTGCCCACATCAGCTCAATGTGACATTTTCAGGGATTTCTGAAGCCATTTTTAAACACAGCTATCCTTACATCAGCCATGCTGGGCTGGGTCTCCACTATGAAAGCCAGCAAATGCTACCAGTCAGAGCTCCCTGGTGCCAGTTTGATTCACCAGAATGTCATTGCAAGCATATTTCTACACGGTCGATCTACAGGGCACCAGGGAGGGGAACATAGGGCTGTGGCAGGGAAAGAATCTCCACCAAATTCACATTTCTAAACTTTGACCCGAAGGAACATAACCAAGGTCAGAGGTGAATGCAGAGGAGAAGAAAACTGGGAAAACAAATCCTCTCATAATTTAAACATTTTTGTCCAATGCTTTGAAAGCAACATTTAAATGCTGTTTTTATGGGTGCACTCTGAAATTGAAAATCACAGTCTTAGAATGGACCAAATGTTTGTTCCTTGATAGCAGCTGTTTTTAATATAATTGGAAGAAATGGAGCACAATGTTGTGCAATATTTATAGACACTTCCTTTCTGCTAGTCAGTTATCTGTAGGGACCAGTAGCTCTCTGGTCAGTCTACTGCCATCTGTCTTCTAAACTATGATAGGAGGATCCTCAATGACTGTGTGTCACTTTAAATTCTACCTGGTCCTTATGGGAGAGAATGTGTTCCTTATGTCCTGCCTGGGTACTGACATGTGGACCAGTCTATCTCCTCTTTTTGCCTCCTTCAGGGATGTTGGAGGTAAGTTGTCATTCTCTTCCTCATTTATTTCACTAGAAGATGGTGATGCTGTATTTAAGTTCCTTCATGTCCAATGCTGTTGTCTTTTAAAAATGTCTCTCTTAAATATTATCTCTTGAACTTTTCAACTTATCTATGTCTTTCTCCTTTTACATTTTGTTCCTTTTCTATTTCTTCACCTTTCCAGTTGTCAAATCACTCTTTGCTTCAGTGTCTTATAGAGGGGAACTGCTGTGTATGCAAATACAGGGTGCTGCATGATGCATTGTTTCTCCCTGATCACACTGAGCTGCACAATTCTGGATATCCATGCCTATTTCAGAAGGAACTCCATGCCCCTCTTAGGTTAGGCGTAGGCACTTTATAGGACTTTGCAGCTTGAAGTTACCACATTCTAAAAGACCAATGATGTGTAGAGTTATCAAAATTTCTCTTTATTTTCTCCCCTAGTGGAAAGTTATTAATGGCTGTCTTTTAAACTACTAGCTTGGATTTCCCTGACCTAGCTACATGTAGGGGGGCAGCTAGACATGATTTTAGTGTTTCAGGGACTGAGGGTCCCACCAGCTGATGGCTGAGTGACTATGAAGTGGAAGATAAGGTAGATAATTACCAAGAAACATTTTCCAATCCTACACGGCCCAGGACAATTCACTGTTACACGTGGGGAGATGTAGTCTACAGTCAGACAGAATGAATGAATTTGGGATTTGGAATGAGTCTTAGTCAGTGTTCCATTGCTGTGAAGAGACACCACAACCATGGCAACTCTTATAAGGAAAACATCTAACTGGGGCTGACTTACAGTCCAGAGGTTTAGTCCATTACCATCATGGCAGGAAGCATGGCAGCACACAGGCAGACATGGTACTGGAGAAGTAGGGTTCTACATCTGAATCTGCAGGTAGCAGGAAGAGAGAGCAACACGGAGCCTGGTTTGAGCTTCTGGATCTTCAAAGCCCTCTCCCAGTGACACACTTCCCCCAATAAGCCCACAGATCCTAATAGGCTACTTCTAAGAGCATAAGTTATCTCATGCTCTTCTCCCTTGGTGCAAAGCTTGTCTCAGGGGAAGCATTCATGACAGGAAAAGGTGCTAGAGGGCCTTTGGGGGAAGTGCCCCATGCCTTCCAAACTGTAGGCTGCCTTTGACAGAATACCCAGAACACTGTCAAATTCCAGAGTGCCTGTTTCCTGATGCTAGTGAAAATAGAAGCAACACTTTCATGACTTTTCTTGATCTAAAGTCTTCATGTAACTCACTAGCTTCTGTAATGTAGCTAGTTCAAATCACACTGTAAATTATAAATGCTCTAAGTATTAAGAATTAGTCCCCAAACAGAATGTAAAATAATCTCATCATTATTATTTTTCTTGAAGCAAGGTCTCACAATTTAGTACTTAATGGCCTGGACTTTGCTATATAAAGCAGGCCTCCAACTCACAGAGATTTGTCTGCCTCTGGCTCCCAATGCTGGGATTAAAGGCATCTGTCTCCACACCCCACTCAATACAGTTTTTATATTGATTATATATTGAAATGATAACATCTAGACACATGAAACTAAATAAAATATATCATTAAAGTTAATTTCAGTGGTTTCATTTTACTTTTAAATGTGTACATATTGAATACTTCAAATTTGTGTTTGTAGTTGCCACTGGCAATGGCTGGCATTATATTCTTACTTGTCTTCTCTCTTGCAATGGCAGCTGTGCTGTTGATAGTTTATTGGCCCATTTATTTTGCAAGGATACAAGGCTGACATTTTATTGGAGAGAGACCTACAGTGGAAAATCAAATAAACTCATGGGGGAATCCTTCAGTTCCTCACTTAGTATTGTGAATTGGATTCTGTACCTCAAGTTCATATGTTAAAGTTCTAATGTCTGATATCTCTAGATGTGACTATATTAGAGATACAGTAGTTAGAAGGGCCATTACAATGAGGTCCTAGGGGGACCTTAATTTGATTTGACTGAAACCAGAGGAAACCTGGAGGCAAACAATAGCGGAAGCTCCTATGAAATGCAGGACAGGTTGGTCACCTACAAACCAAGAGAGGTAGCAGAAGATACTGTTCCTGCTGTTGACTTCTTCATTGATTTTGGAGAAATAACCTTTGGCTTACTAAACTACTCAGTCTGTGGTACATTGCTATGATACTCTGAGGAAGCAAATACACTTATCAACTAATGAGACCTTTTATTTTAAAATACAAAAGCATTCCAAGTATTAGCAATCATGTAAAGAAAATCAGTGGCATGGAACAGAAGCCTTGGAGTGGATACACAGAGCAACTAACCTCAGGGGAAGCAAACAGGTCTGTAAACAGAGGAGGAAATGAGAAATGATTGCCGATGCTAATCGTGGAGAGCCAAGAAAACTTCATATTATAGTTCAAAGTTCAAAAAATACAGACAACTCCCATCTGCTCAAGCAGACCCACCAGTGAGGTGAAGGAAGAATGCAGAGATGAACTGTGGTAGGCATTGCCAGCCTGCAGTTGAGATGTGCCCTGTGGGTGTATTTTCTGTGTATGGTGCCCTACAATTTTAAATATGAGGGAATGTTGGCATGACATATAACATACCATTCATCATAGTCTTCATTGTTCTTCCTCTCACTAAAATGTTCACTTGTATTAATGATCTGGCCTTTAATTTTAATTTTGATGCTTACAGTAGAGTGATCTCATTTACTACAAACATGGATACAAAACTAAAGAGTCATTCATTATACCAATCAAAGGGTATCTAGAAATGTCCTTCATGTGTGGCCCCATACAATGTAATTCCAGAATTTGGGAAATGAAGACAGGGGGTCATTTCAACTACATTGCAATTCAAGGCCAGCTTGTATTCAAGGATCTGTCTCAAAACAAACAAATAATAAAAAACAAACAAACAAACACATAAAAGCAAATGAACAATAATAACAAAACAAATTATATCTAGAAATGCACAGTATATGGAGCATCTAATAACACTTGAGAAGTGTTTGTTGGGTGATGTCACTTTTCTAAGTTCTCACAGGAAGAACCAGGCTGACAATTCACTAACTTTTCCCTTCTATTGAAAATAGATTTTTTTTCTTACATACTACATCCTGAGTATTGCATCCCCTTCCTCTTCCTCTCAGTTCTTCCACACCTCCCCTCCCATCCAGATCCACACCCTTTCTGTATCTCATTAGAAAACAAACAGGTTTCAGTTGGATGGTAATAAAGTATAATATAATAAAATACAATAAGATAAGACAAAAACTAACAAATTGGAATTGGACAAAACAAACAAAAAGAAGGAAAAGAACCCAAGAGAACAAGACACAGAGGCCCACTTGTTTGTATACTCAGGAATCCCATAACAACACTAAACTGAAAGCCATAGTATGTACACAAAGACTTACAGAATAAAATGAGAGAAGAAAATAATCATATAAATAATATAAAATAAAAATAATAAGAAAAAATATAAAAAGGAAGGAAGAGTCCTGACATGACATTATGAAGCAAGGAATCTCCAAAGATGCAGTTGAGTTCATTTTATGTGGCCATCTACTTTTGGGCATGCAGTCTGCACTTGAGAGTAGTTTGTTTCTCCAATGATAAGTCATTGGAAGAAACTAAATTTTCATTTTCAAGTAATTATCAATTGGAGATTGTTTCTGGGTAAGGGATTGGGGCATTATACTCATTTCTCCTGTCGTCTCTAGGACTCCATCTGATGCAGACCAATGCAGGTCCCTTTTATGCTGCCTCAGTCTCTGTGAGTTCATATGTGCATCTATCATGTTGATTTAGAGGGCCTCCATCCTCTCTGACTCTTATACCCTTTTCAACTTCTGCTCCATAGAGTTTCCTGAATCCTGAGGGGAGGGATTTGATCAAGACATCCTGTTTAGGGTTGGGTGTTTCAAGGTCTCTCATTTTCTGCAAAATGTTGGGTTATAGGGAAATTCACTTCTTAACCATTGCTCATTATATATATATATATATGTATATATATATATATATTCTTCTTGAAATAAAAGAATGTACCTTTTGGTATATCTTCTGTGACATAGTATTTCCTAGTAAACTTTAACAATATACCAAAACTAACATTGATATGAGTTAGGAACAGATAGCTTTCAACAAAAATTATAATCCAATCCCAGATTCACTCTGTCCCTATAGCAGACTGCTTTCAGGACCTCCCTTACTCCCCACCTCTCTCCTTCTCTGCCTTCCTCAATTCCTTGCCTACTTTGCCTTCTGTAGACCCAGCTTTGCTCCCTTTCCCCATCTGTTTGTGTCAGATGCTGACACCTAGAAATATTCTCTACCTGGAATCCCCGCTGATCACACTGTGATGGGATTCAGGTAGGTGTTTTTCACTCTCCTTCTTGTCCTGCATTACAGTCTTTCCAGTCTTATGCCCAGCCATGTGGCAGTTTGCTTGCATGAGCCTGTTCTCTCACCCTACTTTCATTTCTGGAGATTCTACCAAACCTTGGTGTAGATCCAGATTGACTCCTTCCCAGTGGACCCTATTAGCCTCCTCTTCTAACCTGCCCCAATTCCTTCCTGTCAGTCCCTGATACCTAGCAACACTTTCTACCTGGAATCCCAGTGGGCACACTCCACAGGGACTCAAGTAGGTAAATCGTCCCATCCTTCCAGTCCTCTATTATGCTTAACAATGTCCATAATCCCACTTCAACTTCATTCACTAGAGACTCCAATTCTTGGTTCAGATCCAAAGTCTCCCTAGCCCTTTTATGCCTGTCCAGAATCTTTTTTGCTATAATGCACCTTATTTGTAGTATCCCTTGTTTTCACTATACTTCCAGCTCCTTGGGGACCACTGTGGTTCTAGGTATGAATAGGAATGTGCCCACTCCTCAGCTCTTTCCTGAATTGTACTCAGCCTTTTCTCCTAGGCTACCTCTATCCCTCTTTGCCACTCACTGAGCTGCAGAAGCACTCCTTACCAAGCAACCTGCAGTCACCATGCTTTTCTAAGTTCCAGGCAAGGTAACAGAAACCAAGGAATGGAACACCCACCAGACAAAGACAACATCAAATATCAACACTTAGATCTCCTCAGACATCCTAATTCCAAATACATAGATACCAGCACAAAACCAAAATCATTAATAGTCAAAAATGCACCTCTATCTAAATTCAGTAAACCCTGATTACTGTGATATAGCTGAAACACAAGACAAGAACTTCAGTATAGCTATTATATGTATGTTCAAGGACCTTAAAGAGATGTGAATAAACCCTTAAGGAAGTCTATGAAAACATAAACTAACAGTGGAATAAAATAAAGAAAACAATAGAAGGCATGAAAGTAGAAATAGAGACATTAAAGATAAAGCACAAGCTGAGATATAACTAAAAGTGAAAAATATAGGAATCCAAACAAAAACCTTAGAGGTAAGTTTCACCAACAGAATGCAGAACTGAGAATTTCAGATGTATGAAGATAATTTAGAAGATATGAATGCCTTGGTCAAAGGAAATGTTAAATCAAAAACATTCTAGCATAAAGCATCCAGGAAATCTAGGACAAGATGAAAAGAACAAATCTAAAGATAATAAGAATGGAGGAAGAAGAAACCCATGTCAAAAGCACAGAAAATATATTTAATAAATCATAGAAATATTTCCTAACTTGAAGAAGGAGATGCCTATCTAGGTACAAGAAATACACAGACTACCAGATAGACTGGACCATAAAAGGAATTACCCCTGACACATAATAATCAAAACATTAAATGCACAAAACAGATAAATGCTATTAAAAGATGCAAGGGTAAAATACCAAGTCACATATAGAAGAAGGTTCATTAGAACAACACCTGTTTTCCTAATGGGGACTCTAAAAGTCAGAAAGGCCTAGATGGATGTTCTACAACATCAAAGAGACCAGAGATGCCAGCTCAGACTACTATACCCAGCCAAACTATCAGTACAATAGAAAGAGAAAGAAAGACATTCCATAATTAAAAGCAAATTTAAGCAATATCTACTTAACCCAGCTCTGAACAGGGCACTGGAAGGAAAACTTCAACATGAAGAGGTTAACCACATGCCTCAAAAGTACAAGAAATAAATGATCCCAGATCAGCAAACCAAAGAGTATGTGGGTGGGAATAATAACCGAATCAACAAACTATTTATTGATAACTCTCAACCTCAATTGTCTCAATTTCTTAATTAAACAAACACAGACTATCAGATTGGATTTGACAAAAGGATCCATTTTTCTTCTGCATACAAGAAATATACCTTACCATTGAGGATAGACATCACTTCAGGGTAAAAGGATGGAAAAAGATATTATAAGCAAATGGACCCAAGAAGCAAACAGGTGTAGCCATTTAATATCTGACAAAATATACTTCAAACCAAAATTAATTAAAAGAGATAGGAAAAGACAGTACATACTCATCAAAGGAAAATTTCATCAAGAAGATATTGCAGTTTTAAATATTTACACACCAAAGACAAGGACATTCAATTTCATAATAAAAGCATGACTACAACTAAAATAATATATTATTCTCACACATTAATAATGGGAAACTTCAACACCACACTTTCAATGATAGACAGGCCGTCCATACAAAAACTAAACAGAAATGCTGAAGCTAAATGAGATAATAAATCAAATTACTCTAGCAAATATTTATGGAACATTTCACACAAACCCAAAAGAATGTACCTTCTCATCAGCTCATGGAACTTTCTCCAAAACTGACCACATAGTTGGACACAAGGCAAGTGTATCTTGACAGATACAAGAAAATTGAAATAACAACTTGTACCCTGACTAAAGTTGTATATCAGCAATAGAAAACATACAAGCCCATGGAAACACAGTACTGAATGAAAAGTAGGACATGGCTAAAATTAAGAAGGAATTTTAAAATTATTTAGAATTTAATGAAATGAAAGCACAATGTACTCTAACCTATGGAACACAATAAAGGAGGTTCTCAGAGGCAAGTTCTTAGCATCAACTGCCTAAAAAGAGTTGGAGACATCTGTTAGCAACTTACCAACACACCTGAAAACTTTAGAACAAAAATCAGAAGTCACACCCCAAAGGAATAGATAACAAGAAATAATCAAATTCAGGGCTAAAATCAATACAATAGATATAACAGCAACAACAGAAACAATACACAGAATCAATAAATTGAACAGTTCGTTCTTTGAGAAGATTAATTAGATTGATAAACCCTTCTATAGCTCTATTACCTAAAAGATACATGGAGATGATCTAAATGAATAGAATCAGACATAAAGGAGGATGTCAAAAGAATATAAAGAGAATGCAATGACTCATAAGGGCATATTAAAGAAAAAACCCGTACTCCACTAAATCAGAAATCCTAAAAGAAATGGAAATTTTTAATATATTTGAATTACAAATTAAATCAAGACCAGATAAGCAATTTAAACAGGCCCATAACCTCTAGTGAAAAAGAAGCATTAATTAAAAGTTTTCAACTTAAAAAAAAGAAAGCTCAGAGATAGATTGATCTAGTATAGAATTCTACCAGACTATCATAGAAGAGTTAATGCAAATACTCCTCAAATTATTCTGCTGTAAAGTAGAAACAGAAGGAACACTGACTAATTCTTTTTATGAGGCCACAATTACCATTGTATCCAAACCACATAAAGACCTAATCCAAAAAGAGAATTACAGACCAATTTCCTTTATAAATATAGTTGCAAAAATTCTCAATAAAACACTTAAAAGCAAAATGCAAAAGAATATCAAAGATTATCAACTATGATCAAGTGGGCTTCATATTTTAGATACAGGGATGGTTCAACATATGTAAATCAACAAATGTAATCCACATAAATGGACCGAAAGACAGAAACCACATGATCATCTCATTATGTGCATAGAAGGCCTTTGGCAAAAATTCAACATTCCTTCATGGTAAAGTCCTGAGACTAGGGATACAAGGGACCTACCTCAACATAATAAAGGTGATTTACAGCAAGCCCATAGCCAACCTCAACTGAAATGCAGAAGCTCAAAGTGTTTACACTAAAATCAGGAACAAGACAAGGATGTCCATTCTCTCCATACCCTTTCAGTACAGTTCTAAGCAATAAGATAACTGAAGGAGATCAAAGAGATACAAACAGGAAAGGAAGAAGTAAAAGGACCTTTATTCACAGATGATACACTTTTATATATAAAAGAACCTAAAATCTCCATCAGAGAATGTCTACACTTGATAAACACAATCATCAAAGTAGCTGAATACAAATTTAATACACACAAAAATATCAGTAGCCTTCCTATAATCAAATGAATTGAGAAAGAAATCAGGGATACAACACCTTACAAAACCTGTAAAATCTTTGGGGTTAATTCTAGACAAGCAGGTAAGAGGCTTGCATGATAAAAATGTAAGACTTTGAAGAAAAAACTGAAGATATTGAAAATGGAAAGATCTCCCATGCTCATGGATCGGTAACATCAATATTGTGAAAATAACCATCCTACGAGAGCAACCAATACAATCTCCATCAAAATTTCAACAAAATTCTTCACAAACTTGAAAGGACAACTTTTACATCACATGGAAGCACACACACACACACACACACACACACACACACACAAAGCCACTCCAAAATCAAAACAAAAATCCCAGGATATCTAATGTCGCATCTGCTACGCGGCCTGTGTCCGAGAACGTGCGGAGGGTGTCGGGGATTGACAACACAGAGACTTGTTCAACGATGTAAAGAAAACTTTAAGCAGGCCCCAAAAAGGTTCAAGAAAACTTCCTAAGAAAAGCTCCCACCAGAGAAGCTTCTGCTCTCTCCTCTCCCCTGGCTGGTTCTGCTCTGACCCCAGAAACTGATCTGGGCGTGGCAGAAGAGGTGGTTAGTCTTTGGACAAGGTCCAGGTCAGGGTGGTTTCTGCGGGCAGGCCTTTTCCAGGAACTTAATGCCCCCAGGCATTGTATTGTTTTTAGTAAACATGTTTTTAGTAAACATTGTCTTACAGCTGCCTACTCCCAGGCAGAAGGGGAAGTGGGTCTCTGCTCAAGGTCTGGTGTTCCCACAATTCACCCCTTTTTATTTTTAAATGAGGCACTCCTGGCTTAGGTCAAGTAGGGTCACCCTCCCTTTCCCGTCCTTGGGGGACCTTGAACCCCTGTCTTAGGCGGGAGGGGTCTTCCCCACAAGTTGCCCGTCATCAGAGCACCCCAACTTTAAATCATCTGTAACCAACCTTCATGGCTATCGGGATTGCCATGGGCTAGGCTAAGCAATACTTGGTTACGGATCTCTTGCCTCTGGAACAAGGCACGTTTGAGCCCGGCATAAAGCCAGAATGCCTACCGCCACTGCCACCATTTCCAGGACCCCCATTGACATAGCGCCTCTCCATCACCGTACCCATCACCAGATCTGGGCCATAACATTCTACCAGCCTTCGTCTGTTACAAGGGTAACCCACACGTGATTTACATTCTGTTACAAGGGTAACCCGCATGTGATTTACATTCTGTTACAAGGGTAACCCGCATGTGATTTACATTTACAATTTGATAAAGTTTACAATTGTTCCAAGATCTGCTCAGGAAAGCATTTAGAAAGTGCACTTGCACAGATACATTAGGTACAATCATTGATGTTACACATGTAGCATTATGAAAAATATGAACAATAGGCTTGTTGCACTATCCACAGAGCACCAATTTGTTCCTGTGGTGATGCAGTTTGTTGATTCAACGTCAGCTGATTATGCGACTTGAGTCAAAGTCTCCTTTTTTGTCGCATTAGGACAAGTTGCACCTCTCTAGAAAAATACACTGGCCTAGTCGTGATTCCAGAAACAGGAACCATCAAGTCTGATATTTCAAGTGACCATGTCCTGTTCAATTACTGAAAAGAGGCTTTTGCCCCTCATCACAGTCCATACGAATGTCCAAATTTTTAAATTTTTTCTCTGTTGGCTTCACGATGAAAACTCATGGGTCCGGAAGGTTGATGCAGCAGGTCTGTTGAGAAACTGGAAATCTCGAACCGACTGTTTTCTTTCTTTCTTGGGCTCTAGATTCGATGACATCAAGGGTCAGGAACACTGATTTAGGAGATCTCACTCAAACTGGCTTAGGTAGGCTCCCATGGTCTCAGGTCCAGTTTTTCTCTGCTCCATGCTGAAGCTTTTATTCTTTTCCTACAAGAAAACACAAACATGCCCTCGACCCCAAATTAGGGTCTTCTTCACTGTTTAGTGCATGGATGTCTCCATTTGACCTGAGCAATGGTTGTTCAAGTTCCATCATGCCAGAATCTGTCTGAAGCTCACTGGCATTCACATTATAAAATTTTTAAATGAGGAGTGTATTATTTGATGAGTCATATGGGGACTGGGGACATTATTCCCCCTTTTTTATTTTCTAAAAAAATTTTTTTGAACTGTTGAAGCTGGACCATAATAGTAGAAGGATTTGTCTACCCTCCTTGGTTGACTATCTAGGTAAATTTAGATTATTTGTAGATGACCATTAAAAAGGACATATCCATTAAATATTTCCCAAAAACTTCTGAAAATCACTCAAAGTTTGTAAACTATAATGTGTCCAAATAACTTGTGAAAATTATTTGAAGTCTGTGAATAGTCTTTCCCAATCTAACCTGTAGAGCTCTCACTAGCTGACAAGGCCTCATTTGCATCTTAAAATTTTCTGTAAAAACATTAACAGACTGGCTGGATGTTCCTGTTGGCTATATTTAAAGAAATCTAGGTAGCTTCTTAACTAATTTAGAAGGGATTTAAGTATCCTTTTAATCATATAAGCAGTTCACACTCACGCATTCACAATCACATTTCATACATACCGGTGTGGCCACACCATACATTCAGAACATGCATCTTTCAGTCATCCTTTTTCCCTAGGTCATGATTAGTCTGTTGCAATGAAGCTTCCTTAATTGAAATCTATGTAAAAGAACAACTCCCGCCAATCCTTGAACTAAAAGGGTTAAAAAGTCCTGTATGTTCTTTATCATTCCTCCATTTGAGCTACAGTCATGGGGTACAGCCGTACCTACTCCTTATAACTCTGTAGATGCAAGGTGGAGAGGCCAAGCTTTTGGCCATAAGTTTTTAGAGATGACTCACAAAATAGAACTTAAATGTAAACAAAAATTTCCATTCTATATACCTTTCTCTTTTTCTTTTTCTTTACTTAATACCAGTACCTCTTTACTGTTACAAAATTTTTTTTTCACCCATTTTTTTTTTAAGTCAGGGTTTCTCTGTATTGTTTGAGGCTGTCAGTCCAGCCTGGCCTCGAACTCACAGAGATACGCCTGCCTCTGCCTCCCCAAGTGCTGGGATTAAAGGCGTGTGCCACCACCGCCTAGCTTGTTACCAATTTTTTTTTCTGTATTATTTGGAGGCTGTCTTGGAACTTGCTCTGTAGACCAGGCTGGCCTTGAACTCAAGAGATCTGCCTGCCTGTGTCTCCCGAGTACTGGGATTAAAGGCGTGTGCTGCCAACGCCCGGCTATTCACCCATTTTTAATCCATTCTTCAACCCAGGATATTCCCTCATGCAAAAAGCCTTAAGATTTACACAATCCACCCTCCAATTGAGGGCAATCTCTGGGTTCCCCTTTTTCCCCCGACCTTAATGTCAGGCTAAGGCCTAGAGATTTAATCCAATCCCCCCCCCCATCTGAGGGCAATCTCTCAGGGTCCCCTTACTTTCCTGACCTTTGTCAGGCGAAGGCCTCTAGATTTAATCCGGTATCCCTAGCTTGGTACCCCTTTTTAACATATCCACATAGCCTTACTGGCTAGCCTTTTAGATCTCTCAGTTCCCCTTTACTTTCCTGACCTCAGTGGATCAGGCGAAAGACTGGAGATTTTTTATTTTATTTCTTATTTTACCCTTTTTTTTTTCATTTCTTTTTTGAGACTGGGTTTCTCTCTATCCTTTTGGAGGCTGTCCTGGAACTTGCTCTATAGACCAGGATGGCCTCATTCCTTCCTATCTCTGCCTCCCGAGTGTTGGAATTAAAGGCGTATGCCACCAACACCCGGCTCTCTGAATATCATAGCAAACATCCTCCCAATCTGGGACATTTAAGCCTTCCCCAGTAATGAACCATGGGCTCCCTCGTTCAATCCATTTTAAAAAGCCTGCCATGGTTGTAGTCCCCTGTTCTTCAAGCAACTTTTTTACGTGATACTGTAATTTAAACTTCCAGGGACTATTTCCCATTGTTTCTTTTCCTATTTTCCTCCATCTGTCCCTAGCTGGCAAAAGGGACGACCCAGTCCACTTACCTCGCTTTCATGATCTCGGTGGGACCTCCAATTGTCGCGTCTGCTGCGCGGCCTGTGTCCAAGAACGTGCAGAGGGTGTCGGGGAGACTTGTTCAACGATGTAAAGAAAACTTTAAGCAGGCCCCAAAAAGGTTCAAGAAAACTTCCTAAGAAAAGCTCCCACCAGAGAAGCTTCTGCTCTCTCCTCTCCCCTGGCTGGTTCTGCTCTGACCCCAGAAACTGATCTGGGCGTGGCAGAAGAGGTGGTTAGTCTTTGGACAAGGTCCAGGTCAGGGTGGTTTCTGCGGGCAGGCCTTTTCCAGGAACTTAATGCCCCCAGGCATTGTATTGTTTTTAGTAAACATGTTTTTAGTAAACATTGTCTTACAGCTGCCTACTCCCAGGCAGAAGGGGAAGTGGGTCTCTGCTCAAGGTCTGGTGTTCCCACAATTATCTAAAACACTCTTGAGTAAATAAAGAACTTCTGGAGGTATCATCATTCCAGATCTCAAGTCCTACTACAGAGCTACAGTAATGAAAAAGGATGGTATTGGCCAAAAAAAAAAAAACAAAAACAGGCACATTGATCAGTGAAATCAAATTGAAGATCCAGACATAAATCAACACACCTATGGAAACCTGATCTTTGATAAAGAAGCTAGTAGTACACACTGGAAAAAAAGATAGCATATTCAAACAAACAGAGATTGTCAAACTGGGTGGCTGTATGTAAATAGATAGATAAATAATAGGAAGCAAATAGATCCATATTTATCACCCTCCACAAAAACAAACTCCAAGTGGATCATAGACCTCAACAAAAAGCTAGACACCCTGAAAATGATGGAAGAGAAATGGAGAATAGTGTTGAACTCATTGGCATAGGAAGAAACTTAGTAAATGGGACCTCAAGAAACAGAGAAGCTTCTGTTTGGAAAAGACACCATCATTTGGACAAAGTGGCAGCATTCTGTTAATACACGTAAATCAGTGTTTAGATTAGCCATTGTCAGAGAAGGAAGGTCACAACTGAATAATGGATAGAGAGTGAGAGACCTTGCGATACTCAGAGCTCAAGAAACTGTGTAGAAGAGCAGAAAGATTCTAAGAACCGGTGGGGATGGACGACACCAAGGAAACCATGTTTTTCAGACAAAATGGGAATGTTGCTCATATAAACTCATAGAGACTGTGACAGCGTGTACAAGGCTTGCACAATTTCAAGCTAGACAGGTTCTCAGTTCTGAGAGGGGGAGTGGGCGTGAGCTCCCATCTCTAACCAAAAACCTCTCTCTAATTTACAACCATTTGTAAAGAAAATCTCTCCAATGGAAGCTCACTGTATCTATAAACCACACTTAGGTGCAGGCCCCATGCCCAGCAATGATAGATGGCCAACATAAAAAAATGAATTCAGCGGTATTTTTGAAGTTTTTTTTGTTGCACATAACTTTGTTTAGGACTTTTTCCCCTTACTGATCTTTTGCTTGTGTGTTTTGATTTTCAATTTTGCATTTTTATGGGTTTTGTTCGTGTGTGTGTCTTTGTGTGTACATGTTTCTTGTGCTCTTTGTTTTTGTTTTTTTTGTTGTTTTGTCTTATTTGTTTGTTATTTAAATTTTCCTGTTTATTTTATAACAAGAGATATAGAGATATAGATAGGTAGATAGATAAACAGAGAGAGACAGAGAGAGAGAGAGAGACAGAGAGAGAGAGAGAGAGAGAGAGAGAGAGAGAGAGAGAGAGAGAGAGAGAGAGAGAGCAAGGAATTAGAAGTGTGGGGAAGCAGAGAGAATCTGGGAGGAGATGAGAGAGGGGAAAATTATTTTCAATTATAAAAAGAAGTTATTATCTAAGTAGGCTGGAGAGATTTCTCAGCAGGTACAAGTGCTTGCCACATTAACCTGATGATCTGAGTTCAATCCCCCAAAGCATAGTGGAAAAGAGAACTTACTCCAACAGTAACAGCTAGCTGTTAGCTTCCATCTTTTATTGAGTGTTTTGATTTTAAAAAGGCATAAAGCTGTTGAAAGAATGATAATGCGAAGATGCCAGGGATGCATCTTATTTATTTTAGTAATTATATATGTGAACACAATATATTTACATTGTCCCTCCCCTCCCTTCCAACTTGCCTTCTCTCTACTCCTCCAGTTCTTGCCTTTCTTCTCTTATTATTGCTACACATACATGCACTTCTTGTTATTTCTATGTGCACTGGTTTAGGGCTGATCATTTGGGATTGAATACTGTATCTGATGGTTCATCCATGGAAAAAAGTGATTATCCCTCCTTCTGTAAACATTCACTTCCTGTAGCTCTTCATTTGACGATAGGCCCTTGTGAAATCGCCCCTTCCCTGTTGGCATGCCAATTATTGTGATAATTATGTAAGTCTTGTTTAGGCATGACTTGAAGATGCTATCTTGCAGCAGGCACCCTGCTCGCTCAGCTTTATAAACCTTCTGTGCTACCTCCTCCCCCATATTTCTTGAATCACAGTAGAGAGTTGTGTTCTAGATTCCCTGGCTGGAGCAGGAATCTCTACCAGCTATGCATCTGATAGAGAACCACATCCCAGAATATGCAGTTAAACAAATGGCTGTAGATATTATTAGCAGGGAGTCCTCAAAAGAAGAAATAAAAATAGACAAGAAATATCTCAAAAAAGTATTCACTAGGGTTGTTGAGAAACTAATTATAGATCACATGATAAATAATATCATATTTCCTGACAATTATTTTTTTGTGGTGCATGGTCATGCTCTTATTCTTAGCTGGAATAATCGGAAGTATTTGGCTTGATGGATGATGTTGTTTGCTTGCTAGTATCTCAGACAGTTCAGGTTAAAATATATGCACACAGATAAGCACGTGAGCATGTTTTGGTACATATATGTATATGTATAAAACAAAAGTGATAAAATATACCTGGTAAATTAGAGTATGCCAACTGGTTTTTATGTCAATATGACTCAAGCTGTAGTCATCCGAGAGGAGGAAATCTCAACTGAGAAAATTTCTCCATGAGATCTGGATATAGGAAAGTATGTTGGGCACTTTGCTAATGTGGGAGAACTCAGCTCATTGTAGGTGAGAACATCCATGGACTAGAGGTTCTGCATTCTATAAGAAAGAAAACTGAGCAGGCCATGGGAGGCAAGTTGGTAAATGGCACAACCCATAGCCTCAGCATCAGCTCCTGCCTCCAGGTTCCTGTCCTGCTCAATTCTTGTCCTCATTTCCTCCAGTGATGAACAGTGATGTGGAAGCAGAAGCATGGATAAACCCTTTCCTTCCCAACTTGCTTTGGTCACAGTATTTTATCGAATAGTAACCTTAATTAAGATGCCGAGTTAAGGGAATAAGGATTCCTCCTGTTGCATCTTATTACTCCCCACAGATTTAAAATAGTAAATGTTTTGAGTAAAGATGGAGAAAATTTTAACATCATAATGCTTGTTGGGAAGAGGATAAAAAACACATTTTCTTTTTCTGTGGCAAACATGGTAACTTGTTTTTTTTTCTAGTTTAAACCAACAATTAAAAGCATAGGATTGACAGTATGGCCAAGAAGTATTCTAGTGTGAGGAGTATTAGTAACATCGCCAAGGACAAGACACTTAAAGTGTTCATTTATAAAAATAACACTTACTAGAGCAGCTGCTTCATCAAAATTTATTCTCTCCTTCTTTTATATTACATACCTATGAATTTGACACTATATTCTGTGTGCTTGGCTGGGTGATTATATGTCATGAAATGAGCTTTACAAAGCTGTCCTTGAGAGCAATGCCAGTCCCAGCATCAAAGGTGGAAGAGTGGGCATCACTGTTAAAGCTATAGACAGCCTGGTCCTCAGTGTAGCTCAGGGTGCCCTTTGGTGGGTCCTCTGATGTCTGCTTCACCACCTTCTTCATGTTGTCAGCCTTCTCCAGGCAGCACGTCAGATCCATGATGGACACACTGGGAGTAGGAACATGGGATGACCTTCCCCACAGCCTTGGCATGTGGAAGCAGGCATGATGTTGTGGACAGGCTATGGCCATCACACTACAGCTTCCTAGAGGGGCCACCCACAGTCTTCTCGGTGGCATTGATGGCATGGGATGTGGTCATGAGTCCTTCCACAATGCCAAAGTTGTCATGGATGACTTTGGCCAGGAGGACTAAGCAGTTGGTGGTGCAGGAAGCATTTCTTACAATCTTGAGGGAATTGTCATACTTCTCATGGTTCATACCTCTCAAAAATGGGGCATTAACAGAAAGGATGGAGATGATGACCCTTTAGGTACCACCCTTCAAGTGGGCCCTTGCCTTCTTCATGGTGGAAAAGATACCAGTAATCTCTACAACATACTTGGCACCAGCATCACCACATTTGATGTTGGTGGGATCTGGCTCCTGGAAGATGGTGATGGTCTTCCTGTTGATGACAAGCTTCCCATTCTCAGCCTTGACTGTGTTGTTGAACTTGCCATAGGTAGAGTCATACTGGAACATGTAGACCATATAGTTGAGGTCAATGAAGGCATCGTTGATGGCAACAATTTCCACTTTGCCAAATGCTATGGTGTTGGGCCCTAGCCCCCAAGGGGGTCTCTAAGTTGTTTGCCAGCTGATAGCCACAGGTGCACCCTGTTTTCTAGTCCTGGCTTACTGCCCCTGAGTTGCCCCACGGACATCAACATCTAGCACGAGGAAAACAGGATTTCTTCCACCTAGGGTTTTTCCACTGTCCTGTAAGACTTGTATATAAGCCTGATCCCTCTTTGAGAGAGAGAGAGAGAGAGACAGAGACAGAGACAGAGAGAGAGAGACAGAGAGAGAGAGACAGAGAGAGCAGTTGGATGTCTTGTCTTTCATTTCCAGATACCTTGGACTTGTTCGAGGCACAGATGCCACACTATGGCAGCCCTGGTAACCAGGTATCCATAAGGCCAAATCCATTCACTCCGACCTTCACCATAGTGTCCCAGGGATGAGGCTGGCACAGTATGAGAAGATGCAGCTGTCTCTGAAACAGGGAGGAGCAGAGAGCTGATTATTGAACTTTCTAATTTTACTTTTTAAATTTATATTTTGTATATGTATTTTTGTTCATAAGCATGTGAGTGTAAGTTTGTGCATGCTCCTTAAGCATTCTCTATATTATTTATTGAGGCAGGGTTAGCTAGTCAATTGCTGCTGGGATTCCTGGTTCTACCTCCCACATCCTTTGCTAATAGGCAATCTTCCAAGCCCAGCTGGCACTTATGTGCATGCTGGGAATCTAAAAACTCTGGTCTTACAATTGCACAGCAAATGCTTTACCTGCTCAGCCCTCTCACTAGAATCAATATTGAATAAAGGTTATGGAAGCCTATTTGGGGAGAAACTATAATTAGAGCCAAGAAGCTCCCTGTTTCTGTAAAAACCCAAGGCGTGATTTCAAATTCTGTACTTTGACAGAATTGCTTCCTGGTTTCTCATTCCTGAGTTGAAGAAAGTAACATTAGTTTCCTAAGGGACTGTTGGAGGTCACATGAGGTCATGCATATGAAATTGCTGTTCATTATTTGTATTGATAAGAGCTCAATGTACTATTGCTATTATGGTTAGAAATGTCATTTTATTATTTTTAAGATTTAATTTTGAGAATTTTATCCATGAGTTCTCATGAATACATCATTCCCACCACCCCTCTCCTACCTCCAACTCCTTCTGTGCCCTTCTCCCTCCCTATCAAATTCATGACGTCCTCTTCTTTAATAATTATTGTTAAAACACATACACGAGTGTACATATGCACATATGTAAATACAGTCTAAGTTCATTTAGTGTTACTCATGTGTGTGGAGGGCTGAATACTTGGGATTGGATAAACTATCAAGGAGAGGACAGATTATCCTGTTCTCAGAATCC
This sequence comes from Mesocricetus auratus, assembly GCF_017639785.1. Classification (NCBI taxonomy): domain Eukaryota; kingdom Metazoa; phylum Chordata; class Mammalia; order Rodentia; family Cricetidae; genus Mesocricetus; species Mesocricetus auratus. Next base: position 5,011,242 of record NW_024429199.1, read on the forward strand.
GTAATTGCCTGCAGCTCTTCATCTGTGGGTGGGGCCCTGTGAGAATTTCCCATCCATGTTGTTATGTTGCTCGGTATCGTCATTGTGATCATCTTGTTTAGGTTGACCATATTGTTAGATTTCATGAGTGCAACTTCTCTGTATTATATGGAAAACAGTATTCCACAGCAGATATCCTGGTCTCCTGGCTCTTGTAATCTTTCTGCCCCCTCCTCTGCAATGTTCATGAACCTTAGGTGTAGGGGTTATATTGCTGATAAACCAGCTGCAACTCTTCCAGTCAGTAGTTCTTGCAGTTATAGATCTCTGTAATAGTCTCCATATGATGCAAAAAGGAGGGAGAATAACACTGAGTGAGAGGAAGGGAGGAGGAATAAGTAATATAAGGATGACTGAAAGACTATAGGGAGACATTTTATGTCTATTTAAGAATACAAATATATGTAAATATATACACATTGTCATTTTGTGTGAAGTTATGCCACTTGGGGTGATAATGATTCCTCCAAGAACAATAGACCATTTACCAAAAATCAGTGTCAGGCATGGGGAACCTCTCTTTGAGTTGTCAGGGGAAATGAAGAACCTTCCAGAATAATATAGGCTATTGCTATTGTTCTTGTTTACTTTACAGAACTTGAAGGTTAGACACATAACTTGCACGGATAAAGCTGGAATTGATATGAAAGGCTTCTCCCTGAGAACTGGCCCTCAGCATTTCAAAGTGTTATGCAGTCTTCTGAGGAAGAAAAGTAATCAATTGCCCTATCTAGCTGTGTCCTACAATCTCTTTCCTAAACCAGTGTACTTCCTAACTGTATTGTAAATACTTATCCTTCTATCCACCTTTAAGTGTCACTCTTATCTCTCATCAAAGATTGAACTTTGGATACATATGAAGTATAATTCTTTGTAAACACAATAAAATTGATGAGTAGTTACCTAGCATTACATCAGCATAGTGTAAATGAGAAATATACCTAAAGGACAATAGATGTCTTCCTGTCTTTTATAACTCTCTTTTAAAATACTCTTTTTTTTTCAACTGAAGGCAGCATATCATTGTAGAGTTCTTAAAATATCTGGCCTGTTTAAACACAATTCCTTGCAATTATAATCATACTCAAGCCTATATTGGAAATGAAGGTGCCAAATGGGTTTCCTGAATAAATGCAACTGTACTTGATAATAATTACTTAATAATAACAGTCAGATGATTTGTGAAGTAATAAAAATGACTAAGTATCAGATATGCTAGGCAAATTCTAAATGTATGAGAGGCATATATATATACATATATATACAAGATAATATTATATATGAAAGGGAAATTCCAGTTTAGTTTGCTATAGATGGCAGATTGATATATAGATGTTTAACTTGGCTTGCAATAAAATATGAGCAGCTTGGTTGCACTCTAAAATCATATTGCTATATCTAAAACTCCCATAATATTTCTTGATCAAAGATTTTATTTAAATTATAATTTATAGTAAGATATTATCAGTATCTAGATATTCTCTCTCAGAATAATTTCTCCTTTTTGTGTCCCTGCTCAGACTTTCTGCCTAAATAAGAATACTTATATGTATATTTATGTATATATCTATGTGTAGGTAAAATATTTATAGAATAGGCTAGTGAATTGTGAAACTAGAAAACAAAATCTTGACTATTGACACAGTAGGATTTCTCTTGAGTTTTTCAACATCTTATTACTTGTGCCTTTGTGACAGAGATATCACATGAAAATTTAAATTTAAACCAAGAATCTGATAATCTATGCCACAGCACATTCCAAATTCACTTCTGCATGAGAAACAAGGGATTTTGAGGGAGACAAATACATAATGAATGGCAGGCAAATGCCTGAACCTGCTTATGTTCTCTATCTTACGATAGTTCTATAAACTGAATTAGCTGTACCCCTGAACAGCCCTGAAGAACTATGCCAGCTAGGATCTCAGCAGGAAATGGTTGACAATATGACGTATGTGGATCAACAATGGCTAAATCAAGGGATTCTACCTAGATGATCTCAGTACAGGGACACAGGCCTCTAAGGTTTAATCATAGAGTTGCTGGAGTTCCTCAACTCAGAATATAAGGGGAGAAGGAGTGGTCTCAGGACCCCAAGGGGAGGCTGTAGGGAAAGATACCTTGAAAGTGGAAGGGTTGGGCATGGAGGGAACAGATTTGATCTCACTTTTTTCCCTTTCATCTTCTGGTGGCCTCAAAATTGGACCTGAACAGAAACCACTGGGGTATCAGGTGATATTGAAGCTCAGTTTCTTGAGATATGGTTGCATGGAAAGTGCATATAGGAAGAACTGAAGCTCAGAGAAGTTAGGCTCCTTTCCAGACGTCACACAGTCAGGTTATTGTACAGCCCAGACTGGAACTCAGATGTAACTCTTGAAAAATGTTATTATTTCTAGTATGACAAGTGATACATGGTTAATATTAATCATTATTATAACTATGCAGAAATATTAAGATGAAGAGGTAGTGATAATGCAATGCCCACTCCTAGTTACACATTTTCTAATAGAAACTTTTGCAGTCCTAGAATTTCTACCAGGATTCATCTGTTTAGTAAAAATGACACAAACGGAAAATGATACAAATGTCTGTTGTAAAAACAGTCATAGATGCACTTGGTATTGACAAGGACAGGATTAATTGTGCATTAAATAGATTAAGGACCAAAAGTTGAGAAATAGACGAATAGTTTCATCTTTTTCATCTTATATTTGATATTTATTTATTACAAATGACATTGTTAAAATTGGATTGGGGACTAGAAAAGTGACTCTGTGGTTAAAAGCTCTTGCAAAAGACCTGGTATCAATTCCTAGCACCCACCATCTAAAACTCCCATTCCAGGGGATCTGATGCCCTTTTCTGACCTCTGAGAGCACCAGGCATATGTGGTGCACATAAAACAAACAATAGTATAAAATTAAAATTGGGGTTAAAGTTTCAATGCATCATCTCCAACAGTCATCATTACTTTGTTGAACTTCTGACCAATAACAGGAGTCTAATTTACATTTTTTGGTGTGCGCGTATTTATGTGGTGCTGTGTGTGTATGTGGGTGGGGAGATTATGCATGTGGAACCTAAGCTTAGTGTTGAATTTTTTTCCTCAATTGCTCTTCACCTTTATTTTGAGGTAGAGTCTCTCACTGAACCGTTGCTTTGGCTAGATTGACTAGCCTATAAACTTTGGGAATCCATGTGTCTTTGCCTTCTGCCTACTGTGATGGTTTCCAGAGTATGTTAATATTCCAGTTTTTGTTTTTGTTCCTGTAGGTTCTGGGGGTTTGAAATCAGGTCCTCCTGAAATCAGGCCCTCTATTCTGAGACATCTCTTCAGTCCTGTTTTCACACTTTAAAAATGCTTTCAAATTGCCTAAAAGAGAGACTATTTGATTTTTAAGATGTTTGAAGTCTATGCATGCCTCCTCATTATACATATTCGTCAGTTGGCACTGGTAAATGGGTCACCATCTGTAGAAGCATTGGAAAAACAAACCTCATTTTTACAGGTTTTATCAGATGCAAAGGATTTTTTCTCCACACTAGGAACAGCTCATAAATATAGACACAATCACAATTTAGTTATTCTAGGATACTGTGGATTTTATTTTACTTATTTATTAATGGTATAAAGGAAAGTCTTATTAGCTAATTTTATAGTTAAATAACTTACCCTCTCAACAGAATCACCTATTTGAAAAAAGTAAAGCAATTTCCTGACGTTTGTGCTTCATAGTTTTTTCTGGTCCATAAGATGGGTACGAGAAAACAGCAGCCTTGTGCTCCTTGTGGAAGTCAGTGACTTAGCTTATGGCTAAATGTCAACCCTGCATGCTGTTGAACAGACTGCCTGAGGAGCAGTAGACAACGTGTGATAAAAAGTATGGAAATATTTATCAAATGCTAATGGCATGGAACTGTCGCCTCTCTGCAGTCCCTTTAATCTCACTCCAGGAATTCAGCTCAAGTGTAATTACTGATTTCAGTTAGACTTAGCAAGAGTCATGATTCAATACCAGATATTTATTAATGTGTAGATTTTAAATGTGTTTGGAGGGAATTGGAGGTAGGGGCTCAAAATGACTGTCATATATCATACTTTTAATTATTTTAGTACCTCTAAATTTTGTTTTTATTTTATGTTTATTTATAAATGTTTTGCCTTTAGGTGTGATGTATGTATATGCACCATGTGCTTGTCTTGTGCCTGTGGATGCCAGAAGAGTGTATTTGATCTTCTAGAACTGAAATTACAGGTGGTTACGTGCCACCATGTGGGTGCTCAGAATGAACTTGGGTCCTCTGCAAAAGCAGCTAGAGCTCATAACTTCTGATCCAGCTCTCCAGCCCCACCAACTAGCTTGTACAAATTATGCAGACAGTGAAGAAATAAGTAGAGGATATTGATACCCTCTTTAATTCACCTGCTACTAAGAACCTGCATAACTGGAAGAATTAATATTTGGACTTGGATTCTGACTGGTTTAGGCTTAAATTCCAAGGTCATTATTCACCCTCAGTGTCATGTACATACTAGGACTGTAACAGCAGCTATTTTACGGGGCTGGGTGAGGAGTTAGTGTATGCCTTCACAGTGGCATCTATCACTGAGAAGGCTTTAGTGACTTTCAAAATCCTAGGAGCTAGGCTAAAGGTATGCTCCTACCCACCTTGGTGTTGGTCATACCACGGGCATTCCAGTCTTTTGTATTAACCTGCTTACATGCTACATGGGGGAACAGCTTTTTGCAAAAAGTTTTTACCAAGAGAGTTACTACAAAGATATTAATCTTTATGTGATTTAAAGTCTCTACCTTTTGTGGTGTTGTTTTCAGAATTTAAAAATAAGGAAATTAGAAGGGTGAAGCAGGATGGGTTGAAAAAGAATGTGAGAGAATAGAGATGGAAAACATTTTCCTCCGGAGGCTGGTCATTAATAACTGTAATTTTAGAGGGCATTAATTAACCCCGTGGGTATCAGCTCTTTTAGCTATCAAACGGGCATCAAATACCCTAGAGACAAAACATACTCCAGCTCAATGCGTTCTTATCATTACAGACTATTGGAATCCACTTTGTATGTCCAAAGTGCTTTCTGGCAGAACTAAGCTGTTAAGGAAACAGTCAAGTTTCTAGTGCATTCTCCATCTTCAGCTCATGTGAGTTAAGAGGGAAGAAAGAGGCTAGGAGGAGATGCCACTTTTCTAGCAACCAGAAACCATTAGATTATTTAGAAGGACGAAGTCAAGGGGGCTTGAGCCAGGCATAGCGACTTCAGAGGCAGAAACAGCTCCCTTAGCCTTGCTGGGTGCAGCCCTTTCTCACTTCATTAGTCCAAAGTTCATTTTCATCCAAAAATGTCACACCAGGAACACAGTGCATTCCAATTCTAATGAGAAACACTTGGACTTCTTTGGCCAGAGGCCACATCTGGGGGCCAGCTCATCACTCTGTAGTGATCTGGGTCTTGTCTTGGCCTTTACCACAACTGCAAATACTAGGAAAGATTAATTTCAGTGGAACAAGGCCAAGGGAAACAAACCTAACTGAGATTTTAAAATATTAAAAACCTATTAACTGAGACAATGGGAAGCCAATATTAGCCCTAAAGAGAAAACATACTTAATTAAATAAACAAGCACCGTTAGAAACAGTCTACAAGTTACAAGGAATGAGAGAGCCAGACATTCCCAAGGGTAAAGTGACCATAATCAAACTCATGCTCAGGTGAAGATCAACCCCCAGGTGTTTGTAAGAGTTATTTATTTTTATTTTATGTGTATGAGTATGTTGCCTGTATGCATGCCTATGCACCGTGTGCACACCTAGATTTTGGACAGTTATGTGCTAGCATGTGGGGCCCAGGCCTTCTGCAAGAGCAGGAAGTGCTCTTAACCACAGTCATTGCTCTAGTCTCCCTATTCCCGTTCCTTTACGTGCTGACTTACTTTTGCCTCCCTTTGTGATTATCAAGTTGAAGGAAGCAACCACATCTAGAGCATCTCAAGGTCATATGTGGGGCTGTGGGGTGTGCTCACTGGTTTACATTTATGAAGACAGCTTACAAGAACAAGTGAGAGCACAGACTTGTGGTACCCTAGGTGGGACAGTTTGTGCTTTGTGAGATCACCTTGGTGTTCCTCTTTGCTGCTCCCCTATCTCTGTCTCCCAAATGTTCTTGAACTTTTCTGTAGCAGACAAATAGCGGGCCTAGCAGATGGTATTCCAGTTAATATTTTTATTCTGCCAGGATTACGTCACAGGCTCATCTCAGTTCAACACGCTGTTTCTGAAGTGCCTCTTCCGCCAGTCTCAGTGCTCTTTGTAACTGGACTGAGCAATGGCCTTCGGAGTTTTGTGATCAACCACTCCTCCACGCTCACCCATGGCCTTCTTTCTCAACTGAAGGCCAAAAGATTGAGGCACTTCCTTCTGCTCTTTTCTTTGTTCCCTCAGGTTTGAGTGTAATTGTCCGTCAGTAGTACTGAAAATAATGGCATTTCCTTGAGGGAGATAATAAAATTGTTTCCTCAATTTTATATTATATCTATGGCAAACCAACATTTTGTGTCTAGGATACAGAACAACAAATAAATGAAATATAAAAGAAATAAGTGTATAATGTATCAGGACCTAAGTCAGATTTTAAGAACTCCTGTAAATTTGTCTGTGGTTCTTTACATTGGTGCTTTTCTATGGGTGGGTGGGGCTAAAGCATTACTCTGTTCCATTGTAGATAGTTGTTACCCTCGCCCCAATACGTCTTTCCATCCAGTGTCCCAGGAACTTTACAGTGTGTCTCCTTGACTTTCCTAGGACTTATAAGCGGAAGGCAAACATCTGGTTTCATGAGTGCTTCTGGTGCTTGTCTCAAAATAAAGACAGCACACCATGAGCTACTTCTGTACCTAGGCCATCCTGGATGGGCCTCAGTTAAGCATTTCATTTCATTTGGAAGACAAAGCCTAACACATCACAGTGGCTAGTTGGTCGGGGTGAAGATGAGAGGAAACTGAGCTGGGCTTGCTTGACTTTGCTCCTTTCCCACTGAGGCACAGAGCTGCTTAAGGAAGCAGTGGGGAGCCCAGGGAATGCAGGGTCTGCTGGATGGCTGCTTTTTCTCCTAAACTGCATCACTGCCATGGGGTCGAAGATACTTTGTAAGTCAAAAGCATGCCTGCAGTGAGAGACTGGGATTGTGTAAAACTTTGCTAATGAGAATTTACATTTGTATCAAAAGGTGCCTTGTGTAATGATAAAACTATGGAAAGAGATGGAAGGCCCATCTGAGAAGCTGGTTTAAATGCCATCAATGACGTCAGTGAAGTGAGACAAGATACATCTCTGTCCTTCCAGGGTTAAGTCATGACTCATCCCAGTTAACAAACATTTTTTTTTTTCTGAGTGCCTGTTCTGTCAGACTTGGTGCTTGGAGGTGGAGATGTAAATATGTCTTTCTGTTAACTAACTGACCAGGAACCTCCTGTGTATCTTGTGGTAGCCTGTACACCATGGTTGGGTGAATGTCTGTGTGCTGAAAGTCAAAGACAGCAGGTATAGTATCTTCCTATTTGGGTTTTAGGAAAAACAGTGGAGCAGAGGGAGTGGCAGCTTAGAGACAGTATGTATGAGAATTGCTAGATTTGAAAGGGGATGTGTTAACAGAGGGACAAAATTATCTTCAGTATGCTTGGTACCCATGGACTACAGGATTCTTGATGCTCCAAGTCCTTGCACGGTATTTCCCAACTCAATGATCATGAAAACGGGGCCACAAGTATTAAATGGATTCAATTAAAACTATGGACAACACAAAGTATTGCTGAGAGTGCAGAGAAACTGGAAGTCTAGTACATTCTTGGTGGGAGTACAGAATAGATTAATCACCCCGGTAAGGGGCTTGGCAACCTGCCAAAAATTCTAATCATATGCATATCATAGACAGTTTTACTCCTGGGTGGTTACCCCAGAATACCCATATAAAAATCAAACTCAGTCATATGTGAACATATAAATCTATATCATATATATGCCACTTTTATTTCAAATAGCCAAAACTGCCCAAATAACCAGAAATAGGTGGGTATATCAACAAACTGTGGTGTATTCTTTACTGGCTATAGAAAAGAGAAATGAACTAGGTACACTATGAGGATGCATCCCCAAAATTATTATGCTGTACGAAAGAAGCAGCTAGCAACTGCAGGTTAATACAGTTCTTGAGGGTGGAGAGGAGCAAGAAAAGAGAAAGCAAGGGACTGCAAAGAAGCCCAAGGGAGTTGGGAGACTGGTAAAAAGTTCAACAGTGTGGCTTTGCTGGTCTTTTCATTAGTGCATATGTATTTTGGAAGCATCAAATTGTATGTTTTATATTTAGTCCATCATATGTCAGTTATATCCATTAAAAATCATCTGAAATAAGAAGAAAACAGAATTTAGGAAGAACCTGATTTTCTTTCTGTTACTCAGTGGACAGACACACCCTTCTCTGAAATTATTATAAAAATTAAAGGTAGTGAAGGAAATGACAGAATATTTTCCATCTAAGTCTAAGATCTAAGTCTCTGCATGTCAGGGAAACAAAGAAGCCACTAAATGGGTATTAAAAGCCCCAATTATTTTTATCAAACTCATGCTCTCACTGATACAGCTTTAGATAATTGCCAAGAGTGCTCTGCATGATATTAAGTAATTAAAAACACACTCCAAGTGTGTAAGGGAGGAATGGCATGTTTGGTAGTTGCTGGGCGATGGAGGTAGACTGTTGGCTCTCTGAAGGACTCCTTGAAGATTATTTATGGTTCAAGTCTTTCAATTTTCACAAGTACAGAAAGGGAGATTGTGAGTCTCTAGCAGCCCCATATTCTCCCCATAGGAGAGCATCATACCACACACAGTCTTTTTGCAGGGTTCTTTAATATCCTACCTCCAGCTGAGCCAGATGGCCCACAAAGCTTTGATTGGGATAATTAGCTCATTTGCTTTTCTCAAACATAATATTTGGGATCTTTGTTGAAACAAGAGCCCCTCAACATATTAGTCTGTTCTAAACCACCACCAGCAAAATCCAGAGTTCTTTCATTAAAAACTATTTCCCAACAAATTTTGGAGGTTAAAAAGATTTGTTTCTTCCCTGTGTCGTTCCTTCCCTTTATAGGTAACATTTCCATTTCTGAGAAGTGAAAATGCTGTGTCACTGAAATCTGAAAGGTGGTGTGTTGGTGTGAATAAAAATGACCCCCATAGGGTCATATATTGAATGCTTAATCATTAGGAAGTGACACTATTTAGGATTAGGAGGTGTGGCCTTTTTGTAGTAGGTAGGGCATTGTGGGAGGAAATGTGTTGCTGGGGTGAGCTTTGAGGTTTCAGAAGCCCAAGCCAAACTCAGTGGCTCTCTCTTCTCTGCTGCCTGTAGATCTATATGTAGAACTCTCAGTTACTTCTTCAACAACATGCCTGGCTGCACGTTGCCATGTTGCCAGCCTTGATGACAATGGACTAAACCTCTGAACTGTAAGTAGGCCCAAATTAAATGCTTTCCTTTATAAGAGTTGCCATGGTGATGGTGTCTCTTCACAGCAACAGAACACTAAGATAGGTGCTCATGGAAAATATGATGGTCCTTTCATTCTGTGTGAGCACACTTTAGAAAATTCTAAAAGGTGACTCCAGAGAAGCCACCCTGCATCCTCAATTTTTGACCATATAGAAAAACAATGTAGTGTTCCAGGTTCTAGGACAAGCTGGGGAACAAGGGCACTAGGCAGGTTGCATTGTACATTCATCCCAGGAGAGTCTACCTATGTTAATTGTGTAGAAACGAATTAAGAAGAGTTGAGCTGCACCTTATAAGTATGAGTCAGGTTCACAGCTTTTTATCCAGCAGACTGACTTCTGATGACTCCTAATTCAACAGCTCAACCCTTGGTAGGAGAGAGCTCTCACTCCCAGCTCCCACAGTGAAGCAAGGACATACTTCTAGCTCCTTGGTGACTTCCTAACTAGCATGACTAGGGAAGTACCTTCAGATGGAATAATTATCAAGGAAGAGAAAAACCTTTGATGCATCAAATCAACCCATTGTAGGTTACTGGTTTGTCAAGCATTTCTTTCCACTTTCTCAAAAATCATTGAGCTTCTGTAGCAGTAGGGGGCTTTCAAACACACACAATGCAGGCATGGAGTTTAATATCAGAGGCTTGCATATGTTCCAGTTCAGAGCCTTGTCACCGAGGCCACCTCCTGAGTCTCCAGGATGGTGAGAGGCTAAGCAGGCATACAGAGCAGCTGGCCTTCCTGTGCTATTTCAGATCAAAGATATGGATAATTAGTGACTATTGCAAGAAAAGTAAATGGGGAAGGAAGAAGCATAGGCAAGAGACAGATGTCTTGGATAAACTAACCAGGTAAAGGTTTCTTTATTTGGCACTGGGTGTAACAACTTGTCTGTCTTAGTTAGGGTCTATTGCTGTGAAGAGACACCATGACCATGGCAACTCTTATAAAGGAAAACATTTAATTGTGGCTGGCTTACAGTTCAGAGGTTTAGTCCATTATTGTTATGACAGCAAGCATGGTGGCATGCAGGCAGACATGGTGTTGGAGAAGGAGCCAAGAGTTCTACATTTAGATTGGCAGGCAGCAGAGAGAGAGAGAGAGAGAGAGAGAGAGAGAGAGAGAGAGAGAGAGAGAGAGAGAGAGAGACAGAGACAGAGAGAGACAGAGACAGAGAGAGACAGAGAGAGACAGAGAGAGACAGAGAGAGACAGAGACAGAGAGAGACAGAGAGACAGAGAAAGAGAGACAGAGAGAGAGAGACTGGGCTTGGCTTGAGCATTTGAAAGTTCAAAGCCTACCCCCCAGTACACACTTCTTCCAACAAGTCCACACCTCCTAATAAGTGCCATTCCTTGATGACCAAGCATTCAAAGATTAGCCTATGGGGGCCATTCATACACAAACCACCACATTGTCATTCTGTAGAGTGGGGCTGGTGTCATTGTAACAAAGACATTGTCTTCTTAGAGAGTTTCTCCTCATGTTTGGTGTGAAACAAAATCAAATTGTATGGGGACTATTTCCATGCAAAGCAGACAATCTTTCAAAGCTAGGTTGAAGTGGTTTCCATTCTACACAAGGAGAATCAAATTCAAAGTCCTTAAATTGTTTATTCAGACATAGACACATGGTTAAGTGAGGAAGAGTATGAACTCAAGTCTGTATCCTCTAACTAAACCTAGTTATTCTGTCAGTTTTTAGTTAGTCATTGTATTGCCCCAAAGAATCCCTATTTAGAATTTACTGCAGCCAATTCATAGCAAACAATGATCACTATTCTAAGAATGTCTCAGAATAATTAAGTTAGTAGAGACTGGCATCAAAACGTTGGAGTTTAAATCCAGGCTATATTACAAATATATGAGACAGGCAAAATCCTTAACTCATTTGTTACTTACTTCATAGGTTTGTGGGGATTAATGAGTTAACAAGCATAAAACACTTGGAACAGGGTCTGGCAGTTTTTAAAGGCTGCCTAACCACAGCATCAAATACCATTGTTAACATAATTGATGCTTATTATAATAGAAATGGAAAGTATTTATTACATTTATTCCCTCTCTGTGGGAATGAGAATTAGGTCTGAATGTCATGCTTTTACTGTTGATTTGAAACCTGCCAGGAATACATTAGGCACTGGAGTGCTGGGGCACTCTAGTAAATTCTTGTTTCCATTCCTAGCTAATGCTTTACAGATCAGGAAATGGGCTTTCACTTTCGAAGGTACTTTATTTCCACCTCTCAACCCATGTGTGCTCAGGACTTACTGGAGGCATTCCTGCTTTGTCGAGTTTCATACAATTTGGGGGTTTTGTTGCAGCCACTGCTTAAGTCTACAGGCATTTAAGTACCTTCCTGAACATTCCCTTCCCATAAGTACTTTTTTGAACATTCCCTTCCCACCTCATATTTGTCTTCTGCTGAAGTGTGGAATCTTTGGTTGTCTTCTCTTCTGTGTCCAACTTTACTTCCTTAGTTATAGTCAGTTCACATGGATTTAAATTTGGCAGTGATTTGACAATAATCCTCTAATTTAATTCCAGACTTGATTTAGTTTATAAAATATAGGCTAACTCCTTCTTAAAACCTTTAAATAAAAAATGACATTTTAATTTTTTATACGTATGGGTATTTTGTCTTTACCTGCATGCCTGGTGTCCTTAGAGGCTAAGGGATGAAGTCAGATCCTCTGAAACTGTAGTTAGTGAAAATTGTGAGCCATGTGTGTGTGCTGGGAATTAAACCCAGGTCCTCTGGGGGAGCAGCCAGTGCTTATAACCACTGAACTATCTCTTCAGCCCCTCCGTTTTATCACTTGGAAGTTTTGATGAATTTTTCAAATTAACATAAGCAAAACCACATCTTATCACTCCCCCTCCTCCATAAGCTTCATCTCTACCCTTCCCTATTTCAGATAGTAGCATCTCCATCCTCCCAATGGTAAGGCCCCAGATTCTGCAGTCTTCTGAGATTCTCTTCTTAGATTTAGACCCATCTTGTTAAGACATCTCATTGTTGCTATCGTTAAAAGTTATCTAGAACCTGACTCTCTCTCATCGTCCCCCACTGCCCTTGCCTGAGTCACCATCCTCTCTATAGGTTATTATAGAGTCTTAAGAGGTCCACTTCTGCCGGGCAGTGATGGCGCACGCCTTTAATCCCAGCACTCGGGAGGCAGAGGCAGGCGGGTCTCTGTGAGTTTGAGGCCTGGCTGGACGACAGCCTCCAAAACAATACAGAGAAACCCTGTCTCGTAAAACCAAAAAAAAAAAAAAAAAAAAAAAAAAAAAGAGGTCCACTTGTGTTAGTGTCACTAATAAAATACCCAAGAACAATTTGATGGAGGGAGTTTAAATGTTTGGTTTCTGCCCATGGTCAGCTACTTTTATTGTTCTTAAGCTGTGGTGATGTCAACCATCATGACAGAGAGCATGTGGTGGGCAAAGCTGCTCACCTCATGGCGGCCAGAAAAGAGGAGGAAGGAGAAGGAGGAGGAAGAGGAGGAGGAATAGAAAGAAGAAAAGAGGAGACAAAGTGTATGGGCACAGATTTACCTTCAAAAGCACGGCCCTGTGGCCCAATCTCTCCAACTGGGCACCATCTCCTAAAGGCTCCTTCTGCCCTTCCTCTTCAGCTCACTAATCCCCTGATGAAGTCGGCGTCCTCATCAAGCAATCAGCTCTCAATAGCACCAAGACCTGGTGGCCAAGACTGTGATGCATGAGATTCGGGACAGCTTTGTTTCTAGACCATAGCAGAATTCCTACTTTTTTTAGTTTCTTTTCAGCCCAGCAATCGGAACTATGCTTCTAAAATGGGAGTTAGATTATGTGCAGCCTCTCTCTTTGAAGTGGCTTAGAGACCCATAGGATCTGACCGCCTCTGACTGTTGTTGCTTGCCTTGGTCATGCTTGGCTCCAGATTTTCCCACCTTTCTTTGTGGCTGACTGAAACTCCCCTTCTTTGCTGATTTGCTTGTGGGTAAAGATGTTTGTGACCCATCTCTCCAGTGAGGCTCACCTGACTACCCAATCTGATATGACACCAGTTCCTTTCATAATCCTAATCTTATTTTATGCCCCCACAGGTTATTGCTTATACATTAGGTCACCTATCCCTTAAAACCCTTGAGATCATGCATATTTTTGAATTCAGGATTTCTAGATTTTAGTAGAGAGTGCAGGACTTATATCATGCATTATGTCTCAGCAAGTCTTGTATTCAAACATATTTTCTGATTGAATATCTATTTAGTTATATGTCATATTTACTGACTCAATGGAGGATAAACTCTGTGACGGCAGAATTCAGGCTACTTAGTTTGCCACATGTCAAGTCTTGTGGTCAGTCAGTGCCACATGATTGATGCTTTATGATCACTGGATGGAATAAATTTGTCACATAACTCTTCTTTATTTCCTTCTACATTTAATGAACTAGTTATTATCTCTTTTATATAAATATTTACATCTGGATTTCACCTTCCCTGGATCATTAAATTCTGTCCTATTGATAATTTAATTTTCATTAGTCAAATCTTTCATAGTCTAGACCAATGGTTCTCAACCTGTGGGTTGCAGCACCTTTGATGGTCAAATAACCCTTTCACAGGGGTTACTTAAGATCATCATGAAGCATAGATATTTATGTTATGATTCATAACAGTAGCAAAATTACAGTTATAAAGTATACATTAAGAATTTTGTGGTTGTGGGTCACCACACATGAGGAACTGTATTGAAGGGTCACAGTGTTAGGAAGGTTGAGAACCACTGCTCTGTGCTCCAGACCCAATCATACCCTTTATATCTCTTCTCACTGTGCCCTTTCCTGACCCATCACTATGGTAATTATTTATATGCCAGTATAGCATTGTATCCAATTCTGATTAATTTTATTTTTTTTATTCATGCATTTAAAAAATGTTGTGAATTCATCAAAATTGCAAGTTCCTTTAGAATAGGGCCTATAATCACCATCACAGATAGAAAAGTGTTAATGAAGGGCTTATTCACAGTGCTATGCTGGAGTTTAACAAATCATATATTTTTCAGTGTTACACTAGATGCTTAAACTAGAGTGATTTGTTAGTTTCAGTCCTCCCACTAAAGATATTTACTTACAGATGAAAATAAAGGTGGAAATGAAGGTAGGTCACTAAGTTTGAACTAACTGATTCCTTGACCAGAAGTATCAGGAGTATGGGGAAATCAGTCTACCCTTGAAGGGCAAGGGATCCCTAAAAGGCAATGGCAAAAGACATAAGCCATAAAAAGTCAGAGTCACTCAACAGAGAAGCAGGGGAAACAGTTTTGCAAGTACAGTTGTCTGCATGTGTAAAACCTTGGAGGTAAGGGGAACATGCATTTACAAGGCTCCCATTTAGATCAACTACAGGCACTTGGTTGGTTGGTGCACAGGTTGTCAGTGAGGCAAATGGTGCAGTGAAGCAATAAGGCTGCGAATAGGCAGGGAAGTCTTTTCATTTTCTCAGCGTCTGTGGCAATACTTTCTTGAAAAGTTCCCCAAATGAAAGACCCTATGCTCATATATTTGTAGAATGGGAGATAAATCTTGATGACTGTGCTGAGATGAAGGTAAGCATATGGTGATAGATTTATTGATTATAAAGTATTGGCTTTGGTTTTATGGTCTTTGTGGAATAGATTCTTCTAAAATATATCACACTATATTTGGAAGGCAGGTATATGTTCTGCAAAACAGGTAGGACATGGGCTGAGCCATGCCTCTGAGAGCAGAGATGGGAACTTCAGAGAGTAGGGGAAGGACAGGTCAGGGATGTCACAGGAAGACTGACGGTGACAAATGGGCTGTGAACTCCTCAAGATCCCAGAGCCCAGCAGGCCCCACATTCTGTTTGGATGAAAGTGACTCCATAGATGCTGAGAGAAATAAATCTGTTAGATGCCTTTGTCATTGGCAGACAATCTTGTTCACTAAAACCCTTTCAGGAAGGTTGATAATGAGTAAGTCTGGTGAGAGGACTAATTTGTCAAACTAACTTTGGATAGTCTAAGGGATCTCTAAAAAATAGGAAACACCAGGGAATGAGAAGATGTCACTTAGTGGTGTGTTTAAAAATCTGTTTTCTTAGGGACCAATACTCCTGTTTGATTACTTTTTGTTTTGTTATGCAGTTGAGCCCAGTATTATTCTCAGGCGTTTGGTTCCATTAATAACAGTTCATTCCTTGTCCATTTAGAAAATGATGAATGTGAGTACTGAGTAGAAATTCTGGGCTTCAGGGTCGATTAACCAGGAAAATTGAATCTAAGAGTCAAAGTTAGCAGCAAAAGATGAAATGATCATAGCACCAAGCTGCAGCTGCACAGACATGAAAGTCCAGCATCCTCAGAGAAGAGCAACCAAAACCAGGCTTCCCCAGCAGCAGTTTCTGCCTGGGCAATCCCTCTGAGGAACTCACAGTCCAAACCCAAATCTATCCCTTGGCCCCAACCACTGAGCAGGACAGAACTTTTACTTTTTGGTTTTAAAAAATAACAAGAAAGAACTGTCACTTAGCTACAAAGGAAGAAACACAATGCACCAATAGCCAAAAAGGAAGATTGCCATTACTCTGAATGATATCTGCTGTCTTTCCCAATGATTCGGACACAGTTAGTTTACAGGACAAAAAAAAAATGTCTCTAATGTGATGGGTATCAGGCTGTGTGTTTCCGGGAGAATTCTTTCCCCCATCATCATAATAATGACTGTACTTGTCAGAGTATTATAAAGAAAGAAAAAACAGAAAAAGAAGAAAGAAAATGAAAGTGGGGGGAAGAGAGCATAAGATAGGAGCATAACATTGAACTTTGGGTGGTATTTTCATGTCCAGGCATGACCATATTGTGTCATATCAGTCCTGGCCCACTTTTTGACTTCACTTTTTTGATATACACTCCCAATCTCCATGTCAGCATTTCTGAGCTTAAAGAGGCACCATAAGAACTAAATTTCAGAAATTAATAGAAAAGCTAAGTTCAAAATTGGTCTCTAACTATCAGGGTAAGAAAGGCCATGAAAAATACTGGAGAGATTGGGTTAGTAGTTAAGAGAGCTTGCTGCTCCTGAAGATCTGTGTTTGGTTCCCAGCACCTACACAGGGCAGCTCAAAATGCCTGGAACTTCATTTTCAGGGGCATCACATGTTTCTGGCCTGTGTGGCCACCTGTCATGCAAAACACAATTAACCAACTAACTAATCAACCAACCAACCAATCAACCAAAACCCAAACTAGGTCAAAATGGATTGACAACTTGAAAAAAAAAAGATTGCAAACTATCAATCTGCTAGAAGGGAACACAGGTATAAAATTCCGTGATGTTGGTCTGAGCAGAGATTTCTCAGATCTGAACCCTCAAGCATAAGCAATGAAAACAAAAACAAGGAAGTGACATTTGTTGAACAGCAGAGTCTGAACAGCAAAGGAAACCATAAAGTGAAGAGGCAACCCAAACTATGAGAAAATGTTTGCAATTCAAGAATTGGATAATACACTAATGTCCAAAAATGTTTAAGCAACAAGAAAACAAATATCCCTAGTTACAAGTGAGCAAATGATTTGAACAGCTGTTTTTCAAGACACAGAAACAATTAATAGATGTATAAATACCCACTGCTGTAGTTACAAAACTGTCAACTAAAATCAACATTTCACCTTTTGTCTACTAGACTAGATATCATAAAAATAGGAAGTACTAAGGGTTTTTGATAAAGCCTTAAGGAATTTCATATATTGGACTGAATAGTTCAAATGATTCCAAAAACAGAATAGTATATTGCCATTGCCCTCAGTTACCTCTCAAAGACTGAAGGTAAGTCTATATTGCAGAAGACACCACACACTTCAGGACTCAGGGAACTGGAGGTAGAACTAACCCAAAAGCCTCATTCCTGAGGTCTAGCTTTCATAGTTCCAGAAGATGATATGCAAGTTGCCAAGGGAGGAAAACAAGTTGTAACACTTAGGAGCCATATCAATGGCCAGCACCCTAAAGGTGCAATAGTGGCACATATAACTTGGTGATGACTAATAGCTGTCCAATTGGACTTAAGATCAGGAAATAAATCATGACCAGTACTAGAAACCTAACCAACTACCTAGGCCTAGTGAGGTCATTAATCTAAGAGGAGAGCTTACTACTGCCACTCTTCTAATCAGCATACGTCTTAACTTGTATTCTAAACTTACCTTTACATCCAAAGGTAATTGTAGCGCTTACCCCATATAAAGAAACTTCTGTTTGGAGCAAATGGAGACCATTACAGGAAACCACAACTGATGGCAAAGCAAAGATCAGCTGATCATAGGGTGCCCAGTCCCAGTGGATACTTACACAACACAACCCAAGGATCAGGGAACATCAAAGAAGGGACAGAAACATTGCAAGAGTCAGAAAACCAGGAAGCCTTCTGTGAGGTGTGACTCCTAGAAATGACACATATGACACCTCAACACTATGGCTGCCTAAATAAACCTGAACAAGTACTAATTAGCATGCAAACATGGAGGGAAAATAGCACACAGGGCTCTGCCTTTAGACAAAAAGCTGTTGGCGAGTAATTATAGGGATGAGCCCCTGATTGGTCATCCTATGCTAAGTGGTCAGCTCTGAAATTATGTGCTCACAAGCAACACTAATGGATAATCAGACCGTATTCGTGTATTTATATATGCAACAATAATAATCAAAGAAAAAGAGGCCATCAATTTGAAAGGCAGTGAGAGTATGGGAGGAGTTGGGAGGAGGGTACATGCAAGGGAAGGGAAGGGAAGGGGAAATGAGAAGATACATGATAAGAGTGATATAGTCACCTGGATAGGAGACACTAAAGTGTTAAAGCGATGTTTAGTCTATCCAAACTAACACAATCTAGATGTAGTTGCAGAGAGAACCCTATGTGTCAGGGCATTTAGTCTGCACTTTCAAATGGGGTTTGATGATTTGAAACAAAAAAAATTCCTTGGCAAAATTCCTTGTTGGTATAGTGTATGGTATTTCATTAAAGTTATCGATAATTGGATTTTATCTCTTTGATATCATTAACAACTTAGTATCTCTGGGGAGACTAGTTCCATGATGCTCTTGAATACTGATGCATGGGTGCTCAAGTCCATTATATAAAATGAAAAACTAATATTACATATACCCCGGAATCATCCTTCCCAAATATTTAAAATCACTTCTAGATTCCTTTAACTTTTTAAAATTACATTTATACACATTTATTTTGCCTATGTATGAATGTGGCATATGCCACAGCATCTGAGTGGGAGTTAGAGGACAGCTTGTGGGAGGCAATTCAGCTGGTCAGGCAGGGAGGCCAGCACCGTTATCTGCTGATTCATCTTGTTGGCTCTCCAGCAGCTTTAACATCAACACAATGTAAATGGTACCTAAACCATTGAATTACTTAGAGAATAATGACAAGAAGAAAAGTTGATACATGTATAGTGCAAAAATTTTAAAAATATTTTTGACCTGTGGGTCTCTGAATCCATGGATGATGTAGAACCCGTGACTATGAGATGTGGTTATGTTTGCTTTAGAAAATGTTCTGGAATTTGGAGGATTTCTTTTTTGATGCCAGGAAGGTGGTTAATGGGCTGGTTCAGTACGGTCAGGTGGTCCTCTCATGGAAGATGTACACATCTGGAATTTTCATTCCAGTTGCTTCAAATGAGACTTTGCTGGCAGACTGTACATATGTAAGTAGATCTGTTCCTTAGAGTATGGTGGGAAGGAAGTAAGATGGAAAGTTTTGGAGAATGGCTGGTGAACTGATAGGTCAGCTTCCTCTAAATGAGCAGTTCCCAACCTCCCTAATGATGTGACCCTTTAATATAGTTCTTATGTTGTGATGACTCCAATCATAAAATTATTTTCGTTCCTACTTCATAACTGTAATCTTGCTACTGTTATGAATTGTAATGTAATTATCTGTTTTCTAGTGGTCATAGGAATGATTTTTCACAATTTCCAACTATGAAAAGTGTCCTCTGTCGGTAATACTTTATATTAGTTGGAATTACCTCTGATGTGTGAGGGAAATAGTTAATGAGAGTCAGGCATTTTTTCTAATCTGGGGAGTACTCAAGATCTCCAGCTGGATGTTGCTTCAGTAAAAGCATCTTTGAATGTTTAAGTCTACTTGCCTTGTTCATCACAAGGCATGTTTCACTGGTAAATTGAAAACGTTAGAGACTGAAACTTGGTGGTGAAGAGCTTACCCAGTCTTTGAGGGGTCTTGAGTTGAATCCAAACCCAGTGTAGCATCCAATCATTCCTAATAGGTGGACATCACTTTCCATTCTCAATAACCAAAGCCATGTCCTCTGCCCTCTGCATATTCTTTTGGTTTCTATTCATGTATAGCTAGAGGTAGATTTTTAATGTGACTCCACGGATAAGCCACTCATGTGTGCAGGCTTATTTATACATGTTTGAGCAAAATCACTCTTTAGTTTGGCATTCAATTTCCCAATGCTCATTTGTAGAAACTATCCTTCTACCCCCATAATATCAGGACAAAATTCATTGAATTTAATGGATGATTCAGTGCTTGACTGAATGGTTGAATAAGAGAAACCTGATGTTGATGGATTTGTCTCCTGTTCCTCAGAAGGAATAACATTATCATTCAGAGTGCCACCCAGCTCATTCATCTCCATATCTCCCTGCACAGCAGTGAGGGAATTCTGTGGCTCCAACTCAATGCTGCCACATTTCAATGTTAACATGACAATATACTTGTGATACCAATCCAAGTGTTGATCTTCAGCCTTCCATTTAGGATGCTCTGACTTTCACAAAAAGATACTGTGCGTTTTCTCTGAAAATGCTTTTCTGGGAAACTTCATATATTACATGTGACTTTTCTTCCAATGTCTATTTCAGATGATACCCTAGACTTCTCTGGACTTTTTACATTCCTTAGCCAGATGTTAAACAGCAACTATTTCCTCAGCTAGGAGAAGAAGGGGGCCACAGTGATACTTGTCAGCAGTGGTGGGAATTATCAGTATCAGGGAACACTTATTTTTTGTTTTTGCATGGGAGACTGGCAGAAATATTTGAAATATGAAGCCCAGTCGTCTCTTTAATATACTTTAATAAACTCCAGCTCTGGAGCAGCGAAGGAAAACTGATACTGGAGACTCCAGAGTGTGCAAAAATATGGAACCTATTCAGAATTTATTACTATCCACGCTGCTCTCAATCATGGGTCTCCTCAGCCTATATGTGATAAATGAACCTTCTGGGTGTGTTTGCATCAACATTTATGAGTTTCTAGAATAAATGACCAAAGTTTTTTGCAGAGGCATTCCCCAGAGGCCTCAAAGGTAGTTGAAATATCTTTGGCTCAGAACATTCCTTAAATTAACTTTGAAGCCAGGGAATTTAATTGAATATGAAAACTCACTTAGGAATAAAAATCGGAAGATACTTTGGGCATTGCATTAGGCGGCCCTAAGCCAAATATTTCAAAAATATTTTACTTCAAATGAAACTTTCATTCATTTGTCTGGTTAATTAAATATGATTTTCCCCCTTACATTATGCTTGAGAGGAAAAAAATTCTGATTCATAGTATTAAAAAGAATACTAAATACAGAGGAATACAAGGGGTCATTGGTTCTGGGCAACTTTGAAAAGTAACAGCTTTTTTTTTTTAATTAAGGGAAGAATGTATCCCTTCCTTTGATCTGCTCTTTCCCCTGCATTCCCTTGAAGCTGTTAGGGTTCCTCTATGGCACTCCAATCCTGGTGAAGTGAGTTAAAAGTGAAATGCAATCCACTTGGTTGTTTTCTGTGCAGGTTCTCAGACTCCGGGAAATCTTCAAGAGAGATCCTGCAAGGGGAGCCTTTTAAGCTGCAGGTTCTGTTGATTCGGACTTGTTTTGACCCTCACTGCCCCCAATTATTGACTTGAAATAAACCTATGGAAAAGCTTACTCTCATGTCATGGTTTGGTTTGGTTCTAATTAAAAACTGGTTAATTCTGGTGCCATGAAAGCTAGTCCTTAGAAAGAGGTTTTGCCTCAGATCTAGCTCAGGGGCCTCTGGTCCTGAGTCTGAATTGCATGGTGTCTTAAGCAATAGGGACTTAGTTTCTACATGGCGAGGGGTGAGGTGGGGTGAGGGGGACAAAGGCAATAGCAATTGTCTATAATATTTTGGGTTTCTCTTGGACAACCCTGGCCAACAACTCA
This sequence comes from Mesocricetus auratus, assembly GCF_017639785.1. NCBI lineage: Eukaryota > Metazoa > Chordata > Mammalia > Rodentia > Cricetidae > Mesocricetus > Mesocricetus auratus. The sequence continues at coordinate 5,033,084 of NW_024429199.1, forward strand.
AAAGAGTTCCAGTCATGCCTGGTATTGAGTTTTTGTTATATGGTCTCTGGCTCTTGGGGGAACACTATCAGCCCAGATGGGAAATTTTCATTTAAACTATTTATGTATATTTATACACCTACTTACATGTATTATTGGTAGATAGTTAATACTGGCTATTTACGACTTTTTCAGACATCCTCTTAGTTTACTCTCCTCTCTCCTTCCATACTGATCTTCCCCCTCCCTAATTAGAGATCCCCAGTTCCCCCATTTCTCCCTTCAGATCACATGTAACCTGCTATTCCCCACTGTTCCAATCCTTTTCCCCAGCAATGTTCCCTTTTGATGTTCCTGTTTTATTCAATTACTCTAGGTTATATATGCAAATCTAAAGATTTGAAGCTAGGAGCCTCCAATGAGAGAGAGCATGTTTGTATTTCTGGGTCTGGGTTACCTCATCCAATGTGATTTTTTTCTGGCTCCAAACATTTACCTGAGATTTTTTATGGTTTCATTTTTCTTGACAGCTGAGTACTATTCCATAGTGTATATGTACCACAGTTTTATTATCCATTCATTGCTTCAAAGCCAGAAGATACCATGCAAGCCTCCAGAGGAGGGAATCAAGCAACTATTCTACTCAGCTATCATGCCTATGAACGGCACAACAACCCCCAGGGTGTGGCAGTGGCATGCATACTTTGCCAGTAAATGACAGTTCTCTAATTGTACCTAAGACCTGTTCAGCAAGAAGGAAATCATGCTTGGTACTGGAAAGTTAGTCCACAACCCAGGAATAGTGAAGTCATGGATCTTGGAGGAGAACATGCAGCTACTACTTTACTAAACCAGCATAATCCCTAACTACCTTCTAAAGATTTGTCCTTTTACTTACAGATAAGTGTAATTCTCATTCCTCATTGAGGAAACTTGTCTTTGCAACTACTAATCAAAATTCAGAGCTGTGGAGCTCAGGCCCTGTTAGCTACAGCATCTACCACAACACAAACTCCTGTAGCTAAGGCTTAGAGACAATTGTGGAAAATGGGGCAGAAAAAATTTAAGAGCCACAGGAGTAGGCATAGTTTCATAGCACTCTGAGGCCACCACTTAGTGGGAAGGTTACAGAAATAATTGGCATACTGATATAAAACATTCATGTGCTCCCACCAACCTGGAACCTATCCCTAATTAGAGCTATTTTCCACTTTCCACAAACCATTTCCTAAACACCTTCTACCTGACAATTGGTCCTACTGCAAGGAGTCATAAAAAGAGTGTCCCACCAGGTGAACTCTTTGCACTTCTATTCCTGCAACCAGACAGGCTAAAATGAAGAAACTGTTGAAGGGAAATTGTGAAGGATTTAGTCACACTCATCTAAGTAAAGTTAGATAAGCATTTTAAGTGAGTGTTATTATTTTGTCTATCAGAAATTGTGAAAATCCTGGATTATTCAAGGAGATGAAGAACTGGCAATGTAGATTTATAAGCTCATCAAAATATTCAGTGCCTTTGTGTATATAGTATATGCATAATACAGTATATTATATGTATGATACAAAATAGAGCTACATTCTGTTATTTTCTGGAAACTTCCTAGACCTAACTGACCAACTAACAACTATAAAACCATCAAATTACCAGCGTTACTCAGATATATTAAAAACACTTCTCCATTGTTCATTTTCACATCCTTCTCAAGAGTTTTTGATTGAAAAACATTGAAGCACATATTTGAAAAAGACCTGGATTGCTCTGAAGATAAAGAAATGTAAGCCTTTTGCTTTTTATGCTGGGCATGGTGGTGCACGCTTTTAATCCCAGCACCCCGGATGTAGGTGAATCTTTGTGACCTTGAGGCAAGCTTGGTCTACAAAGTGAGTTTCAGGACAGTTGGGACTATATAGAGAGACCTTGTCTTAAACAAACAAACAAACAAACAAACAAACAAACACAAAAAGGAAGGAAGGAAGAAATAAAGAAGGAAAGAAAAAAAACAAACAAAACCCATTCTAAGCATTTAATATTTTTGTGTCTTTGCATTAGAGTGCTAATCATGTATTAGTACAGGCTCTTGCATGCCCTGGTGCATGCATGGAGATCAGAGAACAGTAGCCAGGGCACAGTTCTCTCCTTTCACAGTGGGTTCAGGAGTCAGACTCAGTCTGTGAGCCTTGTGTAGCAGGTGCTCTTACCCATGAGCTATCTGCACTCCCTCAATAAAACAATCCAGATCTCCTCACTCACACCACTGCTTAGAAGTGTTAGCTTGTTGTTTGGTGCCTCAGTTCCTTTGGAACGTGGTGACTAGGGGAGTGCGCTGCGTGTGCACAATTACTAGACCTTTAAGACTAAACCATTAGTGCTTGTAGTTGCATCATTTTCTTTTTTGCATCTTTTTTAATTTTAATTTTAAATAGCTTGTTTTACATGTCAATCCCAGTTCCCTCTCCCTCCCCTCCTCCCACACCCCCCACCATTTTGCATCTTAATTAATTTTTTTAGTTGGCTTGCAAAATAATGGGTTTCATCTGACATTTTTTTAGACATGTATATTATTGGAATTTGCTCACGTTCAATCTTCCTCTGCTATCCCTGGCTCCTGGAGACCAGTTTCTTTTCCCTAATTTTGCTCTCATGTCACAATCTATAGTTTAAGATATGTGATATATAATTTGCAATGAATATATAATACATATTATACAATAACATGTGTTTATCTTTTATATATGTTACATTATATAATATACATATGTAATACTTATTAGAGATATGCACATGTTATTATATATATATGTGTGTGTGTGTATATTCAAATTCAGATTCTGCATGTGAGAGAAAATTTGTCTCTCTGAGTCTTGAAGACTCCACTTTACATCATGAGCTCCAGTTCTATGCATTTTCCTGCAGATGACTTAGTTTAAATTTCTGTGGCTGAATAAAACTAATGCAAGTGAAAGAAACACAGGAAGTTGTATTTACACTGAGAAGCACACTTTGGGAGTTGCTATGACACACTTCAATTTAGAAATAGCTGGAGATACCTTCCCAAAAGAATCAAATTTACACACAGAAATGAAAAGCTTTTCTCAACTAGGGACAAACATTAATGATCATTTACTACACTGATTATTCACGTGTGTGTGTGTGTGTGTGTGTGTGTGTGTATGTGTGTGTGTGTGTGTATAAATCTTAACCAATAATTGCCTGTGTTTCTCTAGGTTCACCTGTGCTGTAGAAAACATTATTTTAGGTGAAGCACTTACATCTGTATGTTGTTTATAATAAGCACCATGTACTTGATACACCTAACATTTTTGCTTATGAGTCTAGTAAGGCAAGGGCTAAAGGCAGCCTTCCATGTATGTGGGTACAACATCCAAGGATTCCACTAAGTGTTGGTTGCAAATATTTGGTAAGTTAGTTATGTCTATTTGAACAGGTACAGATTCTCTGTCACTATCCTCCAGCAATATAGATAACAATTTTGGAATCATTTACACTGTCATGAGTACTATAAGTATTCAAGACATGATTTTAAGCTTATGGAAGTATGTATCTGGGTTATACCTAACTACTGTAGTATTTTATATAAGGAACTCATAAGGGAAATGGATAATCAGGGAAGGCTGTGTATTATTTGACACTTTGTTTGTGAGGAAGTAAAAATACACAGAGTTTTGAGTGACTTTCCTACTAACATATAGCAGAAGCCAAATTCTATCCCTGAGGTCTGTCTCTATCAACAGCCATGTGGGGGAGGGGGAGGCTGACCATTGGGATGAGACTCAATGGGAGAGCAGATATATGCAAATGAGGATCTGAAATTGCATGAAATTATCTTCTGCTCTTGCATTTGTTTTAACATAAACTATGAACTGAGGAAAATTGATTGAGAAATCTTCAGTTTTTGGGGGAACATGCTGTTGAATAGTCATCGTATGAATAGCTAACCCAGGTATACATATATCATGCTGGGTTTTATTTCAGATTTTATTCCTTAGTCATGGCAGAGAAAAGAGAAAACCCCACATATTTCTAAGATTTTTTTTGCTGAGGAAGATTTCAGTTTTATTTTCTTAGTAAAATTGTTCTAAGTTTTTCATATCTGAATAAAAAATCACTTCAAATGACTCCTTGCAAAGGTCTGGTAGGCAAGTCTCTAAAACTATGCAAAGAACACAAAACAAATCTATTCTTTTTCAGATTAGTTTAGCAATTTTGTGTCTAATTTTGATAAATAATCCATTTTAATTCAAGCTGTATATTGAGACAAGAGGACTCTTGGGCTTTTCTGCAGAGTTCGCTATTTTAAGACAATATCCAGAGCTTTTGTGCTCAGCCATGCCTAGATAACACAAAGTTCCCTCCCTGGGAAATGCACATCTTAATCACTCAGGCTTCCACTGAAGAATATTTGAAGTGACCACAGCCCAAGGCCCAGAGTCATAATTAGGAAGCTTTATTGCGATTCTGATGTCCTCATTGTTCTATGAGGCATCAGAGAAACATCTCTATATTTTGGTATCATGTAATCGGTGCAGAATCAATTTATCAGGAACTCTCAACCATTTTCTATTAAAATTACTGGTAAGTGTTCTTCAAGGTGGCCAGTTTAGGTTTCTCTTTTATATCTATCCCATAATTACATTTCCATTTTATACAACAAACTTCTAAGTCAAAGGAAACCTCCTCTCAAGGATGCCAAATTCCCATTAAATTCCCATTCAGTTTAATGAAACCGGATGAAAGGCACCCTCTCTGCAGTCATTTTGGACTCTGGGTAACATGGCAGCACAGCACTCCCGAGTGATGGAAACCTCTAGGCTGATAGTTTCAGACAGAGACATCTCATGCTGAGGCTGCTGTAGGGTAGCTGGCCTGCAGAGTTAAGTGATAGCATAAGGCCCATGCTTAAGCAACCTCAGAGTTAAAAAAAAGTGAAGGGATAATGAAGGAGGATGGAGACCATCTGCTCAGCCTCTGTTGCAAGGAACTTTCTCTCCCTCATGAACCTCAGACTGTCTACTTCTTGAAGCATCACTTTGAGCAGCTACGGCTGGTGTATAGCATAGATGATGATAATGTGGGGCAATGAAGTAATAAGGATGGCAACTTTGTCTCTTTAAAGGGAAAATACAGTCTGTCTAAGATACTGAGCTTAGGGTGTTCTTTGGGTATGTATCAAGACATCTGGCTTAATAGGCTAAACCAGAGACTAAACCTGGTTTAGTCTCTGGTTCCTTCCACAGAGACTTTCTGTCTCCTTAATAAACAGCTTTCCACACTCCAGTCTCATACAGTTCCTTGCCCAAAGTTGATTCAGTAAATGACTCATGAAAGATGTCTAATCTGTTAAGATATGTCAGGCGATTTGGGAAAGCTTTGGTATTCTCTTAGATCTTTTTCTTTTTCCTGTATGGAAAATTTCCAAAAATCTGCAGTTTATATAGAATTTGGAAGGAAGCTTTGCTTTTATGCCTTCCATTATGAAATATTAAAACATAAAAGGAGATAGAGAATAATACAAAGACTACCCACATGAGCACAGAGAAGACTTAAAACACTAGCTTTCATCCACGTTTTTTCTTTGTTTTCTTGTTTTTTGATGAACTTTTATTGATTCTTTGTGGCTTTCACATTACGTATTCCAATCCTACTTCTGTCTTCTCACATTTGCTCTCTGCCCTTGCAACCTCCCCCTAAAATCAAAACCAAATAAAAGAAAAACCAAACCAAACAAAACAAAGAAATAAAAGAAAACAGACAGAAAATCCAGAAGAATTTCTTTGTGGAAGCTGTACTGTGTCCCATTGAATCACACAGTTTACTCTTTAGTCCATTCATCTTCACTTCAAGTTCATTTTCATCTTCACTTCAAGTGTCCATTGGCCTGGCTTGAGGCTTGTGATTTCTGTTGCACCACAGATAATGGACTTTCACTGAGACTCCTCTTGGATATCCTGTTGTCTTGTGTGGAGATCCTGCTGTTTTGGATCTTTAAGTTTTTCCCCTTCACATGCTATAACAGTTCATAGATTCGATGGATGTTGGGGTAGATGAACTCATAGTCCTGTTTCTGGGCCTGGGTGGTAGGTGAGTTGGTCGGCCTGTGAGCTTTCCCTCATTGACACTACCTGGGTGAGCTCTCCAGCACTGCCATGACCAGCTCACCCAATGAAGCCTGAAGCAATTATTGGGACCAGGTATGCTCCTCCCACATCCTCACCTGCATCCCTAATAACAGGGTCAGCTCTAGTGTGCTACCCAGGTGAGGTGGACACATGTGTTGAGGGGTGGGGCCATGCAAGGAATGAAGAAATGAAACAAATAACATAGTATCATATTATAACTCAGAACATAAAATAATACAGATGAGTTCATATTAATATAAATAGTTACGTGAATAAATAAAAGGAAGAATAGATGGATAGCTAGATTGACAATTGTATTTTGTCTAGGTATAAATGCTGTGAACACAATGACCAGACTCTCAAGTCGAAGGGTGTGACAGAGGTTTCCTTCCAAAGGGACAATATAGGTAGGACTGGGGGTGGGAGAATGATAGTAGTAGAGAAGCCTAAAAACCACTGCCACAGTGATCATATTATTCAGGATTCTCTAGCGGAACAGAATTTGTATTATATTCATATTTGAATAAAGTGACTTACAGGCTGTGATCCAGTTAGTGCAACAACGACCATCTCCTGACAGAAAGTTCAATGTTCAAACAATTTTTCAGAGTCCTGAAGAAGTAGGCTCTAATGCCAGTGAATGGATGGACTTGCCATCGAGAGTAAGGGCAGAAAGGCAAGGAGTGAAAGCGTCTTTCTTCCTTTCCTTTACATAGGCTGTCAGAGGAAGATGTGGCCTAGATTCAGAATGGGTATTCCAAATGCAAATGATCTGAGATTAAAGATGGGCCTTCCAACAACAACTGAGAAACTAGCTGAAAATCCCTCACAAATGTTCCAGGCCTTGTGTTTTTAGTTGACAACCAATAGCCTTTACAGTGGTTAAGATCTAAATCCTTGGTGATGACATGTGGATAGCATAGGTCCTAATCTAACCACCAGGAGAACAAGAAAGCAGGAAAAGCCAATGTGAGGGACATTCTAAGGATGAAGGACATGTAATCCTTAAAAGAATGGGGGTCATAGAAAGGAAGGAGACAGACAAACTAACTCATTCCAGCCAGAGGAGTTAGGGAAGACATGAAGACTGAACGTAATATGGTGTTCAGGGTGAGGTAAGGGTACAGAAGATGTACACAAAATATCTACTAAAGAAATTCAACTGAAATGTGGATTGTGGCTAATAGCGGTGTACTGATGTTGGCTCATTATTTCTGACAGCTGGGCCATAGGCATGCAGAATGCTATAATAGAAGCAAGATGAACTGTCAGTACATATAAAATTATTGTAAAATAAAATGTTTATCTTTTAAAAGCTTTTTGGAATGAGGCCAAATGCATGGGCATTTACATAAACCTCCATGACCCAAAGCAAAACCATTAGCAATATATGTAAGGAGTTTCTACCATGAACTATACTATTAACTACTGTAGCTTTATAAGGTATTTTGAAATTGGGTGAAAGTTCTCCCAACTCTGCTATTTTCAAATGTTGGATTTTTGTTATTATTTATTTGTTATTCATTTATTTTTGAGATAAAGATTTTTACTTAAATTAGAAAAAAGCTTGCTTCACATGTCAATCCCAGCTCCCTCACCCTCCCCTCCTTCCTACCCTCACTAGCCCCCCCAACCCCCATCCCATCCTCTCTGCTCCCCAGGGAGCTTAAGGCCCTCCATGGGGGTTCTCAAAAGTCTGTCATATCATCTGGGCCAGGGCCTAGGCCCTCCCCCATGTGTCCAGACTGAGAGAGCATCCCTCCATGTGGAATGGGCCCCCAAAGTCCATTTGTGTGCCAGGGATAAATACTATCTACTACCCAAGGTCCCATAGATTGCCGAGGCCTCCTCACTGACACCCACATTCAGGGGGTCTGGATCAGTCCCATGATGGCCTCTCAGCCATCAGTCTAGGGTACATGAGCTCCCCCTTGTTCAGGTCAGCTGTTTCTATGGGTTCCATCAGCCCTGTCTTGACCCCTTTGCTCATCACTCCTCCCTCTCTGCAACTGGTTTCCAGGAGTTCAGTTCAGTGTTTAGCTGTGGGTGTCTGCCTCTGCTTCCATCAGTCACTGGAAGAAGGCTCTAGGATGACATATAAGGTAGTCATCAATCTCATTATCAGGGAAGGACATTTAAGTAACCTCTCCACTATTGCTTAGATTTCCAGTTGGTGTTATCTTTGAAGATCTCTGGAAATCTCACTAGTGCCAGATCTCTCCTCAAACCTATAATGACGCCCTCTATTATGGTATCTCTCATCCTGCTCCCCTCTATTCTTCCCCAGACTCAACCTTCCTGCACCTCCATGTCCTCCTTTCCCCTTCTCTTCTCCCTCTCTTTCTCCCAGCTCCTTCTTCCCTCTCCCGATGTTCTTAGGAGATCCTGTCCCATTCCTCTTCTCTAGGGTACCATGTATATCTCTCTTAGGGTTCTCCCTGTTTCCCAGACTCTCTGGCGGTGGGATAGTAGGCTGGCAACCCCATGCTCCACGTCTAAAATCAATATATGAGTGAGTACATATCATGTTTGCCAGCACCATTTGTTGAAGATGCTGTCTTTTTTCCATTGTATAGTTTTAGCTTCTTTGTCAAAGACCAGCTGTTCAAAGGTGTGTGGGTTGATATCAGGGCCTTCTATTTGATTCCATTGGTGTACCTGTCTGTTTTTGTGCCAATTCCAAGCTGTTTTCAGGACTATAGCTCTATAATAGAGCTTGAAGTCAGGCATGGTGATGCCTCTGGAAGTTCCTTTATTGTACAGGGTTGTTTTGGCTACCCTGGGTCTTTTGTTTTTCCATATAAAGTTGAGTATTGTTCTTTCAAGGTCTGTGAAGAATTGTGCTGGTATTTTGATGGTGATTACATTGAATCTGTAGATTGCTTTTGGCAAGATTGCCATTTTTACTATGTTGATCCTTCCTATCCAAGAGCATGGGAGATCTTTCCATTTTCTGTCTTCTTTAATTTCTTAAAGACTCAGTTCAGTGTTTAGCTGTGGGTGTCTGCTTCTGCTTCTGTCTGTCATTGTCTAGGATGGTATATAAGATAGTCATCAAAATCATTATCAGGGAAGGGCATTTAAAGTAGTCTGTCCACTATTGCTTAGTTTGCCAGACTGATGGCTGAGAGACCACCATGGGCCTGATCCAGACCCCCTGAATGTGGGTGTTGGTGAGGAGACCAGGAAATCTATGGGGCTTTGGGTAGTAGATCAGTATTTATCCCTGGCACACAAATGGACTTGGGGTGCCCATCCCACAATGAGGGATGTGCTCTCTTAATCTGGACCCTTGGGGGGGAGCATGGGCCCTCCCTGGAAGGAAATGACAGACTCTAGAGATCCCTCATAGAGAGCCTTACCCTCTCTGGAAAATGGAGTGGGAATTGGGTGAGGGGCTGGGGGGTTTGTGAGGGAGACCAGGCATGGAGGGGAGGGAGAAGGAGCTGGGACTGACATGGGAAGCAAGCTTGTTTCTAATTTAAATATATAGTAAAAAAGTGTTTAAAAAAGCAAAACAAAAAAGACTCTAAGTTCTTGTTATACAGGTCTTTCACTTGTTTGGTTAGCATTGCCCAAAGATATTTTCTGTTATTTGGGGCTATTGTAAAGGGTGATGTTTCTCTGACTTCTTTCACATCCCATTTATTATCTGTATATAATAGGGCAACTGATTTTTGTGAGTTAATCTTGTATCCTGCCACTTCGTTGAAGGCATTTATCAGCTGTAGGTGTTCCCTGGTAGAATTTTGCGGGTTACTTATATAAACTATCATATCCTCTGAAAATATTGAAAACTTGACTTCTTCCTTTCCAATTTGTATCCACTTGGTCTCCTTTTGTTTTCTTATTGCTCTGTCTAGAACAGATATGAAGAGATATGGAGAGAGTGGACAGCCTTGTCTCATTCCTAATTTTAGAGGAATCACAGTGAGTTTCTCTCCTTTTAGTTTCATGTTGACTGTTGTTTGTTGTATATTGCCTTTATTATGTTTACGTATGTTTCTGTTATCTCTGATCTCTCTAGGACCCTTATTATGAAGGAGTGTTGGATTTTGTCAAAGGTTTTTTACAACATCTAGTGAGATTAGCATGTGGTTTTTCTTTTTTTGTTTGCTTATATGGTGGATTACATTGATAGATTTTTTATTATGTTGAACCATCCCTGAATCCCTGGGATGAAGCCTACTTGATCATGGTTGATGATTTTTCTGATGTGTTCTTGGATTTGATTTGCCAGTATTATATTTTTGCATCAGTGTTCATGAGGGATATTGACCTGCAGTTCTCTTTCTTAGTTGTGTCTTAGTGTGGCTTGGGTACCAAGGCAATTGTAGAGCCGTAGAAAGAGTTTGGCAATGACCCTTCCACTTCTACTGTGTGGAACAAATTGAAGAGTATTGATTTTAGTTGTTCTTTGAATTTCTGGTAGAATTCTGTACTGAAACAATGTGGCCCTGGGCTTTTTTTGGTTGGGAGATTTTTGATGAATGCTTCTATTTCATTAGGGGCTATAGGTATATTTAAATTGCTTATCTGTTTTTTATTTAATTTTGTAAGTGATATCAATCCAGAAAATTGCCCATTTCCTTTAAATTTTTGAATTTTGTGGAGTACAGGTTCTCAAAGTATGACCTGAAGATCCTCTGAATTTCCTCAATGTCTGTTGGTTATTATATCCCCCTTTTCATTTCTGATTTTCATAATTTGCATGTTTTCTCTCTGCCTTTTGGTTAGCTTGGTTAAAGATTTGTCTATCTTGTTGATTTTCTTGAAGAACCAACTGTTTGTTACATTGATTCTTTGTATTGTTATCTTTGTTTCTCCTTTATTGATTTCAGCCCTCAATTTGAATATTTCCTGGTTCTACTCCTCCAAGGTGAGTTTGCTTCTTTTGTTCTAGAGTTTTCAGTTGTGCTGTTAACTCTCTAGTGTAACTATTCTCCAGTTTCTTCATGTGGGCATTTAGTGCTATGAACTTCTCTTGTAGCACTGCTTTCAAAGTGCCCCGTAAGTTTGTGTATGTGTGTCTTCATTCTTGTTGAACTATAGAAGTCTTTAATTTCTTTTTTTATTTCTTTGACACAGGAATGGTGCAATTGCACGCTGTTGAATTTCCGTGAGTTTTTAGAGTTTCTGCAATTTGTGTTGTTGAATCCTAACTTTAAAGCATGGTGGTCTGATAAGATACAAGGGGTTATTCCTATTTTTTTTTGTATCTGTTGAGGTTTGCTATGTTGCAGAGTATGTGGTCAATTTTAGAGAAGGTTCATTGTGGCGCTGAGAAGAAGGTATATTCTTTTGTGTTTGAATGGAATGTTGTATAGATGACTGTTAAATTCAACTGTGCCACAACTTCTGTTAGGTCTTTTGTTTCTTTCTGAAGTTTATGTCTGTTGGTCCTGTCTAGTGGTAAGAGTGGGGTGTTGAAGTTTCCCAATATATGTGTGTGGAGTTTTATGTGTGATTAAAATTTTAGTAATGTTTCTTTTATGAATGTGTGTGCCTTTGTATTTGGGGTGTAGATGTTCAGTATTGAGACTTCATCTTTATGGACTTTTCCTGTGATGAATATGAAATGACCTTCTTCATCTCTTTTTTTTTCAATCCTGGAAAAATTATTATTTTAGGACCTATACACATTAGTAGATATTGAACAAAAATGTGTTATCTGGTTTTAGACTATATCAAATACTTCTGTTGGCTGTCATAAGTAGATACATACACATATTTATCTTTTATCTAGGACATTTCTTTTTTATTATTTATTTTTAAATTTAAACTTAAATTAGAAACAAGGTTGCTTCACAAGTCAGTTCCAGGTCCCTCTCTGTTTCCCTCCCCTCCTCCTGTGTCTTCCACCCAACACCCCCCCAATATCCCCTCATTTCCCCAGGGAGGGTGAGGCCCTCCATGGGAGTGTCCATAGTCAGTCATTTCCTATGATGAATATGCAATGACCTTCTTCATCTCTTTTGATTGATTTTAGTTTGAAGCCTAATTTGTTAGATATTAGGATTTGTATATCAGCTTGTGTTTTGGGTCCATTCGATTGGAAAATCTTTTCACAACCCTTGACTCTGAGGTAACATCTGTCTTTGAAGTTGAGGTGTGTTTCTTTTATGCAGCAGAAGGATGGATTCTGCCTTTGTGTCCATTCCATTAGCCTATCTCTTTTTATAGGCGACTTAAGACCATATTGAGAGATATTAATGATTAACTGATTGTTCATTTTTGTTGGTTTTGCTTTTGTTGTTTTTGTTGGTATTGTGTGTGGATTCCACTCCTTTTTTCTTTTGGCTGTTGGTAAAGTGGGATTATCTATTGCCTATGATTTGGGGGCATAGTTGACTTCCTTGGGTTGGAGTTTTTCTTCCAGAATTTTCTGTAGGACTGGATTAGTGGATATGTATTGTTTACGTCTGGTTTTGTCATGGAATATCTTGTTTTCTCCATCTATAGTGATTGAAAGCTTTGCTGGGTATAGTAGTCTGGGCTGGCATCCATGGTCTCTTAGTGTTGGTAGAATATCTATCCAAGACCTTCTGGCTTTCAGAGTTTCCACTGAGAAGTCAGGTGTAATTTTGAGAGGTCTGCCTTTATATGTTACTTGGCCTTTTCCTTTGCTGTTCTTAATATTTTTTCTTTAGTCTCTAAGTTTGGTGTTTTGATTATTATGTAGTGAGGGGACTTTTTTGTTGTCCTGCATATTTGGTGTCCTATAAGCTTCTTGCACTTTCATAGGCATGTCGTTCTTTAGGTTGAAAATGCTTTCTTCTATGATTTTGTTGAGCTGTATCTCTTACCTTCTTCTATAGCTATTATTCTTAGGTTTGACCTTTCCACAGTGCCCCATATTTCCTGGATATTTTGTGTTAGGGATTTACTGAACTTTAAGATTTTCTTTGGTCAATGACACTATTTCTTCTAGTGAGTCTTCAACACCTAAGATTCTCTCTTCCATCTCTTGTATTCTATTGATTGTTCTTACATCTGTAGTTCCTGATTGTTTACCCAGCTTTTTCATTTCCAGCAGTCCTTCATTCTGTGTTTTCTTTGTTGTTTCTATTTCAGTTTTCAAGCCTTGAATTCTTTGAACTGTTTCCTTCACTTGTGCGGTTGTTTTTTCTTGGCTTTCCTTGACTTCTTTAAGAGATTTGTTTATTTGCTGATTTTTTTTGTCTTTTCCTCAATTTTCTGTCTTTGTTTGCTTGTTTTTTTCTTCCATTTCTTTAAGAGATTTTCACGTTTCCTCTCTGAGGGTCTCTAACATCTTCATAATATTGTTTTTAAGGTGCTTCTCTTCTGCTTCATTTGCATTGGGATTCTTGGGTATTGCTGGTGTAGAGTTCTTAGATTATGTGATGGTGTCATATTGGTCTTTCTGTTGTTGAATGTGTTCTTATACTGTCATTTTCCCGTCCCTTCTTGCAGTGGGTTCAGGTGGGGTCTCTCCAGACTCTCCTCTTGTCTCCCAGTGAGTGTAGGTCCGCCAAGACTTCGTTGTGGGCAACTGTGGATGGTCTAGCCTCTCTTGGTGCTCTCCTCATGCAGAGGGCATAGGGGAACCAAGACTTAAGCTCAAGCCTAAAATGAGGGACTGGGGGTGGGCAAGATTGCAATGCAGGCAGACTCCAGAGAGTCCGGCCTGCTGGGGCGCATTTAGTACACACTGAGCAGACCCAGGAGGTTCCATGAAGGGGATAGGGGGAGTTTGGCCTGGGTAGAACCCATACTCACCTTAAGCAGAGGGCATGGGGGCAACAAGCACCATTTACTTTTTAGCCAAACCAACAAACCAAACAAAAAACCCTCTAAAGTTCATAATAGACTTTAGATTGTTAACCAACAAGCCAACCAATTTGGGAAGATTGACATCTTAATAATATTTGTTAAAGGGTTTTAATTTCTTCCAGTTATTCATAATAGACTTCTGTGTATAGACTTTTTCACTTCTTTGTTCAAGTTTTAAAATGCTTTTACAAGGAAAAAATGCTTGATTTAATTTAGAAAAATAATTTGTGTGATGGTATGTGTGAGTGTGTGCATGAGTGTGAGTGTAAGTATGTGTATGAGTGTGTGTGTGTGTGTGTGTGTGTGTGTTCAAGCACACAGACACCTCTGTGGAGGTCAGAAGGCAGCTTTGTGGAATGGGTTCTCTCCCTCTATCATGAATGGCAGGCCTGGAGCTTAGTTGTCAGTGTCATGTTGCAAGCATTTTTGCCAGTGAGCCATTTCAGAAGCCTTGACTTCAATTTTGAAAGTTTGTCTCTAGTACTAACACCAAAAAAACCCTTTTATATTTTACTTTTTTGCTTGATATCCTTCAATACAACATTAAAAATGTAATTGTTTAAATTAATTCCAGGTGTGCCTTTCCTTCCTTCCTTCCTTCCTTCCTTCCTTCTTCTCCTCCCCTCCCTCCCCTATCCCCTTCCCTTCCTTCCCTTTTCCCTTCCTTCCTCTTTTCTCTTTTCCTCCTCTCTTCTTTTTTGGTACTCTCACCTTGGGATCCTCCTGACTCAGCCTCTTAGAGTTGGGTTAGAGACCCACACTGCCACACTCAGCCTGCTGCTTGTTAAAGTTAACGTTCTGCACCCAGAATCTCCTAATACAAATACCACATGTTCTTTCCCCCTTTTCCAATATCTGTGCCTTTTCTATATGTATATTCTGTTTGAATGTGTGGTTTAAACCTCTATACAGAACGGACTCAAGGTGGTGACAAACTCAACATAGTTTTTATTCGGATCTTAGTGGGAACTGCCCAGCTTTGAATTCTTAAGTCTGCTGTCTTTATGAGATTCAGGATTTCTTTCTCCCTCTCTCTTTTGAAAGTATCAACTTTACTTAAAAATCATATACAGTACAATTTTCTCATTTAAAATGTAGTGTTAGGCAGCTTTAGTATATTCACAGAGTTGGGCAAAGAACTGAACTCCCCATCTGACACTCCCCATCTCTTACTGGGCTCCTTTTTCTCAGATTCAGGAAATTGTTCATTCACCTTCTGTCACACACCTTGTCTGATCTCTGATCTTAGGAGGAAAGAATTTAATCTGTCACTGTTAAATATGATGCTGGTTGTAGTTTTGCAGAGATGCCTTTACTGAAGTTGAAGACACTCCCATCTGTTCTGAAATTGCTGAATTTCATTTGTTAAATCAGGAAGGGTTGGTTCATCAACCTTTTCTCATGAGTCTATTGTCCATGTGATTTTTGGTTTTCAGTCTATTACTCTGATGTACCCTGGTAATTGATTTTGGGAAGCTCATGTTTGCATTCTTGAAAATAAGTCCCAATTGATAATGGTACAAAATAGTTTTTTGTTATTTTTATTTATTTTGTGTTCTTATTATTATTATCATTGTCATTATTATCACCATCATTAACCTGAATTCAATTTGGTAACCCTTTCTGGAGGACGTTTATATCTATAGCCATAAGACATATTTATTGGTCTATGATTTTTTCATTCTTTATGATATCTGTTGCTGACTCAAGCACAGAGATAAGACTGACTTTGTAGAATGTACTAGAAAATATTTCTTTCATTTCTTTCTTGGGGAAAGTTTGTGAAGAAGTAGCACTTTTTTAAAGTGTTTGGTAGAATGCACCCACGAAGTCACCTGGGTCTGGGCTTTTCCTTGTGAGTGTTTGTTATGTATGCAGCTTCTGTACTCACTGCTTGAATTCTATGCTTCTTTTGTGTTTTATGTCCTCTTTGAAGCTGGCCCAATTTGTATAATTTGTTGGTGTGAAGTTCAAGATACTCCTTTATAACCCTTTCTATTTTGTGAGCTTGGTAGTAGCTTCTATTCTCTTTCATTTGAAAACTTCCTACATTCGTTCTTCTTAGTAGTTATTCCAGGGATGCATTATGCATTGTCTGTGGGTGACGGCTATTCTTAGTATAGGATTCAGGTCTCTGCACATGCTAAGCATGCATTCTATAACTGAGTGGAACTCTAGTTTTTATACATTTAGCTGTCACATCTAGGTGAGATTAAAAGTGTTCAAAAGTTGAGTAAGATATAACACCTCTACTCTCTGCTACTTATGATCATGCATATTCATTCTAAAATGTTGCAAACATATGATACAGGGCCACAATTTATGCCATACATTGTCTTAGGGTCCTTCTATCCTATGGTTGGTTTCCCTCAGCCAGAACTGGAATCTCAGCCCAACTGAGATTCTTTTCATGTGCTTTGGATATTTTTCCTGGCAACACTACTATCCATAAGGCATTATGTTTTGCTGATGATTGAGCTCACTCTCTCTGAGTAAATCTGCTGTCAGCCCTGGCCTGTCCCATGTGAACTTGCCAGGTCAATTAACTGACTGACTGACTGACTGAGGTTACAGATGCATCACTGTAAACTCATGAACTCTAGACCTACAGTTGTGGAGCCTCCATGAGACTGAACTAGACCCTCTGTATGTGGGAGACAGTTGTGTAACTTGGACTATTTTAGGGGTCCCTCTCAGTAGGACCAGGATCTAGCCCTGGTGCATGAGCTAGGCTGTTGGAGCCCGTTCTCTATGAGGGGATACCATACTCAGCCTTAAGGCAGGGAGGAGGGGCTTGGTTCTGCCCAACTTAATGTGCCAGACTTTGTCAACTCCCCATGGGCGCCCTTACCTATTGGGAGGAATGGATGAGGTATGGGCTGGGTGGGGGAGGCGAGGTGGGGCAGGAAGAGTGGTGGGAGGGAGAATTTTGGTTGAAATGTTAAATGAAACTTAAAAAAGTAAAATAAAAGAAAGCATGATTTTCTGTTCATAAATAAAGGTTCCTTATTCTTTATTAACTGGTCAACTTTCCATCACCTTGAAACGTTTGTTGTTAACAATTTTTTTCCTGCTATGAACTTGTTCTTTGGGCTGGGAGGAGATTCTCCAAAGTCTTCATGCTTCCACACCATAAAGTCAGGCTCTCTGCTTTAGAGTCTTCATTAAAAAGTGTAGTAACACAGAGAAAAATAGAGTGAATATTAACTACACGCTCTCTTAGCACCAGCTATAGCCACGAGAGCACATGTGAAGATTCTTTCAAGTTTTATCAATGTGTGACCATACATTTTATATTAAGGGATTACATATAGTAGAGTGCTTTATTGCCTGCCATTTCTATTCAACACTATAGTGGCTAAAATGTTCAAAGTCAATCTGAACAGATTTCTGTCATCCATTTTGATGAAAACAAAGGATTTCATTGTATGACATGGTTCTTTAAAAATTCGTTGCCCCACCCTTATCGAGAGTTTCAAGATAGAGCTAGTGTTTTTCTTTCAGTTTATAAGCAATCCTTTGAACACAGTACACTGTGTATCAGCCTAAGTATTCTTTTGTGATACATATCTACAGAGTTTATTATAGGGTTCTAATTTCAAACTCTCCTTCAGTACTTTTGGTCTCTGCTTTCCCATACTTGGGGATAATTTATTATTATATTGGTTCTTAAATAACTAATGCTTCTATTTTACTTTCTTGTGTTTCATTCATTTGATTACTAGTGTTATTTAGTATAGTTTTGATGTTTATTAAAAATTTTTATTTTGTGTAAATTCCCCATTTTTTTTTTTGGTTTTACGAGACAGGGTTTCTCTGTTTTGGAGGCTGTCGGTCCAGCCTGGCCTCAAACTCACAGAGATCTGCCTGCCTCTGCCTCCCGAGTGCTGGGATTAAAGGCGTGCGCCACCAACGCCCGGCCAAATTCCCCATTTCTATTTGTCCTTTTTTCTGATTTTTTTTAATTTGTAAGAATCCTTCATCATTTGTCATCTTAATATTTTTCTGCTCTATATTATAAATACCTTTCTTATTTTTTGTTTCATGATATTTTCCTTTTATTTGTTCTTCAAAGTCTCTATTTTACTTATTATCATAGTATATGTGAGTTTGTGTGTATGATGTGTATTTTACATGGGAGCAAATGTGTTTTACAACTCATGCATGGATGTCATAGGACATCCATTTAGGGAGTTGGATCTCTCTACTATGAGTTCTGGGTAGTGAATTCAGTTATTCAAATTTGAATAGCAAACATTTTAAAGCTTATGAACAGTCTTGCTGGCCCCTATCCTCATCATCATCACTATCATCATCATTGTCATCATCATCTTTCTCCTCTTCCTTCTGCTCTTCCTTCTCCTCCTCCTCTTCCTTCTCCTCCTCCTCCTCCTCTCCCTTCTCCACCTCCTCCTCCTCCTTCTTCTTCTCTTCTTCTTCTTCTTCTTCTTCTTCTTCTTCTTCTTCTTCTTCTTCTTCTTCTTCTTCTTCTTCTTCTTCTTCATCCTCTTCTTCCTTTCTCCTTCTTCTTCCTCCTTCTTCCTCTTTCTCCTTCCTCCACCTTCTTCTTCCTCCTTTCTCCTCATCCTTCTCCTCCCTTCTCCTCCTTCTCTTCCTCCTCCTCCTTCTTTCTTCCTATTCTCATTTTGGAGCACAGCACATGGAGCCAGAATTTTGGCATTCCAGTCTTGCTTGGTGACTCATAAGCTGTGTGACTATAGATATTGTCTCAGTTTTCTCAGATGTAAGCTTTTCATCATAATACACAACCTCCTGGAAATTGCTTGTTATACTTTATATGTAAATTATTTAGAATATTGTGATACAGTTCTTAATAAATCTTAGTTATCATGGTTGCAACAAATTATCTTTTCCAAAAATACTTGTGTTTCATACTCTCTTTACACTAATATTTTGGGCATGCTAGATGTACTTGGTAACACTAAGATTTGCAGTACAAACCCATAAACTTTATTTCAGTACTTATTGTATCACTATTTTTCTTTCATTATTGGGATTTTATTTTGTTAGCTGAATATGTATTACTTTTTTCTGAATGGTCCATCATTTTTGCTATAGTGAATTTTATTAATTTCCAAATAAGTTAATATTTTCTTTCACAATACACTTGTGCTTTGTGTTAGATTGAATTTCTACATGTCATTGAAAATAATTCTGACCTCTCGTTTTGTTCTCATTAGTCTATTCACTTCTGCAACAGCATAATACTATAACCACCTACTTACTGAACAATTTTAGCATGTTTATATTTGCATGGTCTTTTTTTCTAATCATGAAAGTCTGGAAATAATGGTAGTTATCTGTGCAAATTAATGTATGTTTAGTACTCAGAGAACTTGTTTGACACATGTGCGTGTTTCAAAGCATATTGGATTCCACAGGCATTCTTCTAAAGGAATTGGTCTTATCTGGATTCATGGACGATTGCAATAAAGCTGGGTCAATATCTTTTTGTAATGACATTTTCTTATCCCTATCAAAAGGTGAAATCTATCTTCTGACTTGACCAAAAGACTGTGAGAAGTGACCTTGGATGATTTGGAAATCTGAAATCATTAGATTTTAGGATTTTACTTTATAGGAAATAGGGGCTATCCTATATTGAATAGGATAACTGAGGTATCACAGATACTTACTCTGAATATCAGCAGAAGCAGGAGTCAAAGCACCATGGGCTAACTATTATCAGTTGAAACCTGACTGCTGGTAGTTCTGTGATTGACCCCAGGTAAGTATAACAGAAGAATCATCCAGATGAGGCAACCCAACATTGTAGTATTGTGATCAAATAAATATATTAAACATCAGTTTTATCTTTTGAAATGCTGCAGTTGAGAACTGGTACTTTGATGTTTCTATTAATTTGCATTTAAGAAATCATTTCATTGTTTAGTTGCTAGAATTCTCTGTTTTTTTTAATTTAAATTTAAATTTTATTTTTTTATTATTTATTTTTAAGTTTAAATTTAGATTAGAAACAAGGTTGCTTCACATATCAACTCCAGGTCCCTCTCTCTCCCCCTCCCCTCCTCCCACACCCTCCTACCAACCCCTCCAATATGCCCTCATTTCCCCAGGGAGGGTGAGGCCCTCCATGGGGGTGTCCATAGTCTGTCATTTCATCCAGGGCAGGGCCTAGATGCTCCCCCAAGAGTCCAGGGTGAGAGTGCATCTCTCATTGTTGGATGGGAGCCCAAAGTCCATTTGTATACTCAGGATAAATACTGATCTACTACGCAAGGCCCAATAGATTACCTAGCCCTTCTCACTGACACCCTCGTTCAGGGGGTCTTGATGAGTCCCATGCTGGAATCCCAGCCATCAGTCTGCCATGTTTCTCTTTTTGTGATTGGATTACCTCACTCAGGATGGTTTCTTCTAGTGCCATCCATTTGCATGCAAATTTCAGGATTCCATTATTTTTTTCTGCCGAATAGTACTCCATCGTGTAAATGTACCACATTTTCTCTATCCACTCCGGTTGAGGGGCATCTACGTTGCTTCCAAGTTTTGGTTATTACAAATAATGCTGCTATGAACATAGTGGAACAGATGTCCTTGTTGTATGAATGTGAATCTTTTGGATATATGCCTAAGAGTGGAGTTGCTGGGTCCATACTGATTTCCAAAGAGGGTGTACGAGTTGGCACTCCCACCAGCAGTGGAGGAGTGTTCCCCTTTCACCATATCCTCTCCAGCATAAATTGTCATTGGTGTTTTTGATTTTAGCCATTCTGACAGGAGTAAGATGGTATCTCAGAGTTGTTTTGATTTGCATTTCCTGGATGGCTAAGGATGTTGAGCACTTTCTCTAGGGCCTCTCAGCCATTTTAGACTCCTCTATTGAGAATTTTGTATTTATTTCTTTAGCCCACTTTTTTAATTAGATCATTTGGTGTTTTGGAGACTTGCTTCTTGAGTTCTTTGTAAATTTTGGAGATCAGCCCTCTGTCAGATGTGGGGTTAGCGAATATCTTTTCCCATTCTGTAGGCTGCCTTTTTGTCTTGCTGACTGTGTCCTGTGCCTTACAGAAGCTTCTCAGTTTCAGGAGGTCCCATTTATTAATTGTTGACCTCACTGTCTGTGCTACTGGTATTATGTTCAGGAAGCTCTCTCCTGTACCAATTTGTTCAAGTGTACCACCCGCTTTCTCTTCTAAGAGGTTCAGTGTGGCTGGATTTATGTTGAGGTATTTGATCCATTTGGACTTAAGTTTTGTACATGGCAATAGACATGGATCTATTCACATTCTTCTACATGCGAGGATCCAGTTATGCCAGCACCATTTGTTGAAGATGCTTTCTTTTTTCCACTGTATATTTTTAGCTTCTTTGTTGAAGATCAGATGTTCACACATGTATGGGTTAATATCAGGGTTTTCAATTCGATTCCATTGGTCTACCTATCTATTTTTGTTCCAATACCAAACTGTTTTCAGGACTACACCTCTATAATCAAGCTTGAGGTCAGGGATGGTGATGCCTCCAGATGTTGCTTTGTTGAGTAAGGTTGTTTGCCTATCCTGGGACTTTTGTTTTTCCATACAAAATTAATTGATTATTGTTCTTTCAAGGTCTGTGAAGAATTGTGCTGGTATTTTAATGGGGATTGCATTGAATCTTTAGATTGTTTTTGGCAGGACTGCCATTTTTACTACATTGATCCTACCTATCCAAGAGCATGGGGGATCTTTCCATTTTCTGAGGGCTTCTTTAATTTCTTTCTTTAAAGACTCAAAGTTCTTGTAATACTGGTCTTTCTCTTGTTTGGTTAGCATTATCCAAACATATTTTATGTTTTTGTGGCAATTGTAAAGGGTGATGTTTCTCTGATTTCTTGCTCAGCCCTTTTATCATCTGTATATAGTAGGGCTACTGATTTTCTTGAGTTCATCTTGTAGCCCTCCACTTTGCTGAAGGTGTTAATCAGCTGTAAGAGGTCCCTGGAATAGTTCTTTGGGTCATTTATGTAAACTATCATATCTTGTGCAAATAGTGAAAGTTTGACCTCTTCTTTTCTAATTTGTATCCTCTTGATCTCCTTTTGTTGTCCTATGGCTCTAGCTAGAACTTCAAGTACAATAGTGAAAAGGTATGGAGAGAGTGGACAGCCTTGTCTTGTTCCTCATTTTAGTGGAATCCCATTGAGTTTCTGTCCATTTAGTTGGTTTGCTGTATATAGCTTTTATTATGTTTAGGTATGTTCCTGTTATCCCAGATCTAAGACCTTTATCATGAAGGGGTGTTGGATTTTGTCAAGGCTTTTTCTGCATCTAGTGAAATGATCATGTGATTTTTGTTTTTCAGCTTGTTTACATGGTGGATTACATTGATGGATTTTTGTATGTTGAACCATCCCTGCATCCCTGGGATGAAATCTACTTGATTGTGGTGAATGTTTTGATGTGTTCTTGGATCTGATTTGCCAGTATTTTATTGAGTATTTTTGCATCAATGTTCATGAGGGATATTAGTCTGAAGTTCCCTTTTTTTAGTTGTGTCTTTGTGTGGCTTGGGGATCAAGGTTATTGAAAAATCATAGAAAGAGTTTGTCAAAGACCCTACTGCTTCTATTTCATGGAATGCCTTGAGAAGAATTGATAAAAGCTGCTCTTTCAATTTCTGGTAGAATTCAGCACTGAGGCCATCTGGACCTGGGCTCTTTTTGGTTGGGAGACTTTTGATGACTGCTCCAGTTTCTTCATGTGGGCATTTAGTGCTATGAACTTCCCTTGTAGCACTGCTTTCAAAGTGTCCCATAGGTTTGGGTACATTGTGTCTTCATTCTCATTGAATTCTAGCAAGTATTTAATTTCTTTTTTTTTACTTCTTCTTTGATCCAGGAATGGTGCAATTGTGTATTATTCAAATTCCATGAGTTTGTAGGGTTTCTGCAATTGTGTTGTTGTTGAAATCTAATTTTAACGCATGGTGGTCTGATAAGATGCATGGAGTTATTCCAATTTTTTTGTACCTGCTGAGGTTTGATCTGTTGCCAAGTATGTGGTCGATTTTTGAGAAGGTTCCATGTGGTGATGAGAAGAAGGTATATTCTTTTTCATGTGGATGGAATGTTCTATAGATATCTGTTAATCCCAATTGGGTCATAACTTCTATTAGACCATTTGCTTCTTTGTTAAGTTTCTGTCTGGTATTCCTGTCTAGTGTTGAGAGTGGGGTGTTGAAGTCTCCCACTATAAGTGTGTGGGGCTTTGTATGTGATTTGAGTTTTAGCAATGTTTCTTTTATGAACGTGGATTCCTTTGTATTTGGGGCATAGATGTTCAGAATTGAAACTTCATCTTGGTGGATTTCTCCTGTGATGAGTATGTAATGACCTCTTTCATCACTTTTGATTGATTTTATTTTAAAGTCTATTTTGTTAGATGTTAGGATTGCTACCACTGCTTGTTTCTTGGGTCCATTTGATTGGAAAATCTTTTCCCAACACTTAACTCTGAGGTAATGTCTGTTTTGAAACTGAGGTGTGTTTCTTGTATGCAGCAGAAGGATGGGTACTGTCTTTGGATCCATTCTGTTAGCCTGTGTCATTTTATGGGTGAGTTAAGGCCATTAATATTGAGGGATATTAATTACCATTGATTGCTCATTCTTGTTTGATTTGGAATGGTTGTTGTTGTTGAAATTATGTGTGGAATTCCACCTTTTTCCTTTTGGTTGTTGATAAAGTGGGATCTTCTAATGCCTATGTTTTTCTGGTTGTATTTACCTTCCTTGTGTTCGAGTTTTCTCTTCAGAACTTTCTGTTGGACTGTGTTAGTGGATATGTGTAGCTTGAATCTAGTTTTGTCATGGAATATCTTGTTTTCTCCATCTCTAGTGATTGAGAGCTTTGCCAGGTATAGTAGTCTGGGCTGGCATCCATGGTCTATTAGTGTTGGTAGAATATCTATCCAGGACCTTCTGGCTTTCAGAGTTTCCATGGAGAAGTCAGGTGTAATTCTGACAGGTTTGCCTTTATATGTTACTTGGGCTTTTTCCTTAGCTGCTCTTAATATTCTTTCTTTGTTCTGTACATTTGGGGTCTTGATTATTATGTGTTGATGGGACTTTTTTTGTGGTCCACTCTATTTGTTGTTCTGTAAGCTTCTTGTACCTTCATTGGCATATCTTTATTTAGATTGCGATAGTTTTCTTCTATGATTTTGTTGAATATGCTTCCTGCCCCTTTGAGTTGGTTTTCTTCACCTTATTCTATACCTATTATTCTTAGGTTTGGTCTTTTCATGGTGTCACATATTTCCTTGATATTTTGTGTTAGGGATTTGTTGGACTTAAGACTTTCTTTGGTTGATGAATCAATTTCTCCTAGTGTATCTTTAACACCTGAGATTCTCTCTTCCATCTCTTATATTCTGTTGGTTGTGCTTATATCTGTAGTACCTGACCGTTTGCCCAGCTTTCCTTTTCCAGCCTTCCTTCAGATTGTGTTTTTTATTGTCTTTATTTCAGTTTTCAACCCTTGCACTGTTTGAATTGTTTCTTGCAATTTTTGCTTTGTCTTTTTTGTCCATTTGTTGTATTTTATGAATTTTTTGATTTGTTTTTCTTCCATTTTTTGCATTATTTGGTTTGTTTTTCTTCCATTTCTTTGAGGGATTTTCCTATATCCTCTTTGAGGGCCTCTATCATTTTCATGAAGTTGTTTTTAAAGTCCTTCTCTTCTGCTTCATTTACATTGGAATTTGGAGTCTTACTGATGTGGAGTCTCTAGAATTTTGCAGTGTCATATTTGTTTCTCTCTTGCTGAGTGTGTTTTTGTTTTGTCTCTTTCCCATCTCTTCTAGTGGGTGCAGAAGCAGCCTTTTATTGGTCTGGTGGTTAGGGGACCAGAGTTCCCAATCGGTGGGTGCTAGCAAGTCCAATATTCTGATAGTTCTTCTATTCCTGGTCCTAGTCCTGGTCCTGTCGGTGGAGAAGAATCCCAGGAATCTGGGGTGCGTAGTCTCCCACCTGGTCCTCTGGTCCCGTTGGTGGAGAAGACCTGGGATCTGGGATGGGAGGCTCTGTGGCAGTCAGTAGGCAGTCCCCAGGCACTGGAAGGCAGGCCTCGATGTGGAGCCTTGTTTACCTGGACCTGAATTCTGTGTTTTTAAATAGCATATTGATCACTTTTGTAATGTGTTTGAATTGAACTTTAGTAATCATTCTAGGAAAACAAAGACGATTTTGAGTAAGAAGAAATCTATAACATTGAAGACAAAAATTAGAAAGTTATTCTGATGCTCTCTGGACAGTTTTTCTCATGATTATAAAGAAAGCAGGTTGAGTTTAAAATACACAGTGCTCACCTATTCTTCATTCCAGATTCTTGGTTCTCTGAATGTAAAATGTGTCTAATCTTTCCAGGTCCTTCCACTGGCTTCTCCCCTCCCAGCTCCCTCATCTAAAAACGTAGAATAAGCCATATATAATTAATAACTAATGCTTTCTTGTCCAAAGGTTTACCAGTTTTCACATGTAAGATAAATTTAGATTTGTAACAAAAGAAAAATATAGCTCTCACTGCTTTAGGATATATGCCAGAATAAAATGTGTTAATCAGCCATTTGATATCAGAAGCTATTGTTTTCATGTAGCCAAATATATTTAGTTATTTTTCTCCATTAGGCACGAATGATATTCTGAAGTCCAGAACATTAAGTGCATTCATGTATAATTTTTTCTTTTAGTACAGTGCCCATCACTAAGTGTATGACATATTTTTATTTTAGAACTTAGAAAATGCAACAACCCAGAAACAAGGAACATAGGGATAAAATTAAGACCAACAAGAAAAAGTGAATTCAAATTTTACTTAGTTTCTAGAATAGAGTTGAGTGTTTCAAGTTGCTGACATATTTTTTAAAGATTCTTTTAAATCATCTTTTTAAAATTTCATACACATGTGTCATATGTGTTCTAAGTCTAGAAGAAAAACATGGGCTACAAGCAAAAGTTAATGATGTTGATTGGCAATAGCTATACATAACACCACACACACACACACACACACACACCACAACACAACACATACACACATACCATCCAAAAGAAAACAGCATTGAAAACATTTGTGGTGATTACAAAGAAAGTAAATGGCTTATAATTACATCTCCTAAGTTGAACATTTTCTTTTACTTTTCTAGAGAAATTCTCTTTTCTAGAAAAATATCTAAAACAGTTCTGCTCTTTACAATAGCCTACTATATGTCTTATGGATTTTTTATAGATATCTATCATGGAATAATTCATTTTGTAGTTTATCTCAGTAAGGATCAGCCTGTATTTTTCTTAATCAAGATATGACTATAGCATTATTTTAATGTCTCTTTAAACTAACATCTTTAGAGAATTTGTTCATTTAGCATGATTTTTCCTAATTATATCCATTTACCTGTGAATTTCATATTTCATGTTTTTAATGGATGAGTAATATTCCACTGTGTAAATATACTACATTTTGTTCATCTAGTTATCTGTTGAGGGAAATTTAGGTTGTGTCCAGTTTCTGGCTATCATGAATAGACCAGTAGTGAACAAGTGTCTCTGTGGTGGGATGAAGTGTCCTTAGCGTGTGTGTCCAGGAGTGGTAAAGCTGGGTTTTGAGGTTGATTATCATCTTCTTGAGGAACCTCCAACCTGATTCCCTCAGTGGCTGTACCAGCTTTTAGTTCCACCAGCAAAGGATGAGTGTTCCTCTATCCCACATTCCCAACAGCATGAGCTGCCATTTGTTTTTATTGATCTTAACCATTCTGATGGGTATAAGATGAAATCTCAAAATAGTTTTGATTTGTATTTCATAGGTGACTAAGGATGTTGAACATTTATTTAAATATTTCTCATCCATTTGAGTTGCCTCTTTTCTCTGTTCCTATCCGTACATCGTTTTTAATTGGGTTATTTGTTTTCCTGATATCTAGCATTCTGAGTTCTTTATATATTTTGTGGGTGTTTGTAGTGTTTGTTGATCCCTGTTATTTTGTTGCTGTGTGTGTGTGTTTCTCCTCTTTTAATTTGCTAGTTTGAGATTATGTATTCCTTGTGTTTCCTTTGCTGTGGGTAACCTCTTTAGGATGGAGTTTTCTTCGTAGCCCCTTCTGTAGGACTGGATCTGTAGATAAATATTGCTTAAATTTTGGGTTTTTATGGAATATTTTGTTTTCTCCATCTATTGTGGTTGAACATTTTTCTGAGTAGTGTTATGGATGGTATCTGTGGTTTCTTAAAATCTGCAGGACATCAGTCCAGCTCCTCCTGGCTTTTAGAATCTTCATTGAGAAATCAGGTGTAATTCTAACAGGTCAGCCTTTATATGTTACTTGGCCCTTTCCCCTTGCAGATATTAAATATCCATTCTTTGTTTTGTACATTTAGTGTCTTGATTATTATGTACTGAGGAAACTTCCTTTTATGATCTATTGTATTTGGTGTTCTGCATGCTCCTTGTACCTTGATAGGCATCTCCTTCTTTAGTTTAGGCAAATTGTTTTCTTTGATTTTGCTGAAAATATTTTCTTTGACTTTGATCTGGGTTTCTTTTCCTTCCTCTATTCCTATTATTCATAGATTTGGTCTTTTTATGGTGTGCCAGATTTATGGATGTTTTGTACCAGGATGTCTGTAGATTTAACATTTTCTTTTTGACTTAACATTTTGACTGAGGTATCTATTTTTCTACCTTCTTCTTCAGTGCTTGGGATTCTCTTTTGTCTCCTGTACTCTTTTAGTGAGACATGCCTCTGATGTTCTCGCTTGAGTCCCAAACATTGCATTTCCATATTTCCCTCAGTTTGGGTTTTCTTTATTGATTATATTTCTACTTGCATGTCTTGAACTGTTATATTTGTTCCCTCCCACTGTTTATGTTTTCATACATTTCTTTGAAATATTTTATTCAATTCCTACTTACAGACCTCTATCACACTCATAAAAGCTATTTTAAGGCCTTTTTCTTGTGCTTCAACTATGTTATGTTTCTCAGGGAGTGCTGTTGGTAAGGTTGTTGGAGCTCTAGTGAAGACACATTGTCCCGGCTGTTATTGATTAATTTTTGCTGGAATATAGGTATCTGGGTTTGGGAAGATTATAATTACAAGTGCCGATATCTGATCTTGTCTTTGTTCAGTGGGCATTTCATTCATTGAGTTCTGTTGTCCTTCTAGTTTTTAGGAGGGTATGATGGATGTGTGTTGCTTGGTAGGGAATTCTTCTGGGATCCTTCTAGGTATGGTTACTGGTATTTTCAATTAAAATGTGTTTCTATGTATTAGAGGCTAACCCTTAGGAATGGGGATAGGTTAGGAGGGTGGCTGAGAAGGTCTAGAAGAGGGTGGAAAGGAGAGTGTTCCACCAGGATCTGTTTAGACCCCTGGCAATGGGGCAGAGAGTGAGGAGAGAGAGCTGGGAATGGGATTTGGAAGAGAGGAAGGAGAATGAAACTCTCTTGCCTGTTTCATTGGCTTATGTGCTTCTCTGGTAGGCTTGACTGGTAGATTTCCAGGGAGTGCCTGCTGGATTTGGGGGCTGAGATAATGGGGTGAGTAGGGAGGAAGGTTGGAGGAGAATATTGGAGTGATCCAATGGAGATGGAGTCAGAAAGTTGGGAGGCCACTTCAGGTGGTCTCTTATAGAGTTGAGGGGTGACACTGGGTGTGAGATCTAGAGGAGAGATGAAGAGCCTGCTTCTGGGGCTAGAGTTACCTGTGGGTTACCAGGGAAGATCTGCTGGAGTTAAGAAATGGATGGGTTGTGGGGTGAGGAGAAAGTCTGTGTCATCTATTGAAGAAGGAGCAGAGAAAAAGGGAGGGTTGCAGCACATGGGCACATGGTCTGCTCCAGACCTGGGATGAGACTGGGGCACTGGATTTGGAGAAGAGTTGAGCGAGGTGATGATCTGTAGTTAACCTACCTGCTTCCCTGGTCAGAGTGATTTTATTATTTCTAACAGTATATTATTTTTATACTTTGAGAATTTTTATTATGTATCTTCATCATATTCACCTCCAATTCCCACCTCAATCCCACCTCTTCTTCCTTACTCCTGTCTATTTCATGTCCTCTTCCTTCTTTCTTTCTCTCTTTCTTTCTTTCTTCATTTTGTTTTTATATTTTTAGTTGTGAGCCTAGCCTTTAACAGCTGAGCCATTTCTCTAGCCCTTGTTTTGTTTTTAGAGTAGACTATCTCTCTCTCTCTCTCTCTCTCTTTGTTTGCTCAAAGTCTCATTTTCTTTTTTTACATTTTTAAATTTAAATTAGAAACATTCATGCATTAAATGTCAATCCCAGCTCCCCCCCTTGTCCCTCCACCAGCTCCCTCACCCCCACCCCCACCCCCAGCCCAATCCCTACTTCATTTCCCAGGGAGAGTAAGGCCCTCCTTGGGGGGGATCTCCAGAGTCTGTCATTTCATCCAGGGCAGGATCTAGGCCCTTCCCCATGTGTCCAAGCTGAGAGAGCATCACTACATGTAGAATGGGCTCCCAAAGTTCATTTGTATGCCATGGTGAACATTAATCTACTGCCCATGGCCCCAGAGATTTTTGAGGCCTCCTCATTGACACTACAGTCGTGGAGTCTGGATCATTCTCCTGTTGGCCTCTTAGCTGTCAGTCTGGGGTTCATGAGCTCTGCCTTGTCTAATCAGCTGTCTTTGTGGGTTTCACCTGCATGGTCTTGACCCCTTTGCTCATCATTCCTCCATCTCTGTCACTGGGTTCCAGGGGGTCAGTTCAGTGTTTATCTGTGAGTATCTGTCTCTGCTTCCATCAGTCACTGGATGAAGGTTCTAGGATGTCATAGAAGGTAATCATCAATATGGGGGAGCAGGAAGGGTGGGTCAGGGTAAGAATAGAGGAGACCAGGATGAGAGGCACCATAATAGTTGGAGTCATTATAGCTTTGAGGACAGAGCTAACACTAGTGAGATTTCCAGAGATCTACAAGGATAATACCAACTGGAAAACTAAGTAATAACGGAGATACTACATTAATAGACTATCTCTTAACAAACAGATTTTCTGGTCTTTAGGCTCTTGCAAATTTAGCACCACATTTTTGTTTTGTTTTTTTTTTGCCTTAAGTGTAAAGGTTATGTTGTAAATATATCAATCAGGGTTAGGTGCCCCATGGTCAGTTGTGCATTTTGACCAGTAGTGGCTCTCTGTAATGATCTCATTCATGAGGGGAGAAAATTACAGTCATCTATGGACATAAGGATAAACACTGAAAATGCAGTTAGAAATTATCCTGTGGTAGTAGGCTTTTCTCTGGGTTCCTTGGCCTCACCAGACATGAGTAGTTGTCTAATTTTATAGTACCTGGCTTGCATCCCATTCTATTGAAGAGAGTTTTCATCTAATTAGGTGGCTGTTAGTTACTCTTATATCTTGCCATGTTGGACATTGTTGTAGTTCATTGATGTGACAGCTGGATAGAAATATTGATTGCTTTCCTCCCTTAGCAATATTTTATTATTCTTAATCCTGATAACAGTTTTAAAGTGGGCAGTATGATATTACTGGCTTATGCAGTTTTGAGAAATATTTCTTGAACAGAATGCTGTACTTCCCTCTTCTTTCTAAACGTATACACATATTCATACAATCTTTATGGTATATTAAAGATTACTAATACTTTCTGTCTGTTAGATTAAGTATCTAAAACATACTTGCCTAATTTATTTTGAAGTAAAAATTCCAGAATTCATGATGACTCAACAAATTATATTATACATAAATCTATTACTGTCTGTACTTATTTCCCTTACAGAAAAGAAGAGCTACAGGCTATTAGAATGGTGACTAAACTGTGCAAGTTACCCTCAAAGTATCATTGATCATATGAACAGGGATGATTTCATCTTGTATGAGTTGTTTGGCTCTAAGACACCAATTTAATTTCACCCATAATTATTATGAGACAGATTTGTAGAAGTGGGTGAGAACCATCTGCCACATAAAGGTGATTAATAATAGCACATAATGAAGCTTCCCTTACTGGGCTAACACTGATTAAGAGAGAAATACATGATGATCAACCACAGAGCTCAAAGTATAGGAACATTGGGTGTCTTAGTCACTGTTCTATTGCTATGAAGAGACACCATGACCAAGACAACTCTTACAAAAGGAAAGCATTTAGTGGGGGCCTTGTTTACAGTTTCAGCTTACATTATCATCATGGTAGAAGGCAAGTTAGCAGGCATAGCAGACATGTTGCTGGGAAGTAGTTGAGAGCAGAGAGAAGACCTAGCACAGGCTTTTATTTTTTTTACATTTTTAAAATTAGAAACAAGCTTGCTTGCTTCACATGTCAATCCCAGCTCCTTCTCCCTCTCCTTCTCCCATACCTCCCCCCCCACCATCCACCCCAGCCTCTCACCCTACTTCCAATCCCCTCCCTATAGGGGATATCCAGAGTCTGTCATTTCATTCAAGGCAGGGCCTACACCCTTCCCCAAGAGTCCAGGCTGAGAGAGCATCCCTCTTTGTGGTATGGACACTGAAAGTCCATTTATATGCCAGGGATAAATACTGATCTACTGCCCAGGACCCCATAGATTGTACAAGCCTCTTCACTGACACTCACATGGCAGGGGGTCTGGATCGGTCCCATGCTGGCCTCCCAACTGCCGGTCTGGGGTCCAAGAGCTCCCCCTTGTTCAGGTCAGCAGTTTATGTTGGTTTCTCCAGCCCATTCTTTACCCCTTTGCTCATCACTCCTCCTTCTCTGTCACTGGTTTCTAGGGGTTCAGTTCAGTGATTAGCTGTGGGTGTTTGTCTCTGCTTCCATCAGTCACTGGATGAAGGTTCTAGGATGACATATATGGTAATCGTCAAACTCATTATCAGGAATGGGCATTTAAGGTAGTCTCTCCAGTATCTAGCATGGGCTTTTGAAACCTCAAAGATCACCCCCAGTGACACACTTCTTCCAACAAGGATGCACCTCTTAATCCCTGTAATCCTTTCAAATAGTTCCCCTCCTTGGTGACCAAGCATTCAAATATATGAACCTATGGGGCCATTCTGCCATTATTCGTTTCTACTCTGGGCTTGAATGAACACAGTGTTTCCTGTCACTGAACCTGAAAGCCATTACTGAAACTTCAAATCTTTGTTTTTTTTTTCTCTGCAAAATGAAAGGGATGGTATTGACTTATGTTAATCTTCTTTCCCTTACTGTGACAAAATAGCTGCTAACATCAGGTTAAGAGGAGAAAATTTAGTCTCACGGTTTTAGTTAACGATCACATGGTCCTGTTTGTTTGGGGTGTGCACTGAAATAGTGTATCATGATGGATGTCTAGGTAGAAATCAGTTTCCATCTTACAAGACCTGAAGCAAAAGAAAGGAAGGGCCTAGTATCCTACCTATCCTTCCAAGAACATACCTGAATTGATATAACTTCTACTAGGCTTCATTTTACAATTTTTTGCATCTCTATAAAGTTCCACATGGCCTTAAGTGGACATGTTGTATTCAAGCAATAACTTTGTACATCTGACTCTAAAGGCTCATGAACCCAGCTCCTCTCCACGAGCTCCTAAATGCTTAACTGTTGAAATACTGATGATAAATTCAAGTTCAATGTTTGAGACTCAAGGCAATTCTTAACTTTAAACATCTATTAAAAAGTTGCATATATCTGAGATACACTGGAACACTTCAAAAGGAGGAATAGGTAAACAGCGAAGAGGAATTGGACCAAAGCAAGACCTAAAACTAACAGGGCAAACATTAAATCCTTTTGTGCTGTGTCTAATACCTGGTGTAATCAATGGTATGGATAGCCCTCAAGGATTTGTATAGCCCCACTGCTGTATCTTTAGTGACTTTAGCCCACTTTGCTGTTCCCTTGGTTCCACCCTGGGCTTATGACTTCTGTCTTAGTTAGGGATTCTATTGCTGTGAAGAGATACTATGACCATAGCAACTCTTATAAAGAAAAACATTTAACTAGGGTAACTCACTTACACTTCAGAGCTTTAGTCCATTATCATTATGGTGGGAAGTATGGCAGTATGCAGGCAGACATGATGCAAGAGAAGTATCTGAGATTCCTACATCTTGACTTACAGGCAACATGAAGTGGTCTGTGACACTGGGTGTGATTTGAACATATATGAGACATCAAAGTCTGACCTCACAATGATATACTTCCTCTATCAAGGCCACATCTACTCCAACAAAGCCACACCTCCTAATGGTGCCACTCTCTTTGAGGGCCATTTTCTCTTTGAGGAGCTTCCATGCTCCTGGCCACTTACTCCAAGGGTCTCAATTGAACCTTGCACTCACAGATGTATATATCACACTCTCTGGAGTTGCTTACAGGGACTCTGACTTTGTTATATACTGGTCTCTGAGACTCTGATCTGAAGTATTGCTGGAAACCTCTATGACTCCGGAGAGCCCATTCAGAATTCCTGCAAACCTAGCACCACACAGATAATGTAAAAGCCATCAGCTAGGGTCCTCTCAGATCCTGCAAGCTCTGAGTGCCATGGAACTTATGGAAGATTCAAGAGACTCACTCTAGTGGCTCCTATGTGAGAGCCGGGAGCTCAAGGACACTCCTCATAAGCAAAAGTCTTTAATTCCATGATACATGGTAATATGACCAATTTCTGATATGATAAAAGGCATCTCCCATATTGCTCTGGTGCAAAGGCATGGCTTCTTTATAGCAACTATATTTCCTTTGCTGTGACCTTAAATGTATTTTTTTTCTAGGAAAGCTCACAGTTTTCCAAATCTTGAACAGTCTTATTTGTGAAACAGAGATGTGAAAGCTGTATGTGTTATGACAGTTAGACAAATTTAGAGCACATCAGAGATAACAGTTTAATCCTCTATGACAAAATAGTGTTTAATCCTAAAAATATTAATTTATATTAATATTAAAATGCATATTAATGCAACTTGCCACATTATGAGATACAATGAAGCATCTTATAATTACTTCAGCAATATAAGAAAACACTTGATAAACTTTACTTAGCCAAACTTTAGTCAATAGTCTAAACCTTATCCTAAGCTCCCAGTCAAAAGCACAAAGCAAGATCTTTTTATAGAACTTGGTAAGATAATTTCAAAATCTGTGTGTAAACCCAATAGGGTACTAGGGAGTTTTGATTTAGAATGGCCCCCAAAGGCTCATGTTATTGAATGCTTAGTCATCAGAAAGTGCAACTACTTGAGAAGGATTAGGAGGTATGACCTGGTTAGAATAGGTGTGGCCTTTTGATGAAAGTGTGTCACTGGATGTGGGCTTTGAAGCCCAAGCCAAGCGCAGTGTCTCTGTCTTCCTTTGCCTGCAAATCTGGATGTAGAACTCTCAGCTACTTCTTCGAGCACCATGTCTGCCTGCTTGCTGCCGTACTTTCCTCCATGATGATAATGGACTAAACCCCTGAACCTGTAAGCCAGTCATAATTAAGTGCTTTCTTATAAGAGCTGATTTGGTCATGGTATCTCTTCACAGCAATAGGACACTGACTAAGGCACGTACACATAACTAAATACAGTCTTTGAAAAAGAACTTGTAATGAATTGCTGTTTAGTATTGATACTTAATATTCTAATAATTCATATAATGAGGAATGGGTACAATAATAGATTAAATCAATAAGGCGAGAGGTCAGTAATTAATGTCTGCATGAATAGTATTGTATAGCATTTCAGGTACTAAAGGACCACAAATTAACTGTGTTCCCATTTGATTCAATGCATAGTTGAAAAAAATCCTTTCTAGCATGTTTGCTAGCTTTCTATCACTATGACAAAATACCTGAGACAATTAATTTAGAAGAAGAAAGCACTATTTGGGATCATGGCTTCAGCTCATGCTGACTGGCCCCATTGTTTTGGGCCTGTGGTAGCACAGTGTATCCTTGTTGGGTCACATGATAGAAAATGTCCATGCATGTTATCCAGACTGCAAAGCAATGCATGTGAAAGGAAAGAGCTAGAACTCCAAATCCCATTCAAGAGCACCTCTCTAATAACCTAACTACCTCCAGCTAGGCCCCATGTTATCTCTTAACAATGTTTCAGACTGAGGCTAAGCTTTTAACATATGGATATTTGGAGAGACTTACATATCCTTGCTATAACACCTGACAACACTAGAACCATCATAGCATGAAAGTGTAATATGTGGTTGATTTGTGGAGATGATTACTTTATTAGTTTCCTTTCTGTTGCTGTGATAAAACACCCTGACAAAGAAGTGTTAAT
The DNA here is from genome assembly GCF_017639785.1 of Mesocricetus auratus. NCBI lineage: Eukaryota > Metazoa > Chordata > Mammalia > Rodentia > Cricetidae > Mesocricetus > Mesocricetus auratus. The sequence goes on from NW_024429199.1 coordinate 5,068,263, forward strand.
TTTGGCTTACAGTTTCAGATTACAGTCCATCACTGCAGAGAGGCTATGGCAACAAGAACATGAGGAAATAGTAAGTGGAGGCTGCCAAAATTAAAACCCCAAATCACACCCTTAGTGGCATACTTCCTTCTGCAAGACTCCACTTCCTAAAAGTTACATAACCAAACTACATCACCATCTGGAGATCAAGTGTTCAAACACATAAGCCTAAGGGAGACATTTCGAAGTCAAATCACAACAGTGATGTAAACAAGTCAGCATTGCTGCCAGTTGTATGAGAATATGGAATATATAATTATGTACAATATAGGATGCTTGATAATGATACTAATGATGACCGATCTATTTAGCGTGCTATAATCTTTCTCATTATCTTAGACTATAATCCTTTGTTAGTTACTAGAAATGTTTGCTGTGTATCAGCATGCTGCTACATCATGCTGGCAACAACCTCATGCCTATTATGTTTACTGTACTGTTACTCTTAAGTTCGCCAAGAGGCTTTATTAGGGATTCGACGTATGGCACACTCATGTTTAGAGTTATATTTTATGACGACCACACAATAATGGGATCACTGAATGAAATATTTCTCAGAACAGATCCCTGCTGTTATAATATGGCTGTATATAAAAGAGGAGTCATGAAATGTTAGGGGAGGGTCAACCGTTTCATTTCTTATAGTTTTTGTTGTGAGCCTAGCCTTTTAATGACTGAGTCAACTCTCCAGCCCAACAGCTCCATTTCTGAACACTGTTCCCATATGACTTTGCACAAAAAGCAAACTGAAGCCTTACCTCAGTTTATATTTACATAAAGGCCTAAATGTAAAAGGCAAAATTATCAAACCTATAGAAGGTGAAAGAAGAAAATAGTTCTCAGATGTCAGGGTAGAAAGTAATTTGTATTTATTTACTGCAAGAAATGAAAAGATATACACTAGATGTCTACTGAAAGTTAATTAATTGAATGTCATTCTTTAATAGCTTGGGGTGCAGTCACTATTCTATGCACTTCAGCATTCCTTGAGAAAATATAATGCACTTCAAATGTAAAATGAAACAGCACCAATATCTTCTTATCATTGCCTGGTGAGACATAAAAATTTTAAATCTTAGTAAAGTTATTACATACAAATATCTCATAGCCTTTGAGGTATCTTTGCTTTTATTTCACACAATGCTTTTTATTTTATTATTCAAAATGCCCCACATTGACATTTTATTACTAAAGTATGTGGAGAAATCAGGATATAGTAAAGATGGCAAGTTAAGACATGCTTGTGTACCTTCAAGATTTATTTTTCTAAGGAGTAAAAAAAATCAAATATTCCCTTTGTTTAAACACTAAATTCATTTCTAAAATCACGAAAAAAAGTTCAAGTTATTTCTTCGAGTGTAATTTTTTCTTCTTCACAGAGTGCTGATTCATCAAATACAACTGGGAATGGACAATAGAGACCAGGGAGTTTCCATCTTGATCTTGTGATAACAAAGGGAAATTTACCATATGCATTCAACAGTAATGGCATTTTTAGCATCACTATGCACACATCTGTCTCCCTCAAATTCATTTGTTGAGTTCCAACTGGGTCTGTGAAGAGTGAGCATGAGGCCTGGTTCCAATGGAGTTGATGTTTTATTACAGAAAGCACCAGCTGCTGGGTTCTCTCTCTCTCTCTCTCTCTCTCTCTCTCTCTCTCTCTCTCTCTCTCTCTCTCTCTCTGTGTGTGTGTGTGTCTCTGTCTCTGTCTCTGTCTCTATCTGTCTGTCTGTTTCTGTCTCTGTTTGTCTGTCATGTGTCAAAAAGCAAGAAGCTAGCTGTGTGTGAGCCAGAAAGAGACCCCTCATCTGGAGCTGAGTTGGTCAGTTTCTTGATCTTATTTTTCTTTCTGGCTTCCGGAATTGTGAGAAAGCAAATTTCTATTGTTTCCATCATTTAAGCAGTCTCTCTCCCTCCCTCCCCCTTCCTCTCTCTCTCTCTCTCTCTCTCTCTCTCTCTCTCTCTCTCTCTCTCTCTCTCTCTCTCTCTCTCTCTCTCTCTTGTGTGTGTGTGTGTGTGTGTGTGTGATGGCTGTCCAAATGATTAATAGATGAGTTAAAAATGTATAGCTAGGAAGTTTAAATATTGCCAGTCAATGCAGACTGTCACTAACATCTGATCCTGTGTAATGGCCTTTTATACCTCATCAGAAATATCATTAGCATAATTTAGAAATGATATTTCATGTTTATTTCATCATTATATTATTAATTAGCTTTTCCCATTTAACTAACTGCCATAAAAGTTAATTAGACAATATCCTTTTATGTAGCTCATAATTCCACGGGTCAGCATGTTGATTGGGGATGTGGAATCTGGTCCTACCTAGTCTCTCTTCAAGGTTGGTGATCAGCTGTAAGTCTGATTGGGATATCTGACTCTGGATGGTGTCTGATCATCAGCTGGGGCAACCAAGGGGATTGAGTTGCTATTACCTAACCATCTAATTAGTTAGCCAGGATCTATTTATGAGAGAAGTATATCATTCAAGGAGTCAGTCTATGCTCTGTCTCAGATGTTTTCTCTGTCCTATGACTTACTTATTTATATATTCATTTTATTTAGGTCAAGGAAATAAAGAGACTACGCAAGATTGTAGGGGCAGAGGAAAATTTTGCTTTTCAATGGAGAAAGGGGGTAATGTATTGTGACCATTTCTGCAATTTATTAATGTGAGGCAGTTCACCAAAACACTCGAATAACAAAGCTGTGTTTGAGTAGCTACACCAGGACTCTGGCTTGAGTGCCGTGACAGAGGTAACTAATAGCAACCCAAGGCAATGAAAATGAGTTCCTTAATTAGTTGATAATATTACAGATAATTCGTGTTATAAAAGCCTTCTGGAGACATAGACTTTTAACCACTGGAAGATGTTGCTCTTTCTATTCCCTTGTTACTCATCTCCATCTGCACTCAGAGGTAATGGACTTCTTTGGGGGAGGGAAGGCATTGTAATTCCTTTCTTCATGAGCAATCTTTTCTCAAGTAGGTTGTCTAGGCCAGTGAGCATTTTCTGCAGCCCCCCATAAGCATCATAAAAGGTACAGGTTTTGTGGCTGAATTGATAAAGCAGCAAAAATTTTCACCCAGCTGCTACAGAAATTATTTTCAAGTGGCTAAGTTAATTCCTACCTGCAGATAATAGACGTCCTCTAGGCTCTAAGCCCTCAGACATTTTCAGTCAGATAATTAATATATTCGGTTCTTAGTACTAATTAATGTTTCAAATGTTATCTAGGCCAACTCTTCCGTTTTGTATTAAACCTGGTAGTGTGATGATGATTGCTGACTGCCACTTTGGATTGAGAATCACCTAAGGTATTGGTCACACTCACTTCTGGCTTGTCTGAGAGAGTGGCTTTTAGATGATTAGATCATCATAACTCTGACATGAAGAACACATTAATCTATGGATGAAGTCACAGCTTGTGTACACTGCCATGAGAAGGTATTGGAACTGGTTGGGGGGAAGTGGGGCTTGGTTGTTAGGAAGTGTGCCATTGGGGACAGGTCCTTGAGAGCTATATTTTGGCTCTCCTTTGCTACTATCCTTTTGTATAAAAGTCTGGTAAAAATTCATTTCTCTCCAATTTCACAGGGAATACACACATTTGACTTGTTAGTACAATGAATTGCATTCCCAATTTAAAACTATCTTCTCTGCTGCACTTTCCACCATACTGACCTTTAAAGTTTAAAAACAGAATTTCTTTCATTTTAAAAGTTCCGTGTGTGTGTGTGTGTGTGTGTGTGTGTGTGTGTGTGTGTGTGTCTTTTTAGGGTGTATGTATGTGTGTGTGAGGGTATGTTTTTGTGTGTATGTGCCCAGAAAAAGGTGTGAGATCGTGTATGGCTGGGATTACAGGCAGTTGTGAGTTGAGAGTTCTGCTTCTCATACCCTTTCTGACACGATGGGTAGAAACCTCTAGAACTATCAGTTTGGACAAATACTTCCTCCCCAAATTATTTCTCCCAGGTATTCATCAAAGCAAGAAAGAAGTAAGCCAGAAACCAGGTTATGCTGTGGCAAGAGACGAAAAGACCACCTCTTGACCTCTTCCTGTATTTTTCTACTTGACCTGTATCCTCCTGTCTCTAAGGCAGTAACTCCTCACAGTTGTAGCTGAACAATCAAAGCCACTTTGCTCTTGAGTCTCTGCCTTCTTGACACAAGCCTTCCTTTGTAGCAGGGAAGAACGAAGAGCTGTCTGTAGATGTCTCACAGTGACAGCCTGGATGTGGTACATTACATTTACATTATGTGTCACTGGCCATAAGTGGCCACATGCCTCACTAAACTGAAAGGGGATATAAAATATATGCTTTTTATAATCTGGAAAAAATGCAAAGGTACTTGTACATGCTGTCACTAATAAATATACTTTTTCACAGTGTATGGCTTACAAGGATAGGAGATGTAGTCAATTTCATGTACAAACACATACATGTAGTTGATTGATTGACGATTTTGCTAATGTTTCTGTTTCTATCTTTCTTACTCTGAGAGGTCTGAAAACCAGGGTGAGATACTATTGCTCCCTTAGTCTAGACAGAGTGGGGAAGTATAAGAAAAATGAGGAACAGAGACAGTCACAGTTTACAGTTCTTACTGTGAACCGACATGACACCTCCCGGCATAGCTCACATTTTGCAGTGGACTCTATGTGGTGTTTTCCACAGGGTCTTTGGTATTTCTCTGTGGCTATGGTGAACTCCTTACTGGCAGGTTTTACTCATTCTGTCGTGAATGTTTATTACCTTTGGTTGGCACTTTTACCTAGGTCTCACCCAATCTTTCTGACAAAGACCTTGCAGATGACTAACACCTGATACAAACTTACCTCTTCTGAGCCTCAGCTGATACAAACTTATCTCTGAGCCTCAGCTGATACAACCATAACTCTTCTGAGCATCAGAGGATACACATATATGATCTGTCCATACAATGAATTATAAATCAACAGACACTATCGTCTCTGCTACCCCTTTGCACCATACTTACCTTTAGCTTGAAAATAAGATTTTAAAATTTAAAGAATGCTTTTGAATGTTTTCCTGCATGTGTGTATGTGCAGGTGAGTGTATGTGCCCTCTGAGGCCAGAAGAGGGCATTGGATCTCATAGAGCTGGAGTTTTGGGCAGTTGTGTGCAGTCCGACACGGATGCTGGGAGCCGTATTTGAGTCCTCTGGAAGAGCAGCGGCATTCTTGACTTTAAAACGTAAAATCCTTCAGTCTGGGGGTTTAGTGGTTAAGAGTAGTGCTGTTCTTACAAAGGACCAGAGCAAGCTCGTGGGAGGCTCACAGCCACCTATAACACCAGCTCCAAGGGATGAGATACAGTCTTCCAGCCTCTGCACTAGGTGCACAAGCATACTCGCAGGTAAAATACTCAGACACACAAAACATATATTTTTGGGAAAAAATCTGCATATCTCTACCAGAAACCACTCTTTTGTGTCTTGTATCTTCAAAGTGTCAAGTTACATAAATTATACAAAGTGATTACAGAAAGTAGTAATGTGGAGAAGATATTTTAGATCGTTTACTGTGAAGAAACAATGTCTGTTTGAGTAGGCAGATGATCTGCATTTTAACTTGTACAGTGCAGTTCTGATAACACACCCCATGGCACACCACAAAGGAGTAAGCACAGTTTTATGTGTTAATTAAAAACAAATAAAAAATGTAAGCCAAAGTATCTGATTGGTTCTTCTAGAACCTTCGTAAATGCCTTTCATTCTCATACATTTTCTCCCCCCACCCCTGGTTCATGAGAGTCAGATACATGGCATTTAACAATACAAAAAGCTACAGTTTTTTTTGCGCTGAGTAGCTGTTAGTGGGTTTTCATTGCTTACAGAAAAATATTGAAAGTGTTTATTTTAGTACAAAAGATTCTATTTTATATAGTTCTGATTTGATATTAGTGGTTTCCAAATATTTTCTACCTTAGAAGCTTATAGTTTGCTTTTCAAAAATCTGACATTGAGGGTAGGGAGATAGTTCAGTGAGCTAGAGTGCTTGGTGTGCAAGCCTAAGGATCTGAGTTCACTTCCCCAGGGCCCACATAAGAGTCAGGTATGTATGTCTATAATCCCAGTGATCTTGTGGGGAGATGGAAGGAAGGGACAGAGAATTCACAGAAGCTCTTGTGTCACATAGCTTGCAGTATACAGGCGAAGAATAGCAAGGAGATCTTGCCTCAAAAAAAGGTGAAATGTGAAGATCAACCTCAGAGGTTGTCCTTTGCTAGCATACATGAACACCATCATTCATACATAAAATGTGCAATGTATGCATGTACAAATGTGCACACATACACAAACACACACATGCATGCATGGACACACCTAACGTCTGGTCACACATTGCAATTTTATTTTAGCGTTTCTGAAAATAGCTTTTAGAGCCATTTTAAAATATAATTTATTGATTCTTTGGGAATTTCACATTATGTACCCCAATTTCACTTACCTCCCAGTCACCCCATATCCTCCCTTCATTCCTATATTATCCCCAAAATAAAAAAATAAAACCAAAGAAAACATAGCAAGCAAGCAAACAAAAACAAGAATAAAACAAAACACTCCCCCAACCTGTTCTCTCCTCCATCTTTCCAACCTCTCCAACACCTCTTCATTCTGTTGACATTGGGAGCCACAGTATATCACGCAGTATATCCTTTTGTCTAATCAGATTTACTAGCAAAGGTTCATTGCAGTGAATCATTGGTCTGGTTCAAGACCTCAGGTCTCTGGCACATGTCACTGGATCCTCAGCAAAAGTCCTCTGAGATATCCTGCAACTGAGAGGCAATTTTAAAAATAGTTTTGATTGAAATAGAACTGTATCTCTTTTTCCTTTCCCCACTCCAGCCCTCCCATCTACCCTTCCCCACTATTCCTTCCATGCTCCCATGTCAAGTTGATGCCCTCTTTTTCTTTATTATTGTTACATATGTATGTATATGTGTACATTCTACTGAGTTATTTATGTTGTTAGTATGTACATGGTTTAAAGTTGACTACTTTGCATTGGACAACCAATAAGAAGGTTCATCCTTGTTTGAGGGTAACTCTCCTCCCAGCAGCCACTAGTTGCCTGTAGATTTTTGTTTAGGAGTGGGGCCCTGTAAATTTCCCCACTTGCCATCTTAGCATGTCTATTGATTTTGCCACAGTTTCTTCAGCAGTCTCTGGAGCAACTGGTTCACAGCAGACTTCCTGATATTCCAGTTTTCACAATCTTCCTGTCCTCTTTTCTTCAATGTTTCCTGAGCCACAGATGCAGGAGTTGTAATCCTGGTGTTTTACAGGCAGGATCTGTGGCTCTCTGCATCATTTCCAGTCCTGGTTTTCTGTCATGGTCTTCATTTTGCTGTAAATAGGGGCTTCTCCAATGAGGGGTGGTAGCTCCACCTATCTGTGGGGATAAAGATAAGATTTAAAATGTAACGAGGAATTATGCTGAACTAGCAAAGTGGCAGTAGTTGTTTCTTTTCTAAGGTTCATGGCCTTGCTAGGCCTGGGAAGCTGGGTAGGGGTTTCCAGTACCAGGCATGATTACCCTCTGTTGAGTGGGCCTTGAGTAGACACAATTTATAATGTTATTCCAATGTGCAGTCAAATGCAACATCCCATTTTACATTTTATTCTCTTGATGGCCACCTGTCTTCAATGATGTTTATTTTCTTAAAGAATTATGGTATAATAGATATTATATTTGATCTCTATTTTTATTTTGTGTGTAAATATCTTTTTAAAAGCTTGAAATTTCCTAAGTGATGAGATACCTGTATTACATAAATATAACTCTTCTTTGATAGGTGACTTCAGGATGGGTACTGGACATTGTAAAGGGTAGTTACTTGATTAGAGGGTTAGAACTAAGCAATAGTAATGAAATGTGTGTTAGGTTTCCACAGGACAGAGCATATTGCATATGTTCTACAGATTATATGTAATTAGATATGCATGTTTAAGTCTGTACATGTATAGTTAGATGCTTCATATATCTGCCATCTATGTTTCCTGAATCTGGTCATGCCACTATGCAGTACTTCACCATACATTACTCTTTATGAACTGACCTATAAAACTAACCTGTAAGTTTATAAATGTCATACATCTTTTAAAAATTATTTCTAGTATCAAATATGATGGGGAAATGATATAAACGTGTTAACAGATTTAGTATGAGATAGTGACATAGAATAAAAATTGCCAATAATTACTGTAACTACCAAAGTCACACCTCAAGGTGGTTGCAGGTGTTTCTGGAAAACAACCAAAGGAATGACTTTTGAGTGGATCCTTCAAGAACAGTGCCCTGAATTTCTGCCAGTAGGGCCAGAGGTGCCTTGATGTAAGGGCTTTCTAGTAGGGATTGCATAATAAAAACAGGACGATATTGTTGTTCATTTAGTACAGCCTTATACGTACACTAGTCTTTTCTTTTCTTGTGTGTGTGCATGCATGTGTGTGTGTGCATGCATGCATGTGTGTGTGTGCATGCATGCATGTGTGTGTGCATGCATGCATGTGTGTGTGTGTGCATACATGTGTGTGGGTGTGTGCAGGCCTCTCCACATATGTACATGAAGAATGACAACAGACAATTTCTTCAGTTGTTTTCTAGCTTATCTTGCAGGATGTTTTCCCAGTGATCCTGGATCTCACTCATTCAGGTTGGCTAGCTGTGTAGCACACTCCTGCAATCTTCCTGTCTGTGCCCATAGCACTGGAATAACCTGCTGTGCCCAGGTTTTACCAATGCGTGCTGCAGATCTGAATTCAGGAACTCAAATTGCTCTTTATTAAGCAATCTCCTGAGCACCCCAATCTCTCTCTCTCCTTCATCCTCTCTGTGTTTATGTATGTACATGTGGATGTAGTATGCATGTGTTCATATGCATGTATATGTGAAGATGACTGAATATGCATGCCAGGTCTCCTTAGACCCCACAACATAGTCTTTATTATTAGCTAGTTATAGTGTAGCTAGTAAAAATAAAATGGAACAATGCAAGGAGCAAAAACTGTTATTAACATTAGGACACTAGGAAGAAGCTCTTTGTGTAAGGGTATGTAGAAACATGATAGTTTATTTTCTGAAATGTTTTGAAGGAGACTTTCAGGATGCACACTTGGGATGGCCTTGGGAAAGCATTCTGTGATCTAACATGTACTTGTAAGGTGGTTTATGCTGAGCTCATAGTTGTATTCGGATGGCAATTTAGTTTTACTGTCTTAAATTTTTCCAAGGTAAAAATACATATACTCAGAAGACTAATTTGTGCTTTCATATTTTTTAAATTCAAAGAATAGTGGTATTATTTGTGGGCAAAAATGACATGACTTTCTTAGTGTCAAAGCTATTTAAAGTTCAGAAACACAGTGATTCTATTCATCCATTTCCATTTAGAACTAATGTATAATGCGTGCCAGCTATTGTAGTGTGCCTTGGATGGGAGGCCAAGTTGTAATTTTAACTGAAATAAGTTGAAGTAGTTCATCAGATATTGAATAGCAACATGAAGGGAATTGGTTTCCTTTAATCTTTCTCATAAAGAGGCAATCTCTTTATAGTCAAGTAAAGATTTTTGTGGATTGATTGTATTTTCTGATGATGAACTTACATGTTTATAAACTAAATGGTATTTCCTGCAAAAAGAATTACCCATCACAAGTTAATGCTCTGGTGCTTCAAATACCACAGGAACATAATTCACATCTTCTTGATTATCCTAATTTTATCATTCCTTTATATAGATTTAAAAACATATTTCCTTATTTTATATGTGTTTTGCCTGCATGAATGCATGTGCTCCATGTGTAGGCTGGTACCTGAGGAGGCCAGAAGGTTTTGGATGCCCTGAAACTGGAGATGCTTGTTAACTGCCATGTGTGGAACTGATTCTGGATTCTCTGCAAGAGTAGCAAGCGCTCTTAACTGCTGAGCCCTTTCTCCAATCTTCCTTAATGTTGGTCTCATGCATTTATATATGCATAAATAATTCTTGCCATTCAAATGAAATAGCAAGGAGATCTCTTTATCTTGGGACTTGTGGGAAACAAGTTGTCTCAATCTGCTATGTGTTCACACTATGCTGGTCATAGTTTTAAGAATTTAAGTCTAAGGAATTCCAGTGTCCTGAACAAATTGATGTTTGGGAATTTGAAATCGTAAAATGAGTAGGAATCGTTTAAACTTCTTTCTCCCTTCTCTTGTTCTATGTATGTTTATTCACACATTTTATATAAAGCACCTGAAGGCATGCAGGAGATAGCATGTCTCTCTAATAAGTCAGTGATTATTTCCTAAGGTCAGTACAGTCTCTCCTGTAACAACATATTTTAAGAATATTTACTACAATAATGTGTTATACAATATCTAATCCATATTACATATTTGAATTCAATAATTTCCCTGGTGGCTTCATTTCTTAGTCTAGAATCTAACCTAAGGTTATGCATTTTACTGTATAATTGTCTTTTAGTCTTGTAGGATCTAATTTTTTTTTACTTCTACCTTTTCTGTTTTTCTTGTCCCTGGTAGTTTTGAAAGTATAGTTCTGTTATTGTGTTGAAGGTTCTTCAATTTTTATTTGCAGTGTTTCCTTGGGATCAGACTCAGAAAATACCATAGTATTTTCTAGAATGACACTGAGTGGGAGCTATACCCCTCTCAGTTTACCGCTGGTGCTATGATCTTTTGGGTTTACCATATTAGAGGACAGAATGTTAGCCTGATGGTCAAACACTCTAGAGTTTCACCTTTTAGTTCTACTGTCTATCAAAAAATTCCCAGTGTTGACATTTCCTCCTATATGTACTGCCATTCTGTTGTCATTTGTCATAAGGAAGAGCATGTCACTGCTTTTAAAGTATAAAGCCAACCAATTCAAAATGAGATTTATTATTAAATAACATATACTTATTCTATTAAATAACTCTGTTATGTGACCCACCAGGACTCCTGATAATTAATATCCTCTAAGACATACAGTGATTTCAGGACGTAGAGTATTTTGAAAACAGGAATATTATTGTTTCACAAATATTAATTTGAGAAATAATAATATGTATTGCTTATTTGAGAAAAGCAGCAAATATACATGCTCTACTATGGAAAACATATTTGAAAACTCCAGAGAACAGACAACATGCATGTTCCACAGGTGTTCTCTTGCACCGTTTATTGGCCAAATATGTATTGATTGTATCCTGCCTACAGTTTATTTTACAAGATCTTATGTCAGAGTATTATCTTTAATCTACGTAAGCATGGTTGGTTGGATCTCTGGGGAATACAGCGTCCTTATCACTGCTTTCAAGACGTTTTTTATTTGTATTCAAATATAAAATGTCAAATGCTAACTACATGGATTTTAAGATTAAAGGACAAGTCATATCTACATACACACACACAGACACACACACTCACAATTTTATTCATAGTACCTTAACTCATCAGAAGAGCTACTTACCTTCATAATGAGTGTAAAGATTCTCAGTGCTCATAATGAACTGAACAGTGCTGTTGTCCTCTGTCCTTCACCTGAGATGACTGTTGCCATCTTGAAATCTGAGCAGCTGCAATAACCCAAATGTGAACTCCATTAGGCAGGAGTAAGGAAGGAGGTGGCACAGCATAGAGCAGGAGGCTAAGGTGGGTTTATGAGGTTCACTTTTTCTTAGGAACCACAAAAGACGTGCATTTGGGGGGTGGGGTGGGAGACTCTTTGGTGAGGCATCTGCCTATAAATTGTCCATGCTCTGGTCAGTAATTTCTTATCCCTCCTATAAGAAACCACAATTAATATATTCTTTTTATCAAATTAGACTTGGATGGAATCATCATTTCTTCTCTCGGGTCAATCTGGATCACTTCAAGGCAAATGCGGCTGCATCAATTTAGAGTGTCTATGGGAGAAGCTGATGGGAAGCAAAGGACAGTATTCATGAGTCATCAGAAAAGGATTGCAAACACTGAGTAAAAATACACTAAAGGGGTCAAAGGGGTCAAAGCATAGAAGCACACAGTGTGGTTACTACTGTGTCTTCTGACATGAAGTAATGAGATCTTTCATGGGGGTTACCCACAGCAGCTGTTCCTCTGACAGAGTGGCCAAAGATGCTTACAAGTGAGAGCCAGACAGGGCAACCACAAACCCTATGTTGAATGTGGACTCATTAGGCCCTTATTAGGGTACAAAACATCTGAGCACACTTAACTCATTGCAAACTCTGAAATCATCAGGCATTTCAGGCATGTAGATAAAAGAAGTCCAGGGGGCAAAGACTAAGCTTGTCCTAGGGGTGTGCAATTACAACCCTCTCACAAAATTATATCGAGTACATGTTTCTTCTGTCACAAGATATCCTGGGGGTGTGTAATGCTGGAAAAACATCTTCATACCAAGTTTGGAGAGTTTGGCCTGAAAGTGCAAACTGCAAAGGCTTTAATGAGTGGCTGGGTGAAGTACAACCTTGGAAATTTTCTTGTTCTTGTAGGGCAGTAAGCATCAGCAGTCTAGGATGCTTGGTGGACATGATGAATTTGTAGAAACCACCAAGGAAATAAAGCAGGCAGAGTGCCAAGACCACTTCCCTGTCAATGCCAATTGTGGCTAGAAAGAAGGCAGTGATTTCAAGACAGTGGATTCTAGAGAATCAAATAAAGTCATGTCCCATCTATATGGCTGTACTCAATATCGCTTTTCTCATAGAATAATTAATGCATACGAATGGACCTTTTCATGCTATGCTTTCCCTTGTTAATGTCTTCTTTAGTATTCCCTTGGCTTCTGAATACTAAATCCATTTAAATCTATTGGTTCACAAAGCTAGACAGATCTGGACTCATTTCTTTGCTCTGTCATTGGGCCCCTATCTAGAGATAATTAAATAATTATTTACTTCTCTTCGAGAACAATTATGTAACAAAGACTGACTTTCAGGTTTTGACAATGTGTAAGAATTTATGTTCTTTTGATTTTTAGTTAATTGCTTTGAATTTATGTATCCATCCTCATATATAATTGAAGAAACAACACCGAAGCTTTATAGTTTGGAAAGTGACTTAGGTTGAAAGCCCATAGCTTAGCCTCGTTTCCAACAAAATAATGTCTAAACTAATGATACATGAAGCTCCAATTTCAGAACAGAGCTAGGAGCAAATTGTCATTCTTATCTACTGCTATAGTTTGGAATTGTAATGTCATTTCAAGGTCCCTGTGCTGAGGGCTTGATTGACAGCCCATGGCCCTATCAGTTGGTGGTGGAGAATTTGGATTTTGGAGCCTTGTGGAAGAAAGGCAAAGAACTGGGAGCGTGCATTTGAAGGGCATATTGAGACCCTAGCCTCTCTGTGTGTTTTTGCTTTCTGGATGCTATGAGGTGAACATACTTCCTCTGCTCTGTATTCCCACCTTGATAAAGGTCTGGAAGGCCTCTTCACTACTGAGATAGAACATGTAGGAAAATCAACTGGAATTTTGATGTATAGTGTCAGAGATTTCTCTATTATTTCTGGGCCATGGTGAGGTGGAACATCATGATATGTGCCTGGGTAAATCTGCTTATCTCAGAACAGTTGAGGGAGGGAGGGGGAGGGGAAAGGGGGAGAGGAAGGAGATCATATCCTTCAAAGGCTTGTCTTCCCTGCCTCACTTCATTTGACTAGTCTAATCCTTCACTGCATAAATCATTGGCAGTCATTTCAGATCTCAGATACACCCCTTTCTTCTGATCTCCAAAGACTCACTCCCTCTTGAGAATACAAACTATATGCATCCCATATGCAAGGGTCCTCAAGGTCTCCACAACTCCAGCATGTTCAAAATCCAAGTTTCACCCGAGACAGCACCAACTCTCAGTTGTAAGACCTTGTGAATGCTTTTAGTTTATTTCTTTTACTTCTGAGTTTAAAATATGATTTATCCCTTGCTTTTCTTCCAAATAATCTCATATAAGTTCATAACCTCTTCTTTCATTAATTATTGTTATAACCTGCTCAGTTTGTATACATAATGTACATGTATGCATCTTTTCAGGACTGAGCATTCGCCATTGGATAACCAATTGCTGTCCTCCTCCCTGGGGAAGACTATTTCTCCCACTCTAGGCATTCTTTTGTTGCCTGTAGTCCCTTGTGTAGGGCTGAGGCCCCATGATTTTTGCTCCATCCGCTTTGGTACATCTGCTGCTTTTGTCCTTGTTCTGCCCATATTTAGGCAGTCATTTTGGTATGTGGATTCTGACATTCCTAGGAGACACAGCATTGCAGCAAAGTCCCTGATTGTTTTGTGAAGTCACACATCATTAAGATACAATAGCCCAGAGCAGGCATTCTTATTCCAAAACAGTAAAGTGATATGAGCTCCAAAGTGCCTGTACCCTCATATCTACCCTCATGATTGCCTAGTAGGTTGGTCCAAAGTTTTGCCCAAGACTTCCATTGGTAGATGTTATCAACAGTTTCACACATCATTCTCTCAAGGGCTATGTGCACACTCTGATCATACAACACATTGCCCAGACTTCCAGCCATTCCATTCTGTACCAGTAGCTGAGTGATAACTCATCAACATTTTTGTAAATAGGCCAAGGAAAGCCTCATGAGATAGTACTTAAAGACGTGTGAGATTTAAATAATCCTTGACTGGCCAAAGAGATGACTCAGTGAGTAAAGTTGGTTGCTTCTAAGCCTGAAGATGTAAGTTCAAACCTAAGACCTACTTGTTGGAAGGAGAAAGCCAAAGTCTGCAACTTATCCTTGACTTCTACACACACACACACACACACACACACACACACACACACACACACACACACACGCACACACACACACACACATACACACCACACAAACTCACATCCCATCACACAAAATAAAGAACATGGTCTAAAACTTTAAATAATCTTGCCATCTTTTTAAACAGTAAAAGGTAAAATAAAAGATAATGTTTTGCTGGTGAATAAGGACTGTGGTCCTTGCATGAGCTTCTGTGGGTTTGTCAAATTTAGAATAAATCTTGGTGGCTTTTGTCCTCTGGGCTTCACAGATGATTTCCTGACCAACTTGCTGTGAACTGTGCAACCGACATGGCAGTTCGGCTTCATGTAAGGCTGAATGCACAGGTGTCAAAGTCACTTGCTTCAGATATGCTCCTGATGGCCATGGCTTCCATTGTTGTGCACAATGAACTTCTTAATGGTCTTGTCCTGGGGATCCACTGGGAGCAGCTGTCATGCTGCATATGAGCATGGCCTTTCATGGTCCTCCTTTTTCCCTCCTTCTCCTCTTCTCTCCCTCCTCTTCTTCCCCTTCCTCCTCCTTTTTGTTTGTTATCTTGAAAGCAAGGTTCTGAGAAAGATACATTATTCATAATCTATAAACCTCAGACCCATTATCCTGTAGTATGGGTTTTGTCTGTACAACCATACCTGATTTAGTCACACGTTTTCTCTGTACATGTCACAGAGCTAATGTAGACTGAGGGTTAGGGAAAAACTAGCACACAAAATATGGCACACTGATTATTGACATCCATTTAATCTGAAGCTTTCTGTAGAAGGTCTGGTCATTGTTATGGGCTCAGAAAGTTTCTGGTTTTGTACTGTAAAGGAGATGCCTGAGGGTGTGATCCTGGATCTAAATGGAAGACAGGTACCTCACTTTTTTGATCATTGTCACCTTTGACTGTGTTTTATTATCTCTGTGTCTGGATATATTCCTTAAGTTCTCAGGGAACTTGGAAATTGAACATAACATTTAATTTATACCTAACTCTCCCGCTATGCCCAGGAAAGGATCCAACACAGCAGGAAGATATGAAATAATAAATATCTCACAGTTTCACAAAAGTTAGTTGCTAAGTCTTCCTCATTGAGAAAACACTGGTTAGCTTCCAGGAGCTGAGTTTGAGTATTCAGCAACTCTGCTCCATTGTCCTAGGAAAAGTTCCATGTGTCAAGGGGAAATACAGTTTTTTTAAATGTATATTAGAAACAAACTAGCTTCACATGTCAATCCCAGCTCCCTCTCCCTCACCTCCTCCCCTGCCCCCAACCCCCACCCCATCCCTTTTCTGCTTCCCAGGGAGGGTAAGACCCTCCATGGGGGAATCTTCAAAGTTTGTCCTATCATCCAGGGCAGGGCCTAGGCCCTCCTCTATGAGTCCAGGCTGAGAGAACATCCCTCTATGTGGAATGGGCTCCCAAAGTCCATTTGTATACCAGGGATAAATACTGATCTATCTGAGGCCCCATAGATTGCCAAGGCCTCCTCACTGACACCCACATTCAGGGGGTCTGGAAAAGTCCCATGCTAGCCATTCAGCCATCAGTCTGGGGTCCATGAGCTCCTCCTTGTTCAGGTAAGCTGCTTCTGTGGGTTTCACCAGCTCGATCTTGACTACTTTGCTCATCACTCCTCTCTCTTTGCAACTGGGTTCCAGGAGTTCAGTTCAGTGTTTAGCTGTGGGTGTCTGCCTCTGCTTCTATCAGCCACTGGATGAATGCTCTAGGATGCTATACAAGGTAGTCAAAAATCTCATTATGGGGGAGGGCATTTAAGGTAGCCTTGATGCCTGTTGGTGTCATCCTTGTAGATCTCTGGAAATCTCACTAGTTTCAGATCTCTCCTCAGACCTATAATGGCTCCCTCTTTTATAGTAACTCTCATCCTATTCTCTATTCTTCCCCGGCCTCAACCTTTCTGCTTCCCCAAGTCCTCCTCTCCCCTCCACTTCTCTCCCTCTCTTTCTCCCAGATCCCTCTCCCCCTCTTCCTCCCCATGCTCCCAATCCCCTCAGGAGATCCTGTCCCATTCCCCTTCTCCGGGGTGTCTTGCATATCTGTCTTAGGATCCTCCCGGTTTCCAAGACTCTCTGGCAGCAGAATTGTAGACTGGTAATCCCGTTTCATGTCTAAAATCCATGTATGAGTGAGTACATACCAAGTTTGGGAATGACCGTTTTTAAGGTGAGCTGACTCCCACACAATGAGGGAGGGAGAGCTGTAAGCTGTGGAATAGTAGACAACAAAAGAAGGAGGTAAGAGTAAGCCCAGTTCTCCTTTTTCATTCCCCAGGGAATAGTTACCTTCCTATTATAATGCACAAACTTTAAATACTCTGTGATGTATGTTTTTAAATTCCTTTCTGGATAAAAGCATTAGCATTTTTGGTGCCTATGTGTTTTTTATCAATATTTTCTCATGCTTCTTTCTTTATTTTTCCTATAAGAATGCTGCGAATGATTTCTTACCTTTCTTGGGGAGTGGAGCAAAGACTGAGAAGTTTTAATATTCACAAGGTTGTGTAGTGTACTGGCACATTTTCATAGTGTGTGACTGGCATGATGCTATTCAGTGAAGAAGGCTGGACTATTGACTTCTGAGCCAATAGTCCTGTTTCATGGTGGCTCCTTCCTGGTAAGTTACAGTTGGGGAACTCCAGTTTACCTCTGAGCTGCTTGTTTTTCCTCCCAGGTTGCAATCCCCATTCTTTATCATTCATGTATCTATGTCCCAATCAATGATGTTTGTATTCTTGCTTGTGCATTTTACCTAGTGTGATGTAACTCCCCGAGGACAAGAATCACGTCAGGATTCTTTTGTGTCACTGAAGGGTGCACATAGCTCAGCTTTGCTGACATGAATGCAGCATAAATCCCTGTTATACATAGAGTCACATGAATGAATCATCATTCTGTGGGTAGCTGTAAACAAATTGTTAATGTTTTTGAGAGGAGCCAAAGAAAATTAGCATGAGCTTCTTTTATTTCAATGCACTTAATTATTTTGATTTGATTGATATTTGGTTTGAAACATAAATGGGGAAGGACTAACAGGTTTGCCACAACATGTGGGGCAAATATAATCTCAGTCATAAAATATAGTTATGAATATTCTGGCTTGTATTCTGACTTTGTAGTACACATTGTGTGTGGGGGAGAGAATACATGTATAAAAGGAAAATGCATAAATCTAATCCAGACACGAGAGACAGGAACAAAGGACAGGGAAAATTCATCATCTTCAGCTCTGAAGCAAACCTTTCTGAGTGTCCACTTTCTGAGGAACGAGTGTGCTCACACCTCTTTTTCCTCTTCTTTCCAAATCATACATCTGAAAAGCATTGTCAACAGAGCCACCATGGTAAGTCAGCAGCGACTCCCACACCCAACTGTGAGTCCTGTTTCCAAGGTGCTGTTTTCACCCTTGTGAAATCTCAAATACAGCTGTAGTTGCAAACATTTCCTCGGTTATACGTAAGTTACATAACTCAAGAGAGAGGGTTGCTCATCCGTGTATTTTCTGTTGGACACTTGGAGCTAGAAAGCACAGCACAGAGCATTCACTAGGAGAATTTAGAGCTGCAAGGTAAAAGCTCTCTCTGTGCCTCTGTCGGTCTGTCTGTCTGTCTCTGTCTTTTCATGTGTGTGTGTGTGTGTGTGTGTGTGTGTGTGTGTGTGTGTGTGTGTATCTGTAGTGACAAAAGACTAGGAAAAGATGAAGAAACAAGGGGAAGTTATTACATATAAATACTTCTAAAAGTGATATCTTTAAGTTATGAAACTTTGAAAATGGAATTTGCATCTTCTATTGCAGTTAAAATGAACAATCTAGGTTTATCTAAGCATGGAATGACTGTTAGAAAAATAGTATTGAAAAAGAAGGTCATTCACAAACATAGTAATTACCAATATTATGTGTGGATACATGTAAACATGACATGACTGCTTTTTTAAATGGCTGGAATTATGTCTGCCCACTCACTGTCCCCCAACAGGAAGACAGTAAATTTTTGTCAAGAGGTTTGGCAGGAAAAGCAGTGGGTGGAAAATAAGCTTAAATTTACCATTTTATTCAATTTAATGGAGAAAATAAAAATAAATAAATTTGACCAACAATATACATGGTTTCATGGGTGGTGTCTGATCTATTATATAAGCATACACAGGTGCCCACACATGCCTGTGCACACAGACACACAGATACATACACACACACACACTTTTCCAACATGAAAAGGCATAATTGAGCTTATTAAGTGTTTTGACAGTAGCATGGGTCATTTGTAGAGGGACAGCACTGTCTTTAAAAATGCTCCCATTTCTCAGCCGGGTAGTGGTGACACATGCCTCCTTTAATTCCAGCACTCAGGAGAGAGAAGCAGGTGGGTCTCTGAGTCAGACAGAGGCAATTCACATTTCCCACTACTTGTCAGTCTGCCTTTTTGTTACACTGATGCTTTGGTCAGTGTTAGTAATTACTTTTGCTTTTATTATGGTAGTGATCACCTGATAACTCAGAAGAGTTTTCTCTGATTTTTTTTAATCATAGGAAAATTACGTTTTCATATTTTCCTTTACTCATCCTTGTGGAACTTGAAGTAAATTTAGACAAAATCAGATTTCCCTTTAAATGCTGGTTTAGGAAAGAATAGGCCTTGTCCTTTATTTTTGTTATATTTTGGAGACAGGGTTTCTCTGTATTGCTTTGGAGCCTGTCCTGGAACTTGCTCTGTAGACCAGACTGGCCTTGAACTCACAGAGATCCGCTTGCCTCTGCCTCCTTATGCTGGGATTAAAGCATGTGCCACCAACACACAAAAACTTTGGTCCTTTCTTACAGTGCTTTGCTTTAAATTTACAGGTAGGAACTGTGTAAAAGACCTGTAAGTTGACAGTCCAGCATTTATTTATTCATGGCTCACCTCTAGCCAGCTAATAAGCAGGAAATTCTCACAGGTCAGTAGTGTGATCAGCCAAAAAGTTCATTTTCCTAGCTTCCTCTGTAGTTGCTGTTAGACGTGTGACCTAGTTTTAGACAGTAAAACCAAGTGGAAGTCAGGGAGTAATGATTGTAGATAGCAATTTGGAGAGGAAGTCTTAAGGGGAAAAACTCCTTTCCTTCCTATCTTCTACTTTTCACAATGTGATCTCCATGTTCATAGGCAAGATAGAGGGGCTGAGTAAGACTAGCTTAAGCTAAAATAGACCATATCAAAAACAAATAAGTACCACAAAACTATTAGAATAAATTAAAACCAGAAAGCATTTCTGATATTGTTAAACAGACATTTGTTGAGCATCCCTTCTGAAACATCAAACATCGTTGCTTGCTTTACATGGATGACTGTAAGACCACTCCCCTACCATCACCTTTATGGTGATTAAGCGTAATGGGAAAGAGAAATAAGCCAGTAGTACTTCAAAGATAGCAGCTCACCATGAAGAGGACACACAGACATGGGTGTTCAAGGTATCGTGGGAAGGACAGCATCAGATCAAAGTGTGTTAGTGGTGACATTCCGGGAGAGAGGATGCTTCAGTTAGGCTGCCAGAAGAAAGTAAGAGTTGGCCAGGCTTAAAAGAGCAGGGTCGTTCTTACCACATGCATCTTCATCTCTTTAACAAAGACATAAAACTGGAGAAGCGGGACTGAATCGGGGAGGGAGGGCTTCAATAAGCCTAGTGCAGCTGCAACAAAGAGTTAGTGTTTAAGACAGGCAGGTGATGGGTCAAAGGAGCTTCAAAGAGCAGTCCAGAAAGAATACAAACCCATGATAGTAATCCAACCCACAAGTCTGAGTGTCTATTACTTGTCAAGCATTGTTCTAAGGCTTGAATTACAAAGGCCGTAAGATTTTATAGCTTGGTCTTAAATGTAATTCTTTCATCTGTATGTTCTCCTAGAGAGTTCTGAGCCCAAACTATCGTGTCCCGAGTCACTGGTTGCAATGACCGAGCAAGCCTGGGGAATCACTTAGCAACGATGCTCTTCTTTCTCTTGAACCCCATAAAAGGAAGCCCAAGCAATAATGGGAGACCTGAGTGTCATCCCTTATGTGACCTACAGTCACTTTGTTTTTGTATGGTGTGCATATATGTCTTTGTATTTGTGTTTCTATGCAGGCATGTGTATGTGTGGGGGCACACATGTGTGGATGCATGTGTATGTGTATGAACATGGGTATAGGCCTGAAGCTGACATTCATGTCTTCTTCGATCTCTCTCCATTTCATTTATTGAGTCAAGTTCCCTTGCTGGGCCTGGAGCTCACCTATCCTGCCTCTCTGGCTAGTTACCTTTCTCTAGAGTTTTTACCTTTGGAGGGTTGGGAGCTATTCTGCATAGGCTCTGGAATCTGAGCCTGGTCCTCAGCCTTCTTCTGAAGGCACTTTATTCACCAGGCATCTCCCAGCTCCTGCTGTCTCTCTCCACAGAGTCTTCTTTCTGAACCTCGCTATCCCTTTACTTTTGATTAAAGTTTCTTTGCTGCTTGGCAACCTGGGTGAGCCTTTATTTCAATTCCTTCAGTAAGAGGCCAAGAACCTGAAAACCTCCAGCCCAGGTCCATAGTAAAGCTTCTTTATATAAGAATACTTAGCTTCGAGTCAGTCGGCTTGTAATATTATGACCAATTGTATGAGGCCTCATTTGAATATTCTGAATGGCTTTGAATCTCTGTTGCCATAAAGATTCTTTTAATTCATCCTCTTGTGATTAATATTCTTGGAAGAGTGATGGACAATCCCCATTTCCCTGTGTTGTGGAATATTATTTTAACTAGGTGAAGGCATGTTACATTTGTTTATGTTACAGAGTATTACATTAGCTGTGTAAAGGTGTGTTACTTGTGTTTATGCTGCCTTGTTTAATTATGTAAAGATGCATTGCATTTGTTTCACGCTGCCTGCTTAAGGCACCTGACTGGTCTGATAAAAAGCTGGATGGCCAATAGATAGGCAGAGAAAGGATGAGGGCAGAGGTGGCAGGGAGAGAGAATAAATAGCAGGAGAAATCTAGGCTTGAGAGGAGGAATGAGAGAAGAAGGATGAGGACAGAATGAGAGATGTCAGGGGCCAGCCACCCAGCTAACCAGCTAGACATGGAGTAAGAAGGAAAGAAAGATTGTAAAAAAACATGCAATAGTTACATATGGTAAGCAAATGATAAGCAGGAATAGAGGGAACTCCAAAAGGGACTAAACCTTTCAAACTTTTTGGTTTTTCTAGTCTATGTTTCTTATCTCTCAGTTTCTGAAATTGAAGTCATTTGGATGGTAATATGCACAGCAGCTTTCCTTGTGGATTATATAATCACTTTGAGTTTCCTGCCCCTTTCCCACACCGGCTCTTACCCCATCCATTAGAAGCATGTAACATTGAGGAGACCTTGGGATTGCAGAAACACAAACCTGTGATTAGAATTATGATGTATCTTGGGCTTGTTATTAAGGTCCTAAGATAAGGCTCTGTTACAGTGCTTGCCTGAACAATTCCAGGAACGTAAATGGGAGGGAAGGGGGAGATTCTGTTTCTTGGTTTGGTTTATAAGCCTTGTGACTATCCCTCTGTGCAGTGTGTGCATGCTTCCTACCTGGGTGCTGATCTTAAGGTGACAGTGGGCCCTGTGGTTAACACCCGGTGGGTGTTCTGTGTCAGCTGTTTAACCCACCCTTTCCACTTCTTTACCCTAATGTGACCTTTTATCTTTCTCTGAGCAGTCATCTGATGCCTCTACCTGGGGAAACGTCCGGGATGTTGTAGGACATGGTAGGACTTGGAGAGCCACTGGAAGGTTTTTGAGCAAGTAGCAGCGACCTAGACTACATTTTAATTGGATTGTTTCTTCGTTGTTTTCAGAATATTCTTTGGTGGGGGAATTGGGGACAGGCAACAGCAGAGGGAGGAAAGGAGGGAGGCCAGTTAGGAGGTTGGTTTGGGATGTGGCCCAGGAGCTGGAGTGCTCTGTCACTGGCCAAGCTCCCATGTAGGTGCTTAAGTTCATTATAAAAAGAGAACACACATCGACTCCCAGATCATGGAACTTTAAGTTAATGAGGATGGGTGGAGAGGGACTCAAGGTCAGACAACAGCAAAGCTTCAAACATTAGCCACTGTCAAACTTTAACTGCGAATTAATCAGAGGCAGAAACATGACCAGTGAAATATGAACCAGACAGTATGTGCACATCAAGATTATCTACATATGATTTGGGAGATGGTCAGTGATAACCTGAAATTGCTGGTGTGAGTTTTTTCTTTTGCTTTTCTCTAGTGTTTTTACATAGATACTAAAAATGTGCAGACAAAAGCATTTTTATGAAAACATTTTATGTAAGTAAAATTTAAGTAGGATTTTATTATATTTAAGGAATTTTCTGTTACCCTTTGTTTTTTGATTTTGAACATGTTAGGAAACTACAAAAGGTGCCTAGACTAAAATATTTGATTTATATAAAAAATTGGATGAATAGTGCTACTGTAAAGTTAGTCGTAGTTCACACTTCATTTCCAACTTAAAAAAAAAACCTTGTGTATGTGCAGTTTAACCTACAGAGCACTAATGGAATATTTATATTCTTTTCCTACAGTTTTGCTGTGAACCTAAAATCATTCTAAATAATATTCATTAAAGAAAGATAAATTTCACTGTTCTTCGGTGTTAAGCTGAACATTTTGAATGGAAATATATTTTGAAGTTTTCAGGAAAGGAATGGATCTCACATCTAAGTACCAAAGCAGGTGATATTGTCAGTACATGTAGGTCAAGTCTAAATAAGAGAATCCAGGTAAAGATCTTCCTTGGCCTCATGAAGAAATGTATCAGTGTACCTGTGAATCAGTACATGTGGAACATCCAGGTTCTGTGTGAACACACTTTGCTGGCTGCAAAGGAAGTTAACTGTGAATGCCCTGGGTCGTGTATGGGAAGTGAAATAGTGGGGACACCGGGGAGATGTCGCTGGCTGCAGAAGTCTTTATGTTGCTGTCTTTGCTACCATATTGAGATTTGTTTCTTTACAGGATTTGATCAACTGTCAACCATGATATCTTCCCTTTTTGTAAAAATGTATATTATCTCACCATCTGCTTTCCCGTGTTGCTTTGCAATCTTCATTACCTTTGTTCTGCACGTGGAAAACTCCTGTGTTCTTGAGAAGGGCAACTTCCAAGGAGGTGAGAGTGCTCTTTAGTGTTTGCCATTTGCTCCTTTCTTGGTTTCTTTTCCTGTTGCTGTGGTAAAGTTAACCTGACAAAAGCAACCTCAGAGAGAGAGGGAGGGTTAAGTTTGTCTCACAGTTCAAGGACAGACTACATCCTGGTAGGGAGGGCATGGTGGTGGGCACTGGAAACAGCTGATCACATGGCAAGCACAGTTAAGAGAGCAATGAATGTCTGTGATCAGCTTTCTTCCTCCTTTCTACGTGGTTCAGGATCCAAACCCAGGGAGTGCTGATGTCTACTTAAATTAAATTAACTTCATTAAAGTAACACCTCCCAGACACACCCAGAAGCTAAACAGCTAAACAATCTCACACAGGTATGTCTGGAACCGTGTTCCCTAGGCGATTCCAGGTTGTCAGGATGATAGCTCTAACCTCCATACCTACCATCATTCCTCCTTCTCTTCCCTGCCCTCTCACTCCAGCTAGGCAGAGTCTTACTCTTAGCTGATTTCCATCATGTGATGTCTCTTTTATCATAGTGTATTTGGATTCCTAGTAAAACAAGCTTCAAGGCATGGGACATGACTAGTCTGCAATATTTGAAAAAATGTTGCAATTTACAATAATAAAGGAATAGACAGTAGAGTCAAACTTTGTTTCATTGGCCTTGTTTGGACACCATTCAGAACTCTCCTGAAGGCAGATAAATCTCGGTTACCTGCATCTAATCTATCATCTATCTATCTATCTATCTATCTATCTATCTATCTATCTATCTATCTATCTACCTACCTACCTACCTATCTATCTCCAGGGTCTCACTATGTAGACTAGTCTGGCCTTGAACTCCTCCTGCTTCTGCTTCTGTCTCTGGAATACTAAAATTCAAGGCATGCCTCATGCCCTGTAAGTCTCTTATCTTTAAAGAAGACAGATCAAATCTGTGAAGAGTTCAGAATATTTGTTGAAGCCGAAACTTTGTTGTCAACAGAATACATGATACCTCATATGACTTGTGATCTTGAATGCTTCCATAAAGGAAAAGCAGCTAGTTGTCTAGTGATAATTGTATTGAAAAAAATCTCTATTAGTTTTTGAGTTTCTTCATATTGTTACCAATAATTAAGCAGTTATTCATGTTTTTAATTAAAAACAGAGACAGGCTTTTTTTCTGTTGTGTCACCAATAGCATTAATAACTTAAATATAATAGAAAAGAAAATGGCTTGTATGCTTCTTTTTTAATTTTTAAATTTAAATTAGAAACAAGGTTGCTTCACATGTCAATTCCAGGTCCCTCTCCCTTTCCCTCCCCACCTCCCATGTCCTCCCACCAACCCCTCCAATATCCCCTCATTTCCCCAGGGAGGGTGAGGCCCTCCATGGGGAGTGTCCATAGTCTGTCATTTCATCCAGGGCAGGACCTAGACTCTCCCTCAAGAGTCCAGTGTGAGAGTGCATCTCTCATTGTTGGATGGGCAACCAAAATCCATTTGTGTACTCAGGATAAATACTGATCTACTGCCCAAGACTCAATAGATTAGCTAGGCCTCCTCACTGACACCCACGTTCAGGGGGTTCTTGATCAGTTCCATGCTGGATTCCCAGCAATCAGTCTGGAATTAAAGAGCTAACCCTTGTCAGGTCAGCTGTTTCTGGATGTTAAACCAGCCCAGTCTTAACCCCTTTGCTCATCAGTCCTCCCTCTCTGTCACTGGATTCCTTGAGTTCAGCTCAGTGTTTAGCTGTGGGAGTCTGCCTCTGCTTCCATCAGCCACTGAATGAAGGTTCTGTTTCCCAGACTCTCTGGCCATGGGATTGTAGGCTGGCACTCCCCAGATCTATGTCTAAAATCCATATATGAGAGTACATGCTGTGTTTCTCATTTTTGTGACAGGGTTACCTCACTCAGGATGGTTTCGTCTAGTGCCATTCATTTGCCTGCAAATTTCAGGATACCATTGTTTTTTTCTACTGAATAGTATTCCATTGTGTAAATGTACCACATTTTTTTTCTATCCACTCTTCGATTGAGGGGCATCTAAGTTGCTTCCAAGTCCTGGCTATTAAAAATAATGCTGCTATGAACATAGTGGAACAGAAGTCCTTGTTGTATGAATGGGCATCTTTTGGATATATGCCTAAGAGTGGAGTTGCTGGGTCTTGTGGTAGGCTTATTCCCATTTTTCTGAGGAATCTCCATACTGATTTACAAAGTGGGTATACGAGTTGGGACCCCTACCAGCAGTGGAGGAATGTTCCCCTTTCACCACAACATCTCCAGCATAAACTGTCATTGGTGTTTTTGATTTTAGCCATTCTGACAGGAGTAAGATTGTATCTCAGAGTTGTTTTGATTTGCATTTCCAGGATGGCTAAGGAGATTGAGCACTTTCTCAAGTGCCTCTCAGCCATTTTAGACTCCTCTATTGAGAATTTTCTATTTAGTTCTGTAGCCCATTTTTTAATTGGATAATTTGGTGTTTTGGAGACTTGCTTCTTGAGTTCTTTGTAAATTTTGGAGATCATCCCTCTGTCAGATGTGGGGTTAGTGAATATCTTTTCCCATTCTGTGGGCTGCCCTTTTGTCTTGCTGATTGTGTCCTTTGCCTTACAGAAACTTCTCAGTTTCAGGAGGTACCATTTATTAATTGTTGATCTCACTGTCCGTGCCAGTATTTTATTGAGTTTTTTTGCATCAATGTTCATGAGGGATATTGGTTTGAAGTTCTCTTTCTTAATTGTGTCTTTGTGTGGCTTGGGTATAAAGGTTATTGAAGCCTTGTAGCAAGAGTTTGGCAAAGATCCTTCTGCTTCTATTGCATGGAATACTTTGAGAAGAATTGGTATAAGATGCTCTTTGTATTTCTGGTAGAATTCTGCACCGGGGCCATCTTGACCTGGGCTTTTTTGTTTTTGTTGTTGTTGGGAGACTTTTTATGACTGCTTCTATTTCCATAGAGGTTACAGGTCTATTTAATCTGCTTATCTGTTCTTGATTTAATTTTGGCAAGTGATATCTACCCAGAAAATCATCCATTTCCTTTAAATTTTTAAATTTTGTGGAGTATACGTTTTCATGTACTATGATCTAATGATTCTCTGAATTTCCTCAGAGTCTGTTGTTATATCCCCCTTTTCTTTTCTGATTTTGTTAATTTGCATGTTCACACTCTGCCATTTGGTAAGTTTGGACAAAGGTTTGTCTATCTTGTTGATTTTCTCAAAGATCCAACTCTTTGTTGCATTAATTCTTTGTGTTGTTTTCCTAGTTTCTACTTTATTGATTTCAGCTCTTGGTTTGATTATTTCCTGACATCTACTCCTCCTGGGTGAGTTTTCTTCTTTGTGTTCTAGAGCTTTCAGCTGTGTTAATTCTCTAGTATAACTATTCTTCAGTATCCAGTATCTTCATGTGGGCACTTAATGATATGAACTTTCCCCTTAGCACTGCTTTCAAAGTGTCCCATAGGTTTGGGTATGTTGTGTCTTCATTCTCATTGAATTCTAGGAAGTCTTTAATTTCTTTTTTATTCCTTCTTTGACCTAGGAATGGTGTAATTGTGCATTATTCAATTTCCATGAGTTTGTAGGTTTTCTGCAATTTGTGTTGTTGTTGAATTCTAATTTTAAAGCACGGTGGTCTGGTAGGATGCATGGAGTTATTCCAATTTTTTGTACCTGCTGAGTTTTGCTATGTTGCCAAGTATGTGGTCGATTTTTGAGAAGGTTCCATGTGGTGGTGAGAAGAAGGTATTTTTTTATGTGGATGGAATGTTCTATAGATATCTGTTAATCCCAATTGGGTCATAACTTCTATTAGACTCTTTTCTTCTTTGTTAAGTTTCTGTCTGGTATTCCTATCTAGTGGTGAGAGTGGGGTGTTGAAGTCTCCCATTATAAATGTGTGGGGATTTATATGTGATCTGAGTTTTAGTAATGTTTATTTTACTAACGTGGATGCCTTTGTATTTGGGGCATAGATGTTCAGAATTGCGACTTCATCTTGGTAGATTTCTCCTGTGATGTGTACGTAATGTCCTCTTTCATCTCTTTTGATTGATTTTATATTAAAGTCTAATTTGTTAGATATTAAGATTGCTACCTCTGTTTGTTTCTTGGGTCCATTTGATTGGAAAATCTTTTCCCAACACTTAACTCTGAGGTAATGTCTGTTTTGAAGCTGAGGTGTGTTTCTTGTATGCAGCAGAAGGATGGGTTCTGTTTTTGGATCCATTCTGTTAGCCTGTGTCTTTTTATGGGTGAATTAAAGCTATTAATGTTGAGGGATATTAATGACCATTGATTGCTCATTCTTCTTTGCTTTGCAATAATTGTTGTTGGTGTAATTATGTGTGGAATTCCACCCCCTTTTTTCTTTTGGCTGTTGGTAAGGTGGGATTATCTAATGCCTATATTTTTTCTGGCTGTATTTAACTGCCTTGGGTTAGTGGATATGTATTGCTTGAATCTAGTTTTTTCATGGAATATCTTGTTTTCTCCATCTATAGTAATTGAGACCTTTGCTGGATATACTATTCTGGGCTGGCATCCATGGTCTCTTAGTTTTGGTAAAATATCTATCCAGGACCTTCTGTCTTTCAGAGTTTCCATGGAGAAGTCAGGTGTAATTCTGATAGGTTTGCTTTTACATATTACTTGACCTTTTTGCTTAGCTGCTCTTAATATTCTTTCTTTATTCTGTATATTTGGGGTCTTGATTATTATGTGGTGAGGGGACTTTTTTTTTGATCCACTCTATTTGGTGTTCTGTAAGCTTCTTGTACCTTCATTGGCATGTCTTTCTTTAGATTGGGAAAGTCTTCTTCTATGATTTTGTTGACTATATTTTCTGCCCCTTTGAGGTGGTTTTCTTCTCCTTCTTCTATACCTATTATTCTTAGGTTTGGTCTTTTCATGGTGTCCCATATTTCCTGGATGTTTTGTATTAGGGATTTTTTGGACTTAAGATTTTCTTTGGTTGATGAATCAATTTTTCCAAGAGTATCTTTAACACCTGAGATTCTCTCTTCCATCTCTTGTATTCTGTTGGGTATGCTTGTATCCATAGAACTTGACCGTTTGCCCAGCTTTTCTATTTCCAGCCTTCCTTCAGATTGTATATTTTTTATTGTCTCTATTTCAGTTTTCAACCCTTGCACTGTTTGAATTGTTTTCTGCAATTTTTGCTTTGTTTTTTCACCCATTTGTTGCATTTTTTGAATTTTTGGTTTGCTTTTGCTTCCATTTCTTGCATTTTTTGGTTTGCTTTTTCTTCCATTTCTTTTTTTTTTTCTTCCACTTGTTTGAGGGATTTTCCTATATTCTCTTTTAGGGCCTGTATCATTTTCATGAAGTTGGTTTTCAGGTCATTCTCTTCTGCTTCATTTGCATTGGAATTTTTGAGTCTTGCTGGTGTGGAGTCTCTAGAATTTTGCGGTTTCCTATTTGTTTTTCTGTTGCTATGTGTGTTTTTGTATTGTCTCTTTCCCATCTCGTCTTCTATGGCTTGCAGAAATAGCCCCTTATTGGTCTGGCGGTTAGGGGACAGAGTTCACTTTTGGTGGGTGCAAGCAAGTCCAATACTGTGGTAGTTCCTGCTCTTCCTGGTCCTGGTCCTGGTCCCGTGGGTGGAGAAGACCAGGAATCTGGCTTGCATAGTCTCCCATCTGATCCCCTGGTCCTTTTGTTGGAAGAGAAGACCTGGGATCTGGGATCTGGGGTGCATGACTCCCGCTGGGATGGGAAGCTCTGTGGCAATCCCCAGGCAGATCTGAGGCACTGCAAGACAGGCCTGGATGCAGGGATTGGTTTACCTGGTCCTGGTGTTCCTGCTGGTCCCGCTGGTCCCGCTGGTCATGTTGATGGAAGAAAAGACCTAGGATCTGGGGTGCGTGACTCTCGCCAGGATTTGAGGCTCTGTAGTTGGCCCCAGGGTCTGGAAGGCAAGCCCTGCTTGTATGCTTCTTATAGTTACACAATATATATATAACAAAAGATGTCCTAGTAAAAGACGGGGCCTGGTGATTTCAAATGTTTCTAACGGAATGGATACTTGAGAGCAAGTGAGGAGTTAGTAAGAAAGCCCCTGTTGGGTTGAGGTCACATTGATAATAAGTCATGCATGCTTCCTGCCATCTTTCCTGGACATCTCTCTCCTCAGTAACACTTTATTTTCTGTGCGATTATTTCCTGCTGAAATAAGTCCTGGGATGGTAGTTTCTTCACATCTTTGCCAGTAGAACATGCAGAGGTAGAACTCACTCTAATGTCTAATGTTAGTTTGTGTAACTCAGTGATACCTTTCCATCCCCTAACATCCAGCACAATTTCAGAAGTATCAGGTCTCACAGGGCCCAAACAATATGTCATACAGTTCACAGGATGCTTTTCCTTGACAATTTATTGTGCTCTATTAAGTAGATTTTAGCTGTGTACTGAAGAAAAGAAGCTGGTTTCATTACTGCATTGCCAAACAAGAGACATACTTGGATTATGGTCACAGAATTAAGCTTCTAGCAGTCCAGAAACTAGCTAACAGTCATTTAAACAGGCTTTTAAATATGAGTGGTTTTAGAAGTTAATTTTTCCAATTAGATTACTTAACTTCCATTTTCTTCTTGTATTTTCACAATGCCTTCCCTTCATTATATAAACTTATTTCTACAAAATGTGATTGAAAACAGACATTTTGATGAACTGTTTAGTAAGCCATCGTGTGCAGAAATGAATTAATGAGAAAACTATCACGTAAAAAATCAAGCCTTTCCATTTTAAGGTGTGGTTGTTCATTAACACAGTTTTACAAAATCAAGGTAATGGTTGTCAAGTTATTTCAACTTTGTATTGTTAAATGAGATGCCTTCAAATGCAAATAAAAATGAGTTTTTGCATGTAACTATTTCTTTCCCTTTAATATGACACTGTGGTTAAAAGAAATTGTTGGAAAAAATAAAACCCTGGCTTTCTTCAAGGCCAAAGAGTTTTTATAGTTCTTCTTTGCCATGTCTTAGGGATAAGGGAACTATCAAAATCACAGAGAATAATTATAATTTGAAGACAAGTAACAATTTGGCAAAGTGGACAAAAGGCTTTCATATTGCTACAAAAATAGGGACTAATAAATGCAACACAGTTCAAGGTAAGTTTTTATGATACTCATGGGTAGACTGATTTTTAACAATGGTGATGCCATGGGACGTGGTTCATTTTAAAATCAATGATGATCTTGATTTTTTGTGGCAGTGCAGGAATGAACTAAAGAGAATGGCCACTGGAGTTTAAATTCCTGGTTTGTGACCACAACTTTACTTCTGTGTGATCTTTAAATGTCACTGAGTGCCTCTAAATTTGAAAAATGCCACACAGTATCAAACTGGATTGCTGGAATATTTCTAGTCTAGTGCTAGACACATTGGAAGTCAATACAATTTTACTATTCTTTATCTATCTATCTATCTATCTATCTATCTATCTATCTATCTATCTAAGTTAGAAACAAGCTTGTTTCACATGTCAATCCCAGCTCCCTTTCCTTCACTTCCATCTCTGCCCTCCCCACCAGGCCCCCCAGTCCCTCAACCAATCTCCACTCCAATCCCCAGGTGGGGCGAGGCCCTCTATGGTGGATCTCCAGAGTCTGTCACTTCATTGACTGCAGGGTCGAAGCTCTCCCCGAAGAGTTCAGGCTGACAGAGCATTCCTCATTGTGGGATGGTCCTTCAAAGTCTATTTGTACACTAGAGATAAATACTACCCAAGGCCCCATAGATTACCTAGGCCTCCTCACTGACACCCACATTCAGGGTTTCTGGATCAGTCCCATGCTGTCCACCCAGCCATCAGTCTTAGTTCCAAGAGCTCCCCCTTGTTCAGGTCAACTGTTTCTGTAGGTTAGACCAGCCCAGTCTTAACCCCTTTGCTCCTCAGTTCTCCCTTTCTGTCACTGGGTTCCAGGAATTCAGTTCAGTGTTTGTCTGTGGGTGTCTGCCTCTACTTTCATCAGTCCCTGGATGAAGGTTCTGTTTCCCAGACTCTGGCAGTGGGATTGTATGCTGGCACTCCTCTGATTCATATCTAAAATCCATATATGAGTGAGTACATACTATGTTTCTCTTTTTGTGACTGGGTTACCTCACTCAGTATGGTTTCTTCTAGTGACATACATTTGCCTGCAAATTTCAAGATTCCATTGTTTTTTTCCACTGAATAGTACTCCATTGTGTAAATGTACCACATTTTCTCTATGTACTCTTAAGTTGAGGGGCATCTAGGCTACTTCCAGGTTCTGGCTATTACAAATAATGCTGCTATGAACATAGTGGAATAGATGTCCTTGCTGTATGAATGTGCATCTTTTGGGTATATGCCTAAGAGTAGAATTGCTGGGTCTTGTGGTAGAATGGTTACCATTTTCCTGAGGAATCTCCATACTGATTTCCAAAGTGGCTGTATGACTTGGCACTCCCACCAGCAGTGAAGGAGTGTTCCCCTTTCTCCACAACCTCTCCAGCATAAACTGTCATTGGTGTTTTTGATTTTAGCCATTCTGACAGGAGTAAGATGGTATCTCAGAGTTGTTTTGATTTGCATTTCCCTAATTACTAGTGATGTTGAGCACTTTCTTAAGTGCCTCTCAGCCACTTTAGACTCCTCTACTGAGAATTCTCTATTTAGTTATGTACCCTACTTTTTGATTGGATCCTTTGATGTTTTGGAGGCTTGGTTCTTGAGTTCTTTGTAAATTTTGGAGATCAACCCTCTGTCAGATGTGGGATTAGTGAATAAGTTTTCCCAATCTGCGGGTTGCCTTATTGTCTTCCTGACTGTGTCCTCTGTCTTACAGAAGCTTCTCAATTTCAGGAGGTCCCATTTATTAATTGTTGATCTTAGTGTCTGTGCTATTGGAGTTATGTTCAGGAAGCAGTCTCCTATGCCAATTCATTCAAGGGTACCTCCCACTTTCTCTTCTAACAGGTTCCATGTGGCTGGATTTATGCTGAGGTCTTTGATCCATTTGGATTTAAGTTTTGTGCATGGATCTATCTGCAGTCTTCTACACGCCAGCCTCCAGTTATTCCAGCACCATTTTTTGAAGATGTTTTCTTTTTTCCAGTGTATAATTTTAGATTATTTGTCAAAGATCAGGTGTTCTTGGTGTATGGGTTAATGTCACGGTGGTCAATTTGATTCCATTGGTCTATCTGCCTATTTTTGTGCCAATACCAAGCTGTTTTCAGGACTATGGCTCTGTAATACATAACAACAGACTCTGAGGAAATCCAGAGAATCATCAGATCATACTTTGAAAACATGTACTCCACAAAATTTGAAAATCTAAAGGAAATGGACAATTTTCTGGATAGATATCACTTGCCAATATTAAATCAAGAACACATAAGCAATTTAAATAGACCTATAACCCCTAAGAAAGTAGAAGCAGTCTCAACCAAAAAAAAAAAAAAAAAGCTCAGGGCCAGATGGCCTCAGTGCAGAATTCTACCAGAACAGCTTATACCAATTCTTCTCAAATTATTCCACAGAATAGAAGCAGAAGGGTCTTTGCCAAACTCTTTCTATGAGGCTTCAATAATCTTGATCTCCAAGCTACACAAGGACAAAAGTAAGAAAGGGAACTTTGGACCAATATCCCTCATGAGCATTGATGCAAAAATACTCAATAAAATACTGGCAAATTGGATCCAAAAACACATCAGAAAACTCATCCACCATGATCAAGTAGGCTTCATTGCAGGGATGCAGGGATGGCTCAATATATGAAAATCCATCAATGTAATCCACCATATAAACAAGCTGAAAAACAAAAATCACATTATCATCTCGCTAAATGCTGAAAAAAGCCTTTGAGAAAATCCAACACCCCTTCATGATAAAGGTCTTGGGGAGATCCTGGATAGCAGGAACTTACCTTAACCTAATAAAAGCTATATACAGCAAACCAACAGCCAACATCAAACTAAATGGACAGAAACTCAATGCAGTTCCTCTAAAATCAGGAACAAGACAAGGGTGTCCATTATCTCCATATATTTTCAATATTATCCTTGAAGTTCTAGCTAGAGCAATATGACAACAAAAGGAGATATATCAAGGCAATATAAATTGGAAAGGAAGAGGTCAAACTTTCACTATTTGTAGATGATATGATAGTTTACATAAGTGACCCCCCAAAAAAAACTCTACCAGAGAACTCTTACAGCTCATAAATATCCTCAGCAATGTGGCAGGCTACAAGATCAACTCAAGAAAATCAGTAGCCATACTATATACTGACGATAAAAGGTCTGAGAAAGAAATCAGAGAAACATCGCCCTTTACAATAACCACAAACACCATAAAATACCTTGGGGTAACACTAACCAAACAAGTGAAAGACCTGTATCTCAAAAACTTTGAGTCTTTAAAGAAAGATACTAAAGAAGACACCAGAAAGTGGAAAGAGGTCTCCCATGATCTTGGATAGGTAGGATCAACATAGTAAAAGTAGCAATCTTACCGAAAGCAATATACCGATTTAATGCAATCCCTATTAAAACCCCAGCACAATTCTTCACAGACCTTAAATAATAATTCTCAACTTTATATAGAAACAAGAGACACAGGATAGCCAAAAGAACCCTGTTCAACATCCGGAAGCATTACCATCCTTGACTTCAAGCTGTATTACAGAGCTATAGTCCTGAAAACTGCACAGAAATAGACAGATAGACCAATTTTACCTGTCTTATATGAGTGTAGCATCCATAGTTGTGGTGTACCTCTCAGGCTTTTAGGTAAAATACCCCCCGGAAGAGACTCACAGCCATCCTAAAGCATTAGCTATGGAGCTTGGTGGAAACTGTTGATATCACCCATATTCTCACCCTTACGTATTATTCCCAATTATTTAAGATTTTGAAGTATATAACTGTTTAGGACATTATCATGTGTTCAAGTTGGTCATCAATTATGTTTGACAATATTCTGTGCCCACAATTTCGTCAGCCCAAGTGAAATTTCAGGAGTATTCTTTGATGCTTTAAAGCATGTTGTTTGTTTGCAAGTATTTACCTGTCTCCAAACCACAAGAGAATTTTTTGCTTCGGCAATGATCACATTCTTTCTTTATAAAAATTTTGGTCTGGTGTGATGGATGGTCAGAGGGAAAAAAGTTATTTTTCCTTAGCTATTGAAGTTCTCTGAATGTATTTACTGTAAGTAATGAACTTTAATTACTTTTGCAATTACAGCTTATTTGATCGAATTTTCCACTGACTACACAAAACATCTGCCCTACTAGGATCATGCACAGTCTCTGATCTGGGTAAAATATGCTCTTAAAATATAGTAACATCTGCAGTCCATTAATTTCTAAAGCAATAGGCAAGTTGAGCTTTCAAGACGTCTTAGCCAAGTTTATGCTTGGGAATTTTCTTTTTTTGCCTTCCATTTGTGCTTTCAGATCACTCACGCCTCCTTGCTATGTTTTATTCTCTATTTAGTGCTTAATGAGAAAATAATTATACTAGCATCTGACTTGATGCTTTATTGTGTTTCTGATACTTTCACTTTCCTCACAGATAAGAGAGCTGTTAGGGAGATCATACTAGCATCAGAGTGTTCGTACTGACTGCTTAAGTAATGGGAAGATTTCTTTCTTGGGTAAAAGCACTTTAATGTAGATCTCTTTGAAGACTAAGCATAAGTATTTTGAAGGCAGGAAACATCTTGGAGTATAAGAAGGTTTTAATTTTGTCTGAAAGAAAACCAAAAGACTATTATTATCAGTATGATTTTTGCTGCAGTACACCTCTAGTAAAGTCTTGAGATCATTTTCTGTGGCCTTATGATTCAGAGAAAACAGATAAAGCATAAAGAAATAACAGGGGAGGGAACAATACTGCTGGGAGTTAATGTAAAGAGCAGTGAGTTTATGATTTGTTGGCACTATATCTCAACTGCATATTATGTCTAGTTTCAAGTTCAGTAAGATGAGGCATTTATAGGTACACACATATATGAATATATTTATATATGAATATATGAAGCTTTATACTAGAAAGGGGTAAAGGGTTTATTCAACTCAACTCACAGGATGAATTTTATGACAACAACAATAAGCACTATCTATGTGAGGGAAAGGAAGGAAGCTAGAAGTAGGCTATGGAAGCCTCACTGAAGGATGAGCATATCAATGAAAATGGAGAACCATAGAATTGTCATGGGTCATGGAAGGATTGAAATGACCTGTCAAAATGTTTTCTGAGAAGGCTTTCAGCACTTAGAGCAATCCAGAGAGACCTAGAGGAAAAGTAATGGTGGTCGTTATCACTTTGGAACCTGCTAACTACCAATGGCTAGATTCACATCAAGGATTCTTTTTCTGGAGACTGTAGCAGATATGGATAAAAACACATTGAAAGAGAAGCGATGAGCTTCTCAGGGTGACCTGCTACACTTACTTCATCACTTTTGCTCACCTTGAATTGTGGTGCTTTCTTGTTTATACTCTAACAAATAAAGCTTCCTGAAGATCAGAGGGCAGAGTTAGTCACTAGATAACCATAGACGTCTGGAGGTCTGTGCAGACAGACAGGAAGTGAGATGGCTGGGTGGAGAGAGGAATATAGGCCGGATGAGACAGGAACTTGGTCTCTTCTCAGTCTATGTATTTTGTAGAGGCAAGAGCTCTAGTGGCTGGCTGCTTCACTGATCTTTCAGCTTTCACCCTCTAATATCTGACTCTGGGCTTTTGTTATTAAAACCTATTAGAACCTGTGTTACATTAAATGGATTTTAAACATCCTAAAATGTCCCCCATGTGTTCCCTTCTTGTGGCAGATTTACAGAGTGCGACAGGAAATCCATTTCTTTTCTGGTAGATGCTAAATTCATTGCCTTAACGCAAGATTCAGACTTACTCTTTGCACTTGCTGCCATAGCAACCAGTTTCAGGCATTTTTTTTTCTTTCTAATTTTTCCTTCCACTGGAAGCAGAGTAGTTAAATGTAGCAGTGAGAACAGTATCCATTAAAACATTTAAAGGCACATAACATAGTTATACACAGGGCTTTCCACTTTGCCTCCACTGTAATTATATTTCTCCTAAATCTCTAACCATGTTATAGACCATTTCATCAGAAACGAGCAAAGTCTGAAATTCTTTAAGATGTTTTCATGAAAATATATCCTGTGCTCTATCTCAAATTTATTCACAGAAGTGAGAGTTGTTCAAAACATTGTAAGTAACATATTTTTTTTTCATATTGGTCGTAAGGAATTCTCTCTAGATGTCATTGCTATTGGGGCATCCTGGACAACTACTAGGTTTAAGTGACCTAAGTGCTATATAGCTGCCATGCAGTTCTGAATAATGTATCAAAATTTTACAAATTAACCATGATTATAGACTTCCTGACTTCCTAAGTAAAAAGAAAACTACTTATAGAAAAGGAAATACAATTTTGGAAACTATTAAAGTGTTAACTTAGAATGAAAACTGAGGAGAAATAAATAATATCTGGTAGCCTCACTTGATCATTAGGGGGATTCTAATTTTGAAGATGCAATTTGTGATATATTCATACATATCTTAAGGGAGGTTGTGGATACCCATATATCATGGTCACAGAAGAGATCCTACACTGGGGAGTTGCCAGGTATGTCATCAGTAGCATGACGACTAAACAATAACAATCATCTAGGATGTATTTTTCACAGCTCATACAATCAAATCTATCTAGTTTAGCATTGGTTAATTGTTCATATTTAAATATAGTGTTCACAAGTGATGCTGATGTGCAAGACTGTTCTTGTAGGTTTTGCATCTCAAGACATCTATATTCCAGAGATTAAAGAAGGAACTCTGGTTTATAAGGGCTATATTTAAAGTTCTTCTCTCTTCTTCATGTTCATTCTTACCTTACTTCACAACCGTGATAGTTTGCACTTGGAAGTTACCTAAATTTCCCTCATATTCATAGTTCTGAAAAAACCCAGCTCTACACAGTAAGGTTCCATAACCATATTATTTCCATTTCATTCTTCTTCATTTGTTAGGTATATTAGGTTTCTTATTAAATATTGTTGTATCAGTCACTCACTAACTTAGAATTGTAATCTTAGCAATGTATTTTAAAATATTTATTTATTTTACTTCGTGTTGTGTGTGTGTGTGTGTGTTTCCCTATCTGTGTGTGTATACCTCATGCAGGAAGGTGCCTGGGAAATCCATAAGAGGGTGTTGGGTCCCCTGGAATTTGAGTTGCAAATGGTTATGAACTGCCATATGGGTCCTGGGCACTGACCTCTCCTGTTCTGCAAGAGTACATACTGTTAAACACTAAGCCATCTCTTCAGTCCCCTCAATAATGTATTTTGGTGACACACTTCCATATGCAACCTGAAAATGCACCCGTAAATCAATGAATATTTTATCTGAAACAGTCTAGTAGGAGATGTGAGCTGGAAGAATGAAATAGATAAGGAATATAGAAAAACCCAAGAAAATAATGCGTGTAAACTCAGAAAGAGCAAATGCTTGAATGGCCATAGACTATGAAGATACCAAGGGGGTTGAGGAAGTATTTAAACAATGGGTCATCAGAAAATGGGGAGTAAAGAAAGGAATGCCATTCATATTTTAAGAGAAAAATATTTTGGGTACTTAGTTATCAGATGGTAACTCAAAAGTCACTATTTTGTAATTAAAATGACTATCTACAGTTGATTTGTTTTTATTTTCTTTGAAAAACACCAAATCCCTGGGGTTGTTTGTTTGTTTGTTTGGTTTGGTTTTCTGGAGAAATAAGGCTAGTCCTGGAATTCTATGGTGTGAAATTTCTTTCTTTTTTTAACAGTGGCATTATTTGCTTGGTTTTGCTGATGCTATGTTTAAGGAAACTGATAGAGAAATGATTGAAATATGTTCAGTTTCAGTTTATGACTGTCAATAGCAATACACATAATCCACTGAAATAATATCTCCTTCAAGTTCTCAGTGATTAAAAAAAACTATGAAGAATCTCACAGCCAAGAGGTTGGAGAACTGCTAATGTTTACACACTGTGAGTGTGTTCTTCATTAGTGTAAGAGGGGTCCTGTAAGACTCTCTGAAGCTGGGTGAATACTCAGTGAAGAAGGTCTAGGAAGTCACAATGTGGCCTGTGGAGTGAGTAATACTGGTGATAGAGGCAAGTTTTGATTGTTATATTACTGCTATTTAGTTTACTTCAAGGAATCTCTTACACTCTAGCATCCACCAATTTAAACACACCTATGTGAAAGTCATAACTTACATCCTTTTTAATGAAAGCCCTTCCTGGTGTTTTCCAGATAACTGCTGGGAAAATATTCCAGTTTGATAATTATATCTGACTCAGAATTTAGTACAGAGAACTTCAACTGCTGGACATTTTGCCTTGACCATCCAACAAACAAAATTAGGTAATAATCTGAGGTTGGCAGATAACTGTGTTTAACTTGGAATATAAAAGGCTGAGACATACTGTATCATACCATATCACAATACAAACATGACATTTGTGGTTTTTGTCCATGCAGGAAATGCATCTGTAGCCAATTAGTAGGGAATGCGCAGGCAAAATAAGCATAAGGAAGCAAACCTAGTTTGTTTGAATGCCTCTCAGTTGTTTCAGGGAAGAACGCCTGACATGTTGCATCCACACGGATTACACAACAGAATGAAATATTTCTTTAACTCATTATGAGGCAATGGTGCTTTGGAGTCAGAGGGAGCAAAGGGCAATTCCTTAGCCCTATCACCACAATGCTGCTGCCTATGGATTCTCCTGAGTGGGCAGTCTTATTCTCAATTTAATAGAGGCTTAGATGCACATCTCTGCTCTTTGTACTTTGTGGATGGTTCTGCATTGCCTAATTCTTAGCTGCTCTAGCCTCAACAATATTTTGGGTACTCAAATAGATGGTCCACAAAATAACAGGATCAAAGTGTCAAGGTCATGGTAAAAGAAAAGTTGAAGAACTATTCTAGATTTAGTGGATTGAGGAGACATGTGAACTAAATGTAATATTTGAAGGGGGACTGAATCTAGATCAGGAAAAGGGTACTAGAGCGATAATTGGCAAATTCTACAAGCTACAGATCTGATGTCAATACTGCCTTGGTGTTAATTTCTCGATTGTATTTTTTCTGTGAGGAGTCTGGAAGAAGGAATAGGGAAGTTATTTGTACTATTAAAAATGTGCTCATGAAATTGTTTAAAAGTCAAGTTAAAAAGTTATAGATACCTACTGATGAACTTATTTATATCCCATTATATTATAATGGGTAATGGTTGAGAAATCACGTTGTGACAGCAAAACTTTTGGTTTGAGTTCCAACTTCATTACATATCCGCTAGCAGGATAACTTCAAAAAGAATTACTGTAACTGTTTCAGTTTTCTCTGTGAAGTGGAGAAAATAATGTTTCCTGCCTTCCAATATTATTGTGAATAATGTGAATCAAGTGCTTAGAAAAATGTTAGCTTTTATAAATGTTAGAATTATGGGAGTTACTTTTTACAGTGACAATTGTCTCATATTAGAATATTAGAGTGCACTGCAATATTGTTGATTCTCTAGCTATACTCTGTATCTAGTTGTAAACACATATATCTTATATATATATATATATATATATGTAAGTTATTGGCCCATGAAGAAGCAAATGTATGCAATGATACTTTATCTAACCTTAGGAAAGCAGAGGAGTTAAGGAAGGAGATGGGGGAAGTTGCTATCCAGGTGTTTCTAGGAGACTTGACTCCTGTAAGATGGTTCACTGACAGTTCAAGACAGAGAACTTTTCCAAGAAATAAAATGATGCAGAAGAAATGAATTTCTATCCAGTAAAAGAGGCCCTCCAAAATGTGTGTTTTATTTCTTGAAAATGTTATATTTAATGTGTGCATCTGCTCTGAACTATTCCAATAAGGCACAGGGGGTATAATGTGGTAAAGATTAGCTTCAGAGACCTCAACATTCCAACACAACAATGCCTGTAGGAATGGGTGAGGCTGTTCTAATAATGGAAGCCATTAGCTGTGGGAAAATTGGACTCAGGACAATAAAGTGCAATTGGTCTGGTGTTGTGTATTTTAGTGTATTTGATTCCCACCCCTTGGCTTTGGTCTTAAGACCAGCTGTGGTGCACTGGACTCGCCAAATTTTATTTTCACCATGTTACACATTTTATAAACTCAGAAATCCTTTAAGAAAGTGAAGCTTTGGTGACATTGGCCATGGCTTTAACACAATGAACACTGACTGTATTTAACCAAGTGTAGGAACTTGATCATTTGAGCTAAGTACACTTACTGATTAATACTTTTGGTTTGGATTGTAATCTTCATCTTCTCTTCAGAAGTATCTGAATAGGAGTCACTAAATTTTAAACAGAAGAAAGAGATTCAACAGAGCAGCCTATCCAGGAGCAGAGAGACACAGAGAAGTGTTTGCAGAGCCCCATACTAAGGGTTGTCTAGCGATCCATGACTAGGGATGACAAAAATAAATGATTACCTGGTAGAGAACTAGACTCACCAAAATGCTGTCCAAGAGATGGAAAAGGTTGAAGAAACATTCTACTCACCCCTCAATCCTTCCACTTATCCCAGTACCCCTGGCTGGCCAATTATGCCAGGAAGCCAGCTTGCAAGGGAATCTAGCAAACATGGCTTGCAGGAATGGAACATGGAAGTATATTCTTGCAGGCAGACGTAGACAAAAAATGCCTCTGCCTATGCCAGATACAACTGATGGAAACAGAGTTATCACTTTGGCAGAGACACTGTTCTCCAAGAATTCTCTGTGCAGGTGCTGTCTCTTTAAATTTTCAGAGCAAGTCTCTGAAGTAGTTATTATTAGCTCTGCTTCGAAGATGAGATAGAATCTGAGAGAGGTTCCAGTTTGTGTCTGAGATTGCAAAGC
The DNA here is from genome assembly GCF_017639785.1 of Mesocricetus auratus. Lineage (NCBI taxonomy): Eukaryota > Metazoa > Chordata > Mammalia > Rodentia > Cricetidae > Mesocricetus > Mesocricetus auratus. The sequence goes on from NW_024429199.1 coordinate 5,110,224, forward strand.
CAGAACAGAACAGATGCCATCTGGCCCTGTATGTACTCACTCTCCTTTCTTCTATTTCTAGGTAGCAGTTAAAACCTTGGTTTGTGTTGTGTTTGAAACTGTAGAGTGTATAGCTCTAAAGCTGAAAGACATATAGCACAACTCATATAGTTTTGATTTTATAAACACAAAAACTGTCATCTGGAAATGTTTGCTTAAAAATTACACAGCTTTGCAAAAGTGAAAACTATGTGTTTCCTTATGAAGTTGACATTTTCATCACTGTTTAGCTCCTGGGTCCATATATTCTCTCTATAAAACCAATGAGGAAATCAGTGAGGAATGGCATGAAGAACTCAGGTAGTAGCAGAGGTTTGCCTTGAAGAGGCTAGGTAACAACTCTTGTACATGCTCATCATCTCAACTTGTTTCTCAAGTAGGGAGCTTTGCTGTCATCTGCCATTAAAGGGGATGAAAGAACATGGGCATCGAGAGCATAGCTTGAGCTCAGACTGCTTGCTTAGGGTATGAGAAATGAATGTGACTAGGAATGAACACAGTGGTTTTAAACTACAATAGAAATGTGGTGGGAATTTTGATCATGCTGTGACACTCCAAGACTGTTAAATAAAGTTTATCTTGAATCAGGAGCATAACTAGGGACTAGACGACTGGAATTTGCCATAGATTAGCCAGAAATTTGGATAGAGAAGACACATAAAAAGGAAAGGGTGGTAACTGGAGTTTGGAGCCTCCTTTTGGTTTTGGGATGAGTGAAGAGACGCTTGCTGGGTCTCTGGCCAAAAGTCAATGTCAGCTGGTTGTTTCTCGCCTTCTCTGATCTAGCAGGCTTTAATCCCCACATCTGACTTCCAAGTCTTTGTTGGTAAATTGAACACTAGAAACTTAGTTTAAACCTACGTATTGCAGCCGTGGCAGAGCCAGGCGTCAGAGCCTCAAGCTGTAGGGGCATGGGGTACACAGAATATAATTAAAATGTCAATAGAGCCTTGCGTTGTGTCTAAAATATCACAGAATACCTGCTCAAACAAACTAGAAGTGAACATGATGATTATTAGGTGAGTTAGCTAGCACAATTGTACAGTATTCAAGTTTCTGAACAAGAAATGGAGCAGTGAGTCTATGCGGTTGGATGTGCAATGCCCCCTGTAAGCTTGTGTGATTGAACACCTAGCCCCTAGCTTGTGTCTGATGGCTGAGTGGATAAAATAAGAGATATATCTGTGTAATGAAATATTATTCTGACTTAAAAATAGATCATTTGTCATGCTACAACATAAGTGATCCTTCTGGTACATTATAATAAGGAAAGTAAGATACTTGCAAAAACTGAATACTATGTAATTTCACTCACCAGAGTGTAGAATGGTGGTTGCGAAGGTCTAGGAAGGAGGGAGTAAGGCAAAGGTTATCTATGTTCTTTAAATGTTTTGGTTTTCCTAGTTGAGAAAGCTCCAAAGATCTACTGGATAACATTATCAACATGTATTAAAGACTATTAAACAGCACTTGTAAAACGATCAGCACAGTAAATTGTTTTCTTATTGATGCTAAATTTTATCTTATACTCTTTTGTCTGACTATAACAGCAAAGAGAAGCTTTGAAAATGTGGCATCAACTTTTCCTGTGACAGGAAGAATGTCATCAAGTGTTGGTGAAGTATAACCATTTAGCAGTTGACCTGTAAATAAATACAATTGTGTGTCCTGGTCTTTCCTCAAATGATTTCCATCATTAAAATATGACCTCTCTCTCTCTCTGTCCCTCTGTCTCTCTCTGTCTGTCTCTCTGACTCTGTCTCTGTCTCTCTCTGTCTCTTTCTCTCTCTGTTTGTGTGTGTGTGTGTGTGTGTGTGTGTGTGCGCGCACACACACATTTATGCAGCACGAGTGGAGGTCAGGGGACAGTTTCAGGTGTTGTTCTTTACCTTTCACCTTGTTTGAAACACTGTCTATCATTGGCAACTGCATTCACCAGGGCTGGCCCAGGGGCTTCTGGAGAGTCTCATAGCTCCCCCCTCCATCTCTGTCTAAGAAACCTGGGATTACAGATGGGCAGTGCCATGTCTAGCATTATGTGGGTTACAGAATCTTGACCTTGCATTTTCATGACACAATGAGCAATCTCTCTAGGCCCCAAATGTGACATTTTATGTTTATATGATAAATATAGGTTGATCAAGATAGAATATTGAGGGTGTTACTTGTACTATAAATAAGCAATATCAATGTCTTTAAGAGTTGTTTAGTGTCTTATTTCTTCTTTCGAAGGCAGATATATATTTTCTCTGAACAGTTACTTTTTTATAATCACACCTATTATATCTCCTCTGAGAATTAAAAAATATACTCACTGATCTCAATTATGTTCACAAACTTTTATGTTTCTTTCTGTACACCAGGAGCAACAGTGCTCATCATCAGTGGTTCTTTGTGACAAAAATGTGTATTGATTGATTGATGTGTGGCTCCAACGAGTTTTTTTTCTGTAGCAACATATTCTGTTTTTGTACACATGTGTAAATTTGTCATTATTGATCCAAGTGAACTTTACCAGTTGGTATCCAGCTTGCAAAGCAGTCATCATGTCCTTAAGTCACATCTTCTTCAGTGGAAAATTTTAGAGAAAACCACAACAAACAAGTACCTAGGACTTCTGACTCATACATATCCCACACACAAAGAGATGTAACTCATGCTGTATGCGTGATTGACGCTCATAGAACTGTAAAGCAAAACTGTATCAACACACAATTCAATCACAATCATCCTTATCATTTAAATAATTTCTTTCTTTATTTATTTTGCTTCCCAGCTGCAGTTTCTCCTCCCTCCTCTTCTCCCAGTCCCTCCCCCTAATGCCCTCTCTTCCCACCCCCAATATCCTCCTCCTCCATTTCTGTTTAGGAAAGGGCAGATCTCCCACGGATATTAACAAAACATGGCATATCACATTGCAGTAAGAGTGAGCACTTCTCCGTGTATTAAGGCTGTGTGAGGCAACCCAGTATGAGGAGTAGGGTCCTAAAAGCCAGTAAAAGAGTCATAGACAGCCCCTGTTAGAGGTCCCACAAGAGGACCAAGCTACACAGTGGTAACCTATACAGAGTACCTAGGTCAGTCCCTTGCAGGCTCTCTGGTGTTGGTTCAGTCTCTGTGAGCCTTATGAGCCCAGGTTAGTTGATTTAATTCTGTGTATTTTCTTGTGGTGTCCTTGACTCCTTTGGCTCCTACAATTCTTTCTCACCCTCTTCTGCAGGATTCCCTGAACTTTGCCTAATGTTTGTCTGTGGATCTGCATCTTTTTCTATCAGTTGCTGGATGAAGCCTCTCTGATGACAATTGGAGTAGGTACCAATATGGTCACAGGAGTTGGGCAGTTCAGGACACATATCCAACATGGCTAGGAGGCTTAGCCAGTGTCATCCTTGTAGATTCCTGGGAGATTCCCTTGTGCCAGGTTTTTACTTGACCTTGAAATTCACCCTGCTTCCAGTGGTCTCTTTCAGTATCCCCCCTCTGGCCCCTCAAACCTTATTGCTCATGTTCCAATTCCCAGACACCTCAGTCCACTCATAAATTCTTTTCTATTTCCCCTGCCCAAGGACATCTGGGCACCTCCTCCCATGAACACTCCCCGTTACCTAGTCTCTGTGATCTGTGGGTTGTAGCATACTTATCATTTATTTTACAACTAATATCTACTTATGAGTATGTATATACCATGTTTCCTCAGTCTGGGTTACCTCACTCAGGATGATTTTTTTTCTAGTTGCATCCAATTACCTTCAGATTTCCTGGTGATCTTGTTTTTAACAGTTGAGTAATACAGCATTGTGTAAAAAATATATCCCATTTTCTTTATCCATTTCTTGGTTCTTGGACAACGAGGTTGTTTCCAGATTCTGGCTATTGCAAATAAAGCTGCTATGAACATAGTATACTGTTCAAATATACTTGTGGTACGATTGAGCATCCTTTGGGTATATGCCCAAGTAGTATGGCTGGGTCTCGTGGTAGATTGATTCCCAGTTTTCTGCAGAACCACCACAATGACTTCCAAAGTGGCTGTACAAGCTTGCACTCCCATCAGCAATGGAGGAGTGTTCCCCTTGCATCACATCCTTGCCAGCATGAGCTGTCACTTGTGTTATTGATCTTAGTCATTCTGACAGGCGTAATATAGAATCTGAGCCATTTTAATTTGCATTTCCCTGATGGGTGGGATGTTGTATATTTCCTTAAATGTTTCTCAGCCACTTAGGATTCTCCTGTTGAGAATTCTCTGTTTAGATATTTACTCCATTTTTTGTGATTTATTTTTTATTATTATTTTAATTTTAAATAGCTTGTTTTACATGTCAATCCCTGTTCCCTCTCCTCCTCCCACACCCCTCCACCATCCCCCCCCCCCCCGAGCCTCCCACCCTATTGCCAATTCCTTCCACATAAGGGATATCTAGAGTCTGTCATTTCATTCAGGGTAGGGTCCAGGCACTGCCCTAAGAGTCCAGACTGAGAGAGCATCCTTCTTTGTGTTATGGACACACGATGTCTGTTTGTATTCCAGGGATAAACACTGATACACTGCTCAGGGCCCCATAGGTTGCCCAGGCCTCTTCACTAACTCTCACATTCGGGGGGGGTCTGGATCAGTCCCATACTGGCCTCCCAGCTATCCGTCTGGGGTCCAAGAGCTCTCCCCTGTTCAGATCAGCTGTCTCTGCTGGTTTTGCCAGCCCATTCTTTGCCAATTTGCTCATCGCTCCTCTCTCTCTGTCACTGGGTTCCTTGGGTTCAGTTCACTGTTTAACTGTTTACTCCATTTTTTACATTGGATTATTTGGTTTGTTGATATCTACTTTCTTGAGTTCTTTATATGTTTTGGAAATCGGGTTGGTGAAGATCTTTTACCATTCTGTAGGATGCTATTTTATCCTATTGATTGTGTCCTTTGCCTTATAGAAACTTTTCAATGTCATGAGATCCCATTTATTAATTGTTGATCTTAGTGCATATAAACCTGCTCTGTTTAGCAGGTTTAGCCAATGTGTTCAAGGCTGTTCCCCATTTTCTCTTCTATCAGGTTCAGTGTATCTGGTTTTATGTTGAGGTCTTTCATCCACTTGATTTGAGTTTTGTGCTGGGTGATCGATACTGATCTATATTCTTCTACATGCAAACATCCAGTTACCAGAACCATTTGTTGACGATGCTTTCCTTTTTCATTGTATAATTTTAGCTTCTTTGTTGAAAATCAGGTGTCCATAGTGTATGGATTTATGTCAGAGTCTTTGGTTTGATTTCATTGATCTACCTGTCTGTTTTTATTCCAGTACCATGTGGTTTTTGTTACTATCACTCTGTGCAGAGTTTGAAATAAAATTTTTTAATACCTCTTAAAGTTCTTTTATTGTGCAGGATTATTTAGCTATCCTGGGATTTTTGTTTTTTTTTTCTACATGAATTTGAGTATTGTTCTTTCAAGTTCTGTGAAGAAATGTGTTTGGGTTTTAATGGGGATTGTCTTGAATCGGAAGGTTGTTTTTTGTATGATTGCCATTTTTAGTATGCTAATGCTGCAGATCCATGAGCATGGGAGATCTTTCCATCTTATGATATTTTCTTCAATCTCTTTCTGTTGAAATTCAGCTTTAATCCATTGTGGTTATTTTGTATCTATTGAGACTTGCTTTGTGGCTGACTATATAGTCAATTTTGGAGAAGGTTACATGTGGTGCTGAAAGAAAGGTATATTCTTTTGTATTTGGGTGAAATGTCCTGTAGATACCCGTCAGGCCTATTTGACTCATAATGTCTGTTAATTCTATTGTCCATTTTGTTTCTATCTGTATGACCTATCATTTGGTGAGAGTGGGGTGTTAAAGTCTGTTACTATTATTATGTGGGATTCTATGTGCGATTTAAGTTCTACTAATGTTTCTTTTACAAATGAGGGTATGCTTACATTTAGCGAATAGATGTTTGGAATTGAGAAATCATCTTTGCGAGTTTGCATTTAATGAATATGAAATGCTGTTCTACATCACCTTTGATTATTTTTTATTGGAAGTCTATTTTGTTAGATATTAGGATAGCCACACCAGGTCCGTTTGATTGGAAAATGTATTTACAATCCTTTACTCCAGGTAAATGGGTTTTTTTTCCTCTTTTTTTTTATTTGGTAGAAACAAGTTTGCTTCACATGTCAATCCCAACTCACTCTCCCTCCCCTCCTCCCCTGCCCCCCCACCAGGCCCCCCAGCCCCCTACCCAGTCTCCACTCTGACCCCAGGGAGGGTGAGGCCCTCCATGCAGGATCTCCAGAGTCTGTCATTTCATCAAGGGCAGGGCCTAGTCCCTCCCCCCAAGAGTCCAAGCTGAGAGAGCATCCCTCATTGTGGGATGGGCAGCCAAATTCCATTTGTATGCCAGGGATAAATACTACCCAAGGCCCCTTAGATTACCTTGGCCTCCTCACTGACCCCACATTCAGGGTGTCTGGATCAGTCCCATGCTGTCCACCCAGCCATCAGTCTTAGGTCCAAAAGCTCCCCCTTGTTCAGGTCAGTTGTTTCTGTGGGTTAAACCAGCCCAGTCTTAACCCCTTTGCTCATCAGGTCTCCCTTTCTGTCACTGGGTTCCAGGAGTTCAGTTCAGTGTTTAGCTGTGGGTATCTGCCTCTACTTTCATCAGTCCCTGGATGAAGGCTCTGTTTCCCAGACTCTCTGGCAGTGGGATTGTTGGCTGGCACTTCCCCTGATTCATGTCTAAAATCCACATATGAATGAGTACATACCATGTTTCTTTTTGTGACTGGGTAATGTTTGTCTTTGAAGTTGAGGTTTGAGGTGTGTTTCTTGTATGCAGCAGAAGGATGGATCATATTTTCATATTCATTCTGTTAGCCTGTGTTTTTTATTGGTGAATTGAATCCATTGATAATGAGAGATATTAATGACCAATGATTGCTAATTCCTGTTATTTTGTTGATGTTGGTGGTAGTGTGTGTGTGTGGTGTGTGTGTGTGTGTGTGTGCAGTCTGGGGTTGTTGGGCAGGCTTAAAGGGGATTAGCAGGCAGGTGGTGGGCAGTGTTTTCCCTGGAGTTCCTAGTTGCAGCCAGGCCTATAAATTGTCAGAGCTGTGGGCCCTAGTGTGGAACCCTGGGGAGGGTGTAAAGTCAGGCTACTGGGCAGGCTTAAAGGAGTGTTAGTGGACAGTGGGTGGTGCCTTATCTGGCCTGGTCTCTGGTAAAGTTGAAGTCTTCTTCTGAAGTTGTTGATCCAGATATGGAGCCTGGGAGTGGGGGTGGGGTGGGGTGGGGGTGGAGTGGGGATGAGGTGGGTGGGGGGTGGCATATGTGCAGTGTGGGATTTTTGGGCAAGCTAAGGGGGTCAAAACTTGGGCAGTCTTACTTGGGGTTCCTAGGGCCATCATGGCTATCCTAAGGCTGCTGGGGCTGCCCATGGGGAAGAACCTATCCTTATAATTTATATGATACTAATGTGATACAGGACACACTAGTACATTTTTAAGTCCTACACATTTACTCTCTTTCTACGATACACAAATACACACAAGACAAACAAAATCCAAACAACAAACAAACAAACAAAACCAAAACTCTCCTTTATGTTACTTTTGCTGGTTGTCTCATAAACCATTCAACAGTAGCTGTCTTACCCCTATTTGGGTGATGGGGAATTGTCACAACATGGTCAAAAGAATTACCTGACAGCTGGGAAACCAGCATAGGACTGAATCAGGCTTCCTGAATGTGGGTGTCAGTTTGGAGGCCTGGGCAGTCTATGGGGCCTCTGCTAGAGGAACAGTATTTATCCCTAGTGCATGAATGGACTTTGAGAGCCCATTCCCCATAGACAGACACTGTCTCAGCCTAGACACATGGGGGAAGGCCTAGGCTCTGTCCCAAATGATGTGAGAGACTTTTATGATCACCCATGGGAGGCCTCATCCTCCCTGGGGAGCAAAAGGGGGAAGGGATAGGGGGTTGGTGGGGGGTATGGGAAGATGGGAGGGAGAAGGAACTGGGATTGATATGTAAAATAAGATAGCTTCTAATTTAAATAAAAAAAATAAAAACTAATGACTCATGGTGAACAATGCCTTAGGGAACTGGGAGAGACGCTCCAAGGAAAAAGGCAAAGGACTTTTTAACCTCCAGTATATTTTGTTGAGTAGATTATTCTTGGATGTGATTTTGTGCCTCCTGTGTTAAACATTTGCATCCAATTTATAAAACATGTGTGTTCTTTTTGGATGTCAGAACATTGCTATAGAACCCAATCTGGTCAGTGTGTCCCAAATCTGGATGTGGCCTTCGGCCTTGCTTTCATGGTTTCTCAGATACAATCTATCTACAGTGTGTGCCAGACAATTGTTTTTGAATTAGGTCTTGAGAAAGTTCTGGGAAATGTGCTTATTGACATTTGTTTACATGTTTTTCTGAACCCATACAATCTCCCTTGGTTCACGGCTTTCTTTGTTACATCTGTGTATAAAAGTGCACTGAAACTGAAGTCAGGTTGTCTACAGCATTAGCCTGGAATCCTCCCCATTCTTTCATGTCCTCAGGTCCCAGGTTCAGCAGACAAGATCTGCACAGGCCGACTGAAAAGTAGGTAGGGAATGTGACTTAGTGTTGCCTAAGCTGTTTTAGTTTCTTCTCTGCAGGAAAACTGTCAATTCTACCCTGGGAACTTATCATTAAGCCTTCATTCTGGAAAAACTTAATTGGTTTACCAGAGATGGATCTGTGCGTTTTGAAAACTGTGTGAAAGCTTTTATGGGTCTGACCCATGATTTGCTAATGCTTTCAATAGAAAATGCACTAAGAATTGACCACAGGTTCAATAATTTTCAATTCTCAGATACTTGTTATTTCAGAACCAATTTTCCTTTTCTCCCACTCTAGTTATAGCCATAATTTCATCTACAGATTTACCAGTCCCACACAGAGGGTCATATGTTATCCTGGGTTTGCTTAATCATCCGTGACTCCTGGCTTTAGTAATTTGTTGACAATTTTTGCTGCATTTATGTTTTAATAAGTATTATGGAAGCCATTGATAATATTTTCTGAATTTTTAGTATATAGAGTAATAACTATAAACAAAATGGGTTGATTATAAAACAGTATATTGACTGAGATGACTCTTAACCTGAATGTTAAATATAGTGTATTAGCTGTTTTAACATTGCGGTTTGTGTGAGCCCTTCAGTCATGAGACAGTGGTTAAGATTGTAATCAAGTCTATTCCATGTCTTCTGCCTCCAGAGCTTATGTTTTTGTTGGAAATCAAAGGTCAATATCACGTATCTTTCAAAATTGCTTTTCTGTTTTTTGTTTGTTTTTTTGAGGCAGGGGTCCTCAATGAATTGGGATCTTACAAATATAGCTTCACTGTCTGGGCAGGAAAACCCATGGATACCCTGTTCTTTATCCTCCCAGCACTGGGATTATGGACATATGCCTCCATACCCAGCCTTTGATAAGTGTCCTATGAATGTAAGCCCAGGTTATTGCACCTTCATACTAAGTGCATTTCCAGCAGAACGTCTTCTCAGTCCCAAGTCTCAACTTTTCTGAAGGCTTGTCTCTCAGTGCTACGTTTACCCTCTTCTTCCCTCAAACCCGACTTCTATTTTCCTCCTCTGGCAGTGTGCATAAATAGCACTTTCCAACACTATGAAAGCTAGCCAGTAAAGATGAGGCTTTTCAGGTCATTACCAACCTGGTGTTCCATATTGTGTCATTAACAGTGTCTTACTGGAAAGTACTGGAGGGTACACAAGAGCACTGGAAATAGCCTGAAATTGCATGAAGGTTTATGGGACACCATTGGCTGACAACTCAAAAGTATGTAATCCATTTCTGATAGTGGGTTTTTATTTGGTACCATGTGGTATGTAGTTTGGGTATTGTCCTCCTGTTATAGGGCATGTCAATTTAAAATACTTCTATATATGTGTATTTTATGACACTAAATTGCCATATGAGTTTTCGAGAGATATTTAATGTTATGTATTCCTCTCCATATCTTCCCTCTACTCTTTCTATCCCCATCTTATTTAATCCGTCTGTTCCATCATCTCCCTTTCCCTTTCCTCTTTAGGTCATTGCATCCTCTCTTCCCTCTCTTGCGTGATCCCCTCCTCCTCCACCCCATGGCTCCTTACTAGTTTTCTAACATCTTCAGGTATTGAAAATGAAACACATATATCTAATGGTGCAAAGTTAGTATTTACACAAGATAAATTGTGAAATATTCGTCTTTCTGGATCTAAATTATCTCACATAGAATGATTGTTTCCAGCCCCATCCATTTACCTGTGAATTATGTTTTTCTTAACTGGTTAATAATATATTCCATTGGATAAATGTACCATATTTTCCTTATTCATTTACCAGCTGATGGACATGGTGGCTGTTTCCATTTGGCAGAGGGCTAGTAGCTACAATATACAAAGAACAGCAAGAGCAACAACAAACACCAGGAAAACAAGCAGTCCAACTAATAAATGCACCATGCACCTAAGCAGAGCTCTCAAAAGTTGAAATCGAGATGATTGAGAAACATTTTAAAAAGTGTTGAGGGACTGGAAAGCTGTCTCAGGGTTTAAGAGCACTTGCTGCTCTTGCAGAGGGCCTGGGTTAGGTTCCCAGCAGCCCTACAGCGGCTCAGAACCCCATGACTCCTGTTCCAGGAGGCTCTGATGCCCTCTTCTGGTCTCCTCGGGTACTGTGTGCAGGTGGTGCACAGGCACATAGGCAGGCAAAACACTTGTGCATGTGAAATAAAAGAAATAAATCTGAGTTAGAATAAAAGTTTTCAATATAATTATAACATCAGGAAGGGCAAATTGAAACTACATTGAGATTTAATTTTGTCCTTGTTGGAATGGCTAAAATTAAGAAAGGCCAAATAATCAAACAAATCATAAAAACAAATGACAGCAGATGTTGACATGGATACAGGGAAACAGGCAAACAGATTCACCACCAGTGAGAGTGTGGACTGGTGAAAGCACTGTGCAAGTCAGCGTGGAGACTGCAAAAAACCAGAAATATCATCATACCCCATCACCCAGCTATACCGCTCCTTAGGCTCGTGTCAAGGACAATATATCTGATTGAAGATAAACTTGCTCATTCATCTTCATTGCTGCTCTGTTCACAATAGCCAGGAAATGCTTGTAGAGTTTTAATACTCACTAGATGTCAAAAATTGTAAACTTGGATAATTTAAATTTGAATTTAAGTTCCTGGATTCTACTGGCTTCCAAAATTCAGGAACAGTGGGAAGTAAGATGCATCCTTTGAAACTTGATGGTGCCCTAAGGAGAAGTGTTAGCGTGGTGAGTGAATCCTTTACACGTCAGTTCTTCCAGTGATGGCAGAGCACTCCTTGGTATAAGGTAAGACGCGAGGAAGCTGAAAGAACATAAGCTACACGAGGTAAGAAGAACTGGGTTTGAATTCCAGTTTACTCAGAGGTATACATTTGAGAACAAAAGTTAAACTTTCTGTGGCTCTCCATTCTAACTTGTAAGGTGAGGATACCAATAGTGATATGTCTAAGAATGTGTATGTGTTAAATTAGACAACATGCGATGCTGGCTACTATATTGCTGATAGTCAATAAATGTCCATGTTTTGGTGCATTTATCGATTATCTCACCCATAACTTTGTAAAAAAAAAGAATGCTTCATCTGATTCTGTCAGTAGTCAACAAGCTGGCACTGGGCATCTGCTATATGTAGGCTCTGCAATGCAAGCCTCCTCTCTCACCAAATTCGTAGACTAGTGTATATTACATTTCAGAATTTTGGTTAATGAAAATGTTGGGCACAAATGTAATTCACACACAGCTCAGATGTGTGTTATCAAAGTGCTCTGTGCTAGTTGGTTCTCCAATCTAACTTCTAACGGGAGGGTGGCCATACACAGACTTTACAACATTGAGAATCATTTACCATCCACCTATCCCCCCTTCTTGTTGCCATCCTGATTTACTCTTCACGCTGAGGTGTTTATAATGAGATGAGAATACTAATAATGACAATTTTGTCAGGTAAATAATGTTCAGTTGCACTTAATCTTATTCCTTGAATGACATGTTTTCTTGTGAGAAGTGAAGCAATGTCAGACTTGTGAACCAGAGTTTCACATTCGAAACAATGAGAAACCACAACTTCCCACCTCTGTAGCCAAGAGAAGGAAATCGCTTTTTTCCATATGACTGTCAAGAATAAGGAAAGGTATCTGCAAAATATTCTAGTCATGCCACTCCTAATTTTTTTTTACTTTGAAGGGAGATAACATCATAGGATGCAAGATGTATGCATCGTGGAAATGATGAGGCAAACGTCTATTTCCACGTACAACAGTCTTGGATCTCTGTGGGAGCATATTTGAGGGTCTCAGATCTCTTGGAATGCACACCGTGATGTGCAGCAAGTCACACTTTAACACAAAACACTTATTCAGCATAAACCAGCTTCACAAGGGCTGCACTGCCCTTCCCCCTCACTTCCACTTTCCACCCTCCAGCCCTCCCTTGAGAAGATGCACGCCTGTTCCATTTGTGCTCAGCACCAGCGTTGCCATGGAAACTTTCCTCTTTTTCTCTCCCCTCCTCAGTTACCAAGAACAGCCCTGGACTCGGTGCCAAGACCTCCTCTGTACAGACTCAATATCCTTTCAATGTTTAGACAAATCTGTTGGAAAACCTTGTTTACATTTTTTTCCCACAACACCACAGCTTCATGTCGGGGCCATCCATTTCCCATGGACCTACCCATGTTCTGGAGGTGATTTCCCTGCCCTTTATTCCACCATTGCTGTAAAATAAAATTGCATCATTTGGTCCTATTCTTACTAGGACATAAAAGGTAACTCAAGGTCACAGATTCTGCCCTGGCAGTTCTTTTTATCCAGTCCAGTCCAGAGTGTAATACTTTGTACACTAGACTTCTTGAAAACAAGATTGTTTTGCAAAAAAAATGTAGTGTTAACACATATTTAACATATTTAAAAACACAAAACTTTAAAAAAATTGGCTCTGGTACCATATTTGTTACAATACATCCATGGACTTAAGTTATGCCAGGCATTAGTATTCAAATATGTAAATAGTGTGTTGGCATCACATTGCTTAAAGCTACAGATATATTTTAGGCTGCAGATTTTCTGCAGAGTTATAATGTACTGTTTATGGTCTAATTCCTGATTCTTACACTCAAAACAACAGTAAAAAATAATATTAGTGGAACAGCATTTCATCTTTCTCATTTAAAAATTACCAACTATGCCTGTGGATTTCCTAAATGTTAAATTAGGTTTAGTAAAAATAAAATAACTTATTTTGCTTTATTGTAAGTTGAACAGTTCTGCCTGGTTGTCCCATTACTCTGAAACATCTCTTCATTGTAAACACATAACATAAAAAACTTACTTGGGAAAGAATTATCTCTGATCAACAGAAGGGGGAGCAATAGTCCCTCCTTTTTGACACAAAAACCGTGGGGTTGTTTTCTCACTTTCTCCCTAAACACAAGCCTCTTCCCTCATAATATCTGCTATTGCTTTTCTTCCCCCCTTTTCTATTTTGTTTTGAGGGGTGGTGGAGGAGGGGTGCCTAGCGGTGACAGAAGTAGGACCACCCAGTTCGATCAAGGAATCAAAGGTTAAATTCTTTCTGGTTTGTTGTTATCTCTCAGGATATAGTTATACGTTAGAAATACTTGTCTTCTACTGTATATTTTTCCTTGCAACAGTTCTTACGGGAATAAAATCCACTGCACCGCTTTACAGGGAAGCTTCGACATTGTGCAAGCAGTGGAAGTGAATGCAAGCATTTTCCAGCCTGCCCTGAGAGAGCCTCCCTCCCATTGTTTTCATTCAGAGCTGACTAGGAACCGAGCACATCTGAATAACAGAGTCTTTTCTGCCTGGCGCAATCCTGGATTGTTACAGTCTAGAGGCCAGCCATGCTGTCACCGGCACAAATTGATTTAACCATCAATTGCTGTGGTCATTAAAGCTGCTAAAAGTCCCCGCCAAACTGATGAATTGCAACTGAATGTGAAATGAGTGTCTAAGTCTTTTTCCCACCACCTCATATCAAAGGCTATTGTATCCCTGCAAAGTAAAGGGTCGGAGGTTCAGGCTGTGGTTCAACAATGGGCTCTGTCAAAGGACAGAGACCCATTCACTCAGGCCCTCCCAATTACAGTTTGCTTTCCATACCGTATTGTATGAAATTTGCATCCAACTAATACATTGAATTATTGGCATACTTTGGGTGTCAAAGGAGTCATTCAATGCCTTGTCCTTGAAATACGTGGAATCCAAAGCAGCTGTTGGTTCTTGTCTTGACAATGGAGCGATTCCCTGGTTTTCCAATGCCTGCAAATGGACTAATTTTCTCTCATCTTAGAGTTAGCACTCGTGGAAGTGATACACAATTTTTTTCCACATTCACAACTGTGAAGCCGTTTCTGGAGTTCTTGAGAGGAGATGTGGAAGAGGAATGGTATTGTCCCCGTCTAACAATGATATACTTAAAATTTTAAAATATTCGGTATAACTTCCTCGGGGTCAATAATTTTTCTTTCTTTTTTTTCTTAAAGAAAATGTAAGAGTAAAATGATAACAATGTAAAAGTAAAATCATCCTTAGGCATGTATTTAAGTGCTCAGAAAGACTTTTGTTAATTCTTTTAGGACAAGTATAGGTGAGAGTTTTTCAGATTTTATGGTTAAGCTCTGCAAAGGGTTATGAAATGACCACATAATGCACATGTATGCACATGCATACACATGCATGTTGCGGTAATACTTTCCTAACTTAGCTGGTAACTGAGTTTGTGGACATGACAGATTGCTGTAACTCGGTCCTATAGGCTATGATCTTGCAATGGTAGCAGGGAATTTCAAAAAGCATTGATCTTTGCAGAAACACTCCTTTGCTCTCCTTGGTGATAAATTTGTTTTTTCCTAGCAGATACTCACTGGAAGAGCATTTTCTTTCATCTCAAGTCTTGACTTTAATGTGTCACATAATTTGATTTACACATGCGATTGCATATGCAGTTTGAGCAAGTACACCAGAGAGTTCCTTTCCCCATCAATGTTTAGGTTTCTATTTAGGGGCTGGGCGAAGAGGCCTTGCTTTTAATTCCATGACTTTGGTTGTTTTCTCTTTTCTTCCCAAGCTTTGTGGCAATGTGCTTTAGTGTTTCCATGATGCCCTTAGAGGCAACTCTGTAAGAGAAACATGATTTGAGACACAAGGGAGGAGAATGCCACATCTAGTCCCAGCAGCCCCCAGGTGCTGCTTATTTTCCTTCCCTGGTTCATCCTGCCAGGAAGTATTATCAACTGAGCTAAGAACAGATGTGGAAAACAAAATAAAGCTGATTTGATGCTGTAGCAGGGGTGACATGGATAGGTCAGAAGAAAGAAAGCAAAGCCAGTGGCCACCATGGTGCCACAGGGAACAGAGGACAAAGAGGGAACCTTTACTTCAAGAGTCACCGCCCAGGTCAGGGGTTCAGGCCACACACCTATTAGTAATGAATTGGCAGACAGATCCAGGTTCGAGTTTCCCTAGCCTCTTTACTATAGACTGTGAGTCTCAGGTAACCGTGTGTGTGGATTCATCAGCGAGAACTGTTACATTGACCCAAAGTTCCAAATGACCCTTGAAGAAGGTCATTTGAGTCTTGTCTTCAAGGAGTCATTATTCCCCCTCCACCCAAAACAGGGGCCTGGGGAGCATAAGGCTCCCTTAATACAGAAGAGAACCCTGCCCCCCAGAACCTGACTCTTAATTACTAAGGCATTGTGACCTGGTGGTGACAGCGTTTCACCACCCCTTGATCTACAGTGTATTGGGGCTGGAACTTGATGCCAAATCAATTCTTAAATATTTTAAGAGAAATGGCAACATAAGAAACACTTTATTAATTTGTGAAATGAATTATACAGTAATACAACCTCCTAAATTCACCCAAATTTGCCTTTGGTTGATTATTCTGAACCAATAATTTAGGATTATTTTTGACCTAGTGTAATAGTAAAATTTCAGCATTTATCATGATTATAAATTTTTGTCTTGATTTCCTTGAATTGAAATGAAAAGCCTTTCTTCAGTTGTTTAATAAATGATATTAAGTTGTTAAAGTTTGAATAAAAGCTTACCTGAAACATATTTTTACTATAAATGAATGGAACAGTAGGGGATATCAATTTTAAACCTCATAACCAGTTTAAAATTTAGCTAAAGTTATTATTTTTGGTATAAAGCATTGTAACAATTATTACACAATTAATTAGCATTTTATTGAATACCTATTTCAGATAGTTTGATGAGAATTTTGGCATTATTTCCTTCAATAAAACTCAAGAGAACAGTAAACTTACCTGCTTCATTTTCTAAAAATTACTTACATATAATTTGCAGTTTGGGAAATATGCATGTAGTGAATGAATACAGTTTGACAATACTATTATAGTGAGATGTACAAGACAGGTATATGTGCACATTTTACAGTTGAGGGAAACTGAGAATTAGAGTCTATTAGTCTGTTACTGGGAAGATGCACCAGGACTCAAAGTCACTAACCATACAACCATGAGACAAGAGTTCAAATTCCATCATTACTTGGGTAGCAGTGCAGGAGTCCAGTGTGTCCAACATCTGGGAAGATGGTGACAGCAGGATCACTGGGACTGGCTGGCTTCTACCCTAGCTGAGAAAAGCCTAGGGTCATAGAGAGTCCCCATCTCAAAGAAATAGGTAGAGAGTGACAGAGGACACCTAACAAGTTGGTCTCTGTACCTGCACAAGTACATGTACTGGCACACATACATGTACATACACCACAGACTTGTGATATATTCTCACATGCAAATAGATAAAAATGAATCCTAATTTTTAATAATGTTCTAACAACAAATGATGAAGAAATGTTGATTAGAACTTTGGTTATTATTATTATAACTTTAGTTCAGTCATTATAATATGGTATTTTGTAAATGATGAAGGTTGAAGGTATGATGCAGATAATCTTTAATTTTTCTGAAAAAAAAGTTGAACTCTTCAGGTTATATTTTTTGTTTAAACTTTCATTCTCTATGTTGGGGTATAATTCATCACAGGATTAGAATTTATTATATTATATATTGTTTAACTTTATTTAAACACTATATTATATATTAATACATTTTAATGCTCTTTAAAGTTCTTTTTAAATGTTTGAGAATTTCAATTTTAAATGTTAGTTGACTTGATTTTCATTATTATTATTTATTCACTTAGTTCATATTTACCAGTGCTAGACACCTAACATTGTTCTTTATACATGCTAGGTAAACACACTATCACTAAAACACATTCTTAGTCCTTCAAAACATCTCTTAGATTTCTCTTGGGAGAAATTTATTTGTCATTTAAAAGTAGGTTGCTTAATTTTCTAGCATTGTGGTATTTTGTAGCTATTATTTTTCCAGTAATTTGTATTTTAATACTGTTGTCTAAGAACAGAAATGTATCCCTTTCATCATTTTCAGTTTGTTTAGCTACATTTTCTGGCTTGCAATGTGGACTCTTGGTGACTGTTCCACGTGAGTTTGAGAAGAATGCATAGTTTAAAGATCCCAGTTATATTTGGTTCCTGGGAGATCTTGATGAATTCCACAATGTCCCTTTTGATTGTTTCTACTTGCTGGATCAGCCCATTTGGGGTAGACAACTGTAGGAATCTACAGCTGTTAAGTTTTTCTAAAATCTCCTTAAAATTCTATCAGTATTTGCCCATGCACTTTAATGTTCTGCTGTTGGGCACAGGCACATCAAGCATTGTCATTTCTTCTTGAAAAACTCACCCTTTATGCAATATGATGATTCAATGCCATTGTTTGTCCTTTATGTGTTTCTGTGAAAGTTTTCTCTGTCTGAAATGAGTACATCTATCCCTGCTCTTTTCTTTAGTAGGGGCCTGGTATATTTTATCTATCCCTTCAACTTGATCTACGGTGCATATTTTTTGCACCTTTTACTTTATTATTAATTAACTTTGTTGTTTGACAATCTTATATATGTGATATGTTCTGATTATTCTCACCCCACCTTTTCTTATCCCCTTCCCACTCCTGTAAATTTCCCTCCTTCAAACAAGTTTCTTTCCTTCCATCTCTCTTTTTGTTTTGTTATATGACCCACTAGGTTTAAGTAGGGCAGTCTGTGTGATCATGTATTTGAACTGAGCACTGGAGCCTTGTGTGCTCATGGGTGGGTGCCACTGGAGAGCATTACTCAATCTCTGAAATTTCCCTGTCTTTGTGTTTAAGTTGAATTTTCTTGTGACAACATAGAGTTTGGTATTGTTAATTTTCTGGGAAGGGTCTTCCCCTATAGTCCAGGACAGCTTCAGACTTATAGCAAGCATATTTTCCCCCACTTCTTGAGTATTGACATTATAAGCATGTGCTATCACCTTTAGTCTGGGTCTTATTTCTTGATGCACTCTGACAGTGACATCTTCCTCTTCCTCCTGCTTCTTCTAGGTCAATAGTTCTCAACCTATCTAACACTGTGATCCTTTAATAAAGTTAGTTCCTCATGTTATGTTGATCACCAATCATAAAATTATGTCATTGCTACTCCATAACTGTAGTTTGTTACTGCTATGAATCATAATGTAAATATCTGGCATGCAGAATGTCTGATGTGCAACCCCTGTGGGGATCCCAACCAATAGGTTAAGACCTGTTGTTAGCTAGATGACCATTTTATTAGAGCTTAAAAGAAAAACACCCATCGGGTAGTGACATGCAGAGGCAGGCAGATCTCTGTGAGTTCGAGGCCAGCCTGGTCTACAGAGTGAGTGCCAGGATAGGCTCCAAAACTACAGACAAACCCTGTCTTGAAAAACAAAAAAAATAAATAAAGAAAAGAAGGAAGGAAGGAAGGAAGGAAGGAAGGAAAGAAAGAAAGAAAGAAAGAGAAAAACACCCAGGGCAGTAAAGTTAGCAACTGCCAATAGGAGGAGAATGAGAGATGAAAAAAAGCCATGTCACTGTCATACAGTTCACCATGTGATGTCAGGCAGCCATACAGAGAGGAGAGACATTCAAGGGAAACATTAAAACCACAGTGTTGTGGAAGCCCAAAGTATTAGGAAAAGTATGCCTAGAAGAGAGAGAGAGAGAAGAAAGGAAAGGTTAGACTTTTCTGAGTAAGCAGCATGTCTACATCAGAGACTGTGCTGGGAGTTGGGAATTATGGGAAGGAAAGGCAGAATAACTCATTCAAAGGATAATTATTCTGTATTTCCCTTTTTTAAGTGAAGCAAATATTTTATTTAAATCAATTGTCAAATCGCAATTTATTCAAATGAACATAATGCAACATTGTTCTTAAAAGGGGCACAGATAAAACACAGACACACTCCAGTATCTATCAAATACCATTTTATAAAGAACAGGAATCAGTTTGTTCTGCGTACAAATTCGATCCAGCTTATAAGAGTACAATTTAAAAAGTACAACAGATTTCCTTCTGCATGAAATGGAAAATGTATCATGGCCTTAGGCACACTCATCTGTCCATGTCTCTAAGAAAAGGCGCTTAATCTGCCACTAAGGAGACTGCTTTCTAACCTGAACTAGATTAGAAAGAAACACGTCACAGTAATATTGGGACATTCTGGATGTTTCCAAATGATGTTTTATTTCTGAGCTCCCTTGATACCATGTATTTCTTATCGAAGGTTCAACCAGGAACCGATGTCGGCAATACCTAGTTCTACTTCTCAAACTAGAGCATCCTCCTATGTATTTATATATGTATGTTTTCTATAGTCCTCCTCATGTACTATTGTGTATTTTTTCCTAATGTTCAAGCACATGTCTTTTGCATTATGCAATATACGATGGGTGCGCAGCCATAGTGAAAGCCTTGAGAACCTCCAAGCCTCAACTATAACATGTGGTAAACAGAGAAATAAGATTCCTGAGAGGAAGGTACAAGTCGTTTTAAAGTTCACTGAGGCTTAGGTTTATGGGTTAATAGTCTAAAAGTGGTCATTTTCTGTATCTATTTATCATGGCTGAAGGTGAGCCTACTTTCCTAGGGTGGTCTGCCTGCCACGTGATTGACCTGGCCCAAGTTGACATTCCAAGGCCAGAAAGTCTTCCCTTTATGGGGCTTTATAGCTAATCTAACAGTCCCCTCCCCACTTTGAAGGGGTAACCATAAAATCACTTAGGATCCATATCAAAGATCAAAGTCCCCAAGCACTCCTGGCCTCTCTGACCTCTGACAAAGAGCAGCTACCTACAGGCCCAGGGATACTTCTGGCTTGCTTTTCCTTGACATCTTTTTATGCTAAGTTGCCTAGGCTGTTTTTACCTCCTATTCTCAACATTGCCCCTTCTGTAGAGGTAATGACAATAATGAACGATCTGACTTCTTCAAGCTGAATGGGAGGTCAAGTGTGGAAGTTGAGGGCACCCCTCCAGTAGCCCCAATCTAAAGGAACCCCCAGAGGGGTTTGGGTAGTTTTATTTGTGTATCGGCCATTAGGAGTGAGAAAAGGGAGTCCTTGAGTGGCTCCTGGGAAGGCAGGTGAGGGAAAGGGAAGAGCAGGGTTGAGGATATTGTAAGTCCTCAATGGGAAATCAGGAGAAAAGTGTATATTAAAAATGCTTAAATCCCAGTCTACTAGGATCTCTTGATGGGATCCCAGGGGCATCTTCTCTGGGCCCTTCAGCTGCTGGTTTGTCTCCAAGGCTCAACTGGAGAGTGATAAACCCAGCATCTGATTTCAGAGGCTTTGATCTCTGTGGGAGAGCTAGACTCAGCGTGAGGTCTTTCCCAGATGGCTTGTAGAGCTGGAGAAGAGAAATTTTAACCATCCTTCAGTTTTTAGGTTTTTAGGTTTAACAACTACTGGAATTTTCTCTCTTGCTGCAAGCAGATACTGCAGTGTTGAACTGAGGCACCATCTGAAGTCTTATATTTGGGCAAAGTTTTTCTTATTAAGAGGAGACTCACTAGTGAAAAATACATGTATGAATAACATTTCATACATATTTAGGTCTAATGTCTAAGAAATATGATCCCTTGGATTGTTAAGGAAACATTAATCTTTGGTTACACATTCCCACTGGGTGCTTAAGCCCGCTGAGATGAGCAAAGTTAATCTTTTTTTTTTCTTTTAAATGTCAAGGCTAGGATGCTGTCCTTAGGGGGAATCTCTTAAGCTTTGGAAGACACTCTGGTCCCTTTAGTCTCTTTCCTTTTCTTTCCATAAGTAGTTTTTCTTCTGAGAATACGTCTCATGCTTGTTTGACAATGGCTTTTCTTGGAAGCCTTAAGGAAAAAATTCCTTTATGTTGACCCTCCTCTTCTTTATAGACTATTCACTGGTCTACTTTTTAATGACCTCCTTGAACAAGAAGACAAGTGTATTCTTCACAGTGATAGAGCATCTTGAGAGATGCTCCACAGTTCCCTCGGTGACAATGTTTGTTTTTGCTATTTTTGTCTTTTTAATTTTTAAATTTAAATTAGAAACAAGGTTGCTTCACATGTCAATCCCAGCTCCCTCTTCCTCTCCCTCCTCCCATGCCCTCCCACCAATACCCCCATCCCCTCTTCCCCAATCCCCACTCATTTCGGGGTGAGGCCCTCCATTGGGGTGTCCATAGTCTGTTATTTCATCCAGGGCAGGGCCTAGGCCCTCCCTTAAGAGTCCAGGCTGAGAGAGCATCTCTCATTATAGGATAGGCACCCAAAGTCCATTTGTATGCCAGGGATAAATACTGATGTATTACCCAAGGCCCCATAGATTACCTAGGCCTCCTCACTGACACCCACATTCAGGGTATCTGGATAAGTCCCATGCTGGAAACCCAGCCATCAGTCTGGGATTCAAGGGCTAACCCTTGTTCAGATCAACTGTTTCTGTGGGTTAAACAAGCCCCTATGCTCTTGACCCCTATGTTCATCAGTCCTACCTCTCTGTCACTGGGTTCCTTGAGTTTAGCTCAGTGTTTAGCTGTGGTTGTCTGCCTCTGCTTCCATAAGTCATTGGTTGAAGGTTCTGTTTCCCAGACTCTCTGGCAGTGGAACTGTAGGCTGGCACTCCCCTGATACATGTGTAAAATCCATATATGAGTGAGTACACACCATGTTTCTCTTTTTGTGACTGGGTTACCTCACTCAGTATGGTTTCTTATAGTGACATACATTTGCCTGCAAATTTCAAGATTCCATTGTTGTTTTTCCTCTGCTGAATAGTATGCCATTGTGTTAATGTACCACATTTTCTCTATCTGCTCTTCAGTTGAGGGGCATTTAGGTTGCTTCCAGGTTCTTGCTATTACAAATAATGCTGCTATGAATATAGTGGAACAGACGTCCTTGTTGTATGAATATGTATCTTTCAGGTATATGCCTAAGAGTGGAATTGCTGGGTCTTGTGGTAGGCTAGTTCCCATTTTCCTGAAGAATCTCCATACTGACTTCGAAAGTGGCTGTATGAGTTGGCACTCCCACCGGCAGTGGAGGAGTGTTCCCCTTTCACCATAAGCTCTCCAGCATAAACTGTCATTGGAGTTTTTGATTTTAGCCATTCTGACAGGAGTAAGATGGTATCTCAGAGTTGTTTTTATTTTCATTTCCCAGACAGCTAGGGATATCGAGCACTTTCTTAAGTGCCTCTCAGCCATTTTAGACTCCTCTATTAAGAATTCTCTATTTAGTTCTGTATCCCACTTTTTAATTGGATCATTTGGTGTTTTGGAGACTTGCTTCTTGAGTTCTTTGTAAATTTTGGAGATCAGCCCTCTGTCAGATGTGGGGTTAGTGAATATCTTTACCATTCTGTGGGCTGCCTTGTTTCAGCTTTTGTAAGACGGTTTCTATGTATAACTTTGGCTGTCCTATAACTCATTATGTAGACCAGGATGGTCTCCAACTCACAGAGATCTTCGTGCCTCTGTCTTTCAAGTGCTGGGGTTTGGGTGTGCACCATCACTGTCTGGGAGATGACAATGTTTTTAAAGAGTAATTTTTACATTGATATTCAGAACAACCATGTAGTTTGTGATGTATGTTTCCAATGAATCCAAGGGGCTTTCATATACCAGGAAGGCACTTCATGAATAGTGCAAGTACCTTATAACAGCAAAACCATTCTAATTCCTTTCTGCTGTCCTTTGAATCAATGCTGCTATTTGTTTCACTTATACTTACATCCATATATACATCTACAATTGAGTACATTTGTGATGGTTAGTTTTTTTATCAGCTTGATACAAACTATAGGGAACCTCAAGTGAAGAATTGCCAACATCATATTTGTCTATGGGCATGTTTGTATTAATTATTGATTTACGTGGAAATGCTCAGATGAGCATGAGTGGCACCATCCCTGAGCAGGTATTCTTACTTGTATATAAGGTAGCAAGTTGAGGAAGTCACAGGGTGCAAGCCAGTGAGCAAAATTCTTCCATGGTCTCTGTTTCATTTCCTTCCTATAGGTTGTGCCTTGGATTCATGCATTGGCACACCATGATAATAGATATTTGTAATCTGTAAGATAAATGGATCCTCTCCCTGTCAAGTTGCTTTTGGCCAGTGTTGTATCAAAACAATAGGGAAGCAAACTAGGACTGACTGATATTGGTCCAGATATGAGGAGGTATTTCTGTACTTTAGAAGGTTTTAACGTATTTGGATGGAAAAATCATTGAATGTTCAGAGCTTAATGAGCAGCAGTGAGTTGTAGGAGCCTGGGAGATAAGAACATTCATAGAATTGCAGACAGTGGATACCTGGCTCATGAAATTTTAGAAGAAAGTTTGAGAGTCCATCAAAGACTCCATCAAAGCTGCTAAATTAAGACTCTCTAGAAGCCAGCATTCCTTTGTCTTACCACAACAATAGATGCTGGTTAATTGGGGCTGAAAACTCAGCTGTGATTAATGGGACAGGCACTATTGAGGTGACATATTCTGAAATATATTTCCACAGAATCAACATACAGAGGCTGGGCTTCAAAAATGAATGATGCTTTATCTCATGCTGTCAGCAGAACTTGGTATTGTGTAAGAGTTTCCCATGTGGTTCTGGATTTGGTGACATGAAATGTGCAGGATTGATGGGGCCTTAGAGTGAAGCTGAGACTTGTCACCATGAGGAAGTCGCTGGTGAAGGTGCAGCCTAAATGAAAGTATAGGCCCCAACCAAGATTTAAAGAATCATGTAGAGAATCTGAGGTCTGGTCTGCGGTCCCTGTAGAGAATCCAGGTCATCGATAGAGCTGAGCCCTGAACTGTGGAAAGTGGGGAGGGTTGGATCCCAGGACACTGGAGATGCCAGGGCCTTCTAACTGCCAGAGAAGAAGGGAGGCATTCATTGCAGATGAAACTCCTTATTCATTAACTCTATTCCTGTGTTGTGCTTCTTTCTGATTCACTATTACTAGAGTGCAAGTTTTAGGGATTTATCCAACTCTCCCAAAATCTCTACTTCATTTGCAAGTAGTTAGTTATGCATAAGATTCCTTGGGATTGGCTGGGTGGTGGTGGTGCTTGTCTTTAATCCCAGCACCCAGGAGGCAGAGGTTGGCGGATTTCTGTGAGTTCTAGGCCAGCCTGGTCTATCTACAAAGCTACACAGAAAAGCCCTGTCTTGAAAAACCAAAAAAAAAAAAAAAAAAAAAAAGATTCATTGGGATCTCTATGTTTACATGACATCGTTTCTAATCTTATTTTGATAATTTAAATCAGCTTTCTTTTTTATTTATTAGGCTCACTGAGGTTTTGTCAATTTTGTTCATTCCTTTTACAAAGTGGCTATGATTTTTTGGGGGGGTCAGGTGATGGGAATATTAAAAACTTGGGAATCATGTACACTTTGGAACACATTAAAGCCTCAGGAATTACCTATTTTAAGTGATCAGTTTAGAAGGTATATGGTGTGTGTGTGTGTGTGTGTGTGTGTGTGTGCACGCGCGTGTGTGTGTTTTCACATTTGGGGTAGGAGTGTATGTATGCACATGTAGCTGCCTACATATGGAGGTCAGAAGACAACTTCCAGTGTGGGCTTCCATATTTCTCTTAACCTGAGACAGGGTCTCTTCAGGTTTTGCCTCTGACCTTTGAGTTTTCCTTACTGGCTCCAAAGCTGCCTGGGATCCCTGATCTCTGCCTCCCATCAGGACTACAGATGTGCATTACACACTTGGCTGTATGTGAGTCCTGGAGATTTGAACTTAGCCCTCATATTTGCTCAATGTTTGACTCATCCGCTGAACCACCTCCCCAGCCTTTATATGAAGTATATCTCAATAAAACAAATTAAAATTTAAAATTCTTCAAAGTCTGGCCTTGAAAACAACGAAGAATCTGCTCAGCTTAATTTTAGTAAAAATGAATAGAAACCATGGGCTTTACTTATTTTTACTTTGCTTTAGTGCTCCATTTTAGGGAGCATTTTGGATAGTTTGTTCATATGAGCAATTGATAAAAAAGACTGCTGATGTGTGTACAGATATATGCACCCCAAAAGAAGCCTGGCACAACTGTGGTACAATGGTAGGAGTGGAGGATAAAATGAGAGTCCACTAGCTCTGTGTTGTTAGTCACAACTAATTGTTCCTCATGTGAAGTGCACTGCTATGCTTTGTAAGCATATTAAAGCAGTGTGCCAACATCTACTCCTTATGCTAATCCTTAACTGTGAAGGAGCAAAGGAACTCGACAGTCATTCAGGATGATCTTTGTGGCTTAATCATGGAAAATCTCCTTCAGCCTGTCCAGTAGGAATTCCTGTTGCCTGAAGGGAATGAATACAAGCTAAGGCCTGGAAAGGAGAAAGCCACCTAGTATGCCTCCCACGCACACACAGAATCTTATAATTCATGCGTATGTTAAAAAAACTAACATGGTTCCTGCTTTATCCAATAAAATTTTAGGTTATGGGAAAATTGTGCAAAATTGCATCAATGCCACCATCTATGAAGTTTATATTTTAATGCTTATTATGTAATAACCAAATAGATAGGTAAAATAATACTGCATTTGAGAGTTAGAAGTATAGAGGAAAAAAAACATAGGCAGGAGTGGAGCGATTCCATGAGGAGGAGTGTTGCCCTTAACCAGGAGGGTCAGAGCAGTCCTCTAGTGAGACTTGATGGAGCCCCAGGAGTAAGGCACATTGAGATCTTGAGAACAGGTGTTCAGTGCAGAGATGTGTGGTGTGAATAGGAACTATGCTAGGGGATGGTAAGGAGACACTGTGCCTACAGCAGTAGTAACAGAGGGAGTCATGGTAGTGGGATCCAGAAAGACTCTAGGGTCTGGGTACTCCAGACTTTGCTGCAACTTGGTCTTTTTCTCTGTAGGTGCTGGGCAGAGGAGACTACTACTTGAGATACATTGAAAGCATCATTTCAGTGACTGTTCAGAAGAAATAAGCAGAAAGGGCAAGGAAGAAGTCATGCATAAGAGAGGTAGCTATAGCAACAGTGTGAGATGCTGTCTTAGATTAGGGTGGTGCATTATGGTAGCTATAGCAACAGTGTGAGATGCTGTCTTAGATTAAGGTGGTGCATCACAAATACTTATTTTTTGAAACTGTGTTGAAGGTAGAACTGTCAGAATTTGCTGATGGATTGTGATGCATATTGGGGAGAGAAGAGACATTAAAGTTAATGTAAGTTTTTAAAATTTGAGCAGCTGTGAAAATGAAGGTACTGTTTGCTATGGTGAAGGAGACTATGGGAGGAACAGATTTGCTATGGGCAAGGGATGAAGGGTCTTGTTTTGATTAATGAGTTTAAGGTCCCCATTCAGTGTCCCAGAAGAGATATTGAAGAATAATTTGCATTAAGGTTGGAAGATGACAGAATAGATATAGAAAATAAATGACCCAAGAAAGCTCAACGGCGTTATATTTCATTCTTAATTAGAAGAGATTATTTATGCCCAGACTCATACTGGGTAGCAGGATGGTAGGAGATTTTGAGAGCATTCCTCCCTCCTCTTTCCTTTCCTTCCTCTGGTAGAGAGAATGATGTAGTAGCATAAGCTTGAGTAGACTTGAGGGAAAGAGGGTTGACTGAAAAAATGAAGAAACTGGAGTAACATAACCAGCTGAATTCAAGACCATGAATTCAGCATGGGGTCTTCAAAAAAAAACCCCAAAACAAAACAAAACAAAAAAAGAGGTGGGGGTTGGATAGAATTGGTTTTGAGCTTTTGACAGGTGAGAGGAAGGCAAAGGTGTTTGGAGAGTACGAGGGAGGGGTGATTTTAATGACGAGTCAAGCATCTTAAGCAGAGTAAAGAAGGGTTGACGTGAAAGGAGTAATGCAGAGGAAGATGGAAAAAGGCAATGTCGCGAGACTTTGCTGTGTGGGAAATTTGCCACATTTTTTTTTCATAGCTGTGAGTGGCTCTGGGCTGCAGACACTCCTAAGTTAAGGATTATTGTCTCTAGTGTAAATACAACTTGGATCACCTGTCTATTGGTTTCCAAAGATACCACCAATGCAGGCATTAATATGCCAGGCTCCCAGGTCCATTCTTACATTTCTACACTACTAAAGCCCAAATAAACAAACTCACTAAAAATAAGGCTTTATTTCATTAAAAAAATCACCTGGAAGCAAGATCTGACCTTGTTTGAAATTATCTGCTGAGAAGGTGCTTAGACTTCACATAATTTTGATTTACTTCAAATAATTCTGTATTTGTCTTTTGAAGCCTTAGCATGCACACTTCTGGGAACTCTGGCCACAGTGCTTTATGGCATATAGTAGGTATGCGCTTCTCCCCTCCCACTCCCAAATCTGAGACCTCAAATTCACAAAACAAGAGATTGGGGTGGGGAACTGTAATGTGTAGTTGCATTCTATCAGAAAGAAAACTGATATTAAGAGATAATAGGCCTAAGACTACCAGTGGAGTCAGGTTTGAACCTGATTCAGAGCAGATTCAGGGACCACTAGGCTTGATCCTATTTGAGACAGCTATATTGGTTGGAGGTAGACTTATATATACAGTTACTTAATGCTCACAATACAAACAGCACCCTCACTGTATAAGGAAGAGAGTTTTCTGCTTGCCAGAACCCTGAGAACTTGTAGTTCTCTGCTGGTATATATTCAAAGGGTCTGGATACACAGTAATGGAGAGAAAGTCTGTCTGTCCTAACCAGGAAGATGCATTAGATTTTTGGAGTACACAGTAATGGAGGGAGTGTCTGAATATCCTAACTAGGAAGATGCATTACATTTTCTGGGCACATAGCAACGAGGGTGAGGGGCTGGGAGAGGAGTCTGTCTGTCCTAAGCAGGAAGATGCATTAGATTTTCTGGATACACAGTAATGGAGGGAGTGTCTGTCTGTCCTAAGCAGGAAGATGCATTAGATTTGAGGTGAAAGCCTGCTTATCTTTATGTAAGGCAAGACAATCAGTGCAAAGTCACTCTTGATAAGTGAGCCGACATATTCAGCTGTCACCTGCTGTCACCATGGTTACAGAGCTAAGGGATGGTGCACATGAAATGTATGAGTTCTGGATTAAAAGGGATTTCTTTTCTAAACTCACTCTTTCCAGAACAAAGACGACTGCTGATAGTACCTGGCCCCAAACAGTGTAGTCATCACTTTCTATGCATTATTTCAACAGGCACTTAAAACAACCTCATGAGGCAGGAATATTTGTTATCCTTATTTTGTGGATAAGAACATCAAAGATGAGATGACTTAACAAGTTCTCAGTGTTGGATAGCTGGAAGACAGACTTCTAATCTGTGCTGTACACCTGAGGGTAGTGGGTTAGGGTCACTCGGCACCCTGCTTCTCAATGGAGAATGATGGCAGCAATAACAATAGCGAATATCCTTTGCTAACTTGCTGTGAACCACACACTATGTCACCTTGCCTCCGTGATAATCCAGAAGTGATTTTAACCAGGAGAACGAAAATTTATCTAGTTGTGTCATTTGCCAGTGACCGTATAGCTACTATTTATTCATTCTGTTCCCGAGACAAGGCAGTGAATTATGGGAAGATAGAGCTTCTGTGGGTGTTTACCACCTGTTAAATTCTTCAGGAGAAATTTTAGTTATCACAGTTTTTACAGTGAGGCGGGGGTAGACGTAGTGAGAATGATGGCTGATTACTTTTTAGCTAGCGCTTTGTCATTCTGATAGACTTTCTTACCAATTCTGCTGATTTCTTTTCCTTTTGTTTCTTTTCCTGCATGAGATATGGTGCAAGATAATAAGAGATGATGGGTTTGCTCAATTAATAACTTGTCATACTTTGAATAATTACAAGGCCATATTTATATATTGTATAGGTATTCATCCCTGAAGAATCCAATACTACCAAGTGCTACCTCTGATTAAATGACAGGCTGATGAGACCTGTTCGTCTGCCTCCATGAAATTTGAAAGGTATATGTGGGGTGAGGGTTGTGTGCATCGAAATGAGTTCAAAGGGCAAAAGTGCAGACACTTAGGGATGGAAGGATTTCTAGTAACTTTGTAAAATTGGTTATCTAAAGGCTGAAGGCTGAGTTAGAAGGGATCAAGGAAGTGTTTGTCCTACCTCCTGGGATCTAAAGTAGGTGAGGCCACCTAATGATATGACTTCTCTACTGGTCATGGCTGGCTGTTACTTCTATTTCTCAGGATTATGTTGATAAACAAGGGCTTCCACATGGTAGGTGAGGGTAAGAATGGACTATTGGAGGAAAGTGAAATTTCTCATCAGTGCTCTGAAGGTTTTCTGGAATATACTGACTTCAAGTCAATGGGCAAAAAAGCAGAAAATTTATGAACACATGGAAAGAAGAGAACCACAATATGGAGGAAAATTATAGCAATATGATTGCTCATCCATTTGTCATTATGTAGAAATCTGTATGACCCCCCCTTCAGACTGGTAGGGTGAAAGTCGGGATTGTCAAGAGTTTAATGGCTTACATGATTATTCCCAGAATAGTCTTAGAGACATTCTTTGTGGAATTTGAATGAGCCCTGGGGACAGACATTATTTTGCACTGGAAGTTCCTGCCATAGTAGTTATATTCTTCAGTCTTCTTTTCTGAGATAGACAATGGGGCTTGAGGCTTGGGATGGAGGACTGGGATGTTCTTTATGCAGTTTGCTCTGAGCATAGAAAAGAAAATTGCAGACTTTCTTCTTAGCCTTGAGGTGAGAGGAGCAAGAATGCTTTCAGGACCTTTGAGTCTGTATCAAATTATTCAATGTGTTAAAATTACCATATGGGGGTGTTACTGCTTTCTGATCTCCAAGAGCATCATGTGTAGTGGTGTAGTGGGGAGTCAATGAGAGCTTATGTAGGTACAAAGGATAGGACTTTTAAAGGATGGGCCTTTTAATGCGATAATAGTTGAGCATACAAAAAAAGGGGGATGTAACATAGAAGGGCAAATGACTTAGGTTAGTTGATTTAGCGCAGCCAATTTTAATTTGTGAGTGGTGAAGGAGATGCCCAGAAACATGACAGAAAATGGAGAAGAAGGAAGAGGAGGAGGAGGAAGAAGAGGAATAAGAATAAGAATAGGAAGAGGAAGAAGATGAAGAAGAAGAGGAGGAGGAAGAGGAAGAAGAAGAAGAAGAAGAAGAAGAAGAAGAAGAAGAAGAAAATCATCATCATCAGATGATGTTTAGACTTTAAACATTTCTTTGAGAATAATCAAAAGTTGTGGTGAATGAGACCTGCCCCCATAGGCTCATCTGGTTGAATGCTTGGTCCTCAATTATTGGAACTGTTTAGGGAGCTTAGGAAGGTGAGGATTCTTGCCATGATGATAATGAATTATCATCTCTGAAATTTTAAGCATCCTCTCCAATTCAATGCTTTCTCTTATAAGAGTTGTCTTAGTCATGGTGTCTCTTCTCAGCAATAGAACAGTAACTATGGCACAAGGTCACTCAACAGCAACCCAAGCTTTCTTAGTTCCGTGTGATTCACACTCTACCCAGATCTGGGTCAAATTTCCAAAGCTTAGGGCATAATACTTCTGAGGTTATATTCTATTCACACACCTGCTTCAAGATCCATAATTCTCATACCATTCAATCTTGTGACCAATTGGCTACAAATTTGATGTTCTTACTACCTTTTCAGATAGTTTGCCAAAATGACTTGCAGAACTTTAATGAACAGTATCTGATATGATTGTAGTTTATTTTTAAAGACACAAATCAGGATAAGCCAAAAAAAAAAAAAAGATGCATCAGAGGAAAGTTCTAGATGTCAGTGTTACTGTTTGTGTGTGTGTGTGGGGGGGTGTTGAGACAATCAGCAGGCTAAAGTGGGCTTTGTGTTTCAAGGTGCAATTTGGCTTCACAGAGCTAAATTGCTCTGTCTCATCAGGCACATGAAAACAAGTGGTAATGCTGATGCTTTTTAACAGCCAATTAAAAAGTGTGAATGGAAGAAAAGATATGAAATATTGAGAAAAAGTGATGCTTTATCTAACTGGAAAAATATATAAAGCATTCCATTTTACTTCCTTAGCGGTAGCCCTAGACCCGGATTCACCATGGGCCTTTTACAATTTAGAAATAGGATGCTGGAGGTGCCTGCCTCTGTGGTCCTCGGTCTCCTATGCATAGACAGATGAGCATGTCCTGTCTACCAGTGCTTGCTCTGCTTGCTGAGGCAGGCACATTATATATATGCCAGAAAGGGACGATATCTAGCTGGGAAAGAGAGAAATCAGCTGATCCTGAGAATGTTAGCCTTCTGGAAAGAAACAGATGCACACCAGATAAAGAGCACACCTACTCATATAAAAGGCTGCTTGAAACTAACCAGGGGTGTTTTAATGGAAGTGTAAAAAAGGAATTATATGCATATTGCTGCATGCTATAGGATTGCTAACTATCAAAACCATTGTTTTAATTATAAGGCAAAAATCCCCAAATGTCAAATGACAACGGAAAGAGGGAATTAGTTTAGGAGGGAGATAGAAAACATGTGATTGTGTTTATAATGATTTTATTTAAATAATTTCATGTCTCCTTTTGTTTAAGAGTTTGTAGCTATGCTTAGATGAAACAGAATTGCAGCTTTATAGAATGGAAGTTAGTGCATGCTTCTTTGTAACATTCAGGAAAATTAGAAGGACAGGAGAAAACGTAAGAACAAAATTGTTATTTCTAGTGGGATAAAATTTATTGCCAAAATCTTGTGAATATTTATTTATGAGGGATCACATTTACATCTTATTACTTTTACTTGAAAAATCCTGTATTTTCAGTGGATTTTATGGACATACCTATAAGCCTCAATTACAAGACCTTCTCTTTCTCTCTTCACAGCTATCCCATAATGAGTTTCAGAAAATTTTATTTTCACTTATTTTAAAATTGGTATTTACAGTAAAAGATTTTGTTATTGTGTTTTAGTCTATACTTTGTTTCCTTGACTCATAAATACTATTTTGAAAATAGTCTAGCTTGGTTACTCTCAGCATCTTACTCTTGATCCAATAACAGGTGTCTGGAACTAAAGTCTACTTGTTGCTTTAAGGCTAATGTACTTATTAACCAATCTTTTCTTTTCTGTGGTCAGCAACATGGGACAAGATAACCTTTCCCTTCATCTTGCAAAAATGACTGAAAACAATGCCAGACTAATTAGACTTTGTCACAAACACTACCCTAAGTAAGAAAAAGTCAGTACAATTCACTAAGGATTGTATTTAACGAGAGTAAAACACAGGGATTGGGTATATTTCTTGAATAATTAGTATTTATATTTCTCTCTATGTGTATAGATTTCAAAAAGCCTATGAATAGAAGAGAAGTATTCTGAAAAATTTTTTGAAAGTACTCGGACATGAGAAAAACTGACAGTAAGCAACAGCTTCTTACAACCAGGGGTTGACTAAATCAGAAAAACAGGGACAATCAATAGCTACTGATTTCCCTCAATTTACTTCTATCTACATAGTCAATTGCAATATTCTGTTTAGGATTTTTGGTTAATATTGTTGATACTATAATGAATACAGTTTAATGTGCCATTTGAAGGTTTTGTACAAGTGTACAATATATTGTGACTATTTACCTCAATGGTGTGACAACTAATCCTGTATAAAACAGCTATGGGGAAACAAACAAGACAGCCTTAAAGCAGAAATTGCCAGTTGAAAGATAACTGGCATGTTAATTTTTTATTTTTTTATTCGCATGTGCACACACATGTCAATGCACTTGGCTTGTGCCATGTTGTGAGTGCGGTCAGAGAAAACCTTGTGGAAGTCAGTTCTCTCCACTGTGTGGGTTCTGGGGGTTGAACTCCCATCGTCAGGCTTTGTGACAGGTAACTTTACCTACTGAACCATCTACAAAGTCTAAGACTGATTCTTTTTGTTCCTCAGAAAAGTTTCAAAAGTTTTCCTATATTTTTTTTTGTTTTTGTTTTGAGGCTGTAAAGTCACTTTTAATTACAAAGATAATTACACAGATAATTCTTAGAGATAATTCTTAGATATATCCATTAATTTTAAAAAATATTTTGAGATTATAATATAACTACATTATTTCCCTTTCCTTTTCTTCCTCCATGTAACACACACACACACACACACACACACACACTTAAATACATAAATACCCACTTAATCTGTATAGTATTATTTGCATGTGTAGGTTTTCAGGGCCAACCATTTGGTACTGGATAACTACTTTGTGTGCTCTTTTCTAGGCAAGAATATTTCTCCTGCTCTCCCCATTTCTTAGTTGCCTCTAGTACTTTGTCTTGGGTTTCCTTTTCTTTATATATATATATATATATATATAATTTTTAAATTTAAATTAGGAACAAGGTTGCTTCATATGCTAATTCCAGGTCCCTCTCTGTTTCCCTCCCCTCCTCCCATGCCCTCCCACCAACCCCCCCCAATATCTGCTCATTTCCCCAGGGAGGGTGAGGCCCTCCATGGGGGTGTCCATAGTCTGTTATTTCATCCAGGGCAGGGCCTAGACCCTCCCCCAAGAGTTCAGGGTGAGAGTGCATCTCTCATTGTTGGATGTACTATATAATTCTTGTGTGGTTTTCCCTATCAGGACACATGAGTGTTGCCATATGTAAGGAAACATATTTATGTTATAACTTAGTCTCCCTACTCAGGAGAGAATGGAATGCCATCTGCAACTCCCTTGTCCCTAACTGTCAAAGAAAACAGCTGCTATAAACCTGACCACTGAGTCTCATTGTGAATATAGTTGCATTGTATGCATTCTCCAAAGGATGGAGAATATCTACTAGGTAAAATGCTGAAAGCTTCTCACACTGCTCTGACACTGGAGGCATCTTTGTGGGTGTGAGTTTTTCTGTTGACCATCCATTCCCTAACCTCCATTTATTACAGTATTTGTTCAACTAGAGTTTTAAGCCTTGCCTACATAGTCCAGGAACTCAGGGGAATTCGAGTCCTCCCTTGGCTTTGTGGGGGACTAACTTGTTCAAGAGCTGGTATTTTTCACAAGTAAGAAATTCAGAAAGGGAAACTTTGGAAATTCAAATTTTTTTCTGATCCAAAATTAAATACATAAACTAAAGGAAATTGTAGATGTAATTTCTGTCCCACCTGGTCCCGCTGCCCTTCAGTCCCAAATAAACACACAAAGGCTTGTAATAATTATAAACTGTTGGTCAATGGCGATGGCTTAAGCTTCTTACTGGCTAGCTCTCTCTTAATTACTAACCCATAATATTAATCTATGTATTTCTACATGGCCTTATTTTACCAGAGAATGCCCAGCACCCTATCTTCCTGGTAGCTACATGGCATCTCTCTTGTGACCCCTCTCTGCATCCTCTCCCCAGAATTCTCCTTGTCTGGTAGCCCCGCCTATACTTCCTGCTTGGCTACTGGCCAATCTGTGTTTTATATATCAGCCAGTAAGAGAAACATATATTAACAGCATACAGACAGGACATCCTCCATCAGGAAATACACAATCAAGCACATGACTCAGCTTAGAAAGGAAGGCAGGAAGGAAGGGAGAGAAAATCTGAGGGACTTCTTGGAAGTAGTTTAACTTGGAAAGGGGCACTCTTCTCCTTGGCATTCTAGATATAGCACTTAGAACACTGTTTCTTCTTCCTGGGAATGACCAACATAGAGGAAGTTGATAGAAAACAAAGAAATTGAGAAGCCATATAATTAAACCAACTCTGAAACCTTTCTTCTGTCTACACTTCTGACTACATGAGATGGCAATTCTCTGCTCTTCAGCCAATCTGAGTGGGTTTCAATACTATGTGTAAACAGAACTTTCTTAAAAAATGATGAAATTTACCCCTTACAGTCAAACATTCCTATTTACAAGTCTTCTATTGGGGAATTGCATATAAAAACTGCAGTTTAAGCTCTTTCAAAAGTATTGAAAAGAACTTTAAAGAATTCACACACTGATCTTGACTGTTTTCCAAAAGTGTTAACACAAACCCATGTGAAGAAGCCGGTCATTGGTTTTTTTTATTTTCTCTAATTACGCAATCCTAGAAAACATCAGAGTGTCCATTTGTCTCATCTTCTGTAGAAAAGTTACAAAGAAGGTTTTTAGAGTAGTTCCTGACATACAGTGGCACTCAAGAATTGTTATTTTAGTATATGAAGTATTGAAATAATTAAAAGAAAAGGTGAAAGTTCTTGGTTAAAATAGAAAACAAAAATTATTCTGATAGTGCTAGAATGGATGCCAGGAGCAGATCTTTTATCTCTGAATTTGCAAAGAAAGGAAAAGAGCAAGATTGGCTTTGCCATCATGCCACATGCCTCAAAGCTATGGCCAGAGGGCATGGCATGACTAAGTAATACCCCTCAGTGTGATTCTCTCCAAGGCATTGTCTGGTCTCACATCATCAAGGGAAGGGTGATACATGCATTCACATAACAGTTACTGAAGCAGAACATTATAATTGCCATATAATATTATTTACCATGCAAGATTTACAAGGATCATAACTATGTATAGTTTAAAATGTCCTTGGGGATGTTGCAATTTATCTCACACAATTTAGGACAAACTTTTTATTCTATAAATAAACAAATAAATAAATAACCTTTTATATGTTCTAGCATATGAAAGCTAGAAAATAGGGCTGAAGCTTCCAAGTCAGTACCGGCTTGATTTATCTATGCTTCATGACTAGATTATGTGGTATCTTCTGCAACAGGGCCTTGATATCAAGTTCTGGAGGGTGACTGAGAGCAATGGAAATAATCTGTAATGTTTGGAGGTCTATGGAACTTCACTAGTCAAGAACTCCCCCCAAAAGTAACCCATTCTGGGCATTGGGCTTTTTATTTGTCAGCCTGTGATGTCTAGTACAGGCATGGTTAATCCATTGTAGAATTTAAACTGTTTAAACATATGAATATGCTTATATTTCAGAAAGCTTCAGAGGCAGTATTTCTTCATATGACTTTTTCAGAAGGCCTTTGGTGGTAGTTAATCCTCCTTGAGGCCTCTCCTTTACCCAGCTATACAGCCCAATTGTTAAACACTTGGGGCTCCACTATTCCCTTTCCCCCCTTTATGTCACTATGCTATCTTCCCTCTTTTGAAAGTCCCTCCCTATGGCTCCTTTTAATTTTCCTGACCTCTGTGGGTATTTTAATCAAGATATATATATGTAAAGATACAAAGCTAAGATACACAAATGGGAGAACACACATGATTGGCTGCTGGGGTTAAAGGTGTGTACCTGACTTCTGTGGTTTGTGGCTGACTTTGCATTCTGAATACTCAGGAAAACTTTAATAAATCATAAATAATATATCACTACAGGAGTTGGTGATAGAAGAGGGGGTTATTGAAGGATAAGTTATTCCCCTGTAGGAGGAAAACAATGCCGCCATTAACCATGTGACTTACTAGAGGCTCATACAGATGAGGTAATAAAAGAGCAGTTTATCACACCGCTAACCACACCCACTTTAGGCATGACTAAAGGTGTATACGGACTGACGTAAAGACGTATACGTACATATGCGGTGAAGTGCATCACTAGCCAGGCCCACTTTTGGGCATGGCTAGGGGCTTTACAGGGAAAGGCATAAAAGACTGCACAAAGGACGTCTTGGTCTCTTTTTCTGGCTTTCGGCTTCCAGTTCAGCAGCGGAAAACTACTGGGCTCATCTGGGTTACTTGTTTGGTATCTTGTGAGTAATTTCTACAATAAATACTTAGTTTTACTTTCAGTAAGTGTGCCGTTTATCGTTACAGCATCATTCCCCCATCCCTTTTAACATGAACCAAAGTCAACCTGCCTCCCTAAGACTGGTCTCTTGGCCAGGTGATAAATATAGCCCAACATGAAGGTTAAGTCTCCACTCAGGTCAAAGATTCTATTCTCTTGACCAGAATTATTTTTTTATTGATGGGCATTTATTGGTCCTCTAACAAAGACAGTATTTTAACTTCAAAATGGAGTTCCATGAAATAATGTGTAACTTTAATAATTGCCACCTCCTACCTAGTATCACATATATGTACATTCAGCTCTAACATTAAGCAAGTCTAGAACTTATGCTAGCTGAAAATATATGGGAACAGATGCACAGATCCTAGCCAGACATTATGTGTTGAGAGAGTCTAATTGGATGTCTTCATCACATCTGACCCCTTAGAGCTCAGGGAACCCTCCAGAGGAGGAGGCCAGGTGAGTTTAAGAGTCAGAGAGGATGGAGGGCACCGTTAGAACAAGGACCCCGAGCCAGCTAAGCAAGGGACATATGGACTCGCAGGGACTGAAGCAGCAAGCACAGGCAACAAGGGTTTGCAGCAGGTCCTCTGTGTGTATAATCACAGAAAACCTCTGTGCTTTCTGTTATTTATGCTCTATCTGTCATTATCTTATCCTGTTTCATCTCACATCTCTCTGTGTGGCATTTAGCTATTTCAGGGACTCAAGGTGCATTGAAGAAACCATGTGACCCCAAGACACCTGCTGCTTACAGCCTTGGGAAATTGGGGTCTTTTTCTTTTTTGTGCATAGCAACAATTATTTGTAGTGAATTTTGGTCATGACCAAAATTCTCCTATGGACTATATGTTTCTGCAACTTTTACATTCTGCCCATTACAAGCACACTTTTTTTGAATGCTTTTCAAACCAAAAGTACTTAAGATGTTTTGCCCAAGAATTCCTTGAAGAATGAAAGTAAGGATTCTTTATTTATTTATTTATTTTTTACTATTTGTTTTTAAGTTTAAATTCAGATTAGAAACAAGGTTGCTTCACAAGTCAGTTCCAGGTCCCTCTCTGTTTCCCTCCCCTCCTCCCGTGCCCTCCCCCCAACACCCCCAATATCCCCTCATTTCCCCAGGAGGGTGAGGCCCTCCATGGGGGTGTCCATAGTCTGTCATTTCATCCAGGGCAGGGCCTAGACCCTCCCCCAAGAGTTCAGGGTGAGAGTGCATCTCACATTGTTGGATGGGAGTCCAAAGTCCGTGTGTATACTCGGGATGAGTACTGATCTACTGCCCAAGGCTCAATAGATTACCTAGGCCTCCTCACTGACACCCCCATTCAGGGGGTCTTGATCAGTCCCATGCTGGATTCCCAGGCATCAGCCTGGGATTCAAGAGTTAACCCTTGTCAGGCCAGCTGTTTCTGGGGGTTAAACCAGCCCAGTCTTAATCCCTTTGGTCATCAGTCCTCCCTCTCGGTTACTGGCTTTCTTGAGTTCAGCTCATTGCTTAGCCGTGGGAGTCTGCCTCTTCTTCCATCAGGCACTGAATGAAGGTTCTGTTTCCCAGACTCTCTGGCCATGGGATTGTAGGCTGGCACTCCCAAGATCAATGTCTAAAATCCATATATGAGAGAGTACATGCCATGCTTCTCTTTTTGTGACTGAGTTACCTTAATCAGGATGGTTTCTTCTAGTGTCATCCATTTGCCTGCAAATATCAGGATTCCATTGTTTTTTTTCTGCTGAATAGTACTCCATTGTGTAAATGTACCACATTTTCTCTATCCACTCTTCGGTTGAGGGGTATCTAGGTTGCTTCCAAGTTCTGGCTATTACAAATAATGCTGCTATGAACATAGTGGAACAGACATCCTTGTTGTATGAATGGGCATCTTTTGGATATATGCCTAAGAGTGGAGTTGCTGGGTCTTGTGGTAGGTTTATTCCCATTTTCTGAGGAATCTCCATACTGATTTCCAATGTGGCTGAACAAGTTGGCACTCCCACCAGCAATGGAGGAGTGTTCCCTTTTCACTACATCCTCTCCAGCATAAATTGTCATTGGTGTTGAAAGTAAGGATTCTTGTATCAATGAGGCTGTAGCCTTTGTTGTTGATTCTTATAGGAATAAAAGAACATAATTGGTATTCACTAAATCACAGAGAAAAATCAGTACATGACCTTTTTTTTCTCAATATATGTTTTTATTTAAATTAGAAACATGCATGCTTCATGTCAATCCCAGCTCCCTCTCCCACTCCTCCTCCCTTGTCACTAAACCAGCCTCCCAGCTCCTACCCTATCCCCACATCATTCCCCAGGGAGGGTGAGGCCTTCCTTGGGGGATCACCGGAGTCTGTCATTTCGTCCAGGGCAGGACCTAGGCCCTTGCCCATGTGTCCAGGCTGAGAGAGCATCCATCCATGCGGAATGGGCTCCCAAAGTTCATTCATACCCCATGGTAATCACTGACCTACTACCCAAAGCACTACATTCATAGAGTCTGGATCAGTCCCCTGTTGGCCTCTCAGCCATCAGTCTGGGGTTCAAGAGCTCCACCTTGTTGGGTCAGCTGTCATTTTGGGTTTCACCAGCATGGACTTGATCCCTTGGCTCTTCACTCCTCCATCTCTATCACTGGGTTCCAGGAGTTCAGTTCAGTGTTAACTGTGAGTATCTGTCTTCTGCTTCCATCAGAAGGTTGAAGGTTCTAGGACATCATATGAGGTAGTCATTGACCTAATCACCAAGGAGGGGCTATTAATGTAGTCTCTCCGCCATTTCTTAGTTTGCCAGTTGGTGTTATCCTTGTAGATCTCTGGGAATCTCACTAGTGTCAACTCTCTCCTCAAACCTATAATGACTCCATCTATTATGGTATCTCTCATCCTGCTCTCCTCTATTCTTACCTGAACTGAACCTTACTGCTCCACCATGTCTTTTTCTCCCCTCCTCTTATCCCCCTCTCTTTTTCCTGGTTCCTTCTCCCCTCCTGCCATGTTCCCAATCTGTTCAGGAGATGTTGCCTCATTCCAGTTCTCTGGGGTATCATGCATATCTCTTGGGAACCTCCCTGTTTCCCAGACTCACTGGCACTGGGATTATAGGCTGACACTCCCCTGATCCATGTCTAAAATCCATATATGAGTGAGTACATTCAATGTTTGTCTTTATGTGACTGGGTTACCTCACTCAGGATGGTTTCTTCTAGTGCTATGCATTTGCCTGCAAATTTCAAGTTTCCATTG
This sequence comes from Mesocricetus auratus, assembly GCF_017639785.1. Classification (NCBI taxonomy): domain Eukaryota; kingdom Metazoa; phylum Chordata; class Mammalia; order Rodentia; family Cricetidae; genus Mesocricetus; species Mesocricetus auratus. The sequence goes on from NW_024429199.1 coordinate 5,150,773, forward strand.
TTCTTTTTTGCTGAGTAGTATTCCATTGTGTAAATGTACCACATTTTCACTATCCATTCTTCAGTTGTGGGGCATCTAGGTTGCTTCCAGGATCTAGTTATTACAAATAATGCTGCTATGAACATAGTGGAACAGACATTCTTGTTGTGTGAATGGGCATCTTTTGGGTATACACCGAAGAGTAGAATTGCTGGGTACTATTTTGCTGAGGAATTTCTATACTGATTTCCAAAGTGGCTGTACAAGTTTGCACTCCCACCAGCAATGGACGAGTGTTCCCCTTTCTCCACATCCTCTCCAGCACAAACTGTCATTGGTGTTATTGATTTTAGCCATTCTTACAGGAGTAAGATGATATCTCAGAGTTGTTTTGGTTTGCATTTCCCCAATGGATAAGGATGCTGAGCACTTTCTTAAGTGTCTCTCAGCCATTTTAGATTCCTCTATTGAGGATTCTCTATTTAGTTCACTCCTCCACTTTTTAATTGGATCCTTTGGTGTTTTGGAAACTTGCTTCTTGAGTTCTTTGTAAATTTTGGAGATCAGCCCACTCTCAGATGCGGGATTAGTGAATATCTTTTCCCAATCTGTGGGTGGCCTTTTTGTCTTGCAGACTGTGCCCTTCGCCTTACCGAAGCTTCTCAGTTTCAGGAAGTCCCATTTATTAATTGTCGATCTCAGTGCTTGTACTGCTGGTGTTAGGTTCAGGATGCAGACTCCTGTACCAATTAGTTCAAGGGTACCTCCCAATTTCTCTTCTAAGAGGTTCAGTGTGGCTGGATTTATGTTGATGTCTTAGATCCATTTGGATTTAAGTTTCGTGCATGGCGATAGACATGGGTCTATCTGCAGGCTTCTACATGCCAATATCCAGTTATGCCAGCTCCATTTGTTGAAGATGATATCTTTTTTCCATTGTAAAATTTTAGCTTCTTTGTCAAAAATCAGTTGTACATAGGTTTGTGGATTAATCTCATGGTGTTCCATTTGAATCCATTGGTCTACCTGTCTATTTTTGTGCCACACCAAGCTGTTTTCAGCATTATAGCTCTATAATAGAGCTCTATAATAGAGCTATAAGTCAGGGATCGTGATGCCTTCAGACTTTGTTTTCTTGAGCAGGGTTATCTTTGCTATCTTGGGTTTTTTGTTTTTTCCATATAAAGCTGAAAATTGTTCTTTCAAGGTCTGCAAAGAATTGTGCAGGGATTTTGATTGGAATTGCTTTTGGCAGGAGTGCCATTTTTACTACATTGATCTTACATATCCAAGAGTATGGGAGATCTTTCCATTTTCTGATGTCTTCTTTAATTTCTTTCCTTAAAGACTCAAAGTTCTTGCGATACAGGTCTTTCACTTGTTTGGTTAGTGTTACCCCAAGATATTTTATGTTGTTTGTGGCAATTGTAAAGGGTGATGTTTCTCTGATTTCTTTCTCAGCCCTTTTATTGTCTGTATATAGTAGGGCTAATGACTTTCTTGAGTTGATCTTGCAGCCTGCCACTTTGATGAAGGTGTTTATCACCTGTAAGTGTTCCCTGGTAGAGTTGTTTGGATCACTTATGTAAACTATGATATCATCTGCTAATAGTGAAAGTTTTACCTCTTCCTTTCCAATTTGTATCCCCTTGATCTTCTTTTGTTGTCATATTGCTCTTGCTAGAACTTTGAGTACAGTATTGAAGAGGTATATGGAGATGGGACAGCCTTGTTTTGTTCCTGATTTTAGAGGAATTGCCTTGAATTTCTCTCCATTCAGTTTGATTTTGGCTGTTGCTTTGCTGTATATAGCTTTTATTATGTTTAGGTATGTTCCTCTTATCCCAGATCTCTCCAAACATTTATTTTGTATGGGTGTTGGATTTTGTCAAAGGCTTTTCCAGCATCTAGTGAGATGATCATGTGATTTTTGTTTTTCAGCTTGTTTATATGGTGGATTACATTGATGGATTTTCCTATGTTGTGCCATCCCTCTATCCCTGGAATGAAGCCTATTTGATCTTGATGGATGAATTTCCTGATGTGTTCTTGGATCCAATTTGCCAGTATTTTATTGAGTATTTTTGCATCAATATTTATGAGGAATATTGGTCTGAAATTCTCTTTCTTAGTTGTGTCTTTTTGTGGCTTAGATATCAAGGTTATTGAAGCTTTGTAAAAAGAGTTTGGCAAAGACCCTTCTGCTTCTATTGCATGGAATACTTTGAAGAGAATTGGTATATGCTGTTCTTTGAATTTCTGGTAGAATTCTGTACTGAAGCCATCTAGCCTTGAAGTTTTTTGTGTGTGTGTTGGGAGACTTTTGATGACTGCTTCTATTTCCTTAGGTGTTATAGGTCTATTTAAATTGAACTATAACACTATCTGTTTTTGGTTTAATTTTAGTAAGTGATATCTATCCAGAAAATTGTCCATTTCCTTTAAATTTTCAAATTTTGTGGAGAACAGGTTTTCAAAATATGACCTAATGATTCCATGGATTTCTTCACTGTCTGTTGTTATGTCTCCTTTTTCATTTCTGATTTTGATAATTTGCATGTTCATACTCTGCCAATTTGGTAAGTTTGGATACAGTTTTGTCTATCTCATTGATTTCCTCAAAGAATCAACTCTTTGTTACATTGATTCTTTGTATTGTTTTCCTAGTTTTTACTTTATTGATTTCATCCCTCAATTTATTTCCTGCCATCTACTCTTCTGGGGTGAGTTTCCTTCCTTTTGTTCTAGAGCTTTCACTTGTGCTGTTAATTTTCTAGTGTGACTATTCTCCAGTTTCTTCATGTGGGCACTTAGTGCTATGAACTTTCCTCGTAACACTGCTTTTAAAGTGTCCCATAAGTTTGGATATCTTGTGTTTTCATTCTCATCAATTCTAGGACGTCTTTAATTTCTTTTTTATTTCTTGTTGTGCAATTACATATTATTCAATTTATATGAGTTTTCAGGGTTTCTGCCATTTGTGCTGTTGTTTAATTCTAACTCTAAAGCATGTTTGTCTGATAGGATACATGGAGTCATTCCAATTTTTTGTACCCATTGAGGTTTTCTTTGTTGCCATGTATGTAGTCAATTTTTGAGACGGTTCCATGAGGTTCTGAGAGGAAGGTATATTCTTATGTGCTTGGATGGAGTGTTCCATAGGTGTCTGTTAAACCTAATTGTCTCATAACTTCTAATAGTTCCTTTGTATCCCTGTTAAGTTTCTGTCTGGTATTCCTGTCTAGTGGTGAGACTGGGGTGCTCAAGTCTCCTACTATAAGTGAGTGTGTTTTTATATGTGCTTTGAGTTTTAGTAATGTTTCTTTTATGAACGTGGATGCCTTTGTATTTGGGGCATAGATGTTCAGAATTGAGACTTCATCTTGGTGGATTTCTCCTGTGATGAGTATGAAGTGACCTCCTTCATCTCTTTTGATTGATTTCAGTTTAAAGTCTAATTTGTTAGATATTAGGATCGCTATCCCTGCTTGTTTCTTGGATCCATTTGATTGGAAAATCTTTTCCAACCTTAACTCTGAAGTAACGTCTGTCTTTGAAGCTGAGGTGTGCTTCGTGTATGGAACAGAAGGATGGATTCCGTCTTTGAATCCAATCTGTTAGCCTGTGTCTTTTTATGGGCAAGTTAAGACCACTAATATTGAGGGATATTAATGACCATTTATGGCTCATTCTCATTTGTTTTGGAATGGTTGTTAATGGCGGAATTGTATGTGGTTTTCCACTACTTTTTCTTTTGCCTGTTAGTAAAGTGGGATTATCTGTTGCCTATGTTTTTCTGGTTGTAGTTAACTTCCTTGGGTTGGAGTTTTCCTTCCAGAGTTTTCTGTAGGACTGGGTTAGTGGATATGTATTGTTTAGATCTGGTTTTGTCGTGAGATATCTTCTTTTCTCCATCTATATTGATTGAAAGCTTTGCTGTGTATAGTAGTCTTGGCTGTCATTCGTGGTCTCTTAATGTTGGTAGAATATCTATTCAGGACCTTCTGGCTTTCAGAGTTTCCATGGAGAAGTCAGGTGTAATTCTGATAGGTTTGCCTTTATATGCTAGTTGTCCTTTTTCCCTAGCCGCTCTTAATATTCTTTCTTTAATCTGTATGTTTGGGGTCTTGATTATTATGTGTCGAGGGGATTTTTTTGTCCACACTATTTGGTGTTCTGTAAGCTTCTTGTACATTCATTGGCATGTTTTTCTTTAGGTTGAGAAAGTTTTCTTCTATGATTTATTGAATATGTTTTCTGCCCCTTTGAGGTGGGTTTCTTCACCTTCTTCTATACCTATTATTCTTATGTTTGGTCTTTTCACCGTGTTGCATATTTCCTGGATATTTTGTGTTAGGGGTTTTTTGATCATAAATTTTTTTTGGTCCAGGAATCTAATTCTCCTAGTGTATCATCAACACCTGAGACTCTATCTTCCATCTCTTTTATTATGTCGGTTATACTTGCATCTGTAGTATCTGACATTTTTCCCAGCTTTTCTATTTCCAGCATTAATTCAGACTGTGTTTTTTTATTGTTCCTATTTCAGGTTTCAGCCCTTGTACTGTTTGAATTGTTTCTTGCAATTTTTGTTTTGTCTTTTCTTCCATTTCTTGCAGTTTTGGATTTTTTCTTCCATCTCTTTAAGGGATTTTCTCATATCCTCTTTGAGGATCTCTATCATTTTCATGAAGTTGTTCTTAATGTCATTCTCTTATGCTTCATTTATGTTGGAGTGTTCAAGTCTTGCAGGTGTAGGGTCTCTGGACTCTGGTGTGTCATATTGGTTTTTCTGTTGCTCCTTGTGTTTTTGTATTGTCTCTTTCCCATCCATTCTTGCAGTGGATTCCAGAAGGTGCCTTGTCCTCTCCTGGTGGGTGCAGGACCAGGGCTCCCTTTTGTTGGGTTTAGGCAAGTCCAATGCTCTGGTTGCTCCTTACTTCCTGGTCTTGTGGGTGGAGAAATGGACTAGGATGCTGCCGTGCTTTGGATCCCACTGGGATGGATGGAAGCTGCAATGGCAGATCCCAAGCACATGCAGCCTGCCTGGAGATGGGTCCTGGTTTACCTAGTCCCGTGGGTGGAGCAGGAGGCTAGGATGCTTCAGTGCGTTGGCTTCTGGTGCTGGCATGGAGGCTGCAGTGGCAGACCCCAAGCACAGGCAGCCAGTACATGATCTTAATGGTTTTGATGCATGCATCTTCATCAGGAACAAACTTTTTATGCTCCTATCTCATTTAGAATCACCTATTTAGCTAACACAAATAGACAAACAAAGTAGCAGACAAAACACTCAGAATTTGATACTGAGTAACTATTTCTTTGTATAAGAATTATACATATACAATTTGTAGTTTATCTGCAATTAAATTTATATGCGTGACAATCACATCTACATTTGGCAATCCTGAATTTTAGGTCAGGTATCTAAAGCCAACTCCTCTTTCTTGGGTTATGTTTTCAAAAGTTAAGGACAGCTGTGTTCTCTGCCTCAGCTGAATCTCTAAGTGTGGTCCCTGGGAACTTACAAATGCACATTTTCAGGCACACTGGGAAAACTCAGATTGAATAAGCACTTCAAGTGTTTCTTAGACATGATTAAATCTGAGGCTCACTGATCTCTTCCAACATTGGCTGTCTTCCTACCAATAAAGTCATCTTCAAGTGTATATTTACAAGAAATCCAGTTAGAAATAATTAGTGAGGAGTGTTAACAATAGAACAAGGACATGGTCAATATTTTGTCAGGTAAATTATAGAATATCAGCTTCAAATAATTAAAAATTCTACTCTATAGTACTCTTTGCAGAGCTGGTACTTATAATTTAATAAAGATACTTTGTTCAGATCCTTATTATCATTCTACAGGGGCATAATTTGCATTATGTAGGGAATGGTGTAAAGTCGCTCAGTCTATAGGCTTATCTCCAACAGGCAATAGTTAGTAGAGAACTATATTTTGCTATCATCTGACTCTAATATATTTCTTGCCTGAGTTAACGAGACCATTTTGGTTCCCACTTCTTAATACCTCAGATCTAAGATGCACCAGAGTCAGGTCTAAATCATGCTTTTATTTTCACAAGGAAATAAGAGTAGGCGACAATGAACTTGATAGTTTAAGTAACTGTTAATCTTAAGAAGTGGCATTTGTTATAAACACATACCAAGGTACAAAACATGGAACTGGCTTCATTTGCTCAAGTCTTGTTAAAAGCCAAAACATCTAGGCAATTCAAATACTCACTCTTTGTCATGCAGGTCGAGGTTAGAATTAAAGAGGTCGTCATTCAAGTTGATTTCCCTTAATGGAGATATATGTCAACCTATGTGAATTATGGCTTCAACTGCACACTAGGGCTGGAAACAATGAATTAGACAAAAGGATATCTCTCTTTTGGGAGGCATCAGTATTTTGAGAAAGGACATGTTCTACTTATTGTAATCCAAATGACAAAGACAGCTTATATTTCTGTGTTACTCTGTCACCAACAATTAACAGCACATTTGATTACTTTTTAATAAATAAATTGATAAAATAAATGGGATTGTTGTAGTAATATGTTAATTGCTATTTCAGCTTTAAGGGCTCTTTCAGAGACTTGTGCCTAGTAAAGGATCTGTTCTTAGATAACCAGTAAGTACAGACTAGGGGGTTAAAAAATTTTGTGACTCTGTTGTGTAGCTAACGCTACTAGGACATCCAGACTTGCCAGCTAGAAGAAGACCACATGAATGATGGCAGGAACAGAAAGAAGACAATCATATCAGGAATGCTGTCAGCACTAGAACTTTGCATCAGCAGTGTGCTGAACCTTATGAAACTGAATTTATCTAGTCCATATGTTTCACATTCAAGGTAATGCTGTAACTCAGGAATCAGGATGCTCTTTGGATATTCACCATCCCCAGTGACTCAGACATCATTGCTGTGGTGGAATGTTGAGGTGAGTCTGTCCTGAAAAATACAAAATAAAACAACAGCAACAAACAAAACAAGGAAGGGCGTCTCTAAATTTATTTTTTAACTGATGCAGGTGGATTTCTGTTACCTGCACCAAGAGGCTGGACTCTCAAGGTGGAGCTCACGGATCTGCACACAGTACCAGTGTCAGAGTATTCTAAGTAGGGGATTCTCAGAAGGTTCTTTGTGGACTCTGGGTCTGGAGGACTCCAAATAGTCCTAGCTTGTCTTCAACTTTCATATTTTGATCACGAGCTCCTTGAGTTGCATAAAGAAGCCAGGTAATGGTGGGAGAATATGATTGAGGTGTATTATGCACATGTATGAGAATGTCACAGTGAAACCAATTTTGTATAATTAATATGTGCTAGAAAAAACATTATAGTAAAAAAAATTCACTAAATTGGAAATGGGCGAAGATTTAAAAAAAAAAAGCCAGAGGAATTGTGGTGTGACCTGTCTACAGCCTTACCCATTCATTGCTTTCGGTGATAAATCAGGCCCAGAAAATGACACCTAATGGTGTCTTTGTCATCTCTGAGTTCACACTATGTAGTTGTATTTGTCGACTCTGTTTTTCCTGCTAGCATAAAGGTCATACTCTGACAATGGAAATGCATCTTAAATGCATGAGGTGCCTTGCAAACTTGGGTGTCTCTAAATTCTTAGTAGTTTTTTACATTGTTGCTGGTTTGAGTGATGGGAACTGTCCTGGGGCTGTGTACATCTTTAAAAAAGTATGTTATTGGCCCAGTTTCTTCTACTATTGAGCTAGAACCCTAATTTTTTCCATATTTCTAAAGAATATGAAATATTTTTGAAAGCAATTTTTGGTATTACTTTAAATGTGATTATGGGTTCATTATAATCTCCATTTTCCCTGGGCCTGGACTATGTAACCTATAATTATTTTCACAATGCAATAGACTCCTGATTGAAGTGAACCTTTTACTCTTGGGATACAAGGTAAGGAAGGACTTGTTGTGTTCAAATGTGCAACATCTTCATGTACTGTAAACATCAGAGATTGTCATTTCAATAACAAATAACCTTTTCCATATACACAGTCCAAGTTTTCCTCAAGATCACATAAATAGAGCAAATAGAACTTCATGTATGTCATTTGGCTGTGGTTAAAAAAAAACAAAAGCAAATTGTAGTCATGAATTTTCTTAATTCACAATTTTCTTAAGCAATACCTAAGGGTATAGATCTTAGAAAGGTTAATCCAAATAAAGATGATTATAAAGATGCACAGTCAAACCAGGGAGTTTCAGACTCAGCTCAGATTTCCTAAAGATGAACATAGTGAAGACTAAACATCAGAGTGTAAGATTAAAGTAATCTGATTACTTTAGGAGGCATTTAATTACAAAGTTACACTACATTTGACTTTTAATTTATTTATTTTTGTCAGTTCTTTCACTACTTTAGCTTATTTTTCATATTGAAAAAATACAACCTCTCTTCTCTTCCTGCTGAATAATTTTACTGATTTTTCCACCAAAGGTTATATTACATAGGTTAAAAAAATAAAATAATTTTTGCTCAACATTAAGATGAGCAGGTAATTTGAGAACCTTTTATTTAGTGCAATAGTGTTATATAACCTCACCCTTAGTTTTGAAAAAGAGGATATTTATTTCTGCACATACATGCTAATAAGGTCAGCCCTTATGCTAGTTGTGTTTTCTTTGGCTTTGCTGAAATTAAATTAATGCTTGTAGTAGTTTAGAATTCTTTCTTTGTAGTGGGGCATATACTGTGATTTTAAAAAGAAAAAGAAAAAGACCATATCCAGTGGCTAGTGATATAGTTCCAAAAGAGAGATCCAGGCCTGGGTGAGTTAGAGACCATGGCTGTGTGATGGCCCACCTTATCACATTTCCTTGGACAGTCAGAGGGATGTCACAGGCAGCTACAGTCTGGCAGAATAATGGGAGATGTCATTCTCTAAATATGTTTCTCTTATTGTTATCTAATAGTGGAGCAAGATAGGTGGGACTAGGAGAGGTGGAGGATTCTGGAAAAGATAGGCAGAGTGAGTCACTCTGTAGGACGTGAGAGGAGTAACAGGTCTGGACCCGTTCTCCTGTAAGAGAAGACCATGTGGAAATAATTAGATTATTAGAAATTGGTTAATAATTCAGACAGAGCTAGTCAATAATACGCCATAGCCAATGACCAACAGTTTCATAATTAATATAGCATTTGTGCATTCATTTGGGGCTAACTCGACAATGTACCCAGGCTGGTGGGAAAGAATGCTCGTAACAGTAGAACTTCCTGGAATTTGTGGAGAAATACTGTCTAGTGTACAAACTGATGCCGCTAGCTTTCAATTTTCTTTTGATTTTTGTGACTTTTATGTAGTCAGTCTACAATAATCTTTCAAAGTTACCAGGGGTCTCTGGAGAATCCTTGCTGAGGCGTCAGTTTTCCTGAAGGCAGAGCAAATGTCTGCTTCTCCAGTGAATGTTGTGCTGAAATTGCAATACAATATGAAAAACACTTTTTCTTTTAGTTTTGACTTCTAGGATGATGGGACAGGTCTTGTTTCCTATCTCAAAATATTTCATCAGTGAAAAATTTGGTCAACTCATCTTACAGTTCCTAGAAGCCTAATGCCTGGTGTATAAGAATATATTTAACTTGGACTGGGTTTGCATGCCCATTTACAAATGGAAAGTTTAATGACTATCTTAGAAGTGGTTCTTTTGACTACAAGTAATGACAATCATTTCGAACTACATTCAACAAAAATGGAGATTCAGTGGTAGGATATTGCCTTTCTTCTTAGCTCCAAAGGACCAGAAATGTTGTTGGGTCTCATGCAAAAGGGACTGAAATTATGGGGTCACTGGCATGGCATCTAAGGTCCTTACTATCTGTGACCCTTTTCTTCTCAGGTTACATGGTCACGTGCTTGTATTGGCCCTGTCATCCTAGGCTCTTCTTCAACTTCTTTCAGCAGCTCATCTTCCCATGCTCTTTGTATTTCCACAGCAATCTATAGACAGTTTTGTGTTTCTGAAGCGCAGTAAAATGTTACTTGTACGTGTTAAATGTTATCAGTATGGGAAGAATTAATACACACAATTCTAACTTAGAGTCTATGGTAGGCTTTACCATTCATTGTACAAGAAAGTCCTGAAGCTGAGAGATGATGAAATTTTTGAAAAGCGTTAAAGTAAGAGATGAATGTGACAACATTGGTCACATAACTTTAGCAAGACACATTGACAAGGTGAAAAAAATGGACTGAATGTTATTTATGTATATAAAACAACAAGTGAAAGGTAAACACTTTAATCCATGATGTAAGTTATTTAAAACATGAATGTTTATGTACTGATAACAAGGTGAGGACTTCCTCCTTAGGGTTTGAGGCCCTCTCAAATTCAAATGTGAATCCATTCTATCTTGAATACGATGTTGAAAGACACGATGACTTCATATATGTAAAGCTACTGAGGTCTTAATAGTCAAGTCCCTTGATCAGTAATGTGCAATATAAGCAGGATGAATATTCAAACTCCACAGAAGCCTCCTGGGTAGGGTCACATAAAGTAAGAAGCAATGATAACCAACTCTTACCAGGCTACAGATCTAATGAAAGCTAGATTCCCAGCCATACTTTTGATCTGTTGGCTACTGAATTAGCACAGTCTATGATGGTTTAAAACTGCTGCTGGGGTTATCCTAAGAACCTATTGGGAAGAAAAAGCAAAATAACAATGCAGATTGCCATGGCCTTATAATTATCAACCCTAATTAAGTAATGTTTATTTACTTCATGATAAAGTCATTGTGGATTAATAGATCCATTCATATTGTGAACCCATCAATTTTTTTCTCAAGTGCTATTTGTGTATAAATGCAACCATCAAATCAGGCTGTTTCCCCACATGTTCAAATCCACTCACCTGGAGAAAAAAAGCTTCAAGGCCAGATTCTAATAAGGACAACATGGACCAGTGATGAAATCTTGTGTCAGGAACACTTTTCTGGATTCAAGCATATATACCTGGAACAAAGTATGTTTGCTATTGTTGTTTAGATGTTCCTTTCTTGAGAATTCCAGAAAGAGTCTCAAGAGCTGTAGAAGTCATCAGTCATATTAAGTGCAGGTCTTGTGTTTCTTTTACTTCCTGAGCACTATTCTTTCCTATATGTAGAAACATTCAAATGTAGACACAGGCAAGGTTTTTCTGAAAAGTTCTCAGACAGCACAGGGAGTACTTGCAAGACTTAACAAATAGGATTTGACAAAATTAGAAACTTCAGCATAGCTAGCACAGCAATTCCCACAGTGAAGAGACAGCCTCCAGAATGGAAAAAAACAACTGCCAACTACGTATCAGAAATTATAGAATGCATTAAGAACTGTGAAAATTAAGAACCCAAATAACAAATCATCCAATCAATAAGAAAGGAAAGCCATTGTTTTCAAAGAAGCACAACTAGTATAAGTATTTGAAAAGGCATTCCATGTTTTCAGCCTCAATGAAATTAAAATTAAAACTGTTTTTTTACAATCCATCTCACTCTAGCCAGAATGGATAGAATCAGGAAAATAAAAAGGAGAAGGTGCTGACAGGGTTGTGGGGAATAGAAATACTTATTCACTCTTGGGATGGATGTAAACTGGTACAACCATTAAAGGAATCGGTGTGAAGGTTCCTGAAAACATTCCAGCCAGAGCTACTACATGTCCCACTTGTACCACTTCTAGGTTTATAGAGTCAAATGACCTTAAAGCAACATATCACAGAGATCCTTTCACCTCTGTGTATCACTTCACTATTCAAAATAGACAGGAAATGGAACCAGTGTAGATGTTCAGCAGCATCTGAATAAGTAAAGAAAATACGTTACACACACACACACACACACACACACACACAATTCTTTTTCAGATGTAAAGAAGAATGAAATGATGGCATTTGGAGGAAAATGGATGCAACTAGAGGTCATTATATCAAATGAAAAAAGTCATACTCAGAAAAACAAATGTTGCAAGCTTTGTCATATGTGCAGTGTGTGTGTGTATGTGTGTGTGTGTGTGTGTGCGCGCACACGTGCATAGAACATGAAGGTGATGAATGCACCATGAAAGGAGATGAGAAGGAGAGAAAACATGTGACAATGAGGCAAATACAATAAGAATGTGATACCAGAGAAACCAGTATCCCTCTTATTATTCTCATTAATTAAAATATAAGAATAGATTTGAAAAGAAGCTCAAAGACAAATTTATTATATTTTAAAAGAAAACTCCAAGGCAGGAAAGCTGTAAATTTTGCAGCTTCCCAGAAGGAGAATGGAGGAGAGAAAGGAAAATAACCATACTTTTAAATTAAACCAGCATGAAAATTATCCATGTGCCAATGTGGTTGGGAGGGAGCATCAGAGAAAAAGTAAGGACACCCAGGGTATTAGCAAAAACATTCTTAGAACACAGAGAGGAAAAACAGAAAATCTGTATGGCTTTTTATGACAATTAGGACTTCCCAGTAACGTCTAGTGGGCTGACTTGTGAAACTTGTGAAATACTAGCTATCATTGCTGTACATTCCCATGGCCCTCTGCAGTACTAAGGGATGGGAATTCTGGAAATGAAAAATACAGTATCTCATTAAAGCGATAATCATTCCTCCCACCTCTTTAGCCTGGTTTAAAGTGGAGCCCATCTTTTTAAAGACAGACGATCCCACCTTCCTGTGGGTCATCCCCTAGTCTAGTCATTGATCTGCTCACCTCAAATGTTAGGTCTCCATGAGGCCAGAGATTTTATTCTTTTGATCAAAAGGAAATAGTTTTCCCTTAATGGACTTTCTACTGCTGTACCACTGCCAGGACTGAAGAAGCAATCCTAACAACACTTAGGAGACAGGCTGAAATTGGAGAAAGGATATAACTCATTTTCACCATGAAATTATAGACATCCAGTTCAAACACTGTTCGCTATAAGGTATTATTAATGTCTATATTGGAGTCTGAGTCCCTACCTTCTTATGTAGTCAGGCAGGCTCATTTAGGAGGACAGAAGAAACTGGAGCTCCCTTTGACAATCCTGGCCAGAGGATCAAGCACATTTCTGGAACAGTGCTTTGGGTTCCTGTCCTGAGTTCCCTGCAGGTTGTGACCTCCTGTTTTCATTAAAAATAGAAGGGGGACTATTTGGTGTAGAGGAAGAAGAAACAAGAATATAACAGAAGTGATAGGAATGGGCAGTGCAGGAAGGGGAAGAATAGGAAAGCATAATGACATATATGTATGGGAATGGCATAAAGAAGCCCAATGCTTTCAATTGTAACAAAACCACCATCACCACCAAAATAAAACAATAAAACCCTATTGATTTATAAAAAGTCCTTTTTATTTGCCAAAGTTGGCAGGGAGTTCACATTTCTTATGGTGTCAGGAGCGATCATTGTTATTTAGAACCTCTTGTTAAAATATATATATATATATATACATATATATATATATATATTTGGTTTTTTGAGGCAGGGTTTCTCTGTATTGTTTTGGAGCCTGTCCTAGCACTTGCTCTGTAGATCAGGCTGGTCTCGAATTCACAGAGATCCACCTGCCTCTGCCTCCTGAGTCCTGAGATTAAAGGCATGAGCCACCAACGCCTGGCTAGAACCTTTTATAAATATTTTTTAAGAATAATCCATCCCCTCCCCAGCTTCCTAATGAATAAAATCTGGCCTCACAGGAATAGCTGATAGCAATCTACAGTTAGGTTACCCTGTAATTAGGCTATTCAGCAACTCCCCTGGTGACTTTTACCCAATTAACCCCTCGGTTCCTACTGCTCAGCCTTGGTGGTGGTCTGTGACTAGCAACACTCCTTGGTAGTGACCAAGAACACTCCTTGGTACATGACCAAGAACCCTCCTTGACCCAATTACCAGGCAACGACCCCTTCCTCATTGTCCTACATTACTCTGCCCCATCCCCTTACCACATTTCCCCTATTTAAGCCTGTACAACATTCTCATTAAATGTAGCTTGATCAGCCATGTTGTCTTACTGTCACCTTCTCTTGTCCCATCATTCCAGGTTTCCGTGGGCTTGCTCCCCATTGTGCCCTGCTGGCAGGGTGTTATGGGACAATTTGTTGAGGTCACATGAAAAAACAGGGTTTGCTTTATGAAAATACATATTTTGATATATATTTGCTTATTTGAAAAATGAAATTTTATTGTCATTAACCATGGGAGACATTATTAGAATAGCTATACATTTAATTGATGAGTATCTACTGGACCAGTATAAGTCGTATTCCTATGATATTTCTAAACAAACTGGTAATGAAATCTTCTGAATAGTGCACTAAGCATATTTTAAACATGTGAAAAAGCCTAAGAAATGCTCGAAAAGCAACTTTTTTGAAGATCATTTTCCATAACAAGACAATATCCTCCAATGACTAAGAACCGGTTTTTATTTTGATCACTGTTCATAGACACTACTGGGCACATTAGGAATAGTCGGGAGATTTTCCATGTGCTGAGTAACAGTCAACAATCTTAGGGCTCATTTCTGTGTGTTCACCTTTTGGAGAAAAGTCAGTTGAAATACCTTCTTTCATTTTAGATTCCATGCATGTGAGAAGAAACTCTCAATGATAGTTAATTGAAATGTCACAAAATCAAAATTTCCTTCTGATGTAAAAGCTTGTTTCATCCAAATTGAGTGATAATAAACCAAACAGCTTTTCTTAATGTCTTCTCTTAGATTAGTTTACTAAGTAGTTTGAAGACACAGCTGGACTCCCATATCCCTACAGCAATCCCCACATAGGGTGAAGGCCGCTCTGTATATTTTATTTCTGCAACTGTCTTTGTTTTGATATGACAAAGCATTTTTCTTCAGAATTAGTCTCAAACTCATAGATTTTTGGTTTGTAGAAAATTGTATTGATTTATTGTTAACAAATACATAGGTGCCTTCTATTGAGAGTTCAGTGCTCATCTAGGCCCAGGAATATAGAGCATTGTTGCTCACCAATCTTCATTTGCTTATTACCTTTCAAGTAAACTTGCATCTTTATCTCACAGACATCCAGGTTGCTATAGTGGAAATTCATGGCTTTGGAGGAGAGGTGGTTGAGGATCTCTTATGGACTCAACACTATTCACTATACTATTTGGGAAAAGATTGTGTAACTGTTAGAATAGTTTGAGTCTAACAACTCTTGCCTCACCTATTCTTCTCTTTAAAAATAAGTATAGTGCCACCCGATTCATGTTTACACAAGGATTAATGGTATGCTAGTCTATGCTGAGGGTTTCTAAGTACTCTGTGTGTTAAGTACTACATTTATTATATAGTTGGAATTAATATGTATAATGATTTTTTCCTGAAACCTACCACAACAGTGGATGTTCAGTAACTAGTTTTTCTTTCGCAAGCCACGGCCAGGTACCTAATGAACTTTTTTCAGGGTTATTTCTTCTCTTTAAATTGAACCTAGTATTTCTTCAAACTGTTCTGTTTATCATTCACATGTCTTAACTTCACATGAAAAAAATCCACAATAGATAAAACAATACTGAAAATATTGCCATACCTTATATCAAGTTGTTCTACAGCAGTATGTAATAAAAACTGCAGAGCATTGTCATAAAACAGACACATTGATCAATGGAATCAAAGATCTAGACATTAATTTATACACATATGGACACTTGATTTTTTTAAAGATGCCAGAAACACATGTTGGATAAAAGAAAGCATTTTCAAAAGATGGTGCCAGTCCAACTACATGCCTGCATGTAGAAGAAGGCAAATAGATCCATATTTATTACTTTGTACAAAATTAAAATCCAAGTGGATCAAAAGTCTCAACATAAAACCAGACACACTGAACCTGATAGAAGAGGAAGTGGGAAATAGCCTTGAATACAGTGGCACAGGAGACAACTTTCTGAACAGAATGCCAATAGCACAGGCACTAAGATCAAAACTAAATGGGACCTCATGAAACTGAAAAGCTTCTGTAAGGCAAAAGACTGTCAGTTGGACAAAGAGGTGGCTTACAAAATGGGAAAAGATTTTTACCAACTCTAATATCCAAGATATATAAGGAACATAAGAAATTAGATACTAAAAGAAACCAAATAACCCAATTTAAAAGTGGGTTACAGATTTAACCCAAGAATTTTCAATAGAGGAATTTCAAATGGCTGAGAAACACTTAAAGAATCAAGGAAAGACAAATCAAAACCACTATGAGATTCTGTCTTAAACCTGCTAGAATGACTAAGATCAATTACACAGGTGTTAGTTAGCTCATGTGGGGAGGATGTGGAGCAAGGAGAACACCCCTTCTTTCTTGGTTGAAGTGCAAACTTGTACAGCCACTATGGAAATCACTATGGTGTTTCCTGCAAAAGCTGGGAATAGATAAACCTCACTACCTAAACTACCACAAGGATAAACTACCCTACCACAAGGACACTTGCTCTACTGTGTTCATTGTGGCTTTAATAGCCAGAAACTGGAAACAACTTAGATGTTCCTCAACTGAAAAATGGGTAAAGAAATTGTAGTACATTTACATAGCAGATTATCCAGTGGTTAAGAAAAATGACACCATGGACTCTACAGGCAAATGGATAATGCCAGGGGGGAAAAGTCACGTGAGTGAGGTGACCCAGATCCAGAAAGACAAATATGGTATGTACTCACTTTTAAGTGGAAATTAGCTGTAAAGTGAATGATAATCATTCTATAATCAACAGACCCAGGGAGGTTAGGTAACAAGAGGGGTCTACAGAGAGGAGGCATTGCTCTCCCTGGGAGGCAGAAATATGAGGATGGACTGGGGGTGTGTGGGGACAGACACCGGAGGGATCAACAGGTGGGGAGGGTGGGAGGAGGAGAGTGTGGGAAGAGATAACAGGAATTGGGGAACATTTGGTGGACAGTGTGGAAACCTAATGCAGTGGAAACTTCCGGGAATCTAGTGAGGATTCTTGTATTAGAGGATACAGAATCTGAACTGGCCATCTTTTATAGCTGGGCAAGGCTTCTGCTGATGGGACTGGGTTACATTTGGTTGAGTTGTTGGCCTAGGAAGTTCTATGGAAATCTCTGAACAACCTGGCTGAAAACTGATAGGAGGGCTGGCTGCACAGCCGAGGACAACTTTCATTCAATACCTTGAACGTAGAGGTTGAGGTGGTGCTGCGCAGAGCATTCACCCCTACATTCTATTCTTTTTGCTGTACTTTGTTGTCATCAGAGAGGCTTCCTCAGGCATCAGGTGTGAGCGGGTGCCGAGACCCACAGCCAGAGTTTGTGCAGAAAGAGTGCTTAAATTTGAGGTTTTCATTGGATTCTTCCCCTCAGAGATGGGGAACCCCATAGGAAAGAGGGAGGAAAGACTGTAGGAGTCAGACGGGATGGAGGACACCATGAGAACACGGCCTACTGATTCAATTAAACAGGGCTCATATGGGCTCACAGAAACTGAAAGGCAAGCATGGGGCCTGTGTGGGTCTGCACCAGGTTCTGTGCAAATATGTTAAGGTTGTTTGCTTGTGCTCTTGTGAGACTCCTAACTGTGGGGGCAGGTGTGTCTGTGACTTTTTTGCCTGCCCTTGGAACTTTATTCCTCCTATTGGGTTGCCTTGTGAAGCCTTGTTATGGAGGCTTTCGCTTTGCTTTGCCTTCTTGTATCTTGTGTGCTGTCTGGCTGTCATTTCTTGGAAATCTGCTCTTTTCTGAGGAGGAAATAGAGGGGGAGTAGATCTGGGTGGAGGGGCGGTAGTGGGGGCAGATAGAAGAACTTGAGGGAAGGGAAACTCTGCTTGGGAGTTTTTTGTATGAGAAAAGAAGCTATTTTCAATTTAGAAAAAAATTTAAAATAAGTAACAAAACAGAAAAAAATCTCAGCCTTGTACTTATGGCAAATGACACAAGCAAAAGTGGGATGTAGAGAGGAGGTTAGGGTAAAAATGAAAAAAAGGCATTATTTAAACTGCAAAGATGTGAGACAACATTAAAAATATTTTATGAAAAATAAGTCAAGTAAAAATATAATGGATGAGTGATGAGAGAAGGCAGCAATAGTTAGGTCTATGGTAATGACAATGGACTGCTAGCTTTCCTTATAAAAAATGAAACTATGGTGATAACCAAACTCTTACCTAAGATTCCACCTATCACTCCTCCCCACCTGCTGATCCCCCTTGTGCCTGTCCCTACACACCCCCAGTCCACCCTCAGAATCTATTTGGCCCTGTATGCTGTAAATATATGTTTCTTTTATTGGCTGATGAATAAAGCTGGTTTGACCAATGGCTAGGCAGAATGTAGCTAGGCAGGAAATCCAAACAGAGTTACAGAGGGAAACGCTGCTGGGGAAACAAGATGTGAGGATAACAAGCCAAGAGCCATTATGGTAAAATGTAGAATATTAGGAACGGGTTAATTTATGTGTAGAGCTATCCAGTAAGAAGCCTGAGCCATTGGCCAATTATAATTCATTTTAAATATTAAGCCGAAGAGTGATTATTTGGAAACCGGTGGGCAGGATGAGAAAAAGCCCCCACTATACTTTCCTATTGCTGCAAGTGACCTTGAGGGCTGCTATGGTATTTGAGGGTAGAAATGAACTGATAGATTTTGAGAGTCATTACCTGTGATTACTGGGGTGGTACTTTTGGTTTTGTGGTGCAAGTGATTTAGAATTACTCATTCTATTATATGCAACCCCTAACTCATGTTTCTGTAAGTAGCCCCAATATTCTCATTTGTTTATCAAAAAATAAAAATAAAAAAGAGAGAAAGGAAGAAAGAATAAAAGGAAAAGAAAGATTTTAAATGAGACATGTATCCAGAGGCTGGAGGCAGAACTTCACTGTTGGAATCCTGTATATTAGTCCCTACTTCTCTCTCCATGTGAGAAATGGGCTTGGAGAGATGGCTCTTGATGCTCTTCCAGAGAACCTAGTATCAGTTCCCAGCACCCACATGTCAGCTCACAACCATCTGTAATCCTAGCTCCAGGGGACCTGATGCCCTCTTCTCATCTCCTTAGGTACCTGGCACACATGTGGTGCATAGATGTGCATGCAGGCAAGAGTCTCATGTACAGATAAGATAATCAAAAATACTCCTTTCTGTTTCTATCCTGTCAGTACATTCCATACAGCGTATAGAAAGCCTATTAGCACTGCAAATGCACCAACTAGATTGGAAGGAAGGAAATCACTTAAGCATTTTACAAGTTATGTAGAGTGACAGTTGTAACTCCTATTTTTGTGTACATGTGATGAGACACTGGTCCAAACATTGTTTTAATATTTATAGTAATCCACGCAAATATTTCTTTACATGTTTTAAAGAGAAAATTATATCACATGAAATGGTTTTCACATATCTGTTATTTACTTAGCATTTGATTCAAATATAATGTCCCATATGTTAAAATGAAGTCTATCAGGGAGTGAATTTCCCTTTCCAATTCAGGAGATGTGAGCAGAAGATTGTTGTAGCATTCTTCAGGTAGTTTTGAGAACTTTCATATCTATGATTGAAGTGTTCATAATATCCTTTGTATGTCATTGTCATCTGTTAGGTTTTCTGTCCTGGGTCTAGAAGTTGACCTTGAATAAAGAAAAAATGCTGTTAAAATGTGACACATAAAATAAAGTGACAATTGAATCTTTATTCCTTCTAGCTGCATGTCAATGTCATCCATTAATCTTATTAATTAAAAACAAGAGATACCTACCACACTTCGGTTAAGATCATATCAAGATTGCATAGTGCCCTTTACATTGCCTAGTCTAAATAAAATGTGAACACGTTTAAGTTGACTTGTTTCCATAGCGATAAAACAGTCTTCCCTTGAGTTGTCAAGGCAATATTCAGTACGCTAGCAAATTGGACAAGCATGGGAGCTATTTGTCAAATAATAGATTTAAGAAAAGCTAGAATAATTCAATAAGAAATGATCTAGCTAAAAATAAAACTAAGCATTACAGAACATGAAACACTTTGGTTTTAATGGTCTGCTAATATTTTTTCTTTGTGAAATAATTTTGGAACTATAATAACTCACAATATAATGTACATATGTATGTATAAATGATTAGTTAACTAATTCCTTAGATAATATTTTATGATTTCTTTGAGAACATTATACAATGTATTTTGACCATTATCACCCTCCCCTAACTTCCTACAGATCTACCCTCCTCATCCTCATCTCTCTACTAACCCAACTTTGAGTTTTATTGTTTCTTTTCCCCAGTGAATCCAATTTGTGTTTTTGAATTTCTCTTGTGTTGCTTACACTGGAGTGTGATTGAATTACCAAGGGTTACACAATTAAATAAAACTGACACTTATCTTCCAGTAACTATCAGATACCAATAGCTCCTCACCCCCCTTGTCCTCTCCACCCCCATGCACCTCCATGCTGGGATTTTGTCTGGCTTGAGCTTGTTCAAACCTTTGGATACTGCCACAATCACTGTGAGTTCATATGTACAACTGTCCTGTGTTGTTCAGAAAACACTGTTTCCTATCTACCTCTGGCTTTTACAGCCTTTCTTCCTCCTCTACTAAGAAGATCCCTGAGCCTTGGAGGTCTGGTAAGTCTGTTTCATTTAGGGTTGAATATTCTTCAATCTCCTATTTTCTGCACATTGACTGGTTGAGGGTATCTGTGATAATTGCCATCTTCTACAAGACTCTTCTCTGATAAGTGTTGAGAGATGCACTTATCTACGGGCATAGCAATAAGTCATTAGGAGTTGTTTTGAGACTATTCTCCTTTAGCAGAATAATTAGTAGTAGGTTCTTCCTAGGGCCTATGATCTATTTAGCCACAGGTTCTTGGACCTGTTAATGGTACCAGGTATGACTTACCATCTCATTGTGTGAATTTTTAACCATAAAGTGGTTTGAGTACTACCAGAACATCCATGGCACCAATGTATCCTGAATTTTGTTTATATCAAAGATGATTTCTCCCCCTCCTATGATATGCAAGATTACTAAAGAAGAACAACCAAAATTTTCCCAGCTTTGGATTTAATTGAAATGGGTTAAAGCTTTTCCAATACATTTGATAAATGGTGAAAATGATTTCCTGTGAAATCAGTCAAATCCTCAATTATGAAAATAAGTTAAGGAAAATAACTCTTTGATAAGTAGAAGAAAGAAAATAACTAAAAAGAAAAAGTACATATTCCTCTCCTTCACAGAAATAAATGTGAATAATGTACTATTACTTTTGTATATTCTTGACACATAGATACCTGTTAGAACTGCCAGGGTAATTGAAACCTAGAAGAATAATACAAAAGCAAACACACACACACACACACACACACTTACTTTTCATTGGGATTATGTAGCTTCTAGAATCTTTATTCTGATGTAGACAAATGGAGTCTATCAGGACAGAAAGAAATCACTACTACATTTTCATTTTTATTCAATAACATGGTTGTAGTTACTTTACAATGGCTTATATGAAGACAACATAATGAGAGTCATATCCTCAAGCAAATGCTGGGAGATGTCTGAACTTTGTGTGACTAGAGAAGGAGCAGAGGAGATCAATTGAGCTTTGAAAACAGGCAGAAAGCACTAATGAATGAAGCCACTTTCTAAGAGAACAGGCAATGGATTGAACATTTACAATGATCAGAATGAAGTTATAGATTATAAATACATCTCCTGGACTATTTTCTTTAAAATATAATGCAACATGTAATAATTTAAACAACTCAAAGGGGCAATTTCTCCTAGTTTTCTTTTTTTTTAGAATTGCATTAATATGACTCACCAGAATATGGAAGTGACATGATCCATTAGTCTGGATATTTATGACTCAAACTGAAGAAGTTCTTCATGTGTATTCAATTGAAATGTAGTGGACTTGTGGTGTTGTTCTAGTCCACCCTGTAATTTGCTCCCTGTTTGCTGAATAACACCAAATACCAACACTCTTACTTCCTTTGGAAAACTTATGTATACTACACAATTCGGTCAGGCCATCACAGTTTTGTATCCTGGGCTACTGCTGCTAAATACTGTTTTACCCATGGCAAAAGCTAGGCCAGTTAGAATTTCCTGGGATGCTATGCTTGGTTACTGGTAGCAAAAAGTTCTTTCATGCCACAGTGGGTTCTAGGAGGGAAGGGTAGCTGACAAAGTCGCCTTCCCTTGTGTAGGGATAAACTGCCATAGGTGAAAATGAGCCAGTGCTTAGTTGTAAGAGACAAAGCTAATGTTAGGGAGGAGAGAGGAAGAGGAAAACCCAGTAGTGTTGTTTGAATCCAGGATGGAGTCTTACTTCTGACCAGATTTTAGTCCATCATCTCATTTCTAGAGATAAGTTCTAACATAAAATTTTCTGTCAACAAATTCTGATATGCCCACAACAAATTTATTAACTCGAGGTACAATTTTGAACAAGAAATCTCCAGAATTTAATTATCTTGTAGAGCTGAGACATTATACATATTGAATAGCATTTCCCCTCTCACTTACCTTTCAACCTGCAGTAGCCCCTATGTTCTGCTCGCCCAGAGTTTGAGGGTTTTATGGACCTCATACAAGTAAAACCAAGCAGCATATTTCCATGTGACTGGCTTGTTTTACTTAGCACAATGCCTTTAATATTGACCCATATTATCTCAATGGAAAGACATCCTGTTTCTTTTTGAAAGGTTGAGTGTTGTCTCATTGGCTGTGTACATCAAATTTTAAGATCTGTTAAACTGATGGGCATTTATGTTGTTTCCGATATTGAGTTTTGTGAGTAACAGTGCAATGAATGTGGATGCAAAAAGACCTCTTCAAGATTCTGTTTCTGTTCCTTAGACACACACCCAGGTGTGGAACTGATTGATCATATACTATTTCTGTCCTTAGTTTTGTGAGGTGCATTTGCATTGTTTTCTTTTAGAGATGAAGCATTTGAGATATCAAACAAAAGTATTCTGGGGTTCTGATTTCTTAATATCATTTAAAAATACGTTTCTATAGAAAAAAAGAAATTGCATTGCTTTCCTAGTTGATAGTGCTTACATTGGATTTCTTCTGCTCCATGAACTCTGTTACAGTAAATAGTATCTCCTTTTTGAATTGCTAATGTCCAATGTATTCTATAGCAACTATATTTACACTTATACAGCAGCATGTAATTCCTTGGAGGACATTTTCTGTAGAAACTTTTGCTCTCTTTTGTATGAAATATTTTGCCTAAATCCATCTTCAATTCTTAAATAAGGTCAAGGAATACTTCAGGCAAATGCTTGGAAATGCATCAGTGTTCTGTCTCCTTTGATTACGCACTTAAAGATATTTGAAATAACTTGGCAAGGTGATAGGCCGTTGTTATTTTTACCAGCAGATTCGCCCTGAGTACAGAAGACAAAGTGATTTCTCCTTGTCAAAATGATTTCTGGCCTTCATAGACAACTGTGATTTCAAGGGGCTTTAAATTGTAGACTGAAGATTCAACCTCTCAAAGATGGAGAGAGAGAATGAGGGGAATGGAAGAAGAGAAAAAAGTGAGGGAACAAGAGAAGTTTTAAGTAATTATTTTGTTCTGTTCTTCCTCTTGTCTCCCACGTGGGAATAAACGCTGCAATGTCGACTATGCCCTTTTTTTAATAGAGCACTGTTTCATTCTTCAATGCCCTCACTTCACCAACACCAAGGTCTTTAGCACTAGATTGAAAATGTCCTTCACATGCATCCACTCACATTTACATACATATTGCCCTAATTTGACCATCATTGTCTTTCATGAATCAGTACAAGTATCTTGACTAGCCTCAGCAGCAATAGCATCTCTAAAGATTCCCTGCTTTCTATTTTTCCTGAATAATTCTTTTTGATTTTTAGTGATATTTGTTTATTTTTGAGGTGGTAATTTAATTACAGTTTCTCCTTTCTCTGTGTTCCTTCTAAATGATCCATAAAATCTTTCCCACTATCCTTTAAATCCATGGTCTCTTTTTTTCATCAATTACTACTGCACATATACATTATATATTCCTACATATGACCACTGAGCCCATATAATGTTATCTGTATGTGTGTTTTTCATGACCAACAATTTGTCACTGAACAGCTGATTGTGTTATTTCCTGGTGAGGACCTCCTCTCCCGATACCAGCTTAACCTCCTTGCCTGTGGTTCTTTGTGTAGGGTTGGGGACTATGGGAATTTCCCCATCTAGTTTTGGCATGGTTTTGGTATCATCCTTGTTCATCTCACATTTGGACCATAGTGTTGGTAAGACTACTGGTATAGCATCTGATGTGCCTAAGAGACACAGTCCCACAACAAACTCCCCAATATTCTTATTCCTACAGTCTTTCCACTCCCCTTCCACAATGTTCCCAGAATCTCTGGTGGAAGAGTGGACTCCACAGCTCTTCTTTATTTTTCAAGTTGAAAATAAAATGTGAATCTGCTCACGCCTACTTTAAACCTAGCACCAATGCCTAGTGCAGGTCACCCAGTTTCTGCCTCTTTTCCCTCTCTTTCGTTTGTGTTACTAGATTTCAATACCAGACCCTTGGGCCCTCTGGGGGAAGCACATTCCCACTAACAAACACTACTGTATTCTCAGACCTTCCTATAGTTTGACTTTCCATCTATTCTCAAGAGGTTAACTTTCAAGAAATATTTTAAATTAATTCCTAAGCATTTCATACATAAGTTTTGTATTTACATTATTTCTACCCCAGACTCTCTCTCCTCCAACATCTTCTATGTCCTTCAACCCCTCTCAACTTCTTTTTAAATATTTCTCTCTTAAATTTTAAGACTCTTTAAATATTAAACTCTTCTTTTAAATAGTGTTCCTCACATGTATATATGCTCCTTAGTCCATTTGTGTTACCGAGTTCATTTAGTGTTGTTCATGTGTTTGCGGTTATAGGTAATTGGCTACGCATCCTTAGTGTTCTTTGTGTGTGCTTCCTTTCTCTCCCTCTGTATTACCCACCCTCTCTCCTACACAGACAAAGCCAACCCTTGTTCCAGTTCCCTCTTCATAGCACCTGCATTCTACTGACACACCCTCTAGAGTGTCTTTTCTCATGGTCCCTTTCAACTTTCCTTGTTTCTGTGGTTACTCCATATTATACTCTCACATCTATAGATTCAGGGCTATGAACCAGAAATGAGACAGAACATGTGGCATTTGTATTTCCAGGTTGGAGTTACATCACCCTGTATAATAGGCTCTACATCCATCCATTTACCTATACATTTCATGATTTCAGTTTTCTTTAGAGATGAACAGTGTTCCATTGTATATATGTACCACATTTGCTTTACCCATTTATTAGCTGCAAGACATTTAGGTTGTTTCCATTTCCTAGGTATTGTGAATGGAGTGACCATGAACATGGTTGTGTGAGTATCTATGAAATAGGATGTGAAGACCTATGGGTGTATGCCAATGAGTGGTGATGTCATTTGAATGAAATGTCTCCAAAGGTTCTGACATCCCAACACTTGGTCCTCAGTGGCACTGTTTGGAGAGGTTTAGATGGTACAACCTTAATGGAGGAGGTACATCCCTGGGGACAGGCCTTAAGATAAAAAACATCGCCTACATCAAGTTTGTTCTCTCTGTTGGCTTCATGCTGATGGCTTAGTATATGAGCTTTCAGCTGAGGGAAAAGATATACTTCAATAGGAAAGGGAAATAGTGTTATGGATGGAAGTGGGGAATGGAATGGGGTATCAAGTGGGGAGGAGAGGGAAGATAGAGGAGTTTTAGGAGAGAACACAAGAAGAGAACTAAAATTAAGGGGCATTTGCAGGAAAGCATGGAAACCTAGTACAGTAGAAACCTACTAAAATATATACATATAGGAAGACAATATAAATGAAATCACAAAATAATTGTGGAGCAGATTCCCAACTGGCCATCTCTTGTCACCCAATGGAGCTCCTAGTACTAGGAATCTAATTAAGTTGTTGGTCAAAGGGGCCCTGAAGGAATCCCAAAACAATCCATCCTGTTGCTCTCCATAAAATGACAACAGCAAATATCCATTGGCAAAAACAACAGGTACGCAATTTTTTTTTAAATATGGAGATGTTAAGCTGGTTGCCTATATAGAGCCTTCACCCCTATTTTCCAGTGTCTTTGTTACAGGAACACACTCTGTATGCTATTAAAAGAGAAACATAAAAATCAAGATAGTCACAATCCCTTTGTCTACAATGATACACTGCCTGCAAAAGAGGCTAGGGCAATGGTGGCACAAAGCTTGTGGAATGACCATGTAATAACTGATTTGACTTAAGGCCCACTCCACAATTTGAAACCCATATCTTACAAATCTTAGGTAAGCAAGAACCTGAGGTTAGATATACCAGGGACTTCAGGTAAAACAAAACAATACTGGTCTAAAAATTGAAAAAGCGTAGTGATAAAATGACTCCTAATGATATTATACTACCTTCATAGATCAGTGACGTGTTCAGCCATCCTCAGGCAGGCTGCCTCCTGAATCAGATGGGAACAAATATAGAGATCTACAGCCAGACATTATTAGAGAGTGACAGACCTTGAAACACTTAGCCCTAAATATAATGTCTTCATCAAATCCCTCCCTTCAGGGTTCAGGGAAGCCTAGTGGAAGAGGAGATGCAGAATATAAGACCCAAAGGGGATGGAGGACACCAAGTAAACAAGGCCCTCTAAATCACCATGAGCAAAGATCATGTGAACTCAGAGAGACTGAAGTTGGATGCACAGGTCCTCCAGAGGTCTGTGCCTGATACTGTGCACTTCTATTATGGCTTCTAGTTTAGTGCTTTTTTTGGGTTCCTGTGTGTGTGAATGAGTGGGTTTCTCATTCTTATGCCTTCTCTTGGTTTCTTTATTTTATATTGGTTTATCTTCTCTGACTTTGATGGGACAGGTTACATTTTATTTTGTTATGTTATAAAAAACAAGTGAATGAATAAATGAATGAATGATGAATAAAAACCTAGCAACTAGTGTAAAAGTTAACAATTGAACTGTCATTTATACTTTCTAGGAGAGGGAAAAATCAGTTTTCTCCAATGGAGTGACACTGGGTAGATTAATCATTCTAGGACAGGCCTAATGTTCAGGCGTAGATGACCAACACATATGGAGTTCACAGGCTTTTTTTTGTGTGTACGTGTGTGCTTTTCTTTGGTTGTAGCTTGGTGATTGTTTTTTCTTTGTTTTATTCATTTTATGCTATATCGAGTTTTTTGTTTTATGAGAAAGAAGTTGAAGTTAGTATGCAGGGAGGTGGATAGGCTCTGGAAGGTTTTGGGGAAGGAGTAGAATATAACCAAAATATATTTAAACTCAAAAATTGTTTCACACAATACAAAACATAATAAAAATACCAAAATATTTCATATCCATTATTGTTTCATATTTTGAGAACTTCCTGGTCAGAACCATAGACCATTTTTAACTGGGTCTTTTGATTTCTTGACTCAGCTTTTTGTATTTGCTAAATAATAATCCTCCAACAAATGTGTAACTGTCAAAGAACCTCTCCAACTCTGTAGGATTTTTTTCACTCAATAAGTTCCTTTGATATGCATAATAATTTTTTAATGTTATGAGGTTTCATGTATCAGTGTTGGCCTTAATTTCTGAATAAATATAGTTCCATTCAGAAAGTCCTTTCTTCCATCTACATCTTGTAGGGTATTGGCTATGAGTTGTTCTAGCAGTTTCTCCATTTCTGGCATCACACTGAGGCCTTTGGTTCATTTAGAGTTGCCTTCTGGGCAGGAGGATAGAGATGGGTATTTTGGCAGTCTTTCCATGTGAATATCAAGGATTTCCCAGAACTATTTGTTGAAAATGTGTTTTCTTCCAAGTGTGTTTTTGACATTTTTACCAAATACCAAATGGCTGTACTCATATTTGTGTCTTTTATTTTTCCATTGATGTACAACTTGTTTTTGTTCCCATACTATGCTGATTTTCTTATTATAACTCTGAATTATTGCTTGGAGTCTCGTATATTAATTCATCCGGCATTTCTTTTATTTCTTTTGTGCTCAAGATTATTTTGTCTATCTGGAGTCTTTCGTGTCTCCTATGAATTTTAAGATTTACCCTTTTCTGTTTATGAGAAGAGTGATATGAAGATTTTGATAGAGGTTGTGTTGTCTCTATAATCTGATTTTGGTAAGATGGTCATTTCACAATATTAAGTCTACCAATCCATGAACATTAGAAGTCTTTTCACTTCCTAATGTCTGCCTTATTCTTTTCAGATATTTAAAAAATTCACCATAGAGGTCTTTTTATATCCTTGGCCATATGCATTCCTACAATTTTTTCAGGAAAACTTTTGTTTAAGGATGGGCTGGTCTATTATGATAGCATTTGGTCATCTGTGCCCTGGTATACTATGAATTAAAATGAATTGGAAGCTATTGAATATATTGTCAATATCTGTATTTTCAGAAGTAAGTAACATCCCAATAATTAATTATTCAAAAATTGAAATTGAATGACATCCATCAAAGAAAAATTAACATGCTGAGGCAAATATTTTTATTTACATTGCACGTCCTTAGAGACATGTTGCTTCCACATTTTAAACTAATTTTTTCTTCATCATTTGTGAGTTGGTCAACAGACTAAATTTATTTAGTAGGGTGGTAATTGTATGGTGTTAATCATTGTTAACTACAGAGTCAAATATAAAAAACAAAATAATAAATGGACAGTGAAATTCTAGAACTTTCAATAAGTTTCTTTTCTTTATTTCCTCTTTTGTTATTAATAAATTTTTTTCTTATCCAAATATGGAAGTGTAAAGAAAGATTGCAAATGTGTGTGTGTATGCGCGTGTGTGTGTGATGTGCATACACAATTGTCGATTTTTCAGAACAAAATTTAATGCTGCCTTAGGAAAACCCCTCATAATTCAAAATGCCAGAAACTAAGGACTTGATTATCTGATCGTAATTGATTACTTGATAATGAAGAGATTAGGTTTAAGTTCTCATAGCATGAACCAAAGAATAGGCTTCTTGCATGCACCTGGCTTTAATTTGCATGATTATTTAATCTGCTAATGCTTCCTCCTATTTTTCCTGTTTTCAGTAGAGTTTATTCAGATGTTTATTAAATTCAAAACTCTTCATTTATTACCAATGTGTCCAATTACAGGCTGCATTATAAACACCTGTCTACTTCCTTTAAACATCCTGTATATATTCTGGAAGTATGATTAAAATGAATGTTGATGTAGACCATTATTTTTATGAGTTCATCTTCCAGAAAGCTGCATTAATGCCTCATCCCATCCAAGTCTTAGCTTTCTGTGGCACAACTGTGATAAAACACTCGTGTCTCTCAGAATAAATCTAAGCTACATACACAGTTAAAAAAAAGAAATATCAATGGAAGTTCACAAAGGAATATAACATTAAAACCCAAGTAAATGAAAAAAGAGTCATAATGGAATACATGTCCCTGCAAACTTTAAAAGTTACATTAGTGTATGTCAGTCAACAGAACAAATAAACTGCAGTAACACAATTAGTAATTAGCAGAAATTCCCAACAAATACCATCATGGGACTGGTCCAGACCCCCTGAATGTGAGTGTCAATGAGGAGGCCTTGGCAATCTATGGGACTTTGGGTAGTAGATCAGTATTTATCCCTGATATGCAACTAGACTTTGGGTGCCCATCCCACAATGTGAAATGCACTCTCACCCTGGACTCTTGGGGGAAGGCCTAGGCCCTGCCCTGGATGAAATGACAGACTATGGACACCACCCATGGAAGGACTCACCCTCCTTGAAGAAAGGAATGGGGATTGGAGGAGGGGGATGTGGGTGTTGGGGGGAAGGCACAGGAGAAGGGAAGGGAGAGGGAGCTGGGATTGACATGTGAAGCAACCTTGTTTCTAATTTAAATTTAAAAATAAAAGAAAAAAGAAAAACCAAAACAAAACAAACAACAAAAAATAGTTTCTGTATATTTGCTTCAAAACATTTTTTCAGTTTTTTCTTTGTCAGCATATATTAGTTGCACCAACAATGGGTTTCATCAAGACATTTTTACATATGTATGTATGTATGTATATTGACTATACATCTTCAGTGATACCCGTCCTTGCTCCATGCTCCCATTGGTTCCTTTCTTCTTCCAAAATAGTAGAACTTCTATTTTCATGATGTTCTTAAAGTAAAATCTGAGTCTGGCTTATTTATTTAATACAGTATCCCCTGTTTCATCCAATTTGTTACAAATGTCATGATTTTATTTTTCTTTATGGCTGAATAATACTCTATGTGTATATATACATTATCTTATCCGTGTTATCATCAGTTGCTGATTACCTAGCACAGTTACATACCTTAGCTAAGTTATGTATATGAGTGTGCATGTATGTTTATCGTTAGTTGATCTTAATTCCCTTTGTTGACTGTGTGATCAGCAGTGGTTTAACTAGACCATATGGCAGCCTTTTATTTAAATTTTCAGGATAACTGTAAGCAGAGCATAAAATATGAAGATTGACATGAACACTGAAAACACAAGTCAGAAAGCACATGACATGACCATACCTATTGCAGTTACAATATATCGTAGAGTTCAAGTTTCCATCTTCAGGAAAACTCTAGGATTAAAGAAGTAGTTTTTAGGCTTTCTCTTAAAGGAAATCTCATGTTGAAAAACTATATAGGAGAAAATTTTCAGAAGCACAGATTTTCAGGTTATTAAAAATCAGGGTGTGTTCAGGGTGGTTTGGTCATAGATAAGACTGGTGGATCCTCTTAAGTTCACCCAGATGGGTAATGTGCCCACGTCATGACCAGGCTTAATGGGCAGCAAACCACAAGCAGTGGTGTGAATCCCCATTCATCACAAGGATCCTGAGCAAATTTGGGGCATGTGGGAGGGGAGAGGGAGTTAGGAGAAAGAGAAGGGGAGAAGAGGAGGGGAGAGGAGGACGTGAGGGCGCAGGAAGACTGAGTTTGGGAAATAATAGAGGAGAACAAGAAAAGAGATACCATAATAGAGGGAGCCATTATAGGTTTAAAGAAAAATCTGACACTAGGAAAATGTCCATAGATCTATAATGATAACCCCAACTAACAATCTAAGCCATAGTGAAGAGGCTACCTTAAATGCCCTTCCCCTATAATGAGACCAATGACTGCCTTATATGCCATCCTGGAGCCTTCATTCAGTAGCTGATGGAAGCAGAAGCAGAGATTCACAGCTAAACACTGAGTCGAACTCCTGGAATCCCGTTCCAGAGAGGGAGGAGTGATGAGCAAAGGTTGTCAAGACTAGGCTGGAGAGACCTACAGAAACTGCTGACCTGAACAAGGGGGAGCTCATGGACCCCAGACTGATATCTGAAACCAACATAGAACTAAATCCAGACTCCCTGAATATAGGTGTCAGTTAGGAGGCCTGGGAAATCTATGGGGCCTCTGGTAGTGGTTCAGAATTTGTCCCTAGTATACACATGGACTTTGGGAGCCCATTCCACATAGAGGGATACTCTCTCAGCCAGGACACATAGGGGAGGGCCTAGGCTCTTCTCCAAATGATATGACAGACTTTGAGGATCCCTCATGGAAGGCCTTATCCTCCCTGGGGAGCAGAAAGTGGATGGGATAGGGGGTCGGAGGAGGGCAGGTTAGGAGGGGAGGGATTGAGAACTGGGATTAGCATGTAAATCAAGCTTGTTTCAAACTTAAATACAAAAAAGACAAATAAAACCCAGAATAATCAAAGAGACAGTACACCTGCAATCCTGATGTCTATAAATAACCTGAGAAGAAGAATGAAGGAGCTTGGGGGAACAGAATGTGTTCTGATTGTTGGTGCCTTCAGAATTTGCTTGTTGGAGTATAACAGTATGATGCTGTTAAATATTGAGGATTATTAGTTTATTAGTTACTTTATAAAGAGACTGTAGGAGATTGCATCATCACTCTGATGTGGAAGGACTCAGAAAATCAATCCCTAATCCCACTTTGTGGCACAGAGGGCACCATCTTTGAAGGAGAAAGCAAGTGACACCATACTCCCAATCTGCTGGTACCTCATCATGAACTCCATGGTCTCTGGAATTGTAAGGAACAATATTCCATTGTTTATCAATTATCCAGTCTAGGATGCCTTCTTGCAGCAACAGATAAACTAAGACATTGGACATACACTTTTTAATAGGCATATTTAATGTAATCATTGATATTTCCTCTCAGGCACATAGCTTAGATACTCACCTGTATTAATTGCAATTTTGTATCTATTATTAAAAACTAAGCGTATCTTGACTAAGACTTATTTAATGTATTGTATTGAACTGTCACCAATTGTTTCTTTTTTTAAGAGTTTATTTATTTTTTAAATTACTTTAATTTTAAATATCTTGCTTCACATGTCAATCCCAGTTCCCTCTCCCTTCCCTCCTCCCACACCCCCCCCCCGATCCTCCCAGCCCCAACTCTTGACACTTCTATGACAAGGTTTAGTCTGTGTCTTAGATGGTGACATGTGCCAATCAAATTAACATTGTCTTCTTTTTGGGCGAGGTTGAAGGAGGAAGTGAGAAGATTGAGGAGCTTCCACTGTGATGATTTTAACGATTGTGTTTTAGTAACACAGTGAAGAGATTATGATTTAATGATATAAAATATACATTTTCCAACACAAATACATTTATTTAGCTTTATCTTAACTACATTGAAAACATTAAACTGTTCTTAGGTATTTTCATATCCTAATAGTATCCTATGATTTTTATATCTTATTTGTTTAATTTGTGAAGTTAAAAATTTAAGAATTGAACCGAGAATTTTATAGTTCCCCACCTCTATTTGTTAAGGACATCCAGAAAGTAACTGACTAAAACATACGCCCTCCCCTCCCACAAACACATATGCACAAACACATACACACATACACAGATACACAGACATATACATGCAGACACATACACACAGACACATGTACACAGGAACATATGCAGACACACACATACACAGACACACATAAACACACACACAAGCACCTCTCTAATTCAATGTAAACTATAAATCCATGAGTCTGCAGCATAGAAAGATGTATAGTATGTTTCCTTTCCAAACTTAAGCTGAGTTAGGGTCAGATACAAGATAATCATACATGGAGATCGAGGGTCCTCAGAAAGGTGGCATCCACAAGAGGAATTTAAAGCCAGCCAGCTTGGGCTATCTGATGAGATTCTCAAAAAAAAGTGAGGTTCATTGTTTTTGCTTGAAATTGTGAAGAATATATGCTGTCACAATAAAACATAAATCATTGATGTAATGTTTTTATATTATTAAGTTAAAAGTGAGCCCAATTGTAAAACTAAAATCATTGTCTCTGTATATTACCCTCTGCCAAGAGTTTTGGAGATGTCAGGGAAAGTTATTTTGATTTTCTCTTATATCTAATTAGACATTTTGAATAAATGGAACCTTAGTCAAATCAAATTAGTATAGGTCATATCTAACTTCACTAATTTGCCGGATAAAATTAAATAGAATAGATTATAATTTACTTAAATTTTAAATTCTTATTTAAGAAAGCATATCTTTTGAGGTTTCAAGGATAATTGTTTTCACCATTTTCCATAAATTATAGTTTTATGAATGAAAAATGATAGCTTACAAAACTGAATATATGTTTTGTTTTATATACTTGCTATATATTGCGTTAGTATCTATATAATTGAGTGGTAAAATTTAAACTTTCTTTTAAAAATTTTATTATAATTTCATACATGCATATAGTTTATTTTGATCAAACCCAATCCTGAGTCCCTCCTCTTCAATTCTCTCCTCTATTTCTCTCTACTACTGTTCCCTTTTAATTTCATATGCATTTTCTAAACCCTAAGTTCACTCAGTATGACTTGCATGTGTATGAGTGTAAGAAAATCTATTACTGTCTATGGTTTGCCTCTTAGGACGGCCATCTGTGAAGAAAACCAACTTGAGATCATCAATTGTCAATAGGTTCTTGACTAAGGGTGAGATTTCAAGGCCATTGATCTATCTGAACCGGGATTTTGGGGAACTTGATTTTGTGTAAGTCTTGTGTATTCAGTTAGAGCTTCTTTGAGTTGATGTGTGTGATAGCCTTTGTCATGTTCATCAAAAACTGTTTCACTGCAGATGTCTACTACCTCTGACTCTTACACTCTTTCGGCCCCCATTTCTATGATGATTCTTGAACATTGCAGGGAATAATATGATATAGAAGTCTAATTTAAAACTGTACACTCCATAGTCTCTTCTTCACTGCACACTCTGGGTGTGGGTCTCTACAGAAGAAATGTCTCTGGCGAGGGTTGAGAGATGTATTAACCTATGGGTATAGAGATAAGAATTTAGGATATGGTTTATCAATATGTCCACTTAGCAGAATAATAGTATGAAATTCTCTTCTAGGGTCTATGATCTATCAAACCACAGGTTTTGGCCAACTTAACAGTACCAAGTATGAACTCCATTTGTGGAGAAGGCTTTAAGTTCAATCAGAAAGTTGTCAGTTATTCCTGGAGAATTTGTGTTACTATTTCACCAGTGGGCATGTCTTACCAAACCAGTCATTATTGTAGTTGATAGGATTCACAACTCTTGATAATGTTTTCACCCAAACATTCCTAGAGTTTCTAGAACTATGAAAACTAACTGATTGAGATAAAGTGATTTCTGCATATCCAATGACTTAAATATATGGTGTTTTCAGCAATAAGTTCTTAATAAAGAGGAAAGCCTATAATGTTTTATGTGTTTTTAGGGTACCACTACCCAACATCTTAAAAAGAGGAGTGAGGTGTGTTTTGATAGTGTATGGTATTATTCCCCTCTTATATGATACTAGCATTTAAGCCATATGTTTGTGTTTGTACATAGTAGATTTCCATATGGATTCTTCAAAGTTCTTTAGTGTTAGTTATCTTTCCCTATATTCCCTCCTCTATCCTGCCACATCTCCATCCATTTACCCTTTCTGTTCCATTATTTTTCTTGCCCCCTTCATACTACCTGTGTTCTGTTCTCCTTGAATTCCACCCTCTGGCCCCTTAATACTTTGTGACATTCATGGGTATTCCAAATTAAACACATATATCTAAATACTCAAAGTTTGCATTCATATGGGAACATGTGAGTTTTGTCTTTCTGGGTCTGGGTTGCCTCATTCAGAAAGGTAATTTCCAGCTCCATCCATTTACCTGTAGCACAAATCATAAAAACCCAGAGACAGATATTGGGGTTCAAACTGAAGATCAGAGAAGGAAAGTAGCCAGTCACCAGAAAGTTCTTACCTTTACCAAGGCTGGAAGGGGGAATCCTGACTTCAACATGGCTGGAGACAAATTGCCTAAATCCTGAATATAGAATGCCCTGCTCCTTTCTTAAATACTTCTCTTGTGATAGGATTAAAGGCATGAACTGTGTTTCTCTTTTAGACTGATTCACTCTCATGTAGCTCTAGTTAGCCTTGAACACACAGAGATCCATGTACCTCTGTCTCCTGAGTCCTGCGATTAAAGGTGTGTGCCGCTACTGCCCCTCTTCTATGGCTGTGGTTAGCTTTAAATTTGGTCTTCAGTGGCTTTATTAGATCATAAACAATGTATCACCACATTTGCTTGTGAATTTCATGACTTCATTATTCTCTGCATCTGAATAACATTCCATTATGTTATGTGCCTCATCTTCATTATTCATTCATGCACTGATGGACATCTAAACTGTTTCCATTTCTGACTGTTATGAATAGAGCAGAAGTATACATGAATGAATATTTCAGTAGTAGGATGAAGGGTCCTTTGAGTTTATGCCCATCAGTGGTATAGCTGGAACCTGTGGTGGGTCTATTTCTAGCTTTTGAAGACCCTCCACACTCATTTTCATAATGGCTAGACCAGTTTTCACTCCTGCCAACAGTGAATAAGTGTCTCCCTTTTGCCAGTCCTTGCCCACTTGTTGTTATTTGTTTCATTCATTATGACCTGAGTATAGCGATATTTAAATTTCTCAAATGTATCAAAATTATTTGAACTCTAGATCATGTTCAGACACTGTTTTCTGCCATATATTTTAACAATCTTATTTAAGGACATGATGAAAAAGGACAATGGTCTCAGGATGTATAATAATTTTAATCATCTCTTAATTAAAGTCTGCTTTCACTTTGCTTTTCTAGTCTTTTGAGTATTATGCTGCTAATTGCTAGTTGGATGGCTGTCAGTCAGTTTCATCTCATTGTGGCTTTATAACAAGCACGGGTGATCTCTCACCAAGTGAATTAAATAACTGAAAAACTGTAGTCTTTGCTGTTCTCTCCAGAATATGGAGTAATATGACTTGAATGTTTTTGTACTTTCCCCAAAATTTAAGTGTTTAAAGTTAATTGCCAATGCAACAGTGTTAGGAGGTAGTTAATTCAGGAGCTCTTGACTCTCACAAGTGGGATTAGGTACCCTTAATAAGAGGGCTTGATGAAGGGCAGGAGAGATGCCTCAACACTTACAAGCACTGACTGCTCTTCCAGAGGACCCAGGTTCAATTTCCAGCACCCATATGACAGCTCACAACTGTCTGTAACTCTAAGATGTGACACCCTCACACTGACAGTCATGTAGGCAGACACCAGTTCACACAAAATAAAAATAAATATAAAATTTTTTAAAAAGAGGGCTTTGTGAAGGAAATTTACCCCTGTTTGGTCTTTATCTCTTTTGTCATATGTTGACTCAATGTTACCCCCTTTAATACGTGGGAGGGAAGGGAGGGAGAAAAAACAAAACATATATTGTTTAAAAATGCATTATAAAGCCCAATATAGTGTATGATGATTAAGAATATTTTAAATAAAATATCTAGCCATTTGCAATAAAACCTTTTACATATATCGACTTCCTCTTCTTGCAATGAAGAGAAATACATGGGTATTTTAACCCTTTCTTAACCATTATGTTTGGGATTTATCATTTTGCAAAGTAGGATGTTGTGATCTGCACATTAATATTGACAATCAAGATAGGAATGAGATAAATGAACATGTGTTTAACAGTGGTGATGAGTACAAGGTGACATCAAGAATATTCTGTTATGTAGACCATGGACTTAACTGACTTGAGGGATTCCATCTTTAAGTCTATTGAACTGACATAGTTTGCTCATTACACTAATTCTAAAGTCTTTGGATTTAATATTGTTTGATTTCTTGTGTTTTGAACTTATCTGGGGCATGTTTCTCCTTTATTACTTCCTTCCTTTTGGAATGAGAATGGGTATACTTCACTTATTCTGCCACTGTACTTTGAAAGCATGGAACTTGTGTGATTTCACAGGTTCACAGTTTGAGGGGAATTTGCCTCAGGAAGAGTTGAACCTTGATTCTCACTTATATCTGAGTACCTGCTTCAATGAAGCATTGTGTTTCAAAATTCTCAGATGATGTTACAACAAGAAAAGACCTTAGAAGCTAATGAGATGGAACAAATGCACTCTTCGTGTAAGAACATGCTTTTAGGGAGTCTGGCAGAATGCTTTCTTTTAGTGCATTTTCCTCTGTAATAATCCATGTTGAAACTCAATCCTCACTGTGATACTCTTGGGAAGTGTGGCCTTTGTAAAGTGATTGAATCAGGATGACTTCATTTTCATAAATGAGATTAGATGCCCCGACTTAAAGGCATACTAAAAGGAGTGCATCCCACTTTTGGACATTCCTTTCTTCCATCACACTTTTCTTCCCTGCAGGGGAGGCAGCATCTAGGTATTGTGTTGAAGCAGGAAGCAGCCTCCATGAACTTAATGAAGCCATCTTGTTCTTAGACCTCCTGGCTTCCAGAACTGTAGAGGTCAGATTTGTCTTACTTGTATCTTATTTTGATATTTATGTATGTGTTTGGTATTTTGACTGAGTGATATTGAGTAGTCTATGGCATAGAGTCTGAATATATGCAGCACCACTATCTTGTCATGAATCCTTGGGAAGAACTGTCTGAGAGCAGACAGACAGAAACCCCACCTTGTTAAATGAATCAACGTATTTTTATATAAAGGAACTGAGAACAGACAACAGTAATGCAAGCTGACTAGCTACCTAGAACAGATGAGATCCATTTTCAATGAAATAACTTGTCTTAGTAAATAAAGATGGGATCAAGGAAGACATTCTATGTTAACCTTTATTAACATGTGCATTTGTTTACATGTGTACTAATGCACATGTGAGACATACATGCAAACACATATATATGCATACATACCACACATGCATTTAAAAAATGAAAAGTCACATATGATGTTCTGGAAGTTCTATTGTCTCATTCAAGTCCAGGATGATAGTTTAAATCTCTAATAGTTCTCCATGTAGACCAGAGAGCATGTTAACTGTGTCAAGTGCATCCTATCAGTCACTTGTTTGTGTGGAACAATGTACCTGAATGTAGTGCATAATTCAGTCCTCATTCACCATACACATCCTTTTAGGAAACGCTGAGGATGGGAATTTCCTGACCTTCAGAGTTTCAGAAAGAAAGTGTGATTTAAAATTCCCCAGAATAACAATGTTTACTCAGCAGTATTTTTTTTCTTCATAAACTCCCCAAGCTGTGTCCTCTGGGATATACTGATATTTTGAGGTTAAAGGGGGTCACCATAATTTCTCTACTGATTTACAATTACTTAATTTTAAGAATAAAATAAAGTCTCTTTATGTTCTTGCATGACA
Source organism: Mesocricetus auratus (assembly GCF_017639785.1). NCBI lineage: Eukaryota > Metazoa > Chordata > Mammalia > Rodentia > Cricetidae > Mesocricetus > Mesocricetus auratus. Next base: position 5,189,496 of record NW_024429199.1, read on the forward strand.
GTGACAAAAGCCATAACACCTTTGGAAAATCAGTGATTATTCCTCTTCTCCCTTCTGTTGAAAGGGTTAGGGAAGGCACTTAAGACTTACAAAATAAGATGTAGATTAAGAGTCTTGATGCTGGGCTGACCTTTGTAGTGTGTCTCCAGAGACACGGGCCTTATTCTGCATTCAAACAAGTTATTATAGAACCACAATTATAGACAATTAATAAAGAAAACAAATTATTTTGTTTCAATTATTATTTTGAATTTAAATGATCTGAATTTTTGATTTTAGATTCATAGATTATTTTCAACATTTATATGGTACAATCTGCTGTAGATTTTTCTTTCACAATTTGTTAACATGATAAATTCATAAAATTTGTTCATCAAGAAAATTGCAAAGTATGTGTGTAGTCATATTTAATTTTGATACAGAGCTTTTAAAAATCCTTTCTACTCGGGCCGGGTATTGGTGGCACACACCTTTAGTCCCAGCACTAGGGAGCCAGAGGCAGACGGATCTCTGTGAGTTCGAGACCAGCCTGGTCTACAAGAGCTAGTACCAAGACAGCCTCCAAAGCCACAGAGAAACCCTGTCTCAAAAAAAAAAAATCCTTTCTACTCAACTTCATTTGATATTATCCTTCTTTGCCACACAGTTGTTGCAAGAATCATAACAATGTTTTAATTTTGTTTACATAAAGAAAACCCCACAGTATTTGAAGATGTTCCCCCAGTATGTCTTGGTAATCTTTCTCATTACTGATCAAGGATTTGAGGTGCAGTGTGATCCCTGCCTTCACACTTACACTTTCATGATGTGAGTACAGCACTGTTATGGAGGGAATGATAGATGGAGGAGAGAAGCAATGATCTTCAGTGAATTTCACACAGTGGAAAGACGAAAACACGGAGAAGAGCATTCTCTGAAGATCTGTTAGTGTTTTCACCTTGTCACAAATTCCTTCGTAAAGTTTCTGACATCCAGTGGTTTAGTACAGGCTTTGCTTATACCTGCCATCATCCTATGATCCTAGGGAAGAGAAGCAAGGCTAAATATTTAATGAGAAAGACTAAAATTAGTATCTATTCGCACATAAAAGCAAAAATGATAGAATTTCTTCTCTTTCAAAATCTTCCCCAAGTGATTCTTTTACATTTTTATGCAAAAAAAGATCTGCAGAATTCATATTCAGGCAATTATATTCTTTTCAAATCAGCATTTTGGACTGAGGTGATGACTGAATAAATTGATATGAGGTAACCTTAGATGTTTGAAAATAAAGGGATCTGTCTAGAGAATGATGACTGATCTCCAGTACTTGGAATGTATGCCATCCTGATCATCGGACTCCCAGAAAGGCATGAACTTGGTGCACTACGACAAGAATGACCATAGTGGAAGCACATTAATATATATTAGCATTCTAGTGTATATTAATAAGCACATTAATGTTTTGCATATATTAACATATTAATATATCAATGTATATATTAATTTGTTAATTTTTATTATTTTAAGTGTATGAGTGTTTTGTCTGCATGTGTGCTTGTACACAATGTGCATGCCTGCTATCTGCAGAAGTCAGCAGATGACACTGGAGTCTGTGAAATTAGAGTTGCAGATGCTTGTGAACCACCATGTGTGCTAGGAATGAAACTGGTCTTCTGAAAGAGCAGCCAGAGTTCTTAACTGAGAACTGTCTCTCCATTTCATCTTGATCAGTTTTTACTGATCCAATCAGAAATGCTTTAAGCTCTCAAGAGCCAGAGGAAACACAAATATGAAAAATAGATTTTTCTTCTATAATAAGTTAGAATATTTTCATTCTATAAAGTCTTTATAGTTTGAAGATTATTATGAAAATTCACACAAATTTACTATGAAGCAAAATTCTCTCATTTGAGTTAAAATAGACTGAGTACAGATAACTTGGTGTAGGATTGTCTCTTTATGCTGCCAAGTATAATTACAGATACTGAAAATAATGCAAGAAATGATCAAAGGAGGGGCCTAGAAAATAGTAAGAAGGGCTTGTTAGAGACAGGAAGGTTGGAGGAAGAGCATCTTATAAACTCTTGTTTTACCAATCCATGGATGGGTATTTCCCAACAGTTTGCAACATAGAAACAGAAAACAGTTAGGTTGATCTACTTCTGAAGATCCCACCACGGGCAGCAGAACCAGCCAGGGGAATTCATCAAGGGTTCCACTGATGAAAAAAGAATAATGAGAGACAGTCTTCTTCCCCAGGATCCAGAGGATCCCCACACCCCAATTGAGAGATACAGGGCAGTCAGGCAGTGATGGCAAGAAGGTAGCATCTTGACCCTTTGTCTTCATTGGTCAGTGAGACACTTAGAGGTATCAAACAGGAAGAAGGATCCTGACACAAGTGAGTCAAACTGTAATTGTAGTAATTTTATATCCTTTTGTGATAAAGTATTCAAGTTACAGTGCTTCTAATGCTTTTTACCATCTGTGGACTCTGAAAGTTGTGTGTGCACATATGTGTGCATATCACATGTGTGTGTACTTTTGGTCTCAAAACCCTAGTTCTACAAGGTAATAAAAATCACAGATAAAATCCTAGCATGAAGAAAAAGAAATGGGTAAATGCTCCATCTGCAGTCAAGTAGCTATTTACAGTCAACAGCTTCTAGGAAAATCAGTTTTCTTCAAAGGATTGTCACTGTGTATATCAACGGTAGGCCATGGCAGACCTCATGTTTAGGAGTAGTTGTCCAACACAGAACATGGTCAACACTCTCTCTCTCTCTCTCTCTCTCTCTCTCTCTCTCTCTCTCTCTCTCTCTCTCTCTCTCTCTCTCTCCTTCTCTCTCTTTATTCTCTGTGTGTTTTAATAGAGACAGTGATCATGAAGTTGGGTGGGTAGGGGTGGGAAGGCAGAGGATCTGGAATAAGTTGGGAAAGGAGAAAAGTTATAAAATAACTTAAAATGTAAAAGATATAAAATTGCAAATAAAAATAAGGTTACTTGTTTATAAGAACTAAGTTTCTGAGAAAAATCTGACATGGTGTCAGTTTCCATTAATGAATTTTACTAGGCAGAGTAAGTGGTGGGTGTTTGATTGTGTTGGTCAAACAACATCTGGATATTTAAATGATTTGTTTAAACAGTATCATTTAAAGGGACACATAAATCATCCAATTCTCGAGAGACTCAGCAGGGTAATTTGAGGAATATGCCATCTGAGAAACATTTTAAAGTATCAAGGGACTTTACACTCGGTGGGAAAACTCAATAAATGTTTTCCATTTGAGTTCATGTCACATAAGTAGGGTGAATAATTAGAAATTGTAGAGAGATGGATTTTATTTCCAGGTCAAAGCTTAAAATATATCACTTGGATCTTTTAGAGAAATAGAGTAGACTTTCTAGGAGCATAAAAATCTCAGTTCAATGGGTTGAAAAATTGTATAATGATATGTATAAATTCATCAAATAGAATACTACTAAATACAGTAACATCAAAAACATGCTGAGAGATGCAGTCCAGATATAAGACAGAATTTGTCCTGTACTATATTGATGTTACACTTTTTTTAGGCAAAAATTCTGTGTGTTCAAGGGGAAGGTATCATCAGAGAGTGTGTACAAGATAACGGAGGGAGGAAATTGGAGTAAAGGAAGACTGTAGGTCAGAGCTTCTTTCTAAAAGGATTCTGAGAAATATGTAGTAGCTGGAGAAGAAAAGGGATTAAAATATGTTTAATCTCATTGTCAAAAATGATATGAAATTTACATATTGTGAAATGCACAGCTCTTAAATGTCCATAGTTTGATGCATACACTCCTGGGTTCTACACTCACTAAAATTCCTGTCACTCAAGGACAGCCCCTTTATGTTCTCACCAACTGCTTATCTCATCACACCCACCTTCTTACTTTTTATCAAGTAACCATTTTTATGTCTGCCACATAGATGTAAAACCAGCAGCACATTCATAGTTTAACACTCAGACTTCTGTCTAGATACACACTGGAAGCACTGAATCTATCATCTGTAAAGGGTATTTTTGTAAGTCAGTGATTTCCTAACTTTCAGCTCAGTTCTAAATCACCCAAGGCAGCATCTCTCCCTGGCTTCAAGCTAAAATGTGTCAAATAGATTTCTTGTATTCTTGTACTGAACCTGCTCCCTTTCACTTTCCCCAGCCCAACAACATTGTCATGTTTTGTCATTTTGCTTCACTATCTATCACTGATGTTCTTGTGTGGACTTTGTAAGTGCACAGTGGAGATGGAAAAATAGTTCCATTGTATCCTGGGGTACCATTCTCTTTGAATAGACTGGTTTGAGTAGAGCACATATAAAGCAGAAAAAAAGGAAACACATTCAGCCAGCCAAACTCACTCTATTAAATCAAGTAATAGATGGGGATGATATATTTTGGAAGCAGTTGGTTTTTGTGTCACAAACCAGTTGAATTCACATATACACATATGCATGTGTAGTATATATATGTGTGAGAGTATATGGATAGGAAGTATGAAGGAGTACTCTTCCTTGACAACAGTGACTTTAACTAATGGACACCAGGGAACACAAACACAGGCATATACAAGTGTCCAATTTTATAGGTAGGATCATAGACTCTTCAATGTTTAAACTTGGTTTAACTTTATAAACTCTATGAAATCTGGAGTTAATAATAGATAAATGAATAAGGGAAGTTGGAAAACTTTATTTTGATATGTGGGATATGATACCTAACTGATCAAGTTAGATGCTAGGATTTATAAGGGTTCTAGGATTTGGTTCAGGCCATCATGTCTACCAAATACTTTATTCATACATTCATTCACACATATTTATTTAACACCAGGAAAAAGCTGAATAGCATGCAGCACTGGTAATACATAAATTGAAAGAAACCATTCCTCTAGGTAATATTAATGGGGAATGGACATTTTAAAATACTACTGCTTAGAGTCAGGCATTTTTATAAATGTTCTGTTTTTCTTCCTAGAATAGACAATATTTCTGTCTATTCTAAAGAGAGAATTACTAAAACACTAAGAAAGCTTATCGCACTAGGCAAGGCACATTTAGATATAAGAATTATGAACTAAAAAAAAGAGTACTTCAACAATAACGAATCCATAACACAAAGAAGGAACTGGAATGGACATAGGGAGGATTTATACGGATGGTGGCTGAGCAAGTAAAAATCATATGTGAGAATGTGTTTAGTGAGGTTTGCATCAAATTTGTACAGAAAACAAAGGAGAAGAAAGGGAACAAGGCAACTTTTTTCATTTTTTAAATTTAAATTAGAAACAAGCTTGTTTTACATGTCAATCCCAGTTCCCTCTCCCTCCCCTCCTCCCCTGCCCCCTACCAACCTCCTATCCCATCCACTTTCTGCTCTCCAGGGAGGGGGAGGCCTTCCATGGGAGGTCTTCAAAATATGTCATATCATTTGGAGCAGGGCCTATGCCCTCCCTCATGTTTCCTGGCTGAGAGAGTATCCCTCTATGTGGAATGGGCTCCTAAAGTTCATTCATATGCTAGGGATAAATACTGATCCACTGCCAGAAACCCTATAGATTTCCTAGGCATCCTAATTGACACCCACATTCAGGCGGTCTGGATCAGTCCCATGCTTATTTCCCACCTATCAGTCTGAGGTCCATGAGCTCCCCCTTGTTCAGGTCAGCTGTTTCTGTGGCTTCTCCAGCCTGGTCTCAGCTTCTTTCCTCATCACTCCTCCCTCTCTGCAACTGGATTCCAGGAGTTTGACTCAGTGTTTAGCTGAGGGTGTCTGCTTCTGCTTCCATCAGCTACTGGAAGAAGGCTCTAGGATCGTATATAAAGTAGTCAGCAATCTCATTTTGGGGAAAGGGCATTTAAGGTAGCCTCTCCACTATTGCTTAGGTTGTTAGTTGGGGTCATCCTTGCAGATCTCTGGACATTTTCCTAGTGCCAGATTTCTCTTTAAACCTATAATGGCTCCCTCTATTATGGTATCTCTTTCCTTTCTCTCCTCTATTCTTCTCTCAATTCAACCTTCCTTCTCCCTCATGTCCTCCTCTCCCCTCCTCTTCTCCCTTTCTCTTCCTCTTAAATCCCCCTCCCCTCCCCCCATGCTGCCAATTTGCTCAGCAGATCTTGTCCCTTTCCCCTTTTCTGGGGGACCATGTATGTCTCTCTCCTTCTTTCTTAGCTTCTCTGGCAGTGTGGATTGTAGATTGGTAATCCTTGGCTCTAGGTCTAAAATCATATATTAGTGAGTTCATGCCATGTTTGTCTTTTTGTGACTTGGTTACCTCACTCAAAATGGTTTCTTCTAGTTCCATCCATTTGACAAAGAAACTTTTTAATGTTGAAATTTCTTCACAATGGTAATGTTGAATAGTCATAAGGTAATAAGACTGCTTTTATGCTACTAAAGATGCAGAGCTATAAGCCAGAGACCCTCTGTTTACCTGTACTCTCTGACGCTCCAGGTTAATGGTCTTCAGAGGAACTCTGTTTGTTTTGGCTATTAACAATCCAAATCATAATAAGATAAAGCAAACAAAGTCAGAAACCAACAAATATAGGATGGGATTTTGTTGTTTTTGTAACTATTTTCAGTAGACTAAACACTTGGAAATAGTAGCTATCTAACCTGTCACTTTAACCTTGACTATTTTCTGTTCTCACTAAAACATAGCACAATGGCTCCAGTAATGAATGGGAGAAAACTTTTAGGTAACTGAGCTCTGCATGTCTCTGATCACACAGAATTTACGGTCTACCTAGTAACTGAAACAATTGGCAAATAGCCAAAGCATGATGCACACAACAAAGGCTCAACTTGTGTGGTGGTGTCTTACTTGTACAAATGAAGCCTGCTTGAGGGTCAGAGAACGGAGCATTGCCACTAGCTAACCAGAGAGGTCTGGAGGTCTATACAGATGGACAGAGTTAGCTGGATGGAAACAGGATATAGGCAGGGAGAAACAGGAACACCCCCCCCCCCCCCCGTCTGCTGAGAAGCTAAGGAGGTGTGGCTATGGCTTGCTTCTTAGTCTCTCTGAGCATTTTCCTCTAGATCTGACTCCTGGTTTTTACTACTTAGACCAATTAAGAACTCCTTTTACAAACTTGGATGGATTAGGGTTAACTATGGGGTTGAGTGTTCCAATTTGAAAGATGCCATATGCAAACAGCACAAAGCAAGGGCAATTTAACACAAATCAGTGCCTAAATCGTATCAGTTCAGAACGCTTGGTGTTTATAGATTTGGATGGCAGAGGCTGACGTGCTCACACACAGCAATGATCAGGAACACTGGTCTCAGAGATTGCTTTAATAACTTCAGAGCGACATCAGGCTGTCTAGAGTTCATCCTGCCCCCACCCCCCCCCAAAAAATAAGAAGTCACAAAAGCAAGAAGCAAGTAGGTGGTACAACATAAAGACTCTTCCACTGAAGGAATTAGTGAGAAACGTTAGCAACGGGTGTTGGGCTTATGTGATCCCTGAATTTAGGAGTATATGAGGTTAGCTTTTTCAGTTAGACTTATACATCATTCTGTACAGTTTTGTTTACTTTAGTAACACTTTATTAGTTATTTTTCTCTCTCCTGTAACACAATGTCCTAGAAAAGCAGGTTGAAAGAGAAAAGGATCATTTTGCTTCATGGTTTTGGGGTCCAGGACTGTGGTAGGGAAGGTGTGGTAGTGAGAGTGGCCTAAGCTGTGCTGAACAGGAACTTGGAGCAACTGCTCACAGGTGTCTGCAGTAAGGAAGCAGAAAGCGATGAACGCAGTTGCTCAGCCATCTGGTCCCCCCACCCCTATTTTTATTCAGTCCAAGTGTCTAGCCCGTAGGACTTGGGCTACTCATAGCCCGTGCCAGCCACAATCAGGGTGAGTCTTGCTTGGAAACACCGTCACAAATATTTTAAATCCTGGGAAGCTAACAACAGAGATTAACCCTCACAAGTTCCCTTTCTGATGGGGAATGTTCTTCTGTGTATATGTTTGTCTTGTACGTATAAATAAAGCACTGTTGGACAATAGTGAAGCAAGATAGGTGGGACTTGGATTCGAGGAGGTTTCTTGGAAATGTAGTCAAGTGTAAAGAGTCGCCATGTGATCCCGGGAGGAGAGAATGCAAGTCTGGTGTTCTCGGTAATAAGACCTTATAAAAACATATATTAGTAACTATGGGTTATTAATTAAGTCAGAGCTAGCCATTAAGCAACCATAGCAAACAGCTAACAGCTTCATAATTAATACAGCATCCTGCATGTTCATTTGGGACTGCTGCAGCTCTGGGACCAGGCTGGCAGGGAGAATACACGTTATACCTTTCTATCAGTGAAACCTATAAATATGGTATTTTTGTGACTGCAGTGGGTGTCTTTCTCTGTGGAGCATCTGACACTGCTACCATAAGTGTATATTGATCAGAATCACAAGTCAAGTAAAATGGGTAAGCCAAAAGGGTCAATTTGAGGACAAAGGGATGGGGGAATGGCTTCCAAATAACTTACTCAAATTTCAAATTGGCTTTCATTGCTCAAGACATTGAAAGTCAATTTGTTGGTGATAGACAATGGAGAAGATAATGATTCAGAAAACTGATGTGACCAAATGAAATTCGTGAGCACTGTTGTCTCTAAATGAATTGCATTCATGCTGGGAGCTACAGTAAAGCTGAAATCCATTCTCACTAGAAAATGTGCTGTGGGACCAGGCTTTACAGAACTCCACGGTGCTAAGCAACTGCACAGAATCCCGAGAGCTCTCCCGGTGAGCTCAATCAAGTCAAACACCTGTTAGCTTTCAGAAATAAATCCCAGGCCAAAAGAGTCCCTCCACGAGGTGGGGTGTGATTTTACAGAGGGGAATGTGTTTTGCTTCATCTCCTCACAAAACAGTGATCTCCTCTAAAAACTCAAGCTTCAAATAAGAATTTGATGGACATTCTTGCTGTAAAATACAGATTTCAGACACTTCTCTCAAAGAAGACTTTTAAATATGTACAAAATAAATTCTTTAATCAGTGAGAACTCACTTTTGGGGTTTAAATTTAATTTTGAAAGAAAATTTTAATTAAAATAAAAATTATGAATGAAAACGACATTTATTTAATTAAAATATAATCATATCATTTTCCTACTTTCTCTCTCTCCTACCCCTCCCATGTGTGCCCTCAGACCCCAACATGGCCTCTTCTTTGTAACCATTGCTTTTATGTATGCATATAGGTAAATAAACATGAATACAAACTGCTGCGTCTATTTGGTGGTTTCTGCACATATGTTTCTAGGGCTGAACACTTGGTATAGGAGCTCATGCTTGAGGTGGACAAATTCTCCCTCTCAGCAGTTGTTAATCACTTACAGCTTTCATCTAAGAGTGGGGAGCTATAAGATATCTCCCATCTAAGTTAGGATGTCAACTTGAGTTGGAATTGCAAGGAAGCTACAACCATGAATTTCCAAATCATAGATTCCTAAATGGAAACTCACTTTAAAGCTTTTTAATCCTCTGTTTGATGAGTGTTCTGAAAGTGTAACTCCTTGAGACAGAAATTGTTCAGTTTAATATATTGGGATGAAGTCTTCTTGTAACTAAAGGTCTGCTAGCACCAAGGTGACGACTGAATTTTTGGTAAGCAAAACTATCACTAGGGATTGGCTGGAAGACCTGAGTCACACTGGGGAAGAACAGAAGTGGTTGATGCAGCACAGACTCCATGATGAACTTGCATGTCTCTGCATGTCTGCACCAAAAGTGTTTAAGGCTACACCAAAACAAAACAATTGTGTAAGGAGCCGAGGGGAAGGCTCATGTTAGTAATGTACTTGGTGTGCAAGCCTGAGTCCTGGAGCTATGGCCTCCAGTGTGCACCTGTAACCCTAGTTAGAGAGGTAGACACAGACTTCCTGGGCAGCCTGTTTGTCTGAAACAGAGAGCTCCAGGTTCCATGATGGACCTATGCCCAATAGAAGAGTAGAAAACTGATTGAGGAAGATCCCTGACCTCTCCCTCACATGCATGCACACATGTACTTTTCCCAGTCCTGGTTGAACACATGCACATATCAGTCTGGGGTCCATGAGCTCCCTCTTGTTCAGGTCAGCAGTTTCTGTGGGTCTCTCCAGCCTAGTCTTGACCCCTTTGCTCATCACTCCTCCCTCTCTGCAACTGTATTCCAGGAGTACAGCTCAGTGTTTAGCTGTGAGTCTCTGCCTCTGCTTCCATCAGCTACTGTGTGAAGGCTCTAGGATGGCATTTAAGGTAGTCATCAATCTCATTATAGAGGAAGGGCATTTAAGATAGCTTCTCCCAGACTGACATTTGGGGAACCAGCATAGGTCTGAACCAGGACTCCTGATCATGGGTGTCAATTGGGAGACCAGAGCAGTCTATGGGACCTCTGACAGTGCAACCAGTATTTATCCCTAGTGCATGAATGGGCTTTGGGAGCCCATTCCCTATGGAGGGATACTCTGTCAGCCTAGACACATGGGGAGGGCCTAGGCCCTATCCCAAATGATGTGACAGCCTTTGATGATACCCTTTGGGAGGTCTTACCCTCCCTGAGGAGTGGATAGGGTGTGGCATGGGGGTTTGTGGAAAGCATGGGAGGACAGGAGGGAGAGGGAACTACCATCTGGGATCGGTATGTAAAATAAGATTGTTTTTAATTTAAATAAGAAAACTGGATTAAAAACAAAAAGCAGCCTCACTTTCTGTCAAATGGCGCCTCCAACAATCTATCTGGGGCAGTCAGGGCACCATAAAACCAGCAGTTTCTGCTGCAGTCATTGGTTTGCAGTCTTCTCATTCCCGGGTCTTTTCACCTCCTTGTTCTCCTTCCAGGCCATTTCTGCTACTGTTTACTCGTCCACGGTTCTTTAGTCATATGCGCAGTCTCCTATGTCAGTGTGAATAAAACATCATTTCCACAGAAGCCTTTTTTTGTCACTCTTCCCAAAGTAGTCCATTTTCATGCCTTTACCCCGATTTATTGCTTTGCAATGCCTGTCTTCTCTAAAGCGATAGTACCTGTGCTATTCTCAGCACCTGTCTTCCCCAGGAGAACACAGGTCCATGAGTCCATGCACCTTTCCTGTTCGTTTTCCTCTGTTATTGCCAGCTTAAAGCTGTGTCACACCTAAACTCCCTGAATGCATGGAATCTTCCTTCCTAAACTGATTTGCACACTTTTAAAAACTGCACATGCTGACATTGCTTAGGGCTCAGAGGTCTCTGAAGACAGACAAAATGGTAGAGTGGTTTAAGTTGTCAATTCTCTGATGTACCTATGTTAAATTTCATACCTACTATCTGGTGGCTCCCACATCACTTAATAGTTTTTCTTCATTTTTTTTCTCACTGGAAATATTTACTTTCCTTAACAGGTAATTCATGACAAATGACACTATTCCTAACTATATTATTGCTGCTGAATATTTTATATAATGTTTCTTCGTTTTGATTCTAATCTTGAATGCTGCTCTCAGTCTCCTGGTTACATCATGCCTTGAAATCGGTGCAGCTCTCTTCTACCCAGGCTCTTCAAGTGACAAGATTTTTGTCACTAACCAAACTACTAACCTTCAGTTTGGGAAATGAAATTTAATGCTGCCTCATTAAACACTGAGATTAATCTATTAAAGACTGATAAATAATATTTCTGCATCCATGGTAAAAAAACATGAGAAATTAACCAGTTCTAATAATGTCCTACAGGTTGCAAGCATCTAAGCTGTGACTCAAATCTGGCCTTGCAAATTCATCTTAATTACATTGTCTTTGCACCTTATCTTCTTTGCTATACTATTCTATGTCTTTAATATCAACACTTTAATGACTACAATTACCTTTTAAGCCTATGAGAAACTTTCTGAGCACAATGAGCCACATAAAACAATGTTGCTCTTCAAAAGAAAGAAGAGTCAGGGATTTTCAAAAGCATGCTTCTGTAAAATAAATAGTATTGCAAAAGGAGCAAGGTTTAAACAGGTCAGGTACTTAACCAATATTATGCCAATTTATGTGATTATTTGGATACTATTGATACACAATTCTGGGTCCTGCATCTGCAGGAAACGGGCCTTTAAACATGGATTGTTTCATTTTTAATTGTGTGTGTGTTTGTGCACGCACGCGCACGTGTGAGTGCTCATACGTGCAATGCTTCCAGTGGTATCCAGAAGATGGAACAAGACACACCAAAACTGGAGTTACAGGGCTATGTGAGCTGCTTGATATAGGTGCTGAGAACAAAACTTGGTTCTTTTGCTAGAACTATATGCAATCTTAACTGCTGAGTCATTTATTTCTCCAGCTTGGTACTAGTTTATGTGCAATAATCATTACTTTTGAATTGTATATTAAAAAGGAAATGATTATAAATGCACATTTTAACTTTTTCTTTTAAAAGCTTTTAGAGTGTATTTAACTTCCTCAAGGTTTTTCTCTTATGCAAACAAGTTAGAAGTTCTCAAAATTGTAATACTATCACTATAAAAAATGAGATACAGTAGCTACATTCTGAAGTTGAATACTTCCATATGAACTACCACACTTACTGAAATTTTATGAAAAAAATTATCTGAGGACCTAAGAAGAAGAAAATGTCTACTCATGCATTTCTCACAAGTTCAGAGAGATGGATCTCATTTTCCATTGTGAGAATTTCTTGAGTTATTTAAGCTACATCTTAAAACAATTACCTCCAGGTAAACTACTGCGTGCCTAGACTGAATTTCTAGTAGCTCTCATTTTCAAACTGCAGCTGTATTTTTATGGAGAGTGTAGACTTTGCTGGGAGAATAAAATTGTTATCAAAAATGGCATTAAAAAGAATTAGAGTTATCATTGATAAAAGAGTGAACAAACAGAAATAAATCTATGGGACTCCTAACAGAGGGAGCAGCAGCCTGTCTCTGTGTTACCTGCTTTTAGGACCCTTTTCTTCTAATGGGTTGCCATGACCACCCTTAACAGAAGAGGAAATGCCTAGTCTTACTGTAGCTTGGTAAGCCATGGCTCGCTGATATACATGGGAGCCCTACACTTTTAAAAATGAAAGGAGTAGTGGATTGGGAGGAAGGAGAGGAGAGGATGGCTGAGGGGCTGGAAAAAGAGGAAGGAGGACAAAATGATAACAAAGGGAAATAAATAAAAATTGAATCCCTAACTTCAGATCCTTCTCTTCCAATTTAACCCTTTAAATGTCATAATTTCCCTGTAAATATCATCTTGGCTGAATTTTACAGATCTTCATATTTGAAGGGTTTATTTTTGTTTGACTCAAAATAAATACAAACCCTTATGACTTCAAATGGATAAGTATATTTTTAAATTTCCTAATGTTCATATATTTTTTCTTTTTATTTAAATTAGAACAAGTTTGTTTGACAAGTCAAACCCAGTTGCCTCTTCCTCTACCTCCATCCCATTCCCTTTCTGCTGCCCAGGGAGGGTGAGACCTTCCATGGGGGAATCTTCAAAGCCTGTCACATCATTTGGAGCAGGGCCTAGGTCCTCCCCCATGTGTCTAGGCTGAGAGAGTATCCCTCTGTGTGGAATGGGCTCCCAAAGTCCATTCATATGCTAGAGATAAATACTGATCCACTGCCAGAGACCCTACAGATTTTCTAGGCTTCCTAACTGACACCCACATTCAGGGGGTCTAGATCAGTCCTATGCTGGTCTTCTAGCTACCAGTCTGGGATTCATGAGCTCCCTCTTGTTCAGGTCAGCTGTTTCTGTGGGTTTCTCCAATCTGGTCTTGACCCCTTTGCTCATCACTCTTCCCTCTCTGCAACTGGGTTCCAGGAATTCAGCTCAATGTTTAGCTGTGGGTGTCTGTCTGGTTCTGCTTCCATCAGGTACTGGATGAAGGCTCTGGCATGGCATATAAGGTAATCATCAATCTCACTATTGTGGAAGGGCATTTAAGGTAGCCTCTCCACTATTGCTTGGATTGTTAGTTGGGGTCATCCTTGCGATGGCTCCCTCTATTGTGGTATCTCTTTTCTTGCTCTTCTCTATTCTTCTAAGAGAGAATGCAAATATTTCCCTAAGACAATTAAAAGTAAAATGTCCTCTTTTCATTACAATTCATGAACATATTTATTATCCTTTTACTGATAAAATGCATCCTGAAGCTGTTTTTCCCGTGGACATATGCTAGAAGCAAAGGAAATATGATGAATTTGCTTTGTAAAGAGTGTATTAGGGACAGTTGTTAGCCACGATGCCTGGTTAATGAATTACTTCTAAACTATGAAACATTTAACAGTAGAAGTTAAACTATATAGAGATAGCTAAAATACAAACTAAAGCAGAAAAAAACTTCTAATTTAAATTTTAAAGTGACATTTGGGTTCAAGTTCACTTTTCTCCATTTTGAGATTTAGAACATTAAATTATTGCCAATGAAATAAAGAGTAAAACTAATAGATCACAGGAGATTCCCAAAACTTTGTCAGCCTACTTGAATTGGTCATGAGATAACAAAGTCAGTAAGTAACAGAACAAGCCAGTATGGTGACTTTCATAGTAAATTGCTCTAGATGATTACAGAGAGGGATCATTCTGCTCTTTGGAGTTATGATAGCCTGTTCATGAGCAGCACAATGAGTCTGCCTCCATAGCCTAATCTCCCAAATGAGATTCATACAGGACCATCTGTAAAGACTCCAGGATCCAGTTGTTCCTGTGAGAAACACTACGCAAACCTCATGGTTCTAGGATGGGGATTCATCTTTCATAATCTTCTTAGAACATTCTCCAGAAATGTGGAGAGTTTTCTTTCCATCTGCTTATGTAAAAACAAACGTCTTAACTAGCATACTGACTTTGTTAAAACATACAATTTTACCTAGAGTGCTTATCAAATACTTATTTATGTATTTCTTCCACTGACAGTTCCTCTCTATTTAATTATTATCAGCATTTTAAATAGACTCATTCTCTGGTAGAGAGAATGCCAAGCAAGAGGAAAGTTCTTCAATAATAATCCTTCAGGGTTAAATATGGTGACTCTTAGCACACAGAACACCTGTCATAAGTCCATTTTTCTATGAGTACAGATGTAGAGTTCCCAACGCAGTAAAACAACAGGAACAGATGTTTCCAGGGAGCTTGCTAATAGCATTTCTTCTTAAAACCATTTCAGTTTTTATATATTTTCTGTTAAATGGCTAAAGGACAATGACTGTAAATGTACTGGAAAGTTCTTTGTATTCTCTAATTTGAGTTATAGCATAATAATTTAATTTGGGGTTTTCCATGTGCAAAATAAAATTTAAATATAATAAACAGACCTAAAGAATTCTCAAACATCTGACAAGAGTATGTTCAAAATCAATGAAAAGAATTAAAGAAGAAAAATTACATCTTAAAAATAAAACGGAGGTAGTACAATATGGTTGAAGATTAACAAAAAATACAGCATACACTAAGGCTGAAGATTAATTTATCTACCAGCACATTCTATTAATTGCCTACCAAGGTGTTTTCATATCATTCAAAGAGTCATCACTAAGTTTTTCTAATATATATTGGGATTGTTGCATATTTATGTTCGAGTTGCAAAGACTGCTTTAAAACAGGCTCTATGCAGAATCTGGAAACGCAATCAACAGAGAGCATGAGTGTGCTTGAACATACATATCATTAGTTCATTTAGCTACAGGATGCATTCAGTGCAAACATCTGTTCCCCAGTTGCACTGTGCAATGGTATTTTTGTTAGTGCTCTTGTTACTTTTCCCATTGTAAAGTTTGCTATTAACCATGATAAGTATATAATTTTACCTTATACTTTTCTCTTTTCACATATGTTACTGACATAAGATATATTGCTTATTTCTATTTCAATTTGGCACCACTTGCTATTGGCTTTGGTGAAGAATTAAATTCAAATTTTGAATGTTTCCCATGTGGATTATGAAATCCACAACAGAACCTAAAGAAAACACCCAGCTGAGTTGTATACACTATAGAGTTCATGAAACAGTAGATAAATGTAATGTGCTGGCTCCAAAACATGGATATTCCTTTTATCTCAAACATGAAATAGAATAAATCATTTAAAATAATATTAACATGTCCTGAAATGTAGGCATGAATTATGATTTGGTTGGAGTTCAAGCAGATGATTTTAATAGCAGTGATAAGAAAGTCCACATGGTATATATATCTACACTCTCAGAATTTTCAGCCTGAAATGAATTGTGAATATACTCAGGGATCTTTACAAAATGTTAGTTGTTGCCAGCTTGTTATAAACTCTTAAAGCTTAAACAACACAGTCCACTAGTTTTTAGGTGTGGTCTTTTGTATATGAGAACAGTTAACAGATCTTTATTCTTTGCCAGATCACCCCACCTGCCTTGCATGTCTTGTCATCTGATGATTATGTGTGTAGAGGAGACCATGTTGGCTTCAGTGAGAACATTTTCCACAAGTTCATATATTTGAATATTTGGTCCTCTGTTACTGGAACTACATAGGAAGGATTTAGAGGTGTGACCTTGTTGGAGAAAGTGTGTTACTGGAAAACTTGGTAGTCTCAAAAGACTTATACTTTTCCCAGTGTGCTCTCAGTCTCTGCCTCCTATTTGCAGATCAATATGCGATCTATAAGCTATTCTTTTGCTCTGTCACCATGGACTCTAAGTCTCTGAAACTGTAAGCTGAGTTAAACACGTTCTTTTGGAAGTTGCCTTAGTCATAGCATTGTAACACAGCAATAGGAAAGGAAGCATAACAGAGATCATTGCTTTGTTGATTTGGCAGTCTCTGGCTTTATTTTACCTTATTTGGAACTTTGTTCTGACAATTTCTACAGGTTCGTTGAATGCTCGTGCATGTGCTGAGGAGATAGTGGACGGGAGCTCAGTGGATACCAGCTCAAGCACTGCATGTGAGCTTCATGGTGAGTGTTGTCAATTGATCCTGAATATTAGTCAAATTGTTTTGATATGTGCTCTATATCTAGAGAACCAAGAATGAACTTGAGCTAGCTAGAAAAGAATATTTTAAAGAGAGACAAGAGGGCATATAGGAAAAGACTACATTAAGAGAAGCATGGCCCAGTGTATGTGTTGAAAGATAGCATTCGTGGTCCTAGTGTAGAACACAATGAGTTGGTGACAGTGATGTTTCATGGCAAATGCAACAACATATGCTATGTCTGTATTGTCAGTGGAATGCTATGAATGTGACTAATAGTGTTAAGTATCAGGAAAGGCATTGAACAAAGTGGCAATAGATTTAAAATGCTAACTGACTGCATGTTAGGAAGTGGGTTGAGTTGAGGAATGCATAAATTGGGAGCATCTTGAGAAAACATTGTTTACTGTTAATAGTATAAGAAATACTAAAATTTGAAATACGATCTTGCTGAATGCATATCATTTCAAACCAAGATGAAGCTTAAAAAACAATCCTAAATCCATATATCAAATTTGGGGACTATTTTGTTCCAATTACTACCTTCACTTACTCTCCTATAAATATTTCAATTCTCAATCTCTTCCACTAAGACTGCAGTTTTTCTGGGTATCATCTTATCTCACTGTTTTCTGTGCTTCTGTCACATGCTGAAGTCTCAGTGACACAGAGAGGATATGAAAAGGTTCTGGAGGCAGCTAATGGTGTGGTTTTGTTGTTGTTTTGTTTTATTTGCATCCTATTTTCCAATGGCGTCACAAACCATACTGTTACTTAACTTTTTCTTAAGTCTTGTGATGTGCAAAAGGGATTATCACAGGTGATGTTCCAGAATCTCCCCAAAGCATGTGATACTTTCCTTCCAACATTTTAAATATGAATTAGAAAAGCAAACAGATTTGCATGTCTACATTACACATTATTTACAGGCAAAGTTTTGTATTTTCTTTGTTACATCATTGACCCATTATAATTTTATTTAGGGGGATAGAAGTATTTCTTTAACACCAGCAACTTCACTAACCATAGCCCCATTTCAAACTATGTGTCTATCGAACTAGAAATTTATATTACAAACCATCTACTAAGCACAAAACACCAATTCACCAATTCAAAACTAGCTGAAAGGAAATGTCTCATTAAAAGTAAGGTTTTTCTTTCTTTTTTTTTGATCAGTGCTTTTCTGTAAGCTACACTGGATTCATTGTCAATGATTTGTCAAGCAGGATCCATTCCCTTTGGTAACTCAATTGCAAACACAGGTTCTTTTTTGCTAGTCATAACTATTAATATCAGCTTTCAGACCACACATTACCTATCACATTAAATTTTATCTATCCCCTTTGTGTAATACAAAATAAGATTATAATTAATATAAGAAAAACTATAAACAATATGTATGATAAATATATACAATATATAGGTAATAAATACATCAACAATGTTTAGTACATTTGCATTTGACAAATTCAGAGAAAATACTCCATCATCTATCCTATCTTGGTGCATCCAAAAGGTTGTACCTAATTCACTTTCTATTCTAATTTGCATTATCAAATTATCTTTTAATGTTTCTCAACTTTTGCAACATTCAGTTTCCAGCCACACTGAGGACAGTATTGCCCTTTTAGTCTGAGACAGAGGCTTTGCTTCTCTGATTCAGCTTTAACCCCAATAACTGTCTCTGGGTTTTTATTGTTCGTGCATTTAAGGCAGACTGTATCAGCGGTGGGTATAAAGCTCATCTGCTACTCCTGGGGCATCAGGAGTCCTCTGCTGGTCCACTGATGCACACAGCAGATGACAGGTCAGTGGGGCCATCACCATCACAGTGTTATATGTCCTCTTTATGAGGCCCTGGTCAAGGTACGTTTTCTCTCTTTGTTGGGTTTGATAAGTTCTTGGGCCTGATATTCCAGACATGTTTTTGATGTGGTAACCTGGACATATGATCTTAATTTACTTCAGGAATTTCATAGGCAGAATAATTTTCACTTTTAGGAATGAATGAGTTTTTAGTCTGTGTCTTATGTTTGATGCTTGATAGGTAGCTGGTTTATATGCTCAACAAGGGGCAAGACCATTCTGCCTATACTCATATTCAAAATGGAGCTCAATGCTGTTGTAAATGGTCACCCAGGGCTTGGAACAGACTGAGGAAGCATTGTTTTGTGCAATGTGAAGGAACTAGATCAGAGCACATCCTGATTTGGCAAGAACGTGGAGTCAGACAGTTTTCCTATTTATTACTTCCTTATCCCAACTGAGACTCAGCATCATACACTTACTGTCAATTTCAAAATATAAATTGTTTGCAGAGTTCATACTTTCTCAACATTTGAAACTTTTTCTAGGGCCAAAAGTTGGTTTGAAGTCCATTTTTGATGTTGGCCACTACCATAGTCCTTACAGCATAATAAATAAAGGACTCCACCAATCAAAATGTTGGCAATTCATGACACAGTTACCATTAGCCAAGAAATATGATCAATTAATGTCAGGATTTCTAGCATTATTAAATATTGTAATAATTTTATACTGAAATTAGTTCTTATTTTATGTTAGCTTTTAATGGGAAGTGGAAATTTGGATATTAAAAGTGCATAGTTTAATGAAATGTAAGCTCCTTCTGGAATTAAAAATCTCTTTTTGGTATTTATTTTCATGAAGTGTGAATATGAAAAGTTCTTCCAAGAAGATGGAGAAAATTGTGTAAATACTTCAAAACTTCAATAGTGGATTTATAAAGAGAGTTCTCTCTATATACATTGATTGCACCTGAATACATATGTATGACATCATTTAGTTAATACAGTTTCCTGAAGCCATTCCAGGAGTTGTTAAATGTAGAGATCCTCCTTACTTTTTCTAAGATCACCCTTTAATAGATGACACGGATATACTCCATACTCCCGGGTTCCAATCCCTGAGCTGTGACCCATTGGGGGTCAAAGGACCTCTAACTGCCAGGTTCCACCCACAGGATACTCTAAGTGCCCTAAATGCTGGACCCTGTCTTCACCCTACATAGTAATAAGCCCTATCTCTGGACATGAAATTCCACCAATCTCCACCTTGGAAAGCTCCACTTTGAAAAGTTCACCCCCTTCTCAAGAAACTCTATCTAAGCCCTATTTCTTGTTCAGTTTGCTGCCGTTTCTTGCCCAAGCAAAGGTGATCACACTCCTATTTTTTCCCTTCCAATAAATCTCTCGTGTGAGGTTTGTTGTGTGGTGTGACTTTGTGTTATTCCTTGGCTCCTGGCTGTCAGGATCTCAGAAAATATTTTATATACTCTGTTATTCTTGCACTGTTGCTTTGATACTGTTCATATAATAACCATAGAAGAGAAAGTGGGGTGAGAAGTTTTAGGACTTCACCTACCACTTACTGGCTGAATTTAGAAAGTCATTTTAGTTGTAGAATACACTATCTTCACTGCTAGCTTCTGGAAACACCAAAAACTTAAGTATTATAATAACGCACAGGCAAGGAGGCCTGCAGCCACAGATATCAGGAGAACGAGACTGGGTGTCAGTGTCTAAGGAAGCAGCACAACATCCCAAGTATACACACGGACTTTGGACTCCCATAGAACAATGTGAGGTGCACTCTCACCCTGAACTCTTGGGGAAGGGTCTAGGCCCTGCCCTATATGAAATGACAGACTATGGACACCCCCATGGAGGGCCTCACCCTCCCTGGGGGAATGAGGGGATAACGGGGGGGGGTTGGGGGGAGGGCACGGGAGGAGGGGAGGGAATGGGAGAGGGACCTGGAACTGACTTGTGAAGCAACCTCGTTTCTTATCTAAATTTTAACTGGAAAATAAAATAAAATAAAACAGTACTAAAACAAAAAAAATAAGTAAGCTTAAGGACTCAGTCCAGCAGCCATGTTTTAGCAAGTCATGAATTTCTTGATTAAGAACCTATGCAGCATCCAAAGGACATTTTCTTCTGCCCCACTGGCCATGTCTGGGCTCACTACATGTAACTAGGTAGAGGAAAGGTGGTCTAAAGGTCGCATAACATCTTAATAAACAAGGCTGGTGATGAGCACATGAGCTCATGTGCTTGCATGCGTGCTTACCCGTGTGTGTGTGTGTATGTGTGTGTGTGTGTGTGTGTGTGTTTGTGCATCATGTGTGAGAGAACAGGTATATGTATCTTTGGGCATTTGTGTGTGTGTGTGTGTGTGTTTGTGCATCATGTGTGAGAGAACAGGTATATGTGTCTTTGTGTGTGTGTGTGTGTGTGCATGTGTATGTGTGTGTGTATGCACCAGGTGTGAGGGAACAGGTATATGTATCTTTGGACTTGTGTTCGTGTGTGTGTGTGACTGAAAGACTGGGTTTTGTTGAACAACTTAATGTGACCCCAGAGCCCCGTCCACTGCTGTGGCACCATCAGAATAGTTTCCCTTCTTTCTTTCTGCTTCGGAAATTTAAGAAGAGATGTTTTATCCAGCATCGAGGAGTCTGCTGTTGCTGTGGCTTTCCTTCAGTGCATTGCTGTAAGTGTACTGCAGTGCTTGAAGCAACCACATGCCAACCCAGACTTCAGGGACCTGCCAAGCCCCTAGGTCTGGACAAAAATTCCAGTGCTCATGCCCATTACTTTAAATTGGAGCTTCTGCAAAGCTGATAGAATCCTGCAGGCCGTATGGAAAACTCATGAGTAGGTTGCTGTTGAGTACTTCTCACATCTGGTTTGGTTATGAGGAAAAGTCAAATTGGAGCTAAACAGGAAAAAGCTGATAACCCATTTTGCAAAAAAGATGGAGATAAATGCAAAGAAAAAAAGAAAAGTTCACAGCAACTTGATTTTTCCAGAATCTGCTAGTCTCAATTGATTAGAAATGAACAAACAAAACAGCCATCAAACAACGTCATTGTCAAGAAAACTTATTAGCATACTGATGTCCAGCTTCTCACACTTCAGGAAAAACAGACCTGTTTTTGAAAGTCAGTTGAAAAGAATTATAACATAATACAGTTTCTAAAGGAAAAATATGAAAAAATGGGAGATAATACAAAGTAACTTTTCACAAGTTGCTTTTGTTGATATAGATGAGAAGGCCTGAGGTTATATAGAATGCTTGCCTTTCATGCAGGGGGTCTTGGGTTTAATACCCAGTATGTCAAAACAAAAAGGAAAACCAAAGGAATGTGACTAACTGTGCAGTTATGACATGAGTTTTGAAGGCAACAAAATAATCACTTTAAAATGGCAAGAACAATAGAGTAACTGGAGATCAGGAAGATAGAACCATGTACAGGCTCACTGCACACCTGTGGGACTAAGTACAGGCTCACTGTACAGCTGTGGATTTAAGTACAGACTCACTGCACAGCTGTGGGAAAAGTATTAATTGTGTAGACATCACTAGACTCAGGCTTCACATCACATGATTATCTAATAGTGTGAATGTTTCTATATCAAATAACATTTCATCAGGGAGAAGAAAGAAGAGCTGCTAGGAGAAATACACATGATGAGTGGAAACTGTAATTCACTTATCTCAGTAATAGTTCAAGTGAACAAGAAATTAACAAAGAAATGGAAGATTTAAGAAGAATAATGGTTTTTGAAGTTCAGTCTAATTGGCATGCATTTTACTCAGTGTTCTGAAAAATGAGAAGACAATTTTTCCCTAGAACATGTGAAACTTCAACAAAGTGTGGCATTTATTAGTTTGACTTATTTTGCAAAGCAATATATTGAATGTGCGTGTATTTGCTTTTCAATTCATAATGCAAAATGTAAAAGTTAAAAATAAAATTATAGGGCTAGTACAATGGCTCAGAGTGTAAAGATAATTGCCACGGAAAGCTAAGAATATGAGTTAGGTCCTTTGGTCTCACCTAGGAATGAGAGAAATAACTCCCTACAGTTTTCCTCTGACTTCTACAACTACAAACACCCAAACATGCACAACAACACTAATAAAAATCTTAAAACCTACAAGCAAGCAGCAGGATCAGGCATTGTGGTGCTAATACCAACCCTACCCATGATGCCATGCTAGACAGCTGCATCAGGATTTGGCATAGTGGGATTACAAGAATAAATAACAGATGATCAGGTATGGGCACAATTGGATTAAGTCACTTTAACACTAATGGTCAATACTAAATAAAGGACCTGTTCATGTTTCTGCTTACAAAGAAATCAGCCAACTGCACGCCGAGAATACCCCCAATTATCAATTATTTCCAAAAACAGCAAGTAAAATTCTAACACAAAGCTCAGTTTGTGACTTGTACACAGCAGAGACATGTCAGATATGGTTCCTCACTTATATCTGTTGTCCACAGGGAAAACTGTTGGTGGCCTTGTCAGAGGAACACCAGATAGCAATTGAAGTTCATGGGGGTTGGCCCACCAGGAAGCAAAGGACTGATAGATGAATCTCTGGTAGGCAAGGTTCCCAGGACTTCGGCTCCAGAATGTTGCTTGCTACTGCTGGGTCTTTACATGTTTGCTGTTGCCGTTTTTCTCTGGCATCTGGCATGGTGTGAACGGGCATGGGGGAGTCCCCACTGCCTTCAATATGGTGTGATTATCACATGGAAATAAATATCCAATTCTACTGGGCAATTTTGCCTGTAGATTAATATGAAGATGATTTCCTCTTAAGCTGTACTGTTTAACTGAGCAATGATTTTATACACTAATAGCATTTAAATAGAATTTTGATTATTGAGGTTTTTAATAAATATATTAAGAGATTATGATAGAGGTTAGTTTAATGGGAAAATTAATATAGTTAGAAGCAAGGTATAGTGTTGCCCCCACCCTTGATAAAGCAGGGGCTTCAGAGGATGGAAAATAAGAACAAGGACGTGTCATGCAGCTGGGACTCATGAGTTTCTCTTGAGGAGCCATATAGACTAGGGCTTAGGTTAAGAGTTGTGTCCCAGAAGCTAAGCTAGCTCAAGCTCTTTAATATTAATGTTGAGAAATGTGCTCATGGGTTTTGGTGAGCATAATCGCTAACACAAAGCTTTAAGTATGACTTAAGTTTAGGTTAAGATGCTTTTGTTAATAGCTTTGACTTGAAAAACCTAGGGAAACAGTCTAAAGTTTAGAAAGGCATACAGTTGAGTGAGGGACTCATTAAAATCAGGGAACAGTAACAAAACAGCCCAATTATTATTGGCTGATGTGCCTTTCTTATTAGGGTGGGTTGGTGGTCGAACATGATGATGAATTCCTTGTAGCCATTTCTGTCCTCAGCTTCCTCATATTAAAAAAAAACTGTCGATGAATGGTTATGCACCCTGAGGATTTAAAGTAGATATGACTTAATGCTTGCTTTTCACATATAAAACTTTAGATTTATGATTCTTTGGCTACCTTTTCAGATAAATAACACAGTGAATTTTGTAACTATAAAATGTAGCCTGCCAGCAAAAGAACTGGCTGAGAAAAATACCTTGCTTACATTCTCTATAACAAGTTGCTTGGACACAAAACATATGTGGGTTCTTGGGACAACTTGTTTTCACCTGTAATAATAAAATGTTTAATCATGTAAGAGATATGGAAAACATGCAGTTTTTTACTTGTATTCATTGTAATAATTCACTTGAAATACAGAATACAATTACATTGTACTTTTTATACTGCTTGAAAGATTTTGCTAGGGTGTATGAGGTGTAAGGAAAAAATAAAGTTAGCTAAAAGGAAGACATCAAGAGAGACAGGGGTATATATCTGGATAAAAGAAATAATAAAGATATGAGAGAGATGATGATAGAAAGACCCTCAAGGTGTGTGCATACATGCGTGCGTGCGTGTGTGCATGCATATATGTGTGTGTTTTCCCTTTTTTGCCAGACCCAGAGAGTTATGTTTAGTTCCTCTAGCTGTCCCCAGAGAATTAAGTTTTTACTCCCTCAGACAGAAAAGTCAACTTGAGAGATTAGTTCCCTGTATACAGCTCTGGAGCCTGAAGGCTCCAGCACAGCAGATGCTTCCTAATTATCCATTACATCTACAGAGTCTTGAGGGAATATAGCAGGCTTTCTATGATCATTGAATGACTATAAAACCATAATATCAATATAATAAATGCATATTAGACAGACATATCAATTATATAATGGAACTTAACAAAATTGAAGGGATCCCTTTAATAAATTCTAAGGATTCTAACTGATATAATGCCTGGGGTAGGGTTTCTGTTGCTGGGAAAAGACACCATGACCGTGGCAACTCTTACAAAGAAAACTTTTAATTGGAGTGGCTCACTTACAGTTTGAAGTTTCAGAGGTTCAGTCCATTAGCATGACAGTGGGGGGCAGGACAGCAAGCAGGCAGATATGGTGCTGGAGCTGAGAGTGCTACATTTTGCACACAACAGGAAGTGACTGTCACACTGAAGTTAGCTTGAGCAAAGGAAACCTCAAAACCCACTCTCACAGTGACACACTTCCTCCAACAAGGCCACACCTCCTAACAGTTCCACTCCCTTTGGGGGTCATTTTCTTTCAAACCACCACATATAACCTTGTTTCATTGGAAAGCAGCTTGTTATTAATTCTGACTAGCCAATGGGGAATAAATTGCATTCCTGAACCATTTTGTTAAATAGCTATTTTTGCTCATTTTATTGCATCACTTGTGACTGATATGACTCAACTGAATAGTTTTTGTCCCTGGATTATTAGCAGCTCACTGTCATTCATATTTTAAAGACATATATTTATTGGTACATATCATGTGCCACCACACAACCGTGAATGAGGGAGGTCTTTGCTATTCTGGTGCTTATGTTCATATGTTCATGTGGGTAGAAACAGATAGTAAATGACAATATATGAGAACATGTCACCAAGCAGGAGTGCTAAGGCAAAATGAGGTGTTATCTTAAAGAGATGCTAAGGGACTGCAGGTAATCAAAGCGGTTTCTCAGAAGAGGTGACATTGGAGTGGATATTTGCATTGGTTACTTTTCTCCTACACTCAAGGAAAGCAACTTGGAAAAGGAAAGGTTTATTTTTGCCACCGTTTCAGAAGGGATGTAGTCCATCATGGCTGAGATGTTATGACATCAGAAGCTTAGGACTGCTGGTCATATGGCCTCCATATACAGGAATGAAGTGTGATGAATGCTGGGGCTCAGCTGATTTCCTTCATTTTTATTCATTTGACCTCAGGGTTGGTGTGCTGGCTACTGTTATATCAGCTTGGCATAAGTCAGAATTATCTGAAAGGAGGGAACCTCAACTGAGAAAATACCTTCATAAGAACAGGGTGTAAGGAATTTTCTTAATTAGCGATTGATGGGGGAGGGCCCAGTCCATTGTGAATGGTTCCATCCCCTGTCCTGGGTTCTACAAGAAAGCAGCAAGAAAGCAGACTGAACAAGCCATGGGGAGCAAACCAGTAAGCAACATCCTCTATGGTCTCTGCATCAGCTCCTGCCTCCGAGTTCTTGCCCTGCTTGAATTTCTGTACTGACTTCCTTCGATGATAGACTTTAATGTGGAAGTGTAAGCCAAACAAACCCTTTCTTCCTCAACTCACTGTTTGGTCATGGTGTTTGAATGCAGCAATAGAAACCCTAACTAAGAGGTGGTGCAATTGACATTCAGGCAGGTCTTCTTTCTCAGATAAACCATTCTGGAAGCAAACTCAGAGAGACATTCCAAGGTGTGTTTCCATAGTGATTATGAGTCCAGTCAGGTTGACAATGGAAGATTAACCACTACCAGAGTTGGAGGACAAGAGTCAGTCAGGTGGAGGAAGCTTTAGTGAAGAATACATTCCTAGCTGAGCAGATAGCCAAAGAAATCACACTAATGTGAGACCCACCTGGTCATGTTCAGAAAAGCAAAGTCTGCCCTTTTCTTAATTCTCACCTTTTTTTTCCTCAGTTGAAGAATAATTCTCACTTTTGTTGATGGGGTTTTCTGAGATGGAGAGGATATGCTTACTTTGTAGCCAAGCTGTACTGGAACTCACTAGCCCAGGCTGGCCTTGGACACATGACAGTTACCTTGTTTCTGTCTCTGCCTCCTAAGTGCTGGAATTAGAAATGTAAACTGCTACACTGTGATGATTTTTTATGGCACAGAATGCTTGACCATTTCATTTAGCTATATATTGATAAGTATGGGAATAGTATAAAAATGGCTCAGTCAATAAATTTCTTTTTTACCATTTAAATAATAATAGTAAAGAGTTACCAGGAGAAATAATGAAAGAAGCCTTAATAATAAAATCAACCATCTCAACTCTCACCTTACATATGAATCATGTCAGTACAAAGATAATATTCAAAGGTAGGTGCTCAATTTTAAAGCTTCTATAACATTCAGACAAAATTAGATTCTTTAAAAATGTTGGCTTCATGTAGTTAAGATGGACCAACACAAGGTCGGTATCATTCTCGATATTTGGATGACCTCAGAACCAGGCTGCCTCTGGACAACGTGTGTTTACTCGTGTATCACATCTAATTGAAACTATCTTATTACCTTGCTACCAACAGATGAGAAATATTCTTCCTCCAAAAAGTGCCCACATGTGGTAGGGCTGTAGAGTTTTGGTAGAGTGATTGCTACTGGTGCAAGAAACCCTAGGTTTTGTTCCCAGCACTACATAAACCTGGTTGTAGTGTCAAATCGCTGCAGTCCCAAATGTCAGGGGGCAGGAGGATCAGAGGTTCAAGCCAATCCTCAGTTACACAGTGAGTTTGAAACTGGCCCAGGATATACAATACTCTGTCTTTTGAAATTTTCATATAGTCTTAATTTTAAATGATCAGCAAAATGTCTTCCTCTGAGTTGATTTTATCTGCCTGAGAGACAGACTTTATTTAGAACTGTGTTGGAAACAATATAATTCAAGCCATTCCATGACATCTTTTGGATGTGACCTTCCTACTCAAAAATTGCAGTAGAAGACTTAGAGGTAGTATTCCCATTCTCTTTACGGAATGGCCTAAACATGTGCTGATAAACACAATGCCTTTCTAAGACCTTCTGTTTTTAGTCAGTCAACCTACTTGTAAGGTTTTGTTTTGCACACTTAACATTTATTTTCCTAAACTGAGAGCAAAGTGAGTAATGAGAATGGTTGCCAATAGGTCCAACTTTATTTTCCCTGTATCTTTCCCCTATAAAGGTCCTTGATGCCTAGAATTTCAGCAATTGTCTCTTGGCTTTGGCACAAGGTGTTCTTCCACTACACATAATACGGCACAAACTCACAGGTGATTTCTGTCTCAAGCTACTGCACATGTCTATCTCGATTACCTTCACTGAATTATTTATTTCAATGAGAAATAAATCTATATTGTGACGAAGATCAGTCAAAAAACAAAAGAACATCTGAAATCAATGAGAAATAAAGATAAAAATGAAGCAATTTAGAAAACTAACCTGTTAGCATTTCTAGTTTAAGAAACATTATTATCAGACTGCTGTGGTGGGGCATCCCTGATATCTCAGTTTAGGAGGCTGATGCAGGAAGAGTCTAAATCTGAAGTTACCTTGGGCTAAATAACAAATTCTAGGTGATCCTGGAAGATTCTGCACCAAAACAGCAGCAGCAGCAACAACAAAAAGATACTGTTGCCATTATTAGTGTATAAGAAGTGAGTTTAGGGTTCAAACTAGTTTAGGATTAAGACCTGTAAGAACAGTATGGGTAAGCATCCTCATTCTTTTGTTTGATTAGCTGATTGATAGGCATCAAGTTCAGTGTTGGCAATTGTGAAATTGCTTAGATAGCTTGAGACAGAATAAAACCTGTGAGTTTATGCCACATTATGTTCAGTAGAAGAGTATCTTGTCTCAAAACCAACAGACAACTGCTAAAATTCTAGGCATCAAGGACCCAGATAATTAAAGATACCCGGAATTTTCCCATGTCCTAGGGGTGAGAAAAGGCTGCAGAGGGTATAGTCAGGAAAACCTGCCTTGCCCATTGAGATTCAGCTACAGGAGAAGCTTTGATTGCTCCAGACTACTTTGAAATTTCAGTTGTTCTTAATTTTTTATTTCTCTTTCTAATAAGAATTTGATTTCATTTTTAGAAAGGAAGTTAAAAATAACACTTTTCTTTAAAAAGACTGAACTTGGAATTAGCATGATAATTTACAATTTAGAATTTTCACTGTATCATAAAACAATGGTTGTGGTGATTGTAGTGGATGGAGGTGGTGGTGGTGGTGGTGTGTGTGTGTGTGTGTTACTCACAGTTGCCATGGTAAGCAAATAAGAAGCCCTGAGTTCTCACAGCTTCATTGTAATTCAGACTACATTTTTCCCACCATTTTTTTGAGTAATATATTTTAATGAAATTGCTGTTATATTTCATTGCAAGTTAATGAGGATCCAAACACCATTAATTTCCCAAGTATTTGTTTTTAATGGTTATGAAGTTCATGTCAGAATGTTAAAATGCCAGCCTATTATCTTCACTGAGCCCTTCTGGGCTGAGTCCACCTAGATGCAGAACAGTGCATAATTACATTTCTCAGCTGTGAAGTTCATAACTATTAACCTTTGGCAAGGATCACTGAACTCCTGTGTTGTAAATCACTCCAGGCCTCCTAATGCCAAGATGGCTTCAAAGAAGAGCTGCTGGCTGTGGCAGTCTGGCATGAGCAACCAGCCTCGACCAGCCAAGCCCAACTACTAGGGAACCAGCCCGTGATGTATAACACCCCCCACAGCTGACACCTTCTACTAATTTTGAAGTGTTTAAACTCTTTAATCAGCATACCACTTCCAGAGCATCTCTGAAAACTGTTTCCATGGCAACACCTGGAGACGTATAGAAATCTTCATGCTGCTTCCATAACCTGTAGAACTACATGGGAACTATTAAAATGTGTGTAAATGTATATGTGTATTTGCTTTATTTTATTAGAGATACATTGGAGCTATAAATATGTGCAATGTAGAAAGGTTTTATATATATATATGTGTGTGTGTGTGTGTGTGTGTGTCCTTATGTGTGTATATGATTTAATTCTTTAGTGAATTCATTGTGAAACCTCATAGTATTAACTGAATTTCAAAAATGTATAGTCCTACAAAACTCATCAATATGCAGGGACAAAGATAATATACAACAAAAATTTTAATACTTATTTTGTGATCTCACCTTAATTTGCTTACAAATTTTGTATAATCTAGAACTTGAATTTGTATTCTTCATTAATAAATACTTTGATATGCATCATTATGTCTAGATATAGTAAATTATGTATCTGAAAATAGAGACTATTTGTTTTGCTTATCAATTACTTTATCTTTACTGGATATAACAATAAAGATAAGCAAACAGATAAGCTGTACCAGAGTCCAGCCCACATATGGCTTCTATTGCTTGGATTCATTTATATCACCTGGGAATTGTGTTCCAGTTACTGACCACTGGTCTTCTATAGCAGACCCACCTACAGCTCTCAGGAACTTTGCTCCCAAAGTCCAGCCTTCATGCATCTGAAGCAAGGAGATCCTTGCTTTTCTGGCTTAGGGCAACTACATGTCTAGTGAACCACCTGTACCAGGTGGGAACTTCAACTTCCTCTGATTATTCACAACTATACCTCTTGGAAAACATGAGCCATGGGCTGGCCATGGCCTCTTGCACCAGGCTTACTGATAGTTCCCAGATGATTTTCTTCAAAAACCCCAAAGTTCAGGGCTCTTGCAGCAAGGAGGGAACTTTGACTTCTCTGTGTAGGTCTAATTATGCCCCTGAAACTCTCTGTATTAACCCCCCATAGAGAATCATGCATCTCACCTATACTATACTATCATTGTCTCTTGGACTTGATAAATGCCTCCAGTGAAACAATAAAGGCGGATTGAACAAAGAAAGAAAGAATGAAAGAAGGAAGGATTAACACAACCAATAAATTATTTCAGATACTAAAGCCATAGTGCCAAAACAGAAGCAGCATGAAAATCCAAGCCACTAATACTATAATAGTGAATGTAAAGAAAATTACCTAGAAGAATATCAGGGACCCTGGATACCAGCCTCAGTGTCCCCTCAGGGTACAGAAGAAGGCTTACAGCAGGAGTGGGATTTCGAAGTATCTCAGGGTGAAATGAACTTTTAACTACACACTTTTCTGCATCAGATTCTTTATTGTACTCCTTGTGCTGTAAAGTTTCCATCTCATATACCCATACTAACAAGTCAATTGTCTCTGTTGATTGCACTGTTACAGCATTTACATATTTATGGGTCATAAGAACAGACTAAGAATCAAACAAGTTGGGACATGCCACCCCTATCTTGAAAGTCTGGAATGTGATCCATATGAAGGACTCCTCTCTTGATCAGATGTCCTGCCAAATAGAAAATAATTACAGGGAGATAACTTCTGAGTCTATCTCAGGGAATGAAACAGAGATTAAACTATGGGAACCAAGGTTACTGATTGTGTGACTGAATTTCTCACTGGAGAACCAAAGAGTAGAGGGGGGAGTGACCCAATATACCAGCCCTTGGTAAATTGTGCTCAATAGATTGAGATTATATGTAATCTTGAGATTACATATACACATCTCATGAGTTTACACACTAAAATGAAAGTATTGGAAGACATCAAGCTACTTCAGCAAAAGTGAGCAACAGTTTTCAGAGTCAATGATCCTGCAGACCTGGTCTGGGCAGGATTAATCCTCCATCAGATAATCAAGCTTCTGGTGGGTTGATATCTGAACACAGTTGCCACCTACTGTAAGTCTCCTGGCACCTGATGGAATAACTTCTAGACAATAAATTCAAAAAATAATTACAAGTGTGTTCAAACAGCTTGAAGAAGACATCAATACATTCCAAGAGAACAAAAACAGAGTTTAATAAAATTAGAAAGTAAATCTAATGTACAAAGTAAGACTTAAACAAATAGAATTGCTGAAGAAAAAAATTGAATTGAGAATATTCTGGAAGTTAAATCACAATAAGCCACGTGAAAACCTCAGTTTAAAGCTTCATTAGTTGAATATACCATAGAGAAATGAGAACCAGATTAGAAGATAAGGTGGAGGAATTGCTCAATCAGTAGCACTCCACAATATTTTTAAAAAATGAACAGAGTGTGGAAGAGTTCTGAGAATCATAAAAGACTTCATCTCCAGATCATAGGTGTTTGGGAATAATCTTTTTGTACACTGTGAATATGTGATTTTGCCAAGGTGACTTTTGGTTTGTTTAATAAATAGTAGAATGGTCAATATGTAGGCAGGGGAGGATATGTGGGATTTCTGGGGAGACAGGAAAAGGTGAAGTAGTTTAGTCATGTGAATTTCATCAACAAAATTAGAACAATTTGGATGTGCTGTATTGAGGAGAGCTAACTGAGCCACATTGCAGAATGTAGATTAAAAGTAATCTGGGTTAATCAAGTTATAAGAGCTGGATAGAAACAAGTCTAAGCTAAAGACTAAGCTTTCATAATTAAAACGTCTCCATGTCATTATTGGGAGGCTGGTTCCTCTAAAGATTGTCTGACAAGAAAGTTTGCTACACATGGATACAGGTAAAGGAGAAGATTAGCACAGTAAAGTGGTGGAGAATACATCCAATAAGTCAGAAGAAAGTAACCAAAACTAGAAAAAAAGCCCATCCAAGTACAGGAGGCCTACAGAATAGCTCAGAGACAGGACCAGAAGAGAACCACCACCATGACATGTAAGTTAAAGAAAAACACAGAATAAAAAGAGATTATTAGAAGTGTGCTGTCATACTGGGGTTTGAGAACTTCCAGTTGCTTAAGTCAGTTGTTTCTGTGGGTTTCCCCAGCACGGCCATGACCCCTTTTCTCATCACCCCTCCCTCTCTGCAACTGTATTCCAGGAGTTTGGCTCAGTGCTTGGCTGTGAATCTCTGCTTCTGCTTCCATTAGCTACTGGATGAAGGCTCTATGATGGCATTTAAATTAACAAGCACCTTTGAAAATAAATAATATTATAAGTAAAATAAAGTAAATAATTAGTGGCAACACAGAGATAGTGGTGACTTCAATAACTCACTTTCACTAATAGATCATCATCCAGAAAAAAACATTGGAGTTGACATCATGAATCAAATGGACCTAAAAAAGAGCTACAGAAAAATTTACTCAAAACTAAAGAATAAATATTTTTAGGGGCAATCCAAAGAACTTTCTTTAAAACTGACTACATATTAGTAAACAATCAACAAACATAGGAAAAGTTGAAATAATATCCTGCATTTTATGTAACCATAATGGAATAAAGCTAGATATCAATACCATTACAAACTACAGGGAATACACAAATGCATAAAAGTGAAACAACATACTTTTGAATAACAACTGAATAAAATAAGATACAAGGAGGAAAATTGAAAAATTCTGGAATAGAGTTTAAATGAAAAACACACTATATTAAAAATCTATTGGACACAATGAAAGACAATCTAAGAAGGTTTGTAGCATTATGTGCCACATCAAAATCTCAAGATATCTCAAATTAATAATTAGTGTATACTAATGGCTTGGAAAATAAGAACAAACAATACCATAACATGGTAAACAGGAAGATCATCAAAATTAAAGTGGAAATTAATGAAATGTAAATGAAAGAATAAAAATGAATAAATGAAGTGGTTGGTTATTTGAAATAACTAACAATATTGGCAAAACTTTATCCAAATTAGGTAAATAAGAAAGGGAATATAGAACTCATTAAAATTAGAGATAAAATGGAGACATTTAAGACACTAAGGAAATACAGAGAATTACGAGGCCACACTTTAAAAACATTACATTCCACTAAACTATAAAGTCTGAAAGAAATAGATGAATTTCTAGATACATATGACATACAGAAGTTTATCCAAATGAAATACATAACTTATAACAGACCCACAACTAACAATGAGAAGGAGTAATTAAATTCTTCCCACTATATAAACCCCAGGGGCAGATGGATCAATGAAGAATTCTATCAGATAACCAAAAGTAGAAATACTACTAATGTGTCTCAGAGTATTCCACAAAATAGAAAATGCAGAAATACTTCTAAATTCTTTTTACGAATCTAGTAGTATCATTATACCAAAATCAAATAAAGACCCAGCAAAACAGGACAATCAATCTGATGAATTCAGATACAAAACTACTTCAATAAAATGCATGCAAAGCAAACTCAAGAAGAAATCAAAATGATCATCCACAGTGATTAACTTGACTTGAGATGCAGAAATACTTCAACACACACAAATTAGTAAACATAATTCACCACATAAACAAGTTCAAGCACAGAAGCCATATTATATGCAGGAAGTGCCTTTGGCAAACTCTAGCATTCTTGATAATAAAAGTCCTGGAAAAGTTGGTATGCAGGGCTATATCTCAGCATAATAAAGGCAGTACAATAATGCCACAGCCAATATCATGCAAACTAGAGAAAGACTTAAAAGATTTCTACTAAAATAAAAAGACAAGGATGTTCACTATGGTGTAGTTCTCCAAGTCTTAGCTAGAGCAGTAAGACAACATAATGAAATAAAGAGGATACAAATAGGAAAGAGGGGAGTAAAAGTAAGTACCCTTATTTATAGATGGAAGGATTATATGCATAATATAATGGTTGTAAAGACTCCACCAGAAAATTCATAAATCTGATGAATACATTAAACAAGTAGCAGGATACAAATCAGCACCAAAAATTGGTAGTCTTCCAATATATAAATAATAAATAGATGAGAAAGAAATAATTGGAACAATCTCATTCACAATAGCCTTAAAATAATTTGGATTACACTGTCTACCATATAAACAAACAGAAAAAGTAAAACCAAATGATTATCTCACTACATAGACATGTAGACCAATGGAATCATTTGAAAACTCTGATATTAACCCACACACCTGTGGATACCTCATTTTTGATGAAGAAGTTAAATTATACAATGGAAAAAAGAAAGCATCTTCAGCAAATGGTCCTGGCATAAATGGATGCCGGCATGTAGAAGACTGAAGATAGACCCATATCTATTACCATGCACAAAATTTAAGTTCAAATGGATCAAAGACCTCAACATTAATCCAGCCACACTGAACCTCTTAGAAGAGAAAGTGGGAGGTACCCTTGAACGAATTGGTATAGGAAACCACTTCCTGAACATAACACTAGTAGCATAGATACTGAGATAGACATAGAGCAAAGGATTACCAGCCTACAATCCACACCACCAGAGAAGCTAGAAAACAAGAAGGACCCTAAGAAAGACATACATGATCCTCTGGAGAAGGGGAAAAGGACTTGATCTCCTGAGCTAATTAGGAGCATGTGGGGAGGGGAGAGGGAGTTAGAAGACAGAGAAAGGGAGAAGAGGAGGGGAGAGGAGGACATGAAGGAGCAGAAAGATTGAGTCGGGAGAAGAATAGAGAAGAGCAAGAAAAGAGATACCTTAACAGAGGGAGCCATTATAGGTTTAAAGAGAAATCTGGCACTAGGGAAATGACCAGAGATCTAAAAGGATGACCCCAACTAACAATCTAAGCAATAGTGCAGAAGCTGCCATAAATGCCCTTCCTGATAATGAGATTGATGACTACCTTATATGCCATTTTAGAGTCTTCATCTAGTAGCTGATAGAAGCAGAAGCAGACACCCACAGCTAAATACTGAGTTGAACTCCTGGAATCCAGTTGCAGAGAGGAAGGAGTGATGAGCAAAGGGATCAAGTCAAGGTTGGATAAACCCACAAAGACAGCTGACTTCAACAAGGAGAAGTTCATGGACCTCAGACTGATAACTGGGAAAGCAACATAGGTGTGTTCCAGACCCCCTGAATGTGGGTGACAGGAGGCCTGGGCAATCTATGTCGCCTCTGGTTGTGGATCACTATTTATCTCTAGTATATGAATGGACTTTAGGAGCCCGTTCCACATAGAGTCTCAGCCTAGACTCACCAGGGAGGGCCTAGGTCCTGCTCCAAATGATATGACAGACTTTGAAAATCTCCCATGGAAGGCCTCACCCTCCCTGGGGAGCAGAAAGGCATTGGCATAGGGGGTCAGTGGGGGACCGTGGAGGAGGGGAAGGAGAGGAAACTTGGATTGACATGTAAAACAAGCTTGTTTTATAATTTAAATAGAAAAAGAAACAAATTAATTTGGAATAAATGCAATCTTAAAAGTAACAGATTGTTCAATGAAAACTTTAAAACACTTATAAAACTATTGAAGAAGATTCCAGTAGATGGCAAGACTTCCAAAGCTATGCATTTGTTATATTAATTTTGTGAAAATATCCATATTACTGACAGAAGTCTGCAAATTCAATTCAACTCAATTCTCATCAAAATTCAAAACAATTCTTCACAGAAATTGAAAAAAAATGCTAAAAGTTCTTATGGAGGCACAAAAGACCCAGGATAGCCAAAGAAATCCTGGACAATACAAAAATGCTGGAGTATAATAATCCTTGAGCTACAATAAAAATGTAACATGGTACTGGCTTAAAAGCAGATAAATTGATAAATGGAATAAAACTGAGAGCTCGGATATTTTTATATCCACCTGGATTTTCACAAAGAAGCCAAAAATACACACTGGAAGAAATGCAGCATCTTTGATAGGGGGTGATGGTGTTGGTGAAACTACATAGCTCCATGTAGAAAAATGAAATAATATCTTTGTCTCCATTCCTGAATAAAACTCAGCACTCAATCAATCAGTGATCTCTTTTCAATTCTGTTGTTGTCATGAAACATTATGACCTAGGGAACTCACTAAAGAAAGTGTTTAATTTGACTTATGGCTTCACAGAAGCAGAGTCCACTAAAGGCTTTTGAACATGTCATATAGAAACTTACTACTGTAGAGTTATTCATATACATATACTAAAAGAGTTTAAATGGAGTTGCATTATGGTGGTGTAAGAATGGATTAAGACTACAGTTTTCTTTTTTTTATTTATCATTTTTTATTTTCATTTTAAATAGCTTGTTTTACATGTCAATCCCAGTTCCCTCTCCCTCCCCTCCCGCACTCCCCTTCCCCCCACCCTCCCACCCTATTGCCAAATCCTTCCACATAGGGGATATCTAGAGTCTGTCATTTTACTCTGGGTAGGGTCCAGGCACTCCCCTAAGAGTCCAGGCTGAGAGAGCATCCCTCTTTGTGCTATAGGCACACGAAGACTGTTTGTATACCAGGGATAGACACTGATCCACAGCTCAGGGCCCCATAGGTTGCCCAGGCCTTCTAGAATTAATGTTCAGGTTGAAAATGTTTACAAATGTACTGTTTATTGAAGGCCATCTCATTCTTAGTTTTTATGACTATAAGCTTTAGCAAAATACTCTACCATCAAAGACTAGAACTCGCTCACACAGAAAATGAAAGCAACAATGCATTCTAAGGGGACTTCCACTATGCCAACGAAGCACACAACAAATCCAAATTCTTACAGACTTTACAAATAAGGTGATTGTTTTTTTCATTTTATGGTCCATGCTCATCTTATTGGTATGTAATTATAAGGCATCTATTTGTAACTTTTAATAACAGAGTATGAGTGTTCTATCTCTTATAGATATATTTCCAGCATTTATTTTTCCATGCAAAGACCACACAGTAAAGAGTATAAGATATTAGCATGTCCTACTCAATGTCAGTCCTGGAAATATGCCGCGCGTAAAGTTCTTTAATTTTTCTTTCAAAGAACCTACGTCAGGAGGAAGAGGGTATAAGACTATAGTCATTACAGTCACATAATATTAGTATCTTCACATATAAATTAGACTCAGAACATCTATGTATACTATGCTCTGGTATTTATTGAAGGAGAAGACTTTGGACATTAAGGAGAACAAGTTACAGAAAGCATACATGGAAGTGAGTCAGTGTGACAAATCTTGGTAGAAGAATAAGATCCCATGAAAGACATAACAGCCTCATATTTCAGATATAATTGGAAATATGTTGAATATTAAACCAATTCTCAGAATGGTAAGAATAAGCATTTAGCTAATTAATTATTTAATTAATCTAACTAATACTTGTGGAGACATGATTCTTGGTCCCAGAAAATAAGAATTAAACTACATAGGAAAAAACCTCACAATATCGTGGAGTTTTATTTTTCTAGTAGCGAAGCACAGAAAACAAACAAAATATAAAACACAAACTTCTCCTGCCAAGATGAAGTAAAAGGAAAGCATTTCAGTCTCCTAACTGAAGTAATCATAAACAATACATAAAGTACCAGTTTTTAAGACACTGAAAACCAGCCAATGAAAGGCCATGAATTCTGGCAGTGTTCTATTTTTCCTCATTGAATTTCTCCCTTTAGCAGTTATTTTCCTTCATTTATTGAATATGTTCTATTACTACCTACTATGTGCCCATTGATCTTCTAAGCACTAGAGATAGAGCAATTGGAGTATGGGAAACAGACAGAAAAATAAAATTGTAAATAGAATGCATAATTTGTCAGAAATGATAAATGCTGTAATAAAGAGGACAGGGCACAAGTTATCTGTGGGGGGATTGTAGACTATTTTAAATGAGGCAAACAGAGAGGTCTTTGCTTCTATAATGTCACTTGAGCACAGATGTATCTGTAATTAAGAGAAAAGCTACATGAGTACCTGAGGGAAAGCCAAACTGACAATGAATATAAGAGATAATGGTGTAAGCATGCCATGTGTTATAGGGGATTTCTTAATAATATCAGATGTATGGTCCAGTATAGATGCAGACACAGCTAACGGAATCAAATTCCTCAGTGTGTGTGTGTACATGTGTGGTGGTGGTGGGGGGGACATGTTGGGCTATCATGGAGAAATTCCAAAAGAATTTGAAACCCCTCATTTGGCAAGGTAAAGGCAGGCACTGGGGCAGGTAGCCAAAACAAACAAATTCAGTGCAACAGGGACTGCTCACTGCCTAAAACAAATCAACAAACTGTGTGATGTGGCTTCCTTCCAGAGCAGATGTAGCTCACAGGCTGCCAACATGAGACAGTCAGACACACACACACACACACACACACACACACACACACACACACACACAGAGACAGAGAGAGACAGAGACAGAGACAGGGACAGAGACAGAGAGAGAGGGAGAACACTACTTGCTTGATTGTCTTCTGATCTCTGGTGGCCAGAGACATTTCAAATCCATTGAAATGACAAAAAAGGAAAACAACTTATTAAAAAAGAATCTGCACAT
Organism: Mesocricetus auratus; assembly: GCF_017639785.1. Taxonomy (NCBI): domain Eukaryota; kingdom Metazoa; phylum Chordata; class Mammalia; order Rodentia; family Cricetidae; genus Mesocricetus; species Mesocricetus auratus. Next base: position 5,228,625 of record NW_024429199.1, read on the forward strand.
TTGCTCGCTAAGACTTGTGGCTGTTTTGTTGTTGACCATGTCTTACTTGCATGGATGACATGGAAAGTTTGCGTGCTGTTAATATATGATTAGGAATAAGTTATTGCAACCTATTAGAAAGGTAAGGTCAGCTAGGACCTGAGGTGAAAGTACTTTGGAAAAGGGTGCTCACAGGAGTAGCCCAACATAGCAGACTCCATTTTTACTGTGGCAATCTTTAATCAGCAATTAGGGTATAAAGTTAGGATATAAAATGGGTGTCTGGAGGTTAGAGATACTGAGAAGCCCTGCTGGAAACTTCCTGGATATGGAAAGGCAGAAACCGCCATCCAGGATTCCAAACTTCCTTGGAGGATATTGGTATGAATAATCACGAAGAGTCTGGAGCACTGAAAATGGAGCAACCCTGGTGAGAAACTGCAAACCCGTTTCCAACCAATTAAAGACCACTCTGGATGAAGGTAATTTTCTACCCTAATGGCCAATTGGGAAGAAAATCACATATGTCAGTGAAGATAGCTGCAATCAGAGCACTGGAATATCTCTGAGAACTTTTCAGCTTTTGTTTTAGGCATTCAAAGAAAGAGTACCAAGACTCAAGCAAAAGGAAAGAAAAGAAAAATTGGGAGATTTGACTTAAGAGTACAGAGGCACAGGTGGGTTAAAACCACACTAACTTTCCTTGTTGTTTAACTAGGGCTTGACAATCTGTCCATTTTTGATTCTGTGGGCTATTCATGTCTTTCACAATGACTCAGCATTCTAAGAAGACTTTATTTATTTATTTATTTATTCGTTTATGTATTTATTTATCTATTTATTTTGGTTACTTGAGGCAGGGTTTCTTTGTGTAGCTTTGGAGCCTTTCCTGGCACTCTCTCTGTACACCAGGCTGGCCTCAAACTCACAAAGATCCACCTGCCTCTGCCTCCTGAATGCTGGGATTAAAGACATGTACCACCACCACCAGGCAATCAGCATTCTAGTTGTAACACAAAAAGCATTGTAGAAAAAATTGCAAATGAGTGGAAATAGCCATGTTCCAGCAAATTTCTGTGTTATTCTATTTGCTAACTGAACCTTATTCTGTTCATTGAGCTAAAATTTATAGCAATTAAAAATAGATACAGGGCTCTTTCTGCAACACAGGGAAGACACTGTGAGCTAGTAGCAACTTTGCCTTGATGGTTTACTAAAGACTTTGGCATATTGCTGAGGGAGCAGAGTGTGCAAACAAATGTGTCAGAGCTTAACTGCTTGGATTCAAGGGATAGCAATTAGAAATACATTAAAATGTAAAGCGTCTAAGACAACTGCCTCTCAGGAATAATGTGCAACAGCCCTGTAAGAAAACCCCAGTGAGACAGAGAGGCCAGAAGCATCATTATGCTGCCAGAACTACAGGCAGTGGAGAGATATACTCTCTCTATATGATCTGAGTAAGAATGATCTCATAGCCAAGGAATGCTCTGGTGGAGGGTTTTGTGAACCAGAAATTGCCAGATCAAATAAATTTATAGCCAGGGGGATGAAATAAATGTATACCTATAAAATAAGTGAAGCTGTTCAATAGGAACTGTTAAAAACAACAAAGGGGGATCAAGGGGATACACATTGGGAAGGAAGAGGTCAAACTTTCACTGTTTGCAGACGATAAGATAGTTTACATCAATGACCCAAAGAACTCTACCAGGGAACTCTTACAGCTGATTAACACCTTCAGCAAAGTGGCAGGCTACAAGATCAACTCAAGAATATCAGTAGCCCTACTATATACGGATGATAAAAGGGCTGAAAGAGAAATCAGAGAAACATCACCCTTTACAATTGCCACAAACAACATAAAATACCTTGGGGTAACGCTAACCAAACAAGTGAAAGACCTGTATCGTAAGAACTTTGACTCTTCAAAGAAAGAAATTAAAGAAGCCCTCAGAAAATGGAAAGATCTCCCATGCTCTTGGATAGGTAGGATCAATGTAGTAAAAATGGCAATCCTGCCAAAAGCAATCTACAGATTCAATGCAATCCCCATTAAAATCCCAGCACAATTCTTCACAGACCTTGAAAGAACAGTAACCAATTTTGTATGGAAAAACAAAAGACCCAGGATAGCCAAAACAACCCTGTTCAACAAGGCAACGTCCGGAGGCATCACCATCCCTGACCTCAAGCTCTATTATAGAGCTATAGTCCTGAAAACAGCGTGTTATTGGCACAAAAATAGACAGGTAGACCAATGGAATCGAATTGAAAACCCGGGTATTAACCCACACACGTTTGAACATCTGATCTTTGACAAAGAAGCTAAAAATATACAATGGAATAAAGAAAGCATCTTCAACAAATGGTGCTGGCATAACTGGAGACTGGCATGTAGAAGAATGCGGATCCATCCATGTTTATCGCCATGCACAAAAAAGTCCAAATGTATCAAAGACCTCAACATTAATCCAGCCACACTGAACCTCTTAGAAGAGAAAGTAGGTGGTACCTTTGAACAAATTGGTACAGGAGACAGCTTCCTGAACATAACACCAGTAGCAGAGACAGTGAGATCAACAATTAATTAATGGGACCTACTGAAACTGAGAAGCTTCTGTAAAGCAAAGGACACAGTTAGCAAGACAAAAAGGCAGCCCACACAATGGGAAAAATATTCACTAATCCCACATCTGACAGAGGGTTGATCTCCAAAATTTACAAAGAACTCAAGAAGCAAGTCTCCAAAACATCAAAGGACCCAATTAAAAAGTGGGCTGCAGAACTAAATAGAGAGTTTTCAATAGAGGAGTCTAAAATGGCTGTGAGGCACTTGAGAAAGTGCTCAACATCCTTATCCATCCGGGAAATGCAAATCAAAACAACTCTGAGATACTACTTCACTCCTGTCAGAATGGCTAAAATCAAAAACATCAATAACAATTTATGCTGGAGAGGATGTGGTTAAAGGGGGACACTCCTCCATTGCTGGTGGGAGTGCCAACTGGTTCAGCCACTTTGGAAATCAGTATGGAGATTACTCAGAAAAATGGGAATGAACCTACCACAAGACCCAGCCACTCCACTCTTAGGCATATATCCAAAAGATGCCCATTCATACAACAAAGATGTCTGTTCCACTATGTTCATAGCAGCTTTATTTGTAATAGCCAGAACTTGGAGGCAACCTAAATGTCCCTCAACCGAAGAGTGGATAGAGAAAATGTGGTACATTTACACAATGGGGTACTATTCAGCAGAAAAACACAATGGAATCATGAGATTCACAGGCAAATGGATGACACTGGAAGAAAACATCCTGAGTGAGGTAACTCAGTCACAAAAAGAGAAACATGGCATGTACTCTCTCATATATGGATTTTAGACATAGATCTGGGGAGTGCCAGCCTACAATCCTATGGCCAGAGAGTCTGGGAAACTGAAACTTTATTTAGTGGCTGATCAAAGAAGAGGCAGACTCCCTGGGTTAAGTACTGAGCTGAACTCAAGAAAGCCAGTAACAGAGAGGGAGGACTGCTGATCAAAGGGATTAAGCCTAGGCTGGTTTAACCCCCAGAAACAGCTGACCAGACAAAGGCTAACTTTTGAATCCCAGGCATCAGCCTGGGAACCCAGCATGGGACTGATCAAGACCCCCTGAATCTGGGTGTCAGTGAGGAGGCCTAGGTAATCTATTCAGCCTTGGGCAGCAGATCAGTACCCATCCCAAGTATACACACGGACTTTGGACTCCCATAGAACAATGTGAGGTACACTCTCACCCTGAACTCTTGGGGAAGGGTCTAGGCCCTGCCCTATATGAAATGACAGACTATGGACACCCCCATGGAGGGCCTCACCCTCCCTGGGGGAATGAGGGGATAACGGGAGGGGGGGTTGGGGGGAGGGCACGGGAGGAGGGGAGGGAAAGGGAGAGGGACCTGGAACTGACTTGTGAAGCAACCTCGTTTCTTATCTAAATTTAAACTGGAAAATAAAATATAAAAAAATAAATACAAGCACAGGTTAAAAAAAACAGCCAGTGAGCAACTTGGAAGGCAATTTGTTATAATAGGAGCACACAGGAAGCCCTAGCAAACTAAAAGGGAAATATGTAACTCAATATCCTTGAGTTAACACATTGACAAATGTTTCCTACTCCAAACCAGAGTCATCAGAATATACAGCTTTGCCCATGACAGATGCTGAGCATATCTGGTCATCAATATTAAAATAATTATCTATTTTACCAACTTGCCTTTGGTTGACTCAACTATCTTGGAAATAGTTTTATTAACAGGCTGCAGGGTGTGTAGAACTTTGGATTTATAACAGTTGCTCGGCTTTTGACAAGATGCATGCTGACATGTCTGGTGGATGTTCCTCAGGAAATGTTCCTTAGAGGGGAGACCACGCAGGGACGGACTGAGGGGTAAAGGTTTCCCCACACCACAGTTTCTCTGAATCTTCATATCAACGTAGTCCCCTATTCAGGTGAGGATTTCACTAATGGTTTCTCCTTTTCTCCCTCCTGCTTCCTTGCTCCATAACATTCCCTTCCTTGCCCTTCTGCTTTGTAAGTACAGGAACCCACCCCCACCCCTGAGCCCTTCAGCAGAATTCTCTTCCTTGTGGTGAAGATTTTCCTTCACAGAACTGCATCAAGCTGAGTAGCTATTCTGCTTATTTTACTACACAGCTCACTGTCCTGAAACACAGCCTTTTGGGTTTTATTCCCTCATAAAAAATGTAATTTGAGAATTGTGATGGGAGCTGCTTATTTGGTTGTTAACTTGAACACATGAAAGCAGAACCTGGAGTCTCCTAAAGGCGATCTTCCATGTTTATCAAATGGTGCTAGATTTAGCTGTGGTAGTTACCAGGCTGGGAAAACTCACAGGAGTCAGCTGTGCTCATTTTCAGAGACTGGAGGGAGACCTTCAGCAATCCCTCATTTCTGTTGGTCCTGGTAGTAGAGCACCTACTGTCTTCCAGGATGTCTTTACAGAGAAGCCGGTATAACCAGCAATGTTGAAAGAGACAGTGCATTTTCTGGAGAAAGGTGGGAACAATGATGAATTATTGAAGAGGGGCCTTTATGGGAAAAGTTTGTCCTCATCCTCAGTCTTTTTCACCACAATGTTCTCATTCACCCCAGGACAAAGGTCATGGAGCAATCCGAACATTACTACAGACTGACACTTGAAACTGTGAGCCAAAATAAATGTTGCCTCCTGTAAATTGTTATTTCAAGCAGTTTATTTTATACTGTCAAGAAAATGAATCACACAGTCAAACAAGCTCATTTTCTTATTAGTTATATTTTACCTCTTTATGGTTCAAAAATAATGGCAAATTGAACAATTGAAGTCATTCTAAGTGGAAGCATGTGTGTGTGTATACATTTTCAACATAGTATTTTAAAATATAATCCACCTGGCATCTCATCATACAGCCTGAATTATGTTATGACTCCCAATTGTGCTTTGATTTTTGATTCATCTTTGAGCTCACCTATTATTTCTCACATTAGTATATATCCTTTTTTGGAAGGTACTTTCTTTTAAAAATTGCAGATTTTTAAAACTGTGAATTGTAGTCTTGTTATCCTTTGCTTTTATTCTAATGTCCACATATGTGTGAGTACATACCATGTTTGTCTTTCTGGGTCTGAATTACCCCACTCAGGATTGTTTTTTCTAGTTCCGTCCATTTGCCTGGGAATTTCAAGATGTCATTGATTTTTACCACTGAGCTATACTCCATTGTGTAAATGTATCACATTTTCTTTACCTATTCTTCAGTTGAGGGGCATCTAGGTTGTTTCCAGATTCTAGAGGTTAAAAATAGTGTTGCTATAAACATAGTGGAACAAATGTCCTTTAATCCCAGCACTCCGGAGGCAGAGGCAGGCAGATCTCTGTGAGTTCAAAGCTGGGCTGGACCGTCAGCCTCCAAAACAATACAGAGAAACTCTGTCTCATAAAACCAAACAACAACAACAACAACAACAACAACAACAAAACGAACCCCATACCGATTTCCAAAGTGGCAGTACAAGTTTACACTCCCAGCAGCAATGGAAGAGTGTTCCCTTTACTCCACATCTTCTCCAGCATAAGCTGTCACCAGTATTTTTGATTTTAGACATTCTGACAGGGGTAAAATGGTACCTCAGAGTTGTTTTGATTTGTATTTCCCTGATGGCTAAGGATATTGAGCAATTCCTTAAATGTCTTTTGACTGCTCAGAATTCTCTGTTTAGATTTGTAGCCCATTTTTAATTGGATTGCTTGGTATTTGGGTATCTAGTTTCTTTAGTTGCCTATATATTTTGGAGATTAGCCCTCTGTCAGATGTGAGGTTGGTGAAGATCTTTTCCCATTCTGTAGGCTGTCATTTTGCCTTATTGACTGTGTCCTTTGCCTTACAGAAGCTTTTCAGTTTCAGTGAGGTTCCACTTATTAATAGTTGCTCTCAGTGTCTGTGCTACTGGTATTATATTTAGGAAGTTGTCTCCTGTGCCCATGCATTCAAGGCTACTTCCCACTTTCTCTTCTATTAGCTCCAGTGTAAACTGAATTTATGTTGAGGTCTTTGATCCATTTGGACACGAGTTTTGTGCATGTGGATAGATGTGGATATATTTGCATTCTTCTATATATTAACATTCTGTCATGCAAGTACCATTTTTTAAAAGATGATTTCTTTTTCTAGTGTACAATTTTAGTGTCTTTGTCAAAAATCAAGTGTTCATAGGTGAGTGGAATAATATCAGGGGTTTTCAATTCAATTCCATTGATCCGTGTGTCAGTTTTTATACTACTACCAAACTGTTTTTATTACAATAGCTCTGTAGTAGAACTTGAAGTCAGGCATACTGATGTATCCAGAAGTTCCTTTATTGTACAGGATTGTTTTGGCTGGGTGTTTTATCTTTTCATATGAAGTTGAGTATTTTTCTTTCAAGGTCTGTGAAGAATTGTCTTGCTAAAGATAATCAGGCTGCAATCCACAACCCCAGAGACGCAAGGTAAAAAGGAGGACACTAAGAGAGACACACATGGAGGGCCCTGGAAAGGGGTATAATTGAGATGTCTGTGTAAAGTGGGGTGGGATAGAAGTGAGTGGACAGGGAATGGGAATTTGAAGGATGAGGGATTGAGAAGGCCAAGTTGGGGAAAGGATGGAGGGGGAGCATAATGAAAGAGAGATGTTGATAGAGGGAGCCATTATAGGGTTAGGGAGAAACCTAGTGCTAGAGAGATTCTCAGCAATCCACGGGAATGACCCCAGCTAAGCAATAGTAGAAAGGGTGCCTGAATGGGTATTCTTCTATAATCAGATTAGTGACTACCCTAATTGTCATCATAGAACCTACTTCCAGTAATTGATGGAAGCAGATGCAGTGACCCACGGACAAGCACTGGGCTGAGCTCCTGGAGTTCAGTTGAAGAGAGGGAGGTGGCGATATGAGCAAGAGGGGTCAAGATCATGATGGAGAAAACCACAGAGACAGATAATCCACGCTAGTGGGAGCTCATTGACACTGGACTGACAGCTGCAAACCTGAATGGGACTAAACTAGGCCCTAAGAAGAATGTGGGAGACAGTTATGTGGTTTGATCTGTTGGGGGAGACCCTGTCAGTGGGACCAGGACTTATCCCAAGTATATAAACTGGCTTTTTGTAGTCTGTTCCCTATGGTGGGATACCTCGCTCAGCTCAGCCTTGATACATGGGAGAGGAACCTTACCTGTTCTGAGGAGTGGATGAAATGTGGTAAGTGGATAGGTGAGGATTGGGAGAAGGGGAGGGAGGAGAACTGGGGTTCGCATGTAAAATCAAAAAAGAATTAAACAATAAAAGTTTATGGTCTCCCAAATTAAGCTAACCCTTCACTTAAATGTTTTACAGATTTTAAGGCACACAGACACACCCCACTCCTTCAGTTTTGTGGAATGTTTGCTTGGAAGGTAAGAAACTGTCACACAGGGTAAAGAATCAGGTCTCAGTTAAGGTGGAGAGCTAGGTTAAAGCTAAATGACAAGGAATAAAGAAACCAGACTTGCATTATGTAGAGCTTGTTTGGGTTTCTTCCTACTATATCTGCATGCTGCTCTACATAAGTGCAAATTACAGAAGTAAGTATTGTAACGTTTCAATTCTTCTTAATGTACAAGCTAGTCTTTCCTTTGTAGTGGTAAGTTTGACTATAGTACCAAAAATTGAGCTACATATTCAATATAATCTCCATGAAAGTATAAAAGAAAAATTTCCTACAATTCAGGTGGAAGCACTAGGTACTCTGAATGGTTCAAGTAGTTCTTAGCACAAACAACAATCCTTGAAATTGCATACTACCTGATCTTAAACTATATTACTAGAAACATAGCAATAAAAGCATCTTTGTACTAACACAAAAACAGACAAGTCTACCATAGTTTATAGAGTAGAAGTCCTAGAGACAAACACAGCTGCACCACCTAACTTTTGACAAAGATTTAAAAAGTATACACACACACACAATGGTGAAGAGTCATCATCTTTAAGAGTGAGGGTGGGAAAACTGAATATCCATATGAAGATGGACAACAAATTAATGTAATTTTTCCTTCATCTTAATTTTCTCTTGAGCATTTCATACTAATGTATTAATCATATTAATTCCCAACACCTTTCAGACACATACACTTTCTTTTCCTATCCAAGAATACTTTATATTCTCTTAAGGAAAAACAAAAACCAAAACCCATCTACTGAGTCTAAATTTTACTGTCCATACACTCTTTGGTGTGTGACCATTCGCTTAACCCATAAACAAATTAACTGTAAGTGAATCAAAGACCTGAATTATCAGCCTGAAAGTAACTAAAAGATGAAGACAGATTATACAAATTAGTAAAATTAGAGGTAGAAATGGGGATGAAACCATAGGCACCAAGGATATCAACAGAATCATAAGGACATACTTTTAAAATGTGAGCTCTATCAAATTGAAAAACATAACAGAAATGTATGCATTTTTTGATATATACCACCTATCAAACTCAAATCAAGATCAGATAAGCAACTTAAACAGGTCTCTAACCCCTAGTGAAATAAAAGCAGTAAATAAGTTGCTTCCATCCAAAAAAAATTGCCAGTGTTAGATGAATTCAGCACAGAATTCTACTAGACTAGAAGAATTAGTGGGAATGTTTCTCAAATTACTGCACAAAATAGAAAGAGAAACAACATTTCCCAATTCTTTTTATGAGGTCTCAATTATCTTGATACCTCAAATACATAAAAAAGAACTCAACAAAGAAAGGAAATTTCAGACCTGTTTCTTTATGATTTTCTTGCAAAAATTCTCAATAAAATGCTTGTAAAATCATCTACTAACACATCAAAAAGATAATATACTATGATCAAGTAGGCTTCATCCCAGAGATGCAAGGATGATTCAACATACATAAATGTATAAATGTAATCCACCACATAAACAGGCTGAAAGAAAAAAAGGCCGCATGATCATTTCACTAGATACAGAAAAGGCCTTTGACAAAATCCAGCATATCCTTATGATAAAAGTCCTAAATTATGGATACAGTGATATACCTCAACATAAGAATGATTTATAGCAAATCCACAACATCAACCTAAGCAGAAAGACAGTCAAAGCTTTTCCACTAAAATCAGGAACAAGACAACAATGTCTATTCTCTACAAATCAATTCAGTGTAGGAATTGCAGTCTTAACTAGAGCAATAAGACAACTCAGAGGGGTATAAGGAGATACAAAGTGGAAAGGAGAAAGTAAAAATATTATTTTCAGATGATATGATTTTATATATAAAAGGGCCTAAAAATTTCACCAGGAAATTTCTAAAGGTGATAAACACCTTCAACATAATAACACACACACACACACATACACACACACACACACACACACACACATAGAGTAGTCTTCTTACAAATAAATGACAAATGGACTAAGAAAGAAATCAGGGAAAGAACACCTTTCACAATAGCCTCCAAAATATCTTGGAGTAACTCTAACCAAGGAAATGTAACACTTGTATAATAAAAACTTTAATACATTGAAGAAGATATTAGAAGACAGAAAACTCTCCTGTACTCAAGGATTGATAGGATTAGTATAGTGAAAATGGCCATCCTTCCAAAAGCAATCTACAGATTCAATACAGTCCCCATCAAACTACTAACATGATATTTCACAGAACTTGAAAGGATAATGTTCAAGTTCAGTATAGTTAAAACAATCCTAAATAATAAAAGAATTGCTGGTGGTATCACCATTCCAGATTTCAAGTTGTACTACAGAGCTACAGCAATAAAAACACCATTGAACTAACATAAAAAATACATCGATCAATGAAATAATTGAAGACCAAGCCATAAGTTCATACACTTATGAACACCTGACTTTTAGCAAAAGGATCTAAAATACACATTGGGAAAAATACAGCATTTTCAACAAATGGTGTTGGGAAAACTGGATGACCTTTGTAGAAGGGTGCAAACTGATCCATATTCATCATGCTTCATAAACATTACCTTCAAATGGATCAAGGACCTTAACATGAGATCAGATACCCTGAGGTTGATAGAAGATAAGATGGCAAATAGCCTAGAACTCATTGATACAGGAAAAGACTTTTAAAACAGGACACTACAAATACAGGAAAGGTACTAAGATATCAAAATTAATAATTAGACCTCATGAAACTGAACAACTTCTGTATGGCAAAGGACACTACCATTTGCACAAATTGTCAGGCTACAAAATGGACAAAGATACCATGAACTGAAATAACAGACATTAGAAAAACAATCCAATTAACAATGGGGTACAGACTAAACAGAGCTCTCAAAGGGAAAAGAGAAAGGGCTGAGAAATACATTTTAAAGTGTTCAAAAATACTTAGTTATCAGGGAAATGCAAAAAAACTACTTTGAGATTCCAGTTTACACCATTAAAAGTGGGAAAGAACAATAAAACCAATGACAGCTCATGCTGTTTAGTATATGGAGTAAGAGGAACACTGAAATTTCAAACCTGTTCAGTCACTATAGACATCAGTGTGCTGGTTATTCATGAAACTTAGAATAGATCTATCTACTTACATCATTCTTGATCATATAACCCAAGAATTCTATCTTACTACAATGTTACTTGCTACTCCATGTTCTTTGATGTTCTACTCATAATAGGCAGTATTTGGAAACAGTCCTGATATCCATCATCAACAGATAAATGGATAATGAAAACTTTGTACATTTACAGAATGGGATATTATTCAGCTGTTAAAAAGAAAAGAAAAAGTCATAAAATCTGCAGGTAAATTGATGGGCTAGAAAAAAATCATGCTGAATAGGTAACCCAGATCAAAGACAAATGCGGTATGTAATCTCTTATATGTGGATGCTAACTTTTAAGCCTTCAGTAGTAATGCTGCTATCCATATAATCACAGAGGTTAGGTATAGAGTAAGGGAACAAGAAGGAGGGAAGGAACTCCTAAGGTATAGGAAATGAAAAAAAGTTATGGAGAGACAATGGGAAGACTGGATTAGGAGGATTAAATGGAGAACTGGAGAGACAAGGGATTGTGGGGGGTATAACTGGAGAAATAACTAAAACTAAGGGTCATTTTGGGAATCATTTGGAAACGTACTATATAAGAATATTCATATATATATATTTATATGAAATAAATCTAAATAGAGTCATCATAAGATTGGAGAGACAAAGACCCAACTAGCTCATTGTCAATGACAAATAAAATCTCCATTTTCAATAACTGGATTTCTAATTGAGTTGTTGACCATATGGTACCCATGGAAAACCCCTAGAAACTTAGGCTCTTCTAAGACTATTGGTTCTTCTCTGGTTATAAGACTGTATTGCTGAAGACATATCCACATGTCTCCTTGAACACAGAGAAATTGAGTTGGTGCTTAACTGGAGCCTTGACCCCTTCTGACTAGTGGTCATGGCACTAAGAAAGCACTCTGTGTACTATCATAGGAGAAAGGTAAAACCAACCCAATTACAACCCCTGAAATCTAAAATGGTGATCTGACTGCACAATATATTGGTTCAATAGTGACACAAAACTTGTGGGAGTAACCAACCACTATCTGATAAGATTTAAGGATCGCTCCATCAAACAGAAGCCATGCTAGATACTGCTTGACAGCCATAGATAGGCCATGGAGCTAGGGTAAAACTAAACACTACTGTTCTGTTAAAGAAATATAGCAATAAAATGAAACATTTTACTATACTCATAGATATATCAGAGTTTTGGTCAGCCATTGTCATAAAAGTTCCTTTTGTCAGTAAATGTGAACAAAGTAGTGTGTGCCTATACCCTGTGCAGAGTGAGAAACCTTGAAGAACTCAGTGATAAATGGGATGTCTCCACCAAGTCACTCCGCAAATGGCTTAGGGAACTCTGTGGAAGAGGAAGAACAAAGATTATAAGCGCCAGGAGGGATGGAAAACATGACATTCTATACACCTTAGGGCTGATGCACATATGAACTCACAAAGACTTCAGGAACATTCCCAGGATCTGCATAAATCTGAGCCATGTAGAGTCCCATTGCTGAGAGTGAGAAATGGAAACAAGCCTTCATCACTACCCAGAAGCCATCTCCAGTTGACAACTGCTTACAGAAGAAAAATTAGTTTTCTCCAAAATGGTCTTACCATGTACACAAACCACACTTGAGGCCCGATTCCCAGCAGTAGATGGCAAGCACAAAATAAACTCAACGATGTTTTACGAGATGTTTAGCTTTGTGTTTCACTGGGCATGTTTTACATGTACTTGCCTTTTGCGTACATGTTACGGTTTCCAATTTTGTGTTTTTTATAGTTTTTGCATGTATGTGCTTGCATATGTTTGTGTGTATGTTCTACATGCATTTTCTTGGTTTTTATTTTGTTTTTGGTTCTCTGTTTGTTTTGTGTTGCTCTGATTTGTTCTCTAAAGAAAAACAGAAGGCATGGGTTTTTGGATGAGTGGGGTGGTGGGGAGGATTGGGGAAGAGACAGGGAGGAAAAACCATGATCAGAATCTAATGTAAGAAAAATTACTTTCAGTTAGAAAAAATGCTAGCATCCTTGAAACTTGGTAACATTTAGAAAAACATGCGCTACTAGCATTATTGTTCATTTACACGAAAAAAATTCTTGCAGATATAATCTAGGCATCCAGCCTAACACTGGTTTTTGACAGGCCATCCAAACTTCACACTGAAAAGAGAAGGAATAAGTAGCACCTTATTAGTACTAATGATTGCATGACTAATACAAAAGCAATCCTACTTGAAATATGTTCCTTTCTTGATGTGACTAACATGAATTGCAGGCACTGAGCATCTTTGATACCATGCTTTTTCCTGTTGTATTATCTTAGTCCCGAAAGCATGTCAGGATACAAGGAAACAGACTTCCTTAGGACTGGGGAGATAGCTCAGTAGTCAGAAACATTGACTGATCCAGAGGACAAAGGTTCAATTCTCAGAACCCAAGAAGATACTGACAACTGTCTGTAACTCAAGCCCCAGTATATACAACACCATTTTCTTGCCTCTGAGGGTAGCAGGCATGTAAATGTTATAAAGACACACACATGCAGACAAAAAAAAACCCATAAACATAAATAATATAAATAAAATAAGTTTTAAGAAGTTAGTATCACAGACACAAGTCAGGTACCCCTTGTGATGATTTCTTTATAACTAAAAAAAGAACTTCGCATTTTCTTTCCTAGTGAAATGTTTAAGATGAAGAGTATCAAAGGTTTCCTTTAATTAATGGCTCTGTTAACTGTGTTGCAATTTTTTTGGCACTGTCACAATGATGATGAATATAAATAGGAAATCAAGCTTCAAGACATTAACAGTATCTAAAATGTAACAAAAATAGAAAATAATGAGCTAAAGAACAGATAGAGATAATTTTTTTTCTGATTCAGAAAGCATTTAGGGCCAGGTGCTGGCTTTGTCTGTGAAAGCTCAAAGGGTCTCTGAATGAGTGAGTGGGACACTTGCCAGGTAGGAAACCAGAGCCAACACTACTTGAAGCAGCACATGGTGGACAATTGTAAAAACCTGCTATGGTTGCATGAGGAATGAAGAACCAAGAAAACAGAAAAACATAAGCACAAAATGATAGAGGCTGCCGATTTGTTGAAAAAGTTTTCCCATTTTCCCATTGTTCATGAGAGTGGAAGATTCCAGATGTTTTCATAGGTTCAGACTATAGAAAGGAGGCCTGAAAACCTGAGAGAATACACCCACAAAATCCAGGCCAGAGAGATGTCAGCAAAAGAAAAAATAGATAGGTAAAAACAGGAAGAACAGAACAAATACTGACACCCTCTCTAGTCTAAATATAACTGAAAACTAATGTTTCAAAATATCTAAATTTATTTTTTAAATCAATGAACATCTCATAAAATTAATTCCAGAAAAAATACAAAATACATTTAAAATATTTTTGAATAATTTACATTAAATATTTAAAGAGAAAAATGACAATGACTTCTTTTTAAGTAGAGCTGAGATTTTTAATAAAAACAAATAATTATTAGTAAAAAGAAATGTGTTGCTTTAATTGCAATTATCATAAAGAATCCAAACTCACATTTTCCCTAGGATCTTCACATTTAGTTTTTATATAAAGAGAAGCAAGTGATATCATAAACACCATCATTTCTTCATTCAATAATTTACAACTCAAAGGAAATTAAACTTTATCCCTTTTCTAGAAAAGACATGGTCTCTGGAGGCATTTTTAAAACCACTGCCAGATCTCCCTTAATTTAAAAAGAATGCCAATATATTCAATCATGTTTACTCTTGAGAAGTTATTCAACAATCAAAAATTGAAGGACTTCCCACAAAGAAAGTGGCCAAAACCAAACTCTTAAGAATTATTAGGGCCTTTTTTTAAGAATGCAGAAGGACAGTAACATACTGAAGGAAACTAAGGGTATTTGACATGTAATGCAACACAAATATCTGACTGAACCTTTAAATCAGAGAAAGAAAATGATGAAAAACTAGCAAGATATAAATAAAGCTTGTAATTCAAATTAAATGGACACATTATACAGAGAGAATTCCAGGACAGCCTCTAAAACAATACAGAGAAACCTTGTCTCCAAGAAAACCACATTAAATCCAAAGTACACATTAAATCCAAAGTATGAATTTTGTATAAATGTACAATAGAAATATGAGAATTTATTATATTGATAAATGATATTAAATTATGAACCGTTTCATAATCAGTTGAAACTTCACTAAGCCTCTAATCTTATGTACAGTTGCAAAATTTGATAGTTCCATAGGTAAGAATCTCCCACCCCTTTTCCACAGACCACCCAGCATACTCCTAACAGCATCTCATCTCCTTGTTACCATAACTTGGCCCACAACTCAGGTAGAATCGGCCTGCTACCAGAAGTCATACATACATCCAGAATATCAGGTAAGCTCCCAACCCCTGCCTGCATATCCTTTAGAGCCTGCTCAAAATATCCCCAACTGTTCCCCTCCTTACAACCAAATCCTGCCTACAACTGTAGCAGAAGCCCCTCCTTTACCAGTGGCCACATCTGTACCCAGAACTCCAGAGGCCATACTGGCACCCATAATCCCAGGTGGAATAGTCCTACTCCAGCAGAGGCACCCTGTCAAACCAAAGGACAAGGCAGCCATGAGAACTGCATGTGAAAGGACAAGCTGACCATGAGAATTTCAGATGAATTCAGCCAGAATATCAGAGAGGAACCGAAACCAACAGAAAAAAAGTACTCATCCAACAAAGACAAACTCAGAAAGCTACAGTAGATCTTTATGTAATTACCCAGAATCCAGATGCTTAGATGCCAGCAAAACAACATGACCAACAGTTAGGGCAATCTGTCTCTGTCAGAAATATTCCAACACAGGTGAAACAAAAGAAAGTTGCCTTAAAAACTATGAAGATGATAGAGGTCCTTAAAGAGGAGGTGAATGGATTCCTTAAAGAAACTCAGGAAAAGACAAGCAAAATTGGAGGAAGTGAATCAATTCCTTAAAGAAAGCCAAGAAAGTACAGAATAAAAAAAACAGAAAACCAAAACAAAGCAAAAAAAAAGTTGAAAGGAAATGAATAAAAGTTTAAGATCTGAAAATGAAATTGAAGCAATAAAGAAAACCAATTTGAGGGAATCCCGGAGATGGAAAATCTAGTTAAGCAAATAGAAATGAGAGATGCAATCATCACCAGCAGAATACAAGAGATGGAAGAGATAATCTAATGCATAGAAGATATGATGGGAGAAATAGATACATTAGAGAAAATGTGAAATATAAAAAATTCCTCATACAAAACATCCAGGAAAACTGGGACATGATGAAAAGACCAAACCTAAGAATAGTAAAATAGAAGAAGAAAAATAACAGCTCAAAGATCCAGAAAATATCTTTAACAAAATCATGGAAAAATTCAACCCAAAGAAGACATATAAAGGGATATAGATACAGCTGGACATTGGTGGTGCATGCCTTTAATCCCAGCACTCAGGAGGCAGAGGATGGCAGATCTCTGTGAGTTCGAGGCCAGCCTGGTCTACAGAGCGAATGCCAAGATAGGCTCCACAGCTACACAGAAACCTTGTTTTGAAAAAAATAGAGCATATAGGTATGTGCCTATAAAGGTATAAGAAGCTTACAGAACAACAAATAGGTTAGAAATGAAAATAAAATCCCCAGGCCACAAAATAATCAAAGCACTAAACATACAGAACAAAGAAAGAATATTAAATATTGCAAGGGCCAAAGGCCAACTAACATATAAAGGGAGACCTATTAGAATTACACTTGATTTCTCAATAGAGACTCTAAAAGTCAGAAAAACCTGGGGGCGGTGTCCTGTAGACTCCAAGAGACAACAGATACCATCCCAAACTACTATGTCCATGAGTCCAACTATACAGAAGATTCTAGAAGGAAACATCCAATCCAAGGATGAAAACACAAGAAATAAATAATCTTACACCAGAAAAGAACAAAAGAAAAGAGCACACACAATCACCACCAACAGCAAAATAACAGTAATTAGCAACCATTGGTCACTAATATCTCTCAATATTAGTAGACTCAATATTCCAATTAAAAAGCACAGATCAACAGAATAGATGCAAAATCAGGCTCCATCCTTCTGCTGCATACAAGAAACATACTTCAACACCAAAGACAGACATTACTCAGAGTTAAGGGTTAGAAAAAGATATTCTAAGGAAATGGATTAAGAAACAAGCTGGTGTAGCCATTTCAATATCTAACAAAATAGACTTCAAACCAAAATTAAACAAAAGAGACAGAGAAGGACTTTTCATATTTAACAAAGGAAAGATCCGCCAAGATGATCTCTTAATTGTTAACACCTACAGCCTAAACACAAGGCTATCCATATTTTTAAAGGAAACATTACTCAGTTTAAATCACACATTGACCTTCACACACTGATAGGGGATACTTCAATACCCTACTCTCACCAATGGATAGGTCATACAGACAAAAACTGAAGAGAGAAATACTGGAGCTAGCAGATGTCATTAACCAAATGGATCTAACAGATATCTACAAAACATTTTGCCCAAACATGAAAGAATATACCTTCTTCTAAGAAACTCTTGGAACATTCTCCAAAATTGACCACATACTCAGTCACAAAACAACTCTTAACAGATACAATAAAATCAAAATAGCACCCTGCATCCTCTCAGACAACCACAAATTAAAACTGGATTTGAGTAACAATAGAAACAACATAAAAACTAAAAACTCATGGAAACTGAATAACCCTCTACTGAATAACTCTTGGGACAAGGAAAAAATAAAGAAATTAGACTTGCTAGAAATCAATGAAAAGGAATATTATACAACATACTCAAACTTAGGGGACACAATGAAACAAGAAGAAATTCCATAGCACTAAGTGACAACATAAAGGAATTCCAGAGATTTCCTACTATGAACTTAAAAGCACACCTGAAATCTATAGAACAAAAAGAAGCAAGCTCACCCAAGGAGTAGATGTCAGGAAATAATCAAATTGAGAGCTGAAATCAATAAAATAGAAACAAAGAGAGCAATATAATGAATCCAAGACTTGGTTCTTTGAGAAAATTAACAAGATGGACAAACCCTTATCCAAACTAATTAAAGACATAGAGAGAATATCCAACAGATAGTGAAGAAATCCAAAGAACCACTAGGTCATGCTTTAAAATCTTGCACTCCAGAAAATTGGAAAATCTAAAAGAAATGGATGATTTTCTCCATAGATGTCAGTTACCAAAGTTAAATCAAGATCATATCAACTATTTAAAGAGACATATAATCCCTAAGGAAATAGAAGTCTCCCCATGCTCAGCAAAGAAAGGGCCAGAGCCAGCTTGTTTTTGCTCAGAATTCTACCAGACTTTCAGAGAATATCCAATGTCAGTACATCTCAAATTAGTTCACAAAATAAAAACAGAACGAACATTACCAAAATCATTTTATGATGCCACAGTCACCCTGATATCCAAAGCATGCAAACATATCACAAAAAAGAGAATTACAGACTAATTTTCCTAATGAGCATAGATACAAAAATACTCAAAAAACTTGGAAACTGAATCCAAGAACTCTTCAAAAAAGGTCATTCACCATAATAAAGTAGGCTTCATACAGGATGGTCCAACATATGAAAATTAATCAAGGTAACCCATGATATAAACAAACTGAAAGAAAAAAATATGATCACCTCAATAGATGCTGAAGAAGCCTTTGACAAAACCCAATACCCCCTTTAAAAAATCTTGGTGATATTAGTGATACAAGAGACATACCTAACCATAATAATGGCAGTTAGCAGCAAGCCTATAGCCAACATCAAATTAATTGGAGAAAAAAAATCAAAGCAATCCTACTAAAATCAGAAACAAGTTTACGCTGTCTCACTTTCTCCATATTTATTCAGTATAGTAATTGAACTATAATTACTATACTGTGGAGCAATAAGAAACCTGGAGATCAAAGCAATACAAATTGGAAAGGAAGAAGTCAATGCATTTTTATTTGTAGATGATATGTTAATATATATAAGCAACCCCAAAAATTCTATCAGTGAACTCCTACAGTTGATAAACACCTTTAGTGAAATGGCTGTAAACAAGATTAACTAAAAAGAAATTGCCAGTCAATCTATGTGCAAATAACACATGAGTTGTGAAAGAAATCATGGAAACAACACTGTCTTTGTTAGGGTTTTATTGCTGTGAAGTGACTCTGTGACAAAGACAAATATTTCTTTGTTTCTTTGCTTCTTTCCTTTCTTTCTTCCTTTCTCTCTTACCTTCTTTTTCTCTTTCTTTCTTTCTTTCCTTCTTTCTTTCTTCCTTTTTTAAGTTTTGCTTTTGTTTTGATTTGTTTTTTGAGGGGGTTTCTCTGTGTAAGTGTCCTGGAACTTGTTTTATAGACCAGGCTGGCCTCGAAATCACAGAGATCTTCCTGCCTCTGCCTCCAGGTGCTGAGATTGAAGTCATGGACCTACTCTCCTGGCTATGGTAACTCTTACAACAGAAAATGTTTAATTGTAGCTGGCTTCAAGGTTCAGTGGTTTAGTTCATTGCTGTTATGATGGGAAGCATGGTGTTGAGGAGGTAGATGTGGTCCTAGAGAAGGAGCCCAGAGTTCTACATCTGGATCCAAAGACAGCAGGAAGAAACCGTGACACAATGCCCAGAATTGAGTTTCTGAGACCTCTAAGCTCTAGTTATGCACCTTCTTCAATAAATCCACACCTACTCCAACAAGGCTCCACCTCCTAATTGTGCCACTTCCTATGGGCCTATGGGTGCTCTTTTTATTCAAACCACCACAATAGTTGTCACAATAGCCACAAATAATATAAACTATCTTGGGGTAAATCTAACCAAACAAGTGAAAGACTTGAACAACAAAAATGTCAAGTCTTTGGGGAAAGAAATTGAAGATACCAGAAGATGGATAGATCTGTCATGCTCAGGGATTGGTAAGGTTAACATAGTAATAATGGCCATGTTACCAAAAGCAATCTACAGAATCAATGTGATCCTTTTCAAAATTGCAACACAGTCCTTTACAGAACATTGCATAAAGGACAATACTCAATCTCACATAGAAAAACAAAACTTAGAACAATGCTATCCAATAATGAATACCCAGAGGTATCACCGTCCTTTATTTCAAGCTATACTACAGAGCGATAGTAATAAAATCTGCTTAGAATTGGCATAAAAACAGACACATTTATCAATGGAATCAAGTTAAAGACTCAGACATAAATCCACACACTCATGGACACCTGAACTTTTAGAAATAAGACAGAATTACACAATGGGAAAAAGAAAACACCTTCAACAAGTGGTGCTCATCTAATTGGATGTCAGCATGTAGAAGAATTCAAATTAACCCATATCTATCAACAAGCACAAAACTCATTCCAAGTGCATCAAAACCTCAACATAAAACTGGATACACTGACAGAAGAAAAAGTGAGTATTAGCCTTGAACACATTGGCACAGGAGACAATTTCCACAATAGAATACTGATAGAACAGGAACTAAGATTGACAATTAATTAATGGAACTAAAAAGATTCTGTAAGACAAAGGACACTGTCAATAGGGTAAAATGGCAGCCTACAGAATGGGAAAATATTTTCAGCAACCCCACATTTGACAGAGAGCTAATATCCAAATATATAAAGAACTCAACAAACTAAATAATCCTATTAAAATGAGATACAGAATTCCCAACAGATGAATCTCAAAAGACCAAAAATCACTTAAAAGATGTTCAATGTCCTTATCCATCATGGAAAAGCAAATTAAAAGTACTTTGAGATTCCATCTTTCACCTGTCACAATGGCTAAGATAAAAACCATAACTGACAGCTCAAGCTGGTAAGGATGTAGAGTAAAAACAACATTTCTCCATTGCTTGTAGATGTGCACACTAGTACAGCCATTATGAAAATCAATATGGGGGTTACTCAGAAAATTGGGAATTAATCTATCTCAAGACTCAGTTATACCACTCTTGGGAATATATTCAAAAGATGTCACATGCTACCACAAGGACATTTTATTTATAATAGCCAGAACATGATAATATTCTGTTTATAATAGCCAGAAAGTATCTAGATGTCTCTCACTCAAAGAATGGATAAAGAAAATGTGGTACGCTTACACAATTGAGTATTATTCAGTTGTTAAAAACAATGATATTATGAAATTGTCAGGAAAATGGATGAAACTAGAAAAGGTCATCCTGTTGTCCTGAGTGAGTTAACCCAGACCCAGAAAGACAAACATGGCATGTACTCACATATAAGTGGACATTGGTTGTAAATAAATGACAATCATGCTACAATTCAGACCCAGAGAGGCTGGGTAACCAAAAATAATAGAGAGTAACCAGGAGGGCTCAATTGGGGGAACACACAGATCTCCTTGAGAAGGGAAAAAGAATAGTGGTTATGGGAACAGGAGGGATCAGGCAGGTTTGGGAGGAACAGAGGGAGAGAATACTGGGGGAGAGGACTACAGTGAGGAGGATGTGGTGGGAAACTCCTTGGAATCTGAAAGTGACCTTATGATATCTCTTAGTAATGGGAGATACAGAACCAAACTGGCTATCTTGTGTAGCCAGGCAAGGCTCTTAACAGTTGGACTGGGACATCAATCCAGTCATAAAATCTTCAACCAATGATCTGTCCTGATTGAAAGATATACTGGGGTAATGGTGACACAGAACTTGTGGGAGTGGCCAGCCCAGGACTAGTCCAATTTGAGGCCCATGCTATGAGATAAAGCCCATGATGGCCATGAACCAGAAGCAGGACAGCCCAGAGACCTAGGACAGAACCAAACAGCTGGCAACAAACAAAAAAGTCAATGAAATGATCCCTAGTGATAGTCTGCTATACTCATAGATTGGTGCCTAGCCAAATTTTCATCAGAAGGACAACATTCAGAAACTGATGGGAGCAGATCCAGAGACCCACAGCCAAACACTTGGCAGAACCAGGAGAATCCTGCAGAAGTGGGGGCGTTAAGGATTGTAGGAGAGAGAGGGGTAGAGAACACCATGAAAACACAGCCCTTTATGGATCTGAGTTAGGTACTCGGTATATACATTACGGTTGTGTGACTAGGTGTTCCTGTGGAATTCCCAACAGTAAGAGTAGGAGAGTAGGGGACAGGTTCTCTGACTCTTTTACCTGTGCTTGGGATCCTTTTCCTCTTACTGTGTTGCCTCTTCTGGCCTTGACATGAAAGCACTTAGTCATATCTTATGTTTTTAGTCCAAGTTCAGTGCATATCCCTGGGAGACCATTTGTGTGTTTGTTTTGTTTTGTTTTGGAAAATGGAGGAGGAGTGGAGGAAGGAGAAGTTGTGGTCAGGATATAATGTATGAGAGAAGAATAAAGTAAAATTTTAAATTGATGATTCTTTTCTCAAAGAAGCATTGAGAACTATATAGCTTTTGAATTATCATTTGCAGAATAAGTAATGATTATTTAATTCATGTGTTTAAAAATTAGAGATCAAGAGTATTTATCCCCGGTATACAAATGGACTTTGGACTTTGGGCTCCCATCCAACAATGAGAGCTGCACTCTCACCCTGGACTCTTGGGGGAGGGTCTAGGCCCTGCCCTGGATGAAATGACAGACTATGGACAACCCCATGGAGGGCCTCACCCTCCCTGGGGTAATGAGGGGATATGGGGGGGGGTTAGTGGGAGGGCGTGGAGGAGGGGAGGGAAAGGGACCTGGAATTGATATGTGAAGCAACCTTGTTTCTAATTTAAACTTAAATTTAGAAATAAAACATGAAAAATAGAGATCAAACAGTTGTCTAATCTTTTAGAAGCACTGAGATGTAATTCTGCAGTTTTAGAATTTTGAAGAGGATATTTTGTTTGGCAAGGGTTCCTCTGGAAAACCATCACATCATTGTGCAATAATGTTAATGATATATTTCCATATATCAAAGAGAGTGATTTTGAATAACACATTATCTTTTTTGCCCTTCTTTATAATTCTATCATCAGGTACATGGTTCCAATAATATTGCTTCTAAAAAATTATATTAGCTTACAGTAGAAATATATAGCCTAGGTTTTCTAGTCCAGACTCAGGAGAGAACTCCATCAACACCTCCACACCATCTGGGAGCCTTCCATCTCTTCGTGATCAAGAAGCATGGTCCTGCTCCGGGCCATGATGTTCTAAGGAGACTCACACGTGCTACCCTGACTCCAAACAGAAAACAATGGCCCATCAGGCACCTTACAGAGCCAGACAGATGGGCACCGCTATGATGAGTATATGGGTGGAGTGGTATGAGACAGAAACAAAATGGTTCATGTCCTGTGGATAAAGGCATACATGAATAGGCAAAAGAGATGAGGATTGGGCTGAGGTGGGTGGTTTCACTGCCACCCAGGGCCATGGTAATATCCGAGCACGGTCTTCTGCTCGGTTTCATGACTGGATTCATAGCTCTGAAGCAGCTGCAGTCTCTGTTGATGTCTGTGACTCTTGATACCACTAAAGGCCGAAAGGATAGGGCTGTACAGTTGGTCTCATCCCTCATTGGCTGCAACACTAGGGAGAACTGGTCCTGCCTGTCACCAGCTGAAGCCCTCAGGAGAGATGGTGCTACACACCTCACCTGGGCAACTCAATGCAGTTGACCCTATTCACAGGGACCTGGTCAGGCTGGTTCTGAGGGCCTGAGAATGGGAGAGCAGGTGAAGTCCCGTTTGTCTGCCATGTGGTGGCATGACTGAGAGAAAGATGCTCTCCTCCCCTCACCGCTCAACATTTGCAGCAGGTGGGGGGCCTGATCCAACTCTTCACCAGTTGCAGCACTCAAGAGAATGGGCCTTGAACCTCTCAAGGGCAGAACAGTAGAGATGACCCTGTAGTAGCATGGGTGAGCCAGCTCTGAGGTCTTGAGCGGAGCATAACTGGTAACACCTTCCTGATCTGAGGTGTGTTGGTGAGAAGAAGGGAAAGATGTCCTTCCCTATCAGCCCTTCTTCTGGCAAGGGAGCAGAATATCGCTAAGAATCATTAACATTTATTTTTTCTATTAAGTCTTGTGACAAAGTTTCTGTATGACAGATGACAATGTTTATAATGCTTAAAGAGAAATGATAGAATGGGATCTACTTTATTCACACGGGAGAGAGAAAATGCAATATCAGACATGTATGAGTGCTACATTCACTAGGCAAAGAATATCCAAGAAACAAATGAGAAGTTCCCTCCTGCAGCACACAGGAATGGATGCAGAGACCCACAGACAGACAAGAGAGGGAGAGAGTCCTTGGGACACTCAGCTCTAAATGGGAGACCTCCATTAAAATCCCTTCCCGCATAGCTCAGGGAACCCATAGGAGAGGAATCAGAAAAAGCATAAAAGTCAGAGGGAACCGAGAACAGCAGGAGAACAAAGCCCTCTGAATGAGCTGAGCAAGGTCTTTATGAACTCACATAAACCAAAGCAGCATGCACAGGACATTCCCGGGTCCGTGTCACATCCTCTGTGGATATATTATAGCTTTCAACTTAGCATTTTTATGGGACTCCTGATATGTGAAGGACTGGGTCTCTGGTTCTGTGGCTGCTCTTGTGGACCTTCTCCTTCTGTTGGATTGCATCATCCAGCCTTAATGTAAGGGGTTTTGTTTTATTTTATTTTGTCATGTTTGGTTGCTATCTCTTAGACGCCTGTTCTTTTCTAAGGAGAGACAGAAAAGGAATGGATCTGGAGGGGAAGAAGGGTGGAGAGGAACTAGGAGAAGTAGAGGGAGAGGAAATTGCAGTCAGTATATATTGTATGAACAAAGAATCTATTTTCAATAAAAATAAAAACAAAAATCAATTTTAAAAACAAACAAGCAAACAAACAAAAGAAACAAGTGAGGAGAAACTGTGAGTACATGATTCATAATCCATGCAAATCAGACTGACCATGATAAGAATTCCTGAACTTTAGTTCAACAATTTAATAAGCTTTATCTATTAATGGTATCCATGTGAGGGTTCACTCTTACTATTTAAGATAATGATCCATATATTTAAACGAGAAAAGTTTGACTGAATGGACCTTGGTTGGGAATAATTATTAAATTAACTACTCAATTAACATTTGGCAAAAATTATTCAAATACGGGGATACTGGATGTATGAATACCACTCAAAATGTAATTTTGCATTCATTGATATATTTGTGTATTTTCCCTTCAATTCCTGACACTTTTTTTTTACTTTTCCTGGTATAAATGCTGTGCAACAAGAAAGGGATATTAAAAGTGAGCAAGATATAATATTTGGTTGTGCTTATAATTTTCAAGTTAATTCATGTTGTATATTTAATATTACAAATATTAGGCTGGTGAGATGATTTACCAGTTAGTAAAGCCATTTCCTATGCAAATGTAATATGCATTATCATATCATGGAACTCTAGGTGGGAGGAGACAATAGGATCCTGAGATTTGTTTTCTGACCTCTGCAATGTGCACCTACATACACATAAACACACACACACACATCACATATATACATAATAGTAATAAATGAAAATTGTAAACATAAATTACAAAGGTCCTTTTACTTCACAGTAAGTTACCAAAAGGATAAGAATTCTTGTAATTAATTGTTAAAGGATTATACTTTTCCTTTAAATGAAACATTTTTACCTTGATAGTAGTCCATAAAAATTAGAAAATCATTGCTCAAATAAAACTTATTTTACTTTAACTATATCTTTCCTCTTTTTGCTATATTAAAAGTTAAGAGTAAGTTGGGTAGTGGTACTCCATGCCTTTAATCACAGCTCTCAAGAGGCAGAGGCAGGTGGATGTTTGTGAGTTCAAGGCCTGTCTGGTCTACAGAGTGAGTTCCAGGACAGCCAGGGCTACACAGAGAAACCCTTTCTAAAAAAATATTCAACTCCAATAAGTTGAACTGTTACTAATGTTCTGATTTGCTTTCTAGCTCTTTAGCCTAATTGTATATCATACCTTCTCTATATAACCATAAATTGTTCTAGCAGGTGTCATATGTGAATGGAATTTGCAAACCTACACATTTGTCCCAATATTTTGACTTTGTCTATTTTCATCTATACAAACTGAAAAGTTATCTGTGGGCTTACAGCTCATAGTATTCACATCAATCTACATTTTATACTTTTTGAAGACTTATTGTTGAACTGCTTTGTCATATGATGGGGGATTTTCCTTCTGTTTATATGTTTCTCTTACTGGTTGATGAATAAAACACTGATTGGCCAGCAGCCAGGCAGGAAGTATAGGTGGAGCTACCAAGGGAGGAGAATTCTGGGGAGAGAAAGAGGAGCATCGAAGGAGAATGCCATGCAGCTGCAGAGAAGATAGGACATGCAGGGTGTTTTTTGGCAAGGTAAGGTCATGTAGAAATACATAGGTTATTAAGAGAGAGCTAGCCAGTAAGACGTCTAAGCCATTGGCCAAACAGTTTATAATTAATATAAGTCTCTGTGTGCTTTTTGGGGGCTGAAGGGCAGCAGGACCAGGCTGGACAGACACTCCTTCTACAGTCATAATTAAGTGGCTGCTCTTAATAGGACTGTGGGTGTGAGAGATGGTATGTCATTCCATCTGAAAATACAAAGGTGTGCTTTTTCTACAGGGACTATTTAACCTTGTCTACCAGTCCAATGACAAGGAGCTACTGAAGGGTTTTACATACCTAGTGAAGTTGAGAAGACTTTAGAGGACATTGAATTTAAAGGTCAGAGAGCAGGAGGATCAATGGTGTTGTACCAGCAATCTTGAGACATGGTGTTGATTTGAATCAAAAATTGAAAAAGACCAATGATCGAGGTCAAACCAATTATGCTACAGGAGCTCCCTTTTGCAACCTTGTTTATCTGCTCAAGTACCCACTTGACTAGGTGAATATTAATAAATAATTCATAGTTAAAGTAATAGAACTATCAAAGTTCATCCTTTCTACATAAAAATTCAAGAGTGTGACTATACATTAACAATAAATATCAGGAAACAGTTTTAAAATCCTATTAAATATATCTATGTGGGAGTGCAATCTCACTTGCTCAATAATCAAGTTGAATATTAATGTCACCCTGATGTAGCTTCATAGATACACCAAGAAAAATGACCAAATGTCTGGGATTCACATAGCCCATTCAATTCAACACACACAATTAGCTGTATCATAAAGTCAAAAAATGCCACGTATACCACAATACATATATCCAAGCTACAAATAAAAGGGAATATACTCATATTCAAATACCCAATTTCCTTTCATATGGAAATGAAAATAGTTTTAGGAATGTCAGAGGGCCAAGTCTTTGTCATATTCTCATTAAACTATCCTGTTTCTTTCTTGGACCCTGTTCTCTTTTCCTGTGTTATGTCACAATCAGTCTATCAGTATACACTTCTGAAAATTCTCACAGTATGTCCACAGTGGCTCAACATTTTGGCTTCAGCTATAGACCCTTCATCAATTGCCTTCCCGCAGCTCTCACAAACCATTTTATTCAGTGTACTGCACATTTTTGCAACACCAGTATTGAAGGGTAGCTTGCTGCTGTTGCTACGTTCTGAAAAATGTCCATAGCAGACATCATTTGCCAGCAACTGCTGTTCTGCACTATAATAGTGAAGAAAACGGGCTTGGGATTGCATGGCCTTGGCTTTAAACACTGGCCCTGCTACTTAAAATTTGCATCACTATAGAAAACAAAATTAATCACTCCAAGCTTTAGTTTTCTCACCTGAAAACTGCACTATTTTAGACTTGCAAATTTGGTATGATACTGAAATGAGGAGATGAATATTAAATATTTAGCCCAATGCTCAGTAGAGAGTAAAAAGAATCTTAGATGCTATGAAGCATTTTTTTATTTTGGCAATTAATGGCTGCTGTTAGTACTTTCTCTTTGTTGCTTCAGTTCTAGAAGAGTGTTTATATAGACCACTCTAACTTTGGCAAGAACAGAATGGCTTCTAACCAGGGTACTCATTAAGCCCCATGCAGCATTTTGACTCCAGTTAGACTTTGGGGCATAAGAAAAAACTAGCAAGCAACTCCCTGTCTTGTGGGATGGGCCAAAGGCTTAGTCTTTAGTGATTGTTTATTCTCTTCGTAGGGAAGAGTAAAAGGAATTACCATCAAGCAGACATGAACATGATTGGGCCACACTGTTAAGAACTTTCTACTTACTAAATTAACTCATCTTTTTATCCATATATTTTTATTTAACTTTTTACGCATGTCAATTTCAGTGTTTTTTATTTCTAACATGGAGATGAGTGTTACAGTGTTGCTGTGAGAATGAAATGATATAGTGCATGCAAAAAGAACCTCACTGCTTGGGCAGGTAGTTACCATGAAAGTAGACTGTTTGATTTTAAAACTAAATTGGTATGAATTTGATACTGATTGCTTGCAAGATTCTTTAAGTTTTGAGACAATTCTAAGGACATGAAGTCTATTTGCCCAGTCAGAGTGAGCATGAGAGACTATCTGAAGAGTAGGTAAGTGGTCCTCAGTCACAGTTCACCTAAACAGTAAATCTGTGACTCAAATGTCTGCCCATGTGCTTCTCAGTGTGTTCTCTCCTCGCTTGCATGTGAACACTGGGCAATTACCCAGTTTTAGGTGAACTTGTACTTGTTAGGGGAGATTAGCACCTGCAAAACTTTTGGTTTCAGGATTCTTTCATGGCCATCAAATTATTAACCATATAACAACCAGATCTTGGTTTTCAATATTGTTGTCTAGAAAAGGAACCAGGTTCTTTGAATACATAACTGATTGTAAGATTCAGGCAAGAAATATGTATGGTGAGACCACATCTTGTAATATCAGAGAACAATAAAGTGCCACTCTCATGCCCCTGAGCACTCCATTAACTGTGATAGAAATATGTCAAAGGCACAGAGAGCTTGCTCAATGGCTGAAATTGTAGAAGCTTGAGAAATAAATAAATAAAATAGTAAAGAATTATAGCCTATCATATAAATAACTATCCCCGAGCCACAATGATATGAATAAACTATTAGAAAGCTAAATATCTAGATGGAGGCAAAAATAAATTTGCAGTGAATAAATAATTTATGATAATAATTTATGAAATAATTGTTAATTATTTATAAATAATTATTAATTGTTAATAATTATTAATTAATAATCTATAAATAATTATTTGTGAAATAAATTATGAAATAATGATAATTTATGGTACTAATTTATGAAATAATTGATTCTAAATAATTTTTGTATATGTTCTACTTTCAAGGTGGAAGAGCTGCCATATGCTAGCTGTGTATATTGGCATTCCTCCAGAGAGCATTACATTCAAATAAAGTTAGGAATAGGAGGGTGGCTTTGCTCTGCAGAGAAAAAAAACAGTACATCATGTAAAAAGATAAGAAAATGGCCATCACAGACACTAGGGAAGACAGAAAGGAGATGCTGTCTGCAAGTCTGACAGTAAAAATGGCTACAGTAAAATGAAGACACAGCCTATTGGGTAGGATATTATATCATCATTAGTTAAGTATCTGACATGATTAATGTCTGGAATATACAAAGAACTTATAAAACTAACAGGAAACCACATAATGCAACATGAACTACTTAATAGACAACAGCTCAAAGATGAAATACCAATAGCCAAAAATACATGGAAGAATGTTCAACTTAACTATCTGTGGTAGCTTGAATAGAAATGTCCCCCATAGGATCATATATTTTAATACTTAGTAGGATTGGGAGGTGTGGCCTTGTGGGAATGAGTGTGGCCTTGCTGGAGGAAGTAAGGCCTTGTTGGAGGATGTGTGTCATTGAAAGAGGACTGAGATTTTTTGATCCAGTTTCAACTGATTTTTATGTAAGATGGGGATCCAACTTTTGTTTTATTATATTCATTAATATTTGCCTTTTTATGAATTAAAAACAAAATACCAAAATATAAAAATATACAACAAATTCATAACACATATTGTTTTATTGACATATCATCTAGCCTCCCCAAAAGTCAACTGTTGCTTTCCCGATGAAATGTATGTGAGAAATGACAGTGAGCTTTGGATCTTAAATAAAGCCTCTTTATCTATGATATGCTTCTCATTCAATAGATGGTTAAATTCATCTATGACTTAGAGATTTTTAAATGAACAGAAATATATAATGATTCCTTCATATAAATTCACCATGTGACACCATTGTTTTTGATTAATAACATTTCAAAAGTGGGTTATGTGCTGTGAGCCTGAATTTCAATAGGTCCCTGTCAGATTGTGTTGCTAAAAGTTTGAAAGATTTTGTTCTCTTTTACTTCTATAAAGAATATGTTCCAGTGTTGACAACACTGAATATCATAGCTATTATTGTTCATAATTATTATAAGAAAAATAATATCAAGAATTTCTAGTTATTGCAGTGATTATACAGTTACTAAGTAGAATTAAAACTATTTGTAAACTAAAAATCCAATATAAGCAAAATATGAGTTGAATGTGACAGATGACATTGGCATGTCAACAAACTCCAGAAGTTAGAAACACCAATAGAGAGATGATGTAGCTTTTGGCCTACTTCTGCATTTGAGTGTGTTCTTTGTTTTCATTTAGTTGCATAGAAAATGAATGCCTTTTCACTTTATTATGACTTATAAAATACATCAGTTAACTCAGGTTTGTCTTTTGTCTTAATTATGTGTATGTGTGTGAGAGAGTGTGCATGTGTAGATGTATGTGTGTGTGATGCGTGTGCATGTCAGTGGGTGACTGTGAAAGGGAGAGGAAGATGCTAGGAAGTTCATTCTCTTTTGCTGCCATGTGGGATCCAGGAATCTCAAGTCTTCATACTTACAGGCAAGCCCTTCTATTGTCTGAGCTATTTGTACCATGTGATGTACCATGTTTTTACTTATTTGTGTGTGTGTATGTGTGTGTGTGTGTGTGTTTTGAACAAAGTTTATTACAGAGTAGTTACTCGAAGGGGTCACTGGAAGGGACAATACTCATGGAATGAGAGTAGACAGTGGCCAGAAGACCATTGTGCTGACCTACTTGTTGATGTAACCAACCCTTATACTATATTATAAAGTCTCTGAGCATATGGTTTTCCTGAGGAGTATTCTCCTGCCCAGGAGACTGACAATGATTGACATATTCATTTGAACTAACTCAGTCTTTAAAATGTTAATTAGTAATAGCATTTAATAATCATACAAAATGATGGTTTTCATTAGGAGGATTTTATACATGTTCACCCCCATTACCCTCCCTTGGTATCATCCTATTCCTATTGACCCCAATTAATTCCCCTTCTACTTTCATGGTGTGTGACCCAATAACTTTCGCTAGGGTCACTCATGGGACCATGGATAAAAAGATTTTACAGAAGCCTGAATACCTTGCCATTGTCTACACTATTGTAGATAATGTCTCTCCCTTCCCCAGGAACCACTAACTTCTTATAGACTCTCAGAGAGGGATGAGGTGTCCTGAGTCCCTCTCCATTCCCCTGGCAAGCTGGTGACAGATACAATCTTCTGCTGGTGGGTTCAGAAGTACAACAGACAGGCCACGCCCACAGTGCAATGCTTTGCTGTCAGTTGATAGTAATCATTCTCCATGGGAAGCTAATACAGTGGGTATTAATAATACTAGTGGGTGAACACAGAACAAGTTTTATCTACTTTTATTGAAGTGTCACTCGGTACCTTTTCCATGTGCTGATGTGAAGGTTAGGTTTTTACAGTTGCTCCTCTGAAATCTGCACTTTAAGACTTGTGTTTTTTTGTGTGTGTATGTGTGTGTGTTTTGGTTCTGTATGTTTTCTTTTTACATCATTGTGAATTATCCTAATTTTCAGAAGCACACTAGAATATAAACTCTGTTTCTATGAACGATGTCACCATCATTATCATTGGCCAAATAAATTCTTGAATACACTAATACTCAATTTTACAACACTGGAATCAGATACAGAAATTCTTTCTTTACCTATTTCCTGAAACTCCTGGAGGTTATGTTATACACAAAGAAGTTCTTTCTAATGCTTTGTTTACAAAATGTGAAGTAATATTGTCAACATCATTGTTTATGTAACAAAATTATGTGGAAAATTTAACCTTAGACAAGGGAATATAGGAAACAAATTGCATAGCTTTGCTCTATGGAAAAATGATTATATGACTGAGAACTTATATTAAGTTTTCAGATAAAATTTGAAAGCCAAACAAATGCATAAGCTAACAGAAAAAAACATCAAAAATAAATTTTGTTTATGTATGTATGTATGTATGTATGTATTTATTTATTTATTTATTTATTTTGGTGTTTAGAGACAGAGTTTCTCTGTATAGCTTTGGAGCCTGTCCTGGAACTCACTCTGTAGACCAGTCTGGCCTGAAACTCACAGCAATCTGCCTGCTCCTACCTCCCAAGTGCTAGGATTAAAAGTTTGCATCACCATTTCTTGTATTCACTAAGCCCATTTGAGAGATACAGGTGTACATATATATGTCATTGGTATTTCTTTGTTGAAGAAATATTATTTTCATCCAGAATTCTTATATACCATAGTTGACAGATATTCTTCTGTGCTAAATTAATCTTAGAAAATCTGAATGCTCTCACCCAGAGGGAAACCAAGAATAATAATGAGAATCTGAATTAAAAATTTCATATAAAGATCATGATCAATTCACACACCCTACTCCTGGAAATCAAACTCCTGAGGGAAGGGCCATAGGCATTGTGGTGAGAAATAAAGGACTACTGGAGCATTTCTGTCTTTACTTTTAAACCTAAGAAATTAAGTTTCTTGAACTATAAAAGGCAGGAGAACTCCCACCTGTGCACTGTCTCCCCTGGTTCTGGGTCCCTATAAACTTCTTAGAGTGGTATTATTGTCTTGTGCTTATTGTGGATAGAGTGGGCTGTATTGGTAACAGAAGGTCAGACATTCCCAACTCTTCAGAGTACTAGGCTCTGGCCTACCAAACAGCTAAAAGATAATTGAAGAGTTTCAGAGTGGTCAGGAATGGAGAGTAAGAATGAATGCTGCACAGGATTGTGGAAATACAGGTAAGACAAGAAGGAGCATCACAGAACTGAAAGAACAGAGAAGACAAAAGGTTGTGGAGAGATAAAAAGAAATTCAGAAAAGAAGACGAGCAGACAGCAGAAGACAATCAAGGAATATCTGGCCTGGCTGCTGGAAGGGCTCTAAAGAGTCACCATTGGCCACCAAAGATGTTTGACAGAGCTGCTAACATTAGCTACTGAGCACTGTGCTTCTTGCCCTTAAGTCTCAGTTGCTATCTAACAACAAGGGAACTGGGCCTTGCTTGTTCATGACTTGCATCTGAATAGAGCTACATTCCCCAGCCAACTGGTAATAGGAGAGTAAAGCCAAAGTACAATATTCTGGAGGTTTTCTGAACTATCAGAGTTCCTTAAACTGGTGCCTCCTCTGTTTAAGGTGATTGTTTTCTCACCACATGATGCTTGTTTTAGGAAATTTCCTTTTCCCCTAATGTTGGATTGCTATTCTTCCTTACTTGACTTTGGGATGAAAATTTAATGAAAGCTTTCCTTTATCTATCTCCCTTCATGTGTTTGTTCCTTTCTTGGTACCAGATGGATTTTCTGTTGGCTCCTTCTACGGTTTTAGTTTTTTATTTTTATGTATTACTATTGTTTATAAATGTGTGTGTGTATGTGCGTGCATGCGTGTGTGTGTGTGTGTGTGTGTGTGTGTGTACATTCTGGCATGCCATGGTGTATGTACAGAGGTCAGAGGCCAAATTTTGGGAGTTGATTCTCTCTTTATGTCACGTATACCAGTGAACAAAATCAGGTTTCAGGTTTGCACAGCAGCACTTTCACTTGCTGAGACATGTCACCTCCCATTTTGCTTTCGCTTCCCCATTTCCAACCTTTTCTCGTTTCTTCCAGCTCCAAATTCTGTAAGAAGGTTCAAATTGTCCTTGTCAAAATTCTCAAAATAGGGGCTGTCTCTGAGGCTTCTTAATTTATCTTGAGATCAGAAAGCTTGGGTTAGATATTTCTAAGATTGGGAAACTAAAACATCCTAAGAGAAAGTACAACTTCTTTTTCACAGTATACATTTCATATTGTTTGAACAAGCCAAAACATGCTTCCCTGTACTGTCTATAGATTTTCCTGACTTTAGTAGTCAAGACCAATGATATATCCACAGTGATTACTCACTGTACTAGTGACAAATAAAATTGCCTTTTTTGCATTTCTACTTAGTATCATCTACTATTCCGGGTAGTTGCTATTTATGTACCAAATGGCCTGGGGCCTGTTGAGTAGTAGCAATTGATAGGTGACAAATGGAGGGACCAACATGGGTCTAGTAAGTTTCTGCATCTTAGAATCCCAAGTTATGTCCCAGAGCCAGATTGTTTCTTTCTATATACCTCACAAATCATGATATTAATAGCATCCCTGTGGATATTTCTTCTACTTTAGGTTAAATGAATAATGTTGCTTACTTATTTATAGTATAAGATCATGTCAAATTACTTTTCTGTTTGGTCACTATGCTCTGAATGAAAATTACTCACTCTGAGTACTATCTGTTTGTCTTGCATGCTACTTTCTGAAACATTTTCCCTGTTCTTTAGGTCCACAACATATACTTTACTCGTATAGTAATGGAAAACCTCTGATCCTTTACTAAACACACACTTCCCCCCATAATCCAGAATTAGATTTAGAACCAGGACTCTAATGCATTTTCTTGCTCATATTCCTGTCAGCATTAACCTAATATAGATCCTCGAGTGGATTTTGCATTCAGAATCGGTGCAGTTAATGCCACAAAGGCAAGCAACAGCCTTGTTGATATTCAAATGAACAATGGCAGGACAGCAAGAGCTTTCAAGGAACCACATAGGAACACATCTTTAAACAATTACTAAGAACAAATCCCTTCCCCCTAAATGCTGAACTCATGGTAAATATTCACCTAAATATTCTTTATCTTTAGGAATTAATTCTCTACCCCCACAAAACTCAGATTCATGAAATACTTTATATTCTCCATAAAGCCCATATTATGAAGGAGCTCTAATGTCATCATTCTTTTTACTGTTCTCATGGTAACAGATACCTGGTAATCTCATGGGCCAAATTCCAGTATTTCAAGTGTCATATCTAATACGATAGTATGTAGTACTCTTGAATACCACTCCCAAGTTCAAGCTTGATAAGTCTTTCATATTGTTACAACTCATCTAAAAATCTTTGTCTATTGTTTAAACGCTATGCCACTCTCCAAAGCTTAAACACAGCATTATAATAATATCTATCTATTTGAAATGAGTACATAAAGTCAGGGCCAGACAAAAGAAAGGAAGCAATTAGAGTTTTTGTAATTACAGTCTTTGAATGTCACATTTGGTGCTGAGCATGCTAGTGGCAAGAGCAAACAAGGGTACAATTCTAAACACTATAATTTCCAATATCTGCCAAAAGAAAACCTTTCTTCCCACAGTGAAACTTAATAAAAATACTCTTTGTGTCAGCCTAACCCACTTTAAATGCTTTAGAAAATGGAAACTATTCTTAGTGTCCCTTTCTATAATAATCTTACCCTAGCTTTTACTGTCTTAATAAGACAGTGTTGTGGTTATAATGTGAGATTTTTGGCAGGACTATCAGACATGTGGCTTTTTCCCATATGTGCAATAAACATGAAAAGAAGGGAGTACAGTTGATGGATCTGAAAGTTGCAAAAGAAGTTGAAAATGTCTGTAAGATACTCTGGATAGACCAAAGTAGCAGGAAAAAAACCAGATTCTTTACAAAGATATGGAAATAAAGGAAGAGATATGGAGAAGATTGACACATTTGATAACTGACTACAGGGAAAGTTTTCAGGTCTGAGGTACAGGGGACAGTGAGGCAGATAGTTCTTTGGGAGCAGATTTATTACAAGTGTTTGAATGGTACAGACGGGAGCAATAGCGAGACTGTGCTCCCAAGTGAGTACAGATCCACGTAGCAGCATCAGGGGACATTTGCATACATTTTACAGGAACCAAGAGGTAAAGTAGATTGCAAAGTTCCTTCTTTGGCCCACAGTTAGCCATTGCTAGGGTAAGCAAGGAGTAGTCAAAGAATGTTAGATGATCAATAAACATCTTTCCTAGTCAGCTGTTACTGGGGGTTGATGGGTCAAGGAAGTTAAAAAGCTTGAGAAACTTAAAACTTTAAGAAACAAGATTACTGCATTCAACCAGAATTCTCATAGTTCAGATGAAACAGAGGAGTTTTGCAAAATGGTGCTGCTCTGGCTAATGTACAGACCTAAAGAATTAATGTTGGCAAGTGTGGGGACTAGCTGCAGCAACTTAGGGCAGAAGCAAGTTCAACACTAATGCCCCAAATGACACCAGTCAGATTCCACCCATCTGACCTTGTTGCCATGGTGTTCCACTTTGTCTGTCTTCCCACACCAAGTTGAAATTCTTTTCTCTGCAAAAGCTATGATCTTGGCCCAAACAACACATCCTTGTGGGGTCACTCAATGTATTTTAATGAGCATCTGGGAGGACCCTGGGAGAGAGCTGTGTTCTCACAGTGTGGGGGCTGGCTTGAAGCTTTCAGCTCTTGGCACCATTCACAGCAGATAGTGTTCTCAGAAGCAGGAGTGTTAGTAAACCTTCATTTGGGTGTGTGTATGTGGCTGCAAAAGAGGGGAATTGGCTGCAAAAGAGGAGTTCAGCTCTCTTGTTTCTGAAAGCAGTTAAGGATGTTTCCAAGTGACTTCCTCTAATTCATTTTGTAAGCTGCCCTCAAGGGCTGCTGTGAGCATCTCAAAACACAAGCTTAAAAAATCTCCTTAATGCCTGGCAATTACGATAATCCATTTAATCTTTGCAAAAGGTAAGTGTGTTAACACATTTTATTGCAGCTTGTATTTGAGGATAAAATGTACCTTGAGAAATTCCAGGAGAAGATGGAGAGTATGCAATAGGGGTCCATGTGGCCTACCCAACTCCAAGGTGTCTAGCAGAATCACTTTGACTACTCCACTGGGCAAAATGGAGGTAGTTACTGGTGCCATTATCCTGCTGGATCTCTGGTAATCACTCAGTAGAAGACTATAAGTATGAGGGTCTAGTCAAATCAGCATCAAGCTCATATTCAGCTCCTTCTGTAACTTCCAGTATCCCATCTTCTTTCCCTAAAGGACCATTCCTTTCAAATACGTGTCTCTGGTTTATTTTTAACTCTTATGCAGTCCTCAAAACCCAATTTACTTTGTGCTTCCTCTATAAAGTTTTACTCAAGCATCTTAGGCAGTATTTGTCTTTCTCATCATGGTGTTGGGTTTAGGGACTTTTTCTTTATCTGACTACAACTGGAAGCCTTGCATCTGCTTCTACTCAACTGAAGACATTACATAGTAACTTCTGCTTATGTGTTTATTAGATTGCAAAATAGTTTAGGAAAAAAGATGCATTACTTATTTTTCATTTCCATTCCCATTGTGAACGTCTGATGAATTAATGAAAAACAAGACACAGAAGAGCAAGTCAAATAAAGCTGAAGAAATTCACCAAAAGGAATGGTAAGTAAGAGATGCTGAATACAAACGACTAATAGATACTATAGAAGCTGCTAGAGACGTGACCTGTAGAGAAAGAGAATGGAACAAGAAAAGGAAACTTGGGCCATTGTTAAAGGATGTTTTGGTGTTGTCAAAAGCAAACAGAGCAGGAACTGGAGGGCTAGCAAAGTTCGCTGAGATCCCAGAAGTGGAGAGGTGCTGGGCTAGGGCAAGTCAGATTGAAACTTCACATAACTTTAGCTCTTTGTAGGAGTTAGTGTTAGCCTACAAGATAGATCCTGAAGTGTTGCCACCCTCAAAGAACTAGGTTGATGAACACCTGGACATAGGAACTGAGGATGTTAAAATAATTAGAGCTCAAATTCGAGGAAAATGAAATTTGTATTAGTTAAGTTGTTCCTTTCAAAGGCAGGACAAGATGTGCAGACTTTGTCTTAGAGTATTTAGTGTGTGACAAGAATAGGGGCCAAGATTTCATGCATGTGTCCTATACTGTAGGGGGACATTGGCCTCACTTCCATTTTCTCCTTGGATAGGTAATGAGTACTGGCTCTTTAGGGTGCTACACACCAATCATATTTTTCATTCTTTTCCTTTTGTACTTCCTGGTTCAGAAATTCTTGCCTGAATTAGTCTTTTACAGTTGTTGGCACCATTTTGTTGTTGTTGTTAAGAAGTGGCTTATGAGGTTTCTGAAGAGAGACCATTTAGCATATCACTCTTACTAATTTTATTTGGACAATATTCAGTCATTATCTTTAGTAGCGTGACTTTCCCTGGAAAGATGTGAAAATGCCTTTTCTATCTCAATAGGGATATTGACAAACCAAAGTGTTGATCCCTCCAAAGAACAACTTGGAGAATCATTAAGTTTATTGAGAATAGTTTACAGAACATGTGTAAGAAGCTACTTAAAGAAGCTTGGATGACTCAAAGGCAATAAATCACCATTAAGTCTATTGTAGAAGGAATGAAGACTCCTGAAAGTTGAGTTTGTGCTTTGTCCAATGCTGGTGATCTCAGCATGGGCAACTTACTCTGCTTAGCTTGACTCAGGCCCCAGTCTAGCCTATGGTGACTGCTGCTGAAGCTGGCTCCTTCATTCCAACAGACACTGGGCCAGCATCATGGCTGTCAAGCTTGTCTGCTGTAACTGATGGCTGCAAGGTCACTGGTTTGAGTAACCAATGTTCTCTCCCCAATTTATCTTATACTACATGCTCTAAGAAAGACCTGCCTAGCCTTAGGACAAGTTTAGTATTTTCTTTAAGGATGGTTGATCGGGCTTTAAAATCTCATGCCAGCATACTATGTGGTTATTCTTTTTCCTAGGAATTTTGAGTCATTTAATAATGGCCATGTTGTCAAGATTTGGCAACTATAGCAAGGTTACAGCATATGATGATAATATAATATTATCATCTTCCTATATGTCAGGTAAGAATAGACACATTTGGAATTTAAAAAACAATACTATTGTATTAGTATCCAGAATTGAATGCAAAATTGACCCAAGATATCTATGAGGAAAACTACAAAATTTAAGCTACAAGTCTAAGAAGATGAATAAATGGAGAGATTTTTCCATGTTCATGGATATGAAGATTCAATAATATCTGTATGCCAATTCTTTCAAGTGGATCTATAGATTCAATGATATCACAATAAGAATATCAGAACAGTATTTTTGTGGATGTTGGTGAACCAATTCAGAATTTATCTGAGGAGGCAAACGATCTATAATAGTCAATATATGATTAAAGAAGAATAAAATTGGAAAACTGGTGACCTGAGTTTAAGAATTACTATAAATATCAGTAGTCAAGATAGTATGATACTGGTGAAAAAAAAGACTAACAAATAACTAAGACAGATAGTAACCCTGGGCAAAACAAACAAACAGACAAACAAACAAACAAACAAAAATGTAAGCATTCAGAACAATACTCATAAGAGGATTCTATGGCTCACATGTGTGATCATTAGTTTTACATTCCTGATGTAAACTCACTTTCTATATCAGTGGGGAGCTACCTGGAGGCAGTGCTTTATTAGTAGTGACTGTTATGGGTTTCTGGAGGAAGGAGGCATTTCACTAATGGTAGACATCGAGAGGTAGGTAAGGAAGAAGTGGTTCATAGGAAAGGAAATGGATACCAGAGTGTAATGGGAGATGAATAGTGTCACAAACAATAATAGAAATTCTTCTTTAACTGAGAATTGTACATTCACTTGAAAAACTTTTATAAAGGGAATCCATTCACAGACCAACTACTCCTCACAAAAAATAAATTCAAAATGAATATAAATCTAATTATAAACACAAAATTTTTATGCTTTAAAAATAGCATGAGAAATTCTTCTTAGTAGTGTGTGTGTGTGTATGAGAGAGAGAGAGAGAGAGAGAGAGAGAGAGAGAGAGAGAGAGAGAGAGAGAGAGAGAGAGAGAGAATGAGTGTGACAAAATGCCCTGACAAGGCAGGTTAAGGGAAAAAAGGGTTTGTTTGGTTAATAGTTCAAGTTGCCATGAATTATGGTCTGGAAGTCCTGGCAGCTGGATGTGATTACACTGTATCGGCAGTCAGGAAACAGAGAGACACTGTTGTTGATGCTCAACTACCCTCCTCCTTTGAAAATAGTCCAGGATCCAAATCTAGGAAATGGCGCTGCTCTCTTTTAGGGTGGGTATTCCTACCTCAAATCAAATGAACTTGAAAAATAAAATTGCTGACATGCATGTCCAAAGACTTGCCTTCTGGCTGATTCTAGATAGTGTCAAGTTGACAATGAATATTATCCATCACAAAAATCTATCAACCATTTC
Organism: Mesocricetus auratus; assembly: GCF_017639785.1. NCBI lineage: Eukaryota > Metazoa > Chordata > Mammalia > Rodentia > Cricetidae > Mesocricetus > Mesocricetus auratus. The sequence goes on from NW_024429199.1 coordinate 5,269,201, forward strand.
AGAAATAACACAAAGAAATTTTTTTGTACTGTGAAACAGAGATCAAGAAAATTAAAACACAAACCATACATTTGGAGAACAATTTCAAAAGCTGATAAATGATATTCAGTACATATAAAGACTCTTAGAACTGAACAGTAGAATTGCAACCTAAGTTCTGCAACCTAAGTCCACAATACTTTACGGACTGGTACATCTTAATGAAATACTTACTATCTAATTCATAGAACCATAGAATAATGCCACAAAATTGAAGGCAGTGCAGGAGAGGCAATGGGTGAGCAAAAATTCAAACACACCCTGAAAGTCAATATTTGCAACTGTTTTATACATACCATTTGAAAGGTGACACTGACACATTCACATGTGTTTTTCTAAACAAAAAGTCAGTGAAACATTGTTTGGGCCATGGTAGCAGAAATCTTAAGTATAATTGTTCTAATTTAGCTGCTTATGTCAAATTGGGAATTATATAGAGAAAACAACTTTGACTTGAAATGATTGTTAAAACGGTAAGCTTGACAATTAAAAATGCTCACATTTTTAGTATTATTATTCAGTTCAGGGTAATGATTGTGAAAATGACCTTAACTGTTGTTGAAACATGGTATTATTCATGATTAGTGTGAAATTCAGGGGATATAGATTCAGTCATTGACTGAAACAGTTGAACTTGTCTGTATCCTGACTAAAACACAAGTATATCAATCACTCCTGTGGTTGCCAGTTAAAATCGATTTGCTTTAGAAATTTCTTAACACTTAACTTGATTTTTATAACTGGTTTTATGAATAAGAAGCTGCTTTTGAGGTTCAACGTCAGCTGTGGGATATATTTGAGTGACAGTTCAGAATACCTGTCTCCTTAAGCTCTTATTAATTATGGGTAAATCTTGCTGATCAACCAGGTTAAAAATTAATTACATTGACTGTCATAGTTATATACTAGAGACATCCTATTTTCTTATGATTATGAGATACTTATTTTAAGAAAGTTATTTCTGCCTTCATTCCACATTAATTTCCTCTCTGTAAGGTTTCATTCCCTTTGATTATGTGCCCCTACTTTAGGAATCTGGTGTACATGGGAGCTGTGGCTGTGAGGAATTTGTCATTCCCTCCTCATATTTTTGTCTTTTCTGATGAACCAGAGCTGCCCATTTCTCTAAACGCTTTAGATGAAAATCTGTATCCTCTGCCTTTCTCAACAAACTAGCTTCCTTTGGCTGTTGTACCTTTGCTACAATATGAGTAACAACAAAAAAGACTCTCCCACATTCTGGTGTCTAGAATTCAGGAACAGAGATGTCTGGAGGGCCGTACTATTTCAGAATGTTTTGAGAACAGGCATCTCCTTTGCCTCTTTGGCCTCTGATGACTGGCTGCAAGCTCATGCATTCTTTGGGTTGCAGATTCCTTACTCCAATGGCTGCTTCTCACATGGCATCCTCCTACTTTTAATGGTCATCTTTGTGGCTCTTCTGTTTATAAGGACATTAGTTGTATGTGTTCAGAGCTGACTCTTCTATCCTTTATTACTTAGTCATTTACATCTCCCAGATAATTTCATGTTCTCAGTCAGGTTCTGGGAATAACATGAATTTTAGTAGAGGGCAATATCCTTAATACAGAAACCCTGCATAGCATCATGTAGTGATTGGTTTCTCTTCCTTACAAAGGGAATTTGCTCAACTATCTATCTATCTATCTATCTATCTATCTATCTATCTATCTATCTTTATCATTCATCCAACAATATCGATCTATCTTTATTTGTGTGTGTGTGTGTGTGTGTGTGTGTGTGTGTGTGTGTAGACCTGAAGATAACTTCAGGTGTTGTCTATCATTCTCTGTCTTTTGCAACAGATTCTCTTACTGAACTTTAATCTCACTGATTCAGCTAGTCTGGTCAGACAATGAGCTACATGAATGCCCCTGCGTCCTCTCTTTGTCTCCTCCCCCCACATTGCCAAGGCTTGGGCTACAGGTGTGTGCCACTATGCCCTGCTTTTACTTGGGTGCTGGGCATCTGGATTCAGAAGAACTGGCGTGTACAGCAGGCATTTTACCAACTGTACCATCTCCCCAGCTCCAGGCTGATCTTTCCATTAGCCACCTCCATACCTACTATACTTATGTCTGTCTGCATTCTTCTACCTTCAGTCTTGTGGCACAGATGGAATTTCATTCTGAATGGATAGATAAAAGAGGAGAATCAAATGGCTAGAAAGGAATAGAAGGCACTACAATGTGCTTTAGTTAAAAATGCTTTATGTAACTGTAATAATTAAAGATTAAAGTGCATGAATTTTAGTGGTAGCAGCAGGGGGCAGAGCACACCTGGAGTTGGCAGGACAGAAGAAGGGGGAAGTGATGTAAATACCGCGCTCATATACGGAAGCCTTGAATATTTAAGTAAACTTTCCAAAGTAAGTTGGAAACCATTTTATTGTGCTTATGCCTTTTCTGGCCTGAGAACACTCTCCATTTTAGGCCGGTTGAGATAAAGAAAATAGTCCATAAAGATACATGGAAATATACATTCTACACTATGCCCTATACCACATAGGACTTACCATATGTGATTTTAAAATGCATGTTGACACACATGCCATCAATCAGAGAAAATCTCTCTAGTCTTCAAAAATTTTACAAACATCTTAGTATTTCTTATGTAACAGTGTCACAATTTTAGTATTCCCAGGGCTCACTTTTGCCTTCAGTGTATCAGGTAAAATAATTAGGTTCCCTTCTCATGATTCTTTGATGGCTTCCAAGTCTTCTTTTTATGTTTATCAACACTTTCCATGAATTCCCAGTCCCCAGGGTTCTTGGATTTTACTCGTACTACTAAACCATGCAGATTCACTCCAAGCATGGAAGTGGGAAATGACAAGAGCAGAGGTGACAGGGAGGCTTATGGGTATTCATACAAATCAACAAGATTTTTTTAAATTTGAGAACTACTTCATTATCAATGTGTTTACCAATTGTATCAAAAATAGTATCATATTGACATTAATACATGCACTTTTAGGTTAGAGATGTCAGCAACAAACCTGTACATTTGTGGTCACACACAATAGAGAAATGTCAGTCCCTTCAAGAAGTGATGTTACAAACCTAGATGTCTACACGCAGAAGAATAAAATGGGATTTTACAAATTTCATACTAAGAGCATAAATCAACTAAAAAATGGTTTCTAGGCAAATACACACCTTAAGCTCTTTCTAGAAGAAAAGGGAGGGAAACTGCATGCATTGTTCTGGGAAATAGTATTGTTATATGACTTTTGCAAAAGTTATTTAACAAAGAATAGGCAACTGGGATTCCATCTACATATTTCTTTACAGAAATGAAACAGTAATGTGGAGCATCAGTACCCAGAGTGGATAGAGACATTACTACCATGCAGTCACAATGTACTTACTTCCCCTGAGGGTTTGATTTTTACCTTTAAACTAACTGGTTGTTAGAGTTCTAGTGTTATTGATAGCACCAAGTCATAATTCAGTAGAGGTTAAATTAGTTAAAATTTGACTGAGTTATGTTGGGTAAATAATTTTCTACCATAAAAGATTAAAGACAAGAAGAGTTGCTCAAGAAGAATGAAATGACACATAATGAGAAGAATCTTTAAGAGGTGCCATTAATCTCTTCTCTGCTTTAAGATGAGCCGCACTTAAATATCACAGACTCTGAAGGTAAAGTTGCTCATCTTACATATTGTTTTTTCAGTCATTGTTTTCCCTTTATGTTTACTTGAATGTGATTATGGCTGCTGGAATGCAGTGAAACATGTTCTTAATCTTGTTCTTAATTAGATTGAACCAGACAAGCATATGGGGCTAGTTTAGCATCCTAGGGCCCTTACTTGAGCATACTCTTCACATAGATCTTCTAACAATGTACTTGGCAACCTGAGACTTTACCTGTGCACACTATGGAAACAATCTGGAAACAACCTTGATGCCCCTCAGCCAAAGAATGAATAAGGAAAATGTGGTACATTTACACAATGGAGAATTACTCAACAATAAAAAACAGTGACATCTTTAAATTTTCAGGCAAATGGACAGAATTAGAAAAAGCATTCCTGAGTGAGGTAACCCAGACTCAGAAAGACAAATGTAAAATGTACTCCCTCATAGGTGGATAATATCTATAAAGTAAAGAACAATCAGGCTCCAGGCCACAAACCCAGAGAACCTAGGTAACAGAGAAGACCTTAAGAGAGACATACATGAATTCATCTAGGAAGGGGAAATGGACAAGATCTCCTGAGTAAACTGGGAGCATGGGGAGCAGGTGATAGGTTGGAAGGGGAAGGGGAGGAGGGAAGGGATGTGGGGAAGAATGTATAGCTCAATAAATAAAATATCTGCCAAACACCACACCTGACAACCAAGACCCCCAGTTTCTCTACCCACTAAGGACCAACAAAAAGTCTTTTCAAATGTATTCAAAAATGCCAGGACCAGGCTGATCCGGCCTACACTGGTTTTGAGTGCATGCTCCATAAGGTAAACTGTCCTATACCTGGACTTTCTAGGAAGAACCTCCATTTACAAACTTACGCCTATGCATTATTAGGCATGCATATGATGAAAATCAGATGGATTATGAGCAGGGGCATGCTCCATAGAGAAATGGTGTTATAACCTAATTCTGTCCACTAAGAGAACAACTTACATCATGCTCCCAGTAGCCACATTTCCTCCTTTGAACATTGTAAAAGGAAGCCCTAAGCAGTGATGAGGACTTGCTCAAATACAATAATGAAGTCCCTTCACTCATGTATATCCCTTTCCATCTTGACAGTGCATGCCCTTCTACTATGTAATATTGCTGTTTTGAATAATGCACCTTTATTTCATTCTTCAGTAATTGTCCTAGGACAAGAAAACACCTGGCCCAGACCCCAGACATCAGTAACAAGACAGAATTTACTTTAATTACAGAGGAAGAAAGGCATTTGTAATGACCTGACCAGTCTGTTAGCGAACTACTTTATATAACTTTAATAATTACTACCTGGAACAAGTCCATTAGTATCCCAAGAAGCCATCATGATAGAAATCCTGTATTATTTATGTAAATGGACCCATGAAAAGTACTGCAAGTGTGCTTGGATAAAAGAATTCAAGATACATTCTCTTCTACATTTCTTTCTGCTTGCATGTAAACACATCAAACTTCATAAAAACATAGGTCTTTATCTGTGATTCTCACTACTTTCTCATAACACCCCGGATGCTAAACCAAGCATGTTATAATAGATTAGAAACAAATATGAAGAAGAACCTTCCTAAGGAAGGACTCCACCATAAGACTGGGCTCACTGTGCGTTTAAACAAAGTCATGATTCATTAACTCTGGCCTTTAACAATCAAATAAACAAAACCATGCTCTACAAGGCATCCATTAGCACACTGACGTGCATAAATCACTAGCCATGTGACTTAGGGCTCAACCATTTGCCAAACAGCTGCTTTCTCAGCTCAAATAATGAAGAGAGAGAGAAAAATAAAACCAGCTGAAGCCAATTAGTGGATAAGCATTCATTCCCAAATATCTGAGGCAGTTGAGTGGTTTATTTTGGAGGCCAGATATGTTGTTACTCAGATCCAAGGAAGAAAGCTCCTTTTACAAAAAATTGAGGGGTTTATGTTAACCCATGTTTGTATTGGGCTCGCCTCCAAAGCACAGACAGAGAAGCAAGCAAACAAGCAAACATACAAACAGATAATTAAGGTCTTGGATCCTTGAAGGCAACACAGTGAATTATTTATTTAGAATTGCTTATTCTTTTGCTTGTGGAATATTCCAAGCATTCCAAGTACCAGGGAATGTGAGTGTAAAATTCTAGTGTGAAGCAAAATATCTAATTTCAGGCAGGAATTCTGTTTAAAAAAAGACAACTGGAGCAGACAGAAGAGAAGCATAAGCATATCTTATGTGCTTAGATGCTAAATGGAAAACTCTTCCCACCCAAAGAATCACTTCAAGCTGGTTGAATTTCAGGTCAGCATGGTGCTTCAAGTAAGAAATGCCCAGCGTTGGCAAAGGTATTTGAATGCCTGGCCCCTGGCAGGTGGTGGTATTTGGTGAGGTTAGGGTTAGGGTTGCAGTCCTTATGAAGTATGTCACTGCTGGCAAGCTCTCTGTGCTTGGTGTTCTCAGATGAAGACCTTACCTCTCATTGTCCTGTGCCTGCTGCCACATCTGCATGTTGCTGCAGACTTCTCTGCCTGACAACCTCTGCCTTTCATACCTCTGGAGCTGTAAACTCAAACAAATCCTTCTTGCTTCATTTGCTTTTGCTCAAGGTGTGTTATCACAGCAACAGAGAAGTAACTAGTACAGTTGGGTTGTGTACTAGTTAGAGTTCAGTAAATTTTAATCCTTCTTGATTAGACTCTTGTAATGTGGTTCATTATCACAAGTTTGTGTTGCTATATTTAAAAAAGCTACCTGTTTTTTGTGGAAACGGAACATAATTTTAAGGTAAAATTTACCCAAATTTCAGTCTTGCCTAGGAAAACATGAAAATGTCCTTTTAAAATTGTTAATGTGTTGCCTGTTATAAAATGAACATGTAAAGCCCATATAGGATATTTTCATTGCTTAGAATTCTCTTGACCAGAGTGAACCTTTACAATTAGAAATTAGTGAGATAACCATTTAAAATTACCAAATAATTCAATTTTTCTAGAAGAAAGACAGTTTTTCACTTTGGGAGGAAATAATCCCTCAGAAAGAATATCATCCACAATGAGTTAAGGGTAGTTTCTAACTGCAGGCTAGGGAAAGAGCTCAGAGTGATGAATTAAACAAAACACAGTTATTTCAATGAAAAAAATTGGTACTGAATTGAACTTAGGGTGGTTTGACCAGGAAGCCTTGGCACAGGTGACCTGTAGGATCTACAGCAGAAGAAGATGCCATTTGTGTACAACTACAGATGACTCAGAGGAGATTATAAGATCCTCATCTTTTTCCTCCATAGGCTCTGTCTTCAGGTTTCCATTGCCGTGAAGAGACACCATGACCATGGTAAGTCTTGTAAAGATAACATATAATTGAAGTAGCTTGCTTACAGTTTCAGGGGTTAAGGTCATTATCATCATGGTGGGGAGCATGGTGGCATGCAGGCAGGCACGGCATTGTAGCTAACAGTGCTTTATCTTGCGGGCAACAGGAAGCCCATTGACTGTGACACTGAGCAAAGATTAACCAAAAGATTTCAAAGTCCCCCCCTCATAGTGACACTCTCCATCCATCAAGGCACACCCACTCCACCAAAGTCCCACCTCCTTATAGTGTCACTCCTTATGAGTTTACACTTACCAAAGGTACTAGGGAGGTAATGTGGAGAAACAGGGATGGCAGAAGGAGATACTCACGCACAGTCAGTCTTGCTGGGAGGAAGGCCAGACCTGTTATCATAATATCTAAAAGATACAATTGAAATATGAAACATTTAATGTTTTCTCACTTTTTGGTTTGATTTTTAATTTTATGTTTTGACACTCAGAAAAGTGCATTATTTTATTTGTTATTGCTTTCACACCTAGAGTCTCAGCAGACTTACTAACATACTAAGGTTTAGAAAACTTAAAATTGCCAAATAAATAAAATTAATTATTTTCTCATAGTGTAATAAGACCTAAATAGCACAGAAGAGAAAAAAATTCTCATTTAATGTGGTAAGTAGTAGATCAGTATTATAAGGTATTAATTTAATCACAATGTAAAATAAATGTATTTGAAAAGTAAGTAGCATATAATATCAACACCTGTAACAAAAGCCATGATAACAATCATAATTCAGTCAGGTGGCAGTGGCCCTTACCTTTGATCCCAGCACTTGGGAGGCAGAGGCAGGCTGATCCCTTTGAGTTCAAGGCCAGCCTTGTCTACAGAGCAACCTCTAGGACAGGCTTCAAAGCTACTTAGAGAAATCCTGTCTCTAAAAGTAAAAAAAAGAAGCATAATTCCAACATTTCATTTAATTTAATTTGCTGTTTCTTATTTGTATAAATCATTTCCTAGTAGCATGAGAAAATTCAAAGAAGTAATGTGAGCTAAAGGAATTACTGATTTATATATTAGATTATATTAGGAAAACTGGAATAATCTTTGTATTTTGAGAAAATTGGTACATCATATCCTGATAGTCAAGTGAGTTATAGCTTTTAAAATATCATTAAAATACTAATACAAGATTGATAGCAGAAATAAGGTTAGCAATATGGTAATGTCAGTTTTTCATCATTTGTAATTAATCATTGCGATAAAACAACTTTAAAAAGTGAGGTCATTTTAGTTCATAGTTTAGTGTTTCCAGGTTGTTGGTCTGATGGCTTGGGTCTGTGACTGTCCCAGTGATAACAGAAGGAGGGCAGGGCACAGAGCCTCATTCACCTCTTGGATAGGTGTGAAAGAGACAGGAAAAAGGAGGAATCTATTGCAAAATATTATTTTGACTAGGCAAAATGTGTTACATTTGTTTATTCTGAATAATATTGCTTTAACTGTGTGAAGGTGTGTTACATTTATTTCTGCTGCCTTTGGTCAGGTTGTAAAGGTGTGTTATGTTTGATTGGGCTGCATTTGTTTCATTATGAAAAGATGTGTTGCTGCTTCACCTTGCCTGCCTAAGGTATCTGATTGGTCTAATAAAAATCTGAAAAACCAATAACTAGGTAGAAAAAGGTTAGGTGGGGCTGGCAGGAAGAGAGAATAAGTAGGAGCAGAAGTCTAGGCTCAAGAGGGAAGAAGAAAGAAGAGAATGAGGGAGAAACAGAGGGACACATCCAGCCACCAGCCAGCCAGACACAAGAAGCAGTGAGAGTTAGATACACAGAAGGAAACAAGGTGAAAAGCCCGTAGGCAAAACGTAGATGGAGAGAAACAGGTTAAGTTATAAGAGCTTGCAAGAAATGAGTCTAAGACAAGGCCGAGCATCCATAACCAGTAAGTCTCCGTGTCATGATTTGGGAGCTGGCTGGCGGCCCAAAAGAAAGAACCGGTTACAGAAATCAGACCCCGTGGTCTACCTTCAAGTTATCCTTAAGGACCTAAAACCTCCTGCTAGGTCTCAAATCTTGAAGTTTCTACCACCTTTCCGATATGTCACTGTGGAAAAAGCCCTTTGTGCGCAAGCCTTTGGGGACATTTTGTGACAGGGCAAGAGAATGCAGAGAGCGGTTCCTTGATCTTGAATTCTTGCTGAGGCCATTTCAGGTTTAACTAGAATTTGATCCCATGGAAAACTACCCAGCTTGATGCCTTAGCTAACTTATTTTAGCTTCGGTAAGGCTGCTTGCTCCTGTGAAGCCTCACTGCAGTTGCCCAAGTGATATGCTCGGATGTGGGTTTTGCCTTCAAAAACCCAGTGCTCTGTTTACTTAGGGCTACGAATACCACCTATACCTGAGAGCAGTCACACAGCCAGCTGGAATAAAGACTTTCAATTAGCTATAAACTGTATCTGAATGCTCGTCTCTGGGAGGGGGGCTCCCTGTAACAATTTTAACTCCAAACTGCAGCAGATATCAAAGAATAAAAGAAAAAACAAGAGGACAACTATTACAGTCAAACTTTGCAAAATGTGTTTATGTAAAGGAAAGATTCCCAGCTAACATACAGTTGGGCAGCTGAAAAAAATCATTAATTTTATATTTGGTTTTAATTTTTCTTTAATTTATTTTATTAATTAAACTTTAATTTGAATTTTCCAAATAATTAGTAAAAGGTGTATTGGGCATGTGAATGAGTGTGTGTGTGTGTGTGTGTGTGTGTGTGTGTGTGTGTATACATGTATAGGTGAGCAGATTTAAGACCAGTACATAACTGCCCTCATGTATTGTATCTGATGTTTTCTATGGGTTCTATGACTCCAACTTAGGTCTTCATATCTTGAAAGGCAAGCACTGCATCCCCTAAGCCATCTTGCCAGTCTGTAAAAGGCAAGTAATTATATTACTTTATTATGTATGTCACCATGTTTTTATTATATTGTTCTGTGTCTGCAACTGGGAATGTGGCTTTATGACCAGGGCACTTCCTGGTTCTTGTCTAGGCGTCCTCCAGTGAATGGCAGATCTCACAAAGCAGTTCCAGCAGGGCATTCTCCTACAAAATGAGAGTTGTAACTCTCTGGGCTGCCCAGCTTACTTTTCTGAGGATTTCCCTAGTTCCTTCCTCCTCTTTCTGACAAACTCCTTCCTTGTGTGCATTTGAATTTGGGTTTCCAGACTTGGTGGCTGGCTGTCTTGGCTCCTTGTTTGGGTGTTTGCATTAGAGGATAAAAGCTGCAAAATAGGGTTCTTTGAAAAATCCTTTGAATTCTACTTAAAAAGCAGAGAAATAATCAAAATAGCATCCCTCAAGCATGGTTGGCAGGGCTCGACTGTGTTGAAGTTTTCTTTCTTCATAGAGCTGGCATTCGTTGAAGAACTTTGCAGACAGTAGACACCTTAAAGAAAGAGATGCTCACAGTTCCACTTAGTCCGTAATTAAATTATTGGACCAAATTTCCTGACCTCTGGATAAGAGCTGGGCCACCCGAATGATCTAAGAAATCCTTTCATATTTACTTCTGAGGGAAGGACAAAACAAAAAACAAACAACTTCTTCCAAATATAGCATCAGCAAGATTTATTTTATTTCTTTTTGGTAGCTCTTTGTGGACTTGTGCCTTTAGTTTGGATAACAGTTCCTGTCACTTTAAAGTTCCTTTAAAACAAAATGACATTGGTCATTTTAATTTATTGAAAAGGGGGGGGGGAGTTAAAATAAAACAAGAGCCTTTTGGTAGGTTTGCAGTTGGCTCTCCTCACTGGCTTTGCTTAAAAGGCATTTCTTGGGTCTGAATTGCTTTGATTGATGGTCATTTGAAGTGATCCTTAATGCAGCTCCTCTGTTTCCATTTCCTGTTTTACTGTTAACCCTCTCCCCGCGCATTCTGTTGTTCTGGAATTGGTTCTGTTGTACTTGAAAGGAAGTTCACTTGGCTTCAGAATTTCTCAGACTGTATGTATGTGAGTATGTGTGTGTGTGAGTGAGTATGTGTGTATATGTGTGTAATAATCATAGAAGGAAATGGAATTCTCCATTGAATAACATGGTACTCTTTATAATCATCCAGATATTTACTTCCTTGTGCCTTTTTTTTTGGTTAAATATCCCAGAAGAGCAGCATCTTTAAGGGAAACTTTGCAAAACATAATAAATATATTCAAAATTAATGACATTATAATTAAGTTCTATTATACAATAATTGTTGCTCATATGGTAAAAATATGTATGGGAGGAATTAGTTCAAATTTTATTATTTTTCTCACTAAAATATAGTGCAACTACTGTGTTTCTAGTATCAGAACACATTAATGTGGGTTTTAAGAAGAAAATAACAAACAAAAAATATCTTCTACTCCTTCTTAGACATATGTGATCATTTGTTACAGTCTATGCTGTAGAGTTACATTTCTACAATAAGCAGGAGTAATCGTTTACTTTGCGAGCATCCTCACCTGTATATTTTACCAAACAATACTCACTAATGGAAGTGCAGCCATTTATATATTCAAGATGGCAGAAGAAACACAGCAGACCTGATTTCTTCCTCCAGAAAGAGAAAGAAAATAGTAAGTCTACAGCTGCATTAGAACTGACTGTGGGAGACCATAGTAGACCATCAAAAGAGATGGGAAAGATCTAAGACTTACAGACTATGCACAATAGCAATAGAACCATAACAGATTTTAGTATATGTTACTGAGGATATGAACAAGAAGTTCAGCAGAAACAAGACCTTTGAAAAGAACTAAAAAAATCTTGAAAATGCACAGATATGTCAAAAGTATATTTGAAAGTCTCTATAGCAGGTCAAGCAGAAGAATAATGTTTGAATTTTAGAACTGAGTTACCAATTGAAGAGAGGAAAAGGATTGAAGAAATAAAATGAATAAATCACTCCAGATCTTTAAGACATCATTAAATAAATAGACATGTAAATTAAGTACCCATGGATTAGAAGGCAGGGTTTTTTCTTTTTTTCAGTTTAAATTTAGATTAGAAACAAGGTTACTTCACAAATCAGTTCCAGGTCCCTCTCCCTTTCCCTCCCCTCCTCCCGTGCCCTCCCCTCAACCCCACCCATTATCCGCTCATTTCCCCAGGGAGGGTGGGGCCCTCCATGGGGGTGTCCATAGTCTGTCATTTCATATAGGGCAGGGCCTAGACCCTTCCCCAAGAGTTCAGGGTGAGAGTGCATCTCACATTGTTGGATGGGAGTCCAAAGTCCTTGTGTATACTAGGGATGAGTACTGATCTACTGCCCAAGGCTCAATAGATTACCTGGGCCTCCTCACTGACACCCACATTCAGGGGTTCTTGATCAGTCCCATGCTGGACTCCCAGTCTGATGCCTGGGATTCAAGAGTTAACCTTTGTCAGGTCAGCTGTTTCTGGGGGTTAAACCAGCCCAGTCTTAATCCCTTTGGTCATCAGTCCTCCCTCTCCATTACTGGCTTTCTTGAGTTCAGCTCAGTACTTAACCGTGGGAGACTGCCTCTTCTTCCATCAGGCACTGAATGAAGTTTCTGTTTCCCAGACTCTCTGGCCATGGGATTGTAGGCTGGCACTCCCCAGATCTATGTCTAAAATCCATATATGAGAGAGTACATGCCATGTTTCTCTTTTTGTGACTGCGTTACGTCACTCAAGATGGTTTCTTCTGGTGCAATCCATTTGCCTGCAAATTTCAGGATTCCATTGTTTTTTTTTTCTGCTGAATAGTACTCCGTTGTGTAAACTTACCACATTTTCTCTATCCACTCTTTGGTTGAGGGACATCTAGGTTGCTTCCAAGTTCTGGATATTACAAATAATGCTGCTATGAACATAGTGGAACAGACATCCTTGTTGTATGAATGGGCATCTTTTGGATATCTGCCTAAGAGTGGAGTTGCTGGATCTTGTGGTAGGATTATTCCCATTTTTCTGAGTAATCTCCATACTGATTTCCAAATTGGCTGTATGAGTTGGCACTCCAACCAGAAATGGAGGAGTGTTCCCCTTTCACCTCTCTAGCATAAATTGTCATTGGTGTTCTTGATTTTAGCCATCCTGACAGGAGTGAGATGGTATCTCAGAGTTGTCTTGATTTGCATATCCTGGATGGCTAAGGATGTTGAACACTTTCTCAAGTGCCTCTCAGCCATTTTAGACTCCTCTATTGAAAATTCCCTATTTAGCTCTGCAGCCCACTTTTTAATTGGATCCTTTGGTGTTTTGGAAACTTGCTTCTTGAGTTCTTTGTAAATTTTGGAGATCAACCCTCTGTCAGATGTGGGATTAGTGAATATTTTTTCCCATTCTGTGGACTGCCTTTGTGTCTTGCTGACTGTGTCCTTTGCCTTACAGAAGCTTATTGTTGATCTCACTGTCTGTGCTAGTGGTGTTATGTTCAGGAAGCTGTCTCCTGTACCAATTCGTTCAAGGGTACCACCAACTTTCTCTTCTAAGAGGTTCAGTGTGCCTAGATTTATGTTGAGGTCTTTGATCCATTTAGACTTAAGTTTTGTGCATGGCGATAAACATGGATTGATCCGCATTCTTCTACATGCTAGCCTCCGGTTATGCCAACACCATTTGTTGAAGATGCTTTCTTTATTCCATTGTATATTTTTAGCTTCTTTGTCAAAGATCAGATGTTCAAACGTGTGTGGGTTAATATCCGGGTTTTCAATTCGATTCCATTGGTCTACCTGTCTATTTTTGTGCCAATATCAAGCTGTTTTCAGGACTATAGCTCTATAATAGAGCTTGAGGTCAGGGATGGTGATGCCTCCAGACGTTGCCTTGTTGAACAGGGTTGTTTTGGCTATCCTGGGTCTTTTGTTTTTCTATACAAAATTGATTATTGTTCTTTCAAGGTCTGTGAAGAATTGTGCTGGGATTTTAATGGGGATTGCATTGAATCTGTAGATTGTTTTTGGCAGGATTGCCATTTTTACTTCATTGATCCTACCTATCCAAGAGCATGGGAGATCTTTCCATTTTCTGAGGACTTTTTTAACTTCTTTCTTTAAAGATTCAAAGTTCTTGCAATACAGGTCTTTCACTTGTTTGGTTAGCATTACCCCAAGGTATTTTATGTTGTTTGTGGCAATTGTAAAGGGTGATGTTTCTCTGATTTCTTTTTCAGCCCTTTTATCATCTGTATATAGTAGGGCTACTGATTTTCTTGAGTTGATCTTGTAGCCTGCCACTTTGCTGAAGGTGTTAATCAGCTGTAAGAGTTTCCTGGTAGAGTTCTTTGGGTCATTGATGTAAACTACCATATCATCTGCAAACAGGGAAAGTTTGACATCTTCCTTCTCAATTTGTATCCCCTTCATCCCCCTTTGTTGTCGTATGGCAATGGCTAGAACTTCAAATACCATGTTGAAAAGGTATGGAGAGAGTAGACAGCCTTGTGTTGTTCCTGATTTTAAAGGAATTGCGTTGCGTTTCTGTCCATTTAGTTTGATGTTAGCTGTTGGTTTACTGTATATAGCTTTTATTATGTTTAAGTATGTCCCTGTTATCCCAGATCTCTCCAAGACCTTTATCATGAAGGGGTGTTGGATTTTGTCAAAGGCTTTTTCAGCATCTAGTGAGATGATCATGTGATTTTTGTTTTTCAGCTTGGTTATATGGTGGATTACGTTGATGGATTTTCGTATGTTGAACCATCCCTGCATCCCTGGGATGAAACCTACTTGATCGTGGTGAATGATCATTTTGATGTGTTCTTGGATCCGATTTGCCAGTATTTTAGCATTAATGTTCATGAGGGATATTGTTCTGAAGTACTCTTTCTTAGTTGTGTCTTTGTGTGGCTTGGGGATCAAGGTTATTGAAGCCTCATAGACAGAGTTTGGCAAAGACCCTTGTGCTTCTATTGTATGGAATACTTTGAGAAGAATTGGTAAAAGCTGTATTTGAATTTCTGGTAGAATTCTGCACTGAGGCCATCTGGATCTGGACTATTTTTGGTTGGGAGACTTTTGATGACTGCTTCTATTTCCATAGGGGTTATAGGTCTATTTAAATTGCTTATCTGTAGAAGGCAGTGTTTTTATTGGCATAGATTATTTAACCAATAAAATGGAAACATAATGGTGCAAAGGGCTTATAGAAGTACAAATATCCATTCCCAGATCATATATTCATAAAAACATATTGTATATAAGGCATCTAAAACATAATATAGAAGAAGGCTTCAGAAATCTGCATGTAACTGTGCCAAGTCATATTTAAAGGGTTAGTACTAACAGCAGATTTCTCAGCAGAAACCCCACAGGCCAAGAAGTGATAGAACAATGTACATCAAGTTCTGACAGAAGGTAACTTCAAGAAGCCAGTGAGGCTATTCTTTAAAAATGAAAGAGAAATTAAGTCCTAAGGGGGAAAATAAAACATTGACCACACAAGCCTTGCAAAAAGTTGTTTAAGGGAATTCTTGGTTCCAAAATGAAAGAAAAATAATCATTGTCATGATAGCATTTGGAAACATAAATCTCACAGTAGAAAAACAGAAAGGAATCGACATCAATACTGTAAGCCATCAAACCGTAAGAGACAAAACAATGGAAAGAGTCCTCTCACAGCACCAGAATGACAAGAGGGCATCCTACCTGTCAAAAGTGACCTGTAATGTAAATGTACTAAGTTGTCAAAATGAAAGATGCAGCCTGGCTGAATAGCAAACCCAAACCCAAGTCAAAGAAACCCAAACCCAATTCAATATTCAAAATGCACATAGACATACAGACAGAAAGAAAGAGGAAGGAAAATGGTACTCCAAGCAAGAGAACATGAAGTACAAGCAGATTTACCATATGACAAAACACAACTTAACCTGAGTTTCTCTACAGGGCTATGAACATATGCCTTGACAGAAGTAACTTGGGGGAATAGAATGCAACTCCAAGTATGGCTCCATGATTAACATACCAGGAGTAGTGGGGGAATGAATAAAGGACAAACACACATAGAAAAAGCTTGTTTGGGTCCTCTGGGCTGTAGGATAAAAAAGCATCAGCACCCCAGAGGCCCAGCTGTGTATTATATACAGTTGAACAAGGAGGCAGAATGATTATATAGCCTGACAAGGAGGCAGTATTTTTACATACAGCTGAAGGAAGAAGCAGGTTCAGCCAGTCTTATAAGGAACAGCCTCTATAGGGGACAGCCTTCAGGCTATGAACATCTAGGAAAGTATGCTATGTGGTAATTTTCTAAATACATTGTCAACATTATCACCTAGAGCAGAGGGAAGTTTTGACACTCCTATAGGGTCTCTGACATAGCTGTGCCTGTGTCAAATAATACATATTCACTCCCTCCCTAAATTTTATTCACTCTGTACAACAAAGTATTTATTTAGGCTCAGTGTGAGGGTACAGTCTGTCTTGGTCAGGCAGGCATGGTAGAGCACATGGTATTGTTTGATCACATTTTGTCTGGAGTCAGGAAGCAAAGACTAAGAAAGGGGTTGGGACCAGGCATGCATGTGTGTGTGCATGCATGTCATTGCATACATTTGGTAGACAAAGGATGACTTTCAGGAATTGCTTCTCTCTCACCATTTGGGACTCAGAGATTACACTTGGGTCACCAGGCTTATTGTCAAGTGCCTGTACTTACTGAGTCATCTCACCAGTCCCAAGTTTGATTTAAATTTATACGCACATAATGTTGGAATAAGAATTATAAAAGTAGGTAAAACAAAGGGCTTGCATCTGTGTTAAATTTTTGTTGTTGTTGTTTTTAAAGAGAAGAAAAATGTGCAATACTCTAGCTAGGTTCACCAAGAGATAGAGAAAGAGGGATAGAGAAGAGAGAGTTTGAGGGAGAGAGACAGAGATAAAGAAACTTCAGAAAGAAAAAAATAAAAAATAAACCATAACCAATAACAACAGAATTATAAAGGATCATTAGGAATTACTATGAAAAATTGGAAAACCTAGATAAAATGGAGAAAGTTCTTAACTTGAGATTATTCACCTTGACCTGTGAAAAACAGAGGAGTAAAAACAAGTATTGAGTTTGAATCCATGATGAAAAGTCCTCCAAACAGGGTTGGAGAGATGGCTCAGATGGAGAGCTGCTCTGCTCTTGCACAGTTCAGTACTCAGTAACCACATGGTGGCTCACAATCAGCTGTAATGGGATCTGATGCCCTCCTCTGGCCTGAATGAGTACATGTAGTCAAAGCAGTCACATACACAAAGTGCATAAACAAATAAACCCCTTTAAACCAACCTTTCAAACCAAGAAAGCCCAGGAACATCCTGCCTCACCACTGGTGACTGACAAGCTATTCAAGAAGCATTCCTTATTTGTCTAAAACTATTTCAAAGAACTGAGAGGAAGGGGCTCTTCAATAGTCATTCCTCGGGGTCACTAATTTTCTTAACCAAATTATGGAAAGCAGCAGCAACAACACAAAACAAAAGCATAGAACAATTTCCACAACAGAAAACAGATGCAAAAATTCTTGGTAAACACTAGTAAATTGAATTTGAAACCTTGAGCTGGCCAGAGATTGATCAATCATGTTGGTTGCATGTGCTGCATGTGTTCTTTGCATAGGATGGTAGTTAGGCAGTAGAATTCTTAGGAAGCAAGGTGGAAGGCTACTTTAAGTTTTGCTGTCAGAACTAAAGGAACAGGCACAAGGGTGAGAAGAGAGAAAGAAAGTTGGAAAAGATACTAATTAGTGCTAGAAATTGCAAAATAAGAATGAATGGGAAAAGTGATAAATTACATAAATTCCACCATGGAACTTGAAAAATACTGTAGATCAACCCTGGCTTAGTATTCTCAACAGATAAGATAGGCTTGTCGACATGGTTGTGATTGAAGCTGTTATTTAAGATTTCATGACAGATCGAATCTTCAGTTTATGTCTGTTTAGATACCGAAACAAATTATTCAAAGACTCCATATTCACCTAAACACCTACTATTTGCGTTGTTTCCTGAAATTTTCCAATGTCACTTTTGGTCTTACCCTTCTGTTTCTTAAAGCAATAGATGAGGGGGGCATATTTGGGTTCTTAGAATGGCAAACACATCTCCAAACAGCATCAGACTGGATCTCCTTGCTATACATGCATGCACAGCACTCCTCCACCTGGAAGGCCTGTTTCAAAGGTGTCACAGGAGACAAAAGGAAACTTCAGTTTCCTTAAGCAACAGTTCTGTTTTGGCTGATTTATTGGGTAACCTTGTCTTCATTCTTGATGAAGTACAGCAAGAAATCCTATTGCTTATAAAAAACTAACCCTGAGAACAAAGGAATGAAAGACAAGACAGGCACTTCCCAAGATTCTCTTTGATATAAGGCAATAGCTGGGTGTGTTTTTAACTGATAATGACACTTTTCATGCATACAGGAGCTCTTTGATTGCATAAATTTTGATTTATTTTCATTATCTTAGAGGGAATTATCTACTATAAGAGGAGGTAGGATATAAGTCTCCCTTAAATGGTCAAGATGTCTTGGTTCTCTGGCTAATTCCAGTCAATGATGTCATCTTACATCCTAGTATTCTAGCTTGCACCTACTATTAATTGGAACCAACAAGAATAGTCTAGGTTGTGTAACACATAAAGTGGGTACTGCACCCATCAATCATCAAACACATAGTATAGAGCTATCAGGATGCACCCTGCAAAGAATGTTCTTAACTTGGAAAAAGAATTATAATCACTATCCAAATTTCTAACATCCCTGTCAAAATAATGCAAATACATATTTATTTGCAATAGACTGGGAAATAAGAGTCTCAAGAATGATATGTGTTGGCATTCCAGCGTGCCTTCCAGTGACTGGGGACGGACACAGAGCTTCCCAACCCTGGCAATAGCCAAGCACCCGAGATCCCAGGTCTTCTCTTCCACCAATGATACCAGGGGGCCAGCTGGTCCGGAGGGACCAGGTAAAACAGGCCCTGCATCCGGGCCTGCATTCCAGTGCCTGGGGATTGCTTTGGGAACTACCACAGAGCTTCCCATTCTGGCAAGAGCCAAGCACCCCAGATTCCAGATCTTCTCTTCCAACAAGACCAGGAAACCAGAGGATCCAGGTAAACAAGGAAATTGACAACCTGCTGGATAGCTATTACTTGCCAAAATTAAATCAAGAACAGATAAGCAATTTAAATAAATCTATAACCCCTATGGAAATATAGAAGCAGTCATCAAAAGTCTCCCAACCTAAAAAAACCCAGGTCCAGATGGCCTCAGTGCAGAATTTTACCAGAAATTCAAAGAACAGTTTATACCAATTCTTCTCAAAGTATTCCATGCAATAGACGCAGAAGGGTCTTTGCTAAACTCTTTCTATGAGGCTTCAATAATCTTGATCCCTAAGCCACAAAAAGACACAACTAAGAAATAGAACTTCAGACCAATATCCCTCATGAACATTGATGCAAAAATACTCAATAAAATACTGGCAAATCGGGTCCAAGAACACATCAAAACGATCATCACCATGATCAGGTAGGTTTCATCCCAGGGATGCAGGGATGGTTCAACATACAAAAATCCATCAACGTAATCCACCATATAAACAAGCTGAAAAACAAAAATCACATGAACATCTCTCTAGATGCTGAAAAAGCCTTTGACAAAATCCAACACCCTTTCATGATAAAGGTCTTGGAGAGATATGGGATAACAGGAACATACCTACACAGAATAAAAGCTGTATACAGCAAAACAACAGCCTACATCAAACTAAATGGACAGAAACTCAACGCAATTCCGTTAAAATCAGGAACAAGACAAGACTGTCAACTCTCTCCATACCTTTTCAATATTATAACTGAAGTTCCATCCAGAGCCATATGACAACAAAAGGAGATCAAGGGGATTCAAACTGGAAAGGAAGAGGTTAAACTTTCACTACTTGCAGATTGATGGGAGAAGTCCTGTGTATAAGTTAATAAAGCACTGTTGGCCAATAGGGAACCAAGATATGTGGGACTAGGAATCCAGGAGGACTCTGGGTAGGAGAAATACAGGAAGTCAAGATGTAACGCCATGGGGTAGGAAGCCCGGAAACTTCTCCAGTAAGAGAAATACTTAGATTAACAATTATGGGGTAAATACTTAAGTCAGAGCTAGCCAGTGAGAAACAAGCAAGGCCAACAGCTTCATAATTAATATAGCCTCCTGTGTGTTTATTTGGGACTGATGCGGCTCTGGAACGAGGCTGGTGGGAAGGCTTCTCTTCACAAAATGGTACCAGAATGGTGATCAGGAGTGGGATGATGAATTTCCACATGGAATGACAAAAGCTTTAAAGGAATTTTAGAAACAGAAGAATGGAAAAACTGCAGTTTAAACAGCCACGGTTTTAACAGATAAGACACGTGGCCAGAAAAACATAAAGATTTACAGTAAAGTCAGACTTGGATGAAGAAAAACCTCTAAAGGTTTACAGTGTGTTTAAAAATATACATAGGATTGAGAGAGAAAAGGAAACGGCATAGTGGTAAATAAATAGAGAAGCCGGCTGTGGTGGCACACGCTGGTAGGATTTGCTGTAGAGGCAGAGGTAGGCAGATTTCCAGAGAAACCCTGTCTCAAAAAAATAAATAAAGAAATAAAAGTAAAAGAAATAGAGTAATAGTAATAGATAAATAAATAAGCCACGTAAAGATGAAAAATACACAGAAAGTCTAGATACTGTACGCTATTGTGTTTTTCAGGTTTTTGATTGCTCAGGAAGGAACAACTGCTAAAGTACACTTGAGTATAAATACTGCTGAATTAATTCAACTTATATCTTTTGAAACTACCTTGACTTCAAAATTTAAGTATAAGGAGTTATTGTTTATGTTTCTACAGAAAATGAAAAGCTGAGATTCCTTCCAGGCTTCTGTGGTTTTATGAACCAAGTCCCTGGAAGCAGTGAGCCATGTGTTCCAACAATTGAGACAGCTAAGATAATGGAGCTTTACAGACCACAAAAAAGGACATATCCAGGTTTCTGAGTTTTGTCATGATCCCCATGGTATGATCAGGCCCTCTTCCAGCACGAAGCAGTTTGGAATGGGCGATGTCCTAATTTCCATCTTGTTTATAAATTTTTGTTTTCATTTAAATGGGGTTGTTTATAATTGGCTAATGATCACAGCCAATCTATTTTTAATGGTAAAAAGGGGAATTATGGTATGGGTATGGTTTTCATTTATTGATACAAATTCAAGGTCAATTTTGTGATATGTATATTTTTCCTCTTGATTAAGTATTGTGCTTATACTGATCTTTTAAAACATAATGCATAATTGAATACAGATTATAGATAGTTACTTATAATAGTCAGAACTTATAGTTAGGTAAGTTAGGTTTTCTAGATATACAGAAATATATTTGAGATAGACAGGCAGTCTTCAAACCTTTCAAAGACCTTCAGAAAATGGCATTTAAAATGGTTTAGCATTTTTCTTGACAATTAGAAATGTCTGCTCCTGGCAGCACCAATTATGTCTGAGTGGAAGCTTGCTTTCAACATGGCCATTTGGGCAAGAAACTACTCTTTCCTAGACTGCTTGACTGTTGTTGTATAATCTGGAAATGCAGGACCCACAGGAAAGTGACTGCTGAACTCAGTCTTACAGGTTCCTGATTCATGGAAGAGTCTACGAGATTTTCTGCAGGACACAGAAAAATGACTGACAGACTGCCGATGCAGATGGACAGTTTGAAATTTCCTGCTTTGCTGAGAAGTCTTCCAGACACACTGTGGCCCTATGGGCTGAAGATGGATGCCCCAACACTACAGAGAAACTTCAGGTGACTGTACAGGTAGCAAGATGTCTCTGTCAATCCTAGTGTTTATATATTATCCTTCTGTGGTCTTTGATGGAGTTGACAACGGATAGTTATAGTTATAGTTTTCCTTAGTTATGATAAAAGATAAGCTACATATAGAACTTTGGACTCACAAGGATGGGATGGATATTTTCTTTAAATCTTGCTAAAATATTGTTATTGGCACAAAAATAGACAAGTAGACCAGTGGAATCGAATTGAACACCCTGATATTAACCCACACATGTATGAACATCTGATCTTTGACAACGAAGCTAAACATATGCAATGGAACAAAGAAAGCATCTTCAACAAATGGTGCTGGCATAACTGGATGCTGGTTATGTAGAAGAATGCAGATTGATCCATGTCTACCACCATGCACAAAACTTAACTCCAAATGGATAAAAGACCTCAACATAAATATAGCCACACTGAACCTCTTAGAAGAGAAAGTGGGTGGTACCCTTGAACGAATTGATACAGAGACAGCTTCCTGAACATAACACCAGTAGCACAGACAGCAAGAGATCAACAATTAACAAATGGGACCTCCTGAAACTGGGAAGTTTCTGTAAGGCAAAGGACACAGTCAGCAAGACAAAAAGGCAGTCCACAGAATGGGAAAATATTCACTAACCGCACATCTGACAGAGGGCTTATCGCCAAAATTTACAAAGAACTCAAGAAGCAATCTCCAAAACGCTAGCAGCATTATTTGTAATTGCCAGAACTTGGAAGCAACCTAGATGCCCCTCAAGGAAAGACTGGATAGAGAAAATATGGTACATTTACACAACGGAGTACTATTCAGCAGAAAAAAAAAACAATGGAATCCTGAAATTTGCAGGCAAATGGATTGCACCAGAAGAAACCATCTTGAGTGAGGTAACACAGTCACAAAAAGAGAAACATGGCATGTACTCTCTCATATATGGATTTTAGACATAGATCTGGGGAGTGCCAGCCTACAATCCCATAGCCAGAGAGTCTGGGAAACAGAAACTTCATTCAGTGGCTGATGGAAACAGAGGCAGTCTCCCACGGCTAAGCACTGAGCTGAACTCAAGAAATAGTTACAGAGAGGGAGGATTGATGAGCAAATGGAGTTAAGACTGGGCTGGTTTAACCCCCAGAAACAGCTGACCTGACAAGGGTTAGCTCTTGAATCCCAGACTGATGCCTGGGGATCAAGCATGGGACTGATCAAGAACCCCTGAATGTGGGTGTCAGTGAGGAGGCCTAGGTAATCTATTGAGCCTTGCGTAGTAGATCAGTATTTATCCCGGGTATACAAATGGACTTTGGACTCCCATTCAATAATGAGAGATGCACTCTCGCTCTGAACTCTTGGGGGAGAGTATAGGCCCTACCCTGGATGAAATGACAGACTATGGCAAACCCCATGGAGGGCCTCACCCTCCCTGGGGAAATGAGGGGATATTGGGGGCATGGGAGGAGGGGAGGGAAATGGAGAGGGACCTGGAATTGACATGTGAAGCAAGCTTGTTTCTAATTTAAATTAAAAAATATATATATATAAAGAATATTCTATATTGTCCCCCTTTCACAATGCTGTAAAAACTTTTAATGTTGTTTTGATGATTTATCTCTATACCACTGTGTTTACTAGAAATAACTGTGGATGGGGTAAATTCTTCAGTATCATTTCCATCATTGTTCACATCAGACTTAAGTGTCTCGTATCTCTGGGAAACATTGACTTCTACATACAGTTAGGCAAAAGCTGAACTTCAGAAAGAGGTGTATGTAAACATCAATGAATACTGACCAACTAGGATATGTTACTAATTAAACATAGAAGTGTAGCAAAATTTAGATTTATTTAAAATGTATCTTCTGTGTTATCATAACCTTTTATTTACTCTGGAAAGATCACTTATTAAGCTATTAAAATTTTTCATCACTTTTATGTCAGTATCTTTACCTGTTTAATGAATGTGTTTTATGGAAAATGGTCAGGTGTAGATTGATGGATATAAGTCTATGCAGCAGAGAGTAAAAATAACCACTTGTGTGTGTATATAAAATACTTGTTTCATAATTTAAAATATAAAAAGTGATTTGATACAAGATATTTTGCTGTAATTTTTCTTTAACAGTGTAATTTTACTTTATGAGTTGTGTTATTTATCACAAAGAATTTATACAACTCAGAGTTCCTTCTGTGTCTGCACTTTTTTTAAAGATCGTATTATTGTTAGAAAAACTAATCGACAAGGGAAAGTTGAAATAAAGACAGAGTTGAATTATGTGTGCCCCTGTGAATAAAATTATATCACTACCAAAAATATTAATATTTTCTCCCTAGTCCCAGCATGATTAATGTTCACACTCCAGAGGTATGTGCCCAGGGAGAATTTATTTTGCATCGGAAAGGACTTTCTGTGGAGAAAGATGCTTCCACTGCAAAATAAATTAGTTGTGTTGAAGGAGAGGAGTATATTGAGTTTTGGGTGATTTATTCAGTCTTTCTTAGTTCATGCTTGGAATAAAGGAAGCAACTGATCGTACAGCATTGCTTAGATATTATTTCTGATTTCTTATCAGAACCAGATGTCGACATTCACAAGCAAGTGGACACAAGTGAGTCCTGGCAACTTCATAGTGCAAAATGTAGCTGTAGTCTTCTAAAAGGTGGGTATTTGCTATATGGCCAAAGCCAAAGGAAAGGTCTACAGTGCACATTTTATAGAATTTATGGATGTGCTCTACCTTTCACTTGAAATATGTCTGTAGCAGAGTGATTGCTCTGATTCATCAAAAGAGTAATTTACATAATTGAATTCATATACTATGGCTTGGAACTCCTTGCCTATTTTATTTCTGCAGCATGTTACTGTAGATTCTGCTTCTCCATTATTATCAGACTCTGCCTTGGTGGTCAGAGGCCACACTTGTCATTTGCTCATTCAATACCAGTAGGTGGGGATATCTGGCTGCTACTTATTTGAGGAAGACCATTTTCTCTATAACATATTTGAGAGATATGATGTTCTCAAAATGAATTTTAAGAATACTGAGTGGGGGAATGGTTTAACCAAGAATGGTGGTGGGGAAATAGAAGATAAGTGAAGGTGCCCCAGGGGTTAACAAAAACTAACAATGTATAAAGTGTCTTTGGAAATTTTATTATTTCTAAGTCTATTAAAATATGATTTACAATTCTTTGTCAGAAACACCCACATAGGTTCATAATGCTTCTCCCAGAACACATAGGTTATTCAGCAAATCCCAGTAACAGTAAGAGGTGAATAATATGTCCATAGAGTTTGAAAATGCTCAAATGCCCCCAAAACATGCCCTTGCTTTCCCACCAGAATGAGATTATAAGACTTTATTCCTGGAAAGACAATATATTTGGTTACAGGTAATTGAGAAATAAAGTTGGATATGAAGTGGAAGTTTCAATCACGTGGGTCTGCATACACAGGGCTAGTAGATCCTATGCAAGCTATTCATGAAGAAAAGTCATTAACGGTCTTCTCATCATGGAACTGATGAGCTATTATAATGCCCTTCCTGGCAAGATACACTCATTGGTGCCATAGTGGCATGACTATTAAGGAGAAACCAAATGATTTCTTGTTAGATTTGAGGCCCACTTCACAGGAGTTAACTCATAGCTGGTATGATATGTCCCATCAGGTGCTGTGGCTGAGGAGGTCTTGGGTCCTAGGGAGAACATACAGCTGTCATTTTGTTAAATGTACATGGTATCAAACTGCTTTCTACATACAGGTATATCCATAGATGAGTGCTGTTCTCAGTCATCATTAAAGAAGGTTCTTTCTTTTTGCCCTGAACAGTGGCTAATGAGGACTCATAACTGGTCAAAGAGTAGGGAATAAGTGACTGTGAGATGCTCCTTCTTAAACAGGATATCACTATCATCCCCTTCCATGCTCAGGAGACATCAAGGAATAGAGAACAGAAAGAGTATAAAAAAAAGAGTTGGGAAGGACCACTGAGAAAGTATCTTCTAGATATAACATAGCCAAAGAACCCCATGCTTTCAGGGCTGTGATTGCCTTCACAAGACCTACATGAGATTTCTGCTGTCACTATTTTATTGTGTTGGGGGAGACTATCATGAGGCCCCAGCTCTCATTGAAGAAATGTGTGATGAAGAGGATGTCATTTCTTCACTGGTATGGTCAGTAATAAGCTGCCCATGTTCCATTAAATAGTCACCAATTATGCAAATAACATCAAGTAAAATCAGTAAAGGAAAAATAAAAGTTATCAATAAGGAGGAGACTTGAACAAGAAGAATTTTTGTGTGAAGGAAGGTGAATGAAAGAGGACAATGGGGGTGAAAGTGATCAAATTCAGCATACACACGCATGAAATTGTCAGAGATTAGAAGAAAACGAAGCAGTGGCCTATATGTGTGTTGTTACTGGATACTATTACACAATGTATAAAATTTAAACCAGAAATAGTGTTCTAAGATGCCATAGAGTAAGACCTGTATCTGAGGTTTGCTTGGGATTTCCTTTCATTTTATAGCTATTTATTGGTTGATTACTAATTTCGCATGCATTAAGGACTGATTTAAGCTGGGTGAAAACAAAGGGAAGGCAAGCAGATAAGGTCCCTGCCTTCTTGGAGCATCTATTCCAGTGGAAGGAGATGATTTAGTTAATTTCAAATATAAAAATTGTAAAGGAAGAACAAATGAGAGGGACTTGGGAATACTTTGGAAGTTAGTTGCGGTGTTATCCTCTGGAAAAACAGTAGCCAGATAGGTTACTCAGAAAGAAGGAAGTGAAAATGCAGGGATCACATCAGGAAGCAGTCAAGGAAACCTAACAAGATTTATCTAGTAAGGTATTGGATGGGACCAGGGGAGTGAGGTAAATTAGAAACACAGTCCCTGTCCCATGGGCTGTGGTCATGCTCCCTGGGTAAACACCTGGGAAGCAGTTTGTGGAACACAGATTAGCTCTTGTGATTTTTACTAGGTGCACTCCTGCGATCATCTTTGAAAAAGTGAACCTAACATAGGCTAGGACAAAGCAAGATCTTGTGTGATATAACCCAGAAAATGTGTCAGCTGTCTCCATGGGAACTGAGGTGGCATTTGTGAGTTTTGCCCAGTCCTGTCACCATGTGGATAGACCACTGGTAGTGCTGCTTCTTCTCTGCTAAGCCAATTTCCCAAGGGATCAGCTATCTGATGGATGGTTTGGCATCATATCCAGAAGGTAGTTAAATACCTCCTTAATGTCTGAAACAGTCTCTTTAACGTGGAATTTTTTTCTGAAGAACAATGGGGAGCCAACAAAGTGTTTTTGAAAATGAGTTTTGTAATAGCATTTGTGTTTTAATATGATTACTCTGGCTGTATTTGTGAAGAATGGGCTATACAGAGTATAAGGAAACAAAGCATTGTTTCTATGTAAAAAGCAAGACATTTGGTTAAACTGGCCAACTATTACTTTGTCTTAATTATTGAAATAATAATATTTAAACAAATCAAGGATGATTTTTAAAATTCCTATTTGGTGATATAAAGACTAAGAAAAGAACTAACAGGAACAATTGTCTCCAAAGAATTGATGAAGTTGTGAATTCTAACTGTGATATTAGTGAATGACCATGTGAGTGCTTGTGTGTGTGTGTGTACATGTATATGTGTGTATGCACACACACATGTCAACTTGCATGAGTAGGAAGAGGGAAGGGCAATTTTAATACTATTTCCTTATTAGTCATAAGGTTAATCTGAGTTTTACAGTTTTACAATGTTTCTGCTTCTGATTTCTGAATTTGAGGTCTTCAGGGATTCATGATGGTCATGTGACCCTCATGTAAATTTCATTTGTTTTAAAGAATGTCCAAGTTTGTGATCAGATTATCTATGAAATATGTGTTCACTATGTAAGATAAGAGTGTGTGGCTGTCAAGCAATGTGAAGGGAATCCTCTGGTGACAGGATTATTCTGTATCTTGACTGTGATATTCTGTATCTTTCCTGTGGTGGATATATGATTCACAAGTGTGAATAAACTGACAACTACTAACAGTCATTGTTTCCATGTCAATAGCCTGCTTTGGATATTGTCCAGGTATGTGAGTATAATTACTGGGAGAAACTGTGTAGTACATATATGATTCCCCTCTGCGCTGTGGATTGATAATTATTTTACTATAAAATTGGTCTCCCCCCCCCATACACTTTCTTGGATTACTGCATCTATTGTGGTGACAAACACCTACTCAAGGACAAGAAGAACAAGAGGACCTTTATTTTCTTCTGACCTGACCTGTGCCATAAGTCTCAGACCCCATGAGTCTAGCTGTCCCCATGGATACCTAAGATCCAGCAGAGGAGGGTTCATCCGCTCCTCTCACCACAAATGGATTTTGGATTAATAACAAAATTTGTTACATATGTTTTACTTCATCAAAATCATTTAAATACTTCTTTGTGTCTCACAGCATGTGCCCTCCTTGGTTAGCACAAATATCCTTATTCTAAGTCGGGATGTAAAGGTATCGAGGAGAGATATTAAGTGACCTCTCTGAGGGCTACAGCTAATATAGTAGAAGAATAAAATACCCAGACTCACATCTCCTGACATACACCCCAGTGCCTTTTCAGCAGTCTGCTACTATTTTCCCAAGTTGAACACAAACTAGTGAATTCATGATGCAACACAGGGAAGTAATTTACAGCATGTGGTGTGTTCATTCTTTGATTCCTAGAGCACCTGATTAAACAGTTCTCAAAGGAAGCTGACATGAATTAGCTCTATATTCTTTGGCATTTTAGAAGGGACAATGAAATGTGAAATGTGATGTTCTGATCACACAATTAACCTGTGCTGTTTTCATTTTGTGCTATTTGTGCTTTAATTCTTGGTGACAAGGGTATTTCTTCTGGCAAGGTATGAGATGGTATGCAGGAACCTTTTTTCCTTCCTTCCTTCCTTCCTTCCTTCCTTCCTTCCTTCCTTCCTTTCTTTCTTTCTTCCTTCCTTCCTTGCTACCTTCCTTTTATTTCATTCTTTATGACCAAAAAGAGAAATTAAATTCTTGTAAAGAAAAAAATAAACTCTCTGAAGTACAAAGCCCTCACCATCTGTTTCCCTCATTGCTTTGGATCTCTGAAGAGATTGGCTTATCTCTCTTGGCTCTTGGAGTCTTAAATTGAAAACATTGCTTTGATTTATGTAAGCTGCCTTGATTTATGCACTGCTAAAATGAGTATCAGATGGTTTCATACTTCTGCAAAGGCAATAGCTCAAACAGGTAAGCTTTATCTTATCATCTGAAAATCATGATGCTGAGACATGGGTATTGAATAACATTGCTTAATTATTTCAACTGCCTTGGTATTTGGGATTTGGCCTGGACAAAAATGGACTTAAGTTGAGTTACAAGACTGACATGCAACCCATACTTGTTTTGTACCCAGATAGACATAGGAAGCTAAATGGTCCCTCCACCAAGGAAGTTAGGTAAAGTTACAGATAAATTTCAGGTTAAGCAGAAGCAGATGACTGGAGGAAAAGGCACCAACAAAGAAAAGGCTGTGCTTGGAATGAATAAACTGAGAAATTGGCTGTGTCGTGCATTATGAATCCATCATAAGGACAATGATAATCATGTTAACAGTAAACATTAAGCAAAACACCTAGATCTTTGTGAGATACTTTCCCAGGAAATTCAAACCTGAGGAGGCCCAATGACATACACAGAGACTGATGAATTTGATGTCGGAGCAATTCATGTTTTCAGATGGATGAATTAATAACGTGAAGCCAGAGGATTATAGGCACTACATTGTTCCATAATCCATAGCCAGAATAGCGAGTGTGGCCTTGTTTCACTAGAGCAGTAAATAGTAGATGAAAATGACAAAAACAGACAAACAAAGAAACAAAAACAAAAGCAAAAACTGATAATAACTGTTTTGTAATGCGTGCTATACCCGAGGTCACAACAACATATATGTACTGGAGGTGTTAGTTGTTAAATTACAAGCACACGTTTTGTTGTAAATACTACCTGATTGAAATCAACTTGTTTTAAATTAAGACTTTGCACTAACATGTGTTACACCAAAAGGAAAATAAATTAGGGACTAGAAAACCATGCAAAAGTAGCTTTCTGAACAGTAGAATGGAACATGTGGCCCTACTAACTCTTTAACTTCATGGTTTATGCAGCTCATTGAACTAAGCCTCCCCATTCTTTATCTGTGCATAGCTGCTCACCAGAAATGTAAGACTTACCAGTATGGGATGAGTTTTCCCATCAAGACTATAGACCCTGATGACTGTATTTCATAGTGGCTTGATAAAATCTGTGGATAGCCTTCGTGAATGACATTTCTTTTTCAAAACTCATCTAGACAAATTCTCTGTTGTGGCTGTTATAGGAGTAGAATAGAACAAGCAGGAAAGTTAGAAGAAGGGGATAGGTGTAGCCACACTCTTTTTTGTTTGTTTTTTTGAGACAGGGTTTCACTGTATTGCTTGGAGCCTGTCATGGAAACTCACTTTGTGCACCAGGCTGTCCTCAAACTCACAGAAATCCATCTGCCTCTGCCTCCAGAGTGCTGGGACTAAAGGTGTGATCCACAAACACACTCTTAACTAATAAACTTAGTCAACTTCTGAGATGGAAAGTGTAGGTGTGCTGCCAGCAGAAAGGACAGAAATGAAAGTGAGATGCCAATAGCTATCCTTTGATTGGCTATCTGCATCCTGCACTACCCTTCTGTGATTTATACTACCTCAGGCACACACATGTGCAATTTTGATGTTTTACTCTGTTCTGAGCCATGAATCTGGAAGGTATGGGAATGTAAGCATGTGTAGCCACCACTGATAAAATTTCTCAGTGTCTATGTCTAGCTCTACCACTCTTGGGTAAATTATATCTAAAGGACTTTACATCAAAGCACCAATGAAATGCTTCCATATCACATCTACACATAGTGACACTAATATTATTTACAACAATCAAATTGATCTGCTCAAATGTCCATTGGAAGATGACTGAATAAGGAGCAATGTACATACATCCAAGGGAAGTTTACGCAGCCCTCAGTGAACCGTCTAGAATCTGAGCATTCCTAACTCCCTATTAAGACTGATCTTGAATAACTGTACTAGTTTGTTTTTCTGTTATAAAAAACACCATCATCTAGGGGAGGAAAATTTATTTGGCGTGCAGGTTACAATCCATCACAGAGTAAAGTCAAGGCATAAATCCAAGGTGAACCCCAGCGGGAAAGAACTGAAACCTAGAGGTTATGGGGGAAAGATTCTCACTGGGTCCCTCTCCAAGGATTGTTCAGCTTTCATTATCATACAGACAAAATCCAACTCCCCAGGGGTAGCACTGCCAACAGTGGGATGCCCCTGATCAATCTTTAGTCAAGAGGATACTCCACAGACTTGCCTACAGGCCAATATAATGGGGGCATTTTCTCAATTAGATTTCTTCTTCTCAGGAATTTGCCAATTTGACGAAACACTAAGCAGCCCAATAACCAATCACCAACTTGAGTTTGGACAGTAACTTAAATTTCTTGATTTTGGTTATTCATTTGGTCCTTAGATACAGAAAGATAAACCAAGACTAAAAAGATGGTAAAGGAAACAAAGTAAGTGACATTTTAAGTAGGCCTATAAATACTTATAGATAACCAATTGATTAAATAATTATATGTGCATCTCTATGCATTTTGCAACCAAGATGGGAACAAACTGTCACATTTTTACTCAAAATTGTTTAATATGCATGTATACTTAGTTTAATAACAAATCATTGATTTGAATGCTGCTGATTATGAAATGATTGTTCTTCAAGTTCAATCATTAAGTAAAAACAATGTGATGGCAAATATTGTGGAAAACTTATTTCAGCTTGGCATATAGTGACAAATGCATTCACGCATTGGAAAAAAAACCCCAAACTTGGAGGACCAGTCTGTAGGATCTTTAATTCAAAGCAATGACTACCATAATTCATGAGTCATATGAAAATGAATCTCCAAAGACATTTTAATAATGAGGACATTTTTTATATTTTCTTTCACTTTTTGTACACATATTTTGAACTATTGGTTATAATCCAAAAGCAAACTCAGTACTATTCTTTTATACTGCTTCTAAAAGGGACTGTGTGTTTGAATTCCACAGCTTCCGAACAAGGTTCTCAAATTAAACTAGCATTTGATTCTAAAAGTTTTCATTATTGTGGTTCCAAATTCTGAAGTACAAATGGTAGATTTATTATTTTAAACAAGAATTAATCTAAGCCCTGACAAATATTTGTATTTCAACAAGAGGATGAAATTCTAGGTATTTAAATGCTCAATTTTTACTTTAAGTGTCTTCTTTGAATATTCATTATCCTATGCTCCACTTGCTACATCTATCCTTATTTATATTTCACTTGGTTCTGTAGGAATAGTACTCATTTTCTTGCTATAATTACAAAACATAATACTTAAAATGAGATATTGCACAAACTCTGGTAGAGGTGATATCATGTCATCAGTGCCTTGAGTTTCACTTATTGTCATCAGTAACAGGGGTCTACCATAGAAGAATCATGTCATCAGCACCATATGGTTCACTTGCCATCAATAACAGGTCAGTCATAGAAAAATGATTTGTTGGAACATTATTTTGAATTACTTGAAGTACACCCTATTCGTATATATATGATAATGTAACCAAAATATTATAATTTTAGCTTCATATCACATTGCACAGAATACTGAAGTGCAATATGCAGTGAAACAGCCTACATTTTAAGACATGAACAGACTAAATGTAGGGGAAATCACAGACTTAAAGAAAACGCATTATCTTGTGATATCTATTTTACTGTAACCTACTTTCCATGGTATTAGGAAAGACATAATGAAAAGGAAGAATGATTGAAAAGTCTCTGATCAAATCCTCCCTGAATTACTCCACAAAATATCCAGAAATTACTATTATAGTAAACCACAAGATAGGCCTAAATTACTGCTTTAGTACCCAATCTCTTTGGATATCATTATTTTTCAAAATATCCAGAGGTGGGGAATGCAAAAATATTAATTTTCTCTGAGCATTCTGACCACTTAATTATCTAAACTGGATACCAACAGTATCCATGAGGTTGGGAGATGAAAAAATTGTTCAATTTTTCTTTATATCCATGATAATTTCATAACAGCTAATGGGAAGAGATGTTTAATATGAGAACCTCTGGCTCTGGGAGGATCATATTACAAGCCACAGCTGAATATTTCTGAGACAACTGTCAAACTTGAGTATTAATGTTAATATAGACCCTGCCCATGCCTTAGACTATGACCCAGATAATATAATGGTTTCCAGATAAAACTGAATGCTGATATATAAATTTGTAATAGATATGATTATTCCCATTTAATGTGTGAGGAAAGGGTGACTGAGCTGTTCTGTGAGTCACCAGGGCCACTTTTTGCATCAGGTATTATGGTGACATTAGGCCAAGCCTTCTTAAGACAGAGCGGTTTCTTGTCTTTGGTCAGGCAGTGGTTCATGGAGAGCTCAGATACCAGGGGATGAGGTGCTTTAGTTCTTGGATCCCATACACTTTCTCTTTAATAACCACAAATAAGATTATCATGAGAACAGTACTTGTTTGAAGTATTCAGCCTGGGAACATAAATTAAAACAGGAAAATTATATTTACTTTAGTTGTGCATAAAAACAAACAACTCACTGTTAGATCTATTTCCATTATTAGAAATACACGTACATTTATTGAAGAAAGTAATTCTAGTAATAGAAATTACTTTTTATTTTGCCAACAAAGAAAATGTTCTTATAATTGCTAATGGAGGACAACAAAAGTCTTGTGACACATATGGCTAATAAATCTACATTCAAATAGAATAAATGATTTATTTTTATTTAAAGATGTTAATTTCACTTAAGTTTTAGTTAGTCTGCCTCAACTGTGACAGCCTGGAATTATGTCCACATAGGATTCAAAATGTAATCACTAACCCATAAAGCAATTAAATGATTTTACCTCATATGTGTGTGGAAGAAGCAAGTAGGAATCAGATGTCTATTAACAAAATCTGCATGTAACTTTGCCTGCCCTGGAGTTAGTATCTGTCTCTACACTACAGATGGTATCAGCTCTGTCCTTTTGCATCTCCTCCAGCTTCTGCACTAGTCCTAATGCACTATTTCTGGACCCTAAAACTAGGTGTCTTTAGCACGAATTTCCCAGAAGCAGGTCCTATATCAAAGAAAGATTATACAGATGGTAGAAGAAACATCGCACTGTCTTATCTTCAGACTTCTAAGGTAGACATGCTGTAGAAAGGTAGCTAATAAGCAAGAGATCTGTTTCTCACACTTCTGGAGGGAGGTACTAGAAACAGCCTGTCTTTGAATTTCCATGTGGGCACTAATACCATTTGGATAAATACAACTTTATCCAATCCCGGATACCTCTCCAAAGCCCTTCCCTGATACCATCACTTCTACCTGATACCATCCCACAGAAGCAGAGTTTCAGCATCAGGATGTAGGAAGGGTTAAAAATATCCAGTCCATAACAACTGGTAAGAAATAGAGATACTTTAGATCAAAAGGAAAGGCTATCCTTGTTATTCATTAGTCAACAGTCACATGTATAGTCTGGGCTTCATGCCACTGGGGAGGTAGAGAAGACAGTGCATAGCACATCCTAGAAATGTTCCCCTTGGAGGCAGGAAGTTGACACATATAAAATCTCTAGTGAATTATAAACTGAAGTGATGTGGTTGATGAAATGGAGATCAGGATTCCATTTATACTACGGACCCATAAGGTTTCAACATTTTCATAATTGCAGAAGACAGTGCATCATACAACATGGTTCACACCATACTCACTTTTGTTGTGTTTTGTTCATGAAATACTCATTTTGAATAAAAATTCCATTATTGGGATATTTTGCAGACTTCACTATACTTTCTTATTTTAAGCTACATTCTTAGTCCTTCCTTCCTTCCTATCTATCTTTATTTCTGCACTTCAGGAGATATTTCTATTCCATATTACAAGATACTGCCCTTTTCAATGCCATATCCCATTATAGCTGCTTCTGTGATAAAAGTTTCTAGATACCTAGGAGGAATACCTACCCATACAAGACTTCTATTTTATATTCATGTTAGTGAATCAGTCTCAACCACCCTAATGGTACACTCAAATATTGGCTATATTCTCCTGCTTTCCAGATTACATATCATATAAAAATGTAATATCTTCAACTTAAATGAATCTCAGTTGGATACAAAGCTGCTGATGACATAAAATGGATTACCAAAGGTCATAGTTCTCACCATCTGGCTGCTAAATGATATCATCCAAGATTTTAATAAGACTCCCAGATTTCTTCATGCACATATCAAATCATATTTGCGGGGAGCAATGAGGAGTGGTTAATTTAATGTACAGTGTTCTCTTTACGAAAGCACCTGCAGGTGCTCTGAAGGCCAGCCAATTTGGAGAGCTACAGTGACCAGCCATCCACAGACAAATGGATTTTCCTTTGTATTTAAAGACACGGTCATGGCATGTGTTCTTATTCTTCATTTTCTTTCAATTTCTGCTGCCACTGTGCCAGATCAGACTCTCAGTGGTACTGACCTAAGTAACTTCTTTAAGCCTCTTTTCATTTGATCAATAGTATCAATATCAACTATTGACAGATCAATAGTTCAGTCCCTGAGAGAACACCCAACTCAAGGCTTCTGCTCTTTCATACTATGTTGCCTCCCTCTGGATCATATATTCACTTCTGTAAAATACACATGCATCTCTTCTTTTAGCTATTGAGTTTTAAAATACCTCTTTGCAACTGACATTGATAATCACTTCCTGAATGTCCTGAGATTCAATTTAGTCAAAGATGCTCTCCCTCAACTCCCCCAACCTCCAAAAATTCCCAAAGTCATGTTTTGTCTTCTTTGTCAGGCATTCATGTAACTCCCTAATTTTATCACAAACAACACTTCAAATTGCCTTTATTTCTGAAAGCCTGAGGGAATCCAACCCTTGGTTACACAAATCTTTTTTTTTTCCAACTCACCCAGCATTACATCTGC
Source organism: Mesocricetus auratus (assembly GCF_017639785.1). NCBI lineage: Eukaryota > Metazoa > Chordata > Mammalia > Rodentia > Cricetidae > Mesocricetus > Mesocricetus auratus. The sequence continues at coordinate 5,305,222 of NW_024429199.1, forward strand.
TCAATGCCTGCTTAGCTGGTGAGAATTCTTTCGCACATTTCTCAACTTGCTTTTCTGACTCTGAAAGTCCTTTATAACCTTATTTTTCCATACATCATTTACATATTTTACAAATTTGATTTTATTCTGTGTAAGCATTCATATAATATAATTGATTTCGTGTGGTAGTCTACTGTTTAATTTTCACATTCGTTGATATAGTACTACATTGGCCATAAACACTAATACCAACAGAATTTCTGGGATAAAAGAAAAAAAAAACATTCGAGAAACTTCTAATAAGATTTAGTAAACTATGAGAAGAAAGACCATCTATATAGACAAGTGCTAATTTATTAATAGGACATTCATTTGTCCCCTCACTCAGTGAAAGCACTGCAAAACTGTAAAGTCAAAGATGAAGGTGACTTACTTGTGACATGTTCCAAGCAGCTCCTGATCCATTTAAGAAAATATGTGTGTCACAAACAGAAGACTGAAAATTGTAACTTTACATTCTCTCTCTCTCTCTCTCTCTCTCTCTCTCTCTCTCTCTCTCTCTCTCTCTCTCTCTCTCTCTCTCTCTCTTTTTTGGTTTTTACGAGACAGGGTTTCTCTGTATGTTTTGGAGGCTATCGGTCCAGCCCGGCCTCGAACTCACAGAGATCCGCCTGCCTTGGCCTCCCGAATGCTGGGATTAAAGGCGTGCGCCACCACCACCCGGCATAACTTTACATTCTCTTATGGGGTATCTAGTGTGCTAACATTTCGAACATAGTTTAAAATTAAACCAAGAAAAGAAGGGATGTGTAGATGAATCCAAGTCTACAATTTATTAGTTGTGTGATTTCAGACTCATTACTTGATCATTTACTTTCTTGTCTGCAATAGTAATTTCATTGAAGGAGCAAAAATCCTCATCCCACCCCCTGAGACTTATGGAACCACAGAAGCTAAAGTATGGATAATAACAGTACTAATAAGAATGTAAAATTTCTATTCACATTAGTAATTATTTTCATCATTACTTTGGCAAATGAAAGTTCCAAGAGACTGAGAATATCATTTGCCTTCTCCACTCTTGTATACTCATACCTAACATTCAACTTCCATGTGTTCTCAGAGAAGGAAACCAGACTTGGACAATACGTATTTACATGTATGGTGTCAGATATACTTTTGTTTGATGCCCACAGCATCTTGGACGAACCACTCAGGTCAGAAGGACTGAACCTCTTGCTCAGGGTCACACAGCAAGCACCACATCTTCATCCTGGGCTGTTTTGGAACACACCAGGTAGCCCTGCTTCAAGGGCATACAGCAAGCACCACATCTTCATCCTGGGTTGTTTCGAGCACACCAGGTAGGTCTGTTTTCAGTTTGTTTACTCAGGGAAAAGCTGTTCTGAGTCAAAAGTAGGAATGTGCCATTTAAGATAAGTGATATCCTCATGAAGACAGATCTGTGGTCCTGGTGCCAGTGGGTGTACACTTCATTAAATAGACATACAACAGACAGGCTGAGTGTGAAGTGGCAACTTAATATAACCCCAAACCAAAGATTTCTTGACTTTTACATGGTAAGTGTCTTTTATTGATTATTTTCAGCATACAGTGTAGAGTCCTTTTACGAATCCTTTCAACATTTGCAGACATTTTTGATTTATGACTGTAAGGGCTGGAGGGAGCTCTTGCTACTCATCTTTAGAAGGAGGTATTTGGGAAAGCTTCTTATATTATACTCCCAAAAGAATTTTTCCCATTGCCTGGATGTTCAATTTGACTAGCCAGCACAGAGCTGGGCAGAGGTGGAACAGTAGAGTAGGAAATATACATTGCTCATATTCACCCATTCACTGCTCCTTTTCCTTCCTCTAAAATAAAAACAAACATCAAATCCCCAGCTGTTTTATGGATGGTAGTATCCAAAGGACACAGTCTGGCCAGTGTTGTTTGTGCCTCTTTTCCTACTTTTTGTCTTTTGGCATATAGAGAAACAAATGACATTTGAAAGCAGGAATTTAAAAATATTACAGAAGAAAAGTAAGAAGCCATCTATGTCTGTCTACCGCCAGGCATCCTGCATGGAAAGGACAAGCTACAATATTTTAAGGTTGCTGAAAAGCACCTTCTTGCATTTGCAGCTGACTGGAATTCTTAGGTCAGAGACCACCTGACACTCAAAATTCTGGGATCATATGCCGTGTTTTATATTCATGCATTTGGAGAAACTCCTGATGGGAACACTTGGGAGTGTGTAATGATAATTGGTTGTTTGTCCCAACTGGTGCCACTGCCCTTCTCAGTCCCAAATGAACACACAGATGCTATATTAATTATGAAACTGTTGGCCAGTGACTACAGGTTCTTATTTAGCCAGCTCTATCTTAAATATTAACCCATTTCTATTAATCCATGTATTTCCTCATAGTTTTATTTTACCAGGGAATGCAGGACCTGCAGCTGCTTTGCCTGCTACATGATGACTGATTAGTGTCTCTGCAGAGAAGAGAGCTATTTCCTATTTGTCCCTGCATATATCCTGATTCTGTCCAGCTATGTCACTTCCTTTCTGACCAATCAGCCAATCAGTGTTTTGTTCATTAGCCAGTAAGAGACACACATGCGCAATAACATTGCCCATCAAACCTTTCACAATAGATGGTTATACTATAAATAATATTTATAAATAATAAATAATATTTATCAATAAATAATTATTATTCAGTCTAGGAAATGGAGATTCTCCAGAGTAAAAAAGATGTCAGGAAAATGGACTACTTACTAGTTTAAGAAAGGATGCTGGGGCCAGAGAGATGGCACAGTGGTTAAAAACACTTACTGCTCTTACAGAAACCTGGGTTTGGATCCTTCCTAGTATCTTTTGTAACTCCTGCTCAAATGCCCTCTTCTGACTTTAGTGGGCACCTTTATTCAGGTGTTGCACATAAACACAGATAAGCACACACACACACACACACACACACACATATGCACACATACACACAAATCTTTAAAATAGAATGTGATACCTCCTTCCGTGGAAAGATACATGAAGATGAAGGAATTATCCGCCATCATGAACCCAGTGAAAGTAAGTATTGGTTTTGGGAAAAGGACCAATAGGAGAGACTGGGAATCCGAGGCAATACACTGTCTCCCGGCTTCTACCAACTGTCATTTAATACATCTTTAGGTAAATTTAATGATGTCTTTTTGTTTAGGTTTCCTTACAGTTTGAGCACAGCACAGAGTGCCTGCTCGTTCAATCTTAGTTCTCAGGATGATAAGCATAAACTAAGCACTGGCATTATCTTCAGATGAGAATATTTCAGTGTTGTGAATATATGCACCTTTATTATGATCACTCTGCATACAGTGGGGGTATGATCTCTATGCCTTTTTACTGTTAAACCATATTTATATGCACTGATTACACTGGTATTGATGTAAAATCCAACTTTTAGTCAAAGATCCTCTTGCTTCAAATGCAAAAACTTCAAAGGTGAGTTTTACGGGATTTCTGTAGTTTCCATTGTCAGGGCATCTGCCACAAGCCTTTTGGTATTTGGTTATAAACTAGAATGTTAGAGATGAAAAATTACTGAATGTTGGATTAAAATGGAGTATACTTATGGAAGTTATTCAGAATTTATCATTTTTTGCCTTTGTTCCCAAACTCAGTCATCTTCATTTTTTTCTTGCATAAGTAACTAGCCTTATTGTATACTCAATTAAAAAACCTAGAAAAGGTAATGATTAGAAGAATACCATTGTTGATATGCATAGAAATATTTTCATTTTAAAAACTCATATATATATATATATATATATGATCATTGATTATTAGCGCATCGATAAAAACTTTGAGTCTGTTAATATTAGACAGATATTGAAAATTCCCTCATTTTCCAATACAACAATGTGATTACTATACTCCTTGGAATGATTCAGATGGACCTAGTTGGGTGCATAATTGAAGATATCTTTGACTTGGGTCACAGATTTTAGTAAAATTGTTTAGTAGTTGTTCCTGTGGTTTTCTCAGCATAGGGAAAGGGCATTGTGTTCATTAAGGCTAAATAAAGAGAGGGTCAAGAAATTGCAGAACCATAGCACAGGTGTTTGTGAACTGATGGAGTCTGAAATCTAAGCTCAATACTATATGCAAGAAATTGGGGGAGACTGCTGCACTCTGGGAAATGTGTGGGAGTTACTAGATGGGAATTTCCCTTGTGGTCAGAAAATGGGTCAGAAGCTGTTGAAGAGTTGGATGAAGGCTACTTCCAGAGAGCAGGATGCTTTTGGAAAGTAAGTCACACACTAGTATGATTTTTAGTATTGATCATCATCTTGACAGCATCTAGAGAGTCCTTTTTGCATGTAGGTGAGGGATTGTCCAGTTTCAGCTATTGAGGTAAGAAGACTCACCATTGCAGTAGAAGGAGCTGGTCCTCAGGGAGGATGCTTCCAGGTCTTTTCCAGCTGATTCCTTCATGTCCTGTGTCTTAACTATGTAGTGTGGTCAGCACCTTCAAGATCTGAGGCTACTGTTGGCAATGGCAATAGTCTGCATTGTTGTAAATTTATTAGACTGCTCTGATCAAAGTTCAAAAACAGATTGCCTATCCTTGACCCTGGAGATTTTATTAATAGATTATGGCTCTTAAATGGAGCATTATAACCCCAAGTGGCATAATTTCATTACACAGAGAGAGACAGAGACAGAGAGAGAGAGAGAGAGAGAGAGAGAGAGAGAGAGAGAGAGAGAGAGAGAGAGAGAGAGAGAGGAGAGAGGAAGGGGGAGACAGAGAGAGTAAACAAAAGATACTATGATTTCCTATGGCTTTGCCAGACATGCAGTGTTATTTCAAACACCAATTCAGCCACTTAATCTTGGAGTTAAAATTTGTCCTTCCTGAAAGATGTGCATGTGCTGTGGTAAAGGTGATACAATACTTGTGGGAGTGACTAACCTATCATAGGTCCACCTAGAGACCCATAACCTTAGAGGGGGCCCATTCCTGACACTATCTGGGTAGCTATAAACCAGAGAGTGGATAGTTAGAGAGCAGCCTTTGATTGCCTATAGATCTACACCTAGATGTGAAGCCTTGGAAGATTCCCCATCTGTACTGGCATGTGTTGGAACTGTTCTGGTTTTCTTTAGGCAATGTATTGGTAAGATTTCCTGAGTATAGCTTTCCGGTCACACACAGAAGACATTATCTCAGAGCATCCATTCTGTTCCTCTGACTCTAGCCCAAGTTCATCTGTTTTCTTCATTTGTGGCAGTTCTGAATTTCAGTGACAGTCTCTGTCTGCTGCAATCAGAAGCTTCTTTGATGAGGAATGAGAACCACACTTACCTGTGGGTACAAGGATAAATATTAAGAATGCAACCGGGGCTCAAGATGGTTTACATTCTCCTCTATGGTCCATGACATCACCAGCCACAGGTAATTGGCTAGAATTACAGCACCAGGCATGAATTCCTCTTTCTGGGCTCTTCTCTCTCCCTCTGTGCCCTTTTACATTCTTGGTATCTGAGGTTACTCTAGCTTATATACTCACATCAAAAGATCAGAGCTAGTAATTACAAATAAGACACAAAATGTGACATTTGTCTTACTGTGCCTGCGTTACTCAATATACATACCCCCATTCATTTACCTACAAAGTTCATGATTTCAATTTTCTTTACAGATTAACATAATTCTATTGCATGCATGTACCATATTTTCATCATCAATCAGCTAAAGGGCATAGTGTGTGTGTCTGTGTGTGTGTGTGTGTATTTCACCACAGAATTCTACCTCATTTTTAAAGGAGAGACAATATTAATTACACTATACTCTTTGAGAAAGCTGAAAATTACACCGCACTTTGTCCACAAGCTGTTGCTGCTGACCTTAGAAGTGGTTGTTGGGAAAAGAACTTCAGTATCATTCAGCAGGGCTTAAGGATACAGGAAGTGGCTTAGGATAGCCTCTAGGTAGTTCAAACTAAGCCTGTACAGCTGGAGTTGTTGGCGCCAGGCCTCATCTCTTTTGAGTCTTATGTGGTCCCAGAGCTGAGAGGCTCAGCGTCTCATGTTCCTTGGGAACTGTATTGCAGCCCTCAGTGGTGTGGTCAATGCCTGGGTGATTCAGCCCTAGAGTACGAGTACCTCACCCAGAGAACTGGGCTCATCCTCTGCCTCTGCATCTCTCATGGATATACCTCAGCAGCACAACAGCCATTGATATAGTCTTTCTCATCACATATATACTGGGAGGATTAAACTGGAGATGTTAAAGCGCTTTAAAACTCACCAGTAAACAAACTCTTCCTGCCAGCTATTCTGCAGAACTAAGAGATTCTTGGAGATGAGAGAGAAGGGATAAAGAATGTCTTGGAAAATGGCCAAAATCACCAATTTTTCCCTAAAATTAAATTAGACTATTGAAAGGAAAACTCATGAGTTAGAGAGCACAAACTATTTCCATTTCCCCCAAAGCATTGTTCTTTGGTTATTAACATGTTTCTTGGTTGGATTGTTCAAATAAAACATTTTTTCTTTAAAACAAATAGAAATATTCTATGTAATAATTAAAATTCTTACTCCGTGAAGAAAATGGCTCTTCTTTCGATTTATATGCTGTCAACTAACACATATGCTGGCATGTTGGGAGTCACAGTGTGACCATAAAACACTCAGAATACTCTGCCGACTCATTTCATGTTTGGTTTTCATCTGGTTTCATTTAGAGCCATGAATATTCTATGTTTATGTTAGAATTAATCACATTTAGTGACCCTTCAGCAAGTGCAATTCTGACCTGTTCTCATCACAGCTAAGTTCATTATATAGTACATATTATACATACTATTTTGCTGAAGGGAACATGAGAACAGATGACCTGCATGTGATTTAGATTAGTGTAGAAAGGTTCTCAGGTTGCCTACAGTATTGAAAATAAACAGATACTAACACACATGTACACATGTATATATAACTATATGCACATACATGTGTATATGTTCAATCTACCTTCAAATGATTGAGAATTTATTAGAAATGTTGAAACTGGACTTTGCTAAATAAACTTTGATAAATAAGCCCTCTTGCTTTTTTTTCTCTTTAAGTACCCTCAAGAAATCCTTGGGTTTTGAAAAATATAAACACCCTCCCCTATGCACACACTCCTCTATTTGGGTTAAAAATATAACCCCAGAAATTTCCTATTTGAAAAAATAATGATCCACTAACTGGTTACTGTTGTTCAACTATTTGAGGATTGACCTCCCCAGGTTGAGAAAATGGAGCCTGGAGAGAAGTCAAATAATCTACAATAAATTCTTACAGTCTTGAGGAAGCTGCTTGAGATCAGGGACCAAATTAACATATTTCTGAGTCTCCAGATGTGCTCTTTCATAACATGAGCCATTAGTTGAATTTTAATTTTTATATTAAGAACTACTCTGTTCTGTGTAGCATTTTTAAAAATAAATAACCTAAGTTCAATTATACTTGACACCGATCACGGTGTATTGCAACCATATTCCTAATATTGTTGAAATATGGACCAAGCAATGGTCATGATCTGTGGACTAATAATTCATGGATTTGAAAAATTGTCCCCAGGAGTCTCCATGTTGTATTTCTCTTCATCTATGAGAAACAAGTGGCAAATGTAGTTGAAAGTAAATGAGCTGTTCTTTCTATTTAATTCAAGATGTTTTTAGAACTCTAAATAAAAGACTTTAGGAAGAGTTATTTTTTTCTTTTGATCTTTATAATGCCCTTTGAATTAAAAGCTTAGCTGGCACATTAATTGTTGTCTGGCCAAAGCAGTGTATTCATAGACAGGAATGAATGCTAATTTGTCAGCCAGGCTAAATTATGCATATTGTCCTATCTTTTAATTTCCCATGGCTGTTCACAGCTGGGGGCTGTTCCTCCATCCGGGATTCTACTGTTTTCTCTAAAGCCTTTACAGTTGGATCACTGAGACTGGGAGACTGGGTTGCTTCCTGTTAGCTTCAGGCTCTCCGTCCTCTCTTGCTCACTTCTCTTCATCTCCTTACACTTGTTAATCCTGAAGTTCATACTCTCTGTAGGATGATTTCTAAGTGCTATGCAGAAGGAATATATTGGCTTCCTTCATTCCAACATAAATATTTGAAATTAGGGTATATTTCACTTTTATGGAAAATTTCCCAAAGCTATAGAAATCAAAATATATAGACTACATAGTAGTAGACAATGAGGAACATTGGAATATTCTTAATTATTATTGGAAAGGGCTAATGGAATTAAATAGGCTTTATTTAAAATTTCCCTAACTTTGTAAGGAGGCTATGCAGAATTTTATTCTGAAAGAGTCTAATAGAGTGTAATTTCTTTATCTGGTTGGGGGAAACCAATACCTAAGGGTAAAAAAATAAAGGAATAAAATCAATAATCTTAAAATAAAATCCACAAAGCATTGTGGGTTACCACACTGGATGAAATAAATGTAAGCAGCAGCATCCCATTGCAAGTCAGTTTCAGCATCTCAACTTAGAACTAATTCATAACTTGAGACTCAAGATTCATTTGATTCTCGAGGTAATGCAGTAGCTGCTTTATAAGGAAACAACAAATGTTTCAAAAACTACTTAATTCACTTTTAGCTACTGTCACATGAAAATAAGTAAATCACCTTCTACTGTTTATGGAAGATGAGATTCCTTCATTGCTGGTTTTGTTGTGACTGACTGCACACAGCAAAACCTCTGAGAACACTTCTCCTTGTGCACACTTTATGTGGACTGAATTGCTAGTATAGTTCTAGATAAGATGCTCATTAAGAGTTCTTAGAGGGACCTCCACTGCTTGGCCATTTGGCTGGAGCATCTGCCTTCTCTGGATGGATTCTAGAGCAGGGCAAAGTTCAAGAGTCTGGGCCTGAGGGGAGGCATGACTTGACAGGTTTCACTCCTAAAAACTAACTTTCCTGTTGCAGTTAGGGTGGTTTCTTGAAGACACAATTGTTTGGAGATAGAAAACCAGCTGCAGAACTAGATAGAGAGTTTTCAATAGAGGAGTCTAAAATGGCTGAGAGGCACTTGAGAAAGGGCTCAACATCCTTAGCCATCCGGGAAATGCAAATCAAAACAACTCTGAGATACCATCTCACTCCTGTCAGAATGGCTAAAATCAAAAACACCAATGACAATTTATGCTGGAGAGGATGTGGTGAAAGGGAGACACTCCTCCATTCCTAGTGGGAGTGCCAACTGGTTCAGCCACTTTGGAAATCAGTATGGAGATTCCTCAGAAAAACGGGAATAAACTTACCACAAGACTCAGCAACTCCACTCTTAGGCATATATCCAAAAGATGCCCATTCATACAACAAAGATGTCTGTTCCACTATGTTCATAGCAGCATTATTTGTAATAGCCAGAACTTGGAAGCAACCTAGATGTCCCTCAACCGAAGAGTGGATAGAGAAAATGTGGTACATTTACACAATGGAGTACTATTCAGCAGAAAAAAACAATGGAATCCTGAGATTCGCAAAGAAACCATCCTGAGTGAGGTAACCCAGTCACAAAAAGAGAAACATGGCATGTACTCTCTCATATATGGATTTTAGACATAGATCTGGGGAGTGCCAGCCTACAATCCCATGGCCAAAGAGTCTGGGAAACAGAAACTTCATTTAGTGGCTGATTGAAGAAGAGGCAGACTCCCTCGGTTAATTACTGAGCTGAACTCAAGAAAGCCAGTAACAGAGAGGAAGGACTGATGACCAAAGGAATTACGACTGGGCTGGGTTAACCCCCAGAAACAGCTGACCTGACAAAGGTTAACTCTTGAATCCCAGGCATCAGCCTGGGAATCCAGCATGGGACGGATCAAGACCCCCTGAATGTGAGTGTCAGTGAGGAGGCCTAGGTAATCTATTGAGCCTTGGGCAGCAGATCAGTACCCATCCCGAGTATACACAAGGACTTTGGACTCCTATCCAACAATGTGAGGTTCGCTCTCACCCTGAACTCTTAGGGAAGGATATAGGCCCTGCCCTTTATGAAATGACAGACTATGGATACCCCCATGGAAGGTATCACATTCCCTGGGGAAATGAGGGGATAAGGGGGGGATTTGGGGGAGGGCACGGGAGGAGGGGAGGGAAAGGGAGAGGGACCTGGAACTGACTTGTGAAGCAACCTTGTTTCTTATCTAAATTTAAACTGAAAAATAAATAAATAAATAAAATAAGTTACTAAAAAAAAAAGGAAATCCAAAATGAATAAAACTGTGTGAACACATGTAGGCATTGAAGACTAGTCCCATTTATAAAGAAGTAGTTACATACTAAATTACAATCAAAATATTTGTAATGTCTATCTTTCTCTCATGCATCCTTTGTCACTTGAAGACTTCTATCTCAGTGACTGTGATGCTCATTTTGGGCTCTCCAGTTGTTAATATATTGGTGACGTGCAGTGCTCCCATTTAGGTGCTAGAATCCTGATGTGATAAGAAATTTGACTAAACATGCCACACACACATGGTAAAGTGCTTACTCATATGTAAAAGTGGGAATAGTTGATTTATAGAAACAAAAAGTAGAATCAATATTGGTTGAGAAGGGAAACAATAACACAACAGCTACTAAAGTACAAGTAGAGGAGAGGAATATTTTATAATGTTCCATAGTACAAAAGGGTGGCTGCAATTTACAAATTAATTTGTTATATAATCTGTAAAGAACAAAACTGAAACATTTGAACATTTTGAATACAAAGAAATGATATGGTTAAGGAGACTCAAATGCCAAATACCCAATTTGTTCATTATCTACAGCATGCACTGAATGGTCACAATTTACCATAATAATACATACTGCTGGGGCTAGCTGTAGGGTTTAGCCTTCCCTGCCATCAGCCTGGGCCTGAAACAGTTACAGTCCCCAAAAAACATAGGATACTATATTAATTATGAAACTGTTGGCCATTTTCTTGTTTCTTGCTGGCTAGCTCTGATTTAAGTATTTAACCCATAATTGTTAATCTAAGTATTTCTCTTATTGGAGAAAAGGGTCCGAACCTCTTACTCCTCTGGCAGGCTACATCGTCCCTGCCTCTGTGTCTCTTTCCCAGAATCCTCCTCAACTTCTAGCCCCACCTATCTTGCTTCCCTATTGGCCAACAGTGCTTTATTGACATATACACAGGACTTCACCATCAGCTAGCAACATAGGTCTGTGGTTAAGAGTGCTAACTTCTCTTCTTGAGAATTTGGGTTCAATTCCTAACAGCCACATGGTGCTCACAAACCTTCTATAACTCCAGTTCTAGGGGGATAAAACACCCTCTTTGGCTCAAATATCAGGCATGGATGTGATACAGACATTCTTGCAAACAAATATCCATACACACAAAATAAATACAATTAAAAATATGTACTGTTGATGAATATGTACTACAGTACACTTGATCCATTAATAAATGTAATATTTGTGATGTTATAAAACAAAAATACATTTTCCTATAGTCTTTTACATGGATAAGTTGTGCATTGCTTTGCTTTGTAAAGCTATGTTTTTAATAAGCGACATATCAAGCCCTGATTAGAATATTTTAGGACAGCATACAGGTTGGCACACTATGGCTTTTGTTTTTTGTTTGTTTGTTTTGTTTTGTTTTTTTGCTTTTTAAGACAGGGTTTCCTGTGTAACAGCCCTAGCTGTCCTGGAATTCACTCTGTAGAATAAGTAGGCCTTGAACTTGTGCAGATTTGTCTGTCTCTGCCTCCTTAGTGCTTTGAATAAAGGTTTGTGCCACCACTGCCCTGCACACTATGGCCTCTAGACCAACATACTTTTGAGTGCTCTGCCAGCCAAGGAAGGTTTCCTATTGTTTCTATCTTACCCCAATCAGAAAAGCTAAGACCCAAGGACCAAATAATAACAAATGCTGGTGTGGATATGGAGAAAGTAGAACACTTATTCATTGCTGGTTGTGGCGTAAACTGGTACATCCAGTATGGAAATCACTGTGGAGTTTACTCAAAAAGTGAGCAAAAGATCTACCATCTAATCCATTTATAGTGCTCTGGAGGATATACCCAAGGGACTTTATATCATGCTATAGAACATTCACATTCATTCCTGCTTTATCCACACTACATAGAAAATGAAAATAGCCTAGATATCTAATAGTTGATGGATGAATAATAAAATATGCCACATTTACATTGTGGAATATTACTCAGTTATTAAGAATATAAAATTATAAAATTTACAGATAATTGAACAGATCTGGAAACAATAATTGTGAGTGAATTATCACAGACTCAAAAAGACAAATGTCACATATTTTCTCTGATTTATAGATATTAGCCTTGAATCTTTAGATATTTATGTTCCATTTGGAAGACCTATAGAATTTAGGTATTAGTGAGGAGCCATGTGGGAGTATTCAAGGGAGGAGAGTAGTATAAAGGATTAAGTGGTGAATAATGATATAGGAATGGTTTAATGAAGAATGGATGGGGAGCTAGAGTTCATGAAGGACAGCAGGGAAGGAGAGCTACCACAATAAACAAATATAAAAAGGGTCTTATTGCAAACCCACTGTTGTAGAAGCTTCTTAAATATATCCAAACACATATATAAAGAGTTTAAATGGAGTTTCCTTCAAAGAGACAAATACTAGACACTCGAGAAGAAGAAATGAAATGCTCAATCACATTAATAGGTTCCCTCTTTTGGAGTTATTAGCTAGTAAGGTCCCATAGACCTCCAAATATTACAGGCTATGGCAATTCTGTTTGCTACCCTGCAAAACTCAACAAGACTGTGTTGCTGATGGCACCATTACTTAAGATACAGAATATGAAGAAATCAAGCTTGTATTGACATGGAAGCTTCATCTCTACTAGCTAGCTTCCATTGCTCTGGGAGGTACTTTGCCCAATACTGAAAAAAATGAAATAGCAATCTTGACAAGCTGTGAACTCTGCAACCTACACAATGACTAATCATGTAGACCTGCTTACTGATTATAAACCTCTTTTTGATTGAATGTAAAGTCCACTCCACTAGATGGATACCATTGTCAGGTCCAAAATCTGTGAATAGACAGGTCATAGTCCCCAGGGAATAGCCTATTACTATTAATCTTGTAAGTGGACATAGTCTTACACTGACTCATACTTTTTTATTGCTATACCTATTAATATAGGTAAAGTTATAGTTATGATTACTGCACTCTCTGGCCTCATCAGAGATGCTTCTTTTCACAGTAGATGACAATTAACACCCAGACCCACAACTCTTCAAGAGGGGAGCTATGGACGAATTCCCATCCATTTACTATGAAACTGTAGGCAGTTGGTACCTGCTTGGGAAGAAAGAATCAGTTCTTTAATGCTGTGGGTCTTTGCTGGTGGGTCTTCCCAGGGAAGGCCACACACCCAAGAGTAGATGGGCAGTATAAGTGAACGGGGAGGGAAAAGGACACAAATTGCAGTAGGTAGGACAAGGCAACTGGATCTGGAGGAAGGAAGGAGATATGAATAGGATCTAAATAACATTGCATGGAATTCTCAAGGAACTAATAAAAACAAGAAAATTTAATAGTTGAAAAAATAAAAATTATTATCAATGAAAAGAACGTAAAATTTGAACAATAGAAAGATTATAGATGAAAATAACATGAAATTTCTGTTCAGTGTGTATAAATTAAGATTTATTTAAACATAGCTATAATCTCTGTTTTAGATATTGTGTATGTGTATTTTATGCAAAAAATTTGAGTTCATTAGTTGAAACATGGAGCATATAGCTCACAGTGTAATATTTGGTTCTAGACCTTCACAAAAAACACTGGGATAGTGGATTCTTTTATTTACAGCTAACTCTCAGTTTAGGTTTTGTATCATTCATTCACTTATTCTACTTGAGTTCCAATTCGGAGACACTTTTTGTCTGCCAGCTTGTCCTCTAAACTCTTGACAGGATAATACTTTTCTATTTAGATGTAATATCCCCTGAGTTGTCACGTTAACTCTTCTTTTTTTTTTTTTTTACTCTTCTTTCCTGTCACTTAAAAATAGAACAATGCATGACCAAACACAGAGAAAGCATACCATTTGACTTTATTTCAGAAGGGAACTAGAAATGGAGGGACAATTTTTTAGGATGTTTCAACATTCTTGGTGAGACCTGAGAAACCAGTCATCTGTGTTTCCCCTTTAAACAAAAAAGGAGAAATAAAATCTTCCCTTCTCTCTAATTATTTGTATCCTACATGCAACAGCTAACCCATCACTCAATAATCTTGCTTGTTTTAAGGATGCTGGATGCTATACCATGAACAATATTTAGAAAAGAGAATATGGGTTGGCTAGTGAATTAAGAGATCCGCAGGGATGCACAGTGTTCCACTCTTTGTTGTTTGCCCTGTAGCTGAAGACGGAGTATTTCCATCTGACCTAGGACAGTAGAAACCTGTGACTTCAGCACACATTTTAGTGATGTGATCTCTTGACACCTGGGTTGTCCCTGAACTAAAGCAATGCTTGGTTAAAATGCATCTTGTTTCTAGATAAATCAACACGGCATAGCAGCTGTTTTATTTGCAAACACTTTTAGAATCTATCTATAGTACAATAAAACTAAGGAATAAGGCACAGTATCATTATACTCTGCAGCTTTTTTTCCTTAGGTGTTTCATTCCCAAGCACAGCTTTGAAGTTGTGAAAGCACTTCAGCAAGTGTTTTGAATTTAAATTGGTCCAATGTGATAATTATTACCCTATTTATAGCATGTTTCTCGGCTCACATATATTTGGAATGAAAGACAAATTCATTGTTCACTATATATATATACATATATATGTACATATACATGCTACTTTTTGAATAAATGTTAATGAAATATTTGTAGTTCCCTAATACCTATAGTTTTCTTAAACCTGATAATATTCCTAATCCCCATAAATCTTTTAGTTTTCTTTAAATAACTGTAGTGAAGCATCTAATACCATTAATCTAAATGTTTGTGATATGAAGAATTAATTATGGAAGTGCATCACAGCATTCTTTTGTCTTGGCTTCTTATGATATGCCTTTAGTATGTGTTCCTCCTTAGGCTGTAAGTACCACGATTAGTGTTTCCAGCTTACTTCATTGTAGTATCCATCATGTGAAACTACACTTCATACACTAGTACCAAATATTTACTGATGAATAAATTAATACGTTGTCCAACCTCTAAGAACCAGAGTGTTAAAGTGAACATACAATGTATGCTATGACTTTTCTATAGAAATTGCTTTATATGTCTTCATTATAGCAAACTGATAAAATGACAATGAAATATAGGTTCTTCTAGAAAACAAGAGGGGCCTATAGATACATCATGAGATTGGCATCTGAATAAAAGATGTATTTATGTAGAATTCAAGAAAATATAACCTACAGGATAATATGGTTAGACTGTCTCATTTTCCTTGGTGGTGAATATTGTGAGTAGGAGACATGAGAGTAACTTTGACTCAAGCAGGTTCTTCCACAGGTTTTAAATTCAAGCAACCAAAAGTCTATACTTCAATTTACATCTCACTACCATAAATTCCCATATAACTTTGCTTACTTTTAAGCTTAGGATTGTATTAGCCATAGACTTGGGCATGGTTGGTCAACTTCCTTGATGACTCCACAAACTTTTTTTTTGTTTTTTTTACAAGACAGGGCTTCTCTGTATTGTTTTGGAGGCTGTCGGTCCAGCCCGGCCTCGAACTCACAGAGATCCGCCTGCCTCTGCCTCCCGAGTGCTGGGATTAAAGGCGTGCACCACCACCGCCCGGCGACTCCACAAACTTTTAAGATAGTGTTCAGTTCCACTTCACATGAGTTTGATCAGTTCTTTTAAATGACTGCTCTTCCACACTGTATTTATTACCTATTTATTAGCTATGGTGCTATAGTATAAGGCTTAATGGCTTTCTCCAGTGTATCTAATTGTTACTTTCGTATCTCCTATATGGCAAACATCTCTACACTCATACTACTGTATGAGATCACACCACACTTAGCCAAATTAAGTAGAAGGCAAAACAAACAATGACAAAGCCAAGCCAAAGTCACACTTAGATTTATGTATGTATGTATGTATGTATGTATGTATGTATGATGTATGTATCCATCCATCCATCCATCCATCCATCCATCCATCCATCTATCTATCTATCTATCTATCTATCTATCTATCTATCTATCTGTTGTTTACCAGCAAAATTTGATGTGCATGGTGTACATGAAGGTGCTTACAAAGGCTGGCAAGTGCTGAGTTAATGGAACTGCAGTTGAAGGCAATTGTGAGCTGTATGGTATGGGTTATGGTAACCAAACCTGGGTCCTCTGGAAGAGCAGTTAAGTGTTCTCAACTACTGAGTCATGTCTCCAGATCACAGAGTCACATGACTTAAAAGATAGTTTAGTAGCTTAACATAGTTAAAATTTATCTCTCCTTTTAACAGGGTCTATTGCAGGTCCAGATGAATTAAGATGCAACCCATCTCCATAGAGCAACTAACTATATGGTCGGTTGAGTTCGGGTGTACTCTGCTAAATAGGCAAAACCTTGAAACTGTTGGCTGGTCAAGCAGAGCAGAGATGATGCTCTTTCATGAAAATGCTTACATACCAAGATGATTCAGTGCTTTAGGGTTAGGAGCAATAATGTTTCAAGGTGGACTGATATAGACAACATCTCATTCCCTGAATAGAATAATAGCTATGAGAACAACCAACGGTGTTGGATGTTACCACCATGCAAGTATTATTCTATTCAGTTAACAGCAATGACATCTTTCATTTCAATAATGATTAAAGCACAGACAATCAAAATAAATGGTGTGTATTGGGATTTCAGTTAAGTTCAGGATTGACAGGGAAGTAAGAATGGTAGGGATAGAGATAAATACTAGACTAATTTTTAAAAATAAAAAATAGGTAAATAAGTTGGGGTATTTCTAGGGTCTACAGATTTTAGAGAGTATTAAAGTTGTGGACAGTTACTAAAATTGTAAGGTACAAAGATGATGGGAATATGAATGGGAGAACAAGTAGATGTAGGAATAAGAGAGAAAGCCTTGAGATATAGGTGAAAATATAGTAAAGATGATTTGTATTAGGCTGTGCAAGGGAACACACACAGAAAATCTAAAACAACTGAGCAATACAAAACCATCATGAGATACATATGCAAGAATGGAGATTAAATAAAAGAAAATAGGAAATAGAAAGATACTTATGGAGTAAATTGCTGACACTGCTATGTTGAGTTGAAAGGTGATCTTTTCCTAGAAGACTCCATGTAGTGTTGTTTGTGGGAGGACAGAATGGGAGGCAGTGGTGTCCAAGCCTTTGTAATGTGTGTCATTCTGGTATGTGAGGGAAAGGAAGCTGCAAATCTGGTCCTACAGGTGCAGTGCATACGTGCATCAGCTCTTTGCTTTTCACTTGACAAAATGATGTTGAGAATCTTTAAGTCATCTCATGCTTTGGGACTTCCTGTTTTTCTCTTTCCATAGTGGTAGTCCATTGCTGGAAGATACTTGTTTATCTTATCTTGTAAATAGTCTACCCAAACTTCTGCTCAAGCTGATTCTTATGATACTGAGATATAAGAATCCTCTCATGTGTGCCTTATCAGATACTATACAATTATTTTCTCCTAACATGTGGCATGCCTTTCATTGTCTGCATAGTATGTTCTGCATGGAAGAAAGCTGGGCTTGTTTTTTAAAAGCATTCCAGAGATAAATTCCCAAGTTCAGGGTAATACAAAAGGATTTCTTTTCAATGAATAGATTGAATTTCATAGGCACAAAAGAATCAGATTAACATGAGTTATGACCGTCACTTCATCTTATATATAAATATTAAATTTACTGTATCATAATCCTACTTTCAAAATAAAAATACATAAATTTTTTATCCATGAAGTTCCTTTTCACACAACTATTTCTCGTCAGTGTGCTTCTAACTTGTACCCTTCGATGTCTATTTCTACTTCATCATTTTTTTCAAGTGTATGGGCTTAAAATATACTAACTATTCAGTTATTTTTTAAATTGTTGGATGTATGCTCAATATGTGCCCTTTTCACTGATATTACTAAATTTCATACTATTTTCTTGCTTGTTTTTTTCTTTCATTTTGTATTTGGTTTTTGAGACAGGGTTTCTCTGTGTAACAGCCCTGGCTGTCCTGGTACTCAATTTGTAGACCAGGCTGATCTCGAACTCACAGAGGTCCAACTGCTTAGCCTACTGAGTGTTGGATTAAAGGTGTGTGCCACCATGCCCAGGGTGTATGCTGTTTTATTAATTAGTTTAGCTAGGCATTTAACAAATTTTACTGATATTTTCTCACTACCAAATTCATTTTTTAAAATAATTTATTTATTCATTGGCTACTTTCTGTGTTATGAAAGTGTTCTTTGCATAGTCATTTACTTCTGTGGCTTCATGCCTGTTGTTCTCTACATCTTAAGGTTTTGTATTTTAGGATACAGTACTGATTTGCTATTTTTTCCCAAATAAATATTTGGGAAAATTAATTTCTTTCTACTTTTTAAATCATAGCAACAAATTTTGACTTTTCATACCATTCAGTATGTTTTAAATTTTGTATTGTAAAAAAACATGATGTATTCAAAGTGTATTTTAAAACTTGTAAATATGCAGGTATGTTTCACTTGATTTTTAACTTTAATTTGATTAAGGGCAGGAAATACAAGGCATACAATTATAATGGTCATAAATATATTCAATTTTGATTATAAAGCAAAGTGGGACATATCCTTTTAAGTATTCTGTATAGACTTTAAAATACATAAAGTTTTGTTAGTGGTGGTAAAATGTGTTATGCCATTTAGATTAGCTTGATTTTTAAAACTTTCCAGTTTTTAAAGTATTCCACATCCTTATTAATATTTTTGTCTTGAATCTGTATCACATGTGAAAGAGCTACCATTAGTCCAGCTATAGGTATAACTTTAATAAACATAAGAGGTGCACACTGTTAAGTAAATGTAGGTTTATGTGATCTGAATAGTGGAATAGTGGAATAGTGGAATAGTGGAATAGTGGGCATCTATACATTACTCTGCCACCTGCTTCAATAACCTTTCTCCTGGCAAGCCCTAGTGAGAGATGGCTGGGCCTTTAGTGTCTGTTTTTAAGCATGGGAAACATTGCCAGCAGCAACATTCTCATTTGTAACTACAGAGTCCACTGATGCACTTTGACAGGCACTTAGGCATGTTTCAAAATATCTGAAAGGGTCAAGCCTAGCTCAACCAGAATTTACCTAATGGCTCTGGCTGGCTGCCTGTGGGATTTTCAGACAGAAACATGTGGCTAAGCAGCTTCAAGCTTTCTTAGCAGGTTGTGTAGTATGCTAACCTGACTGGCAATGCCTTTCCAACAGTTGGCTGCCAAATATGTAAAAAACCTTGTTTCTTTTAGCCTAAAATGTTAGAATCCTTAGGAGTGTGAAATGCTGTGGAAATCTCAATTGGATTTTGGGTTTTCAACAAAGCAAATTATCAGTTAGATACCACTTGCTCACATACTCCATCCCCAGTGCTTCAACTAAAATTTTCTAAGACCTATTACACAAGGTAACACCTATCCGTGAACCATGTCTGCTTATGATTCTCAGCGATGAGGCAACTTGTTAAGTTACAGCTGTCAAGGGAAACTACAAAAAAAGGTAAGTGGATCTTCTTAAGTGCAAGGAGGTGTATTTAAAGCAACTGAAAACCACTTTCTGGAAGATCAGATGGTAAGCTCATAAGATCTCATAACGCATATTGGTACAGATGTCCCTGTAGGCAAACATGATCATCTTAGTCCTATACAGATATGAATGTGTACCTTCCCCCTCTCCAGAAACACACAATAAAAGTTACTCTGGAGCATTATATTTAGACTATGAACTAGTTTTAGTTTATGTTGTAGGAATTACAACATATCTTTAAAAAGTATTTTTTATTTAAATCTGTAAGAGAATGTAAGTTCAGTAAACATTTTGATAGGGCTCCAAAGACATAGTGCAATCACTTTCTGCTGTTGTGCTAAACGCCATTATCAATAGCAATTTGGCATAGGAGAGCATTGATATCCTGGCAGTATGCTTACCCTGCCCCCTGACAACTGGCAGGGTACGCACACTGACATTTAGGAAGATATTTAGACAGCTCAAAGGGCCCTGTTTTATGTGGCTGCTACATGCATTATGTGGCTGTGTAAGGACTCTGTACACATGTGTAAGCTTTCCCTTTTAAGTGAGCGCCTCCCAACTCTGTTTGCCTCCTTCCTTCTCTATTCCTGGTTGATCAACACCTACCCCTTCCTTTGCTCCTTTTCCCCAGTAAAATACACATGGGTTTTGTTGAGATTTATGGTTTGTGTTTCATCGCCTGCAGCTGCAGAAAACAACTGCTTTTTTTCAATTCACAGGTTATAGTCCATCGTCAAGGTGAACCAGAGCAAGAGCTCTAGGCAGGAACATGAAGACAGGGACTTAAGCAGAAATCGCAGAAGAATGCTGTTTACTGGCTTGTTCTGTCTTGTTTGCTCATCTACTTGTCTTAAATACCAAGTCCACAGAATAGCACCACCCACAGTGGGCTGGACTCTCCAGTCATCAACCAGCAATTAACAAAATCTCTCATACACACACACACACACACACACACACACACACACACACTTTTTATCCTGCAACTTTACTGTGTTTATTAGGTCTAAGAGGTTAAGTAGATTATAGAGGGTATTTTTGAATAAAGAATAATGTTAATCATCATAATTAGGGCTGGAGAAATGACAGCAGTTAGGAGCACTTGCTGCTCTTCCAGAGGGCCCAGGTTTAGTTTCCAGCACCCATATGTCAACATTCTGTAATTCCTGTTCCAGGACATCTGATGTCCTGTAGTTGCCTCGGTAGTCATTGTATATACATGGTTCAAAGACATAGACAGAAACAAAAGACTCATGCACATAAAACTAAAATCAATATTTAAAAAATCATGTTATCTACAAATAAGGATAGTCCTCTTTTCCTGTTTTATCTATTTTATGTCTCTCTCCTGTCTATTTTCTATAGCTAAGAAATCAAGCACTGTAATAAAATGAAAGAAGGGACAAGAGGCATTCTTGTTCTGTTCCTGATTTTAGAGGAAATGTTCATTTGTTTATATTATTGATTTTAGAGTCAGTACTCTATTCCTCTCCATTTACTATGTCAGATACTGCTCTGTTGTCTATAATCTTTATTATTTTGAAGTATGCTCTATGTTTCTAACATTTTCAGGACCCATACCCTCCACTGGAAGAAGGGATGGGAAGACAACAATATAAGAACACATTTAACAACAGAAAAACCAATATGACACCACCAGAGTCTAGGGACTCTACACCAGCAAGACCTGAACATCCCAGCACAGATGAAGCAGAGGAGAACAACCTTAAAAACAACTTCATGCAGATGATGTAGTCCCTAAAAGAAGCAACGAGAAAAATCATTTAAAAATGGAATAAAAAACAAAAAAATTCAAGAAATTGGCCAGGTGGTGGTGGTGCTGGCGCATGGCTTTAATCCCGGCACTTGGGAGGCAGAGGCCGGTGGATCTCTGTGAGTTTGAGACCACAGAGCTACTTCCAGGATAGCCTCCAAAGTAACAAAGAAATCCTGTCTCGAAAAACCAAAAAAAACATTTCAGAAATGAAGGAAAAGACAAAAAATTGCAATAGGTTTTTGCATCTTTTTAACTTTTGAGGTTGTTTTATCAGAATGTGTGTCTATGTACCATGTGCCTTCCTTGTTCCCACAGAGGTCAGGAGAGAATGTTATAGACCCTGAAAATGGAGTTACAGACAGATTTTACCTGTCATGTGAAATAAAGCCCAGGTCCTCTAGTAGCAAGTGCTCTTAACCACTGAGCAAACTCTATAGTCTATATTTTGTATCTCTCATGAAGAGAGATGCAAAAATTCTTAACAAAATATTAGAAAATGTATTCAGAAGTACATTATGACCTGAACAATGGGCTTCATTATGGAAAGGCAGGGTTGGCTCAACAGATATTAATCAATAAAAATAATGCATTGTATAAACAAACTAACGAGTAGAAACAATAAAAATATGATCACTGTCATTGATGATAAAACCAAATTTAAGTTTTATCTGTCTCCATACCCCGGCCTACAGAAGGTGCTAGAAGGAAAACTTCAACCTTAAGAGGTTAACCCCAAAGGTGGGCAGGTGTCACACCATAACAACAAAATAAAGAAATCAATAAACATCGCTCATTGGGAAGAGGAAAAGGACAAGATCTCCTGAGCAAACTGGGAGCATGGGGGTAGGGGAGAGGGAGCTAGGAGAAAGAGAAGGGGAGAAGAGGAGGGGGCAGGAGGACATGAGGGAGCAGGAAGACTGAGTTGGAGGAAGAATAGAGGAGAGCAAGAAAAGAGATACCATAATAGAGGAAGCCATTATAGATTTAAAGAGAAATCTGACACTAGGCAAATGTTCAAAGATCTACACGGATGACCCCAACTAATAATCTAATCAATAGTGGAGAGGCTACCTTAAATGTCCTTCCCTGATAATGAGATTGATGACTACCTTGTATACCATCCTACAGCCTTCATCCAGTAGCTGACAGAAACAGAAGCAGACACCCACAGGTAAACACTGAGCTGTACTCCTGGAATCCAGTTGCAGAGAGGGAGGAGTGATGAGCAAATGGGGTCAAGGCCAGGCTGGAGAAACCCACAGAAACAGTTGACCTGAACAATGGGGAGCTCATGGACCCCAAACTGATAGTTGGAAAACCAGCATAGGACTGTTCTAGACTCCTGAATGTGGGTGTCAGTTAGGAGGCCTGGGCAACCTATGGGACCTCTAGTAGTGGATCAGTATTTATCCCTAGTACACAAATGGACTTTAGGAGCCCATTCCACATAGAGGGATACTGTCTCAGTCTAGACACACAGATTTATATCTTTTGTTTTTTACAAAAATCAGTTCAAAATGGGTCAATGGCCCTAACTTAAAACCAGAAATATTGAAACTTGTAGATGAAAATATAGCAAATAAGTGAAGGCAGGAATTTTGAGAATAGAACATCAGTGGCACAGGAAATAGCCCCAGGTATCAACAGATCAGATTACATGAAATTACAAAGTTTCTGCACAGCAAAGGAAACTACCAACAAGGCACACAGAGCCCACAAACAGGCAGAAAAATCTTTGAAAGCTGTATTTCATGTATTTCAGACAAGGGCCAGTGTACAGAATTTACAAAGAACTGTAAAAATTAAAAATAAAGGAAACAAAGCTATCAATCAACAAATGAGCTAATGGATTCAGCAGACAGTTTTCAAAGAAAGAAAGGAAGAAAGAAACACAAATGGCCAGATAAACAGTGTATTAAATTGACCCCAAAAGACTTTTCCCCCCAAGACAGGGTCTCTCTGTGTAGCTCTTGCTGTCCTGAAACTCACTCTGTATACCCGGCTGATCTCAACGTCAGAGCTCCACCTGACTCTGCCTCCTGAAGGCTGGGGTTAAAAGTGTGTATTGCCACACTTCGTCTAATGACTTATTGCTATCTGCTCAGAACATTGCATCTCTCACCTGAGAATATTCTAATTACAGTAGACTATGATTAACACAGTGACCTACACCAACCAAGGTGCAGTGAACAAAGACCAGAGAAGGCACAGGTCTGAAATGAACATAAATACTGCACCCCCCAAGAAGCAAGGATCATTGTGGAAGAGGAGGAAGATAGAATGTAGAATGTAAGAACCTGAGGTATTGAATGACAACAGGAAAACATCTCTGGACACAGCAGGGCAGCTGCATACATGAATACACAGTAGTTCTGACAGCATGTGTGAAATCCTTGTAAGCCTCCAAAGGAGTTGGGCAAACATTTCCACCCCAAGCTGGGGGGTGGGGAGTTATTGGCAATTAGCTGGGAGAGAGACAGTTTGCCTTAAGTGTGTAACCCCTGCAAAGTTGACCATTCTTGAGTGTAAGGCAGCCCATCAAGGAAATTTGGGCAGCAGAAAATTAGTTTTGAAGGATTTTTCCTTTTTTAAAAAATAAACAAACTTAAATGAATAAGGACAAAGGAAGTGAACTGGGGAACATTTGGGTGAATTTGGATAAATACCACAGTAAACTGCATGAAACGCTCCATGTAATAATGGAAGGAAGAAACATAGCAGTTTTCAGCATCTTTAGCCATTCGGGAAATGCAAATCATAACTATTTTGAAATACCACTTCACCCAAGGCAGAAAGAATATCATTAAGCAATCTGACAGCAAATGTTGGAGAAGATGTGGAGAAAGCAGGATTCTTAGTCACAGATGTGGGGATGCAAATTAACACAGCCATCGTGGAATTAGTTTGGCAGTTCCTCAAAAGAATTAAAAATAGAACTACCATATGACCCATCTACTTGACTCTGGGTCTATGCTCAGAGAACCTCTGACTCTTCCAAAGAGTTATTTGCATCATGTATACTGCTGCTTTATTCACTATAGCAGGGAAATTGAATCATCTTAGTTGCTCATCAAAAAATAAATAATGAAAACATGGTACATATATAAAATGGAATTTTTTTCAGCAAGAAATACAAATGAAGGGAAAATAATGTTTAACATTATATAAGGTTATACAGTCTCTGAAAGAAAGAAAAAATGTCTCCTTTTTCCTCAAATGCAGATACTAGCCTATGATATGTCCATATATATGTAGACAAATGCATATATGGATTCACTGTAATATCTAGACAGAACAATGAAGGGAAATATTAGATAGTAAGGAAGGACTAATTTTAGTATTTTAGCAAGTATATTTTGTGATTTGAGTAAAGGAAAATGCCATGAGTATGTTATGGAATAATCTTCAGGTGCACTATAAAGATGTGTCTTTGCCAATACACCTTCTGATTGGTTTAATGAAATGCTGAATGCCCAATAGCTAGGCAGGATTTTGGGGACAGAGCAAATTCTGGGAAGAACAAGGGTGGAGTCTTGAGAAGACACCAGGGATACAGAGCAAGTAGCATGGGATTTACAAAGTAAATGTAACTGAGTCACATAAAAGATATGGGTTAATTTAAGTTATAAGAGCTGGTTAGAAACAAGTGTAAGCTATTGCCCAAACTTTCATTATTAATAAGAAGTCTTCATGTACTTATTTGGGAGCTAATGGGTAAAACAGAAAAAAATCCACCTACAGGAGGCATGAAAGATATAATTGTTTATCTGGTTTTAACTCTGACATGGATTTTTTCATGTGTGTGTGTGTGTGTGTGTGTGTGTGTGTGTGTGTGTGTTTTGTAGGTGAATGTACAAAAATGTAATTCATAGTGGAAGTAGAAACCTCAAAGCAAAGCTCCATGGCTGCAGAAAGGCTGCTCTAATTACATAGAGGTCATTGAGACATATAGACTTTGGGTTCTGCAGAGTTGCTTGGGATTTGTGTGTGTGTGTGTGTGTGTGTGTGTGTGTGTGTGTGTGTGTGTGTGTATGTGTGTGTGTTGTTTTTGTTTTTTGTTTTGGTGTTTTTCTTTTTTGCAATGTCTTTATAACAAAGTTATATTTTTATTTTGAAAAGAAAATAATGCATTTAGATAATAGAGAAAACAATGCTCTGTAAAACAGATCATATGAAAAACAAGAAAGGAGAAGCACAGTCAATTTGCTTTGTAACTAAAGGAATTCCAATGCTAATTGAAAAATAATAGAGTTGTTACTTTATTATGTAAATATAATCAAATTAGCTGTTTCTATTACATCAGCAATGCTAAATGTAATGTCCATAAATATAACTTGTTAAATGCCATCCTTCTCAGTCAGGGAGGTGCATTTTTATATACATACACATGTGTGCATGTGTGTGTGTGTCTGTGTGCATATCCATATCTCTATACACTTCTATATATTTATACCTATGTACATATATATTGGCATAATACATATGTATTTATATGCATATATTAATATGCACATACAATTACTTTATTTTTCCTGTAGATAAAGAGACATCTGTATACTAAGACAAAGAATGCAGTAACAAGCCAAAGAATGATCAGTGTCCAATGCCAGCACTTGAACAAGTCTGTTTATTGGGTTTGCTTGTGGTGACCCACAGATAGCTTCATCACTAGGAAATCTAGACCTCAGTCAATTGCTGATCTTTTAAATAATGACAATAGGAACAATAGGAAGAGCTTGGGCCTAGTGAAGTTCTGGAGAAGACCTCAGGAGGGTCTTGAGCCTGGGGAGCTCCCTACCTCTCTACAACAGGGTATATTAATGAGCCAAAACTTATGAAATCTTCTGTGAGTTATCATGCCTGCTTAAAGGGAGGTATGGTTATGAATAGTCACTTTCTGCATATCCATACAGATAATACAGGAGACATAATATCCTACTATTGATTCAATCATTCATTAATTTTATGAAGTGTATTTCACATTTAATGTAAGCTATTATGAATGCTAGAGTCTCAGTTATGGTATTGTCTCTTTTATGATCCTGTAATAACTATGAAATAGCAAATTCTCAGTCAGATTGTTTTCTTCTCTTATTTGAATGAAAACAATGTCCAACACCCCATAAATGCCTGCATGCCTTGGACTTGCTGCTTTCTGGGTTCAGCAATTTGATTGACTAGGATTCCTGGCCCTGTCTGCATAGTGCCAGCCTTGTTTTCTAAGCATCCATTTGCTAAGTTAGTAACAAATGATAACATCTTGGAAACAGAACATAGTTTTACAACCATTCTTGCAAATGTAGTGTTCCACTCCATGATCACATTATAAATACTCAGGGAGCTGAGCTAGAGTTCACAGACCACTTTATCCTGTTGTTATTGACTGAGGGCATAACAGATAAAACAGCACAATGACCAACGATTCTGGTATGTATTTAAAGGATTTCTGTCTCATGGGTACTCTCAATTTTGCTTAAAAAGCGAAATGGAAAAACCCAGAACTAGAGAAAAACTATTGCCTGTTTTCTACACATACATGAAATCTAAAAGGAAATAAATTAGAAGAAGCATGAAAGCAAAAGAAGAACATTATGACACTGGAAAGTGTGAAGGGGGTTAGGTGTAGGTGACAGGGAGAGTAAATATAATCAGAGTTTGGAAACATCACAATGACATACATCGCTTTGTTAAACTAATATACAACAATAAAATGCTTTTTTCTATTTGGATATTTTTCTCATATTTGGTACAAAGGAAATCTTCTGGGCGAAACCACATAAATGCAACACATACCTAAAGACATGTAAAATAAAAAAATATTGAATAAAAGATAGATAGTTCAATTTAAATTTCTGATTGATACTAGATCTGTTTTGAGTATGTCCCTAGTAAATACTGATACTAAAGAACTCACTATGTAGCAAAAATTCACATATAATTGCTCGCCCCATTTCGTTTTGGACTTAATTTGTTCAGTCTGGTTAACCCATGAAAGTCGCTCCTCCTATCTCTATGGGGCCAGCAGACCATGATGCTACCCTGTACGTTTTAACCTGAGGAAGAAAATAAATCAAGAGTGATAGTGTGCTTAAAGTGTTTGGACATGTTTCTCTCTTCATTATCTCAGAGGTTTCTGGATTTCATTGAAGAAGGCCAGGATCTTTGTTAGTTGCATCATTAAACCCCATTCAGGGGAAAGGTGTGTGGGCAGTGATGGTTTTTAAAGTGCCCAACCTAACAAGAGCGTCGGGGTAAAAGACTTCTGTCTTTCCTTCTGCATTTATCTTCATTATACTCTGCTCTGATTTATACAAAAAGCTTGCTGAAGGCTGAAGGCTGTCAGGTGAATTCGAGTGGGGTCACTTTGTCACAGTGACAAGTGTCTCTGGTAGCCATAGCAGCTTTACTGCAGAGTACCATAGGGGTTCAGGAATGGAGCCCAGGCAGGAACTCTGGTGAGGGGGTCCCGAGGTGGCATTCACTGTGCTCAGGTGGTCCCGGAGCAACCGGAGGCAAACAAGTTTTCAAGGTACATTTTCTCAGTCTAGAAAATGTGAGCTCTGATCACGAGCAGTTGTTTCTCCATATTCACTTTATAGTGAATATTCATACACAGGTGAACTCACTGCCAATCAGCCTTGCACGTACTTAGGGAGAATAAGCAAAGGATAATTTCCATGGCAACCGCTGGAGTTGAGCCTGGAATTAAACAGCAAACAAACAAATCTTTCACAACACTTATCAAAGCTTTTCCTTAAGAGGACCTGTTAACAGTCCTGCAGAAAGCTTAGGGAGCCTGGTGATGGTTGAAAGTCGAAAGCAAAGGTTCCTGTCAGCACCATGGAGCCAGCACCATTGTCAAGTGTAAGCATGGTCACATCCTTCACTGCCAGGTTTTCTCTAGAAGAAGAGGGCAGGGTCTACATTGTTTCCTACTGTCAGTTTTCAAGTAAAGCTTGTGAGGTGTATGTGCTCTGAGAAATGAAGAGCATTATTAGCTACTAACTGAAGGACATTGTAGCTATTAAATTAATTACACTATAGCTACTAAATGAATTACACTATAGCCATTAAGAGCTACTACAGTAGTGTGTAGGTGAAGAATATGAGGATGATGTGAAAAATTCAGTTGTACTTCATGTGCTCTTACTCTTTTAGCATGTACATAAATAAATGTGTACACAGACAAATGCTTTGTGGATATTGGAAGGGAGTGTGCATTTTGTGATTGCAAACCAGTGCCTAGTGGGTATTGTCAACGGTTTAAAGGGGTATTTGTAAATTTAATTCATAAGAAGAAAATTCTGACTTTTAACATATAAAACTTATCTACAAACGCATACCATGAAGGCATAACTCCTAATCCTGAACTAAGATAAATCCAAGTATAAGGTGAATGTTAATTGATTATGACCTCTAACCATATTCCTGCATTGGGAGTAATTTTCAACACCTTCATTAAATATTTTTAACATTGTCATTCCCCTTATAGTAACACTTAAATGGATGGGTATTTTTTAACCATTACAGCTTACAATCTAGAGTTTAAGTTATAATAATTGTATAATTCACTTAGAGAATAGACCTATTTTTCTTACCTTATTGTTTATATGTCAGACAAATTATTACTCATATGTAGATCCAAGAGAAATTCGTTTGCAAAATAAATAGCAGTGCTTTATAAGTCTGAAGTAAAATTGATTAAAGGGGCATAAGAGATCATTAGAGAACTAGAGTGTGCCCTTCTCTTGGAAAGTAGTAACTGTCTTTTTATGAATGGAATGCAAGTATGAACCAGACAAGGGCAACCCATTGTTCATCATATTCTGAAAATAAGGAAATAGTGACTGCAATGAGTGAAGTACGTCAGCAAATTCACTGCTACTCATCTCACTGAGAAGCAGAATCTAATTGTCCTCCTGAATTACACTGTTCTAGTGATGTCTTTGACCAACAGAATACAGCAAAAACATTCTGGGGCCCATGTGGCTATGTCAGAAGTGGTTTGGGAATGTCTACTTTAGATAGTCTCCCAGGCATCTAAGCCTAAATGTAATAAGTCAACGAATCCCTAAGTCATGATGTGAAGAGATCAGGTGCAGATTTCTAACAATCATTCTTATCATCTGCACTAAGATGCTAACATATGCACCAAGGCATGCTGGACCTTTTGGCTCAGCCTTCGTGACTACAACCAAGTAGTGCTGGTAATTAACAACATGCACTACTAAATTTCTGACTCACAAACATAAGATTAAAACATTTGCAGCTTTATTCTGGATGTTGGTGAAGTTTTTTCTTAAGGAGCAGTGAAACAGAGCAAGGGGAGTATCTGTGTAAATGGCACCTCAACCCTATTGACTTTGGCCTTCTTTCTTGGGGGTATGTATAGACCTGTATCCAAAAAATAGGACCATCTTGAAGCTAACCAAGTGAGCTAGAATGCCAGATGAAAGGATGGAGCTGGGCTGGCTTGCTAAGACCCATCCGTAATAATGTTGCTCTTTGAGTCACTACTTGCTTTTAGCTACCACCCTATTATTCCTTTCCCTGTTCGTAAATCTGAGCTGAGACTGTGTTGCTCATATGGGTGTCTAGACCTGGTGAGTTGCTGTCAGAACTCACTAATGAGATAGCTGTGTGCACATGCCTGTTCACTAATTACCTTGCTCCTGTCTGGTCTTTCTCATAGGTATGTAGTACATACGGCCAGAAAACTGAAAAAATAAAACAACAAGAAAGTTAAGACACCCAGAAAATCTAATTACTTTTAGCTGTGTGCTGAAAGATCAAGGCCATTATGTCTGAGGCTGCCCTCCTTTGAAAAGTCTGCTGGTAAGGTTGGCCCCTTGCTGATGCTTGGGAGTAGGTTTACAGAGGAGTCTCATTATTTACTGACAAGAAGGACTTTATCATGCCTAATGTGTCTTTACAATGGAGTTTGTGCTGAGTGCTTGGTTTCATTTGTGAACACTGGAATTTTGGTATGTCTTCAAGCACGCATATGTAACTAGCCCACAATATAATCTTTGGACACCAAGTCTCTTAAGGACTTTTTGTTTAGCAGTGTTTTACATGTGCCACAATTTGATGCTAGAAGATGGAGGTGTGCCATGTATACTCCGTCTGGGAGAGGACTATGAGAACTTACACCTCATCTTCTCTAGACCTCCCATCATGAGTCTATCACCTTTGCTGATGGCTTAGTGTCTTTTGGCTGCACTAAATTACAACCATGAGCATGAGGATGGCAAGCATAGTTCAAAGAGGAATGATTCTTCCTCTCCCCATTCCTCCAGTGCTTCAATTGAAACTCTCCTCCTAAAAGTTGCAAGATCATTGATGAAAGGGGATTTGGTTTTTCATTAAATAATAATGGTAACATGATGTCATCTATGTTATACCTTTGGTCCTGTATTTGCTTAACTTATCTGTTTCTACTTGCTGGTTGCTGTTTATAACATTGAGAAGCTCTTTGATCAGCTTCAGTAAGACCTCCCCCATCGCTCTACCAGGAAGCCCTTCTCCAACTCACTTTCTGACTCCTCCTTGCCCATACTCACTTCTCACCCTTGATCTCAGCAGAATCTCTCACAGATCAAGTGTCTCCTTGAAGTGCTTTGGTCCTTTGGCTTAACATATACACATAATAGTTTTTACAGATTTGTTCTTTGAGAATTTCTTTCATGCATATAATATATTTTGATAATATATTCCTCCCAGTTCCCCCTCCAATTGCTTCCTAGACTCTACCCTTTAGAATCTCTGCCAATTTCATATACTATTATTTTTATACCCCACTCAATCCAGTTAGTACTTGAAATACTACCAAATTCCCAATTTTCATAGTACCTCTCTATCCATTCATTACCTCACATCTCAAAGCTTCACATGTTCTGAACTGCTTGTTGTTCTTTTCTTAACAATTCTATGTAGCCTCACAGCTCCCAGTCTCATTATTTTAAGTAGCATCTGTAAACTTCATCTCAAAAGTTTTATGACTAGTGCTGAACTCTCCCTTGAGCTCTGGAGTCTTATAGGAGACCATCCAGTCAGCATTTGCTTAGGGATATAAACATTGTTTAGAAGAATGAGGAGAGCTGTGGGTCTGTTCCTTTGCACCATTGTTGTGAATCTGTTGAAAGCTTCCATTCAATATCTATTCACTCAGTCTATCTATCTATCTGTCTGTCTGTCTGTCTATCTATCTATCTATCTATCAATCTATCTATCTATCATTTATCAATCTACATACATATACAAAGCTAGACACATACAAACATATACAAGTTTGTTATGCAAATATATGTATAAATATAATTTAAACTATATAAAATTCCAAATTCATTAAGAATGTAGATGACTTTTTTGGGGAGGTGCCACTCACAAAAAATGACTTACTAATTATGAAATCTCTGCCTTAGCTTATGCTTGTTTTAACTAGCTCTTATAACTTGAATTAACACATATTTTTATATATTTGTTCTTCTATGTCCTATTATCTTATGTCCATTATGCCCATCCTAGTAATTCTGTATCTGGCTGACATCTGTGCCTTTTTTCTTCTCAGAGCTTCCTGTGTCCAGAAGTGCCTGCTATACCTCCTGTCTGGCTATTGGCTGTTTAGCTTTTTACTAAATCAATCACATTGATACATCTTCACACAGTGTAAAGGAATATTCCCCAACATTTACCCCTTTTTGACTCAATAAAAAGAAAAGTTTTAACTTTAACACAGTGAAATGATGTACAATAAGAACAATTATCATGTAAGAATTACAGTTACAATGTCCAGTCCATTTGCATTTGGCAAAGTTAGAAAAAAATACTTCATTGTCTATCCTATCTTAGTACCAAGGAAGGAGCATATTGTTTAATTTGGACTCGGTATGTAATCATGCCCCCCAACAACAACAACATTAAAAAAGAAGACAATTTTCCTTTATAATAAGCACTTCCTGGAAGTCACAGCCATCTTTTAATACTGGGACAATAACTACAGTTTTTTCTTGGCTTAGCTATTAATAAAAGTGTAAACTTCAAATTTCGATTACTTAAGGGCGTTTTTTCAGAGCCATCATAATATATAATTTAGGTATCTTATGAAGGCTGAATTTTCAACAAGGCACTAAAGTGGCAAATGTAACCATTGACTTCCCTATAATTCTAAGATCACAGAAAAATGAATTGATTCAAAGAGCCGTTGGTAATTTGTGGGAGGAGAACAGCTGTGAGCCACTTTCTTTCCTTATCAACTTGTGTTTCTCTTAATCATTTCATTTAAAGGTCTTAGGATGTTCAATGAGTGCTGGGTATGAACTACAGACAATAGGTTTTAATTTAATCACATGTAGGAGGGATGCTGATAGGAGTTATAAATTTAAGTGAAGCCAAAGGTTTATCTTGTAATTATCTCATTCTAAAGCAAACAATTCACTGGTGCAGGAGAGGGCAATGACCTTGCTGCTGTGGTTATGAGACACTCAATGAAAATGGCACCAGCGCAGAGAATCTGTGTGAGTGCTTGTATGTAGGAGGGAAACAGCAAGGAAGGGAAGATGCGATAAGTGAAATGGAAGGACAGAGTAGTAAGAAGGAGGTTTTGATTGGATGCCAATATGCAGGGACCACAGGATAACCTAATGGTAATCAAGAAGGCAAACCAAGAGATAGGTGTTCTATTCTGTGGGCCCAACTATATTCTTAATCCCCCGAGGAATCAAATGGAGCCTTTTCTGATAAGGGGTGGGATATATAAATGTACTTTCTAGAGAAACTAATTCAGTCTTCATTTAGAGCACATCCCACTTTGGAAAAATCCTTGTACACTGTAAATATGTATTGCTTTCATTGTTAATAAAAATCTGATTGGTCAATAGCTGGGCAGAGTTTTCTGGACAGAGAGAATGTTGGGAAGATCAAGGGCAGAGTATGAGGAGTTGAGAGCCAGATGTGGAAGAAGCAACATGGAAAGTTTGTAGATGAGGTAAGTGAGCCTCAGGGAAACACATGGTTCAAAAGAAATGGGTCAATTTAAGTTATAAGAGCAAGCAAAAAACAAGCCTAAGCTACCATTTATAAACGATAGTTTATAATTAATAATAAACTTCTGAGTGGTTATTTGGGAAGTGACTGGCAGAACAGAGTTGATCACAGTCCCAACAAAAACCTCTACTTACCACATCTTACTTCCTTACAACGGAAACTTGAACTTGTAAATAGAGGCAAAATATTTGCCTTTGAGAAATTAAAATGCAACTGATGATAGTTAGTTGTTGTGGGTTACCCTGCTCAGACATGCCTTGGGGGAGGGGGTAGTAAGATGAAGCACCAACAACTTAGGCACTGGGAGTCAGCGAGTAGCAGAGATTGCCACAGACTCATTTATTAAGGAAGTTAGACCTGCCTTTATGTCCCCTCCCAAGGTCCTTTTGGCTCAGGTGGCTGACTCTGCTGCATTGTCCTTTCCTCATTGGTGTCTCTGAGTCAAGTGTTCCTTCTTCATCTATCTCTGGGCTTAGAGGCAGGCTAGGTTCAGGGAGGAACTGCCTGCTGAGCATGCTCATGCAGGCTGGCCTGGGAATCTGGGCAGTTGGGCAGGGGCACTCCAGCTTGGGTAGGCTGACTGCAGTTTCTCCTTCAGTAAGTGATAAACTTCATCTACAACATTTTTCTCTTCAAAGAAAATGTGAATGTAAGTAACGTTGATTGATTAAATCTCCCATTTTAAAATGCTCCTTTAACAAACTAGAGAATCAGTTTTAGGTATGAGGAAATTATATAAGTCTCAAGAGTTTTTCATAGGAGTGTCTTAGGTAAGGAAGGACTACTAGTATCAAGACTTTGGTGAAACCAACTGTGTGGGCCCATTACACAGATTCTCAACTCCAAAAATCTCTGTTCTAAACCTTCACCTGTATCATTGTGTGTGTGGGGGGGGGCGGGGTGGGAGAAAGAGAGAGAGAGAGGGAGAGAGAGACAAAGAAAGAGAAATGAAATACTTCTGTGAAGTGGATTCTACCATTGCATACTTAATCCTGCTATTAGGATTTTGTATAAGCTTTCTGAAAAGTAAAACACGTATACAAATTTAGTATATTTTCTCTATCACCGAAGGATAATCTTGGACAATATAAGTCTCAGCTGTTTATTTTGAAATACACACACACATTGTAAAACAAAAGGTATGCGTTTAATTTGTAATATTGCTTCCAATCTGATGACATTAAATACTTTTAATATACTTACAAAAGAGGTGTAGTCCAATATACATTAGTCTTGCTGTGTCTATCTACTACGAAAGATGCTATCTGGCTTTACAACAGGATACTGAGACAAAACCAGATATTACTATAGAATGTATTAATATTGACTGCTATAAAACACTTTTCTCTAAATTGCTACACTCATCTAAGAGGGAATAGGGCAGCTCAGGGGTCTCTGAAGGCTAACACAATGCAAGTGATTGCTTGAGAAGGCTAAAACCCACAAGCTTCCCCCAACTCTCCCAGGGTTACAGATGGAGGAGATGACAGCCAAATGCGGGAAAGACATTTCTCAGACCTGCCCAGAGCTGCCTGGGAGTTGTGCAAAGAGCTGTGGGGTTGTATCTTTTCTGTGCCCTCACCCCAAACTCTGGTCCTCTGGAAGAGTAGCAATTGCTGTTACCCGCTGTGCTAACCCTTCAATCTCAGTCTGGAGCTCGCTGGCACTACATTATATAGCCTGTTCTAACCTGGTTGGTGGACAAAGCAACACTTGCATACACAAGGAGTCACAAGTGTGTCCATGTGTGTCATTGCACTCTCACTTTGTTATGTAGAGAAGGTATCTGTAAAGCTGTATTTAAGAACATGGGTGTTGTAGATGAGTTGTAGATATTGTGTGTGCTGCTCTGGAGGATCGAGAGTTTACTTTTCACATCTGTCATGCTGGGGAGTATCCTGGGCCAGTAGTTCATCATTTCTACACCAGATGAAGTAGGTATTGTTGTTGCTACTATTTATTGCTACTTTCACAATACATTATAGTCAGTCATTAATAGAGAATAAACTGTATCCATGATTAAAATTCCGTTTCTCTGACTAAGTTTCTGGATTATTTCTTAGAGAGATGGAAATCAAGCTTATCGAAAATAATTTGATTTTGACGCTGAGTATCAGGGCTCCTCATTTGTTTTATTTAAAGTCATGTGTAGCTCAGCATGTTTACACAGAGCTATTTGACAAATCTGTAAGATGACTCAACAGTGCTTTTTAAAAGCCTGAGTTACAGAAAATGTCCATGAAATTGATGGGATGCACATTGTAGACTAGGATCTTAAATGAAAGGAAAGCATTCCCGGGGTAGCCACATCAAATATTTAAAGCCTTTTCTTTTCAGTGGTGTCTCAGAATTCATGATATCCCTTCTGCATTCCAAATCACAAATCTACTTGGATTCTTAGTCTCTGCAAATTTTATTTAAATTGTTTGAAGAATTCAGTCTCATACAAAGAGAGAATGCATACTTGTGTAAAGGAGGTTTTGCTTTATTTCAAATCATAGATTCTTTTTGTATATTCAGCTGTTTACAAACACTTCCTAAGATTATATGAAGTATCAACAGAGTTATATTGCTTAAAACAAAGCACATGAACTGAATGCTATAATCTTTCATTTGATTTGATGTATGCTACATAGATGACTTTAGTTCTGAAGTCAAAGTGACTATGAATAACTTTTGCTGCCATAACTCACTGTTGTGTAGCAAAGGAATTCTGTAAGCAGTCAATAGTAAATCTCTGTTGTGAGTCTGGACCCACTGAGATGAACTAAACTTCGAGGTTTCCAGAGTAATCTCCATAATAGAAAGATGGTTTCATTCAGTTGTTTAGTGTCATGATTCACTACATTTGACGAACATTTAGAGACAGAGAAATGAGGGTAAAATACACTATTCATCAATCTTAATCCAGCAAGGGCATTTGAAGCCATAGTTTTATGTTTAATCTGTTTGTGTAGGGATGTTTAAAATTCTTGGGCCAGTGAGATGGTGCAGTGGTTAAAGCCACTTCAGCCCTGCCCAACTGAGCTGGATCCCTTGGTCATGCTTGGCAGGAAGAGAGAAGGGAAAAACCAGTTCCTGAAAGAAGTTGGCTTCTGATCCTAGTGGTGCTCCATGGGGAGTAGAGGGAGGGAGAGCACATACATTTGCTGCACCACACATACAGGAACACAGCACAAACAAATAACTAAATACAAACAAAGTTTTAAGATTCTCTGTTCAGACAATCTAATCTGCCCTATATGCCCCATTTCAACAGAACAGAGAGGAGAAACAAGTTTTTCTTATGACTTTTGAGACTACTATCTTCTCATGAAAGTCACTCACTGATTTTAATTATTTTTGTGATACTGTCCCCCACAGTTTTTATTCTATCAGCCAGCATGCTTTCTTCAAACTATAAACAGCACATGTCTCTTCAGGACCAACTCTTACAGGCTGATTTTACCTGGAATGTTAGATGACTTTAATGGGAGTTTTGTTGACTGGGCTATCATAATCTTAAAGATAATTACTGTATTGGAGAAATAAATGTATTTAAGCAGTAAGACTTTGCAGCATTGCCTCTGTGTCTCACTAGTGACTTCCACCATCTTCGTTCCCCAAACTCTCTCTTCTGAGAGAAAGAAGAAGGCAGGTAGGAAGATAGGGATCTAAGTTCTGCTATTAAAATGGGAAATAATACCTCCTTGACATTGGCTTGAAGGTCATTATCAGGAATTGATTGGACCTTTGTCTTAAACTCTATTGAACTCAATAGAGTCATCTAATTTTCTTGTCTGGCCTTCATTCAGAAAACACCTTCCTAGTTTTCCTTTCCAGATAGGAACCAACAAGGCCTGGCTTGGAACATTTTACTATCGAAAGGAGTGTATGGTAATGTCCTCTTTTACTCTGTCAAAAGTGTGACCGGTGGCCCTCACCAAGTGTCTGGACAGATTAATGACACCCTCAATGGGTCCCACCTCTCTGGTTCATGCGAAAACTGGAACTCCAGTGGTGAATCGCCTTTCTATAAAAGAGAAGTCAGATATCTTAGAAATCAGCTTCCTTTATGGACAACTCCACGGTCATGCCTCTATTTACTCTACCCACCATGCTCCACTGAGAGAGAACTACCTGACCTACACATGCCGCCATGTTGGTCTGAACCTGCCTTTGCCTTTTGCTGGTTCCTACGAATGTTATTTAGTGCTGATGTGTCTGAGTGCAGGTTTTCCATTATGAGGTCCTGACACATGGGAGGAACAGAGGAAACACAATGAAGCCTGTCATTTGTGCCACTGTCAAAAATGCACTGATTCAAATTCATACCTGGAAAACTCTGGCTATTGCTAATATAAAAAGAAATCCTTGTTTTAGAAGACACTAGCTCCTGTCTGTGGGCATGCCACCCAGGATGTGCCTGACCTCAGCTGAAAAGACTGAGACTAGGAGAGCATCTTTCAACTTACTTTTATTTTGATGCTAATTTTAATGATTTGATCTTTTAAAAATATTTATACTCCAAGATAATACAATTTTATAATGTTCCAAATATCAGTTTGATTTGATCTTTTTCTTTGACTTGTTTTCAATACATTTATTTTGAATAAAATAATAGCTTCCTATTTTGAAAATGTTCTTGTTTCTTTAGTACTTACTAATCCAAGATTTTTTTGAAAACAACATTTTTCTGTGGACCTGGACATCAAGAAATTATTAACTTTCAAAAGGTAGAGCTCATTCCTGAAAGGCATTGTACAATACACGCATTTCTCTTACATTTTTGTTTATTTATTTTATTTTATTTTATTTTCCAGTCTGTTCAGTTCTCCTTTTATGTCAGGCACGCATACCCATCCTCACAAGTAATAGAAATGTGTCCATGGCTCCCTGTAGGTGGAGCTCCAGTCCTGCAAGAATAATGGTAGAGCTATCAACAGGTCTCCATTATGGTTTACCCAGATAGTGATTTAAGATTCCTTCAGTTTCTCTTACAAATGTGGATGCCTTTGTATTTGGGCCATAGATGGTCAGAATTGATCCTGAGTGAGGTAACCCAGTCACAAAAAGACAAACATGGTATGCACTCACTTATATATGGATTTTAGACATGGATCAGGGGAGAGCCAGTCTACAATCCAATCCCACTGTCAGAGATTCTGGGAAACAGGAAGGACCCTAAGAGAAAGGTACCCCAGAGAAAGGTAGTGAGGCAAGATCTCTTGAGCAAAAAGGAGAGGGAACTAGGAAAAAGAGAAGGGGGTAGGAGAGGGAATAGGAGGACATGGAGGAGCAGGAAGGTTGAGTTGGGGGAAGAATAGAGGTGAGCAGGATGAGAGATACCATAATAGAGGGAGTAATTATAGGTTTGAGGCAAGATCTGCCACTAGTGAGATTTCCAGAGATCTACAAGGATGACACCAACGGCAAAATAAGCAATAGTGGAGAGACATCTTAAATGCCCCTCCCTGATAATGATATGCCATCCTAGAACCTTCATTCAGTGACTGATAGAAGCAAAGGCAGACACCCACAGCTAAACACTGAACTGAACTCCCGGAACCCAGTGACAGAGAGGTAGGAGTGATGAGCAAAGGGGTCAAGACTGGGCTGATGAAACCCACAATGACAACTGACCTGAACAAGGGGGAGCTCTTGGACTCCAGACTGATGGCTGAGAGGCCAGCATGGGAATGATCCAGACCCCCTGAATGTGGGTGTCAGTGAGGAGCCCTAGGCAATCTATGGGGTCTTGGGTAGTAGATTGGTAATTATCCCTGACATACAAATGGATTTTCAGTGCCCATTCCACATTGAAGGATTCCCTCTCAGCCTGGACACATGGAGGAGTGCCTAGACCCTGCCCTGGATGAAATGGCAGACTCTGGAGATCCCCCATGGAGAGTCTCACTCTCCCTGGGGAAAGGAGTGGGAGGTGGGGAGGTGGGGGAGGAGGTGAGTGAGAGGAAGCTGGGATTGAACATGTGAAGCAAGCTTGTTTCTGATTTAAATAAAAAGATATATATATATATACATATGTATATATATATATATAAAGAATCATTCAGAAAATGAAAAAACCAGTAAACCAGTGGGGGCGAACTGGATAAGTCTAAGCAATAATGAGCAAAAAAAGAAAACATACTGAACAAACCGGGAAATTAATATAGACATGTACAATAGTCTTTAAATGTGATATTAGATCACCCACAACTCCTAAAACTGTCACTTTATCCTTCCTGGAAAACCTGATTTATACACTGAAAAAGAGTGGCATAGGGAGGAATAAACTGGCTTCTTCAGTTGAATCTTCAGTGATATTAGTAACATAAAGATATAAGCCTGTGTGGTAAGACAATCCACTACACAGGTCTTGTAAGAAAACTTTATTTGATAAATAACAGAACTAATTCACTTAAGAACTTAAATATGCTCCATTCTTTATATATTTGTAACTGACAAAGAATAGGTGCAAAAGAAAAAATATATATATTGAATCAGTGTGAGCTGTAATTCATGCCATGCAGAGGAGAGTGCAACTTTTGACAGACTCAAAGCAGGAGGTGACAGAAATATGTAGCTGTGACCTACAGCAAGACTCCAGAACTCAGCCTCATGAATCCCTGGAGACCTAGTCCAATGTTGTAGGTACTGAGCTGTCTGCTGTAAGATGTTTAACATCTCCAGCCTCTACTCAATGACAGCACCTGGAAGA
Organism: Mesocricetus auratus; assembly: GCF_017639785.1. Taxonomy (NCBI): domain Eukaryota; kingdom Metazoa; phylum Chordata; class Mammalia; order Rodentia; family Cricetidae; genus Mesocricetus; species Mesocricetus auratus. The sequence continues at coordinate 5,345,519 of NW_024429199.1, forward strand.
CACCATATAATATGTGTAATAAGCCAGGCACAGGAACACACATGTGTCCTCTATGATCTCACCTATTGTTGGAATCTAAAAAGAAAAAGAAATAAAGGAAATCTTTTAGTGTACCCTTATAGATGCACAACAATTAAGCTTTTGAAGTCTTTCTGCCTACAATTCAATAGGAGATAATATTTGCTAATTCTGTCTTCTTCCTTTTCCCTCTCTTGACCCTGGATATTTTTAAATATCTCCAGAGGGACAAAATTGCCCCTGATTGAAAGTTGGTGGTCTGCAGTAGTTGAGTTTTTTTTTATGTTTATTACTACTGGAGTTTCTCTTCTTTTTTTAAATGTTTTTAAATTTTAGGAACAATCTTATTTTACATATTAATACCCCATTCTCTCACCCTCCCATCTGTCTCACCAACCCCCCAACCCACCCCCACCAACTCCCCAAGGATAGTGAGGCCCTCCATGGGGGACCATCAAAGTCCATCACATCATTTGGGGGGAGAACCTAAGCCCTCTTCCATGTATCTGGGCTGCAATAGTATCCCTCCACAGGGAATGGGCTCCCAAAGTCCATTTGTATACTAGGGATAAACACTGACTCCACTGTTAGAGGTCCCATAGACTGCCCAGGCCTCCAAGCTGGCACCCACATTCAGAGGGCTTGATTTGATCCAATGGTGGTTCTCCAGCTTTACAACTAGGGTCTCTGTGATCTTACTAGGTCAGGCCAACTGTTTCTGGGGCTTTCTTCAGCATGGTCTTGGCTCCTTTGCTCATCCCTCCTCCTTCTGCACAACTGGATTCCAGGTATATGGCTCAGTATAGTAGGTGAGTTTTTATATACAGAGGAGAAAGTGTTTTGAGTTATTTCCTGCTTACAAAAGTATTGTTTGTTTTCTAAGACATTTTATGCCTTCGTCAATCTGAACATGGAAACCCAACCCTTTGTCTTGAACATGACCTGTCATGAACATATTGTCTCCACTACATTTAAAGCAATGATATTACTCTGTAAAAAATGCCTATGTTTTTTTTTAGATTTTATCAGACACTCTAAGGGTAGCAGCATTCCCACAAAATAAAAGCATCTGATTCTACATTTTTGGTGTATATTTTGTTACAAGATTACTGCAGGACAGTCTTCAAACAGAGATTAATGACCATACCAGAGTTCTTTTACTATATGATTTTGAATGAGATTGGAGTCAGCCAATCTGGCCTTCAACTTGAAGGATAATAGCCAGTCCGAATAGTAGAAAAACATAGTGTCCTTGGAGTTTAGAAACTTAAAGGAACAAGTGCTATGAGACATGAAATTTCATCAGATGCCAGGGAGTTCTAATAATCTTCCATTCTGTCAGTCACATAGAGGCAGTGGCCTAGGGGTGGTTAAGTAGTGTGCTCGAAGCTAGGCAGTGAGTAAGGGTGCCTGGACCACAGCCAGGACACACTCCCCTGGCTTCCTCATCACACTTTCTCATCCTGACTGGGAAAGCATGCCATTCCCTGCATCTACACTCAACAAATCTCAGCATTTCAGTTCAGTAACTTGAATGCAGAAGATGCTGACTTTCTTAGGTATAAGGTCAAGATATTTAAAATTACACTACCTGTAATTTTATACCTATAATTCAGTCTTCCCCAGACTCTAGTAAATATTATTCTTCTGTTTTAATGTTTTATTTTCTTTTTACTTCAACAGCATTAACGGTTTTAGATTTTACAAATGTACAAAATAAGGTAGGTCATGGAGGGCTCATTTGTGTTTCTGTGCCTGACTTACTGCATTTTATATAGTGTCCTTCTGTGGAGGTTTGAATGTAATTAGTCCCTATGAGCTCATAAGAAGTGACACTATTAGGAGAAATGGCTTTGGTGGAGTAGGGAGGGCCTTTTTGGAGGAAGTGTGTCACTATGGGGCAGGCTTTGATGTCTCTTTTGCTTAAGCTTATCTTTTGCTTTATTTAACTCAATGTCACAGCCATTACCTGTCTCCTGCAAGATGTAATACTCTCAGATACTGCTACAGCACCATGCCTACTTGTACACCGCTATGCTTCCCATCATGTTGATAATGGACTGAACCTCTGAAACCATAAGGGAGCCACCCCAATTAAGTGTTTTCCTCTATAAGAGTTGCCATGGTCATGATGTCTCTTCACAACAATAGAAACCCTAACTAAAACACCACCAGACACCATCATTGGTCGCAGTGTGTGCACGTATTAAAATGACTTAGGTACCCATGTAGATGTACAAGTGCTTGTGATTTACAGAAGTAAAAGTTTAAAGTTTTTGTGCTCTGTTTAGGACCTACTCTTTCACCAAATCATTCAATATCTGTTAGATATTATTTGATAATTTTGTAAAGCTGTCATACTCATTTGAATGTGATAATAATACTGAAATTTGAATTAAATGAATGATTGGTACATTTACTCAGAAAAAGAAAAAATTATCTAAAATTTTGGTACTCTTAATAACTAGTCACTCACTGGCAGTGCAAAAAGAAGGATGTAATGTGTTCTCGCCAAAATGGCTAGGCCTGTCTTTTGTGGCTTTGTTCAAGTTTACTATATACCCTGTGATTACTTAATTATTTCAGTACCTTTCTCTCTATAAGCCAAGATATTAGAATACATTTGATTACATAGCTTTGAACATAAGACTACATAAATATGTTGTCAGCTATATGAAATGCAAATGCTGATATAATTATAAATTGGAGCTTCAGGTGATCCAAAATCTCAGTGGCATGGATGGTTTTCATAAATAAGGAAGCAAACAAACAAACCCTGATAAATTCTTATAGAGATATGATTGACTTTGGATAATGTACATGAACTTCAAACATAGATGAATTAGCCTAATAAGAATCTACCTCATTTATGAAAGATTATGTAATAAGATCTGACCAGTAAGGGCATCCTTTTGAAATGTTCCAAGTAAAGCAAACTCTGTTTTATCTTATCCAGTTGTTCTGACTGAAGATGCTCTAGCTGTCCTGACCTGAGGCCAATAGAAACCCAGCCTTAAATGCTATGTGCTTATCCTCTATCAAGATTAATTAGACTATAGGGAAAGAGAAAACTGTAAATGTGGTATAGATTGTCTTTTGAGACCGGGAAGAGTTATAAGAAGACTTTAAAAATGAACAGTTATGCAGAGAATTGCTACAAAATGTTTCAAATCCTATTTCTGTATTTCTGATTTCAATTTAAAATCTCTGGAATCAATCACAACAGAGCCTTTTCAAGTCACAGCTAAACGGCCCTTGTCGTTCATGTGTCATGTACGTGATGTAATGGTGGTGGAGCACTCTGATGCTGACACATCAGGGAATCTGAGCTAAGAAAGGGACACCTCACAAGGCCCCTTGTAAAAGTATAAGCCTGAGTTGACACCTACTCATTTAGTAATGAACAAATCCTAAAATGTTTATTTGGTTTACAAATAAGAAGCAATTACTTGTCAATACTCTCAGAGAAAGCTATGAGGTGATCTGAGAAGAAAATGAGATGTTTGTGAATGCCTGCAGATGGTGGAGAAGAGAAGCCATCACCCAGCAGATATCTTCTCCATTCCTTCCAGGCAAGGAATTGTGTTTTGACTTGCTAATCTCAGTTTCTCCTCCCAGACTGGTGACAACCCTACTGGCCTCATTCTAGGAAGAAAACAATGTTAGGAATATTTCCCTAGAAGGGACAGGAAATGAAGTCTATAAAACACAGTGTAAGATGGGAAAGGGACAAGAAATGAAGCCTATAATATACAGTGTTGGAGGGAAAACATGGCCAGCTTTGTCTGTTTTCTCTACTTCCAATGTGAAGCTGCACATTGCTCATTACACACACACACACACACACACACACACACACACACACACACACACACGCTTCTTCAACATGTGAACTAAGGAGCTGTTTAGGTGACCACTGCTTCCAGCATCACAGGATCAAAAGACAAAAAAAGTAGAAATCTCTTGAAATCTCATGCTTGAGTTCATTCTCTACAGCACTGAGACATGTAAACTCACTAAATCCTGATTTTTACAAATAGTGTAGAGTAGGTACCTATATGAGTTATAGCAAGCATCCAAAGGCTGAAGACTAGCAGGACATAGGGAGATGCTGAATGTCGAACCTACTTTTGGTGTCTGGTACATGTGTATAAGAGTAGCTCTTTTTGCCAATTCCTCAGAAGAACCATCTCTTATCCTAAAGATGCCTTGAGTTCTGCATTTCAACTTCACTGCATCTTAAGGAACTTCCCAATGCTAACAGTATATCCAGCTACAATTTCTCTCCTTAAGGCTTGGGAATTATGAATGTTGCTCTTCTGACAGAAACTGAGGATACTCAGTAGAAAACACACAAATGACCATCATGAAGGCTCCAAGCACACAGAGATTGGTGATCAGCAAAATGTGTGCACATCACACTTCTTCATTTTTTTCTCATGGTAAATACACATAGATATCCACAGGTGTTTTATCTCTGATAAGAAACACCTGAAAATTCGCTGTTTGATTGTCCTGGCTATTTGGCTGTTATTAATTCATTCACTATTTCAAAACAAGAAAATTGCCTTTTAATTTTCCCTTTGTAGATTTGAAATGACTGTTGTTGCTTTCTTTATACATGGAGAAAGTAACTGCTTCTGAGAATAGGACTTCCCCTTTTCTCTTTCTAAAAGAACAAACAAGAACAAAATCTTCAAAATAATGACTGACATTTAGAAAACATTTATTATGTGCACATTCTCAAAGCAAGCAGAAGATAGTGATATCTAGATAGTAGTATTTTTTCCAGTCTAGAAGTGAGAAAGTTTTGTACAGAGGAGACTTAATTAACCTATGCATTATCAAAATTTCCCTCTACACATTTCAAGGTTGATACAGTTTATATATAGTTCAAGGTTGATATACCATCATTTTACTTTATATTTTTGACTTGTAAGTATAAATATTTTTATGATTATTATATGCATTTCTGAATGGACTATGGAGATTGCTCAATCCACAAATTGTTTGTCCCTTAGGTATAAAATCAGATGTGTTGGCATGCTTGTGAACTGAGCAGGCAGAAACAAGAGGATCCAGAGGCCCCAGTCTCCAGGCAGCAGAGCCTAGACCCATGAGAGTCTCTTTCTCACAAGATAGCATTTCTGAGGAATGACATCTGAAACTGTCTTCTGGCAAACACATCCACAGGCACACATGTGAATGTGCACATACACCCAAGCACATATGCAATTGCATACATGAAAGCATACACACACACACCTACACACACACAGGAGAGAGAGAGACATACACACACACACACACACACATAAACATGCAAAAAGAAAGTTGGATGAGCTCCATCATGCTCTAAAACTTGGATGTGGAGCAAGATAGTTACCTTTTTTCAAAGGTTTTGCTAATATAAATAAGATTGGCATAGGCCTTTTAGTAAAGTTTTTGTTGTTGTTTTTATTTATAATCATTTTTATAGGAAAATTTCTAAAAGGAACACTATCCGTCAATATGTGTAATTGCTTTTAATATCTTAGATTTCTTTCTACGAGTTCCTTCAACTGTGTTGGGACTGTCACCATGCTAAACTGAGGATGAATGATTTTAAAAGAGAAAAAGAAAACATACAGGTGAACATCACTGTAATGGTTTATAAATTATAGTTAGCTGCTGGGAAGGAAATGTCAGTTTTTACAGATTTGGTGCCAGACAGCTTGTCTATGCTCTAGTGGATGGTCTTACACCCATGCATATACTGACACAACCAAATGAACTCATTGCTTAAAAGGAAGAGGTGTGGGAGGGAGATATGGTAGTGATGGTGGTGGGGACTCTAGGAAGATTTAGAACAGTATGAGGCAGGATAGATTGGATCCAAAGACATAATCACAAGTAGGAAATTCTCAAACATTGAATAAAAATATTGAAAAATCTAACACTAAGTGGTTATTTTAAAAAGTAATGCATTAGTATTTCTTTATAGATGTGTATGCTTTGTAAAAGTTTTTGTATTTTTATTAATTCTATACATTCAGTATGAATAAGAGTACAGCAATGACTTTTTGTCAAGTTTGTACAATTTTAAACTTTTTTCAAAATTTTGTATTCAAAACTTAAATACACACACATGCATAATGCATAAGTCACCTAAGCTTGAAATACATTACTAATGTCAGGATGGATGTGGGAGGCTCAGACAGGAATCTTTCAAGTTCAAGGCTAACCCGGGCTACAAGAAAGGCCTCATTTCAAAACAAACAAAACCCAAAACAAAACTGGAAAACAAATGTAGAAGAATATATACCTAACTCATCACAAGAGTCTGTGCACCTTCACGTGGCTGTGCTTGCCATTTTTACAAGGTGTCACATCTAATAGTATACAATCAAATGCAATACCATAAACATTTGATGCTTTATATTCAAATGTAGTATCTCTGAAAGAATAATAAATAGTTGCAGAAAGACACACACAATGAAAGTCTATGTATCTGAGCTTCCAAACTTTACCACTTAGCCTTCTTCTGATTGACCTGAGAAACTCTTAGAGTATTGTTTATAGTAACTAAATTGTGATGCATTATATAATCTCTATAGTTTATTTTAAGCCAATGAATGCTTACATTCTGTTTAAAGCTGTTATTATTATTTTCTGTAACACCCTAGGAAACTTAAAAACATATGATGATTTAGCCTACCACATAAACTCATACATACAGCGTAGCTGGAAGGACCTGAGGAGAAAGAACCTGCATTCTGAGGCTGTTGCCCACAAATGTTTTTGTGAAGTAGACTCTTCACAATTTGAGAACATTAACTATGTCATGTGATTGATTGCTGTTCACTTTTAAAGAAACCACAAGCACAGTGTGATACAAAACAGTGGGTATTAAAGAAGATAAAAAGAGTTAAAGGCGGCAACTGACTGAGACCCCATTTCAATGAAGCAGGAAAAGGGGAGATAATTGTTTGATAGAGAAATTGCAATTTAAATACATGTTCTAGGATTCCATATCTGTTTTTCATTTAAATAAACAATTTTAGCTGGGAAAGTCTGACAAGATCTAAAGATTAAAAACTCATAACTGTCTGGATTTTGCCTTCTTTTTATACAGTGTGGTTTCTTCATGTCACTTAGGAATGTTTTATTTCAACTTAAAACCCAACAGTAATGTGATTGATGCTGACACTGCTTTCCTATGTCTCTGTTCAGTGTTTACCTGAAATATAAGCTGCAATTTCAGTAATTATATTGGTCAGATAAGAACAAAAATTAAGGAAGTTTGAGAGGTATAAATAAAATGCTGTTGTCTAGCTATATTTATTTCTTACAGGATGGGTATATGTCAGGAATTATGTACTAAGAAAAAAAGCAAAGAATTCCAAGTCTTAGACAAGAAGCTATTGTCAGTTGACAGCTTCTCAGAGAGGAGATTTGGTTTTATAAACGGTGTTAATTATGAAATATCAACCACACTGTAAGGCAGGTCAGATATCCAAGAGTAGTATGTCAATATGAACTGTACTTGAAGAAGAGAGCAAGATTGAGAGCAAGAGCAAGTGAGTGAGGGGGGGAATGGCTGTGGAGGTGGTGGGGTGGAATTGGAAGGTAATATCAATGCAATATGCATTGCATAAAATTCTAAAAGAACTAATAAGCTATTTTAAAGGTAAAGCATAGCTAATAACTTGTAAACATCAAACTTACACATTTTAATTTTATTCTATGATTTCAATTACTATCCAATTTTAAAGGCCTTTGTCTTTTCCTATAAGCAACTTCTTTTGTGTATATGCATATATATGAATGTGTGCATGTGTGGGAGGGCATATGCATGGGTGTGCATGTATGAAGTCAAAGTTCAACTTTGAATGTTGTTTCTCAGGTAGCATCCATCTTGTTTTGTGTTCTTTTGTTTTAAGACAAGGTGGTCTTGCCCAGCCTGGATGTCACTGTTTTTGCTAGGCTTGCTCCCCAAGGAGTTCAGGGATTTATCTGCCTTCATCTGCCTAGTGCTGAGCTTACATGCTTGTGGGCCACCACACTGAGCCATTTTGTGATTTTTGTGATTGAACTCATGTCCAAATGAATGCATGGCAAGTACTTTGCTGACTACAGCTTTAGTTAGGCACACTTTTGAATTGATGAAAATATGTTGGAGGGTAGATGGGTGCAAGTTATTTAGGGCAGGTGAAACCCCATGGCCCTCATCTTCCTAAGGCTTCATGAGCGGATGTCTTTGAGTTCAAAGGCTGTGGAGAGCCACATCTTTGCTCCTCAGCTTGCACTCTGCACACTGCTGCTTGCCACTCTTGTCTTGAAGTCCATATCCTAATAGCCTGTCTTATTCCAAGGTTGTTTTGAAAGCAGAAATCCTGGCTATGCCTTGTCTATGCTTACTTGTGCTTTCCTGTGAGTTTTCCCCCAAGTGTGACAATCCTATGGATTGTCTGTGCCTGATGATTGTTTTTTCCAAGAGAAAAAAATCCATCAGAGCAACCATGCAAACCTGATGAATATTAAAAACTGTATTGATTTTTATAGGTGTGATGAGAATTCTGATTTGCCAAGAGCCCTTAAAATAACAGTGTCTGCATGGCTGTAGTTTTAGAATGTGGGTCATGATGTAAGAAGGTCATATTATTGACCTGTAGAACACTGATCCCAACCAGCCAAAACTTGGGATTGTTGTAAAATGTATAATAAAGAACTGGAGATGTAATTTTAGTGAGTTTTTTTCTGATTCTACATCCTTGAATTAATTAGATTTTATTCTGAGGGAAAAGATATGCACACAATGACGCCGATATCAATTATTCTTACATTTTGATTATAATTTTAATCCTTTGCATCAGTTATAGGATACATTGTAGATTGTATTGTATCTTTGAAATTAGAGAATAACATGGATATTGTGTGTTCTGGTTGGCATGTGATGACAAGCCCATGCCCCGTGTAGATATTTGGATTATAAAAGGCATCTTACAAGGTTTTATGAATGTTACAAAAGCCAATAAGGCAATATATGACCAGTGTTATACACTCTAAAATTTCCAGTGACAATCTGTCACCTAAACAGACATATAGAAGCACATACTCTAGGACTGGGATTATAAGTGAAACAGACATTCTTGAGAGGAATTAGAAATACTCCATGAAATTGCATTTTCCTTACATTTTACCAATTTCACTCCATGTAGTATAGACATATCCTTGGAAAGCATGTTAGAACATATTTTTTGTTTCACTTTAAAAGTATTATTTATTTTTATTTCCTGTGAATTGTGTTTAGCCTGCAAGTATGTCTGGATAAGGGTGTCAGATACCTTGGAATGGGTTACACACAGTCATAAGCTGCCATGTAAGTTCTGGGAAATAAACCTGAGTTTTCTAGAAGTACTTTTTAAGCAAGTGCTCTTAACCTCTGAGATATCTCTCTAGTCCTAGAACACATTCTTGATAGCATTGCTTGGAGAAAAGGAATTAAAGGTAACACATTGTTCATGTGACTGGCAAGCTTAAAATGGAGATATACGTGTACTAGAGTCCTGCATAGTACTTTGAAATAAGGACTAGTTTCACATATAGAAACATAGAACTAAATAATGCTACTGAGTATACTAAAAAGAATGACATTAAAGACAGTATTTCATATGTGGAAAAGTGATACACTCATTTACTTGTATACACGTATATGTAGTGTTTATTATGAATATTTGAAATCATTAGGAAGCTATGATAAGACAGGAACTGAAATCATGTGAAGAATGACAAGAAACAAAATTTTAAGATTAAGAATATATAGCCTCCAAAACAATACAGAGAAACCTTGTCTCATAAAAACCAAAAAAGAGAATATATTATTATTTAAAAAGCAATTATAGACTACTATTAGAAAGATATAGTGCCATTTGCACTCATTATTACCAAAAATAAAAATGAATTAAATGAGCGATTCTAACATGTAATTATAAAAAGAGGATAGGATATAATTATCAGGTATTTTGTGGTGAATAAAGGAATGAGATGATTTTTGTAATATTTCATTTGGATGGCAGTTTTCACCCCCCAAATAACCTTGTTTCCAGGATTATATAGATTACGGGCAATGGATATTTAAAGACTGATCAATAAATATCAGTATGCTGAACAAAATTATGAAGGCAAGGGAGTTTTAAGAATGCAAGTATTGTACTGTTTGTTAAAAATGTGTAGAGCTTAAAGAGCAGAGCACACTCTGGTAACTTTTCATAGTTACAGAGCCAAGAAAAGAAGGGTAGAGTTTCAAATCTGAGCAATAAGTAGATCATGAAAGACATGAAAAGTGAATCATGCATTTTTTTCATGAAGAAATTCCTCATCACAGTTTATAACGTTAATGTAATTTGCTCTGACTGGATGGTAGGACAATTTCACTGAAAAGCATATGTAACAATAAACAGTACACTTGTTGAGGATACAGATAACTGTTTATTGTAAAAATTTCTTACAAGAGAAAACGGGCAAACAAGGTGAGTCAGTAGCTTTCGCCACAGAACCAGAAGCCGAAAAGAGAGCAGAGTGCCTCTCTCCTGCAGTGCCTTTTATTAACTCCTCTGTACATGCCTCTATTCATGCCCAAAGTGGGGCATGGCTAGCATCGTGGCCCTAATGCCTCTTCCTACAATTCCCCTTTTAGTCTAAAGAAGATATTTAAGCTTAAAACAAAACTAACTTGTGTCAATGAACAAAATGTCTCAAACTTCTATCCCATCTAAACCTAAGTTTAACCAAAAGAAATACCCAAGTCTGAACACCTTCTAATCCCAACCTTAAAATAATTGAAAACTAACACTAACAGGTGTAAACTATCCTGCAATATCAACAGTAGGGAAAGAGATCATGGAATTCTCAAAACTACTTCCTGCTGAAATGGGAAGATGACAATCTCATGGGGACCTGTGGGAAGAAAACTGTTAATGTAACAAGAATCTTAAGTAGGTTAGACAGTCTCTGTTTGGCAGGAGATGCTTGATTGAAGCTCTTGACTAGAGTTCTAGTGTTGATTGAAGCTCTTGTCCTCAGCTCTGGCCAGATTGTAGAAGGTACACTGTATCAATTCCTTGATCTGGTGTTGTGTCGAGTGATGTAGTTCCAAGACGGTGCTTGTCATGTGAAGTTGATGATGTGGGGCAAGTTCAGATGCATCAAGTTGAATCAGGTGGAGTCGATGAAGTGGGGCCCCGTTTTCTTTCCAAAAATGTTTGAAGATTGCTGCCAGGAAATTTCTTGTTCTCTGGAAAACTCAAACAATAATGTTAACAAAGACATTTTCAACTTTTATATGTAAACATATTGGGAAAGGCAACAATAGGGAAGATAGTAAGCATGAAGGAGATTAGAGTTTCAAAAAAAGAAATCCACAGATGACAGTCCCTAATTTTGTTTTCTTCTGTCTTATATCAATGGCTCTTTGATATAATACAGAAATTCTGAATTTTATTTAAACATTATGTTTGAATTTAGAGTAGGAGAGCCAATCCAACTCCAAAGCCAGCTTCAGTTAAATGAATGGGGACTAAAGCATATTAAGAAACAAAGAGAAATGGGTATTATAAAAAACAATATAGAGAGATTTAAACTTTGATACCACACGGTCCTCAGGGTAGCTATCCATTCTTCTTCAGGTATCCATATGTCCAGTATATTTTTGCTGTTTGGAGCTGAGTTTTCCTGTGAAGACAAAAATAAAATATTTCTCTTTCCTTTTATGAGGTTACCTTACCCATGGTGGAATATGACCTTGTAGATGAGCTGTCATCTTTCCTCCTCCTGAGGTGTCTTCTGTTCGGATCAAATCTTGATTAATTTCAATGGAGTCCAAAGTTTTCCTTTTCCTCTGGAAACAAAGGCAAAACCCCTTCCCCAACATAACACATATCCTGGTTTCCAGACTGAGGTCATAACATTCTTGAAATACACCGGTTGGTTCAGTTCAGAAGTTTTCTCTGTGATCCAGTGTCTTTCTGCAGCAGTTTGTCCTATTTCATTAGCATTAAGAAACTTCAACCTTAGTAAAGCATTATGTAACCTGTGTTTGGGGGTCTTTGTTCTGCCTGACTGGTTATGAAACATTTCTTTTAATGTTTGGTTAGATCTTTCAACCACTGCTTGTTCTGTGGAATTATAAGGTATACCAGTTACATGTTTTATATTATAATATTTGAAAAACTGTTCCAATTTACTGGAGCAGTGTCAGCTTTTATTTGTGCAGGTATACCCATAACAGCCATCACCTCTAAGAGGTGTGTGATGACAGAAGGACAATGATTCTGCACAGTAAGGGATGGGATTCTGAAGCAAGACCTGAGCAGTGCCCTGGGATTTGGTAGCCAGCTGTGCATTACATGTTGTAGATGAGATTTCTGTATGATGACATTTAAGTTGATATTCTGAAATAGATAGTAAAATTAATGGAGACAGAAGGCTAACAGGAAGCTGTGTCATCAGCTGTGATAACACAGAACATGAGAGTTAATAAGTACCAATATATTTGGAAGAGCCCCAGATGTGGAAGTATAGGCCTCCTTTGCTACTCTCCAGGAAACATCTTGTGAAATGATGAGCAGGGTATCTATTCATGCCGAACATGCAACCAACAGAAGTTGAGATAAGTGAGGTGTCTTGTTGAAGATTTCCTAAACTTTCTTACAGAACATTGGAAGAAATAATGACTTTGAAGGACTCATTGCTTGAATCTATGCCCTCAATTCAGTCATGGAGTTCATCTAACTGCATCGTGCCAGGGATTTTGCCACTGTCATCTGTTGTCTTAGTTAGGTTTTTTTTTTTTTTTTGGTTTATCGAGACAGGGTTTCTCTGTGGCTTTGGAGGCTGTCCTGGAACTCACTTTGTAGACCAGGCTGGCCTCGAACTCACAGAGATCCGCCTGCCTCTGCCCCCCGAGTGCTGGGATTAAAGGCATGCGCCACCAACGCCCAGCTTAGTTAGGGTTTTATTTCTATGAAAAGATAGTATGACCACAGCAACTCTTATAAAGAAAATACTTGATTGAAGTGGTAGCTTGCAGTTCCAAAGGTTCAGTTTCTTATCCCTATTACAGGGAGCATGGCAACATGCAGGCAGGTATGGTGCTAGCTGAATCTTGACCAGAAGGCAGCAGGAAGTCGACTGACTGTCACTGAGGGAAGCTTGAGGAAAGCAGACCTCAAAGCCCACCTGTACAATGACATACTTCTTCCAACAAGGTCACACCTCCTAATAGTGCACTCCCCTTGGGGGCCATATTCTTTCAAATAACCCTGTCTGTATTCATCAAACTTACTGAAACCCTATTCTCTAGGAACTTTAAAATAGACACCCTGGCACAAACATGGTATGAATTCTGAGTCACTGCTTCATTTTTTTTTATGAGAACGATGCATGCAGGAACTGGAGAACAATACTAAGTGCATTTCCTCTTAATGCTTTCCTTGAGTTTCTCAAATCTATGTAGACACTCCACTTGATTTCTGATGAACTAGCAGGTAGACAGCCCAAATTATACATGAATGGTCAAACTCTTACCTTTATAGTACACCTGGAAATAAGCACTTAGGTACAACCTTAACAGGATAAAAACCTCCCGTGTGGTTTCAGTGACAATACTGAAACATTCACCCTACTGTCCTCAGCACAAAAATCAGCACAGCCGAGGACCAGGATCACCATGCTCTCTCTGAATTTCTCTCAAGGAGTATTTAAAATATACTTACTGTATGGGAGTGTGGCCTTTGATCACTTTATGTGGAACATTTTCATGGTGACCTTCCCACAAATAACTTTTTTCTCTTTCTTTTGTGTTCTTTCCAGGACACTTAGATACACTGAATTACAGAGTAAATTTTAGCCTGCAAATCAAAATATCTTTCAACTGTATCAAACTGCAACTTAACATTTCAAATATAATCATATTTTAACTTAATCCACACTATTTCATCACTGGTCTCTGTGTCTCTTATCTTTTGAAATAAAAGCACTTGCAGCCTATTTTCCAAGTCATATACTTGGGGTAATCTATTTTTTAGTTCTTTCAAGATGCCAACAAGTTCCACTTTCCCTATTTGCTAAATATGTTCCCAATGTTGTGTTCTCTGTTCTGACCAGAATGCCTTGGGTCAGACTACCTTATGTCTTATTTAGAATACTATAAATCTTTCTAATTCACTCAACTGATCCAAGTCTATCAGAGTATCCATTGTACAGCTTCCAATGTGTGCTCTAATACATAAACTTTTTGAGGCAAAGTCTGAAAATGTTGGTGTGTAGACAAAGATGCTGACAGTCTCTCTCGTTATCATGTGTCCAACTCAAAAGATAATTCACCCAGTCTTTCAAAGTCCCTGCAATTTTCTAAGAGTAGTGTGGTTCCTTGATTAGTAGATTCAGTACAGATATTGCTTTTCTTGCCTGGACCATCTTAATTACATTGCCAGTTTTAATGGATTCTAATTAAACGGAGTTAGAGTATCATCTCTTAAAACCTTTAAATGCTTTTATTTGCTATGATTGTGTAAGTTGAGTGGGTGTGGGTGTCTTGGTACATGGGTGGAGGGTGGGGATCCGAGGACCACTCTGTGCAGTCTGCTCTTTCTTTCCATTCCTATGTGTAGTCTTACAGTGGAATCTGGTTTAATGGCCTGGATTACTTTCTAAAGAAGTTTGTTCTAGAGTTCTGGATTGTGTGCTTCATTCAAATACTGCCACTGAGTCCATACTATGCATACATTTAATTAAACGTTTTGCAAATTCTTGAATGTTCCTGACAATTGCTGCAAGGTTTTTTGGCGGTGATGAACCTAGCAATTGTTTAATTCTCCATGGTTGCTGAGAATGTTTTAGCTCTTTAAATTAAGAAAGTAAATGGATAAATAAATAAAATGAAAGGAGAAAGTTATTTTGAGATGAAATGATGGAGAAGAATTCAAGAAATGGTATATTGTGGTGTAATGTATTCAGTTTTATTTTTGGTATTCATGAATAAAGATCCTTTTCCCTATAGTTTTCCAGAATAGTACATAAGCACTAATTGTGTACTTGGCAATAATCAAATATAAAGTTGTTATGTTACTATTTTTTAAATAAAAACTAAAATTTATGACATGTAAGTAACAAGATAATGCGTGAATGAATGATGGGGAATGTTTCTCTTACTGGATGATAAATGGAAGTAGCCAGGCAGAGAGTATAGGTGGGGCTACCAGAGGAGGAGAAGGCTGGAAAAGGCAGAGAGAAGCTGTCAGAGAGACTCCATGCTGTTGGAGGAGTAACATGCCAGATTAAGAGTAAGCCACAGCCTCATGGCAAATACATAGTTTAACAGAAATGGGTTAATAATTAAGATAGACAGGATCCAAGCACCCCAGATCCCAGGTCTTCACTAACAAGACCAGGGGGCCAGCAGGTCCAGGGGTCCAGCAGGACCAGCGGGTCCAGCGGGACCAGCGGGACCAGGTAACATAGGCCCTGCATCCAGGCCTGCATTCCAGTGCCTGGGAACTGCTATAGAGCCTCCCATCCTGGCAGGAGCATCACTTCACCCAAAGAGACCAGGGTCCAGGTGGAAGAATATGCATCCCAGATTCCTAGGCTTCTTCTCCACCCACAGGACCAGAACTATCAGAGTATTGGAATTGCTTGCACTCACCAAAGGTGAACTCTGGTCCCCTAACCACCAGACCAGTAAGAGGCTCTTTCTGCATCCACTAGAAGAAGAGATGGGAAAGAGACAATACAAAAACACACTTAGCAACAGAAAAACAAATATGACAGTGCCAGTTTCTAGAGACTCCACACGAGTAAGAGTCCAACATTACAATGCAAATGAAGCAGAAGAGAATGACCTTAGAAACAACTTCATGAAAATGATAGAGGCCTAAAAGAGGATATAGAAACATCCCTCAAAGAAATGGAAGAAAAAAACAACCAAGAAATGCAAGAAATGGAAGACAAACAAACCAAAAAATCCAAGAAATGGAAGAAAAAACAAACCAAAAATGCAAGAAATGGAGGAAGAAAACAAACAAAAAATGCAAGACATAGAAGAAAAAACAATCCAAAAAATTCATAAAATGCAACAAGTGGATGAAAAGATAAACCAAAAATTGCAAGAAACATTTCAAACAGTGCAAGGTTTGAAAACTGAAATAGAGACAATAAAAAAACACAATCTGAAGGAAGGGTGGAAATCGAAAAGCTGGGCAAAAACACAATCTGAAGGAAGGGTGGAAATCGAAAAGCTGGGCAAACAGTCAGGTAATATAGAAACAAGTATTACCTACAGAATACAAGAGATGGAAGAGAGAATCTCAGGTGGTGAAGATACACTAGGAGAAATAGATTCAACAACCAAAGAAAATCTTAATTCCAACAAATCCTTAACACAAAACATCCAGGAAATATGGGATAACATGAAAAGACCAAACCTAAGAATAATAGGTATAGAAGAAGGAGAAGAAAACCACCTCAAAGGGGTAGAAAACATATTCAACAAAAATATAGAAGAAAACTTTCCCAACCTAAAGAAAGACATGTCAATGAAGGTACAAGAAGCTTACAGAACAACAAATAGAGTGGACCACAAAATGAAGTCCCCTTGCCACATAATAATCAAGAGCCCAAATATACAGAATATAGAAAGAATATTAAGAGAAGCTAAGGGGAAAAGGCCAAATAACATATAAAGGCAAACCTATCAGAATTACACCTGCCTTCTCCATGGAAACTCTGAAAGCCAGAAGATCCTGGATAGATATTCTACCAACACTAAGAGACCATGGATGCCAGCCCAGACAACTATACATGGCAAAGCTCTCTCAATCAGTATAGATGGAGAAAAAAAGATATTCCATGACAAAACTAGATACAAGCAATACATATCCACTACCCCAGCCCTACAGAAAGTTCTGGAAGGAAACGTCCAACCAAAGGAAGTTAACTACAATCAGAAAAACAAAGGCATTTGATAATCCCACCTTACCAAGAGCCAAAAGAAAACAGGGGTGGAATTCCACACATAATTCCACCACCACCAACCATTCTAAATCAAAGAAGAATAAGCAATAAATGGACATTAATATCCCTCAATATTAATGGCCTTAACTTACCCATAAAAAGACACATGCCAACAGAATGGATTTGAAGACATAGCCCATCCTTCTGCTACATACAAGAAACACACCTCACCCTCAAAGACAGAATTACTTGAGAGTTAAAGGTTGGGAAAATTTTTCCAATCGAATGGACTCAAGAAAAAAGCGGCGGGAGCAATCCAAATGTCTAACAAATTAGACTTTAAAATAAAATCAATCAAAAGAGAAGAAGGTTATCATTACATACTCATCACAGGCAAATCCACCAAGATGACGTTTCAATTCAACATCTATGCGCCAAATAAGAAGGCATCCACATTCACTAAAGAAACATTACTAAAACTCAAATCACATATAAAGTCCCACTTATAGTGGGAGACTTCAACACCCCACTCTCATCACTAGACAGGAATACCAGACAGAAACTCAACAAAGAAACAAAGGGTCTAATAGAAGTTATGATCTAACTGGGATTAACACACATCTATAGAGCATTCCATCCACATAAAAAAGAATATACCTTCTTCTCACCACCACATGGAACCTTCTCAAAAATCGACCAAATACTTGTCAACATATCAAACCTCAGAAGGTACAAAAAAATTGGAATAACTCCATGCATCTTATCAGACCACCATGCTTTAAAATTAGAATTCAGCAACAACAAAATTGCAGAAACCGGACAAACTCATGGAAATTGAATAATGCACAACTGCCCCATTCCTGGGTCAAAGAAGAAATAAAAAAAAGAAATTAAAGACTTCCTAGAATTCAATAAGAATGAAGACACAACATACCCAAACCTATGGGACACTTTGAAAGCACTGCTATGGGGGAATTTCATAGCACTAAGTGCCCACATGAAGAAACTGGAGAATAGTTATACTAAAGAATAAGCAGCACACCTGAAAGCTCTAGAACACAAAGAAGCAAACTCCCCCAGGAGGAGTAGACACCAGGAAATAATCAAACTGAGGGCTGAAATCAATAAAGTAGAAACTAGGAAAACAATACAATCAATGCAACAAAGAGTTGGTTCTTTGAGAAAATCAACGAGATGCACAAAGCTTTGTCCAAACTTACCAAACATCAGAGTGTGAACATGCAAATTAAAAGAATCAGAAATGAAAAAGGAGACATAACAATGGACTCTGAGTAAATTCAGAGAATCATCAGGTCATACTTTGAAAACTTGTACTCCACAAAATTTGAAATTTAAAGGAAATGGACAATTTACTAGATAGCTATCACTGGCTAAAATTAAATCAAGAAAAGATAAGCAACTTAAATAGACCTATAACCAATATGGAAATAGAAGCAGTCATCAAAAGTCACCCAAGCAAAAAAAAAACCCAGGTCCAGATGCCTTCAGTGCAGAATTCTACCAGAAATTCAAAGAGCAGCTTTGCCAATTCTTCTCAAAGTATTTCATGCAATAGAAGCCCAAGGGTCTTTGCCAAACTCTACAACGTTTCAATTACCTTGATCCCCAAGTCACACAAAGACACAACTAAGAAAAAGAACTTCAGACCAATATCCCTCATGAACATTGATGCAACAATCTCAATAAGGTACTGGCAAACTGGATCCAAGAACACATCAAAACAATCAATCACCACGATCATGTAGGTTTCATCCCAGGGATGCAGGGATGGTCCAACATAAGAAAATCCATCAATGTAATCCACCATGTAAACAAGCTGAGAAACAAAAATCTCATGATCATCTCACTAAAAGCAGAAAAAGCCTTTGATGAAATCTAACAATCCTTTCTGATAAAGGTCTTGGAGAGATCTGGGATAACAGGAACATACCTAAACATAATAAAAGTATATAGAGCAAACCAACAGCCAACATCAAACTAAATGGACAGAAACTCAACACAATTCCTCTAAAATCAGAAACTAGACAAGGCTGTACACTCTCTCCAAACCTTTTCAATATTGTACTTGAAGTTCTAGCCAGAGCCATACGACAACAAAAGGAGATCAAGGGGATACAAGTTGGAAAGGAAGAGATAAAACTTTCACTATTTGCAGATGATATGATAGTTTACATAAATGACCCAAAGAATCTACCAGAGAACTCTTACAGTTGATTAACACCTTCAGCAAAGTGGCAGGCTACAAGATCAACTCAAGAAAATCAGTAGCCCTAGTATATACAGATGATAAAAGGGCTGAGAAAGAAATCAGAGAGATATTACCCTTTACAATTGCCACAAACAACATATAATACCTTGGGGTAATGCTATCCAAACAAGTGAAAGACCTCTATTGCAAGAACTATGTGTCTTTATAGAAAGAAATTAAAGAAGACACCAGGAAATGGAAAGATCTCCCATGCTCTTGGATAAGTAAGATCAAAGTAGTAAAAATGGCAATTCTGACAAAAGCAATGTACAGATTCAATGCATTCCTCATTTAAATACCAACACAATTCCTCACAGACCTTTAAAGAACAATAATCAATTTTTATGGAAAAAAAAGACCCAGGATAGCCAAAACAAACTTAGTCAACAAAGCAACATCTAGAGGCATCACCATCCATGACCTCAAGCTCTATTTTAGAGCTTTCATCCTGAAAACAGTTTGGTATTGGCACAAAAATGTACAGGTAGACCAATGGAATCAAGATGAACACCCTGATATTAGCCCATACATGTATGAACATCTGATCTTCAACAAAGAAGCTAAAAATATAAATGGAAAAAAGAAAGCATCTTTAACAAATGGTGCTGGCATAACTGGATACTGGCATGTATTAGAAAGCAGTTAGTCCCATGTCTATCGCCATGCACAAAACTTATGCCCAAAGGGAACAAAGACCTCAACATAAATTCAGCCACACTGAACCTCTAGAAAGAGAAAGTGGGTGGTACCCTTGAACGAATTGGTACAGGCGACAGCTTCCTAAACATAACACCAACAGTACAGACAGTGAGGTCAAAAATTAATAAATGGGACATCCTGAAACTGAGAAGCTTCTGTAAGGCAAAGGATATAGTCAGCAAGACAAAAAGGTAGCCCACAGAATGGGACAACATATTCACTAACCCCTCATCTGACAGAGGGCTGATCTCCAAAATTTACAAAGAACTCAAGAAGCAAGTCTCCAAAACACCAAGGGATCCAATTAAAAAGTGGGCTACAGAACTAAATAGAGAATTCTCAATAGAGGAGTCTAAAATGGCTGAGAGGCACTTGAGAAAGTGATCAACATCCTTAGCCATCAGGGAAATGCAAATCAAAACAACTCCGAGATACCATCTTACTCATGTCAGAATGGCTAAAATCAAAAACACCAAGGACAATTTTTGCTGGAGAGGTTTTGGTGAAAGGGGAACACTCCTCCACTGCTGGTGGGAGTGCCAACTTGTACAGCCACTTTGGAAATCAGTATGGAGATTCTTTAGAAAAATGGGAATAAACCTATCCTAATACCCAGCAACTCCACTCTTAGGCATACATCCAAAAGATTTCCATTCATACAACAAGGAAGTCTGTTCCACTATGTTCATAGCATCATTATTTGTAATAGCCAGAACATGGAAGCAACCTAGATACCCCTCAACTGAAGATTGGATAGAAAAATGTGGTACATTTACACAATGCAGTACTATTTAGCAGAAAAATACAATGGAATCCTCAAATTTGCAGGCAAATGGATGGCACTAGAATAATCCATCCTGAGTGAGTTAACCCAGTCACAAAAAGAGAATCATGGCATGTACTCTCTCATATATGGATTTTAGACATAGATTTGGGGAGTTCCAGCCTACAATCCCATGGCCAGAGAGTCTGGGAAATAGAACCTTCATTCAATGGCTGATGGAAGCAGAGGCAGACTCCCACAGCTAAACACTGAGCTGAACTCAAGAAATCCAGTGACAGAGAGGGAGGACTGATGAGCAAAGGGGTTAAGACTGGGCTTGTTTAATCCCCAGAAACAGCTGACCTGACAAAGATTAGCTCTTGAATCCCAGACTGATCGCTGGGAATCCATCATCGGACTGATCAAGACCCCCTGAATGTGGGTGTCAGTGAGGAGGCCTAGGTAATCTATTGAGCCTTGGGTAGTAGATCATTATTTATCTTGGCTCTGCAAATGGACTTTGGGTGCCCAGCCAACAATGAGAGTTGTACTACCTGGACTCTTGGGGGAGGGTCTAGGCCCTGCCCTGGTTGAAATGACAGACTATGGACACCCTCATGGAGGGTCTCACACTCCCTGGGGAAATGAGGGGATATTGGAGGAGTTGGTAGGAGGGCGTGTGAGGATTGGAGGGAAAGGGAGAGGGACCTGGAATTGACATGTGAAGCAATCTTGTTTCTAATTAAATGTAAATTTAAAAATAAACTAAAAATAATTCAGAGAGAGCTAGCCAGTAAGAATTCTAAGCCATTGGCCAAGCAATTTATAATTATTTTAAATGTCTGTGTGTTCATTCGGGGGCTAATTGGCTACAGAACCAGGTTAGAAAGAAATCTAATCTACAAGTGAATGTTTGTACTTCTACTTTAATTAAATTTATTTATATAAAGCACTAAAGAGATATAATTATTCAATTGAAGAAAATATTTCACACTAATGTTTTGGGATAAGCCGTTTTCTAAAATATTTTTAAAAAGTAAAACAAACAAACAATTCTTCAAGACAGTCTCTTCTTTTCTTGTCAGTTCCACTTAAACTTTGTTAATAGCCCTCTTCAGGAAGACAACCAGCTGTATGGGCTTGTATTTCTCCCTTAATTTTGAAAATTGATATACTGAAGGTAGGTTCTTCTGAGGTTGATATTTTTATCAAACTCAATACTCTATAACGCAGCAATCAAAACAAATGGCCAAGAATCAAGAATGGGAGAATCTGAAACACTTGTCTAAAGATTGAGTCTCTCATGCTGGAAAACAGAAGCCTGAAAACTCCTCAGTAGCCTGTAATGCTGTTTCAGACATTTTGGAATACAAAGAGCAATTTAGCTTCATGATCTGTGATGTGACATGCCATCTGTTTTCCCTCCCTGCACCTCATTTCATTGCATTCCTGGTGTATGATGAATCCTGTTCTCAGTTTACAGGTATGTGGACTATTTTGGGTCATGTCTAGGAATTTAACATTCTAGAAAAAGCAGAAATGTCTTTTTTTTTTTTCGAATTTAACATTCTAGTAAAAAGAGAATTTTTTGGGGGGTTTTCTTGGTGTTTTTTGTTTGTTTTTTGTTTTTTTTTTGTTTTTTTTTTTTTTTTTGGTTTTTCGAGGCAGGGTTTCTCTGTAGCTTTGGAGGCTGTCCTGGAACTGGCTCTTGTAGACCAGGCTGGTCTTGAACCCACAGAGATCCACCTGCCTCTGCCTCCTGAGTGCTGGAACTAAAGGCATGTGCCACCAACGCCTGGCAAGCAGAAGCGTTTTAAAGAGCCTCTTCATCAGACGACTTTGGAGACTCAGAATCCTCCCTAGGGAACAGTTACTACTCAAGGTAACTTTATTCACATGCATACATGCATTTGTCTAGGTATTGCATTTGTTGAATTTGACCTTTCTTTGCATGAAGAAAATTAAAAGTTAAGGACTTCAAGCAAAGAATGTACTTAAATAATGATCTACATTTTATTTGTGAGCACATGTAAAAAAATCAACATTCTATTACCTATTGAGGATGGTATTTAAGTTTAGGTAGTCTGATATTCCATGACTCTTTAAAATTATGGGTTGTAAGTGTTCACGGACTGAACTTTTCAACTGTAAACCATTTTTATTAAATAAGATAAAGCAGTACAATCTTTGGAGAATTTCTGCACATATTTTGCATAATGATTCATGATACTTCTGAGGCTTCTCTGGTAAGTTAATGGGCACTGAAAACAATGCCCAAGCAAACAGGTGATCTGAACACTAAAAGGCAGAATTTAACTGGAATGAATTAAATATTCCTCAAAGTGAATAAGTTGTTTTATATTGGGCTAGCCATTTGATAAGCCATTAAATGTCTCTAGTGACATTCTTGAAAATTCAGCAAAAACGTCACAATGATTCAATGACACTTGTTTATGGGGGAACTTGCTACATGACTGGCAATCTCTGCCTAGGTTGGATAAAAACAGGTACAGTGTAACAGGAACAGTGTAAAAATGACTGTATACAGCAAAGCATTTGAACCTTAATTTTAATGATTGAGTTGCTAGAGAAAAGCAAAAAATATGGAAGCATGGGATAAAAGATACTTGTGTTAGTGTGACTAAGAGAAAAATAAGAGGCTGCGAGACAAAAGAACCTTTTCACCATCAACAGGAGCAATCCTTGATAAGGAATTAAGATATTTAGCTCTTCCTGAAAATGTTGCATCATCATTGTTCTAAGTCAAGGCAATTGGCATTTTTCTAAGTCAAGGATGGGTGAGACAGAGTAATGGGGTAAAAAGAAATAAAAATAAGTGTATACATGTGGGAAACTGTCAGTTTTTCTAAGATGCAAAAGTAAAACAGGAATTAGAAGAATGGTATGCAAATGACATAAAGACAAACATGAAGGAAGACAGAGAAATAATGAAGTTTTATAAGTAAAACTTGTTTGCAGGGCAAACATAAAGTCAATATGAGAACTTATTAGAAGAACAGTTTTATTATTTTCTTTCATTTTTGTTTTTTATCTAAATGATCACATCTCCATATATACTCTACCACCTCCTTGGAATCATAAGCAATTTGCATTTATATCAAGAATTTGGGTACTCTGTTTTACTCAATATAGCAAAGATTACAACAAAAAATAAAATGGCCCAGTCTCCAGAGTAGGGATAATACCCATGTCAAGGGTTTGTAATGAGGCAGTATAAATGTTGGCCTCTAAAACAGCTGGTACATAATTCATATTGTGCAGACACTTGTGAAAATGACACAAATGGTATCATGAGAGATGATGATCTTTTACCAATATAGTCAAGAAAGAAGAGAAAGAAGGCATTTAGCATTTGTTTTGTAAAGGGTTAAATAACGCTCAGTGGAGTTGGATGGTATCATTCAGAATTCCCAGCAAAGCTGCCTCTCTGACTCTACTCCCTGGAAACTCTGCAGAAACTTGTAGCAAATACAACTTTCTTCCTTCTTGGGTGCCTTCTCAGTACCTCCTTACAACTCATTCCAGTTTTTTTATGTCAGCTGCCAGTACATGGAGACACTCACTGCCTGGAAACACAGTGGCCAGACCAGCCCAGGAATGCAATCTTCATTCTCCTTTCTGTTCTCCACTGCAAATTTTCATTCCTTCCTATCAGCTTCTACTATATAGAAACATATTCTACCTAGGATCCCCAGTGGCCACATCTTGCAGGGACTCAGAAGCATGCCCTACTAGGCAACCCACAGCCACCATACTTTCCTAAGGCCAGAGAGATCAACAGAAACAAAGGAATAGAACATCCACCCATCAAAGACAGGACCAGGTTTGGACACCTAGAATCACAGTCATTCCAAACCCACAAATCTAGATGTCAATACAAAAACACAATCATTAACGCCCAAGGTGGTATGTATGCACCAGAACACCCCAACTCTACCAGAGTAGGCCTTGAGAAACACTCATATATTGCTGTTGGGAGTGTAAACCAGTGCAGCCACTATGGAAATCAGTGAGGCTATTGCTCAGGAAGATGAGAATTGATCTACCTTAAGATCCAGCTTTACCACTCTTAGGAATAAACCCAAATGACTCTTCCCATTCCTTGGCAAGCTAGGAATGCATCTACCTCAAGATCCAGCTATACTGCTCTTGAACATATACCCTCAGGACTCTACATCCTACTACAGAGACACATATTCAACTATGTTCATTGCTGCTCAGTTAATAATGGCCAGAGATTGGTCTAGATGACCATCAATTGCATGAATATATAAGGACAATGTGGTACATTTATCCATTTTTAAAACAAAATCACTAAACATGCAGATAAATTGATGGAGCTAAGTGAGGTAACTCAGACTCAATAATTGAATATAGTTTATATTTGCTTATATGGGACTGTCAGATTTAAGTTTTCTATAAGTATGCCACAGCACATATAACCACATGTATGTGTACAGCAATAAACTAGTGGGGAGGGAATTGTTCCCTCCAAAGGGGAAATAGATATATAATTATCAGTTGGGTGGTCTGGAATGGGAAAATTAAATGGAGATGGGGATGAAAGAGAGGGTAAGGTAGGGAATATGGGTGGGGAGGGAGAGCTAAAACTTAGAGCCATTTCAGGAGTCAGATAGAAATCTACTATAATAGAAGCATCTTAAATATGCATAAATAAAAAACAGAATTGGAATTGCTATGGAGTTAGGCAGGATCTGGTATGAACTGGGAGAAGGTAAAGAGTGATAAGAATATTTTGTATTAAAAATGTCTGTAATCACACATATGATATGTATGTATATGTAAAGTCACTTGATTTTTGCATTTTGACCCATTGTGAGTCTATTCAATCAAATAATTTTTCTGATTAAACAACGTGAAACTAAAGGTTACAAAATTGACTTATAGTCTAGCTAATAACATGTAAATAACAAAGGGCAAAAAGTTGTATATTTATTCAGTTGAGTCTTCCTCCAAATGCCTCCATCAGCCTTCATTTTCTCAGTTCTCACTGCATACCTTTGCCTATGAGTCAACCCATGTTTCCTTGAATTATCACCACATTTCCCTGACCACCATTTATGGAGCTCTCCTTTTACTTCATCTTAAACTGCTCATTATACAAATTTATTATATAATTTCTTATCTAAATCCATTGCTTCATTTAATGAAGCCTCAATGTATAGAGCAGCTTCCTCCAACATTTAGTTTTCATCACTTCTCTGTCTTTTTTGATCTCCCCTTTATTCTATCCAAGAGAGTTTTCTTACTTTGTTTGAATTTTGCACTTTGGGAATTAATGCTTCATCAAGCACTCTTGACCCTCAAAGATCAAATTACATTGTACACTGTAAATGTTTCAATATACACACTGATTTTTGTCAAATGGAAGTTCTACTAAACAATGTTCAATTTTTCGAGCTATGATGTACTCAAATATCCTCATCCATTTTTCTGTTTACCAAAAGGTACACTCACTGGATTTCCCATTTGTAGTTCGCACATTCAAGAAGATGTGTAATTATAGCACATTCTTAATGCTGCTGATGTGAGAAACATTGGAAAATCCAGGTAAAACACACAGAACACTTCATGATTCTGGGTAACATGATGCTGCCATTGCTATTCTAGCTAATAAGATGACGTCCATGCAGTCATGCAGGAACTTTACTAGAATGATTTTTCTCAGGGTTTGCACCTATGTTTTCTGGTCAATTCCATCTTATTCTTCTAAGTTTACAGTGGGAAACCATTTTTCCCATGTCTATGTCTGCAACCCTAACTCAGCTGCCTTCAACAGTCAAGCAGGAAATTTAAATTTGTGAAGCAGTTCCATATGATGCAATGACAGCTCTAATAGAATTCGCCCATACAATCATACACTCACACACCACTGCTGATCCACAGGCAGGCTAACATCTGACTCTTCTTTTTCAGTTTTACTCAGAAACCTAGACTTCCCCTTTATTTTTAACACTCATTAAATTTTCAAATATTTGTTGACTGCCTAGTTCTCTTTGAACATACTCTAAATTCATATAATAATGCTACACTATTTTACTTTGTGTCTCTATTTCCCAAAATAAAGCTTTGCATCTGGTATTTCTGGATCAAGCACAGCAGATACAGGCTGATGGATGCCCTCACATGACTCTAGCTTGTACTTATTTGGGAGCCACAATTGGCTGCTTTTGAATAAATCCCTGGCACCGTAAACTGGCAAAAGTTAGGTGTGAGGACCAAGGACCAAGTTGGATGGAGAGGACATCTGTTAGTACGGTGTGGAAATTGATGGTGTTTGACTGGGTACCAGTACTGTCACCAATGTGGTGGTCCCCATTTTACTTAATCTTGGATGAAGATTCTAGAATTCAAACTGTTTTGTAAAACCACTTTGTGTATCTGAGTGCAAATTGACATGAGTGGGTTAAGCAAAGTTGATGCCAGAACCTTGACAATGTGAGAAGGAGGAATTCTCAGCTCTACTGTGATAGTATGACTTTCGTTTCAGCAATTGGCAGCCTAGAGCAGGCACCACAACAAGAATGCCAGTGTGAGGAGACAAGGCAGAGCCCCTAAGGGGCCATCACAGTGTGCAGCAGAGAATGTCAAGCTGGTTCAGCAGAAACTTTCCAGACTACTTGTCTTCTGGGCTTGAAATTTCTTATGAGACTTCTAGAATAGGCCCAGAGATAAGTTGCAGTGTTTGAGGATTTAGGTTGGGTTGAGGTTTTAGAAACTATGTATAAGGGCAGGGCAAAATAAATAAAGTTTTGAAACATCAATATCTCGGGTTTATTTTCAGGTTAGAGGAGCATTATAATTATTATTTGAAATTATACATAATACTTTATCTTTTATGAAAATTTAGTAGTATGTGGTTATTATTTTCAAAATGAATTTTATGAGACTGGAAACTAATAGTATGTATTGTTTGGATAATTTAGTATGCAACCAAATTTTCTCTATATGGAATTAGATAAACATATTCATATACATATACAAATAAGTTACATAGCTATATATAGATATATACCACACATTGTGTTTATATAGGCAAGTAAAATTATTAGCCATAAAGTGTTGCCAGATTCATTTTATAAAAAAGGAATTTGACGCTTTTGATATGCCTTGACTTCTGCATAAAAGTAGATATTGGGTTATGGATTACAACAACCAGTCCATATAAAACTATGTTTCCGTTCTCAAAGGTAAACTTTTTCCAGGTAATAGAGAGGGAATAGAAACTCCTCAGCCTGGGAGACGGAAGAATAGTGTTTGTGTTTTGTTTTGTTTGATGAGTTGAGAAGCTGGAGTCACTGTGGAGCTGCTTGAGAACTAAAGACATTATATGAAATAACAGCTGAAATAACAGCATCTGCAATAACCTCTGTTTTCCCCTCTCTAAAGAAATTATTCAAGTGCATTTTATAATTATACTGGTGTTTACTGACTCAAGCATTATTGCTACCAGACAGACATTACCACCGTAATTTTGGTAGCAGTAAATAGTGGAAAGGGGAGATTTCACAAACACCAGGAACCTCAAGAGTAGAGCAGGAAATGTCCACAGAGGTGCCAGCCCAGCTCAGCAAACATTTTCTCTGTTTACACGGAATTAAAGTGCTTATTTACCTCAGTGGAATTAAGCCCATAATCCCAGTAACAGTAATTTTGTGTACTGTTAACATTTTCCAATTTTGGAAACTGTTTTTTTTTTTTTTTTTTGGTTTTACGAGACAGGGTTTCTCTGTATTGTTTTGGAGGCTGTCAGTCCAGCCTGGCCTTGAACTCACAGAGAACAGCCTGCCTCTGCCTCCCGAGTGCTGGGAATAAAGGCATGCACCACCACCACCCAGCGGAAACTGGGTTTTAACATATATTTTAAAACTTCCAGATGCATGTACATATCCTCATACACGCCAATTGAAAACCTTTACAAGGCAAGAAAAAAGTGGCAATTTGAGTTATTATCAAAAAAGTTGTTCTGGCTCTGCTATTTAAACACTATGCAAGTAGAATAAATGTATTGACAGATGTATAACTAGTCTGGAAGTAGTTCTAATTCTGCCTTTTCCTTGTGTGTATAAGCATTTATCTACAGTGATTTTTACTATATAAACATTATGAGCGAACATCAAACAAATAAGCACTAATAAATCTGAATAAAATAATTTTAGTCTAAAATACTACAGTGATTATAATTTCTGCGAATAAGTGCCATGTGGCCAACTGTTAGAGAATCACTCTGATGTTCCATAGCATCTCAGCCATTGTTTCTGCTTGAGTGCTGTTGGCTGTCCATTTGGGGGATGCATTGGATGTAGTGCGGTGATGGTGAACACTCTCTGGTTCTAGATCTTCAAATCCTGCTAGTTTCAAGTTGATATTTCTGGCTGACTCTGCAAATTGGTAGGTAGGGTTAGGACTGATGAAGAGTGCCAAGAAGGCTTGCCCTCTTCTAGGCTACATGTGTACTATACCACGGACCAACGGCACCAAATATAGACATTACTAAGGTGTTAAGAAAAACTGAAGCAGAAAAGAATGCACTATTACAAACCATGCAAGAACAGTTCAATTTTCTCCTTTACAAACGTAATCTGGAAGATATAATTCATACATCAAGCATTTCAGAGTGTGCATGTGTTGGTGGACAGGGGAAGATTCCTAGGACTCACTATCCACCTAATTCATCTTCCCAGGCAGTGAGAGTCTCTGTTTCAAAACTAACAAGGTGTCTTGTCTGAGCAACCCCGGCCTTTAAATGCACCTGCACACACATGTGACATCACACACACAATTAGCCTGTTATGTTAATATAATTTTGATATCATGTTAATTATGTTGAGCCCTCAATAAACAATGATGCTTTGGGCAATTACACATATGCTCAATGCTCTCATCAACTTTATTCTGTGGGTGATTCCTGTTTCACAAAAAAAGGAAACCCATCAGTTCTATGACTTGTATACCTTGAAATGGCAAGTAAGGACATATTAATTGGGCTCAAAGATTATCATGCAAAAATACATGATCAAAATTTATTTAAATTTAAAAATTGTCTTAAATTAAAAAAAATAGAGAAATGGAAATCAAGCAAACAACACGAAAAATGAAAATAAAACAGCACTGACAACAGAAAACCACCACCACCATGATGTTGCACTTGGTCTCTTGTCTATGACACCACAGAATAGAGTATAAGTTTTCATAGTTGTTGGAATTAGGGGAATTCCAAGTCTGATTTATCTCAGGCAGATTAACTAATGCAACAGCTATCCCTGGAATTCTTGTACATGGACTCAAGCATTACACTGGACATCTTGCTATTAGCAATTAGAATAACATCTTGCAGTTTTGCTTTTAGATGTGAATTTTTAAAATTTAAGTAGTTTTTATAAAATTTGCTTTTCTTACATTCAAACACTGTGAGTCTGGGACAAACTCCTTTTCTCTTTTTGCATGGAGTGATCACTGCATGGTCTTAGAAAAATGTCTACCAACAGTAACTTACAAACAAATGAGATGGCTAGTTCTCTGTAAAATGTATAACCCCACATCTTAGCCACAGCAGCCTTGCCCCACCCAGCCTGTCATAATCTCTATTTCTTCCACATAACAGAATCGCTCATGCATTGCAGTTATAAATTTGAGATTTCTACTGATTCTATGTTGAAGTATAAGATTGATTTTTGATTTTTGGATCTATTGTCAAGTGGTTTGTAGGAACACTATCCATGCTTGATATTAGAGAGATCTCATTTTTATACTTTAAACTGTTTTGGCAACTTTCTCTGTCTTCACTAAAATATACATCACATCTTTTCACACAAACCTGTAGGTATTTTGAGACTATGGATACATGGCATCACTTTTCCCCTTACAGCTCTTGTTCATTCAGCAATGTGTGAGCCCTGTGAGTTATAGTTCACATTCCCTTTATTCTTGAAGCTATCTTCTAGTTTGAAATGAATTTTTCTCTCATGTACCAACATCTTAGAAACACTAAAAAACACACATTTTTCTGCATTTTCCAAAGTAATCCACACATTAATATTTTTGTGCATAGTTTTTACTTTTCTGGATTTCTGATGAACTTAGACATTGAAAATCCCCCATAGAAACAAGAAAAAATCAGATACAAATGATTGTGAATAAGGGATGGAATCATCAGAACCCAGTTAAAAAAAGGTATTGGCAGTAATGCAAACTCTAGTTTCTAATGAGTTTAATAGGTCTTCATGAAAGGAAACAATGTGCTTTTCTGAAGTGCACTAGCTACCAATCTTCAATAAATACTAAACTGGAAGCGGAGACTTATGCATAAGAAGACCTCTCTTGAGTTGTTGAGCAGAGATATCCAAAACATATAGCCTACTGCTATTCCCATAGTTACCCCCTAGACATGGAAGGTAAGTCTCTACTTCTGAAGATACCATGCACTTCAAAAACATGGCCCAGAGAAGCATGAGCTGGAAATGACCTGAATATTCCCTCTCTAATGACTAGCTTTCATGGGACCAGACTGATAGCTGAGAGGCCAGCATGGAACTAATCTAGACCCCCTGAATGTGGGTGTCACTGAGGAGGCCTCAGCATCCTTTGGGGTCTCAGGCAATATATCAGCATTTAGCCCTGTCATCCAGATGGACTTTGGGAGCCTATTCCACTGGAGGAATGCTGTCTCCACCTGGACACATGGGGGAGGGCCTAGGCCCTTTCCCAGATCATATGACAGACTTTTGAGATCCCCCATTTAGGACCTCACCCTCCTTGGAGAGTGGAGTGGGGATTGGAGGAGGGGTTGGGAGAGAGCTGAAGGGGGATGGGAGAGGAAGGGTGGGAGAGGGAGCTGGGATTGACATGTGACACAAACTTGTTCTTAATTTAAATTACATTAAAAATTAAAAATAAATAAATAAAAGTAAAGAAGTGACTGGCAAAAACACAATGTCTTGTGGCTGGAAGGATGGTCCTGTGGCTGTGAGCAAGTGTTCTTGCAGGCGAGGAGGACTGGCTCAGCCCCAAACTCACTCCTCACAATTGTCTGTAACTCAAGTTGCAAGACAGTGATCCGATGTCTGCTTCTGACTTCCTTTGGCACCAGGCACACACAGATACATATGCAGGCCAAACACCCAAACACACACAGTTTTTTTTCAAGTTGAAAACAGTTTCCACAAAGACACGTTCATTTTAAGACAGAGTTAGGTGTTTAGCAATTGTTCTAAGTGAATGAGCAAATTTTCTGAGCCTGTGTAATGTCAGTTCCAATTTTTCATACAGACCCACAGGGCTATGCAAAGTGCTGTCTCAACTCCTTTCTTATGGGATTCTTTATTGCATGTACCTCACTGTATTTCTGGAGTATCTCAGGTGCTTATTAATACATATTTTAAAAACTTCAGGACAGTAGCCTTATTTATTACTAATAAGTTAGTGCTGAATTTGTTTCTTTAAAATTGTGTACATCTGTAAGAGTTATGTCATGCAAGTAAAATATGATAGAAAAATTTATGAACTATAAGAGGTCTTTTTATATGAGCATATGAACAGTGTACAAAATATGCAATAAGTTAATAGGGTTTACCCAAAGTTCATAGAATAATGGAGTTTTAGTTGCCTTTTTATGCACGTTTACTTACTTTATTTAATGTGTGAGTTTTTTTCCTGCATGTATATGCACCATATATCTGCCTGGAATCCACAGAGGTCACAAGAAGCTCTTGAACTCACTGTAACTGAAGTTATATATGCTTAGAAACCACCATGTGCTATTAGGAACCATACTCAGGTCCTCTTCAAGACTAATAAGTGCTTTATCTCTCCATCCCCTTGTTTATTCCTTTTATCTTTCAATATTTCCAATCTGTATAAAATGTTTGCCTTGTTTGTACATTAAAGAACAAATATATAGACATATGTTGAACAACTGGTCAAAAGAAAATCAAGAATAAGATGTATCTGGAGTGAACAGACCATTTCATTAATTTTATAGGCATTTATTTAGAAAACTGTATAGTAATGCAATAGACAGAATACACATCAACTGGGTGAAGGAATAAACTAATGCCTAACATATATCTTAATCAACATCATTGATACCCTTTCTTATTAACAATAATTTGTGCCTTAAAGGTAAAACATATATTGACATATAAAAATTAGCTATCTATGATGCAGATGCAATTAATAGGTTCATATACAATTTTGACATTTGTACCTTGACATCAGAGTTTACTGAGTTTGAAAATTCATTGATTTAAACATTAGATATATTTTCTATTTTGTGCTTTCCTTCATTGTATGCCAGATAGAGTAGTGATGTGACTATGTTGTCATCTGATTATGTGGTCAGTTGTTTACTAACTTGAATTTACCCCAATATTTCCTCAGTTTTATACTTAGGTTTTTATTTGTCCTTATATATCAAAAAGCACAATGACTTTGCTCTCCTATGTTAGCCTAAGAATTTTCCTCTTCTTATCATAAAGAAAATTTGTTAAATCCTGAGCTGTGACTATAGTTCAATGTAGAAATGTTTGCCTAACACAAATCAGGATCTAGGTTCAATTTCCAGTGTCAGGGAAAAAAATTTTAAATTGCTTTTCACAAAACTAAAAGTCAATGTCTACTTAAAAGAGGATGGGGAAAAAGACATTTCCAGAGCCCAGGTGTTAATAATTACTATTCTAAAACTCATCAGAATATCTGGTTTCTTAAAAATTGATTAGGAAGATTGTACTCACAGTTAATAAAATTTCATCAGGTCCAACATCTGAATGTTTCCATAGTACATTCATTCTCAAAATAAACCCATATAAAGAACCTGTCAGGTGACTTACCCTAAAATCAAGGATATTAAATTTGCATGTGTCTATTTTTTACCACAACACAAACACAGTTTGAAAAGTAATTAGTAATGGCTATGATCAGATTGCTCCACAATGGTTCTGGGATCTTATTACAACATCTATGCTTCATACACACTAGTGTTAAAATATCCAAATGTGCCCGTTTACTTTGCTTATTATTTTAAACTTATTGTTATCCCAAAGGACACATATGATTAATAACATGAGGCTGCCATTAGATTTTCCGTAGAAGAGCTTAGAATCGGCAAATGATCTTCAAAGATGTAAAGAAAGGCCATCTCTTCCATCATGTTTTTTTTTCTTCCTCTAGGTACCCCATTTATGTCAACTGACTTTATGTAAGTTTAATTTAAAAGAACCCCAAATTTCAGAATCAGAAACATCTTTAGACAGTTTTTAAATCAAGCCCTTTATTCTATTCAAATGTCATCCTACTCTGTGTTATTACTGTAAGAGACACTGCGGCCAGATCTAACATCATTATGACAATGCAGCTTTTTCTTGGCAATTTGAACTGCAGAAGTTGCTCCTTGTAAATAGGCACTATAGTATCATTTCCTGTCATCTTCATATCACTAGTTTAAATTCTATCTTTTGGAGTCATGTGGAATAAGGTATATTACACTGGCTAAGATAACCTTGCCCAACTTTGTCTGGACCAACTGGTACACACAGATCATGGGGATTAGGATCCTCTATTACTTACTATATGCTTAGAAAATATTGGAAGGAGTCTCATCATAATTCCTAAAACTTGGCATGTAATAAAATTTCATTTTTGATGGGTTAGGGAGATAGCTCAGTAAAGTGTTTGTCATGCAAGAACAAAACCCTGAGTTTGATTTCTCGTTACTAATTGGTGAACATATGTCATAACTGCCTCCCTGACCCATTCTTTTCTTTCTTTTGGTGCTTACATAATGCCATTAGGAACCTCTTTGGAAAACATGAGTTTTGTACTTGCTGCTGTGGTAAGAAAGTTGGTTTCTCCCCTCTTAACAATCCCAATTATTCTTACAAAGTACTGCTAGCTTCACACACCATATAATGGATTAAACTATCAAGAGTTATTCATCTTAAAATTGAAATGTAGATATTTTGACCCAAATATCAATTTCTCTTTTTTTATCAAAGTCCCTGATGATTACTAATTCTACTGCCTGATTTTATGGTAAAATATTACTGATATTAGATAAACCGTAACACTTCTGACAAGATCAAAATTTGGGAAACTAAAGAAGACCTTTTTAATATGAAAGTGAAATAATTTTTATGATAACAGAAAACTATTGTTAATTGAGAAATAGGCGAAGCAAGCATTGTCCTTTCTTATGTACTTACAATATAAAGTGCAGCCTTGCACTCATGCACAGAGAGAAAAAGGACATAAGCATAAACACACAACGCTTGGAACCACGTTCACAAATGGAAACCAGCACATTGGTAAACAGTGTTTAAATTCAAACAGGCTTGGTAAATATATGACTTTAGGCAGCGTTAATTTTATCATTATGATATCCATGGGAAATAAACATAAAGGGCATGATTTTGATGTCCTGACTTTTGTCTTTCTCTTTCATTCTGGTACATGGAGAAATCCAGCTATCCAAAGTCTCTGTGTGAAAACCCTGACTGCTCATGATTTAAAAAAGCTCACTTCTTTCCTGTCAAGGCATAAAATAGCTCAAGACATCTTTCTCCTCCACACTTCTCGTTTGGTATTTTTACCCTCCTTTCCTGTTCCAAATGAGACAGTCCCTCTCTTAGTCTACCCTTTTTCAATCCCCTACCTTCAGTCCATCTATCTCCCAGAGTTTAAAAAACATAGCAAACAGATGACTCTCAAATCTACCTGAGCTGTCTTTAGTCGTCAGTTCTGTAAGTCACAATGTAACCTAGACCATTTTACCTGAAAAATCCAGTAGTCTGCCAAACTCCCTGACTCTTCTACAGAAATTCTCTATGTCTTTTTTTCAGAGCTCTGCTTTGCCCAATTTAAATTTAGACTTAAAATTTTTATATTCATATTTAATAAGAAGTACATATGTGTTAGATGTTGGGAATATGTCAGGCTAATCTGAAATCATCTCATTTGAGTTATTTGTATGAAATGAAGTTGAAAATGTTCTCAAATTCGTGGGTAAGTTCACCCAGAAATGTTGCTGTAAAAATGCAATGAATCAATGAGTTCACTAGACCCCAAATAAATGACAAATGGGTGTATTATTGTGGAACATCTTACACAGATAATAATAGAGAACCGCCGCACCTTCCTGCTCCAGAAGATGTGGTCCCCACCCTACTGATCTGATCTG
Source organism: Mesocricetus auratus (assembly GCF_017639785.1). Taxonomy (NCBI): domain Eukaryota; kingdom Metazoa; phylum Chordata; class Mammalia; order Rodentia; family Cricetidae; genus Mesocricetus; species Mesocricetus auratus. The sequence goes on from NW_024429199.1 coordinate 5,381,474, forward strand.
TGATTCAAGAGAGAGAGAGAGAGAGAGCAAGTGAGCAAGAGCCCACCCAGGCTTCTCTTGCTTCTCATTCAGTCCACACCCGAAGCCACGCCTAAAGGGGTGTAGTCACTAGCACAAATTCACTGGCAAGGAGATGCTACTACAATGCAATATACTGTGTGTAAAAACATAAGGCAGTAATTAATATATAAAAGGAGTGTCACAAAAATAGTAAGTAAATATATTCAATAGAAGATGGCTTAGATATAGAATTTCTAATATTCTTTTATTCTATGAAATTTTGTACATGTCTACAACATATTTTGTTCATTTCTACCTCTGATATCTCCTGTTTATTCCTCCTCCTCTTCCTTCTCCTTCTCTGGGAATCCCTACCACATATCTTTCAAACTTTATGCTCTCTCTCTCTCTCATTGTCTCTCTCTCTCAGTGGCAGTGGTAAATTTTTGCTAAATTACATAGATTCAGTTCTGAAAGGAATACACAATTGATAATCCTATTTCCACTGTCATTTATATATGTATATATACATATATACATATTATATGTTAATATATACATACATACATATTCCATCAATTTCAGTTAGTGCTGTCCATTGATACATGGGTGTGGGATCATCCATTAGAATATGGGAAACCTGATAACAGTCAGACTTCCAAGGAAAAATTATGCCTCTTCTGATGCCAATAGCCATCAATTGTCCACAGCTCCTCAGGTATGGGGGGAGTGTTGTGTGCACCCTTTACAGATATACTAGAGTTTTGTCTACATTGATATTCTGCAGGTTAAAATGTCCAGAAGACAGCATTTCATAGCTTACATCTTCATCTTTGGCGCCTACATTCTGCCCCCTCTTCCTTAACACTTGCTGAACCAAAGGGGGTTAGTAAGTTGATAAACATTTCCCAATTTGGGTGGAAAATTCTCAGTCATATATTCTCTGGATACTGCCTGGTTATGAGGCATTGCATTAACTGCTATCTACTGTAAAAAGATTTTTTTCTTACTAAGGCTCAGAAAAGCATAGATCTATGCACGTAAACAATCACTTAGAAGGCAGTTTGATAACATGTCACATTGTTGAAAATAACAATAATATGTTTCCCATTAATTTCTGTAACATCCCAGGACTTGGTCTTTTGACCAGGTTTACAGTAGCATACATGGATGCCCTGTTGCAAAACAAGGCTTAACATCCAATCAGAAAGTGACTGGCTACTCCCAAGTCAGTTGTTTCACTGTTGAATCAGATGGTACATCTACATGGAAGGTCTATATTGTAACAAGAAAGATCCACTGCCGGGTAAGTCCACTAGTATCCTTCATCCCTTAGCAGTATGTATATTAACTTCTGGAATCGTGAAAGCTATCCAACAGGGAGGAAGTTTCCAAGTCACCTTAAGATTGATTTTTTTTATGTCTTTCAATAAAAGAATCTTAAATTTTTAGCAATCATGTCTTACCATGTAGTTATGATGGGTCATCAAAAGTAATAGTAATGACTTGTCTTGTATTGGAGATCTCTGTGTCTATCTGACCAGTAACTTATAGGGCGGTATCTTATTTCTAGCACTGGAATTTTTGTTTAATAACGTATATCTTATGAGAGTAGTATTGTCAACACATTCAGGGTACTCTTGTTCAAACAGAAATTCAAATTTTTCTTTTCCCCTTGACCTGCATTGAATGCCACTTTTGAGCTTTTAGGTAAAACCTTTAAAGACCAAAAGGCTATTAAATGTGTATATATAGAGATTGGTGCACTTTATAGTTACCTACTTTGTGGACTAGAAATGTTAGTAAACAGAATGGAGACATGGAGCTTGGTGAACAAGCTATTGACTTTCAATATCCTTATTTACTCACACTGAGCTTTCATGTTCCTTGATCCGTGAAAGCAAGTGAGAAGCTATATAAATTATGCACCATCACTGTCCCGCCTCATGCTAGGGTTTCTAAAAAGCCTTGCAAATCTGTGATAAAAGTGGAAGTGCCAAGTAAGCTCTTACTGTGATTGGCAAGAGTTTGCACACTGATTGTCTCCTTTCTGTTCCTTCTAGACATAGAGGAAGACCACTTCCCAGTCAGAGAATCTGAGAGTGTTACTTTCAGGACATGTCACTTAAACCACATTATAGATTTGTAAAGGCTTGACAAAAATGACCTTCCTCGGGACAAAGATATCGGGGATATATTAATGGCTCATTTTATCTACTTTATGACAGAGAAATATTTCAAAGAATAGGTTGATCAAAGATAACATGGAAATAGAAAGAAAACCTTGCTTAAAATAAGAATATTTATTATCAGATAACGTGCTTTGAGTGACTGGTTTAGTCATTTCTTTGTCATTTGGAATTTGTTAGAGGCTTACTGAGAAGGAGAAGCAGGTAGATTTGTCTGCAGGGCAGCACCTAGAACAAGAGATAGAACCAGTCTTCCTCCTTACATTGCAATAATACTTCAAGACTGCTAAAATCTAATTTGAAAAAATAGTTCTAAAATATTAGTTTATTTTTATCTTCTTAGTGATATCTGGTATATATGTCCAGTAGAGACAGACCTCAAGTTACAGGATAGATAAAATATTGTATTTTAATCCCTCTTTTTTATGAAAAGTGATTTATTTATAGCACACACCCCACAATTATCCCTGCCAGTTTGAATTACTGAGGACTCAGCATGATTGTTTACAATGCAAGAGTAAGAGAGCAATTACAGAGATTAGCACGAAACTATTCTTTACTGAGTTTCCCACCAGCTTGGGAAAGCTACCTGAGAGGAGGGAGAGGAAGAATCTGAGAAATGATTAAGGAGGTCATGGTGACTAAGTACCACAAAGATATCTACTTAAGAAGGAAGTCTGGGCTCTGGAAAACTACTGGAAGTGTTCCCTCTTTACTCATAACATAGTCCAACATGGTCATTTAATAAATGAATCAAAGGATCAGTTAAGTGGCTCAAACTAGATCTTCAAAGTTATAATTAAACAACAAACCAACTTCATATGTATAGATTTATTTACTCATATGTATTTTTATATCAGGTTGTGTCATAGACGCTTCATATCTATTTGTTCAACCCATCTTCTCAAAGATTCAATTAATTCTGTATTATATGTATGAAGGGGTATTACATTGTAAACTTCCTGAAAGTCATTTGACACAATGGCTTAAATGAGATTTAAGTTAAGGTTCATTTCTAGTGCCTTCTAAAAAAGATTATAGTGAAGCTGGGAAGAATATATACTTTCCAAGGAAAATTAAACCTTCATAATTGAGAAAAAAAATTTAGTGAGTAAGTGTAGCTCATATAATACTTTGGAAAGCTGATTTTCAGTTTAGATAAAATTTGGTTAAATGAGAAAACACACCAGCATGGATGACTACCTAGTTATTTTCCTTGAAGGGGCAATTATAAAGGAAACCCTGACTTACCGCTAATACACTTTAATGTGAGGTTTGGTAGGTGGGCGCAGCGTGGGAAGCTGGAGTGTTCCACTGAGAATCTTCAATGCAGCTTGTCTCTACTCAAGAGCCTCAAACAGGGAACTGGAGCAAACTGGGCATTTCTATATCTCTACATCACCAAGTCTTTAATAAAAGAGGAGCCCAGTGACTTTGAGCATTAAAGCAACTCCTGTTCTGAAGCTATGCATGAGTAGTTAGAGAAAAACAAAACAAAACAGAAGAGTAGAAAGACTAGTAGTGTGCAGAAAGAGAGAGGTGATAAAGAGGGAGATGTGAGGAGAGGCAGGGAGATGGCAAGGCTGAGAACAAGCAGGGAAAGGGAAGGAGGCAGAAGGGGAGGAAGAGGACAAAGGGAGATAGAGACCTGAAAACCATTTTCTCACACTGATTTTAGCAGAAGCTACAGTACCTACATAAACAGAATAATACCCCAAACCCTAGAACAAACAAAAGCAAACACACACACACACACACACACACACACACACACACACTTCCTCAGTTTTTTTTCAGAGTGACTAAATAGAATACTTAGTGACACTGTCATAGTTGACTGGGTTATGTGCCCTTTTCCACAGAACTGACCCTTGGAAAAAGTGTACACACAGGGAAGGCAACCACACACAGGAAATTCTCTTCCTTCATTAACCTGAATGGCTAAGTAGATAAGAACCAAATATTGTGGCTCAAGCTATGAATGAATAAGTCAAATACAACCTAGGTACATAAAAGAAGCTTGTATAAGCAGAACTTAAGGTTTAGTTTTGGTAAGGATTACAATTATAAGAGATAAACATCTAAAACTTATCCTTTCAACCAAGGATAAAACCCATCTTCAAACTTTTCCTCAAAATATTGTTGGCAACTCTTTTTTTTTTATGTTCAGGGAAAAGAGACATTATGTCATCATTCATCAAAATGGACTATTTTGTAATCATGGTTTTCCAAAGCATGTTATAGATTTTGAAAACTATCTTTCTCATGAATTACTTAAGTTGACTGGGATAGTAAATCACAAACTGCTGTTTACTTACCTCTATAATATTCCAGGTAAGGGTCCAAACTGAACTCTTAGTTATGTAAGGTGTGCTAAAACTTATGTAGGACTACTGAAAAGACCAACATATTTTGTTACCAGCAGATGTATCCTGCAACGCAGGCTCCAATAAGATATACTAATGAAAACTAGTCTAAAATTTACCTACTTCCCTGATTTTGTTGATGGTAGTCAGGGGATGGGTACTAACTATTGATTTATGCTCATCTCTGAGAAGAATGAAACTTTCTCAGTTTTCATACAGTGTTGATCAAATTTAGGGCAGTTTCAGAAATGTTACTTAAACATTTTCTACAATAGTCATTAAAAATGTCAGGCATGGTACTGTTTGCCTGTGAATCCTGGCACTGGAGAGCCTGTGGCAAAAGGACTGCAGGATATTCCAAATCTCTTACTTCAAAAACCCAAGGCATCAGCAATAACGATAAGAAAAAGCAGAAGGAGAAAGAGTAGAAAGAAGAGAAGTTGGAGGAAGACAGGGAGGAGGAGGAAGAGGAGGAAGAGGAAGAAAAAGCATAGCATCATAGGTGTTTGATTACAGAACTAAGAGTTAAGAGAATTGCTATGAAATTGGACTTCCCAATAAGCCTAATGACACAAACTGAGAAACTAGGAATAGTCTTCAGAAAGGAGCTGCGGAGCAAAAGAACTCAGGGGGCTATCACTATAAGGTATTGCTTACCCCCCCAATACTCAGACTCAACCTGACACTGACCTTGAAGAACATACAATATGGATGCATTTCATGTTTCTGAAATATATGGGGTTCATCTTTAGAATATATTTTGTGGCATCAAGAATGATATTGTTTATCGCCTCCTTGTGTCTCTACCCACCGTCTCGTTTTCTCTATAACCTCTGTGTTTTCTGGATTCTGAATAAGAAACCAACATGGCTGAACATTAGCTATATGCCATGACTAAAATAATCTAACCAGATTATATCCTATTCTTATTTAAATTTACCATGCCAAATACTAGTCAGAGGGAATGTTTCTAGTAGGAACTAATTATTTTCTGCAGGGAAATGTTTTAATTGGGAAATCGCAGACCCCTATAGGAAGTATCAGTGTGTTCTTTTTCTCCAGTAAAGCAAGTGCCAAAAGTGCTAATAGATGTAAATACCAATTGAAATCATGCATGTTCTAGAGGGGAGAATAGGAATTTTCAACCCTCAAACCAAGTGTACACAAATTCTGTAGAGTTCTCTTGGCTCTAGATTTATCTTTGCATTCTACTTTTTCTCTCTTAGTTCACCATGATAAAAGCACACACATCTTGAAACTACTACCCTTTAGTGAAGGATAGAGTTCCTCAATATCCACTAGCATTCCTTGGAAGCTTTTGTTACTTACCCTGCCTTTAACCAACTTCAAGAATGAGAGGAGCATCCTCCATGTAAAACTTCTAATCCTCCCCAATTCTGTATATTCATAAGGAATGACAATGCCCACAGAAAATGTATTCTTGAGAGTGCCTTAATTCTATCATTTGAGTTCTGTAGTCTTAGTTAGATTCTCCGGTATGTGACAGAATTCCAGAAGCAAACAATTTTGGGGGAGGAACAATGTGTTTTGCCCTCCAGTATCAGAGGTGGGCCTGAAGTGATGCTGAAATATCATGAAAGGAGGAAAATGCAGAGAAGAGTAGGTCACCTTGGGTAACCAGACAGCAGAGAAAATGAAAGGCATGAACCAAAGGCAACATTCACTCTTCATACCCTTTCTTCTAGTGACACAATTCCACCACCTTAGTTCTACCACCACCTTAGCTCTCCCACCTCCTGATAAAGCCCTACTAACATGAACCCATGAAGGGATTAATTAATTTATTATGTTTTAGCCCTTGTGATCCATTGGCTTCTCAGCAGCTGTGGAGCAAGCCTTCAATACGGTACTTTAGGGATATCTGTTCTTATCGAAACAGTGTTCAAAGAGAAAGCCGAGGGTTGGAAAGGGGAAAGAGTCTAGCCTAGAATATTAAAAATAGGTACATCTAAATTTTCTACTACTCTGTATTTTATTATCTTAGCTTAAAGTGTTTTGTTTTATTCATTGAGTGTCTATTCTACGGTGTTGCTGAGAAAGGAAATTATCTATATGCAGAGGGTTTCATATAGCTCCAGCTATCCTCCAACTTATAGCTAAGAATGGCATGTACTTCTGCTAGTCATTATCTAGCATCTTCTAGTATCATCTAGCATCTTCATGTCACTGTCTCTGATAGGCTGATGTTCTAGGCATGCACTACCGTATCTGGTTTTATGAGGTTCTTGTATCAAATTCAGAGCTTTCTGCGTGCTGTGGAATATTCTACCAACTACATTCTCAGTCCCAAATGCTGGATTCTAACCTTCGTTTTTTTCCTCTTCAGGCTTAATGCATGATAGACACACACGTGCTCTCTTACTGATCTATATCTCAGCCCTTCTCCTTTTTCTTTTCTCTTCTTTTCTTCTAGTTTCTTCACTTGTTCCTCTTTCCTTCCTCCTGTCATCATCCTCCCTTGCAAAACTTACTTAAAAGTTGATATCCGTGTTATTTTTTCCATTCTGGTGAAGATATGCAGCACTTTTATTTTTATAATGACTCATGTGTGCTTAGGTGTGCTTGTCTGCTTTAAACTCATTTCTCATAAATTACCAGTATGGCATATGAAGAAAGTATTTTTCAATATATTATTTAGCCCTTTATTAATTCATGAATCCTTTCATAGCAAAGCAAGAAAACCAAATATAGCTAACACCAGCTATTTACTGAATGCTGATAGGATCCTTGTTTTTGGTGCTTATTTACATTGTTTCTGGTTAGGTTGAAGTGGAGCAAATAATGTAGTCAAGTGATGAAGAAATCAAGTAACTAAATAATCTAATTTATAATAATAATGAATTCTATGAATTAATAAAATGTAAACCTATGAGGGCTGATATTAAAAGAGTACTTTTAGAAGAAGTGGTCTTTTAAATTCATGTCAGAAAGGTAGACATTGCTCCATTGGCATTATAACTAGAGTAACTCATTAAAACAAACGAAATAATGTATATAATATACTAATTTATGAAGAAACCTAATTTTTTACTGGGATAGAAAGGAGAAAGGCAGCAGGAAGATAAGGTAATGGTTAATATTATCAAACTCAAAGAGTCTAAGACCAGTTAGTATACAAACCTCTAGAGAATAACATAATTAGGTTGAGTAAGAAGGAAAGATCCACCTTAACTATGTGTGACATTATGCTATTGGTTGACGTCATGAACTGAATACAAAAGAATATAGTCTAAGCATGAACAATCTATTTGCATCAGAAGATGGTGTACGGCTAATTGTCTCAAACTCCTGCAACCATGACTTCAATATGATAACACATTTGTACCCTCAAGCTATAACCCCAAAATGTACTTACCACCTTAAATTCTTTCAACACATTTCAGCCAGGAGACAAGAAGAAAATATATTAATACAGAGTTTTAAATAGAAGTTTGACAGTCCAATTTGCCTAATTTGAAGATCACTCAGGCTGGGCGGTGGTGGTGCATGCTTTTAACCCCAGCATTCATGAGGCAGAGACAAGCAGATCTCTGTGAGTTTTAAGTCAGTTTTGTCTACAGAGTGAGTATCAGGAAAGCTAGTGCTGTTATCACAGAGAAACCCTGTCTCAAAAACCAAAACCAAACAAACAACAAAGAAAACAATAAATATATCTCATGTTGCTTTGTAAAGCATGGATATCAGTTGTACCACATCATAAATTTTTAAAAGGGCTTGCTGGCGTCTTGAGTGACTGCATTCATGTACTAGGTCAACTGGAGAACACAAAACAGAAAGAGTATTAAGACATACTTGGTGGCGCACACCTTTAATCCCAGCACTCGGGAGGCAGAGGCAGGTGGATCTCTGTGAGTTCGAGGCCAGCCTGGTCTACAGAGCGAGTTCCAGGACAGCCTCTTAAGCAATACAGAGAAACCCTGTCTCGAAAAACCAAAAAAAAAAAAAAGACATACTAAGTTAAGCATTATATGATAGACAATGGAGATTCAGGTATCAAGGCTGTTAACAAATCTTATCATAGTAGTTTCTGTGCTGCTGTTCTTTCTGTTGATATGTCAGACAGCAAACTAGAAAATGTGACTGCTTTTTTTCTCTACAGAATCTATATTTTACTCTTCTTCCAGTGTTACTCCCCTTAAAACAAAACTGTCAGATGCTTGTGATTCCCAGTGTATTCATTGAAAAGCAGAGAAAGGACTTTGGACCCTTCCACCAATGTTTGAATACTTTCATGCTGTTTTTCCTATGAAAAATGTAACCATTAGAGACTTCCCCTCTATTTCCCAGAGAAAGATCTGGCATAACATTTGAATTCTTTGGAATAGAAATACTTTCTAGAATGCCAAGTATAGATTGATTGCCAACTGTCTGCTGCATGCAATAATGAACAAAAACCACAATTTCTAACAAGTAAAAACTTAGATTATGGTTGAAAATATGTCTCAACACAAGATTCCAGGTGACCCTAAAAAAACAGCCACTGCTTACTCACGAGCTGTTTTTAATCACAGAGAAGAACTACATACATATACATTGACAAAGACATCTTTCCTGTTATTGTAAGCATATGTCATAATATTCATAGACCCTGTGTGTGTGTGTGTGTGTGTGTGTGTGTGATTGTGGTGCATGCGTGTGTGTGTGTGTGTGTGTGTGTGTTTGTATGGGTATATGTGTTTGAATCATATGCATTTTCTGTGGACTACTTTGTACATTTGATTACAGAAATCATTTATGTAGAGCTTTGGAATAGATTCCCATAAATACACAATGGCTACTTATCTTGAAACAACCTTGATTACTGGAAGTTGGTGTTGCCTTCTCAGTGACATCTAATCTGCATAAACATTTAAAATTTGCAAAATCTGCTCTTATCATGCTTTGATTTCTTACATTTCTATACTACTTTTATAATTTTAGTAGACTACATGCATTACTTATTTCATTGAATATACATTGCATTTTCCTCCATGAAGAGCAAGAACAGAAACCTCCTTGCAATTGATGATTTACTTCAAGTATCAGGCACATCGTTGGTACCCAATGTTTTTGCATAATGCTTTTTTCTGATATATTTCCACCCAGAAGAAGAAGAATGAATAGCTCTTTAGGTAATGATTATAACACCATTCTATGAGAAAGCAATACTTTTAGGATATCCTATCATCTGGAAGACCTGGTTCAACTCCTGGGCTTCAATATTCAAACTGTCTTCCAGCTTCTACATTTCTCTTATAGTAATCTAATATCTCATCATGGAAAAATTGAATGTTATTTTATGTATTATTACTCTAAAAACCAAATAAATATTTCATGTGTACTGTTTGGTTTGTGGACTAATAAGGCATAATGGATTACCTCAAATGCAGCACACCATTTAAAACTACCCACATTTTGTTCTATGTAGGCATTGTATTGAAAAGGACAGCCTGGGCTCAGCTGGATTCTGTTGGGCTGGCTCTAGGTTGTGGGTTGGAATTGCGTCTGCTGCGTGTGTGTGTGTGTGTGTGTGTGTGTGTGTGTGTGTGTGTGTGTGTGTGTGTTTAGGGCTGACCACTTGGAATTGGATAATCTATCATAGGGCTTAGATCTTGCTTTTTCAGTAACCACTGATTTTCATTAGCTCTTGGTCTCAGGGCATGACCTTGTGAAATTTTCCCTATCCACAGTGATATGTCAACTATTGTAATTACACAAGTCTGGTTTAAGCAGTCATGTTGCTACGATTACATAGGTGCAACTTCCCTATCTTGTCTAGAAGACACTGTCCCACAGCAGTTATCCTGGTCCTCTGGCTATTAAAGTCTTTTCAACTCCTCATTCAGAATGCTTCCTGAACCTTAGTGTGGGGGTGAGTTGTAGGCTGGATAACTCATGATCAGTTGTTTTCTGCATTTGAACAGCAATGGATTTCTACACGATTTTTATTTCAGCAACATCTTCAATAACATTCTGACATACATTTCTCTCTTCCTTTTTCTGTGTTCATCTATGTGATGACTAGATGACCCTGAGTACTCACTTCCATTCTACCTTATTAAAGCATCAGACAATGTTTTTAACTAAAAGAATCAACTCTGCTCCCTGTACTTTAAGATTTATACTTCCAATACTAAATTAGTTTTGAAAATAACTTGCATAGTTGTTTTCAAGTAAATAGTAAAGGTGAAGACTGTGAATTGACCTTGAGATTGCATCTACAACATCCATAGCACACTGGTTATATTATCACCTTCAGGCTTAGTAATAATAAAATAAGTATTCAATGAAAGACTCTTATATATAATTTATTTTAAGTAATCAGATCTCCAGAATTTCATGTTTAAACTTAAATTTCTTTCTCTCCATGGGAAGCAGACACAAAAATAGTAGCTAATGTTGTCTAGTAGTATATTAGAAATTATTCACATTTTGCATAGTATATCAAGAGCAGTAAGAGTTGGTTTTTTAAGCATCCAAATAAGTTAAAGTTCATCTAAATTTAAACTTCCCACTATTTTATTTGTTTGATGTAAAACATGGTATTTTTCATTTTAATAACATTCTACTTTCCTATCTGTATACCTTATCTGTATAGATTCACAAACACATTAAATTTGATAACTGACATATTAAACAGATAGATGTAACAGAAAGGCATGCATAGACATGGGAAGGGGGGAATGATCAAATCTTGATGCTCTGGGGAATAATTAGGTATGCTCTGAAAGAAGTAAGGGTAATGAAGAAATATCAAATCTGATAAATATAGTTTTAATTTACTTCAGGTCTTGGAAAAAAATCATGTGGGCATGATGTTTAAAAATAGTACATTCCTGTTATACCTAAGTGCATTCAGCCCAGTATAGTGAACCAGCTACATAAAGTACCTCAGAGTCCCCAGTACAAGGCTCCTGATCTCTAGGATTAACTTCAATAGAGCCATGGATCCCTGATCAACATGCTTCAAAAGTCGCCAATCACACATGGAGGGAGGAGTCTTGCAGCCCAACAGGTACATCTTCTCTATGATCTCATCAATATCAAGATATCTTATGTGGTGAATGAATTTGAAGATATTTAAAGCAGAAAATCATGATTCCTTCTATAATAGGTACAAAAGTTTCCAAAGTCAAGCAAGCAACCAAAAAACACAAAAAGAATGTTTTCATATTGTGAGATTTTCAAATAAATTTATAAGCAAAAGAAGAAAAAGAAAAGAAAAATACATTACATGAGTACTGGAATATTGTGTTACATAATATCTGGAACCTATATATTCTTCCTGACCCTCCTTTTCCCCCTGTCTATATGTTTTTCATCCATTTCATATTCTGTTTTTTTTCTTACATCCAGGAATCATGGAAGAACTAAAAAGAGGTTTCTTTTCTTCAATTATCCATGTAGCCATCTTAGAGAGGCATAGAGATCTACTTACTTTGTGTCATAGCCACTCTCTGTGCAAACAAACTCTACCTAGATTATGGTTTCCTGTGAATGTCCATCATCTATTTATTGTACATGGCCAAACCCTAAGTCTTTAAGCAGGGCAAATGTATAAGGGCACTTGCTATGCAACAAAACAGTATATCCTGTGGTATATCTACTGATGTGTGCCAGGTAGTTGAACCATAGTGTGAATAAATATACTAAATCTGTTCTTAAGTAGAAATCATTCCATATAAACACTTTAGATTGTTTGTTGACTGCAAGGGGGATTATTATTTTTTAATTCTTGAAATCTATAAGCTATATTTGCTAAATCTTGTGATCAAAGCAATTTTCTTAAATGGGATGAAATTCAATTTGCTTATCTGGGAAATACTTTTAGAATATGAATCTGCTTCCCATAAAGTAGCAGTAGATTTAGCATGAAACCCAAAGTAATCATTAATAATTCAAACAACAAAGAATACTTAAAACATTAATGGGGAAATTAAGGACAAAATCGCATAAAACCCTTAGCATAGGAGATATATGCTGTATCACCAATGAAATTCTCAAAACAAAATGAAGTAACAGTGAGTAATCAGAAAACTACTGTGAACTGCTGAAATGGTGGAGAGTTGAAAAGGAGATCCCACAGCAGGATGCCACAGACTAAAAGACAAGATAATCTTGAGTGGTAGGGGATAGGCATTGTTGTGCTGTTCTTTCAAGTTATTCACTCTTATTTGTTTCCACTTATCTAGTTTTAAGATTATCTTACATGAAGCTTAGAAAATTCCAAAGGATTTTTTGTATTTTCAATTAAGTTATAATTATTGTTAGTTAAGAATAATACATGTGAAAAGAGAGTTAAGAATATTCCAAAATATCTGGACATTTGTCACTATGAAAGCAAAATATGATATAATTTCATTGAGAAACACTAAAATTAATTAGCAATACTTGATGGACACCTAAAAGTTTATTTCTTTTAATAACTCCTTTCTAGAGCTCATAGTAATTTTAGATTTTAGTATGTTCATCATTTGTTTGTTGGATATGAAGAATACATGCATATGCTTTCAATATGCAAGATAATATTCATGAATTTTGGATTAATTTGTATTTATTTCTTCAAGAGTTCTTTAAGGTAAGGAACATACATTTTATGACAGCATCAGCAGAGATGCTACCAACGGATTGAAACAAAGACCATCACTGTGAAAAGACACAGGAATAGAAGAGTCTTAGTATCTAATTCAGCATGAGTTGAAATAACTACGTTATCCTAAGAACACAGAAAAAGATGAACATGTTCTCAAACATAGTGGCTTTCCTTTCTCTGGTATTATGATGTTCATATGCTCAGATATTTTTCACTATGATGAAGCTAAAGTTTCACATATTTAAGATTTCAATTATTGTTTTATATTTTTAAAAGTTCTTAAATTTATATATGACATTTGGGTATCATTAATTTTTTCTTCTTTTTTTCTGAAGATATGTTTTTATTTAAATTAGAAACATGAATGTTTCACAAGTCAGTCCCAGCTCCTTCTCCCACCCTTCCTCCCTTGTCCCTCCATCAGCCCTCCAGCCCCCCACCCATTATCCACATCATTCCCCAGGGAGGGTGAGGCCCTCCTTGGGGTGGATCTCTAAAGTCTGTCATTTCATCCTGGGCAGGACCCAGGCCCTTCCCCATGTGTCCAGGCTGAGAGAGCATCCCTCTATTTGGAATGGGCTCCCAAAACTCATTCATAAACCATGGTAAACACTGATCTATTACCCAAGGTCCCAGTGATTTCTGTGACCTCCTCACTGACACTACATTCATGGAGTCTGGATCAGTCCCCTGTTGGCCTCTCAGCCATCAGTCTGGGATTCAAGAGCTCCCACTTATCTGGTCAGCTGTGTCTTTGGGTTTCATCATCATGGTCTTGACCGCTTTGCTCATCACTCCTCTACCTCTGTCACTAGGTTCCAGGAATTCAGTTCAGTGTTTAGCTGTGGGTACCTGTCTCTGCTTCCATCAGTCACTGGATGAAGGTTCTAGGATGACATATAGGATAGTCATCAACCCTATCATCAAGAAGCAGCTATAAGTATAGTCTATCCACTATTGTTTAGTTTGCCAGTTGGTGTAGATCTCTGGAGATCTCATTAGTGTCAGCTCTCTCCTCAAGCCTATAATGACTTGACCTATTATGGTATCTCTCATCCTGCTCTCCTCTATTCTTACCTCGACTCAACCTCCCTGCTCCCCCATGCCTTCTTCTACCCTCCTCTTATCCCCTTCTCTTTTTCTTGATTCCCTCTCCCCTCCCCCAATGTTCCCAATCTTCTCAGGAGATCTTACCTCATTTCACTTCTCTGGGGTATCATGCGTCTCTCTTGGGAAGTTCCTTGTTTCCCAGACTCACTGGCACTGGGATTGTAGGTTGACATTCCCCTGATCCATATCTAAAATCCATATATGAGTAAGTAAATACTATGTTTTGTTGGGGAAGTCCTGTTATTTGTCAATAAAACACTGCTGGCCAATAGGAATCTAGATAGGTGGGACTAGGAGTCCAGGAGAACTCTGGGAAGGAGAAACACAGGAGAGTCGAGATGTAACGCCATGGGGGTAGGAAGCCCAGAAACTTCTCCGGTAAGAGACATACTTAGATTAACAATTATGGGGTAATTACTTAAGTCAGAGCTAGCCAGTAAGAAACAAGCAAGGCCAACAGCTTCATAATTAATATAGCCTCCTGTGTGTTAATGGCGGCTCTGGAATCAGGCTGGCAGAAAGGCTTCTCTCAATGAAAAAGCTTCTCATTACAAATGGTGTCAAGAGTGGGATGAATTTCCACGCAAAATAACAAAAGCTTTAAAGGAATTTTAGAAACAGAAGAACGGAGAGAAGCACAGATTTTTCGTAGCAGCATTTTCTCAGGTGGGCTCTGTTCTGCTAGCGAAAACCCGAGATTCACGTGGCTCACTTATGGGAGTCTTCCTGACTCGACATAAAAAAAAAAAAACAGCAAGGTTCTTTTAAGAGACTCTGCTAACAATTGAAAAGTTGTACATACAGCTGGAAGTGGCAGTGACCACATCTCCAAGCCGGCAGCTGGAGTCACGCTTACGCCTGCCATCTTGGAAACGGCAGTTTAAACTGCCTCGGTTTTAACAGATAAGACATGTGGCCAGAAAAACGTAAAGATTTACAGTAAAGTCAGACTTGGATGAACAAAACCTCTAAAGGTTTACAGTGTGTTTAAAAATATACATGAGATTGAGAGAGAAAATAAAACGACAAAGTGGTAAATCAATAGAAAAGCCGGCTTTGTGGTGGCCCGCGCCGGTAGGATTTGCTCCAGAGGCAGAGGCAGGCAGATTTCCAAAGAGAAACCCTGTCTCAGAGAAAAATAAATACAAATAAAAGAAATAAAGCAATAATAGATAAATAAATAAGCCACGCAAAGATGGAAAATACACAGAGATTCTGGATACTGTACGCTATTATGTTTTTCAGTTTTTTGATTGCTCAGGAAGGAACAACTGCTAAAATACACTTGATTATAAATGCTGCTGAATTGATTCAACTTATGTCTTTTGAAAATGCCTTGACTTCAAACTTTAAGTATAAGGATATGTTACTTGGGAAAGGAGATTTTGTTTATGTTTCCACAGAAAATGAAAAGCTGAGGATTCCTTCCAGGCTTCTGTGGTTTGATGAACCAAGACCCCCGGAAGCAGTGGGCCAGGTGTTCCAACAATTGAGACAGCTAAGATGATGGAGTCTACAGACCCTGAAACTAAGGACTTATACAGGTTTCTGAGTTTTGTCATGATCCCCATGGTATGAACAGTGCCCCTGTCCAGCATGAAGCAGTTTAGAATGAGCGACGTCCTAATTCCCTTCTTATTTATAAACCTTTGTTTTCATTTAAATAGGATTGTTTATAATTGGTTAATGATCACAACCAACCTCCTTTTAATGGTTAAAAAGGGGAATTATGGTATGGGTATGGTTTTTCATTTATTGAGACAAATTCAAGGTCAACTTTGTAATGTGTATATTTCTCCTCTTGATTAAGTATTGTGCTTATACTGATCTTTTAAAACGTAATACATAATTAAATATAGACTATAGATAGTTACTTATAATAGTCAGAACTTATAGTTAGGTATGTTAGGTTTTCTAGATAAACAGAAATATATTTGAGATAGATAAACAGTCTTCAAAACTCTCAAAGACCTTCAGAAAATGGCATTTAAAATGATTTAGGGTTTTTCTTGACAATGAGAAATGTCTGCTCCTGACTGCACCAATGACGTCTGAGAGGAAGATGGGAATCAAAGAGACTCATTATGGAGTTTGCTTTCAACATGGCAAGATTAGCCATTTGGGCAAGAAACTGCTCTTGCCTAGACTGTTTGACTGTTGCTGTATAAACAGGATATGCACGATCCACAGGAAAGTGACTGCTGAACTCAGGCTTACAGGGTTCCTGCTTCATGGAAGAGTCTAAGAGACTTTCTGCAGGACAAAGAAAAATGACTGACAGACTGCCAATGCAGATGGACAGTTTGAAATTTCCTGCTTTCCTGAGAAATCTTCTGGACACATTGTGGCCTATGGGCTGAAGATGGATGCCCCGACAATACAGAGGAACTTCCGGGTGACTGTCCAGGTAGCAAGATGTCTCTGTCAATCCTAGTGTTTATATATTATCCTTCTGTGATGGATATTGAAGACAGATATAATTATAGTTTTCCTTAGTTATGATAAAAGATAAGCTACATATAGAACTTTGAACTCACAAGGATGGGATGGATGATATTTTCTTTAAATCTTGCTAAAATATTGTAACTATGTTCTTATTTGATAACTGTTCTATTATATACAATTTGACTATGTTAAAGTTAAGACCGTTCTTTTTGTTTAAACAGAAAAGAGGAGATGTTGGGGAAGTCCTGTTATTTGTCAATAAAACACTGCTGGCCAATAGGAAACTAGATAGGTGGGACTAGGAGTCCAGGAGAACTCTGGGAAGGAGAAACACAGGAGAGTCGAGATGTAGCACCATGGGGGTAGGAAGCCCAGAAACTTCTCCGGTAAGAGACATATTTAGATTAACAATTATGGGGTAATTACTTAAGTCAGAGCTAGCCAGTAAGAAACAAGCAAGGCCAACAGCTTCATAATTAATATAGCCTCCTGTGTGTTTATTTGG
Source organism: Mesocricetus auratus (assembly GCF_017639785.1). Lineage (NCBI taxonomy): Eukaryota > Metazoa > Chordata > Mammalia > Rodentia > Cricetidae > Mesocricetus > Mesocricetus auratus. The sequence continues at coordinate 5,398,682 of NW_024429199.1, forward strand.
GACTGATGGCGGCTCTGGAATCAGGCTGCCGGGAAGGCTTCTCTCAATGAAAAAACTCTCATTACAATGTTTGTCTTTTTGTGTATGGGTTACCTCACTCAGGGTGGTTTCTTCTAGTGCCATCCATTTGCTGCAAATTACAAGATTCCATTGTTTTTCCCGCTGCATAGTACTCCATTTTGTAAATGTACCACATTTTCTCTATCCACTCTTCAGTTGTGGGGCATCTAGGTTGCTTCCAGGATCTAGCTATTACATATAATGCTGCTATGAACATAGTGGAACAGACATCCTTGTTGTGTGAATGGCATCTTTTGGGTATATGCCTAAGAGTGGAATTGCTGGGTCTTGTGGTAGACTCAGACCCATTTTCCTGAGGAATCTCCATGCTGATTTCCAAAGTGGCTGTACATGTTTGCACACCCACCAGCAGTGGATGAGTGTTCCCCTTTCTCCACATCCTCTACAGCACAAACTGTCATTGGTGTTTTTTATTTTTGCCATTCTGACAGGAGTAAGATGATATCCCAGAGTTGATTTGATTTGCATTTCCCTAATGGCCAATGATGTTGAGCACTGTCTCAAGTTTCTCTCAGCCATTTTATACTCCTCAATTGAGAATTCTCTATTAAGTTCAGTCCCCCACTTTTTAATTGGATCCTTTGGTGTTTTGGAGACATGCTTCTTGAGTTCTTTGTAAATTTTGGAGATCAGTTTTCTGTCAGATGTAGTATTAGTGAATATCTTTTCCCAATCTGTGGGCTGCCTTTTTGTCTTGCTGACTATGTCCTTTACCTTACAGAAGCTTCTCAGTTTCAGGAGGTCCCATTTATTAATTATCAATCTCATTGTTTGTGCTACTGCTGTTATGTTCAGGAAGCAGTCTCCTGTACCAGTTCCTTCAAGGGTACCTCTCACTTTCTCTTCTAACAGGGTCAATGTGGCTGGATTTATATTGAGGTCTTTGGTCCACTTAGACTTAAGCTTTGTGCATGGCGACAGACAAGAATCTATCTGCAGTCTTCTACATGCCAATATCCAGTTATGCCAGCACCATTTGTTGAGGATACTATCTTTTTTCCATTGTATAATTTTAGCTTCTTTGTCTTTATCTCAGGGTTTTCAATTTGATTCCATTGCTCTACCTGTCTATTTTTGTGCCAATACCAAGCTGTTTTCAGGACTATATCTCTATAATAGAGCTTGAAGTCAGGGATGGTGATGCCTCCAGACAATGATTTGTTGTCTTGGCTATCCTAGGTTTTTTGTTTATCCCTATAAAGTTGAGAATTGTTCTTTCAAGGTCTGTGAAGTATTGTGCTGGGAATTTGATGGGGATTGCATTGAGTCTGTAGATTGCTCTTGGCAGGATTTCCATTTTTACTACATTAATCCTACCTATCCAAGAACATGGGAGATCTTTCCATTTTCTAGTGTCTTCTTTAATTCCTTTCTTTAAAGACTCAAAGTTCTTGCGATACAGGTCTATCACTTGTTTGGTTATCGTTACCCCCAGGTATTTTATGTTGTTTGTGGAAATTGTAAAGGGTGATGTTTCTCTGATTTCTTTCTCGGCCCTTTTATCGTCTGTATATAGTAGGGCGAATGGTTTTCTTGAGTTGACCTTATATCCTGCCACGTTGCTGAAGGTGTTTATCAGCTGCAAGACTTCCCTGGTAGAGTTCTTTGGGTCACTTAAGTAAACTGCTATATCATCTGCAAATAGTGAAAGTTTGACCTCTTCCTTTACAATTTGTATCCCCTTGATCTAAATTTGTCATCTTATTGCTCTAGCTAGAACTTCCAGTACAATATTGAAGTGAAATGGGGAGAGGGGACAGCCTTGCCTTATTCCTGATCTTAGAGGAATTGCCTTGAGTTTCTCTCCACTCAGTTTGATGTTGGCTGTTGGTTTGCTGTATATAGCTTTTATGATGTTTAGGTATGTACCTATTATCCAGGATCTCTCCAAGACCTTTATCGTGAAGGGGTGTTGGATTTTATCAGAGGCTATTTCAGCATCTAGTGAGATGATTATATGATTTTTTGTTTCTCAGTTTCTTTATATGGTGGATCAGATTAATGGATTTTCGTATTGAACCATCCCTGCATCCCTGAAATAAAGCCCACTTAATCATGGTGAATGAGGTTTCTGATGTGTTTTTGGATCCAATTTGCTAGTATTTTATTGAGTATTTTTCCATTAATGTTCATGAGGGATATTGGTCTGAAATTCTCTTTCTTAGTTGTGTCTTTGTGTGGCTTGGGTATCAATGATATTGAAGCCTCGTAAGAATAGTTTGGCCAAGACCCTTCTGCCAAGGTATAACCTCTTCTTTGAATTTCTGGTAAAATGCTGCACTGAAGCCATCTGGCCCTGGCCTTTTTTTTGCTTGGGAGATTTTGATGACTGTTTCTATTTCCTAAGGGGTTATAGATCTATTTGAATTGCTTATCTGTTCTTGATTTAATTTTGGTAAGTGATATTTACCCAGAAAATTGTCCATTTCCTTTAAATTTTCAAATTTTGTCAAGTACAGGTTGTCAACGTATAACCTGATGATTCTCTGAATTTCCTCAGAGTCCGTTGTTATGTCTCCCTTTTCTTTTCTGATTTTGTTAATTTGCATATTCATAGTCTGTCTTTTGGTAAGTTTGGATAAAAGATTTTCTATCTTGTTGATTTTCTCAAAGAACCAACTCTTTGTTACATTGATTCTTTCTATCATTTTCCTAGTTTCTACTTTATTGTTGTCAGCCATCAATTTAATTTATTCTTGGCATCTGCTTCTCTGGAGTGAGTTTGCCTCCTTTTGTTCTAGAGCTTTCAGTTGTGCTGTTAATTTTCTAGTGTGACTATTTTCCATTTCTTCAAGTGGGCACTTTGTGCTATGATCTTTCCTCATGGCACTGCTTTCAAAGTGTCCCGTAAGTTTGGATATGTTGTGTCTTCATTCCCATTGAATTCTAGGAATTCTTTAATTTCTTTTTTTTATTTCTTGTTTGACCCAGGAGTTGTGCAATAGTGTATTATTCAATTTCCTTGAGTTTGCAGTGTTTCTGTGGTTTGTGTTATTGTTGAATTCTAACTTTAAGGCATGATGGTCTGATAAGATACACGGGGTTATTCCAATATTTTTGTACCTGTTGAGGTTTGCTATGTTGCCAAGTATATGGTCGATTTTTGAGAAGGTTCTGTGTGGAGCTGAGAAGATGTTATATTTTTTGTGTTTGGATGGAGCATTCTATAGATGTCTGTTAAACTCAAATGGGTCATAACATCTATTACGTCCTTTGTATCCTTTTAAGTTTCTGTCATGTGGTCCTGTCTAGTGATGAGAGTGTGGTTTTGAAGTCTCCCACTACAAGTGTGTGAGGTTTTATATGTGCTTTGAATTTTAGTAATATTTCTTTTATGAATATGGACGGCTTTGTATTTGGGGCATAGATGTTCATAACTGAAACTTCATCTTGGTTGATTTCTCCTTTAATGAGCATCAAGCCACCTCCTTCATCTCTTTTGATTTATTTTAAAGTCTAATTATTAGATATTAGGATTGCTACCCCGCTTGTTTCTTGGGTCCACTTAATTGGAATAGCTTTTCCCAACCCTTTACTCTGAAATAACGTCTGTCTTTGAAGCTGAGTTGTGTTTCTTGTATGTAGCAGAAGGATGGATTCTGTCTTTGAATCCATTCTGGTAACCTGTGTCTTTTTATGGACAATTTAAGACAATTAATATTGAGGGCAATTAATGACCATTGATAGCTCATTCTTGTTTGCTTTGGAATGGTTGTTGTTGTTGGAATTGTATGTGGATTTTCACCACTTTTCCTTTTGCCTGTTGATAAAGTGGGATTATCTATTTCCTATGTTTTTCTGGTAGTAGTTAACTCCCTTGGATTGGAGTTTTCCTTCCAGAATTTTCTTAAGGGCTGGGTTAGTGGATATGTATTGTTTAAATCTGGTTTTGTCATGAAATATCTTGTTTTCTCCATCTATATTCATTGAAATCTTTGCTGGGTATAGCAGTCTTGGCTAGCATCCGTAGACTCTTAGTGTTGGTAGAATATCTATCCATGACCTTCTGGCTTTCAAGGTTTCCATGGAGAAGTCAGGTGTAATTCTGATAGGTTTGCCTTTATATGTAACTTGGCTTTTTTACCTAGCTGCTCTTAATATTCTTTTTTATTCTGTATGTTGGGGTATTGATTATTATGTGTCAAGGGGATTTTTGGGGGGTCCCATCTATTTGGTGTTCTGTAGGCTTCTTGTACCTTCATTGGCATGTCATTCTTTAGGTTGGGAAAGTTTTCTTCTATTATTTTGTTGAATTGTTTTCTGGCCCTTTTTTAAAATTTATTTTTAAGTTTAAATTTAGATTAGAAACAAGGTTGTTTCACAGGTCATTTCCAGGTTCTTCTCCTGTTGGCTTTACGGACGCTGTAACGATACGCGACACACAATTAAGGAAAATAAGGCTCAGTATTTTATATAGAAAATTACTCACAAGATACCAAACCCCGAGAAGCCCAGCAGATCTCCGCTAGCGACTGGACCGGAAGCCGAACTCCAGGAAAAGAGAGCGAGACTTCCTGTGCGCTGTCTTTTATGCCTTCCCCAGTAACGCCCCTAGCCATGCCCAAAAGTGGGCTTGGCTAGTGACGTAGTTCTGCCTACATACGTATACGTCTTTATGTCCAGCCGTATACGTCTTTAGTCCTGCCTAAAGTGGGTGTGGTTAGCGGTGTGGTAAACCGCCCTTTTATTACCTCATCTGTATGCGCCTCTAGTAAGTCACATGTTTCATGGCGGCATAGACTTCCTCCTACAATTCCCCTTTTAGTCTAAAAAAAGGACAACTAACTTGTGTCCATGAACAAAATGTATCAAACATCTATTCTATCTAAACCTAAACTTATCTTAAAGAAACACCCAAATATGAACACCTCCTTCCAATCCCAACTCTAAAATAATGGAAAACTAACACTAACAGGTGTAAACTTATAATATCAATAGTAGGGAGAGGGGGCGTGGAATTCTCAAAACTACTTCCTGCTGAGATGGGACGATGATAATCTCATGGGGACCTGTGAAAAGAAAATGTTAGTATAACAAAATCGCAGTAGAGCAGACAGTCTCAGTATGGCAGGAGATGCTTGATTGAAGTTCCTGACTGGGGTTCTAGTGTTGATTGAAGCTCTTATCTTGAAGCTCTGGTCAGATTGTATCAGATGTGCTATTTCCGTTCCTTGGTCTGGAGTTGTGTCGAGTGATGTAGTTTCAAGCCAGTTTCAGGATAGTGCTTGTCAGGTGGAGTCAATGATGTGGGGCAATTCAGATGCCTCCAGTCGAATCAGGTGAAGTCAAGGAAGTGGATCCTCATTCTCTTTCGGAAGCAGTTGAAGATTGCTGTCAGGAAATCCCTTGTTCTCTGGAAAACTCGAACATTACTGTTAACAAAGAAATATTTTAACTTTCACATGTAAGCATACAGAAGAGGTGACAATAGGGAAGATGGAAAACCTGGAGGAAATTAGACTGTTCAGAAAAAGAAATCCATAGATAACAGTCCCTCATTTTATTTCTTCTGTCTTATATCAATGGCTCTTTGATATAATACAGAAATTCTGAATTGTATTTAAATAATATGCTTGGGTTTAGAGTAGGAGAGCCAATCCAACTCCAAAGCCAGCTTCAGTTAAATGAATGGGAATTGAGGTATGTGAAGAAATAAAGATAAAAGTGTACTATGAAAAAACAATATAGAGAGATTTAGACTTTGATACCACACAGTGAGATACTGTTTGTTTGATGGTCCTCAGGGTAGCTATTCATTCTTCTACAGGAATCCATAAGTCCAGTATTCTTTGCTGAGTTCACCTGTGAATACAAAAAACAAAACACTTCTCTTTCCTTTTAGGAGGTTACTTTACCCATGGTGGACTATGAATTTGTAGATGGGATGTTATCTTCCTCCTCCTGAGATGTTTTCTGTTCTGATCGAATTTTAATTAATTTTGATGGAATCCAAACCTTTTCTTCTCCTGTGGAAACAAAAGCATAACCCCTTCCCCAACGTAACACATATCCTGGTTTCCAGACTGAGGTCATAACATCCTTAAAATACACCGGTTGGTTCAGTTCAGAAGTCTTCTCTGTAGTCCAGTGTCTTTCTGCTGCAGTTTGTCCTTTTTCATCAGCATTAAGAAAATTCAACGTTAGTAAAGCATTGTGTAACCTGTGTCTAGGTGTCTTTGTTTTCCCTGGCTGTTTATGAAGCATCTCCTTTAAGGTTCGGTTAGACCTTTCAATTATTGCTTGTCCTGTGGGATTGTAAGGTATACCAGTTACATGTTTTATATTATAATATTTGAAGAATTGTTCCAATTTACTGGAGACATATGCTGGACCATTGTCAGTTTTTATTGTTTTAGGTATACCCATAACAGCCATCACCTCTAAGAGGTGTGTAATAACAGAATCAGCTTTTTCAGAGCTGAGGGCAGTAGCCCATTGGAAGCCTGAGAATGTGTCTATAGTATGGTGTACATATTTCAAACTGCCAAATTCTGGGAAGTGAAATACATCCATTTGCAAAAGTTCATTTCTGTGAACACCTTTAGGATTACAACCTGCTGGTAATGGAGTTTGAGTGTACAATGAGCAACTGGGACAATTTCTTACTATTTCTTTGGCTTGTTGCCAGGTGATAGAAAAATCCTTCTTTAAACCTTTGCTGTTAACATGGTGTTTCTTATGAAATTCTGAAGCTTCCAACACATTACCTACTAATAAACGATCAATTTCATCATTGCCTTGTGCCAGAGGACCTGGCAGACCTGTATGGGATCTGATGTGTGTTATATATATAGGATGAGTCCTGTTTCTGATGATTTCCTGCAATTGTAAAAACAATGAGGTTAATTCTGTATTATCAGGAACAAATTCTGCAGTCTCAATGTGCAGGACAACTCTTTCTGCATACTGAGAATCCGTGACTATATTGAGAGGCTCTGTAAAGTCTTTAAGTACCATGAGAATGGCATATAACTCTGCCTTTTGTACGGAGTTGTAAGGGCTTTGAACTACTTTACTTATATTTCCTGATTTATACCCTGCTTTACCTGATTTGTTTGCATCCGTGTAGAAGGTAAGAACTCCAGAAATAGGTGTTTGCCTCACGATACGTGGAAGAATCCAAATTGTTTTCTTTATGAATTTGATTCTCTCTGTTTTGGGATAGTTATTACTAATACTTCCCAAAAAGTCACTGCAAGCTATTTGCCAATACTCATTATCCTTCCATAAGGAGGAAATTTCCTCATTCGTTAACGGTACAATAATTTCAGCTGGGTCTTTCCCAGTCAGTTGACGAAGCCTTAATTTACCTTTTAATATCAAATCAGATATCTTTTCTATATATGTTTTCAATTTTTTATTTTGTTTATGTGGCAGAAATACCCATTCTAGAATGATGTCGTCCCTCTGCATTAATAGTCCTGAGGGGTATTCTCTAGATGGTAAAATAACCAGAATACAGTCCAGATTTGGATCCACACGGTCCACATGTGCTTCTAATATTCTCTTTTCTACCCATTCTAATTCTTTTTCAGCCTCAGCTGATAGTACTCGTGGGCTGTTTAGGTCTTTATCTCCTTTTAAAGCCATTTTCAGGTGTTTTAAATCATGCCCTTCTACACCAATAATCGTCTGTAATTGAGAGATTTCTCCTAATAGTTTTTGAAGATCATTAAGAGTCCGGTAACGATCTCTTCTGATCTGTACTTTCTGTGGTCTAATTTTCTGAGCATCTATTTTATAACCTAAATAGTTAATAGAATCTCCTCTTTGTATTTTTTCTGGGGCAATTTGTAATCCCCAGCGAGGCAAAATTTCCTTTACTGCCTCAAACATCTTTTCCAAAGTATCCTTATTTGAATCAGACAATAATATGTCATCCATATAATGATATATTAACGAATGTGGAAATTTTTTACGAATTATTTCTAGAGGTTTATTCACAAAATATTGACACAAAGTTGGACTGTTTAACATACCTTGAGGTAGTACCTTCCACTGGAATCTCTGTACCGGACGGGAATTATTATAGGTAGGTACTGTGAAGGCAAACTTTTCTCTGTCGTTTTCTTGTAACGGTATGGTGAAGAAACAATCTTTTAAGTCTATAACTATAATTGGCCAATCCTTAGGAATTAGAGAAGGTAACGGCATCCCAGGTTGTAGAGACCCCATAGGCTGAATTACCTTGTTGATGGCTCTAAGATCAGTAACCATTCTCCACTTACCAGACTTCTTCTTGACAACAAAAACAGGTGAATTCCATGCACTAGTTGATTCCTCAATATGTCCAGCATCTAGCTGTTCCTGAACTAACTTCTCCAAAGCCTCTAACTTCTCAGATGTCATAGGCCATTGACCCACCCAGACGGGTTCATCTGTCAGCCATTTTAATGGTAGAGCTTTTGGTTGCTCTGTAGGTTTGGCACTAGCATCTTGCTTCTGCACAGCCTGTACGTTTGGCATCTGTTTTCTGTACTGTCTTACTATATTCTTACTACCACTAAGAGCTTGTCTATAATTCCTAGCTGATACAGGAGGAATTTTAATCTGCGTATTCCATTGCTGGAGTAGATCACGACCCCAGAGGTTTATAGCAATATCTGCAACGTATGGCTTTAACCTTCCTCTCTGTCCTTCTGGCCCAATAAAGTCAATCCATCTAACGCTCTGTTTAACTTCAGATAGAGTTCCGATCCCTAAGAATTGAACATTAACCTCTTTTAAAGCCCAGTTTTGTGGCCAGGACTGCTGATTAAGGATAGTGACGTCACTTCCGGTGTCCAGTAATCCGTAAATCACCCTATTATTTACCTTAACCGGAAGTTTGGGTCTATGATATTGTATAGAAGTTTGCCAAAATATATGTTTTGTATCTCCTCCTGATGTAATTGATTCATCCTCTGGAGCTAATGTATTATCCAGTGCCGTATTATTTACAATGGGCAGTGGATCTTCTAATTGTCCTGGGAGAGGCTGTCCTCCACTGTCACTGGGAATGACCGGATAATCTTCCTCTTCGGGGCTCCATGGAGCCCCGGAAGCCCGTTTCCCTGCTGTAAAGATCTACCTTGTCTGTCTATTGTGGAAAAGCATTCATCAGTCCAATGGCGCCCCTTCCCACACCTCCTGCATAGACCAGGAGGCTTAGGCCTTCTATTTGATACATTCCTGGTAAAAGCATTATTTCTAGGAATGCGTTGTCTACAGTTCCTACTAAGATGTCCTATTCTACCACAGTTAAAGCATTTTGCATCTTTACGCCTATTTAAATTCTTTGAGATTGCCTTCCCTACCCATGCCTCTATATCATCACAGGTAGGGTATTTGGCATCCTGGTGCCTCCTCAACCCTGTAGAAATAGCTTCACCTACCCAAGCTCCTGTATCCTGACTTTTACATTCCAGGTTCGCTGTATGCAGAACCCATTCCTCCAATGGCGCTGATCTTATTTTTAATGGCCAAATTACCTGCCTGCATTGAGGATTTGCGTTCTCATACGCCAAAGATTCTATAAGAAGACGCCTGGATTCTGGGTTCGCTACCTGTACCTCTACTGCTCTGGATAATCTCTCTAAAAATTCAGTGAACCTTTCCCTTGGGCCCTGTAATACCTTGGTGTAGGGTTGCATTATCTCTCCTGTTTCACAAACCTTATCCAAGGCATTTAAAGCAGCTGTACGGCACAAAGACAACATGTGCTCATCATATGCAGATTGAACCTGCGTGTCAGCGTAAGGACCCTCCCCAAGAATCTTGTCTTGGGGTACTTCATGACCGTTCTGCAATTCCTGAATCTCAATTGCTTTCGCTTCTTGCCTCCACAAAGCTCTCCATTGAATTTGGCAAGAATTTTCGAGTACTGCAGAGGCTAATTGGGCCCAGTCTTTTGGGGTTACTTTATTTACAGTAGCCCATGAGGTTAGGAGCTCTCTGACAAAGGGAGAATGAAGACCATACATGACAATGGCCTCCTTAATATTTTTTAGATCCTTCATCTGTATAGGCTCCCAGTGATAAGCAATGGGACCATTTGATTGTTTTTTCGTTGCTGGTTTTTCTGATACAGATACTGGAAAAACCATAGGGGAACGCATAGCAACCTTAGGGAAATCATTCCGGCATTTGAGAAGCGTTGGGAAACTCCTGTCCTGACCTGTTGCCTGTATTTCTGATTCTGAAGTATCAGATTGAGCGTCTTCTAAATCCTGCAGTCTATTCATCATTGTTTCTCTGAGCTCTTGAAGTTCTTGGGACAAATGATTTTCTAAGGATGTCATGGAATCTTTCATTTTTTTACATTCATCGTTTACATGTGATTCCAAATTTCTAATAGTCTCATCCTTAGCAAGTACCTCAATAGCATGTAAACTGCCTTCTACAAATGATATTCTATCAGTTAATTTATCATTGCTCTCAGACATGGAACAATTCTTTTCTACTAGCATTTCAATTTTATGTTCCAGTCTTTGTAATTTGCTAGTGAAATCATCAAACATGGAACCGTGTTTGTCGTTAAATGTTTCCACATTATGTTCCAATTTTTCAATTCTATCTATGGAACACATTTTTCCTGAAAATAATTCAATTTTGTGTTCCGTCTCTTTAAACCTGTTCGTCAGACCTACATTATCATTTTTAATATCCTGAATATTTTCTACCAACCCTTTCTTACTCTCCTGCAATGAATTTTGCATTTCCTGAATCCTTTGTATTAAGATTTCAAAACTATCCTGCGATGACTGTATGACCTGTATAAGTTTATTCCTATTTTTGAGCCATTTCATTAACAAAATTATATTGATTATGAAGCTAATAATCACCATCGTGGGTAGGAAGTACCTTTCAGGTAGGTCCTCAACCCTTTCTAAAATCCCATCCATACAAAAAACAAGAAAATTCTTAACATCCTGCATCATAGTGTTAGCTGTTGACATTGTATAAAGCAGTTACGTTTGTTACCAATGGAGTAATTCAGGCCAAAATCAACAGGCTGCCAGCGAAAGAGCACGTGGCCGGAGTCAGCTGGCCGCCAGTAAAACAGCACGTGGCCGCGAGAGAAACCTTGGAATTCCGCCTAACCTTACCGGCAGGTAGAAGGTGCTGGTTCCTGGCGGCAGGAATCGTGCCTTGCCGAGCGAAGTAGTGAGGAACTTAGCGAAAGGAGAGTCCACGTGTGCCTGGTCGGGCCAAGAGAAGCCGCTTTCCGGGCGCCTGGATCCGGATTTCAATCCCACTCCTGACACCAAATTGTTGGCTTTACGGACGCTGTAACGATACGCGACACACAATTAAGGAAAATAAGGCTCAGTATTTTATATAGAAAATTACTCACAAGATACCAAACCCCGAGAAGCCCAGCAGATCTCCGCTAGCGACTGGACCGGAAGCCGAACTCCAGGAAAAGAGAGCGAGACTTCCTGTGCGCTGTCTTTTATGCCTTCCCCAGTAACGCCCCCTAGCCATGCCCAAAAGTGGGCTTGGCTAGTGACGTAGTTCTGCCTACATACGTATACGTCTTTATGTCCAGCCGTATACGTCTTTAGTCCTGCCTAAAGTGGGTGTGGTTAGCGGTGTGGTAAACCGCCCTTTTATTACCTCATCTGTATGCGCCTCTAGTAAGTCACATGTTTCATGGCGGCATAGACTTCCTCCTACATTCTCCCTTTCCCTCCCCTCCTCCTGTGCCCTCCCCCAACCCCCCCAATTATCCCCTCATTTCCCCAGGGAGAGTGAGGCCTTCCATGGGGGTGTCCATAGTCTGTCATTTCATCCAGGGCAGGGCCTAGACCCTCCCCCCAAGAGTTCAGGATGAGAGTGCATCTCACATTGTTGGATGGGAGTCCAAAGTCCATGTGTATACTCGGGATGAGTACTGATCTACTGGCCAAGGCTCAATAGATTATCTAGGCCTCCTCACTGACACCCATATTCAGGGGGTCTTGATCAGTCCCATGCTGGATTCCCAGGCTGATGCCTGGGATTCAAGAGTTAACCTTTGTCAGGTCAGCTGTTTCTGGGAGTTAAACAAGCCCAGTCTTAATCCCTTTGGTCATCAGTCTTCCCTCTCTGTTACTGGCTTTCTTGAGTTCAGCTCAGTGTTTAGCCATGCGAGTGTGCCTCTTCTTACATCAGCCACTGTATGAAGTTTCTGTTTCCCAGATTCTCTGGTCATGGGATTGTAGGCTGGCACTCCCCAGATCTATGTCTAAAATTTATATATGAGAGAGTGCATGCCATGTTTCTCTTTTTGTGACTGTGTAACCTCACTCAGGATAGTTTCATCTAGTGTCACACATTTGCCTGCAAATCTCAGGATTCCATTGTTTTTTTTTTCTGCTGAATAGTACTCCATTGTGTAAATATACCACTTTTGGCCTTCTTCTATACCTATTAGTCTTAAGTTTGATCTTCTCATGGTATCCCATATTTCCTGGATAATTTTTGTTAGGCATTTGTTGGACTTATAATTTTCTTTGGTCAATGAATCTAATTCTCCTAGTGTATCTTCAACACCTGAGACTCTCTCTTCCATTTCTTGTATTCTGTTGGTTATGCTTGCATCTCTAGTACCATTTTCCCAGCTTTTATGTTTCCAGCATTCCTTTAGACTGTGTTTTTTTTTGTTTCTATTTCAGATTTCAGCCCTTGCACTGTTTGAATTGTTTCTTGCAATTTTTGTTTTGTCTTTTGCTCCATTTCTTGCATTTTTTGGTTTGTTTTTTTCTTCCATCCCATCTCTTTAAGGGATTTTCTCATATCCTCTTTGAGGGCCTCTATCATTTCCATGAAGTTGTTTTTTTATGTCATTCTCTTCTAGTTCATTTGTATTGGGGTGTTCCAGTTTTATTGGTGTAGGGTCTCTGGACTCTGACGGTGTCATATTGGTTTTTCTGTTATTCCTTGTGTTTTTATATGGTCTCCTTCCCATCCATTCTTGCAGTGGGATCCAGAGGGTGCCTCTTCCTCTACTGATGGGTGTGGGAGCAGGGTTCCCTTCTGTTGTGTGTCAGCAAGTCCACAATTCTGGTAGGTCTCCACTTCCTTGTCTCATGGGTGCTTTAGATCCCCCTGGGATGGATGGGAGCCCCAGTGGTATACCCCAGGCACAGGAGTGTAGTCTGGAGACAGGCCCTGATAGTCTTTGTCATATGGGTAGAGCAGGAGACTAGGATGCTAGGGTGACTTTGTTCCTGCCTGTGGGATGGAAGCTGCTGTGGCAGTCCCCGAGGACAGGTAGCCAGTCTAGTCCTAGTTCGGTAGGTGGAGCAGGAAACTATGGTACCTTAGCTCCTGCCACCTCTGCCGTGATGGTATCCTCAGTGGCAGATCCCAGGCCCAGGCAGGTGGTCTGGAAATGGGCCCTGGTTTACCTGGACCCTTGGGTGGGGCAGTAGACTAGGGAGCGTTGGCTCCTGCTGCTGGGATGGAAGACGAAGCTGTAGACTCCAAGCACAGGCAGCCAGTCTAGTCCTAGTTCCCTGGGTGGAGCAGGAAACCTTGGCTCATGCCGCCTGTGCCGGGATGGATGCCTCAGTGGCAGAGCCCAGGCCCAGGCAGGCAGTCCCTCATATTAATTTTTATAGTACGAATTTTTGTAATTTTCTTTCCCCTAACCCTCATTCTCCTCCACCTCCCATCGATACCTTCCACTTAACTTGTAACCCTTCTACTTTCATATCTTCCCTTTGTGTGTGATCCATTGAGTTTAGTTACAGTGCTTTTTCCCAGTGTGGTTGTGGATTATTTACTGGAACATGGGCATCTCACCACGGATTACAGCGCTGAAGAAAACAGGAAATCCTTCCCAACAACCATTGATTATCAATGATTCCTCAGTGAGGGATGGGGTCTTGTAGGCCATTTCCTCAATTGTAATTAAATGATTAAGGACTCAGTCTTGCACAGAAAACAACAGCTGCAATAAGTTCACAGTTACAATGAATGTATCATGTTTAGAATATATCGCTGTGCTAAATTTCCCCATCATACCATTCTTCACACTAATTTTGTTCCATCTTCCACAAAGATCCCTACAGGAGGCAGTGTAGCTATCACCTGTGGTTTTGAGAATTCCACCATAATTTGTGATTGGCATTAAACACCAACTACTTTGCTAGGAAGGCTTACTGGTGAAGCCCGGGTTCAACACTCATCTCTGAGTGTAAGAATGAGTATTTAGATGACAATTTGATAACATAACAATTTAGCAGAATAATTGTAGTAGGTTTTTCTTTTGGGTGTATTACTTCTGAAACCATGGACTTTTGAGCATTTTTACAGTTCTCTCCTCTGGAGCAAGACTAAAATCTAATCAGATAGTTGGTTATCTCCATAATGATCATGCCACCATTGCATTGTAAATCACATGTTGTATGAGGCACCAGTACTCGCAGATAAGCATTGGAGAAACCAGGAATGTTTATCAGTAGGATTTTCTCCTTAATGGAGGAAATGAATACCTGTTTCCCACACAGAAGGCAGAGTGCATGTTGTTAATGACCTGGTGACCTTCACTATCTATAGAGCCAGACCTTACCCATATTCCCAGAATGTTTATACAGATTCTCCATCCCAAGAACTTTATCTTTAGCTTTGTTGCTCAGTAAATAGAACACATCATTAGGGGAGATGTCACATGTACTTTATATTCTGCTGACCTCTATGCTATCTTGATTAGAACAACACCAGATTCTAGGTTCTTAAGCTATTGAGCCCATCTTCATGATCACATAAACTTTGTAAAAGAGTTTAAATGAAGTCACACTTTAAGCTCTATTGTGCAAGCGGGATTGAGATGGCTCTTACCAGAAAACATCTTCCCAAAATTATATTTCTTAAGTATGTCTAAAATAAACTGCCTAAAGTCAGATGCCAGAAGTTTAAACCAGCCCAACTAAGTCAGGCTGAACCAAGCTTTCCTTCTTACCTCACACAGATCATTTCTCTGCTGTCCATGTTTTTGCAGGGACCCTGAAACATGTTGTTTGGCAAGATACTAAAAATAATGACCTCAGTATTGTAGCTTATAGAATTCATAACTATTTAAGACTGTCAATGACAATTCTCTCCCAGAAGTCTGTATAGCACCATTGGGCACTAACTGGATTCCTTGATAGCCTATCATCAAGTTTCCTGGTATTTTGGAATTTGGACTTACCATCAAGCTCTGGTTGATTGCCAGGAGCAATGACAAATGTCTTTATTGTTTAGATATGTCTAGGGCCACGTTGAGCAATGACTCATAGGAAGATACCACATATCTGGCACTGAGATTTTTGTTTAATAGTCCATGGCTTCTAAGAGGGGCATAATGCATGCATGGAGCTTACATCTGTTCAAACTTTTCTCTTTTTAGATTCTATTTTTAATAAGCTTATGATATAGTAGGTTTCCATATGACTTTCTCATGTATCTTTAGTTTTGGCAGTTGCCTCCCTGATCCTCTTCCCTATTTTCTCACTCATCTCCCCGTTTGGACATTTCTGCATTTAATATTTCTATCTCTTACACTTTCATGTCTGATTTACTCTACTATCCCCTTCCCTCCCTCGTTTGATCCTATTCTATCTTTATGACCTTTACCAAACCTCAATATTAAGCATACTAGTCTAAAAACTCATATACGGGATAATATGTGACATTTGTGCTTTTGTGAACTGGGTTCCTTCACTCAGTGTGATATTTTCCAGATCCAGTCATTCTCCTGCAAATTTTATAACTTAATTATTCTTTACAGTTGAATAGAATTCCGTTGTGAATATGTACCACATTTCATTATCCATTCATCTGTTGATGAACTCTAGCTGGTTTTCATTTATTAAAATTCTTAGAACAGTGATTTTTAGAAGATCCTTTGGAATGGATGAGTACCGAAATTCTGAGCTAATATTCTTGCCTCTTGAATATATATGTAAACTTTTCTTTGCTGTTTCTAAGAGTTCTGCCCTCAGATCTGCTCCTGCCTGACTTTGGTAGTCTTTGTGTCACAGAGCATGGAATCCTATAGGTTGTACTTCAAATATATCTGAATAAGACACCTTTCTGCTTATTTGTCTAATGGCCAGAATCAGGAGGAGACTGGATAACGGGAGAGAACGATCAGGGTACTTCATCCTGCCTTTGGAATTTTTTCAAGCAGCTTCATTTTCTCCATTGTTCCCACTTTTGTCAACAATTAATCTTGGCTTTCTGTGTTTCCAAATATATTAGACAACCACTGCTCTTGAACTGTAGTAAACTTTCCTCTGTTGTTCCTTATTCTAGCCTAGGGTAGACTTGATGCTTCCTATTACTGACAGTTTTGAACATGCCTTCCCAGATGTCAACTTATTATTTCTTCTATAATACAAAATGGTACATTAAATTCTCCCAAATTTTTTAAATGATTTTACTTTTTAAAGGATGAATCCACATTGAAATACCATTTTAGTCACTTGTCAAGTTTTTAGGTAGAAACTATACCGTTTCTAAGCAATGTAAGTAAAAAATTTTCTGATCAGTTTTGATTTTTATCATTAAAATAGTTCATAGCAACAACCTTGTAAAAGAAATAAGAACACATATGCTGTAATACAAGTACATAGCATGAAACCACAATATGGTCCTACCAGGATATTTGGGGCTCCTGATTTAACTAGGAAGTGTTGGAATGAAGATACAACTGAATAAGCTTTAACGTGGACACATGAGTTTTATTAATTCTTGTTGTAAAATACCCTAGATACTTTCCCTTATGCATTCAGTAATGAATAAATAATATCATAGCTTAATTTTTTAAATGTGTTTTAAATAGAATTTTTCACAAATCAGGGAAGGGGACAAAATATTTTAACTATTTTCCCGAGAAGGAGAAAGTTCAGAGTGATTAAACTTTATGTGAGAATTTTTGACTCATTTGGATTTTTTGTGTCTCATTAATGTTAATATATCTCTCTAGTGTGTTCCACTTAATTCTGCTTAATTGAGCAGATTTTACTACCTTATCTTTTCAGTCTTGTGGTTTATTTACATAATGGTTATATATTTTCTATAAAGGCATCATTCTATTGAAATTTGAAAATAATCTGCAAAACTCTGCCAATTAATTATTGCAAAAAGTGAAACAGGAGGTGTGTCTTGGACACCATTTCTTGGTTAACTTATTGAATAATTGCTATCTCCTTGATGAGATTCAAACACAGTGAGTATTTATTGTAATTAAATGCAAACACAGACAGTTTAGCTATGGCAACAGACTTGCTGGAAACTGAACTATCAACACACACACACACACACACTCTCATACCTCGTACACACACATATTCACACAAAATGTGTGTGTACATATGTTCCACTTACACCCCCAAAATATTTAATCTATGTACATAATTATTACTAATTGTACAAAATAATTCTCAGAGACAGAGTATCCTTAAGTTCAAAGACTGACTTACTTATCTTTATTTTTAGAGCTATAGTACAAGTCCAGAAGAGTTTGGCAGCTGCTGACCAATCAGGTTAAACACTAACACTTAATTTAAACCTCAGTTTGTAAAGCCTCAGAATGTTATACTGTATGCTAAACTTTGAACTACAAAAACACATCTCAAGCTAGAAAACTGGGGCTAGAGAACTCCACTGAAGGTGATGTATAATGGTTAGTGGGCTTGGAAGTCTCCTTGGAGCTGATCTTTAGTATCTGCTTCTTACAATATCATCTGTACTCTTTGTAGTTTTTCTTTTATCATTCCCCTAGCATTAGAGCTTCCTTCCTTTAGAAGCTAACATAGCCCACCTTTGGAAAACTGGTTAACATCAAATGCTTTCTCATCCTGAGTTGAATCTGATTTACACGTGGGTAATCACTAACCACAGTCCCTCCTTTTGAGTTTAATTAAAACAAGAATAATTTATGTCTCTTGAGAACTATTTGTGAAAACCAAATATTGCCTGAATGGCTTATTCACTGAGTTAAATACTACTAGATTCTATACTTGATACTCACAAGACTTGGCTTTAATTTCACCAGTTTGGATTACTATGTAATATTTTGGTTATATCCCAACATGTTAATTTATTTTGTGTATGACAACATACTTGACAAACAGAACTTAAGAGTCATGAGTTGTGGAATATAAGTTTAAGATGTGTCATTTTTTTCTACTGTGGAATATTTGTTTAATGATGCAAATATGTGTTGCATTCTTTTATGTTGCATTTGTTTAACTTTGTGAAACTGTTATTTTGCCTGCTTAAATACCTGATTGGTCTAATAAAGAGCTCTGTGGTCAATAGACAGAAGAGAGAATAGGAAGGGCTGGTAAAGAATAGGAAGAGAAGAGAGAGGAGGAAAAATGGAGAAGGAAAGGTGGATGCCGGGGCCAGTCACACAGCCACATAGTCAGACGTGGAATAACAAGGAAAGGAAGGATATAGAGAATAGAGAAAGATAAAGCCCAGAGGCAAAAGGAAGACAGGATAATCTAAGTTAAGAAATGCCAGCTAAAACAAGCAAAGCTAAACCTTGACTTTCACAAGATAATAAGTCTCTATATATTTATTTGGGAGCTGGGTGGCAGGTCCCCAAAGGGCAAAGAATAAGACAACAACAAAAACCCAACAAACAACCACAGTAATGTGATGTAGTTTAGCTCATCTTTAAGCATACTCTTGTGCTTGGTCACACATCAAAGCCATGCAAGTGTGGAACAGAAGGGAATTCTTCACTTCCTGACTACCCAGGAAGCAGAGATAAAGAAAAGAAATAGCCAGGGATAGCATGACTGTAAGGAGCCACCTCCAGTGACCTACTTCCTCCAGTTAAGTGCAATCGAAAGTTTCCATGATCTCTCAAAATAGCACCAGTACCTGGGAAACAAATATTCAAAACTTGAGCCTTAGGGAACATGTCCTACCCAGTCAATAACAAGCACATATCTCTTGTTAGGTTTCTAGTCCTGAGCACGGTCATCCTGGTATAGTTGTACTATAGAAAAGGAGACATTTAGGCAGGAGGGATGTAGCTCAAATGCAGAGAACTTTCAAGTCCTAGGTTTGATCCACAGCAGCAGGAAGCATGAAGGCCACAGGGAGGTGTTTCTGGCTTCATGGCCACATGGATATTTCTTTATCTGTCATCATTGTTTCATCTCATCTCTCATGCTAAGCTGCAGGTGGGCATAGGTTTACACTGCTTTTCTCCCATTCTACTGTAAAATCATGCTTTTCTTAGCAGTTATACTCACGTGTTCATTTTGAACTAAGTCAGTTTTAATTTGCTAAACTTCATCTTGTGTGTGAAGTGACAGTGTGAATGTTGTAATGAGACTTGGTCTGACAGAGAATCTTCAATAATCAATGACATCTTTCCTGTTTTTTTTTTCTCAGCACCCAGGTTGGTCACATGCTTTAGCTTTCTAGAGTTGCATATAAAAGGCCATTGACTCTGAGGTTTTCTTTTTTGTTTTTTGTTTTGTTTTTGTTTTTGGTTTTTGGTTTTTACGAGACAGGGTTTCTCTGTATTGTTTTGGAGGCTGTCGGTTCAGCCTGGCCTCGAACTCACAGAAATTCGCCTGCCTCTGCCTCTTGAGTGCTGGAATTAAAGGCATGCACCACCACTGCCTGGCAGGACTCTGAGGTTTAAAGCAACAGAATATTTTTCTGTCATGGAGGTTGGAAGTTTGTTGTCAATGTGTTGGTATCTGTCATCAGTTCTCAACACTTTGAGGGAGTCTGTTCCCTACTTCTATCCTGACTGTGGCTGTTAATAATCTCACATTCTTGGTTGGTTGGCCCATCATTCCTACCTAAACCTTCATCTTTGCATGATTTCCCTTTATGTAATATTTGCAGAGGTGGATAAGAGTGACAATTGTATTTACAATCATAACAATAATAAAATCTAGGTATATTTTAAATATTTAACATTGGCTTCTTAGTGTTTGGTTCATAATATCATTCCTAGTGATTAGTAAAGTGTTAAAATTATAATTTTAACCTCTATTCCCCATCTGTTGATACCCAGTAATTGATGTAAAATGAATAAAGATGATAGAATCCAACAATCGCAAACATGACAGAATATGAAAATT
The DNA here is from genome assembly GCF_017639785.1 of Mesocricetus auratus. Taxonomy (NCBI): domain Eukaryota; kingdom Metazoa; phylum Chordata; class Mammalia; order Rodentia; family Cricetidae; genus Mesocricetus; species Mesocricetus auratus. Next base: position 5,418,835 of record NW_024429199.1, read on the forward strand.
CTGAAGAGCATTTTTAAATATGCCTGTGTCTGTACACACACACACATACACACACACACACACACACACACACACACGTGCAAATGAAGGACATAGTTCAACTTTAGTTTTGTGCTATCCAAGCCATCCATCTTGATTTGCAGACAGGGTCTCTTATGTTGATTTGGGGCTTGCTTATCAAGTTAGGTTAGCTGCTCAACAGCTCCAGGGATCTTCCAGTGTCACTCAGATGTTCATATGGGTTCTGAGTAGCAAACACAGCTTCTTATACTTGTGGGACTTGTGATTTATAGACTGAGCCATCTTTCTGGTTCCAAGAGCAAGGCTTAAAAATGAGAAAGGGATGGATGTATATGGATGTATAAGCTTTCCTGGCAATGTGACAACTAGATCCGGAACTTGAAGTAAGAAGTGAAGATAAGAGAGAAACATTGATTTGTGTATGAATTCAAGTCCTCCATCTCTTAACCTACAGCCTATCAGAAACTTCCAAGCCAGTGCACTTCAATACATAACTGAAGGAAAATTTTTTCTTCACTTCACCTTAGCTGTTGACAAAATGGGGTAATTATTATATTCCAGGTCGAGTGATTAACATCCACACTTGATCACAGTTTAGTAAAAACCAGCCAATTTAAACAAAAAGTTGTATACTTTTATTGCCTCACCTTGAAATATAAAACAAAGCAAAGGTTAAAACTAGAAATGGGACCATTTATTCATAGAACAAGGCAGTTTCACAATTCCCTAATCCTAGCCTTCAGAATGCCGAGGATAGGCAAATTATAAGCATAAGGCTAGCTCTACATAATTAAGTGTCATTTTTCCTCAAAAGCCAAAGCAAACATGATGAAAAGTAGAAGACTCATGTACATGTATGCATCTCTGTGTGCACATACATTTATATCATGTATGCATAACATATACGGTATATACATTGTAATTCATAAATTAAATAATTTTATGACATGTCAAATCAAGGATCCACACCTGAGAGGCTATCAACTTTTTATAGGTGCTGGGAGAGAAGCTGTTTCTTTAATGATGTGACCCCTAGTAGGTCACTATGTGCTAGGGCAGGCACCACTCCCAGAACAGCTAGGCAATGCAATCTGAACCTAATGAGGAGGGAAAAAATATCAGAGCTGTGTGGTTACAGGAGGGTGGGAAGGACGGGTATGTGAAGGGTTGAGATTTGGAAAGGGTGGGTATGTTCAAAATATATTGTATGAATTCTGAAAAAATGTAAGTACATTGTTTTAAAAATAAAAATAAAATAAAGGAAAAGCGAAAAGCATGAAATTGAGAGAGGACAAGAGGACATGTTTGGGAAAGATGTGGAGAGAGTTGCAGGGAGGTAAGGAACATACACACCATTACATTTCATTCTATATATAAACAGAACCCTCAAATATAAATTTAAAAGGACAAAAAGAAAAATCTAAAATTTAAATTATTATTAATAACATCAAAAATAAGAAAAATTATTAAACACAAGGGATTCTTTGAATATAAACAAAAGCACATCATTATAAGAATATATGATAAAGGTAATAATTACCCAGGGACAAGCATCACTAGTTACAATATGTTATTTGAGACACTAAGCATTGACCTAGAGTTCTGAGAACAGAGAAAGGAATGGAATAAAATTATTTTTAAAATGCAAAGTTTTTCCAGTGTTAATGGGAGTATGTTTAAGGACCTTTGACAACATCAACGAAAATCTGAATAAAAATCCATCCTAGGAATAACTTTGTAAAAATCGTACTTGCAGCCACATTGGTAACCATATCAATAGTGAGCTCATTCTATTTACTAATAAGCTTGAGTCAGTTTGTTTACACTATACAGTATAAATGCAACAAAATACTGACACGTGGGAGGGTTTGGAGGGAAGAAAGGGAAGGGAGAAATGTTGTAATTAAGTTCTAATCTCAAAAATAAAACCAGCAAAGACAAAAACAAAACACGCAGTCAGCTGTGGTGGTGCATACACTTCTCTAATCCCAGCATTAGGGAGGTAGAGGCAGAGGGATCAGGAGTTCAAAGTCAAGTTATCCAAAACTAAATAATAAGTTTGAGGTCAGCCACATAAACACAAGACCATGTCTGAAAAAGATAAAAACAAAAATAGAAAACCACATCATGCTGAACACTGTAATCATATACAAATTTGTAAGTATAAAATATACAAAATAATAACAAGATGAAACATAAATAAAACAACTATTTGACAAATTCACATTTTGGTTAAGGTTCAGTTTACTGTTGATTTTTGGTTCACACGAGGCTTTCTGACGTTTTCAGTCCTCACAAAGATGTGACCCCAGTGTTTGGCAGGAGCTTTTGTATGATTTCAGGCATCCCTTTCTATTTCTGTATTTTCCCCATATTATCTGTCCAACCCAGGTGCTTCAGGACAGTTAGGCAATTTGCATGTAATCCAACTTCTTATGTCAAATGTTCCTGGGAAAAACAGAAATTCTATTTTTCTTCCAAATGAATAGTTTGTTTTAGGTTTTTAATATACAGTAATCAAGATTGAGACCTAGGGCAACACTGAGTGCCAGAGGTTAGGAAGGGGAGGGAAGGGAAAGAGACTCATCGGTGAACGGGGTTTGGATTTGCTGAGTTACGGCAGTATGGGGTGGGGAAGGGACAGTGTGTTTCTAAGCAGTTCAGTGATTGTAGATCTGTATGATGTACTATATGGTTTTGAAAATTAGTAGAAAGAATCTTGAATATTTTCACCAAAGAAATGATGAATATCTGAATCGCTATATTTAACAAAATTATGAAATGTGTGTATGCATTGAGACATCACATGATACTTGACTAATGTACATAGCATGTTTGTTTTTTATGAATCATTTAAAAATAAACAGCTTTAAAGAATGACAGAAAAGTTGTAAAGAGCATAGATTTCCCCATGGACTCTGTATCTTTTCCTCTAAATCTGACAAATTAATATAATTTATGTATCATAGCTATTGGTACATTACTAGTAATTATTCCATATTATTCTATATCTCTTTGCCTTTTCCCTTTTAGCGATTAATGGTAAGTTTTCTCATAAGATTTTCTCAGTTGAATTTAGACAGTGTTTTTCTAAGAGTAAGACTGGGACCACATTCATTTGGAGAAGATATTTTGCTATAAACCAATAAGGAAACTAGATATTACTTGTTGTGTTAATTAATTTCTTTTAAGAGGGAGTATTTTGTCGGTTACTCTGTACAAAGTTGTTTTATTCCTTGCCGTTGATGATTGAAACAAGTCACCACGTAGCCCATATCTGAGGAATAAGATGTATGCTCTGCTTCCTCTTGGAGCACTCAACATTTGTATGTGTGTGCATAGGTATATATGTGTGTATATACATATGTATGTACATATGTATGTGTGTGCATAGGTATATATGTGTGCATATACATATGTATGTACATACATACAAATAAGTGACGTATATCCTATATCATACATACATAATACACACAGAGAGAGAGAGAGAGAGACAGAGAGAGAGAGAGAGAGAGAGAGAGAGAGAGAGAGAGAGAGAGAACACTTATTTGTAAATCTTCACAATGGGAAACACTCCTCTGCAAATTAATTTTCCGCCATATTAGGATGTACTCATACTTTGGGTTGTATTTCTATGACCCATTAGTTACTCTATTATTCAAATTCTGACCACTAAGAAGTCTTTTTGTTGGTGGATGTAGAAAGAGTGGAAGGGAAGGAGAAAGTATAAAGAGTATTTACTTGTCTGGTTATAAAGTAAGATTAGTGCTCTGTTGCAGTGTTTGGTAAATGTATCATTATTATTATTATTATCATTATTATTATCATTATTATTCCAGAAAACTAGATAATAAATATTTTAGAATGGTTGGTCTATGCTCTGCTACTTAGTTACTGAGGTAGGAGCTCTGCCATAGGTAACATAAACACCAATAGCAACTAAATCAGGCCACAGACCACACAATATCAGTGTCTCCTCTTAAGTATTTACTTTGCAGTTAAAAGACAAAAGGTGGTGCTGGCACTTCATTGAGAAAAGGTGATTAAACATGAGGGGTTTTAAGTGAACTCAATTTTTAAAGCCATATTATAATAAATGATAAATTGATGCTTAAAGTTGATGTGATAAAACTCATCGACTTGCACATATTATTTAAAAAACTGGAGGCAACTGGTGTCCCTATGTGACTGTGTCACTTAGAGCAACAGAGGAAACAATTCACAAACAATTGTGTCTTGGTAGTGAGACTGAAGTGGAAAGAATGGAGACTACCCCCTTTCTGCACCAGTTTCTCTCTATCGAAAGAATCCCAAGAATAAGTTTATTGATATAAAGTCTTGATAAAGATTTTGAAACATCTGACTTGACAAAGATTTGGAAATAGGATTCCTATTTAGTAACTGACTAAAATCCATTGATTATCTTTGTTGTTAAAATTTGTGGGAACATTACAAACTTCATTGTTCAGAGAATATACAATTTCATATTATTTATAAATCCATCATTAAATTTAGACATCACATCTAAGTGTCTGATTTTGCCTTGTTTTTCAAAATATAAAAAGACTAGTGGGCAATGTCTTGGTCTTAGCAAATTTTCACTTCAAAGGACTAAATATCATTTGACCATGACTGTATAAAAAATCAATTTTCATTGCCATTTCATCATGGAAAAAAGTCATTTATATCTGCTTGTCTTTAATATGATGGAAATTTCCAGTTTTGCATTTTCTGTAGTGGTCCTTAGCAATGACTCACTTTTTATATGTACAAGTTTCATTGAAACTTCAGTAATTTATCGCATCACAATTTTTCCTGACTAGAAATTTTATTTCAGACCAACATGTGCTTTTTAATAACTTTACCTTTAGAAATTTACATCTTTATTTTACAAATACTCCTTTTCATGTAAGAAAGGCATTAAAGACAAGGAGACATGGGATTTCAGTGTGTCTTTGACTGGTATTGATTTGAATTTGAATTGTGTTGTTCAATGAATCATTATTGTTTTTTTGTGTTCAACCAAGTATATATGATACACAATTTTCCCAAGATGATTTGAAATAAAAAATGACATCATTTTAGGAAACCATGGCTATGTATTGGTGTTTATTGGAGATTATTTTATTAACATTGACTAATAATTAAATCATGCATCATGAAGTTGCCAATTATTATGACTATCATAATTCAGTTAAATTTAAATTGCTTTATCTATGCTCATTTTATGATGAGAAATAAAATTACAATATGAGTGCTCTTTGAATCAAAGTGCTCTCTGGAATTAGAAAAGAGTTTTGTTTTTACAAGTGTTTTCACTTTTTGAGATTATATGTCATTCATTTTAAGATAATTCAAATCAAATTTAATTTTAAACCAAAAATAAAATGATGTTCCTCTACAGAATGATAATCTAAACTACCCTTAAGTGTCACAAGCAGAAATTTTTCTAATTAATTGACTTGAACTTGAATTATTTAAACTGTCATTTCTATCACACTTACCATTGTTTAGTTCATCTGTTAAACAAGTACATATATTCTATGTCTTTTATTTTTCACAATACTTCATAAATAGGTGCTATCCTCTTTTATCTACATTTGGAGAAATGGGTCTATGATATTTAATATTTTATATACAGGGTAGACATTTGGAGAAAGCACATTTTACTGTACCATAAACATTTTCATCTTTCTGCTTCTGGTCACTGTAGTAGCTTCAAGATAACTCACCCTGAAAACTGTCTTGTCCCTTTGAAAAATCTCCAGTCCATCCTCTTCTTAGCATTCAAGATAGTATTTCTGAAATACACACTCATATGGGAACTATCTCTTTACTTCTACTAGGTATTAAAGCCAGATCACCAAGCTTGTGATTTTGCAGTCATCTCACAGATTTTATACCTTCTGTCTTTACAAAAGGAAAGAAAGAGATCAAGGTAGAAAGAGAAGGAAGGAAGGAAGGAAGGAAGGAAGGAAGGAAGGAGGAAGGAAGGAAGGAAAGAAGGAAGGAAGGAAGGAAGGAAGGGAGGAAGGAAGGAAGGAAGGGAGGCAGGAAGGAAGGAAGGAAGGATAAAAGAAGGAAGGAAGGAAGGAGAATCTACAAGAGTTGGGCTGCAGAAAAACAAGTTGATATAAATGAAAACTCAGAAAATAAAGATGTTAGAATTTTATCAAAAAAAGAAATACACACTCATGTTATTTTCTTTAATTTTACATAATATTTTTTGAGAATTTCATAGAATATATGCTGATTTACCCCTTGATCTAACTCCCCTATCACCCATCTTTCTACATCAAGTCCAGTTTGTGTTAGCCCACTAACACTAGGTGTGTGGCTTTCCCTGGAGTATGGCTGATGTGAAAGGTCTTAGGTGTGGGCCTTGTCCTGCAGTAAGGTTCATGTGACAGGTCTTAGGCATGGGACTTTCCCTGGAGTATGGCTGGTGTGACAGGTGTTACATACTACTGAAATGATTGTCTCCTCTTCCAGCAGTGATGAAATGTCAATAGGCACTCAGCTAGGGGTAGACTTTCATGCCTACTCTTCCATGTTTGACTTTGTCCAAGTTGACTCATACACAGTCACTATGAGCTCCTCTGGGCAGCTGCCCTATTGTGTCGGGAAAACCCCATTTCCCTGAAGACATTCACTCTCCCATGGCCCTTACAATTTTTCTGTACCATTGTCTGCATAAATGTCCCAGTCTTGAAGGGAGGGCTGTGATAACACACATCCTGTTTACAGTTTAAGCACATCTTCATGTCTCTTCCATTTGGATTTTCTGTTTCATTTGCCTAGAAAAGTGGTTTTCAGAATCCCTAATGCTGTGATCCTTTAATACAGTTCCTCAGGTTGTGGTCACCCCTAACCATAAAATTATTTTTGTCTCTACTTCATAATTGTAAATTTGCTGCTATTATAAATCATAATATAGATATCCATGCTTTTGATGGTTTTAGGCAACCAGTATGAAAGAATTGTTTGACCTCCCACGTAGTTGCAACCTACAGGTAGAGAACCACTGACTAGAACATTCTGTCTTTTATTTTCTTGCATGTTTCCATTTCCTACAACTGAATCTCCTTGAATGTAAGACTGAGTGATGATAGTGCTTGAGTAATAATATTTATAAGTATTTGTGAATAGTTGGCAAATTAAAGCAATTTGCTTTTAATTAGACCATTTTGTCTTCTGTAGCTCGTCCCAAGTATAGTAATAAGTGTGAAATGAATCTATTTGTATGGATATTTTGGGTGTCTTAGAATGTTTTCTAACTTCAAATTTAAGTGAAAATGTTCTTCCTGAGTGATTGCATTCACTTTAGCTACAACATGAAATCAACATGCTATGTCATATAAATTTTATCTCTTGCCTGACAAACACATAAAAAGCTGTAGGGTAGTACAGACAGAATATGCCCCTGATGTTGATGCTGTAGGGAATGGAAGCCAGATGAAGTCCTGAAAAGATGATTTTTTTAGCCCAGGCATCTTTCCTAAAGTAAAATTATTTGAGGGTAGAAAAAATTTCATTTCCCATTGCCTGCAGCAGTGATATATAATGAGAAGAATCTGCCACGTGGATTTCCTTGACTTGGACTTTTAAATGCTTATAGAATGCTTCTGAATGCTTTACAATGAATCAGTATGAACTGATTTGTTGAATATGCTTATTCTGTGACTTTTCTTAGAATAAATATAAGAAGTATACTCTGAAGTATCAGGTTTGTAATAAGGAAAAAGTTACCACCCAAAGGTTTTGTAGAAACTGAAATAATCATGAAAGAATTGATTCTTATAATGAAGTACTCAATTCAATAGATGCTAAATAATTGCTAATTAAGCATTCTCTTTTAAGGAAAATAATATGATGTTTTGAAACATGCCCTAGCTGTTTATTTTGTAACATGTCACAAACATATTGATATCACAGACTGTTTCAGATATTAAAAAACTTGAAGCACATGAGAATACAACAAAAAGGTAGACTAATTATAGTGTCTTTTTTTTTTTTTTTGGTTTTACGAGACAGGGTTTCTCTGTATTATTTTGGAGGCTGTCAGTCCAGCCTGGCCTCAAACTCACTTAGATCTGCCTGCCTCTGCCTCCCGAGTGCTGGGATTAAAGGCGTGTGCCACCACCACCCAGCTAATTAGAGTGTCTTAAACATATCATTTACTTTGTTTATATGTTACATGTTCCTACATAAACATGGCGGTGTTTGTGTGCCAGACACTGAAGGCTATGTACTTCTTAGTGATCAGAGGTTGAACCTAAGTCATGTTAGACTGACTTCTGCTCCTTTCTGGGATCTTGGGCACTTCTGTTCTGCCTGTAGAATCTACCCTTAGATCTCATTTTTGCCTTAATATAGCTGGTTGTGCTGACTTGGGGTGGGGGACAGGTGTGGTAGAAAAAGTCTGTGAAGGAGAAGAAATCCTTAAAAGACCAGCTATTCTTGAAAAGTTATTGTTGATTAAGCCTTGTGTTAAGTTTTCTCTTCCTAGACTTCCAAAAAATACAAAAGAAGTGAGCAGAAGGACAGTCGAACATACGTGACAAAAAAGGGAGATGCAGAGGATTTAAGCAGAAACTACAGCTCAGGCGTGAGGAAGAGAAGTTAATAGGTAAATTAACTAAAACCAAGGATTGTGAGGAAGCATTATGGAAACTGAGTAGTTCATAAGCTAATGCCAAAATGCAGATTAAATTGAATTCAAAGTGAATTTCCCTGTGTGGGTGGACATTGTTTCTCCAAGAAGACACAGGTTGTTAAATATAAATGCAGTACAGGGCATGGGAAACGTCCTTAAAAGCATTTCTTTGAACAGAGGCCCCAAAGGCTTCCAAAAAACATAGACTATTTCTATATCCCTTGGTTATCCACTGTAACTAAATGACAAGACCCAGAAATGTGGGGAATGCTCTGATGGGGGAGATCTCTGGTGAGTTGGGAGGGAAAATGAGGGTTATATATGATCATATTTCATTGTGTTTGCTTATAAAATGTTAAAAATAAAAAACCTGTAAAAGGAAAGTGAGTTTACAATTTGAAATATGTACCCATATGCAGCCTCTTAGGATATTCATGTTATTAAAGCAAAAAACTAAGGAACCATGTATGAACTCTGTAGGCATCATTTCCTATGGTGGGAATTGAACAAACTTGTAGAAAAAGTAAGGGCCTGCCTTTGAAAGGAAATGGGTCTAAAACATGCAGTCATCATGCATTCACCTCAGAAATTCAATGATTAAGCAATCCTACCTAGAAAAGCTTAAATATCAAACTAATATCATAATAAAGTAAATTTGAATTTTATTAGTCAGCTTCTATAGGGACAATCAGTTTTTGGTCATTTGCCTAACATGTATTGATTTAGTACTTACTCTATACTTATATAGATATGTTCCTAATATAAATCAGCTACTATATGATCCAGATAAATGTAGTTATTTTAAATGTACATGTTGGATGTCAGAAAAGAAATTGTTCGAGAGTCATTTCATTGAAAACAAAACTATACTGTGGTTTTCTGTAATTAAATATGATTAAGCAGAAAACTCAATTTTTCTTCAGTCATGGGTTCCTTAAGTCATATTCCTTAACTAACTGCAATAAGAATTAATTTGCCAACTGGCCCTGGAAGGACTGAGCGACCAGGAGCCTGCTGAGAGAGCAAGTCTACTCCTGCACCCACCCAGGCCAGAGGGCAGAGGGCAGAGTGCAGAGAGCAGAGGTGAACTGCAGGCCCCCATCTTGGTTCTGGCTTCCTTCAGCTTGCCATCTCTGGGATCTCTGGGCCTGTGGCCAGCTCTACTAGCACTGGGAGGACCCAGAGACTAGGAGCCTGCTGAGAGAGCAGGTCTATTCCTGCCCCCACTCAGGGCAGAGGGAAGAGGGCAGAGGGCAGAGCTCCCCGCTACCTGGAAAGGAATGCCTCAGACCCATCTGCACCCACCATGAGACATGTCAGTGTATTGGACCTGCTTGCACCCACTGGAAGAGAACCTTAAACCCTTACTAATCAGGAAATGAAGAGACTCCAACTGTACTCACTGAAAGAAGGGATGGATAGATGACAATATAAGAACAAATTCAATGACAGAAAAACCAATATGATGCCCCCAGAGTCTATGGACTGTACACCATCAAGATCTGAACATCACAACACAGATGAAGCAGAAGAGAATGACATTAAAAACAACTTCATGAAGATGACAGAAACCCTAAAAAAAAGAAATGAGAAAATACTTTAAAGAAATGAAAGAAAAAACAAACAAAAAATTCAAGAAATGGAAGAAAAGACAAACCAAAAATTGCAAGAAACAGTTCAAAGAGTGCAAGGTTTTAAAGTTGAAATAGAAATGAAAAAAACACAGTCTGAGGGAATGCTGGAAATAGAAAAGATGGATAAGCAATCAGGAGCTACAGATGCAAGCATAACCAACAGAAAAGGAGTTAGAAGAGAGAATCTCAGGCATTGAAGATTCACTAGGAGAAATAGATTAATTGACCAAAGAAAATCTTAAATACAATAAATCCCTAACACAAAATATCCAGGAAATATGGGACACCATGAATAGGCCAAACCTAAGAATAATAGGGATAAAAGAAGGTGAAAAAACCCAGCTCAAAGGTGCAGAAAACATATTCAACAAAATCATAGAAGAATACTTTCCCAACCTAAAGAAAGACCTGCCAATGAAAGTACAAGAAGCCTGCAGAACACTAACTATAGTGGACCACGAGAAAAGTCCCCTTGACACATAATAATCAAAACTGCAAACATGCAGACTAAAGAAAGAATGTTAAGAGCAACAAAGAAAAAAGGCTAAATAGCATATAAAAGTGAATCTATCAGAATCACACCTGATTTTTCCATGCAAACTCTAAAAGCCAGAAGGTCCTGGATAAATAGTCTACCAACTCTAAGAGACTATGGACACGGATACCAGCCCAGACTAGTATACCCAGCCAAGCTTTCAATCACTATAGACAAAGAAAACAACATATTTCATGACAAAACCATACTTAAACAATACATATCCATTAATCCAGCCCTACAGAAAGCACTGGAAAGAAAACTCCAACCTAAGGAAGTTAACTACACACACAAAAACATAGGCATTAGATAATCCCACTTTACCAACAGCCAAAAGAAAACAGGGGTGGAAATTAAGACACAATCCCAACAACAACAACAAATCCAAAACAAACAAGAATGAATAATCAGTGGTCATAAATGTCCCTAAATATTAATGGTCTTAACTTACCAATAAAAAAAAACACAGGCTGACAGAATGGATACAAAGTTAGAACCTATCCTTCAGCTGCATACAGGAAACACACATCAACTTCAAAAACAGGTGGTACCTCTGAGTTAAGGGTTGGGGAAAGATTTTTCCAATCAAATGGATTCAAAATACAAGTTGGTGCCGCAATCCTTGTATCAAACAAATTAGACTTCAAACTAAAATCAATCAAAAGAGATGAAGAAGTTCATTTCCTATCCATCACAGGAAAGATTCATCAGGATAAAGTCTCAATTCTGAACATCTATGCCCCAAATACTAAGGCACCCATGTTCATACTAGAAACATTACTAAAACTCAAATTACACATAAGACCTCACACAGTTATAGTGGGAGATTTCAACACCTCATACTCACCACTGTACAGGATCACCAGACAGAAACTTAAGAATGAAACAAAGGAACTAATAGAAGTTTTGACCCAATTGGGTTTAACAGACATCTATAGACAACTCCATCCAAACAAAAAAGAAGCCACATGGGACCTTCTCTAAAATCAACAACATACTTGACAACATAGCAAACCTCAACATGTTCAAAAATATTGGAATAACTCCCTGTATCTTATCAGACTACCATGCTTTAAAGTTAGAATTCAACAACACAAATTGAAGAAACCCTACAAATTCATAGAAATTGAACAATGCACAATTGCACCATTCCTGGGTCAAGAAGAAATAAGGAAAGAAATTAAAGACTTCCTAGAATTTAATGAAAATGAAGACACAACATGCCCAACTTATGGAACACTTTAAAAGTAGTGCTAAGAGGAAAGTTGATAGCACTAAGTGCCCGCATGAAGAAACTGGAAAATAGTCACACTAGAGAATTAACAGCACAACTGAAAGCTCTAGAACAAAAGGAAGCATACTCATCCTGGAGGAGTACATGCCAGGAAATAATCAAATAGAGGGCTGAAATCAATAAAATCAAAACAAGGAAAACAATAAAAATAATCAATATAACAAAGAGTTGGTTCTTTGAGAAAATTAACTCGATAGACAAACCTTTATCCAAACTAACAAAAAGGCAGAGAGAGAACATGCAAATTAACAAAATCAGGAGTAAAAAGGGAGACATAACAATGGACACTGAGGAAATTCAGAGAAAAATCAGGCTATACTTTGAAAGTCTGACTCTACGAATTTGAAAATTTAAAGGAAATGGACAATTTTCTGGATAGGTATTACTTACCAAAATTAAGTCAAAAACAGATAAGCAATCTAAACAGACATATAACCCCTAATGAAATAGAAGTCTCCCAACCAAAAAAAAAAAAAAAAAAAAAGCCCAGGCCCAGTTAACTTAAGTGCAGAATCCTACCAAAAATTCAAAGAACAGCAATTCCAGTACTCCTCAAAGTGTTCCACACAATAAAAGCAGTAGTTAATTGCCAAACTCTTTTTTACGAGGCTACAATTACCTTGGCACCCATCCCACACAAAGACATAACTAAGAAAGAGAACTACACACCAATCTCCCTCCTGAACATTGATGCAAAAATCCTCAATAAAATACTAGCAAATCAAATCCAGTAACATATCAGAGAAATCACCCACCATGATCAAGTAGGTTTCATTGCAGGAATGCAGGAATGGTTCAACATATAAAAATCTATCAATTCACTATATAAACAAACTGCAAAAGAAAAACCATATTATCATCTCACTTGATGCTGAAAAAACATTTGAAAAAAATCTAACACCCCTTCAAGATAAAGATCCTGGAGAGAACAAGGATAACAGGAACATATCTGAACATAATAAAAACAATATACAGTAAACCAATAGCTAACATCATACTAAATGGAGAGAAACTCAACGCAATTCCTCTAAAATCAGGAACAAGACAAGGCTGTCCACTCTCTCCATATCTCTTCAATATTGTTGTTGAAGTTCTAGCTGGAGCAATAAGACAACAAAAAGAGATCAAAGGGATACAAATTGGAAAGGAAGAAGTCAGGTTTTGATATTCGCAGATGGTATAACATTTACTTAAGTGACCCAAAAAACTCTACAAGACAACTCCTACAGCTGACAAACATCTTCAGCAAAGTGGCAGGATACAAGATGTCTTCAAAAATTCAGTAGTCCTCTCATGTACAGATGATAAATGGACTGAGAAAGAAATCAGAGAAACATCACCCTTTACAATAGCCACAAACAACATAAAATATTTGTGGATAACACTAACCAAACAAGTGAAAGACCTGTATAGCAAGAACTTGGTGTCTTTAAAGAAAGAAATTAAAGAAGATACCAGAAAATGAAAAGATCTCCCATGCTCTTGGATAGGTAGGATTAACATAATAAAAATGGCAATCTTGCCAAAAGCAATCTACAGATTCAATGAAATTCCATCAAAATACTGCCACAATTCTTCACAGAACTTGAAAGAACAATAATCAACTTTATATGGAAAAAAAAGACCCAGGGTAGCCAAAACGACCCTGTACAATAAAGGAACTTCTGGAGGCATCACTATCCCTGACTTCAAGCTCTATTATAGAGCTATAGTCCTGAAAACAGATTGGTATTGGCACAAAAATAGGTTGACCAATGGAATCTAATTGAAAACCCTGATATTAACCCAAACACCTATGAAGACTAGATTTTTGAAAAAGAAGCTAAAATTATACAATGGAAAAAGGATAGCTTCTTCAACAAATGGTGCTGGCATAACTGCATATTGGTATGTAGAAGACTGCAAATGGATCCATATCTATCACCATGCACAAAACTTAAGTCCAAATGGATCAAAGACCTCAACATAAATTCAGACATACTGAACTTCTTAGAAAAGAAAGTGGGAGCCGGGTGGTGGTGGCGCATGCCTTTAATCCCAGCACTCGGGAGGCAGAGGCAGGCGGATCTCTGTGAGTTCGAGGCCGGCTTGGACCGATAGCCTCCAAAACAATACAGAGAAACCCTGTCTGGTAAAAACCAAAAAAAAAAAAAAAAGACAAAAAAGAGAAGAGAAAGTGGGAAGTACCCTTGAATGAATTGTTACAGGAGACTGATTCCTGAACATAACACCAGTAGAACAGACACTGAGATGAACAACTAATAAATGGAACCTCCTGAAACTGAGCAGCTTCTGTAAGGCAAAGGACACAGTCAACAAGACAAAAAGGCAGCCCACAGAATGGGGCTAATCACTAATGACACATCTGACAGACAGTTGATCTTCAAAAGGTAAAAAGAACTCAAGAAGGAAGCAAAGGATCCAATTAAAAAGTGGACTACAGAACTAAATAGAGAATTCTCAGTAGAGGAGTCTAAAATGGCTGAGAGACATTTGAAAAAGTGCTCAACATCCTTAACCATTAGGGAAATGCAAATCAAAACAACTCTGAGATACCATCTCACTCCTGTCAGAACAGCTAAAATCAAAAACACCAATGACAGTTTATACTAGAAAGAATGCAGAGCCATTGATATAAGGCTGAAGAAAATAAAATTAGGGACTGTTATCTGTGGAATTCTTTTTCTGAATTTCCTTCATGCTTACCATCTTCCCTATTGTCACCTCTTCCAGTATGCATACATATAAAAGTTAAAATATTTCTTTGTTAACATTAATGTTTGAGTTTTCCAGAGAAGGGATTTCCTGACAGCAATCTTCAACTGCTTCAGAAAGAGAATGAGGATTCACTTCCTTGACTTCATCTGATTCGACTGGAGGCATCTGAACTGCCCCACATCATCGACTCCACCTGACAAGGACTATCCTGAAACTGGCTTGAAACTGCATCACTCTACCCAATTCAGGACCAAGGAACTGAAACAGCACACCTTCTACAATCTGGCCAGAGCTTCAGACGAGGGCTTCAATCAACACTAGAACCCCAGTCAGGAACTTCAATGAAGCATCTCCTGCCATACAGACACTGTCTGATCTACTGAGATTTTGTTACACTAACATTTTTCTTCTCACAGGTCCCCATGAGATTATCATCGTCCCATCTCAGCAGGAAGTAGTTTTTAGAATTCCACGCCCACTCTCCCTACTATTGATATTAGAGGATAGTTTATACCTGTTAGTGTTAGTTTGCAATTATTTTAGAGTTGGGATTGGAAAGAGGTGTTAAGACTTGGGTGTTTCTCTCAGATAAGTTTAGGTTTAGATGGGATAAATGTTTGATATATTTTGATCATTGACACAAGTTAGTTGTTTTAAGTTTAAATATCCTTTTTAGACTAAAAAGGGAATTGTAGGAGGAAAACAATGCAGCCATTAGCCATGTGACTTACGAGAGGCGCATACAGATGAGGTAATAAAAGAGCGGTTTACCACACCCCTAACTACACCCACTTTAGGCATGACTAAAGACGTATACGGATGGACGTAAAGAAGTATATGGACATAGGCAGTGAACTACGTCACTAGCCAGGCCCACTTTTGGGCATGACTAGGGCCGTTACGGGGGAAGGTATAAAAGACTGAACAACGGAAGTCTTGGTCTCTTTTCCCGGCTTTCAGCTTCCAGTTCGGCAGCAGAAAACTATTCGGCTCATCTGGGTTACTTGCTTGGTATCTTGTGAGTTATTTCTACAATAAATACTTAGTTTTACTTTCAGTAAGTGTGCCGTTTATCGTTACAGCATTAGGAACACTCATCCATTGCTGGTGGGAGTAACAACTCATACAGCCACTTTGGAAATCAGAATGGAGATTCCCCAGAAAAATGGGAATCAGTCTACCACAAGACCCAGAAATTCCACTCTTAGGCATATACCCAAAAAAATGCACATTCATACAACAAGGACATCTGTTCCTCTATGTTTATAGCAGCACTATTTGTAATAGCCAGAACCTGGAAGCAACCTAGATCCCCCTCTACTAAAGAGTGGATAGAGAAAATGTGGTACATTTACACAATGGAGTACTACTCAGCATAATAAAATGGAATCCATTGTAGGCAAATGGATGATATTAGAAGAAATCATCCTAAATGAGTTAACCCAGTCACAAAAAGACAAACACAATTATGTACTCACTCATATATGGATTTTAGACATGGATCAGGGGAGTGCCAGCCTACAATCCCATTGTCAGAGAGTCTGGGAAATAGGCACAACCCTAAGAGAGATATGCATGGTACTCCAGAGAAGGGGAATGCGACAGGATCACCATAGGGGAATGGAATCATGGAGGAATGGAGAGGAGGACATGGGGAAGCAAGAAGTTTGAGTTGGGGGAAGAATACAGGACAGCAGGGTAAAGATACCATAATAGAGGGAGTCACTATAGGTTTGAGGAGAGATCTGGCACTAGTGAGATTTCCAGAGATCTGCAAGGATGACACCAACTGGCAATCTAAGCAATAGTGGAGAGGCTACCTTAAATGCCCTTCCTCAATAATGTGACTGATGAATACCTGTATGCCATTCTAGAACCTCCTTCCATTGGCTGATGGAAGCAGATGCAGACACTCAGAGCTAAACACTGAACTGAACTCCCAGGAACCAGTTGCAGAGAGGGAGGAGTGATGAGCAAAGGGGTCAAGACTGGGCGGGTGAAACCCACAAAGACAGGTGACCTGAACACAGGGGAGCTCATGGACACCAGACTGATAGCTGAGAGGCCAGATGGGACTGATCCTGACCCCCTGATCGTGGGTGTCAGTGATAAGGGCACAGATGAGTGCTGTATCTTTAACTGATAATTACTATTAGTGACTTTTTTTTGAAATATGAGTACTTTCAAATCCATGTGTTTTACATCTTCTATACCTGTTTGGGGTTTGGTAAAATGATTCATACAATAAATATGTTCTGAATACCAAGAATGTAACAAGTAATATTTTAGATCCCAATGACGTGCGAAAGGACACCGTGAGCAATCCCGCCTCAGATGCAGCTTCTTGACTGTCAGTACCTAGTATAGAAATAAGTATTTGTTAATTAAATTGCAATATACTCAACAAGCACTTTAATACCACTAAAACTTTGGATTTTCTCAGTACATCAGTAAGGACTAGTGATGTCTGAGGTCTACACTAACAGATATGAAATAATTATATTCCAATCTGTATCCTTGAGAACCAACAACCTCTGGAGACAGATACTTCACACATGTCTAGAATTTGCATAGCACTTTAGCTTGCCTTGGCAAGTCCTTCTTCTGGTGCCTCTTCTGACTCTCTTCCCTATTGTTTCAATGTAGGCATATGCTCACCGGCAGTGATTTGCTTCCTGCCTTCATAGTTTCTTTTCATTTCTCATCATTCCTGGTTTAGCTAAAGCTAGGCTTCATGAAAAATGGCTCAAGTACAATTGAAAAACAGGGAGAATTGTCCTGCAAATGGGGTAAGTTTTTGACCAGTGGGAGTTGGCAGATAGATAGTGGTTCTCCCTTCTTGTTTATGGACAGCATCTGAAGATACAGTCATCCACAGGTGGACTATAAAAGGATGATTTCTCAGTAATAATCAGTGAGTCTCATCTGGTACCAAGCAGTGTCCACCTCAAGGGTTCACCTACTGGCATCTGTTCCACCTTTGTTCATTCTTTGTAATTACACACTCTCATTAATTATTATTAATTGCTATTTAGTATCTATTTTCTGGGAACACTGAATTACTATACATATCACAATGTGGTAGTGAGAAAAAGAGGCTGTGAATGACAGATGAGAGTGAAGAAAAGGTGAACTTGTTTCTAAGTGTGAGTTGCTAGGTGAGCAAGCAAATGACGAGGAAAACTGAGGTTCTTAGATTTAATTTCAATATATGACTATACGTAGACAGATGCGGCTGGATACAGTTTGGAAGATGATAGAATATAAAATGTAAGAATGAATTAACCTTTCATAAATGATTCACAGTAGAAACCTGATGGTGATTCTTAAAGAGAAAATATGAGGTGAGGCTCGGTAGTGAGATAAAGGAAGGTGATGAACGATGGAGATCATCACAGACTACCACATGTGATGGAAAGCCTATATCAAGCTAAAGCTTCATGAAGGTGACAGAGAGTGAGGACAAACCATATTTGGAAATGCTTGTCATTTTGTTACACAAGAAAATGTCTCACAGATGAATTGGACCTTTTTGTGATGGCCCAGTTCAGTAGCTCTGAGGTAGAAACTCATGGCTTCTTTCTTACTAAACTGCTATTTAGTTTAGATCACCCCATGGTAGCAAAGGTCCTGCTAATGAAGAGAGCCCGCTTCTGTGTAGGTCAGCTGTGGAGGTACTTCTAATGCATTCTTTGAACTTTGGCACATTTGGAGGTTAAATGATTATTTGCAGCAGTTTTAGTACACCTAAGCTGTTGTCAGTTCTGGGGTTGATGTTAAACCTAAGATTAAGTTTTCTAATTAACTTGTCACTAATCTACTTTCTACAGATGTCACATTCCTCTGTGACAGGATGTAGAAGAGGTAACCTTGCTATAGGATTATCGAGGTGCACTTAAGAAAAATAAATAATGTAATTGGAAAGAAATGAGAATCCCAAATAAGGAAGATTAAAATAAGTGAGACTAAATAAAAAACATGATCAATCATGTAAATCAGCAGATAGAGATGTTCATTGCCAATCCTGAAGACCTGAATTCAAGCCCAAGGATCCACAATATGGAAATAGAAAACCAGCCACTGCAAGTTATCCTTTAACCTTCTTGACAAGGGCAGGCAGACACCCCTTCCCCATAACACACATAACACCCACACATACACACACACACACACACACACACACACACACACACTGAATAATTTCTTTGCTATTAGAAGTACTAGAAGTAAGCCAAGTTGGTACTTACTTAAATATGTTTTCTCAAATTTGAAAAACACTAACATGAATCCCAAAGTGACAGGGAAATGATGTATTTCTATTGTATATTTGCACTCAGAAGACATGAGTTTAGTGGTGAGAATTACATACTGAACTAAAAGTTAACATGGAGACATGAAGGCCATGCTTTCTACTGGGATCTGGGCCTACATTAACACCTCAGTGGGAAGCAATCACTGCCCTGCTCTTGTGGTTTGTGTGAAATTACACAGGTCTTCTTGTGCTGTGTCCTGGAGTGTAAAGGGGAATGAGCTGGATGTCTTACAGTTGAGATCCAGAAGTATTTTTTCAGGTGAGCTAAGTTCAGTGGAAACGGGCTTTTCCTTCCTTGTACCACCCGTTAGTTCATGTCTGTAAAGAGCACTGGTGGAGGTTCTCTATCAGAATGTGAACTAGTGAGTGGGGACATCATGACTGGCTCTGTCTTGTTTCTGCTGGAATTCTTGGCAGATACATTTAGCAGCATAAATCATGGCCATGATTGATATGCACACCTCTCTCCATGCTCATTTGGATGTGTATGGGAAAAGAGATTACAAGTTTCAAGATATGTGAAAGGACACTAGCCCATTTGAACATGGCTCTGGCAGGCCTTGCCTCTCTCTGCCATTTCCTCTGTCTTGCTAACAACCAAAATTACATCCCTAAAGCTAGCTACCCAGGTCTACTCCTTTATTTGGTCATTTCTTCTTCCTGAGGCTGACTGTTAAGGGTCCCGTTATCAAATTACTGAAGTCTGGCAATCAGAAGCCCCTGTTAGCTCACCTAACTAACATTCTCAATTAAAATTAAACACCTTATCCTAGCACAGGGTCTCCCCTTGTGCCTTTCTAAACTACCACTGTTCTGTTTGCCGCATCTGTCTCATTTCTATCCTCAGGCAGTCCTCTGTCTTCTGGGACGAGTACCCGTACCCCATCTCCCTTGTTACTTTTCCCTTCTCCCTCATCCTTTATCTCCTGGATTTGACTCTTATTCCCTGTCCTTTGTGCCTCTGGGGCAAATAAATCATTGTGGAGAGAACTTGGTCTAGGGGGACCTGAGGTCATACTTTACAGTGTAAAAGAGCAATAATAAAAGATCTATGATTTTTATGTGTCTGTCTTCAAGGTTTTCCTATTTCAGGTTTGTAATCAGAGGCAATGATGTAACATAGAGTTAAATGTGAGGCCTAATTTTTCCTGTATGCAAAAGGAACAAATGTTACCTTCTAACATTTATGTAACTTCACTTAATTATTAAAATTATTTAACATCCAGAATGAATATGTCTAGAGAACCCTAAGGACAGAGTCAAAGAAAATAATACGGGCTGGTATGTTTGTCTGTAATAACCAAAGTAAATACAGCCTGAAGAGAAAGAGCCAACAAAATTAGGTCCAGATATATCAGATTTTTCAATTAGCTAACCAGGAATATAAAATAGCCATGATTAATACAATAAAGACTGTCAGGGAGAAAACCTGACAAGTAAGAACAGAGCAATAATATGAATAAATTAAAAATCCTAAGCTAAAATTTGAAAATGAAATTCTGGTCATTAAAAAACAAAAACAACAAAGGGGAATAGAATAAATATAGAAATTTAAAAAAAAGAAACTGCTTTTGAAATAGAAACGAAGAGTGTTCTTTTAAGGAGACTAGAAACAGCTGGGGGAAGAGACAGAAGATAAGTTAATAGAAACACCCACTGCAAATAGCACAGAGAATGAGGAAAATAAAAGATCCAGAAACTGAGGGACAATTGTGAAAGAGGATTTCAGAGGAGAAAGAAACACAAAAATGAACAGAAGAAATGTTTGAATAATAATGACTGAGGATTTTCTAAACCTAAGGACATCTAACTCCCAGCTCAGGACTGTATGCCTTGCCCTGTCTTTAGACAATCAGAAACATAGAGAAAATCTTGTAAGAGGCCAGGGAAGATCCAAACCTTATTTCCAGGGAGTGTGTCTTCACAAATCACACAAATCAAGAAGAGAGTGAAAAAGAATAGTTAAAGATCTAGGAGCAAATTTATCACTCACTCAAAGTGTTCTATCTAGAGAAATCTCTTCAAGAGTAAAGTAGAGCTTGAGGGAGTGTGTTATCAAGAAGTCAAATGACTTCTTCTAAGTCTACTTGTAAGTCAAGAAGACTTTAAGCAGTAGACCTCTGAAACTCTGTCATCTCAGAAGATAGCCTGTCTCAGTTTGTTTCCTATTGCTATGATAAAAACACCCTGATGAAAAGCAACTTGTGTGGGCTAGGGTTACACTTCCACATCACAGTTTATCACTGAAGGATGTCAGGTCAGGGACTCTAAGGATGATCCTGGAGGCAGGACTTAATGCAGAAGCTACAAAGGAGTGCTGTTTACTGGCTTACTCTTCCTAACAGTACAGCCTGCTCTCTTAAAGTGCCTAGGACCAGCATCCTAGAGGTAACACCTCCCAGAATGAATTGGGCCAAATCACATCAGTCATCATTCAAGGAAATTCTCCACAGGCTTGCCCACAGATCAGTGTGATGAGAGCATTTTCTCAGTTGAGGTTTCCTCTTCTCAAATGACTCAAGTTTGTGTCAAGTTGACTTAAATCTAGACAACACACAACCACAAAGCTGAATACTGTCATCTACATCTCTGAAGGTGCTTGCTCAGGAATAGGTAGGCCTCTGTCCATCCATGATACTTGTGTTTATTTTTTTCAGAAGAGCAAGTTGTTTGAAGAAGATACCAACCACTATCTATAGCCACTAAAGTGTCATTTTTAAAAAAAATGAAACTCTGTGGTGATACATCATTTATGATCTAATAAAGTCACTGCAGATCAGAATGCAAAGCTGGATATAGAAGCTGGGCAGTGGTGGCATACATCTTTAATCACAGTATTCAGGAGACAGGGGTAGATGAATCTATGTGAGTTCAAGGCCAACCAGGGCTACATGAGAGTGAATTAGTCAAAAAGAGAAAAAGAGCTCACACCTTCAATACCAGCACTAGAGAAGTATATAAGACTGGAGAGCTCAGGGTCTCAGGCAGATTCAGTATTCATTCATTTGGCAATTAGTCTCCTGCCACATTGAGTACAGGATCTGTCCAGACTTGGTAGAGGTAAGAGCTCTTTAGTGGCTGTCTGCTTTGCTTCTTCTGATCTTCAGTTTGAACCCCAATATCTGTCTCTGGGGTTTTGTTATTTATGCTACAAAACACCTTATATTTTATTGCTCATTATTTCATTTAGTTGCTGTACAAACAATGGATTCATTTTCACATTTTTATACGTGTTTGTTTACTTAACCCATTTCCCTCATTTGTTGTTCTGTAATTCTCTTTAAGAGTCTGCCCCTTCCCCACCTCCCTGTCACATAACTCTCCTTCAGCTTTCCTGTCTTGAGTATGTGTGTGTGTGTGTGTGTGTGTGTGTGTGTGTGTGTATCGGTGCATATATGTGTGAGTGTGAGAGATGGTGTGAACATGTGCATGTGTGTATGTCTGTGTGAATATGTCTTCTGTGGTATGTCTCTTTGTGTCTGTGACTCTGTGTGTGTGTGTGTGTGTGTGTGTGTGTGTGTGTGTGTGTGTGTGTGTGTGTAGCTGCAGGTTGAATCCAATACTCACTACTTTCACTGTGATTACTGAATACAGTCTCAGCAAGGAACTCAGGTTTTGGCATACAGCCTCCCAGTCTCTAGCGTCTGTGTCTGCTCACAGGAAGTGTCTTAATAGCCTTCCCTTCCCACTCCATCCTTCACACACACACTCCCTTCTGTGTGTTGTGCACCATGCAGCTGCTCCACTGCAGGTACTTTGCCTATGTGACACATCTGGTGGATACATCTTTCCACCATCTTCCTCTAGGTTCCTCCAGCTCATTAGTCACATCTAGGCCCAGGCGTTATTCACTCAAGTTCTTTTGTACTTTCCATCTTGTTCTTCTCATGATAGCATTTATCATAATTCTACTCCTATCACCGTTGTGGGATCCATTTTAATTATAATTCTGCAAACCAAAGATAGAATCTGTTTATTTCATTATGTATTCCTTTGGATCTAGAAATACAGCTGACATTGCTAAATAATTTTAGGAACAATGATAAATAATCTTTTAAAATAGAACAACACACATATTTTAAAAAATGTGTTTTTCTGTTAAAAAAGCACATTAGAATGATCATAGGTTAGGTAAGTGACTGCTGGTGTAGTGACATGTCACCACGGTCATGACTCTGTCTATCCTCTAACTATTACTTGAACATCTAATCAGAGAAATCTTAATTGTCACTGAAGCTCTCAGCTCTGTTAGGTTGAAACTTACTTCTGAGGCTAGAGAGAATTTATTTTTTATTTTTGGAGATTACACCAAATTTGGACCAAAGTGGAGTTCTCTAATTTAGCAGCTGATTGCTAACTTTAAAGTGTTAAAGCATAGCAATACCCATTTTCAGAGTCACCTTTTTTTAGTATTGGTGTTGTTACACCTCACAGTTAAAGATGGTTCAGGCATTTCTTGAACGTTGCTATGTTCCTCTGAGATCCAGATCTTAAAGGGCAGAAAAGTCATGATGAGTGGTCAAGGGTCCCTGGGGTAGATGATGAAAGATGCCTATACACTTTGCTTCTGCCTTTCCTTACCTAGGCCCAGAATGAATCTGTCTCAAGGCTGAATTGTTTCCAGAGTGAGAAAAGAAAAGAAAAGATGTAGCAAGTTCTGTGTCAGAGACTAATATGTGACATACTAAATTTCATAAAGATGTTGACTATCAAACCAAAGGGTATCTTACTGACTAAAAATGGTGATATGCATCAAATGTTTCTCTGTGCATGCTTGCTGCCTACCAATTTTATGTTTTTGAATCAATTGTGGAGTTTTAAAGCATGAAATATGGCAGATGTTAAATGTCTTAGGTTTTTCACATTTAACAAAGTGAAGGTATGCAGGAATACTGTATAGTATTTGCATTTACTATGAAGAGGTTAAATTTGGAAAATTTTGCAGTTATGTTTTCCTTTAGTTAGGAAAATTCAGAGTCAGCAATGTGAGTTATTACTGTGCCCTTATTTGAAAGGTAGGCGATAATAAACCACGTGTTTGCTCTAGTCAGCTAATCAGTGAACTTTGAAGGGCATTTTTGAAACTTGTCCAATTTACAAATTTATGGTTGAAATCCTGTCTAGCAGTCAGATTGCTTCACTTTCGTTGCTTCATCTAGAGTACATTTTTATTTCTAGAGGGTGGGGTATGAAAACTAGATGTCTCACTGCCTGCTTTGTAACAAGTGTTCGTTCCTACCAATAGCTATAAAATGCTTTTCACTTACCTTGGCTCACATGCCCAATAGGAACCACTTCTTTGGGGTTAGATTACAACAATGTTTTCCCCTCCTGCCAATCCAAGCTTCCAGAATAACTGTTCAGTTCTCAAGAAAAACAAAATTGTGAAACTCTCAGGTAGCTGAATAGAGTTGGAAACAACTAATGTGAGTGAAGTAACCCAGACCTGGAGGAACAAAAATTTCATGTCTCCATTCCTTTGCAGATATTAGCTTTATTGTTCAGATTTGTGGTTTTACTTGGGATATCCACAGAGGTCAGGAAATTAGTAATGGGCCATGAGGGAATGTCAAAGGGGGGGCTAGAACACAAGGGTAATGATGGGATAGGAAGGATTGAATGGGTGAGGGAAGGGAGGATGGTTAGAGGAAGGATATGAGGAGGGATAACTAACACCAAAGACCTTTTGATAAAGTCCATTTCTGGAGGGCAACAAAGAGCACTAGAAATAGCCTGTTGTATTTGGGGTTCTATTGAAACTCACTGCTCTTCAACTCTAAAATGGTTAACTCACCAGCAGAGGGCTTTTGAATTGCTAGCCAGTGGTGTCTAATATAAGCATTATTACCCCCATATATGGCAATGCTATTTAAATTATTTTGATATGTGAGTTTTTATGTTCTTTAGGGAGCTTCTGCAGCTATAGGTTTTATATAACTTTTTGAATGTAGCTTTTCTTGTGATTATAAAAATGTAAGCCGGGAAGCAGCTGTTCCTCAGACAGCATCAGGTAAACAGGCCTGCTTCCCGGCCTGTGTTCCAGTGCCTGCAGATCGCCTGGGAACTGCACAGAGCTCCCAATCCCGGCGGGAGCCAAGCAGCCCAGACTCCAGATCTTCTCTCCCACCAACGAGACTAGGAAACAAGAGGAGGCTGGGAGTACAGGGAAGCAGCTGTTCCTCAGGCAGCATCAGGTAAACAGGCCTGCTTCCCGGCCTGTGTTCCAGTGCCTGCAGATCGCCTGGGAACTGCACAGAGCTCCCAATCCCAGCGGGAGCCAAGCACCCCAAACTCCAGATATTCTCTCCCACCATCGAGACCAGGAAAGGAGAGGAGCCTGGGAATCCAGGGAAGTAGCTGTCCCTCAGGCAGCATCAGGTAAACAGGCCGGCTTCCCAGCCTGTGTTCCAGTGCCTGCAGATCGCCGGGAACTGCACAGAGCTCCCAATCCCGACGGGAGCCAAGCAGCCCAGACTCCAGATCTTCTCTCCCACCACGAGACCAGGAAACCAGAGGAGCCAGGGAGACCAGGGGAGTACCTGTTCCGGATCAGGTACAACAGGACCCAGCATATGATCCAGGGGACCAGGTAGGAGGCTAAGCGCCCCAGATTCCTGTTCTTCTTCTCCACCCACAGGACCAGCATTTGGACAAGGAATAGAAGAACCACCAGATTATTGGACTTGCTAGCACCCACCAAAAGGGAACTCTGGTCCCCAGACCAGTAAGGGGCTCTTTCTGCACCCACTAGAAGAAGAGATGGGAAAGAGACAATACAAAAACACAGTCAGCAACAGAAAAACAAATATGACACCGCCAGATTCTAGAGACTCCACACCAGCAAGACCCCAACATTCCAATGCGAACGAAGCAGAAGAGAACAACCTTAAAAGCACTTTCATGAAAATGATAGAGGCTCTAAAAGAGGATATTGGAAAATCCCTCAAAGAAATGGAAGAAAAAACAAACCAAAAAATGCAAGAAATGGAAGAAAAAACAAAGCAAAAAATGCAAGAATTGGATGAAAAAACAAACCAAAAAAGGCACGAAATTGAAGAAGAAATGAAGCAAAAAAATGCAAGAAATGGAAGAAAAAACAAAGCAAAATATGCAAGAATTGGAAGAAGAAACATACCAAAAAAGGCAGGAAATGGAAGAAGAAACAAAGCAAAAAATGCAAGAAATGGTAGAAAAAACAAAGCAAAAAATGAAAAAAATGGAAGAAGAAACAAACCAAAAAAGGCAGGAAATGGAAGAAGAAACAAAGCACAAAATGTGAGACATGGAACAAAAAGCAAACCAAAAAATGCAAGAAATGGAAGAAAGAACAAACCAAAAAATTCATAAAAGGCAACAAACGGACGAACAGATAAACAGAAAATTGCAAGAAGCAATGCAAACACTGCAAGGGTTGAAAACTGAAATAGAGACATTAAAAAAACACAATCTGAAGAAAGGCAGAAAATAGAAAAGCTGGACAAACAGTCAGGCACTACCAATACAAGCATTACAGACAGAATAGAAGAGATGGAAGAGAGAATCTCAAGTGTTGAAGATACACTAGGAGAAATGGATTTATCAACCAAAGAAAACCTTAAATCCAACAAATCCTTAACACAAAACATCCAGGAAATATGGGACACCATGAAAAGACCAAACCTAAGAATAATAGGTATACAAGAAGGAGAAGAAATCCACCTCAAAGTGGCAGAAGGCATATTCAACAAAATCATAGAAGAAAACTTTCCCAACCTTAAGAAAGACATGCCAATGAAGGTACAAGAAGCCTACAGAACACCAAATAGAGTGGACCACAAAAAAATTCCCCTCGCCACATAATAATCAAGACCCCAAACATACAGAATAAAGAAAGAATATTAAGAGCAGCTAAGGAAAAAGGTCAAGTAACATATAAAGGCAGACCTATCAGAATTACACCTGAATTCTCCATGGAAACTCTGAAAGCCAGAAGGTCCTGGAAAGATATTCTACCTACACTAAGAGACCATGGATGCCAGCCCAGACTACTATACCCGGCAAAGCTCTCAATCTCTATAGATGGAGAAAACAAGATATTCCATGACAAAACTAGATTCAAGCAATATGTGTCCACTAACCCAGCCCTACAGAAAATTTTGGAAGGAAAACTCCAACCCAAGGAAGCTAACTACAACCAGAAAAACATAAGCATTAGAGAATCCCTCTCTACTAACAGCCAAAAGAACAAAGGGGTGAAATTCCACACATAATTCCACCAACAACAACCATCGCAAATCAAAGAAGGATGAGCAATCAATGGTCATTAATATCCCTCAATATTAACAGCCTTAACTCACCCATAAAAAGACACAGACTAGCAGAATGGATTCGAAGATAGAACCCTTCCTTCTGCTGCATACAAGAAACACACCTCACCCTCAAAGACAGACATTACCTGAGAGTTAAAGGTTGGGAAAAAATTTTTCAATCAAATGGACCGAAGAAACAAGCAAGGGTAGCAATCCTAATATCCAACAAACTAGACGTTAAAATAAAATCAATCAAAAGAGATAAAGGAGGTCATTACATACTCATCACAGGTGAAACCCACCAAGATGAAGTGTCTATCCTGAACATCTATGCCCCAAATACAAAGGCATCCACATTCGTTAAAGAAACATTATTAGAACTTAAATCTCATCTAAAGCCCCACACAGTTATAGTGGGAAATTTCAACACAACACTCTCACCACTAGACAAGAATACCAGACAGAAACTCAACAAAGAAGCAAAGGGTCTAATAGAAGTAATGACCCAACTGGGATTAACAGATATCTATAGTACATTTCATCCACATAAAAAAGAATATACCTTCTTCTCACCACCACATGGAACCTTCTCAAAAATCGACCACATACTTGGCAACATATCAAACCTAAGCAGCTACAAAAAAATTGGAATAACTCCATGCATCTTATCAGACCACCATGCCTTAAAATTAGAATTCAACAACAACACAAATTGCAGAAAACCTACAAACTCATGGAAATTGAATAATGCTCAACTGCACCATCCCTGGGTCAAAGAGGAAATAAAAAAAGAAATTAAGGACTTCCTCGAATTCAATGAAAATGAAGACACAACATACCCAAACCTATGGGACACTTTGAAAGCAGTGCTACGGGGGAAGTTCATAGCACTAAGTGTTCACATGAAGAAACAGGAGAACATTTATACCAGAGAATTAACATCATAGATAAAAGCTCTAGAACACAAAGAAGCAAACTCCCCCAGGAGGAGTAGACGCCAGGAAATAATCAAATTGAGGGCTGAAATCAATAAAGTAGAAACCAGGAAAACAATTCAAAGAATCAATGCAACAAAGAGTTGGTTCTTTGAGAAAATCAACAAGATAGACAAACCTTTGTCCAAACTTACCAAACAGCAGAGAGTGAACACGCAAATTAACAAAATCAGAAATGAAAAGGGGAACATAACAACGGACTCTGAGGAAATCCAGAGAATCATTAGGTCATACTTTGAAAACCTGTACTCCACAAAATTCTAAAATTTAAAGGAAATGGATGACTTCCTGGACAGCTATCATTTGCCAAAACTAAATCAAGAACAGATAAGCAATTTAAATAAACCTATAACCCCTTTGGAAACAGAAGCTGTCATCAAAAGTCTCCCAACCAAAAAAAGTCCGGGTCCAGATGGCCTCAGTGCAGAATTCTACCACAAATTCAAAGAACAGCTTATACCAATTCGTCTCAAAGTGTTCCACACAATAGAAGCAGAAGGGTCTTTGCCAAACTCTTTCTATGAGGCTTCAATAACCTTGATCCCCAAGCCACACAAAGATACAACTAAGAAAGAGAACTTCAGACCAATATCCCTCATGAACATTGATGCAAAAATACTCAATAAAATACTGGCAAATCTGATCCAAGAACACATCAAAACAATCATTCACCACGATCAAGTAGGTTTCATCCCAGGGATGCAGGGATGGTTCAACATATGAAAATCCATCAATGTAATCTACCATATAACCAAGCTGAAAAACAAAAATCACATGATCATCTCACTAGATGCTGAAAAAGCCTTTGACAAAATCCAACACCCCTTCATGATAAAGGTCTTGGAGAGATCTGGGATAACAAGGACATACTTAAACATAATAAAAGCTATATACAGTAAACCAACAGCCAACATCAAACTAAATGGACAGAAACTCAACCCAATTCCTCTAAAATCAGGAACAAAACAAGGCTGTCCACTCTCTCCATACCTTTTCAACATGGTACTTGAAGTTCTAGCTATTGCCATACGACAACAAAGGGGGATCAAGGGGATACAAATTGGGAAGGAAGAGGTCAAACTTTCACTGTTTGCAGACGATATGATAGTTTACATCAATGACCCAAAGAACTCTACCAGGGAACTCTTACAGCTGATTAACACCTTCAGCAAAGTGGCAGGCTACAAGATCAACTCAAGAAAATCAGTAGCCCAACTATATACAGATGATAAAAGGGCTGAAAGTGAAATCAGAGAAACATCACCCTTTACCATTGCCACAAACAACATAAAATACCTTGGGGTAACGCTAACCAAACAAGTGAAAGACCTGTATTGTAAGAACTTTGAATCTTTAAAGAAAGAAATTAAAGAAGCCCTCAGAAAATGGAAAGATCTCCCATGTCTTGGATAGGTAGGATCAATGTAGTAAAAATGGCAATCCTGCCAAAAGCAATCTACAGATTCAATGCAATCCCCATTAAAATCCCAGCACAATTCTTCACAGACCTTGAAAGAACAATAATCAGTTTTGTATGGAAAAACAAAAGACCCAGGATAGCCAAAACATCCCTGTTCAACAAGGCAATGTCCGGAGGCATCACCATCCCTGACCTCAAGCTCTATTATAGAGCTATAGTCCTGAAAACAGCTTGGTATTGACACAAAAATAGACAGGTAGACCAATGGAATCGAATTGAAAACCCGGGTATTAACCCACACACGTACGAACATCTGATCTTTGACAAAGAAGCTAAAAATATACAATGGAATAAAGAAAGCATCTTCAACAAATGGTGCTGGCATAATTGGAGACTGGCATGTAGAAGAATGCGGATCGATCCATGTTTATTGCCATGCACAAAACTTAAGTCCAAATGGATCAAAGACCTCAACATAAATCCAGCCACACTGAACCTCTTAGAAGAGAAATTGGGTGGTACCCTTGAACGAATTGGTACAGGAGACAGCTTCCTGAACATAACACCAGTAGCACAGACAGTCAGATCAACAATTAATAAATGGGACCTACTGAAACTGAGAAGCTTCTGTAAGGCAAAGGACACAGTCAGCAAGACAAAAAGGCAGCCCACAGAATGGGAAAAAATATTCACTAATCCCACATCTGACAGAGGGTTGATCTCCAAAATTTACAAAGAACTCAAGAAGCAAGTCTCCAAAACAGGAAAGGACCCAATTAAAACATGGGCTGCAGAACTAAATAGAGAGTTTTCAATAGAGGAGTCTACAATGGCTGAGAGGCACTTGAGAAAGTGCTCAACATTCTTAGCCATCCGGGAAATGCAAATCAAAACAACTCTGAGATACCATCTTACTCCTGTCAGAATGGCTAAAATCAAAAACACCAATGACACTTTATGCTGGAGAGGATGTGGTGAAAGAGGGACACTCCTCCATTGCTGGTGGGAGTGCCAACTGGTTCAGCCACTTTGGAAATCAGTATGGAGATTCCTCAGAAAAATGGGAATAAACCTACCACAAGACCCAGCAACTCCACTCTTAGGTATATATCCAAAAGATGCCCATTCATACAACAAAGATGTCTGTTCCACTATGTTCATAGCAGCTTTATTTGTAATAGCCAGAACTTGGAAGCAACCTAGATGTCCCTCACCCGAAGTGTGGATAGAGAAAATGTGGTACATCTACACAATGGAGTACTATTCAGCAGAAAAAAATAATGGAATCCTGAGATTCGCAGGCAAATGGATGACACTAGAAGAAACCATCCTGAGTGAGGTAACCCAGTCACAAAAAGAGAAACATGGCATGTACTCTCTCATATGTGGATTTTAGACATAGATCTGGGGAGTGCCAGCCTACAATCCTATGGCCAGAGAGTCTGGGAAACAGAAACTTCATTTAGTGGCTGGTTAAGTACTGAGCTGAACTCAAGAAAGCCAGTAACAGAGAGGGAGGACTGATGATCAAAGGGATTAAGACTGGGCTGACCAGACAAAGGTTAACTCTTGAATCCCAGGCATCAGCCTGGGAATCCAGCATGGGACTGATCAATACCCCCTGAATTTGGGTGTCAGTGAGGAGGCCTAGGGAACCTATTGAGCCTTGGGCAGCAGATCAGTACCCATCCCAAGTATACACATGGACTTTGGACTCCCATAGAACAATGTGAGGTGCACTGTCACCCTGAACTCTTGGGGAAGGGTCTAGGCCCTGCCCTATATGAAATGACAGACTATGGACACCCCCATGGAGGGCCTCACCCTCCCTGGGGGATGAGGGGATAACGGGGAGGGGGGGTTGGGGGGAGGGCACGGGAGGAGGGGAGGGAATGGGAGAGGGACCTGGAACTGGCTTGTGAAGCAACCTTGTTTCTTATCTAAATTTAAACTGGAAAAAAAAGAAAGTTATTTGAATGCATGTTAAACATTAATGTAATTTTTGAAAGGTTATATCTGATTTTTTTTTACCAAAATAAATCTGGAGAATAAAAAAAAAGGAAAAAAAAAATGTAAGCCAGGCGTTGGTGGTGCACGCCTTTAATCCCAGCACTCGGGAGGCAGAGGCAGGTGGATCTCTGTGAAATCGAGGGCAGCCTGGTCTACAAAGTGAGTTCCAGGACAGCCTCCAAAGCTACAGAGAAACCCTGTCTCGAAAAACCAAAAAATAAAAATAAAAATAAAAATAAATAAATAAAAATGTAAAGCCACATTACTCAGAGTGTGACTATCAACTAACAAAGATTTTTAAACATTTAAATACCAGTTTAATTAGTGCCACAAAATGCTTTAAACAAGCAGTTATTAAATCAGTTTCAATAGCGCCTTGATATTCTCCATTAACTTTTACAAAACAAAGTTTCATAAGTTTATTCTTAATCATGGTTTAGTTAATTGAATTAAATCTGACAAACAATTTAAAAGGTCAACACTGAATATTTTTCTTCGTAATATTACCAATGAAATACTTAATATTGCAGAAAATACATTATTTATTAAAATGAAAATGGAAAAAGTTCACAGTTAGCATTGGCCATATGCACATGAAATACAGATAAGAACTATGTACATACAGTCTCTAACTGAACCTAAGTAAATTTTAATATTTTATAAATCTAAATGGAAGTTGGTATCACCCAAATATTTTTAAAAACAAAGCACAGAAATATTAAAATTACCATTGAAAAGATACCCATGTGATTGGCGTGGTGGCTCTGTGATTAAGAGTGTTTGGTGTCCTTTTAAGGAGCCTGAGTTTGGTTCCCAGCACACAAATCTGACGGCTCATATCTGCTCGTAATTCCATCTCCAGGAGATCGAATGTGCTTTTTCTGCCCTTTGAAAACTTTACCATGCATATGACACACAGTAGCACACATGTACACACACACATACACACAAAATTTTTTAAAGCATTAAATATTTTTACTTAACAACAAAAACTTTCTTTCTCTTTTTTGCACATTAATATTTGATTTTAATAATGTTGGTGCCTTCAAATGATGAGAAAAATAAATCAGCCAGGCTTGAGTCACATTGATAGTGAAGACTTTTATATGATAACTGTTATAGTGTTTTTCTTCAAAATCACTGATCAATGGATGAGATAAAATAGAAGAAATATTCAGCTTTTAATGTTTGAAACAAAATGCCTCAATACACATGAAATTTGTCTTTGCAAGAATAAGGCAAAGTGCTCAGCTCCTGATGGGATATCTATGTCACACATGCCCCATCACTATGACTGAGGGAACCTCTTAGAGGATTATAAAGTCTAGGGTTGGGTTAGGCCTACACTGAAGTACAGTCTAGTGAACATGATAGGTCAATGAACACATAGTTCATTTTAATTGATGGCTGCAGGGAGAGGGAGGAGGAGGTCTTTTGTCTTTTTTTGTTTGTTTGTTTGTTTGTTTGACTGTGTCATGTGGAAGATTGTCTAAGCTCCTGTGAATTGTCATAGACTCATGTACATTTGGCAATTCCTACTTGGACTCAGTGAATTACAAAGAGAAAAATCGGTAGGAGTATATGCAGTTTAGGGGGACATTAGAGGGGAATATATGAGAATATGCACAAATCTAAATAAAATCCAATTTCATGAATCATAATGGAATCTGGCATTGTCCAAATATTTTTTTAAAAAACAAAACTGCAAGAGGTTGTAGGGAGTATGAGGGTGGATATGTTCAACATTCATTGTAAGCATGTATAAGTTTTCAGCCATGGGTAAATAAAATAGTAAAATCAAAATCAAGTTTCAAATTAAAAAAGCAAAGCATAGGAAACAATTCAGACAATAATATTTCAAAGTGTTTTCATAATGTCTTGAAATACTTTAATTTGTTTGCTGAATAGTTGGAGAATGCTCCTATTTTTGAGAAGAAAAACACTATTTTGAAGTAGAGAATAAAAAAGAAATGAAAAAAATGTAACATTTCAATTTAACAAAATATTTAAAAGCTTTTAAAACAGCAACACATTTTATGTTGTCCATTTTTCATAAAGTTACAGTTTTTTCAAAGATACAAGATTTAGAAATTTTTATCTTCGCAAGCTTCTCAGACATTCTCATCGACAGAGATAACTTTTAACAATTTGTTATATGGTCTGCAAAGAGAGTGAATTTAAAGCACCAATAATTTTATTTTAAAAATTTAACCACCAAACTGAATAAAAGAATATTTAAGGAAATCTTTAGTGGCTTAATGTTAGGTCAAATATGTGAGTGTATATAATGACTTTCCTAAATGCATTCATAATGTTTAAGTGAGAGAAACAGCCCTTCTATTTGCTATGTAAGTTATTAATGTTTTCAAACACAGGTTAAACCATTTTAAGAATTATGTCGTTGGGAAATAATTTAAAATTAAAATGTAATTATATCATTTTCCCTTACCATTCCCTCTCCAATCTCTACCTTGTACCCCCAACTACTTTATCTCTCATAATTATGGGCCCTTATTCTTTTTTTCCTCTCTTTTTAAATTTAAATTAGAAACAAGCTTGTTTTACATGTTAGGCCCAGTTCCTTCTCCCTCCCCTCCTCATCTGGCCCCAAGGACCCACTATCGTATCCCTTTTCTCCTCCCCAGGGAGGGTGAGGCCTTCCATGAGAGATCTTCAAAGTCTTCCATGTGTGTGTGTAGGCAGAGACAGCAATCCTCTATGTAGAGTAGGCTCCAAAAGTCCATTGGTGTACAAGGGATAGATACTATAGATGTCTGTTACTCCCAATTGGGTCATAACTTCTATTAGTTCCTTTGTTAAGTTTCTGTCTGGTGGTCCTGTCTAGTGGTGACATTGGGGTGTTGAAGTTTTCCACTAAAATTGTGAGAGGTTTTATGTATGATTTGAGTTTTGTAATGTTTTATTTACGAATGTTGATAACTTTGTATTTGGGCATAGATGTTCAGAATTGAGGCTTAATCTTGATGGATTTTTCCTGTGTTGAATATGAAATGACCTCCTTTTCTTTTGATTATTTTTAAAGTCTAATTTGTTAGATATTAGGATTGCTACACCAGCTTGTGTCTTGGATCCATTTGATTGGAAAATCTTTTCCCAACCCTTAACTCCATCTGTCTTTGAAGCTAGGTGTGTTTCCTGTATGCAGCAGAAGGATGGATTCTGTTTTTATATCCATTCTGTTAGCCTGTGTCTTTTTATAGGCAAGTTAAGACTGTTAATATTGAGGGATATTAATGACCACTGATTATTCATTCTTGTTTGTTTTGGACTTGTTGGTGGTGGTGGTATTGTGTGTGGATTTGCACCCCTTTTTTCTTTTGGCTGTTGGTAAAGCGGGATTATCTTTTGGGTGTAGTTAACTTCCTTAGGTTGGAGTTTTCTTTCTAGAACTTTCTGTATGGCTGAATTAGTGGCTATGTATTGTTTAAATATGATTTTTAAATGGAATATCTTGTTTTCTTCATCTATAGTGATTGAAAGTTTTGCTGGGTATAGAAGTCTGGGCTGGCATCTGTAGTCTCTTAGAGTTGATAGAATATTTATCCAGGACCTTCTGGCTTTCAGAGTTTCCATGGACAAGTCAGGTGTGATTCTGATAGGTTTGTCTTTATGTGTTAGTTGGCCTTTTTCCTTTGTTGCTCTTAATATTCTTTCTTTATTCTGGCTGTTTGCAGTTTTGATTATTATGTGTCAAGGGGACTATTTTTTGTGGTCCACTCTATCTGGTGTTCTGTAGGATTCTTGTACTTTCATTGGAATGTCATTCTTTAGGTTGGGAAAGTTTTCTTCTATAATTTTGTTGAACATGTTTTCTGCACCTTTGGGGTGGGTTTCTTCACCTTCTTCTATACCTACTATTCTTAGGTTTGATCTTTTTATGGTGTCCTGTATTTCCTGGATATTTTGTGTTAGGTGCTTGTTGGACTTAAACTTTTCTTTGATGGATGAATATATTTCTCCTAGTGTATCTTCAATGCATGAGATTCTCTCTTCCTTCTCTTGTATTCTGTTGGTTATGTAGTTCCTGATTGTTTACCCAGCTTTTCTATTTCCAGTATTCCATCAGACTGTGTTTCTTTATTGTTTCTATTTCAGATTTCAGGTCTCTGTTTCCTTCATCTGATTGTTTTTTCTTTGCTTTCTTTAAGAGATTTGTTGATTTCTTGAATTTTTAAGGTATTTTTCATATGCTCTCTGAGGGCCTCTATCTTTTTCATGAAGTTGTTTTTAAGGTCATTCTTTTCTGCTTCATTTGCTTTGGGATGGTCGGATCTTCCTGGTGTAGAGTCCCTAGACTCTAGTGGTATCATGTTCATTTCTTCTGTTGTTGAATGTTTTTTATATTGTCTTCTTCCCATCCCTTCTTTCAGTATGTGTAGGTAGAGTCTCTTCCTCTCCTGGTGGATGTAGATCCAACGTTACCTTCCAGAGAGTGCAAGCAGGTCTAATACTCTGATGGCTCTACTCTTCCCTTAGGTGGAGGCAGGACTAGTACCTGGATGTTGGCAGACCCTGAATGGGCTGTTCCACTAGGACAGGCTCCCCCTTGTGCAAACCCCAAGCTTCAAAGGCTCCAAGCAGGACACTGGAAGGTGGGCTGCAAACACCCACACTCACCTCCTCCTGTGGGTAGAGGTGGGACTAGAATGCTGGTAGTATCCCTAACCCTAAGCCTAACCCTAACCCTGATACCTGTGATATTTGTATGTATATGATTCAGGTTTGACCTGTTGGTATTAGATAAGCAGTTAAGAGGCTCACTCCTGTGAAAGACTCTTTTCTTTATTTAAAATTTTTATTGAGCTGTATATTTTCCCCATTCCCCTTCCCTCTTTCCCTTTTCCCTTCCACACTACCCTCTACCCCCCCATGCTTCCAAATTACCCAGGATTTTAGAAAACCATTTCTTCAAACTCTCAGCATTCCTTAGTTGCCTGTAGTTCCTTGTCTGGGGATGGGGTCCTGTGATGTTCCCTACTCATATGTTAGTATGTGGATTTTTGTTGTCATTACTTGAGTGTTTTTCAGGCAGCCATATTATTTGTTATATTATGTTTGTCTCCTAAAACTTACTTCATAATTGAAGGTACAAAACCTTTTTTCTTTGTATCTTTTCCCAAAAGAACAATATACCAAAGATTTTCATAGGGTTTACACTATGTTATATATGAGAAACAATCTAGAGATGATTTAATGTATAGAGAAGAATGCATGTAGGCTATACATAAATATTGTGTCATTTAAATAGGGGACTTGAGCAACCCATGTTGGTACTACAACACATATCAAGGGGCAGCTCTTACCAGAAGTTATATTAACATCTCATTAATGAGGGTGGGGTTTAGGGAGCAGTGGTAGTCACCTTGAGGAAGTCCCACAATCAGAGCTGCACAATGCCTGAATCTCTGTATGGCACCATATGTTCAGGGGACCATCTGGTCACTAGTTGGAAAATTGCTATGTAAACTAGCAAAATTATAAGTCAAGTACTAATTTGGAAGTATTATTTTGTGAAAAAAAAATGTGTTCCAACCTCCTGGAGACAGTTTTCAATGTGTGGTTCTGGTACAATTCCTGTGGCCATGACACAGTGTTTCCACGTGAAGGAATGGTGATGAATAACACAGTGAGGTTGTTTCTGTCCATGCCTCTGTACTCCTCTTGTTTAGATATTCCAGTTCTTAAAGTAGAGAAAAGAATTGCCAGTCTGAATGATCTATTTCTTTCCACCAGATAGACCCACTGAGTCCCAAGGGCCATGCTATATAAAGCTGAGGAGTCTAGAAAATACACATTATCCACCACCGTCTTTCCCCTACAATTCATAACCCTAGAAAAGAAATATCCATCATGTTTGTAGGAGGTATCCCAGACCATGCATGGAGATTGACCACAGTAATGTAAGGGAACCCCATGATGAGCGGCATAGATTCTCCCTCAGTTGGTACTTTTTCCCATCCACTGTGAACACATATTTTTGATTCCTTATTTTGTCTTCTCCTGTTTTTTAAGTACATTTACTATAATTAATTTTAACATCTGTTTCTGATAACATAGCTATCTACTTTTCTCACATGACATTTTATGTGACACTAATTAATTTTTCCTGTCCTTTTGTTGCTGTATATTCCTGTCTTCTTTGGGCAGGTAAGTTTGATGGGCTATTTAAAATTGCACATGGAACTTTGTAAGTGATGACAAATGTTAGTTGTATGCAGACAGGTTGAGTCACAGGCTGTTGTCAATCATTTCCAAAGCTTGGGGGTTTCTTGGTGCTTACTCATCACAACTACCGACCCTTTTGACTCTTACATCTGACATTCTAGGGTCCCAATTCAAATCCTAGGCATGTTATTATGAACCCTACATACGGTAGTATATTAACAAGTAATACAATGTCTTGACCTTAATGAAATAGTATTGCTAAGACTACATACCCAAGTACACAAAAGAAAGTTTACTCTTGTTTTATATGCGTACCAACATGACAAAATCCAATACTTATTTTTTTTTCTGCTATTAAAAAGTCAAGCCATTAGTATTTTATGTTATGTACCTATTCCTTAATCTGATCTCGGTAGCTTCATAAGTCCTTAATTTCAATGTCTTTTTTGTTTATTTGTTTCTCTGTTGTTTTCTCTGTATTTATTGTTTTGGAGCCTGTCCTGGAACTTGCTCGGTAGACCAGGCTGGTCTGGAACTCACAGAAATCCACCTGCCTCTGCCTCCCAAGTGCTGGGATTAAAGGCATGCATCACCAACACCTGACTCAATGTCTTTTTTATATAAATAAGGATGAATAGGTTTATATGTTGATTAAATACACTTGCATTTGCATTTTCATTTTTTTCCCACAGCATGTACTTCTGTTGTTTATTTTTATTTATAACTACAATTTCATGTAGCCCATGTCTCCCAGGATGGCCTCTAGCTCCCTATGTAAGGAAGATATTGAACCTCTGATCCTTCTGCCTCCAAAACCCCTAAAACCTGAGTTCTAGGATTACTGGTGAAATAAATCTTTAATCTGCAATTGATTTTGTAAAATGAAAATCACTATGCTGGAAAGTCGCTATGATCAGTCTTCTCTGGTTGCCAATCACAGATGTTCTTCAGAGTAACTTCCTTTGAGGCCCCAGTCCATTGTTTTCCTGAAAAACTTCCATGTGTGTCCAAATGGTGGTCCTGGTTAGTTAGAAACACAACCCAACAAAAAATTGTAAATTAACTTAAAACATAATAAGATTTTTTATGTACAATTTTGTTGCTATTTTTCTTCTTTTCTTTTTTTTTTGGTAAATTTAATGGTTCTTTCTTGAGGGTGAATTTTATAGAGACGATGTGACCCAGAGAAGCCAAAAATTGGTAGACTCCTATGTAACCTTAAACAAGTTCAAGAAACTGCATGACCCCAATTTCTCTCCTGACTTTAATCCTCTAATCTTCCCATATTTTCTTTTGTTATCACTTTCATTCAAAACTATCATCTATGTTTTCTCATGAATTCCTATTTTAGTTTTACATTATAGCAAACTCATATCACAAAAATCCCAGAAGGTACTCCTCAGAATAAAGAAGGTAATTAGTTTGAAAATGTCAGATATTTAATAAAAATGGCATCGTAAGGTTATAATTTAGACTTTACTTTCATTAAAGGGATATTGATCAGGGACCTTAATGAGTTGTAAGGTAGTTATAAAGAAGTGATGATCTTTTATTTCATGAACCAAATATTCAACAAGACCAAAAGCTTGATCATTTAGGATGGTGCTTCAACAGTACAAAAACAATAGTTTTTGTTGTTGTTGGGTTTTTTTTGCTATGACAAAATAATTAGGAAATTGTCACCAAAGATGATAAATACAAGAATGCTACTGGAGAGTGCCATTTAATGAATTCTATTCAACCCATTCCATAAAATAATGTATCTATTGAAGCCCCAATCTGATACAGTCATGTGTCACTTTGTTTAATATCACATCACAAAAAAGACAGTGGTGACTGGGAGAGTATATCTCCTACTGATGCTGTCTGTCAACACACCAATTTGTGTAAGCGCAAGCTATGCGGTACTCTAACACTGGCAATTGCCCAAGCATGCCCTTTTGAAAATGTATTCTCAGAGGATGGCTGTATTACTAAAATGTAGAGAATCCACAGAATGGGTCCTAATGCATCTTAATTAATGTTCTCATAAGTAAAGAGAATTCAGAGAAGGACAACACAGAGAGCTAAGTACCAAGTTAAGAAAGAAAGGGACTATCTGCAAGCCTAGCAGAGGAAGGTCTGAAGAAGTTTCTGCCACTGCTCTGTTCTCAGACGTCCTGCCCCAGGATGATGAGGGTGCAGTTTCTGGGGTTTCAAGCTCTCAGACTGGGCTTATGTTATTGTGTTCCCAGCAAACTCAAATGCAGGATAACAGTGAGAGCCTCTGTGTCAAGGAAGGTGAGATTTGGAAAGGACATAGAACTTGTATCTTTTTTTTTCCTGTAGGCATTCAGGGCCTGGTGAGATAAACTCTGCTCTTTAAAATATCAACATGCCTTTCAATGTTCTCTTTGAAAAGGTTATTTCATGTCGTTCATTTCTGCCCATAATTTTTTTTCGCTCATTTTAGAAAATTGTCTTTTTTTTCAGCTTAGCATTTATATCTAGCTACACAAATAAGATTTAAAGAGTGTTCAGCCAAAGGTAAAAACCAGATTGTTCAGTGTGGGATGAGACAAAGGAAGAGTATGGGGAAGGGACAAATCACCCTCTCCTTCTATCCCTAGGGCTCAGTTTCACGGGGGAGTGTAGCAGTTCCCCACTGCTTTGTGAAGGTCCTGTGGGTGGCCCAGGGTGTGACTCACAGGCTACATCTTGCTGGCCATCATTTTTTTCACTTCTGTGTGTATCACCAACATGTTCTTGCTAATTCACACTTTTTTTTAACTAGGGAAAAAATGTTATTTTCTAATTTCAAAATTATTTCTTAAATTTGATTTTCTTTCCAGTTTCTCTATGTAAGACATAAAGTCATTTGAAAACAAACATTTCTATCATGAGAATTTCTTGCTCATAATTCTACCATTGAATGATTCTGTATATGGCTTATAAAATGAAATTGGGAATTATTTTAGTCATATGATACCAAACAAATGATACACGTTAGGGACAATCGAGGGATGTTGAATATAAATTATATTTGCTCTCCAACTGATATACTAAACACTCCTTTAAATCTCACAATGCATGAAGTTCAAGTACACATTTAAATGTAGAATTAAATTCTGTTTGAAAATCTTTTTCTGAACTCATAATTTTCCTTGTAAATATTTTTGTTAGAGTTCGCTGACTTGCTTGTCTTTGTTTCTTAACTCAGGGCTTGCTGTATAATTAAAGAAGGCTTTCATTAGAACCAACCTGCTTCTGTTCTTAACCACTGGGCTCCAGGTATACAGCACTATATCCAGATGTATTTTTTAATTTTATTAAGGTTTATTAGTTACAGGATTTGTCACTCAGTAAAATAGTAGCACCAATATAGAGACTTGTTGTTAAGTCATCTTATTTTTTTCCTGTTTTTAAATTTAAATTAGAAACAAGCTTGTTTTACATGTCAATCCCAGTTCCCTCTCCCCTGCTCCTCTCATGGCTCCTGCCAACCCCCTATCCAATCTCCTCTATGCTCCCCAGGGAAGGTGAGGCCTTCCATGGGGGATCTTCACAGGCTGTCATATCATTTGGAGCAGGGCCTAGACCCTCTCCTGTGTGTCTCGGCTGAGAAAGTATCCCTCCATGTGGAATAGGCTCCCAAAGTCCATTCATATACTAGGGATAAATACTGAACCACTGCCAGAGGCCTGATAGATTGCCCAGGTCTGCTAACTGACACCCACGATCAGGGGTTCTGGGTTGGTCCTATGCTGGATAGGTTTCCCAGCTATCAGTCTGAGGTCAATGAGTTCCCTTTGTTCAGGTCAGCTGTTTCTGTGGATTTCACCAGTCTGGTCTAGACCCCTTTGCTCATCACTCCTCCCTCTCTGCAACAGGTTTCCAGGAGTTCAGCTCAGTGTTTAGCTGTGGGTGTTTGCTTCTGCTTCCATCAGCTACTAGATGAAGACTCTAGGATGGCATATAAGGCAGCTATCAATCTCATTATCAGAGAAGGGCGTTTAAAGAAGTCTCTTCACTATTGCTTAGATTGTTAGTTGGTGTCATCCTTGGAGATATCTGGCCATTTCCCTAGTGCCAGATTTCTCTTTAAACCTATAATGGCTCCTTCTATTAAGGTATCTCTTTTCTTGCTCTTTTAACCTATATTAACTATACACATTAGTAGGGTTCATGTGCTGTTTCCTCATATATAGTTTAATTTGATTAAATGTATTTCACCCTTATAGTCCTTCTTCCCTCCTACATCTTTTCAAGCCTCTAGAAATCACTGTCCTGAATTTTACTAGATTTTTTAAAATAACTATTCACATGAAAGAAAATTTGTGATATATGTCTTTTTGGTTCTGTCTTATTTCATTTGCTGTGTTAAATTTTTAAAAAATAATTTATTTAACTTTATGTGCATTGGTGTGAAGGTATCAGATCCACTGGAACTGCAGTTACAGACAGTTGTGAGCTGCCATGTGGGTGATAAGAATTGAACCTGGGTCTTCTGGAAGGGCAACCAGTGGTCTTAACCACTGAGCCATCTCTCTAGTCGCTCATTTATGCTTTAATTAGCCACCAGATGGAACTTAATCTCTTGAGAGACTGCACAATATTGGCCATTGCATGAAAATTGAAACTTCCCTAACCTAGCACAGAATCACTTCTGGAGGAGTATGATTTAATCAAGCTGAATAACAGCACAGCTCATGACATGGCCCAGAGCACAGAGAATGTACTATGATTTCTAGTTGCTCATTTCAGAAGCTGATATCACCTCGCTTTCCCCTAAAGTTTGACACTAGTGGACTTCCCAGGCCTGCTGTCACTCTCTCCTTGGGCGTAGCTACATTACTGCTTGAAGGAATGCCACATTTCAGCAAAATGCTGCACTCTGTGTTGCTTGCCTAAGCATATCGGCATCTGCTCACATGTAGGAACATGCTCCCATCTACCTGGTTCTATTTCCAGCTGGCCAATGTAGATATGCAGCTAGCATCACCCAACCACAGTTTCTTTCTTCGACAGCTTTACACAATGAACAGTTTTTCTGACCTTTTCAAAGCTGCCGAGACACTTTGGTCCCCACATCTTGGTTTCTTCTAAAAATGTCTACACTCTTATAAGTTACAGGGCTTGAGGCTGGATGATATTAATGCTTACTTTTCTCTTCTGGTAGCATGTAAGACAACTTCCAACACCAGGAGTGCTAGTCAGTGGGGGCTTGATTTCTCCATGGTCTATGACATAAGTGTTTTATCTACAGAAACAGGGCCTTACCATCAAGTTCCAAAAGCCTTGGAAATATTCTGTGATGTTTGTGGGGGTGGTTGTGAACCCTTTAGTAAATGACTCAATAAAATGTAATCCATTCCTAGAACTGGAGGTTTTACTTGGAGGCATAAGGTATCTAGTTGAAGCATTATTTTCCCCAATTTATGGTGACTCCTTTTAAATTCCTTTCCTATTAAATATTTTAAGAAGCTTCTACAATAGTAGGTTTTCATATAGCTTTTTGAAAGGCCTTTGGTCTTAGAATAGTTGTATTTGGTTTTACCCTAGGTCTCCGGTCGATCTAGTCTTAGGTTCATGGTCACCAAAACAGTATAGGGTATGGGTTTGAACCCATGGGGTAGGACTTAAGTCAAATCACATATTGGTTGGTGACTCCCACAAACTTTGTGCCACCATTGGACTAGCATATATTTCAGGAAGGACAATTTTGTCTTTAGCAACGGGGCTTTGCTGTCAGTTGGTGGAAAACAACCTATAATCTTGACAAAAGCCTGGGTTGTTTGGGAATTCCCATAGGACCCATTTGGCCAACAACTCAATTATATGTAACCTAATTCTGAAGCTGGAAGTGTCATTTGGTGACAACAACAACCAGTTGTAGCTCTGTCTTTCCCATTATTTGGTAATTTCATTTAGATTTAGGAATCTAAAAATTAGGCTTCCATATTACGTTTCTAATGGCCCTTTTTCCTCCCCCTCATCACCTGGTCCTTCCATTCCAGTCTAGTCCCCTCATCCACCCATAACTATCTATTCTGTTTCCTTTCTCTAAGATCTGTCTGTTCCCTATTACTCTGTTACTCTATACCTAACTTCTGTGGCTATATGGATTAGAGCTTGATTATCATTGACTGTTAAAGTTAATATCCATATATAAGTAAATACAGACCATATTTGTTTTCTGGAAACCTCACTTTCTAATTTCATCATTTACCTGATAATTTCATGATTTCAGATTTTCAAAAGCTGAGTAATACTCCATTGCACAAATTTATTACATTCTCCTTATTTCTATGTCTGTTGAGCGACATCTAGGTTGTTTCTGACTTCTGGCTATTGTGACTACAGCAACAGTGACCATAGTTGAGTGGCACTGTGGTAAGGGTAGCATGTCCTTTGGGCGTATGTATGCCCAAGAATGGTATAGCAGGATCTCGGAGTAAATTCCATCTTTCTGAGGAATTTCTACACTGATTTTTATAGTGGCTGTACAAGTTTACACTCCCACCAGCTATACATGAGTGCTCCTCTTATTTCGCATCCTTGCAAAAGGAGCTCTTAATGAAAAAAGAGAACAAAAATTTGAACAATATCAGAGAAAGTTATATGGGAAGGTTTTGAGTGATGTCCATTTCTCTATGGACCTTTGTCTTTGGGCTCTGCCTGATTTGGTAGCTCTAGGAAGCAGTTGCTCATTCTGCAATCTTGTGGAGCTCCTGTAAGCTTGAGCTGCTATTATCCTGATGGGAAAGAAGTTGTGAAGTATGCGCAAGTCCACTTCGATACACCTCAGTAATGTTGACCATCGTGGTTATGAATGTCTCAATGAATTGCTAATGCCT
This sequence comes from Mesocricetus auratus, assembly GCF_017639785.1. NCBI lineage: Eukaryota > Metazoa > Chordata > Mammalia > Rodentia > Cricetidae > Mesocricetus > Mesocricetus auratus. The sequence goes on from NW_024429199.1 coordinate 5,463,743, forward strand.
GTAATCATAAGCAATGCATTCTTGTTTTGGTGTTCTTCTTGGCTAGTAGGTTAGTTTGATACCATCTGTTCTGCCACTTTTAAAAGTGGAAGCTCTGGAGTCTACATTTGTACTAAACCCTAATTATTATGGCAAAAGAATTATGGAAATCTGAGTTAGATAAATTTACCTGAAACAAGTTTCCTACTACTACAAACAATATAGTCAAAACTTTAATAAAGTATCATCATAAGTAGGGGCACAAGCCAGGAATTGTTATACCTGAATGTTTGGATATTTTAAAAAGTCTAATTGATAGAAAAATAATTTCAGACTTATCACTGGATCTCTAAGGTAAAAACTTAACACAATTATATAACAGGAGAAATATCTAAGTGAATATGAGTCTGCTTGGTCTCAAACAGCATAGTGATGGGTTGAGTTAGTGATGGGATTAAATAAGAGTGAAAATACTTGGAGTGAAAGTACTTGGAGAAGGAACAGAAATTATCTGAATTGATCTGAAAATCAAAAATTGAAAAACTGAAACTTCCCGCACTTAGGGCTGTCCAACAAAGGCCAGAATTCATCCAGAAAGCATCAAATGACAATACGAAGCTATATTACATGGTTCATGCCCTGAAGATACAAAGGGCCTTTCTTCACTAGTAGGTGGGTTGAACATTATGGATCAAAAGCAGTGTCAAGGAAGTTCTTATTGAGTTACATGAATAATGAGGTATAAGAGCCTTAAATGAAGTATCTGTTTAACCCCGACAAGTTTATGAATTAAATGTCAGTTTCACTTTACAAATGAGATACTGCAAGACAAATAAGCTGTGTAGGAATCAAGTGAAGAAGGATGAGATGGAACCAAAATTCAGGCAGTTGGCTCTAGATACTACACTCTCATGTACCATAGTACACTAAGTTGAAATTCTTGATTTTACAGGTTTTTACCATTTCTGGAACTTTGGTAGTAGAAATAACCAAAATACCAGCGAAATAGTATGTAATTTGTTTATCCTTAGGGGGAAAATATTACAAATAGCATATTAATGTGTAGCATGAATTCTAATTGGCCTTAATAATAAAAACCCAGAGGCAGTTATTGGGTAAATGCTGAAAGATCAGAGAAACAAAGAACTAAACCACTAGTTCTTCCCTCTATTGAATCCTCAGACAAAAGGGGAGATCCTGTCCCTGTGAATCCTTAGACTGAATGCAATGCACTCATGTCTTCTCCTGTCTTATATTCCTCTCTCTGTCCAGCCATATGCCTTACTGTCTCTACCTCCTTAGTGCTGTGATTAAAGGTGTGAGCCACCATTATTTATTTGACTCTGATTCTCTTTTAGATTAGATCAGTCCAGTGTCACCCAGGGTAGCCTTGAACTCACAGAAATCTGTCTGCCTCTGTCTCCTGAGTGGAAGGATTAAAGATGTGTGTCAACACTGCCTGATATCTATGGTTTACTAGTGGCTTAGCTCTGTACTCTGATCTTCAGGCAAGCTTTATTTGTTAGATCACAAACAAAATTCACCACATGAATGAATTTCAACTGATTTCCTATGTGCATTGTTTAATGAATCAGAATAAGAAACCACAGATACTCTTTGACATAACTTAACTTTTCAATAATGCTTGAAAAACAGAATAAATTAATACTATAGTGAGATTTCAAAAATGCAACAAATAAACTTACCATGCATATAGTAATTTCGTACCTTAGTCAATTATTACATAAACATTGCAGGCATGGACTTGATGGAACTTCAAAATGTTGTTTAATATAATTTTGATTCCTACTCTGAATATACTGATAGCTGTATTTCAATAAGTTTTAAAAGTGTACTTTTAAGGTATTGCAGGCATAAGAATCTAAGTCTTTTTTTTGTAATCTAAGCTGTATGTCTTCATTTCTGCTATCATTTCTCTTATTTACAATTCATCTGTGAAAAGTAATACTATATGCTTTACTTCTAGGTCAGGTAAAGCTAGAGGACTACAGAGAAGTTTTGGGGTTATATGTGATTGCTGGGAATTATGCAGAGCAGCTTGAGACTGTTGCCTCGGGGCAACAAGCCTGCTGTCCAGAAAATAGCTGTGACTCCAGCCCTGAGAGTTCCAACACCCTCTGCTGGCTTCAGCATCCACGCATGCATGCACATGCATCACACAGACAAATAAGACAATTAATAAGGTATTTGTTATGCCAAGTGTGATGGTGCACACCTTTCGTGCCAGCACTGAAGATGTAGAGGCAGAAATATCTTTATCAATTTGGGGCCAGCCTGGTCTATATAGTGAGCCCCAGGTTAGTAAAGGCTACACAGTAAGATGGTATCTCAAGCAAAACAAAACAAATAGAAAATTCAAAACCAACCAAATAAAGCTAGACTACAGACAGACATGTGTTTGTGGTCATTTCATGTTAAACAGTAAGCAAAGACAGGCCACTTTCTAAGTCTTCATAATAATAAAAAAGAAAGTTTTCAGTTCAACTCCTCTGGTGTTGAAGAATCAATAATATGTTTTACTTCTTATGATTAATCTGGAAACCACAATAAAATCATTTTCACATAGATCAGGCACTAGATTTACTGTTTTTGAAAGGTTATCAAAATAACATCAAAAAGTGCTATTTTACTGGAGTATGATTATGACAGGTGACTGCCTTAATTAAGTGTAGCTGTGCCTTGACGTTTTCAGAGCTCTTTCTGATACAGTTCTTTAAGGGCTTGCTGGAAAGCCTGTTTTTTACCCTTCATTTCTAAAGACTTCAAAGGAGTCTGGTATTTCAGAAGACTGTCAAAATGTGCTGACGCATATTTGAAAGAGCACATATTTTTATAGCTTGCCGTACGTAGTTGGTACACATTATTTTTCTCAGGTTTCCATCTGTAGACCTATAAATTGGAAAAGGAGTCTGTGTGTGGGAACTATCAGGCTTGTCACAGAGCAAAGGGGACAATCCACTGTCTGTGACATTTCCCCAGAAGAAATTAAGAGAAGAATCTGTCAGATGTTAATGTTAAGAACTGAGAAACTCTGGAATGTTTGTCCAGAGTCCCTAGCCTCAGAGTAAAGGCTCTTACACTGCTGCGCTCCAGGGGAAGACTTCAGCCAAAGTCAACATGAGCAGAAACTCCATCTGATGGGGCTGTGGAAACAGCTGGAAGCACTTAGCAGGAAAACCACCTCAAATTCCTCTCCCAGAAATGCTGAAGGCCTGGGAGATGTGGGGGGAGGGGGAGGGAGGACTGTCAGGTTCTCTCTTCAGCTGTGGTTAGAAAAATATTTTCTTTCCCTGAAAACTGCAAATATATGTATGTGTTCAGCCTTGGTCATAATAAACATCCAACCAAAACGTCTTTCCTTTTCCTTAAATTAGTTCATGTCGGATCCTTTTTGGCATATTAATCAGTATTTGGTTCAAGTCAGCTTTCCTGGGTTTTTTTTAGTTTTAAGATTGACTACTCTTAGGCTCCATTTTTTAAAAAATGAAATTGGATAGCATCCAGATTACTATTATGGGCCAGCCTGTCCAATGACTTTTATTGTGACAACCTTCTAGTTGGCAAAACTATAGTCATTAATTCTTTGCCTATTGAATATATTCCTTCATTGCTCTACATATCAACTTTTGCAACATGATTCTTGGAAAGAAAAATTTAGATGGCACACTGAATAGCACATAGATTTTTTTCTACTTTGCTGATGCATAGTGACCAGTTGAAAATTATGGGGTTGTAAGAGGGTTTGATATAGCAATACATTGTGAGATATCCACATGCTTGAAAGACGCACATATCATCTCACAGTTACTCTTTCTGGTGTGGGGAGCAGACCTGAGATTTATGTTCTGTAGTTGGTTTTTGTACTCTTTGGGGCCCTCAACTCAGCTTCCAAATAAATACTTGGGGACTTATTGTTACTTATGAATGCCTGGCCTCAGCTTGACTTATTTCTAGCCAGCTTTTCTTAAATTATCCTGTGTACCTTTTGCCTCTAGGCTTTTACCTTTCTCCATTCTATATTCCTTTTTTTTCTTCTTACTCCATTGCTGGTTGTGTTACTGGGTGGCTGGCCCCTGTCATCCTCTCTCCTTCTCCTTTTATTTACTCCTTCTTCTCTCTTCTGTTTATTCTTTCTGCCTGGCAGCCCTGACTATTTCTCTCTCCTGCTTTTGCTATCCAGACCAATCAGGTGTTTCGAACATGCAAAGTAACACAGTTTTACAGAGTTAAACAAATGCAACATAAAAGAATGCAGCACATCTTTACATCATTAAACAAATATTCCACAGCATAAAAGAATGTAACACATCTTTAATTAATATTCCACAACAACATTGTTAATCAATTTCCTACACACAGGATTCTATGACACTGGTAATCCAAGCTGCACTGTCAAATGTTAGATTATCAGTACTTAGGTTGTAAAATAGTGTTATTGGAACCTTTCGCCACTTGACAACATATCCTGGTCTGTCCCTTAAAGCACTATACTACAAAGTTTGGCATTTGTAGAGCTACATAAAATCATATATAGACAATGTATTTGAAAAATAGATTTTTCACTATATAGAAAGCTAATTTTGATCTTATTATCACTGTTTTGAAAATTATCACTAGTCTCATGACTATAGCTATAGGTAGAACAAAGAATGAACCGTGGGAAAACTAAGAAGAAAAACAAGCAAAATAATATTATTTCACTTCTGAACATTCAGTATATGAGAAGTACATAGTGTGATTTTATGTTGGACAAACACAAGTGGTACACATATATGTCTAATTACTTTTGTGACAAGTACCACTGAACCTAATGTCTAATGAGTGACAGACAGGGATTCTACCATTGTGCTCTGTTTAGGTTTTAGGAATGAGACAAGTCTCACCTATAATTTTTATTTATTTATTTATTTACTTGCTTAAAATAAGTCTTGAGGTATATATATCCTTGGGTGGCCTACAATTCACTATATAGGCCAGGCTAGCCTCAAATCATAAAGATATAAAGGTCTGCCTGCCTCCACCTCTACAGTATTGGGGTAGAGGTGTGCATCACCACACCCAGATTATACTTCTTTTTAAAAGGTGTAATTTATGCCTACCTTTGATTAGATAGCTATTTAATTATTACTATTTTATAATTTGGGGGTAAATTAAGTTTTTGGAACAAGTCTCAATACATAGACTATGAAATGTCATCTAAATTTGAAGTATTAGCTGAGCAGTGACATATTATTGAGCGCTGTACTTCCAAAGTGCTAAATAACATACTAATGATTATTCCCCCCAAACCATGGGAAATCTCAATCATTTGTTCACTGTTTCCAAAGTATTAGGAATTATTTTATATTCCTAATATGGAAGTAAACTTAGAAAATCCAATTCCATCATGGAGATTATTATGTTCCAAGTGCAACACAGAGGCAAAGAAATAAATTTGTATATGTCATGTTTGGGTGATGTCTTTGTTGAGACATAAAATAAAGGAAATCAACACACAGCTCATTGAGTTTGTGGACTGATTCTTCATATAATGTGATCAGACAAAATCTCCTCAGGATAATAATTTTCCAAGCAAACATGTCATGCTCTGAGAAACCAACCTATGTGCCTAGTGTTCAGAAAAACTTTCCAAGAAGGGGAAAATTTCCTCAGAGTAAAACCTGCTTAGCCAACTCAAGAAAATCTGGAGTAGTTGGTGTGGCTGGACACATAGAATGTGAACAATGTAGTATGGCGACAAAACCTGCAGACACATGGAGTCTGTTGTAATTTAAGAAAAGTGGTGCACAAGAGAAAGACTCCACGTGACAGGGTCCAAGCAGAGGAAATTTTTATTATGGAAAGGGATGACAAAAAGGGGAACGGGAATGGGGAGACTGGCCTCTGAAGACAGGAGCAGCAGGAGAGAGGGGAAAGCAAAGAGAGGGAGAAAGGGGGAACAGACAGAGAGAGGGAGAGAAAGAAAGCGAGAGGATGGGAGGGTGGGAAGGGCCCTATTAAAGAGGGACACAGTGAATATGCACAAGTGGTGCTCTTAATGGCTGCAGCTGAGGGCATATCCTCTCAGACCCCAAAGGCCAGTACAGATGGCTGAATACTAATAGTGTCCAACCCTTGATCTTTGTGAAGCCATGGAAAAATCTTTGAGTAGAAGCATGAATCAGTCTGAAAGATGCTTGAAAGGAGCCCTTTGACCTTGACATGGATAATCCCATTGGGAGGCAAAATGATATTGGCTCGTATCAAGGTCACAGCAATGGGGAAAAACAAACAAGCTAAAATAAGGTCATATTCTGAACTAGTATGTCCTTCATATACTTTAAATAAACTCACTGGTTTTCTAATGGTTTGGGCATGGAGCAAGAGATAAATTGATGATTCAAGGTTTATTCCAGATGTTTTGGTCTCAGCAACCATAAAACTAAATGGGAAGTTTCCAGAAAATTGTGTTTCTTTGGAGATTTTATGGAGATCCTCCACATGCCTGTAAGGCCCAAGAGATTAAAGAGAAATCTATGTAGGTTGATTCCTGAGGAGTTGAGGCTCGTGAGTATGGGATGAAAACATATAGTAGATAGAAGTCATGATTAATGCTACATGTGGAATTAACTTAAGGTATTGAGCCAAGGAACAAGAAGTAATTACACAAAGATGGAGTATTGTGAGGCAAGTTACTAAGAGTAGCTTGATAGATTCTTCAAAGCTGACAGAAGGCAGAAGTGTTTTCTCCAAGCTGTAAGACTAGGTTAATGGATGAATGAATCCAACAGGACTCATACAACCATTATCTGAAGTCATAATGGGATGTAGCTATTCAGAGGTGTGCAGGCTAACACAGTGGTGCAAGCAATGATCTTGCATCATGTGGATGAAAATCTGGACTTTATCTTTCATTATCTGTATGATCCTGAGCAAGATGTGCAATCTCTCTAAGCCTTGGCTCTTTCATCATCAAAAGAGTGGTCTGAGAATTCAATGAAGCAAGAACTGCAATGTGCACAATGGATTGCTTTTCAGGGAATCAATATCAGTAAATGTGGTCTGTATTATCACCAACTCAAAGTCGCATCTCATCAGAGTGACACTCAATGGTCAGGAGGCAGAAAAGAGCTGAGCAGGCAAGATCTACTTTCCCCATGTGATAAAGAACAGCTGCTCTCCAGGTGGAATTCAGATGCTCGCAAGTTTTCATAAGTTTTCCTTTGTGAAGTCTACTGAGATGTCACCATAAAAGGCTGTCACAACTCTGATGGGTAAGTTAAGACTTTCCTCACTTTAACTGAATTTGGGATACATTATATATTTTAAAAATCACTCTAAAGCAATAGGAGTGCGATTACCACTTATAATCAAAGATTTTATTGAAGTATATTTGTTGTGTTTAAAATTCAACAGAAATATGAATACAGGTTAGCAGGTAGCATTTACAAAATTGCCAGAATTGTATAGAGAATTGGAATTGTTTTCATTTCAAAAAGTTTCAATATGACATGTTTTATGCTAGGCATATAGTTACTGAAATGTTTTATATAGTTATAACTCACACACAAGTACATGCATGCTTTAATACACAATTATATGTGCATAGCAAACTGTCTGAGTGACTCTAGAAAATTATGAAGAATGGCTATGCCTCAATGATTTGGGGTTTTTCGCTTAATGGCAATTTGAATTTTTCTGTAGTTATTTCTTTTAGAAATTAATCAAAACTAACAACCACATTTAAAACTAATCTAAATGATATGCTTAAGCACCAACTTTATTTATAAAGAGCAAAGTATTTAATTCACACAAGATCCACAAGTGATACTTCAATTCTCACAACAAGGCAATTTTTTTTTGCCTCATTTATGGAATGAAGAGTTGCAAGGACCTTGTTGGGAAAACACTGGTGAGTTTTCCTCATTAAGTCTGGCTTTTGTTAAAGCTTCCTCCATTCACTCATTCACTTTAAGAAGGAACCCAAAGTGGTTCCAGATGTGAAGACAAGCCAAGTCAGAATACCAAGAAAATATTTGCAAGTGTTCACCATTTGGTGTAATTTAAATTGTTTTGTTTGCTATTTTATCTCAAAACTGTTTCTTTAAAATTAAGTTACAAATAATTTTAGATTCCCTGAACAAGCCAATATTTCACTGGCTATTCCAATATTTTGAGTAATCTCATCAACTTCCCCATGTTTCTACAAAATTCCCTCAGCTCTACCCATATATCATCAAGTGAGACAGTCAATCTCTTCTATCCCATATCCCATCTGGGAGTTTCTAGTTGGAGGAAACCAGCAAAAGGTGCACTACCATTGTGTTTTATGGATCACCATGTATTTATTTTAAGGTGTGATCAAAGACGATTCCCTTTTTAAGGTAAAAATAAGGCACACTGAATAGACTTGTTGCAGTAACATCTCTGTGACCAAATACTGGCAGAAGCAATTTGAGTGAAGTGAGGTTAGCTTGACTCCTAGGTCAGAAGATACAGTGCATCTTGGTGGGGCAGCCACAGCAACTCAGAGTGCTGAGGCTGCAGTGGTATGAACTTGAAGTGGCAGAAACTCACGTGTTAGTAGAACTGTAACTGGAAAACTAGGCCAGAGGTTAGGTTGGACCTGGCCTCAGAGACCTATCCCATCAGCCTGGTGTCCATGGCTGAGGATGCCACAGCCTTTAAAAACATTAGCCAAGCTAGGATCCCAATGTTCAGACACATTAGCCTGTAGAGGACATTTCAGATGCAAGGCACAGCACAGTTTTGGTGCATTCTAATTTCAGAGAGTAATGACTACCTGAAAGACCTTTGTCTACTTAGTATTTACAGCAAACATGAGTCAGCTGTCAGCCATTGCCATCTGCTGTAAATGGCTACATTCACACAAAGGAAGGAAGAAATGTTTTACTGCTGGAATTCACTCAGGTTGACGGCTTCTGTCTACTAAAGAAGCTTTCACTTAGTTAATGATTCATTTCATGGAAATTGGCTGTTCAATTTAGACACCCTATATCCTTAAAACACCTTAAGGAGAGATAATTGGTATTTTCTCCACATGTCCTGATTGTAACACAATACTTGAACTTGCCAATGGTCACTTCAGGAGAAAATACAGAAACAGAGCTGTTGAGCCCAAGCAAACTCATTCCACAAACTTAAGCAAGCCTCATGGATTCTCCTCAAGGCCAATTCTCAGACCAAGAAAACTAGTCTTCATCATGCAGTCAACGAGCCAGCACAGCTGCTTATAGGGGAGCCCAGAACTTGGAAGTTGTTCTCCAAGGATTTACATAGTCCCTTACTTATTTATAGCTGATCCTTGGCTTTAGAGATTACAGAATACATGTATAATGCCTACTAATTGGCTATATTGTTTATTATTCATCATGCTAGCAATTTTCAGGGATTATTTCAATATATATTTGACTATCTCAAAGACCTTTTAAGGATATAAAATGCAAATCTTCTAAATGTCATAAATTGGACCTGCAGGAAATAGAAATTACTTGAGTCTTCATTTCTAGCTTTGGAAACATGTCATACTGTGAGATCTTTTAGGAAGACTTTAGCAACACTGACCCTGCCATGAGCAACACAATGCAGTCTCTTCCCTGAGACCATTTAAAATTATTTGGCTAGAAGGAGAGGGGAAGAACACAGTTTATGAAGTAAACTGAGCTGACCCATATGAAGACGATCTGGAAACAAAAATGAGTATGTTTCCTGTTTGCACCTATGATTCCATCGGGAAAGAAGCCTGCTCTCCATAAATAAAACCTACATAGTGTTTGCACTAAATTAAAAGAGTTAGCTTTCAGTGAATGACATCTGCTATGAATGTCTCTGAAAACATGTATGAGAATTTTTTATTATTTTTTACTTTTTGTAATTAAAATGTAATTACAATTCTTCCCTCCACTTCTCCCATGTTCCTCCCCTTCCTCACTCCCTCTCAAGATGTTGGCTTTTTCCTTGATGAATCTCTCTCTCTCTCTCTCTCTCTCTCTCTCTTTCTCTCTCTCTCTCTCTCTCTTTGTGTATACATACATATGTATGTGCTATATATTTGCATAAATGCATATCATATGTAACTAATAAAATATATATACTACCTTCTGCTGAATTAATTTATGCTTGTATGTATATGACTTCAGAGCTGACCACTTGGGACTGTGATAATCAATCAGGGTCTTATCCTTGGAAACAAAAATAAACTGAGTCATTCTTGATTACTTAAGTTCTTTAGACATGGAGCCCCATGAGAATTCATTCTTCCATCATACCAATTCTGTTCATGCTGTCACTATCCATGTATCATTTAAGATATACTTTTGTGATGTCATAGATGTATCTTCCCTGTCATTTCTATGAGACACAATTTTACAGCAGAATTCTTGGTCCTCTGTCTCTTACAATCTTCCTGTCCCCGATTCTAAGATATTCCCTAGCCTCAGGTGCAGGAGTTGTGTTATAGATGCATCCATTGGAGCTGGATACCAGGCCATCAGTTCATTTCTACATTCTGACCAGTTTTAATTTTCCGCAATGATCCTTGGGCTGTAAAGATAAGCTTCCTTGATGAGGGGTGATATGTAAATTTCCTCCAAGACGGAAACCTTCCATCCTCCAAGGAAGCTCCTTAAGTAGGAAGTTATAGATCTGAAAATAGCATCAGGAAGTCCCTGAAACTGATCAGATTATTTTAGGCCCCTCCCTGTCACCCATGCTATGATCCTTTCTGCTCCTGTACATAACCCTCACCCATAGTCTTGTAAGTAGCCCAATAAAACTCATTGGTTCACTAAGTTGGACTTTGGTAGTATCTGTACTTTGGTCTGTTGTGGGTTCCCTATCTGAGGGGAGTAGACTTATGTATTCCATGCCCCTAGGAAAAGTTTGTCACACAACAGAGGGTGAAAGCTACTCTTATCTGTGGGTATAAGGACAAGTTTCAGAATGCAATGTCTAGTTCAGTGAAAATAGTACATTATTCTCTAAGATTCACAGCTTCACTGACACTGGGTAGTTGTAAGTTTTCATGTACCACTCATGAGTTCCTTCCTATTGAGTAGGCTTGATTTGCACCATTTATCCACCCATTGGTTTCTGCAAAGGTGCAAGTGCCATTAATGCATCTTTAGAGGCCTTGCCTTGCTGCTCATTATTGGGATTCTTATGTATCATAGCTGGGGAGAATTAGTGATTGCTTCCCTCCTTTGGCAGCTGTCATCGCAACTTCTGGCACTCTGAAAGCTAGAGCCCTGGCAAGAAGCTTCTGGATCAGACCCAGCTTGAACTTTCATGGTCTTCTGCCTGAATTGTGAAGTGGTTTCAACAATAGGGACTCACTGTCAACACCTGGGAAGCAGACAACAGCAACAGCAATCACCTGTTGTGTTTCAGAGTCTCTTGGATTCTTCTCACCAAAAGTACAAAGGAGGATTCCTATGCTTGTACTGGCATTTTGTTAGCTAGTGTGTGTCTCTTATGGGGGCATTTAAGTCCTAATGACTCTGACTCTCTCTCTCTCTCTCTCTCTCTCTCTCTCTCTCTCTCTCTGTGTGTGTGTGTGTGTGTGTGTGTGTGTGTGTGTGTGTGTGTGTCAGTGTGTGTGGTATGTATATATGTATGAATGGAAAGGGAGCTTTAAATAGAAGCAAGGCAAGTAAGTCAATACAGAAGGAGAGGGGAACAAATAAGGATGTTGAACAAATCTTAAGGAATCTTATTATTTTATTTTTATTCCCCTTTATTTAGCACATCACTAATTTTTTTTGTCAAAGAAAGACAGAAGTGGTAATCCCCTCAGAGGAATGGAGACATTGACGCTGCAATGATAAACGGCACACTTTTTGAGGGTATAGATAACTGTTTATTGTAGAAATTACTCACAAGAGAAAACGAGCAACCCAGATGAGTCAAGTAGTTTTCTGCCACTGAACCAGAAGCAGAAAAGAGAGCAAGAGGCTCTGCTGTTCAGTCTTTTATTCCTTCCTCTGTACACACCCCTAGTCACGACCAAAAATGGGCCTGGCTAGTGGCATAGTTCACTGCCCTGTCTCTAGTCATGCCCAAAGTGGGTGTGGTTAGCGGCACAGTTCTGCCCTTTCGTTACCACATCCATATGAGTCTTTAGAGCACCACATGGCTAATGGCAGAGTCCTAATTTTCCCCTACAAGACATCTCAGCTGAAATCACCTACCTATACCAAAATGTGACCAACCTGTTTGTGGTAGACTCTTTGGATGTATGTTTGAAGATTGCTGCAGGGTTATAACCTGGGCAGTGGGGATACAATGTGTCTTGATCACCTGACTCTTGACATTCTCTAACCATACCCGTCAACAGAATGAAAATCAGTCTTCAGGAGCCCTCTTGTTTTGATTTATGATTGTTGCTATTTTTGTTTTTATTGTAGAAAATACACTGAAAAAGAAACTAGGCAGAATTGAAAGTGAAATGATGTTGAAAATAACCTGTCGTTTACCATTAGGTAGGCAGTTAAACCACATAAGGATTGGCAGAGCGACCACAGTTGTTCATCAGATTACTCCTTCAGGTTTATGTTCCAGTCCACTATATATAGGTTAAGAAAGAGTCTTTTGTTTGGTACTTTGATTTTTTCATCTATAAATAAGGACATTAGTAACTAATCTCATAAAGTCCCTGTGTAGTTGACACACTATATCAGATGTCTCGTGTACATTCTACACATAGTACCTGTCATACTACAGAAATTAGTTATGAGTAACTGATTATGTTTACTTAGTTCAAAGGCAAAGAAGTCTAAACACCAAGAGTTCTAGTGTTATTTAGCAAGAAGACTGTGTCTCTAGTGACTTCAAGTGTAATACTTCATATTTACAAAGAGTCTCATCTCACTGTTTTGCTCTACATTTATTTTGCTTCTCCACTTCTTTTGAATAACTAAAACAAAATTTGAGAAACTATAATAGCACTTATATATCTGTCACTGAAGTATCTGAAGGTATTCTATCATTGCTAAACCCTTTCCTTATAAAAACTGTCATTTGTTAAAGAACAGGCTTTTGACTTTCAGGTGTTTGATGTTTGTGACATCCAATGGAATTGATGAATTACAGAGCACTCCTCTATAGAGAACAAGTATAATCCACAAGTACAAGAATAGTGATAGCTTCCATTACCTGAGTGTTTAGGCCAGGCATGTTCTTTGAGTTTTAGAGTAAATATATTATTTAGTTATTTCCCTAACCAATAATAATACTTTAATCCTACAAGGTTGGAAAAGTTTGACACAGAGAAACTAAGCAATTAGCCAAGGATACATGGGTGTAATTTCAAAGCTAAGACTTAAAAGAGAACACAATTCCTAAAGCATAAATTTCCCAGTGTTCCCCAAACAGTGTTCTATATTCACAGTGCTTCTCCCTGAGTGATGTGTGTTTAGCTTGAGGGAGGAAAAGCACACTGCCTCCTATAAAGCAATAGGCCTACAGTCTTTACCATTGATGGGTCCCCTTCCTGTAATTTGTTACAGCTTTGACCCAGAGAGCTACACAGATGCATCTGTGATTACTTCTGAAAAGACACTGATGCCGGAGGCTGAAGCAATTGCTTCACAAAGTAAGACCTTCCTTCCATATCCATTACATATATTACTCTCAGCATAACTCCAGTGAGGATACTCTCCTCCTTTGTGGTGGTTCACATTGCTTTCCCGGATTCTTTCCTAAACTGAAGGAAGATGTCTATGCATCAGGTCTGCAGCTGCAATGACTAATTATCTAAGAGATTTTTCCATTCAAACAAATACCAAGGTTGTCATCCTAAAACAGAACATCTGAGTCTGTTTGTTCTTCCCCTGGAAATGATTAAAGGAGACATACTAAATATGTGGACAGTCTACAAAAGCAGATTAGGAGGGAAATGACTATCTGGTGCAATACCTGTGGACAGTGCAGGGTTACTGCGCTGTGACTTATGGTGAAGAAGTCTTTCACCATTGTAAAAGAGACTTAGAGAGCAACTTCAAGGTGTTCTGCCAGCTCTTTTGGTGTGTTTTTTTAGTGGGTAAGAAAACGGGAGAGCAAACAAATGACAGGACACACAAGACTTTCCTTCATTCCTCTCTCTCTCTCTCTCTCTCTCTCTTTCTCTCTCTCTCTTTCTCCCTCTCTCTCTCTCTCTCTCTCTCTCTCTCTCTCTCTCTCTCTCTCTCTTTCTTTCTGTCTTGAGAATCTAGGGAGATAGTTTAATTAGTTAAGTGCTGTGCAGCATGAAGACATGAGTTTGACTACCAGAACACATTTTCTTTCAGATTTCTTTTGTTTTATTTTAGTTATATGATTTTATACCAGAAGAGGGCATCAAATCCCATTATAGATGGTTGTCAGCTACCGTGTGGTTGCTGACAATTGAACACAGGACCTCTGGAAAAGGAGTCAGTGTTCTTAACCACTGACCCATCTTTCCTGCCCTTACAGCTTTCTTAAGATATGCATTTCTATACGTTCATGGGTGAGTCTAGAGAAAGGTTTAAGAAAGTAAATCCCCCCAAAAAAAACTAAGGAGAAAGATTTACTTATGTCATAGTTTATTTTGATCCTCTTTTATCTGGTTACAAATTAAATTTAGAAACCATATAAATACTGAACTCAGCCATAGATTTTAGTGGTGAAGTTTGATGTTATTTATAAAGTACTAGGGAAATTAAAGGAATAATTAAATAAAGATGAAAATCTCTTGTTGCTAAAAAAGGAAGCATTGCTACATTTCATTATTTTTATTACATTTAAAAATTTGGCTGTAGACAATTAAAGCATGTTACAATGGGTGACAAAATACTTGAATTCTAGTTTGTTTTCGGGTGAACAACTTATATAATATGGGGTTCTTATCAACACAGTGCTACTGTATTGAGCGTTAGGACTCGAGTTCAGATCCCTAGTACTGACTTCAAAAGTCAGATCCAGTGTCAAGCACCTGTAATCTCAGCACAGTGAATGCAGAGACAGGTAGTCCAAAGGCTGGACTCCAGATTCTTTGTGAGACCATCTCTGAAAAAATATGATAGGGAAGTATTGAGAAGGACATCTGATATTGACCTTTGGTATCCACACATATGTGCACATACACAGGAACACAAAAGACACAAACTTGGTTGGTAATTGTGAATACTTAATAAAATAATATAATAATTAAATATTTAGCAGAACTAAATAATGTGGTAGGTTATGAAAAGGCTACATTTGATAATAATTTATAGAAGCCAGTTAAATGAAGTGGCATTTCATCAAGTAAAATCCTCAGGTGTAATAAGCACACTTTGCTTGTATATTAACAGGAGAATACATCAATGCAACACATCAGCTGATGGAGAATAGTCATCTTGCCTGTGCTTATCCTGAAGGCTAGAGAAAGAACCTTAAGGAGGATGTGCAACACAATTTGATGGCGTAATTTCAAGTATAACTGATAGTGAGTTACTCATCACAGTGAGTATTAAGACCATGCCTATAAGATGCCTGTGAAGATATAATAGAAGAGAATCCCAGATGTAAAGCTGCACCAGTCATTCTAAGATGCCATGCCATATGAAATTATGTTATTTTTCTTCTATACACAAGAAAATGAATGTGTTTATATGATTCCATGCACATAGGACAGCCATATGTAAATATTATAATATATGTATATCTTGGATATAACTAAAAAGAAATTGCTGGTCAAAAGACAGACAGAAATCATGTAATAAAAAGCATATGTCTTAGAGGTAAGCTGAATTTGTTTTTTAAAATATAAGGGCTATTTGGATGAGATGTGGAAAAAATTGCTTAGTATAATTCAGGGAACTCCTTGGTTTGATGAGTTTGACTTACAATGAAAACTTCAGTATAACCCCATTTATTTATGATTTATTCAAAGAAACCCTAGAGCTGAGGATAAAAGTCAGTGGTAGGGGTACTTGCTTAGCAGGCTCTTAGGTCATGAGTGTATATCTCAACAAAGAAGTAAATGAAACCAAAGGAAACATGCTGTAGCAAGTGTGGGAATGGAAAGGAGAGGGGAGAGGAAGATTTTTGAAAAGGAGAGGGTTGAACAAATATTTCAGGCTGACAGAGACTCTCTGGGCCTGTTGTGATCTTCATCCCAAACTCAGTCTTCTAATATCTTTTGTTTAGGTTTATAAATATGTTTTAGAAAGCACAAAGGCAATGGCACATGTAACATTGTAATTTTTAATGAATTTTTACAATATGTTGAGAAATATGATTTCTAGCCTGTCTACCAAATGGAAGAAAAAAGTTTGAAGAATAATTCCTCTACCCCTTTGCATAGTATTGATTAGCTGAAGAGTTATTATTATTTGCAGTGCACGTTTCCTTAGCCAAATCTTGTTAGAGGAAGAGTGGAATGCAAAGGCAAGGAATAAAAATAACAAAGTGGAGGGGGAACTGGGAATCCAACATAAAAAATAAATTAATAAAAAAATAACAAATCGTCATCAGCAGAGCCAAATAAAGAGCCTTATTTAGTTACTATTACAATGATTGTCCAAATCATGGAAAAATGGAGCTAACTCCAAATCATTAAAATGTACCAGATAAATAACCAGCTGTGGCACTTTCAACACCTCCTTGGAAACCAAACTCTGCAGTATAAGGTATCTTTTAATATCCCAGGTGTGCCCTGTTATTTTTAATAGCCCACATAACCCAATGCTAAAATACCAAAAAATTTTGGGCAAGCTCTCTCTTGCATGCTCAAGTTATAGCTACCAGCTTCAAATCATGTTAGTGAAGTAAGATCTTACCCTGAAACATCATCATTTCAACCTAAGAATCTGAATTGTTTGTGTTGTTCTGGAAAACAAACAGAAAACTGAAAGACCTTACTTAGAGGAAAGACAGTTACAAAAACAAAACGCCAGATAACAAAAGGGTAGTAATTAGACAAAGCAAAGGGGCTGTGAACCTATTGTGTTTTGTGAATTTCATATGCATCCTGAATGGTCCCTTTCTATAAAGCTGTTTTACTCTAAGATGGTGCAGTGATGTAGAAAACAATGTCATTTTCTGCCCCATTGAATACAACATAGTTCCAAAAAGAAAAAGGAACCCTTCTGTATAGATTTTCTCTAACCCTAACACTAAGTTCAATCATGTGTCCCTGATTGCAGAATTCTTACTCTATAGGAAACAATTTTCAGGAACAATTTAAATCTCTTTCTGGAATCCAAAGGAAAGAATTTCCAGTTCTCAGTATTTCCTGAAAGATTAAGTGTGTTTACTTAACTCATCCAGTTTTTAAGGCGACACTGTTCATTTTCACATCTAGTACACTGGTTTTACTTCTTGGGTCATTAGCAAGTAGTCAGGGCACTTGAGTATCACTCCTCTAGCAGTTTTAGAGAAGTAATTCTAAGACATACTATCTAAATGACCCGGAGTATCCAACACAGAATAGATGGGATACCTTTTCTACTCATGGCAAGGATTTTTATCTTTTCTCCCCTGATTTCCCAAGTTTTCAAAGCCTAGCAATATGCAGCCTCCCACTCTTACAAACTACAGCAAGTTAGCTGGCAATTTCCTTTCCTTTCTGTCCCTGATAAGCTCTTCTGAGGGAAGGGCTCCCTGTGGGATGTCCAGCCCTTCCAGTTCATTGATCATCAGCTCTGCCTTCCTGGAGAAGACCCTGGAGGGAGTCCGCAGCCCTGTGGGAGTGAGAACTCAGAGCTTCTCTACTTTATTGTAAACTTCATTATGCTCTAGTTAGCTTGTCTGTAGTGGCCCTGACTGCTTTGGAGTTCATAGTGTCTCAACTCAATTGCTATGATTTCTAAGCAAAACATGACAACAGAGCTTGGCTGAACTTATTCGCAGACAGTTCCACTATTTTTGAGGTCCGAGTTCTTAGCAATGCCACTGTCCCATAAGAGAGCCATTTTTAAGAGTCTCAGAGTAAAACAGAGGCTGCACTTTCCTAAACTAGTGGTAATGTGGTCAGTTTGGTGTTTGGGGAGTCTGAACAATGTTAAGTGTTTCATGAGAACAGAGGATCCTGTTTACCACGTCCCAGGTTCTCTCTACTGATCCCCTTTCCCCTGGGGGAAAAATGCAGTTGAACAGACATGAAGAAGCACATTGATTTTATTGTGCAGAGTCACAGAAACCAGGAGAAAAGAAAACACTAATTCTTTGAAAGTCCCAAAATCAATAGCGAAGCAAGTGCACAGGAATCATTCATTGTAAAGGGGCATGAAATGGATTCCCAACAGTCCCTTCTGCAGTGAACATTAGAATTTTCTCCTGCTGCCTTCTCAGCCAATGGCCTCTTTTTTGTTACAGTAACTGCCCTTGTTTGTTGGATGGAAGGGGTTAACTGTTATTGTTAACAAGATTATGCAGGAAACCACCCATGACTGGTCTTCTGCTGGAAGAGATGCTATGAGGATTTGAAGGTTTTCAAATCAATGTTTTAGTGCTATTGTCTTCTGAAAAGATACACAAGCTTGTTTGTTTGTTTTTTCCCCTGAAATAAAGAAGACCAGAGCTGTTCTAATGGCCTGGGAGCAATTCACTGCAGGAATTTCAAACCAGGATCTACATCATAGAATATTTTTGTTTTAAAAATGAAACGAGAGCTTCAAAATGCATAAAGCGTTTCTTCTGTCTGTTTCTGTTCTATCAGATGTTATATGCTATCCCACATGACTCTGGAACACAACAGCATTCCTGTTGTTAACACAGATCTCCTGAAAACTGGAATAACCACTCAGGATTCTTTTATAACAGCACCCAAAAATATGTCTGAGTTGATAGTGCTTACAATTTTTCCATGTGATTTTTTACTCATCAACGATCTAATATTAAATAATATTTGAATTGGTAAAGGTAAATCAGGTCATGGAAATTATGCATATCCGTTGAAGGCAGGTTTTCCGTTTCCATAACCACAGTTTCTCTCATTCAACCAGTCAATTACAGGGTGCAGCTTTCGCTGCAATAAGAGGAAATGCCATTTCATTGGCCTCATACTGAGCCTACAAGGCAATGACTCAGAAAAGCAGCAGCAAGTGATGAGCGTGTGCAGTAAGGTAAGGAGACATGGAGCTAGAAGGAAATGGTGGCTTTAATCTGGCTTTGAATTGGCTGTGCTGGCTCCCTCTGTGGCTGACTGGATGCAGAGAATTCCTTAAGCACCCCACTACTCAAATATATGTTGCTTTCCTCAAGCAAACTTTGCAAAGCTGTGACCTATTTTCATGGAGTTCAGGAAAATTTTCACAGACATTTTTCCATACCTGCAAATAAGCTAGTTTTCTGAAAGACAGATGCACAAACGCTTGTATGCTCACATGCACACACACACACACACACACACACACACACACACACACACATTGTATATAAATAACAGTAATATCCACTCTTAAATGTGCATATAATTGTCTCCTTTTTGTCTTCCTTGGTCAACAGTGATCATACACTTCTAAAAAAACTATTTAATATATGTTCAATAAATTCATCATGCACATTTATAAGCATTTCTATATACTGCACATGCATACAGTGTGCATACATACTTTCATTAATATTTTAAGTGAATAGATGCTTCCATCTCAAGGACAGGGATGAGTTTCCCACTTTCCCTTTTGTAGTAGTCAATGTAGCAAATGTACATAAGAGTATTGGTCCTGCACAAAGACTGCCGCTCTATCTCACTGACTCTATGCCTCACCATCCCTGAACCTCAATACTTTCACTTACAATGTGGGGAATGACATCATCTATTCATAGATTTGGTTATTGGAAATTATTCAACCTTTGAGTACCATCATTATTATTAGTGAAAATATATGAAGAAAATGACTGATCAAGACGTTTGCAATCAGCTGGCATATTATTTAGGATCCCAATGGGTGATCACTGGTATAGCTAACCTAGACTATGAATGGTAAACATTCCATTCATAAATGACTAGTAAGAGAGGTATGAGGAGATAGAGAAAAGAGGGTTGCAGGGGGTGTAGAAGGGGTGGTGCAGAAAATCCGGAGGGACATGGTAAATGCTATGTTACCAGTTGAGGCCAGAGCTGAGGCCTGTGGTGTTTGTCACCATGTCTTCCCCTTTTTGTTTTTTGCTCCTTTGGGACTTTAGATTGAGCATCCTTGTCTCACGAAGTTTCCTGTTGATTTACTCTTTGGTCAATCTTCTTTGTGATTGTTTCTAGTCAGTTCTATTTCCCAGGGCATAATCCCTGTTTGTTTCTCGCTTTGCTAGATATTCAAATTATAGCCTTGATTTCTCAATTACAGATTTTCAAGTAGTGTGCTGCTCTGACATTTCTCAAATCTTCTAACCACCAGAAATTAAAATTACACCATTTCTGAAACCATAGATGTAACACTCTAAGTGGCCCACCTCCTATATCTCTGGTTTTTTGGATCGTGATGGGAGAGCTGTATCTGTATATGCACACATACACACACACATACACACACACACACACACACACACACACACACCAAGCACAAGCACATGGTTACTCACTGTTTTTGTGATGTCCCCCAGAAATACTTCTATTTATTGATCTCTACTGTATTCTGTTCTATATTTGTCTGTTCCTTTGTGTTTGTGTATCCATTGCTTGGTGTACAGAAGATAAGCAGTAATTATTACACATGCAGCAAAAGTTTTAGGTGCAATAGATCAAGTAACAATATGCCTTTGAATGTATCTTTCACCTAGGAAATTATTTGCAAAATATCACTAATTTAGGAAAATTGGATTAGTATTATACAAATGAAAGTCAAATGGAAATGGTGAAGTTTCAACTTTTAATCACTCACGACAATGTAAACAATCTTCATACAGTACAAGTGACCACAGCTTTGCTCTCCAAACTTTCATCATCCTCCTAAATTTCTTCTTCTTTTGATTTGCTCTTTTCTGTTGCTTGTACTGGGAAATGACATCACCTGTAATACTCTGAAATAATTATCAATAAATTAAGGCAACCTAAAAAGTACAAAATATGTTGCTATTTTCTAAGGTAGACAAATGCCTTAAGGCATAACCGCAAAGTCTATAAAAACTGTGAAAAGTCCATCTTATGAGTCACATGGGTCATTCTGTTCTTGCCTCCTTGCTGATGGCACAACAACCTCTGGTTCACACCATCTCCTACCTAGAGCTGCCTTTACTTGGTTTCCATAGGGCTAACACAGAGAGTGTATCTGGCTGCAACTTTGTTCCTAGAACTCTAAGGTCAAGGTGATTGTGTCTGTTCTGGGACTCCATAGCTTCCAGAAGCCTGTCTTTTCCTCTTCTAATCTGTTTTTTAGATAGAAATGAGACCTCTAGTAGGCCTAGGGAAATTTCTTTGTCATTTTGTGCCAACATCTGGGGCTTTAGACTTTTGTTGTCTGTATCTAAGACGACCTATAATATCAGTAGGCTTCCCCTCTTCCCATCTTTGATCCACTGAGCCATCTCTTCAAACTTCATGCCCGTTTTTTACAAGCAAGTCATACATAGTGTGTACACTGCTATATCCAAGATTAGGGCAAGGGCAGCTGCTTCTTGGGATGCCAAGAGATCTTGGTCATGTAGGGTGGGATGCCAAGATGCACGTAGTTCAGGTTTCTCAAGATACGCAACCGAATGGTGTGAAGAGAGAAGACATAAAAATGCTTAGTAGGAATAATTTAATTGCCTCTCATTAACAGAAATGGAATAAGGAGTTTAGATTAAAAATAAATGATCATTGCATATTAGAACCTAAAGAAAATAGAAGAGCTTAATAAGCTAGTACACAGCATTTGAAAATGTTTTTTTAAAGTATTTTCTATCAGCACTAAATCAAATGAGGCTGTGCCCCACCTTGTAGAGTCTGTATAGAGAGTTAGCATTACACACACTCAAGAAGTGGCTCACACTCAATTTGGATGGTTTGTGCCATAGAAATTCACAAACAGATGTGTGGATATTTAAAAAATAAGACATTTCACCTTTTTTCATACTGAAGAGGGATATTAAAAGGCAAAGATTAACAGCTGTTTCTGAATTCTCCAGAGCTAATTCCATTTTAAGTCAAGGCCATGTGATTTATCAGTGTGGTTTTAATTACATTGTTTTCTAGTGAGCATTATGGGTGTGTCAATGCTAATTTCAAATATTTAATAAAAGCTTTCAATTGCCTATGCTGCAATGAACCACAATCTAACATTAAATTAGCCAGAACCCCACCTAATTTCAGTGGGAATATTTTGTGAGGATAAGCTCAATATTTGAACCTGGTATCTTTGAAAGGCAGCAATGATCTATGCTTGAGAGATGGCTTTTTTTTCTGCAGAAAAGTGTTCTTTCTTTGTTCTCAAGATGACTTGACAATCATAGATACGCAAAGATTTACCTACTTAAATAGTGTAGATATGTTTTTACTATTTCAAACAACATATTGAAATCTCTGTTTAAAATATATAATGCCTGAGACAATCATGTCCAAAGCAAAGCAATTAAACCTAATCTACTTCACGGTTTCATGTCATTGTATGTTTGCATGGTTGTACCCTGTGAAAAGCTTTGTTCAACAGGCTCTTTAATTAAAATAAACCTAGAATGACTTTTAGGTGGTAGAAAGAGAAGCTAATTTTAGAAAATTTGTAGCTTTTCTTCAAATTCTTGATTAAAACTGCATGTCTTTAAATAACCTTTATGAAGACTGAGGAAAGTAGAGAAAATATGAACACTTTCAAAAGAGACTTAGCCACAGCAGTTTGATGCTGTGTTGGCTGCCCTATTATGGAGGTCTCTGCTTTCTTCACTTGGCAATCAGTTTGAATATCTTTAGTGCAATGTCATAGATAGCACTTAACAATAGGACCACATTTCAGTTTCGGTGTGTATGAGTAAGTGTGTGTGTGTGTGTGTGTGTGTGTGTGTGTGTGTGTGTGTGTGTGTTTATGTGTGTACCTCTTAACTTTTTATAACCAAAACACCTCCTATAAAGTAGTCTAACCCAGTGGTTCTAGCCTTCCTAATGTTGTGACCCTTTAATGCAATTTTTCATGCTGTGGTGACCACTCAACCATAAAATTATTTTCTTTGCTACTTCACAATTGTTAATTTTGCTTCTGTTATGAATCATAATGTAAATATCTTATATGTAACCCTTGTGAAAGGTCCATTTAATCATCAAAGGAGTCACAAGCCACAGGTTGAGAATCACTAGTCTAACCAATTATGTTAAAATAACTAAAATCTTGATGAAGTGTAATTATTTTTACACTAAGTTCACATCAGGCTATGTTTCATAATCAAACAGGGATCTTTCCTACTATTTCAGAATTAATTATTTCATTCACACAGGAGTTCCAACAAAAAATCAACAAAAAACATTGTTTTCCAAATTAATAAGTCTTTATCCTCTCACACAAAACAATATGAAAAATAAATTTGACTTTCACTGAAATTCAATTTACTCCTCAAATCTTTGGTCATTGCTGCATGAAACCTCTTCAGATGGAAAAAGAAATGAGTCATTATAAAGTTTAGAATTGTATTTTTTACTGTATGCCATGTATTTATTTGTTTTTCATGAGTAACAAGTCTTTGAAAGACAGTGGATAAACTGTCAACATTTTGCTAGTATTTATGTATTGAGACTGAAATAACGAGAGTGATTTATTGTTCTAGGATATGAACCTAGGCTATAAAGAGATTAATTGGACCTTGTTCTAGTTTACATTGAAATATATAAGAATGGTTAAAAATAAGTGAGTGTAATGCTTTTTTAAAATAACAAAAAAGCAACATTTATTGAACTGAATAATATATTGAATTATTTCATCCTCTAATTTTTATTATGAGATATGTGTGCCTAACTATAATGTTACTAAGGAAATACTATTTGGGGATTTAAACATAAATCAAATAGAGTCAAGAAAGATGTATAGTTGATGTCATAGAGAATCATTTCATAATTTCATGTTAGCATATTTTTGTTGCTTTTTCTTCAAAATAATTAGCAAAGTAAATAAAATATCAAACAGTGATTCTATTGAAAAAATGCTATTGGCATGAGGCATAATTAAATAAATATTTTGCTGTTGATAAAGGAAACTTTTTAGTTTGATCATTTTGGCTGGACATTTATGAACAATGTTCTGGAGATTCAAGTGTTTGTTTGTTTGGAGTTCTACAAGTCACACATCCCTGATGGTGTAGACAGCCAACTATCATTTGAATATTTCACCATAAGCATGCTCATGGTAATGAGAGTGTCCATTTGGTTTGGAGCTGTTTTGCATCACTTTAATTTCTGTGTACTGATCCAGGGAGGGCAGAATGGCCTATGTTATACACCCATTCCTGTCTTCATAATTGCCTTGTTATATAGCCTTGTTTTCCTTTCTTTGATCTTACACTGTGGATTAGATCTGTGTACATCATTGCCAATGACACCCTGTTAATAGCAGTAAAATAAAGTTCCAGTACTGTGATGTGAATATTTTATTAATTGTCCAGTCTGGGCATCAACCCAAGGTAAAACCAACAGGATGAATGGCACATTGCCATTGCTTCCAATAGAAGATTATAGCATTGTCCTTCCCTTTCCCAACATTGGCTCAATTCCCACTCTTTAACTGATCTGCAAGAGGATGACAGTATTATTTTTCTTAATTTTCTTGTTTGGGGTTGTCTAATGGTTCCCCCTTCTCTCTCCATTCACACCCCACCCTCCCCACTATGTTGTTCTTTATTTATATGAATTCTTAGTTTTTCTGGGGTTTTTCAGCCTCTTAGTAGACAATGTAAGTTTAACTCACTCAAGTGTGTCATTTCTATTTTATTTTATTCACAGGTGTACCTAAACAAAAAGGAAGTTAGTAAAGAAAATATTAAAAACACATTTATTATTTTAATACAAGTTCTCATGGAACCCAGGCTAGCCTCAAACCCTCTGTGTAATCCCTCATAATCTTGAACTTCTGATCCTTCCTCTTCTATGTGCCAAGAGCTGGAATTAGAGGTGTGGGCTGCAATGTCTGTGGTATAGCCCTGAGAATTGAACCCACGGCTCTCTGCCGGATAGGAAAGCACATTGTCCTCAGAGTTGTATCTGTTTTTAGGGGGGTAGAGGGCTCCATATAGGGTTTCTCTGTGTAGCTCTGGTTGTCCTGGAACTCACTCTGTAGAACAGGCTGGCCTTAAACTCAGAGATCCACCTGCCTCTGGCTCCCAAGTCCTGGGATTAAAGGTGTGCGCCACTTCAGGCCAGCTCTGAACTGTATTCTAAGCTCAAAGAAGCACAAATGTTTTTTGACAAAGACTTGAGCTTCTCATTAGAAGTAGTTAGAGATAATACTGGGAACTTTATGGGAAAATGCTGTTTTGAATTTATCTGCAGAATGCTATCACACAAAACAATATAGTGCATTGAAATAATGACTTTATGCTACAGTGAAGTAAGAAACTTCATGGAATATATTTTCCCATGTAATTTTCACAGCTACATGGATGATGTTCTTTAGAGAAAATGTATTTTTAGCACCCAACTTAAAACTAATGTCTACTTTGTTTTTCAGATGAGTTTTATAATAAAAAAACAAATGTTAGGAACTTTATGATAAGGGATTCTGAACAATATTATAATTGATAACAATGTAAGCATGGCTAGGACAATTACAGGAGAGGAAGTACACATATATTCAAATGGAGTTTAAATACCCACCCTATTTTAAGTCAATAAAAATTTTGTATGTCAAAATATTTTTCAGAGATTACATATCTTGATTAACAAAATGTCAAAATGAGCTTATGACACAGAGCTTGCTAAGGGACAGATCTGATGTATACTGTGATTTAAATCTCCACCTGGTACCTAGGTATGGATGTATAATGATAAACTCCTATCAACATGACGATTAACTACATCTGCCAAAATATCTGGTTTAATAATTCAGGTAATAACTTCATCTTTGTTTAAAAACTATTCATGTTGAATTATTTAAAATCTTTCTCAGAGACAAGTGTGCTGAGAAATGACCAGTATGGTTTGTTACATCCTTTTAACATTTACATGAGAAGTCTGTTGTTTAGAGTGAGCAAAATCCTTACTAGTGAGTAGTTACTCTGTCAATAACAAAGTGTCAGCTGTGACTGTGTCCCTATATATGTTTTAGTAGCAATGAAACAGCAATATAAAGGGGGTAATTTGGAATTCCTAAAATAATGATGTCTATATTTGAAAATCTTCCATTTTAAGTCTTTTTAATCTTTGCAAAGTTTGCAAATAATGTTTATAGCCCTCAGGTCCACAATGACATCTCGGCTGGATTCATCTCTTAAATCAGTAAGATTGAGTCAACCAACCCCATTTCTAGAATAAATCTCTTTACAACATCTATGTATAAAACTAACATAGTTATGTAGTAAAATATTATATTCAGTTTATAAGAAAATGTTGGCATTTCCTAAACTTTATTTAAAGTAACTTGCTTAAAAGGCCTATATTATAAAAAAGTATTTTATCCATGTTTTTCTATTTTCTATGGTATGTTATTTTGGATCACTTGCTGGTTAGCCAGTGGGTCAAATGTTCTCTGATCATCATTTTTAAAGTCATTTGTGACTTTCAGGGTTTTACTCTATTCAGAATTGTGCTTTACTTGTATCATAACAGATATTTTAGGATGCAAAGTACCCAAAATTTTTGACAATAAATCCTGGAACATTAACAAAATAGCTGCTAAAAGATTAACTAGACTTGAAGACTATTTTTAAACATTAGGGTTGTCATGGTGACAACCTTGGCCTCACTGTTATGTTAAGGTGGAAGGCTGTACAGGAAAGTGTATTGTCAGAAGAAGTGCACTATCAGGACAGCATGTTAGCATTTCCTCTCCCACCATCGAATCCCAAATGAACAAAATTCTGAATACCTGATGCTGGACAAAGACTGTTTAATGGATTTTTGAACTTCATAAGCCTTCTCTAAAAGCTACGGTTTTTGTTTAAAGCAGATGCATTTTCATTTTGCTGAACCTTATTCATAAGACAGAAAATGATGAGGAAAACTGGAGAAGTCTAATGGGAGCTTTGCGAGACACAGAAGATGTTATTTTAGCAAAGTGTTCACTTAGTAGATGAAGGACTTTTGAACAGATGAAAAGCACAATGAGTAAATTATTCACTGTTGTTATTCATTTTTTCTTTAAATAAAGATCCACTTGGAAAATGTTACAATATAGCTTACTATCCTGTCCTATGGGGAAAAATGCCTCCTCAGATGGAATTTAAGGCTTTTGTTTGTTTAAAAATGCCAATATGATGATATCAATGGATATCTTTTGTTTGCAAGTAGCAGATGTCAAATTCAAATTAACTTCATCACAATGGGAAATTTATTGGTTCCAGTAAGCCAAGGTTATTGAAGTTCTCTGGGGAGCCAGCAGCTTAGCTTAAGTACCAGTCTCCATGAAGTTGGAATTTGATACCTTGCCTGTCCCCTCCCCTGATCCTCCTTCTCTTCTTCATTTCCTCTGCCAGTTCATTTTTCTTAAATATTGGCCTGTCTTTTACTCTTTGTATCTCATCGTTCCCCACCTGTCTGTGAATGGCAGCCCCAATTTGACTATTTAATGAACAAAAACATAGCCATTTCCTGTGTTTGTGTAACAATTCCAAGGATGAGCTCTGATTTTTTTGACTTGGCTCATATGACGAGTTCTTGACCGTCTTTGTTATTGTAGGGAATGAGAACTGTGCTGAGTCCAAGCAAGTTCTAATGGGGCTAAGGCACAGTCTTCTGAAGGAAGGAAGCTAGCAAGAAACTTTTTATCACATACCATTACTGCAAATTGGTATCATTTCTGTGTCTAGAAGCTCAGTTTGTTTCAGACCTAATGGTACAGTTAAGATAGTGGTAGAAATATGTGGACACAAGGGCATGGCTTCCATTCCCAGTAAAAAAAACACACACATAAACACACACACCACTAAGAACAAACAGACAGCTCTTCTGTCACGTGTTTTATTCACTTCTTCCATATCTGCAACTAGTTTTTCTCATATATATATATATCATATATATATATATATAATTTGTCTCATTTTTAAATATGTTTTGGTGCTGCAAATGACTTAAAACCTACTTCTGAGTCAGTTTGTATTACGAAAAGAAAAATTAAATACAGGTTGTCTCCCAGGAAATCAGAGAATTATCTATTTTAGAAATGTGAAATAAAGCATAAACGTTTTAGTTCAGCAAATATGGATATATAACCAAGCAAAACATGTGACTAGAAAACATTGGAGATTCTACAATGTACTGCTCTTAGTCACCGGTGACTTAAATAGTGGCTAAACTAGATTCACTTGTGACTTGAAATGCTGATGTTGACTTAAAATTACCCATGGATTTGACTTAATCTTTTTGCTTCTAGAAATGCTTAAACTATTTAAGCTCTACAGATGAATGAGTGTTCTAAGGTTCAAGATATTGCTAAAACAGGGAGTATCATAGTGGAAATATGTGTGATATTCCCCAGCTACCACATCTTTAAAACATTATCATTACAATTGGGTTTAGATATTATTGGAACTTTTCAGTGGCTGTGTGGGCAGGGAAGATATCGAGTATAATAGTCACTAGTAGTGACATATATGGTTATTTTAGTATTTTAGAATGCTGTGAAGATACAAGTAAGGCTATCCACTGAATTGATTTCTATATATTTCACAGCCTCACTACTGTTATAAGACCAGGGGACAGAAGTGTATAAATACCCAGAGATCGAGGTTGTTTGAAAAGCCACTTGCTTCAGAACTTGCTGATAGGGGATGTCCTTCTGTATATGTGTTTCTCTTATTGGTTGATGAATAAAACACTATTCTGCCAATAGAGGCAGGAAGATAGGTGGTATTAAGAGATGAGGAGAATTCTGGAAAGATAGGCAGAGAGGCACAGCAAGGAGATGCCATGTAGAGACCAGGAAGACAAGATGCCCCAGATATTCTTTGGTAAGATAAGGCCTTGCAGAAATACATAGATTAGTAGTTATGGATTAATAATTAAGACAGAGCTAGACAAAAAGAAGCCATAGCCAACAGACAATAGTTTATAAATTAAGATATGCCTCTGTGTGCTTATTGGACTGAAAAGCAGCTGTGGGACTTGGCAGGAAAGAAAAACCCCCAGCAATAACCTGCCAAATAGAGAGAACCTAGTAAGTTCATTGCCTTCAGTAAGAACTAAATTCACCCAATATCCCAGATCTACCAGAAACAAATTAGCAAATGCTTGTCAGGACACCTAGAAAGTACCCACAAACCTCTGGTAATGGAACTCTCTTTCTGGAATTAACCAGTCCCTCAGGTTTCCATTCCTCCAAAACCACTCAGGATTTTCCACTCTTTGAAAAGGT
This sequence comes from Mesocricetus auratus, assembly GCF_017639785.1. NCBI lineage: Eukaryota > Metazoa > Chordata > Mammalia > Rodentia > Cricetidae > Mesocricetus > Mesocricetus auratus. Next base: position 5,493,145 of record NW_024429199.1, read on the forward strand.
CTGTCAATATCTCCAAGGGAATATATCTCTTTTACTGAGAGGCCTTGCATTCTGTGCAAGCTTCCCACTGCTGAAGAATAAATCAAAGAAAAAGTGCAATCTGAAAAATAAAAGAGACATCAAAATATGTGTCACAGTAAACTAAACAATTCCCTCTCTACACTCAGAAGATTACACTTTATTGTTAAAATGGAATCTTCTCCGGATCTTCTGTATATCCCTTTTAAGAAAAAAAAGAAGTAAAACAAATAGAAAAGGAGAAAGCAAAGTGATGAAGACATAGACTTGAGTGAAATCGTCAGAAAACAAGAGGATGGTGGCATTATAATTCTCTGTCATTTCCTTGTGTTATTCTTAGAAAATTAATGTATGAACACAATAAAAATAATCAGTTAGGTTACACAAAGGTACAGTTGAAATTGAGGGCCTTAGGTAAAATCACAATATAGCCAAGTGTGGCTGGTTTTTGTCAACTTAACACAAACCTAGACACAAACCTGGAAAGAGGGAACTTCATTTGAGAAAATATCTCCATCAGACAGGTCTGTGACAAAGATTGTGGGACATTTTCTTACCTAACAATTGATGTGGATGAGCCCAGCTCACTGTAGGTAGTGCCACCCCTAGGTAGGTAGTCTTGGATGCTAAAAACAGGCTAAGCAAGCAATGGGGAGCAAAACAATGGGCAGCATTCCTCCATGGCTTCTTTCTCAGTTTCTGCCTCTTAAATTGCTGCCTTGAGTTCTTGCTCTAACTGTTCTTAATGGCGAACTACAAACTGTAAGATAAGATAAGCTCTTTCCTCTGCAAGTTGCTTTTGTTCATGGTTCTTATTATAGCACTAGGAACACTCACTAAGATATTAAAGTTCGTAAGTTCATTCTTCAAGAATTTTGTACATGAATTCAATATATTTTGATCATATTAATCTCCACTCTCCTCCAGCTCCTCCAAGATCTTCCTGCCTTCTTCAGAAGACCACAGAATCTAAGGAGTGTTGCATTTTGATATATTTCTGTGAGCATCAACACACATGTGCAGTTTTAGATAAATGTTGCAACAATCAGTTTGCTGTTATTTGTTTGTTTGTGGGCTGGTGATTGACACTAAGAAGTTCTGTATACATAGCAAGCACTCTACTATGTAGCCTCATCCCCAGTCCCCATTTGCTGTACTTAATCTGTTCTTTTTCACTTCTCTCAATGATGTGTCAAATATTTTCATTCCACTTGAGTAAACATGTCTCTGTTCAATACCTCTTCGTAGCCAAATGATATTACTTAGCATGTTTGAACCACACCTGATTCCCAGTGTTGATTTGAGGTTCTGTTGATCTGGACTATTCATACAATGAAATAATTATAATCTTTTGCTACATATCAGTGTTGGGGGAAACACTCTGACTCCTGTGTTTCACTTTTGTGTACATGATTTTTTGCCTGTGTTTTGATCATGAACACACCACTGAAATAAACATGCTCATCTTCATATCTGTAGAAAAAAATGGAAATAAATAACATTCTGTGCTTAGGACTACAGTGACAATGTGCTTTATTATTACTGTTTCTTATTTTTTGCTTACTTTTAGGCTCATGCAATTTAGACTAGCCTCAAAGTCTTTTATGTAGTGAAGCAAGACCTTCCTGTCTCAATTTCTTAGTTATGTATTTATTTTTAAACATTTTATTATATATTTAAATAAGAAACAAGCTTGCTTCCCATGACAGTCATAGTTCCCTCTCCCTTACCTCCACTCAAGCTCTCCCTCCCAGCCCCACGGTCCCACAGCCCCCCACCCATCCACACTCCTTGTTCAGGTCAGCTGTTTCTCTGGGTTTCACCAGCCCAGGCTTGACCTCTTTGCTCATCACTCCTCCCTCTCTGTCACTGTATTCCTAGACTTAAGTTTTGTGCATGGCGATAGACATGGATCTATCTTCAGTCTTCTACATGCCAGCATCCAGTTATGCTAGCACCATTTGTTGAAGATGCTATCTTTTTTCATTGTAAAATTTTAGCTTCTTTGTCAAAAACCAAGTATTCATATGTGTGTGGGTTAATATCAGTGGTTTTCAATTAGATTACATTGGTCTACCTGTTTATTTTTGTGCGATACCAAGCTGTTTTCAGGACTATAGCCCTATAATAGAGCTTGAAGTCAGGGATAGTGATGCCTCCAGGCATTGCCTTGTTGAACAGGGTTGTTTTGGCTATCCTGGGTCTTTTGTTTTTCTATATAAAGTTGAAAATTGTTCTTTCAAGATCTGTGAAGAATTGTACTGGGATTTCAATGGAGATTGCATTGAATCTGTAGATTGCTTTTGGCAAGATTGCAATTTTTACTATGTTGAACTTACCTATCCAAGAACATGGGAGATCTTTCCATTTTCTGATGTCTTCTTTAATTTCTTTCTTTAAAGACTCAAAGTTCTTGTGGTACAGGTCTTTCACTTGTTTGGTTAGTGTTGCCCCCAGGTATTTTATGTTGTTTGTAGCAATTGTAAAGGGTGATGTTTCTCTGATTTCTTTCTCAGCCCTTTTATCTTCTGTATATAGTAAGGCTACTGATTTTCTTGAGTTGATCTTGTATCCTGCCAATTTGCTGAAGGTGTTTATCAGCTCTAGGAGTTCCCTAGTAGAGTTTTATGGGTCACTTATGTAAACTATCATATCATCTACAAATAGTGAAAGTTTGACCTCTTCCTTTCCAATTTGTATCTCATTGATCTCCCTTTGTTGTCATATTGTTCTAACTAGAACTTCTAGTACAATATTGAAGAGGTTTGAAGATAGTGGACAGCCTTGTCTTGTTCCTGATTTTAGAGGAATTTCTTTGAGTTTCTCTCCATTTAGTCTGATGTTGGCTGTTGGTTTACTGTATATGGCTTTTATTATGTTGAGGTAAGTTCCTGTTATCCTGGATCTCTCTAAGACTTTTATCATGAATGAGTGTTGGATTTTGTCAAAGGCTTTTTCAGCATCTAGGTAGATGATTATGTGAATTTTTTATCAACTTGTTTACATGGTGCATTATATTGATGGATTTTCATATGTTGAACCATCCCTACAACCCTGGGATGAAACCTACTTGATCATGGTGGATGATTTTTCTGATGTGTTCTTGGATTCGATTTGCCAGTATTTTATTGAGTATTTTTGCATCGATGTTCATGAGTGAAATTGGTCTGAAGTTATCTTTCTTAGTTGTGTCTTTGTGTGGCTTAGGTATCAGTGTTATTAAATCCTTGTAAAAAGAGATTGGCAAAGACCTTTCTGCTTCTATTGCATGGAATACTGTGAAGAGAATTGGTATAAGCAGTTCTTCGAATTTCTGGTAGAATTCTTCACTGAGGCCATCTGGACCTGGGCTTTTTTTTGGTTGGGAGACTTTTCATAACTGTTTCTATTTCCTTAGGGGTTATAGGTCTATTTAAATTGCTTATCTGTTCTTGATTTTATTTTGACAAGTGATATCTATCCTGAAAATTGCCCATTTCTTTTACATTTTTTAATTTTGTGGAGTACAGGGTTTCAAAGTATGACCTGATGATTCTCTGTATTTCCTTAGAGTCCATTGTTATATCCCCCCTTTTATTTCTGATTTTGTTAATTTGCATGTTCACATTCTGCCTTATGGTGAGTTTGGACAAATGTTTGTCTCGTTGATTTTCTCAAAGAACCAACTCTTTGTTACATTGTTTCTTTGTATTATTTTCCTAGTTTCTACTTTATTGAGTTCAGCCATTAATTTGATTATTTCCTGGTGTCTACTCTCTGGGGTGAATTTACTTCTTTGTGTTCAAGAGCTTTCAGTTGTCCTGTTAATTCTCTAGTATGACTATTCTCCAGTTTCTTCATGTGGGCACTTAGTGCTATGAACTTCCCTCATACCACTGCTTTCAAAGTGTCCCATAAGTTTGGATATGTTGTGTCTTTATTCTCATTGAATTCTAGGAAGTCTTTAATTTCTTTTTTTTTATTTCTTCTTTGACCCAAGGGTGGTACAATTGCCCATTATTCAATTTTCCATGAGTGTGTGGTGTTTCTGCAATTTGTGTTGTTGTTGAATTCTAACTTTAAAGCATGGTAGTCTGATGAGGTACATGGAGTTATTCCAATTTATTTGTACTTGTTGAGACTTGGTATGTTGCCAAGTATGTGGTCGATTTTTGAGAAGGTTCCATGTGGCACTGAGACGTAGATATACTCTTTTGTGTTTGGATCAAATTTTCTATAGATACCTGTCAAAACCAATTGGGTCATAACTTCTATTAGTTCTTTTGTTTCTTTGTTAAATTTCTGTCTTGTAGTCCTGTCTAGTGGTGAGAGTGGGTGTTTCAGTCTCCTACTAACAGTGTGTGAGGTTTTATATGTGGTTTGAGTTTTAGTAATGTTTCTTTTATGAATGTGGATGCCTTTGTGTTTGGGGAATAGATGTTCAGAATCGAGAATTCATCTTGGTGGATTTCTCCTGTGATGAATGTGAAATGACCTCCTTCAGTTCTTTTGATTGATTTCATTTTTTTTTTTTTTTGGTTTTTATGAGACAGGGTTTCTCTGTATTGTTTTGGAGGAGGTCGGTCCATCCCAGCCTTGAACTCACAGAGATCTGCCTGCCTCTGCCTCCCAAGGGTTGGGATTAAAGGTGTGCACCACCACTGCCGGCTTGATTGATTTTATTTAAAGTCTAGTTTGTTAGATATTAGGATGCTACCCTGATTGTTTCTTGGGTCCATTTGATTGGAAAATCTTTCCCTAACCCTTATCTCTGAGGTAATATCTGTCTTTGAGGCCGAGGTGTGTTTCTTATATGGAGCAGAAGGATGGATTCTGTCCTCGAATCCATTCTGTTAGCCTGTGCCTTTTTATGGGTGAGTTAAGACCATTGATATTGGGGCATATTAATGACCATTGATTGTTCATTCTTGTTTGGTTTAAAATGGCTGTTGTTGGTGGAATTGTATGTGGATTTCCACCCCTTTTCTTTTTTGGCTGTTAGTAAAGTGAGATTATCTATTTCCTAAGTTTTTTTTGTTTGTAGTTAACTTCCTTGGATTGGAATTTTCCTTCCAGAACTTTCTGTAGGTCTGGATTAGTGGATATGTATTGTCTAAATTAGGTTTTGTCATGAAATATCTTGTTTTCTCCATCTATATTGATTGAAAGCTTTGCTGGATGTAGTATTCTGGGCTGGCATCCGTGGTCTCTTAGTGTTGATAGAGTATCTATCTGGGACCTCTGGCTTTCAGAGTTTCCATGGAGAAGTCAGGTGTAATTCTGATAGGTTTGCCTTTATATGTTATTTGACCTTTTTCCTTAGCTGCTCTAAGTATTCTTTCTTTATTCTGTATACTTTGGGTCTTGATTATTACATAGGAGGGGGCTCTTTTTTGTGCTCCACTCTATTTGCTGTTCTGTAAGCTTCTTGTACCTTAATTGGCATGTCTTTCTTTAGGTTGGGAAAGTTTTCTTCTATGTTTTGTTGAATATGTTTTCTGTCCTTTTGAGGTGGGTTTCTTCACCTTCTTCTATACCTATTATTCTTAGGTTGGTCTTTTCATGGTGTCCCATATTTCCTGGATGTTTTGTGTTAGGGATATTTTAGACTTAAGATTTTCTTTGGTCAATGAATCTACTTCTCCTAGTATATTATCCACACTGAGATCCTCTCTTCCATGTCTTGTATTCTGTTGGTTATGCTTGCATTTGGAGTACCTGACCATTTCCCCAGTTTTTCTATTTCCAGCATTCCTTCAGACTGTGTTTTTTACTGTCCCCATGTCAGCTTTCAACCCTTGCACTTTTTTAATTGTTTCTTGTAATTTTTGCTTTGTGCTTTCCTCCCTTCCTTGCATTTGTTTGATTTTTTTGGTTTGCTTTTTCTTTCATTTCTTTAAAGGATATTCTCATATCCTCTTTGAAAACTATCATTTTCATGAAGTTGTTTTTTAAGGTCATTCCTTTCTGCTTCATCTGCACTGGGGTGTTCAAGTCTTGCTGGTGTAGAATCTCTAGACTCTGGTGGTTTCATATTTGTTTTTCTGTTGCTGAGTGTGTTCTTATATTGTCTCTTTCCCATCACTTTTTCCAGTAGGTGTAGAAAGAGCCTCTCCCTCTCCAGGTGGATAAGTGACAAGGGTTCCCTTTCAGTTGGTTCAAGCAAATCCAATACTCTCTGGCCTCTGCTCTCTGTCCTCTGTTCTTGGTCCTCTGCTCTGAGTGCAGGTGGGAGTAAACCAGCTCTCTCTGCAGGCTCCTGGTCACTTGGTCATCCAGGGACGAGTCGACCTGACTGCAGTCCCCAGGCCAGGAGATCTGAGAGAGGACCAGCAGAAGGAATTTTAGTCTAAGATTTTTCTATGATAACTATCAAATATAACATAGGGAAGATAAAATAAAGGAAATACTTAAAATTAATTGTTTAGCTACTTTGCCTTTTTTGAAAATTACTTTAAAATATAATATTCCAATTTTTTTAAATTTCTAAATATTTAACTATAAATGATCAACAATAAAGATAGTGAAATTGGCTATTTAAATACAAAGGAACCTTTCATTTATTCAGCAAGTGCTAATATGCCATAAGTTATATGTCAACAGCAGTTTAACCAGTTCTCTTCCTTGATAATGTCTAAGTATTCTACAAAATTAGCATACTTGAATAAAACATTTCCCTCAAAAAACTGTTTAACCTGAGAGGGATTAATTGTGTTTATACTATAAGTATGATTTTGTTGTCAGCAAGTAGATTTCTTTAATCTCCCATCAGTATCCCAAGTCCCTACAACAAACAAAAGAGAGAGGAGGGTAGAATTGGCCAAATGCCCAGATGAAGAGGTGGGATGTGGGCTATTAGGTAACCAGGTGAGTGTTAAATCATTTGAAGTGAGAAAAGTGTTGCTCTGTAATTGGAATAGCCTGCAATCTGGATTTTCAGCCCCTTCTATTAGCAGCTATGTGACTGTGAACAAGAGACCTTAACATTACAGGCAAAATTTTTCTCTGTGAGTGAAAGGATTAGTTACCAAAAGAGAGATTATGCATCAAATATATGTGATTTTTAAAAAGAATATGCAACACTAGCTTTAAATTAGCATTTGCGGTTATTTTTGAACGTAGAATTGTACCTGAGTAGTATCTGGTTCCTTGCAGGGAGCCATGCACCTTTGCCTCACTCAAGACTACTTTCTGCTCTCATCTTGAAATACAATGGTATTATTGTTCACTTACATTTTACATCATAGGAGCTGGTCATGATGGACTTTAGGTGCCATAGCTAACATTTTAATTTATTTTTAAGGAGTTGCTTCCTACCCACATGGCATTGGATCTAATTGTTAAGGAGAAACACAACTCATTTCTACATAATTCTACATCAAAGTGCAATGGTAACTGTAAGATAAACAATTGCCAATCAAGGCAGTTCAGTTATTTTCCTAATTACTGTCCAATATATAGATACAAACGATGGCAATTCTTTACATCTGGGAGGCAATTTTACTTTGCTTCATTGTTAACTTTCAAGTTCTAAGAGGGTTTTCATGTTGACTTATATATAAAGTTTTTGTTGTATTGTGGTAGCATTTTGGTGATGATGGCAGGGGATAGCAAATGCGTGTATGTATCCAGTTTGTAATTACACCAAAGTGCTACCATGTTTTCAGATGATTTATTACAGAATATAACAGTAGGTGATATCATAGGTGAACTCTGATTTTGCTACTCTCTCCAGTCACCCTCCACCCCTTATAAGCTCAAGTATTTCAGTGGAGGAAAAGACAAAGATGCATATTTGCAAAGATACAATCGAATCATCAACTTTACTTGTTTTGAATATTACTTAGTTCATGAGAAGTGTTTGAGAAACATATTTGTAATAATCTCATTTATCCCATTGTATTCACTTTTTAATCAAGAAGAGCCTTATTTTAGTTTTAGCTGACATGCTTGAGTGTGTTGAGAAGGGTGTGGTAGACCTGAGGAATTCACATCGTGGTGGCCTGGAGAGAGAGGGAACACCTATGCTCTTTGTCCCACTTATTGCAACCAGGCTGTGGTGGGAAAACTGAATTTCATTTAAAACACAAAAATATTCTATTAAAGAGATAGTTCTTATTATTTTTCCTGAAACAGTTAGGGATTGTGGTTTTATTTTTTTTGTTTTTTTCTGTTTCCTCTGCTATTGTAGAAACTCCTCTTGGTTTTACAGAGTGAAGGAAACCATTTGGCAAATTTCAAAAAAATAATATATTTAGGATACAAACTGCAGTTTGCTGAACCCTGGATAATTCATTGTGCCTTCTCCTATCAGAGTGATTTCTGCCAAATATTCAAATGTGTACACTAAATCACTAAACACAGATTTTCAATAGATGGTATAAAACAGTAATTAAAGACCTGAAGTAGCTTCCTTCTCCTCCTCCAAACCTCTCTCTCTCTTTTTCTGCCTCTTCCAATAATTAAAAAATCATATAATAATCTTTAACATTTCTTCTGTTTCACAAAGCTTCCTTTGTCTTTGCCCTTAGATTCTGACATGGAACATAGCTGAGAAAAACATGCCCACAGGTTGATGATTATCCCATCATGACCTTGCACTGTACCATGTAAGTCATTCATTGACCCCAAGGCGTAGAACATAATGGCAAGACAGGCTATCTCAGCATGATACCTGGGACCCCAACACTAGACTGTGCATTCTTGTAATACTTTTAAGCATTCTTTATTATGGAAAGTAATTGGGAAAGTGTATGAAAAATATAGAATACAATAGATAGAGAGCAATTTGCTGGAAGATGTTAGCTTGTTCCCTCATGTGAAGCCTGGAGATAATGTCAGGCTGATCTGCAAGTGCTTTAATCCACTGGTTCATATTTGGTCCTATGTTTATAAATTCTTAAAACACATAACAATAAAATTAATGGTTTAAATCTAATTCAATGGATATGTAGAATTCAACCTTGAAGTCAAAATATCTTCCTTAGAACTACAAAAAGAAGCTTCAAAAATACAGGAAGACATGTAATGTTCACATGTGCAAAAATTGCTCTTAGAAAAAGCTCAACCACTAGCTGAGTAGCTCTGCAGTACTAGTACTCAGGAGGCTGAGGCATGAGAAGATTGAGCTGGAGGAAAGCCCTGGTATGTAGTAAATCCTTTATCTTAAAACAAAAATCATTAGGGTTGAGAATGTAAGTTAACGGTAGAGTTCTTACTTAGCATACACGAAACCCTGGGCTTGGATATTCTCTCTCTCTCTCTCTCTCTCTCTCTCTCTCTCTCTCTCTCTCTCTCTCTCTCTCTCTCTCTGTCTCCCTCTCTGTCTCTCTGTCTCTCTACCTCACACACACAAACACACACACACATACATGCACACACAGACAAATTAACTGCTCAGTTTTTTCTGTTTTATAGCAATATCAGATCAAAATGCCAATGGATTAACTTATATAACAATAAAAATGCCTTATATCTTAAATTCAACTTGAGTAGTCAAAGCCTTTAGGACAAGTAGACTAAACAAAGGGGCCTGAATATTAAAAATTCTGTGAAATCACCCATGGAACTATGATATTGATACACTAAAAGGAAATGTGTAAAAAAAGAACTGCAAACTTCTTAATGGAATTTAATGGAAGAAGCAGTAACAGAGAGAATGCATATCTATACAGAGACAAATAGGCAGATGCAGAGGTATGTCTAGCTACATATCTAAGAAACGTGTATGCAAAGCCATTACATAAACTGATACTATGTTAGAGATGTTACCAAGGTTGTTGAAGAAAAACTTTTATCCTGTGTTTGTACTTAATGATAAAATAAATCCCAGATGGAATATTTTCCCAATATGAAAAAGAAACCTTACAATGTTAGAATATCTTTACTATCTCTGGAAGGCAATGCTTCAAAGTAAAAAAGTCACAAGGAAAACTTTAAACTCATTAGCAACTTGTAAATAGAATTAAAATGAAAGCAAAGTTGATACACAATCTCATTTCACACTTTTGAAAACTAGTGCTTGGGAGGGGGATTCTGTGAGGATCAAGGGGACCAGAACCAAGGTGTGAACTGGGGAGGATGATCAGCAAGTGAAAAAAGTGTACATGAAAAGTTACACCATAAGATCCATCAGTAGGCATGATAATTCAAAAAATTAATCAAAAATAAATAATACAATGTAGTACATTCTCTTCTGGCTGCCAACCAAATCACTAAAAAGACTTGAAGACTTATCACTAGCTATGACTGCTTGACCTTAGTTTAGGCTTGTCCCTCTAGCTCTTATAACTTATATTAACCCATATCTCTTCATCTACATTTTACCTCTGGGCTTTTTATCTTTCTTTTATTCTGTGTCCTACTTTTCCTGCTCCCTCTGTGTCTGGCTGGCTGATGGTTGCCTGGCTGGCTAGCCCCAGGAGTCTCCCTCTCCCCTTCTCCCTCTGCCTGCACTCCCCCTCCCACTCCATTTCCATACTTCTTTCTGTCTAGGTACACATACTAAGATTACTCCTCCCACTTATTCTCTCTGCTCACCAGCTCTGCCTATTCCTTTACTTCCTAGCTATTAGCCATTCAGTCTCTTATTAGACCAATCAGGTGCATTAGTCAGGCAAAGAAACACATCTGAATCAGAAATATTAAACTACACAAATTATTCCCCATGATATTTATTGAAAGAGAAATCTCGTCTGTGAAAAGCCAATAAACCTGGTCCACATGCTGCTCTCCAAGTAGAAACCAAAAACCAAAGAGAGAGAGAGAGAGTCTCCTCTTCCTAGCTCTATTTGCCACCATACATTCTACGTACCTGTGAACACACCCACACGTGAGTGGTCAGCACTTATGGATATGAAAAATCATTCCCTACAATTCCCCTTTTAGTCTAAAGAAAAGATTTAAGCTTGATACAAAGCTCAAACATATGCAACATATATACATAGAAGGTGATAGGCAAGTTGTAATCTATTTATATCCTAAAGTAAACATATCTATCCCATCTAAATCCTAAACTTATCTGAAAGAGATACCCAAGTCTGAACACCTCCTTCCAATTCCAATGCTAAATAATTGAAAACTAACACAAACAGGTGTAATCTATCCTGTAATATCACCAGTAGGGAAAGGGGTCATAGTATTCTCAAAATTACTTCCTTATGAAATGGGACAACGATCTCATGTGATCCTGTAGGAAGAAAATGTTAGTGTAACCAACGTCCATTTGTATTCAGTATTTGTTAGTGGGAGATGCTTGATTGAAGTTCTTGACTGAAGCTCTGGCCAGATTGTAGAAGGTGCACCACATCAGTTCATTGATCTGGAGTTCTGTCTAGTGATGTAGTTCCAAACCAGTTTCAGGATGGTATTTGTCAAGTGGAGTCAATGATGTGGGGTCCCATTTTCTTTCAGAAATATTTGAAGACTGCTTTCAGGCAATTCTTTGTTCTCTGGAAAATTCAAACATTAATGTTAAGAGAGAAATTTTCAACTTTTTTATGTATTCATACAGGCAAAGGCAACAATAAGGAAGATAGTAAACATGAGATTAGACTTTCAGAAAAGTATAAAAAGATGACAGTCCCTAATTTTGTTTTCTTCTGTATTATATCAATGGCTCTTTGATATAATACAGAAATTCTGAATTTTACTTTAACAACATGCTTGGATTTAGAGTAGGACAACCAATCCAACTCCAAAGACAGTGTTTTGTTAAATGAGTTGGGCCTAAAAGAGTATTAACAAGCAAGGAGAAATGGATATTGTAAAAACAAAATACAGAGATTTAGACATTGATACCACACAGTGGATTATTGTTTGTTTGATGGTCCTCAGGGTAGCTATCCATTCTTCTTCAGGTATCCATAAGTCCAGTTTTTTTCACAGTTTTGGATCTGAGTTTTCTGTAAAGACAAAAACAAAACATTTCCCTTTCTTTTTCAGATCACCTTACACATTGTAGAATATGACTTTGTGGATGAGCTGTCATCTTTCCTCCTCCTGAAAGTGAAATAAATTCATTTGCCAAATTTCATTTCTGTGCTTGTAGAAACAATGAAGTTAATTCTATATCATCAAGGAACAAACTCTGCAGTTTCAATGTGTAAAACAACTCTCTTTGCATTCTGAGAATCTGTATGTATTGAGAGGCTCGTTAAAGTCTTAAAGTACCATGAGAATGGCATACAACTCTGCCTTTTGCACAGAGTTGTAAGGGCTTTGAACTACTTTACTCATAGTTCCTGATTTATAACCCACCTTACCTGACTTGTTTGCCTCGGTGTAGAATGTAAGAACTCCAGAGATAGGCATTTTTCTTATAATACGTGGACGGATCCAAATTGTTTTCTTTATGAATTTCATTCTCTCTATTTTGGCATAATTGTTGTAGTTGAGAAATTTCTCCTAATCGTTTCTGAAGATCATTATGTGTCTGGTAATGATCTCTTCTGGTCTGTACCTTTTGTGGTCTAATTTTCTGTAAGTCTATTTTATAGCCTAAATAATTAATAGAATCTCCTCTTTGTATTTTTTTCTGGTGAAATGTGTAATTCCCAACCAGGCAGTTTCCATTACTGCTTTATACCTCTTTTCCAACATACCTGTTTTTGAATCAGCCAACAATATATCATCCATATAATGATAGATTATTGATTGTGGAAATTGTTCACAAATTATTTCCTAGGGTTTTTGCAAAAATTACTGGCACAAAGTCAGACTATTTAACATTCCTTGTGGCAACACCTTTAACTAAAGTCTCTATACTGGTTGAGAATTGTTATAAGTAGGCACTGTGAAGGCGAATTTTTTCCCTATATTTTTCTTGTAAAGGTATAGTGAAGAAGCAATCTTTTAAATCTGTAACTACAATTTGGCCATTCTTTAGGTGTTAGAAAAGGTAGTGGCATCCCAGACTGTAGAGAGCCCATAGGATCAGTAACCATTCTCCATTTCCCAGACTTCTTTTTCATAACAAATACAGGGGAATGTCACGTCTGCTGCGTGGCCTGTGTCCGAGAACGTGCAGAGGGTGTCAGGGATTGACAACACAGAGACTCGTTCAATGATATAAAGAAAACTTTAAACAGGCTCCAAAAAGGTTCAAGAAAACCTCCTAAGAAAAGCTCCCACCAGAGAAGCTTCTGCTTTCTCCTCTACCCTGGCTGGTTCCACTCTGACACCAGAGGTGGGTGTGTGTGGGTTTTTGAAGGTGCGGTTAGTCTTTAGACAAGGTCGAGGTCAGGGCGGTTTCCGTGGGAAGGCCTTTTCCAGGAACTTATTGTATCGTTTTTAGTAAACATGTTTTTACTAAACATTGTCTACAGCTGCTTACTACCAGGCAGAAGGGGAAGTGGGTCTCTGCTCAAGGTCTGGTGTTCCCACAGGGGAATTCTGTGGACTGGTAGATTCTTCAATATGTCCAGTATTTAGCTGTTCCTGAACTAACTTTCCTAAAGCCTCTAACTTCTCAGGGGTCATAGGCCATTGTCCTACTGAGACAGGTTCATCTGTTAGCCATTTTAAGGGTAGTGCTTTGGTTCCTCTGTAGGTGTGTCACTAGCATCCTGTAAGTGTACAGACTGTATATTCTGTGACTGTTTACCATAGTGCCTTATAATATTCTTTCTACCACTAACACTAACAGCTTGCTTATGATTCATATCTAACACAGGAGGGATGTTAATTTGAGTTTTCTATTGCTGTAATAATCACAACCACAGAGATTTATAGAAATATCTGCTACATATGGCTTCAATCTTCCTCTTTGTCCTTCTGGTCCAATATACTCTACCCATCAAGTACTTTGTCTCACTTGAGAATGGGTCCCTATCCCTAACAATTGGATGTTTACAATTTTTAGAGGCCATTTTTTAGGCCATGATTAATGAGTTATAATAGAAATATCTTTCCCTGTGTCAAGCAAGCTTTTCAGAATAATGTTATTTACCTGTACTTTTAATTTTGGCCTCCTGTCATTGATAGAGATTTGCCAAAATACACACTTTTCATTTCCTCTAGTATCAGCTTGTTCATCCTTAATATCTAATCTGTCATCCACATTGCCACTAGTCTTTATAATAAACAGTGGATCTTCTAATTGTCCTGAGAGAAATCTTTTATAGTGACTGGAAATGTTTGTACCACTTTTGACATGGGGGTCTTCGAGAGACCTCTTGGGAAGTTTCCCAATTGTAAAGGGTTACCTTGTCTGTCTGTTGTCGACCTACATTCATTGGTCCAGTGGCGGCCTTTGCCACATCTCCTACACAATCCAGTAGCCTGAGGCCTTCTGTTTGAATGGTTCCTAGGAGGAGCATTATTCCTAGGAATGTTTTGTCTACAGTTCCTACTCAGATGTCCTGTTTTAACACAGTTAAAACATCTAGTATCACGATGTCTTTTTAAACTTCTGGAGATTTTCTTTCTAACCCAAGTCTGTATCTCCTCACAGTTAGGCCTTTTTTCATCTTGGTGCCTCTTTAGGCCTTTTGAAATGCCATCTCCTCCCCAGGTTCCTGTTTCTGTACCATTATACTCAATATTAGCTGTATGCAAGACCCATTCATCCAATGGCACTGATCTGATCTTTAATGGCCACAGGATCTGTTTGCATTGTGGACTTGCATCCTCATAAGCTAAAGATTCTAAATGGAGTCACCTAGTATTTGAGTTAGTTGTCTGTGAGTCCACTGCTCTGGATAATCTTTGTAAGAATTCAGAGAACCTTTCTCTAGGACCCTGTACCACTTTTCAATATGGTTCAAATTTTTCTCCTGGTTAATGAACCTTATCCAATGTGTTAAGTACTACTGTACAACATAAAGAAAGAATATGTTCATCAAATTCAGCTTGCACCTGTGAATTGGCATATACCCCTTCACCAAGAATCTTATCTTGGGAAGCCTCAAAGCCTTGATTCAAGCCTTGAAGTTAAAGAGCCTTGGCTTCCTGTCTCCACAAAGCCTTCCGTTGTATTTGGGAAGAATGGTCCAGCACCACTGATATTAAATTATCCCAATCTGTGGGTGTGATTTTATTTGTTCTTGCCCAAGAATTCAACAATTCCTTCACATAGTGGCTATGAACCTGTAAGCTACAATCGCTTGCTTTATTTCTTTCAGATCTTTAATTGGAATAGGTTCCCACTTGTAAGTGGTGGACCCATTTTGATTCCGCCATGATGCTGGCCTTTCTGTCACAGTTACTGGAAAGGCCACCTTAGGAAGGTCTCCTAGGCGTCTAGTAGGTATACCTCTTTCATTGCCTGGTGGCCTAGTGCCTATTGCCTCAGTGTCTGATATTTCAAATGGTTAATCTTCTAAAGACCATATCATCTCTGAGCACTTGTATTTCCTGAATCAAAACTTGTTCTAATAACTTGATATGTTCCTTGGACTCATCAGTCAAATGTGATTCCAAGCCTTTCATACCAATGTCCCTAGAGGCTCTAAAGGCATCTACTTTGCCTCCTAGAAATATCATCCTGTTTGCTAGGTGGGCACTGTCTTCAAACATAGAGTGAATTATCTTTCCTAATTTGGTAACTTCCTCCTGGCTGAACTCTATTTTGATCATAAATGCAGTAGACATTGAATTAATGTGTATCAAAGATTATTCTGATTAAGTTTCAAATTATCTGTTTTGATGGTTAAGTCCCCTTTTTCCTGAAGATCCTGAATTTTTTACTCTAATTTTCGAATCATTTGTACAATTTTTCTATTGACCTGAAGATATTGAATTTTTGTCTCTAATTTACCAATAGTTTGCACAATTTCCCTGTTTTCTGCCCTATGATCAAGTCCTCTCTTCCAGGACATTATGTGGTTTATGAAGCTAATTGTTAGCATTAGGCATAAATATTTGTGGGATGTTATGATCCTCTCCCATGATGTCATTTATATAATAATCAATGATATCCCTAACATTCTGCATTGTAAGATTATCTGCCATGGTATAAAGTAGGTAATCTTATCACAAATTTAACTACAGAATGCAAAATTTTACCTCCAATGATCTCAAGTTGAGAAAAGGATGTTTACCTGCAATGTCTACACTTGGCAGGCAGGTGGTGAAGGTGTTCTGTCAAACACCGCTCCTCCAAGAAACCTCAGTATTTTTCCAACTAACCACTGAAAGAGTCTAAACAGCTTGTACAGAAAATTAGCAAACAGATTCGGGGAGGGAAAAGCCTGTGCATATTGGGAGATCCTTGGCTAGATAACAGCCATTAAAATTTTCAGGCAGAACAGGAAATGCAAGCCGTGCAGCCTGGTGAAGTGCACGGGGCTCTGAACTAGCAGAGGATGCCCACTCAGGCCCGCTGGCTGGGGCTGGGTGGGCGCAGGGTGTTGATTTGCTGTGCTAGGTTGCAGTTAGGGAGAGGGAGGGTGCAGCCCCAGAGCAGCAAAAATGGGGCCTGGTTTACCAGTGATTTGTGCCCTGAAGGCTATAGGGAAAGTCCTCTTGACCAAGCAGGGAGGCTTCCTAGCACAATAGGGAGGGGAGGAGCTAGAATCACTCTGAAGGGTACAGAAAAAGGAAACCTCAGCGCTGCCACTTTTCAGGATGCCAAGGCACCACAGGGGATTGCCTCAACGATCCCGAGTTTTAGGGGTTGGGTGAACCACTCTGACACCAGCTGAAGCAGAAATATTAAACTTTACAAATTTAGCCATGTCCTATGATATTTATTGAAAGAGAAATCACTTCTGTGAAAAGCCAATAAAGGTGGTCCTTAATGGTGCTCTCCAGGTCGAAACGAAACCCAAAGTGAGAGAGTCCCCTCCCCCTAGCTCTATTTACTACCATAAATTCTATGTACCTGTGAACACACCCACATGGGAGTTGTCATCACTTACTGATGTGTTAAATCACTCCCTACACACATTCTTACGTCATTAAACAAAGGCAGTATAAACAAATATATATAAAACACACATCTTTACAGAGTTAAAATAGTAATCCACAATATAAATTATAAATATCAGATACTTGTACGTTAACATATGATGCAGCAATGAATACTAATTACCCTCTAATACAGTCTCTTTTATGCATAAAATTGAAATCATATTACACTAATTATAGTACAATACTTTATTAGTTCTTTGAATGAAAGTTATAGAGTTTTACTTTGCCCAGGGAAAACTGACATCTTTATAAAAATGATTCTACTTATTAAAAATAATCTCTTCCCATCTACCTTAGGCTTTAGGACTAATGATGCAATTCAGTTGTCTGTGTTTTATCCTTTAATTTCCATTTCTTACTTGCTTCACTCTCCTCTCCTTATGATATATTTAACATATTCTTTAATCATTAATAATCTGTGGTGATTCTTGTAGAAATTCATTTCATGAGTATACAGGAGTCATGAACTAAGTTTCTGAGACCATTTTAGGAAACAGAAGTGAAAAAGTGAGTAGAATGGACTGAAATTCCCAGCTCGGTGCCATGAGAAAGGAGATAGATACCAATTATGATTCAAAGCACAGATTGTTATTTAAAAAGTAAAAGCTTTCCTAAATTTACTTTTGTCCAGGGGACATAGTAAGAGAATAGAAATGGATGAAGATGTATATGTCTTTGTAAATTCACATGCAAGGAAGAAATTTAGATGGTAATACATGTATCTGGGCAGGTATGTCTGTTAAGAAGGGAATTGTGAAGGGAAGAGTGAAGAAAGGAGGATAATATGTCCACACATCATTTAAAGGTTTGAAATTTTAGGACAGCCAATCAAACCGCACTGAAGTGACATCTGAGTGGAAAACATCACATGATTACATAGCTGGGACTTCCTGAAGAATGAAGGAATGAAAAACATTACCAAAGCAAAATGTGCCTGATATGTTCAGAATGGCAAAGGGAGGACGGCAGAAGAGAGTCTAGAAGGTAGGTAAAGAGAGACTTGGGAAAGGGGAAACTTGAATCTCAGTCCTTGTAAAGAATTGTATATTTTTAAGTGAATTTGTGTATGTTTTCCTTTCTTAGTGTAACTACATTATTTCTGTGGACTAGTTGAACCAGAATTGCTCTAAAGTTTTTAAAGACTTCTGTTTTTATCACAGAGAGTGCTTTCTATTTTCTGGGTAGAGATGAGGAATTTTACAGATAGACAAATGGATGGTTGAATAGAAAGGTAGAGGGACAGATGATAGGCACAGGAATGGTTGCCTCGTTATGTCAAATGCAGATCATATTGCTATCTCAAGCCAGCAGATGTCACCAACAGGCACTGGGCTTGTATCACAAGGTGAACTTCATTGTTCGTCTTGCACCCCATTTGAACAGTGTCACAGGGTGTCAGACCTGCTGCGCTCACATCTTACTGAATTCTTAGAAACAGGGGTGTTCACTTGTGCATCCTCATCCTCACTTTTCTCTCTCTCACTGTGAACTGGTCCTTTTCAAAGACTATTGAATTCCTTTGAGAAACATATCAGATTCAAAGCAATTCCTCATGCTGCCTTGTACTTTTGTTGAGCTTTGGTTCAATGTCTCTTTTTGCTTCATGACTCTATGGTTCTGTTTGGTTTCCAGAAAGAGAAGGGGGAAGGGATTGAGAGTATACCATCATGTTTTGAGAGGAAATCCTAATTGGTGCAGTGTGGGGGTAAGAGAACTTTATGTTTACTTAATTGAATTGTCTGCAGAGATTAGAACAACAACAACAATGGGCATGACTTGGTGAGAAAGTTACCAATATACACATAAAGGGCACAGGAACCATAGAAGCCTTTTCTATCAGGCTACCTACCCTGTAATAAACTTTAATAGCTTTCCTTATGCACTTGATGATTTTAATTTTAAGGCTTCTCCAATTCCTTGACCACCAGTTTTATAATCAGAAAAAAATAAACTATAGAATAACCTGAATTGCTTTTTGCATTTACATTTTCTTTTTAACAGAAGCATTTTGATTTGGGGAAGCTACTAATTGGTGAAACCATTGAATTCTGCTTGATTTCTTATATTTAGTAGGAATGTAGGAATTGGAGACATGTTCAATTGTGAGCCAAACACTTTGAAGACTTTGAGGTTGAACTGGTGCTGCCAAGCTCTTTGTGAGCACAGTGCCACAAAAAAGTGCTTTTATTTATTTTCTCATACTATATAATTGGACCTTAGTTTCTTCAGACCATGACATTTGAGTTCCATATACTTGAAATAGAACATGATTCACATGGGGCTCCTTGAGAAGCTTCTGTGTATTTAGATGTGACGTTCTGAAAAGTGAGGTTTCTCCTGACATGCCTCCATCACTATGGCAGTCACAGACTTAGCAGGCATCCTGCATCCTCTAACAGCAGGACTGCTCACCCAGGCAAGTCTTTTAGGTCATGGAAATCAAAATGTGCTCGTTCCAGAATGCTTCACACTTTATATTTGAAGGTATTGATTGTAACTCCTGCCAGGTCAAAGAAGTGTGATTTATTGATGACATGATGAGTCTCTTTGAAATGATCAGGAAGGTCACACAGATTCACAGAAGAATAAAGAGCACACAGCACATCTCACATTTGCTCACTGGCTTTGGCTTTAGCCCTTCTTTCCAATCTTATCTTTCTTGTGTTGCTCTTGCCTTAGTTCAGAGCTGCACTCCATGAGCTGGCATCTAGGAGACATAACCAGGCTCGGTGTCACAGCAAACAGGACCTTCTCTGGTTCCTTAGAGAGAGAAGGCCAACTAGTCTATGCAGTTGGTGACCTCCTTTTTCCCCAGTGTCCACAAGCTGAAAGAAAGCCTCTGCAGGAGTGATTCTCTGTCCAACAGTAACACAATAGAGAGCATGTGAACAATTGGCTGGACTCAGTGTGACCCATCGAGTGGGGGTGGGGGTCATAGAAAAGCAGGCAAAGCTCTCACTTAGACAATGGACCGTTCATACTCCATACAAATTTCCCAAGTTCCATTTCTAGGGTTTTCCACACTAGAGGCTATGTAGTGTGAACATGGGCTAACACTACCCACAGCACCCAGAACACTGGCCTTGCAGGTCAGGTCACAGTCACATAACTTCAGTTCCACTGATTCTAAGTGTCTTTTGCTGGTGCCAAAGCCAAAGCTGAAATCCAGACATGGATTCTGTTTTTCCAGTTTCTTTGACTTCCTCTGTGCCCCTCCCTTTCTAGACTATCCCAAATGATTTTAATTCTAGCTCTAGCAAGTGTTTTGGTAAACCAAGTGAACACTGGTTTCTCAAAAATATGTGGTAATTACATATAGCTGCAAAACATTGTTTTGAGGAATTCTCGTATCATCTTACAAAGTGTTCACTATTGGAACAGCAACAGTAGAAAACACATAAAATAACAGAGGCAAAGATTGTCACCAGGCTTGGCCTTTGTATTGTCAATTCTTTGAAGTAACAATGTCAGTAGGAAATTCTATGTTTTCTTTTTTCTCCCATACAAAGTTGTCACTGTTGAGAGTGTATCCAGTTTTAAATATAAACAACAATAAAATTCATCAGTGTTATCAGAATTTGAGTCTATCACTTGCTTTAAAAGCAAAGGCCTAACTCCCAGATAATGGGAGTATTTTTACCACTTTCTACACATGTTTGAAAAATAGTAAGAACTAAATGTTACTTACATCACAGCAGGGGTTTATGTGCACATTGTTTTCAGGGCTTGGGATATTCAAAAACCGCCTTTGGTTCTAGGAATTTTGTGAATGTCTATAAAATTTTTATTATGTTTTGTTTTGTATTTAATTATAGAAATCCAGAATGGCATTTATGTCATGGAAAATATTCTATTGTAAAGGAATATATTTCAGTTAATCACGTTTCAAAGTTCATAGTTATTAAATGTCATAGGAGAAAATCCAGATGGCTGAGAATGTTTTTATAAAGTATGCAGTGTTTATGATGAGGAAAAAAACCAAATTTTAATTTGTATCACCTACATTTATTAAATATAAAAAATATTGGTTTTACTTTGTAACTGATTAAATATTTCATAAGAGTCTTTCATGTGATGGCACTGTGCCAAAGGACTCATGACCTCAGCTGTTGTGCATACTGAGGATCCATTATAGTAACTCGAATAGGGATTTAAGCAATGTAGCTGCTCTGGGAAATAGAAAATGAAGACTAGGCATGTTCCCTCAAAGGATTCCTGATTCTAACATTCAAATAGTGAGTACAGTCCAAGTAGTGTGCTAGTGCTGAAAGAGGAATAAAGCACTGAAAGAAATCTGTGACATGAGAGGAATGTCTGACTTTGGTAAAGAGGTGAATTCCAGGGTCTCTTCTAGCCTACCTCCCCATATTCCAGTCCCCGGACCCTTCCTGCCACCAAATCCCCCAGAAGGACATGGAGGCAGTACAAAGCAGTCAGTAAAATTGGCTGCCATTCTGGTCTTTCCCCTCAACCCTCTGTTAGAGAGAGACAGACAGAGAGAAAGAGACAGACAGACAGAGAGAGAGAGAAAGGAAAGGAGAGGATAGAGCCTTGAACTCACACCCATCAGGAGAGGAGGAGACCCTACCTATGCCCACTGGAAGAAGAGATGGGAAGATGACAGCATAAGAACACATCTAACAACAAAAAAACTATATGACACCATCAGAGTCTAGGGACTCTACACCAGTACAACATGAACATCCAAACACATGTGAAACAGAAGAGATGACCTTAAAAACAATCTCAATCTCATGAAAATGGTAGAGACCCCCAAAGAGGATATGAGAAAATCTCTTAAAGAAATGGAAGAAAAAACAAACCAAAAAATGCAAGAAATCAATAAATATCTTAAAGAAAGCAAGGAAGCCAAGTACAAAACCATCAAACAGATGAAGGAAACAATTCAAACAGTTAAAGACCTGAAAACTGAAATAGAAACAACCAAGAAAACACAGAGGGAATGTTGGAAATAGAAAAGCTGAGTAAATGATAAGGAACTACAGATGCAAACATTACCACCAGAATACATGAGATGGAAGACAGAATGTAAAGTATTGAAAATAAACTGGAGGAAACAGTAGAGGAAATAGATTCATCAATCAAAGAAAACCTTAAATCCAAATTCCTTAACACAAAATATGCAGGAAATATGGGACAGTGTTAAAAGACCAAACCTAAGAATAATAGGTATAGAAGAAGGTGAAGAAACCCAGCACAAAGGTGCAGAAAACATATCCAACAAAATTAGACAAGAACTTTCCCAAGCTGACAAGGACATGCTAATGGAAGTAAAAGAAGCTTACCAAACACCGAATGGATAACCAAAACACCAAAAACACAGAATAAAGAAAGAATATTAAGAGCAGTGAAGAAAAAGCCCAAGTAACATATAAAGGCAGACCTATCAGAGTTACTCCTGACTTCTCTGTGGGAACTCTGAAAGTCAGAAGGTCCTGGATAGAAGTTCTACAAACATGAACAGACCACAGATTACAGCCCAGACTCTTAATCACTATATATGGAGAAAAAAAGATATTCTATGACAAAAACAGATTTACACAATATGTATCCACAAATTCAGCCCTACATAAAGTTCTGGAAGGAAAACTCCAACCCAAGGAAGTTAACTACACTCACAAAAACAGGCAATAGATAATCTCACTTTACCCAAAGCCAGAATGGGGGAAAAGCTCACACAAATTACCACCACCGAAACCAAATCCAAAACAAACAAGAATCAACAATCAATGATCACTAACATCCCTCAATATCACTGGTCTTAACACACCTAGGCTAACAAAATGGATACAAAGACAGAATCCATCCTTCTTCTGCATACAAGAAACACCTCACCTTCAAAGGCAGATGGTACCTCAGAGTTCAGGTTTGGGAAAAGATTTTCCAATCAAATGGACCTAAGAAGTAAGCAGGTGTAGTTATCCTAATATCTAACAAATTAGACTTCAAACTAAAATTAATCAAAGGAAATAAAGAATGTCATTTCATATTCATCACAGGAAAAATCCATCAGGATGAATTCTCAATTCTGAACATCTAAGCCTCAAATAAAAAGGCGCCCACATTTGTAAAGGAAACATTACTAAAACTGAAATCTCACATTAAACTCCACATAATTATAGTCGGAGAATTCAACACCCCACTCTCATCACTGGACAGAATGACCAGACAGAAACTTACCAAAGAAACAAAGGAACTAACAGAAATTTTGACCCAACTGGGTTTAACAGACATCTACAGAATATTCCATCCAAAAACAAAAGAATATACCTTCTTCTCAGCATCACATGGAACCTTCTCTAAAATCGACCACATACTTGGCAATAAAACAAACCTCAACAAATACAAAAATATTGAAATAACCCCCTGTATCTTATCAGATCACCATGGCTTAAAATTAGAATTCAGCAAGAACAAAAATTGTAGAAACCTCACAAACTCATGGAAATTGAAAAATGTTCAAATGTATCACTCCTGGGTAAAGGAAGAAATAAAGAAAGTAATGAAAGACTTCCTAGAATTCAATGAAAATGAAGGCATAACATACCCAAACCTATGGGACACTCTGAGAAAATTTTATTGCGGTAAGTACCCACATTAAGAAACTAGAGAATAGCCACACTAGAGAATTAACAGAACACCTGAAAGCTCTAGAATAAAAAGAAGCAAATTCACCCAGGTGAGGTAGATACCAGGAAATAATCAAATCGATATCTGAAATCAATAACATAGAAACAAAGAAAACAATACAAAGGATCAATGAAACAAAGATGTGGTTCTTTGAGAAAGTCAACAAGATTAAACAAACCTTTATCCAACCTAACCAAAAGACAAAGAGAGAACATGCTGATTAACATAATCAGAAATGAAATGATTCCAGAAAACCATCAGGTCATATTTTCAAAACCTGTACTCCACAAAATTGGAAAATTTAAAGGAAACGGACAATTATCTAGATAGATATCACTTACGAAAATTAAATAAAAACAGATAAGCAATTTAAATATACTTATAAACCCTAATGAAATAGAAGCAGCCATCAAAAGTCTTCTATCAAAAGAAGGTCCAGGGTCAGATGGTTTCAGTGCAAAGTTCTACCAGAAATTCAAATAAGAGCTAATACCAGTACTCTTCAAATTGTTCCACAGAATAGAATCAGAAGGACTATTGCCAAACTATTTTTATAAGGCTACAATTACCTTGGTACCCAAGCCACAGAAGACACAACTAAGATAGAGAAGTACAGATCAGTCTCCCTCATGAACATTGATGTAAATTGAATCCAGGAACACATCAGAAAAATCAAACACCATAATAAAGTAGGCTTCATCCCAGGGATGCAGGGATGGTTCACATATGAAAATCCATCAATGTAATCCACCATATAGACAATCTTAAAAAGAGAAACCACATAATGCTTTGACAAAATTCAACATCCCTTCATGATAAAGGTCTTGGAGAGATCAGGGATAACAGGAACATGCCTAAACATAATGAAAACAATATAGAGTAAACCAACAGCCAACATGAAACTAAATAGAGAGAAACTCAAGGCAATTCCTCTAAAATCAGGAACAAGACAAGATTGTACATTCTTTCCATATCTCTTCAATATTGTTACATAAAGTTCTAGAGCAATAAGACAACCAAAGGAGATGAAGGGGATAAAATTGGAAAGGAAGAAGTCAAACTTTCACTATTTGCAGATGATATGATAATCTACATAAGTGATCTGAAGATTTCTACCAGGAAACTCCTACATCTGATAAACACCTTCAGATAAGTGACAGGATATAGGACTAACTCGAAAAATATCAGTAGCCCTACTATTTATAGACAATATACGTGGTGAGAAAGAAACCAGAGAAACATACATTTTACAATAGCCACATCAAATATCTTGGGGCAACTCTAACCAAACAGGTGAAATACTTTCAGGACAAGAACTTTGAGGCATTAAAAAGGAAATTAAAAAAGATACCAGAAAATGGAAAGATCTCCCATGCTCTTGGATAGGTAGGATAAACATATTAAAATGGCAATCCTACTAAAGCAATCGACAGATTCAATGCAATCCCTATGAAAATCCCACCACAATTCTTCACAGACCTTGAAAGAACAATTCTTAACTTTATATGGAAAAACAAAAGACCAAGGATAGCCAAAAAACCCTGTACAATAAAGGAACTTCAGGAGGCATCACCATCCCTGAATTCAAGCTCTACGATAGAGGTATAGTAACGAAAACAGCTTTAAAAAGGCACAAAGATAGACAGGTAAACCAATGGAATCTAATTGAAAACTCCAATATTAATCCATACACCTGTGAACACCTGATCTTTGCCAAAAAACTAGAACTATACAACAGAATAAAAAATTATCTTCAACAAATGTTGCTGGCCTAACTGGATGCTGGCATGTAGAAGACTGCAGATAGATCCATGACTATCACCATGCGCAAAACTTAAGTCCAAATGGATCAAAGACCTCAATTTAAATACAGCCACACTGAATCTCTTAGAAGAGAAAGTAGAAAGTACCCTTGAATAAATTGGTAGAGGAGACTGCTTCATGAACATAACACCAGTAGAATAGACACTGTGATAGACAATTAATAAATGGGTTCTCCTTAAACTGAGAAGCTTCTGTAAGGCAAAGGACACAGTCAACAAGAATAAACTACAGCCCACATAGTAGGAAAAGATACTCACCAAACCCACATATGACAGAGGGCTGATCTCCAAAATGTACAAAGAACTCAAGAAGCAAGTCTACCAACAACCAACGCATCCTATTAAAAAGTGGGGTACAGAACTAGAGGATTCTCAGTAGAGGAGTCTAAAATGACTGAGAAACACTGAAAAAAGTGCTCAACATCCTTAGCCATCAAATGCAAATCAAAACAACTCTGAGATACCATCTTAATCCTGTTAGAATGACTAACATCAAAAACACCAATGACAGTTTATGCTGGAGAGATTGTAGAGAAAGGTGAACACTCCTCCACTGCTGGTGGGAGTGCCAACTTGCACAGCCTCTTTGGACATTAGTATGCAAATTCCTTAGGAAAATGGGAATCAGTCTACCACAAGACCCAGCAATTCCTCTCTTAGGCATATACCCAAAAGATGCACATTCATACAATAAGGACATCTATTCAACTATGTTAATAGCAGCATTATTTGTAATAGCCAGAACCTAGAAACAACCTTGATTTCCCTTAACTGAAGAGTGGATAGAGAAAATGTGGTTCATTTAGACAATGGAGTACTTCTCAGCACACAAAAAACAATGGAATCTTGAAATTTGCAGAAAAATGGATGGCACTAGAAGAAACCATCCTGAGTGAGGTAACCCAGTCACAAAAAGACAAACATGGTATGTACTCACTCATATATGGATTTTAGACATGGAGCAGGGGATTACCAAACTATAGTCACTCTGCCAGAGAGTCTAGGAAACAGGGAGTTCCCTAAGAGAAATATTCTTGGTAACCCTGGAGAAGTGGAATAGGACAGGATCTCCTGAGTAGATTGGAAGCATAGGGGAGAGGGGAGAGGCAGCTGGGAGAAAAGAGGGAGAGAAGAGGAGGGAGATGAGGACATGGGGAAGAAGGAAGTTTGAGTTGGGGGAAGAATAGAGGAGAGCAGGATGAGAGATACCATAATAGAGGGAGAAATCTGGCACTAGTGAGATTTCCAGAGATCTAAAAGGATGATATCAACTGGCAATCTAAGCAATATTAGAGAATCTACCTTAAATGCCCTTCCCCGATAATGAGATTGATTACTACCTGGTTTGTTTGTTTGCTTGTTTTTCGAGACAGTGTTCCTCTGTATTGTTTTGAAGTCTGTCCTAGAACTCCTCTGTAGACCAGGTCTTGAACTTACAGATATCCACCTGCCTCTGTCTCCCGAGTGTTGGGATTTAAGGCATGTGCCACCAAAGCCAGATGATTGATGTCTACCTTATACGCCATCTTAGAGCCTTCTTCCAGTGGCTGATGCAAGCTCAGATAGACACACACAGATAAACAATGAATTGAACTGAGGAGTGAGGGTCAAGACTGGGTAGGTGAAACCCACAGAAACAGCTGACCTGAACAAGGGGGAGCTCATGGACCACAGACTGATGGCTGTCAGGCCAGCATGGGATTGATCTAGACCCCCTAAATGGGTTTCTTTGAGGAGGCCTTGGCATTCTTTGGGGCTTTGGGCACTAGATCAGTATATATCCCTGGCATCCAAATGGATTTTGGAAGCCCATTCCACATGGAGGGATGGTGTCTCAGCCTGGACACATGGGGGAGGGCATAGTACCTGCCCTGGATGATATGACAGACATTGGAGATGCCCCATTATGGGCCTCATACTCCCTGGTAAGCCAATGGGAAATGGGGTAGGGGGTAGGAAGTTTTGGGGGGGTGGGGGAAGAGGGGAGGGAGAGGGACCTGGGATTAACATGTGAAGCAAGCTTGTTTCTAATTTAAATAAAAATTCAAAACAAAACAAAAAAACCCAAAACCAAAAAACAAAAACAACAAAACACACACACACACACACACACACACACACACACACACACACACACACAAGAAAGCCTAACAGCATTTGACTAAGTTTTGAAGACACTGCCTATTAACAAGCAACTGTGCCTGTATGTTGGTCTTGTCTGCAATGTGATTACACTTATGAATGGTGTTTAAGCCTGGACTGCTTTTCCCACACCAGTCCTGTGCTGATTGGTCAGCCTGATTTGCCAAAGAAATTGAGTTGCAGTTGCAAACATGCTCTGCTTTCATTTTTGTGATCCTGGGGTGAGCCATGAGCCTTTTGAGACACTCTTAAAATGGAGAGAGTGGGAGAGTCAGGGGCTGTAATCATGTGGTTTACTGTAAAAGAACAGGAAAGATGGTTTATTTATACTTATTCAAAATTCTTGTCTCTGCCCCATGCCCAAATTTGCCCTTCACTTGCTTTGGGAGGATTAGCTTTTGAGAACACCAGACCTTGTTCAGAGACCCACTTCCCCATTGGCCTGGGAGTAGGCAGCTGTAAGACAATGTTTACTAAAAACATGTTTACTAAAAACAATACAATGCCCGGGGCAATAAGTTCCTGAAAAGGGCTGGCCCATGGGAACCACCCTGACTTCGACCTTTTCCAAAGACTAACCGCACCTTCAGAACCACTCATATCCACCTCTGGTGTCAGGGTATATAATAACCCTCACCACATTCTCGGACACAGGCTGTACAGTGGTGAGGGTGTCAGGCTTGATGACCCAGAGACCAGAAGGCTCCTCAAGAAGGCTCTCTTTTATTCCTACTCTGGCTGGTTATTATATACCCTGACACCAGAGTCAATGAGGACAGTTGACTTTCAAGTGGTGACTTAGCACTTGGTACAAAGAAGGTTTTATTGTTAGTGTTGAGTGCTTCTGTGGTGACCATGAAAAGCAGGTTGAGGGCAGAGGATTTAAAGGTCATTATTGGCTGAAAAGAAAATACATACTGAGTTGTTTGTTTGCTGAAATTGGAACTCCCACTCAGGAGTACTTGTTTTCCATGAGTAAATATCAGTAGGTGTTTTGGGAGAAAAACAAATAATAGAAGGATTATTGTCTTACATCTTTGTTAAAACGGAGTACATGGCCAGGCTATACATAAAGAATGTATGTTTACTTTGGTCTAGAAATGAGATGCTGAAGATAATTCCTTGTCTTCCAGGAGTGGAGTTTGGCTCTGTTGGCTCATATGGGAAACAGGAAGTCAAGTGGACATGTTGTGAGAAAGTAAATAAAGCCAAGAAGTCCAGTTTACCTTTAAACCAACCTGCTTGTGCGATGCCTCATCCCCAGAGAGAGTCTTAAACAGTATGTACACTATTGGAACTGTCAGAATCGAAGCACCCCAAGTAGGTCTCACGTACTAACATTACCACATGGGGAGACAAACTCCAATATTAGCTTTTGTGTAAGCAAAACATACTCAAAGCATAAAAAATTAGAAAGAATCCTGTAAAAAGTGGTAAGTTAAGGAAAAGAGCATTTAGTCTGATGGGATAACACAAGAAATAACTCTTTGCTAAACCACACATGGAGTGCTATAATCAATTGTGGTACTAATCTTGATTAACAATAGTTGTTAATCAAAATTAACAATGGGAAACAAGGGTTTGTAGCTGGGAGAGAGTAACTATTGACTTTCTCCTCTTATAACTTGTATAGTACCTTCCAGTACTATAAATGATTCTCAGTTGGGGTGAAGCTTCTAGTAAACAATAACATAAATTTTAAAGCATATATCAGTGGCTTGGGCTTCCACACAGTTCTGGTTCTAATTCTCTTTTTCTAAAGCAAACAATATATTAAGGATAAGGGATTGGAGAAAGCACAGCTTTTTGAATGAAAGTGAACCAGTAAGTTATATAATATATAACAGAATGACTGAAAACAGATGTTTTCAAGTTGTAGAATAAAACAAAGTCCCCAGCAATCACAAAAAGTTATTCTGTAAAGTTTGTAAAGTTCTGTAGATGACCAAGAATTGGACTGCCACATAGATGTAAAAAATGAATTTCATGAGCTTTGAAAAACAAAGAATCCCCTTGCAAATTTCAGATTGTATTTTAAGAGGTAAAAAGAATTGAAGACGTGGTAATAACTTAATTACAAACATGGTGAGAGGTTAACCAGTCAGAAACTTGTTTCCAAGAAATCAGGACTAGTTAAAAGAATGAACACTAAGTATTCCAGATGGGAGACATGAAAAGGTGACTTGGAGAGTTTTACTTTATATTAGAAGGGAACATCTGTAGTGGTGAATAATCCTGAGAATTCAGGACAAGAGGGAATATTTAATAGATCTTGATAAATATAGTCATTGTTGGCATCAGACATATTTTCCTAAAGAAATTATGGTTCATTTTATACAGATTGGTATATAGAAATCATAATCTGGAACCAGATGTGCCCTCATCTGGAGTATCTTCATTTCTAGATTCAATATCTAGACTGAATTTAGAAATATAAAAGCAGATCAGAATCAAATGCAGATATAAATATACAGTTTCTATCTCTGTCTGCTACTATTATCTGTCTAAATGAACTTGTTTCTCTTTTTCTCCTAACTCAGTTTCTCATTTCACATGTCCTTCACGGATAGCTATCTTTCACCAATGGGTCATTTTCTTTCTTTCTAAAGTACACTAGGAAAAGTTTGCTAATGGAAATCTTCCTAGTGTTTCTTTTATATGTTATGATTTTTATTTCACCCTCCAATGTGAAAGATCACTTTCTGGGTATATATTTGTAGTTGAAAGTTAATTCTTAAAAACCAGTCTCAGAAAAATTTTCAATTTTTTTCTGTTGTTGCTGGTGGAACATAAGCTGCCATTATATGTGTTCTTTCTTTGTAGGTAATCTTGTTTTCCCCCAATGGCTGAATTTAAGATTTAAATTTCAGTGTCACTATGCCTAGGAACAGACTTCTTTTTACTTTTTCTTGACTTTCTATCTCTGCCTGTGAAACCAAATTTTTCCCATGCTATATCTTCAAATAATACCTTTGTTAGTAATTGACATTCTTTAAATACTAGGTATACGTATAAAGTAAGAAAGGTCATTCTCATCTTGCAGCTTTTTTTCTAGATTTTTCACTGCATGTTTATTCATTACCAGTAGCATAGACAACTTTCTTCTTGCTTTTGAAATTTCCATTCATACTTTAATTACAATAATTACAATAACATGTTGCATGGACATAAAGTGCAGAGAGTCTGCAATAAGAGACTTTGCAAGCATTGGGTCTATACTTAATTTCTAGGACTTGTTATCACTAAGATAGTAAAAAATAGCATTTGGATTATTTTATGATAATTATGCACTGAAATGATAATGCTTGTATAGTGTGTTAAAATATGTTAAGATTATTTTTACCTGTTATTTTTTGTTTCTAGTATAACTAAAAGTTAAATTATGTTTGTGACTCTTATAACATATGTAGTAGAAAGCATTTGATTTATCCAGCACTTATAGGCTCCCTGGGACGATTGCTGCTGTACATGGAGAATAGTACCATTAAATATGAACATTATTTCATAAGCTTACAAAGGAAAATGATAAGTGAATGCTGTGAACAGACTCTATAACTCTTCCCCCAGAATTTGCTTTAGTAGGAGATGGTTTTGCTTTTGTTTCTATTTCCAAATATCAACATTCCCTTTAAAATGTCTGGTAATGTAGATCTGTTTACATCAGGGATAAAAAAAACCCCAAAATTTATTAATATTGATTCAGAAAAAACTACCAAATTAAAGCTTCTAAGACTTTGAATATTATGTACCAACATGTATGGCATTTAAATTAAAGTTTAATTCCATATGTGAGCTAAAAATACATTCCACACCAAAATTATGGATACCCTAGGATGGTGACAGCAGAAGGAGAGGAGTCTGTGGAAAAGCTCATTAATATGAGCTAAATTCCAATTAGGTGGTAGCAAAAAGCTCTGTTCAGTTACTGCATATTAGCATAACTGCTAGCAACAAAAATACACTGTGCATTTAAAGAGCTATGAGATAGGAGTTTGAAAGTTCCCATTATAAATACATGACAAATACATGAAACAGTTTAATTAGTACGTGTTATACAAAATGTGAATGTATCAAACCATTACTTGGTATTCCATTAATATGTGTAGTTTGTGTTTCAACTAAAGAAATTTCAACAATTGAAAAAAATGTTAAAGGGAAGACAGATATGTTAAGTATAGAAACATTTAGAATTATTTAATTGACAAGAAAATTCTTAACTAGAATAATGAATATATTTTTATTACATATAGTTATTTATATACATATATAGATAGATATAGATAGATAGATAGATAGATTGCAAACACGAAGACCTGAGTTTGATCCACAGAACACATGTGCAAAACCAAGGAATGGTGTCACACATCTGCTGTACCAGCACTGGGAGGGGGATCCCTGGTGTCTGCTTGTCAACAGTCAATCTCTTACTAGGCATCTCTCCTCTTTTTTCTCAATCTCTGTCTCTCTCCCTTGTTCTGTGGTGGTAGAAACTACTAAAACAGAGACAGCCCAGGAGGTTTCTAATAAAGAATAGTCATTGTTTTATGCTTTGCAAAGCTTTAAAATATGCCCAATTTTCATTAGATTTAATAAACTGCCACACCATTTTCTAACGACTAAAACTGTATGCATGAGATAGATTAAAATTTTGTCAGTTTTACAAACTTTCATAGTGGATATTGTGATAGATTTACACTGAGGTAAAACACCATCACCTGGGTTTCATGGAAGTGGTGCTGTTGAGTGGGAACAAGTGGGTCTTGCAAAGTGTGAGTAGTCCCATCTATTCATCACGCTTGCCTTATTGTTGAGAAGACCATCATAGTTATTGAAAGTTGAAAGCCAAGGAAAATTTACTTGAAATGACAGTTGAGTTTTTTCACTTAGTTAACATCTTTAAAACCTACATTTAAGCAGAAACAGTAAAGGAAGCTCTGACTGAGTCAGTAGCAGAATCAAGATGACAGTGGGTTGAATGAACATTTCATAGTCATAACCAATAGGCTTTGTACTTCATAAAGGAACAATAACTCACTCATGTGATAAAATAAGAGTAGGAGTTCAATATTCCATCCAGTGACCTACTCTGTAAGGAACCAGAAAATCAATTACTTAATCAAAAAACTTAATTACATTTAAGTCAGTTTCTCATCAAAAGCCCAGTGACTGTACTGGATATAGATTCTAAAATAATGGTTATATTATGCCCTACCAGTCTGTAAAATGAGCCGGTACATCAAGGATTTCATAATAAATTAGATTAGTGCACATTGGTTATTATATTTTAGATAGATCGGGGTTGTATCTGTATATAGACATACAGATTCTTTTCCAGTTTAATAAGACTTCAGGATTCTTATCTATAATCATACTCTACAGACCAGTTTCTGTCCTTAACATCTATGAGGTTAAATGGTTTTTGGTGCTTTAGCTTCTGTGATTATTTATGTAAATATATGTGAAGTAGCACACTGAGGTCTCTAGGGTCAAGTTGCTATAGTGTTTCAGTGCCCTAATAGTAATTCTTATAGAGCTGTACTTTTGTAAGATTTTTTACACATTGTCTGCATCATACACTCACATATATGCAAACTTTACCTATCTTTTCTTTACATGTTTTTCTTTCACTTATCTTAGTTGCCCATCTACTTTTTCAACTCTTCAATTTCAAATTACATATCACTTGCTCAGATTTAGTGTTATAATGATGCAGTTGCCTTTAAGAATTTTTCTGCAACTACTATTTTTACTATAATTGTAAGCCTCAATTCTAGATGGGAAAGTTATGTCTAGTTTCTAAACATATAAGAAAATATATTTCATATTTCTAACTCTTCATTTAGCACAAAATATACTGAGATGAGATGGATGATGCATTGGATATTTAACCGTAAATATTATTTGTAAATGTTTATAGTACCTTTGACAATATATCACCACTATGATGCTACATGTTCTTTCATACATTTTTATTTTTATTTTATATTTTAAAAATTTTTATGTATTATGTATACACTGTTCAGCCAACATGTGTCCCTACTGGCAGAAGAGGATGCCATATTTCATTACAGGTGGTTTTGAACCACCATGTAGATGCTGGGAATTGAACTCAGGACCTCTGGAAGAACAGTTGGTGCTCTTGACCTCTGTTGACTGAAAAGGCAAGAAGAGTGAAAATGGGAAAGTGTACATTTTTCTTCCACTGCTAGAACTGACACAGAGCTTCGTGATGTTTACAGATTTTACTAGAAGCTTTGATCCTGACCAGCATAGCTAGTAGAAATTAATCAAAGACCATTTTAATAAATATCAGTTACCTCTGGATTAGAGTTTTGTACTTCATTTATCCATTCCCCAGCGGACAAAGTATACCCTTTGTGTTATTACACCTTATTTCTACTACACAGTTTTCAAATTCATTAGTTTATTCAAGTTGATCTCCAACTATGTACACAGAAGCATTTTAAGAACCAACAATGTGACGGGCATGTGGTGGTGGCATATGCCTTTAATCCCAGCACTCAGGAAGCAGAGACAAGTGGATATCTGTGAGTTCAACGTCAGCCTGATCTGCAGAGTGATTTCCAAGACAGGCTACAAAACTACAGAGAAAACCTGTCTTGAAAAAAATAGAGCCAAGGAGCCAAGAATGTAAGCAGAAGATAAATATGTCACTCATCCACTTCCACATGTGCTTTTTAAAAACTCAATTTAATAAGTTTTTCTGGCATGAGCACGCATGTGTGGTTAATTACTAGATCACCAAGGACCAGCCATTACAACTTTGAAAATAAATGACTGTTTCTCCCCCAGAAGCCATTAACTGCTCATAGTTCCTTAGCTGGTGGTGGAGCTTAATGAGCTCATTCCCTGTCCTTTAGATGGGAGGGCAAGAGTTAAGAAATGAAGACCACTTAGTCCAAATTTATATTAGGAGTTTGATAGTGATAAAAATGATCCTAGGCTAGGGAAAGGAGAAAGGGGGTAGGGGAATGGACTGTGGGAGATGGATGAGGAAGAAGAAAGGTTGGGTACAGGAACTAACTTCAATAGGTAGGAGGAAACAATGTTAGCATGCTATTGCATATAAGGTGACTACAAGTAAGAACAACACTGGATACATTATGAATGTCAAGAACCATGAATTTCGAATGCTCTCAATCTCAAAAGGTGATCAGTGTTTGAGTAGGAGGATAGGTTTAACTGACTTAACCTTATACGATATATGTATATTAAAATCACATGATACCATTAGAATGTACTATTTTATGTTTTATATATCTCTTAACATGAAATAAAAACAGTTTTTTAAAATGGATAGAGGACTGACAGATGACTCCATGGTTAACAGTCTGTACTTCTCTTACAGTTTGAGCCCAAGCACTCATGTTAGACAGCTCAAAAATAACTTGTAACTCAGTCTTCAGGGAACCTGACATTGTTGTCATGATTCTGTGGGCACTTCAGTAACACACACACACACACACACACAAACACAGAATTAAAAATAAATTGAAATTTAAAACAAAATACATAGCAAAACTACTCTTTAAAAAGGGGATGTAGCATATATTTTAGAGAACTTAGCTACCTTGGCTCACGTTATATGTTGATGACATGCAAAGATGTGGAGGGGAACATATCAAATAAAGATACTGCTGAGGCTTTGTCCTGGGTGCATATAGAAGGGAATTCTGGGAGCAGGAGCAGTCCTAGAGTATCAGCTTTATTTTGATAAAAGCTTTCATATGCACCACATTTAATGTCACATAGAATGAAGGCAGAAACTGTTCCAATATTCCCTCAACTTGACAGTTGTAGAAGGATTTTGCCTGCTACCAGGGACTGAACCTACAACTGTAAACTTGCCTTGGAAACACTTGATAGATGAGCTACATCCCTCTAGCAAGTGCAGCTGAACCATATAGGGATGTTAAGGATGAAGAGTTACTACTAGCAGAGTCTTGGTGGTGGATTGTAGGTACCGCGCACCCTTCTGACAAGGATGAGACGGTATCTCAGAGTTGTTTTTATTTGCATTTCCCTAATGGCTAAGGATGTTGAACACTTTCTTAAGTGTCTCTCAGTCATTTTAAACTCTTTTATTGAGAATTCTCTATTTAGATCTGTACCCTACTTTTTTATATTTTTTAATTTTTAAATTTAAATTTAAATTAGAAACAAGGTTGCTTCAAATGTCAATTCCAGATCCCTCTCCCTTTACCTCCCCTCCTCCCACGCCCTCCCACCAACCCCCCAATAGCCGCTCATTTCCCCAGGGAGGATGAGGCCCTCCATAGTCTGTCATTTCATCGAGGGCAGGGCCTAGACTGTCCCCCAAGAGTTCAGGGTGAGAGTGCATCTCTCATTGTTGGACGGGAGCCCAAAGTCCATTTGTATACCCATGTACCCTACTTTTTAATAGGATCCTTTGGTGTTTTGTAGACTTGCTTCTTGAGTTCTTTGTACATTTTGGAGATCAGCCTTCTGTCAGATGTGGGGTTGGTAAAGATCTTTTCCCAGTCTGTGGGTTGCAGTTTATTCTTGTTGACTGTGTCCTTTGCCTTACAGAAGCTTCTCAGTTTTAGGAGGTCCCATTTATTAATTTTCAATATCAGTGTCTGTGCTACTGGTGTTACATTCATGAAGCAGTATCCTGTACCAGTTGTTCAAGGGTACATCCCACTTTCTCTTCTAAGATCTTTAGTGCGAGTGGATTTATATTGAGTTATTTGGTCCATTTGGACTTAAGTTTTGTACACGATGATAGACATGGATCTATCTGCAGTCTTCTACATGCCAATAGCCAGTTATAGCAGCATCATTTGTTGAAGGTATTTTCCTTTTACCATTGCATAATTTTAACTTCTTTGTCAAAAATCAAGTATTCATAGGTGTGTAGGTTAGTAATAGGATTTTCAATTTGATTCCATTGGTCTACCTGTCTATTTTTGTGCCAATTATCAAGTCCTGTTTTCAGGACTACAGCTTTATAATAGAGCTTGAAGACAGAGATGGTAATGCCTCCATAAGTTCCTTTAATGTACAGGGTTGTTTTAGCTATGCTGGGTCTTTTGTTTTTCCATGTAAAGTTGATTATTGTTCTTCCAATGTCTGTGAAGAGTTGTGCTGGAATTTTGATGTGGATTGCATTGAATCTGTAGTTTGATTTTGGCAAGATTGCCATTTTTGCTATGTTGATCCTACCTATCCAAGAGCGTGGGAGATCTTTCCATTTTCTGGTACCTTCTTTCATTTCTTTCTTTAAAGACTCAAAGTTCTTGCTATACAGGCTTTTTACTTGTTTGGTTAGCATTATCCCAAGATATTTTATGCTGTTTGTACCTATTGTAAAGGGTGATGTTTCTTTGATTTGTTTGTCAGCACATTTCTTGTCTGTATATAATAGGGCTACTACTGATTTTCTTTCTTAATCTTGTATCCTGCTATCTTTCTGAAGGTGTTTATCAGCTGTAAGAGTTCCCTTGTAGAGTTTTTGGGGGGCACTTATGTAAACTATCATATCATCTGCAAATAGTGACAGTTTTACTTCTTCCTTTCCAATTTGTATCCCCTGGATCTCCTTTGGTTGTCTTATTGCTCTTGTTAGAAATTCAAGTAAAATATTGAAGAGGTATGGAGAGATTCGACAGCCTTGTCTTGTTCTTCATTTTAGAGGAATTGTGTTGAGTTTCTCTCCATTTAGTTTGAGGTTGGCTGTTGCTTTACTCTATATTGCTTTTATTATGTTCAGGTATGTCCCTGTTATCCCTGATCTCTCCAGGACCTTTAGCATGAAGGGGTGTTGGATTTTGTCAAAGACTTTTTCAGCATCAAGTGAGATGATCATATGGTTTTTCCTTTGCAGTTTGTTTATATGGTAGATTACATTGATAGATTTTAGTTTGTTGAACTATTCCTACATCTGTGGGATGAAGCCTACTTGATCATGATGGATGATATTTTTGATGTGTCCTTGGATTCGACTTGCTAGTAGTTTATTGAGTATTTTTGCATCAATGTTCACGAGGGATATTGGTCAGTAGTTCTCTTTCTTAGCTGTGTCTTTGTGTGGTTTGGATACCAAGGTAATTGTAGCCTCATAGAAAGAGTTTGGCAATGAACCTTATGGTTCTATTGTGTGGAACTCTTTGAGGAGTATTGGAACTCTTCTTTGAATTTCTGATAGAATTCTGCACTGAAGCCATCTGGGCCTAGGCTTTTTTTTTTTTTGGTTGGGAGACTTTTGATGACTACTTCTATTTCATCAGAAGTTATAGGTCTGTTTAAATTGTTTATCTGTAATTGATTAAATTTTGGTAAGTGATATCTATCCAGAAAACTATCCATTTCCTTTAAAATTTCAAATTTTGTGAAGTACAGGTTTTCAAAGTATGACCTGAACATTCTCTGGATTTCCTCAGTGTACTTGTTAAGTCCCCTTTTCATTGCTGATTTTGTTAATTTGCATGTTTTCTGTCATTTGATTAGGTTGGATAAAGGTTTGTCTATCTTGTTTTTCTGGAAGAACTCTTTGTTACATTAATTCTTTCTATTGTTTTCTTTGTTTCCACTTTGTTGATTTCAGCCCTCAATTTGATTATTTCCTGGTGTAGACTGCTACCAGGTGAGTTTGCTTTTTTTGGTCTAGAGCTTTCAATTGTGCTGTTAATTCTCTAGTGTGACTATTCTCCAGTTTCTTCTTATGAGCATTTAGTGCTGCTTTCAACGTGTCTCATAAGTTTAGGTATGTTGTGTATTCATTTTCATTGAATTCTAGGAATTCTTTTATTTCTTTTGTTATTTCTCCCTTGAACCAAGGATTGTGTAATTGCATGTTGTTAAGTTTCCATGAGTTTGTGAGGTTTCTGCAATATGTGTTGCTGTTGAATTCTAACTTTAAAGCTCGGTGGTCTGATAAGATACAGGGGGGTATTCCAACTTTCTGTATTTGCTGAGGTTTGCTATGTTGCCAATATGTGGTTGATTTTAGAGAAGGTTCCATGTGGCACTGAGAAGAAGGTATATTCTTTTGATTTTGGATGGAATATTCTATAGATGTCTGTGAAACCCAATTGGATCATAACTTCTACAAGTTTCTTTGTTTCGTTGTTAAGTTTCAGTCTGCTGGTCCTGTCTCGTGGTTAGAATGGGGTATTGAAGTCTCCCACTATAACTGTGTGACATCGTATGTGAGACTGGAGTTTTATTAATGGTTCTTTTACGAACGTGAATGCCTTTGTATTTGGGGCATCGATGTTGAGAACTGAAATTTCTTCCTGATGGATTTTTCCTGTGATGAAAATGAAATAACCTTGTTCATCTCTTTTGATTGATTTTAGTTTGAAGTCTAATTTGTTTGATACTAGGATAGCTACACCATCTTGGTTTTTGGGTCTATTTGATTGAAAAATCTTTACCATTTATTTACTCTGAGATAATGTCGAAGGTCAAGTGTTCATACATGTATTGGTTAACATCACGGTGTTCAATTCGATTCCATTGGTCTACCTGTCTGTTTTTGTGCCAATACCAAGCTGTTTTCAGGGCTATAGCTCTATAATATATCTTGAACTCAGGGATGGTGATGCCTTCAGATGTTGCTTATTGAATAGGGTTGTTTGGCTATCCTGGGTCTTCTGTTTTTCCATACAACGTTGACTATTGTTCTTGCAAGGTCTATGAAGAATCGTGCTGGTATTTTAATGAGGATTGCATTGATTCTGTCAATTGCTTTTGGCAGGGTTGCCATTCTTACTATGTTGATCATACCTATCCAAGAGTATGGGAGATCTTTCCATTTTCTAATGTCTTCTTTAAATTATTTCTTTAAAGACTCAAAGTTATTTAGATATAGGTCTTTCACTTGTTTGGTTAGCATTACCACAAGGCATTTTATGTTGTTTGTGGCAATTATAAAGGGTGATGTTTCTCTGATTCCTTTTTCAGCTCTTGTATCTTCTGTATATAATAGGACTCTGATTTTCGTGAGTTGATCTTGTAGCCTGCCACTTTGCTGAAAGTATTTACCAGCTGTAGGAGTTCCCTGGTAGAGTTCTTTGGGTCTTTTATGTAAACTATCATATCATCTGCACAGAGAATTCTCAATAGAGGAGTCTCAAATGGCTGAGAGGCACTTGAGAAAGTGCTCAGTATGCGTAGCCATCAGGGAATTGCAAATCAAAACAACTCTGAGATATCATCTTACTCCTCTCACTATGAGTAAAATAAAAAACACCAATGTATGTTTATGCTGGATAGGATGTGGAGAATGGGGAACACTCCTCCACTGCTGGTGGTAGTGCCAACTCGTAGAGCCACTTGGGAAATAAGTATGGTGATTCCTCAGAAAAATAGGGATCAGCCTACCACAAGACCCAGCAATTCCACTCTTAGGCATATATCCAAAAGATGCACATTCATACAAGGACAGCAGTTCCACAATGTTCCTAGTAGCATTGTTTGTAATAGCCAGAACCTGGAAGCAACTTAGATGTCCCTCAACTGAAGAGTGTACATTTACACAATGGAGTACTATTCAGCAGAAAAAAACAATGGAATCTTGAAATTTGCAGGCAAATGGGTGGCACTAGAAGAAACCATCCTGAGTGAGGTAACCCAGTCACAAAAAGAGAAGCATGGCATGTACTCTCTCATATATGGATTTTAGACATGGACCAGGGAGGGCCAGCTTACAACCCACTGCCATGGAGTCTGGGAAACAGAACCTTCAACCAATGACTGATGGAAGCAGAGGCAGAAAAACACAGATAAACCCTGAGCTGAACTCACAGAACCCAGAGACAGAGAGGGTGGGCTGATGAGCATAGGAGTTAAGACTTGGCTTGTTTAACTTACAGAAACAGCTGACCTGAACAAGGGGGAGCCCTTGAACCCCAGTATGATGGCTGGGAATCCAGCATGGGACTGATCAAGACTCCCTGAATGTGGGTGTCAGTGAGGAGGCCTAGGCAATCTATGGGGTGTTAGGTAGTAGATCAGTATTTATCCCTGGCATACCAATGGAATGTGGGTGTCCATCCCACAATGAGAGATGCATTCTTAGCCTGCACTCTTGGGTGTGGGTCTAGGCCCTGCCCTAGATGAAATGACAGACTATGGACACCCCCGTGGAGGGCCTCACCCTCCCTTGGGGAAAGAGTGGGAATTGGGGGAGAGGGAGGGAGGTTGGTGGTAGGGTATGGGAGGAGGGATGGGAAAGGGAGAGAGACCTGCAATTGACATGTGAAGCAACCTTGTTTCTAAATTTAAAAATAATAAATAAATAAATAAATAAATAAATAGATTTTCTTTGATCGATGAAGCTATTTCTCCGAGTGAATCTTCAACCAGTCAGATTCTCTCTTCCAACTCTTGTGTTCTGTTGGCTAGGCTTACATCTGTAATTCCTGATCAATTACTTACCTTTTCTTATTCCAGCATTCCTTCAGACTATGTTTTTTATTATCTCTATTTAAGCTTTATGCCATTTGACCTCCTGTTTGGCACTGGACAATCAATGGATGTGCTCTATGGAAAAGACCACCTCTCTCACTCTCAGCTATCCTTAATTGCCTATAATTCTTTGTGTTAGGAATGAGGTCTTGTGGGATTTTCCTTGTCCACTATGGTGTGCTCATTGGTGTTGTCCTTGTTCAGGAAGTCAAGCTGGTGAGAGTTTACATTGTAGCTTCTGATGTTACTATGTGGCAATTTCATAACATACTCTCTGATCCTCTGACTCTTAGACTCTGCACCCTTATCTGCAGTGTTCCCTGAAGCTTAGCTGTGGGAGTGTTTGATTGTAGAACCCACTGGGACTGGGTTCAACAACGTTGCACTTTGGTTGGTTGTGATTTTTTTTATTTTTATTTTTCAGTTTAAATTTAGATAAGAAACAAGGTTGCTTTACAAGTCAGTTCCAGGTCCCTCTCCCTTTCCCTCCCCTCCTCCCGTGCCCTACCCCTACTCCCCCCCTATTATCCCCTCATTTCCCCAGGGAGGGTGAGGCCCTCCATGGGGGTGTCCATAGTCTGTCATTTCATATAAGGTAGGGCCCAGACCCTTCCCCAAGAGTTCAGGGTGAGAGTGCACCTCACATTGTTGGATGGGAGTCCAAAGTCCGTGTGTATACTCGGGATGGGTACTGATCTGCTGCCCAAGGCTCAATGGGTTCCCTAGGCCTCCTCACTGACACCCAGATTCAGGGGGTCTTGATCAGTCCCATGCTGGATTCCCAGGCTGATGCCTGGGATTCAAGAGTTAACCTTTGTCTGGTCAGCTGTTTCTGGGGGTTAAACCAGC
The DNA here is from genome assembly GCF_017639785.1 of Mesocricetus auratus. Lineage (NCBI taxonomy): Eukaryota > Metazoa > Chordata > Mammalia > Rodentia > Cricetidae > Mesocricetus > Mesocricetus auratus. The sequence goes on from NW_024429199.1 coordinate 5,534,973, forward strand.
CCAGTCTTAATCCTTTTGGTCATCAGTCCTCCCTCTCTGGTACTGGTTTTCATGAGTTCAGCTCAGTACTTAACCGAGGGAGTCTGCCTCTTCTTCGATCAGCCACTAAATGAAGTTTCTGTTTCCCAGACTCTCTGGCCATAGGATTGTAGGCTGGCACTCCCCAGATCTATGTCTAAAATCCATATATGAGAGAGTACATGCCATGTTTCTCTTTTTGTGACTGGGTTACCTCACTCAGGATGATTTCTTCTAGTGCTATCCATTTCCCTGCGAATCTCAGGATTCCATTGTTTTTTTCTGCTGAATAGTACTCCATTGTGTAAATGTACCACATTTTCTCTATCCACTCTTCGGTTGAGTGACATCTAGGTTGCTTCCAAGTTTTGGCTATTACAAATAATGCTGCTATGAACATAGTGGAACAGACATCTTTATTGTATGAATGGGCATCTTTTGGATATATACCTAAGAGTGGAGTTGCTGGGTCTTGTGGTAGGTTTATTCCCATTTTTCTGAGGAATCTCCATACTGATTTCCAAAGTGGCTGAACCAGTTGGCACTCTCACCAGCAATGGACGAGTGTCCCCCTTTCACCACATCCTCTCCAACATAAATTGTCATTGGTGTTTTTGATTTTAGCCATTCTGACAGGAGTAAGATTTTTTTATATAGTCAATTCTGTTGCAAAGAGGGGTTTCCCTGGTGAGGGGTGAAGACTATAAATGTCTGTGCGTATAGGGATATATGCTGATAGATTATTGTTAGGGATTATGCTGGCTTAGTAAATAGGTGTTTGCAGACTGATTTCACTAGCATTGGTTACTTAGTTAGGTTTCTGGTAGTAGGCATGGTTTCCCACTTGTAGAGCAGGTCTTAAGTCTGATGAGAGAGGTATTGATTGGTGACCAGTATACGTGCCACTAGTTTACTCTTAGATTTACCATGCATGCTGATCATTGATGCAGAAAGCAGTTTTTTCATTAATTACTGAGTATAAATTAGTTACTTCGTTTTTTCCAATCTAGTCTAAATTCAGAAATATAGTTAATTAAAATTTTATACAGAATCATATGGTTGAATATATTCTAGCTATTCCCACGTTAGTGCACCATTAGCCTAAGACATTATGAGGAGATCATTCTTCATTAGCTTTAGTTAGATTTTAATTACTTCTAGATATTTGACAACATGAAAAAGTCATGCACTGTATCTCTAGTGTGTTACGTATTTAAGTGCACAATTTTGGATTTACCTTCTTGTTTTTATTTGGGGGAAAAAAGATGAAGAAACGAGATGGGAACACTTGTTTCAGTCGAGGTTCATTTGCCTAAGTAAATAAAGAGAAAATCAATAATGGAGAAAACAAGGGAAAGTCAACTTCAGGTTCTAAGAAAGGAGTGGGGGCTAGGGGGGAGGGTGGGGGCTGTGGGGGAGGGTGGGGGCTGGGGGGAGGTTGTGAGAGGAGGGAGGGAAAGAAAGGGAGAGGGACCTGGGATTGACATGTGAAGCAACCTTGTTTCTAATTTAAATTCAAAAATTAAAAACTGTAACAATACTATAAAAAGAAAAAGGAAAAAGTACTTGACACTGTGAGGACCTTCTCAGCTTAAAGACTTCTATTTGGTAGCCACTGGGGCAATTATGGAGGGTTGGTGTGGTGTGGGAGGCTGGTGTGGCACAGCCTTAGGGCACTGGCCTGTGTGCACAGCTATTACACAGAAGAACAGTGGTCAGAAACTGGAAGAGGACTCAGGAACAACCCTCACTTGCAGAGCATGGAGGGCTCGGGATAACTGAATTCCAGAAACAGGAGGTGTTTACAAAACATGACTTGCTCAGGCTGACCCCATTGAGGCCAAGTTATACACTTATTCACAGGAGACCTCTTTCCTAGTCCTTGAGGAGGGGAAAGGCCAGACATTGTGGCACTAGTTAGTAAGCTGCACTGATGCATCCTGAGGCCAGCTCTGGTAGGGATGCTGAAGGAAATGTAGCTGTCTCCCTTAGGACTCTGAATTTTATAGGTCACTTGCTAGAACTTGAAAGGCTTGTAGTTTCTTATCTGTGAACACATCTGACACTTGCCCAGCCTTGTTGGAAATCTTAAGGAAGCTATGCAGATTATTAAGCTGCTTTCACACCGTGTCAAAGGTTCTGGGGGTCTGATCACTGAGTCCAGTGCCACCTACTTCAGAAGAGGACCAATAGGGCCTCAGAAGTAGGTAGCATCATTAACACTATGTCAGTTGTATCTGGTGATTGGTAAGTATTTTACACAAATAAAAGATTTTTGGCTACAAAAGAAAAAAAAAGATGACTTCCATCTAGTGAGAGTATCTGAGAAATTGGCATCAGCTTTGAACATATCTTCAGTTACATTCATTATTGATAGTAAAGGAATCACTCCTAATGGAGATTCTCAGTTTTTGGAACAGTCCAACCACAGTGTCAAATGTATGCTGTGAAGTAAGTTAAAGATGTGACTTCTAACTTCCACTTAAGTGCACTTTTTATCATTGGCAAATCTTTAATTTACTTTAGTACCTATTGTTTTCATTGCTTTCTTAACTATCCTTTTCATCTACATTTTATGGCTCTATAACATATTAAAAGCTGTTCCCTCCATCTTCAAATTGTTTGTGCTTGAGGTCCTTGTAGTAATTCATTTTTCTGTAGTTACATTGTAGGTAAACACATTGGAACATTCTGAAATTGGTTTCTATTTTTCTACTTTGGTTTCTCCCACTGGATCAAGGCTGACCCTTTTTGCTAGTGCCTCCACTCTGAGCATATTAACTTCAGACACTTAAGATTCTTGTTTTAAGGAAATAAACTTTCCCATTTTATAAAATGAGCTAACTGTTCTTTCAGTAGAGTAGAACAGTTTTATGTAAAATTTAAAGCACATTCCTAATTTGGCTCCTGTTTTTCTGAATGTTTGGATACTTTTAGTTTAAATTATTATGGTACAAGTGATTCTTCCTGTGCTTCAATTCACTCTCATAAAAAGTAAAGACTTTTACACATCTAACGTTGGGCATGTGAACAATTTCTGTCTAGTTTTGGGAATGCAAATTTTTTGCTATGTTGAAAGGATGCTTTATTACATATGTAGTAGTTTGAGAAAAATTCTTACAATGCACATTTGGCCAATTTATTATTTTTGTCTTGATGATAAGTGTGTGTGTGTGTGTGTGTGTGTTGTGTGTAAGAAGGTCAATGACTACAATTTCTTTAGAGTGTGACATTATATAATACTGTGAGAATAGTTAGAAAATTAAGTACTTTTTCTTTAGAAAAATTTCAGGGGAAACAGACATTTTTATCATCTTGAAATTTGTTAAAAGCGAACCCAGCATTTAAAAAATGAAGGAGCAGCATAGTTTTACTATTGGTATGTGGCTGATGGGTAATATTTCTGTAGGAATAAGTAAACTACTTCTATGTAGAGTGGGGTTTTGGTGCAGTGTTGATGCTGTGTGTGTTCTATTGAGATTTGCATGCTACTTCCCTCATTTCATTGCATGTTGCTATAACCTCCCCGTGAAACAGCAAACACAAGAATATGTTTTTATAAGGTATCACATGAACAAAATATCATGAAGCAGGCACCAACAATGAAGGAAAAGACATACTATTTCACATGTCTCCTTTTATCAGTTGTTTGTTCTCTCTAGTTTTCAACAACTTATCTGCAAAATAATATGGACCTCAGTAAGGTATTTTTTGTGGAGTTTTAAGATTAAGTGAAGATGCCTTCAAGGTCTATGACAGATGAGAAGCCCCAGGAAGGAGAAATTTGGACATGGCTTTGTCAGATTTGTTATGTGTTGATATTTTTTACCTTGGACACCAGGACTTCACATAAAAACTTGCTTGAAACTTTGTTTTAAAAACTAAACATATTAAAAACCACCCAATACATAAACTTTCATTTCAAATATTATCCTTGCTATGTCTTAAATATAATATATAAATACAAATAAATACCACACATGTACTTATTTTACCTTTCAGATTTTATAAATCTCCATTTTCATTGCTTTAAAAACATATCATGTGCTGGGAAGACGAATATAGTCTTTGTGGGTGACATGGGAACTAGAATCCTGATCTCTCACCTGGGTCAGCTCCATGCATGGACTCCACTATCCTCCTCGTCTTGATCAGACTTAGGCAGACAGCTACTGTTTTTCATCCAGTTTTGGATTTGTTTATCCCAAAAGCAACTCAAGCAGTTACATAGCACATCCAAATTCAAAGCATGTCAACTGCTCTCCTCCAGACTTATAGCAATTAAGAGAGTCAACTTTACCCCGAACAGGTCTTTTCAGTGGGTGTAGCCACTGTTATGGGACTGTCCTTTCTAAGCCCTGCCTTTTGCTTCCATACAAAACAGATGAGTGTGGCCTACAGCTCTCTGAAAGCTGGTAGCTGTCCTGGAAGCAGGATGCTATTTTCATATTTCCATTTTGCCCTCACCAGTGGTGCCTAACAGGAGTCTCTTTTGTCTATTCCCCAGATTGTGCTGTTCTCCATTTGCATTATAACCACAAACTAAGAGAGATAGTTAACTGATGGAGAGCACCTGTAACATGGAGGTGATAGAGAAGACCAGAGTTCTGATTCTAGCACCATATGACAATCCTGTCATCTTACAAACTCTTTTAACTCCAGCACCCTCTTTTGGCTTCCGTTTGTGTACAGCAAATATGCTCAAACACATGTAAACATATCTCACACAAACACATATATACATGAATAAAAACACATACATACATGAATAAAATAAAATTTAAGAACAATTTTAAAATCATAATTTTTTTATGAATTGTAGTATCCTGTGGTAAATGACTTTGAAAGAGATTCCTTTTAATTTTGGGGGTGAAAAGTTGAAGCTTTGTGTGTAGGTTTCTTGAAAGCAAGTGTCATATAATGACATAGGATCGGCTACAAGAAAACCATAATAAAGGAAAATTGGCAGATGGAGAGGTTTTTGCTCTTAAGTATAGTCAATTCATCCAGCTAATAACTGAAAGGACTCTAGCCAGTCCGGGCATGACAAACTCAACTCAGCTCTGGTAGGTCTTGTCTTTCTTTCCCATTCCCTCTGCAAAAACAAACAAACAAAGAAACAAGTAAATAAAAAGCTAACTGCCAAGATCTATTCTCTTCTTTGGCCATTTCCTCCTCCCGAGGTTGACTACCAAGGTCCAGCTATCCAAGTAGTAAATTCCAGAAAAAAAAATTCCCTTTTGGCTGTCCTAATTAACTTGCCCAATCAAAATTGAATACCTTATTCTAACACAGACTTTGCCAATTTGCCTTTGTAAACAGCCATTTTCCTATGGGCCTCTTCTTTCTCCTTTCTATCCAGAGGCAGTACTTTGGCCTCTAAAAAAAATAGCACTTTCTCCCATCTTCCTTGTCTCCTTTCTTCCACCTCCCTTGTTCCTTTCCCCCTTCCCCATCATACTCTATCTCTAGTCTTTGTCTCTTATTTCTGCCCTTTGTCCCTCTGGAGCAAATAAATCTCTTTTGTGCTGAGAACTTGGTCTTAGGATGTCTTGTGCTGATATTGGTCTCTTCAATGTCCTTATAGTTTTAAAGGAATTTACTGTACTACTTTTCACTACATTATAAAGGCATTTGACTTTGGGCCTAGTACAAGACCAGGTCCTCAAAGGATTTATAAGTGGCAATTAGACTATAAAACAGCTGTTTAGATACTAGGAGGCCATGGTAATAACCAAACCATAATTAAAGAACATCTTTTAATTAACCTAATTATAGCATTAAAGTTCAAAAGACCGTATTTATCATTTTTATGTCCTAAATCCTGTTATCAAGAACTCATGACTCAGAAAGACAAATTGAAATCTAGATGAACTCAAGAAACCATAAACTACAGGTAGTGAAACATTCTTGCCCTCAAGATAACTGGCACCAGTCCAGAGCATTGTTGCAATTGAAACACAGTGGAAAAGGATGTAAATATATTCAGGTGCATGTTTTTTAATATGTGACTGTAAAACAAGAAAAAAGCTGTGGCATTTGTGTTGGCTTTCTTTAGTTCAAAGGAAGATGCTTCTACATTTGAGAATGCGAACATAAAAAGCAGTTACAATTTTGAAGTTTCCTTAAATTGCAGGAGAAACAAATAACATTATATCAGAAATTCATAAAGAAATGTGTTCAGAGTATAAATGAGGCAAGAAGGAGGCATTGGGATTCTTCCTGAGATGTCAGTTGTAACTTCACAGGAAAGACATTCTTTGCATCTAGGGGAGGAAATGTACAAAATGGGGAATCGGGGAATCAAGGAAGTCATGGACAAGGTGGAATAACTGAGGGAGAAAGGACAGAGGACAGAGACAGGGACATGGGGAGGGCTAGGCAGAGAATAAGAACGGTAAGGAGGGAGGCAGGGAGGATGGAAAGATGGGCGTGCAGAGAAGTGAATTGTCCAGTCTTGCTACTTAGTACTGGTCACACCAGAGAAGGTGAGTGCAGATTGAGGAAAGGAACAGTAAAGACAAGAGATTGTAGAGTCAGGAGGGCATCCAGTGTATTATGTATTCCACCTCAAGTTTATTGCTTAAAGTTCTTGTGTACAAAAATCAAAAGGGGGAAGTGAAAAGACTTTCTTACCACGATACAAGGAGCAAACAAAAGCAATCACCTCTTCAATACCTGAAACATCAAGTAACCACACCCTAAACCAAGTATCCTGTTGTTTAGGTAAGACATCCTTCAGATACACCTTAGGCCAAATATCCTATTGTCTAGGCAAGATACACAATAGTCACATGTTAGGCCAGACATCCTGTTGTTTAACCTTGAAAAAGCAAGAGTGGGTTTAAACTCTCTGACATTAAGTCAAGATGAAATGGAAGAGCCAATTCTGTGGGCTTCTTTTGCCGACATTCATTTATGGATGGGTTCCATGTTCTCAGTCTAGGTATGCCTGCACATAAAGCCAGTGATCAAGCAAAATCCATGTTTACCAGAATGTTTGGGAAAATGTTCTACGTTGAAAGACAAAACTGAGACAATGGTCATTTCTTCATTGCCTACTAAGGACTACCATGGAACCACATAATGATTTTTACCTTATTTGAAAATAACTGAATCTTTAAATATATGAGGATTCCTCCAAAATTCCTTATATAAATTAGTAGCTTAACAAGCAATTGGCCATACAGACAATATTTGGAAGTAACAACTTAAGCCATGTAACTTACCTTTCACTGGTCATCACTGCTCAGCAATTTGGTTCCCAATGGTTAAAATTAAAACTGTTGAACTAAGTGAACAAGACAGAGTGTGACCCACTTCAGCTGAACCAGAACTGGATTAGGATATCTCTAGAAAACCCACATACATGAAACAGATAAACATATATTCTTCCAGAATCCATATTCCATTCAAAAGTGTGACTGATACCTAACTTACTGAAGAAGACTCCCCTTACTGAACCCTTTGATTGATTGATTGAGTAAGTAACTAATTAGACCATTCCAAAGGCCCAGGTGGATGAATGGATAATAATTTCAGTTACCACTCTTGCCTCGCTACTTAAAGACAGACAAAGAACATTATAAACCAGAGACAGATCCAGGGACATACAAATTAACTCATTCCAGTCTGGCTAAATTTTTGTAATAGCTGTGTCTTAGAGATTATGGTAGTTTGAATAAGACATACTCCGTAGTCTCAGCAGTTGAATACTTATTCTTCAACTGGTGATACTGCTTCAGAAGCTTTAGTAGCTGTTGCCTTGCTGGTGGAAATGTATCACTGGGCATAGGAGCAGGCTTTGGAATTGCAAAAGTCACATGCCATTCCCAGTATGCTTCTTTAGGTCCTGTTTGAGATTCTAGCTATGAGTCCTTACCTTTTCAGCTTCTAGCTCAAGCTGCCATGTCTGCTGCCTGCATATTCTAAATTTGTTATATGGACAACTTTTAGTTAAATTTGCATGCACTTTTGAATATTATGTTTAGTCACAATCTATATGCTGCTCCCAAGAGTAAGTAGTGGTAAGAGTAAGTATAATCATTTATTGTGTTCTAAATGCTCAGTTACATGTATGATGAAATACATGAATTAAAAATTAAAGACACAAATATGTTAGTAGCTGCCATGATAATCTTAATGATAAATAGCCTTAGTTGTGAAAAATACAGTGATAGTTTCACTGAAGAAATTATTTTAATCAGTTTTATGGTTTGTATTTTAGAAAATAATGACAATCTACAACAGGAGCTATAATGGCATTTAACTTATCCAAATAAATTGTTATAAATTGTAGGCCATTGCATCCCATCATTTTAAATTCTTCTTTCAGAGAAGGGGGTGAATTTATTTTTCAAAAATCTTAACTGTGAAAGAGGTCTTGAAACATAAAATGCCTGGCCTGTCATCCTGCCATTATGTACTCTAAAATATAATTCCATTTTCTGGCAGAATGATTAATGCATTTACATCAACTCTTGGGGAAAGTTGTGGCAAAATGCTACAGATGTCTCTAGTTTCCCATACAAAGAATAATTAGTCTCATATATTCATGATTTAGGCAAAAGCTTAGAAAATGGGAAATAGCATGATCCAGATAGTTCAAAGAACATATATGTTCCAGTGTGGAACTTAAGTCACCCCAAAGTCCCTATTCCAAGTTATAGCAAAGCCAGACTGATTATTAAAGAAACAATAAAAGTAATTCATCTAAACAGTGTGTGGCATGTTTAAGTTTCCTTGGATCATGAGAGACAATCTGAGAAACATGGAAAAAAGGTGGACATAATTTGATCCTGATATTCTGTGTCCATTTGTCAGCTTAAAAATTCATTTTGGGAGCCTGCAGATCGCCTGGGAACTGCACAGAGCTCCCAATCCCGGCGGGAGCATCAGGTAAACAGGCCAGCTTCCCGGCCTGTGTTCCAGAGCCTGCAGATCACCTGGGAACTGCACAGAGCTCCCAATCCCGGCGGGAGCCAAGCACCCCAGACTCCAGATCTTCTCTCCCACCAAAGAGACCAGGAAACTACAGGAGCCAGGGAGACCAGGGGAGTAGCTGTTGCGGATCAGGTACAACAGGACCCAGCATAGGGTCCAGGGGACCAGGTAGGAGGCTAAGCGCCCCAGATTCCTGTTCTTCTTCTCTACCCACGGACCAGCATTTGGACAAGGCATAGAAGAACCACCAGATTACTGGACTTACTAGCACCCACCAAAAGGGAACTCTGGTCCCCAGACCAGGAAGGGGCTCTTTCTGCACCCACTAGAAGAAGAGATGGGAAAGAGACAATACAAAAACACAGTCAGCAACAGAAAAACAAATATGACACCGCCAGATTCTAGAGACTCCACACCAGCAATACCCCAATAATCCAACGTGAAGGAAGCAGAAGAGAACGACCTTAAAAGCACTTTCATGAAAATGATAGAGGCCCTAAAAGAGGATATTGGAAAATCCCTCAAAGAAATGGAAGAAAAAACAAACCAAAAAATGCAAGAATTGGAAGAAAAAACAAACCAAAAAAGGCACGAAATTGAAGAAGAAATGAAGCAAAAAATGCAAGAAATGGAAGAAAAAGCAAAGCAAAAAATGCAAGAATTAGAAGAAGAAACATACCAAATAAGGCAGGAAATGGAAGAAGAAACAAAGCAAAAAATGCAAGAAATGGTAGAAAAAACAAAGCAAAAAATGAAAAAAATGGAGGAAGAAACAAACCAAAAAAGGCAGGAAATGGAAGAAGAAACAAAGCACAAAATCCAAGAAATGGAACAAAAAGCAAACCAAAAAATGCAAGAAATGGAAGAAAGAACAAACCAAAAAATACATAAAAGGCAACAAACGGACGAACAGATAAACAGAAAATTGCGAGAAGCAATGCAAACGCTGCAAGGGTTGAAAACTGAAATAGAGACACTAAAAAAAACACAATCTGAAGAAAGGCAGAAAATAGAAAAGCTGGAGAAACAGTCAGGCACTACCAATACAAGCATTACCAACAGAATAGAAGAGATGGAAGAGAGAATCTCAAGTGTTGAAGATACATTAGGAGAAATGGATTTATCAACCAAAGAAAACCTTAAATCCAATAAATCCTTAACACAAAACATCCAGGAATTATGGGACACCATGAAAAGACCAAACCTAAGAATAATAGGTATAGAAGAAGGAGAAGAAATCCACCTCAAAGGGGCAGAAGGCATATTCAACAAAATCATAGAAGAAAACTTTCCCAACCTTAAGAAAGACATGCCAATGAAGGTACAAGAAGCCTACAGAACACCAAATAGAGTGGACCACAAAAAAAAATCCCCTCGCCACATAATAATCAAGACCCCAAACATACAGAATAAAGAAAGAATATTAAGAGCAGCTAAGGAAAAAGGTCAAGTAACATATAAAGGCAGACCTATCAGAATTACACCTGATTTCTCCATGGAAACTCTGAAAGCCAGAAGGTCCTGGATAGATATTCTACCTACACTAAGAGACCATGGATACCAGCCCAGATTACTATACCCGGCAAAGCTCTCAATCACTATAGACGGAGAAAACAAGATATTCCATGACAAAACTAGATTCAACCAATATGTGTCCACTAACCCAGCCCTACAGAAAATTTTGGAAGGAAAACTCCAACCCAAGGAAGCTAACTACAACCAGAAAAACATAAGCATTAGAGAATCCCTCTCTACCAACAGCCAAAAGAACAAAGGGGTGAAATTCCACCCATAATTCCACCAACAACAACCATCGCAAATCGAAGAAGGATGAGCAATCAATGGTCATTAATATCCCCAATATTAACGGCCTTAACTCACCCATAAAAAGACACAGACTAGCAGAATGGATTCGAAGACAGAACCCTTCCTTCTGCTGCATACAAGAAACACACCTCACCCTCAAAGACAGACATTACTTGAGAGTTAAAGGTTGGGAAAAATTTTTCAATCAAATGGACCCAAGAAACAAGCAGGGGTAGCAATCCTAATATCTAACAAAATAGACTTTAAAATAAAATCAATCAAAAGAGATGAAGGAGGTCATTACATACTCATCACAGGTGAAACCCACCAAGACGAAGTGTCTATCCTGAACATCTATGCCCCCAATACAAAGGCATCCACATTCGTTAAAGAAACATTATTAGAACTTAAATCTCATCTAAAGCCCCACACAGTTATAGTGGGAGATTTCAACACACCACTCTCACCACTAGACAAGAATACCAGACAGAAACTCAACAAAGAAGCAAAGGGTCTAATAGAAGTAATGACCCAACTGGGATTAACAGATATCTATAGAACATTTCATCCACATAAAAAAGAATATACCTTCTTCTCACCACCACATGGAACCTTCTCAAAAATCGACCACATACTTGGCAACATATCAAACCTCAGCAGCTACAAAAAAATTGGAATAACTCCATGCATCTTATCAGACCACCATGCCTTAAAATTAGAATTCAACAACAACACAAATTGCAGAAAACCTACAAACTCATGGAAATTGAATAATGCTCAACTGCACCATCCCTGGGTCAAAGAGGAAATAAAAAAAAGAAATTAAAGACTTCCTTGAATTCAATGAGAATGAAGACACAACATACCCAAACCTATGGGACACTTTGAAAGCAGTGCAACGGGGGAAGTTCATAGCACTAAGTGCTCACATGAAGAAACAGGAAAACAGTTATACCAGAGAATTAACATCACAGCTAAAAGCTCTAGAACACAAAGAAGCAAACTCCCCAGGAGGAGTAGACGCCAGGAAATAATCAAATTGAGGGCTGAAATCAACAAAGTAGAAACCAGGAAAACAATACAAAGAATCAATGCAACGAAGAGTTGGTTCTTTCAGAAAATCAACAAGATAGACAAACCTTTGTCCAAACTTACCAAACAGCAGAGAGTGAATACGCAAATTAACAAAATCAGAAATGAAAAGGGGGACATAACAACAGACTCTGAGGAAATCCAGAGAATCATTAGGTCATACTTTGAAAACCTGTACTCCACAAAATTCGAAAATTTAAAGGAAATGGATGACTTCCTGGACAGCTATCATTTGCCAAAACTAAATCAAGAACAGATAAGCAATTTAAATAGACCTATAACCCCTATGGAAATAGAAGCTGTCATCAAAAGTCTCCCAACCAAAAAAAGTCCAGGTCCAGATGGCCTCAGTGCAGAATTCTACCACAAATTCTAAGAACAGCTTATACCAATTCTTCTCAAAGTGTTCCACACAATAGAAGCAGAAGGGTCTTTGCCAAACTCTTTCTATGAGGCTTCAATAACTTTGATCCCCAAGCCACACAAAGATACAACCAAGAAAGAGAACTTCAGACCAATATCCCTCATGAACATTGATGCAAAAATACTCAATAAAATACTGGCAAATCGGATCCAAGAACACATCAAAACAATCATTCACCACGATCAAGTAGGTATCATCCCAGGGATGCAGGGATGGTTCAACATACGAAAATCCATCAACGTAATCTACCATATAAACAAGCTGAAAAACAAAAATCACATGATCATCTCACTAGATGCTGAAAAAGCCTTTGACAAAATCCAACACCCCTTCATGATAAAGGTCTTGGAGAGATCTGGGATAACAGGGACATACTTAAACATAATAAAAGCCATATACAGTAAACCAACAGCCAACATCAAACTAAATGGACAGAAACTCAACGCAATTCCTCTAAAATCAGGAACAAAACAAGGCTGTCCACTCTCTCCATACCTTTTCAACATGGTACTTGAAGTTCTAGCTATAGCCATACGACAACAAAGGGGGATCAAGGGGATACAAATTGGGAAGGAAGAAGTCAAACTTTCACTGTTTGCAGACGATATGATAGTTTACATCAATGACCCAAAGAACTCTACCAGGGAACTCTTACAGCTGATTAACACCTTCAGCAAAGTGGCAGGTTACAAGATCAACTCAAGAAAGTCAGTAGCCCTACTATATACAGATGATAAAAGGGCTGAAAGAGAAATCAGAGAAACATCACCCTTTACAATTGCCACAAACAACATAAAATACCTTGGGGTAATGCTAACCAAACAAGTGAAAGACCTGTATCGTAAGAACTTTGAATCTTTAAAGAAAGAAATTAAAGAAGCCCTCAGAAAATGGAAAGATCTCCCATGCTCTTGGATAGGTAGGATCAATGTAGTAAAAATGGCAATCCTGCCAAAAGCAATCTACAGATTCAATGCTATCCCCATTAAAATACCAGCACAATTCTTCACAGACCTTGAAAGAACAATAATCAATTTTGTATGGAAAAACAAAAGACCCAGGATAGCCAAAACAACCCTGTTCAACAAGGCAACGTCCGGAGGCATCACTATCCCTGACCTCAAGCTCTATTATAGAGCTATAGTCCTGAAAACAGCTTGGTATTGGCACAAAAATAGACAGGCAGACCAATGGAATCGAATTGAAAATCCGGGTATTAACCCACACACGTACGAACATCTGATCTTTGACAAAGAAGCTATAAATATACATTGGAATAAAGAAAGCATCTTCAACAAATGGTGCTGGCATAATTGGAGACTGGCATGTAGAAAAATGCGGATCGATCCATGTTTATCGCCATGCACAAAACTTAAGTCCAAATGGATCAAAGACCTCAACATAAATCCAACCACACTGAACCTCTTAGAAGAGAAAGTGGGTGGTACCCTTGAACGAATTGGTACAGGAGACAGCTTCCTGAACATAACACCAGTAGCACAGACAGTGAGATCAACAATTAATAAATGGGACCTACTGAAACTGAGAAGCTTCTGTTAGGCAAAGGACACAGTCAGCAAGACAAAAAGGCAGCCCACAGAATGGGAAAAAATATTCACTAATCCCACATCTGACAGAGGGTTGATCTCCAAAATTTACAAAGAACTCAAGAAGGAAGTCTCCAAAACAGCAAAGGACCCAATTAAGAAGTGGGCTGCAGAACTAAATAGAGAGTTTTCAATAGAGGAGTCTAAAATGGCTGAGAGGCACTTGAGAAAGTGCTCAACATCCTTAGCCATCCGGGAAATGCAAATCAAAGCAACTCTGAGATACCATCTCACTCCTGTCAGAATGGCTAAAATCAAAAACACCAATGACAATTTATGCTGGAGAGGATGTGGTGAAAGGGGGACACTCCTCCATTGCTGGTGGGAGTGCCAACTGGTTCAGCCACTTTGGAAAGCAGTATGGAGATTCCTCAGAAAAATGGGAATAAACCTACCACAAGACCCAGCAACTGCACTCTTAGGCATATATCCAAAAGATGCCCATTCATATAACAAAGATGTCTGTTCCACTATGTTCATAGCAGCTTTATTTGTAATAGCCAGAACTTGGAAGCAACCTAGATGTCCCTCACCCGAAGAATGGATAGAGAAAATGTGGTACATCTACACAATGGAGTACTATTCAGCAGAAAAAAATAATGGAATCATGAGATTCGCAGGCAAATGGATGACACTAGAAGAAACCATCCTGAGTGAGGTAACCCAGTCACAAAAAGAGAAACATGGCATGTACTCTCTCATATATGGATTTTAGACATAGATGTGGGGAGTGCCAGCCTACAATCCTGTGGCCAGAGAGTCTGGGAAACAGAAACTTCATTTAGTGGCTGATCAAAGAACAGGCAGAATCCCTTGGTTAAGTACTGAGCTGAACTCAAGAAAGCCAGTAACAGAGAGGGAGGACTGATGATCAAAGGGATTAAGACTGGGCTGGTTTAACCCCCAGAAACAGCTGACCAGACAAAGGTTAACTCTTGAATCCCAGGCATCAGCCTGGGAATCCAGCATGGGACTGATCAAGACCTCCTGAATCTGGGTGTCAGTGAGGAGGCCTAGAGAATCTATTGAGCCTTGGGCAGCAGATCAGTACCCATCCCAAGTATACACACGGACTTTGGACTCCCATAGAACAATGTGAGGTGCACTCTCACCCTGAACTCTTGGGGAAGGGTCTAGGCCCTGCCCTATATGAAATGACAGACTATGGACACCCCCATGGAGGGCCTCACCCTCCCTGGGGGAATGAGGGGTTAACGGAGGAGGGGGTTGGGGGGAGGGCACGGGAGGAGGGGAGGGAATGGGATAGGGACCTGGAACTGACTTTTGAAGCAACCTCGTTTCTTATCTAAATTTAAACTGGAAAATAAAATAAAAAAAAAACAAAACACCAAAAAAAAAAAGAAAGAACTATTGGCAATTCTATCCTTAGACCACATCAAAATTCATTTAATGATTATTTGCTAAAATACAAGTCAGCAATTAAAATAACAATAACATATTTTAAAAAAATTCATTTTGGATCTATTAATAGTGATAGGGCTTTTGCAGTTTATATCTAGGGATTTTTCATGTTTATAACAGAATCCTAAATCTATAGCTCTAAAACTATATAATAACATAGGTTATCATTTCCTTTCCTTGCTGAATATAAGCAAATAAAACTTTGATGGCTGGAAAACACTTACTATCATTACAGGAAAAGAATTTTCCAGCAGATTCCTTGTGAAAATGTCTTTATCTTCATCTAATAATTTTATTTCTTCATTTATGGAAGCAAGTTATGGCAGTGTGGAGTTCTTCTCAGCTCCAAATTACTTATTTAGGTGTGTTGTTATCTTTGTCTGTCACCAATGAGCCTTTCTTGATTTTGGGGGGTTTTATTCTTTTCAAAACCAATCTGTCCAAAGAACAAATTGACTAGTACAAGATCCTCAGTAAAGTTTGTGCTATTAAACTCATCAAGTACACAGTGGTTGTCTGTCACAGGAATCCTTATCCCAAATCGACAATTTAATCCAGTGAACTAATTTTGAGACAAAATATCATGACTGGCTAGAAAAGCAAAGAAAATACACTGGTATAGATTGCCAAGAGTGATAATACAAACAGGGTGAAAGTAAAATGACATCATTACATTTCATTTCTCTATCCTCATTTTTCCCTTCAAAGGCATAAGTGCAGTTAGAGGACCAAGGCAATTCTTTCAGACATCGCTTCTTGTACACATAAGAAAATGTGTAAAAAGCCCAGAGTGACTTTTTCTATTATACACATAGCTCAATGCACCTGTTTCATCTGATATATTAAGTGGTTAAGATGGTTGGATTTTTCCTTCCTAAAAGAAGAGATTATATGTGTTACACACACACAGACACACACACACACATTTATGTATATATTCATATATATATATCACATATGAATAAAATGTCATAACTGATGGATGTGCCTGTAGCAGACACCAGAGGCACTCAGTCTGGAGTACTAGCTTGTAAAAGGTCAAATAAGAGATGGTTTTTGAAGGATCAATTTTAGAGAGTAAACAGAAGCAGAAACAGAAGAATCTCTTTTAAGAGCATATTTTAATTATGATAACATCAGTGCTTGTAATGTCTATATTTATTTTACTGCTACTTATACATGTCATTTTGAACCATTACTTTAACTGTCTAATGTCAGAGATCTACAATTCAGCAAGTGTACAAAGTCATTTAATAAATATTAACATCATTAATAAAATTAGGTTTGATGTTGCAAGCTTATGATCCTAGAAGTTGGGAGGAAGAGGCGGAAGTGCTAGAAGCTTGAATCTTGTCTCCATACTGAGTTTCATGCTATCTCAGGTTTAGTAGTTCAACTTTGTGCTGGTTAGTAATTCTTTGTCAACTTTACGCAAGCCAGGTGGGAAAAAGGAACCTTCACTGAGACAGTGCCACTGTTAGATTGGCCTGTAGTCAACTCTGTGGGACATTTTCTTGTTCAGTGACTGATATGGGGGGGCTCAGCTCACTGTGGGCTATCTCATTCTCAGACGTGTGGTCCTGACTTGTGTAAGCAGACTGGGGAAGCTGAGGGTAGCAAGGCAGTAAGCGTTACCCTGAAGTGTCTTTTCTTCAGTTTCTGCCTTGATTTCCTTTCATCATAGACTATAAGTTGAAAACGGAAATAATCTCTTTTCTCCTGTAATTTTTTTTGGACATGGTATTTTATCTCAGTAATAGAGAGCAAACTAAGACACTTTTAAAATAAATATTTATCAAAACTATTGCAAATTAAATCCAAAGAGTCAACATATATTACTTGGTCTTAATATGGGAAGCTAAATTCACATTTAATATTACATTTTAAGCATTTGAAATAAATATATTGATTTTTTCCTTGTTTCTGCCTTTGAAACTAACATTTTCTAAATCCAAATATCATCAGTTAGATATAGTTGACAGTTTTAAAATATGATAAAAAGATATTCAAATTTAAAAGCACACCCATGTATATTAGATCATTTTACTTATTGTCATTTAATGTATTGAATGACATTAATTAAG
The DNA here is from genome assembly GCF_017639785.1 of Mesocricetus auratus. Classification (NCBI taxonomy): domain Eukaryota; kingdom Metazoa; phylum Chordata; class Mammalia; order Rodentia; family Cricetidae; genus Mesocricetus; species Mesocricetus auratus. The sequence goes on from NW_024429199.1 coordinate 5,552,369, forward strand.
CATATTTATTAAACCAATATTTTTGTTATGTTGAGGACAGTACCCAGGATCTTGCACATGACAGGGAATTGCTCTTCAGCCCCCAATAAATTAATTATTCATATTAATTACATGCTAATAATAAAGAAATGGTAGGTGCTACATAAATGGGTTAGATAGACCTGTTTGGTGAGATTTTGTGTGTGTAAACATGTTTTATTTGTGATTCATAATTATGAACTATGGAAATTAATGATACTAACCACTACTTATTCCAGTAAAAATATGACTCCATAGAGAAATGTGATAGTTTTCACTATGAAGCAGTGTCTTCTCAGGTATGGCAATCATTTTCTAAGAAACGTCCCATGAATGACCTTGCATTATTCAGTTCTGCCCAAACAGGAAAAAATTACTTTGAAGATATCCTGAATAAGCAATACATATTCTTATTTTGTGTTGTTCCTTTTATCTTCAGTATTGTTTATGATGCTTCCAATGTAAATGAGATGGCAGATCTGAGACATCAGTGCAGACGGCAGCCACATCTTCCTTCACTGTTATTAAATTCAAGTCCATTCTACTTCTTAGACACAACTCAATTTTCAGAAATTGTAATCTTTTGAAATTTATTTTGAATTGTTTAGTAGTTTTGGCTGAGAAGTCTTCATGTTGAAGAGTAAGAGATAAAGGAAGAGAGGGAGAAAGAACGGTAGAGGGAGAGAAATAGAGATGGTAGATAGATAGATAGATAGATAGATAGATAGATAGATAGATAGATAGGTAGGTAGATGATAGATACATATAAAATTAAAGACAAGTTCTTGGTGTTTTAAGGTGATGATTTACTAGAATATGAACCTGTTGGGCCTAAGAAAGGCTAGAATGCAAGGCCCAGTGTAGGCTTCCAAGCCTGACTTGAGTTTAGGGCTCTTATGTGAGGCCCAGTGTAATCTCCTGAGCCTGGTTAGAGTTTGGCGACCTGTCTCTAACCTGTTACCTCCACGTGGGGATGAGTCAGTGAGACCTGATATAAGATTGCCCCCTGCCTAGCTACCTGCCTGCTTGGTGGAATACTATTGGCCCTTACTCCTCACATCACCTTACCTTATCCTATGTTTCCCATCCCCTACCTCAGTCCTATATAAATTCCTGCCTGTTGGAATAAATTGAGATGCTGCTTCGACAGACTCCTGACTCAGTGTGTATTTTTTCTCCCCGGTAACTAATGGGGGGATGTCTGAGTCATGGACACTCACCATCCCACTCAGCCCCAGCAAGAAACTGGCTGGACTGGCCCTTCACCTGCCCTACCTGCAGGGAGGACCCTGCATTTTAATTAAATTGAAAAAAATCACTCTTTGGATATTCCATATCATTTCCCTTTAATTATAAAATAAAAACACTAGTAACTTTGAAAAAGAACATTTACGTTCACTGGAAATTTGCCAGCTATTCCTGATGGGGAAACATGAGCAGATCCTCACCTATTTATTTCTCTTTCCCTCCCCACCCAATCCCCACTCTTACTTCCCATCTGTGTGTCAAATTATCTGCTCTGGTGCCCATCCCTTCTTGTTCCCATTTCCAGTGGACCACACAGGTGTCCCCTCCACCACTCATCACTTTACTTCAGCCTCCAACTCTATCAGGCATTCTCTGGGGACCCAGTATCCAAGACTGCCAGAGAAATAAGTAGGCCAGCAGAGCAGGTGGATGAGCTTCAGATATCCAGTCTCCCTCCTCTCCTCCATATACATACACTTAGTTTCATGCCCAGCTCGGTAGCAGGCTTCCCATTGAGACCTCTCCTCACTCTCTGGCCAAATTCCTAGAGGACTAAGCAGATTGTGGGGGAACACTCTGTTTTCCTCCCTCTGGGAACCCATCAGCCATCCTTCTAGCCCATCCCCATGTCTAAGTGTCAACCTCATTACCTAGAACTATATTTTCCTGAAACACTCAATAGCCACATTCAGTAGGATCCCAGAAGAATTCCTTACCAGACAACACAGAGCCACTACTTCCTCCTAAGAACCAAAGAGTGCAACAGAAACCAAAGAACAAAGTACACAACCAACAAAGACAATACCAGACACCATCACCTAAAATTACAATCTTCCCAAACCCACATGTCTAAACATCAGTCTAAAAGCACAATTAATAGCAGCTAACACAATATGTTTCCACTAGATCCCAGAGATTCTGCCACAGTAGACACTGAAAATTGTCTGAAACAAAAGACAAAACCATAAAATTGTGTTTGTGGATATAATAGAGATCCTTAAAGAGGAAATGAATAAGTATCTTAAAGAAATCTATGAAAATACAAAAACAGTGTAAGAAAATGAATAAAACAGCTCAAGACTTGATAGTAGAATTAGAATCAACAAAGAAAACCCCAACTGAGGGTAATCTGGAAATGTAAAATTTAGCAACTAGGAATCTTAGAGGCAAGCCTCACTAACAGAATGCAAGAGATGGAAGAGAATCTCAGGCATGGAAGACACAGTAGAAAAAGTGGATACCTCAGTAAAAACAATTGTAAAATCTAAAAGTAAAACAGTACCACAAAACATCCAAGAAATATGGGACACTAAGTGAAGAAAAAATCTAACAATAACGAGAATAGAGGAATATTCTAAACCAGACAAAGTCACAGAAAATATTTTCAACAAAATCATAGGAGAAATTTACCCTAATATAATGAAAGCACTGCCTATGAAGGTATAGGAGGAACAAATAAATTAGATCAAAACTTTAAATTGAAAGAATACTAATAATCAAAACACTAAATTACAGAACACAGAAAGAATATTAAAAGCTGTAAGAGGGAAAGGCTAAGTAACATATAAAGGCAGACCAACTAGAATAAAACATAAGTCTTCAGTGGAGAGTCTGAAAGCTAGAGGGAGGGGTCCAGGCAGATACTCTGAGAGCCACAGATACCAGCACAGACTACTATACCCAGAATAAAAACTTTCAATCACAATAAGACATTCCAGAATATAACCAACTTTAAACAACGTCTATCTACAAATCCAGCCTTATAGAAGTGACTAGAAGGAAAATTGAAAATTAGATTAATAACACCCAAGCAAACACAAGGAATGGATAATCTGAAGTCAGCAAATAAAAAAGGAGGAATACACACTTACCATCATCACCACCACCACTAAAACAACAAAATAATAGGAATCAACAAACAGGGCCCACTGATATCTCTCAACATCAAGACACAGACTAAGAGAATGAAGTTGAAAACAGGATTCACATTTGTGTTGCATAGAAGAAACCTACCTTAACATCAAAGATAGACATCTCCTTGAAGCAAAAGTTTGGAAAAAGATATTCCAAGCAAATGGACCTCAGAAACAAGCTGTGGTGGCCATTTTAATATCTGACAAAATAGAGAATGGAAGGAAAAATTCCTCATCAAAAGAAAACTCCACCAAGAGAACAGTATGAGTCTAAAAACAAATCTTGATATATACCATTTGGCAAAGTAAAACAAATATCAGACAAGTGAAATAAAAACAATAACTAAAAGCTTATGAAACAAAAAAGTCAAGGAATAGATGATTATCTTATATCTATTGAGTCTTATCTTGTGTCCAAGTATGTGGTTAATTTTGGAGAAAGTTCTGTGAGGTACTGGGAAAAATGATCTGTAAATATATGCTAGGTTAATTTTGTTTATGACATCATTTTGCTTCAGCATTTCTCTATTTAGATTTGTCTGGATGATCTGTATATTGGTGATAGTTGGATATCGGTGTGGAAGTTCTTCAAAAAGATGAGAATCAATCTACCTTATGATCCAGTTTTACCACTCTTGGGCATACACCCAAATTATGTTTCTTCCTACCATGTAGACACTTGCTTAACCATGATCATTGTTGCTGTAGTCATAATAGCCAGAAATTGGAAACAACTGAGATGCCACTCAACAGAATGATGAATAAAGTAATATTGTGCATTCACCTGATGGATTATTATTCAACAATTAAAAAAAGAAAATTCATAGGTAAATAGATGGAACTAAAAAAATTATCCTTTGTGAGATAACCCAGACCTAGAAAGAAAAACATGGTATATATTCACTTATAAATGGACATAAGCTTTAAAGTAAAGGATAATCATGCTACAATGAAGCTAAGTACCAAGGAGGGCTCAAGGGAAGAGCTTGCATCTTCCTAGGAAGTGGAAATAAGAGTAGTATTTCAGGTGGACTGGTGCAGGTGTGGATGAGATCGAGAGCAACCAGGTGCAAGGTGGAAGTAGAGTGTCCTAGAAGAGAGGAGTGTAACTGGAGGGCTTTAGGAGTGAGGTAGAAACCCAGTACAATGGAAACTCCCCAGAATCTATGAGGGTGACCCTAGTTAAGATTCTTAGTAATAGGGAATATAGAGCCCGAAAAAGCCATCTTCTGCTAGCAGGGAAGGCTTCCACTGCAGGGATCGTGATACCAACCCAACCACAAAACCTTCAATCCACAAATTGCCCTACCTGCAAGATGTACTGGGTAAAGGTGGCATAAAATTTGTGGAAGTGACCAGTCAATGACTGGCCCAACTTGAGAGTCATGCCATGTGAGGGAGCCCATCCTGGACACTGCCTGAGCAGGAAACAGAGGATAAATAGCCCAGAAACCCAGAATAGAACCAAACAAGACTGGTCAAAAAAAGTCAATGAAATAATTATTAGTGATATGCTGCTATACTTACAGAGTGGAGTATAGCTATAGCATAATGTAGCACAGTCTTCATCAGAGAGGCATCATCCATCAACTGATAGCAGATCCAGAGACCCACAGTCAGACATTAAGTAGAGCTCAGGGAATCCTGCAGAAGAGGGGGATGAAGGAGTGCAGAGGAAAGAGGGGTCAAGGAAAACTTACAGAATCAACTAATCTGGGCTCATAGGGGCTCACAGAGATGGAACTGACAACCAGGGAGCCTGCCTGGGTCTGACCTAGTCCCTTTGCATATATGTTACAGTTGGGTAGGTTGGTGTTCTTGTGCGACTCCTAGCAGTGGTAGGAGGTGTTGTCTCTGACTCTGTGCTCACTTTTGGGATCTTTTTCTTCCTACTGGTTTGCCTCATCCAGCTTTAATATAAAAGGAGGTGCCTAGTCTTATTTTAACTTGCTAGGTCATGTTGACATACTGGGAGGCCTGCCTTTTTCTGAAGGGAAACTAAAGAGGAGTAGATCTGTGGAAGAAAAAGGTGGGGTAAGGGACCAAGAGGAAATGAAGGAGGGGAAACTGTGGTCAGGATGTAATATATGAAGAATAAATAAAAATAATAATTTGCCTGCAAATTTCATGATGTTGTTGCTTTTTACTCCATTATGTAAATGTACCACAGTTTCTTTATCCATTCTTTGATTAAGGAGCATCTAGGTTATTTCCAAGACATATGAAAATAGATGAGATCTCCTAGGTAAACTGGGGATGGGGAGGGTACAGTAGAGGAGGGGAGGAGGGAATGAAGGATGAGAACATGAGGGAATAGAGTTGTTGAGTTCAGGTGGGATGGAGAGGGAGATCAATGAAAGAAATATCTTGATGGACCCAGTCATTATGAGATTGGGGAGAAACATGGTACTAGGGAAATTTCCAGCCACCCACAAAGAGGATCCCCCAGCTAAGACTCCTAGCAATAGTGGAGAGTTTGCCAGAACTATCCTTTTCTTGTAATCAGATTGGTGACTACCCTAATTGCCATCATAGAACCTTCATCCAGTGACTGAGGGAATCAGAGGACATAGAGATCTACAGACAAACACTGGGATGAGCTTCAGGAGTCCAGTCAAAGAGGAAGGAGGGATTGTATGAGTAAGGGGTGTAGTCAGGATCATGATGGAGAAACCCACAGAGATAACTGATCTGAACTCATGGGGAGCATGTTTGGGACTGTACTAAGCCCTCTGCAAGTGGGTGACAGTTGTGCAGTTTGGTCTGTTTATGAGGACGTTGGCAGTGGGACTAGGAGCTATCTCTGGAGCATGAACTGGCTTTTTTGAACCCATTCCTGTTTTACAATAAATGAAAGACCCAGAGGCTGATATTAGGGTTCAAACTTCAAGCTGAAGATCAGAAAAGCAAAGTAGCAGGCAACTAGCTCTTACCACTACCTCAGGCTGAATGGGCCGATCCTGCTGCCTCCCTTTAGCATGGCTGTAGAATTCTGAGACTGAATGTCTTCCTATCCTCAATGTGGCCGGAGAATAAATGCCTCATACTGAGACCTTGCTCCTGTCTTACATAACTCCCTATTGCTGGGATTAAAGGCACATGATCCCAGGTGCTCTGATCATCTTTGTGTGAATTGTTTTTCTTTAGGACTGGAACAATCTTGTGTAGACATGGGTGGCCTTGAACTCACAGAAGTCTGTCTGCCTCTTAATCCTCAGTCCTAGGATTAAAGGTATGTACCACTCCCTCCTAGTTTCTGGTTTCTGGGATTAAAGGTGTATGCCTGGCTTCTATGACTTGTGACTGACTTTGCTTTCTGGATCCTCAGTCAAGCTTTAATAAATCATAAATAATGTATCACCACACATTCCCTTTGGTGGGATGCCTTACTCAGTCTTAATGCAACAGGAGGGACTTGGTCCTGCCTCAACTTGATGTGCCAGGCTTTGTTGACTCCCCAAGGGAGGTCTTGTCCTTTCATAGGAATGGAAGACAGATGGGGTGGGAAGAATCGGGGGAAACACATCGAGGGGAGGGAGGGGGAACTATGTGTAGTATGTAAAATGAATAGAAACTTTCAGATGAAATAATAATAATAATAATAATAATAATAATAATAATAAACTTTGTTGTTGGTCCATGGGATACCATGGAAATCCTTATAACCCATCCTGTATCCTGGATTCATGACCATAGGTTGCTCTCCACAAATGGATTGCAAGACCCCATTGCTGAAGACAAACCTATAAAACTCATTGAACATTTTGAAGTCAAGCTGGTGCCTACCTAGAGCCCTTATCTTTCATCCTAGTGTCTTTGTATAGAATGGTACTCTGTAGGCTACCAAAGGAGAAACTTTAATACCAACCCAACCACAAACCCTTTGATCTACAATGGTATCCTACCTGTGAGATATTGCCCATGGAAATTTTTTCCCCAAGGGAGTCTCTTTGGAAACAAACTACTCTTAAGGGTAGACTGCATGGCCAGCAGTAAATGGCCAACAGAAAATGAACTCAACAGAATCTTTGGTTATTCCTTGTCTCATAATGTCATATCAGAGCATTTTAAAACATTATCTTTTTAATTTTGTTTACAGAGATACATATTTTCTCTTTCTTCCCTGTGTATATACCTTCTGTATATATTATGGCTTCTAGTTAGCTTTATTCTTATAGGATTTCTGAATGTGTGAACAAGTAGATCTCTGTTTCTTATGCCTTTTCTTAGGTGCTTTTCTTTCTATTTCCCCCCCCAGTTCAGTGTATTAGATTGTGTTTTATTTTATTATTATCCCTTGTCAGCTGTTTGTTTGAGGGACAGAAGGGAGGTGAATCCAGATTGAAAGGGAGGTGGAGAGAATCTGGTAGGCATAAAGGGAGCAAATTGTTATTAGGATTTATTTTGTGAGACATAAAAGCTATTTTTAATAAAAAGAGGAAAATAAAACAGGAATATCTTATGTAAAATAATGCATAAAGCTTGATACTAATATTTAGCAATGTGTCTAAAAACTGGTGACAAATAATAAAAAAACCTGATGTTTTGGTGACACAAAATCATTTAACTTTTGAATACTTTTACCTGTTATTTTTAAGGTAGTGGCAAACACATTAGAAAGTAGTTATTATGACCAGCATTTTGACTATTAAAAGCATTTAAGGTATAGGGAATACATGGAGGCAATTTCTGTTTTAAATAATGGGTGTTGCCCTTCTCATGCACAATTGTTACTCTGTATTATACTGTCTGGATTGGCAAAGCTACTACCAAGTAGAAATTTGTCTCAGTGCTATGCATTTTGTCTTAAAAACTCATTGAACTTCAGTAGAGTTTTGTGACGTCTGATCAATGCATCCTTAGATCATTGTTCTGCCACTGTTTCTGTTTCTCATAGTGCTGTGACTCCTGTCTGGAGTTAATGACAAGTTAAGTATAATTAGGTTTGCACAATGATGAAAGGTGTCATGGTGATTCTGAAATGAAAGATATTTTAAGTCAATACATATTTAAATACAAAGACTTGAAGAGAGAGCATGTAACCCTCCAGTCAATTTTTTCTGATCTGATTATTTTGTTTTCACAGCATACACATCAAAAGTAGTGTTTTTCTGTCTGCCTCAGGCAGGGTGTGAAAGTCTTTCATATATGATATTTTGGGGCTTTTTAAAGACCTGTCAGGATTGAATTTGTAAATATTTTGGATGAAAAGCAACCCTAAAGATCAGCTGATAAATTGAATAAAAATATATAAGTAAAAGTGGACAAATCTGATTAAATGAGATGAAATAACTTTCTAAAAAGTTTGTAGCTTACTAATCAATAGTCAAATGTTTTGAGTCAACATATGTGTTCATTGCCTCATAACAACAAAAATAGCATAAAACAATTTGAGATATTATTAATTTTCTCTATTATGTTTCTCAGTTTCAAAAAGGTGAACCTCAGATTTCAGGTCAAAGTATATTCTATCTGTCTTGAGTCAACATATGTGTTCATTGCCTCATAACAACAAAAGTAACATAAAACTATTTTAGATATTATTAATTTTCTCTATTATGTTTCTCAGTTTCAAAAAGGTGAACCTCAGATTTCAGGTCAAAGTATATTCTATCTGTCTTACTCCTTCCCACATATTCAGGTACAGTTTTTCATTGTACCCTCTTTTAAATAATTTATTTCATAGTGCTTATATATCCCCAAAGGAGGAGTGTGTTTCTAAACCACTGTGAGTTTTTCATGATGTGTACTGATTTTCCCAGGCTTCCTCATTGGGCAGATGATATCATTCACACAGGTGATCTCCCAAAAGCTGGCTCTATGTCTTGTCTATTTCTCTAGAGGTTCTTGTTCTCGTAAAGTATCATCTCTATCATGAGCCATAAGGTGCCTTGTTTTACCTTTAAATGCTCAACATCTAGCTGGGTTTAAAAAAATATCAGTTCTTTGCTGCTTCGTAATAAGGGGGATTAACAATGAGAAATTTCTTTGACATAATTACCTAAGATTTTCTTTTTACTTGAAAAGTAATATAACTAAATTGATATTGAAATACTCAATGATTTCTTAACTCTGGTCATAATTCTTAAAACTAAATGATATCTACATAGTTTACAAGCATGGATTCAATATTAGGACCATGCTTCTCAGTTATTTAGGGTTGCCTTTTCTGCTGAATATTTATTGAATGCTAAATTTCCAATAAAGTTCAATGGCCTAGATAGAAAGTAATTTGACTAATATGAAGGAAGATTCTTTTGTCATGGCATTTGGATTCGGAATAGATTATCCTACAACAGTATAATGAGTTGTTGAGAAAGTCCCAAACCAAGCTAAACACTCATAAATTCAAATATGTTAATTCGGTACTTGTGGACCTGGTTTTCCTCATTAAATCTGCTTTGCTATTGACTTTCTTTGAGAATATATATTCTGCACTAAATGTCTTGTTATAGTTTGGGGCAAGTTTGTACATTTTGTTTTTGAACAGATGTGAGAACCTGACATGTTGCCAATTTCTAATCCTACCTGGAGATTGGATTATCCTTGGTAGTAACTGATGAATCGCTGAAAGCAATGTGATGTATTGCTTCATTTGATTTGAGTTAGTTTCCAACTCTGAAGGCTCCAAACCCACTATGTTGATACAGTCTATAGTAAATCTTAATTCATGATCTCCCCTTAGGAACCTCAGGGGTGATTGGTCTGTGAAACTGGCTTGACAGGAGATGAATGAATACCCTGTCACCATACCACACACTCCACACCTTGTTAAGTCATTGTGTTTCATCTTGAAGACTGAGCTGGGCAGGTTATTAGATGTCCCATAAGTTATAGGCCTGAAACATCAATCCAGGTGACCATGAAGCCCACAGAGATTACTTGCAAAATATGGTACAGAAAAAAAACTTACAAAAACAAGTAAATGCAAGACAAGAAATATAAAAATAATAAGTAGGAGTCAACAATTTTTATATCATTTATCACTGTTCAGGCATTTTACTTAGAATGAAACATGTGATAAATTTACCATTTATCCATTTTCTATCTACCATGTGGTAGCATCACATTTATGCACATGAGTGTTTCAACATCACAGTTATTCTTCAAAATGTCCTGCTTCTCAAAAACTAACACTGTGTATCTACTAAACATGAACTTCCCATTATATAGCCTCTAATACCTGGAAATTGCTATCCCATTTATTTCTGAGCATTTGACTAGTTTATATATTTAATTTAGATAGAATCACACCAAATTTATCCTTTTATTTAATGACTTAATCCACGTAATACAATGTCTTCAATTTTATATATTTGTCAGAATACCCTTAGTTTTAAAGATAAATAATATTCTATTTTATGCACATATTTGTTTTATAATTATTTTAGGTATAATCCAAACATATACACAAAAGATATTATATTTTATAACAGTATTATATATAATTTTGATAGCTTAAAAACAGTGTGATTGCACATCCATGAGGGCATACTTTAAAAGAATATAGAATATCAATAGTTTGAAACTTCATATAGAAAATTTGAATACATTTATTAATTTATTTTCTGTTCCTGCATATCTGTGAATCCATGCACATATATGGGTTGATGAGTACCATAGTCTGTGTAGAGGTCAAAAGATAGCTTGTGAGAATTGTTCTCTACTACCTTGTGGGATCTGAAACCAGAAAGGGACAATCAGGCTTTCTTCACATGCCTTCACACACTGAACTCTCCTATAGAGGATTTGTTAAGCTTGTATAAGCATTGAGTGCTGTTAATAATTCACTGCTTGGATAACTAAACCAGTGTCATGATTTGAGTGCATTAGGGAAGTCCCTGTGTTCTCTGAGTCTCATTTTCTCATTTTTAAAAATAAGTGATTAGGACTCAGGCCAGGGAAGCAAGTAATCTCATTGCAAACCTTCACCTCTATGACTCCATGTCTAATCCCCCCAGTCTTATCCTCAGTTCTGTTGCACACCACTCCCATTCCCAGGTGATCACACAGAACTTCTCCAACACTCTTCTCTGTTCATCTTGTTATCGCAGCCTCCAAATCCATCAGGCATTTACTGGCAACACAGCATCCAAGCTTGACAGAGAAGCAAGTAGGCCAGCAAAGCAGGTAGACTAGCTTAGATCTTCACTCTTCCTCCTGTCACTATCTAAAGCCCAGTCTCACCCCAGCTCAGTATTAGACAACTTGTTGTGGCCTCTACTTACTTCTTACCCCATTCCCAGGGGACCAAGATAATGCTGGCAGATTGCCATGCTTTCCTCCCTCTTGGGGACAACCACACCCTTTACTCCTAGCCTATTCCTATTACTAAGTGTCACCTCCCAATACATATACATACATTAACTGGGAACCCACAGTGTCCACATTTAACAGGATTCCAGAAGAATTCCCTGTCAGGCAAAACACAGCTACCACATCCTCCTAAGAATCAGAGAGAGGACAACAGACATCAAAGAACTAATCACCCACCCAACAAAGAAAAGACAAGATATCAGCACCTAGAATTACAATCTTTCTAAGCCCAGGTGCTGAGATAGAAGCCTAAAAACACAACGAAGAACACACAGGACACATGTCTTCATTAGAGTCCAGCAACCCTACTACAGTAGGTTCTGAGAATTGAAAAACTGCTGAAGGACAGACAAAGATCTTAAAAGCAGCCTCTAGGGATATGAAAAATATCTTTAAAAAGGAAATGGATACATCTTTTAAAGAACTTTCTAAAAACACAGAGAGTTCAAGACCTGAAAGTAGAAACAGAATCAATCAAAAAAAACCCACTGAGGGAACTCTGGAAATGAAAATTTTAAGAACTCAAAAGGGGGCCCGAAGACACACACAGAAGACCCCAGGAAAGGAAAATAATTAAGATCTCCTGGGAAAACTGGACCATAGTAGAAGACAGGGGACAAAGGATGGGAACATGAGGGATCAAAAAGACTGAGTTGGGAGAAATATAGAGGGTGAGAGCAATGAAAGAGGTATCTTGATAGAAGGAGCCATTATGGGTTAAGAAGAAACCTAATGTTAGAGAAGCTCTCAGCAATCCACCAGGTGGACCCAAGGTAAGACTCCTAGTAATAGCGGAGAGGATACTTTAACTGGCCTACCTCTGTAATCAGATTGTTGAATGCCCTAACTATCATCATAAAACCTTTATCCAGTATTTGACAGAACAAGATGCAAAAGTCCACAACCAAGCACCAGGACAGGTTCTGGGAATTCAGTTGAAGAGAGGGAAGAGGGAATATATGTGGTGATATCTTTCTTGCACAAGTAAAGCCTGTCTGGGAGTCAGAGAATGGAGTTTGCCACTAGCTAACCACACAGGTGTTGAGGTCTGTACAGGCAGACAGGAAGTGATGTTGCTGGGCAGTAACACTACATAAGCAGGGACAAACAGGTAATTTCCCTCTTCCTTGTGGAGATGCTCAGTTGGTAAAGTATGCTGTGTCTTATTCCTCCTCTCTGATCTATAAACATTTCCTATATATCTGACTCCAGCATCTTATTATCTAGATGAATTAAGAACTTCATTTACAAATATATGAGCAAGGCAGGTAAAGACCATGATGGAGAAATCTACAGAGACAGCTGAACCAAGCTTGTGGAAACTCATGAACTCTAGACTTACAACTGTGGAGACTCCAGGGAACCAAACTAGGACTCTGTATGTAGGAAACAGTTGTGAAGCTTGGACTAACTGAAGGGCCCCTGGCAGTAGGACCACTATACATGAGCTAGCTTATTGGAGTCCACTTCCTGTGGTGGGAATGCCATGCTCAGCCTTAATGAATGGGAGAGGGGCCTGGCTCTGCCCCAACTTATTGTGCCAGACTATGTTGACTCTTAATGGGAGCCCTTACCCATGAGGAAGAGTGAACAGGAGTAGACTGGAGGAAGGAGACCAGGGGAGGTGGGAAGAGTCAGGGGGCAGCAGGAAGTGTGGGAGGGATAACTGGTTGGAATGTAAAATGAAATTAAAAGAAAAGAATCATATGATTTGAGAAATCAATGGGGATACTAGAAAAAATCCAAAGATCCTGTACAGATGTGACAGACTCTAAGAGACTATAGCTGCCAGACCAGAATACTATACATAGCAAAACTTTCAATAGTAATAAAAGGAGAAAAATGACATTCCATAATAAAACCAAAATTTAACAAAATCTATCCACAGATCCAGGCTTACAGAAGACACTAGAAGGAAAACTGCAACCTAAAGAAATACACAAGAAAATAAATAATTCCAGGTCAGCAAATAAAATGAGGAGATTACACACACACACACACATACCCCTTCATCACAATCATCATCATCATCAATACCACCACCACCATAACAAGAAAATAACAGGAATTAACAAGCAGGACACATTGATATATCTCAACATAAATAGTCTTACTTACCCAATAAAAAGACACAGACAATCCGAACGGACATAAAAACAGGATCCATCCTTCTGGTACATCCAAGAAACACAATTCAACAGCAAAACTAGACATCATGGAAAACGATATTAAAGAAAACAGACCTCAGAAGCAAGCTGGCTTAGCCATTTTAATATCTGAAAATATAGACTTCAAACCAAAGCTAGTCATAAGAGAATGGGAAGTAAAAATTATCATCAAAGGAAAAATCCAAGAGAACAATGGCATTCTTATTATCTATGCACCAAAAGCAAAGGTGCCTAAGTTGATAAAAGAAATACTACAGCAGTTTACATTATATATTGACCTGCCCATACTGATAGCAGGAGACTTCACTACCCCACTCACTTCAACAGACAAAAGCTGAGCAGAGAAATTCTGCAACAAACCCTAGATATAAACCAAATGGACCTAGCATGCTTGTAGAACATGCCACGCAAACACTTCTTCTCAGCAACTCTCCAAAAGTGAACACATGCTCAGACGTGAAGCAAATCTCAACAGATTCAAGAAAAAAATTTATCTGACCAACACAGGTTCAGGTTGGCTATCAACAACAACAGAGATTTACAAACTCATAGAACCTGAACAACCCACTACTGCATGAAAAATAGGTCAAGACAGAATTAGAAGGAAATTAAAGACTTTCTAGAATTCAATGAAAGTAAACACACAACATCCCCCAAACAGTGAGGACAATGAAGGCTGTTTTAAGAGACATGTTCATACTCACCAGGCCACACTACAGCTTCCAAAAGAAGATCCCCCCTTTTTTATTTCTTTCTTTCTTGTTCTGTTTTGTTTTTGCGTTGTTTGTGTGTTTGGTTTGGTTTGTGGTTTTATTTTAAATTTTGTTTTGCTTTGGGGAAGAGGTAGCAAAGACAGAGGGCAGATGGGATGTATGGAGAGATGGGCAGATGGGTGGGATAAGCATGCATGATGTAAAGACCACGAAGAATCAATAGAAGTTTTAAAATAGACAAAACTGGAATTTCTCATACTAGCAATCTAATAGCATACTTGGGAAATCTCTGGAAAAACAAAAAGAAGTAATACCCCAAGAGAGTAGAGGGCAACATATAATCAAACTCATGGCTCAAATAAATTAAAAAAAAACAATGCAAGGAATTAATGAGACAAAGAGTTTCTTCTTTGAGAAGAAAAATAAGATTGACAAAACCTTATCCAAATCCTCCAAAAGGGGGGAAGCACTATTGAAATTAAGAAAATTGGAAAGGAAAAGGAAAGCATAACAACAGACACCAAGGAAATCCAGATACTCATTAGCACAAATTTTAAAAACCTGTATTCCCCCAAATTGGAAAATCTAAAAGAAATAGATAATTGTCATCAAGAAAATGAGCAAGCATACCACTTATGAAAGTGAAATCAAGATTAGATAAGAAATTTAGAAAGACATATATCCATAGTGAAATGGAAAAAGTCTATTTCATTAAAAGTCTACCAACACAAAATAGTCTGGTAGTAGATGGTTTTAGCATATAATTCTGAAGCCAGACTTTTAAACAAGAGTTAATGTCAACTCTCCTCAAATCATTTCACAAAAAAAGAAATAGAAGGAATATTACCCAATTTGTTTTATGAGGCCACAGTTACCCTGATACTCAAAGCATATAAATACTCAACAAAAAAAAAGAATTACAGAACAATCTTTTATGAACATATATAAAAATCTCAATAAACTTGCAAAACTATTCCAAGAACACATAGGACAGATCATTCACCATGATGAAGTAGACTTAATCCCACAGATGTAGGAATGGCTCAACAATGTGAATACCTAAATGTTTTCCACTATATAAACAAATTGAAAGACAAAAACCACATGCTGCTCTCATTAGATGAAGAAAAGACCTTTGGCAAAAGCAACATCACTTCCTGATAAAATTCCTGGAAGATTAGGGATGTGAGTGACATGCATCGACATAAAAAACAGTTTGCAGCAAGCTTATAGCAAAAATAAGTTTAAATGGAGAGATACTTAAAGCAATTCATTGAAATTGGGAACAAGAAAAGATTGTCTACTCTCTTCAAACTACTCAATATAGTACTTTAATGCAGAAATATTAAGCTACACAAAATAGAGAGGTCCTATGGCATTTTGTTGAGGGAGAAATCACTTACATGAGAAGCCAAGAAAGTCGAGAACCAAATGTCCGCATGCTGCTCTTTGGGCCAAATCTGGAACCAAAAGAGAAAGAGTCTCTTCCCCCTGGCTTTTTTATCCCTTTTACATTCTATGTACCAGTGAATATACCCAAACAGGCATGGTCAGTGCTATGGGTATGTAGATCTCTTCCAACAATTCCCCTTTTAGTCTAAAGAAAAAATTTAGACTTGATACAAAACTCAAACATATATACATAGATGAAAATAAACAAATAATTATCTACTGATATCAATCCCATCTAAACCCTAAAATTATCTGAAAGAGATGCCCAAGTCTGAACACCTCCTTCCAATCCCAACCCTAAATAATTGAAAACTAACCCTAACAGGTGTAAACTATCCTGCAATATCAACAGTAGGGAAAGGGGGCATAGTATTCTCAAAATTGCTTCCTGCTGAAATGGAACGGCGACAACCTCATGGGATCCTGTAGGAAGAAAATGTTAGTGTCTTGAGAGTCTCAAGTTGACTAACTATAACATTTGCATTCAGTCTCTGTTGGCGGGTGATGGTTGATTGACGTTCTTGACTGAAGTTCTAATGATGATTAAAGCTCCTGTCTGAGCCTCTGGCCAAATTGTAGAAGGTCCACCATATCAGTTAATTGGTCTGGAGTTCCATAGAGCAATGATGTAGTCCCAAACCAGTTTCAGGGTGGTACTTGTCAGTTCAGATGCATCAAGTCGGATCAGGTGGAGTCGCTGAAGTGGAGTCACATTTTCTTTCCGAAGTGTTTGAAGATTGCTGATAGGAAATTCCTTGTTCTCTGTGGAAAACTCAAATGTTAATGTCAACAAAGAAATTTCCACTTTTATGTGTATGCACACTGGGAAAGACAACAATAAAGAAGATAGTAAATATGAGGAAAATTAGACTTTCAGAGAAGAAACCAAGTATAAACAGATAACAGTCCCTAGATTTTGTTTTCTTCTGTCTTAATCAGTTGTCTCCTTGATATAATACAGAAACTCTGAATTTTATTCTAACAACATGCTTGGATTTAGAGAAGGAGAGCCAAATCCAACTCCAAAGCCAGCATTGGTTTAAGTGAATTGGGACCGAAAGAGTATTAGCAAGTAAAGAGAAGCAGACATTATAAGGACAAAATTAAGAGAATTAAACATTGATACCAAACATTATATTCTTCTTTGTTTGATGGGTCATCCTCTGTTCTTTAGGTATCCATATGTTCAGTATCTTCTCAGGGTTTTGGATTGGGTTTTCCTGTGAAGACAAAAACAAAACACTTCCCTTTCCTTTTGTGAGGTCTCCTTACACCTCATAGACTATGATTTTGTGGATTAACTGTCATCTTTCTTCCTCCCAAGGTTTCTCCTCTTCAGATCAAATCTTGACCAATTTTGATGTTATCCAAAGTTTTTCTTCTCCTGCGGAAACAAATGCGAAACCCCTTCCCCAATGTAACATATATCCTGGTTTCCAAACTGAGCTCATAACATCCTTGAAATACACTGGCTGACTTAGTTCAGATGTTTTTTTTTCCATAGTCCAGTGTCTTTCTGCAGCTGTTTGTCCTTTCTCATTAGAGTTAAGAAAGTTTAATGTTAATAAAACATTATGTAATTTGTGTTTGGGGGTCTTTGTTCCCCCTGGCTGTTAATGGAGTATTTCTTTGAAAGTGCAGTGAGATCTTTCAACCACTGCTTGTCCTGCAGGATTGTATGGTACACCAGTTATGTGTTTTATGTTATACTATTTTTAAAAATTGTTCCAATTTACTGGAGAAATATGCTGGAGCATTATCAGTTTTTATTTGTGCAGGTATACCCATAATAGCCATCACCATTAAGAGGTGTGTGACAACAGAATCAGCAGAATCAGCCTTTTCATCACTAAGAGTGGTAGCCCATTTAAACCCTGAGAACATGTCTATGGTATGGTGCACATATTTCAAACTTCCAAATTCTGGAAAGTGAAACACAACCACTTGCCAATTTCATTTCTGAGAATACATTTGGTATTACTGCCTGCTGGTAATGGAGTTTGATTATAGAAGGAATAGGTGGGACAGTTCCTTATTATTTCCTTGGCTTGTTTCCAAGTGATAGAAAAATCCTTCTTCAAGTCTTTGCTATTAACATGGTGTTTTTTATGAAATTCTTAACCTTCCAAAATACTTCCTATTAATAAGCAATCAGTCTCATCATTACCTTGTCCTAGAGGACCTGACAGATCTGTATGGAATCTGATGTGTGTTATATATATAGGATGAGTTCTATTCCTGATAGTTTCCTTCAATTGTATAAGCAATGAGTTTCCTGCAATTATAGAAACAATGAGGTTAATTCTGTACAGTCAGGAATGAGTTCAGTGGTCTCAATGTGGAAAATGATTCTCTCTGCATATTGAGAGTCAGTAACTATATCGAGACGTTCTGTAACATCCATAAGTATCATAAGAATGGCATACAACTCTGCCTTTTGCACAGAGTTATAAGGGCTTTGAACTACTTTACTTACATTTCCTGATTTATAATCTGCCTTTCCTGACTTGTTTGCATCAGTGTAGAATGAAAGAACTTCAGAGATTGGCATTTTTCTTACAATACATGGAGGGATCCAAATTGTTTTCCGTATGAATTTGATTTTCTCTGTTTGGGGATAATTGTTACTAATCATACCCAAAAGTTACTGCAAGCCCTTTGCCAATATTCATTATCCTTCCATAGGAGGAAATGTCTTCATTAGTTAAAAGGTCAATAATTTATTTTGGGTCCCTTTCAGTTAGTTGAAGAAGCCTTAATTTACATTTTAAAATCAAATCAGAGATTATATATATATATATCTTCAGTTTTTATTCCAATTTATGTGGCAGAAATATCCATTCTAATATGCTATCTTCCCTCTACATTAAAATTCCTGAGGGGTATTATCTAGATGGTAAAATACCAGAATGCAGTCTAGTTTTGGATTCACACAGTTCACATATGCTTCTAGTATTATCTTTTCTACCCATTTTAATTCTTTTTCAGCCTCAGCTGATAATATTTAAATATTTAAGAACTATTTAAATTCTTGTCTCCTTTTATGGCCATTTTTAGGTGTTTTAAATCATGCCCTTCTAGTCCAATAATTGTTGTGAAATCTCTCCTAGTAGTTTTTGAAGATCATTAAGAGTGTGGTAGCAATCTCTCCTGGTCTGTACGTTTTTGTGGTCTAATTTTCTGTAAATCTAATTTATAACCCAATACTTAATAGAATCTCCTCTTTGTATTTTGGGGGGGGGCAATCTGTAATCCCCAGCTAGGTAAAATTTCCTTTACTGCCTCAAACATCTTTTCCAATGTTCCTTCTTTCGAATCAGCCAGCATCTATGTCATCATAGATACTGGGAAGACTGCTATACCACGGGAGATGGCATAGCAACCTTAGGAAGATCTTCCCAGTGTCTGAGGGGTGTAGGTAAACCTCTGTCATGACCTGTTGCTAGTACTTCTGAATCTGATGTATCATATTGTAGGTGGTCTAAGACCTGCAGCCTAGTGACCATCATTTTGCTGATTCATTGAATTTCCTGGGTCAAAAATTTTTCTAAGGACTTCATAAAGTCTGCCTGTTTCTTGAATTTATCATTTATACATGATTCTAAGCATTTAACATTCTATATATTATCTGAATGGCATGTAAGTTGCCTTCTAGGAACAGTGTTCTATCTGATAGCTGGTCATTATCCTCAGACATGGAATGAATTGTTTCAGTAAGTTTAACACTCTGGTGTTTCAGATTTTGAATACCGAATCAAAAGACATGGAACGAGTTGTTTCTGCCAGCCTGATAATGTCCTGCTGAATCGATTCTATTTTAGTATCTACTTTGTTAGACATTTCCCTATTGACCTGAAATTTTTTAATTTTTCACTTTAATTTTTCAATTGTTTACACAGTTTCCTTGTTTTCTGCTCTGTTATTAATGCATCTCTTCTATAATTGTTAGCATCAGACACAAATACATTTGGAGCATATCATAATTCTCTTCCAGGATGTCATTCATGAAACAAGCAATGAGATTCCTAACGTTCTGCATAGTTAGATTATCTGCCATGGTATAAAGTAGGTAATTTTATCAGCGGCTGAAATTACTGGAATGCAAAACTCACCTCCAATAATCTGGGGTCGAGGAAAGGATTTTTACCTGCAATAACTATGCTTGGGCAGCAGGTGGCACAGGTTTGCCACCAAACACAGCTCCTCTGAAGGTGCTCTGTATTTCCCAGCGGAATCTGAAAAATCCTAAGAAGCTTTTACATAAATTTAGCTAGGAGGATTTTATTAAAAGGAAGGGAATGAGTCCCTCGCAGATTCCGGGTATCTGCAGGTATAGAGTACTGCAGAAACTTGTGGGAGGAAAGGAAAGCGAACACTGCGTGGTTTTCAGGACACTTGTTTTGGCAACCTTGGGGAGACACGGCTTGCTGCCAGGGGAACCCAAGCTGCAGTGTTTTGTGACTGCTCAGGTGTACTTGTTCTGCAAACTCCCTGGGGACCGGGGCTCACTGGGCTGGCTCCGCATGGAGTGTTGATTTCTGAGCTGGCAATAGGGTTTGCAGAGATACGCAGTCTCCAGGAACAACGGAGGTCTTTGGCACAGCCAAAGGCATGGAACCCAGTTTGGCTGAAGAAAACCGCACCTAGCAGGAGAACGGGACTGAGCTGGGAAACCCCGGAGACTTAGGAGGGCCTCTGAGAGCACTGAGATGCACAAGGCCAAGGGTCAGGCACGTAGGCTGGCAGCCGGCACCAGGCCAGGGAGGGAGGCAAAGGACCCAGAGGCAGGATAAACTTACTTGCTGACACCAGATTATACGGAAATACTAACTACACAAAATAGGGATGTCCTATGATATTTTATTGAGGAAGAAATCACTTGTGGGAGAAGCCAAGAAAGTTGAGAACTAAAGGTCCACACACTGCTATCTGGGCAGAAACTGGAACCTAAAGAGAAAGAGTCTCTTCTCTCTAGCTCTTTCAACCCCTGTATATACTACATACCTGTGAACACACCCAAATGGGCATGGTCAGCACTATGGGTACGCAGATCTCTCCCTACAGTACTTAAAGTACTAGATTGAACAATAAAACACTAAGAGGAGAAAGTCAACATTTTTGTATTTGTAAATGATATGATATTATGCATAAGTAAACCTGAAAGTTCCACTTGAAAGCTAAAGTTAATAAATACACTCAATATGTAGCAGGGTAAAAAATTAACTCACAGTAATCAGTAGCCCTCCTACAATTAGATTGAGAAACAAAGGAGGGGGAAAACAACCTTCACAAAAGCCTCAAATAATACAAAATATCTTGGGGTAAGTCTAACTAAGCAAGTGAAAGACTTGTAAAATAAATGCATAGAGACATTGAGGAAAGCATCAGATGAAAAGTTCTCCAATTCTTGTGGGTTCATGGGGTTAACATAGTAGAAATGTCTATTCTACCAAGAGCAATCTACAGATTCTATGCAATCTGATCAAAATTCCAAAACGGTTAAACTAAACCACTATAGGAATATATGCAGGGGATGCCTCATCCTACCACAAGGACACTTGCTCAAATATGTTCATTGCTGCTCTATTTATAATAACCAGAAGTTGGAAACAACATAGAGAACCCTCATCAGAAGAGTGGATAATGAAAAGATGTTATTTACACAATGGAGTATTATTCAGGCATTAAAAGAAATGAAATTTTCAGGTAAATCCTAAGTGAGAAAATTGAGTCCCAGAAAGACTATATGTTATGTATCCATTTATATGTGGATATTATCTGTGAGGTCAATGAACTAAGCCATTCACAGAGGTTAGAAACTTAAGGGACTGTGGGCAGGACAGATAGATTTCCCTAGGAAAGGGAAATAGAATAAACAGTAATGGATGAATTGTGGGGGAAGCACCAGAATGAGAACTAAGTAGAGGGAAGAGGGACAAGGTAAGAAATATGGGGAGAGACAGATGAAATTGAGGACCATTTGAGAGGTAGTGTGGAAACCTAATACAATAGAAACTTCTTAAAATGGAGGAGAGGGGTGTGGGAGGAGGGATAGGAGGGAGAACTGAGGTTGAAATATAAAATGAAACTGAAAAATAAATTATTTTTAAAAATTAAAACAGATAGATAGATGAAGGCAATTTAAATGAAATTGTCACATAATTGGGGATACAGAGCTCATTCAGTAACATCCTATTTAGTTGTTAGCCAAATGGTTTCCATGGGAATCATCAAAGAACTCAGGTTGTTATTGAGATTTTAAGTTGCTCTCTACTAACTGAGTGCAATGTCCCATTGCTGAAGACACCTACACAGCTCACTAGACATGGAGAAGTCAAGCAGGTGCCTGCACAGAGCATTCACATTTCATGATATCAGCTTTGGTACAGAAGGTATTCTGCATACTACCCCAAAGAAGAAAAGTCAACATCAACCCAGTGTCAGACATATTGACTAACAATACCTGCAAGATACACTAATCAATGGTGCCACAAAATTCATGGGAATAACTAACTAAAATCTGATTTGACTGAAGACCTACTCAATGAAATGGAATCCCTAGCAGAAACTGCTGGATGACCAAAACTAGATAGTCCAGGAACCTAGGATAAAACAAAGCATACTGTTCTAAAAAACAAACAAACATAGTAATAAAAAAAACTCCCAGTGACATTATGCCATACTCTTAGATCAGTGCCTTGATCAGGCATCATCAGCAGAGCTTCCTCATATAGCAGACGGGAACAAAAACAGATGCCAACAGACATACTATGCAGGATCAGAGGCCTTGAAAGACATAGCCCTAAATGAGATGTCTCCATTAAATCCTCAAGGCTCAGAGAACCCATAAGATGCAGTAAAGGTGTAAGAGCCAGAGAGCATGAAGGATACCAAGAAACAAGGCTCTTTACATCAATGTGATGGAAGCACACAGGAACTCAGAGACTGAGGCAGCATGCATATGGCCTGCACAGGTCTGCCTCAGTTGATTTCTAACAATTGAAAGAAGCAGATATATGCCCCCATCTCTGCCTAGAAGCTATCTCCAGTTAACCATTTGGAAACGAAAATTTGGTATCCTGTAAGGGAACTTCACTGGGGAAACAATCTACTATTAAGGGCGAGCTGTGTGCCCAGCAGAAGATGGCCAACAGAAAATGAACTGCACATCTTTGGAGGTCTCTTGCCTCATAATGCTCTGTCAGGACTCTTTCTTTTTAAAATTATCATTTTTAATTTTTATATTGAATTTGTTTTATTTATATATTTTTATTTTCACTTTTTACTCTACAGGTCCTTTGTGCTTTTATAGGCTTCCTGAGTGTACAGAAGAGTGAATCTCTGTTTCTTGTGCCTTCTCTTGAACTCTTTTCCTCCTGTTTTTTTGTTTGTTTGTTTGCTTTGCTTTGTTTTTTCCAATCTAATGTGCTAGATTTGAGTTTGTATTATTTTATGTTATTAACCCATAGTAGAAGCCTGTTTGTTTTCTAATGAGAGACAGAAAGAGGGTGGAGCTGGATGGGAAAGGAGGTAGGGGGAAGCTGTCAGGAATAGAGGGAGGAGAATACTAAATCAAGATACATTTCTTGAGGAAAAAATCTATTTATCATAAAAAGTAGATATGTAATTAGATTATGTTTTATTATTTGGAGTATTTGTTCTTAATTGCTATTATGGCTCAAAGAGAGCCCAGGACCAGGTGGGCTTAATTACTGCTATAATATCTTTATTACCTGAACTTTTAGTTGTTTTAATTAGATCAGTTCATTTAATAGAGATATCTGTTAAGGTGTGTACTTGAACTTCTGGTTGACTTTTAAACCCAAAACCACAAGACACAATAACCACATCATAATTATTTTAAAACAGTGGTTAGAACTGGAAAGAGGGCTTAGTGGGCAAGAGTGTATTCTGTGCAAAAATGAAAACCGGAGTTTCAGTTCTCAGCATCTACATAATAGTTGGGTATGGCCATGCATTTCCTTCGGTTTGTTTTGTCCAGTTTTGCGTGGAGACAGGAAATCCCTGAAGCTTACTGGGTAGCTAGCCTAGATGAATCAGTTAGTTTCAGATTCAATGCCAGACCCTGTCTCTAGAGAATGAGGTGGATAAATATAGAGGAGGAAACCTTTGACCATTGTACCCACGAGAGTGGGCACATGCCAGATACACCCTCCCCTACCCATACAATCTTCTCAAATTAGGTGATAATGAAACTTATAAAAAGTCATATGGAGTTAGTAAACAAAATGATTGGTGTAAAGCAACTACTTCAACAATTGATGTAAATGATGGATAGAAGTTACCTTAATTAGTGCTTTCCTTGCATTGACTCTCATGCAGTTCTCCAGTAGACACTAGAAATGATGTTGTGAAAAACACAAAGATTTTGTGACTCATCCAAATGGAGAAAAATATCTGTTGATGTCTGCTGATATTTTAAGATATTTTCACAAATGCAATGCAATTTTATTTCCATATCTGAAGGCACGTTTATAAAATATCAGAACTCTGTGGGTGGTGATAGTGGTTGTTTCCTGATTATGCACACCCCATGACAAGGTCTCCTTTATCTGAGACTGCCTATGGATTTACTATGTAGCTGTTATGATGTGAAACTTAACATTACCCAGCCTCAAACTCACAAGACTGCAGGGTTATGCCATCATGCCCACTTTATATAGTGCTGTGATCACACCCAGGTTTCACACATGTCAAGTCAGTCTGTCAACAACTGAACAATAGTCCCAGCTCCTTGAGAATACAGAATTTGGCATACATCTACATAGATATATACAAATAGAAAGCATGAGTGCTTGCTAAGGTTTTTATGTGTAGAATTATCACAAAAGAATAATACAGTAATTATCAATGTAAAATCATTTTAACAATTGTGGCTATATTGTTTTGGTTTATAAAGTATGATTTAGTGTAGAATCACAGTTTGGAATTGTTAATCATGCTTTAATTCTAAGTTTTTCCCCAGACACATAGTTCATAGCTGAAGGATCTGGGGCTTAGAGGTGTTTAAATGTGTGTTCAAATTACTGTAATAAGTGAGAACAGACATTAGCCTACAGGAGGCCTCTCCTCTGAGGTAGAAATATGCTCTCAATAGACTCCTGTTGTCTCAGAGTTTCACGTGACTGCTCTCACTACTGGATAACATAGGCCACAGATCTAGGACTCTCTATACTGTCTTTGTTAGTACATTTTTAGAATTAATCTTCTCAGGGATTTCAGTAAAAGATCGTCTTTACACATAAACATAGCACTTTATATCATGAATGTGGCGTATTAGACTGTTAATTATTATGTACAATGTTAAACAAATATACATGGGCAATATAAATTTTATGGTTTCAATTTTGGAAAGTGTTGGTAAATATGTTGAAAGCTAATGGTATAAAGGTGATTAATAAAGGCTGTATTAGCTGCTTTTTGGTTATTGTCTAATTACATTGTGCATTTTCTGTTTCTTCCTCAAATAGGGATTTTCTGTCATTGCTCTGAAAACTCTTAAGTGAGCCAATAAAAATTGTAAAGCATTGTCATCACCCTGAAAA
Source organism: Mesocricetus auratus (assembly GCF_017639785.1). NCBI lineage: Eukaryota > Metazoa > Chordata > Mammalia > Rodentia > Cricetidae > Mesocricetus > Mesocricetus auratus. The sequence goes on from NW_024429199.1 coordinate 5,577,763, forward strand.
TATGGATTTATATTATTGTTCATATAACTTTAACTCTATCATGGGTCACTTTGTAGGGAATGCTCAGAAATTGCAGATTTACTAATTGCATCTTCTTATAACATGGCTGTTACAATATGGGTAGTGAGTGTGCCTTGAACTGCTCACTTGTTGAAAATCTTTTCTTCAGATGTGGGAGCCAATCACTGGGAGTTGGTGGGGGGTGATCATGGTAGGTTGTGAGGGCTCTGACTAAACTAAGGGAATGATTCATGGATGGATTCCAAATTTGATGTGGTGTTTAGTGGTGGTGGAAGTGACATCAGGAGAAATCCAGTTTCTGATCTTTGCCTTGGAAGGATCCCTTGGCGCTGGTCTCTTTCCGTCTCACTCGGTCTCCTGATTGCTCTCAGGTAGGTAACTCTGCTCCTCCACGCAGCACATCTTTCCTTCACTATGTCCGCAGAGACAAAGGTGGTATAGTGCACCCAGCCAGTACAGATTGGAGCCTCACAAGCTCTGCACCTGGTACACCATCCTTTTTAAAGCCCTTTCTCTCATGTATTTGCCAGTGATAAAACAAAACAAAAAGCTCACTCACACAGTGTCGATTTTTTAAATGCAAGGCATACTTTCTAAAACATTGATGGAGAGCAATTGAATAATAATCCACGCATGTTCTGCCTTGCTTTGAGAGTGCAGGAGAACCTTGGCTTTGAGGAAGCTCGTTTTCCTATATGTTGAAAGGCATCTAACATATATTTGCCATAGTCAATGCAATCTTCACAGCAAGTTTATGATATAGTAGCTTAAACTGATGGGATAATGAGCTGTTGACAGACATGTTTTCTAAATTGACGCCTGAGGATGGCGCAGCCAAAGGACTTGGCATGAACCAGCGGGGAAATGTGGATAGAGCTCACAGCTCTGCACTGCAATGCAGCTAAAAATGCATAAAATTGAATTTTTTAATAGGAACTGTGAAGTCATATCTTACGAACTCTGAAAATGAAATGAATTTAACCATTAGAAAGACTATCTATTTTCCCTCCATTTGTATAAAGATGGGTCCTGCCTCTATTGGCAAGTCTCAAATAAACCAGTGTCATTTTAAATACTCATTGGTGTACCTTCTTGCATTGAGTCACTGAGTCCTCAGATATTAAAACAGATCAACCACAAAAGAAGAGAAAAATGTATAGTAAGTAACTAGGAATAGGAACATGTTTTAAATTTTTTTATTTAAATTAGAAACATGAATGCTTCACTTGTCAATCCCAGCTCCCTCTCCCACCCCTCCTCCCTAGTCCCTCCATAAGCCCCCCCCCAACCCCCCCACCCAATCCCCACATCATTCCCCAGGGAGGGGAGACCCTCTTTGGGGGGAATCTCCAAAGTCTTTTATTTCATCCAGGGCAGGACCTAGGCCATTCACCATGTGTCCAGGCTGAGAGAGCATCCCTCTATTTGGAAGGGGCTCCCAAAGATCATTCATAAACCATGATAAATACTGATCTACTACTCAAGGCCCCAGTGAGACTACATTCATAGAGTCTGGATCAGCCCCTTGTTGGCCTCTCTGGCATCAGTCTGGGATTCAAGAGCTCCCCCCTTATCCGGTCAGCTGTCTTTGTGGGTTTCACCACCACGGTCATGACCCCTTTGCTCATCACTCCTCCATCTCTGTCATTGGTTCCAGGAGTTCAGTTCAATGTTTAGCTGTGGGTATCTGTCCCTGCTTCCATCAGTCACTGGATGAAGGTTCTAGGATGGCATATAAGCTAGTCATTAACCTTACCATCAAGGAGGGGCAATTAATGTAGTCTCTCCACTATTGCTTAGTTTGCCAGTTGGTGTTACCCTCATAGGTCTCTGGAGATCTCACTAGTGTCAGCTCTCTCCTCAAACCTATAATGACTCAACCTCTTATCCTGCTCTCCTCTATTGTTACCTCGGATCAAATTTGAGTAGGAACATTTTTAACTTCATATTACATTTCAGGATTTATATGTTGAAATCATTTTCTATATTTGTTACATGATTTTTCTTTTGTACATACACAAGAATGTGAGCAAGTATAGACTCCTTCACTATACTTCTAAAGAGAAAATATTTCTTCAGAGAACCAAAATATTTTGGTATCTTTTTATCTTCATATTTATTTTCATTTTTAGCTTGAGGTTGAATAGTGATGAGATTTTTCTAGTTTATAGATAAAACACTCCTGCTTAAGTTTCATTATGTTTTCCAAAGAGAGTATTTTTAATCAAACTTTTGCCCACATGCACTCCATAAGTATGGAATTGATAAGGGAGTAAATTAAAAACAAATTAAGAAAAGTAATGGAAAGACTGAATTTTCTATATGTATTTGAAAAGTTACAGTGTTTCATTAACAAGAAGATAAGAAATAGAAAATACAAAGATTGAAAACATATCAGAGATATGTAAAACTCAAAATTTAAAAAAACTTATTGTTGAAATTTTAATATAAAGCAAGACAGACTTAAAATGAAACCTTTATATGATACAGTGAAGATAACAGGGACTGTTCAAATGGACACTATCTCACAGAGCTATACTAGCCAAAGATACATTGGCACTTACCAGTGTGACTTCAATTCATTCTGACTTAATTTGTCAGGAGTAGGCCCTGAGCAATCTTATTCTTTAAGAGTTAACCAAGTAACTTATTTTCCTATAGTTGTAAATCATCACACAATTTCTAGCCAATAAGAAAAACATAGAACATAAAAAGTAACACAGTGTAAATTGTCTAAAAATTAGCTTTACAGAGAATGGGCATGGCTTTTAAGCTCAGAGTGTGAAGTTCTCTTGAAAGAGCTTCTAAGGAAAGCCTGGGAAGCAACACAATATATTATTAAATGCAACAACTTGACATTATGCCGAGAGGCCAATTTCTGTGCAAACTAGTCTGTATCTTCAATGTGATTACAATGACACACTTAGCAATTTTGGAAGAAATTATCAAACTCATTCTATGATGTACACTGAAGAATACTGTCCCTTGTTTGATAAATCATTTCTACTCCCTAAAAGAAAAAAAAGGGAAGTGGCAGGGAAGAGGGTCTAAAAGGAAAGCAAGCTTTATCTACTAGACACACTGAAGAGTCTCAGCAATGAAAAGTGCATGTAACTACTGGAGGAACAAAGCAAAACAATATACTGACAGAAATACACATAGCACAGAAAAATATGAGCCAGTGAAAACACTAGAAAATATGAATGGATATGATCTTGTTCTACAAATAGTGCTCCAACATTGTTCTGATAACTGTCATCATTGACTAGTTGCGTCCTTTGATCAATTGTCATGGGCCATGTGGTAAATGGGCAAAGTTTATCCAGCCTGAAGGAAAGTTTGAAAATGGAATGTTGACAGGGCTCAGTGTCGGTTCAGCACTTCACAGTGTTCACTGTTCTTCCAGAAAACCTGTGTTCCCAGAACCCACAACTGGTGCTCACAACTCCCTGTGAGTCTAGCTTCTGAGGAACCGACACCTTTTCTGGTCTCCATGGATACCCTCCCATACACAGACACGTATACATAAATAAAAATAAATAAAAAAATTAACACTGATACTTTTAACCATTTATATGTTTTCCTTACTTGGTATATTCACTCTAACGTTCCACAGCTTTTTGATTGAAATTAATATTTTTTTATATTTGACAAGTTCAACATGTATACAACAAATTGCAATTATTTTTATTCCCTTTCTCTCTGTCAGATTCTTGCTTCTTCTACCCAGAGACCCTTCTTTCTAACAAGCCTCTTCCTACTGTGATGCCTTGTGTGTGCTAGACCTTGGTATAAAAGCCCATGTTTATAAAATCACTCATTTTCCAGAGGAAGGAGCCAGGTGTTTGCTTTGGTTTCCTTTCAAAGGAAACTTCAGACCTTCAACCTAACACGTAAGTCACCCTGGGTGTTCATGCTACAATGTGGCACATTGAGGTAAGCATTTACCTTTGACCTTGACTCTTCTTGGCTGATCTTTTCAGGCACCTAGAAAAAGGGGCACACATTTTGCTTAATGATTTTTCCTCCATTTTCATATAAATCAGCTGCCATTCTTTTTCCAGGTCTGCTGATTTCCATGTTAGCATTATCAAGATCTTTAGCTTGTGCTGTACATACATGTTTTCTACCAGTGACATCCTGAGCAACACTGTGGGAAATTAAAAAAAAAGAATCCTACTAGTCTGTTTCAGATTCCAGGATGTCTGGCAGCTTTTAATGAAAACGCTTCTGAAGTCCTCATTTGTCTCGGGGCAGCACATTAGAAGTGTGGTCTAAATTAAATCCGTAATTTTTCTAAGGTGATGGTATGATTCATGAACAGAGATTAAAAGTCTTATTTGCTAAATTAAAAACTAGTTTTCATTGGGAATGACTGTGTAAGTCACAATCTGTAATAAAGAACTATTCGAAGGTTGCCATAATTGGCAAGAAGTGAGAAGTAGACATGGGATGAAATTCATGAGACATCCTGGTAAATAAAACTTTTAATTGGTAAAAAAATTAAAATCCATTTTATAGTGAATGAAACTACATATTTTCAGCCACTTATAAAGCTCGGCTCTTTAACTTAGGAAACAGTCAAGTTGAATGGTCTTTTCTACTTACTTTATCTTGGTTGTGTGTGTGTGTGTGTGTGTGTGTGTGTGTGTGTCTGTGTCTGTGTCTGTGTGTTTGAGTATGTACCACATATGCATCCAGGCCTGTAGAGGTCAGAGGTGGCATTAAAGGCAATTGTGAACCATGGATATGGGTTCTAGGAACTGAAGTTGGGTCCTCCGGGAGAGCAGCAAGTAACCTTAACCACTGAGAGCTTTCTCTCCACCCCTATTTTTTCTTTTAACTAAAAGACTTAGCCAATTTTTGTGCAAATTGAGGTATGCTTTAAAACAATATTTCATCTCAAAACGTCTTCTGACTGTTTCCTAACCTCCTCTGGAGCCCAGGTGGCACTGTAAATTTAATATACTGAAACTCGAGCTTCTTCACAGAACAAAACAGTCCAGGATGTGTCAGCTGACCCAGCAAGCACATCGTTCTTAGAGGTAAAAAATTTGCTCTGTAACTATAATCATATTAAGACACCCTTCCTTTCAAGAGTTCCTGTGGGCCACATTATAGTGCGCACACCTTGGCTGAGACCAGGTCACTTCTTCTGGAATCTCTGCAGCCTGGATGTTAGTACGACTTGGTCCTGCTTCTCTTCATCTTTGATAGGTGTCTGGGAGGAAGCTGGGACTGTACTTTCTCTTCTAGTGAGTTAAATAGCTGAAGTGTCATTAGTGAAGTACTGTACTCTGATGGATATCCTTGCATAGATGAGGTATTTGGTCATGTTAGGGAAATATTGGCTTTGTCTGTCTGTAACATGGTAAGAAACTCTAATGTCATGCCTCTGAAGCATATCCACATCTCAAAAATTGCCCAAGAGGAAAGGAATCTCAAGACAGTGATAGGCTGCCACTAAACCCAGGCTTAGTCTCAGGGATGAAGGACTCATATGAAAAATGTGTGAAAATCTTCAAAGGTAGGAGACGCCTCAGCTGCCTGAGCTTTCAGCCTCCACTTCACTGAGTCTTTGCTGAAGACAATTTCAGTTTTTCTGGTAGCACCAGATTGGTCTTGGTGTAGCGAATGACAGACAGACACTGTATTCCAGGTCCATATTCATATTCGGAGAACTGTGTCATCGCTAAAATTGAGAAGTTGAGGTTAAGTTACAGTCCCTTTTATAGGAGCATCCAAGACTGTACCACAGGATCCCACACAAACACAAAAGAACCTGTTCAATGCAGAGACATGTCACACTGTATCTACCAATAATTTCAAGTGGAAACGTGAGACTTTCTGGCACAAAATTTTCTCAGCACATATGTGACATCACTGCTATATGGTTATAGGAGGCTTTGGTTTGACTTCTATGAGTAACCTATGATTCTTCCTTCAATTTTGCCTGATATCAGAACACGGAGCTTCACAGGGTTGTAAGATGTGCCATCCTAAGATCCTGACTGATTTCTTGTAAAATGGCTCTAAATTTCTATAAATACAGCATAAAAATATATTGCAAGCCTTGCATTCAATTTTAAAATAACCTACAACTTTCTTTTATTGACAGGAACCTTGAATCTAAAGAAGTTCAATGTTAATGATAATTATGTTTCCTTTGTCCAAGTCTATTGGTAGGCCATTACAGTAATTAAAACAATACTCACCACTATGCAGAAAAATAGAGTCTATTTTATGCTTCTTCAACTCTGGAAGAGTGTGAAGAAGAAGTTCTGAGCAGCCATAACACTTCCTATGGTGTATACCATGCACTGCCAGCTGTCATTCTCAGGTGACTAGTCTAATTTCATTAATCCATTTGTTTGTAGTACGTTGTGGTTATAGAAGAGAAATATGTTCATACTCTGCAAGCTGCTTTTTAAAATGTCCATGATTGTTAAATCTGAAGCAATTTAACATAGCCCAGCTGTTAGTACCACTGTTACATAAACATACCAAGATATCTTGTTACATTTTTCTAGCTACAGGAAGAAAAATCGCATTTTGTTTCTAGAGTCTGCAGCTATAAATTATAAGAAAATGTTTAATCTGAAGAACAAAATGATCTCCATGGATCTGAGTTATTTCTCTCTGAAAAGCTGCTTTCACAAGAACCATTAAGTGGATCTGAGGGTGTAGAAGCACCCCTTGGCAATCACAAAATGAGAATCAACCTCCAAGAACTTGTGTTTTTGCAAACAGAAGTATTGAGGGCTTTGTCAAGGCAGGAGTGTTTCCATCAAAGTGCTCAGGTCTGTAAAATAGGTGACTATGGCCACTGTTCTGTCAATAGAGCACTGCACCTCCATCAATCAATTGCCCCCCAGGTCTTTTGGAGTTTCTATGTATTATAAATAACCTACATGACTTTCTGACACCATTAACTTTTTCCTCATTTGCCATCTCTGAGAAGTCAGAATACACTAAAAATAATACGAGATAGAGATGATAAGTGAGAGGAAGCTTAAACTGTAAAGCAAATTTAGAGGAAGTATCCATCTAATAGCAACCACAGATACTTTAAAGCATGGTTATTCTGACGCAATTCGGTTTCAAGCCTATTTCCTGTCTAGCTTAGTGATCCAGACAAAGCTTTGGGATGGAAATTGATAAGTTGTATTTTGCTTCAGTAGTTGCTCACAATATATTAATATTTATCCATGATTTTAAGTATGAAGATGTTTGCCATAATATGATACTCTGATAAAATTGTACAATATAAGCTATCATGCCCATTTTACAAATATATGGACTAAGTTACAGTTTATACAGTGCTATAAACATCATCAAGTTTTTTAAAAAGATGATTCATTTATGTATGATATCACACACACACACACACATGTGAGCATTTCATCTGCATATATGCACACCAGAAGAAGGCATTAGATTCCATGGTACTACAGTTACAGATGGTTGTGTGGTATTGTGCAAGTGCTGGGAAATGAACTCAGAACCTCTGGAAGATCAGTCAGTGTTTTTAATAGCTGAATTATCTCTCTAGCATTATTACCAAGCTTTTAAACAGTTGATTTAGGATTTCTGATGCCATTCTTCTATGACAAACTCCTGACTGCCTTACACTTTACATTTTAACATTTCCTTGATCTTATAGTTATGTAACTTTCATTCATATGAGGCTAAGATTCCATAGGAAAACTTTTGCAAACTTTCTATTTTGCCCACTTTTAACACAATTGTCAAATAGGTTTAATTATAGTTTCTAAAACTTGGAGCACAAGAACATAAACTAAGTGGCCCTGGTGATGATACACTTCCCAGCTTGACAAACCATGGATGAGCAGAGGGTCCTGTTCTAGACTGAAACGAACCATGGCCAGGAAACAACGTTGGGACTAATAGCTTAAATGTGAGTAGGCGGCAGGTAGGGGATGGGGTTGAGGAGGGCATGATAATATTTTAAGGGTGATATGTGGAGTGTGAGACTTAAAGCTCAGGACATCCTGGAACTTCATGTGGTCTAAACACCAGTGAGGGATTATGGGACATCCTTTTTCTTTCTTCAGTCAAAGCTGGAAAAGAGTCTCATATCACATATATACATTTTCAAATAGTTTCTGAAGTTAAAGAAATGATGTCTTACAAAGGCAGAATCTGGCATTTCTTTTATTTAAGTCAAAGCCTTTCATTAAGCAGCACACAGTCATTATTCTCCATAATGAAGCACCTAAAATATCTAATTTACTGGGAACTTGCTTTTAACAGTGTAGTTGGTTCATGCTTCATGTCCATGTTGCATAGCACTGGGGATGGATATAAAAATGTGTCATTAAGAATACTAATGCAATATGAGTATTCATTATCTGATCTCTTCATTAGAGAATATTCATTGATAAGAGGACAAAGGTTCTTAAAATAGAAGAACTTTTTTGTCTTGTTGTTGTTTGCCTTATTGTTTAAAATGATGTCTCCTCATCAGGTAACGTATTCTTTGCAGACTAATTTTGAAGTACATTTAGTAACATATGTCTTTTTAAATCTAATATGACAGAATTTACTTTATGTATAGAATAAATTTCAGTATACATTTAAGTTTTTCTTATATGTTTTTCATAAGAAAGTAGAGCAAATGAGTTCCCAAAATGTACTAAGGATCCTTTTTAAGATGTCTGCAACTTCGGCTTGACAGAGGGCTTAGCAGTTAGGAGGACTTGCTGCTCTCACTGTAGACTGAAGTCTCATTCCCAGCTCCCACATTGTTACTCACCAATGTCTACAGCTGTAGTCCAGGGGATCTGATGCCCTCTTCTGGCCTCCTTGAAAGTTAGGTATACATGTGTTAGACAGACATACATGCAACCAAGACACTTATACACACATAAATAATGCCAGCAACTGCATTTAGGACTTCAGCTTATGATGCTGCTGCTTGCATTTAAGGCTTTTTGATGCAGACAAATCATATCATTTTTAGACACCTGTTAATATGTTTTGGGGGGAAGGAAGGGCCAGATGGTGGTAGCTGGTATGCTGCGATATGGAATGAACTTGCAAGAGAGGTTAAATAAACTATCTGTATGAACTCTTCTCTTTGCTATATTGCCACTCCCTGTCAGAAAACACTGAGTATCTCTGATTAATATTGTGTGATATCATTATCATGCTAAAAATATTGTGTGTATTGTATACTATGTAATATATTCTGCAATACATCACATGCAAAAATACACTATACATTTATGTAAACATATAATATATACATTTACATTGCAGTTATTCTAATCTTCCTCTCCTGAGAGATACATTAAATACATATATTGCTATCAACACAAACATGCACCACATATGTATGTGCATGAGTATCTAAATTGTAGGCAATTCTCACCTTAAACACTAATAGAGAACTACGGAAATGACTATGTAAAGTGAAACTGTGAAAAATAAGATTATAATCAAGGGGAAAATTAGAAGTATAATCTATGAAATGTTTACTCAGAAGGTCAAACACTCAATATGAGTATATGAGAAAAGAGGGAAAACACCTGAACAATCAGTAACTATGAAATTATTAAAACACTTTGTAAGCGTTTCAGGATGGGACAAGTATTCTGGCACTCGGGAGTCACAGAATACTGAGTGGTACACAGCTCAGATGGAAAGGTATCCTGGAGCTTGGGAGCCAAAGACTACCACAGGTTGTAGTAAGCTTAGCAGTTTACAGCCTTGCCTCAGAGAAAGGCTTCCTTCTGCTCTGGCAGGACAGGGTCTTCCAGCTGGGGATGTTTGCACAGTGTAGCAGTTTTGCTCGACAGGGGGTTTCCTCGGGTTTCTAGGGCAAAGTTGCTCTAGTTCAGTTCTGTTCCAGGAGAGTAGAGAGCAGAGCCGAAGAGTGGAGAGCAGAGTGTAACAACTTGGCTCTGCCAAGAGAAGATTTCCCCTGCTCTCTCTGCTCTCTCTGCTCTGCCCAGGATCGCCTCTTCTCCCTTGCCGCAACAAAAGAAGATCTTCACCCAAAGCTTACCAAAGGGGTTTATTGGAAGGAAGCAGCTGGACATGCCAAGCTGACAAACACAGGGTTTATATAGGGATTCTTGGGGGCAGGGGAAGTTTTTCCAGGGTAGGGATTGGTCCAATTTCAGTGCTGAGCTCAGATTGGCTAGAGCTCCTACCCAAGGATTGTTAGTTTTCTGCACAGGATTAGAATCAGATTTGGCTCTGGTTTCAGGGCCAAATTGTGTTTCTTTCTCTGGTCCTTTTTAGCCTTTTGGCTCCAATTTTAGTGACAGAGTGCATTTCTTTCACTGACTCAGAATCCAGGGACAAAGTGTGTTTCTTTGGCACTGGTTTCAGGGTCAGGGTATATTTCTTTGGTTCTGGTTGCAGGGCCAAAGTGTGACTCTTTGGTTCTTCTCAGGGTGTGTTTCTTGGACTGATCTCTTTTCCCTATATACTTGTTTTTAAAATTTATTTTGCTTTATGGTTACATATGTTTGCTAGTCTGTGTCTATGTTTGAAGGTGTCTAGAAAGGCCAGGGGATGATGATGTAAGATCTCCTGGAAATACAGTTATGATTAGTTGTGAGCTGCCAAGTATAAGTTGTAGGAACTGAACTCTAGTCCTCTAGAAGAGCTGTGGGTACTTTTAAGACCAACCCATGTCTCTAGTGCCAATTGTAACATTTCTAAGTATGGAAATGCTCCTAAAATTTTATTCTTTATATGCCCAGAATGATAAAAATCTGAGTTATCTTTAGATGTGAATTATTTATTTCAGTGACATTACTTCTTATGTGACAGTGATGCTCTTTGTGTGACAGCTACTCTCCTTGTTTATGCCAATAAATTGACAAATTCACCTTCATCAAATTTCTCTAGCTGCATATCTTATTTCATTCAGATGGAGGTCATATCATCATTCCTTGTTTGCTTCTTGAGACAGAGACTTGCGTAGTGGCCCAGATTGGCCTGGAACTTATTATGTAGCCTAGTCTGGTTTTGAACTCAGGCACTCTTCATGCCTCTGACTTCTGAGTGCTGGAATTACAGCCATACATATAGCACCACATCTGACTAATTCTATTTTTGTTTGTTCAAATTTTACTTGCAGCTTTATCACTTTTCACATGTTTGTTTTGCTTTGATCTTTCTTAATGTGCTGATTTTCTCTTTATTGTAAAATGTCACTTGAGTTTTCACCGAAAGGCAATAGGTAATGAAGCCGTTGTGCTATCTTTGAACAGTCCCAGCAACCACTCCATGGTGACCAACCATGAGCAGACAGTGAAAGTGTCACAAATGGGTCCATGACCATGATGTGCCACCACCTACTATTCACATAGTGATATGCAGATGAGAGTAAGCAGTGAAGTTGATTCCTTGTAAAAATTCTTATAGTATGACAGTTGTAACTGAAATTTGTTACCACAAGAAATTTGTGAAGAATGAAATTCTTATAAATTATTGGTTTATCATCATTATTGTGACAATAATGCCATGATGTCAAATACTTAAAATTAATAAAAATTGAAGTAAATTATCTTCGGCTGGATTGCTTATGAATTAATCTTGCTTGCTTCTTTGTGTCACTTGGAGAGTCCAGACTATTAAATGCAATACATATTTAACCAAGGCATGGCATTAAAAAACAGGCAGATTTACATGCTTAAAGATATCTAGACTACATAAAGTCTTGAGCTTAAATTTTTGGTTAGGAGGGAATAAAACATATTAGTTGAAATTGTTATGTATGAGAATAATGAATAAAAATAGATTGCAGGTATGATTTAGTTAGGGTTTCTGTTGTTTTGAAGAAAAACCATCACCACAAAAACTCTGACAAAGGAAAACATTTAAATGAGATTGGTTTACAGTTCAGAGGTTCAGTCCATTGTCATCTGACAGAGAATTGAACAAGGAACCTAGAGTTCTACATCTGGACTTGGAGGCAGCAGGAAGAAAGAGTAACACTGGTCCTCACTTGAGCTTCTGAGACCTCAAAGTCTGTGCCTAGTGACTCTCTCCCTCCAACAAGACCACACCTACTCCAACAAGGCCACTCCTCATAATAGTGCCAATCTGTTTGAGCCTATGGATGCCATCTTTTTTAAACCACCACCAGATGTTACAGGAAGATTTGTTTGGAAACTATATTGTTTGTTATTAGTAGTGTATTAAATTACTTTTCTGAAATAATCACTGAGACAATGATATTAATACTGGAAACAGCATTACAGATGCTCAGGAGCTAAGAACTGTCATCAAAGATAAAGGGAGAGAAAAGCAGTAATTTATAAACAACCATGGCCTCAGGTTTTGCTGACTCTTAGAAACCTGGAAAGCTGTTATCATGAGATGCCAGAGTGTTTCAATTCTTTGAACCAGATAAAAACAATTAGAAGTTTATGTAAAGAAGTTACACAGTTCATCGTCCTTGCCTATTCATCAATGCTGCTGACTTACAGACTAACATTAAGAAGAAAAATTAGCTGGAAACATCTACCCACCCCTTTCAGCTTATTCCTTTAATGTGCATAGCACTTTGTGAGCAATATGAGCATTCCTTTCACTAAAGATATGAAGGTAATGCTGGTTGAAAATATGTATTTGAAGAACTTGAATTGTAAAACACATATTTCTTTCTATTGTTGCTTTATTCTCTGATATTTTAAACATTTAGACTTGTACTCAAATTCACTTATTTTCACTTTGGATAGATGATCTCTCATAGTTAAATAAACAAATTGAGTATTTCCACCTTCCCACATTACAGCTTTGGAGAACAAAAAGCATGTTGTACATATTCCTATCTTATTTTAGTCTGTTTGTCATCAGCAGTCATGTGTTTCTAATATTCTGAGCCTTGTAAATGTCACTGTGCCTCTTATATTTGTCTCATAGAGTATTCTTGCCAACTTCAGTCTGTAGAGGGAAGCCCTCAAAATGCCCATTTGGGTGGGCACAGTTAAAACACAGAGAACTTCTAATTGTATAAAACAAACCAGGAAAGAAAGATTTAAAAGATAGAATGAATAGTTAGAAATACCAGAATGACATTTAAAATAAAAGATACTTTTGAGGCCTTGAGAGTCACAATACATTATTTTCTAGATCAAATATTAAATCACCATGCACTGTCACTGTTCCTAGCCTGAGTGATGATGCTTTAACAAGTAGAGTGTATTCAGATATACTCAGCTTGGCATGAATGTGTCTGCCATGTCACATGGCAGAAAGGTAAGATTCTTCTGCCAACGAAATAATGAAGCACCATGAGAACATGTCTGGGGACATATGGTGCAGCAGATTGAAGGAGAAGAGGCCCGAGGTTCTATTCTGACTCTGCCTTCCATTCACCTGAGTGACAGAGGGTGAATAAGAGCAACATAATAGGCTTCAGATCCTTAGTCCTTTAGATGATAAAATTTCCATCCAATAGTTTTGCCATGAAAATCAAAGACAGAACATTAAGTTAAACCATATAAATATCTGTAGTATTATACAAGCTATACTGAGGCTACAGCATCATTAAAACCCAGATTAAATTCATCACTTTTACATTGGAAAGCATAAAATATATCATAGTCAGTCTTTCAAACTGTCCCAAATACGGGTTTTTTCCCTGACAAAGTCAAAATGAAAGAGGTTTTTAATAGGCTGGGCATTGTAGTATATGTCTGCTGTCCTAACTACTTTGAAGGCTGAGGTGAGAAGTTCATTTGAAGCCAAGATTACAAAGGTCTGATTTTGGACACGTTTGAGAAATTGCAGAGGAACCTACTCATGGGCTTTTATGAATTTTTCTCCCAGAGTTCTATTATTTTCACAAGAAAATATTATTTAGCTAAGAAAATGGCGATTCTGTTTGTGTCAGGCAGATGGAAAAAGAATCCACCTAGAGATTAGCTATTCTTCTTTTGAATAGTCAGATCCATGGAGAAACATCTTAAGTAGAACTCAAACTACATTGGTTTTTATAGAGCATAATTGACCTCATGAAAGGGAAATATCTAAGTGTGACTTGATATTTTACTCAGAGGTATGATGTTATATGTACATGTGAGAGAAAATAGCCATCCCGTCTTGTTTTAGTAAAGGAAATATTGCAGTGAGCTTTTATTGTTCAAGTTCCAGGCACCAAGACTCACTAAGAGTATGACCCAACCATAGGACTAAGAACACCTCATTTCACCCACATAAAGACATCCACCTATCGATAAGAAGTGCAAGACATACAAAAAGACAAAGACAGATTGATGGCATAGAGTGGGCATTAAAGCTTCCTTCAGATGTGGTAATAATGGTGGAATTACAGTTTGTACATGTAAAATATGATTAATAAGATGAGCTCTAGTGGATAAAGTCGATGGCATGCAAGGAGAGATGGGAAATGTAAGGAAGGCTTCTAAGAACTGCAATGAAAAAATAATAAGGATCACACAGCAGGAATGAAAATTATTCTAAGGTGCTCCTAAGCAGACTGGAATATATTACAATAGAAAACACCAAGGAAGTAAAAAGACAAGCAATATTATAAATGAGAAATGTAGGTGACTAAAAAGTGGTGACATTTGCAAAAGGAGTTTAATGAAGAGAAAACTAGGAATAAGGCAGAGAAGATATCCTGAGTAATGATGCTATAGAATTTCTTCAAAATTAATGTCAGATACTAAACAACAGATCCACGAAGCTCAAAGAACACTAAGTAGGAAAAATGCCAAAATATGTCATCTGGGCATACTATATTCAAACTACAATACACCAAAAAAAGAGGAGGAAGTCCTGGTAAGGGCCAGAGGATGTAAAAATAACTTTCTATAGGTAAGCAAAGACAATGTTTATTTTCCATGTTGGATAAACTATGAGGCACAAAGAAACTAAAAAGCCTTGTCTAAAGAATTATGAAGAACAAAACACCAAGCTAAAATTCTTGATTCTTCAATAGTGAAGGTGAAATAAAGACTTCTGAGAAACAAAAATTGAGCAATGTATTGTCAACAGATCTGTATTGCAATATGTGTTAAAAGGAATCCTGTACAGCTAGGGAAGGTTGCATTGGTCAGAAATCCACATCTACATTAGCAAAGGAAGAGTATCACACTGAAAGAACTGGGGTTGTGTGGAAATTTTTATTTTAAGATTCTTAATTTAAAACAGCATTTGTCTAAAAATAGGAACACCATCAGTTTATTCAATAATGTTTGATGAGAAGAGGAAGTCAGGACTGTCTTATTATTGTTAAATGTTCTCACCCACCATGTGCAAAAATAATATGCAGACCTGGATTAGTAGTAACTGTACACACCAAAACCTAGGACAACTATTAGTTTTAAGAGGACAGAAGTATGATTGCTATACTAGAAAGGAGAAGTAGACATGTGTGAAACACTTATTTAAAAAGAGAAAGAACAAAAGACAGTGGAAGATAAAAATAAAAAGAACAGGAACAACAAATAGAAATCATGAAGCAGATATTAATTAATCTATGCTGTTTATCACCTTGAATGTCAAACATGTGGCTTGATATGGTACCACTTGCCTGTAATGATCCCAGCTGCTCAGAAGATAGAGTAGGCAGAGTATGAGTTTGAGGCTAGTTTGAACTATGTATTAAGGCTTTATGTAAATAAATAAATTTGTGACTGTCAGTGGTCTAAATACATCAGTTAGAAAGCAGAGCTTTTCAAAGCATATCAAATAATTCTTTATAACTTATAAGAAACTTCTTAAAGTATAAAAATAAATAGATAGGTAAGGGTTTACCATACTTAAATTAATAAAGCTAAAAATATAACATGGAGATTTTAATCATCATACTTCACAGCAAACATCATTGTCAGGTACAAAGGGGAGCATATTCATAAAGTCGCCAGTTCTCCAAAAAGATACAACAAAATTAGACATGCATACATCTAAAAACAAAGTATCCAATATTTGAGGCAAAAATTTCAGGGGATGATAGATATAGAGCTATGCTTGGTGTGATCACTGAGAGGAAAGTAAAGGGATACTATTAAAAAATAAACTCCATGCCCATAAATTAGATAACTTAAACCAATTGAAAAGAATTCATGAATGTGTAATCAGCCAAACTCACACATGAATGAAAGGACTAGCTGAGCAGGCCTGTGCCAGTTAGGTAAGCTGAATCAATCATTAATGATCTTAAAAAATGGAAAACACGGAGTTCAAGTAGATTTGCTGGTGAATTCCACCAAAAATCTAAGAAACACATCATGCCAATTTTCAATCATTTCTCTCAGAAGAAAGAAGGGAAATATTTTATAACTGATTCAATAAGAACAGCATTACACTAATACTAACCCCACAAAAGGTCTCAGAAAACAGTGTCACTCATGAACATAAATGCAAACATGTTAAACGGTCATTAGGTCAAATTTTTAATTTGTAAAAATAGTTATGCCATATGCCAAGTGGGTCTTTTCTAGATATGAAAGATTGCTTTGATATTTGAAAATTAATTAATAGGGTATAACATTAGGAAGCTCTAAGGTAAGTTAGAAAAATTATGATTATGTCAATGGATGCAGGAAAAGCACTTTCAAAATTCCAGTATCTATCTATGACAAAATTCCCTGTAAATTAGATGTGAAGTCATTGACTTCAGCTTGATAAGGAATATCTACAAAAAGCCTCATTGTGCTTAATAATGAGAAAGTAGTTGTCTCCTCAAAAAGAATCAGCATAGGCAGAGATAGTATTTCTTGACATGTCTCTTCCTATGAGAAGTCCTATATCATTCAAATAACACATGGGAATATAATACAGTCTGACTGCCACATCAAGCAACAATAACTCCTTGCAGGTTAGAAAGATAGTTCAATCAATAGAGTCCTTGCTACTCAAGCACAAGGACTTCTATGAAAGAGTCATGCATCATGGCTCATGCTAATAATACCAGAACTGGGAAGATGGAGACAGATGTATCCCTGGGTCTCATGGTCAGTCGTCTTTGCCTAGTTCATGATCTCCAGGCACAAGTGAGAGACTGCTAGGTCTTAAAAAACAAACGAAAAACAAAACCAAACAAACAGTAAACAGATTGGGTGGCTCCTGAAGAATGACGACCAAGTTTGAGCTATGCCCCCACACATTTATACACACACAATTACGTGTGTCTTTATTCTCAGATCATCTATGTTTAAAATCTAAAGTAAAATAAATACCAATAAATTGCTTATATAACACGACATCAATGATTAAGGTTAGAAGACAAGTCTGGTACTTTGTATTTACTAGAAATGAAGAAGTAGAATTTGAGGGTGAAGACACAACAAACACTGTCTCATATTAGTCTTCCAAAAGAAAATATTTACATATAAATCCAAAATTAGAAGATGTTAATAAAGAAAATCAAAGCACTAATTGAAAAATACCTTCCTCTCAACATTATCAAATCGATTCAGGGTAATCCTACTCAGAATTCCAGTAAGATATGCTGTGGAGACTGGGAAATTTGCTATAAAGTTTATAAAGAAAGATAAAAGAGCTGGTGGAGACATCATTATATTAAAGAGAGAAGTTGGAGCAGACACATTCTGACTGCGAGACTTATTAAGCTACAGTAATCAAAACACAACAGTGTTGGAGAAGGGACAGGTCAAGATTTGAGCAGAAAAGAGGTCCCAAAATAGATATCACTAGAGTCAAATGATACTTGCAAATGAAAAAAGGTAAGGTCTTATGATTAAAAAGACAGCTTTGCAGCAAATGGTGCTAGGACATAAAGAACATGCCATCTCTGTCTCTGTCTCTCTCTCACACACATACACTTGGATATTTTCTACATATTGCAGTCATACATTAAACATTCCTTTGGGTTCCCATACGTGTTGGGACTGTAATGAGAAGCATTAACGACTTCCAATAAAACACCTGAGTGATGATTGTGTGCCATCAGTTGAGGACTCTTTTCAGTTGAAAAAGGGGAGTTAAAATATAAGTCAAATATTGTACAGATAATACTGTTAATTTTATGAATTCTAAAGCACCTAATATAGGGGCTGGAGAGATGGCTTAATGACAAAGAGCTCATGCTGCAGCTGTGAGGATCCAACACCCTAGACAGACAGCTCACAACTACCTGTGACTCCAGCTCCAGGGAATCCTATGCCTCTTAGTTTCTGTGGGCACTGACACAAATGTGCATGTGTCCCCACGCAGATGCACACATATACATGTAATTAAAAATAATAAGAGAAGAATGTGCTGAGAGTCATGAGTGAGAGGTAAGTATACATTATTGTCGACTATGATAAAACAGCGTATGTATAATGTTTGGAAACTGGACAAAAACAACAGTTATAATTGAAACAGAGGAATGCAGTGCAGACTGGGAGGCAAGCACTGGCAGAAAATAATAAAAGCCAAGTTGGGTCAGCCTGGCATGCGTTTCCCATGGTGGGAAGATGGAAAAAGTCCAGTACTGCAGCCTATTTCAATAGGTCAAGTCTCAACATTTAACTTTCTGCATGGCAGCTAATACAGATAAGTAAAAGCTCCGGCATTCCAAAATTAGATTCCAGATTTCTGTAGCTCTTCATTGTCTCCAGATCTGTGCTTATTAAACATTATTTTGTGGATTAATTTCCATCAAAATTTAATATTTGTTCATTAATTAGTATTAACCATCTTGCCATCATTTGTGATTCTGAGTTTGGATGGTAACAGAGAAAAGATATTTATAGACAAGCATGGGGTTTGTAAATGATTTTGCACAGCAGCAGCTCCTCATGCCCATGAGTAGCAAGGATGACCTCTGTTGCCTAGCAACACACTTAATCACAGACAACCTGAGAGTCAACAGAATTGGAGGAGTCAGAAGTTGAAAATAGAAAGTTCAATCATTATTTCTCTAGATGGAGATTTATGCTGGTTTTCTACAAATTGTGAAAATACAGCCCTTGCAAGTGTATTTTTCATGTTTATTACCCAGTAGAAGTAGTGTATCACTAAACTTGGGTGCACCAATCACATCTGTTCACAGGCAGGGGCTCCTACGGCAACCTGATTCTGTGGTGCAGGCTCTGGCAAATGGTCATGAATAAATCTTCAGGTATTGTACCATGCAGTTCTATCATGTTTGAAGCATTCTGGTCACCTGTAGCTGAAAGCCTTTGTTCCTGCTGCCTTTTAATCCTATCAGTTAGATGGCTTAGCCATACAAAGTATCTGGTGCTTAAAATGCAGGGCAGAGGATAAGTAGCCATCCTCTTTACTACACATTTGATTTGTTTTTCCTTTGGCAGTTGACAAGCTTGGAAGCAAAGGACACAGATCTCAAGTCATGTAACTCATTGTCTTTCATAAAATTTCCAATAAAGTAGTTACTGTATTAACAATGGTCCTCCACATCATTGTCTTCTCTTCAGGTTCTGTTTGCTCTTGATTCTGTTTTAAATGTGTGTGTGTACAGAGCATATAATCTCTATATATGTGTTTATAGAGCATATAACCACATGTTTGCTATGTGGCATACATTCTGGATCTTCTATGTGGTGTGTCTATTTCATTATTATATAGTATAAAACGTGTTCTTATAAAAGACAGGTGAGATTTGACCTACAGTCCTGCAAATCAACAACTACACAGAGTTATTATACTTAGAAGAAAGCCTGTAACCCTGTTAAGGGTAGGGTTTCACTAAAAACCCATGGTTGTCTTGATATTGGTTTAAAATCTAGCCACAAATCCTCTTTCTCTCTTACTCACTCTCTTTATTCCTTCTTCAGCTCCCTCTCTCTCCTCTCGTGTGTGTGTGTGTGTGTGTGTGTGTGTGTGTATGTGTGTGTGTGTGTGTATGTGTATGTGTGTGCGTGTGTGTCCCAGAGGACAGGTGTCATCTTCAGGAAAGTCATCCATCTTTATTGAGATAGAGACTCTCATTGGCCAGGATCTCATCAATTAAAGCTAGGCTGGCTAGGGAGTGTGAGCCCAGGGATCCTAAGCATACTGCCATGCATTTTTATGTAAATTCTGGAGCTCCTTATTTATTCAAGGACTCACAGTCTCAAAAACGAGGTGCTAATTGCACCTCTTTTTTTTTAAAAATAGAAACCCAGTCTCAGTTATTTTGTGAAAGCAATGGAAAATAGACTAACATGATGTTTATTTTTCATGTATACACAGGGATTAATAACATCATATATATTTCATGTCTGACCAGGGAATGATACTGATAAACTATAATAAATTTAAAATGATTATTTTAAAGATATCGCAAAATCAAGATAGTTGCACAAGTCAAATTCCAATATTTTCCCGGAGTCAGATTATACTGTAATAATGTCTTATATTTTGGTCAAAAATGATCTAGTTGTCTTACTTATTGTTTCAAGACTGTAAAGATTATTTGTGTTGGTGATGACTTTGTGAAGCCTTGGGATTATGAAATCTCTGGGTCTCACCATCAAAACTCAAATCTATCTCACCTATGTCTCAGACTTTTTCATTTCTCATACTTTTCCATAATTCATAGAAGACAGGGAACTTATGTTTACCACAAATCTATAAAACTTTACACAGAATGCAAAGGTTTGACTTTTACCACTTCACGGTTACAGACAGGAAATTCTTTGAGTATAATTAGAATTATTTTAACCTACAGTGCACATCTTATGCTCATATGTTCATTGTATCTTAACTGATAAATGTCTTTTAGTCCTGTGAAATAGTCCTAAAGTTATCCGAGTACATAGAAAATTATTAAACAATTATTCTTTGTGTGTGTTGTTCATGAATGTGTGTGCACACATGTGATTGTGGGTGCATGTTCACACACATGTGTGTGTGTGTGTGTGTGTGTGTGTGTGTGTGTGTGTGTGTGTAGGTTAATGTCAGGTGCCTTCTATTGCTTGTCACCTTATTTTGTCATATTGGCTTTCTCATCAATTTAGCAAGACTGTCTGAGCAGCATCCCTGGAATTTTAGGTAGGTGCGGGATCTAAAGTTTGGTCTTCAGATTTGGGCAACAAACACTTCATTGACTGAGCTACCTTCCCACTTCCAACATTTATTCTTTTCTTGATTTGTTATTTTGATTTTTAAGAAAGATTTTCTCTATATAAAGCTCTGACCTGGACTCATTTTGTAGATCAGGTTGACCCTGAACTCACAGAGATCCAACTGTTTCAGCCTCCCGAGTACTGGGATTAAAGGCAAGAGCCACCTCTGTCTGGCTTCCAGCATTTATTCTTATATGACTATTCCTTGCATAGTAACCTCTGGTGAGCAGGAACTAATAATTATTCTTGTTAATCTTCTAGCCCACGGCATATTTATAGGTAATGCTACAGATAGGGTCTATTTAACTAACATTGCTTTCTGTGTTCTTAAGCATTAATATGATTTGTCACATAAGGATATGATTTTTTATCCTTGAGAACAAATACCTCATACCTGAAGAAAGACTGAAATGGACACTGAATATCACCAAGACAATACTCCCCTCTGCTGCTCTGTCATTGATAATTGACCAAATAGGAAAGCTGTTTTCCAGGAAGGAGCTCTCCATACTAGACTATTGCAAGTTAACAGAAAAGCATCTCAAACATTACAGTGAGCGACTGGGATTTCTCAGCTGACACTGAAGTCTAAATAGAGAGAGCTGCAAGAGTTAGCAAACAGTAAACCACAAGAGGAAGGTCTTTCTGTATATAAAGAGTTCTCAAGATATGGGGCAGAGGTTGAAACAGCTTCCCACACAGGAAAAGAAGCCCTAAGTGGAACAAGGTGCTTCCTTCCCTGAAATGCTGCCATTGACTTACAGGCAGCAGAAGTAAGGAAATAGATTTCTAGTGTTTAGTGTTTCTTTAAGCACTAGAGGATAGAAAGCTCTGTCTTCTTGCTATTATCCTGGCCTTTGTGTTGTAAGTATTGTTCATGAATAACACAAATGACATTGAATTGCTATTTATCTCCTCTAGGAGCTTCCAATAGCATGTAGGAAATTCACATCACAAAAGAATGTGTTCACAAAATATGCTTAAACTGAACAAAAGCAAAGTATGATTTCTAACTGATTCCTTCTTCATTGAGAAACACATCTATTACCAATCTTATGTTTGGTCTAGGTTGACTTAAACAGGTCACTGATTTCTAGAAACTTGTGAACTGATACTTGGAGACCAACACATACAAACAGCAGAGCAACAAACAGGGCAAGTTCTGTGATAAAGATTAACCCAAATTATTTTTGTGCATCTCTGCACCTACGTTGATTTCATCATGAGTTTTCTATACACACAAAAGTAGAAAGCCTTCCAGTTTCACGAGGACACTTTTGGACACACTTAACAATTGGCATGCATCAAGGACAAAGGAAGGCTAACAAGGGACTTCTATGGCAATCTGAAACAATTAACCATTAGGCCTAAAATAAAAATAATCCTGGTCACAGAGGTAAAAGGACATTAAACTGAAAACAAAACCATATGTGTAATTAATACAAAATGCTATAATTTTATTTATCAGAGATTACTATGGGTTAAATTGTTCTACTTGCTCCTCAAAATGCTACCACTATCTCAGGGTAGGAATATTTATAAGTGGGGGATTTTAGGTGGTAAGGTGGTAACTGAGATCATTTGGTGGACTCTGATCCCATGTGATTAATGTCTATATGAGAACAAATTATGAGTCAGCCACAAAAACAGGTGAAAACATGGGCAAAAGTGGATATCAGGAAGTTGGGGACAATCTGCTTGAGTTCTTACCCTGCCTTCCCTCAGTGAAGGACTGTTTTCTGGATTAGGAGGAGTGGTCTTGTTGGTGTAGGTGTGACCTTGTTGGAGATGTGTTACTGGGGTGGGGCTTTGAGGTTTCAAATTCCATGGCAGATCCA
The DNA here is from genome assembly GCF_017639785.1 of Mesocricetus auratus. NCBI lineage: Eukaryota > Metazoa > Chordata > Mammalia > Rodentia > Cricetidae > Mesocricetus > Mesocricetus auratus. The sequence continues at coordinate 5,600,651 of NW_024429199.1, forward strand.
GAATCTCCATCTTGTCTAGCTGCCTGTGAATTTAGACATACAGCTCTCAGCTGCTTCACCCAGCAGCATGCCTGTCTGAGCTCCACTGTTCTCCCTATGAGATAATAATGAACTAACCCTCTGAAACTGCAAGCAAGCCCTAATTAAACACTTTCATTCATAAGAGTGGCTTTGGTCATGGTGTCACCGCAGTAACTAAGACAAAACCCAAGTTGCTTTTTGTCATAATGTTTTATCAAAGTATTGGAAACAATAGCTGACTGTATATATGAATATGTATGTATATGTGTAACAAACAAATAGAAGCTGTAAATATTAGAGTAAATGGGAGGCATGGTACATGGAAGGATCAGAGGGAGGAAAGGGAAAGGGGAAATGATGCAATTTATTTTATTTCAAAAACAAAGAAATTTAAAAACAAACACAAATGTAATTTATTTGCCTTATGAGTTAAAGGATTTTCTTCATAATTGCCAGCTTTAAGCAGTATTTACTCAGCAAACAGCATGAATTAAAAGAAATGCATACTTTTACAGACAAAATACACTTGACTTCTACATTTCCTCCTTCTGCTCCAGGATAAAACTAGTGTGTTCTAATTGTTTCCTCCAAATGGAACTGTGACACCCCTCACGCCGACACTGACTGCAATAGTGAGACAACCATGCCTGACCTGCAGGCTCTAGAGAAAGTACTCAAGGAATACATACAACGTGTTGAAGTAAAGACAAACATGGAATGGGTAAGTCATCCATTGCTCCACTCTGCTCTGGAATAGATGGGATGGTTCTGCATTCCTGAGAAAGTTCTATTTGAGTTTGTCAGAGTCTCTTCTCATAACAGGAGGAGAAACATGGAATCACAACCTCAAATGGCATCAGGCCTCAGAGGAATAGCCGCCCACCTGAGATCCTGCCCATAGTAAAGTATTTTTTCTCATGGTTTTTCTGGTTTTGCATAATATTCCCACTGTTAACATGGTCAGTTTATTCAAACCTTTGGTCAGAGAGTTAATATAGTTTAGACAGGTGTCTGGTGGCATGAAGATATCAAATAAGATCAAGACGGTCAACTAGACCACTTGGAACTTCAAAGACTGAATTATTTGTCTCTGAGACAATTTTCCACTCAGTCACTAGCATCTTACTTAGTTCCCTAGATTCATAATGTCTTCATGTCATGGTTTAGTTCTTTACTTTCTGCCTCAAGGTTTGTCTGTCGATGCTGAGATGAGAGAAAAAGTGAGATCACACAGACCCACCACATTATCCATATGGATATGGGGGATGACATGCATGAGGAGAAGAAATACAAAACAAGTGTTGCTGCATAAGCCCCCTGGCTCTCCTGAGATATAATTGTTTCCGTTCCATCTCAAATAAATTCTAAAGATACTAATATAGTCACTGTACTTGGTACCAGTTAGTAGTCATCTAGATAATGGTTGTGTCTCTCCCCGTTTCTCTGCCCTCTTATCTCTATTCCAGTTATAATTTGAATAAAAAAGGCCCCCGTAGGCCCCTGGGTTTGAACACTGGATCCTCAAGTGGTCATATTGTTTGGTGAGTGTGTGGTGCCATTAAGAAGTGACATTCACAAAGGAAAACAAATCAACTTTCTCTGACAGAATCTGTGTAACAGGACAGGTCCCATGCCCAGTAGTAATAGATAACACAAAACAAATTCAGTGGTATTCTTGGGATGGGGGACTGTCTCATAGTGCTCTGTCTGGACTTTTTTTTAACCTTTTAAATCTTTTGCATATATATTATGGTTTGCAGCTTTGTTTTTTATTGATTTGCTGTGTATGCCTATGTATGTGTTTACAGGAAACCAGCCCTAGTCCGTTTTAAGACCAGGGGCCATTTTGAGACTCTAGCTCAATAAGTTTCTGTTTCTCAAAATTGGCCCTTAATTCCAAGTTGCTTTTCATCAGAGTTTGAGGAAAATATCTGTAACAGCTTTGCAACGGCCTGGTCTTGCTTCTGTAACCAGGCCTGTTTGCAAAATCCCCCCTTTATGTTTTGCCCTACAAAAGGTTATGAGAAATTGTCTCTGCATTATACTCCTGAACCCTGCTTTAGGTGGAGACAGCTGCTGCCCAGCTCCTTTGCTCATGAAAATAGCTTGTTTTGATTTGAACATAATCTGGGTGAGTGGTGTTTCTCCTTGTGTCTGTGGGATTGGTAGTTCTTGTACTTTTTCTTTGACCTGATCCCATTTGTTTGTTTTGTCCTTTCTCTTTTGTTTTCATTTTATCTTATTTTATTTTCTTTTTACTTGACTGTTTGTTTTCTAATGAGAAAGAGAAAGAAAGGATGTGGATTTGAGTGGGTGTGAAGGTGGGGAAGATCTTGGAGGAGTTAGGGGAGAGGAAGCCACGATCAGAATATATTGCATGAAAAAAATTATAGTTTAAAAAGAAACAAAAAAACAATAATTCCAGAAAAAAAGGCCATGAATTCGAGAGGGAATGGTGGGAAAATGGAAGAGCCGAAGAGGAAGCATATAAGTAGGAAATGATATAAATACAGTATATTTATAGTAATTACAGTATATCTAGAAAATAGTAAATCTAGAAAATCCCCCACCAACTGGGCTGTGGGCAGCTTGTTGGAGGCAATCTCTCAGTAAACTGTCCCTCCTCTCACATAATTCTAGCTTGTGCCACATTGATAAAACCTAACCATTGTAACTCAAAGGATACTAGACACTGATAGTACTGTTAGCAGTTCAATCAGTAGGTAATTGCCAAAGCACAATGCTGTAAATGTCTTTTGCATTTATTCCTTATCTAGTGAATTTCAAAAGACTTAAGAGATTGTTAATTTACAATGTTGTTACAGATATGTTTATGTGACAATCATCAACCTTAAGTGATGATAAGAATAAGAAAGTTTAGATTCTTCACAGATTAAACAAATCCTCAGGAAAAAGCAATTGTAAGGATGTTCAAGTTTTGTGTGCTGGTGTGTGTGTGTATGTGTGTGTGTGTTTGTGTGTGTGTAGGTGGAGATAGAAGCTTGACTGACATTAGATGTCTTCTGCAACCTCTTTCTTCCTTATCTATTGAGAAAGGATCTCTCACAATCTGGAGCTCACCAATTTGGCTAGACTGTCTGACTAGTGAGTATCAGATATCTACATATGTCTAAATCTCCAGCATTTGGGATTACAAACATATATGGAGGGTTACATGAAGCTTTTACATTGATGCTGGGGATCCAAGCTCAATCCTCATTCTTGTGTGTCAAGCATTTTATTAAAAATGCCTTTTTGCCCAATACCCAACCTTTCTACATTGTGAAAGGACCATATTCATATGGATGATAAATTGCATCCTGAGCATACCTGGACAGTCTAGGAAGCATAGTCTTAATTAGGAAAGATTAATTGATGTGAGTGTGCAGCAAAAGGATTATGTAATGAATGGAATTAAAATGTAGACAGAAACCAAATAGTTCCCATGGAAGAAGGAATGGAGAATCTACCAAGAAAAAGAAAAGAACGGAAACTTATTTAAGGCCTTTAGGTAATAAAAATTTGAAGCAGACATTAAGAAACTGGGGTGGAGCTAATCATGCCTAGAAAATAGTTCTTAGCAAATATCTATCTTGTCCTCTATATTTCCTGAGCATTCCTGCACCAATCAGGGTTTATCTGAGCCCTGTGTGATGTGTGTTTGGGAGGAGAAAGAAGTTCACAGTAGCATCTCTCTGGATGCTCTTATTCCTAACTGAAAATGTTCAAGACCATATGTTTCAATGGTAGAGTGATATCCAGCAGAGCAGTACCGTGTTTCTAGATTGCATTTGAAAGAGAAAAATGTTTTGTTAAACTGCGGAGATTTGGAATGTGTTTGCTATGGTGGCACAGGAGAGCTATTAGTATTAATGTGCTAGCAATCATTGAAGGTTGCTTCCTGGTTTATAGGTCAAGGCATGCAGGACTAATATGTGTGACTGTGGGTGACTGAGTAGTTTTAGCTGACTATCCGCAGAAGCTGGAAAATGCAGAGTTGGGTTTTATTACTGGAAAGAGGTCATCTTGGCCAGAAAAGTAATAGCAGGAGTTTGGAGGGAAGATAGAATAAATCTTAAGAATGAAAGATGTAGTCAAATAAGGAAAGGTTTGTTATATTATTTGCATAATTGATTATTTCCTGGTGAAGTTTATATTCATGGACTTTTTTTTGTATTACTTACATGAATCACCTGTAAGTCATACTAAGCCCTAAATATATTTATAAAGGCCATTATAAAACATTAGCTTAACTACTTCTCCTTAGCATACTACTTTTATTAAGAAAAATTAAAATGTCCTGTAGACATTTTGATGAAGCACTACCTCAGGGAAGGTAGAAGTGATCACTTCTTGGAAATTTGTCCAGATTTGATATGATGTATTAAATAAAAAATATGTAAGCATGTAAATTGTAGCTTTATAATCTACTAATTCTAATAATAATGGGAAGTATGATATATTTAAAGTGCACATTAGATTTATATCATACTTTCAAGAAAGATTAGATTTGGGTAACTGAGTTAGACTCAGGACAATGTTGAGCTAAACAAAGATTACCATTTGGAGAGAAATGCAACATCCTGAACTACAAATGGCACTTTACCAATGCTCTTATATGAACATCCCAGTACTGTGCAGTACTTTGCATCTATCCTGGCTTCCAGAAGTAACTCTCATCAGGGGTCTGAGCCTGTGATCTTCCCTTCGTCCATCTCTATGCTTCAAGACTGTGGGGAGAATTCACTGGGTATTCAATGTTTCCTCTTTTACTCCACTAGCTGCAAAGAAGCTTATCCAAAGAGAAGGTGGGAAACCCATCATAAGGCTCCTTCTCATTGATTTATTGCCAAAATGTGTTAGTAAAACACAGTCTACAATGCGTTGGGCATCTAGAATGGTTGTGGCAATCTCTGTCACATCTCTGAAGGCAACTTCTGGAATGGCAAAGGCCTGGAAAGACTTGAACATGGAGGGTCATGGGAACTAGATCTTTTCACCCAGCTAGCCTAGATTATGAGGCCCATCTGTGAAGAGCATGCTGTTCCAGATCACTGAGTTAAAAACATTAACTTAAAAAAAAAGAGAAAAAGAGGTTAAATCCGTACTGCTTCAGGCAAGCACAAGTTGGAAGAATCCAGAGTCCTTGACTAAATGTCTGATTCCTTAATCAGCTCTAAACAAATATCCATCTCTGTGGCTAATGTAATCTTCACGTGTTTATTTATTTGTCAATTTGCAAAAAGTGCTTGAAGTTATTTAACCTTTCAGAAACCCAGTGATATGAAATCCAAAGAGAAAAGGGAAAACATTTTAGAAATAAACAGAAAGAAATTGGACTTTCATGCATGTAGAATAAATAAAAAGGACTCCACCTGTGTTTTACTTAATCATTTCCATGATTTTTTATTTAATCAGGGGTGAGAGAAGGGAGTGTATCTGATTTTCAAAGATTCTAGAATCTGAAATCTTTTCATAACTGCCATGATAAGTAGAGGTTGGTTAGAGTTATTTCCTGTCTTTTGTAGTTGTAGTCAAACTTTTAATATTGCAATATAGCATTGTACCACAAAGTTTATATTAGATAACCACACAATTCAGAAACAAAAGAAAAACCAGAAAAAAGCCTCTCATGCTTTAAGTTTATGTTTTTGTTTTTAATTTTGTGTTGGGCCACATTCATAATTGTTCTCTACTTCATGTGGGCATTGGACCAAAGTTTGAACATGCCTGAGGGAAATAAAATTCACTCATGGTGGAAACAGGCATGTTCTGACTCTAAGCTAGAATAAAAGGCATGAGAATTCATTAACATCCAACTGAAGAAGTTCTTTTCCTTTCACACTTCCACTTACAAATAGTGATGTTTTAGTTTTCTTCTTACTTGTGAGCATAGATATGGCATTTGCATTTGATAACAGCTTTGCATTTCATGGAATACATCAAAAGGACACTGATGGGTTACCAATGTCTCACCAAAGATGAAAAATAAATATAGAAATGAAAAAAGGTTCATTATCTAAACAAAAGAAGAAAAAATCGTGTGCATATAAATAAGAGATATAGTGGTTCTCCATCTGGAGACAGAGGTCCTTTGTTAGAGAACTTGCTGCTCTAGAAAAGGTCCCAGGTTCAGTTCCCAGCAGCCACATGAAAGCTCACAACTGACTGTAACTTCAATTCCAGGAGATTTGACACCTTATTCAGACCTTCTCAGGCACCAGGCACATGTATGGTATACATACATGTATGCAGGCAAACCATTAATAAAATAAAAATGAAAAAAGGCTTAAAAGAAAGAAAAAGGAGGTGCAGTGATTCTCTGTAAAGTAAAATCTGATTGGACATTTGTCGAAACTAATACGTTAGAGTGAGGAGCACAGAAAATAAAGTTGAATCAGAGGGAAGCATGTTAAGAATTAAGCATGAGCTATTAAGGGTTGATAAAATGTCAACTGTCAAATAAAAAACAGGTACCCCATTTCTGTGAAACCTTGGGGTTTCCTGGGGATGATTAGTTGGGTAGTTATTGAAGATTACCAGACACTATCGTGGGAAACTGAGGTACAAAGTGGTTCTGCTTTTGCAGGTATGAGCAATTGATAATGGTTTTCTTAATTCTTTAATGTTGCAAACAAAGTAACATTCATCTTTATCATGGCTCACATTATGATAAAAGAGTTTTGAATGAGTCCAAAATTATGAACATAACTTCTCAAAAACTTTTTAAAAATTAATTTAAGGGAAGGAAAATAACAAGAGATTTTACAAGTGTAGAGTATGACATCTCCAGAAGTTCTGTAATACTCTATCTATATATCTGACACTTAGCCACTTAGTAATCTAAAATAAGAGTATGTATTTTATTTGGCCTCATCCATAGTGACAATTTAATTCATATTTTGCAGTCTTCTCTGGTAGGGATTCTGGTTCCCTTTCTGAGCTCAGCATCAAAAAGGAAAACTGGCACTTTTATCAGAACTTTTAGCCCTAGCATCTGAAAATTGACTGAGACTAGAAACCTAATTAGGCAAGTCCCCTGTGGCCTGAACTGCTGCCAGCCCTGGAGCCTCTTCCTGGTGAGGTGCTGCATAAAAGGGGTCAGAGATCTCAGCACAGCTGGACTTCCAGCATGCCCAGGCCCCTGACCAAGAGAGAACTGATGGAAGCATGTCATGGAGATTTTCCAGGATGTCAGGGTCATGTAAGTGAGACAGATCACATAGCACCTGTGACAGCATTGGTATTTCATATTAAAATAAGCAACTCCTAATGTCTTCCTTTCCAGTATTGGGAGAAAAATAATGAAGCAATTGTTCCTTCTCTTCTAAATATCACATGTCAATATCATTGTAAATTACATGCCTGTGTTTTATACTGATACAGTGCATATATGCCAAGGAAACTAGAAGTCAGAGTGGTTTTATTCTCTAGATTTCAATATGGTCTAGGAAGGGGAAATTGGGAACAATTGCCCTAGAGTTTCAAAGAACTGTAAATAACCAGAAAATATCATTTTTAAAATGCATTCTTTTTCTGAAACTTCTATTTCCTCTAAGTATTTATGGGAAACATGCACATGAATCTTTTACAAAGCTAAACTGAGGCATGGCAGTTCTGTTTTATAAAATTAAGGTTAGGAAGTGATGACTTCTGTAATAGGCAGCTCTACAAAGAAGAGATTTGGAAAGGACCCCAGGAACGCAGAAGAGGCATGACAGAACAGCACAAAAACACAAGAACGGCAATGTTTTGCTGGTAAAACAGTTGTTTCATTTGCTCTGTCCTAACTCATCCAGCATTTCCTACTTTCTAAGCTTGTTGGTGGTCTGCTTGTGGTTCATTGAATTTAAGATCTGAGTCTAAGATCTGGAAAAAAACAAGTCATTTACAAAGCATAGTTTCCAAACCAGACTGTACCAAAACTGGATACATTTGCTCTAGCTTTATAAATCATTTCTGTATCCAAGTTAGCATGAAATACAGGCCCAGGGGATAGTAACCCTCTTAGGAACAAAGTATAATTTATTTTTATAGTACTTCTGGATAAAATTCAATGAACAATACAGTATGAATCTTACTTTGCTTCAACTGAGACAGCTGAGAAAAGTATTAGTATAGCAAGTTCAAGTGAACACAGCTAAAGGATCAGTCAGAAATTCAACTGAAGATTTTTCTAATGTCATTAAGCAGCCCAAACACCAAAATAATGAAATTTTTTAAAGGGAACAGCTATCAATACCTATATTCATGCACGAATAATCTATTAACAGGTTCAAGGGGAAAAAACAATAAATATATGGTAACAGAAATAAAATCCTTGATGGCCTGCTATGCAACCCAGAACTAACACTGATGCCTATGCTGACATTTATTTGGTTGAAAAAGGAAACATTATTTAGGTATCTTAATTGCTGGCAAGATCATGGAACATCCATTGAGAGGGGCTGCCTCTCGCAAAACTAACAAATACACAGGGGATTAAACTTAAAATCCTTTTCTCCTTTTATGTCTCTACAGGCTTTGAAAGAGAAGATAAAGGTGTATTGTAGAATATGTTAAATTTTCAAATCGCTGAAGTTCTACAGAGAATACCAAGCTTCTCCTGGTAAAACGTACAAGCAAAAGAAAAGCAAACAGGGAAACATGAACCAGCTATGTGCCCCTGCCATTTTATCTTGAGCTAAAATAGTTTCTTATGACACAATAAACTTGCAAGTTCTGCAGAACATGAATGAATTGCTTTCAAAAGATGCAATGGTGATACTGAAGCTCTTAGAAAGAAATGATAGGAAATAAGAAGTGCCCTGAGGATGACTAGCAGTTTCAAGCAGCCACCATCTATTCCGTTAGTAGTATCCCCAAACTGTCTATCTGAAAAGAGTTTAGTGCCTCATAGGTATTCAATCTTTCCTATTTACTTTTCCAAAACCCTGCAATAAATTCCAGTCTGCACCAGGGCTGAGTAGGTGATTTTATGGAAGAGAATTATGAGACAGAGACTCCTAATCTTCCCAGAAAATTAGGACATGAAATTTCAAGTATGCATTTTTGTCAAAAATTCTACTGTAACTCCCAACTAAACACATTTTTCTGTTCTCTCCTATCTTTATTTTTATAACTGTTCCTTGATCCTGCACAGAGCACAGAGGTTAAGAAGATTATAGGCTTCATGTGCTAGGAGAGATGAAAAGTAGAAGACCCAAAAACAAATCCCACTTGTAGTCACATTTCCAAGAATGTGTATGCTTGTTGAGCTCAGCAAAGTGCATGTTTAACTGCAATCTTAGCATGATTATCCTACTTTGAATGTCCAAAGACTGGAAATAAGTTGAAATGTCTGTCAATAATAAAGTAAAATTGCATAGTTATTATATAGTTATGTTCCCCAGAGCAACATAAAAATTTAAGATGGATAGGAATCCGATGTAAGAGTTTGTACCATATGATCTCATTGGGAGTACAGTTCCAATGTGAAGGAAAAACACATCAATAATAATGCATCACTGTGGTAATAAACACCTGAGTGTGTAGGCAATAACTAGAACAAGAAGCAAGAAAACCATTGTTTAATTTTTTATCTTGATGATGGCAACATTAATATACATGTGAATGAAAATACATTGAGTGTAATTGAAAATATATTGAGTGAATTGAAATGCCTTTGAGTTTGTTTTGTGTTGGTCACCTACTGTTGGGCATGGGACCTGGCCCTAAGAGTAGTTTGTATATTTAGTGAGATTCTGTTGGAGAAAACTAAATTTTCATTTGTGAGCAGCTATCAATTGGAAATAACTTCAGAGTTAGGGATGAGGGTTTGTGTCCATTTCTGTTCTCAGTGCTTGGACCACATCTGGCTTAGACACGTGTGTATGCCATGTGCATGCTGCAACAGTCTCTGAGTGTGTGTGTGTGTGTGTGTGTGTGCATTGGTCCTGCTGTGTTTCCTTGGTGTCTTTCATCTCCTCTGGGCTGTACAATCTTAATACCTCCTCTTCCTTGTAGTTCCCTGAGGCTTGAAGAAAAAGATTTGATGGGAACTCTCCATTTAAGACTGAGTGTTCTAAGGTCTCTCATTCTCTGTGCACTGTCCAGCTGTGAGTTTCTTATTCATTTCCATCTACTGGAGGACCCTTTGTCTTGTCATGGCATTCAAGGATCACCAAGTAGTCTTTGTCTGAACAGTTATTGGAAGAGCTCTCTTCTATTGAGTCAAAATAACCTTTCCCGTTTTGCATCCAAATTACTGATCCATTCTCTTTCCACAAAGCATTTGTTTTTAAATTCCTATTCCAGTGTGGGTTGCTTGGGTCTTATTGTCTTCACTGTTTTCTAGCACTCTTTCTGAGGTATGTGCATACTTCTTGCTTTCCTTCCCATGGAAACCTGATCTAGAAAGCATGACTCCATGTCTTTTTCTTTCCTGACCCTACTCTCCCTCTCTCTAGATGAGCTTATCCACACCTGTGGCCTTCATAGGTCTAAATATTGATGAAAATTATTTAATGTATTACCCATCCACTGGGATCCTGAATTGTTCATACAACTGTTTACCTGAGATCTTTAGCTGAATATAGTATTAGTGTCATCACTCTCAAAATGGTCACATGACTGCCATTTGCCTGATCCCCCAAACACCTCCTTTTATCAGTGTTCTCAGTTATAGACAGTGAGGCCAAGATACTATGTATTATCCCTATTTTTTCTGTTTTAAGATTTTTCTTTTGTTTTGTTTAACATTTGTTTTAATTTTTATTTCTCTGTGTTTGTTCACTTGAGCATGCATCTGATTCGATGGGGAAAGTCCTTCTGTATATATGTTTCTGTTTTTGGTTGATGAATGAAACACTGATTGTCCAATAGCCAGGGAGGAAGTATATGCAGGGCTATGAGAGGAAGGACAAGGAGAGAGAGGGACACCTCTAGAGATATGCCATGTAGAGACCAGGAATATAGGATGCAACAACCGTTCTCTGGTAAAATAATACCATGCAGAAATGCATAGATTAGTAGTTATGGGATAATAATTAAGAGAGAGTTAACCAATGAGAAGCCTAAGCTGTCAGCCAACAGTTTAATAATTAATATGTCCCTGTGTGTTTATTTGGGGCTAATTGGCTGCGGGACCAATCAGGAAAGAAACTCTAGGTACATGATTATATGTAGTTGGAGCTATAGGCAGTTGTGAGCCACTAGGGGTGGTTGCTTAGGAACAAACTCAGGTCCTCTTTCAGAATAGCAAGTGACCTTAACTGTACAGACATTTCTCCCATCCTTGACTCATCTTTTTCTTTTGCACTGAAACAAGCCACTGACAAGGGGAGTGTCATCTTTACCAAATCAGGGATAACCAATAAAGTCTTAGATTATCACCTCCCACACTCCCATGCTGTAATCTTTGAGATCCTAAAGCCTTCCTCCCTTATGTTGCTCTCAACTTTTCTTGTCTTGCCCTGATTTATCATTTTGGAGTGTGAGGAGGTTTTCTTCCATATTTTCTTAAAACTCACTGGTGAATTTTGAGCACACTTAAACTGAGTCCAAACATTTATAAGAAAAACCCTGTCATTATTGAAAAAGCCTTAATCTGAACTGACCATCCATTTCTCCAGGTTTAACTTCACTATTCTCCCTACTATTCATGAATGTATAACCACACTGGCCTTCAGCCTGTCCCCTGTTGTGTTTAATCATCATTGTGACCAGCCTTACCTTGTTTTAACTCGTAATGCTTACAACTTAGTGTTTGAATTTGTTTCCTTTAAAGACACTTTTTATCATAGCATAGTCTCACTATCATTTCCTATCCCTTTAGACCTTTAAAGTCTTTGTGGTAATTGCTACCTTAGGTTGATGTTCTATTTTTATATTTTTTACATTTCATTTATTGTCTGGGTCACCATAATTACCATATAGCTCCTGAGAAAAACAATTCTCAAAGCTTTTGTTCCCTGTGTTATTTACTATATTCATAATTTCTCAGGAACTTAAAATATGTCTGTTTGAAACAATGCTCAAAAGTGGTAGTTAATTTATTTAAAAACTATATATTAGGGTGAGAAAGCAATATATTAAATATGCAAACTATTAAATATGAACTGTATGTCCATTCATAACCATTTAAGGTATGAGAGAATCTTTAAGGTGTTGGCAAAATAATTAGAATACCCATAGATAATATGTACTAACTGTAAGACTGTAATCAATGACTGAAGGATTAAAGATATTTGAGAAGCCCTCCAAATAGAGACTCATCTAAGATGTTTTATGGTATTTTCTTTTATAATTTATAATTACCTAAGTACATTTCATCTAACATTGATTTAAATATCAAATTATCTTCATATTTTTGTTTTCAATACTTTGATTTTAGTTTTCATGAAAATACCTGTGAGTGAAATTTCTTGTCTCACCTACCAATTCCCTAATAACCACTCTAAGGTTTTACATTAATTATAATTGTTTGGTCAATGGCTCAGGCATATTACTGGAGAGCACTACACAAAAATAACCTACTTTTACTAATCCGTGTATCACCACATGGCTTACCAGTAATGTTCTTGCATGTTACTCCATCAGCAGCTATATGGCATCTCCCTAACTTACTTTCTTTCTCTCCACATCTTTGTTTGGATTTCCCACCTGGCTCTATTCTGCCTGGCCATTGGTCAAAACAGTTTTATTCATTAACCAATAAATTCAATACATATTTGCAGCATACAGAAAGACATCCCATATCAAATACCTTCAGCATGGTGTTCATGGATCATTGACGTAATGCACTATAAACTAAGATACATAATGTAACAATGTGTGATGTCATCATTAACATATCTGAGTAGGATTCAAATTCATCTTGTGACTCATTGAGACAGGAAGAAATTAATAAGCCAATGTGTCTTCAGCTACGCAACCTGTAAGCCACCTGCTTAAGAACAGTCCAGGTTTTCTTCTGTTCTTTTTTTTAACCAAAAATCTTGATAAATTAAAGTGTATTAATTTAGGATGTTATAATCTTATATATTCTTATATTTATTAACAAACAAAAATATAGATGTTAGTTGTTCACACTCAGAAGTCCCTTAAGTGTGTTGATGTTAATAGATGGAAAGGCATTTTTTCTTTTTAGTTTATTCTCTCATAGAATACATCCTGACCAGAGACTGAACTAGCAAATAAGCAACCTTAGCTAACGGTCAACAGCTTGTAAACAAATATGGCATCTGCGTGTTTCTTTGGGACAGAGATGGACGGTGGGACCTAGCAGGGCCAGAGAAACCTCATATTACAAAGGCATCTTCTACAGCTTGTATATTTTATACTAATATTGTTTGCTGACACATAAACATATGAAACAATAATTTCTACAAATCTCTCTCTATAGATATGTGTGTGTGTATGTATAGATGGCTAGATAGACAGATGATCGATAGACATGGATAAAGATACCTTAGATATATATCATTAAGAATTTTAAGAACAACTTTTGATAGATCATTGGAAATTAAAATATTTTTCATTTTATAACATACAGACATATTACACAGCAGATTCCTTGCTTGAGTAATTGAGCAGAGTGAGTTCCAGGACAGACAGGACTATTTCACAGAGGACCCCTATCTTGAAACACCCTCCAAAAATTGTTATAGAAGTTCCAAAAAACCTTAGAAGTTTCATATGATCCAGAAATTAAAATACAGAGCATCCATCTGAAGGAAACAGGGAAAGGGAGTGAGATAACTATGGTCATTACAACTATTCAAAGTGTTGTTTCTAATTACTATTAATCAGCACTACAAAATATTCTAAATAGCTAAGAAGTCGAAACACTGGAAATAGTTATCAACTGACAAATAGATAAAGCAAAATATTGTATAAATACTCAGCAGAATACTATTCAGCTATGGAAAAGATGAAATGTCATCACAAAAATATTGTACAGAGTAACTTTTTTTTTTTTGGTTTTTCAAGACAGGGTTTCTCAATATTGTTTTGGAGGCTGTCCGGGAACTTGCTTCGTAGACCAGGCTGGCCTCGAACTCACAGAGATCCGCCTGCTTCTGCCTTCCGAGTGTTGGGATTAAAGGCATGAACCACCAATGTCTGGCTGCAGAGTAACTATTTAGTGGAGTAAATTAGTCATAGAAAGACAAGTGCCACATGATCTCATGCATGTGGATAATGTGCACAAGCAGATCATAATAAAGTTGAAAGTACAATGATTAGCTATCAGCAGTCAAAGACAGTCAGAAGAGTGGGTTGACAAGGAAAGGTTTTTCAGTGGAGCTGTGTCACAGTTAGGCCCAAAATAACATGTGCTGCCTCATAGTATAGTGACTCTACATTGTATCAAGGCATGGAAAATTTAAGAAACCTGGGGGAAAAGATACATAATCTGACTGACACATATGTGTACATATATCAAACATAAAATTGTACTCCAGCAACATGCACAACTTTTATGACTTTTTAAAATTTTAACTTAAATGTTTTAAAAAATCAGGTTTTCATACATGAGTACTGTATTTCCATTTTTTCTACCCTTGCTTTCTCCCTCTTCAGATCATCCTGTGCCTCTTATTCCAACTCAGTTTCATGACCTCTTCTGCTATAATTATTATTGATATAACTATTTCACATATATACAAACCTCCTGAGTCCATTTAGTGTTGTTCATAGGTATACGTGTTCAGGGCTGACAACTTGGGATTGTACAGATTATTGGGGTCAAATCTTGGGAGAAATCTGATTCTTCCTCCTTAAACAGCAATTGATAGTAGCTCTTAATCCAGAGGTGAAACTGTGAAATTTTTCCCATCTGTGCTAGCATGTCAACTGGTGTGGTCATTATCAAGGTCTTACTTAGGTAAGCACATTGTTAATTATTCATGAACGCAGTATTATTGTCATATCTAGATGAAGCTGTCTAGAGGCAGGCATCCTGATCCCTGTCCCTTACAAAATGCCCTCCTCTTCCTGATGTTTCCCTGAGCCTTAGGAGACAAGGTAAATGTATCTCTTGGAGCAGGGAATCCCATGGTCATTTATTCTCCAGAATGACCAGTTGTGAATTTCTCTTGTCATCTCCATCTGTTTCTAAAAGAAGATTCTTTGATAAGGTGTAATGGCTACATTTGTCTATGGTTATAAGAATATGTATCTAAAATATAGTTAGGGTTTATATTGGTTTAGGGAAATGGCAATAGTTGATTCTGCTCTGTGGTATATGACTTCTCCAGCCACAAGTATTTGGCTAAGCTAAGTCTACAATATTAGGCTAGAATTCTATTTTCCCGAATTGTCCTTTAACCCAATTAGACAGCTTTGGTTACCACAAAGATAAAGGTGCTAGTATTTCACCCTTGAGAATATCTGGCCTGAGCAATCATTGTTGTGGTTCATTGGCTTATTACTGGGCATAACTATTGGTGGCATTTTTCTCCCCCCCCCTTTTTTTGGTTTTACAAGATAGGGTTTCTCTGTATTGTTTTGGAGGCTGTCGGTCCAGCCTGGCCTCGAACTCACAGAGATCCGCCTGCCTCTGCCTCCCGAGTTCTGGGATTAAAGGTGTGCGCCACCACCGCCCAGCAGGCATTTTCTCCCTTGACAGCTTGCATAACCCCATCCAGTACTTAGAGCTAGTCTTCACGGACAAGCTTTCCAGGTCAGATTCAGTTTAATTCCTCTAAGTTCTACATTCAAAGTGTGCTATATCTTTAGCAACAGGTTTTTGTCCTAAAGTTCTGGAAGCCAACAAAAGGCAATAGCAAAGGCCTGTATTGGTTTGGGAGTGCTTGGATTCCCTGAACAACAGTTCAAAAGATTTCCTATGCCTGCCACTGGGGTGTTGCCAAACAGTGTTTGACTTTTGGAGTGAGCCTTATCATCCCAATTGATATAACAACATCTAGATATACATTTATATCTATCTATGATAATAATGTAATTTAAGTAAGTTATAAAATGACTTGTTTCCTATGGCCTTTTCAAACATCCTTAATATTATTTATCTCTCCTTCCTCTTTATTGCCTTCTTGTCCTTCCCCAGTTAAAGGAAATTTGCCCAACTTTCTCCATCATGAGACACATGTGTAAAATATGACTTAACATCATATGTACTTCATATGTACTTACATCAAAAATAATATTGTGCCCAAGAAATAAGCACAGCTTTTATGCTTTTGTGGTCAGCTAAAAATGAACAAGAAGAGCAAAGGAGATTGTTCATGATGAAAATGCTTATCATACAGCTTGATGAACTGAGTATGTCTTCTGGAACCTACATAAAACCTTGATGAGGTGGAACACACACTGTGTGTGTGCGTGCGTGCGTGCGTGCATGCGTGCGTGCGTGTGTGTGTGTGTGTGTGTGTGTGTGTGTGTGTGTGTGTGTGTAATACCAGAACTTCTCTAGTGATATGAGGATTGGACACAGGCACAAAACCATCATGAATCAAATAGCCTGAACTGTGGCAGAAAGAAGACAGACCCTTTCTCAACAAGATGAATGGCAAGAACTGACTCCTCAAATTTGACCTCTGGCCTCCATAAATACAACATGGCATGCATGCATTTTATGTGCACATTTTCATATATAAACCCAAAGTAGCATATATTTTAAATGAACAACAAAATGAAAGACTATAGAGATGGCTCAGATGTAAAGAGAACTTGTTGTTCTTTCAAAAGTTCATAGTTCAGTTCCTAGACCTCACATCAGAAGGTTCGCCTATAACTTGAGTTTCAAGAGAACCCATGCCATCTCTGGATTTTATTGTTACCTGAACATACATGACACACATAAACACAGAATCATACAAGAATATACCTCTTAGAAATTAAATTCAGAAATCATTAAACAACTATTGTAGATATGATTTTAATCTTCTTATGTCTCAAAGAATGTATCAACTTGGGGAACACTAGGAAGTAGAGAGAAGAGAGTGAAGCAGTCATAAAGCACATTCACTTGTCACTTTAGCTTGCTGTCTTCTGTTACAGTTCACAGTATCCTGAAATAACTATAGTAGTAATATTTTTAAAAATCATTAATTGTAGATCATCATCAAAAAATTAATGGAAAAAGTCTGATGTATTTACCAGATATGAATGAGACTCAGAGTTATAAAAATGACACAAATGATAATGTTTTAGGCATGGATGCCACAGATTTTGAATTTCAATAATAGCCCTATAGTATTCAATAAACATAAAAAGTAAATTTGATTTAATAAAGTATATCTATAACTGATTTTGTTTAATTTTTTCAGCTAGGAACTTACACAGAGAACACTAATCTAAAGTCAGTTAATAATGATGTATCATAGTTTGTGGCAAAAAAGTGATATTTGCTGTGATGAAAACTTAGCATATATCCTTAGAGCAGTGGTTCTCACTCTCCCTAATACTATGATCCTTTACCATAGTTCTGCAACATGATAAATAAATGACCAGTGACTGCTATTCAGGGTCAAGCTTCAAACTGAAGATGAAAGAAGCAAAGCAACCAAGCCAGTAGATCTTAACTCTATTCAGATAAAATGGCAATCCTGTCTCCACAAATCCTCAGAGGCAAAAGACTCTGAACTCCTGTCTCCTTCTCCTTATATTCCTTTTTTCTACCAATCATGCCCTACTGTCTCCACTTTTCTAGCATGGGGATAAAAGGCGTGTGGTCCCAAATGCTAGGATCAAAGGCATCAACTATGTAACTCTTCTCCTTGTGTAGCTCGGCGTGGCCTTGAACTCAGAAAGATCCATCTGCCTGTTTCCAGAGTCCTGGTATTAAGGTATGTGCTACCACTGTGTAGTTTCTATAACTAAATACTGTGGCTGGCTTTGCAAACTGATCTCCAGGGGCTTTATTAGGTTGTAATGTATCACCACATAGTTCCTTGTGTTGTAGTGACCCCAATAATAAAATTACATTCATTGCTACTTCATCACTATAATTTTACTGCTGTTATGAATTTTAATGTAAATAACTGTGTTTTCCAATGGTCTTAGGCGACTTCTGTGAAAAGGCCACTTGACCCCCAAAGAGGTCAGAATTTACCTGTTGAGAACCATTGACTTCAATAATCAAAATTCCCTGTAGATGTAGCAAATCTGTTGGTCATGGTTAAACTTCTTGAAATAATATGTTTGCACATTTTAAATTGTATTTAGATAAAAATTTTCTCATGTGCTTATTGCTGATAAGCCAAACATAATATCTCACACACTCTTCAAAGGATGAATGTCACCAAATAAAATCAGGTTCACTAGGTAGGCATCCCAACATTTTGTCACAGTAAGAGTATATTAACACAGTAGAAAGAAAAATTATTTCCTTTGCCTTCATAATGTGAGTTTATCTTAAAATGGGAATTTAAACCATTAATTACAGGCAGTCTGTCTTCATGCAGTACTTATTTCTCTTTCTACAGTATTAACAATACATGAAAAATTAAATAGTAGAAATAAATATTTTTAAATCACAACACCCACAGATAGCCACCCTCAATCTATTCTGTGCATGTTAACTTATGAATTCTTCCCAATCAGTTTCAAATGTATCTCATTTGGAATCAGAAATATTAAATTAATTCTTGGGCTGGTCACATGGTTCAGCAGGTAAAGCTGCTTACAGCCAAAAGTGGCAATGACCTGAATACACCCCCAGGACCCACATGGTAGAAGGAGAGGACTGAACCCTGCCAGTTTGTGCACAGTGGTATATTTCCCCTTCTCCTCCAAAATGCACGCATATGTGTAATAACCATTTTAATCTATTAAATATAAAAATGAGTAAATTCATACTTGAGAGATCAAGTAATGTACATTCCATTACAAACATCTTGTATTTCTCCATAATAAGATTCTATAGGTTTCCTTCTCTATTTATGCGTTAGATTGTGAGACTACAAATACAGTGTAGACATCTGTCAATAAAATATATATTTCTCAATGTTCTAGAGGCTGGAAGTCCAAGATCAGGGTGGCACACAATGAAATTCATGGTAAAGGCTCTTTTCCCAGATTGTAGACAGTCATCAAATCCTCAGGAGGCTGAGGAAAGAAGGGATACATGCTTTTTCCTGACCCTCCTTGCAGATAACTAATCCAATCATGAGCTCCACCCTCACTTCTAACTAACTCCTTAAAGCCCCAGTTTTAAATAGAATCACCTGAAGGTTAGAGTTTCAACATTGACTTTGGAGATTCACAGATACTAACTCTGTAAAATTATGTAGTCACCACAAGAAATCTAGTGCTTATAATTTCTAAGAATATTCTTATTTCATTTTTAACTACAAATTTATTATGCATAAAGTATTTAGTAATGCCATAATAATACTATTATATGCAGTATAATAATACTATTATATATAATAATAATATTTTAAGTTGCTTTTTAATGGGTTTTTAAGTTCAAGCCCTATTTCTATTTAATGGTAATGTATATAGGACCTCTCATTTACTCAGGATAATTAGATATTTCTGATACTTTTAATCTTGCATGTTTAAAAAATCAGGCAATTGTTTAAGTGACTGTAATGTACATGCCAAAAAGTGAATTGCTAGACCATTAGAAAGGTAAAAGGCCACAAATTCCTCATATGAAATTAAAATTAGTTGTTAGTCTTTGCCCCTACTTTCAGTTCCCATTCTCCACTCTTGGGTGCTGTTTTGATTTTGTTGTGGAACAACATAATCAAATTCATTCATATATAGTTCCCATTTCTGTTAGTCCTTTGGTATGAATCTTCCTAACCAGTTTCTGGAGGTCTTTTCTCCAATATTTGCTTGTGTATAACTTGAATAACTAATTTAAATCTGAAAAGTAGGAGTAAATGAAAAGATTCCAGTTAACGTTATGCAAATAACAAAGACATAAATGTGCCCCAGTTTAAAAACAAAGGAGGTACAGTATTATGTAATACAGTATATTCAGTAGTGGTGGCACATACCTTTAATCCCAGCACTCATGAGGCAGAGGCTGGTGAATTTCTTAGTTCAAGACTAGCCTGGTCTACCGAGTGAATTCCAGGATAACTAAGGCTGCACAGAGAAACACTGTCTCAAAAAAGCAAAAAGGAGAAAAAACAGAAAAGAACTGATGAAAATCTTGTTGTATGATTTAGCATGTGTGATTACTGAGGATAAGATCCTAAATGAAATAAATCAGGCATGTAAAAACAAAGTCAGCCTGGTTTCACACATGAGGTGTGGAAAATAATCACACTTATAGAAGCTGCAGAAAGGTGTCTCCTAAGAGCTGGGCAGGTAGCAGGGGTTAACCCATGCGTGGTCTCAGATGAACAAGAAGACAGAGTGCTGGAGATTTCTCTCACAGCAATATGGGTATGCTTAATGCTATCAAAGTCGATACTTAAAGAGTCGCTAGTACTGTCTGTTCTAGCTTTAGAAGCGCAATAAAACAAGTAAATAAAATCTGGGGGTGATTTGCCTTCTGTAGCTTTTTAAAAAGTGGTCTTCCTGTTTCTTTTGAGCTGGGAGATGACTACCATTCCCCACACATGCGCTGGGGGTTTGGAGAAGGCCTTGGGCAGCACTGGCGACAGGAGTTCCACTGTGATGGATTTCTGAACGCTGAGGGAAGCCAAGCGAGTTTGAAAAGATCTGGACTCAGCCTGACCTCTACTCACTGGAGTTCAGATTCCAGGGCTCAAAGGGCAGCCCGTTTCCTATTTACCAGGCATCAATTGAAGCATGAGATTTTACTTAACTTGAAGGCCACTCCCTCTGCACATTCTCAGAGGAAATGGCTCTCTGTGAACCAAGATAGTTTCTTTCCATGAGACAATTGCGTATGTACTTGAAACCTGGGACAGTTGATTAGCTTGAAACTTATCTTTGAACTTGAGTTACTTTAGTCCACGATACTCCTGCAAATATGAAAACAAACAAATGGAGGCTGAGCTTTGTTTATTTTAAAGCAGTAATAATACAAATAGCTTTGTCTGCAATGTGTAGCTCATGTTAAAGCTTTATTGCAATGTAAGTAGGCTGCCTTGACAAGTAATTGAGGCCTTTCTGACTTTCATTATGAAGGTCATGATCCAGTTTCCTCTTTAAACTTCTAATTAAGGCTCTGAGATGTTTTGTGAATAATGAAGAGAAAAGGCCATTAAAAACTCTCAGTAGATTTGAGTACCTGTACTCCATTGCTAGAATTATTTCACCCAGAACCTCTTCAGTATTTCTTTTCCTTGTTTTCTTTGTAAATCCGAATATGCACTTTTAAAATTTCTTTTAAAGTCCACTGAACAGAACAAGATATTGAGTCCATCTGCTAATGTTTTTTTAAGTTAGTCTACAGAATAATGTATTTTTGTGTGATATTTTCATACATATATCCTTATGCCCAGATCCTACTCCCATTCTTCCAATCTACCCTTCACCACACTGATGTGGGATGCCCTTCTATACATTGTGGATATGTTTTATTACCATTGGTTAATAAAGAAGCTGATTTGGCCAATAGTCAGGCAGAATAGAGCCAGGCAGGAAATCCAAGCAAAATACAAGGAAAAAGAAGGCAGAGTCTAAGAGATGCCAGCAGCCATCAGAGAAGCAAAATGTAAGGTAATAAGTTACAGGCTTCCTGGTGATACACAGATGAATAGAAATGGTTACTTTAAAAACTTGTACATAAAAGCCTGAGTCAGTGGCCAAATACTTATATAAACAATGTAAGCTTCTGAATGGTTATTCTGAAACTGCTAGTGCAGAGAGCAACTTTCAGCAACACCACCCCTCTCTGGTCCTCATTGCTAATCATCTTTGTGGAGTCATATTACATATATGTGCACATATACTTACACAACATTGTACATATATGATGTATACATGAATACGATAAAAGCTGAAATATTTGGGCTTAAAGTAGTGTTGCCAGTGCAGTCATCTCATAAACAGTTCTCATAAACAGTTTCAGGAGTCTGATATAAAATTGAGATTTTTCCAGACTATGTGGCATTCTGCAGAATTTTTAAAATTAGATTTTTTTTTGTTTTTCAGAAACTACAATACCAAAGTGATGAAAAGTAATTCCTCCTACAATCATGGAACCTTCAGTTTCCACTGACAACTTGCTCTTTACAATGATTCTCAATTGCTCTTCTAAGGAGGATTCATTAAGGTTGTATAATACGTGTGAAACCCAAAGAAACTGCTGACCTGAACAAGGAGGAGTTCTTGGATCCTTGACAGATGGCTGGGAGACCAGCATGGAACTGATCCAGACCCTCTGAATGTGGTTGTCAGCAAGAAGACCTGGCCAATATATGGGGCCTTGGGCTGTAGATCAGTATTTATCCCTGGCATACAAATGGAATTTAGGTGCCCATCTCACAATGAGGGATGCTCTCACACCCTGGACTCTTTGGGAAGGGCCTAGGCCCTGCCCTGAATAAAATGAAATGACTCTAGATATCCCCATGGAGGGCTCCCCATGGGTTGGGGGAGCAGGTGGGAGCCCAGGGGAGGAGGGAAGGTAGAGGGATCTGGGATTGACAGAAGAGGCAAGATTGTTGCTAATTTAAATAAAAAATAAAAATAAAAGAAATTGAGACAGCAGAATATTTGTATTTGCTGTAAAAAATAATGCCTTCATGGCATAGCATTTCCTAACAGTTTGAGGCTTTAGAAAAGTAAACACAATCTAAACATTTCAAACTCAACAATCCTTATAATAATAATCTATTCTTTTAAAATGCAAGTTTTCAATGGCCACCTCTGTGTTCTGGGTGTAGCATACTGCAATTGGTAGAGTAAATGTAGCTATAGAAAGGAGATAAATTTCATGGGATGTCTTCTCCCTCCATAGATTTGCTAATAGGTCTATATTTCCAGTTAATTTTATATCATACTAAATAAGGTTAGTAATTATATAGTACTTTAGTAGAAAATTATGCTCAGGGTGCTTCCAATTTTTTCTAGTATAGAGCACAAAGTGGTAGCAACCTAAAGTAGCTAAAAAATGAATGCATGTTCTGAATGCAGAGGCCTGAGTAGATTGGTTAGGCTATTTTCTCCAAATATGAATGTCTGTTTAACTTGGGCAAATAATAGGAGGTTTTCTTTCTTATAAGACATATTTAAACTATTACATAGTTGTTAGGGCATCATGTTATCGAGGTTACTATTCAAATCAAATTAGTTTGTGAAGAAAGCAATTTAAAATAAGAAAATGCAAACCACTACTTTCTACAGCTTTATTATACTTAGAACACAATGATTTAGGGTCATTGGCTTTTAGAATAAGAATGGAATAGAGAACTTTCTAACTTCAAATTTCCATACCATGCTTAAATATCAGAATTCACTAGGAACTTTTTAAAAATTTTCTAGATATTCCATCAAGATAATTTAACACAAGTAGTTACAACAGAATATTGCATATTCATTCATGCTTTTGTTATGTTTTATGTATGAAAATAAGATTACTTTCATCCGTTTATTTTATAAAGCAGACAAGGAGACACAGAGAATGGAAGAGACTGTTGAAGTAAAACAACGTATGCAGCAGAGGCAAATCTCAAGTGCATTCCTCACTTAGATGTGTGTTTCTCTCAATGACAGCTGTGTGTCCCACATTTCCCTGGCCATTAAAAAGGGCAATCTCAGGAGCAAACACAATCTGGGACCTTCTAACACAAAATATCGAGAAAATATGGTCAAACCTAACAATAATAGGTATAGAAGAAGGGTATAGAAAAACATATTCAACAAAGTCATAAAAGAAAACTTCTCCAACCTAAAGAAGGATATGACTATGAAAGTACAAGAACCTTACAGAACATGAAAAGAAGTCCCCTGGCCACATAATAATCAAAATGCCAAACATACAGAATCAAGAAAAATTATTAAGAGCAGCAAAGGAAATAGGTCAAGTAACATATAAAAGGAGTCCTATTAGAATTACACCCAACTTCTCAATGGAAACTTGAAAGTAAGAAGGTCCTGGATAGATGCTCTACAAACGCTAAAGGAACACGGATGCCAGTCCAGATTATTATACACAGCAAAGCTTTCAATTACTGTAGATGGAGAAAACAAGATATTCCATGACAAGACCAATTTTAAACAACACATATCCAAAAATCCAGCCCTACAGAAAGTCCTGGAAGGAAAACTCCAACCCAAGGAAGATAATTGCATGCACAAAAACATAGGTAATAGGTAATCCCACTTTACCAAACACCAAAAGAAAAATGGGGGAGGTGGAAAACCACACACAATACCATCACCACCAACAAACCCAAAACAAATAAGAATTAACAATCAATGGTCATTAATATCCCTCAATGTCAATGGCCTTAAGTTGCCTTAAAAAGACACAGGCTCACAGAATGGAGATGAAGACAGAATTCATCCTTCTGCTGCATACAAGAGACACATCTCATTCTAAAAGGGTTGGGAAAAGATTTTCCAATCAAATGGACCGAAGAAACAAGCTGGTGTAGCAATCCTAGTATCTACCAAATTAGATTTCAAACCAAAGTCAATCAAAAGAAATGAAGAAAGTCATTTTATATTCATCACAGGAGAAGTCCATCAAGATGAAGTCTCAATCCTGAATATCTATGCCCCAAATATGAAGGCACCCACATTCATAAAAGAAACATTACTAAAGCTCAAATCACACATAAAGCCTCATACACTTAGAATGGGAGATTTCAGCACCCCACTCTCACCACTAGACAGGACCACCAGACAGAAACTTAACAAAGAAACAAAGGAACTAACAGAAGTCATGACACAATTGGGATTAACAGACATCTATAGAGCATTCCATCAAGCACAAAAGAATATACCTTCTTCTCAGCACCACATTGAACCTTCTCTAAAATCAACCACATACTAGGAAACATAGAAAACCTCAATAGGTACAAAAAAATTGAAATAACCCCCTGTATCCCATCGGATGGCCATGGTTTAAAGTTAGAATTCAACAGCAGCACAAATTGCTGAAACTGTACAAACTCAAGGAAATTGAAAATACGTAATGGCACCATTCGTGGGTCAAGGAAATAATAAAAAAGAAATTAAGAAGAACGGCAAAGACAAAGATGAAGAAGAAAGAAGCCACAAACATGTATTCTTCAAGAATCTAATCACCTTATCATATACCCATCCCCTCTCTCTCTTTCACACTCACAGTTTTTAATTCTCTAATTGTTGTTATTGCATACATATATGGATATACATACACATTCCCAAATGCAACCTGTTCAATCCATATACTACTGTTTGGATATATGTTTTCAAGGCTGAATCTTTGGCACTGGAAAAACCCATTAGTGTGCTCTTTCCTTAGTTACTTACACAGTTCTCATGGACTTTTCTCCATCCAATTAGGCATGACCTTTGGGGTTGTCCTTATTCAGTTCACATTTAGACAGTCAAGTTGAAGACTCATTATTAATGTAGCTTCTGATGTTCCCAGGAGACACAGTGTCACAGAAAACCCTCACATCTTTTGGTTACTACAGTCTTTCCATTTCCTCTTTGGCAATATGTCCAGAGCCTTAGAATGGGAGTGTTTTGTAGATGTATCCACCAGAACTAGATACCACTGCTTTGATTTCTGAGAGGGTGATGGTTTCTGCCATTGCAGGTCTCATATGTTGCAAAAAAAAGTTTCTTTCTGCCGGGCTTTGGTGGCTCACGCCTTTAATCCCAGCACTTGGGAAGCAGAGGCAGGCAGATCACTGTGAGTTCGAGACCAGCCTGGTCTACCGAGCGAGTTCCAGGACAGTCTCCAAAGCCACAGGGAAACCCTGTTTCGAAATACCAAAAAAAAAAAAAAGAAAAAAGAAAAAAGAAAAGTTTCCTTCATGCTGATTTTTTTCAACTATATAGAAAAATTTAAATGGGAATTTTTGAGATAAATGATGGAAATAGAAAAAATACACTAAGTGGGGTAACAAGTTGGCAAGATGAGAGTTAAAGACTAGGTCTATAACCAAAAAGACTAAGAAAGGTAACACAAGCATGAAAAGGCAAACACTGTTGTTCTCGCTCATATGTAGATAGTAGTTTATAATCATTAGATTTGTGTGTTAAATTTGGAGCATCAGGAACTGTAGAATCAACTATGTAGAATCAGGAACCTTCAAAGTGACTCCTAAGGTAGAAGACGCCTTAAGGGATAGGTGATAGTAGAACACTGGTAGAATGAAATTGGACAGGGAATACACTGGGAATAAAAAGATCCCATCAGAGGTGGTGGAGTGGGATAGATGAGGGTAACTGGGGAAGCATTAACTGAAATGAAGCAGATCTGAAAAACAATGTGGAAATCTCCTAATCTGTAAACCAGTTTGGAAAAAAAAGATAGAGGGGAGATATCATACAGGCTGTATATTAATGCTCATTAAAGCCATAGGTTACTAAACAAAACCCCAATGACAAGTAAAAGATATTTCTTTATGAGTGAAAGAAGCCCAAGAGCCCCCCTAAAACAATACAGTATCATCAGCATGGTGGCCTAAACTAGACCTGAACAAGGACAGTACAGATAGACATGCAAACATGAAAGCAGAAAATCTCTGAGGGCCTCAAACATAGACAAAAGAGTGTATACAACTAAGAAATGCTGAGAGTGAAAGAAATAGTCTTCCCCATGGAAGAGGACTCCAATTGGTTATCCAATACCAAGTGGTCATCCCTGAATACATAAACATACAAGTAACAGTATACACACTGAGCAGACTTTATCTATGTATTTAGGAATATAATTGTTAAAAAAATTAAAGAGAGGCCATCATAGGACATGACTTTTAGAGTGAGTGAGGGAGCAGGGAAGGTAAGTTAACAGGAGAGGTGTTGCAAGGAGGAAAGGGAAAAGGAAAATGATGTAATTATATGTTAATTTCCAAATTAATGAGCATATAAAATTTTGTCAATCCACAAAACTGAATCTCATACATTGTTTGTGGGAACATAAAACAGAAAATCAATTAAAAATAGTAACTTTCTTGGTCGATTGAATATACTCAGATCAAATGACTCTATTTACATTTATGAACATATCTCCCAGAATAATGAGGATTTATACTCAAGCAAAATCCCCTGTGAAACTGTTCATAGAAGCTTTTCAGGAAAGGAAATATTGGGAAGAATTAAAATAGTTAAATGAGTTGTTGCATCAGTATCATGGAATTCTATCCAACAATAAAATTAATAAAAATTGATATTTACAAGTTGGACAGATATCCAAGATATTAGCCACATCAAGAAAAGAAAATATCAAATCAACCACTCTCTGGACTTAAGGCCCAGTTTACAATATGGAACCCATGCCTGCCACTGATAAAGTGACCAAGAACCTGAGACAAGAACCATGCACCTAGCAAAAATCAAACACTATCATTGTGCTGAATGGCTCCTAAAAACATTCTGCTACACCCAAAGGTAAGTGTTATCACTCAACCATCATCAGAGAAGTTCCCTTGTGCAATAGATGGGAACTAATATGGAAACTCAAAACTGAACAATGTGCAGAAAGTGAGACAATTTACAATGCTCAGTTCTAAAAGAGATGTCTTCATCAAACTCCTTCCCTCAGAGCTCAGGGAGCTCTGTAGAAAAAGAAGCAGATCTGAGGAGTGCCAGCCTACAATCCCATGACCAGAGAGTCTGGGAAACAGAACCTTCATTCAGTGGCTGATGGAAGCAGAGGCAGACTCCCATGGCTAAGCACTGAGCTGAACTCAAGAAAGCCAGTAACACAGGGGGAGGACTGATGACCAAAGGGATTAAGACTGGGCTGGTTTAACCCCCAGAAACAGCTGACCTGACAAGGGTTAACTCTTGAATCCCAGGCTGATGCCTGGGAATCCAGCATGGGACTGATCAAGACCCCCTGAATGTGGGTGTCAGTGAGGAGGCCTAGGTAATCTATTGAGCCTTGGGCAGTAGATCAGTATTTATTCTGGGTATACAAATGGACTTCGGACTCCCATCCAACAATGAGAGATGCACTCTCACCCTGAACTCTTGGGGGAGGGTCTAGGCCCTGCCCTGGATGAAATGACAGACCTTACCCTCCCTGGGGAAATGAGGGGATATTGGGGGAGGTTAAGAGGGCTGCACGGGAGGAGGGGAGGGAAACAGAGAGGGACCTGGAGCTGAGTTGTGAAGCAACCTTGTTTCTAATCTAAATTTAAATTAAAAAAGAAATAAGAAAAAAAGAAATAAAAAGAATCAAAGAGGGAGACAAATGACTCCACCTAAACAGTGTCTCTCAGACCCAACAGGGCTGACACACCTATGAACTCCCAGAGAATGTGGCAGCATGCAGATGAACTGAACAGGGTCTAGCCAGATGGGGGTCCCAGCTCTGAGAGGGGGAAGAGCACATGACGTCACTCCCTTAACATGATGCCATCTACAATTGACATCTGCTTGCAAAGGGAAAATTGGCTTTCTTCAACGCAGTCTTACTAAATACATAACCTGTATTTAAGGTAGATCTCATGTCCAGAGGTAGATAATAGCCACAAAAAGAACTAAGTGGTACTTTTGTAAGTTTTTTTTCTAGTATTGCTTCATTTGGTTTTGTTGTTGTTAATCTTACTTGTCTTTTGTTTATATATTATGGTTTAGAATTTGGTGTTTTCATGGATTTTTGTTTTGGTGTGTATGTGTTCCTCGTGGGTCTTTTGTTTCATTTATTTTTTATTGTTTGTTTTCTGTTTGTCTTATCTGTCTGTTTCTGAGAATGGGGCATTGAGCTGGTTGAGTGGGAAGGTACAGTGTATCTGAGACTAGATGGAGGAGGGTAGAACTCTGATCAGCATACGTTGCATAAAATTTTATTTTCACCTTGAAAAGAGCTGCCTACTCTCTTATTTCTTTTGTGTTACATCATTCATAATATAAAGCCAAGACATGGGAAGCGGGATAGCTGCTGCCAGGAGCTGAGGAGGAAGGGTGACTGAGGATAGCTATGAAGCAAAAAAGAAGAGGGGAATACTTGTGCTGATAGCGGGACAGACACAGGTGGCAGCGTGTTCAGTTGCAGAGGTTGTCATATTAGTCATCACAGGTGACAAAATGTCACATAGCAACACACACACACACACATATACACACACGCATATACACACACGCATGTTCGTGCCAATGTCAATGTTCTTGTTTTTATATAGTGTTGTATTGTTTATGAAAACAACCTTTACGGAAATCTGCTGAAGTATATATCAAACATCCATGTTCTAGTTCTGGAATTTTTTGTTAATCTGAAGACATTTCTATAAGTAACAATAAGCAAAGAAGATGCTTCGAAGGTGAGGAGACATGTAACTGTCACCTTTGAGTTAGTATTATCCAGAGAGATTTGGTAGATCTTCTAAAGTAAGAGTAGTTTCCATTTATCATGAACAGGCATTGAATTCTGTCAAATGTTTTTTCTACATCAATAGCATCTATAGTGTATCTTTCAAAATATCAGTAGCATTTGTCCATAGAAATTGTCAAGGTAATCTCAAAATTTACGGAAATGCAGAAGACCTAAAATATTCAAATAAAGTTTTTTTAATTAATTTATTTTTATTGAAAATAAAATACTTACTCTCATAGGATATGTTCCAACCAGAATTTCTCTTCCGTCTACTCTTCCCAGCTAACCCCTCTCCATCCAGCCACTTTCCTAGATTTACTCTCCATCCAGTTCTTCAGAAAAGAGCAGGCCTTCAAAAGATGACAGCCTAACAGGACAAAACAAGATACAGTAAAGACAAAGCCAAGTCCTCACTTTTTCTACTGAGGGTAGAAAAAGCAACCCACTAGGAGAAAAGGAGTTCCAAGAGCAGGCAAATGAGCCAGAGATACACTTTTCCCACTGTTATGGCTCCCACAAGAATACCAAGCTATAAGCCATAACACGTACACAGAGGACCTGATGCAGACCCGTGTAGTTCGTGTGCTTGCTGCTCCAGTCTCTGTGAGCCCATGTGAACCCTGTTTAGTAGATTCTGTGGGCCTTATTCTCCTTTTGCCCTCCATGTCCTCCTACAATCATTCCTACCCTTGTGGGGAGTGGGTGTTCCTCTATCTCTGAGAGGAGGGGCCCGATGAATACCTCCGGTTTAGATTTTTTCTCTCTTTCTCTCTCTCTCTCTCTTTCAGCATAATGTCTGTCTGTGAAGAGTATTTTTATTTTTATTTATTTTTATTTTTTATTACTTTAATTTTAAATAGCTTACTTCACATGTCAATCCCAGTTCCCTCTCCCTCCCCTCCTCCCACAACCCCCACCATCTCCCCCAGCCTACCACCCTATCCCCACTTCCTTCCACATAGGGGATATCTAGAATCTGTCGTTTCTCTCAGGGCAGAGTCCAGGCACTCTCCTAAGAGTCCAGGCTGAGAGAGCATCCCTCTTTGTGTTATGGACACACGAAGTCCGTTTGTATGCCAGCGATAAACACTGATCCACTGCCCAGGGCCCCATAGGTTTCCCAGGCCTCCTCCCTGACTGTCACAGTCAGGGGGTCTGGATCGGTCCCATGCTGGCCTCCCAGCTGTCGGTCTGGGGTCCAAGACCTCTCCCCTGTTTAGATCAGCTGTCTCTGCTGGTTTTGCCAGCCCATTCTTTGCCAATTTGCTCATCGCTCCTCCCCTCTCTCTCTGTCACTGGGTTCCATGGGTTCAGTTCAGTGTTTAACTGTGGATGTTTGCCTCTGCTTCCATCAGTCACTGGATGAAGGTTCTAGAATGGCTATAGACATCAAGTTCATTACCAGGAATGGGCATTTAAGGTGGTCTCTCCACTGTTGCTTAGCTTGCCAATCTGTGTCATCCCTTTAGATCACTAGAGTTCTCACTGGTGCCAGATCTGTCTTCTAACCTATGACTCCCTCTTCCCCCTATTCTACCCCCACTCAACCTTCCTGTTCCCCCATGACCTACTCTCTCTCTTCCTCTTCTCTCCCTCTCTTTTAGCCAGCTCCCACCCCCCCACCCCTCACCGTGTTCCCAATCTGAGTATTTTAAAGTATAACAAATACAAAAGAATCATATTACCAGATTTCAGAAAAAATTATGAAGCCATAGAAATTGTGAGAATACAAAAGTTGCATAAGGATAAACAAATCAGTGGAGTAGAATGCTGAGGGTACCTGATTTATTGCTTTCCAAGAAACAAGATGAGATAACTGAATAAGCATCCAATTAAAAACAACAGAAGAAATCTTTGAGTTCAATCTTATGCTATATGTGAAAGGTAATTTGAAATGTATTACAGTCTTTTATAAAACACCATAAACTTTGTGTAGGAGCTTTTTTGGAGATGTTCAACAGTATCAGCACTCAGGGAAATACTAATTAAAATCTTAATGAGATACCATTTCACACTCACAATAAAGGCTAAAGTAAGTAATTGGCAATACCAGCATAGGACAATTGTAGAGCAAATTAAATTTGCGTACATTGCTGGTGTGAATGAGCAATGGTATTGCAAGTTTGGGGGAAACTTTATAATTTATTATACAGACAAAAGTATGTACCCCTTAATCCATCAATGCCACTCCTATAAGAGAGTGAAGAAGCTATCCACAAAGATTTATACATGAATGCCCAGAGAAATTGTATTAACATTAACATAAATCCAAACAGGGTATACTTCAAATTCTTCAAAAATCAAAAATCAAATAAAAATGAGAGGTTGTGAGGACAGTGGATAGCTTTGTAATTGGGGAAGCACTGATGGAAAGTGGGTGGGGAAATCTCTGTGGCATAGAAAATAAACCATAATTAGCCAGGCATTGGTGCCACACACCTTTAATCCCAGCACTTGGGAGGCAGATCTCTGTGAGGTTGAAGCCAGCCTGGTCTACAGAGCAAGTACCAGGATAGGCTCTAAAGCTACACAGAGAAACCCTGTCTCTCAAAAAAACCAAACAAAACAAAAAATAAAAAAATAAAAAAGAAAGAAAAGAAGCCATAATAAAAACTACATCAATTTATGTAAATATATCTGCTTACCACAAGACATGTAAGTGTAAAAGGGCACTCTTGAAAAATATAACACTTGATTATATTTCAATTAAACTTCACTACTTATAAATAAATTAATTTAGCATATTAGTATTTTTCAAGTTTTCAATCATAAACAATGTTCAATTTATGCCTTCTAAATAATCTTATAATTACAACCATGTTTAGTAATACTTGAGGAAACACTGAAGTCCCATGCTACAGTAACCCAGACTTAAATACAGAATGGTCCTTCAATTGAGCAATTAACTTCCTGAATATATCTCTTTTATTGGAGGTGATGCTGTTACAGTTTGGTAGTGGTGGTGGTAGTAGTGGTGGTAGAGGTGTTCTTGTGATGGTTTTAAGTGGTGTGAGTTAATCAAATTCAGGACATTGTAAATGCTATATAATGATTTTACCAGAAAGAATCAGGCCAAATGATCAAGTATAAAAGTCTATATTTGGCAAATATATTACTTCCTTTGTCTAACAGACTGCAAAGACAAGTGTTGATTGAGCAAGCCTAGCTCATATGGAAAAAAACAGAGAATTTGAACCCAGAATACCCTGCTGGCTCAGCATTTGATTCTATTGGAAGACACTCCAGCTGACCATCACTGCTAAGTTTCCCTCGCTCTGGAAGTATGCTCTGAATTCAGACAACCATGCGTCTACAAATCAAGGTCCTCACAGCCCAGAGTCATAGTGGTTTTCAACTTCAGGATAGTAAACTGGAATATTGTGTTCCATAAATAAAACATAATTATTCCAGAACCTCACTCCCCCTATCAATACACCAAATCTACATACATTTGAATATCAGAGTCACTTTTCTCTCTCATTTATAAAGCTACTGTGAATGCAGTCACATGCTTCATTGCCTCCCCCTAAGCAGCTAACACAGAATCAAAGGTGGCATGGCAAATGAATAGAGTCCTTTCCTTTCAGTTCATCTCCATTACATAGAACTATCTGGCTCTTCCCACTGACAATTTAATTTGAATTATCCACGTTACTGCTTATATTGATAACTGTGTATGTTTACAAATTTAAGCTTCTTTTGTCTATAGTTTATTAATGTATGCTTATTTTTTCATTTGTGGTGAGTGTATTGTGTACATGTGTGGTGATATATTATTTATGATTTATTAAAGCTCGCCTGAGGTTTCAGAATGCAAAGCCAGCCACAAGTTATAGAGGTCAGGCAGTGGTGATACACAATTTTAACCCCAGCAGCCATAGTAACTAGCTATAGAGACAGGTGGTGGTTACACACATCTTTAATTCTGGGAATCAGAAGACAGAAAGACAAATCTCTTTTACTTCAAGACCCCACTGAGATACACAAAATTGATCCAGTCTACAGAGAAATAACTCACACAACGGTGATCTCAGCACTTGGGATCACATGCCTTTAATCCCAGCACTACAGAGGTATATAGGGAAGTAGCAAAGGGTCTTATGTGAAGATTTAGTCTCCAGAGAGGGAGAGCTGTTGTCTCTGAGGATTCATGGGGCTAGCTGGATCACCTTTTAAGTCTGAGTAGAGGTCATATATTGGCATTCCAGTTACATCCATGCTTGCGGAAGTGCATGTTGAGGCCAGAGGTCTACATTATGTGTCTTCTCACACTCTATGTCTTCTTTGTTTGAAACAGGATCTGTTCCTTGAATGTGGAGCTCACTAAGTCATGAAGACTACCTGGCCAGCAAGTCACAGGATCTCCCCATCTTTGCATCCCTGATTCTACAACAACAGGTGCTTTGTACATGGTCCAGGTGATCTACGTTCATGTCCTTATGCACTCAAATATACAACAAGGAACATTCATTCATTCAGTCAGTCAGTCAGTCATGTATTTTCATGTAGTTGATGTACATGCAATTCAGTGCCTCCTACAAATTGTGTGTGCGTGGCTTCAAGCCTACTTCTGCCCTCCATGCTGGGACTTTGTCTAGCTTGAGCCTGTGAGGGTTTGCGCATGCTTTCACAATTGCTGTGAGTTCATATGTGCACCTTCCCTGCTGTGTCAGGAAGATATACTTTCCTTGTAGAGTCATCCACGATCTATGGGTCTTACAACCTGTCTGATCCCTCTTCCTCAGTGATCCCTGGGTCATTTAGAGCTGAGTACCTTGCAGTTTTATTCTTTGTGTGCTGAACAGTTATGCGTCCCTATGTTAATTACCATGTACTGAACAAGTATGTGCAGTAGCAAAATACAAGCTGGTCTGATAAAGTTTAAAAACTTCATTAATCTATGGGTATAGACCTGTGGTTCGCAACCTTCCTAATCCTGCAATCCTTTAACTCAGTTCCTCATACTGTGGTGAATCCCAACCATGAAATTATTTTATTGCTACTGCATAACTGTAATTTTGCAACCATTCTTAATCATAATGTAAATATCTGATATGTAGAGTATCTGATATGTGACTTCTATGAAGTCAACTCGATCATTGTGGGTAAACTTTTTGATGCTCTGTTGAGTTCTATTGAAAGTATTTTATTGGGACTTTTAGTTCTATGCTCATCAGAGAGATTGGCCCACAATTTTCTCTCGATGTTGGATTTTTGTCTGTTTGGGGTATCATGATAATCCTAGCTACATGAAACAAGTTTGTAAATATTTCTTCCTTATCTGTTTTATGAAATAATTTTAAGAGTATTGGTAGGTTAGTTCTTCTTTGAAAGATGTCTGGTAGAAATATTCACATGGGCATGGCCTGTTTTTATTTGGGAAGTTTTATTAATCACTGCTACTATCTCATTGGTTGTTATGGGTCTATTATTTACTTCCTGTATGTTTAATTTTGTAGATTTTATATGCCTAGAAATCCATCATTTTTTATTTTCCAGTTTATAGAAATATAGATTTTTAAAAACTAT
The DNA here is from genome assembly GCF_017639785.1 of Mesocricetus auratus. Lineage (NCBI taxonomy): Eukaryota > Metazoa > Chordata > Mammalia > Rodentia > Cricetidae > Mesocricetus > Mesocricetus auratus. The sequence goes on from NW_024429199.1 coordinate 5,635,557, forward strand.
GTCCTTATAATACTCTGAATTTCCTCAATGTATGTTGTTATGGGTTCCTATTTTGTCACTGATTATGTTATTTGAATCCCCCTAACACTCTTTCTATCAAATTGGCTAAAGGTTAGTCATTCTTGTTAATCTTTTAAAAGAACAAACTCGTTTTAAAAATCTTTGTACTTTTTATTCCTATTTCAATAATTTCAGCATGAATTTTGGTGATTTCTTCCAAACTACTATTTTTGCATGGTGTTCTTGTGTTTTTCCAAAGTCTTTGGGTGTATCATTAAGTTATCAATATGAAATTTCTCCAGTTTTTTTGATGTATGTATATTTCCCTTTTAGGACTGCTTTTATTGTGTCCCATAGATTTTGATATATTTTGCTTTTATAGTTTACAATCTCATTCTTGATGTTTTTCCTTTGGTCCTATTTTTATTCTTTAGTGCATTGTTAACTTTCCTAAAGTTTATGCACTTTCTGAAGTTTCCATCGCTGTTTTATATCCAGATTTATTCCTTTGTGGTCAGAGGGATGGGGCGGTAAGTGGGGTGCCTGGCAAACAGGTCGCAGACTGGCTCTGGGAGTTTCTATTTTGGGTTCTGGGTCGCAAAAATCAAAGAACCTCTCTCAGTGATGTGGCGGGTGGAATGGCTTGTGAACAAGAAGATAGACTATAGAATCTTTAGAAATAACCAGAACATTTCCCATTGTTTTAAATGTAGATTTTTGTCCATTCCGGTTTTCAGTAAATTGTTGTAAAGCTACACTGAGGACCATTTCCGCTAAAGAGAGGCCAGGAATTTGGGGAATCTTTTTAATAAAATCTATACTGCAGAAAATGCTTTCTGGATTATGCACACATAAGAAATCCATACAGAGTAAAATTGAAAACAAAACAAAACCAATTGACACAAACTATTTTGAGTACATAAGAGATGAATTACATAGAGAGTAATATTTCCTAACATAGAAATAAATTCTTCTATGATGATTTGATGGCTGAATGAAGTTTCATTAAATACATGTGGTAAGCATTACTTTTCATCTAGTTTGAACCGAATGTCAGAATGTTAAAATGTTCTTGTTTTAGAAACTTTATTTTTCATAAGTGTCCATGTATGCAGGTATGTACATGTTGTATGCCTGAGGATGGAAGCCAGAGGGCAGCCTCAGGTGTCCTTCCTCAGGACCTATTTACATTATTTTGATACAAGGTCTCTCACTGGGACCGGGGAGATTAGGCCCAGTCAGCAATTTCCATGGTTTCTTATTTTTGCCTTTTCAACAGATCTAGGATAAAAAGCAAGTATCACTATGCCTAGCTTTAAAAGACAAAACAAAACCAAAGTAAAAAGCACAGATGCTTGTCTCAAACCCCAATTCTCAAGTTTGTGTGACAAGCACTTCACTAACCAAACCATTCCCTGAGCCCTTAAGATAGTGTCTTGATGTCAAAAAGCTACTGCTTTCCCAAAGGCCTAACCATTGTCTGCAAACAAAATGAAAACAGATTTTACAGAAGCATTACTAGTTCAAGAGAGGGCTCAAAATTCTATTTCTTACCTATTAACACTAAGCCCCATTTTAATATTTTTCCAAACACTTTCATGTCAATATGTAGGCACTATTATTAGGTGAAAACACACCTTCTGGCACCAACCGCTTTCTGTAAGGCTTGCTTGTAGCAGAATCAACTGCTGGTGTCAAAGAAGTTAGCAAATTAGTCAAGAAACATCAGATCCATCCCATTCTGTGCCCCAATACATTCTACCTACATACAGTTTAGTATTTATTTTCAGTCTCACAGTATATCTGATATAAAATACACTCTGTAATGTCTTGAATGTTAACTCAATACAGAAAAGTTCTTTGGTTTCCTCCAAAAGCAATTTAAGCGAGGAGAAATCTGTCACTAAATCATAAAATACTGCTGAGTTCTTTCATTTCTGATGTGGAAATCCATTTCAGTTTCAAAGCATGAATGATCTTAAGTAGATTTATTATTGTCTGTAAACATTTTATAGCTACTTGCTCAAACAAAGAAGAAAAAGAAAAAAAGAAGCAAAAAGAGAATAAAAGAAGAAAGCTGAAGGAGAGGAAAGAAAGGAAAAGGAAAGAAAGAAAAGAAGAAAACCAGACTAAAAGGACTGGCAAGGTTTCTTTCACATTTGACTGCTCAGTTCATGAGTCACATACTACATAAAACTCGGAGATGAACTGCTCAAGGAGGTCTATAATGGCCCTTCTGGTCTCCCTTTGCACAAGCACTACATGGGGTTCTGCTCGCTGGGCACCATTCAATCCTCCAGTGTTTGCTACTTGCAATGCTTCTCACCAACAGACCTCACTCCAAGTGAAGTGTCCTCCCTCATAGAAGTCAAATAGCTACACCACTTGTTGCTTCAGCCAAATATACTTTTATTCACAAAACCAATCATGATTACATAGTGTTGGGTACTTGATTGTCTAAAAATTAAAAACATTACAAATTAAATAGTGTTATTTTTTATATTTCTTATGGAAACAATGATTACTCTTTCTTTGTGTACAGATAAATGTCATGCCTTTATGTGTCTTCTTAAGTAAGAAAGAATGAGAAGGAGGGATAATCAATATCTTTTCATCACTACAGAAAAAAAGTTTGAAAAGAAGTGATGCAGAGATCTTACAAGATATGAAAAGGCGTTAACAAATAATTGTATCCAAATTATTAATAATAAATGAAAAATCTACTTTGAAGTTTTATGTTACATTGCAGGTGGAGTAGGAAAGCTAATGCTTTAGAACTATGATGCTAACCTGCTGTTAACACTGATCCTTAAGAAAAAATAAGAAGTACAGAGTGGTTGACAAGGCACCTTTCCTGCTTACTAATATGGAAATAACCACCTTTCTTGAATGTTAACTATGATTTCTGATTAAATAACAATACAAATCTAGGTTATGTGGTACTAAATAGCATGCTAATTTAGAAACTTTAAAGTGGTGTCTAACTCTAACTTGCAAGTATTTATTACACAAGTCATAACAATCTGCTTTTTTGAATTTCATATTTAAGTACCATGAATTTTGGTCCTTTCTTCTCTCTCACATCTCCAAAGGCTCCTGTGTGCCATCCCACATCCCTATCTCGATTTCATGACCTTTTCTCTTGTTATTGTTATGACATATAAAGGTAATAGTACAGTCACTTTGTATCCTTTACATTATGATTATACTATTTGGTGAAAGGTTCTTTGGTTATTCTATCTATTGGGGTTTGAAATGCTTTGAGGTGTCGAAGATACTGTCTAGCAGCAAGTATCCTGGACCTCTGGCTGTTAAAATCTTTCCATCCTGAGACTTAGATGTAGGGGTGGTGTTATAGATAAATGGCTGTCAGGTTGGAAACTCTACAGTCACTTATTCTCTTCATTTTCATCAAACATGACAGTTAAGATGAGCCCATGAAATCCCAACAGTATGGTTGCTAGAACACCAGTATAATGCAACATCATCCTCTGAATGGATGGGGAACAGGGCGAGGGGGGGGGGTAGTGGGACCTGGGAAGAGTAGAGGGGGTAAAGAGGAAGGGAGTTGGTCATGGGGGAACAGGAAGTTGAGGGGGTGGGGGTAAAATAGGGGGAAGAGGGAATCATAGGATCGAAGACAGATCAGGCACCAGAGTGACCTCGAGTGATCTAAAGGTATAACATCAATTGGCAAGCTAAGCAATAGTGGAAGGACCACCTCGAATGCCCATTCCTGATAATGAACTTGATGTCTATAACTATCCGGGAGCCTTCATCCTGGGACTGATGGAAGCAGAGGCAAACACACAACTAAGCACTGAACTGAACCCAAGGAACCCAGTGACAGAGAGAGAGGAGTGATGAGCAAATTGGCAAGGAATGGGCTGGCAAAACCAGCAGAGACAGCTGATCTGAACAGGGGAGTGCTCTTGGACCCCAGACCGACAGTGGGGAGGCCAGAAAGGGACTGATCTGGACCCCCCAAATGTGAGTGTCAGTGAGAAGGCCTGGGCAACCTATGGGGCTCTGAGCTGTGGATCAGTGTCTATCCCTGGTATACAATCTGTCTTCATGTGCCTATGGCACAAAGAGAGATGCTCTCTCAGCCTGGACTCTTAGGGGAGTGCCTTGACCCTACCAAGAGTGAAATGATAGACTTTAGACATCCCCTATGTGGAGGGATTTGGCAATAGGGTGGGAGGGAGGGTGGAAGGGGAGTGCGGGAGGAGGGGAGGGAGAGGGAACTGGGATTGACATGTGAAACAAGCTATTTAAAATTAAAATAAAAAATGATTTAAAAAAAAAAAAAAAAAAAAAGAAAAACCTGTGCGGACAGATGAACTTCCACATGGTTCTACCCCTACATGAGGAACTACAGGTGATCAATTACCCCTTAAAGAGAAAGAATCAGTTTCTTCCAGGGAGAACATAACATAAGTTGTCCAATCTAAAGTGACCAACTCTGATGAAAACATGAGAATATATATGAGCAATGGTAAATGGACCCAGTGGGGTGTGTGAATGTGTGTGTGTGTGTGTGTGTGTGCGTGTGTGTGTGTGTGCATCATAAAAATAATAGCTAAAGAAGAGATCATGAATTTTGGAGGGAGAGGTAGGACACCCGGGGGAGTTGGAGAGTAGAGGGGGGGTAAGCATGACACAGTGCTCATAAATGAAGTTCACAAAAAATTTAAAAGGAGATGCTTCTTATGGCTAAATGTCAGTTACTTTCTCTACATTTGTGAAATGTTCCTGAAGTATTTTCATTGAGTAGGTTCTCTATTCCTTTAGTTTTTGACCCATGCTTTTGACACCTGTGAATTCTTGGATTTGTTTTCTTGATAGTAGCCCAGAGGTTTTGGACACTGTAGTGAAGTCAGTTAACTTCAGCATCTTTCAATGATATTTGGAGATAGTCTTTATCCCCTCTGTATCTTGTCCTCTACCCCTGGCATTCTTTCTTTTACTTAGCTGTGCTTACTGCTAATATTCTATCCTTGTGGTTTTCCATTATTTTCTTGATTTTTTTCTCATTTCTGGTATTTCCATGTGATTATTTTTCAAAGTTTCAATTTTGTTGATGAATTTCTATCCTATTTGCTTATTTGGACATCAATTTTTCTAACTTTGTCCTCTATATTGATGGCTTTCCTTCCTAAGCCCTGTGCTTATTTATTTTTGTCTGTTTAATTCATCCAATTGTTTATAGATTCTTTAAGGTCCCTTATCATTTTCATCATCTGACATTTTATCATTCTGTGTCTTTGATTTCATGCTGGAGGAATTATGACAAACCTTCAATAGTCACATTACCCTTAATTTTAATGCTTCTTGTGTTTTTGTGTTCTAATTTGTGCTCTTGTTGGTTTGCATATGACGACTTCTTTTATTTGGGGGATAATCTTTGTGTACAGTTTACTTTTCATGGCTTGATTCCCACACAGTGAAGAGAAAACTTATTATAAAAGCAACAGCATCAAACCATACAAGATTTAGAAATACAGTTTCAATGTGCAAAGCCTACAAATTCATCACCAGTGGTCATAAGGAGAAAATCACAAAGACAAAAGTGTTTTGAATAGAAGTTTAAATACTTAATGGAAAGGGTTAATGAGCAAAATGAGGAAAGGGAGCAGGGAAAGAGAAAAAGATAAGAAATGATGTAGAATAAAAGAAACAGGGAAGCTTCTCAGTTTCAGGAGGTCCCATGTATTAATTGTTGACCTCAGTGTCTGTGATACTGGTGTTATGTTCAGGAAGCGGTATCCTGTACCAATTCGTTCAAGGGTACCTCCTAAATTCTCCTCTAAGAGGTTCAGTGCAGCTGGATTTATGTTGAGGTCCTTGATCCATTTGGACTTAAGTTTTGTGCATGGGAATAGACATGGATCTATATGCATTCTTCTACATGCCCACATCCAGTTCTGCCAGCACCACTTGTTGAAGATGCTTTTTTCCATTATATAATTTTAGCTTCTTTGTCGAAGATCAGGTGTTCATATGTGTATGGGTTAATATCGGGGTGTTCAATTCAATTCCATTGGTCTACCTGTCTAGTTTTGTGCCAATACCAAGTTGTTTTCAGGATTATAGCTCTATAATGTAACTTTAAGTCAGAGATGGTGGTGCCTCCGGAGGTTGCTTTGTTGAATAGGGTTGTTTTGCTATCCTGGGTCTTTTGCTTTTCCATATAAAGTTGATTATTGTTCTTTCAAAGACTGTGAAGAATTGTGCTGGGATTTCAATGGATTTCATTGAATCTGTAGATTGCTTTTGGAAAGATTGCAATTTTTACTACGTTGATCCTACCTATCCAAGAGCATGGGAGATCTTTCCATTTTCTTGTGTCTTCTTCAATTTCTTTCTTCAAAGTTCATGTGATGCAGGTCTTTCACTTGTTTGGTTAGCATTGCCCTATGGTATTTTATGTTGCTTGTGGCAATTGTAAAGGGTGATGTCTCTCTGATTTCTTTCTCAGCCCTTTTATCATCTGTATATATTAGGGCTACTGATTTTCTTGAGTTGATCTTGTATTCTACCATTTTGCTGAAGTCAGCAAGACAGAAAGGCAGCCCACAGAATGGGAAAAGATATTCACCAACCCCACATCTGACAGAAGGCTGATCTTCAAAATTTACAAAGAACTCAAGAAGCAAGTCTCCAGAACATCAAAGGATCCAATTAAAAAGTGGGCTACAGAACTAGATAGAGAATTCTCAATAAAGGAGCCTAAAATGCCTGAGAGGCACTTAAGAAAGTGCTTAATAGCCCTAGCTATTATGGAAATGCAAAGCAAAACAACTTTGAGATACCATCTTCCTCCTGTCAGAATGGCTAAAATCAAAAACACCAATCACAGTTTATGCTGGAGAGGATGTGGAGAAAGGGGAACACTCCTCCACTGCTGGTGGGAATGCCAACTCATACAGCCAGTTTGGAAATCAGTATGGAGATTCCTCAGGAAAATGGGACTCAGTCTACCACAAGACCCAGGAATTCCACTCTTAGGCATATACCCAAAAGGCGCACATTCATACAACAAGGACAACTGTTTCACTGTATTCATAGCAGCACTATTTGTAATAGCCAGAACCTGGAAGCAACCTAGATGCCCCTCAACTGAAGAGTGGATAGACAAATTGGGGTACATTTACACAACAAAGTACTATTTAGTGGAAAAGAAACAATGGATTCTTGAAGTTTTCAGGCAAATGGACGGCACTAGAAGAAACCATCCTGTGTGAGGTAACCAAGTCACAAAAAGACAAATATGGTATCTACTCATTCATATATGGATTTTAGACATGGATTAGGGGAGTGCCAGCCTACAATCCTATTGATCCTATTGTCAGAGAGTCTGGGAAACAGAACCTTCAACTAATGATTGATGGAAGCAGGAGCAGACACCCACAGCTAAACACTGAGCGGAACTCAAGGAACCCAGTGACAGAGAGGGAGGACTGATTTGCAAAGGGGTCAAATCTGGGCTGGTTTAACCCACAGAAACAAGTGGAAGCTCTTGAACCCCAGACTGAGAGGCCAGCATGGGACTGATCCTGACCCCATAAATGTGGGTGTCAGTGGGGAGGCCTAGGCAATATATGGGGCCTTGCATAGTAGATCAGTATTTATCCCTGGCATACAAATGGACTTTGGATACCCATCCCACAATGAGGGATTTTTTTTCAGCCTGGACTCTTGGGGGAGGGCCTAGGCCATGCCCTGAATGAAATGACAGCCTCTGGAGCTCCCCCATGGAGGGCCTCACCTTCTCTGTGGATTGGAGTGGATATTGTGGTTGGTCTTGGGGGATTGGTGGGAGTGCATGGGAGGAGGGGGGGGGAGAGGGAGCTGGGATTGACACGTGTAGCAACCTTGTTTCTAATTTAAATTTAAAAATACAAAAATATTATTATGTCCTCAAAAAAAGAATATTCTGTAATATAAAGAAAATTTTAGCTTAAGAAAAAAGAAAGAAAAAGTAAATGGGAAAGAAGATGAGAGAATGATAAAGATGAAGGGAAATACAAAATTTCATATAAATAAATAGATACATAAATAAGAATCACTAATAATAAAAAATTACAATCACAATTTGATCAATAAAGAAGGGGAATAGAATATAAACAGGAGGGTTTTTACAACAATATAAAATCACAGCATAGTGAGTAATTCAATGGGAAGTAAAAGCAGCAATAGGAAACACAGGATCAAAACTAAGAAAAACATAAGAAAGTTGCAATGGGGAAAAGGTTTAGGCAGAATTACTGAAGGTGATGAAGTTGCTCTATTAAATAACTACAGGCCATGCTTGGAGGTACAGACTGCAACTTTGACATTTGAGTGCCAGAAATAAAGGAATCACTGAAATTTCTAGGTCAGCTAGGTCATACTGTAGGTCTGTTTCTCAAAAAAGTAAATTACATATTATATCAAAACTAAAAGGTGAAAAAGTTTATTTGGAAGGCAAGACTGTTCTGGGACTGTGAAAATGGAGTCTGACAAATGGTGTTTAGGAGATTTCAGACAACTCAGTAGTATGTGCTTTGGTTAGCTTTCAGATTCCCTGTTGGCGAGTAGTGTCTTCTGAGTGTGAGGGAGTGGAGGAAATCAGCCACAGCACTGAGATGTGTGCTGTGGACAAACCTAACCCACTAAGCATTCATCACTCTGCTGTTTCTGGGATGTGGCTTTGGAGAGTAAGACTGCTGTTATGAAATTAGACCCTACAGTGGCCACATTCAGAGAGGAGAGAAAGCTCTGTGCTCTGACCTAGGCTGGGTTAACAAACTCCAGGTAGTTAGGTCTGATTCAAGACACCAGAGCATGGCTACTCTCCCCTATCCACCTCTAAGCCTGAACACCTCTCTTGCCATTAACGGACACCTTTGGGCTTGTCAGTGTAAATGCCTTCTGTTCACCACACTCATTCCCCAGGGCTGCCTGATACCCTGTGGTTGTTGCAGGTAAATGCAGGCTCTCTGACTTGAGATTGTTCTCTGTTCCCATGTCCTCAGAGCAGCTCCATTTTAAACACTCTTTCCTGTCTAGATGGAACCGGCCTAAACACTCTGAGTTGATTAAACTTTCTCCACCGCTAACCTGTCTAGAAGGAGAAGTCAGAGTCTCAGTATGACACTTAGACTTGAAGACTGATGGAGCTGTAGAATGCCCCCTTAGGAGTATACCCAGTCTCTCTTCAGGACAACAGCATTCCCTTCCTACAAGCCGGGACAGTGTTGGCTTGGGTTTCTTCCTGTCTCTGGACCATCTTCCTGTTGCCTTCCAGGATATTTCATGTTCTCCTCTCACGCCCTGTGTCTCTGAAGCTTTCCCTTTCATTCCTTCTATGAAACAGATTCTATTTTTTTTCTTATCCTGAGATTTTTTTTCTCCTTCAGTATATCACATAAAGTCAACTACTGTTCCCAAATTGTACCAATAATTCCTTGTAAGACTTTTGATAAAAGTATTTTCTCTGCTTTATCACCCTCAACTATCATAACAGAACACAGACACTAAGTGACTCTATACACCAGTTAAAGACCAAATGCTAACAAAGATCTCTATTTTTGTCAAAATGTTGCAGCATATCTCTCTTCTGCAAGAGCAGAGTTATGAGATCAGCATCTGTCCTTTCTCCTATGTGCAGGCGGGCTGATGTTATTGGAAACTGTACTAGTCAGGGTTCACTAGAGGAACAGGACCAATAGGATAAATGTGTATTAAAAAGGTAATGTACTTTTATTGGGGGATTACACCATGGGCTGGGAAGTCCAACAGTGTTGGTCTGTCTACTGGAGAGGCTGAGAAATCAGTACCCGACCAGATTCCTCAGCAGTCCCAATCTGCTGAAGACCCGAAGGATTCCTCGAGAGCCAGTCATCTTCAGTCCTTGTCAAAAGACTGAAGAACCTGAGTTCTGATGCCAGGAAATGATGACAGCATCAGTGATATCATTAGAGTAAATGTGTCCACCAGCGATGTGTGAAAGCAGGCAGCAAGAGACATCCTTGCCTTCCCTCTGATATCTTCATATCTGTGCTGTTATTGAAGGATGTGCCTACTGATAGACTATCTTCGTACATCAGTTAATACTTCCAAGAAATGAATGCTTCACTGAGCTGTGCAGAAACATTTCTCTTAGTTGATCTCAGTTCTCCTTAAGTTGACAACCAGTAACAAAACATCACATAAGCATAACGGAGAGTCTCAAACTCCCATTAAATGAAAATGTTGTAATTAAAATAAGAAGTCTGAATATTTTTAAAATGAGATGAATAAGCTGTGCTTGGTGTCAAGTAGTTGGGAGGTAGAGGCTGGAGGATGAAAAGGTCAAGGTCGGTCCTTTGCCAGTTCGGGTTACATGAGATGAATGAATGAATGTGTTCAATAGCCAAATAGCAGCATCATAAGAAATTGTCAATGAATCTGAAGATTCTTTGGTCAAAATTCCCAATCTCAGTAAGTAGAAAAAATTATCATACAAGGAACTGAAAGGCCTGGCGTGGTTGGTGCACAACTTTAATCCCAGCACTCAGGAAGCAGAGGCATGCAGATCTCTGTGAGTTCGAGACTAGCGTGGTCTGCAAGAGCTAGTTTCAGGACAGCCTCCAAAGCCACAGAGAAACCCTGTCTTGGAAAAAAAGGAACAGAAAGTAGAACAAATGCGGAGAATTACATTATAAGAAGTAATATCCATATCATTGAAAATTCAGGGAAAATGGAAAAAAAGGAGATAGGAGTGAAACGCTATTTGAAGAAATGACTGCTGAAAAATTCTTCAAATTTAAAAAAGAAATCTGAAAATTCAAGATGTCAGAAAACCTTGAAGAGATTAAATTTAAAGAAGAGTTTCTTCAAGAAATCTAATCAACTTTTGAAAGCCAATGACAGAATTTAAGCTTTTAAAATCTCCCTAGAAGGAGAATGATAATCATAATGAGAACAGACTTCCTCTCAGGAAGCAGAAAGTAAAGGATGTACTGTTTTTAAATGTTAACAGATATCACAATCAGAAACTCTACATCCTGAAAAATTATTCTTAGGAATGATAGCAAGTATAGTTGAGTTTTCAGGTGAAGGAAACACCACCATCCTACCAAGCTTAAGACTGATAACAAAATTTCTTGAAACAAAAAAATGAAAAATCCAGAGGCATTTTATGATTGAATAAAAATACATTACTGCCTAGGAAATTGCGGATTTTAGTAATGTTGCCTACGTAACTCTGGCAGTAAACACCTTAGCTTTGAGTGTATTTAAGTGAGTTGACCTGGAAAACAAAAGGCTTCCATTTGTGATCATGGAGGTTCCTGCCAATTTTGCAAAAAGATGCAAATGTTGTGTAATCTTCCATTTTCTTCTTTGAATTAGAATTAAGGTATAAAAATCTATTGATTTCATAAGGTTAATTTTGGAGAGTATGTTTTACAATCTCTGAAAGACTGTAAAAGAATAGTATGAAAATTATTGTTATCTTTTAAAACATGGTCTTCAAGGGTGTCATATTGTTGAATCTGCTTAAAGCACTTAAAAAGCAGTGATCATGATTTATGTTAAGATAAATAAAAAATGAAGAGAATTGGGTGGAAGGATAGAGAAGTGGTTACATGAAAAATCAAGTATGACAAACACCTATAACATATATACAGATATATATGTATACATAAACATATGCAAAACTCAACATAACTGCTACCAAATAACACCATAAGATTTTTAGTCTAGCATGTTGGTCCATTCCTATAATCTTAGCACTTGGGAGGTACAGACAGAAGGATAAGGTCATCCTCATTTTGAGCTAAGTCCAGGTTATGAGTTCCTCTGTCTGGAAAGAAAAACAAAAGGCAAGTTCTACCCCAAATGTGTGTAATGTGTGTTCTCACTGTACTCAAGTCCTTCCAAGGACCCTGAGCTCAGTCATTAAAGACTAGGCTCACAACCAAAAATATAAGAATTAATGAATATGTAAAATAGTTTATGTAGATGGTGTGTAATTGTATTTTGAACCAGGCATAATATTTTCGAAACTGAAACAAGGAAACTCAGACGCTAGACAGAGGAGGCCCTGAGTCACAGGATGGAGCATAGAGACAGAAGTAGCATCCAATGTGCTGAGAACACAGATAGATGCAAGAGGCTTGAGAAAGGTCAAATAGTGAAGCATGTTGGAGAGATTGACTCCACAAAGACTTTCCACCCTTCTATTCCCAGTTCTATGCCCATACTTGGGACTCTGTGCTGGGTTCAAGAGTTGCTCTATGCATTTGAAGGTGTGTACTTCAGAGTATGTTACATTTGGTAGGAAAATTACCAAATGCTGAACCTGGAAAAGGGCATAGGAAACATTTCTCTAATCTCTTCACTTTACAGAATCAAGCTTGATGCATACAACACAACTCAGCATCTGTATCTACCGTGCTAAGTTGGTAGCAAAACAGTTTCATTCAGATACATAGGAGAAACAAGGCAATACATGTTGCTGTTCCTGTATACAGCAAGTAGCAGGTAGTGTGTCTAGAAATCTGAGTTCCTGCCGAAGAAAGAAGGCTAGCTCCGTGTTCATTACTATTTTTTTTTTGGTTTTTATGAGACAGGGTTCCTCTCTGTATCGTTTTGAAGGCTGTCAGTCCAGCCGGGCCTCGAACTCACAGAGATCCGCCTGCCTCTGCCTCCCGAGTGCTGGGATTAAAGGCGTGCGCAACCACCACCTGGCCTGTGTTCATTACTATTGAGGCCAAGTGTGGGTAGGTGAATTTCATAGTTCTAACATCTACTTCGGAATTTATTCAGATTAAAAAGAAAGTCAAACAATTCCTGAATGAATTTAAAACTCATGTCATCCTGTGTTGTGCTGTTCCTGTGCTTAGTGATGTCCTCTAGCAAATCATCTTATGTGTGATGTCCTTCTTTGACTCTACGAGTCACTTCTATATGCCTGGGAAGGCTTCCACTATTAAGGTGTCATACACAAATGACAAACCCAAGAAATAAGATAACGACAGCACTGTTCTCCCTTCTGGGGAAAAAGACCTCTAGCATGATGCATATGAGAGTTTCCAATGTGATCCAGATGAGGGTTGACTTCATTTGAGCCAGCATCTGTACTGGCTTCTCCTTTTGCCCTCTATTTCTTGGCATATAAACAGTTTCAGTGAGATCACTCCCCCAAAAGATTATCAGCAAAAGAACTCAAGAAACTCAGCCTCAAACTATTTTATTTTGATACTGATAAAAACGTACCAATGATGGATAGGAGAGCCAGTAGAGAATGAGAAGACCTAGTTCCTAGGCTATTTTCTTATCTGTACCAACCAATCCTGTGAACAGCAGCTTCCTTGAAAGACAAGGGAAATAGCCTTATAGCACGCAGCGCTGAAGGTTATTGTGAGGAGACAAGGAAAGCTCACATTTGGAAGTGCTTTAAGAAATAGAACAATCTATATAATATGATTCCCTTTCTAAACCATTTCATCATCAAAACCAGTTGTGTATTCTGTGACATTGCATTATGAATGCACCATTAAATTTGACAAAGTGAGAAATTACTTTAAGATAAATAGAGATTAGCTACAATGTGGATGCCACTGGGCTGGCCTTTAGTGTGTTTGTTTGATTAACTTGGGATCTCCCTCCATCACTTTTTTTCCTACCTATTCTGGAGAAAGGTGTGTATTTGACATCCTAGCAGGCAAAGGGTATGGTCATTTTTATGCACTGAAACCATACTTTTATTTTCCTTCCAATGACAATGGAGTATTTTGTAAACTGATGTAAGCATTTGAGGACATACTGAAAGGTAAAAATTAAGTAAATAATATCACTTATCTTATTTCCAATATTGTAATAATAATCTGAGATACTGTTCATATGCTCTGTTTTCCAAAATGCTCACTGCAAATTCCAATTGCTGTATACAAATTATAGTCCTACAATCAGTGCTAGATTAAAAGAAAATCTAACTACCTGTCAAACCCAATAGGTACAAAGTTGAAGGACTATTAAATATTATTTAGTAAAACAACATATTGTAATCCACATATTGCCTACCCAACACAAGCATAGTTGTCACTCGGAAGCATGTACTTTGACCTTCACACATGCATTATGGTACCTCCCACTTCCCACAAACACAAACAATAAACATTAATAAAAACTTTACAACAAAAATAACAACATCTGGGTCAGGAATAATGACTCTGTCCATAAACTAGTCTCTGCACCATCATGAGGAATGAAGATCAAGTCCTAGTACCCAGACAAAAGACTATGTTTAAGTACTGTGACCTTTGACCCATATGCTGGGTAGACCAAGACAAGAAATTGTTTGGGCTTGATGATAAGAGAACCTAGTCAAATAAGAGTGTCAGGCTCAGTGAGACACTATAAATTAAGATGAACAGCAATTCAGGAAGACATCTCATATTAATCTTGACACTCCCACCCATGCAAACACAACACAACACAAACACACACAAAATCTGGTGATCTACTATGATGTAAATGTCAACCTAGAAGTCAAAGTGTCTCCAAGAATGATTTGTATAAAGTCTAGCAAGATTGTGCAATTTTTAGCAGAGCAATACAAATAAAAGGTAAGGGAACAGAAACAATTTACTTATGTAAGTTATCTTTCACAGTAACTGATTTCTCAATGGCTTAGTGTAAATGCCATTGTTTCCCCCAAAGCATACTGAATGCACAGAAAAGGTAGACCTCAGTGTTCTTAACATCTACTGTGCAGACTAAAGTGGCAGTGGTTTAAATAAACATTTGAAATTTCGAGCCAGAGGAAAAGATAGAATAGCTGATGGCTAGAAAGTGGAGTAGACATGGAAATTTCTCTAGGATGAACATAAGGAGAGAGAGAGAGATTTTCATCCAAACTTACTAAAACTCAGCTTGTCTTGAATTCATGTTTTCCTGAGTGAATACGGCAACATTTTCTGTCCTCTGCTTAAGAACCAACAGGTCCACAGAAACTAGGAAGCTGTGAAGTGTTTTTCCTACTGTAGAGATGTGGATGGTGTAGACTCCTATGAGCAAGGACCAAGTGTGACCTCGAATGTGTCACATCCATAGTATCACAGCTGGACACTGGGCATTTAAGCAAAAACAAAAGCCTTTCCTGAAGATGAAGTTTCTGAAACTCAAAGGTGGCCTTGACACCTCAGGAAAACCAAGTTCTCACTGCCTTGCTTTCTATTCACTCCCAGCTAGGACAGTTAATGCATGGACAGGAGTCAGGCTCCTTGGGACTGTCTCTCTAAGTTCCAAAAGAAACCTCAGGCCCCTTGTCTTCTTTCTCATGCATCGAGATGCTTACTACAAACCATGGAGTATATGCTCCTTTACCAGGCCAAGAAGAACACACAATGGTGTGGAGCCGAGGAGTCTGGAGAAGAAAGAGGAAGGCAGGAAGAAAATGTAAAAACTCTGGTGTTTTATCTTTGCACATGTACTCCTCCCAAATGAAATCATATTGGACCAAGTTAGGAATGGTAGTGTAATTTTGAAAAAACAAAGAAATGAAGAAAGATAACATCCCACAGAGTGTTTTAATCAGTAAGCTTTACAAATTTTGTACAATTCCTCTGGTAAATCCCCTGTGAGTTTTTCCTTGGGTTGTGTACAACTTTAAGCAAATTAGACATTTCTAGGTATCTGAGGTTATTTCACCAGTGAATTGGGGCTTGGGTTAAAGATTTGTTGTCTAAAAGGATGTTGGAGTGGCGAAAGCTTCTTTCACAAAGGGTTTCAAATTCTTTTAAATGTAACAATTTATAATTTTTTAAAGTATTAAATTCCTTCAGAATTATGTTTCTAAGTAATTGGACTGGATATATCTTTTGCACATTTCTCTTGTTAACATGCCACTTAAATCAGGAATACGCACACACACACATATATGAATATATATACATATATATATATGAAAACTATGAAACAGTTATATCTAGCCAGTATGATTATTTTACCCTCTAGCCTTTTCTGTTTCTTAAGTATTTATGTGTTCCAAGCTTGTACTGCTAGCCTTCGTAGGAACAAACATGCTTCTCTCTAAAATAGATAGCTGCTTACTATTGATAGTGGATCTGAATATGTGATTTTCTTTGTAAGGGGACAGATATTTTAATAGCATCTCTCTTTTGGCAGCTGGACTTTGGAGTTGAAACTAGAACTTATTTAAGTTCCTTAAGGAAAGAAAAATATAAATATAAATGGAGAAGCACAGGCCTTTAACCATAAGGCAAAAACACAATAACTGTTTAGTTGGCTAGAAATAGGGGACAGGAGGGATATGATGCAATGCTTTCATTTAATACATGCCATATTTTATGAGTGTTTTGTTATGTGGATGTATTTCTTATTTAAGTGAATGATTATATGTGTGGATAATTTACTAAACACACATAAATAAAAACATTAAAGTCATTGTTCAAAAGACAGTATTTTTCTTCATGCTATTTTTTTCTGTCTCAGAAAGAAATGTTTGTATATGGGAAATTTTCATTTGGGAATATTCGAAGAAAAAATGTTCCTCACTCTTAGTGATTTATTACTGTGTTCACCATTGGTATGGAGTGTTCTGGAGGCTGCAAGCAGTTGATGTGCCCACGAATTTGCTTCTTTGGTTGCTACTGAGCTGTACTATGAGTAAGTCATAAAAAATCAACTTGACTTATTAACTCCTATGAAATCAGAGACCAGCATCATTGTGGTGTCTTGCCAATGGAGGGTATTGCCAACAATGTATCAAGTTCCTAGGGAATGATTACCATTTGAACTGCTAGAAGGGTAGATGTGTGATCATTATAATCATAACAAATAATAAAGTCAAAAAGTGACACTAACCAGGAAGCGCTATGGCAATTAAGTTCAAACTAGCCCAATCCTCAGAAGAACAGCAGCAAGACTGTTGGCTTTGAATATTCTGAGACAATTGGAAGCCAATCAGTGCTCACTCTGGCTGCTTCTGAAGATAAAATCTAACGGAACTGTATAGTTAAAAAAGCAGGAGAAATAAGAAGCCAAAACCCCAGCGGCTCCATCCTGCCAGTGTTTCATGGGTGCCGTATTTTTTTCAAAACCTCAATTTCATGAGTTCTTTGTTAGTTTTGTATTTCCCATGGTAGCCTATGATTATCTAAGTGGATATGAAGACACTGTATGCTTCTTTCAAAGGCAGAAGCTGTATCCTAACTGTCATTAATAGTCCACATGAAGTTGGAGTAGACTTTACAACGTCCAAATACCAAACTTTTCACTATTAGGCTCTTCGAGGTAAGCACTGCAAGAATAAGATCTGCTACCTATTTGCATAATGTTCATGGACCTCAGAAAAATGCTACTGAGAACTGAAAATTGACTGTCATCAAGTTAATGTTGTTGAAAAAATTAAGTCACAGTTACTCAGTTCATGGCTTATTAATTAGAACCTTGAATGCTGCCACATGAATTTACAAGAGCTAATAAACCCTGCCTACCTATTTTCATAACAACACAGACAGGAGGAGTAAAATATTCTATATGAGGGTACATCCGTCAGGAATACTGTGTTTAGTAATAAGGATTCAGATGAAATAAAACAAAAGATGCTAACTCGGTACTGAGACTGTTCTGGTTGCCCTCAAGAAGTCTTGGTTTAATCATATGAAAAGGAAATTAGATCATAATATAGTAAAGGCATAAGAAAGGAAGTATGTAAAATAGTATCCAGTCAGGACTAGAAATGAGGAAGGGGATTAGGAAAGTCTGCAATTTCTAAGCGTGACAAATGAATTATCCAGGCTATAAGCAGGAGAAATATATTTATAGAGGAAGCAGTTGGGAACTGGATATTAGCTGCAAACAGGGACTGGAGCCTCATTTTCTGAGGAAACTATGAGCTGGTTAGGTGCTGATGAGAGAAGAAAAGGGTATCTCTAAAGGGATCATGGGATAGGCCACGAATGGCAAAGTATGTGTAGTAGACCATGGGCAGAGTGCTGGGGTTCTTAATCATCACCAAATGATGTGAAAAGATACAGGCCTACAATAAAAAGGAAAAGGACATTTACATATAGTAGGTTTTTTTTACTTGTGTGGGTTTGTGACTAACTGGCTTCCAGGTGTGCCCACACAATTACTCTGTATGAATGTATCTGTTACACATCTTATTTACTGATCTTGTATTGAGAGAACTAAGAACAAGATAAGCCTGGCATGTATTGTTGCTCTTACTTTCTTTTATTGTTCTCTGTAAATAGAATTCACTGAAAGACAGGATTTAGAAGAGACATTTCCAGGTGAGAGAGGAGTGATTACATTGTAGGCTTGACTTTTTTGAAAGTACCTTTGGGAAATACAATTGTATGCAAGTAACAATCAAGGTCATATGTAAATATGTGTTTAATACCTGTTAATAGATATGGATGGGAACATATATAAACACTTGTTACCATGTGAAACATGGGAGATCAATTCAGAAGGGTCTGAGTAAAGGAGGCCTGGAAATAGGTGTGAAAATCAACCAGGAATGTGAGATCTTCAGGGAATAGTTACTTTATAACTGACAAAAGTAGACAAAAGGAGAGATAAGCAAAAGAGGATGACAAACTACACGAGTTCCGTGGTCTGGAAAGTGATAGAAAAAATGTTACTTAAAGATGTCATTAGAGAAATAATGACTGAACTAATATTTTGACAAAATGAGTAAACTGTAGTGAATTTGCATCTAGGTACATTACAATTTTCCATTAAGCAAAGTAAGTAATCAATATTGTGATAGTAACCAGGATAATTTCATTATGAAAGTGGAGGTATTTCAGCAATATACGGAAGTACAAAAAGGTTGAAAGGGCTATATGAGTGACAGGTTAATGGATAAATTAAGGAAATTGATAAGAAAAAGAACATGTTAAACTCAGTAAAGATTAGCATTGTGAAATACAATACAATCAATTTGTAGTAATTAAGAATTGTAGTGCAAGATACTGTGAAAAACTTATAAAACCTGTCTCATGAAGTTGTTAAGTAAAGGAATAAATAGTACTCCTCATTTCTCCATTTTACATCTGGTTCATCTTCAGAGACGGAGCCTTTCACAGGGCTGGACAGATGGCTCAGCAGGTAAGTATGCCTGTTCTTTCTCTTTCGATTCTTCTCTAATGCGGTTTCCCCTCCCTCCTCGCCTCCCAGTTCTCCTCCCACCTCCCTGATCCCCAGATCCATTTCTCTTCCATTTCACGTATAAAAAGAGCAGGTCTTCCAGGGATATCAATCAGAGCATAACAAGTTAAAATAAGACTAGGCATAAACCCTCATATCAAGGTCTTCTTGCAGAAGACCTATGTTCAATTCCCACCACCTACATTGCTTCTTCATGGCCTCCATGGATACCAGTAATACACATGGTGCATACACTTTCATGCTGGCAAAATATCCATAAACATAAAATAAATTAAATAAATCTTTAAGAAAAAAATAAGACATTTCTCTTGAACTTTGAATGGGCTCTTCTAATTTTAATGATAATGTAAATAATTCAGGTTTCTTATGTCATTTTATGACAGTTATCTATGTCCTAATAAGTATTGTTTTGTGTAGATACATATTTTGTAAGGAAACATAATTTTGTCAAATGCATTTCCTCAAAAAAATAAACAAGCTGAAATGAGTTTGCTCTTTATTATAGAACCTTTATTTATGATAAAGTTTCTAAAATGAGAACTGGATAGATAAGCGAGAAACTCAAGTATAAAAGGACATGTTAGGGATAAATGTCTTTATTGAAAATTTTGAGAATTCAACTGTTCCATAAAGAATGTAGTATTTAGAAATATTGCCAATAAGGAAGTAGGCATTAAGTAACCCTGCAAAGAAGGGAAAACTATTTTTCCTTGGAAAAGAACTCTGGTTTATTTCCATATTATGAAGCAAATATGTTTCTTAGGGTTCTTCCATAATTCATAATATTATTAAAATATTTAATTTTTTCTAGAAGAAAGACGTACATGTTCCATCTGGAATTTAACATACCCACATTTTTAATCTAGTACTATCTTTGAAGAAGTTGTTTTTAATGAAAATCCAGCAGGAAAGATGACATCAACAGAAAAATTTACTGGAACATATTTGTAAGAGAAAATGACAAGGAATATATAAACAATAAAGAAGGAGATAACTTTCAGCACACAAGAAAGTAACAGTGTTGCTAAATCACAACCTGAGTTAAATACTAGAATAGTCCTAAAACTATTCTATTGTGGATAAAACTATGGAGTTATATGCTATCTACAAGGACTAAAAAAAATAACGTGATTGGTTTGACTTGGTTAATTTATATGTTATGAATGATTTCATACTCATGCAAGTTGTCTTTGCTGGGATGTTATATGTACTAGCAATAATTATGTTTTAGAAAACAATGTTGATTCATTAAGCTAATTCAAATCACTGTAAAGATATAAACCAGTTAAAGAAAGTCAATCTCCTAAAGAGAAACACTGAATGTGCTTAAAAGAGGAAGTATCAGAAAAAGGCAAAACGGACCTGAAAAGAACCCTGAGATCTTCAACTATGCTTCTAAGAAAATACTGAACTCTATTTTCATATTAATACATGACAAAAATGATATTACTCTTATTGGTGATCAGAAGTGGGATAATGAATTTCCAAGCAGAATGACAAAAGCTTTAAAGGAATTTTAGAAACAAAAGAACGGAGAAAAGCATGGGTTTTTGGTGGCAGCATTTTTCTCAGGTGGGCTCTGTTTTGCTAGTGACAAGCAAAGACTCACGCTGCTCGCTTAAGGGAGTCTTCCTGACTCAGCATAAGTTAAAAAAAAAAACCAACAAGGTTCTTTTAAGAGACTCTGCTAATGATTGAAAGGTGTGTACGTACAGCTGGAAGTGGCAGTGACAACATCTCTAAGCTGACAGCTTTTGCTGGATCTCAGCATAGACTGAGACTGTGAGCTGGAATCACACTTACGCCTGCCATCTTGGAAAAACTGCAGTTTAAACAGCCATAGTTTTAACAGATAAGACACGTGGTCAGAAAAACATAAAGATTTACAGTAAAGTCAGACTTGGATAAAGAAAAACCTCTAAATGTTTACATTGTGTTTAAAAATATTTGTAAGATTGAGAGAGAAAAACAAACAATATAGTGGTAAATAGAGAAACCGGCTGTGGTGGCACAAGCCGGTAGGATTTGCTGCAGAGGCAGAGGCAGGCAGATTTCCAAAGAGAAACCCTGTCTCAGAGAAAAAAAATAAAAGTAAAATAAATAGAATAATAATGATAGATAAATAAATAAGCCACGTAAAGATGGAAAATACACAGAAAGTCTGGATACTGTATGCTATTATGTTTTTCAGTTTTTTGGTTGCTCAGGAAGGAACAACTGCAAAAGTACACTTGATTATAAATGCTACTGAATTAATTCAACTTATATCTTTTGAAAATGTCTTGACTTCAGAATTTAAGTATAGGGATATGTTACTTGGGAAAGGAGTTTTTGTTTATGTTTCTACAGAAAATGAAAAGCTGAGGATTCCTTCCAGGCTTCTGTGGTTTGATGAACCAAGACCCCCGGAAGCAATGGCCCAAGTGATTCAACATCTAAAACAGCTAAGATGATGCAGTCTTACTGACTCCGAAAATAAGGACTTATACAGGTTTCTGAGTTTTGTCATGATGCCCATGGTATGAACAGTGCCCCCTTCCAGCATGAAGCAGTTTGGAATGAGCGACGTTCTAATTCCCATCTTGTTTATAAATCTTTGTTTTCATTTGAATGGGGTCATTTATAACTGGTTAATGATCACAACCAATCTCTTTTTAAAGTAAAAAGGGGATTATGGCATGGAAATGAGAACTTTGTATTGGTATGGTTTTTCATTTATTGATACAAATTCAAGGTCAATTTTGTGATGCGTATATTTCTCCTCTTGATTAAGTATTGGGCTTGTACTGTTCTTTTAAAACATAATGCATAATTAAATACAGACTATAGATAGTCACTTATAGAATTTATAGTTAGGTAAGTTAGGTTTTCTAGATATATAGAGATGTATTTGAGACAGATAGATAGTCTTCAAACCTTTCAAAGACCTTCAGAAAATGGCATTTAAAATGGTTTAGGGTTTTTCTTGACAATGAGAAATGTCTGCTCCTGGCAGCACCAATTACATCTGAGAGGAAGATGGTCATCGACGAAACTCGTTATGGAGTTTGCATTCAACATGGCAAGATTAGCCATTTGAGTAAGAAACTGTTCTTGCCTAGACTGCTTGACTGTTGCTGTATAAACTGTACATACAGGACCCACAGGAAAGTGACTGCTGAACTCAAACAGTCCTTCAGGGTTCCTGCTTCATGGAAGAGTCTACAAGACTTTCTGAGGACACATAAAAATGACTGACAGACTGCCAATGCAGATGGACAGTTTGAAATTTCCTGCTTTGCTGAGAAATCTTCTGGATACACCATGGCCTATGGGCTGAAGATGGGTGCCCCAACATTACAGGTAACTGTCCAGGCAGCAAGATGTCTCTGTTAATCCTAGTATCCTTCTGTGTTCTTTGATGGAGTAGAAGACAGATAGTTATAATTATAGTTTTCCTTAGGTATGATAAAAGATAAGCTACATATAGAACTTTGACTCACAAAGATGGGAAAGATGATACTTTCTTTAAATCTTGCTGAATGTTGATAGACCAAATATTGTAACTGTGTTATTACTTGATAACTGTTATACATAATTTGACTATGTTAAAATTAAGACCTTTCTTTTTGTTTAGACAGAAAAGAGATGATGGGGGAAGTCCTGTGTATATGTCAATAAAGCACTGTTGGCCAAAAGGGAAGTAAGACAGGAGGGATTAGGAATCGAGGAGGACTCTGGGTAGGAGAAACACAGGGAGTCAAGATGTAACTGCCATAGGGATAAGAAGCCCTGAAAGTTCTCCGGTAAAAGAAATACTTAGATTTACAATTATGGGATAAATACTGAAGTCAGAGCTACCCAGTAAGAAACAAGCAAGGCCAACAGCTTCATAATTAATATAGCCTCCTGTGTGTTTATTTGGAACTGATGCGGCTCTGGAACCAGGCTGGCGGGAAGGCTTCACTTTACAACTCTGTTGATCTTTTCTCTCCTTTATCGATCCCCAACTACCCCCATTAGCACAGAAAAGGCACAACGGTATAGGAACGTGTTTGAGATATTTTTCCTAACTTTCCGACCTGCTTTATGACATGGCAATTTAAAAGGTTTATTCTTTAGCCTTTGACAAGTTTACATCAATCTGTTTTCATGCCAAGGCCATGTTGTGTCTAGAAGAGTATTCTCTGCAACCTTCTTCTAGCAGCTTTAGTGTTTAGGGCTTTAATTTAATTTAAGAACTTTGATCTACTCCAAACTGATTTTTTGTAAGGTGAAACATATGAATCTAATTTCATTATTTAGGCATATACCCAGTTTTGCCTGGATCATTTGTTGAATAAGTATTTTTTTTCTACTGAATGTTTTTGTAACTTCAGTTCTAAACATTGTGGTCATAGGTTTGTTGGTTTATTTTTTGAGTCTTTGACAAGCTTTAATCAATTTGTTTTCATTCCAGTGTCAGGCTGCCTTTGTCACTGTCACTCTGTAGTGTAATTTGGGGTTCACTGATATGATGCCTTCAATATCTCCTTTAAAGGTGAGCTACTATCTGACCTAGCTATTCCACTCCTGAGCATACACCCAGAGAATTTCATAACCCTATATAAAGATATTTGAACATCTATGTTCATTGCTGCTTTATTTATGACAGCAAGGAAATGGCTCTAACCTAGAGACCTATAAACAGAGGAATGGATTATGTGTGTGTGTTCATACACATCGTTTAGATATAAAATTTGCAGCAAAATAAATACACTTGGAAAGCATAATATTAAGTGAGGTAACTCAAACTCAGAAACAAGCAAACAAAAAGACAGCATTTTCTCCCTCATGTGTTGATCATTGCCTATAATGAATACTGTATATATATATATATATATATATATATATATATATATATGCAGGCATAAGTGTGAATATGGTATGAACAGAAAGTAGACCAAGAAAATGTAATAGTAGTTTATGAGAAAGGACAGAAGGAAAGCAAGAGGACACATGGCTGATGAAAGACTCCTTTCTAATTTCAAATCTGCCATAGCATTCTTTTTCCTTTGTGTATGTATGTGTGGCTAATAAGTGAATAAAAATGTAGTTGATAGTAAGGACATAAATGTCTAAGCTAAACTTCATGACTTCAGACACCAATCCACAGAGTTTGGGAATGGCCAATTGTTTATCAGAGTGGTTAAGGCAAATTAACTGTATGTTTTTGTTTGTGCTGTCATGATAAACAGTGTTGTTTTTTTTAATTTAACAAAACATAAGAATGAAAAACTGAAAAGAAAAACAAACAAAAACAACCATTTGGATGTTTGCTTTGCTCATGAGTGTTTATGTTTGTGAGTGGAATTCAGTTTGTGCCTTGCTCACATTCTAACCAAAATATTGGGTACTACCAAATAGTTTTACCTCTGACTTTTAGAATACTATTACCTGCTGAGAAAACACAGCTAGGGTAATTTATTGTATAATTAGCTTATTGAAGTTTGTAAAAATCCAAGAAATATTCACAATTGTAAGGATATCCAGGGAAAAGAAAATGGCAGGGATGAAAGAAATATTCGGGAAGTATTAATTTCTGGTGGTGATGATGATGTGTTCTTTAGGGTAGTTAGTGGGGATTAAGGTAAAGGAAGTGAAAAGGAGTAAAGTAAAAGCAACACATGCAGAGAAAGGAGTTTGTAAGTTTGAGTGATAACTATAGGAATTAGATACAAAAGAAATATGAGTGGTAATGTTGACTTGAATGTTTACTGAGATGATGAAATAGGAGGATGAAGGAATCCGGATTTAAGAGCAGTCAGAAAACTGATACACTGAGCTCCCATGTGAAGGTAATGGCATGCCAGTACATAGCTGCAAGATGGAGTTTTCCACGGAATAATTAATACTCAAACATGAAAACAAATGAAATAAGCATGATGTGGTCCAGTTAATCACACTGAGAATAAGTGGGAAACCATGTGGGAGTTTGAAACAAGAGTTTGAATCATGAAGAAAACATGAGACTTTGGCAATTGAAGTAGATTATTTAGGACACGAGTACAGCAAACTGAGAAGTCAGTATCTGTAAGACATAATTGTAAAGAGCTGGATGGTTTTCTAAATCCTCCAACATGATTCAGTTATAAAAAGTAAAGAGTTCATTGTACAGATCAAAGATTAGGAATCTGTAGGACAAAGCAAGAGAAATCAAAAGTTCAAAGAATCTCTAATAGGATCCAATTCAGGTAATTCATGTGAAATGCTTGAGATGAATAAAAATATTTGGTTAGATGAATGCACACCTCTTCTTATCCTGCAGTTCCCTGGCAAGATAGTCAAGTGTCCCCATCACCACCTCAAACAAATGAAAAGTATAGAGCTTTGTGCTCTTTGTGCTGTGAAAGAATTAGGATGTTGAACATGAATCTTGTGGAAATTATGCTAGTGTTATATGTTATAAATGAAATTGGGCCCTTTTTTCTATTATTTTCAGAGGAAAAATATGTGTTCTCTATTTAGAAAGTAAACATGTGCAAAGATATGACAGAAATGCCAGGTGCCCATGGCAACATCTTCTATTAAAAGAAAAGCATCCGAGGGATGTAGAATACTGCTAATTTCAATTCCAGTTATTCCAAAACCAAAACAAATAAGGTAATGTCTCAACTGGCTCTATGGAACATGAGAATGCTTCAGGCTCAGAATTGAGGAGCCATATGGAACTTGTAGTGAGCTTATAACTGAGACAGATGGCCTTAGAATGGAGCCAGCCTTGGGGCTGTGTAAACACCCTAGTGACCATGAGCAGCCAATTAAGAATTGAGACAAGAGGGAAATGTCATTTCAGTTCCTGTAAAATCTATCTGGTATACACATCCGTGCTGCTGTTCCAAACTCAACTTCATGGTCCAAGATTCTAAACTGGAGCCAGAAAAATATGCCTGCCTGACCACTCAGGGCAAGCATTTGAATTCCTGTCCATTTCTAGGTACCACAGGGATTCGGGTTTCTGCTTCCACTGGAGAAAGCCTAGCAGGCTATTAGCACTAGTACTGTTCTCGGAAAACCCACAGTGAATTATTCCTTTAACTGCTAGAATAGCTTTCTATCTCCAAGAGACATTTATCCTTTATGTAAATTCTAAGTATTTGCATCCTGCCAATCACTCCATAATTCTGATGGTAACAAAATGGAAGCCATAATTCCAATCGATGATAAAAGAGACTGAAAAGCAAAGTATAGTCATAGTACAGTGTGCATTTCAAGACAAGCCCTGCACGCTGATCACAGCTGAGTATCAGCTCTCTACTGAGACCCGTCAGCAGAGTGTTTCTCAACGAAGGGCTGGTTTTGCCATCTCAAAAAGAAATGAGATGGCTAGAAAGATAAGAAAGAAAAATAAACATAGAATTTAACTATTAGGTCAAAGCAAATGTGAACTAAGCAAAAAACAAAATTTAATGAAAAATTGGAAAAATATTTAAGGCTAAAACACTGGATATATGGCAAAGAATTTACTGGGAAACAGAGAGCATAGGCTTGAAGGGATAAACATAAAGGGTTTGAGTGGTAGTCTCAGACACTTGACCTTGAAGTCTGGCACTCTGAAGATCCATTACAAGAATGATTTGAATCTAATGTTTAGCTATGAATACACAGATCTATTTATCTATTAGTGTGTTGACATATATGTGTGTGTGTGTATGTGTGTGATTTGTCTATACTATCTTTTCATTGAACAATCAATTGATCTGCTGATCATTTATTAATCCATATATTAATCTATTTATTGTTCAATCAATTCATCATTGATGTGTCTGTTGTTGTATTTATCTATCAATGTATCAAGGAACCTTTCTATCAGTTGGTGAATTTATCTATGTTCTATCTATAGATATATAGATTTATTGATCTACTTATATATTGATTGATCTATCAGTCTGTTGGTTTATCTATTAATCTATCTCTTGATCTATTGCTCTTTCCATTAATCTATCAATTATTGATACATTGATCAATATTCTAATCTGTCTATTAATTGATCAATATATCCAATGATATATTTATCTATCTATTAATTTATCTAATGATATGCTTAGTGTTCTATTGGTAATTGATCAATTAATCAATGGATCAATCTATTGTTCTATCCATCAATTGGTATACTGATCAATCTTTCTGTGGATCTATTTATCTATCAATTTATTAAGGTATCTATATATCTATTGACCTATCTGCTATTGTGTTCATATTTCTTTCTGTACTTTAGCAAAGAAAAACCCACAGAGAGAACAATTAGTAGTTTATTTATGTTATCTGGAAGATAAACTAAATTTGAACTTCTATATTTGAGAAAAAAGTAAACTTCGCATGGTGGATGAAGACAACTTACAAGAATCAGAACATAGCAATGATGGTTCTTGGTAGGACACTGAAGAGTAAGATTCTAGGATAGCCTTCAATTTATTAGCTCTGTGGGTTTTCCATTTTCAAATATTTGTTGGTTAGGTAAAACTTAGAGCTCTCTGGATTGAACAGTGTCCTAATTTCAAGTCAGAATTAATTTGTTTAATGACTTTTTGAAAACGAAACTCAAGTAACTCAAATAGAAAGTTTTAAAGTCTAACATGTGACAAACAGGTGCATGTCAGTGCTACCACAAACACCTAATATTCACTATGGTTTTTGTATTTTATAGTATTTCATTTGCTAATTAATTTATATAGCAATAATTATATCACACCCCTTTCTTACTCCAACTACTCCCAACTACCCTTTTATGCTCTCTCAAACTCATGGTATTTTTTCTCTGCGGATACATACATACATACACACACACACACACACACACACACACATATACACACACACGCTCCTAAATATATAAATATAACTTTATCAGTCGATATAATGTTACCTGTAAGAATATTATCTCAGTGCTGACCATTTGATGTTGGATAGCCAACTGGGGGATCTTCTGTGGGGAAGACCATTTCCCCCACTCTCAACATTACCCAGTTGTCCATAGCACTTTGTATAAGTGTAGTTGATTTTGAAATAGGTTTAAGTTCTTACACATTCAGAAACATTTTACTCTGGCCAGTTTTTGTGGCCTTCATATTTAGTTATGCAACACAATGTTGAGTCACAGCCCACTATTTAAGAAGCTGTGTTCCCTGAGTATTAGAGAGCCATGGTCCAGGCAACACCTTGATTTGAACCCACTTTGATTTATTTCAAATTTCTAATTCATACAATTAAGACAATTTACATTATCTTACTAGCCATTTGTTATAAGCTATTAAAGATAACAACACAAACACAGTAGGGAGTATAGTTGGAAGATCTAGTTAAGAGGAAAATGCAAAGAAAAACTTTCAGGCCAAATTAAGTCAAAAAGTTGAGGCAGTGCATTACAAAGATTATTGGAGAGTAAAGGCAGGAGGCCAGAATAGAGTCAAGTTGTGGTGAGATCATTAAAGCCATTTGTTTGGATAAGACAAGTCATTGGAAGTGCAAAGAGGGCTAAAATCAACTGACACTATGAAAAAGAGACTGTGAAGGAAACCCAGAGGATTTGGACAAAGGCACAGGATGAAAACCAAAGCCAGATTAATGCACAAGAAACCAAAGTAAAGTGGTCAACAGTATCAGATATCATACATTGAATGCCATGAAAGACTCATCCCAAGGAAGTGGAAATCTGCTCTTGACCAAATGACTGAGAAAGAAAGGAGAAGTGATGGACCCAGAGGCAAAATAGCTCGACTCAGTTACATATCCTGAGAAGGCAGAGGAAGGATGCTGCTATGCACTGGGCTTCCACTGTCTGTTCATACATTTTGGATTCAAATTTTCTTTCATCCAGAGAAAAGGCTCAGGAAAAATACATTGGTCTAAGATGATTTTACAAACTAAACACTGTACCATTATATGTAACACTGAACTATTCTGTCAGTGGTAGAAAACATAGTGTCCTACACTGTGAATTAATATGTTAGTTTAACCTTTTGTGACAAGTTTTCTGAAACAAACTCACAATTTCCTTGCTAAAAATGACTGGTACATAGAGTGAAAAACAGCTGTAATTTCAGGTTCCCTTGAGGAATCAGTGACACCAATGTGAAAGCAGTGCATTGCTTGCATTGTTAAGTTAGCAGTCAGTTAACCTTTTCTGCCTCATGAGATGTGAGAAACTCTTAAAACCTACATGCAGATCCTATGACCAATATCCCTATAGGTATGACTTCCCACTTCTGAAAACAGGAGTTCAGTAATTACTCCCCCAAATGAAATCAAACTATTTGTATCTTCAAATCTAAGGGTTTAAGATCATATTGGAGAGATTATTAATATTTTATATAAAATGTGTACAAATCCACTCTCACAGTCATCTCCTGGGAATTTTCATCAATAAATGCATGCATTAGGTTAACGAAGAGCTTTTGAATTTATTTTCATCCGCTGAGTTGTATTTTAATGGGCTAAGAAGGCCAAATAAATAGAACACTAATGTTGATCATAAAATAAGGGAGAAAGTTTATAATAAACCCTTGAAAATATACAAAAATTAGTGTTGCCTAATGACTTTCTTTTAGTCTATGTTAAGAAGTATTTTTGATGCACAGACATTATAGAAGATGAAACATACAGATTAATATCTCTCATGAAAATTCATTCAAATCTCCTGAGGAATGCATTGAATATTAAACCCAACAATGAATAAATGTACAAAACGAACTCCATACTACAAATACCACTAGCAAGTGAAATTTAGTCCATATATTTGGAGATGCTTTGACATTTGAAAAATTCATTGGTGTGAGTCTCTAAGTTGCCAGGGGAAAACAACAAGAATAAAAACATTCATAGGATTTTTTATCAAATGTTAGGGTAAATAAAGTACTTTATACTATAACTTAAACACTCACAGTTGGCAAACAATGGAAGAATGATGTTTTTCTTGACCTGACAACAACAGACCTTACATTGTCCAAACTTAAATGATTACCCTCAGGATGAGGAACAAGTTATGGATAGATAGCCTCTAATAACTTTAGAATCATATTATCATAGAAAGAATGCTCAGCTTAGGATGTTATGATAACCAAAGGCTCTCAATCTCTCTGACTCTTTCTCTCCTCTCTCCTCATATATATGCATGTATGTATGCACATGAATGAAGGTATAAATGTGTGTGGATGGACTGGATGAGGACATTGCCATAATATTAATTCCTTGTGACTTGATCTATAGATTACAATCTAAAATAAAAATTCTAGAAAGTGGTTCCTCTGGCAGCATCAGGTAAACAGGCCTGCTTCACGGCCTGTGTTCCAGTACCTGCAGATCGCCTGGGAACTGCACAGAGCTCCCAATCCCGGCGGGAGCCAAGCACCCCAGACTCCAGGTCTTCTCTCCCACCAACGAGACCAGGAAGCCAGAGGAGGCAGGGAGTCCAGAAAAGCAGCTATTCCTGAGGCAGCATCAGGTAAACAGGCCTGCTTCCCGGCCTGTGTTCCAGTGCCTGCAGATCGCCTGGGAACTGCACAGAGCTCCCAATCCCAGCGGGAGCCAAACACCTCAGACTCCAGGTCTTCTCTTCCACCAATGAGACCAGGAAACCAGAGGAGGCTGGGAGTCCAGGGAAGCAGCTGTTCCTCTGGAAGCATCAGGTAAACAGGCCAGCTTCCAAGCCTGTGCTCCAGTGCCTGCGGATTGCCAGGGACCTGCACAGAGCTTCCAATCCCAACAGGAGCCAAGCAACCCAGACTCCAGGTCTTTTTCCCCACCAACGAGGCCAGGAAACCAGAGGAGCCAGGGAGACCAGGGTAGTAGCTGTTCCAGATCAGGTACAACAGGACCCAGCACAGGGTCCAGGGGACCAGGTAGGAGGCTAAGCACCCCAGATTCCTGTTCTTCTTCTCCACCCATGGGGCCAGAATGAGGACAAGGAATACAAGAACCACCAGATTATTGGACTTGCTAGCACCCACCAAAAGGGAACTCTGGTCCTCAGACCAGTAACGGGCTCTTTCTGCACCCACTAGAAGAAGAGATGGGAAAGAGACAATAGAAAAACACACTCAGCAACAGAAAAACAAATATGACACCGACAGATTCTAGAGACTCCACACCAGCAAGACTCCAGCATTCCAATGCGAACAAAGCAGAAGAGAATGACCTTAAAACCACGTTCATGAAAATGATAGAGGCCGTAAAAGAGGATATAGGAAAATCCCACAAAGAAATGGAAGAAAAAACAAACCAAAAAATGCAAGAATTGGAAGAAAAAACAAAGCAAAAAATGCAAGAATTGGAAGAAGAAACATACCAAAAAAGGCAGGAAATGGAAGAAGAAACAAAGCAAAAAATGCAAGAAATGGTAGAAAAAACAAATCTTACAGCTGATTAACACCTTCAGCAAAAGGGCAGGCTACAAGATCAACTCAAGAAAATCAGTAGCCCTACTATATACAGATGATAAAAGGGCCGAAAAAGAAATCAGAGAAACATCACCCTTTACAATTGCCACAAACAACATAAAATACTTTGGGGTAACGCTAACCAAACAAGTGAAAGACCTGTATCGTAAGAACTTTGAATCTTTAAAGAAAGAAATTAAAGAAGCCCTCAGAAAATGGAAAGATCTCCCATGCTCTTGGATTGGTAGGATCAATGTAGTAAAAATGGCAATCCTGCCAAAAGCAATCTACAGATTCAATGCAATCCCTATTAAAATCCCAGCACAATTCTTCACAGACCTTTAAAGAACAATAATCAATTTTGTATGGAAAAACAAAAGACCCAGGATAGCCAAAACAACCCTGTTCAACAAGGCAATGCCCGGAGGCATCACCATCCCTGACCTCAAGCTCTATTAGAGTTATAATCCTGAAAACAACTTGGTATTGGCACAAAAATATATAGGTAGACCAATGGAATCGAATTGAAAACCCGGGTATTAACCCACACACGTACGAACATCTGATCTTTGACAAAGAAGCTAAAAATATACAAAGGAATAAAGAAAGCATCTTCCACAAATGGTGCTGGCATAACTGGAGGCTGGCATGTAGAAGAATGCAGATCGATCCATGTTTATCGCCATGCACAAAACTTAAGTCCAAATGGATCAAAGACCTCAACATAAATCCAGCCACACTGAACCTCTTAGAAGAGAAAGTGGGTGGTACCCTTGAATGAATTGGTATAGGAGACAGTTTCCTGAACATAACACCAGTATTGTAGGAGGAAGTCTGATGCCGCCATTAAACATGTGACTTATTAGAGGCGCATACAGATAAGGTAATAAAAGGGCGGTTTACCACACCGCTAACCACACCCACATTAGGCAGGACTAAAGACGTATACGGCTGGACATAAAGACGTATACGTACGTAGGAGGAACTACGTCACTAGCCAGGCCCACTTTTGGGCATGGCTAGGGGGCGTTACGGGGGAAGGTATAAAAGACAGCACACAGGAAGTCTCGGTCTCTTTTCCTGGAGTTCGGCTTCCGGCTCGGCAGAGGAAACGGCTTGTATCGTCTGGGTTACTTGTTTGGTATCTTGTGAGTAATTTCTACATTAAATACTTAGCTTTACTTTCAGTAATTGTGTGTCGCATATCGTTACAGCGTCCATTGAAGCCTACACAGTATCACAGACAGTGAGATCAAAAATTAATAAATGGGACCTACAGAAACTGAGAAGCTTCTGTAAGGCAAAGGACACAGTCAGCAAGACAAAAAGGAAGGCCACAGAATGGGAAAAAATATTCACTAATCCCACATCTGACAGAGGGTTGATCTCCAAAATTTACAAAGAACTCAAGAAGCAAGTCTCCAAAACATCAAAGGACCCAATAAAAAAGTGGGCTGCAGAACTAAATAGAGAGTTTTCAATAGAGGAGTCTAAAATGGCTGAGAGGCACTTGAGAAAGTGCTCAACATCCTTAGCCTTCTGGGAAATTCAAATCAAAACAACTCTGAGATACAATCTCACGCCTGTCAGAATGGCTAAAATCAAAAACACCAATGACAATTTATGCTGGAGAGGATGTGGTGAAAGGGGGACACTCCTCCATTCCTGGTGGGAGTGCCAACTGGTTCAGCCACTTTGGAAATCAGTATGGAGATTCCTCAGAAAAATGGGAATAAACCTACCACAAGACCCAGCAACTCCACTCTTAGGCATATATCCAAAAGATGCCCATTCATACAACAAAGATGTCTGTTCCACTATGTTCATAGCAGCTTTATTTGTAATAGCCAGAACTTGGAAGCAACCTAGATGTCCCTCAACCAAAGAGTGGATAGAGAAAATGTGGTACATTTACACAATGGAGTACTATTCAGCAGAAAAAAACAATGGAATCCTGAGATTCGCAAAGAAACCATCCTGAGTGAGGTAACCCAGTCACAAAAAGAGAAACATGGCATGTACTCTCTCATATATGGATTTTAGACATAGATCTGGGGAGTGCCAGCCTACAATCCTATGGCCAGAGAGTCTGGGAAACAGAAACTTCAATTAGTGGCTGATCGAAGAAGAGGCAGACTCTCTAGGTTAAGTACTGAGCTGAACTCAAGAAAGCCAGTAACAGAGAGGGAGGACTGATGATCAAAGGGATTAACACTGGGCTGGTTTAACCCCCAGAAACAGCTGACCAGACAAAGGTTAACTCTTGAATCCCAGGCATCAGCCTGGGAATCCAGCATGGGACTGATCAAGACCCCCTGAATCTGGGTGTCAGTGACGAGGCCTAGGTAATCTATTGAGCCTTAGGCAGCAGATCAGTACCCATCCCAAGTATACACATGGACTTTGGACTCCCATCGAACAATGTGAGGTGCACTCTCACCCTGAACTCTTGGGGAAGGATCTAGGCCCTGCCCTATATTAAATGACAGACTATGAACACCCCTATGGAGGGCCTCACCCTCCCTGGGGGAATGAAGGGATAATGGGGGGGTTGGGGGGAGGGCACGGGAGGAGGGGAGGGAAAGGGAGAGAGACCTGGAACTGACTTGTTTCTTATCTAAATTTAACTGGAAATAAAATAAAAAAATATGAACAATTTGAAAAAAATTCTAGAAAGTTATATCATAGGTAGTAACAGTATGATTGTAAAGTTTACCTGGAAATACAAATTCAGGATATTCAATATGATCCTGAAGAACAATAGTAAAGGGCTCTTGGTAATAATTTCAAGAATTATCATATCACATTAATTAAGGAAACAAGGCATTGCCTAGTTGGTTACTGTTAAAATGACACAGGCAAATGACATAGTATGTATATCCAGGAAAAGACCCACATGATTTCATTTATTGACCTTTGGCATAAAAGCAAAGACAGTTCAATGAGAAAAGTATAACCTAGTCTTTTTAACAAATGTGCTGAAAAATCAAACTATTACAATTTTAGAACACTGTAGACAATCTAGTTGTCAGTATTTGATAATGACTTTTTACGTCAACACAGAAATCCCCAAGGGGCAGTGCAGAGACAAGTTGCATTTCATCAAATTAAATGCTTCAGTGTCTAAAAGAATTTCCTGCTATGTAAGCTGTAGTTATTAGCTGTTTGTTTTTGCTTTCTAAATCACTCTCATGGTTTCCTGATTTATTTTTAGTATGCAATGTATTAGCAAAAATACATATCTGTATAATATTCTATGTTCACATTATTCCATCATTCTCCTGTCTCTCATGTGCAAAGTTATTCTACTTGTGAGCCAGAGGTAAACATGCATCATTGGTCTTTGTAACTAGTTAATAATTCAGTTTCTTGGTGGCACCGAAGAATCAGAGATTCCAGATTTCTATGTCTAACTTTGTGTAGCATCTACAACAATTACCAAGACAATCAACACTGCAGATGATTTACTGAATTTACCATACTTTCCAAGGCTATCAACACTGCAGGTGACTTTCTGAATCCACAACACTGCCCAAGACTATCAACACTGTGGTTGACTTACTGGATCTACAACACTGTCCAAGGCCATCAATACTGCAGGTGAATTACTGAAACTCTTTATTACTGAACAACAAAATTAAACCATAATAATATGAAGAGCAATGTTACCAATAATGGTCTTACTAGTTCATAGATTTGCACTACGTATAAATATTCCACACAAGTATTAGAGAAGTTTAAAGACTAATTAATTTCCACTTTTAAAACATTGCCTTAAGAGTCTGCAGTCATGCTGAGTATAGGATTATCCCTTTTGTTTTGAGCCTCAGTAGAGCAAGCAGCCAAGCCACAGGCCAGGAAGCATCAACAGCAACATCTTCCAGAAACTACCTTAAGAATCACCTCTGGGGACACAGGGAGACAGTATTAGCACAGTGTCAGGCACAGGTCTTGCCAGGAGACAGCATCAGCGCCACTGCCGGCTGAGGAGACAGCTGCAGCTGGCAGAAACTATCTACCTAAATGTGACAACTAGAGCTGCTACACCACCAGAAACTGGAGTAGTAACCACTGGAGTCATGGCCCTTCAAACACTGAGGGGAAATACCATCTGATCCTAGGGCCCATCCATTTCTGAAGAGTACTCACCAGAAGTTCAACCCTACCTGCATGTGAAGGAGCATTTAATGTAGTAATAGCACCCAAACTACACCAATTTGAGAAAGATGAACCCTGTGAAATACAGACTCCACTTGCACCAACTGGGGGAAGAGGTGGGTAGACAACAGGGTAAGAATACACTCAGCAATAAAAAGAGCTATATAGAACAACCAAAAACTAGTCGTTCTATAGCAACAAGACCTGAACATCCCAACACAGATGAAGCATAGGTAAACTATATTACAAATAACTTTATGAAGATGATTGAGGCTCTTAGAGAGGAAATGAAAATAAAGAAATGGGGGGGGAAATACAAACAAAAAATTGGAAGTTATCAACAAATTCCTTAACAGGTGAAAAAAATGGATCAGGATTTGAAAACTGATAGAGGCAATAAGGAAAACACAAAGAGAACCACAGAAATGGAAAATCTAGGTAAAACAATCAGTAACTACAGACACAAACATAAACAATAGAATATAAGAGATGGAAGAGAGAACCTCAGACATTGTAGATATTACAGAGGCAATTCATTGATCAAAAAAAATTGTCAACTCCAACAAATTCATAACACAAAATATTCAGGAAATCTAGACACCATGAAAACACTGAACATAAGAATAATAGGGATAGAAGAAGGAGAACTCCAGTGCAAATGCACACAAAATATATTCAACAAAATCATAGAAGAAAACTTTCCCAACCTAAAGAAAGATGTAACTATGAAAGCAAAAGAAGCTTACAGAAAACCAAATAATCTGGACCAAAAATGAAAAAATTTCCTTGCCACATGATAATCAAAACATTAAACATACAGAATAAAGAAAGAATATTAAGAGGTGCAAAGGAAAAAGGCCAAGTAACATATAAAGGCAGATATGTAAGAACTATACCCAACTTCTCAAAAGAAAGAAAAACAAGAAGGTCCTGAACAGTAGTTATGCAGACACTAAGAGACCAGGGATGCCAGCCAAGACTACTATATCAAGCAAAGTATAGATGGACAAAACCATATTTAAATAATGCCTTTCCACAAATCCAGCCCTATAGAAACTACTAGAAGGAAAACTACAACCAAGGAAGTTAACTATGCCCATAAAAACACAGGGAAACATAATCGTACACCAGCAAATCCCTAAGAAGAGAAATACACACACGCAATATCGCCACCAACAACAAAAACAAAAATAACAGGAACTACCAATCATGGGTTATTATTATCCCTTAATATTAATGGAATCAATTCAACTATGAAAAGACACAGGCTAACAGACTGGATACAAAAACAGAATCCATCCTTCTGCTTCAAGAAACACACCTCAACTACATAGACAAACATTAACTCAGTAAAGGGTTGGGAAGTTTTTCCCATCAATCGATCCTAGAGAAACAAATTGGTGTTTCTCCTAATGTCTAACAAAATGGACTTCAAACTAAAATTAATCAAAATAGATGAAGAAAGACATTTCTTATTCTTCACAGAAAAAAAGTCATAAAGATGATATCTCAACTCTGAACATCTATGTCTCAAATAAAGGGTGCCCATATTTGTAAAAGAAACATTGCTGAAGCTTAAATCACAAGTCAAACTGTGGTGATATATTATTTATGATTATTTATTAAAGCTTGCCTGAAGATCAGAAAAGCAAAGCAGTCAGGCACTAGATCTCACTCTATCGCTTAAGGAAAGATGATCCTGGATTCACCAAATCTCAGACTATAACCTCTCCTCAGAATGGGTAAAGAATCAATGTCTTTCTGTTCTCCATGTGGCTGGAGAATGAATGCCTGCTACTGACTATTGAAGACCCTGGTCATATTGTTTATATCCCTCTAGTGCTGGGATTAAAGGAGTGTGATCTCAGGTGCTGAGATCATCTTTGTGTGAGGCAGTTTCTCCTTAGGAATGAATCAGTCTTGTGTGGATCTGGGTGGTCTTGGACTCACAGAAATCCTTCTATCTCTTAATCCTGAGTCCTAGGATTAAAGGTGTATACCACTACCTCCTAGCTTCTGGCTGCTAAGATTAAAGGTTTGTATGCATTACTACTGCCTGATCTATATATCTTGAGGCTTACTTTGCTTTCTTAATCTTAACATTAATAGTGAGAGATTTCAACACCCTACTCTCCATACTGGATATGACTACCAGACAAAAACTTAACAGAGAAATAAAGGAGCTAACAGAAGTTATGCCTCAATTTGGTTTAACAGACATCTATAGAACGTTCCACCCAAATACAAAGAATATACTTTCTTCTCAGCACCTCATGGAACCTTCTCTAAAATCGACCACATACTTGGCAACAAAGCAAACCGGAACAGATACAAGAAAATATGGAATAACCCCCTGTATCCTATGGGTTCACCATGGCTTAAAGGTAGAATTCATCAACAACACAAGTTTCAGAAAGTCTACAAACTCATGAAAATTGAACAATACTCAATTCAGTCACCCTTGGGTCAAGGAAGAAATAAGGAAAGAAATTAAAGTCTTCATAGCATTCAATAAAAATGAATGAATTTTATACCCAAACTTATGGTACACATTGAAAACAATGCTAAGAGGAAAGAAAGTTCATAGCACTAAGTTCCTACATAAAGAAATTGGAAATCTAACACATGAGGAACTTAACAGCAGACCTGAAAATTCTAGAAAAAAAAGCAAACTCACCTAGGAGGAGCAGATGACAGGAAATAATCAAGTTGGGGGCTGAAATCAATAAAAAATAGGAACAAAGAAAACAATACAAAGAATCAGTGAAACAAAGAGTTAGTTCTTCAAGAAAGTCAACAAGATAGGCAATCATTTATCCAAACTAACAAAAAGGCAGGAAAAGAATACATAAATTAATGAAAAGGGGGACATAACAATAGACACTGAAAAAATCCAGAGAATCATAAGGTCATACTTCAGTAACTGAATTTCACAAAATTGGAAAAATTAAAGGAAATGAATAATTTTGTGGATAGGTATCACACACCAAGATTAAATCAAGAACAAGTAAACAGTTTAAATAGACCTATAACCCCTAAGGAAATAGAAACAGTCATCAAAATTCTCCTAAACAAAAAAAAATCCCAGGTTCAGAAGGCTTCAGATCAGAATTCTACCAGGAATTCAAAGAAGTCTGATACCAATACTCCTCAGAATGTTCCACACAAGAGAAACATGAGAGACATTATCAGACTCTTTATAAAGCTACAGTTACACTGGTACCCAAACCACACAAAGATGCAGTTAAGAAAGAGAACACAGACCAGTCTCCCTCATGAACATTGATGCAAAACTACTCAATAAACTACTGGCAAATTGAATCTAAGAACACATCAGAAAAACCATCCATCATAATCAAACAGGCTTTATCCTAGAGATTCAGGGATGGTTCAATATATGAAAATCCATCAATGTAATCCATCATGTAAACAAACAGAAAAAGCCTTTGACAAAATCCAACACCCCTTCATGATAAAGTTCTTGGAGAGATCAGTGATATAAGGAACATACCTAAACACAATAAAGGTGACATATAGAAAGCCAACAGCCAACATCAAACTAAATGGAAACAAACTCAAACTCAGAATGATTCCAATAAAATCAGGAACAAGACAAGACTGCCACTCTCTCCATATTTCTTCACTATTCTTGAATTTCTAGCTACAGCAATAAGACAACAAAAGGAGATCAAGGGGATACAAATTGGAAAGGAAGAAGTCAAATGTTCACTATTTGCAGATGACATTATAGTTTACCTAAGTGACCTAAAAAAAATTCTACCAGGGAACTCTTAGAGCTGACAAACATCTTTAGTAATGTAGCAGGATACAAGTTAAACTTTAAAAAAACCCTTTACAATAGCCACAAATTTCATAAAATATATTGGGGTAACTCTAGCCAAACAAGTGAAAGACCTGTATGACAAGAACTTTAAGTCTTTAAAAAAAGAAATTGGAGAAGGTATCAGAAAATGGAAAGATGTCCCATGCTCTTGGATAGGTAGGATTAACATACAAAAACAGCAATCTTGCCTAAAGCAATCTACAGATTCATTGCAATACACATCAAAATCCCAGCAAAAAATTTCACAGACCTGGAAAGGACAAAACTAAAATTCATATGGAAAAACAAAAACCCCAGGATAGCAAAACAATCCTGTATGGAAGCAATATGAAAATGTCTTACTTAGAAAAGGTTCTAAGCCACATAGCCAAACATAGATAAGAATTAGGGGTTAATTCAAGTTGTAAGAGTTTGTTGGTAATATGCCTGAGCAATATGCCAAACAGTTTATAATTAATATAAGCCTGTGTGTGTTTATTTAGTACCGAATAGCTGCAGAACAGGGCAAGACAGAAACTTCCATTTACATTGTACAATAAAGGAACTTCTGGAAGCATCACCATACCTGACTTTAAAGTCTACCATGGGGCTATAGTGATGAAAACAGACAATGGAATCAATTGGAAGATCCTAATATCAATCCACACACCTATTAACACATGATTTTTGACAAAGAAGCTAATATTATAAAATGGAGAAAAGAAAGCATATTCAACAAATGGTGCTGGCATAATTGGATGTTGACATGTAGAAGAATGCAAATAGATCCATATATATTACCATACACAAAACCAAAGTTCAAATGGATCAAAGACCTCAACATAAATACAAGCATACTGACACTCATAGAATAGAAAGTGGGAAGTAGCCTTGAATGCATTGGCACAGGAGATTTTTCCCTACACAAAACAGCTGTATCACAGACACTAAGAGTAACAATGAATAAATGGAACCTCCTGAAACTGACAAGCGCCTGTAATCAAATGATACAGTTAACAAGACAAAACAACAGCCTACAAATTAGGAAAATATCTTTACCAACCCCACATCTGACAGAGGACCAATCTCCAAAATATACAAAGAACTCCAGAAACTAGACATCAAAAAGCCAAATAACCCAATAAAAAATGAGGTACAGATCTAAGAAGAGAACTCTCAACAGAGGAATCTCAAATGGCTGAAAGACACTTAAGGAAATGCTCAACATCCTTAGTCATGAGAGAAATGCAAATCAAACCAACCTGTCTCTACTATCAGATGACAGCTTATGCTGGAGAGGATTTGGAGTAAGGGGAACATTCCTCCATTGCTGGTGGGAGTGCAAACTTGTACATCCACTTTGCAAATCAGTATGGCAGTTTCTCAGAAAACTGGGAATCAATTTACCTCAAGACCCAGCAATACCATTTTTGGGCATATACCCAAAGGATGCACACTTACACCATAAGGACATTTCCTATACTATGTTCACACAGCATTATTCACAATACCCAGAATCTGAAAACAACCTACATGCCCCTCAACTGAAGAATGCATAAGGAAAATGTGGTACATTTGCACAACGGAGTAGTACTCAGTTGTTAAACAACAAATACACCTTGAAATTTGCAGGCAAATGGATGGAATAAGAAAAAGCCATCCTGCATGAGGT
This sequence comes from Mesocricetus auratus, assembly GCF_017639785.1. NCBI lineage: Eukaryota > Metazoa > Chordata > Mammalia > Rodentia > Cricetidae > Mesocricetus > Mesocricetus auratus. The sequence goes on from NW_024429199.1 coordinate 5,676,778, forward strand.
AACCCAGACCCAGAAAGACAAATGTAATATGAACTCTCTCATAAGTTGATATTATCCATAAAAGCAAAGGACAGCCAGCCTAAAGGCCACAACCCCAGAGAACCTAGGTAACAAAGAGAACCCTAAAAGTTACATAAATATATCTGAATAGAAAAGGACAAAAACAAGATCTCCTGAGTAAATAGGGATCATGTGGGACAAGGGGGAGTGTAGAAGGGGAGTGGGGAAAATGTATAGCTCCATAAAAAAAAAGAAAACCAAAACAGAAACATTGCCTTCCAGGTCAGTGACATGGATCAGTAGGTAAAGGCACTTGCTATCAAGCTTCGAAGCTTGATGACTAGACTTTGATCTCTCTCTCTCTCTCTCTCTCTCTCTCTCTCTCTCTCTCTCTCTCTCACCTCTCTCTTACACACACATACAAATACATAAATGAATAAGCTAATACACATTCGGCTTTCTATCTATTGTTTTCTGTTATTTTTATTCTAATACCAAGGTTGGATCTTAGCTATTCTATGATTTTAGTTGTGAGATTCTGAGAAAATACCCAAAATCTCTTGGAGGCCAGTTTTCTCATCAATAAAATTGGAATTGTGAAAATTAGCTAGCACACAATACAATTGTAAAAGCTAAATTCACTAACACAAATAAAGGATCAAAGCAGTGTCCTCTAGCTATTAATAACTCAACTATTGTTAACTCTGACTTATAGCCATTTAAAAACAATTTAGGAAATTCTTTTGAAAAGCTAAGTTGGAGTCCACTTGGGACTAATAAACACTGTATTCATGTGGAATGTCCCTAGCAGCACCCAACTTCTAGCCATTCTTCCTGCTGTTGAGTGATTCATTAGTCAAGATTATTTTCATGGGGAAAATATGTGTGTGGAGCTGAAACCTTACCTTCCTCTCTATAGGAAAACTAATACCACCAACCAGCTGCTAGACTGCCATACAGACAACCCTGAAAATCCTGTACGGGGAACAATTGACTTGACGATCTCAGCTTCTAGGTCTGTCTGTGATTCAATCTGTTCATGTTTTGCTCCTCTTTGTGTAGTGAAAATGCAAACACCGACACTATGGCCCATATGTGAACTGAATGTGAACCCCTCTATGAAGACTCGTTCGTGGCAATGATTAATGGCATGCAAAGGTTTTGAAATAAAAGCCCCAAACCACATACTAGCCATACAGTTGGTTAAATATTTTGTTTGGGCCCTCATACCCAATCTACAGATAGCCCTGCATCGACCCTAAATTCCTCATCAGGAAGAAAAGCCTAGGTTTTCAAGAGGGAGATTTGTGGTTTGTGTTTGGCGTGTCTATAAAAAAATCATTATAACAGACAGTCATAACCAGGTTCATGTCAGAAGTCCCTGACTGAGATGGAGCAAGTTCCTCACAGGAGCAATTTGCAACAGCTGGAATTTGCAATCCACAGCCCTACAGGCTGGGCTACTGATCTCAGATGGATAGTGGGAAAGCTCTAAAACAAGTCTGTAACCATTCTTGAAATTCACTGCAGCAGGCGCCAGGAAGGAATGTCACTGCCCATTCCTGTTAGACAGCAGTCTTGTCACATAATAACTCTGAGGAACTTCTGGGGTCTCTGGACCCGCTGCCTGGAGGGATTCTGTTCCCTTGCCTGTGGCAGAAGTACATGCTTTGTTCAAACACAAGGAACAAATGGCAAGACCAGAAATTCCCTTAAGGCCAAGGGGAAAGGTCATCACCATGCAAGGAAAATACACTGAGGACAGAAAACTGAATAAAACATTGAGAAGTAGTTTATTAAGTCTTTGAAAAAATCTAATTTTCCAATATTATAAGCATATTGTGCAACTTGTGTTGAATTTGAACCTCTTTTTAAAAACGCATACACATGTCACATACTGTTGTTTACTTAGAATACAAAACTCAATTTCTAGGTCTTGCTTAACTTTCTATGGTTTTTGCTATCTTTAAAAAAAATTATGTGTGCATTTATGTGTGAGTGTATGTGCTTGTGTGAGTTTCTATGAGCTACAATTGTATGAGTTTCTATGAACTACACACATGCAGGTTCTCAAAGAGGCCAGAAGAAGATATCAGGTTCCTGGGAACTGGAGGCAGGCACTGGGAACCAAACCCAAGACTTCCGTGAAAAAAGTCAGTGCCCTCATTCACTGAGTTGTGTCTCCAGTCCCTGTTTTTCCCTTTTAATACTCCTTTTGTCTTATACTTGAGAACTGAATTGTTACTTGTTTTACAAGCTAAAAAATAAAAAGAGTATAAAATCAGTTCCTTTTTATTATTTTATTAAATTAACAGTACTTAGACAAGGATCAGTACTTGTTTAACTTGTGATTGGTAGCAATTAACGGTCATATTATATTTATGAAAACCTATTTATGAGTCCCAGAGTCTTTCAAGCCCTTGTTTTTTCTGTTTGCTTGGTTTTTTGTTTTTGTTTTTGTTTTTCTTTTTTCTCTGTATTGTTTTAGAAGCTGTCCTGGAACTCACTCTGTAGACCAGGCTTGCCTCGAACTCACAGAGATCCGCCTGCCTCTGCCTCCCGAGTGCTGGATGAAAGGTGTGCGCCATCACCACCCAGCTCAAGCCCTTGTTTTGCTATTTGCTAGTGTGTAATCTTGGGCAACCCTTCTAGCCTTTAAAATTCTAAGTCTCCTGAGCCAAACAAATGATAATAAAGTTATTGTTGTTTGTAGGGTTATGATTATTAAACATGGAAATATCCTTTGAAAGCAAATGCAACATAAAAATTAAAGTTTTGTAATTTTATTGAGGCTTATTCAATGAAAAATTTAAAGTTTATATTTCTAAAATAAAATAAAGATTGGAAAATTGATAGTCTTATTAAATTTAATTAAGAGTTTTATTATGATTGTAACTATATGTTATAGAACAGAAGGAAATATCAAGAACAAAGCTAGATTTCTGATACATGGCTGTAATCTGAGCACTGGAGAGGCCAAGGCTAAAGGGTCACTGTGAGTTCAAAGCTGCCTGGGCTACCAAGTAACACATTCCAGGGAGTCCAGGACTATGTAGCTGGACCCAATCACAAAACAACAGCACTAACAAAATTCCAAAACCACTACCATTGAACCAGGCCAGTTGGAATCAGAGACCTATAGAAACTATCTTCTAGAAGTCTGAAAGCATCATCTAAGTGGTGTTCCTGGATATACAGGACTTTAGCATTCCCTGAATACTTCAAAATGGATCCCTGGAATATGAATAACTAATGTATAATAGTTATCATTGCATACAGTGACAGTGGACACTGTCAGCATGGGTAAAGTCACAGAAACTACAAAATCTTGATAAGATGAGAAATATTGGCTGGATGAATTGGATAAAGAACCTAAAGCTAACAGTTTTCCCAAGAGCTAATGAGCAGCAAATTGGATGAAGTCATTGGTTGAACTTCCCAAGTCACAGTGACATTAGAGAAGAAAGTCGGGATATGTTTAACAAAGAAGCTGGAAATGAGAGTGATGTCTGTATTTGCTGGTTGATGTCTACATAGCAACAAAGTAAAGAGAGACAGCAAGTGCAGGCCTCTTTACATTTGTGGTTTTAAGGTAGGAAATATCCACAGAAAATATCCTTAAATAAATGAAGGAAATGCAGTCACAGGAGAGGAATCAGAATTCATGTAGAGCCAGGAAGGTGAAACACAAGCTTTAGGTAGGAAAATTAGGCCTTTTAGGGGAGGAAAAGGATTGCTGGAAACTAAGAGAGCACAGAGAGAAATGCCAACATGTTTGAGGGCAGGAAGGAGATTGAGATGCTTAGCTTCAGTGTACTTTCATGTTGTGTTTGCAATATTACCATAGAGTTCAATGCAAAGAAAATACAATGGAAATTTTGAGTTATTTATCTCAAAGGCTAAATACTGACCAATAGGATGCATAAGCGAAACATTGTAACTAGATACTTGTTTGCAACATCATTCAACAAAATATTGTCTTGAACATGTCAGAAACTATGTTGCTTTTGAATGTAGAAAAGCAAGTGAAATAACTAACACCACTATATCTTGGTTGCAAGAATTCTGAAACAATAGAATAAATTCCCAGAGAGAAAAATAAAGTAATTTACGTCTGCTCAGAAGAGACCATGGTTATTAGTGTATTGTAGACTACTTGATATCTAAGCATATCCCTGTTGGGTAGAGTCAGCTATCATGTTTTGATCAAGGAATGAATCTTTAAATTATTTGTGGTCATGAAACACTTCTGAGACAATGAAATTGAATGTTCTGTGCTATAAAATTAGTCCCACAAATCCCAAGGCAGGAGAGAATAGTGACCGCCAATTTATTTCCAATGTTCCATATTTCACAAAAAATACATGAAATTTTTGTGATATTATTCAAGGAAGCTTGGCAAGACAAGAAAGAAAGCTGTACATTCATCTAGGGAGATATTTACTGAGAAAAGAATCTGAGGAAGTTATTCTAAATATTAAGTTTGTCGTTCATTGTAAGTATATGCAATGAATAGTTTATTTAGAAGTATTTTTCTCCAAGTATGAAAATGTAAGTTGTGAGTTATTTTGAAATCATTTCAGTGCCACTTTGATTTTTATATTTATTGGATTATCACAGAAAATGTAAGATAACTCCAGAATAATTTAGCAACTGTCCACAAGACATATGCTAATCCATGTATGAACAAACACATGCATATGTAATATTAGAGATCCAGAAAGCCTATAAAGAAACTCATATGTTGAATTACTTTAATGTCAACATTCTATGAAAACTATATGCTTTTATTAAAATGCTAACACATTAAATACCTTAAGATGACACATGAACATGCAGTGTGATTGACATGCATTATTTATTTAGCTTGTTTGTATATTTATACAAGAGCAGCAAATAAATTACTTCATTGGAAAAGTATAAGGTATAAACCATGTAGATTTATAGCCAAATACATAATTCACAAGCATTTTTTACAGCCAACAGCAATGTATTTTCTACTGTTAAATGTAACACAGATACTTTGGAGTTAACATGCAGAAAACTATTTAATACTCTAAGCTAACAATTATTTCAAGTTTTTATGGAAGAAAGAGAAAAATATCTCATTTTTTTGCCCTGAAGGTGTTGAAATCGTCTATCAACATAGAAGGGTGATTTCTTTGGAAAATGGTGTTAGTGATGTTGAGGTATTAATTAACAGTACTGAGAAAAATTCACAACAACTCCTTTACAATGGAGAATATGTCAGTGGAGGATGGAAAGCAGGCCAAGTGTTGAAGATTCCAAAGTATTTGCAGCCCTCTTTGGCACCAGGCATGCAATTGGTGTGCAGACACACAAGCAGTCAAACAGTCAAACATATGAAATAAATAAGTAAATAAAAACGAGTACACCAATGTATAGGAATATTCAGTGTTGTCTTAAAAAAACAGGCAAGTTTTTAATTCATGTAAATTATACCCAAGGAGGTCTTTAGAAGTTTCTTGAACTCTTTCAACTCATCACAAGTCATTTCTCTTCTTCTTCTTCTTCTTCTTCTTCTTCTTCTTCTTCTTCTTCTTCTTCTTCTATTTGCAGCTCCCCCAACTTCCTGTGGAGGCCTAACCCTGGCAATTGCTGGGTGAGGACAAGCAGTGGGTAATCTTATTTTATTTAAGAAAATAAAGAAACAACATAAAAGCAAGTATATCCATACTGTATCTTTTAGCAAATATTTATTTATGTAACAGTGATCTTGTCCTACTTAGAAATCTTAGGTTAAGACACGTTGTTGTTCTGTGAAAGCAACAGAAAAGGAGAGTCATGCAGGAAATTAGTGATGGATGTTACAACTTCTTTAGGATATGTATAAAAATGTTCCCCAGATAGCTCTTCTCTGTAAAAGCCCAGAAACATTCTGATGTTGCCATAAATAACCTAAGTGAAATCAACAGAACTTCTTTGACTCTGTTACTGACATGAAAGTAAGTGAAGAAATGTAATGAGGGAGTAGGGTGAGGGAAATATACATGAAAAACCAAATTAAAAAGAAAGGGATCAATGATTTTTGTCCAATAATTCAATTACCTTAATTGTTAAAGTTCTAAGGCACCTAAAAGTGACATACTAAAATGAATGCATTAGTTACAATCAGTCAGAACATGTATAAACTGGTTTATTTGCCAGGAATGGTAGTGCATGCCTATAGGCCCAGAATTCAAGAATCTGAGGTGGGATCACAGTGTGTTTTGAGGTCAGCTTGGATAAAAAAGAACCTCTAAAGGGTGTTTCTGTTTTGAATGATTACAACTTTTACTATCCTATATGAAAAGAAAAGAGCTAGTCTATTTGTCATTGGTCCAGGTAAAGAATTAGTTTACCCTCATTACAAAATGGGTTATATTTATCTAAAACATTTGTATTGCACAAGTCACACTTAGTGGTCTTACAAAAAAATGAATGCCAGGAAAAAAGAAAACACTATTGTATATGTCTCTCATTTTTATTTCTGCATATAAAGACAAAAGAACAAATAAAGGGGTAGTTTGTGAATAACCCACTCATAATTCTAAATGTTTTATGATTAGCTTTCAGGTTCAGGGAGTGAAACAATGTCTAGATTCTTGTCACTCTCAGTGTTTAACTAACAGTCATTGAATGTTCTTTTGAACATTAGAAGCCAGAATCCCATTATGTAATTATCTATAATTGTCTCTGCTAACAGCAGAATAAAGAAGTCTTTCGAGAGGTTTCTTTGACTCAGAATTTAAATAGTACAAAAATAATCCAATGAAAGAATAATTGAAATGGGTTACAATAAAGATATTTTCTCCAGGGCTTCAAAACATACAATATTTTTAATAAATGTGTACATATAAAGTAAAAATTTAAAAATAAAAACAGGACTTTTATGACGAAAGACTCTGAAACCATTATTGTTAAAGTGTAGTTTGTATAGCCATGATTTTAAGATTCTTGTAAGTTTTAATGGTTTTATGTCTGTGAATGATTAAATCTGACATTGCTCCCAGTGAGGACTTTTTAACCCTGAAATGTACAGAAATCACTTCTATCTCTTTAGAAACTATCCTGATTAGTTTTCTGCCAACTTGACACAAGCTAGAATCATCAGAGAGGAGAGAGCCTCCATATGATGTAGGCAAGCCTATTGGGCATTTTCTTAATTAGTGATTAATGGTGAGGGCCCAGTCCACTGAAGTGGGGTCACCCTTGTGCTGGTCTGGTGGTCCCAGGTTCTATAAGAAAGCAGACTGATTTTTCTTCAACCCTATAATGGCTCCCTCTATTATAGTAGGACCTGCTTCAAATCATTTGACAGACTTTGAAGATCTCCTATGGAAAGCTTCACCTTTCCTGGGGAGCAGAAAAGGGATGGGATAGAGAGTCGGTGGGGGACAGGAGAGGAGGAGAGGGAGAGGGAACTGGAACTGACATGTAAAAGAAGCTTGTTTCTAATTTAAATTAAAAAAGAAAGCAGACTGAGCAAGCCATGTGAAGCAAACTCATAACTGCACCCATCCATGGCCTCTGCCATCAACTCCTGCCTCCAGTATCCTGTCAGTTTGAGTTCGTGTCCTGACTTCTGTCAATAATAGATTACAATGTAGAAGTATAAGTCAAATAAACTGATTCCTCGCCAATTTACTGTTTAATAATGGTGTGTCATCACAGCAATAGAAACCCTAACTAAGACAGTAACATCTACAAAACAGATTTATGTATTACTTGTTGAAACAAATTAGACCACTACCATTCCACATAAATCTAGTCCTGTTGCATTTACTCTAATAACTTGATTTAAAATTTTCCATGTAAAATATGCACTTATTCAAAGAAAAAGCACCCTCTCCAGATACAGCTTTGTTAAAACATGTAGGCCTGATAATTCACTACATACCTTAAGTTGCCTTCAAGATCTCAGTAATCTTCCTGACTCAGCTTCCAAAGAACATGGTAGGTTTGACTCTTGAATAATAGTTTCAAGCCCAAATCAATTCTGTTTGAGTACACATGGTTGAATGTGTTTATTCGTAGTCTTATTTGTAACCTGTGTTTTCTACTGCCAGAAGTAGTCACCACAAACAATTTTTTTAGCAAAATGGAAAGATCCTTCCATAGCTACGTGCTTACCTCACCCAAATGTATGACTTCATTACTAAACCTCAGAATAACTTAACACCTGATTCCTGTTTGACAAATCAACCACTCAATTTTTGTCAAGTTAATTCACACACTGTTCTACTCCAAACTGACCACACATTTTAGTAATTTAACTAGGTCATATATTTTTGTCAATGAATTTTCAAACTCATCAGTTTATACAGTTTTTTAACAGTGTTATCTTATGCCTGCCTAGGGACTAAGTACAGACCATATGCTGATAGAATGCTACCTTGCAGTTTGTAGTCTAAAGTAAAAATACTGACAGTGTGCACCACAAGACTGGGCTTGTTTAACCCACAGAACAGCTGACCTGAATCCCAGACTGATGACTGGGAATTCAGCATGGGACAGATCAAGACCCCCTGAATATGGGTGTCAGTGAGGAGGACTAGGGAATCTATGAGGCTTTGGGTAGTAGATCAGTATTTATCCCTGTCTTACAAATGGACTTTGGGTGCCCATCCCACAATGAGAGATGCATCTCAGACTGGACCCTTGTAGGAGGGTCTAGGCAGTGCCTGCATGAAATGATAGATTATGGACAACCCCGATGGAGGGCCTCACCCTCCCTGGGGAAAGGAGTGGGGATTGGGGGAGGGGGATGAGGGGGTTGGTGGGAGGGCATGGGAAGAGGGGAGGAAAAGGGTGAGGGACCTGGGATTGACATGTGAAGTAACCTTGTTTTTATTTAAATTTAAAAATAAAAATAAATAAATAAATAAATAAAAAGTAAGAATCCTGTAAAGTCCACAGCCTGTCCAAACTGTTTTTGGATAAGCAGAATTGTCTAGCTTTACATACTATCAGTTATGTAATTGTGATTCCAGTGTGATTATTCTATGACAATGGAGTAGAAATATGACTGTCTTCTCCATCCTCTGGAATGTATAAAAAGATTTATGTTGACATAAGACACATTTGTAGTCTTTTATCTGTTTTCTCTTGGTATATGGAATACCACAGATTGGGTGACTTATGAGGAGATAGTTGATCTTATTCATAGTTCTAGAGGCTGCACAGTCCAAGGGCAGAGTAGAGGCATCTGGAGAGGTCTCCAGTGTATCACAACAGGGCAGAAGGTGAAAGCAAGCAAATACAAATAAAGCTTCCATTATTATATAGGATAGCTTTCATAGCACCTCTCCTATGACTACTTGCTCACTTTGGGGAATAGTATTATTTTATTGCAGAAGGACCTGCCCCCTTAAAAATCAATCACTTCTTTTGAGGGTCCATCTTCTAAAATAGTTGCAATGGGACATTAAGCTTATAGCACATGAGTGGATGGGGATATATTTAACACATATATCTTCTGTTGGGGAATCTGACAATGGTTCTTTTGCTTAGTTTTGAAACCTGCATTTCAGATGTTAGCTCTTCTGCAGATTTTTAATCCCATGAAGATATCCTAGGACACAATTCTTGTTCTCCTCCTCCCTTGTATTATACGGGAAACAAAGACCAGAAAGATCATGGGAGAGATTAAACCTGCACAGGCACACTCCACTGATTCTTTTCTCTAACCAGACCCCATCTCCTAACAGCCCATTCTGTATTAATTTATCTGTGGGCTTACCCGTAAATGAGGTGAGCATGAAGCGATTTGTTGAAAGGATGCTAGGAGGTAATGTAAGAAGGAAAATAAAACATGAAGAAACTGGGTTATTATGCAGAAGTATTATAGTATATTTCAAAGGGTACCTAGGTGTTAGGTCCCAGAGAGCCAAAGGGTGTGTTTTACAATGATTTAAGAGAATAACCATTATGAATTTTGTATGTTTGTTCTGAAGAAGTATAGTAGATTGATAGCCGCTGATGATGATTTTGGTAAGAAAACTGGTGAGCAGTGTATTGTAATCTTCGGCACAAGAGAAGGCAGGATTCTTAGCAAACAATCTGTCAGTGTTGCTGGAGAGCATAAGGCACATTCTGACACTGAAGTAGAAAACCACCAAGAGCCTGTAACCAGTGGGGTTAGCCCAGGAAAAAACGATTCTTAGCAAGTTCTAGAGAGAAATCCGGATAATAAAAGAAACAAACAGTAAATAAGTAAATAAGTCATAATAAATAATAGAAATGAAGAATGGGTTGTAAGAGAGATAAACTAAGGGAAAAACTGAAAATATTTCTGGACATTCATGGAAGGACTTGACACCATAGTTACAGGTCCAAGTTCTTACTTTTGTCTATAGCATCTCATTGCACAGAGGGGTGCCAATTTGGATTAAGTGTCATATTCGGAATGGGCAATTCTGTGAAAGTGTCAATTTGTGTAGAATAGTTTTCTCATTCCCATTCCCCACCCCTAAATCTGTAGTTCATTTGTTATTTATCAAATGTGGACTCTCATTGTTAAAAGCAAGTATTCCCAAGGAATTTACAACAATGAAAATGTTTACATCGCTGATGCTGGCCCTTCAGTTTATTCCTGGCATCAAAACCACTCTTGACTCTGAAGGATAATGGGAAACCTTTCCTTCTACCGAGGAAAGATGTCCAATCACCACAGCTAAAGATAGTCGATTAGAAAAAAAGTTTGAGCCAAGTATGTAATCAATGTAAATTCTACCTTCTCACATTTTAATTTTTCTCATGTCATATAGTAAGCCATTTAAAACAAATTATAGATTCAAACACAGACCTATAATTTCCCTGCTGGGCCACTTTCTTAGAACTAGTCAACATAGTATCTATGCAGAAGAACTTAACTAAGGCCTGAGTTCTGATCATTCGAGTATTCCACAAGCTTTTATGCTATTGAGCGTTAAGGATTGATTTTCATTTGCAGGATTTCATTTTTCAACCCAGTTTTCCAAGGCATGAATTATTCCCTGGGAGTATATTCGGCTTTATATAGACATCTTAACTCTTTCAGGTAGAGTTTAGTATACTGAAGCCACTGTTTCTGAAATGATTCACAGATGCTGTGGATTAACGTGTTTTTAGTGTATGTAATAATTTTATTTGAAGGAGAATGAGAGAGAAATCCAACCATCTGCTTATCCCTGTCATAGCTAGATATCTCTTTAGACTGAAAGCAGTTTTCTACTTCAGTTTTATAAGGAATGTTCTTTTAACTTGATTGTTCTTTTCTACACAGGGCAACTGCTTTGCTAAGATTGTCCTTACCATTTGTACAAAATTCAATACTGGCTTTTCAAAGTTGGCCTTTTCACATTTTAAATGACACATGATGCCAACTACATGCATCATTGTTAGCAAATTCTTTTACTGGAGCAGAAGTCAAGGTGAACAATATTGTATCATTTATTTTGCAGTAAGGCAAACTGACACCTTTTGTTTATTAAATTTGCACTTATTCTTTGGTAATTTTATACATGAATACAATATATTTAGATCATATACATTCCTGTTTACCCACTCCTACTCCTCCTAGATCACGTCAACTTGTCTCTCAACTTCATGTCTTTTCTTCCTCCTCTTCTTACACACTGCTGAGGAAACCCTACTTACCCTCTCCCATTGTCCATAAACTACCAAGAGTGCCTAAACTAGTGATAGAGCATCATGAGCCCCTTTCTACTCCATGCTGGGATGTTGCCTGCCTTGCTGTGTACAGGTCTTGTGTAGACAAATACAAGTAGGGTAAGTTCATGGGTCCCATATCTATATCATATTTAGAAGACATTAGTATCTAGCAATGTTCCCCAACCTCTGACTCTTACAGTGTTTTTCTACCCACATTTCCTGAGCCTTGGGCAGGAAAAGGTGTGATAGGTCAGTCCTATCTAGGACTAGCCAGTCCACTCACTTATTCTCTGCACTTTGACCAGTTGAGTCTCTGCATTAACTGCTATTCACTACATAAATAAGATCATCTAATGAAAGTCCCTGGAGATAAGAATAATAATTTAGAAGGCAGTTTAGTACTTTTTCCTTTTAGCAAAGTAATGGTAGTGGGGAATATGACTTCCCCAGCATAAATTCTTGGCAATGCTTATGATACAGACATTAGTTCTTTTCTGTGGATTGGCTCTTAAGTCTAATTAGAAAGTTGGCTAAGACTGTTCATGACTTTTCTCCCCCAGTAAATTACAAAGCATCTTCTAGCACCATGAAAGCCAGCAGGGAGAATGCTTTTAGATCAGTACTAACATGTTTTACCTCTGTTCTGTGATCAAAGTGGGTGCTATCTTCATCAAAGGGGTCTTACTACAAACTTGTAGTAAGAAACCAAGAGCAATGCCAACAGGTTATCTTGTTCTATGGTCTCTGAGAACTCTCTGAACAAGTCCACACCTGCCATCAGTATGGCAACCAATTACTTCAGGAAGGAGCATTATTCCTCCATGTAGGGTAATTCCAATTACACTTTTAAGACTCTGTGTGTGTGTGTGTGTGTGTGTGTGTGTAGTTACAAATATCTCAAACATTCTTAGTGTGAAGTTCTTTTATCAACTATTAAACCCTATCTGGCCAAAACCATAACATTTTTCAGTGTTATTAGTGAAGGAACCTAGGTCCTCATGCGTGATGGTCAAGCATTCTGCCACTGAAATATATTTCCCTGTAGTAGTCTTGCCTTTTTATAAAATATACTCAAAAGACTAATATATATTATGTGATTCAAACACAAAATACACAATACACTAATGAACACATCATTAAAACCTGTAACCTTTCAGATTTTCACAGTGCACATATATTTGCAGGTTCCTTTCTCTGAAGATACAGAAATTCTCTTTATATAAAACTGATGATGGTATAAATCTTTGTGAAAAACAGATTAAAACTGCTCTTCAAAATGCTTTGGGTGTTGTGTGACAGTCTGAAAAGAGATTATATTTACTGCTGTGTAATGAAACCTGCCACACAGCTCTGTTGACAATAATAAATGATTAATAATTCTGATAAAACATTCCTTTCCAAAAATTAAATACTGTCTACAAATCCATAAATTCTGTATCAGTGTTAACATTTATCTTGACATATCAGATATAATTCTAGACTATAATCAAATCATTAGCTGTGATCTATCATTTTTCATTCAGTAGAGTGTCAGAGAAATAGGACACAGTGTGCAAAAATGTCAGGAATTTAATAAGAAATCAGACAAGAAAAAACCCTTGGTGATCATTTCCATTCAAATTAAAATATTATCCTGACTTTTGCCTTGTCTTTCTTTTTGATCATATTTATTTAATTTAATGTTTTACACATGTTTTAAAAAGGTATTCACAGCCAGGCGGTGGTGGTACACTCGGGAGGCCGAGGCAGGCGGATCTCCTTGAGTTCGAGGCCAGGCTGGACCGACAGCCTCCAAAACAATACAGAAAAACCCTGTCTTGTAAAACCAAAAAAAAAAAAGGTATTCACTATTCAAATAAATGACATAGACTTTGAATTACAGACCATTTTAGTTTTACTTCATTTCTCACAAATAACTAAGTAGAAAATGGTAAACATTTTTAATATTTTCTTACATAAAGATAAACCCACTATGACCATTATTTCAGCTTGAAAAACTGTCCAGTTTTATTCAAAACCCTAAGACTCAAAATTCTCAAAGATTAAGGCAATAGTTGTGAAATTTCACAAGCAGCAGCAACCTTTAAAACTGATACCATATTTATCGTGCTGGATATCGTGCCTAACTGAAGTCTTGATGCATAATACATAGAAGATAAATATTGTTTAATGACTGACTCAATTAACATATTTCCTTGTTCTATAAGAATGTGTGTCTCCTCTGTTAATTAATATCCAATTGTTTACTTTGGAGATTTGAGCTATCTCATGCTCTAGAATTCAACAGCTTAGTACATTGAACAAACAACTTAAACTTCTCCGGTTCTTATCTCCCTTGTGTATAAAATGTCCCTGAGGATAATTTTTGTGGCCATAAATGGAAAAACTACTAAAAGGTGAACATTTGACACAGGAGAGCAAAATGCTTTGGCCAGGCAAATGCCATCACTTCCACTATAGATGGTTAGAATTCTGCCTTTCCAATATATTTGAGGACATATAAGTCGTCAAATTATTATAATAATAATTTTGAATAAAATAACCTTAGTTGTTAAAAGTGTTGAAAGCAAAATTTTCAGTTATTTCAATATATATAATTAAACAACTGTTATGTCACTGAAAGTTATCGCTACATAGTACATAATTAAGGGAATTACTTATAGTAAACCTATAATTACCATGAAAACATGACATTAAATTCCTCTCCTGCATTTCAGAGGTATACTCACAAATCAACTACTTGCATTTTTGCCTCAACTTGACAGATTTCTTTTCAAATCTGGCATCTTTGGACTATATACAAAATTCCATGCAGAAATTTTAATTTCATTTTGTGTATTTCTGTAACATACAAAATGTCATTATGTCTTAATATGGCTGGAGATTTCAATTTATCAATAATTATGTCTTACTTTGCTATTAAAATGTTTCCTTTCACCTTGAGGGAACTCCTTTTTGTAAAATTAATCTAGTAGCATCCTACAAAATTACTTTAAAATTCTACCTAGTAGCTATTCAGAATTCACTATGCCAGGAAGTTTTCTAACCTGTCTCTATAAGGCATTACAACAATATACCATTACGGTTTGGATACAGAATCTAAGGTGTGATCCTTGATGCATCAGTGTTTGGGGAGACAGGAGGCTCAGAGAAGTATTTGTGTCTTAAGAACTCTTACTGTATCACAGTTATTGGTTTAATGCACTCATCCTCGCTCGATTAATGACTTTATAGCTAGCTCAACTGGGCTCATTCAGAGGTAGAGCTTAAAAGAAAAAGGAAGAGCAGAGCACTGTGATATGGCTTTGAAAAGTATCTCTGAATGGCATATCCCTACTTTCTCTGTCCCTGCTCCTCCTGTCTCTGTCCCTGCTCCTCCTGTCTCTGTCCCTCCTTCTCCTATCTATGTCCCTCTTCTTTCTGGTTCTATGCCCCTTTTCCCTGTCTTTGTTCCTCCTTTACCTCTTCTTCCTCCTCCTTCCTCCCTCTTTCTCCTCCTTGGCCCTCTCCCCCATCTCCTCGTTATCTTTGTCCTCCTCTTTTTTCCTGGCTACTATGACATAAGCAGCTTTTCTTACTATGGCCTTTTGCTGCACTCTTCCTGTTTGGCCACAGCTCTAAAACCATTAGAGCCATCTGACCATGAACTTAAATTTACGAAATTATGAACCAAAATAAATCTTTCTGCCTTTAAGCTATTTTCCTCAGATAGCCCCAAGAAATATGTGAATAATATGAATGTATATTATAATTAGAATGTAAATCTTGATTCCATAAAATGAAAAATCAGAAAAATATACTAAAACAATAATGACACCTTTAGAACTATGTTTGTGTTATATCACCAATGAGTGTATTTTTAGCATTTGCATTATATTCTGTATGGAATATAGAACATGCAAATGAAATATGCCACATATATTCATGAATGTGAAAATACTTTTAAATATTATATAAAAGTCCTATTTAAATAATTTATCTTGTATTATCACATTAATCTGCACATTAAGTTTTCCATACCAGACGACTCACCTTATTCAGCATACACATCCATAAAATAGTCAAAATGAGATCATTTTTATACCCTAAGCACAGGCAATTCTTACAATTAACCTTAAAAAAGTACTTACTTTTTCTGTATTTAACAATATTATTTGGGAATAAGCATTCAATTAATTAACAAAAACATTCAAACTATTTTTCTGTTTGTATATGGGATATATTGATTTTGTTTGTCAAAACTTGAGTAACTACATGATAGTCAGAGAATGTGCAGTCTGGTCTATGTGACGGAACATTAGATGATTGTCATCTAAGACTCAATTACTCATATGGCAACATATTAGTGCTGAGTGTATCATTACTGTTAATGTAGCTATTCTTTATCTTAGTGCAAGAGGGGTATTGCACATGCCACAGTGTACACACAGAGGTCAGAGGATAGCTTGGCGAATTTGATTCAATCCTTCTGTTTTTTCATAGATGCTGTGAATCCATCGTCTTTTATCCCACTAAGCCCTTCACTGGTATTCGTGAGCTGATTCCCTTTATCTGAAAATTGCAAAAAGTGAATGTGATGTTTAAAAACAATCAAAATTCTTATCAAAAAGCCCAAAGCCTTATACACATAGGCAACAGTATTCATAGAAGAAATTAAACAGCATCCATGTACACTGATTCTAACATTCGTAGAAGAACTTAAGCAACACACATATGTCCTAATGTGACAGCCAAGCATAGAGCGAACCCACTGCCCACTTTTTGCTAACTCTGTGCTACTTATTCTTCTTACTTTGTCAAACTGAAAGTCACTTTTTTTTTTACCCAAGGCCATTCGGGAACTCTCCCTGTAGACCAGACTGGCCTCAAACTCAGAAATCTGCTTATCTCTTCCTCCTGAGAGTTGGGGATAAAGGTGTTTACTACCAACACCCAAAAGTCAAAAGTCAAATATTTTAAAAATCAAAGCAATAACAGAAACTTACACAGAATGGTAACAGAGTGAAGAACCTGATTGAGAAATAATTTAAGAAAGAAATGTCGGGTATATCCATGCTGGTGAATGTATGTGTGTAATTACATATATGCAGTTAAGAAACAGGTCTTCACAATTTAAAAAGAACACTGAATACAGTCTGGATACAGTTTGAAAGGGACATAAAAGTTAATTTTGGGGGTTTATCTCCTAGATAGTGAAATAGTGCATTTAAATTTTCAGGGACACATAGAGACACATTAATTATTGATGCCTGTTTTCCAATAGTGGTAGATTGTCAAGTTAAACTATTTAAAAATCTACGAGGGTGAAAATGTTTAAGTCCTTAAAATTTTTAGCCTTTTATATACTAAATAATTTAGTCTGAAAAGTGCTGGAGACCAGTGTTCCAGCATCTGCGTTAAATACCTAAAGTAATGTGGGAGTAAACAGCACTTCGCTCTCTGAGTCTGTAGAAGGTTAAGTGCTTCATTCTTTAATTCAACTTTACATTCTTCTAGTTTAGAATTAATATGAGATAGGATTTCCATGAAAGTTGAGAAACATAAGTCTCAGGTAAAAATTCTCACTTCTTCATTAAAACCAGTACTTAGTTAGTACCTGATTTCTTATTGAATTTGGTGTGTGTGTGTATCTTAAAATGTTAGCCATTTGATTCTGATTTGGATAAGCAAAAACATGAGGGTTAACTTAGAGAGTGAAGGCATGTCTGTCATAAATATCCTAGAAGTTAGTCGTGGAGGACAGACCAAATTACAAAGCAGAACTAACAACATGTGCATGGAGCCTAGAGGATGAACAGGGTGTTTCTGTGCTGAGGAAATCACTCTCACTCTTCAGATTCTAGGACAGTAATTGTAACATGATTAAGCTTAGTACAATGGTGAATATCAGAATTATAAGATCTGACACATGACTAGTCATTTAGAGTCATATTTCCAGATAGACCCATGTCAGCAGAACAATACACCATGTTCAAAGTAGAGAAAATGGCTCTCTTCCCTTTGGTGAGATAACCACTTGATTAAAGTAGACTGTTTCAAGATAGACCATTCTCTAAACCAAAAATAACATGGGAAGGGAAGGAATATTCTGTGTTTTAATGCAGACAAAGATATTTAGTATTTTAACAAGAAAGCTCTGGACTTAAAGCATGCTTTGAAACCACAAGAATGTTTATTCAGAAGGCTGTCTAAGAATCAAATCCAGAGGGAAGAGAAACCGGGCACATACAATCTGGTATTACAGATTCAAGTATTCTTCCATTTCAAGTAAGGAGGAGCCAGATGTTTTCCTGGTGTAGGGCATCACAGTCTTCCCAGCGCTTCTTAGCTCAGCTGTCTACATTTCAAGTTGTCTGAAATGCTGGGTTCACCTTGAGGGAAAGATACAAGTAGCCTTTCCAATCCATAGCTGTTTTTCTTTTCTTTAAAGAA
The DNA here is from genome assembly GCF_017639785.1 of Mesocricetus auratus. NCBI lineage: Eukaryota > Metazoa > Chordata > Mammalia > Rodentia > Cricetidae > Mesocricetus > Mesocricetus auratus. The sequence goes on from NW_024429199.1 coordinate 5,694,865, forward strand.
AATGTGTGTGTGTGTGTGTGTGTGTGTGTGAGTGTGTGTGTCTGTGTGTGTGTGTGTGTGTGTATGAATATATCCACACAAGTGTTTTTAGGTACATACACTTTTCTGCATGTGGAGGCCTGTGCTGGAATTATAAGCATTTGGGGGATGCCTGGTTTGTGTCATGGGTACTGATCTAAACTCAGTCTCCCAATTGTATAGCAAATGCTCTTAGCCACTGAGCTCTCTCTCTCTCTCTCTCTCTCTCTCTCTCTCTCTCTCTCTCTCTCTCTCTCTCTCTCTCTCCTCTCTCTCTTTCTTCCTCTCCCTCAATCCTTCTCTCCTACTTGTTGCTGGCAGTTCTGTATTTTTTTAGGTCAAGACAATGTCAAATGAAGTATATTCTCTAAGATTTATACACATTACATATCCAATGAATTGTCAATGGTGCATTTGGACTATCACTGCCTTTCTGCCATACTCTGAGAACAACTTTTGCCTGTTATTCCCTGAGGCACACATGGAATGCCTGTATTTTAATTGTACCATTTTAAAGGGTGTCTTGGCTTGCATACAGAAACATCTGATAATTATACATTTTCAACAGGAACTCATGCATTGGAACACATGTAAACTCACAAACCCCACAAATATGTTTTCTTTCTCTCAAATTTCAGGCAACAAGGGAGCCAGAATATTTCAAATTTGTATAACCTCAAACTGTTTTCCTAACTAATCTTGGCTAGCTTAAAACCCTGGAAAGTCACAATTCACTTCCCAAGCGATTGTCCGGGACAGCTCCACAGCAGCAAAGTTGAACAGGATATCCAGCTATTGAAAGGGGCCGCAGCCCAGATGGCCCGCCATGCAGCTGTGGAGGGGCCTCCAGAGTGGGGCTGCTCCTGCAGGAAGACTTTGCTTTTCCTCTGTCTGTTTTCATCTGGGGACAAGAATGTGGTCACGATCCACATGCACAGTTTGCAGACACAGCAGTCTTCCTCCACCGCTAGCGTAAATCACCAGAAAGTAAATTATTTAGGAAATGCCGCACGTCCCCACTCAAGCAGCTATTTGACTATGGAAAACAGCTTCTCCGTTAATACCTCACGGAGAGAGACATTGCATTGTAGTCAGGAGACCACTTAGGGATTGTTGCTAGATTCGTGGGTGGGAAAAGCAAGGCAGTAGGATGGAGTAGATGGGTTCTCTGACCTCCGTGTTAGTGATGCTCACATCCAAAGACTAGTTCAGCTTCATGGTGTCCTGCTTTTTTTTTCTATGTATTTTAAGTTTTTGAGAGAAACGATGAATTTTATTCAGAATAGAAGATCCTCGAGGCATTCTTGCTCAGAAGCCTGTTCATCTTCACAACAAACTTATCATGGGGAGAGTGGAGCCGCCATGGGGAGGGTGGAAAAATAAAACATCTGTTTCCATATATGGCAAACTGATACACACTTGTCATTTTAAGTCAGTAAAGAAATACTTTTCATTTTAATTTTCTGTGAAGCACTTGGAGAGGAGAAACTTGTGTTCAGAAGAGGAAATGAATTACGTTCTTCAAATCTGAGAAGTGTAATCTAGTTCCTACAACTAAAATTGTGTTCCTGCAATTGTGTATATGCACTTGGTGTGTATGTAAATTTAGTTTTATTTTGTTAATACTAAAGAAATATTAATTTGATAGCAACTACATGTTAGAACAATGGTATGTGGTAATCAGGCACAGAGATAGATGATAGAGGGCCAAGAAGTGAGATATGAGAATCAACACTGGAGCATTTTTTTAGTTGCTATATGGGAATTAATCATTTTTAAAGTATGAACATTGTATTTTTGTTTTCCTTTTATTCCTATTGGTTTTATTTTTATCTATTGATTTCATTTCTATTTATATAGATTGGCATTTAATTTACTGTGATTTTTTTCTGAAATTATCAAACCAAATAATTTATAATTACAATACCTAAAAATATCATGTAAGGATAAAATTAATAAAGTTGTATCAAAGATAAATTTTTCATAAACATGAATGCTTCTTAACACTATTGTTTTCGACATTTGTTTAAATTTGAAAGTAGATGTCACATTTAAAAATATTTTATACAATAATCACAATTTGCTTAAAGGAACAAGCTTTTTGTTGGTGAATAATGTTTGTGAAGAATTCTGAACCAGATTGCTCTTTGAGGAAGATAAATATGATCCACCATCAAATGAAAGAAGCTGACCTACTGTGCTGTGGTGAATGTGATGCATTCCATTTTGATGTTGAGTTCTCTTTTGATTGAAATTTACTATTTAGTAAAAAATATAAAAGATCTTATTCTTTTCTTCTGAATAACTTTGCATAAATTAATAAAGGAAACCTATCTCAGTGTGATATTCTAGTGTTCATCATTCATCAGTAATCAAGTAAGCTATATTATATTTTTTTTTAATTTTATTTTCCAGTTTAAATTTAGATAAGAAACAAGGTTGCTTCACAAGTCAGTTCCAGGTCCCTCTCCCATTCCCTCCCTTCCTCCCGTGCCCTCCCCCCCCCCGTTATCCCCTCATTTCTCCAGGGAGGGTGAGGCCCTCCATGGGGGTGTGCATAGTGTGTCATTTCATATAGGGCAGGGCCTAGACCCTTCCCCAAGAGTTCAGGGTGAGAGTGCACCTCACATTGTTCTATGGGAGTCCAAAGTCCGTGTGTATACTTGGGATGGGTACTGATTTGCTGCCCAAGGCTCAGTAGATTCCCTAGGCCTCTTCACTGACACCCAGATTCAGGGGGTCTTGATCAGTCCCATGCTGGCTTCCCAGGCTAATGCCTGGGATTCAAGAGTTAACCTTTGTCTGGTCAGCTGTTTCTGGGGGGTTAAACCAGCCCAGTCTTAATCCCTTTGATCATCAGTCCTCCCTCTCTGTTACTGGCTTTCTTGAGTTCAGCTCAGTCACAATCCTATGGCCAGAGAGTCTGGGAAACAGAAACTTTATTTAGTGGCTGATCAAAGAAGAGGCAGACTCCCTTGGTTAAGTACTAAGCTATATTAATTTTAATTGTATTGTATCTAGGAACTAACTGTCTGGACAGCAAATGCTTAGAAATCCAGAGGAATTTCGCTTTTCCAATATATTCACCACAAATTTCATATCCATTACCAATCTTGGATTTCTCTCTCTCTCTCTCTCTCTCTATATATATATATATATATATATATATATATATATATATATATATATGTGTGTGTGTGTATGTGTGTGTGTATATGTACATATTTGTGTGTGTATATCTGTGTCTCTCTATATGAGTGTGTCTGTCTCTCTCTGTGTATAACATATTTTTACATTATACTTAAAAATTTTAAATTCAGAAAGCATAAAAACATATTTATTTAACCCTTTCAGAGTCTAAGGTCTTACACTAAAGTCTTTCATCCATTTGGGGTTGATTTATATAGATAACAAGAACTTGAAACAGTTTCATCCTTCTACATGTGCATATCTAGTTTGGCTAACAGCCTTTGTAGAAGATACACTTTTCCCAATATATTTCCCAATGTTCTTGGAATCTTTGTCAAGATTGAGGTGGCTATATCTTTGTGGGTTTAATTTTACTCTATTCTGTTGATTTACGTGTCTTTTATTGCTACCATGCTTCTCTAGTGTAACTTGAAATCGTTATTGTAGTACAACTATTACTGCTGTCTTTGTTTACAGTTATTTTGGCCATCTGGAGTCCTTTGTACTTCCCTGCAAAGCTTAGTACTTTTTATTTTTATTTTATGGTTTGTGGCAAATGTGATAGAATTCGGACAGGGATTGCATTGATCCTGTAAATCACTCTTGGAATTGTAGCCACTGCCGTTGAACTAATTCTACCAATCCATGAGTGTGGGAGAGCTTGCCTAGTGTCCTCTTCAGTTTCATTCATTTTGAAGAGCTCTCCCTTCTTGGTTGGGTGTTCTTAAACCTATTGTAATTGAGATTGTTTCACTGGTTTTTTTGTTCAGCATGTTCATTATTAGGTGAAAAAAAAAGCTCTTGTTTTGTATGTTACTTAGTTAAATGTGTTTATTAGGTGTAAGGTATTCTGATGGAGTCTTATTTTTTTCCTCTTCCTTTTTTTAATTAAAGGTAGAAACAAGCTTGCTTCACATGTCAATACCAGCTTCACTCTCCCTGCCCTCCCCCTAGGTCACCTATTCCCCTATCCAATCTCTACTCCAATCCCCAGGGAGGGTGAGGCCTTCATGGAGGATCTCCAGAGTTTGTCATCACATCCAGGGCAGGGCCTAGGCCAAGAGTCCAGGCTGAGAGAGCATTCCTTATTGTGGGATGGGCAGCCAAAATCCATTTGTATGCCAAGGATAAATACTACCCAAGGCCCCATAGAATATCTAGGCCTCCTCACTGACACCCACACTCAGGGGATCTGGATCATTCCCATACTACCCACCCAGCCATCAGTCTGGGGTCCAAAGGATCCCCCTTGTTCAGGTCAACTGTTTCTGTTGGTTAAACCAGCCCAGTCTTAACCCCTTTGCTCATGAGTTCTCCCTTTCTGTCACTGTATTCCAGGAGTTCAGTTCAGTGTTTAGCTGTGGGTATCTGCCTCTGCTTTCATCATCCCTGGATGAAGGTTCTGTTTCCCTGACTCTCTGGCAGTGGGATTGTAGGCTGGCACTCCCCTGATTTATGTCTAAATTCCATATATATGAGTGAGTACATACCATGTTTTTGTTTTTGTGACTGGGTTACCTCACTCAGGATGGTTTCTTCTAGTGCCATCCATTTGCCTGCAAATTTCAAGATTCCATTGGTTTTTTTCCACTGAATAGTACTCCACTGTATAAATTTTATCTATCCACTCTTCAGTTGAGGGGCATCTAGGTTGCTTCCAGGTTCTGGCTATTACAAATAATACTGCTATGAACATAGTGGAACAGATGTCCTTTTGTATGAATGTGCATCATTTGAGTATATGCCTAAGAGTGGAATTGCTGGGTCTTGTGGTATAATGATTCCCATTTTCCTGAGGAATCTCCATACTGATTTCCAAAGTGGCTGTACAAGTTGGCACTCTCACCAGCAGTGAAGAAGTGTTCTCTTTTCTCCACATCCTCTGCAGCATAAACTGTCATTGGTGTTTTTGATTTTAGCCATTCTGACAGGAGTAAGATAGTACCTCAGATAGATCCATGTTTATAGCCATGTACAAAACTTAAATCCAAATGGATCAAAGACCTCAACATATATCCAACCACACTGAACCTGTTAGAAGAGAAAATGGGAGGTGCTCTTGAACAAATTGATACAGGAGACAGCTTCCTGAATATAACTCCAGTAGCATAGACACTAAGATCGACAATTAATAAACTGAGAAGCTTCTGTAAGGCAAAGTACACAGTCAGCAAGACAAAAAAGCAACCCATCAATCGGGAAAAAATATTCACTGTCCCCACATTTGACAGAGGGCTGATCTCCAAAATTTCCAAAGAACTCAAGAAGCAAATAAGCACCAGATGATCCAATTAAAAAGTGGGGTACAGAACTAAATAGAGAATTCTAAGTAGAGGAGTCTAAAATGGCTGCGAGACACTTAAGAAAGTGCTCAACACCCCTACCCATCGTGGAAATGCAACTCTGATGGAGTCTTTAGGGTCTCTCCTTTACAGCATCATATCTTCTGCATGTGGGTATAATTTAACTACTTCTTTTTCATATTTATACCTTTTATTTCTTTCCACTATGTTATATTTTAGCTTAAACTTCAAGATGCTACTGAGTAGGAGTAAAGACAGTGGACACTCTTGTCTTATTGCTGATTGAGTAGAAATGCTTTCAGCTTCCTCCCATATGGTATGATGTTAAATAGAGGTTTGCCAATTTTGGTCTTTACTAGGATGAAATGCATTCTTTCTGTACCTAGTCTCTTCAAGGCTTTTTATCATAGCAGCTGTTGGATTTTGTCAGAGGTGTTTTCTGTTTTTACTGAAATGACAATGTGATTATTATTCTTGAGTCTACTAATGTGATGCACTAGATACAATGATACACACATGTTGAACAATCTTTGCAACCCTAGAATGAAGAAACCCCCTTGATTGTGATGAATGATCTCATTGATGTGTACTCAAATTCAGATGTTAGAAGTTTTATTGATATTTTTCTTTTACCTATGCTTTTCAGGAGTATTGTATATATTAATTTTTGGTATTATTATCGAGTTTTGATAATGAGGCAACATTATATTTATAAAATAATTTTGAAAGCATTCCATTGTATTCTATGTTATACACTAGTTTATGGAGTAATGCTGTTATTCTCTGATAGAATTCAAAACTAGATTCACCTCTTTCTGGATTTTTTTCTGGTTTGGAGATATTTTATTATTTCTTATTCTCAGTGTTTATTATAGATCTATTTATGTTTTTATATCATCTTAGTTTAATTATTATAGGTCATTTTTGTCTAGGAATTTGTCCATTTTCTAGATATTTTCAATTTATAAGAATTCAAATTTTCAAAACAGCTCTGGAAATTCTATGAGTTTTGTTGTTGTTTACTGTATTGTCTCTTTTTTCATCTCTAGTATTAATAATTTGGATCTTCCTTCTCTTTCAGTTGGCTTGGTTATGGTTTGTCACTTTCATTTGTCTTTTTAAAAGAACAACTCTTTTGTCCCTCATTAGTTCTTTCCATTTTTCATTTTCAGTACACTAATTCCTTCCTGACCTTTATGATTTCTTTACATTTATTGAACTGGGGTTGATTTGTTCTTATTTTTCTAGGAATTTGAGATTTCTCTGCTTGTTTATGTACACACAGATAGACAAAAAAGCCTCTTAGATCCACTTCTATTATGTACTGCAGTCTGTTAGGTTTTCAGTTTCATTTCATTTCTAGTGTTTATAAAATTTCTCTTCTAATTTCTTTGCTGGCCCATTTACCATTCAGTAATGTGTTCAATCTCAATATGCTTGCATATGCCTTATGATTTCGTTCTCATTTCTAGTTTGTTCCATCATAATTAGTGTGCTAGAAATTATCTCAATATTTATATACTCATTAAGAAATTATTTATGTCCTAAAATTTAAATCTTCCAAAGGCTGCTAAAGAGTATGCACTTGACAATTTTGGCATAGAATACTATATAGTTGTTTGTTAAGCCCATTTAAACTATATTGTCATTTAATCTGGCATCCTACTGTTGATTTCCTTCCCCTCTGAATGACCTACCTTTGGGCGAAAAGAAAGTATTGAAATAACACACTATTACTGTACTGAGGCAAATGTGCCTTTTTTTCCAATAGTATTTGTTTTATGAAATTTATGTCCAATGTTTGATGTTTGTATGTTTAGAATTATAATTGCTTCCTGAAGAATTGTTTTCTTAATCAATATAGAGTGATTTTCTTTATCTCTTTCCTTTAATTTCGGTTTGATTTTTCCAAACCTGTTTGCTTTCTGGTTCTGTTTACTTGAAATGTCTTTCCTATCCTTAACCCTAAAACAGTGTTTCTTTGCTACTGAGGTGTGTTTTTTATACAAACTCTGTCTTTCAATTGAAAAATTGAGTCCATTAATATTCAGAATTATTGTCAAAATAGATGCATTCCCTCCTCTCATTTCATAATCCTTGTTTGTTCATTTGTAATTCTAGTATAGTTTCTGTCAATTGATGTCTCTTGGATGTATTCTTCTTTTTCTTCTCAGTATAGGACTTTTACAAATACCTCCTATTGTGCTGACTTGATAGTTATAAATGTTTTTAGTTTCTTTTCTTCCTGGAATTTTTTTTCACTGTCAACTGTGAAGAATATTTTTGCTAGATGTAGTAATTTGGATTTGGAGTCACTATATTTCAGAGACTGAAAATATTTAATCCCATTTCCTTCTGGATTTTAGAGATTTTGTTGAGAAATTTACAATTTTTACAGAAATTTACATTATATAAAATTGGTTATTTCCTTTTGTTGCTTTTATAAATAATAATTTATAAGTAAAAACATGAATAATTTATGCTTTTGTGTTCTGAGTGTTTTAACTGTAATATGATATGAAGATGTTTCTGATCATATATGTTTATATAATAAATTCCCCCTTCCCCTGAATAGGCATCTCTTTCCCTGGATTTTAGTAACTTTTCTGCAATGACTTATTGTTTTTTACCATTTTTCAATAAAATAAACTGCTGCTTATGTAGTACCAAGACAATGCTTGGCATGGAAATAATTCCATATAAACATCAGCTTCTATAACTAGGAAAGTAAAACATATTTTTCTGCCTATAGGTGCTCCTCTTTTGACTTGCATTTCCTTAGGATTTTAACTAGCATGAAAATTACTTTATCTTCCCAATAAAGAAGAATTCAGCATTCTTTATAGATGTTTCTGAGGTGTATTTGTTTTATAGAAGCTCAAATGGCACTTTTTTTCCTAAGGAACTATCACAGAAAATCTATTGATAGGTTTTAGTATTGCCAATTTGATATGTTTGGACATCTACCCCAATGGAAAGTATGATCATTTTCACTCTTCTTTTTGTAGTCTTTGAAATGAAAAGGACAGTCTTAGGGAAAATGATCTTTATTACTTGGTTCCTATAAAAAACACAGAGTTATGTATGGGAATGGTTCATTTCAGTCTCTGGTAAGACAGAGTCCTATAATAATACAAGGGAACATACTCACTTGGGAGAATCAGCTTAACCCTGTCTTTATATTCAGAAATTAAGACTTAAATAGCCATTCAGACATACTCAGTGGAAGGAAGTAAAAGTAATTGCACTGGCATTGGAGTAGTAACTCCCTGTGAATGGGCTGCTATCATACCAGATATCACTTTTTCTAGATCTAAATATGGTAAGTGATCAATAATTTCTCCCTCTTCTGGAAGACATAGAAAATGTTCCAAAATCACATTTTATGCATTTGTTTTGTGTGTAGGTTTGTATGTGGATGCACACAGGCCATGGCATGCAAGTGGAGGTCAGAGGATAACTTGTGAGAACTGGTTCTCTCCTCCCACTATGTGGGTCTATAGAACTGAACTTAGATTGTTGTTGTGGGTAAGAAGGGCCAATGTCCCATGACCCATCTTCCCTGCCCACAATCACCTTTGAAAATGGCATATTTTCTCTTTTCCAAGTTCAGTTGATCTTGGGAGCATTGTTTGGAAGACACAGCAATTTCTTAGAATGTAAATCTTGTCAAGATTTCTTTCTCATTTCTGCACTACTTGCCTTCCTTCTTTTTATATCTCATGGGCCAGCTTCTCTCTGTATCCATGATTGACTGGCCCTGTGCTGTTCTAGAAAGCCAGGATGCAAAAGATAATGCTTGATCCCCTGACTATAAAACTTTCCAACAATAGCTGTAAATTGGGGCCTCTAGACTAACCCAGCATTTTTGGAGTAATCTCATCCTTATTACCCAGGACCATTCTTCATTCTGCTGTTATCCCTATGTCCATTAGATTCAGCAGGATCTTGGAAACCTAAGAACCTCACCATCCATTTATCCAACGTGTTTTATCCAGAGGTGCAATCCTTTGTTTTCACCTGAAATGTGTGAAGATTTAATAATGGCTACTCCTGAGTTAGGATTCATATCGATGTCTCATAAAAAGAGAGCAAAATGACAATATTCTTATGTAGATATTATTGTCATTCATCCCTTTTGATATATTTCACAGTTTCTCTTGGCAAATATTCATATGCTTTTGTAGAAATATGCAGCATAAAGAATTTGTATGCATCATAGATTATACTATGCAGTCCTTTGTTGATATTAAAGTCTCACACGTTATTGTGGAGGGACTTCTATGTACCACCTAAATCAATTATATTCTATCTAGATCCCTTTGTGTATCACTGGTGAAAATGCAGAGACCATTCAGTTAAGTGTCATTTATATGAAGAAATATGTCAAAAAGGAAGTGTTTCCTTTCAGAAGATTAAATTCATCAAATAATAAAGGGAAAAATAGACCTAGACTTCCACTCTACATAGAAAAATACTATTCTTTGGGGGAGAGCCCTCTCATTCTATGAAATGGCCCCAAGAGACAGCTGGCATATTCACAATGTAGCAATCACTCTAGAGAGCAATGAATACAAATACACACAACAAAATCTGTCACTCAGTGACTAACATTCATGTAGCATCAACAGAGAAAGCAGCTTTATAATTCAAGCAGAAAATCTATTTCCTTGGCGTGTTTCTGATAAAGCAGACAGTATAAACAAATTATTAAAAAGCTTAATTGCAGAGGCCAATAGGGAATTCTGCTACTGTCCCTTTTGTTCAATTAAGCAATAATACTCACAGGTAGAGCAGAGAATATAGGTGCAGTTTCAAACAACGTATCATGTCATGTCTGTGCCAGGGAGCTATCTTCTCCCTGATGTTTGTGAAACTGAGTGTACATAGCAATAAATAAATTAGCAAGACACAAAGGCATTGAATCTTTGTAACTTTTGCTAGCATAATCCAAAGAAAATATCTAATCTAAGGTGAAGCACTCAAATGAATTACAAAAAAATAAGTATGCTTTTGCGATGTTTCTTATTCTAAGCTTTGGTACTAAGAAATTCAAGTTCTAGAGCATTCCCATCAATTTGCTTCACTTAGCACAAGCCAATTTGCTTGGTATTGTCATTGGAGAATCATTACCAAATGTTTTAACTAAATTCCAGAACCATATCAATCACAGGAGCAAATTTACCTCTTCAAAAATTATTACCTAAAAACTTATACAGCATAATGTGTTTGTTTTAGTCATGACCATCATTGGATGAGTAAATAAGATCAGATAAATATTTTTTTCTTTTTTTTTTTTTTTTTGGTTTTTCGAGACAGGGTTTCTCTGTGGCTTTGGAGGCTGTCCTGGAACTAGCTCTTGTAGACCAGGCTGGCCTTGAACTCACAGAGATCTGCCTGCCTCTGCCTCGCAAGTGCTGGGATTAAAGGCGTGCGCCACCAACGCCCGGCAAATATTTTTACTTTATGTTGATATAACAAACTTTTCTGAAAGAATGCCCAATGTGTAGATTTCAAATGCCCACTATCATTTCTTTTTCTCCATGCACCAGTGCTTCTACCAGTATTTCAGATGAATTATGATACAGAACAAAAAGCCATCTCCTTTTCTGATTGAAATACAGTGCTCAAATGAATAGGGAATTTCTGATTCCTTTTTCTAGTGTGACAACTTTAATGATGTAATGCTGCCACTGAGATATATACCTTGATAACACACTATTTTACAGGCTCTTAACAGCTGAACCATCTCTGCTGGAGATGGGTTGCCGAAGCTCTAGTTTTTTAACTATTATTTTCAGTGTTAACATAAACATCTTGGCCATGTCTGGTCAATATATTTGTGTTCTGTGTCTCACTAGCACCTTGCAAACAGAATGCTCAGTCTAGGCAGTGTAGCAGCTAGCAGGCAAAGTAAAGTAAACGCAATGCATCTTCACATAATTAAACAAATGCAGTATAAAAATGTAATGTATGTCCTGGAGAAATCCACAGAAACAGTTGATCTGCCCTGGTGACACAGAGACCCTAGTCTTAAAGCTGGGGAGCCAGCATTGGGCTGAGCCAAGCCCTCTGAATGTGGGTGCCAGCTGGGAGGCCTGGGCAGTCTATGGGACCTCTAACAGTGGAGTCAGTGTTTATCCCTAGTGCACAAATGGACTTTGGGAACCCATTCCCTATGAAGGGATACTATTATAGCCCAGATACATGAAAGAGGGCCTATGCCATCCCCCAGATGATGTGAGGGACTTTGATGCCATGGAGGGCCTCACTATCCTTGGGGAGTGGGTGGGGAGTGGGTTGGGGTGGGTTGGGGGGTCAGTGAGAACATGGGAGGATGGGAGGGTGAGGAAATGGGAGGATTGGTATGTAAAATAAGATTGTTTCTAAAATTTTAAAATTATAAAAAATAACACACCTTTACACAGTCAAAGCAATATTCTGTAGCATAAATAAATGTGACACTTCTTTGACTAGTCAAAATAATATTCCACAACAAGAATCTGCTAACTTCTGTTATCAGTGGGATGAGATGACTTTCATGTGGAATCAGTGTACATAACGTGTTCAGGCACTTGGAAAATATTGATTAATGAATTATGAAATAATAATGAATAATGAAAAATAACCCACTTATGGTCATCAGTACTGCTAGAATGCCACACATTATGTTACATAACATGTCATATGTTTTAAATGCCTAATGAAAATGAGAAAGAGAAAATATTTTGTTCTGCTGAAAAGAATAATGATGCCAGGTGTGGGAAGCACATCTGTAACCCAGCACTCAGGACGCAGAGGCAGGGGCTTTCTGTGAGGTTAAGGCCAGCCTGCTCCAAGGAGTGACTTTCAGGCTAGCCAAGGCTACAAAGCAAGACCCTCCCAAATAATTAAATACATACATAAAGGAATAGTAAATATAAGTTCTTTGTGAAATGATATCATATTCTTACCATAATTTTATTATCGGTTAATGAAATTCAGATTTTTCAATTTTCTTATATTAATTCATCATTCTGAAGTGCTACTATTGAAAATGTATTCAAAGTGTTCTTTCAAACTCTTCTATCAGTTTTTAAATTGCAAGAGAGTTTTTCATATTAAGCTTCTGGTACATTGTTTTGGTAGGACATGTAATGAAAAGAACATAGTCTTATTGCATCTCTCATAAAGACTTTTATGTGACCAACAAAATTGTCTATGTGTAGGAATACATGGAAAAATTTAATATTCATATGTTCATAACTTCTATAATAGTGTGTCACCACTCTTAACTATAAATGAGCTGGTAAACAATTACTTCATAATGTCTTTCAATTGGTACAGGTTTTCCTACTTGATAGGTATTATGGATAAAAAGTCTATTAATAATTCTATATTAGAGCTTCCCCTTGGAGGGAAATAACATTTCATAAGTGGGGTAGAGATTAGGTCTCCCAAATATTAAAATAAACTTACTATTCTGACAAATTGATCCAGAGAATGTCTTAAGGAAGACTTTTAACTTATGGGCCAAGAATAATACAACCCAATTAAGGAAGAGAGAACAGTGGATCAAAGTGCTTGCTATGGAAACTGATGACTAATGTTTGATTCCTGGGTCTCATATAGTAAAAGGAAAGAATTGATTTACACAAGTTGTCCTCTGACTTCCACATGCCTACAATGGCATGTATGTCTTTCCATCTCTCTCCCTGCTTCCTGCCCTCCCCAACACACACACACAAATAAGTAAGTGAAATGTCATAAAAAACAAACAAACAAACAAATAAAACATCAGAGAGTTGACATGGTTAATAATTTCTCAGATCAATAGCTACAAGATCAAACAAGGCAGAAAAGCAACAAAGCGCAGCAGTATTTCTATAACTCGGCTGTGTGTAGGAACATCACAGCTTCAGTTAATGGCTGGCATTCATTACAATGACGCATGGTAGGGCTGCTATTTTTCAAAAGACAGCAGAATATTGGTTTAATGTGCACTATGAACTGTTTCCATCATGTCTTACATCACTTGTGCTCTCTGCAGGTCCTTTTGTTTCTTCAGCTACAAAATGGCTAATACACCAAGAGGAGGCACAGAGAACCTCATTCTAGCTTTCCCAAATCTTAGCTGAGAGCCTAGCATAAAGACACCAATGGATGCTGTTACCTGGTGGATATTCAGACTGCTCTGTGATTTCCAGGTCTGAGTAAATTGCTCTCTATAGAGTTAATATGCAAAACATAAAAGAATATAAAACCTTAGATTTAAAAGAATTTATAGGAATCTGGAGACAGAGTGGGTCTATGGTAGATGGCAGTGGAATTGGCAATTATAAACCACAGCATGGTTCAGCAGAATATTAGTGCCAAAATTCAGAGAACTATTGTTAGTCTTACGGGAAATGTAGACACACACTAATAGAGTATATAAACACATACAAGAACACAAATTACTTAGAACTAGTTCATTATGAATAGCTGTTTGGTGCTTCATATGAAGAAATGTAACATTAAACATTCAGTAAGGAATTTAAAGTTGTATTTTTGTAGAAAAAATATTTAAAATATTCTTTACCAAAAGATAGCCTTATAGTGGCCTTTGATGTGAAAAACAAAATGAATTACTCAAGCTTCCACTGTCTTAGGAGAAGGTCACAGTCATTTCTGGTTTTTAACACTTTTGCAAGCCAACATTTTAAAAGTTGAATGAAATAATTAGCATTAATTTTAATACAGAAGTCTATAGAATAGAATATATTGAAAACATATACCTCAGTTAGTAATAAGATTGATGTGTAAGTTATTTCACAGTTTAGTTTTTGAGGCCCAATTAACATTTTGTATTTCTGGCACATCTCACTATGGACAAGTCACACTTAAAATACCCCTAAGCTCTCAGGATAGCATAGATATGTCTATGGTTTTTCATGCATACCTAACAAAATCTAACACTGATAATACTGTCTCCATGAATACATGATAGCCAGACTTCCTGGGAAAATGCTAGTCTGACAGATTTAAAGTAACTCAAAACTGTTCTTTTTCTTATTTAAAATGCTGTTGGAATCAGGCCTACAGTTCCCTCATGCAGGTTTTGTGTTCTCTTAGTGAAATGCAAGTCACTATGAACTCACAAACAGTTCACTGAGGAGTTCTATTCGTAGACCATTATCTGTTTTCCATTGTATTGGGAAGGCTATTATAATCACAGTTCCCATAGAGTAAACGCTTCCCATTTACTTATCTTCTGAAGTTTATTTTTGGAAACTAGATGTAAATGAGCAAAACCCAGATGCATTGTCACAGAAACAATTCAAACTTACTGCCCAGGCCACATCCGGAAAAAATCAGAGAACTGGCAATGTATGCAAAGAACTGACAATACAAATTATTTTCTTAATTTTTTCTTATTTATACATGTCACAAAGCTGAACTCTCACTCTAATAAAATGTGAGCAGGATGCTACATGTAACACTCATAGCCATAAACAAGGAAATACCCAAAGTAAATATTTTCAAAGGATTGAAGTTATCTTTCATAGCAGTGGACTGAAGGACATTCTTATGTTAATGGCATGAGAAAAAGCAATCAAGGTAGACATCTCTTTTATAATTTTCTGCTAACACTTTAAATAATTGCCACCAAAAACATTATTATTAGAAAACAGCTATTATTTATTGTGAGGATGAGTGGGATAAAGATTTGTGTGTGTGTGTGTGTGTGTGTGTGTGTGTGTGTGTTCTTTGCTATGCATTGCTTTTATGTCTTCACCTTCCCCAAGTGTGTTGAGGCCAGAAGGAAAGGAAAGGGCTTGTGCAAAAGAAAAAGAAGGGATTCTATAGAGGAAACGGGGTGTGAACCCTTGTGTGAACAATGAGGGCAATGGGCTCTTTCTGTGATTTAAGATAATAAGATTAATTTCACTGAGGACCCAACAAAGTCCTTCAGTGGTGCTTATCACTGCCCTTCAGAGAGGAAGTAGCCATTTTTTTCGTTTTAAAGCAAACAAACAGTGCCAGTTTTTGCAGTGCTAAGCTAAGAGTTTCCTAATATCTCCCTGGATCCAGCAGCAGGTGTGAGGGAACTGAAAACAAAGTGTTCAAACCAAGGAATTCCTTCCTGTTCAAAGATACTTGTTACTGTTAGAGTTCTTGGAAAGGCAGGGTTGAGGTCAACAGCATCACTCCCAAAGATAATTGCCAACTGGCAAGCAGGTCTCAAGGTCATAGAGAGGGGAAAGATTGAAATACATTTCTACTCCTTTATTTAATGTGTAATACTTTGCATTTGTTTGTGAGAGTTGAATCCTATATGCAGAATTTTCCATCTTGATTACAGACAGACAGACAGAAAGAAAGAAAGAAAGAAAGAAAGAAAGAAAGAAAGAAAGAAAGAAAGAAGGAAAGAAAGAAGGAAAGAAAGAAAGAAAAGAAGAAAGAAGTGCAAGTTTTATTGTGATCTTCAGTAAAATTGGCTGTGGTGGATACCCACCAGAACCCTAGAGATGTTAAACTCTGAAGTGGGACCTCATTTTTCAATAAAGAATCTATCTAGTTCCCTAATCATCAGGGGGAAGAAGTTGCCAAGAAAATGTACACATTAAAAAATCCACATACCTGGGACTAGTTTTACACAGCGAAAGGCATTCTGTAGGTCCTCAGTGTGTTCCTGGGTTGACTTCATGTTAATGTGGTCATTCCTGCTCAGTTTTGGAGGGAGTTCCTCACTAGATTATTGGACAATAGTCACTTAGTCCTTCGTCTGTGAAAGTGTGGAAATCTGCAGGGGGTATGTGCTTGACCTGTGGGAATAGGAAATATGAAGAGAAGAAATGAGACAACCATTGTCAACTTATAACTATAAATACTTTTATTCTTTCAGTGATAATTGATCTGAGAGGACTTACTAGAAATCAATAGCTTTTCTCAAATACAGTTCAAATCATAGCACTCCCCACAGGAATGGGCTACATCAACACAGCCTCCTTAACATTAAAGATGAGTCTTTGCCTGTTCTGCCTCAGACCCAGGTGTGGATTCTCTTCACAAATACATACAACAAACAGCACATGTACTCAGAATCCACAAGAGCACACAAGCGCATGCCACAGGTAAACCACAGCATAGGAACAGAACACACACACACACACACACACACACACACACACACTTATACACACACAATTTCCTTTGAGTATTTGACATTTTTCTGCTAATTTTCCATGAAAAAGTCTCACCATTTAATAATGTTACATTTTAAGCCTTTCTAAGATTATTATATATTTATTTATTTATCTTACTGAAATAAGGATAATGATCATAATTCTACATATATCATGCTCAAATTTAGATAATTCAAAATGTGCAATATATACAAAAGTTGCTAATGCATGATAGAAGACTCAGTAAATAGTAGAAGTCTTTGTTTATTTCTATACTACTATTAGAGATGTTTTCCTAACGCTTCTATTTCACTTTTGAAAGAATAATACATTGAGTTAAATTTACAATTTAGCCTGTTGATTATTACATTGATTTTTTAACTCTGCATTATACATCTTTTTACATGCTCATAGAGGCTTCCTTATCCCACAGTTTACTGGATAGGCTAGACCTATCTGTTTCCACCTACAGAAGCCAATGGTGGACTACGGAGTGAGTTGGCATCTGGTAAATACATAAAAATGATTAGATACATAAAATGATAGGTGTCTTATGCATACCTTACTTATATATGTTTAATGAATAATAAACAAGAGTGAACTAGTATTCAGCAATGACCAGAGACTTTACAGGACAAAAAAAGTCAAATATTACCATAGATACTAAGCCTATGCCAAGGAAAAGTAAAAATACATATCACAGAGGCATTAAAACAGCTATGCTAAAAGAGATAATTTGCCAAATGCCTGGAAATGTATTTTTAGTGTTGTTTTCATTTTCAATTATGCTTCTTTATAATATTGTCAGATACCAAGTTGTTACTAAACAGGCCATCTGGGTTCTGTCCCTCAGCATTGTAATTTTCAAGTTTGTGACTTCAGCATTTCAACCTGTGATTTTCCCCAGCATGGTCAGAGGCAGATGTGTGTCAGGTGCAGTGAAACTGATTAACTACACTGCAGGCTCCTTGATAAAGAGCCAAGGGAACACAGCTGTGAGACCTTTGGGAGTTTGTCCATTAGAGAGTAAGAGAGCCTGTGATTAGCAAAATGTGCCTTATTATATAGTCTGATCCTCACAAGACACGAAAGTTTCCCATCTAGCAAGTATTTTCACAGAGTGTGAAGACTGCAGGAGAGAAATACTAGGTGTTTATAAGACTTGAACAGTTCTTTTCTTATTGCATGGTTTTAGATGCTATGGGAGAACAAAGACCAGTGAATGCATAAACTTCCAGGGCAGACATCTTTTGCATAACCCACAGATGCACAGATCAGGTAGGTATAGTCAGAGTCCTGGGCTTACAGGACTTACTCTTCTTATTCTTTTTCTCTAAAACTACATTAAATTTGCTTATGAACTGCTCTTTTTAAAAGAAATCCATGACAATGTCTTATGAGATTCTTGATTGGTTTCTCTTTATTTTCTTGAAAACTCAATACCTAAAAGTAGTCTTTTGATATCTCTCTCTCTGTCTGTCTCTCTCTCCTGTCTCTCTCTCTTCTTCTCTCCCTGTCCCTGTCTCTCTCTCCCCCCCCACGTGTGTGTGTGTGTGTGTGTGTGTGTGTGTGTTTCCTCACTTCCAAGAATTCGCCCATCCACATTTCTGAACAACTAAACAACCCATATGTCCTCTCCAGAAAGTACCTATCTCTGTCAGTTGCTAGGACTGGGGCAAGGAAAAGCCATAATCTATGTGGCTTTGACGACAGAATCCTATTATTTTACTACACTGGAGGCTAAAACTCTTAGCTCAGGATGTGGGACAAATTAACACCTTCGTGAAACTATGAGGAAGACCTAACTCACCTGGACGTAGTGGTACAGGCCTATTTCCCCAATCCTTGGGAGACAGAGTCATATGTTTGTTATCATACTCACCTGGTACCATTCCTGTATGCCAATATGTATCTTAATCTGCCCTGTTTCTAAGAACACCCATCCTGCTGAATTACTGGCTACCTTTGTAACTTCGGGGACAAAAAAATTCCATCTCCGTATAAGATCACATTCTGAAGTAGTGGATAGTGAATCAGACTTCAACATATGAGCTAGAGGGATTGAGCATTTCTCACCCATAACCCCATCTCTGCCTGTATCACCCCGAACTAAACGGTACTCAAACTCTGTGACCTCCTCTATGAATTATTATTCTCTTGGCTGGTCAGACATTATCTGGAAGCCTGTTTAATTGCTCCATACCTGTCTTCTCCCTTGTGATACAAACTTACGTTTATTCCATGTATTGAAAACCATGGCATTAATAATTCATGTAGATAGATTGATCTTTCATGTATATATGTATAAGCACATTAACCATTCTATCGTTTGTTGGGAGGGAAGTCTTCATTTTCATATTCTTATTATACTGCTGAATGAGTATCACATTGTAAGTGTCCATGTGTAACATGAAAAATAAAATACCCAGAGACAGATATTGGGGTTCAAACTTCAAGCTAAAGATCACAGACAAAAAGCAACCAAACTGCCACCTCTTGTTTCTACCTCAGACTGAAAGGGCTGTTCCTGTCTCTATGGGTTCTCACCAAGTCTCAGACTGCTGCAGTTCCTTAGTGTGGCTGGAAAATCCAATGCCTTCCTATCCTCAATGTGACTAGAGAATGAATGCCTGATACTGACTACTGAAGACCCTGATCTCATCTTTTATACCTCTCAAGTGCTGGGATTTAAGGTGTGTGTGATCCCAGGTGCTGAGATCACCTTGGTTTGAACAGTTTCTTTATGGCTGGATCTATTTCATGTAATCAATGTGGCCTTGAACTAAAAGATAACTGTATACCTCTTAATCCTGAGTCTTGGAATTAAAAGTGTGTACCACCACCACTTAGCTTCTATATCTAACTAGTATAGCTGCTTTGCTACTTTGGTTTCCAGTGGCTTTAATAAATCATAAGCAATATGTCACCACACCAATGAATGTTTGAAAAACATAGAAATGAGTTTTCTAACCTAGTAGAAAAAGGAGAAAGTGTGAAACTGCTTTGCCATGTTCAGATAAATATTACAGAGCAACCATTTTTCTATGGAAGGAAACAAATGCTTTGACAGGAGTGGACGTGGTAGGGAATCTCATGACAGTAAAATATTTCAGGTTTAATGTTGAATTGATTCAAAATAGCAAAATAGCAAATAGGGCACAGTTTAGATGAAGAGGTGATGTTCTGAAGAAGATGCAGCTTTGAAGGGCATTTGGGGGTTTTGGAAAACATAACTATTGAAGTTTTTTAAGGAGTTGTGTAATAGCTTGCAAATCAGACATAGACTTAGAGATTTTCGGAAAGCAAAGCCAACAGTAAGAGGGACCCCTCACTTAGGTAAGCAGGCTCTTGGACACAACTTTTGCCTTCACTCATGCCCACCATCTGTCGGATGTGCAATGACACAGGGGAAAGGCATGCCCCTCCCTTCCCCTGAGGCACACACAGACAACAGGGGAAGGCAGACCTTCAGAGTTTTTGTGTCAAAAGGAAGCAATGAATCCTTGCAGTCTTGAGAGAAGCAGGAAATGGGAAAGGAACTTCCCACTCTACAGAATCCGACACACACAAGGCCTAATCTGCAAAACCATCCTTTTCTGCAGAGATACTCACTCAATAACTGTGAGAATCTTATTTTCAAAAAAAGAAAGCAGAAACTAACGATCTTTTCAGCCTTGGCTCACACAGCCAGCATTTGTGGTTGCAGGTGCCTGAGATGTGAACATGCCCTTGACTCATGCATTGTTTCATTTGCTCTGCTAGTTTGTAATAATACTTAGGATTCATATGTTACAGTACTTACAGAAAAAAGGATTGCTTTGAAACGTCTCAAAATATCTTTATTATAATACAATTATATGTATACAGCATCCATCATGCTTATGTTTACAATTATCAAATGAAGGTTATTATGGAAAATATTACTGTAATAAATTTGGAGAAAATCATGTAAAATATAGCATACACTTAAATAAATGTAATTTTTAGAAATCAATATGTGGTATTTCAAGTAATGAGCTATGTTCTTAGAGAATATATATTCATGGGTAAAGTCCTTGCTTAAATTAAGTGAATTATTTAAGAATATCTGTTGAGAAAAGAAAATATTCTTATATTTCCTAAACACTTATTTCTATAGATCACAAATGCTAGACTGATATTTTCTGTTCTTCGTTGATTAATATTGCATTGTGAATTACTTTAAGTATTAATTTTCAGATAAAAAAGAATTCAAATAGTTCAATCAAAGATGCCATTGGAATGATTTCTGTGTGTGTATGTAGTGCTTTGTTCATTTCTAGCTCAATCTTTTCAACGTGCTTGAATTTTCCTAACATACACCTTTCTTACCATCCAGCCCACTTGAAGTTGTTGATGAAAGAATGTGGTCTCCCTGCTACCTAGCTTCTCTAAAGCTGTGGATTGTACTCTGGGTATCCTTTGCTTTACATCTAATATCTACTCATGAGTGAATGCATACTGTGTTTGTCTTTCTGAGTCTGGATTACCTCACTCGGGATGTTTTTTTCGAGTTCTATCCATTTGCCTGAAAATTTCATGATGTCATTGTTTCTTAAAACTGAATAATACTCCACTGTGTAAATGTATCACATTTTGTTTATCCATTCTTCAGTTGAGGAACGTGTAGGTTGTTTCTGGGTTCTAGCTAATATGAATAATGCTGCAATCAACATGGTTGAGCAAGTGTCCTTGTTATACGACTGAACATCATTTGTGTGTATGTCAACAGTTGTATCGCTGGGTCTTGAGTTGGAATGCTTCTCAGTTTTCTGAGAAGTCACCATTATGGATTCCCCTGGGAAGGGAAATTAGATGAGATCTCCTGGGTAAATTGGGGGTGAGGGTGAGGGGCAGTAAGGGGAGAGAAGAGGGAATGAGAACATGAGGAAACAGGATGGTCAAGGAAGTGGTGGGGGTGGGGGTATAACAGAGTGGGAAAGCAATAAAACAGATATCTTGATATAGAGAGCCATTATAAGGTTAGGGAGAGACCTATTGCTAGGGAAATTCCCAAGAATCCACAAGGATGACCCCAGCTAAGGCTTTAGCAATAGTGGAGATGGTTCCGAACTCGCCTTCTACTATAATCATATTGGTGACTACCCCAACTATATTCATAGAGTCTTCATCCAGTAATTGATGGAACCTGATGCAGAGATCCACAACCAAGCACCAGGTCAAGCGCTGGCAATCCAGTCAAAGAGAAGGAGAAGGGAATATATGATTAAGGCAGGTCAAGACCATGATGGAGAAATCTACAGAAATAGCTAAACCAAGTTTGTGGAAATTCATGAAGTCTAGACCTACAACTGTGGCGTGTCCATGGCACTTAACTAGACCCTCTGTATGTGGGAGACAGTTGTATATCTTGGACTATCTGAGGGGCCCCTTAGAACAAGGATCTATCCCTGGTGCTTGAGATAGTTTGTTGGAGTCCATTCCCTGTGGTGAGATGCCAGCCTTAATGTAGGAGGGAGTTGCTTGGTCCTGTCCCAATTTAACCTGACAGACTTTGTTGACTCCTCATGGGAACCCTTACCTGTTGGGAGGAGTAGATTCAGGGTGGGCTGTGGTGGTGGTGGGAGGGATGTGAGGAAGGCTAAGAGGAAGAACTGTGGTTGAAAAGTAAACTGTGATGCTGCAACGATAAACGGCACACTTACTGAAAGTAAAAGTATTTATTGTAGAAATTACTCACAAGAGACAAACAAGTAACCCAGATGAGCCGAGTAGTTTTCTGCCACCTAATTGGAAGCCAGAAAGCCGGAAAAAGTGGGCCTGGCTAGTGAAGTAGTTCACCACCTATGTCCGTATATGTCTTTAGTCATGCCCAAAGTGGGTGTGGTTAGCGGTGCAGTAAACTGCCCTTTTTTTGTTTTTGTTGTTGCATGCTTGGTGCCTTCGGGTCCTGTCTACTTGGTCTCTCTCTCTCTCTCTCTCTCTCTCTCTCTCTCTCTCTCTCTTAATCTTCTTTTTTATTATGTATTTTTAAGTTAAAATTTAGATCAGAAACAAGGTTGCTTCACAAGTCAGTGCCAGGTCCCTCACGGTTTCCCTCCCCTCCTCCCATGCCCATTTGTATACTCGGGATAAATACTGATCTACTGCCCAAGTCTCAATAGATTACCTAGGCTTCCTCACTGACACCCACATTCAGGGGGTCTTGATCAGTCCCATGCTGGATTCCCAGGCTGATGCCTGGGGTTCAAGAGTTAACCCTTGTCATCTCAGCTGTTTCTGGGGGTTAAACCAGCCCAGTCTTAATCTCTTTGGTCATCAGTCCTCCCTCTCTGTTACTGGCTTTCTTGAGTTCAGCTCAGTGCTTAGCCATGGGAGTCTGCCTCTGCTTCCATCAGCCACTGAATGAAGGTTCTGTTTCTCAGACTCTCTGGCCATGGGATTTTAGGCTGGCACTCCCCAGATCTATGTCTAAAATCCACATATGAGAGAGTATATGCCATGTTTCTCTTTTTGTGACTGCTCTTTTATTACTCCTAAAATTCCCCTTTTAGTCTAAAAAGGATATTTAAACTTAAAACAACTACTTGTGTCAATGATCAAAATGTAATAAACATCGATCCCATCTAAACCTAAACTTATCTGAAAGAAACACCCAAGTCTGAACACATCTTTCTAATCCCAAATCTAAAATAATTGAAAACTAACACTAACAGGTGTAAATTATCCTATAATATCAATAGTAGTGAGAGGGGGGCATGGAATTCTCAAAACTATTTCCTGCTGAGATGGAACGATGACAATCTCATGGGGACCTGTAAGAAGAAAAATGTTAGTGTAACAAAATCTTCAGTTGATCAGACAGTCTCTGTATGGCAGGAAATGCTTCATTGAAGTTCCTGACTGGAGTTCTAGTGTTGACTGAAGCTCTCATCTGAAGCTCTGGCCAGATTGTAGAAGGTGTCCTGTTTCAGTTCCTGGGTCTGGAGTTGTGTTGAGTGATGTGGTCCCAAGCCAGTTTCAGGATGGTGCTTGTCAGGTGGAGTCGATGATGTGGGGCAGTTCAGATGCATCCAGTTGAATCAGGTGGAGTCAAGGAAGTGGATCCTCATTCTCTTTCTGAAGTAGTTGAAGATTCCTGTCAGGAAATCCCTTTTTCTCTGGAAAACTCAAACATAAATGTTAACAAAGAAATATTTTAGCTTTTATATGTATGCATACTGGAAGAGGTAACAATAGGGAAAATGGTAAACATGAAGGAAATTAGACTTTTCAGAAAAAGAAATCTGCAGATAACAGTCCTTAAATTATTTTCATCTGTCTTATATCAATGGCTCTTTGATATAATACAGAAATTCTGAATTTTATTTAAATAATATGCTTGAATTTAGAGTAGGAGAGCCAATCCAACTCCAAAGCCAGCTTCAGTTAAATGAATGAAGTGTATGAAGAAACAAAGATAACAGGGTATTATAAAAAATAATAAAGATAGTTAGACTTTGATACCACACAGTGAGTTACTGTTTATTTGATTGTCCTTAGGATAGCTATTCATTCTTCTTCAGGAATCTATATGTCCAGTATTCTTTGCTGAGTTTACCTATGAAGACAAAAAACAAAACACTTCTCTTTCCTTTTATGAGGTCACTTTACCCATGGTAGCATATGATTTTGTAGATGAGCTGTTATCTTTCCTCCTCCTGAGGTGTCTTCTGTTCTGATCGAAATTTAATCAATTTCGATGGAAACCAAAATTTTTCTTCTCCTATGGAAACAAAAGCAAAACCCCTTCCCCAATGTATCACAGATCCTAGTTTCCAGATTGAGGTCATAACATCTTTAAAATACACCAGTTGGTTCAGTACAGAAGTCTTCTCTGTAGTCCAGTGTCTTTCTGCTGCAGTTTGTCCTTTTTCCTCAGCATTAAGAAAATTCAACTTTAGTAAAGCATTATGTAACCTGTGTTTGGGGATCTTTGTTCCCCGTGGCTGTTTATAAAGTATCTCTTTTAAGGTTCAGTTATATCTTTCAACCACTGCTTGTCCTGTGGGATTGTAAGGTATACCAGTTACATTTTTATATTATAATATTTGAAAAATTATTCCAATTTACTGGAGACATATGCTGGAGCATTGTCAGTTTTTATTGTTTTAGGTATACCCATAACAGCCATCACCTCTAAGAGGTGTGTAATAACATTGTACAAGACTACTCTCTCTGCATACTGAGAATCCATGAATGTATTGAGAGGCTCTGTAAAGTCTTTAAGTTCCACAAGAATGGCATATAACTCTGCCTTTTGTACTGAGTTGTAAGGGCTTTGAACTACTTTACTTATATTTCCTGAATTATACCCTGCCTTACCTGATTTGATTGCATCCATGTAGAAGGTAAGAACTCCAGAAATAGGTGTTTATCTCCCGATACACGGAAGAATCCAAATTGTTTTTTTTATGAATTTGATTCTCTCTGTTTTGGGATAGTTGTTATTAATAGTTTCCAAAAAGTCACTGCAAGCTATTTGACAATATTCATTATCCTTCCATAAGGAGGAAATTTCCTCATTAGTTAAAGGTACAGTAATTTCAGCTGGGTCTTTCCCAGTCAGTTGAAGAAGTCTTAACTTACCTTTCAATATCAAATCAGAGATCTTTTCTATATATGTTTTCAATTTTTTATTCCGTTTATGTGGCAGAAATACCCATTCTAGTATGATGTCTTCCTTCTGCATTAGTATTCCTGAGGGATATTCTTTAGATGGTAAAATAACCAGAATACAGTCCAGTTTTGGATCCAAACGGTCTACATGTGCTTCTAATATTCTCTTTTCTACCCATTCCAATTCTTTTTCAGCCTCAGCTGATAGTACTCATGGGCTGTTTAGGTCTTTATCTCCTTTTAAAGCCATTTTCAGGTGTTTTAAATCATGCCCTTCTACACCGATAATTGTCTGTAATTGAGAGATTCTCCTAATAGTTTTTGAAGATCATTAAGAGTTCAGGAATGATCTGTACTTTCTGTGGTCTAATTTTCTGAGAGTCTATTTTATAACCTAAATAGTTAATAGAATCTCCTCTTTGTATTTTTTCTAGGACAATTTGTAATCCCCAGTGAGGTAAAGTTTCCTTTACTGCTTCAAACATCTTTCCCAAAGTATTCTTATTTGAATCAGACAGTAATATGTCATGCATATAGTGATATATTAAGAAGGTTGAAATTTTTTACGAATTATTTCTTCTAGAGGTTTATGCACAAAATATTGACACAAAGTTGGGCTATTTAACATACCTTGAAGCAGCACTTTCCACTGGAATCTTTGAACGGGTCGGGAATTATTATAGGTAGGTACTGTGAAGGCAAACTTTTCTCTGTCGTTTTCTTATAACGGTATGGTGAAGAAGCAATCTTTTAAGTCTATAACTATAATTGGCCAATCCTTAGGTATTAGAGAAGGTAGTGGCATCCCAGGTTGTAGAGATCCCATAGGCTGAATTACCTTGTTGATGGCTCTAAGATCAGTAACCATTCTCTACTTACCAGACTTCTTCTTGACAACAAAAACAGGTAAATTCCATGCACTAGTTGATTCCTCAGTATGTCCAGCATCTAGCTGTTCCTGAACTAACTTCTCTAAAGCCTCTAACTTCTCAGGTGTCATATGCCATTGACCCACCCTGACAGGTTCATCTGTTAGACATTTTAAGGGTAGAGCTTTTGGTTGCTCTGTAAGTTTGGCTCTAGCATCTTGCTTCTGTACAGCCTGTACATTTGGCATCTGTTTTCTGTACTGTCTTACTATATTTTTTCTACCACCAAGAGCTTGTCTACAATTCCTAGCTGATACAGGAGGAATGTTAATTTGTGTATTCCATTGCTGTAATAGATCACAACCCAGAGGTTTATAGCAATATCTGCAACATATGGCTTTAACCTTACTCTCTGTCCTTCTGGCCCAATAAAGTCAATACATCTAATGCTTTGTTTAACTTGAGATATGGTTTCAATCCCTAATAATTGAGCATTAACCTCTTTTAAAGGCCATTTTCAGGACCAAGACTTCTGATTTATGATGGTGACGTCATCTCCAGTGTCTAAAATGCCATTAATCACCATATTATTTACTTTAACTGATAACTTGTGTCTACGATATTTTATAGAAGTTTGCCAAAATATATGTTTTGTATTTCCTCCTGATACAATTGATTCATCCTCTGGAGCTAATGTATTATACAGTGCCATATTATTCACAATGGACATTGGATCTTCTAATTGTCCTGGAAGAGGCTGTCACTGGGAATGATCGGATAAATTTGGTTTTCGGGGCTTTCCTGAGGCCCTTGGTTAAGTTTCCCGGCTGTAAAGGTCTACCTTGTCTATCTGTAGTCGACCAGCATTCCTTGGTCCAATGTTTTCCTTTTCCACACCTGCAGCAGAGACCGGAAGTCTGAGGCCTTCTGTCTGAAGCATTCCTGGTAGAAGCATATTTCTAGGAATGCATTATCTATACTTCCTATTCACATGTCCTATTTTACCAGAGTTAAAGCACATGGCATCTTTATGTCTGTTAAAATTTTTGGAGATTGCCTCCCCTACCAAGGTCTCTATATCATCACAGGTAGGGTATTTGGCATCCTGGTGTCTCCTCAAGCCTGTAGAAATCACTTCACCTACCCAAGCTTCTGTATCCTGACTTTTACTTTCAAGGTTAGCTGTATATAGGACCCATTGCTCCAATGGATCTGATCTTATTTTTTAATGGCCAAAGTACCTGCTTGCATTGTGGATTTGCGTTCTCATATGCTAAAGATTCTATGATGAGTCATCTAGATTCTAGATTTTTTACTTCTACTTCTATTGCTCTGGACAATCTCTCTAAAAATTCAGTGAACCTTTCAGTTCTTTATACCTTCCTCCATAATGCCCCTAGCCATGCCCAAAAGTGGGTCTGGCTAGAGATGTAGTTCACCGCCTATGTCTGTATACGTCTAGTCATGCCCAAAGTGAGTGTGGTTAGCGGTGCGGTAAACTGCCCTTTTATTACCTCATCTGTATGCACCTCTATTAAGTCACATGGTTAATGGTGGAGCTTTGTTTCCTCCTACAAAACTGAAATAAAATTAATTAATTAATTAAAAAAGAAAGACTATGGACTCATGATGATCTTTATGGTTTAGAATAACATATATTCATCAAGTGAGTCATTGTTTTGTCCTTTTAAAATGTTGTTAAATTCCTGTCTTTAGTTGTTACTATTTCAAATGCTTGTTTGATGTTAAGGCAAACTTCTCAAACACTGAGAATCACAAGGCATATGCACATATATTCTGAAATGTTTATTCTTTCATATTTTCACTGACAACAGATGTAAATAGACAAAAGCTGGGCTGTGAGGCGGGTTGATACTTTGTACCTTCTGTGGTGCTATAGGCCTTGGATAGGTCGCAATGTTTTTGCCTCCTAATTCCCTCTTTCTCATTCTGAAGCAAACAGTTTGAGCTAAGTGAGATTTACGAGTTCTTCCAATATCCACATCTCTAAGAAAATGTGAATACAATGTCATTTTCTCATGGAACATATTCAAGAACTCTAAGGATAGATTTCTAGATGCTGGTAGATAATAAAAACAATTGCTGATAGATTCTGAAAGTTTCTCAAACAAGTAAATAAGAGAAAGATTAAATCATCTTCATCATTTAGATGACTGTAGCTATTCTGTTGTATTTAGCCTCAAATTTGACAGTGAAACACCTGATTATTTTAGCAACACATGCACACATATACATTTTCAAGTGATGTTCTTATTTAGCTGTGTGCTTTGCCCTTGTTTTCTGTTAGGACATTGAGAAGTAAAAATGAAAGAGGAATTGAGAATAAAATGAAATAAATATTTTTGAGAATGAAGGCCACTGGACTATGACTTTCAGAGCAAAGACAAATTGAATACCTTTGGAAGAAATCATATGCAGTTGATATATGAATGACCCTACACATAGAGCATTCACGGTGATCACATGAGACTGCATTAGAATAAAACACACAAGAAGATGTCATCTCCAATATTTAATTTAGTTAGGATATATATATATATATATGTATATATATGTAGGATATATATACATATATATATATATATATCCTGGAGTATAAGCATACCCATGAGCTCAGTTTTCATGGGTACGCTGAGATATCAAAATAGTAAAAAGAGCATCAGGTAAACAGGCCAGTTTCCGGCCTGTGTTCTAGTGCCTGAGGATCGCCTGGGAACTGCACAGAGCTCCCAATCCCGGTGGGAGCCAGTCACCCCAGACTCCAGGTC
This sequence comes from Mesocricetus auratus, assembly GCF_017639785.1. Classification (NCBI taxonomy): domain Eukaryota; kingdom Metazoa; phylum Chordata; class Mammalia; order Rodentia; family Cricetidae; genus Mesocricetus; species Mesocricetus auratus. The sequence goes on from NW_024429199.1 coordinate 5,723,817, forward strand.
TTCTCTCCCACCAACGAGACCAGGAAACCAGAGGAGGCAGGGAGTCCAGGGAAGCAGCTGTTCCTGTGGCAGCATCAGGTAAACAGGCCGACTTCCCGGCCTGTGCTCCAGTGCCTGCAGATCACCTGGGAAATGCACAGAGTTTCAAATCCCTATGGGAACCAAGCACCCCAGACTCCAGGTCTTCTCTCCCACCAACAAGACCAGGAAACCAGATGAGCCAGGGAGACCAGGGGAGTAGCTGTTCCGGATCAGGTACAACAGGACCCAGCATATGCTCCTGGGACCAGGTAGAAGGCTAAGCGCCCCAAATTCCTGTTCTTCTTTTCCACCCACGGGACCAGAATGAGGACAAGAAATACAAGAACCACCTGATTATTGGACTTGCTAGCACCCACCAAAAGGGAACTCTGGTCCTCAGACCAGTAACGGGCTCTTTCTGCACCCACTAGAAGAAGAGATGAGAAAGAGAAAATACAAAAACACACTCAGCAACAGAAAAACAAATATGACACCACCAGATTCTAGAGACTCCACACCAGCAAGACTCCAACATTCCAATGTGAATGAAGCAGAAGAGAACGACCTTAAAACCACTTTCATGAAAATGATAGAGGCCCTAAAAGAGGATATAGGAAAATCCCTCAAAGAAATGGAAGAAAAAACAAATGAAAAACTGCAAGAAATGGAAGAAAAATCAAAGCAAAAAATGCAAGAATTGGAAGAAAAAACAAACCAAAAAAGGCAGGAAATGGAAGAAGAAATGAAGCAAAAAATGCACAAAATGGAACAAAAAGCAAACCAAAAAATGCAAGAAATGGAAGAAAGTACAAACCAAAAAATTCATAAAAGGCAACAAATGGACGAAAAGATAAACCGTAAATTGCAAGAAGCAATGAAAACACTGCAAGGGTTGAAAACTGAAATAGAGACAATAAAAAAAACCACAATCTCAAGAAAGGCAGAAAATAGAAAAGCTGGGCAAACAGTCAGGTACTACCAATACAAGCATTACCAATAGAATAGTATAGATGGAAGAGAGAATCTCAAGTGTTGAAGGTACACTAGGAGAAATGGATTCATCAATCAAAGAAAACCTTAAGTCCGAAAAATCCTTAACACAAAGCATCCAGGAAATATGGGACACCATGAAAAGACCAAACCTAAGAATAATACATATAGAGGAAGGAGAAGAAATCCAACTCAAAGGGGCATCAAACGTATTCAACAAAATCATAGAAGAAAACTTTCCCAACCTAAAGAAAGACATGCCAATGAAGGTACAAGAAGCCTACAAAGCACCAAATAGAGTGGACCACACAAAAAAATGCCCTTGACACATAATAATCAAGACCCCTAACATACAGAATGAAGGAAGAATATTAGGAGCAGCTAAGGAAAAAGGTCAAGTAACATATAAAGGCAGACCTATCAGAATTACACCTGATTTCTCCATGGAAACTCTGAAAGCCAGAAGGTCCTGGATAGATATTCTACCTACACTAAGAGACCATGGATGCCAGCCCAGAATACTATACACAGCAAAGCTCTCAATCACTATAGACGGAGAAAACAAGATATTCCTTGACAAAACTAGATTCAAGCAATAGGTATCCACTAACCCAGCCCTACAGAAAATTTTGGAAGGAAAACTCCAACCCAAGGAAGCGAACTACAACCAGAAAAACATAGGCATTAGAGAATCCCTCTGTACCAACAGCCAAAAGAACAAAGGGGTGAAATTCCACACATAATTCCACCAACAACAACCATTGTAAATCTAAGAAGGATGAGCAATGAATGGCCATTTATGTCCCTCAATATTAATGGCCTTAACTCACCCATAAAAAGACACAGACTAGCAGAATGGATTCGAAGACAAAACCCTTCCTTCTGCTGCATACAAGAAACACACCTCACCCTCAAAGACAGACATTACCTGAGTGTTAAAGGTTGGAAAAAATTTTTCAATCAAATGGACCGAAGAAACAAGCAGGGGTAGCAATCCTAATATCTAACAAACTAGACTTTAAAATAAAATCAATCAAAAGAGATGAAGGAGGTCATTACATACTCATCACAGGTGAAACCCACCAAGATGAAGTGTCTATCCTGAACATCTATGCCCCCAATACAAAGGCATCCACATTCGTTAAAGAAACATTATTAGAACTTAAATCTCATCTAAAGCCCCACACAGTTATAGTGGGAGATTTCAACACACCACTCTCACCACTAGACAGAAATGCCAGACTGAAACTCAACAAAGAAGCAAAGGCTCTAATAGAAGTAATGACCCAACTGGGATTAACAGACATCTATAGAACATTTCATCCACATAAAAAAGAATATACCTTCTTTTCAGCACCACATGGAACCTTCTCAAAAATCAACCACATACTTGGCAACATATCAAACCTCAGCAACTACAAAAAAATTGGAATAACTCCATGCATCTTATCAGACCACCATGCTTTAAAATTAGAATTCAACAACAACACAAACTGTAGAAAACCTACAAACTCATGGAAATTGAATAATGCTCAACTGCACCATCCCTGGGTCAAACAGGAAATAAAAAAAAGAAATTAAAGACTTCCTCGAATTCAATGAGAATGAAGACACAACATACCCAAACCTATGGGACACTTTGAAAGCAGTGCTACGGGGGGAATTTCATAGCACTAAGTGCTCACATGAAGAAACAAGAGAACAGTTATACTAGACAATTAACATCACAGCTGAAAGCTCTAGAACACAAAGAAGCAAACTACCCCAGGAGGAGTAGATGCCAGGAAATAATCAAATTGAGGGCTGAAACCAATAAAGTAGAAACTAGGAAAACAATACAAAGAATCAATGCAAAGAAGAGTTGGTTCTTTGAGAAAATCAACAAGATACACAAACCTTTGCCCCAACTTACCAAACAGCAGAAAGTGAACATGTAAATTAACAAAATCAGAAATAAAAAGCGTGACATAACAACAGACTCTGAGGAAATCCAGAGAATAATTAGGTCATACTTTGAAAACCTGTACTCCACAACATTCAAAAATTTAAAGGAAATGGACGACTTCCTGGAGAGCTATCACTTGCCAAAACTAAATCAAGAATAGATAGGCAATTTAAATAGTCCTATAACCCCTATGGAAATAGAAGCAGTCATCAAAAGTCTCCCAACCAAAAAAAGTCCAGGTAGATGGCCTCAGTGCAGAATTCTACCAGAAATTCAAAGAACAGCTTATACCAATTCTTCTCAAAGTATTCCACACAATAGAAGCAGAAGGGTCTTTGCCAAACTCTTTCTATGCGGCTTCAATGACCTTGATCCCCAAGCCACACAAAGATACAACTAAGAAAGAGAAATTCAGACCAATATCCCTCATGAACTTTGATGCAAAAATACTCAATAAAATACTGACAAATCGTATACAAGATCACATCAAAACAATCATTCACCACAATCGAGTAGGTTTCATCCCAGGGATGCAGGGATGGTTCAACATACGAAAATCCAACAATGTTATCCACCATATAAACAAGCTGAAAAACAAAAATCATATAATCTTCTCACCAGATGCTGAAAAAGCCTTTGACAAAATCTAACACCCCTTCATGATAAAGGTCTTGGAGAGATGTGGGATAACAGGGACATACTTAAACATAATAAAAGCTATATACAGTAAACCAACAACTAACATCAAACTAAATGGACAGAAACTCAACGCAATTCCTCTAAAATCAGGAACAAAACAAGGCTGTCCACTCTCTCCATACCTTTTCAACATGGTACTTGAAGTTCTAGCTATTGCCATACGACAACAAAGGGGGATCAAGGGGAAAGAAATTGGGAAGGAAGAGGTCAAACTTTCACTGTTTGCAGATGATATGATAGTTTACATCAATGACCCAAAGAACTCTACCAGGGAACTCTTAGAGCTGATTAACACCTTCAGCAAAGTGGCAGGCTACAAGATCAACTCAAGAAAATCAGTAGCCCTATTATATACAGATGATAAAAGGGCTGAAAAAGAATTCAGAGAAACATCACCCTTTACAATTGCCACAGACAACATAAAGTCCCTTGGGGTAATGCTAACCAAACAAGTGAAAGACCTGTATCGCAAGAACTTTGAATCTTTAAACAAAGAAATTAAAGAAGCCCTCAGAAAATGGAAAGATCTCCCATGCTCTTGATAGGTAGGATAAATGTAGTAAAAATGGCAATCCTGCCAAAAGCAATCTACAGATATAATGCAATCCCCATTAAAATCCCAGCACAATTCTTCACAGACCTTGAAAGAACAATAATCAATTTTGTATGGAAAAACAGAAGACCGAGGATAGCCAAAACAACCTTGTTCAACAAGGCAACGTCCAGAGGCATCACCATCCCTGACCTCAAGCTCTATTATAGAGCTATAGTCCTGAAAATAGCTTGGTATTGGCACAAAAATAGACATGTAGACCAATGGAATCGAATTGAAACCCCGGATATTAACCCACCACATACGAACATCTGATCTTTGAAAAAGAAGCTAAAAATATACAATGGAATAAAGAAAGCATTCTTCAACAAATGGTGCTGGCATTACTGGAGGCTGGCATGTAGAAGAATGCGGATCGATCCATGTTTATCGCCATGCACAAAACTTAAGTCCAAATGGATCAAAGACCTCAACATAAATCCAGCCACACTGAACCTCTTAGAAGAGAAAGTGGGTGGTACCCTTGAACGAATTGGTACAGGAGACAGCTTCCTGATCATAACACCACTAGCACAGACATTGAGATCAAAAATTAATAAATGGGACCTCCTGAAACTGAGAAGCTTCTGTAAGGCAAAGGACACAATCATCAAGACAAAAAGGCAGCCCACAGAATGGGAAAAATATTCACTAATCCCACATCTGACAGAGGGTTGATTTCCAAAATTTACAAAGAACTCAAGAGGCAAGTCTCCAAAACATCAACAGACCCAATTAAAAAGTGGGCTGCAGAACTAAATAGAGAGTTTTCAATAGAGGAGTCTAAAATGGTTGAGTCGGACTTGAGAAAGTGCTCAACATCCTTAGCCATCTGGGAAATGCAAATCAAAATAACTCTGAGATACCATCTCACTCCTGTCAGAATGGCTAAAATCAAAAACACCAACGACAATTTATGCTGGAGAGGATGTGGTGAAAGGGGGACACTCCTTCATTGCTGGTGGGAGTGCCAACTGGTTCAGCCACTTTGGAAATCAGTATGGAGATTCCTCAGAAAAATGGGAATAAACCTACCACAAGACCCAGCAACTCCACTCTTAGGCATATATCCAAAAGATGCCCATTCATACAACAAAGATGTCTGTTCCACTACGTTCATAGCAGCATTATTTGTAATAGCCAGAACTTGGGAGCAACCTAGATGTGCCTCAACCAAAGAGTAGATAGAGAAAATGTGGTACATTTACACAATGGAGTACTATTCAGCCGAAAAAAAACAATGGAATCCTGAGATTCGCAGGCAAATGGATGACACTAGAAGAAACCATCCTGAGTGAGGTAACCCAGTCTCAAAAAGAGAAACATGGCATGTACTCTCTCATATATGGATTTTAGACATAGATCTGGGGAGTGCCAGCCTACAATCCCATGGCCAGAGAGTCTGGGAAACAGAAACTTCATTTAGTGGCTGATCGAAGAAGAGGCAGACTCCCTTGGTTAAGTACTGAGCTGAACTCAATAGCGCCAGTAACAGAGAGGGAGGACTGATGACCAAAGGGATTAAGACTGGGGTGGTTTATCCCCCAGAAACAGTTGACCTGACAAAGGTTAACTCTTGAATCCCAGCATCAGCCTGGGAATCCAGCATGGGACTGATCAAGACCCCCTGAATGTGTGTGTCAGTGAGGAGGCCTAGGCAATCTATTGAGCCTTGGGCAGCAGATCAGTACCTATCCCGAGTATACACAGGGACTTTGGACTCCCATCCAACAATGTGAGGTGCACTCTCACCCTGAACTCTTGGAGGAGGGTCTAGGCCCTGCCCTGTATGAAATGACAGACTATGGACACCCCCATTGAGGGCCTCACCCTCCCTGGGGAAATGAGGGGATATTGGGGGGGGTTGGGGGGAGGGCATGGGAGGAGGGGAGGGAAAGGGAAAGGGACCTGGAACTGACTTGTGAAGCAACCTTGTTTCTTATCTAAATTTAAACTGAAAAATAAATTTAAAAAAATAGTAAAAAGACCATGTATGCACAGCAAATGGATCCTTGATATAGCCAACAATATAAAGGACAAAAAAATGCGATTTTTGTTATCTCACACTGTCACAAATACATAGAAATTGAGCCAAAACTGTAGGTGCTTGTTAATAAATACGTTTTCATTCTTCTTAAGTGAAATTCTTTCTTTTATCAGACAATTTGCAAATTACCTGCTCTAACACTGAAAACAGAGAGAAACCTCTATATTATTTCACATTCATACTTGAACATAGTGTGCAAACGGTAATATTTATCAACATCTTAACAATTTACTTTTAATTGTAAAATCCGTTTCTAAAAGCAGTAAGGAAATAATCTCTTGGGGAAGATATGATTTTCTTCCAGCAGTGCTACCTAACAGAGTAATTCTTTACCAAATGGTAGGCAACTCCATTATGATAAACAGTAGCGTAAGACAGATGGCTTTGCGGAAATTCAGGGACACAGTAATCATTTTAACATGAGGTAACCATGAGAAATAAAGACCATGTTATTAAGGTTTGCATGGTGTCCAGAAATACAGCTATGTTTGTGTTGAGAGCATGTTCAGACATCAAAAAAGCAATGTATTTGTAATAGACACCTACTAGATAGCTTTAACAGTGCTTGAAGGTACTGTGCATGCTGTTAGAAAAGAGGAACCATTAGTGTACCTACATGTGTTCCTTGTAAGCTACAACAATGACTCCCCAGGAAAGATATGCCCACTAGTGCAATAGTGGCATGAACACTCTGGGAGTGACAAACACCGTTCTGGTTAAATTTAAGTCCAACTCCAGAAGACTATGCTCCTACTTGGCATTATTATGAAACCAAGAACCTATGACTAGTTGGATCATAGGCCCTAGAGGAAACCTACTACTGTTATTCTGATAAGTTGACATAGTATTAAATCAACTTCTAATGAGTTATTGTTATACCCATAGGTAAACATTTATGTCATCCCTTAGTTGATAGTTTCTATTTGCAGTAAATAGTGATTATTGCAGAGATTCACAACTGGTCAATTTACAGAAAACTAGAGATTACAGAATTTTCAACCCTCAGTGGGATGCATGTGTGTATCTCTATATATATGTATTTTTTTCTGGAATGGAATATATATGTATATACTTTTCTCAAGGCTCAGAATCTGTGCAGAAGAGGGGCAAGGGTGAAGAGAGTATAAGAGACAGAGGTACTAGATAACTATAAGGAAACAATATCATCTAGACACAACTGAGGCAGCTGCACATATGAGCTCACACAGGTAATGATAGCATGCACGAACACTTTACATGTCCAAGCAAGTTAAAATCCCAGCATAGAGATGGGATTTAGGCACTAAATCCTATCTCTAACCATCAAGCTATTAGCAATATTTAGCTCCTAGAATAGGAAGGAAGAATTTTCTCTAAGAGTATTGTTGTAGGTTTAGTAGGTCATGCTGTAATGGAAGACTACATAGACAAGAATATTTTGACAGCACAAAGTTGTTTGGACATGTTTTTTTAAAGCAAAATTTCATGAGTGGGAAATGGAGGTAGGTGTGGGAAGAACTGAGTGAGGGTGTATGAATATGATCAAAATAGAGTGAAAGTAATTCTCAAAAATAATTTCTGTATAAAATGAAAAAGTAAAAATCAATTTAAAAACTTAAAGTTGTGTATGATTTGTCTCAGTGTTTAAGTCTGAATGTTGATGTTTGGAAGCAAGGTAACCAGAAGAATACTTCAAACTGGTACACGTTCAAAATGGGATGTTCAGGGATAACAGGAAATGCATGGCTCTTCTCAGTGGCATCTTTGACTATCAGGAAACAGAAGATTCATCTCCATCTCTAATCCTTGTTCAAGATATGTCAAACACCTAAAAGCCCAAAAAAGTCATCAAACAGCTGTCCATATCCATGAAAACAGAAAAATTAACCTGAAATCTGTATTTTAAATATACCACATCTTTTGAGTCATATTCTAAAAACCTCTACTTTTCATTCTTAGTGCTACCTAATTTACCTTGGAAACCTGTCGAATTCTAGTGCCAACATCATCTGCTAGGGGTGTCAAACTTTCCCTCCCCAATGTGGTTCCTGATGAGTGCCAGACAGAATGCTGAAGATTAAATTGGGAGCGTCATCCTTGTTTCTGCAACCATATACTCTCTATTTAATTTTATACAGTGCAAAAGCTAGATCTCAATTATTGCATGCCATGATGATGTAGCTGTTACTAACATTTGGGCTAATTTATGTTTTTCCATGTTTGCAAATGAGGTCAATAAAATCAATTATCAAGGTAGAAGCTTCCCACCACACAGTAATACTGGAAGACTTGAGCTAAACATCAATAATTTATTAGTATCTGAGGATTTGAACTCAGGTCCTCGCACTTTTATCCACTAAAGCATCTCCCAAGCACCTACAGAAGTACTTTCAAAATTCTATAAATTTTGCGAATGTAATCAAATCAGTAAACCATCTGGTAGCTATATGTATTTAAAACCAATTGAGCCATTCACATTTAAAAGGTAATTTTAGTTTTTATGAGACTGTCCTGTAATACACAATGTTTCAAAACTGTATGTTGGATAGTATAATTTGGCCCATTTTTTGCCTTTTCTAAAATTAATACTACTAATATGTAATTTCTACCTCATTTTTCTCAATATATGTTTTTATTTAAATTAGAAACGTGAATGCTTCACATGTCAGTTCCAGATCCCTCTCCCACCCCTCCTTCCTTGTCCCTCCACCAGTCCCTCAGCCCCCCACCCAATCCCCACATCATTCCCAGGGAGGGTGGGACCCTCCTTGGGAGGATCTCTAAAGTCTGTCATTTCATCCTGGGCAGAACCTAGGCCCTTCCCCATGTGTCCAGGCTGAGAGAAATTCCCTCTATTTGGAATGGGCTCCCAAAGCTCACTCATAAACCGTGATGAACACTGATATACTACCCAAGTCCCCAGTGATTTCTGTGGCCTCCTCCCTGGCACTACATTCATGGAGTCTGGATCAGTCTCCTGTTGGTCTCTCAGCCATCAGTCTGGGATTTAAGAGCCCCCCCCCCTTATCCGGTCAGCTGTCTTTGTGGGTTTCATCATCATGGTCTTGACCCCTTTGCTCATCACTTATTTTAAAACTTAAAATAATTGTGATTTGTTTGAACATGAAGTTTAGCTTTGTAATTTAATTTTATCTATAATGTCTTTTCCATTTCAACATCATTTTATGATGAATTGACAGACTACCTGCCTAAGAAAAAAAAATAATGCTTTGTTTTCCCACTGAGACTCCTCTGGAGAAAACTAAGGAATATACAGGCTCCTATCCTGCGCTAAGGCTACTAAGGGACCAAGAATTACACAAAGGTTTGTAGTTTTATTTTATTACTGTAATATGATAAATAAAAGACCCAGGGATTGATACTGTGGTTCAATATTCAAGCTGAAGATCAGAGAAACAAAGCAGTCAACCACAATCTCTTACTTCTACCTCAGCTCAGATAAAAGGAATGCTCCTGAGACTGCTCCCAACTTCACTGTCCTCAGATTCACTCAGACTGTTATGCTCTCCTCAATGTGGCTAGAGACTAACTCTCAGGTTGAATGCCAGCTCTGAGACCCTGCTCCTATCTTATATACCTCCCTAATTCTGGGATTAAAGGCATGTGATCCCAGGTGCTGAGAACACCTTTGTGTGAGCTTTCTTTTCAGACAGGATCAATTTCATGTAGTCAGTGTGGCCTTGAACTCCCAGAGATCCACCTACCTCTCAATCCTGAGTCCTGGGATTAAAGTTGTGTACCACCAGCGCCTAGCTTCCATAGCTAACTAGTGTGCCTGACTTTGCTTTCTGAACTCTCAGAAAAGCTTTAATAAATAATAAATAATATATCACCACAAATTACCATTTATTAATTATTTCTTTTAAAAATATTATTTTTTTTACTTTGTGAAAAAAAACACAGGAAACATTCCTGAAAGGCTGAGTGCTGTGCCAGAACGCTGCATACCCAGAACTAAGTGATTAGATTACCTCAATTATAATTGCCCAAGACTTGGTAAAACTGTGGTAAGTGGATAGAATTAGTCCTTTAAATCTGGAGTCTTTCATCTCAGCAGAAGTTGATCTACTATTAAGTAGCTCAAGCTAAACAGGTTAAAAGTGTGCATTGAAAGGACTCCAGTATGCTTCCTATAAATGCACCTCATATTTTTCTGTACATTAAAACAGTCAGTTAAAAACAGATTCTAGTAACATCAAGCTGATTTCATTAGCTTCATTATTTAGTGAACACTGCTCAAAAAATAAAATATGATCATAGTTTAAAATTAAAATAGCAAGGAGTATTAAAATGTTAAAATACAAAGTTTTATTTAAATGTTTTATTGTTGTTTTAATTGTCTGTACATGTGTACAAGCAAGTTATGTGTCTGTTCATGCATGGGTGTGTGTATTTGTGTGTGTGTGAGAGAGAGAGAGAGAGAGAGAGAGTGAGAGAGTGCAAGTGTTTTAGAGGTCAGGAGATGGCATCAGATTCCCTGGAGCTAGAGTGATAGATAGTTGTGAACTTACAATGTGGTGCTGGGAACAGGACTCTGACCCCCTGGAAGAGCAGCCAACTCTTAACCACTGAACTATCCCTGCAACTTTATTTAAATGTTCTTGAAGTTCTTAAAATAGTCTATGCAGACTATTTTCCTCAATCCTTGGCATCAAGTTTTCATTAATTTAGTTCTAGAGGAACAGGGAAGTGTGTGTGGGGGGGGATGTCATGAACTCCTTAGTCCTGGAAGATACTTGACTTTAGGTTGGTTTCTGAGTGAAAACCTTCTGGCCCCAGATTATTTTGCCAGCTACAAGAAAATTATGCAAGAAACAGATAACACAAAAAAATAGAAATGCTTGGAAAGGAGAAAATGCCTAAATAACTGAGGAAATAAATAAATCACAAAATACTAGAAATTATTTTGAGCCCCATGCCTGAGTTACAATTAAGATGGGGTAGATGAAACTTTGCTTAGTTGAAAGCTCACAGGCTTTAGCACACACTAAATAAGAATAAATACTTAAGATTAGACATGCTGCATGGGGCTGGAGAGATGGTTCAGCAGTTAAGAGCACTGGCTGCTCTTCCAAAGGACCTGGGTTCAATTCCTAGCACCCACAAGCCAGCTCACACATGTCTGTAACTCCTGTTCAAGGGGCTCTAACATCCTCACACAGACATATATGCAAGCAAAACATCAATGTACATAAAATACAAATAAGTAAATTTTAAAAAGATTAGACATGCATTTCTCTACCTTGAAAACTTGCAAAGGAAAAAGAAAGAGGAATGACTACACAAGCATAAATACCTCAATTCAGACCCCAAACACAAGTGTAAAAGCTGGCATGTTGGTTTACTTTTGAAACTGTGGCATTGGAAAGATAGAGGTAGGCAGATCCTAGATCTTATTGGAAGCTAGCCTATTCATTTAAATTTCATTGAGAGATTTTGTTCCAAAAATTAAGCTGATGGGACTGAAGCAAATCCTTGGGAGTTAAGAGAGTTTGTTGCTCATCCAGAGAGCTAGAGTTCTGTTCTCAGAATCCACTTTTCATTCACCTGCATCACACACACACACACACACACACACACACACACACACACACACACACACAAATAAGCCTTATGAAACTTATGGGGAAACAATTGAATAATATTCCCAATGGCTTCTACATACAATGTACACCTCCAGGCACACACACACACAGAAAGACTTCACACAGGCAAACTATCTCCACACATAAAATATAAGAAGCAATAAATCCAAAAGTACTGCATGCATGAGATAATTAAAAATTAATGAGACAAAGAGAACATGTCCCTAGCATACATCATTAGTAAGAAGTCCAGTGGAAGGAGGGGAATAAGAAGAAGGCTCATCAACTGAGCATTTACTGTTCTAGGACATGAGTTCAGTTCCCAGAACCCACATGGCGGCTCACAACCATCTGTAACTCAAGTCTAGAGGACCTAACACCTTCTGCTGACTTCCATAGATTCCTACAGGTGTATCTTAAACACACACATACACATACAAAAACAAGAGAGACAGAAACAGAAAGAAATATTAAGTAAACATCTAGTTTTACAATTATATTTTTAATTGATTCCTGTAGGAATATACCTATAGATCCTGGCTAGTATTATTAAATAGTTAATAGAAGTATATTATTAAAACTTGTCACAAATAGCAAAAATTGATGAAATTTAAAGTCATGGCAAATAATTAAACATAATCAATATGTCAAAGAAGAAAGTGCTATTTAAGTTTGTAGAAATCTAGCGCTAATAACGCCCCAATAAAGATATCTCCAGGCTAGATGAGATGGTGCACACTTGTAATTCCAGCACTTAGGAGGCTGAAGTGCGATGATGAAAGTGAATGAGGCTGCTCTATGAAACACAGCAAGTTCCAGATCAGCTTGGGTTACATATTGAAGCTCTGTCTTAAAAAGAAAGAAGGGAAGGAGAGACACAGAGAGAGAGAGAGGTAGAGGGAGAGGGAAAGGGTGAGGGCCACAGAGACAGAGAGACAAAGTATGAAAGAATGATAATGAATGAAGTAGCAGATCATTACTACTTCAATTAATCATTACCAAATACTTAAGGAATACAAAAAAAGCAATCTCAAACAAATTTTATAGAGCTCTCAGAAAACAGAAATATTGACCATTTTTGGGACCAGAAATTGTGATGCCCAAATCAGATAAACACATTATAGGAAAGGGAACCACAGCTCAGTTGTTTTCATGAACATTATTAAATGTTAGCAAAATGTAGGAAGATAGGAATGGCAATCTCTCATAACCCAAATTAATTTATTTCAAGAATTCCAAATCAGTTTGAAACTTGAAAAACCAATCCAGAAACTCCTGATGAAATTTGAATCTAAGAATTATTAAGAAGCACATGATGAACAAGGAATAGAAACATCTCATATCTGAAAAGCACATTAAAGGAAAAATATACATATCACATTTATTACTGCATTACAGTGTGAATTTACCCCAAGAACGCAAAGAGATGACGTTATCCTATTCAGTCTTCATCAAAGCCATACTATGAATGAAGAATAAGGAATACCACTGCAAGAATTATGAAGGAAGAATGAGATCATTATTAAACAACACAATTGCATGTAAGGGAAGCCCAAAAGAATACATAGATGAAATGATAAAACGTAAAATGTAGGCTGTGAAGATGATTTTAAGAAATTTAGTATTCATAACTAATCACAATCCTAATGTGTATCCTAAATGTATTCAAAACTAAATTATTATTATAAAATACCATTCACTAAAACAAATGAAAGAAAACATTAAACAGCTAGAAATAAATCAAATGAAAATTGTTCCATATTTCAATAAACAAAATGCTGAAATATTATTCAGAACAATGAGAATGGAAATAGAGAGTATAGTGAATTTATGGTTCAAATATTGACATTAACCGTAGCATTTCGTATATGCCCTTAGTGCCAGCACTCAGGAAGCAGAGGAAGACTCATCATTTGAGGCTAGCCTGGTCTACGCAGTGATGCTATGTCTCAGAGCAACAAAAATTCAATTCAATAAAACTTTTCCTTTACATAAACTAACAAATCAATTCAAAATTGTATGTGAAGTGTAAAAAAAGGGTATCAAGCATAACAAACAAAATGTTTATAAAATTGTAAAAATTCCACTCAAAGGTATAGAGAGAAAATGTAAGGTCGCAAGATCCCAACATGAGTTTTCTAAATAGCAAAGCCCATCCTTCCATGAGGACTAGACCACTGTCACTGCCCACATGGACCAGGCATTTTTATTTTGTTCTTTTTCTATTATTTATTTTTTGAAAGTATAATGTAATTTTATCATTTTCCTGTTTCCTTCTAAATCCTCTTGTGTACATACCTACTTATCTTTAAAAGTCATGGTCTGTTTGCTTTGTTACATATATTCCTAAATACATAAATACAATCTGTTCAGTCTGTACATGCTACTTGAATGTTTTCAGGCTGACCATTTGATATTAGATAAACTCTAGTGTGCTGTTCCTTGGGAAGACTATTTCTCCCAATTTCAGCATTGTTTAGTTGCCTGTAGATTTATCTAGGATTGAGGCCTCCTGGGTTTTCCTTTTTCCTTGTTAGTATGTCTATTGGTCTCATCCTCATCTGAATGATTTTTAGGCATCCATGTTGGTGAGTCTTAATTTCTGACATTTCTAGAGGACATAATTTCACAGAAAATGTCCTCTTCCTCTGTCTCTCTGCCCTCTTATCTGTAGTGACTTTGGAGGCATGACAATTTGGATGACGTTTTTCAAAGTGTACCTGTATATATTTTATTTTTATTTGTTGTAAATTAAAATGTTTTAACATTGCTCTTATTTCTTTCTAGCTACTTAATATATTTTGATTTGTTTTGAGTAGGTGGCATATTTTTCAATTATTTTTATATTTTTTTAATTAATGCCATGTAAAAAGGTGATTTAAGTAGGTCTCATGCTAAAACTGGAAAGAAATAGCTACCATTGAAAGGAAAAGAACCACAGAAAAAATAGAATGTCTAATTTAAACTGAAGATGTAAAAAATAAAGAAATAATCCAGAAGCTAGAAAATGAAGAAAACAGACATTGGTAGAAAAAGTAAGATGTTAATAGAGTGGGTATGGTGGCAAACACTTGTGGGCCCAGAAGCAAAATACTGGCAGACCCCCAGTGTCTACTGGCTAGCCAGGCAAACTAGCTCAACTAGTGAAACCTGGGTCCCAGTCACAGATGTAGTTTCTAAAGACACAGTGGACATTTCCTGAAGAAGGATTCTCATAATTGACCAGAACAAGCAATTGAACACAGGTGCATACACAGACATATTTAGACAAGCCCATACCAGAAAAATGCACTCACACACACACACACACACACACACACACACACACACACACACACACACACAAGCACATATCAGGAGAATGCACTCGTCACACACATGTGCACACATGCAAACACACACACACATACACACACACACACACAAAAGCACATACCAGGAGAATGCACTCATCACACACATGTGCACACACAGACACACATATACATGTGCATACACGTGTACAGGGTAGTCTGCAATAAAATATTATATAGTATAACCAATAAACAAATGAAAATGCAATATTTTTCCAAAGCAGAGAAACTGTACAAAGCGACAACCTTTTCATGCAACATTTTCAGTGCTCTATTTCCTTGACTTCAAAGTGGTGGTCTTTAAGAACATTATCAGCTTTTACAGGAAGCTTGGGGATCTGATTTACTGTTAAAGTGGTCATTAGGCCTACCACCTGCTTGAACAGATGTAGCTAAATCAATATTGCTCCCAGTGTGAAGATACCAGGGAGCCAATAATGTTAACTTTACTTTGGAGGACCCAATGACCTTTACTAAGTGTGTTTGTCAGCTATCAACATCTTAAACTTTACAACTTCATAGACCATTTACTAAAAAGATTTCAGAATCAATACATAGTTGATAGTACACTAGAACATTATGTATTGTAATAGATATTAGTGTTTACAAAAATAAGTTTTAAAATAATGATTAGAAGATGTTGCATTGTTTAGTTACTTGTCAAATCTTCCTAATAACTTCTTAGAAGTCAACTAGATCCTCCAACATGCTTCTGCTCAGCCTACTGAAGTGCACTATTCAGCCTCAAATCAGGTTACATATGGATACAGGAGTACCCAATAGTTTCTCCAGAGAACATATGTACATATGGCATTATGACATACAATTGTCTTAGCTAAAATGGGACTTGAAACCATCCTGATGAACTTTCTGAAACTTCATTACTTTGAAATCCTTTACCTATATTGCACATGAACAGCTTTTTAACAACAACCATTGATCACATGGATGATATTGACTTACTGCTTTACGCAGTTCCTAAATATGGACACATTGCATTGCATAATACTTTAAAATCACTTTTGTTAACATCATCGAATTTTCGAAGCACTTTTGAACTACAGTGGTATATGTAATTTTCCAGAATTTAAAATTGAATTTTAAAGGTAAAATGATGCTATTGGAAATAAACTCAGTTATTCTTTCAGTGACATAATCCCTTCATTACTTTTTGAGGAGGTATCTTGCCAAATACCCATCTGAATAACCATGATTTGTTTGTGCAGTGTTCTTTCAAGTAAAACAAAATTCCATTGTGTAAAAAGGAGTGGCAAGTAGCTTGTGACTCGGTCATGAGTGCTTTTCCTTGAGATCATCACAAACATTTTTTTTTTGGTTTTTTGAGACAGGGTTTCTCTGTATTGTTTTGGAGCCTGTCCTGGAACTAGCTCTTGTAGACCATGCTGGCCTTGAACTCACAGAGATCTACCTGCCTCTGCCTCCCTAGTGCTAGGATTATAGGCGTGCGCCACCAATGCCCGGCTCATCACCAACATCTTATATTAGTATTAAGTAAAGTTTTATGTTCATAGTACAGTCTGTTGCAATACACAAATCTCAAAAAAGTGATAAAGCTCTAGTAAATTCAATGCTCAAATAAAATTAGTGTTTAACTTTAGCATTGAGTACAATGCTCAATGAAGGTGTGTGTGTGTGTATGTGTGTGTATGTGTGTGTGTGGGTGTATGTGTATTGTGTTTGTATTAAAACTAAAGCTATATCATTATCACAGTAGTTAAAAGGGTATTTTGGTGTCAAACATTAGTTTATGTGTCAAGGTACCAGCAGTTTTAACTCATTGTTTTTGTACCAGAAAAATAAACACCAACGCAGTGTATTGGTTTGAATGATGATGACCCTCATAAGCTCATGTGTTCAAATACTTGGTTCCTCATTTGGGAGAACTATTTGGGAAGGATAAGGGAGAATGCCCTTTCTAGATGCTGTGTATCGCTGGGGGTGGGCTCTGAGTTTTCAAGAGCTACCTGCCTTTCCAGTGTGCTCTAGCTCCTGTTTTTAGAACAAGATGTGATATTTTAATTATTCCAGCCACCAAATGTTTTTTTTCCTTCATTAAGGACTCTCTAAATCAGGAAGCCCAACTAAATTCTCTGTTTTATAAGATGCCTCCATCATGGTGTTTTACCACAGCAGTATGAAAGTAGCTAATGCACACAAAGAAAAAAACACAAGCACCAATGTTGCATGGATATGAAAATAGACTTGACCTTACAGAGTAGGACTGCAGGGTGTTCTAGGGCTATGAATTATGCATGAAGACTTCTATACCATACAAAATCCCATTTCTCCTGGTAATTTTAAATTTAGTGTTATCAAATGAAAAGATACTTAGTGAAGAATGTTGTACTGAAAAGCATTGAGAATATTCAGAGGCACTGAACAGAATTTCATTGAATAAGTTCATTACATAGTAAGAAAAATTATAACAAAATCAAGTTTATGTAAGTCACTGTTATGTGATGTATACCATGATAAATTCCCAAACTTTATGTGCAGAAACAGAAAAACTCTGTTTCTTTTGGGAACTCAAGAGAAGTAATTAAAGTTCCATGAAGTCTTAAGTGTGGCATCCTGACTTAATAGGATTAGTGTTCTTTTAGCAAGTGATCCAGCCAACTGCAGTGGCTCACAGCAATAGTCCTAACTATTCAGGATGCTAAGCAAGGATGATCAATTGGATCCAAGAGTTTAATGATAGCCTGATCAATATAGCAAGATGCTTTATCAAAAATAAACAAATACTTAAATAGACTCTATAGAGCTGGAATCACAGAGAGAAATCCACTGTTTGCAAGAACAGAATGCATTACCACAAACCAACTGTGTCAGATCTTAATGAAGTATATCCAGCCAAGAAAACCATGAGAAAACAAACTTCTGTTGTTCAAGCCACCCAGACTATGGAACTTTGTTATGGTAACCTAAACATGTTGATACAGCACTTGTTGTATAATTGATGAAAACTCAGTCACAGCCCTAGATTTTACACTCAAAACAAGATAAAACAAAAAGAGTTATGGACTTGGATGCAAGACAGGTTTTGAAGAAATGCTTGAGATCAGAGGTGTTAATGTTGCATGATGGTATAACTTATTTACCTGTATATTCAACTCTAATCATAGGAAGTTATGTTTATTATTACTTTTTTAATGTCCCAGTCATCCCAAGTATAATAGCATATTAGCTTCAAGTGTCTGGATCTATTTTCCAGAATCAATACTTGTTCCTGAGCAATGGCACAGTATCAGACAATTGCATAATGAAGCTGTCTGTCCTTATTTACACAATGTATTTTTGTATTCACTAGGCCAGAAAGAATAGTTCTGTGTAGCAGCTGTCATTGTATTTTCTGCTCATCTCAGTCCTGTCTGCCACTGTTATAATTCACCAGCTGACACCCGCCTTGGCAGAAACCAAGGGCAGTAATTTCATGCCAAGCAACAACGGGGCTCTGAACTCTGACACAATTCATCTTAGTTCTAGCTAGTAAAGGGGATTCTTTGGATTTCCCCCCTTCTGTTGAAGCATTTGTGGCTGGAAGAGGAGGGGGAGTGGGAGAAGATGGGGGTGCAGTGGAAATGCACACTGCAGAACAGTTGCTGCTCTGTCTGGAGCAGTGGAACAGGGTCAGAGGAAGACAGAGTCATTTGTGAGAGATGAAGACTGGATGTCCAGATAATGACATTCCTGCTTGTTTGATTTTGAAGAGTTGGAAGGATATGAGAGCACATTTGATATCCAAAAATACACTTCTGTTCAATTCAAACGATTTGGGGGTTCAAAGTGTAATTTCTGGCACTTGCTGATTTAGGAAGCTCAAACTCAGGCATGAAGGTTGTTGATTGTAACTATCAAAAGTAGCCCTGTTAGAGTTGTGAATGCTTGATAAATAAAATGGAAAATATGCTCCTTCAAGTTAGTTTCTTCTATGGCCATGGTTTATATAGATCTCATTGCAAGCAGAAAAATGAATGACTTCACCATAAAACTCATTTTAAGCCTGAGAATAACCATTGGTTAGGCAATAACATTTTAGAGTCATGCCTTTTACAAGGTCTTGTATTTTTTTTCTGGCATGCACGTTAGAATCCCCTAGGTTTCCCACAATATATTTAGAGTAAGCACTGTACTTTCCAGACCATTTCCAGGTAATTTTATGTATCACATGTACAAAGTGAATTGCAGAAGTGAGAAAACAAACTAGATAAACAGTGCTTTTAAATGTCATCTTGGCCTCAGAATCCCTCTTATGTCAGCCAAACACAATTTTCAGGCTGTGTCTATGATAGCCTTGCTTCAGATTTCCTCTTCCAATTCTGCATATACAGTGATTGATTGAGGGAGACTCTAACAAGGATGACGCTTAAAATGTCACATGACTTTCTGTCCTCTCACTGGCTGATACATCTTGGCAAGCTGGGAAGCCGGTTCTGATGACAGCTTTTTGATAAAGAAAGCATGTGGTTTGCTTTTGATTACAATCCTGCTATTTTGCTAATGAGACAGCAGGAAAGATATTGTAATCAGAAAGATTTTATATCTCAATACTAAATTTTAGGGATAATAAAAGAATAATCCATCAATAATTTAAAATAAAAATATATCACACCACACAACTCTAGACAAATAATGGGTCAAAATCACAGAGTACCAACAGGAAAATCATTTTCATATGTTTTGTACAGTTTTGACAACACAGCTTTGACTAACTCTGGATTCTCCTGACAAAGAAGTTTCAAGGAACACCTGCACTATGTGTTCTCTTGAAAAGATAACTCCTGCTTAAGGTGTGATGTTTGCAGAACATTAATTTTTATCTTGATACCCAAAAAATTGTTGGGCCATATCTACTCCAAAGGAGAAGAAAAACTTTATCAAACTTACACAAATGTCAGGGAAATTAATGTGATAAGATCTCAGTGAAACATTATAGGACTTAGATTACTAATTAAATCAGTAGACATACTCGATCAAAAATGATACATATGAAGAGAATAGTTTGGAACATGCAAGATTGCCAACTAGATTAACTCACGGTGCCCAGTAGGCCAAGTCAAAATCCTAAACGAATGGGTATGTGCTCAGATTCCATTCAGAAGGCAGCCTCTGGCCGAAGATGAAGAGCCTGGCCTTCTGGTTAGGGAGAAGCCAGTGAGTGGGTGGTTCCTCTTCACCTCCTCCAAATAGAACGTTGCCTTCGTAGAAATGTAGGAGAACCTTTCATGACAGCTATAACTGGTTGTCTGCCTAATCCTGACCATAAATATTTTGTGACTATCCTTACCCTGTCCCTTTAATCTCCACCCAATTTGCTTCAATCATTGCAGTCTGTATGCTGTAAATTTCTAAACTGTGAACCATTCTCAAGTACTTTTGTAAAAATTTATTTATTTTATATTTAAATCAGAAACAAGCTTGTTTTGCATGTCAATCCCAGGTCCTTCTTCCTCCCCTCCTCCCCTGTACCTCACTAACCCCCTATGCCAACTGAATTTCAGGAGTTTGTCTCAGTGTTTAGTTGTGGATGCCTGTTTGTGCTTCTATCAGCTACTGGATGAAGGCTCGTGTTTGTCTTTTTGTGACTGGGCTACCTCACTCAGTATGGTTTCTTCTAGTGCCGTCCATTTGTCTGTGAATTTCAAGATTCCATTGTTTTTTTTTTCCTCTGAGTAGTACTCCATCGCGTAAATGTACTACATTTTCTGTGTCCATTCTTCAGTTGACGTTCATCTAGGTTGCTTCCAGGTTCTGGCTATTACAAATAATGCTGCTATGAACATAGTTGGACAGATGCCCTGTGTCACACCAAGAGAGGAAATGGCTTTTCTTGAGGTGTCTGTGCTTTGCATGTTAAGGTTAGAGTAGTTCATACAATGAATTTGAAAATATTTATTCTTTTTCTTTGAAGGTATGCCTTTTAAGGTTTGAACAAGTTTAGAAGTAGCCAATTTTGGAAGAAATTATTATTATTATTATTATTATTATTATTATTATTATTATTATTATTATTGGTTTTTGAGACAGGGTTTCTCTATTGTTTTGGAGGCTGTCCTGGAACTCGCTCTGTAGACCAGGCTGGCTTCAAACTCACAGAGATCTGCCTGCTTCTGCCTCCTGTGTGCTGGGATTAAAGGCATGTGCCACTAATGCCTGGCAGAAGAAATTATTTTTAATTAGTGTCTTAGGGTTTCTATTGTTATAAAGAGACACCATGACCACAGAAACTCTAATAAAAGGAAAAGTTTTAACTGGAGCTGGCTTACAGTTCTGAGGTTTAATCCAATGTCATCATGATGGGAAACATGACAACATGCAGGCAGACATTGTGCTGGAAAAAGAGCTAAGAGTTCTACATCTGGATCTGAAGGCAGCAGGAAGAGAGAGTGACACTGGGCCTGACTTGAGCATCTGAAACTTCAATGCCCATCCTCAGTGATACACTTCCTCCTTCAAGGCCATACCTATTCCAAAAGGGGCACACCTCATAATAGTGTCACTACACCAAAATTAGTAACTTGGTTTCAACTTTATTCAGTTTTGACAACTGCATTTTTTATAGCATACATCACTTCCCTTTGAGTTTAAACAACTTTAAAAATAGCTTATTTTGGAGGAAAATATTTTTGACTAGTAACTTAATTTCATTCTTATTCAGTTTTTATGATTTTCATCTTTCTTCTTATGGCATAGATTTCATTTTATTTTTGAGATAATAATGTAATTCTTTTTCTCCCTTCAAGTCCTCCCATGTCCTCCTCCAAGATCTTCAAATTCATGACCTTTTTTCTTTACCAATTGTTATTGCAAACATATATGTTCCTAAATGTAGCTTGTTGAGTCTATACTTTACTTCTATGTTGTTTTCAGGGCTGACCGTTTGACATGGAACAAGCAATTGGTATGCTCTTGCTTACAAAGGACCACCTCTCTCCTTCTTAGCTTTTCTCAGTTACCGTATACATTTTTCTAGAAACATGAGTCTTACAGCAATTGACTAATTTATTACTGTTAAATCAGTTATTAAATATGTTCAGATATTTAATATATACTTATACTATGTATATAAATATATATTTAATACACAGACTAATATAATTATTATTTTGTTATTTCCCCTCAAAATTCTTCATTAGATAATTCAAAGTTAAATTATTATGTGCTAATTGTGTGTAGTTGCTATAAATTAGCAAGAGATTTATCTCTATTACTAACAGAAGTTTACTATGCTTATAGAAGATCTTTAAAATAAAATCAATGAGTGAACCTTAAAAATGTAGACCTTGTGCAATGAAACAAAATGTTACTAAGCAAATAATATTCCAGAAGCTACTATTCTCTGGTCACTTGTGAGTTGATATGTAAATTTACATACAAATAACCAAATATTTTACAAAGAAGGAAAGCGGAACTTAAATAATTTGTTGATTAATGCATGACAGTAGAAATTAAAATGTGCCAAAAGATGACAGGAAAAAGAAAATATTGCAAGAAGTTTCATGAGAGGATACCCACAACTGAAAAATAGCCACTTTAAACTATCACATCAAAACACTCCAGAACTTGAAAAATAGTTCAAGCATCCAACTTAAAAACTGGAAGGTAGGAAATAATTAAAGATGGAATTATGGAAACAGTAATGAAACTCATCATCAGTAACAGAGTCAGTAGAAAAGTTGAAAGAAAATAAATTCCTAACTTATCTAAGCTAACTGAAGAGGTCCTGACTCAAAAGAGAACTAAACAAGGTAAATAAATGAAAATTAAAATTAAAAGGCCCTGATTTTCTTATATCTTTCTATCAATCTATCAATAAATCTGTCTATCTATATCCCTTTTATTTATTTTTTCATAAAATATATTCTGATCATTTTTCCCTCCACCAACTCCTTCTAGATCCTACCCATTTCCATTCCCTTCCCATTCAAAATAAATCACTGAAACAAAAATCAAAACAAAACTCAATAAGAGAAAAAATGTTAAAACAAAAGAAAACAAAACACAACAATGTACTTTTGAGATTTGTAATTTTACTATTTTAGGTGTATGAGTGTTTTTGTTGCATGTGGGTCTGTGCAACACTTGTATGCCTGGTACCCAAGAAAGTTAGAGGAGGGCATTGGATCATTGAGAAATGGAGATATAGACAGTTGTAAGCAACCCTGTGGATGCCAGAAATCCAACCCAGGTCCTCTGCAATAAAGGCAAGTGCTCTTGAAAATGTATCAATCTCCTCATTCCTGATTTTGAGTTTCAGTGTACTCTTTCACAGCTTCTCTGACTTGTCATGGTTCCTTGTTTCCTCCTGTTTTAGTTGATCACATCCCACTCTTAGACATCTGCAGAGACACTTCCAGCCTCTTCCTATAATCTGTCTGTCACCTGCCTATGCTATCACAGTACATAGAATGGTGTATCACACCCTGTTTCCCAAATCTGATGGACATTCTCTTCTTCATCTTTTTAGGTCAAAGATCCCTATCTATCACACAATACATGTTCATTAATTCAAATAAACAGCTAATAGTAATCATTTTCCAGCTTGTAAAAAGTGCTTATAACTATCAGTTACTTACATAAGTAACTTGTCATGTGAAAAACTAGCCATTTTAGAATGAGAACTATGAGAGCTGAAAGGCTTTTAACAGAGTTGGATGTTGAAGAGGGTTCTAAAGAGGTAGTAAGAACAACCAAATATGCTATTAATTAAAGCAAATGTATCACCCTATAGCCCTCCAAATTTTCCTGATAACATCTACCAACATTTTCTTTGAGCCCCCTTTAAACATTTTGTAAAAACTCCTTGTGCATTCAGACAACAGCACCATAGAGAATATTTTCTGGCAAGTGAAACAAATGGGTGCAATGACTTTGATGATATAAGAGCCAAGGTGAGAATTTTATTGAGTTCTTATTTGAAACTGACAAGAATATGCTAACACTGGTGTTAAACAGCCCTGTTTTTCTTTTCCCTTGAGGGGATATATATAAGTTCTAGTTACTTATTAGAAACCACTTGATCCAAATGTGTGTTCTACAGGAAGTAAAGAAAGCTTTCTGGTCTGAGGTGGTCAGGCCTGATGCAGCACTCAAGTCATCCAGATGTCAAAAACTATTGACTTAAGAGCACTCAATGCTTTGTAGTACTCTTAATATAGATGACTCCTACAAATTCAGAAGAAACCACTCCCTATGGATTTCCAAGGCACCCTCTCCTCTGGTCCTGCTTTGGGGACATCATCAAGGATGATCAGATGAAGACCGTATGCACTTTTACCTTGTTAGTAAGTATACAGAAGTCTTATGAATTCTAGAAGCATTTTACTTTGAATATATGATTTTGATTTCAAGTATTCAATTTTTTCACAAACTTAAACTCTTTCTCCTTTACATTTGGAAGTCAGCAGAAGTAAACTTGAAAAGATTTAAGGACCATCTGCAGATCAAGGCATGTTTGAGACACTAATGATTTTCTTATCTGAGAATCTAAACTTTCTTCTTTTCACCCCAGCAGCTCATTCCGTGTGTTCACAATCATGAAACAGCATGGGACACAGTGGAAAAATTAAGGAAAGAAATACTTTAAGAGTTGGCTTCTGAAGGTTCAGATCTTAATGGATAAGAGAATAGAGCATGCATAAGAATTTTGGGGAAGAAAAGATAGATTGAAAGGATGGGTCTCTTTCAACCAGAAAAGGGTTTTGTGAGCATGGAGACTCTGGGGGAGGGACACAAAGGGAGAAATAGGAGGTGATATAGTAACATATCTGAAGGGCATTTCTGTAAAAAAAAAAAAGCCTTACTCTCATATTTGACTCAAATAAGTTCTGAGTCTGCATCATTAAGCCACTCAACATGAAGACCACACACCATGCTCTCTACTGCTCTGAGGCTTTCTGGAATGTGAGTGATTTTATGAAAATTGTTCAGTACTCACTTTTTCCTATCTTACCAAGATAAGCAAAAAAAAAATCAGAACAACTCTTTCAAAATTTCTGCTAGTGGCTTTGCGGCCACTTTTATTAGCATGTGCCCATCATGAACAATGCTCTCAATGCCCTAAAAATGCCATTTAGTAAGTCCTTTGACTCAAATAGCACCCAGGACATCTACAAACTAAAAAGCTTGTTTCTCTGAACAGCACGCTAAAAGGGGAGTATTGAGGGGTTGTTGAGTGCCCTTATTTGTATTGATGATGGCGTGTTTGGAAGTGTGGTGAGTGGAATAGAACCCTTTGAATTAGAAAACTGATCAACTGTATACGCAGGAGAAAGAAGTCTTTTGTTTACTCAAGGCATTTATTCCAAATATCTTACTTACATGTACAAGTGGTATTTGTCTTTATTTGGGGATGTTTTACACAAGTATTACTCAACATTAGTTATGAAACATTAGTTATGACACTGTTTTCTACAACACGATATGGCCTGGATATAGAAGTTTTACATTGGACATCTATGGCTTGTTTGGATTTAACAGGATTTTAATTATAATTAAATATTGGTGTTTAAATATCTGGAGAAAGAAAATTAAATCAAAGTTTCTGATGACTCTCACAAGCCTAAATAACTTAGCAACATGAAGACAGCTCGTCCATGGCTGCCACTAAGTGTGATGTTTTCCCCTGTTTTTTAATTAATTAACATTCTATGAAAATCGGTCATCATTACAAAATTTTCTTCAAGGCTTGCTACAGAGGTGTTTTCTTATTGTCTTCCTTAGATACTTCCTGTTTTCTTACTAAGAGTTGTTTTTGTTGATCACTACTAAGATTCCTATAGTGCTCAAGAGAAACTCCAGAATCTGAAGATTACCAAGATTACTGCATTTCAATGCACAGTGATATGACCTTTATCTATTTCACCTAAAGAAAAATATTTTGTACAAACACATTAGTTAATATGGTAGGACTCTTTATTTTAGGAATGCTAATCTGGTTTATAGTTTATAAATTCAAAATGCAACAGAAAAAATATGTCTTAAAAAATAAAAGTCAAAACCCAGGCATGATGGAAACTGCTACTGAGCTTTGAGGGAAGTCCAATCATTCTAGCTGCATTACTAAATGATGACTAATGCATTCAGATAAAATGAGTAATTTACCAAATTACGTGCATTTGGATAGGCTCAGATTGAAGATCTTGTTTTTCTGGCTTGGTCATGAAGTGAATCTCAGTGCAGTTCACTTTGTTATGCCTGACTCCACAAATGGGCTTCAGTCATCATCTGAACAAAAGCCTTGACATAGAAATAAATGTGCAAATGATGGCCAAGCTACATTACACTTTTTGTCCTTATCCTGCTCAGGAACGGTCAGTCATATTAGGACTATCAGTAAGTAATAGATGTCACCATTGTGCCTATTGCATAAGCATCACCAAAGGCTTCTTTAGCAAGGTCCCAGTGCCACATCATCCTTCTCAAGACCATAAGAGTCTGGTACACATATTACAAAGAATCTCTTCCAGCAACTCTATGTTTCTCTTTGAAAAGTGACCCCTTACAGTAAAAATGCCTTCTCCATGCCTGCCTACTAGTTGTATGAGATTGGCACCTCCCACACAACACCACAGGCAATGAGCTCTAAACAGTATAATTTTTGAAGAAGTTTCCATCTTCTGGTATGAACAAGGCATAAAGAAGTACTCTAACAATCCCAGCTTCTAGTGAGGAATACACACAGCGCCAAATGTTGTATGACACTGCTCAGCCTCAAACACATTTGAACTATTTCTGTCAAGAATACTCTGTCTATAAACTCATATATTTACCAGCAAGGCCATAATCCTGACTATTGTGAGCATGTTCACTGTGATGATTCACTGAGACACAAACAAAACACTGATTGTTAACAGACTAGATACAGCAAGTATTGTGGTTAGAGCAGTGAGCAAAACAAACAGTTCCTGGACTGGTAGAAGATGAATAGGGCACATACCGATCAGTTGCTTGGACATTAATAATGCCTCTGGAGTAGAAGTCTGATAATCTGTGGAACACTCTCCTAAAAACACCATAGACACCTATGTTCTTCTGCCTCAGGGAACAGAATGGCTTCCTGGAGGGCAAATTTAAGCTAAGTTTGAAGGAAGGTAATAGCGGAAGCATGTGGATGAGTAGTTGAAGCAGAGTAGAGGTAAAGTGTCTAAAAGCTGTAGAATAAGGATTACACTCTACTTACATAACTGATGAGACACAGTGGGGCTGGGAAGGAGAATAGCCCAGAAAGAAGAGGAAGAGGCAAGAGTCCACTGGAGCATCCTGAGTATTGACCACTCATGCCATTACATTTCCATCCCACAGATAATTAAAGGGGAAATATGAAATTTTCTTAGAGCTTCCATGACAAAATACCATAAACAAGATAATTTAATGTTCAAAAATAATTTAAGAGTTCTGGGGCCTAGACCCCTAAGATCACAGCAGAGTCAGACATCAGCTTAGCTCACTGATGGCTGTCTTCTCTCTGTACATGACCTTCCCTTTGTGTGTGTTTGTCCTTAAATCCTTCTGTAAAAATTCCTTTCATAGCAGATTAGGGACCCTTCTTCTGACCTCTTTTTAACTTCATTATATCATTAAAGATCTTGCCTCAAATATAGTCACATTTTAAGGTCTTGGTAATTAAGATAGGCATACATGTCTTGGTGGAGGGGTTCCACATAGAAGGTTTATTGCAACAAGTCCATTTGTGCTTTGCTTATTCATCTACATTGTAACTTGGAAAGTGGAAGAGGAGGACCAGAGAAGACCAATGCATAAAAGTGAAACATTTGTTTATAATCCAGGAGAAGATCAGACTTCTTGGCTAACCAGGCCCCTAGTTGGTATCACAAAGAATATGTAAAGAAAATCCAGGTTAAAAAGCCAGTCAGAAGGGCAAAGGACCAGGACGAGGAACACCGGTAGACCCTGGATATGGCAGCAGGAAGCTGAGGTGGTTGACTCTCATAGTTTCTATTTTAATTTTCTGTGAAGTAGACCATCTGCTGAGAAAGGAAAGAAAGAAAATTGCAGATGTAAATTGAATGGAAAACGTTTTAAATTACAGTTCCAGAAAGTAAGGAAGCTGACTGCCCAAAAACTTCACTAGAATTTCTATGAAGTGTTTAAAGCCTTTTTAGGATGGGTGACCACAGGTTTTAAAATGTTTTGTGGGAAGGCTTTTTATTATTTTTTCCTGTCATGATTAACTGTGTGGGCACAGTCCTAAGGAAAAGACAAATCTGGATCCTTCTGGGGTCCAAGATTCTCTGGACAGGCAATTCTCCACAAGCTGGCAAAAGAAATTCTAAGCCAAAAAAGGTTCCATCTTTGCCCTTGGGAATGATCCAGGTGATTGGAATTTGACATTAAAATTGTCAAGAAATGATGGGATAGGAGGCATTTGCTGACAGTGCTGCTGGACTGGAACCTTCTGGAAACATTCCACCGTGAGGCTCTTGGGCACTGTCCCCTGGTTTATCTTGAATCACATGCTAAAAGCCACAAGTCCACATGCCTTGGCTGGATAGATACAATGCAGCTTTGGATGCTATTTCAAAATTTTCCTGGCTGTAATCTGCCCTGTATGGGAAACATACTGAGAATCCAATAAAAAGTGTGTTGTGCTCATGTCACAGAGCACGAATTAAACACAAACTCTGATGGTTGACGCTGCCTCACCCTCCTGTCCTGTCAATGAATACCCCCCACACCCCAGGATTTGACATCAACCTGACTAATGAAAAACAAATTCATTTCTTCTCTGAAAAATTACGGTAATCTCTCTGAATTTGAAGACAAAGAAGAAAGTCACCCCACAATATCTAGGACTATAATGCTGGTTGTGTATCAGTTTTGTGTGTGCATTCCATTGACTTGACCACCAAAAGTGCTCGAACTCACGTATGCATGAATGCACGCACACGCACGCACAACCACACACACACACAAGCTGGAGGTGGGGGCAGGGAGAGACTCTCAGAATATCCAGCTCCATATACTCAAAGCAGCTCAGATTTCACATACCTCAAAGGGAAGGAATTTAAGGATCTGAATTCCACAGGGCAGATTGTTTTTACATACGCTGTTACTTACTATGCTTTGTAGCAGGATATGGGCTCTCGGTGTGAAATACTAATAACGACAATGGATTTGCCAATGAAAAAGAAACTAGATACCACAAAACATTGTATAAGCAAAGTGCAGACCTAAGATAATGCTTTGATGTTTTTAAGAAAAGTGTGCTAATCTGAAATGTGTAGTCCAGGCAAGCCTTGGATTTTCTATCTGATAATATCATTTGTGACTAAAAAGCATAGTTAGAAACATTAGAAAGTTGAAAAAGTATCTAATGTGTTTTATGCCAAGAATATAAAAACAAACTACACTCTTCTCAAAAACACATTCTCTTTCCATTATTTAGGCATGATTAACACCGGGAAAACTAGATAGTAGCAATTGCTAAAAGGGGACAAATCTTCTTAAACTAAGGTGCCGTTTGTAATGAGAGATCCAACTTGGGAGGGTAAAAGGAAGAAGAAATAAGAGAAGGAGGCTGGGTGGTATTTTCATTAGCTAGTACCCTCAGAGAATCACTTATTATATGAAATTCCAAAAATAATGAACAGGACCCCCCAAGTTAAAGATCCAACTGAGCCAGGATTATGACAGCTGGCCCCCTTGCAGTGATACTAACCAAATTTCTATTCCTGGGGCTCCTCATTAATAGAGACATTTGTTTCTGAAATCTGGTTTCTTTATAATTTCTCACAACTAAAGTAGATATGTATGTAAAAGTTACAAATTCTCGGCTTCCTTTCACCTTGTGGAGAATTCCTGAACAAGGAAAAGGGAAGAAACACAGTTATACAACAAGGAAAAGCATTCATTCCACATCAGAGCCCTCCAAGACAAATCCTTTACTTGTCCTACCATTAGACACTTGACCTCCTCTTCAAGACGGTGGGTAAAAAGTAGTGCCTTGCATTTTGAGTACACGAAACAAGTTTATCTAATGAATAAAATGATTAAAATTCCCCAAAGTTTGAGGGGAAGTTTCATGTTTCAGAGTTCAGTTTGAATTTGTTGTAGAAGAATTCGGATGCTGAATGTTATAACATGCTCTCTGATATGCCAGTTCTTACTTTAATCTATGATGAAAACTAATGACCTCAAAGAGGAACCAAAAAAAAAAGAGACAAGCTCATAGCTCTACAAAGCTATTTGACCCAAATTAAGACTGTTAAAAAAAACTCACATGTGGCAAACAGACCTAAGAGTTTGTACTAATTGAAAGCATTCCGCGTTCCAACCCTTAGCTGGATATCAGAATCACTTCCCTCTGTTGGAGGTCTGAGAAAACCACGCTGAGGAAATCCATGGGCTATTTTCTGTAACACTTCAGTTCTGTAGACATGCAGCAATCTTCAGCTGGGCCACCACGAAATTATTTTTATATTTTCTAGTATCGTATATTTTTTCCTTTCACTATCCCCTTCCTCCTACACAAACACTCATACCTACACCTATATAAAGAGAAGTGGCCATCCTCTCTATCTCATCATCTCAAGTCAATTTTGGTTTTGCTTCAACAAACATAAAACAAGTCAATTTGGGAGCTTATTTTTTTCTGATATTTCTGAAAATATCAGGGACTATGTTTGTTAGAGATAGATATTGATTTATACTTAATAATCGATTTGTTCTGGTTATAATAACCTCCCCTGGGTGGTAAGCCTGTCTGCATTCTTGTAGTTTTTTTTTGTAGAGACTGCCAATGCACCACCTCTTCCTACAACTGTTCATATATTTATCGTTCCATCCTTACCTTTGTGCTCATCTTCCAGCTATTTTCCAGTCCTCCCATTCAATTACTCTCAGAAAAGGGTGAAAAGAACAGCCACATCCAGCTGCAAACATGTTAACATGATTGAGCGAGTCCTGTCTTAGAACCAATTGAAGTTTAATAGCAAACATTAATTCTGAGAGAACTGTGTCTCTATTTCAGGTGTAAATTGCTATACAGAAACACTAATTGTAAAGTCACTATAGACGTGTTCTGTGGAGTCCATCAGCAGCTGGGTTGTTAACCTCAATTTGCCATTCTGTAAGCACTGAATGCCCACAAGACACCAGAAAACCACTAGCTTCAATAAAGACATACCTCTGAACATGGTCAATCATTAAAATGAGAGAGAGAGAGAGAGAGAGAGAGAGAGAGAGAGAGAGAGAGAGAGAGAGAGATTTAATTTAGGCTGCCAGCAAAAGAGATACTGCTGCAGTTGGACCTGAAGATTACACATAGTTTCTAGATCAACATAAGAATAAAAACCTTTCTGGAACTTAGGAATAATTGAAGGCCAGGCCTACAATATACAACAGATTGAGAGAAATATGAATTCTTCAAATAAGAAAAACAATGGGCTGTGAAACAAAGCTCAGGAAGAAATGATGCTACAAAGAAATCAGAGCCTGATCACTGTGTGTGCTTGTTAATGTTGACCTTTTTCTGTATGTCTGTTTCCAAAAGTGTGACAAAGTGCAGCTTTAGTGTAATGCAACCTGATTTTAAGTGTTTCTGTACATTTTGTTATTTTTTTCACAGATTATTTTGGAAAACAATACACTTTTTAAAAATGAATCCTTCAGGTTAGAGAGATGGTTCAGAGGCTAAGAATACTTACTGGTCTTGCCAAGGACCCAAGCAAGGTTCCTATCACCTACACTGGGCAACTTACAATGGGCTTCAACTCCAAAGAATCTGATGCTCCTTTGACCTCTGCGGGCCATATGCACACCTACACACACACACACACACACACACACACACACACACACACATAGTGAAAGATAAAATTCTTCCATAAAAATTAGTTCTTTTGAGACCACCATAAATTACCTACATAATAACACAATATAATCCAACTGCTAATAATAAAATTAAATGTTATATGAGATAATCTAAAAATATCCATAAAGCAATATATAGGAAACTTCAGTTTGAGAAACATTAGAGAAGATAATAGGCAATCATGCGATAGTCCACCTGGGAGGAAAGCTGTAAGCATGCTTACCACAGATGTGCAGTCAGCACTGGTCTGAGCTTCTACCATGGCCTTCTTCATGGGAATACCAGCTGTTAGTTTAGCAGGTTTGTGATCTGCAAGGAAAGGATTCAGGATTTTGTCTTTTTAAGTTTTGTTTTTGTTTTATTTTGTTGTTGTTGTTGTTAAGGATAGCCTATTCCAGTTCAATTCAGTAGATAGTCGAGCATTTGGTTTGAATAAAAATTCAATCCTACTGTACACACACATATACACACAGGTGTATACACACACACACACACACTCACACACACACGTTTATACACAGAAAAAGGAAGTATTGCATGCAAGTCTGGAATTGAGTCACAATTTTCTTCTCTAGTGATTACCATACCTCCAAATTCATTCAAAGGGACCAAGTCAGAGAAATTAATGTATCTGTGTATTAAAAATAATTTAGGGACAGTGATGTGTGCTATCACTATGGGTATTAAGTGGATGGGTATTTTAGTTTCAATTTATGCTCTGTCCTTTTCAATAAAAACAACTAATTAGTGCTCTTGTTTCATCTATTGCACAGATTCAATTTCCAAATGTCCCCTTAAATAAAAGAATAATTTTACATGGCATTTTGGGTTCGGGTGGTACTTGCATCATCATTTAATCATTTAGATAGTAATACTGGGTAAAGATGCATTGCTCACTAATTATTGCATGAATGACCATAAGGCCCATGGGACTTGATGCTGGAAAGAAGGAAGGAGACATTTATTCCACCTTGTATCTCTCAGACATTCTGGAATAGGGATAGATATACATTTAACACTATAAAATTCAAATATCCTGTGAAATTGAAAGCAGGAAAACAATGGTCAGAAACAAAATAAAAGATAATTCTCTGAAATGTTGAAGAAAAAGGAAAACTCTAGGAAAAATTACAAGGGAAACTGAGGAAGAGATTGTCTCTCTCGAGAGTCAGACAAGAGGCCACTCATGCAAACCCTTCCAGCATCCCCAGTAAAAGGAACATGTACCCTAAACAAACCTATTCACCAATATACATTGCCCATTCAAATGAAAAGGAATAACTCTCCAGAAGAGAAAACTACCACAGTCCACAGAAAGACATGTAGATTATGTGAATAGTGCATGGATTTTAATAAAATTAAACTTGTAAGTTAAAATGTGCTAAGACAGCAATTACCAGGGCTAACCAAGACAAAGAAAAAAGAGTAACTTCTAGAATTAGAAAGAAAAGATGTTATTACTACAAATTCCAGGAACATCCAAAGTATGACACAAAGATTATAAATATTAAAATAAGGCTTTTTCTATCATGTAAATATGAGAATATATACTTTTAATGTACATTTTGTATGCAAACATTTGTCAAATTAGTATATATTAATTTCATACTGAAATGCTAAAAGTCTAAAGATTCTAGAAACAAACTTTCAAACTCTTTCAAAGCTTCTTGTTCTGTTCAATAGGAAATGATGTTTAATAAACTAAATCAATCAGTTTTCTGTTTCAGTAACCCAGATAAATTTTCCAAATCTCTGCTTCCTTGGCAGTGGTTGTGCTTGGTGGCATACTGTCAGATTCCATCTTGTCATTTGTTTCCCTGATCAGTGCTTAGAGATGCTGCTGAGTCAGTGGCAACCCAGAGGCCTCCATGCCAGCAAACTGTATTGTACAGTAGATTCACTTCAGTTCAATCCCTGACAAAACCCAGAAGGGAAGCCATGGAAATGGAAAAAACACAGTGGTTGTTGGCTTGACTCTCTGCCACAACACAAACTGAAACACTCTTGCAGTTTCTTCAGTGCAGGGTTTGTAAGCAAATCTACATAAACCTCAAAAACTTAGATCAGTTTGGTGCCAAAGTAAAAGACTAGACAGACACCGAGTCCACAACATAAAGGCTCAGACGTGATGGTGTGTGGGGCCCTAAAACTGGGACCACCCTTTGACAGACCTGCCACCTCTTCACCACCCACACTCAGCTTCAGTTACTTTTCCATCACTGTGAAGGAGAGGAGTTGTGACTTTGTGACAAGAAATATCTCACTAGCTGCCACTAATTAAACAATGCCTCCTCAATCTCCATTTCCTAAAAATCACAGCTTTAAAAGTCCTCTCCTCTTTGTTTTCCAGTTTGGGCTTTTCTTGTGCTCACACTTTCCCTGTCTACTGTGCAGGTGATTCTTCCTCTCCCTCTGTCTCCAGAGCCCTATACTCGACAGATAACTGGCTTACTTAGCCTGAATGCCTTGCTTTTGGAGGCTTTAGCTCCTGCATGATGCTCATTGCAGAAGACCATTGGCCCTCACAGCATCAATAGTGCTGGTTAGAGAGGAACAGGTACAGCAGGATTTCATATTTGTTTGCTTTTGGGTAGCTTATGTTCTCAGTGTTGACTTACTCGTTGAGTAATGTTATGAGCCTTCTGTGTAGGATTTCTGAAGTCCAAGTGACGTTTTTATTTCCCTCAGGAAGAAGCAGTCTTCCGGAGCTACAGTGTGGCGTTTAGTTATTTTTATTGTGATGTGTTCTATATATGTAATATAAAACTTGACATAAATTTAAGATAATGATGGCTTCTACACAACTATGTGGACAAAACTACAACCTATAAATAAAATAAGAGCAATAATCATACTTTTGATGAGAACTTTAATACCTTGTTTCTGTTTTTTACTGTGTTACTATTCATTGATGTTAGTCTAACAAGTGGAGGATATGCTAACTAGCATTATAACAGCAAATGGCAAGTTGAAGTTGAGTATAAAATGTTCATCCTGTTTTATAATCAATTATTTGAGAACTTTACATGATATATTACAATACTCTTAACTCTTCCCAGACCTACCCACCTCCCTTACTTCCCAATTTCATGCCACCTTATCTCTTTAAAGGCATTAATTCCAATTCGTGGTGCCCATGGGTATTTGCCTATCCACCGGAGCATGGTGGAACTAGTAGGAGCTATTTCCTTAAAGAAAACCAGTTGTTCTTTTTCTAGAAGCTATCAATTGTTCAAAGCTCTTCAGGTAGGAATGAGGTCTTATGAACCCTTCCAACGCCATGTTAGAATGCTGGCTAGCTTTAATGTGTACAAGGACAGGTCTTGTGCAGATTACCACTGTTGGTATTCAGGCATCTGTACCTACCTGTCCTTGGGGTTCTAACAGGATACACCCACAGCTGCAGCCACTAAGAGACCACCTGTGCACATTCACTATGTCCCCTTTTAATAGGGCCCTGACCACTTCCTGTTCCTCTCTCTCTTTCTCTCACTCTCTCTGTCTTCCCCCCTCCTCTTTCCTTTCTCTTCTCTCCTGCTGCTCCAGTCTCTGGAGGCTGGTTTCCCCCTTCCCTTTCTCCTTTTAATGACCCCTTTCCCTAATTTAAAAGACAAAGACAAAAAAAAAACCTCTGCTTGAACCCTGTGCCATGGAGTCTTTCTGAGTGCCACTTTTCTTAAATTACAACCACACTGACATGAATTTATGAGTACAATCACCAGGCCATGTTTAAAAGACATTATTTCCCTCTGTTCTCCTTGACCTTTCATTCCTACAATCTTTTCCCCCTCTTTCTCAGTAGTTCCTGGGCCTTTGACAGGTATTGCGATATCGATGTCCCATTTATATCTGAGCATTCCACTAACATTCTCTCCACTTTGACTGTGACTTTCTACATTAATCAGCAAACTTCCCTTAGGTTTGAACTATGGTTCTCTTTTTATGGCTATATAGCAGTCTTCTCCCTTTGAAGACATCAGTAAACAGTATCATTAAAACTTTACTAAACTGATGTGCAATTTGATTATATCTGGAACGAGGAGCTTGAAAATAGAATGAAGTTGAATTCTTTTACATTTTTGATATGACGGGAAGGAAATTGTGCTTTTAACAATTATGTCATTGAACTCTAAAGAAGCTGATGAATATTAGAAACAGATGCTCTGTTGTTTGAGACTAGAAATATTCAAATGCTATATGAAACTATTCTTTGTCATTTGGCCTTTATTTGACTTGAACTTTTTATTTTAGTATCAAACCATGTTCTTTTCTGAGTAGTCTAAAAGAATAAAAGCAGTGTGTCATGCTCCTTCATTATCACTAAAAATATTAAGAGGTTACATTATTTTACCATGGAAATACTTCAAAAGTGAATTATACATTTAGGAGATACATTTTATATTTACTACTGATTAAAAGATTTAGTGTGGGGACAATGATTCAGATTATACTTAATGTTTGTACCAAATATATTCACTGAATTTGAAAGCTCCATTATCATTTAGCATAAATACAATTGTAAAGGAACACAGATATGTGAAAACCAAAGCCTTGTGTATTCACCTGAACTGAAACCAGATTGCTCAATGGAGTTGGTGATGATCGCATTATATGACCACGCTTTCCATTCTGCACTGTGCAACAGGTATCTTCCATTTTCCTTGTGACTACTGAACATTTAACGTGGTTCATGTGACTGAGCCATTGAGCTTTTAATTTTATCCAATTTCGCAAACTAAATTTAAATTTAGCAATGGATGTGCAATTTAATGATTGGAAAGATTTCAAATGTGTGCAGAACAAGTTGGGTGTATGAATTTAGCATTTTATTTGTTTATTTATTTATTTATTTATTTTTATTTTCCAGTTTAAATTAAGATAAGAAACGAGGTTGCTTCACAAGTCAGTTCCAGGTCCCTCTCCCATTCCCTCCCCTCCTCCCGTGCCCTCGCCCAACCCCCCCCCCCGTTATCCCCTCATTCCCCCAGGGAGGGTGAGGCCCTCCATGGGGGTGTCCATAGTCTGTCATTTCATATAGGGCAGGGCCTAGACCCTTCCCCAAGAGTTAAGGGTGAGAGTGCACCTCACATTGTTCTATGGGAGTCCAAAGTCCGTGTGTATACTTGGGATGGGTACTGATCTGCTGCCCAAGGCTCAATAGGTTCCCTAGGCCTCCTCACTGACACCCAAATTCAGGGGGTATTGATCAGTCCCATGCTGGATTCCCAGGCTGATGCCTGGGATTCAAGAGTTAACCTTTGTCTGGTCAGCTGTTTCTGGGGGTTAAACCAGCCCAGTCTTAATCCCTTTGATCATCAGTCCTCCCTCTCTGTTACTGGCTTTCTTGAGTTCAGCTCAGTACTTAACCAAGTGAGTCTGCCTCTTCTTCGATCAGCCACTAAATGAAGTTTCTGTTTCCCAGACTCTCTGGCCATAGGATTGTAGGCTGGCACTCCCCAGATCTATGTCTAAAATCCATATATGAGAGAGTACATGCCATGTTTCTCTTTTTGTGACTGGGTTACCTCACTCAGGATGGTTTCTTCTAGTGTCATCCATTTGCCTGCGAATCTCATGATTCCATTATTTTTTTCTGCTGAATAGTACTCCATTGTGTAGATGTACCACATTTTCTCTATCCACACTTCGGGTGAGGGACATCTAGGTTGCTTCCAGGTTCTGGCTATTACAAATAAAGCTGCTATGAACATAGTGGAACAGACATCTTTGTTGTATGAATGGGCATCTTTTGGATATATGCCTAAGAGTGGAGTTGCTGGGTCTTGTGGTAGGTTTATTCCCATTTTTCTGAGGAATCTCCATACTTCTTTCCAAAGTGGCTGAACCAGTTGGCACTCCCACAAGCAATGGAGGAGTGTCCCCCTTTCACCACATCCTCTCCAGCATAAATTGTCATTGGTGTTTTTGATTTTAGCCATTCTGACAGGAGTGAGATGGTATCTCAGAGTTGTTTTGATTTGCATTTCCCGGATGGCTAAGGATGTTGAGCACTTTCTCAAGTGCCTCTCAGCCATTTTAGACTCCTCTATGGAAAACTCTCTATTTAGTTCTGCTGCCCACTTTTTAATAGGGTCCTTTGGTGTTTTGGAGACTTGCCTCTTGAGTTCTTTGTAAATTTTGGAGATCAACCCTCTGTCAGATGTGGGATTAGTGAATATTTTTTCCCCTTCTGTGGGCTGCCTTTTTGTCTTGCTGACTGTGTCCTTTGCCTTACAGAAGCTTCTCAATTTCAGTAGGTCCCATTTATTAATTGTTGATCTCACTGTCTGTGCTACTGGTGTTATGTTCAGGAAGCTGTCTCCTGTACCAATTTGTTCAAGTGTACCACCCACTTTCTCTTCTAAGAGGTTCAGTGTGGCTGGATTTATGTTGAGGTCTTTGATCGATTTGGACTTAAGTTTTGTGCATGGCGATAAACATCGATCGATCTGCATTCTTCTACATGCCAGTCTCCAATTATGCCAGCACCATTTGTTGAAGATGCTTTCATTATTCCATTGTATATTTTTAGCTTCTTTGTCAAAGATCAGATGTTCGTAAGTATGTGGGTTAATACCCGGGTTTTCAATTCGATTCCATTGGTCTACCTGTCTATTTTTGTGCCAATACCAAGCTGTTTTCAGGACTATAGCTCTCTAATAGAGCTTGAGGTCAGGGATGGTGATGCCTCCGGACGTTGCCTTGTTGAACAGGGTTGTTTTGGCTATCCTGGGTCTTTTGTTTTTCCATACAAAATTGATTATTGTTCTTTCAAGGTCTGTGAAGAATTGTGCTGGGATTTTAATGGGGATTGCATTGAATTTGTAGATTGCTTTTGGCAGGATTGCCATTTTTACTACATTGATCCTACCTATCCAAGAGCATGGGAGATCTTTCCATTTTCTGAGGGCTTTTTAATTTCTTTCTTTAAAGATTCAAAGTTCTTA
The DNA here is from genome assembly GCF_017639785.1 of Mesocricetus auratus. Lineage (NCBI taxonomy): Eukaryota > Metazoa > Chordata > Mammalia > Rodentia > Cricetidae > Mesocricetus > Mesocricetus auratus. The sequence continues at coordinate 5,762,848 of NW_024429199.1, forward strand.
CGATACAGGTCTTTCACTTGTTTGGTTAGCGTTACCCCAAGGTATTTTATGTTGTTTGTGGCAATGGTAAAGGGTGATGTTTCTCTGATTTCTCTTTCAGCCCTTTTATCATCTGTATATAGTAGGGCTACTGATTTTCTTGAGTTGATCTTGTAGCCTGCCACTTTGCTGAAGGCGTTAATCAGCTGTAAGAGGTCCCTGGTAGAGTTCTTTGGGTCATTGATGTAAACTATCATATCGTCTGCAAACAGTGAAAGTTTGACATCTTCCTTCCCAATTTGTAATCCCTTGATCCCCCTTTGTTGTTGTATGGCAATAGCTAGAACTTCAAGTACCATGTTAAAAAGGTATGGAGAGAGTGTACAGCCTTGTTTTGTTCCTGATTTTAGAGGAATTGCGTTGAGTTTCTGTCCATTTAGTTTGATGTTGGCTGTTGGTTTACTGTATATAGCTTTTATTATGTTTAAGTATGTCCCTGTCATCCCACATCTCTCCAAGACTTTTATCATGAAGGGGTGTTGGATTTTGTCAAAGGCTTTTTCAGCATCTAGTGAGATGATCATGTGATTTTTGTTTTTCAGCTTGTTTATATGGTGGATTACATTGATGGATTTTCGTATGTTGAACCATCCCTGCATCCCTGGGATGAAACCTACTTGATCGTGGTGAATGATTGTTTTGATGTGTTCTTGGATCCGATTTGCCAGTATTTTATTGAGTATTTTTGCATCAATGTTCATGAGGGATATTGGTCTGAAGTTCTCTTTCTTAGTTGTATCTTTGTGTGGCTTGGGGATCAAGATTATTGAAGCCTCATAGAAAGAGTTTGGAAAAGACCCTTCTGCTTCTATTGTGTGGAACACTTTGAGAAGAATTGGTATAAGCTGTTCTTTGAATTTCTGGTAGAATTCTGCACTGAGGCCATCTGGACCTAGACTTTTTTTGGTTGGGAGACTTTTGATGACAGCTTCTATTTCCATAAGGGTTATAGGTCTATTTAAATTGCTTATCTGTTCTTGATTTAGTTTTGGCAATTGATAGCTGTCCAGGAAGTCATCCATTTCCTTTAAATTTTCGAATTTTGTGGAGTACAGGTTTTCAAAGTATGACCTAATGATTCTCTGGATTTCCTATGGGTCTGTTGTTATGTCCCCCTTTTCATTTCTGATTTTGTTAATTTGCGTGTTCACTCTCTGCTGTTTGGTAATTTTGGACAAAGATTTGTCTATCTTGTTGATTTTCTCAAAAAACCAACTCTTCGTTGCATTGATTCTTTGTATTGTTTTTCTGGTTTCTACTTTATTGATTTCAGCCCTCAATTTGATTATTTCCTGGCGTCTACTCCTCCTGGGGGAGTTTGCTTCTTTGTGTTCTAGAGTTTTCAGCTGTGATGTTAATTGTCTAGTATAACTGTTCTCCTGTTTCTTCATGTGAGCACTTAGTGCTATGAAATTCCCCCGTAGCACTGCTTTCAAAGTGTCCCATAGGTTTGGGTATGTTGTGTCTTCATTCTCATTGAATTCGAGGAAGTCTTTAATTTCTTTTTTTATTTCCTCTTTGACCCAGGGATGGTGCAGTTGAGCATTATTCAATTTCCATGAGTTTGTAGGTTTTCGGCAATTTGTGTTGTTGTCTAATTCTAATTTTAAAGCATGGTGGTCTGATAAGATGCATGGAGTTATTCCAATTTTTTTGTAGCTGCTGAGGTTTGATATGTTGCCAAGTATGTGGTCGATTTTTGAGAAGGTTCCATGTGGTGCTGAGAAGAAGGTATATTCTTTTTTATGTGGATGCAATGTTCTATAGATATATGTTAATCCCAGTTGGGTCATTACTTCTATTAGACCCTTTGCTTCTTTGTTGAGTTTCTGTCTGGTATTCCTGTCTAGTGGTGAGAGTGGTGTGTTGAAATCTCCCACTATAACTGTGTGGGGCTTTAGATGAGATTTAAGTTCTAACAATGTTTCTTTAACGAATGTGGATGCCTTTGTATTTGGGGCATAGATGTTCAGGTTAGACACTTCATCTTGGTGGGTTTCACCTGTGATGAGTATGTAATGACCTCCTTCATCTCTTTTGATTGATTTTATTTTAAAGTCTAGTTTGTTAGATATTAGGATTGATACCCCTGCTTGTTTCTTGGGTCCATTTGATTGAAAAATTTTTCCCAACCTTTAACTCTCAGGTAATGTCTGTCTTTGAGGGTGAGATGTGTTTCTTGTATGCAGCAGAAGGAAGGGTTCTGTCTTCGAATCCATTCTGCTAGTCTGTGACTTTTTATGGGTGAGTTAAGGCCATTAATATTGAGGGATATTAATGACCACTGATTTCTCATCCTTTTTCGATTTGCGATGGTTGTTGTTGGTGGAATTATGTGTGGAATTTCACCCCTTTGTTCTTTTGGCTGTTGGTAGAGAGGGATTCTCTAATGCTTATGCTTTTCTGGTTCTAGTTAACTTCCTTGGGTTGGAGTTTTCCTTCCAAAATTTTCTGTAGGGCTGGGTTAGTGGACACATATTGCTTGAATCTAGTTTTGTCATGGAATATCTTGTTTTCTCCGTCTATAGTGATTGAGAGCTTTGCCGGATATAGTAGTCTGGGCTGGCATCCATGGTCTCTTAGTGTAGGTAGAATATCTATCCAGGACCTTCTGGCTTTCAGAGTTTCCATGGAGAAATCAGGTGTAATTCTGATAGGTCTGCCTTTATATGTTACTTGACCTTTTTCTTTAGCTGCTCTTAATATTCTTTCTTTATTCTGTATGTTTGGGGTCTTGATTATTATATGGCGAGGGGATTTTTTTGTGGTTCCATCTATTTGGTGTTCTGTAGGCTTCTTGTACCTACATTGGTATGTCTTTCTTAAGGTTGGAAAAGTTTTCTTCTATGATTTTGTTGAATATGCCTTCTGGCCCTTTGAGGTGGATTTCTTCTCCTTCTTTATACCTATTATTCTAGGGTTTGGTCTTTTCACGGTGTCCCATATTTCCTGGATGTTTTGTGTTAAGGATTTGTTGGACTTAAGGTTTTCTTTGGTTGATAAATCCATTTCTCCTAGTGTATCTTCAACACTTGAGATTCTCTCTTCCATCTCTTCTATTCTGTTGGTAATGCTTGTATTGGTAGTGCCTGACTGTTTGTCCAGCTTTTCTATTTTCTGCCTTTCTTCATATTGTGTTTCTTTTAATGTCTCTATTTCAGTTTTCAACCCTTGCAGTGTTTGCATTGCTTCTTGCAATTTTCTGTTTATCTTTTCGTCCGTTTGTTGCCCTTTATGAATTTTTTGGTTTGTTCTTTCTTCCATTTCTTGCATTTTTTGGTTTGCTTTTTGTTCCATTTCTCGCATTTTGTGCTTTGTTTCTTCTTCCATTTCCTGCCTTTTTTGGTTTGTTTCTTCTTCCATTTCTTTCCTGTTTTGCTTTGTTTTTTCTACCATTTCTTACATTTTTTGCTTTGTTTCTTCTTCCATTTCCTGCCTTTTTTGGTATGTTTCTTCTTCCAATTCTTGCATTTTTTGCTTTGTTTTTTCTTCCATTTCTTGCATTTTTGCTTCATTTCTTCTTCCATTTCCTGCCTTTTTTGGTTTGTTTTTTCTTCCAATTCTTGCATTTTTTGGTTTGTTTTTTCTTCCATTTCTTGCATTTTTCGGTTTGTTTTTTCTTCCATTTCTTTGAGGGATTTTCCTATATCCTCTTTTAGAGCCTCTATCATTTTCATGAAAGTGCTTTTAAGGTCGTTCTCTTCTGCTTCGTTCGCATTGGAATGTTGGGGTCTTTCTGGTGTGGAGTCTCTAGAATCTGTCGGTATCATATTTGTTTTTCTGTTGCTGACTGTGTTTTTGTATTGTCTCTTTCCCATTTCTTCTTCTAGTGGGTGCAGTAAGAGTCCCTTACTGGTCTGGGGACCAGAGTTCCCTTTTGGTGGGTGCTAGCAAGTCCAATAATCTGGTGGTTCTTCTATTCCTTGTCCAAATGCTGGTCCCATGGGTGGAGAAGAAGAACAGGAATCTGGGGCGCTTAGCCTCCTACCTGGTCCCCTGGACCCTATGCTGGGTCCTGTTGTACCTGATCCGGAACAGCTACTCCCCTGGTCTCCCTGCCTCCTCTGGTTTCCTGGTCTCGTTGGTAGGAGAGAAGATCTGAAGTCTGGGGTGCTTGGCTCCAGCCGGGATTGGGAGCTCTGTGCAGTTCCCAGGCGATCTGCAGGCACTGGAACACAGGCCGGGAAGCCGGCCTTTTTACCTGATGCTGCCAGAGGAACAGCTGCTTCCCTGTACTCCCTGTGTGTCAGTTTTAAATAACTAACCTTCTAGCTCCTTTTTGAAAACTGAGAATTTTTTTTGTTAAAGCCAAATATTTTTTCTATTTTTATTTAAATTAGAAACAAGCTTTTTTTTACATTTCAATCCCAGTTCTCTCTCCCCTCCACATTGCCTGCCCCCCAATAGTCCCCGATCCCATCCCCTTTATGTTCCCCACAGAGGGTGAGGCCTTCCATGGGGATCTTCAAAGTTTGTCATATCATTTGGAGCAGGGCCTAGGCCCTCCCCCATGTGTCTAGGCTAAGAGCATATCCCTCTATGTGTAATGAACTCCCAAAGTCTATTCACATGCTAGGAATAAATGCTGATCTACTACCAGAAGCCCCATAGATTGCTGAGGCCTTCTCACTGACATCCACATTCCAGGGGTCTGAATCAGTTCTATGCTGGTTTCCCAGCTATCATTCTGGGGTCCATGAGCTCCCCTTTGTTAAGGTCAGCTGTTTCTGTGAGTTTCTCCAGCCTGGTCTTGATCCGTCCGGTCATCACTCCTTCCTCTCTGCAACTGGATTCCAAGTGTTCAGTTCAGTGTTTAGCTGTGGGTGTCTGCTTCTGCTTTCTTCACCTACTGAATGAAGGCTCTAGAATGGCATATAAGGTAATCATCAATTTCATTATCGGGGAAGGGTATTTAAGGTAGCCTCTCCTGTACAGAGAAGCCTTTTTCTTGTCTGCAGCTTTGGTTTTTCCCCCCGCCAGTGGCCTGGGCTCTGCATTGTAATCCACAAAAAAACACAAGATGCTGTATTAAGTATGAAGCTGTTGGCCTTGCTTGTTTCTTACTGGCTAGCTCTGACTGAAGTATTTATCCCATAATTGTTAATCTAAGTATTTCTCTTACCAGAGAAAAGTTCCAGACATCTTAGTTCTCTGGCGGGCTACATCATGACTCCCTGTGTTTCTCCTTTCCAGAGTACTCCTTGACTCCTAGTCCCACCTACCATGCTTCCCTATTGGCCAACAGTGCTTTATTGACATATACACAGGACTTCCCCATCATCTCCTCTTTTCTGTCTAAACAAAAAGAAAGGTCTTAACTTTAACATAGTCAAATTATATATAACAGAACAGTTATCAAGTAAGAACACAGTTACAATATTTTGTCTATCAACATTTAGCAAGATTTAAAGAAAATATCACCTATCCCATCCTTGTGAGTCCAAAGTCCTATATGTAGCTTATCTTTTATCATAACTAAGGAAAACTATAACTATCTGTCATCAACTCCATCAAAGACCACAGAAGGATAATATATAAACATTAGGATTGACAGAGACATCTCGCTTCCTGCGCAGTCACCTGAAGTTCCTCTGTAATGTTGGGGCATCCATCTTCAGCCCATAGGCCACAGTGTGTCTGGAACACATTTCAGAAAAGCAGGAAATTTCAAACTGTCCATCTGCATCAGCAGTCTGTCAGTCATTTTTCTGTGTCCTGCAGAAAGTCTCGTAGACTCTTCCATGAAGCAGGAACCCTGAAGGACTATTTGAGTTCAACAGTCACTTTCCTGTGGGTCCTGCATATCCAGTTTATACAGCAACAGTCAAACGGTCCAGGCAAGAGTAGTTTCTTGCCAAAATGACTAATCTTGCCATATTGATAGCAAACTCCATACGAGTTTCTTTGATGCCCATCTTCCTCTCAGACGTAATTAGTGTGCCAGGAGCAGAAGTTTCTCATTGTCAAGAAAAACCTAAAAGATTTTAAATGTCATTTTCTGAAGGTTTATGACAGGTTTATCTATCTATCTCAAATATATCTTTGTATATCTAGAAAATCTAACTAACCTAAGTTCTGACTATTATAAGTAACTATCTATATTCTGTATTTAATTATGCATTATGTTTTAAAAGATCAGTATAACCACAATAACCAAGAGTAGAAATATACACATCACAAAATTGACCTTGAATTTGTATCAATAAATGAAAAACCATACCAATACAAAGTACTGATTTCCACACCATAATCCCATTTTTCCTTTAAAAAGAGATTGGTTGTGATCGTTAACCAATTATAAGCAACCACATTCAAATGAAAACAAAGATTTATAAACAATATGGGGATTTGGACATCGCTCGTTCCAAACTGCTTCGTGCTGGAATGGGGCACTGTTCACACCATGGGGATCATGACAAAACTCAGAAACCTGGATAAGTCCTTACTTTTATGGTCTGTAAGGCTGCATCATCTTAGCTGTTTTAGATGTTGAATCACTTGGGCCATTGCTTCCGGGGGATTTGGTTCATCAAACCACAGAAGCCTGGAAGGAATCCTCAGCTTTTCATTTTCTGAAAACTGAGAATTTTTATTGTAAATTTTCCTGCAAATGGAGTAGGACCAAGATATTTAAAGCACATTTCCTATATTTAAAATGTGTAGTCAACTTTTGCAGTCATTGAGGTAATTTCTATACTCTGGCCACAGTGTTTAGGTATTTTTTAATCTAATAATACATTTTATCAATATCAATAAAATTATTTTACTCTCAGACTGATAATATTGTGTGTAGAAAAACACAGCACAAAATCTTACTTTGCCATGAATAAGCAAATATTTAATTTGAGATATAAGAATGAGGGGGAAATATTCCTCTCAAGAAAAATTAATGTATTTATTTTATTTATCTCTACATATAGTCCAATTGCAGCTGTCATTTTGACAATACAAGTTACTAGTTTGGCTTGACTAATTTCCTTCCAATTTGGGGGAACTCATATTTTCATTGTGGCCATGGCTTTAAAATATAATACTAGTAATTTTTAAATATGATTTTTCTGACAGTAAACACCACAGACATCCATCTGCCTTTAACCTTTTTGGTATTTCAGAAAGTTTAAAATTGCTTGGCACTGTCCCTTCCTGAAGCCCATGCTGAATCAGCTTTGCCGATCATGAAATCCATGTTTGTCTTGCTGCCCCAGCAGCTTCCCATTTCCTTCCTTGTCATTTATCTTTCCTGAGGAGCAGTAAATGAATGCTATCCTCCAAGGCACACTATCCAAGCTTGGCTCCCTTCTTCGAGGCTCTTGCTTGGATTTCAAGTACTAGATAAACACAACAGTCGATGAACACATATTATTGTCTTAGTCCCTTCCTGTGACTTCCAACTAGGCCCTCCACTACCTCTCTCTAATGACAGAAGTAACAGTCAAATGCGGGTGCTCCAGTGATGATGGAGTTTTCTGTCCCATCTGATCCCACAGCTGTTGAGCCCCAATAAAATACAAAGGCTTATATTAACTGTAAACTGTCAATGACTCAGGCTTCTTATTGGCTAGCTCTCTCTTAATTATTAACCCATTTCTATTCATCTATGTATCTTCATGTGTTTTTGGTTTATCAGAGATGCCTATACCACAGATTTGTTCTGGAGTTGTTATTTGACAGTTTCACATCAAGTATTCCCATTGAGGAGTGATATCTGCCCCCTATCTGAATCAGTGTGGGCTTCATTTAATTCAAATGCAGTGGAAGCAAAGGCATGAGATTTCTGAGACTAGACACAGTATTGGGTAATTTATTTTGACTACTTATAGCTGTCTATCATGCAATAAGTGCATCAGGTGGCCAGGTACGAAGAAGTCCAAACTATATGTAGAGGCTGTGTGAGTCATTGTCATTCCAACAGAGAGCACCAGATAATATTAAGTTTTGAAGTCCTTCCAGACCAGGTTCCACATAGAATAATGAAGAAGCTTCAAGATGTGGTCATCAGGGCAACTCAAACCATTCCATCACCCGATTTTTCCAAAGACAAAACTGCAGACCCACGTAAACCATCACAATGGGTCCCTGTCTAAACTCTTCCTCCACTCTCCTGGCAGCAGTAGTGATCCCTGGTCCTTCACGTCTTTCTTCATTTCAATTCCGCCATCTACTACTTCTGTGGATTTTGCTAAAAATAAAACAACAACAACAACAAAAACAAAAACTTATGAAGCAATGCATTTCCTTCTCCATCAACATTATTTTAATCAATTGATTGGTTTTCCTTATTGGTCACCAATTCCCCCAATCAGCTGAGTAACCTCTTCTAAATTCAAATCTTTCCATGTCATCTATAAGATCTCTTCAACAATGTTTACTTGAAATGAAGACAGATCCCTTAATGAGGTTGATGATGTTGGCATAATCTATGCACACCTCCTGTTCTGCACTGTGCAACAGGGTATCTGCCAGTCTCCTTGTGATGACTGAACATTTGAATGTGATTTGTATGACTGAAGAATTGAGCTATTAATTTTATCCAATTTCACAAACAAAAATTTAAATTAGACAATGGATATACAATTTAATTTTGGGAAAATTTTCAAGTTCAGAACAGGGTGGACATATGAATTTACCTTTTCATCTCTGTCGTCTATTAGATGTAGACAACCACACACCTAATAACAGAAGAGACTAGATGTACCGTGAAGAAACTGTTACCCAAACTCACCCTTATTGACACTTTACTCCACTGTCTTTCAGAAGGCACTCAGGGAACCTGAATTTCTTTGCCTTTTTATGCACCCTGGACCCTGGTCATTTCAACAGCCATTCCTCTGATACAAATATACTGTCACATTTCCTTTTTCCCTTCACTCTGCTGACTTTCTTTATCTAATTTACTTCCTCTACATTTTCCCAAAAGGCAAATTCTATTTCAGCTTCAGGGCTTCCTCGTATTTCTATCAGTCCTCTGAATATAATCCATACTATTTTCTGCCAAAGCTCTCTGTTCATAAAATAAAGCATTTCATTGCTCTATGGTTCTTGGTATGTAATGTGTCTCCTTTTCCCATATTCTGACGTTTTTAATGTCCTAAACAAACCATCTCAGCATCCCAGGTGCCAATGGAAATTCTATGAACATAATAATGAGTTCAGTAAATTGATGGAAGCCTGAAAATTGCTTTAACATGTAGTCCTCAAAAACTACATTTGTTATATAGACCCAATATATCTAAATACATACATACATAAACACGTACACATGTACACAGACCCAAATATACAGCCATATATCCATGCTTATGCATGGTAACACTGAAGTCAGATACATAAAATTATGCAGATATAAAAACAAATGCAGGTGCAGATGTAAAAGCATGCATACATATGTATCCAGCCCTATTCATGCATACATGCACATATGCAAACGTGCACACTCAGAACTTAATTTGACATTGTGGATTTGAATGTAGCCTCTTTGTTCTGATTTTGCCTTTTAAAACAATGAAAATAATTTGTTTCATTTTAATAGGACGATGGGGAACTTTGGTGTTTTGTTGCTTTCTTTTTATTATAAAAAAGGATTTAAAAATAAAGGCCATCTTAGTATTTGGTAACAGGACATCAAAAAAATCCCACACATTCAAAGACACCAAATATACACATAAACACATATGTACACACATAGAATATTAACTACTATATTTTGATGAAAGAAGATAAATATTAAGAAAATATTAAAAAGAAACTTTAGGCTAAGATTAACCCAAGAAAAGTAAAATTAGAAACTCCATTTCTCCATATGTTTTTCCAAACGATTTGGCATTGGGATTTTATGTTCCATCAAGAAAACGTAAACTCCTAAACTAGTTCACTTTATAATGTGGACTGCCAAAGCAGTAATGCTACCAGTAAAAGATGTTTTATCGAATTAAACAGATACAGCCACCCTTATGAAACAAATAAATATGCATTGTGGAAGCAAGAAAGGCAAGCTCCATTATCATTAAAATTTTAACCAGGCAAATTTTAAACAGTTAAGTGTGCAAATGCACATGTAGAGACAACTCCACTCCAGACTAGGGATACATTACTAAATCATGGAAACAGCATTTTCTGATAGGATGTTCTGGGGTCCACAGGGAAATCAGAGTCCTATTACACATAGCCAAGTGCACATTACTAGCTGTTGGGAGGAGGTGCCAGGGTTGTAAACATCTCATATGGCCTGTACTCCATTAGATAAGGATATTAAACCCTCTGATCAATAAGACACCATGAAGCTATTATGGTCATTGGCAGTTAAAATAGCCTCGAACTCTAGCTTGAGTCCACAAAGAACAGTGTGTTTTCCTATCTTTGGGTATCAGATGTAGCTGCATTCTGAATCTTGCTGTTTGAGCTTTGCCCTCTGCCAGGAAGAAGCAAAGCTGCATTTGCATACTCTGCCTGGTGCCTGCAACATGAGAGCTTCAAGTGGGGATGTCAGATGGGCCTGATTTATGTCACGTTAAGAGAGCCTAGTAATTTCAGATCTTGTAATGGGGTTTTCATTCTTCTAGCTACATAATGCATGCAAACATTATCTTGATGCCTTTTAAAAAACTTGTCAAAATGCATGGGGAGAAGCAAATGTATTATATGTTTGACTGCTATAGACTGCAGCCGGGAGGAGAGTGGCTCACAGAGCTTTTGACTGTGGGTAATTATAAGTGCTCTACAGCTAAGCAGCTATTGAACTGCCTACGGAGTGTCTGGGGAAGGACATAGTGAAGCATCCACACAACCCTGCTGCCTAATATGCTACACACACACACACACACACACACACACACACACACACACACACACAATGATATCTGTACAACTCCCCCTCGCCTTAATAGCCGCAGACACTTACCTAAGTCTGTTCTCAGAGCTCTGATCTTCTGCAGAGTGGTAAAGCAGAAGCAAGGGCTCTAATTTCCCCAGGTGTATCTGGTGTGTAGCTTTTCATCTGGCCTTACCAGTGCCATTTTGATGGAGTGGCATTATAAATCTGTCACAACACTCCTGTACTTTTTAATGTGAAGCATACAAAAGTGAGGACACTCCAGGGACGCCGACCCATTCCTGCATGTGAACACATGGACATTATTTTAGAATCACTCAGGTTTGACTGCTGCCATCATACTGGCAGGCACTGGCATTCCCTACAACACTGGAGTCCCGTTGAAGGGCTGGAGATGCTCAGCCTCCTGCTGTAGTTTCCTTCTGTACCCTTATCCCCAGAGTAATAATGTTCTGTTCAAAGCAGGCTCTGAGAAACATACAGGGATATAAAGGTCTCAAATGAAAATGGCTGAATATAAAAACATTAAATAAACTGTGAGGTTAAATATTGTCAGGGACATCATAGAAATAGATGGTATGAGGTAGGAGAAAAATGATCAAACTGTCTAATACTCTCAAAAAACTATAGGAAAAATGGAATTTGAGATAAAATACCAAGAATGTTAAATGTTGTATAACTCACGGAAGCAGAGGGTGCAAGGAGATAACATGGGTTGAGGCTCAAAAGCCAAGTATCATTATGCCTCTGAGAACAGTATGAACACATAGGGACACTAATGGATCAATGACTGGATTACAGATTTTTGAGGGCTTTGTCACATAGAGGAAGGAGAAAATTAAGGAGTCATTTCCATTGCTGTAGTGCTATCTATGTATCAAAACATAAGTACACATGGAGACAGTACAGTAAACATACTAAGATGTAGGAATTCCTTGGTTCTTTGCAATCTTGTGGAACAACAACCACAGGGAAGTCCTCAGAGTTGACCAAATCCTCGCTGTGTGGTGATGGATTTTACTTCAATGCAGGAAAGAGGCTGAAAGATCTTTCCCCAAGGCTAGCAAACACTACATCATGTCTTTAGGTCATCAGACTTTACAGAAATTTTAAAGAGTTCAGTCTGTGACCTTTGTACTTATTGTCTGTCATTAGCTAAGAATAAAAGTCCATGAAGATGTTAAAGAAAGGGAGAGGATATTGTTGAGGGCAGAGGGGAACACTAGCAGAGGGCAGGAGAACAATTTCTAAGGAGAAAATGATGATAGACATTTGAAAGACATCATTAATGATTTATCATATTCTTGAATGTCACATTACTCTATGTCATTAATGATTTATCAGGTTAATGTCATATTTCTGTACATCATATCATTAAAGATGGAATTCTTTCTCTAATAGAAATGATGACACAGGGACCATCATTGACTTTAGTTTTTTGCCCACTTTTCTCCTTTGACTGGGAAACCCTATTTGCCTCCTGGGTTAAGAAACTGGATTTTCTCTCCTCAGGCAATGTTATTTTTGTGGTGATCCCTTCAAATTCAAAACATTGGCTTATTCCAAGCAAGGACATCTAAGTCTTCATTTTAATCTTTATGTCCTGAAGGTAGGTTTTCATTTCTAATATTAAAGCAAACAGAGTGCAAGTTGACTTTTAGTCTGAAGTTCTACCTGGGACACGGACAGCAGTTAATACTGAAGAAATTGTTCTTTACTCATTGTTAGATGAAAGCAGGTCAGGGCACTAGCATAACTGAGCACAGTGATGTTCCTTTTTTATAGAGGGGTTTAGATAAATGCTTGTTTCTAAGTAGATCTTTACTTGTCCCATTTATCAATGTAGGATTCAAATGATATTCGTGGGAACAGGCAGCACCACACATATCCAGGATAGGGGACACAAGTGTTGGAGGGCACAAAACGCAAATTGATTAGGTCTAAGATTTTATACCTGAGAAAGATGGATGACTTGGTAATCAAGAATGCTTTTTGCTCTCACAGAGGATCCAGTCTGTTCCCAATGCCCAAATGATGGCTCACAACATCCAGTATCCTCTTTGGCATCTGAGGGTACCAGGCACCCTAGTGATCTACATGTATATATGTGGAAAAGTCACTGAAATACATAAAACAAAAATAAATGAATCTGAATTGACATCTGATAGACTGGAAATGTTTTTTTGAATAGTCTGATGTTTTTACTACAGCTTACAGAGATTGAAGCGGTTCTTAGAAATCTATTATCCACCTTAATCCTTGTTTCTTTACTTGAAATGACATATAAATAGTTCATTCCAGCTTAAGATTTTCATCACTGTATAAAAGTTAACTATCAGTTTCGTAGGAGCATATCTTCTTGATGAATACATTACATCCAAAATATTTCACATTCCTCATGCAACTTGATTGCTAAGAAACAGGACAATAGTGAGCAGAGGAAGACCAGCGTGATATTACTGCACACGCTTCCTCAACCGGGAGGTTTTTGTCTGCTTCATAAGCTCAGCCAAGTATCTCTCCAGAGTGCCTCACTTCTAACATGGTTAGCTCAAGGTGATTCATGCACGGACAACAGTGGAATAGATGAATGGAAGAAGTAAATCATAGCCTGCTTTTATGTTAGAACAAGCTCTGTTGTTTGAAGTTCATTTTGAAAACCATCACTAATAAAGTTAGATGACAGATTTTCCAGAGATAATATTGAATTGTCAACAGGGATAGTCTCATATTTCCATCATATTGTTTCAATTAAAATAATAATGTCCTTTTAGTGCATGACAAAGAACAAGAGAAAAGATATTCTATATGTATGTGTGAATAGTATGCATGTGCACAGGTATGTGTATATACACACCTGCAAATGTATGTACAGCTGAGTGTGTGTACATGTGAAGGTCTGAGGTTGACCTTGAGTGACTTTCTTAGTGCTTTCTATTTTATTTTTCAAAATAGGGTATCTCTTTCTTTCTACATTAAGTTAGCCATTTCTGGTAGTTCAGCCAGCCTGCTTGCACCAAGGACCCTGTCTCTGCCTTCCACGTTCAGGGATTAGAGAAGCCCACCATTCATTCAAAGCTTTTACATGTATTCCAGGGAATTTGACTCTAGTCCCCATTTTTGAGAAGCAAATGATTTATTCCCTGAGATATCTTCCCTAACATCCCATAATTTTAAAGTGAAACATGAGATCAAATGGAGTATTTATTTTCTTAAATAGTTAACTTAAAAAGAAAGTGTCCTCTCCCCTTTATTGAACTTCTGAATTCGTAGCTGTTTCTTCCACAGAAAAAGCATTATGACTTAGATATTCAGTTCAAGCACTTGTATTGATGATACTGAGTCCCAGTCAGAGCCTTGATTTTAGAAGGCCCTTGCCTTTTATGCCTTCCCTGTCTAAGAGTTCCTCCTTCACTAACTCTGGTCAACATGCCCATTATCCAAGGTAGCCTATCCCAAAACTAAACAGGAAAGTTTGCTTGTCCTACTTCACAACCCAATCCCAGGAAAGCCAATGATCTGAATTAAATGTCATTTCTATCAAATAGATGCTGAGTTTCACCTGATTTGGAAGTTTTGATATCAGAAGACATGTAAGATATTTCACAATCAAACCGAGAGGGATTTCCTTCCCCAAATTTGTATTGACAAGAACTGAGCAGATAGCAACAATCTGATTCAAGAGAAAAGAACAGGAGTTTTCTGGTGACAATGAGCTTTAAGAAGAAAGAAATTCAGATGTCAATCATTGACATCCTCTCATGTGTCATGTGTTAACATCTCACATTTAAAGAAGAACAAATTAATAAGAGACCTAAAGAAAGTAACCACTTAAGGTTATTACTTCTATTAAGTGGGAAATATATTAATTTGAGTGTCACATATCCAACTGAAAATAAATAATGAGTTTAGCAAGCTTAATTGGTTACCAATAAATTGATTACCAATTAAGGTGAACCACTTATAGACATCTTCCTCTCTCTTATGTATCTGTGCATGTGTTCATATGTGTTCCTTACTTTCTAGTTAACAAGTGCAATTCTTAGACTTACTGGGAAGAAATTATAAAGAGAAATTACATTTGTAGATATCTCACATTTTATAAACGTATTATTTACTTTTTGTATTACTGTGATAGAATGCTTGACAGGCAGGGCTTATAATAAGAATTTATTTTTGCTAAGGAAGACATGACAGATCATCTCAGTCTGTGGCTACAAGAGCATGTGAAGGATGTACACCTCACAGCAAGGATGAAACACAGCCAGTTACAATTCCAAAGTGTTCTACTATACCCCATCGTCTAAAGGTTCTATGATATGGGATGGATAAATGGTTCCATGAGCATCTACTGCCAAGTCTGATGACCTGAGTTCCTTCAATCTCCAGGATCCACATGGAGAAAAGAGAATAACAAGACCCACAAGATGTCCTTTGACCTCCATAAGCAAGCCATGTGCACGGCTCATGCTCTCTGTCTGTCTCTGTCTGTCTCTGTCTGTCTCTGTCTCTGTCTCTGTCTCTGTCTCTGTCTTTCTCACACACACACACACACACACACACACAAATAAAATATTTTTAAAGAAAAGAATGGTTCCACAGTTTTTAAAATGGTGCCACCCACCTAGGACAATGGGTTCAAGGCATTTCGGATTTTAACTATAGCACTAATGAACTGTAAAAATCATTTTCAAGCATGAATTTGAGACAATGTCAATCATATCAAAACTGTGGGAACAGCAGTAGTAGAAATCTGTTGTGTACTGTTGTGTAGTGCAATATCAACAGAGAACAGTCATGTATGTTTCAAAAAGTTTGGAAAGCTATTTCGAAAGCCTTTACCAAAGGGGAATGATGAATGTTCGAAGAGCTAAATTATGTAGCTGGGTTTAAATATTACCCAGTATATACATGTATTGAAGCACCACATGTAACTTTACTAATAGGAATACATTTAATTTTATATGTATCAGGTTTCTCCAGACTGGTCTTGATTCCTTTGCTCATCACTCCTCTTTGCAACTGGGTTCCAGGAGTTCAGTTCGGTTTTAGCTGTGGGTCTCTGCCTCTGCTCCTGTCAGCCACTGGATGAGGGTTCTAGGGTGGCATATAAGGTAGTCATCAATCTCATATCATGGGAGAGCATTTAAGGTCGCCTTAATGCCAGTTGGTGTCATTCTTGTAGATCGGTGAAGATCTCACTAGTGACAGACCTCTCCTCCAACTTATAATAGCTCTCTCTATTATAGTATCTCTCATCCTTCTCTCCTCTATGCTTATCCTGGCTCAGCCTTCCTGCTTCCCCGTGTCCTCCTCCCGTCTTTCTCCCCCCTCTCTTTCTCTTTATTCAAAATATCAAGAGCAGAATAGAGATTAGCAGTGATAAAGAGGGTCAGGAGTAGAAAGGGTGCAGAGAGGGTGATCAATGAGTTCTGAGTTAGAAGTTCTTGTGTGTTGTCATATAATAAGTATCAATAATGCTAATAACAATAGTAACCTTGACAACTGTAACCAATATTCAGTACATTTCTAAAAGCTAGAAGAAAGTATTTTGGCAATGCCACCATAATGAAATTAAAAAACATTGATAAAGCAAGGGTAGCTTGCTTTAAACAATTCACAATATATATATATATATATATGCATTAAAAATTTCTGGTATATAATTAGTATTATAGTGTTTGTTCTTCAATATCAATTAAAAAACACCAAGTATCAAAGAAATAACCCAGTTGGTTCTTTGAAAGGATTAACAATAGTTAGGAAATTTTAGCCAAGTTAACTGAGAGAATCCACATGAATAAAATGGGAGATGAAAGAGGAGATGTTGTGACAGACACCAATGAAATCCACAGGATTGTAAAGACATACTTCAAAAAAGAAATGGATGAATCTCTTCCTGTATATGACATACTAAAGTAAAACTGAGAAGAGCTTTCAAACAGCCCCAACCTAAGATATAAGATAGAAGTATCAACAGCACAACATGAAAATAAACAACAGCAAAAATCCCAGGTGGTTTACTGAAGAATTTTACCAGCCTTTAAAGATAAAGCTAGTACTCAAACCAACTAATAAAATACAAAAGGAGAGAATACTTCCAAATTAGTTTTATGAAACTTGCATTACACTGCCACTTAAACCAGGTAAAGACGCAACAAGAAAATTATAGGACAATGTCTCTGGTAAATATACATAAAAACTTCAATAAAATATGTGTAAACTAAATTCAAGAAACTGTCACAGAAGTCATCCACCATGACCAAGTGGGCTTCATCCAAGAATGTGGGGATGGTTCAACATATGTAAATCAAAAAACATGATCTGTCCCACAAACATCAATCTCATTAGATAAATAATATATAATATCTCTTCATGACAAAAAAGGGGAGTCTAGAGATACAAGGAATACATCTCAATATAATGAAAAAATATGCAGCAAACCCACAGCCACATAGATTTGCAAGTATTTTAGAGTATTACTGTTGCTCTCAGCTACTCTCTAGAACTTGATGGTAAGGCCCTATTGCTGAAAACAGAACACATTTGAGTCATAGAACATAGGGAAATCAAAAGGGTACTACTCTGGAAGCTTCATTCCTGTTGATTCCTTTTGTGGTTCTAGATGGTACTATGCATGCTAGTAGAGAAGAAAAGGAATTCTTAGTCTTACCCAGCTGTGAACTCTGAGCTGAAATAATGACTGTTCTGGCAAGATATGTACAGTGGTGCAATATTAACATGAACATCATTAAAACAACCAATGAATGGATTGAAGACCTACTCCTCAAAATGAAATCCACACCTGACTCTGTTATAGGGACAAAGAACCCGAGGTTAGAGAGACTTAGCACAACATTCAAGTTGGGCTGCAACTCTCTTAAACACATCAAGTTGTCCTAGAACTCCCTGTGTAGACCAGGCTAGCCTTGAATTTACAGGGATCCCATGTGCCTCTACTTCTCTGTTGCTGGGATCAAAAGTCGGTGCCCAGCAGTTTATGTTTGATCAGAAATAATTAAGACTATCTGTATAATCTAACAGCAGAGAATATTTCTAGAATGCCAAGTCTAAACCACAATAGAATAATGGGGTCTAAATAGATAACAAATTAAGATTTCTGGCTAAGGAATAACTCCAGGACTAACTAGGTAAGATGAAAGACATCTTTTAGGTTTTTTTTTGTTGTTGTTGTTGTTTTGGGTTTTATTGTTGTTGTTCTTTTTCGAGATAGGGTTTCTCTGTGTAGCTTTGGAGCCTATCTGGACACTCAATCTGTTGACCAGGCTGGCCTGGAACTCACAGAGATCCTCCTGCCTCTGCCTCCCGAGTGCTGGGATTAAAGGCCTGTGCCACCAACACCTGGCAAGATGAATTCAATGGCAATTTCTTTATTTGGGGGAGGGGTGTCTCATGATGCTTTGTTAAGACTTTGGTTTTTTTTTATTTTACAGGTCTTCTATCTGTAGTATGGTATCAGGTTTTGTGTTTTCATGGGATTTCTGTGTTTAAGAATGTGTGTGTCTCTGTACCTACATGTGTTTCTTGGGACTATTCTTTGGCTCTTTTTCTTCTGTTTGTTTGTCTTGTTCTGTTCTGGTTTGCTTGTTTATTATTATTTCATATGATTGCTTTCTAGTGTTAGAAGAAGAGAAATGCCATGGATCTGGTTGAGTAGGGAGGTGGATGGGATCTTACAGAAGTTGGAAGAGGGTAAACCATAATCAGAATATACTGCATGACTTTTGAAAAATCTATTTCCAATACAAAACAGAAAAAATAAGTTGAAGGAGCTAAAATGAATAAATAAAACATAAAAGTACAATACTAGCAGATTCTTTGTGAGGGCTTGTGACTACAGTACCAAGCATTGGTTCCTTCCTATGTGGTAGGTCTCAAATTCACTCAGATATCCCATTATAATCGCATCCCCATTGCACCAGGAAGTGCAGTTCTCTTACTGAGTCTGTAGTCTGCTGTTTAGCCTTTGCTTACTGGTCAGTGAGCACCTGAGATCTCTGTCTGCAGTACTTGAATAGACACAGTTACAAACTTTTGTGTGAGTGCTGGGTATTCTAGCTCAGGTCCTCACACCTGTGATATGAGCGCTTTACTCATAAAAGTCATCTAGCTCCCCATCGCTCCCCCCCCACACACACAGTGTTTTTTTGTTTTTAAGTAGAAACTTTTAAAATCCTTTATTGTCAGATTGTAGGGATATTTTTGACCTTTTTTAATTATAAAAACGATCTTATTTTACCTACCAATCCCCCCATTCCCTCACTCTCCCATCCTCCCATGTCCCCCCCACGCCAACCCACCCAACCCGCTCCCCACCCACTCCCCAAGGATAGTGAGGTCTTCCATGAGGGATCATCAAAGTCTGTCACATTATTTGGGGGTGACCTAGGCCGTCTTTCATAATGGGATGCAATAGTATCTCTCCATAGGGGATGGGCTCCCAAACTCCATTTGTGCACTAGAGATAAATACTGGTTTCACTGTTAGAGGTCCCATAGACTGCCCAGGGCTCCTAGCCGGCACCCACATTCAGAGGGCTTGGTTCAGTTCAATGCTGGTACCCCAGCTTTACAACTAAGGTATCTGTGCTCTCACTAGGTCAGATCAACTGTTTCTGTGGGTTTCTCCAGCAAGGTCTTGGCTCCTCCGCTACTACCTCTTCCCTTTCTACAACTGGATTCCAGGAGTATGGCTCAGTGTTTCCCTGTGGGTGCCTGCTTCTGCTTCAATCAGCTATTGATGAAGGTTCTAGGATGGCAATCAAGGTAGTCGTCATTCTCATTATAGGAGAAGGGCATCAAAGTCAGCCTCTCCACTACTGCCTAGATTCTTAGTTGGGGTCATCCCTGTAGATCCCTGAACATTTCCCTAGTGCCAGACCTCTATCTAAACCTCTATCAAGGAGGAGTAGAGGAGAGCACACAAATTTTTTTATGGTAAGCAAAAGTCAATTGTCATAGAAAACTTTAGTAACCTTAGTGCTTTTTCTTTGGTTTCATTTTAATTCTAAACAATCTAAAGGTAGGCAATAGATAATGTACTAGAGCTTCATGTTTCCTTTGAAGGGCTCATAAACAAAAACATTACCTTTACCTTACACCTGAAGTTTGATGAGTACATTCATTTTAAGTTTACATTGGTTGCATTCAGTTTAAATTTTCAAATTGTATGTTTTCAGATGAATCCTAATTTTGTCTGAATATTCAATGATCTAAATAAACTGCATTTGTTGCTAACCAAATGGCTGCAGGAGCTGGAATTAAAATAAAAGTTTATGTTTGCCCTTAGTATTCCCATATATATATTTGATGGGGAATGTCCTTCTGTATGCTCTGAATTTATGTTTCTTATTGGTTGATGAATAAAACTGATTTGACCAATGGGCTGGCGGGAAGTACAGATGGGTATACTAGACTTGGAGAAGGCTGAAAAGAGTAATGGAGAAAGTGAGTTATCAGCACAATAACATGTAGCTGTGGAGGGAGAAAGAGACCTAAGCTTAACCAGTAAGCCAAGACCACATGGAGATACACAGATTAATAGAAATTAGTTAAAAATTTAAGAAAGAGGTAGCCAATAAGAAGCCTGAGTCCAATGACCAAGCAGTTTATAATTAATAGAAGCCTCTGTGTGTTTATTTGGGGCTGAATGACTACAGGACAGGGTGTGACAGAAAGTCCCTGCAACAAACTCATAGCAATTAACTGTGGATTGCATTTTTTTTCATAAAGTCAGCATTGAACTACAAAGGTTTTTTTCTAGGAATGGAGGCTACGCTATTCTTTTTGCTGACCTTCATGAAAGGACAAAAGACGTAGCATACATTTTAGCCACAAAAAAGAATACATTCATGAAATTTATACACTGCTCTATTAATGCTTTCTTTCTCTCTTCTTTCTCTTCCCTTCTTCCTTCCTTTCTTCCTTCATTCTTTCCATCCTTCCTTTCTCTCTCTTTCTCCCTTCCCTTTATTTCTGTCTGTCTGTCCACCTGTGTGCTTGCCTGTCTTTCTATTATGCTGGTGCTAGAAATTGATCAGAGCCCTTGACTACTAAGCAAGAATTCTGCTATTGACCTACACATCCAAGCCAAAATACCTTTTAAATTATCAGTTGCAAAGACGCATTCAAATAAGCAAATGATTTCAGGTTTATTTTTGCAAGTAAAGTACAATTTATGAATATTTTAGTTTGTCTTCATTGTTTTCCAGTAGGAAACATTCATATTTAGTTATTATGCATATGCTAGTTAGTTCTTTCCCAAGGCATTTATTGCTGTTCTGTGCATAGACATAAATTATGAATCATAAATTCATCCAAACATAATTTTGTCAACATCTTGAAGTCAACATGAAATGAATACCAATTGAATTTTCTCAGACACTAAAAAGTTAAATGTGTTTTATTGCTTTGAAGCACTGTGTGTATTAATCCATGTAGTACTTTAAATTTTTGCAAGGCATCTTACTGAAACCTGAATTGCTTTTTGAGATACATTTCATCTGCACAGGTTACCATTCCAGGACCTCAAGAGTAATTAATAATTTTCATAATTAACCTAAATACATGTGATTATAGGATTTCAACCTGTAATTACAGTGCCTAATTAGAAAATGATTATGCCAAATGAAATAATTATGAAAAGTGATAACTTTAAATAAAATCTATGCTAAACCATTCTTTGTTTACTTAGTAGAACATGTGATGAGCAAAATTACACAATATTCTCTTCTTCTCTGTCATGTACATCTGAGGTAAAGCATGTAATATGCATTCACTACTGATTGTCACCCTCAAAGGTAAAGAAGCCACAGTGCCCAAGGAGGTGGGAAATGGTCCATCTTCTCTGTGGTTTGATAAGAATTTGGGATACTGCACATGGGAACTGACACTCCTTGTCAGACACATCATAGCAGTTTTCCTGTGTTGGTACCACTCTTGTGTTAAATCCAGGAATCCACCTCTCACTAAGACTGTTAGAATTGAATAGAAAATCATGTGACTATGTGTAAAGAAGAAAGAGCAATATGCTATTAATAATTTATCTTGGTTTGTTTCCAAGAAATTTCTGAATTTATTTTATTGGGTTAGATGTATGTATGCATGTTTATGTGTGCATGCATGCATCCATGAATGTGTGCTTGTGAAAGTCAGACATCAACATTGGTTGTCCTCCTCAGTTCTATTCCATCTTAGTTTGTGAGACAGCTGTTTACTGCTCACTTATTCTTTGACGTTGATGTCTCGCAAGTGTCACCTCCACCTGTCTCCTCTTCTCCAGTCTTGCTGCTCCCAGTTTTATTTTAGGTATACATAATGTAGGTACACAGTAAGCAATTATTCATTGCTCCAGTTTTATATCTGTTTAACTTGTACAATTCTGAGACAAAAAGTAATGTAAATAAGTATAGCTGGATTTTTCTTTGGTCTACCAGCTTCCAAATAACAACACAAAGACTTACTAATTATGAAAGTTCAGCATTAACTTAGGTTTGTCCCACTAGTTCTTATAACTTAAAACAACCCATTTATTTTAATCTACGTTCTGTCATATGACTTTTTACCTCACCTCTCTGTACTGATCATACTGCTTTCTTCGTGTCTGGCTGGTGACTCTGTCTTTTTCCCAGAGTTCTCTTTCTTCCCAGAAGTCCTGCTTATGTTCCTGCCTAGCTATTGGCCATTTAGCTTTTTGTTACAGCAATCATAGCAGTACATTTCACACCATGTACAAATATCTCACAACAGATAAGGAATGTGTTTGTTTATTTCAACTTATAGTTCCAGATCACAGTCCATTGAAATAGAAAGGTAACAGCGGCAGGAGATTTAAGCAGCTAGTCGTATCCATAGTCAAACCCAGAAACACATGAATGCATGATCTTGCTGATTCAGCTCTCTCTGCTGTTAAACCAGGGCCACAAACCAGGGCATGGTGTCACACAGTTTCAGGCTGGGTCCTTCCACATAAATTTAGACAATCAATACAATCCCCTCAAAATAAGACAGAGGGGCAACATGTTCTAGATGATCCCTCACTTAGACATCTTTCCAGGTGATTGTATGCTTTTCTGTGGTGGTCAATTACTACCATCACACAACTGAGCCATGTCCATAGCCCAGCTTTACATTCAGGACAGCTTTCAAACACCAAAGAACATCAACCAAGTATGGTTCCAGTGAAGGCCAGAATGCCTCACACAGCCAGGCTAGACTGCCACAAGGAAATCCATATAGGGCTTGTCTTCCTTGTACATAAGCTTGCTAGTTCTCATTCCCTTGACAGTAGTGTACATTCCAACAGTTTGTTTTTGAGAAATGAGCCTGGAGGACTCCATAAAAAGCTGTAATGATTAAGAAACCGAAAAGGGATTTTGCTGTTTTCAGTAGAATCCACACCTGCCATACAATGGAATTAGAGTATTTCCAGTGCTCTGTCTTATGAACTATTGACATTTTCCCAGGGAATCATTTGTTGTGTTGAAATGTCCCTCCTTCCCACCTGTCAATCATTCAGCCATGTCACTATGCTCTTTCAACATACTATTGTCCCTCAGTTTAGTCTGTTGTGAGGTAAAGTCTTCTTTAGCAGACTGAGAGTCCTTGGGGAACAGGGGAGACATGTTTTATTTTATTTTTGAACACAAGTCTATGTCTTTGTTATATACTAAGCAGCTGTAAGTATCTATTGAATAACTGAATATTTAATGAAGTAAGATATCCTTAAGTAGGTGAGTTTCAGACTGTGCCAGACTTCATTTAAGTTTCTAAGCAATCTTCCAAAGGTAAGAAACACAATGACAACAATGGTAAGATTTAATTTCTACTTAAATGAAAAGTTTTTCTACTACACAAAATTATTGGATGATTGAAAAGCAATTTCTTAAATATTTCAAGTAAATTAAATTTCCATGAACATAAAATCTGAGCACAATTTCCTAAGTAAATTACAAGTACATGTTTTATAGAAGTAAGCATACACATCAATATAACATAAGAAATTAATAAGTCATTGCTCTGTTTTTTTTCCACTTTGTACCATCTTTCCTGGTGAATCATGAATTGCCACAGGAAATACCCTGAAGCAGATACACATGTACTCATGGGCAGAGATGCTAATGTCTCACAGTGTCTCCATCTTAAAGATGCAAAGCAGAACCTAAACCAAGTGGTTACATGGGAGGTAAGTTCAACTTGGAGAGCCATTGAAAATACTCTCAGATACTTTGTCAAATGGGTTTATAAAATTTTATCTTAGAGACTTAATGTACATTAATTTCAACATGCTTTCATCTATTACCGTACTAACAGAAGGAAACCCTCTGCCAAAAATAACTCATCCCATAGGGGCATTGTCTAGTTTTTCCAAAATTTGGATTGCATCTAAAGTTGAGAAATGATTTCATATTCTATTCCTTTATTGCCACATTCAGAAAATAAACCATATAGTCAGCCTTGATGTCCCAGGGATGCTGTCTAAATGCTTTCCCACAGATGCATTCTGTGCTGTGAGTGTTGTCACTCTGGTGACAAAGCTCACAGACATCGCCTAAGGAAACACACTGTGAAGTCAGCACGGTGTCAACTTTGACTTTCTCCAGCAACTAAAAGGCTAGCAAGCAAGTAGAAAGGACAGTCTGAACATTATCTTCTTTCAATAGCTACACATCTAAATATTGTTAGCCTGGTGAAGTTGCCAACCCAAAAATTTCTAATAAACTAGCTCAGGCGTTTTAGTCTTAAGTGTCTCCTTGGGGAAGAACACGGGATAATACTTCCTTCATCAGTTGTTATCTTAGACAAGTCATGAGGAAAAAGGATGTGATCTGTTAAATCTCGCTTCCAGATGGCTTGCAGAAGTTGCTGCTGGCTGTTGTGCAGAAATAAATATATTGGCCTAGATATTCAAGATAAGACTACTAAGTTGCATGGATATTGCAAAATGTCACTTCTAGAAGTGTGCAGAAGGTTAAGGTTAGAATCAAGATTAAATATATTTTGTCACAGAAAATATGTCTGAGACTGACTGAATTTAGAACTATTTGATGTATAAAACTTTATAAATGGAACTACCCCATCTTTATGCAGAATACACCATCAGTATGGCTAAAAGGACCATGTGTGTTTTCTGCACATGACTCTGTTTAGTAAATATATTACTGTATATATCAGGGATCTTACCCCAGTAGAGGAATGTAAATTTAAAACAAAGAAACAAGATGTCTGTGAGCTGGTGGCAAGATAGCAGAGCATTGACACTTGACCTGTAACCAGCTGGGAGTGAATTTTTCTTTCCATTTTATCTTTGATTTGACTCTATATCTAAAGAGATATATGTGATTAAAAAATAAGCTAAACACTGAGCTGAACTCAAGAAAGCCAGTAACAGAGAGGGAGAACTGATGACCAAAGGGATTAAGACTGGGCTGGTTTAACCCCCAGAAACAGCTGACCTGACAAGGGTTAACTCTTGAATCCCAGGCTGATGCCTGGGAATCCAGCATGGGACTGATCAAGACCCCCTGAATGGGGGTGTCAGTGAGGAGGCCTAGGCAATCTATGGGGCCTTTGGTAGTTGACCAGTATTTATTCCTGGCATACAAATGGACGTTGGGTGCCCATCCCACAATGAGAGATGCACTCTCACCCTGGACTCTTGGGGGAGGTTCTAGGCCCTGTCCTGGATGAAACGACAGACTATGGACACCCCCATGGAAGAACTCACCCTCCCTGGGGCAAGGAGGAGGTATTGGGTGGGTGGTGGGAGGGGGGTGGGAGGAGGGGAGGGAAAGGGAGAGGGACGTGAGATTGACATGTGAAGAAACCTTGTTTCTAATTTGAATTTAAATTCAAAAATAAAATTTTTTAATATGAAAAAAAAAGAAAAAGACCCATATCTTTAAAAAAAAAACACAAGCTAAACATATCATTAAGTCTTAAAGCATGCTGGATTATGATATGAGCAGGTTTTCTGGTATGAGGGTAATATGTTAGGAATAACAGTCTGGTTCAAATACGGAATTCTTTGAGAGAAATATTCATGATTTATCCCTTATTTTTCACAACAGCCTGTATAGATCTAGTAGGCAATTAAATCATCCAAGTGCGACACATACAGAAATTGAAAGTAATAAAGATAAAATTCTACCTTTATAGAACTTACTTTGGTTATTTGGAAAGTTAAGTACACAAATATAATTCTGTTAAGTGACAACAAATATGAATTTAATTCCAAAAATGAGCTATCTCCCATCTTTAATAAGTATCAGACTAAATCATAAAAGCATTAGATGAGATAGACCACATGACTGCAATAGAAGTAAAATACGTATCTTGTTGTAAGCAAAGTCTATCAAAAGCCTGAAATCAGATAAACTGCATAGTCAGCTAGTGTGAAAGGCCTGGTTTCCTAAGTTCAGAGAGAAAGCATCAGTGCAAACTGATGCTTTAATTGTGGAGCATTCCTGGATATCGGCCAGCCCCCGTAACATTTAAAAGGCACACAAACCTTGAACACATGGCAAGAAAAAGTGTGTTCGGCTGATTAAAGGGGAACAGAAAGAAATGTGGAAGAATGTGGCTGGAACAGCAAGTAGGCTAGGCTATGAATCTACAGTTTCTACAGCAAACATCAAAGCTAGCCAATGAGGCAAAAAACAGTAAGCTGGGGTGAGGTCTGGAAGGGCTCTCAGTGACAACAGGAAACCTGAGTTTATTCTTGGGGCAATTGGAAATCACTTAAAGATTTTGATCATATGTTAAAAATAAAGGGAAAAATAGCCTCAATTAAATTTAATCTAAATATTATCAGGTAATTAGATCTACTCTCTCTGGTTAGAGGCTAGAGCTAGGAAAAACAAGCAGGCATTGTATAAGAAGGAATATGTGACAATTTGATCTAACTAAATATGCCACATGGAGACTTAAAAGGTGCAAATTTTTTAACATTAGTTGAAAAAATCTTGTTTTAAATTCTATTATGGAAGAAAACACCAAAATTCAAACAAACTTTTGAAAAATGTTGTGTAATTCTAGGTGCTTAAGGAATATAAAGTAGGAATAATGGCAGAATCTAGCTATAGGAGGTCAACCAGCAGGTCATTATTAGAGTTGAGTGACGAGACCCAAACAATTACACATTGTATCAGTATTGCTGCTCTTACCAATGCTTATGACCTCATCATCCTAAGTGCTTCATATATAATATGTTTTCACCATTTCCAAGACCCCCATACAATATACATTATCAGTCCTTATTTACAAGTATTCTACACAATTGTGGAAATGGGAGTGGAAATGCAGGACAGTGCGAAAGGAGCAGTTAATATTTCAGAGGGAATGAAGCAAGGGGCTTGGGTGAAGATTATGCAATAAGACTCAACATATTCTATATGCTGCATTAGGCACAGTACTATGCAACTTGTTATTTGCTACAATTCAGTTTTGATAATCACACAATCTAAGGCATTATCATTTGAATATAGTAAGTTCTTCTGTCCTCAGCCTACTTTGCAGAATATCAGTCATAGGCACTGTTAGTCACAGGTTCCCAATCATAAAATATGAACAGGGCCTAAAGACACTGGGTAAAGTTAATGTAACTTTTTCTTGTGAATGACTGGTATTAGTGACTTTTCAATGGCTGTGATAACACACTATGACTAAAGCAACTTATAGCAGGAAGTTGCTTTAGTCATTTGGGGATTATAGTTTCAGAGGATTAGGAGGCCATCACCATTAAGGCAGAAAGTATTGCAGCAGGCAAGCATAGTGGCTAGGGCTAGAAGTTGCTACCTTACATCTTGATATGTAAATAAAAGCAGAGAGAAAACTGGGGAAAGTGTGTGGCTTGGAAATCTCAAAGCCCACCCCCAATAAGGCCATACCTCCACATATACTTCCACTAACTTGGAGACATATTCAAATATCTGTGACTAAGGTGAAATCTTATTCAAACCACCACAGACTGAAAACTGCAAACTCCCATTAACCTGACTTTTGTTATATGTATATATAATTTATATGTATATAAGTATATATTATACATACATGTCAATATACCAGAACCACATTATTTGACTGTTGGGAACAAGGCCAGATTTTTTTCTTTGTATAACTTCACCATCTTTCTTTTGACTATATTTGAAGGTGGCATGAAGGTGTATCACTGATGTGTACTTTGGCTTTGCCATCTTTAAACCTTGACAGCCGCTACAGATTCCTCTGCAACTGTCGTCTGGCTTCCCAATATGGAGAGAACTAACTGAGTTCACAGTTGGAGCCTCATCTCACAAGAACTGTCTACCAAATCCTCATTACACCATTTGCTTCATAGACCTTGAATTCCTCAGAAGCAAGACTATTTGTTGATTTTCTTTTGGCTTTTTTTTGTTACTCTTTCAGTATCCAGCTTCCCTCCCTCAGTCTCAAAGTTAATGTTGCAGTTGTCAACCCATAATTTGTGCAAATGAAAACACAGAAATGACAAGGAATATGTGGTGTAAACAGGTAAAACCATGCAGGTGAGTAAGAATCCCACAGGTCTACCTAGAACTTATTCCTGCAGCTGGGATAATATGTCACATTGAATTATCCTAAGCTATTTTCCTACATGTCATGCTCGGCAGACTGTATATGGCATGTAGCTTATAATCAACATGTGTTCCTTGAATTAATTCAAATTATCACTGTCTTCTAAACACCTAATATAACTTAATGATATAAATTATTATTCCTTCTGGAGTAGAAGTAGCCAAACAGATGTGGTTCATTGGAGCTAAGGAATGGTATTTTAAACAAGCACAAATCAAATTCCCTAAAATAAGTGGCAGCAGATTATAAGTCAGTGAATAAAAACCATAGCCAAAACAGAGGTGGCTTATTGGATGCCAAATGTTTCTGTGGTGCCTCAGGTGTAGTGTGCAAGCTGCCTTTCACCAAGCTACCACACCCCATTGATTGACACCTGGCTTTTTAACGAACACATGGAGTCATGAAGTGTCTGTCCCTTTCTTATTGAGCTATCTCTATTTCCTGTTTTGCATACATGTACTGCTGTATTGTTAACTGCATAAGCTATCTTTTACAGAGGGCCTCGAACTTATTCTTTTCACAACAGTTTTACACTTTAAAAAGACAATTCTCTATTTGCCCCTCCATGACTCTTTTCTCTGGCATTCAACATTCCCTTCTCTACTTCTGTGAATTGTAATATTTTCTGTACCTCACACACATGGAGTTATGAAATGTCTGTCCCTTTCTTATTTTTTCTTTAAATTAGAAACAAGCTTGTTTCAAACGTCAATCCCAGCTCCCTCTTCCTCCCCTCTGTCCTTATCTTATTGAGTTATCTCATTAAATGTAATGTCCTCTGTCCATGTTGTAAATGAAAAGTTACCCTTTTTGCTTGTTTCTGCCACAATTTCTTTATTCAGTCTGTCTGTAACTGGTCTGTTTCTGTATTTTGTGACTTTTAGTTGCTTGGCAATGAATATAGGAGTGTGTATATACCATAGAAATATACAAACAGCCACCAGGTATACAAAGATATAAAGAGGCTTTTATGATTAATCATTTTGATAAGTGTACATCAAACCAACAATGTGTTATGATGACTGTCTTTTGTTTTCTCATGGCCTTCAAATGATTAATATTATTATTCCATATATATAAATGCATAACTATACAAATACACCTACTTGAGTTTGTTTAGTGCTACTTATATGTTTATGATTTCAGGGTTGACCACTTGGTATTGGATAACCAATTAGAGGACTTATCCTAAGGATGACTAAATCTCCCTCTCTTCATAGTCATTAGTTGACAGTAGTTCTTTGTTTAGGAGTGGGGCCCCATGAGATTTCCACCTTTCAATTGAGCAAGTCCGTTGCTGCTATCATTGTTCATGTCTTGTTTAGGTATGATGGCTGTTAGACTTTTAAAAGACAGATGTGAGAAAAATTAGGGCAAAAGTCATTGCACACAGTTGGCCAAGATGTGCACCTTCCTACTAAACTGTACATAACAATATGACAGTATTGGACAAAAGGATATGAATCTTTAAGACAGACATACCATATTATTTAGCAGTTCCACTTCTGGTTATAAGTAATAGCTTTAATTATTACACCATGATTACTTAGAGGAAATGGCACTTTGATCTCCTTTCTTCGTGGACTACTTATAATTTATGAAATTAAAATTATTCTGAAATAGGTAGAAGAGCCTAAAAAATCATGGTTATTAAGAATTATTTAAAAATGAGTGTTTCTGACCTAGAAAACCGTTCTCTATAGAAATGCTAGGATGTATAGGGAATATGTCAGCAGAAGACAAGGGTCAAGAGGCACAGAACACTTCCACACTGTATTTCAGTCCTGGAATTCAGCAAAGAAGGTGTGAAAAATGTTAGAACTTCTCTAGATTTTTTTCCAGAGGTTAGAATGGGCTAGATTTCAGATATTATTCAATTTTCTCACAGTAAAAATAGGATGAAAATAATTTTCATATAGCTATTATAAAAAACTGAACTTACAATTCATAAATTTTCATTTTTTAATTATCAAAATGTAAAAAGGTATTTTAGTATTTTATTATGAACATTACTTGGGGAAATATTTATTCTAAATTTTAACATTCAATAAGCTTCTTATTAAATATTATCCTAGGTTCACTTTAAGTTTTGCCAACGTTAAATGAATTAAGAATCTGAATATGGATAAAGAAAATACAAATACTGGTATGACAATTTTCTTCTAAAATGTACGGTTATTTGGATAAGAACATTCTTAGGGTAAAACAGTTCTTTCCCTAAGACTATTGGTGATAGATATGATAGCCAGCATTTCGTAAGTTCTTATTGGAAATAATTTTTGGCAGATAACAAGTGTTCAATAAATCACATATCCCATATTTTATAACAGATATCATGTGAAGAGAATTACATGTGTTAAGTCACATTTCTCCTATACTCTGAAGGGTAAAAATTATGATAACCTTCATTTTGCACAAAAGGACATCCTGCTTGGTCTCGTAGATCAGGATCTGAATGTAGTCCAGGCATATTAACATACATGGGTCAGATCCAACTGATAGAGGACAGTCAGACACACTGTGCTTGTGGACACCATTGAAGGAAAGTTTATATCATGTAGCTGCAAATCATTTCTCAAAAAATCATAATATATTCCCTTTACCCAAAAATGACCTACCATTCTCATCAGAAATTTTTCTATGTTTGATTTAATTACCCTGCTATCACAATATATTTCTAAACTTTAGTAGTTGTATATAGCCTATTCTCTGCAGTATAGAATTCTACTCAATGGAAGGAAAAATTAAGCATTAAGCAAATTACTACAAAAGCTTTCATTTTTTTATGAGATGTACAGCATCACTTTTATGCTTTTAACCCCTAACCACATTTGCTCTTCAAACATTATGTGCTTGTAAGCTATTGTACTTTAAAGGTATGGTCATTCTAAAGTCAGTATTTTTAGGCTTGACTTAGCTTTTCTGGAACTGAAAAGCAAGGTTTCCAATTGTCTGATGAATGATATTTTTGTATTATTAAACTCTAGGAACCCCTTTACTTCCATTTTGACTTTCTATTAATGTGACTGTTGTGGTATCATATTTGTCTGTGTATGTGTGTATGTGTGTGTGTGTGTGCTTTCTGTTTACATGTGTGTGTTTCTTCATGTGTGTGTAGATGTGTAAGGGTGTATATGTATTTGAGTTCATGTGCCCTTACACACTCATTTAAGCTGGAGATCAACATCAGTTGTCATTTTCTGTCCTGTTCCATATTAATTTTTTGACAGAGCTCTCTCTGTGCTTAGACCTTTCCATCAAGCTCTCGGGATCTGCCTGTCTCTCCCCAGTGCAAGAGGCATGTTTTCAAAGCTGAGCTTTTATGTGGATCCTCTTACTTGAGCAGCAAGCAATTTGAACACTGAGCCATCTCCACAGCTCTTGTACCACCATTTTCTTGTACATCTAAGTTGAAAACTTTAAAGTCATTGTCTTTTCAGTTTTAAGCCATTACAGCACCTTAGATTTTTCTTTCTACCCTAGTGCAATATCACCAACCTTAAGGTTTACTCCCTTCAGTCACTTATGGTCTATGATCTTGGGGATCTCCAGGACATTTGTTTACCCTCTCTTAGAGCATCATGTGCTGGGAGATAAGAGAATTTCATCTGGAATGTTCAATACTGCTTGTGTTCATACCATGGGCATGTCTTTTAGGCAATATGATGCACTTAGTTGTATTTTCTAGTAACATTTCTCCATTTCCTCCTCCCAAACCATCATTCTTTCAAATTCATGGCCTCATTTTTTAGTACCAGTTGTTTTATTCAAATGTAAATATATAATTATATTACTAAAGATAGCTTGCACACTACACATAATGTTACTTGTATGTATGGGGATGAAACAATAGACATGCAAAAAAAACAAAAAACAAAAAACAAAAGCAGACCAAAAATACTGCCAACTGGTTAACCTCCAAAAATGGAGATGAGGAGTGGATGGAAAATCCATGGCATCCACAGGACTGGTTCCAGACCATCATAAAACGTCTCTCTTCCCCCAAGACCATGTCTAGGAAAAGTTCCCAAGGCTGCCATCTTGCACAAAAAAACAACAAGCAACTAAGTAATGAAGAGAACAAGAGAAATAGTCTCTAAGATGAAAGATCATACCAATTGATTATCCAATGCCAAATGATAAGCTCTGAGAAAACAGTTCTTACAAATTAGTTAGAAAATTCTAAATACTCAATAAACCATTGTTTTTACTTGATCTTATTAGATTCACAATCATCTATTGAAAATATAGCATGGTTTATTGTACTTCAAATGTCGCAGTTTAACAGTTTTGACTTTGTAAACGTCTCTTTGGCATAATCAGCACATTGAGCTGTTAACAGAAAGTTTGGAGATTTGAAGCCACCAATGAAAGCAGCTTCTCTAATGAGGCTGGAAAGATGGTTCAGCAGTTAAGAGTGTGCTTTGCACACCTACAGGAACCAACTTCAGTTCTTAGCACTTGCATTAGGTGGCCCACAGCACCCTGTGACTCTAGCCCCAGTGCATCTGACATAGGCACACACTCTAGCATGGCTTATGTGTGTGAGCACACACATACACACACACATGTACACACACAGACCACACCCTACATAGAAATAAAAATAATAATCATGCCTTTTCTGCTACTACAAGCTCCCAACAAGCAAAATCACATACAGTGTTGGTGTTAGGTGAGCAGTTATAACTGATCAGCCATGATGGAAAGATAGATTCTAACAACAAATGTGACAATTGTATTTATATTCTTTTCCAAATAAGTTCCAAGAAAGAGAACTGCATATTCTGTTCTTTGAAGACATGACTCTCAGTGTAATACCTAGTTGGCCTCAACATCTAAGTCTTGAATGTAGTGAAATACATCAGCATCTTGACACAGTACCATTGAAAATACTATAGCAACAAACCACTCTGTGTGATATCATTTCTTTATTAATTTTTAATAGAATAAATCATTATCCTTGTCAACTTATTAATGTATTTAACTTATCAATCACTTCAACTAATCCGTATTAAACAGACACTAAGCGCTAGGTAGTGCTTTCTTCAGAACTTCAATATAGAAATGAAGCCATGTTCTACACTGTAGAATCTACCGCCTTGCAACCCGATCTTTCTGGGTTGTTAGAACACCTAGTGGTTTATTAAAGGTATGGACTCCCAGGCCCTAACTTATGTCTCCTGAATCAGCATTACATTTAGCAAGGCCCATAGGTGTCTTAATATGCAGCCATGGGAGGCCTTGGGTTACTTGTATATATAAGAGTAGAGATGCCTACCGTCAAATCAGAGACCCAATAATATTAAACTTCTTAGCCAAGTAAACTATTCTCTTTATTTATTTATTTATTTATGAGACAGGGTTTCTCTGTATTGTTTTGGAGGCTATCGGTTCAGCCTGGCCTCGAACTCACAGAGATCCGCCTGCCTCTGCCTCCCAAGTGCTGGGATTAAAGGCGTGCGCCACCACCGCCCGGCTAAACTATTCTCTAATAACACAGAAAGTTGTTTCTTTTAATGCATAGATGAACTTTTGTAAAAGTTCCATTTACTATTACCATAGAATATATGTAATGAAGTGACAATTATAATTCTAAAGCGTAGCATTTCAAGGTAAAGAAGGAAATATTAAGATTGTGTGAGGTCCTCTTCTTTGGGCCTTCTATGGATATATATTAGGGTGATCATATCAACAAATACTGTTATCTAAATAAAATGCCACTCATGAATTTTAGTGGTGACAAACGCTACATAAGTAAAAGTAATAAAGAAAATATTTGCCAGAACCAAAGAGATTAATTTTTTTCTCCACCTCGGCACTAAATCAGAGTTGCTGGTTCAGGAAGAGACACCCATTGCGATCCCCTGAAACGACATGATGGCAAGTGGAGTGATCTGCAAAGTTGGACTTCAACTACTCTCATGAGCTACATTGGGAGCAAATGCAGGTAATCGGGAACATACAAACCCATAGCCCCGGTGGCTCGGCCGGATGAGAATCCAGGAGGTACCACTCAAGAGCCTGCATCAAAGCAACCTCCAGGTAGAAGAGAGCATCAGTCAAGGTGCCCATGCTCACATACAGTGCAGGAACACAGACAGAGAAATAACACCAGGTGTCAAGGACGCTACAGGCATGTTGCATTTAATGTCCTCACACAAATTCCATCTCAAGAAGAAACCTGGGGCATTCCAGCTGCTCTGGAACCACCACTGAATTCTGGTATGGCAGAGGAGTTCCCAAGGCACTTTATGTTAACAACAAGTGCATTATAAGGTGTTTTAATTAAACCTCATTTGAACACTTGTCATCGGGGGAGCCACGTGCCCCTCTGCCATCTTTCTGTTTAAAGGTGCTGAGCTCCACTCTGGGACTAGCTTTTCCCACCATGCTGGAATCCAAGAGATGAACATTTTATTTTGCCTTGTATTTATAATTGAAATTTTTCTTCAGTGTATTTCATATGTGGCATTTCCTAGACTAAGAATCATAAAATAAAATTAACAATTAAGCAGAAAAAAACATAAAACTGCAAGGTTACAGTGAAAACGGCCCAGGTCTAATAATAACATGCTAAAAGGCTAACACTCTACACCCCTTAAACCTTCCTAAGTTTTCAACACTTTTTCTTTACATTTGCACTTCTTTAAGGAAAACCCTCATCTGTATAGCACAGCAAGGACTTTCTGTCCCCCTGGGTCCCCTGGTTTCCTTGTTTATATATTGATTTAAGATCTGGCTGAAATGGACTGACCACATGACAGGTAGAATGTCTTTTCAACACTCTTAGCCAGGCACCAACACTGCTAAATCATCCCCACAAATTCAGGTGGGAACCTGTTGCCCTTGAGAACAGATGAGGGAGGGGTAAACAGCTTATACAGACTCCGTTTGCCTGAAAGAACAAGTGTGTAATTGTGTATTAACATTCTGCACAGCGAAGGTAAACATTGCTGTTCCTAAAGTTACACCTTGGCCTGAAACAGGTTACCACATAAAATTCTATGACCAAACGAGGCTTTTCCTCAACCCTCTGCTTTCTTGTGGCTCTGTTTTCTTATCCAAAAGTCTCCCTAAAGTCTTACTAAAGGCCTCCTGAAACTAGGTGCAAGCTTTTTCTTTTGCCACTTAGAAAGCTTCTTTCATTTCGCAAAGATAAAAAAATCATTTTACTTGTTATACACATTATTTTTGTGTGTATAAAGGTGGCCTCTAGTGGGTTCTTTGGTACCATGGCAATATGCTCAGAGCACTCTGAGATCAGCGACAAAGCATCTCCTGCCAGAACTGAGTAGGTACCTCATTGTACCTTTCCTTCATCAAGCAATGATCTTTATCTTTAAGTAGTCATTTATCTAATGCTAAACAAATAACAGAATGAATTAAAAAATTATCAGTGATGTATAAACAGTATTTCAAGTAAGCATTACGGGCAGATCAGGATGGTTTAGGTATTCTGGCACTTGGAAGTCACAGAATACTGAGTGTTATACAACTCAGATAGAAAGGTATCCTGGAGCTCGGGAGCCACGGAATACTGAGTGTTACATAACTTAGGTGGAAAGGTATCCTGGAGCACGGGAACCAAGGACCAACACAGGTTGTAGTAAGCTTGGCAGCTTACAGCCCTTTCTCAGGGAAAGGCTTTCCCAGTGTATTGGACAGGGTCTTCTAGCTGGGGATGTTCACCTAGTGTAGCAGTTTTGCTAGGCAGGAGGTTTCTCAGGCGAAGTTGCTACAGTTCAGCTCTGCTCCTGGAGAGCGGAGAGCAGAGAGCTGGAAGCCGGGAGCAGAGTGTAACAACTCCGCTCTGCCAAGGAAGGTTTCCCGGGCAAGTGTTACAGCGCTGCTGGCTCTGCTCTGCTCTGCTCTGCCCAGGGTTGCCTCTGTTCTGTCGCCGCTGCAAAAGAAGATCTTCACCCGAGGCTCATCCAAAGGGGTTTATTGGAAGGCAGCTGGACCAGCCAAACTGAACATACACAGGGTTTATATATGAATTCTTGGGGTTGGGGAAGTTTTTCCAGAGTAGGGATTGGTCTGATTTCAGTGCTGAGCTCAGATTGGCTAGAGCTCTGCTCCGGGATTGGTTACTTTTTTACACAGGATTAGGGTCAGATTTGGCTCTGGTTTCAGTGCCAAAGTGTGTTTCTTTCTCTGGTCCTTTTTAGCCTTTTGGCTCCAATTTTAGGGCTAGGGTACATTTCTTTCACTAACTCTGATTCCAGGGACAAAGTGTGTTCCTTTAGCACTGGTTTTAGGTTCAGGGTACATTTCTTTGGTTCTGGTTGCAGGGCCAAAGTGTGTTTCTTTGGCTCTGCTCAGGGTGTGTTTCTTTGACTGGTCCGTTTTCCCTACAGTGGATGTGCAGAGGAAGAAGAAATCTTCCATTTCTAAAGTTCAGGTCCTATCTCTGAATAGGCCATGGGACAGAGAAACTTAAAAACGGTGCAGCTGAGGGCATTGGGTTGGGGTAGAATTAGAAAAAAAATGCCTGTGGGTTGAGGGAGGAGTTGGGAGTGTTATTTTATTGTGGAGCTAAAGTGTGTCACCAGGATCTATATCTTGGTGCCATTTTCTTCTGGGTGATGGAAATAGCTTGTGCCTCTCTTATGGTAATTACGGCACTCATCCAATAGCATGAAGCCAACCAGAGAGAAGGAGACTGTGTTCCAGCAATCTGGATTGGGTCAGGGCTGTGGAATAATCCTTTTGTATACTGTGAAGATTTGTCTCTGGTTTAGTAAGGAAGCTGGCTGGCCAGTAGCTGAACAGGATAAAGTTAGGCAGCAGAGCCACACTGAGAATGAGGGGAAGGAGGGCGGAGTCACAGGAGAGGCCCGCTGAAGCAGAGAAAACACGATGGGTAGAAAACAAGGTAAAAGGCAACGTGGCAAAGCATAAATAAGATATATGGGTTAATCTAAATGTAAGAGTTAGTAACAAGCCTGAGGTTGGCAGAGGTTTGTAATTCATATTAACACTCTGCGTGGTTATTTAGCAGTGCTACTGGGACAGGAAAACTCTGCCAAAATGGATTTGGTTGTCAAAGTAGCCAAATCACTGAAAAGATCTGAACCAAGTATAAACTCTAGTGCGACATTAACCTAGCTCAACCGTATTCAACTGGTAAATCAAGAACAAGGTTAAATGGGAGAAGAGAAGGGTGCTGGAGAGTCTAACTGGAGGTGTCCTGATAAGAATTTCTTTTATTATTATAAAACCAAAGAACAAAATATAAGATAAGAACCTTAGAGAGTTACCATGGCCATGGTGCATCCACCACCATCCCTCTGACACCCAAAACGATGAGCTACCTTCTAGCCCTTCCTGTCCTGTCCATGCCCCCCCCCCCCAGGGCCACTTTCCCTGACTTCTCGGGTCCTCCAACTTTGATGATCCATTCCTGGCAGCTGGACATAAATTACACCTCTTGGACCAAATTCTCCTTTTGATTTCATAGTGGAACAGTAACACTAACAGACTTCACATAACATTGTCCACTATATCCGATTGTTACTTTGCTACTACAAGATAGTTTATTAGAGAGCAGGGATGCTCTCCTCAGCCGCCTGTTCAGTTGGTCACAACAAGTCCATTGCTGATAAGATGGTAAAACAACAGCTTCTGTAAACAATGATGCAATGTTCTGCCTTGACTTCCTCTGTGGGGTGTGTGTGTGTGTGTGTGTGTGTGTGTGTGTGTGTGTGTGTGTGTGTGCACTCTGTTACAATTGTGGAAGCTAAGGTTTGATTATTTCTGGTCACTGTCCGTCTTTTATTTTTGAGACCCCTCTTACTGAACCTTGAACTCACTGGTTTGGGCCAGAGCTGGGATCCCCTTCCCTAGCACTGGGGTTACAGATATTTGCTGCCAAGCCCAGATTTGTATGTGGATAATCAGGATCTGAGTTCAGATCAGAGGCCTTTAGAGTGACTCTTTGTAACTCTGGGATCACTGGCTAGCCCTTAGCTTCTTTACAATCATAAAAGCTTAAGGTTGGGAGGAATCTACTGTAAAGATTTTGAAATATTTAAAACATTTTTCACACATCATCACATTTGCTTCCTGACAAATGTCTACTAGCTGATAAAAATTAGTCATCTCTTAGAAAATAAGGAATATGGTCTACAAAGCTCTAATGTTTGCTTAAGTTTACAAGTGTGCTGGAACAAAATTAGAACCCCAGGATTGTAACCCCTGCTCTAGTAACCATCCCACTTTGTCCCTTTGAATTAGAACATTTGAAAAATATAGAATATAAAACCTCAGGCATATGATTTCATATTTATATGGTTTCTATATTGGCTACAGCAGAGCAGAATTTTTAACTAGAACTCTTCTTAAGAGATTTGCATAATTCATACTATCTATTTTCCATATACAAAGTGAACATCCAGTTCAGAAAATAAAATTTAAAAATAACCGGTCTGAATGTGCACTCCATGCTTTAATTTCCATGTGTCTGCTGATGTGGGAGAGAGCAGTATGAGAGAATTACATGGTGTCTAGTAGACATCACCCAGAGAAAGAACCTCACTCTTTGCAGCTGACCAGAGGAATTCCAGAAGTAGTAAGCCAGTCTTATCTCTCTCCCCTGACCCCTTGCTGGTATCTCTGACATCCAGTTATCTCCCCTGGCATCTTCCCAACAGGACCATCTGGGCTTTGTATTCATGTCCTACTTGGAATGACTCCTGCTGCTCTCTGGATACTTCTAACACAGACCCTGCTCAGTTTCATGGTCCCCTCCCCCTATGTCACCACTTTTACCTATTCTCCAAGGTCATAAAGATAGCTTATCTCCTGGCCTATGCCTCAATTTCTAACCTGAAATTCCAGACCTCTGGATTTGATCCCTAACTGGCTCTGTTGCCTGGAAAAAATCAGAGTTTTAATTTGGAAGATGTAAATGTGGTTCGTGTTCATCTGTTTGAGACAACAGACAAAGCTGTTCAGAACTCCTAAGACAAGGAACAAAACCTGATCTGCACTCTCAGGTACTGGCAAGTATCTGGAGATAATTTCCTGATTCTGTCTTTCAACTTTATAGATCTCTAGTGCAATGGTTACCCAGAAACAACAATGCACATGCTCACAGGACCAATCCTGAAGAAACTCCTGTGCTCATTGCCAGCAACGCTTTGCTCTTTCGTTTGTGATCCAGGGTAGTAATGAGGCATCTCAGTGGAAGCTGTGCCTCTCAAACAATGAAGCAAGACCCAGTAATCCTTCACACGAGCAGAAGACTGAATGGATAGCTGATCTGAAACCTGGATTACTCCTCTTTCAGCAGAAGTATCCTGAGGGTGTTGTGCTTTCAACTCTTTTGCCTCGATGTTTCAGAAAACGCAAGACAGATGTTATTGTGTATTGCTTATTAGTCAAAGTTCTAGTCTGAATTCAAAAGAGGGAGGAGGCAAGATGAGGGTCGAGACATGATTGATGGACTTCATGCTACAGCCTGCCCTATATCTCCTTCAAGAAAGCTTATGGCGGCTCATGTGACCCAAGTCACAACACAACATTTGTAGGAATGAAGAAATTTGCAGGACTGTGTGGAGGGGGCAGACCTCGCTCCTTTCTTGATGACTTTTACTTGTTCAGCTGCAGAACCATTTCAAAAGAATTTTCTAACAAGAACATCTCAGGTAGAAATTTACTGGCTAGGATTTTCCTACTAGGCCATGGTCATTTCAAATGAGGGGAAATCTGAGGGCTGTCATTAACAGTTGTTTAAAAAGCTTCTTCAAAAGCTGTTCAGTGGGTCCCTCTTTTAACTGAGATATAATGACAGGTATCAATCACATGATGAATGTTTACAAGTTTTTCCTTTGTGGAAATTGACTCTTATTCTCTCCTCGGAGAGAACATCTTGGTTCTTAAATTAAATAATTATTTAATTTTCCTCTGACTTCAAATACCCGGGTTCTTGGAAATCAATATGAAATAAAGGACATGTACTAGTGACTTGTACCTGTATCCATGAAAGTCTCTTTTATACCAGACAGTGGTTCTCAATCCTTGACACATTTCATAATTTTATGAATATATGTAAATGTTAGTATGTATGTGCATACTTTATTAGCATCCCAGGAATTGGGCTGATCATATAATCCTGGGGCAGTTTATTATGATACACCCCAAAGTTAAACAACTCCTCTAGGCTTCCTCATGCCCTAATTTCCTGAAGTTTATGTCGTATACTAGATGCCTCTCCCAAATTAATTTCCTGTAAAAATTAGTGTTTTCTTGGAATAATAATGAGAAAGTGGTTGCAAATGGACAAGCCTCCCAACAAGACTGCTAATTAGATGGGAACCCAAACTCCA
This sequence comes from Mesocricetus auratus, assembly GCF_017639785.1. NCBI lineage: Eukaryota > Metazoa > Chordata > Mammalia > Rodentia > Cricetidae > Mesocricetus > Mesocricetus auratus. The sequence goes on from NW_024429199.1 coordinate 5,803,659, forward strand.
CCTTTCCACATTGGTAGTAAACAATGGTGTCAGCATAAAGGAGGGGAAAACTCTGAACAGAATTCAGAGAAACCAGCGCACATGCTGAATTATGGAAGCCAGAGCCCGAAATCTTAGTCCAGAAGAGAAGAAACACCACTTATTGAGGACATGTTTGTGTTCTGTCATTGACTTCAGAAATAGCAGGTAAGGTTATGTAACCATGTGTCCTGTAAAGGTGAAAAACAAGCAAAATGCTATCTCTTATTTATTCCCTTGAGTTGTCATATGTCCTGCATATTATTGATTCTGAGTGAACTTAAGGAGTTGGGCTTTTAACGGTGTGTTGTCAAGTCTCTGAAATGAAGTCTTTCTCACTGACTTCTAATGGTGACCTTATGCTGGCCCGTCTGTGCCCTAGCCTGTGACCTTGTGAATATTGTTTCAAGTGTGAAATACATGCATTTTTTATAACAAAGGAAGGGAAATTTTGTATTTGTAGCTTCAGGTTTTCAGTATTTATTCGCCATATATTGGTGACATAAAGTTCACATTTTCACTCAACCAGTTCTTGAGGGAAATTCATCTGGATGAGTTCGTGCATGAACTAGGATATATGTTTCTAGAACAGCCTCAAGGAAATGAACAGTTACTAGATGACATGTGGCCTTTTGAGCACAAAAAGATTTCCAGGGTCTTAAAAATATGTTGTGCCAGCTGCTTTCAAATATTCTGTCATGTGCTCCAGAATGTTAGGGTCAGTTTGATATTGCTGGACTTTAGAGGCAGGCTGTAAGGAGAACACAACCTGAATATTCACTAGAAGTCTCCAAAACCTTATTCCCTACTTACAATAGCTTAATATTGATAAGTATTCTCTATGTGACATGCATGCTACTCATTTTCTGAAAGCTGCTTATTTGTTCATATTTTATTATTTACTATAATTCATGAATATTTTCTGAGTCATTACAAAGGAATTAAAATCACAAGTTATTGGTAACTCTTACAATGAGGAGGGGAATTTTACAGAATGCAGAGTCCCCTTCCAGTTCTGCTCAAACTGTTGCTGTCTTTGTTGAAATGAGGGATTTCCTCGTTCTGTTCAAGCGTGAGAGTGACTCTTAGTTCACTGCATCCTGTTCTTCTGGCATTGCTTGAACTAGTGATACAAAGGCTTTGGTATCTAGACTCTTTTGTTCTAAGAACTGCCTTAGTGCCATTGCAACTGCATTGCATTACAAGGCAATCAACAACTGTGCCTTGTCAGACTTTTGTAAAAGCAAATTTTTGCTGTCAGTTTCTATGTTAATTTTCTTGAATTCAATGCTATTGCTCATTGCCAAGTTAAGGCCTGATCTATTATTTTTGCGTATGAAACCATCCTAAAACAACATAAAGCAACACATCCATGCACACACACACACACACACACACGTGTGTGTGTATATATATATACATACATATATATGTTTATAATTATCATTCATTTGGTATGTTTTATGTGGGTAATGAATCTGAAAGCAACATACCTCGTTGGTTCTGGCTTGCTTCTGATTATACTTTGAATGTATCCTTTGAAAGCTTGTGTATTGGAGAACTAATACCCAAATTAGTGTGCTTGGGGAGTTTAGGAGCCTATGTGAGTAGAGCCTCTGTACGACCTTAGTGACTTCACATGAAGGGACTAGTGGCTAAAACTAGACTACTCTGACTCCCAGGGTTATTATAGTCTGATGCAGATAGGAGCCCCAGCCAATGTCAAATTCTAGATCTTCCCAGCTTAACTAAATGTCTATTCCTTGTAAAATCGCCAGTCTATGCTATAAAATCAGCAACAAGGAATAACCTGAGATTGACTTTCTTGACAGTGGAGTCAAGTTGAAAACTGAGCTGTATCTCTGATGGCTGAATGGAAATGTGAGGACACACGTCTGGCATAGTAACTCACATGCCTGGCAGTCTGGTGCTGACTATGGGCAAGATACTGCAGGTCCTTACCAAGGGAACCTTCCTCCAGAGCTATTTGTGTGTCCTTCTGCTCTGATAGTTTTGCCTGGAGTAAGTGATATGAGGCAAGGAAAGGGAAAAGCCATGTGTCTTTTACAACCTAGCTTGGGGGTCTCAAATCCTATTTTTTTTTCATTCCAGAAATAACCATTTTGTCATGTGAGTCAATCACTCAGCACTACAGGGGTGTAAACAATGCGGTGAGTGAGTACCAGAAATTGAGTTAAACAGTGCACATCTTAGAGGCAAGCTGCTACAATATGGTTTTCTTCCTCTGATAAGACCCTGAACCAGGCATTGTAATGTGTGTTTTGAGTAGTGAAACTAGAAGTCCAGTATTTTATTAGAGACCATTTGAATGATACAAAATAATATTTTGCAGCAATTTTCTCATCTTTGGAAAGCATATAAATGCATGGAAAGCTTTTTATAGCATATTGATTTCTATGCTCACACAGGACACAAAATAGCACAGATTCTGACATGATGCCACCCAGGACTTAGCAGTCCTCCCATGATTCTTTTTTACTCATTTAGAACAACAGGTAGTAAGTTTCACTAAAAGTAGAACTTGCAGCATCTTAAGTTCCTTGCAGATGCATATTATAATTCTTATGTTTTTATCAAAAAAGGCAAGTCTATGTTCTTGATATGAAAATCCATTAACCTTTGAAACATTAGACTAACATAAACATATTTGTCCTGGATATGTGACTAGAAAGCACACTGAATGATGTGTGTGTTTAATGAAGATTTTATTTAAGTTAGTTCATGTCCATATGGAGGAAGACAGGAAGAGATTTGGGGCAGTCCAAAGAACCCAAAGGTAAAGTACTAAAACAATTCTGTTTGACTTGGGTGCAGAATAAGAATGGCTGCCATTATCACTTCTATACAAATTTTACTAAAGATCTATCACAAACATAACAAGGCAAGACAAAGAAAAATGGCATATAGGTCAAGTATCACTTCTGTCTCCATATGTTAACAACAAAGAGTTTAATTTTTAAGATGTCATTTCAAATAGTGTCTAAAATATCATATGCTGTGAGTAAATCTAGTAATCCAAGGCTTCTACTCTGAATACTAAAATGAAATATTGAAATTAAGACAAATACAATACTTTAAATATTTCAGTTATCCCCAACTTGATCTATAAATGTGTGAAATCCACACCAAAATTCTAGCAGTTATTTTTGTCCAAACTGACAGATGTGAAGAGCCAAGAATAGCCATGCAGCCATCCTGAAAGGAGGACAAAGCTGGGAAACTTACACTACTAGACAGAAAGCCTGTCACAGCCTGTGGTGATTAAGACAGTGAAGGTGTAGGGTTAGTACAGGAAAAACAACGGAGCTTGGGAAAGAAAAGAGAGTCCAAAAACAGATCCTACACATATGTCATCTATTTTTTTATAAAGATAACATTTTGGTGCAATTCAGAAGAATGACTATTTTAATAAGTGGCAAAAAATCTGGATTCTATCTTTATATCTTACACAGAAATAAATTACATGGATATCATAGACAAAAATGTAAACTGTCAAATCTTTTAGATCGTCTTAGAGGAAAGATTTTTAACATAATATATAAACCAAAATCCATAAATAAGATTATGAGATTTGGACTTTCCAAATACAAATTTTCTATGTTTCCATATATACTACTAAAGTAATAAAAAGGTGATCATAACACTCATAAAAGATTACTTTAATAAGTGTATACAATAATAAAAACCAGTCATACTCACAGCATATCTTTTAAAAACACAATACTGAAAATATAAGAAAAATATCAGAAAAAATGAAAATGAAGAAAGTGCCAAATAAATGAAAAACATCTGAAAACAATCTACTAGTGATCGAGGAAAGTAAAATTTAAGGCAAATGTAATATGACACCATTTTTTTCAATGGCTAAATGATTGAAAACCCCAAGTTTGGGCAAGAATGTGGAGCAATGAGACTCCCAGACCTGCATAAGTTTTTGTGACACTCTGTCCTAAAGTTAGGCAAATCCTTATCTACGACTGTCCTCTTTCGCTTCCAGGAACATGCCTAACTGATGCACCCATATATGTTTACCCAAAAACTTATACTTAGTGACAAAGGCAGCATTACTCATAGAAAACACAAAGTAAAAATTATCCGTGTGTACTTAGCAATAATATAACCAACTAAACATCATGGTATAATGGCATATCCCCATAAAGAAATACTGAAGAGAAATGAGGATAAACCACACACAAGCACCCTGAGTCTTGTAACTTAATAATGTATAGATAATAATGTAAGGCTCACATGCTATGACATAAGCAATGTTAGTCCCTCTTCCTAACTCTGAAGTCAGATGTGACAATTGACACCATGAAATCAAACATAGTGGGTACATGCATACCATAGGGGAAAAAATGGTATGAAGCAGAAATTCTTTTCTTTGTGCCTTTTCCCTTCTAGAAAAGTGATTTAATCACTTAACACTGGATACACTTTTCTACCATATGTCGAATGAATAAAGGTATTCAGTAAATAAGCATAAACTGTGCAGATCCATAATATAAAGCATTAGTGTGGTACTCCCAGGGAAACTGATGGCTGGAAGGCTGCATAGGAGGCTTCTAGAATATTGAACTAACCTTCAATGTGACCTGAGATCTGACTGAGAAGGCATGTGAAATGGCAATAATTCTATTTGTACTATTTACACTTTCATGATGTAAATGTACATGTGTACATGTACTTTTGTTGATTTGTCTCTTAAATGCCTAATGTCTTTCATTCTCATTGTGATGTCCTAGTTCATAGATCAGCAAACTTTCTCTAAGTAACTTTACAGTAAATATTTTAGACTTTAAGACACTTAGACAACTAGTCAATATTGTCATTGTGGCAGCCAAAATAGCCACAAACAAATATGTAAGCCAATAAGCACAATTGTGTTCTAATAAAACTCTACTTACAAAATTAAATGGCTGCCTAGGTTGTATTTGTTAGCTAAGTAACCCTAATGCTAATTGATTTCTGATAAAATTTGGTATGGATTGACTACAGAATATCCTCATGATGGTATAATCCAACTCTGTTTTATTAGAGAAAGTTTAGAGATATCCTGATAGCACCAGTATGCTGCTCAAACCATGAGCACCTGTGCATAGGTATCTGACATTTCATATGTAAACCTCTCCTAACTGCCATAGGCTCTAACTCAACTCCCTTAATCAATGCATCTTAGTGTTTCTGGTAGCAGGTAAAAATGTGAATCACAAAATCATGTGTCTTAAATGATATTATCCATCCCATGTATCCAAAATGTGTGAAATGGGTATCATATCTGTTTTATTTTTTAAATAGCTAGAAAGAGAAGTCTAGTCCCCAGGGAGAATGTGTAGCTACCCCTGTCTAGAAGATAAACATTAAGAATTGCAAGGAAAATATACCAGTCCTTGCATGGAAGTGAGGATTACAGGGAAGATGGACTTCTGAAGTCCAACTATCCCAACAGAGAAGAAAGCTGTGAGCATCACAGGGTCTACTCTGGCGAATGTCACAATTACCATAGGGTCGATACTAACAAGGTAAAAAAACTAATGGGATGTGTGTAGTACAGGCATGGTAGACATGCTTTGCAAAAGGTAGTGAAAGAAGGCACAAATAGCATCAAATAAGGAAAGACTGTTAGTTAAGTCATTCTTAAGCTCACAATGGGTGCATAGAGATTTTCATGAGTACATGAGAGAGATGTCTTCCATGCAAAAGCTTCATGCAAAGCATAAGAGAGCAAATAAGCAGATGGGTTCATTACAGAAGCATTTCAGAAAGTAAAAAGCAGATGCTGCCATTACCATGTGCATTTTAATACACTTAGATCTCTACTTCCAGAGGTACATGGTCATTGGAACAAAACTGGAACCATAGTGTTATAAATTCAATACCATGCTAGATAGTGCTTTGTTTTCCATTCCATGTACGTGGAACCACAACTGATAAATTAGGTAAGAGAAAGAATGATCATATAGCAAGGATCACAGTAAAATGTCCATTGGGGTCAGGTCATCTTTGGAGGGAAGTTCTTCTAGCTCTTTTTGCAAGAATTACATCTACCTGACAGTGGTGGCACATGCCTTTAATCCTCAAACTCTGTGAGTTCAAGGCCAGCCTGGTCTACAGAGCTAGATTCAGGAAGGCTCTGAAGATACACAAATAAACCTTGCCTTAAAAAAAAGAATTACACCTGGGTATCTTGCATATGAGCTTTATGCTCAGTGTATGAGGACATCAACACAGTTATACTTAATTATCATCCCAATAGTAGGGGGAATATTAAATTATTTGCCTCTAATTGCTCTGATCTTCCTCAGGTATTCCTCCTGTCTAGATGCCAAGGGATAAAACAAAAACTTCCTATGAGCTTTACAAATTAGTCATATATAGTAACTATATAGTAACTATATATAGTAACTATATAGTCCCCTTAGCGAATCACTTTAAGAACCATACTTCAGCTTCTGTTGATTTTATACTCAACTCTGTAGGGTAGAATTTCAGGTGTGAAAGCAGAGAATTGGTGAGGCCTTGGCCTTGAAAGAGACACAGATAATGATCTTATCTCTGGAGTGTCTCCCAGGTTCTAGAATATTCTGAAGTGTTTGATCTGCATCACCGTGTAAGCAGCAGACAGCTAGTACACACTCTGCTGCCTCCATGCATGGTGCCTCTATGCCTTGGTCTGTGAAACCAGTCTCTCTTTAGCTTCCAGTTTATGGTGTGTGTTTGTGTGTGTGTGTGTGTGTGTGTGTCTGTGTGTGTGTGTGTACATGTGTTCATGTGACTAGATGCCAAAGGTCCCTGTTGAGTGTCTTCCTCAGATACTTGTTTACCTTTTTTTTTTTTTTTAGTAACAGTGTCATGCTCTGATCCTGAAGCTTAGCCAATTGGTTCAACTGACTGGCCAACAAGCTTGAGGGAACTGCTTGTCTCTGTCCTTTTTCACCCTAAACACTGGACTTGGTAAGAATACCAACCAAACCATCTTCAGTATCCTCCCATTAGCTGCTGCTGAGTCTGTTCAGTATATCCAATTGGTCCAACTTGCTCTCACCCCCCACTTCTAAAGCAAACCATCACTTTGGTCTCATCCCAACAGAAGCCAGTGTGGGTTTGCTGGCTGTCAGCGTGGTGTCTCATATATGGTCACAATGGATACATGGCCTGGTGGGGACTGTCAGAGGAATCATATATTTTCCCCACATAATGCATTCAAAACTAAACTTTTTTATCCAGTCAGTGATAAAATATTGAGAAAGTTTTATGGTTTAATACTTACTCTGAAATAGAAGTATTTTTTCTAGTCAGTTCTAGAATTAAAAAAAAAACCACTGTCACCATTAGTGCACTCAAGAGTTAGAGAAGAGATTCTGGAAATCTCCAAAAGTTATGGCAGGTGGATTTTTTTCCTCTAATTTGAGATTATGACAGCATGATAGTGAGAAAAGTGTCTGTGGTGGCTTGTGTATTGTTTCCTTATCTTTGGCTTCTCTTCTTTCTACTCACTGTGCTGTAGAAGGAAGGGGGACAGGAAAGGAAGAGCAGGGTAATTCCCATTGGCCAGCACTGCTGTTGGCTGGTACCGATTTCCTCCAGCTATAGCAGCTGTTGAAAGCCTCCCGTGAACATTGTCTTCCTGACTCTTTTGCTGACCCGTCTGGGTACATTCCCCATTCAGGAAGGACTCTGGCTTCCTTCACAGATGTTCTGCCCTCCAGCCAAGGGCCTCATAAACATTACCCATTTTAAAGTGGACCCAGGCAGTCCTTGCTATCAAAACAGTCCACATCTGGTTTTGAAGAACCTAAGACTTTTGACCATCTCTCAGTGGGAGTACAGGCTTTTCTCCCAGCAACCTTCTCTACTTTCTGGCCTCTTCAGGCCACCACTTTGAATTTTAAAGACATTAAGCATCTGCCTTCCAAGCATCATACAGCAACTCAGATTGAAGTTGGCCATTTCATTGTTAATATCAGTGTTTAGTGTTTGGAACAGGAAAGGACTAGAGAACCAAACCAAGAACGCTGTACATGTTAAACCCACTTTCTACAACTGAGATATAGCTCCAATCTTGGAATCTTTTATTTTGAAACTATTGAAAGCCCATCTAGCTCCAAAAGGCTTAAATATATATTCCAATTGTTTCACTGTGGGCAGTATCCACCAATCAGTAGTTGAGAAAACCTTTCCTGGGTTTGTGGCTGGGAAACAGTTTTGCCAGGTGGAAATGCTGTCTGTTTCTTTCTTCATACTAGTGCATCCCTCACCTACCACACAGTAGTTCATTTATGCAACGCTCTACCCACTGAACGGTCAGGGTTTTGAAGATAAAAACTTTATCTGACCATTTCTTCACCATTCCCAACAATATTGCACATACATCAGGGTAAGTGACATTACCTAGATATAGGCAAAAATGCTTAGGTGATACAAAAATGCTTAGGTGATGCTTAGGATGCACTAAAGGGTTAATGTCCATAAAGAAATGCATAGCATATCTACAGTATAGAAAATTCACACGGAAGGAGCACAGTTATGGAGGAAAGTAGATCACGAGCAAAAGTTGACAAAGTGATCTAACACCCTGGGGACAATAAATATGGGTTAGCAAAGTGCATAAATGACCCAAATATTTGCTCACTATAATTTTCCCTTCAGTTGGTTATTATGTTACGTTTACTGGGATGTGTGAACAAAAGTTCAATTCACCCCCAGATAGGGCACTAATGAGAAGCAAAAGCAGTTGTAGTTAAAACCAGATTAGTTAACCAATTAATTTATTTAGCATGGCTAAAGTGCTATTTACAAGAGATTGATGACTTAAAGACAGTTGCATGTTAATACATCCACTCCAGGATGGGTGCCGACATACAATATCTACATATTTGAGCATTCTGAACAACTTATGGTAAGTGTAATAGAAAAGAGTGTTGTCTCCCCCAAGTCATTGTTTATTCCTATTCTAACCTTGGAGAGAGTCCCCATAAATCTTCTGTCTGGGCTCCCTCTGCCTAGCAAGTTCCATTACATCCTTAAATATTATGATCATCTTTCTACTCAGGAGTCAACACTCCAATTCAGCTGAAATAGTTCTACAACAGGACTCGCCTGTGGTTTTCCATGAAGCTAACGATTCATTCACTAGAGGTGTCTCCAACTCCTACATACTCCCATGAATTTGATATATATTTCAAGAGCATTAAGCAAAGGTGAGATGGCATATATATGGCTCATAACATTTGCTTTATACTTCTCTCATACTTAGAATGAGGGAAGAAGAATGAACACTAAACGACAAGAGTAGTGCATCATTACTTCTCCCTGAGGGAGGAGGGATGCTTGAAATTTGCCACCTCTCAATCCCATTGGCATAAGCAGTTGAAGACAAGGTGCCCCATACTTTGCTCATGGGTATTCTGTAAGGTGACAAATCCCCAGAATTCTCAAAGCCTGAGCCTCATACAGAAGTAGAGAATTCAGTAAGTGAGGCTGGTAGTGAGGAAGGGGTACTTGAGGTGATCCTGTGCAGTTCCCATAGATGCTACTACAGCACAGATCATAGACAAACATAATGAAGAAAGTTCTGCCATTCCATGGGGATTTTTAATTATCATTTATTTGTTCATGGTTTTTTAGACAGGATTTCTCTATGTAACGACTCTGTCTGTCCTGGAACTGGACCTTAGTGGTGCATGCCTTTAATTCCAGGACTGAGGAGGCCAGCCCGGTCTACAACTGAATTCCAGAACAGCCAGGGATAAACAGAGAAACCCTGTTTCAAGCTCCAACAACCAGACAAACACACAAATAAAAGATTACAGACCAGGTACTTACTAAGCTCTGATTACTGGTTCAGAAACAGCCACAGGTTTTTTTAATAATTGAGAGAGGGCAAACCTTGAGTGGGTATCGTAGAAAAGAATGCACCAGTCATCCACAGGGACCGAGGTGTATGTGTTAAGTCTCAGGTATCTGAACAAATATCAATAGAGAAGGAAAGGTGACAATGACAAAGCCAAGTGCCCCTTTGAGCCTTGACTCAGGACAGCTGTCCGTTAATTAGAAGATGACTTTGGGGAATTGTGATATTTTGTATGCAGCTGACACAAAATTCTTGTTGAGGAGCTCCATCCCAGCAGTAGGTCATCTGCTGCTAGATCAAGAAAGCTGCCCTCCAGAGGTGCTTATTGTAAGTACTCCATCTACTTTATCCCTGATCGTGCTGAATATTTACTTAGTGAACTGTCAAAAGTTGCTTTTCATTGGTGATATCAGTAGTTTTAAAAAGAAAATCGCATGCAGAGTGTTAGAAATGCACATTCTGTGGTAATGATCGCTATATAACAGAGTATTATTTAACTAAATGGTTTCAGATTCAATTTTCTTTGCCTGCTTCATTCCATTTTGATGACTGCCTACACTGAAATCTACGCAAGAAAAAGCTGAGCAGATTACACTGTGTGAATATATGTCATTGTGATCGGTTTAAAAAAGAAGCTGACTGGTCACTGTCTGTCTTTAAAATCCATGACCTCTCCTTTAATTATATATAATACAATATATCAACCTGGTAAGTCCATTTAGTGTTACTTACGTGTGTGTGTGTGTGTGTGTGTGTGTGTGTGTGTGTGTGTGTTTAGACCTAAGCACTTGGAACTGGAAAAGCTATCAAATTGTTCGTCCCCAGAGAAGACTGAATTTCCCTTTTTCAGTAACCACTGACTGCCCATTGCTCTTTACTGTGGGGAAGCCTTGTAAGATTTCTCCCATCCTCATTGGCCTGTCAACTAGTGTTGCATTGTATTAGTCTTATTTATGCAACCACATTGTTGAGATTTCATGGATATACCTTCCCTGACAATAGAAAACATACTATCTCATAATAGACATCCTGGTCCTCATTTTACTCAAGATCAATTGTATCCTGTAGGTTGACCAGTTCTGGATTTCTGTGATGGTATCTGACTGAGAAAAGATGAAATCTCAAAATAGTCTAATTTGCATTTTCCTAATTCCAAAGAATGTTATGCTTTTTTAGATATTTCTTAGAAATTTTTATTTCTTTTGAGAACTCCCTATTCTGATCCAGACTTTTTTAATGGGCTAATTTGTTTGCTTGACTCTGTTAATGTGTTCTTTATATATTCCAGATGGTAATCCTCATTCAGTTGTACAACTGGTGAAAATTCTCTCCCACTTTGTGGGTTTTCACTTCACTTAGTTGACTATTTCTTTGCTATAAAGGTCTTTTTAGTTTATGAGATCCCATTTGTTAATTGTTGGCCTTAATTCTGGGCAAATGACATCGAATTCAAAAAGTCCTTCCTTTATCTTGTGTGAAGGGAGAAGGAGCAGGGAAGAAAATGCACCCATGATCTTCCAACAATATGGCTGCCACAACAAAATCAGCACAATGAGAATACCAGCCAACATGCTAATGTAAATGGGAGAAATTCTATGTGGTCCCACCCCTAGATGAAAATCTTGTGGTGGCCAATAGCTGTTGAGAATGAGAGAATTAGTTGTGTCCAGGGATGGAGACCTTACACTTTAGGTGATAATCTTCCCAAAAGCATAGTATGCTGGGAGTGAGGTACCAACTCTTGAGTTGTTGATGAAGAGTATCCTCAGGATGTCCAAAATAAAACAAGCTGTTGCCAATGATTTTGCTTTCCCGTCATATCTTTATAGTAATACCCTATTACTGAAGGTACCATACACTTTGGTCACAGTACATGGAGAAAGTAATTGATACTTGATCTCTAGATTTCATTAGTGCAGGAAATTGTCAGGTAGGCTGTTGGAATAAATTGTTTGTCGATACTCTTACCCAACAGTAAAACCTGTTAACTACAGCAATGAGTTGGATGGCAAGATATGCACGTGGATTTAACAGTGACACAGATGTCACTGGGGTAACCCTTCACTTTCTTATTGGATTTAAAGTCCACTCTGCAAGAATAAAGTACACTCCTGGTATTCTAACACTTGGCCAAGAACAAGTGGTTAGGAAGCTCGCTGGTTCCAGAAGTGAATCTTCTACTGTTATTCTGTTAAACCATCCTCTAAATTTGCATCACTATATCCAGATATTAGTGAGCCTCTCGGATTTCATCAGAGAAGTTTCTTTGAGTAATGAACAGTGGTTAACAAAGTAACTCACAAATGGTCAAAGTACAAAGAAGCTGGGGAGTGCCAGCCTACAATCCTATTGCCAGAGAGTCTGGGAAACAGAAACTTCATTTACTGGCTGGTTAAGTACTGAGCTGAACTCAAGAAAGCCAGTATCAGAGAGGGAGGACTGATGATCAAAGGGATTAAGACTGGGCTGGTTGAACCCCCAGAAACAGCTGACCAGACAAAGGTTAACTCTTGAATCCCAGGCATCAGCCTGGGAATCCAGCATGGGACTGATCAAGACCCCCTGAATCTGGGTGTCAGTGAGGAGGCCTAGGTAATCTATTGAGCCTTGGACAGCAGATCAGTACCCATCCCAAGTATACACACGGTCTCTGGACTCCCATAGAACAATGTGAGGTGCACTCTCACCCTGAACTCTTGGGGAAGGGTCTAGGCCCTGCCCTATATGAAATGACAGACTATGGACACCCCCATGGAGGGCCTCACCCTCCCTGGGGGAATGAGGGGATAACGGGGGGGGATGGGGGGAGGGCACGGGAGGAGGGGAGGGAAAGGGAGAGGGACCTCGTACTGACTTGTGAAGCAACCTTGTTTCTTATCTAAATTTAAAATGGAAAATAAAAAAATATTAATAAAAAAAATTTAAAAAGCAAAAAAAAAAAAAACAAAGTACAAAGAAGATCCTGAAAAATGTTTAGCTACAGCCAGACATGGTAACTCATGCCTATAATCCTTATAATGGCTGATACAGGAGGATCATATTAATTTAAGGCCAATTTGGGATACAAAGTGAGATTCCTGTCATAAAAACTAACTAACCAAACAATATGTACTATGTGTATGTGTGTGTGTGTGAGAGTATATTTGTGTGTATAAGTGTTAAATATAGAATGGTACAAAATATGCCCCAGCATGCTACAACCTCAACTTTACTTTGTGTGGGTGTGCATGTCTGTGTGCGTATAGAGAATTTTATTGTTCTTTCAGAGAGTCTCAATTGTCTGTCATGCTTTACAATATTTACCTTAGGCTTTCCTGATTGGTTGGTACTAGTTGAGTCCCCTCCCTGTATATGAAGCATGAATATCAACTAGGAAGCTGTATTAGCCTTGGCACAGGCTAGCAGCTGGGAAAATATTGCACATTAGAAGTTCAGCTTTATTCCTTCCTCACTTCTTAAGTTATAAACATAATTTATACATTCTGGGTGGGCAGGTCATACCAGAGCTGCATTCTGGAGCCAAGGTCTTTTCTGCAGGTCTGTGTGAGGCCTAGTCAGCACCACAGGTGGCTGATTGCATGTAGTCCACAGAGAACCATTCAGGATATGTGATGATGATGACTCAAAAGCTGCTTCATCCATTCTTTTTTCCCTTTCTCCACATTCTGTTTCCTTTCCATTGTGGGACAGACATGCCCCTGAATGTGCACTACCCAGACCAGCATATAACATCAGAAAAATTGCAAGTCCAGATAGTTGACAACCTTGCCTTGTATTAAAGGTTTTATAAGTGGTATACATACAACTTCTGCACCGGAAAGCATCTTTGGAATAGACCCTCTTATTGCTCTCAGCAGGAAATCAAAGTGCACAGGACAGAGGCCCCAGATGCTGGAAATGCTTTTTGCAATCAGTGTGTGTAAAATTTCTTTCTGAGGGTCCATGAAGTTTTGTTGTTTCTGTTTGTCTTTCTGCTGCATCTCTATGACTGGTCTAGAGGTTTTTTCCACCCTCTCACCCAGTGCCACAATGGGTAGCTCCTTTGCATGAGCTTCCTGACCAGAGCGGAGCTTCTGCTCACCACTCAGCCACACATTAGGTATTTTTCTCAACAAGCTGAGCACTGCTCTTGATGCCGTTTCCAGAGGAATCTGTATTGTCACAAGAAAGATATTTTTTTCTAAAGTATAGAATGTTGTAAACTATTTCCAGGCATGCCAGACTCTGAACTCTAGGGAGATGTGGTCTGGAAGACTGAGAAGGCATGTTACTTTCTCAACTTTACTTCTTGTTCCAGATGGAATCACTTAAATGAAGTCATGGTTTTATGCTCATGGAGCAGAGGCCATGATAGAAAGGAATACAAGCAATACTGTTCCCATGTATGTATCTTTAAATAAATGAATATGCATCACATAGACATAAGCACATATACAAATACATAAATACTTACACATGTATATATTCTACCTCAAATAGATTCAGAACCCTCCTCAATATTATCAATTTTTCTTACATTTCTTACATTTTCAAAGTAGATATGCACACACACACACACACACACACACACACATATATATATATGCAGACACATGTATGCACATATATCACAGTTACTTTATAAAGTAACTAAAACTTATTGTAAGAAAAATGTAGATTAAAATGATCTTCTTGATATCATAGTTAATTCACAACAGAGTCAAAAGTGAAATCTACAATTCAAAAATTCTTATTTCAGTGCTCTGTGTCTCTCACTTAGAATATTATGCTTCCCAAAGTGTCCACAACAATTCTCTTTCCTAAGTGTATGTCACTGCTAAAAGATAACATAGAAAACTAGGTGCTTTGCTCATAGATTGGATCTGGCTGTCCTGCAAAAGTGAAGACATTATGGGTGACAAGGCTCATCTGGTAACACACTAAGTATAGGAATTTAATTTTCAAGCAGGGCTTCTGAATGGAGGTTGTTAGGAGAAAATCTGAATCAATTCACTAGATTTTCCTTTGACATGGAGACAAACTAAAAAAAAAAGGATATCTTTCTGCACCCTGAGAAACACAGAATGAGAAAAAGTAAATGACTAATGAGAGGAGATATCGTACCAATAAATTATGTGTCAGCTGGTCTTTCTATCTTCCTGCCCTTAGGAAGACCTCACTAGGGCTGGTCCAATAACCAAATGTGACCTAAACCCTGCATTGTGTATGATACTAAGTTCATTTTCCATCTGAATCACAGAAAATTATCCTTCAAAAGTAAAAATTGGCACCATTTGCTCCTTCCTGTATGTTTGTAAGGACGTCTATGTACTAACCATTGAGACAGAAAATACTGTTAATTGCTGTTGATGCCAAAGTGAACTGTTCCTCACTGTCTGGAAGGGAAATACCCATTCAGTTGAGCATGCCCGGCCTGACAGCATGATCCTATCCATGTTGTTAGCAGAATAGAAGTAAATATCAAGTCTACTCTGCCATGGGCAAATGAACCAAGAATACAAACAAACTTACTCCCCTATTGTGTAAATATCTACTATCCAATCACAGTGTTGAGGAATTTCATTTTATCTCGAACCTGTGCCCTTTACTCCAAATCTGTAATAAAAAGTTGGATTCTCCCTGGGCTGTCTCTTGCCAGAACTATTAGATCTTATTCCTTGAACTCTGGCTTCTTTCTCCCTTAGTCTAGCCAATCAAAATTGCTGCCACAAAATCATTCATATTCAAAGATTAGAATTTTTGTCATAATCTTTGAATAGGAATAAAAACACTTTGAAAGGTATGCTATAGAAATAATAATAAATATTTAAAAGTATAATTTAGTATAATGTGCTCATGAATGAATATTTTCTGTCATTTCTCAGAGTTTGTAGTCAAATATTCCACCAACCCAAAATTATTCATTGACTAAGTATATGCATGTTAACCTTCAGTCGAAAACTAAAGCCAATGTGACCAAACTGACTGTTACTTTAAGACAATATTTATTAGATTAAAATTGTATTTACTTGGGTTACAATATGTGTTGTGCTGGAGAAGTCACCAGTTCAAACTTTGACCTTAGGAACTGTGTCATATTTGTAGACAGTCTGAAGAAAGACTTTTATTATGCACACTGATAGCACATGCTGCAAAGTAAAGTCTTGCCTCACCCTGGTGTCCTTGAGTCCAGAGAGAGAGGATCGAGCTTCAGGCCAGAGAGAAGCTGAGTATTCTGCCCATGGTTTTAAATGCCCTCCTGGATGCTGAAGTCCTAGCAAAACAATCTCACTACTTTCTGTTATTTCAGATGCCCTAGGCTTTGCTGGATTACTCAAAAGAGAAGTTCCAAGGCAGTCAGCTAAGAAGAATTTATAGTCCTGCAGTTATTAGAAGTCTTTTTTCTAATCCAAGGACTAGCTGTCAAATTATATGTGGAATGTGGGTAAGTTGTTTCTATGAAGAATTTTTTATTTTAATGGAAAACACATTTTCACAAAGGGAAAAATACTACCAGCTATAATCTTTTTAGAGTCCAGTACAAAGAACTGAACTGCTATAACTGAACATCTTAATGCTGTGAAAAACTACAAGTTATGCAATATTCATAAAATAAGTTGGAAAATGAACACCTATTAATTAGGGTTTCTACTGCTGTAACAAGACTCCATGACCAAGTTAGGATCACTGGATTGGAGTTTCAGGAACTAAAATACTAAGATCTAGGAAAAGAAATATATATATATACATATACATATATATTAGTTTAATCTTCACTACTATGATTAAATATTCAAATAGGATATCTTCATGAAGAAAAACTTAGCTCAGAGTTTTAGAGGCTGACTGTCCAAATGGCACTGTGCACTGCTGCTGTGGATTCTCCATGGACTTGTCACTTCATGGCAGGTGTCCCTTTAGTAGGAATGTATGCAGGACAGAAGGACCATATCTCAAAGCAAGCAGCATGGAGACTGTAACCCTGAAAGTCCTCCCAGGAGAAGTAGTCATGAAGACTTAAGGATCTCCTTGTAGACCATAGCACTAAAAGGTAGCTCATATCTCCCATTGCCATGCTGAAGAATAGTCTTTCAGTTACGAACCTTTGGAGACAAACTTAAGTCATGGTGAAGTCACAACACATTGAATGGAGACATTTTAAAGCATGCTTTTAATGGAAGAAGTTAGAGGATGTGCAGTTTTCTCTGGTTTTCCCTATTCATTCTTTCAAACATACTCACTTGAGGGATCAAGAGAGGTGGCTTAATTTTGTTTTCTTCTCAAAGTTACATGAAATGTTTTTACTTAAAAAGTTAAATTTTGAGCCTGGTGTTGGTGGTGCTTGCCTTTAATCCCAGCACTCGGGAGGCAGAGGCAGGTGGATCTCTGTGAGTTTGAGGCCAGCCTGGTCTACAGAGCGAGTTCCAGGACAGCCTCCAAAACAATACAGAGAAACCCTGTCTCGAAAAATGAAGAAAAAAGTTAAATTTTGTTTAGATGACAACAGAAAAGTTGTTGTATTGGGCTTTGTGTAGGTGCTGGCTGTTCTCTATGTTCCTCTTCCCAGCATTCTCCTAGTCTTGTAGTCCCGCCTATGCGTCCTGCCTAGCTTCATCATGCCTGTCCATTGGCCAAAACCATTTTACTCACCAACCAATAAGAGAAACATATATTCACAGCATACAGAAGGACATTCCCCATCATTTGAATGAGTAAGTTCAAGATACACATTCTATATTCTGGTTTCTACTTCAGGTCATGTACTTCATTTCCTTTTACAATACATATTTCACTCCAAACACTGAAAAATTAATATGTTGAACATCTGTAGCAAAATCTTAGTATGTGCCTGCAATATAAATTTCCTCTCACTAATTAAATCCCAAATTGATAGTTGGGCACATGACTACTTAAAATAAAGACTATATTTTCCAGGCTTCCTTACTTGTGGCTACGTGAGGTAGACAGATATCTTATTAAATGGAGAAAGATATTTCCTTTTCTGATTGTTTGTTGTGAGCAAAGATACTGCTATTGAATTCCCACAGCATGCTGAAATAGAAGCTGACTTTAATAGACAACAAAATATAATGTCTGGGTTCTTGATGCTGTAATCTAACCCAGAACCTAAGCCAGTCCCTTAACATAGCGTCTATTCCATGCAATTTCCATTAGAGTCCTTTCTTATTTAATAGTTAAAAATTAGCTAAAATCAGTTACATGTTTTTTATCTTCTGTGGGTTCAAAGACATATAGCAAATTAGCCATCATTATCATATATATGTCCTATACAAATAAACAAAATTATGAGGAATATGAGGCCAAATTATGAGCAATAGATGACTCAAAACCACAGGACAAGTAATTGGCATATGGGCGCTCCTAGTCTTGATTCCCACTGAATCTTCTTTCCACACTTTTCTGCGTCATCATAAAGTCATTCACTAGTTTTTTTGTCTCTGATACCGATCAATTGATTTTTACCTTTATAAGTGCAGCAACTGAATGAGAATATGTTGCTTTTCCCAAGCAAAAACAAAAAGAAGCAACAGTAAACTCCCTAAGGAAAAGGATATTTTAGATGTGATTTCTGGCATTTCCTGCTACTAATCATGCAGGAAATATCTTTTTCCTCCCCAGCCCCCCAAACTTTACATTCAAGATTTTAGCACTTCTCTTTTAGAGTACAAGCAATAATTGCTGGCCTCAGGGGGGAAGAACAAAAGTATGGGTTTAAGTGAAAAATCAAAATGGAGGAGGAAAAGAACCTCTGCAAACTGCATGTAGAGAAAATTTGCATACCTACACACGTACAACCACAATTTGAATTTGGCTAACCTTCTAAGAGAAACTTTAACTTTTTATGGAGATAACTTATTTCCAAATACTCTCAGCCTTGGGAATACTATTGAGTAATTTTGAAGAAGATTACAAACCAGATTAATTAGAAGGTAGAAATATGTTAAAATCACAAGTTCTTTATGTCAGTGCCTTTCTATTTTCACATTGTTGACTGTGTTTAGAGTGCTTACTGGCAGGATGAATACAGAACTGAACAAAATCAATATTACATTTTTCCCCACACAGTTATTTATTTGATGAAAATCTATAAAACATTCTGAAGATAGGGTCAGGCTAATGGAGAAATCTACTATTTTCACAATGTTTCTGTGAATCCATTATTCTTCTATTTAAAAAAATAAAGCTAAAAATAATTGGCATCAATTTGAAGTTTGACTCTGGTGTATATGTTTACTTCATTTCCTTAAAATTATTAAGTTATTTTTTCAAGAATCCATTTTCTCTCTAAGGTTAAATATAATCCCATGCACAGGAAATAAAATGAGCATGCCATGCACAGCCATCTCCTTGCATACTGTTCATTTCTTCAGAGAACAAACATCTAAATTCACAGGATCACTGGGGGAACTGGTCATTGCCCTTTCAACAATGCTGCTGTAATCAGAGATCCAATCCTTGCTGATTTTCTGTTTTGGAGGCAAGAACGGAGATCCATGGGGTCTGCAGGCAGAGTCCACGGAATGCACAATTTTGACCTTCCACTATTTTCGAACTGTGGCTGGCTGCTGAGAACTGTGGGAGACTCCGCAGGACAGAGGAATGTTAATGAAGTCGACTTTCCTAGAAGCAGTTGCTGTTGTAGAAAAGCACCCACAGTTATTTTTTTTTCCTCTCATGGCTCTTTATTCTTCAAGAATGGAAGCTTCCCAAAAGTTCTCTCTCAAATGCTCTCTTTAATATTCTCTCTAAAAGCTCTCTCCGCAAATGTTCTTTCACTAAAAACTCTCTTAAATTTCTCTCTAAAAGGTCTTAAAAATTCTCTGAAGTTCTTTCTAAAAACCTCTAAAAGTTCCTTCTAAAAGCTCTCTAGAAGTTCCTTCTTCTAAAGTTCTCTGTACCCACAGTTATTAAAGATGAGATGCTGAAAAGAACTTTTGACAATGTCAGTACAAACACCCTTCTAAGTATTCTCAGGAATGGACACTAGTGCCAAAGTGAGCAGTGTGAGGTGAGGGGTTTTTTTTTAAGCATCTGTGTCTCAGCAGAAAGTTCCCATGACATGACTTATAACAGCCTAAATAGATTGTGAGTTCTCCCTTGGGCCAACAGATTATGTACATGCCATGAAAATTCTTAGTTCTCTCTGCTACATTCTTAAAGTTCCACTTCTTAATCTCATTAAGAAATGTAAATAGATCTGCATCCTTATGAAACTCCATCTTTCCTGTTCATGTTGATTGATTCCATAAGAGGACTGTTGCTGGATTCATTGCTGATCCAGGATGGGTGTGCTAGGAGCAGGAAGGTTTTGTAGAGCGAACACAGGCAGAAAGAAACATAGAGGAGACCAGACCATATAGCCAAAACAATTATCATGCAATTCAAAACACATTTGAGAATCAATTTCTAAAATAAAACAGCAATTTACTGGGGTTTTGATTGTATTAATTTTATTTGAGTTTGAGGAGATTAACATCTTACTTGTGTTAAGTTACCCAAAGTGAATACACTCAATTTTCTATGAAGTCTCCATTAATTTCTCTCAGTAATATCTTGCAATTTAGAGTATAGTTTATCAGCTACTTTATTAAGTGAATTACTAAATACCTCACATTAGCCACTGTTACTCACGAAATGTTTTAAACTTTTTTCTCCAAATGTTAGATTTAGAAACTCAACTGATTTTCGTTCAGTGAATCATGGCACTGGATAAATTCTGTAACAATGTTAGCAGTTTTTCATTAGATTCCTTTAGGGCATTCTTTATACATAAACACTTAGGAACCAGGTACCACTACCACCACCATGTACCTTCACTGACTCCATGCCAGAATCCACATCATCACCGGCCACCAAATGTGACATGCTTGCCTTTGTAAATAGTCTGCAGGTGGTGGTGCATGCCTTGGGAGGTAGAGACAGGTGGATTTCTGAGTTTGAGGCCAGCCTGGTTAACAGAGTGAGTTCTAGGACAGCCAATGCTACATATAGAAACCTTGTCTGGCGGAGGGGTCCCAACCATCACAGCATGCTCTTACTCTCTTTCTGTCTCTGTCTCAATTTCTCTCTCTATCTCTCTCTGATATATATATATATATATATATATATATATATATTTATTGTCCAAGGAGAATCTTTATAATTTTCTTATTTCTTGATTTTCTTTATGCCCCCTTCTCAGGGTCAGGACATTTTAAATTTAGGAAAGTGCTATAATTAGACATTATCCATTTAGACTTTTCATTCTTCTATATCAACCCAAATTTCCAGTTGACATCATATCTTCCATCTCCCTTTTGACACTAAGATCTCCTGGTGATAAATTCCCACAATTTTTGTTTACCTGAAAATGTCTTCATTTCTTTTGTTTTTTTCATTGAAGAAAGATTTTTTTGGCCAATATGACTCTAGACTTTTTTTTAAAAGTTCCAACATTTGGAAAACGTCACCCCACTGTCTCCTGGCGTACATTGCTTGTTTTCAGATGTCAGACTAATTCTTTGATAGATTCTTATAGAGAGAGTACCTTCCACTTCCTGTACTGCATGTATCTTCTACCTCTTCTGGATGCTTTCTGACTTTCTCTTTATTATTCATCCCTAGCAAACTTGATGATTCTCTATGTTTGTCTATGCATGTGTGCGGGTGTGTTCATATGCACCTGCCCTTATCTGAGCATTAGCAACCTGTGGTTTAAACATTTGATTAAATCGAGAAGATTTTGACATTTTTTTCAAAATGTTGCTGACCAATGGAAAATATTGTAACTCTACAGATTGTTGATATTTTATGTTACATGAAAGACCATGGTGGCTGTGGGTGTGTTAGTTTTAATATCTAGTCTTTAATCATGTGATTTCCCTTTCCAGGCTTTTAGTTCCCTGACTTTTCCCCTGTCATGTCTAATTTGGCATACACTAAATTCATTGATTATTATCCTCTGATTTCAAACTCAGATGATCTATTTACTACTTCCATTTCTATTTCTGTTATTTTTCTCTTAATCATTGAGTATTTTTCTACTTACTCTGTTTAAGCTTTTGTTAGACACTTTATCATCTTACATTTATAGGTCTGTTTCCATTGGCTGACTTTTCTTTGGTTATGATTTACCATTTTCCCTTTTATGTATCTAGTAATTATTAATTTCTTACCTTAAGCCAGATATTACTAAAAATGAGGAATTTTGCTTTCAAAACAGTTGATATGTTTCATATCAAACTAATCTTTTCAATTTTTGTTTTTTTCTTTTTTATTATTTATTTTTAAATTTATATTTAGATTAGAAACAAGGTTGCTTCACAAGTCAGTTCCAAGTCCATCTTCATTTCCCTCCCCTCCTCCCATGCTCTCCCCCAACCCCCTCCCATATCCCCTCATTTCCCCAGGGAGGGTGAGGCCCTCCTTGGGGGTGTCCATAGTCTGTCATTTCATCCAGGGGAGGGCCTAGACCCTCCCCCAAGAGTTCAGGGTGAGAGTGCATCTCACATTGTTGGATGGGAGTCCAAAGTCCATGTGTATACTCGGGATAAATACTGATCTACTGCACAAGGCTCAATTGCAGAGAGTCAATACTAACTTTTACATAAATGAAGGTCCTCTTTGCAAATCATGGCCTTTTGCGGTCCTCTTGGAATACATTTAAACATACTCCAGCTATTAGGATGGAAAGATGACTCAGCAGTTAAAAGCAATTTTTTTTTCTTTTGTAGAGGGTCACCATTCAGTTCCAGCACCCATGTGTTGGCTCACAACTGTCAGTAACTCCCATTCCAGGAGACCCGTTGTCATCTTCTGACTTCCTAGGGAACCAAGCATACATGTAGTAACATACAAACAGGTAGTCAAAACACTTAAAATAAAATAAATATTTCTAAAAACAAAGCAAAACAAACAACATCAAAAAGTCCAGCTCTGCATAACCTCTGGGAAATGTTCCTAAATGGCAGAGCTCCCAGGTATTTTTATGGCTTACTTGGTAGTTTTCATGAAAAACCTTGTACAACATATTCATTGGGATGTTAGGGTATAAAGATTGAAATAGGAAGGTGTAATGGGGTAATGAGGCTGAGGAAGATATGGCAGGAAGGGCCAAAAAAGATCCATAAGAAAATCTGATCCTTAGTAAGCTAATCAGAAGAATAAAGAAAAAGAAAGAAATTTGAATGGTGGCACCTGTAGAGAAAAATTGTTCCTAGAAGCCAAAAATCGTTACAAAAACAATCCTAGTGCAAGGAGTGGGATCTCTCCCTTCGAGTTACTAGCTTTCCAAGGTCCTCAGACTCCCCAAAAATACAGACAGATGCTCCTGATGTACTTTCCCCACAGAACTGCTTGGTGAGAGCCCATTGCTGAAATTACCACATGCCTTGGTTGTAGGAAATAGAAAAACCAAGCAGGAAGATTCCTCCCTGCTGGTTACGCTCAGGGTGCTGGAAAGTGCTATGCGGGCTGCTGGAGAAAATCTTCACCAGTCTTATTCAGCCATGGACCCTGTGTGCAACAATGTTAACCTGCCACGCAAGATGTGCCCACGGTGCAGTATTGATGAGTTAGTTATGGGGATAGCCTGCTGCTTTATGGCTGGATTAGATGCTTGGTCCAAAGCAGGGATTTCATGTCTGGACCTATAAGCCTGGCTAAAGGACTGTGTCTGGGTGTTCTTGGATCCAGAGGGTAATCCTGTTTTGCTAACGTGATGAACCTGTTAAATTATCTTCTAAATAGCTGTGCTTATGCCTGTATATTACTGTTGCTGTCAGCTTAATCAAAGAAGCTTGTCTTTGCAGTCTTAAGTGGTGACTAATAACTGATCAAAGTAGACAAAAAAAATCAATGACTGTTAAAAGCCTAGCCATAATGGGACATCTATAATACCCCTCCCAAGGGTCCAGGAGCAGGGTAGAGTAAGGAACAGGAAGAATGTAAGAGGTGGATAAAGGGAGGGAGTAGTTTGGAATGGTGAATTCTAGATGTGAGCTACCTGCTGCGTTTTTGGACTTAAGACAGAAGGCCTCCAAGAGACTAGTTCTGTCAACACCTCGTCATGAAAGGTGATGGGCCATGGGGCTCTAATTGTCTCTCATGCTTTATATACAGTTAATGGTTGGTGGAGAGTGAGGGGTTATTGCCTTCAGTGTGAGTCACTGGTGAGGTGCCTATATGTGCCTGCAAACAAACTGCAATCTACACTCCTGTAAATGACAGTAATGAAATTTGTTGGGTTCCCACACACAAAGATAGGGAAGTAGAGGGGAGCCAGATGGAGGAAAAGGGGATTAAAGGGAGAAGAAAAGAAACATTAATTGGGTAAATATATCAAAATGCATTATGTACATGTACAAAAATGCCATGATAACATTCTTATGTATAATTAATACATGCTATCAGAACACAGTTTTAAAAAAACGTAATTTGAGTCTATTTGACTAAGAAACTCAAATATTTAGCATGAGACACTATGCATTCAAACATCCTGATGTTTCAGAAATCAATTAAAATTGAACACAGAAGATTTTTGTGGCTCATACCCAAAACACACTAAAGCAGAAAACAACTCATTCGGCTGACAGGCTCTACCAGTGAGATCATTGTTTAAGAGGCAGAATTGTGGCAGAATGTGCTAAGACTGTGTTTTGTTCCCTATTTCAGTTTTTCACCCTGTGTAACATATTGCCTCTCCTGCTGTTGTTTGTAACCTTTTTACAGTTGGCACAGGCACGTACATTAAATCCATTCTGATTAATAGGAACATCCCACTGTGCAGCTCCCTTTGCAGTGGTGTGGTTAAGCAGTGTTTTCATTGCCTAAGTTGCCCTGCATGTGTAATGTGTGTTATTAAGTGCTACCTCTTTCCAGCACTTTGAGGCTCTATAATTACCAAAGGAGGCAACTGGATGATGTTTGCAAATTTCCTCAGAAGCTTAAACAGGGACAATGGCTGCTAGATTGCAATAACAGAATTTATGCCTGGGGATCCCGCTGCAAGAAATGGTAATTTCAGTTCAACATTTTTAATTTCCAAGGAACTGTTTGAATACAGACCTCTGGGTAACCAAGACCACACTCATTGGAAACTGACACAATTGTAATGCTGCCAGACGAAACAAAATTCTCTTGGAGTAATCTTTCTTGCAATATTGCTTTGCATAAAACACTGCTACTTAATGGATGCAGAGGAGCTTTCCTCCATTGGCAATATATCCTTTTTATAATTGAAGGTAGTATTCTCTTTCATCCAATTTTATATTATAAATTTGAATAAAAAGCAGTAGGGCGTACATTTTAAACTATCCTTTTATATACTTTAGTCCCTATCTATTGATATCTTTCCTAATGACCTGGCTTGTGTTTATATGTCATGAAGGATTATTTTTAAGAAGCAATTTTTAATGTATCTTAGTTGAACAGATTCAGGAGCTTATTGGCTTACTGTGGTATTTTCATACATGCATACACAATATTTTTATTCAAATCCATTTTAGTTGAACACGCTTTTTTTTAAGTGGAAGTCTTAAAGGTAAACACACGATGAGTAACCAAGGAAAAGGCCTGAGTGATATTGATATAGTCACAGCAGACAGGCTCAATATGCAAGGACAACACACAGGTCTTACATCAGAGTCACCAGACTTAATTTTGAGAAAAGCATTCTGACAAAGATCTCAAGTTTATTCAGTTCTATTCTAAGTTCAGGTGCATGAGTTAAGTAAAAATGAAAGAGCCAAGTTTACAAATGATCGGAAAAGCTTCTTTTAAGATGGAGGCAAAATTTATAAACAGTGAAGGCAGCGTTCAGCCAAGGACTAAAAGATGAATAAAGGCAGGGCAAGAGTGATAGTGTGGGGTGGCCACAGTGTCAAAAGTGATACACTGCTGTGGGGTAGACCAGGATGAAAGAGCATAGGTGGGCGGGATTGAAATGAAAGCAGGGGAACTGATCACAGTATCCCAGAAAGCTGAGAATGAAAGTATCAAGGAAGTTAACATTGTTGAATCGTATGTTCTGTGCGCCACTCTATTGAGTAGATGCAGACAATAACAAAAATGGGTTTTAGCACTTGCATGCTGCCCATCACATCTGGACTCTTCTCACAACTTCCCGACAGGTCTGTGTGTCGTCTCCGATTGTCAGAAGAAAGCAAAGCTCGGGGTCCTTAAGATGTGGAGAGAGCAGAGGATCTCTAGAGCTCAGAACTTCAACTCTGCTGCTCTGTATCCTTCAGTACATTCAACTTAACATGTTTTTAAAAACTGAAAGTGTCTGGAATTACACGTTGGGCTACTTTTGGAAGAGAAGTACTGATTTAAACCGTGATGAGTCAGGCCCCCGGGCATACTTTTATCTTTCTCGATTCTATGCCAGTGTCTCTGAAGCAGGCAGGATGGGTCATAAGCAGAGTTTGGAAGTGAAGATGATGTAAGGAGAAAGGCACCATTTCCTGTCTCAGAGTTTCAGGCTAAAATCTTGGTTGAATTTTCTCCCCTCTGAAAAAAATTAATGGCTTTTTCATCAGACTGGAAAGGACTGTTTCGGGGAGGAGGCATGATAGTTGATTATGTCCCACTGATAATATGACCAAAGAATCCATTTCTGTTTTTTCTTTTTATTTTTCCATTTCAGTAACTCTCCCTTTATTCTGCACCTAGACATTAACCGAGGTATGGCTTCCTGCTCCCATCTTGGCCCAGACAAGTTGAGAACCACACTGATAACTCTTAGGTGAATGAACACAGGGCAATTTTAAATACTGAGATCTTAAGTATGGATGTGAATTATAGTCGTATCATCACAGCGCCCTTTCCAAGGCTTCAGAGACTTAGACAAGCTGCAATTGCAAAGAAATATATGAGTAATCCTCACTACATTTGAGAAACAAGGTCATAAAAGATGAGGCTTCTAACTGGAGCTGGCTGGTAATGCCTTCATTGTTCCTGGAGGTGAAGTCCAAACTGGTTCAAACAATATTATTTGCATTTCTGAGAAGGAGCTATGTCCATCTATGTCAGCAGCCTGGAGGGTCTGCACACTAAAAAGCAAGTTTGAAATGGAAGATTTCTTCTTGTCTCCGGTTCTTCCCTTAATTCTGCCTTAAAGTGCATCTTGAATCTGAATGAGCCAAAGACAAACCTCGCATACAACAAGCAGGGGAATTCAAACCAATGCATTTATTATGTCCAGGAGTCACAGCTGAGGAGCAAGACTGCCAAATCCGGCAGGGTTTACACAGACTGCTCATGCTTTTCATCAGCATTGACTGCAGCCAAAGTACTGTTTTGTGAGCTGAATTTCAATCCAATTGCCAAGTGACCAATGCTAACTTTGCATTAGGAGTATGGTTTATTAAGCCAGCTTGATAAGCTCATTTGGTTCTGCAAATACGTAATACAAACACGAAGCTTTCTTCCCAAGTCACTGTCAGTGAGGACAGAGGTCTTGTTTCCATGAATCCTGAGCAGTTGAACTATAATCACATAGCAAGAAGCAGAGGAGCATAAGTCGATCTTTTAAATATTGCAGAGTGTCAGAATATAATTCTATCTATAAAGAGAATTACATCCTCTGATTTTTATCTATCATGAAAGTAACCATTAAATTGACTATAGTGGGAGAGAACTAGGGAAAAATAATGAGTTTTCCATGTAATATACTGTAGCATAGATGAAAATAGAGTCCAAGACCCAGAAACGCAAGAGTACAGGATAATGTAATATTAAGCACAGTAACAGAACTTCCGTCTAACTGAGTTTCTCCCCAAGGAATTCATTAGCATAAAATCCAGATAAAGGTTTTCTGAAAGCCATTTCATGTCAGTCATAGGAATGGCATTCCCTTAACCACAGAACCATAGGTATCGTTCTATATTTTATTATGCGAAAGGGAAGAATTAAGTTTTTTTTTAAAAAAAAAAGCATAGAGAATGTTTCCAGCAAAAAGTTTTCCTTTGATGTTTGTATCTGTTAGAGTAGAAACCTTTGCCCCATCTTCATGTTCTCTGTCGGGAGAGGTAAGAAAGGCCTTGTTCTAGGGAATAAGAGCTCCTTATGGCAAGGGTGTTTATAGGTATCCAGGTGGCCATGCCTGTGAGACTCGGGAGGTCTGTAAAGCAAACTTCACCTGCAACCACCAAGATCTGACTTAGAAAACAGAAGAAAAGTAATTAAAGTGACTCCAACCCCAAGCCTCAGATGCATACCCAAGACTGAGGAAAGAAACCATTCAGTCAGTCGTGAATCAGCAAGCTGATAGCTCAGTTCTGTTGGGTTATGTATGCATCTCTTGTTCCAATCTTGGGGTATTGATTTTCTGATCTACAGCTGATGGCTCAGTAGCCTGAGTTTGGTCCTTGGAACCCATGTAAAGGCAGAAGGAGGGAATCATCTCTATAATGTCCTCCTCTGACCACCACACACTCACTGTGTCATTTATGTACTTACATTCACACACACACACACACACGCACACACACAAACACACACCCACACATATACATACATACATTACACACATAGGGGTAATAAAAACTTTAAAACACTTTCAGAATATTCACATTTAATTTTACAATTTGTTGTAATGATATTCAATTTCACCAGT
Organism: Mesocricetus auratus; assembly: GCF_017639785.1. Taxonomy (NCBI): domain Eukaryota; kingdom Metazoa; phylum Chordata; class Mammalia; order Rodentia; family Cricetidae; genus Mesocricetus; species Mesocricetus auratus. The sequence continues at coordinate 5,832,146 of NW_024429199.1, forward strand.
ACTTAAAAAATCCAAATCTATGATAACACTATGAAAATGTTATCAGGCATAAAAATTCACTTTACAGGATTATTTCATTCAAAGACATTCTAGGATCTAACATCAGCAACAATTCTATTAGAAAATCTAAATGATGTGATTGAAGTACTTGATAGAATGTTTAAATAAAATGAGTTTAGTGCCTTATTTTACTTAATAAATTAAAATAAAATTGCATTTAGGATATTGTCTCTCAGTAAGCATGGACTCATTGCAGAAAGTTTTAAAAAATGTCAAAAAATAAAAAATAAGGCCAGCTTCAGTGGCCCATGCCTGTAATTCTGGCAATCAGGATGGAGAGACAGAAGGAGGATCCCAAGTTCAAACATAGTCTGGGCTACATAACAAAACCGTGCCACATAAGTAAAGGCTGAAAAAGCAGAGTATCTCAGTAGGCACCAAGCTCTAGATAAACAGACTATTTATCTAACTTGTGATACCTCATGAACTTCAGGATAACCTCTGGAAAGATTTTCTTTCCCAAATCTTGTCCCAGCCACTAAGAACAGAAAAGAAACAAGAAGTGTTTCTAATAGTCCACTTCTGGAGACTGCCACATAAGTGATTAACCATGATATAATGTCATAAACACTACAACCTGGTCACACACCAAATGCATCCGCTTCATTCTTGCCTGTGTTACCTTGGACATCTGTCCTCGACCTAGCACATGATCCAGCTGCATCAACCATCTACCTCTGCTTAGATTTTCCTTCTCTAAGTAAGCCAGTTTATTTCTGTCCTATCACTCATCAGTGGGAGGGCTCTACTGTTATTTCATGACTTTGCCATTCATCACATGCTGTATACTCTGGTTCACAGAGGCCTGGCATATCTGAGATGACTGAAAAACATTTAACTAACCAGACTGATAAGTGTAGAAACTATTACAATGTCCCAAAAGCAATTCTACAAAAAATTACCTCATTTCTGTCTCAAAATCACATCACTCTGACCAAGTTATAACAGAAGGCTACACAGGAATATAGAGAATGGAGAACTCCATGTGGGTTACTCAAGTAAGGGAACAAAGAGAGCTGTTGATAGTTCCTGCTTATGAAGCCAGATACTTTCCCCAGCAACTCTCCAAGAAACCCCAGTGCAGTGCATCAGTCTCTGCTAATTTTCTATCCAGCAGCCTTCTGAGGATTTTCATTTGATGTGGAGAGTTCTTTGAGTGCCTTTGAAAGGAATTAGTTAGGTTATGAAGGTTAGGTTATTACAGGGTATTTTTGAAGGATTGAATTTATAACTTCATGTGTGACTCTTTTCCAGATATCTGTTCATCCCTAAAAGTCAAACTCCATTCCTATCAGACAGTATTTCTTACACTGACCATGGTGATGTGCATGCCTTGTTGACTGGGAACAGAGATTACCATGACATAACCTTAAATGAGTCAATTTTCCTACCCGTGGTTCCAGTCTGTCAGTGATCAAATTAAAACAGTTAACCTACTCTATGGTGTGATCCTGAGGACTTGACATGAGAGCTACGGGTAACACTGAGCAGAAAATTCAGAGTTCTAAGTGATAAATTACTGGTCACTCTTACAGGACAGTGCTATCAATCTTCTCCCTGCTTAACCTTATGCTGAATTCTGGAAACCTTAAATATCAACAATTTGTATGATCTGTGTTGAAATGGAATGTTATCAAAAAGTCACCTTTCTGTTACCCACGGACTCAGTTAGGTAACTGCAGGAAATAGAAATGAGAGAGTGTTAATCTCATTGAATGAGAGCACAGACCATTACCCAAACTTTTATTCAAATTAAGCAAGCTTTATTTTCTGTCAGACAAGACTATCTCCCAAAAATGGGGTTTGAGAAAATAGCTTCGAGCACTGGAGAAGGAAGGGTGTGTATTTGTTCCCAAACTGCCAGGCTAGGCTTTTTCAAGGGTCTTTGGTTATGTAGGAACATGGAAGAGTACTTCAAAATTATTTGACAGAGCATCTTCCCAGGGTGGAGGCTATGGGTATAGGGTGTGGATGTGTCAAATTCCAGAAAGTAGGTCAAGACAAGGTCAAGCCCAAGTTCTACAGAAAATGGGAATGAACTTATTTTGACCTTTTGATAAGATAACTTTTTATCTTAAGATGGAATCAGGATAATCTATCACCCCCTCTCCCTTTTTCTTATGTGTCCTTTTCAAATCTTTGACAGGGAATGACTATTTTTGTCCGTTGTATGAGCTGCTAATGCCAGAGGGGGTCAAGAATCTTAGTAATTTTTATTTGGCAAGAGACAAAATTTGTATCATGGCTAGGGGTTCTCTAATTATAACTAATTGGTTAGAACAGAAGGAATAAATTTTTCTTAACATTAGTCTTTTTGATCTGCATAGAGCCAGTTGAGTGCCCTATCATATTGTAGAACTATTTCAGCCCATGAACTTACCTATTAATAGATCTGAGTTTTTTTATAACAAATACCTTTCTAATAATGAAGAGATGAGTATACCAATAAGCATTATTGAGTCACTTTTGTTCCCTTTGCTGGGGAGTTCCCTTTGGATCTAACATTCTAGTCTTGGTTGAGGATAAATGGTGATATATTCTCTTCTGTAACTGCTTCTTGGCTGAAATCGTGACACTGTTGTCAGGGCCCAGGAAGGCTGGGATATTAGCCAAACAGTGGAAGGGTATTTAGGCAACAGGACAGTCATCAGAAACATTTGATTTGTCGACTAACCTAAAGAGACCGGGAGAAACAACATTGGCTGGACTGGTTCATATAAACTTTAAGTAAGTTTTATATCATCTTTCAGGACTTGTAACTGCAGCAGTTTGTAGTCCACAGTTGTTTTTAGATGCTTCCCATTGAAATTTCCAGGGAAAGATATAGATAATGGACAGATGTTAATGCTAATAAGCTAAAATGAAAATCTTCATTTGGAGCACCTATTCCCATAGTCAAGGTGGTGGAAGACGGGAGGAGGTTCAAATCCAGGTGAGAAAGAAAGATTCCATCCTCAGGAATAGACAGGTGAGGAAACTTAGACTGTGGAGTACTTAAGCAGAGTCCATTTGACCTGTAAGAGATGGAACCAATTTTTATGATTTCTTTGATTCCTTGAAGCTTACATGAATATTTGTAGTTTACAAAAGAAAAGGGTTTTAGATATAGTAGCACTGCCCTTGTTGTTTATAAACATAATTATTTATTGATTCTTTGGAAATTTCACATCATGTACCCCAATTCCACGTACTTCCCAGTCTTTCCATAACTACCCTTGTAGTATGCCACCCTAATTAATTAAAAAATAAAACTAAAAAAATCCTCATCTTACTCCTCCATCTTTCCAATACCACTTCGTTCATCCTAGTGGTGTTGGGAACTGTGGTATGTCACTAAGTACACCCCTTTTGTTCAGTCAGTCTCACCTGTAAAAAGTTCATTGGAATGAGTCACTGATCTGGTTCAAGACCTCTGATTTATGGTACACCATTGTACCATAAATGGTACACTGGGCAGGGCCCTCACTGAAACTCCTCTTAGATATCCTATTGTTGCCAGAGTCATGGAAATTCTATGGTCATATTTCTGCAGGAGGAGTCCCTTTGCTCACTCCAACAGGTCAAAGACAGGGCAGCTACTAGGGTGGGCCAACCTAGGGGCCAGGATGTAGGTCTCAGTGGCAGTGAAGCTGGTCAGGTCTTTGCCTATGGGACCATCCCCTCAGGTGACAGAGGGGCAGAGCCAGCACTCCTAGGCTTTTGCCATCAGAGTCAGCACTCCCACCCCTATGGTGTGGGGTGGCATCATCTCCCATGGGGAAGAAGGTGGAACCAGTTCTCTTCCTATAGTGTCCATCAAGGGGCAGGGCCAGCTATCCCAGGACCAGTGAGGGACAGCGTTGGCTCAGCACAGCTCTTGGATTTCAACATGGATGGTTCTTATGACACTCTATGGCAAAATGAGCTATGGATATCAGTCCAGACCCTGGGCATGGCCCAGAGCTGCAACCTGAGTCTGGCCCCATTTAGCTGTGCAGGCCTCTTGGATTAGCCTGACCCCTGTGGTAGTGAGACCCTCGAAGACCAAAGTGGCCACACATGTCTTCCCAGACCCCTGCCATCGACATTGCCTTTGGTGGTATCAGAAACCACTGGCATCAACACAGACCCTGGCTATGGTAGCAACATGGCTCTCAGCAGCAACCCTGTCCCAAACAACACCAGGGCCCCAGTGGCAGTAAGAACCTCAGATACCAACATGGCTACAAAATGCAGCCTAGATGTTGGGCATCTGTGTGGCTTTCGATTGCATAATAGGCCGCAGATATCACAGACTCTGACAGTGGTAGGACCCCTGTCCCAAACATGGCCCCATGCATCAGCCTAGGTTCACATGTCGCCCTGGCCCTGGGTCGGAGTGCAATCCACCCATATTGGTGCAGACCCCATAGCAGAGCAGGCCTTGGACACCAACGCAGCCTGAGGTGGCAGCCCAGACCCCTGGTATCAGCAAGGCTTTTGCTGATTACCATTGTTTGTAATGTGTATTAAAATCCATATTGTAGAAAATGCAGCTAGCAGGTGTCTATAAAACAGCTGGAGTAGACTCATGCCTTTGAGTCATAGAGAAAGCTATGGCTTTGAATTAAAAAGCATGAACATTCTTTTCTTTTTGCTGTCCACAGTGATAGACATATATTGGACAGAGATGTTTTTAGCAAGAAAGGCATCTATCTTTAAGACTATATTTAGAAGACAATCAAAGGAAATTTAAAATCTTGAGCTTGTAACTGATAATGGCAATCTGTGTTTTATCAGCTTATCAGGACTTTATTGATCAATGTTAAAATTCTGAACCTTTGAAATCTCAGTGTAATAACAGTATAGAATAACCTATGTTTGTATATCTTAAATCGTTTTCTTAGACCTTTGCAGTTTACTTAGGCTTTTATATCCTGAGATGTACATTATTTAATTTATTTTTATTTTGTAATTAATATAAAACATAAAATTTTACTTACCATTAGACATATAGGGGTTGATTACTTTTAACAGTCTTTTCCATGCAAACTCCTTAAATAATAAAGGTTATATTTGAAACTGGTTTATCCTTCAATATGCAGCTGCAAGTAAGGCAAACCCATCTGTGAATTTGCCTTTTTCATCAGATGACATAGTATCTCTAGAAAATCAAGTCCTGATTTTTTATTTTTTATTTAAATTACAAACATGAATGCTTCACATGTCAATACCTGCTCCCTCTCCTACCCCTCCTCCCTTGTCCCTCCATCAGCCCCTCCCCAAGCCCCCACTCAATCCCCACATCATTCCCCAGAAAGGGTGAGGGCCTCCTTGGGGGGATAGCCAAAGTCTGACATTTCATCCAGGGCAGGACCTAGGTCCTTCCCCATGTGTCCAGGCTGAGAGAGCATCCCTCTATTTGGAATGGGCTCCCAAAGATCATTCATAAACCATGATAAACACTGATCTACTACCAAAGGCCCCAGTGATTTCTGTGGCCTCCTCACTGAGACTAAATTCATGGAGGAAATCCAGAGAATCATCAGGTCATATTTTCAAAAGCTGTGCTCCACAAAATTTGAAAATTTAAAGGAAGTGGACAATTTTCTGGATAAATATCATTTATCGAAATTAAATCAAGAACAGATAAGCAATTTAAATAGTCTTGTAACACCTAAGGAAATAGAAAGTTATCAAAAGCCTCCCAACCAAAAAAAGCTCAGGCCCAGATGGCTTCAGCGCAGAATTTTACCAGAAATTCAAAGAACAGCTAATACCAATTCTCCTCAAAGTATTCCATGCAATAGAAGCAGAAGGGTCTTTGCCAAACTCTGTTTTTGAGGCTTCAATAATATTGATACCCAAGGCACACAAAGACACAACTAAGAAGAACTTCAGACTAATATCCCTCATGAACATTGATGAAAAACTACTCAATAAAATACTGGCAAATTGAATCCAAGAACACATCAGAAAACTCATCCACCATGATCAAGTAGGCTTCATTCCAGGGATGCAGGGATGGTTCAACATATGAAAATCCATCAATGTAATCCACCATATAAACAAGCTGAGAAACGAAAATCACATGATCATCTCACTAGATGCTGAAAAAGCCTTTGATAAAATCCAGCAACCCTTCATGATAAAGGTCTTGGAGAGATCCGGGAACATACCTAAACATCATAAAAGCTATATACAGCAAACCAACAGCCAGTGAATCTGGGGACACTTAAGGGTAAACATTAAGGGTAATTCATTTGAGATGAAGTTAACATCCAGAAGACCAGTGATTTAGTTTCTTTTTAAAGAGCAAATACCATTGACCACAGTAAATAAAATTTCGTTTGTGTTACCTTGATTGAGGTAACACAAATGACTGAAGGCTTTTCATTATTTATTTAATTATTATAGGCTTTCAGTGTTGTTTGCTTTTTTATTTCTTTTATTAAAGCGACTGAGGAAAACAGCTGAAGTAGCTGATGTGGTTGGTCTTCCCCTTGCTGAGTCACCCTTCTGACTGCTTTGGGGGCCATGGTCTGTTTTCTTTTGTTTTGTTTTCTTGCAGCACTGCACCCCTTGAGAGCTTTCCTCTTCTCCTCTAGCTATGATGCAGCCTTTATCTTAGCCTACAACTAGCAGTGGACTCAGAAATGTGAAACAATGCTGCAAGCAAGTTTTTGGGCTGCTAAGGCAGCCCAGCAGTAGCAAAGGTACCAGCAGTGGCCTTAGCTGAAACAGATTTAAAGAGACAGACAGGGAAAAAAAAACAAACAAACAAACATCAACAACAAAACGAAACAAGTAAACACAGAACATAAGGAGAAAGTCAGCAAAAATGAACCCGGTGAACAAGGAGCATAGAATGTTCATGTAGCCGAAAAAGATCAGTCAAAGACAAAACATGCAGTGGCCACCTTCATTTACACATTTAGCAGGGCTTGACAGATGTACCATCTTGGCTCCCAATATCCAAGAACCAGGTAGGCAGAGCAACTTCCTGCTAGTGCCCTGGGAAGAAAACAACAAAGCACAGAGGACCAAAAACCAGGCTCCAAAAAATCCAGATGAGATGGGCAGTGCAGTGTCTTGCTAGTGTCCTGGACAGGAGTTCACATACCTTGTCAGTCACCTTTCTTTGCTGTGGACTGGATCGCGCCAGAAACAGTACCAGATGTCATCGACAGAGAGACTTACAGAAGGAATCCTTCTCAGAAAGGTCCCTGCTAGTTTCTTTTTAGTGCAGCAGTGTACTCCAGCAATCTGCCGAGAGTTCCCTTCAGAGCCTTGCTTGGAACATTTTCAAGGTATGCTATGCGCCAGAGTGAAAGTCCAGCTTCAGAAACTGGCGTCTTGATCTCATAGGGGCTTGCAACAGTTAATCCCACTGAACAAGAGTAAAGATCATTCATGGCCCAGATTCTTTTAGTCTAATTATGTGAAGTTTATTTTGTGTCAGACAGGGCTATCTCCCTAAAATGGAGATTGAGAAAATAGCATTGAGCACAGGAGAAGGTGGGGCTTACATTAGCCGCCCCTGCCCCCCCCCCAAAGTAAAGAAAGACTAGGGAGTTTTCAAGGGTTTTGGTTATGTAGCAACTTGGCAGAAAATTTCAAAACTATTTGACAGACATCTTATCATTGGGATGAAGGTTAGGATATAGGGTATAGAACATGTAAAATTCCAGAAAATAGGTAAAGTCAGGGTCATAAACCAGAATAAGATTATTTTGACTTTATAATGTGATGACTTTTCCTCTTAAGATGAAATCAGGCTGGTCTATGAGGTAGAGCATAACTCATCAAGGAAATCATGACCATTATATATACCACATTATGAGTGTTTTTTTTTCTGTTCCTAAGAACCTGAAATGTATCCCAATTAGAGGAATTATCTAGTTATTTCCATACAGGATTTGTGAAATAGTCAAGTTTGAATGTTTCTATTATCCAATAGACATTTTTTGAATACTGAAACTGTGCTGCATAGAGCCAAGCTGACTTGAGCACAATGACCCCAAAGCACTGTGTACCGTGTCTGAGCTCCAGCTTCAGACAAATGCTCAGAGATCTGCACCTATTCAGCTCCTCTGTGTTTTCCCATAGATAGACTTGTTAATTACAGTAACTACTTGATAAACTGGTTATGAAAAGCAAATGACAAAATATGTGTAAAGTAGTTAGCCAAGTGCCTGGCAACCAGTCATTGTTCAACAAGGCTTGGTGTTTGTGACTATTATTACTGGGCAGCTTAGTAAATTATCCGCATCCATGATGCAGAGACAACCAACAGCACACACACACACACACACACACACACTCAATTTAAGTACCCTAGATATAATTGACATTGTATGCTTTGATGAGCTACCATGTCTCATCAACACCAAGACAGCTAAAATGTGGCGTGTCATCCCTCTGAAACTATGACTTTCTCACCTGGGAAAATAGCTACAATTTATTTACACTGCTTTTGTGTGATTGACAAACACATGCCTCCTTTGTCTTCTTCTTCTAGGGAAGGCCTGGTTTCTGTGATTAACATATAATGTTGAACTTTGCTCCTTTTACCCACCAAATTGTACCTATTAGTCTCCTTCTGAGGTAGAGCTCGAAATGAGTACTTTTCTGAGACCTAAACTAAAAAGGCCTTCCCCATGAATCCATTGCAAAATGAAGAAAAATGTATTTATTGGCCAATTAGGCTCTTAGCCAACTGTCATTCACTAGGGATTTCAGTCTAGATGATATTAAATGAATTTTACATGCAATGTTTGGACAATTATCACCATATAATACATTTTTAATGTCTGTGATTTGGTAGCTTCAGTGACAATGTGTTGTTTACTAATCATCTCATCTTCAATACAGTCCCAGGGTGCCTCCTTAATATTAATGAAGATGATAAAATTTGTCTAAGAATCTCTTTTCCCCCATCATAGTACATATTACTAGCCATGAACAAGCTCTATTTCTAGCCTCAGTATATTTCATCCATCTGCACAAATTGAGACTCAGATAATACACACCAATCAACCTAGCACCATTTTTCATGAAGTTGCTCTTGCTTTTATGATCTTTCTGCATTTTTCAATGCTTACATTGCCTTGAACCCTTATATAAATATTTCCATACCATGTGTATTTTCTTCCAGCTTTCATTGTTTTTCAGTACTGACTTTGTAGGATTTATCCATAATGATGTTTGTAGACTTCATTCATTCTCTATATGGAGATAACTCTATACACTATTAATTCTGGAGGGAACAGTCTCTTCAACATAAATGAAGATCCAGATGCCAGAAAATCAAGAATACAGAAAATAATAAGCATAAATTAATGCATATGTGTATTCTCTTTGGTAAAGAATTTTACCATGAGGAACTTATTCCACAGAAACACATTTAAGCACTTTTATGAACACAAGTATGAGTGTTCAATACGGCACTGCTAGCCTGCTAAAGTTTGGCAACAACATATGTGTTTATCAATAGCAATTGGTTAGATTGATTTTATTATAAACAGAACGGGTTGGGTAATGACAGAAACAGAGACTTATGTGTTTACACAGTAAGCTGTTAGGGATTTTTATGTTTATAAGAGAAAGACTGACAGGGATGAGAATATTGTGCATCATAAACTACTATATTGAGTTTTGAGAAGAACCAATCCTCCATTTTATGAGGATTAATTTCTATTTACACCCTCATAACAGAAACATATGTAAGTTGATTTAAATAATAAAGGAATGCTAGGAAAATGTAAAGGGTGATGCTGCTTTTGGAGGAAATTCTGGTGTTGGTATGAGCTGAAAAGTGAAACTGTGCTAACAAAGAAGGAAACTAGCCCTTTAACAAAGTCCTGTTACAGGTGTGCATGCTTCTAAAGAGCTGTAACACCGCCAGAACAGGATAGCAGTGCTCAAAATTTAGTGAGAACTGGAGATGTAGCGGAGCTGTACGGTATGTTTACTAAGTATGCTTGTTTACTCTGTGCATGACCTTGGGCTCTGTCCTCAGAACTACAAAGTGATGCAAAGATCACACACACACACACACACACAAGAAAGAGAGAAACACAGAGAGACAGATATGCACCTAGAGAATCAAGTTCACAACAATTCTCCCCATATGTAGGTCTGTTTCAAAGACCCAAAATATGCATTACTAATGAGCTCCAGATGTTGGCAATGCCACTGGCCTGAGAACTACACTATGAGATCTATGGCCCAAAAGGAAGAACTGGTAGATGAGGTCTAGGCAAAGGTTAGATTGAATGACCTTGATAACAGAGTTGCCAACCATGCCAGTGAGACCTGGGAAGCAAGACAAACAGTGCCTGCCCTCAGAGCACAGTCCTGGGAGTCCTGACCATAACCTTGTTTATGGAGCTACTATCCTTATCAGACCTGATGTAATTGGTTTTTGACAGAAAATCTGTTCTGTGCAATTGGCTGTTACTTCTTTAAGGTCAACCAATAAGATGAAGAAGTTGAGTTCTTAATTGGTCCAAATAATTAAAACCCAGAGTCAGATATAGAAGAAAATGCTGAGAGATCAAAGAGAAGAAGGAGCAAGCCAGAGCCACACCTTACCTCAGCAGACAAGAGAGCGAGTTCCTGTTTCTAGCCAGTTATACCCTTTCTCTCTGCCCAGCCATCTCATTTCCTGTCTGTTCCCCACCATCTCACTTCCCATTTCTGCCCAGACATTTCACTTCCTGTCTGTCTGGACAGACCACCAGACCTCTAAGGTTAACTAGTGTCAAGCTCCATTCTCTGAACTTCAGACAGGCTTTATTTGTACAAGCAAGATATCACCACAGAAACCCTGAAACCTAGAGCACAGATACCAAAGATGTTACTCTGAAAAACATCGAACAACAACAAAGAATAGTGTTGTATTGTTGTTGTGAGCCTACTCAGCTTGCATTTGGAATAGAGTTTGTGAATCTTGTAGTTAGAGCAGAAATTCACTCCCCTTTGGGAGTGATGCCACCCATCTCTTTCTCATGAAAAAAATAATTAAAATTCCTGAATCTTTGCTCCAAATGTGAATGAAACTCACTCATAAAGCTGGATTTTCATTATCACTTTACTTCTAGAACTGGATCAAATGATGAAAAAAAACACATGGCAGTTACCTTACATGATGAATTCAAATTATGTTTCTACCGCACTGTATAAAGAAACTTTCTCCTAACAGTTTGATCAAATTGACCTGAATTATCAAATGTTAAGGATTAAGCTTTTTGTTCAATTTTATTACTTACATGTAGCTTCCATCATGTAAAATAATTATCAAAATGGGAAATAGGGATGACAGGAAGATTATTAACATGTGCTGCTTTGTAAACAAAATCCAAGAGATAATTTAGGCTCAAATGCTAAGATTTGGCATCATAAGGTATACCCAATATGAAATCCATTACAAAGTAGAAAAGCAAGTATCCATTGCTGTCAAAAGCTAATATCTATATTTTTATCAGATAGGTGTTCCTCTGAGAAATCAGGAAACATGGATAACTATCTCTTTCTTCATGAACTGCTACATCACTGATTTCAGCAATTGTTATGACTACTTCTTGCATCTCAGGTCTTTGTTGTTGGGTCAATGAGGAAAGGGTAGCAATGGTTTGAAATTCCTGACAAAGATATGTGAAGCAGTAAATATGCAAGACAGACAAGTGGTATTTGCAAATGAGCAACACAGCTACTGGCTATTAATACCAGGGACTGAATCACACTTGATGCATCCTTGCTTTTCATCCAGGAAAGGGCCCTTGGTACCAGAAAAATGAGTCATTTTAATCTGCCCCGTTGCCATGGATTCTATTGCCCTAGAGACCTCCCAGCATCCACAGAAGCAGCAGTGTGCAAATCTCACACTAGGAGCTTTCTCAGAGTGAGAGTGGAGGTCTCCTTCCTGAACACTTCTAAGGCAGGAAATGCCATTTCTAGAGGGGTGAAAATAATCCCCTCTCTTCCATGAGTGAGCTACTGAGTTTGATCATTTTTACTTTTAATCTAATTCCATTCAGAGATGTGGGTGGGTAGAGGGCATACATATTTGAGAATAATCAGCTTCTCTTGTGTCAATGGAAGAAATGGATCACTGTAACAGTCAACTCATCTTTTTCCTGTATACAGTTTATGAATATATACATCATTATTTCAAATCCTTTGTCATTCTGTCCTGCTCTGTAACAAATAGTCATGATAACATTAAATAATGAAAACAAAATTATAAGCCAATTCCTAGAACTGACTTCATAAAATTATATTGAACATAATGAGTCAAAATACAAAAGTACAAACTACATTTTAAGTGACAGAAATATATGCATTTATGTTTTAGAGTTGAGTATGGTATATAGATGCAAATAATATATATGAAGTCTTGTTTTCAAGTTTATGTTTTATGGTGACTCAGCACATGTGGGAATTTAGTTAAAATGAGTGAGCTTTTATCTCAGTGAAGTAATAACTTAAAACCAAAGAGGTGATGCTTAAATTCTTTGTAATACATAAATTTATTACTATGCAAAAATAATTTAGAAGAATTCAATTATACTTCAATACATTAAATATACAAATTTCAACTGCAATTCACTTAAAATTTTTTCTGTAGCCGGGTGGTGGCTGCGGTGCACGCCTTTAATCCCAGAACTCAGGAGGCAGAGGCAGGCGGATCTCTGTGAGTTTGATACCACCCTGGTCTACAAGAGCTAGTTCCAGGACAACCTCCAAAGCCATAGAGAAACCCTGTCTTGAAATACCACAAAAATTTTTCTTCTATAATAGTGAATTAGCTGAATTTGAAAACTCCTTGATACATAGATATCCCTCAACAGAATTTTCATTATCTTCGTATTCATGTGGATAGTTAAATGTTGTAAGTGGAAAATTTAAATATTTGATCCAACTCATACATATGGAATGTTTATCATATGCCATGGGCATTAGTGTCTGTGACTCAGACTGGAGGTACCTACTGCATAATCTCTCTTCCTTTCTTCCCAAAGAAAACCCCACTTTCTGTTGTGCATGGAAATGGCATTTTAACAAGGTGAGAAACTAGATTTTGAGCTTCTTTTTAGATAATAATGGCCATGTGACTAAGGTCTAGTTAGTAATATGCAGCAGAGTATAGCGTGAGCTGATTAGATTCCATCTTTCTTTAACTAGTTCCCTGAAACACAAATTTAAGATCTGAAGTTCAGATTAGAAGCCAGAATTCAGAAGTTCGGGACAATTGGTGGGATACTGGTGACTCTATCCATGAGGCTTTCCAGAGAAACAAGACCTATAGGAGGGGTATGTGCCTGTACATGTACATGAGACAGAGAGAACATGGGCAGAGTCTATATAGGCAATGAAAGAGCAAGGAGGAAATCATAAATATTTGGTTCATGAGATTATAATACTAACATCAAGGAGCTCCAGGAGAGGCAGTAGTACATTTTGAGTCTGAGGCCCAGAGGTTCCAAGACCAAACACCAGAATAAGACTGATGTCCATGGTTAGTGGTGAGGTAGAGGGATAGTCACAGCATTAAGAGTTTATCTTAGAACTGCTTTTAGAATATTTGGGGGTGATGAGGGTAGGAGAGCTCTATAGATCTTCACCTTATTGGATGAAACAGAAAAGCGCAGTAGGGCAATCCATTTTAATCAGTCTACCAATTTAAATGTTAATCTTCTCAGAACACCTCACAGACACATTCAGATTAATGTTTGAGCAAGAGTCTGTTTATTCCCTTCTGTGGTCCTGCCAAGGGGGCATATGGTGGATTGAAAGGAATGGCACATTTAAGAAAGTGCTCAACATCCCTAGCTATCTGGGAAATGCAAATCAAAACAACTCTGAGATACCATCTCACTCCTGTCAGAATGGCTAAAATCAAAAACTCTAATGACAGTTTATGCTGGAGAGGATGTGGAGAAAGGGGAACACTCCTTCACTGCTGGTAGGAGTGCCAACTCGTATAGCCACTTTGGAAAACTGTATGGAGATTTCTCAGGAAAATGGGAACAGTCTACCACAAGACCCAGCAAATCCACTCTTAGGCACATACCCAAAAGATGCAAATTCATACAACAAGGATGTCTATTCTACTATGCTCATAGCACCATTATTTGTAATAGCAAGAACCTGGAAGCAACCTATATGCCAACTGAAGAGTGGATAGAGAAAATTTACACAATGCAGTACTATTCAGCGGAAAATAATTTCAGACAAATGGATGGCACTAGAAGAAACCATCCTGAGTGAGGTAACCCAGTCACAAAAACAGAAACATGGTATGTACTCACTCATAAATGGATTTTAGACATGAATCAGGGGAGTGCCAGCCTACAATACCACTGCCAGAGAGTCTGGGAAACAGAACCTTCATCTAGCGACTGATGGAAGCAGAGGCAGACACCCCCAGCTAAATACTGAACTGAACTCCTGGAATCCAGTGACAGAAAGGGAGAATTGACGATCAAAGGAGTTAAGACTAGGCTTGTTTAACCCACAGAAACAGTTGACCTGAACAAAGGAGAGCTCTTGGACCCTAGATTGATGGCTGTGTGGAAAGCATGGGACTGACCCAGAACCTCTGAATGTGGGTGTCAGTGAAGAGGCCTAGGCAATCTTTGGGGTCTTGGGTAGTATTTATTCCTGGCATGCAAATAGACTTTGAGTGTCCATCCCACAACGAGGGATGCTGTCTCAGCCTGGACTCTTGTGGGAGGGCCTAGGCCCTGCCCTGGATGAAATGACAGACTCTGGAGATCCTCCATGGAGGGCCTCAACCTCCCTAGGGATCGGAGAGGGGGGTTCTGGTGGGGAGGGCTGGGAGGAGGAGAGGGAGAGGGAGCTGGGATTGACATGTGAAGCAAGCTTGTTTCTAACCTAAATTATTAAAAGGAAAAGAAAAAAAAAAAAGGAAATGGCCCCAAAGGGAATGGCACTATTAGGAGGAGTGGCCTTGTTGGAGTAGGTGTGGCCTTGTTGGAGGAAGTGTGTCACTGTGGAGGTGGGATTTGAGGTGTCATATAAGCCCAAAATAATTCCAGAGTGTTTCAAACCACCTTCTGTTGCCTGCAAGATGTAGGTCTCTTAGCTACTTTTCCAGCACCATGTCTTCCTACAGGCCTCCTTTCCATGATAATGGGCTGAACCTCTGAAACTGTAAGCTGCCATTTCATTTAAAATTTTTCCTTCATAAGAGTTGTAGTGGTTATGGTGTCTCTTCATAGCAATAGAAACTCTAAGACAGGACACATGAACACAGCAACATTTGGCTGCACCATAGCAGAAGAACATGTTTGCATCTATATTGTAGATGAAGAAAATGCCCTGCCTCACTTACCCTACCTGTTACAGACAAATGCAAATACTGTGATTAAAGCCACTTCACACACCAGGATTTCCCTACAGATATTTTAGGACTTCAGACATCATTCTCACCTGATACACTCTTAGGAAATTTAATCAAATGTTGATACTGGAGGAGATGAAAATTAAGTGCTGTCTAAGCCATAAAATTGCTATTAAAATTTTATATTAGCACATATCTTTAATCATAGATATTCTTTCTTATTATTTTTTTCTTTTTCATGTTACTTTTAATCTGCTTTATCTTGCTAACTAGGGTTAATCTTTGGAGATTCTGTTTACACCTCAAACCTTTGGGGAACCCTGTGAAGGTATCCCCCATATTCCCTTTAGTATTCTGCTCTCCAACCTGTATCCAGCCTTGTTGCCTTCTCTTCTTTTGTTTACTTGTCATGTGAGCTCTCGGGGTATTGAGATTCCTTTTCTTGTAAATAAGTTGCACTGCTCGAGGAGGGCTGAGTCCACCTTCAGAATTCATCATATGCTATCATCCCTCATCCTGAGCCCACTCATTTCTGGTTTTATTGATTTATCTATTCATTTAAATAGTCCCTTTAATTTCTGCAGGACATTTTGATTTCTTGCTGCCACTCCATAGACAACTTATACAATATATACATACTCATAAATGTCCTAAGTTGTTCCTGTTTTTGAATTTTATTTTAACATTTCATAAATGGTGTTGTTATAGACTGTTCCAATTTAATCAAAGTTTCTTGTGCTTTTATTTACTCAATACTATAGTTTAATCTTGATCTTCCATTATATGTGGAAATAAGTTTAATCCAGTTTTGTTTTGCCTGAATACAGTGAGTCAATTTTCTCAGTATTATGTACAAAATTAACTCCTCTCTGCATCCATTATGGAGTCCTGATAATCATATAAGAGCACATGAACAGACTCGAAGGACTTCGTTTTGTTTTATTTTATTGTCTATTTCCACCTATCCACCACCTCCATGTGTGTGTGGTGTATGTGTATGATATACGTGTGTGTGGTGTATGTGTACACGTGTGTGCAGTCAAGCTCTGAGACCACAGGAAGACATCAGGCATCCTGCCTTAGCCCTCTTATTCCTTTGAGATAGGATTGTTCCCTGAACCTGGAGCTAGGCTGGTGGCCAGTAAACCCCTGTGGGCCGCCTGCTGCTCCTGGCCTCACAGAACTACAGCTGCAGGCATGCATTCATTTGTGCTCCTTTTTTGGTGGGGGAGCTAGAGACTCCAGCTCAGGTCCTCACAACTGTACAAGTGCTCTTACACACTGAGCCATCTGCCAAGCTCTCACCTATTCTTAACATACTCATTTATATACTGGGGGAGACTAGTCATCGACCTATTTTTTTTTGTAGAGCAAATGATACCTATTTGTGATAAAACCAATATAGCCATATCTATGAAACACAATTGCCAGGCAAACCAGGCCTCTCTTCCCAGTTATAAATAGCCTAATGCTCAGTCTCTGAACACTCATAGCTGAAATTCTGGTGTGTGTCTGCCCTACTTACTTCTTTGTTCCTGTGGTAAAACACTGGCTAAAAACTGTGTGTGTGTGTGTGTGTGTGTGTGTGTGTGTGTGCACGCGCGCGTGCGCTCTGTGTTGTTATTTAGCTTATACTTCACAATCACAGCCCATCACTGAAGGAAGTCAGAGCAGGGACTCAAGAAGGAAGAGAGGCAGGAAGAATGGAGGAAAGCTGCCTGTCATCTTTCGCTTAGACTCCTGTTCAGCTATGTTTCTTATACAAGTCAGGACCACCTGCCAAGAGATGGCACTGCCCACATTGCTCTCAGCGCTCCTCTATCAATTAGCAAGCAAGAAAAAGCACCTCAGAGACATACAGACAAATCTGATGGAGGAAGTTCTTAACTGAGGCACCCTCTCCCTAAATGTGCAGAGGTAACAACCAGGATTACCTGTCACAGTGTCATTCTGCTTTGTACTCACCATTTACTGTATGGCTGGGAGAACTGAGCCTCTTTGTCTCCCAAATTGTGTATGCTCATGGTACTTACTGCAGTTCTAGAATCTAAATATAATGTAATCAAATACAATGAAATTGCAAAAAGAAGACTGATACAAAAACAACAGCAGCAAAACTACTTTTGAAGTGATAATTATTAAAATTATTTTCAAGATGGAAGTGTTAGGCAGCAAGATGAGTGTCTGGGACTGGGGGCAACTATAAAACACTAAAGACAGGTCCTTCTCTAACATAGCTTTAAGTTCTCGTCCACTTGAGATTCCCAAATCTAGAAAATACTTGTGATAAGTACAAAGATGAATCAGGAAAGAACTCTGAACTGGAATTGTAAACCAGTTATTTATGGGGGAGGGGGACTGAGAGGCTCTTGATAAAAAGCCCAACACAAGAATGTGGGGTATGTTTGTGTCTGTGTGTCTGTGTGTGTGTCTGTATGATGATAATGGAGATGATGATGATTCCCTGTCATAAACAAATTTTTAATTTCCTAACCAAGTAGGACATTGATTTAGACATGTTCTGTAAAATAATCACATAATGGGACAGTCACATATTTTAGATAAGCTGCGAACTCAAATTTTGGGGATGTATTTAGAAAAACAGTTCTTCAAAACTGCTTTTAAACCATAAAAACTTTTTCTTTCATATTAAAACTAGAGATTTGGGTTAAGAAGTGTACCAAGTTAAGGACTGGGCACATGGACCCCTCTCTCCTATAATCATAATGTCCTCTGATAAAGCCAAATCTCTGTACGAATTAGCAAAAAAAAAAAAAAAAAAAAAAAGGAAGAGCATCAGCTCCTGGGAAATTCTAAGGAATTCCTGAAGTAGATGGAGTCACAGTGTCAGAGCAACAATGTCCAAGAAAACAATGACCTCAAAGACACCAGAGATAAGAAAATCCCTGTTAAAAGCAGTGCCACACAGAACTGAAGCTCAGAATCACTAAACAAGATGGCCTTGGGACATGTTCAGGGTAGCCAAGGCCCTGTGTTCTGACTACAGCAGTGTGTCCCTCTTATGTCGCTTATGTAAGTTCCTGGCAGTAGCCATCATTCTCCCAAGCAGCTGTTTCTTAACTGTCCAATCCAATGAATCTGAGTATGTAGTAAAGAAAATGATCTTCCAGTATGGAATTATTCACACTGTGATGGGAGGTTATAGAAAAACAGTAAAATTGGAAGAAACTTGACTCTTCACAAGATCTGGAGAGCAATAGGTTTCAGCTTTGTTACATATACTGCATAAAAGATTTCCAGAGTGAACACAGGGCCTACAGAAGTAGAGCAGCCACACCCCTTCTAACTTCAGACTATAGAATTAGCGAGGAACTGTCACTGAAGGATTCTTCACAATACACTCATCCTCCTATAAAATTTCTAGAGAAGGCAATTAAACATTGACTATGTTTATATGAATAATGCAAATATGAATAATTAAGAATTGCTAAGGATCTAATGAAGCACAACCATGGAAAATAGGTACTACAGAAATCAATGTATGTGTGCCTCTGTGTGTGTGTGCGTGAGAGAGAGAGAGAGAGAGAGAGAGAGAAACAACATGTGCATGTGCGTGCAAGTGTTCAGCCATCTTCCTAAAAAGAAGCAAGGATCTTAGAAAAACATGATAACTAAACTAAAAATAAAGGTAACGCAATAAGTACAATAATGCACTGTAAACAGCAGAAGACAGAATAAGCTGAAATACCACCATTCCAAATACTATTGGGATAGGAGAGAAAGAGGAAAAAGATGTAAGAAAAGAAAGGAGATCTTGAATCTACATGCACGTATTTATTGCTGGGTAAACTGGAACCTTCTAATGGCCTGTCATGGTAGATTTAATGACAATTCATTGGGTAGATGAAGAAAGAGACATAATATTTTTTGAGAAGTCAGAAATGCTCAGTCTAGGACTTGGGTCTGTCTCTTTAGTCTAAAGCTAAGTGTTCCCTCCCCTTATTCCAGGATGTAAGTGACAGTGCATTGTAGAAAATCTCTGTGGGAAAGTCACAACAGTGGTGACACCCAGGAAAACAATAAGAGCATCTCTGTATCCCAGGCACAGTTAGAGTGAATGACAGTCCAGAATAGGTTGCTAGATTTCAGACTGATAAACTTTCAGAAAGTCTTCCTTGGGACTATAGTTCTCAGAGACAGTAGCATTTATCAGGAGCTTATGATGTTGCAGAATTTTGGTCCTCATCCCCAGAAACTATGATTCAATCCATATGAGAACCCTCTTTATAACAGCTTAGGTAACTCAGGTGAAGAACCAAGAGCAAGGGGGAAAACTGACAGAGGTCAAGGTAGCTGGGTCCCCAGAGTGGGATTCTAGACAGGATAAAAGCTCTGGAAACATATGGCCTTTCTCAAAGCTTCAGCTAAAAATGGCTCCAAGCATGTTTGTAAACACACTACCCCAGGCAGGGGGTGGGGGTTGTCAAGGCAACTGGAAAGCTTCGGGAGAAAAAGGACAATGCACCAGCCCATTATCCTAAGCAAAGGATTTCCAAGACACAGAGGGTGGTAAGTAGGGTCCTTAGAGATGTTTTGTCTCAGGGATAGAACTAAATTAGTCACCACATAGCAGAGCAGGAAACCTGGAAGCCATATTTTCAAGTGATTTAGCTGCATCCACTGTCAGCCAGGCTCGTGGCTACTAGAGAACTGATCTATACTTTAAAAAAAAGTAAATCACTATTAGATCTAATGAAAATTACCTTATATGCGAAGAAATATGAAGTGATTAATGTAAACATTCTCATAAATCATACCTGTGTTAAAATTAGTAGGTCAGGATATAGGAAAATTTTAGTTATATGTGATATTACACCATATAATGTTTTAATATTAAAAAGGGTAGATTAATTTACAATTGTAGAATGTTCCTTTAAACCCTGTAAATATATGTCACTGTGATTGGTTTAATAAAGACACTGACTGGCCAATAGCTAGACAGGATAATGTTAGGGGGGAGAGCCAGACTAAGGACACTAGGAATAAGAAGGATGAAGTCAGAGAAGTGGCCAGCCACACACAAAGAGGAAGCAGTAGGTTCAAGATGAAAGAGAACTAACACCACATGACAGAATGGCAATTTATGTGAATGGTTAATTAAGTCATAAGAATTAGCTAATAATATGCCTGAGATATTGACTTCTCATTTATAATTAATATTAAGTCTCTGTGTGTTTATTGTGGAGTTGGTGGTCCCAACAAAAACTCTGCCTACATGCAATTATGCTCAAAGCTACAAAGAAGGGGTGAAAAAGATACAAATAGAACTCCTAGACACAAAATCTACGATGTCTACAAGATGATATGAAATAAATATTAGTGAAATTAAAGATCTAGCATTTCCAACTGTCGAAATACTGTATGGAGAGAAAATAGAAAAGCAAGCAGGCATGAGCAACCTGTGACCTATTTTATAGATGTGCAATTGGAGTCCATGACTGGGGAAAAGGCATTGTTATAATTGAAAAAATAATTGACAAGGTTTTTCCACATTTGATGACAATGATAAGCTCACAGATGCAAAAAAGAGAAAGAAAAAAGAAAAAAGGAAAGAAAACCTCAATGAATCTAAGTATGAGAAATTTGAACAGAGCCTTCATTGGAATGAGCAAGCGAGACTATCTAGGTTAAACAATGTCTTACTATCTAGAATATCAAGTTAAGCAATGAGGACGATGCTATGCCAGAGAAGTTAAACCTCAGAATGCACCTTCATAGCAATTATGGTTAAATAACGCTCCAAATAGGAAGAACTCACTTCTCTGATCAATAGGTTAAGGGATGTTTGTATAAATCAAAAATAAGTTCAGAAATTAAACTGTAAATATGAACATAGTGTATCACTATGTCTGCGATGTTGTCTTGATAAATAAGAGACCTTTAAAAATCATTAAGTTGAAATCCAAAGGGGGCAGGTGGGAAGATGGATTGAAGCCAGAAACACAGAAGTGGGTAATGTCAAGGGACATCCCCATACTGGCTCTGACATTCAGTGAAAGCCAGCCATGCTTTGCTTTCAGCTTGGGGAGTTTCCTTATCATGTTTCTCTTTCTTTCACTCTCCTCACCGAGCTGCTCCTTCCATAAGTAACCAGAAAGCCAGTGAATGCTCTTCGAGACAAATCTCTAGGGGTCGCCAAGGTCCCCAGCATTGTTGCTGACCTCTCTTGGGGTACAGACGGCAAATGGTGACATCTCACAGTCAACCTGAAACCCAACAGCAAAGTTCAAGTGCTCAGGCATAAATCACACTCCTCCCCTCAGCATTTCAGCCCTTGGCACTCGATAGCATTTGTCATTCACCTGACTTGTGACCGTCACATTACACAGTAGAAGACATGTCTGGTGATGTTCTTGTTTCATTTCTGAGGATGTAATCTTTAAGAATAACCTGGGACTTGGTGGACATATGTATGCAAAGAATTCTAAACTTGTTCTTGGCACAATGCCCTTGACAATGACAGAGCCTCCCACCTGCCCCTCAGTAAAAGGATGCATATGGCTCAATACTAATTAGCCTCCATTGCTCAAGAGCTCTGGCTGCAGGTGCAGCACTAGCCCTGTGATCTTTTGCTCCGAGATCTGTCAGTGTGAAGAGGAGTAGGAGTGGTCAACAGGGACTAGGGGGCTGTTTATCTCCTTCAGCAATCATTGTTTGGCCTCCACTATTCATGTCCACAGTGGCTTTTTCCTTTTGAGGAAGCTTACAAGGGAGGCTGAGAGGCTTCATCTGCCTTCTGGCTTTCTGAAACTTCGTGAACATGCACCTGGCTCCATTTTCTGAGTATCTTCACACTCATTTTAAAAGAAAGAAACCCCCACTTTATTACAAGGAACAAAAACATAATTGAAAGAACACAGGTGGCTGAAACAGACTGACAGGGTGGGACATAAGGACAAAGATACCAAACAGGGATCCTGTGTCAGCAAAGACAGCTTCTGGCCATGGTGTGCATGAGGAACCTGCTGAGGGAGGATGCCACATCAGTCAATAGCAGTCAAAACGCAGACCACTCTTCACTTACAGGCTCCAGATAACGTAATAGGCAACATACTTCATGAACCAGTGCCTTTTCTCTTATTTGCTTTAAGTTGTTGAGAAGAAAAACAAAACTATGAAGCAGTTGTAAATTAGTAAGAGCCACTCTTTGAATGATGCACATTATATATCATCTTCTGAATCTTTGCTTTTCTTGTTGTTAGGCATAATCCCCATGTAAGCACTTCTGGGATCCCACAAATCTCTCCTGGTGTGGTTGCCATCACACTTCAGGCTACAGTTTCCTAGGTTCTTTATCTCCCCATGTGAGCTCCTGGACCCTCCTAGCTCACCCACAGTACTCCAGGCCATCCCTAGTGTTACTGTGGCTGCTGGCAGCTGCAGGAAAAGGGAAAGGCCCCCAGGGGCCAGAAAAACCGGTTCCAGTCAACTGGAACCTTTAAACTACTGAAATACTTATCCTTGGGCGCTCATCTTCTGTAACAGGGAGAGATGAAGCACAAGGGTGTGTGTTTGTGTGTGTGTGTGTGTGTGTGTGTGTGTGTGTGTGTGTGTGTGTGACCCTAAGGTGAGTACTTTTCAGTTGCAAAGCAGCCATTCTGGTGGATGACAGTTCATGCCCCCACCCTGTGTACTAATCAGGACTAGAGAGGTATAAATGGCCTTGCTCCTGGTAGAGAACTCTTCTCATGGAGTTTGTGCAGTACCAGTGGGAGAACTGCACAGTAAAAACCATGCTCAACAAATTTAAAAGAGGATTTATTCATTCTGCTGACTTTGGAATAATGATGAAGCCCTCCAAATTAAAGACCATGAGATTGATTGACCTTCCTTTGACATCAGCTGACCATCTGAAGGAAAGTCTAGATTTTCCTCTGATTAACAAAATCTGAGATCTGTAGGGGACACCTGACCATACATACCAGTTCCCATATATTGATCCATGGTCTTTGTTGACCCAAGACATTCAAGGATGCCCCAGACCATATTGGCTGCAAAGACTGTAAAGCCCCCAAAACACCAAGAAAACTTTCCCATTAACTTCCCAAGAGGATGAATTTTTGCCTATTATGGTGCCTCCCTTCCAGCTCCTAGGCAGTCACAAGACACCTGCCCCTGCCCCTCCAGTGGCATCTGCTACACTGCTGGTCCATTTATGCTACCAAAGCTATAATGACAATTTTCCAAGTGTAAGCATCTACCTAACTATGATAATAAGTAAAGTTCTTTTAAAATATGAAGTCTGTGGTGTTGAATATCCATTTTTTTGAAAACACTGTGTCAATCACTGTAGCAAACTGAAGAAACATTTAGACTACATGCTAACTTGGCCATATGGATAATCTATGCATATAAAAGCCTTGGAAGGTGGAATTTCAGAGTCATTTTGATTTGCATTTCCCTGATGGTTAAGGATATAGAACATCTCCTTAAGTGTTTCTCAGCCCTTTGAGATTCTTCTGTTGAGAATCCTGTTTAGATATGTACCCCATTTTTAATCCATTTTGGGACTATTTGTTGTTTAATGTCTAGTTTCGTGAGTTCTTTATAATTTTGGAAATTGGCCCTCTGTCAGATGTGGGGATAATGAAGATCTTTTCTCACTCTGTAGGCTGCCTGTTGTTCTGTGCCCTTTACCTTACAGAAGTTTTTCAGTTTCATGAGGTCCATTTATTAACTGTTGATCTTAGTGTCAGCTCTATTGGTGTTCTGTTCAGGAAGATTTCTCCTGTGCCAATGTATTCAAAGCTATCTTCCACTTTCTCTTCTATCAGGTTCAGTGTAATTGAATTTATGTTAAGGTCATTTACCCATTTGGACTTGACTTTGTGTGGAGTGATAAATATGAATCTGTTTTTATTCTTCTAAAGGCGTGTAAGGTGTAAGTATGGCACAGAGGCTGTGGGAGTGGTCAGCCAATGACTGGTACAGCTTGAGACCCATACCACAAGAGTGAGACCATGCCTGACACTGCCTGGAGCACAAGGACCCAGAAGCTGGATGGCCCAGAGACCTAGGAAAGAATCGAGCACAGCTGGAGGAAAAGAAGAATGTCACTGTAATTATGCCTACTCCTATTCTGCTATTCTATAGACTGGAGCCTAGCCCAATTGTCATCAGAGAGGCTTCATCCAGCAACTGGTGGAAACAAATACAGAAACACACAGTCAGACATTAGGCTGTGCTTGGAAAATCCTGCTAAAGAGAGGAGGGAGGATTGTAGGATGCAGATGGGTCAAGGACATCACAAGAAAACCCACAGAATCAACTAAACTAGAATTATAGTAGATCATAGAGATTGAACCAACAACCAGGGAGCTGGCATGGTACTGAACTAGGAACTCTGCATTTTTCTAACAGTTGCATAGCTTGGTCTTCTTGTGGGACTCCTAACAGTGGGAACGGAGTCTGTCTCTGACTCTTATACAGGCTTTTGGGACCCTACTCTTCATACTGGGTCGCCTTGCCCAGCCTTAATCCATGGGGAGGTGCTTAGTCTAACTGCAACTTGACATGCTACCTTTTGTTGATTTCCATGGAAGGCCTGCTCTTTTCTGAATACAAATAGAGGAGAGGTGCATGGGGGGTAGGCAAGAGGCAGCTGGGAGGTGTGGAAGGGACTGGAAGGAGGTGGGGGAAGGGAAACTGCAGTGGAGATGTAAGCAAATAAGCAAGCCTTGGAAGTTATTTTCTGGCTTAGGGAATGGCTTCAAGTGTGATGCAAAGTCAATGCCATTGCAGGTTACTTTGCCCTGACACTTCTCTCGATACAGAGTTCACAGTGAATCTCAAACCTTCTGGGTTAATGGACAGTTTGCTCTACTTCTTGCTTCTGTCTCTCACACAGAGCTTTCCTTTAACTGCTTTCCTTACTCTTCTCATTCCTCCTTCTGTGTCTCTGATGTCTGGAGGCTGGGGGGCTGTGCCTCTGGAGCGCTCTAGACCCTATTTTTAAAACCACCCCCTTTTCTTCAACTGCACCCTTCTCCACAGCACACAGCTGTCTTATGAACCATGGAGGATAAATGCCAGCCCAGAGCTCCTTTACCTAGGTCAGAATTGCCGGATATGCCACATGCAAGCCAAGCTACTTATACTGGAGTAGGGATAAATAATAAAATCCTTTCTAACTGGGCCACCTGATCAGTCCATAGGAAACACCCAATGTGTGGAAAATGAAGAGGGCTGTACCAGATTAAAAGCAGTCACTCACTAAATAAATAAATAAAGCAGTTGTTCCTATTGGTACACACTTAACCTGCTCCAAGGTATTTACAACTGCTCTCCAGGAGACCATTGCAGACTGATATTCTTGGCCCCAGTTTAGATGTGTCCCAGGAAATGAGGTCCAGCAATACTTACATCCCATATATTCAAGAAATAAGAAAATACCTGTACTTTTACTAGTCCTGTTAGAAATGACCCCAACAGAGTCCGTGTCCATTGATGCTACTGCCTGCGATTGACATCCAACGAGTTCAGCGTAGTTAGCTCTCTACCCAGATCCAGAAAAATCTAATTATTGTTCAGAAAAACATAGTCACCCTTCAGAATGAACTGAATTCTTTGACAGCAATGATCCTCCAAAACCCTAGAGGAGAAGACTTGATTGCTGCTTAAAAGAAATACATGGTTTAAAATGAAACCTATTTTTATACTCAACAGTCAGGAATAGTAGAGAAAATGTCAAAAAGTTCTTAAGAAGGATTCAAGCTAAAGTTACAACTGAGAGACAACGGAGTACAATATAGATGATAATCTGAGAATAACAGCCCATTTCTTCCAGATAAATTCATAAGGTGGTGGGAAGGTAAAGAGGATGGAGTGAAATAAAATAAGGTAGAAAAGAACAATTACTAGCTACTGGTTTACTGATTTATTTAGTGATTTATTTAAAGCACTGTTTACACTGCCTATTTGCCAAGCATGACTTCACTTGCTACCTGGGACAGAATGACCTGGAGGAGTAGCTGAAACAATGGGTCATTGCCCTTAACAACCGGGATAACTGCCATGAAAGCTCCATGCTTGCCACCCTGCCCCACATTGTGGTTTCAGAGTATAAATGTGAGCACAAGCTAGACTGCATGGGACCTTTCAGGGGCTGTCCTGGCTTCCTTCCACCAGTGACAGCTCCTCTTTTCCACTCTCATTAGTGTCAGAGCACTTATTCCAGGAAGAGCCCTGCAATACATGGGGCATTGAATCAAGAACAGAGGCATCCACCCACTTGTTATGGTTTCCTCCATTTGAGAATCATGTTCTCTTCTTTAAAATTAATACTCTCTACTCAACATCCAGACTGAATCACCCTAGCCCAAATCAAGTGTCATCATGCCCTACTCACGCAAAAAGCAATTTGTCACTTAGCCTTGCAACAGGTTTTTGGGGGGTAGGCAGTTGCTTGTTTGGTGTTGTTGCTCTCCTTGGTCATCATTGTTCCCAAAGGGCAGGATCCTGTGTATTTGTGTTTGTCTTGTATTTGTTTATAGCACCACCCTCAAAGTTAGAGGCCCCTTTGATGTCCTTTCAATGATTAAACGATTGCAGAATGACAGATGGTCTGTTTATTTCCTTGATCTTTGGAATGATTTGTAGGGAAGAGTTATACTTAGTTTTCCTCTGTGTTTTCTGGTGGAGGAAGCTATCTTGGATACACATTAGAATACAGATGATGAATGTCTATCCCCAGGTGTCAGGAAGTACATTCAGCTTGATCTCTCCAAGGAGGATGGGATGCCTATAGGAAACAGCCTGAATGACTCTAAATTGCCATTATAAAAGAAAACCCACATAATGTAATCAAAGATGAAAAATGAATAAATGATAAACACAGGTGGCTGCTTGATACAAATTAAAGAGAAAAGGGCTGGCTCCTCATATCAAAAATGAAAGTAAAGAATAAGATGTTTTTAGCAATGAGAATGACAAAATACAGTAAACATCCAAGGATAAGAATACCCATCTTAGATAAGTCATGAAATGGCTCATGTCATTATACTCATCCAACACACACACACACACACACACACACACACACAATATCACAGAGAAAGTATGAAATGTCAACATTTTTAACTTTATTCAATAAATACTAGTTGGCTACTAAATTTGTAATATATTCTGATGCTTATTTCTGTGGATAGGAAATTTAAAGAGTAAATTCCTTCTTCTACATCTGTTCATAGAACAATAAAGATGCAGTGATACATATGTGTGTGTATCACTCGAAATAAAATATAGCATATGTACATATACTACACAAATTGGTATCAAGATGAAAACAAATTAGTATTCAATGTAACAAATTTTTCACTATCTATTAGTCACTGGGTCATACCATATTAGGATTGCTTTTAGGATTTTTTATACAATCAATTGAAAATCTAACTCAAAATACATGGTGAGAAAACAAAGATTGGCCAATTGGAAAGCTTAAGCTTGTGGGTACAGCGGAATTGGAAACTCAGACAAGATCCAAAGAGCCTCTTCTTTGCATCTCTAAGTTCTGATCTCTTCCAATGGTCCACTGTGTTTCCAGGTTCTCCATTAAGGCAGGATGAATCCATTTTCTAGCATTTTTATCTCCAGTGTAATTGAAGGTCAACTCAAGAACCTCCAATGCAATGTGATTATGTCGCCCTGGATCTGACTGGGTCATTTCCTCATCCTTGAACAAATTGCCATGGCCAGGAAAATGTGAGCCTCTGATTGCCCAGACATTTGCTGCATTTCTGCTTCAATTCGGGGAGCAATCAACTCTACCTGGAGTACAGGGCTGAGGGAAAGAGAAGAGGTGCCCAGATAAAATGCAGGGGGCAATTACCAGGAGAAAGAAGAAACAAATGTTAAGAAACAGTGAAAACCAGGAACAAAAGGACTGATGTCTCCTAAGAGACAGACATTAGAGCAAAATTAACCAAGCAATGAAGTTGAAAAATATAATGTTAGTAAATAATCATTTATGCACACATGAACTCACAGACTATTGCAGCATTCACAAGGCCTGCACAGGCTCAAGCTAGGCAGGGTCTAAGTGCTGAGTAGGGGAAGTGGATACAGGCTCCTACCCCTAACCAAGAAGCCATGTCCAACTAATGTCCACTTTCAAAGGAAAAAAAATAGCTTTCTCCAGTGGGGTTTCATTGGGTATATTAACCACAATTAAGGACAGGGCCCATGTCCAGCAGTAGGTGGCTGACCCCAGATAAACTAAATGGTATTTTTGTAGATTTTTGTCTCATTTCATTTTGTGCTGGCATTTTTTTTATCTCACTCGTCTTTTCTTTGTGTATTACAGTTTCCAATTTTGTGTTTTTATGGTTTTTGTTTGTGTGTCTTGTGCTTTCTCGTTGTATTTTTCATTGTTTTTTAAACTTTAAAATCTTGTTTGTGTGTTCTTTTACTTGCCTGTCTGTTTACTAATGAGAGAGAGACAAAGAAAGCCTGGAGTTGGGTGGGTGGGAGGTAGGGTAGGTCTGGAAGGAGTGGGGAAGGAGAAACCATGATCAGAATATACTGTATGAAAAAGGTTATTTTCAATGAAAGAAATGGTTGTTTAATCAGAACATTGTACAAATGATAAGCAAGAACACAGTAGGTGAGCATCCTCTATTCTGCCCTCAATCCAGTGGTGAATGCAGGTGGACATGAATACCCAATTATGCTGCTCTATGTCTACAGAAGTCTGCTTTAAATGTAGATCAAAGGCTTTATATATCAACCATGGGATGGACTTTCTAAAATTACAACTTTGTCAGGCCTCATCTCATATGAGCTGAATCTTGAATCTGGGGTCAGGGGAGAGCTAGGGCCTTGAATCTGTAGATTAGCAAAACCAAATGAGCCTGAAACATCTTCTATACATTTAAGTTTAAGAGACACAGTTCTCCAGAGTTCATATAATTTCTTAGAAGATCCTGAGTACAATATCCAATCCCTTGGATAACAGAGGGAGGTAGTGAGCCCCAATATACACCAGGAGTCTGGCTGGCTTTGTAGAGGTAGCATGGAAACACAGTTCTTGATAGTAAGATATTGTGTATAACTTGAGGAGAAGACAAGGTATATCCTGAACAAGGAATGCTTTCTTACACTGTTATAAGAAAACATGATGTGAAAGCTGGCTATTGTAAAAATAAGATTATGGGAAATTAAAGAAGGAGATAGGTAGAATAAGGTTGTGCAGGTGCAATTTATTGGGAACCGAACCCCCGTAGTGTGATCAAAGATGGGAGCAAGACCATAATTTGGGTGAGAGAAAAGCAGTTTATATATGAACTTTCATCTAGTCTGGAATATGTCATGTTTCTCTCAAAATCTGTGCTACTGACTATCCTGGAGTTTCAAGTCACAGTGTCATACCCAAAATAATGATTGAGTGGTTTTATGCATCTATGAGTAACATACATGGAGAAAAGCAAACAGGATCACTCCAGGGCAGCAGGCATGGTGTTTATAAACCAAGAGAGTTGTGGTAAGAATAGCCTAGATCACAACACTCACTTTGAGGTAAACACACACACACATACACACTACATCACATGTGCATCACATATACACATAAACTCTTACATATTTTGGCTTCTGGTCCACTTACCAAAGCAGATTTTAACAGAATTAAGAGCTCCATTCCTTTTGGAGAGATACCTAGTCCAACCTACACACAGGGATGTGAGGGTGGAGAGGTACCTTGGTCCTGCCTTAACTAGATGATGGGGCAGACTTAGTAGACTTCCTATGGGTACCCTCCCCATGGAGCAGATGGGAGGAGGTGGGGAGTGGGGGGATTGGGAAGAAAGGAGGGAGGAGGAACTGGGATTGGAATGTAAACAATAAATTAATAATATAAAATCTGTTTAACAAAAAATGAGCTCTGTTCCTGGAGCCCTCATTGTTTTGAAAAGCAGGAAGCAGCTTTGAAACTGGTAAGTAGTGATGGAAATAGCTTTTCTCTTTTTTTTTTTCTTTAAGTTAGAAACAAGTTTGTTTCACATGTCAATCCCAGCTCCCTCACCCTCCGCTCCTTCCCATCCCTCCCCACCAGTTCCCCCATTCCCCACCCAATTTCCACTCCAATCCCCAGGGAGGGCGAGGCACTCCATGGTGGATCTCCAGAGTCTGTCATTTCATCTAGGACAGGGCCTAGGCCCTCCCATAAGAGTCCAGGCTGAGAGAGCATCCATCATGGTGGGATGGGCACTCAAAGTCTATTTGTGTGCCAGGGATAAATATTACCCAAGGCCCCACAGATAACCTAGGCCTCCTCATTGACACCCACATTCAGGGGGTCTGGGTCAGTCCCATGCTTTCCACACAGCCATCAATCTGGGGTTCAAGAGCTCCCTCTTGTTCAGGTCAACTGTTTCTGTGGGTTAAACCAGCCCAGTCTTAACTCCTTTGTCCATCAGTTCTCCCTTTCTGTCACTGGATTCCAGGAGTTCAGTTCAGTGTTTATCTGTGGGTATCTGCCTCTGCTTTCATCAGTCACTGGAATTCTCAATACCTGAGCCCCATCAGTACCAGTAATAAACTGGGTAGAGTTGGCCCATTCTGTCTGCCTCTCTTCTGACTAGAGAAGCACTCATCTAAACTGTGTTTCTACAGCTACCTCCCAAGCTACCAGCCAACAGTTCCAGACAAATGTTCCAGGGCATTAACACAGTGGCCCAGTGTACTAGTGTTGACTGGTGTTGCGGCAACCAAAATCGTGTGGCTAATTCAAGGCTGGGATTAGAAACATGCAGAGCAGCTTGGGCATTGCCTGTTCTAGGACCCTGTGTGAAAGCAGCTTCTTTCCTACCACTCAGAACTTTGCTGTCTGAGACCACTGAGTGCGCCTAGTTGAGTTCTGCATTCATCATCTTCTTGGCTATGTGAGACTCTGTGATGTCCCTGCTGCTTTGACTAAAGGCCATACCTGGTGTTGGGGCATACTAAACTTTACTATTAAATAGAACCTTTATCAAAACTAATAAATAAGACTAATGAAGATATAAAGATAGTGCCAATGCAAATTGTATTTATTAAGAAATATACCTAGCAATTCAATAAATAATGTTGACATTGATCTGTCCTGTCAGATATATGTGTAATTCTTACTGCCACAGAGATTGAGTGTGGAAAACATTAAAATAAAAAAATAATAGGAGAAAAAAATGAAGGAAATGGTTTTTTAACTCTGTAGAGAAAAGCCTCAGGAATGATTTGAAATTGTCTCTAAAGCACAAAAGGGAAAATTTGTAAACTTTATTCATGTTTAATGTTACATAAAATAGTACTACCTCATGCCCACCTCACATTCAAAAGACAGACAAAAAAATCTCCCTTTCATTCTTTCACAGACTAAGTATTAAAATTCCAAATATATTAGTGCATGAAGGAGAAAAACAATGACATAGTAGGTAATTTCTGTTAGAAGGACAATGATTTGAACATATTAACAGATGTTCAAATTTGCATTCTATATGAGAAATTCAGATCAAAGGCACCAAGCAGCACCATTTTCATTTAACATGGAAAGCAACTGGCATTTGATTAGGATTTCTGGAGATACTATGATCAAACAACATGGTCATAAATCATGGGCAGGTGCCCTGCAGGGATAAGTAGGCTACAACTATCTATAGTATAGATACATATACTGAGAACAACACCACTGTCAAGAGCTGCACGTGTGTATGTGTCAGTGGGAAACATGGAAGCTGGCTCACTGCAGCACTTTTGTAACAGTCCAAGATCAGCTACAACCAAAATGACCAACCCTAGAACACAGGTTACACAAATTAGATCATAATCCAGTCAATAAAAATGCAGCTGTAATAGATATAGTTGATTCTCACAGGTTCATTTTACACACTATTAAATTTTCATTATGTACCTAAAGAAAATATGGCTCACTTCGGTTATGGATATCAAATCTATGCAGACTCTCATGTGAAATAAGGACAATTAAGGCATCTGATCGTCTTAAAATAGCAAGTAATCCATGTTACTTGCCTTGCCTTTTTTTATTTCCACAGTTCATGTATGTTAAGTTTTTTTTTAACATTTTAAAAACATTTCTGTGTTTATGTATAAGCATCTGCATGTATGTGTGTACACATGAGTGTGGTGCCATTGGAGTCCAGAAGAGGGCAGTGTATCCCCAGAACTAGAGTTAATAGACAACTGTGTGCTTCCTGACATGGGGACTAGGAACTGAATTCTTGTCCTCTGTAAGAGCAGCAAATGCTCCCAACCATTAAGCCATTTCTCTAAGCCTTAGATTTTTTTATGTAAGTATTTTTTAAGTACACTATTACTATAACACATTGAAGGTGTGTTTATTTACAACACAGTCAACAAATCCTTGTCCCTCCCCTATACGTCCATTATGCCTTTACACCTCAAAGATCATATAAAGGATATAAAGACCAACTAACTACTCTGACAGCTAAATATTATAAGTATTTATAAATTTGACCTAGCATCCAAAACAATAGTTTTATGGGTATTGGGAAGCTGTGAAGAGGACATGGGAGTGACAGAACTGTGTAGAAGGGCTGGGACTCAATGATAGAGCACTTGTCTACCATGCATTGAAGTCCTGGGCTCCCTTGCCAGTACTCACCGACTTCCCCTCACCTCTTAAAAGTCCTCCATCAATACTGAATTGCAAGGGAACAAAACTGAGATGTCAATCAAGAGAGGTAGGGAGGAAAAAAAGAAGAATGAAAGAAAAAACTAAAGAACGGGAGAAATTTAAGGGGTCTTTTCTCTTGAATGTCCCCAGAGGCTATGTGTTGAAGGCTTAGTACCAACTTGGTGCAACTGGGCATGGTTATAACTTTATGAAATGGAAGCCCAGCAAGAGGTCTCTACATCCCTGATCATGCCTTCTGAGAACATTTCTTTACTTGCTTTATCTTCTCATCCTACAGGTTGAGTAGGTTTGTTCTGCTGTGTGTTCCACACCGTTGCCGTTGGCAACCCCCAGGAAAGACCTAAAAGCCTGTCTGGTCCTGAACTAGAAGCTTCTAAAGTCAAAAGGCAAAAGAAACGTATTTTTACTTTTTTCCTTTTTTGTTCAGGGGTGAGGGAGAGGCGTCAGGATTTTATAAGGTCTTCATGCAGCGATAGGAAACTAACACAGAGAACATTAACTACAGATCTTTTGTTTAGAAGCAAGCAAAATGATCTGGACTTAACCGAAAGGAAATATGGACCTAACACTGAAAAGTTTAAAAGATACCTCCACAGGTTAGATCTAAGATCACAAAAGGATGTCATTGCAACTTCAGTCTTCTGGCTGCTTCACACTTCCACTCGCTGTCGCCATTCACTTTCCTCTTACTCCTACATCGCAGCCCGCTTCCTCTAGATTGATTCCGTTCGCCATCTAACTCAACTGCACCTAGATTGATTCCGTTTGCCATCTGACTCAACTGCACCTGAGGGAGCATGAGCCACTCTGTAAATCTAATGTTTCTTCCTACTGCTCATTGTTTGGAAGTGAATTTCCATTACATTTTATCTTGATATCTTGGTGCCACATGCTTGCAGAGAGAAAATAAAACCCAGTGAAATTCTACAAAGCACTGCTACAAGGAAAAGAATATGTTAGGAGAAGATGATTTTTCATTAAAATAAAGTGACAGGGAAGAGGTCACTTTAAAAGCAAAGCTCATTTTTCTCTAGTAAACTTTACAAACTCTCAACTTCCAAATGGCATGCTAGTTCTTACCTTTCTACCTCATCTGTTCAGGGCACCAACTGCCACCAAGAGGAAGGTGGGGGAGAAAAGCAGATGATATGGACTTTGTCAGTTCACAAGAGCATCTCTTTTGGTCTTTCTTTCTATTTTTTCCTTCACTGTGTCAATAAATAAATAAATAAATAGAATTACTAGTCTGGAAGCCAAGTTGGAATACGTGTAGGAAATGAATTCCTACATTATCTTAATTTAAAAGCAAGTAGAAACTATTTATGTATAATGACCTGATTGTGAAAACTTGATGATCCTTCTACTACAGTTATTTACAGTGAATCTTGCCTCCAGTCCCCAGTCTCACTGATCTGTGTATGAATCAAAGTTGGATCTCAGGCAGCTCAGAAGAGATGCTAATTCTCTACAATCTCTGGACAGAGATGAAGAATTCTAGAAGAGAATCATTATAAAATGAAAGGAACAAGATTTCTGGATCCTCCAAAACCCAACTTGCAGTAGATTATGGCATGAACAAGAAAATACTTGTTCTCTCGTTAATGTTTTATCAAAACTTAAGGATTCTGAGACGGGCGGTAGTGAGACACACCTGTAATCCCAGCACTTGGGAGACACAGGCAGGTGAATCTCTCTGAGTTCAAGTCCACCCTGGTTTACAGAGTGAGTTTCAGGACAGCTGTATTTGTTACACAAGAAACCCTGTCTCAAAAAAAAACAAAGAAAAATTGCTCCAATTATGCTGAGCCAACCCTGACCCTCAGGGGCACCAGTATAACTTTCCCTGGACCCTACCTCTCCAGATAGGTCTGAGCACTGGTCCCCAAAGGAAAGACGGCCCCACCCCTCACCACAGGAGTGGAGATACTAAGCAATGAAAATAGAAAAATTGTAAAGGCACTATGCATTTTAACATTTATAACATTTATTACTTTTGTACATAATTTATTAGATTTTATGTGGGTGGAATTTAAATTTTAGCTTAGGTTTAGTATCTATAAGTAAGAACTGGCATCTAACATGCTGCCTAGAAGCTGTGGTGTCCTGTGTTCTACAGTCTGAACTACTCGCTGGGTTTACTACTACGACTTCAATTAGCTATAGTCAACTGCACATTATTCCATTATATTACTCATGGGGTAGGGCACAGGTTGTCACACCCCCACAATAGGAGAAATGAGCTGTGTTGAAACTCTGGAACCTTACACAGATGACTTCACTTTTCCAATCCTTATTTCCTCCACCTTTACAATTGACGTTTAGAGCTAAAATAAAAATAAGTTCACAAAATATTTAAATTAAAATAATTCACAAATAACCTGATACAATGATGATTGCATCCTACAAATTCAGTAAATTTACAAGACGACTCTGCTATGATTCTTACTTCTGCTTCCTGTCCTTCTTGGTCCTCATACTACTTATTGGGGGGGGGCAGGGTAAGTAACCAAGAATCCAATTTCTTTGGAGCCTAATAAAGATCAAGTCTTTGAGCCAAGTAAGCATACCCAGATTGCATCTTTGTGTGTTTTCATCTTTCTTAGCTTTACTGCCACAGAAAGTCACTAGCATGAACCAGACATGAAGCTGGTCAGGACAGTCCCTATTTATGTGACGCAGCCCCAAGTCTGTGGGCAGACAAGAAACAACGTACCTTGAGTCATTTTAAAGGAGTAAGTCTTGAATTTAGGTCAAGGATGTTATGTCTGCATTACAAATATGTATAAGAAGAAAGACCCTTGAAAATGCTAACACTAAAAGAAAACCCAGTGGCTGCCACAGTGACTCAGTGTAGGTAATGGCACTTGCGAATAAGCCTGGTGACCCCACTGCAGTTCCTGTGACCCACATGTTGCAAGGAGAGCACTCTCTCTAGTACACTGTCCTCTAACCTACACACAACACATGCACACACACACACAAAAACACAAACACACACATACATGCACATACATAATGCATGTACATACACATATAATGCACACATACATATACAGTACACAAACATACATACAAACACATTAATATAAACATGCAATACACATATATGTGTACACACTCATAAACACACTTTCATATACACAGAGATGCACACACATATGCACACACACATGCATATACACACATACCTATGCATACACATATGCAACACATACAGGTACACACATAATATATACACATACACACACAATGCACACATATATGTAATATATGTATAATACGCACAGACACACATACATACATATAAACACTCATTCATACACATATACACAGAGATATGCACAAAACATGCATATACATACATATACATATACACAGCACACATGCACAATACACACAGACATACATATACAGATTCATACACACACATTCATATACATATACACAGAGATACACACAAAACATGCATATACATATATATACACATATACAAAGCACACATGCACAATACACACACATATAAATACACATGCACAAACAATACATACGTATCACACATACACACAATATACACATACATATACAGTACACACAGTACATACACACATGCACACACAAGTAAATACAATAAATAATTTTTTAGAAAATGTAATCCAGGACTCAGTCTGAAAAAATCTTTTTCAACCTTCATTAATTTCAAATATGAGATTAATATATACAAATCATGTATTAATTTGTTACAGATTAATTATCCACATATAAAAATTTCTAAGAAAAAATAATGTGAGTGTATGCATTGTATAAAAATAACTATTAATTCATGTTAGCTACCTTATTCTTCATTTTTAAAGAGCAATTTTAAATTAAGTCATTTAGCTAGAATTAAATCAGGAGGGTCATGCATTGACAGCTACTGCACCAACTGCTCAAATATTGTTAAGAATGTCTATTTAAAGAAAACCTCAGATGAGTCAGTTTTACCCTTAGCCACAAAAATGTGGTTAAAGAATGAAAATGCTCTTTACATCTGACAGTTTTGCCTTTCGTTTTCTGTAACCAACTAAATGACATCAACAAGTCCACATCAGGAAGCTACCCGGAAGCATGTTGCAGGCCACTTAGTTCTGTTCATCCTTAAGGATATACAACCTCACAAACCCTAGTACGTAAAAACGGCATTAACCTGAACTAAATGGCCCAAGGGTTATTACTGCTTTTGCTCTGAGCTGAGGCATCATGGTTTCCCCATTGTGTCCTCCAGCTGGGGAACTGAACCATGATCACCCTGGGTATAATAGTGGTTATAGTCAGCACACTAAGCCTAAAAATGTAGCTACATTTCAAACTGGGGATACAGTTCAGTAGCAGAGAACTTGCCTGTCATGACTGAGCTTGCATATGATCATCTGAACTGCAAGGATGAAGGAAAGTATGAAGAGAGCAAAAGGAAGAAGGGAGGGAGCAAAAGAGAAAGAAGGGAGAAGATGAGAGGAGAGCAAAGGAGAAGAGAGGAAGGGAGGGGAGAAAGGGAAGGAGGAAGGGAGATATCCTTACGTTGAGTTGTAAATACAAAAGCCACATCAGACTTAAAGACCTGATGCAGACATTATGTAGAGGGCATCACCAAACCTGTCTATTGGTACATTTTGTTGCTATTAACACAACATCATAGTCTGGATACGTTTAAAGAAAGAAGTTGAATTTGTGCTCACAGATCTGGTTATCTAAGGTTGAACAGTCAAATTTGGTGATGGCTTTCTCACTGCTAGATAGGAAGGTGATCCAAAGGCATTACATGATGAGATACAGGGATTGTATGTATGTGAACTTATAAGGGGTGTGCATGTGTGGTGTGTGTGTGTGTGTGTGTGTGTGTGTGTGTGTGTGTGTGTGTAAGAGGGGATGTGTGTGTTTCTGTGTGTGTGTGTCTGTATCAGAGGGGAAGTGTGTGTCTATGTGTGTGCTCTTTGGTCTTTCCCTCTCTTTTTACAAAGCCACCATCTCCTAGGTATCGGAATAGCATCATAAAGCCTTTTCTTATGTCAATCTCCTCCCATGGGCCTATAAACACTATCCTTGGGTTAATGTCCAGTCTATTACTTGACTATGCAGATTAAATTTCAACATAGGACTTAGAGGGGGCAACTACATTCAAACCATGGTAGCCTCATTGATGATTTATTATAAGTACATGTGTGAATGATAATAAAATATTAAATTAAGCTCACCTGTTCCTTTTTACTTTTAAAAAGTGTTTGCATGAAATTATTAAATTCATAATCATTCCTGGTAGTCTAGTGGTTAGGATTCGGTGCTCTCATAAATTCATATACATTTCTTATTTCTATTGGATAGTGCTGGTGAAGTAAACTTTTCTTAAATGCTGCATTAAACAAAATCTGACAGACAAACTATCCCTCTTCTAATGCAAAATTGTGATATGTCTGTCAAATTAACTGATAATTCCCTTCTGTTGGGTTTTTGAAAGTAGTACTTGTAGTTCACATGAGTATTAAATGACATGTTGGTGTTTCTAGGTGAAAGGACTCAAATTATTAAAATGAATGATAAGAACAAAACCCTGAGAATGACAAATGACAAAATGAGACCAGAAATGGGGGTAAAGCAGGCAGGAAGGAGAAAAGAGATTGAGAAACCAGGGTCTGAGTTCTACCTGCTGCTCTTCGGGCCTTGGTGAGCAATGTCCCCTCTGGCTTCACTGGATTCAGTAACAAAATAGTGACTAAGCTAACCCCACCCAATACCCAAGACTTAGTGCAAAATTTTCATGAAACAAAGAGTGTCACTGGATTCATAAATCACGATGACTCTTGACTATGTGCAAGAGAGAGAATTCTGTAAGGGTTGGGGGTGGATATTTACATGTGCTCCCCAAACAAAAACGTTTTAGGGGAAATAGATCAGGCATCTTAAGGTTGTTATGTGAGTGAAAGGTTGAAATGTGCCTGACTGAGGAATCAAAATTTGCCTTCAAAGTCGGTATTTCTTTATCTCTCAGGTTTTACTCCTCCAGAAAGCTCTGGGCAATCTCCACCAACACATTTTTACAAGAGACAGACGCT
Source organism: Mesocricetus auratus (assembly GCF_017639785.1). Classification (NCBI taxonomy): domain Eukaryota; kingdom Metazoa; phylum Chordata; class Mammalia; order Rodentia; family Cricetidae; genus Mesocricetus; species Mesocricetus auratus. The sequence goes on from NW_024429199.1 coordinate 5,871,282, forward strand.
ACTGCAGCTAGAAGATAGACAGCAGAGAAGCTTCTCAATTAGCAACCCCCACTACACAACCCCTAAGCCTTCACTGGCCAGAATGTCAATGTCATGGCTGAGAAACCTGGCAGCAGGGGATAAGAAGCAAGTCCAGGCTAGTGACTGGGCTGGTGGCTTTTCTTACTTTCTGTCCTCAGCTGTGCGTGTTATCCATGCACCTTAATCAAGAGATCTTAATGATCTGCGCTCTGCTTCCCGACTTTTGCATAGTCCCATGGTTGCAGACATGTTCATTTTAAAGAAACATAATCATTATGGTGCCAAGAAATCTATATAACTCATGTGTTTCAAGTTGATGTTCTAGGAAATTTAGTTAGCCTTGGAAAGAGAACACCAATTACCAGGATGGACCGACCAGTTCTGATACATAGACTGTTAATTTAGAAGTGACCTGAAGGTGAACCCTTATGAAAGTCAAGAATGTGTTTGCACTAATTTGAGATGTTATTTTCAGTTTCTCTCAGAGATGCTGAAATAGTCAGAACCAAAAATTATTCTCATTGAATTTCTACCTGGAATTAAAAGGGATGGAAATGCAGGAGTAATGCCATCTAATTTTTCAAATTCAAGAAAAGAAGTGAAAAGTGAACTATTGTTTTTGGAACTCCAGGAACATATTTGATTTTAACTAAACATGATTTTTCTTTTCTCTTGTGTGAATATTCTGAAAATAGCTAAGACTCTCGAGGAAGACACATCTTGCAGTATTTTGGCTTTCCAAAACTAGACTCAGGGTCCATGAGAAGGCTCAGAGGGTAAACATGTGTGTCATCAATCTGAATGGTTTGAATTCTATCCCTGGTACTTACATGATAGGAAAAAAAGAGAGAACTAACACCTGCCTGCAAGTTATCCTTTCTACACACACACACACACACACACACACACACACACACACACACACACACGTTAAAAGTAGGGTTAACAATGACTAGAATATCAAGAAATAGCCAGGGGTCATATTGCTTAGGTACTAACCAAACTGAATTGTTATCCCCCTACTTCTCTGGCAGCTTCCATGTCTTAATTGATGGACTTTCTATCTATCTAATTGTTCAGCTCACAAATCCTTCTCTGTACTAAAAGAAAACAACCTTATTCTTGCTACCTCACTACCATCCTTTTCACGCTGAAATAACCCTCTTCTCCATCACATTACTGTTACCATGGAAATGGGCTCTGTCTACATCCTCACCTTTGTATCCATCTTCATCCTAGACAGCAGGTTAATCCTTTTAGTCAGGTTAGCTACCAACCCTCCATTTTACTAAAGGTAAAATTTAAAGTCTGTGAAATACCCTTGAATGGCTAACATCAGGAAACTCCAACTTCTTTGTAGATGTTCAAAAAGTAATGTTTTAGGCTTTGTAGGCAACTCTCTGTGTTTCAACTACTTACAGCATCTAACTAAAAAATGTGAATGATCATGGTTGTACCCCATAAACCAAGCTGTGAGCATATGTAGCTACTTGGTCTTTGTTTAACTTGGCCCAATCAGTATCATCAGATATATTGCTTACTACATATTTATTTCATGTCTTCCACCTTTAGGCTATATGCTATGTAAAGGAAGACACAGTGTCTGCTTGGTTTATATAGTATCTCTGTCACATACTGGGCACTTGGTAAATATTTGTTGAATGAAATGATAGGGATAAAGATACATCATGGAGATCTGCTGATGTGCCATCCCATTGGCCATGCTAGCAATTTCTGATACTATCCATTTGTGTACATGGACACATCTACCCTTTACATCGGGAAAACATTTTTTCTTTTTTAATTATATATTTTTAAGTTTAAATTTAGATTAGAAAAAAAGTTGCTTCACAAGTCAGTTCCAGGTCCCTCTCCCTTTCCCTCCCCTCCTCCCATGTCCTCCCCCAACCCCCCCATTATCCCCTCATTTCCCCAGGGAGGGTGAGGTCCTCCATGGGGGTGTCCATAGTCTGTCATTTCATCCAGGGCAGGGCCTAGGCCCTCCCACAAGAGTCCAGGCTGAGACAGCATCCCTCGTTGTGGGATGGGCACTCAAAGTCTATTTGCATGCCAGGAATAAATATTACCCAAGACCCCATAGATTACCTAGGCCTCCTCACTGACACCCACATTCAGAGGTTCTGGGTCAGTCCCATGCTTTCCACACAGCCATCAATCTAGGGTCCAAGAGCTCTCCTTTGTTCAGGTCAACTGTTTCTGTGGGCTAAACAAGCCCAGTCTTACCTCCTTTGATCATCAATTCTCCCTTTCTGTCACTGGATTCCAGGAGTTCAGTTCAGTATTTAGCCGGGGGTGTCTGCCTCTGCTTCCATCAGTCGCTAGATGAAGGTTCTGTTTCCCAGACTCTCTGGCAGTGGTATTGTAGGCTGGCACTCCCCTGATTCATGTCTAAAATCCATTTATGAGTGAGTACATACCATGTTTCTGTTTTTGTGACTGGGTTACCTTGCTCAGGATGGTTTCTTCTAGTGTCATCCATTTGCCTGCAAATCTCAGGATTCCATTGTTTTTTTCTGCTGAATAGTACTCCATTGTGTAAATATACCACATTTTCTCTATCCACTCTTCAGTTGAGGGGCATCTAGGTTGCTTCCAAGTTCTGGCTATTACAAATAATGCTGCTATGAACATAGTGGAACAGACATCCTTGTTGTATGAATGGGAATCTTTTGGATATATGCCTAAGAGTGGAGTTGCTGGGTCTTGTGGTAGGTTTATTCCCATTTTTCTGAGGAATCTCCATACTGATTTCCAAAGTGGCTGAACAAGATGGCACTCCCACCAGCAATGGAGAAGTGTTGCCCTTTCACCACATCCTCTCCAGCATAAACTGTCATTGGTGTTTTTGATTTTAGCCATTCTGACAGGAGTGAGATGGTATCTCAGAGTTGTTTTGATTTGCATTTCCCGGTGGCTAAGGATGTTGAGCATTTTCTCAAGTGCCTCTCAGCCATTTTAGACTCCTCTATTGAAAATTCTCTATTTAGTTCTGCACCCCACTTTTTAATTGGATCCTTTGGTATTTTGGAGACTTGCTTCTTGAATTCTTTGTAAATTTTGGAGATCAACCCTCTGTCAGATGTGGGATTAGTGAATATTTTTCCCATTCATTTCTAAGTACATGCTTTAGACTTTTTTGTCATCAGGGGTAACCATTTACTGGTATAATCTAGTGGAATTTATTGTTTTGGCAACACTCTTTTCCACAGTCACTCTGTACCTATTATCTTATTCCATCATGATAGTAGTCCTATAAGAAACCAGGAAAAGTTATTGATATTTAAAAATTACAAAAGGTAAAATGAAGAGTTTAGAAGACTGTATAAGTGTCTTGAATTACTGAGTCCTTCCCACAGCGAAGTCAGAAAGCCCCTGAGCAATCATTTTGCCCAGTAAGATTTCTCCTCTCTCTCTCTCTCTCTCTCTCTCTCTCTCTCTCTCTCTCTCTCTCTCTCTCTCTCTCTCTCTCTCTCCCTCTCTCTCTCAGTATATTTGATTCTCAGCAGTTAAGGCTTTATGTCTCACAATAAAAGGGGGATATATTCAGGAGGGAATGAGGAGAACTGTGTACCCTGACATACTTTGCAAAGTTGTGGGAGAGAGCAAGGCAATTAAATTCACCCATCCCTGAAAATAATAACTCTCTAGACTTTAATAAGAGAATTATTGGATGCTAAATGACAATTTGCTAGTAAGAATGAAAAATTAAAGCAGTGTTTACTAGGAAGGTAGTAAAACTTTAAAAAATAATCAAACTTTTAAACTTCTATGACCTCAGTTTGTGTAAAGACTTTCCCTTGGGTTTTGGTGAAGTCCATTCACAGCCTGAAAAATTCTTCCACAAATCCTTTCAGCTTCTTTCTTAATCTTAGGTTTAGACCAGTGTCTGTTTTCTTAGTGGCAAGGGGCAGACTTCTGTGCTCCTGCATCTTAGGCCTATCCTATCCTCAGGGATGGCAGTGTGCAGCAGTGGGTGGTTTAACAGTCTGATTCATGGCATGTGGTATACTGTCGCTTTGTTCCCTTTAGAGATAGAATCAACACAGATCCAATACAATTGCTCTCTTCGGATCTTCCAAAGTAACAGCTGAAACATGTTGTCTTTTACCACCTGAAATGTCATTTTCATGGAAAAGTAAGTTTTAACAGCTCCTGGCATCCACGTTTGAGATCTCCCGTCTATTGTTTCCAGATACACAATCGAACAAATCTTTATAACTCACAGTCTACCAGCCAAGACTTTCAATGCTATCTCAGAGAATAAACTCCCGATTTCAAGTGGCTCATCTAAGCAATGGATTGAGGAAAAAAAGAACTCAAAACTGTACCTGAACCCCACAGAAACAAATTAAATGGTGTAATCCTGGAACAGGAAGGAGAGTCACAGAACCATACCTGGCCATTCTTGAAGCTCTGTCGTGTATCCATGATCTTCTTATTCTCAACCCCCACATAGCCTGGCCCTCTAGTGCTATCCAAGACATTGTGGGCTCCCTCTTTTCTAGATGGCTGTTATTAAAATGTAGTCATTCCAGTGGCATGAACCCTGCTTAAGTTCAACCCTCTTTCTGGGCACTCAGCCTCTGTGTTCAATATTCAATGTACACCTTGATTTTTCATCACTTTTACTTTCTGGCACGTTTGTATCCATGTATGACCATCTTTTATTGTTTAACTCCTACAGAAGTTTTAGGATTCAAATTTATTTGACTCTTTCATAGCATATTTCCCATAATGAAGAGCTAAACATACAAGGTACACAAAAGAAGTCACCTGTAACTTCTTCGATGTTTTCACAGTCTTCCTATTCTTTGTGACTGTAGCTGCCAATAAATAAATAAATAAATAAAACCTAAACTTTCATGGTAACATGAAAATCCCTTTTTGTTGTGGATCCCCTTTACCCTTACAGACTCTTTCTGCACTTTTCAACATTGCCTGTACATTTCATTTATACACAAAAAGCATATGCATCTCTGAGGTCAGAGCAATATATCTTGTTTTTACTATATGTATAATTGTTTTCTTCCTTTTCAACCTAAAATTCAGATTTCATATAGTATTCCATAGTTTCTGTATTTTTTTCTGACTGATGATGACGAACCTTCAATGTCCATGGTTCATCATTATCTGTCAGGAAAAAAATTGTAACTATGGAGCATCATATGAAATCTGAATTTTAAAAGATAAATGCAGAAACTAGAATTTAAGAATTATTTAGGTGAGTTTGATATCTGTACGCTGACATATTTATGTGGTTTTTTTTACTTATCAAGATCATCTCAGGAGATAATTAAGAAAAGCACAAAGAATTTTAACTAGTAAAGGTTTACTAAAAGGACTAATAGAAAAACTTAAGCAACTAATAAAGATAACAGCAATACCCCCCCTCAAAAGAGAAGGGAAGAAAAGGAACAAAACAGCTGCTCCCGCTAGACTCAAGGGAAGGGGGTAAAGAGACAGAAGACTGGGGACACTTCAGACAGGTTCTCCCTATGACAGTCAAGGCACTCACAGTTTTGGCCTAGTGCTGCTACCTCAGAGAAAGCCAGCTCAAGATGCCCAACTGCTGCCCCCTCTGCAGCAGGGCCAGCTGGAGCGGGGAGATGTCCACACTGAATTAATGCCTGCAAGTCTCAGGTTAGGAAGGGCAGGGTCTGCCTTGGTACACTTCCCAGTGTCCCTGTTGACAGAGGTTCAATTCCTGCCAGGTATCAAAGCAGAAATTTTTACAGGTTCCAGCTCCATTAAGGAAAACCAATAAGGAAGAGTATAGTTAGAGCTAAAAAAAAAAAATAGTGAAAAACTGACACAAGTTTAACGCAAGTTGTTCAAACAAGGGAAAATGGCTTGCTGGTTACCCATGCAAGACATAAATATGATTGTTGCTTTATGGACTAAGTTAAACCATTATATTCTGTTCTTTAAAATAGAAATGCTTTGTTACCTTTCATAGGCCAGAATATTGACATATGAAACTAAAAAAGAAACGATAATTGCTTGGGTTAAATTAATTGTAAGTGTTTATATGTAAGAATTTAAATATATGATTGTATTAAAATATAAATAGGTCACTACCCTACATCCTTTTCTTTCTTCAAACTCCTCTTATGCCCACCATCCTCTCTCCATCTCACATTTCTCTTATTTTATACATTTAAATACACATACATACATACATACATACGTACATACATACTGCTGATTTTGATCAGAGTTGTCTACATGTACATGCTTCTAGGTATAGTGGAAAAGAACGTTTATTGTAGATAAAAGGGAGAGCATAGCCAAAGACAGACACGTCTGAGAAAGTCCAAAGTGGCCATGACACTGAGCCATATAGGAAGAGATAGAGAGGGAAGGAGAGGGCACATAGGGGAACCAGGTGCAGCAGCCAAAGACACAAAAGGGACCAATAACCAAAATGGTTGGATTATATAGGGAAGAGTCTCTGTGAGAAGGGCAGTCCAGCCCAGCCCCTTGACTTCAGAGTTCAAGGGTAGAGGCACAGGTATGCCAGCCATACCTTGTACCAAGTAGGGACTGAGAGATACTAGGAGAACCTGGCAGTCAGGTCCAGTTTGATATGTTAAAGAGGCATCTCAGACATTTGTCCCAAGTTTGCTACTTAACATGGGCAACTTGGTATTAGACAACCAACCAGGGGCTCTTTCCTAGGGGAAGACTAATTCTCCCTGCTCTCATCATTCCTTAGTTGCTTACAGTTTGTTGTCTATGGGTAGGTTCCTGTAAGATTTTCCCCTTCCACATCAGCATTTGTATTAGTGTTGTCCTTGTTTTAGGAAACAATATTGTTGAGGTATCATGAATGAAGTTTCCCTGTCATTTCTAGGAAACGTAATTTCACAACACATAATTGGTTTTGGAATCTTCCAATCCTCCTGCCCCCTCCTCTATGATGTCTCCTGAGTCATAGGTGCAAGGGCTGAGCTGGGTGCCATTTTCAGTTGTCCTCTGCCTTTCTACAAGTTCTGGCTTCTGTAATAGTCTGTGTATTGCAAAGAGAAGCTTCTTTGGTGAGGATCGGGGGTTACACTATCCATCAGTACAAGGGTGAGCAATTAGAATGCAATTAGGAATTATATTGGTTTAATCAAGTGGCAATAAGAGATTCCCTCCAAGATCCATGACCTCATTAGCCCTGCATAGTTGACTAGATTTACATTAGCAGGGTTGATTTCCGTTGAGAGGCCTTAAGTTCAATTAGATAGCTTTTGGCTACCATCAAGATATGAGTACTACTATTTTATTATACATTTTCATATATAACACAAAATGATGAATTAGTTGTAACTAAAATATCAAAATTGTTGTAGCCTATGTTAATGAGAATCAACGATAAAAAATTTTATAAAATAGTTATTCTACATTAGAGAAGAAATTAGTAAGAGATGGGAATTTTTAAATAACAATGAGGGTTGATAAGATGGCTCAGTAGATAAAGGTTATTGCAATCAAGATTGATGGCCTCTTTTCAATCTCTGGGACACACATGGTGGAAAGAGAGAACCAACTTCTAAGAGTTGTCCTCTGATCTCCACACATCTTGATTGGAACACTCAAGCACAAATACACAGTAAATAAATAAATGCAATAAAAATTAAAACATGAAAATGGAAGAAGAGACATACCAACCTGTTGAACTATTGTTGTATAAGCAATAATTTCATTTAATATAATGAAGAATAAAATAAAATTATATTCTTAGATGGGAGTATGTAACCTACAGTAACATCGAAATGGGAAAATTCAAAAGGTATCATAGGGACAGAGGGCAGAAGGGGCTCTTAAGAGAGAAATAACAGGACACAAGTGTATCTTGAGGGAAATGGGAAGGAGCCTTTAACTGAGGGTAGGGAAGGTAATATAGAAGAGAGAGAATAAAAATAAATGACATTAGAGATGTTTGGAAATGCCATAAGGAATCATTGTATATTTATCTAAAATTACATAATATATACATATATATACACACACACATATATATAAATATACATTTGTACACACACATAGTTTGAATGATGTTCTATCTTTTAGGGTGATAAGCTATTGTCATTTTCCTTGGTAGCCTCACAGAATTTAAAATGTTGAGTTGAGGTAATGATCCAGTATTCATATATGTATTCTAAAATTTTTTAATAAAATCGTATCCTCAAGAAATAAGTCATACTTTCCTTAAGCACTGAGTAAGGTAAGAAGAACACAGTCTCCTTGGGTGTGTAGCCCTGAAATGGGCAGGGTGCAATGTGATATGCAGAATCTCTTCTGGTCTTTTCTGCACTGTTGGTTATCAACATGAGTTTCGATATGGTGAGCGTCACCAAGCTTATCGTGTCTGCCATTTTCAAGAGTCTACAAAATCTAGAAACAGAAAATCAATTATGACAATAATTGTTGCCTTCTCCAGTTCAGGAGTAGAGAATGAAGAAAAATCAGTAGAACTGATGAAATGGAAAAGCTTCTAGAGCCAACCCACACTAGAGTTGCCTAAACAAGAGAATCAAAATGGCCTGATTGATACATATTTCTACTCCACGTGGAAAAGTTGGAGACCGTTAAGGCAGTAGCTACCGTGGCTCTGACACAAGGAAAATTAACTTTTGGTGGCATTTTCCACAGAGGCTTTTCTGACAGGGGCCACAGCTCTCCGTGGCATGACTCAGCCTGCTCAGGTTTCTCTCCATTTCCAAATCAACAACACGTGTCCTCACGGTGCTCTTTTCTTTCTTATCTCCTTGGCATCAAGATTGCTTCTTTAATTTGCCTTGGATGACCTCCCGACACAGGCCACTGATTTTGGCTGAGGAATAGAACAAAGCCCATTAGAGATGCTTATTTTTCCTGGCGAAAAAGTCCCCATGATGCACTGCTTCTTCTCAGAGAGCTAACTAATCTCAGCGCATATGCCATGGGGCTTACTTTGAGAAGACAGCTTAGTGAACGGAAACTGTTCTTTCCTTGGGGGGAGCATCTGGGAGTAATATTCCCATGTGTCAATTCTGTTAGCTCCTGTCTCGCCCACTCCGGGACACCTGGCTGCCAGACACACAAGCTGGCATGTCAGAGCCTGTCAATTCACTGGCAGCACAGAGGGTCTTAGGACTAGGGTGGCCCTTGAGTGAATGCTTACCAGAGAAAATACAGCCTTCTCTTCTTTCTTGGGGACAAGGGTCATCAGAGAGCGGTGGTCAAACAACCCTTGCCAATTTCTTTAGTGTCTGGTACATACATACTCGTGATCCCTTTGTTAGAAAAGCAAGCTCGTTTGTGTTCCTGGAGACGGTACCAGACATTCTCAGGCACCTCTGTGTGTTTTTCTCAGAACCAGCAGAGGCAGCCTTTATTGTTCCCTGGGCATGAATATTCTTGTTGTTTTTGATAAGATTCGTGGCATGCCCTGGGAGAGATAGTTTATACGCTTGCATAATGTCCTGGAGATGTTTTAATGAGACTCAGGTACTTCAGCTGTTTCCCAGGAATGCACTTTAAATTCAAACCAGACTGAACTCATCAACACATGTTTCTTTGATGAATTATTATTTACGTGAGCTGACAAGGCCGCGTGATTTTTCCATCAGTCATTAAATCTGCCCTTTCACAGTTGGCAATAAATGTTGATTTTTTTTCCTCAGTAAAAATGATCTAAATATGCAGGCTACCTATTGTTTGTTATGATGGGGGGGGGGGGGGGCAATGACATAATAACAATCCTCTGGTTCTAACAGGATACAGCTCTTTGTTGGGTTCCAGACTTGGAAAGTCACCTTTCTTTCTGAAAATGTCCTCCGATGCTAAATATTCACCAAGCTCTTAATAATGTCTGATGGCTTTTTCTCAGCAGCTACTCAGGGTTCAAGCATACTAGAGGAAATGAAAGGAGATAAGAAAGTAGGAAACCTCTGCCAGTGATGGAAACAAGATGTAGCAGATCACCTCCCAGTGAACTCCACCGCAGGGAGACCTGAGGGATGATCAGGCAGATATGTCAGATAATCACTTTTGAAATGAGAAATTACTGTTTTCTGATAAAGTAAAAGTCTCAAGTCTATTTTTTTAATGGTTGTTCTTTAGTTTAATATTTTGAAATGAAAAGTTTTGCCTCATGCTACACTTCAGGGCTAATGTAATAGAAAGAAAATAAAATTATAGGGAACTTGTCCTCAAAGGCAAGTAAATGGAGAGCAGAGTATCTTAACCTCAGGTATCTTGGGTCAGATAATTTTTTTCTGTATGAAACTATTCTGTTCGTCGCAGGGTGTTTAGCATTAGCTCTGGATTCTTCCCAGTAAATGCAGGTAGTACCTCCACTCCACGAACAAAAGTGGCTCCAGAAACTGGCAAATATTCCCAGGAACAAAAACACTGTAGAACCCCCAATTTAGAGTAAGACCTCAGATCTGTAACAAATGGAAAAAGAATCTACACATCAGGTGTTTGGAAGTGACCATCCCCTGCCCAAGCTTGCCTGAGACGAGGAAGAAATGTCTCCCATTGTCTCGGGGATGCTATCCAGATGTGTCCACAGAGAACAAGAGAAGGGAAGGTGGTAATAGTAGGGGGTAACCCAATGAAGGGCTTGTTATTAAGCTAAATGCCTCAAACTGGAGGGATCTCAGTCATGCTTGGGCTACCATGTTCAAACACTCCTCAGAATTGCCCAATAAGGGCAAGGGAATCGTGGTAATTTTCCCTGGGTGGTTCTACAGAAGCCCTTAACTCTCTCACCTGTATGCCTTGCTCTGCCATAGGATAGGAAGCCTAGAAAGTAAATAAAGCTTCAGGTTATAGCTTTCTGGGTTATAGCTATATACAACTGATAGCATTTGCTGGCCTAGAAATGAAGACCTAGGGAACATGATGGGCACTATCCTGGCATATCTTGGGTGCAATTAGCTGTCTGGCTACTTCTCCCTATTTCATTCACCATTTATACCATGAATCCTTTTTGGAGATGATGCCATCCTAAGTAAAGAGTTTTATAGGAGCCAAAACAAAAAAATCCTGTATGGATAGATGATAGATAGATAGATAGATAGATAGATATCATATAAACATGTCATAGACTGATAATTTAACCCACTGAATAAAGGCATCCGAGAACCCACATAATAGAAGAAAAGAACCAATGCCCCAATTGTCCTCTGATGTGCAGATATGCACAAGAGTGTGCATGGGTACACACTAGATAGATAGATAGACAGACAGACAGACAGATAGATAGATAGATAGATAGATGATAAGATAAAAATAAAACTGTATGAGTTAGACTGAGAGATAACAATTAGGGAAAATGTCTTGAAAGGTATCTTAGTGGGCCAGTGATGAAGACTGAAGATCACTGCCATACTGCTCTCACACTGTAATTCTTACCAAACAGGTCACTACCACACTTTTCCTGATTCCAAAGCAGCATTTTCATTGGAGATGGTTTGGGTTTAAATTTACAAGCAAATGCAGTGACTCAGCACCTGATGCTTCCTTTGTTCTCAGTGCAGCCTATCTTTTGAACTTGATCTTTCTCAGTCATGCTCAAAATGTTCTAATTGATAAAAACTAAGCAACCTCTTTATTCTGTAGAGCCCCACTTTCCTGGTCTCTGGTTTCTCTGCCTGTCTACACAGTGCTTGCTCCTGGAAGTGCTTTCTTTTCATTCCCTCTTCCACTCTCTCTCCAAAGTTCATTGTCTTTCAAGACTCTGTTCTCATGGTATTTCCTGGGGAGCCCTTCTTGCCTTTGCTCTAAGGAATAACTACACCCAACCCTGACAGTGAATTACTGATGGACCACTCCTACTCACTCCATTCTTCCTTGTATAAAAACCATCTGCATTCACCAAATGAATCTTAGAGAAAAACTACTGAGTTATATATGCCACCAGGCCCTGCAGGTGTCCAACACAAGACACTGGACATATGTAACATTGGAATAAATATCAGTGTATCAGCTGATAGGAAGAGCTATTTTTGTCCTATAACTCCCTCTGGATTTTTATTACTTGGTTTTTAGAAGAAAATGTTGTATATTGTCACAATGAGATCCCTGAATCACTGTAGGAGTTTATCTAAATCCTTCCTTGAACTTTTGCTTCTTCAAAAGTAGTAACAGTCACTATCAACTTAAGTATATTCCACAGTTCACTCCAACCTCAAAGGATTTCACTTACCTTTAAATTGGAAAGACTCAACCATAAACCGTGTTGGGAGTGTAAAGTAATAGCTGTGTCTCTTGAAAGTTATAAAGGTTCGTCCCATTTCTGGGTGATTTGGGTGTCCCCTATCTTGTCTAGTGTCAGAATGGCTTGTGTTAAATCTGGGAAGACAGATATTTTAACAAATGCTACCTGGTTCTTCAATTCATGGATGATGACATTCTGGTGCTACTCTCTTAAGTCCTTTGCTGTCTAGTTTCAGCCTGGCCTATCAAGATTTGCAGCAGTGGATAAAACTTAGCACATCTGGAGATGTGGTCAATAATTCAGGAGACAGAAATCATTATTTTTGCTAACTAAAGAGTCTAAAGCTCTTGCAATGGGGAACATTTGAAAAGTACACTATCAAAATCATGTATTGAATGGCAATCCTGGAATGTGAATGTATGCCTGTCTAGTTGAGAGATGAACTTTGTTCATCTCCAGCAATACTGTCACCATTTTTTCACTCTTCTTGCGCAAAAGACATTCTTGTGGGTCAAATGTAAAACTATATACTTTGATAGAGGGAGAGATATGTAGGTTGTAGAAAGACCCCACTATTCAAAGAGAGGCAGTCATTAACACACACACACACACACACACACACACACATACCTAGTATAAATAATATCAATGCAGTGTTCCTCATTGATACTGCTTTGTTAATCCAAGCCATCAAGTGATGAAATGAGTTTCCAGGTTTTGAGGAGGATGAGGAATATGTGGAGTACCATACTTGGCTTCTGGTGCAAGGTTTATTGGTCCTCTGTGATCTGGGTTGCTTGAGAACAGAGCATCAACACAGAGGCCCTTCACTATCTTCTTTTGCTGGTTCTCCCATGGCTTAATCTCATTTTCAAATGATTAGTGACACCTATAATTATTTTCAATGCTTTTTACATCCTCAGCTTATTTAATTGGACTCTTTAATAAGTGTATATTAAAATATGTAAGCAACATGACACAAATGTGTTATCTACTCCACTCAATGTACAAGGTTCAACTTGTTTTTGATTTTTTTGTTTGTTTGTTTGTTTTTCTGTTACTGGTGCTAGGTATCATCTCCTTCCTATGTCATAGAATTGTCCTTTGGAAAAGATACGATGAATTATTTACCCCTAATGTCTTTTTCTCGAAGCTTCTATAAGTAGAAGTTTAAGACTGTGAGGGAATTGGAAGTTGCTAAAAGAAACTAACATTGATGTGCATGGGTTGCCCTAAACGATTTCATGTCTAAATGGCAACAAAACAGTGAGAGTAAAGATTTATATCTATGGAGACACCCACAGTTGTATTTGTTTATTTTAAGCAGTATACAACACACAGTGTGCATCTGGGCTTAGCATGTCCAACCTCTGATTGCTTAGAATTGAAACCAGAATGTCAAAGTTCAGACTGTGATATACTTTCCAGTGCTTTCTAATGATACTTGATGACCTGGAATGACTCCAAAACCCTGATTAGATTTCAGCATAAGATCTGCTTATAATATTATACTATAAGTGTACATAGATTTCAGCATAAGATTTGCTTAGAGTATATGCATATGTATATGTACATACATTTTGCACAAGATAGAAAATGTGTATCATATGTTATGTAATTTACATAGAGTATATGCATTTGCCTAGTAGTAAAGTATTTCTTTTTTGTTTGTTTGTTTGTTTTTTGATTCTTCAGCTGAGACAGAGAGAAAGATGGTTTATTGTACACGGGTTACACTTGGCCACAAAGGGAGAGAACAGAACGAGTTCAGAACACCGCAGGTCCGGGTCCGAGGGCCAGCAGGACTGTTTGGGTTGTAAGGAAGGCCGGCCAGTCTAGGAGGTGGTGTCTCTGCGAGTAGACGGTGAGGTTCCAGGTCCACTGAGACTTAGGACGACAGTAGCACACAGTCCAGCAGCTTGTACCAGCATCCCGTCCCGGCCTTCGGCATCCCTCACTTCTGTGCCTTGGCCTTGCTGGGTGGACTGGGGGTTTACCTGGACCTCTGCGTCATCTTTCTTCTCTTGCACTTCAGCCTGCGCCTTTGCTTCTTCCTCCGTTTCACTCTCATGGCACAGGAGTCCCAAGGAAGATGGAGCTAAGGCCGAGAGAGCGAGAAAGCAGAAATGATGACTCGATTTACTTGACCACATTAAAAAATAGAACTTGATTTCCAATAATTTTCTTCAAATGTGAGATTACAATGAAGTTTGTAGTAACCATCTCTCATCTGACCAGAAGAAAACCTGTAGATAATTCCGATTTCATTGAGCGTAACTTATAGAAGTCCCACATACAAAAGGGGGGGGGGGTGTTGGGAAATGTCTAGCTGGTTTGTGTGTCTGTCCTATGGCTTGGTTCTGTTTCATCTTTCTCCATAGAGAAATTGAAAGCACTTAATAATAAAAGCGAAAGTAAAAGAATCATGAGAGTGTAGTACTTGAAACATAACTGAGAATAGCTACTTAATGACAAATTGAAATAATTATCATAACTAGAGATCTCTAAGCATCTTTGAAGCTTCATGATCATCGCTTGATTGTTTTGTAGGTTTTGTTTTATTTTATTTTTGTTTGAGGCAGAGAAAGAAACAGAGGTGAAATGGGTTGCAGAATAACTGTATTTGCCAGTCCCTTGGTTCTAAAAGAACTTGCTATCTAAACATTAAAATAGTAACATTGATAACAATCAGTGTGATCTGTTGTTAGAGGTATTACTGAGAAAATATACTTACATAATATGGTGTGTGTGAGAATGTGTGCATATACACACTTCTTAAAGACTTTAAAATGTTTAAAACTTCAATTAATGACTTGAAATTCATTATAAAGATATTTATATCAATATGAATTCTTTATTAACCTGCTTTCTTTTACTGTAATGCAATACTTAAGGATGTATAGGTATAAAGAAAGCAGGTTTAGTTATCTCACTATCTTGGAAGCCCAAACAGAATGGCCTCAGATTAGTGAGACTCCCTGCTGACTCCACGACTTCATGGTGGATGGTGCCATGAATGGAAGGGGTGACTATGAAAAAGAAACCATTTGTTAATCTAGGAAGCCAGAACATACCGGGAGCCTCATCCTACTATTCCTGACCCAACTCCCCTGTGAGTACTTCCTCAAGTGCCTGTGCGAACTACCTTAATCCCTTCTGAGTGTGTGAACTGAAGAACCACCCAGTAGACGGTATGTGAACTGAAGAACCACCCAGTAGACGGCACTTCTTAAAGAGCCTGTTGCTTCTGGACACAAGCTTGGGGCTGATATATCAGTTTTAACCATAACCAAATGATAACAAACCCTAAGACAAACAACACCATTCTTCCTGGGAACTTTCATATGACCGGAAAGAGAGTGGTGATCCCACATCAAGTCAAAAAAAAAAAGACTAAAGTCACAGAAGTCAGGATGGTTTTTATCTAGCTAGCACCATTTGGAAAGAGAAAGAAAAAGGAGCGCTTCAGTTAAAAAGAACTTTCTGTTTTCCTGGTTGTGGTATTGCCCTGCTCTTGAAATGATTCAACTGGTTCTGCTTTTGATGGCTCCTCAGCAGTCTTTATGACAACAGAAAAAGCAGATTCCCAAAGAAAGAAACTGGGCTTCAAAATAAGAGTCTGACTGGTACACTGGGTAAGAATGAGTCAGTATCCCCACATCTGAACAACTGGTAACATGTGCAAACCTGTGAGAAAGCCAGAGGGAAGACACTGGTGTGATCCTTGAGGCCCCAACCAATTCCTTGCCTTCCACCAAAATTTCTATCATTAGATAGAAAAAAATTATTTAACAGTTTTATTCAATTCTTTTTTCCTTTAATGTTACTATTTTGAAAGAAATTTCCAAATGAGATTTTGCTCTGTATGTTCTGTTCTAAGTAGATAATGACACTTAGAAGTATGGAGGACAGCTGATTTTTATTGTCCCCCATAAAAACTGAGAATGCTCCTGTAGAGCCAGAGGAGAAGCAATTCTGAATGGGGCAAAGAAAAGAACACCCAAGTGATGCCATTCTTCAGTGATTGGCCTGAGGCATAGAAAACTTTAAATGCATGGGAAATTACCCTCCAGAAACCATTTGGGACCATTCCTTCTGATGGGCTTTGGGAAATCTGGCTAAAGACAAGCCAAGATATCTCTCCTTGGAGAGTCCAGAATCTGTTGAGAGAAGACAGAGTCTATGAAAAATCTGAAATTTGTACCCTGAGTGTGGGTTGCGGGAGCATCCTACACTTGGGCTCTGGAGTCTGACCCTTTACAAAAAAAGACAAGAGAAGACTCTTTTCTTGAAGAGAACTGCACAGCTTCTACAGAATATGATGAAAATAACTGATAGAAAAGTAAGCTCCCCCCACCTCCCACATCATTTTAGACACTGCTAGCTAATGGCTACCATAGCATCTGAGGATTGCTCCAAGATGACTTTCACCTGGACAACTGTCAGTCAGCTTTCTATCACTGCCACAAAACAGCTGAGAAACTCAAGTTATAAGGAAGAAAGGGCTCATGGTTTCAGTGTTTTCAATACCCGGTCACTCAACCCTGTTGTCTTTAGGCCTATGGTATACTTCACTGTGGGAGCGCATGGTAGAAGTAGCTGCTTACCTATCTCACTGCAGACAGAAAGCAAAAGAGAGAGAAAGAAGGGGCTACACCCCTAATGACTGGACTTTCTTCCCTAAGGCCTCACTCCTTATAGATCCCATCACCTTCCAACAATTCCAAAGGCTGGCCATCAAGCTTTTAGCTCATGCTCCTTTAGGACCCAACATTTTCAAAGCAGGTATTTTTCTGCATCTGTGGAGATGACCAGAAAATATGGTGATGGCTGTCAATCAATACTTTAGCTGAATAAAGGTGCTTAGCTGACAAATATTAACAATGGCTTCACATGGAAATCAGTCTGTATTAGGATTATGTTTTATTCACTGATTGTATCAGGTGTTCTCAATAGTTACTATGAATGAGTCAATTTGCAATACAAAGGCAGTGGACACTATAAATTAATACCTGATCCCTCTCAGTCTACAGCTCATAGTCCTTATCTGATACCCTTTGTCCAGCAGCAATAAAGTTATTCCTGTGGGATATAACAATACGATAAATGATTTTGTGGTACTAAGAAAGTCATTTAAAATATCACTCATGTTCTTACACAATTAACATATGTTCATTGTAAGTATTCACAAAATAAGGGTAAGAAAAAAGTTCCAAATCAACCATAATTATATCATCCACATATTTTTGGGTGCTATCATGCAGATTGCAAAGTGTATACACACACACGTGTTCACACACACACACACAGGTATGCATGAATGCACAAATGTAGTAAGTAATTCAAAGAGAAAATGATGGTTTATGCAGGTACAACAGCATCCCAAAGCTGACTGGGATACTTGCTAGCTAAGTGATTATGTTTCATCATTGCTTAACTCCTTCATGCTTAGGGCAAAGCATATTATCTGAACGTGATGATATCCCCAGATACCATTTTCACCAAGTTAATGTCTTCAGTAAAATGGATAAAGTGCCTCTGTCTTCTTATTTCTTCTCTCTACATTGGTTCTTACTCTACTTCATCCTTCGTTTTTCTTGTGGTTGTTTTGGTTTTTGTTCATTTTTGTTTTTTCTCTTGAATTGTTAAATTGATTGATCAATCAGTTAATTAAAACTATTTTCATTGTGTTTATTGGTACTGGAGCTTAAAACCAGGGTCTCGCAAATGCTAGGCAAACAATCTACCACCAGGCTCTACCCTCAACATTAAACCTACTCTTTTGACAATAATGTCTCAAAATAGTTTTGGAACACTGGGATATAATGTAAATTTTAGATTTCCCTTTTCAAGAAGAAAGTGAGTATTCTTTACTTGTAAGCAACTATTTGGATAACCTTTCCCACCATTCAAAGCCCTTATCCAAACCCCAACAAAGTTGGGAGCCCTGTCCTAGTCTTCCTTCCTTTCTCTGTTTTCTGAAATCTGATTTTGTTTTAGGGGGTGGGTCTGGCGTCACTCCCAGTAGCACTATGGAAACTTTCCTCCAGTCATTGTTGGAACAGACTTTCCATTTGCTTCTGTGGCTGAATTGGCTGCCCTGGCGCTAAGCAGTAGGACCAGGAAACTGAGTGAGTAGTGAATATAGCTTAGCAATGATTTCTTCCAAATTGCTGGGCCCACATATAATTGGTTTTGTTGACGTACCAGTTTGCATACACTCTAGGTCATCAACATGGCCAAAAAAAAATCTGTGAGTCTTGCATACAATGAGAGAGAGTACAATGAGTAGAGCAACTCATAGTAGGTTCAGGCTTCCAGATGCACCCAGCTCAAAGATGGAATTGCTGCATAATTCACAGGAGCTTGGGATACCAGAAAACATCCTAGCAGCATCACCTATAGATCTTCACAGACCAGCAAGATCCAGGAGCCTTGAGTTGGGGTGGCTTTTACTTTGTTCACAGAGCATCAGGATCCGTATGGGAGGGGTTAGAGGATGGAAGTGCATGGTTGGTTATGAACCGTATCTTGAGAGCATTAAATTCCTGCCATAGCATTAAGAAATAGCCTATGGTCTCGGGACTTGTGAATAGAGTTATGTTCCAGAGCATAAGGCCAGGGCAGATTATGATTTCCAAATTGTGTTTGAATTTCCTGATACGGATTTGCTTGGAAAAGAGCCTTATCATCATCGAAACTTTTAAAGAATTGCAGGAGTTATTCTCTTTCTGCAAATCCAATTTTGAAATAGGAAACTCTGGGATGGAATGCTTCAGTAGTATGACTTAAAAGTGCCAATGGTTCTTTGTGTACAAATCTTTCATACTTCAGTAACATACTTAAATACTGAAAAGGAAAAAAAGAACCATCAGTTTTGCAAGAGAGGTAAATAAAAAGATAAAAGATCTCCTGCCATGTGACAACCCATGACATTTTCCTCAGCTGTTAGTCACATTGTACGGCTGGCCATGCCCCAGAAACCACAGCCCTCAATTACATTTGCTCTCAGACATGTGGAAGAAACGCATGCTAAAACAATTAACCAAATTAGGACATTTACATTTTCCCCCAGACTGGAAGTGCCTGTGACTCTTCAGCCTACGATCCTACGAGAACCTGAACAATTATCATCAATCACGCTGACCACATGCATCGTTACCTAGGGCTTTGAAAATGTCAAAAAGTAAAATATAATGGTTTTTACATGAACTCAGCATACCCGGGTCTCTGTTTGGCACTCGAGACCCCATGTGATGATGTCATGAAGGCAAGCCTTACATCTCATCCCAAGGCCACTGAACTCCACAGGCAGCCAATTGCCCTGGGATGGCCCCTAGTTCTGAGCTGTGTCCTTTGTCCTGCATTTGCCACTCCTCTTTTGTGGCCAGGTTTTAGTGCTCACTCTATGGAACAGGCAGTCGGTCCCACCTGAAATTGGTGACTTCTAATTATAATGGAAAGTGGACAAAGAAAGTCAGATTTTTCTTAGTGTCAGGATCAGGAGTTTAGGAGCAGTAAAGGTAAGTAGATTCCCTCAACCCCACCCCTACCAACCTGTAGGGCACAGAGCATTCCTGAAAGCAGAGAGCAGTGTGCATGTGTGTATCTCCCTGTTGCACAGTATATTTGTCAGGCTTTGATAATAGTTTGCCATTGAGTACATAGATGTAAATTGCACAGACATTTGCTAATCACTTGCCATGGACTAAGTACCCATGTACCATGACTACAAAAGTGGATAAGATATAGCTCACTCTCGGGGGGGGGGGGGCTGTATGATAGCAGGAAAGACACATCAGGACCAGTACATAACGACATAACTAGAGAAATCTGTGACTAAATGCCAGCTAAACCCTCTGTGAAGCCACATGAGGAAGGCACAGACTTTATGAGTCACAGAGCCTATGGCCCGACACATCCCAGACACATGGCTTTGGTGACTGTGCTGGTTTACTTTTCCAGGTCTCTCTCCTTTCCCCCACCCCATTCTTGCCTCAGAAATATGACTTCTAATGACTTATCCAGCAGGTGCTTTTCCCTGTGACTATTGATAAGAAGGGTGGTGTACTAGCTTGGTTTCTGTTGCTGTGACATGACAAACACTATGACCACAAACAACTTGGAGAGGAAATTTATTTTGTCTTACAGTTTACAATCCATCACTAAGGGAAGTCACAGCGGTAACTCAAGTCAGGAATCTGAAGGCAGGAACTGAAGCAGAGGCCACGAGGGCATGATGCTTGATAGCTTATGTTCCATAGCTTGCTCGGGAACATTTGCTTAGGGGTTGCATCCTGCACTGTTAACTACATTCACCTGCATTTGTCATTAATCAAGAAAGTGTTCCATAGACTTGCCTACAGGCTAATCCAGTGAAGATAATTTTCACAGTTGATATTTCCTCATTCCAGATGACCCAGGCTTGTGTCAACTTGACAAATAATTAAGGAGCAAAGGTGATGATAAGAACTCAAGGCCCTCTACCTATTTTCCATGGGTTGGTAACAACTTTTACCCCAACTCACAATTCTGTCAGAGACCCTTTTCGAAAATTCCATTCCAGGTTCGCAACCCCACACCCCTCTTCTCTTTCCCTGTTCCGCCTAGAGAAATGACCCATTGTTCTTCCTTTGTAGACCCGGAATTTTGCTCATCTCTTTGTAAATTAACAAGAGCCTCTCTGGCTATCTAGCTGGAGAACACAGTCAGTTCTTGCCAGGACTCTGCTGTAGAAACTTTCTCAAGTGTTTGATCATATCAGCAATGTTGCTAAGAACCAACTCCGAATCACAAAACAGGGCTGTACCAATTACCAAGTAGGCCTTCCCTTGGTGGGATGCCCTTCCTAAAAATCCCAGTTCTAACAGAGCAGACTGTCACTCTAGAGGTGGTGGCTCACTGCAACAATCCTTCCATAGGCAAATTAAATCGGTGTTGGCACTTTGATTTAACTACTGCCAAATATCCACTCATTGTCCACATTTGAAGACATTAAAAAAGTAAAGCAGACACTAGTTAAAACTTCTTTTGCTTCTTTATTTGAAGCTTTTAAAATAGGTTACATAATCTAGATGACTTCCCCCCCAAAAAACAGTTCAAAGACCATCATCTTAGAGATAGTTGTTTTCATGTAATTCAAGAAATGCATATCTCAGCTTCTAATCTCAGTTACACCAGAAGAAATATGAACAAACAGGACATGTGAACTCCTGGTTTGATACCTTCAGGTCATATCTTTTGCCCTTCTGCCTACCATACATGATAGTTCATGAAAATAGAATTTTCCCAGTCCTTCACATTTCCATTTCTGAAGGCTCTAACATCCCATGAAATAAATATTTCATCCAATACATGTCCATTATGGATTTGCCTTTTGTGATTCCAGGAGCCTCTCTGAAGGAAAAGTCCGTGCTACCCAGGTGTAGGTAGAGTTCTAATAGGTTCCCACAGTTCCCAGCTCCTAACACCCACATTTTTCAACATTGTTAAATCCTATTTTAGTTAGGCTGTGAGGGAATTCTTCAGATGCAATTATGGCCCCAAGTCCATTGGTCCCTCCCTATATTAGGGACATTATCTGGTTGATTTGACCTCATGTTACAAACACATTAAAACAGAGGTTTTTGGGTTTTGGTTTCTTTGTTTGTTTTCCATCTAGTTGAGGAAAAGGAAGTCAGCTGACCTAGAAGAAAGCAAGTACCCTTGTTGAGTTGTCCTCTTAGAGGTCTCCAGGCAAGAAAATGAGTGTGGTTTGCTGTGATGACTGGAGATTCATAGGTAGCAATCAGCTAGAAAACAAGGCCTCAGTCAAATGACACAAGGAAATGGACTCCCCAGAGTTAATATCTTTGCAAGAAGACTTCAAAGGTGGACAAGAACAGAGCAGCTCAACCCAACACGTGAAACACTTAGCACAGAATCCAGTTATGCCAGGCCACGCCATGCCATGCCATGCCAAAGCCTTATCTGATAAGGACCACAAGATACTAGATTTGTGGGCATTTGAAAGCTGCCAAGATCATGGAAATTTGGAGGTGGCAATCAAGATTTAGACACAAGACACACTGTAACTTTTGGTTTGTTTATTGATATTTGGAAATGAGTTAACTCAAGTGTCATTTTTCAGAATTAAAAAATATGTTTTATACATAAACACTTGATGGATGTATATTATTCATTTATCTGCTTTATTAAACAGTACTTTGTACATTATTATGTATTTAAAGAACTTGATAGATATTTATTTAATGAAGTCAGCTTGGAATTATATAACTTTTCTTCCTTAATACTTAATTTTAAGAGTATCAGTTATTTCCTGAACTCTATAATCGTTTGTACTGCCAGTTACCAATATCCACAATCCTTTTCTTGGGCACAGAACTATGCTTTCAAGTTTTGACAAGATATTTATCAAATAAAAACAATTTATAAAAATAAAAAATTACGCTGGTCAGTAATGAGCAGACACTTCAAGAGTCCCTTAGTGCTTGTCCACCTCCAGTCTGCTTATCTCTCTAGTCACTAGTGGCTTATCAGGTGCAGGAAGCCCTACTTGAGGTGAGGATGGCAATGATGCAAAGCAGAGCTCCTCACCAAACAAGGAGCAGGCAGCATGACAGAAGCTGAACCAGTGCTGAGATACTGGAGTGCCTTGGTTCTAATCCATCAGCTACCGGTATAATCTCATTTAGACAACAGTTGTAGTGGTGTCTTTCTTTTTGCCTTTTTTCTTTTATCTTTCTTTCTTTTTTGTGTGTGGTTTTTCGTTTGTTTGTTTGTTTGTTTTTGGAAACAGGATTTCTCTATGTAACAATCCTAGCCTTCGTGAGGACCAGGTTGGCCTCGAACTCACAGAGATCTGTCTGCCTCTGCCTCCCGAGTGCTGGGGTCAAACCACCACTGTCCAAGCTGCACTGGTGTCTTTAAGTGATGTTAAGAGTGTAAAAGGATGCAATGTATTCAAAAGCAAGCAAGGAGAGATACATGGGAGGGTTTGGAAAAATGGAAGGGGGCAATGATGTGATTATTAAATCTCAGAATATAAAAGAAATAATTTTTAAATGTTTTTGTTTTAATTTAGATGTTAAAATATAGAAGCAGAGGACAGTTCTGTGGTTGCCAGGGAGACAAAGTGAAGGAAAACATAATAAGCTAATAAAACATACACAGTTATAATAATTATGAAGAGTGAATAAATCTAGAGCTCTAAACTATAATAAAAATAATGCTGTATCATATACTGGAAATTTGCTATGATAGAGTTCAGGTGTCCTTCATGAACACACACACACACACCAGGTAATGTTTCAAGGTAAGCATATGAATTTGCTTGTCTAGTAATTATATGTATGTATATATCAAAGCACTGTGTTGCTCACCTAAAAAATTATATATATATATATATATAAAAAAGACAAGGAAGTGGGAATCCACTTTTCCTTAGACTAGCTGTTGGGTGTGTATAGTTTCTGACCTTTTCCTGTGCCATCTCTAGCTGTTGGGTGTGTATAGTTTCTGACCTTTTCCTGTGTCATCTCTAAATGTGTCTTTTTGTGGTATGGGCCTCCTGAAGTGCTGTCTGACCTCAGATTTCCAAAGTCTCTGCCCAGCTAAAATATGTACCAGTTTTGTGAGAATTCTTTCCTGCTTGCAAATCCATGATCACATGTCAGGCCTTAAATGTACAGGGTGAATCACTCATTAAACCACACAGGGATCCAGTGTGATGACTCAGCTTGTCCTTCCAGAAGTAAGCAGGCAGAGACAGGAGGATGGCGGCAAGTGTGAGGGCAGTCTAGTGAACAAGTAAGCTCCAACCAGCTACTGAGTAAGATTCTGTGTCTTCAAATTTTGTCTTCAGACCAATTTGTCTATGTAAAAATCATAGGCAAAAAAATGCAAAGTAAGATTTTGGGTTAGAAGAGACTCTCAGGAAGCGATGCAGTCCATGTCCTTCGTGAAGAGCGTCTGTGGTCTAGGGATATCCCTGTCAGTCTGATCAAGAGCTGAGCCTCTGTCCTTCACCCTGAACTCTGATTGCTGACATCAGTGTGGGAGGCTGCTAGCTGTCCATCATCCTTCTTCTGCTGGATTGATGAGGAGGCTGTCTCACACCTGGGGACCTACTCTTCCACCAGTTGTTACAAAAAAAAATCAGACAAAATGTCCTTGCTGATGTTTGCATAATCTTGGAAGCTAAAATTTTACAGCTTGAAAATTTGTCAAGTTATGAAAAAAGGTAAAAGAAACCAAACTTAATGAGGCAAACAGCCATTAAAAATTCATTTTCTGCTCAATATTTTTAGCCATTAGGGAAATACAAATCAAAACTGCATTGAGATTTCAGCTCATTCCAGTCAGAATAGCTGTTATCAGATGATAACAAATGCTGGTGGGTGATAGAGGTGAAGAAAAGTTCATTCTCTTTTATAGTAGGAATTTAAATTAGCACATCTACCGTGGAAATCAGTACAATGGTCCCTCTACCATATAATCCAGCCATAACATTCCTAGGTTGTTTTACAAAGTAAATGCAGCCAGCATGCAAAGGTGTTGACTTCGTCCCCATGTTTATTGGCACTGTTCACAAAACCAAGATATGGAGGCAGACAAGGTAGACAAGGTACCCATAAACAAATGAGTCAATGAAGAAGATAGGATGTGTATACACAATGGAGTGTGTATTACACACACACAGATACACACACACACGCGAATGGAATTATATCATTTACAGGAAAATAGAAGGAACACATGGAGGACATCTGGTTAAGCAAAGTAAGCCAGACATAAAAAAGACAAGAATCACATGATACAGAGAAACCAAGCATTAAAAATAAGGATTGGGACTACGGCTCCATGGTAGACTGCTTGCCTACCATGTTCCAGTCCCTAGGTTCCATTCCTTGAGACTGGAAAATAAAATACAAGAAAAATTGAAAACTTGCTGGAAAGTAGAAGAGAGCATATTAATGAAGGGAACCAGGACAGCAGGAGGAGAGAGGGGGCATGAGAGGACAGAAAGGAAGGCGGCCATGTTAACAACATAGTACTGACCACATGGAAATGTTACAACACAGCCCATTAATTTGTAAGAATACACTATACTTATTTTGAAAGTACGTTTCAACAGGCAAATGGTGACTTATATATGCAGCCTTCATATAGCACCGAAACCAGGTTGCACTTGTTTTATGAAACATGTCCCAGCCAACACTGATGACTGTGTTCCTGCCTTTGTCACCCAAGCCTCCTCTAGCATGTTTCCAAGATAGTTTGGTTCTTTTTCTCTCTCAACACCCCTGTCAGACTTCATTTCTTTATTTTCTCCCATCTGGGACATGCCTCATGTTTCTCCATCATTGTTCAAAGTCTTTTATATCCTTACTTTGCAATGTCCAGCCTGTACTGCACCACTGCCTCCAGCTGCTACCCTTCCTCATTGGTCCCAACTGGTTCCATTGGCACCTTCAGATACCATAAAAAGCAGAGTGATTTGTGTCTACCCTGGACCAGCTACTGTGCCAGATGTTGGGGCTTAAAATACTAAAGGTATTTGGAAGAATGGGACAATATAAACTGTTAAAGGGCTTGGAGAAGGTAAGAGAAACATCAGTGTATTCTGTAAGTGTGAAACACAACAATTCTCAAAGCCTTGGGATAAGTTAGAGTTATTTGTGTCATTCATTGGAAAAGTGTTTACCAAAAAACACACATGATTACCTTTGACATGCAAAATTGATGATTTTCAAGGCAGTTATAAAAAGAATAATGTCAATAATTCAAAAGCTTTGTAAGGCAGGGAACTCTTGTCACATAATTTTGTGGCTTTACTAGCCACCCTCCAAGGGCACACAGCTTCATCCTAATGAAGGTTTGGACTGGGGGAGATGTACAGAAGACCTAGGTCTAAATATTACTGCGTCACATGCCAGTTTATTTCTCTGTACCTGAATTTCCTTCTCAGTGAAATGCATATGCACTTAGATCAGAGGCTTTTGAGAACATTGAGTGAGACAATGCATATAAAGTACCTTTCACAGTATCTAGCACATAGTAGGAAGTAGGTGTTAATACATTTTTATATTCTCTAAAATACCCATAATGCAAATGGCTCCTGCATCAGTCTAATGATAACAGTTTTACTGCTTCTCATGACTGAGAGGCAGGTTGGCCACTACAGGTTAACCTTGTTAACCCAGTAATTTTGCTAATAGCATTCCTTTGACATATCCTGGTTTTTATGAGTTGCGCAGTCGCTCTAGTTATAGAAACTGCTTTACCACTTCAAAGAACTGAACATAAGAGGAGGCATGAGTAGCACTCCAGGCCAGCTTTGATGCTCACTAGCCATGTGACCTGGCCAGTCTCTGAACTTGGCTGATTAGTAAATGCCAGTTCATTTGGGTTGTTGTACAAAACAAAACAAAACAAAACAAAACCAACAGCAACAAAAATCTATGGACAAGGTAGATTGAAAACATCAGAGATGTTATTTCCTAATAAATTAGTTTTAGGATCTCAGAAGTCCAAAATGAACATGATGGCAGATATGGATGATGCTGGTGAAATTCTGTTCCCTGCTTCAAAATGGTACCTTCCAACCATGTACTCACATAGTGGAAAGGATGTGTGATCCCCTGAATTCTCCTTAGAAGCATAACAAACCCATTCATAAGGGTCCCTCTTTCACCGCCTAATCATTGCCCAAAGTCTTTCACTTCCAACTGCCCCCAACACTGCCTGCAACTTCACAACACATGAAGGTTAGGAGAGTGCACTCATCCAGTCTGCAGCAGCAAAGCTTGCTCGAGGTTGAAATTGGATGATTGTTACTAGGGAATTTGGGGTTCCCTTTCGAGTTCTTAGTCTCATTAAGAAAATAATTTAAAAACCAATTCAGAGGAAGTTCAAAGACAATTTTATCAGAGTTTAAGAGAAAGAGGGCAGAGCAGAGCAAGCTATGCATCTCTGCAGCTGTTATGAAAAAGGAAATGAAAAGAAAAGAGAAAAACTGGTGTCTTTTTGAGTCAGTATTCAAGAAAGGCAGCGTGCTCAGCAAAGGAAGCCAGCAAACAAACAGCTGTGAGAAGGAAGTAGAGGAAGCTATTGGAGAAGAAGTGAGAGAGCCCAGAGTCTCAAAGAAAGCATCCTGGGGCTTTTGTTCAGTACCTGAAAATGGGGTAAACATAAAGGAAAGGAAAACACGCTTAGTGCCCACATTAATTATTTTTCTGATGCTGTGGTAAAACACCATGACCCAAAACAAGTAGAGAACAGCCCGTTTTCAACTTGTGGGTCACGACCTTATTAGGAGTTCATATCAGATTTCATGCATTTCAACTGTTTACATTTTTGATTCATAACAATAGCAAGACTACAGTTATGATGTAGTAATGAAATAATTTTATAGATCGGGGTTGTCACATCATGACAAAATGTATCAGAGAGTTTTAGCATTAGGAAGGTTGAGAAACACTGGTATAGAAGGAAGGGTTTATTTGAGCTTGTAATTCCAGAAGGAAAGTTCATAATGGTCAGGGAGGATTGGTGGCTGGTGGTAGGCCACTCTGAGTGAAGTATATTCTCCAGCGAGGCTGTGTCACCTCCCCAAACAGCTCTACCAACTTCAGACCAAGTATTAAAATAAGTGAGCCTAAGGGGGTATTTCTTGTTTAAACCATCAGAGTGCAAGGCCACAGAGCTGAATTCAGAGAGCACCCTATTCCAGGCTCCTGTGTTTAAGGATGAGGGATAATACCAGAGATACTTTTTTAGAAGTAGTAATAGAGAGTGTATTAAGGAAGTAGATATTAGGGTTTCTGCAGTGATGGGAGAGCCAAGGAATGCCACAGACATCTCTTTATACAACAGATCTCACCCAAAAGCTTTGTGGGGGAAAAAAGAGAGAGGCTGTGTTGGCATGGGCTTCATAAAGGGTATAGCACATGCACATAAGGAGAATACGCTACCTGTGGAAATGTGTCACATTTGGCAGTTAGTGATGACTTGGCTGCTGGCATTGAGTTACTGAAAGCGGTTGCAGGGAGCACCTGGTTCTAGAATGTGGGTGGTTCTCAATTGACCAATTGGAGAAGCATTCCAGAGACTAGGAGTGGGCCAGTCACAGAGGAAAAAATGCCTATAAAACTCTGAACCACTGGGAGCCTGGGTCTGTGTAGGGCATTCACATACATCTGCTTTTCTTGCCATGTTTGTGCTGCTTGGACTTTTCTGGGCAGACTGTGTTGGTGACATTAAGCCCAGGTGAGGAAGGCCTTCCAGTCTTTCTCTGCCAACTGGCTCCTTTCATAGGTTAATCTTGATGTTCTGGTCTCCAGCCCCTACTCTCTCACCACACAATAATGCCAACCGACTTCACCCTACTTCACATGGCTGTTAAAGTAACTGCATGAATACACAGACCCTGGGACAAAGGACTGTATACAGGGGTGTAGCTCATTGCTCTTCCCTGGCACCTGGCATGGGTGAAGAGAAGACAAACCCGATCAATACGGGCTTTTCTGAGGAGCTGCCTACAAAATGAGAGGCCTGCCACCCTTGCTGCGAGGCCAGCTTCTGCTAGCAAGAAGGTAAAGAGTCCTCTGGCGCTGTGTCCCAGAGCACTCAGGAGAGAGGGACCCTACAGTTCCTGATTACAGTTCTTAGCTGTAATCATCCAATTACACCCTTTTATGTTCTATTTTACTACATCTGAAAGGGCCAGGGGTATCTAGATATCTAATAGCTACTTTAGCCTGAAGGAAAGCTGCTAAAAATAGCCACTCTATCTGTGGGCGGGGTTCCAGGAAATGCCTGGCTTCTGAGCAGTGTGGTGCTTTGCTAATCAAGCTCTTGTCTCAATCACTTGACCACGTTCTTTGCGGAGATCCCAGCGCTTGCATCTTGTTTGTACCAAGTGCCACAAAAGCACAGGATCTTAAAGGAATTAAGGCAAACAAAGCAGACTTGAAGATGGATCCTGGGTGTGCAAGGGGAATTTTAAATTAAGTTAAAAATTGGGAACTAGTATTTCACACCATACCATGACCACAAAGAACCTTGTTTCCCTGTGAATGAGATTGCTTCTAGACTCCCCTGCCCTTAAAGGAGATGTAGGTAAACTAAAAGGTAAATCTGGTGGAAGTCTCCAGTAGAGACACGGGTGTTCTTGACGGTGTTGCAGAATGCCAGCACAGAAGATGGCTCTGAGACTTGTGTGTGTATTACAAAGGGCATAGACAAAGGTTGCTGAGGATGAATTTTCACTGTCAGAATTTTGAATCTGGCATTTTCCTTGAGTCTAAATGTTATATTAATAAATGGTAACTATAATTTAGTGCCACTGCTAGTTTTTAATTTAAATTGAAGTCAGTTATTAAAAGGTCAAACATTACCAATGCTTCATAGGGAAGCATACTATAGAGATGAAATTCGATGTATATGTCTTCCAAAATTTTGTACCCATCTTTAGTTAGCAATAAGGAATAAAGGATTAAAATCCACAGCTGAATTACTAATTTCCTTTGAACTTTATTGGAATAAATGAAAATATAACTCTGCCTAGCATAAAGATAAGGGCTTAATTATTCACCTGCTAGACACATAAATGAGGTGTGTGTGTGTGTGTGTGCGTGTGTGTGTTTTAATCTAATTGAACTATTAATGCAATATTCACTAGAGACATTTTAGAAAGTTTTTTTTTCATGCTTCACTTTTGACAGAACAAGTTGTGAATTTAATTAAGAGCATACTTATGGAAGTAAATCCATAGCAAATGTTTTGTCATGAAGAAATAAATACCTTTACATGTAGTAGACAGGACTATTTTGAAGAGGGAATTGATTCCACTTGTGCTTGAGTTTTGTTTCAAATTGTTTATTTCTCTAAAGATGGGGGTGGGATCCTGACAAAAATCTTCCAGTGGGATGTTAATGAATCACTTGTGGTCAGGTTCACAGACAAAAGCCCTTTATTAGCCTGAGCTGGGTCCGGTTTCCAGACTTTCTCTACCCTTTCTCATTTCACAAAGACCAAACAAGTCAGAGGTGGGGTTTTTCCAGGCCACACAGCACTGTAAGGTCTCCGAGTAGGAGGCTGCAATCAAGAAAGTTGCTTTAAGACTGGATCTGTTTCCTGGCTCACTATGACTCTTGTGACACTCGAATCCAATCTTTATTTGTTTAGGGCACACCACTCTCACCTTGTTTTAATGTCCTCCTTGAGCAGAAAACCAAGCCACCAGTCCTGGGCGGCCGAACTGGTGTCTGTTGTTGTAGTTCTGATCTCAACAGCCATGTGACAGGCAACATCCTCCAACCCTCATTTCTGGAGAATGCTTATTGTAGAGGCCGTTATCTACTGCCTATTATGTCTATGGATGCCCCTACCCACCCCTGTGTGTGTGTGTGTGTGTGTGTGTGTGTGTGTGCTTTAGACTGAGTTGACATATTATTAAAGTGGATTCCAAGAGATGATTAAATGTCAGATGTCAAGCATTTGCCTGAGTCTTTTATGTTCCTTATATACCTATTGCTCCTCCATAAAACTGAAATGTGACTACTCAAGTTGTTAAAGCAGAATTTTGAGCTTGCTGTTCTGTGAAAGTGTTGCTAAGAAGTCCAGGAGAAATTCAAAATTTCTTTTACATATTTACTTCTTAAATAAGATTGTTTTTCTTTCATCCTGTACAGAAATAGTTCACTTAGCAATAATAAAATTTTATATATGTAGGCAGCTGCATGCATGTATATAAATACATAAAATGGCATATGTAGCACTAGCATATAGTTCCATGCAATTACTTTTAAATGTTTGAAGTAGGAATATCGCTACAAACCCTTTTGAGATGAGGCATTGCTATGGAAGGGGTCGAAGCAGCCAAGCCTGTCATAACTTTAATTTTGAATTTTAAGTTATTCCAAAAGAAAAACAAATCCAGACACTAATACACTAATATTCGCACACTTTAAAGATCAGCCTAAGACCCTTGGTGGGATCCATCATGATTCTGATTGGGACCGGCAGGTGGTGGCCTGGCTTCCAGAGCCAGGGTGGCCTCTTTGTGCTCTGACACTGACTGTGCCTCTGAAGATATGACTTTGTCTCACTTTCCCTGGTTTCTGATCACTACATCTGTAAAATGCAAATAAACAAACCTTTGGAAACAGAGAACATGATCAAAAGTCAGTTCCTCTCACATCTGGCCCTAAGAGCCAGCGAATGTGTCAACTTGTGACTAGGCTGCATTAAATATTTCATTCCTAAGGAAAAGAAAATAAAAAAATAAATAACAAAAACCACCAAAGCAGCCACCAGCAACACAAAGGGGCTATGGCTGCCACTTACATCCTTCTCCCATATGACTCCTACTGAAAAGAGCTAGGATTGTAGCACTCCTAGAGCATCTTAATCCCTATTGTCATTTTGACTGCATGCCAAAACACCAAGATTGTAGTGGGACACTTCTGGGTGTGTTATGAGGATACTTCCAGAGAGGACTAAGAGAGAAGAGAAGGGTTATCTAAGCAACATGAGCCCAAACAATAAAAGAGGTTGATGGAGAAAGCCTGGGAGTACCATCTTTTAATTTCTCTGCATCCTGCATAGTTATGACATGAACAGTAATCCTTTCCCAAGACCGCTCAATGGCATGGTGCTCTGCCCAAGCATTTGGTGACAAGAAACCACTAACTGAACTATCTGAAATGCTGAGATCAAATAATTCCCCCTTAAGTTGACCATAGCAATCATTTATTCACAGTGATGAAAAAAATCACAAATCACTTTATATTCTGTCTCAAATCTTGTAAAATTCAGAGTGACTTGGGTCTGCCAAGTCTTCCCTAATCCAGCTTCATTTTTTCCTTTTCAACTCTTAAATCCCTATTCCTTTACCAACAGACGTTTTTGACTTCAAACAATATTCTCTATACTCTTAGATTTCAAGCTATCACATCCAGTAGATGCAACATTTTTCAAATCTTTCTCATTCTCACAGTCCTTTGTGTGTAGTGAGCTGGAGAAATCCTCTCTAGCTGATGCACCCTTATCTTGAATGTCAGGCACACATAGTATTGTCACTAT
Organism: Mesocricetus auratus; assembly: GCF_017639785.1. Classification (NCBI taxonomy): domain Eukaryota; kingdom Metazoa; phylum Chordata; class Mammalia; order Rodentia; family Cricetidae; genus Mesocricetus; species Mesocricetus auratus. The sequence goes on from NW_024429199.1 coordinate 5,903,608, forward strand.
AAAGTCCCTTTCTCTTTCCTCTGGGTTGTCTCCTGAATATTGTCTTTATTATTCAGCTTTTTAATTAATCATTTTGCTGTCCTTGGGCTTATGTTTCCTTCCCAAACTCATCTGTAAAGTTGTAACATGCAGCTCTTCTCTGCCAAAAAAAAGGCTCACAGATGCTATATTAATTATGAAACTGTTGGCCATTGGCTTGAGCTTCTTACTGGCTAGCTCTGACTTAATTATTAACCCATAACTACTATTCTATGTATTTCCACGTAGTCTTGGCTTACCAGACCTGCAGCTCCTTTGCCTGCTACATCATGACTGCTCAATGCCTTTGCAGAGAAAAGAGTGATTTCCTGTTTGTTCTTACTTATACACTGTTACTGCCCATTTAGGTCACTTCCTGCTGGTGGGTACAGACCTCCAGACCTCTATGGTTAGCCACTGGCAAGCTCCATTCTCTGACCCCCAGACAGGCGTTATTTATGCTAGAAGGATATCACTACATAAAGTCCTTTGAAGGGTTGCCTGTTTTGGGAGTCTTGTTTGTACAGCCATCCCACTGTGCCAATAAGGCCATCTTAAATCAAAGGATGGAGTCAGTCATTGGCTGACTGGGATTAGCTATAGAATTCTTGGAGGACTGAGGAGGCCAGCTAGAGAGAATAGAAATAGAGAAGAGAGGATTTCCAGGGCTGATGGTTGGGGAAAAACATGGAAAGAGGGTCAGCTAATGAACTCTGCTGTTTTTGGGTATATGCAGTCTTTATCTCAATTTCTAACTCCCAAGTTTTTTGTTACACCAGAACAATTTAGATACTCCATACAAGTGACTCTAAATGTTGCCTTTATCTCCTATCACTTGCTCAAGACTTGCTTAGGGCTTCCAAAGCGATATAAAAATCAACATAAAAATCTCGTGATTTTTATGTTGATATTTAAAAGCAAGTTGCCTAGCAATTTCAGTATTCCTTGTTTTCTTCCCACAGTTGCCGCCACATAAAATATGTGTATGAAATGTGTAGAAATTCACAATCCTTTCACTGTCTATTCTTAGATATCAACAGTCTTCCACATATTTTAGAAAAAAATTAATGGTCAATGATAAGCAAATATATTAAAGTATCATTAATTTACTTAAAAATATCGAATAGAATTTCAGTCTTTAGGCAGAGCACTTATAATAATCATTTAAACACCAAATGCTTAAGCATCTCTATTTCCATTTGCTCTCTCTGTAGCCAGTGTTTTAATTTTAAGATTATGTCACAGGGCTGGAGAGGTGGTTCAGAGGTTAAGAGCTCTTACTACTCTTGTGGAAGACCTGAGTTCAGTTGCCAAAAACCACATTGTGGTTCACGACCATCAGTAATCCCAGTTTCAGGGGACCAGACATCCTCTCCTGACCTCTGTGGGTACCAAGCATGTACATGGTACCCACAGATACATGAATACATAGCACTCATACACATAAAATGGGAAAAATAAATCTTAAAATTTTAAGTTTATATCACAGCCAGAATGTCTTTCCTTGTGATTCAAAAGAAAAAGTCATTTTCAAAATTTTGTAACTCTAATTTCTAGGGAAAGCAATAAAAACATAAGGGGTTTTAAGAAGGATATTAGGTTAGGTATGCCTGATGGAAATAGTTACAATTTAAGTCTAATCTTTGTATTATTGGGCATTTTTCACATAATAGAAGAGCAGTTTTAAGGACATCTAAGAGGTATCAACATGTGGGAATTAGTTCTACAACGAGATTATGCTTGGATATATTTCATTTTGCTCATTCATTAACATTTATGACCCATGAGGGGGAAAATAGAAAACTATAGTGATTGAAAACTAGAGAAATTGAAAAATGTGTGTGATTTTCCTGACTTTTCCTCCAGTGGATTTACAGTTGGGCACTTGGGACCTTCAAAACGATCTTCCTCTGAAGTGTCTAATGAAGAGGATACCTCAGCTTCTATTGAGGGTCCTGGTTTTACTTACTAGTTTCTTCAAACTCAGTTGTGTTTATTGCCCTCAGAGATGTAGAAAGAAGATACCTGCAGAATTCTTTCTTGGGAGTGGGAGGGGGGACCAGTTAAAGATTCCCTGTAGTGGGAGGGAATTCGTTCCCTCCAATAGTTTCAGAATCTTAGGGTTCTGTCCACTCCTCCTTTTCCTTGTAAGGATCAAGTCTGCATACAGAAGTCATACCCTAAGACACCGAAACTATTGGCAGAAATAAATTCCCACCACAATTCTCTTTGGATGATTTCTTCAATGTTTCCTGATTATCTTTGCTTCTACATTAATTTTAAAACATTTTTGAAACTTGCTTATTTTTATTTTATGTGTGTAGGCTTTTGTCTGCTTGCATGTCTATACATCACATGCTTTCAGTCCCACAAAGGCCAGGAGAGGGTGTATGATTCCCTTGGAAATGGAGTTACAGACAGTTTTTAGCTGCCATGTGGTGCTGGGAATCAGATTGGGATCCTGGAAGAGCAGTGCTCATTTTTAACTGCTGATCCTCCAACCCTGATGCATTCCTTTCTTTTTTTAATTGTGGACTTTTAAAATGAACTTTTAAAAGTTCTCTTCCTTTGGTACCTGCAGCTATGCTTGGAGATTTCTCTACAGATAAGTCTTAAACCAAGCCAAAAAGACAGCACTTGTGGAAAAGTCTTTCTGGCTAACCACCAAGAAGAATGTGGAAACTGCACACCTCATTCTTGAGTTTGTAAATATCCGCATAGAGCATTGGTAATGTTGATGGCTTCTAAGATGAGAACTGGCTTTGGTGAAGAGAGAGAATTTCTAAATCTGACTACTTAGCATCCTACTAATTCCTCTCTTCTGAAATCACTGTCTGCGGACGTCCTCTGCAATCCTCAGTGGTTCCTAAATCACCTAAGAAGCAGACAGACAGTAAGTTCTTCCAGCTAGTTTATTAAGTTTCAGTTTAAAAAGCTTGTTTTACTAAATGTTCTTACAAATGCAGAACTCATGTATTAGAGGCATTTATTCTAGATAAGATTTTAGAAGCCATTTAGCTTAGAACTAAATCACATCAAGACAGCCATGAAGCAGCCTGCTGCTGTTTATTTAGCTGGTGACTTCAGTGGGAAAAAATATGGATTTTTCTGCTACTTGTCTGATCCTTTAATCCATCCAGACAAGTCACCCTTAATCAGTGACCCTCCAATAAACCAGCCCAAGTCTTTCAAAGTGGTTTCACTCAACCTAGAAATGACAACACAGAGAAAACAGAATATGGCTGAGCTGTGTTGTCTCTCTGACAAATTCACAGAACTGATTAGCTTAAAGAGATCTTGAAGATCACAGTGGTGTGAAATTGTTCAGTGAAGGAGTGTTTCCTATGGTCTGACTTCAGTTTCATTCAGAAAAACTGATACTCTTTAAGACACTTGGTAAATGTTAGGGCAATCATGTGGCTTTGCAAAAAATAATAATAAACAATTTTTCAAGATTAAGTTTGACTGAAACACACAGTCCAGTCGACTTTTTTTTTGCTTAGATTGTGGATTACCTTTCCAGTCTTCCCAATTCTCAACTGAGTAGTACTTTTTAGCACACATTTTTTTACAAGAGCAAACTACTTAGGTAAAAGGAAGCCCACAAGATTTACCCATGTATCTATATTTTTGGTCATAGCTTATAGTTCTTCTTTAAGCCAAATCCTTATTAATCCTTGCATTGTTTATTTATCCAGTAAGAAACTGGACAGAACCCTCAAGGACTGGGATTAGGTCCCAATCCTGTGTTTGGAGGGAGAAATCACAGAAAACCTTGTCCTTCTTTTCTGGCTTCTTGTTCTCCTCAAGCTTGATGATATTTCCATTCCAGATGAGCCTCCTGACACTCAGCCTGCTTTTCTAGGTCATCAGAATCTAATCACTAGCCTAATTGATGTGCCAGGATAGTATCCATACACAACAGAGGGTTTATTAGCAGAAAGAATACAGGATGGAGGGGCAGGACCCAAACACACTAAGGACACCCATGTGATGTTGAGCACAAAGACCTATGAAATGCTAGTTTCATTCAGTTATGGTACATAAATGTAAGGGCACACAGTGAAAATAGCATCAATCTATCTCATAACATCAAAGAAGAGAAAGGTCATAATAGAGACATCGGGCAATAGACTATGACTTAGAAGGATGGAATCATTGGGGAAAGGGCACCTCCATGTAGGTGGAAAATGAACACCTAAGAGTAATCACCAGAGTCTGGGGAAGCAGGAAGCAGAAGCATGCCTTATCCAGAGGCTGTGAAAAGATAGTTTTGTGTTTCCAAGATAACAACAAGCTTACACATAAATCCCTTATAAAAAGGAATAAGTTGTAAACACTAGAATTGCCAATAACTATTTGGTGCTTTTTTATTTTTAAGGATGCTTTCCATTCATTGCCTCATTCATTCTTCCACATCCCTCAGAATCTGCACTAATTCATTTTAAGTGATCCAGTGGAGGCTTCAGTTCAGTAACCTAAACTGTTCCCTCATGCATGTTCATTTCGGTCTCTTCCCCTGCCCAGCAAAGCATCATGGGTCCCAATCTTCTTAAGGAAATTTGACTCTTGTGCCTGGAAAAGCCACATGCATCCCTGGTCAGAATCTATGCACCAATTTTCCCCTCATAAGGTATAATTTCCATTTCACAGTTGAGAGGCCCAGAGTTCAGAGACATTTGATTTTTCTCTCTCTCGAAGTAACACATTTCCAAATACAGCCAGAGGTTTGGGTAAGTCTACGACTATCATCTGTCCCTTGTCGAACTTTGTGCATCTATGAGTTCAACACAAATAGCTAGTGTAAGGTTTTCCTTAATCCTTATGACTACTTGTAAAGTATGTGCAAAGCTAGTTCAAATGAAGTGAGAATCTCTGTCACTTTTTAGGTCTCTACTGGAGGGAACTCTAAAAAGAAATGAGGATGTCCTTCAGAGCCTAAAATTGGTGAGAAGCTTCCGTCAACTCTAACAGGGAGATCCCCTCATTCACTGTCCTGTGAATATGCAGAAGTCAGACTAGAGCTGAAGTCATATTCCACATCTGGCCTTCCTATGAACCTCATACCGAAGAAGACCCAGAAAAACCCTTCCTGGGTACTTCTGAGGTTTGAGGTCCCATGTTAGATATGCCACAGATGGCTTGTGGGTTATAGGGCCTTCCTTCTTCATGCCCTTATATCCATAGCCAAGATAACACTCATTTTCCACAGTGCCAACTGTGTTCCTTAAACAGTCTCCACACATAAGCACTTCCAATCATATGAGAGCACACAATGGTCCCACAGTGTGAAGTTACCCCACCTCATATCATGTCACACTGTCAGTGCAAATCACTTTACCCATCTGGATTTCTCATGTTTTCATATGGACCATCTGGCATCATTGACATCTTTGCTCTAACACACCTGTCCATGTGTTTGAACTACAGGGATACTAGAGGAAAGTGCTACCACATAAAAATAAGCCCATAAGCCAAATAAATCAACATTAAAATCATCTTGGGTCTAACCCTAAAAATTCAAGGATTGTCCCAGTTTCTACTGAGTCTAACCTGGAGTTCTTGGTAATTAGAAACACAATGGTAAGCGGCTTAAAGTTCTCCAAGTTCCTTGGGCTTGAATTGGTAATGGAGTGTCAATCTCCTCACTGTTCCACTTGAAACTTGACTTTGATGTCATTCTAAGGATACTTGACTAGAAATATGAATCTTGTTCCCAGGTAGACATTTCCTGTGGAAATGGTTCTCACTTCTTTTCAACATATCTAACACTCCATCAGAACTTGTAAGAATTAGAGTGTGCTAGGTAGATGACATTCTTATTTTTAACAACGAGGATAATAAAATAAAGGACCCTGTGGCTATTGGAAGTTTTGTAGGTAGAAAAGAACACAGGTCTTAGAATCGCTGAGACCGACATGAAATCTAGTTCTGTGGTGCTTGTTGTTTTCTGAGTCTTAGAGTTCCCCGATCCAGCTAAGAATTCTGTGTGCTTTATAGACTGTTTATGCTTTCTAGTATCAAAGGAAAGATTGTGAGAACTGTCGCAATGAAAAATGTGTGTAATACAAGCCTGCTTACTCTCACCAGTAATTAAAGAAACACTGATCCTAAGACTTTAAATATTTGAATACTAAAATTCCTGAACTCCAGAAATAATAAAGACACCCCTGTATCTCTAATCGAATGTATCTGTCACTTTGTATGGACCCCTGAGCCAAAAGATTGTGATACATGGGAATATGATGATGCTCTCAAACTTTTCTTTCCATCTTCTTTCTACTGGGTTACTGATGTGAGTTGACACGGAAATAGGTTGGTCCTGCATTCAAGGTTAATTCATGGCAATCTAAGATTAACAAGCAAAGTTTCAAATGAACAGTTTTTTTACAATCTAAATTGAAGTTTCCCTCAATTTTGCCATTATAGGATAAAGAAAATGTTATTGGCTCATGTAGTTGGTTTTGTATGCACAACATACATATTCCTACACACAACTATGTGTGTATATATAGGAAGTTATAGTTCTTAAAGTAGAAAATCCAATAGCAATCTATCTGCTTATTTTGAGCTTTACTAGAAAGCGAAAGGTTCTTCAAAGAGACAGGTTTGCCACTCACAGGCCCACAGCTCATCCTAATCTCATGCCTGTAGACCAGTGGACAGAGCCCAACTCAAATTCATTGGTGTTTCAGGAGATACCCAGAGCACAGGCAATGAAATTCACCAGAAAACTTCAAATCTCCCTTAGACCACTAGTGTGAAATTGTCAAGTTTTACTAAAGATGGAGAACTTTAAGTAAAACCCCACAGCCAAAACAGAATATCCTTCTAAAAAGGAGACTCCAAGAAACCATCCCTTTTTAGCACAGCAAGCTCTGAGTACTGGAGACAATGCAAATAGACACTGAGATGTGAGGATGATTTCCTTATCAACCTTTTATTTTCTAGTACAGTAAACAGCATATCCCTTAGTCCATTATTCCTCACATCAAAGACTACAATACTTACATTCTTTGAAGCTTAATTGAACATGGCTTCTCTTTGGAACTCACAGCACTTGAAAAAGAAAAGATTTAGTTCCAGCCTATTGCAAAAGATCTTTTGTTCCAGCCTTGACACAACCCTGTGGTTTTCCATATCTTGATAAAATGTGGGCAAAAACTCCTCCAATCACTTTCACTCACAGCCATCAGCATCATTGTCACTTATAGCTAGTAAATATTTTCCTTACAATATTTCATTTTCTGACCAGAACGTACTCTGTGTGTGTGTGTGTGTGTGTGTGAGAGAGAGAGAGAGAGAGAGAGAGAGAGAGCTTGAAATTGCCAAAGAATAAATTAAGAAAAAATTATTTTCTTTGTGGATGGGTCATGAGTTTCCAGTTACAAGTTCTTCACAATTAGAGACAGCTGCCCAAAATATATAGACCTAAGTACACTGTAGAGACTGTGTGGGGATGGGTGGAGTGGTGTGAGGGTGTGTGTGCAGAACATATAAAATATGTAAATGTGCTAAGACTACTTTCCAAGTGCATCTCATTTCAAAGCCCCTGAAAGAATGCCAGCCTGCCTAGAACTCCTGGGCATGGGCTGGGTCGGGCTGGTGAACCCCATACAGAAGCCCATTAGATGCTGGATGTGGATCTTAAATGTACTTCTTCTTTCATCTTGCTGCTCACCACCTCCAGTAGCACAATGACACTCTGAATCCATGTCTCCTCACACCGGCTCCTTCCTATGTACTGTGATGTGGTGGTAGGTGACGCCACAGGTGAGGGGATGCAGGAGAATCTGAAGCCAACACACTCTTCTCTTACGATGTGCACTGATTTACATATCAACAGGACCATCAATTGCTTATCATTAAAGGAAGAGGTCATGGGTTAGGCTGAAAATGTGAACACTAACTCATCCGACACAGGAGTCCAACCATGAACTTACCACTGACCGATCAAACTTTCCAGACTACTGAGAAAAGCAATACAGTCAAGGTTCCATTTTGCAATTATCTCCCAGTCTAGTAGGCAGAGATGTGCATGGCAGAAAATGGGCAATAAACAGAAGTAGTTTTAAAACAATGAAGGGAAACTGAGGAGGAAGAGCTAGGCAGGAGAGGGGACACGCGGGTGGAAAGCTGGGAAGAGTAGAGGGAGAGAAAGCTGTGGTCTGGATATAATGCTTGAAGGAATTTTTTAAAAATTAACAATGTGCCCACACTGTGCTGCAAGTGTGGAGAACCAAACAACATCTCTACACTTTCAGAGTTCTTGAATAACAAATTTACAAGGTGCAGCAAAGGTGCAACCATTCTCTCTCTCTCTCTCTCTCTCTCTCTCTCTCTCTCTCTCTTTCTTTCTTTCTATTTTTTTGAGACAGGGTTTCTTGCTTCTCTGTGAAGCCCTGGATGTTCTGGAACTCACTCTGCAGGCCTTTAACTCAGAGTTTTGCCTCCGTCTCCCAAGTGCTGGCTGAGTTGCAGCAATAGCAATGCCAACAATTTGCTAATTCCACCTGCCTTGGTAACCTGCTAAAACAAATATGAGTTCTTTAATTTCAATCTCTTTTTAAAAACTAATTTATTTAAATTTATTGTATGTGTCTTGACATGAAGGTGTCAGATCCCCTGTAACTGGAGTTACAGACAGTTGTGAGCTGCCACGTGGGTGCTGGAAATTGAACCTAGGTCCTCTGGAAGATCAACCAGTGCTCTCAATCGCTAAGCCCTCTCTCTAGCTGCATTTTATTCCCATCTCAATTACTAGTATTCTGTGGTTTACAGAATACATAGAAGTCAAAAAGGCTACATCAGAGTTCAATAGGTTCCAAAGTGACTGAGAGAAATTCAAATAGAGCCTGTATTCATAAGATAACAAACCAGGACCCATGAAGACAGTGTTGTTGGAGAGACCAGGGGATGAGAGAATCAGTTTCAGAATGAAGATGCCGTCAGCTGCAGTGATGTTAAGGGCAGATACAAGTCAGAACAGGAAACAGTGGCTTCAGATCTAGTTGGGCAAGAAGGCACAGAAGCAGAAGGGGAAGCTGAGCAACAGTGATGGCGTGAGCTAAGCTGAAACTCAAAGGCAGGCAGGGGTTCTCTGCTTGTCAATCTTTGGCACACACATCACGTATGAGATGATATATTGGTATGGGACCATTGCCATTTCAGTGTCATGTGTCCATTATTTTATAAGATCCATGCAAAGACATTATATCATTTCCATGAACTGGTATGACTCATAAATTCTTAGACAAAGTTTCTTTGATATGATTTTTAATATATCCATATGTTCCTGCAGTCTCAATTTACCCCATACATTTATACTCTTTCAACCATCAGGAATAAGCAACTGAGAAGTCTGAGCTTTTGGTCGATGCCAGAGAGATGGTCCCTTGTCCATACAGGAACTCATCATCTCCCATTCTCAAAGTGGAGTTAAAAGTTGCTTCTGTAATAGACTCTTCCAGCTAAAGAGGTGGTCCAGTGGTAAAAGACACTTATCAATATTTTTCAAAAGACCATGTTTGGTTGCCAGCATACACATGGCAGCTCACAACCACCTGTAACTCCAGGTCCAGGAAACCCTGTTCCCTTTTCCAACATCGCCAGGCGCTTGTATGCACACAGAGCACATACATAGCCTCAGTCACACACACCTACATACAATAAATAAATTTTAAAAATAAAATGGAGCCTCTTGGGGCAGGGTACAGCAACAGAAACATAGCAATGTTCACTTGTACAATCAGTAGAACATCTGGAGGTGGGGGAGTGGGGGAGGACAGGCCTGACTCTAGCTGAATGTATGACAGACTAGGTTTTTGAGGATTGTTCCAATGGATCCTAAAAGAAGCCTCAGGAGTCTTGAGAGGAAGTGACTGAGCAAACTCAGGTTAAGGTCAATCTTTGATAGCTCCTGGCTAAGTTACCCTGCTCTTCTGCAAAACACTCTGCCCTCCCACTTAGCTTCCTTTGCCTCAAAATCTATCCTCTCTTATATAATGTGTTTTAAAAGATTGCAAAAGGATATTGCAATTCTTTCCCAATGGGAAGTACCTTAGTTGTGTCAACATTTAGTGAAGTAGAAAACATTCTGTGTTAGTATCGTTGGACCATACTTCTTCCATTGACTTCCAGGTTTCCTATTTTAGGGCACTTCAAACTCTCTTCAAGGTCAAATACTGAAGCATAGCTCTAAATCAGTTGTAGTGGCTTTCGACACAATGTTAATACTATTTACTTTGAACATTGAGTGTCAAAGACAACATGATCCAAGGTGCTTAGGTGTTCAAAGCACTCTGGAATTGGTGAGATAACATTCTGTACATGAATTCTTTATTGAAAGGGTGATTCATGAGTACTGAGAAAAGAGAGTGTTGAAAACTATTACAATGACTTTATTAGTGGAAAATGATTTTAAAGTCTCATGCTTTTCATAACAAAGTCTTTTTTATACTTTAATTCGTATTAACTGCAGCTATTACAACATGTGAAGTCAAGAATTTGTGAAGAAATATTAGGGTAGGCTTTAGAAAATTCACACAAGATAATAAGCAAAAACATGTATGCATATATAAATGTAAACATGTGTGTATACATGAACACACACACACACACCACTTAAACACATGCCACACTGTGGACAGTATTTACTTCTAAATAGTTAAGTCCAGTGGGCCATATCAGATATATAAGTTAGTGTAAATTTCAATAAAAGGTATTTACTTAGGAAAATGTGGTCTTTATGGACAGGACATTGGTTGGTTATTGGAAAACCTTAGTACACCTTACAACCTCCCTGCTGGGACTATTCTGAACGCTAACTCCTTTTACGGGATGACTCTCCTTGGAGCACCACAGACTGACAGACCCAGAAAGAAGCACAGAGATCAGCCAGACTGGCCGTCATGTTCACCCATAACATACACTCATTTTAAGAGTAGGCCGTTGCTGTGGCTCACTGAGTGAGCTGGGCTCTAAGGCTGTGCGCCCTCTGGGAAGGGCTCCAAGTGAGTCCAAACAAAATCCAACCCGAAGGAAACCATCCTTCTCTAGGCTTTACTCTACGGGAGATGTGGGCTCTGTCGCTGACAGCGGGGGGAACCAGACGGGGTTGATTTTAAAGGGCAAACACGGCTGGCTGTTCTTTCTCTCTATCAGAGAACCTCACTCTTCATTTATTTCCCAGAATCTGCCCGTCAGTTCATGGCGCAAAGGCATCTGCTCTCATTTAAAACTGACTTACACAGTATTAGAGTCAGCTTTTAAACAGAAAGAAGGAAGAAAAACCTTTGTGTGTGGGGGGGTGTGCTTTTGTTTAATCAGATCAAGTCTGTGTCACAGGCTGAAAGATGCCAGGAAATTCCAAGCGAAATGCAGATACTTCATCCGCAACTCCTTCCACCAGACTTACTCCGTTCTTTCATCTGTCTGCAAACAGTGGATAAACACCAGAAAAAGACTTGAGTTTTTTCTTTTGGTCATGTCAGTTCTTGTCATAACCTTGGCATTGCTCTCCCTTTTAATTTAATAAGAATATGAGATTTAACTAACCCTGCTCTCCTATTTCTCATTGGCGCTGAACAAGCACTTTTGGCACTCACAATTCAAATCACTGGCATGTTGCTCTGTGCCTTCGTATGCTTGGCTAGGAAGGAAAGTGTCTTGACCTGCCATCTATCTTTGAAGCTTGGGAAAGAAATCATTTCAACATTCTTGCTCTTAGCCCGTGTATATAAATCTACACTAAATGACCCATCTGCTGCTCTGAAGTTAACACAGCCCCATGAGGAACAAAAGGGGGCTGGAGGAAAGGAAAAAAAATAACAAAGGCCCACAAGAAGAAAGGTGCTAAATCTCCCGCTTTGTGGTCAGCCGTGGGTGCTGGGTTTTGTAAGTGAGATGAAGAATGTCTATAGCTCCCCTTTGAATGTGCGAAGTGTTCATTTTTCAGTCTGAGTGCTCTGAATTTCTGTACATTTTTAGAGTTGTACATAATAAAAACATGGCGCCTGCCCCAGACAGCACAGTTCATCTCATCGGAAACTTGGGAAAAAGAAAAAGAAAAAGAAAAATGATCACTTTGACCAGCTGAGAACAAAGGGAGGAAAGATGAAACTAACAGGGAGATACTCTTTCCCTGGTATGATGGTCCATCACTACCAAAGAACAGTGCTGCCAGAGAATTACAGCCTTAATGAGATAGAGCACCCTCTGTAACTGACCCCACCTCAAGATCAGCTTTCTGTCTACCAGTAAAGACTTACTGAGGACCAATGTACTTCACCTACTACAAAGGTAACTGATAGAAGCTGTTTTCAGTGTTTCACCACCTCATTTTAATACTTCTTCAAAGGATACAGAATGTGAGATAGTACCAAAGAAGCCATTAGGACTTAGAAATCTTCAGCATAGAAACTGGTCAAAGTAATTCAACATCCATTCCTGATGTGGACACATCCATATCTGAGTCATACACAATTGGCTTTGAATTTCACCTTACTTGGTTTTTCGATAGTATTTCCCAAATGCCCATCCCATGTCTGTCTCTGTGGTTGACACAGGTGATGAAGCAGAAGGGATTGGGAAAGAGAGCTCTTATGAAATCCGCCGGATAGTATGTGACATGTTAACTACCACACAGGTATGCAACCCCACAGTGTCATAACATTGAGGGAATCATACATAGTTGCTGTATATGGGTATGGTTGAAACATGTCCCCTAAAATTTCATGTTCTGTAGCGTTTGGCTCCTAGTTTGGTGGCACAGAGTTAGTACAGAACTTTTAAGAGATGGATCCTGGTAGGAGATCTTGAGCTCAATGAGTTGTGCCCTGAGTAGAGATTGTATTTTGAGATATCATTGCTCTCTCTTACATGTGGCTCTTGCCACCCCCCATAAGGCTCTTTTAAGATCCAGACTTCATGTTTTTTTTTCTGGACTTGCTGCCTCCAAAATAGTAAGCCAGGCAACCATAATGAATAATATTGGATATCCACTCAGCAGGACCTAGGATCCCTAAAGAGGTCACTTCTAAGCCTCCCTGTGAGGGATGACCTAGGTTAGATTAAATGAGGAGGGAGAGACCCACTTGTGATATGAGTGGAACCATCCCCTAAATTTTATTCCTAGATGGCATGAGAAGGAGAACATGGGCTGAGAATTGGCATCTGTCACTCTCTGTGTCCTGATTGCAGGTTCAGTATGACACTGCCTCATGCAGCCATGATTTCCCAATAGGATAGGCTGGACATTGAACTGTGAGCCAAAATAAACCCTTTCTTTCTCAAGTTCCTTCACTCAGAATATAATCACAGAAAATAATAAAATGAACTAATGCAGTAAGTAAATCTATTTTCTTCATAAATGTAGCATGTCTTGAGTATTGTGTTACAGTAATAGAAGTGAATTAATACAAAGGTGATGAAGATGGTCTAACAAAGACCAAATTGGAGCAACAAACAGAACATCTGCAGGGAGGAAGGGGGAAATGTCATCAGACCCCTTAGATAAGTGGTTCTCAATTTTCTGAATTCTGAGACAATTTATACAGTTACCCATGTTGTGGGGACCCCCAAACATATAATTTTTCTGTTGTTATTTCATAACTGTAATTTTGTTGATGTTATGAATTATAATGCATATATTTTTGGAGATAAAGGTTTGTCAGAGGCATCACAACTCATAGATTGAGAACTGATGTGTTAGATGATCATGGGGCACAATGATCTATGACTTACACACCTGCTTCCCTCACCACAAAAGAACAACATACAGGATTGATAGTGTCTTGATCAGACTCTTTGGGATCTCCTGGCCTGGGGACTAACTACAATCAGGTCAACTTGCCCAAGTCAGACAAAGGAATCCAGAGTTGGCCGATATCCCTGTGCTAGTCCCACCCACACACAGGGGAGAGGTGAGCAAGGGCCCCTATCTCAGGCCCAATTTCTGCTTGCAGTCTTTGGTCTTTGGGATCTCCTGGCCTGGGGACTGCAGGCAAGTTGACTTGACCCCAGTAAAACAAGCAATCCAGACTCTGTTGACATGCCTGTGCTAGTCATGCCCCCACTCAGGGGAGAGGTCGACTCGCCCCAGCTGAAACAAGCCATCCTGAATCTACTGACATTGACATGCTAATCCTGCCTCCACTCTCCAGGAGAGGGCATGTCTCAGACCTGCCTGCACCAATCATGAGACTCATCACAGTATTGGTCTTGCTCATATCCACCAGAAGAGAGCCTTGAACCTTAAACACCAGGACAGGAAGAGACTCCTCCTGCACTCACTGGAAGAATGGATGGGAAACAAAAATATAAGAACACAATCAACAACAGAAAAACCAATATAACACCACCAGAGTCTAGAGACTTTGCAACAGCAAGACCTGAACATCCCAACACAGATGAATCAGAAGAGAACAAACTTAAAAACAACTTCATAAAGTTGATAAAGACCCATATAGAGGAAATGAGAAAATCCTTTAAAGAAAGGGAAAATAAAACAAACAAAAAATGCAAGAAATGGAGGAAAACACAAACCAAAAATTACAAGAAACAATTCAAACAGTGTAAGGTTTAAAGCTGAAATAGAGACAATAAAAATTAATACAGTATGAAGGAATGCTGAAATAAGAAAAGCTAGGTAAATGATCAGGAACTACAGATGCAAGCATAACCAACAGAATACAAGAGATGGAAGAGAGAATCATAGACACTGAAGAAACATCAGGAAAAATAGATTCATAGACCAAAGAAAATCTTAAGTCCAAAAAAATCCCTAACACAAAATAGTCAGTAAATATGGGACACTGTTAAAAGGCCAAACATAAGAATAATAGGTATAGAGGAAGGTGAAGAAACCCAAATTAAAGGTACAGAAAACATATTCAAGAAAATCATAGAAGAAAACTTTCCCAACCAAAATAAAGACATGTCAAATGAAAGTACAAGAAGTTTACAGTGGAACAGATGTCCTTGTTGTATGAATACGCATCTTTTGGGTATATACCTAAGAGTAGAATTGCTGGGTCTTGTGGTAGGCTGATTGCCATTTTCCTGAGGAATCTTTATACTGATTTCCATAGTGGTTGTAGGAATTGGCACTCCCACCAGTAGTGGAGGAATGTTCCCCTTTCTCCACATCCCCTCCAGCATAAACTGTCATTGATGTTTTTGATTTAAGCCATTCTGACAGGAGTAAGATGGTATCTCAGAGTTGTTTTGATTTGCATTTCCCTGATGGCTAGGGATGTTGAGTACTTTCTTAAGTGTCTCTCAGCCATATTAGACTCCTCTATTGAGAATACTCTATTTAGTTCTGTAGCACACTTTGTAATTGGATCCTTTGGTGTTTTGGAGACTTGCTTCTTGAGTCCTTTGTAAATTTTGGACATCAGCCCTCTGTCAAATGTGGGGTTAGTGATATCTTTTCCCATTCTGTAGGCTGTCTTTTTGTCTTGTTGACTGTGTCCTATGCCTTACAGAAGCTTCTCAGTTCAGGAGGTTCCATTTAATTGTTTTCCTCAGTGTCTGTGCTACTGGTGTTATGTTCAGGAAGCTGTCTCCTGTACCAATTCCTTCAAGGGTACCGCCCACTTTCTCTTCTAGCAGGTTCAATGTGGCTGGATTTATATTGAAGTTTTTGATCCATTTGGACCTCAGATTTGTGCATGGTGATAGACATGGATCGATCCACATTATTCTACATGCCAGCATCCAGTTATGCCAGCACCATTTGTTGAAGATGCTTTCTATTTTCCATGGCATATTTTTAGATTCTTTGTCTAAGATCAGGTGTTCATACATGTATAGGTTAATATCAGGGTATTCAGTTCGATTCCATTAATCTACCTGTCTATTTTTGTTCCAATACTAAGCTGTTTTTTAGGACTATAGCTCTATAATAGAGCTTGAAATAAGGGATGGTGATGCCTCGAGACATTGCTTTGTTGAATAGGGATGTTTTGGCTATCCTGGGTCTTTTGTGTTTCCATATAAAGTTGATTGTTTTTCTTTCAAGGTCTGTGAAGAATTGTGCTGGTATTTTAATGGGGATTGCACTGAATCTGTAGATTGCTGTTGGCAAGATTGTCATTTTTACTACATTGATCCTACCTATCCAATAGCATGGGAGATCTTTCTATTTCTTTGTTTCTTTTTTAATTTCTTTCTTTAAAGACTTAAAGTTCTTATGATACAGGTCTTTCACTTGTTTGGTTAGTGTTACCCCCAAGGTATTTTATGTTGTTTCTGGCAATTGTAAAGGGTGATGTTTCTCTGATTTCTTTCTCAGCCCACTTATTGTCTTTATATAGTAGGGCTACTGATTTTCATGAGTTGATCTTGTATACTGACACTTTGTTGAAAGTATTTATCAGCTGTAGGAGTTCCCTGGTAGAGTTTTTTGGGTCACTTATGTAAACTATCATATCATCTGCAAATAGTGAAAGTTTGACCTCTTCCTTTCCAATTTGTATCCCCTTGATCTCCTTTTGATGTAGTATTGCTCTATCTAGAACTTCAAGTACAATATTGAAGAGATATGAAGACAGCCTTGTGTTGTTCCTGACTTTAGAGGAATTGTGTTGAGTTTCTGTCCATTTAGTTTGATGTTGGCTGTTGGTTTGCTTTATATAACTTTTATTATGTTTAGGTATGTTCCTGTTATCCCTGATCTCTCCAAGACCTTTATCATAAAGGGGTGTTGGATTTTGGCAAAGGATTTTTCAGCATCTAGTGAGTAATCATGTGATTTTTGTTTCTCAGCTTGTTTATATGGTTGATTACATTGATGGATTTTCATATGTTGAACCATCCCTGCATCCCTGGAATGAAGCCTACTTGATCATGGTGGATGAGTTTTCTGATGTGTTCTTGGATCTGATTTGCCAGTATTTTATTGAGTATTTTTGCATCAATGTTCATGAGGGATATTGGTCTGAAGTTTTCTTTCTTAGTTGTGTCTTTGTGTGGCTTGAGTATCAAGGTTATTGTAGCCTCTTAAAAAGAGTTTGGCAAAGACCCTTCTGCTTCTATCCTTGGAATACTTTGAGAAGAATTGGTATAAGCTGTTATTTGAATTTCTGGTAGAATTCTGCACTGGACCTGGGTTTTCTTTGGTTGGGAGACTTTTGATGACTGCTTCTATTTTATTAGGGGTTATAGGTCTGTTTAAATTGCTTATCTGCTCTTGATTTAATTTTGGCAAGTGGTAGCTATCCAGAAAATTGTCCATTTCCTTTAAATTTTAGACTTTTGTAGAGTACAGGTTTTCAAAGTATGACCAGATGCCCCTCAACTGAAGAGTGAATAGAGAAAATGTGGTACATTTACACAATGGAGTACTACTCAGCGGAAAAAAAGTGGAATTTTGAAATTTGCAGGCAAATGGACAGCAGTAGAAGAAACCATCTTGACTGAGGTAACCCAGTCACAAAAAGACAAACTTGGTATGTGCTCACTCATATATGGATTTTAGACATGAGTCAGGGGACTGCCAGCATACTGCCAGAGAGTCTGGGAAACACAACCTTCAACCAGTGACTGATAGAAGCAGAGACAGACATCTCCAGGTAAAAACTGGGCTGAATTCGAGGAACCCAGTGAAAGAGAGGGAGGACTGATGAGCATAGGGGTCAATACTGGGCTTATTTAACCCACAGAAACAGCTGGTTTGAACAAGAGGGAGCTCTTGAACCCCAGACTGATGGTTGGGAATCCAGCATGGGACTGATCCAGACCCCACGAATGTGTATGTCAGTGAGGAGGCCTAGGTAATCTAAGAGGCCTTGGGGAGTAGATCAGTATTTATTCCTGGCATACAAATGTGAAGCAACTTTGTTTCTAATTTAAATTTAAAAATGAAAAAAGACAAAAAGAAGTTTACAGAACACCAGAGTGGACCACACACACACAAAAAAAATTCCCTTGCCACAAAATAATTAAAAAACCAAACACACTGAATCAAGAAAGCATATTAAGAGCAGCAAAGTAACATATACAGGCAAACCTATCAGAATTACACCTGATTTTTCCATGGATAATCTGAAAGCCAGAAGGTCCTGGATAGATATTCTATAAACACTAAGAGACCACGGATGCCAGCTCAAATACTATACCCAGCAAAGTTTTCAATCACTATAGATGGAGAAAACGAGATATTCCATGACAAAACCAGATTTAAACAATACATATCCACTAATACAGAAAGTACTGGAAGGAAAACTCCAACCTCACGAAGCTAACTATACTCACAAAAACATAGTAAATAGATAACCCCACTTAATTACCAAAAGCCAAAAGAAAAAAGGGGGTAAATCTACACATAATACCACCACCACCGACAAATCCAAAACAAACAAAAATTAACAATAAATGGTCCTTAATCTCCTTCAATATTAATGGTCTTAATTTTCCTATAAAAAGATACAGACTAACAGAATGGATATGAAGACAGAATACATCCTTCTGCTACATACAAGAAACACACCTCAACTTCAAAGACAGACATAACTGCAGAATAAAGGGTTGGGATAACATTTTCCAATCAAATGGACCAAAGAATCAAGCTGATGTAGCTATCTGAATATATAATAAATTAGACTTCAAACTAAAATCAATCAAAAGAGATGAAGAAGATAATTTTAGATTCATCACAGGAAAAAAATCCACCAGAATGAAGTCTAAATTCTGAACATCTATGCCCCAAATACAAAGGTACTTATGTTTGTAAAAGAAACATAAATAAAACTCAAATCAAGTATAAAACCTCACACACTTTGTTGGGGGAAGTCCTGTGCATTTGTCAATAAAGTACTGTCTGGCCAATAGGAAATCTAGATAGGAGGGACTAGGAGTCCAGGAGGACTCTGGGTAGGAGAAAACACAGGAGAGTCAACATGTAACCGCCATGGGGGTAGGAGCCCAGAACTATTCTCCGGTAAGAGACATACTTAGATTAACAATTATGGGGTAATTACTTAAAGCAGAGCTAGCCAGTAAGAGACAAGCAAGGCCAACAGCTTCATAATTAATATAGCCTCCTGTGTGTTTATTTGGGACTGATGCGAATCTAGAACCAGGCGGGCGGAATGGTTTCTCACAAGGAAAAGCTTCTCGTAACAACACTTATAATGGGAGATTTTAATATCCCACTCTTACCACTAAACAGGACCACCAGACAGAAACTTAACAAAGAAACAAAATAACTAACAGAAGATATCACTCTATTGGGTTTAACAGACATCTATAGAACATTCCATCCAAACATAAAAGAATATACCTTCTTATCAGCACCACATGGAACCATACTCAGCAGCACAGCAAACCTCAACAGATACAAAAAAAAAATTGTACTATCCCCCTGTATCTTATCAGATCACTGTGTTTTAAAGTTAGAATTCAACAACAACACAAATTGCAGAAACCCCAAAAATTCATGAAAATTGCACAATGCACAATTGCACCATTCTTGGGTCAAGAAAGAAAAAGAAAAGAAATTAAAAACTTATACAAATCAATGAGAATGAAGATACAGCATACCCAAAATTATGGGACACTTTGAAAGTGGTACTAAGAGGAAAATTCATAGCACTAAGTGCTTATATGAAGAAGCTGGAGAACAGTTACACTAAAAAAACTAACAGTACAACTGAAAACTCTAGAGCAAAAAGAAGCAAACTCACGATGGAAGAGTAAATGCCAGGAAATAATCAAATTGTAGGCTGAAATCAATAAAGTCAAAACAAAGAAGACAATAAAAAGACTCCACGAAACAAAGAGTTGGTTCTTTGAGAAAATTCACGAGAGACACAAAACTTTATCCAAACTAACCAAAAGGCAGAGAGAGAACATGCAAATTAACAAAATCAGAAACGAAAAGGGGAACATAACAACAGACACTGACGAAATGCACAGAAAATTCAGGTCACACTTTGAAAACCTGTACTCCACAAAACTCAAAAGTTTAAAGGAAATGGACATTATCTGGATAGACATCACTTACCAAAATTAAATCAAGAGTAGATAAACATTTTAAACAGACCTATAACCCCTAATAAAATAAAAGCAGTCATCAAAAGTCTCCCAACCAAAAACAGGCCAAGGTCAGATGGTTTCAGTACAGAATTCTACCAGAAATTCAAAGAAGAGCTAATACCAATACTCCTCAAATTGTTCCACACAATAGAAGCAGAAAGTTCATTGTCAAACTCTTTTGAGGAGGCAATAATTACCTTGGTACCCAAGCCACACAAAGACACAACTAAGAAAGAGACTGCAGACCAATATCCCTCATGAACATTGATGCAAAAATACTTAATAAAACACTGGCAAATTGAATTCAAGAACACATCAGAAATATACAACATGATCAAGTAGGCTTCATCCTCAGGATGCAGGGGATGGTTCAACATACAAAAATCTATCAATGTAACCCACCATATAAACAAACTGCAAAAGAAAAATCACATGATCATCTCACTAGATGCTGAAAAAGTCTTTGACAAAATCCAACACCTTCATGATAAAGGTCTTGGAGAGATCAGGGATAACAGGAACATACCTAAACATAATAGAAGCAATATAGAGCAAACCAACAGCCAACATCAAACTAAATGGACAGAAACTCAAGGATATTCTTCTAAAATCAGAAACAACACAAGGCTGTCTACATATCTCTTCAATATTGTACTTGAAGTTCTAGATAGAGCAATACTACATCAAAAGGAGATCAAGGGGATACAAATTGGAAAGGAAGAGGTCAAACTTTCACTATTTGCAGATGATATGATAGTTTACATAAGTGACCCAAAAAACTCTACCAGGGAACTCCTACAGCTGATAAATACTTTCAACAAAGTGTCAGTATACAAGATCAACTTATGAAAATCAATAGCATTACTATATAAAGACAGTAAGTGGGCTGAGAAAGAAATCAGAAAAACATCACCCTTTACAATAGCCACAAAAAAAACCCATAAACTATCTTGGGATAACATTGACCAAACAAGTGAAAGACCTGTATAGTAAGTCTTTAAAGAAAGAAATTAAATAAGATATCAGAAAATGGAAAGATCTCCCGTGTTCTTTGATAGGTAGGATCAATGTAGTAAAAATGGCAATCTTTCCAAAAGCAATCCTCTGATTCAATGCAATCCCCATCAAAATAATGGACTTTGGGAGCCCATTCCTCATAGAGGGACACTCTCCTAGCCTAGACACATCGGGGAGGGCCTATGCCCTGCTCCATAGGGCAAGACAGACTTTGAAGATCCCACATGGATGGCCTCACCCTCCCTGGGGAGCAGACAGGGGATGGGATAGGGGCTTGGTGGGTGGCAGGGGATGAGGGGAAGGAGAAGGAACTAGGATTGACATGTAAAACTAGCTTGTTTCTAATTTTAAAAAATTAGGCTTGACAAGACATGAGGAGCAAGCCAGTAAGCAGCACTCCTCCGTGACCTCTGCATCAGCTTCTGCCTCCAGCCTTCTGCCCTTCTTTAGTTTCTATCTTGACTTCCTTTGATGATAAACAGCAATGTGAAAATACAAGTTGAATAAACCCTTTTCTCCCCAAGTTGTTTTGGTCATTGTATTTCATCACAACAATAGTAACCTTCACTCCTCACTAAGACTGCTAAGTCATGCACTTTCAACTCATGATGACATACAAAAGAGAGGAATGGGAGGATGCAAAGAAAGGATCAGTCCACAAGACCGCAACAGAGACAGGCAGCTGCTGTGTGAATAAAAAACAAAAAAACAAAAACAATAAAGAAAAGAAGGTGTCTTGACTAGTTATCAACCTTGTCAAGTTCAGTCTTCTCATTAACAGTAATTAGCATGAATTTGTATTAGAAAATAGGCTCCTCACATGTTTTCCCACCTATCAGATTGTCCTGAGAAATTTCCAGTAACCATCCAATCCCATCTTCTGAAGAACAATGTAAGCACAACAGAGAGAAATGCACCACATATTTACAATGACATGATAGGAAACACTAAGGGGACAAGATGATGGTTGCCTGGAAGATGATAAATAGTGAAGTCCTTGAGGGTCAACATCTTTCTGTGTTTAAATTAAACACACTATTAGATGTACAAGGCAGTATGTTCAAAAGTTCATATGGCTAAATACACAAATGAGCTTGTTTGTTTTGGATCATTCAGTGTCCGGGAGGGAATTATTCATTCAAGTCTTAATAAATGAGAATTCTTCTTTTTGGCAACTGAGAAATTTTTCTTAAGGAAATAAAAGAGATATCTACTCAGTTTGGATTTGGTTCATGCATTTTTTTTCAAAGCTGGCTTAAAACTTGAATCTCCAAGAATAAAAGAAAGCTTAAGTTCTTTACTAATGTGTGTCTTTTACTTTGTTTCTAGTATGTGTAAAAACCAATCCTGAGATGCTGGGAAAATAAGCATGAAAAGAACAAGAATTTACCTGCAGACTCTAGCCAAGTTAAGACAAACCATGAGATTTTCTTCTATTGCAAAATACCTTTTAATGTCATGACAACCAATTCCTTTCAAAACGTCACTTCTGTATAGATTTTTCTCTCACAAAACATTTATATTTTTTCCTTTTGTATTCTCTTCAGAACTGTTTCCAATAACTTCAAAATTCTGAAAAAAATGAAAGTTTTACCCTATTCTTATATAGAAACAAAACAAAAATTTCCAGTTAGGAACCCCTCACTGTGTGCATGTATGTGTGTGTGAGAGAGAGACTGCAAGAGAGATAAGATTCATTCAAATTAGAACCTTTCTTAATCAAAACAAAGCAAAAAACAAAACAAACAAAAAACCAAATGGTTAGTCATTTACCTCCTGCATTCCCCCTAGTCACTCTTGTCCTGCTTACTTCTGGATCATCAAGATTTCTCTTCAAAAGTATGCATTTTAAATTTAATGTGTTCCACACTCCTTGAAGGGTTTATTTCAAAGTAAAAGAAATAGCTGTGATTTCCTTGTTCACTTGATGAATGTAGTTCATGCTCTGCATGAAGTTTCACAACTCCACCACAGGCAACATTTCCTGAGCCTATTGCTACTGACTTTTCTTAGCACAGGCTTTCTTTTAATGAGCATCAACTAATGCATTTATTTGTAATTATAATTCCTCAATTCCACAAGGGAAGAAAATCATAAAACCCAACCTCCAGCATCCTCAGAGCTATTTCCAATCTTGTGTTCTCTACAGCTTAAGAGAAACCAGTATCTTCTTCCTAAAATAGGGGCTTTAGACACAGCATGTTCAAACCCTGGTGTGTTATGGGCACTTGAAATGTGAATTCCATTCCTTTCATCCATTTGTGTTTCTTGCTGCATTACTAATGAATTGTTGGTGTAAGACTTAGTCATTCTAGTTTAGAACAGCTACAAGTGATTTCCTGATTAAAGTATGGTAAGTATATTTTGGTGAGTACAGATTGTATATTTGAATTAATTCCCACTCAGGTTTTTACATTTGTGTTGTCAGGGTCTAGTTTTCTGAGTATGCTTTTGTTCATCTAAAATTCTAATTACCCAAACATTTTGTATCTATTTGAACATAAAGCAACAAATGTCTTTAACTCATACCAACTAATGTGAAGAGAATTCTGAGGTGCAGGGATGAGATAATTGTAATGAAAAGTATACTGGGAGCATCAATTTCACCTTAAAGATAAAACAACTGAGTCTAGGTAAGGGGAAATTGCTTAGAGCTTTCTGACAATAGATATACAATAATAAAAAGACAGCTCCATGATCCCAATCAGAACGCATCTCACCATTACAGATGCAGTAAAGACACGATGAGCTCCCAAAATATGACACTGATTTTTCCCTTGGGCTTATGGCAATAAAGTCAGGATTATGGGAAGTGGATGTTATTTATATCTACTTTGCTTGTCATCACTGTAACAAATGCCTGGGAGGAATACTTTAAAAAGAGGGAAGGTTTGTGTTAGCTCATAGTGAAAGAGTTCTCATCCACAGTCTTTGGTATCATGTCTGCATTTGTTTTAAGTACATCTTTATAGTAAAGATGTTCTACTCATTGGATTTACTTAGTTCTCTGTAAATTGTGTTGAGGAAACAGAGGATGAAACAAAGAAGCCTAGGACATGATGCATACTGTATACTCAATGATATATGCCCAATGACCTACTATATTCAACTTGACATTATCTCTGGATGTTTCCACCCCCTGCCTAAGGAACACCGTTAAATTATGGATCCATCATTGGATTTATCCATAGACTAGGTCAGAATAGTTTTAGGCTCTCCCAGACATTTTCAGGATTGTACCATGAACTACATTTTATACATGAAGAGCTGACTCTTTAAAGTGGAGATGCATTATTTACTTTTGACATTCCTGTGAACACAGATGTGCAGTGCTCTAAGTTAATCACAGCAGCAGACTTCCACAGGGAAGTACGGTTGCTCTTACACTCATCTCCTTTTTCCTTGTACTCACCTTGGCTTCTAGAGGCTAAAGCAGCCCCATGTAAGAACATAGTGGGTGTGTGACACTTCACTCACATGGAGTAGGCAAGGGTAAGCCCAAACCAGCCACATTCATTTATCATCTAAACCCTTAGCTTGATGAATACTATGAAATTTGAGACATCAGAGACACTGAAGGGTGCATCACACCCCTTCTTGCCTGTCACATAGCTCACAACTGGGTCCTTTGTCCTTTCCCTCACCTTGAAGCAACTGCTCCCTTAGGTTGTTTCATGGAACCAAAGAAATTCATAAAAGGCAACTCATCAGATTTTACTATAACTTCTCTGCGAATTAAGTAAGATCAATTGCCCTCATCAAACTTTTTTGCCCATTAGTTTTTTAACTAGTATATATTTAATGACTACTACTGATTAGGCATCTCATTATTGGTGATTATATAAATGATTTGAAATGTTATCTTTTCCCAAACTCTACGGATGTTAACAAGAATATCATCATTATTGGCAATGAACATTATTGGATATTGACAAATGTGTTAGCAGTAAATGTTGAGACAGAAGCTCTCCCTGGAGGAGTGCTTCTACCTTCAAGTAATTAAAGTCCTGAGAATGTACCTGGTCACTCACTCATGTCTTCTCAAGAATGAATTTTTGCATTGAGAACACCCTCCTCAGACTGTCTGAATAGGCTTGCCATAAGGTGTGTGCCTCGAGTATATTAATATTTTCTATAAGGAGACATTCTCAGAATCAAAATTCCAGGAGCTTATTTTCCCCCAAAGCACGCTATGCATTACCTTCACATAACCTGTTGGAGGAGTGAGGTCAAGGAAGGAGAGTGGGCGAAAAGGTAAAATGGTTCTTTCCATCAGAGAGTCCTTGTATTGAGGAAGAAGCAGCTTCTAACAGGCTTGGGCATTCACAAAGGTGGCAAACAAAGTGGGAGTTCAGAGCAGTGCCGGGATAAATTAGGGACGTAAATGTCCCACCACCCAGGACCAGATGGGTCCTACGTGAAGCCACTCTCTTCACCTCTTTCACTAGTGTTCTGTCGATTGAGAACCCTCCAGTTCTGTGTTACTGTTGGGGGAGTTAGGTGAGGACCTTCAGAGACCACATGACTAAGAATTATCTCACTTGTTTGCTTGCTGCTACACTTCAAACACAAAGGGTCACTTGGGATCCAAAACCAGCCTTTTAGCAGGCTCTCTTGGGAAAATTTTTGCTAACTGCTCTAAGAAGGAGGCAGTGGCCTGGAAATCCCAAAGTCCCGACTTTCCACCTCTCTAAAATGAAGAGATGGATCTGACAATGACACATACCCCATGATGCCACACTAAGTGGATTTTGCTAAAGGGCTTTCTTTCAGATGCACTTTTTCAATCCTTTCCACTGTCCAAGTCTTTAAGTCTTTTATTCTCCCCCATGTCTCTCCATGTGTGCATATATGAAACAGACTAGGTTTCATTTTTTATGCTGGAACGACCATATACGAAAGGGAATTAAGGAGAGGGGAAGCACAGATGTGATGTACAAGTTCGTCTTGAAAAATTCACCTGGCTAAGATGAAAGATCATCCATTTTAAATGGGAATCAGGAAGGGGTTATGCTCAAGCTCTGTCAACATTGACGCAACCCTCTAGGGCACATACTTTATTTGCCTTTTATCTAAAATGTAGATGTTAAGCATTTAATTAATAAATAAGAGATGTACTCAGAACAGGTATTTGAAGATGTCTAATTAGAATTAGTGGTGACCTTGTTAAGCTGCAAGCCCAAACATTCCACCAGACAGGATACTCAACCTAAACGATTGAAGGTTTCCTGAGTGAGTGTGTATTAATTGAGCCATAGCACTATCCCTTTTCATTTCTCTTGTCAAATGTACTGAGGATGCAAAGCAGAACCACTTGGCAGGTGGCCACCCTGTGAAGCAGCAGGATGCCTTTGGCAGATTTCTTCTGCACATTGCCAGACTTTTGCCATTTGGTTAGCCAGCGTGCTTCTCTCTCAGTTCTTCCCTTTTATAAAAATATGGCTTATTCTCAGAAGAATTATGATGCACAGCTATAGTTAGCATCATGTTAGTAATTGATAATTATATTGAAACATGAATTTATACAATATTTTTTCAAACACATGGAATATTTTCAGAAGATCTCATCACATACAGTCATCTAATGGGAAGGAGACAGATTGGTATTTATCTGTATTTATTGCCGGTGTGTATGCTGTAAATCACATATGTCTGCAAAACATGTAAATAATATTTTATGTAAGGACAAATTACATAACATACTACAAAACAGATGAAAATGTCTTTTCTTACTCTAAAATAATTGAATTTAAGTCAGATATTTTCTATCATGAAAACATGCTTTCACTAGTAGAACTCTATGATAAATTCCCAACTGAATTCTTAAGCCTTTTTTTAATAAAAAAAATCATGTGTATTTTAAAAATTTAACATCCTGCTCTGAGACCCGAGCAAGAAAGCGCTTTCCATGAGGCCAGTATTCTGAACAACCTGGATATGATGTGACAGCAAAAGAATAATTCATTAAGGAAAACAGGAAGCTGTGCTGCTTAAGGCACAGCGCTGAGGGTGGGGACCCGAGTGGTCTCTGAAGCCACAGCTGCCTCTCTCCCAGCATTTCCTACTCTGTCCTGTGTCCTCAAGACAAAGATAAGAACTGGGATGTGTTTCAGTGGTAGAGCATTTGCTTGGCATTCATGAGGTCTCCAATTTTAAAGAAAAGCAATCATGGTTTGTTATTCATTTGGCAACTAGCTGGTGGCACTTTGTCGGAGGCTGTGGAACCTATTGGTTTACCAGGCAGAGAGTAGGGCCACTGGTCTGAGCTAGGAACATCATTGCTAGGCAGGTTCTATCCTGAGGTCTCTTTGTCCTGGCTGCCTAAGAAGTGTAATGAACTGTTTAATACTCCAGCCATCATAGAACTATCTCACCATGAACCCGGTCTTTCCACCATTCCTACCCCAGAAAAATTAACTCAGTCTCTACCAAAAAGATAATAAACTTCTCCTCCCTAAGTTGCTTTCTGTCCATTAATTGATCACAAGAAAAGTTAATGAACAGCAACCGAGCTAATACGCTGTGGGTGTGCCATTGACTAATCTGCTGCTACAATGCTGCCGATGGGATAATTCCATGTTTCTTCACTGTTGTGACAGCATGGAATCCCAATGTCAAGACAGTAGTATTTGGTGCACAGTGAGGGTTACTTTATGGTACCTTGAGGGAGGTTATGCCATTTCTTCACAAGAGAGAGGGCAAAAGAGCAAGTAACACAAGAAATAGGAGCTACTTTTCTACGTCTTCAACCTTAATATCATTTGGGAGCTGGAAACCCATAGTCTTGTCAATGCTTTTAAAATGTCTTCATAAGTATTCTTTATTTTCTTTCATGCGTATGAATGTTTAACTTGCATGTATGTATAGCACCATATACATGACAGTGCCCACAGAGTTACAGATGATTGTAAGCTACAATGTGGTCCTCTTCAAGAGCAGCAAATGTTCTTAACCATTGAGACATCTCTCCAGCCCTATCTCAGGTCTTAGAATGGGAATTTAAGAGTTTTTATAGTAAGCGCATTTTTAAAGAAGGCTTAAGCAATCAGTTTGGGAACTGGAAGGCCCCATTTCACCATCTTTAATGTCATAGCTGTGCTCTGAAGCACAGTACTAGTGCTGTGGTGTTGGGTTTTGTTTTTGTTGTTGTTCCTTTGTTTGATTTGGTTACTTGAAATACAACAAAACTTTATTTTTACCTTATTCAGAACAAAAAGCTTCATAATTAAAATCCGAACCACGTGGATCTCGTCATAGCTAACCAAAATGGAAGCTTTCTTTCTTTCATTCTTTTAGGGATTTATATCATTTTCTTTTTTTAATTAAAACATGTTTGCATACAATATATTTTGATCATGTTTCCTTTTTCCCAACTCCTCCCAAATCTCCCCACCTCTATAATCACTCAACTATATGTTCTCTCTCTGTTTCTCTCTCTCAAAACAAAACAGAAAACAAACAAACAAAAAATCCACAAAAAAACCAAGAAACAAACAACCAAAAAAATCTCCCCCCAAAAAAAACAGAAAAAGGAAAATCAAAACAGGTGAATTATCAACAAGACAAAAACAACAACAACAACAAAAACTGCCAAAACAAAATGAAACAAAAAAGTCACCAGAATATCACTGAATTTTTTTCTGACACTGGATATGTATAAACACTGCTTCAAAATAAAAGAGCCCTGTGAGGCAAATCCACTCAGCAACAAGATAAACAATTTGTCAAATCATTCCTCGGATAGCAGAAATCCAGAGGAAATTTTACATAATGAAATATGGTTTCCTGGAAATAGAACATTCATTTTCTATGTGCATGGGTGCTTCACTTGCATGTATATATATGCACTGCATTCATGTCTGTTATTCTTGGAAGTCAGAAGTTTTCAGATTCTATGGAACTAGAGCTGCAACTACTGTGAACCACCAAGTGAGTGCTGGGACTCGAACCTGGGTCTTCTCAGAGAATAAGTGTTCTTAACCACTGAGCCATCTCTCCAGCCCTCCATATATATTTTAAAGAAGCATTTAAATTATGCGTATGTCTTTGTATGAGTGTGGGATTCACACATGAGTACAGCACAGCTCCAGTGGAGGCTGACAGAAGATGTCAGGTTTACTAGAGGAGCAGGTACAGGTGATGCAGATACTGGGAAATAACTGTGGTCCTGAGCACAAGCATCAAATCCCACTTAATTGCTGAGCTGTATCTCCAGGCCCAGACAGAGTTCAATTCTTTTTTCTACATTTGTAATTCTAAAGCTAGAAAGACATTGCCATTTTAAACTCAAAAGTTGTATGCTGGACAGTAAATAGTCTTAAAGTATTACTAGATTTCTTTTTAATATTCAATAATAGTTGGTCCAATTTATTTCCTTAATATAATGTGTATGGTTTAGCACATAGTAAGGTCATGAAATCTGCATGTAGATCTAAGATCTATTCTCTCAGAATTTTTATATATTTTATCTATTCTGTTACCTCTGGTACCACATTCAGAAATGTAACAAGCATCCATTAACTAGTGAATGAAACTCACATTGGCATGTTCAAACTGTGAAGGGAATATTATTTCCATGTATTATGATTTACTTTATTTATACATGGGGATATTCTCCTCAGCTTTCTTTTTCATAGCAGTTATAAGGCATAGGGCTAGTAGGAATGGAGATTTGAAGGTCAGATTGACAAGAGTCAAAATACAGCATTACCACATAGTGAAATGTTTACAATGATGTTCCACTGTTTCCTTTAAAAAGAAGAGAGTGGACCTGCAATGACAAAATCCAATAACACATCTCAACAGAGAAAAATCAGTAGAGGCTCAACTATCTGGACTAAACCACACCAAGTAAATACAAAGTAAATTCTTGAAGAAAAATAGAAATTTCTATGAAGGACATTTCAATATTAATCATGATGATAGTTACCTAAAAAGAGAGACATGATTATCTTAGCAACATGATAAAAACACACAGATACACATATATGAAACAGGTGGAGAACAGTTTATTACACAAAAATGCAAGAATGATTCACTATGGTTATTCAGTTAGTCCAAGAATTTCTTTTCCTTGGATACTGTGACATCAAAAGGTAACGTGAATGGTAATACTTCTGGACTTCATATGTCTATATACTACTTAATTAGTCTTTGTACACATTTGCAACTCTCTGTCTTTGAGCCTCCTTTATTTCAGCGCACCTTGTAGAGACCTCTGACAACAACCCAAAGTGGGTTTTTATCTCTTCTATGTTTGCCACTCTGCCTATTCCCTAATTTCCAGTGACTCTGGAGCACCTGGTTGCCAGAAAACAATAATCAAATTTTATTGACATAATTTTGGAAGAGCAAACAATTGTGTAGAGGAACAGTATGGTTCGTTTTGGAATAAATAAAACTTCAAATGACATTTGGTAATAACTGGTAGAATACCATATTCACCTTGGAAACTTCAATGTCTTATACCATTCAGTGAATGTCCTGGTGTGCTTACAGCACAAAGAACACTACTAGAATCTTTCTGTCATTATCATTAATTATTTATTCTCATCATATCATGGTTTTAAAATATCCATCAAATGACAGTAAATAATTTCTGTAAGTGAAGTATTTTTAAGTGCTTATACAAAGCATCTTGCTATGGCCGTGCTCAGCTCCCCAGTCTCTGTGAACACTGTCAAAGGAGTTCAAAAGAGACGCAGTGCACAGTATAGGAATCAGGGAGGATTTATTACAGAATAGCATAAGGCACTCTCAAGAGTGAGAGTACACAACAACTTAAGGGGCCATGGCAGAGCAAATTGCTCTTGTGGTTATAGTGGCTCTGAGATCACAGTGAAGAAAAATGCACTCACAAAGAGAGTGACCAAAGGCCAGAGAGACTTCTGGTTGATCCACGTGTAGAGCAGGCTTTACGGTGCATCCTAAAGTCACAGTAAAGACTACTCTACAGCCTTGAGGCTGTTTTTCTGCCCAAGTCTTGAAAGTCCCAGTTGAATTAACTCTTAGGGAGGGGACAGTGGTATACCATTCTTCTTCACCAGAAAACCTCTGTTGGGTAGTGATCCCACAATCTATAATGTCAGTTTCTATCCAGGGCCACAGATAGGACTCAGTTCCCATTCTTTTGACCAAAACTATACAACATAGAAAAATCACAGATTTTTAAAATACAAGTAAAATTTAGTCTATAAAAATAGCCATTTGGGGAGTGATGAGATGTCTCAGAGCCAAAGACACTTGAACCGAGCCTGACAACTTAAGTTCAGTCCTCGACAGTCATATGGGAAAAGGAAAGCGAGCCAATACAAGCTGTCCTCCGAACACCACACATCATAGCACGTCCACCCCTTCACATAATTAATTAACTAATCAGTTGATCAATAAGTAAAATGCATGATAATTATTTTCATAATATAGCTATGCTTTGATAGGAGAAACTTGCCTTCCCATAAAGGTCTTCAACAGGACTCTGTACCTCTGCCTCCCTCCTTTTGAAGTGGTTTTAAGGAGGGTTAATAGGATGCTTCCTCCCTTCTTTCATTGTTCACTGTTTTTCATTTGCAAAATTGGTGCATCACCAGGGACATAGGCAATGGGACTGGAAGAGCATTATAAGGAAAAGATCTCCAGTGACCTTCAGTGAGCTTCAACTTGCGAATTTCCCACTAGCTATCTAATACGACCATGGATTTCTAAAGTATAATCTATCCTCAAGTTTGCTTTGTTGGAAATTAGTATGATGTCCTACAATTTACTAATAGTATCATTTAGTTACATCTCTGATATACACAAGTGGGTAGGAGGCTCTTTAGAAAAGATGATCAAAAAGAAAAACATTTTAACTTACCTTCATAATATCAAAAACTTTTCCCCTCAAATATTCATATTTACAATCTTAAGTAAAACCTGATATTTATTCATAGAGATTGCCATCTCAGTTTTCTTTCTACAATACATGCTATTTCAAAGCAGTGTGAAGGTAGAATTACAGAGATGTATTTTACAGAAAAAGATGAAATACAGAAACTGGGATAATGACACTATCTGAAAGAATTGGAATGATGCTGTATTTGAGTTAGTTTTATATGTGCTGCTGTTTCTTTGTTCATATATTAATCTATGGCATATAGATGATCTGCTTATATTGCAATGAATATTGTGTCTGCAATCAGAAAACACCATTCTTTAAGCTATCAATTTGCAGATTTGGTAGAGACCAACTTTTCTTTTGAAAGCCTGAATCATTTAATTTATTTTTGTGTTTAATTGAACCTAGTAAATATGGGAATAGCACAGCCTAAAAACTATCTAGAATGTATACATATTTGTGTTGTTTTGACATCACAGTCACATCTATACTCACCAGATGATACACTGGCCATAAAGAAATCAAATCGAACACAATGTATGACGACCAGATTTCTAAGAGAAAGGAATGTAATCTGTTTTAGCTTTGATTCCTATGAAATCACTATCATTACCCTCATCCATTCATTTATATATGCATATTTGAAGAGAACCCCCAAACAGCACATCTAGAGAAGCTCATTTTACCATGCATCCGCTAGAAATGAAGGTAAACAATGTCTCTAGTACCTAGATGATCCCATGAAATGACGCATTTTAAATTATTAGACATATTTTAATCATGTTATATTTCCTTCTGTCTATACAGTGTTGGGGATGCAGTTGTTTGGCCCGCAGCAATCAAATGCTGCAAAGTTCATTTTGCTGATAATTGCTTTGCATTTCATGACATATGACTCAACATTCAAGTTCAGCTGTAGTCAAATTGATCTATATTCAGCCCAATGATATGACTCACCAGACAGAATAACATGACAATGTTAAAGGAAGAAAAATCTCACTGTCTATCCTTAAGTTCTGTGCACATTACAGAGCATGAGACACACAATTTTCAGTCCTTGTATTACACATACTTTAACTGACATTGACCCAATGGTTTTCAGCTTTGTTAGATCTATCTCACAAGGTATATCCTGAGTACTCTGTCATTGTTAGAGCAGTGGTTCTCAACCTTCTTAATGTTGTGACCCTTTCGGTGCAGTTCCTCATATTGTAGTGACCACAACCATGAAATTAGTTTTGCTGCCACTTCATAACTGTAATTTTGCTACTGTTATGAATTTTAATGTGAATATCTGTGTTTTCCAATGGTCTTAGGTGACCACTGTGAAAGGGTCTTTCGACCCTCAAAGGTGTTTGAGATGCTAGCAAGTCTGTTTAACTCCTTATCATTCTTAATAGACACTAATGTGAATAGTGTTCATGTCCAAATTTTTCAGAACTTTAAGGATCCAAAGGTGAAATTAGCTCCAAGGAAGACCATCTTTTCCTAGATATATGTGTATGTTTCCTGCGACATTCACAAAAGCCAAGGTGTGGAATCAGCCTAGGTACAGTCAATAGATGGATGGAGGATGTGGTGTGTAAACAATAGAATTATTCAGTCATGAATGATGAGATCCTGTCACTTTCAGGAAAAAGGGTGAAAGTGGGAGACATCATATTATGTGAAACAATGATGAGTCCTATTCTTTCACATATGAAACAAAGGCCTGAAATTAGAAGAGGCACCATTAAGAACTGGAAAGGAAGCTAGCAGGAAGCAGGCAGAGGGCAGAGAGTGGATAGACATGATGGACGCATAATATATTTATGTGTGGAAGATTTACAGTGAATCCCATTTGTTCAGTAATGGCAATGAACTAAAATGTGCCAGATAAAGAAAAGAATAATTAATATATATTTGATTTAGAATTTGAACTAGCATCCTGACTTGATTTGGTTATACTTACCATTCACTGCCACAAGGCAGTTCAGTATGACCTGCTGAATGACTTCAGAAAATGCTAAATGGGATTACCCATCTTTTAGAGCTATTAACACTTGTCGGTAGTCTTAACATGCCATTGGAAGAATCAAAGCTATGAGAAATTATCTGCTGATCACTTTCTTCAAACAGAAGACCCTATATTGTACCCAAAGAATTGTGAGGGCTTCCCTAAGCAGTTCTAATTCATGAGGGTTTAGTCAGGGTTAAGAATACCAAATTGCATATACTGTGCATGTGGTGTGGCCATTAATTATTCAATAAGGAAGGTTAGATGTGCTCAAGTCCAGAGCTATAAGAAGTCACAAGCTCCAAGTTCACTATACCTAGCCTCCACTACATCCTGAAAGAACTGTTTCAGGTTCTTCAGTCCAGTATCAGAGTCCATCATAAAACCAAACAAACACTTGTGTTTGCAAATTACTTCAGTTCTCAATCAACAGCCATGAGTGCTCAGATATTTTAATCATGAAGATAATTGTTGCAAAATATCAATAATGAAAAGGCACGCCCATGATATTCCCTGACTTTTTTCTCTTATATTACATTTATTGTAAAAATTTGATGTTTCATATGAATTCTATGCTTCTCAAAGTACTACTTCCTGTGTCCTAAGCATTCCCACAAACGCCTACATAAATAAGTTGCTTAAAAGCAACTGTCGGGGAGATTCACAGTTGAGCACTGAGTGGAGTTCCTGGGGTCCAGTTGTGGAGAGGAAGAAGTGATGATCAAAGAGGTGAAGACAGAAACATCTAACCTGAGCAACTGGGAGCTCACAGACCAGGACTGACAGCTGAGGAACGAGCATGGGATCGAACCAGGCCCCCTGAGTTTGGGGGGCTTGGACAGTCTGTGGAGCCTTTGACAGTGGAACCAGTATTTATCCCTGGTGCATGAATAGGCTTTGGGAGCCCATTCCCTATGGAGGGATACTCTCTCAACCTAGATACAGGGGAGGGGCTAGGTCTTGCGCCAAATGATGTGACAGACTTTAATGATTCCCCCATGGGAGCCCTCACCCTCCCTGAGGAGTGGGTGGGGGCTTGTGTGGGGAATGGGAGGACAAGAGGGAGAGGGAACTGTGATTGGTATGTAAAATGAAATTGTTTTTAATTTAAATAAAAATTAATTAAAAATTTTGTGTGGGTATTCTCCATACCCATCCCACCCCTAGGATACAATTCTATATTCTGTAGCTGCCTACTCCCTCTTTTGTTTACTTTTTACTATAACTTTCTCCTCCACCCAGGTTTCATGGATTAAAGTTTAAAATAACAAAAACCTACATACTGCATGTTTGCTAATATCCTCCCAGTTCTATGTCACCTCTTTGATCTGTTTATTTTTGTATGTACATCTGTTCTCCATTTTAATAGAAAGTGTCTCTCAGGGACTTGAACTACTACTTCCATTTAGCAAGATGCTTTTGTCCAGAAGATCCCAGCATGAGACAGTTGACTTTAGGAGGTTTCATGGAAGTGGGTAAGGTAATGAGAGACTTTATAAAGAATGGATGATATATTTGTTTCGATATTTTCCTGTGGAGTTGGAAGATATTCCAGAAGGAAGAGTACCATGGTCTGTGGAATTGTGTTTTTAAAGACTACATTGGGATTTCTTAGGGTTCAAGAACACAGAATGAATGGTTACAAGACAGGTGAAATGCCTATGTTAAAATAATAATTCCAGAATGAAACATCACTTGTGATTAGAGTGCAAAAGGATTGTCCGAAACAACTGTTTCCACTTGTATAACATTAATAATATAATAAATTGTATGTAGCAAGTATTCATGCATGTATACACGAATAAAACAATGAAAGATAGACGTGGAGGAATTCGACATTCAAGTAACCAGTTTGTCTGTTGTTTCAGAAGAAACTGAGCCACATAACTATCTAAAATATTTATTCCCCAAATTGCTAATGTGTTGCATAAATATTTTATGCTCTTTCTGGAGTGATAGGAAGTTTAATAAATACTCAACTTTTGCTCTGATTTCTTTTGTTACTGATTTCATAAAGTCATATGACTCATATGTTTTTAAAATGTATGTATGATTTGAGTTGTTTTTCTATGGTGGCTGTAGTCATGGCATGACTTACTCAAAATGCCTAGTAATTTCATGTACTATAGCACGCATTTGTGAGGCTGATGGACTGGGTAAGAGAGCTTTTTCATTTATGAAAACCCACGTGATCATTTGTTAATGAACCTACAAGCTCTTACTAGTGCTTGTTCTATTTGCTTGTTTGGAGATGGGTTCTCACTATGAGTCCTGGAAAAACCTTGAACTCACAATCCTTCAGCCTGTCTACTTTTGAGAGCTGTGAATGTGGACCATATCCAACTTTACATTAATCTGCCTTAAGAAGATATAGGTCACCCATAGAATCTTTTGAGAGGGTCTCTATTAGATCCCTTAATGTTTTAATTAACTCTATGCTTAATTATTCTAATGCCATATCTGTTTTTCCTATTTCCTAAGAAAGACTGAATGTAACAGTGCTAATAGGAGCTTGTGCATTCGTTAACAAATGATCATGTGGATTTTCACACATGATAAAATTCTCTTACCCTGTCCAGCTGCCTCACAAATGTGTGAATGTGTGTTACACATGAAACTACAAGGCACAGGTATTAAGAACAAATCATGGCATGACCAGGGCCACGATAGAAAACCAACTCAAAGGATTCATACATTTTAAGAAAAGATGTATGATATGCCTTTATCAAATCAGTAACAAAAGAAGTCAGAGCAAAAGTTGAGCATATAGTTGTTAAGCTCATGGACCTTAATATAACCAATTTAGTAGTAATATAATGAGGTACACATGTGTAGGTTTCAGTGTAGTATTGTGTTCCTGCCAGCTGCTATGTATGAACACTTCAAAGTACTTGGTCCTGAATGATGAAGACTCCATGTCTTACTGATTTGGTTGCTAGAAAGCTGGGGAATTTTAATTTTCTGTGCACTAGTGGCATTTGAGAAACACATGTGGAAAAGACTTTAACAATTTATATACATAGGCAAGTGAATGCACATGTATTGATTGCACATGAAGTGAAATCTCCAGCTTACTTTTTCTATGGATTTTAATTTTTTTGATTACCATACAATGGAAAACTAAGGTATATTGTGTTTCTTTTCAAAATGCAGGGTGGAAAATTGTGAAGGCTGTGTATTCATACAATGCAAAATACAGTAAGACTCTTCCTTATATTTTAGTGAAATCATATTACAGTGGGAATAGAATACTGTGTTTTGTTTTTGTTTTTTTTTTCTTTCTGCAAAAGAAAAAAAATTGCCTAAAACAGCCAATGGGGCTCTATGGTATTAAATGTGGCCTATTGAAGTTCTATACTGAAAGCTGATCAGGCTTCAAGCACAGTGCAAATTCGGGGTGATCTGAGCATCTTGTACTGTTGTGGGGCTCCATGTGCTGAGCTCAGGGTTAGGGTTCTCTTCTGCATCATTTTTATAAAAAACAAAAAACAATAAGACTCAATATTGTGATGGAATAATTTTGGAAGCCGCTAATGTGTTTGTCAAACTCAGCACAAATTAGTCCCATTGCCATTTTGTCCATATTTCCACATGCTCTACCCTACATTTGAAGATTTTGGATTTCTTTTTCTGTAGGAAACCCAAATTATTGCCAAACTTCCATAAATCTTGATGAAAGTCACAGGCTGAGACATACAAAATTTTCTGAAAATTCATATACATTTCACAATGGATGGCCACAGCACTAAGTTGGGGGATGGTGGGAGTGGAAGGCAGCGGCTTGGCAGGTTGACAAGAAGACTCCTGTGAAGAATTGGGTTGGATCTGCACAAAAACTCATGTGCATCAAAGGGGCCCGAGAAGAGTTCTGACAAGGCAAACTGTCTTGAACAGCCCATAGGAATTGAAAGTCGTCATAATTTGGGATTTTTGGAAGCCCAGCGTTACAAGTATTCACAGCCTGAAGGGCAATTGATATTTAATTATATAAGGAAGAGCTTCTTGCTGTCAGATGTAACCAACGATGGAATGAGCTCAGTTATGCAATAATGAATCTGTTTTCTTAGGAAGGCAGCGTTCCTAGGGTCCCCAGGGCATCTGGCAGCTGGACTATGGTAACTCTTTCTTTATGGGTGGAATTTCCAAAGCTTCCTGTCACCTAAAGACTTTGTCAGTCTCTAAGTCTAAATATATTAGGCTTTACAAACTTCCCTGATTTCAGAGCAAAGATAGTTTTTGTTTGTTTGTTTTGTCTTAAGACAGAAAACAAAACAGGAATACACACAGAAACACTTGTAATGTTGTGGCTGAATTCAGTTGTTTACACTCACTCCTGCCTGTAACATCATGGAAATGGCTCTCTTCCTTTTTTTCCTTTGCTTTCTGTTCATGTGATTTTAGGTGAGATGGACGCTGTTAAGAGGGCCTTGAAGAGAGGGTAATTGGATCTTAGTACTGTCAGAATTTTAATCAGTGTCTGGCGAGTAATACTTGGGGAATACTAATCCTATATACTGCAAAGATTAAAATGTTTCTCTTTAGAATAGCAATCATACAAATTGCTCTGATTTCTACAGTGTTCTGCACATTTATGGTTCCAAGAACATCTCAGTCAGAGGACGAGCAATGTGGGGAAGTGGAATTACGACTAGATTTTCCAAGACATTCACATGTGCAACCAACTTCGTGGCTATGCCTGGAATCTGTTCCTGGCTCAGGGTCAGATGCATACATAAACCCATACCACATTCCCATCCTATCTGCTTCCAAGAGTAATTCTTCACAAATGCAGGACGTCTGCTTCACGTTTTACTCATTTGTTAATGATCCATGTAATCTGCAATTTTTCATACCTTAGGAGACTGTAAGTCTGGCTGTAGCTTTGCCTATCTTGTGTTTTGCTTTTAAATCTTTAAATCTTATTGCATGTACTATGGTAAAATATCCAAATAATGATCTTAAACTTCACTATTTTTTTGAAAATTTACTCAGAAATATTGATTGGTTGGTTGATGTGACTTACTTATTTTTGGAACAATGTCTTACTATGTAGGCAAGGCAGGCCATGAACTCACTATGTAACCCGGGCTGGTCTTTAACATATAATGATCTTTCTGTCTTTGCTTCCTAAGATTACTAGTATGTGCTAAGATTACTAGTGTGTGCCACCAAACTTGTATACAAACATTCATTTTAAAACACATTCTTGGTGAGGGCAGAGGTGAATATATATAAGTAGTTGGTAGATGGACAAGCAGTGATCTATCTTAAGCTTCCATAGTTACTCTGCTCCCAGCACTGTTGGCTAAAACTTCACTTGTTTATATATTTATTACCACCTTCTGTTTAAGATGATCCTCAACTTAGCCA
Source organism: Mesocricetus auratus (assembly GCF_017639785.1). Lineage (NCBI taxonomy): Eukaryota > Metazoa > Chordata > Mammalia > Rodentia > Cricetidae > Mesocricetus > Mesocricetus auratus. Next base: position 5,942,922 of record NW_024429199.1, read on the forward strand.
CCATGCACCCAAAGCAATTGAAGTCATGAGTTATAAAATCTCTGACTCTGTTGGCACTCTCCTTATCTAGAATCCAAGAAGCAGTAAAAGCAAAAGTTTTTCCAAGTTATCTATAATCAGTTCATATTTGGGTTTCTGCCATATCAGCTATGATTCCAATAGTTACTATCTCCATATTAACCCTTGAAAGATACTGACCTGCTTTCTCCTTTCTAATGGACACACATTCTGAATAGTAGTTGCCAATTCTTGTTTGACCTCATTTTCATGGCAATATCATTTTTACTACTGGTAATATAACATTTAAAAACATATTTGACTGCTGCTACCAACAAATATTTAATAAATGCTTATGCAAAAGGGAGAGTTTATTTTCCTCATATTATAAGCATTCTTGTGTTGGTAATAGTAGATCAAAGGATTAATACCTATATCTGGACTCTCATTAGACTTTCTCACCTTGGTATCTGCGATGGTCATTATTGCTTGTTGCAACCCAAAGTATTATATCTGCTTTAAAAGAAAAGACAAAGAAAGAAGGCTCTAGCCAAGTACTCCATCCCACCCTGAATTTTCATCATCAGAGACAATGGCAGACTCCTACATCATGCTTACTTGAAATTTCAAGGACAGGTGGGCTTCAGGGATAACTCCATTTAAAAAGAGAAGTTGGAAAAATTCAAAATCAGATTGTTACATTCTGATTAAAGGAATCATGATTATGCATAATGTTTAGCCAAAAAATTTTACAAATAAACTCAGGGCTCTGTTATCAATTATGGAATTGGAATGGATACTGGAAAGGCAGGTCTGATGCATAATCTCAATTGCCAACTTGATGAGGTTTAAAATTGCCATAGAAAAAAGTATCTGGACATGACTTTGAGAGACAGTCTAGAAGAATCATAAAGTAAGATCCATCTCAAATGTAGTCAGATACCATTCCATCGGCAGGATCCGACACTAAATAAAACAGGAGAAAGTGACCTAAGCACATTCCCTTATCCATGCCTCTTGACTGTACATATACTGTCACCAGCTGCTCCAAGATCATGCCACCACAAGGTCCTTGTTGTGGACTGTACTACTGTCACATAAGAAAGCAAACCCAAAAAACCTTTCTCTAAGTTGATTTTGTCAGGTATTATTATTTTTCACAGCAACACAAGAAGTAATTAAATCAGCAGGTGAGCTCCAAGCCTATCAAAATACTTTATCTTATCCCTTCAATTACTTGTCTGTGGGTTGGGCCTTGATTCAAGGTTGGTCACAAGGGCCTTTACCAAAGTTGCTAAAATTCTCAGGCTCATAACTTCCCACAGTCACAATATTTGCCTAAAACAAACAAATAATCAAAAAAAAACCCCAATGCTGTGTTAGAGAAGGAAGCTGACATAAAGGAAAGTAGAAACAAGAGAGGGACAGATGGTCCTGTGGGTAAAGTTCTCGAACTCTCATGAGGTCATGAGGAACTGAGTTCAAATCCTCAGCACACATGCGAAAATCAGACCACAAGTAGCACACATCAATGCCCCCAACACTCACAGGCTGGCAGCAGATGAATTGCAGGAGCTACCTGCCAGCAAGTCTATATGAATGGGTGAGTTTCAAGTTGAATGAGACTTTGTCTCAAAAATGTAAAGGTGGAGAGTGATGGAGGAAGACACTTAATATCAACCTCTGACATATACAACTACATATGTGCATGGGCCTGCATGTATGTATGAATGTAACCATGCTAATAAGCATATACAATCATACACAGCTTACACACCTACAAGTGGCTGCATTTATACATGAATACAACCCTTCTAATAAGCATACACATGCATGCAACACACACACAACATCAGAAAAAGAAAAAGGAAATTCTGATGTCTCTAATTTTTATAAAATAATTATTGAGGTTAGTTTTACTTAAGTCCTTGGTTATAGGAGTCAATCAATTCTTTATAATGATCAAACTAGACCAATTTATGTTTCTGTACTTGAAAAAAAGATGTCTGGCCAATTTATTTATTAAGAAGTCTTCTGACTTCCAATTTTAATCAACGCAGCATGAAATCTTTAGTCATTTATCTCAGGCAAAACGACAGTGTTGCCACTAATTAAAATAAGTGATTTTATTCATCACCTATAGCATGAAGTTAAAAGAGTTTGTCTTAAGAGCTATTCATATCATGCATATGAATATGCATTTCTCAGTAATAATAAATGGTATCATACTTAACTGCCTTCCCCGTCTTGTTCATAGAGGTAGCATCAGTTACTTCAAGACCCAACTCTGCTTCTATAGTCCACACAGGTGGAGTCATAATGTTACGTAGGTCTCTCAGTTCTTGAATTTTCATCAGGAGGAATTTTATAGATAGACACAGTTTATGTAGAAGTTAGTCAAGCAAACAAAGCAAGCATTTCAAAGAGGGACTGGGCTGGACTGCTCCAAAGAGGGTTAGTGCCCACTGAACTCAGCACTGTCGATCTTGAAGTTCTTATGAGCTAAGTGTCACAGTCATGGAGTAAGGTGACTATTTTGTTTCACAAATCATGGTAGACCAAATCTTCCTGGTTGTATATTTCTTCCCATAATTCTCTGAAAAGCCCACAAAAGTGATCAAAGTACAGTATAAATAATATTGTAATTAATAGAGTTTTGTTGCTATTATTATATAGTATAATTTGTGATCAGACATTCATTGCAAGACTTACAGCAATCTTATCTTTTGTGCCTCTGTATAAATTTAAGAGTGTTTTCTTCTAATTCTGGGAAGAATATAATTAGAATTTTGATGGTAATTGCATTGATTCTGAAGGGTGCTATCAATAATATAGCATTTTACAATATTAATTTTATCAATTTATGAGTATGTGAGATCTTTCGATTTTCTAATGTCTTAATCAATTTCTTTAGTGTCTTTAATTATTTATTATATAGGTCTTTCACTTACTTGGTTAGATTTATTCCTAGGTGATTATTTATTTGTTTATTTATCTATTTATTCTTTTCTCACACACTATATCCCGACTGCAAGTTTCCCCTACACTCTTCCCAGTTTCTCCACCACTATCTCTCCTCTCTGGCAGAATCACTCTCCTCTATTTCTCTTCAAAAAAGGGCAAGCCTTCCAAAGGTATCAACCAAATGCAGAAATCCTCATACTAGGGCTGGGCAAAGCAACCCTATAGGAGGAAAAGGGTCCCAAGAATATGTAAGAGTCAGAGACACCACCCCCCCCTACTCCAACTGCTAGGAGTCCCACAAAAACACCAAACTAACAACCATAATATGTTTGCAGAGGACCTAGTGCAGAGCCACATGGGCTCTGAGATTGCTGCTTCAGTCTCTATGAACCCCTATGAGGCCAGTTTAGTTGATTCTGTAGGTCTTGCTTTCCTGGAGATCTTGCTTTACTCTTATATGGAAATTCCCAGGAATGGAGATCTTCAGTTGGGCTCTTTCTCTGCCTAATGTTTGGCTGTGAGTCTCTGCATCTGCTCCGATCATCCACTCACAGAGGCCTCTCTGATGATTATTGGGCTAGGCACCAACCAATCTATGAATACAGAATAATATGATTAGGAATTATTCTACTGATTGTTTTTTTATCCTAGGTCTATGGGATATCTACCCTCCATTTCCTGGTCATCTAGGCAGTGTGACATAGGCCTCAAATTAGACCAATCATTGGTTGGAAACTCCTTCAAGTTCTGAGCTTCCCTTGTCCCAGCACATCTTGCAAGCAGAACATGATATTGTAGGTCAAAGATTTTGTGGCTGTGTTGGTATCTCCGTCCCACCATTGTTAGTTGCCTAGGTATTTTTTCTTTTATAAGTTATTCTGAAATGTGTTTTTTTCTTGACTTCTTTATCAGAAGGTTCATTATTGGCATACAGAAAGAATGTTGATTTTTATATGTTGATGTTTATATGCTGGTATAAGATCATATAGTTTTAAATACAGATACTTGAACATTTTTCTATTAATATCCCTTCCTTCCTTCCTTCCTTCCTTCATCTTAGTCCCCTATCCAGGACTTTAAGCACAACACTAGTGTGAAAGTGAACTCCCTTGTCTCATACCTGGTTTTGAAGAGGATGCTTTTGATCAGTCTTCATTAAGTGTAAGGCTGGGTATCAGTTTGCTAGATAGAGTCTTTACAGTGTTTCAACATGCCTGTCCTGTTACTCCTGTTCTTTGTGGTATTTTAAATGATGGCAAATTAGCCATGCTGTTTAATTGTCTTAATATATTCTCAAACTCAAACTATAAGAACTTAACTGAGAAGTTTTGTGTCTATGTTTATCAGTCTGTATCTGTTCTTTTCTGCTATACTTTCACTAGGTTTTATTATCAAGGTAATGTTGGCATCATAGGATGACTTTGATGTATTTTTTTCATTTTCTATTCTGTAGACTAGTCTTGAGGGTTAGTGATGTAGCTTTTCATTAAAGACTTGGCAAAATTCAGCTGACATCTGTGAGTTCCTGTGCTTTCCTTTGCGGGTAAACTTTTTGTTATTGCTTCAATCTTGCTACATGCTAAATCTGCTTAAATTGTTTATATATTCTTGATTTCATTAGGATAGGTTTTATGTGCCCAGGAATTTATTAATCTACAGTTTTTTAATATGCATTCTCACAATATTTCCTAGCGAACCTCAGGGTATCATTGAAATCTGCTGCAAAATATCCTTTTTGGTCTTTGAATACATTAATTTGTGTCTTCCCTTTCTTTTAGTTAGTTAGTTCAGGTATTCATCAATGCTATACTTTCTTTGCTTGCTTTAAAAAGAATTTGGACAAAGTCTCCCATAGTCCAAGCTGGCTTCAAACTCATCATCATTATGTAAACAAAGCTAGTCTTGGCTTCCTGGTCTTCCTGTATGCCCTTTCCAAGCACTGGGATCACAGTGCTGCCCCCAGGGTGCTCAACCTTTGTTGATAAAATCAAGATGTGACTTCTTGTTTGATTGATTCAGTGTATTATTCTTCTAGTCTCCATTGATTTATACCCTGGTTTTTATTTCTTACCACCTACCAGTTTGGAATTTGGCATCTTTATTTTTCTAAGATTTTGAAGTGCATCATTAGGCTATTTGTTTGAGATCTCCGAGTTTTTAATTAAGTACATACATCTATAAACTTTGCTCATAGAAATGTTTTAACTGTGTCCCATGGAATCTGGTGACTTAGTCTTTCATTTTCATTTAATTTTAGGAAGTTAAATTTCCCTCCATGATGTCTTCAGTGACTCATCATCTGAAAGTATATTTTTCATTCTACAAGTATTTAGGTAGTTTTTGTGTTTTATCTCAACTATGTTCTGATGTTATTAAGAGAAGAAAATACTTAAATTATTTTGTGTTTTTTCAGACTTGCTTTCTAGTAAAAGTTGTGGCCCCTAAAATAAGCCACAAAATAATCTCTAAAATCAAAGTTTCCATGGACTTCCTTAGATGTGTAGTGTAAGTATTTTAGATGGACATTATGAAGAATCTGCTAAGTCCATTTGGACTGTGGAATAGTTTAATTCTGAAGTATGTTGAATTTTATTGTGTATGGCTTATCTAAAAATGAGTATGGGATACTGAAATTACACATTATTATTACATGAGGCCATGTGTTATCTTTTTATGTCATTGGTGTTTGATCTATGAAATTAGGGGTTACAACTTTTAGTTCATTGTTATCTTCATGATTAATTGTTCTCTTTATTAATATGGAGTGGCATTTTAGTCTGCTTTAATTAGTTTTAAAGCCAATTTTATCAGATATTAGGATAGCTATATTATCTTGTTTTCAGCTTCTATTTACTCGATACATCCTGTCCTATAACTTTTAGTATGTGGATATCTTTCTCAGTGATGGAGGATTTTTGCAGACAGCAGACGGTTGGATCTTGTCTTTTTAATCCAGTTAGCTATCTGCACTTCCTTATTAGTGATTTAACCATTTATATTTGAGGATATTGTTGGGAGATACTATGTCACTGATTTTTAGGCTTGTTTTCTTGATCATGTCGTAGAGTTCTTAGACGCGAAAGCCATACTCGTTTATAAATTTTACTTTATTGAAATTTGAGAGTCATCTTCCCATAGTCATGTTGCTCCTCCTCTTCATGCTTCTTGGTCAAATCTATTATATTGTGGTGTGTGTGGGGGGGGAGGGGGGATACATTGTGTTTTCTATTTCCAATGTTTGTTTTTCTTTCCTTTTTCCTTTCTTTCTTACTTTTTAAAAAACAATTTATTGACTCTTTGGGTATTTCACATCATGCACCCCAATCCCACTCATTTCCCAGTTCTTCCATATCTTTCCTCCACCCTGGTAACCCCCTCTCCGCTGAAAAGAAAGAAAAAAATTTTTTTAAAAAGCCATGTTAGTGCTGACCCCTCTGAACAACGACCTGCTCTTCTAACAACAACAACCTCATACTCATCACAGCTGTTGCATCTCCATTTCTACCACTTGGCTCCTCTGTCATTCATGCCTCTCCATCATGTATTTGTTCATCATAGTTTCCTTCGAAGCTTTGGTGTGTCCTGGTGCTTTACAGTGTGTCACACAATATATATACCCTTTTGTTCAAACAGCTTTACTTACAAATGTTCGTTGCAACGAGTTGTTGGTTTGATTCAAGGCTTCTGGCTACTTCTATGCCAACAATAAGGAACCATCACCAAGACTTCTGCGGTTGCCCAGAGTTATGGAGATCCTACATCTATGGGTCCTCAGGACTGGCGCTTTCAGGCACTTCAACAGCTCATAGACAGTGCAGATGTTGGAGAGTGCCGACTCAAGGAACTGGATGCGAGCTTGAGTGGTAGTCGAGATCATCAATCCAGACTTCCACCACTCCCACCCCCAGTGAGGGGCAGCACCCAACCTAGGGGTCGACCAGCTCTCCCATTCCACTCTAGGGAAGGATGAACCAACCCTCCCACGCCCATGCCACGGGGTCTATTTCTCTGGAAACTCAGTACAGCTCTCAGAAGTCAACACTGCTTTATGTGGCAGCCCAGACAAGATATTTGCATGGTCTTCAGTGGTAACATGGGACACAAACATCAACACAGACCCCTCACTGCAGCAGGACTCCGGACTCAGACAACGGTCCAGATATCAGCATGGCCTCAGGTGGCAGGCAGGCCACTCACATTATACTATTCGTCACCACCGTTGCATCTCCATTTCTGCCTCACTTGAACCACTCTGCTTCTGTTGGTCTCCCATCTCTCCAGTGCATGCTCGCTCATTTTAGTGGCACCGGCCGGTTGAGGCACAGGCCTGGCTATCTTTCACACACCCACGCAGCAAGGGAAGGTGGCAGGTGCACCTCCCTCCTCACTTTTTTCATTCATGATTTCCTTGAATTTATCCCATGGGCCAATTCTTTTTCTTATTTTGAGACCACTCTAGAGTTTCATCAAGGTTACCCTTCCTAACATTGGTATCAAGTGTCCAATAATTCTGGAATGAGGTAAAAACATGTAACTAATATGCCTTGTTTAGTAGGGGGAAAACAGATTTGGGGGAATCTGTAGCTTCAAAATCTTATAGAACTACATGTGTTTTCTGAATCTAAGTGCAGTCATCTGACTGCTTCATTATACAACAGCCCACTTAATTGAAATTATCAGATGTCTTACTAAACTGAAACACAGTAACTGAAGCATTTTATCTACCACTTCATAGGGTTCATTTAAATGGGAAATTACACTTGTTCATATGATTTTTTGTTTTTGTTGAATCAGTGCAGTTTCTGACAAAAAACACTGCTCATTTTTTTCTCTAAGCTTACCAACTGTTTGTAGTCTACTGTGATTCTAAAGGTCTCTTCTGTTTATCCAAAATGTCTCTAGTCATTTTCTGCTCAGTTTCTTATAATCAATGATAATATGAGGCCTCTGCAAAATTTTCACCTTCATAAAGATTTTGTTTAGAAGCTCTGCAATTGGAAGAGGGTCAGTGTACTCTCCATTTCATTATTTTGCTAATGTACTAGAAACAAATGTGCAAATTTAGTATCAACCATGACTCATGTCTTGTTACCATTTTTTCTTCTTTCAGTGTTTAAATTAACATGCAAAGCAATGGGTTTCATTATGTTGTTTTCCTATATGTGGCACTATTCTTTGCTCTTAGAATTCTGCTTGTTCAACTGCCCTACCACATCTCCCATAATTCACGTTTGGAAAAAAAGGAATGTTTTCCTATAAATCATTGACAGTAGCAACTTTAGGATTTATACATAGGAAGGACTCACAGCATTACATTTGAAGCAAAGCTTCCTGTTTGTCAGAAATTGACAGGCATAACAAGCCCAGTGCTTGGCTTATGTTTCAGGCATATTTGGTATAAGGAGGGCTATATGGAGAATGGTATAGAGGACTGAGGCACTGTCCCAGTCACTCTCGGTATTGCCCCTGAACCTCAGACAGTTGATTTGAATGCTTGAGTTCCCATCTCATCCAGAGAGCATATTTTTTCTACAGTTACAGTAGTCAATGAAGAGCAAGAACCGAACAGAAACTTACTTGGTAATTGACCAGGCCACTCATGCCTGCCTGCCAACTGGCAGTATCTATTACACAGTGGCATACTGATCATGAGAAAAGTGACTCAGATCATTCTGAAGCACTTCCATCTCCTAAGGAAAGCAGAGCAGTAGAAGCCTGCCCTATAAACTAATCAAAGTGAAACCCAAGAAATCCAGACTACAGCACATCTTTGTGAAATGCATAGTGACCTAGGAAAAAGGGTTGCATCTATTCTCAAACCATCGAAATGTATTAAAAACAAACCTTAGTAATCAGTTTTCAGTTGAAATGTTCTTAATAATGGAGAAATAATAAATACATCATTTGTCTGACTTCATATAAATGATTGCACTCTTACAGTAATTGAGCATATATTTTATAGACACTTACTCATTGTATAATTGATTATACATTTATAAGTGTATTGACTTTGATTTAGTTGGGAAAACACCATGAATGCAAGAACCCTGTTTATAAGTCATTAGGGCCCTGAGGCCAAAATGAAGCAATCTCCTTCCAACCTTAAAACCTTAAAGGCATTCCCTTAATTTAATGTTAACTGATACTGCTACTAGTAGGCACACAGAGCACTAGTGATGATGATGAGACACACTCTATCCCATTATTTCCATGGTCTTGTAATGGTAGGTAAAGTGCACAGATGTGGATTTACCTCCTCCCATGGGTCTCAATATTGGTAATACCTACTGGACAACCAAGTTATTCCTGTTTTGTATGCATTCCATTGAGCATCATTTTACAACCCAGGGATGACTCCAAGCTTGATACAAAGCTTAGCAAAATTATCAGATCATTTTATGCTTTCTGGGATGCAGAACTAATGATGTCATTTGATTAAATTAATTGGTCACCAAAGACACAGAATACTAATAAATGTTTACTGCCAATTAAAAAAATGTAAGTTAATTATCCCCTTCATTATTTTCTCTTTGATATAGGATATGATTAATACAATTAACCATTGTTGAAATCAAGGACTGACAGAGATAAGTTGGGTTATCAACTTAGAACAAGAATTTGACTATACTGAGTGTATCATCACCCCTGTGATAGATGGTGATTATTCTTAGAGGGGTGTGTGCCTCCATCCTATTGTGTGGACCTGCATCCCTGTGTTAGATTGTACTCTTAGAAGGGGATGTGCTTCCTTTATATTGAGTGGACCTGCATCCCTGCGCTAGATCCTGACTATTCTCAAAGGGAGGTTTGCTTCATTCCTATTAAGTGGACCTGCATCCCTGTGTTAAATTGTGCTCTTAGGGGGGGGGTGCTTCTTTTCTATTGAGTGTCTGTGCCCCTGTGTTAGATAGTAAGTATTCTTAGAGGGAAGGGGTTTCTTTTATGTGGAAGTTGAATAATTAGACTTCAGCTTTTATAAAATTATTTTGTCACTCCTGAAGGCTTATCCACAAATTTAAAATCCTGAGAAAACAATTTGGAGGGAAAATGTGAAATATGTGTTCATGAGAAATCTTTACCCCACCCAAGTAAAGAGAAATGGTACTTAAGGACTACTCTTTGGGAGTAAGATGTTTATTGAAATAAGGGAGGCTAATTGTCAGATATGATAGGAAACACATGTGAAAAGCTCTGTGTTTGCTGCTCTGGCCACATGGAACATTTAAAGAAGCATATGTTGTGTTTAAAAGAAGAGGAAGTTGTCATTATTTTAAAAAAATATTCAGTGTAAGAGGGAAAAAAAGAACATGATGGCTTATGAACGGCAATTCAAGAACATGAAAACAGGAGACCAGAACACTGCTGGAGGCTGGTGATCCACTTGGGCATCAGCTCAGCTTTCCTCGTTTGTTTATAATATTCACTAATATCACAAACCAGCTTTGCTGGAGACATGTGCTAGAAGGCTAACAATGGGAAATCCTCTAGAGATGGGATGGAATATGCCGTGCGTTTTGGATGCTTAACTGGGCTTGGGAAGCTTCTCAGGCTTTCAAAAGGATTTTCTTTAATTCCCATAGTGTTTTAGGAAACTATTGAAACTTTTGCCATTTTGAGCAGGTAACTCTTTATTGAGAGAGGGCTGTTCCATATGTTATAGGTTGTTTAGTACACCCATGGCATCTACACATGAGTTTCTATTAACAGTTCCCTTCCAGCTGTTAATAACACAAAAGGTCTCCAGATGTGATCAAATTTCCCACAGGGGTTCAAAGTGGAAAAGTGGGGGAGGCGTTCCTTATGACTTATCTATATGTATAAGGGCATAAAGCATTGGTTGAGGATGTTCAAATAAAGTGTTTTACCACAGCAATAGAAACCCTAAGACATTACTGTCGCATCTATGCAGCCTCTGAAGCCTGTTTCTACTATCCAGTTCTTCACAAAAAAAAAAGAAAAAATAACAAGTGGTGTTAATCTGTGTTTTGAATTATTCCCTTAGGAAATATCTAGATCTTAAACCTTGCTGAAGCAAGACTAAAGCAGTTACAGAGAATTTGAACCTTTCTAAATGTTTCTTAAAAAGGAAAATTGCTTATATATTTATTACTGTACTTATACAGAGACATTGTGTTTATATCTCCACTTTCCCAAACAAAAACAGATGAGGCAATCTACTTACATTCTGCAATTTGCCTTGCACTGTGTAGACATGTGCATTTATGAATACACACCTAGGCTTTACATTCATTCTAAATGTTCGAGAACCACGTGTGTTTGTTGCTATGTTTCTCTACTTGAACTGCTTTTTAAAAATTAAACAACTATTTTCAAGCAATAGAACTTTTATATGTCTAAGCATCTTACAAAGTCTCAACAAACTCTGATGGGAGAAGATATCTGGACTCTGTTTGACTTAGTCATATTAATGAGTCATATTCTCTCAGGTTTCACTGGCTGACCCTGAAATTCTGTGTGTCTTTCATGCTCTCTTTGTTTGCATTAAGCTCATGAGGAGTTCCTGTGGGTTTCTTAATGATTGAGAACCCAGACAGTCCATGTCCTGTTTCCTGTGATTTTTCCTAATATTCCTTGACTTAATGAGAAAACAGAAGAGGGTTAAAACATAAAACAAAATTAACATAGGAAGTCTTGAAGTTACATTCTATCTCTTTTTATCCTTAAGGATTTTCTTGGTGTTAAAGTGATTAGTAATTTTAACATAATTTAAAATATTATAACCTTATTATATTTAAAAATCAAACAAAGCATCAACCAAACATAAAAGGTGTTGAGGGATTACTATACTCCTACAGAATATAGGACTGTTTTGTTCAGTAGTGGAAATACAAACATCAAAGGCAATGTTATCCTTTAGGAAACTCACTTCTAAGGAGAAAAGAAAGTACAAATCCTAAAGGAAGTCAAATTGAAAATAAAAGCCTCAATGGAAGAAAAGCTAATGCTGAGGGTCATATAATACAGAGAACAATTAGTTCTAAATAAAGAAGAATGGGGCTCAAAAATACTTTTCAGGAAACACAGGCATTCGGTGTTGAAACTTCTGATCAATGGGACAGGAATGGGGTGAAGGCTCCAGTTCACTATCTTTTAAGGAAAGAAAATATAAACAGAAATTAATGTGTCTCATAGTCACTTACCATGCTGCATGGAAGTGACTTGTACATGTATCTGCTTTCCCACCAGAATTAAAATTCTAAGATGGCATATCTCCATCATACTGCCCAAAATTCCACACCACTGTCCCTTTAATCATGTGGTACTCCTAACATTTAATTAAACCTAATTCATATTTATTTGCTTGTAACTACCATTCATGATTTGGCTTCTTTTTATCCACCCAATACTAGCATAAAATTTTGTAAATATGTGTCCCATAGAGTTGACTCCCCTGGATAATATCCTGAAAGTGTCTTGTTAATGTGACTACACAGGACATACCTTTATTAAAAGCGTGAGAAAGTAACTTGCTAGACAAGTTACTTTCTTGGACCTGAACTTTTTCCAACTTATTTCATGACACTATGTTTCTTATGACATTAGCTCACATTTTGCAAACTCGGGTCCATAAAGGACACTGTGAGCTCATCACTTTTCATTCTCCCCCTGGCCTCACTAACAGTCTCACCCATAGTCACTTCATATTGCAAAAGTCAAAGTAACAAAAAGACTTCTAGTTCTGTTACATTTTTATGCCTCTGAAATAACTATTTGATTGTGTGATCATGTGTCCCATTTCTTGAAATGCACATTAAATAATCCCCCTTTCCACAAACATTGGGCATCTTTTCTTAATTAAAGTAAAATAATTTAGGCTATGTTATTTTAAGATTTAGTTTAGAGTTTTGTTCTTTGAAAAATAAATCTGTGTCGTTTGGATTCATATATTTATTTTTGGAGGAGAGTTAAAAGAGGGTTCAAGAAAGACTCCTTCAGTGACACCACCCACGTTTGTCTGGTCCTCTAATTCCTTCCCTGGGTTCCATGCCCTACCTCCTGCTGTACCACTGAACATGACACAGCCCTGTTAACATCTGTCAGTCAGCACTGGATCCAATGTCTGGGCTGAATTCAGTTCTCTGCACTGCAGGTCCTTCCTGTACTTAGTTAATGTTCACTGCTATCAACTGGTCCTAGTCTGGTGATATTTTAGTTTTGCAAAAATATCACATGTAGTAATGATGCCATTTATTTTATATTGTAGGATATCAGCAACTCAGAAAGTCAGCAAATAGAAGCAATAATAGGCCCAGTGATACAGCTCACCCAGAGACTGACAGCATCCTAGTCCCACCTCCACCCATGGGGAGAGGAGAGCCATCAGAGTATTGGACCTGTTTGCACCCACTGGAAGGAAACCTTGAAGCCGTACCCACCAAAAAATGAAGAGACTCCTTCTGCACCCAATGGAAGAAAAAAATGGGAAGAAGACAATATAAAACACATTCAACAACAGAAAAACTAATATGACACCACCAAAGCCTAGGGACTATACTCCAGCAAGACCTTAACATCCCAATGCAGATGAAGCAAAACAGAATGACCTTAAAAACAACTTCATGAAAATGATAGAGACTCTAAAAAGGATATGAGAAAATCCCTTAAAGAAATGGAAGAAAAAACAAATAAAAAACAGGAAATCAACAAAACTCTTAAAGAAAGCCAATAAAAAACAATAAGACAGATGAAGGAAACAATTTAAGACCTGAAAACTGAAATAGAGACGATAAAGAAAACACAAACTGAGGGAATGCTGGAAATAGAAATGCTGGGTAAACAATCAGGAACTACAGATGCAAGCATAACCAACATAATACAAGAGATGGAAGAGAGACTCTCAGGCACTGAAGATGCACTAAGATAAATAAATTGATCAGCCAAAGAAAATCTTAAGTCCAACAAATCCCTAACACAAAATATCCAGGAAATATGGGACACCATGAAAATACCAAACCTAAGAATAATAGGTATAGAAGGTGAAGAAACCCACCTCAAAGGGGCAGAAAGCATATTCATCAAAATCATAGAAGAAAACCTTCCCAACCTAAGACATGGCAATGAAAGTACAAGAAGCTTACAGAACACCAAACAGAGTGGACCACAAAAAAATGTTCCATCACCACATAATAATCAAAACCCCCAAACATACAGAATAAAGAAAGAATACTAAGAGAATCTAAGGACAAAGGCCAAGTAACATATAAAGGCAAATCTCTGAGAATTACACCTGACTTCTCTGTGGAAACTCTAAAAGCCAGAAGATCTTGGATAAATATTCACCAACACTAAAAGACCACAGATGCCAGTCCAGACTACTTAGTCAGCAAAGATTTCAATTACTATAGATGGAGAAAACAATACATTCCATGACAAAACCAGATTTAAACAATAAATACTTATTAATCCAGCCCTACAGAAAGTTATGAAAGGAAAACTCTAATCCAAGGAAGTTAACTACACCCAAAAAACACAGGCAAGAGATAACTCCACTTTACCATGAGCCAAAAGAAAAAAAAAGGGTGAAAATACACACACAATTCCACCAGCACCAAAAACAAATCCAAAACAAACAAGAATGAGCAATCAATGGTCATCAATATCACTCAATATTAATGTTCTTAACTAGCCTATAAAAAGACACAGGCTAACAGAATGGATATGAAGACACAGTTCATCCTTCTGCTGCATACAAGGAACACACCTCAACTTCAAAAACAGATGGTAAGTCAGAGTTAAGGGTTGGGAAACGATTTTCTAATCAAATGGACCAAAGAAACAACTGGGGGTAGCAATCCTAATATCTAACAAATTAGACTTTAAACCAAAATAAATCAAAAGAGAGGAAGGAGGCCATTTCATATCCATCACAGGAGAAATTCATCAGAATGAAGCCTCAGTTCTGAATATCTACGCCCAAATTCAAAGACATCCACATTTGTAAAATAAATATTACTAAAACTAGAACTACAGACCAGTATCCCACATGAATATTGATGTAAAAACACTCCACAAAATACTGGCAAATCGAATGCAAGAAAACTTCAGAAAAATCATCCACCATAATCAAGTAGACTTTATCCCAGGGATGAAGGGATGGTTCAACATACAAAAATCCATCAATGTAACCCTCCATATAAACAAAGAAAGAAAAACCACATGATAATCTCACTAGTTGCAAATAAAGTCTTTGACAAAATCCAAAACCCATTCATGATAAACATTTTGGAGAGATCAGGGATAATTGGAACAAACCTAAACATAATAGAAGCAACATACAGCAAATCAATAGTCAACATCAAACTAAATAGAGAGAAATTCAATGGGGTGCCTCTAAAATCAGGAACAAGACAACGCTGTCCATTCTCTCCATATCTCTTCAATATTGTACTTGAAATTCTAGCTAGAGCAATAAGACAACAAAAGGAGATCAAGAGGATACAAATTGGAAAGGAAGAATTCAAGCTTTCACTATTTGCAGATGATATGATAGTTTACATAGTCGACCCAAAGAATTCTACTAGGGAACTCCTAGACACCGTCATCAAAGTGACAGAAAACAAGATTAACTCAAAAAATCTGTAACCTTACTATATACAGAAGATAAATGGGGTGAGAAAGAAATCAGAAATATATCACTATTAACAATTGCCACAAACAACATAAAATATCTTGGTATAATGCTAATCAAACACATGAAAGACCGGTATAACAAGAACTTCGAGTCTTTAAAGAAAGAATTAAAGAAGATACCAAAAAATGGAAAGATCTCCCATGTTCTTGGATAGGAAGGATCAACATAGTAAAAACGGCAATCTTGCCAAAAGCAATCTACAGATTCAGTGCAATTCCCATCAAAATTCCAGCACAATTCTTCACAGACCTTGAAAGAACAATTCTCAACTTTATACGGAAAAACAAAAGACCTGGGACAGCCGAAACAACCCTGTACAATAAAGGAACATCAGGAGGCATCACCATGCCTGACTTCAAGCTCTATTATAGAGCTGTAGTCCTGAAAACAGCTTAGAATTGTCACAAAAATAGACAGGCAGACCAATGGAATCCAATTGAAAACCCTGATATTAACCCACACACCTATGAACATCTGATTTTTGACAAAGAAGCTGAAGTTATACAATGGAAAAAAGAAAGCATCTGCAACAAATGGTGCCGGCATAACTGGATGCTGGTATGTACAAGACTGCATATGGATCCATGTCTATCGCCATGTACAAAACTTAAGTCCAAATGAATCAAACACCTCAACCTAAATCCACCCACACTGAACCTATTAGAAGAGAAAGTGGGAAGTAACCTTGAATGAACCTTGGTAAGGGATGCTGCTTCCTGAACGTAACACCAGTAGCACAGACACTGAGATCGACAATTAATAAAGGAGATGCGATGAAACTGAGAATCTTACATAAGGCAAAGGACACAGTCAATAAGACAAAATGGCAGCCCACAGAATGAGAAAAGATATTCACCAACCCCACGTATGACAGAGGGCTGGTTTAAAAACACACAAAGAACGCAACAAGCTAGTCACTGAAAGACGAAATAATTCAGTTAAAATGTGGGGTACAGAATTAAATAGAGAATTCTCAATAGAAGAACCTAAAATGGATGAAAGTCACATAAGAAAGTGTTCAACTTCTTTAGCCATCAGGAAAATGAAAATCAAAACAACTCTGAGAAACCATAGTACTCCTGGCAGAATGACTAAAATCAGAAGCACCAATGACCATTTATGGTGGGAGGATGTAGAGACAGGGGAACACTCCTCCACTTCTGGTGGGAGTGCCAACTCATACAGTCACTTTGAAAATCAGTATGGAGATTCCTCAGGAAAATGGAAATCAGCCTACCCCAAGACCTAGCAGTTCCACTCTTAGGCACATACTCAAAAGAAGCACATTCATACAAGGACATCTTTTCAACCATGTTCATAGCAGCAGTATTTGTAATAACCAAAACCTGGAAGCAACCTAGATGCCCCTCAACTGAAGAATGGATAGAGAAAATGTGGTACATTTACACAATGGAGTACTACTCAGCGGAAAAAAAAAAAAACAGAAAACAATGGAATCTTGAAATTCTCAGGCATATGGGTGGAACTAGAAGAAACCATCCTGAGTGAGGTAACCCAGTCACAAAAAGGCAAACATTGTGTGTACTCACTCATATATGGATTTTAGACCAAGAACAAAGAATTACCACCCTACAATCCATACCGCCAGAGAAGCTAGGAAACAAGGAGGACCCCTGGAGAAGGAGAAAGGGACAAGATCTCCTGATCTAATTTGGAGCATGGGGGAATGAAAGAGAGAGTTAGGAAAATGAGAAGGGGAGATGAGGAGGGAGAGGAGGACATGAGGCATCAGGAAGATCGAGTCAGGGTAAGAACAGAGGAGAGCAAAAAAAGAGATACCATAATAGAGGGATCCATTATAGGTTTAAAGAGATACCTGGCACTAGGGAAATGTCCAGAGACCCACAAGGATGACCCCAACTAACAATCTAAGCAATAGTGGGAAGGCTACCTTAAATGCCATTCTCCGATAATGAGATTGAAGACTACCTTCTATGCCATCCTAGAACCTTCATCCAGTAGCTGATGGAAGCAGAAGCAGATACCCACAGTTAAACACTGAGCTGAACTCCTGGAATCCAGTTGCAGACAGGGAGGAGTGATGAGCAAAGGAGTCAAGACCAGGTTGGAGAAACCCACAGAAACAGCTTACTTGATCAAGGGGAGCTCATGGACCCCAGACTGATAGTTGGAAACCAGCATAGGATCAAACCAGACCCTCTGAACGTGGGTGTCAGTTAGGAAGTCTTGTAATCTGTGGGGCCTCTGGTAGTAGTTCAGTATTTATCTCTAATCACAAATGGACTTTGGGAGCCCACTCCATATAGAAGGATACTCTCTCAGCCTAGACACATGTAACAGATAAATAATATAACAGACTTTGAATTTCCCCAATGGAAGGCCTCACCCTCCCTAAGGAGCAGAAAAGGGTTGGGATAGGGAGTTGGTAGGTGGCAGGGGAGAAGGGGAGGGAAAGGGAACTGGGATTGATATGTAAAACCAGCTTGTTTCTAATGTAAGTAAAAAAAAAAGAGAGAAAAAATACAACAACCAGAAAATAAATTAAAGAAGACACCAGAAAATGGAAAGATCTCCCATGTTCTTGGATAGGTAGGATTGATTTAGTAAAAATGGCAATCCTGTCAAAAGCAATCTATAGACTCAATGCACTCCCCATCAAAATCCCAGCACGATTCTTCACAAAACTTGAAAGAACAATTCTCAACTTTATATGGAAAAACAAAAAACCCAGGATAGCCAAGACAACCCTTCTCAATAAAGCAATATCTGGAGACATCACCATCCCTGACTTCAAGCTGTATTATAGAGCTATAGTCCTGGAAACAGCTTGGTATTGGCACAAAAATAGACAGTTAGACCAATGGAATCAAATTGAACACCCTGAGATTAATCCACAAACCTATGAACACCTGATTTTTGACAAAGAAGCTAAAATTATACAATGGAAAAAAAGATAGCATCTTCAACAAATGGTGCTGGCATAATTGGATATTGGCATGTAGAAGACTGTAGAAAGATCCATGTCTATTGCCATGCAAAAAACTTAAGTCCAAATTGATCAAAGACCTCAACATAAATCCAGCCACACTGAACCTTCTAGAAGAGAAAGTGGGAGGCACCCTTGGAAAAATTGGTACAAGAGACCATTTCCTGAACATAACTCCAGTAGCACAAACACTGAGATTGACAATTAATAAAAGGGACCTCCTGAAACTGAGAAGCTTCTGTAAGGCAAAGGACACAGTCAGCAAAACAAAAAGGCACCCCACAGACTGGGAAAATACATTCACTAACCCTACATCTGACAGAGGGCTGATCTCCAAAATTTACAAACTCAAGAAGCAAGTCTCCAAAACACCAAAGGATCCAATTAAAAAGTGGTGGACTGAACTACATAGAGAATTCATTAGAGGAGTCTAATATGGCTGAGAGGCACTTAAGAAAGTACTCAACATCTTTAGCCATTAGGGAAATTCAAATCAAAACAACTCTGAGATATCATCTCACTCCTATCAGAATGACTAAAATCAAAAACACCAATGACAGTTTATGCTGAAGAGGATGTGGAGAAAGGAGAATACTCGTCCATTGCTGGTGGGAGTGCAAACTCGTACAGCCACTTTGGAAATAGATATGGAGATTCCTCAGGAAAATGGGACTCTGTCTACCAAAATACCCAGCAATTCCACTCTTATGCATATACCGAAAAGATGCCCATTCACTCAACTTGAAATTTGCTGGCAAATGGATGGCACTAGGATATACCATCCTGAGTGAGGTAACCCAGTCACAAAAAAACAAACATGGTATGTACTCACTCATATACTGATTTTAGACATGGATCAGGGGAGTGTCAGCCTACAATCCCAGTGCCCCTGATTCTGGGAAACGGGGAGGTTCCCAAGAGATATGCATGATACCCCAGAGAAGTGGAATGAGGCAAGATTACATGAGCAGATTGAGAACATCGGGGGAGGGGAAAGGGAACCAGGAAAAAGAGAGGGGGAGAAGAAGGCATGGGGGAGCAGAAAGGTTGAGTTCAGGTAAGAATAGAGGCTAGCAGGATGAGAGATACCATAATAGATGGAGTCATTATAGGTTTGAGGAGTGAGCTGATACTAGTGAGATTTCCAGAGATCTACAATGATAACACCAACTGGAAAACTCAGCAATAGTGGAGACACTACATTAATAGCCCCTCCTTGAGGATAAGGTTGATGACTAGCTTATATGCCATCCTAGAACCTTCATCCAGTGACTGATGGAAGCAGAGACAGATACCCACAGCTAAGCACAGAACTGAACTCCTGGAATTCAGTAACAGAGATGGAGAAGTGATGAGCAAAGGGGTCAAGACTGCTGGTGAAACCCACAAAGACAGCTGACCCGACAAGAGGGAAGCTTTTGAACCCCAGAGTGATGGCTGAGAGACCAGTAGGGTACTGATCCAGACTCCATGAATGTAGTGTCAGTGAGGAGGCCTCAGAAATCTCTTGGGCCTTGCATAGTAGATCAGTGTTTACCATGGAGTATGAATGAACTCTGGGAGCTCATTCCACATGGAGGGATGCTCTCTCAACCTGGACACATGGGGAAGGGCCTAGGTCCTGCCCTGGATGAAATGACAGACTCTGGAGATCCCTCCCAAGGAGGGCCTCGCCCTCCCTGTGGAATGATGTGGGGACTGGGTGGGGGGCTGAGGGGCTGGTAGAGGGACAAGGGAGGAGGAGTGGGAGAGGGAGCTGGGATTGACATGTGAAGCATGCATGTTTCTAATTTTAATAAAAACATACTGAGAAAAAAAGATTATACTGAAATGCTAATTTTAAAAAGTAATACGTTATATAGGAAAGTAAATTTTCCAAAGTTAAAAAAATAAATAATAATAGATGCTTGGAAAAATTTGTACAAGAGTAAGATCATAAACACTGTGGAATAACATAAAACATAAAAATACATTTAAAATTTTAATGAAAAACATTTTACCTTGTGCTTGTTCTGGGTCAGACTCTAAGCTTAGTAGCTGAAATAATGTTCTTGCTTTTACTCTAGTGTTTTATTTCAATGTCTTGTACATAGCGTACTCTGAAATATTTTTATTGGATTGAATTTGGTTTTTCAAAGTACCAGGTTTTATACTGGGAATTGCTTCCAAGAACACCTGGATCTTTGAAGAGCAATCATGTAAACTTAGTGGGTCTCCACATGAGAGGGATCTGAACAAGTCACTGGGTGGGGTTGGGATGGCATAAATGAATCGCTGGGGATTGGGATGCAAATATCTTGAACCTTAAAGCATCTCTGATGCTCCCACTAAAATGTCCAAGAAAAGGTAAACTATATTTTTCATTTGCATTAGACTTCTCTTAGTGTGTTAAATAGCATGCCAGTACTCTGCGTTAACAGCTGGTTATATCTTGTTCTTAAATTTCAATAGAAATGGTGTGGTAAAACAAAAGGAAAAAGAAATTAGGACAGAGGAAAAAAAGATGAAGAAGCAGAACAAAAGAGAGGAAGGGAAAGAGCCAGGAAGAAAATGGAATTTGTTAATTTCAAACTTTTATGTTTTGCCTAAGAATGGTTCTCAGTTAAACTGAATGCCTCCAGATCAGTTATTCTTGAGCTTTGGTTTTCTGCAACCACATTCAAAAGAGAAAAGTTTGACAGCGTGGTTCAGATTTTAATGAAATTCAATAGAAAATCCAAGCATCTAATGGTGTAAACATAAACTATAAGTGCATTTTTGGAAGCATTTCCTGAGACTTGGTATGCACATGCTTCTACTGTGGAGCTGACTCCTCCTGCAGACGCAAGGTCCACACCTGCCATCGGATCAGAGCTACCATAATGAGAGCATTGTGCCAACTGCTTCAGCACAGGTTCCATTCAGCTCAGTGTTTCTCTCTTTCTGTGCCAGAATTTACTTCTCCGCAAATAGAGTAAAGCTGATTCAGTGCACTTGGCCTTCACAGAACAAAACTTTACAAATTGTTCACATAGTGAGTCTGCTTTGGTTTTTTTTCCTCCATCATCCCTTTCATTTTGTGATTACAAATCTAACTCCCAACTTTTAACTACACAAGATCCCAGTGCTAGGGGTGGGATACCTCTCTTTTAGTTTTTGCTTGTTATTAGAGACCCCAAAACAGTAACGGATACTCCTGTTACTCTTGGATGCCTAACATAACTTTATGCTAAGACCCTATTGCTGGAAACACCACACACTTTGGTCTCAGACATAAAGAAATTAAGTTCCTGCTGACCAGGAACATTCTACCCTGCTTGCTAGTTGTCATAGTGCTACAAAATTCTATGCAGTTTCAGGGTGGAAGTTGAAGAAGGTAGTCATCAATATTTTATCCATCTATAAACCCTGTAAGCTATAATGATAAACAGCTTGGCAATACATTCCCATTGATGCAATAGTGGAATGAATGCTATGGGGTGAGAAAACATTCTCTAATCGGATTTAAGGCACACTCACAGGAGGAAACTCTGTCCTACTACTATAAACTTAACTAAGGACCCATGACTAGAGAGGTCACAGAACTATGGAAGAACCAACTAGTGGCATTTTGCTAAAATGGCATAATTTCAAATTGACTTATAAATATTCATCAGGTTTAAGAGACAGTGGTATATTAATGATAAGAGATACAGTTAATATCCAAATATTAGTTGCTAATATCATTGATGAATATGGAGAAACTTGGCTCCTTGCTCTGAGGGCTTTTGATTATGTGGCTGGATGTAGAGTTTGCTAATAATTCTGTGTTCTCTATAATATTAACAGTTAAGGATAGGAAAAGGAAGAGGATGAGGATGACAAAAGAGAACAAAAAGTAAACATATTAGAAGGAAAATCTCATTCTGTCAACTATAGTAACACTTAGAGTAACTTAATCAATAAAAATATTAATAACTTTGAAATACATTCAACTAACCAAAATAATATCCATGAGCAAATGTTGATGTACTATAGATTTCCTTAAGAGTGGTCCTTCTTGGTCCTAAAGCTGTGTGGAGAGGCCTGCATGAAGATATTATTTGTTGCGGCTGTGCTGTGGAGCAAATATGCAGTAGGAAAGGTGTCAGCATTATAAAAACGATGTCATTCATCTTACCCTAGATAAAAGTTTGTAAAATTAATCATAAGATCAACATTCATTCATTGTAACAGGAAAGAGTATCTTTATAGTTTTTAAAAGACACTGCTCCTATTAATACAGTTCTAAAGTTTCTGACTTTTGCAAATATGCTTATAAAATAAGGATTTATGAAAAATAATGCTTATCAACGTGACCATGGATTAGATTGGCTTTCAGCCCTCATTAGAGAAGCTTCTGCATGGACAATGGTTAATACAGAAATTCACAACTAGTCATAGTGCAAAGAATAAGGCATGGTGGAGTAGACAGTTGCAAACAGGACATCTATGTCTCCCATTGTCCTCAGGTTTGGGGCACATCAATCAAGGAAGAAGAAAGATTGTAAGAGCCACAGGTCAGGGAGAACTCTTGCAAACAGTGTTTTCTGAATACATCATTGTACCCATGAATTCACAGAACTCCTGTACAATATCAAACTAGGAAACATTCCAACATGGAGGGGAAAAGGGCTCACCAGGCCCCATCCCTAGTTGAGGATCTATGGCAAAGAAATTCATCCCATAACTAACTGTTGTTTGGTATTAGATTGGGCCAAGGACCCGGTAAGTTTAATGCTAATGTCCTAGGTGTTCCTCAGTGTGGTACAACTCCAACACAAATGATTGTGTGGTATTTTGTTCTGACAAATAAAGCTTGCCTGGAGATCAAAGGGTAGAGCTAGTCATTCGTTAACCATAGAGGTCTGGAGGTCTATACAGACAGGAGACAAGAAAGACTGGACAGAGAGAGGAAGTGATAAGGTGGGGTGGACACAGGATCTCAGCCATTTTGGTTGGAGAATTCAGAGAGGTAAGAAGTCTCTGGTGACCGCTTCTCTGCTTCTCGGCTTTTACCCCATATCTGAGTCCTGGTTTTTATTGATAAGACTAATTGGGATCACGCTTCATCTGGTGTCCAAATTTTGGGGTGTGAACTCACACCAAGAAAGCCAAGAAAGTCGCTTTCCTGTGGCTTAAAGCCACCAACATATACCTATAACTGCACACGGACTCCCACCAAAGGCACCTCCCAGCCAGTTAGGTGGTATTCCTCGCCCACCCCTCAGCCCAATGAGCCAGTCTGGGATTTTTCTGTTGCAGCCTCTCTGCAGCAAACTCAACAGGCTCTTGAGTTCCAAATGCTGTGGGAGTTAGCCCCTCACCACAAGCCTTTAGGCAGCTCCCATCACACGTGCCTGCGTCTTCTCCTGTGAGCTATTTTCAGACAGTAGGCTCTCCCCCAGGTGGGTTGTGGGCTTTCCCTAGACTCCCTCCTTGGACTGCTGCCACTCTAGGTTGCAGCCCTGACACCAGCTGCGTCTTCCACTGTCCTGCTGCTACTGGTCTACCATCCCACGCAATCAATTTTTGCTTACAGTACTCACTAGATACAGTCATTGGACTCTTCAAGAAAGCAACTAACTGGGTAGAATTTAACATCATGAAAGTATTTTTAATTTATTTTTATAAGGCAATTCATTCTTTTCAAATATATTTCTTTAAAATATCTTTAATCAATATTTATCATTTATCCATCCCTCTACTCTCAATAATTTTCTTTCATTACTGGGTGTCAGTAATTCAGTGACTAAATAGTGCAATTAGCTACCCAAAAACTTGAAAAACATCAGAAAAAAATGGCTTGTAACATTTCCTGAAATGGTCATGATTTTGTTGTTGTTGTTGTTGTTTTTGAGACAATGTTTCTCTGTGGCTTTGGAGGCTGTCCTGGAACAAACTCTTGTAGACCAGGCTGGTCTCAAACTCACAGAGATCTGCCTGCCTCTGCCTCCCCAGTGCTGGGATTAAAGGCATGTGCCACCATCACCCAGCCATGACCTAGTTTTTAAAATCACTTTGCAACTTTTAATATTTGTTTTCTTGTTCTTCCCTAAAAGATACATCTCTGGATTCTGGAGGGGTAGCTGAGAAGGAGTGTTCAGGACCAGAGTTGAGTTCTCAGCACCCACATTGCTGCTCACAACAGCCTGTGAACCCAGCTTTGGGAGATCCCACACCCCTCTGGCCCCCACAGGATCCTTACAAACATACAGCATTTACGCAGAAAGAGAGGTAATAAAATACAAATATTTAGAAAAATATTTGATTTCCTGCTCTATATTGCTGATCATTTCATCATTTTTTAAAGATATTTTTTTCACTTGGAGCTGTCATCTTTTCTGAGAAAGTATTTCTCTATCAGAACATGTCATCATTCAAACTACCCATGCACACCAAAAGAGGTAAAAATGTCACTGTATAGTCAAAAAATCTCTGTGGTTATTTGGACTATACCTTTTGTTTGCTTGTTTTACTTTTCCTTTTCTTTGTAGAAAAACAAAGTTTGCAATCAGATAAACATCAAATCACATTAGCTAATCAAATGAACCTGTTCCAAAGGGCCAAGTTCCAAGTCACTGGGTTCCTTGACGTTAGACAAGAGAATGTCATTTCTTTTGACAAACTCATACTAAATGCAGTTAGCATGCACTGTGATATCCATGATGATTTCTGTTCCACCTATGTAACCAAATTCCCACCTGCAATGTTTATTTACGTAAAAATATATTTAGAAATAAATAACTACCTTTGAGAAACAGGAAATTCACTGCTCTTGAGAACACTTCCATTAGGTAATTCTTGAGTGATTTGGATTTTGTACCTAGCATTAACACAAGTCAACAGTTTATGATGCCTCCTAATTGTAATAAAAACCAAAGGGTAAATATCAGTAAAGCAACTTGAAGAAAACTTTTAGAATAGCAGACCAACTAGATTAATAGCTGTAACGATGATGAAGATGATACTTTCCGTGCCTTTGCTGGCTGTCATTCAACTTCTCAACCTGACTTTATGGATAAGTATTTTTATTTTATCCAAATAAAACTGATCTTGGATTCATATACATGTCTATAAAGTTATTTCAAAAATCAGCATTTTCCATGTATACCCAGCCCCTGAATTTCAGCTTTTCAATAATTTTTGCACTCGGTTAATTTAAAGAATACTGGTACACTTCTTGATTTTCTAAAGTAGTTCCTAAGAACTAATTGTAGGTATTATCAAAATTAAACATCTGCTATAATAGATATCAAAATAAGGATAGTTGTACACATTCTCTCTAAGTGAAAAATGCAAATATTAGTTATCAACAAAAACAAATTTGGGGGAATGTATCTCATGTCATGAAATTTATTCATCTTGATGTTGTACTGTCAATTTGAATATATGAATTGAAAAACTTTCTATTTTCAAAAATTCATGTTTACACCATTGTGCTCAGTGGCAGCAGACACATTATAGGATGTCTAAGATATGCATGCATCTTGGTGTGTCTCCTCTGCTGTGGAAAACACTCAAAGGTGTTCTGAGCAGCGCCTGTGCTATTAAAGGTCAGTCATCTCTATGGGATAACAGAATCTATTCCAGGATGAAAGACACCATGAAACCAAGGATCTACTCTTACAGTCTACTCTCAGATTCCAAAGACCTAGCCACAAGCCACCCTTGACCTCTGCCGTGGTCACTAAGTCAAAGTTAAAAATATGAGTAGCTTATCCAATGGGATTGGTAGGAGGCCCTGAGGGGCTAAAGTAAAAACTTCCTAGCACCATACCAGACTCCCCATAACTGTTAATAACACAAGAACAATCTTGCTGATAATAAATTAAACAAAACAAAATGGAAAACACTGTGTTAACAAACAAAATTCAGTTGTTAGTTTATGGCCAGGACTCCTACTGGGGTACATGGATTGCTCCCTCTGAAGAAACTTCAGGTGACCTACTAATCTTCTGATTTTTAATCAAAATTAATGATGAATATGTGCATGGTAATTTTTCTGGAACCCAATTGACACATTAAAGACTCCAAAAAGTCCTTCACCCAGACACGACAGGCATGTATTTACTGCCTAATAGTTATCAGTTTGTTATCAATAACAATGATGGCATAACAGGAAGGTCACCTCCTTTCCAACTGGCCATGCTCCATAGACACACCCCAAGGAAACCCAAATGACAACATTTTCTATGTGACACTACCCATTTCCTAATGATTGTAAATGTAATAGACTGTGAATCCCACATGCTACACTAGTGGTCCACCGTTCCTGGAACACTATACTTATTGATGAGTCCTAGATTCTTAATTTCCTTTTGTTCACCCATCATATCAGCTAATCCTCTCCCGTTGACATCCGATAAGATGAAAGGTAAAATGCAATAGATGGCAGAATGAAGGTGAAGAATGCTTGTGACTCTTACACTCAGAAGTTATAAATCAACTCTTAGTTGGGAAGTCATTGTTGTGAGTTAGGATAAAAGTCACTCTACTTTCAGGATCATAATAGACTGGCTAACTAGCTGGTGGCATCTTACTTGGTCTGTGTATGACAGAAGCAAAACTCAAGCCTGATGGTTACGACTAAAAATCCCGTGTTCTACTAAATGAGAAAATTTTCCAAAAAGATATGAAACTTGGTCCTTTGTGTCTGCAAGGCTCCATTTTAAAGAGATTGTGAAACCAAATACAGGGACTCTGTGGGACTCTGTATTAGGAAATGTTTAAAGCTATGAAAAGTAACAAAATGATTCTTCAATTTTCTTGTCCTAGATGTGACCAGACAACCCCTACAGAGCAAAGACAGCCCCTATTACTTACTACATTCAGGTGTGTCTCTGAAGGGAACCTCTTAGGACTGCGAATTAGGACAAGGAATCATTAATTTTTCTACCTCTAATAATTTCAAGTAACATTACTTTGACGAAGTTAGTTCCTGAGAAGAAAGTATGTTTTATTTGTATAAGTGTGCCCACCTTTTAAATGAACACTACTCCTTATTCCCATGATTTCCTAAGCAACAGTCATCTGTATTTTTTACTGGTCCTCTGAAGCCTACCTTTCTATTATGATCAGATCTGTGGTATGCTTGTCAAGTCAGTCTTTCTAAATCATAGGCCACATGACATTCTCTGTTCAAAAACACTCCACTGGCCATGACCTACTATAGAGTACTATTAATCTGAATTCAACATACCTAACAGTTTTGTAGGGTTTCTGTCTCCCTATATCACAAATGATACCTTGATGGCACATTTATCATAGTTTTTTTCCCAAGCTCATGGATCCATCAACTATGCAACTGTCAAATAGTTAATGTGTTCTGTTAAACTAAGAATACCATGAACATATGGCCCCTCACCTCAAAGAGCTCATAATTAAGTACAGGAGATAACAGTTCTGTTAATAAACAAACTATAAGTATTACTAAGAAAGCAGTCACTAAGACACAACCTAATCACATAGAGTGATGAAGGACTCGCAAAGATCCATATGCAATGATTAAGGAATATGTTGGAGAAAATGACATCATAGATTAGGAAAACTGTGTACCTGAAGAGCATGGAGAGTTTGCAGAACTGAAAAAATGAAAAAGAAAAAAATGTATTTGCTTGCAGAGCAGAAACCAGAGGAGGGGCCTATAAGGACACGGAGTCCAAATCACACAGATTCTTGGCAGATGTAGGAAGACTTTGCATTTTACCCTCTGTAATAAAAAGCAAAGCAAAACATCAAGAAGTGAAGTGCCACAACTGTGAAATAGCAAGACGACTTTAATCATGAATGTCGGCCTTTGGCTTTACTAAAAAAAAACACAGCAGTGATAAGCAATGCCAAAAAGCACAAACACTGAGGGATAGGAGAAATGACACAACACGGCCATTATATAAACATGCCTATTTCAGATATTAGATGAATAAAATATAACTGGACACATTTGGAATTTCTGTCTGTGAGCTAGAAGAATCTCAACCCTATCTAATCAAAGTCTTGTACTCAACATAACCCAATGATAAATATCCATGTTCCCAAACATAACTAAACACCCTTGTTTACATCAGTATCTCTACAGACATGAGTAATGTGCTACACTGTGCCATTATGACAGCTAGGACATTTCCAAAACATATAATATATGTATTGAACCAGAAATAGCAAAATGAGCATGCCTACAGACTAGCTCCATCTATTCTAAGTAATATTTTTGATATGTTTTCAGTTTCATGTCTGAGACCCTTTTGTCTTTTCTTAATCTATAAATTGTTTTTCAAGAAAATGTCAAGAAGACTGCAGAAAAAATGTAACAAACAGATTTCAAATAAAATATCTTACAAAGAGCTGCAACACATCCAGGAGACAACAGTACTGTGTTGAAAGTATCGTCTAGGCAGTTTTCAGACTTCTGAGACCCTATGCGCTTGTAATCGACTTTCTGTCAGTTGGGTCCAGATTGTCCTATTTCTGAAACTGCAGCTGACCCAGAGTTTGTTGTATGCACTGATGTTGACATCTCTATGCTCAGACCCAACATTGCTTTTCCTACTTACACCCAAGTTTGGTTCTGAATCAATAACTCTCTATTTTTTTTTAACTGAACCTATTCTTCCAAGCATTCGGAAAGATTTAAAAGTGAAAGCATACTTTTTCAGAGTCTCAAGACATTGTCCTTCATGCTATAGAACACTGTTCTGAACTTGCTGCTATATAGGATGGGATGGGTAGAAAGTGATAATATAATGTCCTCACCACATTTGACAAGGGTCACAAGTTCTGCAGCACAGTGCATTGACACACTGTGTTCTGACTTCAACATGACAGTCAGGCATCAACATAAACATAGCAATGGCACCTAGGAAATGGGAAACAGTGAGGTCCTTAAGAAGTTTTGATGGTCACCTTTATGATGATAACAGGAAGTTGAGGCAGGTTAGTTGAGGCAAGTAGAGTGCAGAGTAGAATCCAGAAGTCCTTGCACAAAGGCTGCAAAATTAGCTTAGCATGAAAACCTGTTGGTAAAGAGGAAGGCTGGAACCCCTGGTAGGGCCTACTAGAACTAGATGGAGCCACCAGCCTGCAAGCAAAATATAAACCGTCAGCTCTGGGTGGAAGTTTGAGACATATGATGAATAAAGTTGTATGGAGAGCTACTAACACAGCATTTACAAGAAATCCTGGACTGTGCAAAGGACCCGAAGTGTCCACAATAGATGGCTTTAAAAGCACCATCCTTTGTAGAACCTTTGTTGTTTGAGCTGCTGAACTGTCCCTTCTCAATCCTGTTTACACACTTAAAAACAGATGTAACAAATTGTTTCTGCTTCAATATTAATTCATATGTCTCTGTCCAATTCCTTGTTCTGGAACATGAAACCTGGAAGCCTTCCTGATGTGCCACCTAAACACTGATATTTGCAGTTACCAATCTCACCCTGACTCGCTGTCTTTTGGTCTTTCTTGTGAACACATTCTTAGGTAGCTACAACAATTCTAAGCAGCAGTCTGTTGAAGTAGAGGAAACTGCAAATAGTGTCTTTAAGTCATTGCAGTATTGAAATCAGTAGTTTCCTGCAAGACACAGTGGGTTTGTGGAACAAATAAGCCCTTGATTAACATCACATAACCCTGTGCTGGCACTCATCATAACATGTCAGCTATGAAAATGGACTGCATTTTGCGACACTAACCAATGGAGATGGAAGTCATTAAAGTGACATCAATGAAACATTTAAAAATTCCTTCCAGGGTTTTATAATACAATAAAGAATTTTCTCTGGCTTTTCAATAGCCCCTTTCCTCTTACTTCACTCATATTCCTGATGTACCAATTGGTTGCTGTCTCTAATTCCTAGCTGCCATCCATCATAGGACACATGTCCTTCCAAGGATATTCTGCCACTTACAGATTGAATACTAAGAAGCAGTATTGGAGGTTTATATTCTTTAGGGAAGTTCATGAAGTTGATAGGTTTTAATTTTCAGTGAGGAAAAAGCAGGAACACAAGAAGATGAAGGTATATTGTCAGGAAGAACCTAGGAAGATTTGAGGATTGGCAAAAATAAAGGCACTTTAAGTAATCATCAATGAATAAACTCAAATATGTCCTCTCTCAAAGATACAGAAATCCTGTCCTATTTTTCTCATAAAAACATATTGAAAACTATGACTTTCTATTTTCAGGATCTTTTACCTGTACCCAGATCACTTAGATTGAATCCTGGCTCCATTATTAGTTTTCAAACTTGGACACTTAAGTTCACTTTGGTTTTGTTTTCCCCCTATAGACTTGGAGAGAATCTATAATGACTTCATAGAACTGAGGAAACTAAACAAATTAACATACAGAGAAGACTATATTAACATGTGACCCATCACAGAAAGAACCATATCGTGGCAAAGGTTCAATAGTGATGGATGCCATTTCTGGTGCTGTGACTGTGTTTGACATGGAACATCTTTAATTTTGAAGGAAAAGTTTCCTTTTCTCTTAGGTGGGCTTTAACTCAGGAGTTGGGATGTCAGTTGATCAAAATCACACAAAGCTCCCTCTGGATGCCGGTCTTATAAATTCAAATGATGAAATTCACAGATCACAGAGAGTACGTTTTTATAATGAGATTTGTTATGGATTCAGAGTGGAAACTCAAGAATGATAGGGAAGGCAGAGCAGTCATATGCAAGAGAGGATCCTGGGAAATTGGGGAGAATCTAACTGCTTTGTCTTGGGATTTTTGTAATAAGGCATGGGGAGGAGTACAAGCTTGTCAGTCTAGTTATTACACTCATAAGTGTTCTGGTACCTTCTCTCGGTCCTGGCTTATCAAGCACAGGCTGGTATACTCATTTAGGAAAAGAAACAATAAGGAGCCTAGAACGTTCTTTCAACAAGGACACACATGGAACTATCTCTTTGTAGTCTCTACCCTCTCTGGCCAGGTTCTATCTCCAGTCTCCATCATTATTATTTCATCATCTCTACTATATGTCATCTCACTGAGTTTACACAGCCCAACTCTAAGGATCCCTTTTCAAAGTACTTACTATAATTCCAAAAGGATCCCTACAATAAAAAGACACTAGATTTTCCTCTGAGCTAGAGAGGAGCCATGAGTGGAACCTGTGCCTAAAAACAATGCCACTTTGAACTTCAGCACGAGAATGGATGGCAATGTCATCTGTGGATGCTTCTGCAATGTCCTTAGTGCATGTCATTTTGTCACTAATTGTGAAATCCAGTGCCTCCAAAGTCTATTTTCTCCTCCTAGAGTCAGTAAGTACTGCAGAAAGGAGTTGCAGCCTGTATGAACACCCATATTTCCTACTCACTTCCTTTGGGTTACAAAGCAGTTTCCCTACACCATCTCCATACTGTTGAATTCTGTCTGCTGTTTCCTACACTAGATGGATGTCACAGTTCTTTCCTCAGAAGCTATCTTCCATGGGAGTTCACACGTCTCCTCCCTGCAACCATCTCCACCCCCCCTCCCTGCAACCATTCCCCCCCTTGTTTCTTTTCTCCTTTTAACTGAAGCATCCTCCAATTATCTTCTTCTTCTATTTCTAAATGGAGAAGATCCTCCTTTTTTGTCAGTCTTGCCTGTGTGATTTTTCACTGACACACATTTTCCTGACATCTGCAGTGGTTGGTTTCCTGCACACATGCTTGTGTCCTACAATAGAGTACTTATTTGTTTTGCTCCTTATTCTATTAATCCTCAAGTGGCAACACAATGAACAGTGTCCTGAGTGCCTGTATATTCTTCTGTTAGCTTTAGGTACAACTGCCCTGCCCTGCTCCTCCTCCAGGTTCTCTTAACACTTTATATTGCCTCTGATCCTTGTATTCATTCTCCCGGATCATATTTTCTTTCATTTTAAAAAGCTTATCATTCTTAAATTGCCTGGTACTTGGAAAGACGTCTCACCCTATACACTAAAGGCCAACACAGTGAGACCCAATCTCAAAAGAACAAACTAAAATAAAGAAGGAAATAAAAGAATCTGTTCTTGAAAATTTCAGAGTTGTAATTAAATTTGTCAACTAGGTCAGAAAGCATATGGCTTAGAGCATCCTAGATTTGAATTTAACCTCTAAAATATGTGTGTATATATGCCATGCTGCAAGCTTGTCATCCTAGATGCAAATGTGAAAGCAGAAAAGGTGATATCAGTATTTCCAAACTGTAATAACTAGAGGAAAATTCACTTAGACAACATAGAAAAAGCACTGGGGAAAATGAAAAGGATATATACAGAATCCAAGTACACACCTACTTTTATAATTTCCCCTTGGTACCCATGTATGACTGGGTCTAAACCCCTGGACACATACCAAATTTCTGTGAATATTCTAGAAACTTAGACAAGGTGACAAATGACTGAAGCATATTCGTTCATAAAATTTAACTCATCGCTATGTTACTTGTAATACTTAATACACTATAAATGATATAATGAGATGTTGCATTGTAGTATTTCAAGAAAAATCTGCATATGGGTAACGAAGATGTAAATGTTTAAAATGAAAAAAACATTAAAAATGATCTG
This sequence comes from Mesocricetus auratus, assembly GCF_017639785.1. Classification (NCBI taxonomy): domain Eukaryota; kingdom Metazoa; phylum Chordata; class Mammalia; order Rodentia; family Cricetidae; genus Mesocricetus; species Mesocricetus auratus. The sequence goes on from NW_024429199.1 coordinate 5,976,051, forward strand.
TTCTTAAGCCAAATATAACTCCCTTTGCTTCCCGTCTGCTTGAAGAATGTGTAACTTGCTTCTCTCTTTCTGCTAAGACCTGTCACCTCCTGGTTTCTCTTCCTTGTCCCAGTAGTGTGTAGTGTAGGATAAAGAGGCAGCATGGACTAAAAGAAAAATGGAAAACTGGAGGTTTTGGAGAAATTATGTCACTCATTAGAAGCCTCTTAATGTCTCTGAACTTTGTCTTGCTATCTATTAAGTGAGAACTGAATACAGAAACCACTGGAAAACATAATGGTATCCTCCCAGAAATTCATGAATGTTGTGTCTACCTCCCATTCCTTTTCTCACCACACATATCACTGCTTTTTCAATCCAGACTCCCAGGATTGAAATCTTCCATAGAGATCAACATTTTTACCAGCCCCTTCTTCCAGACTATCTGTCACAACAGTCTCCCTAGAACACACCATGTCCCCCCTTCCCAATATGCTTCCTTTGACACCTCCAGTGCATAGACTGTCTGTGTCCACTACCACACTGTTCCCCTGCCTCCAGTTTCTCACTACTTTCAATCCATCCCAAACAATAACACCAGGTCAATAGTCTAAATTTTTACTACAAATGATTACTGTGAGTTATTTGTATGCTGTATGAAAATGTATTGCTGGGATTGGTATAATAAAAAGCTGAATGGCCAATAGCTAAGCAAGAGGTATAGGTGGGACTTTTGGTCACAGAGAGAGGAAGTAGGAGGAGACAAGACACCAATGAGACATGGAGGGAGTCAGACATACAGAATGAAGGAAGGGCAAAAAGTAAAGAAACAAAATGTAGATTAAAATAAATGGGTTAATTTAAGCTATAAGAACTAGCAGGATAAGCCCAAACTAAGGCTGAGTGTTCATAATTAATAAGTCTCTGTGTCTTCATTTGGGAGCTGGCTAGTGTGACAGTTACTTTCTAAAAGAACTTGCATCCATAAGTTCACACGTGCGCACACACACACACACACACACACACACACACTTCCTATGGCAGGAAGTGAAATACAGAGAAAAACACACACACTTCCTATGGCAGGAAGTGAAATACAGTGCTGAGGTTTCAAGAAATACTCTTGAGCCTTCAGCACTGAGGCCTTAACATAATTAATGCTCAGGAGTAGAATTCATCCTCATCCAAATCTATCACAGTATAACTTTCTGAACTTTCCCTCCAGACCTTCCTTGGGCAACAACTTCCTCAAACAAGCTTTCATTATCCTTTAGGACACAGCTTCTTGTTATGTACATGTGTAGAGTGTAGTTTTCCCCGCCAGTCACCTGGGCTCTGCCACGCTGTCTGAACCCCCAAATAACACATAGGCACTATATTAATTATGAAGCTGTTGGCCGTTTGCTTGGTTTCTTACTGACTAGATCTCACTTAAGTATTTAACCCATAATTGTTAATCTAAGTATTTCTCTTACCAGAGAAAAGGGACCAGACCTCTTACTACTCTGGCGACTACATGGTGTCTGACTCTGCCTCTCTTTCCAGGATCCTCCTTGACTCCTAGTCCCACCTATCTTGCCTCCCTATTAGCCAATAGTGTTTTATTCAACAACAAATAAGAGAGACAGATTTACAGAATGACATCTCCCATCATACATAACTATGGGAATCATGAAAAAATGTTACCAGTAAAAAGATTTACAAATATACAACAACCAAAACTCATTTCACAGTCAAGCACACAGTGAAGTGAAGGTGTTGCTAGAATGCTTATGTTGCTTCTTACGATTTGTCTACAACCTTGGTTCTGAACACACCCCTGTGAACTTCGCAGTATGTGTGCCTTTATACCACACAGTGCCAGTGAATGATGCCTGACTCACCTGAGCTCAGATTTGAGACTATTGTGTGTTATGATTTTCAGTATTGTTTTCTGCTCTGTTAGTAACAATGGTTTAATTATAGAAAATAAAGATTTTATATTTTCCTATTACCATTCCTCAGCATGAAGTGTCAAATTAGTATAACTTTGTATTGCATGGAGTTGGAATATTTTATTTTAAAAGTGCTAACTTGAGTTGAATTAAAAGTGACTTAAAGAGGAGCTAGAGAGACAGGTCAGTGCTTAGGAGTGTTTGCTGTTCTTCAGAACTTGAGTTTGGCTCTCAGCAACCACATCAGATAGCTCAGAGTGGGTTGTAACTCCATCCCAGGGCATCTGACACTTTCTTCTGGCCTCTGGGGGCTCTCATCACAGGTGCCATATACAATCACACACATAGACACACACATAAACACAGACACACACATGTATACACACAGAGACACACGTACATATACACACATACACATGTGTACATACACATATACACACACAAATACATACCCACACATATAAACACACATACACACACATACACATACCCATACACGTAAACACACATACATACACACACATACATGCACACACATGCATACAAACACACACATACATCATTTTTAAAAATCATTTAATGCATTTTGACTTGTGATTAGGACAGAATTTCCAAATTTCAGATGATTTTCAAAATGAAATCTAAGCATACTTCTGCAGTTTTATGCTATGAATTCATGCAAAGCAGTATGCTTAGCACTGAAAATTATACAATCCAACACTGAAGATGCTCTATGTTTTAAAGTATCAATACTTAGCAAAAATTTAATTTTGTATATGAAAACGAATAAGTACATATATCTTATTATCAAACAAATTCATTTTCATCTTTAATAAATGGTAAAACTAGCCGGGCAGTGGTGGCGCACGCCTTTAATCCCAGCACTCAGGAGGCAGAGGCAGGCGGATCTCTGTGAGTTCGAGGCTGGGCTGGACCGACAGCCTCCAAAACAATACAGAGAAACCCTGTCTCGTAAAAACAAAATAAATAAATAAATACATACATACATACATACATAAATAAATGGTAAAACTATGTAGTCAAAGAATTGTTTCAATGGTTGATTTGTATACCTATTCTATCTGTGTAGCTATAATATCTTGATGATAAGGGGTCACATGTACAGAGTTTAAGTAAGGAGTGTTTTCAGATTAAGAAGAGGACTTTCAAGAACAGGAAACAAGTTCAAGTGGTTGCAAATCTCAGGGGATTGTATATAACAATTCACAGAGGTAGGACAGTTCCATATTCTTTTAGCATCACAGTTAAACCACAAGTTTTGGAATGAGATTCCTTCCAACTGGCTTGCTTCTGTGAGCAGCATATCACCTGAATTCCTTGAATAGCTTTTCCAAATACAACAGTATCCACTTTGGAGGGAAAAAAGAGAGAGTGCCATGATTCTGTATGCGGTATACTTTTGGGTGAAGAACCTTGTCTCATCTCCTTCCTTCTACCTCAACACCCTTGATTTGACCTCGTGTGTGGGTGTGCGTGTGTGTGTGTGTGTGTGTGTGTGTGTGTGTGTGTTTCATGGGCTAGAGTTTCTATCCATAACAAACAAAAATTTACAACAAAAGCCACATAATACAAGAGCAATTCAGGAGAGGTCTTGAGTAATGCCCACAGTAGGAAATACATTTTATGTTGGCACACACATAAGTTTGTTTCATACACAAACATAAAACACAGATGATAGTGACACAAAATAAAACCTGTCCTTCCAAGCCAAACCTCTGTTTTTCTCTTCTGTTTTATTCTCTTTAAAAATTATCCTAATTCAAACCAATATAGTAGTTTGGAAATCTATCTACAGCAGTATCAAAGTGTTTTATCCCACTCATAACCCACCCATGGTGTAGAAAATGGGCAAATCTAGGTATAGAATCAGTGTCCGTGTTCTAGGAGAAACAAACAGCTCTTGAACTTATCTAATAGTACTCATTTTAAATGTGGCTTGATCTTGTATTTATCCTTTTCTCGGATATTTTCACTTAACATCCATTTGCCAAAATGTTAGCTGTTTCAACATACTTCTGGAAAAATTAAAATTAAAAAAATTGGAAGCTTAAGTCAGAAAAATAAGCCCCAACAGTGTTTAAAATTCAAGATGTAGTTTCTTTTGATGATATTGGCAGGGTCAAAGGTCATGAGAGTTCATATAATTTCATTTAAAATTCTCTTTTTAAATCATCAAAGTTTAATCAGTGATGACTGGGTCACTTCCCCTTATTTAAATTGTCTAAGGATCTGGGAGCAGCTGGCTCCATCTCTTGTCTCTCTTTTTCTGATTCATCTTACAATTGACTTCAAAAAGAGGTCACCTTGTGGTCCTAAATCACATGAAACATGCCATTTCCTTCTTAGGATCGCCCTGCTTTTCAGAGTCTTGCTCAGCTAAGGCAAAAGCCAGAGACTTGTCCTTGTACCTCTCAGTATGTTTACCCTGCTGAGGCCATTCCTCCCAGACCTGTGGTCATTGGTGACTTTGCAGTAATACTCAGGTATTCAATATACTGGGATTATCTACTAGGTACCAAGTCCTTTGCGATGCTTCGGAGAATCATGAGCAAGGCTCTCATGGAGCCTCTTAAACAGCCCAGAGTCTAATAAAGGATGAGCCTTTGGAGATCTCCAGGAGAGAGAGAGAACAGATCATAACACCGGTGTCCCACATGGAATGCTATCCAGCCATTACATAGGGTGTTGTTTTCATTTTGTTTTGCTCTGTGAAAGGAGCTTCTACAGGCAGCAACTAAGTTTCCTAGTCTTCAAGTTTCAGTGACTGTGTGAAACTGTCTCCCTGTGTCACTGATGATCAAATATCATTGACTCCCCAGACTATATTTGAGTAAAGACATCTGGAGCTATAATATGCTGATGTCTTGACATTGACAAAAATAAAATGTGATGAAACTTTCAGGTCCCTTCATAAGCGGGCCTGTTTTGCTTCATATGAGGAAATTGAAACCCCAAATGTTTGAGTGATATTTTTTTCCAGCAGCCTCATTACTAGCAAATCTAGACTTAGTCTAACTCCCTTCCTTCACTAGTTCAAATTCTATCATTAGCATAATGTAGAAACTTACCAAATTCTGTCTTTGCAAATAATGGAACTTCTTTCTGAAAAGGGTAGAGAAATTCCCAGTACAGCAGAACCTTAGAAAGTCAAGCTCTGCCCAGGCATGCTGCCTCGAGGGAGTCTTCGGATGGCCCAGTGTTTCACACCCTATGCCCATTTCTGCTGGCTTGGCCTCTTTCTCTCCTTCCCCTACAGTATTGCTCTATACAACTACATAATGCTGGTGTGCCAATTTTCTTTCTTTTTTTTTTTATTTTCCAGTTTAAATTTAGATAAGAAACAAGGTTGCTTCACAAGTCAGTTCCAGGTCCCTCTCCCTTTCCCTCCCCTCCTCCCGTGCCCTCCTCCCAACCCTCCCCCATTATCCCCTCATTCCCCCAGGGAGGGTGAGGCCCTCCATGGTGGTGTCCATAGTCTGTCATTTCATATAGAGCAGGGCCTAGACCCTTCCCCAAGAGTTCAGGGTGAGAGTGCACCTCACATTGTTCTATGGGAGTCCAAAGTCCCTGTGTATACTTGGGATGGGTACTGATCTGCTGCCAATTTTCTTTACTAGATGTTGAATTTAAGGAAAACATGAGAGTTTAAAATGAATTTTATGAAATGAATATTAAAGAAAATGCAATGATTTTGCTTTTTCATTTCAAAACAAGAACAATAATGTAAGTTTTATAAGATTACTGTGAAGTCTCAATATGCTTACTACACACAAACTATTAGCTGAGAATAGTGGTGAACATGCTTAACCCCAGCACTTGGAGGGTAGAGATAGGCAGATCTTATGAGTTTGAGCTCAGCCTGTTCTACATAGGGGGTTCCAGCCAGTCAGGGCGACATAGTGAGAATCTATCGCAAAACAAAACAAATATATACTAAGTGCTTTTTGCATATCATTGAACTATATCAAGTTACCCACTAATATCTCAACAGCATTTATCTGTTGAATGTTTGCGCATTCTTCTGGAACTATTCAAAAGTAGTAAGATATCTCCACAGGCTAATGATTACATTATCATTTCCTGTAGTCCAATTTTGCTTTGGGCCACCAGCTCACAAATAATAACATGGAGACTTCTTACTGATTTTTAAAGCTTGGCCATTAGCTTAGACTGGTCCCACTAGCTCTTATAACTTAAATTAACCTGCTTTTACTAATCTTCATTCTGTTGTGTGGCTTGGTTACCTCTACTCTGTATTGTGTGTCCACACCTGACATCTCCATAATGCCCATCTGCTTCCTCCACATCTGGCTGGCAATTCCCCTTTCTTCTTCCCAGAGTCCTCTCTGTCCCCATAAGTTCTACCTAACCTTCCTGACTTGTTATTGACCATCCAGCTCTTTATTAAACCACTCAGAAGGCAGCTTGGCAAAGACACATCTTCACTGTATAAAATATTCCACCAACTTCTCCCTTCTGAGGAAAGGTAAGTGGATGAATGAGGTTTCAGGGGCTTAGTTTGTGGCTGAGAAATTCTCATGGTGCCTTAGCCCCACCCTTTGGAACTTTTAAAACTATAGATGAGTACAGTTCCTAAAATGATGTCTGTCATCTATCACAAGTCATTAACATGGAGTAAACTCTTTATGATCTGGGCAAAGCATGAAAGTCTGAATAAGGGAGGAAGAAGCCTGAGAAAGGAACAAGATTTCACTAGCTTTCTGCTTCTAACATTAAACTCAAAGCCAGATCCTTTCTGTCAGTCATTCCCATCCTCACAAGGGCCAGAGGCAGCACTAGTTCCTGAGAATGCTGGCCACAGGAAGATAAACCATTTGCCCTGAGGAAACCCACAGACAAGGAAGGGGGAATATCAAAACATGTCAGTACAATTTAATGTTGGTAATATGATGAGTTCCAGCATATGTGCTATGTTTTCATTTAATTATATCATTCAAGCAAAACTTTGTTTATCCAATCTGTGCCCTACATTTCCTTTCTAGTATATTTCGAGTTCCTTGAGAATAGAGAGACCGTTATGTGACCAGTGGCATTTATTTGAGTGCCTTCTTTCATTCCATCACAAGTGTTATATTTTCTGTGACCAAAAGCAAGTTAAGTCAACAAAACCTAGTGGTCTTCCATTAAAATACAGACAATCCTAGTCTACAGTGGTTAAACTTGACAATTTTCTTAGTTTCATGGGGTTCCAGAATGATATGCATTCCATAGAAACCAGTCCTTAATTTGTGAGTGTTGACTTCCCCCCTTCCCCAAAGAAGAATGACTCTCTCTCAAGATATTGGGCAAAGACAGCAAACTGCCTGTCAGTCACATCATCATGAGGGGAAACAACTGACAGTAACCATAGCAGGCTGTGCTCCTAAACTTGGATGTTGGGTAGGATGCCTATTTACATAATATTTTCAACTGAAGGTATTTTCAATGCATGCTGATATCCCTTACCAACTCATTGATCAAGTGGCCTGTCTGTACCTTGCGATCCACCAAATACATAGAGAAATATGGTCCTGGGTGACTTTTAGAACACACACAAATTTTTGCTTACTACTTAACTGATTATTGTTCATCGTCTGGAAAGACCAAATGCTTACTAAGAGTAACCCCCCACTCACTGTAATTGTGCTACTTCGGTGTAGCTATGAGCATCCCAAGACATCTCCGTGCTAGTAATCGGGCTCCCTCTAAACATCCTTGAGAGTGTTTATTTGAAAAGATTACCCTGTTTTCCTTCAGGGTTAAGCTGTGGTCACTGCAGAGAGACATGATGGGGAGCAATGGCAAGCAGCATCTAATCGTTTCTCAGAGACTGCCTATTCCTGCAGAAAAACAAAACACATTCTAGCCCACACACGTTAGAGACATTTTTCAGACACCTAGATTAGAGAAGATAGGTACTACAAATAACATATTTGTTGGAGGGAGTGAAGAAATCACAAACTCGCTTGGATAAACATTATTAAATGCATACTTAAGGGGCTGTTGCGACAGTTCCCCCCTGGCACTCACTGACAAGCTTGACTCTGGCTGCAAATTAGGTTGCAAAACTTCCTTGTCAGAGAGCTCACCCTGTTAAGAGGACTTGACTCTGGCTTGGAATCCACAAGGACAGAAAAATCAATGTGACAGAAAAGCAGTGGCGTGGCGGTGTCAAGCCCAAGCAAGGAGAGAAAGAGGTTTAAATTAATCATGATTTGAGGATGCAGGGGAACACGGCAAGGGCATATTCATGGTGTCTCTGAAACAGAGAACGTGGAGCATGGAATGCTCTGTGCGTGCTACCCACAGACACTCCCTTGTTTTATAAACAAGCCTCTGTGTTTACTGGGGAAGTAAGAAGGCGTTGATCATATGTGACCAGTTGGAATTTATCAACTCTAGACGATTTTAGCTGAAGCAATGGAGCATGGTACTTTTTCACATGTAAGTTGTGACTAACGAAGCCTCCATCTTCTCTTCTAGAAGCTGAGAGCATCCCAGGTCCTATGTCCGTTTTAATTTCACACAAAAGGAGTGGGAAGGTTGCGTGTGGGACAGCAAACTTCTTCTGACCTGGCTGATGTTTGGGGGCAGAAACTTTAAGTGGTCAAAAGATCTGACAACAGTTCTGGCATGCCATCATGAGATGACACCAGTGACACAACAGTGCCCTAGAGGCAGAGGTGAAACCCCACCTCAGCTATTACATTAGCTTAACCAACCAAGACCACCATAGTAAGATGCCTGCTGCTATGACCCACAGAGAGAGCAGCGTCTCTATCGGTCATCTGCAGACTGAGTTTGTGCCAGGGCTAGGTACCACACCTTTCTCATTCTCATCTCTGAAGTCAGCACAAGGAGACAAATTCCTATATTCACAAGAGTCAGTTCTGACCAACAGGATGAGATTTTTATGAGTTATTATGGAATGTTGTCTTCCTCTGGGTATAGTGACTGCTTGCTTGACCTATCATCAGGAAACCTGCAAAAAAGTGAGCCCATTAAGTTTTTGTCATGGATAGAAGAAAGACGCACAAGGCCCCGTCCCTCCCCAAACTTATATACAGGCAACTAATAGTTACATACAGGGTCCCTCCCTGAGTATACACAGGCAATTAACAGCTGTGGGGAATAAACATCTTCTTAGCAGTGTAACCACTTACAAGTTGTCTGTGTTCCTTTAAGTAACTCCTCACTCACTCTCCTGTTAATTAAATTAAACTCATTGGTTCACCAAACTAGACCTGAATGGAGTCATTTCTTTTGTCAATTGTTGCTGCCCTGCAGTGGGTGAACAGACACTTGTTGTCTCCCTAGGAAAAGTCTACACAACAAAATGTTCATCCATAGCACTTGTTAGCCAAGATGGGACAGTGACCCTCACTTTACTTTGAAGCCACAGTGAAGACTAAGCAGCACCACAGCACTGTTGTGAGGATGTCCTTTGGGTTTCATTTTCTAGAAACAGCTCTATTGCTATAAAAAACCCACAAAGCACAAAATGTCCTACCAAGCACTCTACAAAAGGACTGAGAAAATGCCCTTCCTATCTGCGAGGCCTATGATGGAAATGATGGGAGAGTAAATATTATCTCTGCAATGTGGAAAGTTCATATAAACTACAGAATATAAACTGCTGAATAAAACTGATAAGTCAGCAGAGAGCAGAAGATGCCTCTAAGGAGGACTGAGTTAGTGAGATAATAGTGCAAATAAAAGTAATTACCATTATATGACTTGTTAACAGTAAGTTTTCTAGAAATCCAAAGTAAGGGAAAGAAAAAGTTGATTTGCTGCATGTATTTAATAATCCTGAACGTGTACAGCAACACTACCATGCTTCACGACTGGCATCTGTAACTGACCCTTGATAGAGTGTCTTAGCTTTTGTATTAAGCAATTTGCTTTGACAAGTCAAATCACCAGGCAGCTCACCAGGCATTAAGAGCAAGCACTGTCTCAAAGGTCTGTAGTTCAGGCAGCTTCTTGCCTGTGCTGTATGGCTTTCCATGAAAGCAGATGTAGGTGATTCCCATTGCACTGTCAGCCATCTCATCCGGGTCACTCCCTGGTCATGACACCTGTTTGCTTTTCTCCCTTTTGTTTCTAACTTCCTTGAAGAGTCAGAGAAGAAGTCAAAGAATTAGGAAATATTCAACCTTTCTCTATTCCAAGAGCAACTTGTTTTTTAATAAAAAAATAAAACTGGGTGAAAATTTATGATCTTCTTGCTAAGACCAAGCCCATAGGCCATAAAGAACATTCAATTGCCAAATCTGATCTTGCGCCCTTGACATGAATAATCTTATCCAATCTCATGGCAAGTCTATGAAATAGACATTTTATTATTCCTCTTTTGTAGATGAGAAAATAAGATCTTAGTTTGTCCTACATAAGATGTCAGAGCTAGGTAGGACCTGCTGGAACTGAGATAAATGTAATTTATTCCTTACAGCAGTTACAATAAATTAGTAACAATCTTGGAGACCTAAAGCAGCACCACTTATTTTCTTTTAAAATTCTGGCCTCTGAAGTCATTCACAGTGAGCAAAAATCAACGGGGCTGTGGAGTCTCTCTGGAAGAAATCTAACTTCTTCCCATTGCCAGACTGGAGGATGCCCTCATCTCTGACTCACAGCCTGGACTTACATCATCTCTTTTCACCGGGTTGTTGCCTCCTATCTCCTTCCCTTCCTTATCAACTCTCTCTCTCTCTCTCTCTCTCTCTCTCTCTCTCTCTCTCTCTCTCTCTCTCTCTCTCTCTCTCTCTCTCTCCCTCCCTCTCTCTCTCTCTCTGCTTCTCTCTTACACACATGCTTGTGATTACACACAGAACCTAGCTAAATAATCCAGAATCATCTCTCCATCAAGATCCTTATCATAATTATGTCTGCAATATCTCTTTTGCCTTAAAAGGAGCAATCACAAACTCCCAGCAGTAGAACCAGCGTAGTTTTTGGAAGTAGAGTCATTACTTAGCTGATGAGAACTAGCATTCAAGCTACCTCCCACTAGATAAGCAATTGTTCCTGAGCCATATGACTGATCTTCACCAAGTTGGGGCAGTATCTCACGTGAATTAAAGAGAAAATGTGAAATTCGTTTTTCTGAAGAGTAATACATGGGCAAGAGCCCTGGGCTTATGTTTACCACTATACCTACCCACTTCCTAGTTGTTCCAGTCTCCATGTCATGTGGATCAGGGATAGTGCAGAAGTGTCAGTGTGTCCCACCCTGGTAAACAGTAGAGGGACTCCACAAATGCCTTCAAAATTCATGGGAAATGTAAAACCCAATGTTCAGTATCTTCCCTGCTTTATCTCTGCAGACCCTTTTAATACAACCTCTATGTAAGCAAAAACTGTAACTACTGACTACTCCATTAAAAATAACTTGTAAACAGAGTAGCTTAAAAATAAACAACTTAATTATCACAAAACATCTTTGGTCTGACTTTGGAAGTGGCTTCCCTGGGAGGTTCTTCCTTGAGTCGTTCATGAGGTTACAGGCATCATGCAAGCTAAGGCTGAAGTTCTCTGGAGGTTTCATTAGGACTAGGGAGTCATGTCCAAGGTGGCTTGCTCACATGGTGGTTGAGGAAGAGCTTCAGATTTTTGCAACAAGGAACAAGCCATAGGAAACTTGAGTGTCCTAGTAGTGTGAAGGGTCCTCCCACAGAGCATGCAATTCAAGAGACAAAACAAGGAAGAGGTCACAGTATAGTTTATAACCTGGCCTTGGACATAATTGCATCATCACCTTCGTATTGCCCTAATCACAAAGTCTAACTCCCATACAATGTTGAGGGTGCTATCAGGGTATGGATATCAAGAGGTTAAGCTGAGGCCATCTTAGAGGCTGGCTACTACAACCTAATGCCCTTTATTCAACATAATACCAGCAGGCCTAGCCAGAGAAAGCAGCAAAGAGAAAGCTATAAAGAGCATCCAACTTGGAAATTAGGAAGTCAATTCACGACTGTTTACAGATGATATGAGCTTACATTCAGAAAAGCAGGTTCCACCCAAAAAGCTGATCCCACGACTTATCTAGTGTTAATAGTGCTGTAATGAACAAGGTCATGTTGGTGTTTCTGTTGTGTGCTGGCTTATTGCTTGGTTTATGTACAGGAGCAGTATGGCTGGATCAGGTGCTAACTCTTCTTTGAGTTCTTTGAGGCACCTCCATTTTGGTTTTCCTAGTAGTTGCTATAATTCGGATCCCCACTAACATTCCATATGCTCCTTACTCCCTCAAGACCATTTTTTTTATTATTGTTGTTCGTTTGTTTTTTCTTGGTGACAGAATGGGTTGGGACAGAATTCTAGTTTAATTCTCATTTGCATTTCACTGAAGGCTGAAGATGTGGGTTATGTTTCATTTGTTTATTAGTCATTTGCATTTCATCTCCTGAAGAGTCTCTTCTCCATTTATTTGTTCATTTATTGGATTATTTTTCTTATAGAATTCAAATTTTTGAGCTCCTCATATATCCTTGATAGTGATTGCCCATCAGATCAATAATTGAAAAGATAATCTATCCTGGAGTTTGCCTTTTTACCCTGGCAATTATATAATTTGCTGTGAAGCAGCTTTCAACTTGATATGATTTTACCCATGAATTCTCGTTCTTATTTCCTGAGATATTGTAGCCTTTTAAAAAGTCATGTCTTTGTGTTTTTCCATTTTTTTTTCTCTGTTTAGGCCTTACATAAAGTTTTTGAGCTGACTTTGTACCAGGTAAGAGAAAAGAATCAAGTTCCATTCCTTTCCAAGTAGATATTCAGTTTCCTACACCATTTGTCAAGTAGGCTGTAGAGTTTGCTGCCTTTGTCGAGAATCAAATAGCTATAATTCTAATTGTTTTGGTTTAACTCCAGGTTCTCTGTTCTGTGTATTTTCATATATGGCTTCATTGTGTCAATGCTATGCTGGTTTTGGTACTATGGATCTATGTTATATATGAATTGGATAACTGTTAAATCTTTAGCCTGGATTTTTTTAAATATTTTTTTTGTGTGAGATTGCTTTGGCTATATGTAATCTTTTCTTCATCCATTTCAGTTTTAGGATTTTTTTCTCTATTTTTCTTTCTTTTCTTCTTCTTTTCCTTTTCCTTTTTTCTTTTTCTGTTTTTCTGTTTTTCAAGACAGGGTTTCTCTGTGTAACAGTCCTGAATATCCTGAAACTTATTTTGTAGACCAGGCTGACCTTGAACTCACAAAGATCCGCTTGCCTTTGCCTCCAGAGTGTTGGGATCAAAGGTGTGTGACACCACGCCCAGCTGGGATTGTTTTTTTCTGAAGAATACTGTTGGGATACTGGTGGAAATTCTAATGAATATGTACATTCATCCTGTATGTACACATACATTCTCTTAATATAATGACTCACACAGTATTAATTTTGTTGATTCATGAACTTGGGATGTCTTTTCACCTTCTTAAGTCTTCACTTATTTTCTTCAGCATTTTTAATTTTTATGGTGCAGTTATTTCCCACCTTTGTTTAGGTTTGTTCCTAAGTTTTCTTTTCGAGACTACAGTGAAAGTGTGTTCTTGAATTCTTTCTTAACATACACACTATCACTGCCTAGGAATACTAATTAGCTCTGTATGTTACCTTTATATAACTTCTACTCTGGAGAGGTTGTGAATCAAGTCTAAGAGTCCTCTGGTGAAAACTGCATGGTCTTTTTAGGACAGGATCATAGCATCAGCAAGTAGGGGAAATTTGGCTCTTCCTTTACTGTTTACATTCATTTTGTTTTCTTCTCTTGACTTGCTGATTCCACTAAAATTTCAAGTCATAGCCTAAATAAAAGTAGAGTGGACATTCTTGTCTTGTTTGTGATTTGACAGAAAATGATTATTTTTCTCCATGGAATATAGAATTATCTAGAAGATTATCATATATGGCCTTTTATTAAATATAAAGTTAGGCTCTCATTATTAATTTTTTCAAAGCCTTGTTATTACGAAGGAATGCTGTTTTTATCAGAGCCCTTTTCTGCATTTGCTGAGAAGGTCATGTGATTATCCCTTATTCTAGTTATGCCCTGTATTGTTTTTCCAGATTCTGTATGTTGAACTGATGAAGGAATGCTGTTTTTGTCAAAGTCTTTTCTGCATTTGTTGAGGATGTCATGTGATGATTATCCTTGATTCTGCGTATGCCCTGTATTATTTTTGTCAGTTTCTGGATGTTGAGCTATCTCTTCCAAAATGAGTCCAGACTGATCACAGTATCTGATCTTTAGAAATTATTGTTGAACCCCAATTGCAAGTATTTACTGTTGAGCTTTACCTCTATGTTTCTCAAAAAAAAATTACCCTAGACTATAGTTAAGCTCTTTGCTATGTTCTTACCCAGCATTTGTGTCAGAGTAATACTTGCTTCATGAGTTTGTCTGTGTTCCCTATCCTCTCCTTTGTAGAACAGTTTGAGAATTATTGAAGCTCTTGCTTTAAGAGTCCAGTACAATTCACCAGCAAATGTATCCAGTCCTGGGCTTCGTTCAGTGGTTCTTCATCTTGTTCTTTATTAGTGATTTACTGAAGCTTTCAAAATATCTTATTAGGTCAGTGTTGTTAGAGGGCACATGTGTCTAAACTTAATCCATTTTGTCTAAATTTCCTAAGTTTTAATATTATGTTTTTTATGTGTTCAAAGCACTCTTTAGTAATCCTCTATATTTCTACTGTAATATTCCCTTTTTATCTCTAATTTTACATTCTCTCTCTCCTTTTATTTTGTTACACAAGGGTTTGTAAAACTTATTTTTCCAGTCAAGTCACGTGCTCTTTGTTTCATTGTTCCTTTCTATTGCTGTCTTAGTTTCTGTCTCACTGACTTATCTCCTGTTTTCATTGTTTGTCCCGCGCTACCGTCTCGCCAGCAAGAACGACGCAGAACACTCGGATCCTTCTGCAGTAAAGCTTTAATACATCTTGAGAGATAGATGATCAGCTTCTTAGAGGGAGACCCCAAGCTAAGAAACCCAGCCCCTTATATAAGCCTAGGAGCTCCGAGTGAGACGTGTAGAGCCGGGATTGGTGGTTTGCACATCACCCCAGATGACGCCACGGGAGAGGCACAGCTTAAACGGTTAACTCCAACTGACAGCAGATGTCAGCGCCATCTTCTAACGGTTAACTCCAACTGACAGCAGATGTCAGCGCCATCTTCTAACGGCAATAGCGATAGCGAGGGCGGCTCCTCACATCTCCCCCTATTCATTTATTTTTGAAGCAATAGGACACCCACAACTTTGGAGTGGAGATAGAGGTCAAATCCCCATGTGCAAATTCGGAACATGTACAAAGCTCCTCTCCAGGGTCTTATCCCCAGAGAGAGCCCTGACCAGTCCGATGTCGTTTTTCTGGGGGAAGGAGATCATGACATAGAACCTTCATGCAAGATGACTTATCTCCCAGGAGAAAGTCGTTATACCGCAGACCTCTCCTGTGCAGTGCTTAGCCTTGCAACTCCTTGGGCTGCTGAAGCCTACCCACTCTATCCCGTGCAATGAGACTAGCCTCGTGGGGTGCAAGAGCCGGGAGGCCAGCGACCTATTGCTTTAACATGGTTAACCAAATGTCAGGGGAGGCTCCGTGTTCTAAGGCAGCAAGTGCTTGTGCCACCACCACTTTGTCTCTTTTGTTTGGGCTCTGAGCTTACACACCATCCAAAGCATCAACACTATTCCACAGCAGAGAACTAGGCTAAATGATCCTACCCCCACCCATTCCTTAAAATAAGAAAATGCAGATGAAATCCAGGAGGAGAGGCCTTCCATCAGAGAAAGATCCAGATGCGTCGAATTCACTTGCAGGATCGCCATTCTCAACTCACGGAGTGTCTGCTCAAACTCAAAAGTCCAATTCTGTAATAAATGTTGAGACAGAGCTTGTGACAGGTTAGCTGCTCTTGTAAAATTCTCATATTGTACTGAAGTGACACAAAGGCCAGGCAACTTTTGTTCACATCCCAATTGGGCCATCTGCCACAATATATCCAATTGTTCCTGAACCAAATTAATCTGTTGGTTTACCAACATCAGGCCTCCTTGTATCTGAGAATTGGCAGTGGCCTGTTTATCTAGGACCATGGTCACAGTGGCCTATAGTTCATTAATGGTTTGAGTTGTCTGCACAGTGGCAGAAAGTGCAAGGGCCGAGGCGGTAACCGAAGCAGTAACCGCGGCGGTGGCTATCAGGCCCACAATAATAGCAGAGATCCCAAAAATCTCGCTTTTCCCTAAACAAACTCAAATTACTTGGCGTCTCAACAGGAACTGGAACAAATCGAGGCATGCGCATTACCAAAGCAAAAGGGTGCTTAATAGCATCCCAGCATAATGCATAAAAACAATTCTAAGCAGAGCAATTTATTTCTTTCTGATTCTTACCTAAGGTATCATTACTCACAACCCAAATAAAGGGCAGCTGAATAATTAGTTCTCTTAAAGGTATACTTAACATTGGAGGAGGACCAATCAGATGATCCATAGCTCTGTCCCTCACTCAGACTGTTGCCTAATGCCCCTTTCCAATCAAAAGTAATCTGTCCCTTCTCACTATCATAGGAGAAAGATCAGTACAGCTTCCATTAATTCAAAAGGATTAGCATTAGATCTTTCTGGATCCATATGAATAAAATTATCCTTTAATGAAGAAATCACAGTAAAGCACAAGCTTCCTACTAATGACAAGGTTCTCTCATCCTGAAAACTCTGTATCTGAGGATCTAAAGGCAAAAAGGCAAGCCCCAACTCTCTATTAGTTGTGAAAAATCTAGGGAACACCTGGGCATTCTGCATCACTGGCATACTAGGAACCATCATCCCGAGTAGGAGAGTCTTCATCACCCACTTGGCCTCCATCCTTCTTATTCTGGAGTTGTGAAGGAGCTCTTCGAGTGAGTCTTTCAGGGATCCACAGGGGGTTTTCTTCCTCCTGTGGAAAAACACACACAGCTCCCCTGGATCTTATAAGAATAGGATCCGGGCCTTTCCAGAGATCAGTCAAGACATCTTTCCATTTTACCATTTCTTTTGGCCTATCAGGCTCTAAACTGTGGCGATCGGCCGCAGTGTGGCCTTGGGCATCAGAGTTCAAGAAATTAAGGGTAAAAAGTGCCATGGATACAGCAACTCTTGGTACCGAGGGTAGAACATCCTCAATACTCCCCTTTTGTTTAATCTGTCGGAATTTTTGAGAGGTATATGCTGGTCCATTGTCTGTTTTTAAAATTCTGGGTTTTCCCCAAGCACTCCAGGCCTCAAGGCAATGTTGAATCACATATGAGGCCTTTTCCCCTGTTAGGGGTGTGGCGAACATTACGCCAGAACAGGTGTCAACAGAAACATGAACATATTGAAGCCTTCCAAAAGAGGGAATATGAGTAACATCCATCTGCCACATCTGCAATGGTCTAATGCCACGTGGGTTTATTCCCATGTGGGGAGTAGGTAAGAATTCGCAGCAATTCTGGCATTGAGTAACAATTTCCCTAGCCTCTTTCCTGGATAGAGCAAAACGACGGCGCAAGGTCTCAGCCGTCACATGAAAGCGCTTATGGAATTCTTTTGCTGCTTGTGCATGGGTAGACAAGGCAGCGGCCACCAGCTTTGTAGCCTTGTCCGCTAAGTCATTCCCTAAGGACATGGGACCTGGGAGTCCAGAATGTGCTCAGACATGGGTAATGAAAACAGGAAATCTCCTATTTAACAAGGCAGCTTGTATCTTTTGAAAGATGTTAGCAACTCTGCTGGAGGATCTTATTATTCCAGCTATCTCAAGGAGATTAACTGCATTAACCACATAAGAGGAATCTGATACAATATTGAGGGGTCCTGGAAAAGCCTCAAGAACCTCCAGTACTATCAGACATTCTACAACTTGAGGTGAAGTTTCATTATATTGTTTAGATATAACCCTATCCTTGACCACATAAGCTCCCATACCAGTTTTTGATCCATCAGTGTACACCACAGTCCCATCTGGGAGTGGGTCTTTAGCTGTCACTTGTGGAAACACTATAGCCTGGTTTAGGGCAAACTGTAAAATTGGATGCTTTGGAAAATGATTATCAATTTGTCCTGAAAAGGAAGTAACTAAAACTGCCCAATCACTAGATGTGGCTGCCAAGGTCTGAACTTGTGCAGCAGTATAAGGCACAATCAAGGAATCAGGATCCCTGCCAAAATGTGTAACAGCTGCTTTTATTCCGCGAAGCGCGAGCTGTGCAACAGCATCAGGGTACCAGTCAATAATCTTAGCAGGGGAAGCATTTGGATGAATCCAAAGTAATGGTCCATGTTGCCACAGGACTGCAGTTGGCAATTGAGCTGTCTTAAAAACACACAGATTAAAAGGTAGTGACTCCTCAATACGTTGTAATTGTGCTTCCTGTAAGGCCTCTTCCACCATCTGTAAGGCTCGGTGGGCGGCAGGGGTAAATTTTCTGGGTGAGGAGATATGAGGCTCACCCTCCAGGAGATCGAAGAGGGGTTTTAGATCAGCAGATGGAATTTTTAAAAAGGGCCTCAACCAATTTATATCTCCCAGAAGTTTCTGAAAATCATTTAATGTTTGTAAGTGGTCTTTGCGAATTTCTATTTTCTGAGGAACTATATTTTTGGGAGTAATCATTGAGCCCAAAAAGAGGCCTGTATCTGCAATTTGAACCTTTTCTGAGGCAATCTCTAATCCCCACTGTTTTAATTCAGCCACCAGCATGGGAAAAGCCTTTTGTAAAACATCTAACTCTTTGTGACAAATAAGAATATCGTCCATATAATGGATCATGATTAAAGATGTAAATTGCTTCCTAATTGGCTCCAAAGCCTCCTGCACATACAGCTGACATATTGTTGGGCTATTGGCCATGCCTTGCGGCAGTACCTTCCACTGAAATCTCTTGTCTGGTTCCATATGATTAAGAGAAGGGATAGTGAAGGCAAACCTTGGTCTATCCCGTGGGTAAAGTGGAATAGAGAAGAAACAATCCTTAATATCTATAATAATAAGCTTCCAATCTTGAGGGAGTGCAGAAAGCAAAGGAAGGCCTCTTTGAACAGGGCCAAAAAGATGCATCTGATTGTTAATGGCCCGCAGGTCATGGAGTAATCTCCACTTCCCAGATTTCTTCTTAATAACAAAAATTGGTGTATTCCATGGGGAGGTAGAAGGCTCTAGATGCCCCAGCCGTTCCTGTTCTTGCACTAATCTTGTGACAGCCTCTAATTTTTCAGAGGATAGAGGCCATTGAGAGACCCATAACGGCTCCTCTGTTTTCCATGGTATGGGTCGTGAAGCCTCAACGGCCCCTAAATAAAACCCAGTCCTTTTCTACCCCGATTTCCGTGTTGTGTAATAGGTGTTATTCTGCCTTGTTCTTGCCTACCCAAGCCTCTACCCTTTGTATACCCCATCTTTGCCATAATGGCTGATGCCTGGGGGAGTATTCATTAGTTAGGGTCATGCCCATGGCTTGTAACACATCCCGTCCCCATAAATTTACAGGGAGTGGCAACACATAGGGGGTAAAACATCCCTGTTTGCCCTCAGCATTCCGCCAGGTTAAGGCTGAGGCACTGATGGCAGGAGAGGACTGGTATCCAAGACCTTGTAGAGAATGAGATGAAACAACAGTGGGCCAAGACTTCGGCCACCAATGGAGTGAAATAATGCTTTTGTCTGCTCCCGTATCCATTATCCCTTCAAATTCTTTTCCATTAATTAACAATTTTATTGTAGGTCTCTCATTTAGGGGTATAGCCAGATAGGCTGAATCACTTCCAGAAGATCCCATAGCCCTTTTTTGTAAAGTGTAGGTTTCTCCATCCCCGAGGGAGGGCAGCAACACCAGTTGTGCAATTCTATCTCCCTGCTTTATAGAAAATACACCCCGAGGGCTAGAACAGAGAACTTGAATCTCCTCTTTATGATACGGGTCAACAATTCCAGGATATATAATGAGTCCCTGTAAAGTTAAGGAGCCACGGCCCAGAATAAGCCCAATGGTGGCAGGGGGCAAAGGTCCAGGGGAATGGACTGGGACCGGTTGAACGTTCATTTGGGGCATGAGTAAGAAGTCGGAGGCGGCACGCAAGTCCATTCCGGGGGTTCCTCGGAAACCTCTACTTCCTCTTGATTGCTTTTCTGAAATTGGTTCCCATATTTCTGAGGGCCCTGGGACCATGGGCCCCGTGACCCGTTTTTTGATTGGGGTACCTTGGGTTCTTCAATAGGGGGCAGAAGCCTCCCTTTTACATCCCGGACTGACCTGCATTCGCTAGCCCTATGATAACCTTTACCACAACGATGGCAAAGCTTCGATTCTCTTGTTCTTTCAGGGGCTTGACAATCTTTCTTAAGGTGCCCCATTCTCCCACAATTAAAACAAGCTTTTCGACTAGATAAATCTCTATACCTGTGCGTTTGTAAAATGGCGGCAGCTAGTCCTGCATTGGTTAGGGGTCCCCCAGCTCCCTGCACACTCTGAGCCAATCTTGTAAACCTTTGCTTTTGCGAGGGGCGATAGCCGCTCGACATTCCTGGGTTGCTTGTTCATAGACAAGTTGCTCAATCAGGGGCATAGCTTGTTCTGAATCACCAAAGATGCGACTGGCGGCCTCTGTCATTCTGGCCACAAAGTCTGAAAATGGCTCTTGGGGTCCTTGGACAATCTTTGTAAGGTGTCCACTGGACTCTCCCCTTTTTGTGAGGGCCTTCCATGCTTTAATAGCGGCGGCCGACACCTGACCATAGACACCCCAGATGTAGTTGGTTTGATTAAGGGCATGTTGACCCTGACCTGTCAGCATTTCAAATGTCCACTGCCTCTGATTCTCATCTTCAGCCGTGGCATTAACTCTAGCTTGTGCCTGGGCTGCATCATACCAGAGAGCCTTCCATTCCATGTATTGTCCCATGTTGGGAAGCACTGCTTTCACTGTCGTCTGCCAGTCAGTGGGAGTCATGGCAAAATTAGCAAGCCTTTCCACCTGTAATGTGGTAAAGTTAGCATTGACCCCATAATTACGAACGGATTCGGCCAATTCTTTGATTTGATTGTAATCTACAGGGGTATGTACTCTTCCGCCTTCCGCATTCTCGAATACTGGAAAAGCTACTTGTATTTTTCTCCATTCCTCTAAAGGTAAAAAGGAGTCAGTACCAGTATTCAGCCGAATCTCATACTGCGGAGGCGCTGAGGGGCGTGAGCCCGCCGGATTTATAGGTGGTGGCCTCACATTCATTTTTGTTTTCAGTGGCCGGTGTCTATCAGGGTGATATCTTTCTTCCTCGTACCGTGCCACCTCCTCCTCTAGACCACCTTCTTCGCTAGAATACAGAGTGTCAGAATCAGAATTATCTAGCTCCAAGGCTTCTAGCTCTACTGTAGGGTATAGACTAGATTCTGGCTTTTTCTTTTTCTTAGATTTGTTAGGGGGTGAATGATCACTCCCTTCTTTCTCTCCCCTTTCTTAACTTCTTGGGGAGGGCCTTTTTTCTTAGACATGTCTTTCCTTTTGCGAGCTCCCATTCTCTCACTCCGTTCAGTTTCTGACATGCTATCCTGAACTTCCTCTAAGGTTCCCTGACTTTCTATTATAGCAGGGTGACAGGCCTCATCCTCCAAGCAGTTTTTAACTAGCTTCCAAATGGCTTTGGTACCTAAGTGGAGATCTCCTTCTGCATGCTTCCTGTCTAGTTCTTTACCTAGCTTGTTCCATGAGGCCACAGTGAGGGACCCGGAACAAGCATACCATGGTGCCACTCTATCTACCTCCTTCACAAAATTTTGAAGTGTTCGTGGTGCAATTTTAAGATCTCTTTGTTTTAGCACAGTCTGTAGGGCAGTAACCACTGACTGTGACAACCCCATCGCGCTAGCGGCTTATCTAAAAAACGGCGCTCAACTCCGTTACCAGACTGACAGCACCAGACTGACAGCACCAGACTGACAGCACCAGACTGACAGCACCGTTCTGACAGCACCGTTCTGTCAGCACCAGACTGACAGCACCAGACTGACAGCACCGTTCTGTCAGCACCAGCCACGATGAAGGAGAAGGACAAACAGGACTAGCACCAAAGCCTCCACTGACCCGTCCCACGGTGATGACAAACTAAGGCCAAAGTCGAGAAAGGGGGTATTCAGGATAAAGCATACCTCTCTGAACTTACGCCCCTGCAGTTCTGAATCCGCCCCGTCTTCCGAGGGGTCTCCCGCGGCGCCGGCGATGTTGAAGAGTTCCCGGGTTTCGGCACCAGATGTCCCGCGCTACCGTCTCGCCAGCAAGAACGACGCAGAACACTCGGATCCTTCTGCAGTAAAGCTTTAATACATCTTGAGAGATAGATGATCAGCTTCTTAGAGGGAGACCCCAAGCTAAGAAACCCAGCCCCTTATATAAGCCTAGGAGCTCCGAGTGAGACGTGTAGAGCCGGGATTGGTGGTTTGCACATCACCCCAGATGACGCCACGGGAGAGGCACAGCTTAAACGGTTAACTCCAACTGACAGCAGATGTCAGCGCCATCTTCTAACGGTTAACTCCAACTGACAGCAGATGTCAGCGCCATCTTCTAACGGTTAACTCCAACTGACAGCAGATGTCAGCGCCATCTTCTAACGGCAATAGCGATAGCGAGGGCGGCTCCTCACAATTGTTTATTCATTTCTATGGTTGGGGGATGGGCTTTCTCTTGTTTTAATAAGACTTTGAGGTACGTAAGTGTGTCATTTTGGAAACTGCTCTGATCTTTTAGGCACTGGCAGCAATAACCTCCCCTCTTAGGGTCACGTTCACTGTGTCTTCCTGGGTGTATGTTCCCACTTGTGCTTGATTCTACATTTTTTTTATTCAGGGTCTTGTTATGTGCGGCAGGCTAGCCTTGAACTCAAGACCCTCCTGCTTACAAGCCCGACATGTATTCATAGCCTCTTATATCCAGGTGATCCGTTTCAGGATACGGTAGCATTCTTGTTTTCAGAGTAGGCCTGTCTCTTCTCAGACCATGCCTTCTATTGTTTAAGGCTGCAGGTTCTATAAAGAGTACCCAGATTCTACAACAGGGCAAGCAGTTCCTTCTAGGTTTCCATAGCATTTTGTTCATATACTTGTCAGTGATTTTCAAGTATTTTCTTTAATAACTTAATAACGTTTTCCCCCAGGTATCCTGTTAGGGTTCAGTCAGTCAAGACTGGGATCTCTGATGATAGCTAGAATACCAGTTCTTTGTTGTTGTTGTTTCGAAACAGGGTTTCTCTGTATTGTTTTGGAGCCTGTCCTGGAACTCAGAATGGTCTTGAACTCACAGAGATCCCCCTGCCTCTGACTCCCGAGTGCTGGGATTAAAGGCATGCACCACCAACACCCGGCGAATACCAGTTCTTTTAGTTAATGAATAAACTTCTTTCAATAAATTGCCTTTCTAACCCATCAATTAAGCGAATTTAATGATTCTGGGTAAATATCAGCGGGTTCCTGCCCTCAGGCTACCTACAGATGCTCCATATAGGGCCAGTGACCATGTCCTTATTCCCACTCTTTCTGCAACTTCTGATTTCCTACCGTCATTTTCTGTCATCTTTTTAAAATTTTCCTTCTCCTTTGGCACTTTCTAAGTGTTGCTGAAAGCATGAGCATCACTTACCTCACTGGTAGCAGCCAGTGCATTACCACAAGTGGGTTCTAAGCTATGTGCTTCCTCTTACACCACATCTACTCAAGCATCCATTCCAGCCTCCCAGGCACCATTTAGAAAGATGCTGAAGGAAAAAATAAACACATATCTACAATGCCTAAAAATCTTTTCTGTGCCTGTATTCAACGTTTCAAGTGAGTCAAATGCTAAAACAAATGTTTAACTGTTTTAAAATATTGATTAGAGGCCCATCTGTTATGTTAGTAAAGATGATAGCACTAACTGGATGTACTTGCCACAGGAAACTCCATCTCTTCCTCTCTCCATATGCTAACAGCTCCTAAAAGATTGCCTATCACTTAACAATGCACACTGAATATTTATTAAATATGATCCTTGAAGCTACATCTCTTTTCACGCTAAATTTAGAAATGATCTGTTTCATCATTTGCAAGTGCCTACGTGGCTTTTGTAAAGTCACTTAATTCAAATGGTAGCTTCCTCTACGTCACTAGTCCCTCTCTGTCACTGTGCTCATAGATCATCACCTCATTCAATCCACATTAGACAAGTTTCTTCTGGGACTAGATGAGAGCGATGACAGTCAACACAGAGACCCTTGACTGGATAATGTGCAGAGTGACAGACTTTGGAGTACTCAGGTCAAGGTATGTTTGGCTATTTCTTGAATGTTACCATCTAATATTAATTAGGCATATCCACTTACCAAAGCTGAGTCCCATCCATGTAGCGAGGCAGATCCCTCAAAGAACCTTCTGAGGCAGGGCCAGATTCCTTTCTCCTAGCTCACCGAACAACCAGATCACTGATACACCTGGGGAAACTGTGTAGAAGGGAGATGAGAAAGGTTAGGAATGTTGCTCTAAAAAAGATCTGTCCACAATAGAGATGCATCCGAAGTAGGGGACGTTCTCTAGTGTCTGTGGCACACACAAAGACATGCACAGAGTAAGAAGATATCCTATGTGGTCACTGACCTGGAGCTATGCAGGGACAGCCTCAGGTATAGACAATGCAGAAAATATTACTTTCCTGTTGCTGCTGTCACTAGTCACCTCTAAGTCAGTGATTCTCAACCTGTAGGTCATGACCCCATTACAAGGGACCCCTTCACAGTATCAAAATTACAGTCATGAAGTGGCAACAAAAATAATTTTATGGTTGGGGTCACCACAACATGAAGAATTGTATTAGGAAGGCTCGGAACCACTGCTCTAAGTTAGCAGTTTCAGTAACGTACAGTTATTTTCCCATGGTTCATGACATTCACAGTGGGCCACAGTAAAGGTGTGCAGGTGCACTTTCCTTTATGGACTGTCCAAAAGAAAATCTGCGGTCTTTTTCAGCTTCTAGAGGTCAGCTATATCCCATGGCTCATATCCTTTTCCTTCTGTTTTCAAAGCCGGCATCCTCCGGTTGAGCTCTTCCACTGTGTTACTCTGACCGCTGCTTCTGCCGCGCTTTGGTACTTTTGAGGGTTTTTCAATTGTAGTAAAATACTAAAAGGTGAAGACAATTTCCCTATTTTAGAGTCACAAACCTCCATATCACCTGACCTATTTTAGTTTCCAGAGATTGAGACGCGTATTGGCAGGTATGGAGGGAAGGGAACGCTGCAGTCGTTCTGTGTGTCACACTGCGCATGCCCCAAGTGTAGGAAGTGTTAGCTAGCTTTTATTGGTTTTCCATCAAACTGTTCTGACTTATTTTGTAGTGAAAAAAAATAAATGGGTCACAAGGATAAATTCCTCCCAAAATACTACCTTGTACCTCACAGTTTGCCAGGCAACTTAGCAAAGATCATTTAAAGTCAACACATATACTGATTTAACATTGAAAACCCTGCAAAAAAGTAAATCATTAATCTTCCTGATGAAACCATATGTCCCAAAAGAGAAGTAAGTTTGTATTGACAAGAAACTGAACAAGAAGTAAGTGAATAGATATGAAATATAGAGTTAATTAATTGGTTGATTGACTGAAGATAGAAGGAGGACAGATACATGGGTTCATTTTTATGAAATGTATAAATCAAGTTTATAAAGAAAAACACACCTTAATGGTTGTACTGGACCAAGTGTAAGAGCAGGATAAAGATTAACTAGAAACTGGAAATCTCCTGTGGTGGTGCTTACCTCACAGTTTAATATTTGGATTTTAAAAGTCATTGAATTTTTCATTTATTGTAATGGGTGGGTTTGGTGGTATATCAATTATATTGTCATAAAGCAACTCACAGCAGGGACAAATGACATTTGCATCAGAGAGTGGCTAGTCAAAAACTGCTGTTCATAATTAATACGTTACAAATACTCACCCACTCTTTAGTCTTTCATTTCATTCCAGTCCAAGTAACAGACAGTTAATTTAGTTTGTTTTTCCTACTTATGAACAAACCATCTCAAATAGGGAAGGGAAAGGAAAATGAACAAAGCTCTCACATGATCCAAACTTGCTAGTCCAGCTCTAAAAATGAGTCAGGAAGGCAACCTTTTCCTCATGAAAGTGATTGAGGAAAAAGCTATGTGCTTGGTTTAGCATAATTGACCACAATAATTACAGTGCATGAGGATTTATGTTGTATTTATCAGACTGCCAGGTCTGGAGGGCAAAGGGGGGGAATGGGGGTGGGGCTCATAGCTTGAAATCCACAAAAAGCTATGCACATTTTTTAACGGCACAAACTAGCAATTATGGGCTGCAGAAGTATTTGTGCTTGTTCAGAGGTTCCATATGAAGCATGTGAAGATGTTCCTTTTCTCAATAAATTCAACTCTGAGAAAAAAAAGCCTTAAACTGTCAAATCTGAGAGTGGTATCTATTTTTGCGATTATCCTCATCTCCAGTAATGGGGTACAGAAAGGCCCATCCTTTAAGAGAAGTCAATTCTGTTCAAAGGCGATTTAGGATAAGGGTATGATTCATGTACTTGAAAGGGAAATAAAATGCAAGTTATAATTTAATTCCAATATTAAATAGTATTGGTGGTCAGATTTATAGCACACATTAGTCACCAGTTTTATTTCAGACCAGTAATAGTAACACAAAAGCCTCTTTGTGTTCCCATAGAGTATGCCTATCTCCCAAACTACTCCTCCATACATTGCTGATTTTATCATTTATCAGAGCAGGAGAGGCAACAAAGTCATTATTCCAACTCAGATTAGAGCATAGGATACATGTGAAGATGCCCTCAGCTCAGCATGTCTGCGGTGTAGCATGAAGTGCCTTTACTACTGTCCTTGTGAAACCAAAGCTTTGCAATTTAAGATTTTAAGATTATTTCATAAGCCATCGTAATATCAGCAGGTAGTCCTTACAAAGGAGAAGTTTCCATGTGTTACAACTTTACTTTGTTTTCTTCCAAGTGAATAAAAAGAACAAAGAGAAGGGAGAGCCAGGCATGGTGGCATACACTTTTAATCCTAGCACTTGGGAGGCAGAGGCAAGCAGTTTTCTGTGAATTTGAGGCTAGCCTGGTCTACAGAGCAAATTCCAGATGGCCAGCATTATATAGAGACACTGTCTCAAAAAGGAAAGGAGGCAAGGAAAGAAGGAAGGAAGGAGGGAGGGAGGGAAGAAAGGAAGGAAGAGAGAAAGAGAAAAAAGGGATATTTAACTATGAAACTAAGTCATCTAGTAGCTGTGTTGTTCTTTGAACAGAGAATTTTGTTCTCTTAGTGAGTTTCAAGAGCATGTATAAACCCTAAATTTTCAGTCTCTTTCTTCCACAACTGAGCAACTAAAAAAGCCTAGCTCACAGTGTGTGCAAGTGCATGGGTGCATGCATGTGCATGTGTATGTGTACATGCGTTCCTATGGGGTGCATCTATGTGGAGGTCAGAGGTGAACCTCACATGCTTTTCTCAGGAGATCTGCTCTTTGTGTTTTGAGAGAAGGTGTCTCACTAAGTCCTGGATAAGGCTAGACTGACTGGCTATTGAGCCGCAGGACCACTTTTACCTCCTCAGCACTAGGATTATGAGCACAGAACCACCACACCCTGTTTTTATCAGTTCTGGGGACTGTGCTCTGGTCCTTCACACTCATATAAAAAGCACTGGGCTGTCTCCGCTCTCCTCTTGGTGGTATTTCATGTGGAAAAACTTCAACACTTACCTGACTCTGACTTTAACCTATCCTGTTCATAATCAAAAGAAATCAACTCCTATTAGTACCAGGAGAATCAGACCTACATCTAAGTCACATCCAATCACTACTTAAGCAATAGTAAGTGTAGCAGAGGCCCATGACTAAGCTGAGCATTGCTTTGTGGGGTTCATGCAACAGCACCATCACTGACTTCCACCATGGGTCAAGATTTCATTCCTATACCTACATCTGGGAGCAACTGAATCCTTAACTGCAACACACTCTAACTTGGGTAACAAGTTAAAATCTGCATGGTTTCCTTATGCATTGGGGTCTTTGAATTGTCCCAAACTCCCAGAACCCTCCCTATGCTACTGTCTGCATCCCTGAGATCTGGCATTTGCTCTAGCCATATCATAGTAAAACAGAACTGTGATCACTGCAACAAGAAGTTGAATTCTATTGCATCTCAGCCCAATGCAGAGGCAACAGTAGTTTGCACTAACGCTCCCTATCTCAGTTTAGGCAACTTTTATTTTTTTGAAAATTATGAACCATAACAACTCTTGATCCTACCTCAAGAGTTTTCTGCTTTTTCAGGGAACACTGAGGAAGAGTTAGTAGTAATAAGAGAAAGAGCTGAGCATACATATTTTGCCCAGTGAAGCACGAACTCACAGTGTGCCTTATCTTATGAGTCACAGCTAAGATGACAACATCCTTTCAAGTCCTTCTCCTTGGGATCCTAGTCTTTTCACAGGGGTTTGCAGAGATTAAGCATCTTCCTGGAATACTTCAAAGACAGTGTGAAAGTACAGAACCTAGCATAATATATCTTCCTAGTTTACTTCCCAAGCATTTAAAGAACATTACTTAGAGGAAGAATGTCAGCTCTCCATGCAAATTTTAGAGTTACCACTGATTAAAAATCTAGTCATCCTTAGCAAAGCAAAAAGAGGGAAGTGAAATAAACTTTGGTAATATTTATAATTTAATCGATTGCATACAAATATTGCCTCAACTGTCTTTCAAGCCCCATATGTTGCCTCCTTTTCACAGTACATCAGTTGAGCAGAGCCACAGGGCCTGTGCTCGGTAACCACAAAAAGTGCTTAGTGACTACGTTTATTGGAGGTAGACCCTCATCAAAGTCAATCATCTAAAACATTGAACTTTTGTAGCACACTGAAACACAACCAGTGTCATGCTGTCAGCTCTTGCTTTGAGTGAGGCAAGCTGTCAATCTAAAATAAAGTTTTTGAATGATCAGAGCCTACAAACATACACAACTGGTAAACTTTGTCTAGTGATTTTCACAGATCTCTTCCAAGGTGAAAGGTTTTCCATTACAGCAAGAACGGTGTGAGAGATGGAAGATGTCACAGCAGTTGGATGCTTTCAATTCCATTTCTCACAGAAGAGTCTCTCGAGTCCCCCAAAGTGATGGTGATAAGAACTGCTCCACCATCACCAGAGAACACAATTACAGTTAGACTCCACTATTTGCACTTCTCATCCATCCCATGTCTACAGTAGTGCTCCATCCTTGCCAAAGATTATAGTTGCAGATGCGAAGCCTGAAGGTCTCTCCTGTTAATTAACTTTACAGACACCAAGTTGCTGAATCTAGGAAGACAAGCCTTTCTCCACTGAGAAAGAGGGTGGACTCCTTTCCTGTGTGAGAATGTTTTGCTTTAATGTAAACAAACTGAGGAGGACAAAAATGAGGTTCAAATATGCTCTCATCAGAGCAAACAACCAAGCCAGTTAGGATATCATTTTGCTGGAATGTGTTGTGAATTCCAAAGGCAGGCAGGCACACACATGTCAGAGAACAGGCTGTCCTCTGATGGACAGAGCCTGAATACTTAGGTGAAAATATTCATGCATTCATGTTTAGATTCTTCATAATGTTTTTTATATGTTTAGATAGTTTTGAATCTTTAGAAAAACTAAAGAATACCAAATATTTGCTTCAAAGAACTACGTAATTCTGAGGACAGGCCCAAGCAACACTATCAGGAGACCTCCTTCAGTATTACATCATGTTCTGGTATCACTGTTGCCCACTTGTTTTGGAGTTTTCCTTTTATAACAAGATAGATACAACCCGGTGACTAAGGGAACCAGCTTCCCAAACCAATGAGTATTTTAGCACAGCTGAGCATCCTGCCAGGTAGAAATATATCTTCTGATATTCCAATCAGGAATGTGTGTGTGTGAGAGAGAGAGAGAGAGAGAGAGAGAGAGAGAGAGAGAGAGAGAGAGAGAGAGAGAGAGAGACAGAAACAGACACAGACAGAGAGAGACACAGAGAGTCACAGAAGCAGACAGAGACAGACAGACAAAGACAGAAACAGACAGACATACAGACAGAAACACAGAGAGACAGAAACACAGTGATTTTGAAAGATATCTGAATTTGATTTCATTTCATCCTGTGAATGTTGCTTGGAGACAGAACTGGGCACACTTTCACTAGCCCCAGCATGAATGGCTGAGTTGCTCATCACACATCCTGGAACAATACCTTTCTGTATTGCAAAGCTGATCTGGAGTAAATGGGGCAGATCAGAATTTGCTTCTTTATATGCTCTTCAAGTCATCAAAACTGCTTCCTCTATTTATTTTGTTGAAAACTCTCCTTCCCCTTTTCTCCTCCACTTCTTTGACGGAGTCTCCATTCTCTGAGAATTGCTTCTTTAAACGATTGATCAAAGATGTTGCTAGCTAGGAGCCAGGAAGTTTGTGTCACCATTCCCCAAAGGTCAGCCGGAGGGCTGTGGCCAGCTCCATGGGAAGTGGCCCCTGAGCAAGGAAACACGGCCATGCATTTTCTTCAAGGCCATGTGACAACCAAGAATCCTCCAGAGCCAGACAAGAGGAAATATTCCAGGAATGGCTCTGTGGTTAGCTGCATTTTCCCACAAATTCCTCAGGGATTTTTACGGAACCTGCCCAATCTCTGCATGTTTATGGAAGGACTATTGCTTGAGTCCTTTGTTTCTGCTATTTTCTACACTGATGTCAAACGAAACATAATTGAGCCATTAGCAGTACTGCAAATGGAATGAGCTGGGATGAAATGAAATCATAAATAAAAACTAGTATGGTAAATAGATGCATAAAGTATCATTCTTAGGGGGTTGTTTGTTTGGCTTTGTTTTATTTTATTTTTTAATAAGAAAGGCTTTTTTAAAAAAGCCTCATGTGAAAACAGTCTATACCTGAGGATGTCTGGTGAGAAGCCTAGCCTGACCTACTTAGTTTCAAAACAGGCTTGTTCTGCGTCACTCTCTCTTTCCTTACTGCCTTACCTTTGGACTGTGTACTGTTTTTCTTTCTTCAGTTAATGGAGCAATTTCCCTGCATGAAATGGTACAAACAAAGGTTGGTCATCTAATGCCCAAATGTTAGCAGCAGTCCATGTTCTGGATTGTAAGGGTCAAATCACTACTGATCACAGCGGGGTTGGGGCGGGAGAGGCAGGAGAAGAAAGATTGATAAATCAGTTTCCTCTTTTCCAAAACTGTGTTTTGCCTGTGCCTACTTTTATGCAAGTAAAAACACCATATCAGAGCAGATCTTTACTATCCTTCATCTTGGCTTGCCTGTTTTTACCTCTACTGTAAGTAAAGTCAAGGGTTTTTTTCTCCAATGCGTTAGCTTCTGTCCCAATCATGTCTGCTTTCTCACCATGAAAGGATTTCTTTCCAGTGAGGTTTCTGTACTTTCGGGACTAACAGCATCGAAACATCGGTCTATGTAATCTTCATCCTCACTAATGAAGTTTATTCTTGAACTGAATCTATGTTATAGATTAATTACAGCACCAGAGAACAAGATTCTACTTACCTCCAGGTAGGGGAAATCCACTTAGAGTACAGGCTAGAGGTGAGATTTGTTTCTGCCCTGAAACAACCAGGTAAAATATGAAGTTTTTTCTGTAGATGATGACTGGCATAGTCTGTAGGATTCTTAATCCAAGCCAAGCTGTGTATCACGGACAGGACAGCCAGCAAACTAGGAATTGTGGAACATTCATAGGTGGGAGCAGGGAGGAAAAGGTATCAGTAAGAAGAGAATTAAAAGAAAATGTACTGCCTAATCCTTCAATATTGAGGTTCTTTATCTGTTTCTGCTAAAAATCCAACAATAAACATTTTAGAGTTAGTGGGACATGAACAGTCTCAATAACAATTTTTCCCTTTGTTTGTTCTTTTTAAATTTTAAAATGTAAAAGCCATTTCTGATTCTTTATTTGTTTACAAACAAACCACATGCCAGGCTGAGCTCACAGACTCTAACAGACTGTAGCATCTCAAGCCAAACTTTGCTTTACATAATATTTACAGTGGCTGGGGAGGCAGTTCAGCAGTTATGTCTTTGATGCTCTTGTAGAGAAGCAGAGCTTGGTTCTCAGCACCCACATCTGGCAGTTCATCACATTTATAATTACAATTCCAGAGGATCCAAAAGTTTCTAGCTTCTTTGGGTGCCCACACATGTACACACATACACATAAAAATAGATTGAGAAATCAAAACACTGAATTGTTGAAAACGAGTCCCATTGGATTATAGTTCAAGGGTGAGAAACATGTTTTAAAAACATAACCCAAAGGGCAAGTCAGAGGATGGTCTTGCAGGCTTCCGTTCCTTCCCCTATTCCAGAAAAATATTAATAATACTAATTTGAGAAAATAATGTAATCTAATGTCTAATTGAGGAGCTTTGAAAATTGAGGTTTTTCTTCTACTAAAATTTATGGAAAAGTCATAAAAACATGTTACAAAATAATGGCTGTCTAGCAAAGCTTTCTATGGCCGATTATGGATTCTCCATAAATACCAGGGTAATGTTAGATCTTGGTTTGGTTATCTAAACATCTATAGCCATATCTTCCTGAACAGGCCCTAACACATCTACAAGAAGAAAAAAGAATGAGAAAATACATACATACATACATACACTCTGAACTTCTCCATGGGTTGCATCAAAAACAAAATATTTCTGAATATCTTTGTAATCCTTAATGCTATAATGCTTATGCTAAAATCCAGGCTACATCTTCTATTAGTCAGTTTTCTTTAAAGGAACACAACTGAGAAAGAGAGGGAGTATGTGTGTGTGTATAAGAGAATTTATTAGCCTCTTGGGATGTGGTCCATGTCGTCCAATAATCATTATCTCCTAATGGAAAGGCCTGGAATCTGGTAGTTGTTCATTCCATGGGACTAGATGTCTCTGCAGTTCCAACCTGGCACTGAGAACCTGGATGGTTCCCAGAGACCTGCTGGTCTTCAATCTATGATGGGGGAAGTCCTGTACATTTGTTAATAAAGCACTGCTGGCCAATAGGAATCTAGATAGGTGGGACTAGGAGTCCAGGAGGATTCTGGGAAGGAGAAACACAGAGAGTTCGAGATGTAACGCCATGGGATAGGAGGCCCAGAAATTTCTCCGGTAAGAGACATACTTAGATTAACAATTATGGGGTAATTACTTAAGTCAGAGCTAGCCAGTAAGAAACAAGTAAGGCCAACAGCTTCATAATTAATATAGCCTCCTGTGTGTTTATTTGGGGACTACAAAGCGGCAGAGCCCAGGCGGCTGGCGGGGGATAAACCAAAGCGGCTAGCAAAGAAAAAGCTTCTCTTAACAAATCTACATTGAAATCACAAAGAAGTTGGCTCTAATACTGCTGAAGGAATGCGACAACAACAGGATAGATGGACATGCCAGCAAAAGTAAGAGCAAACAGGCAAAAGCAAGTTTATTATTCCATGTCCTCGAGGTACCACCACAATGGGGGTGGATCTTCTACTTCAGATAATCCTGATCACCGGGTGTTGGTGGCGCACGCCTCTAATCCCAGCACTTGGGAGGCAGAGGCAGGTGGATCTCTGTGAATTCAAGGCTAGCCTGGTCTACAGAGTGAGTTCCAGGACAGCCTCCAAAACAATACAGAGAAACCCTGTCTCGAAAAACAAAAAACAAAAACATACCAGATAATCCTGATCCACAAAAGAGTCCCAGTGACTTGTATTTTCTGTGATTCCAGGTTCAGTTAGGTTCACGATTGTGCTTAACCATCATGCATTACTTTAACATGCACAACCCCCAGTGCTGTCAGCAGAAGCACTCTGGTATCAAGAAGGAAGCGTGCGTCAAGCTCTGAGAGTCTTCTGGACTCACATTTAAGGCAGCACCCTATTGGTTCACACTTTCAAGCAAGCTACCTGAGAGGTGCACAGCCCCAGATTTCGTTTGGGCATTATATCTTAAACAAATATGCAGTGACTTCATATTATTCCCAGAGCTTTGTCTTAACATGATATTGTCCTTTCCCTGAGCAGAGCCATGAGAAGGCTCCTTCCGTGACTTGAAATGTTCTGTCACAACACAGACATCCCTAAGCCCTGAAAATAAAAACAAAAGAGCAAAATCAATGGCTGAAATGACAGCAAAGTCATGAGTCACTGTGATCTGCTGTATACTCCTCACCACGCCGCAGGCACTGCCCTGACACAGTTCATCATTCCTGCCAACCCTGGGAAGCAAATTGGTTTTTTTGGACTCTGGTTGTAAATGATCGATGTTTGGCTGTTACTCTTCATATTGCCCCAGTGGGGTTTTTTCCCTGTATTTACCCCTCAGATATTGCCTTCTCCTAGTCCCGTCATTTTTCTTGCTTCAGAAGCATGAGACTGTTGACATGTTGTCTGCTTGGGTTGTATTAGTATTTTCTTGTCACTGTGAACAAGGGCTTGGAAGAAGTAATTTAAGGCCAACAGGCTTTATTGTGCTCACAGTACAGGAGTCTACAGGACATTGTGGTGGGGCAATGGAAGCAGAGATCATCCAGAGGTACACCAGGTATGCCAGGTTTCAGTAGCACAGCCAGTGGCCATTTCTTCCAAGTAGGTGACACCTCCTAAAGGCTCTGTGATCCCTCTACAAACCTTCGGGGGTCTAAATGTTTAATTGCGTCATCCTATGGGAACATTTTACTTTAAATTATAGCAGCTTTCTCAAAACACTCACTACCAGAATGGGTCAAAGGTCATGTGAGATTCCTGTTTCTACATGCTTTACATATAGACCTTCCAAGCTGAAAGTGCACCAAAGTCAGAGATAAAGGCCCAACTCTGGCAGGCATCATTCCTGACTCAATTGTAGATAATGACTAATGAAGCCAAGCTTAACACAAGAGGCTACATGATAAGTATTTCTTTAATCCTTTTTAGGAATCTGAAACTCTCTGGCCTCTGTCAATCTTTGATTGGGTATTTGCTATGGCTAGAAATAATATTATAAAAGTATCTCATTTTTCATTCTATATCTCAGTTACATGCAAACAAGGAGCACACTGTGCAGGTCAGCCATTTACATATTATTGAAAGTGACCATGCACAACTGGGAGAGCTGTTCATAAAAATAAAGAAAATTCTTTTTTTGCTTTTTTTCGAGACAGGGTTTCAAGGTATAGCATTGGCTCTTCTAGAACTTGTTCTGTAGACCAGGTTGGCCTTGAACTCACAGACATCTGCCAGCTTCTGCCTCCAGAGTGCTGGAATTAAAGATGTGTGCAACCACCATTGCCCAGGATAAAAAGGGGTCTTAACACAATTGCCTATAGTTAGAAAAATATGGTGTTGTGCCGTTGGTCTCTTTTTTGAATAACTTAAATATACATAATACATACACACATATGTGCATGTATGTACATGTATGCAAGTATGTATAAGCTATTTCATAACAGGTTATATGAGGAACCATTAGTCTAAGACTGTCTCTTTAAATACTGCTCTAACACCAACCACCCTGACAAGCACCTCTTAGAGTCTTAGAAGAATGTTAAAACATAATCTTACTTCTAAATGTCACATTTAGGTGTTTGAAGGTGGGTTATGTTTTTTTAAATTCCTATGGAATCTCAGAATTTGACCTCGAAGGAGGTGATCAAGCTACTATTAGGACACAAGAGAAGTTCCTAAGCTGACAGGACCGGCTGCTCTAAGAAGAGATTTAGACACAGACTGTGTTGACAGGGACAAGCACAAGCAGATGCAGTTTAGAATGTGAGCCTCAGCCAGTCTCAGAGCAAGGTCTGAGAAACAACCATACTGTCAGCTCCTTGGCCTTGGACTTCCGGCCTCCAGAACTATAAGTACACCCAGTCAGTGGCCTTTTGTTATGACAGCCACGGCAGGCTGAAATACCGCATAACTTACATAATTCAGACAGAGGAACCAAAGAGTAGAGGTTTTAAAATGAAGATGCTATTGAAGTTATTTACTTCCTACTGGTAAATTGCAACCATTATGAACCAGGGACACAGAGATCGTGTGGTGAGGATTAATGAGATCACCTCAGCTAAATGTTCCTTCAGAGATAAATTCCATAATTTTACCACCTGGGTCCATGCTATTTTAAAATCTACTTTTCTTTAATACATGCTGTATAAAGTTAGCAATACTAATAGTCCTTATTAATCTTCTCTCTTTTGTCTCATTACAGGTTAATGTTAGGACAGAGAATGTTGTGAAAAAAAAAGATAAACAAGAGATAAAGGCAATGAAGTCAGAGAGCAAGTAAGAGTCCGATCATTCATATCTTAACTTACTAAGAATATCAATCCCTCTCAAGTTATACCAAATCCACATGTCACCCTGTCAAAGAGGCAGCGAGGGAAGGGAAAGAGAGAGGGGAGGGAATGTCTTCTGTTTATATGTTTCTCTTATTGGTTGATGGATAAAACAGTGATTGGCCAGGCAGGAGATAGGCAAGACTAGGAGACAAGGCAGAAGCAGTGGCCATGTAGCCTGCTAAAGTAGTAGCAGGTCCAGTCCCTTCTCCAGTAAGCCAAGACCATATGGAAACATATAGATTAATGGAAATGGGTTAATAATTAAGGCAGAGATAGCCAATAAGAAGCCTTAGACACCGGCCAACAATTTTATAACTAATATAGTGTCTGTGTGTTCATTTGGGGCTCAAGAACAGTGGTACATGCAGGGCCAAGATTCTCCTGTAACAAGAGAGAACAATTAGAAGAGCAAATTGAATTCACATACAGCTTCTTCTGGATAAGCATCTTGTTCTGAACTTCATTTTATGAATTTAAATCTTTCTAGTAGCTATAACCTAAGTAATTTAAACCCAACTCCTACTGAAGAAAAGCATAGTAATGATAATAGTAGCTCTTGGTTTTTAAAAGCATCAAGTAGACAGCAGGGTACTGAATAATTATTAGAGAAAAATAGAAAGACAAGATCCCAGAGAAATAAAGTCATGGTTGTAATCCACTTACACTTGAAAGCCATCAGGAGTTACTAAAGTAGTGAATCCAAAACACTGTACCTAGGAGAGTGGCACAGGCCTTCAATTCCAGCACTCAAGAGGCAGGAACAGACAGACTACTGAGTTTGAGGCCAGACTAGTCTAGTTAGGGATTTCCAGGTCAGCCATAGATACTGTCTCAAAAAGAAAAAAATGAAAGAAGGAAAGAAAAGAAGGAAGGAAGGATAGAAAGAAAGAAAGGAAGGAAGGAAGAAAGAAAGAGTAGTCAGAGGGAAGGAAAGGAGGGGAAGAGGAGGAAGGGAAAAAGGAAGGGTGAGAGGGAAGAAGGAAGAAAAGATAGAAAGAAGGAAGGAAAACAAAGAGTTCCATAGTTTAGCCTGAGATACTGTAGGCTGTCTGGTTTAATCTTGAAAATATAGTTTCTCATAGAACTAGATATCCAAAATAATGTTTCCCCTTCTCTGCCTCGAGAGTCTTCTTGCTTGTTGTCAGGCAGGTGGACAGCTGTCTACTTGTCGTGTCCTCATTTAGAACATGGATGGAAAAAAGAGGAGAGGGGCACTCAAAAGTCCACCCTTATGATCTCACTGCATTACTTACCTTCTTACTCCAAATATGGTAACATGGGAGCTGAGAGTTTCAACACATGGATTTTTAGGTGACTAACTGTTTGTAATACTGAGACCAAAAGTGAGAACTCTCAGCTTTAAGGTATGGTGGCCAGGAAATCAACTAACTCTGCCATGGGTCTGCGGTTTTCTTGGGGGGATGGGAAGCAGTGCAGAGAACTAGGATCGGTTCTCTGGGGTGACCGGGATCCCTGTGCATCTCAGTCGACAGCAGATAAGTGACTGCTCACCCACAGCATTAACCTTAAATCCCATGAACTGTTTATGTGGGTGCCAGACTTTACTCATCAGCATTCCTTAAACTGGAATCTATGGGAGAAATGGGTTGATCTGGGAGGAGTTAGTGGGAGGAGTTGAGGATTAACACGCTCAAAATTCAATGTAGGAAATTGTGTAGAACTTAGAAGATTTTTAAAGGTTTATCAGTATACTAGTACAACACCTATACTTTGGCCTTTTTTACTGGAACTTGACACTGAGCTCGAAGATTCAGCGCAGTGCCTGGTATTTGCTAAGGACACTGTACTGCCCCCTCCTTTACCTCTGCTTCTCTCTGTGACACATCTTTCTTTCTCCCTTTGCCCTCTTGACCTTTTAACACTCAGCCTCCATTCGTGTTATAACTGTTTTCCCACATTATGAGTCACTGGCAGGTTTTGTCCTGGTGTCTGGGAAATCACGTAAGGAAGAGGTTGAGGAAGGCCTGAAGCATGGAAGGGCTACTTGAGGACATGCAGAATTTTTCTCAAAACAGGACATTTGAAGGCTGTTTTACAATATTTAAAATTCCATCTATTTTAGTGGGTGCTGAGTGACATGTCACTAAAGCTACCAGATGCTGGAGAAAAATCCGAAAAGAAATGAAGGACTAATTTCTGCCCATCAAAGGTTTCGATTTTACTATGGCTAAAGACAGCAAATGAAAGCATATCAAGCTATTGAGGAAGCAATGGGAATTCAGAGAATGCTGGAAAGGAAGTACAGCTTCAGCTGGGAATTAAAAAGCAAGTGTTTTGTAAGTGGCAGGGAGAGAACAGGAAGCACACTGCCCAGAGAGTCGCGGATCAAATGCAGAGATGTAGAGAGAGTGAGTGTGGGCTGGGAAATAACCACAGATCCACGTACCGAGTGTTTAGTGTGTAAATCTTACATAAATTCCATCTGAAAAACAACAAACGGAGATTGTTAAACGGCCATACACTGAGCATATTAATAGTAGACCTAGACTTCAAAGTCAGACCTGTGAGACACCAAAGCCAGTTATGAATTATCACCCTGGACCTTACTTCATTAGGGGAGCATGCACACACACGAGTGTGTGTGTGTGTGTGTGTGTGTGTGTGCGTGTGATGAATATATATATATATATATATATATATATATATATATGGAGAGTGGAGGGAAGAAGAAACATGCTAAAATAACTTTTAGAACAATTCATTTAACATTGATATCATAGAAAAACATGTATGGCCAAGAGGTAGTCCCAGGCATGATACATTGCAGTTTAAGACTAAGATTGTGAACACACAAATGAGAGCAGGGGCTGGAATCCGAAAATTAGTATAAAGAAGAAAAGAAAGATGAATGGAGGGAAAGTCAAATAAAATCTGGGAGAGATTGGGATAAAAAAAATGATGTACCACAAACAGAAAGAGAGCAGGTGGCTGCCATAGTAGAAGAGTGTGTTGTGATGTGTTCAGCTTGAAGTGATGGCGGGAAATCTGGGGCCGGCTTGTCCTAAGCACCCTGAATAAGACAGCACAGGAGGAGGGACAGGAAGCAAGAGAGAAATGAAGCCCCAGGGTGTTACTCACAGGAGAGAGACAGCAAGGCACAAAATGAGAAAGGATGGCAGGCGCTCCCCTGGCTACAACTGTCTTGGTCTCAGCGGCTCTCCGTTGCCTGCTTCCGCTCAATGCACAGGAAGGGCTAGGCCTGGGTTTTGCAATGTGAAGTCCATTTCTGCCCCTGTCTGTTCATTTAGACACATTTGTACCAGGACTCCTTTGTTAGTTTTCTGCCATCTTCAATAGGGACAACAATGAAGAGAATATCCTAGTTGCAACTCTTGCACTGGTGGTATGATTGTAAATGTTTCTGGATGGGTTGGGACAGGATGGAACAGGAGTGGGTTAGGTATCCTGGCACTCGGGAGTCACAGAATACTGAGTGTTACACAGCTCAGGTGGAAAGGTATCCTGGAGCTCGGGAGCCAAGGACCACCACGGGTTGCAGTAAGCTTAGCTACTTACAGCCTTGCCTCAGAGAAAGGGCTTCTCCAGTGTATTGACTCCACTCCAGCAGGACAGGGTCTTCCAGATGGGGATGTTCACCTAGTGTAGCAGTTTTGCTAGGCAGGAGGTTTCTCGGGGGAAGTTGCTACAGTTCAGCTCTGCTCCTGGAGAGCAGAGAGCCAAGAGCAGAGAGCAGGAGCGGAGTGTAACAACTCCACTCTGCCAAGGGAAGGTTTCCTGGGCAAGTGTTACAGCCCTGCTCCCTCTGCTCTGCTCTGCTGCCACAAAAGAAGATCTTCATCCAAATGGGTTTATTGGAAGGCAGCTGGACCAGCCAAGCTGAACATACACAGGGTTTATATAAGGATTCTTGGGGGCGGGGAAGTTTTTCCAGGGTAGGGATTGGTCCGATTTCAGTGCTGAGCTCAGATTGGCTAGAGCTCTGCTCCAGGATTGGTTACTTTTCTGCACAGGATTAAGGTCTGATTTGGCTCTGGTTTTAGGGCCAAAGTGTGTTTCTTTCTCTGGTCCTTTTTAGCCTTTTGGCTCCAATTTTAGGGCCAGGGTGCATTTCTTTCACTGACCCAGATTCCAGGGACGAAGTGTGTTCCTTTGGCACTGGTTTCAGTTCTGGTTGCAGGACCAAAGTGTATTTCTTTGGCTCTGCTCAGGGTGTGTTTCTTTGACTGGTCCCTTTTCCCTACAATGATACACCTGTACACCATGTTGTCTTAAGGTGCACATGAGATTAAACTCTTTCACCCTGAAGATTAAAATCTGGAAGTCAGCCCGTCTAATCAAGCTAACCTCATAGCTCTCCAGCAAACACGAACTTTGTTACATTACTTTGAATGAAGCTGAGTCCTTGAAAAAAAAATCAAGTCTTCAAAATCTGGAGGCTCAACCACACAAAATTTAAATTTTCACTAAATAATAATACAAATAGCACTTGAGGCTTACCAGGCTATTTTTGATGTCTCATCGTGGTTTCTGTCTTAGAGGCAAGGAGGACTTTCTCCTTCCCTGGAGAGGAAGAGAGAGATGGGGGAAAGTCAGTTTCCTTTTTAGGAAATTAACCCAGAATCTATTCACTGTACTTCTGCTACCACTTCGTGGGTCAGGACTTGGGCATCTTGCAAGGGTTTCCGGGACAAACAGCTCCCGGGTGGAAATCGCCTGCGATCAGTTCCGATGGCGGGAATCCAGGAGACAGAAGATCCATTACAGAAAACAGAGAGCAGATGCAGGTACCATCTCGACTCTAGTCCTCCTCATTATGTGGTATGCTTCATTCAGTAGGATTTTCCTCTCCAGGTGTCAAAGTAATCTTTAAAGTGACAACTTCCTCTTGTACTGCCCTTGTCACACGCTACATATTACTATTTAAAGTGGAGCTAAAGTGTCGCTCAGCCTTCCTTGCCTTTGCCCTCTGCACCTCATTTTATGCGAACTGCCCCGTTCTGAGGACCATGGTTTGGAAAGTACTCTTCCAGTGCTCATTATCAAATGTGATCTTTTCTAAGCAGTCAAGAGCACCCATAGACAACAATCCTGCCACATGTTCAAAATGAAAAGCCCTCGGATCCTGACTGACTCGAGTCTCCTGAACAGAGTGACATCCAGCCAGTGAGCACGGAACCCTTCGCCCCTCACCCCATGGAGGGTGTCAGGACACCCTACCACAGGTGAATTCATAATCACTTGGATTATGAATGCAAAGTGGGAAGGGAAGGATAGTTCTGGAATTTGTTTCTCAGATATCAGATCTTGACAGGCAGAATAACATCCGGTCCCACTAGGTGGTAAACAGAAACTAGCCCAAATCATTCCAGAGTCTCCTTGGCTTGTTCCTCCTTCAAAAACAGAGAAGAGAAAAATTAATCAACAGAATTTTTTTTAAATCGACAGAAATAAAAACATAAATTAACAAACAAGATTAGGGAGTTTTTACTCCAATGACTAATTCTGTGATTTCAGCCACTGAAAGAAAAGCACTAGTGGCCAAGACTGTGTGGGGCCGTGTGGTTATATCAGACACTGTGGGTGGAGACTACGCCACCAAGTCCACCAGGGTTTAATGACTGTATCACCTCGCTTCTGTTTTACTCTCATTTGAGGCTTTTTATTCTTTAGATGTTTTACACAGTGGAATTAATCATGTTGACTCCATATAGTCAAGGCATAGGTTTTAAATTTTGAACCGGTTTTCTAAGAACAGTATCACACCTCCTTACTCATTTCCTAGTGAAGGCTTCCAGTGAACCACACTGTTCCTGGAAAGCCCATGCTTGACATGTAAAGCACTTCTCTACATCATCTCAGTGTGGTAGCAAGTCCTTTTTAGCAACATGAGGTGCATTATGCCAACGCTCCTGTTGAATGACCTGATCACCTGAACTAATACAATATGGGAGTTTTGCCCATTGAGACTTTCTCATAGAACAACAGCATTCTCCCACAGGCTACTACATAGGAAACTATTGAAGAGAGGCTTTAAAAACTGTGATAAAGATGATTAAGTGTGGCTCTTCACAGATCACGTTTACTTAGAAAGAGTGATAGAAAGACAGAAAGAGAGAGAAGGAAGGAAGGAAGGAAGGAAGGAAGGAAGGAAGGAAGGAAGGAAGGAAGGAAAGAAGGGAGGGAGGTAGGGAGGGAGGGAGGGAAGGAGGGAGGAAGAAAGGAAGGAAGGAAGGAAGGAAGGAAGGAAGGAAGGAAGGAAGGAAGGAAGGAAGGAAGGCCATGAAGAACAAGTCAGTAAGAAAAATTCCTCCATGCTTCTGCCACAGTTTCTGGCTGCAGGTTTCTGCCTTGAGTTACTGCCCTGACTCTCTCTGATGATAGACTGTTATGTGGGAGTATAAGTAAAATAAACCCTTTCCACCACCTCAAAAAACTGTACTTGTTTCTATACTTCTGTGGTAGCATACCCCTGCAATCCCAGCACTCAAATAGCTGATCCCAGAGGATTGTGAGGTCAAGGCTAGCCTGAGCTACACAGCAAGAAAAACAAAGAGCAAAAGAGAAAAACAGTTTTCAAGTAGAAAACCTAAAATGCTAACATAACTACATTAGATTGGTAAAATGTTGCTGTACTCCTTTTTCCGTTTGTTTAAGAGTATGTCTCTCAAATAGCTTCAACGCCTGCAGATGTTTTGTTATCATCTAGTGACCTGCTGTTGAGAATTGTAGAAAACTAGCATAGAGACAGATAATGAGATGAGCGGTGACTTCTGAAGCACTCAACGTTTGTGTCACTTTCAATTATTTTCATATGCCCAGAGCTTCACATCCAAACTATCCGAGAACACGGTAGGGTTTCAGATAGCACTTTATATGGTTTCTATCAAGCAATATTTAAATGAAAAAAAATGCTACTTTGCTTGTGAAAATTTTAGTCCCTTGAGAGACTTGTATTTAGAAGAGAGAATCCTGGCAAACAACTCTGCTTGTGAAAATCCAACGTGACATTTTATCAACAACTCATATTCTGAGTGTCTGATCAAACCAACAATTAAACCACCTAAGTACTGCAGAGATAAGAACAGGTTAAAATCAAATTATGGCACCTTGTCAAATACTTCCCCAAATAAAACCAAGAGGGTCAATAATTCCTTTTCTTAGATACCAGAGTTTTCGATTTATAAGATAAAACACCATTTAGCAAGGTCTAGCTCAAACAGTCGGTGCTTGTTTTCATGTATCCTACAACCCTAACAATAACCTTAAACTATGCCTTTGCTTCCTTCTGCTCGTCAAGTGAGATGTGTGTGCTCTCATCCATAAACTATTCATTTAGAAGTGCACCCTACCTGAAATCATAACCTGTAAAGTTCTTCAACCTTTACAGGACATGAGCAATGTCTTTCTTACTTACCTCAAGTTCCTAGTATCTGGCACAAATATGTTCAATAATTCCTTTTGTTTTTTTCAAGACAGGGTTTCTCTGTGCAGCCCTAGCTGGCCTGGAACTCACTCTAGACCACACTGGCCTCGAACTCAGAGATCTGTCTGCACCTGTTTCCTGAGTGTGGGATTAAAGGTATGCACCACCATTGCCCAGCAATAGTTCTTAGTGTACTGGTGAATTAATAAACAAGTTCCAAGAATTTTACTCAGCTCTCTATAAAAGTGGCTTTTGTCAAGGATATCAATAACTTCATCGCTAAGTCCAGCTGTCAATTTCTAATCTTTTATTTTGTCCATCCAAACCATGTTTATGTTGGTCCTCCACCTTCATTGCTCAGTAGTTTTAACCATTTTTTTTCTGGTTTCTCTTCACCACAACCTCAAAAGTCAAATGCTTTTCTTCTCTGTAGCTGTAAATGACACTGATATCTGCAACTTACCCTAAATGCCAGACTACCCACTGCTTGAAGTCCTGGTGTACATACATAATGCTAATCTCAAAGTCAACAAGTGCAGGACTGAATTCCTGCCTCCCACTCTCCCATGCACACCCCTCTAACCCAAACATGTTCTGTTTACATTTGGCCCCATATCACTCTATGCGTTTTCTGTCCTCCACATGCTCAGTTACCCATGATTCTGTTTCCAGCAAATAGACTCCAGAGGCACAAAACTGGCTTCTTCTTCCTTTGGCTGCCACTGCTCCCCCCATGCTTTCCTATCTAAGAACCAACAGACAAG
The DNA here is from genome assembly GCF_017639785.1 of Mesocricetus auratus. Lineage (NCBI taxonomy): Eukaryota > Metazoa > Chordata > Mammalia > Rodentia > Cricetidae > Mesocricetus > Mesocricetus auratus. Next base: position 6,020,581 of record NW_024429199.1, read on the forward strand.
GGAATCATAGTTTGCAAGTTTTCTGTCTCTTCATACTGAGGACACTTTAGATAACAGTAGAAATAGGCACCCACTGCCATTATACGCCTCTGTGTCTTAATTAGACTCCTGCTTCTACCTGTATTACTATGACAAAATATTCTCCAAGGTTTTAGACCTATATCTGGGGAGTGCCAGCCTACAATCCCATGGCCAGAGAGTCTGGGATACAGAACCTTCATTCAGTGGCTGATGGAAGCAGAGGCAGACTCCCACAGCTAAGCACTGAGCTGAACTCAAGGAATCCAGTGACAGAGACGTAAGACTGATGAGCAAAGGGGTTAAGACTAGGATGGTTTAACACCCAGAAACAGCTGACCTGACAAGGGTTAACTCTTGAATCCCAGACTGATGCCTGGGAATCCAGCATGGGACTGAGGAAGACCCCCTGAATGTGGGTGTCAGTGAGGAGGCCTAGGTAATCTATTGAGCCTTGGGTAGTAGATCAGTATTTATCCCAGGTATACAAATGGACTTTGGGCATCCATCCAACAATGAGAGATGCACTCTCACCCTGAACTCTTGGGGGAGGGTCTAGGCCATGCCCTGGATGAAATGACAGACTATGGACACCCCCATGGAGGGCCTCAACCTCCCTAGGGAAATGAGGAGATATTGGGGGGGAGTTGGTGGGAGGGCACGGGAGGAGGGGAGAGAAACAGAGAGGGACCTGGAATTGACATGTGAAGCAACCTTGTTTCTAATTTAAGTTTAAATTAAAAAATAAAAAATATATAAAAAATATTCTCCAAGGACAACTTACTGAGGAAAGATTTCTTTTGGGATAAAGTTCCTGAATTGCTGTCTACCAAAGCACAGAGCAAGGAATGGGGGTATGACACAGACGAACTTATCTCCCTCTTTCTCCTTTAGGCCTCAGCCTATAAGTGCTGGTGCTCATCCTTGGTCATGTCGTCTCCCTTAGTTCATCCTCTTAGGAAACATCATCCCAGACGGTCAGTGCTGTGGTTCATTAGCATCCCTGGTCCTTCTCAAGTTGAGCTGCAGCTGACTACCCCAAATCCACCTCTGTCACCTTGATACGTAAAGTGTCTCCTTCAATCTAGCCCTGTCTTATTCATAGTATGCCTTCAATAGTATGCTGAGACCATTTTCTAAGTGCAAACCAGATCATGTCACCTTTGTGCAAAACTAAAATGAAACCCTAGTGATCCATTTGCTGTGTTTTTAAAAGGCAAGGCACTCCATTTTATGGTGGTAAAAATATTTTTTTTAATTTGTGTACTTTCAGTTTCCAAATAATTTTCATGTATACTGCTTGATCTTGAATCTGATGCTGTTTCAATGTTCTCCTGAAGCTCCATAGCCTCAGTCTGACACACACACACACACACACACACACACACACACACACACACACACAAACTCTGCAGGTTTTGCTTCCTGCAGGTCCAGTTACTGAGAGTCAAATACTGCCCATCAAAAGCTTCCCAGCTAAACAATTCATGTGCCTTGAATTGCATGCTATTCTGGGTAGTGTTAGGAAATTGTGCCGTGTTGCTCTGTCCAGTTGCATGACTTACTCCAGGGAATCCCCTATGCCTCTATGAGCCACCTATTGCTTGGTTCGCACAGATACACCTCAGTTATTAGCACAACTATAGGACTATTGCAGTGCAGGTTTTCAAGTAAGCCTTGTTTCACTTAACAATGGCCCAGAATGCGAGAGCAGTGATGCTCAACAGTCAGATGGAAAAAAATAACAATAATAGTAATAAAAGGCTTCTCTCCTTTTAACATTTCTGGAATGTTTTCAACAATGCATGTGTTTGGGGGGTATGGTATGTGTATGTTTTGAGAATGCAGGTGACTTCAGAGGACAAAGGAACACATTGGGTTGCCTGAAACTGGAATTAGAGCCAGTGTGAGCCACCTCATGTGGACGCTGGTTACTGAACTTAGGTTCTCTGAAAGAGCAGAAGCCCCCACAAAGTTAAATGTTTTTAATAAGAAAAAGAAAATGTTGTATGCTGTAATACCTAAGATCTACCCCGGAAGGTATTTTGAGAAAAACCACATTCAAGTAACTTTTACTAGTCTATTGGTAGAATTGTTTTTTTATGTTACTGTTGATTTTTTGTGCCTAATTTGAAAGTGAAACTTCATCATAAATGTATTGTTGTAGCACATATAAGGCTTAATATATGCTAAAGTACTGAATATCTTGGAATATATCGCATATGGATAACATAGACTGCCCTGTGTTTCTATTTTGTGATTTTGTTAATACTTTGAATAAATGTTAAAATTATGTTTCACTTCAGCAATTTATGTCTCATCATGGTCCATATGCAAAGGTCCTATATTCATGGATTCAATAAAGCACTGATCAAAATTATTTGAAAAAAATATGCCTATGCTGAACATATACAGATTTTTCTTTACATTACTCCTTAAAAGGTATACTATAATAGTCATTTACATATTATTTGTATTTCATTAAGTGCTATTTTACCAAGAGGTGATTTACAGTATGCAGAAGGATATGTTGGTCATATGTAAATATTGATCCATTTTACATGAGACTAGAAATATTCAGATATTTGTATATAAGGGGATCCTGGTAGTAGGATAAGGGATAAAAGATCAATATGTCATTAACAATTTATTTCAAAATCTTTTCCCAACATGAAAATGAAATATACTAATCTTGCTATATAATTCCAGAATATATTCATCCATTTAACTGAAAATGTATAACATTTGACCAACATTTTATAGTTCCAGTTTACCCCTCAGGACCTAACAATAATAATAGTTCTACTCAGCGTGTATGAATTTGGCTTTTTAGGCACACATATAAGGAGTAGCTCCTCAATGTTAGTCTTTCTGTACATAATTTATTTCAATTAACACAGTGTTCTCCAGACTCATCCATTGTTGTTGCAAACATCTCTTTTAAGGCATAGCATACCACTGTGTGAGGCCCATTAAGCATATTTTTATCCCTCAAGGAACCATTGATCCCATACTTGACAAATATGAATGTTGTCACAATACTTATGGAACATAGGTATCTCTTTGACATTTGGATTTCATTTATTGGGATGCATACTCAGAAGTGCAACCCATGTATTTTATTTATTTTTGTTTTGTTTTGTTTTGTTTTGAGACAGGGTTTCTCTGTGACTTTGGAGACTGTCCTGGAACCAGCTCTTGTAGACCAGGCTGGTCTGGAACTCACAGAGATCCGCCTGCCTCTGCCTCCCGAGTGCTGGGATTTTGCAAAAGCTCTACAGCTCTACATAACCATGCTTGCTTGTTCATTTGTCCTCTTATTGCCTTTGGGGGGGGGGGGTGGCTAGTTTAAAAAAGGGGAGGAAGCATTACCCAAATGACTATCAAGAAGACTTTTTCTTTTTCTTTCTTTCTTTCTTTCTTTCTTTCTTTCTTTCTTTCTTTTTTTTTTTTTTTTGCTACCTTTACAGTTTTTTTTTCTAATTTAAACAAAATTTATTTTAAAAAAGCATGGTTGAACATGTGTTCTTGTGATAGGATGGAGAGTCCTTTGGGTAATGTCTTTGAGCCATAGGCTGGATCTTAAGGTAGATTGATTCCCAGTTTTCTGAGAAACTGGCACATTGATTTCCATAGTGGCTGAACTTGTTTGCACTCCCACCAAAAACGGAGGAGAGTTTCCTTTGCTTCACATCTTCACCAGGATATCTTGTTGCTTGTGTTTTTGATCTTAGCCATTCTGACAGGTAGAAGATGAAATTTCAAAGTAATTATGATTTGCATTTCCCTAATGGCTAAGGATGTTAGCTTTACACTTTAATTCTCGTATTTAAGTCTTTAATCTATTTTTAGTTAATTTTTGTACAAAGCATTGCATGAGAGTCAGTTTTATCCTTTGGTGTTAGACAACCAGTTTTCCCAACACAGTTTATTAAAACACTCCCCTCTTCCCCATTTTTGGCACTTTTGTTGAATACAGCTAACTACAAGTATAGTTCTTTCTGAATTTTCTACTCTGTTCACAGGCATAAATAGGTGACTGTGAACGGTGCTCTGAGTGGTCACTTTGACTTTGTTGAGTGTTCTGAAATTCATGGCAATGTGCCTCTAGCTTTACTTTTATCCAAGTTTTGGCAATCTGGAGTCCTGTGAGGTAGCAAAGGCACACACTTTTACTTGGTAAGAGGCCAAGGGCTTAGAGCAGAGATTCTTAGCCTGTGAATTGTGACTCCTTTAGGGGCAACAAGGGTCACCTAAGGCCATCCAAAAATAGGGACACTAACATTAAGATTCATAACAGTAGCAAAAATACATTCATAACAATACAAAAATAATTTTATTGGTAGGGTGTCACCACCACATGAAGGAGTATATCCAAGGGTCACAGCATTAGCGAGGTTAAGAACCACTTAACAGCAGTAACAAAATTATTTCCCACATAATCAATGGGCAGTAGGCAAGTTCTACTGACACCTGTGTTTGTATGAATGACAAACATAAGAACTCAAATAATAATAATTTTAAAAAGTTACAAAAAAAAAAGAACTCAAGGAACACATGTTTTTTTCTTTATAATGAATAATGTCCCAAGCGGAAATAAAGGATTAGTCTTATAGCATGATGGTAGAGTGACTACAAGATCACTAAATCAAGTAACATACCCCAAATCTCTTTTATCTGTGAGTTTCAAAAGCCCTGTTCAATTGACTCAAACCCAATTCAATATATTAACTACATAGTGGCTAACCTAAAAACAGTCCTACAGATAGATACATAAGCTCTAGTTATAACACTATAAATCACTCTTCCATAGTAAATTTATTCACAGGCATGGGTTTCTCAACAACTACCAAATCTTAATATGAATAGCAAGAGATGACCACCTACCCAGTAGGACTATGGTGGAGAAAGTGGCTCTTCCCCACTGGTTCAAAAACAGTTTACTGGTTGAGTCCCCCCCCCACCCTGCTTTTCATGAGCTCTCAAGCATTTCTTCTTTAAATATCTTGGTTAGGATACATCTTGATCCTCAAATCAGAGGCTAGAACAAACCCCACTCAAAGCAGGTAGTACAATGAAAATCCAAGTGCTTTTATGAAAAGAAAAGGGATTCTGGGCTATGATTACAACTGATTGTAGTTTGAGCTTCCCGAAGCCATTAGGCTCCAAATGAATACACCACTCGGACACTATAAAATTGTGGTCCAGTAGCTTGGGCTTCTTATTGGCTAGCTCTGTCTTAATTATTAACCCTTTTCTATTAATCTATGTATTTCCATGTGGTCTTGGCTTACCAGAGAACTCCAGGCACATCCTCTCTTCCCGTTCTCACATAGTGTCTGTTTTTGCCTACCTTTCCCAGGATTCTCTTCATCTCCTAGTCCCACCTATCTTTTGTTTTTGGTTTTGGTTTTGGTTTTTTGAGACAGGGTTTCTCTGTGGTTTTGGATGCTGTCCTGGAACTAGCTCTTGTAGACCTGGCTGGTCTCAAACTCACAGAGATCTGCCTGCCTCTGTCTCCCGAGTGCTGGGATTAAAGGCATACACCACCACTGCCTGGTCTATCTTTCTGCCTTATTGGCCAACAGTGTTTTATTCATCAACCTATAAGAGAAACATATATACAAAAGGTCTCCCCCCATCAATTGATATCTATTATATTGTAAAATCCTCGGGGAAAACTTAATAATGTATTTAAAGCAACGTGGTAACAAACAGAGTTAGTAAATTAATGTTTGTAAAGACTTTTTTACTGAGAAAATCACCAGAAGTTGTTTTGGGAGACTTGGGTTTTCTATTTCCAAATATTTCCAGAGCTTTCTATTGTATGTTATCTTGCCAAATGATTTACTATGTCTGTAGACAATTTGAAACTGTGGAATGATAAAATACTTTAAAAATCCACCCCCATGTTTCCCTGCTGCAAACTGGTAACTGTAAGTGGGGTGAACTAGGTGTTGGAGTCAACAAAATGACCTAACAGTGGCTGCCTCACCATCATGTGGTAGAAGCAAGAAGGAAGTGCTGGCTGTTGTCTCTAGCCACAAAATTGTTTACCATCTCCGGTGAATTGAATAGGAATGGTACCCATAGCCTCATAGATTTTAATGTTTGGTCACCAGAGTGGCACTATTTGAAAGGCTTAGGAGGTGTGGCCTTGTTAGAGAAAGTGTGTCACTGGAGGTGGGCTTTGAGGGTTCAGAAGCCCAAGCTAGGCCCAGTGTCTCTCTTCTTCCTGCTGCCTGAGGACCCAGACATAGGACTCTCAGCTCTTCTCCAGCACCATCTCAGCTTGCATGCTTCCCACAATGCAAATAATGAACTAAACATCTGAAACTGTAAGCCAGCCCCAATTTAATGTTGCTGTGGTCATGGTGTCTCTTCTCAGCAACAGAATAGTGACTAAGACAGCATGCAAACAGAATTGAGAGATGGTATGGCAGGTGTTAAAATTAATTCTAGGCAGAGGACTGGATTCTTACCAGTGCTTTTTCCAAAAGTAGCTGGTTCAACATCACCTCAAGTGACAAAAAAAATAGACATTTTTAGGCTTGGTTCTATAGTGTTTAATTGGGTTCATCAATTTTTATTTTTATAATTCATGTCATCCTTCTTCCTACTCTCTAATTTAGAACATGTAAATTTTCTTTGGCTTAATATAACTTATAACCTATCAAATATCAAAAACTTTACATATTTATAATTCAAGAGAGATTTTGGTTTAGAAATGTATATCCACAAATCATATTTTAGATTTTTGACACTAAAATATGGGAAGAAAAAGAAAAATGCATTCATTAACATACTTGCATGCTTTCTTCAGAGGAGTGGTACTGTATTTGACAAGAATCACAATTTCCACAATACATGAAAGACATATCCTTTTTATTCTCCCAAAGTCAGATATCAATCCATAATTGTACAAGTCATTCTCTGACCCTCAGTCCGGCTTTATTTGTAAAAGCAAGATATCACCACATAATCCCTTGACTCAAATGAGATTAGCTTGGTTCCATGGAATGACTGGGTTCTGAGGAGACACTCTGCCACAGACATACATGTCTTTAATGGTTGGCCACTCGGACTTTATTTGTAAGTGTGTACTCTGGATTCATCAGAGAACCATTAACTTCACCATGCATGTCTTAAAGTCATGGGAAAGGAGTTTGGAGAAAACTGAAGTGAGAAGTAAATATATTTCTTTACACAAATTCATGAAAATAAAAAAATAGGTGCTCTCCCCTAACAAACAAACAAACAAACAATCAAAAAGCTTGTGTCAAAGATGAAATAATTCGCAAACAGTTGGAACAAATGATTGATTAGACACTCTCAGGACAGTCTCTTAACATAAAACAAATTCTAACTTTAAGAAAAAAATGGATAAAAGGATTTCTGTTTTGCATTACAACATAAGAGAGGAGGGATGTTTTATCCACTAATAAAGTGCTGTTTCTGCTAGGCAGTTTAAAGTAGGATAAATATTCCAAATCATCAAGTTGCTTATTTGTTAATTTTATCAGATATTACTTAGCCACTGCTATATGATACACTATGTGGAAGAAGAGTACCTTCCTTAGAAAATAAGTGCAACACTTTTTAACCCTTTGTTGTTTACCATTTCCTGTGATCATGAAACCAGTCAAGTCCTCTAAATCAGAGGTATATTCAGGAGCAACTCTAGCCTCTTAGACAAATATCTTTCTATCAGGACCCAGGGGATATGTAGCTCTCTGCATCCTGTGTAGAACTGTGTCCTCATGCTTAGCACTGTCTTCATCTGAGCTTTGAACACAGAGGCAGATAAGATATATCCCTGCTTCTCAGAGCTCTCACACTAGTCAAGGAGCTAGACATGCAGCGCATCTTTAGTAAGCAACAGAAAGTATAGTAGATGTGAAAGCAGGACGATGGTGCACGGAAGACGATGAGTAAGTACCTCCATCCCTCAGAGCAGTGGAGATACTGAAGTTTGTGGCCATAGCACCCTAAATAATCCTGATATCATCTGGGCTCTAAAGCTGGGCAGAAGCAGGGGTGGAACCTGGTTAGTGCTTAGATGGGAGAGGATGTGAAGAGTAGGAAAGAGCGGTCCTGTGTATGAGGCAGAGGGAAGGATTAGCACAAGGACAAAACAAGTAGGGCCAGTTTGTGGTGAGTGACTCGGAATGATTTGTGGAAAAGTAAAGACCAGGGCAGAAAACAAAGATGGAGAAAACAAGGAGAGTAGGGTTAGAAGTGAGATGAAGCCCATTTCCACAGACTTTTCAAATGTTATCTGCAGATGGCTGCTTTTACCAGTCAGACTACATTTTAGAAATTCCTCCTCCGACATCAGTGTGGGAGGGAATTAAAGTGAGGGAATTTGAAGTTTGTGTTTGTTTTGCTTTGTTTCTTTAAGGGGCTAGATTATCTCCATACTTTAGAGATATGATAAACACTTAAATAGGGATGTAACAGTGGGAATAGAGACCAGATAGGTTTGGAATTTGAGGTAATGGGCAATTTGAGGTACCAGAATCACAGGTAGCTGTCAAGGTTCCATTTGGCTAGAGAAGTAAAAGTACATGGGTTGTGGAGGAGGGAAAGATCCTAGGTTGTTTGATGTTCTATGGTTTGTTTTTTCAATGCCAAAATTAGATGTGTTTGGACTCACTGCAGAGGGGTCCACTGGCAGAGGGGGATGGGTATTGATTGAGGAAAGGTTGGGCATTGAAGAAACTCATTTGGGAAACCCTCCACAGTCAATTAGGAACTGAAAATGTGAGAGATGGTAATATCAGCCTGGAACGTTGGCTAGTGAGAAAGGAGGTAGACAGAGCACATCCAGGATAGGCGATAAAGAAACCCCACCCAGACAGGACAGGTTGGGACAGACTGAGAAAGAAAGGTAAGGATGGACAGTGTGCTCAAACAAGGAATTTCTTAGTTACTTCCGTCTGAGAAATATATTGGCAGCAGCCCACTTAGACTCTAAAACAATGAATTGAGTGCAAAATGAGTAACAGAGATTAGAGAAGCTGGGCAGAAAAGTTAGACCATGATGGGGGAAATACATGTGTATTGAGGCTGGAGAGGTAGTTCACTGGAGAAGCCCTTGACTCACATGGAAGGACCTGGCTCCAATATGCAGCACTTCAAATAATTTTTTAAATCAGTGCCTGCTCTCTACCGATTCTTGGTTCCAAGATGACTGAGAGAGAGAGAGAGAGAGAGAGAGAGAGAGAGAGAGAGAGAGAGAGAGAGAGAGAGAGAGAGAGAGAGGGATGGGCCAGGCCATGTGCAGCCAACCACTACACCAACTATTCCAAGTGCCCACCTAGGGTCAAGTCCCTTAAGATGTTCATCACTCACAACATTGTACAGGTCTTTGACATTATGTGTTTCCCAAGCTCTGTGTCAAGCTGCATTAGCTGTGCCATTGAAAATTAAAATTAAAAAAATACAGAGTAGAGTATTATAACAAGATATAGAGAATGGATTTGCCTTAAGAGGGAAAAAAATCTTCTCTTCAGAATGGGGCAAAAGCTTTGGGTGAGCGGAAATGCAAATGTATTACTGGGTAGGAGACAGGAAATTGAGGGTCGCCTTTGAGTCACCAATTTCTCTGTGAAATAGCCTGAGTCATCTTGTAAGAAAGAATCATCTTGCAGGTCCCTTTATTGCAAACCTTGCTGATAGGAGGTAGGGGGCTTTTAAGGCAGCTTCTTGGGCCTTTGTAAGGTGGCTGGAGACTGACAATTAAAGTGTACTTGCCCAAGAAGAGGACCTACCATCGCACCCCCCACCAAGGGAGTCCTGAACACTCTCTTTGTGGTGAGCTAACTGATTAGAGATGACACTCCAACTGGAGACACTGGAGGGACAGAAGCCTAACACAGGAGAAAGTAGCTACTGCCTCACAGAACACTCAGGCCCTGGAGGATGTCAGTCAGGTCTCAGAAGATGATCCCCAAGTTAATGAATTATGAAAGTAAAAAGCTTTTAAAGAAATGCATTTAATTCAGCACTCTGCTTACAGTTCAGCACTGAGCGTGACATTTCATTCTAGAAGATGAGGCTCACGCAAAGAGATGTGAAGATTGGGAGGGAGGAGACAATGCCATTCCAGCAGGCCCGGGAGGCGGGGTATAGAGCTAATGGAGCAGACTTGCTCCACTTGGGACTGGCCTGCCTCCTACCACCCCTCTTTCTTTCCTGTCTTTCTGCCTTTGAGAACGGGGAGTTCTATCCTCATGCCCATCTCACATTGTTTTTTAGCAGATGGAAGTTGTCTGGCTTCCCAAGTTCAAAGCTAGAAAGAAATTCTGCCTTGGGGTGGATCGCTCAAGCCTCACTGTCAGAGTTTTAGGAACATGACGGAGAGGCACTTCCTCCTGCTACCCCTCAGCAACCTTAGGAGCTTTAGTGACCTTTGCTCAGGCCAAACTGGGATTCATAGCTTTGATGCTGAAAAGAATTCCCAGGTTCATAGAGTAAAATACCTGTAAGTTTTATTAAAGTTTCCTTACTATAGGCTAAAACATGAGAGTTTGGTGGCACTCAGAAAAAAACAAAAATGATGTAGATGGTAGTACGACTTTTGTGTGACATTGCTGGGAAGGCCCAGGAGAAGGTTAAAGGGAGACAAGCGAAGTCACCAGCATCACACCACATTCCTGTCACAGTTGTGGTGTCACCGTTTCAGAGCCACCTCCATATCACCCTGGTCGTCAGAGTCTTCCACCTGGCATGAGTCTTTCTAAAGCACTTCCACTTTCTCTGCCAAGTCAAAAAACTTATTAATATTCTTTTCTTATTACAAGCCTTTTTTTTTTTTTGGTAACTCAGCAAGAAAATGAAGGCTACGCACCGCACTCTTACCTGTTACATCACGCTTCTCCTTCCAATGGGTCTGTTCTTTTAGATTTCAACGGGTGTGTAATTTCTTCTAGGCAAAGCTCTTCACATGAATTGTTCTGTATGTAATCTCTGTTGGCCCCCTCAGGGCTTTATTATTCCTCCCTTTCATTCCTGTATCCTTCACTTCTCACTTTGGCCAGATTTTTTCTCTTAGGTTCTAAACTTGCTGAAGGGAGAAAGTGTGAAGCCTTCCTGTAGGGAAGTGTAGGTTCCATGTAGCATCAGTAGGAGACAGAGAGCTAGCTGATCTGTAGGAAGTCACAGGGACTGAGAAAGCAACTTTTCTAAAAGATCTGGAAATCCCCTCCCGTTGTCCCACTGTGTGGGGTAGAACTGTCCTGAAGGATGTGTGTCCTGTGTTTTGTCACTAAGTCGCACGTGACTGGTGTTACAATTGAATTCTATATGTGTATGGCTTGTCCTGAGCTGCAGTGTGGTGTGATGTAACACATGCTGACTGTGGACTCTGGCTGGCCACGATATAGCTCATCAAACTCTGTGACCTGGAGGAAGGCCCATGTAGGCCTGATACAACTGACACTAAATTAACTGCAACACACAACCACAAATTATTCTCCAAGAGTGAGATTTTTATAATCCCCTTACTCCCACTGAGTAGATGGTTTTATTGGTTCTTCCTATAATGCCTCTTATTTGTTTATAATCTTTAGTCCCCAGGCAAGATCTTTTTAAGGCCCTCTTCTTTTTATCTATTTTAACCTCTTACCACCTCCTGTTCTTGTTTTTCCTAAGCCCAGTCCAACAAAAATTATTCCTGTGGTAAGAAATCAAACCTTCTTGCTGAGATTTCAGCTAAACTTTTGAAAGAATAGACTACCTATATGTAGTAAATGCTTTTAAAAGAAACGTATCCCAGCCTGAGGCTGTAGCTGAGTTAGTAGGTGACTGCCTCTGATGTTTGAGGCTCATTTTGAGTTGCACACCCATTCAAATCTTCAGGTTATGTTAAGAGAAGCTTTTTCTTGTGAGAAGCCTTCCCGCCCGCTTGGTTCTAGATCCGCATCAGTCCCAAATAAACACACAGGAGGCTACATTAATTATGAAGCTGTTGGCCTTGCTTGTTTCTTACTGGCTAGCTCTGACTTAAGTAATTACCCCATAATTGTTAATCTAAGTATGTCTCTTACCGGAGAGGTTTCCGGGCTTCCTACCCCAATGGCGTTACATCTCGACTCCCTGTGTTTCTCCTTCCCAGAGTTCTCCTGGACTCCTAGTCCCTCCTATCTTGATTCCCTATAGGCTCAACAGTACTTTATTGACAAATGCACAGGACTTCCCCCAACAAGGTTAAGGCCAAACTGAACTTTCACACATTGGATTAGCACTATTGCCTTGTAGGCAGTCAACCAGAAAGCTCACATTTGGGCAAATTCTCTGCCCTTTGCCCGAGGAAAAAGCTGGGTTCATAGGTATGCCGCCCTTTTCATAGGGAACAGGGTTTTCTATGGTTGCTGCATTGCCCATGACACCTTGCTATTAAACTGCTATATGGATGTGGACCTCTCAGTCTGCATTCTAGATGGTTTAAAGAACATTCGACTTCCAGGCAGAAAAGCTGCCTCTGTGTGGGCATCTCCTGTTGCTGAGCTTGCACCACTGCTGGTTGCCATGGAAATCCATGCCCTGGGCAGCTTGAGGGCCTTTTGATGGAATTTTACAGAATTCTGGCAGGCTTACCTCAATTCTTTTGAACTCCTAGAAACTGAAACTTCATTTCTAAATGCTTCTAGGACTCTAGCAATGGAACTGATGGGTAAAACTACTCAAACAGCCCAAGCACATGCTCAAATGCATAGAAACTGTGTTTTAGCCAGTGCCCTCAGGCACACTAATTTCACAATAGCAGAAGTTACAGTAAGTTTTACACCCAGTCTCATCCTGTCACTTCTTTATATAGAAGATTACTCAGTGGGTAGAGGTGTGTTTGTGTGCAGAACTGATGACTTGCAGTACACAGATAGATAGACAGATAGATAGGCAGGCAGGCAGACAGACAGACAGACAGACAGACAGACAGATAGATAGAGCCCTTGTTAAAATAAAAATGCCTGTGGCAAGGATATACAAGGGGAATATCACCAACCAAGGTCTCACATACATTTCTGGAGTGAATCTTAGCCGACTGGGTTTAGCAGAACCTGTTCCAGGCTTGGCCTGGACAGCTGTTATGTTCATGAACACCTTCTGTGAGTATAATCTTGTTAGAGGCTCTATTTCCCTTTCTATGAAATCACATGCTCTTTAAGATGATAAAATAAAGTGACATTCATAGCCTCTCTAATACAGGGATCTAAATTGATACACCACCATCAACTAACAGTCTTTATTTCTGTCTATCCCTACATTCCTACAAATAATCCAACAACTCTCTCCCTGCCAACCAAAAATAAAAGGTATAATACACATTAAACTAATATGAGGTCTCTCCCCACCTTTATTCTTTCTTCATTGTCTTCAGTGAGTTTTGCATAAACTTCACTTTTCCATTTGTTGCTGAATGATAATCATACATAATTACTGAAAACAGAGATGCGTCCAACAAAATACATTAGGCAATTTTATTACTTGAACAACATAGTGTGTACATACATAAATAGAGATGGCCTCCAAATCTCTAAACAACAGAATCATTTTTAGTATGCAAATGTGCTTTGATCTTCAATACATGTTAAAATTACATATAGACACAAAAAGTTAATTAAAATACATTCTTTATGACTTACTACAAATAAATGTTTGATTATATACATATTTATATACATATCTATGCAGGGACACATGGAATTTTCTTGGGCAAACTGGAGTTGATAGCTGAAAGAGTTGAAGATGAATCCAAAACAAAAAGAAAAAAATGGGAAAATTTTATGTGGACACGTTGGCTATGGTACATTTGGTGATAAATGTGGTTCTTCCATCTCTATTTTTTTAACATTCTGTTTCATCTTTTTAAATTAATTTTTATTCAAATTAAAATCAGTCTTATTTTACATACCAATCCCAGTTCCCTCTCATTTCCATCTTCCCATTCCCTCTACCAGTCCCCCATGTCACCTTATCCACTACTCGGGGAGGGTGAGACCTCCCATGAGGAATCATCAAAGTCTGTCACAACATTTGGGACAGGACCTAAGCCCTCCCCCAGGTATCTAGGCTGAGAGAGTATCCCTTTACAGGGAATGGACTCCCAAAGCCCATTTGTACACTAGAGATAAATACTGATTCCACTGCCAGAGGCTCCAAAGACTGTCCAGGCACCCCAACTGACACACATTCAGGGGGCCTGGTTCAGTCTTATGCTGATTCCCCCAACTGCCATACTGGGGTCCATGAGCTCCTACGTGCTCAGGTCAGTTGTTTCTGTGGGTTTCCCCAGTCTGACCTTTGCCCATCAGTCCTCCCTCTCTACAACTGGATTCCAGGAGTTTGACTCAGTAAACAACACAGCCTTATGGGATCACTATCACATATGTGGGCTAGTGTTGCCCTAACACCATTATTCATTCATGACTTTATCCCTCTGATGTAATAGAGTTGGCTAATATTTTCTTGATGACATTTTTCTATTACAAATAAAGTTGCTATTATTCTAATAGATCTTTTCCTGCATGAATGTGGAATGGATTAGTCATGGGTTAAGCATCTTTTTACTGAAAATAATCAAACAGCTTTTGATAGAGGTGCACCATTTTTATGTTTCCACCAGCAACCTATGACTTTCCAACTATTCCACACATAGGAAGATGTGCGATAATATTTCACTCTTTCCCATGAACACTGGAATGCTTGTTAGCCAGTCTAATTTAGTCCTATGGCAAATAAAGCATAGTTTCTGTGTTCAGGCTGAACAATGATGATTCTTATGATTATAGGGTTTTTTTTCATACTACAAGCACATGATAGATTTTCCAAAAGAAACCTGGATTCTCTTACCCAAGTAGAATTTCTCTATGAATGCTGTTGTGCACTCTTGAAGGAAAAGGCATTTTTTCTTGACATTTTATTACCCTATTAATCATTTAGAGAGTCTATCATCCTTGAAGGACATGTAGGGAACACATACATCCATTGGTTCTCACCTTACAGTCTGTAAGTTTGGGAGATAGAAGTGTTAACATATTGCTAGGTAGGCATGGGGTGCTGTGCAAAAATAGCAGCCAACATAATGGGGTTTCCCTGGAGAAGATGCTTAGACATGAGACTCACAGTTTTGCCTAAATTGAAACAGTGTTCTAAGTAGCTCTAGAATTAAAGAGATTCTGCACCTGGAGATGTAATCACTTGAACTCCCTCTGCTCCTCAACACATCTCAAGTATGCATCGGGGCTGGCTAATGAGCACCCGACTGCCATGAGCTATTTGCTTCTGGCCTAGGCTACATCAGGTGTTTCATAACCAGCTCCACTGGGGCCAAATCCTACAGATGCAAAGTGGCGGGACTCGATAATAATTTGTTAAGAATCTGTTTCATACTTGATTAAGCAGATGCAACCTCTTCTCTACTGAAACTGTTTGTGGGCCAGGAGAATGCATTCTGGGCTTTTCTTTTGCTCTATTCCTTTACAGTGGTTGCATTCAAAATTAATTAATGTATTGTTTGACCAGTATTGGACTAGTTCACCATAATAATATGTTCAAATTATTTTGAACAAAGATAATTATATAATGTCCTAGTTAGTTTTGTGTCAACACAAGCTGGAGTTGTCTGGAAAAAGGGAACCTCAAATGAAAGAAAAGGCCTTCTGTATGCTTTAAATATTTTGAACAAAGATGATTATATATTGTACTAAATAATATTTTGTTGACTTGACACCAATTGGAGTCATCTAGGAAAAGAATCTTGGAAGACAGAACCTCAACTGAAAAAAAAATCTCCATCAGATTGGCTTGTAGGCAAGTATGTGGGACATTTGCTTGATTGATGATTGACAATAAGAAGGACCAACCCACTATGCACAGTGCTTCCTTGGGCAGGTAAGCCACAGACATAGAAGAAAGCAAACTGAGAAAGTCATGGAGGAGCAACCCAGTAAGCACTGTTGGTCTCTGTTTCAGTTCCTGCCTCCAGGTTCCTACCTTGAGTTTCTGCCTTGATTTCCCTTTATGGTGAATGATAAGCTGTAGGATGAGATTAAAAAATGCTCCTCCTCAAGTTACATTTTCTCTTGGTGTGTATCACAGCCATAGAAAACTCAACGACAGAAACTAGTACCAGGAGTTGGGTGTTACTGTTACAATCCTGCTGATATTGTTTAAGGAAGGAGTGTGGACAGAGCTTAGAATTTTGAGCTAAAACTAAATAAACTGAAACAAAGAGACAAAAAAGTCAAGTTCTTACAGATTAATGAGCTTTTCAATGGGAGCTTGGAAGATAGGAATGTTGAGAGAAATTCAGGTGATGGAGGCATGGCTTGTGAAGTTTCAGAAGAATGTTAGGGAGTCCTGCAATGACTCTATAGGACTACTCATGTGATATTTTATATTAAGAATATGTGGTTTCTGGTTAGCTGGTGTTGAGGAATTAGCTGTGATTTGCAACAAAAGACTAGCAGCACTGAAGTGAACCTTTTCTTTTACTGTGATAATTGATGCTGGTTATCTGGGGCTGGGGAATCATCTATGATTAAGAAGAGACAAGCATCATTAAAGAGAAGTCTTTTGGGAGCATTTTCTCAGAGTCAGCACACAGAAGTTGTGATGCAGAAGGGCCAAGGCTGAATCCCATTCTGGCAGCCAAAGTTGGACATATATAAGAGTCTCCTAGGTGGTATTGGTTTTGAAAGTATGTAGGGGTCATGGAGAGTAATTGAGGCTTGGCACTGTGAAATGCCATTGGTGAAAGTGTAGCCTCAGTTGTCATAGAAACCTAAGAATTTAGGGGTCATGGAGAGATACTGGGGTTGGCACCATGTAGCAAGATCAATCTTTGAAGGAAGATTAGGAGGCCATTGGTGAAGGTTCAGTCTATGGAGACTAGGCATATTGGAGATGCCAGATGACTTCAATGACTACCAAGTGTTGTAGAATGGAGGTGACCTGAGCCTGTGAAAGGAGCTATGTATGATGCTAATGAAAGAGCCTAAGGAGTAGAGTTTTCTGAGTTCTATGAAGACTAGGATGTTGAGAGTGAATTCCAGATGCAGGACATTGAGATAGGGGTTTCATTTACATTGCTGGAGTTCAGTTTACCTTTGATTTCATGACTGTGTTCTGGTTCTTCCCTTATTAGACAAGAAGCATGTTACATATTTTTGTACCTTATAGGGGCCAACAATTAACAGATTTGGTGATTTTAGAGAGATTTGGGATATTTTAAAGAGACTGAACTTTTGAAGACAGCGGGACTTTTAAAAGTTAAAATATGTTTCTGTTGTGCTATTGATACTAAAATGATACCTTTTTATACTGGTTACATTAAATATTAAATAAATGTATCATTTGACCAATATTTATCCTGGCTAGTCCATCATAATAATACATTTTATTTATTTTGGGGGGAGGATGATTTTATATACATATGGTAATTATTAGACAATTTTTCCTAGTGAACTTCAAATAACCAATCTAAATTTTAATGTTTATGTTCATTAGATTTAATTACTAATTTCTATATTAATATATGCATGTGTATATGCATTTTTATGTACATAATTGCAAGCTTCATAACTAATCACACTTGGAAATTTAAAACTACAAAATCCTGTAAGCCAGACCAGTCATCTTCCAAGAAAATAATCTTTTATAACAAAGGAGAAGTGGTTGGTATCTGAGTTCTATACTACTCTGAAGTCAGCAGGCACTTTACCCAGAGGTCTCACCAGCAGCCAAAGACACTAGTACTAATTGTGCTATGATTTTTAATCTTCTTTTGTCACACATAGTCCAAATCACATTATGATCACAACAAATTATAGAAATATATGGGTTATTGGTCCTCTCCCTCAGAGTTGCAGGACCATCTAAGGTACCAATCTTCTCTACAAAAGCAAGGCTTATATAATTTCTCTTAGGAAAGTTGTGAAAAAGGATGAAGAAGTGAACAAGAAATTCCTTTATTAATACTAAGGCATAGGCACAGTATTTGTTATTCCTTAGAATCATAAAACTCAACTGAATGACTCTACAAGGTATAGACTACAACTAAATGAGGAAGTAATATGTACAGTGTTTCTCTCTGAGTGATTTATGTTTAACATGTGTGGATAAATAAGATAAAATGTATATTCAGAAAATGATACAAGTGATAATTGTAAAAGTCGAGTGCAGTAGTCAGATAGAAAAAGGGAAAAGACAGCTGGTGGAAGCAAAAACAGATAAATGAAATCAAACATGCTAACGAAATTTTGGAATAACAAATTTCACTAAAATACTCATTAAAGGTGACACTTAGAGACTGTAGGAATTAAAGAACAATGTCACTTTTTTTTTTCAAGTATATCTAAGGCTTGCACAGTCTGCCCCTATTTGACACTCTGACATATGTACTCTAGATCACTTCCAGGCTTGGCCCACAGTCTTTCTCTAGAATGTTCTGTATTCTGCGGGCATTTTTCATCTGCTGCTGGCTATTATGTCTGAGTTTCACCTGTTCTCTAGACTGTTTGCCCCAGTTCAGCCCACCTTGCAAATGCCTTGTCGAGTCCATACTCTCCTTGAGTGAGAACCTCGCCTGATTTTAATAATCTATGACTGATCATCAGGGATGACATCACCACTGTAGCTTAAGACAGAGCTCCGATCCCGTTTCTAACTCCAGGTCTATCATGCACTTTTCCACCTAAAGATGGGACCGTTCCCATCTGACAAAGCCCAACTCACAAAACTGCCTACCTCCTAAACATATTCATTTAAAATGACTCCTGCACTGAACTAAAAAATGTGATCTGTTCTTAAGGCTTATTTGTGGCTTTTGAATAAGATTTTACTTACCAAATTTCAGTAATATAATGTTCCTGGCTAAGAATAGCACTGAGGAATATCCTTGAAGTCTTACACATTGTCTAGTGAAGATGCTCAAGTATGACCCTTCATAAAGAAAAGAAAGGCCTCCTTTTATTGTCGATTTTATGAAGGCTCAAGGGTCACCCACTAACTGATGTTCCACCTTCTACCTACCCATGCTTGAAACTGTACTGACACCAGAATTAAGACCTTTGTTTTGTGTAAAATCACTTTCTATATGAAAGAGAAGGGAAAGGTAGCATCCAGACAGCTCCACAAGGTTGAACATTTAGTCTGAAAATTAAATGAAAGCATGGTGCAGCAGAAAGCGATCCACAATTACCCAGGTTAATAAGGAGTGAGGCTGGCTTGTTTAATCCAAAAAACTTGCATCTTAGGCAACATGTTCGCTATTCAAATGAACTTAATCATGACAAACGTCACTTTCAATTCATTTTTTGTCACACCTCCTACTCCCTATCTTCAATCTCCACCTGTATTTCCTAAGACCCCAACATCAATTGTATAGATGTGAAGGAGTTATGCCCCATATCTTTTCGACTAATCTACTTAATTATGCAGCTCGCCCCCAAGCCATACAGTAACTAGAAAAACAACATATTTGGTGAGTGAATCTGTGTGGATGGCAAAACTTGATCAACCAGCTTTTGTACTGCTAAGCCCCCTCCCCCAGGTCTATGTTCCTGCCCTTTATGAAATCCCACAGGGTAGGGTGGTGTGTTGCGAGCACTGAAAAAAATAAGGATTTTTCTTCCTCTCTACCTTGTCTTCAGGTAATCAGTACGCATCAAACTTATACATAGTAAATTTATATATGTAAATTATATTTATTATACATGTTATTCTATATATAAAACCTATACATACTTCCCAATAAGTAGTTTTTATCCCCTTTCATCTTGTCCTCTCTTCTGGTCTGTCATTTATATTTCTTATTCCTTCTCCAGTATAGCCTATCCTCGCATTTGACTGTGAACCTGGTAAAACCTTTGCTCCATTATTCAACTAAAGTATTCATTCTTTATTCCTAAGTTGCTGTGTACAGAGAACATTTCTCAGTTGACCCTGGAAGTGAATTTGATCTTCATACTGCTGACTACTTCCTGTTCTTGAAGTTATACTGGCCTGGTCCCTAAGCCTCCCTATCTTACTGGTTTTCTCATGCTTCCTCATTTTTTATTTTATTTTTTTTACTTTTAAATTTAAATTTAACTTAAAAATAAGGTTGCTTCATATGTCAATTCCAGGTCCCTTTCCCCTTCCCTCCCCTCCTTCCATGCCCTCCCTCCAACCCCTCCAATATCCCCTCATTTCCCCAGGGAGGGTGAGGCCCTCCATGGGGGTATCCATAATCTGCCATTTCATCCAGGGCAGGGCCTAGACCCTCCCCCAAGAGTTCAGGGTGAGAGTGCATCTCGCATTTTTGGATGGGTGCCCAAAGGCCATTTGTAAACCTGGGAAAAATACTGATCTACTACCCAAGGCTCAATAGATTGCCTAGGCCTCCTCACTGACACCCACATTCAGGGGGTCTTCATCAGTCCCATGCTGGATTCCCAGGCATCAGTCTGGGATTCAAGAGCTAACCCTTGTCAGGTCAGCTGTTTCTGGGTGTTAAACCATCCCAGTCTTAACCCCTTTGCTCATCAGTCCTACTTCTCTGTCACTGGATTCCTTGAGTTCAGCTCAGTGTTCAGCTGTGGGAGTCTGCCTCTGCTTTCCTCAGCCATTGGCTGGAGGTTCTGTTTCCCAGACTCTCTGGCCATGGGATTGTAGGCTGGCACTCCCCAGATCTATGTCTAAAATCCATATATTCTTCCTCATTTTTACATTAGTCAGGATCTTTTTAGCTCATTATTCTCCACATATGTTCTCTTTCTTTGTGGTTTTACCTATGTCCATGATTCAAAGACCATATATGTGTTAATGGCCCCTATCTTAGTCAGAGTTACTATTGCTATGATGAAACACCACAACCAAAATAAAGCTGGGAAGGAAAGACTTATTTGGCTTACTCTTCCATGTCATAGCCCACCATTGAAGGAAGTCAAGACAGGAACTCAAACAGGGTGGGAACCTGGAGGCAGGAGCTGATGCAGAGACCATGGGGGGATGCTGCTTACTGGCTTACTCTACATGGCTTTCTCAGCTTGCTTTCTTATAGAACCCAGGACCACCAGCCCAGGAGTGTCCCTGTCCACATCAATTACTAATAAGGAAAATGTCCTACAGGCTTACCTACAAGCCTGATCTTATGGAGGCATTTTCTCAGTTGAGGCTCCCTCCTTAGCAATGATTATAGCCTGTGTCAAATTGACATAAAACTAGCCATGATATCCCTCAAGTTTAAATCTTGAGTGCAGTTTCCACTGAAGAGTCTGACTCATATGTGGACCCAGGATAGCCACATAATCTACATAACTACACCCAATTAAATGTCAAAACTGAATTTAACAAGCCAAAAGCTATAATCATTAATTTCTCCTTTAATTTTCCCTGTTCCTGTGCTCTCGGGGTAATGATACTACCATTCAAACAGTTTAACTGAAAATCTGGGTCCCTTTCTTGATGATGACTCCCATTAGTCCTTGTAGGTTGTTAATAAAACCAGTCTAGATTACTTCTAAAATCTATTATTTCTACTATTCCCACTATTACAAACACAGCAAGACTCTGAACTCTATTTAAACATGGTGGCAACCATCCTGGTGCTCCAACAAATATTCATATCATTGTCTATTAGCCACTAATGTTATATGTGAAGTGTGTATCTCTTTAGTGGTTCTGTGTCTTCATAAAATCAAGCAATTTTACATGAATAAAACATCTTACCTATCTCCACAGACCTCATTTCTCACCATTTGGGCTAGGACTGCATAGTTACACCTCACACCTCTTCTTTTGCCCTAGTCAGCCTCCCAATTACATTTTAGAAACCCTTAAAATGCTCTGATTTCCCATATAGTGTTCAATTTTTTGCCTTCATCCATTATTCAGGCTTCTTCCCTTCCTATTGCTTCTTAGTCATTCCTTTAGCTCCAACACTCTTTACCTTCATAACTCCTTCTTGTTCTTTAAGAATGAGCTAAATACAGTTTCCTGGAGTTTTAGTTGTTATTGTTCTCATTTTAATGTACAATACTCCCACCACATCCCCAGGGGCTGTCTTGAGTACCTTCCCTTACTACCACACAATCCTAGCCTGACTCTAGATTAAGTTGACTGTCCTCTGTGATCTCAGAATGTCTTGCATGTATGTGTCTTTCCTGCACACTCATTCCTTAGCCTTAAGCATAGTACCCAGACACAGAGTTGGCTCTCATGCATATTTGTTGAGTGAATGAGTGTGGGATAATGGGTTGGTTTCCTGCTGACTAGGCTTTTAGCAGGTTATGGGCCTGAGATATGACGCCATTTCCTCCCATGAGCCGGAAAGCATGACAAATCACTTATCACCGTTTCTGACAGAGTTACCTCTTAACAGTTCTGCCTCATGGCTTTGTTTGAAGTATTGTGGCTTTACAGATTATCACACACATCTAGTTCTAAATGTGGACATAAGATTATATTTAACAATTCATAACACTGAGGTTTCTCTCATTGTGGAAAGTTGTGACACACTTCCTCCAATACAGGAGACAACGAAATGTCGACACAGTTCTGTGGACTTCCACTTTACATTTCTCATTGGAGATGGCATAGCATGAGTCCAAGCTTCCCCCATGAGTATATTCTCTATATGTTCTCTGGTAGAAGGAGTACAAGTAGTGTGAATGAGTGGACAGTTAGTTTCCTAAGAAAGTGAGAATCTAAAAGAAAAAAAAAACGTCACCCCAATAATCAAGAGACAATGTGATACGATTTTACACTAAGCATTTAAAACTCTAGACAGAAAGATCAATGCTTCCTGTAACTCACAAGTCAGCACCTGGGGTCTGTCGCACAGGAAGCATCTGGGATGTGGCAGGTCAGGGGTGATGGAGTTACAATGGGCATGTTTCACAGAGAGGGACTAAATGTGCGGAAGCGAAGTTTCAGAGAAAAGGATGTGGATACGTTTTTTGGACAAAGGCAAAGAAACATAGACCACAGAATGCTGAAGGAAGAGATCTAAAAACA
The DNA here is from genome assembly GCF_017639785.1 of Mesocricetus auratus. Classification (NCBI taxonomy): domain Eukaryota; kingdom Metazoa; phylum Chordata; class Mammalia; order Rodentia; family Cricetidae; genus Mesocricetus; species Mesocricetus auratus. The sequence continues at coordinate 6,043,600 of NW_024429199.1, forward strand.
ACAACCAAAAGGCTTCAAGAGACAAAAAAAAAAAACAAGTGCAAAATAATTACTACCAACACTGTAACAATGACACAAAAGGAATATTGAAAGATTTATATGTAACCCAAAATGTAGCAGAAGAAACAACAGTATCTGTGAATAACCATATCCAATTTGCTTTGCTTGGGAAATGGTGAGAAACAAGGAAATATTGCAAGGTGGAAAATAATAGTCTTTATTTAATTTTGGCTTTTAAATTTTTATTATTTTATTTATTTATTGTGTGTGCAGAGGGGTACACATGTGGATTCTGGGTATTTAACCTGGGTACTCTGGCATGACATCAGGCACCTCCACCTTACTGAGCCATCTCACCAGTCCTTAGCATGGCCTTTTGAGACAGGGTCTAACTATGTAGCCCCAGCTACCTTGACTGTTGTTATGTACATCAGGCTAACATCAAAACTGTGCAGTCCTCCTGCCCCTTCCTCTTTTGTGTTGGAGCTATAAGTGTGTGCCATCATATCTGGCCAGAAATGGAATTTTTTGTTTGAAAGTTTTACACTTATATTGGCAACAAATTATATTGAATTTATTAGATGTATAGGCTTCCTTTGTTATTTTGTGTGTTGTATAAAAATATTTTAAGTTTTTAAATGACTTTATAAGCCAGACATATTAATAGGAATCCAGGATTCGGGATACTGACGTACGAAGCTCACTTGTGCTGCAAAATTTGAAACCATTGTTGGCAATATAAAGACCCTATGCTGATGGCTAATGGGTACCTATTGAAAAAGACATTAAAAGAAGAATGAGGGCCAGACATATAACTCAGAGACCTGCTACTAATCCTAACCATCTGAGTTCAGTCTCTGGGATTCACATGATAGAAGAGAAATGACATCACAAAGTTGTCCTCTGACTTCTACACATGCTCCATGATATGTGCATACCACACATAGACATAGTCATGCACATACACCTACGATAGATGATAGATAGATTTATAGATAGATAGATAGATGATAGAAGATAGACAGAACAAAATGTTTAGAAGGTTTTTTTAAATCAACAAAGTAGTTCTCAGAGCAAGGCACATCCTAACAAGTTATTCTCCAAGGATATAGACATGACAAATAAGGTCTAAAAATAGAATTGAAGTGTAACTGAAAAGGGAAAACCTAATTGTAGAAGGTAGGATGCATGTGTCTTAGTTGACTCAGGCTGCTGAAACAAAATACTGCCATTGGAGCATTTATAAACAACACAAAAGTATAGCCCACAGATCGAGAAGCTGGAACCCAGAACTATGGAAGCAGCGTATTTGGAGCCTCTCTTACTCTCTGTTGCATAGCTAATACTCTTTGCCACATGCTCATGGAACACAAGAGACAAATGAGTCCTTTAAGATCTTTTTTATAGGGTATTAATCTCATTTATGAGGTCCCCATGACCTACTTACTTCCTATCACTCTACACGGAGAATAGGTTTTTGTTGGTGTTATTGTTTTGTTTTGTTTTTCTGTGTATGAGTATTTTGTCTGTATGTGTATCTGTGTACTATGTGCATGCATGCTGTCTACAGAAGTCTAAAGAGTGTGGATTCCCCAGAATTGAAGTTACAGGTGGTTGTGACTGCCCATGTGGGTACCTCGAATCATACTTGGGTTCTCTGGAAGAACAGCAATACTCTTAAGCACAGGGCCATCTCTCCAGTCCTAGGAACCAAGTTTTAACATATGAGTTTCAGGGGAACATGAACACTCAGTTCACAGCTGTCGGATAAAGAGACCACTATGTTTCATAGTTGACTTGTACACTTACAAATCAAACATGGGTGTAGGACAATGTGATACGTGGGTATGACACTCGTGCATGTATTGCTTTGACAAAACACCTAAACGAAAACATCCTAAGGAAATATTGATTCAGGCTCAAGCTTTCAGGGCCTTCAGTCCATGGTTAGTGGCCCCATTTCCTTTGTCTAAGTCATACAAGACTGTCATGGCAGCAGGAGTATAGGGTAGACAAGGGTTCTCACTCCATGGCAACAAGTGAGCAGAGAAGAGGGAGGCCTGGGTTCAGTATGTATCCTGCAAAGTTATTTTCCCAGTAACCTGCTACATCCAGCTGGAACTTACATCCTAACTGCCATTCAGCTATGAATTCCTCAGTGAGTTAGCTCCATGAAAGAAGTTAGAGCTCCAGGTTTAGGAGCCCCTCAAAAGCCTCAAACGATTCATTGACAAATGAGTCTTCCTTCAGGAGATTTTCGGATTTAGCCCAAACCATGAACTCCTGAAGTACACTGTGTTCAAATGCAAGGTTTGCATCTCCCATCTACATGACTGTGGTCCATTTATAGCCATAAAATATGGCTGTTCACATCCACCTCCTTGGATGGTTAAGGTGGTGAAAGAGGCAAACTGTATGAAATGACTAAAACCCTACCTGTAGTGCCATGTTCTACCAGCAGCGTGGTGGCCAACCCTGGCTTCCATACAATGGTGTTATATAGTGCTTGCTAGTGAAATTTGGCACCTTTTATGTACCTTTCCTCTGTTTATCAGAGTCCTGGCTTCATCTGATTTTATTTCCATGGCTTCCACAGGACATGTACTGCAGATTCCCGAGCCCATTCAGATTCTCTACTGTGAGTTCCAAATATCAGCTAGCGGCATAAGCAGTAATAATGTGATAAGTCTAAAACTAAGACAGTTTCCTTCCTGCTCTGCCTTCTTTCTGTCCTCTGTGTCATTTTCCCAGTAAGTACTGTAGCTGTCTCAGTGGTTGCATAAGCCAGAGTCCCACCTAAGAAACATGGAATTCAGTCCTCATACACTGAATATTATATCCTTCCATTTCCCCTTCTAAAGCCCTCTCACTCTGTCTCTGTCACATTGCCTCCAACTTGAAATGTCTCACAGAACACCCCTCCCAGCCCTGCCTCCAGATGAGTTGACATTATAGGGCAGGAACATGCAGTTCAAATTCCAGCATTGTTGCTCATTAATTATATGTCCTCATGAACACTCAACCTCCCCTCTGAAAAGAATAATGGGTCCCACAGTAACATCTATTGTGGATTGTTCAAGCTATCTCTGCCTGCTCTGCTGTGAGCTCCCTGTGGATAATGTTGCCTCAATGATGCTGTATACTCAGTATCGTGTGATGCCTGGCAGGGAACCAAAGAAACAACACTGAAGTGAGTTGAGTTGAGATAGACTTCGACCTTTCTAGCACTCACTATCAAAATCACCACTGGACCATTGTTGACTGTACCCCAGAGGACTTGCACATGGGTATGTACCACATATGCCTCATTTGACCACTAGAAATGATTTAACTGGCTACCTGTCATCCATTAACAGGAGGGTGCTGGCTAGTTTTCTGTCTACTTGACAAAAGCTAGAGAAGGAATCATAATTTTAAAAAATGCTTTCATTAGATTGCACTGTAGGCAAGCCTGTAGGGAATTTTCGTAAATAGTGATTTATATAGGAGGGCTACCCTAGGCTGCTGATCATAGCTTCTATAAGAAAGTAGACTAAGCAAGCCATGGGGAGCGAGCCACACAAAGCAGCAGCCCTCCTTGGCCTCTGCATCAGCTCCTGCCTGCAGTTTTCAGCCCTACTTAATTTCCAATCCTGACTTCCTTTGGGGATGACCAAGTTGTGGAACTGTAAGCCAAATAAACCCTTTTCTCCTCAGCCTCCTTTGGGCCATGGTGTTGTGTCACAGAAATAGTAACACTAACTTATACAGGGAGATTAGAGTACACTGCCTTACCTTCAAACCACACAAAAGTCTGTGTTTTAAAGTAAAACTACATTTTGTCCCCTTACATATATATGCACAAAATAAAATATATTTCCCTCCTTTTAAATTGACTCACCAAATTCTTAAGAAAAATCACTATGAATTGATAAGAATCCTACCCTTTTCAAATTTTTTTTCTTCAAAGACAGAAAATGGAAAGGGTAAATATGATTTATTATAGTTTGTTTTCCTTTCCAAAGGCATATTATGTAAATGTTTCTTACTTCAAGCTGGACAACTATGACAATGATTTGAATCAAGTATGAAAAATAAATAATTTTTGCTTGTATAAATCAGACATTTATAAATTTATAAATTTGCTTACATAAATCAGTGTTCAGACATTCTTTAAAGAATTGTTTTCCTATGGACAATACTCATCGTTTCCCACCATTCTAATGGTCTTCATTTCCAAATTTGTAACTTTATTCTTTGTGTTATAAAAAATTGATGTTTTGGTGGAATATATATATATATAGCGAGAGAGAGAGAGATGTGGCAAACAAGAGATTAAATACCTGATTCATGAAATGAATGCTAATTAAGGTTCTCTAACCATATTAATCCAAGAAGACGTATGGCAAGCAAATCCATCCTCACTCTGTTGAAGTGCTCTTATGCCCAGGATGCATCTCTGTCCTTTAGGGTACAACACGAAGCCCTTGACACACGGTGGATGAATTAGTGACTCTTGGTCATCAGCATTGCTATCGCAATAATTACCCTGTTTTTAAAGATTTAATGAAAAGTATTCTTTTTCTTATGCCTAAATAAAAGCTGTTTAAGCGTAAATGAGAACAGAGAAAAAGATACAAAGCATGCCATCTGTGTAGACAATTTCTACTGACATTTTGAGGTAAAAAAAATGGTTCTTAATCTCATTCTCTCTCACTCTCTCTTCTGGCAGCCCTTAGAGCAGATGTGTAGCTATGATGCCCAGGCTAACCATTAAACTCATGGACTCAAGTGGTTCTCCCATCTCAGCTTCTCAGTTAGCTCAAACTATAGGTACATGCCGCTACTGTGCTGAGCCGCTCTCTGTATAAGACTTTTAAAACGTAAAAGGTACTGCACTATACCTACATTTTTACAGGTATCTGGAACATTTGAGACTGACATCCTTACCTAGCAAAATTAATTATGAAGAAGGAAGCTGTAACCAAAAGGGACTGCCGCTTTTCTGAAATGCCTCCATGAAATGCTTACAAAAGTATTCAATAAAGATAGATGAATGAATGAATGAACGAATGAATGGTTCTCTTTATAGACAATCAGATGATTACTCTATTGAGGTGGTTGGGGCAATATATGATACTCAAGTCACTCGCATATTTTAAGCTCCTTGCAAGTGTCACATAATGGAGAAGGCAGGCTTGGTCATCACTTTAATAATCTCTGAGGTGGTAACCAAGTTTTGAAGCCGGGATTCAAACCTAGCCTGAACTGAATCCAAAAGCCCTTATGTCTTCCTGCCATAACACACCGCCTGTCAAATACAGTCATGTATACTGAAGAGAAGTCTTGTGAAGGGACCCCCACCTACCATGAAAAGACTCACAGAAGACAAGGCATCTTCTGCATTCTGCAGAGTCCAGTCACTGCCCACCCCAGCGGGGCAGGACAGCTGTTACTGTCCATCTGTGTCGTGGCAGCTTCACTGGTACCGTCAGGGCCATTGAAATCGCACACACATTCGCTCAGAGGAAAAGAAGAATGGATTTTCTTTTCTCTTTGAGAAAGCTTTTTACACTAATCCATTTAATCCCACGGCTGATTTGCCATTGAAGTCTGAAGCAAAGCATCTTTTATGGGGACTTTTCCTACCTTTGAACAAAATTTAAATTAGCCAATGAGCCCTTTCTATTATCCCTCCTTAAGCTGAGAGAGGGAGAGACTGTGTGAGGGTATGCAGTAGAGGAGGGAGAGGTGGTGGGCGGAGCAGATGGGCCCTTTCAGCAAGCTCCGCATTATCTTACTGCTGAGGAAAAGGACATGTTCCAAAGAACAAAGAAAAACACAAAACTTGGATTATTTAGTAGCAATTAATTTAATTTTGAGTGGGATTTTGGATACATGCCACAATGCATTCATTCAAATCAACACAATGCACAGCATAAAGACTAGACTGTGAGCTCCCGTGTCTGGGTGACACTGGGGTGTCAATGGAAGTTTATAGACTTCAACGAATGTAGCCCCTAGCAGGGAACCTCCATGCTGGAAAGGCAGAGGTAGATGGGAACTATATACTTTTTATTCAATTTTCCTTTGTCTCCAAAAGAGGGGGGAGGCATGCTGGAATTTTTTTCAATGCAGAATTGGCATGACACATATAAATGGAATTTCTTCATCTTGCAATGAAATAAAAAGATGTTTTTATTCAAGTGCAATAATCAGAAATATGTGGTCAAGGTGAAGCTTGAGGTTTATATAGTTCAATGACAACAGAGTCTATTTTCATAGATCTCTCCCTTGGGTTTTCCTTTAACTTAGAGGATCTCAGGGTCTCCCAGTACTAAGCTCAGCCCTGTGCAGTCACATTCTTATCTGGGAAAAACAGTAGAAAGCTGAATTCAGAGGTACCACCCAGAGCCACTGTAACAATTGCTTTTCTGTTTCTGTAACAAAACATCCTGACCAAAATGACTTGAAAAAAAGAAAGGAGGTTTGTTGAGGCTCACAGTTGAGGACACAATCCACAGTGGTGGGAAAGTCCAGCCAGAGGCGGAGACAGCCATTCACACTGCATCACATGAGCAGGTGGTAGTGAGCACCTATGCTCATTGTCTCCATTTTATACAGGCAAGAACCTCCTTCCAAGGATGGTGGTGTTCTCAGTGGGCATCCTCCCACTCACTTGACCTTAATTGAGGGCCTCCCACTGCAATTAACATAGTTGAGATAATCCCCCACAGACACTGATAGAATCCCATCTTCTAGATGATTCCTGATCTCACCAAGCTAACAAGTAAGATTAACCACTGTGAGCACTAAGCCAGAAATACTTCAAATGGAGCCAAGTCACCTGCTCTACAGAAACTCTCTCAGGGTGATTTCAATACAGGACAAGGTCTGAGATCACTATTTCAAGTGCAGTATTCACACAATGCATAGCTGGGTCTTTCTTTTTTTTTTTTTAATTGTTTTTTTTTATTTAAATAGCTTGTTTTACATGTCAATCCCAGTTCCCTCTCCCTCCCCTCCTCCCGCACTCCCCTTCCCCCCCACCCTCCCACCCTATTGCCAAATCCTTCCACATAGGGGATATCTAGAGTCTGTCATTTCACTCTTGGTAGGGTCCAGGCACTCCCCTACGAGTCCAGGCTGAGAGAGCATCCCTCTTTATGCTATAGGCGCACGAAGACTGTTTGTATTCCAGGGATATACACTGATCCACAGCTCAGGGCCCCATAGGTTGCCCTAGCTGGGTCTTTCTTAACCTTAGATGGAAGCCGCCTTAGGAGATTAGTAGAAGACGTGTTTAGCATGTGTCAGTTCCATCCCCAGAATGTAAAACTTGTTTTTATCAATGCATAAGTTACTATTGAAGGCCAGCTCTCCCATTTCACTAACATGAATCCAAATTTCAGAAATCCCAGAGTGAAATCATCTGTGGAAACCAAAACAAATCTGCTTTCCAAGATTTCTAAGATAATGAATGAATTCACTCACTAAAACAAGTTCACTCAGAGCCTGCCATATAAATGCTCAGTGAGCATTAACTATGTTAATGATCTTCTAGCTGGGTTTTTGAAATGACTTATGAACATAATTCAGAAATGGTGTTGGAGCAACTGAGCTTTGATTCTGGTAACTGCTCCTGGGGTCTTTTTTGCAGAAAGTGTACCTGTTGCAAAGCAGATACTGCTCTCAGCTCCAAGGCAGGCCCCATACACAGGTTCCTTTCTGAGCAGCACCATAAAACACTAATAACAGCCTCTTCCTGGAGAATGCATGGTGTGAGCGTGATGTTGATCTTGTACAAGGCCCACTGGACAAGATGCAGATAATGGTTGAGCAATGTCACAGCTGTTGGACAGACACTTCGTTACTGGGTAAAAGAAGAGTGGGTGAACTGAGCCAAGAGAAATGTAAAGACACAGTAAAGAAATGAACTGTACAGAAAAATAAATTCAGACTGCATAGGCCACAGAAACAAAAGCGGGATGTCTTCCACAGCTGAAGAGTGATGCAGAGATGAGGTGAAGGTCAAGGGGGGGTAGAATGAAGGGCGGAGATTAAAAAGACCAGAATCTTAACATCAGTGCATTTTCAAAAAGGGGAAATGAGGTAAATTTCGTCTGTGATAAAGCAGCCTTGTCTAGTTGACTTCACCAAAGCAGCCATGCCAGACATTGTGGATCCAAGTCAGATCTCGGAGTAATCTAGAATCCAACATAGATCAAGCACAGTGCTGAGGAGTCCCTTAAATTGAGTGCACAGGTGTGTGTGTGTGTGTGTGTGTGTGTGTGTGTGTGTGTGTGTGTGTGTATACACACGCATTGGCTTACAAAAGCCAGAGAAAGATGTTGTCTGTCACCATCCTACTCATTCTTAATGTTTTGATATTTTGTGTGTTTGGTCTGGTTTCCTTTGGTTTTAAGAAACAGATTTGTATTTTCATTTTGTTCTGAAGCTCCCCAGAGTTTGGGGCTAGGGTGGCTCCAGTATTTGTCTTCTGTCTTTGTCTGACAGCCAGCATAATTCCTACTAAATGGCCGGGAAAGGGAGTTCAATCCTCCAGAAAATGCTGCACCAAAGAGCATCTCAGCTTGCTTGTCAGGACCACAAGCCTTACTTTGAATTGCACCAGGTACACAGGAAAGCTTGTGTGAAAGCTGTTGCCAGCCCACAAGACATACACAGAGGCTGAGACTGAGTGTTCAGAAAACTTTCCAAAACATGGCGTCACCTTAACTGAACACAGAATCAATTTCCTAGTCATGCATTCTTATCAAATCTTACAGGAATATGAATCAATGACAGAGATGATGGGAAACACTAGGGCCTTTGGCACAGAATTTTTTGAAGAACCAACCAGAATTCTTTTTTCTAACTAGAAATCTGAAACAAGTAAAGAGCAATAAAGTACTGGAGGTCCTAGATGACATATAAAGTGTCAGAGCAATGTGCTATTGGGGACCCTGGGAGTTCCAGACTCTAGTAAGCTACACTATGCTTCCCTTTCTATGAACTCTTGATCATTTAAATTCTATAACATTTTGAAATCAACAAAGTATCTAAAATGAATTAGAAACTCTAGCATTATAGCTACCACAGAAAACACAGATCTTGGAAAATCTCTTCAATGTTATTAAATTAATATATTCTTTGAACTAAAATGTAAAGCCACAGTAGTTTTATCTTTCGTACTATTTCCTGGGGCAGAGTTACACATTACTAAGCAGTCAGCTTCAGGCTTGACCCAACATTTCCATGCCTCCTCATGGTGTCCCTGTACTGAAGGAATTGCTGAGTCTCCTGGTATGGTGGTACTGATTAAAGACAGCAGTAAGAACAGACTACATGTTTTATTTTTTCTGGAACAGAATTAATTTTATGGACTGTGCTTGCTTCCTCTCTCAGAGAGATATGGCCCTTAGCTAACATTTAATATAAGCTGTGTGTGTATGTGGATCTAAGTGTTTGCCTGTGTTCAAACTAAGATGCCGAAAATATTTACTGTCATTTCCTCCCCGGAGCTTTTAAAGATTTCTTGCTGTCTAACAGGTAAGCAGAACCAGAGTAGAGGCTCATCAAATCATTCCTGAACTTAGCCTTGGCATATACCATCTGCTATATGCCAAGGGTTGCTCTATGAAACTTCATAGAACCCGTGCTTGTGTCCACTAAGATGTAGTTGTTGGGTTTGCTTTTCATGTTTTGCCCCCAGGAGAAATTCCTGTCTGTCCTTATTACAAGCAATGGTTATGGTTTTCCTGTCTAATTGAAGGCAGGTTCTCTCTCTCTCTCTCTCTCTCTCTCTCTCTCTCTCTCTCTCTCTCTCTCTCTCTCTCTCTCTCTCTCTCTGTCTCTCTCCTCTCCTCTCTCTTCTCTGTCTTTGTCTCTCTCATTTCTTCTCTGTCTCTCTCCTCTCTCTCTCTCTCTCTCTCTCTCTCTCTCTCTCTCTCTCTCTGTCTGTCTCATCTCTGTCTCTCTCTGTCTCTCTCTCTCTCAGATTCTGTAAGTTGTAAGCAAGTGATCAAACACTCCCTCTTTATCCTTGTTGCTAGCTTGTCAACTCCTGCCAAATTCACAGTCCCTTTGAGCCACCTCCATTGGTTTCTAAGGAAGGTTTGAATATTCATCTTGGTTCTTAGCTATATGTTATACCCCAGTCTAGTTCCATACTTATTCCTCACCTAGTTACAACTTGTTATATCTTCTAAAAAAAATTGTATTGCTGCCTAAAGAAAATATCAAGTTAAAAGACAGTGGGGAGAGTAGATGTTGAGTCAGCAAAAGAAGGCAGAAGAAGAAGAAAGAGCAGTGTGTAAGAAGATGAAACAGAAAGGAGGAAAAGAGAAAGGAAGGGAGGGAGAGAAGGAAGGAGGGAAAGAGGGGAAAGAAGAGGAAAGGTCTTATTCTATAATAAGGAGACTCGCAGAATTCACTAATAGATAGATAATGAAGTACAGATTGTTGTGGACGAGAATTAATACAAAGTAAGTTGAAAGCCAGTTTCTGAAGAGTGTTCTCCAACTTTGCTGTTCATTATCTCTTTATTGCCACTTAATAAGGTCCACTTTGAAATGCAGTGAGGTATGAAATGAACCTTTCTTTCTTTTTCTTTCCTTTTCCTTTCTTTTTTACTTCTGAAACAGAGTTCCTCTGTGTAGCTTTGGAGCTTGTCCTGAAACTCACTCTGTAGACTAGGCTGGATTGGAACTCACAGAGATCCACCTGCCTCTGCCTCCTGAGTGTTGGGATTAAAGGTATGCTCCACCAATGCCCGGGGAACCTTTCCTTTTTGTTTCAGAAACATTACTAAAGCTCCAAATGCAAGAATGAAAGTTGAATCTTATCCCTTTGCCCAGTCTAAAACCATGTTCTGAACACATTCCTACAGGACTTAGTAAACTGTGGCCAAGCTACTTTTTGTTAGCCTAGCCACCAATACCAAAGTGGAAAAGTAGGCAATGCTGTGGGTGTTTTCATGAATGCTGCTAGTGGAGGTAGAGAGGACCTCAGTTCTTCATCTTTCTTCTTCACAGAGCACTTCCTTTCTAATTCATACACACACATATACACACATATGCATTCACACACACATACACACATATATACACATGCACACAAAGACACCACACAGTCACACACACAAAGACACCACACACACACACACACACACACACACACACACACACACACACACACGCACGCGCTCATGCACCCCTCAAGACAAGAGTGGAATGGCATGAAGGAATCCCTTGTAAAGATTGGGATTATATTTTCTGAAGGAAGACACTGGTCCCTGGCCACCTGCTGAGCACTTGGGGAGCCATCAGAGCTCAAATTGCTGCCCTGCAGAGAAGACTTAAGAGAACCTGACATGTGGACCTCTTTCTCCAACTTCCAAGCTACACTTTAAGATAGGCATGATGGCTGCCTCTCCTCAGAGAACTCCAGCAGTGTGAGGCTGGCTAATAGAAACTGTCACAGAACAGGATTTTAGGGCCACAATGGGGTTGACCTGCAGCCCATGTAATTTCTAAGGAGCAGAACTGTGAATGATCACCAGGCTGTAGCTACTCAGAAAGATGGCTAGTGGAGAGGGCTTCCTGTTGTGTGAAGATAGCAGGGGAACACTTCTGTAACAGACAGGAGGAAGGTTCAGTGAGAGCAGCAAGTACGCATCACCTGTGTGTGGGGATGGTGGTGTGGACATCCCCGGGGGGGGGGGTTCCAGAGGTCCCACAAAACACCAGGCAAAAGAAGAGCTCTGGAATTCTGCCACAACAGCAGTAACCTCAGCCCAGATATGTGCATAGTGCACATAGGGAAGTTTCTGGTCCTTTTCCTGGGATTCCTAGAGTTCGGCCTCAGGTGGAAGGAGGGACATGAAAATTAGCAGAAGTCTAATTTTAAGCTTTAAGTAAACTTTGCAGAGTTTGAATACCCAGGAATGACCACAAAAGGCAACTGAATCTCTATGTCCAGATTGGAAATCTTAGAATTTCCTTGCTCCACACCTGCCTTCTCATTTTAGGTCTTTCCCATAAATCATCTACACTGTTTGGGGAATTTTGACTCAAAATGGAAGATTATACATTTGAAACATTGCTTAAAACAAAACAAAAAAAAACAAGACTAGCTGAGGAACCTTATAAAAACTGTTTTCGTCTCAGAATGTGATCAGGGATTTTTAATTAAAACAAAATTGTTAAAGTCATGGTGCAGCATTTTTTTCCTTTCTCAGATAAATAGCTCATTTTCTCTTCATGCCTTTCTTTTCTCCTTTCCCAGATTCCCCCTATTTGCATTTCTCTAATTGGTTTAATTAGAGTGAAAGGGGAAAGCTGACAGATAAAGGTGGTACTTAGTGAGTTCTGGAAAGGGGCTCAGTTTCTGCACTCTCAAAGTGTAGCCATTGTGACCACGCAGCCATGCAGCATTTTCAATCACAGTGAACTTGACTTCGTGTGACACACTAGCACATCTTGCTTGGAGAGAGGCACAGGTCCCTGAGAATGGCAGGTTTGTATGGTGCATGTGCTGCATGTGCATAGCGACTCTGAGACCGTCTCATCCTCAGTACTGTGGATACAGAAGGTCACTGATCACACCCTGTCCTCAGTACCGTGGATGCAGGAAGTTGCTGCTCACCAGCATTTGCTTGCTATAGGCAGCAATGAGCCAAATGTTCTCCCATTTGGATATAGAATTGCACACTCAGATATCCTCAATCATTCTCAAATTGTCTTCTTAACTGTACTCTCAGTTGGACCTTCACCTTTTTTTTCCCTGTAAAAATCGAGTTTTCAAAATGCATGCAGTTTATTTTCTTTCCTACTGAATACTTGCAAAAAATCTCCATACATACAGCCTATTTCAGCTCGCTGGAAACAGTTGGCTAGAAGCAGGAAAACAGGGCCTTAGTTTCCAGTCCACTGGACTCACTTCCACCTCAGCAGCTGCCACGTTGGTGAGCATATTTAAACTGAGTCCTCCCCACTAAGGACACAATTAATCAAAGTGACTGCTCCTAGATAAATGTGTGTAAAAACCTAGAGGACATTTAAAGTTAGAGCAGTTGGCCAATAAATTAACTTTTATGAACTACAGGTGAGTCTCCTGCACATTTGAGGCATCATGGACTTTTCCCATCCAATTTGGTATGTCTGTTGTTTCCATCCTTGTTCAGCTTGCATTTGAGCAGTGATGTGGTTGAGACTTTACAGATGAAGCTCCTGATGTTACTAGGAGACACAATCTCACAGCAAACTCCCTGGTCCTCTGGCCCTTGCAGACTTATTGTCCCTGTTCTGCAATGTTCACTGAGACATAGGTGTAGGAGTGTTTATAGAGGCATCCATTGGGAGTGGCCTCCACACCTCTGCATTTTGATTGGTTATGGTTTTCCATAGTAGTCCCTGTTGCAAAGAGAGGTTTCCCTGATGAGAGGTGAAAACTATATTGATCTGTGTGTATGAGGACAAATGTTTATAGATTGTTATTAGAGGTTATGCTGGTTTAATAAATTAGAGGTTGCAGATTCTCCTCCAGTTGCCATGACTTCACTGGGATTAAAGACTTTGCTATATTTCCAATACCAGACATGATTTCCCCCTTGTTGAGCTGGTCTTAAGTCCATTTAGTGAGCTGTTGGTTACCACCAAGGTATGCATGCCACCACCCTTGGAGTTACTGCAATATCTTTTAATGACATTTTGTGTTTCTTTCTGTGCCATAGTTTTGAATCTGAAATGGAAGAAAGACTTGTTGGGAAGTTATTACTTAAGATTCCTGGCGGTGTTACAGTGAAATAGGCACACTGGCCATTGTAAACTGAAGGTCTTTCTGGATTGAGTGGTTGTCCTTCCACCTGAAGTAGACTAGAACACCTGATCATGGACCCGAATGGGTGGTGGTCTCACTGAAGGTAGATGATTTCTGCCTAAGAGAAACCCAAGAAAAGACAGAGTAAGTTGCAGGATTTCTTTTTGAAGTGCTCTCAGAAGTTCCGGGAGCTGCTCATGAATTGCTGGTTCTGAGCTAGTTGTCCCATATTCTATAGGAAAGGACACAGAACCCACCATACTGCAGAAAGGCAAAGAACCCGAGAACATGCATCAAGCTGTGATTCACTTACCACAATGAAGCGGTTCCTCTGTTACTCAGTGCATGAGTCCCCACACAATGAAGAAAACATCTGGAATGACATCATTCTTTTAGACTCCAGGGTGAAACATGAGGCATTTCATTTAGAAATGCATGGGATTTAATTATTTAATTTGCTGTAAAGCAAACACTTTGGGTTCTCAAAGGTACTATCTAAAGATATTTTCAGTATTTATACCTACATGGTATAAAATCAAATTATGAAGATTTTGGAGCTCAACGTGTTCCACAGAGACTGAAAGAGCTCTATGAATAATTCAACAAATGAACTTGTTTTGAAGCTGTGCTCTAATTAGCATGTTGATACCACCCATTGTACAAATCTCCCCAAAAAAATCCCATTCTATGAACTGCACAAAAATTAATCTTCAGGCTGCTGATGATGCAGGGTTATGTAAAGGCATCTCCGTCTTTTTTACAATATATAAAGTGCTTGGATGTCACTCGAACTTGGGAAGCTTAAAGGAGAAAACAGCTAATCAAATGTTTTCTCCATGTAAACAAGAGACTATGTTATTTTCAACAAGGTGGACACTAGTGATCCTTCATACCTGTGGGTTCTACATCAGCAGATTCATACAACGGTACACTAAATGTATTTGGACAAAAGGAGGCCCCATGTATTGTGAAAATGTAATCCCTTGCAATTGTTTCCTAAACTGTACTGTAACACAACTATTAACATAACATTTACTTCATTAGGTATTACAGATCCAAAGTGCACTAAAACAGAGGGTGTGCTGAGGTTACATGTAACTGCTGTGTCATTGTTTCTAGGAGGCCTGAGCTTCAAGGGTAGGAGGCTTCTGGAACCAATCTCCCACATATGCTAAGTATGATTGAATAAAATATTTCACGAGAGCTACTAATGGTTGGGGTACTTCACAGAGACTCACTTCCAACCAGAATAAGTTTCCCACCTTCCCACACTGCCCATTTATTCTTTGAGTGAATCAAATATTGCTATGCTGCAAACTTTCTGTGTTTACTCAGCCCTTTTCTCTGAATTCTGAACCCAATAGGAGCAGAAATGGCCTCTGTCATCTTTACATCTTCAAAGACTAGAACCTGCAAGAGTCTCGGTGCACATTTGATAACGCCATCCCTTGGCTTCATGAACAACACATAGTTTCTGGGGTCTTAGGAAATATATAAGCGTGTGTTGCTCATTTGAAAGGACTGGAAGCTTCCAAGTACTATTCTTTGAGTAAGCAAAACCAGAGGGTCTTCATCCTGAGACATACCAAAAAAAATAAAAAAATAAAAAAAAACAAATTTAATAAAACTCCAAGCCCTGACTCTTAAAATCTAATCTAGTTGCTCAAACATTCTTATTATTAAAAGCTTTTCATTTGGAAATAAATTTAGACCTCCAGATAAGCTACAAAAATGAATATTTTTGTTTATTCTTCATCCATCTTCCATTAATGGTAACAGCTAAAAAGAAATACTACATTTCTCACAACAGAAATTAACATGGGTACAAAATCAGAATCTATAATCATCTCACTTCTGACTGAAGACATAGTTCTCCTCTGCCAAAGAGAAATTTAACCATATCTTAAGGAATCACAACCCAGAGTTGAATGGAACCTCGAGTATTACTATGTATCTAGACTCCTGCACATCTACTAAAGTCAATTTCATTCCAGCATGAACTTGATTCCTAGAATCACCTCGAACACACTGTATCTCTCTTTGTACTTGCTAGATACCTACTCAGTTTAAGCCTTGGTTTATTATTTCAGTATGACAGTCCCGAGTATACTATTTATTTCTCACCGGGAATTTTGTATCATTGCTCTTTTCATCTTGTCTTTATTGAGCTTCATTTAACATATGTTCTATTCCCTTCCTACCCACGGTCTAAAGACTAACAGAATTGGCACAACCTTCATTCTTGGCAGTAATAAAGAATCTTGAAGCCGCCCCCCACAACCTACTGAAACAGAATGTAAATCAGTAGTTGTTGTGGTTTGAACATGAAGTGCCCTACATAGACTTGTGTGTTTGAACCCTTGGTCTCTTAACGATGACAGCATTGTTTGGAGAGGCTGTGGAGCATTGAAGAGGCTTTGTAGATTACACCCAATTCTGATGTTCCATTCAGCCATGGTGTGAGGAGCAACAATCATTTATTTCCACTGTCATAGACTCTTTTCCACCACCGTGTCCTCCCCAACATGCCCTCCCCACCTAGACAAGATGAAATCACAAGCTAAAATAAATACTTCCTTCTTTAAGTAGTCTCTGTCAGGTATTTTTGTCACAATAAAAGAGAAAAGTTACTCAGGAAATTGGTTTCTGATAGGTGGGATTGTTGCTGTAATAGTATATTTTTAGGATCTATTGTACATAATGCAGCCTGGCATTAGTAAGAAAATAGGCAAATAAGTTAATGCAACAAATAATATTCAGGTATTCATGCACATGTGTGTAATCAAGTGTTTGTTTTTATAATGAAGTTGCAAGGATGATTCTGTGGAGAAAATCTCATCTTTTCTTCAAGTTATCCTGGGACAACCAGACACCCACACAGAAAGACAAAGATGATCCTTTTCTGCTACAGTTCAAAGCGGGTCATCATTGTAAATATAAAATGTGAGAAATATAAATTTAAAGACTTTGAGTTATTTAAGAGCATAAGCCACAAAAAGTAATGATGATAATTTCTATTTCACCAAAACTTAATCTCATTAGGACTGTATTAAGAAAATACTAATATAAGCCACAGAGCGAGTGAAAATGCTTACAAGGCATTACAAGATATCTATGCAGAATTGTGTCTTCCAAAAGCTTTTACTGCTCAACAATAAAAAGGCAAGTGACTCAACTCAAAAATCCATTGAGTATTTCATGAAAGAATGTGTAGTTAATGAATAAGCACACAGAAATCTACTCAACATAACTAGTCATTAGACAAACACAAATTAAACCACAATGGGATACTACTCTATTACCTACTAGAAGTGGCAAACCTAGGCTAGCAAGATGGCTCCAAGAGCTAAAAAACACTTCTTGTACAAGCCTGGCCACTGGCGTGCAGGCCTCTGGAACACACATTAAAGCTGGCCACATTAGCACTTGTTTATGGTATAGAGAGCACTCCTGTGGCAAGATAGGAGGCAGGGACAGAAGAATCCTCCCAGAAGCTCACAGACCAGCTATTCCATAGTACACAGGGTAGAATTAAACAGGAAGAGAGAGAGAGACCTGGCCTCCAGCAAAGTGGAAGCGGAAGACCAACCCTTTGGCCCACATGTGCCTCATACACAAATACACATGCGCACATGTAAACAAAAATAAATAAATAGTTTTCAAAAAAGGACAAACGTTAAAAATATCACTTTGGGCCTGGAGAAATGGCTGGATGGTTAAGAACGCTGGATGAGTGTTTGAGCATCAGATTATAGATGTCCAAGCCTTCAGGTGTAACAGCACACACCTTTTATCCCAGCACTTGGAAAACACAGGGAACTAGATTGTTATGAGTCTGATCCCTGCCTGACCCACACTGTGAGTTCTAGGCCTGCCATGGCTAACTAGTGAGACCTTATCTCAAAAAACTAAAAGATAGTAAAATCTAGCTTGGCCTTATGTGTCTGTTACCCCAATGGTACTAGGGAATTGGGGGGTCATGTAGCTTGGTCTTAACTGCCAATAAGCCTCCAGAGTGAGCTGCACTGTAAATGCTGTGTGATGACTAGTTTTAATTGTCGATTTGACTTAATCTAGAATGACCTGGTAAGAAATTTGAATGTGGGATTTTCTAGAGAGTAGGGTAACATACGGGAATGTCTATGAGGACTGCCTCAGCTATGTAAACTTGTCTGGGAAGAACCAGCCTACAGGAGAGTAGCGTGATTCTCTGGAATTGAGTTTCAAAGTGGATAAAAGAAGACGAAGTGAGTTGAACACAGCACTCATGTCTCTATGTCCCTCTGTTCCCAATCATGGGTGTGATGTGAGCAGCTCCCTCAAGCTGCTGCCACTGTGACTTCTCACTTTCATGAACTGTCACCTGGAACTGTGATTTACAGTGACTTTTTGCCACTAAGTTGCTTTTCTTTTCAAGACATTTTGTCAGAGCAACTGGACAGAAAAGGAAAAGCTGTAGAGAGTATCTGTTGTTCCCTCTGCTCTCTTACACATATACATATGCAAGTACCTGTGCCCGCGCGAGCGCACACACATACACACACACACACACACCTGAGCATACCAACTGTGGCCAAGGGAAGGAAGGAACTGGAATGTTTATTCAAAGCTGACAAGAAGGTAAAAAGATACAGCCACTTAAAAAATAGTTAATTGGGTTCTTAAACACACCCTTATAAATGACCCACCCATTCTATTCCTGTGTATTTACCAGAGCAGAATAAAAGCATTCTAAATAAAAACCTGCACACAAATGCTTACAATGCCTTTATTTGTTATTTAGACTTGATTCTGGTACCCACCAACAAATGCATTACAGGTTTTTAATAGAATACAACATTGCTGAGAAATTGTTTTTAAAGTAAGCAGTTGATATACACAACCTCCTTCTGGTTTAAGAAGATAACCTGTATAGAGTAGGTAGTGTATGAATTATATTTCTTTACAACTCAAGAAAACGCAATCTGATCTACAGTAGCTGAGAAGCAGATGCATGTGGGGTTGTCAGTGTTGCTTAGTGGTAGAACACTTGTTAGCTTTTGTGAGGCCCTGAGGTTAATCTCTAGCACCGCTTCCACCAGAAAAGGAAGAGAAAGAAAACATGTGGGCAGCTACCTGGGATGTGAAGGAGGCATGGGAAGAAAAGACTACAAAGGGGTATGAGATGATATGTAGATCTTCTCATTATTTTATGGCATTTTCACAAGCATATATGTCTTAGTTACTGTTTTATTTCTGTGAAGTGATACCATGACCAAGGTAACTTATAGAAAGAAGAAAGCATGTATTAGGGCTCACTTACAGTTTCAGAGACTTGCCATCATGGTGGGGAGCACGGCAGCAGACAGGCAGGAAAGGCACTGAAAGCTCACATCTTATCCACAAGTTGGAGGTAGAGAGAATGAGACTGGGCCTGGCCTGGGCTTTCAACCTCAAAACCCACCCCCAGTGACACACCTCCTCCAGCAAGGCCACACCTCCAATCCTTCCCAAACAGTTCCACCAACTAGGGATCAAGAATTTGAATATATGAGCCAATGGGGGCCGTTCTCACTCAAACCACCACAATACACATATGTCAAAATTTCTATAGTTCAACGTGCTTTTAATTGCAGAAAAACAAAGCTAGAGCAATATACCATATATACCACCATATTTAAAATGAGTATCTGGGCTAGCCAGCTGGCTCAGTGAATAGAGGCACTAGCTGTCAAACATGACAACCTGAGTTCAGTCCCCAGAACCCACATGATGGAGTGATAGACCAGGTCCCCAAAATTGTACTGTTATCGCCACCTGCATGCTATGTCATACCTCTGCCGATGCACATAAATAAAAGAGATGTAGCAGAGAAATTTAAACAATAGTAATAATTGGATGTGTAGATTTCTTGGTCTAGATATTTAGACTTAGCCATAAGTGTTATCAAGACTTTTATAAAATATGTAATAAGATTTAGGAAACACTGCTCTGTTCAGGTCTCTATGTTGTAACCATACTACAGGGGACGAGGGGCAGGTTGAATACTCACCCAAATTAATGCCCATAGGAGCCTGGCAACAATACTGGAGAATATGAGATGAAAACTATCTCCTTCTTCACTTCCAGAAATCATCTAATATTGATAGCTAGTTGTTAGTATCACCTTCATAAAATAAAATTTTAAAAAATCACTTTATGTAAAAAGATGCTGCTAACTCTAAAAAGCATATAACCATAACTGCAGCAGGGAGGAAACACGTAACAGAGACATTGAGACTTTTGAAAATGGCCTGCTTAAAGGGAAGCATGAAAGGTTCGAGAGAAATGATAAAAAATGTGGGACAAGGTGGTGGTGCTCTGGACCACAGATGGGAAGAAAAGTTACCACCACTGGCCATCACTCCAGCAGGTGTTCATTGACATTACAGTGTATTGACCTTCTCCTACAGGATGCCATCTCTTTTTGTTCTATTATGCAGCATTTAATGAGGTTTTATTTTTAATGCACTTGTTTTGATATTCTTTCCTTCAAAAAGATGTTTGAAATTCTTTCTTTCTTATCAGCCATGTACATAGCTGTGCAGTTCTGTTTGGGTTGTTGGTTTATTAATTTGAAGGACTTGGGGCCTCTTTTGAACTTCTTTTACTGTATGAATGTTTACATTCTTTTCACCAACTACCAATTCTTGAAGGATGTGAGAAAATCAGTTCACTCTGCTTAGCCCTCAGCTGTTGGCTTCCAGCAGCTCCCATCAGCACTCAGTAGAATTCCCTTAGGAATTCGAAAAGACCCAGAAATTGTTGGTGTCAGCCAACTGTCCCTTCCTAACAGGAACTAACATCTGCTCGAATTCCATGGAAATACTTTGTACTTGCTAATAAATCTATCAGAGCTGCTAAATACTTCACTGTCAGGGTATTTTTTAAAAATGCATACACCCAAGAGAGACATAGTAGTATGACTTCCAGATCCTGTTTGACCTCCAGACCAATGTGAAAAAAAATAGGGGTGAAAAAGAAAAGATTTTATGAAAAAAGTTCATCATTTTGCTTGATGATTAGAAATGACAAAAGGGCAGTTTTGCTTCCAAATGTTTTACATCTAGAATGAGATTTTTCTGTAGCAAGTGCCAGACTTGTTCTCCAAGGAATGATATCTAGAAGTTCAATTTGACATTATTTCATACTGGAAAACACTGCAAATCAAGAAATAGATCACAAATGCCTCCTGAATATCTGTAACCTTGGATCAGATGTAGAATAAATAAAATCAAAATGTTATTCTGTCATCATTAAACTATTTCTATTAGCAATGTTTAATCTCTAAGAGTTATCTAACAATTTAATTGAGTCATAAATACAAAAATGGTACAGATGATGATCAATGCCTTGATTTAGAAACTGGGCCTCTATGGCCAGGGAGATGACTCCATGGGTACAGTGCTTATCACACAAAGGTGGCAATTGGAGTTAGAATCCCCAGTACCCATGTATGTGCTAGGCAAGTGTGGTGGCCACCTGTAAAACTAGCACTCAGGAGACAGAGACAGGGAATTCTTGGAGCAAACTCTTTATCTAGTCGAGCTGGAATCAGGGAGCCCCTGGTTCAGCAAGAGATTCAGACTCAAAATTAAAGTGGAAGAAGACACCCACCTGGTGTCAACTTCAGACCTCCATACATGCACACACACAGACACAAATGTGTACCCTCACAGAGGAGAGCACACATGCCTGCATAGACAATGACTACATACACATGTATACACACAAAAATTTAGTACTCGATTTTATGTGGCCATATTTATTAGAACAGAAGGTAGAACAATCTTGTGGTAGTTAGATTTGAAAGCTTAGTCCCCAGTTAATGGAATTGTTTTGGGAGGGATTAGGAGTGTCTTTGTTGGAAGAGGTGTGTCACTAGAGATGGGCTTTGAGGTTTCAAAAGCCCATGCCAGGCCTAATCTCTCTCTCCTATCTGCAAATCAGGATGTGAAGTTCTCAGCTACTGCTTCAGTTCTGTGTATGTCACCATGCTCCCTGCCATGATGATAATGGACTAAACCTCTGAATGTGTAAGCAAGCCTCCAATAAAATGTTTTCTTTTATATGAGTAGCCTTGATCATGATATGATGTCTCTTCCCAGCAACAGAACAGTAACTAAGACAATCTGCATAGGTGTGTAACATGAACTTGATCAACTGGCCCACACAAAATGAAATAGGTTAAGATTTATGGAGCAAGTTAGTTGACCAGAGAAAATGGAACGGCTTGTGCATGTCCTTAAGCACGGTGTGATAGACATGAGAGTTGTGATAAGGAGGCGATGGTGGGGAGGGAAAGGAATTCACAGAAAGCATCATGGGTGTCAATATTGACAAGTGGGAGAGTAATTCAGCTACAGAGAATTGCAAACAATCTACATGACAGACAGTCATGACTAAAGTTCTAGATGAAGCAGATGTTTATTATCTAAATAGACTTATTGAGAATAAAAGTGGTGGATATAAACTATGACTGTCCTGGGGGAATCGAGATAATGACCCTGCAAAGAACAGAGGGTGATAAGGTGAGAAAGAAGGCAGCAGTGGAAAAGCAAATCTCTTGAGAGCTGTTGAAAGTGATTGACACGTTATTGGAAGCCACCACAAAGTATCTCATTTCTTACGGTGCCTGTTGTATAAGCACATGTGATCAGGCTAAGGAAGACTAAAGGTGGGAAGTATCAGGGTCTATACCTCCAGCATGAAAAGGTGCCAAGGGTGAAGAGAAGACACACATGAAGGAGAGAAATAGAGTACAGAATGGAAACAGCTGGCTGCACATCCAGGGTAGCCATGTGTTAATGGGACCAGCATAGAGAAAAGGGAGAGCATGAAGAAAAGAAACTAGTTAATGATGCCCGGGCAATATAGGTATGAGAAAAGTGCAGGTGTGGAGATAGAGCACAATGTGAGAGATTAGAAGAATCCATAAAATTAAGGGAAAGTAGACAGAACTCTGACAATGGCTACAAGATTGCAATGGTGGACCATGTAGACAAGGAGGTCAGAGGTCAGAACCGTGCTCAAGAACTAGGAGAGAAGGCTTGCCTTGGCAGATGTCACCAGGATTCCTCAAGAAAGAGAAAAGGCCAAGTGCTAAAGATTCCAAGAGGGAAATGGTAAGAAAAAATTAAAGTCATACTTATAGAAAACAAGAGATGGGATGGCCCATGAAGACATTTGCAATCCCTAGAGCATATTGTACAAATAGATTACAAATGTAATTGGAAAAGAAACATTGCATGAAAAGATAAAAAGTTTGGAGAAACATTCTTGACTGCTGTTTTTTTTGTTTTATTTTTAATTACTCCTTTTAGCATGCAAAACTCATTTCTTTTCATCAGTTTTGGGACTTTTACCCTTGGTAACTGTAAGTTTTCCTTGGCTTGTTCACTTACAACTTCAAGCCCAATTTTCACTCAAAACTTCTGATAGCCAAGCTTCAGTTCAACTAACTCTCACCAAGCTAATTAAAATAATTTAAACTATCACTCCCTTTGTAGTAGACTCATTTCTTATTTTGACATAGTTTGGATTCCTGGAACTGCATTCATGACATCTTTACAATATGGTCACCTGAACAAGACTTACACAATGACAATACAAGCTGACATCCCATCTATGACCTCACAAGGCCCCACACCTAGAGGAGGAATTACAGATAATTAATGGCTGAATTAAAACAAAAAAATCAGTCATTTCTATAGACAATACCCCTGATAGGCTGTCCAAACTCAAGAGCTCATCACACATTTACACATACGCAACACTAAATGGAGTCAAGAGGTTGTCTTTGTGTGTGTGTGTGTGTAACAGTTAAAGAAGAGGTCATGAAGTTGAGAAGAACTGAGAGAGCCATGAGAGGAGTTAGAGTGGGAAAGAGTATAGAATGAAAATGATGTAAATACAGTACTTATGCATTAAATTCTAACAATAATAGTAAAACAAATGACAAAAAACGTCCTTCTTGTTGAGTTAAAAATGAAGGGAGAAATGAGGGTGTCTCTTGGGCAAGTTCTTCCAATAGCCTATGAAGTGTAAAATCAGGTTCTTCAATCACCTGTAAAGTTTGGATAGGAAAGAATTCCACTGTTCTTAAAGTCGTTAGTCACTGCCCCCATGTAGTAGACTTACTCTCTAGTTCTACATGTTTGGAAGGGAAGGCCTGACCCTGAAGACTCCTGCATTCTCAGTGCTATCCAATATAACAATGCAATACTTTATTGACTGTCTTTCTACGCTTTGGTATAAATACGTTAGTCTACTGAGACATCCGCTGCATGAATGAAACAAGTTTAAAAGGCATGGTCACCTTCCTTATCTACTGCTTATCTTTTTCTGAGAACTTAGTCTCCAGTCAAAGCTACTTGTCTTGCTTTTATAAAAATGTTAGACACACCTCTTCTTCACCACTTCAGCTTGATCTGTTGAACTGGTTTCATGATAAATGGAATGTCTACCACCCCTTAGATGTGAGTGGTGTCTTGGAGTTAGGAAACGCATAGCCACATATGACAGCCCTGAGAAGGCATTACTTATTCCCTTCTCCATCAGTTCTAGTGCACAGTCACCCAGATGAAGTAAGATAAGGACCTGAGGCCCTAAGAGTGAAGCAAGTCTTCCATAAAACCTTGTAGCACTCAGTGATAAAACACCAAAGGGAGAGAGCAAACTCCAAGGCTGTCATGACTAGATGATGAATCTTCTCTAATCCTTACGGGACTGCCAACCTCTTACTTAGTGGTGATGTCCCGGCATGCCTAGAATGATTATGTCAGCATCATCTCTGCTTAGTATTGAAAGTCTAAGGAAGGAAGCAGCCTTCTTCTAGCACTGTTTTGTAATAGTGGCTATAGTTATTTTTTTTAAATGGCGATATTTACCTGCCAATCTTGTAAACTCACACATCTGGATGAATCTGAGAACATTTATTAACTACAAAATACTATTGCTTGATTAAATATTACCATTTTGATACACAAAGACACTTAAAAGGAAAAATAAGTAAAACTTAACAATTACTGGAAGGACAATTTGAGTTGGGTTTACCCCTGAGTTTATTCTAACACAGTATCAGAGCCAGCACAGTCTACTCCTGCATTGGATTTACATAATCTCCCTGACAGCTTGACTTCTGCATAACAAGGTGATATACATCTGATCCAGCTCAACCACAATAAAGTAAAAAAAAATTTCCTATGTTCTATTCAATAGCAGGCTCTTTTTTTTTTGTTTTGTTTTGTTTTTGTTTCGTTTTGTTTTTTATGGTTTCTCTGTATTGTTTTTGGAGGTTTTCAATCCAGCCTGGCCTCGAACTCACAGAGATCTGCCTGCCTCTGCCTCCCGAGTGCTGGGATTAAAGGCATGCACCACCACCACCCGGCTCAATAGCAGGCTCTTAATAACATTGACTGTACTCTGGTCTTTTAAAGAAGTTACAAACTGTAAGGTTAAAAACTAATGTCTACCACTCTTAGGCATATATCCAAAAGATGCCCATTCATACAACAAAGATGTCTGTTCCACTATGTTCATAGCAGCTTTATTTGTAATTGCCAGAACGTGGAAGCAACCTAGATGTCCCTCACCTGAAGAGTGGATAGAGAAAATGTGGAACATCTACACAATGGAGTACTATTCAGCAGAAAAAAATAATGGAATCATGAGATTCGCAGGCAAATGGATGACACTAGAAGAAACCATCCTGAGTGAGGTAACCCAGTCACAAAAAGAGAAACATAGCATGTACTCTCTCATATATGGATTTTAGACATAGATCTGGGGAGTGCCAGCCTACAATCCTATGGCCAGAGAGTCTGGGAAACAGAAACTTTATTTAGTGGCTGATCGAAGAAGAGGCAGACTCCCTTGGTTAAGTACTGAGCTGAACTCAAGAAAGCCAGTAACAGAGAGGGAGGACTGATGATCAAAGGGATTAAGACTGGGCTGGTTTAACCCCCAGAAACAGCTGACCAGACAAAGGTTAACTCTTGAATCCCAGGCATCAGCCTGGGAATCCAGCATGGGATTGATCAAGACCCCCTGAATCTGGGTGTCAGTGAGGAGGCCTAGGTAATCTATTGAGCCTTGGGCAGCAGATCAGTACCCATCCCAAGTATACACACGGACTTTGGACTCCCATAGAACAATGTGAGGTGCACTCTCACCCTGAACTCTTGGGGAAGGGTCTAGGCCCTGCCCTATATGAAATGACAGACTATGCACACCCCCATGGAGGGCCTCACCCTCCCTGGAGAAATGAGGGGATAACGGGGGGGGAGGGCACGGGAGGAAGGGAGGGAAAAAAAAAATTAATGTCCAGACATGACTACAATGTATTAACTAAAGCTCATTGCTCTTAGGTGCATTCCACACCTTACTGTAAAGTGATTTTTGTGTGGTCAATGATACATAAACTGGGTTCAAACTAAAGGCTGTGATACAGTGAGCATGCTGTTAGAAATCGGTCCCAAACCAGCCTTTATAGCCAACTAAATTTGCAACCAGAGCAAATCCTGTTATCTTTGTGGGCTTCTGACTATGCACATGTAACAATGCTTCTGATGCTGAGAGAAGGAAAGATGAAGTGATGAGACTGGAAGAAGATCAAACAGCAACTCTGACATTGTAATTCACATGTGCCATGGCTCCTTAAGTTTCCAATCTAACCGAATAACCTATCTTAGAAACGAGGGATCAGGGAGACATCTTAGCTGGTAAGGGGCTTAATATGCAAGCATGAAGATCAGAGTTTGATTCCCAGAACCCAATTGAAAAACTGGACATAGCAGCATGAGCTTGTAGTCCTAGTGCTGGTTAGGTGGACAGAAGGGCTAGCTGGGGCTACCCGTTTAGACTGCCTAGCCTCAATCTGTGAACCCCAGTTCTAACGGAAGACCCCATCTCAAAAAACAAGGTGGGTAGCTCCTGAGGGACAGTATCAGAAGCTGCCCTCTGGGTACCACGTCCAGACACACACACACACACACACACACACACACACACACACACACAAACACACACACACACACCTAATATAAATAAATAAATATATATATAAATGGGGGGCAATAGTTGACTGGTTCAAGCCAACGAAGACATAATCAGATCATGACTTGAATAGCAAGCACATCACACAGAGCTTTCAAATTATCTATCAACTTTAAGTGATTGCTGCTAACATCCCAGAACTTAGCCGGTGATTAGTAAAATAGTACTTATCCAGTACTCCCACCCCTGAGGCTTCTTATGGCTTCATCAGATGCTCCTAACACTTCAAGATGCTACACACTCAGGAAACCTGTCATAAAATAGCTTAAGCCTCCAGCTTGCTAAGTCTGTACACGTGTTCCCCAAAGCTTGGCTTCCCTTTGAAGTTAGCAGACAAGAATGCTTGATTAGATTTGCCTAAGCTTCTCTCCCATCCTCATCCCACGTCGCTTTCAAAGCCTTTTTGTCAGATTTGTGCTGATGAGGTAGAGGAATGAAGAACATGGACAAAGTGATCCGATTTGTAAAGACCCCTCCTCCCAGAGGCACAGTGCTCCTGCTATTAAGTCACCACTCTAGCAGAATGGTAATACCCCAAGCTCCTGTGCTTACAGGACTCCTTCAGATGCTCAGTCCCTTTCAACTATGCAGGAGCCTGCCTCTTTAGAAATCCAACAGATAATTAAAGCTATTCTGAGGACTCTCCTCCTGTTGAATAAGGATTAAAATGAAAAGAATCCATGAAGGTTCTAAAACAGTATTTTGAGTTCCTTTTGGCTGACTCTGCCAGACTTGATTGAGGGTCCACAGCCTTGGTGCTATCCTAGACTCAGATGGATAAACCTGAGACCCTTTCATGAAGAAGCCATGTAGTCTAGAAGCAGTGATGTTTGTGGGAAATAGTACAGGTTCTGGGGTCAAACTGAGTGGGAAGTTCAAGTTGGAAATCAGTAAGAAAGATGATGCTTTCCCTCAGAATGAAGATAATTACTCAAGCTTACCCATTTCTTCAGTGGGAAAAGATAACCCTTATTCATTTCTGATATATTTTTCTCTTGATCCTTAGGACGACTGACCCGAAGCTCTCCCTCTTAATCCTTACATCTGCCTGTGCCCTTGAGCAAGCCCACACCTTAAGTGTAGTGAGATCTTTGGCTTGTGTCTTACCTTTAGAACACAACAAAGATAATGAGATATACACAATTATGTCCCATGAAATTGCTAAGTCTTTTTGCTCAGTGATTATCTGTCTTGGCTCTAGCATACTGATCACCATGTTTAGAAGTAAATAACATGACAAATAACTGAGGGACAGTCCAAAGCCAGCAAGGAAATGAACCTCTCAGTCTGATATGCATGAGGAATCAAATCCTGTCAATCACCATTTGAGTTTAGCACCAGCCCCTGCCCCAGTCAAACTTCAGATGAGCCTTGGTTAACATGGGTAGCTACCCTCAGAGATGCTCAAGCAGCAAAATCCACTGAGTTGAACTTTAGAACTTTACCCACAGCCACCGTCAACTAATAAAGGATGCTCTTGTAAGGTCTTACACAGCAGTAGATAACTATTGGTGGATATCCATCTAGCTTAAATCCTCAATTTAAGCTATGTCCCTGACTCAAATTCATCCTTATTCTATTTCTTGTCTAAACTTTTGTTCATTTTTACTAGTTCCCACATTATCCTTCGTCTTTTAAGTCCGAATGTTCTCCCGTGTCCAAAGCCAAACATAATTGAATCTCATTTCTCTGAAACCTAGGCTAAAGCTGATAAACTGTGTATCACTTTAGGGGTGATAACCTTGATTATCTTGTTATAATAGGGAATTTTTTGAAACACAAATTAATAATCCAGTATCTTGTGTAAGACAAAAACCCCAAATGTATTATTTAGAAACCAACAGAGGGAATGCACGCAGGTACAACTTGAATTCCAAAATCATATAGTGATGTATAATTTTTCCCAAAAAATATTTAATTTCAGTAAGTACCCACCATATATATGTATATTTTTGAAACTAAGCTTAAGTAGTTCATTTGTAAAAGGTATAAACACTTAATTATGTATAAATAAAAACTATGAGAAAAGTTTTCTTTCTAGGTGTAGGGTGTATACTATAATACAGTTGCTAAGGAGGCTGAGGTAAATGGATTCCATGCCGAAGGCTATTGTGTAGCTGGTTCTTCCAGTTTGAAACATTCTCTGGAGGACTTGAGAGGGGAGATTCACCATGTTCATAAAACTAAAGAAGCCTTGTCTTTCTCAGATGATCACAAAAACCCTACCTGCTACATAAACAATTAGCAAATGCTGAGAGGATGCAGAGCCTCTTGGTGGTGGCACGGATACTGCAAGGTGCCAGCTTTCATGGTTAACCATCCACCAAGGGGTAGGACTTTCCAGTGGTGCAGCTGCAGCTGCCTCTTGGATGCCCACATGCCGGTGTGCATATAACCCCAGGAAACACACTGGTTCATTGAGTAGGACTTGTTTGAATCATTTCTTTCGGCTTTGATTTGTCTTTGATGAATAGAAATAGCTTCCCCAGGAAAAGCCACACAGCAATTGGTACTTGAACAGTGACTCAACAGAATCAAAGATGCAGAAGTTGCTTGGCCCGTCTGTGGGTGGTAAGACATATAAGTGATGCTGAACCATGTCAGAGTGATCATATACGGGGAACAATCCCATTACAGTCATCTGTTTGCTATAGTGGCACTTGCATGGCCTTTGCTATAAAGTATGTCACAAAGGCTGAGCTATCTGAGTGTGGAGTGGATCATCCTTGGGAAGAATTCACAAGTGGCCATGTTCCTCTGTGTGTTATGAAGTGGCACATCCCCTTGATGAGTGGAGTCTACTATGTAAGTACAGATGTGTCCCCCAACATACAGCTGATGAACTAGGGAATATACTTAGAGCACATGACATCCCCTCTCCCCCCACCCACCTACCCCTACCATCCCCCTCCCAGGGGCAGGGAAGGCTCTGGGGGGTTTCTGAATGGTTTAGACTGTTATGTAAATTAGGTTTTTAAGCTGTTGATGCTCTCTCTGGAAGAAAGAAGGACAAAAGCAGTGTCTGTCTGTCCATGTCACTTGAGATTCCAGGAGGAGGAGAGTCCATCGTTGGCATCATGGGATGACCTCCTGTGTGGGGAGCAGGCATTATGTCTTGGCAAAGTGGGCCCTGGAGAATGGTGGGGGGAGGCGTATTTGGGATCACAACCCCTGCCCGAGGAGGAGCAGAGACTGGAAGAGGAGGTCAGGAGGTATCTTTCCTTGCTGCAATGCAACCATTGCTTTATCAGCCAGGCTCTGGGACTATTCTGCCATCCATTTCTGGTAATAATCTTTCTCATTCTCCTTGTGTTTCCCACCACTGCAGTGTGTCTTTCCCACAAAGAATCATGGGTAAGATACGTATCACAGTCATCACAATGAGCTCATTGCTCCACAGGCAGTTGACTACCAGGTTTTACACCGCTAGGACAGTTCAAGTTCACTTTTTTAAAAATCAAATAGGCCAATGCAACCCAAATGAAGAAAACATTTAACCCAACTTTGATCTCCATAATGTCTTATCATTATTCAGTTTTCTTTGTTACTAACACTCTGCAAAGGGCATGTTCTTAACCACTCAATTGACAGTAACTAGAGCAAACATAAACTGTTTAGCAGTTTAAAACCCCTACTATTGAGGGCTGGAGAGATGACTCAGTGGTAAAGAGCACTGGCTATTCTTCCGCAGGACCTTGGTTCAATTCCAGCACCCACGTGGCAGGTCACAACTGTCTGTAACTCCAATTCTAGGGTATCTGACAATCTCACATAAACAGACATGCATGCAGGCAAAACACCGATGCACATGAAATACAAATAATTTTTTTTAATTATGGCTTGAAGCAAAAACAAAACAAAACAAAAACAGCCAAAAAAGACCTTCTCCCCACCCCTTTCCTGAGGAAGTAGAGATGATTTAGCTGTGGAAATTCTTCCCTAAACATTTTTCTTTGGACACACACTAACTTTCATTAATTTATCTGAAATTAATTATCATTCATTATCACGAAAGGAAGTAAAACTTCAACCTCTCCTGAATTCCACCGGGATGACCTGAGGGAGCTGAGAAGGAAACAGGAAGCTAATGTGTTTTTTTATTCCTGAATGCACCAAAGCAGTCTTCCCTGAGCATTGCCCTGTGGGCCTGAAGCTCAGCCTAGGGCTTTTTCTTGGCTGGCAAAAGGCCCTGTATAAGCTTTCAGAATGTTCAGTTGGCTCTCCCAAGTTTTAGCAAGGGACCACATTAGTTCAAAACAAATGACTGGCAGAAGAGTGGTCGCTTTCTCTACTGCCCATAAGAATCTAAGTCAAGGCTGTTCAGGAGTGATGGGGGGCCAGAATGGGTGGGAAGGGCAGGGCATGTGAGGGAGGACAGTGAAGGAAAGGGTGCAAATGAGAACAATGAAAGAGGAGGTATATTTATGTGAATACCAGAATTGAATCCATCATTTTGTATGCTTACTTTAAAACTTTATTGAAAACTTTTCTCATATCAATTAAATAAAAATCTAAGTTGAAAAGAGTAACGCACTTTAAAAAAAAAAAAACACAAAGCTTTCCTGTTATGTCAAGTAATGAGCAGACCCGAAGACCCTCTGCTCAACCCGTGGCTGCAAAGCTCCAGCCCTCTGTCCTCTCTCCAGGGTGTCCATTTAACCAGTGTCATCAAATCCATGTCATCAAACTCTATGCTCTAAACGAAGTCAACATGTAAATATCTTCCAATCTGCCCTGAACCCTTGTTTATATTTTCTGTGCCAATGCTAATGATCACATTGACATAATCCTCCGGTGACCCCGGGCATAGTCAGTGTCAAAGCCACACTGTACAATAATGGGTTAGCAGTCTGCCAGCACAGTGTCAACACCCTAACTGGAAAAGACTAAGCCTTGGAACAAGGACAGGAAGATGCTTCAGTTTTTTGTTGTTATTGTTGTTTTTATTTTATTGACTGGGCAGCTTGTCTAACTCAAAATTGGTTCTGAGAAATCCCAGCAGGCTTACCTTTATTGCCAAGAGAAGCAGAGAAAGTTCTAATACAGTGATTGGGCTTAAGTTGTCTTGACATCAACCAACACACCCATGGGTTTCGAGATACCATAATAAAATGACCAGTTTACAAAACCTGAAGAGCCAAGTTCTAGGGAAAGAGCACAGGGCTTAACTGTTAATAGAACTTGGAAAACACTAATTCCCTGGCTTCTGGAGATAAGCCCAGACACGTGCGAGCCGCCCATCATTCCTCACCAAGTCTTACTTTCAGAGGCAAGTGTTTTCCAAAATTATTTCAGTGCTTTTGTCTGGCTTCTGCTTCTATATGTTGAAGTGATTTGTTTACACACCACCTACTGATTTCAAAGTACAGAAAATACATTTTGTATGTTACATTAAGCCAGGGATAGAGAGATAGCTCATTGGTTAAAAACACTGTCTGCTCTTCAAGAAGACCCAGATTTGATTCCCAGTACCCTTGTGGTCATTCACAAACATCTGTAACTCCAGGAACATGGTGGAACACAGACATACAGGCAGGCAAATATCCATACACTATATATATGTGCATATATTTAGTTAGCATATATTAATGTTATGTATTTCTCATTTATCTAGTATATATACTCATATATGAGAATATATAATTAAGAAATATATATACTCATATGAGTGTGTATATATACTAGATATATGAGAAATATATATTCATATGTGACTATATGTATATACTAGATAAATGAGAAATATATATACTGACATATGAGCATATATACTAGATAAATGAAAAATATATATACTGACATATGAGTATATATACTAGATAAATGAGAAATATACACATACTCATATGTGAGTGTGTATATATACACACACTAGATAAATGATAAATATGTGTATTCACATGTAAGTATACATATATACTAGATAAGTGAGAAATATTTAACATTAAACCTTTCAGTTCCATCCCCTCCCTTTTCCCCATACAGCAGCTTTTGCATAAGTTCCTGATTATCAGTATTTCATTGTAATGCTGGGAACTGGCCTCTTTGGCTTAGTTTTGCATAATAGGAAATTTTTCATTCCTGTAATGCTTTTAGTATTTCCTTAAGTTGACAATAGTCTGAACTTTTCCTATGCTTAGACTTCTAACTTTTCTTTGAATTTTCACTTTACTATATATATATGAAATATTTTGCTGAATATGTGTGTGTTACAGAGAGATTGAATCCTGGACAGTCCTATGCATATCATAAAATTGCTCTGCATGTTATTTGACTCTGTTTGCTGATCTGTCTCCCTGGTTATCTCACAGAATCATGGGATACAGGCACAAGTGACTGTGATTTATAATTTATTCTCAGGTCATGAAAATATTGTTCTAAACCAGTGGTTCTCAGCCTTCCTAACCCTATGAGCCTTTAATACTGTTCCTCATGTGTGGTGACTCCCAACCATAAAATTATTTTCGTTGCTACTTTATAACTGTAATTTTGCTACTGTTATGAATCCAACATAAATAAATACTTCTGGAGATAGAGATGTACTAAAGGGTTAATGCCCTCAGGTTGAGAACTGCTGCTCTAAGACATCACACCCAATGTTACATACTGATCCAGGAGTTGAAATAATACTGTTTTGCTAGCCTTTGGAAAGGATCTCAGTATTATTTGTATTTATGATAGGCATGTTCTCTAAGGTCATTTCATTGTAAGTATTTATCAAGAGGTAACATTCTGACTAGTAATAAGAACCTGTGAACCTTAGATATTAAGAAAAAGATAACATGTAAATAGCATTTAAAACAAGAGGCAAAAATAAATAGTGGGCTATTTTCGGCTCTGCTGTGTACTGTTGGATGCTAACCAAAAGTTTCCATCTTCCCTGAAAGAAGTAACCACTTCTGACTTACTGGTTTTAAGCATGACTTTTAGAGTAATATTCCTATGATGATAGAAGCAGAATATGCTTACTGTGAACATTTTAGGAATGTGGAATTACAGAAAACCCCAAAAGAAGCAACAAAATTAGGAGCAGCAGCAGCAGCTACCCTGCTCAGGGAAAACCCTTGCTATCTGCTTCTTTTGTAGTCTTCCATCCTGGTGCATGTGATAGACAGTTGGGGAACTCAGAAAGCAGTGAGCTGATGCCATTATCTACACATAGTGAATACCTTCCATGCCACTGAAATATTAGTTTAAGGTGAAGTGTCCAATAGTGTAGACGGATAGAGTTTACTTGATCTCCTATTGCTGACCTTTATACCATCACAGTTGTTTACCATCGTGACAAAGAAATTGTTTGACACCTTACATCTATTTCCTTCCTATGGAAGCCTAGGGTGGGCTGGGAAGGGCATGAGTAATTAATAGTTCCAAACCTCTGATATTTTCTGTCACACTAACCTTCAGCAAGACATTTCCAGTTTGACAGCATCAACAGCAATGTGTTAAAGGGTTTACTTGTTTGTAACTTTATTGAGACAGATTACTTCATATTTACTCAGTGAGTTCATATAAGATGCATGTCTGTTCAAGCAATGTCAAATTCAAATGAGGAAGAGTTAAGTAGCAAAGCCATACACCGTTAGAGTTTCTAAGAAAGATAAAATTCCTATCTGGACATGGTGGCACACCTGTAATCCCAGAACTGAGAGGCTGGGGAGTAGAGAATTTGCTGTGAACTCAAGGCCAGCCTGAGCTACACAGTAAGATTGTTGTGTCTATGTAGTCAGACATAAAGACAGACAGATAGAGATCATAAAATTCTTCAGTACACCTGTCTTTTTTAGGTAGTCCATTAATAACATGCTATTTTTTCAACTATGTCCTTTACAAGTGTACACTGAATTGAACAGCATGATTTAAATGTAACAAATAAATGATTGAGTCAAACACTGCACGTTTTCAAATTGTCAAATGAATTGTCAAATTATTGCTGTCTTTTTCTGCCATTATTTTAATTTGAGATAATACAGTTCTTATGGATAGCTGCTATAAAATGTTATTTTAAGATGTGTTATATTTGTTTATGCTGTGGAACATTGCTGTAATGATGCAAAGATGTGTTGTCTCTTTTATGTGGCGTTTGCTTAACTCTGTGAAGCTGTGACTCTCCGCCCGCCTGTCTAAGACATCTGATTTGTCTAATAAAGAGCTTAATGGCCAATAGTGAAGCAGAAGAAAGGATTGGTGGGGTTGGCAGGCAGAGAGAACAAATACAAGGAGAAGTCTGGGAGGAGAAAGAAGGAAGAGCAAAAGAACAAGGAGAGGGGGATGTCAGGGGCCAGCAACCCAGCCACAGAGCCAGACACGGAATAAGAAGGAGAGAAAGGTATACAGAAATAGAGAAAGATAAAAGTCCAGAGGCAAAGGGTAGATGGGATGATTTAAGTTAAGAAAAGCTGACTAGAAATAAGCCAAGCTAAGATTGGGCATTTATAAGTCATAATAAGCCTCTGTATGTGATTTTTTGAGAGCTGGGTGACAGGCCCCGCAAAAGAGTAAAGAGTAAAAAGAGTAAAAATCAAGCAACAACACATAGCACAGAAGATTCACATTTTTCTATTTCCACAAACTGTTGACAAACATTCAGTTTCATAAGCATCCCCATACTGGCAGACAGAAGCACTGCAGGGGGCCGGGGGGGGGGCGTATGTGACATGGACAGGAGCAAACTGCCACATTTTCAAAGATGATCAAGTAAATGTTCACCTCATTATAACTATGGCTGCCCAGTGATGTCACCGCATCCTGCATGAACCAAAGTATGCCTAATCAAATACACCCAAGTCACATCATTTCATCAGTGCCTTAGCTCCTGTTCCTCTGATTGCCGGCAATGTTGAGCATGTTTCCATAAGTGTTTTGATTGGTTGTTGTTTATTAATTTCCAGCATATGCCTTTCATCTACACTGCAATGTGTGTAATTTAGAATTATAAATGCCATTTATGAATTGAGAGTATAAAAACTTGTCACAGTTGATTTGAATAAAAATACTTAATTGAGCAGAGTTAATGTCTGCATATGGCTTATGGAGTATGTACATCTGTTTGTTTTAGACCTACAAATGTTCTTAATTCTTATGTATGCAATCAAACAGCTCAATGTTTCCTTGAAATTATTTTGTTATATGACTTTAAAAGATGATCTGATCTGTTTTACTTCCATTTTCTTCCTCTCTCTCTCTCTCTGTCTCTCTCTCTCTGTCTCTCTCTCTCTGTCTCTCTCTCTCTGTCTCTCTCTCTCTCTCTCTCTGTGTGTGTGTGTGTGTGTGTGTGTGTGTGTGTGTGTGTGTGAAGGATAGAAACATGGTGAGTTTTTGTTTACATGCAAGTAAATCAGTCTACCTCTGCTCTTCCTGTATAGTTTAAGTTAGAAATCTAACTATATATTCTATTAACATTGTAACTCATTATTTTAATAGCATTTTTGACTAGTTCCTTTTTCTACCTAAATTGAATAGTCTTATTTACATAGTATTCATATATACTTAAATTTTTAGTCCAGTTGGGTATTAATTAGAATTGCATTCATATCACTAACTAATTCAGGAAAATTTGCATATTTAATGCTGACTTCTTTTCTACCTAGCTTTATGTCATTGAGCTGTGTTACATTAATTAGAAATTGGATATAAGACTTGCAGGATTGCTCAGTGGATCAAGCAAGCACTTGCCAAGTAAGCCTGAGGACCTGAATTTGATTCAGGGAACCCACAACAGAAGTTATCCTCTGACCTATATATATATATATATATATGCATACATGCTTACACAGACACACACACACCATAATAGTAAAAAACTTAAAATTAAAAAATGCATTTATAGTACTCAGTTATGCAGATTTCCTCATAGGTTCCTGCATGTTTTCAATCAACATTTTTGTAATAATCATTATTATTGTGACTTTTTCTCCAGCTTAAAATGACCAGATTTCCTTCTTGCCCAGGACTGTGAGACAGAATTCTGAGTGCTAAAACCAAGATGGCCCAGATAAAATGGAATGGTCAGCTGCCCTACATGTGCCATATAGCTGATGCAATGCCAATGTTTGGATCTCTTGTGAGTCTTATTTTAGCGTGTTTAAATCATTTCTTTTGAAGTCTGTTCTCAGTGAACAGTTTGATTTTCTTCCTTTCTCTTCCTTTCTTTTCATTTTCATCATCACATAGAAAAAGAGAATTTGAAGCTCTGGGTAGTGTTTTCTGTCCTCAGAGAGACTTAACTTTGCCTGAATATTGAAGCATTCGTGTTGCCTAGCACCTTGAGCCATTCAATTCAAGTGGTTGAGACACTCAAAGCCCACAAGGCTTTCCTTATGGAGACTGTCCTCTCTCTGGGAGGGTATAAGCGAATCTTTGCCAAGAGCCCCATTGGGAAACCCTGATATTTACAGAGCAACTCTTGACTCCCTATTCTGGCTTGAGCCAGTAGCTTGTCCAGACTTACCTAGTTCTCTTCCTCCTCCATCTCTTCCTACAACCAACACTTCTGAAAACCACGTTCCTAACTAGTGGGCACTGTCTGGGAAAGCTGCCCATGTGGGATGTCATGTGGGGCTTTCCTTCCTAAGAGGCTAACCCCACATCCTTGCCTCTTTGAAAGCTCTTGCGTGCCTTCATGGGCTGTTACCGCCCTTGCCACTCAGCTAGTTGGGCGTTTTCTCAGTGAATAGTGCTGGTTTTGAAAAGAGTCACCTAACATAGTCCTAAAAGGGGCATATTATCTTCTTTCTCTGATTAATTCCTGCTTAGCTTTCTGTTAGCCCCTTTCATCGACTTCCCTTTGGTTTGCTGTATAGACATTTCTTTTATCCTTCTTGAGTTGAATGTTTATGTTTACTTACTTTTCGCACTCCACACCGTTCCTTGATGTACTTTTTATTTTAAGCTTGTTGACTGAGTTCCATGAGGAATAGTGACCAAGACCACAGGACTTAATGTAGTCTACCCAAAAAGCTGTTCAATAGATATTGGATGCTTTGCTGTCCACTGTCCACTATCCGTTTTCTACTTTTAAACAGTGATCCGATTCCTTTCAAGTGTCTGCTCCTAACCCTCTAGTTCAACAACAGTTCTGGCTCTACTCCCATCTCCAATTTTAGGCTTTGCAGTGGTTTCAATCAAATTATACGTATCATTTCCCTGGCTGCAG
This sequence comes from Mesocricetus auratus, assembly GCF_017639785.1. Taxonomy (NCBI): domain Eukaryota; kingdom Metazoa; phylum Chordata; class Mammalia; order Rodentia; family Cricetidae; genus Mesocricetus; species Mesocricetus auratus. The sequence goes on from NW_024429199.1 coordinate 6,081,629, forward strand.
TAATTGGTTCAGGTCTACATATGTGATAATCAAATGCAGTCGAGTGATCTGGAGAGTCTTACTTGGGATCCTGAGATGAGAATATTCTCTTTCTCCTCCATGATAAGAAGACTGAGTCAAGCTCTTTTTTTTCCTCATCTTCATCTTATGTCCATGAGACAAGCCTGTCAGGGACTAGCATGATATGTGCCTGGAATTGGACAAAGCTGTAGGAGTCGGGAAGCAGTAGACCTGGAGCCCTGTTTACAACATGCTGGAAGCCACCCTCCAGCTGGCCTTTCTCATTACTAAGTCAATAGATTCCTTTTATTATTTAAGCCACCTTGGATCTAATTGACTTTTCTTTCACTCACAGCCCATTGCCTTCTAACTAATGTACTTGGGTACCAACAAACACCTTGTAAGGATGATATGTTATAGAAAAGTCAAACTAAAACAAACAAAAAGAAAAAAGGAAAATAAAAATTGGATTTATGTTCTTAGGGTTATATGCATTGGCTCATTAAATCAAAACACAAGCTACTCATGTTAGACATCACGAATCTTGCTTTGCTCCTTAGCATATTCCCAGCACCTAATGTTTGACATTTCTAAAAAAAAATGCAGTAAGTGGAGCTAAATAAGTCACAAGTTCTGATTATGTAGAATGCTTTTGTCTAAAGCTATTGGCATGAACTTTCAAGTATTAGGAGTAAGCATCTTGCTGATGTGTCAAATATCACAGGCCTGTACAAGAGAGGATCTCAGGATCCATGTGGTCTCATTCAAATGAAATGCTTTAGTCCTAAGAGTGCCCACACTGAAAGGGCATGTTATAAACAATAAGTATAAACTCCAAATGCTTCTAGCAATAAATTCCTGACATGTGCTTCTATAGGGTATCAGTTTACTTGAACAGCAGCAGCTTATAAACAAAGTATAACAAAGCTATGGGATGACCCCAGCTCCATCATTTGTAAAATAAACCAACAACACTGAGATCACTTTTAACTCAAAAACTTACAGGAGTCTAGAATTCTAAAGCTATTCTCTCTTCATCATGATCAAAGTCATTCACAGTTCAGCCTGTTTTCCAAGTAGCCTTCTGTGTATTGTGTACTGGCTCTGTTATGGAACCCAGACTGCAATAGCTTAATAGTCTAGGCTTTCTAGAGCAACTTCAGTAAAGGAAGGAAGCTCAGCTGATTAAGGCAGCAAGAATTAACTCTCCTCTCTACTGAAGAGAAAACCCACAAAAATCTCTTCGGAAAGGGGTGGGGATGGGAAGCTGAGTGGACGATCTGAGTCTACACCTAGAAAGGGCAAGTAATCAAATTGAAGTGGGTTTGATAGCATAGAAAAAGCTAGGGGTTGGGGGAGGAGGGAGATTGTAGACTTCACTCAGAGACAGGCATCACCAATAGCCTCATATTGTCCTGATGGAAAAGGGTCTGAATCTCTGCCAAACTGGTAATAGCAAATTCCTGGCTCTCAATGTGTCCCCCACCCCAACATCTGCCACTGGAGGAGAGGTAGCAGGCAGGAGGAGACTGACGGGACTGAGTCCCTCAGCCCTGGGTGGTAGGGGAGTGGCAAGAGTCCTCAGCACAGCTCAGGTGGCAGCCAAGTGGCAACTTGCATGCCAGATGGGAGAGCGTCACATGCTGCCCTCTGGCAAACACAAAGGCCATTCGAGGGACCTTAGAAGCCCGACACTTCGAAAATGGACATATGGTGCCAAAGAGGAAGGCACAAAATTTTACTCTCTGAAAAATGGTGAATAAAACCAAGATGTTTGTTACTTGGAGGGTAGCCACAAGCAAAAGAGACTAGCAGTTAGGATTTTCTGACAAAGAAGACAAAAACACTCATGGGATCTGCAGAAAGTGGAAACTATCAAAATGAGCTCCTTCAGTACTGCCCACTCTTTTAGACATAGACGCCCAGCTTCCTTTACAAACTACTTCCTTCCCTCCACATTAAAATTGTGCCTGTCTTTGTTCTGTCTACTCATCCCAGAGCTAAACTTTCTCCATGACTCGAGTAGCGCGTGTTTCCACCCCACCAACATCGTTGTTGGCACAGGAATAGATTCCTCCAAATAGGAAATTGCTACTTTAAAATCACAGGACTCTTTGAAATCAAGAGAGTTGAAAAGATGTCATTGTGAATTAGCACAACAGACTAACAGGATCTGGAATGAGTTCCTTTCACATTATTTGGATGTGAAGAAGGAAGTGGGTCAGAAAATTATGACCCCTGCATATTTAGCCTAATATACATCCTCATTCCAGGCAGCTAATTGTAAGCTATTGAAAATGAAAGTTTAAAGAGTATAGGATTTTTTTCAAAAGGCACTCTCATAGCTTCTCCTCTGAAGAGTCCATAAATAGGCTGGAAATCATCTCCAGGGAACCTTTGCAACAGCTTGTGGGCGGGTGGTTGTAATTAACAGCCACCAAAGGATAAGTAATCTATTTAAACACTGCCACCATTTCTTATTTTTTTTTAATTATGATTATTTCTTCCTAGCTTCTTGGCTCATAAGATACATTTCTATTGCCCTCCTCCTCTTCCTTGGATCTTAAAGAAAGTAAAACATTTCTGTAAGAGTGTAAAATCTTTAGAACTGAACAGGGAAGGCAGTGTGCTCGCCTGTAGCTCACTATGTAGTCAAGGCTGGTCTTAACCTCACAGAGATTTGTTGCCTCGGTCTCCCAAGTGCTAAAATTAAAAGTGCGTGGCTCCAAACCCAAGCCCAACTGAAAACTTTTAAGTTATAAAAGCATTATAATTTTAATTTCTACATTTATTATTACCTGAATGTGAGAGCACGGGATGTGCAACCATTGTAATAATAGGTCCATTTGTTTTCTACTGAGTGTGAACTGCCCACTCGTGAATCTGGAGAGGAGTTTTGGTTGTTTACTTAGAAAGGGGAAAGATCCATATTTCTTTCTGTAACTCAAATCTGGAAAAAGAAACCTGAAACGTATAAAAATTTTTATGAAATTATATAGAAAAAAATTAATAATTTTCAAGGATAGTCTGTCATTATATATATATGAACAAACATGTTCTTTTATCCCATGGATTCACCACTTGCCAGGACCTACAAGATCCCTAAGATCTTGGGATTCCTTGAGCTACAGAATTCAAGGAAATTCTCGCCCATTGACTCATTCTTGCACTGGATTGAGTCTTACATGTGCCTCCATCTGCTTATCGAAACATTGGGCCTTCCTCTTATAGCCCTGAATGGCTCATGAAATACTATGATAGAGCACTATATTATAATTGATGTGTGCTGTTATTTTTACAAATCTCATCAATACCAACTTCTTTCAATCATTATACCAACCCTGCAGGCAAATTGCACTTAAAAGTGTTTTATTTGTTTGAGATCAGGTCTCCCTGTGTGACCCTAGCTTGCCCATGTAGACCAGGCTGGTCTCAAACTCACAGAGATCTGTTGCCTAGGATTAAACATGTACATCACCATGCCTGGTCCAGTTTTAAGATTCCAGAGGATAGCATTTGCAAACACCCCTGTGGGCGAAGGTTTGTCAACATTAACCAGTGTTCCTGGTAACTACTCAGTCTCAAACACAGGCTCCCACTTCATGATAGGATTGGGTTAACAGCTGGGGTAATGAAGACAGAAATAATACAGTTTCCACCCAGAAAATCCCAGGACACCATCAGTAAATACAGATTCACTCTCACTTATTTCATTAGCCCATAATTAATACATGTGGGATGGTGTTTTTTCACTTCAGCAGAACTTTGTCCTGCTTTGCTTGTTGGCATGTTTGGGGGTTTTGTTTTGGTTTGACTTTTTGATATTTGTTGTTGTTGTTGTTGTTGTTACTGGTTTGGTTTGAGTTTTGAGTGTTGGAAGTTCTGGAACGTCGGAGATTTTATAAAGCTTTGTTATTATCTATTAAGTATAATCCTTGGCTGCTGCTGCTAATTCTTTTTTAGCTATAGGATATATTCTCCCAAAAAAATGGTATTTTATTAAAGCTACCATTTTGACTTCAGTACATTTTAAATATCATTTAGGCAAATTTCTGAGATATTTTTATTTTTTAGAGAAAACGAGACTACACGGTCCTACCTAGGTACCTTAAATGTAAAGATGATTTTTTTTAATGCACTGAAAATACACTTTGCTTTTTAGGCACACTAACAACTCAGCAGCTGTTATGTGTTTAATTAAATGGGTTGCACATGTGTTTATAATGCACAGCTCTATGGTCTGAGAAAACGTCCCTGGGGTGTATGGTCAGCCTTTTGCATCGCTGAACTCTACTCTGGAGGTCATGGGAAAGGGGGTACACGTTTGGATTTCCTCCTTCTCAGTCCACATGTCCTCCACCAACTACTGGTGGATAAACAAGCCCATGCTGTAAAGATGACACTGGCTGCCCTGATCCGTTCTGAAGTGGTAGACCTGTGGGCACATCCTCCGCCCAGCCCAGCACGTAGGTCCGGTCCCACTTCCCCTGACTTCAGAGAGATGGTTTGCTTTCTCTGGGCTTTCCCTGGGACTCCGGATCCCAGGTCCCAGCACCCACCAGGGCTCATGCAGGCTGCAAAGACACTGTTTCTTCCTCAATGAGTTGAAGTTCTCCAGATGGCAGCAAGCGCCCCGCATGCAAATTCCTGGCAGCAGGGAGCCTGTCAAGTGGCTACTGCTGCTTATTGTTATGGCCACTCCGCACCCCCTTCACACACAAGCAGAAGCAAGACCATCTGTCGCCACGGGGCAGAGAGGGACTTTGCAAGTGGCACTCCAGTCTGTGCCACTTAGCAGACCCAGGACAGCCTTGAGTTCTGCCATGTCCCGAAAGCCATGTCTAACATGCCCTGACTGGATCCCCATCCAGCTCCACCAAGGAGCAGTTTTCTCTGGAATTTCTTTTAACGGTATTTATGCAACACAGATAGAAAAGCAGGTTGTTTTCCTATTTTGGTTCTGGGAAAGGAACACGATGAACCAACTTAAGGCAACATCTCCACCACTGGTGAGAAATGGCAGAAGACAGCTGATTGAAGAGTGCACTCCGAAAACGTATAATCCGAAGTTCGAAGGGCACAGACAGAGGTCATGAGTGTGATTTACCATTTGCTTCCCCAGTTCGACCAAAAACTACATCTTCCAGCTAATAACCGCTCTTGTTATACTTATACTTTTTATAAACAGAGAACAAGCTATTGTTCGAAAGCTTCTGAGCATTAGAGAGGCCTCAATCCCTTGTGTATCTTAGAAGTCTGAGCCTATTATAGCGGTTTTCCTTGTTATCGGATGTTTCTGGTCAAATATATGAAAACATTGCTGTGCCAAGGTTTCTAGATTCTTTGAGTTTTCTTGGTAAAGGCAGGGCTGTCCATTAATATCACTTCAAATTACATTATTTCCCTATATCTGTGCAAATCTCCTTTATTTAATAAGAGCAACACTAGTCTCCATAAACATAAAAATGCTTGTAATTTCTGTTTTTCAACTCTACCACTCATGTATTTCTTTAAGTGTATAAATCCTTTGGGAAATTCCTAGTCTTCTATTGTTGTGTATGTGTAGCTTTTGATTTGTATATAATAGTAAACTATAAATTGTATTTTCTGATTTTGTTTTTTCACTTTAATCTCCTCACACCAGAGGTCACCTTCCTCTGAAGAGACTTTTCCTATCTCTTTCTGATCCTGGGAGAGTGTGTGACTTCTTGCTGGCTCAATTTTAGGGCAGCTGGATGTGTTCTGCACTGTCCCTTCTCACGGGCCCCAGTTTCCTGCAGAACACCGACTTCCCCCTACCCAGGCCTGGGACCCACCAGGGTGCTGGACATGGAATGGAGACCCCACCTTCTGTTTTTCAATTAACCTTGTTCTTCTCACTCTAACAACACCTCCAGCCATGTGCCACCTGTAGTGAAGGTGATGGTTAGACAGCCTACTCTTGCTCTTATTCCTAGATTTGCTCAGAATTCAAGCACTATAAAGGGTCTTTTTGCTTTTATTGAGGGCCTCCTGGAATACCATGGCTTTAGTAAGTCTAGGTTTCATGTTTTACATCCCTCCACTGATGAAAACATATGACTCCAACCATGTGGTAACAAGCAGAACCGCAGTACAAACAGGTCTTCCAATGATGGGAAGCACTTCTCTGAATGAATACCAGGAGTGGGCTGGTTGGAGGAGTAAGAGCTGTTGCACTTCTCTAGGTGCATGCATACCAGAAGTCCAGGTTGTTGAAACATAGCGCTACTCTTGGTGAGTATCAGGAGTGGGGATGCTGTAACATAGTGTTTCTATTGGTGCACACCAGATGTATGGTAACTAGGTCATCGTTACCTGAATATTTAACTTTACTACCACTTCCCACTGTCAAATTTCTTCTAAAAAGAAGTCATCATCCTATATCAACCAGGAATGGACATTATGGGATGTGATGTTCTAATTTTGAATGACTGTTCGGAAACATCTACTTATGTACTTATTATTCATTTGATTCTCATCTCCATGTTTTGGCGAACTCCCATTTTTATATTCCATTCATATTTTGGGAGGTTCCCAGATCTTCTAATTTACTTGCTGGATAGCAAAATACAGATGCATTTGTCCACTGTAATTATCAACTGTCAGTTTTCACATCACAAATGCCTTTCATTATATACCTGTTTACTCTTTGCTTGTGAAGTTCTTTGTTAAAACAGGAGATTTATATTTGGGTAGTGACAAATACATTAACTTTTCTCATTTGCATTTTGGGATACTGCTGGGATCTTCCCAAATGAAATCACAAAGATAAATACCTGAATTTTCTTTCATAAAAGTTTAGAATTTTCCTTTTCAAACGTAGGCCTTTAATTGACTGAAGTAAGGATAAGATGTTTTTCTTTTCCTCCTTAAAGCATCAATCCCAAATTGTTTCCTTTTGTATATAATCTGATTTTTCTTTCCCTTATGTTAATAATGTTATCTCAATCACATGTGTTTTTTCTGTTTTCTTGACTTCATTCTGTCCCACTGTCTACCTATGTATTTCCTGAACCAGAACTACCTTTTAAACAATATTTTTACAATACTTCTTCATTTTCTTTTAGTCTTGACTCTTTTTTCCCTCCATTCACAGACCTTTTATCTTCCTATATAAATTATAGAACTAGTTTTTGAAGTTACTCATAAGTTCTACTTGAACTTTAAGTAAGATTGATAGAATACATAGATCAAATAGTGAATATGTAATGTGAAGTTTGTTGTTCCCTTCAAGTCCTTTCATGTCTTTTTATTATAAAAAAATGTTGGGTCTATATAAGCACCTTTTTTCCCATCCTCCTATTATTTGTTATTTCATTCCCGTATCTTAATTTATGTGCTGGAAGCTGTCATATTTTATGACTCACTCTTGACTGTGGACATCCTTATTGTAAATGAAATGGATCTACAGGACTCCATTAAGGATTTGTTGACATTTTCTTCAGGTTTTTGTCACAAAAAGTTATCATTTATTATGAATTAAAGTAGAATAAATTATGTTTTAAACTTAAAAAGCATAAAATCTTTCATTTGCAAATGGTTGTTGCCAAAAGGTGGTGAATGAATCTCAGAATAATGAAGTAAAACATTATTTCAAACCATTATCCAACTTTTTTATTTGAAAGCGAGAGATAGGGCCTCATGTAGCCCAACATACTCTCAAATTCACTATGTCACCAAGGATGATCCTGAAGTTTTTGTCCTCCTGCCTTGACTCCAACACTCTGGATCTAGACATGCACTCCCATGCCTCAGTTACACTATGTAGAGGACTAATACCAGCAATTTACAAGCATCATGCAACCACTCTAACAGTGACATCCCCAGTCTCAACCGTCTTTTTGATGATCTTTCCCATCCATTATTTTCTTTGTTTTTCACTACAATGTATATGTAAATTTCAAAATACAAAAAGCCTCTCTGCCCCTCTGATGTTACATCAGAAGGGCTAACTTTCCTAACCTTAAGCATTCTCCTTTGTTTCTTTGTTCCTTCCTTCTTTCCTTCTTCCTTTCTTCCCTTCTCTACCTACTCCTTCTGCTGCTACTGCTGTTGTTTTTGTTTTTCAAGACAGGGTTTCTCTGTGTAGCCCTTAGGTGTCTTGGAACTTGCTTTGTAGACACTAGGTTGTTCTCAAACCCACTCAGAGATCCACCTGCCACTGCCTCCCAAGTGCTGGGGTTTAAGGCGTGTGCCGTGATGCCAAACATCTCAGGCATTTTCTAACAAAGCAATTTCTAGCCCTACACTCTAGCTTCGGGACCACCTTGACTATAATTCCGGTGTTCCTACACATGACAGTTTGAAGGAGACAGCCACTTTTAGCTCTCAGCTGCTACTCCAGTGCCATGCCTGCCTGTCTGTCTGCTGCCATGCTCCCTGCTGTGATGGTCATGGACTCAGCCTCGGAAACTGTAAGCGCTCAATAAACTATTTCTTTAATTAGCTGACTTGGTCATGGTGCCTCATAACAGTAACAGAAAGGTAACTAAAGTAAGACACTACATATGTCCCTTTCAGTGTTTAGATGTACAGTATCCCCTCATGTGTTAAAATTGGTCCCTAGTTAGTGGCAGTTTTGGGAGGCTGTGGGACCTTTAGAAGGAGGGGACTAACTGAAAGAAATGTATTCCTAGACATGGCCTTAAGGATTCCAGCCTGGCCCAGCTTCTTGTCCCATTTTGCTTCCTGATGTGAGCTGAGATATGAGCAGGCACCATGCTTCTGCTGCCAGAGTCACTTGCCACCACATCTTCCCCATAAAACAGACCACATCACCTCAAATGTGAGCAAAGCAGAGCTTCATCTCCTGCGCTGTTTCTTGCCAGATATTTGGTTGTGGCAATTAGAAAAGTAAGAAATACAGTCCCATTGGTTGACAACACTATCCAAAATGAAAATGAGAAGCTTTAGTTTGCATCTCTTACATTAGAGACTGTATATACACAAATGGTTTTTTTTTTATTTAAATTAGAAACAAGCTTGTTTTACATGTCAGTTCCAGTTCCCTCTCCCTCCCCTCCTCATCTGTTCCCACGGAATCCCTATGGCACGCATCCCCTTTCTGCTCCCCAGGGAGGGTGAGGCCTTCCATGGGGGATCTTCAAAGTCTGTCTTATCATTTGCAGTAGGGCCTAGACCCTCCCCCATGTGTTTAGGCTGAGAGAATATCCCTCTATGTAGAGTGGGCTTCCAAAGTCCATTCTACACAAATGTTTTTGTTCCATTTTTTAATACCTCACCTTCTTCCTGGCAGGCTTCCTACCATTCCCAAAGATTTTTCCAACTTATAGAATGAAGCTATAGTGTAAGACTAAAGATGTAGGTCAGTGGCTGCATATCTACCTACCATGTAAAAGGCACTGTGTTCAACTGATTAATCAACTGATTGATTAAAGTTTAAAAGCATAACGTAAGAGAGCATACTATAAAGATATAATTTGAATTTTTAAAACTTGATGCTTCTAAGTAAACAGAACTTATTCATTATAGCTTTCACACATTTATCATAGTCTACTTCACAGACTGAAAAGTCCGATTGGCTCATCCATTTTAAGTTACATCCAACTTATCTCCAAAGAGAAGCATAATAAAAAAGGAAATTTTTTTTCTTTGCTTAAAAGTACTCGTCTCAGACAGGACCTTCTTAAGAATCACAGCAGTGTGTTGATACAGGAGTGGCCATAGGGTTAATTTTGTTTCAGAAGTTGGGTTGTGTGCTGGGTGGTTTTGTGTCAACTTGACACAAGCTAGAGTTATCAGAGAGGAAGGAGCCTCAGCTGAGGAAATGGTCTTGAGATCCAACTTAAGACATTTCTCATTTAGTGATCATTGGGGCAACACTCAGCCCATGGTGGGTGGTGCCAATCCTGGGCTACTGGTTCTGGGTTCTAAAAGAAGGTGGGTTGAGCAAGTCATGGGAAACAAGTCAGTAAGCAGCTCCCCTGGATGGCCTCTGCATCAGCTCCTGCCTCTGGGAGCCAAACCTGTCTAAGCTTCTATCCTGACTCCCTTCAACAATGAGTGGCAGTGTGGAAGTGAAAGCCAAAGTAACCCTTTCCTCTCCAACTTGCTTTTTGGTCATGGTGTTTCATCACAGCAATAGAAGCCCTAACTAAGACAAGCTGCTTCCTGTATCACAGTACTCTGAAACTTGTCTTGTAATGTGCCACATAATATTTCATCTACAAGAAAGCAGACTGCTTTTCCTTTAGTAGAAATTTTAAAAACCATAGCTAACAAAATGTATTCACTTTCATTAAGTTCAGCTCAAAATGCTAAAATATGTATATAAATTGAAAAATGGAATTACATAGACTGAAATTTTCTAATTTTTCCCAACTTTGCCACAATAGCATGACAGATGGTTAAGTAACTTTATCATTAGATAAGAGATCAGTTATTTTCTTTATTTTCTTTCTTTTTTTCCTTCTTTCTTTTTTCCCAAGACCCAGGAATCAAAGTCTTATTCCTGAGACAGCATGGAGAAATTCACTTTGTGAGACTAAAATGAAACCAATTTCCAGAGACTGACTTAGGCATTCAGCTGTAACTATCACACTTCATAAATTGCAGCTATCACCTTCTGTTCTAGCCAATCAGATTACACAAATCCTTGCCATACCCAATTCCGTTGCTAGTATACATCTGGCCAAATTCCCATATCTTCACCAAGAAATTGGCACGTATGAGCAGTGAACTCTTTATAAGGGAATTCCATCAGTGAGGAAAGCTTGTCCTACTGCTGCATTCCTTCACCAAGGTCATTGTTTTTAAAGGTGTCTTGGCAATTAAAACTACCATTGATACCCTTGTTGTAACATTTCTAAGTAAAGATAGGTCTTTTTGATGTTTATGGGCACTCATTCTTTATTCCAAATTCGTCATGTAGATGACTCTGTGTTGTGATATCACTTTTTATTTATTTTATATTTTTTAGTGTTGAGGCTTCTATAATTTTGTTCGTGTGTTCACCTTTTCTGTTAGGGATTTACCCTCTGGTTGTAGTATCTTATTGTAGTAATTTTGAGGTGGGAAGTATATTTAATCACACATATCATCAAGGGGAATGGGCTTTTGAAATAGGTAAATTATAATCTGAACTGTGTCGCAGTGTTGGATCATTCACATAATCCTCTGGAGTCACAGATTCTGCCATTTAAAAGATTTAAAGCCAACTAAAAACCAGCACTAGATGAAATTTATCTGAGATACGTTTCCAAAAGCAAAGTTTAAACAAATTACATGAAAACATTATCGTGAAAGGGAAATTTTAAATAGCAGAATAACCTGCCTGATATGCAAAACTAATTGGAAACTCTTAGAAATATGTTCATTTCACAAATATGCATTGTATCTGGCAAATTCGCAGTATGCTTGCAAGCAATGTGCATGCAGATCAGAGTTCAGAACTGCCTGTGGGAACAATTCGTAGGATGGGTCCCTAAGGCACCGTAACTGCCAGGCACTCCACTAGACATTTTGCACAAAATCCATAAAACATTACTTTAGGGTAGATTCCTTGGCCTCTTTCTGGAAAGTCTGTGTTCCATTATACACCATGCTGTGAAAAAGAGCTGACTTTTACTCCTGGCAAAAGGGAGCTTTTTGGAGGATTTCATCAAATCTGGGATATCATTTCTTGTAAAACACATCATTATTTTACATACCACTCAGAAAGATTAAGAAGCTGCCAATTAAATTATGGCGTTCTTTTTTATCTCTTAGAATTTTCTGTTGCAAACATACTAAGAGAGCCCATTCAAATTTCCTTGGGATTATATATCATCCTTATGCTTCTATAAAAAGGGAAAATGTAAACAGAATACATAGGTGAAGGCATTTGAAGAGTTTTTTCATGTTTCCAGCCGAAGGCTTCTAAGTCATGGAGAAGAATCTTTGATATGTGCCTTCCCCCACAGCAGCCATTGCGGGTGTAGGTGATACAACATTTCTTACTTGAGGAAACCATTGTGAACCTCAGAACTTTGCTCTAAGCCAGTGACACACTTTCCAAAGGTCTTGTGCATATGAGCAAACAGGAACATCCATGGTGTGAATGACACCTAGTCAAACCAGTTACAAAACACCTAACTTGGGAGATTTAAAAATGTGAAGACCAGCATACCTGAAAATCAGGGAAACGTGTTCTCAGTGCATGGACTATGGCCCAGAAGAAACCTCTGCTACTTCATAAAAAGTGAAGTCAGTTTTAGACTATGAATCGCCTCCTGCTGATCTGCCCTTTGCTCCCAAAGGGACCTGGGGTTGTTTCCCACTCTTTTCTATGGAGGCCTGTGTTTAATTCCTTGCTTGCTTAAATTCCACAAACCAAGTTTCAGTGGCCAATGAGGGTTCCTTCTCACATACTGTCTTGAGGTGGCAGGGTTCCAGCAAGTGCTAAATATCAACTCAGTTAAGAGCCTGGGGTAAGGAATTTCCTAGATAAGGAGCCTGCAGGATCCTTTGTGGAGAATTATCTTGATTGTTAATTGATATAGGAGGGGCCATGCCATGTGCATGGTGCCCTGTGGGTGGTGGTCTTGAACTTGGTAGCTGCCAGACAGCCTTGCTTTGAGGTAGTGCTGTGTGGAATAGCAAGCAGGCCTGCCTTCAAATCCTACCTAAGGTCCTGGCTTCCCTCATTGATGGGCTGTGGTGCTGGATTGTAATCTGTGGAACTAACTGTAAGCTGAAATAAACCCTTTGTTTCCCTACATTCATCTTAGAGTAACTAGTCACAGCAACAGGACTGAAACCAGAACAAACTGTTCCTCTTAACAAGAGAAATGATGAAGGATTGAAGAAAAAGAATAACAAGAGAGGATTGTGGGGGAGGAAGGAAGGGGAGGGGGAGGAGGGGGAGGAGAAGAAGAAGAAGAAGAAGAAGAAGAAGAAGAAGAAGAAGAAGAAGAAGAAGAAGAAGAAGAAGAAGAAGAAGAAGAAGAAAAAGAAAAAGAAGAAGAAGACAGAGTGAAAGACAACTCCTACAAATTATCCTTTGAACACCACAAACGCACCATGGCACAAGTGCATGTACACACACACACACACACACAAGCAAGCAAGTGCAAAATAAATAAATATGTGGAATGTTTTTTAACCATTAAAATTTTCTGTTAGCAATGGTCCAGGGCTCTTTAGCTCTACCTGGGTGGAAATCCTCACTTTATGCTACAAGCTCAATCCAGTCAGATCACTGCTAGTCTTCCAAGCTTTGAGTGCAAAGGTTTTATGGGCTGGGCTACCAGACCCAGGGACTGATGTCACTGGGCTCTGAGAACCAGAGGCTTATGCAGGTTCTGGAGACCAGACACCTACAGCTGTAGGAGATTAGGTCACAGGCATTTTTAGTGGCCTCACACTCACCATCAGAGCCCCATAACTTGTAGCAAACAGCAGCTGGTGTTAGTAGCTTTAGGTGGTGGCCAGGATTGTGCCTTGAAAGCAGTTACATGTGGACCTACTCAGCCCCTGACACTGACTGGAATTAAAACTCTTGATCCTGGAGGGTGAGAATCCCATAGATTACCAAAGCCTCCTCACTGACACCCACATTCAGGGGGCCTGGATCAGTCCCATGCTGGCCTCTCAGCCATCAGTCTGGGGTCCATAAGCTCTACCTTGTTCAGGTCAGCTGTTTCTATGGGTTCCACCAGCCTGATCTTGACCTCTTTGCTCATGACTCCTCCCTCTCTGCAACTGGGTTCCAGGAGTTCAGTTCACTGTTTAGCTATGGATGTCTGCCTCTTCTTCCATCAACCACTGGATGAAGGCTCTAGGATAGCATATCAGGTAGTCCTCAATCTCATTATTGGGGAAGAGCTTTTAAGGTAGCCTCTCTACTGTTGCTTAGTTTGCCAATTGGTATCATTCTGGTAGATATCTGGAAATCACACTAGAGCTAGATGTCTTCTCAAACCTATAATGACTCCCTCTATTATGGTATCTCTCATCCTGTTCTCCACTGTTCTTCCCCCAACTCAACCTTCCTGCGTCCCCATGTTCTCCTCTCCCATCCTCTTCTGCTCTCTTTTTCCCAGCTCCTTCTCCCCTCCCTCATGCTCCCAATCTGCTCAGGAGATCCTGTCCCATTCCCCTTCTCTGGAGTGCCATGCATATCTCTCTTAGGATCTTCCCTGTTTCCCAGACTCTCTGGCAGAGGGATTGCAGTCTGGAAATCTCCTGATCCATGTATAAATTCCATATATGAGTGAGTACATACCAGGTTTGTCTTTTTGTGACTGGGTTACCTCACTAAGAATGGTTTCTTCTAGTTCCATCCATTTGCCTGCAAATTTCAAGATTCCATTGATTTTTTTCCACTGAGTAGTATACCATTACAACTTTCTCTTTTTTCAAAGCCAATTATAAGCAAATATAGATGCCATCCTTCCATCTGTCAACTGCAAGCTCTTAGCTCAATTAACTAGGGAAAGTGTTTTTCACTCTTTAGACCTGTTTGAAGTTGGCCTCTGCAAGGTCTAGTGCTTCCAGAGTCGTTCGCACAAGCTTGTCTTGCGTGGAGTCAAGGTTCCCACCACTGGTACAAGCTGTGACTGGAATAAGGTCTTCTGAAACAGGGGTTACATCTTCTTCAACAGCTCCAAATAAGATGTCCTTTGTAGCTTGAGTGCAGTTTTCTCAAGATAGTTCCCTCACTCACGACTGCCAGGTAGAAGGAAAACGTCTGTCCAACGGCCTATTCCTGATAGCTTCATTCATTTGTTGGTTCACAGGAAAATGTCAAAGAGTGCTGTGTAGAAAAACAGCACAATCTCAACTAACGTTCAACCACATTTACCAGGTAACCCCAATATCCTAAGGAGAGTGGACCTGTCTCATACTTGCTGCACTCTCTGGCTCCGATAGTTTAAAATCATTTGCTAGTATGACTGCCAGATATGCATGGAAGACACAGATTTCATATCATTCACCAAGCTTATTTATCTAGAGCCTCTGTGAGTATTAAACAGATCTCTTACGGCTGCTAGGAAGTTGCTGCCTTGTCTTGTCTTTAGGCTAAAATAAACTTAATACAGAAATGCTCGAGAAGCCTAAAGGAATAACAATATAGTTTCCTAATCCTTATCATGCTTTATATACCAAGCAGGCCTTTAATGAATGTGAGTATAATGAATGAATGAGCATTTCCATCAACTTTCAAAAGATTTAATTTGAGATTGTTTTTTCCTATGTAAATAATATAATAACAATCCCTTACACGGGAATAATAGTTTGCCCAAAATTTTCTGCCACACTACAATTTCAACTTTCAAAAGTTAAACTGTGATAAGGGTCAATTTATATATTAATCACAAGCATGTATAACCATCATGCCTACTGGCATTTGACTTCAAACATGCACTTTGATTTTCTACCTACCAGCTTTTCTCCTGACTCCATCGATACACACCCTTGGAGGTTGCTGTTTCTAGGAAGGCCTCTGAGCATCACAACCCCTTGTTATTTCTCATAAGAGCATTTGCTATGATAAAGGGCCAGGTAGATGGCACAGCCAGTAAAATGTTTGCAGAACAAGCATGAAGGACTGAGCGCAGGTCCCAAGCACTTGATAATACAAAGGCAGGAGTAGCTAGATGTGTCTATGATACAAGCACTAGGGAAGAGGAGAGAGGAAGGTCCCTAGGACTCACAGTCTAGCTGAATCAGTAAGCTCCCAGTCCATTGAGAAACTCTGACCCTAGAAACAAGATGGAGAACAACTGAGGAAGACAATGGATGTCAACCTCTGACCTCCATATACACACACAGTGTACACACACAGGAACGTGCACACACAGAGAAGTGTATGCTGTTGTAACTTTTTCTTCATAATTATGGACTTTCTTTTCTTTTCTTCTAGAGTTGCAATTATTTTGCTTTTCTGGGTCCTGTTTCAATAAAGTGTGTTGAAAAAAATAGAATGTGTTCTGACCCATTTTCCCTGTGCCCTTTTCCAGGAAGATCATTATCTCTACTACCACAGAACTCTGCTTAGTTTGAATCAGGAATCGTTGCATGGGCTAATACACACATTTGTACTAACCCTCAGATTCTTAACAGCCAATCTTCAACTATTACCACAATCTAGACTGCAATTCCACCCATTTCTAGTTCACAATTAGATTTCATACATGATAGATCTTATAGAGTTTACCATGATACATTCTCATCATTTTCATTTCTTCAGGTCTGTGGTCCTCCTGAAATCTTTATCAAGTTAGCCTTCGGGATCTGTCATTTTTACTTCCTTCAGATCTTAAGCCAACAGGAATTGAAGAACTTGTCTTACTGTATCTTGGATCCCTACATGCTGGCAGAGCATATCTGTAGAAATACAAAATCAGGGCTTGCTGAGTGAGTAATATTTCTACCCAGGGGATGTGCGGGGGCGTTAAGAAGACACAAAAACAAAACAAAGTTCCCCAAATATAACCATATATAATGATATTTGATGCTATATATGGAAAACAATATATTTATTTACCAGAGAGAGAGAGAGAGAGAGAGAGAGAGAGAGAGAGAGAGAGAGAGAGAGAGAGTCGCACAAACCAAGAGTTACAAGCATAGCTCGCTTCCAGGAGAAAAGGGAGGTCCTTTTCCTTTCACTTCCTTTTATCTCTACCTGTGCTAATTTACTTGTCCCCGCCCTCATGGGTGGATAGCTTTGTGGGGTTCACTCCTACACCCAAATGCACAGGCTCATGGTCTTTATTTGCAGAACCCTGGAAGAATGATTTCTCTGCTGTTCATTCTTTCTGACTTCTGAAATGAACACACACAGCAAACCTGAAGATTTGGATTGGTAGGCCTTAGTGGGCCTTGAAGTGTTCTCCCACTATTGTTTTTTTGACCCCTATGTTTCATTTCTCACTTTTCTGTTTTTTGGTGGGGGGGGTAGTTTGTTCTGTTTTTGTATCTACTTCCCACCACAGCATATTGGCCTTTTAGTAAATAAACATATATGGAATTATTTCTAAGAAATGTTCCTTGCCCAACTGCCCACAACCCACCACCCTTTTCTGTCTCAGCTCCTACTCTTCCCCCAAGTGTATCTACCTTGTCTGCATGTTAATACACTAAGGATCTACTAAGAACAGCCTGCAGCATGTCTGTGCGATTTGCTGCACTGGTGAGACAAGATGGAGCTTTACTCCTAGGAGGGCAGGCAGCCAGTGAAATGTCAATCATGCTACAGTGGGATACGTGGCCACAAGAGCACCTGCTAAGAACAGGACAGTTGGGGGGTCTTTTGTTTGTTTGCTTTGGGGAATGTGTTTTGTTTGCTTTGTTTGTTTGTTCCATCTTTCCTCTTTAAGATTGTTCACTTTGCCTCCTGCTATTGCATTACAACAATCAGAGAGTTTTAAAACATTAAACACTGCTTCTTGGCAAAACAAGCCTGTGTTCCTCAGTTAAGTATTCTGTGTTCCATGCAAGGTCATCGGAGCCATAGGATTAAATGATTCATTCCCAGAGTTTTAATTTCACTTTTTTAAAGAATATAACTTTATTTTAGTATTATTTTTTTTAAAAAGCACTAAATTTTTGGAATGAAATGCAAAAACTATTCAGTTTTTGAATGTCACTGGAGAGTTCAAAAGCAATCTATGCTTTTGATTATAACCCCATGTCCTCAAGTGTGCTGGGTAGTTAATAGAACATCCTGAGAAACCTAATTCAAAACTATAACTTAGGCCAGTGTACATGCCACCATCTCCTTTCTTAAACTATAAAGTATACATACACAATATATAAAACATGTGCACATATAATGAACACTTTAATAATTCAATAAAATGTCATGTTGTAAATATATTTATTTTCTTTAATACAAAGTCTCACTGTGTCACCTTTTCTGGCCTCGAATTTACTATGGCCTTGAATTCCCAGAGGTTCACTTGCTTCTACCTCCCTGGTTCTGGGATTAAAAGAACGTGTCCTCATACTTAGCTGTTTACACTATGCTTGTCCTCTACTTATCTGTTGTGAATTTGTGTCTACCATTCTGCTGGTCATCAGTTCATTTGCAATTTAAATGATGTGTTCCATAACACAAGCTGATAGACACTAGTCTGCATTCTGCTATGTTTCCACCAGTTTATTCCTTAATGAACCAGAAACTACAGGGGATGAGAATTCTCCCTTCCCTTGAGGTTCTAAAAGTTCCGTGTATAGCTGGATTGCACTATACTTTCCCCAGACATCTTGCAGGTGAGATTGTGCTCCCAGGTTTGAGCATGCAGCGATCAGAACAGTTCCAAGGTCTTACCTTGTGACACTGCCATTCATACTGTACTAGAATGTAGGTATGATGTAGCTCCCTTCTGTCGTGACAGAGTGGTGGGTGATGTCCTTCTGTATGTATGTTTCTATTATTGGTTGATGAATAAGCGCTGATTGATTAGTAGTCAGGCAGGGATACCAGACTGAGAGAATTCTGGGAAGATGAAGGCAGAGAGAAGCTGCCAGGGAGACTCCATGTAGCTACCAAGAAGATAGGATACTGGCCACTCTATGGTAAGATAAGATCATGTAGAAACAAATAGATTAATAGTTATAGGTTAATCATTAAGAGAAAGCTAGTCAAATAGAAACCCGATCCATTTGCCAAGCTGTTTATAATTAATATAAGCCTCTGTGTGTTTATTTGGGACTAAGTTCTGCAGGACCAGGTAGGGGAAAAAAACTCCATCTAATACAGGGTAAGAAAGTGGTCTAGCATTATTGTTTGCTGTTCATGATGGTTGATTTTGGACCATTAAATGAAAGTGAACTTCTATTATCATATGGATTAGTCCTATACCTTGATAAGCATTAGTTGCTTGAATTGTCTATCATATCTATTTATGTCAAGAGTTGTATGATTTTCCAAAATATTGCTTAGCCAAGTGGAATATAACCATAAAATAATAGGAACTTTTGTTTCCGTGAAAATTAATAGTTTGGAACCATCTACTAAGGGCAAGTCACAAAATATGATACAAATAAGGCAGCTAAAAATGGCATGAAGAGAGAGAGATTATACATGAAATTGAAAGAAAGCTCTGAACCCCTTCTACAGTCACATGATTAAAGGAAAGACTAATCTGAGATGAGCTGATTAGTGTAGCAAATTTAAAAAAATTAAATGCTCTTAAATAGTATAAAATAGACAACTGACTTCATTTTAGCAATGTCTTTTGCTGAGTGTGGTGGTTTGAAAGAAAATGGCCCCGTAGGCTCACAGGGAGGGGCACTATTAGGAGGTGTGGCTTTGTTGGAGGGAATGTGTCACTGGGGGTGGGCCCAGAAGCTTGAACCAGGGATATCTGCTCACCGTCTCCTGCTGCTGTTCAAGGATCCAGATGTAGAACTCTCAGCTACCTCTCTAGCACCATGTCTGCCACCATGATTCCCACCATGACAATAATGGGCTAAACCTCTGATCTTTAAGCCAGTGCCAACTAAATGTTTCCTTTATAAGAGTTGCTGTGGTCATGGTATCTCTTCACAGCAATAAAAACCTAACTAAGACACTGAAACTTTTTTTAGTGATTCTACTAATGCTGGACAAATGACCACAGTTACAGAGGTTCCTAACTACAGCCTCCCCATGCATGAATTTGTCACAATACTGCAAAGAGATGTCAAAAACTAGACTAAAGTAAAAGCAATGGGGACGATATGAACCCAGGTCATCTTCTCCCCCCAAAGGAGAAGATGCTATGTCACCCACACAACCATTACCTTTTTGGATGTATTAAAACATCAGATTTTCACTTTTTTATGTAACAGTGGTAGATACTAGGATGCTGATGTTGGATTAGTGTGAAATTGATTGATTTTAAATGTCAACAACTGCTTCAGAGACTGGTAGCCTATCAAAGATTACTTTCTTTAAGTCTTTCACAATCTCCACTTTCCAGCTATGCTTTAAGCTAGAGTCACATGACTGGCATACAGAAGATAGCAAGAGGTGATTGATATGTTCTACTTTGGGGCCTAGAGTGTAAAAGCACATGTACTCTTTTCTTCTGACATTGCCTGCAGCATTGATAACCTAAGCACATCTATCAGGAACAAATTAAAAATGACTGCATCACCTTCACCCAGATTAGCATTGGTGCTCTGCATTCTGGCCTGGAACACAGAACACCTAGTCTTGTCTGAGCAGAAAGTAGTAAACTACACTTAAGTCTTTGTATTGCCAGTGGTTGGGCCAGTTCAATGGGTATTAACAATATATTTATCATCCTTAATCTCAAATAAATGACACAGGATTTAGTACTCAGTAGCCCCATTTGGAATCTCATATATATGATTTATCTGTTTCTATTCAGAAAATGGGAAATTTTCTCTATTTTTTTCTTATGTCAAATCTCTTACTCTGTATTTCAAAAAGAAGTACAAGCTAACAACTTTTTCTTTCTCTCCATTCTGTCCTCCTCTCTATCTACATTTCTTCTTTTATTCTCCCCTAGTCTTTAACTTTTCCTTTAATGGTTTCTTTACCTGACCTTTCATGCCTGTATAAGGGTGAGTGTGTGTGTGTGTGTGTGTGTGTGTGTCCAAGGTCATCAATATATCTATATTGCTATTGATTTAAATTTCTTGATTTCTTTGTTTTCAGCAAATTTTTCATGGCTAGAGTAGATGTAATCAGGGGCTCCAAAAAATGTCTTAGTAAACGGATTCTCACAAAAAGAGTTTCTTTCACAGGGTTTGGAAGTGTAGCATTGTTGAGAGGCTAGGGGAGGAATGAGGAGCCTGATCTCACACAAGAGCTCTCTCTTCCCCTTTTCTCTCTCCTCTTTTCACTGTCTTCCTCATAGATTCGTTTCCATTGGTAGAGTATTTCCTATAACAAATGACAAAAATGAGATGATAACTTTAAATAGAATTTTCAATGTACTTCTTTTTTTTTTTTGGTTTGGTTTGGTTTGGTTTTTCGAGACAGGGTTTCTCTGTGTGTATTCCTGACTGTCATGGAACTGACTCTGTAGACCAGAGCTGGCCTTGAACTCACAAAGATCCACCTGCCTCTGCCTTTCAGCATAAGTGTTTGCAAAAGTACCACTGTCAGCATAGGGTCAGGGTCACAACACTGTTACTACTGTTAACACTCATTGTGGACAGAAGCCATGGTGAGAGCTTCCTTTTGTCTAAGCCACTTGTATAAACTGTCAAACAGCAACACAAGTGTCTGCTGCAACTGTGTTTCCATTCAGCAAACAAAGAAATACTCAATGTTTTGAAAATCCAACAACTGGTAAGATGAGTCTGGCTTCTGACCTGGCAGATTTGTTGTCTAAGACCAGAGCCCTGGGAGCTCTGAATGGAAAAGGGGACTTTTCCAGTGTCCCACAGCTCCCTAGTAGACAACTTGCTTAGCAAACATTTTACCCACTGAGCCGTTTTCCTCTCTTCTGTTTTCAAAATATCTCACTAGGAAATCCAGATTAACCTGACTTCATGATCTTTCTGCCTCAGCAACAACCTGTTAGTATTGTAGTTGTTCACCATGATGCTACGTTCAGCTGGTACCAGTCTTAGAAACAAACACTATATATGTACCATTAGAATCAAATACCAACCCCGGCTTACACCAAATACCAACTCCTCTCCCTGGTGGATGTCTCCAACAAAATGTTGACACTAAATTTATCATTCTGATTCTATAGCTATAATACTTACAGCTTCCAGAATATTTAAAAATATCTCATGTTTAATAATCTGCACACATAACGTCTAAATATTTTATAGTGTTCACCATTTTCACCCATGAATGTGGGATTTAAATGAGTCCACCAGACCCAAGATAAACAAAAATAGGTGTTTATTAGGGAAGAACTTATACAGATAAGAGTAAATAACCACTGTGGTCTTCCTGCTCCTTCCAATGCTCTCCACAACCTAAGAGAGCAGGAGCCAGCCCCTCCTCTACCTTATAATGAGTCACATCTGCACCTGAAACCACGCCCAAATGATGTGGCCACCACTACAAGTTCACTGGCAAGGAAAGATGCCACTACACACCCAGAAGTTTAGCTATTGTGTAGATGAGGTTACATAGTCTCCTAGGTTTCCATTTATCTGAATACTTAACACATACATTAAAAAGGACATTTTTCTTGTCAGGTTGGAGTAATATGCCAAGATTCTTGAAATAGGGATCAGTATTTACAAATCTTCCCATGGAGAGCATGCTTAGATGGTGAAGAAAATGTGATAGCTTTGTCTCTGGGGAACAACATCAAAAAGACTAGTCACCTTTTGTTCTGAGACAGCCTTTATATATTGTGAGGATTATGCCATACCCTTCCCCAACAGGTTATCACAAGCAGCAAAAGAAGGATATGGTGACTTCATGAGGTTGTTAGACCCAAGAAGCATATGAAAGAGCTTTCAGATATTAAAATTAGACTAGCCTACCCTCTCTCATATTACCCCAATACTAAGGTTATATGTATACATGAAATCAAGGAAGAACTGAAGCAATGATCTAGATAATTTAAGCTATGGGTCACTTTCACTGACAATAATCCACATAATATGGTCCCTATTTGAGTGGACTAGAATTATTTAGGCAGCTTCCAACGTCCCTCTTCATTTTCTATCTATAATATAATCTAATACAAAAGGGAGCCCATAGTCGGAATTTTGATTGAATAGCTCAATGTTTTACTCAAAGCATGAATTTTGGTCACCTGGAGGAGTCATTTCCATGGCAAGACCATTCTAAAACACTTAAAACCAGCTCCTTTTGGTTTCTGTCAAAAGAACAAGTGAATTGAATCCTAGTAATCATGATGTTATGTTTTTATCCAATTTCACAAAGTTTGGCAAGAAAACTGTCTACCATGCTAGCTCCTGTTACTACATAGCAACCAAGATTATTTTAGCTCAGCCTTTTGGAAAAGCCTACTGTATAGGAGATAATATTCTACCTATTTTATAGATAAATGTAGCAAAGTCAAGAATTTAAGAAATAATACATTTTTCAACATCATAGCTCTAAGGCTTGAGGCAATGGAAAATTTTTTTGATTCTATCCACTCCAGAGGTGTGTATCATATAACATTTCTAATCAAGCAACTGAAATCCAGGACTGTTTGGTGGTTTTTTTGGTTGGTAATTGTGTCTAAAAATCTTATAAATATTCCCAGAATTTATAATATTATATTTCATGGTGTTCTGCCCCTTAGTATCTTGCAAAGAAATTACAAATCTTAATTACTTCAGAAAGTCAATGAGTTATATTAACCAAGACCCAAACAGATAAAAAAAAAAGAAAGGCTAAAAAATCAAAACTGAGAATCAATTTTCCCCCACGTATGATTGTTGTTGTTATTCCTATTAGAAACTAAATCAAGTAAATAATGGTATGAAGCCATGTGTAATGCTGTCCATAATCCAGGTATTATGCCTGGTACCAGTAGAAGCCAGAAGAGCAAAGCAGATCCAACTGGAGTTATGGGCAGTTCTGAACTACCTTGTGGGTGCTGGGAATCACAGTTGTGCCCTCTAGAAGCACCCAGTGTTCATGACCACTGAGCCATCTCTCCAGCCCCCACACTCACTTTTGCTGCAGTATATTGTCATGATGTCTCTATTTTATTATTGTTTTTGTTACTTCCTTACCTAATTTATAAATCAAATTTTATCATTGGTATGTATATATGACATACACAAAAACATAATATTTATATGCTCAATGCTATTCAAGGGTTCACACATCCAATGGGAAAGTTCCTAGACCATATCCTCTCAAGGATAAATTTTTTAAAAATAGATATACAGTACTTTGAAATATACAGCTGTCTAAACAGTTGAATTATGCAATAGTAAATTTTAACTAACTTGAAGATCAGATCTTTGGTGTGGTTCAGACAGCGGCATCTAAGAGTCTCTCAACACAGCTCAGTCTTGTCACTGTTTCTCAGAGAAGCACAGACTGGAGGACTCTGAGGGAAAAAAATGTGACTATTGTTCTAATCCCAAGTCCAACCTAGTCCTATAGTTTGAGTCATGAAGGATGAGGCTTGCAGGTGGGAGACATGTAGCTTGCAAATATCCCATTGTTCCCTGATTCTGATCTGCTCCTTAGCCCACTCTCTTGACTAGGATGGGTTCCGTTTTTTTAGCGGTTTAGCTCCCAAATTCCATTAGCTCCTTCTGATAATGTGATACCAAGCAAGATAGTCTGTGAGGATGTGGTAGAAATTTCGCTCTTGCCATTGCGCTTTGAAATGCTGTGAGTTGGTGATATAGCTATAGGTTTCTGAACTCTGATTTACCTGTATTTATGATTCAAACTGGGAGTTTATTTTCTGTTTATTTGTTGTCCAGACAACCATCTACACACAAGTTCACTGCAGATGAGGACGGCCCACAATTTTCACAGTAGACATTTTCCCTGTTTTCTAGTCTGCCTTCCCATGCAGAGGCTTGTGCTCACTATTCTTGCAGAATGTAACCCCAGATCCATTCTGCTTCTTACAAAAATCTGAATTCAAATGATGCTAACACTCATGAGTCATCAATTGAAAAGATGAGCGGTTCCTCTGATCGTTTTTACTTTGGATGAAGCCAGCCCACCTGAGGGACCTATTTACATCATAATGTTCGAGCCTTTGCAGGGTTTCTCTTCCTGGTTTGCACTTTTAGCTTCTTTTGACCACAAGAAAAATGGATAATTCTCTTAGGTTAGCACAAGTCAAAACCCTCATGGTGTCTCTGGAAGTACAGAGTGGCAGTGGAGCCAGACCCTGTGGAATGTCCCTGTGTCGTGAGCTCCAGAGGTCACCACTGTCCTACTCCTCCTCAGCAGCAGGATTTTATCTTTTCCCCCAACTGTTGTTTTTGTGGTTGACTTGTTAAGACACATTGGTACCATAGGCCCAGGCTAGTCTTGAAATTCATGGTCTCTCCTTCCCAAGGAGTCAGATTACTAGAACACATCACGTCTGGCTGGTAAACCATTCCATCCTTTTCCTTTTGTGCCTACTTATTGTCTCAGGTCTTTAAGGCCTTTATGACTGGCTTTTTTCTCTTTGTCCTTCAGTTTCTGTTCACACTTCCAAATAATTCCTCCCTTTGTGTACCTCTTGTCCTTAAACACCCTACAAAGCACATCTGATTGCTTCCTCTCAACTCGAGGCATCCTTTCTCAGAAAAGCTTTTTTAAAATCAGATGATGTTGCAGGCCATAGCCAGTCTGTAAACAGTGGTTATTCTTGAGTCAAGTGTCTTTCCTCTCCCCAAACCAATTAACTGGAGCTGCAATGTTGGCAACTGTGCACGAGGGTAGTGGTAGTTGTTTTCAGCAGGGAGTAAGAGAGCCCTGAGCACAGCTGTTTGGGGGCAATCCAAGTATGGCTGTTTTCCTTTCCTTGGAGAAGACCCTTGCTCATTCTAAGCTCTTGTCATTAGTTGTATTAGTTTGCCATGGGATTATTATGCAAGGCATTTATTGAAGGCTTGATGTAGTATTTGTTTAAGAATGTGCTGCCGGAAGGTATGGGGTCTCCATGTACCCTTTCTCAGATCTCCGTGTCTTGTGTGGGGAGAGCTTCTCTTAGTCCTCAAAATAAGTCAGAGCTTTGCACATGATGGACTTCGAGTTAGTTTTGTTCTTGTGTACATCAAAAGTTTTGCAGACATGTGCTTTGCAGTGTGTTCTTCATATAGCGGCAAGATGGGGTTTTATAGGTGTGCCTAGAACTCACCCTGTCCCTATGTTGATCAAGAGTTCTTTTCCTGATATGACTGCATTTGCCTAAGCAGACGTCTTTCCTTTCCATTTTGTTTTTTTGCCTCTTGAAAAGTTTCTACAGCCCAATAGCCTCTCTGTCAGTGCAGAAATTCAAATCAAACCATATTAGAAAAAGCCCACATTTAATGGATACAGGGCTCTTAGTCCCCCAGAGAGGAGATGGGAAAGACAGACCGGAAAAACCACTATTTTCTGGGAGGAAGTTTAAATACCCTATGGGAGTGGTCTTGTGCATCTCTGAGGGAGGGGTTATCATTTGGCGGGCTTTCTAGATACAGCAGGATTTGGAGGGAGATAGGGGAGGAGGGTTTGGGTGGAAACTCCACCATGATGTCCCAGACTCTTTGGGTATAAGGATGCTAGGGGCTGAGGTGAAACTTCTACCATAACACCTCTCACCCCATGTATCTGTTTAAGCATCGAGTCTTAATTTCAGAAACAATCAGACGCTAAAAAATAACTAACGCTATGATTCTTTATTAGCACAATTATCCACCTACTAAGCTACGTTTCCATGAGAACCAGTCATATCATCTTTGTACTGATCAAATATGGCCCAGCACTAGACTAGAATAAATACTTCTTGAAATTTTGATGACTAGTTCTGTGCTATTTGCTAAAATATCAGGAGATGTCAAATGCCACACTGCAAATATCAAGCAAAATAACCATTTGAAAAGATCATTTTGAAGGAACTATCATATTTGCAATATACTACTGGTAACAATATTATCAGATCTCAAATTGGGGTTCCTGGTAACTACAATATCTCTGTTCTTTCTATCCCACTAGAATTATGAACAGCATGAAAGCGGGGCTAAGTTCATGAAGTTTATGAGAAAAAAACAACACATGAATTACATTTTATAACCACTCAAGGGGAGGCAAAGCCAGGGCTTTCGAAGCAAATTAGGCATTCTTTCAGTTCTCAGTGTGGCCTTGCTATTCATCATTGTAACCTGACTTTGAATGAAGTTGTATTTTCATGTTAGTGTCCTTTGAAACATGCAATTCCATAAGCATTCCATTGTGATGAAAGCCCTTGTGTCCATCCAAACAGAGAAAACACTGTGTCACAGCTACTGGTGGCTAGTCTCTGGCAATTATTTAGAGGGGGGAAAAGGAGAGAAAGAGAGAAGAATTCAATATAATCCAATCAAAGACTGAGGAATACACATGAGAGAAAACAAGGCTGGATAGTAAATGAGAAGAGTCAGCATTATTGCGGAATGCAATGCTTTACATTGTTTGAGAAAGACTAGAAGGACTACATTGTGCTCGCATGATACAACAGCTAATTCATATGGGTGACCACTGAGGTTCACAGGAAGACTTAGCAGTACTCAACTCTAGAGAATCTGGCATGAGGATGCCACCTCATGCTTCTGGAAGGATAAATAGACAGCCAGGAATTCTTTTCATTGGTCAAGGAAGCCCAGGAGTGCCAACGGTGTCCGGTGACCTGCTCTTGTCTGTGTCCTGGACCATTTCGACACGTCATGGGGGATCACAGTGTTCACACTATGCATGTGAGAGAGAGCAGCCATTCCCACTGTGGTTTCTGTAGATGGCCAGTTTTAAAAGCCTTCTTGTACTCAGAGATAAAAGCCCTTGACCTTTTAACTCAAAACTGAAATGTCTGATGCTTAAAACCGATAGTCTAGCGTGTCCCCTGGATAGATGCTCTTGCAGGTCCCAATGGGAGCAGTGATTTGAAACATCCTCTTGGTTTCAGATTCTTATTCACCACCTTTTAAAGGGGAAACATCGTTGAGGGTGAAATTTGGACTCATAAAACTCTGCATTAATTCCATACTGACTCTGCACTATTAAGACAAAGCCCTTTGAGGCATGGCCATCAGATACCTTTCAGAGAGGACGCTCTGGGCTCTCATTCTTACCAGCCCCTGAAAGAGCCCCTTCCTCTCTCCTGCAGCACCTTTTGTTCCCAGCCCTTCTTTTTTCAATGGTTGTCATGGAATCGATCCATTAACATATGAAAAGCCATACACAACACTTTTTCCCTTTACCCCTTCCTCCCCCACAACTAAATGCCTGTTGCTAAAGCCTTGGTCCTTAATATTCATGTAAAGGAGGGTGGGGTGTGAGAACAGAAATAAAATTGTAAGTGAAAACACAAAGACATTTTCAACTTGCACCCTCTGGGGGTCAAAATGGTTTTGTTTTTTTTTGTTGTTGTTGTTTTTTTTAAGAAATAGAAGTTTCGTAATTTCTGTCCTCTTGCTGAGGTTTCCCCAGACTATGAAAGTCCCCTGTTAAAACTGAACTTCTTCACCAGAAAATATTTGAATTGCTTCATGAGTCAGAGGACTCAACATAGTATGTCAATAGCTTTTGCTTAATTGGGAGTTAATATCAATCATCAATTCTCACATTTAAAAATATTTTTTGGATTTATTAAAAAAAACCTTGGCTTTGGTCCTGTCAACTTGAAAAACAAAACTGTCATCTTAAAATGAATAAGAGCTAGTCTATTCTGGAGTCATTCTGAGTGACCATGGCCCAGGAACACAGATTTAAGTTACCCCAAATTCCACGTTCCAACATGGAAGCAGTTTCATGAAGTCTTATAGTTTTAGAACAAGGGAAGTTTAAAATGACAGTGTTAAGTACCATCAGAGAGGTAGTTACAAGGTTGGAGAAACTGTTCCACAGGCCCAACCAAGATGCTATCTGATGTCATTCTTGCAATTCCATAGAAACTGGTGGATCTGCTAAATGAATAGATTCCAAAGATGGTTTATCTATTAGTCACAGGATGTCGGTTCTGACACAGAGGCAGGCAAGGAATGACTGGGGTAGGGTGGAGGAGGGTGGGGAGGAGTGGGGGAGGGACTAAAGCTAGCCCATGATAAGGTAATCAACCTCTGAACCTGTAACATATAAATCTCTGCACACTATGACTTCCCATCAACCAATCAGCATCTGCAGGAACAGTTTCTTTCTAGGAATTCTCATTCGTATTCCAGAAGATACTCAAAAGTCTATATTGTGAAAACCACAGTTCCTAAAATATTATAGGATAGGATTATGCTTCTGTTCTGGGGTTAAGTAGTCTATTTTAGTAAGATATGCTTTTCTGTGTATGCTTGTGTATGTGGTCAAATTAGTACTATATTATTTTCAGACCTCCACACCATACACTTTTGTAACTGACTTCACAAGATTGAACTACTAACAAGTTGAGGTTGGGATGCTAGTGCTGGGGAGAGGACTCTGTTCTTAAAGTTCTTGCTTGGTAAGCATGAAGACCTGAGTTTGATCCCAAGCACCCAAGTAAAAGCTTATTTACAAGGATGTTCCTACTAGGATTGTGGAGAATTGAGGAGCATCCTTAGGACTGGTCCAGCACCAAGCTCAGTGAGAGATCCTGTCTCAAATGACAAAGTAGAGAGAGGTTGGGGAAAAATACCCAATGTCACTGTCCTCTACTCTCTAAATAGGCACACATGTACAACACCCCCCACACACACACACATACACACACACACACACACACATACACAGATTTCTTAAAACAAACATCTTACAAAGCATATTATACTTCATATACTACAATTATATAGACTATACTCAAATTACCACCAGTATAATATTCTGACACAGTATATAGACAGCCTTTTCTGGCTTCCAGGCACAGTTGCTAATGATCATGATCCTTAGACCTAGCAAATGGGACCTTATGGGATCATTAATATATCAATTAATGTGATTGATTTACCAGTGGTGGATACAATCATAGGCATTGCCATAAATCATTTCCAATTTGGGGCCTATAGCAGTCAACTGTAAATTCTTTGAGGGAGAGAAATTTTGGTCTAAGATTTAGACAATTCACCTGGATAGTCTTCAGGTGGTGTACATCAGACCTAATTTGGTTGTTAATGGAAACAACCAGTTTAAACAAATAAGCAAGAAATAAAGGAAGAGGAGACTGATTGACTCTTGGAAGTGAAAAACGTTGGAGACATTGGTTTTAGGCATTACTGAATTAGGAGGTCAATGGATGTCTACCTCCCTGCTTTCCTTCATTATCCATCACAGATCCCATGGTAGGGCTGCCTACACTCTAACAATGAAAACTCTTCATTGAGTATCTCAGGAAAGTACCTAAAGAAAATTCCAGATACACGCCCACTTTGTTTAGTCATCCTTGAAAAGAAGTCGCTATTTCTTCTGGTTCCCATGTACCACTATTGACAAAAGATCGTCACCAACCTGGCTTGGCCATGTGCCCAATTTTATCTTTATCCCTTTTGTCAGGAGCAGTTGGCCACTTCTTTTTTTCCACCTTCTTTTGTGTCTCCAGGTTCAATGTCTATTACACAATGAGATAAGAAAACCGCCAAAAGAGTGTACAAAGAAGAGTTATCCATGGTGCACATAGGCTTGCACTCTTCCGTGTCTGAAGTTAAACAAACTTCACGTTAAATCAGGCTTTGTAATAACTGTTTCTTATTTATATGACTGAAGGCAATAGAGTATATGTATTATCATGAAACAATGTGGTTTTAAAATGTGCTTCATATGAAATGATATCTTGCTCTTATGCAATGTGCACCCTGGATAAATTGAAATAAGAAATGATGGACAAACAGAGTAGAGGCCCATTTTCATCAAAATTAAGAAATTTAAAAATAAACAATAGCCAAGATATATTAACTTATTTACCATATGATCTATATTTTGCCTTTATGCACTAGAAGAAGTGTGTAGGGGGAATAGATGACAGAGATAACATCAAATTGCATAGCACCAAGCCTAGGAAAAATGAGAAGTAGAATTGATTCTTGTCCACCAGTACAATCAGTAAGGAAGTGATAAGGCTGTGTATCCTCCAAATAATGGAAGTCTTGAGCCTCAGGGATGACTTTCTCTTCTTGCTACTTACTAGCATCCCTAGGTCCTATGACAGCCTGCACACTCCATGGTATTAGATGAAAGTTAATGGATTCAGGCTTCAAAGGGACTGACATAAGGCGTCTTGAAACTTCATGATTGTCCTTGCTGTCATTCAAGTTAAAACAGATGAAGCTTTGCTGTGATTTTTAAACCACCAGAGTTCCCTGAACCCTCTTCCCCTCATCCCTGTGATTTTTACCTGTCAAGCACCTGGGTAGATTGATGGGAGCTTATCTCTACTTTGCAGCACCCTGGAAATCTCCCAGTCACCACACAAAAATGTGAAAAGTATAGCCATGAACAAACTAAAACCTCATCAAGATAAGTCTGTAAGTAATCCTTTATTTATAGGTAAGGTCTGTGCAGGCTCCAAGAGCTAGGGTACCATGCAGCACCATCATTGGGCCTTAGAGCATCTCTGCTGTCTTGACTCTTGGCAACCATGTCCCCTTCAGGTTGATTTTGCTCTATAGACAAAACATCTGGGAGGCTGATCCACAGACAATCACTTACCACTTAACTTACTTTGAAATCACAGTGTTGGTTTTGAAACCCTGACACAAAGCAGTTTGTTCAACAAGCCTGAAGATATAACTATACTAATTAGATTAACTTTCACTATAGTTGGTTATCATAAATTCACAATTCTCTTCATAAGTCAAAACCATCACTAGACAACACTCTGTAACTTTTTTTAAATGGAAAACCTCCTTTCTAATCAAATATGATTCTTTCTCCTTTTTCAAAAATTGTTCTGGCCAGGCAGTAATAGCACAGGCCTTTAACCCCAGCACTCAGGAGGCAGAGGCAGGCCAATTTCTGTGAGTTTGAGGCTAGCCTGATCTACAGAGTGAGTTCCAGGACAGCTAAGGCTACACAAAGAAACTCTGTCTTTGAAAAACAATTTTTTTCCTGGAACCAAGGAGATGGTTCAGCAGGTAAAGGTGCCTGCCACTAAGTCAGATGACCTGAAAATCCCTGGGCCTTACACGGTAGAAGGAGAGAATTGACTCCAACAGGCTGCCCTTTGACCTCTGCATGTGTACTATAGCACCCACATGCTCACTCAAATACATTCTTAAAATACAATTTAAAACTTTTGTATTGAATATTAGGCATTTCCACCAGACACTTTCTCTTTTGAAGTCTATCCTACCTTGATCCAACTGTAACTTTAAACTTTACTAATATTTGGAAGAAATCAGTAAATAATTAATCTGCAATCAATTGAGAACCTATGGCATGCTTATCTACAATGGAAATGTTGTGGGAAAAGTGTAAGAAAGACATAATTTTTAGCCCCTTTAGACATTTACAGCCTTGCCAGAGACAAGTAAAGTATTTTCAAATAGGGCCCTATAAGGTAGACTTAAGAACATACAGCTCAGATAAAGGTAGTAGAGCCCCTCACTTTGAATTAACATTGCAGAAAATTCAGGTGTGCAAGCAGGTTGGTTCTGGGGTTACTAGAAAGATTAAAATCCCTCAGATGACTCAACAGTCAGTGGACAAAGCAGGCATAATAGCAGATGATTATCTCCGTGAGTCACAAGCACAGACTGCGGGTGTGGTTCCAGGAGCACAGACCAGGGTTCCTAAATCAAGCAGGAGTGAGGTTTCTCACCTTTACCACCACTGACAGTTTAGAGCAGGGGCTCTCAACCTTCCTAATGCTGCAACTCTTTAATATAGTTTCTAATGTTGTGGTGACCCTTTGCCTATGCCCTGGGGGTGGAGGGTGGTGAGGAGCAGGTGGGGTTGGACAGATGAGAAACAGAGGATGTAAGACAAGCAACAGCATTGTATGTGTCTTTTCAGCTGCTGCTACATCACCGGAATGCAGAGGGCAAGTCTCTGCTTCAGATCCTTTGGAAATGGATGACGCGCATACATAAACAAACTAGTAAGTATTAATATCTGTGTGCAATTGCTAACGAACAGGACCACGCGTGGACAGCCCTGAGCCTGCTGTGATCTGCTGGGTTTGGTGGCATTTCCTAGGTAAGGTGGGATGCTAAGTTATCAGGAAACACTACACAAGTGTGTCTGGGAAGGGGCCTCATGGGATCTTAGTGAAAAGGAATCTGAAATCTCCAAGACTTCTTCAATTATAGTGATTGATACCCTCATTCTAAATAAGCATTTATTTTGGACCTACCTACATGTATTCTCCATCACAGAGTCCTCTAATGTGTGAAATTCTACTTCCCAGAACCAGAGCCTGTCCTTCTTGGGGGAGAGGTCCTCAATAAATCACTGTGCCAGGTTATGGTCGACCTTGACCTGGGCTTTCAATAGAAGCCTCTCCTGAGGAAGGAGAAGAAATTGTATTCTAAATGGGGGAGTTTTGCCTCTAGAATAGCTCACATGTACATGTACCCAGAAACAGGGTTGAAGAAAATGGGAATGCCTTATGATTTTACGTTGTTGAACTCATAGGACACAGTTCACACACAAGCTTAAAATGACCAGCCCTGAGTTTTCCAGGTCTTGAGTGAGAGAGATGAATCAGTGAAAGGATGCATATTTCTAACTCAGTGTCTTCATTTACATGTAGACTTCACAACTAATAAGGCACTTGCCAGCTCTAGAAACCAGGGCTCTCCCTCTCATCTGCATAGATCTGAACACAGAGCTTCATTATGTGAGTCGTGTTTTCTCTAAAGCTCAACACAGATCTGTTCTAAGTTTACGGGCATGCGCTAATTAATGCTACGGAATAAAAGCTCAGTCTGTACCACCTGTGATACTTGGCAAAACCCTGGATTTGACATTGGACGATCTAGATTCAAGTCTCAGTTTTGGCATGTTGCAAGTCATCTGAGAGGAGTCCATCACGATGTTCACTCCGAAGGATTTCTGGGCAGAGTTATGAGGTCAGTGGGCTGGACAATGGTAAAGGAGATGGGTTCCCAAAGGTTTGTGTTTGTTTGGACTGTGTTTGCACTGGTTTCTGAATGCTAACTACTTTGATTTTCATCCTGTGTGGAACCCAGTGGAGAAGCTAGTCAAGAGTCCTGTCTCCCACTGGCCCCATCTTACTGCCCACTCTACCAACAACAGATGCCTTTGTAATCTACAGCCCACAAGCACTGCTATCTGCTGAGAAGCCTTCCCTGGGCTGCCTTAGCTCTGAGTTCTTTGAAGTAGCCACGAAGATTGTGACACAGCAAGACAAACACAGTCACTGGGAGAAGCAGTGTCCTCTGTATAGTATACATATGAAAACGCCTAAGGCGTTGTCATTTCTCTCTGATTTGTTGATCTTCCAGGATTTATTAGGGCTATAGAAAGGACTCACGGTTGTGCTTTGGGAGAAGATAAGGGGGAACATGGTGAGACTTGGGTGATTAAACCCCAGGGAGGGACTGAATTCACACGCTTATGTGTGGTACCAGTGTCTGTGAATTGGTTCATGATCAGCCCAGAGTCAGGTGATAAGAAACTCAGAGCCAAACAAGAGATATTTCTCAGCACCGAGTTCTCCCAGTAGAGAGCCAGGCACGTTTAGGATCACGCTCTGGAATCCAGGCAAAAATCAAGAAAAGGTCTCTGGAGTCACCAAAGCAGCTATTGTCCCATGCGTGCCAAAGTAACTTACTTTGCCAATAGAGGCAGGGAACAAGAGGCCCTAAGACCAAGCCACTGTGGAATATATTAAAGGCCCCTGCCCAATCAGGGGCTCATCCAGAGCTGAGACAGCTTATGGTATCCCTGGCACCTCACTGAGGACAGACCCCAGTCTAGAGTAAGGAAGCAGTCCTCATGCAGACATTAGCGCAGAAGGCCTGATTGCTCGTGTTATAAAACACAAGGCTCAGGTTTCCTCAGCCTAGAGAACTGTCATTCTTTCTCACCTGCAGCTCTTGCTGTGACTCAGAGTATGCACTGTGCTAATCTGCTAATCGGTTTCCCAGGTGTCTCTTTCAGAATGGGGAATTAAAGACTCTGGGTGGGCTGTAACCCACGGTGTCAGAAGTGGGGACTTTGGAGCTTTTCTTCATTATGTGATGAGTAATGAACCAAATGCCAGATGGGTTATCCCTCACAAGGACTAACCTCAAGGCAAGGCATTCTCTCCAGATGCATCCCACATAACAGTTACTGATACAGGAATGGTCTTAAGGGTAGTAAGGACCAGTTTAGAGGTCTTTGGGTGGGGGGTGAACAAGAAATTAAAGAGCATTTGCTTCTTATCGCATTGGTCTGTCCTGAATACCCAGAATGGATGCACAGAGATTATGCTCTTTCTTCATCCAAATTTGGAACTACTAACTTATGAAAGGGTTCTGCCATTTCCAGCAAGGAAGCCTGAGCCAAGAGGTACTTTACAGGCTGGAAAGCATGGGACAGAAACAGCCCTCCCTTTGCAAACCAGTTCTTCCACTTCCTAGCAATGGGATCATGGGTAAGATATTTAATCACTATGCATCTCAGTTCCCTAATATATAAAATAGCTAATAATAGCCACATGGCAGAACCATTATGCAGATGAAATTAGACACCTCTCGGTAGTTATCCAATATGAGAAAGTTTCCATGGACAGAGAATGAGCTGTTTGGAGGAGCCCCTACACCTGCACCCCCCCACCCTGAGCCACATTGCTGTCTCCTCCCCTCCCAGTGAGTTAATCTAGTTGTTCCCACGGAAAGTCCTAGTGTCAGGATGGAATGACTTCAGAAAGCCATGTGAGAGCATTGTCCCCTCCCCCTCCCTTCTCCCATGCCTGCCATGGATGGTAAGAAACAGAAGCCGGGAATTCTGCTTGGGGAAGGACGGGAGTGCAGCTGTTATGCCAAGGTGACTGGCAAAGAAAATGAAACACCTTAAAGGACATCACCGGCCATTTAAGGAGTCCTCCATCTCCTCTGAAGTCGAAGAGCTGGATGTGGCCAAGGGGCTTCTCAAATACCAGGGTCCTTGCCAGCTTCAAGGCTACTCTAGTCCCATGTGTGAGGCCAGAACCCCTATTTTTAAATGCACATGCACTCTCCTCTGTCCATTGTATGTCCTAACAAGAGACGACTGCAATCCCTCCCCATCCATGTTCACACCTGACCTAGAGTATAGCCTAGATCTGTGCCACCACGTAATGCTTGTTACCATCCCAGGTCCAATTATCCCCGATGTCATGCAGTGTTGCTTTTAACTTCTTGATACTCTAATGACTGATGGTAGGACACTTTGGCACACTGTTCAGCCTGACCTCATCCAGAACTTCTCAGACACCCCAAGTCAAGTCCATGAAAACCATGAATGGCATTTGGTCCTCAATGGCATAGACGCCTCTTGCATAATGGAGGAGAGTGGAGAGTGAAAGAAAGACCTCAAACAGAAAGACAAGGCTGTTGGAGCCAGAACTGGGTAGCTCCAACTGTAAGATTAGCCTACATCTCCTCAGAGGAACGGAGAAGTCTCATCTATTCTTTCTCTTCTCTAGCTTAGGACTGGAAGATGGCTGGAGACATCCTTCATCCTCCTTTGTTGATACAGAGCCCCATTTTGTAAGCATGGAACACGGGTTTGCTGTTAGCAGGATGTATGTGTCAATAGAAGTAACCTCCACAGGTGTCCGTTTACATCCACTGATGCTATTTGGAGAGGGCTGGAACAGAATGGAGGGCAGCCTAGGAGGCTCCTGTGCTCGCACCTCAGGAAGAAGGTTACCATTCTGCCAGTGAAAGCCTTGCTTTGTCCAAGCTTTGTCTGGCATGCACAGACACCATCTAAATCCTTAATTCAGTGTCTGAGAACAACTGGAGCAGCCACCATCGTTGTTTAAAGCAAACAGAAACAAAAATCAACAAACAAGTATTAATCCCTTACTTCTGCAGACACTGTATTTTCCTAGCAATAACATAAGCATCCCAAGCCATGATTCAACAAAAATTGCAGCAGCCTCTGCTGACTATAAGGCCAAACTGCGAACTGGAATCTGGGACCACAACTTCCATGCTTCTTCAACGCACCCCTAGCCACCTTGCCCTCTGTCTTAGCTGGCCTCTGAAGTCTTTAGCATGACACTTAGGCAAGTCTTATGGTTTATAACAAGATAATATGCCCCCAAAGTCATACTAATACTAGAGGCTTTAGTTTGGTCCCTACCAGTGTTCTATAAAGACCTCAAAAATGCCATGGGAATCAATGTACATTGATCTCATTCCTAGTACCCTAGTGAGAAAGATAATTCCTCACTAGGAACAAACCCATGCCTTTGAAAGCCACTGGAAGGCAGACAGAAGACCATGATCCCTGAAGTTTGTCAATTTACTGTGCCTCCAGCAAATCAAGGCTTTGAAACATTGTGGAAGAAGGTAGCCAAGAAGAAGCACAGGAAAGCATTTTTGCCAACAGAACATTCTTCATGGGTGCCGGATGTGAGTAGCTAGAAACTGGTTTATATGTGAATTTTTGCAGAGATGAAGGATGGGCTAATTTTTTAAACTGTAAGGTCAATGGAATATCAAACCCTCTTTCCACACTCCCTCCCTTCATATCTTAACCAGTGCTTAGGGAGTTCTCAGAAAAATATATATTTCTCTCCTAGAAGATCTCCTGAAGTAATTCATGGACCTAATACAGTAGACTCAATGTACTAGCAGTGGTGAATCACATTTCCCTTAGAGATGTCTAGTTGAAAACAGCAGATAGGGAAGCTGAATGGAGCCCAGTTTCCCCAGAAGTCTTAATTACTAAATCAGTATGATTACATGATCAATTAAATTGACTGTGGATTAGCTTAAGTGGTTCAAGAAAAAAAAATGTATTGATTCCTTACTCTAAGTGGAATTTCATATGAAGCAACATGGTCTTTCCTAAGTATTTAATGGATTTTTAAAAATTCTCTTGATCAATTTTCCCAGTGATTAAACATCTTAAAACACAAACATTGCTTTGTACATAAAGCATACATTTTCTTGGTGACCCTCAAGCCTATTTCAAAATTTGTCCAAAGTCATTTCTGACCTCAATACATGGTGTCCCCCTTAAAGTTTTGTTCCTTACTCCTCATCTGACTTTAAGGTAAGAGTCATCACAGGTGTGCTAGCGGGCTGCTTCACCTCTCTGAGCTCATCTCTTGGTACTTTTGAGCCTGAGAACACATTTGGCAGCTTTAGGCTGCCAAAACACTAGACACAAACCTGCCTGGGGGCCTTTGTACCTGACTTTTATTGCCTAGAGATCTCATCCTCAGATACTCCCTAGCGTGTCCCATCACATCATTCTGGTTTCTACCAAATGCCTCAAGACCAAAAAGGTGTGTCTATATAAAAAAGCATATTCTATCATTTACACCTCCAACTTTCCCTGATTACCTTGTTTTCTTGCTTTCAAGTGGTCGTTGGTTCATTGTATGTGTCCCATCCTAGATGATACAGATCGGGCATCTAGCTCATGTTTTACACACACACTATGGGAAAATAGAAAATAAAGAGTGAGGAAGACACCTTGCTCCCCAGTGCATTTCAAGTTTTGCCAAACAGAAAATATTTGCGTAAGCAAATTATTTCAAAGCCAGATAATATAAGAGTTTGTTTACTATAGTTCATATGTAAGCAGAAGAGTTCTAAGCTTGCAATGACCATTAAATGTCACCAACTGTAAGGTGAACTGTGTTATGGTATACAGATGCTAAAATGGCAAGTCTTTGTTCTCTATGTTGTTTTATCCGCTACTCTTAACATCAGGTGGCTGTTTATTCATTGACTCAGCATTAGTGAACATTTCCATGTGATAGATCCTTTTTCCCCCCTCAAACACCAATTGGTTTTCTGGTTACAAAAAGTCATGATGTTCTTGTGAACGAGTTGTTTTTGATGCCAGAGATAAGCTGATCTCATGGTTTTCAGCAAGATGAATGATGGGACCATTCCTCACCTAGTCCAGGTGGAGACTCAATCCCAGGCAGGGCCTCTGACTATCCCACAGTCTTTGACATTTTCAACTACTTAGCAAGCTTAAGGCCTGCTTCAGTGACATGGGACCAAAGGATAAAAAACAAATAAAAGTAATCTCTCTCCATAGAAGTTGAAGTCTTCCCAAGCAGTGATTTTTCCTTTGGGGAAAAATCCCACTATTGCCATGAGTCTACACAACAAAGTATCCGCCCTGTGCAAGCTTGGAAACTGAAATGAAGCTAACTAATTTTGTATATGAACACAAACAGTTTGAGCTTTGTACAAGACTCTGGCCAGGATTTAGGACAGTTCCTATGCTGTCAAACATGGTTAGCCATCTCAAAGGGGAGGTTAATTACACAACAGTGAGGACAGGGAAGCAGTAGCAAGTTATGGGAAATGGGGAAAAGGCTGTTCTCTTGGCTCTGGGGAGTGTCCATGGTTGATACGGAAGATTACACTGAAACAAAGATCGCATTGCGGCCTTATATCATTTGTGCTCTGCTTGTACTACATTATTATAGACTAGTGCTATTGTCTTGGTGGACAATAGACGGTTTTATTTCAGCATTGCATACAGAATGCCTGCATGGTTTCTTTCTTTCCTCCTCCAGACACAGGGAGATACTCTGTATCAAGTTTCTGAAAGAGCCATGTCAAAATGAAAAGGTAAGAACATTTCCCTCCGCCTGCCTCGGGTTAGCTTTCAAAGTTCACTAGTTGCTGACTGTTTGCATTGGAAGAGATCGCCTCATCACAGTCCAGCAATCGTGGGCAACTCTACACACAAGAACAAATACTAGCATAGATCTCAAAGGCATGCCTCCCAGGTCACATGCCTGAAGAGCAAGCCTGATTTGGGTCATTTGAGAGGTGAAGGGAGCACTTTAAATCTTAATTCTTCTTTAAATCTTAACACTTTTAGATAAAATCCCTTATTTTCTTTCCCTCTTCTGTTATGATGCCATACATACACATGAATACTCTGAGGTTTTGTCTTCCTAGAGAGACACACATATAGAGGCATGGCCTATACTTTCACAATAATTGTTTTAATATAAGCACCAATTACGGCCAGGCAGTGGTGGCACACACCTTTAATCCCAGCACTCGGGAGCTCGGGAGGCAGAGGCAGGGGAATCTCTGTGAGTTCAAGATCAAGCCTGGTCTACCGAGCAAGATCCAGGACAGGCTCCAAAACAATACAGAGAAACCCTGTCTCGAAAACAAACAATATATATATATATATATATATATATATATATATATATATATGCACCAATTACCATGTCATCCAAGGTGACTTGCGTTCCGTAGCATTGCCATAATTCTTAGTCACCTGAACTCTTGTGTTCTAGCCAGCATCTTGTTCTCTTCTCAGCAACAAGCCAGGAATTATCCTTATTAACTAGAAAGTCCCTTACAAGTAGCTAGTCAGAACTCACTCAACACAAAGTTAAGAATAAAGAAGCCTATTTGTTTTCTTAACTTGAACAGAAAGACAAAAATGCCCCCAGGTAATTCATGACGATAATTCAATGTCACTGTCCTAAATTTCCTAACGTATCCATACCAGCTTCAGCAATTAAGGGCCATCCTTATCCTCCACAATAGCTCAGCCTTAATTATTTCCAATTGGCCTGCTCATCACAAGTTTGCGCTGATTAAACCCCTTCACTGTAGTTTAATATAACTGCCACCAAAGCTACACCGACACACATTTTTCTAAGGAAAACTGGTTTAAGTAACTGCTTCACCATATTTACTTTGTGTTACAGTTTTATCATTATCAAACCAAAAAGGCCTCATAGGTCCGGGGCCTCATGAAAGCTGAGCAATGGCATCCATAGGCTCTCAGCTCTTGAGGAATACAAGTACCGGAAGGCTGGTAAGGGAGGCTGGAAGCACATGGGTAGAGGACTGGATAGTCGCTGCCACTGTACCCACACCCTTCCGGTTCCTGACTGAGGGGATTTCGTAGTGCTTACATGTAAAGACTATAGTATGACTGACTGAACACTGGGGAAAGCCTAGCAAAAGCAATGGCTGGTTAGGAAAATTAAAACTAACACTCCCAAGTCATAGCTCTTCCCTCCTTTACACCCCTGCCCCTCAAATATCATTGCCATTGTTTATCACACTGCACCTCTGCACTTAGTCTAATATTGCAGTGCCTTACCAACTGTCCTGGCTGCCTCTGTTGCCCCTCCCCATCCAGTTAGTTCTGTAGGTGGCCCTCTTCCCCATATTCCTTAGATTCTACACTGGCTGCCAAACTCTATTCAGTTCTCTGATATATTTGCTCCTGCCCATGAAATGGGGAACAAACCCCTACCCACAATTTGGCATTTGACTCCTCTTCTATCTCAAATCTTCCTGCTTCCTCGATCAAGGTTGAACTCTGAATGCGATGTGGAATGCTTTTGGTCCAGACCCCTGTGAGCCTCCATGATGTG
Organism: Mesocricetus auratus; assembly: GCF_017639785.1. Lineage (NCBI taxonomy): Eukaryota > Metazoa > Chordata > Mammalia > Rodentia > Cricetidae > Mesocricetus > Mesocricetus auratus. The sequence continues at coordinate 6,122,686 of NW_024429199.1, forward strand.
GTTTCAGTTGTATCTACATAGCCTAGTGCTGTCCTCATTAATCTTTACCAAAATGAAGCCTATCCTTCCGCTCTAGAAATTATCCTGACTGTAGTCAGAAACCCTTCAGATCTCTGAAGCATGTGTTGTGTCTCACAGAAACATCATGTCATCACTGCCTAGACTAGACTACAATGGAATTAGTGGCAGAAGTCACACCTTTAGAGAACAGAACTGGAACAGTGCCTCTTGGGGACTGAAGGTAGTACTTATTCAGCTACATGAGACTACCTGAGGAACAGTTCATTTTCAAAAATAACATAAAAGATGTTTTAAGAAGAAACCATATCTGAGGGAAAATATTATTTTAAGAGCAAAGTAAAAACCCATTTTATCTATTGTGTTAGTTACAATTCTGTGACAAAGCACCATGACCAAGACAACTTACAGAAGAAAGAGTTTATTGGTGGCTTACAGGTTCAGAGAAAGAGTCCATGGGTACCATGGCAGAGAACATGGCAGTAGGCAGGTAGGTAGGCATGTCACTAGAGATAGGAACTCATATCTACAAGCACAAGGCAATGAGTGCTACCTGGGAACAGAATAGGATTTGAAACCTCAAAGCTTATGTCCCAACACAGTACTCACATGAATCCTGTCTGCACAAATACTAAATATTCTTACCTGGGCCTGGTGACACAGGCCTGTCATCCAGCCGCTAGGAGACTGAGGCAGAATTGAGACCCTGTCTGAAAATAATAAAAGTAAAAGGATATCTAGGAATACAGTTCAGTGGTAAAGTACTCAAGGCCCTAGGGTACTCTAGCAACAGGAAAAATGTAAAACTTCTCAAGCTGGCTCTACACGTTTTTTCAGGTCAAGACGGGTGATTCTTTCCCATTAGTGGATGCGTTGGTATTTTCCAAACCAGCTGGTCATTTGCATCACTAAATGCCTTGTAGTTCTAAGCCTTAGTGCAACCACAAACAAATCACAAAGATGATTCAATCCACAAGACAGTACATGTCTAGACAGTGAACTCCATTAAAAATTTGCCGAACTTCAGACCTGGAAATATAAAAACCTGCCCAGAAACTGTGCTCAAACTAGTCACTGAGTATCTTGGCAAAGCAAGCCACAAAAGTTGACAAATAAGTGGTGATTAAAAGGTGGCAGAGAGACATTATCACATTTATCAGAAAGATCTTGAGTGGTCTGATAAAATATCTATTCTCTAATTTAGAAAATTTCTATAGAAGATAAATTTCAAAGGAGTTTATTCATATCACGAGGCTTTATTTCTCATACAATAAGAGTAATTATCATAAATTAGATTGCCATTGAAAGATAATTCACTTAAGCAAGTGACCTAACTGTAGTCTACACATGCTGTCCATATCAAAAGGCCTAGCATTGGAAAGACCACAAATATTTCTTATTTTCCAAGTAAGCAACAGGAGAATGTGATTTTTATTGCTTTTTGTTTTGATTAAATTTGTTCTTGGACAATGTCATGCGCTTCTACAATGCATTGTGATTCATTTCACCACCAGGCTCTCAGTTCTCCTTCCTACTTCTGCCAGCCCCTGTCAGGGACTTAGGTCTTTTGTTTGGTGACCTACTGACTTTGATTAGAGTCATTCATCAGCATGACCATGGTTTGAAACTTCAAGTGATTTTTAGGGATGTGCACCAGAAATTCAACCAGAGAGTCAGTCTTCTCTTTGTCCTGCAATTCCTCTTACCTTTTGAATTTGTGAAGAACTATTAAAACCAAAAAGAAGGAAAGGAAATAAATAAGAAAGGAATGAAGGAAGGAGGGAGGGAAGGAGGGAGGGAGGGAGAAAAGAAAGAGAGAGAGGAAGAAAGAAAGAGAGAGGAAGAAAGAGAGAGAGAAAGAAAGAGAGAGAGAGAGAGAGAGAGAGAGAGAGAGAGAGAGAGAGAGAGAGAGAGAGAGAGAGAGAGAGAGAAAGCCAGCACAAACCTAAACTTTAAAACTGAGTTCAATTATTTCAATCATTTGTGTGTTGGAGCCAGTATAGAATTGGAGAGCATGTTTGTGTGTCCCCCGGAAAGAAAACAGTAGAGAGTGACCTCGGTAGAGATACAGGAAAACGAGTCTAGAGGGAAGCCCTCCTTGAGTTGAAAAAAGTAGAAAAAATTACTCTGGAGAGAACCAGACAGCAATATGAGCCTTTGCTACTTCCCAGTTTGGACTGGGATGTCCTCAGTCCACTCCTAAGGTCAGTTCAAATCCGCTTTAATCATATGTGTGAAAGTGGCATTGCTTCTGGCAGAAGGCGGTAGCTGCTGTTTCCTAAACAGAGCCAACTCTGCATCACACACACACAGCAAAAGTGCAGATACTGAAGGAGGTGGTTCTGGACCGATGATTGAGAGACATGCAATTTACCATTGAAATGAGGACCCAGAGGGGACACTGACTGTAATTAAATCAGGAAGACAGAAGACAAGTAGGAGAGAGTGTATGGTTCTCCAGTTTATAATTTCATTTTTCTTCTGTCATGAAAACAACCACATCCATCCTTCTGATACATTTTCACGTTCAGTCGTTTGGAGAGCGAAATGACAGATTTCGATGTTTATTGTTTTCGAAACACCGATCAGTTTGTAACAAGATATTAAGTCCTTAGATAACCTAATAAACCATTGGCTGACAATGAGCCCTGGGGTGAAAGACAGCGGGCACATGGGAGCTAGAAGCTTCTCCAGAAGGAAGTCCATCTTTTGACATAGGACAGAGACTGGTCCTAAGTGACCTCACACGGGGAGTGGGACAGAAGACTGCCTCTTAACAGAAAGAAGAAAGAAAATGTTTTCTGGAACTGAAGAAAACTGCTGAGCAAGAGATAACGAAAGGGAGCTCTGTTGAAATCTCTGCCTTTAAAGTAGTAAACGAACGATCCGTTGTCCCTTGTGTGTTTCTGTGCATTGCCTTGCATTGATTTCCTGAACTATTGCTCCCCCCTCCCCCCACCATCCAGCTTCAAAGTGACTGACCTATGCAGCATGGACAAGACTGACCTGTTGCCTTAGTTGCTTTCTGGTGTAATAAAACACCACAACCTAAAGCAACTCAGGGAAGACAGGATTTATTTAGCTTGCCTGTCTGCCTACCACCGAGGGAAGTCAGTGTAGGAACTGAAACAGAAGCTATGGAGAAACACTGCTTACTGGCTGATGTTCCATGGCTTGCCCTGCTTGTTATTTATACAGCCTAGGACAGCTTGCCCAGGGGTGGCATTGCCTACTGTGGGTAAGACCCACTCAGGTCAATCACTAACCAAGAAAATGTCCCCACAGACCTGCCTAAAGGACATTCTAATGAGTGCATTTTCTCAGATAAGGGTTCCTTTTCCCAGGCGACCCTTATCATGCATCAAGTCGACAAAAATAAATAAATTAATTAATTAAATATAAAAACAGAAAAAAAGCTAACTAACCCCCTTAAATTACAAAGAGAGACCATTGCCAAAACAAACAAACAAAAATCTTATATTAACCTATTATTCCTGAGTAAATACTATCTGGCCCAAGGCAAAGATTCATCATTGGTAATAAATCCTGGGTCATTCTTTACCCTGATGTGGCTTCTTTCCCTGTGCTGGAAAGAGAAAAGTTCAGGGGGTTCTATGCCATAACTTCCTGAACTAACTAAACAACAGAAGATTATGCCGAGAGCGGCGGATAGCATTCAGCACCAAAGCCTGCAAATGCGTTCACTTCTGAGCTGTGGTTTTCATCAGACAAGCAGAGGTTGCATTTTAATGTGATCACATGTACATACCAGGGCCTGATTTTCCTAAATTGCTTTCCCTAAATGGAATTCCTTTACCAAAGTGCAGACCCATTCCCCGTCCCCGTCCCCTCCAACCCCCCGGGGCACACTATTCTAGTGCTCCAGTGAAACTCAATTCTGCACACATTAAGACAGGGCCAAGGCTGCAATAAATCCACTTTAAACCATTCCATTTAGTTATTGAGAGATTATTTGACTCTCTATTTTCTGTTTTAAAAGATCAGAATATGTGTAGCAGTGGAAGACAATCCCTTAGCCTTTTAGCCTGTGTGTTCTCAAAGAGAGAAAGACCAATTCATTTTGGTTTGGCGCATGCCTATCACGATGCAATTGGCTGAGCGGGATGTAAAACGGATCGCTTTTGGCTTATCGCATAGAATTTGGAAAAGATCAATCCTCGCTTGCTCACTTCCTTCTTCTCCAGCTCGTTCAACGCTGTCAAAGAATAGCTGTTTTAGTTGGATTTTCCCATGTACATTTTAAAAACTCGGAGTAAACTTTGGAATCCTTACAATGCTGACAGGGAGCATTTCCCCCACTGCCAGCCTTTGTGGTTGGAGCAGCCCAGGTTGTCATGGAGAAATGGGTCAGCGCTGTTTGCCAGGCAGCCTGTGGAACTGCAGGCAGGCTGGTGGTACAGAGCTAGCCACACAGGCCCAAGCAGTTCATGATCTATAGCTGAATCTAGGTCACTGGGATTCTTTGATGCTGCAGCTGGCCATGTGGTACTTCCATCTCCATAGATGTCCACAATGGACCATGCACAATGGGTATCCCTTGTAGATGGAAACATTGTCATCCTCTGCATCCTTTCCTTCTGCTCCATCTGTGTTGTTCTTTGCATTTAAGCTGGAAAACATTAAGAGTGTTTGTCCGCTGCTAACTCCCTACCCTGTGTATGTATATGTGTGTGTGTGTGTGTGTGTGTGTATCTGTATGTGCACATATGTATGTGTGTATGTATGTGTGTGTGTGTGTGTGTGTGTGTGTGTAAAAGCTGGCATAGACAAGTTATACCGGAGCCTGCATTTCTCTTATTTAAATGCATATTCCAGCAGCATGAGCTAAATATTAAAATCACATTCCTCTGTTAATGTAAACACCAGCCAGCAGCAAGCTTGGCAGCTCATAAAAATGCAGAGAGTGCTCAGGCTTTCTCCATCTGCAGCGTGTGTAGTTTTCTCCCTGGGTACTTCACCATGTCCATGAAGTGTCTCAAACGGTTGGAATGTGGTGGCACAGGCAGGTGGTAAAAGGGCTGAGCGGAGCCTCAGTGTCTTTGCCACTTTTCTGCTGGCCATGCACTCCTGTGGCCACCCCACCCCCACCCCCAGCTGTAAGTGATTAGCTTCTGCTCACCTGTGCCATGGCGTTACTTAGTTATTTGTTTTGTTTTTTGTTTGAGACATGGTCTCTCTGTGTAACTCTGACTGTCCTGCTATGTAGACCAGGTTGGTCTCAAACTCACAGAGATCCTCCTGTCTCTGCCTCCCAAGTGTTGGGATTAAAGGCAAACACCACCACGCCTGGCTACCATGGATTTTTAAATAAAGCACTAGAAATGACCACTTTTTTCCGTTTTATTTTAAATCAATGCCAAGTGTAGTGGCACATACCCGTAATCCCGGCACTCTAGAAGTTAAGGCAGGGGGATAGTATGTTCAAGGTTAGCCTAAGTTGTCTGCTAAGATCCTGTGGTGGTTTGCATGAGGATGCCCCATAGGTGCATGTGTTTGAATATTTGGTTCACAGTTGGTGGAACTGTTTAGGAAAGATTAAGAGGTGTGGCCTCCCTGGAGGAGGCTCGTCACTGGCGGGTGGGTTCTGAGGTTTCAAAAACCCACTCCAGGTTCTCTCTGTCTCTGTCTTTCTCTCTCCATCTTGTGGGTCAGATGTAAGCTCCCTGCTACTGCTACAGCACCACAGCTTCCTGCCCCCCAAGCTCCTCACCATGAGGATCATAGTCTAGTCCTCTGAGACTGCAAGCAAGCCCCCAACTGAATGCTTTCTTCTGTAAGTTGCCTTGGTCGTGCTGTCTCTTCATAGCAATAGTGACCCAAAGACAGACTCTGTCTATAATAAATAAAGGACAGATAGATAGATAGATAGATAGATAGATAGATAGATAGATAGATAGGTGATAGTTAATAAGATAGATAGACAGACAGACAGATGTGGATAGATAGGTGATATATAGACAGACAGATGATAGATATAGATGGATGGATGGATAGATATGGCCATGATCTGTATTTTTAAATAAGAAAGTCTTCCTTAGAATTGTTTCTTTTATTATCCCCTTCTTCACCTTTGGGTTAGTTTTCCCATTTGAAATATGCTATTTAATATTGAGGAGCAAGTGTGTGCTTTAATAGATTGCACAATTTGAGTTAAGATTTCCAGATTCTCAAGCTAATGACTGCACAGACTCCTACCCTAGTGTGTCACTTGCTACCAGCTGCCTAGCACTGCAAAAAAGAAAAAAAAATCAAATCTTAAGCAAAGAGTTCTTTTTCAGTTTAAGTAAAGGAAAAAAGCAAAGTCCTTTATCACTACAACAGTAACAATGTGAGACAGAAGATTTAGTCACCTCTTCCCTCAAAGACAAGGCTTAATGAAACAAAAGGCCAAAGATGTGTCACAAACTCTAATAACAAACCATAGGGAAGGCAGAGGAACGAGGGCCAAATGAACAGATTAACCCTGCTAGAGAAGACACAGGGAAAAGCGAGGGCCAAATGAACAGATTAACCCTGCTAGAGAAGACACAGGGAAAAGCGAGGGCCAAATGAACAGATTAACCCTGCTAGAGAAGACACAGGGAAAAGCGAGGGCCAAATGAACAGATTAACCCTGCTAAGGAAGACACAGGGGAAAGTGAGGATGGTCACAGACAAGAGCAGAAAGCAGAGTGAGTTGCCTTCTCCAGACAGGCACACCTTTACTGATGACTACACCGGGAACTTGAGCCCGTGTTTGCTCCGTAAAGATGGTGCAATAGCATGTCAAGCTGTCTCCCTGAGTCTTCCGGCAGCCCTGGATGATCAATATCACTGTTGTCCTGTTGCATCGGTTTCCCATGAGAGCAATGGGTATTGTGCGCATGCATGTATAGGTGTGTGTGTGTGTGTGTGTGTGTGTGTGTGTGTGTGTGTGTGTGTGTATTGGTGAAGTGGCCAGAATCCCAAAGGTGACTGATGTTCAAATATGCTTTAGGTAGTCTATCTCCAGACCTCAGGCTCAGCTACACAGATTGGACAGTTCTCCAGCCATGTGACCTTCTTGTGCTTGTTCCAGCAAAGGTCAAACATTTTTATGTCCATTACATCACTTCCTGTCAAGAAATACACCCTCTTTCCTACTTGAATCCAACCTACCAGTAAAAGCCCAGGTTCCCACTCATACTCTCCAATTCCTGTTGCATGAATTTCTGTGTGGCCGTGCCACACTCCCTTCATGTTGTCAGTAATTACCTTGGGAAATCTCCCATCCGGTCCCATATCTAAAGACAAAGCTTCCTGAGGGCAGGACACGTACAATAACTTCTTTCTCAGTATCTACCATGAGTGTAGTATGGCCAAGCACTTTAGAAACAAGATTTGACTAGGGTGCAAATACCCCAACCATAAGCTGGGACTATGGTTTCATCAGTGACATGGTGGTCAAGGGTGATCTGACAATGACAAGTCAAGCAAACTCGGAGGCCCTGGAGTGAGTTCTGAGTGCCCCACATCCCCCGCCCGGCATCCCTCTTGGACATTCACCGGTGTCTCATTTAGACAATTTGCTCTATGAAAGATGAAGAGCTTAGGAGCCAGGCACTTAGAAGCTAACAAACCTTTAGTGCATTATGTAATCTCTTTGAAGCTTAGCTTAATAATAATTCTGAGATAATGATTCCTTATCTCAGAATTCCTGCTGTAGCTTCATGGGGTTGTAGCAGAGATGAAAAGAAATCGTTAGTGTAAAGCCTGGTAGGCACACAGTAGATCCCCGTGTTATTTTTAATTTTTAGAAGATACAGTTTATTACATTTATTTATTAACTTATTTACATGGGTGGAGCCCAGGCCCTGGCGAATGTGTGGAGGTCAGAGGACATCTTTCAGGAGCTGACTCGCATTTTCCACCATGTAGATACTCAAGATTGAACTCAGGTTGGTAATTTTGGCAACAAATGCCCTTGCCCATGGAGGCATCTCAACATCCCTACTTACCTGCTTTATGCCAGTGCTCCCTTTTCTCATTCCTGGCTGTGCCAAGTAAAAAAAAAAACTGTGTTTGCATAGTTATTCAAAATAAGTCTCCAGTAGCTATAGGTGGCCATACTCTGTATTGTCCCACAAAGGGCTCTGTCTCTTTCCTCCCAACCATCCAATCTCTGTATCCCTCTTGGGATACAGTATGAGACTGTGGAGCCATCTGAAGTTCTAGGACAGGCATAGTCAGAAGAGTAGGAAGCGTTGTATGCTCGCAGAGCTTGGTTCAAGTGATTTCATATCTGGTTGCCTTGTTGTCATCATCTGTAAGAGACTCAGTTTAGCTTGGGGTAAGGGTAAGTGCTAATTCATGAAGATGGCAGCAATTTAATGTCTTGAATTTGTGAGCATATTCTCTAATCTCAATATAATAATCATAAACTACCTTCTGAAGACAAATTTTTTTATTACTTTAATCTTAAATAGCTTGCTTCACATGTCAATCCCATTCCCTCTCCCTCCCCTCCTCCCGCACTTCCCACCATCCCCCCCAGCCTCCCACCCTATCCCCACTTCCTTCCACATAGGGGATATCCAGAGTCTGTCATTTCACTCAGGGTAGGGTCCAGACACTCCCCTAAGAGTCCAGGCTGAGAGAGCATCCCTCTTTGTGTTATGGACACACGAAGTCCATTTGTATGCCAGGGATAAACACTGATCTACTGCCCAGGGCCTCATAGGTTGCCCAGGCCTCCTCACTGACTCTCACACTCAGGGGTTCTGGATCAGTCCCATGCTGGCCTCCCAGCTGTCGGTCTGGGGTCCAAGAGCTCCCCCTTGTTCAGATTAGCTGTCTCTGCTGGTTTTGCCAGCCCATTCTTTGCCAATTTGCTCATCGCTCCTCTCTGTCACTGGGTTCCATGGGTTCAGTTCAGTGTTTAACTGTGGGTGTTTGTCTCTGCTTCCATCAGTGACTGGATGAAGGTTCTAGGATGGCATATAATGTAGACATCAAGTTCATTATCAGGAACGGGCATTTAAGGTGGTCTCTCCACCACTGCTTAGCTTGCCAGTTGGTGTCATCCCTCTAGATCACTAGAGGTCTCACTGGTGCCAAATCTGTCTTCTAACCTATGACTCCCTCTTTTATGGTATTTCTCATCCTGTTCTCCCCTATTCTACCCCCACTCAACCTTCCTGTTCCTCCACGTCCTACTCTCTCTTCCTCTTCTCCCCCTCTCTTTTTCCCAGCTCCCACTCCCCCACACCCCTCGCTGTGTTCCCAATCTGTTTAGAAGATCTTGCCTCATTCCTTTTCTCTGGGGTACTATGCATATCTCTCTTAGGTTCTTTCCTGTTTCCCAGACTCTCTGTCTGTGGAAGTGCAGACTGGCACTATCCTGATCCATGTCTAAAATCCACATATGAGTGAGTACATACCATGTTTGTCTTTTTGTGACTGGGTTACCTCACTCAGGACGGTTTCTCCTAGTGCCATCCATTTACCTGCAAATTTCAAGATTCCATTGTATTTTTTCCACTGAATAGTACTCCATTGTGTAAATGTACCACATTTTCTCTATCTACTCTTCAGTTGAGGATAATCTAGGTTGCTTCCAGGTTCTGGCTATTACAAATAATGCTGCTATGAACATAGTGGAACAGGCATCCTTGTTGTATGAATGTGAATCTTTTGGATATATGCCTAAGAGTGGAGTTGCTGGGTCTTGTGGTAGGTTTATTCCCATTTTCCTGAGGAATCTCCATACTGATTTCCAAAGTGTGTGTACGAGCTGAAGACAAAATTCAAAGTTTGTTTGTTGTGAGACAATAGTCATCACATAGCCTTGCACTCTTCACAGTCCTCCTGGCTCTGCCTATTGACTGCTGGAATTACAAGCATGCCATTATGACTGGGAAAACAAAATATCAAAATGATACTTGTACAATGTCATCAAAACACCTAAAACCCTAGGTAGAAATTTAATAAAAGTCATCCAAATCTTTCTTACATAAAACTATGCTATTGCTAGGGAAAATTTTGAAGATGGGGTATATATCACACACCTGGCAGACATCTTTTAAAAAAGCAAGTGACAAGCTGATTCTTAAAAGCATATAGAAACATGGGGGATCAGTGGAGGGACTTTCATATTTATAAAGATGATTTACAGTAGGATGGTGGAATAGAGAGTACAAGAGTATGTTACATCATATGGTAGACAACGATTTATTAGATTGAGGCAGGAAAAAGCACTAAAAATTGTGTTAAAAAACAATCCAATCATTTTGCTGTTTTAAAACATCATGAAGAAATACATGCAGAATATATCAAGTACTTCTCATCTCAATGCAACAAACAATGCAATGTATATAAAAGGAAAAGGACTTCCATGGATTTCTATTTTGTTTTTAGCTTGTTTGATTTTGGAGACCAAATCTTGCCTTGTAGCTCAGGCTGGCCTAGAACTTGTTATCTCCCTGTGCTGGTGTCATAGGCACATGACTTGCAGTGATTTCAATGATCTTTTCAGAATATATAGTCATCCAAGTGTTCAGCATTTGTTGTCGGGAAAGTGTAAGTTAAAATTATGTTGTGATATTATTTTGTACCCACTATACTGGCTGAAATTTTAAGCCTGGTTGTATTAAATGTGCCATATTAATGTATGGATGTGGAGACACAGTCCTTATGCACTGCTTAAGAGGATACAATAGGGTTCAAACACTTTGAAAAGCACTTTGGCAGTTTCTACAAAGGTCAAACAGCCTTAGCATGCCACCCAGCTATTTACTTAAGAGAGAACACACATGTGTACAAAAAAGGCTTGCATATAAATGTGCATGACCTCTTTGTTCACAGTAGACCAAATCCAGACTCAACCCAATGCCCAACAAGTAGCTATAAGAGTTGCATTTATGTATAGAACATGATAGTTACTCGATACTCTACCAATACATATCATCACAGCGATTAAGTGTATTCATAGGTTGAGTAAAAGGATACAACACAGCGATTTTAGAACAGACAAATGTAATCTATAATAATAAAAGTAAATTTAGTGGTTTCCTAAATCAAGGGATGGAAGTAACTGACCACACATGACAAACTGAAAATTCTGAAGAGGTTGAGTATTCTTTTCTTGCTCAGCACTAAGGTGTTATGAAGGCATATACTTAAAGTATATGAATTTAATTATATAATTAAACACTGAGAGTGTTTTTTATTGAATGTGGTCATACTTCCTAAAATGTGGTCTATTTCCATCATTTCATAGAAATGCATGAAATCTAGAATCCCAGAGCTTAGAGGATTGGGACACAAAATATGCATTTGAGGTAAAACTGATCTATATGGCCAAGATCCCATAAAAATATCAATAAATAAAAATAAGAACCCCCCAAACACAAAATCCTTCATTTCTAGGTCAGAGCTTATTCTGTACTGTGTGCATCATCATCAATGGCCTAACTTCCAAATGCTTCAAACACTGTGCCCCTCAGTTCCAACATTGTACACCGGTTCCAACATTGCAAATGGTGAAAGGGGGCCTTAGCTCCCAAACTAAACCAAGCAAAGACCATGGCAACAAAATTCTTTTCTAAACATTTTGTTACATAAAATCACAAACCTACACCGGAGAGCAAAGCCTAACTTGTCTATATGGACCAGCCCAGCTTCATGAGTCATTATACAGACAGTATGGTTTATCTGTAACCCTCTGTCGTTCCTGAATTATTTTAAGCAAATCCTGAATTCCATATCACTTCTGCGAGTGTAATTGCTCTGGAGTTGTGACTCATTGGCTAGTGCCATGTCCCTGTCCTCTGCCTAATTTTTTTTCCCTTGCCCTGCACACAAATGCCCTCCTCTGGTCTTCCAGAGGAGACTTGAACAGAAAGAACTTGCCTGAATTCCTGTCAGAAAAGTTCCACCTTCCACCTCAGCCTGGCTAGGGTTTCTTCCTGGTGATCGAGACCCCAGTCTTCCACATTATTTCCCATAATTTGTAATTACCAGTCACAAATTTTTGTCTATCCCCTCAACTCCACAAGTGTGATAGTACTAGCCCATGGATGTATAGTGATTATTAAAGGACAAGTTTATGAATTATCTGAACAAATAATCAACCACAACTTTTCAGAGTCCAGTAGTGAACATTTCTCCAAATTTGATGATTCTCTGGGAAATCACGAAAGAGATCATGGTATCATTCTGTCACAGTGTCCTATGGTTTTCCCCATAGGAACCAAGAGCCAATAGATGTGTCTAAATGGAAGAAGCAAAAGAAAACCTGCATTTTCCAGTCTGTAGCTTTTAGATGAAATGATCCTTAGATAACATTTTTGTCCAACAGATAACAGATAAGAAAGCATTGAATGTTACAGAATTTATGAAATATAAATGGCCAAATTCTGAGATCTTTGTCTAGAAAAATAGTCAAGTAACTTGAGTGGAAATGTAATCTCCTATAATACCAGATAAAATCATTCACTTTTACACTGTGCATACATAGTACATTCTGTAAGCTATTTATTCAACAGATATTTATTTCCTACCCATAATATATCCTGACCCTTCTCAATAGTTACAGATATAATGGGGAACACAACATCAAAGCTTTCATTCTGATCAATGTCAGCTTGTACTAGTGCACCATCCTGATTTAACTGTGAGACTATGCATTTCCTTGTTCAGTGTGCAATAGGAAAGTCACAACGTGATCATTCACCTTGTCCATCTTTCAAACCCTCAAAAAATAGCCTTCTCAGAGCACAGAGCTGCTATCAGCCAGATTGGTGAGACCATTTGACCCTAGGAATTTCCCCTTTATTGACTCACCATCGTGGAACGTGGCTGCAAGATCCCAAGCCTTCATAACAACCCTCTAATGACAGCAGAGACAGAAAAGGAAACTTGATAGAATCCAGAGTGCTGAGAATACCTAATACACTCTGAGTTTCATATGGTCCAGAGACAAAAACTCAACCAAGCAAAAAAAAAAAAAAAAAAAAAAAAAGCACCTTCCACCTCACTTTCTCCAAGAAGCTATACAGATATTTTTGTCTTCTTTTTTTCATAATTTATTCACTCTTGTCAATGTCCTAAAGTGCATTTTCGGAGGTAATGTTTGATTACGGATACTTTCTCAGGCACTGGGCATCTGGGTATAGAGTCAGGGGCAAGTTCAAAGGTATGAGGGAAAAAAGAATGGAATGGGCTTGGACCTCGAGAAGGAGTCTTCTAGAAATGGGCAGGTGCAACAGTTTCTCTGTTTCCTCACCATGATGTCAGTGTGCACCACTTCCAAGACAGCATGTCTTATGTCCTGACAACATTCTTTCCAGTCTGAATGTTTGCTTGGCTTTCTCTGAGCCCCTGACAAGACATGCTGAATCACCTGGAGACCATAGACGCACAAATATCTTCTACAGATGACAATATAAAAAGAGCATCACTGGCCTAATGAGTCTGGGATTTCTTTAACAATGAGAACTTGAAACTATAGTAATTTTATTTCCTCCCTCCTAGAAAAGAAAATACCATGCATTGCATTTTAAAATCATAAAGTAAGGCAGATTTCTTATTTTAACATCGAAGATCTCAGTTGCCAAGTAACAAGCCCCACAAGTTCTCAGTGCTTTCGGTGAGCTTTCAGCATTTGTCTCTGGCTTACTTCAGGGCAAGGAAGGACTTGTTGCTAAATATAATGCATGCTCTTCCTGCAAGAAGTTGGTGGCTTTCTCAGGGGAAGCTGGTGAGTGGAGCAGTGATTGAAAAGTCACTGTTGGCTCTCTCTCTGAGCTGTTGAATCTGTGACTAATGAAAGACAAATACTGACTGTTCCTGTTCATGATGAATATTGATTTGAAGAGCCAGAGGCACTTTTGAAAAGACGGGATTATCCTGCTGAATGCAGGCAAGGGTGTGCTGTAGAGCAAGATCAAGATTCTATCATCAGAGTAGCTTTCCAACACTCCTAGTCCTCAAAAATTCTAGCACGAACAATCAGATACCGTGCACTGTCTCCTTGTCTTTCTGTTGCACAATGTCAGTGAAATCAGCCTCTCTTTCCTCTAACCTCTTGAAAATCTGATTTTCTGTGTAAATGTTAGTACTTACTGATCAGTTCTGGCAGTTCCTAAACCGGTTTACTAGGATCTAGGAGACGTATGCAGAATCCACTTCTTTTTACTCTCCAATGGCCTAGAATAAATATTCCATGCATTGATTATAAATAAATGTTAGCTGAGTAGACAGCCCATGTATGTCTAAGACAGAGGAATAGAAATAACACCTGACTCAAGTTTCATGTTTTCTTAGCTTAATCCCAAACAGCCAGCCACATGTACACACACACACACAAACACACACAAACACACACAAACACACACAAACACACACACACACACTCATGTGCACATACCTCTTTTATGAAAGCCTGTATATCTCCACTAGTTTCTATTTTCCCATTAGGGAGGGAGGAACCTAGTCCATCTTGTCAGTTTCAGGGACTTCCTAAAGCTGTTAAGCTGTTTACTCCCTGAGTTTTTCCTTTATAATATGTGTCTTAAGGAACATCCCTCCAAGACAGAACTTTTTTTCTGGGAGGAAATAGCCGCAACATCTTCCGTGCCTGGCATTCTGTGGTCATGAAGGGAGTAGCTTTCTCTACCATCAACTAGACAAAGGCTGGAGTCATCCGAGAGGAGGGAACCCCAATTCAGAAGACGCCTCCATAAGATTAGGTTGTAGATAAGCCCGTAGAGTATTTTCTTAATTAGTGATGATGTGGGAGGGTTCAACCCATCGTGTGTGGGGTCATCCCTGAACAGGTTGGTAGTCTGGGTTCTATAAAACTGAACAAGTCATGATGAGCAAGGCAGTAAGCAGCACCCCTCCATGGCCTCTACATCAGCTCCTGCCTCCAAGTTCCTGCTCTGCTTGAGTTCCTGCCCCAGTGTCCTTCAGTGATGAACAGTGATACAGAAGCACAAGCCAAAAAAGATCCTTTCCTCCCCAAGTTGCTTTTGGTCATGGTGTTTCATCAAAGCAATAGAAACCCTGACTAAGACACTGTGACAAACCGTAGCTGTTTAAGAGCTGACTCCCTGTTCCAGAGACTGTGTTCCAGGCATAGCCTCCACCTGTGCAGGAAACCTTCACCAGGGAGAGCAAGCCCCACTGAACTTTACATGACCTCACCTGCAGCCATGTCAAACATCTGGCTGCTCCAGACCTCAGTGAGGCATCTTCAATCAGGTCCAGAGAAAGAAAGACACTCCCTTCGTGACTCAGCAAAAAGCTCGTGGCTAGAATGGCAGGAATGCACACCTATGTTTGGCTGTGATTACACTTCCCAAAACTGAAAGTTGTGCTGGTTTAGGTGTTAATTAGAACCCTTATGTTTGTATGCTACACACAAGCAAACACTCTCCTCTGATTATTGTTATTCTCAGTTTTTTTGTTTGTTTTTTAGTATATGTGCTGCCGAAGCGAGCACTATTCTCAGTTTTTGAGTGAGCCAGGAGACAGCCTCCTATGAGGTTGCACCATCAGGCCAAATAACCAGCTCTTACCTGAGTGGACACGGACTGTCTTTTCTTGGCTACTTGTGATCCATGTCATGGATGGAAAAGGCTGGCAGCAGCATGATGAGGAGGCAGAGGTGATGGCTGCCACAATGGGAACGGTGACTGCAGCATGAAGGATATAGGTGAAGAATTCCGAGAGTGACTTGGAGCAGAACCTGAGTAGATGGGGGGGGGCAGTCAGGGACAGGAGGGGTAGGGAGAGAGAAGTTAATAGAAGGTGGGAAGCCACGACTATAGAAGGTTGAAATCTTGTTAAGTAAAATATGAGAGACTGTGGGTTCTGGTACATGGAGAATTCCAGGTAGCTGCCCAGCCCTAAGGTCAAGAATCCCAGTAGCCCAGGGCTAAGGGCTACAACATCAGCTGTTGCTAGGAGCTAAAAGTTCCCAACACTCAAGTTTGGCTTTAACACCAGCAACCACCAGTGGAGACCAATGGTTGCAGCGATGGATAAGCAGTATAAGTGTGGACCAGGGAAAGCTGTGTGTGCAACCACTAGTAACTAAGACCTAGATCAATGAGCCTCTGACCTGTGTAACTACCACTTGAAGTCCCTGGACTAGAGAGCTGGGAGCCATAAGCCTTTGGTTCTCAGGCCTGAGCTTCTAGGAGGGCTTGAAACTGCCAACATGGAGGAAGCCACCCTTTGCCTATTCAGGGTTTCCATTCTGATTTATGCAAGCAAAAACAAGAAAATCAGCCAGCTGGTTAGCAGCAAGGGCAGTAGTAATGAAAGCACAAGTTATACGAATGGCCAGAATCTCGGCCTCACTTCACATCAGGAGCATGCACCCAGACCTCCAGCCTCACTTCACTCCAGGAACACACATGACCAGACCCTCACACACATGACCAGGTCCTCAGCCTCCTTGCTATATTTACACTAGTCACACGACAGTTGAGACAGGTCCTCCATCTCCATTACGTGTGATTTAAATAAAACAACATGTGGGATGAATTTAGATTCTTCCTCACACATTTGCAGATTTCTATAAAGTAGCAGTTCAGAGAACACACAAAGCTACAACCTAAAAATCTAAGCTCATAGGATTCAGAGGCAGGAGGAATATGAGTTCAAGGCCAGCATGGGCTATAGTAATCTCAGATCAAAAAGAAAAAAAACAAACAAACAACAACTCATATGTTCACTGCCACCATCCTGAGTGCAAGTAGCTACTGAAATCAAGGGACAACTGCATTTTAAGCCTGGAGTTTACTTCCCAGGGAGATGATACGTTCCCACGAAGACTAGCAATGAGTGACTTTCCGGGGATTGCCATGGAGGAGTCAGACTCAGTCATTCCCCCAGACAGTTTCAGACTTAGGGTAACCACTTTCTCAAAAGACCTTCCCATCTCACTTTCATCTAGTTCTCTGAGAGATTAACTGCTGTCACAAAATAATTAGAAGACCCAGGGAAGCGCCCCAAGTGCTGGCAGCTCCTGTAACAAAGGTTCCTGGTGCAGTGGACCCTCGCCAGTTATCCCTTGGGCCCTCTAATCTTCCATCCCTTCCTGTAAAAGCTTACCAGAACAGTTATGGGCTTCCTATGCTCAAGGATGGCCAAGTCCGTCATGTATCCATACTTCCTGTCCCTCAACAAGCTGTTCTTCCATCCGGCAAAGCCTTGTTCAATGTATCAACTGCAGATCCCCATCTGGCACGCAGGTCTGTGTCATAGCAAACTACAGAAACATGAGAGAAGTTGTGATACACTGCCCCACCATGAGACCTGCACTGATTCTGATGTCCTGGCTTGCCTTCAGCTTCTTACCTGGAGAATTTGTGCAGAGTAATAGGCGACAGACACACTTTGTGACATGGTGTGATGGTTCCACATGAGTCACCTGAGGTTGGATCTGACTACTCTACCACCATCCACTACAATTGTATGTGTAACAGCTTCTTCATAGGGGACATAAACCAGGGGCCTATCCTCACTTTTAGCATACTGGAACTTTTAGCATACCTGCACCGAGGCCTGGGTTCAAGTCCCAAGACAGAGAAAGGGCGTTGGCATGAAGAAATGAAGTGTCTGACCTCCAGATGAGTTTCAGACAAGTGGCCGGCCCAAATAGCTCCAATAATCTTTATTTATACTTCAGAAACAAACATGTTTTTTCATACTAACAAAAAAGTTTTTCCCACCCTCCAACATTAACCCCTAGCAAAAACAAATATGTCAAATACGTTTTTCCCATTTTTTACATCAAAACATTTTTTTTTTTTGGCCTCGAACTCACAGAAATCCACCTGCCTCTGCCTTCCGAGTGCTGGCCAATGCCCAGCACATGAAAACATCTTTAAACCCAACACAACACTTATCTTTTGCTAGCATGGCCAAATACTGAACTAAAGGTGCTAAACATAAGCCCACATTTTCAAGAGCATTATTGTTCAAAATATATTTACATAAATTGGGGTGATCTGCCTCCAATTTCTGTCAACACTAAATTATAACAGCTCCCTGGGTCTGGAGTGACAGCTGGAATCCCCAGACAAGAAACCTGAGGAACATCAACTCCCAAAGAATTTTAGAGGAAAATATTTGAGAAAAAATAGGGTTTCCAGGAATGATCACATCTGTCCCATGCATGATTGACAAAATGAGACTAAAACCACCAATAGAATCATCAATATTACCAGAGAGAAGAGAGAGTGCAGGCTGTATGGGCCCAGCAGTACTCTGTGCTGTCCTGAAATCCACTGGTCTTTGCTGAGTGAGACTGTCAGGCTTCTGCCTCACCTGGGAACCCATTAGACAAGCACTCATATACTGGTCCCAAACTAGGCCTCATGGCTCCCAACACTGGAGAACACCGTGAGAACTAGCTAGCGATGGAACAGAGTTGGGATCCACATTGGTACCTGTCTTGGGCCACAGTATTGAACAAAGGAAGGGATTTTCTGAGATATATGGGAATCTTGCCCAGATTACCAGAGCTGTCTCAGGGAGCACTAAGTGACCATGGCCCACCTGCACAAGCTCCTTTTCTCAGCCAAGAATCAACCACTGGGTGGAGAATATTAATACATGGGCATGAACACTTGGAGATGTTCAAGGATTCTCAGGCTGAAACAGGGCCATGGGACAGCACAACTCGGTCCAGCTACTTAACCCCAAGAAGGGCCATCTACCTCCCATAATTGAAAACAAAACAAACCAATAACAACAGAAACCATAATGATCATAAAAGCAGGGACTGGCTCAGATGACATCATCTACCTCTGCCAGCATACCCCTACCTCTTCCCTGCCTTTTATGACTCAAACCCTGCCTGGATTGACCTGGACGTCGCTGACGTTTGAGAGGCTGATGGGAGCTAGGAAGCACTGCCTCAGCATTTGAGGTTGGACTGTGAGAAGGGTCTGGGAGAGAAGAAGAAAAGTCCTTGTAGGTGGTTTTGGAGCTTACAATTGGCCAGGTGCTATGTGGAACTCTCCACCCCCGTCTCTAACTCCATAAACTGCCTCAAGTCTACTTTTTTTCCAGCTTCAAGAGCCACATCTTTGCAACTGGGCATCTCTGAGTGT
Source organism: Mesocricetus auratus (assembly GCF_017639785.1). NCBI lineage: Eukaryota > Metazoa > Chordata > Mammalia > Rodentia > Cricetidae > Mesocricetus > Mesocricetus auratus. The sequence goes on from NW_024429199.1 coordinate 6,141,813, forward strand.
CAATTTCTTGTCACAATTTGAAGATGGGTGGTAGTTGCCAGGTCTCTAATGGCCTGATGAAATCCTATCCAGCCACTTGTAGAATCCTGGGACTTAAAATGCAATTTTACCACACTCCACACCTTGTAAGAGTCTAGCGGGTGTTCTCATAGAGACATAGCCACCAAGACCAATTTTCTTTCCCCCATAATCTCAGAATCAATTTCTTCTCACTCTGCAAGGTCCATCTGCATTTCTCCCTTTTTATTTCCTGTTTATATACCAATTTTTCATTTCATAATAACATTTTGCTATCAAAAATGAAAAATTATATATTCATGCACACTATTAAATTTTATACTTTATAAAACAAAATTTTTTGCTTAGTTTATTACTCTTGAAACTTCAGATTAATACATAGCCAGTTTTATATTTAAAAATTTTGTTCAGAAAAATTCAGCAATGTCACTGAAGCTCCCTCAGCTTAAACAATATGTATGTGTGTCCATCTGTGAGTATATGTGTCCATGTGTATGTCCGTGTATGTCCGTGTATGTGTGTGTCTGTGTCTGTGTTTGTGTGTGTGTCTGTGTGTGTGTCTGTGTGTCTGTGTCTCTCTGTGTGTGTGTGTGTGTGTGTGTGCACGTGCACATGCTCTCATAGGCATGAGAACATGTTTACATGTAGAGGCCAGAGGTCAGCCTTAAGTGTCATTCTTCAGGCCCTATCTAGCTTGTGATTTTTTGGGACAAGGTCTTTCACTCACCTGGTTCTTGCTGGGTAAGCTCCGGTGAATGTATGGTCAGCAATCCTCAGGAACCTGCCCTGTCTCTGCCTTCCCCAGTGCTGGACTTACAAATGTGTGCTACCACAACTGCCTTTTCCACAGGAAGGCTGGGGATCACTCAGGTTCACACTTAGACTGTGAGCACTTTACTGGCCATCCTGTCTCCCCATCCCTCAGCCTAAAAATAATCTTCAATCAGCTCCCTCTGAGGTGTGTGTACTAAAGGAGAAAATGGCCACCATCAGATGACATCCCAAGCGTCTCCATTAGACTCTCCTGGACTCTTCCCCCAAGCCCACCCTTTCATCTGTAGGGCTGCAGAGAAATTCTTTTCAGACTTTTGGGGGACCCCTGAGTACTGCTCATGGGTTAGAGAGTTCACTAGGTCTGTGCCTGGCTTCTTTCCACCAAAAGCTCACCAACCCCAGCAACACAGAAGGGGCCTCCTGGCAAATGCCCACTTCACATCTTTCTGCGTTGCTCATAGCAGCAAACTGAAAGCTCTTTCATATCTGCCCAATTACACTGGAAAGTGTGGAGTCTGTGAATTTAAAAACTTACTGTCAACACTTTGCTATAAGTAGATATTAATTGATTTAAATCTCCACGGAATGCCAACAAAAATGCAGTAGATGCCAAAGGCTTTCTGACTGAGAAAGGTAAGTACAATGAAATAAATGGGTATGATTTCCCATTTCTGTACTGATGTTGTTACATATGCCCGTAACTCAGGAGCACGCGGGGTCTTGCTTTCATTACAATTAACTAGCTTGTATTCATTTGTCTAGCCCTCAACGAGTGGTTTTTAGGACCTTTCAAATCAAAGAATTCAATATTCAAAATGAATTTATAGGTTGATGAAAATGCTTTCCTTGGCTTTACCCCTTTTTTGTCAAAATACTAAGAGAATGTAGTCCTCCAAACAATGTTAGGGAATAAGAATATGAGGGAGTCTTCACAGACACTGTTAGGGGACAGGAATGCAGGTGTTAAAATGTAGTACAGATTTCAAGGACATGTATTAATTCAAAAGTTATTTAAATTACTTCTCTACCTATCAGTTTCAGGTAACAGAGAAGACATTTGTGTTATTTACCAGTGTCTTAGCTTTCCTTTGGGACAAGGGGGTGTTTTGCTCCGCTATCATCTTGAAATTAGGTTTATTTGTGTTACTTCTTTTAGTAGGTATGAGTGTCATTTCCAGACAAACATTTAATTTCCTCCCAGCATCTTTCTGACCTGCCTTGGCTGCCATGGAAACACATGTTGATGTGGCATACAACATAGAGCCATTCCAGGAAAGGATGCTATCTTTAAGAATCAGTTATTCACCGGACCATGAGCGAACAAGAAAGGAGCTGGGCTTGCCTCCCTTGCCACGAAAGGAAGAGGAACTGAGTTTGGATCCCCAGCACTCAAGTCAGGCTTGGTTAAGCAAGCTCCTCACCCCCAGTGATGGGAGTATCCCTGGGACTTCTGGGAAAGTCAGAACAGACGCTCCTCCCCATGTTTGCCAATACTCAGTCCTGAGCTCACTTTGTTACTCTGTGGAGTCTGCTGCCTTACCCATGAAAGACCATTAAGAGGATGAAAGACGATGACGGATATAATCCCCTCTCCCAATACAAGCATAGCATAGCCAGACAACGCTGTTCCATTCGTTCATTCATTAAATGCTCTGAAGCTCTTTATTCCACCCAAGCTCTCTCCTAGGAGTGGATGATACAAGGGCCAAAAGTTCTAATCGCCAACATCAATTATTTCACCCCCTAGAGCAGTATTTGCGTTGGAGTCTTTTGAGCTTTATGGTATGGGAGGATAACACCGAAGTTCTGCAAGCTCCTGAAACTCTGAGCAAGGCTGGACTGTGTTCCTGTGGTCTGCAGAGCACTTCTCTTAGCGGCAGAAGGTCAACCCACTCAATAGACCAATGAATGGGGGTTCCGCTTCCTGGACACCCTTGGGTTTTTCAGGCTCACATTCCCCTTCTGGTAGAACCCATTCTCTTGGAGAGGCCATACTTTGCTCCTCTCCATCCATATGGTTTGGATGGAGGATTGCCTCACCAGCTGGCTCCAAGGGGAAGCCCACGACTCAAGCTGAGCCAATCAGTTTTTTCAAAGCATATGCTTTCCATCTGGGCCTTCACAAGTTAACAGAACTTAAGCCGCCAGCTGCAGATGGTCATCGTGGCTGCTACGTGAGCAAGTCCGTCTAAAAATAGAAGCCAGGGGGACATGGTAAAGTAGACACGTGGAGAAGGGCAAAATCATATGGAACGTTGCTAGAAATCTTCATTTCAGCCGAAGTCAGCCTGGGAGTTTTAGTTGCATGAACAATAATTTCCAGTTTTTGTATAAAACCATCAGAAATGTGTTTCTCAACAAACAACAAATGCTGGCCAAGATGGGGGTGGGGACAGAGCTGCTTGCCCCGACCGGGGAATGTGAACACATGAAGCTACTATGGAAATCAGCATGGAGGTTCCTCAAAAACTAAAATTAGAGGTTCCAAGTGACCCAGCTGCACCAGTCCTGGATACCCAAGAGGCTCTGGGTCAGCACCCCACAGAGACCCTTTCACACCCACACTTGTTGCTTCACTTTGCACTGTGGTCAAGATGTGAAACGAAACTTCGTGTCCATCGACAGATGAGTGGACAGAGAAATATGGTGTCTATGAACAATGGGCTTTGTTCAGCTGTAAAGACAAATGAAATGATGGATAGAACTTGGGATCATTATATTGAATTCAATAAGACTTGGAAAAACCAATACTGCATGCTTTCACTCATATGGTGGATCTAGATTTAAATTTTCATATACATGAAAATATGTAGAGAGAGAGAGCAGGGTGTGAGAGTAGCAAGAAAAGGAAGAGATCTAAATGGAGGATAAACAAGAGAGGCTAATGGCATATATGTGTCATGAAAACAGATCTGGGGGAAGAAAGAAAAACAGAACTGTTCAGAGACAAACCTAAAGTATAATGATACATATGTATGAAATTTCACAATGAATCCATTTCTTTGTGTGCTGAGCAAAAAACAAGAGTAAATAAATTCTCTTTCCTTTTCAGAGAATAGTCCAGTTAATTCACTATAACACACATTCTCCCCACACACACATGCACACAGACACACAGACACCAAATACAGCCACTTGTTTGTTGCCTCAGGATATTATGCCACTCTCTCCTCGTCCATTGATGCAACTAAACTCTGTTACTCTTGGGTCATTAATTTACGAATCCTCTAACCCTGCATTTCTCAGTCTGTGGGTCGTGATCCCTTGCAGTCTGGTGACCCTTGCACAGGGGTTGCATGTTAGACATCCTGCATATCACAATTTACATTCTGATTGATAACAGTAGCAAAATTACAGATATGAAGTAGCAATGACATAATTGTATGGTTGGGGGTCACCACAACATGAGGAACTGTATTAAAGGGCCACAGCATTAGGAAGGTTTTGAACCACTGTACCTAATGCAACCCAACTCCACCACCAGGCTTGCCACGCCCTGCATTTTAGCTTGTTTCTTCTGCATCTATTTATCCTCAGTTGCAGTACAGACACACATGAACAACAACAACAAGGATAGTTTTCCCTTTGATTGGCTCTGAGCCACTTGAAGAATCACAATTTACCATTCAACTTCCCTCCAAGATTTTTCCTGTCTTTAACATAACAAGGTCAGGCCCTCCATCAGTATAGTAACATTTAATACTTAGTAGGCGCTTGATAAAGATCTGTGAAATGAGTAAGTCCTACTGGAGTCTTGTTTTTGGCAATATTTCATCTGTGTATATAATGTATTTTGATGATATTCACATCTCATTACGTGGTTCCCTTCCTGCCCCCATTCCTTTTCCCTGTTGTCTTCCTTCTACCATCATGCAGTGTGTGTGTGAGTGTGTGTGTGTGTGTGTGTGTGTGTGTGTGTGTGTGTGTGTGTGTGTGTGTGTGTGTGTGTGTGTGTGAGAGAGAGAGAGAGAGAGAGAGAGAGAGAGTTTAGTTTAGTTGTGGTTGTTCCCATGAGTAAGACAGTGCTATCTCCCTCCTCCTCAGGGAGAAGTGGAGTCACATGAGCCCCTCACTCTTTCTCTTGCTCCCCCTCCACAGTAATACAGGCAATTGGTCTTGCTGTTGAGTGCCCATGAGAACTATATGGAAGACCATGCTACTGAAGACATCAGAGGCTTTAGTTGCCGGACACAGAAATCAACCTGGAATTTAGCTGCCAGTTTCCTCCATCTGATTGTCCTTCCAAGTGCTGTACAGACTGCTGGGGAGAAACTGTTACCAACAGTCTGACCTTGAACCTTGCGGTAGTACCAACTGGCCAGGCAATATGCACTCTTTGGTATGATAGTGGAAAGTCTGTTGTGGGGGTAACCAACCATCCTCTGACTGTACTTGAGACCTGCTCCACAAGAGGGAATTGATATCTGGTACTGTAAACCTGGTCAAAGTCCATGACTTCGGGAAGGGAATCATAGGCCCTAGTAGAAAAGCTACCGTTATTATTTTGCTAAATATGGCATGCCTGTTAAATTGCTTTTTAATTAACTGTATTCATGGCTAAAAATAGTTCCACTATTAATTTTGTACAGAGAAGTTTCTTTTTGAAAGTGGTCAACAGTGACTACAGAGACCCCAATTGGTCAGAATACCAAAAATAAAATGAATAGTGAATATTTAGCTAGAAATGGGGCATTTGCAATACCCCCTTCTATCTCAGGGAACATGGTAGAAGATGAGACAGAGAGAAGCCAAGATCAATAGGAATGGTGATGGGAATATGACATGACTGCAGCCCTCTTGAAGTCACCACAGCTATGGTTACCCAGAAAATGTTTTCATAAAGTGGGGCCAGAAAACACGCTGTTACAGGGAGGGGGGTACTCATGGATTTCTATTCCTCCCTCAGGACTCATGCACAGATATTAGTTGACATGGGGAAGGAGAGACATTTTCTTCAATGATATTGCCACTGGAGAGGTGTCCATGCTCCTATAAACAGCCTGGGTCTCACACACACACACACACACACACACACACACACACACACACACACACACACATACACACACCATGAAAAGTAAAAGATGGCTTAAGTGGAAAAAGGAGGGGAATTAACAGGAATGGAAAGATGGCAAGAAAAGGTGGTGGTGGTGGTGGTGGTGGTGGTGGTGGTGGTGGTGGTGGTGGTGGTGTGTGTGTGTGTGAGAGAGAGAGAGAGAGAGAGAGAGAGAGAGAGAGCTCCAGAGAGAGAATGATCTAAATTCATTATTTACATGTATAAAGTGCTGTAACACACTCAGGGAAGAGGGCAGAGGTGAGCTCCGGGCCCCATCTTGGTCCTGACTTTCTCCTGCTTGCCTTCTCTCAGATCTCCTGTCCTGGGGACTGCAGCCAGGTAGACTCAACCACCACCAGAGGACCAAGCAACCAGGAGCCTGCTGAGAGAGCCGGTCTACTCCCACCCCAACTCAGGACAGAGAACAGAGGCCAGAGAGTATTGGACTTGCTTGCACCCAACAAAAGGGAATCCTGGTCCCCTAACCACCAAGAGAGGAAGAGGCTCTTTCTGCACCCACTAGAAGAAGGGATGGGAAAGAGACAATATAAAAACACACTCAGTAACAGAAAAACAAATATGACACTGCCAGAGTCTAGAGACTCTACACCAGAAAGACCTGAACACACCAATGCAGATGAAGCAGAAGAGAATGACCTTAAAAACAACTTCATGAAAATGGTAGAGACCCTCAAAGAGGATGTGAGAAAATCTCTTAAAGAAATGGAAGAAAAAAATGCAAGAAATGGAAGACAAAACAAACCAAAAAATCCAACAAATGCAAGAAAGGGAGGCAAAGACAAAGTGAAAATGACAAGAAACAATTCAAACAGTGCAAGGGTTGAAAGCTGAAATACAGACAATAAAAAAAAAACACAGTCAGAAGGAATGCTGGAAATAGAAAACCTGGGCAAATGGTCAGGTACTACAGATGCGAGCATAACCAACAGAATACAAGAGATGGAAGAGAGAATCTCAGGTGTTGAAGATACACTAGAAGAAATAGATTCATGAACCAAAGAAAATCTTAAGTCCAACAAATCTCTAACACAAAATATCCAGGAAATATGGAACACCGTGGAAAGACCAAACCTAAGAATAATAGGTGTAGAAGAAGGTGAAGAAAACCAGCTTAATGGGGCAGAAAACATATTCAAAAATCATACAATAAAACTTTCTCAACCAAAGGAAAGACATGCCAATGAAGGGACAAGAAGCTTACAGAACACCAAAAAGAATGGACCACAAAAAGTCCACTTGCCACATAATAATCAAGACCCTAAACATACAGAAAGAAAGGATATTAAGAGCAGCTAAAGAAAAAGGTCAAGTAATATATGGTGGCAAACCTATCAGAATTACACCTAAATTCTTCATGGAAACTGAAAGCCAGAAGGTCCTGGATAGATATTCTATCAACACTAAGAGACCACAGATGCCAGCCCAGACTACTATACCCAGAAAAGCTTTCAATCACTACAGATGGAGAAAACAAGATATTCCATGACAAAACCAGATGTAAATAATACATATGCACTAACCTAGCCCTAGAGAATGTTCTGGAAGGAAAACTCCAACCCAAGGACGTTAACTACAAACAGAAAAACATAGGAAATAGATTATCCCACTTTACCAACAGCCGAAAGAGAAAAGAGGTGGAAATACACATAAAATTCCACCACTAACAACCATTTCAAAACAAACAAGAATGAGAAATCAATGGTCATTAATATTCCTCAATATTAATGGTCTTAACCCATAAAAAGACACAGGCTAACACAATGGATTTGAAGACAGAATCCATCCTTCTGCTACATACAAGAAACACATCTCAGCTTCAAAGACAGACATTACCTCGGAGTTAAGGGTTGGAAAAATATTTTCCAATCAAATGAACCCAAGAAACAAATGAACCCAAGAAACAAGCAGGGGTAGCAATCCTAATATCTAACAAATTAGATTTTAAATGGAAACAATAAAAAGAGATGAAAGAGGTCATTTCATACTCATCACAGGAGAAATCCACCAAGATGAAGTTTAAATTCTGAACATCTATGCCCCAAATGAAAAGGCATCCACGTTCATAAAAGAGGCATTACTAAAATTCAAACCATACATAAAACCTCACACACTTATAGTGGGAGACTTCAACACCCCACTCTCACCACTAGACAGTCAGACCTTCAAAACAGAAACTTAACATAGAAGCAAAGTAACTAATACAAGTTATGACCCAATTGGGATTAACAGACATCTATAGAACAATCCATCCAAACACAAAAGAATATACCTTCTTCTCAGAGTCACAAGGAACCTTCTCAAAAATCGACCACATACTCAGCAACATACAACCAAACCTCAATAGGTACAAAAAAATTGGAATAACTGCATGTACCTTATCAGGCCACCATGCATTAAAATTAAAATTCAACAACAACACAAATTGCAGAAAACCTACAAACTTATGGAAATTGAATAATGCACAACTGCACCATTCCTGTGTCAAAGAAGAAATAAAAAAATAAATTAAAGACTTCCTAGAACTCAATAAGAATTAAGACAGAACATACACAAACTTATGGAACACTTTCAAAGCAGTTCTGAGAGAAAAGTTTATAGCACTAAGTGCCCACATGAAGAAACTGGAGAATAGTCACATGAGAAAATTACCAGCATAACTGAAAGCTCTAGAACAAAAAGAAGCAAACTCAACCAGGAGGAGTAGATGCCATGAAATAATCAAATTGAGGGTTAAAATCAATAAAGTAGAAAATAGGAAAACAATACAAAGAATCAATGTAAGAGTTGGTTCTTTGAGAAAATCAACAAGATAGACAACCCTTTATCCAAGCTTACTGAACAGCAGAGTGTGAACATGCAAATTAGCAAAATCAGAAATGAAAAAGGGGACATAACAATGGACACTGAGGAAATCCAGAGAATCGTCAGTTCATACTTTAAAAATCTGTACTCCACAAAATTTGAAAATTTAAAGGAAACTGACAATTTTCTGGATAGATGTCACTTGCCAAAATTAAATCAAGAACAGATAAGCAATTTAAATAGGCCTATAACCCCTAAGGAGATAGAAACAGTCATCAAAAATCTCCCAACCAAAAAAAAGTCCAGGTCCAGATAGCCTCAGTGCAGAATTCTACCAGAAATACAAAAATCAGCTTATAACAATTCTCCTTAAAGTATTCCACTCAATCAAAACAGAAGGGTCTTTGCCAAACTCTTTTTATGAGGCTTCAATAACCTTGATAGCCAAACCACACAAAGACATAACTAAGAAAAAAAACTTTAGACCAATATCCCTCATGAACACTTATGCAAAAATACTCAATAAAATCCTGGCAAATCAGATTAGCAATGTCAAGGTCAAATTCTCATATACTATTAGGAATTGTTGGAAGTTAAATAAAGAAGAAAATCTGTGATAGAAAAATAAGAATGCCAGTCTTTTGTATAGATATGAATGGTTACAAAAATAAAAGAAGACAGAACAACAACAACAACAAAAAACTGGAAAATCGGATCCAAAAACACATCAGAAAACTCATTCACCATGACCAAATAGGCTTCATCCCAGGGATACAGGGATGGTTCAACATATGAAAATCCCTCAATGTAATCCACAAGCTGAAAAACAAAAATCACACGATCATCTCACTAGATGCTGAAAAAGCCTTTGACAAAATCCAACACCCCTTCAAGATAAAAGTCTTGGAGAGATCAGGGATAACAGGAACTTACATTAGCATAATAAAAGCTACATACAGCAAACCAACAGCCAACATCAAATTAAATGGACAGAAACTCAACGCAATTCCTCTAAAATCAGGAAAAGGCTGTACACTTTCTCCATACCTCTTCAATATTGTACTTGAAGTTCTAGCAAGAACAATAGACAACAAAAAGATCAAGGGGATCCAGATTGGAAAGGAAGAGGTCAAACTTTCACTATTTGAAGATGATACGATAGTTTACATAAGTGACCCAAAAAAACTCTACCAGGGAACTCCTGAAGCTGATGAATACCTTCAGCAAAGTGGCAGGATACAAGATCATCTCAACAAAATTAGTAGCCCTAATATATACAGATAATAAAAGGGCTGAAATCAGAGAAACATCGCCCTTTACAATAGCCAACAAAACATGAAATATCTTGGGGTAACACTAACCAAACAAGTGAAAACCTGTATCGCAAGAACTTTGAGTCTTTAAAGAAAGAAATTAAAGAATACACTAGAAAATGGAAAGCTCTCCCATGCCTCTCAGCTGTAGAGTGGATAGAGAAAATGTGGTACATTTACACAATGGAGTACTAGTCAGCAGAAAAAAAAATGGAATCCTGAGATTCGCAGGCAAATGGATGACACTAGAAGAAACCATCCTGAGTTAGGTAACCCAGTCACAAAAAGACATAGTATGTCCTTTCTCATATATGGATTTTAGACATGAATCAGGGAAGTGCTAGTCTACAACCCCACTGCCAGAGAGTCTGGGAAACAGGAAAGACCTGAAGAGGGATATGCATGCTACCCCAGAGAAGGTGGAATGAGGCAAAATCTCCTGAGACGATTGGGAACATGGAGGGAATAAGAGAGGGATCCAGGAAAGAGAGAGGGAGGGAAGAGGAGTGGAGAAGAGGATATGGGGGAGCAAGAAGGTTGAGTTGGGGGAATAATAGAGGAGAGAAGGATGAGAGATACCATAATAGAGGGAGTCATTTTAGGTTTGAGTGGAGACCTGGCACTAGTGAGATTTCCAAGAGATCTACAAAGATGACACCAACTGGCAAACTAAGCAATAGTGAAGAGACTACCTTAAATGTCCTTCCCTGATAATGAGTTTGACAACTACCTTATATGCATTCCTAGAACTTCCTTCCAGTGACAGATGGAAGCAGAGGCAAGCACCCACAGATAAGCACTGAACTGAACTCCTGGAACCCAGTGACAGAGAGGGAGGAGTGATGAGCAAAGGGGTCAAGCCTGGACTGGTGAAACCCAAACTGACCTGAACAAGGGGGGAGATCTTGGACCCCAGGTTGATGGCTGAGAGGCCAGCATGGGACTGATCCAGACCCCCTGAATGTGGGTATCAGTGAGGAGGCCTAGGCAATCTATGGGGCTTTGGGAAGTAGATCAGTATTTATCCCTGGCACACAAATGGACTTTGGGTGCCCATCCCACAATGAAGGATGCTCTCTCAATCTGGACACTTGGGGAAAGGCCTAGGCCCTGCCCTGAATGAAATGACAGACTCTGGAGATGCCCTATGGAGAGCCTCACTCTCCCTGGGGAACGGAGTGCGGATTGTGCGGATTGTCTTGGGGGACTGGTGGGGGGGCGAGGGAGGAGGGGAGGGAGAGGGAGCTAGGATTGACATGTGATGCAAGCTTGTTTCTAATTTAAATAATTTTTTTAAAAATCCATTCTTATCTACAAATAATATATGCTAATACAAAATACTTAAAAAAGAAGAAGCTGACAAAAATAGAGCTTATCCCAGGCATGGTAGATCATACCTGTAATCTCAGCCCTTGGAGGAGGTGAAGGCAGGAGCAGCTGAAGTTCCTGTTACTTACTGGTTGTAGGCCTGAGAAGAAAAACCATACTAGAAAAGTGGGCAGTCATGCGAAATGAATTAAAGCCATGGTGGTTGGTGCTTTGTTTTGCTTTGCTTTGCTTTGCAATGAGGTCTTGCATGTATGTAGCCCAGGCTGACCTCAAATTCACGCGGCCTCTGCCTCCCAAGTGCTCAGAGACACTTGGGTTTTGTTTTGGTTTGGTTTTATAATTACAACTCTAATTAGACCGACTCTAGTGAAACTCAGCCCTTGAAAAAACAACTGAAATTAGTTAACACATGAAAGAAAATTAGTCATCACAATAAAAGGATAGGTTGCCTATATTTCCCTTTTTTATATTTATTTCTTTGTTTATTTATTTATTTTTGAGACAGACTCTCATGTATCCCAGGATGGCCTCAAATTCACTAGGTAGCTAAGGGTGACCTTCGTATTTCTGGTTCTCCTGTCTCCATGCCCCATGCCATGCAGGGATACACTGGGTTTCCTGCTGCTAGGCAAGCATCTCCAGCTGAGCTGCCACTTAGGTCCTGTCTCCTCCTTTCTGCTTTTGCAATATTTAATGTTACTTAATGTCCTTCCAGAGCACTGAACACAAAGCTGCAGTTTTTAATGTGCTGCAGATGGGTCAATTGTGTTGTGACATACCCTCAAGATGGAAATTCCCTGGTGACAAAATGAAACAAACACATGAAAAAAATCAAATACATACATACACACAGAGAGGTACACACATACAAATACACTTATACATATACCATACAAACATATACACACACATTTACATACATACATACGTATTTACATACCTGCATAAACATATACCCTACACACATATACACATTCCACAAACACAAACACACCACATATACAAACATACACAAATATACATACATATACACATATATATGCATGTATACTACACAAACACACCATACATATATAGACACACACATACACATTTATACACACACATTCATGTACACCCTATACAGACTCATATATATACAAACATATACACACACACATACTTATAGACACACACATACACATTTATACACACACATTCATGTACACCCTATACAGACTCACATATGCACAAACATATACACACACATACTTATATATATACCACACATATTACACACATATAAGAATACACACATACAACACATAAAGACAAAAATAATAGGAGATTCCACCCAAATAATACAGATACATACACACATACATGTACACTGAACATACAAACACATGTACCATACACACACATAGATATAGTACAAAAACAGATACATATACACAAATGCACACACCATAAACAATGCACAAATATACACACACATGCATGCATACCATATAGACATGCATACTCATACATACACATACATCATACAAACAAATACACTCACTTCTATATACATATGCACAGACACAGACATGCCACACATGTGCACACATACAAACACATTCTCAGAGACACAAACACAATACAAACACACACTGTAATTAAGAAATAAACCCATTTAATTAAATTATTATTTTATTGTGTTAGATGTTTGAATTACACAAAAACACTGAAAAAAAAATGGACCTGAACACCAGATATGCATTTTTGCAAGTGAGACTTTAAAAGGGAATTTGAAGACGAGTGCACCTATGTGGCAATTACCCCATCCCAGGGGAGGGAACCAGGCCGAGTGCTGGGCAGTGAAACTGCTTTAGGAAACCCCTGTGATGTGTAGAGGAAGTGAGGACGGAAAATGTACAGCCCCAGAGTTTCCTAAGAACCACAAAACCCTCTGAATTTCCACTGCAAGGGAGGAAAGGGAAAAGGAGAGTGAATCTGAAGGGGTGCTGGGGGGACAAAGGGTCAGGAGCAGAGCCAACCCCACCCCTACCCCGCCCACCACCATCTTTACACTACACAGGTCTGCCATCAACCAGCAGAAGCCTGGGAGCTACCAGCCCAGAGAGGCCGCTATCTGGAACAGAGAGACAAATTCCGGAAGAGAAGGCTGTGCTTCTCCATGGGACTTCCCTGGCCGGGGTTTCAGATCTTGCTCTGTAGCAACCTCAGAGCATGTGACAGGGTTTCAGGGAAATGAGACAACTCAGATGCAAATGTCAAAGGAAACTCAGCACTGAGTCCCAAGAAAGCCCTCTGCACAGCCTAGTTGAGAACAGAAATGGGTGAGAGGAAGGCCCAGAGAGCCGGGGAGCATGCTACCGCGGCATTGGTACTAACTAAAGCTTGTTGACCACTTACTGTGTGCTTAAACACATTATCACCTGTTCTTATAACACATGAAATAGAGAAGATTTTCCCCACTCTCCTCTGTAGAAATGAAGGCAGGTTCTCAGGGAACGCTCAAAAAGCAACACGCTCCCTCCCCTGGTCAATCATGCTCAGGCCCATCTAACACAAGTCACCCATCCCCCTCAACCCTGCATCCCACTAATCCATGGGATTCCTTCATGCAGATAAGCGTAGGTCTATTTATCATCTACACCTTAGGGAAAATCATATTCTGAAATGAACTGATCCCTGCTCTAACATGTCTGTCACTGACCAACTCTGTAGAAATAGACAAATTATACCAGTTCATTGGGTCTTGGTTTTCTCATCTATGGAATGGGGCCACAATGGGGACTTCTCCAGCCCTTGACCTCTACAATGCACAGAGAATCATCCCATGTCAAACCACGGAAGAAAATTACAAAATTGCCATTAAAAATTTAAACAAAATGTGCGTTGGGATTATCATGTTCTTGTTCCCTGCTGATAACACACACTTTGGGAGTCTTGATTAAACAAATTACAATACCTTTAAAATTGTTTTTTTGAGATGACCATGAAAATGGAGACAAAGTACTCCAAGTTAGCTCTCTGTCAGCAAAAATGCTGCACAGAAAAAAAAAATCAAGTCACTATTCTTCCTCCTTCCTCCACAGTAAACCGTCACTCACCGTGGGAAAATGATGACTTGCAGGAAGTGAGGCTGATGAATCATCACCTCTTGCTCTTGGACTCTGAAGTGAAGCAGCAAGAATTAGCAAAAAGACTGAAGAGCTGGGGTGTGAGCGGTGATTTGCCAACAGACCGATTACGGGCATTCAAGGCTGAGGAAAAGTAAGTCAACTTTGGGATGTTGAGTCACAGAGCACCCAGGCACAGTTCTCTGCTGGGTGGCAGAATCCAGGACAGAGGCACATAGGCCAACTTCCAGAGTCATGCCTAGAGCCTGAGTTCTCAGGACTCCAAAGAGTCATTGATGGGCAATCACCAAGCAATGCTGCCTTTGGGCTTGTCCTGACAGGTGACCTGCTAATCCCCTACCTGTGCAAGAGACAACCTCCTAAAGAAAGGATCAGCAGCCATCAAAGGAAGCCTTCAGCGGATTAATGCCACCCTCTCCTTCTATAATGGAAGGACATGTAGACACCATGATCACACTTCCTCTAGTGGTTTTAGCAAATAATACTGTACTATACTCTCTCCTCTATGGCTAATTAAGCTGCCACAAAGGCTTTCTACATTCTATTTTTCTAGTTGCCCTTTGATGCCCTTAGAAAATGTCTAAACAAGAAACTGTTCTGTAATCAGAGGCATGGACATGCACAAGACATTTCAGGACAGGTTACATGTTGCATATGCAAAATCTTAGGAACCTGTAGTATGAGATAGGAACATTGGTCTCTTCATGAACCTATATTCTCTATTCTTTTTTGTGCCTTGAAGGTGGTGAAAGGAAAATTTCGCTCAGATATTTAAAATTCTCATGGGCCAGGAATGGGCTGTTAGAACAGTGCTTGTTATAGCACCTAGGCTAAACAGGACTCCACAACTGAGGTCACTAATTCCAGAGTCATTTGCTGTATTTGAGTCCAGCTCCTTACCAAGTTAAAATGAAAACTGATCACACATCTACTTTTCATTGATGAACTATGTAACTATGCTCCAGACAAAAAGATTGCAGACAATACAAAGCATTTAGAGAATTATTTCTAAAAGATGGCATTTAGGATATATTTATTTATAGTTATTAGTCCTCTTCCTATATGTCACTAAGCCATAGGGGATGTGTACCTTCCCCTGAGCACTAAGGTTTTCTGCTATGACAGGATTCATGAGTTAAATGAGTTCAGGAAACGTCTTGTCCAGTAAAATCTTGCTAAAACACCGAACAATCAAGGTTGATCCTAAGTCTGCATGAAAAACACAAGGAGGATGAGCTCAGACCATCCATTGACTCCTCGGAATGATATTTCTCCTCCCATTGTATTAATTCTTTGAAAGTGTCGTACATGTATACAATGTATTTTAATCACATCCATTCCCATTTCTTTCCTCCAACTTCCCCCCAGACCCTACTCTAACACACTCTTCTCTCTAACCAGTCTGCCTCCCAACTTCATGTCCTCTTCACACACACACACACACACAGAGAGAGAGAGAGAGAGAGAGAGAGAGAGAGAGAGAGAGAGAGAGAGTCCAATTAGTACTGCTCATGTGTGCATGGATGTGGGCATTCACGAGGGTGTGGGCATACACGTTCTCCAACCTTCTTAGTTCTTGGCCCCACTCCCATCCTAGTAGACATCAACTGCTAATAAGTCTTCAGTTAGTGATGGGGCCTCCTGAGCCCCTCCCACATTCATGCTTGAATGTTGATTGGCTTACTCTTGTGTAGAACTTGTGTAGGTCTCCACAGCTGTTAAGAATTCATGGGTGCAATGGCCTGGCCATGTGTAAAAGACAGGATTTCACAGCACTGTGGCCTACATGCTACGTGCCATATTCTTTGTGATATCTCCTGAGTGTGGAAAAGGAGTGTGGAAATAGATGGTTCATTTAATGCTGAGCATTCACGGTCACGTTTTCACAGGACTTTCACCTGTTAGGAGTCTCTGTGTTGCCTGCTGCTCGCTACAAAAAGAAGCTTCTCCAAGCCTGAGAGCAGCCCAGGTGTAAGGGTACAAGCATGACTACTCAGAAGGCAGTTTGATAACATGATCATTTAGCAAAATAGTGATAGTTGATTGCCTATAGCCTCTCCAGCTGTGGTTTTTGTGGGAACAGCTGGAGACACCTCCCCCAATGATGCCATTCTCCCTCCAGTGAATCTAATCTCTCAAGAATTATTTCTACAGAACGTCAAGGTCATGGGGGAGGTAGAGGTGTCCCTCTCCAGTAACCACGCCCTGGTTGATTCTGAAGGGCTGTCTATAGTGACTGACAGGGCTCAAAGTCAGGTGGCCTCTGTCTTGCTATGGAGAGAACAATGAAGTACTTCAAGTGCCCATTAGGAAATATAGATCTAGGTCCAGGATGCTGAGAGGGACTAGAAAAGTCTAAGCCCCACACTTGTCCCTGCACATAAAATTCCCTATCTCTACAGTCATTTTCCACTTAAAAGTGTGTGTTGGTTTTATAAAGGCATCTTGGCAGGGAAACCTACTTTTGGGAAGGAGCTTTCTGGCCTCCTAAAAGTTCAAGGACTATCAAATGTTGGGGTGGGGTGGGGTGGGGCAGGGTGAGATAAAGAAGGAAAGATAAAAGGTTAAAACCTGTTTGGAAGGCCTATTGATTTGAAAGGGGGAAATCTCGGTGAAGAAACGACCTTTGGTTCATAAGTCAGTCTAGCCAGTCACAGAGCTGAGAAGGCGACATCAGGACTAGCACATAAAACAACCCAGTTTGCAGAGGACTACAGGACGACAGGATGTGCCCTTCCTCACCCTGATGTCATCAGATGAGAGCACAGGGGAACAAAGCCCAGGGAGGGGCGGGAGTTGGAGGGGGCAGCTATAAAGGACAACACACCCGGGGCTGGGCACTCTGAGGACTCTTCCCTCAGCTCAGTAACCCGTTTCCCTGCTCAGTAAGCTGTCTCTTTCTATCCATTCCCTCTCCTCCTGGCAACTGCAGGGATTCTCACCTAACCTGAGCTGTCTGCTGTCTTGAGCTCTACTAAATTGCCCTTGAGCTCCCTTTTGAGTCCATTTCTGAATCCCTTTACTAATGAGAGTAAGACCCCCAAACCTCTAATCCCACCACTGGGGAGACAGAGGCAGAGGGATCAAAGATTTAAGGCTACCTAGTGAGTTCTGGGGTCAGCCTGAGCTACAGGAAACCCTGTCTCCAAGAGAAAAACAAAAAAGAAAAAAGAAAGTGAAATCATTCTGCTGGCATCCACTCTGATTCTTGGTTATTTATGAGAGTTAGTTCCAAGATCGTTGAAATGAGGAAATTAGCCTGGCACTTTTATGGCCTCAGAGTTGACAAGAAGTTCCAAAAATTCCCAGTGGGTATAACTAGACTTTCACAGTCCAGCGAGGAAAACCAGGGACATTCCATTGATGAATCACACCCAGGAGACAAGGGACACTATACAAAGTTTTCCCAGACAAAATGAGTCTTTACAAAATTGGGGAAAATAAAATCAAGTTAACAGATTTGCAAGATGTGGGTGTATTTCCCAGAAAACATGACAGAACACGAAGAAAGAAATGCTTGGAAACGAAGACCGGTATATGGTGCTGGGTAAGTAAAGAGAACAAGGCAGTTCCACAGATGGTGATGCTGAGGTTGATAATGCTGGGGAAGAACCCCAGGACTGAGTCAGCCAGCTCCAGGAAGATGCCACCATTCCTGGAAGTGCTAAGAGAAGGGCCAAGTCAAGTTCAAAGGCTTCGTTTATTTTTTGTTTTTGTAACTGAATATCTGAGGTCAGATAATTTACAAAGCATAAGGGTTGGTGGTCCAGTTTCCTTTCCATGGCTGCAATAAAGTACCCTGACAAAAAGCAACTTAGGGAGGAAGAGAGATTTATTTTAGCTTACAATTCCAGATCCCATTCAATCGCTGCGGGCAGTCATGACAGAAACTTGAGGCAGGCCTGTTTGCTATCCCGGACAGGCCTGGTTCATAGCCAAGAAGTACAGAATGGTGGATGCTGCTTGTTACTTGACTTACAATCGGCTAGCTGTCTTATACAGTTCAGAATCACGTGCCAATGTGGGGTACCCCACACACACAGTGGGTTGGACCATCCTACATCATATAACAATCAAGATAATCCCCTACAGGCATGTCAAGATCATCAAAATCTTAATGCTTTCTGTGATTTGTGTTGAGATGTACTTATTTTCCATGGGTTTATGTAAACATATCAAAATAGCATCAGTTCAGTAACCATAGCTGAGTACAGTTCAGCTTCCAAGGAGCTGCATGTGCATGCAAGTTCAATAGCCATTGTGTCAGTCAGGATTCTCTAGCGGAACAGGGCAGACAGGCTGAACATGTGTATATATGGGATTTATTAGAGTGGTTTACTTACAGGCTGTGGTCCAGCTAGTCCAGCAATGGCTGTCTACCATCAGAAAGGTCAGGAATCCAGTCATCATTCAATCCATGAGACTAGATGGCTCATCTGGTCTTCAGTTGGAATCCCAAAGAAGTAGGCTGTAATGGCTATGAAGGAATGGACTTGCCAGCAAGAGCTACAGCAAGCAGACAAAGAGAAAGGGCTTCCTTCTTCCGGGTCATTTGTATAGGCTGCCAGCAGAAGCTGCCACCCAGATTAAAAGTGAATCTTCCCACCTCAAAAGATCTGCATTACAGCACTCGGGAGGCAGAGGCAGGCGGATCTCTGTGAGTTCAAGGCCAGGCTGGACCGACAGCCTCCAAAACAATACAGAGAAACCGTCTCGTAAAATCAAAAAAAAGACTTGCATTAGACGTGGGTCTTTCCTTTCCAAATGACACAATTAAGAAAATATCTCCAACAGGTGTATCCAGACACTTGGGTTTTAGTTACTTCCAAGTTGACAACCAAAAGTAGTGATCACACACATATTTTATGCATACACAGTAGCTTATCCTGTCACACAAAGACAAGACTTAGTATTACATCCACCTTTTTCTAGAACCCTTGCTTCTCCTATATCTGATTGATACACACATATACATATATGTACCTTTGACTTAACCATGAATATTTTTGTTAGTAAAGAACCATTTCTATTGTAACTTCTTATCGCAGGTCACCCTGTTTATGTGTCCATCACTAGCACTGGATTAATAGCTTCCAGTTACATTTGGTAAACAGTAAGTGCTCAGCCAGTCCTCCTCAGAGGAAACTAGATCAAATGCAGAAACCAAGTTAAGAGTGCTCCTTCTGGAGCACAGAGAGCAGCTCCTTTGTATCTTAACTAAAACCAACACTTCCTCCTCTCTTAGCATATGATCGTGGTCCACAGTTTTGCTTTTCCTGGTTTCTTCAGTTCTCATGGGCTGGAGCACGCATGTGTAGTCTGCTTAATTGGGACTTTCTTTGTTTTTTGGGTGCCTTTGCTGACTCCTTACCAGCTTCCCACAAGTCCTTCTTACCTTCCACTAGGCAATCACCACTGGACTAACCTACTTAGTTGTATTTGCTTGGAGACCAAAGTTAAGGGACATAGGAAGAAAAGCAAGCATGGATGTTAGGCATGGGGCTTTTCATTTTATTTCCCAATTTCCCAAATGACTTGAATATAGCTTAAGACTATTTTCTGTTCTCTGTCTCAGCACATTGTGTGTCCCAGACAAGCAGGTACTGGTTTTTAAATGTGCTGACTCTTGAAGTTTCAAATATTTAAAGCAAGTTTCTGGAAATATTGTTAGATATTTACTTGTTATTTGAAGCCTAAATCTAGATAGGACATGATAAGCACAAAAGACAGGTGCAATTTCATAACATGGCTAAAGCCTATCACATTTGCCAGGAAGAGAGAAGTGACTTTGTTGGCCACCACCTTCTGAGAACAGGCTGGAGCAGGCTGTGGAGGTGTCACTGCAGCCTAGTAAGAGGAGGCCCCACTGCTGTAATTGAAAAAGTGGCGCTTAAGAGAAAGACACCATGCAACAGAGCTTGAGTGGAGGAGTTTTTAATTGGGGGAAAGTGAATGGGAAGAGGGGGGAGAGGAGAGGGGAGACTGGCCTTTGGGGACAGGAGTGGCAGAAAAGAAGAAGGGGGAAGGGTGAGAGAGAGTAGAGAGACAGAGAGAGAGAGGAGAGAGAGAGAGAGAGAGAGAGAGAGAGAGAGAGAGAGAGAGAGAGAGAGAGAGAGAGAGAGAGAGAGAGCAGAAAGGCAAAGAGGCAGAGAGGCAGACAGAGAGAAAGATGGGAGGTGGACAGGGACCTTTTAAAGGGGAATGTACTGAGTATGCACAGGTGGTGGTGCTCTTAGTGGCTGCAGGTGAGGGTGTATCTTGTCAGAATCTCAAAGACAGGCAAGTACAGATGCCTGAATACTAACACCCACTGTCTTAAATTCCTCGATTCCCTTATGGAGAACAGGCTCCATAAACCCATGGTAACCATTAGTGTAAATCTCTACTTCCACTCCTTCTGCCTGGCATGTAGGTAAGGTGTATTTGTTTGTTTGTTTCTTCTCAACTTTGTGCAGATCAGTTTCAGCTATACAAGTTTGCAGATGAGAGTAAAGTGAAGCTTGAATTTGCACCCCCAAATCATTAGTTCAATGTCAATTGTGATATGTTCTTCCTTCGTGGGTGTGTTGCAGTCTCAGTTCCAGAATACTCTAAGCCCAAATGCTCTACACCATTTTCAACCATTTCCTTCTACCTCCCTAATCACCAATCAAAACTAATATTCAAGAAAACAGAAAAAAGAATATGAGAAGATTCTAATGTAACTGCATGTTGAAAAATGAATATTTCGAACTTGAGCTGACAGTGATTGAAACACTTCAGGAACAATTTGTGTGCTACTTGCCTTCTGGTCTGTACAACCGACACAGAACATGGAATGCTGGCACTCGCTCACAGTTCTAGCACTCACAATCCTAGCACTCAGTAGGCTGAATTGGAGCCCTGAATGTTCAAAGCCAGCCTTTGCAGAAACCCCATCCCCACAAGGCAAAAAATTAAAAAAAAAAAACCTAGAACCTACTGTCCTCATTACAAAAACTAAATGATTATATATATGTGTGTGTATTTGTGTAGTTGTTTATACATATGTAAACATAACATACACAGATATATTATATAATTATATAATACATATACACATGCAGTTATATATGGTAATATAGTACATCAGTATGTAATGCACATCATCATACATATGACACTCATGAAACAATACACATACCCACATGGCCACACACACTGACACCCTGTCTAGTGTTGAACTTAATAGAAGCCACTACTTCAGCACTTGTTAAGGCCCTGGCTAAGTATAGGATTCAAAAGTCGTACAATTTTATTCATTTCCTTGCAAAACGTAAGATGTGGTTTAAATCTAAAATAAAGTTCCTGAACTATAACACATAATTAGAAACTATATTGCATAATTTTACTATGCATTTTATTGCCATTCATAAAATCTATCCATAAAGCTGGATTACGTTTTTTTAAATGTCACACACAGGCACACACACACACACACACACACACACACACACACACACACACACCAATCCCCCCCTACTTTGAATATAAATGTAAAGTTATTCTAATATAACTGTATTTAAATAGTGCAAAAGGGATTGCCTGATTTACTCTGTATCCGTGTAGTATATATTAGCCCCTAGGGAGAATGTATACCCACCAATGAGCTCTCATGTCACTTCCTTCCTTTTCTTGGCACTGGGTTATATCTAACTAACCACAAAGTCTATCAGATAAGATGTGGAGTTTTAAAAACCTTACCTATAATCTAAAGTCACTGCACAGATTTCAAGTTTATATTTCTACCTTAAGAATTTAGGACCCTGCACACACCATTCTATGTGTTTGTTTTCTGTACGTGTATTTTATCTTGGAGAAATTGAAGGTTATGAGAATCATTAGAAGAAAAAAAAGAAGACAATTCATAGCCTGGGTGATACTAGCCCTAGAAAGACAGAGACAGATGGTTTGATGGCTATGAGCTATAGTCCAGGCTGCTCTGCATGGTGAGTTCTAGGACAGCCTAAGCTACAGAGAGACCCCACCCCCACACACAATTCAAGAGCTAAGTGTTTAATCGCACACTGTAATGCCAGGTTTCAAGGTGCGGACCCAGGAGGATCAGACAGTTAAGGATCAGACTCAGCTACATAGCAAGTTCTAAGATATCATGGGTTACAGGAGACCTGCCTTAAATTTAACAAATAAAAATTTTAAAAGTCAGGTAATAAAAACAAAAGCAAACACCACTGGGAGAACTCATTCATTTATTCTAACCAGTAAGAAGGGAGTGTCCAGTTATTATTAATGAAGCAGCCTAAAAATGATACAATACTTAAAAAGCAATCAAGTGGGAAGAACAAAATTAGAGAGAAAAAAATAGAAAGAAAGAAATGGACTAGGATAACTGGGAATCACCTATACCCTAAGGCAGTCAAAGCTGGCTACTCACCACGGTGGACTGTTTGGCTTATTCCCTTGTCCACCCAGCTGTGGAGAGTGTCATTATGCAGGTAATTATCACAAGATAAATGGCAAATATACAAGTTGTTTGGCAGGCACATAATTAAAGAAAACATGTCAAACTTTATAAACGGCAAGAGGCGTATCTACACTGTTTGACCACTAGACTCCAGCACAGACCCTGGAGCCATCGGCCTGGTCTCTTCCCTTGGCAACCAGAACTTGTATTTTGGCTAGTAAGCCCCAATACCCCTGTGGCTTTCTGGGAATGGAGCTTGGCAACCATTTCTGAGGGCAACCAATCCATAGAAATGAGCTCCTGGCTGTTGTACTTTGTACTCCAGGCTTCTACACATATCTAATCACATGGTCACAATGCTGCCTCCTTCCATAGTGGTCTCTTCTACTAACACAATTAACTGACTGAGGAAGGACTGGACAGTCGAGGAGAGAGTCGAAGGATCTGTGGGCCACATTTTCATTCGGCTCTCAGGAGTTCTTAACAAGCAGTTTGTGTCTATTTGCAATGTTGCACCGAAATTTTGAAAACAAGTATTATTGCAGTTTTTAAGACTTGCTTTTATTACTTTTGCTGTTTAATTATTAGGGGATATTTGCATATACATGCACCTGGAAACCAGAGGTGAAGTCCCCACACCACAGAACTGGAGTTGCAGGAAGTTGTGAGTTGACTTATGTGGGGGCTGGGACCTGAACCCACGTTCTCTGAAAAAGCAGTGCACATTCAACAGGTGTCCAGCCCTGTTGGAGACTTTTAAAAATGTTCATGGTGTTTTCATAGGTTAAAATAAAAGAACCAAGCAATATATAAGGGCTGAAAAGAGTATTATTCTAGTGCTTATGTGCTGAGCAATATTAAACTAGGCGGTGTCACTAAAACGTCAAGACTGGATCATCCATTCAAATGGACCGTTTCTCCATGCTGCCTGTCAGCCTTTGTCTCCCACCAAATCCTTTGTGCTAGGAACTCAGTTCTATGCATTCACACTCAGGTCCAGTTTTAATGGTTAAATGTTCTCTCCTCTCTCAGCCTTCTACTCCCGGTGCAGCTGCCTTTGCAGATGTCCCCCCAAATCCAAATCCAGAAGGGCCCTGGTCACATCAACAACATCCTCGAGGTCACTGTTCCTATGCCACCAGGTCCACGCTGTTTTAACACAGTTCTTTCCTTTATATGTGTTCCTTTTGCTTAGCCTTTTAGAGCATTTTTTCATTATATTAAGCAAAACAAGCCGTGCACAGACAGGTATGATGCAATCTTACTCCTGCAGGAAATCTAAAAGAGTTTTTCTCATGGAGGTTAAGAGTACAGGTTACTCTTGAATCCCAGGCATCAGCCTGGGAAGCCAGCATGGGACTGATCAAGACCCCCTGAATCTGGGTGTCAGTGAGGAGGCCTAGGGAATCTATTGAGCCTTGGACAGCAGATCAGTACCCATCCCAAGTATACACACAGACTTTGGACTCCCATAGAACAATGTGAGGTTAACTCTCACCCTGAACTCTTGGGGAAGGGTCTAGGCCCTGCCCTATATGAAATGACAGACTATGGACACCCCCATGGAGGGCCTCACCCTCCCTGGGGGAATGAGGGGATAACGGGGGGGGGGAGGGGTTGGGGAGGGCACGGGAGGAGGGGAGGGAATGGGAGAGGGACCTGGAACTGACTTGTGAAGCAACCTCGTTTCTTATCTAAATTTAAACTGGAAAATAAAAAAATAAATAAATAAATAAATAAAGAGTACAGGTTACTAGAGGCTAGGGAGAGTAAGGGGAAGGAGAGAGATGGGAGAAGTTGATTAATGTGTCCAAAGCCACAAGCAGATGACAGCGAGACACTCTAGGTGCTATTACACAGTATGATGAATAGTGATGATAATGGGTGTCTATTTCAAAAGCTAGAAGAAAGTACTAATTTTTTTGACAAAGAATGCTTGCAGAGTTGTGTGTGTTGTGATTTAAACTCTGAGCCTGCAGAGACCTGGGATCCACACATCCCGAGGCTGCTTTTCATTTCCTAACCCTGGTAATCACTGACCTTTGCCAAAGCTAGCTCCCCCACCCAAATGCCAGCCAAACTCGTCATCCTTGAAAAGGAACAAATAGGGTTCACAAATATTTTGATAATGTCTATAAAAATAACTGCCATCATTTTTACAGAGCACATTCTACCGAGGGCGAGCGTATTTACAAGAGGAGTTTAGGCAAATGTTTGCTATTGGGGCCTCACCTGCTACAGCAGGAGGATGGGGTCCAAAGTGCAGCACCTACCCAGGCTTTCCCTGGGGCTTCCACGAAGTCCTGGGCGCGGCTTTCCAGGCCGATTGCCCACGCCTTTGAAATGGGCATATCAGCTTTACCCTGTCGCTTATCAGAAACATGTCCATTACTGAGCCAGATAAAACTGTTTAAGAACTCATTTGAAATCTTTAGTCGGTCACTCGTAGTTCAGACCCGGGAAACAGGCATTTTAAGTCACAGCCTGAATTGAGGGAGATGAGGTGGACGGAGATGTGGAGAGCTAGAAAGAGAAAGGGCAAGGAAGATTTGGGAGACCTTTTCCAGACCTTCAACTCTCTGCTTTTCCTCCCTGGAATGTGAGCTGAAGGCTAGGGTGAGCGGAACTGACTTTTCACCAGGAACCCTGTACACCCGCCTTTTCCCCTCTGGTCACTATAAAGCAAGGGCACTACAGGAAGTCAAAGGTTTTAATAGAAGAAAGGGAAGGGACAGAAATGTCCTCTGCTCTGTCACACTTCCACACACCTGCAATCACTCCTGGAATCCATTTTTATAATATGCCGCATATATTGTATATAATTCCTGGGAGAAGGCTGCTCAGGTGAGTAGGTGCCCAGCATACACGAAAGCACTGGAAAACAAGAAGCCATGACACAAACAGCCAGCAGAGCTCACTGGCTTCCTCGTCTACCTGTCAGCTCAGTGCTAGGATAGAAACATATGTGCTGCTTGCCTGGACATCCCCCTCTTTGTTTCTGCTTAAAACATCCGTGACTTCTTAGGCTGTAGTTTGACTCTACTTGAGAGGATCGGTAACAAGGAAATATTTACAGCCCAGTCTCACTATTGATGCTCCAATACTTCAGCCTAGAAGATTCTTGCCCATCATTTAGCCCTTCCAAAGAATACCACAGCAATGTGCCTCACTCTTACTGTACCAGCCTTGTTAGTTCTGCTATTTGTTCATTTGTTTCTTGTTTTCTTTCTTTTTAGCTTGTTTGTTTTAGGTTTGGGTTTTTTTTATTTGTTTGCTTTGGGTTTTTGTTTGTTTGTTTTGTTTTTTGTTTTTGTGGTTTTCAAGGCAAGGTTTCTCTGTGAAACAGTCTGCTGTCCTGGAACTCACTCTGTAGACCAAGCTGGCCTTGAACACATAGAGATCCACCTGCCTCTGCCTCCCAAGTGCTGGGATTAAAGGTGTGTGCTACCACCACCTGGCTGCTTTTTGTTTCTTAGCTTAGCTGGACTTCACTGTGCGTCCAGGCTGTGCTGGAACACCTGAGTTAAGAAATCCCAGTGCCTCTGTCTCCTGAGGAGCTGTAAGCAATAGGTGCATACTTTCTCACTACACTTGACTAGTATTTTGTTTTACTTTTCTTCCAGCTAATGGTTATTGCTCGTATGTCTTCTTTTTGTTTTTTGTGTTTTGTTTTTGTTTTGTGTTGCAGCACTTAGGAGTCAGGCCAGGGTTTTGTACATGCCAAGCATGTAGTCCAAGCTACACCTCAGCCCACAACCCACTTCAATTGGCCTCGTGGTTTCAGCTTGAAATTCTGAGTGGAGTTCAGATAGTGAAAGGCCGAAGAGTGAATGTCTATTCATTAGCAAGCGACAAGTTAAAAAAATTGTGAAGCTGTTGTGTGCTAAGTTCCCTTGTGTGGTGACACAGGCCTATAATCCCAGCACTCCCGGTTGATGTAGAAGGATAACATATTAGGAGTCATCCTAGGCCTTGGAGCAAGACATTGTCTCAAACAAACAAGAAAGAAAGAACAAAAGAACAAAAGAAACTGCTTTCACCACTACCTAACCCTGTGTTTCTGGCTCCCAGTTCCCCAAGCAGAAGAAATTGCAAACTTGGCAGCAGCTGTTCCTCGGGAGCAGTGGTTCCTGGGAGGGGAACACAAGCCTACACCCCACATGAAACTCCTCACACAGAATCTGCAGTGAGTGAGCTGTGGGGTTAGTTCCATTATGACTAAAGGTAAAGGCTACTCTGCTTATCGTTTCATTTCTTTTTTTAGAGTCTGAGTGGCTCTGTTGTATGGTTTCCCTGTTTTGGTTTTGGTTTTAACCAATGCCCTGGTCTTTTCAGAGATGTAGGCCAGGATCTGGGTGCGGTGGTTCACACTGTGATCCCAGCACATCGAAAGGTATATGAGCAAAGCTGCAACAGGAGGATTGCCTCACCTGTCTGATCCAGAGAAGAGCAGGACAGAAGGAAAAGAAAACATCAGGCAAGGGGAAAAGACAGGGGAAACAGGTGCCGGCAGCCACTGGGGAGAACACAGGAAGTCTAACTTATGCAGCCATCTCCCTCAAAGGGAGATAACGTCCCAACAATAGAAGTTGAGTGGTGCCTAGGCCCTTTATCTAACTGGACTTCTTCCCAAGAGCACCCTGCTTTTACAACTGACTGTAGCAAAACTAATGACTCCTTGTTTTCATGCTAAAACTATGCACCTCCTGGACCCGCCTCCTATGAATCAAGTGTGGGCGAATTACATCACAGAATTTGCCTGACAGAAAGCAGTGGTTATGACTGCTCATAGTGGTCTGATCCAGGAACCGAATTTCTATGGTACAAGATCCATCCTGATTTTGTGGTGACCTCAATACTTTCTTATTTTTGAATTTGCAGCAATTCATTTTCTGTCATGCCCTAAGTCCAGAATATCTGTATGGAAATTCACCACGCTGTAGTTTCCCACACCATCCTACTCTCAGGCCCACCTTTACCCTGTGGTCTGGAAGTTCTTGACCTTGGTTTCCTGTGAGTATTATTTATGAATATCAGTGAGACGGAGAGACACCCAATTTGATGTCCATTCTCTGGGTAGTCTGTCCAGCTGAGTAGTATGACTGGTCAACACACTCAGCCTTCCTGGTTTCATAGACACAGCAGACCTCATGGCTACAGCATTGATAGACATGCAGAGTGCTTCCTCTGGAGGCTGTTTGAATCTATTGAAATTTCCTTTGCAGGTGGCTGTGTGGAGTCAGGAATGAGATTAATGTTCTAAAAACCAAGCTTTCTAGAGCCTCCATTCCACCAGCCACCCTCTAACTGGTGTGTGGAGATGACCTGACCTCCTAGGACTTGTGAAGATGGAAATAACACTATCTGAAAAGGAGATCTAATGTATTTATTAAATATACTTACAAGATAAACAGGGATAGAAGCTTTGGGAACGTGGCTATCTTCCAAGAGAGAGTGCTTTTACTTTTACTTTCCTTAAATATCCCACCTATTCTACATACCCTTGTCCATGCCCCTTTTGGGAGTGAGCAGTATTTTGGGCTCACCCCTACAGACTTGATCTGGGAAAGCTTGGTTGAATTAAGGAGATTTGAACAGTTTTGTAGGGGATGTCTTTGCTTCAAGCTCTTTCGGTCATTAACATGCTGCAGAGTATGGTAATTGAGTGCCATATATCCCAGATGAGCACAGCTATGGAACAGTCTTTCCAAAACATTTTAATAGGACATTTTGGATTCTATTACAAGCATTCTGCAGATTCAGGATAGGAAAAGATCCTTCTAGAAACAAGAGGTTTCCTTCCTCCTTTAAAGTTGAATGAAATCATAAAAAAGCAGCACAGGGCCAAAGAGAGCTTGTCCCACACAACTGCCAACCTGATCACAGTCCCCAGAGTTCATGATGGAAGGAGAGGCACAGCTCCCAAGAGTTACCCTTTGACCTCCCCACAAGCATCATGATGTCCTTGCCACACCACCTCCCCCAACAGCCTTAACAATAAATAAAATATTAAATAAAATCTAAAAAGTGATGCAGAGCCAAGTGTGGGTGGTGTTAAAACTGTAACCCCACAGTGTTTAGTAACCTGAGGCAGAATTGCTGGAAGTTCAAAGCCAGCTCTGGCTACATAATAAACTCTAGGTCAGTCCAGACTAAAGAGTGAGACACTGTCTCAAAAAGAAAGCAATTCAGGGTTTCACACATTTAATGAAGTTGTTTTCATTGATGATCCTGTAGTATTATAAAGGTTTTACGTCACCAGGCTAAGCAAAAAGCATTTATTATCTCTGTACTTGACATCTTTCAGAAGAGCAAAGAACCTTGACTGTTAGTAATGGAAACGAAGGAGTAAGGCTCAGGCCGGGAGCTGTTCTACAAAAGCAGACCCATTGCTGCTGCCCACTGTTCAGCTCCCATGGCCCAAGGAGAGAGAAGCGAAACTCTGTGAACTGATGCTGCCCAGAGACACTAAGCTTGTGCAAAGGTGCTTTCCCTGTGTGCAGGGCACACCCCACTTCACTTCACGTCTGACTCTGAGCAGCCTGCTGTGGGAAACCAAATTCTGAGCAGGCTCCCAACGTTCCTGCTTTGTGATATGTGGGCCCCATGTGTGACCTCTCCTTGAGTGTGAGCTGGCCATGTGAATCTGATGGGATAGATCTCATGAGTGCATCCTATTACGTCTCAGAAAAGGATTTTCCCAATGGAAGTAAGGTCTCTATAGAGTCAGCTGAGTATAAATGAAACGAGAGTGAGGTTATCTTGGGTGAGCCTTGCCTAATCAGGAGATCACTTCAAAAACCACAGAGACACTGTGTGTGTGTGTGTGTGTGTGTGTGTGTGTGTGTGTGTGTGTGTGTGTGTGTTGACAAAAGGGTCTCATGTTTTCCAAAGTTTCTATATAGTCAAGGATAACTCTGAACTGACTCCTGAAGGCTGGGGTTTTAGGTGTGCACCACCTTGTTTCAATTGCCCACGGTCTGAAACCTCCAAACCTAATAAAATTTCTCTCTTTATCATTCAGCTCCCATATTTGTCATAGTAACAACAACAAAACCAGCACAGGCAGCCACAGAAAGTTATTAGCATGTGCATAAAGCCCAAGGTTCTCCCAAAACTCAAGCTTCAAGGCTTTGAGGGAATGTCATTTCTAGTTTTCCATGCTCTAAAGTCCAGTCTGCAGCCAGCTGTGGTGGCACAAGCCTTTAATCCCAGTGCTAGGGAGGAAGAGGCATGCAGACTCCTATGAGTTCAAGGCCAGCCTTAGTCTACATAGTGAGTTCCATAGACAGACCCTGTTTCTCTCCCCTCACCACCACATCCCCCAAAAGTATAAAGTTCAGCCAGGGACCCTGGAAGTGGTCAGTTAGTTAGAAATGAGTTGATCTCTGCTATCCCTTCCTTAGAGGATTTCTTCTCAAATCATCTTTTAGAGGTACACAGTGAATTATAAAAGTCTCTGTATTGTTTTTGTTTGTTTCTGGGGTGGTTCTTTTGAGATGGCAAAGGTCAGTCAGGCTTGGCTTATGAGCACTCAAGAAAAAGAATCAGTATTTCTATTGGTAATCCCCTACATGAATCAACTGCTTGTTTCAACCCATGCACTAGTGTTTCCTGCTGAAAAGAACCTTCTTTTCGGGGCTCTTCCGTGAGTTCACTACTGTTCCAGGAATGGTCGGTCTACATAACTCAATTGTTCATGGGGAGATTTAAGGACCCTTTTTGATTTTGTTTGCTTGTTTGCTTTTGAGACATCTTCTTGCTGTGTAGCCATGGGTGGCTTACAACTCACTGTGTAACACCCAGAAGCCTCACACTCATGGCAATCCTCCTGCCCCTGTCCACTGAGTGATGGGATTACAGGTGGGCCCACAACACCAGTTTCTATGCACAAACTGTTGCATGTCCCCTGTTTCCTGTCAATGCTTAAACATGGGGATGATATTCTCAGCTGTTTTCTCATTAAAAATCAAATGATTCATTGACAAAACAGAACTAGTAAAACAAAGATTTCCTTTTTAAGAATCTGCCTAAAGAAAAGCACTAAAATATTGTTTTTATCTGATAAATGCACTGGTCCTTCTGCAGGCAGGTTAAGAGGATGGGGACCCACAGAATACCAGGGAAACAGTTTCCTGTGAAGACAAATGTAGTACTTTCTCATCAGGACCACAAGCCCACAAATAATGACCTGGAAACTTATTATTACAAAAGCTTGGCCTTTAGCTTAGGCTTGTCCCCAACTACCTCTCATAACCCAAATTAACCTGCTCTATTAATCTATATTTTACCACGTGGCTCAGTTACCTCTGCTCTGTACCGTATGTCCAACTTCTGTAGAGTCTCACTAGCGTGCCTAGATTCCTTCTCTCTTGTTTTCTCTCCCCGGAAAACCTGCCTATCCTCTACTGCCTAGCTATTGGCTGTACAGTTTCCTATTACACCAATCACAGCAACACATCTTCACATAGTGTACAAATATCCCACAATAGATAAATTTGCCCTTCAATGTACATACACCATTTCCATAGCCCAATGCCCAAGATGCTAAGCCCTATCCATTGACACTCTTCTGTTTTCACATCAAGTGTGCTAATGATCTCCAAAGCCTTACTAGTACCTCCAGACTCCACTTCCTCTCACTGCGGGAACATGGCTGGTGAAGCATGGTGAGCACTGAGAAGGGAATTTAAGCAGCTGTCATCTTCAGGGAGAAAAGCAAAAGCCTCACTTGCTGGACCTTGTGTCATAATTTCCCACATCAGTACGTCAAAGACCAGCGAGAGGTCAGGTGCTCTCTCCTTGGGACACTAAGCAACTTCTTGCAAAACCATACTCTGTGGGTTTCCCAGGTACCTGACACTTCCTGAACAGCACGTCAAAGTAGAACGGTTTCCTAACTAACTGCAAAGCACTCTGTGACGATCAGTGTCTACAGTTCACAAAGAAGGAACCTGCCTCCAGACTCAGGCAACTGGCCTACACTCAGATAACTTGATGCTGAGATTAGAACCCAAGCTTAGGGCTGGGGTTTGGGGTGTTGGTTTTGGTGGTGGTGCCATTTTGAACCCAGGGCATAGCACATGCTCCCCCTTCACTCCACCCCTGCTCTGCGGAGTCTGACTCCTGTCCTATTAGCAAACTCATCAGTGAGTGTACATAAACAAATGCCCACCAGGCAGTACTTCACTGGTCAGGCGCGCTCACAGATCCTTCCACAGTCATGAGATGCACACATGATTACATTGGTACAGCCCAGTGTCGTAAGCATCAATCTGGACGGCTCCTGCCTGCCTTGTGGGTCTTACCCTTCATCCTCCTGCAGTAGTCCTGTGAGTGTGTGCGTATGCGCAAGTGTGCGTATGCAGGCCAGGGAAGAACTTGGAGTACTGATTCTCAGGTATCAACACGGGATTATTTTTATTGTTGTTTTGAGACACAGTCTCTGAGAGGCCCAAAACTTGCCAAGTATGCTAAGCTGGCTGACCAGAGAGCCCCAGGGATCCAATTATGCCAGCTCCCTCAGCCCTGTGGTTACAAGCATGCTACCATGCCCAACCTTCTATTTTAGCTTGGACTCCGGGGATCCAAACCAGGTCCTGGACATGGAGGACAATTACAGACTGAGCCATCTCTCTAGCCTCAGGAGCACTTGTCCCTTACGTCTGTACTTGCCTCGTGTGCTTCAGCTTTCTGTGAAGATAACTTTGTTCTTCAGTGCATATACACAATTCCCGTAGCTAAATGCCCAGGCTGCTATACCTCATGCCGCAGTCAACCTTTGCCTAAACTGGCCAAGATGGCTATATCTATAACCAGTTTGTCCCTTAGGCCATTGCTACAGTTTTGGCTAATGCATTCCGGCCCCCTCTTTAATGTCTTGTTCTTTGTGTTTGCTGTATTCAACATACAGCCATGAGTGCTAGCACTGAAATGTTTGTGGAATTGGGATTTCCCAAAGGATACAGAAACATAGGTGAACCTTGGAAGCATGGCTTCCTACACAAACTTGCACAGTAGAGACAGACTGTGAGGATGAATCAAAAGAATTCTTCCTAGGCCAGAGAAATTGCACAGTGGTTAAGACCACTGGCTGTTATTCCAGAGGATCCAGGTTCAATTCCCATCACCCACATGGCAACTCACAACTGTCTGTAACTTCAGTTTCAGAATATCTGACACCCTCACACACATATGCATGCAGGCAAAAATGCACATTAAATTTTTTTTAAAAAAAAGGAGAAGCATTCTTCCTTTCAAATTTCATCTGAGCTGGAGAATTAAGAGTGGAGAGCCAGGGAATATGGCAATATTCTTTGGGAAATCCTCGGAAAGGCCCTAGGATTCAAGGTCACCTTACCATTGATGCTCCCTTACAAAGGACCTGCCACTTGGAGAAGAGACTTGCTTTTTAATCCACTGAAGCCTTCAAAGAAGGTCCTTCTTCCTCTGGGTTACACCTAGACAATCACAGAGTATCGGGAGTGACATGACCGGGTTGCTCCTGCTGCCTGATGTACCATCCTCTAGTGAGAGATCAGTATGTGGGCCTCAGGGACACCAGAGCTGGTTGACATATTCTCAGAACAGCAGTGTGACTCAAGAGGCTTCTTCCAACCCCACCTTCCCTCTGCTCCCTTCATAGCCTTAAACCAAGGGCAGCAGGCTGCCTCTCCCTTCCCTTGTTCACTACTATTCTCCACAGGTGTTCCCCTCCTGCACACCAAACCCTAGGTATAACTCACCCGGCAGAATGAGGGGCTAGCACTCAGGAGACCAGTACCCCATACACCAAACATGATGGTGCACACCTACAGCTCAGGGGGTAAAAGCAGGAGCCAATGAGGTCCAAGGCTATCATTGGCTACACAAAGAATTTGAGGCCAGTCTGGGATATATGAGACCCTGTCCCAAAACAAATAAATAAACAAGTAAACAAACCAATAAAAAATCAAAGGACCCAAACTGACATAAACTGATGGAGATCCTTTAAGATTTTGGTCAAATAAATGCCTATCATCTTGGTACTCAAGAGCGTAGGGAGGAGAAATGCCACAAGTCATGGGGTCTGGCTAGCTGAGTGGCTAGCTGAGGCAGACAGGCCACTAGGGGTGAGCCACTGGAGTCACAGTTTCCCTCTGCTTTCAGGATGGTGTCCTGCTTCCTAGTCGACCTCTCCAGTGTGTCTGCCTCTTCATTCTCCTGACAACACACGCTGAGGCGCTGTGACAGCCATCCCATTCATGACTGAATGAAAGCCCCTGAAACCTTGAGCTATCACTCTCAAGTTGCTTCTGTCAAGTATTTTGTCTCAGTCACAAGAAAAGTAACTGACATAAATACATTTTATTTCCAATTATAAGGTTATCTAGTAATAGTGAGTAAGCTTGGCTAACCTTCAGTTGTCTAAAGATTCTACTATGTTTTACTCATTCCTGAATATTAAGACTTGCCGGTCTGGGTCTAACAGTCTTACAGTATAGATTAAAAATACTAAGGTCATAAATTTCATCATCTTCCTAAACTCATAAATTGACTTTAAACCTGTAGTTTGTTCATCAGATATTATTACATGGATTTACCTTGATCAATTTGAAAAGATAACCCAAAGATTTTGAGAAATAATGAATATAATGATCAAATTTCCATCTCCCAGGGTGTAAAAGTGATGCTGCATTTGCTATGGGAGCACTTCCTTCTGTCTGTAACAGGGGATGAGGCATAGTTTCTGTCTCTAAGGGGCTTAAGTGAACAGACCGGTAAATAAATGATGTCACCCACACAATAAAATGGATGTCATGATGGGCAAGCAGAGTGATCCCGAAGAGCAGAGGAAGCATGCCCACTGTTAGGGAAAGTCTCCCGGAACTCCTCACTACGATGAGCTCACAGGCTGCCCCAGAAGCAGAGCCTGTAACTGCTTCATCTCCATAAGCCAGCAGCGCGTTAGCGAGCTTGGCTTACTCCCTGTTACCCACACCCTTGCACTTTTGCGTAACAGTTTCCTTGCACAATACGACAGCCAAACACTTCTTAGAACTGTGCAGTCACCTTCAGAGTTATACTCCATGCTTTCTTTGTTCATTCACATTTCTCCCTACTTTCTCGAGCATACTAAACTGCATGCATCAGGAAAGAAAGAACACACGCTTGTTTCTTTTATCGTGAGTGGAATTTTTCCCTCACAACCTCTTCCCTTTTGTTTATGAAAACTGAACTCCTTGGATATGTTGTGTAAATAAAAATCCAGGGATGGAGGCGTGGCTTGGTGGCCATGGCCCACACCTAGCATGCCAGAGATCCTGGATCCTCCATAACCAGAACTGAATTAAGAGCCAGGCTTGGTGATGCTCACCTGCTGTCCAAGGATTTGGGAGGTGGGAGGTGGAGGTGGAGGACCAGAAGTTCATCCTTAGCTACAAGGCCGGTTTGAAGCCAACCTGGATGATATAAGACCCTGTCTCCAAATAAATAAATAAATAAATGAAATATCAAAAATATTCTATGCATAGAAATCTTATAGTTGAAAAACAAACCCATTAATTAAAATTTCACAGCAGATGGATAGCCTGGGTTGCTGTACTCACAATGTGAAGTAAGAATTGAAGGATTTTTGAGCTGTGCTCCTATGTTTGCAATTTGGTCACCCTCTACTTCCTTACCGCCTCCTTCCCGCTGGCTTAAGCATCGGCCTGGGCGAGCAGTGTGCCAACACAGCCTTTTGCTCAGAATACAAGAATCATGCCACCCACAGACTGGTGGCTGGAGGCCAGAGCCCTGCCAGCAATACAAGCGGGAGCCAGGCTGGGGCTGGGGCAGGAATCCCTACTCCTGGTTCCTTCCCAGGAGTCACTTGGTGTTACCACCACCTGCAGCAGGAGGGCAAGAACGAGAAAGCGGCTCAGAACTGCCCTCAGCCTGAGCAGACACTACATGGGTGCCCATCCCCACCCCTCCCCGCTTGTTCTGTCTGCTTCAAAGAGCTATGGTGAGAGTCAGACCAGACCCATAAAGGTTTAGACTTGAGGTCTGTTGATGAGGCGAAACAAGCAGTCTCATAGGTCCGTGGTCAGAGATCAGATAACAGGCTGGAGAACAATTTGGCAGTGAGTATCAGAGTTGCAAATGCCCAGACCTGGGGCCTAGTGGCCCATCTTCTGAAAACTCAGCCTCAGGGTGTAATTAAGAAATTCCAGTAGAACTGTGTAAAAGGATGTTCACCAAACAGCTATTTGCAAAATATCGTAAATAACCAAATGTCCAGTAATAGACTTTATTTAACAGTGTCTATGTGGTTATTTTTAAATGTGAGCATCTTTACAGGCTACCGATATGGGAAGACATATCAAATATAATTATCAACCGTAAAGCTACTAGTAAATTGGTAGATATTGTGGGATACATACATGCAGGGAAAGGGTGTGGAGAAATGTATTCGGCAATGTATCCAATGTGGTGATTTTGTTTTATTTTTTAATCAGTTTATATTTCTGTAACTTTAAATTCTACTACAATGTGTATATATTATTATTGTAATGAGGAAAATAACTTTACATTTAAGAGGTGAGCTAAAGGGAGCTTGGGTGTGTAGCTTAGCAATAGAGCGCTTGTCTAGTATGCCTGAGACTCTGGGGCAATCCCTAGTACCCCCTCCCAGCTGCACACACACAAATAAACAAAACCATGTAATAATTGTTTCACAAACATGACTATCATGCAGCTCCTATCAGATCCTGCTCTTAGGACAGATACGGAAATAGTCTACCCTTCTTCATGGCAAAGATGCGTTTGTCACTGTCCGTTTGTGACTGGAAAACTATAAAATCTCCTTTTTCAATAGTAAAACATTGTTCACTACTTGTAATACTGACATGAATTGTTGTTTCATTAGGGTGAACATTTTTAGTAAACTTGAGCAAGTTGTCACTGATGAAAATGATGTCACCCATGTGCAGGTGACTGTAGAGGGGGAAAATTGATTCCTTGGTTTTTGTATTACAGATCTGTCAGTTTTTACTCATGAAAGAAGTGTTCCAAAGCAGTTACCTCATTTGCAGATGGGAAACTCCAGTTCTGTGGCCGGCTCCTTCAAACGTTTCCACAGAATCAGGCATGCGAAGCCTGCCCACGCTCCATTCAGCTCCTCTTTGGAATGAATGTCGTGTTGGCAGATCCTCTCAGTGAAGTTCAACTTATGAACATAAAACTCTTCTGGGCCTCCTAAAATGAAGCAGGAGCCTTTGGACAAGGAAAAGAAGAAAGACTGGATGATTCACCGAAGAGAATTCAGGGCCGGTTCTCGATGAGACGCTATAAAATTCATTTAATGGCCTGATTCCAGAGCTCTTACGCCAACCAAGCGTGCAGCCCCTGCTGGAATCCGCACTGTCGGCATTCACACCCAATTTGTGAACAGCATTATTTTTATTTGGGTCAAAGTTTTAAAAGGAATTCTTAGCTAACATTAATTCAGACGACAGTTTTTCAAATAGTATCTATGCTTTTAATGTAAAACTACTTAAATTATATAGTAGTCACTTTTTAAAATGAAGCCAAATAGTGAATCAGATTCTATTGAATTTTCAGTACACGTGAATACACGGAAACATGGCTGAAAAAAGAAAGCGTCTCCCATTTGTCTTTTTTACATAATAATAATAATAAAATAATAATAATAATAATAAATATTAATCCGGTCCATTTGGATGGCGAGAAAGTCCACCATTAGTATGAACTATTGAGTCTATTTGGAGAACAGCGTGCTAGTCACTGTTATAAGGCTTATTAGTTATTTCAAAAATCAAGGTCAGCATTTCTCAGGTTTTATTCCCTCCACCATGTACCATCCATAAGGTTACAAGAGATAATAATTGATGTTGTGGTTTCCCTATGTCCTGGCGTGTGTTGAATGTAATTTCAAGCTAGGTGTGCGTGCAAATCACATCCCTTTAATCTCAGCACTCAGCAGGCAGAGACAGGTAAATCTCTATGAATTTGAGGCCAGCCAGGAATTATAGAAAGAGATCCTAAGGGGAAACAAAAGCAAAAACTAAATTAATTAAATCCCAGTGCAGCCAAGCTGTAAGTAGAGGTGAGAAGTGACAGGGGTACACTCTGCAGCAGTGGGTATTCGCTCCGCCCATGGCCTAGCTGGCCCGATGGAGGCGTGGCTTCTTGTCTGCCCACAAAGAAAGACTGGGGGAGGAGCTTGCTCTCTTGTGTGCTGCTGGGAGATAAGATTGCTGCTTCCATTCACCCCAGGGCAGAATGGAAGACAATGCGTAAACTCTACCTCGTTGTTGTTCGTGTTTCCTAATAAATCTTTGATACCTTCCATTCGGGCTCTTGCGGATTCCCATACTCTTGCCTATACTCTGCTTTCAGGAATGAATTGATGTCACCATCAAGAAAGTGGGTTCTCCACCGCATACAACCTGGCCATTCTGCTTTTTACCCCGTGGTACAGCAAAAATGTGATCAGATGTGCACCCCTTGGTTTGGGGCCCAGGATGGTGAGAAATAGATCCTGATTCTCTACAAGTCATCAAGTCTCAGGTATTATGCTATAGTAACCCAAACGGTCCTAGGCAGATGGCAACCACAGCTGTTTTCATAGTATGCCTAACTCTCAGTCTATTATCTGTCTATATTATCATGCAGGAATTTGTACTTATCACGTCCAGCCCATTCTGAGAAATGCTATGAAAAATATATAATTGAGCCATTAAAAACTGAACATGGAGCAAGCCGTCTGCATGTCCACACTAGAAAGCACCAAGTGCAGCCCATAGCTAGAGTGAGTGCCTGGGTCCTATAGGCACCTCCGGTCTACTACTCATTCCCTGGCTAACAGTGCTTTCCTCTTCTGCCTCGTCTCGCCCAGTTCTGTCACTGAACATTCTGGCTCTTCTCACCAAATTCCAAATCTCCCTGCCATACTGTTCCCCCATAGGATCTACCAGGCAGAACTCAGTGTCAGCCCAGTTGCTAACCTTTTACATACGGCAGGTTTGGTTCCCTGTCACATGATGCAGTACAGCAGTAACAATCAGGTACGTTGGTGCTCCAAATCCATGAGTATCAATCTTAGATGGGTTCTTCAGGCTGGCTGCAACTTTGCTATGGTCCCGCAGCATCCTCCCGTTTCCCAAGCGCTCTCCTGTCAAGCCTGCCAGCTACCCTTTGGTCCACTCCTCCACCAAGTAACCTTCCATCCTGTCCTGCTGAGATCATGAATGTGGCCACAAGGTCATTTCTCTACTTCAACAACCTAGTCACCAAATCTGATTTTATTGTCAATACGCCTTCTTATACTGGAAAGTCTTCATCATTTATTTGGAGCCAGTCCTTCAATGTGTATTATGATTCTTCCCCAAAGCTCCCATTGCTGGTCTGTAATTAATCTCACCTACCTAAGTGTGTATACACAGACAGCTTCTTTTATTCCTCATCAGCATTTAAACAAGCTTGGATCTCATAGCAGAGAAGGAGGTAAGTGCCTTCTCTCTGGTGGCCTGTGTCACTTCTGTTCTCCATTGTCCAACTCTTTTAGTAAGCTTCATTGTACTCAGTGTGTACATCCCTCAGGCCCCACCTCTAGTTTCCCTTAAGCTGATTCTACCAGAGTATTAAAGTGGTGTGCCTATGACCAAATGCAGTAAGTATTTAAGTTTTTTTAAAGACAGGGTCCTGCTATGAAACACAGGCAGGTTTTCCTGCAACCTGCAGCAAATCTCCTGCTTCAGTCTTCCGAGTCCTGCAGTCGGGGCTATTGGTCTTAGTTAGATCATTTTCTAATAGCTGTTCCTTTAGCATTTGATGTTACAGAACACTGTTGTGAGAACACAGTTTGAGAGAGCTGGGGTTGGGGATTCAGCTGAGGTCCTCACATGTGCTGGGTAAGAATTTCATCACTGAGCTATGCCCCCAGCCCACATTCTTCAGAATGTTTTCTTCATAGCTCCCAAGCCTCCTCACTCTGCTTTTCAGAGTCTTTTTTTCCTGCTCTGTTCCTCTTCACGCACTTCTTGTCTTACTCGCTGTTCGAATTTCCCTGTCAGGCTTTACGTTTTTTCCCTGGCGGTCATATTTATTCTGGGGATTCTAAAAGTCCCAAATGAACACATACTTGAGGGTAGCCCAGGCTATAATAGCAAAAATTTTTTCAAATGCCCTAAATCGTTGATTTCAGTCTCTTCTATAAACTTCAGGCCTGTATGTCAGCTTACTTACTCTCATTGAACTCAACATAGGCCCCAAATGGAAAGCATATGTCAAGTCACTTTCCACTGTTCCCCACTTCAGTGAAAGGCCTCATCGCTCACCCAGATAGCCACCCATGTTCCTCTCATACACACCACCTTACACCTGCCACAAAGTCCTATTGATCTGCCACTGATTCCTGTATGCTTTCTATCCCTTGG
Source organism: Mesocricetus auratus (assembly GCF_017639785.1). NCBI lineage: Eukaryota > Metazoa > Chordata > Mammalia > Rodentia > Cricetidae > Mesocricetus > Mesocricetus auratus. The sequence goes on from NW_024429199.1 coordinate 6,182,123, forward strand.
TTCATTTTATGAGTTCTCAAACTGCTGAAGTTATTCATAGCTGTGTAGTCTTTGTAAGTGCTGCATGTATCTACAATGCCTGTAAGGAGGGACAAAAGTCTGGCTTTCTTTTCAAAAGGCTTTCCTTTTCTTCTTATCATCTTGAAAGGAATCATCAGTAAGATGATGGCCCAGGTTTTGTCAGGAAAATCTTCTGTGGATACACATTGCCAGTGTTTGATCATGCTGATAAAACCAGAAGGAACAGGTTTCCATCTACAAACAGACTTAGAAAGCTTGGGTTATTATGGTGTAGCTGCGTGCATCATTCATGTGTCAACAACAAAACCAGATGAAACGGAGCAATCAGAGCCAGCATCTCCCATCGGAATGAAGTGAACGAGACTGTCACAGGGAACCTGACTTCATTCCTCTAGTGTTTACAAAGCCACTATGTTCTTCCTTAGCCTCTGTCCAGAGGAGTACAAATGAACTTGCAACTTAAAAGTTGCAATCTTTATTTGTGAACATTTATAGAGGGTCTCTCAATTGTTTCACCAGAAACAATGAAGAAAATGGTAAAAGGTCATTAGCTGGCTAGGTGTGGAAGCACTTATCTGTAACCTCACAACTCAGGAGATGGACCTGAGCAGGAGTCAAAGTCATCCTCAGCTACAAAGTGGGTGAAGACAGCCTGGGCTGTATAAGATCTGTCTCAAAAACCCAGAAGTCAAACCAAACAAAATCCCCTCAGTTAGGTTACAACTACTCTAGTAGCTGAGAACAGGGAGTGCTATCTGTTCGCTACAAGTCCTGCTTGAAGTCTAGGATGAATTCAGTTCTTAGATTTCAGCAGAGCAGTTGTGTGTTAAGATTGGGATCTTGTCAGCAGCCCTCACTGACCTGGAACTCTCAATTCACATACCTCCACCTCCCAGGTGTTGAGATTCAGGCATTCGCAAACAATGTCTGACTCATTTTGTAGCTTTCAGTTCACTTTATGTGAGGAAATGGTGTTAAGTGTGTGAAAACCCAAATGGGACCTTCAGTGCGTCTCTTTCCCCCATACACAGCCTCCTGAAGCAGCCCTTCCCGTTGCGGCCGTCAGTGCCTCTAACTCCAGCTTCCACTCTGACTTTCTCTTCCCAAAACTGGGCCTAACTGATCCTTTCCAATGTGATTCAGAACACGTCATTCCTGTGCATGAAACCTTCAAGAAATTTTGTCCATAGAGAAAAATACACGCTTGCCACCCCATGATAGGCAATCTGTGACCTGGTCCCTGTTTGCTCCTAACTCACCCTGGCCTTTCCACCTTCTCCGCTGCCTCAGAACCCAGTCAGACCTCTTCAGTGTCAAAGCCCTGAAATTATCCTGTTCACTTGCTGAGTGGGTATCTGTACGTGTTTCCCCGTTAGACTGCATCTTAGTGAGGGTTTTATTGCTGTGAGGAGACACCAAGATCATGGCAACTCTTATAAAGGAAAACATTTAATTAGAGCTGGCTTACAGTTCAGAGGTTTTGTCCTTTATTGTCATGACAGCATGCAGCCAGACATGGTGCTGGAGACCCAGCTGAGAGTTCTACATCCAGATTGGCAGGCAGCAGGAAGAGAGAGTGACGGTGGGCCTGGCTTGGGCTTCTGAAGACCAAAGCCTACCCCAGTGACATGCTTCCTCCAACACAGCTACACTTCCTAATTTCTCTCAAGTAACACTATTCCCTAATGACCATACATTCAAATGTATGAATGATTTTGTAGTAAGAAATCAACTGTCAGTGTAAGTAAATAGAATGAGAATATCTGTGTGCCATGGGACTTACTTGTACTAGGAGTGCTGACTCAGAACTGGCTTTCTAGTGCACAGAAGTCAGGCACAGTAGCGCACTGTAATCCCAGTACATGGAATGTACATACAGAAAATCAGGAGTTCAAGGCCAACCTCAACTATATAACAGGTTTAAAGCCAACCTGAGCTCAAGAGACCTTGTCCCCAAAATAAGCAGATCCATCCATCCATCAATCAATCAATATTTAATCATGAACACTGAAATTTGAGTTTTATAATATTCTCTTGTTTTGTCCTGTGTGTGTGTGTGTTGTGTGTTGTGTGTACATGTGGCAGGGTGGTATGATCATCCATCTGGGTACATATAAAGGCCAGAAGATGACCTTAGGCTGTCATCCTCAATCATGTCACTGAACCTGGAACTCATCATTTTGGCTAGACTGTCTTGCCAGTAAATCCCCAGGATCCACCTGTCTCTACCCTCCCCTCAAGGCCTGAGATTACAAGTAGGCATATCTGGCCTCTATATGGGTATGGGTACTGGCGATCCAAACTTGGATCCTCATTTTTGTACAGCAAGGGTTTTACCAACTGAAGCATCTCCCCTACCCTGTTTTGTTGTTGTTATTAGTGGTGGTGGTATTTTTTTGTTTTTCAAACATGGCTTTGTCATGTAGCCCAGGCTAGTCTATAACTTATTACATAGCCAAGCTGCCCTAAAATCTGTGTCTCCCCTCCTGACTCACACTCCTTATGCTGGGATTATAGGTATAAACTTCCATGCCCTACTCTTTGTTTCTGACACAAAAATCTCACTGCATGGTCCAATTCCCCTGTTTAAACTTACAGTCCTCCTGCCTAAGCCCTCCAAGGCCAGAATTACATGCCTGGCTACATGATTTTGGTTTTCTTGAGGCAAGGTTAGCCTCAGCTGGCCTCAAACTCACTACAAAGCAAAGGATGTACTTGAACTTCTAATCCTCCTACCTAAAATTTTAACTTTTCACAAAACTTTTCATTTTCTTCTTCTTCTCCTCCTTCTCCTTCTCCTTCTTCTCCTTCTTCTTCTTCTTCTCCTCTTCCTCCTCCTCCTCCTCCTCCTTCTTATTCATATCTAAAGATGTACAAAAAGTGGCAAGTGCTCTGAGGACACAGTTTGCCCATCTGTGGTCTAGAGTGTTTAGGAAGACTTCAGTGCAGATTCCTTAAATGGAGAAAGAAAAGGAGAGAGAGAAGGAGGGATGAAGGTAGGAAGAAGGGAGGGAAGGAGAGGGAGGGAGAGAATGGATTTCATCTTGCATACCACAGACTGCCTTGGGTATAGAGTTGATATGATGACCTGTCCTACAACTTCAGTCTTCAAAGTTGGTTTTCTTATGTTTTTGGATGTTTGTAGGAATGCTAGGTTGCAGCCTGGATCACCACAATTTATGGAATTATATATATATATATATATATATATATATATATATATATATATATGCAGGTAATCTTTTGTTTACCTTGGCTGTAAAAGGTAATTAATTGAATTAGGCTGTGTATTCAAAATGAAACATATATTTGAATTCCAAAATGTTGCTGCTATGATGAAAATACTTAAGGAATATTCCTCTTAAAGTGTATCCTGGGCTGGGGAGGTGGCTCAGTGGGTAAAGCACTTGCCACAAAAGCATAAGGACAGTTTGGATCACAGTGCCAACCTACAAAGCCCAGCAGGGGTGGCAGCCACCTGTAATCCAGCACCCGGGATGCAGGGACAGAGGATCCTGGAACACACTTGCTATCTGCACTAGCTGGAACTAGCCAGTCCTGGGGTCAATAAGAGACCATGCCTCAATAAATACAGTAGATAGCCATTGAGGAAGATACTAGAAGTCAATCTTGAGCCAGCACACACACACACACACACACACACACACACACACACACACACACACACCATGCACGCATGCATCAACACATAAACACATACTTATAACACATGTATCTGAGTAAAGTAAGAAAACTCTCCAAGATAATTATAGATAAAATATTTTCATCTTTTCTCCAACTTTCCACTTCAAATGACTGGTGACAAATGCTTTTGCTAAAACAATTTGCAAGACTTTAGGAGTCTTAAATTAAAACTTTGAAATGGGTCCTTTACTCTCAGGAATATTTCCCTGTGGGCAGCCATTGTGTATGTGTGAAACCACCCCCCACCCTCATGTAACTGGACACTCCTCAAAATGTTCAAATCAATAGAAGACTTCTGTCCCTAAATTAAAATGAGAAGAAAAGTTAATGGAGAGCAATTAAAACCACATGACAACAAACTTCAAAAACTGTTGTCAGTGAAGGATAACGATAAGTAAGTGCAAAACAAGATAGGGTCAGACTATACAAATACAGTCATTGCCTCCCATCATCCTCCATACTACTGCCATACATTATTTTTGAAACTCGTAGAATAACCTGTATTGCAGCTTTTCTAATTATACACTCACACACACACACACACACACACACACACACACACACACACCCCAAAAAGAAATTTAAACACATGTTAAATTCAAATTTTACAATTTCCCCAAGCAAAGAAAAAGAAATGGACCTCAGGAAATGTCCCAGTCTGGGAAGTGCCTGCCACCTGAGTTCATATCACAACAGAAAAGCCAGATGTGGTCATGTACAGTTGTAACTCTGATGCTCAGAGAGAGTTGGGGAAAACAGGTGGCTCTCCAGAGCTCACAGGTCAGCCAATCTAGCCAATCAGTGAGCTCAAAACTTAATGTGGAGCTAGACCAAGATAAGAAAAATGAGGAGTAACAAGAGGAGGAAGGTGGGAGGGGAGGGAGAAGGAGTGGACAGAGAAGAGATAGCGGTTCCGGTCTTTTAACACTTTTACTAGAGGAGTGAGGGTCTCAGTTTTCCTTGTCTTCTCGTCATTGCTTCCAAGAATGACTGCTTTCCAAGACCACTGTGACAGGAGTCAAGAAACTCCTGCGAATAAGATGTATTTGAGTATATCCTGGACTGTATAGTAAGTTCAAGGCTACAATAGGTTGTAGAGTGAGACCTTGTCTCAATTTAAAATAAAAGACAGAGATAAATGCAGAGTTTGGAGCAGGAATGGAGCTCAGTGAAGAGGTTAGGAGAAGGAAAGGCAAAATGCCAGAGGAGGTTCTGGAAGGTTCTGAGGCAAAGCAGCTTCCTGTGTGTGATCAGCTGCTGGAGAACAATTGTGAATGCTTCGTTTTGAGGAGTATTTAGGATATTACTTACTACCTAGGGCTGCTGATTAAGCAGTGTGACTCTCTGAGCCCCCATCTTCCCAGAAAATGGATCATATCTTTGTGTCTTCCCGGTGAAAATAATATTATGGCATTATCTTGACTCCAGTCGAAACTTATTTTTGTCACTTCTTTACTGAAACATGGTGAAGTGATGAGGAGGAGGGAGACCTGTCCCATATATGACTGATATTTAAATTGATTTTCCCAAGACTATCCTGGAATCTGTGACAATCCTTCCACCTCAACCTCAGGTTGGTTGGGATTTTAAGAATGACCCCTCTTGCCTTTATATTGATTTACTTAAATAATTCTCACTCCTTTTTTGTCAGTGAAGTCACGTTTACATGCACGCATGTGTCAGCTTTTTAATGTCACAATGCCTTCCCATGGAAGGATTCATCACCTCCAATGCCAACCCAGGGACTGTTAAAGGCTCAAAACCAAGGAGAGAGAGAAATCTACATCTGCTCTGGACTGCAGGCACCAGCTGAGTCTCTCAACTGTGTTGCATCTCTGTAGAGTCTACCAGAGTGGGTACCTAAGCACACAGAAAGGCAGCTGGGAAATGTGCTGGTTCTTCTCTTCGGAACAGAAAGAATAGACTAGTGCAAAGTAACCAGCCTCAACATCAGCCTTAAGGCCACAGAGGTCAGAGCTGTTCCCAAACCCAAGAGCCACTAGTATCCTGAAGATCTATGTTTTTACTGACCTTGAATATGTGAAACCCTATAAAAGATCCCCCAACACATTTCCCCCAGTCCCAGCAACACCTGGTGTTTTAGTCACTGTTCTATTTTTGTGAAGACACCATCACAAAGACAAATTAATTTTTTTTTAAAAAGCATTTTAATTGGGAGCCATCTTATAGTTTCAGAGGGTTAGACTGTGGTCAACTTGGCTGTGAGTATGGTGGTTGCAGGCAGGCAGGTATGGCTAGAGGCAGAGGCTGAGAGCTTAACATCTTGGTTCATAGGCAGGAGGTAGATCCATCTGGCTTGGGCTTTTGAAATCTCAAAGTCAGTCCTCAGTGGCACACCTCCTCCAAGAGGCCACACCTCCTATCTCTTCCTAAACAGTTCCACCAACTGGGAACCAGTCAAATATAAGAGGCTGGGGGGAGGGGAACATTCTCATTCAAACCACCACACTGGTTTTCCATCCTTTTAAGTCTCAGGTTGTTTCACTCTGGTGGGGAGTGTGGATGGGGAGTGCCTTTTCAAATTAATGTGAAGACAAGAAGTGATGCTATTTCCCCTCATCTCTGAATGATACTTCAAACACATAGGATTGTTTTCTCTGGCTTTTGTTTGTTCTCTCTCTCTCTCTCTCTCTCTCTCTCTCTCTCTCTCTCTCTCTCTCTCTCTCTCTCTCTCTCTCTGTCCCCCCTTCTCTCTCTCTCTGTCCCCCTTCTCTCTCTCTCTCTCCCCTCTCTCTGTCCCTCTCCCTCTCTCTCTCTCTTTTCATTTTTATGAGGCAGCACCTTGCTAATCAGTAATACCAGCTTATCCTCCTTCTTTAGCCTCCAATGCTAGGGTCATAGCTGTGTGTCCAACTATGGCACTCCTTCTTGGATTCCTCACATCCTCTGGAGATGTTTCCTTTGTGGGAACGTGTGAGCATGTAAAAGAATATCAGACAGGTGTTCGTTCTTCAGCCAGGCACTAAGCATGACCAGACCCTGAAAAGGCAACAAAGCTTCCTCCAAAGTGACAAAAGCAATGAGAACTTCTAAAACCAACAGGCAAACACACGATGAGAAACTCAGAAAGAGGGTTAAATTCTTACAACCTTGGTCATATCTTCATTCAAGTCCATGTCTATCTAAAATAATTAAAATAAATCTATTTTTGTCATCTACTGTTTGCAGATACCTGATGCTTTCTTTTTCTTCAAATCTGAGTTTCAAGCTGACATCTACCCAGCTCACTGATACATTTCAAAATTTTGGAGCCTATTATTTACTGGAAATGGATTCAGGGATCACTTTTAAATATATATATACATATATATATATATATTATACATAGTTCTGAAAATGAGAAAGTGTAATTTAATAGCAAGAACAAGGAATTTTTTAAAGAATGTCTGCCTCCTGTCAAGGATTGCTGAGGGACAGCAAGTACCCAGACAAATCTAAGTTGTCAACATAAGGATTACTGAGTATGGAGCCAGCCCCTGCCGGCTGTGCCCCTCAGTCCTCAGTGCTGGTTTTCTCTTTTTAGAGTGATATATAATACCCTACATACTGTGACTCTTTACAAGATTCTTGCGATCCATTGGCTTAGAAAACGAAAAGTAATTCTAAAAAGTTTAACAGCACTCTTCCAAAACCAGTGTTAAAATAAAAACTAAATAATGTGGCACAATTAGCCATCTATCTCTAAAATATAGAAGGAATGTGGTGTCATGGGAAAAAAAAACAATCTGCCAACCCAGAAGCCACAGTTGGCCAAATGAAATGCCCAGTGTCAGGTATGGGATATCTCCTCTCCAGATGACAGTCAGAGGTCCCAGAAACCCCAAAAACAATACAGCCTGTCACCATACTCTCGAAGTGAATGGTAAGACACTATTGCTGAAGACACCACACATACACTGATCACAGTAATAGAGAACTCCAAGTTGTACTGTCCAGGAAGTTCCCCTCTGCTCAATAGTTCTCATAGTACTAATAGGTGCTATTCAAGCTCCCAGGAGAAAAAAAGGTTGTCAACAGTGTTACCCAAATGTGAACTTTGAGTGAGGACCTATGGATAGCTGGGCGAGGGAGATTTGCTCACTTTAAAGGTATGTAGCCCCTAGTAATTCAACCATGCTTCAGTGGTACCCTATCCAGGAGCATGTGGACAGGACAGATCAGACCCAATGAGTTATTTCAAGAAAAAAGTCCATGAATTTCATGGGAGGGAGGGTAGAGAGATGGGATCAGATCTCTGAAGAGTTAAAGGGAGAAGTGAGTGGGGATAAATATTATAATACATTGTATGAAATTCTCAAAGACTAAAAATACTTTTAAAATGAAAAGGCATAGTTATAAAAAGATTTCCTTTGAAGAATTAAACACTGAGTATATGAAATCTTTTACTTTGTCCCCATGAACTCTTCATCTACACAAAAAGATAGAACACAAATGTGTTCAGACACCACATGTTTTATAGTAAAGGCATGTTCACATAGTTTTCTTTCCAATTTGTTCATTGCTTGGACTTACAACTACAATGACTTTGGCATATGAAGCCTTTATTTAATTTTTAATTATCTGTACATGTGTGTGCCTGTATGTTAATGCATGCATGTGAGCTCAGATGCCCAAGGAGGTCAGAAGAGGATGTTTGGTCCCCTGGAGGTGACATTGTGAGCCACCCTACATGCATCCTTTGCAAGAACAGCAAGCACTCTTAGCTTCTGAGCTATCCCTCTTGCCTCTGAAACTGTGTTTAAGAAAGTAAAATGGGGTCCAGGAAGATGGCTCAGTAGGGAAAGTTGCTGGCTAATCAAGCCTAACTACCTGAGTTCGATCCCTGGTACCCACATGGCAGAAGGAAACAACAAACAAAGAAAGGTCCTCTGACTTCCATACAGCTACAGTGGCCTGGGCACATCACACACATATGCACACACATGCATGCATGCACATGAACACATGAATCCACACACATATGCCTACTAAATAAATAAATACAATACTTTCTTTAGAGAAAAATGAACAAGCATTTTTCCTAATTGATGAGAACTAAAATCTTGAGAGGATTTCACCTTTGGCATTGCCAATCATTTCAGTATTACCTCCTAATAGAAAATGTATTTTCTTCCCTCTTCTTAAATTGCTTTTTATTGTTTGTTGTTTGTTATAAAGCAAAATTAGCAAGAATAGTCCCAATTTTTATTGGATGTTGACTATGTACATGACACTGGAAGAGATGTCCATCATTTCATGATGTAGTCACCATAGACAATTATTCCCACTGCTCAGTGAGGAAAATGAGGACAGAAAGGTTATTCCACTCACCCAGCATCACACACCTAGCATTAGAATGATGTTAATCATGATTGCACAAGTCTCCTTAGCATAACAGAGCTCCTCATCCTCATCCTGGACCTCAAGAAAAGCTGTTGCTCACCATCCATCTTTCCCAGAGGTAGCTTTCTCAATCGAGCAGGTGGCATCTGGCTTGTTCTAGTCAAACAGTGCATATAGCCATAGCCATGACTGGAACAGTCCTCCCCACCTGCCCTCTGCTTCCCATCTCCCTAGACCTGTGATCCAAAGACTATTATGGAAACCAAGACTACTTATGCATTTTTTGATGTATTTAAAATCGAAGTAGAATGATTCACAAAACAATATCAAAATTACATACTCTTTTTCTTAGAGTTCCTATTGCAAATCTTTATGGATGGCAGAAACCCAATAAAATTGAAATGGAGAGACAGCTGAACAGATGGAACTATTCTAGCACAGGATTAGACAAAGAAAGTGCATTTAGAGACAACCCTAGTGTCTTAGGGTTCTATTGCTGTAACAGAACACCATTACCAAAGAGCAAGTTGGTGAGAAAAGAGTTTATTTGGCTCATACTTCAGCATTGCTGTTCATTATTGAAGGAAATGAGGACAGAAACTAAACAGGGCAGGAACCTGTTTGATGCAGGAGCCATGGAGGGGAGGTGCTTACTGGCTTGCTCCTTATGGCTTGCTCAACTCACTCTCTTATAGAACCCAGAACTAACAGCCCTGGGATGGCACCATCCACCATGGATTGGGTCCTTCCCCATTAATCAGTAATCAAGAAAATTCCTTCCAGCTGGATCTCATGGAGACATTTTCTCTATTGAGGCTCCTTCCTCTCTGATGACCCTAGCTTGTGTAAAGTTGACACAGCCGTACGCCTACTAAACAGAGTTTCTCCTTAAAAGCCAGGGGATCTTTTCAATAGAGTATTTTTATATGTGCCTTTCAGAGTTTACATAAAAAGATGATGTCCAAATAGGCACATGAATATCCATTGTAAAGAACAATTCCCATTCTATCCTGCAAAGGACACTCCTGTCAACTCTGGCCATGGTTCATCTCGAACATGTCAGGGTTACCTTGGTGGGACAGGACTAACAACTTCATTTTCCCACACTGTTCAACAGTATCTAAGTACCCCTCAGTTCACCAGGGTCTAATTTGAGCTACACAGGACTGAGTGGAAGGAAGTAGCTAAGAAATTCACCTCAATTCCCTGGCAGTTTCAGAGCTTAGGATGCTTCTTAAAAGTGCCCAGGACAATCCAGGAACATTATAAACAACTGAGCCAGCAGCAAGATTGCCTTACTCTACAAATGAAGGGTTCCAAATTCCCTTCTCTCCCACTCCATTGGTGTCAGGTCAGAACTCTGCCTTCACTGGACATAGAACCCTGCATGTCTGCAGAGCCAGGGACCAGGAACATAAGAGGAGCCTACAGCACAGCATCTGAGGTTCTGAGTAAACAAGCAGGGGCCTGAGCTGCTAACTTTCAGGAGACAAGGCCATGGGTTAGAGTTTCCAGAGGCAACCAAGGGTTTGTGGCATTTTCCTTCCCTTCCCAGGGAAGAGTGTCAAGTTCTAACTATAGTTACATTCCACCTGGTCACAGTGTATTCCAGCCTCAGCTGTAGGGCATCAACTTAGAGATGGTACCTTAGTTAGGGTTTCTATGGATGTGAAGAGACACCATGAACACAGTAGCTCTTATGAAAAAAAACATTTAATTGACTGGGTTATAATTTCAGAGGTTTAGTTCTTTATCATCATGGCAGAACATGGCAGCATGCAGGCAGACATGGTGCTGGAGAAGGAGATGAAAGTGGAAGAGGAGCTATATCATGATCCCACAGGCAACAGGAAGTGAACTGAAACACTGGGCATGGCTTGAGCATGTATGAGACCTCAAAGCCCACCCCCACAATGACATACTTCCTCAAACAAGGCCACACCTCCCAATAGTGCCACTCCCTCTGGGGGCTATTTTCTTTCAAACCACCCAGATGGGGACTTCAAGAAACCTTAGTATACAGAGAGGACCTTGATACTGAGGTGTTCTGTTTCTCAATGCTGTTTGACTTTCTCCATGAGGAAGCACCATGTCTGTATCATATCAATGTAAATAAAGAATGCCTTGAGACAAAGAGACATAGCCCATCCATTAAAGATGTTTGCCACAAACTCTGGTAAGTTAATTGCCCCATACATAAAAATAAATAAACAAATGGTTTAATGGTATTTACTAGTCAACTCATATATTCCAGACCCTCATAATATCAGGTTACATATTATAAACAACTTAATTTTCATACTAATCTTACTGGGCTAAGAACATTGCTTTATCCCCATTTAACAGAAGGAAAAATTATGCCCAGTGTCCAGAAAGTGCTCAAAATATGGAAATATTAGTCAACTACGTTGACCCAAACAAGGAAGCCCTACTTAAAGTCCTTTTTAAATTATAACAAGGAATAGAAAGTACAAGATCTGCCCACAAGGTCTATTTAACACACTTGTGTCTTGCTTTTATTATTTTATCACAATCCCCCCTAAGCCTAATCATCACAATGACATTATTGTTCAGGAAGAGCAGTTCTAGCTTCAACAGCTAGTTACTGGGCACCCACTATCTTCACAGCTGGTTACTGAGTACCAACTATCTTCAACAGCTCATTACTGGGTACCCGCCTACTGTCGTATGTTAGCACTAAGATAGAGTACAAAGCTAAAGAGTCACCTTTGTCCCTGTCCACTTCCCACCTCCAGGGAAAAAGAAGTCCATACTGGACAGGGCTGCAACAGCTGCAAGCCTCTGGCATTGGTCCTCAGATGCTCTCACACCTGTCTAGCAGGGCCATGGGCTACCCTGAACATCAACAAAAGTAGAAGGATTATCATCTTTTTCTAAATCACATTTTTAAATTAAGTCAATGGATAGAATTTTCTCCCATCTCCACTTTCCCTCAATGTTCAGCACCTGTTTCTACATGTCTACTGACAAACCCTAACAGATGACAGCATGAATTAACGTGTCGCATATTAACATGAACAGAAAAAAAAATGGAGAAACAGCCGATCTTGTGAGTGTGGTAGCTGGGAGTTATTTTTGTGGAGCTGTGTGTTCACAGCTGTGATTTCACCGTGTGGATATATATAATTTAAATAGGCATGCTTTCTGTGCGCAAGAGCCAGCCTAGCCCTTGTGGTGAAATATAATCTCTCAGCATTCCACGGTTTTCGCCAATGGCATCCACAGCCTCCACGTACAACACATTTGACGATTCCTGGACTGCATCTCCCTAACTTGGACCCCACACACTCTCACCCTCCAAAGTACACAAGAGTAGTTTTCCTGTACCAGACTGAGTTCTCAGAAGGCTGTAGCTGCGCTGTGTCTGTGACTCTCCAGTGGCACCAAGGGTTGGGGAACAACAGTCATATTAGGTGTCTAGCAAGCCTCATTGAATTTAAATTAATCCCAGAGAGTGACCTAGGCTTTGAACTTGCCTCCTTTCCTGTCAAAAGCATCTACAGATGGTGGCTCTCCGCCAAGTTAGAACAGAGTCAACTCACAAGCTGTTACTTTTACACCAATAATAAAATGTTAAAACAAAGACCACCCTCTTTATAAACTTAGCTTCTAACCCAGTGAGAATATAATTGCACACTAAAGATGTCTTAAGTCTAGTGATCTAATGATTAGTGTTTCCAAATATAAATGTATTCTCATGAAGCAAAGCCAATAGAGTTAAAATTCCACCAGAACTTAAAAACAAGTTTTAAAACAAAGTCTGTTCTTGTCTACTGAGCATTTGGGTAAAATACCCATTAAAATGAAGTAAAACTACAAGGGATTAGAATCTCAAATAATGATTGCTGGGGCATCCTCTTAGATCAACCATCCGTAACTCAGGTCTTCATGTCTGATGCTATCTAACTGATAGGAGCAGGCAGCTGTATCTTTACTCTTAGAACAAGAGGTGATAAAACCCTCCACCCAAATACTGTGTCAATCAAAACAGATAGGACTTAAATAACAAGAGTCCCTTGGCTGCTCAAATATTCCATTTAACTGAGAGTCCCCTGGTTACTTCAACATTCTTTTTAACTGAGGTTGTATTGCTAAGAGAAAACTTTTTTTTTAACTAGGAGACAAATGACAAAACAAATATATATCTGGCAAAAGATCTACAGGGGAAATTTCTGTCAAATGGCAATTTCAATGCTGAATTTCAAATGTAATTGGTCTTACAGGAGTATGATATTCAAAATGGATGGAAATCTGTTCTACGAAACACACCCAGCTGGTTTGTTTCTTTTGCCTAGGGACCCTTCTTCACTCCTCCCACGGTACACTTCCCTCCAAAGAGCAGAACAGAGGCTAGAAAGTTCTACCACATATGTATATATGTGTGTATGTATATGTTGAGATACATTGATACCTTGTCCTCTCTCCTCATTTTGATTTGGACAGTACCTCAGTTTAAACAGTCTGTCCATGGAGCACTAGGACACGGGAAGGGGAATATGGGTGGGGCATCTGAACTTCCTGCTGTGCTTGCACAGCACGGAATAGCCACACAGACTCCAGCTTCAGTCCACAGGTAAGGATGACCTGCAAAGGCTGAGTACTGCCAGCTTCGGGAGCCACAGATTGTGTTTGTTGGTAAGTAAAGATGCTGTTGCTTGTCAACTGAGCATCCTGTTTCACGTGCAGGAAATTCCCATATGGTGTTCAAAATTCTGCTTTGGGAATAATACCAAAAAACTTTACACAGAAAATCCCAGAATGTTATCATCTGTATCCAATTGCCCACTCATAGTCCTTTTTTGACACTGGCTAGAATGACTCCTTGACATTGTTCTCCACACACACACAAAATAAAGAGATCTGGCAACCTGGTTGAAGACTAAGTCCCAGATTCAGAAATGGAAATAAGAACAAGGATTGCCTTCCCACTGATTTTCAAGCGAGCTGAAATGAAAACCACAGGAGGACAGCTTGTTAGAGTTCCTCTGGAGGTTCTGCTTCCACTGATACTGTCTGGAAGTTGGCATTTTGAGTGTGTGGCTGTACATGTGTCTTAGTCACTACTGCTGTGATGAGACACCATGACCAAGGCAACTATTATAAGAGAGCATTTAGTTGGGGCTCACTTTCAGTTTCAGAGGTTTAGTCCATTATCCTCATGGTGGGAAGCATGGGCACACAGGTAGATACCGTGCTGGAGAAGTAGCTGAGAGCTGCATCCTAATCCACAGGCCAAGAGGAAGAGAGAGAGACTGGGCCTGACGTGGGCTTTTGAAACCTCAAAGCCCACCCCCCAGTGTCACACTTCCTCCAATAAGGGCACTCCTCCTAATCCTTTAATCCTTTCAAATTGTGCCATTCCTGATGGCCAAGCATTCAAATATATGGGTCTATAGGGTTCATTCTTAACCAAACAACCACTGTCTGTGTGTGTGAGAGAGAGAGAGAGAGAGAGAGAGAGAGAGAGAGAGAGAGAGAGAGAGACAGAGAGAGACAGAGAGAGACAGAGAGAGACAGAGAGAGACAGAGACAGAGACAGAGACTCTGTGGCTCTGAGCACACTACAGGAGCACTCTACCACTGAATTACATACAGTCCCCATTGTATTAGTTTCTTTTCTTTATGTGTGATGAGATACCATGGCCAAGGCCACTTACAGTTTAATTGGACTTACAGTTCCAGAGGGCTAGAGTCTATAATGGCCGAGAAAGGGCATAACAACAGGCAGTTGGTGCAGAAGCTGAGGGCTCACATCTTGTTCCACAAGTAGGAGGCAGAGAGCTCACTGGGGATGGCAATAATCTTTCAAAACCTCAAAGCCTGTCCCCAGCGATATGCCTCCTCCCAGGAGGCCACACTTCCTAATCCTTCCCAAACAGTACTACCAAGAGATGATCAAACATTCAAACATGTAGACCTGTAGGGACCACTCTCATGTGATTCGCCATGCCAGCACTAGGAATCTGCATTTCTAATAAGCCTTTGAGAACCATTGTTCTAAGAAAATCAGCTGCTTTGATGTGTAGGTCTTCAATGTGTCACCCCAGACACTCTTACATTCTGGTGCAGTAACAGAGAATGGATGGTTCTTGGTCCAGGAAAGCATAGAGAATGGCAATTCCCACCTCCTGCCTGTAAGATGGAAAACCTAGTGACCCCGGAGGATCCAGGTTGGACTTGTAGGAGCAGTTCTGCAGTGGGGCTCCAGAGTAATGGAAACAATCCAGCTGGAAAATGGAAGCTAGGAAGTTCTGATGGTTCCCAAGGGGAAGAAGGATCTGATTTCTTAACTATAAGCAGTGAATTATTTCCCCCAAAATGTATCAATTCACATTCATCACAATCTGGCATTTCTAACATTCACACATAAACTGTAACTCCTTAAACAAAGCTGCATCTTGTCATTGTTCTGGTTTGAATAAGGATGGCCCCATACCCAGCATGGGACTGATCCAGACATCCTCCCACCAAACCTGGGTGACAGAAAGGAGGCCTTGGCAATCTGTGGGATCTTGGGGAGTGGAGCAGTATTTATTCCTGGCATACAGAGGGACTCTGGGAGCCCATGTCACGTGGAGGGATGCTCTCTCAGCCTGGACACATGGGGAAGAACCTGGGCCATTCCCAGGATGATGTGATGGACTCTGGAAATCCCACATGGAGGCCCTTGCCCTCCCTGGGGAGTGGAGGGGGAATGGAGTGGGAGTGAGGGGTTGGGAGGATTGGGGGATAGGGGAAGAGGAGAGGGAGAGGGAACTGAAAATAGCATGTGTAAAAAAGTTAAATAAAAATATGGGAAAAAAAGAATGGCCCATAGGCTCATGTATTTGAATGTTTAGTCAACAGAGAGTGCGACCATTTGAAAGGATCAGAAGGACTGGGGAGTATGTCCTTGTTGGAATAGGTGTGACCTTGTTGGAGGAAGTGTGACACTAGGGGGTGGGCTTTAAGGTTTCAAAAGCTCATGTCAGGCCCATTGTCTCTCTCTTCTTGGCCTGAGGATTAGGATGCAGCTCTCAGCTACTTCTGCACCAATTTCTCTGCCTGCATGCCATCATGCTCCCTGCAGTGATGATAATAGACTAAACCTCTGAAACTATAAGCAAGTTCCAGTCAAACACTTTCTTTCATAAGAGTTGCTTTGGTCATGGAGCACTTCCACAGAAATAGAACAGTGACTCACACAGTCATTTTGCTCATATCTTAAGGCCTTTGGGTTATAAATTGTGTAGGGGACAATATGCTGATAGAAGGGGAAAGATCTATTTATAAAATGGCATTTGTCTAAGAGATCTAAGCCCCAAAACAGTATTCTACAGAGAGCCTTTTCTAATTCTGGAAGAAAAGATTATCAACCCAAACACAATTGTGCATGCTATATTTGATTTATGGATGGGTACTACTACACATGTAAGCTAGTGTGACATCAAATACTCATTCAGTATTCCCCAGGTCTAAAGTCCTTTATCACCATTCGGAGCCATCTCGTCATTTATAAAGCCAGTTCTAAATTCCTAAATTCTTCCACACTTCATTATTCCTGTATTAACGTAAAGTCCTCTCTACCGATTTTCTTTTGGGTGGGTGAGGCAGGATCTCATGATCCTGCTGCCTTAACATTTGGAATGCTGGGATTATAGGCATGCACCAATCAAACCCAGATAGGGGTACCTTTACTGTTAAATTATGTTAATCCAAACATAATTTTTATTATTTTAATCATGAAGTATATAGGCTGACCTTGGAATCCCCATTCCTCTGCTACTGCCTCCTAAGTATTGGTACTACAGGCAAGCTCAGCCTTGCCCAGCTTCAAAGCAACTCTTTTTCATTGTGTCAATAACTGTCTTGCTCAAAAACCTACAGTGATAACTCACTGCCCACAGGGCTCTGGCCAAAGAAAGCTTATTCTTTTGCTTGACTCAGTCACTTACTCAATACACCCTCAATAATCATGTGATCCCAGAACAGCAGCCACATATGAGCCACTCATTAGACAATTCACTTTTTGTGAGAACAGAAAATAAGAGACTCCAGATATGGAGCAGCACCTATTGTTTGCCCAATAGGTCTTATCAAATGCTACAACCAAAATCATCTGGAAGAAGACTGCTCATCTATCCACCTGGAGTAAGAAAAGACAAGGTGGCTGGTTCTTCCTGCTGCCAAAAGACAGCTTGGTAGCACAGTTCTCAACTCCAGAGGGAACTAATTCCCCACTGTGGAAAGAATTCTCTGGACATCACACACACACACACACCACCAGGCACTGTTTCTTTCTCACACACATTCATATCTACACACATATACTCACATCCCATGTCAAACAAAACTCAGATAAATAAACTCCTTCCTGTTGGCTTCTAAGAATTGAGCATACATGCTTGTCTTCCTCTATCCTTCAATTGTCTTTTAATCTAGGGGCTGCTTGTTCAGACAGTAGACCTGATTCCTAGCAATAGTGAGAAAAGTCTGAATCTAACTTGAGTCTCATCACAGCTTTAGGCCCAGAAATATCACCACCAAATAACACTCACGTTCTCAGAGCTAAGGTGTCTCTCATTTGGTGCACTCCCCTCAGAAAGCAGGCTCTGCAAACTCATGAATGCCTCTTCAAGGAGTACAGGCCACACAGAATTAGCAGAGCTCAAGTGACTTGCAAGACTGTGGACTTAGGGGCCAGACAGCACTTGGGTGAGGATTAAAATCATAGAATGTGTTAAGTGTCAATGGCCAAGGGACCAGACAGTGAGAGTGTGCTAAGCCAGTGTTGCTTACTCAGCGACCCTTCATCCAGAGGCAGCTTCCCCACCGTCTCCTTGCCTCTTCCTGCATCTCCTCCTCCAGTACCATCACTCTCATCAGCCCTCTTTTGCTTTACAGCCTGTGATCTTGAAAACTGTGCTCTCACATCCTTTGACCAAAATCAAATGACTGAATAACGATTTGTGGTATGTTTCCTTTCAAGATGTCAATGAGTTCAGACTTCTGGCCCAGACGACAAAAGTCATTTGTCTGTAATGATGCGGTTTGTAGGCTCTAGAGTCAGGCCACTTCTACCCCGGTTTCCCATTCTTCATTCAACTGCTATGTGACTGGGGCAACAGACTTAGCACTTCTACATTTATAATCCATCTACAGAAACAGGAGGGCTCTCCTGGGGCTTCGTGTTTGCCTACACAAGTCCTTGGGTTCAACCTCCAGAATCCAAAACCAAGCAAAACCCAAGAAAGAAAGAAAAAAAATCATCCCAACATTATGGTAAACATAAAATAAAAATTTTAAAAAAATCCGAGGGGTGCTCCTAGATGGTTCTACACTCCAGAATCCAAGCTTGTTGAACCTAGAGGCTGTCTGCCACATTCATGGCTGTGCTTTGCAATGATGACCAGAGCCTGTGACAAAGCAGGAGCTCTAAGGCTTGTAGAATAAGTCAGTAAGCACATAAATATGTGTAGATATTAAGGCATTCATTAATCTTTAATACAAAGGCATATTAATAAAGAAAATGTCCTCCAAAAATTATACCAAACCAAAGGCAAGACCACAGTGTAAAAGTTTTACATAGCAATGAGTAAGATTTACCCCTGGAATGAGAGAATGGGCCAACATACACGCATATTAATACATGTGGTACATTACATTTACAGAAGAAAGAACAAACATATGATCATCTCAACAGACAACATATCATATATCAGCCTGAAAACTTAAGGAGATACTGTTATTTGTAACAATTTCTACAAGCCTGGAAGACATTTTGCTTAGTGAGTTTTTTGGGGGACTTGGCACAAGCCAAGGTCATCTGGGAAGAGGGAATCTCAGGGGAGAAAACTGTTTCCATCAGATTGCCATAAGCAGGTCTGCAGTTTGTAGAGCATCTTCTTGATTAATGGTTGATGTAGAAGGGCCCAGGCCACCGTGGGCGGTGCCACCCCTGGCCAGGTGCTACTGGGCAATAGACGGAAACAGGCTGAGCAAGCCTTGGGGAGCAAGCCAGTAAAGAGCTCTCCTCTATGGCCTCTGTGTCAGTTCCCACTTCCGGGTTCCTGCCTTGAGGTCCTGCACAAGCTTCCCTCCCTGAAGGACTTTGACCTGTGAGATGACAAAGTGAAAGATAAACCTTCCTGTTTTCCCTAGACTTTTTCTGCAAAGAAAAACACCATGTTTCTTGCCAAAGAAATAAAAATACATTGTGCAGTGCACAATACTTTAGTCTGAGGCCACCTCAGTGAGTGCAAGGGGACTAGAGAGTAGAGGAGTCAGCAGAGGAGGTAAACACTACAGCCTAGATGATACCATTTTATATGCTGCTTCAGCTCCTTCAAGAACAATGATAAAGGTCCATATAGGGTTCAGAACACATGGTGGTAATTGACTAGCAATGTCTTCTATGGAAACAATGACTCGACATTGTTGATACTAGAGCAGAATCTATGTCTTTAAACAGATGAGGAACCGGTTATGATTCCTGGCCACTTTGAGATCTTTGTGATATATTTAGAATGCTGTCATGATGGTGACATGGCATCAGGCAGGACTCATTAGAGGAACAGGAAGAAAGCTGATAAGATGTGACTCCATACTATATGCTAAAATACCTCGGACTATGAGGTCTGAGGTGTTTGACCGTCTCCATCTGCATTCTGGAGACATTGAGAACCTTACACCTAACGGTCCATGAAGCTGAGAGGCTAGAAACGTCCTGGAGAGTTGCCGGTCTTGGATAATCACTGGAAGCTGGAAGAAAGCCGGAGTCTGAAGTCAGAGAAAGGTGTTGCCACAACAGTGGTGGCAGTGGCAGCAGGGACAGACACACTTACCAGCAAGAAGCAAAGGCAGGCAGGCAGACAGACAGGCAACACTGTCTTTTTCATGGGCCTCCCACTGATAGGTGCTGTTACACTCTGAAAGAGAGTTTCTCCCCTCCCCACAGTTAATCCTCTCTGGAAATATCCTCACAGGTTCTTCCCGGGGCAGAGCTCTTCATTGATTCCAGACTTTGTCAAGTTCACAATCAAGACTAGTTAGTGATCACAAGCATCAAACAGGGCTTGATTCAACATCAGCTGAGGAAAATGCATCTCACCGAGACCCATGGAAAAAGAGGCTGGTTTTGGTCATGTACCTGAGAAGCCAAGGAAAAGACATGAGTGTTCTCTGCCCTTTAATCAGGAGAGAGCCTCTGCTCTCGGCTATGATGAAACAATGGCTTTAAATTATGTTCTACTGTCTTAGTCTCTTCCTCAGGTATGCCAGCAAATGGCCTTTAGCTGGCATGCTAGACACCTGTGATCACATGATCACATGCACCATCCATGACCATACAGAGCAGTCTCTGTGGGTCACACAGACCACCGAGTCTAAGACACCATGCCTGAGAACAAGTGAGCAAGAACAAGGGTGATTCCCCCAAGGGTAACCAGGATATGACTTCCAGAAGAAAGGAGAGTATACAGGCAGCACAAGCAACAGGTGTGCACCCCAGGGCCCCTTGGATTTAGCAGGTGGAAGGAAGCAATAGGGGGACATATTGGTCAGCCTCAGGCTCCACACTTCATTAGATTGGCTCACAAAACCTTTAGAGCAAGGAGCCCAGACAATGGGAGGTCAGAAGCATTGGCACCATCAAGTGTTTTGGAAAAAAAGCCAACTCCTTTGTTTGAAAAGAGGAAGTTGCTGCCATTCAAGTGCCCAGAAAGAGAATATATTTATCTCAGAGTATCCTCTGCTCTGTATATGTTAGAGCTTATTATAGATTGAAAGGCAGCAAAGACATACAAACATCAATCTTGTGTGGAAAGGAAGATATGTAGTTTTGTTTAAAATGATGTAATAAATTCTTATTTTTCAAGTTCACATGCATGCTGGCAGCAGGTCTTACTCCAAGATAAGCAAATGCATTCATGCGGGGACCAGGCACAATTTTATTGCTATGTTCACCTGCTGTGAAATGTTTAATTCCAAATGACTCAAGATCAACAAGATATATATGATGATGCTTGTCTATAATCCTAGATGTTGGATGTGCACACAGAAGGAAGGATTGGGAGTTCAAGGCCAACCTCTGCTGTATAGCAAGTTCAAAGCAAGTCAGGGTTATATGAGACCCTGCCTCAAACAACAACAAAAGACTTCCCTTCTTAGGTCACTCTCAAGTCTGCACTTCTGCAGAGTTGGTGGAGGGTGGTAAAACCAGAATGAGTTCATCAGTTTGATGCTTACCTCTTGTTACTTGGAGAACCACCAGTCCCCTATTTGACCTCATGATTCACGGGTCTGGACTTTTCATTGGAAATGTAAGCAAGCAGCATCACAGAAGCTTGTGCAGTAGGCTTTTAGGATTAATCACTGGGACAGAAATAATCTGCAGATGTTGTTTTGAGATTTGTCTCTGTAGTCCAGGCTGCCTTTACATCCGGCCTCAGCTTCCTGAGGACTGGTATTAGAATAAAGTCACTTTGTGAGAAATGGTTCCTTAAATAAGATTGTAGACTGCTAAGAGTGATTTTACTGCATGGGATGGTGTACATGCCTGTAATGCTAGTGCCCTTGAGGCTGAGACAGGTAGACCAAACATTGAAGACCTGCCTGAGCCACATAATGAGTTTTAGGCCAGTCTGGCTAGGTAACTAGATTCTGTCTTTATGGTGTTATACTGATTGGAAGACATTTTCAGTGTAAATGAGCCTGATTTCTCAGTTCTAAGTGGTACCTCTACAAATTGTCATGGGATAATTCCATAGCAACTTTCTGAGTAATCAAATAGACCATTCCCTCAACTGGAAACTGTCTTTACTGATCACTGGTGAATAAAGAACAGGCTCTGTCTCACAGGACTCCAGATGTTCAAGGCCTGCCTGGGCTACAGAATGAATTCAAAGCTACACTGAACAATTTAGTAATAGCCCCTCTCAAAATAAAATATCTAAAAAGGAAAAGATAGTGTGGTCATAGCTCCAGGGCAGACTGCTGGCCTAGCATGTGCAATAAGGCCTTGGGCTCAATCCTTAGTATACCACACATATACAAATTAAGTAAAAGGATTTCTGTGAGCTGGGGAATAGCTCAGTGATAAGAGTGCATCCTTACTATTTCCAAGGATCTGGGTTGATCCCCAATACTACAAAGAAGATAAAAGATCTGTTAAATCCTCTATGATTTCCTTGGGCATTTCATTCCAGGATTTAACAAACTTTTTTTCTTAGAGATGAAAATGAATTGCTGTTGCTGGTCTGTAATTCCAGCCCCTCAGGAGGCTGAGATAGGATGAATGAAACCTCAGGGCCAACCTGGGCTACAGAGTGAGTGCGAGACAAATTAAGGGACTCTGTCTGAAAACAAAGAGGGGTACAAGCCCTGCATAGCATGTGTATAGCCCTGGATTCAATGCCCAGTTGCCTAGTATAAGCAAAGAAGGAAAGGCATATAGATTAGGGTAGAGGATGGAGAGGATAGAGGAATAATGCGGAGAGGGAAGAAAAGGGATTTTCTACTTATGTATCCATCAGTCTTTTATCTAAAAGTTTCTCATTCAACTTTCATATAAAATTTTCAGGGATTTTCCCTGTAGAAACAAAGGGACTTTGTTGGGTGCATATGTGTGTATATCAAGCTGTATGGTACCATAGTGATAACAGCTTCAACCATCTAATAATTCTTTGTAAAATTCATTTTAGTGAGGGGAGTTTCTTCTGTGCCAAGGTCAGAGGAAGACTTTGGGGGAGTTGTGTTCTTTTCCTCCCCAGGTTTTGAAGCATGGTCTCTCTTCTTGCTGCTGAGTACTCTAGGCTAGCTGGTTCTTGGCCGAGTCTGTGTCTGCTCCCATTTTGCCAGAGGAGTTCTGTGATTACAGATGTGCACCTCTGTATCCAGCTTTCTACATGGGTTCCAGGGATCAAAGCAGCAACCCAATCCCAATCCCATGCTCACTGAGCCATCCCCATCTTCCCAGCTCCCTAATAGTCTTTTTTTAATCCCTCTACTTTATTGCTGTTTTCTTCTGTAGATTTTAACCACACCCATCCAGTTTCTCAAGATATCCATGCTTCCGATACATTCCCAGCTACACCCTCCCACCTATTTAGATTGATGCTCTGGAAGTAACTTCCTGAGAAGCCTTTCCTAAGTATCCTTTGTACAGTCAATATTTACAATCACCTTCTTTGTTTTTCCTCTGCAAATAGAACAATAGAGAGACAGTGGAATAATGAGGGTGGTGAGATGGTGCGTAGGTCTGAAACAGCTTCCTGAGATGAGATGAATTGGATACCAATCTAATTGCAACTAAGTCTAATACATTAGAATGGAATGTACCTTCTTGCAATTGCAGAAGCGAAGGCCTTTGAATTATCAGCAAATACCACATGGGTGACACAGCTCTGCTTACATTTTTCTGTTTGCATCTTTGGCTTCTCAGCCACTGTTAGTGGAGTCTGATAGATATTCACATAGATAATGGAATTTTTCCTGCTATCATTCATATCTGGGCTTCTATTGAGTCCATGCGCTGTGTTAATTATTCAGAAGTGTCTTAGTTAGGGCTTCTTATTGCCGGGAAAAGACACCATGACCATAGCAACTCTTGTAAAGGAAACATTTAATTGTGGTGGCTTGCTTACACTTCAAGGTTCAGTCCATCATAGCAGGAGCATGGTGGCAGGCAGGCAGGCATGGTGCTAGAGAAACAGCCCAGTGTCCGACATCCTGAAGGTAGCCGGAAATGTTTACTCTCGCTACCGGAGTCTTTGGTTTTTTTGGTGGTGGTGGTGGTGGTAGGGGGTGAGAGAGAGAAAACATGCATTTGTGGAGAGAAGATGACAATTGGTGTTTTCATCTATTGCTCCTCACTTTATTGTTTTGAGGCAGGGTCTCTCACTGAATCTGAAACCCATCAGCTGGCTTGACTGGCTGAATACTGAGCCCCAGAAGTCCCCCAGCTCCTATCTGCCAGCGTTCTAGTCCACTCCACACAGCAGACTTCCATTTCCCTCACTTCCCATTGTAGTCCACTCCACACGCCAGACTTCCATCTCCCTCACTTCCCGTTGTAGTCCACTCCACACAGCAGACTTCCATTTCCCTCACTTCCCGTTCTAGTCCACTCCACACACCAGACTTCCATTTCCCTCACTTCCCGTTCTAGTCCACTCCACACAGCAGACTTCCATTTCCCTCACTTCCCGTTCTAGTCCACTCCACACACCAGACTTCCATTTCCCTCACTTCCCGTTCTAGTCCACTCCACACAGCAGACTTCCATTTCCCTCACTTCCCGTTCTAGTCCACTCCACACAGCAGACTTCCATTTCCCTCACTTCCCGTTCTAGTCCACTCCACACAGCAGACTTCCATTTCCCTCACTTCCCGTTCTAGTCCCTCCTCTTAAACTTCACTCTGGTGAACACAGACGTTCGTTTCATTTTGCTTCCGAGATGTACTTGCTTTCACTTTCTGTGTGCATGTGTGTATATATGCCACATGCATACGCGGTATCCTCAGAAGCTGTAAAAGGGTGTCAGTTCCCCTAGGACTGGAGCCATCATCTGGAAGCTGGGACTCGAACTTGCACCTTCTGAGAGAGCAGCAAGTGCTCTTAACTACAGAGCCATCTCTTTAGGCCCCAGTGTGGAATTTCATGAAACTAAACAGTAACTCAAACTAGCTGTGTTAGTCCTGTGTTGCTGCTACAACAAGTAGTCACAAACTTAAACAGCGGGAGTGCATTCTTTCATTTACAGAAATCGAAGTCTGACAGGGGCCGCATTCCTCCTGGAGTTCTTGAGTACAGTTTTTGTGCCTTTTCCAGCTTCTCCGAGTTGCCTACCTTTCTGCCCACACTCCTATCCTGAATGTTCGGAATCTGTGTTCTTCCTCATTGCTCCACTTCTCTCTACTCTGGCCAGAAAAAGGTCTCTAGGGCTCAAAGATATCATGATTACTCTGGTCACACTTAGATAATATGGAGGACTCTCCCCATCTCAAAGTCTGATCTATGGTCACATTTTTTTAAATTACAATCATTACAAATTCACACACAGGAACTGGGTCATTGTTCTTCCCACCATGTTGTCTAGCTTTCAGTTTCCACTCCTGTGAGACCTTTCGTGTTGCTGTCAGAAATGAACCTGGCACATAAAGGGCCTAAAGCTCATCTTTATAAGCAGTGGGTACCACGATGCAGCAGATGGGTACTATGATGCAGAGAATGCGTACCATGATGCAGAGGATAGATACCATGATGCAGAGGGTGGTACAGGAGATGTAAGTAAATGATTGTCAAATGGGAAGGGGAACTCAGTCAGAAAACCCAACAGTACAGGAAGAAGACTGAAACCACATCCAAGGACGAGCCACCCACAAGCCAATTAAAACACCTGAGCAAACTCTGAAGTCTAAAGTTAGATGTGGGATGCTTTTACTCGGTAGGAGATGGTAGGGGAATCTTACTGTCTTTGGTGATCTTTCTGGAATTAGAGTAAAACTCATTAAACATATAAATACAAATAAACATTGTATGGAAATGTATACGATTCTATTTTTAAGTTCAGACTCTAGTTTAAGAGAAAGACTTTCACAGATGGCATTTGAGACAGGTAGGCACAGGGGAGAAAGAGAAAGCAAGAGGAATAATCCTGAAGTCATTCACCGTGCCAACGTAATCAGGGTTGATGGCTCATGCCTGTTATCTGAGCACTCAGCTCAGAAGCCCAGCCTGGAGGACACAGCAAGATACTGTCTCAAAAAGGAGACAAGACAGTTCTGAGAAATAAGTGGCTTTTCACGCAGAAAGTGGCCTGCATGAAGCCAGATACCTAAAGGGAGACAAGACAGAGAGGAAATGGACAATTTTCAAATACCTTCTCAGGTGTGAGGTCCCCTGGAGTTACAGACAGTCATAAGCTTGGAATTAAACCCAGGTTCTCTAAAAAAGCAGCCAGTGCTCTTAGTCTCTGAGTCATCTCTCCAGCCCTAACTTTCTAAGAAAATAATATATGATTTCTCTTCTGTTATTTTACCTTGTACTAAAGTATATTTGTTCATTTCATTTGGAGACTTATAACCTCCATTTATTTCCATTTTCTGCCGGCCCAGTGTATCTTATTTAAATCTCAGTTCAATACCAAAACATTTCAAGGAATTTTCTGTAGTTAATCTGTTCTTAATTTAAACCACTCACCACAATTTGCACACTTAAATAGTAGAAGTATGTGCTCCCATAGTGAAAGTTAAAGTCCCCAAAGAGGACTTTACCTTGACATATAAGAGAAGTCCCTCAGGCCAAGAATTCAGGAGGAAACCTGCTTCTTGTTTATCTAGCTAACCATTGTGTCAATTCCAGAACTTAGTTCTATGCACTGCCAAATATTAAAGCAAACGCTGGAAAAATTATCGTTTTATAATATATCAAACCCATATAGTTTACCTTTCTGGACTCATTATATGGAGGTTCTACAGAAATATGTCCTGAAAAGCAGTGGGTAGCCTTGGTTACTTCTGTCAAACTGATTCTGTGACTAACACTTTGGTAAAACCACAGTATTTATTTTGATTTGCTTCTTCTCAGTACCCTAGAGTTTGAACTTAGGTGGGTGTATGCAAGATGCTCATATGCAATTTGTGTGTTTAACATCAGGTTGGGCTGAGCAGTAGTAGGGCATGCCTTTACTCCCAGGAGTCAGGAGGCAGAGGCAGGTGGATCTCTGTGAGTTCAAGGCCACCCTGGTCTACAGAGTGAGACCCAGGAACAGGCTCCAAAGCTAAAAAGAGAAACCCTGTCTCAAAAAAACAGAGTGAAACACAAAATCAGGTTGGTGTGTGCTGTTACACAGAGTCCCTTGACACAGAAAGAAAGAATGCAATCGTGTCTTAGCTAGAAGAGGCTGGCTCCCTATTACCCGCTGACTCATATCCAACTGGTACAGCCATGACAAGTGGAGACCCAGACACACATTCCCCAGAACCTGCTGAAGGTAGCAAGTAGAAGCCCAGTAAACTCAACATGATGACACACAACTGTAAAATCAACACTTGGGAGGTGGACTCAAGAGAACCAGTAGTTCAAGATCATGTCAACTACATAGCAAGTTGAAGACACTGACAGAGAGGTGGAGTGGGACAGGGTGAAATCTCATTAAAGGCTAGATTGAAAAGAAACGTGTGCTGTTGGTTAATCAAAATCATATAGTCTAAATGGAATCACTTTCTGACTAAAGATGCTGATACATTGTGTTGCCTAAGAAGACTGAAAGTTTTCTTGACTGTATAGAAAAAAATATATTCAGTAGTCTAAAGTGACCAGTTTCTATAAAAACAGAAACAAAGCTTACTAAAACTTTGAAGACATATAAATGGTGACTAATGAACTATTTATTTATTTAATTTATTTATTTATTTGGTGTTTCAAGACGTGGTTTCTCTGTAGGTTTCTAATGAACTATTTAATGATGGAAAATCTACAGTGTGAGAAAACTTGCCTCTCTGAAGAGACCCAGCAGAAAGAGCCCAAAGGAGTTATTTAAAACATCTCTTCATGATTCAGATGAGATTCATCCCAGAAGCAAAGCAGGTGAGAAAGCATGATGTTCCACCATGCCAAGCAGTGATAGCTGAACAATAAAAAAGCAAACAATGGAACAGTCTGGCCATGACAATGACTGAAACATCTAGATCATTGCACCCAGGGAGCCGTCCAAATGATGTCATGGTACCTGGCGTCCAGCTGGCTTCAAAACCTCTGTGTAAACAAGAGGGCTTCAGCTAACATTGACTCAGATAATGGGTCTGTAGCTTTTGATAAAGACAAGCCAATAACAAAGCGACTGTGAGTGTCACTGATGGTGTGTCAGTCGTAGGCTCTCGTGTTTGAACTGACAAAAAGCTCTAGTTGGCACAGTGTCACCGTTAGTCACAGATAGCTTTAAAAAAATCAATGTATTAACAAATTTATATTAGTTATACAGTAATACTTTAATTTGCCAAATTAACAAATATCAAGCACCTGTTAAGTTCTAAGAGTAATTACCCATAGGTTCCGTCTTACTTTTCTATTGCTGTGATAAGACACTGTGATAAAGACAGCTTATAAAGGTAAGTGTTTATTTGGGGCTTTTAGTTTCAAAGGCTTATAGTCCGTTAGCATCATGGTGGGAAGCATGGCCACAGAAACACATGATGGGGCAGCCATAGCTGAGAGCCCACAAGTGATTCACAAGCCTGGGGCAGAGAGACCTAACTGGGAGTGGAATCCTCAAAGCCCACTCCAGAGACACACCACTTCCAACAGGGCCACACCTCCTAACCCCAGGCGGTTCTACTAACTAGAACCAAATATTTAAATATAGGAACCTATGGGGCAGCATTCTCATTAAAAACCGTCCTAGTGTCCTTGCTCAGAGAGGACCTAAATGGTTCTCAAAAAGTCATAGAAAGTAACCTAGTATTTTGAGATAATCCTCCACAGATAAAGTACACAGAAGACACAGCTGTAGTTCCAAGAAGGCTGGCATGGTATTTGGGGGGATCACACAGAGACATGAAACCTGAGAGTGAATGCAACAGCGATGTTTTCGGGTTCATATATAGGGTGGAAGGTACACTTGAGTATGATGACCAAGCAGAGAGATACTGAGAAAGAAAGAAAATCAGCCCACCAAATATCCCAGGTTTGATCTGGAGCAGGCAGAGATGGAGTAAGAACAGGCTGTCTCCTCCACATCTTCTTATCGCAATGTGCTGTGATATCGGACTTCTAAGGACCAACCTGCTCTCTGACTTGAAGAGCCTCTGAGAGCTAACATCTGGACAGCAGGGATTCAGAATGACTTGGTTTCCTGGAAAGGATGAAAGTGAACAAATGCAGTAGAAGACTTCTCCTGACAGGAAGACTTCTATCAAATTTCATAGTTGCCATATGGGGTGATTACATAGGAAAATGTTCTTTTGATTAACAAATTCATGCCAACATGTACACAGATGAAAGGTTATGGTGTTCCAGATATTTCAATATAAACATGTATATTATATGTTGCTAGCAGTGACTGAGAACTGACTAGTAATAATTCATGTCTATAAAATCATACCAATAGCAAGCTCACTGAAAAAGACACCAGGAGGGAAAAAAATCCAATTCACAATAGTTCAAAAGTGATCTATGAGTAAACCTAATTGAGAGGTGAAAGACCTCTACTATGAAAACATTGAAACAATGGCAGAAGCAATTGAAGGAGATAGTAGAATGTGGAAAGACCTCCCATGCTCAGGGATAGGATAAATATCTTACAGAAAATGATCTACAAATTCAATGCAATCCCGTGAAAACCTTAATAACATTCATCACTGAATGAAAAACCAATGCTTAAATATATATATAGAATCTAAAAGGAAGCCCAATAGCCAAAACAATCCTTAGCCTATATATATATATATATATATATATATATATATATATATATATATATGTATCTCAATGCTGGAGCTATCACAATACCCAACCTCAAATTATGTTACAGGACATTAGTAAGAAAACACATGATACCAGCACAGAAACAAACATGTAGAGAGGTGAAATAGAATAGAGAACCCAAGATTATTGTATCAAACTTGTCACAAACATTCACTGAGAGGCAAACAAACAAACAAAACCTTTGGAGGCTGTCCTGGAACTAGCTCTTGTAGACCAGGCTGGTCTCACAGAGATCCTCCTGCCTCTGCCTCCTGAGTGATGGGATTAAAGGCGTGTGCCACCACTGCATAGCACAAACACAATCTTGTAGCAAATAGTGCTGGGGAAACTGATTTCCACATGTGAAAGAATAAATTAGAACTATGTCTCTTATTTTGCTCAAAAATTAATTCATAATGAATCAGAGACTGGGCATGGTAGCTCATTCCTTTAATCCCAGCACTCAAGGAGACAGATCTCAGTGAATTTGAGGCTAGCCTGGTCTACACAGGAAATAATCCCAGCAATTCACAAATGCAGTTACATGAAGTTAAGAGGCTGCTATACAACAAAAAGAACAACCACCAGACTGAAGAGACAGCCTACAGAAAGGGAAAAAAGTGTCAGACAAGGACAAATATCCAGAATGTATCGACACTTTCAAAAATTCAAACAAAAATGGGCTAACTCAATAGACATTCTCAAAGAGGAACTATGAATGATCAGTAAGTATTTGAAAAAGTGTTCAACATCCTTAGCCATCATGGAAACATGAAACTACTTTGGGTTTCCATCTTAGCACAATCAGATGACTATCATAAAAAAAAAATCCACCAGGCATAGTGAAGCACGCCTTTAATCACAGCACTCGGGAGGCAGAGGCAGAAGCAGGCTGATCTCTGTGAGTTCAAGGCCAGCCTGGTTCACAGAGTGAATTTCAGGACACCTAGATCTACAAAATAGAGAGGCTTTGTCTCCAACAAAACAACAACAAGTAAAACTTGGAGGAAAGACCTCCTGTTTAAAGGAAGAAACCACCCAGTAGATAGACAGGCAAATTTACACTAAGAAATTGGATTATATGTAAAGCATGTCTGTATAATCATTAAAAAAAACAGTTACTAGATGACAAATAAGAACTTGGTGTCTGACAAGGGGGAGCTCTTGAACCCAAGACTGATGGCTGAGAGGCCAGCATGGGACTGATCCAGACCCCCCTGAATGTGATGTCAGTGAGGAGGCCTCAGTAATCTCTGGGGCCTTGGATAGTAGATCAGTGTTTACAATGGCATATGAATGAACTTTGGGAGCCTATTCCATATGGAGGGAACCTCTCTTAGCCTGAGCACATGGGGGAGCGCCTAGGCCCTGCCCCAGATGAAGTGACAGACTCTGGAGATCCCCCATGGCTTCAGACGGCACATTGAAAAGCAAAACTCAAGAATTATGCTGAAGAAAGTCATGAAGTTTTTGCTTTAAAGTAATTCAGTAAAACCTTACAGCAGACTTAAGGGGTAGATAGTTTCCTCTCAGCAGTTATAGCCATAAGTGTAAGTACTCTAGATCAAATATCCTTATGGCTACAACTGCTGAACTCAGAAGAGTATTGCTCAGAATGGGAACAGAATGCAAAAGAAACCAGGCAAGCCTTTAATCCCAGCACTTTGTAGGCAGAGGCAGGCAGATCTCAGTGAGTTCAAGACCAGCCTGGTCTACCAAGCAAATTCCAGGATAGCCAGGACTGTATCACAGAGAAACCCTGTCTTGAAAAACCAAAACAAAACAACAAAAAGAATGCAAAAGAAATTTAGGGATTCTGAGTACTGAGTAATCTATAAGCAAAATCAGAAGTTAGTACATTAGGGAAGCTAGTACCATGTAAGCTAGCGTTATGTCCTAGGATCATTGAAAAGGTGGCCTAAGAAACCAAGTCAAAGGGCTGCATAGCAAACTGGGCTTGCAAATTCCTTTACATCTCAGCTCTGTCATCACCAGCAGCACAGCCCTCCCAGGCCTTCCTGCTATCTGCACTCTGGGGCACAGGGGAGCTTGTGCTAGGCAGGAACAGCTTATCTCCAGACCTGCTTGCCTCAGGACTTCTGGAGTTTGTAACCACAAGAAGAACTCCTTCTTTCAACTGACTTTTTTATATTTATTTTCACTCTTTTCAGTGTATACATCTGCATGCTGTGTGTGTGTGTGTGTGTGT
Source organism: Mesocricetus auratus (assembly GCF_017639785.1). NCBI lineage: Eukaryota > Metazoa > Chordata > Mammalia > Rodentia > Cricetidae > Mesocricetus > Mesocricetus auratus. Next base: position 6,213,865 of record NW_024429199.1, read on the forward strand.
GTGTGTGTGTGTGTGTGTTGTTCCCACATGCACGTGTGCACACACTCATGGACGTAAGGAATGACTGTCGGGTCCCCTGGAACTGAAATTACAGATAGTTGTGAGCTGCCATGCGAATGTGCTCCCTGCACACATGTCATGTACATACACACACTCAGGCACACACATGTAGACAAAAAACTAAATAAATAGATATCTTTTAAAATAATATGGAGTTTGTTCTTTCATGCTGTCAACAAATATTGATCAAGTGGCTATTCTATGTCTATTCTTACGCTAAAATACATAAATAAACATTGTCACCATGACTTTCAAAGGCCAGAGGAACTTCACAGTAAGCTGAGAGAGGAGTGGATTTTCTTCATAATCAGGAGAGAAAGCCCAGCAACCAAAGATGTTTTCGCTTTGTTTTTGTTTTTAGGAGGTGATACCACTGTGTAGCCCTGACTTACCTAGAACTCGATATATAGACCATAATGGACTTGAACTCATAGAGGTCCTCCTACCTCTGTCTCTTGAGTGTTAGGATTAATGAAGTATACCACCACACACTTCTCAGAGCACCAAGATTGAAGATTAGGAAAGAAAGCATATAGGGTTGCAAATAGCAACAGCATGTGCAGTCGTTTTCAATATCTGGGTATAGATGTCTGCATGGACCTTAAGTAAACACTTTCACTTAGTTCCCTCCTCATTCAATCTCCAGCACCATCCCGGTATGAAACTGTGCAAACATATTACAATACTCACTTTAGAATTTAGGAAATTAAGGCACATGAGTGTCACCTGAATGGCCTTTCTTTTCTTATTATAACAGTGGTGGGAAAATAGCAGGACTCCATGCCCCCCGTTCCTAGAAACACAGGCACTAACTGTGAGCACTCAGCCCATTTAAGAACTCTGCTACGTTTTCCTACAGACTGTGACCCTGACTCGCCTGTCCTTTTCAAAGCAAATGCAGCTGGGTAAATGCAGCCAGTGGTTTATTCACAATACGTGATTTCTGTTTTCAATTCTTTGTTCGGTCTTTAATAGATCCTAATTCCTGTTGTTGGAGGATATGTTTTATCCTGAAACACTTTAATGGAGTTTATTGTACTTATGGTGGAACATCTGTGATCTCTTTGGGATTATTTGTTATTCCCAGTGTCATGCATGACTCTTTCTTTATGAATGCTTGTCTAGGTTTCCATGACATTAGAGAAACTTAAAGTTGCTCCATCCACTGATGTAACCACAAAGAAAAGTCAAAAACATGCGATACAGTAGATGTATTTATTTCCTCCAGAAGCAGAGTGAGCGTATAGTCCATAGTCACCCATTTGGGAATCCTTCAAGGCAGTTGCTGCATACTGACGCACTAATAGTGTCAGTAAGAAAGACTTAAGCTCAATGTTGATCCTGAGCAAGCTCATAGAAGGAAAAAGAGACCCTCGAGACCGCACAAACACATGGGAAAATTAACAAACAAACAAACAAAAACCTCCTTCAACACACTTGTGGGTCTGTTATGTACTTGCTCATTGGTAAATTATAATCCCAACATTTAGGAGGTTGAAGCAGGAGGAACACAGGCTTGAGACTACTCTGGGCTACCTTGTGAGACCTTTTTAGAAGGCAACAGAGAATGAGGAGGTGAGACCAGAAACTGTCTCTGTACTCAAGGACAACAACAACAAAATAAATTACAAGCTGAATTTGGAAGTGATTCAGATTTGTCACAATAACTCATAGAATCCTTTAATCATTGTGAAGTCTCAACACCCATGTCATGGAGGCGAACATGGAGTCAGCCTCTCAAGACCACAGAATGAATAACCAAGACTCACAGACACAGATCTTCAGACCCCAAGGCTCAGACTCTCCACCAAGGCCTTAATGAAGCTCACAGGAATAATTTGGGACTAATGGTATTTTCCTTTCAGATGAAAGCCATATTGCTGATTTGGATGGCATTCCATGCCAGGAAGACAACCATGCTGCCATTCTGCATTCAGGTGTGAGGTTAGGGAGAGCTGGTAACGAAGTTGGGCACAGAGCAGCCTAAACAGCTTGCTTAAGAAAAGGGGGTGTTAAGTCACCATGTGTCCTACAGCATTCATCTGAAAAGAATAAACCTAGAGCCAGGAGGTGGTGGCTCACACCTTTAATCCCAGCACTTGGGCAGATCTCTTGAGTTCAAGGCCAGCCTGGTCTACAGAGTTGAGTTCCTGGACAGCTAGGGCTACACAGAAAAAAAAAATCTGTCTCCAAAAAACAAAAACATAAAAGGAACAACGTAAAAAGGATAAACCAAGAGAAGTTGGCTGAGATTTGATCATTAACTATTTTCATCTTGTTTCTCTCACCAGAGACCATGAATCCGCAGCGGGTCTTCTGGTGCGTACCTCTAGATATATAAGCAACATTTGTGCCTCAACAATAAGATAATTTACCAGTATTAATTCCTTCATCTATGTTTAGTAAGCATATGACAAGTGAAAAAAAAGTAAGACCTTTTTGGGGATTTTGGTTTTGGTTTTGGAGACAGGGTTTCTCTATGTAACCTTGGCTGTCCTAAACTCACTCTATAGACCACGTTGGCCTCAAACTCATAGGAATCCGCCTGCCTCTGTCTCCCTAGTGCTTGGGACAGTAAGGCATTTTTGTCTCTTGTTTAAAACCTACATATGTGCAGTAGGGCCTTTCTCTTGGTTACCATTTTCTTTTGTTCTTTTCCGGAGTGTACCCAGCTGAGCGGTAAAGCAATCAGGCATCAAGACCTTTATAAATCTACAGTTACGCTATAGCAAATCGGATTTGTTCTCAAGAAAGGAGCTAACCGCCACTAAATAAAACCAGTGACAAAAATCAAACTTACATGACATCATGCCACGTAATCTGAGTGCTGTGCTTTGCCCACGGTGCTCAGATGTATTCTCAACACACTTTTCCTAATGCTTTGATTCCAGACTTACCACCAGCAGCACAGCTGTCTCTGTGCATAAAGGGAATCAAAGCAAAGCAAACTGCACGGTTTCTTTAACATATTTTAGCCAAGTTCGGGGCTAGGTAAGTAGGTCCTCTGAAGGAAGAGGTGCATACTAGGGCAGCATGTCCCCCGGTATCCCACACTTACCATCCCTCAGATTCAGATTAGAGCCAAAGAACCTATCAAAGACCAAAGCCAGTGTCCTTCCCCCCATAACAAATCTTCCCTTTGAGAACAGCGACAAGTACACATTCTAAATGATGCTATCATCTTTAGCATCAATGTAATTTCCCTCTCTGACTCTTCCATACAAATCTGGAACAAATGGCTTGCCTGGAGATGGTGGAGGTGAAAATACCCCTTACCCTCACTCCACCCCCACCCCAGCTTTCAGCTAAGATCTCTTTAGGGTTTAAGAACTCCATGGATCTTTCCTCTCCTGCGCTAAGCTATGAACTGTGGCCCTAGGAAGGAAGGCTGCTGTAGCTATACCCTTCTTCCTCTGTCTTCCTTGGGAAGCAGTTAGGGGGTCCAATGCCTTTGAGTTGACATCCCAGCTCATTTATTTACCTCGATTTCTGTATTGATCTCTCCTCTGAACATTAGACCTTAGATCTACCTAAAGCTTCAGTCCTGGACCCAGTTCAGTCTCCTGGGATCCCAAACCACCTAGACATCTGGAGAAGAATGTAGACGTAAGTGTGCTGTCACCTGCTTCCTCCCCAGCCTCAACTTCAAACATCACAAAGACTTGCAGTAGAAAGGAGGCAGAGAGAGAGAAGTCGGAGGAAAAGAAGAAATCGAAAGAGAATGAAATCTGAAATGTCGACTGTAGTCTCGCGGTAAAGGGAGACCATCAAAGGGGCTGAAGTCAGATCTGAACACCTGCCCACACAGTATACACCGGGGAGATTAGAAAACAAACAAAATGTTCAGACATGATTACACAGTTGAGCTTCAGAAACATATGGTCTGCTAATAATGGGAGTCATTTATTTATTGCTTAATACATACAGAGTTTGGGTGTGGCATATCCTTTTTTTTTAATTCATTGGGGAGGGGTCGGATTGTCTCATTTTACAAATGGAACTCAGCAAGAGAAGTTCCTCTAGAAATAGACATGGGAGTCCTAACTCCAAAGGTCACCTTCTTAACTATTGTGACATTTCCCTCCAACCTGAACTACAAAGCTAAACCACTTCAACCAAAGTGTTTATCGGGGCTCTAAAACAGTTACCTTCAATACACTTGCTACAAATGCAGAGAATGGCAGTCCGCATTTTAAAATGTTACCTAATCGATCTTCTCTCTCAGGGTATTCCCATCTGAGTCAATGATACAAGTATTACATCATTTCTGATTAAGGCAGCTCTCACTCGCATTTACTCAATATTTATCCAGCAAACATTTGAGTAACAGGCCTCGCTTATGCTTGGCTCTGAGAATCTGGTTGTGAAATTATCACAGTCTATTGTTCCCAGGGAACACACAACGCCGGTGGACGGGGCAGATTCGCAGATGACACCTGCGTGAGCTGTCTAAAGTGCAATGTACAAAAGAGAGAGCCATTCCCTGTGGGGTGGCAAAGAGAATGTCTGTTCTAGGGGAACTAGGTTTTAAAGGTGAGGAGGGGTTCCAAATCAGAGAAGGGGAAGGCCGGTCTCTGCTCAGCTTTCAGGAGAACCGGGGGTGCGAATGTGAGAAAGGGACAGGGTTTTTGGGAACCTAGTCTCCCACCCTGTAGCGTTGTAGCATTTGTTTCCTAGCACAACAACAAACACGGCTGTGGCTGCATGAGGCCAGCATTTCCAACTGCACTGTGTTCTTTGGCTCAAAGTAGTGTTCCCATCTGTTTTATTTGTCTAGAGTACACAAAGGATGTGAAAGATACAGTGGGAACTGGTCCAGGTGAGCCCATTAAGTTCCCAAAGACGGCTTTGTCTAGAAGTCTCCTTAAAATAAAATTACAGAAAGGAAATTGGAAACAAAGATTTATGAAATAAACAAAATAGAAAAAAGAAAAAGGGCCGGGTGGTGGTGGTGAACGCCTTTAATCCCAGCACTCGGGAGGCGGAGGCAGGCGGATCTCCATAAGTTCGAGGCGGGACTTGACCAACAGCCTCCAAAACAATACAGAGAAACCCCGTCTCATAAGACCAAAAATAAAAGAAAAAAGAAAAAAGAAAAAAGAAAAAAAAAGGTAATTTCTCCGCTAAGACATAATAGTAACTTGAGTAAAACAAACATTTTTATCTTAATACATTTGGAGTTTTATTTTTTTGTTAATTGTGGCTTGTTTGTTTTTCCAGACAAGTTCTTGTTGAATAGTTCTAGTTGAAATGCACTGTGTAGATCGGAGAGAATTCGAACTTGTAACTATTCCCCCTACTTCTTTCTCCCAATGACTAAGATAGGAGTCATGTACCACAGCTGAATAATCATAGTTCTTGAATATCATTGTCCCAGGAGTAGGAATATATACCTCATTTGCATTATGACTTATGGAAGCATTTAATCCATTTATTTTCTTTCTCTTTAATTTTTTAAAACATCTATGTGTATCAGTATTTTGCCTGTATATATGTCTGGACACCACACGCATGCAGTGCCCAGGACAGTGGAAGATAGTGGATGTCCTGGTGTTGAAGTCATAGACAGTGGCTGTGAACCACCTTATGGTGTTGGGAGTTGAGCCTGGGTCCTCTGGGAAAGTATACAGTGCTCTTAACTGCTGAGCCATCTCCCCATTTCTTTTTTTTTTTTCCTATGCAGATCATTTACCAAAAAAAAAAAAGGGAAAAGATTCATATTAACTAGCTGTTGTAAAATATAACAATAAATCAAATGTTTAATTAAAATTGCATATATAAGTTAAAGATGGCAGAAAAAATAGAGAAATATAGTTTAGTTACAGTTTACCCTATAGAAGTTCCTATGCTAGAAAGTTGAGTCCCAAAATAATAGCATTGAGAGGTGGTGGATAGAAGGGGGCTTGGGGGGAGGTATTTGTACAATAAGGACTCCATAGAAAGAAGGATTGATGCTCATGGAAGTGGGTTAGGTCGCTCAGACTGGAATATCTGAAATCAGTCTGCATCTCCCACACGACACTTGCCACTCCTGCACGTATCTCCACCAGGTACCTTCTGCTGCGATGGAGCAATGTCCCTCACCAGAAGCTGGTACACAGTCCTGCCTGACCCTTGCCTTTTTACCCTCCAAACCTATGATGAGACCACCATGACCAAAAACAACTTGGGAAAGAAAGGCTTGATTTTGCTTACACTTCCATATCACAGGGCATCATAAGGGAACCCAACAGCAGAAACTTATGCAAAGACCTATGAATGAGGAAGAATCTGTGAATCTTTCTTCCTTTCTTTCCTTTTACAATCCTGAAAGGAAAAACATTTTTATTTGTATAGGCACGACAATAATTATTCTTTACTTGAAAGAAAAAACTTAACCTGTACATTACATCTAATCTGCTGATTTTACAACAGAATATTTGCAAATATCTTCTGGGTAAAAGAAAAGCTTGACATTTCCCTACTCTCCGGGTTTGAAAACCATTTTGGAGCCTACAAAATATATACAGAAATGTTTTTAAAAAACACAACGGATTAAGACTGGGCTGGTTTAACCCCCAGAAACAGCTGACCAGACAAAGATTAACTCTTGAATCCCAGGCATCAGCCTGGGAATCCAGCATGGGACTGATCAAGACCCCCTGAATCTGGGTGTCAGTGAGGAGGCCTAGGGAACCCATTGAGCCTTGGGCAGCAGATCAGTACCCATCCCAAGTATACACACGGACTTTGGATTCCCATAGAACAATGTGAGGTGCACTCTCACCCTGAACTCTTGGGGAAGGGTCTAGGCCCTGCCCTATATGAAATGACAGACTATGGATACCCCCATGGAGGGCCTCACCCTCCCTGGGGGAATGAGGGGATAACGGGGGGGGGGGGTTGGGGGGAGGGCACGGGAGGAGGGGAGGGAATGGGAGAGGGACCTGGAACTGACTTGTGAAGCAACCTCGTTTCTTATCTAAATTTAAACTGGAAAATAAAATATAAAAAAATAAAAAATAAAATTGTAATGGAATGGAAAGATGATCCAGTGGTTAAGAGTATCTGCTGCTCAACGGGTCAAGACCGTGCTGGTGAAACCCACAAAGACAGCTGACTGCATAAGGGGGAGCTCTTGAACCCCAGACTGATGGCTGAGAGGCCAACAGGGGACTGATCCAGACTCCATGAATGTAGTGTCAGTTAGGAGGCCACAGAAATCACTGGGGCCTTGGGTAGTAGATCAGTGTTTACCATGGCCTACGAATGAACTTTGGGAGCCCATTCCAAATAGAGGGATGCTCTCTCAGCCTGGACACGTGGGGAAGGGCCTAGGTCCTGTCCTGGATGAAATGACAGACTTTAGAGATCCTCCCAAGGGCCTCACCCTCCCTGGGGAATGATATGGGGATTGGGTGGGGGGCTGGAGGGGGACTGGTGGAGGGAGTAGGGAGGAGGGGTGGGAGAAGGAGTTGGGATTGACATGTGAAGCCTTCATGTTTCTAATTTAAATAAAAACATAGATTGAGAAAAAAAAAAACACAACGGGCAAGATGGCTCAGCCAAACCTAAAGTCTGAGTTCAATCCCTGAAACCCACAGAGTGAGAAGAGAGGACCCACTCCTGAAGCTGGCCTCACACCTGAACTGTAGCGCGCGCGCACACACACACACACACACACACACACACACACACACACAAGCACCTCAAATTAATAAATGCTTTTAAATATTTTTAGAGAAAATACATATCTAAAAATTAAAATATTTATTTAAACATTTTAAAGTAAAAAATGATTAAATGCATATGCCAAATGTTATATGATGCTGGTAGGGCAATTCCAACACTAATAAAAATGTATTTGCAATGAAAGTTAGCAATAACTAAAAATCTACCTAAAAACAAATCTGACTAGAATATCACAAATACAGGAGAAATACCTGGTACTAAATTCAATTTTAAAACATACTGCTTATTAGAGTCCAAAATGATCCCTTTCACAAAACTGGCAATTATGCCATTTTAATGCACTTTTATTTTATAATTGGTGTGATTATCACTGAGACAGGGTCTTACTTGTAACCAATGCACAGCTAATCTTCCTGCTTCAGCTTCCTGTGAAGTAGGGACTCCAGACAACCACTCCCATATCAAGCTTACAGATTATTTCATAAGATGAAAATTTTAAATATTAGTTAATAATTGTTCTTTAAAATTGAGCCACTGATTAAATCAATGACATTTTAAGTCTATTTCCTTAAAGTTTTGTGTTTATGGTTATATACTCTTAAATATAATTTTCATTTAGTTTTTTTTATTTCATTCAAATACATGAGGAATTTTCATTGATCTCTGACACTATGATTTTACAACAATTTTCCAAACGATGGACTGTTTTTCTATGATACAGGAAATTGCTATGTAGCACAGGCTAGCCCAAATGTTTTAATCTATCTGTCTCTGCCTCCCAATTGCTAGGATTGCCTTTGTTTGGGCCTTTGGCTTTCCTGGGCTGCCAGCTTCAGGATAACAGATAGTGGGAATTCCGAACCTCCATAGTCAGTGAGCAATCGTTCACAACAAATCCACATTCCACAACTGCTAAATCCAACAATGACCCCACCCAGGCCTCAAGAGTCCAGGTCTAGACTCTAGTGAGAGTTGAGACTGACATTAATTTGTATTGGTTCTGTCAGGAACACAGTAAGTTAAGTGTATGGTACAAGGGGACTTCAGAGTTGAGGGCTTCCCAAAAAAGGAAGGTGAAGTTGGTGGACAGAAAATGACATACGTGTACTGACAATAACCTATGAGAACCAGGCCATTTGAAAAAGTTCAAGTTATCCAGGAGTCTATTCCTTCATTCCATTTGTATATCATACTTAATATTTCATTCATTGGCATATGTGTGTTGAGATACAGTACAAACTCAGGCATATGTTAGGTCTAGAAATAAATAACATTTAGGATGCTTCAATGTAGGGACAAAAACAGACAATTAACTCAGTGAGAAAAAACAATAAACAAAAAACAGTACTCCATTCCACGGCCACCGTCTATGCACAGAGATGAGAAGCCAGGAATGAATAGAGTTTTTAAAGGGGCTGGGCTAGCTCACTGAGAGCTCTGGAGGAGGGAAAGCCTGAAGAAACTTTGAAGGAAGTCTCCAGGTTAGCCAGATGAACCAGGGTACCTGCATAAGAAGAAGAGTGGGGCATCAAGAGGGAAGGCATAAAGTGTAAGGGACGGCCAAGAAAATCTAGGGGAATTTGTGGCAGAGCAAAAGCAGGATCAAGTCAGTGGAAAGGCCACACCGACACGGGGAGCATTCCACCTGCCACACCATGGAGATGGAGAGGAACCCCAGGGGGACTTGCACTGGGCTTAGTTAATGCCAGATTTACATCTTCAAAACTTTATTTGTGCTGTATTGTGGTATTGGTGTTAGTAGACCAGAGGAATGATGACAATGCAGTCAATAAGTAATGAGGCCAGGAAAGTGGGTATGAACTAGGATATCTTAGAAACTGTGCAAAATGGACTCGAAGGCATCCTATAAAACTCAGTGAGCTTTGTCATAAGGAGAAAAGAGGAAAAAACAAAAGAGGAAAAAAATCCTAAGATGGTTTCAAGCTTTGCTGAGGAAATTAACACAAAATTAAAAAGAGCAGAACTCATACCTTAAATAATTTCCTTTTACCATGCACTGCCCATGATACATATATCCATAAACTAATTTAGTCTTCATAATAACCCCATGACACAGTTTGGCAGAATTTTGTCTGCTTCACTTTTGTTACATTTATTTACCTGTGTGTGTGTGTGTGTGTGTGCGTGTGTGTGTGCGTGTGCGCGCGTGTGTGTGTGTGTATGTGTGTCTGTGTGTGTGTGTGTTTGTGTGTGTGTGTGTATGTGTGTGTGTGTATGTGTGTGTGTGTGTCTGTGTGTGTGTGTGTGTGTGGGCGTGTGTGTGTGTGTGTGTGTGTGTGTGTGTGTGTGTGTGTGGGCGTGCTGTGACACGTGTGGGGAGCACAGAAAAGAGCTAATGGGAGTCAGTTCTCCTTTTCTACCAGGTTCTTACAAAGACCCAGCTCAGTCTGCCAGGCTGGGCACCAAGCACCCGTGTCCACTGTGCATCTCACTGGTCCTAAGGCGGCAAATCAGAATGAAGAGTAGATTTTGGTGCCAGACTATAATCACGGCACTAGAAAGGCAAAGGCAGGAGGGCCAAAGTTGGAGGCTACATAAAAGGCCGTACTCATGCTTTGAAAAATACAGGAAAAAAAATTATGGGCTTTTTAAAAAGTTACAAAGACAGAGGAACACATGGGGGTAAGAGGTTAGCAAGCACTGAATTCTAACCTAGGAGCCAAAGGCACTGGCGGAGGATTAATCAATAGTATTGGCCATAGAACAGACAAGCTACTAGCAAATATTTAGTGTGTTTGGTAACAGGAGTATTGGTGGCATGTAACTATTAAAAGGACAACTATAATGGGATCCACGTAGTACAGGGAGAGAACCAACTCAGTGTTCACCACAGTGCTTGTGCACACTCTCATACACAAAATAGAATGTAAATTTAAAAAAACTACTCTTAGTGATGTATCTTTAAAATCCAATTTAATGGGTTTGTTGTTGTTTGGTTTCTTTGGTTTTAGTTTTGGGTTGATTTTTGTCTGTGTGTGTACCACCAAATGAGTGTGACAACCAGAGGAAGACATTTGACGTCTCTCTTTCTGCCAGGGTTTCCAGGGATGGGCCTCAGGTTGTCAGGCTTACATGACAAGTGCTTTTACCCTCTGAGCCGCCTTGTCAACCCTATTGGTTTTTGGTTTGAGGCAGTCTCACTGTATAGCCCAAGTTAGCTTGAACTCACAATCCTTCTATTTCAACCACCCAAATATTAGAATTACAGGTATGTACCACTACACCCAGCTTTTAAAAAAATCCCTAATTTTTATTACTGTGGTGATATATTGTTTATGATCTAGCAACGCTCGCCTGAAGACCAGAATGCAACGCTAGCCACAGTCATCAAGGTCAGGCAGTGGTGGCACACACCTTTAATCCCAGCAGCCACATCAGTTAGCCATAGAAGCTGGGAAGTGGTGATACAGCCTCTAATCCCAGCAACAGAGAGGAATATAAGGCAGGAGCTCAGCAAGTTTTGGCAGAAGGAGCCTGAGGATTTGTGAGGACAGGATGGTCCTTTTAGTCTATGACAGAGGTAAAAGCCAGTGGCTGACTGTTTTGCTTCTCTGACCTTCAGCTTGAACCACAGTACCTGTCTCTGGGTTTTTATTATCTGTACCACAGATCACTTCAGTTAGACAACTTAAGGTGAGTGGCTTTAGTCTAAACACAGATGGTCAAACTTAAGAATTTTATGTTACAATTGCTTTACTTCGGGGACATAATGTAAAACAAGGTCAAGTATGTTTATAGTCCATTCTGTAGGAAATAAATTCTAGAATCAATTAAACGAAACTGTTGGGAACTGAGGATGGTGGCGCCTGTCCCCACATCACTGAGACTGAAGCAGGGGAATCAGGAGGTTTCACCTTAAATTCATTTATCAGGCCTAGCCTATATAATGAGCTTTTGCCAGCTAGGGACAGAGTGACAGCCTATCACCATAAATAAAAAACTGAAAAGTAAAACTAACACTATCTGATATGTGAGGACAAACACTAATTATAAGAAGAAAACTGTTCTATTTAGTGATAATTTTGATGTTATTGCAATTAAGTATGTCACTGAATCCAAATCTCTGAGAAATGTTAATCCTACCTAACATTTCAGAGCTTTAAGGAATCACTTTCACCCTGTTGGAGACCAAATCTAGGGCCTTTCAAATGCTAGGCAGGCACCAAGCTCCATGCCCAGCCCGATCAAGGAGATTTTCAAGTGATAGCCAGATTTTTACTTTTCAGTCTGTTTTCTATAGATGTGATAGAGACTGTGACAAAAGGTGCTTGGGAAGGAAAGGACTATTATTTCAGCTGACATATTTCAATCACAGGCCATCAAAAGGGAAGTTAAGGCGGGCACCTGGAGGCAAGATCAGAAGCAGATGCTTACTGCTTGCTCAACCCACTTTCCTATACAACCCAGGGAAGCCTTCAATGTGGCTGGGCCCTTCCACGTCAATCATTAATCAAGAAAATACCATCTGAAATGCTCCACGGGCCACTGTGAGAGGGGTGGGCATTTTCTGAGGGTCCTCCTTCCCAATGACCTCAACCTTTTTCATGTCGACAGACAGGACAATAGGATTTATACAAAGCCAACCAACAGGGAAGATACTAAATCAGGGTTTCTCTAGCTTTAGTCTTTACTAACTTTAGGACTAAAATCTCCTCATCCTAATAGTGTCATATTCACTCACTTCTCACCCTTTATAGAACAATCCAGAAGTATGTTTTCCCACGGCACTCTGGGCATGGTGTATGTTAGTTATCTTTATTATATGTCGTTGTAGCCTACCTTGATCTGTGTCCCAGTGCCCCATGGGGTGGCATCCTGGAGATCTGCCAAACTTGACAATCATCTCACCCTGTCACTTCGGCAAGCCTGTTGGATGGCTGAACAGCACTGTCAGCCTCAGCTGTGTCGTCTCTAAGCCCTCTTGTGCCTTTTGTTCCTCTGGAGACAGATGTTCAGCCAGACCTCCACAGAAGCTGCAAACATCTTCTCATCAAGGTCAGGAACTCCTCCGCTGCCTGCGCCAGCCCGGGTGGCAGCCACACCTCCAATAAAACACACCCCGTGTCGCCGGGCTGCTTTAACATGAAACCCTCCAGGGGAGACTGAGGCTTAGGCAAACTTTCCCATTCAGGCACACGTTACATGGTTCTGCCTTGGCACCAGAGCTTGCAGCTGGCTGCTCTTTTATCCCAGGCTCCCCTGGGTGATGGGGATTCCATAGGGAGCCACACTTCACACAACAGCCCCCAGAGATGGCTCAGCAACAGCCCAGAGGCAATAATCAGAAAGTGGCTTCCCAGAAGCCTCTGTCCCCTGAGCAACTCTCTGGACAGGGCTTATTTCCTCTCACAAACACCATTGTGTTTAAGTTTTCTTGACTCTTTATTCATTAGAATATCTTAGAATTTTTCTAGTCAATTGTCTTATTTTCTGTGACTTTTTTGTTTGTTAGAGACAGGGTTTTGCTACATAGCTTAAACTGGCCTTGAACTCATCCTGCCTCAAGTACCCAAGTGCTGGGATTACAAGTGTGTACATTGTACCCGGTTTATTTATTTGGCTATTTTTTGAGGAGATAAGTAGCCTGACTTGAAGTGAGAGGAGACTTCTAGTTTGTCTCTTTCCAAAATCCCACAAGACACAGCAATGAGCTCTACCACAGTTGAGAGCCATGCAAAAGTTCAGTCGGAGTCCAGAGCAGTGAGAGCAGCTTGCAGGCAGTGCCATGTATCAGCCTCGTGTTTTTCTTTCTTCTTTATCTTTTTTTGTTACAGGGTCTTTCTGAGTAGCCCTAACTGTCCTGGAACTCACTCTGTAGCACAGGCTAACCTCCAACTCACAGATCTGCCCACCTCTGCCTCCCAAGTGCCATGATTAAAGGTGTGAGCCACCACACCCTGCATACCTTTCTGAAGCCAATGAAGAGGTTTTCTTGTCCGGTCTTCAGTCAATGTGAGATTAGCTCTGGAGGACTGGTTGCTTTTCTAGTTTGTGTATCTGGCACATCTCTAAAAGTACAGCTGTTCTACAGGGCTTGAGCTGGACTGTGACTTCTCATTGACATTAATTGGCAGCCCCATGCAGAAGGATGAGGATTCCTTGGTTCTCTTTTAAACTTCTTTCCACGTTCCCTTTGCTCCCTTACCTCCTGATACATGAAGTGGGAAGTGTGCACGCCCTGCTCCCCTCCCCAGAGAGTGAAGTGTGCACACCCTACCCTCGATAGAGTCAAGAGCGCACACCCTCCCTAGAGAGTGTGAGTTGCAGCATCACTGACTTTAGATTCAGAACTAGATCTTACCAGTTTGTATACTTTCCAGGACTACTCAGCCTGGTCCAGAATACACAACAAATCCACAAGTGAGAAGATCCCTGGCCCAGGGACTTAGAAAATGTGTCAGACAAACACCAGGGATGCAAAAAGCCACACTGACCTACAGACCACAGTTGGTGTGAGTAACATTAGAAACATGAAAGAAATTGCTGGACTGGTGACTGTGAGTCAGTTACCTTCTCCATAAGAAGAAGAAGAAGAAGAAGAAGAAGAAGAAGAAGAAGAAGAAGAAGAAGAAGAAGAAGACGAAGAAGAAGAAGAAGAAGAAGAAGAAGAAGAAGAAGAAGAAGAAGAAGAAGAAGAAGAAGAAGAAGAAGAAGAAGAAGAAGAAGAAGAAGAAGAAGAAGAAGAAGAAGAAGAAGAAGAAGAAGAAGAAGAAGAAGAAGAAGAAGAAGAAGAAGAAGAAGAAGTTTATAAAAAGGAAAAACACATTCCCTAAAGCTGACAACAGGCTAAAAACAAACGAATATGAAACTAGATCAAGCCTAAATCAGAACCAAAATCACTGACTTTAAGCTAGAAGTTAAGAAGTGTGTTGGGAGTGGGGTGGGGGTGGAGAAGAGCTCGGTTTGTGCTTACCTATACTTACCCACGATCCCCACCCAAGGCATCGTGGCACACACCTACAATCTCAGCATGAGGGATATAGAGGCAAGAGAATCAGAAGTTCAAGACCAGCCTTGGCTACATAGGAAGTTTAAAGCTAACCTAGTTTATAGGCGACCCTGTATTAATTACGAAGGGAGGGAGGGAAGGGAGGAAGAAAGGATGTCCTAAACAAGAGCAGCACGATCTTTCATGAGAAGAGAAAGTAGGGTGTTAGCCCTCATTTTAAATAGATTTTAATATACTGTCTTGAAAGTTGGAGACTTACAGGCCAAATAGTTTTAAAGTTTCTTCTACTATCTCATCATATAATTATATTTTACTTGTTTTCATTCATAAGTGACAATGCAGATACAAGATACTATAATAAATAAGGAAACACTAATGAAACAATGATAATAGAGCCATCAAACTGTTTTTGTGACACACTCCTATAATCTGGGCACTTGGAACGGCTGGGGTGCAAAGAGGAGGAGCTCAGAGTAATCTCTACAAAGATGACAGTCAGTGTGGGCCCACTGAGAATTCGCTCCTATGAACAAAAAAAGAGTCATCAAATTTTAC
This sequence comes from Mesocricetus auratus, assembly GCF_017639785.1. Taxonomy (NCBI): domain Eukaryota; kingdom Metazoa; phylum Chordata; class Mammalia; order Rodentia; family Cricetidae; genus Mesocricetus; species Mesocricetus auratus. Next base: position 6,229,121 of record NW_024429199.1, read on the forward strand.
AGTTGTGTTGCAGTGACTGTGGAAAATTTCTTGGTAATTTAAAGGCATTTCCTAACTTTTTTTGGTTTCTTTTAAGAACCACTAAAGAACTGACCAACACCAAACAGAGCATGCTTTAAACAAGAAACTTGGCTATGTGACCTGCTTTACAGATGGGAACTTCGGACTTTGATGCTTGACGCCTTTTGATTTGTTTTTCCTCTAATTTCAATTATGCCACACTAAAGTTGGGAGGGAAATTCAGTAGATACTTTATAAAAACGGGTAAAATGCCGGAGAGTAAATAGCACCTTGTAAATATCCAGCAATTTAACTGCTAAGACCAGGGTGGGCATCTAAGAGCTCTGTGAGCTCCATAGCTACCACTTGCTTAGCTCTGTGTGTTGATGGTAAGGCTGAGAGGGTAAGTGTCGGCTGGGACAGGCCTGACCACTGCCAGAATAAGAAACTGGCCCTGGCCTTCAGGCTTTCCCCTCCTCCTGCAATCTCCACCAGCCTTGATAGATTAGTCACAGTGAAGACTGTTTGCTTTAAAAGTGGTGACAACTCATCCCTGCTCTCTGCTTGCCCCAGGAGGAAAGCCATGACCACTTTCTAGCCTTTTCTTAGAGTCATGAGGAAAGCATGTTTCAGACAAGGCTTCTGTAACCCCGCAACGAGGAGCTGTACTTTCAGTGCCTTGGAAGTAATAGGCAGGCTGCTTCCTCTAGGGAAAATCTAGAATTCACCAGAACATCTCAGAAAATTTGAATGCTTGCCTAAGTGCTTCTAATACAAGGAAGTGCCCAAAGGTCACTGCTCAGGCATGAGTCACATTCCCTTTCCCTGAGAGTCATCTGTTCACCCTCAGAATGTTTGGGAATTGGGTTTTTACCAAGGTAATCAGATTAAATTGAGGTCATTTGTGTAAGCTTTACTCCACTGTGACTGGTGTCTTCACAGTCACAAACCCAGAGATATAAAGAGGGTAAATCTCAGGAGTGACAGAGAATGAAGAAAAAATGGCCATCTATAAGCCAAGGTCCAGCCATCTGTAAACCAAAGTCCAGACATCTATAAACCAAGGTCCAGACATCTATTAGCCAAGGCCCAGCCATCTATAATCCAAAATCCAAACACCTATAAGCCAAAGTCCAGCCATCTACAAGCCAAGGTCCAGACATCTCTAAGTCAATGTCTAGACTTCTATAAGCCAAGACAGAGGCCTAGAACAGATCCTTTCCACAAGGCACACAAAAGAAACAAATCCACTGAACAACACCTTCATCTGAGACTCCAGCATCCAGAACAGCGAAGCTATTGATGAAAGTGTGCACTCTGGCACTTTGTTACAGCAGACCTAGGAGATAAATACAATAACAAAACAGAAGACGCAGAACTGGGCTTGATAGCACATGTCTGTAATACCAACACTCAGAAGGCAGAAGTAGGGGGATGAGTGTGCCAGGTCATGCCACATAGGGGATTCAATGCTAACCTGCACTGCACAAGATGACAGATATCCAAAACAAAACAAACAAAAAGTTACCCATGCTAGCACTATTGATCCTAGTGAAGGGCTCAGGACTGAGAGACAGCAAAAAGCTCTCTTTGTCACAGTCAGTGTAGGTGTTCAAACTAGGTCCTGTCTCCTAATGTTCAGTGAAACAATCCTCCATCACCCTTAGTATACAATGACCCCTACTACCAGTAAGTCATGGAGAATGACAACATAAAGGGTTACTAAGCTTTCTGTCATTGTGGGTGTCAAGTGCAGCCAGACCTAAGACTCCATTGACATGGCTGTGGCAGTTTGAATAGGAATAGCCCCTATAGGCTCATAGATTTGAATGCTTGGTCACCCAGCAGTGGCACTATTAGGAGGTGTGACCTTGTTGGAGGAAGTGTATCACTGCAGGTGGGCTTTGGGGTTTCAAATGTTCAAGCCGGGCCTGGTGCCTCTCTCTTTTCCTGTTGTTTGCAGATCCAGATGTAGAACTCTCAGCTGCTCTCGGCTGCCATATCTGCCTGTACACCACCCTACTTCCATGTTGAAAATGGACTAAACCTCTGAACTGTAAGCCAGTCCCAATTAAATGCTTTCTTCTATAAGAGTTGCCATGGCCATGGTGTCCTTTCACAGCCCTAGAACACTGACTAAGGCAATGTCCCATCCAAGGAGCTCCCAGGACTTCTCTCACCTTTTCCGGGTTATACAGCCACAGCTGGGGTCCTTTGGGGGAGGGTTTGAAGAGAAATACACCCATGTTTCATTTCCACATAGCTAGTTTCAGGGTTTTCTATCCCTAGAGCCAAGGATTAAGTTTTCACCAACATAATGTAAGCAACTTTCTTTTTTACCCTTTCTTCCATTCAGTGTGGAGAAAACAGGGGTAGCTGGTGCCAGGAAATCTGACAAATGGTCCATGGAGAGTTGCCCTGGAGCTATCCCTAGCTCCCACCCAACACCTGTCTTTAACACCTCTAGGATGCAAGGGCAAAAGTCTCAAGAGGTCAGATACTCGATATAATTGCAGAGCAAATACGTAGCATTTTCATGACTCTGTTGCCAAATGGTGAATTGCGCTTCCATTTGATTTTTCTCTGTACTAGAAGAAATGTCTTAGGAGCGACCTATTGGAACTGAGAAGTGACAAATGTTTCTGTGTGTCAATGCCATCTATTTCCTTAACTGGAATCAGCTGGGTGCGGTGGCACACAGGTGTAATCCCCGTACTTGGGAAGCTAAAGCAGAAAGATCGAGAGTTCAAGACCAGCCTAGTCCACATTGTGAGACTTTCTATTAAAAGAAAACTAGTGACACCAATGACAATAGATGCAGTATCAATAAATGACAGTTTTAAACTGGGATTTGATCCCAGCAGTGAATAAACTCAGGATGAGAATCCAGGGAACTCAAACCCACCAGGCAAGGGCTAGGCACTGTAACCTCTGCACTTTTTTGGAGGCTGCGGAGAGAGAATCAGAAGTTCAAGCACATCCTCAGCTACATATAAATTTAAGGCCAACCTGGGCTACTTAAGACCCTGTCTGAAAAGAGAGGAAGGAAAAGAAACCAAAGTAAAGAGCAAGCAAGAGAGCCATGTTGCATGTAGGTAACATACGAGTGGCATCAGCAATACCAGTAACCACAATAGACACCATAATCAAAACCTAACTTGTAATCATCACTAGCATGTGGTTTGCTATTGGGCCTACTAGCAATTGTCTTGCAACATATTAATAAAATGCCAGCTATAATGCGACAGTTTTTGATGACCACATTTCCAAAGCTTAGGTTCTTTTTTAACTTTTTGTGTTTTGCCTGTGCTTACTTTTTTATACTTTGAGAGGTGGCTCACTGTCTTGCTCAGCCTATTTCGAGGGGCCCACCTGTCTCAGTTTCACAAGTAAGTAGGACTATAAATACGTGTCACCGTGCCTAGCTTATTATTCCTTTATGAACATGATTTGGTCAACACCACGTAAGATTTTCAGATTTTCATAGGGCGTGTAGCACACAAAAGAGCATGGGATCAATGGGACATGGGTTTTTGATGTAAGGTCATGCTACGCATGCAGCCTGGCAGTATTGGAACTTACAGTGAAAACCAGGAAGGCCATGAGCTTGAAATCTCCCTGCCTAGCTTCACAAATGCACTAATGATTATTTATTTGTTTGTTTAAGAGGTTTGAAGTCAGTTTCTTTCACTAGCTTAACCATTTGGAGTTAATATTTCTATCTATCCTAACGTAATTATTTCTTCTCCATTTCTGGCTGCATAATTCAGGTTAAATAATATTTAAGAATTCATTTTACTTTCACTAGCAAAAAACACAAACAATTATTTATTTAATTTTATTTCTCAAGACAGGACTGTGGTGTGTATCCCAGCGTGTATCTTTTCCCAGGACCATTGTTCCGGCTCTCTCTCCTACCTGACCCTCATGAACTGAGTGACTTCTTCAGGTACATTCTCCATTGCCTACACATCTGACCCACCCTCTGGCCAAACAAAACAGTGGAGCCAACTGACCATGGACTGATACCTGGGAGACTGTGAGCTTAAAGAAACCTTTCTACCTTTCAAGTTTCTCTTGTTTCCAGTACTTTGTCGTAGTCACAAAAAAGAAGAAAACAAACACCATCTTCTTAAGCGATTCTCGTTTTCTTGTGCTGAGAATCCCGTATCTTTTCTTCTATTAGCTGTTTATGAAAACATAAGTGTTAACTCCTCCTGCCATCCTTAGTATTTGAGCACTTGCTCTTCTCATCCAGCTGCATCCATGCTGGTTAAAACTGAACAGCTGTGATGATGCCTGACACAGAGCCACACTGCTGGAACTCCTTAGGGGCTCACTTGTTTTTGAAGTTTTCCTTTGCAAACACTAGCCTTGAGGCAGGTGATTCATCCTGGGTCCACACTGACAGCTGCCTGCTATTTTGGCACGAAGCTGATACAATTTACAAAGCTGTAATTGACCTTTCGTAGAGATCTACCAGGTTTAGGTGTATCAGGTTCTCCTTAGCAGGCTTGTAAACTCAGCTTCAAGTGTTCAGAGTAAACAAACTAATTACAGCCGTGCTGAGGACTGGTGTGTTTGCTCTAGAGTGAGGGCGGGCACGGCTTCCTCCATGCCACTAGACACCTGGAGGACCTGCTGGCTCAGCTCACCTACACTGTGAGGTACTGGAAATTCTACAACAGTTCTTTAGAAAGGATATGTTTTCCTTAATGGGTGTGTATATGTATATATGGATATAGAAATAAAATCTATGTATATGTGTGTTTATATGTGCATATATTACAAGAAGTCTTTTACATATTTTTATGTATGTTTGTGTATGTGTGTACATGCATACGCATTTGTGAGTACATTTGCATGTGAATGGACTTGTGGGGGCCAAAAATCAATGGCGGATGTCTTTCTCTGTCACTCTTCACATATTCATTTATGTGTATTGTCTTAGTTAGGGTTTCTATTGCTGTGAAGAGACACCTCGACCACGGTAACTCTTGTAAAGGAAAACAGATTGGGTGGCTTACAGTGTCAGAGGTGTAGTCCATTATCACCACAGCGGATCTTGGCAGCATGCAGACAGACATGGTGCTAGAGAGATAGCTGAGAGTTCTACATTTGCAAGGGCAACAGGAAGTGATCTGAGACACTGCGGGTGACTTGAGCATATATGAGACTTCAAAGCCTGACTCCACTGTGGCACAATTCTTCCACTAAGGCCACACCCATTCCAACAGGCCAAACCTCCTAACCCCGTAATTGTACCACTTTCTTTCGGGGTCTTTTTTTTTTCTTCAAACAACCACATGTGTGTTCATATGTGCCATGGCATTCATGTGAAGGTCAGAGGACAATCTGCAGGAGTCAGTTCTCTCCTTCTACCATGTGAGTCCAAGTTGCTTTTCTTGTCTGAAGTCAAGAAAGCTATACTAAGGGTTCCAGAGAGTTAAAGTACCCATGATTCAGCTCTATTAAAAAAGAATAGCTCTTTCGCTCAAAGGAATGAATGTTTGGAGGAACAGATTTAGCCAAGGTAATTCTGGTTAGAGGGGCCTTTCCATTCATTGAAGTGTAATATAGTGAACTGTGTCTGTGCCTGAGGCTAACACATCTGCCTTCTTCTACGAGTTAACTCCTCCTTCCGTGGGCACACCACTAAGATGGATGCTGGATCAGTTTTGACTTCAGACTCAGCCTGCTTGCCCTGATGATGATCATTTAAAACATTCCTCTTACTGGAGAAGCAGTCAAGCCTGGAAAGCATGTGTCCCTCCCTGTCCTTTACTATTTGGAAAACAGGAACTTAAGTCTGACAAAAGTGCTGCAGTGTTTCCAGCTTGAGATTAGCCCCAGTTAGACAGGTGAACCAATGGCAAATGTCAGAGCTGGGCATGGAAACTGGACTCTAACCCTCTTCAGTGAAGCCCTTGAGTCACTACCTGGGCTTTTATCTTCTTATCTTCCTGCAGCTGCAGTGTCTTTGAAGCTAAGAAAGGGAGTATATGGGTTCCCAAATCCTCCTCACACCTAAGATTTCAGGGATTTTGTTGCAGATAGAGTGTCACCAAGATAGTGACAAATTAATCAACAACAACCACACCTAAAAGTGACTCAGGGTAATTCTGATTCCTCCCCCCCCCACTTCAATCTAGAGTGACAGAGTCAACCATACACTTCTCATATTGATTACACAGGAGCACAGCTTAGACTCTCTGGTCTTTGTAGAAAAATAGCCACTAAATGATTCCAACTTGAATAATTCAGGATGATGATGCCATTGTACGAGGGGCCTACTCACAGTGTTTCTTCAGCAAGAGTAACACTCTGGCTTGGCTGAAAATGGGAATTATGCTCAGCTTCATTCTCATCGAGGACATGCCCAGTAACCTCTTTGGGAGCTTCCAGTGGCATGAGGAACCAGGAACTACATTCTTCACTTGCTGGTTCTTTTTGTTTTGTTGTTGTTAGAGTGGTCTGGGTCTGCACCCAGGGCTTGGCGCTTGGTAAGAAAGCTAGCTGCCACTGTACTCTCAGGTCCTTGCTTGCTGGATCTGTGAGTTTAGTCTGTTCTGGCTCTCTTTCTAAGCTAGGACCCTTACTGGAAATGGTTGTGTTCTCTGGGTCTCCTCCTGCCCCTTTGGTCGGCGTCTCCACCTGCCATGTCTTCTTCAGGTGACTCCCGAGCCTGTGCAGATCACACAGCACGCTGTGCTGTCATGCACGTGTGAGGTAGTTCCTCTGTTTACCCCAGTTTACAGAAGAGGAAGCAGAACTGTGGTGATACTGCCTCTGACAGGGGTCAAGATTTAAAAATAGGAGGAGGTTGAGACTGTGAAGAGCAAGAACTACTTAAAGAGGTCAATCTAGAAGGCGAAGGGGAGATGGAGACCCCTCTCTTGATTCTGTACTACAAGGCCCCCTGCACTCAGGGACTAGAAACTTGGAATCTAGAAAAGACTTGTTAGAGGTTGTTCTCTCCATAAAAACCAATGTGTGTGAATAACTCATGTTAATTCTGTTCAGTTATTCCATGATGTATAAGTATTCTAGAATATGTATATGATAAACACATCTTTGATAATTTTTAAATTTTACTTAATTTTAGAAAAAGAAAGAAATTATTAGAAGTAAGGCATGAAGTCATATACCTATAACCCCAGCATTCAAGAGGCAGAGGCAGGAGGAACACAAGTTACCAGCCTAGAATACATAAGTAGTTCCAGGCCAGTCACTGTTACATAGTGAGACCCTGCCTCGAGAACAAATAAGCAAACAAGAAATCATTGGAGAAACATTTTCTGTGTTACAGAGCACATCTTACAGTGAGCCTCCGAAAAGTTGCTGCTGAGTCTATGCTGTCTTTCACTGTCACAGAGTTTAAGATGTTGCCCTTAGCACATTTATCACAGCCAACAGAGCCATGGGCTGCTCTGTTCGCTGCCTTCTGCTATAGATATTACCTGCAGATAAGAGAAAAAGAACACTACAACATATAATGTATAATTCCATGAAAAGAAAAAGGACCTTGTGTCTGAAATTTATGAAATACCAACTCCATAATCTTCAATAAATAATAAATGTAGCATCCATCTTTGAAATCCCAGGATGAGTGAATTAAAGAGCAATTAGATTTTCCTCCATCTTAACACTCTGGTTTGAGAACTGACTCCACTTTTAATATGATAACTAAACTTACTGAGTCTCAACTTTTCACCCAAGCATGTATACATACATGCACACACACACAGACACACACAGACAATGGGATTGTTAAAATGGCTTCTGATAAATTTTGCTGAAGTCTGTATAAATATTAATACATTATTATGTCAGTTATAAAGATTTATTTATTTATTGTCTTATGTCTTCCTGGTACTCAAACTTTATTAAGCTTCAAAAATACAGAGAGAACTATTTTCCTTTTGAACCCTTCAAGTCACTTGAACATTTTTTTCAGATGACTCTTGGAGATATAACAACTCTACCCATAACAGGAATTAGAAGTCGATAAGATAGATAAGACTAAAAAGGTCCAAGTGAGGAGGCAGCTGCCCACATGCTTGCGATGGGCGGGCCACCTTTCTGCTCCGGACCCCTCTGCAGACAACAGGAAACTGCAAAGTGGAACAAGACAAAATTTCCGACCTCAGAGAGCCCAGAGTCTCCTGGAGGAAACAGATGTGTAAACAAACAATCACAGGGGACAGTGACAGATGCAAAAGTGGAACTTCTCCAGGGTGGAGGAAGTGCTCTGTGAGCTCTTGAAGGATGGAGAGAGGGGTGAGGAACAGTATATGCAAAGATCGGGCCTCTCAAAAGCTTTCACCATTTACAAAAATGGAATGAAGTGCTGTGGGGATTTCGGCGGAGAGGCTGGGGAAGCTGCGTGCACGCGTAATAATTATTCATCAGCGAAATAGTGAGATCCATGATAACTGCTGTAAGGCAGTATGAACAATAAGCATGACTTCAAAGAAATCGGAGTAAAGAGACCGATATTATCAAAGAACAAGGGGCACCCAAACATGTCTGGAAGAAGGGTCTGTGCTTTAAGCACAAATACTACCCAAGGCACAACTGTCTTAATAAAGAATCTGGAAAAGTTAATTAAATGAAAGTTTAGGAGCCAGGTTTAGTGGGGCAAATCTGTAATCCCAGCTATTGGAAGGCAAGAGATCATGACATTCCACATCATGGTAGGATTCAAGACCAGCCTGAAGTTATATGAGACTGTTTATAAAAAAATACAGGTAGTTAAATAAACAATCTGGGCAATACCTGCAAAGCTATGTATTGTATACATGAAGAATTATCCAGAATTGGTTGTGCATTTGAAAATAAGGGCAGCAGCAGCAAGTCATGATGGTACACGTATGTAATCCTAGCACTTAGGAGACAGAGACAGGAGAAGTTCAGGGTGATCCTTGGATACCTAGCAAATTTGGGGCCATCCTGTGCTACACAAGAGCCTGTTTGCAAAAAGATAGACAATCAGAAACAGAATGGAAAGTAAAATGGAGGAGGGAGGATGTTAAAATTTTCAGCTTTTGTAAGCCTGTCCCTTGTGTCGGTAGGTGTTCTGTACAAGAATAACTCATAAAGTGAAGGGTGAGTTACTACATCTTGGCAGAACTCTTTGGATATTCTGCTGTTTCTGTTCATTTGAGCTGTTCTCCCAGAAAACTGTTATCTCTCCTCTTGCCTGATATATCTTCTTCCAATGGTAAATCTTTTTTTTTTTTTTTTGGTTTTTACAAGACAGGGTGTCTCTGTATTGTTTTGGAGGTTGTCGGTCCAGCCTCGCCTCGAACTCACAGAGATCCGCCTGCCTCTGCCTCCGGAGTGCTGGGATTAAAGGCATGTGCCACCACCGCCCAGCTCCAATGGTAAATCTTAAGACCTCAGCAAGCTGTGGCCCCTTGGCTCTCAATTAAGTGGCTTTGTCATCTCTGAACACTAGCATATAAGAACACGAGGGCAGTGCCATTTTCCAAGGAACTCTTCGTTGAGTCCATTAAAGTCAAGCAGAGCAAAAGGATTGCTTTCTTACTTACTCTCCTTTGGGATCCCTGCTACCAAGCTCTGTGATGGACTGATTGTGATATGTCCTCCCCTAGGCTACTTCCATTCTGTGGTGGGACATGCCTATGGTCTCAGCACATGGGAGTCAGAGGCAAAGGGGTCTGCAATTAGAGGCTAGCCTAGGCTATAAAGAATTCAAGGCCAGCATGAGCTAGACACAAGAAAACCCAAACACAAGGGCTGGAATCTTTCTTAGTGGTACAGAACTTGCGTAGCATGTGCAAAACCCTAGGTTTGATCCTTATCACCAAGAACAAGAAGAGGATTTTCCCGGTGAGAAAGATTTGTACACACGACCTTCTGTAACACAGTCGGGGATTTGGATCTTACTGTTTCTCTCCGCTGTCGCCAACCCTGCTTCCCAGATGAGCCTCCCAGTGATAGGAAAGCCTCCCTGCCCACTGTCTGTCTAGTTGACCTTGGTAATGGCAGTGCTGCGGCCACGTCTGGAAGAGCACACCAGCTGACTCCGAAGAGAACAGTGATAAAGACGGGCAGCACAGTGAGTACGTGCTACACTCACTGCTCAGTCCCGGCACTGTCTGAAGAGCCTCGGGATATGATGAAGATGTCTATGGGGCCACGAATGGCTTGAACAGTTGATCTCCCTGCCTGCAGTTCTTCCATGCTGCCAGGTTCACGGCTGTGAGCCACCACTATCAGTTTTGTGTCGTGCTGGGGATAGAGGCGATATCTGTGAGTGCTTCCAATAGATCTGTGGCCCAGTGCTTTATTTAGAATGTGTGAGGCCCTGTGTTCAAATTCCAGCACTGTTAAGTAAATAATAACATATTTAATTTTGTTTGTTGTTATCGCTGTAGCTCTACAAAACAAGGAGCTGGGTGCAGTGGTAAGATGCATGTAGCCACCAGGGTTGGAAGGCCTAGACAAAAGAATTTCCTGGGCTCCATGGCGATACATAGTAAAATCAAATGAATCAGTAAATACATTTTTTAAAAAGCATTAAATAAGAAATATAAAAGTTAATGCCAATATAAGGTTACGCACACACACACACACACACACACACACACACAAAGCCAAGAAGCAAGAAGACTTAAGATTCTGACAATTAGCCTAGTGCATTAAGTGGGAAGATGTCCCCCTTCCTTCATTACCCTTTGCAGTGCGTACTACTGCCATCCTACAAAAAGTACAGTCACTGCACATTTCTCCTCACCATACTGGGAGTCCCCAGTCTATTCTCCAACACTCCAGCTTGCCTCCTAGGATCCCAGTAATCACACCTATAAATTGGAGTCGGATATAATTGCTTTATTATCTGGATGATTACAAGCATTTAACACAAATATAAGTCAGAGAGTCCACTGAGATGGCCTGGGCAAAGCATCTGGAGTGTTGGCTCCCCTGTTCTGCATCCCACCAGCGTAATTACTTAAGTAGCTCCTCTGTTGTAAAATGTGTATTTCTTGTATATTTTGGGGTTTTTATTTAATTTTATTTTAAATTAATGTGTGTGTAGGATATGTGTGCATACAGGCAGGTGTGCATGCCATGTGTGGAAGTGAGAAGACAAATTTCTGGAGAGTATTCTCTCCTTCCACAGTGGGTACAAGGGATCAGACTTAGTCATGAAGCTAGAGGGCCACTTGGGTTAACTCACTGAGTCATCTCATCAGTCCCGTTTTTTAGTTTTTGTCTTGAGTGAATCTAAGATGCAATTGTTTTCCGTTGTCCTAAAGCCAGGTTTCTGTCTGACAATAGCTGCTTCCAACACAGGGGCCAAGTTCAACTTCAACAAGATCAAACTCAGACAGGTGAGGTAGGCTGATTTAAAAAAAAAAGTCATTGTTGCATCTTCTTTGGTCCTTGAGATTGGTCCTTCTCAGTCTGTCTCCAGAAATACTTGGTGATAACATCATTAAGGCAACCAAAGGCTCGAAGGGCTTGAGAACTATTTTTTAAACCAGCCATTTGGAGAAGAGATGTCTGGGTTGACATGACATGCTGTGCCTCTGCCCAGGTCATGGAAGCCGTGAAGGAACCACCACGACACAGATACAGAAAATCATTGAGCCATGGTGATGGTTAAGAGTACCTCCATTTCTGGAGAGACTGAGACCTCTAAAACCATTAGAGGAAATGATGGTCAGGAAACCACACTCCTCTGTCCCTGGACTAGGACCTCGGCTACTCTACTTGCATTACAACCTCTACTAGACAACAGAACCATACTCATCTGTAAGAGAACACACACACACACACACACACACACACACACACACACACACACACACATCCCATTGTGGTAGAATGTTATTTTCAGGTGTGTGACTTTTGCCTATGCTGCATTTGTTTAAATCTCTGAGGCTGTGATTCTTTGCCTGTCTGAAACACCTGGTGGTCCTAATAAAGAGCTGAACATCCAATATCCAGGCAGGAGCAGGGATAGGTGGGGCTGTCAGAGAGTATAAATAGAAGGAGAACCAAGGGAGGAGGAGAGCAAGAGGATAAAGAGATGAGGAGGCCAGGGATGGGAGTAAAGAGTGAAAGTAAGATTTACAGAAAAAAGAGATAAAAGTCCGAAGGGAAAAAGTAGATGGGTTCGCTTAAGATAAGAACAGCTGGCTAGAAACAAGCCAAGCTGAGGTCAGGCATTCATAACTAAGAATAAGCCTCTGTGTGTGATTTACTTGGGAGCAGGGTGGTCAGCCTTCCCCCAAAAGATCAAAAGAGCCAAAAGAGCAAATACAACACACAACACTCCATTCTCTTTCATTTACAGGATATATTCACAACAGACGTAAAGTTGGAGAGAAGTGCCTTTTAGCATCTGGTGTCTTTCTTGTGATTGTCAAATGTATTATGCCTTTGATGAGATAATACAGTATTAGTGCTATGTGAACACACCTTGCTTCAGACCGCACATATCTGTATATGGATGTCTTGAGGACCTATCTAGATCCTAGAAGAACTGACTCAGGCTTTATACTTTCTAAGTTGTATAATAAGTGGCCTCAAATCTGTGCAATACTCTAGCTGTGTAATGTGAGAGGCACCAATTTTATATGACTACTGACCACTCTTCTAAATACATATAGCTAGCTCCTTGAGTGTTCTTGTTCATGTGACCCTGCTGTCCATCTTGACAGTGTCCCTCCATAATCTGCACTATCCCTTCACTTCTAATATTTATTTTCCTTTTTTTGAAAAAATATAAAATACATTCTAAGAATTAAATACACAGTGGATTTTGAAGACTAAGTATAAAAATGGCATGTCGAATAATATCTGATTGATAATTTTTGTTAGCTACATGGTAAAATGTTAATATTTTGGTTATGTTGCACAAAATAAAGTATATCATTAAAAGTAATTTCACTGTTTCTTATACCTTCTTAATACAGCTATGTATATATTGTGGTTTGGATAAAATGTCTATTGGACTGCAGTAGTCTCTATGCTAATTCAGTCATGTAAATGCAATGCTTTGTCATTCCACAGTACCAGAGCTAAGCAAAAGTCTCAGTGGCCATGTTACTTCTAATATACCATATATTTACCGCTTATTTACTACTTCTATCTCTTCCCCTCTGGGAAATAAGATGATATACACACCAAGTCGTAGTCTGTTAACTCACAATGTATAACATAACTGAAAATTTCCATAGTACAAATAAAAATACATGTATTATGATAGATTCTTAATGGTGAGGCTACTTCACCTTTTGCCTTTGGGAACCTTATCTGGCATATAAGTGAATGACAGGGCACATATAAATGACGAAACGCTGCCACCACCATACCCACACCCACATGCAAGAAAACGTTGGGACAACATTATAGATATGTTCAGATTTGGTTTATGGCTATTTCATTTTCTGTTCTTGTTTTTTTAAAACAGGGTTTCACTCTTTGACCCAGACTGAAGTCAAACTTGTGGCAGTCCCCCTGCCTCAGCCACCTGAATACAGCTTACAGGTAGGAGCCACTCTGCCTGGCTTCAAGCTGTTTCGTTTTGCTTTAAAGGGAAACACATCCACTCACATGGCAGAGAAGGGGCTGAGGAGTCCTGACAGCCCAAGGGCACCTGCAGCTCTCCTCTCTCTCTGAACTTCTTGCTGTCAAGTCGCTTCTTTAAAAACTGTCCAGGCTGTGCCCACATCTCCTCATTCTTGCACTGTCACTTTGGATCAAGTCATCCACATATAAATAAATAAATAAATAAATAAATACGATCAGACTGTGCTGATCTTCTCTTTAGGACCATTCAGTGTCCCCGACATACACATAGTAAATGCCGAAGCTTCAGTGGCTTATTTTCCAATGCCCCAAGTGATTGGAACTTTATCCCCTAATAACTTTCCCCTGCTCACACTGCCCAAACAATGCTCTCTCCAAGGTCTCTCTGACATATTGTGCACACACTTGCCCGGTTGGCGTCTTTCAACACTTGAAACTTGGTTCCCTGGGAGTGAAGATTTTATGTTTCACTGATGTTTCTCCCATGCTTAGGCATGTTTCCTGGCACGAGGGCTCAGCAGATATTTGTTGAAAACATGCATAAGGAAAAGATCTCAAAGCTTTTATATATTTTCTATTTTGATTGCTAGATACTTGAGACAAGGGCTTTCTGTGTAGCTTTTTCTACCCTAGAACTCTCTGTGAGGGTTTGGCTTCCCTGAAATTTGGGGGCCATACTCCTGTCTGTGTCTCCTGAGTACCAGGATTACAGATTTATTTCAAAGCTTTTAAACTAGCTCCCAACATTCACATTTGAAACATTCATATCTACAGTGGCGAGATGCACTAGAGGTTTTTCCTGGAAGTCAAGAAACAAATTGCTCTTCTCTGTATTGATGATGCTATAAATCATTTCATACAGAATGGTTCCTCATAACAGCTCATAAACATTGTAAATTATTGATATGTCACACAGGTGCATATGTCATGGCACACGTGCAACAGTGAGCTCTCATGTGTTGATCCCAAGGACTGGACCTAGCTTGGTGGCAAGCACCTTTCACCACTGACCCACTGTGTTGCTCACACTCTCCCCCCTCCTTAGACAGAGTCTCGGTGTGCAGCCCTGTCTTACCTAGAAATCACTGTGTAGACCAGGCTGGCTTCAAAGCATATTGCCATCACCCCGGCTCAGCTTTTAATCCTAAAGCAAACCAGGAAAGCACCTGGCTCTTGCCTTCATTGTAGGAAATGGCCGAAGTTCCTGTCAAGGTCTTATTTGTCATTGCTCTGCAGATGGGAAGTGAAGGATTCTTTAAAAGCACCTTCCTGAGCCAGATGCCCCAGCCCCCCAAAAATGCCCTTCATAGGCTGCAGAGGCAGGTGGATCTCTGTGAGTTCCAGTGCCAGGCCATCCTCTTCTAAAAAGTAAGCTCCAATACAGCCAGGGCTACATAGACTGTGTCTCAAAAAGCAAAACCAAACAAGAAAATATACCTTCCCCCAAATACACTTTTGCTTAAGAGAAAATAAAAGAAACTAAACAAAAAGGCTGGGGGCTAACTTCTTCCCCTTGCTACTCATGTAAACATCCTAACTTCTTCCCCTTGCCACCAAGAGAAGAATGAGTGCCAGAGAAAGGCCTGTCACTGACCTAACTCCAAACAGCCTCCATGGGCAGGATTTCTTAACTTGTTCTCTCTTTGAATAAACGCTTACAGAATTCACAGAGACCTCCTAAGCGCCACTGGAATCAACTGACTGGGTAAGAATGAATCTAATTGTTATGCAAGCTTCCGTGTCAGCAAAATAACAGATGTACCATATCATAGAGGAGAAAAAAGCATGGCTGTTGGATTGTTCAAGCAGGTGCTACATGAAAAAAACATCACATGGAACTTTCTCGAGTGCATTTGGAAACAGCTGGAAGGTAGCCAGAGGAGAGCCCTGCCTCAAACCCCAGGACATCCAGTTGTGAGCTGGGATTAGACCCGGGACAGCTGAGTCAATGAGCAAGCTGACACCTCCTCACTCCAGCTCTTTATTCCTCTCTCGCCCTCCAACAGAGGCACCGGGGACTACAGTCCCGGAGGACGGCTCTTATACACACAGTCCAGCTGCCTGCGTGGCTTTCAGAGAGCCCCAGATAACACTTGCTTAATGGTCAGAGCGGGAAGGCAAGTTACCATGGTTGTCTGGCTATTATTGCGTCCAGTCTGTGGGGATGGAAATAAGTGCACATGTTCAAAAAGGCCCTTTGGGAAAGATCAGGGGCCTGCACTGGGACACAATGGCAGGCTTTGTTGCAGAGAAAGGCTTTGCTCTGGCAAGTAACAGCGGTCCTGCTGGCCACTGGGTTCGCTTGCAAGGGTGGTGTAGGCAAACGGAGTGCAGGGTTTGCATCCTTCTCAGAAACAGCAGGCATCTGCTGTAATTAAAAGTCATCCTGAGGCTGGAGATAGATATGGCTCAGTCAGTAGCGCGTTTGCTTTCCAAGCATGCAGACCTGAGTTCCATCCATAGAACCTCAAAAAAGAAAACAAGAAACAAGCTGTCCTAGAGACATCGGGTAGGACCTGCTGGCTGTAGTTGTCCGTATAATCCTCCCTGCGCAGCTGCTCATTACGATAGAGGTAAAAGATGACCCTAGAAACATAAGTCACTTCAGTTGTGGCGGCCGCGGCATCTATAGGAATGCTCAATAAAAGCACGAGAAGGAAGAGGGCAGGAAGATGAGGCAGAGAGAGAAAGAAAGGGAAAGAGAGCAGCCACCATCTTTAATTTGCTGACATGACCCTGTCTTTTCCCGCTCTGCTCTGCACCCAGCCAGCTGACATCCAGAATATGGCTCCCCTCGGACCTGCATCCTGCCTTGATATATAAATTATTTGGAGGAAAGAATTCTCAGAGTCAAGGTTAACAGAAAACAGCTGGGAAATAAACCATGAGCCGTGTCCTAGATCCCTCCAAGTACGTGGAGTCTCTTCTCAGTTTTGAAGAGTCAGCACACTCAGAAGGAGCTGGACAAAGTCAGAACTTGGCACCGTCTCTGTGAATGTGAGGAGAGCTGAAGACAGTGGAGCTCTGTCAGACCTGCCAGGGAGGGCGCAACTGAAGCCGTTCTGTCTAAAATGTTTCTTCTCTGCCTAAGTAATCAGTACAGTGTCTCCCTCCCTTCGCCTCTGTCTCTGTCTCTTTCTCTCTATATCTGTCTCTGTCTCTGTCGCTCTCTGTGTGTGTCTCTGTCTCTTTATCTCTCTCTGTGTCTGTATCTCTGTCTCTTTGTCTCTGTCTGTGTGTGGGTGTGTGTGTGTGTGTTATGTGTGTTAATGCCAATATTGATCTGGGACTGAATGAATAACCAAGGATGACGCTGGACTCCTCGTCCTCCTGCCTCCACCTCCCACAAGCTGAGATTTCAGGCTTGGGCCACCACCGCCAGTGTACGCAGTGGTGGGAAGTCACATTGGGCTTTGCGCATGCTCGGTAATTATCTATCAACAGGGCTACATCTCCAGCTCCATCTGCTTTTCCTTCGCATAACTCACAGAGCGAAAATACTCCTGTCCTAGAAAGCTTTTAAAATAAAGTACCTCACTCTATAGCCCTGGCTGGCTTAGAAATCACTATGTAGCCCAGCCTCACTTAGAATTTTGGTAATCTTCCTGCCTCAGCCTCTTGAATGCTGGGATTGCGGTCATGCCCATGCCCGTTTAAACAATGGTTTGATTTATTAGTCTTTATGAACTATTAAGTCTACTATATAAGTAATAACTGCACCTTAGAGAAAATGTGATTTCCTGATAATTAAAAAATAACAATTAGCTGGCAACCTTGATTACTAAATTATATTATTTTGTAAAATCTGTGTATTTTCTTTCTTTCATTATTTTACAATATTGCACGCTAGTAACTATCCTATGTCCTGGTAGTATATAGGACACTGTGTTAGGAACCTTTAATTGTACCAAGGTCGTCATCAAAATCAATTTTCAGCAATATCTTTCTTTTTCCCTCTCCCTCTCCCCACTCCCATCTCTATCTGCTGTAGCCCTGCTACTTCTGCTAATTCAGGACAGGGCCAGCATTACGTAAGCACACTCTTTCTTGTGTTATGACATGTCTGATGTGTCACATTTTCTGTCAGAAGTTAGAGAAGAGCTGGAGTTTGGCGGAGTGATGAGGAAACGAAGAGAAAACCACTGAGACAGCAAACAAAGCAGGAACCGTGAAGCGGTAAAGTTCACAAGCCAGCTGGGGAGAGAAAAAGAGAGAAAGAAACTGTGGCTTCCCAAACTTACAGTCGCTCCAGAGCTGGGGTGTGGCTCAGTTTGCTTAGCATTGATCTGGGTTTGTAGCCTAGCATCTCACACACACACACACACACACACACACACACACAAACACACACACACCTCTGCCAGACACTCAATGTGTAAACCACCAACAGAGCCATTAAACAGCTGTTTTCAAAGGCCAACTAAACAGAGCACCTACTGGATGTCAGAATTACTCTTCCTCTGAGGCTGTGAGTGCTGATCCATGTGCCTGCCCAGCAGCCTACGAAGAAAGGCTCTCACACCATTCTCATTTTTAAAATGGGAGAACACAGAAGCAAAGGAGTTGAGTGTCTCCCCAAAGTTCACACATAGAGGGAGTTCTGTAGGTGCTAAGTCTTTAACTGAAGGGACTGGTCCCAGGGTCCACAGTTTAGCATATCTGTCAGTCACATTCTGGGGCTCCAGGTGACTTTATAGATTTCCTCTTCATCCTCACCTCTCTATTTGATTTTATGACCTATTTCTAAGACCTGATGTCAGTTAAAAGTCTTAGCATGTCTCTGTTTTTGCTATCTGAACCATCCCCTTTACACATCCATCCATACTTGTGCATTTATAGATATAGGTATAGACATATGAAAAGAGAATCAATGTATATAAATTTGTGCACACATGTCTGTGCATATATGCATGTATAAAAGAGGGGAGGGGAAGTATCAGCCCAGTGGCTTTGCAAGTATTTGTGTAGTTAATTCAGAGGGACAGAAAGTGTGACTGCTTGGCATGGGTGAGGAGTGACTTCAGATTAGCATGGGGTTTAGCTGGGGAGTGATGGAATGTATTAAATTGATGGTTGGTGATGATTGCACAACTCTGTAAACATACCAAAATTCATTAAATTGTGTAATTTAAAAGATATGAATTTTGCTGGACATTATGTTGTTTGCCTGTAGTCCCAGCCTTTAAGAGGTAAAGGGAGAAGGGTGAAGAAATCAAGGATGACCTCAGGTACACAGTGAACTCAAGGCCATCCTCAGCTACATAAGACGTTGTCTACAACAAAGCAAACAAACAAAACACAAAACAAACAAAAAAAACCAAGTGTGAATTTTATGTTCTTAAGTTACAAATTATTCAAAATAACTTTTTAAAAGTCATATAATTAAACCTTGTCTTCTATGAGCATCACTTCCTACTTGTGCTTGGAAGTCACATCAAAGTTTGGAAAACACCAAAAAGATCATCCACTGGTCTGTAATCAATGAACTGCCTAGTCCCAGGCAGAATTCCCAAATCCCATCACCTTCCAATAACAGCAAAAATGATGCCTTCAACCCAGTCATTCTTTAATGAAATGTTCACAAACCTAAGTCTGCTATTTGTGCTGGAGGAAAAAAATAGTTTTAACCAAGTTGTCCCAAAAGTTTCACTAGATTCACAACATATGAACCTTGATGGTAATATGCATACCCATCTTTAAAGCTAAGTAACATTCACCCCTTTTTCTATTGCTGTAATAAAATAGTAAGACCAAAAGCAACTTGAGGAATAAAGGGTTTGTTATAGCTAATGATTCCAAGGAGATAGTGCCCTCATGATAGAGAATACACAGCATAGCAACAGAAGCAGGAAGCAGACTGACAGTGTTTTTATCCACACAGGGGAAGCAAAGTAAAGGAACAGGAACTAGGGTGAGGCAATAAACCCTTAAAGGCCACATCCAGTGATGTACCTCTTCCAGTAAGTTTCTGGCTCCGTAAGGTCCCAGGACCTCCCCAAACAGAATCACCAACAGGAGAGCAAGTGTTCAAACTCTCATGAGCCTATAGGGGGAATTTCTCATTCCAACAATCACACTGATGATCAAATTAAGTATACAAGAGTCAAGCACTGTTCCCACCTCTATCGTGGAGGGCGACTGCCCATGGGCTGTCAAGTTAACCTCGAACATGCTCCCGGGTGGAGAGTGGGCTAGTGTTACCAGGTGGTCATCTTATCATCTACACTGAACTTGTTCTCCATCTAGGTGAGGCACCAGACCCAAGAACTATCAGCTGATTTCCCCATTTCCACATCCCACCTCACCATAGGGTGCAGGGATTGCAGATGCTCAGATTTTTTTATACGTGTTACAAGACCTGAATCTCCGCTTTTATCTACTAGCCATCTCCCCTGCCAGTTTTGTTTTCTTGTCACAAGCCCTTTGTGTGTCCCTATAGTTATCTCCACCTTCCATTGTATGGAATCACCATGAATGTCAGTCTCATTACCTTCTGTTTGACTATTCTATTTTAGGGTTTGTTTCAATTTGCTGTGGCACTTAGGATGGCACCTAGGGCATTGTGCACTCTATAACCACCAAGCCATAACACCAGTGTTTGTTTATTTATTTGTCCATTTATTTGTTTATGCTTTCTTTTGAGACAGAGTATTGTCCTGTTCAATGTGTTGGTTAATTTTTTTTTTTTTTGTCAACTTGACACAAGCAGAGTCCTCTGGGAAGAGGAACACCTCCCCCCCTCCTCCCCTGTTGAGAAAGTGGCTTCCATGAGATTGGCCTGTAGGAAAATCTGTGAGGCATTTCTTAATTAATGGATGATGTGGGTGGGCCTAGCCACTGTGGGAGGTGCCATCCCTGAGTAGGTAGTCCCAGGTAATCTAAAAAAGCAAACTGAACAAGCCATGGGAGCAAGCCAATAAGCAGTATGCCTCTGCTTCTGGGTCCCTGCCCTGACTTCCCTCCATGATGGATTATAAGCTGTAAGGTAAAATACAATCATTTCCTCCACAAGTCACTTTTAGTCATGGTAGCAGAAGACCAATTAACGCACCCAGGCTGGCCTCAAACTTGCTCTGTGAACTAGAGTACCCTGATGTATCTCTGGATCCTTCTGTATCTACCTTCTAAATGTAGAGATTATAAGTGTGTCTGATGCTTGAGTTTCAGTTTATTTTTGATATACTACAGATGAAATAGGAACTCTAATACAGGTACCTTTTTCCTTTAAAAAAATCATATTAAGATGGACTTCTGAGACTGGAATGGAGTATGTCAAGGGAAAGGGCAATTGCATGCTGACTCTGTCTATTGTTTGTTTCCAAACAACTACAGGTATTCAATTGTGCCTCTAAATAAAAATGAAAACAGCTCAATATGCTCTAAGGCTTTATGAGAATCTTGTAGCGCTGCCTCATTTTTTAAAAATTTTTTACATTTATTTATGTCACTCAACTTTGTGGAACTGGCTCTTCTCTCCGGTATGGGTCCAGGGGGTCACACTAATCCATCAGACTGGCAGCGAGCACCCTTCCCCTGCTGAGCCTTCTTGCCAGGCCCATGTGACACTTTTTCTAAAATGGTATTTATACCCTGCATTATACTTTTTAGGTTAAATGTGACCAAATACTTATGAGTTAGCAAAATGGAGTTTTTCTACATTTTATTTCTCAACAAGGTATGTATCCTGGGAAAAAACACAATTTCTTGAACTCTGTTGGAATGTATAGATAAATGAATGCTGATAGTATCTTGTTAAAAAGTTCAAAGAAGGAAGAAATGAAGAGCCACACCCCACAGCTGACAGTCATTCATTTGCAACATCATTCAATATACATTTATTTTAAAACCTTGCTCTGCCCTAAGTATTGCCAAAATTCATCTTGTAAAACTTGATCCTTGCTGTGATGATACTAAGAAGTGAATCCTAGGGCTGGAAAGTTAGTTTAGTAGTTAAGAGCACCTACTGCTCTTCCAGAGGACCAGAGTTTGAGTCCCAGCATTCTCATCAGGTGGTTCATAAACACTGTACTTCCGGCTCCTGGGGGATCCAATGCCTGCCTCTGTGGGCACCTGTACTCACGTTCATGGACCATGCACACACTCACAGACACACATTTCAGTCTGTTTGTGTGTTTCCATTCTTATAGGAAGTGAGGCCTTTAAGGGGCGAATAGATAAAAGGTTGCTGCTCTTATAAAAGCATCGATGGACCCAAAGCATCCATCGCACCCTTCCCATGTGTGCAAGCTATGCCAGGACCACTTGACTAAATAAGTGAGATACTGCTCTTGCCTTGCTCTTGGCCTTCCCAGCCTCCACTACTGTGAGGAGCAAATTTCTAAATGATGGAGAAGACTTCATTTGGGGCTGAAATGCAGACAAGGGAGTTCAGGTATGTATGCAGTATGCAATTATGAATGCGACAAGGAAATAGATCAATGGAGTCAAAGTATTAGGTGATGACACTGAGCATGACACAAGATTAAGACTGAGCAAGATCTGCTTTGTTTTATAAGTCAAATGTTTTAAAGTACAATTTACATAGATCTGTGTTTTCTGTGTCAATTGATATGTCAATTACCTATGGTGAATAGCAAATTACCAGTGATACATACCTGTCATCTCAGCTGCTTGGAGAGGAAAAGGCAGGAGGATGGGGAGTTCAAGTTCAGCCTGGACTAGATAACAAGACCTTGTCTCAAACAAAAATTCACTACATTGCAAGTGTGTGTGTGTGTGTGTGTGTGTGTGTGTGTGTGTTACTATAGCTTCAGTATGTTATACTTTTTAAATTATTATATTGACCAGTGGATTTTGGAAACTGAAATCTCTCTATGCAATATTATGAGTCTGGGGTCATTCAAAGATTCACCAGTCTGACTCTAAATAAATTTTAATAAGTAAGAGGTTTTATTAAATACTGGCTAGGATCATGGATCCTGACCTGGTCCATACCGGAGACTCATGCTTAGATTATTAAACTGAATTATGTTAGTCAAGAGCTTATAAAGGCAAAGCCAACAAGGCTATGTCCTTCCTGCCTTTGTCCAATCAGGGACAAGCCTACATCCTGATGTACTTCCTGCCTACCTACCTCCCATCTACGTGTGATCATTCATGCATCCTGTGCAGTTGAGGCAACCAAGCTTGTTTACAGAAGTGAAAACACATGGTTTGTTATCTTACATGAACAATAGCCCCTAGCATTCCAGGAAGTTGTCTGTCCTTGGGCAAGTGAGACTTACACGATAGCAGCATTTCTGCTTTATAGGCCTCTTACGCACAGTAATTCACATTTAGCATATAATATTAGCCATCACATGAAGATCATTTGTATTGGTTAATCCAACCAACTTGGGTTCTAGTTCAGACAACAAAGCCTCATGTAGTACTTGTAAGCCCAGTAGTCAAGAAGCTGAGGTAAGATCATTGCCATGAATTTGAAGTCAATCTAAGTTAACTGAGTTCCAGGCCATTCTGGGATATGGAATGAGTCTGTCTCAAAGTCCAAAAGAACAACTGCATAGTTCACCATTTAAGCACAATGAAACTATTTAGTTAACTATAACCAGGTATATTTGTCATTCACCATAACTTAGCCCTCATAAGAACAGAGATCAAAAGTAAACTGCTATGGACAGGATACCGTCCTGTAATCCTAGGAATCAAGAGTTTGAGGTACTAGGCTCATGAGTTTGAAGCCGTCCTGGACTATATAGAGAAACCAGACAGACAGAGAGACAGACAGATCACAGAGAGAGAGAGAGAGAGAGAGAGAGAGAGAGAGAGAGAGAGAGAGAGAGAGAGAGAGAGAGAGGAAGAGAGAGAGATTGGGGACCTAACAGTTCTTTTTCCTGAGAACTCAAAATAAACATTTCTCCAAACCATAGAAGGTCTCAGGGGAAAAGGCTGGTGAGGTGCAGTCTAGTTCCAGTTAATACCTGAAAATCAGAATACTGCTTGGCTACTCAGGAAGCTATGCTAAAACAGCGGCCGCTCCTTCTTCCTATGGCAGGGTCAGTGACTGCCGCCTATCACTGTGGAACATGCAGTGTCTATTCCTGGAGGATGTCTCTGCCCTGTTGACACCGGGCTTTGCTATGTACTCTATCAAGCTGCTGGCAGGAAAGGAAAGGGCACTGCATTTCCTGAACCTTTCGCTGAGTCGCATGCGTGGGCCTCTCCTTCTTTCCACCCTGCCTTAAACTCCCACGTCATCATGGGGAATGGCTTCTTTCTCATGGATTGAGGACACCCAGGCAGACACACATCTGTCAGATCCATCTTCTCGTGGACCAGAAAATGAAAAAGGAACTTAATTTATTCCTTGTTGTGAGACACTGTGATTTTACAGTCTCATTACTAGGCCAAAGCTATATCGTTTAAGCCACAAGAACAAAATAAGGTTTTGTCCAAGCTTACACACTTGGGTACCTGAATGGTAGCACCAGAATGAGATGGGAATTCTTTTGTCACCCAAAGCAACTTTCTGATATTTTCAGAGCCCCTTAAAATAACCAACACACATCTATGCGGTGTGCTTTGCTGTGGTGTCTTTACCAATCCCCCAAAGTGATTTACTTCATGACTACAACTTCTTCCAGAAAATTTTCTTGCTTAACTGACCATATGCTAGGGCAGCTCACGGCGCTGACTCATCCTTGTGCCTGTCACTCAGGTGGTCATTACCAACCACAATGACCACAAGCACTTCTTCCAGTGGCAGTGGGTTGGAGGAGGTGGGGATTGTAAGTTCACCCTTTTTCCTCTGCTCTTGTTGGCCTGGCCTCTTATCTTAGGTGAGATAGAGGATTCTTTACCAGCTGCTGTGGAGAGCCTTATCTTCAGGATGTGTGGCTCTTTCACACATGGTTTCCCTAAGTAGCCCTTTAAAATGATTGTGAATCCTGTCAGCATCTCACATCTGTTCTGTCTCCTCTCTAGAAAAAAAAAAACCAAAACTATGTGGAATTTTCAAGAACTCATTCTCAAACTGGGTATGGTGATAAATGCCTGGATTCCCAGAATTTGGAGAGGCTGATACAGGCAAATCGTAGTGAGTTCAAAGCTAGTTTGGGATACATCATGAGCTCCAGTCCCAACCTCAGAAACACAGCACGATCTTGTCTTAAAAACACCAGATTCAGGCTGGGGAGATGGCTCAGTAGGTGAAGCGCTTGCTGTGCAAGTGTGAGAACTGGGTTCAGATCCCCAGACCCTACGTACAGCCACAGCAGTAGCAATCACACCAGTCAATAATCTGGATGGTGTGAGAGGCGGAGCCAGGACACTGGAAGTTTACGGGTGAGCTATCCTGATGGATGTAGTGCCATGAGATGAGCAGCCACAAAGGGCTGAAACTTATGAAAGTGGGCTGGACCAACCCAGCACTGACAATTCGGATACACTATCATGGTAGTCAAAAGAGTACACAATTAGTGTGAGAATTATACTTCAACAGGATAGCAAGAGAAGATGCTAAACTGGGCACCTTGGTAGGTGCCTGCAATCCAAGCCCTAGTCAGTGGAGAAAGGGCAGTCAGGAGTTCAAGGTCATCCCTGGTACTACAGGAAGCTAAAGCACAGCTAAACTACTTGAAACCTTGTTTCAAAATATCAGGAAAGGAAGGGACCTTGGGAAGGGAAAAGGGAGGGTCAGATTTCAGATGTTCAGCTAAATGGCAGGGACAAAGTTTCAGGGACTTTATCTAAATGCCTGGGAGGCTGAATCCAACCAGATACAAACAGGAGACACCTCTGTGCCTGTGTCCTCCATGGCGTGTTTCCATCTTGTAGCAATATTTGGTATTCGTAGGAAAGTAAAATTTGATGAGCCAACAGCTATACAAACGTTAGAGTCTTTTCTAAGGCAAACTTGTGCTTTTACAAGCATGACGAGAATAATTCTAACATGTCCCAGGGCAGAAAGCCTAAATCAGGAGCCCAGAGGGGACTGCACAAGCCGGAAACAGCAAGGCAAAGCCCAGCTTCCCAACCCATTGTTAAAGATTAGTCACGTGGTTTCAGGTTATCTTTTTTTAATGGGAACATATAATGTTAAATATACATGCTTTATAGCTTTGGGGGGCATCTCACAAATACCCATGACTGTGAAATTCTTCTCAAATTGCAATATACTAAATTAGGAATGTATAGAAATGTGAATTCTTGTACAGAGCAGACAACAGGGGAAAACTCTAATCCTAACACATTTTTCAGGTGGAATAAAGCATTCAGGTGACAGTCACCTGAACTACAGAAAGAGGGTGCTTTGTGTCTTATATACATGCATGTGTGATGTGTGTATGTGTTTGGGTTTGAATGTGCTGCAGCCCACTGTAGAGGTCAGATGATAGCCTTCAGGAGTCTCTCTCTCTCTCTCTCTCTCTCTCTCTCTCTCTGTCTCTCTCTCTCTGTCTCTCTCTCTCTGTCTCTCTCTCTCTCTGTCTCTCTCTCTCTGCCTTCACATGAGTTCTGGAGGTCAGGCTAAAGTCGTCAGGCATGGGCAGCAATTTCTGAACCTACTGAGCCATTTAACTGTCCCTCTTGCAGTGGAATTTTGGATGCTTCCTCTCCACACATGGGGTTTCTGGCTGACTCTGCAGGAAGCTGGGGCTTGGTGGACACTTCCCTAGTGAAATTCCTCTGCCGTTACGGGTCTCCTCCAGAGAGCTCCCTCCTTTACTTCTTCTCCTTCATG
The DNA here is from genome assembly GCF_017639785.1 of Mesocricetus auratus. Taxonomy (NCBI): domain Eukaryota; kingdom Metazoa; phylum Chordata; class Mammalia; order Rodentia; family Cricetidae; genus Mesocricetus; species Mesocricetus auratus. The sequence continues at coordinate 6,255,387 of NW_024429199.1, forward strand.
TTTGTCTTCCTGCCATCTCTCTGCTCCAGCCTCTCCCTCTGGCCTCACTTTCCTCCTGGTGTCATTAAGAATTCTCTAACTAAAACGTCGACATTTTTTAGCAATAGCTTCATTATTTGAGCTCTGATTATAGACACTGTTCCGAGGTAAATTTTCGTTAGCCAGCAAAGGTTACCACAGTTCAACATATGTTTGACATTATTCTAAAAGGCATTGCTCTCTAGTGAGTTACAGAAAAATTTTAAGATTGCAACTCTCTGAGCCAGCCCACAGCCAAAAACACATACAGCTACAACATGTGCTTGCTGCTTCCTGGCGACACAAAGCTTTACTTTGTTTGTTTTATCATGTGTGTGTGTGTGTTTTTAAGACAGGGTCTCATGTATCCCAGGTTGGCCTCAAGCTCCCTGCGTACCCAAGGATGGACTTGAGGGTTTCATCCTCCTGCCTCCACCTCGGAGTGCTGGGGCTACAGGCATGTGCCACCACACTCAGTGTGTGACAATAGATAGATGCCCTTCCTTTTTTGGTTAGGGAAAACTAAATACAACAGGAGACATCTTACCGTCTCCAACAGAAATCTTCAGTTATAACCAGCCATGGGCCAGCTGCTGGTTTTGCTTGTCATGAAGACAGAGACCAAAACAGGCCTTCCTGTGCAAAGATGAGAGAGAGAGAGACCTCACACCAAACACCCAAGCTTAATCTGAAAAATGCTCAGAAGTGGGTAAGCTTTGACAATAACAACTACTATTACACAGGATCCTATCTAATATGCGCCCTAACACATTCGCTCTGGTTAAAGTGTTTTATTCTTAGGCCCTGCCAGCAAGATGGCTCTGCAGGTAAAGGCACTTGCCCACAGCCTGACCGCTTGAGCTAGATCTAAGAGCCAAGGTAGTGAAGGAGAGAGCTAACTCCTGTGGTTTTATTTTTAATTGAATGCTAGTGCATGTTTTTCCTTCAGCCAAAGGTAAATTAATTAAATAAATTAAATCTGGTGTGTGTGTGTGTGTGTTTTAATAGTACATAGCTCCCTCAAAGTGTTGCTGGAAGGATCTGTAAGTAAGTATGTTAAGTGTTTGAAGATGAAAAGCAATATATAAACACTTAAATGCTACTATAAAAGTTTAGTATGTGAGCTCATAGCACGTGATCTAAATGGAATGCATGTGAGTGCACAATCCTCACATAGTCAACAACTGTGGAAGCTTGGGTTCAGACTCATCCACGTGACACCAAGCCCCTTAACATCAGCAGATGCTTGCTAAGCTCTCAGAGCAGTCAGTACGTTGCTCATGGAGGAAATGGGACTCACGGTACTAATCCAGGATTGCACAGACGAGTAGAGACGTGACAAGAGATAAGAACCAGGTCCTCTTAATGCTAGCCAGTCTCCTCATAGGCATTCCACTCCCCTTCATCTGTAGGCTGGAACTGTGAGATACGTAAGTATATAGAATTGAAATGTCAATATCTGCGGCCACCCGTGCGGATTAGAACATATGCTAACTGAAACTGAACTTATTTTCGTTTGGAACATGTGTTCGTGTATATCCCTGTTTGTCTTTGAGATAGGGACCTTGTGTCTAACTCATAGGTAGCTCAGAATGATCCTGAACCTTTCATTGGTCAGCTACCACCTTCAGAGTGATGAATTATAGGTGTGTCCTGCCACACTCAGTTTTATACTCTTCTGGAGATGAACCTGAAGGGACCAGACCTGCCCTCAGTCCCCTGCTTCAGCAGCCATGACAGGCTGCAGAAGAGACATATAGACCTCTGACACAGGGAAACTCCAGATCCTCTGGCCTCCCAGAGTCTAGGGCCAAAACTGAACACAAAGATACTCCAGATCCCGCCCCCCACGCCCAGCCTCCCAGATGCTTGGTTCCTGGGAACTGTTTGGCCACAAAAGAAACTCCAAGAGAAACCAAAAACTCCCCTGTAGTCTCCAGGATACAGTCTAAAAACTATTGGTATCTGTGTACAACAGGCCACCTGCAAGTAACAAGACAAAGCTATAAAAACCACAGAATGTTCCCTCTCAGCGCTGACCAACGAGAATAATTGGTACACAGGTATTTCATGCCAAAATATGATTTTGAGAAACCCTCTTAATTGTGCGCAAATGTCAACCAATTGAAACCAACCTGTACCTACTGGTGTAATCCTGTAACTTTTGTCTTTAAAACCTAGCAGTAGACAGGGAACTTCATTTCCTCTGGTGTCTGCTGCATCAGCCAGCTAGATAAGGTCCCCGTCATGGTTGGATGAAATAATAAAACCTTGCTTTTACAGTTTAGTGGGTCTGTCTCCCTGGTGGTCTTTGGCGATCTTCACGACTTGGGCATAACAGAACCTAGGGTTTCATGAATTCTAGGCAAGCCCTTTACCAACTGAGCTATATCTCCAGCCCTTTCGATTGTTTTAAGAAGATATGTTGGACTATTGAGATGGTTCAGCAAGTAAGGCCACTTGCCACCAAACCTAAGGACCTGAGTTCAGTATTTATGATCCAAATGACTCCCAAAAGTTTCCCTCTGACAGCCACACTCCTACAGTAGCACCTACACCTGTACACCATATACATGCACTCTCTCTCTCTCTCCTCTCTCTCTCTCTCTCTCTCTCTCTCTCTCTCTCTCTCTCTCTCTCTCTCTGGGTCTCTGTCTCTCTATCACACACACAAATAAAAAATGTAATTTAAAAACCTTTGGGGGGTGTATGGCCAAGTATGGTGGCACATGTCCCTTCCTAATCTCAGAACTCAGGAGGCAGAAAGTTCTCTGTGATTTTAAGGGCACCCTGGTCTTCCAGTCAAGCCAGGGAAACATGATGGAACCCTGTCTCAAAAAACTATAGTAATAAAATTAAAAAGGGGTATGTTAAAGTATCTATCAAGTACACTGGGTTTCAGTTCTATCTAAACTGTAGTTTTGTTGTCTGAGAGAGTCTCAAGTTGGAATCCAGGCTGAATTTGAATTTGTGGTGGTCTTCCACTTGAGAGCACCGAGACTACAGACTTAAGTCACACATCCAGTTTGCAACCTGGAATACTATATGGCCAAAGATTACTCAGTATGTATATGCCAGTTTAATAGGCCTGCCTTAAATTCTCTAATAATTCAGTGGCCCTCAGTGGACATCCAAATGATGCTTGTTCTAACACAGGTTTCTGTTTCTGGGGTTTGGAGTTCAGGATAGTTGAGGTTGAACCAGATCATTTGCATTTCTAACAAGTTCCCAGAGGATAATGTTGCCACTACTTTGTATTTGTTTAGTTTGTTGAGGTGCTAGGAATCAAACCAAGGACCTTGGGCATGCTAAGCAAAAACTCTCTACCACTGAGCTGTGTTCCCAGCCTACAAGATGCTTATGATTGACAGCTACACTTTAGAACTTGGTACAACCAAAACCATCCAACTAGAGACAACAACTGTTTTGGCTCTGTTCTGTTTAGCTACTTGGGTAGAGACTTGCACCAAGTGCACCGAAGAGGTGGTAATTAACCTGGTTAAATTAGTCCTGGAGGACGGTAATTTACAAATTAACAAGGGCAAATCCGGTCTCCAGTGATTTTTGTCTTACTTGAAAAGGATCACTTTTTAAATTAGTGGTCAACGTTTTAAATTCATGAAATTTTATATAAAAATCTAAGCTGTGGCTTCTCTCAACAAGGCAATCAGCCAACAGTGGGTTTCAGATGTTCCCTCCAATAGGGAACTACACCAAGGACATCTCTGCCAGACTCTCTCTCTCTCTCTCTCTCTCTCTCTCTCTCTCTCTCTCTCTCTCTCTCTCTCTCTCTCTCGAAGAATCTCCAAATAGAGACTTCCTCAGGTCATCTTTCTCCACATACCTGGCTCCGTTAATCCGTAGGCATGCAGCTGATCTTTGATGTCCCTGTGTCCTGCATGAAAGCAGTTTACTTGTATAAAAAAAAAAGACCACAACTGGATCTGAAGGTGCTAGATGCTCTCCCTAGGACCAGCCCAGCAAGCTGCCATTTTGCTTTCATTTTAAAGTAACTAAATGTCTCATTGCTTAAGTTGCAAAAAAAATCAGAAGTAAATTCTTAAAAGTAGTATTTGCATTATAGACTTAGCACTCCCCACTGAACTCCCACCAAAATATGAAGCTGCTCAGGTGGGTGACTTACAGAAAAGGGCCTTGTGCTCACATGGAATATCTTCTGTGTCCTTTGTATCATCTCAAATTATTTTCAGCCACCCATGATTGAATCAAAGGACACAAAGCTTCGGGTCCAGAAGGACAAGTGACCTTCCCACCGTCTGCATGGTGACACCTGTAATAAATGTATGCTTAACTGCTGGGGGTCTTCCAGAAGACACTCTGCCCAGGGTAAGAATGGCCAGTTATGCCGGGTGGTGCTGGAGCACACCTTTAATCCTCGCACTCGGATCTATGTGAGTTCCAGGCCAGTCTGGTCTACAGAGCAAGTGCCAGGACAGACTCCAAAGCTCCAGAGAAACTCTGTCTCAACAAAACAAAACAAACAAAAAGCAAACAAACCAAGAAACAACAACAACAAAAAGTCATGCAAAAAATTGCCCTCCAATAAGTGAAACAAAATAAACAGTTCTCAAAAGTAGAAACACACTTTTTTGTTTAATTTTTAATATCTTTAGCCATTGGGAAAATTCAAATTAAGACCAATCTCAAATTCTGCTTCACCCCAGTCAGAAAAACTGTGGTTAAGAAAACAAATGCCAACAAAATTTCCTTTGTGGCAAGGATGTGCAGATGAGGAATCTTTATCCACTGCCGGGAGTGCAGAGCAAGACAACCACTACAAAAGTTAGTATGCCGTTCTCTCCAATAGCTAAAATAAAACCCGACTAGGACCCAGATATAGCATCCTTAGGCATATATCCAATGGACTCTTTTCCCAACACAGAGACACAAGCACAACCATGTTTATTGCTTTATTACTCACAGTAGCAGTAGGGAACCAATGTAGATGTCTACCAACAAAAGAATGGATAATGAAAACGCATGTGCATGCAATATATCTTAGCTATAGAGAAAAATAAAATGTGCAGGAAATGGATAGATCTGCAAAAAGTATCATAGTTAAGTGAGGTGACCCAAACTCAGAAACAGAGAATTAAACCGTTCTCTCTCATGTGTGGATCCTAACATAATGCTTGTGTGCTTGTAGGTGAAGGGCGAGGGGGAATGTAGGCCATGAAACTGGTTAGGAAGGAACCTGACCAAAAGGTGGTGAGAAAGGGACAGGGCCAAGGTCAAGTGACAGGAAAGTGGGCAGAAGGACACAAAAAGAGCACCGAATGAGGGACAAGAAGAAGCAGGAAAGAGGAGCAAATAAAACAAATTGCATTGAAAAAAATGCTATAAAGAATCCCTATTCTTTGTCTGCTAGTACATTTCATGAATAATGTATAAAAAATGGTAAATACTGAAGAAGGAAAAGAAAGGGCATACCCTAAACAAAATTCCATCTCACAAGGGGAAGCCAGTGGTGGTAGCACATGCCTTTAATCCCGGCTCTCAGGAGGTAGAGGTAAGCAGATAGATGTTCGAGGCCAGTCTGGTCTACAGAGTGAGTTCCAGGACAGCCAGGGCTACATAGAGAAACCCTGTCTCAAAAAGAAAAAAAAAAAAAGAAAGAAAGGAAAAATGTCAAGGTGAGTCTTGTGTGCAGACTGGTTGTGTCTTTCCAAGCCTTGTCAGTGACGACTCAGCCCTCAGCTCTTTCTCCCCGCAGAAAATGAAGCAGAGATAAATCTCATAACCGGAAATGCTTGAAGGGTAACTATCGGCTGAAGAAGCTGAAACACAAAGTCATTCTCTTTATGCTAAGAGATGAGTGTGAGTATTTCAGTGTCCAGAGTACTTCAACTCCATAACTAAAGCCAAACCACTGTCCTTTGGGCTTGAAGTGCCAGGTAATTGGCTAAACTCTCCAACTTTCCCTAGAGTGTGGCCACAGTCCACAGCCAAAGCTAAGAGAAAGGGTAGAGGTAACCAATTTGCAGTTCTACGAGGTAGGCAGAGTGTTGACATAAATGAATCCAAACACCTTCAGTCTTTCACTGGAGTGTCAATGCCAAAGCATCAGATGTGGGTCAGAGCTCAGAAACATAACCTTCATTCCTTCTTACGATCCCCTTCAAAACTGCTTTCATTTATTTATTTATTTTCCAGTTGCTGGCATTTTTGTGACAATGCTCTCTTCCTACTATTTCCTCGTGGCAAGCGAAGGGTCTTTGTTTTTTGACCTTTTGGTATAGAAACATGCATCAGAGCCCGGTGTTAAGGTTGTTTTGTTCTTTGATTTAGGGAAGTGGTGAGAATGTGTGGAGAGATCACAAAGTTCACACTTCCTCTTATAAACAAAAGGAAAGGGCAGCTCACTCAAATTCTCACTGACTTCAGGGACTGACTTCTTTCAAAGAGGCAGCAAGAAAGAGAAGAAAACATGGGATTTTATGTTAACCACCGGACAATGACTTGAAGTGGACGCTGTGACGTGGATTTCCGGTTTCAGAAGAACCGTTCTAGGTCTGGAGATGTGAGATGGAATCCTAATTCTAAGCTAATTACGTGACTTCAGGGAACTTGCCTCACATCCTGAATCTTGTTTTGGGTTCTGTAAAATGATGTCAAAGGATTCTTATGCAGATTCAGTTAGAGCAAGGGTACCATGACAGTCAGAACCCAAAAGAGCTCATGGCTGTTAGCACTCCAGGTAGACAGATCCCCTGGAGACAAAGGCTAGCTACATTTCTCAGTCTCTTCTCTGACCCTACCAAGCTGAGGTAATAGTCAATTAAAAAGAGACATTTGAGAGATTTCCCTGGAGAACATAGTTACAAGTGATTAAATTTGAAAACACCCTATGGCTGGAGAAGTGGTGGAGCCCCTGTCTAGCATGCCTGAGTCCCCGAGTTCAGTTCCCAGCCCACAGAACCAACTGGCAAAAACAACCACAGTTAACAAGAGTATAGATAAAAACTGGATAAGCAGGTTTCTACAAAGCAGAACCACTTAAAGAGAGATCTCATAAACCCTAAGCAAAGTCCAGAAACCCAAGTGGGCAGTAAGGACTAGGTGTGAAGACTTAGAAGATCAAGACACTTCAGTCACTCTAATTCTGTTAAATGCTACAGCAAAACACAGGTGTGTGTGCATTTCAGAGACAGCAGGGACAAGTGTGGCTACGTGTCCTGTGGAAGCTCTGCAGGGCCTTGGCCTTCTCTTCCAGGAGTCACCTTTGCTAACCTGAACTCAAGGCTATTTATTGACTGGAGACAATCTGGGGCCATGCTAGGCAGCCATGGCCCTACTTCCTGCTGCATTCCAACATCTTCCCCTAAGGGTTCACATTCCAAGCTGTCCTGACTAAATACCCAGGGGATCCCTCAGGCTCCCAGCCTGAAGAATCCTACGGCTGTAAGAAAATAGTCTAAGACGAGAATGAGGATGGGAACTATTTTAACTCCCAAACAAATCTGAAAGGGGAGATGGGTCTCCACTCCCCCAGATGAAAGAGATGTGGGCTTGCGAAATCCCTGAAAATAGCAGGGAATCAGACAAGAGGGGCCTTGTTTCAGAGTAATAGCCTCACTCAGAGATTGAAATAGGTCTGACCTTTGTCTCTGGGATTGTGTTGTCTCAGTCATATTTAGTTCCCCAGCTGAGGACTTCTGAAGCCCTCCATCTGCATGTTGCGACACCACATTTCTGGGTCACAGGGTGGTCTCTCCCCAACACAGAAGAGTCACTTAGGCCTCTGTGCCAAGAAACTGGAGTGTTCCAAAACTCCAATTGTCTCTTTTTTCCTTCAAATGAAGTCAGGAAGAGTGAAGCATGCCAGTCAAAAAATCTCAGATTCTCCAAGTAACACTGAAGTGACATCTTAGTTTCTCTCCAGGGACCCCACAATACAGGGTTTCTCGACTTAGGCTTAGAAAGGAACCTGTGCTGCTTGACCGGATGGAACAGAAGCAAAACTATTTAGAGCCAGAAGGCCCTAGATCTCGGAGCCTAGAAGCCTGTTTCCTACTTCAACCCTGCCAATGAGTCACTGTCCCAAACCCAAATTATTTCCTGGCTTCAGCTCCACCGTCTATAAAGTAGAGATAATCACACCCACCCCTCCCCACCATCTTAGTACAGTGTAAAAAGATATCATTATATGTGTGGGCCCCCAGGGAGGAGGCCGAAATCAAAGCCTGCTTGCTGCTACTTCCTATTGCCAAATAGTCTCCTAATAATCACAGCTTTCATTACTAATAACCCATGCTACCACTGGCCTGGTAACCTCGATGTCAGAAGATGTATATCACAGGGCGTGTTTAGAAGGGCCTCTTTGGTTCAATGCGTGTCACATAGAAGTCTTCTCCCAGTCAGGAGCTACATTTTGCCAAAAGCCACTTGCATGAGTAGCTTCTACTCAGAATCGCCAGGTTCTGAAGACTATAGAGTTCCTTAAACACAGCAGAGGTGAGCACCAAGTATCAGCCTTCAGTCTCTAGTTAGATGACAGTGCCAACAGTTCTCCTGGCTTGTCTTCCATCATGCTCTCTGGCTTAAACACAATGAGGTGACATTGCTCAACCACACATGCCACTTCAACCATTGGACATCACCAAGTGTTATTTCAAACCTTGCCTGGGAGAGTGGGATGAAGCACACCGTCTCATTCTAATTCTCCTAAATGTATCTGCTGCTTTTTATATTAACATTAGTGACAACACAAAGCCATCAAACTTTTTTCTTTTTCTTTTTCTTTTTTTTTTTTTTTTTTTTTTTTTTGGTTTTTCCAGACAGGGTTTCTCTGTATTGTTTTGGAGCCTGTCCCGGAACTCGCTTGGTAGACCAGGCTGGTCTCGAACTCACAGAAATCTGCCTGCCTCTGCCTCCCAAGTACTGGGATTAAAGGCATGTGCCACCAATGCTCAGCCCAAACTTGAGGTTCTATTTTGGCTTTATTTATGGATTTTTGGGGGAAGATGCTGAGGGCTGAAACTACAACACTGCTCAAACTAGGCATGCATTCTCCCCTCAGCTACAATCCCAACTTTCATCACATTTGTGGTGTGTGTGTGTGTGTGTCGCATGTGTGCACGCGTGTGTAAGGCACATGTATGGAGGTAATGGGACAACTTTCAGGAATTGATTCTCTCCTATCATGTGGATCCTGGGACTTGAATTTATGCCATCGGATTTGGTAGCAAGCACCTTTACATGATGCGCCACCGTGGCAGGCCTCTTAGGTATTTTAAACTAGTTTTAATAGTAAAATACACACAGCACAAGATTTTATGTGAATTATTGCATTGTTATACAGCCACCATTACCGTCCATTTCAACAGCGTTTCATCTTCTCTACACGAATAAAACAGTTTTTTTTTTTTGTCTCAAGACAGGGTCTCACTATTTAAACAGGTTGGTCTCAAGCTCAAGACCCCCTCCCTGAAGGTCTCAGTCCACTGACCAGCTCCTCTAGTTCCCAGTCCCTCCAGTCCCTGACAACCACCGCTCCACTTTCTGCCTCCATGCACCGATGACTTTAGGAACCACCTGCAGGGGTAACCTTTCTTGACTAGCTAACTTCATTGAGTATTCTGACTATAACTTTCCTTCACCATCATAGCAGGTATCAGAATGTCCTTCTTGGAGACTAAGTACAATCTCCTTGTAGGTGTGAGTCACAGTTGCTTAGATATTCATCTGTCAGTAGATTCTTGAATTACTTCTACCTCTTGACTGTTTTATTACTGCTGACGAATGTGAGTACAGTACAATCTCAAGCTACACATGTTCTCTCATGGCTTTAATTCCAGAACGAGGGAGCTTGAGGCTGGGAAGACTGCCATGAGTTCAAGGACAGCATGGTCTTGGTTTCCACTTTCCAATTCTTTGGAGTATGTACTCAAAGTCAAAAGTTACATCATGTCTTAATATTTTTCAAGTTTTCTTTCTTTTCCTTTTCTTCTTCAACAGTCTCATTATATAATCTAGGCTGTCTTCAGGCTGAGTACCAAGCTGACTGGCCTACAACTAGTGATCACCCAGCTTCTGCCTCTGGAACACTGGAAAAACAGACATGTTCTGCCATGTTTGACCCATTTTACACTTGTTTGTAGCCTGGGCTGTCCAGAACTGGCTCTATAGACCAGGCTGGCCTTAAACTCAAGAGATCCACCTGCTTCTGCCTCCCAAGTGCTAGGATTAAAAGTATGCGCCACCACAACCTGACTCATTTTTAACTTTTGAAAAACCATCATGCTATTGTCAGTAGGCACCCCCACAGCAATGCAGAATATTATTTTCTCCACATCCTCTCCAGCACTTGGAATTTTTTGGCTTCATTTTGGTCTAATGTGTTTTAATTCTATTTTTGATTTGTGAAGAAATGTGGGCTAAGGTTTAAACAAGGTAGTATGGCATTCTTATATACTTTCATGAGACTTTGCATGAACAAGGTATTAAAGATTAAAACAGATGACTTAAAACAAACATCTCAAAGAATTGGATTTCTTAGTTACCATTGCTCTGCTCTGTCTGAAGAGGAAGTATAAAAAAAAAAGTGCTTGCACAGGCTGACTGGGGTTTTCCCTGTCAATTCTAAGTCAGCAGAATAAAACGAGCCCAAGAGAACAAACTCAGTAAGACTGCCATGCACTGTGCTGGTTTCTTCTGCCTGTGTTGAGTGCAAATGATCTGGATGACCGATTCTACAGGACTCATAGTGTTTCCCCATTTGCCTATCTTCTCTGTGGAACTCCCCAACCAAAGCAGATAAGCCACAGAAGGAAGAATGGAAAGGATAGGGGTCTTCTCGGGTACTGGGCAACAGAATGGGGAAACCAAGTACTGCTAACCCTGGTCAAAGGTAGAAATAAAAGACTGGATGGGAAGTCGGGCTTCTACACTTCCCTCCCAGACACAGGACAGTCACCGGCAGATCTCAGCATCAGCTGTTCAGTTGATACTTACTTCCCCTTCTAAAGTGCTGATGTCCTGGCTCTACTGCAGGGGGACTCCAGCCCTGGCATGCTACTCCCTATCTACCCACAATCCCCTTCCTCCAATGTCTCTCACCCATCCCCCACCACTCGTATCCAAGCATTCCAACATTACATAATAGTAAACGCATACCAGTTATGAACGGCAAACAAAATGGAATGACTTCAGTTTTACATATATTTTTATGACGAAATTGTGTACAGAGCAAAGTTGATATCTTCCACAGGGACTCAGCAATTAAAGCTGTTTGCTTCAGTGCAGGAACGACATTGCCTTCAGAGAATTTTTCAATTTTTAACTAATTTTGAAACTATAATAAACTAAAATATGTAAGCTCTGTGGGGCTTGTTATGGTTTATTATTTTGATTTTTTATCTAAACTATGCCATCCAAGCTAGTCATGGTGGCACCTACTTGAAATCACTGTGCTGTGGAGGAGGAAGCAGGTTATGAACTAGAGGCCACACGAGGCTACGAAGTGAAAGCCTGTCTCAAAACAGACAAACAAAAGACCAGCAAAACAAAGAAAATACATCTTCTGTGTGTGACAGCTCTTACTAGTTTCCTTCTGTGGTGCACAGATTTGTCATTAAATTCGCCAGTGACACTCCAGATGGCTGCCGAGCCTTTGCTTTGGCCCCGGCTGTGCAGCACTCAGCAGAGAAGAGTGGGGGCCTGGCTACGTCAGACTGGAAAGGCCCGGTGTATGGTGGAGTGAGAGGCCAGGATGGACATGAGCATAGGCTAACCCACAGAGAACAAAGTCTAGACCAGCCAAGACCACTCTGACCAACTGACCAGCTCCTTCTCCTGATCTTTCTCCACAAAGTGGCTGCTGGCCTGGGAAGTGCCAACCCCACCCCCACAAGGGGCTGATGTTTTTTTATAACTACTTTGAAATATATTTAGGGAACTTTTCTTATCTAGTTGTGGGATTAGAACTTGTGTCTAAGGAATGCCCACAATCTGGTAAGAGGACTCTGTGGTAAAGGTAAGGGGTTTGCTTTGCAAACCTGACCACCTTGATTCACTCTCAGATCCCCATGAAGATGGATAGAGAGAGCAGACTCCACAGAGTTGTGGTCTGATCACTCTGAACTATATGTAAGCAATTTTATTTTAATTTAAAAAAAAACTTAAAAAGACATGCCCACATAGAGTGTCTTTTCACCATCCCCACAAACATGCAATTGATGAAAACAACTTCTGCCTACTGAGCGAAGATGGAGCCAGCTTCTCAAACTGTTCTTTTGAGCACTGTGCCTAGTGGTCTCTTCGGCCTTTTGTCTTTAGACAGACTCTCTTCACATAGTCCTGACCAGACATGAGTTCACAGTCTTCCCGCCCAGCATCCTGGGGGCCAGGATTCTAGGTGAGTGAAAGCACACCTCGTCCAGCACCCTGTGAGCTGTATTCGGACAGCTGCCTTCTGCTTCCTACCAGGAAAAGATGGGAAAGGCAATAAGCCTAGAGCTAAAAAGTGAGTAGAAACACAAGGTCAGAGAGTACAGGAAATCTTCACACACATGCATACACACGCTCACACACACACATATACAAACACTTCAGGGAAACCAGAATCCCCTTCAATACTTGAAAAAAGAAAAGCATTCAATTGAATCTGAAATGTTGGAGAATGCTTGCTGCTGCTACTTCTTTGGAATTGTCCTGTGGGGCTGTGATGGGCTTGAGACTCTGTGTCACCTTTTACCTTAAGGGATTTGGCAAATGCACATGTGCCCTGGAACACACACACATAGCACATACGCACAAATATGTCCTTTTAGTTGCATTCAATGATAGCCTGGACTGTTGGGAACAAGAGTGAGAAGAAGAGCAAAAGCAAAAGAGACTTCCATTTTGAAGTTCTTTGATGCTTGTCATGAAGAGTTAACCAAAGATTGAGTGAACAAGTGTGTGTGTGTGTGTGTGTGTGTGTGTGTGTGTGTTTTAGTCTTGAATACCTACATTGTCAAATGTGCATATATATGCATCTACATAAATAAAAATATACATACACATACATATATATTGTGTTTGAAACAGGGTTTTAGCATTTAGCTCAAGCTTGCCCTGAACTCATAGAGATTTGTCTGCCTACGCCTTTAGAAGCCTCTCAAATATTTGGATTAAAGTCATGTGCCACCAGGCCCAGTAAATTGTTGGATACTCTATGTGAAGAGACCACTCAAAGTAAAATCGTAAAAGTTATGGGTGGAAAGTTTGAATTTTGTCATCTGTCTTTCTCCATTCCCAGTATAGTTTGTTTCCTTACAAAATATTCTCATTATCATCACTTCCCTGGGAAGATTCATAAAATAGGGGGCCTTGTTATAGTTGTAAAGAGGTGTGTATGAACTTTGGGGGTTTATTCTCTCCTTGGTCCCTGAATTCTGGTACCTCCTGAGCTACTTACTCCTCAGCCTCATTTTTGTTATGATTGATTGATTGATTGATTGATTGATTGATTGAGATGGCATCTCGTTAAATTTCCCTGACAGCCCCTTGAACTTATTTGATAGCACAAGCCAGCCTCCAACATTTCATCCTCCTGTCTCAGACTACCGAATTTCTGGGATTACAAGTCTACATCACCAGGCCAGGCAAAGAAAATATTCTTTATGATAAAATCAGACTTGAATTTATGATAAGGAACTCCTATTTTTTTGCATGTCCATTCTATACTTACTCAGTATGTGTGGTTTTTTATATCACATTCTAATATATACATACATATATAAAACATTTCATTTATATATATTAATATGTATGTGAATACTCATATATGAAAGCCAGAAAGCTTTAGTGATGCCAAAAATCAGGAAAAAGAGGATTCCAGCAGTCACAATATGCCTAGCATGTCAAACATTGTCTTCCCCTCCTTTTAAACAAATGTTGAGCAAGGCTCTGTGTCTCAAAAGCCCAAGGACTGACTTTCAGGGTGATAATCCAGTATGCCTGTCATTTTCTTCTTCATCTTGAACTGGGCGATGTTTCCAGGACTTAACAGGGTATATCACATTTATATCTCTTAAGGTTTAAATACATAACAATTTGGAGCAGATAAATAGCAAATCAGCCAGTATCATCAATAGCTTGCTCCTTTGAATTCATATGTATTTGAGAGGGAAACTTAAACATGAAAGAGATAAGAAAAGAAACCTGCTTCCAATTTTTGAGAAACTTGTAAGAAGGGGTGATGCCATGCTTCCGGCACTGATATATATAGGATAGAGGCAACCCTACCTCCTTGGTGGGTTGGGATGAGTGGAATGGTTTTGTTGTTATTGTCGTTGTTATCATTATTGTTGTTTTCAAGGTATTTGGAAAGTGCCTAAAACGTGTAAGCACTGTTTTAAGGTCTCTGTCATTTTTAGGCAAATTGCCACATGGGGATTGGAGAAATGGCCCAGAGATTAAGAGTTCTTGTTGTACAGTCATGACGACCAGATTTTGAATTCCAGTGCCTATCCAGGCAGTGGGCAAATGCCTGTGACCTCAGCTCTGAAGGGGGCAGAGACAAAAGCATTACTGTTGGCTTGCTGGCTTCTGACTTAGTCAAGAAACACAAGCCTCAGGTTTAGGAAGAGTCCCACATACACACACATACATACATCCCAACAGACACACAGAAATAAATAATATTTTAACTTAATTTTAAATTGTTATATCAGTAATTTTAAAAAACCAGATATGGCAGTCTAGGAAATTTTGTGAACTGGGTCCTAACATTGACCAACCAAAGGGTCCCCATCCTCTCTTGCAAAAGTCAGGGGACTAGCAGGGTCAGCCAAGGTGTTGACACATTCTTCCAAAGTGTCAGGATGATTCCCCCACCCACCCACCCCAAGCTGATTTCTAGGACCTTCTAAACCTGTTTTTCCAGAGAAAAGCAGACATCCAAGATGAGCCATTTGCGAGTCAGGCCTGGTTCAGTTTTCTTCCGTTTTCAACTCAGCCTTGAGAATCCCTGAGACCACGCAACAGAAATACTCACTGAAATCCTCTGCCCCAGGGTGGCACTCCCAAGGCCTGGAGAATAACAGCAAAAATAGTAGCACCCAGGGCCACTTTCCCAGTGAGAGTCAAAACTGACCAGGTGTCGGTTGTTCCAGAGCCCCACACCCTTGAGTCAATGGGCAGCGGTTTCTTAACTCGCTTTTGGGAAATGCCTTCAGTGACTCAGCATTCATAGACTGGCTCCTGTGAAGTCATAAGGGATATTTCTCTCAACTGCCTCCCCAACACTCTCATGAAAGGTGACTTTCCCAAGCCCAGGTGTTACAATGAACAGACTTGCTCTGATAGGAGAAGTCCAATGAACAAGTCTTTACCAGCATTCTAGAGCCTGCAGGAAGTTCTTTAAATTTGCCTTTAATCTACTACCCAAATCAGCCACCATTAAAGTGAGTAGCAACGGCGGGTGTAAATGAAGAATATTCTAGACAAACCAGGACATTGGGTCATCTATATCATCTTTTCTTTAGCCCTTGAGTCCTTGTCTTCCAAGAGTAAACATGTGCATTTGTCCAGTTTCCTGATGTTGTGATGTATACTAGAGACCCCAAGTTCACTGTCCTTATCCCAAAGGTCTCAGAATATCAGGGGATACCAATACACAAACTGATGATTATGAGATACTATGGAAGCCAACACTATCCCAGGAGTGAGCCCACCATAGCCTGAGGAGGGAAAGAAACTTTCCAAAGGAGGCATCAATCTGTCTGCATCTTCCTCAGGCCATGAGGAAGGTTAAGAATTCCAAGCTGAAGAACCAGCAAGTAGGGTCCATGAAAAAGAGTAGCTAATATATAGTGGCTACTTCCTGCCCACTGGTTGCTCCATCTGTAATGTCACATTTAATTTCTTGTCCTTCTTGACTGGCTTCCTACTTGAATCGATTCTGCCAAAGCCACATGACTTCTGGGATTATGGGTATGTGTGTCTCTGTCCAGATTTCTCCTTGAATTTTGTCTGTTTGGTTGGTTGTTTTTGTTTATTTTAGGGATGGTGTCTTGTGTAGCCCAGGCTAGCCCTAAACTTCTTAAGTAAAAAGAATGACTTGAATTCCTGATCCTCCTGCCTCTGCCTTTTAGGATTTCTACTATGCTCAGGTTTGTCCTCCTGTTGTTTTTTTGGGGGGGGATATTTATTCTTTTGAAACTACATTTGAATATATTGTGGGAAGGAGGGCACATGCCACAGCATACATGTAGGAATCATTCTACAACTTTCAGGAGTCAGTTATCTTCTTCCACCATGTGAGTGCAGGGCCAGAGCTCTGGTCCTTAGGCTTGGCAGCAGGGGCCTTTACACACTGAGCCATCTCATCTGCCAAGTCCTTCTGTTTTAAAAATGATCATGGACATAGTAAGGATGTCTAAAATTTGCTATTATTAAATCATTGAAATGCCTTATGTCCCTTCCCTTAAACCTCACTTTGAGCAGTAGATGACAGTGGAAGAAACAGTATGTGACTCCTGAAGCTATGCTCCCAAAGGCCAAGCAGTATGATGTCTGGAATGTATTTGTTGAACACCTGAGTTTCCAGTGAAATGTCCATCTACCTGGAAGTTGCCATGCCAAGAGGTCCAGATGGAATTATACTGGTTGACAGTCCTGCTTGAACCTGACTTTTAGCCATCCCAGCCCTGGCTCCAGACATGAGAAAAGCCATGAAGAACAGACTTTCCACAAGAGTATGGAAAAGCCATGGGGTCAGTCTTGTAATCAGGATGCTGGTATTTATGAGCTTAGAGTGTTTTCTGTTTTATGACACTGAATTGTGTGTGGCTTGATTCCCAGCAGGAAAGCCTTAGTCACAAAATCACAAGTCTAATCAGGCAATGGAAGAAGGTTCTAATCCAGAACAAATGGTGAAGACAGCCGTTCTTTTCATTGTTGCTTCCCAAGGAACACATCATCTTTGTAGGCTGTTGATGTAGGGAATTCAGTGAAGACATTGATTGGAGGAGGGACAGTAGATACCTTAAAAAACACATAAAGGCATCTGAGGCCATAAGGAACTAATGCTAAACATGAAAGTAGTGCCAGTGACTGTAACCCCAACTCTCTGAAAGCAGAGAGCAGGACTGTCACAAGAAAGGTTCAAGCCTGCTCTATACAGTGAATTCAGGCCACTCACTGCTACATAGCCAGATTCTGTTTCAAAGCAGGGAGAGGACAGGACAGGAAGGGAGGAAAAAGAAGAGTAGAGTTAAGCAGGATAATGACCAGCTCAGCCTTTTACACACAGAAAGGTCACAGTGGTGTTATCTGGAAGATCTCCAGGACACAAGACTCAGAGTAGCGCAGGCACCAATTCAAGGAGGAAATACAGCATAAAGTGGGACGGATGAGTGAGGACAAGGATGACCAAGACATGGCAGCAAGACACAGGCAAATGACATGTCATTCTCCACCAAGTGTCCCCAAATATTTAATTTTCTGCTACCAAATCTGAAACTAGAAAAGAAGAAAATATCTAAAACATTGTCCTAGTCAGTGTACTACTGCTCTAAAGAGACACCCTGACCAAGGCAACTCTTATAAAGAAAACATTTAACTGGGAGCTTGTTTCCGGGGTCAGAGGTTTAATCCATCATCACCACAATGGCAATGGTGGCAAGCGGGGCTGGAGAAGTAGCTGAGAGCTGCATCCTGGCCAGAAAATTGAGACACAGGGCCTGGCATGGGCTTCTGAAGCCTCAGAAATCACCCATCGAACAAGGCCACACCTCCTAATCCTCCTAATCCTTTCAACTAGAACCACTCTCTGGTGACTAAGAGTTCAAATATCTGAGCATGTGGGACCATTCTTCGTCAAGCCAGTGCAAATGTCACACAAATGATCAGGGAATGACTCCAATGATGCTCTGTAGTGAGCACACAGAATCAGGCTTCTCTGTGCACTAGAAAGTTCATCACTCCCTGGCCTGGCCTGACCTCCTCTGCCCTGCACTGTCCTGCTCCCTGTCCCCCTCTGCTCTGGACTAGTCCCTGACCTGGATTGCCACCCTCTGCCCTGCATTTCCTTTCTGTTTTCTTTTTTCCCCTTGGAGATGGTAAAGAAGGGATGAAACACAATAGATTTGTTATAAGTAGTCAATTTAATAAAACGTAATTCTATTGTCCATAATGCAAGCCAAGATTCTCACTGTCAAAGAAAATGAACAGAGCAGTGGACACTGGGTAGCTTCTTGCCCAGCACTCAGGATGCAGAGGCAGAACGTTGGGTTAAATATTGAGACCCTGTCTCAAAAGGAAGAGAACTTGGGTGTGGTGGTGCGTGTTGTAATTCCTGCAGAGCCCAGAAAATTGCAATCCCAGTACATAGTAAATTTAAGACCAGCCTGGGATATCTGAGAAAGGAGGGGGGGGAGGTTTGCAAATGGTCTTCCCCCAAACTCAGAATTTCTGGCAGGTGAGTCAAATACTGCATCTTTAGGTAGTTGACCCAGGCATGCTGGAGTCCTGTAATCCTGCTCAGAAGGCTGAGGCTGAGGTGGGGTGGGGTGGGGGGGGTGGGGGCTGTATGTTCAAGACCCACCTAGGCTACAGATTAAATTAAAAAAGATCCCTGGCAATTTAGGAAAACCATCTTAAAGCAGAAAGTTGAAAAAGGACTGAGAACTAAGTAGTACAGTGTCTGCCTGGCACGTTCCATGTTCAGTCCCCAACATCACAAGAAAACAAACTAAAACCTTGGTTGTGGTTTTGTTTTACACAATATGTAAAAATTTTAAAGACAAATTCTTATCATAGCGAAGTAGGCTCCTTAATCAAGTAAGAACATACTAAAGTGTTAGTGTTTGTATCTAATCTGTTACTATTCCACGTAGCTATCTAAATTTATTACAAATGTACCATTTTGCTCCTCCTGTGTCATTTACTAATATGGCAGATCTCTATTTTAATTAAGACTGTTTCAGCCTGAATATGTAAAACTCTAAACTCAGGTCACTAATCTTTATGTATAGAATGATGACTTTTCTTTAAACTGTCAAGTCCAAACAAGAAAGCAAATCTGGGCATGGTACGACAGTCTTATAATCCCTGTACGTAAAGGCCAGGGCAGGAGAAGCTACACTGTGTCTCAAAAACAAATAAAACCCATATTTCTTATTTAAAAATCACAAAGCAAAGTTGGGCAGGTTAGCACACTCCTGCAATATCATCATTAAAAAAGATAACACAGGAGAGTCAGAAGTTCAAAGTCACCCTCAACTGCATAGTGAGTTCTAGACACTGTCTCAAGCAAACCGAAGGCTGGGCTGTAGGTCTGAATAGGAAGCCTGTTTGCTTTGCATGCAAGAGGCTCGGGTGTGATCAGGAAAAGGTTTAATGGAAACACAGATATACCCTGCCCCAGATTTCAGGAACAGGAACAGGCTGTGTTACCATGGAGGGCTGTCCAATAGGTAGCTTTTACAGTCTGACTTCACAAACAGGCACTTTTCACAGACTACTGTGTTAGTCTGTTTTATAGACTATATTTTTTTTTGAAACTTTACAACAGATGTCAAGGGAAAAGAAGAGTTCTAATTAAAAGTTTAAAACTTGCCCTTCCCCCTTCTCTCCTGTCTCTCCCTTTACTCTCTTTTCTTTACACTCTCTTACTCTCATCATCTCTCCCCCTCTCACTCTCCCCTCTCCCCACCTGTAATAAACTCTATGGTTAAGGAAAAAAAAAGTTTAAAACTCTCTGGGTGGGTGACATGGTGACAAACGCAGTACAGTAGGGAGAAATGCTCAGCACCAAGCCTGATGGCCTGAACTGGATCTGACAGGCCCAAATGATGCACAGAGAGAGAGAGAGAGAGAGAGAGAGAGAGAGAGAGAGAGAGAGAGAGAGAGAGAGAGAGTTTGCACATGCGCGCATGCACACACACACACACACACACAATCAATCAGCCAACTTTAAAAATAAAATTAAATCTTCGAGGATTTCTGTAGCCCCAGCAGTTAGGAACTACAGGAAACCTTAAGTTTGAGGCCAGTACTTGGTGACAAGCAAGTCTACAGTCTACCCACTGAGGCATGTCACTCACTCTCTCTCTCTCTCTCTCTCTCTCTCTCTCTCTCTCTCTCTCTCTCTCTCTCTCTCTCTCTCTCTCTCTCTCTCGGCTACCTTGATGCAAAACAAAACAAGGAAGGAAGGAGAAATAGGAAAACACAGAAAACCAAAGTTTGTTTTCCATACCATCGTTTGTGGTGTTATTTTAAATTCAATTCTGAGATAAGATTGCAAAGTGATAGATTAAAACAAGGCGTGAGGATGGGTCACTGGGGAGACCTGTAACTCTGTCCTTAAATGACATTGTTGGCCAGATGATCAGGAGTAGGGTGGAACTAAGAACAGGTAAAGTCCTTGAGAGCCTCTGGGTCATTCAAGGTCTGAGTTTTTATATCACATCAAAGGATACTGATTAAGCATAAATAGCTTCTGTTGTCTCCCCTGTCTGTCTCCCTCTCCCTCCCTCTCTTAGCCCAAGCTGGCCTGAACTTGCTATCCAGCCTAGGCTTACCTGGAATTGCTACTATCTGTCATCTTCTCACTTCAGCTCCCTGAACGCTGTAATTCCGAGCACCACCTTCCAAACCACATTTATAAACAGACTCCTAACATCTGAGAATCATGTACTCAATATGTAGATCCTCCCATACTTGAAAGAAAAGATCAAGATGGAAGAAACACCATTTTCTATTCTTTAAAAGGAAAATCTTCGTCCATCAAATATTCACAGAGCCACTTGGGGAATTGGTTTGATACTGAAATAAGAACTGGGATAATTTTGCCACCCCAATCCCCACATACTTAGAAATCTAGCATCTGGTGGATTCAGTACAAGGGCACTGCTGAACTCCCTACAAAACACAGGATGAACCCCACCCTCCTAAAAGTTGTACAGCCACAATACTAACAGTTCCAAGTTTAAGTAGTCCTGCTCTAGAAAGCTATGTGTATGTTTTATTTTCTTTAAAAGAAATTGTGAATAGAGTTTTGAGACATGCAATACAGGCCTGTCTGGCCTCAAACTTGTGGTGATCCTCCTGCCTCTGCCTCCTCGGTGCAGGGATAACCGGTGTGTGCCACCATATCTCTCTAAGAGTAAATGCATTTTTCCGATTCGGTTCTACGCTTCTGAACTCTTCCCATTTGCTCCTGCCTCCTTTAACATTTCTTCTCCAGGGATGGATTGGTCTTTGAACCTTGCTTTCCAGTAAACACTGTGGATGCCAGACAGAACACCCTCCCCAACACAACTATGAAAGAACTTCTGAACCAACTGTGCTGGACCAAAGCCAGTACACACCCAGATTATCCTTAGACTCTACCACAGAAAGACTCTACAGTCACAAACCTAAAGGGAGTCATTGATGTGTTTACCAAATATCTCAAGAGTGGTCCTCAGATAGTCAGGCTACAGCAGAACCCGGAAGCTTCTCCTGTAGTGTCAGAAGTCTCTTACAGCATTTGTGACCTGGGCGTTTGTGGAAGCCAGAGGTCTGCGAGGCTTAGAGAATCATTCCAAGAATTCACCCCCACTGGTCATGAAGATGTTAGGAGAGATACAGAGGCTGAGAGTGGAGGACTGTTAGAGAGGACCAAAGATGGCTCCAGGTAATCTTGGTTCTGCTTTGGATCTGCACCGTTCATCCTGCTACAGCGTCCTCATCAGCCATAGCCAGTGGGTGGGAGCTTCACTGGGAGGGACCTTCTTCAGGGGACTTCAGTTCGCATTTCAGAAAATGCAGCTCTTAGCCGGGCGGTGGTGGTGCACGCCTTTAATCCCAGCACTCGGGAGGCAGAGGCAGGCGGATCTCTGTGAGTTCGAGGCTAGCCTGGTCTACAAGAGCTAGTTCCAGGACAGCCCCCAAGACAATACAGAGAAACCCTGTCTCGAAAAACCAAAAAAAAAAAAAAAAAAAAAAAAAAAAAAGAAAATGCAGCTCTTGGCTGTGGGTGGAGTCCAGGGCAGAGTGCTTACTGGAACTGCAAAATTCATGGTGTGATCTCAGCCCAGGGGGAAAAAACCGGCTGAGGTGGGAGAAAGGTGGTGGGTTGGGACACGATACTAATCCTTCCTGCAAATTTGAACTTCTAAGTTCACTCACTTTTCCTTAAATTGAAAGAGCTGTGACATGGAGAACCTCTTGATAAACAGAGCAACCCCTCTCCCAATATACAGCGTTATCTTCAGGTTTGTAGATGGAGATAACTGGTTTATTAATTAAGCCAGAATATATGTTAGGACAGTTGCAGTTCCTGTCTTATTTCTAAAGTTCCTATTATGCTCTCTCCCCTCCCCACCTCCTCCTCTCACACCCATCTCTCCTTGAGTCAAGATCTCAGTATGTATCCCAGGTCAGCCTCCTGAATGCTGGGATTACAGGCGGGTGCCACTATGCCTGGATAATATTTTCCTTTCCACACAACCAATGTTTGTTTATTTGTTTGAGATAGGATCTCAGATGGCCCAGGCTGACCTCAAACTCTCGATCCTTCTTACTTCACCTTCCAAGTGCTGGGATTACAGGTGTGAACCACCATGCTCACCTAAAACCATATATTTTAAAACACTTTGTCTTGGGAACTGCCTGCACACATGTGTCAATGAAACATAATTGTCAGAACCACTTCAAGATACCAGTGTTCCTGCTCTGTGATGTGTTACTGTCCGGATAGAACTGTGGCTGATAAACCTGCCGGTCGATAGGCATGCCGGGGTATCAGGCATTTCAAAGCCTTAGCAATGCTTTTTGTACCTTTGTCGGACCCCTCTTTTTGTTTAGTTTGGGCTAGTTTGTTTTAGAGACAGGAACTCACTACATAGCCAAGGATGTCCTTGAACTCTTGATCCTGTCGTTTTAACCTACCAAGTGTTGGGATTACATGAGTGCAACCCCATGCCAGATTACCTTAAGCAAAATTTTAAGAAATTGATAATAGCCGGGTCAGAGATATAATCTCAAAATAACTAAATAAAGTAAATAAGTAAGTAAGGACCAGTGAGATAGTTTAACAGTTGGGAACATCTACCCTCCTGAGTTCAACCCCAGGAGAACTGACTCCTGAAAGTTGTCCTCTGACTGGTAAAAGTGTATGACGGCACTCTTGTTCACACACAAACACACACACACACACACACACACACACACTAAAATATAGTAAAAGAACCAGGTGTTGGTGGCACATGCCTTTAATCCCAGCACTCGGGAGGCAGAGGCAGGTGGATCTTTGTGAGTTTGAGGTCAGCCTGGTCTACAAGAGCTAGTTCCAGGAAATACATATATATAGTAAAAGATATGTGCTTACTTAAAGTGCTCAAACTAATTTTAAAGAATGGAGATTTCCTTCTGGTAAAGATTTGGAAAGAGAGGGAAAAAGGAGGTAAGGAGACAAAATATGCTGGAATACTTTCAAAAGCTACATCATTAAACTAGCCAAACAGAATTAATGTCTCCACAAGGAGTTTAGCCCACGGCATCAGCACTTTACTCTGAAGCATGACTGAGTCACTGGCCTGGGGTTTGGGAGGAAAACCTAGAGTTCAGCCACTTACTCCTAAATTTGAGTCATCCTCATTCGGATGCCAGATGATAGCACAACCTGGTTGACTTCAGTTTCCCCCATCATCACATTCCAGGCCTGCATTCTTTGGGAACACACCCATGAAAACTTGGGAAACACCCTTTACTTATCAGAGAGTGCGTTTCTCCTAGCATGAGCATTCTCGTCCCTTCTGTGTTGATTTTACTAGTCAGCCATGAGAATGTGACGTTCTCTTGATCTGGTTCCCACATTTGGGCACCCTCTGTGCTTAACGTAAGTAACTGACAACATAGAGGACTCAACTAAAACTGTCATTTTATGTGTCATTGTATTGTGAAGTACAACCGTGTTATGTCCCAAACATCCGTGCCATCTTTGGCATGTGCTCTTCCAGAGCTCAACTTTTAATAATAGCAGGATAGATGGCTTTTCCTCTCGCACTTTATCAGTGCTGACCAGACAGAACACATTCATTTACTTAGATGTCTCTGGAATCCTCACTGATGGGAACCTAGTGGTTTTCCACCATTTTCACTCTGAACCGAGTGTGACCCAAAGACCCTTCCCAGCAACACACACCCCAACACCTCTCAATGCTATTCCTTCTAGGTCAGCCCCAGGATAGAAGAGCTGAAATTTATTGACCAAAAATCTTGCAGAAACTGGATGCTGGCTTACCATCTCTTTCCCTGCTTACCTTTGCCCGCATCAGCAAAGGGTGTGCTAGATTTCCGCATCCAGATTCCCCAGTTATTACAGCAAAACTCACAGCAGCCAGAGCTGTTATTTTCCATTTAACCTTTTTTTTAAAGAATTTAGAAATAACTGCTAGTGATCTTTATTAAATACAGAACAGTAATTACTTTAAAAAATATTCTTTTCATAGATAAACTTGGTTTAGATTTCTTAAGATATCTGAATATTTGTTTTCTTGAATTTCCACATGAAGTGGGTTTTCTCTTAGGAACGTGATTTTAGGAAATTATAGTAATCTTTGACAATTTTATAAAATCACTAATATACTTATAAAATGCTGAATTCTTCATGGGTGAGGTCACATTAATGGAGTTTGGCATGAGAGATGAGCAGCATGTCTACTTACAGAAAATTGAGTCTGAAGAAGGTACCTACAAACATACACACACACTGAGACAAAGAGACAGACAGACAGACAGACACACACACACACACACACACACACACACTGAGCTAGAGACTTGGTCTCAGCCACTAAGAGTGCTTACTGCCCTTTCAGGGGACTAGGATGGAGTTAGGATTCCATCTCCAACATATGCTGCATCAGGAGGCACACTGAGGTCTATAACTTCAGCTCCAGGGGTGCAATACCCTCTTCTGATCAGTGGCCACATATGCAGCACTCCTTGAATGCTGGAAGCTGAGGCAGGAATGCTCATGAGTTCAAGACTAGCCTGAACTGTGATATAATACCCTGCCCCTCCACCCCCCACCCCCCACCCCCCACCCAGCAAAAAAAAAAAACAATAAACAAACAAACACACTTTGGGCTGAAACCAAGACAACGTGTATTTGTTTCTTGAAGAAAAAAAAAGCTGTTGACCTTGGCAAAGATGTAATCTCTTTGACACTTTACTGTTTTCTATAAAAACAGACTACAGTGAGAATTAAATGAAATGCTGAAAAGGAGCGAACAGATTCTGTGTGTCCATCACTGTGGCAGCTTTGGAGACAGTTGTGAATGTCATCTAAACATTCACCTCAAACATTGTCTACATATTTTTGAGATATAAAGATTTAAACTTAAAAAAATAGAATGGATATTGCTTGAGTGTTCTTTGTGACTCCTAAGAGTGAGCGCTACTTAGAGGAGCCTAAGTGTGCTGACAGGCTTACTCCACTTTCCTAGAGGCTTGTCATCCATTTGTAAAGAGATAAGATTGAAGCACCAGGCATTGTAAGCTGAAATACTCCTTTTCACTTGCAAATTCCAATGGTTGTTTTTGCCTGCATCTCAAGTGGAATCCAGCAACCTTCTCCCCACAAACTAAGTGGAGGTCAAGAAATGAAAACAAGGGGCACTTAGAGACACAGTCGAGGATTCCAAGTGGATGACACCCACTTAGAACATATAAACAATCCTTGGGGTGGCAGGGAAGACCAACCTGGATCTTTACCCTGGGAAAAATGGATGCTGTCCCAGATTTCACTGTGACATACTAACCCTGTTCAGTTGCCTGGGTTCACCTAGAAACACACAAAATTGCCTATTAATTGGCTCCTTGTAATTGTTCACAGATCTTCTAAGAACACTAAGCATACCTAAAACTTGAAGTGGCTAAATATTATCACAGAAAGAGGGTAACGGGCAAGACTGTGCAATGTGTTATCCGTGCTTTGATACAGAATTGCCCTTGTTCCCCACAACCTGCTGGCCCTCATAGTACAAAGTAGCAAGAGCTAGCTAGTTGCAAAGGGGAATGCCTGAGGTCCCAGCTGCTTGAGAAGTTGAGGCAGGAGAACCACCTGAACCCAAGAGATTGAGACAGCCTGAACAACATAGGAGGACTCAGACTCTTAAAAAAGAACAAGATAATAGGTAGATACCTCTTTTGTACACCATAGCCTGCCTTTCCTGGTTCTGATTTATTCTTTTCTTCTACTTTAGCAAAGGGATTTAATTGATTTTTGTTTGTTTGTTTCCTCCTCTCAGATGACTCTAGCCTATGTCAAATTGACAAAAATAACTCCAGTCCTTCATAGCAAAGTCAGATAATCTATAAATCATTAACTTAGTGGGTATTAGAACCTAACAAAGCTGGCTGTGGTGACATGTGCCTGTAATCACAAACACTTGGTAGGCTAAAACAGAATACTTAGTTCCAGGTCAGCCTGGACTACATTGGAAGACTCTATCTCAAAAAAAAAAAAAAAAAGAATCAAATCATATATAAGCAAATTCATAAAATGTAATTCCTCAACTCCTGGACTAAATAGACTTGGCTTAATTCATTGTGTTTCCATGATTCCTTAAGATAACTAACTTGACCCTTCTAGAATTCTTCTGTGTACTTAAATTGCAGATGGGTATAGTACTAGAGGTGTTTGTTATTTATTTATCCTATCTCAAGAAACAGGAAAAAAATTAACTGAAAACTGACAAGTATTTTATAGCAATAGCAGTTTGGTAAATTTCACCAATAGTAAGGTGGGATACAGAAAGTGGCATAAAAAGATACAAATAGCATTATGACTCAAGACACATTCTAATCCTAGGGTCAGAATTCTGAGATTTCTTAGAGATGTGACTATGGATTTTGAATGCTGTCTGAGGAACTGGAATTGGATATGCACAGAGGAAGCCAAGGGCATTCTAAGTAGTTCTGAAATAAGGATTTATTTAAAAATATTTGGGCCAGGTGGTGGTGGTGCTCGCCTTTAATCTCAGCACTCAGAAGCAGGCGGATCTCTGTGAGTTCAAGACCAGCCTGGTGTACAAGAGCTAGTTCCAAGATAGGCTCCAATGTCACCGAGAAACCCTGCCTCGAAAAACAAAAACAAACAAAAAATTTACCTTGGCTATGGGTGTAGACTCTTATATGTATACGTTTTGAAACATGCTCTCATGTAGCTAGCACAGGTTAGCCCCAAATTTACTGAGGATGGCCTTGTACTCCTGATCCTGCTGAGGACTAGGATTCTGGGCACATGCCACCACAGCTCTGCGCATGCTCGGCATCATTCTCCTAAGTGAGCTATATCTCCAGTCGCTAATTAATTATTCTGTCCACAGGGTCTGGCTATGTACCCTTGGCTGGCCTGGAACTTGCGTCAATCCTCATGGCTCAGTGCTGAGATTACAGGGGTTAGCTACCACGTCCAGCTTTGACACTTTAAAATCAAACAAAAGCCTTTTAAAGACAGAGAGTTGAATACCATCCGTAACCTTTTCTCGCCCTGTCATTGCTTGTAATGATTTTTATGTATATTTATAAAATCAAGGACAATACCAGAGACTTCGGGTTGTCCCCACGGCTTATCTATGTCACTTTGGAGCAGTACGATGATACTGAAATTAAAAGGCTATCTATTTGGGACAGAGGAACTGACCCCAAATTGTCCCCGATTCAGTATAACCTGGGGGAGCTACCCTGGCAGGCAGTGAGCCTCCGTTTTAGGCTACACAGGGGCTCATGTAGCCAGAGCAGGCTTTAGATTTACAGCCATCCCACAGCTGTATGTGCTGTCATGTGCCACCTCTCCCCTCTCCCTTTCCGTCACAGTGATGGCATAGATGATCCAAACTCCAGCCTGCTGGTCACATAATGTGCATTTTGAAGCTGGTTTGGGGCCAGAGTGATCCAGAGGGACACTAATCCTGCCATTGAGGCTTCCAGCAATTGCGACACACACATGGGGCAGGGGCACCTCCCCCCTGTAAGTCAATGGCTTACATATTTAAATGGTGGGCACCGACTGCCACTGTGTTTTCTTCAGACTGTAATCTTTCTTTTACTCCAAAGGCAAGCTAGAGACATCTCTCTGCCTGACCAAGGCACTTCGATGTCCAGGAAAACATGTAACTACTGGGAGAACAAATAAAGACCCTATTTTTCTGATTTTGTTTTGTTTTTGTTTGTTTGCTTGCTTTGCTTTGTTTTGTTTTTCTATTTCTGTATTTACTTTTTGTTGTTTTTTTGAGACAGGGTCTCAATCTATATCCCAAGCTGGCTTTTACTCAGGGAAATCCTCCTGCCTCAGTTCCCCTAGATTAGACTCTTTAACATTCTATTGCCTATCCTGCCCCCATCCCACACACTCTCATGGAATTCAAATTTAACATAGCTGGCAGTTTGAAGCAGCATAAAGTAAAATTCCAGAAGATGCCATGGCAACACATCAGACATTTAATGTCAGGTTCCCTTATGCTCACTGCATTGCAAAAGGCAAACACCAATTATGCAATTTTGGAATGATATTTTACTTTGTAATTAAAAGTCAGACTCTTCGAAGTTGGTATTTGTTGAGCATATGTGTAAGGCAATCACTCCTCAGCAGGAAGATGGTATCCTTGCCCTTTGAGAGACCTCTGCCTTCAATGCTGTCATAAGTAAGCCTTTGTTTCTTTGTCATTCTGCACTTAAACACACTATCTAGGAATCACCCATCAGTGTGCAAGAGTGAACTCATTGTCCAGAATTTGGTGGAAATGTTGTTGGACAGTTCCTTTGACAGGATAAATATCATTTATTTAATAATGTTCTCAGACTAATTTTTAACCCACCTTAAACTGACATTTTTTGGTAATTCAAATATAATTTGACCAATGGAGTACCATTTGATACAATGCTAAAGAATAAATATATATCTGTAAAATTTCCCAAAATTCATGTCCCCAAGGGTCTCTTGAGTTTTCTTTGTTTATATCCTATAAATAACAAAGGGCATTTATTTAAATCTCATCATTTGAAGTCTTCACATTTTGGCATATCCTAAATGCTAGCAATGTGGGCTTACCTTACTCTGAAACAGCATAGCTTTCTTATTGTCTAAATAAGAGTGGCAGGTCGGTGGTATGTCTTGAAAGTCAAGACAGGCAAGATCTCTGTGAGCTTAAGGTGATCATGACTTATAAAGTCACTTCCAGGAGATCATGGTTTATAAAGTCACTTCCAGGAGAGTCAGGGTACACAGTGAAACACTGTCCAAACAAAGACAAAAAGAGAGCTTAGGCATTATCACATAATTCGTTTTCGGTCAGATGAATAACTGTTCTAGCTTACTAAGGTCCAATAAACAAAGGCGAAAATCATAAACGTGGGTATTTTAACAAAAGATGTATTTTAATTAGGATGCAGACAAGACCTCAAGTATTTGAGCACACCATTTCAGATAGTCAATCTCTCCCTCAACAAGGGCTAATTCTTTTTCATGGTGAACAATATTAGCTAGAAATCATTCTCAATAAATTATACAATTTTCTACAAGCTTAAATAGAGAATATTACTCACAGTAATATTTCAGGTTCAAACTGAATCGGGTTATTGGTTGTTGAAAATTCTAATATAGGTTGTTTTGGGGGCAAAGCCACCAGTGGATGAAACTTGCCTGTTGACAATGACCCCAGACAACTGTGTGGCAATTCCTTGAGCATGTTATAGTTTGAGGCTCCTCCTACCTTCTGAGAGTCAGACCCCTGTCTTGATCTTGCCAATTTGCAGTTCAGGGGTGAAATATGGGGTGCTTTTTACGATGTGCTTTATTCTCTCTCTTTTTGGGGGGGGTTCGAGACAGGGTTTCTCTGTGGCTTTAGAGGCTGTCCTGGAACTAGCTCTTGTAGACCAGGCTGGTCACGAACTCACCGAGATCCTCCTGCCTCTGCCTCCTGAGTGGTGGGATTAAAGGTGTCACCACCACTGCCTGGTTGCTTTATTCTCCTTTGATCTTTGGAAATACGTCAGAAAAACTGCTGAATTTGCATGTGCCTCCTGAGCAGAGCAATACTAACAAGTGGAATTGGTATGCCTGTCAATCAATCTGTGAGCTCTCTTAGGGATATGTAACATTCATTTAGTCTGCTGCTCAGAAATCTGTTCCTTTCTGTGCTTTTGCTTGTTCAGACAAGATCTGTGTTGAGACACGGGGTCCTGCTGTGTAGCTAGGATGCCCTCTAACTCCAATACCTCTTCCTGCCTCAGCCTCCCAAACTCTGCAAAATTACAGTGTGTGCCATCACACCTGGATCAGCAATCTTGGGGTTCAAGTCCTTGTCAGTTATTTCAAGTGGATGAACTGTTGATTTATTGGGTTGTGTACTGGCTGGATTTGTGTGTCTACTTGACATAAGCTAGAGTCATCAGAGAAGAAGGAGCCTCAGTTTAGGAAATGCCTCCGTGAGATGCAGATGTAAGGCATTTTCTCAATTAGTGATCACTGGGGAAGGGCCCAGCCCATGGTGAGTGGTGCATCCCTGAGATCATGGTCCTGTGTTCTATAAGGCTGAGCAAGCCATATGAAGCAAGCCTGTAGGCACCTCCCCTCCATGGCCTCTACATCAGCTTCTGCCTCCATGTTCTTGTCCTTTTGAGCTCCTGCCCTGACTTCCTTTGGTGATAGACAACAATGCTGAAGTGTAAGCCAAATAAACCCTTTCCTCCCAATTCTCTTTTTGGTTATGGTGTTTTATTGCAACAATAAAAAAAACCTAACTAAGGCCAGTTACTACCAGGGACTGGGGCGTTGCTGTGATAGGCTTGACCATGCCTTTGTTTGGAGGAATATGGGCTTTGGGACTTTGGATTAGAAAAGTCTTCAAACACTTTAAGTGGAGCTTAAAGAACCATCCTAGTAGAAACATGGAAGACAGTGGTTCTGAGGGTGATTTGAACTGTGGGGACCTAGCTCAAGAGGTCTCAGAAGAGAAGAATATTTGTATGTGGCTTAGAGATGGTTCTTGTAATATTTTGGCTAAGAATATGACTGCTTTTTGCCTTTGTCTTAAAAAAAACCTGCTTGAGGCTAAATCAAAGATTTTTGGGAAAATTGCCTTGGCAGAAATTTCTAAAACAGCCTAGTATAGACTTTGCTGTGTAGTTATTAGTGTTCACTCTTAGGAAGCTATATAATGAAAGGGGCAAGCTGAACAAGAAGAAATACAAAACCTACAGACTGGGGAGAAAAAGGGGCACCAAGAAGTGGAATGGAGCTAAATACTGTGCCCAAGGAGATGAATAGATTAAAGAAAATCCTGATGTTAAATAGAATTGATGCAGGAGTGACCGCAGGGCAAGACCCCACCTAAACTTCCAAATTGTCCTGGTATACACCTTTAATCCCAGCACTCCAGAGGCAGAGACAGGTGGATCTCTGAGTTCCCAAATTGGAGGTCAGCCAGGTCTATATATGAGTTCCAGGACAGGCAAGCTTAGGCAGTGAAGGAAACTGCCTAAAACAGAAAGTTGGTGAAGATGTAATTTAACAAAGGGGCCGTGTTTCAGCACCAGCAAGCAGCAGAAATTGGCAGCTTTGGCCACATGATTCTAGTTTTAAAGTTAAGGACAGATGAACAATGTGCTTATGGATTTTGTCTCTACAACTAAGGAAAGCATCTGAGGCCAGGCCATGTGGCTGTGTATACCTGAACGGAGGCCTAGAGAGGCCATTGAGTGACAATGTGAAGATGAAGCCTGGATTGCCTTGGAGATGCTGGGTGTTGGAGATGCCAGAATCGCAGGATACCTGCCAAGGAAAGCTGCTAACAGGGAATGGAACTAGTCCAAGAGAAAGAAGTGTGTTGCAGTCAACAAAACTGAAAGGAAATGGAGATCTGAAGAGTGTTTTGCCATCAGACACAAACATGCAGAGTTTGGAATTTGTCTTAGATGGGGTTTCTATTGCTATGAAGAGATACCATGACTACAGCAACCCTTAGAAAGGAGAATATTTAATTGGGGTTGGCTTAAAGTTTCAGAGGTTAGTCCATTATTGCAGACCTGGTGCTGGAGAAGGAGCTGAGAGTTCTATATCTTGATTCACAGGCAGCAGAAAGACGACATCCCATACTTGGTATATTGTGAGCATATGAAACCTCCTGCCTCCACAGTGACACACTTCCTCCTAAAAGGCCACACCTACTCCATGCCTCTTAATAGTGCCACTCTCTATGGGCCAAGCTTTCAAACACATGAACCTATGGAGTCCATACCTATTCGATCCATCACATTCCACTCCCTGGCCTCCATAGGCTTGTAGCCATAACATAAGTCCCCACAGTCTATCACAGTCTCAACAATGTTTACAAGTCCAAATGGAAAGAAAAGGAGTATAGTGAGGAAAACACTGGGCCAAAGCAAAACCAAAACCAGCTGGGCAAACTCCAAACTTTGCATCTCCATGTCTGATGTCAAAGTCTTCTTCAGATCTCCAACTCCCTTCATCTTTGTTGACTGCAAATATACTTCTTTCTCTTGGGCTGATTCTACTTACTGTTAGCAATTTTCCTTGGCAGGTATCCATGTCTCTGGCATCTCCAACATCTTGGGGTCTCCAAGGCAATCCAGGCTTCACCTTCACAACTTCACACAATAGCCTCTCTAGGCTTCCATTCAGGGACACTCCTGATACATGCATGGCCTCAGTGGCTTTCCTTAGTCATGGAGAGATATTCCATAACCCCTTTCTTCTATCCTTGAAGCAGACCCCCAAGTTCCAATAACATTCAACACCACTGTCTTCCATATTCTTACTAGGAGGGTTCATTAAGGCCCACTTAAAGCATTCAACTGCTTTTCTAATTCAAACTTCCAGAGTCCACATTCCTCCAAACAAAATTATGGTCAGGTATACCATGGCAATACCAAATTCTTAGTTAGGGTTTCTATTGCTGTTAAGCAATCCCATGACAACAGAAACTGTTATAAATAAAAACATTTAATTGAAAAATTGAGACTGGCCTATGTCGCATCTGCTGCGCGGCCTGTGTCCGAGAACGTGCGGAGGGTGTCGGGGATTGACAACACAGAGACTTGTTCAACGATATAAAGAAAACTTTAGGCAGGCCCCAAAAAAGGTTCAAGAAAACTTCCTAAGAAAGGCTCCCACCAGAGAAGCTTCTGCTCTCTCCTCTCCCCCTGGCTGGTTCTGCTCTGACCCCAGAAACTGATCTGGGCGTGGCAGAAGAGGTGGTTAGTCTTTGGACAAGGTCGAGGTCAGGGTGGTTTCTGTGGGCAGGCCTTTTCCAGGAACTTATTGCCCCCGGGCATTGTATTGTTTTTAGTAAACATGTTTTTAGTAAACATTGTCTTACAGCTGCCTACTCCCAGGCAGAAGGGGAAGTGGGTCTCTGCTCAAGGTCTGGTGTTCCCACAGGCCTACAGTTTCAGAGGTTTAGTCCATTATCATCATGAGGAGAAGCATGGTGGCATGCAGGCAGACAGCTGTCTTAGGGTTTAGGTAGCTGAAGATATACCAGGACCACAGCAACTCTTCTAAAAGAAAACATTTAATTGGGCTTGGCTTATTCAAACCACCACATAGTTTGCCCAGCTGGTTTTCAGTCTTGCTTTGGTCCAGTATTTCCTCACTATGCTTCCTTTTGAAAAAGTAAAGTATATTCCGTGCCATTATATGTTGCAATCTGTGATGGGGGAAGTCCTGTGTATATGTTGTCCTATTGGTTGATAAATAAAGCACCGTTGGACAATAAAGAAGCAAGATAGACGGGACTAGGAGTTGAGGAGGAGTCTGGGAAATGTAGTCAAGAGAAGGGAGTCGCAAGTCTGGTCTTCTTGGTAAGATAAGACCTTATAAAAATATATATTAGTAATTATGGGTTAATAATTAAGTAAAAGCTAGCAATTAAGAAATCATAAATGGCCAACAGCTTCATAGTTAATACAGTGTCTCATGTGTTATTTGGGGGTTCTGAGGCAGCTATGGAACTGGGCAGGGATCTCGTAACAAATCTGCTTTTCATCTTGATTTTTAGGGGATTATAGGCAAGAGCTTGTGTGAATCTCAAAAGAGACTTTGAACTTTGGATCTTTAAACAATGTTGAGACTGTTATAGACTATGGGGACTTTTTACATTGGACTGAATGAATTTCTGCATTGTGTTATGGCTATAAGTCAGTGGGGGCCAGGCAGTAGGGTGGTGGCTTGGATAGGAATGCCCCCATAGACTGATATGTTTGAATACTTGGCCCATAAGGAGTGGCACTATTAGGAGGAGGTGTGGCCTTTTTGGAGTAGGTGTAGCTTTTTTGGAGGAGGTGTGTCACTAGGAAGTGGGCTTTGATGTCTAATAAGCTCAAGCTGCACCCAGTAGGGCATTCTGTTCCTGATGCCTATAGATTCAGATATAGAACTTTGAACTCCTTCTCAAGCACCATGTCTGCCTGCATGCATTTATGATACCTATCATAATAACAATGGACTAAACCTCTGAACTGTAAACCAGCCCCAGTTGAATGTTTTTCTTTGCAAGAGTTGCTGTGGTCATGATGTCTCTTCACAGCAATAGAAACACTAACTAAGACACCCTCTAAATGTATAAGCAAGCTCCTAATTAAATGCTTTCTTTTATAAGAGTTGACTTACTCATCCTGTTTCTTCACAGAAATAGAGCAGTAACTAAGAAACTCTCCCTGAACTTCCCAGCCTTCAAAATCACAGAGCTAATACATCTCTATTCTTTATAAATTACATTTTGTTACATCAATAGAAAGCAAACTAGGACATCACATATTAGAATTAAGGATTAAGATTTCGACATGTGGAGTTTGGAGGACATAGACACTCACGCTATAATAACATCACAGGGTTGACAAACCCAACACTTTCTAAATCAGTTCTGGACCATTTCTCAGTCCAGAGTCTGCAAACCCTTCATTCCTTACGTTCATTTTTTTCCATCTTTCTTTGCTTGTTTTGTTTTCTGAGAGAATTTTGCTACATAGCTGTCTTAGATTGGGATACTGTTGCTGTGATGAAACACCATGACCAAAAGCAGCTTGGGGAAGAAATGGTTTATTCAGTTTACATTTCTATATCACAGTTCAGCTTCAAAGAAAGTCAAGACAGGAACTCAAACAGGGCAGGAACCTGGAGGCAGGAGCTGATGCAGAGACCATGGGGGAGTGCTGCTTACTGGCTTGTTCCTCATGGCTTGCTCATTCTGCTTCCTTATAGAACCCAGTATTCCCAACCTAGGGCCTATAGGCCTGCCTACAACCCTATCTTCCGGAGGGAGGCATCTTCTCAGTTGAGGTTCCCTCCTCTCAGAAGACTTCAGCTTATATCAAGGTAACATAAGAAACTACCCAGGCTGACCTAGAACTGATTTTCCTCTTTCCCTCTCAAGTTCTAGGATTACAAACATGCACCATCACTCCTGGCTGAGTCTCCATTTCTAACTCACAGACAGGTGGAAGCAGCTGTAGGTTATCCTGCCAACAAAGCAAGTATTAACAACAATGTCCATCGTCATAGCCTTTCATTGTTTTCATGAAAGCAACTCCAAGAGCATCTGGAAAGCTTCTTTCTATGAAGAAAAAAATTTCCTGAAAATTGAGAGCCCTGCCCACTCGCTTCCTACACAGACAAAACCAGCATCTAAATTTCCTCCCTCAGGAAAACACTGTTGCTTGAAAACTCATTTTGTTAAGGATGCCACAAAACCATATTACAACCTACTAAAATAATTTTCAATACATGTGCATACAGTTGGAATTCTCATTTCACCTAGGGGTGTGTGTGTGTGTGTGTGTGTGTGTGTGTGTGTGTGTGTGTGTGTATGTGTGTGTGTGTGTGTGTGTGTGTGTCTTCCTCTATCACACTCTACCGTGGCTTGCTTGGGTTTTTGTTTGGTTGTTGTTTTGAGTCAGGATCTCTCATTGCTGTTTTAGTTTGCCAATTCTGGTGAACTGGCTGGCCAACAAGTCTCAGAGATCCACCTGTCTCCTCCTTCTTAGGGCTGGGATTACAGATGCATGCCATCACAACCTTCATCTTCACTTGGGTGCCAAGGAGTAAACTAAAATCTTCATGTTTACACAGAAGAGCCAAGTAAGTTCTCCAGCCTTCTCTTAGTTTTGAGGGGGAATCTGTAGGATGAAAATGTTTCTTTGGTCAACATCACTACATATTTTCCTGACTTGTATTTTCTTATATTTTCATTCTAAGAGATCTCAGACTTCCCATTTATTTTATTTTCCCCCATCTATTTTATTTTAAAGAGAAAATGCAAAGATCTTGCTTTTATAGAGTCAGAAAGTGAGAGGAGGTCCTTTAGCAATTAGCCAGTGTAAATCTTCATTTTATAGATAAAGAAACAATACCCAAAGGGCTACTAAGTCATGCTTAATCCTAACACTAGAATTCCCCGATCAGACAGAAAACCTTGTGTAGTGTAGCTGTTTTCTTCTAGGTAAAATCCATCCATCTTGGAGGAAAGCTCATTAAGACTAAGATACTAAAAGGGAGGAAAAAAAATTCTGTCCAGCAGAGAAGCTCATTAAAATTCAGAAAGTAACAAGTCAGTAGATTCAGGAAGTTCCTGAAACTGAATGAATCATTAAACCATCTCCCCAGTTGGTCTGAATGAGAATGACCTCCATTGACGCATATATTTGAATGTTTGGTCCTCAGTTGGTGGAATTATTTCAGAAGGATTGGGAGGCACGAGCTTCTTGGAGGAGATGTGTCACTGGCTTCAAGGTTTCAAAAGACTCATGCCATTCTCAATGTTGACTCTCTGTCTCCTACTTGCAAATGAGGATCAAGATGAGAAGCTATCAGCTTAGGGCTACTGCTCTGTTTTTGCTCCACCACCATGGACTCTTAACACTCTGAAACCATAAGCACCAAATTAAATGCTTTCTTTTCTAAATTGCCTTGGCCATGGTTTCTTTTCATAGCAATATAATTAACTAAGACAGCCTCTCTTGCCCCCGTGCACTTATAAACCATAAGGACCGTTGAGAGACACTTTGAGTCAGGCTGAGCAGCTGGGAAAGAGCGGAGACCCAGCTGAGCTACTTAGAAATGATACCCTCCAACCTGCTGAATTATCTATAGGTTGTATAGTGTGCTTCCAGCTTCCAATTTTTGTGATCTATCACTGATGCTGGGGTGGGCTTTGGTGAATCACTTTCAGTCGTCTCTGTTTCTCTAATTAACCCTTACTCACACTTCTGTAGGTTAGCTTAGGAAAACTCATTGGCTCACCAAATTCAACCTTGATGATATTGCACTTTGGTCTGTTCTCAGTTCCCTATCTGGTAAGTAGACATTTCCTCATGTAATCCCCAGCAGTAGTATCATACAACACTCTCTATGTCTGTCCTCAGTGCATTTAAAGTTTTCTATGTGGCTCCATTGACAGAGGGTTTGCCTAGTATACACAGAGCACTGGGTTTGCTTCTGTGTATCAGTTTCTATATTCCATCTTGGCATGGTGCAATACACCTATAGTCCCACTACTTTAGTGATACAGTGGGATGAGAAAATTCAAGATCACCTTAAATTACTTAGTGGGTGTGAGGTCAGTCCTGGCTATATGGAGTCCTATCTGAGAGAAAAATGTCACGGTCTATCCTGGGACTGTAGTTCAGTGCCAGAAGACATGCTAGCAATGACTGAAACTTTGAATTTAATTCTCTGCATGCCCCAAATTAAATTAAATATTAGATTAAATTATGACCTAATTTATGAGAATGATACCTATAAAAAAATTACTTGGAAAAGAATGTTGACTCACACTTTTAATCCTAGCACTGGGGAGGCAGAAGCAAGATTGTACGTTTCAGGCTAGCATAGACTACTTAGTGATGGCATATCTGGAGAAACAATGGTAGAATTGGGGGTAGGTTAGAAAGGTAGGTCACTTGTTTGAGGGTTTATCTTGACTACATAGAAAGTTGGAGGCCACCTTGGAATACACATGATCCTGTCTCAAAAATAAAATAAACTATAATGTATGAAAATATGTAGCATTATAGTTTAAGTGCCTTATGTTTAACTTTAAAATTGGGTGTAGAGGGGCAACCCTACATATTTGTACTTACAAAAAAAACAGTTCATTGTTTTTTAATCTGTTCACCTTTGTATTTTGATCTTAGGTCTGTAACTCACACCCTTCTGCCTGCCAAGCTTGTCACCCCCACTAGGTCTGTCCCAGGCTGCTGGGCTAAATATCCTTTGTTGTGGCTAGTACAAACCAGACAGATAACCATTCCAGGCAGTCTCAGACCCTCTTACTTATTGAGTGAGTTAGCACCAACAGCTATTGAATAAAATAAATGCTTGTCATCATATGATCCCAAACACATACACAATTAACTTAGGAATGAAAAAATGGTTGCTTAAAATTCTGTGATGTGTTTGTCTTGAAAAGATAAATTAGGTCCTAGTTATCCCTAGTTGATCCTCTTAGCTACTGGCATTCATTTTAGAAGTGGTAATAACTAGCACAAAGCAAAATGAAACTCAAGATAGAATTGCTGAAAGTTAGAAGACCATGTATCCTCCATAATAAAAATTTCAGGTGAAATGCCTGTTTTATTCAAATTTAACAGTTAGTTCTTTTTCTAAAAAACTGTTTAATCAATTTTTCTGCTTCAGGTAATATTTTTTTTTAAAGCAAACCTGCTTTATTCTTTTTTTTTTGTCTGAGACAGGGTCAGAGGGTCTCTGGCTGGCCTGGAACTCACTATGTAGATTTTGCTGACCCTGACCTCCTAGACCTTTGCTGAGATAAAGGTGTACACCACACATTACACCCAGTCTCTCCAATCTCCTCTTTTTTCTTTGTTAATACAGGGTCCAAGATCTCAGTGCTTTGCTATGCAAGCAGGCAGACCTCATGAGTAGCCCAAGGGCGTCCTTCTTCTGCCTCAGCCTCCAGAATGCCACACTGACAGTCCTGTGCCACCGCAATCGACTTGACTTTTTTTTTAATCATTGAAAATGATGGTGATTGTAATTCGAGGGGCATTCAGGTCTCACTGGGATCAAAGCATATCCTGAGGAAAGTCTGCCGACTGTTTTGTACCTTTTCTGTGTCTGAGCTAAGTGTTCTGCTTTGAACTGTAGCTATTCGTGAACTCCTGAGCAGTCTGCTAACCTCTGTGATGAGTTTTCCACCTCCTTCTAAAGAAATACCAAGAAACCAAGTGATGGAGTACTTAACATTTCTCTTCATGACCCTAGCTAAGTAGGGGCTTCAAGATCTGAAACCAAGATCAGACACACTTGGAAATAGGTTCCATCTTCAGTCACCCATGTTATTTCTTCTGTGTTCAAACATCCACATTTTTCAGGTCATTTGTATCAAAATTGGAATGGAGCATTCTCTTGAAGCTCTGAACGTCTCTTTATTTTATTTCCATGTTAGTAGATTAAGGAGAAACTGTGGGTTTTTTCCCCCTACCTAGGACATAGTCCATTATGTATTTTGACAACTAGGAAAGTACAAGTGTGCCTTAAGAAGTCAAAAAGGATTAAAGGGAAGAGTATTTGAAAGGGACAACCCTCAGTTTCATCATGCAGACATTTGCAATGCAGTGATTTTTATTGCAATAGAATTGTGTGAATGCAATCAGTCTCTTCTCTCTCTCTCTCTCTTTCTCTCTCTCTCTCTCTCTCTCTCTCTCTCTCTCTCTCTGTGTGTGTGTGTGTGTGTGTGTGTGTGTGTGTGTGTGTGTGTGTGTGTGTGTGCACTTTGATATTTGGTGACTTTTCCCCTGAGGACATTTTAAAGAAAATTACATTTCTCAAATCTGGAGAGATTGATCAACGGAAAAGAACATTTGCTACCATTGCAGAAAACCCAGGTTCAGTTCACAATTGAAGGCCACTCACAATCATTTGCAACTGCAGCTTCAGGGGACCTAACAGCCTTTTCTGGTCTCTACAGGCACCAGATATGCAAATGTTATACAGACATAATTGCAGGCAAGACACCCATACATTTAAAATAAGATTAAAAAATTTTAAATGTGGTTTAGAGACATTTTAAGAAACGATTCTGCCAAGGGTGGTAGTGCACACCTTCAATCCCAGCACTCAGGAGGCAGAGCCAGCTGGATCTCTGTGAGTTCAAAGCCACCCTGGTCATTCAGAACTCATACTGAGATCCTATTTCAATAGCAACTACTACTACTATTAATAATAATATTAAAAAGAAAAACAATAAAAAAGGAGAGAAGGGAGGGAAGGAAGGAAGGATGAAGGGAAGGAAAGAGGAGGGAGGGAAGAGGGAGGGAGAGGGGGGGGAAGAGTGGAGGGAGGAACTTAATGATCTTGGTTTGGTGACATATGCCTGTAATCTCAACTCTAAGAAGTTAGAGACAAAATGAGGATTTCAAATCTAATTTTATCTGTATTTGTGAGTTCAAGACCAATCTAGACTATATAAGAGCCTGTGTCAAAAGAGCAAAACAAAATTTAAAGAAAAAAAAAGACATGATAAACTAGCTTCCCCTATTCTTCTGACAAATATAGAGGAAGAACTTTGATGAGACTCCCTAGTAGAGTAGTCATGAATGTCTTTTCTTTTGTTTTTCTCCACTCCAGACAGTCTCACTGTGTAGCCTTGTCTGGCTTGGAGCTCACTATGTAAACCAGGCTAGCTTTGACATCTGCCTGTCTCTGCCTCCTGAGTGTTAGGACTAATGGCTTGCACCACTGCTCCAAGCCCAGAATCAAATATTTCTTTAAAACTAGATCTTTAAAGTCAAAGTCTTCTAGTTTCATTGTCGCTGATTTCATAGGTTACTTTGACAGTGAGGAGACCATCCAAGATTCTGCCTAAAGATGCTCTGGCCCAAGAGAGTCTCAGAGGGCAGATGCCTGGTCTGCAGCAGCTGCAGCCTACTGAGCCACATCCTACAAGGTGTTTTTAGGTCCCCTCTTGCCCTTGGCCATAGAGTGGGAAGGTCTTAAAACTGCTGTCATCTACTTGGCACTGACACTCATCTGGATGTTGTTGAAAACATTACCCGATGAGTCTAGATTTCAGTCCTCTTCAAAGTCAGAGACAATTCAACATCAAGCCTGATGAAAATTCTTAGCAACAGAAATTCCACAGCTTTCTTGATGCCGTGGAAAAGGTTCCTGTTTTCCAAAATATCATCTCCCCCTGTGTGGTAAAATAATATCTTCTGTGCTTAGTTACAAAGAAATATTAGAAATATTAGTTACAAAGAAAATTGAGACAGTTTCAAACATTATTTTTGCTACTTATATTTATGACTTTCCAATGGGCCAACTTTACAGCACACTTGTGCCAAGAACACCAACATGTGATGTCTGGGGAAGTACTTTAGGTGTATTTTGTGTCTTTCCTCAGGACTACATTTAATCTGATGCTCTGCCTCTCTGTTTCCAAGACTCATGCCTGCTTCCTGCCCATCCTATCACCTGCCACATCAAACCTCATTTTATAGCTACAGCCATGTGCTGCATGACATGTGGGTCCATGATGAGCTGCACATGTTGAGAATGGCACCGTAAAATGACAGTGCCCAATGACAGTATCCATATCTTAGTTCATGCCATCGCCCTATAATATTCACATAGTGGTGAGATCCCGCAAAGATACAGTTCTCAGAACACATCTCTGTCATTAAGGAACACAAGACTGTATTTGTTGACACAGAATGACAACTCTGTAAGACAGAAGCAGGACTACTCCATCTTGACCGTGCTCTCTTTCTTGCTTCTAGCTGGTACTCTCACAACCAACCACTAAGCTTCACCAGCTTTGATCCATTGCATCACATGGCGCTTTACCCTGGTCATCTTCAGAAGACAGTGGGGTAGGAGACATGAAAGCATTTTGATGAAAGGAAAGCCTCCATTCAAATGGATCGCATACTTATTCATCTTTAGAGACTAACAAAAGTTAGGGGTTGGAGAAACGGCTCAGCATTAAAATTATTGATTGCTGTCATGAAGGATCCAGGTTAAATTCTTAGCGCCCACATGATGGTTTATGACCATGTGGAACTACAGTTCCAGGACATCTAATTCCCTCCTCAGGCCTCCACAAGCACCAGGCATGACCATGGTGTGCATATATACATGCAGATATTCATATGTACACACTAAACACACACACATTTGAGTAATATGTGAATTTGTTGGTGATTGCCTAGGTCAATTATTACAACTCTATGTTGATGTCTTAGATGTATTCCTCGACACAGAAGAGAACATTGGCAGTCACATATATCATGGAAGAAAGACTCAGAATTGGTGTGTAACATTGTGTACATGGATCACCTTAACTATGTCTGAAGAAGCAAACCCAAAAGAAAGATAATGTGTAAACCAGGAGTTAGAGGTGAACAGATGGGGAAAGTGGCAATAGAAAAAAGATAGCTGGGCATGGTTGAGCATGCCTTTAATCCCAGAACAAGGAGGCATAGGCTGGTGGATCTCTGTGAGTTACAGGATAGCTAGGACTACATAGAGTAACCCCGTCTCAAGGAAAGGGAAGGGAAGGGAAGGGAAGGAAAGGAAAGGAAAGGAAAGGAAAGGAAAGGAAAGAAAAGGAAAGGAAAGGAAAGGAAAGGAAAGGAAAAAGACAAGCTAAGGGTGTAGAACCTAGGTCAAGTGATTGCCTGGCAATTGCAAGACCTTGGATTTGAATTCTGGTACCGTGAGATGCTAGAGAGAATGGGGGTGTGGTCTCAAGGAGATGGGGAGTGGAGAAAAGTTCTGGTTTTCTAACATCCTGGCTCTCTCAACATTTTTGACATCAGAACAGATATTCCAAACAAAAATAATTTTGAGATAAAGTCTTACTCTGTGACCCACATAGACCTAAGCCTCACTATGTAGTCTAGGCTGGCCTTGAGTTAGTGGCAATCCCCCTGCCTTGAGGTTCCCAGTGGTAGGACTGTATTCATATCACCTGCCATATCCAATTGATATTCAAAAACCCAAGGCCTCTCGATAGGTCAGTACTCTATAACTGAGCAAGTTCAAAATACTGTATTCGTGTGCTTTTTTTTAAAACCCCTTTGCTCTTAGGAGGCCCACTACCCAGCTCCCAAACAAATACACAGATACACCACCATGCTCAGGTTTTCAAATGCATTGTTTTTAAATAGGTATTTTTAAATCAGAAAAAACCCACGTGTCTCTATCTGTTTATATGTATGCATTGTGTATTAATGTATACACATGTATCTTGAAGAGAAACATTTGGTATATGTGTCACCATTCATATTGACAGACCCATGAAACGAGGTTCTCTAAATTCTAACTATACTCAGGATTAAATTACTTGAAGCCTGGACATAAATTTCCATTCATTATAGCTTATTCATTAAGATTTTTATTACATTTACCCCACTATATATAGTTCTCTTCGTGTGTGTGTTGTGTGTGTGTGTGTGTGTTGTGTGTGTGTGTGTGTTGTGTGTGTGTGTGTGTGTGTGTGTGTGTGTTCGGGCACACAAACTCATGCATAGTGTGTGTGTGTAGATTACAGGATGATTCATAGAAGTCAGCACTCTCCCTTTACAATGTAGATCCTGGGGATCAAATTCAGATGGTTAGGCCCAGCTGAAAGTAAGTGCCTTAATCCATTGAGCCATTTCCCTGACCCACGCTTAATAATATCAGCTATACTCAGAAATTCTTACAGCATTGTAACTGAAAAACCACTTTGGTAGCAGATGTGGGAAATGGAGACAAAACATGTATTGAGAGGTGGATACTGGCTTCAGACTCTATAAAAATCTTCAAAAAGTAATCATCACATGAAACAAGCCTCGTGGAGGTTTTGTTTGTATCGGGGCTTTCTTTGCTTCATCATGCACCTATCTTGCATCTAATTTTTTCTTCTCTTCTGGTATTTTAAGAAAAGGTCCCATGTAGTCCAGACTTGCTTTGTAGCTGAATGCTGGTCATCTGAAGTCTTGGTCCTCCTGTTTCTACCTCACAACTGCTAGAACAGACATGAGCCATCATGCAGGGCATCAGAGGCAGCCCTTCTGTGTGTTCTCACCTGGTCTTTTCTCCGCATGTACACAGAGAATGTGTGTCAGGATGGCAGTCCCATTGGATTAAGGTACAATCCTTGGGCCTCATTTAAACCTGGTCATTCTTGTCTCCAAATGCAGTCCTATAGCTTCAACAGAAGATACTTGGTGGGCACACAATTTGCCCATAACAAGTTGAATATAAAACTGAGTTTGGGCAAGTATGGGGACAGGAGGATCAGGAATTCAAAGTTACCATTGTCTATGTAACAAGTTCAAGGACAGCCTTGGATATGGGAGGAGATAAATACCAAGTCCCAGCATCATTGTTAGGGCAGGTGAAGACAAGCACTCTGTTGCATAGATTAAGACCCATGGTAATCGGGAAGTACTTTAAACAATGAAATATTTTGAGTACTAACAGTAATCAAATCTTCATTTCAAAATGATAAAAATTGACAAAATGATTAAAAACTTTCATACTTAGGTACTCACTCTTCCTTGTTGTGTGTATATATTTCACATTTTATTATTAGTGT
The DNA here is from genome assembly GCF_017639785.1 of Mesocricetus auratus. NCBI lineage: Eukaryota > Metazoa > Chordata > Mammalia > Rodentia > Cricetidae > Mesocricetus > Mesocricetus auratus. Next base: position 6,299,972 of record NW_024429199.1, read on the forward strand.
GGTAATGGAGGTACATGTGTGTGTGCCACAGTGCATGTTTGGAGGTCAGAATATAGTTTTTAGGGCCAGGCATGGTGATGCAGGGCTTAAATTCCAGCATTCAGGAGGCAGATGCAGACAAATCTCTGTGAGTTTGAGACCAGTGTGATTCAGTCTGGACCAGCCAAGGAATATACAGCGAGACTCTTTTTCCAAATGTGTGTGTGTGTGTGTGTGTGTGTTTGTGTGTGTGTTAGCATCTCTTTATTATGTATATTCTGTGATTTCTTTTTATTTCTTTTTGAGACAAGGACTCCTATATCCCAAGCTGGCCTCCAACTCCCTATATAGTTAGAGATGACCTGAACTCTCAATCCTTCTGTTCCCAACCCCCACATTCCCCATTCCCTGTCTATGTGATGTTAAGAATTGGATTGAGGATGCCATGAATGCTACGCAAATACATTCCTCCATCCCCATCCCTGCATATAAACTTTTTATACACTCAACATTAGCATCACGCCATTATGGACATTTTACAATTTTCATTTGGCATTTATTCATGTTAATATTAGAACATTATGTGTGGGGAGGTGGCCACAATGGATTTAGATTATATGATAAGTGTTTACATTAGTAGATATAGTTTGATGAATACAAGAGGGATTACACGTGACAGATGATAGATACAAACCACCCAGCTCCATGGTGGTATTAAGAGGGATGACTTTTGGGTTATGAAGACAGAGCCTAGCCTGGACTTAGTACTCTCATAAAAGTCTCAACAGACCCCACTTTCTCTATGCTTGGCTGTGTTGTGGAATATCAGGTCAAGATGTGTTGCATTCATTTATGCTGTGGAATATTTGTTTAATGCTTAAAGGTATGTTGCCTTATTTTTTTTTTGATACAGTGTTTCCCTGTGTAGCTTTGGAGCATGTCCTGGCACTAGCATCTAGATCTCTTCTCCTGCATACCAGGTAACATTTCTCAAGAAACAAATACTGGGAGGAAAGAGGACAGCTGCTTCCTTGAATGGGGAAATGCCATTACCAAGGTGACAGATGCTGAAAGGGGGAAGCCAATGGGAGGTGCTGGTCCCACTGCAAGAAGGTGCTCTGGGTGGGTGCTGTGTCTCTTCTTCCCCAGCATGTCCTCTTCTCGTTCCTTTATCACCTGAGGTTCTCCCCAATGTCCCATCCCCATAAAGTGGACATAGCTATGGCTTTTGATATTTCTAAACTAAGAGCGTTAGGTGTAGGTGGGAGAGCAGAGTGAAAATCAATTTCTTTGACAAAGTAATTTCTCTGAGGAAAAGCTGCTAAGGTGTGTGTCAGTTTGAGTTTAGTGTGATTGCATTATATTTAATTAACACCGAAGCAAAAAGTTGGGCTTTGAACGTCACTGGGAATAGACATGGGGTTGATTGACCAATAGACTGGTCAGGACAGCCAACTTTTATTTGCTCACAAGAGCTAGTCAGTTTGTCAGGGAATTTGGCACATCAATTGTTAAGTAAAAGTATTATGAAAACTTAAGCTGTATAACCTTACAATTAAATAAATCATTAAAAATGAAAGTATAATATGCATGCTTTCCTAATTGTTTAATTGTGTTTATTATTTTAGTTTTTTATCTTCTTGTGTGTTCATGCATATATGCTACAGGGTATGTGGAGAGGTCAGAGGACAACTGTGGGAGTCAGTTCTCTCCTTCTACCGTGTAGATCCCCGGGGGCAAGCTCGGATTGTCAGGTTTGGTCCATAGTCCCACATTTTACTATTTTATATAATCTGGAAGTTATTTACTTCTGTTGCATGGCAGAATAGCATGTTATTGTGCCTCTTCCCCCATTGGTTACTTGAACTCAATCAAGGTAAGAGAAGGTGTATGAGCCAGGTATGGTAGTGCATGCCTGCAATCCCAGCATTCAAAGGGTGGAGGTTGGGTGAAGAAGAGTTAGAAGCCACCCTCAAACATAACCGGTTCAAGCTCAAAGCTAGGCTGCATGAAACCCTTGTCTAAAAGGAAAAAAGACAATAATGTGTGCACCATGAGAACCAGCCAATAATGTACAGCGTTTTCTCCAGAGAAAGAGCTGCCTAAGAAATGTTACATGAACCATCTCAATACTGGACACTGCTTTCCAGTATTAAGGAAATAGCTTTTGGAGTGTTTGGAGGTTTCACTCATTTCTTTTTGTAGGTTTTGATTTGGCTTGGAAAGTCAGGGTGTCACTATATATACATAGCTAGTTGGGGGACTCTCAATTCCTCTTGCCTCAACTTCCCCAAAGCTGCAATGAAAGTTATATGCTACCATATTCAGAAGAACTTGTACATGAGTCAGTCTATATGGACATTCAATTGCTCCAGGAGAATTGCTGGATTCCTTGTAAGCTATCTTGACTCAGGCTGATTTCAAGGTGTTTTGCGTGAAGTCTGAATACTGCGCTCAGGTATCACATATGAGTGAGTCACTGCCCTACCAACACACTACAACCCCAGCTCCGTGTGTAAAATATAACATTAGAAAAAAAATGTCTAGAAGTAAAGCCGAAAGGTCTGTGCTGGTCGTGCACTGGAAGAGGTTGGTTGAGCGATTTGCCTTCTTCAGACCTTCCTCTCTGCCTTTCAGTGAACTTTACAAAGAATTCCATTTGTTTTTCTTCATTACTTTATGGGTTTGAATGTTTGTGTACATGTATGTCTGTGTACCACTTTCATGCCTGGTGTCCTTGGAGGCCAGAAGAGGGTGGGGGGTCCCCTGGATCAGGAGTTACAGACTGTTGTCCAGAACGGCCACCATGTGGGTGCTGGGAACTGAACCCGGGTCCTCTGCAAGAGCAGCCAGTGCTCTGAAGCAGCCAGCCATGTCTCCAGCCGCTGTCACTGGCTCTTTAATACTTCGTCATCTAAAAGCATACAAAGCATTGAAACGACATTGTGTTATGTTTCATGTCCTTTAACCATTGTCTAAACACTATGATCACTTACAACACACACATCACTTTAAAAGCTACTAGCTTGGCTCTGTAAACAGGTGACTTACTGATAGGATAAAGTTCTGCGTCGTGAATGTTGATTGTAAAATACACCATACATTAACTCCGGTTCTACTACTTGCATCTTCATTTAAATATTTCTGAAAACCCTCAAAATGTGGGGGGTAACAAACGTTAGACTCTGCCTTAGATACTAATACTCCATGTTCCAAGTTAGTAATAATTTACGTTAAAATCCTATGCTAATAAAGTGCTTTTCAAAAGCCCAGAGGTCTCTGTCTGGGCATGGCTTAAACACTGACCTCACCATGCCGGCACTTGGTGATGCGGAGTTCACAGCTGGCACCCTAAGGAAAGCAGTTGAGCAGCTGGGACACTGTATTGGTCTGGGAGAGAAAAACACCCACCCCCACCTCCACCCCCACTCCGGAAAAGAGGAAGACTAAGATTCAACAGAAGAAAAAAAAAAACCCACCCAAAAAAAAAAAAAAACCCTAGACCTCATCAGTTTTCAGCACAGAAGTGTCTCATAAAAAAACTCAGTTTGCAATTGGTTTTGGATTCCCTGAGTTTCACTTGAGGTTTACAGTTCAGCTTTCACTGACCTCGGTTCCCTCCGGCTTCTCGCCTTCACGGCAGTTCCAGCAAACTTAATCACAATGAGGCAAACCTTGGAAAACTCTCAGCACACCTGGGCTGGCTTTAGCTGTGAGGCAACCGGGCTTCCAGGCTTCCAGGCTTTGGATGCACGAGTATGAGGCACCTCCCCATCAGTGTGCTTGGGACAGGACACTAGCTGGGCTGTGTGCAGGAGTGCTGGCACCAGTCACAGCTGTACAGCAGCAACTCTCCCTGGCACCACACAACCCGTGTAGACCTTACTGTGTCACCCGAGATGACATGTGAACCAATCTGGGGAAACTGAGCAATGGGAAAGCGAAGCTATCGCAGAGGAAGAGCAGCCACCTAAAAGAAGGGATCTGGCCTCAAGGAACGACTCACTGTGCGGTGGGGAGAAAGAGAGAGAGTGCTGGAATAGCCATCACAAAACTGCCGAGATAGCCGTTTGTGCTGGGCTGCCGGTCTCACGTGGAAACTTTTCCACATCTGCGGCCATTTGTCTGCATCAACAGTGGCCCTGTTTATACTGTTTTGTTTGGGGTTCTGGCAAATCACAGAATCCTACTCTGAACTCTCCTGTGGGAGGAAAAGAGGATGTGCTCTATAGATGCTGCATCCTGTATTTTTATATTTTCCCTGGACCCTCCTGAGCTGGCAAGAGAGGGTCTTAGCCCTTCAGCAGCCTGTTGGGAGTGGGGCTTGGCCTCCAGGGCTGTCTGTCAGAACCCTGGCTGGGCGGCTGGGGCTGTGTGGAAACCTGGACCTGGTCCTCATCCCCGTGCCCAGGCTGCTTTCCCAGTTTCCACAGCTGCTTATCCCAGCTGCAGCTGAACTTGCATCGCCTACCACCCTCACCCTTGCCCAGAGGACTTTTTACTGGAGAAGACAAGGAAGAGAAACACACAGTTCCCTCTCCTCCAGGCCTAATATAAAGACACACAACAGAATTGGTTCAAAAAAAAAAAAAAACAGCAGAGGACATATTTGCAGTCTTTTAAATGTGAGGAAGACTGGGTATTATTTTAAACCAAAATATTCTCAGTGCTTGATTCTTGACCCGTTGACATGTACACAAAGATAGCAAACTTCAAATAGCGACTTCTCCTCAAGACAGCCTCAGTGTGAGACCCAGGCTTGACTCAAATGCACAGTCCTCCTGCATCAGCTTCCCAAATGCTAGGATTACAATTGTAATCCAAAATGTCTGGCTTTGGTTTTTTGTTTGTTTGTTTTTTATTTTTGTTTTCAGAGAAGACTGTCTATGAAGAGGAGAAAAATGATTCAAAGAGACGACATGATACATGACAGTGTGATCTTCAAGAATTCTTACTGGGATCTAGCAGGAGGAAGAGAAAGTTTCTGCCTCTCCACATCTTATTATTACCATTATTTTAAACATGCATTCTCATATAGTCCAAACTGGCCATGAGTGCATTATACCTTGAACTCTTGATTCTCCTACCTCTTCTTCCAGAAGGCTAAGATTTCAGGCGTGTTCTCTGTGCCAAGCTTCTGCTCCTTATTTTTTATTTATGGACCTTACCTTTATCTCTCCACAATTATTGTGATGGGTCACATGGTGACCCATTGGAAAGTATGCCCAGTTTCAGGCCATGATAGCGTGGGAACATGGCCTGACTTGGAAATGGGGGATCTTTGCAGTTGTAATAGAGCAAGAGAACTTTAGATGAAATCCTCCTTGATTGTATTTGGGGACAAAAGCACCATGGGAAGACAGAGGCAAAGGGCAGTTACAAGTTGAGGAGCAGCTGGGAATGCCACAGTGGAAGGAAGTGGGGTAGGGAGCTATCCTAGCGTCTCCAGAGACTGAGGCCCAGGCAACACCTCAGTTTCAGACATCTGACCCCCAGGACCGTGAGTCAACAAATTTTGACTGCTTTAAGTTACCAATTATGTGTCAATTTGTCCCAGTAACCTCAGGAAATTAATGCAGTTAACTAAAATCTTTGTTGGCCTCTGTTTCCACAACCATGGCTGCTTGGGTATTTAATCTGAAAATAAGCTCAAAACTAAAAAAGAAAATCTGTTGCAGAGAACACTGCAACAAGGATTTTACATGCACAGTAAGAAGTGCAGGAAAACACGACAGTGTTGTTATGTATGTGCGAAGGAAGAGCATGACCACTGTTTCCTGGGGTGTCTGCAAGGCTGTTCAAAGGGAAGGACCTGAAGGTGGGAAGGTATTTCCTGGACAAGTGGGTTCACTGGGGGATGGGGAGAATTCTTGGAAAAGCTAGTAACAAAAAAATGTATGGAGGCACAAAATCTTGTAGCTGCTATGGGGACTGAATGTTTTGAAGTCTTCCTGATAAGATTCCAAAGTAGGTATGCTGAGGGAAAATGCTAAGGCTAGATTCCAAAGGGCCATAGTCACCAAGAACATGGAATGCGTTCTCTGGTGACTAGGATTTTAAGCAAGGTGATACCATAATCCCATCTGTGCTTCAGAAAGATCACTGAGGATGAGGCAGAAGGCTGCCCTGGAGACTTAACCCTAAGGCGGGAAGACTCCTTAGAAACATTCTGAGGCCAGGGTGTGAGGAAGGGAGAAGACGACAAGCTAAACTAAGACACGATTCTGAGGCAGGAGCAAGGGAGCTAGACGAGAGTCTGAGTTAGAGAACTGAGAAGCAACGAGTGTGGTTTCCCGTACAGTAATGAGAGATGAAAGCATCAAGAAGACTACCCACCAACTGTGTGACGTACACCTATAACCTCAGAAGTTGGGAGGCTGAGGAGAAGGAACATTAGGGGTTCAGGGCTAGCCTTGGCTAGAGCGGCTACCAGTGAGTTTGAGGTCAGCCTTGCCTAGACGAGAGATAGAGTGGAAAGAGAAGGAAGGTGAGGACGTGAGGGCAAGAGGTCAGAAGCCAAGCAAGGTGGAGCCTGAGGAGGGATGGCTGAAGAAGAGGAGGAGATGGTCTCCACTTGCAAGGTGGAGCCTGAGGAGGGATGGCTGACAGAAGAGGAGGAGATGGTCTCCACTAGCAGTGGAATTGTCAATGGGAGGTCAGCTAGCTAGCATCCACACAACACAAGACCGGATCATAGGCTTGTCACTGTCACAATGTATCCACACCTTTCCTTATCATCTGAGCAATTGGAAATAGTGTCACATCCTACCCCCACTAACTTAGACATGGTGGTAGAGAGTTCTTATCCATTCCCCCTCAACTGCCCCCCCCCCTCTGCCTCTCTGTATCTGTTTTCTCTCGGTCTCTCTCTCTCATAGACACACACACACACACACATTTTATTAGCTTTGTTTGTTTGTTTGTTTTGAGATGGGATCTTGTGTAGCCTAGGCAAACCTTGACCTCTCTGTGTAACTAAGGGTAACCTAGTATTTGATTTTTCTGCCTACACCTCCCAAGTGCTAAGTTTATAGATGAGCCCCACACTCTCGGTTTTATGTGCTGGGTCTAGAGTGTAGGCTAGGCAAGCCCTGTACCAGCCGAGCTGCAGCTTCAGTCCAGGTCTGACAAGGAGCTGACTTGCTGAGGTCTGGGACCCCACTTCCCATGCTAGGAAGGACCTTCTACTGAAAACGTGATCCGCAGACTGTCAGCATGGGCATCACGGGGGAGCTTGTTACAGACACAGAATTTGAAACTCCGCACCTGCCCCACTGAATGATGGTCTGTATTTTAACAAGATCCCCAGCGACAGGGTGCACACTGAAGCTTAAAAAGCCCTGTCAAAGGCTTTAAACCTCAGTGGCTTCCTTGTCCGACATCAGAGATCACCTAGCACCGTAAGTCCAACAAATTGCTGATTCAGGGAGGCAGTCCTGTACACACCAGAATTTCCTCCTTTACAGTAAAGTAGTGGGATAACTAGGAGTGGCCTGGTGGCACAGGTCTGTTACACCGGCTACCGGGGAGCATAGGGTTAAGGCTGGAAGTTCAAGGCTTGCTTGGACCACTTAGGGAAGTATGTCTCAAATGGTTTTCAAGTGCACGCTGTACTGAGGATGTAGCACAGTGGTAGAGAGTGCTTGCCCAACACGCACAGGTCCTGGGCTCCATCTCTCACACCACAAATAATAATAATAATAAATAACAAATAAGCTGCAGCTTAAATGAGACCAGATGTGATCAAAGTGATGTGGATGCTTTCTATTTATTTGGTACTCAATTCCAAGTTATAGAAAAACATTTTTTTTAAAAAAATGCAAAAAAAAAACCTGACTGGAGTTTATTATATAGCTCTGGTGGGAAATAATATCAAGTCATTAGAACCTTATTCAAAGCAGCCTCCTAGTATCCTTGCCAGGGACTGCATATAGGCATAGATAAATGTTTATATGACGGAGTAGAGGACGGCCTATGCCAGGAAGCAGCCATAGTACTGTCTGGGCAAGTTATTATATGTAAAATGTGGCCCAATGAAAGGAATCTAAGAGCAGTTTCTTTTGTGTGGATATAGTTTAGCTCAAGTGCTTTCAGACTACCAGCATCAATGTGCTTGGTAGGAAGGAAAATATTGGTTCTGCTCAGCCCATTTGGATCAAGCGTCTTTGGGAATGGGAGGCAGGGAGCTGTTCAGTGAGGGTCCCAGTGACTCTGAAGCTGGGTCAAGCAGGAGGGTCTTCGCTTAGGCCTGAGAGACACCACACATAAAACTCTGCCCACATCCCTTGCCTTCATCCAAAAGGCATCTTCTCCATTTGGGTTCCCATTTATCTTTCCTCTCCTGTCAAATTTCTTTCTTTCCTCCTTCCTCTTTTTCCTTCCTCTATCTACCTTTGTCTTTCTGTTCTACATTCTCACTTCCTGTTTCTTCCCCGGCTCATGTTGACTTTGAATTGCTCCATTCTCACAGACACATATAAGCCCCACACTTCTGCTCCAGAGTTTGCTAGCTCAGCAAGACTGTGGGGCGCCCAAGCTCAGCCTTACTTGAGAAACCGAGACAGCACCCCCAAGAGACAGCACCCCCAAGCAGTGTTGTCCTGGAAACAATGTAACTTGCAAAAAGAGCAGCATAGAACCCACCATTGTGCTCTTCTGGGCTATTAATGTGACTTCAATCGTCAAGGGTACTCCTGACTGTCATGTGCTAATGACCCACAGAATGTCTGCTGACATTAAAGACTAGGACGATTTTCAGTCTGCAGGCATGTGGGTCCTGAATTAGAATTAAGTGATTGTGACTTTGTCTAGGAGGTGGCTAAGGATCACAGTAGCAGCAAATGCTAGTCATACTAAGCAGTGAAACACTGTATGTCTGTTTAACACAGATAATCTGCCTTTATTATATGTCTATGGCTAGTTATATTGATTAGTTATTATTTAATATTGAATACGGTCCTGGCCCTCTTGTGTGAGCTTTATAGTTATTTAAACATTTAAACCTCTCTACCCAGCTCTGAGCTAAATGTGATTATCATCTCCATTGTGGAGACAGGAAGTGAAAGCTGGAGCAGTTAACTCCCCAAGGTGACCAGCTTGGAAGTAATGGAGATGGGATGCCATGTTGGAGAGCTAGCTTCAGGGTATAAGATAGCCACCGTTGTTCTTCTGAAGAGAAAGAGTTGAACACTGCAAGGCACATCTGGATGTTGTATTCACTCAGAAAGGCCCCATCATTAAATACTTTCACTTTCACATCCTGATGCTTTCAGTGGGACCTTTCTTTCTCACCTCAGAGCAGGAAATTGTTAATTATATCCAGTGACATAGGTAACTAGCTGAGTAACTGTGGGAAAAGTCAGATTTAATCTCAAAGGATCAACGTTTCTTCTCTTGTAGGAAGAGGCTGACAGAGGGCTGGAGACATGGCTCAGTGGTTAAGAGTAAGTACAGCTCTTACAGAGAACCCAGGTTCAGTTCTCAACACCTACACCTGGTGACTCACAACACATTGTAACTGCAACTCCCGAGGATCCAATGACCTCTTCTGGCCTCCACACACACACACATACATGGTGCCCATAAACCCAGAAACACACACACACATATACACATAAATAAAAAATAATAATAATTTAAAGAGGGAGAGGCCTCATTAGATCACAGTAGACTCACCCAGACCCAATGTCTGCTGAATTCTATGTGTGAAATGATGTTGCAGGAAATAACCAGCTTTTTAACATCCCTGAGGTTAGATTAGGGTAACCTCTCCTCTGTATCCTTAACTAAGCTGTGTCTGTGCAATCCCTCTGCCTTGGAAGATAACACAGTCACAGGTTTGAGGATTTAGAACATTGGCATCTTTAGGGGGTCATCTAAGAGAAGGGAACCTCAGTTGAGAACATGCCTCCATTAGGTCAGGCTTTAGGCAAGATTGCAAAGCATTTTTTAAATTTGTGGTTGATGTAGAAAAGCCCAGCCCATTGGAGTAGGTGCCGGCCTGGGCTGGTGGTTCTGGGTTCAATAAGAGAGAAGGTTGTGCAAGCCAGTGAGCACACACCTTCACTTCCTCTGCATCAGCTCTTGCCTCCAGCTTCTTTCCCAGTTTGACCTCCTGCCTTGGCTTCTCTCAAGGGACTGTGATTCACGGTATGTAAACCAAATAAACCCTTTCCTCCCCAGGTTGCTTTTGGCCATGGTGCTTCATCTAAGCAAAGTAACCCAAACTAAGACACCTTCTCTTTCATATACTTAAAAACAAAGCAGGCACAGCATGGTGACATACACTTGTCATGTCAACACTCAAAAGGCTGAAGCAGGAAGACATTTGTCAAGATATCTCTTTAAGGACAGTCTGAGCTACATAGTGGGACCCTGTCTCAAAAAAACTTCAATAGCAGCATTAACAAAAACAAAGGAGTATTCATATAAAAAGAAGTTATGAAATACAGCAAGACTGCTTTCAATTTGGTGGATGAAATTCACAATTGAGGAGTAAAATTCATGGGTTCATTTACTGAAGATTATTTAGAATTATTACTTGTCTTGCTTAGTCACTGTTCTATTGCTGTGAAGAGGTACCATAACCATGGCAACTCTTATAAAAGAAAGCATTTAATTGAGGCTTGCTTACAGGGTCAGAGGTTTTTAGTCCATTATCGTCGTGGCAGGAAGGGACCATGGCAACACATAGGCAGACATTGTGTTGGAGGTGTAATTGAGAGTTTTACATATAGATCTGCAGGCAACAGGAAGAGAGAGACTGAACCTGGGTTAGATTTTGGAAATCTCGAAGCCCACCCCTAGTGACACACTTCCTCCAACAAGGCCACACCTCCTAATCCTTCTGAAATAGTGCTACTCTCTGATGCCTAAACATTCAAATATATGAGCCTTTTTAGGGCCATTCCTATTCAAACCACCACATCACTTTAAGTACAAAAGAGTGATAGAGCCTCAAAATGCCACACAATGATCTAGAGAACTTCTACAAACTAGAAGCCAAGGCCAGGATGATCTAGTGAAAGACCAAGCTGCTCCTGACACCTCCTGCTTGATATCAGTCCTGATCTCTCCCATTAGGGCTCTGTTAGGCAGTCTATTAAGCTGCTTCTGCTTTTTCTCTTTTCCAATCATTTCTGAGATGGTCTTGTGAAAGTTCTTACCTTGATGTGTAAGGAAGAGTCCTGGATACACATCCTTAGGCTTGCAGGCACTATGAATACCCTCTCCATACCCAGTGGTAATGACCACAGCAAACCTCTAACTGCCCCTCTTCTTAAACAATGTACACGGAAGGAAAAAGCCTGGGACTTTTGACTGCCATATGGGGATAAAAGACAGGAAGAAGAGTTGCTGTGGCAGAAAAGCACAGAAACCACAGATGGGGTGTTCATCAAAAATATTCTGTAAATCCCACATCTTACTCTGAAAATATGGCAGCCATGATGCTTATAATTTCATAGACTGTTTACAAAACAAACATTATATCAAGGGCCAAGGTATGTCACTCCAAACTTAGTTGAGTTCTTGTAATATGTCAGTATTTCAAGGTCAAGACTTTGTTGGAAAAAAGAAAATTGTAACTTCTCCATGACCCAAAGCAATGAGAGAACAACTCTAACCCCTTCTGAAAAAAATTGGAAATATTAACATCTCCCTGGCCTAAAAACACATTCCTATCAGAAATTCCTGCCACCAGGTAGACACATTAACAAAAGTTGAACAGTTTCTGGTGATTTCGGTGGGTCCCAGGAAAGCATCAGTTGAAATATGAACTCCATTCCTGGCTTTCTATTTTTAAATTCCCTCTCAGCGTGGTAGTAATAGAGAGACATGGTCTTCATCAAACCTGTTGTGGAGGATCTGCAGAATCTCACAGTGAAAATGCAAATGATGAAACTCGTGTCCCGAAGAGTTTAATCCATTCTTAATACGTCACTCATGAGAGCAAACAGCCAAGGAGCCATGGACATCTCTTCTAAGCATATAACAAGATCAAAATGTGTAAGCACATGGGGGGAAATGTGGATAGCCCAAGAACAAGTACAATGTAAAAAAAGAACTATAGATGAGGCCAGGCTGGACCGACAGCCTCCAAAACAATACAGAGAAACCGTGTCTCGTAAAATCAAAAAAAAAAAGAAAACTATAGAAGGGAGGGAGAGCAGGAGGGAGGGAGGGGGCAACACAAACAACTGTGTAAAGTCCACACTACATAGAAAACAGCCAGGCATGTATAATCCCAGCACTAGGGAGATTAAAGCAAGAGAATTGCCAGTTTGGACCAACCTGGGCTACACAGTGACAGCCTGTCTCACGGACAAACAAAACAAAACAAAATAGAAAAGATGGGTGATTGCTGTTTGTTGCAATCACTCAGAAATCACTGAAGGGGTAGGCCCTGCTCTGAAGTTTACAACCAATGAACACAGCAGTGGCAGAAAGACAGAACAATGCCTCAGAAACAAAGAGAAATGCATGCTATCTTATTGGCCATATTAAACCAAATTATGTGGTCATCTGGAAAGGCTGGGGCTCCACCAATGATGGCTACACCAAAACTCAGCAAAACACAGCAGGAGAGCTTGGCTAAGGAGGGAAATGAAACCCTGGTGCCTTCCACACTCCCCCAGAGCCTACTTACAGCATGTAACGTTGATGCTGACAAACAAACAGAGCTGTCTGGGAGGAAAGAGGATGTTTAAGGACATCTTGAAAGTGCTAAATTATTTTGTAAGACATGAGAGGAATAGAAAATAAAAAGTAAATGAGAAAAATTGCAATAGAGACATAATACCAGAACTATAAGAGTATTATTAAAAATAAAGATTTGAAAAACATTTGCCTTAAATCATAAAAAAAGATGGAGAAAGTTGTAAGACACTGTTCTTGCAATATTCTGTGACTCAAAATTATGTGTATGCATTTACTTGATAAAAATTAATGTTGAAATTTTTTACTGTTGAGGGGGCTGTGAGATAGGAACCTTCTGTGTAACCCAGGCTGGTCTAAACTCATGATCCTCCTTCCTCAGTTTTTCAAATGCAGATATTAGAGATGTGCACCACAAACAGATAAAGTCAGAGTTTAAAAAGACTAATCTAAATTAGGTATGATGGCATATGCCAGTGATCCTAGCATTTGAAAGATTGAGGCAAGAGAATCAGGAGTTCAAAGTCATTCATGGCTACATAGTGAGTTTGAAGCTAGCCTGGGACTCTTCAATCTAATGTAAAAAAAATTGACCTCGGTTTCTTTTAAAAGATGAAGCTGGGAACAGACGGTAAGATGGCTTAGTAGGTAATGGTGTTTGTCCCATCAAGCTGATCACCCAAGTTTCCTCCCCCAGGAGCCTCATGGTAGAAAGAGAGAGACAACTCCTGTATGCTCATGGTAGAAAGAGAGAGAGACAACTCCTGTATGCTCATGGTAGAAAGAGAGAGACAACTCCTGTATGCTCATGGTAGAAAGAGAGAGAGAGACAACTCCTGTATGCTCATGGTAGAAAGAGAGAGACAACTCCTGTATGCTCATGGTAGAAAGAGAGAGACAACTCCTGTATGCTCATGGTAGAAAGAGAGAGAGAGAGACAACTCCTGTATGCTCATGGTAGAAAGAGAGAGAGAGACAACTCCTGTATGCTCATGGTAGAAAGAGAGAGACAACTCCTGTATGCTCATGGTAGAAAGAGAGAGAGAGACAACTCCTGTATGCTCATGGTAGAAAGAGAGAGACAACTCCTGTATGCTCATGGTAGAAAGAGAGAGAGACAACTCCTGTATGCTCATGGTAGAAAGAGAGAGAGAGACAACTCCTGTATGCTCATGGTAGAAAGAGAGAGAGAGAGACAACTCCTGTATGCTCATGGTAGAAAGAGAGAGACAACTCCTGTATGCTCATGGTAGAAAGAGAGAGACAACTCCTGTATGCTCATGGTAGAAAGAGAGAGAGAGACAACTCCTGTATGCTCATGGTAGAAAGAGAGAGACAACTCCTGTATGCTCATGGTAGAAAGAGAGAGACAACTCCTGTATGCTCATGGTAGAAAGAGAGAGACAACTCCTGTATGCTCATGGTAGAAAGAGAGAGAGACAACTCCTGTATGCTCATGGTAGAAAGAGAGAGACAACTCCTGTATGCTCATGGTAGAAAGAGAGAGACAACTCCTGTATGCTCATGGTAGAAAGAGAGAGAGACAACTCCTGTATGCTCATGGTAGAAAGAGAGAGAGACAACTCCTGTATGCTCATGGTAGAAAGAGAGAGACAACTCCTGTATGCTCATGGTAGAAAGAGAGAGACAACTCCTGTATGCTCATGGTAGAAAGAGAGAGACAACTCCTGTATGCTCATGGTAGAAAGAGAGAGAGAGACAACTCCTGTATGCTCATGGTAGAAAGAGAGAGACAACTCCTGTATGCTCATGGTAGAAAGAGAGAGACAACTCCTGTATGCTCATGGTAGAAAGAGAGAGAGACAACTCCTGTATGCTCATGGTAGAAAGAGAGAGACAACTCCTGTATGCTCATGGTAGAAAGAGAGAGAGAGACAACTCCTGTATGCTCATGGTAGAAAGAGAGAGAGACAACTCCTGTATGCTCATGGTAGAAAGAGAGAGAGACAACTCCTGTATGCTCATGGTAGAAAGAGAGAGAGAGACAACTCCTGTATGCTCATGGTAGAAAGAGAGAGACAACTCCTGTATGCTGTCCTCCAACCTTCCAGTATAAGACATGGCAGGTTTTTCAAGACAGGGTTTCTCTGTGTAACAGTCCTGGAAGTCACTTTGTAGACATGGTTGGCCTCACAGAGGCCCTCCTCCCTCTGCCTCCTGTGCTAGGATTCAATTTGTGTGCCACAACACCGGGCACCTTAAACTTTTTGAAAGAAAAAAAAAAGTGAGACTATCAAGGGAAGCTGCAGTTCCCCAGACACTCAGGATTGCAGCAATGTTTATACTGCAAAAACGAAGATCGATCTACAAGTTTCAGGGTTTGGTGACCTAAGATCAATCCTAGGAACTGAGGAAAAAATGGAAGGAGAGAACCAACTCCACAAAGTTGTCCACTGACCTTCACGAGAGCACCGTGATACACATACCTACATCATCACACACACACACACACACACACACACACACACACACACACACACACACACACACACACACAAGAAAGAAAGAAAGAAAGAAAGAAAGAAAGAAAGAAATAGCATTTTCTGTCACAAGAGAATGGACAAGCTGCAGTGTACTTTCACAGTAGAATGTCTTACAGGAGTGGAAATGAGAAATGACAGCATGTGTCAACATGGATGAACTTTACCCATGAATTAACTCAGACAATAAATAAGGAAAAATAAAATTTGTTATTTCTACTTGTATGGAAGTGAGAAATATGCAGAGCTGAGGCAGTTTACTAACTAGAGTAACAATTTTATATTTTAAGCTGGGCAAGTACATCCAATATCGAGGCAGGAGCAGGGATAGGTGGAGCTGTCCGAGAGTATAAATAGAAGGAGAACCAATTTACTTTAATTACCATGCAAATTATTAGGTTTCATTATGACATTTTCAAACAAAATTCATTGTTGCTGACTCTTCTGCCCTTCTCCCTATTCCCTGCACCCTCTTTTAATTCCTGCAGCCTCCTTGCCATGTGTCTGTTACGTGTGTCTTATTGTCTCTGACACCTCTGTTTCGTCTCTCATGGTCTCCTAGTTTGGTAACTCATACCCACATTCACCCCATGTATACACATATGTGGACATTGTAAACTAGGATTTACATATGGCAGAAAACATGTGATATTTGTCTTTCTGAGTTTTGGTCACTTCATTTGAGTAATGCTTTTCAGATCTGTCCATTTTCCTGCAAAATTCATAACCTCATTTTTCTTTACAGCTGAATAAAATTTCACTATATATACATACCACATTTTCATTATCCATTCCTCTACTGATGGACAGCTAGGCCGGTTCCATTTCCTTGCTGTGCTTACAAGTACTTAGCAGTTTTATTTTTTTCCAAAAATTTAAACTAAAGATGTGCACAATGCTCTCGTTATGAAAATATAATAATTTGCTTGAGTTTGGAAAACAGTTAAATTACATCTCAAAGCTCTTCTACTTACATGGAGTCAGAGGTTTTGCTATTATTGTTGTCTTTTGTCCTAGTTTTAGCATTCCTGTTATCTACTTACTCCCAAACCAGAAGCCTGAGAGCGTCTATCATCTCGAACAATGACAAACATGTACTCTTTCTCCAAGAACACTGCTTTGTACTCCTGCCTTTTATCCGAAGATATAAAAGAGATATTCAAGTCAATAAAATAATCTCCATTACAAGTGTTATCAAACTGGGATGAAAGAAAGAGAGAGACAAGCCTTGATGCCAAGGACCTTCAAGATAGGAAAAGTGTTTTGGAAAATTAATATCATTTGTAAAGTAAACTGCCCAGAAATAGTCTATTCTGCTGGTGTTACATAAGCCATGGCCATATTTACAGGGAGAGAGAAAAATGAAACTGACTAGCTGAATCATCACTGTCCCCTCAGACTGTGGGTCTCTCACAACAGGACTCATTTAGAAGACAAATTCTACACAAATAACATTTAGTGTCACAAAAATGTACTTTTCCCACCAGTGTCTGCAAAGACATGACTGGAGAACTAACAGTGACAATTCACTTTGCTAAAAGCTCCTGCATGGAGCCTTCAAAAAAGAGATAATGGGACTTCTCTGGCTCAAATGTGATATTAGTCATTGCACTGAGAAAGGACGTTATATGCCATTATGAAGAGTCTACTTGGACACCAACTGGCATCTGTGCTGTAAGTTTTCATTTAAAGGTATCACTTAGTACAGGGTTTCCATAGATGCTCCTTTCTGTAGCCTTGGCTACTTTTGTCAATTCATAAACTAGTTATTTACTCCTCCAGACACAGCCAGTCACCCTAGAGCCACAATAAGACACTGACATTATTTATTCCCTTCCTGATACTCCCTTTACTCTAGATTCAGAACTCAGCCAAACATCAATAAATGGGAGGTTTAGACAATGATTACAAGCAGGTCAACCTCAATCCCATTCCTTGTACTCTGCTGAGGTTTCCATCTCACACCCTAAGGCTGAGGGTGTCTCCAGCCTGCACAGGGATTGGTCAGACCTTCAGGACGTGGGACCAAGTGGAAGGCGGGAGCATGCCCCTTCCTAGCTCCTTGTATTTGCTTCCTGGTTGCCTAGGTGTGAACAGTGCCTCTCTGCTATGCTGTCCCACAGTGATAGCTACACCATCTGAGCACAGGCCCGAGGCCACAGGGCCAAATGACCATGGGCTAAAACCTTAAACTGTGAGCTACAACAGACCTTCCTTCTTTATAAAGCTGATTGCTTCAGGTGCTTTGTCTCAGTAACACAGACTTAACACTGTGAAACTTCATTAACCAGTTGCTTGCCGTTGTGCTTCACAAAACGAAGTCAAAATCCTGCTTCAGTCTTTCTAAAAAGATCCTTTCATTATAAATTCCTTTTGTATAGCACAGCACAATCCCCAAACTGAAATTCGTGTTCCCTTTTGCCCTTGTTTGCCCGTTTCTATGGCAATAGGAAGGTGGTGTGTAAATATATGCCAAGGGGAAGACAGTATAGAGACAGTTTATTTTCAGTTTCCTAGTTTGCTGCCCAGTGTAGGTTCTCCTGTGTGATCTCCTGGTTCACCGCACACAGTAGGTTCCTCCTGGGCCACAATGTGCTGAGGGAGGTGTGGAGCCACCACTGTGAGATTTAATCAGATTTATTATTTTCGATACCTCTCCCATCATCTTAAATGCACTGTTAGGGGTGCTTATATCATTGTCATGTCTCTGTCAATTGCTGTGTCCTTTTCTCTCACCCATTTTGCTCACATGCTTCTTACCTTAAATGGAAAGTTTGTTACTAAGGACTGAATCTTGTTCCATATCCCAGTATGTCTTCAAAATGTCATATGTCCTCCTACTTCAACTTTTCAAGCAGGTGTCACTACAGCCGGAAATTCTTCATTCTATTTTACTTATTATTACTGTGTGTGTCAATGAGATGTGTGTATGTGCATGTGTTCTGTGTGTGTGTGTGTGTGTGTGTGTGTGTGTGTGTGTGTGTATGTGTGTGTAGGTCAGAGGACAACTTATGGGATTCAATTCTGTTTCTACCAAGGGATCCAGGAAGGAGATAGGTTATCAGGCCTGTATGGCAATTACTTTTACAAGTTGAGTCATTCTGGCCCAACACCTGGAACTTCTTGAAGGGAAAGAGGGGATACATATAAATGTACTACTAGCCAAGCCCTGACCCAGAACAAAGCTTTGATCACATGAAAACCACATGTACTGAGGTGTATTAGGCTCACACTCTGTGGTCAAGGCCCCAGTCCAGCCTAAAGGTCAGTGGGAATTCAAGTTCCAAGTTCATGAAAGGAGAAACACTTATCAGGAATCAAAAATCAAAGCAATAAGAGTAAAGCTAAGCTAGCCAGTAGATTTTCCAAGGTGGTAATGTGTTTTGCTATAGTATAGACTCTTGGAAGCTGCATTTTAAATTATAGTATTTCAAATCAGAAACCATGCATGTAAGAAGGTAGTGCCTTGTGCTGAGTATGCATGAAATGGATGAACAAGTGGTGGGTGACTCTTTTAATACATGTCTGACATTCGTTAAGAATTGGGCAGTTACTTTACAATACACTTACACATACATAAGTAATAGAGTTCATAAAATATCGACTATGCATGATCTTTTTATTATTTTTTAAATATGTGCATAATGCACAGAAAAATCTGAAAATATATCAAATGAATATTTTTTACTGTTGGAATTGTACCCATTATATTTTGTAAACTTCATATATGTATATGTATGTGCATATTTGAAATTACATATTATATACACTTTCTGGGTATACTATGCTTTATACATGTGTATGTTGTGTGGGCAGTTCTGTATCTAGCCACGCTACATATATTTAAGCATTAAGTTAACAATGGGCCATATATGACTTTGCTGTGAGCATAGCCCCTGTGATGTCATGGCCATCACTGTTTGTGTACCTGCACTCTATAATGTTCACACAAAGATGAAATTTATCTGACAAATCACTCAGAACTTGTCCCCACCATTAGTCAATGCATGATTACATATAGTTTTACTAATAAGAAAGAAGGTATTTTTAAGATAACTTTTATTTTTATTTCACTGGGACCATAGATCTTTCTAACTTAGACTTTGAGATGTTTGGCAATTTTATATTCCTAGCACTTAGCCAGCATGTGTTGGGCTCTCTGGTAGAGCCTGGTGTTGGTAGAAGCTATACACTGTATGGTTGGACCAAGGCCAGTTCTAAGGAAACTGAGTCAACTTCCAAATCCATGGGTTGATGCTCGATCTCAGCACTGTCTAGATTATTTTTGAAGATATTTATTGAGCAACTTGTGTGTGAAGATGCTTGTATCTGGGCCTCAAAGGAATGAAGAGTGTCAGGAAAGAGATAAGGGCCTGGACTGTAAATCCTCAGTGCTACACACTGACTGTGAGAGGGTGACAAGAGCTGACATGTCGAGAGAACCAAGCTTATTGAGACCTACTCTCATCACTTTGAGAGGACTCACTCACTCTGTCAGCACAAGAGCCAACCGAGGAAAACCAGTACACTCCCCGAGTTGCAGATGACATATACCCACACAACAGCCTACCAAGCGAGGTCCATATCCTCCTGGAGTTACACATGAGGGCTCAAGGCTCCAAGAGCCTAAGTGGCTCATATAACATAGATCCAGACTGGAAATGGACCTATGTACTCTGTCCCCAGTGAATACACGCTAAACCAGTGGTTCTCAACTTCCTAACCCTTAATATAGTTCCTCATGTTGTGGTGATTCCCCAATCATAAAATTATTTTCATTGCTATTTCTTAACTGTAATTTTGCTACTGTTATAAATCATAATATAAATATCTCAAATTCGACCCCTGTGAAAGGGTTGCTTGACCCCCTAAGGGGAGATCCAAGTTGGGAACCACTGTAAAACACAACCCCAGACAGCATAGGTTTCTAGAACCTGGTGAAAGCTCTACCCTAAACACTACCTATGGATAACTAAAAAGCGAAGCAAAGTACAGATGAGGAAAGAGGTGGGGGGGGATGGGAGCTGGGAAGAAAAGAGAGGGAGAAGAGGAAGAGAGAGTAGATCATGGGGGAACAGGAAGGTTGAGTGGGGGGGGGGGTAGGATAGGGGGATAACAGGATGAGAAATACCATAATAGAGGGAGTCATAGGTTAGAAGAGAGATCTGGCACCAGTGAGACCTCTAGCAATCTAAAGGGATGACACGAACTGGCAAGCTAATCAATAGTGGAGAGACAACCTTAAATGCCCATTCCTGATAACGAACTTGGCATCTACCCTATATGCCATCCTAGAACCTTCATCCAGTGACCGATGGAAGCAGAGGCAAACACCCACAGTTAAACACTGAACTGAACCCATGGAGCCCAGTGACAGAGAGAGAGGAGCGATGAGCAAATTGGCAAAGAATGGGCTGGCAAAACCAGCAGACACAGCTGATCTGAACAAGGGGGAGCTCTTGGACCCCAGACCAACAGCTGGGAGGCCAGCATGGGACTGGTCCAGACCCCCTGAGTGTGAGTGTCAGTGAGAAGGCCTGGGCAACCTATGGGGCCCTGGGCAGTGGATCAGTGTTTATCCCTGGCATACAAACAGACTTTGTGTGTCCATAACACAAAGAGGGATGCTCTCTCAGCCTGGACTCTTAGGGGAGGGCCTGGACCCTGCCCTGAGTGAAATGACAGACTCTGGATATCCCCTATGTGGAAGGAAGTAGGGATAGGGTGGGAGGCTGGGAGGGATGGGGGGGACAGGAGGAGGGGAGGGAGAGGGAACTGTGAAGCAAGCTATTTAAAATTAAAGCAATAAAAAAGTTTAAGAAAAAGATGAGGAAAATCTGATTACAGAAATTGAAGTCAAGTAAATTAAGAACATACCAGAAAGCAAAGAAATGATTGATAGAAACAAAGCATTTTATGATGACCAAAATTTATGGTGACCAAAGTTGAGAAACTTGAGACAGGGAAACCAAATAAGAGCACACAGGCCTGGGGTATGTAAGAGCAGGAGGTGAACTAGAGGGTTCCAGAACACAGAGCCCTTACTGCCAGGATAGAAGGACAGGGACAGGGCAGGGCTTAGAGGAACGGGTGGGTGGAGAAGAAAGTGGAGAGAAGAACTCCACAGCGGAGTGACTCAGAGAGAAAGATGGAGCCTGCATTCACTGGCCTCGAGGGCTGAGTGCTGAAGAGTCACCCATGTTTAGGGAGGAAGGCAGGAGACAGACTCTAAGAACTGTGAGTTGCCACAAAGCCACTCTGAGGACACTGGACAGTAAAGGAAGCATATGGTAAAAAAGACAGGCAAGTTCCCAGTGGAACCTTTTTCAACAGATAAATGGGGAATAGAGAGTCAAGAGAGGAGACAGAAAAGCCATGCAAACTCTCAAACGTTAAAAGACTTAAAGTAATGTTAATATTTGTCATGTTTCAGAAGTTTATGAATTTCCCCCTTTCCTTTTCTTCTTCTTTTTTCTCTTTCTTTCTTTTTCTTTCTTTCTTTCTTCTATTAGGAGATGGGATCTCATGTAGCTCAGGTTGGCCTTGAACTCCAGAATGGCCTTGAAGCTTGACCCTCTTACCTCTACTTACTGGAAACGGAGCCTACTACACACAGGTGTCACTGTTCTTTCTTTCTCTTGCTGTGGTAAATACTCTAACAAGACACAACGTAAGGGAGGAATGGATTCAGTTGGCTTTCGATCCGAAGTTACAGCCCATCATTTCTGGGATGCAAAGGCAGGAACTCAAGCAACTAGTCACATCACATCTTCAGTCAAGAGCACAGAGGGCTAGCTTTGCCCTCTCCTACACTGCTATGGACATCACTGCTTAGGATATAGAACAGCCTGGAACAGGCTGGGTTTGCCTACCTCAACTAACAAGACAATCTGCTCCCCCCACACCGTCCCCACACACAAGCCCTCAAGTGAAGCTGATCTAGACAATTCCTCTCTAAAAATCTCTTCCCAGATGACTCTAGATTTTGTCAAGGGGGCAGGCAGTCACCAGGTCCAGCTTTCCAACAGCCCTACATCCCCAGCTCTGGGAAGTTCATTAATGTAAACTACTTTGTAAACTGTCCATGCTAAAAATGGGAGGGAAGGGGTGCAATTGTGAGGCAATCTATTGTTTTCTTTAAAACGCTGGGATGCAAACTCTGGGCCTTACACATTCCAAGTAAACCCTCCCTCATGGAGATACAATCCCTGTCCCTAAAGTGACAACACACCCCCCTCCCAATTCTGCAAGTGCAGTCAAATCACGGAACAAAAGTGCGAATTAAAAATGCTTCTTGGAGACCTCAGAGGTCAAGGCATGTAAATGACATCAATTGCCCTGCCCTGTAGAATCACATCTGGGTCTGTTTATGTGGCTGAGGCCTGGGCTTCAAAGGTCTGTGCCGTTTAGACCCGTGATCATTTTTGCTGGCAGGGAGATTATTCCAGAGTTTAACCTGCTCCAGTTCTCACTGGCTGAGCAGATCATGCTTGCTATGCAAATGCTTCTTCAGGACTGAATGCCACTGTGGAGGAAGGAAGCCATTGAAAAGCAACCCTGTGCTGCTGGGGAACAAAAAGCCATCACATCCCCGATCAAAGAAAAGAGAATCCTTTTGCAACAGAAATCCCAGAGTCTAGCATCAGAAAATCAGTTTCTCCTTCACACTCTTGTTACTTTTTAAGCCTTGCCCAATAAGAAGCAACAGGCGGGGCTGGGGGTGGGAATCCTTTCAAATGTGCCACTCCCGTTACATCTAATGCACAGTCTTTCTCACTCTTTGGATTATCATCTGCTATTTCAAAAGGTATCAGAGTTTTAGCTCAAAGGAAGGCATTGTGGGTGGCCCACTGTGGCACAGAATTTGGGTTTATAAGATGCCCATAACCAATATGTGATCAACCACTCCTTTAATACCAGACCACGGTCTCTTGACAGGACATACACTGTAGCGGCTGTTCTAAAGTGTGTCTTTAAAGGGTGTCTGCTAAATTGTCATTTGTTACAAGCATGCTTCTGCTGTGACAGATTCCCCCAACTCCTCCTCTTCCCTGAGCTCCTGGAATCACAGCTGTGTTGTACCATAAGCACAATGTTGTCACGTCTTTGTTTTGTTTAATTATTCAAGTTGGTCCTACCACAGAATTAAACTGCCTGGAGATATTATGGGATTTCCGTCCAAACAGCACACATGACCACATAGATGGCAACCCTTGCTAAATTGTCTTCATGACTCCCCTCCCCCGTCACATAGTGATCGGCAGTATACCCCTAAGAGTCGGGAGCTGGATGAGATGGACCAGTATAACCAAGAGCCAGTGAATGTTAGGGTCGGAGGGAAGTCTATACTTGTAATCCTAGCAGTCTGGAGGTAGAGACAGGAGGGTCGTGAGTTCAAGACCAACCTGAACTACACATTACTCCACCCCCCCACCCCACCCCACCCCCGGCGGCGGATTGCCAGGCAGACAGAGCTTAAGTGAGAAGTTTTATTAGAAAGGGAGGCAGGGAGAAGAGAGGTAAAGAGACACAGAGACAGAGAGAGGACAGAAGAGAAGAGGGAGACAGGAAAATTACTGTCTATGGCGGGAAAGAGCAGGAAAAAGAGCATTAAGTGGGAGGGGGGGTCTTTTTTTTTTAAAGGGTCCTTTGTACCTATGTGCAAATTAGTAGTCATGGAATCCTGAGCTGACCAGGTTACCGCCTGAGTGCATTCTGCCCGGTAACAGGGGCAGGCCAGAATAATGCCCCATCCTTACACACACCTCAAAAGTAAAATTTAAATAAAAATTTGAACTGGTTTATCTCTACCCTGTGCTCCTGTCTTCCCAGTAAGAAGCCCTGGCTTTCTTGAGGGTAAGCTCAGGCAGATCAACCTTAAGTTCAAGTCCTACCCAGGCTGCGTGAGACCTTGTCTCACAAAATAAACAAACAATAGAAGTTACCAGCTCAAAGTTTAAGTCCAGGCCAACCCGGACCTTGCCCGGCTGGGGAAAACAACTTCCTGATTTCATAGACACACCAAGATCAGTTATATCTTCTGGAATTTACTTGTACGTGATTCTCCCCACCCCCAAAGTCCTTTAAAAGATGAGAAGCATCTGTGAGCTAAAAACCTCTAGGGACTGGGGTGATGATGGTTTGTGATAGCAATTCATTTGGAGCTTGCATAGTCTCTTTCAAGCCACCAAGGGAAACAAAAATAAAACCACAGAGTGCAATGTGAGGAGAGGCCTTCGTGCTCTTCCAGTTAGAGCCTCCTTCTGCAAGTGGAGGCCAGAGCCATGGAGAAACGAAAAGCATGGTGGAAGATTTCCTACGGGAACCCAACTCCGCCTCTCCCACCTCACCTCACCTCCTCCAGCCACTGAAAGGACACAAAGTCGGCCTATTTTCTATTCTTCTATGCTGATCTCTTTGATTTTACCTCCTCAGGAGTGAGGGTGTTGTCTCTGAAGGGAGAAAAGACTTAACTCTTACAAAGTCTTCCGTAATCCGTGGGTACTGCAGGCCTGCCTAAGAAAAAGAAAAGGGAGAACCTCAGGAGGTCATATTTATGGAGCAGGGAGCATCCGAATCCCCCCCCCCCACAATATCCTGGTGCCTCAGTGTCTATGGGCTAAAAGACCAGCTCATAGAAAGGGACTTTTCTTGGCCACCGCTTAAGGAAGAGCGCAGCTGCACTGGCCACAGCACAATTCCCAGGAGCAACCAGGCACCGGTCCAGCTCCCTGAGAACCGCCAGCGCTGGGAAGCCAACTCCCTCTCCACCCCGGTACTTGGATAGATGCATTGAGCTCTCCCAGGCTAGGAGGGGAGAAGCCGATTGAAAAGCTTCACAAGTTGAACCCGAAAGTCCCTTTTTCCCAGGGCTCAGCAGTCACTCCTGGATGCTGTGCTCATGAGCAGTGAAACCCAGAGAAACAAGGAGAAAGACGCACGCGACATAGTGTGCACTCTGGCCACATCAGGATCAGTTGTATCTATCTAGTTATCTTTGCCTGACTTAGAGAAGCAGATTCCCTAGAACTTTAAGGGGGGGGGGGCGAGGAATACAAAGAATCAGCACGTATAAAATACCAACAAACTGAGGCAGCATCTATCGGGAGATGAAAATATCAATTATAATTTGGTAACTTACTAATCTACTTCTAGGGGAGGGAAGACTGAGGCTACTAGGTAAAATATTTTACTTGTCTTCTAATCCTTCACAGAAGTGTCTTCCCAGTTCATCCGCACAGGTGACACCTGGCTTCCTCCTGGTTGCCTCTACAGTGCAGAGTCACCACATGCTCCCACAAGCCATGCCTTCCTCTCTCCGGGGCCTGGACCCTCAAACTCTGCTTCTTCTTCTGTCTTCCATTTCGCAGTGAATGGCGCTGCCCCCAGGATACCTTGAGGACCTGGGGAGAAGAAGATAACTGGAAACCGCCTCAAGGGAGAAGGTCCAAGTTATAGTCAGGATGTGATGCCCAAGCAGCATAAAATTATGAGAATTCATGACAAATATATCTGTATCTTGTTTTTCTTCAGCTCCCTGTAGGAAATATGATACTGGAAGTGAAGAGCCTTGACACTAGCAGTAGGAAGATGGCCTCCCAGTTCTGGTAAATGGGCTAGAAACTTGTCTACATGTGTGTATCTTCTGATGCTTGTTTCATGTTTCCTCTAAGTTGAAACCCTGCTACATGTCAGGCAGAGAGGGTGAGAACTTCTCTCAACATTATATGTGTTGGAATATTAGATACTTTCTTGTTGCTGTGACAAAAACACCATGACTGAGACTACTTATAACAGAAAGTGTGTGATTGGTCTTACAGTTCCAGAGGGTTTGAGTCCATGATAGCAGAGCACATGGTGGCAGGAATTGCTGAGAAATTTCATCTTGATCCACAAGGAGGAGGCCTCTGGGCAGTCTCAGTACATTGGATAACCTTACCTGAGAAATCTTCCTGAAATGTCTGTTTAATCATGACACTCAATTGTTCAAAACTTTGGGGCAGCTAATCTTGCTTTCCACGGAGCAAAATGACCTTAGTTTCTAATTTCCAGTCTCATCCAGTTGCTATTTGCTGTGTGACCACATCATGCTAACTCTCCGAAGGCATCTTTTACCTTCTTGGGTATACCAGTTGCTAACACTTTTCTCTCCTAGAATACCCGCAGCCTTCTTTCTCTACCTGGAGCGCCCTGCCTGTTTCCATGTTCCTTCCCTTGCCCACCAATTCATCTTCTCTTTATTCTCAGAGCACTACCATGTATGCTGCCACCCAGCACATGGTATGGTTACAGATGGCATGACTCCTGGTTTGGTTGTTGATTTTTGAATGTATCTTCTATTATGTGCCACCGACTAGGAAGTATAAGAATCTATCCTAGAAGTGTAAGAATGCAAAGATAAGACCTGTAGAAAAGGGAATAAAATATCCACATATGCTCACATTATTATGTGTTAGCAGAAGACACGTTCTATAAACTCTAGACAGTAGGGACACCATGAAGACAAATTTTCATGGCATCTGCTAGAATCAGAGTAAAATTACCTTGAAAAGGGCAGCATTTGCCCTAGTTAATAAAGTTTAGACAGTGTTCTACAGTGTCTTAAATAGTGTACCTACAGGTCTCTAAGATACATTTTAACGGTGTAAGTCACCTTAGCTGAATAAATTAATTAGCTATGAAAATGGACACCAAGTACAAGGTGGTCCTAAAAGTCATCTTGTACCTTGAGAGAAGAACAGGGAAGTGTTTGTGGATGCTCTCCATTCACATGGTCAGACCTTTTACTGGCTTTGTTATTCCATTCTGCCCAGTCACTCCTTGTTTCCCAATTTAGCAGAGGTGTGTGACAGTGCTTTATCATTCAAGACTTGGGCGGGGCTGGGAGGTGTGGGGTTGGCAACTGAGTCATGAACATTGCCTTCCTGGAACTGTAACTCACCTGCTCCTAGAAATCTCCACTTTCCGAGGGGAGCTACCCTGTCAAGCCCTATAGGAACACAAGAATGTCTTGACGGGCAGCTGCATAAATTTGTCATTTGTCCTGTTTGTGACAAGCCCTGGTCAACAACCCCCCAGAGGGTCCATGATACAGGAAGGAAATAAAAAGTCTCAATCTCAAGGACCCATCAAAATTCACAAGACAGTCCAGCAGCATATCGACCCTGATTCACGATCTTCTGCAATGGTTGTCCTGGCCTACAACAGAGTGCAGCGTCTTTAAGGCTGGAGCACTGCATAGCCCTGGCCTCTGTGTGTGAGCAGACTGCATCCACTCATCTGTCTGCCCTGTACAACACTCCTCACCCCACAGCCACTGACATTACAGGTGCTTAAAGTGGAGGCTATAAATATTAATCAAGAGAGTGAAGCTCATGCTTGAGAATGTTATGACAGTTGAAGCAACACACAAGACAGAAATTGCTTCCACTGAATAAGGAGACATCTTTTCTCTGCATGAGGCCTCTGCCTACAATGTAATTTCCTGCAGAGGGGGCAAAGAAGGCGAGTGCCCAGAGCAGGAAAGCAAATCAATGAGGCTCTTTATAATGAATACATCGATGAGGTCTCATTAAAGTAAATAAAGTCCCTATAAAATGCTAGGAAATTTCTTTCAAAATAGCCCATAAATTAGCCTTAAAAGATGCCTAGGCCTGAAAGCCAAGGCTATGAATATAATTAGGAGACACTAAAAGAATCCAGACCAAGTCTGAGAAGCGGTACAAGAGCAGAAGGCAAAAGAAGGAAAACAAATTCCTCTTGGGAAGCCTGCTGGAAGTATCTGCAGATCCCTTCCATGCTTGCTTGGGGAGAGGGCTCCTAATGAAGACTATACACTGTAAACAACATGACTGGACTGAGCTCCCATCCCTATGCAATCAAGAATGGTTATCACTATTTCCAACCTTGAGATGCTTCTCAAATATCCCTACCCTTATAGATACAGGAGAAGTACCAAGTATAGTTTCCAAACCCTTGTATTTTAATGGACCAAGTCATTAGGAATTTAAGATCAGTCCCTTCTACTGGCACATCTTTCAGGAGTATTTATTATAGTTTGTGTTTCCATAACTTTTAGTGATTTATAGACAGTTTACCTCATGGGAACCTCCCAACAAGCTCACAATATAGGCTAACTGAAGGTGAAAGAATTAAAGAAACCAACCCAAGCTCAACTAATGGTCTACATGGCTCAGGGGGGCCTCACCAATCAGTGCTTCTTTGGAGCATTCCGTCAAAGTGAAGCATTGTGCCAGGGTGTTGGCTTCAACGGACGCTGTAACTATACTCGACACACAATTACTGAAAATAAGGCTAAGTATTTAATATAGAAAATTACTCACAAGATACCAAACCCAGAGGATCTAGTTCTCAGCTAGCGGCCGGACCGGAAGCCGAACTCCAGGAAAAGAGAGCGAGACTTCCTGTGCGCTGTCTTTTATGCCTTCCCCCGTAACGCCCCTAGCCATGCCCAAAAGTGGGCCTGGCTAGTGACGTAGTTCCGCCTACGTACGTATACGTCTTTACGTCCAGCCGTATACGTCTTTAGTCCTGCCTAAAGTGGGTGTGGTTAGCGGTGTGGTAAACCGCCCTTTTATTACCTCATCTGTATGCGCCTCTAATAAGTCACATGTTGAATGGCGGCATCAGACTTCCTCCTACACCAGGGAACACATTAGATGCTGGCTACGAAATGTGCCTAATCCGGACTGCACATCTAGATGTTCTCAGTGGAACTAGATGAGAAAGGACCAGTGCTCTCTAGTTACTAAGTGAACATACAAGCCTAAGGAATATTAATCTTTCCTTTAAGAAGTATCTTGGAGCCCACTTCCCCCTGGTATAATTTATTACATCAGAGCCAGAGGTACACAGAAAATCTGCAGTTTCTGTTGAAGACCCATGCCTGTGCAATGTCAAATAAAACATATTTTCACATATATGTGTATGTTTGTCAGTGCAGTATCAGATAAAACATAAAATGTCACAGCTTTATATATATATATATGTGTGTGTGTCATATATATGTAAACATACAGACACACATGCATATGTGTTGAAATTTATGCAAGATGTAACATCAGTCTATTTCTTCTAGTGACAATGTGCATAGAAGTTGTTAATATTAGTCATCAAAACACATTTATGAAGTTCAATAAGTGTACAAGTTGAGAAATGTATAAATAAATGTATAATGTTGAGAAAATGTTAAGTAAGTATTCAAGTATGTTTCCAAAGAAGTCATACTCCATCAGGAAGAGAGAAATTTCTGAGTCACTAACATACATATGTAGACGTCATTTTTATAGATGCTTATTGTATGCTTGCATCTTTTGTTGGTTGGCTAGTTTGAGACAGGGTCTCACTAGGTAACCAACTCTGACCCTGTACCCTTGATTCCTTTGCCTCAGCTTCATGGGAGGTAGGCTGGTAGCCACAAGTCACCTTATTTGGTTCTCCATAGACTTTTTCTTTTCCTCTGTCTTTTTTTTTCTTAGGCAAGATGTCGTGTATCTCAGGATGGCCTTACTATATAGCTGAGGATGACACTCAACTTCTGAGACTCCTTCATTCACCTCCCAAGTACTGAGACTATATGTGGAATTACCATGCGCAGCTTTAGGTGGTAGTAAGGAGTGGACCCCAGGCCTTATGTACAGAAGGGAAACACTCTACCAACTGAGCTATCATATCTCCAGACCTAGACATCTTTCTTTTAAAGCATTTACAGGTCTTCACAATTTTCACTGAATGAGACCATGATATATAATTAACAAGGCTGAAGCTGGGCATGCTGGTGCACAACTTTAATCCCAGTACTTAGGAGGCAGAGGCAGGTGCATCTCTGAATTCGAGGCCAGTCTGGTATATGCAGTTAGTTCAAAGACAGCCAGGCAAGGCTACACAGAGAAACCCTGTCTGAAATAAAACAAACAAAAAGTACTATGTCTGACAGAATTATAAACTTTTATAATAAATGCCTTTCTCCCTCACACATTTATGTCACAGAATATAAAATATTCACTTGAAAGAAGAACCAAGCATGGTAGCAAATCCTTACCATCCTAACACTTGAGAGCCCAAGGCAGGGAGAGTTGTCAAAATTTCCAGACCATTCTAGGTACATAAGTACATGACACTGTCTAAAATAACAATTAAAAAGAATAATGAAAAAATAAAAAACCACCAGCCCTAATCCTAGACAAAGAAATACAAGCCACAAGGGAAAGTTGAAAGAGAGCGAAATAGTCTTCCTCAGGGAAGAGCCACCCTACCTCAACTGGTTATCCAACACCAAGTGCTCAGTCCTGAAACCACATACATACAAATCACATTATATGCAATGAGCAGGTTGTATCTATATATTTAAGAGGGAGACACACACACACACACACACACACACACACACACACACACAGAGCTAGAGAGGATGACTGTCATTTGAGAGACAGCAATGGAAGGATTGTAGGGAGGAAACAGAAAGGGAAAATGATGTAATTACATTTTAATTTCCAAAACAAAATTAACTCTAAATTCAAAGCTGGGTGTTGTTGTAATTAAAAAAGCAGCACAGGAGAGAAAGATGCCATGTGACAGAAGTCACATGGAGGGGTTTTTTCTTAAAGGAACGGAACTGGGAAACAGAGGGAGGAAAGGGGGAAGACTGGCCTCTGGAGATAGGAGCAGTAAAAGAGAAAAGGGGGGGAGAGGAGGCAGAGAGACAGGCAGAGAAGCAGAGATAAAGAAAGAAAGAAAGAAAGAAAGAAAGAAAGAAAGAAAGAAAGAAAGAAAGAAAGAAAGAAAGAAAGGAGAAGAAAGAGAGATGTGGGGTGGGCAGGGCCCTTTTAAAAGGGAACATAGTGAATGTGGTGCTCTTAGTGGCTGCAGCTGAGGACGTATCCTGTCAGAACCCCAAGGGCAGGCCAGTACAGATGCCTGAATACTAACAGGGGTGGCGATGCATGCCTGTAATGCCAGGAGGCAGAAACAGAAGGACCACAGGTGCAAGGGCAGCCTCACTATATCACAGTGAGTTCCAGACCAGCCAGAGAGTGGAGCCACTGGGAGGGACCCTACGTTCAAATAAAGAAAGAACTGAATTCAAGTCTTAATTCCCTTTAAAGGTAAGAGTGTGAACATGAACATACATGTGCTTGCACATCTGTCATAGGAAGATCATATGTAGGGACCTAGCTCATAAAGCCTGAAAAGGTTTTATAAGGCAACATATGTAAGAGCATACATAACCTTAACAAAGCCGAAAAAAGGTACTGTGTCTTCATGAAAACCAATCTTTGAAATCGATGGATGTCTTCAAGTTTTATAGGCATCACTTATAACAAGTATTGAATATAAGTATCGAATCTCCTAAAATTTCAGACTTACTGGACAGAAGACTTTCTATAGTACCTGGCTGAGATCAACGTCATTTCTCTATGTCCCTTGCTGCCGCAGATGTAGCTCCTGTATTCTTGACTCTGAGCTTTGCTTTGTCATCTCCTTTGAGCAATCAGATATTAGAAAATATTAAATATATATAAAGTTGGGGGGAGACCTGGCATTATGGGACTCCCTCCCTCCCATTCATTTTTGCTGCTGGGAAGTCTAGTGAACCAGGTCGGACTAGATGCAGAATGATATCCAGCCATCCTTATCACCCAGACCTCCTAGATGAGACCCTAGACCTGTGTGTGTGGGGGGGGAGTGTGTGTATCTGTGTGATTCTGCATGTTTGTGTATGTTATGTGTGTGTCAATGTGTGAGTATCTGTGTTTGTGTTTGTGTGCCAGTGTGTGTATTTATGTATTTGTGTGTGTGTGTGTGTGTGTGTGTGTGTGTGTGTGTGTGTGTGTGTGTGGCCACCTTGAACCATCCAACCCCAGTCACAGTAGCCCTCAGAAACAGTAGAAATAATAAGACATTTACTCACATAGCTGTTATTTGGGTGTTTCTGGTTTTGTTTCTTTAGTAAAGGTTAAAAGATACATTGACCTAAAAAAGTCATAGTTACAGAAATTTCTACAAGTATCTCCTTAGTGACTCACTTGGAAGGAAGCTCTCCCTCTCATTCCACACTACCTCACCCCTAGTATCTCTGAACCTGAGTCTCATTATAACCCAGGCTGACAAACCCAAGATCCTCCTGCCTTAGCTGGCCAAGTATTAGGGTTATAGGCATGCATGATCACATCTAGATGGAAAGAGCTTATTCTAGTTTCAAAAGACCATGAAGATATCAGAACACTATCTAGTCATTCTGAGTAGTAAAATGTAAAAGCTTGTTATAATTTACTATTTAGGAATGATGACAAGAACAAATTTGAGCATTGATGGGGGATGTTCTTCTGTATATATGCTTCTCTTATTGGTTGTTGAATAAAACACTGATTGGCCGAGAGAGTCATGAAGATAGATGGGGCTAGGAAACCTGACGAGAATTCTGGGGAGAGAGAGGCCACCAATAGACACCAAAGGAGTAACAGGTCTGGGTATTCTCTGGTAAACCAAGACCTCATGAAAATACATAGCTACTGGTTAATAATTAAGAGAGAAGTAGCCAGTAAGAAGAATAAGCCATCAGCCAACAGTTTTATAATTAATATAGCATCTGTGTGCTTATTTGGGGCTGAAGGGTGGCAGGAACTGGTGGGACAAGAAGCTCTGCCTACAATATGTGGCATATACAAATAGATGGCAGGGGCATTTTTGAAATCTTGAGGCTAGTCTGGGCAACAAAGTGAGTTCAAGTTTAGCTTGGAATACATAGAAAAACTGATTTAAGGCCATGGTAAAATTCATACACACACACCCACACACCCACACACACACATAATGAAGGAAAAGAAAGACAGAGAGAAAGACAGAAAGAAAAATCAGAAATATAAAAATTGTAAAATATTGAAAATAAGAGACATTTGGCTACACAAAGAAATGGGATGTAATTAAAGAGCACACAGTTAAGACATGACATTCCCCTTGTCTGGTTAGTAACCTTACAACCAAACTAGCTTAGAAATGAGACAAGTAACATTAATCATTGTAATGGCAAATTACATTGCAGATAATGAAGCCTTTCTAGAATCACGTAAATTGTGTTGTTCTAAAGTTACATATCAAAAGCTTACTCAAGATAGCTAGATCACTGGAAAGATATTTAAGAAGTGTTTGTTTTGTGTCTGTTGTCATTTTTACAGAGCTTCCTACATATTTGGGTTTTCTGATGGCTGGAATGATCTGTCCCCTCAAAGTTCAAAATTGGGTTGTTTATAAATTATGTAATACACATATTTGTTACAGCAGCCCAAATAGATTGAGATAGGTTCCAAATATTTATCATGACCTGAAACTTTAAAGTTGGACTACATTTGACTCTAGAACAGCACTAGAAACGATGCACAGTTTCCTTGGTTTTATGAAGCTCATTCACTAAATTGGTGAGGACTCCGCAGCCACTGAGTACATGGTGAGGACTCCGGCAGCCGCTCAGTGCATGGCATGCTTTACTGGAAAAGAGCTGCTGTCCTTGGAACCCATTAACCTGGTGTCCTCTAGCCTTGACTCTGCACACTACCCACACCCCATCAAACCATCCAAACTGCCATGAGTATGTCATGCTCTGTACCACCGCCATAATGTTCCCACAGGCAGTTTCTTCTCTAAAATACCACCCTCTAATCTCTGCTCCTACCCAAATGTGCAAGCACATTTAACAGCCTGGCAACCACCAGGTACACTTGAAGGTTAATGTGAAAACAGAAAAAGGTGTAGGGGGTACGTAAGCCAAGAGGTGGAAAGTTTCCTAAGACTACAGATAACACGAGGAATGGATTCATGTCTTGGTCTATGTTGCTGTAAAGACCATTTTACCTCCTAAAATACTAGTAATAGAGTACATTGTCATATTGTAGGTGTATCCTATGTGTGAAGACTTCCCATTCACTTCTGTGTAGAAACGAAGGATTATTTATCTATTTTCTCACACAAATATGTCCATGTTGTCTAAGAATGGGAAAAATTCAGCCATTCTGCTCTGAGCTGTTAAGTTCGTAAACCAAAGTTGTCATTATAAAAGGTACTTGCAGTCCTGGCAGTGAAATCCTTCCTAAATCCAGCTGAAGCTAGCTTGTGGAATTTTCCAATTCTCAGCGTGATGAGACCTCCAATGATGACATGTGGTGTGGATGACGAACCAAATGAAAATCTGACATCACAAAAGAAGGTAAACACCTGCTTACACTGTCTATAGCAGAACCCAAGGGATACGGCATTTTCTAAATAATGAGACTTCACTGTGCATGTATATGCTACTCATTCTCCACTTATTAGAAGTGAAAAAGCCAACTGCTACATCTACTATCAATGTACGGGAAGTTCAGTGCACACTTAGATAAAACACCTACCTAATCACACTTGCTCATTAGCTTTGTCCTAAAACCTCTTTAAAGCCATGTAAAATGTATATCCAACGCGTAGCCTTTCATTTATCTTTGCAAGCACGTGGTCGGGAAGATGGTTGGAAAAATAAATACCAAATCTTAGAAATTATCTCTGGGAATTGGGATTATGAGGAATTTTGATTTTCATATTATTCATTTTGGCATTGTTTTCCTCTACAATGAGCACATATTGCCTCTGTAATTAGAAAAGTCAGCCACAGAATTACAATCCTTAACAACAATTTCATATATAGCATTGCATACCCTTTCCTGGAAGCCATTTGTCCAATAAAACAGATAGCTTAGAATTGTTTGTCCCTGGACGCCTTTCTGGGTCTTAGCATTAGAAGACAAAGTCCTTTCAGATCTCAGTATCTGGCCTCAGCAGAATGTCTAGGGATCAAGAACATCTTCCCAGAATGCCATGTGGTGTTGAGTCACACGATGCCTTTTATTTAAAAATCTTCCCCAAAGTATACTCGAACTTTTGGCACAGTGAACACCAAACCCAGAGGGAAATGTTCTAATCCTTTAACACAAAAACTTTAGGTCATGTTCTTCATTTAAGCCTACATCACTCCTTAATCCTGACAGATAAATCTTCACCAAAAGTTTGGCAAGAACAGTACAGATTGACACTGCCAAACAGACCTCATGGAGGGTCGGTCTGGCTTCCTCTCTGCTGGGACATGGAGTTATCAAGTGAAAGTTTCTTAATGTAAATCACAAACAGGTTTACTTGGAATCTGGCTCCTGTGTTTACAAGCGGGAGGAAGAAATATTAGCCTAGAGTTTCTGCCTACTCTCAACATGGTCATTTACCGACCAAGAGTGTCCTGGGGACAATATCAGAAGAAAGACTTTACTACCAGCATTTGGGGGCAGAGGCAGAGGCAGGTGGATCTTTGTGAATTCTGGCCTAGTCGTATATCAATTCTCAAACCAGCCAGGGATGCATCCAAAGACTGTATTAAAACAATACTTGTTTTTTGAAAAGCCAATTTTAAGGCCATGGTAAAATTCATGTTAAAATTTTCATCATTCATATTCTGTCTGTGGATTCTTTGCTAGTGTAAAACAGTTGTTACAAGAGACTGTGTAGCCTGTCATGTGTTGCACAGTGTTTCTCAAAAGTTCATTTCCTCTCAGAACCTCAGATGTGAACTTTGTAGAAATAAGATCTTTGTAGGTGTAATTATGTTAAAGCAGGATCATATTAGACTGAAGTATGCCCCAACCTAATAACTAGAGTCCTTATAACAAGAGGACTTACAGAGATGTGAAGAGGGAAAAAGTCACGTGGGGATGGCAGCTGAGGCTGGAGTAGGGCAAGGAATGGCAGCAATCACAGGAGTACTGGATACAGACATGGGATGGCTACTTCCTCAGGTGTCCAGTGGTACAAGAAAATCAACGTCTATTAAGTAACCTAGGTTATGCTATGCGGTGCAGCTACCAAAGACACTAATATGCTGCCCATCCATACCTGAAAGTACCTAGCCCTTCACACAAAATGCTGTTGGCCCTTGTTGGTATAAAATTATTGGCCCATGCTTGATGGTAGTGGTACATGAGTTTCTTTAGTCCCAGCACTTGGGAGGCAGAGGCAGGCAGATCTCTGTGAGTTGGAGGTCCCATGCTGGATGGTAGTGGTACATGAGTTTCTTTAGTCCCAGCACTTGGGAGGCAGAGGCAGGCAGATCTCTGTGAGTTGGAGGTCCCATGCTGGATGGTAGTGGTACATGAGTTTCTTTAATCCCAGCACTTGGGAGGCAGAGGCAGGCAGATCTCTGTGAGTTGGAGGTCAGTTTGGTCTACAGAGTGAGTTCCAGGGCAGCCAAGGATGTTACACAGAGAAACCTGGTCTTGAAAAACCAAAAAATAAAAGTATTGGCCCAGAAGAAAAGTGGAACAGTTTGTTACCCCAGACTGACTCAAACCAGAAGTTATTCTCTGAACTCTGAACTACACCATGGTGTGTGTAAGCACACATGTGTACCTCTGCACACAGACATACTCAATGGATGCACTAAAATTATTAAAAGAAAATAAAGAATGCAAATTTTCAGTAGTGTATGCAGAACAATATTTTTATTATTTATTATTCATGATAGTTTGCAGAGACAAAGTTCTATAAATCAGGCATGCCTGGAGCTCACTGCATAGAGCAAGCCAGATTTGAACTAAGGGCAATCCTTCTACCTCAGCC
Organism: Mesocricetus auratus; assembly: GCF_017639785.1. Classification (NCBI taxonomy): domain Eukaryota; kingdom Metazoa; phylum Chordata; class Mammalia; order Rodentia; family Cricetidae; genus Mesocricetus; species Mesocricetus auratus. The sequence continues at coordinate 6,336,751 of NW_024429199.1, forward strand.
TTCTAAGTGCTGGAATTTCAGTCATGGGCCACTACGTCAGGCTGATTACTTATTTTGGTTGATGACCGTAATGTTTGTGTGCTGTACTACAGGAATTCTAACTTAGAGATTTGGGAGTATTTCAATGTTCTATTTTCTGTAAGAGTAATGAAGTCCATGGGTAAGGATCAAGTGGAGGCTGGGAGGTGGGTGCTGAACCTCTTGCCCCCCATAAAAGCATGCATCTGGGACAATAGGATGCCCTTCAGGTTTCTAGGAACACTGTTGCTCTCACAGCAGAATCCAGCACAATGGGTTTTTTGTTGTCGTTGTTGTTTGTTGTTTTACTTTTTTTCGAGACAGGTTTCTTTGTAGCTTTGGAGACTATCTTGGAACTTCCTGGGTAGACCAAGCTGGCCTCGAACTCACAGGCTGTCTCTGCCTCCCCAGTGCTGGGCTCACAGTGGTTCTTGACCTTGTTAATTACCCTTTTATACAGCTCCTCATATTGTGGTGATCCCCAAACATAACAGTAATTTTGCTGTTATGAAGAGTTATATAGGTATTTTTAGAGAAGATTTACTGAGGGGTCGAGAATCAGTCATCTAACAGCCGTACTGCAAGCATTTCTAGACTCAGAGGCACTTAAAATTATATGCAGATTGGTAAAATAAACTTTCACTTCATTAAAAGGTCATATTTTAAGATGATTCATGGATTTTCATGAATTTCTGTCACATTTGATTAGAATGAGAGTTGCTGCCTTACTGGACGTAAAACCACAATTTGAGGTTCATAAAATGATTCCTCAGTAATCACTTGCTAATTCGTGTGTGACTTGACTTTATTTAGCTTGACTAGATTTATGTTCTCTTGACCTAATTATTCAAGTAAGAATACGATGTATATTGAAGCTAAAAACAAGAAGCGCCATCTAGAATAGTGAAGCAAAAACACCCCTGGCACTGGTCATGAAAGCCTTGGAACTCTGTGCCCAGGATGCCAAGCAGTTCAAAAGGAACCTCGTATTTCAGTCAAGAACCACGCTATAATTTGCCTGGCATGCCTGAGAAGTTCAAAGACTTTGCTGATCCCTCCATCAACCACTGTGAGTTTTTTTTTTTTCAAGTAAAGCTGAAGATTCAACGTCGGTTTGATGAACCCCTTGCTTCTTGGCTAAAAAAGAAACAGGACTGCCAAGCGGGCAAATTAACGCTGCGCGAAGCTCTCTTCCAAAAGTCCTCGAGTAGAGCAGATATGGGTCAGCCAAAGAAGCACTGGTTTCCTCAGTGAACGGCTGGGGCACCAGCGTCCTGAGAGGGTTGCTTCCAGCCTCTGTGGCCAGGCATCAGCTTCCAGAGGCACGCCTTCCACTGCAGCTGCCTCCTGTACGGAGCGGAGCGGAGCGCAGGAAGCTAGTCTGATTGAGCCCAAGTTTCAAATGAACAGAGCCTCAGCTGTGAGCAAACAGCAAAGCTATTTGCGATGGTCCGAGTAAGAATGTGCCCGCATTGGTCCATACATTAGTCCAAGAGAGTCGAACTCTGGTGGGATTAAAAGGAGTAGGAGGTGTGGCTTGTTGGAGGAAATGTGTCACTGGCGGTGGGCTTTGAAGTTTAAAACCCATACCAAGCCCAGTTTCCCCATCTCTGGGCCTGCAGATTAGCATGTAGCTTTCAGCAACTGCTCCAGTGCCATGCATGTTGCCAGGCACCCAGCCTTGATGATAACAGACAGGTTCTCACACCTGGCTGTCTTGGAATCAGGAGATCCCTGTCTCTGCCGGCCACCTGAGTGCTGATACTAACAGGTCAATGGATAAAGCCTTTGCTGCACATGCGAGAGAACCTGAGTTGGAACCCCAAGGACCCACAAAACTGTTGAGTGTGGTAGTGTGTACCTATAACCCCAGAACTGGGAAGTAAAGAAGGAAATAGAGACTGGCAACTCGCAAGCCGTGCAGCCTAGGCAAAGGGTAGACTACAGGTTCAATGAAAAAGCCCGTCTCAAAACTAAAAATGGAGCCCAGCAGTGTGGTACAGGCCTTGGGAAGGAAGGGAGGGAGGGAGGGAGGGAGGGAGGGAGGGAGGGAGGGAGGGAGGGAGGGAGGGAGGGAGGGAGGGAGGAATGTATTTTAAAGCCAGAGTCTTACAGAAGGCTGTCCTGGAATCAGGAGATCTCTGTCTCTGCCACCTGAGTGCTGATACTAACAGTGTGTGATACCACACTAAGCCTCTAGTTTCTTTTTTCTTAACTTTGGCTTGTTTGTGTTTATGTCTGTGTGTGTCTGTATGTATGTGTGTTTATTTGTGCTAGTCTATGTCTCTCACACTGTGTATATGTGTGTGTGTGTGTGTGTGTGTGTGTGTGTGTGTGTGTGTGCCCGTGTGCCCACATGCTCTTAAAGGACAGAAGTGGGAATCAGGACACTGGAATTAGAGTTACAGTGGTTATAATCCAATCAACATGGGTGCTAGAATTCAAACCCCAGTCCTCTGCAAGAGCAGTGAATGCTCACAACTGAGTCATCTCTCTATACCAATATTATTTTAAGACAGGGTCTTGCTATGCAGCCCTGGTCTAGAACTCACAGTAGGTCACCTTGCCTCTTCATCCCAAGTACTAAGACAACAGTGACAAACCACCCACCTATGAAAACAATACTATTTCCAACAACCCGTCCTACAGGAAAATTTATACATGTGAAAAAATACATTAATACTTTTTAATGATATAATAAGAATTTTTAAATAACCCAAATAGTCATCAGCTAAATATATTTCAACATTTTCCTATGAACAATGAAAATTTAGTGGTTGTTTTAAAAGAATGAGATTGTTTTATAGGTATAGGTATTGAGAGGAATTCTTCAAGACTGTTAGCCTGCTTGAAAAATGGAGAACTCCACACTCAGTAAGAGACTATGTCTCAAGGGAATAAAACATACTATAAAAGAACACATGCACCATCACACATGTGTGCACACATGTATAAGCCACATGTTTAGTGTGTGTGTGTGTGTGTTTGTGTGTGTGTGTGTGTAGAGCTAGACATGGCCATGCAAACCTGAAACTCTAGCTCTTGTGAGGAGGCAAAGGCAGGAAGGTTGCAGTGAGTTTGAGGCTCTGCAGGATTACATAAACAGCCTGTTTCAAAAAAACAAAACCACAGTTCTACTGGGAAGCCAGGCATGGTCTAACGTGCCTGAACTCTCAGATGCAGGGGCCGAGGCAAGGCCTGCCAGAAGTCTGAAGCTGGCCTGAGACACTGACTCAAGGGGATAAAAAGGATAAAGTAGAATTTTCAAACTGTAGTATGAAGAGTCCCCTTGCTTTACAAAACTATTTGGTAAGATAGAAACCCCGGAGATTTATAAAACCCAAAGCTTTCTTTCTATCCACATTCTTCTCAGTTTTCTGTATTTATATAAAAGCTATAGCTATAGGTTTCATAAAGGCTCAGCGGAGGCAGAGGCACCAGAGAGTTTGCATGGGTATCATTATGAGCCCTGTTTCCACACATACAACTTTTAAATCTGCCTTTCAATGTGAGCGTGATCTAAAAGTCTGACTTTTCCACACAGGGTATGCAACAGCTACAAAAGACCTAACATTGTCACCCGGGTGTGGTAAGGCAATGGTCTGGGTTGAACTCTATTTGTTGAATTAGATGGTATCTGGGAGAATGAGATTTGAACTCCCTGTCTGGTTGTCTTTAAGTTCTAAGGTTTGCTGGGCAGTGGTGGTACACGCCTTTAATCCCAGCACTCGGAAGGCAGAGGCAGGCGGATCTCTGTGAGTTCGAGGCCAGGCTGGACTGACAGCCTCCAAAACAATACAAAGAAATCCTGTCTCATAAAACCAAAAAAGACCAAAAAAGTTCTAAGGTTCGTGAGCCTGAAAGGCAAGGGCACTTTACACCTGGCATGATGATTAATCCTTGTTGCCAACTTTACTGGGTTTGAAATCACTTCTGTGTCTGTGAAAGTGTCCCCAGAGAGGTTTAACTGAGGGACAAAGATTCAGCGTGTCTTAGCTAGGGTTTCAGTTGCTGTCATGAAGACCATGACCAAAGACAACTTTGGGAGGAAAGGGTTTCCTTCACCTCTCAAAATAGAGTCCATCATGAAAGAAGTCAGTACAGGAACTTTAAACAGGAACCTGGAGGCCAGGGCTGAAACAGAAGCTATGAAGGAGGGCCGCTTACTGGCTTGCTCCCCAATGCTAGCTCAACCTGCTTTCTTATCCAACCCAGGACCACCTGTCCAGGGTTGACACCATCCACAATGACACAATCCACTGGCTCTCCAACATCAATCACTAATTAAGAAAATGCACCACAGGCTTGTACTCAGGCCAAACTACTATGGGCTTTCTCCGGATTGAAGTTCCCTCTTCCCAAGTGACTCCAGCTTGTGTCAGGGTGAGACAAAACTAGCCAGTACATGCCCTGAGAATGGTGACACCATGCAGTGGTGTAGTATGCCCAAACTGAGTGAGAATGGAAAGAGAGAAACCTAGGCAGATGCTCCTGATTGATGGTTTATTGTGTAGTCCTAGCCACACTGCCAGTGCCATGACCTCCACCGTGCCTTCCCACTGCATGCTACCCTTCCAAACTGTGAGCAAAACAAACCCTTCCCCCACACAAATGCACTTACTCAGGTGTTTGGTCATACCAACGAGCAATAACAGTCTAGAGGAAATGATTTCCCCTTTTAGGCTTCATAATACATCTTGTCATAAAATGGATTTTAAATTGTTTTGGAAGCTGAGAATTTTCCAGAAAACAGCTTTTACCAACATGTGGACATTGGTCTTCAAATGCCAATGGGATTGGCACTCCCATGCCCATACCAATCCTTCTGCCCTTATAGCTAGAGTCAGATTTACAGTCATTTAACATATAAACATCATAAAAGAGGGCTTCCCATATGCAGATCTTTGGAATCAACCCCCAAAGTTCTAAGATGGTGGTTCTCAACTTTCCTAATGCTATGACTCTTAATACAGTTCCTCATGTTATGGTGACCCTTCACCCATAAAATTCTTTTTATCACTAGTTCATAGCTGTAATTTTGCTACCATTATGAATCATAATGTAAATATTAGTGTTTTCCAATGGTTTTAGGCAACCCCTGTGAAAGAGTCATTTGACCCCCAAAGGAGCAGCAAACCACAAATTGAGAACCACTGCTCTAAGAGATAATACCCTTACTTATCTTCAGGTCTCACTGAGGAAAAATGTCACCTAGTCTCAAACTGCAAGTAAGAAAATAGCAAAGCCTGGACTCAAAGCTTAGATTATTTGATTCCAAAACTGTTATTTCATCCATAGCTCTGTCCCCTGGTATATTTGTATGTTTCAAAGACTTTGATGATGAGAATAATAACAACTATGAAGATTGCAATTATTATAAATTATCTCTTCAACAATTTTATTCAAATTTGGAAGAAAAGCAAACGTACAAAAATAAAATTTGCATATAAACAGCAAACTATTGCCCAAAGAAATTCAGGGGTACACACATGATTCACACATTCTTGCTAACAAGATTTTTAACTAACACTAAGAAAAAAGTGAGAGTGAGGGGCAGGACCAGCTATCCCAGGGCCAGTGAAGGGCAGCTGAGTATGGCACTCTGATTCTACCATCCATGGTTCCCACGGCCTCCTGAGGAGACACAGCCCACAGACCCCAGCTGCAGCAGGACCATGGACCCAGACATGGCCCTGAGCAGCAGCCTGGGCCCAGGAGACGCCTGGATCCAGGAGGAAGCACAGGACACTCACATCAGGATGGTCCTGGTGGCATCACAGTCCCCAGATGTCAACAAGACTAAAGGTTTCCTCTCTGACCCCGGGCTTCCATATAACATTTGGTGGCAACACAGACCGTGGTTGTGGTGGGACCACGGACCCAGACATGGTCCTCAACAGCAGCTGGGTCTGGATGCCACTATTACCCCAGGCATCACATCAGGACAGCCTCAGAAATAATCAGTGACTTTCACTTTTTCTCTCCTTTCCTTTCCTTTCCTTTCCTTTCCTTTCCTTTCCTTTCCTTTCCTTTCCTTTCCTTTCCTTTCCTTTCCTTTCCTTTCCTTTCCTTCCTTCCTTCCTTCCTTCCTTCCTTCCTTCTTTCTTTCTTTCTTTCTTTTTGTATTTCAAGATAGGGTTTCTCTGTATAGCCCTGGCTGTCCTAGAACTTGCTTTGTAGACCAGCCTGACCTCAAACTAGTAGTGCTCCACCTGCTTCTGCCTCGGGAGTTTTGATATTAAAGATATGCATCACATCTCCCACCTCACCCCTTCCCCCACACCCCCACCGTCCCACCCCCTGAAATCCATTTTTATTTAATTACTGGTCACTGTATAGTTGAAACTCAAAGCACTTAGTAGTGACAACAGCAAAGGGACCCGTTAAGGGCACTGTTAGATTGAGAAATTAGAGTGCCACGCTGAAGATGTGAAAACATATTCTGACCAAGGAAAACTGGTCTCCATGACACAACGAGGAGGAAATGTCTGGGTGGCTCCTGTCATTTTCTCTTCTCTCCCCCCCAGGGACACATTTTGATGCAGAAGGCAGCTGATGCAACTGTGGCAGCAGTGAGGTCAGACAAGCAGGCCAGACTGCAAATGCTGAGAGTTCAAGCTCAGGACTATCTCCTCAAAAGCTGCTCCTTCTTTAGAGAGCCAGGAGACACGAACTGGTGGAGAACTGGCTTCTTCGAGGTTTTGTAATTTCAGCTACAAAATGCCTTGAAAAAGTTCTTCTGTCTCCATTGTATAAAACATGTCGCTGCTACAATCTTCTGAGGACGAGCTTTCTGCCAAAGGGAAACTGAAACCAGTTTCATGGGAGAGTTTAAGAACTCAAGTCAGTGAACCAGACCAGCTCCACCAGTGGAATCCATGGGAACTGATAAAGCCTTGGAAGTCAAACTAGGAGGGTTACTCCAGGCGTGGGACTGGGAAGACACTTAAGGCACACAGTGTTCTGGAGACGGGAGAGATGACCTAGAAAGGACTATAGGCAGTGGTCACCAGGAACTTTGACTTAGTTTTCTTCCCAAGAAGCAGGAGAACACTAAACACGGTTAGTGGACGAAAACCATGACGGGCATACTCTCTCTGTGTGCACTCCTGAAGAGGGAGAAATCATACAGTGAGGATCCCAGTCTTCCCAGTTATTTTTATGCTTGTAAAATTTGATCAATGAACTTTGAAAGGGACAAGAAGCAACACACAAGAACACATGCTAAAAATGCTAAGGGCATGAAGGGAAGTCAGTGAGAGTAGAGAGAAACTTCTATAGACTGACCTAGTGGGAAATGGCTTCAGGGATTTAGTCATTTTATTTGTGTTTTAATTTTTTAAAGTCTCGTGTGTGTGTGTGTGTGTGTGTGTGTGTGTGTGTGTGTGTGTGTGTGTGTTTGTGTGTGTGTGTGTAGATGCCCATGGAGACCAGGAGAGGGTGTTAGATCCCCCAGACCTGGAATTAAAGTGGATTTTGAGTCCCCTAATGTGGGAATTAAACTTCAGTCCTTCCTTCAGTTCTGGCTAGCCAGTTCAGAATAAGACACTAGAACAACGTGAAAAAAATCTAGGTGACTTTGTAAGGTGAAGAACCTGCTGCTGTCACAAAAGCTTAGCTGCACATTTGTATTCAGCCTCCTGCTGCCTCTGAAAACAAGAAAGGGAAACTACCTCCTCTCCCTCCCAGTTTACTTTCTCCACAGTCATGAGAGAAAGTTTCCAGCATGTCCCTGGAAGGTCAGCATAGCGTATCCTGAGAAATGCTACTGTGAGTAAGCTTTGATTCAGAGGTTCTAGATAGTTGGGTGTGGTGGCTCACTTAGCACTCTGGCAGCTGAGGCAGGTGGATCATGAGAGTCTGAGGCCAGGATGATGTGCATAGTGAGTTTCATACCAGTTTGGGTTAGAGAGTAAGTCCCTGTGCCTTGCCACCAAGAGGGAAAAAAATCCCAGAATTTCTGGAGAATTGTTTAAAACTTCCTTGCATCTTATTCCCACTGGTCTAAAATAATCCTATTCTATCATCTTTTCTGATATAAAAGCTTTCCAATTCTATTGGTATGCTCTTAGCAGACATGGGTTTTCAATGGTTTTGTAATGAATACCTCTATGTCTGCAGGAGATCCACAGTTCCAGATGTCATTCTTCTTGCGGATGTGTTAGCCCCCGATTCTTCAAATCAGAGAAGCTATGACTGTGAGTTTCCTAACCATAGAGGGTTCCTCTGTGTGAGTACCAGTGTGTAGTTCATATGGTACACTACAGTAAACCCTAAAATCAGAGAGGTGCATGTTTCACACTGGCTTTAAAACACAATAAAGCTCCTAACTCTGTGCTTAGTACAATTCCTTAAGTTCGTAGATGTGTCCAGTAAAGAATAGAAACCACCCATGCCTCGATGGACAATGGCAAACACACGGTTGCACTTTCTTCCCTAACCTTGTTAAATACCAGTTCTGAATATGACCGTTAGATGAAGATACTGGTCTGAGTCCAGGGAGATAAAAGTGAGAGGCAATTGGAACACAGACTCCAACAGTGAGTGGTGAGCACACAGTGAGTCCCTCCCTCCTTTAAACACGTCTGTGTAGAGTTACACAGAGCTAAGCAAAGCTGGGTTCTGTAACAAAGAGACCATTTTAGTCTGCATTTTGTTTTGTACAACTTCTATTCCATACTTGGGTATAGATTAGGAGGGTGAATGGCAATCTTGAGGAGTATTGCATTGGACACTATTACTCAATGGAAAGTTTGTATGCTACTCAAACAAGCACTCATTATTCCTCTAACACCCCCACCCATGCCCCCAAATCGCAATCCCTTCGATACCTGCTAAAACACAGCCAAACTTCAAATCTCTCTTTGTTTCCCTACTCTTAGTTGATATCAAGAGAAAAGAGAAACAACCAGAAAGGAGTTGTCCCTCATGTTTCTACAGCAAATGTGTGCCAGTCCTCTTTTCCCCATTATTGAAAAGGACCCAGTCTCTTTCAAAAGCCAATTAGTTTCTTAGCCAGATGTAGTGGTACATGTCTATAATCCCAGCATGTAGGAAATACGAGGAGGATCAGTGGGCAGTTCAAGACCAACTTGGACTACATGACATCCTGATGTGTGTGTGTGTGTGTGGGTGGGTGGGCGTGGGTGTATGTGTATAATATGTATATGTATACATCTCCTCTCCATTCATCTCTGCTCTTGGCTTTTCAAGAGTATCATTACCCCATCTCCACTTTGTGGCATGTATGGATACAGGTTTTTTCCTTTCTGGGTAGACACTTTACCAACTGAAGTGTCTCCCCATGCCCATCCACAGTTTTCCTCTTGTCTTTATACGATTTTCCTTTCTTTTGACATCTTTTCCAACCAATCAAACATGTTCTACTATCTTTATTCAAGAGGATAACAAACTTTGCCTTGACTTTCTAAACTCTTTGCTCAGTTCAAGCTGCCCAACACACCAAGCCCTAAGCATGCATCCTTTCTCGGCATGCTACAAGAACTGCTCTGGGAAATTGGACCCGGCAGTGTATGCCTGTGAGTCCAGCACTTGGGTCACAGAGGGAAGAGGATCACGAGAACACAAGGACAGCCTGGACTACACAGTGAGTTGGAGGAAAGCCTGAACTATAGAGTGAGACTTTATTTGAAAGGGGGGAGTAACTTCTGCAATATTTTCAGCCTCTATTTTATTTGATTAGATGCTAGCATTTGGTGAAAGGAGTCATTCTTCTTTCATACCCGGTTTCCACTGATTTCCCTGACCACACTCATGATGTTTTTGCCTGCTCTTGAGGATTTCTTTTTGGTTTTCTCCAGCCTTCCCTTTCCGGCTTTCTTCTGATAGCAGAAGTTACGCGGAATGAATTTCGGACCCTACCTGCTATCTGATGCGTGTTCTTATGACCCGGATTCTGATAGCATTTGCACTTAGAATGCCTACTAATCCACATGTAACCCTTTTTAAGAATTGTGTACATGGTGGGTGGTATGTGCACAGGCGAGTGTGCTGCATGCATGAGTGCATGTGGGTCCAAGCCCATGCTCACAAAGATGAAGGTCAGAGGAGACATCAGGCGTCCATCACTCAACAGAGGGTCTCTCACCCAACCTGGAGCTAGCTTGGCAGACAAGACGGATCAGAGATCATCCCCCAGCCCCAGGGTTACAGGCACAGCTTTGACAGGGTTGCTGAGGATTAGAAGTCAGGCCCTCATGCATGCACAGCAAGTGTGTTCCCCTACTAAGCCACATCCCCAGCTCGGCACACACATTTTAAACCACTTTGACCTGCAGATTCCTGGATCTGTGCACTTGATTTCTGCACTGCGACATATTTTAGATGCTTCAAAAGACATCCAAGCCCATGCATCTCTGACTGCAAACTCCTCTCTCTCTCTCTCTCTCTCTCTCTCTCTCTCTCTCTCTCTCTCTGTCTCTCTCTCTCTGTCTGTCTGTCTCTCTCTCTGTCTCTCTCTGTCTCTCTCTCTGTCTCTCTCTCTGTCTCTCTCTCCATCTCTCCGTCTCTCTCTCTCTCTGTCTCTCTCTCTGGTTTTTCGAGACAGGGTTTCTCTGTATTGTTTTGGAGGCTGTCCTGGAACTAGCTCTGTAGACCAGGCTGGCCTCGAACTCACAGAGATCTGCCTTCTCTTTAGAGACTTTGCTATTTGTACCTCTTCACCTAGCTTTTCATCTCTTTACCTGACCCGACCCTATCTCATCTTTAGACTTCAACTCCGATGCCACATTTGGAAGGTCCTTCTTTAACTCTTCCAACTATATTATACTTTCTCACAGCACCCTGTGTTCTCCTTCAGAGCACAGCCATTTAAAAGTCACATTGTTATTTTATTTTTGTGTGTGCAACTCCTCCCTATTGCTCTGTTGGGAGCATTGACATTTGCTGCCTCTTGTGATTGCTTTCCTCATGTCTTTCCCTGGCCAATGAGATCCTTGAAGCTCCATGTGATGATCTACTGAACGTAAGGTCCAGGAGACCATGGGCTGTGTTTTCCTTTCTTACTTGTTTGAAAACCAGCCCCACATTGCAAGGTCCTCACATACAGCATGCCCTCAAGGGACTGTGAAATGATCTCTAAAGTTAAGTGCTCATGTTTTATGGAAATGTAACTTTGAGATCTCTTAAACATACTCAGGGAATCCTTAAAGAAGATGATGTACAGATAATCGACATTGTCTTACATTTATTGTTTGTTGTTGTGTGTGTGCCGGAGGAGGCAGTATGTGCCAGTGTATATGATAAGGTCTGGGAACAACTTGCAAGAGTTGCTTCTCTCTACCCACCATCTGGGTCCTGAGGTGAGATCTTGGGTTTTCAGACTTGAGGGCAAGCACCTTTACGTATGGTGCCACGTCGACGGTCCTTAAACACATCTTTCGAAAATTTCAGAGCAGAATAAAATGGTAACACAGACTGGCCATAGTGAAAACAACTGTTAGGTGCCAGCACTTGAGAAGCTGAGCCTGTGAGTCACAAGTTCTAGACCAGCCTGGGCTGCAAAGAGTTGGCGATCAGCCTGTATGATAACTACAGTAAGACTGTATTGTCACACACACCACATCCTTCCAAAAAACAGTGCAAATGAGGAATGACAGCCTGTTTTTCTCCCTGTTGAGTTGGCTACAGGCGCCAAATTCCTATTTTTAATGTCTTTCTGACTTCTTTAATCCCACTTACATAAATGCATTTGGCGATTTTGTTAAAACCCCTTGGCTCCACGAGGGAGACCACCAGAATGTTGAGGCGCTTCAGTACTCTAAGACCAGCAGTTTCACAAGCTTGCAGGACTACCAAATTCAGCCTCATCTCTTTTCCAAGCCCTGACCCCCCCACCCATCCTCGTCCTCTCCAGCATACCCATCAGGCTTAGTGGGCACCTGAGAAGGGCGGAGGGGGACGGAAGAGGGGAGCAAGATCTAGAGCTCGGCCCAAACCCTTCTCCCCACCCACTCTCCCGGGGACCTCCAGCTTTCCAACTACGCTGGAAATGTATTTTTCTTATCCAAACGAAATCACGTCTTCAGCTGCAAAGTAGGGACCGCAGGAGGCCAGCCCGCCTGTTTACACTCTTTGGCAGGCTCCCGCGCTGCTGCGGGGACTGATTGGCTGGCTCCCTCCCACTGACGCTCTACAGCCCCGCCCCGTCGCTGCCATCTGCTCCGCACGGGTCCCGGGGTCTTCTCCAGACCCATTCCCTCCGCCCCTCCCCTCGGGCGCATCCCCGCCCCCCACCCCGCCGGACTCCGCCCCTTCCCCCTCCCGGCGCCGCGGGCTCTGAATCTTCCCCGGGGTTGCCTGGGAGACGAGCCGATACCAGGCAAATAGGCATTGGAGAAAGAAAAGGGGGGAAAGCTGCCTGTTAACAAAGGAGCCATAAAAGCAGCCCCCGAACGTCTGGGAGAAAATCCGAAAGCGAACTAGCAATCACCCCAATTTAAAACCGGAGAGGGACTCAGAGGAAGGGGCAAGGTTCCCGTGGGGGTGGGGGGACAGATTGCCTTTTGAGCTTTTGGGAATCTCCTGGATGGTGGAGTTGGATCAGCCCAGTTGGCTTTTCAAGTTGGAGCTGCAGAGAGGGATTCGCGTCCATCCTGACGGCTGGGGTCTCAGGCCAGGCCAGGAGGCTCCCTTATGGGTGCTAACACGTTGGTTGGCAAGATGGATTTCGACGGAATGATTCTTCCAGCTGCTCTGTGGAATATGACTTCGGGACTGAATAATGATCTAAAAGAACTGGGCAGTCAGGACATGAAGCTTCATGCAACGATGTTCTGCACAGTGACTGTCAAGCAGCACTCGAACAAAGGGTTATTGGCTTGAACCAACTGTCCTTTTCACTCAAAGTGTGACCTATTTCCCTACAATGAAATAAAACTGGCAATTCCGAGCCAACACCAAGAAAAACGAACCATTCCCTCGACTGCTGGCCTCCATCGTTCATGTTGCACGGTCGCTAAATGCAAACGACAAAAGATGGCTTGGATTTTTTTTTTCATGAGAGAAATTATGGGTGGTAGAGGAATGTTTATTAGGTTGCACCCTCTATTCCCCCTCCCCTCCAGATACATTAAATCAACGCCTTGTCTTTCACACACTAACTGCGCCTGGTGCTTCGGTGGCAAGGAGTATAGTGACCCAGGGAGATATCCTACACAGCGCTGTAGAGCTTTGCCTCTCGCCCGAGTTAGACGTGGAGTCTCCAGGGATTTTCTTGCTGTCTCTGAACATTGCAGGCGATTTCTTCTGAGACTCTGAATCGGTCTTTTAGAATTTTCTCGCGGCTGCCTCCCTTCCAGGAGCACACTCGCTGCTTTGCACGCACACGTTCAAAAATGAAAGTCCCTCCGATGTTGGCAGCAGGCTTTGAAAGCAACCCTGTCGACGAGAGTAGCAGCCTCCCAGCTGTAAATACGGATTCGCACACTCAAGGCTCTGTCTCGTTTTATCACAGAGGAAACTAATTATGTCGTTTCATCCAGTGATAAAATGCAAGTAGGTTCGATCTTCTGCAAATGGTTCTCACAGTGTTTTGTGGAAAAGTGATCGCTAATTGGTATAGTCGGAGAGACGTGATTTGAGGCGCTCCAAGGACCAATCTCAAAATATTTTATTTCACGCCTGTGGGAGAGGGAAAGGAGCATGGCTTAGTCTGTTTGCTGCTTCGCATTTCCCCCATCTGGCCTACAGACCTAATTCCAACTGGAGATCTCACTAAATGAAATTCGATATTCGTGGTTTAAAAACCTTTCAGTGTGGGACGATTTACCAATTGCAACAAAAAACAAAAATCAAAAAACAAGAAAAAAAACCCCAAACCCTTGCGCACTATCTGTGAAACCCATATGGAACGCGGAGAAAGAAAACATGCTACGCGCACACAGATCCTACCCATTGTCTTTAACACTTGCAAACACACTCATACACGTAAACACACGGGAAGATGGGGGAGGGGAGAGAGTGGCGAGAGACAGACACGGATATAGACCGACAAGAGTCAATGCGAGTCAAGTTAACGCTTTCTCCGCCCCCATCCATAAGTACCCCCTCCCGTGTTAATTGATTCCAAACAAAGCAAGCCAATCAAGAGATGCATGATTATATTCAGGCCGAGGGAGACGAGAAGCACGTATTTTTTAATTGATTTATTTATTTGGAGGACATTAATTCTCGGTCTGAGGCTGATTTTCAAACCGTTTGCAAAGCGCGGCTCCATTGTTCGCCCGGAGCGCAGGCCCCGCCCCCTGCTTTGTGTGCGGCGTGCGGATTGGCCAGCGCGCGCGGGGGCCGCGTCAGCGCCCGCGAGCCCATTCATCTGTGCACTTGGGCGTTGGACCCCGCATCTTATTAGCAACCAGGGAGATTTCTCCATTTTCCTCTTGTCTACAGTGCGGCTACAAATCTGGGATTTTTTTTATTACTTCTTTTTTTTAAAAAGCTACACTTGGGCTCCTTTTTTGTGCTCGACTTTTCCACCTTTTTCCCTCCCTCCTGCGCTGCTGCTTTTTTGATCTCTTCGACTAAAATTTTTTTATCCGGAGTGTATTTAATCGGGTCTCTTCTGTCCTCCTCGCCACCCCCACCCCCTCCCTCCGGTGTGTGTGCCGCCGCCGCTGTTGCTGCTGCCGCTGCCGCTGCTGCTCGCCCCGTCGTTACACCAACCCAAGGCTCTTTGTTTCCTCTCTTGGATCTGTTGAGTTTCTTTGTTGAAGAAGCCAGCATGGGTGCCCAGTTCTCCAAGACCGCAGCGAAGGGAGAAGCCGCCGCGGAGAGGCCCGGGGAGGCGGCTGTGGCCTCGTCGCCTTCCAAAGCAAACGGACAGGTAAATTCTAGCCGTGGTTCTGGGCATTTCTTGGGTGTCTTTCTCTAATCTGGACGCCTCTCCTTCCCGCTGGTCGCGCCCGAGGCGCATTCCGGGGAGAGAAGAGTGGCCAGATCCTGAAAGTTAAATGGGAGACGATAGCCTAAATTGTCAATTTTTCATAGTTGGGGTGCCCCCCACCCCTACCCCAAAGGAGTGGTTCCTAAGGATCCTGACGAATTCTTGAGTAGAGGGGAGGAAGAGTGATAAATCGTCTAAAATGGCGTGGTTTGGAGACTGGCTGAACGTGACTAGCTGGGTGCCCCCCCACGCCCCTTCAGGTTGCGTTTGTGTTTGGGGGCCACAGCGGTGTTTGGGTGACTCTTGTGTTTATTGTCGAGACTGAGCCGTCTTTGAGATTCCTGGTGTGGTTGTGTGTGTGTGTGTGTGTGTGTGTGTGTGTGAGAGAGAGAGAGAGAGAGAGAGAGAGAGAGAGAGAGAGAATATGTGTGTGTGTGGGAAGGGGGAGCCACCGCGGATGGCGGTGGAGAAAGGCAAGCTGAGAAGGCTCGTCTTATTGTATCCAGAGGCAGTGTGCCCCACGTTCTTGGAAAGGTGGCTGGTTGGAGCTGGGCAAGCAGCCTTTTGAAGGGTCTGTTTTGTAGCTGTGTAATTACACACCCATACGACTTTTTAAATGTATTCCAGTGTGGTGGGAATATACTCAGTGGGTTTTTAAAGACCCCTTCCTGTCGGCCAAGAGGGGGCAGTTCTGGTGTTTTGGTCCGGACTGCTCCTATGAGTGGCACCTCGGCCACCCTCGAGGGCTGCCCCAGCGCTGCTGCGACCCAGGCGCAAAGCCATGGTTGGGTGGGCTTAAGAGGTCGGCCATGGCTGGGTGCTTCACAAACACCAGGCACCCACCACGCCTCTTTTCCTAGAGCAAAGGCCGTGTTACTTTCGCCTACAGTAAATCTACTGGGGCAAGACCGGCTCTGCCAAGAGGCTTTAAACCCGTTTAAAAAAAAATGCAGAAGGAGCTGCCCGGGCGCGCCCGGGTTTGCAGAATTATGGGCGAAGAAGGTGGGCGTGGAAGCAGGGCCGAGACTGCAGAAATAATGGGTTTTCCCCAACCCTGCTGGTTTCAGAGCCTCGGAGAGGCCGAGCAGCCACCTGAGCTTTGTTTGCGGACTCCCGGGCTGCGCGATCCCCGGCTCGGGGGCGCCTCGGCCTGCGGGCAGGGCCCGGCTCGGCAGGGCGGGGTGGCCCCGCCCCTGAGCGACCGCTCGCCCGCCCGCGCCCCGCTCGGTGCGGTGGAGCCGCAGCGCCCCCTGGCGGCGCCGAGCACGGGACGCGCGGCCCCAGACGCGGGGGGCTCCGGTCCTCCGGGGCGGCAGGGATGGGTGACCCGATGCACACCGGGGGACTGTGTCGCCCGGGGCTCCTGGGCTCCTCTCCGAATCCCGGGGCATCTGGGCACCCTCTGTCCAGTCGCCCGCCGCTGTCGGCGGGCCACGTGCCTAAGCTGGTCCCGGGTGGGAGGGGACCGCGCTGCCTCGGCCGCTCCGTGTGACAGTCCCCCCCCCTTTTTTTCTGCCCCGCAGGAGAATGGCCACGTCAAAGTGAACGGGGACGCGTCGCCCGCGGCCGCCGAGCCGGGCGCCAAGGAGGAACTGCAGGCCAACGGCAGCGCCCCGGCCGCCGACAAGGAGGAGCCTGCGGGCGGCGGCTCCGCGTCCCCCTCCGCAGCCGACAAAGACGAGGCGGCGGCGGCCGCGGCGACCCCCGAGCCGGGTGCCGGCGCCGCCGAGAAGGAGGCCGCCGAGCCCGAGCCCGCCGAGCCCGGCTCCCCCGCCGCCGAAGCCGAGGCCGCGTCCGCCTCCTCCACATCGTCGCCCAAGGCGGAGGACGGGGCCGCGGCATCGCCCAGCAGCGAGACCCCGAAAAAAAAAAAGAAGCGCTTTTCCTTCAAGAAGTCCTTCAAGCTGAGCGGCTTCTCCTTCAAGAAGAACAAGAAGGAGGCGGGCGAGGGCGCTGAGGCCGAGGGCGCCACCGCCGAAGGCGCCAAGGACGAGGCCACCGCGGCGGCGGCCACCGCGGCGGGAGAGGCGGCCTCCGGGGAGCAGGCGGGCGGGGCGGGCGCCGAGGGCGCGGCGGGCGGAGAGGCGCGCGAGGCCGAGGCGGCGGAGGCCGAGCAGCCGGAGCAGCCCGAGCAGCCGGCGGCGACCCAGGAGCCCCAGGCCGAGGAGCCCTCGGAGGCCGCGGGGGAGAAGGCCGAGGAGGCCGCGCCCACCGCCGCCGCCACCGCGGGCGACGCGCCCTCCGCCGCGGGCCCCGAGCAGGAGGCGCCCGCCGAGGACCCCGCGGCCTCCGCTGCCCCCACCGCGTCGCCGGAGCCGCAGGCCGAGTGCAGTCCGGAGGCGGCGTCCCCCGCGCCCGCCGCGGCCGCCGAGTAAGCGTGAGCCTCTTACGTCATCGAAGAACTTTTCCCCTCGTTTGTTTGTTGGAGTGGTGCCAGGTACTGGTTTTGGAGAACTTGTCTACAACCAGGGATTGATTTTTAAAGATGTCCTGTTTTTTTTTTTAATTTCACATTTTTTAGCAGCAAATTTTGTTCGTTCTTTTTTTTTTTAAGCCCCCCTTCCCACAGATTCCCATCTCAAATCATTGTTAACACCATTCCGACAGGTCGAGGACAGTGTAGAGCTTCCTCTGCCTTCTTTCTTCTTTCTTTGTTTTTAGTTTTTTTTTTTTTGCATCAGTATTAATGTTTTTTGCATACTTTGCATCTTTATTAAAAAATGTAAACTTTTTTTGTCAAATTTATGGACATGCCCATATATGAAGGAGATGGGTGGGTCAAAAAGGAATATCAAATGAAGTAATAGGGGCCACTATGGGAAATTGAAGCAGTGTATAACATTGCCAAGATAATATGCCACTAGAAATGATGGTGTAAAGGCTTAGTTTTTTTTTTTAAAGAAAAGTTATTACGATGTATTTTGTGAGGCAGGTTTACAACACTACAAGTTTTGAATAAGAAGGAAAGAGAAAAAAATAAATAAAAACACCAATACCCAGATTAAAAAAAAAAACGATCATAGTCTTAGGAGTTCATCTAAACCATAGGAACTTCTCGCTTATCTCCTGTTAGCTGTACCAGTCAGTGATCAAGTAGAATTACAAGTTGTATAGGCTTTATTGTTTATTGCTGGTTTATGACCTTAATAAAGTGTAATTATGTATTACCAGCAGGGTGTTTTTAACTGTGACTATTGTATAAAAACAAATCTTGATATCCTTCAGAAGCACATGAAGTTTGCAACTCTCCACCCTGCCCATTTTTGTAAAACTGCAGTCATCCTGGACCTTTTAAACACAAATTTTAAACTCAACCAAGCTGTGATAAGTGGAATGGTTACTGTTTATACTGTGGTATGTTTTTGATTACAGCAGACAATGCTTTCTTTTCCAGTTGTCTTTGAGAATAAAAGGAAAACAAATCTTCAGATGCAATGGTTTTGTGTAGCATCTCGTCTATCGTGTTTTGTAAATACTGGAGGAGCTTTGACCAATTTGACGTAGAGCTGGAATGTAACTTTGCTTACAAACATTGCTATTCAACTCCTGCTTAAGGTGTTCTAATTTTCTGTGAGCACACTAAGAGCAAAAAATAAATGTGAATAAAATGTACAAACTTGTGGTGTTTTTTTATGTTCTGAGGCTGACTTCTAGGTTAATTTTTAGGAAGACCTTGCATGCCATCAGAAGTACATTTGGTTGTGGTTTCTGAGATGACATTTTCAAGCTCTGAAGTTCACAAATCAGCAGTGTCAGATTACATATGTAGGAAGGTCTTGTACTGTGTCCATTGTTACCATTTATGTGCTTTTAGTTTGCATTTAAAAATTGAAAATTACTTTTACTGTAGTTATAGCATGCCAGAGGAAGTCACTTAAGACAGACGTGACTCGACCCTAAGACTATTTAAAATGTCTTATGAGACTATTTCATAAACCATTTTCTTGTCGTGCAGGTCCAGAAACTTAAATTTTATATCCAATAGGAGTATTGACTTCAGACTGTGCATAAGTCACGAAAAGATGGCCAGACATGTTTAAATGTTGGTGGTATATGACCTGCTAGTGTAAGGCTTAGCATTTGGCTAACTTCCAAATCATTGCTTAAATGGTGTGCTACACTTTAAGAAAACAGGTTTCTATATGGAATTAATGGTGTTGAATGGACGGCATTGTTGGTTTATGGACCATTCGCATAGCTGTAAGCTTTTTTTTTTTTTTTAATCAAAGCGTTAGCATCTTGTTATTCAAAAGGAAAGATACTTGTTTATATATTAATTCTTACTAGTTTACTTTCTCATAACTGGATATTTTTACTGGACCCTAAACTGACTGAGTTTATGGCCATTGCTACGTTAAATGCAAAGTAGTCCACCTGTTGTGCTGTTCTTGAGCAGGGTGGGGTCAGAATGAGCCACACCCGTGGCAGCACCTCATGATCACAGCGTATTCATAAAGAATAATAGCTTAGCTTTTCGATAATGCTGTAATTGAAGTAACGGATCGAAATCAATAGTTTCTTTTCTTTCTAAACACCCTCCCCACTAATGCAACCAAGTAACATTTAGAAAGAGGAAACTTGATCCCGGTTTTTTTGGAAGACTGAAGTCAAACTTGGTAACCAAAGGACTGATCTGTGGGTCTTTCCCACTTTCACCGACTTGTTCGAAAATCCCTCGTTGGCCAAGTATGGTGCCTGGTATGTAGTAGGACTCAATTGAAATGGATTCTGAAAAATAACTCCTTAAGTGAGTAGTTGAAAATACTGTGTAGAAAATGGTTCTATATTACTGGGTTTGTTCTTTTATCAGCTGGGGTTATTAAGATGCATTATTTTGATTTTAATCACTACCTAAAACACTGGGTGGTATTGATGGAGTGGCGGATTTTCCTCCAAGTGACTAAATACAATTTGACATACTTTTCATCCAAAGTTTTGTACATCCTGTTGTTTTCTAATGGAAAAAAATGTTAATATGGCTTTTTTGTATTACTAAAAATAGCTTTGAGATTAAGGAAAATAAATAACTCTTGTACAGTTCAGTATCGTGTTATTAAGTCTGTATTGGCAGTGTGTACAGTGGCATTTGCTGTGGTTATAAAACACTCACTCTGGATTATCATAATCATTTGGTCTAATTCCTATTGCTTGTAAAATAAAGTTTTACCAACTGATATAATCCAGCCTGCTAAATAGGGTGTTTTACAAATTTTATTTTTAAGTCAGTTAGAGAAAAAATGTGTTAAAGGTATTTAGGATTTAAAAGAGACATGCAATATCAAATTGCAGTTATGCTAAAGCTTATTCACTGAGTTAATGAATAAGTCAAACTTAACAACATTCGTGTTTTTCCACGAATGGCTATAAATTTAACAACTTTGCCAATCGAGTTAAGGAGTGAGGCACAGTGTTTTCTGAACTATTGTGTTAGTTTAGTTTCTTGAGACAGGCTCTTGATACGACTCAGGCTGGTTTTGAACTGACAACCCTCCTGCCCATGCTGGGGTTACAGGAGTGCAACGCCATGCACAGCTGAACTCTGAATAGATCCTTTAGGAGTTGGTGGGAGTGGGGTGTATAGCTGATTCTTTGAGCGTGTAAAAATCGGCTAACTAACAGCTGTTAGAGTGAACCTTTTTAATCATTCACTACAAATTGAACATCCTCCCCACCCCCAGTCCAGGATGCTACCCAAAGCAAGGTGTAGCAAACAGAACTAAAATCCACACATCTTCCAGTTTAGAGTGAACCTTTTTAATCATTCACTACAAATTGAACATCCCCCCCACCCCCAGTCAAGGATGCTACCCAAAGCAAGGTGTAGCAAACAGAACTAAAATCCACACATCTCCCAGTTTTAGGAATTTCAGGAGGAGCACTTGAAATTACACCCAAAAATGTCACTCTAAAACTAAGAAGTAAAGAGACTATGTATGAATTCCAATAGACTTTGCGCTTAAAGGCTTAAAAATAAAATTATTAAGGGTATAATTGGGTTACCTTTTCCCCCTTGCATTTTACCTTTACTTTAGTTACAGGAACAGCAGGAATCATAAAATCAGCTTTCACTACTTTATGCTTGTGGGTTTTTTGTTGGCTTAGTTGTAGGGAGGTCAGAACAAAATTGGAGCAGATTTTGTCTACAGTTTCTTCAACCCCAAGAGCCCTTTTGAAATCCTCTTTCCAGGACAGATTGGAAACATTTCATTATTTATAACTATGGCTCTTGTAATCCAAATGGTAATTCCTGGTTTGATCTGCCTAATGAGCTGAGAGACGGTGACTTTCCTGGAAACAACTTTCCCTACAGAGTGGAAGAGTTAGCGTCATTTTGGAAATTATTCTAGATGACAGCCATTTTTATGAAGAAGTTCTAAAAACATTTTGAATTGTAGAAGCATCTAATAAATGAATAAGTTCAAGACTCCCAAAGCAGAATCTCATTTCATATCTTTTTTGTTTTGTTTTGGGGGTCTTTTGGTTTTTTTTTTGGTTTTGTTGTTTGGGTTCGGGTTTTTTTGTTGTTGTTGTTGTGTTTGTTTTGTTTTTCAAAACAATTTCTCTATGTAGCCCTGGCAGTCTTAGAACTTGATATGTAGACCAGGATGACCTCGAACTCACAGAAATCTACTGCCTCCCAAGTGCTGGCATTAAATTCTTATACCATCTCTACCCAGCACATTTGCATATTTTAAGTAAATTTCATTTTAGTGAAGTATTTACACTCTATGAACTTTATGACTCTACTGAAATGTGAAAAAAAAACCTTACACACATGTTTGTTGAGACCTCAATGTTCAAAAATAAGATGGCGAACACTATGGAATTTGACAGTAATTATAGATTCCAACTCTGCATTACAATGATAACAGCTTTCAAGTATCTCAATATGAGCATTCCATATAATCATTTTGTTTCTGTCCTTGAAAGGCTAAATACACAGCAAAATGGCATGGTACGCGCCTAGATATACAAGGAAAACAAAATAAAATCATCCTGATAGGAAACCGAAGGATTCTGTTGGAAGATTCTGTTGCTGAGGCAGCCAAGTTAGCATTTCTGTTAACTACATTGTGCTCAGCAAAGCTGGGCCATGTTGTGTTCAAGAGACCATAAGCCTCAGCAGACCTCAGTGACAAGGCATAGTATCAACTGACTACTCCTGTTTTACCAGAACTCCGTATCCTCAGATGGAGTGCAGGAATGCTACCATTGGACTTTTGACTTTTTTTGTTTTGTTTTGGTTTTTGTTTGTTTATTTGTTTTTATGAGACAGGGTTTTTCTGCATAGCTTTGGAGCCTATCCTGGCATTCATTCTGTAGATCAGACTGGCCTCAAACTCACAGAGATACGCCTACCTCTGCCTCTCGAGTGCTAGGATTAATGGCGTTTGCCACCACCAGTTGGCTACTCTTTTGAGGGGCTGGTAGACCCTGGCTTGACTCCCTAGGAGGAAATCCAGTCACCACAATGTGCCCATGCGAAACAAAGTACCTCAGTGATAATATGTAATCCGTAAAATTACATCAAGAGTCTATGAACGTTGACGTTACACGGTCCAGATTGTTTGCTGAGAATGAGATTTAAATGCTTTCTTCTTTTCCCTGTCATTTCCTCTTTTTTGAGATGAGGGTTTCATTCTGTAGCCCAGTCTCATCTCCTACAATTCTCCATCAGGCTCCTGGAAGTTGGGTTTAATTGTTTTCCCCATTTTAATGCCTTAAGCTTGCTTTCTAAAACTGACATTTTAATTCATTTATTTTGGTTTTCATTTTTGGTTTTTTGAGGTGGGGGTTTCTCTTTGTGGCCCTGGGCTGTCCTGGAACAACTCACTTTGTAGACCAGGCTTGCCTCAAACTCAGAGATCTGCCTGCCTCTGTCTCCCTAGTGCTGGGATTAAAGGCAGTTATCACCACTCTCCAGCTTAAAACTGATGTTTTATTATTATTATTATTACCAGATTTCTAAGCAGTTCTCAAAGATTCCATGATTAGTCTCGGAAAGTTCCTTAGAAGGATACAGATGATGAGTATCCTTTAACTTGGAGAGTTTAAACTCTTCTGTTCTTCGGGTTTTGAACGATTGTTCTACCAAATCAGTTAACCTTAGTGTACAAGGGTTCTGCATGCAAGGACTCAACAAACTGGATTTCAAGTAATTAGAAAATGTTTATGTTTGGAACATTTGTAGACATTTTTCTTTACTCCTTAAATAATTCAGTGTAACAAAGCATTTATACTGTACCAGCTATTACAAGTGATTTGCAGAAGATTTCTTCAGGGGGAATATGTGTAGATTATATGCAGGTGTTTTCTATAAGAGATGTGAGTAGACTTGGGTTTTATTATTTGCAGGGGTTGAGGCGATCTATGCATTAAATTAGTTAGTGTGTGTGTGTGTGTGTGTGTGTGTGTGTGTGTGTGTGCAATATGATGTGGTGAAGTTTCCATGATATAATTTCAGATAAATGAAAATAATATGCATGACATTTTTCTCACCCTTTAATTACTAGAGTATAATTATATCTAAATGTTACCCAGATCCATCAACTTAATACCTTCTTATATGTACTGAGAAAAATGGATGTACAAGCTTTGGGAACATCCTCTAGCCTCTGGAGACATAGGTGTTAAGGTGTGGAGAGGCAGCAGACTTGGTCACCAGGCAGTACTGCTGATCTGGCAAAATGTCAAAACTTTCACAGTGAAGCATGGACACAGATATTGGCAGTGTTTGAAAAGACTGAGAACATTCTAGACCCCGGTGTCTTCTATAGCAGGATTAGCTGATGGTGCTGCTTAATGAAGTTTGGGAAGGTTGAGTTTAAATGGCCATGAGATTACATTTCTTTCTAAATAAAATACCGAGTGACGTATTTTAATGTTTTTAATAAAGTTCTGAGCATTGAATGAGGCAATAGATGGTTTAAGGTAACATTTAGAAGGAATTCAAGACATCTGGTAAGATTATAAAGAAATAAACTTATGGAATTAATCAGGCTATATTATAAAATATTATTAAGTGGAAAATTAATAATGTATCATTTCCTCTTGTCTTTGAGACATCTAGTTCATTAAGCTACAACAGTACAAAAATATGTTATATGCCTCCTGATATTTTAAATTTTTTGTTACATTTAATTCATTTGTGTGCATGTGTGTAACACGTGGATGGTAGGCCATGTGTGTGAAGGTCAGAGGACAGCTTGTGGGAATCATTTTTCTCTCCACCATGTATGTCTTGGGATAAAATTCAGTTACCCCAAAGTGCCTTTGCCTGTGAGCCATCTCTTTGGCCCACCTCTTGGCTATTTTAAGAGGTGTAAGTTACTGTCAAGATAGCTTTTCATAGCCGGGCGGTGGTGGTGCACACCTTTAATTACAGCACTCGGGAGGCAGGGGCAGGTGGGTCTCTGTGAGTTTGAGGCTGGGCTGGACTGACAGCCTCCAAAACAATACAGAGAAACCCTGTCTCATAAAAACCAAAAAAAAAAAAAAAGATAGCTTTTCATTGCTAGAGATATGGCCTCAGTCATGTATGTAGACATGAATTCATCCATAGTCCTCTTCTGTTTTCCATTGTAGTTTTGAGACAATGCGTCTGTCAAAATGCCCAAACTGGCCTCAAACTCTTGATTTTCCTGCCTCAGCCTTGGAA
The DNA here is from genome assembly GCF_017639785.1 of Mesocricetus auratus. Lineage (NCBI taxonomy): Eukaryota > Metazoa > Chordata > Mammalia > Rodentia > Cricetidae > Mesocricetus > Mesocricetus auratus. The sequence continues at coordinate 6,361,329 of NW_024429199.1, forward strand.
GTAGCTTGAGTTATATGAAGTATGTGTCACTGTCCCTTTCTTGAACCTTTAAAAGTGAGAATCAGTTCAATAATTCACAAGTAGTGTTAGCATATGCATGTGTGTGTGTGTGTGTGTGTGTGTGTGTGTGTGTGTTTGATGTTGTTTGGCTTTGCTTTCTGAAACAGTCTTAGGTAGTTCAGGCTCAGTTCAGTTCAGGCCTCAACCTTTATATGTGGCTGAAGAGTGACACTGAGCTTCCGATCCTGTCTCTACCTCCTGAGTGTGAGGATTATGGGTGGTGTATACAACCGCTCTTGGTTGATGCGACATGGGGCTTTTTGGATGCTAGGCAAGTGTTCTACCATCCAGATTTGCAAAAGTAGCATGGAAACTTTATTTAAAGCATAACAATAGAAAAGACCTAAATATACTGTAAGGAGCAATAGGCCATGGAAATAAAGACACTCAAAGGCCTAATCTTTGGTTTGGGCTCCATTTTGGGGCTCAAGATGAGGAGTTTGGCCACTAAAGGGCATAGTGAGAGTGGTTTTGGTAAATTAGGTGGTATAGTCATTTTCTACCATGGATGTTTACTTCCTTGTTGCATCTGATTTTAGCCGCATATACTCCCAGTTATGCAGAGCCACAAAGTGCTAACCAGAGGTTTCTCCCTAAAAGCTAACTTGGAGACAGTCTTGCCTTACTGTGCACACTTTCAAACCAGAGGAGGCTAGATTGGCTCTCCTGCTCTTAGGCCGTAATATATTGGGAATATGTTTGAATGGAAATTATCCAGGTTTGTTGTCAAGGGGAGGAGAAACTTATCCCATTGTTCAGAGGGAAGAGTATGTACAGCTCAAGACATACGAGATCTGAGGTCGTTAGGTGTGGTTTAGAGACCGTTGTGCATAGTGTGTTCAGGAAAAGGAAAGGGCTGTTAAATGCATGGTTAGAAGAGGGGAGTGTGCATAACCCAAACCAATAAGGGTCCCCTGATAAGTTATTTTCTATGCTCTCCTGCCTCGACAATATCATACCAAAAATTGTTTTCGATGGAACCAAAAGTGTACCCAGGGCCTTGTCCATGCTCCCTGTCATTAAGCTACATCTGTAATCCCCAAAGAATATTTCTTAAAAAGTGTGTCTACTGAAGCTTAAAACACAAAGGAAAAGATTATTGAAAATAATGAAGTTTTAACCTTTCTGTTCAGATCAAGAAGATTGCCATTAAAACCAAGTTCACAAAGCATGGCCTCTTTTTCAATTCCAGTTCTGTTATTTAAACTCTGTGAGCAGTGCATACAAATTCCATACATATACAGATAAATGAATGAGGAATATGAATATTTGATGCCATTATTAGAGTTAGAATCTTTAGGAAAATATTTCTCCTGTCTTCAGTTTTGCCACTTTCCCCATTCTCTAGTTGCGGTCTTGTCTCTGAATACTTCTTTAAAATTCTGAAGAGCTAGGTATGATGGCTCACTACAATAATCCTAGTATAGAGAATTAGAGATCACGCCATACTACATCGCAAAACCCAATCACAAAACAACAAGAAAAACAAATTAATATGTAAATTATAAGGGCAATAGTTGGAGGCAGCAAAGTGCCCACCAAGCACATGTGAGGCCTTGGACCCCAGTTCAGCCTCTACTGTTAGCAAAGGAAAGGCAGAAGGGGAGGGGCTCACAAACTACACCACAGTGTTCAGATTTGGTTAAGGGAGCTGGTTTTGACCAACATTTGAGTCTCTAGTTGCTTATATGAATTAGACTTTTTTTTAAAGACATGGTTTCATGTATCCCAGGCTGATCTTGAACTTGGAATGTAACCCTTACAGAGGAACCCATGGTTGCTTTTTAAGTTCTTAGTCTCAGTCTCATTAATAAAAGAATTTAAAAACAGAATCGGAAGGAAGTTAGAGGACAAATTTATTAGTCTGAGAGAAAAACAACAGGGCGAGCAAGCTGTAAATCTGGGTAGTGATTGGATGGTGACGGGGGAGAGGAGACAGAAGGTCATGCCTTTTGAAATAGAGTTCAAGGAAGCTGGCGAGTTTTTCACAAGCATCTGTGTGGTGGAAGGGGACCAGCTTCTTGGAAAGAAAGAAAGCATGCCCTGGCCTTTGGTCAGTACCTGAAAAGGAGATGAAGAGAAGGAAAGGGAAGAGTGTGTTAATGCTGGACCACAGATCCAAATTCAGAGGGCACCGCAGATATTCCAGGGTGTTTGTTCCACGGACACCTAGTTAGAAATGAAAAGAGAAAAGGAGAGGAGTCAGAACACTAGGGTTAGTGAACTGGGGGAGGCAGACCCCAGAAGTGCAGGGCCAGGAGGCTGTGACCCTTTACAGGACACTCACGTAGCACCCATCCTTCTAACTGTGGTATGCTCTGCACTTGCCGTGTGTGTGTGTGTGTGTGTGTGTGTGTGTGTGTGTGTGTGTGTGTGTACGTACTGTTCGTTACATGAGGTCAGGTAAGAAAGGACCCCTGACTGTCTCCACTTCTCTGCTGACTCCTTCCCTGTGTTAATCTTGATAGCTTAACCTTCAGTCCCTGTTCTGCTGCCACATATTCAAGGATGCCTTTGGACTCCATATACCCTATTTCCACCTTCCAAATGCTGAGGTTAATAGTGGGCACCACTAAACCTGTTTTTATGCAGTGCTCAAAATTGAACTGAATTGAATACCAACTCAGATATGCCCCTAGCTCTTTAATTTGATAATTAACCATTGATTTCCATGCTGTGAAAGCATAATGGTTACTACTGCCCATATTAGACAAGCAACATAGAAGAAAGTGGGCAAAAGAAAGATTAATTTAGGTCCCAGACACTTGGCCATACTTCTTGATCCGCCCGTCTCCTTCTAGGCCCAGAACACTGGACCCCAACTTCCCAGTCTTCCCAAATCCTACAGCAGACAAATAAGGGCCCCGCCAGGTTATGAACACTCTGATGCACTTCCTGTCATGCCTTACTCCTTCCACAAACTAGTACATAGTCCTAGACCAGAACCCCTTGCCACCATACCCCATCTCACAGAGTTGACAAGAATGCAATCTCCAGGCTATCAGCCACAGGTCCATCTCAACTAACTCCAAATCTACAAATCTCAGGACAAAACCAGAAACACAATGAAAATCCAAGACAATGCAGTCCCTTCCCAAATAATTACTCCCACAATAATTGGCCCCAGTGAAAGTGACTTCAAAGAATTTTCAAACAAAGAATTCAAAAGAATGATTTTAACTACACACAAGTTTAAAAAAAGCATGAAAATGAAAACAAAGAGATGGAATCCAGGCATGGTGATGTATGCCTTTATTCCCAAAACTCAGGAGGCAGAGGCAGGCAGATTTCTATGAATTCAAGGCCAGCCTGGTCTAGAAAGAAGTTTCAGGACAGCCAGGGCTACATAGAGAAACCCTGTTTTGAAAAATAAAATCAAAGGACAAACAAACCACCACCAACAAAGCAAAACAAAAGAGATAGATAAAATGAGGAAGTCAATACAAGACACAAAAATAGAACTCAATAAAGAATAGATCACTGAGAAAAAGCCAAACTACATTTATGCTGGAAATAAAACATGTAATAAGTCAAGTAGAAGTCTCAGTGGAAAGCCTCATCAACAGAATGGGCCATGTTGAAAACACAGAGTCAGGTCTGGAAGACAAAATAGAGGATCACTCAGTAAAAGTCAATGAGAAAACAATTTAAAGTACATGAACTTAACATGAGAGAGTGTGGGGACATCGTGAAAAGACCTAAACTTTGGATTATAGTCATAGGAGGAAAACACCATACCAGAGACATAAACTGTATCTTCAGTAAAGTCATAGAAGAAATTTCTCCACTCCTAGACAATTTATGGGCATTTGGGTACAGGAGGCCTATAAAACTCTGAACAGACAGAACCATAAAAGAAACTCTCCACTGCATATAATAGCTGAAACGCAGGAAAGCTTTATTAGATCATAAATAATATGCCATCATATTCCAAGATAAAAATATATTACAGAAATGTATGGCCTCTAAGCCAAAGGATACAGAAAGGAATGCTTCCATGTGAATACAAGGAATAGCACTATTAGGAAGTGTGATCTTGTTGGAATAGGTGTGGCCTTCTTGGAGGAAGTGTGTCACTGGAGATGGGCTTTGAGGTCTTAGAAGCTTAAGCCAAGCTTAGTGGCTCACTGTCTCTTCCTGCTGCCTGAGGATCCAGTTGTAGACCTCTCAGGTCTTCTCTAGCCCCATGTCTGCCTGTATACCACTATGTTTCCTGCCATGACAAGAATGGGCTAAATCTCTGAAACTGTACACCAGCCCCAATTAAATATTTTTCCTTTATAAGAGTTGCTGAGGTCATGATGTCTCTTCTCAGCAATTAAAAGCCTAACTAAGACACGGGGAATAAACGAACAAGTCCCTTAACAGGTAATCAAAAGTTGTCAAAGAAAAAACCCACAAAAATCCCTTCCTTATAAAAGTTCTGGAGAATCTAAGGAAATGGGATATATGTAACCATAATAAAGACAATATACAGCAAGCCCAAGCCAAAGCATGCGTAGAGAAAAATAGGAGAATTTTCACTAAAATCAGGAGCATGAGAAGTTTCTTTATTCTATTTATACCTGTTCAATGTAGCACTTGATATCTTAGCTAGATCAATAAGACAAGAAGAAATAAAGGGGAGACAAACAGTTAAGTATCTTAGGGCTTCCATGACTGCACTACAACATGATGGAAAGCAACTTTGCAGAGGATAGGGCTTATTTTAGCTTACAGGTTACAGTCCATTATCTAGGGAAGTCAGAGCAGGAACCTGTGAAGGGAGCTGCTTCAGAGGCTGTGGAGGGGCGCTGCTTACCAGTTTTCTCCCACTGTGAAGGGAACTGCTTCAGAGGCTGTGGAGGGGCTCTGCTTACCAGTTTTCTCCCACTGTGAAGGGAGCTGCTTCAGAGGCTGTGGAGGGGCTCTGCTTACCAGTTTTCTCCCACTGTGAAGGGAGCTGCTTCAGAGGCTGTGGAGGGGCGCTGCTTACCAGTTTTCTCCCACTGTGAAGGGAGCTGCTTCAGAGGCTGTGGAGGGGCTCTGCTTACCAGTTTTCTCCCACTGTGAAGGGAGCTGCTTCAGAGGCTGTGGAGGGGCGCTGCTTACCAGTTTTCTCCCACTGTGAAGGGAGCTGCTTCAGAGGCTGTGGAGGGGCTCTGCTTACCAGTTTTCTCCCACTGCTTTGCTGCACCTGCTTTTTTATATCATCCAGGATCACCCAACTAGGGATGATGGTACCACTCACAATGAGTTTGACCTTCCCACATCAATCATTAATCAAGAAAATGGCCCAACAGGCTTGTTTACAGGTCATTCTGATGGAGGTATATTCTCAGTTGAAGTCCTCTCTTCTCAGACAACTCTAACTTGTGCAAAAAATCACTAGCTAGCGTGGAAAGGGAGAATTCACAGCATCTTTGTTTCCGGATGATATTATCCTATTCCTTAAAAGACCTCAAAAGCTCCATCAGAGAATTGCTATAGCTGATGAATACATTCAGGAAAGTAGCAGGTTACTAAGTTAACATAGAAAAAATCAGTCACTTCTTGTATACCAAAACCAAACATATGCAGGAAGAATCAGGGAAACAATCCCATTCACAATGATGTAAAAAACTATCTGAAAATGAATCTAACCAAGGAAGGGAGAGATGTGTACAACAAAAGCTTTATGACATGGAAGAAATGAATTGAGGAAAACATCAGATGTCTTAGTTTGCTTTATGGTGGCTGTGATGCTGACCATGACCAAAAGCTACTTGAGTAGGAACAGTTTTACTTATGCATTTATTTAGTTTAGCTTGTATCAAGTTGAGAAAAAAAGAACCTAACCCTAACCAAAACAATTGACCCCTAGTCAACTTGGCACACCAGCTCAATACTTTTATACAATAGTCTCTCCTTTCTTGTTTATCCCCAAGATCTCATCTTAATATCAGTGTCACACTATAAAACATTCCAAGTGTCAAAAGTCCCACAGTCTTTAAGCGTTCACACTTTAAAAGTACAGTGTCTTTAAAATATCCAAAGTCTTTCAATTATAGGCCACTGTAAAAATCAAAATAAGGTAAATACTTTTGTACTCCAAGAGAGAAGAACCAGGGCACAGTCACAAACAAAACTAAGCTAGAACAGTATGAATAGTGTAAAGTCTCATGTAGGACTCATGATCTGAACTCCAAAGGGTCTGGTCAGTTCTACTTCTCCAGCTTTGTCATTTACAGTATACATACAGACACAGAGTAGGGGAGAGGATAGAACATGGGAGGGGAAGGGACCAGAGGAAAGAGGAGGGGAGGAGAGGAGAGGGTAGGGAGTGGGCAGAGGAGAGGAGAGGAGGGAGATATTTACCAACTAGATGCCTTTTTCCCAGATATGTGTAGGTTTGTGTCAAGCTGACAAGCCAACAAGCATAAGTGGAGGAGTGTTCCTCTTTCTCCACATCCTCTCCAGCATAAACTATCTTTGGAGTTTTTGATTTTAGCCATTCTGACAGTAGTGAGATGGCATCTCAGAGTGGTTTTGATTTGCATTTCCTGAATGGCTAGGGATGTTGAGCACTTTCTCAAGTGTCTGTCAGCCATTTTAGACTCCTTTACTGAGAATTCTTTATTTAGCCCACTTTGATTGGATCCTTTGGTGTTTTGGAGACTTGCTTCTTGAGTTCTTTGTAAATTTTGGAGATCAGCCCTCTGTCAGATGTGGGGTTAATGAATATCTTTTCCCAATCTGTGGGTTGCCTTTTTGTCTTGCTGATTGTGTCCTTTGCCTTACAGAAGCTTCTCAGTTTCAGGAGGTCCCATTTATTAATTGTTGATCTTAGTGTCTGTGCTACTGGAGTTATGTCAGGAAGCGGTCTCTGTACCAATTTGTTCAAGGGTGCCTCCCACTTTCTCTTCTAACAGGTTCAGTGTGGCTGGATTTATGTTGAGGTCTTTGATCCATTTGGATTCAAGTTCTGTGCATGGCAATAGACGTGGTTCTATCTGCAGTCTTCTATATGCCAATATCCAGTTATGCCAGCACCATTTGTTGAAGATGCTTTCTTTTATCCATTGTATAATTTTAACTTCTTTGTCAAAGATCAGGTGTTCATACATGTATGGGTTAATGTCGGGGTGTTCAGTTCGATTCCATTGGTCTATCTGTCTATTTCTGTGCTAATACCCAGCTGTTTTCAGGACTATAGCTCTGTAATAAAGCTTGAAGTCAGGGATGGTGATGCCTTCAGATGTTGCCTTGTTGAACAGGGTTGTTTTGGCTATCCTGGGTCTTCTGTTTTTCCATATAAAGATGATTATTTTTCTTTCAAGTCTGTGAAGAATTGTGTTGGGATTTTAACAGGGATTGCATTAAATCTGTATATTGCTTTCAGTAAGATTGCCATTTTTTACTGTGTTGATCCTACCTATCTGAGAGCATGGAAGATATTTCCATCTTCTGGTGTCTTCTTTAATTTCTTTCTTTAAAGACTCAAAGTTCTTGCTATACAGGTCTTTCACTTGTTTGGTTAGCATTACCCCCAAGGTATTTTATGTTGTTTGTGGCTATTGTAGAGGGTGATGTTTCTCTGATTTCTTTCTCAGCCTTTTTATCGTCTGTATATAGGAGGGCTACTGATTTTCTTGAGTTGATCTTGTATCCTGCCACTTTGCTGAAAGTATTTATCAGCTTTAGCAGTTCCCTGGTAGAGTTTTTTGGGTCACTTATGTAAACTATCATATATATCATCTGCAAATAGTGAAAGTTTGACCTCTTCCTTTCCAATTTTGTATCCCCTTGATCTCCTTTTGTTGTCTTATGGCTCTAGCTAGAATTTCAAGTACAATATTGAAGAGGTATGGAGAGAGTGGGCAGCCTTGTCTTGTTTCTGATTTTAGAGTAATCGTGTTGAGCTTTTGTCCATTTAGTTTGATGTTGGCTGTTAGTTTGTTGTATATAGCTTTTATGATGTTTAGGTATGTTCCTGTTATCCCAGATCTCTCCAAGACCTTTATCATGAAGGGATGTTGGATTTTGTCAATGGCTTTTTCAGTATCCAGTGAGATGATCATGTGATTTCTGTGTCTCAGCTTGTTTATATGGTGAATTACATTGATGGATTTTCATATGTTGAACCAACCCTGCATGCCTGGGATGAAGCCTACTTGATCATCGTGGATGAGTTTTATGATGTGTTCTTGGATCCAATTTGCCAGTATCTCTGCTAGCTAAGTTTGGCCACTGTGTAAGTTTTCCAGCTCTCTGGAGTTACATGACCATACATTCCCCATCTGGAAATGAGCTGAAAGGAATCTCCCCTAGGACAAGTTGTTCCTATCAAGGATTTTGTAAGAGCAATGACAAGAGCAATTCCAAAACAATACAGAGAAACCCTGTCTCGTAAAAACCAAGAGAGAGAGAGAGAGAGAGAGAGAGAGAGAGAGAGAGAGAGAGAGAGAGAGAGAGAGAGAGAGAAGAGCAATGAACACCTGCATCTTGGGAGCACAGTGTATTCAGATACTCTGCATCTATGAGTGTCAAGAGGCCTAGATTTGGGACAATGAACAAACCATTTCTGCCCCTCACAAGGGATTCAGTAGAAGGAGGTAGAAGTGAGGGCAGACCTCCCACTGACTCCTCAGTCTTCATTGCTCCTTATGAACCAATGCTTTCCAAACAATTTGAAGTTGCTACATTTGAATACACAAACATGTGCACTTAGATTCACGTACATGTTATCAAAACCACAGGTAAACTTGTTTATTATGTAACGTTGCATCATGAATTGTACACTTTAACCTCCATATTACTAAGGCCCCCTAGATCATTACTGAGATATAATCAATTCTGTAAAACTGTAGGAGATGGGTGGAGATTCTGGGGTCTTACTCCATTGGCAAGGAATCTGCTTCTCTTTACCTTGTAATACTTCTACCTTTGTTGTTGTTGTTACATTTTATTCACCGGTGTATGTGTCCTGGATTTGAACTCAGATCATCAGGCTTGGTGGCAGGTATTCTTGCCCACTAAGTCATCTTGTCCAACCAAGAGTTTCATCTTTTTACATTGAGGAGCATTGTAATACTATATGTTTTAACTTCTCTGGAGATCATTTCAAAAGATGGCTTCATTGTTTTTCCTCAATTAATGTAACCAGCTGTTAGGTAACATATTGAAGAAATGTCCTCATACTATGGGGGAGAAATGACTTTCCTTAAATACCCAGGCACTATGTGACATGTGTGCATATAGCATAGCATTCATTTTTTAAAGTAAGTAAAATAAACCAAGTAAACCTTTTAGGGGAACATTTTATTTTGAGAAACACAAGAGAAAGATGGCATACAAACCCTGCTTATACAGGAAAGACAGGTATGGGCTTATTTAAAGGTCATTAAACAAAATTATTAATTAATGAAAAAGGAAATAAAGGCGGGCATGGCTGCTCCTAAAGGATTGAGGTTTTTATTACAGATATATAAGGGAGAGCCCAGGTGGTGGCAGAGGTGTCTGGAAGAGTCCAGAGTGAACATGACCTGAAGACTGAACCCATCCATGCGATTGGTGGGTGGGGGGAGAGAAGAGGAGCCAGGAGACCACAAGTTCTGTGTAGCTAAAATGGCTGAGTTCTACAGAGGAGAGCGTCTGGTTGAAGGGCAGCCCAGCTCAAGGGAAGCTGGTGGCGGTCCTCTGCTTTGATGTGCTAAAGAGGCACTTCAGCCATTTGTCTAAAAATTAATTACTGTGTAGATTATCTTTTTTTTCTCCGGTAGAAGTGACTATGACTTGGAAAGAGCGAGCCAGTGTCCTTTCTGCTTTCGTCCTAAGTGTCTCACTTTATGGCTATCCCTCAACATCCACTAATGCAAAGTGTCTGTAGTGGAACATGGAAGGGGAAGCTCGACTCCTGAGTGCACACATGCTTGCACGCACTGATTTCTCCTTCCATTGAAAATGTTCATCGCTTGGAAAAGTCAAGTTTGAAGAGGCCACTGGTGGTAAGATTTGCTCTACAGGTAAATCTGAAAGTGATCTCCAGGAGCGAGACGTGGAAGCTGAGACACAAGAGGTTAAGGCGGGAATTAAGGCAGGCACATTGGTGGGAGGAGAAAAAGAATATAAAACAGGCAGATTTCCTCTCTTTCCACAGTTTACATACATTTGCTTCTGGATGTTTAAATCACATTTCCCATTGACTTCTCTTTAAAGGCAATCATATCAGGGGTGTTGTTGTTTTAATCAGTTTCTTTACCAAGTTACATTGTCTCTGGGGATCCTGTAACCAGGGTGAAAAACAATTAAAATTAATTACTGTGGGAGAGGTTCCTAGGGTTAAAGTCCCTACCCACCCACCAACATTCCAGACCTCTAACAGACCTCTACATGTGCAAGATAGAAAATTAGGGTCTGCCACTAGAGGCATTAAGTTAATTAATTAGCTCCAGAGGAAAGAGAAATCTCAGACTAGACAGCTAAGTACAGACAGTGAGGGAAGGAACATAAAACTGTTCCTAGACTGCTGGGCCTGAAGCTCTAGAATTTCAAAGTGCAATGGCCTTGCAACTCGTCAACAAATTCCTTCCAGATAATGTCAAGAAAGGGGCTTTAATGTGTGGAACGCAGTGCAGAAATAAAAGTATTTCTATGCTGTTATCAGTACCATGTGGGTATTGGGGGAGGTCTATCATGTAAAAGCTCTTGTGCTAGGTTTAGGATATAGCTCCCTAAAAGACAAGCTCCCTGCTTGAAGAGCACATGAATGCCAGGAGAGTCTTGTAATACGTTATATGAGTGAAAAAAGAAACCCAACATGTATCAAAAACTGGACTGAGGTCCTGAGATGATTTAAATGCTAAAACTGATTTTAAAAAAATTAAAGGGTGTGTGTGATGGTGGCTGGAGGAACACAAGAGGAACTTCCAGCTATCAGAAGTTTCTACTGATTACTCCTTTCCCTGGAAAAGGACTCTCAGTATGTAGGTCAAGCTGGCCTTGAATCCGCAGAGATCTGCCTGCCTTTGTCCCTGCTTTCTGGGTGCTGAGATTACAGGAGCTCATCACTGTCCTAGTTTGCTTTCTGTCACTGTGATAAAACACCAAGACCAAAAGCAAGTGGGGAGCAAAGGGCTTATTCAATGTTATAGCTCCTGACCATAGTCAGTCATTGAGGAAGCCAGGCGGGGACTAAAGTAGAAGCCATGGAAGAATGTTTTGCCTTGTTCCTCATCTCTTTCTTATACGATCCAGGGTCACCTGACCAATGGTGGCGTGACCCACAGAGGACTGAGCCCTCCTACGCCAGTCATTAATCAAGAAAATACCCCCATAGACTTGCCTGCAGGACAATTGAGGGAAGCAATTCCTCTAGGAGTTCATCTTCCCAGATCTGTCTAGGCTTATATCAAGTTGACAAAAAAACAAAACAAAACAAAACACAAAAAGAAAACCTGTACAATCACCATACCCAGTTCTTGATTTCATTAAAATGTGTCAGTTTAATTTTAAAACTAGAACTACAAAAGTATAGTCATAACGTTCTTTACGTTTTTCAGATGAGCGAAAAATCTGTAAGTTTGTTAACCTAGAGTCATGATGGTGTTGAGGAGCAGTGGCTTGATATTGGTAGAACTATAAATTAGTGAAAGCATATGCAATAACAATTTTGTAGTATATTTCAGAACCAAAAATACATACCCTCTTACATCCAGAAAGTCTACCCTTGGGAACTCATTCTCCAGCTACACACACCCATGATTAGTGACGTGTGTACATCAGTATGAATAGCTTCATTATTTGTTACATAGACAAGTAGAAATAGCTATCTATAGAGGTTGTGTGAAACAGACAAGGGCTTGTCTACATGTTGGGATATCATGTGTTTGGTACCTTCCCCAAACACAGTAACTTACAACGATGACAACTACTTGCTTTCTCTTCCATGGGAGAGCAGACTTAGTTGGCAAGTTTAGCCCTATGAAATTAAGATAGGCTGGGTTTGTAGTCATCTGGACACTCAAGGGGATTAGAATGGCCAAGATGGCACACTCACCTGGGGACCAGCTGGGGCTGACTGAGGTATGGGAAATCAGCGGAGGCTGTTGTCTGGGGGGTATAAGCCCTTCGGCTTTGGGCTTCCAGCTTGGTGACTACATTCCTAGGGCAGGATTTTCATGGGCCTCTGAGGCCTTTAGAAATTATACAGCATCAGTTCTAGCTCACCCTGTTGAGCAAAGTAAGTCACGGAGCCAGTGCAGCTACAAAGCATGCTTCTCAATTAAAGAATCTGTCTTTACTGGGGTGTGAAAGCACATGCCGTCAATGCCAGCATGCGGAGGCAGAAGTAGTCAGATTTCTGTGAGCTCCAGGCCAACCTGGTCTACATAGTGAGTTAAGAGATAGCTAGAGCTACACAGTGAGACCCTGAATCAAGTTTTTTTTCCTGTTCCGCTAGTCAGCTGCCAAATAATGACACAGAGACTTCTTATTAATCATGAAAGCTCAACCTATAGCTTAGGCTTGTTCCCAACTAGCTCTTATAACTTAAATTAACCTATTTACATTAATCTACATTTTCTCATGTGGTGTTACCTCTCTTTCATCTTACACCTCCTGATTCCTCTCCATCTAGCTGACAACTCCACCTTTCTTCTTCTCAAAGTCCTCTCTGTCCCCAGAAGTCATGCCTATCCTCTTTGTTCCTAGCAACTGGATATTCAGCTCTTTGTTAAACCAGTCACAGTAATATATCTTCACACAGTATACAAATATCCCATAAGACCTTATTTCAAACAAACAAACAAACAGAATGCCTTTAATCTATCAAACAGTGTGTCTTTAAAGTAGAAATAGGTAATATATTGTGTAATAATTTACAGAACTTGCTGATAGCTTTTGTTTAAATGGTAGGTATATAAAGAAAGCATATGATAGTATCTATCTATCTGTATATATATGTATATGAACTATATCTAAAATATATATATATTGCTTACACATGTAGAAAACATCTTTACAGATTATACAAGAGACTGAGTAGTTAGGCCCAGGTATGGAATAATGCTCACTGATTTCTCTTCATTCCTGTAGAAAATTTGAACAATATGATTGCATCACTTACTTTAAAAAATAAGTTAAAAACTCAAACTCAATGAGTCTAGAAATTGAAAGAAAAGAGAGAGGCCTGATTGCAGGGAATTTGAAATCTATTCTCACAAAACTATCTTCTTTTTTTTGTTGTTGTTTTTTGTTTTTCAAGACAGGGTCTCTCTCTCTCTCTCTCTCTCTCTCTCTCTCTCTCTCACTGTGTGTGTGTGTGTGTGTGTGTGTGTGTGTGTGTGTGTGTGTGTGTGTGTGTATCTCTGGCTGTCCTGGAACTCTTCTGTAGACCAGGCTGGCTTCGAACTCACAGAGATCTACCTACTTCTGCCTCCTGAGTACTGGGATTAAATGTGTGCCAGCACTGCCCAGCCCAAAACTCTCTTCTTGACAGTGCTGGTGTACACGATGTGATTTGAGATTAGTCAGTAAAAGGCTTCCTACTCACACTAGAGATAATGACCTAAGGTGACAACTGTGAATAGGTGGGTTTAGAACTAGGCCTTGTTTTAATATAATTTACATATCTTTGAGATTAGAATTGCATCATTTTCCCCCTTTCCCTTTCCGTCTTCCAAGTCCTCCCATATATCACTTCTTGTTGTCTTTCAAATCCGTAGCCTCCATTAATTGTTGTTACATGTAAGGTTGAACATGTGTGTATATTTATATATGCATGCTCAGTCCATACAATGTTACTTGTATGTATGTTTTTAGGGATGAGCATTTGGTGTTGGATAACTAATTGGTGAGCTCTTCCCCAGGGGAAGGCTATCCTATCTGTCCTGCTCTGAACATTCCTTGGTTGCCTGTAGTTTTTTGTTGTGAACTGAGGCCTCCCGAGCTTTCCTGTGTCTTTGTTAATGTGTCTATTGGTGTTGTCTTTGTTTAGGAAGAACTAGGTCTTAAAGAGTAAAATGATAACCCAAAACACTAACTTGCAGTACCAAAAAATGGAGAGGAGCAGAACCTGATGGCTACTTCTACTTCTGCTCTTCCTCTTCTCCTTCTCCTTCTCCTTCTCCTTCTCCTTCTCCTTCTCCTTCTCCTTCTCCTTCTCCTTCTCCTTCTCCTTCTCCTTCTCCTTCTCCTTCTCCTTCTCCTTCTTCTTCTTCTTCTTCTTCTTCTTCTTCTTCTTCTTCTTCTTCTTCTTCTTCTTCTTCTTCTTTTCTTCTTCTTCTTCTTGTCCTTCTCCTCCTCCTCCTCCTGCTCCTCCTCCTCCTGCTCCTCCTCCTCCTCCTCCTCCTCCTTCTTCTTTTGTGATATGAAACCACAGACAATACCTTCCTTTGAATATGGGTATTTGAGAAGGTATGTTTTGAAAAAAATGTTGAGAATATTTCCATAGAAAATGAATATGAAGGAACAAAGAAAATGGATAAGCGAAGCTTGGGAGTTTGCATCACTGTCATCAACACAACACTGAAGTTGTGTGTTTTTTAGAAACATAGGGAACAGATCCAGGATCAAGGATGGAGAGCTGGCAAGCACAGGTGTGGGAGAACAAAAGGACATGCAAAGATGTAGTTATGAGGAAATGTGAGCCGCACAGTCCTATCCAGGAATCAAGAAAGAACAGGAGACAATAAAGACAGCCATTGCCATGGGGCTGGAACAAGGCAGAAAGTTAGGCAAGAGACAACAAAGCAATTACTGACTTAAACACCTCTAATTGTTAAATCTCTCAAGCACGGGACAATTTTGAGTGAAGATGTAATCTACAGAATGACTGACCGTGGACAGCTGCTCTTTATGTTGGTTGTTAAAATGTACTTTCAGTGTTCCATCTGGGGACTCTGACTATTTGACACAAAGCTATAAGTCATTCAAATCTGCTTAAAATGTTGTAACACATGTCCACTGACCATCTTTTATAGATGCAAATAAAAACACCTGAGTGTTAATATCCCATGTTTTGGTAACTTGTTAGTGTAATTAAATGAAAACACAAACAATGTTGGTACCATAGTAGAAAACTTGGAATAATCCAGCATGGTGGCATATAAGAGTTGTTTTAGTAGTTGAGAGTCTAAGGTAAGAGGATCAGAAACTCAAGGCCATCCTGGGCTACAAAAAAAGTTCAAGACTCTGTCAAAAGAAAGAAATATGAATTGCTGTTTATATAAACATTATAGCAACAACTGTAATGATGACAGGTAAGGATGGAGAAATTAAATATTTCCAGACTGGGGTTGTATCTCTGTTGGTAGTGATTGTCCAGCATATACTATATTGGCTCCTTGGTACCTCACAAACCATGTGTGTCAGTTGTTTTAGCACTCCAGGGGCAGAGGCTAGGCTGTAGGATCAGAGGTTTAAGGTAATCCTTGGCCACTTCTTCTTTAAACTATTGGTTAGTGGTTTTATCTACATCTTCTGCCACATTCATGCTGATTTTTGTCTCCAGGAGGATGAACATATCCTTTCTTGTTCCCTCTTAGTCTAAAGAACCAGCTATTTCCTTCTTCAGATTCCAAATTCTGTAGGCAAACAGGAGATACAACAAAACCACACCAGCAACTTCCATTCACATGTCAGCTTTACAACAACTTGGGAAAGGTCACCCTGCTTGACTTCCTCCTATTGTTGCATTTACCCAGTTCCTGATTATGTTACAGTCTGGTGGTGATTTTTTTTAAGGCAATCTGTTATCTGTTTTGGTTTTCTAAGCAACATAAATTAACCAGGAACTTTCTTTTTCACACTGAATACTATTTGTCTTGGGAAAAGAATAACTTTGATAAAAAAGGAAGACAGGAGAAAAAAAAGAAAGAAATATTGTCTTTAGGGGGAACTTGTCAAAATCAGCGATAGTACTGGGGTTGAACCTGTCTCAAAGGGGCAGAAGGAGTCATGAACAACTCATGAATGACAAGAGAAGTCCCCCAGCAGAACTGTGTCTCTGTTCCATTTCCTTCTGAAGGAAGGCTGCTGTCCTGTGAGAAGTCTCTTTGGAGACCCCTCTGAGTACAGAGACTATTCACCAGGTCTCCATTGTGCCCATCATCCCATGCAGACACAAGTCAAAGAGCAAGCAGTCTTGCATCTTCTCAGGCCAGCAAATACCTGGTGGAGAAGAAAGGGAACCCCAGACACGTGGGCTCAATCTGGCCATCCCAGCAGCCTTGGCTATTCCAGCAACTCCAGCTATGGTCACAAGCATCATGTATCCCAGATAAGCTGTCCCCTCTATGCCAGCTCTGGTTTGGGATCTACAGCCTGAACATTATGGCTAAAGACATACATTGATTTGGTGATGGTTCACAGCCCACTGGTGTGCTTATCAAACTGAACATGTCTGTTTATACAGATTATGGTATGTCAGTTATATTTAAATAAAATTGCTGATACTTTTAATAAAACTCGGCTTAGGCCAGAGTTTTCTGGTGCTTTGTAATAACCTATATCATTTTCTTTCTGGTATATCAAAATGCAGATGATAGGAGAAAATTTATAGGGTATATTATTTTTTATATATTAAACTTGCTTTCATCATATTTCTTATACATTTCATTCTACAATTAAGCCAATTGGCCTTTTATTATTTATTTATTTATTATTTATTTATTGAGATGGGGTTTTACTATGTATCCCTGGCTGGCTAGGAGCTGACTATGTAGATCAGCCTGGCCTTGAACTCATGGAGATCCATCTGCCTTTGCTACCTTAAATTTCCTTGGCTTGGCAAAGTCCCTTGCTTCCCCTCTAAAGCTCCCCCTTGAAGCAGGTGTCACATGGGGAAAGCAGGACCCTCTGCGGACAGAGAAGCAGGGAAAGGCGTGGTGCTGCTTTGATGCTGCTTTAGGGAACATGGAGTCTTTATCCAGGCCCCTTGCAAGATGCTGACAAGGCGGAGCTCTCCCCTGCTTTCTCGTCCTCTTGCTTTGTGCTTTCTACCCACCCTTCCTTATTTCCTCGCGCATTCATCCGTGTGTTTCTGCTTCATTCTGTGGTCCAATAAGAACTAGATCTAGATTGTTGACATTCTAGTTTTTGTCTCCGAGCTGGCTTCAGTTTACTTTGATGCTACTGGTTTTCTCCCAATTATCTAAAATAATCATTTCTATCATGCAGTACCTGAGCGAATATGACAGGTCAAAAAAAGTTCCTAACAAAATCTATAGTCTGATTCAGAATAACATGCTCGTTTTATCCATTGAAGCTGACATTTCTACTTTTCCTTTTGGTTTTGTTTCCTTTGGTTTGGGTTTTTCAAGACAGGGTTTCACTGTTCTAAAACTTCTCTGTCTTCAAACTCAATCAAGTTTACTTTTCAACTGACAATTCTATTCCAAAAATGCCTATAATTTCTTTACGATATTAAATATAATTCACTTGTACATGCTGCACAGGCAAATCTTGTTAGAGAAGTGAAATTCAATGTATGCAACATGAAAGAGGAATTGAATATCAAGGCTACTCCCCCAAATACAAAGAAGTCAAAACAGATTAAAGGCGACTATGAAGAGAGTATTCAGGGCAGGTCATTACTAACAGGGGCATCACTAGGTAAGGCATTGTCTACATTTTGGCTCCAACTCACTTTTTTTCCTCCGCTCCTGCTGGAATTGCAATCACGGGCCACTGTGTCCCACTACAGCAACATTTCCTTCTGGTTCTAGACTTTCAATGATGGTCCTTACCAAAGGAATGCTCTCGGGGTGATGAAGTATATCTGATGACCAGCATTTAGGGAAGGAGTTTCCAAATAGGCAAGCTTAGGGACAGGGAGTGTGGAGCAGTGACTTCACAAAGCACCGTGACTCTGATTCTGGGCAATTTCCTTAGCCTTTCTTAGCCCCCTTGTAGAGCAATGGAACTACAGCTACCTGGTGGTACTGTGAAGGTGTTATTCTTGAGAAACCCAGCATTGACATCATTACCTGGCAAACAGAACACTCAGAAACTCTAGGGCACTGCAGATTTTATTTTAGGGGAAGATTATAGATGAAGGACAAAAATGGTGGAAGTTGTAAAACAGTGTCCTTTTCCAGGCACAATGAGGATGAGTAAGAACTTCAGACACTGTGGGAAGATTGTGAAAGAAGAGAATGAAAATTAAGAAGGTCCAGATTTGGAAACAGGCTTAATTTATAGCAGGGGAATCTCAGCCTTTGGTCCCTGGACTTCCTGACACAATGTATCAGGGGACTCTTAGTCTCTGGTCCCTGGACTTTTTGATACAATGTATCAGGGAAATTTCAGCCTCTGGTCCATGGACTTCCTTATACAATGTATCAGAGGAATCTCAGTCTCTGGTCCTGAGCTTCCTGATAAAACGTATCATTAGATCTTTCACCTGGAAATTGCAAAGAAAGAAAAAGCTACTTTGTGTTTTCACTTGAGGTGCCATTAGCACGTACAGACTTTCTCTGTACCTTTTTGACTGGCTATGAAATAGTAATGTGTCATAAACACTCTGCTTCCTGTGTAGAAAGAGTGCCTAGGTTCTAGCATTCTAGGATCCTCATGGCATCATTTCTTCAGTGCCCCCTTTATTGGTTTCCATGGTTGCTGGTTCACAAAGAGAGGTTCAGTTCACAGCAAATGACCACAGTGCTGAATTCTAACCCTACTCCAATCCATTTGATTGATAATGGAAAGCCATGATATCCAATGGTGCATTAGTTGAGTTAGCAGTTACTGCACATACCACATGCCATAAGTTATAAGATCTTGACTCTTATGAAAATTGTGAAGGTTTTTTTCTTGTTTGATTCACTTGGCTCTGATACTTGAAACAGGGTCTTGTGTAGCTTAGCCTGATCAGGAGCTTGTCACATAGCCAAAGCTGGCTAGAAACTCCTGATCATCCTGTCACTACCTTGTAGGTGATGGAGTTACAGGTTTGTGAAACAACATTCAGCCAGATTTATAAAGTTTTACAATGAAATAACATTTCTTAATATTAACTACATCGTTCTATGGTATAAAGTAGCATACAAATTTAAGCTCAAGACTATTTTTAAACCAGATTTTATTTAAAACGCATAAAAATAACATATGTTTTAAATAACACATTTAAAATAGTGAATGTGAAGAAAATATAAAGAAATCTCAGAATAGCTCATAGCTACAATGACTAAATTTTAACTCGAAGGGATTTTGAAGGTCACCTAATCTGCCTAGTTTCTCAACCTGTGACAGGCTGCCTTAATATCCAACCATACTTAATATCCAACCATATGAATAGAACTTGTGTAAGTGACACTGTCCAGTCTGGCAGTCTGTGTTCATGGGGCCCTGGTAACTAATGAGAACATAGAAATAAAGAGGCATGTCTCAGTCTTCTTGTTGTTTTCCAGAACTATTCCAAAAATCCATAATTTTGAAAGGCATACACCTTTAATCCCAGCACTCGGGAGGCAGAGGCAGGCGGATCTCTGTGAGTTCGAGGCCGGGCTGGACTGATAGCCTCCAAAACAATACAGAGAAACCCTGTCTCGTAAAAACCAAAAAAAAAAAATCTAGACCCACTAAGTCTAGGCCATTGACTGGTTAAAATTATTAAGGAAAACACAACAGATCTAAATCTTTAAAAATATACGTTTCCCTGTCTGTCTATTTGAATGCATCCTTCAAATCCATACACATGTCAAATGGTATTTTGACTTGGGATCTTTGAGGTCATAAATTAATTCATTCATGAATTAATGAGTGGATTCCCAAGAGAGTGACTTTGCTATGGAAGAATATTCTCAAGCCTGGTGAGATAGTTCAGTCGGTTAAGTGCCTGCCAGGTAAGCATGAGGTGTGCTAACCCCAAGTACCAATGTAAAAAGCTGAGCATGCTGAGCATGCTGTCTCTACTGCAAGAGACAGGTGGAAGGTGGGGGTGTGGACAGGCAGCTCTCTGAAGCCATTGGACAGCTAATGCAGCCTAGCCAGCAAGCTCAAGCTCAGGGAGAGGTCTTCATTCAAGTAATAATGTAGAGTCATAAGGAAGGCAAGAGAGACTTTCATGTACGTACACCACACTCGCGCACGCGCACGCACACACACACACACACGGACAGGGGAGTGATAGAGGAGATGAAGGAGAACATTCTGTGGGGATGTTTATTGCTTGCCATGGATGCCCTCTGCCATATCAAGATGCAGAAAGAAAGCTTTAAGAAGATACTGAACCAATGCCAACCCTATGCTTCTAGATCTTCTAGCCTCTAGAACTATAAACCAAATAAACTTTTTTTTCCTGTATAAACTATTTGGGTTCAACAACAACAGCAAAGCAGAACCTAGGAGTCGCATGTTTTTTCCAAAAAGAATTTTATAATGGACACAAGAGGAATATATAGAACAGAGAAAATTGTGCATAGTGATTTAGGCAAAGTAATATAACAGGTCTCATGGTGAGAGATGGGCCGCACCATACTGAAGAAGTACAGCCCTGGTACCCACTGGCATTATAAAGCTCCAGCTGTTTTGGAATTTGAAAGCTGTTGCATCCATTGATGCACATAATGCTTCACCATCTCATTGTTTTAACGATGTGAGACTACTGTTTAAGTGCTTCAGAAAAATAGGGATTCTTGGGAGAATTGATGAACTGTAGATAAGAAAGGCCACAAAACAAAAAGAAAAAAGGAAAACTAGAACAGTAGACCAGCATTAAGTGGAGATATGCATTTGAGGAAATGCATTTAACTAAAAGCTGTTAAGACGCTCATATTCTTTGAATTAAAAACAGATAGCATGTCTGTGTGTAGACTCCAGGCTTTGTTTGCTTCTATTTTGGTGACTCTTATTGATCTCACGGCCATTGTGACTCCACTGCTCACAACTGTCCTTCAAGGGCAACAGACATTGTTTACTAATTTGGTATTCCTCAAAATATATAGCAGGTTTGGGATTTTAAGGTAAAGAAAGGGAACAGGGAACAAGTCGTTCCCTAGGCTGCTCTTCATCCTTCCCAACATGTCATGTATTTGCCTTCCTGTTTGTCACAGCTTGTCAACTCTGTGTGAACCTATACTTTCTTTTATCCACAGTCCACAAAAGCAAAAAAGAAAAAACGTATTTGAAATTGCAACCTATCCCAGCACAAAAAAGAAAAACAAAACAAAACAAAAACAAAAGCAGGCTGTCTGGCATTGAATATGCTGGCAGCCGGAGCAGTAATCTGCTGGTAATTTTGCAAGGTATCCATGCTGATTATACTTGGGCAGTGTCCATGTCCCAGAGGAGGGGTCCATACACCCCCAGCCACCCTAGGAACAAGACAACATCTGCACAAAAGCAAGCAAGGATTACCTTGACAATTAAAATAGCTGGTGACTGCTAATGCTATTGTCAGTGATCTTCTACAAGAATGTCAATTAAATGGAAATTCAGTGCTACTCTCAGAGACCATATGGCATCCTGAAGAAAGGGCCCCACTTTCATGGGAAGGGGCCCAGGTTTCTGCTGTAGCATTGCCAACTGCTAGCTGAGAAAGACAATGACCAGCAGATACCCACCAGAGCATTCCACTCAGAGGGAAAGGCCCTGCTGCTAACGTAGCCCAAAGAAACCTTGAATAATACAGCACATGTTGGACTACGAAGGAGTGGATCAGACTCCCTGAGAGGGACAGACAACTCCCAGAGAGGGACAGACAACTCTGTGAGAAGGACAGACAACTCCCAGAGAGGCACAAAGAGAAGACTATGCTTGAAGAGAACCTATTGAGAAGCGCTGCCAAAAGGAACAGCTCTCTATTTTTAGTGTCCACAATATTACAACTACTCTCTAATTAAAATGATTTATTCTTTTTCTTCTTCTTCTTCTTCTTATTGAAACATGCAATGAATTGAACACATGCCATTCATTGGCCTTGCTCAGTACAATGCCCATAAATCAAGCACTTATTATCACATTTAGTTGTTCGTGTGTGTGTGTGTGTGTGTGTGTGTGTGTGTGTGTACAAATATGCCATGGTACACATGTGGAGAGAATTGATGGGAGTTAGTCCTCTCCTTGTACCCTCTGGATTTGGGACATCAAACTCAGATTCATCAGGCTCAACAATCAATGTCTTTACTCTCTGAGCCATCTCACAGTCCCAAAAAGTGTGGGTTATTTTGTTTCCTAGCTGGGAATTGAACTTGAGGCCTCACACATGGTAATCAAGTACTTAAAAAGAAAATGTGTCGGGGCATTGGTGGTGCACGCCTTTAATCCCAGCACTCGGGAGGCAGAGGCAGGTGGATCTCTGTGTGTCCGAGACCACCCTGGTCTCCAGAACAAGTTCCAGGAGAGCCTCCAAAACAATACAGAAAAACCCTGCCTCTAAAAACAAACAAACAAACAAACAAACAAGAAAACAAAACCGAAAAAAAGAAAATGTGATTATGTTCTATTGAGGAATGAGACTCAGGGACTCCTGGCCCATGACATCACTTCTTTGTACTTTAGGTTTGACAAACTATTCCAAGAGACTCAACGTGCTCCAAATAGAAAGGGCCCATCACTCATGAAGATTGTCAATTAGGTGACCTGTGATGGTGTTCGCTTGATTAAAACATGATTTCTAGCCTGTTACAGTAGCCTGTATCTGTAACCTCAGCACTCAGGAGGCTGAAGCAGGAGGATTGCTGAAAGTTAAGGCCAGTTTGGGGTGCACAGCAAGACCATCCCCTGAACGGTAAGAAAATAAAATGAGAGGGATAGCAGCTGTGGCTCAGTTGCTAAGGGAGCGGGCTGCTCTTGAGAAAGGCCTGGCTTTCATTCCCACCACCAGATGGTAGCTTTCCATCTTGTCCAACTCCAGGTGCCCTTTCTGACCTCCATGGGCACCAAACAAGGCATGGTGCACATACATATATACATGCAGGCAAAACACTTAGACACGTAAAATTAAAACAAATTAATTTAAAAAAGAGAAAGGCAGGCAGGAAGGAAGAAAGGCAGGGAAGGAAGGAAGACAGGAAGGGAAGGAGGGAGAGAGGGAGGGAAGATAAGGAAAAAATGCTTCCTAATCCTTAAGCAGTTTACAATAAGAAGGAAGCTGGGAAGTAGAATGAAGCAGAGACACACGGATGAATGTGCGAGGAAATAAGGAAGGGTGGGTAGAAAGCACAAAGCAAGAGGACGAGAAAGCAGGGGAGAGCTCCGCCTTGTCAGCATCTTGCAAGGGGCCTGGATAAAGACTCCATGTTCCCTAAAGCAGCATCAAAGCAGCACCACGCCTTTCCCTGCTTCTCTGTCCGCAGAGGGTCCTGCTTTCCCCATGTGACACCTGCTTCAAGGGGGAGCTTTAGAGGGGAAGCAAGGGACTTTGCCAAGTCAAGGAAACTTAAAGTAGACACTGTATACCAGAGAGTGTTGTTTTAAAAAGGATCTATTTTATGATTATTGTAGATAGATTGGAGCTTATTTTTACATTATACATTAGTGTGGCATTTGTTTTAGATACACTGCAAATTTTTATAAAAAACGAAGTGTGTAGCAACAGGAGGCTAAGCTGCTGAGGTGGCGCCTACCTTTAATTCCCAGATAATTGCTTGTAGGAGTGGAAACAACATAGCATGACTCCAGTGGGTGTAGGAATACACGAGAAACACAAGGTGCATATGCACCCACAGACTCTCAGCAACGTTGCTGCTTAAGCAAGACCCAATGGCGGCCCCCCCTGACGCTGCATCATGGATGGGGAAATCTCACATAGCCTCACTCAAGATGATGGACTACAGAAATTAATGATTGCTGAGAAAGGGAGAATTAGTGTTCATCAGGAATAAGATCCCTAAATCGTTTTCCCTAAATAGTCAACCCTAAAAAATATAATATAATAAGTCGCATGTATTTATATCGTATCTATGTAGTACCAATTGTTGAAGAAAAAGGGATCAAGAATTTGAAGGGTGATTCATGGAAAGGGGGAGAGCAGAAGGGATGAGAGGAAGGGAGATGTGAGGTGATGTAGTTATGTTTTAATTACATTGAAAAATTTAAGGACATGAATTTTGGAAATAGGAAGGTAGGGAAGGATCTGGTAGGTGTTGGGCAAGAGTGGGGATTGAATATGATCAAAATACACTGTGTGAAATCCTTATAGAATTAACAGAATATTTAAATGTTAATGTATGTATAAAACAGTGAAATGGTCTCATCACAGCTTTTCACAATGTATTTGTTGCACACCTAAAAACCGTATTTGTTATTTGTCCTCTAATACATGGGTAGGCATAGCCTCTTTACAGAATGCTACCCAGCAAGCCTTGCTACATTCTACTTTAGAGCTCGCCACCAGGTTTGCTGTGGTAAAAGAAGAGATGCTATGACTCTCTTTGACCAAGTAGTTCTATCTCTGCTCTTTTGTTTTCTCCCCCTTGAGACACAATCTCACCATGCAGCTCTAACCAATCTGGTTAGGCCTGTATGTAGACCAGGCTACAAAGAATCTACTCTTTTTCCATCCTGAGTCCTGGGATTAAAGGCATATGCCTGGTACTGGAAACTTAACTACTCAGTGCTAGGGAAGTCACAGTCATTGGAGGTGAATCTACAACCACAAATTTACTAAGTCAGCGTAATCTCTAACAACAATCTACAGATATTTGTATTTATACCCACAGAGAACTGTAGTCTTCACCCCTTATCAAGGGAACTTCTTTTTGCAACAGATGGAGACCACTACAGAAAATCACAACCAATCAAGATGCACAGCTGTAGAACCCCATCCCAACAGATATGTCTACAAAACACTCCTGCACCCACGGCTCAGGGAACATTGCAGGAGAAGGGGTGGAAAGACTGTCAGAGCCAGAGGATCAGGGAGTTTGCTGTGGGATTGTGTCTCCTAGTCACATCAGAAGCTGCACCCATGAAGTATCACCAACATGGCTGTACAAACATGAACTGAACAGGATAACACCCATGGGCATGTCAAACTGGATGGAGAAAAGCCCCGAGGCCTCAACCCTACACACAGGACTACAGGCAACTGAAAGAAAGTTGGGAGTCGGGAGAAGAGGTCTTCACCAAGGAAGAGCACTTCAACTGGTTGTCAAATACCAAATGGTCAGCCTTGAAAACATACACACAGTTGGCATTTTATTGGCTGAACATATGTATATACATAGATACATTCAATAACAATACATTAATTTGAAGGAGATCAGGGCACAGTATACGGGATGGTTTAGAGGGAAGGAACAAATGTTGCAATTAAATTAAAATTTCAAAAAATTAAAGGAGAGAGCGAGAGAGAGAGAGAGAGAGAGAGAGAGAGAGAGAGAGAGAGAGAGAGAGAGAGAAATGTGCTATCATATCTGGCTCAACATCTGCTTCAACTCCACCCAACAGAAGGCACTGTGAACAACTCCACCTTGACATAAAGATGGAATCTAGCATCCACAGGCACAACCTGAGAAGTTGGGAAGGTGACGTGTCGGAATGATGGGGCAGTCAGCAGGACGTTCATTTGCGATTTCCTTTTCCTTGGGTAGTCGCTTTAGTTCCTGTGTGATTCCTACTATGAAATTAGAGACAACATCTTGGCATCATGCAGACCTGGGATAACGGGATTCAAATTCCAATTCTACCACTTAAACCTTGGACAAGTTGTAACTCATTGCCTCAGCTGGAACCTGCCTGCGGTGGCTGCTTCTGTGGGCACAAGAACATGAGAGACTAAAGGAATGTGTGATGGGAAAGATGCCCACAGCATTTCGTATTTTCTCATGATATCTCTGTTATAGGAACCGAATGATGAAGGAGGACTGCCATAAACAATGCCTGCTTGCTACCACAACTCAAATATAGTGTGGTTCATATCTATGGACTTCCAGCAAAGCTGTTTTCTTAAGACAGTCATATGCCCTAATATTTTAACTACTATAAATTCAGCTTTATCTTGCACGCATTTGTATAGGTGCATTTATTTTTGTTACCATTTTATAAATAATAATAGACTGGAATGATTTAAAATTTTATGTAGTTTAGACTGGGTCCTGTGGCTCAAACCTATAAACCCAGCACTCGGGAGGCAGAGCCAGGAAATTTTGTGAGTTTGAGGCCAGCTTGGTCCCCATAGTGAGTTCCAGGACAGCCAAGTAGACATAGAAAGACCCTGCCTCAAAACACAAAACAACAACAACAACAACAACAATAATAATAATACATTGTATATAGTTTAAAAAGCCAAGCAACAGAATGTGGGCTTCCATCTGTGGCTTGGTTTCCTTCTAACAGATAACCCCTGTCTGCATGCCTTCCATGTGATTTTCTCTGCCATTAGGTGTATGCAGCTTTAGGTCTCCCTTCCAGCCATATTGGCTTCTTTTGGTTTAGTGTAAATAGCTGCTAACTCTTCTACAAAATGACAAGCTGCTTCAGGGTCAAGCCCTGGCTTAGGAGCAGCTGCAGAGGGAGACTGTCTGATTTCAAAATGAACCCTGCAGCTGAGTCTGGAGGTCCATACCTGGTGATTTTAGCATTTGAGAGTTTGGGTCCAGCCTGGGATACACAGCAAGACTCCAGCTAAGGAAAGAGAAAGGACGGGGCAGGGTGGGGAACCAGTGTGTCAGACTAGAAAAGGCTAGAATTAGATATCACAAACAAACAAAACAAAACGAGAAGAAGACTGGAGGAATGATAACAGGGAGAGAAGCGCATGTCAGGAGTTCCATCATTTCGCCTTTACTTAGGGAGTTGGTGCTAGTCCAGGATGTTAGGTCATGAGCCACAGTGCTGTGAGCTCACCTGCAAAAGGGTAAAAGGGTACATCCTAAGCCAAGGAGCTCGGGGGGCTCGGGGGCTCAGGGACTCTCACCCGTATGGTCACTGTAGTTCATGATGAATTTGAGAGGCAGGCAGGCAGGATGATATGAGCCCACGGGGTCATATTCACTCCTCTGAGAAGCAGATGTGAGCT
Organism: Mesocricetus auratus; assembly: GCF_017639785.1. Taxonomy (NCBI): domain Eukaryota; kingdom Metazoa; phylum Chordata; class Mammalia; order Rodentia; family Cricetidae; genus Mesocricetus; species Mesocricetus auratus. The sequence goes on from NW_024429199.1 coordinate 6,388,309, forward strand.
GCCTTCATTAGTAATTTTTCTTGGGGGGGGCTGGTGAGATGGCTCAGCCTGGAATCCAAATAAAAGTAGAGACTCAGTCCACAGAGTTGTCTTCTGGTCTCCACATCCACACACCACCCCCGTATCACACCCTCCCACCCACTCATACACGCAATAATAAAAATAAATTTTAAAAACTCTTCCAGAGGGCCACCTGACACCTTGCCTTTAGGTGACCCCAGCTGGAAGGAGGGTCAACCTCTTAGTGGGAACCACACCTTACCACCTCTTCAGTTTACGCAGTTTTTACCAAGTAGCTTGGGCTTGTCTCATGCTTCCTGTCTGCCTCAGCCTTGAGAGCTGAGATTAGCCACTAGTGTCAGCATGCCCAGCCTGAGGCTGAAGGCAGAATGGCCTTCAGACGTTCATTTTCCTTACCTTGTGATAGGCACATGCATCCCTGGACAGCCTCCCCCAGGCCAGTTTGCAGCTAATTAGCCTCTTCTTGAAAATTGCTCATCCAAAATGATGTTAGATATTTTGCCAGAAAATTCTTGGAACTTGGGAAGGTCTGTTTATAAACAGTTGGCCTGCTATCTGGTCTTGAACACAGTGTTCTTAAACACACACGTATACAGACATAGAGCTCCATTACCAAGCAGGGCCAACAGTGGTGGGGTCTGTTAGAGTCACATTTGCTTACTTCCCACCCTCTATTAACCCTTCCACAGTGAAGCCAGAATTCTAGTTGGAAACTCAAACATGTTTCTAAATCTGTTTTTGCTATACTGTTATCTTAAAAATTCTTTGAACTTTTCTCCAGTTTTTCATTCTGTGTAGTTGTTTTTGTGTATTTGATTTCTTCCTGCTCCTCCCTTTTCTTCTCTTTTTGGTGTTGTGTTTTTCTAACACAAGTTCTCGTGTATCCCAGGTTGTCCTCAAATTCTATGTATCTGAAGATGACCTTGAACTCCCTATCCTTCTGCTTCTACCTCCCAAGGGCTGGGATTACAGGGTCAGGCCATCATGCCTGGATTGTTTCTCTTTTCTTAGAACTGAAAGGCAACACTTAGAAAGTCACTGGGGTTGTTGTTTCCCTGGAAGTCCATGAAACAGGAAGTACGCTGGGCTCATGCAGTCTTGGAGGTTTAAGATTTCCTTTCTTTCTCTAAATTTAAGATGAAATTGATCATGTATACAGTACTTGATGGTGGGGGGTACTTGGATTCAAGCCTGCCACCCCAGTTCTGTAGACAAACAGATTGAGAGAGAGCCAAAGGGAAGAGAGGAGAGGAGAGGGGATGGGAGGGGAGGGGAGGGAAGGGGAGGAGAGGAGAAGGGAGAAGAGGAAAGGAGGGAAGAAGGAGAGGGGAAGAGAGGAGAGGGGAGGGGAGAGAAGGGGAAAAGGGGAGTTGACTCTGAGAGAGTCATCTTGTCTGTAACTGGCAAAGCTACTGTGATTTAAATAAATAATTGTATGAGTCAGAATATGCAAAAGAAAAGCAAAAGGCCAGCAGGCTGTGCAGGGAAGACTCCATTACTCATGATGCCTTGGCAACACATAAAGCTTGAGCAGAATTTCAAATGTGATTCTCAATGACACTGATTATATTTTTTAATCACTTACCATATGCAAAGTGACACAGACATAGCGACAGTCATTGCTACATTCATCATGAGGAGAACCTGATCCAGCCCCTCTAGTTGACTATTTACCAAACTATGTCACAACAATAAAATGGAAGAGCTTAGACAGTGTAAGGAAACCACAATGTCCAAGTATATAGTTAAGAGAAAACATCAGAAGCATGGTATCCATATGCAAATGCACATATGTGTGTGTGCATATAAAGCATATAAAATCATTCAAAATTATCCTTGTTTCTGGTCATAGTGACACACAATCGCAGTCCCAACACTTAGGAGGCTGAAGTAGAAGGACCAGGAGTTTAAGGCCTCCCTGGAATAAATAACAAAACATGAAACATAAAACAGACAAAGTTTTAAGATAATATCATGTAGATTCTATAATATTAGATTTTATATGAAAGACAAAACAGAACACCAGGCAGGGCTCACAGGATGTTGTCAACAGAAGCCGGCTCTGGGAAAGGGAAATGATATGTGAGGCTTAAGAGAGGAGAGGAAAAGCTGCTGTCCCCTGTGTGAGCATGCATGACCTGTTCAATATACAGACTGTGAAAAATCTTAGTTTTTTATTTTTATTTATGTATATTGTATATGTGTGTGCATAACCAGGGTGTGGAGATTATGGGAAAACCGGCAGAAGTCAGTTCTCCTCTGTCTCTGCCTCCCACAGATCAAACTAAAGTTGTTAGGTTTGACAGCAGGTTCATTCATCCACTGAGCTAGGTCAGTGTCTCAATATATATTTTTTTTTTCTAAGGCAGGAAACTCCCAAGCTAACGTAAAAGCTCAAAAGGTGGAAAATGCAGGATGTGTTGGGGAAATAAGGATCGAGGCTGGCATGGGGGGTAAGGAAGAGATCGGTTCCAGCCAGATAACAGCGTGGTTGTTACCTGGGGGTGGCGTGTAAGTGATGTGGGTGATGAACTATAGAGGCATTCTGACACCCACATTGCCTTAGCACTTTGTTCCACAGTCATTTTCAGGAGAGGGACACTGGTTTCACAACTCTTCTCTCCCTCTCTCTCTCCCCCCCCTTTTTTTTTAAGACAGGGTTTCTCTGTAGGTTTCGAGATAGTCCTAGAACTCTCTTTGAAGACCAGGCTGGCCTCAAACTCAGAGATGCCTGCCTCTGCCTCCTGAGTGCTGGGATTAAAGGCGTGTACCTCCACCACCCAGCACAACTCTTTCTTCTCTGATGCTACCTTAAACCTGTGCAGAGGAACTCAAAGCTGGACGATGTTCTGGAATTGGAGACAGGAAGACTGCCATTGATGTACGTGGCTGCCAGTCATACAGGTACAGGGATGCTGGGGCAGAGAGTCAAGCCAAGAATTCTTTCAAAGAAAAGGGGTCCAGAGACTATGACATTTCAGACTGATCACTGTAGGAGCCCTAGCTGGCTTCCCAAAGCCTCTGTTAGAATCCTGAGACACCTTGGAATCTCAGACAGGAAGTACAGAGATTGGATAAGCAGGCATAAGCCTAAAGGTCCAGCACTTATGGGGCTGAGGCAAGGCAGGAGTATGGTGTATTTAAGGCCAGCCTGAGCGACGGTGTAGAATCCTATTAAGAAAGGAAGGAAGGAAGGAAGGAAGGAAGGAAGAAGGAAGAAAGAAAACAAGAAAGGAAGAATGAGGAGAAAACTGGCCCTAAACTCACCAAGAGGCTTATTACTAGTGAGGAAACTAAGGTCCACTGGGAGGTCACAATGATACTGACCAGGAATCCTTAGGGACTGGGGTTTATGTTTACCTATATGGAAGAGTTGGCAGACTCCAAGGTAAGGTAAGCCTAGTACTCAGCCTGAACCGTATATTATAAGAGATGAATGACTGGCAATACTCTGCCATGCAAGCTAATTCCTAAGGTGCTGAGATATGTTAGTCAAGAGGTGGCACCAGGTAGATCTGGGCATGAAGTTCCAGCCTTGACCTCTGCTGCCTGAGCCTTTTCTGTGCGTTGCTTTGTCTGCCCAAGTCACAGGCATTCTGAAACTGGGCCTCAGAATGATTAAAAATTCATAACAGAAATGAGAAGGAGATCTTTGGAAAAAGTCTAGTATACTTTTAATTTGGACAGTTTTAGACTTTTTAGAACTTTCTTTTTCCCTTTTAAAGAGTTCCACTCTGGGTCTCGTGTAAGTCTGGAAGCCTGGACTTGCTGCTTGCTTAGGCTAATTAACCTTGATTCTTCTGCCTCTATTTCCCAAGTGCTGTGATTACGGGCATGTGACATCACACATCTTGTTTTAGTTTAAAATGATTTCAAACTCACTGAAAGGTTAGAAGACCACTATAACCAAACCTATGTTCCCTTTGCCCAGATTTAGCAGTTTCTAAATTTGTCACTGTATCTACGTATGTACTTGCATATCTGTCTGTCTATCTACCCGTCAGTTTCTGAAGCATTAGAGTGTCATGGGCAAGTTTTATGAACCTTTATCTGTGGGTATTATGAAGACATATTTGAGAGAGTTCTCTTGGTCAGTGAGAAGGTTCAGAGGGTAAATGTGCTTGCTGCCTAGTCTCACAACCTGAGTTTTCTCCCTGGAGTGGAAGGAGAGAAATGACTCACAAAAGTCATTTTCTGAACTCTGTATATCATGGAGTTGTGTGTGTTTGTGTGTGTGTGTGTGTGTGTGTGTGTGTGTGTGTGTAAATCATTTTTACTAAAGTCATTAGTCCCTAGCTCCTAGTAAGGGGAGCAAGGGCAACAGCTAGCCTGCCATCATGCAGAGGCCGAGGAAGCAAAGGACACATTTTTCATGTGTCAGTTCTTTATCTTTTATTCTACACTGCATACTAAGTATTAACTCATTTAATGCCCATAATCAGAAGTAGGTGTAATTATTACCTTCACTTTGTTAATGAGGAGAAAACTGAGGCACAGAAGAGAGGGGACTTGCTGGTAGGAAGTAGCGTATGATAAAATTCTTCTTGCTTATTTTTGGAAGTGAAGCAAAATTAAAAGAAAAATCAGCTATTTCTAAATGCCTGAGATAATGCACAGTTCCCCACAGCTCTAAAAATCCATGCTGACACATTCTCTCTAAGAAAGAAAGAACTATTATAAAGGTAAAATAAATTAAGTTGGGGAACTCACAAAGAAAAGTTTTGTGTTTGAAAGTTTCTGAAATGTTAGATGTTAAAGAAAAATAATGAAATACAAAACCCCAAATGGTGACTAAAGAGTCAAAGCTATGAGAAGCTAAACAAGTGATCCACATGTATCCCTTTTCCAGAAACTCTATGGGGCTGGGTTCCCTGAAGAAATGGAGCCAAGGTGGTGGCAAGTGTAAGATGTCACGGTCACTCACCACAGGGTTATGAAGAAGCTGGCTGTGGTGGCACACCTGGAATCCCAACTACTTGGAGGGTGAGACAGGGGATCACAAGTTTGAGGCCCCGACTGAGATACAATGTGAGTGTAAATCCAGCCAAGACAACTTAGCCAATCCTGGTTACAAGCGAATACGTAAAATACAGGCCTGGTATCCCACTCTGTGGTAGGACTTGTATACCAGACACAGGTTTTGAGTTCAATTCCCAGCACCCGAAGAGGGGTGGTGTGCACACATGTATGTGCAGGTGCCCAGGGAGTCCGGAGATGTTGGAGTCCCAGAGCTGGAGCTACAGTCAGTTACAAGCTGCACAAACCTGGGTGCTGATCACTAACTTCTGCAAGACAGATATGCCCTTCAACACTGAGCGGCCTCTATAACCCGTGTGTCTCTCTTTTGCTTCCTGGCTGCTCTCATATAAGCATCTTCTGCCATGTGCTCCCAACATGATGCCTTACCCCACTACAGGTCCAAAGGCACTGGGACCAATTGACCATAAATGGTTTGAAACTATGAGCAAAAATGAATCTTTTCTTTTTATGAGTCGATGTCTCAAGTATTTGGTCACAGTGCTGGAAAAGCTGACTAGCTAGTACGGTTTATCGCCTTTCGGAGGGCGAATGTTAGGGCGAACTGATCATATAAAGGCTTTGAAGGAGTAATCACTTCTTTGAAAATAGAAACAGAGCCTCAGAGAGGATTTCTGTGCCTACCTATGGACTCCCTGAGCTGGGCCAACGCTGGGGCATCACAGCTCAGTAAACACTAGCAGGGTGAGCGGATTGCTACGGAGCTGTGAGTGACTGGGGCTGTAGCCACACAGCAGAGTGACTGTCTACAGCCGTGAATGAAGGACTCCTTCCAGCTCCTTAGTAACAAGTGCAATCTGAAGGTGCCAGCACGTTTGTTAGGCAGTCACAATGCAGTAGCTCTCCCAGTGTGGCCCCCGGGTCAGATAATTAATTCTTTCTCCTCCCCTTCTCTCCTTTATCTCCCTTTTCCTCCATCAATCTCCTATTTCCTCTCTTTTGGGCTACATTTTCTTCAGTCTTCTGAGACCTTCAGTATTTTGCCTGGCTTTATTAGTAACACTTGCTTTATAATAACAGGTTAAGGTAGAAAAGAATAGGAAACAGCTGCCATAATTGATCTCACTTGGGAATGTCTTTCTTTTCCATCAAGAGTGGAGACAATGATGTGGTGTGGTTCTTGTTTCCACCATAACACATATGGGCTTGTACCAAGAAGCTGGTGATGATGGCAGCCGCTGATGATTCTTAGGAAAAGAAAGTGTGTGATGGACCCCAGCCGTCATCTGTGAAGTCTGTCCCTAACAACTTCATTCCTTCTGTGGGAACTGTTATGATATGGCCCAAGGTGGGACCTTGGCAGACGGCAGGACAAACACACCAGGCAGACATTACTTGGAAAGCTTTACTGGGGGAGGGGAAGGGAGTGGGAAAGGGAAGAGAGGGGAGAGAGAGAGAGACAGAGACAGAGACAGAGAGAGACAGAGAGAGAGACAGAGACAGAGAGAGAGACAGAGACAGAGAGGCAGAGAGACAGAGAGAGACAACGTCCTGCCTCCTGAGAGAAAGAAGAGAGCAAAAGTAGGTGGAGCTTGTCTCTTAAGGGGACCTTTGCACCCCCATACAGAGCAGGGTACTGCTTGCCATGCACAGAGGGGTGATGCATTGTGCCAGATTCCTGGATACTGACAGGAATCACACTGACCAACTTACGTCTCTGAAATCCTAAAGCAAATGAGAAAGGATCAGCTAGGAAGTGCACCACAGGAGACAGAATAAATACTTTTTGAATTAGGCTGTGAAGATTTCACCTGCACTGTACAGCTCTTGAAAACAACCACACTGAGTTCCTTTGAGAGTGCTGTGTGGAATGTGATGGCTCAGTTTTGCTGGAGGGGACCCTGGCAGATTGCTCCTCTACTCTGTGAAGGCTAAAGTTCTGAAACTGCCTTTAGGCAGATGGGTTCATGGAAGGTTAACCCATCAATGGCAAAATGTTTAAGAATCATGGGTGATAAGAAATTATAAAAAGCAAGGGTAATAATCCTGAAAGAGATAGTGAACCATTCAAATGGATTTCTGAATAAGTTGTTTGGCTAGTAATGTGAAATAGGCACTTCTAAAAAGAAGAATTTACCTAGAAAATCATCAATGATTTCTGTTACTATTTGAGAGAGCCTAAGCCTCAGGGCGTGATGTACCCCTCCTATTTATTCTGCCCAGTTACCCAGTGGCCTTGGAGCAACCCCTCCATGCTGACCTCCTTTCAAACCCCCAAGTACAACTTTTTAAGGACTAGGAGTTGATGTCCTGGAAGACCCAGCCAGCTGCTGACAGACGCATTAGCGAGCCAAATGCCATCAGAATATGAATATCCCAGCGCACATCTGTCTGGAAGGTTTTGGGATGGTTCCCAGGAACTCTCAGCTTGATCTTCAGACCTCCAGGAAAGGTTCTATGTTGACTGTTGCCTTTTAAGAAGTTACTATGTGCCTGTTCCACACCAAACGATTTTCCTTTTAACCACCCCAAGCCTCTGCTTCCCATTTTCTCCATCACCACCATGGCATTACTTTCCTGTCTTTCTTGACTTGATGCTTGAGTTTCTCTTCAGTGAGAGTGTTTCTTTTGCCTTGCCTCTACCCCTGCAGGTGCTGTCTCAGAGTGCTAATTCCATACATACGGACAGGACATTGAGTCTTTCCCCTGCTGGGGACCCAACTGAAGTCCTGGACCTCAGAGTCCCACTGTCAACATCTTCACTTTCCCTAGACTTCTCTCCTCAAGATCTTCTAATAACAACCCAAGAGGAGCTTTCTTCTTTTTGATGATATCATCTCCACCCAGAAGTTTACCAGCAGCATCTGTCCAGTCATTCTGCTGATCCAAGATGCCAGGTTTTGTACTGATTTAAACTATAATCCCTTAATTGAGTGTGTGTGTCATACCTTGGTTTGTGTGTGTGTGATGTATAGGTATGTGTATAAGAGAGTTGTATGTCATGTGTAGGGGTGTGTGTGAGAGAGAGAGACAGAAAGAGAGAGAGAGACAGAGAGAGAGAGAGAGAGAGACAGAGACAGAGACATAGACAGAGAGAGACAGAGAGAGGTGGAGGTTGGGGTATAAGAGCTGTATGTACCAGGCATATGGAAGTCAGAGATCACCTCCATGTGCAGTCTACTTTAAAAGAAACATTTATTTACTTGTGTGTGGACATGTGTGTTTGTATAAACAGGCAAATTTTCCGCAAGGCAAGTGTGATGGTCAGAGGATAATCTAAGAAGTCAGTTCTCCACTTCCATCATATAGGTTCTGGGAATCAAACTCAGTCTTGGTAGCAAATGGTTTTACCCATTGAACTATCTCTAGGCCCCTACCTTGGTTTTGAATGGGTTTCTCATTGGGACCTGGAGCTCACTGATTAGCCCAGGCTGATTGATCAGTAAGTTGGAGGGACACAGAAACCCCACCTACATACCCACTGATTTTGCTTACCTGCAGATTGGGTGCTTGTATTTTAATCAGTAAATTCTACTTGCCGTTCCGTATCACTGGAAACTGTTGGGGGCAGTTATAAACGCTCTCATCACCCAGAACTCCCCCCAGTCTCTCTTCTTCACCTGTCTGTCCTTTCCCTTCCTGAAGTACTTCTCATTAACCATCTATCTTCTACAGTTTTCTTGAGGCACAGCTACCCCAGCAATCTTCAGAGGCCCTGTGTAAATCAGGCATCCAAAACCGGCCCTGCTCAACTTTAGAAAAATCGTATCTACCCACAAAAATGGGAAAAGGGGGAAATAAGCCAAATTTTCAGTCCCCAAACATGTTGTGAAATATTCCTTTACACTATGTGAGGATAGGTCTCTGTGATTCGTTTAATAAAAAACTGAATGACCAGTAGCTAGGCAGGATTTCCAGACAGAGAGGATGCTGGGAAGAAGTGTGGAGTTGCCAGCCAGACACACACAGAGGAAGCTGGAAAGCAGCAGGGATGGAGTAAAGGTAATACAGCCACGAGGCAGAAGGTAAATGAATAGAAGTGGGCTAATTTAAGTTATAAGAGCTACTTAGATACAAGCCTAAGCTATCGGCCAAGCTTTTGTAATTAATAATAAGCCTCCATGTTGTGATTTGGAAGCTGGCAGAAGGAACAGAAAAACCCACCTACACAAACACCTTTTGCGGAATCAAAGAAGTACATCAGAATGACATGCCAGACCCTTGGCTTAAGATGCATAGCCAGGAAGTGTTGGCACACTCCTTTAATCCCAGTACTCAGGAGGCAGAGGCAGGAGCACCTTTGGGAGTTCAAGGCCAGCCTAATCTACAGAGTGAGTTCCAGGACAGCCAAGACTGTTACACAGAGGAACCAACCCTATCTCAAAAAGCCAAAACCAAAACCAAAAAAATTATGAGGCAGTTTAGCAATGATGCATGCTACTAGATGTAGCTCAAGGTGAACGTTTATGTCAAAAAACAAGAATGTTTGTTTGGGGTTATTTTTGAGACAGAGTGTCATGTAGCCCAGGCTGGTCCAGAATTTGCTATGTAGCAGAGGATGGCTTCAAGCTCCTGATCCTCTTGCCTCCAATTCCCCAGGACAAAGATTACAAGAGTACACCACCACACCCAGCCTGAAAACTTTTCTTGCAGTGACAGAGCAGTCAAGGGAGGGGTCCACCTGGGGAAGAGAAATAGAAACGGCAGAGCTCAAGATTCATCAGCACAGCTCACCTCAGTGGCCAAGGGACAGGTTCCCCGGCTCCTTGCAGCCAGCAAGTCCTCAGCTGTTCAAGTCTCTTATACATGCAACCGTGCAAATCCCCCCATGTACTTTACACCCTCTCTGGATGATCAGCGAAAACGATGGAAATGCTGTATAACTGATTGCTAACCATTTCTGTTTCAGGAACAATGAGAAGGAAAGAGCATATACATTTATGATCGGGCACCTCCTTTTCTATAAATATTTTCTTCCGATACAGTGGTATCCATGGAGCCTGCAGAGATACAGAATGAAATGCAAGCGAGACCACACAGCCGAGATGTTCTGCTACTGGATTGCATGTCCTGGTCCCAAGTCTCTGGGCTTAGCACCCCGTGGGTCATCATGGACAATGCAACGGTTAGGTGAGTGTCCGCCACAAGGAAGGCTTCATTTTCTTGCAGGAAAGGGTTCATTGTCATCCACAGTAGGCCAGAAGTTAGTCGTTGCTGCCACCCTGCACAGCTGTTCTTTATTTTATTACCACCACAGATTCAATCAAAAGAGGAGAAGGAAGTTTATTATTTCCAATGGTTTCTTTAACTCTGGAAAATCAGGAAATAGGTCTGCAGTCATAAAAATATATAAACCCAATCATGGCACCTCAGACAGGAAGAGCACCCGCCCTTGCAAGGCAAACTCAGCTGCAGTCACCCCTTAGATATACATCCCCCCTGGTGGGGCGATATAGAGCCAAACTGAGCCCAGTCCTTCATACATTCCTGAGGGTGCAGGAGGAAGAGGCGGGTTGTAGAGAGTACACAGCTAGGAACACCTCTTTGCAGATAGGACTCCCAGCAAGACAGCTACAGAGCCACATTCCAGACCAGGTTTCTGCTTGAAATTAAAAAACAAACAAGCAAGCAAAGGTTTCTAATAAACTCGCTTTGTTTTCACAATAAAAATCTGTTTTGTCAGTCATAGGAGATCTTCAGGGTATATTCCTACTCCCCTAATCTTCACACATGCAATTTCTTAGGTCCCAGCATCTGGGAAGGGGGTGACAATACAGAGAGGTGACCCTGTGGACTGCAGTCACTCTGTTTTCCCTGGACCTCAGGTCCACCTCCACCCTTCTAAGAATCCCCAGTCACATGATGCCTACATCATTACTTGTTTAACCCTGGGAAACACATACAGCAGTGCCAAGAATAAAAGCACCACTTTGAATAATCTAATTACTGGAAAGGATTGAAACTTTGTACAGTTTTTTATTATGGTTATTTCCCTTTTGTTCTAAGAACATAACCCATACTTAGGCTCTTTAGTCAACTCTCATTTTCCTTATTTATTTATTTATCTATTTATTCATTTATTATTCTTGTTTTACTTATATATACTGTTGTTGTTTTTTGAGCCTGGGCTGACCTAGAACTTCTGATCTTCCTGATTCCATCTCCCAAATTCTGAGATCAAAGGCATATACCACCACACTCAGTTTAATTCTTATATTCTAAGGTCACTTGAAAAATTTCTTCCCTGAGAGGATTTGCCATCAACTTAATGCAAAATTAGGTCTAGTTCTTTCATTTCATTTAGAATTTTTATAATCACATCTTTAAATATTAGCGACACATTCTATCTTCCATAGTGGCATATAAAGAAATCATCCTTCACTTCTCTTTATAGCTGTATAATATTCCATTGTATAGGTGTATTATGGTGAAGATTCCTCTACTGACAAACACATGGGGTCTTCAATAGTCTTGGGTAAACATGTTTCGATACCGGCCAGTGCATCTGTGCAGTAGTTTATAAAATGGAGTGCTAAGTAAAACAGAACTGCATAGGCACAAGCAGTACTCATGTTTTAAGGTAGAATCATGCCACCTCTTTTCCAGGTTCAGGCAACACGAGGAGGAGGCTTTGGCTCCTGGTGAAAGTCTCTTCCACAAAATTCACTGAGTCTTCATAGTAAATAACTTTCTGGAAATATACCAAACATATCCCAGCGGAAATAAATTCTTGTTAGTAAGCACCCCAGGCAGGCCTGGAACACTGCCACGAACCAAGTGGAATCCATGTTACGCATGCGTACGAGAAGTTGGGCAAGGTCCAAACTGATCTTAAAACTCCCCCAGAGGAAAACATATTGGGGACTACCTGCCTCACAGTAAGGATGTGCCGCTGTATGTCCTCCAACATGAAAACACAGTGATGTTGGTTGAGCACTGGATGAAAAGCTGATCTATCGGATGCTCAATGCAGATCATTTGCCACTGAGTGCACTAAAGAAGGCAGTTGGCAGCCACCTTTCTCTTAGCGGCTGAGTTTGGTTGCTTTAAACACTCGTTGTGAGTCTCCCATGAAGGCAAATGCAGGAGAGAAACACAGTGCTTTATAAGGATTTTTTAAAATGGAGATAAAGCAATATGTAGCTCCATTTTCTAAGATTTACTTTTAAATATCTGCACATAGGTATCTGTATATGTGTGTAGGTATCCACAGAGTTAAGAACAGGGTGGCAGGGCTCTGGGAGCTGGAGTTAACAGGAGGCTTGGCAGTGAAGTGCTCCTAACCACCGAGCCATCTCTCCAGTCCCCCGTATTTCCAATTTGTAATATAATTTTTAATCCCTTATGATAACGCATTGTCATATGACTCCGCTGCAGCTTCTTTCACTTCCCACAAGCAAGGCCCAGTCTTGACCAACAGCTGTGCAACAAAGGGTTCCTCCACAAATAATTCAGTAAATTCCCATGAAACCCCATTTTAAAAGGAGGCGTCAGCCCAGGGGAGAATCCAGCTGCGTCTGGTGACTTCCCCATGACATCTACGTGTGATCCTTGCCAAGTGATTGTTAACAAAAAAAGAAACCCCAAGTTACACTATCAAACAGAAAACAAAACAAAATAAAGGGCGTCATGGAAAATGTCAGCACAGGTCATCGCTGGTCCAGGCCTTCTCGGTGGAACGTGCATGCGGAAAGCCAGCATGGAAATCTTTGCCTCGCATCTCATGCAGAGCCGGAAGCAGCCCCCAGCAGGCCCTGCTCTGCAGACTGGCCGGGTGTTGAACTTGGCAGGCTGCCCTACTGCTTCAGCTCCTGGGTCTCAGGCTCATTGTTCCCGGGCCACAGGCAACATTTAAGAAGCAATGGGCCGGTGTGACTACTTAAGGTTCCCAGAACAGAAAAGGCCAGAGTTCTTATCTGCTAGAATGCACTTTCAATGTCCTTAGAGGAGGCTTTATCGTGTTTGGGATTTTGCCTGATGCATTCCTCTTGCACTGGGGCTCTGGAAACAGAAACAGGATGAGTTAAGTCAAAAGAAAAAGGTCTTTTGTGGAACCCTGGGAGATATCTAGAGCAAAGAAGTTCTTCTGTCTTAAAAGACAGGATGCCTCTTTAGTTTCCTGACCCAAGCTTTTATTTATTTATTTTATTTTCTAATTGCCAATTTTTGCAATGACCGGTACTGAATACCAAGCAGTAAGTCCATGTGGGTATTTTTCTGTACCCTAAAGCCATCTCAAACACAAAAAAGTTCTGGCTTATACAACATTCAGTAAAACTGGAGAAAGGACACTTTCTGTTCTCCAGACTCCCACAGGCTCAGTATTAAAGTCACGCTGTATGCTGACAAACTCCAACCCCCACCAGGACAAAACAGTACTGGGATGGTGGTGCAAGCCTGTGATCCTAGTGGGAAGAGGAAAGGTTCAAGGCCAGCGCCAGCTCTGCTGTACACGGAAGGCTCCTGTTGGTGCCATGCCGGTTTCCTGCAGACTGAGCAGGCTCCTACTGATGGTATCCCTTCCAACCCACTCCAACTCCCACCCTGAACGGGCAGAAACCTCCGTTCCTGGAGAGTGTGGAAGACTGTGGGTGGTTCAGTCAGGCCAGAGGGACAGATGCACCCTCAGTCTCTCTGATATGCTCTGGCTCTCCCCTATTGTGGGCTCGCCCCTACAATTCCCCTTTTTATTCTAAATAAAAGATTGAAACTTGATACAAAACTCAAACATATGCAACATATATACATAGAAGGTTATCATAGAAGCGAGTTATAATATACTTATATACTAAACTAAACATATCTATCCCATCTAAATCCTAAACTTATTTGAAAGGGATGCCCAAGTCTGAACACCTCCTTCCAATCCCAATCTTAAAATAATTGAAAACTAACATTAACAGGTGTAAACTATCCTGTAATATCAACAGTAGGGAAAGGGGGTGTGGAATTCTTAAAATTATTTCCTGCTGAAATGGGACAATGACAATCTCATGGGGACCTGTGGGAAGAAAATGTTAGTGTAGCAAGTCTTAAGTAGGTTAAATAGTCTCTGTTTGGCAGAAGATGTTTGACTGAAGTTCTTGACTGAAGTTCTAATGTTGATTGAAGCTCTTGTCTGAAACTCTGGCCAGATTGTAGAAGGTGCACCATATCAGTTCATTGGTCCGGAGTTGTGTAGAGCGATGTAGTTTCAAACCGGTTTCAGGATGGTACTGTCAGGTGGAGTCGATGATGTGGGGTTCCATCTTCTTTTTGAAGTGTTTGAAGACTGCTGTTAGGAAATTACTTGTATGCCCACCCCTACACTCCCTGACAGAACCCTGTGTCCTGGAGAACCGGGCCTCAGCAGAGTGCCTTGGTGGTAAAAACAGAAGGGGTCTCATGGCCTGCCCCTGCTGCAGCCCTCCGAAGTCCTCTATCCCTCACCTTGGTTCCGGTTCCCTTCCCTCCCTTGCCTTTGTTTATCCCAGGCGCCAGGAATCTGAGAACAAGGTCTCCTCACTCAAATGTCTAGTCCTAGTGTTGTCTTCTTGATCTCCTTGGAATGAGGTGAAGGGACGTTGTTCCCTTAGGACATCATGCCTTAGAAGCGTATTTAGCAAGGCCGGAGGACAGAGGAGTGGGCGCTTAGACACCGCCTTGGCCTGCCCTTTGCCGATGACCTTTCCTTCAGATTTCCCTCAGTCATCAGCCTATTTTAAGTCTTCACACTTAAGCTAGCTCCAAAGGCCACGGGCTTCAAAGGCATGAGCGACGTGCTCCCTGCCTGGCCTGACAGGCATGAAAAGACAGATCCGAAGTTACTGGCGAGGATATCCTTTACTCCATTTGGTACAACAGCACACTTACTTGATCCTCTTGCCTCAGTTCCTGGATGCTCACAGGGCACCAGAGACCTTTTCTGGCCTCCAGTCTGAAGTGCAAAGGGCCTTTAGGGATAAAGGGCTCTCTACTGCTAGCAAGCTGCTCCTTGTGTTAGGTAGCTCTACAGACAGCAGTTTCCAAGGCTCCCGAGGACCTCTCCATCCCTCATCATCAGCTTGGCTCCTCCTTGGCATTTGAAGTGCTGTACCAAAGGGAAGAAGGTACCAAAGGGTAAGACAACAAGACTCTCTTGAGGTCTATGAAGGGAAAACTGCTTCTTCCTGACCAGGAAGTGGGATCTAAGTTTACCAAGCACCCTGAATGGAGACATAACAAAGGCATAACTAACGTCCCTTTCTGTAAGGCCCACAGTCAGTTACTTGGCCAGGGGGCTACCCCTAAGGAAAGCAGATTCATGGGAAGACCTTGTAAAGGGCTAGCATTTGTGGGTCATCCTCTTAATGAGATAATGTACCTTTACTCCCAGAAGCCCCTCCTTAATTCAGCTGCTTGCACATCATCAGTGCTAAGCCTGCTTGCTTTCCAGCGTTCTAATCCCAAAGGAGTAGCTTCTCCTCTGCCTTCTTTTTTTTATCCCTCTGGACACTGACCAAAATCCCAAGTGTTCGGGACCCAACACTACGGGTTTCCTCACTGTTTTCTCTGAAGACCCCTTTCTATGTCTGCCCGCAGGCTTCTGCTCTATTTGTCTGCTTATTTAGACTCTACCTGAAAGAACATCTGCATCCTCTCAGACACCTCCCTCTCCTCACAGCTGCTGGAATCTAAGCTTGCCTGTTCTGTTACTTTTCTCTCAAACTCAAAATAGTTCTCCAGCTGAGTCCATTCTTAAGTTATATTGCTAATGAAATTAAGAGCCCACAAAAGACCCCCAACTGCCTAGTAACCCTTCTGCCTGATAAAAACCACCTGAGAAAGTCCAAGCATTGCTCCAGAAGTAGATCAGAAATGCACAGCCCCATTCCCTACCAAGTCTGAATAATGACAATAAATTAATGACAGAATATATTTCTTAACCCCGTTCCCCTTCCCATCCCATTACCATCTCAGGGAATGAGCTGTTCGCATTTCTCTTTTGTAGACTTCCCTTCCTCGGCTGTGTCCAGGGTGCATGGTCTCTGCTTACTGAGGTCCCTTTGCATCCTCAAGCATTCTCAAGCCTGCTTAAGGAGTCTGCCTACAACGACTAGCTCAGGCTTCCCCAGCATGGAGGCCTCGACACCTCACATTGTATAGAGATTGAAAAATTTAAGACTCGATGCTCTAGAAAGCAAGGGGGACAATGATTCTCCTGTCTTGTCTTAGAGTTGACCTAACACTATATTTTTGTTTTGTTTTGTTTTGTTTTGTTTTGTTTTAACTAGACAGGGTTTCTCTGTATTGTTTTGGAGGCTGTCGGTCCAGCCCGGCCTCGAACTCACAGAAGTCTGCCTGCCTCTGCCTCCCGAGTGCTGGGATTAAAGGCATGTGCCACCATCGCCCGGCACACTATATGTTTATATAACATTGTGCTATACTTTTTTGGGTAAAACAGAGACTGCTGGTTGTCTTCCATGGCAAACAGAAGACATGGGCCCACCTACCGCTCCTATCCATTAGAAGAGCATGAAAAGATCTGTGCATATGTACTAAACAGGCTACTGACTCCTCACAATTGTCTTAAAATTAGGAGTCAGTCACCCTGATCTTTTCTGGTTCTTCTGGTTGAGCTATTTGGATGCCCCTCAAATCTAAGTACTTTCAGCACTGGAAATGTCAGTCTAGGCTGTAAGGCAGGTAGTCTTTTAAGAGGGCCTCTGGAGGAACCACATCACCCAGTAGTTGTGTGGTCCCCTCATACAGTAGATCCAAGCTAGGACATAGAGGAGGTGATGATGTGTGAGTTCTTCTTAGGACATAAGAAGCCTGACACACACATCTGGTCTTTGGAAATGTTCAACTGAGGCCATATTAGATGAACAGACAGGCCGAAGCCAGCTACATAGAGGGGCAACCAATGGATGTTTCCACCATGCCTGTGCTGGGTAGCCAGACACATAAGCGAAGAAGTCATCTCTGGCACTTAGCCTGGTAGACAACTCAAATGACACCTGACTGATGCAGCTACCCTCAGAACCGAGAGAGAGAGAGAGAGAGAGAGAGAGAGAGAGAGAGAGAGAGAGAGAGAGAGAGAGAGAGAGAGAGAGAGAGAGAGAGAGTATTAAATCATTACTTAAGCCTCTAAATTCTTCCTGGCTTATCATGCAGTCCAAATGCCAGTCTCTCTGTCTGTCTCCTTCCCCAGCATGTCTCTGCCCTCTGGTTCTCCTGGGCTGGCCTCCGGCATCAATAACCTGCTTCAATGTGGCTTCCACGCTGGTTTCTGAGCAAGGATGCTTACATCTAGGAGGTGGTTGTTGGAGGGGATAGAAGATGTGCCCTCAAGCATCTAGAAAAGAAATCAATGTAGAGATGGAGGAGGGGGAGACCCATGAGAACTCAAAGAGACAGAGAGTTATTCTGCCTGGAGCCCACGGTCCTGATGAGGGAGGAGTATTCAATTGGGTCTTAATGCCAAGTGGCAGCTTGTTGATTTGTTTTTGTAGAAACAGAGAACTACTAAAGGCTCTGGAGAAGAAAACCAATGTGATCAAGACTCTGCTTCCTGAGTTAGTCTGGGGACTGGCGGCATACAGTTTAGTGGCAGAGTGTGCTTAGCAGATGTGACACTCAGGGTTCAGTCCCCAGCACACAGGAACACACGTTGAATGTGATGTATAGTGTCATTTGTGCTGGAGGGACACCAGACAGAGGTTATCGACACAGATGGGATCGTAACGGAGGAATTACATTGGCAATCCTGAGGAAGTGCAGTAGATCCCAGAACCAGGCTGTCACGATGGGTCATGGAGTGAAAGGGAGCAAGCCTGAGACATACCCAGGGCTCGATAGGCCTCAGCAACACTGTTCGTTCTGCATATGTGTGTATACACAGATCCTAGTCTAAAACCCCATACATTAATTATGTGAAAACAAAATAAATAATTCCACAGTTTTTGCATTTAGGTAAATGGGGCTTTTCAAAGAGAATGCTTTAAAAAAAAAAGGCACACTTTTGGAGGAAGGTTTAAATTAACTCTATAATTTTGCTTGCATATGTCCAGAGATTTCTCTTTGGAGCATTTATAATCATTTCTAGGATTTGTTTTGACTCTATTTTCTTGAGATAATGTCACCTGATGTGACTCCAGCTTTTGTGGACCTCACCATGGAGGACAGACTGTACTGGCCTGGGACTTCCTTTTCCAATGTTCACTTGTTTGATTCATAATTTGTGATTTTTTTGTTACCAAAAGTAATCCTAACAAAACCAAACCTTTAACCCCATCTTAAAACATCTATTGACCCATCTCATTCAATCTCAATAGCCAATTTTAACAAGAGACATAAAAGCTAATGTGCACACCGTGGCATGTTTCCACAAAGGTCTATTTCATTATTTGTGGGTGGCACATTGAACAGTGAAGTACATTTAAATGATGTCTAGATGACTACACTTCTGCAGCACTGGTCACTAGATAACCAGCGCGACTAGAACCAGCCCTCAGGTAATCGTCTAAAAAGCAGCCCGTTCCCATCATCCCTTGCTTTGATCACTTCTGGGGAAAGAGGGAGCCTGTTGGCCACATGGAAATATATTAAGGCCAAATCTCCTCATAACCACTCCCATCGGTTTCGTTCACATGGATTAAGCCTCCAGTTACAAGGCAAACTCAAGTTTGTGGTTGGCAACGTTAATCTGACTTCCCGGTGCTGGGCTTACAGTGTGGGTCTCCATGCTCTGCATTGTAGCCATTTCTAACATAGTCACCATCATTTTAACAGTCTTTTTTACACATCCTTCTAGTCTGTGAGTAGTACAAGAAGCCTGGGGAAACAGTCCTGGGAAACGCCAGCTGCTTTTAATAGCTTGCCTAGGCCGATGGAGAAAATAGGGAGTTTTTTTTTTAATGTATGTGCTCCCTCTAGTGTTCAAATTGGTCGTTGACACTTTCTCCAGTACGTTCTGTGTTTATTATTTAAATGGTTTTAATGAATTAACTTTACATATATTTGCACTTGGACATTTTCTCTTGCTTGCTTCTGAATAATGTCCGTGAGATTTGTGATGAGCTTCAAATTCTATTATTGTCCTAATTTGTAATTATCAGTTTTCAGTAGTGTTTATTGAGTTTCAGACTTCACCAAAACGCAATTAACACCTAATATGTATGAGCTAATTTACGATGACTGTTCCAAGAAAGAGTGGCTATCAGTTATTACCATAAAATTTGTTCAGTGATGAATCCACAGACTCTTAAAAACTATTTTAAAATATTATGTTGCATTGTAATCGCATCATGCCTTGCAGGAAAGGATCGCCCTAGGCACAGTGCTCTGAAGTCACCTCCAAGATACTTCTGTCTTATTAGGGTTTCCTTTGTAAGAGTTGCCATGACCAGCACAACTCTTATAAAGGAAACCATTTAATTGGGGCTGGCTTACGGGTTTAGTTCATTACTGTTATGGCGGGGGAAACTCTGTAGGAAGCATGAAAGCTCACAGGTAGACTGAAGCCTGAGAGTTCTACATCTGAATCCACAGACTGCAGGACAAAGTGAGCCTCTGGGCCTGGCTTGAGCTTCTGAAACTTCAAAGCCCACCCTAGTGATATGCTTCCTCCAATGAGGCCACACCTACTCCAGTAAGGACACTTGTCCTAATCCTTTCAAATAATCTCACTCCCTAGGAGCCCTGGGTTTCATTCAAACTATCACACCTTTTAAGATAGGGTCAGGCAAAAGCTGGTGAGAGAGGCTTTGCAAAGGAGAGAGGAGTCAAAAGAAAGATCAGCTGGGAGTGCCATATGCCAGGCTTCTGTTTCATGTTTCATTCCTGTTTCTCATTTAAAACCTTAGAGAAGTGTTATTCCATTCCTTTTCTATACTTGTACACATGACACACTACACACACACACAGGCACCACTCACATACACAACCACTCACACACTCATACCACTAAATAGACACCACACACATCAGTCATGTACACACCACACACACACATGCACACACACTACATACATCCCACTCAAACATACACACCACACACAAACACCACTCACATGCCACACACTTACACACACACCACTCTCATACACAACATACACACCCCACATTTTAAAATCTCTTACAAGGCACACTAAGGTAGAGGAATGAAATGGCCCTCCTTAGCTTGACCTTTAAGCTCAGATTCAGGCAGGGAACCATAAGTACAGCTGAGAACAGTTCCCTGGGAGGCAGGGCCCAACACTACGACACTTACCTGCAGAGGAGGAGCTCGGCAGGCAACTGGACTTCTCAGGGGAGGGGACCCTGGTTGAGGACATGGAGTCAGCCATGCAGAGGAACCGCCAGTGAAAGCTAAAGTCAGCCATCAGAAGCAAGAGTGAGCAGGAGGGGTGTGACCAGTTAACTGCCCTGTGGATACTCGCCCTGTTGACACCTGCCCTGTTGACACCCGTCCTGTGGACACTCTGAGGACACTCAGAAGACAGTGGGGCCTCAAGGACTGCATCTGTGTCCTGTGTTACCTCTACCTGCTTTATTGGTGGAAGTGACAGCCTTGGAATGTGACCAGGTCAACAGTATGCTCGTGTGTGGGTGCGTGTGTGGGTGCGTGTGTGTGTGTGTGTGTGTGTGTGTATGTATGTGTGTGTGTGTGTGTGTGTGTGTGTGTAGATCAGAGGACTCTGTGTGGGCACACACAGAGCATGGTGCTTGTGTGGAGGTCAGGGGACAGCTTGAGGGAGTTCTCTCCTTCCCCATGTGAATTCTGTTCCCGAATTGAACTCAAGTTGTCAAACTTAGCTTCTAGTGCCTTTATTCATCATTCTGGATCCTACTTCTTTGAATTTTAAAGACAGTCATTTAATTATCTACGTGGATAAAAATGTCAGATGTCATAAGGAAAGGGCAATTTGTAGCAGGGGTTTGTTTAGTCCTTTCCTTTTTTAAGGTGTCTTTTCTAAAGGTGTCCACCAAACACTGGTGAAAACTTTCCGTATCTGAAACACTCCCAGAGACAAGCACACAGAGAGCTAGATCCAGAGACAAGCACAGTTCAGGGAGAGGGACAGCCGTTACCCTTCCTCATTGGGTAAGGTTTCTAATGTTCCCCCTGTTGAATATGGAAACCGTTATTTTTAGTAAGATAAACGCTTACAGTAAAACTACAATCTGTTTCTCTCTTCTCATTAATTATTTGGAAAAATGCAAAAGCATTTCCATAGCAATTCCTTCCAACTTAATCACCAGCATAAAGATATTCTTGCTGATAATCTGTCTTCTTAATGGCTAACATTAATAACATTAATATAACTTAATTTATCAAGTGTTCTGTTCATTGGTTCTAATTTAGGATGCCTGACAACTCATTAATAAGGAATCCAGTTGTGGATATTTGTGTGTGAACTGTTTCAGTCAATTCTCTACTATGTTATCACTGTATGCGGAGAAAGGGAATCAATTTCATTGGACAAATCAATTTCATTTCACAAATCTCCAAAGCAATGGAAAGGTTTAGGCTTGTAATTTTTTTCTTTTGCAATAAGTGCTTAGAGGTATAGTTACTGTTTGCAGTTTTCTAGTTATTACAAGATTTTTGAGTCAGGTATAGAAGTACATACCTGTAATCCAAGTTTCCAGAAAGTGGAGGATTAGGATTTCCAGGCTAGCCTAGGCTACATCAGACTTTGTCCCAAAACAATCAAACAAAAATGTGTACCTTTTGTATATTTAACTACTTAGCCCTTCGTCCGATGGACTGGACATTTTATTAACCTTGTGCAAGTTTATACATTAGGGAGACTGGCTGATTTGGGTTCTGTATTTACAAACGTTTTCACAATTCTGCTTGATTTAACTTTTTAAGGATCAAATAATTTTATCTGATGCCTTCAGCCTTTGCTTTTGAAAGGTTTTGTTGTTTGTTGTTTTTTTTTTTTTTCTGGGAACAGAATTCCAGCTGGAAGGTTTTGGTTTTTGGTTTATATGTTTGGTTACTTGATTGTTACAGTATTTGTAGCCCAGGCTGCCCTGTAACTCCTTATTTAACCCAGGATTGACTCCTGATTCTTCTCCATCTCCCTGCCAAGTGTGACTGACAGCCATTGGCCACCGTGCTCAGTCTTGGATGGGGCCATGTTTCTTTGTTTTGCTTCTGTCCCAGTGTAAGGATGCAGCTTCAGGGTCACCTTACGCAGATGGCTTCTAAGACACTGTCTAGCATTGTTCTTTCTTTCTTTCTCTCTGTATGAGGCAGCCTCTTCTATACTGTCGCCATTGTTTGTTTGTTTGTTTGTTTTGTTTAACGAGACAGGGTTTCTCTGTAATGTTTTGGAGGCTGTCCTGGAACTACCTCTGTAGACCAGGCTGGCCTGGAACTCACAGAGATCCACCTGTCTCTGCCTCCCGAGTGCTGGGATTAAAGGAGTGCACCATCAATGCCTGGCAACTGTCGCCATTTTTATCCATTCCTTGCAATAGTTTCATTACAAAAGTGTTTACACACACACACACACACACACACACACACACACCTGTCCACAAAGGCAAGAAGAGTATGTTCAATCACCTGGAGCTAGGTGCAGGCAGCACAACGTTTTACTTTGAATTTTTTTTCTTATTGATTTTTTATTTGTTTTGTGAGCTTTTTTTTTTTAAAGAGAAAGACTGACAGAGGGAGAAAGAGAGAGAGAGTGGAAAGCATAAAGCTTGATGTGTAGGGAGGTGAGGAGAGGAAGATCTGGGAGGACTTAGGGAAGAGAAACCATGATAAAAAATTGCATGAAAATGTTTTTAATTAAAAAATTAAGCCGAGCGGTGGTGGCGCACGCCTTTAATCCCAGCACTCGGGAGGCAGAGGCAGGCAGATCTCTGTGAGTTCGAGGCTGGGCTGGACCGATAGCCTCCAAAACAATACAGAGAAACCCTGTCTCGAAAAACCAAAAAAAAAAAAAAATTAGACTTGCTATCTTAGCTACCATTTTATTTCTGCAATAAGGCAGCATGACCAAGGCAATTTATAGAAGAAAGAGTTTTGAGGGACTTATTGTTTCAGAGGGTGAGTGCAGGACGTCACAGTGGGGAGCTTGGCAGCAAGTCAGCAGGCATGGTGCTGGAGCAGGAGCTGAGAGCTCACACCATGAGCCATGAGCCACACTGAGTAGAGAGGGATAACTGGGAACGGCATGGGCTTTTGAAACCATGAAGCCCACCCCCAGGGACACACCTCCTCCAACAAGGCCACACCTCCTAATCCTTCCCAAAGAGTTCTACCAACTGAGGACCAAGCTGTCAAACCTAAGAGCCCATGAAGGCCATTCTTATTTAAGGCACTATACTTGGAATGAAAACAACCATGTCAATGATAACCTTAAATGTAAATGGCCCCAGTGAATCACTGTAAAGATACAGGGTAAATACTAGGTTAAAAAACAAGAGATATCCTGTCTCTAAGAAACACACTTTAGCAGTAAAGATAGCTAAAATCTTAACATCAAAGGATGGGAAGCAAATTACCAAACTCACAGGAAATGTAAACAAGCTGGTGTCTGTATAGCAGACCAATCTAAACATCAAACTAAAACTAATTAGAAGAGATAAAGGGGAAGACTACATATTAATGAGAGGAGCAATTCATCAAGAAGATAGAACAATTGTAAATCTTTATGTACCAGATACTGGAACCACTAATTTCATAAATAAACACTAAAGACATAAGACCACGTAAGTCCTGACACATAATAGTCGCAGAATTCAATACTCCATTCTCTCATTTAGAAGGGTTTTCCAAATTAAAAGCAAATAAAGAATTTCATCACTAAAATAAACTATGAATGAACTGGACTTAATAGATATATACAGAACTTTTCCCTCAACAGACAGAAAGCACATCGAACTTTTTCCAAAACTGACCACAGTATAAGATACAAATCAAGTCTCAATTAGCCAAAAAATTAGGATAAGTCCTTGTCTTTTATCAGATCATATTTGCAACAAATTTAGAAATCAACAAGAGAAATTACAGAAACCACAAAAATACTTGACAGTTAAAGAACACACTTTTAAACAAACAACTACTCAACCAAGAAATCATAGAGGAAAATTTAAAAATTGCTAGAGACAAATAAAGGTAAAAAACACATCCTCTCAGAACGTCTGGGATGCAGCCAAGGCAGTCCTAAGACGGAAGCTTATAGCAATAAGTGTTCTTATTAAAACTCTGACAGACATCAAATAAGTACCCAAGATGCACCTCAGGGCACTTATAAAAACAAGAAGCTAACTCTAAACATAGCAGATGACAAAAATAATAAACATTAGAGAATATATTAACAGGATCAAGCAAAGAGTGGTTCTTTGTAAAAGTGAATGCAGTAAACAAGCCCTTTTTTAGTCAATCTGACAAAAAGCAAAAAGGAGAAGACACGAATTAATAAAACTAGAGATTCAAAGTGTCATTCCAAACAACTGACTCCAATGAAGGTTGGAGAGCCATTAGAAATTACTGTGGAAACTTATTCTATAAAGAGATGCATAGTCCAGAAGAACTTGAAGAACTTCTAAAACTGCAGCATCTGCCAAAACTAAGCTCTGAAAATGTAAACAGCATTCGCAGACCCGTTACAAGCAATGAGCTTAATGCTGTCATTACAAGCTTCTCTCCACCCCCTCTGAAGAAAAAAGTCATGGCTAGATTGAGTCACTGCTGAATCCCATCAAGCTTTAAAGGAAGACCTCATACCAATTCTTCTTAATTTGTTCCACAAAATAGAAAATGAAGTATACTTTAAAATTCATTCTATGAGGCCAGTTTTTACACCAAACCAGGTAAACATACAAAAAAAAGAAAAGAAGAAATAAAGAAAAAAAGAAAGAAAAGAAGGAAGGAAGGAAGAAAGAAAGCTAAACTACAGACCAATTTATCTGTTGAACATGGATGCAAAAATTCTTAAAAAAATATTGGCAAGTCAAATTCAAAACCAGAAGATTAAGCCAGACATGGTAGGCACACCTTTAATACCATCACTCAGGAGACAGAGGCAGGTGGATCTTTGAATTCCAGGTCTATAGAACTATTTCCAAACAGCCAGGGACACACAGATAAACCCTGCCTTAACAAAACAAACCAAAACAAACAAAAAGTCAGTAAATGTGATACACCATATAAACAAACTCACACCCTACTTCAATTGATACTGGAAGGCATTTGACAAAGTTCACATGTTTGTCTTAGGGTTTTGAGGAGAGACACTATGACTATAGCAACTCTTATAAAGGAAGACATTTAATGGGATGGCTTACAGTTTCAGAGATTCAGTCCATTATCATCATTGCACAACATGCCAGCATACATATAGACATGCTGCTGGAGAAGGAGCTGAGAGTTCTATAACTTGAAGGCAACAGGAAATGAGCCAGGACACTGTGCATGGCTTGAGCATATATGAGACCTCAAAGATTGTCTACACAGTGACACACTTTCCCCAACAAGACCACACCTACACCAACAAGGCCACATCTCCTAGTGGTGCCACACCCTTGGGGAGCCATTTCTTTCAAACCACAAAAAAAATCTTCATGAGAAAAATTCTAAAGATTTTTACAGCCGGATGGTGGCACACGCCTTTAATCCCAGCACTCAGGAAGCAGAGGCATACAGGTCAGTGAGTTTGAGGCCTGCCTGGTCTACAGAGTAAGTTCTAGGTCAGTCAGGGCTCTTACACAGAGAAACACTGTCTTGGCAAACCAAAACCAAAACCAAAATAATAATAATAATAATAATAATAATTTTAGAGATTTTAGGAATGGATGAAATAAACCTCAAAATAATAAAGGTTATGTACAATAAGCCTGAAGGTAACATTATATTAAATGGAGACTTACGGAGAGCATTTCTTCTAAAATTAGACATGACACAAGGATGCCCTCTTCCCCTCTGTTATACCAAATAGTGTCCATTATCTTAACTGCAGGTATTGAACATGAAAAAGACATAAAAAGGATAGCACTATGAAGGAAAAAAGTAAAATTAAACCTATATATGGTAAGATTCTCTACTTACAAAACCCTATTGAGTCTACTAGAAAATATGTGGACCTAATAAACACAGTAAAGTTGCAGGATAAAAAATCAACACTTAAAAACGTAGCCTTCATTTGTACTAACAGTCTATCCCCTGAGAAAGAAATTAGGAAAAATACTCCATTCAAAATAACCCCCTGAAACTAGGTATTTAGGAATATAACCAAAGAAATGAAAGACCTCCCTAACAAAGATTTCAGAATTAAAAAAAAATCACAGAAAATACTAGGTGATGAAAAATGGTGTATGTTTATGGATAGGCATAATTAATAGTGTGAAAATATATGTGCTACCAAAATTAATATGCAGAATTAATGCAATACCTAAAAACGTTTCATGTCACATTTCACAGGCTTAGAAAAAATAATACAAGAGTTAATATGGAACCACAAATGACCATAGTAAAAGCAATCCTAAGGAGTAAGAGCCATACTGGCTGCATTACAATACTCGACCTCAAACTATAATATATAGCCATAGTGACAAGAAAACCTGGTATTGCCATAAAAATAGACAGGAAGACCAGTGTAAAATAACAGAGGACTCTGAAATAAAACAGCAAGGCTATGCTTGCTTAATTTTGACAAAGGAAGCAAGAAAAAAAACTTTGGAAACAAGATAGCCTACCCAACAAATGGAGGTGGAAAAGTTGGCTTTCTACCTGCAGAAGAATGACATTAGATTCTTATCTTTAACCTTGCTCAAAAAACAATTCAAAATGGATCAGACCTTGTATTCAAACCTGAAGTGCTGAAACTAGAGAAAACAAAGGTACCCTTGAAGATATGGGTGTAGGCAAAAACTTTTAAAATAGAACACCAATAGCACAAAACAGGTTAGACTACATGAACATAAAAAATTCTGAGCATTTTCACTGTCTCTTACTTCAGACAGGAGACTAACATCCAGAATTTACAAAGAACTGCAGAAATTAGATACCAAGGGAATAAAACTGTCAATGAACAAATGAACAAATGACCCGAATAGAATTTTTTTAAGAAATGCAAATGGCCAGTAACTATTTTTTAAAGTGTCTAATGTCCCTACCCATCAGAGAAATGCAAATTAAAACTAATTTGAAATAGCATCACATCCCCCAAAAAATGGTTGTTATTCAGAAATGTTGGAAAGAATGTGGAGAGACAGGAACTCTTATTCACTGTTGGCGGGGCAGAAAATTAATACAGCCATTGTGGCAATCAGTTTGGAGATTTGTTATTGAGTGCAAAATTTAATGTGAACCTTCATAGCTTCAATGGAGAATGACCACTATAACGTATACAATTTCATTACACTGTTTTGACTTAAAACTGATTAATTTTGGTATGTGGTGATTTTGTTTGTGAGTTTTTGCAATAAAGATTATACAATAAGGAATAGGAATGTGATTATATATACTATGTGTACATATGTACATGAACACGCACATGCACACACATATTACACAGCTGCAAAGAGAGATGAAGTTGTGTCATTTCCTAGAAAATTAATGGAACAGGAAATTATCTTGTTAGGTGAAACAATTTAGGTTCAGACACGTATTACACATTGTCTCTTATATGCAGAATCTGCATTTATAAAATATGAGCAGGGACCAGTTAGGGCAGTGGAAAAGGACTAAAGGGAGAGCAGGTCATAGCAAGAGAGGATAGTGAGAGGAGACAAATATCACGTTTTCTCTTTGGGACAGAATCTAGGTTTAATGAATATATATGTTATATAAACATGAAAACAGAAGAGGGACAATTTCAAGGGAGGAAGAGGACTGGCCAGAAGAGAAGGTAGGTCCAAGAAGGTAATAGGAATGAACACGAACCAACTACAATGAGATACGTCAATGAAAATGCCAATGGATTGGGGAAATATTTGCAAGGCACACATCTGTTAATGGTTAATATCCAAAATGTACAAAGAATTCATATAATTAAATAGAAAATAAATAGCCTGACTTAAAAATGAGCAAGTGAGTAGAAATGTCATTTCTCCAAAGAGGTATTAAAAATGGCCAACATGGAAATTCAATGGTTTGACTATCTGCTCAACGTCATTAATAAACAAGAAGAGGAAAATAAAAAACACCAGGTGAGGATTACCTTACATTCAGTGAGATGACTGTCATCAAAAGTCAAAACATAGCAAGACAGACATGGTGGTACACGTCTACATTCTCAGCATTAGAAAGACTGAGGAAACAGGACCATGAGTTGCAGGTCAGTTCAGATTACTTTGTGGGACACTGTCTCAAAACAGCAGCATCTGCAACAGGAAGTTATCATTTGTCGGCAGGACTGTACAGGACAGGGGACCCTTAGATGTTGTTGAAAATTTAGGTTGGTGTAGTCATTGTGGAAAAGAGTATGGAGGTTTCTATAGAAATTAAACTCACAATTACAATTCAATAGTCTTCTGAGTATATACCCAAGGAAATGAAGTCTCTGTTTCATAAAGATATTTTCACATTCATCTATTGTATCATTGCTCACAATGGGCATGGCATGGAAACATCTTAGTGTCCATATTAGTGGATTTTGGAGTAAAGAAATGAGAGGAGACAAAGATGGAGAGGGAGTGAGGGAGAAGGAGGGAGAGGGGAAGGGAGAGGGAGACTTTGTGTGTGTGGATGTTATTCAGTCCTAAAAAAGTGATCTTCCAATTTTCTACAACATAGACATTTTTCTCGGGCTGGAAAGATGACTCAGCAGTTAAGAGAGCAAAGTAGAACCCAAATTTGGCCCCTAGCAACCATACCAGGTAGCTCTCATCTGCCTGTAACTCCAGCTCCAGAAGGATCTGATGCCTCTAGGCTCTGAAGGCACCTGCATGCCCAAACACACACCCACACGCATACTTGTAATTGAAATTTTAAAAGATGTTATGCAATGAGGAAAGCCACATGAAGAAAGAAAAATATTGTATGATCTCACTATATACCCCTGGCTCATCTGCGACTTGCTATGCAGTCTAGACAGGACTCAGACTAGGTGTCCTCCTGCCTCAAACTCATGCAAACGGAGATGACAGGCACGAACCACCACTCCAGACTATGAAATGTCTGCGTGTAGTAGGTTGCTGCCCTGCTTCACAGAAGGAAAAGTAACACTGTGTTTTTGAAAAGTCCGCTGTAACCAGTGGGAACTGCAGGTGTGACTAATCACTCTAGCCTTCATGAGACAGGAGGATTGTATTACTGGGTCATGCAATGGGTATGGCACGTGCTCAGTTAGATTCACAATGCAGAATAACCTGTGTGAACCCAGATGAGCGAGGACACAGCACACGTAAGAAGTGCCGAAGCTGTTCACCCATCTGAAGAGTCATCAGAGATGTTAGTAGAACCCCATGCTGCCTCATGACTATTGGGTAGCTTGCTGGACTCCCAAGAGCATGGCTTCTGCTGGCCTGACAGAGAGCGGATAAACTAATGGCAAGGCTTTTGTCCTTTGCCTCTGGCTCCCTGAAGCCTGCACCACTACATATGCTTTGTGCAGACAGAAGGTGACACTGCCACACCTGCCCCCAGTGAGTGATGACTCCTGTAGGTGAATGAGCCCGGTGGGAATGGTGAGGAAAGGGAGACTTAGTCCCAGGAAGAGAGTGTGAACTGAGTTATGTCAAAAGAATGATGCTGGATCTCTATCCCTTCCTTCCTTCCTTTTTCTTTTCCTTTTCCTTCTCCCTTATCTCTGGTCCCTGTTCTCCTCCTCCCTCTCCCCATTCTTCTTCATTGGCTGTCTTCTTACCTGTAGCAAACACATCCCACAGAACAGCCAGGACCTGTATTGTACAGTGTCTTCTCTACACTCAGGCCATCTTTGGTTGATGGGATTCCAGGCAAAAGTTCCATGTTAATAATAATAAAAAATACTGTCTCCCCACAAGTTTAGCAAGATCCAAGAAAGGAAATGTGACAGTAGCTGTAATGGCTATAATAACCATATATATCCATAAAACCAACATTTGCTTCTACTTCCTTTAGTCTGTTAAAAACTATCCTTGGCCCAGCTCTTTGCCATCTTATTTAGAAATCTGTGTGCTCACTGG
The DNA here is from genome assembly GCF_017639785.1 of Mesocricetus auratus. Lineage (NCBI taxonomy): Eukaryota > Metazoa > Chordata > Mammalia > Rodentia > Cricetidae > Mesocricetus > Mesocricetus auratus. The sequence goes on from NW_024429199.1 coordinate 6,418,402, forward strand.
TTCACTGCCTCTTTCTCCCACATCTCAGATTTTGAATGTGTGTTGGAATGTGAGTCTGTGAAAACACACATCTTTCACATGATCCTACAGCATATTTGCTCCTGGGAACCCAATACTGGAAGCCCAAAGCATGGCTAACAGCTTGACATGACATGAGGACTCCACAGAGCTGAGCTCGGTTTCTAAATTTGCTGATGGAATCAAGAAAGTAGGTTGGAAAAAGATTGCATAATTTCTGGAGCACACAAACTTGAATTCACTGTATGCTTGGATAAAAAAATGTTGTTTCCTCCCTGGGGATTTCCAATTTGGCAGAGAAAAATCCCTATTCGGTTTGGTGTGTTAGTTGACACGAGGAGTGGCCTTGAATTCTGGAGGAGAAATTACACAGAAATGTCACCACGTTTTCCAGAGAAAGAATCTTTGTCCCCAAGCCACAACTAAGGGGTGTTCCCAACTGTAGGCTCAGCGACAGCATCTATGAAATCAGCTCCAGCACAATTGCACAGCTAAAGCTGTGCTGCCTCAGTGGTCGGTGTCCACTTGCTGCTGTGGCCAACAGAGTGGAATGACAGAAAGCAGAAAGCCAGTTCTGGAGTTCAAGGACATCTGGGACACGCTCAAGACAGAAAGTTGTATTTCCGAACCTTCCCAGGAAGTCCTTGCCTAGGAAGCCCCTTCTGGAAAGTTCTGAAGGTTCGTTAAATGTATCCTCTGCCTAGGACAATGAAACTCTTTTCTTATTTAAGAAATAGACATCTAGAGGAAAATTCTTCAGAAAGGTTCAGTCAATCTATAATACAAGTAGAAAACTTTGAAAACCAAAAATGGTTCTTCTGGATGGCAACATTTGATTTCTTTCATTTCAGATTCATTTCTGTAAACTGTGACCAGGAGTGAGTCCCAAAAGAGCACCATGCCATGCAGCTGCTGGAAGGAAGGGACCACACCTTTGCTTCATTCCTGTAGCAGGATAGTATCCCGCATTTCGGAGGCCACTGAATAGATACTTAGCCCCTACAGCATCAGCGCGGCTGCTATCCCCATGCTTGTTTTGATTTGTTGAGCATTGCACCAAGTCTAAACACGTCACCGTCTTCACACTTAGTTAAAGCCGTCTGTGTGAGGCCAGCACAGACAGCTGGAGTATGTAATAGTCTCCACATATATTCATGCCCTCATTTTAGGGAAAAACATGAATTCAAACTTTCGTAAATAGAAAAACAAATTAATAATGAGAAATGAATGTAACCTAAATAATCATAAATAAAATACAAGCCTGAATGAGGATGTAGCTCTATATTTACTAATTTAAATTTGGTTACCCAAGACCTTATGTATATAGATTTATTGACTTAGAACATTATCTTTGGAAAAATAATGTCAAAAGCTAAGGCAACTTAAAATGTGTATAATGCCTTATTATAAAGATATGCATATATATGTAGAAAATTGCAAAGGTGTATGTTTACAAATGAACTAATTTAAATGTGTTTAATACAACTGACCATGGACCAGGTAGGGGCAGATCATCATCGAACTTGATTATATTTATTTACATCTATATTTTCGATCTTGATAATTGTAGAAAAATATTATTTTATACTCGAGAAAAAATGGACTGAGATAATATTATGATCTACAATTCTTTCTAAGACAAGGTCACTTGTAGCCAAAGCTAGCACAACTTGCTGTGTAGCTAAGGATGACCTGGAACTCCTCGTTCTCCTGTCTCTACTTCCCAAGGGCTGGGGTGACAGATTTGCACCACCATGGCCAGCAAGGCCAAAATCTTTAAGAAAACATCTAAGTTACTCCATATCTCACTGCGTAATAATTATTGAAACAGTTCTAAAGTTTTCATTTGGTATATTTTGGTCATAGTATTTTCTCTCTCTTAACTCCTCCCAGATACTCCCTGCTTCCACCCACGGTCCAATTTCATTTTTTCTCTCCCCCCTCAAAAAAAAAATGTGCACAGGAAAGTATGGAGTTCCTTTGTGTTGACTGACTGTTTCCGAGCATGAGGGCTGCCCCAGTGTGTACTTGATACTCCAGTGACATTCCGTGGAAGAAAACCGGTTTTCCCTCTTCTGACAGGTATCAATCGCAAATAGCTTCTTGGTTAAGGTTGGGAATAACTTTTTACATTATTCGTTAGTCATTGTTTTGCAAGAAAGCATGCCAAACGAAAACCTATAAAACATTTATTTTTGAAGACTTATTTCATTTCTAATTATGTACATGCACATCTGAGTGTAATTGCTCATGGAGGCCAGAGGGAGACATTGAATCCCCTGAAGCTGGAGTTATAGTTGGCTGTCAACTGCTCAGCTGTGGGTGCTGGGAACTGAACTCAGGTCCTCCACAAGAGATGTAAGTGCTCTTAACCACTGAGACATCTCTCCAGTTCCCAAACATTAATTTATTATTAAGGCCCATACGTGTGGACTATGTAATGTTTGACGTCCCTGTGCTGCGGTTGACTGACACTCTGTGCTAAACTGTGACACTCCGGTCCCCACCACCACACACCTAGAAATGTGACTGTATCTTTAAAAAGATTGTCAAGTTAAATGAAGTTATTATGGTGGTCCTAATACACCTATAGTACTGGTAAGGAAACAGCATTTTTTTGGATGCAGGTATGAATAAAGGAAGGATCCTGTGTGAACAGAAAGAAAACCACCTAGAGTCAGGAGAACAGGTCTCAGAAGGAACTGAGTCTGCTTATTTAATCCCAGACTTGTGGCCTCCAGAAGAGTGAAAAGGAATTTCTGTTGATTGACTTGCCCAGAATGCAGTGCTTAGCTATGGCATCCCTGATAAATTACTAGGCTCATCTGTGCTCAAGCTGTCCACTGGCTGGGAGCTCTGCTCTAGACTGGACTTATATAAGTACTTTAGTTCAGGTCAAAAAAAACCTTCCAATGTCTAAGTTCTGATACCTGTGAACTATCCCTGGCAGGTCTTCTAATGGCTAGTGGAGACACAAGAGAGAAAGTGGAAACATACTTAATTCTGGTAGTTATTGATCATAATAATTCACACGACTGAGCCCAAGATGGAAAACGTTACCCGAGCATTCCAAAGCAGTGTGTGTCTATGGAGACGGGAGCTCAGTGTGGAGAGATTGGTACCAGCAGTGTCCTCCCTCCATCATAATACATTAGACAGCTATAAATATGCTCACACTGTAGCTCTGCCTTAAGCTATGCACTATATTTCTACATCTCCAGTTTAGCACTTGATGTTCTTTACATTGTAAAATAGGATTCATAATTTTTTATTTTATTGGCTGGGTGACATACATATTATATCCATCCCTTTTATGAATTGGGACAATGGTGGTACATTTTCAATCATGTAGTCTAGTGTCTTCCTTTCTTCTTCATTACTAGGATAAGACACCCTGACAAAATTTGTTTTGACTCATGGTTCCTGGGGACAGTCCCACATGCTGAAGAAGTCAAGGGAGCAAGAGCCCAAGGCAGCTGGCGACATTGCACCCAGTGACAGGAAGAAGAGGAATGCTTGCACTCAGTCTTCTTTCTTCATTTTATTCAGTGCAGGATCACAGCTTAGGGAGTAGTGCCACCTCCAGTGGACACTACATCTCAACCTAATGAAGATAACTCCACAGCGGTGCCCAGAGGCCTGTCTTCCTTGTGATTCTAGATCTCAGCAGGTTGACAGCTGAAGCTATGTACCAGGATGGTGAGGAATAGAATAAATTTTAAAAATCTCATTGAAAATGTGCTCCTGAATATCAGTCAATAAAATTAGCATGCAAATTATCCAATATAAAAGTTTAATTCAAATGAAAATTTTATATGTGGCAATGACTCAATACATATTTGTTGGATAAAGTCTGTGATGATTTGTTTTGAATGTGAGAACTGTTGCTAAAACAACATGTTCAAGATGTGGGAAATCCCACTTGTTGAAACAAAACACAACAGCAACAATAAAAACAATACATGCAAAATACCGATGACAGTATTAGCTGCAAAATGTCACAATTTGGAAGCCACCATTGATGCTCTGGTTAAAAACATGTGGAAGCATTTTTTGGAACTGATGAGAGTTTTTGAGACTTTTGGATGGAGGATTGGCCAAAATGTAGCCATTCCGATGCCAATTTTTTTTTCTAAACTATGGTCTTATTTTTTATCTCAAACACTTTTTTTCAATGCACAATTATTATGAAAAATTATCAATCAGAGGTCTTCTTCCCCCCAAAATTTATTTTTCTAAGAAGAATAAGCCTTGAAAGCTTGTGTGGAGGACTCTATTCACAGAGAAAGTAAACCTTGGCTCCAAATTCACGTTCCAAATCAGGAAGCAGATTTTTTTTCACCCATTGGTTAATTATTTTAAAATTTTTGAACTAAAAACATTACCAGCCATATCTATCTAAAAGCTGTTTAAGTGTCTTATGCAATCAGCAATTCAGTCATTTAAGAAGTATGTGGAAACTTCAGGGCCAAATAGCAGTCATATTTATTGCATTTGGTGCATGCACACACTCTAGGGATAACCAAATGTGTGTATAATACCCCTTTGTCTGTTCTAAAATCCCTCTCCAAAGCTCTGGTCTGAATTATATCCTCTAAATGTATCCTCCCTCAATTTCAGAGGAGTTATTCCCAAGCCAGTTTCGAACTGAACACACGTCGCATCTGTTTTCTGTTTGTGAATTTCGAATGCTTGGCACTTTAATTGGGATAGTTTTCTTTGGGATGAAATCATTTCAAATATTTGCTGAATCAAAACATCAGTCTCCTTTTGCAATTTCCATCATAGATTGTTGGTAGGCTTCCCAGGCCTCCTTTCTTGTGCTCTGGGGAGGGACCCTCCCCAACTTGGTGTGTAGGAGGAACAGATGGGGAAGCAGGCAGTATCAGGATGCCTTGCTCAGCTCTTCCCTATTTCCATTCCTTTCTAGACGTCACCTGACTTGCAGGCTCATTTGTGTGTTCTTGGTCATTTTTAAACCTTTCAGTTTCATCCTTTTTGATCATTTGAAACTTCCTTTTTTCCCTTTGGAACAATAGTTTCTGTTTTGTTTTGTTGAGACTGGGTCTCAAAGTAGTCTAGGCTGGCTTCAAACTCCTGTCTCATTTCACTTGCTGTGATAAAATACCCCGACAACAAATAATTTGGGGGAGAAAAATGTATTTTAGCATACAATTCCAGGTTCGGTTTGCTATTTCAGGGAAACTAAGGGAGCAGCAACATGAAGCAGCTGCTCACACGGTCACATCACACCCACAGCACAGAGCAAAGAATGCACGCGCGCTTGGAATTCAGTACACTTCTCTACTCATGAAACAGGTCAGGCCCCCAACTTAGGCTATGGTCCTGCTCACAATGTGCTGGGCCTTCCCAACTCAATCAACCCTTATGAAAAACATCCCTCACAGGAATGTCCTCAGGCCAACCTAATCCAGGCAGCTCCTCACTAAGATGATTCTAGGTCCATCCCTCTTGTCATAGAGCCAAGAGAGACTTTGACTCTTGACCCTGCCTTCACTTCTTGCATGCTGGGACTATAGGTATATACCACATGCACAGTTTTCTACAGTGCTGAGGGTGACTGAGCCTAGGGCTTTTGTGCATGTTAGGCAAGAACTCCCCAACCTAGCAACACCCCCACCCTATCTTTGACAAATCTGCATAAGAACAGAAAGCAAAGAAAACCAAACCAAACAAATAACAAAACAGGTCCCTCCACAGATGAAGGTCTGTGAAGCCACTGGAAACTTGCACCAGCCTTCTCTGGTGTAACTAAACACTCGTGGAGGCGTAGACATTTAGGAGACATAGTTAAGAGAATTTAATATGGCAGCAGAGAAACATTAGAAAGTGGAGTTTTTGGCCGGGCGGTGGTGACGCACGCCTTTAATCCCAGCACTTGGGAGGGAGGCAGAGGCAGGCGGATCTCTGTGAGTTCGAGGCTGGGCTGGACCAATAGCCTCCAAAACAATACAGAGAAACCCTGTCTCGTAAAAACCAAAAAAAAAAAAAAAAAAAAAAAGAAAGTGGAGTTTTCTGGTAGCCATCCTAGTTCTAGTTAAAAACAGATAGCCATGTGTCTTCTGCCTTTTGGAATTTGGGGAAATGGCATTTCCTTTGAACCTGACATTTACATTTTGCTCACACTGTAAGACTATATATTTATATATAGAGAGAATTTGGAGGGATAAACAACTAGACAAACAGAATTTGGAGGCATTCATGCAGTATCCATACATATATGTAGAAAAAGCACTCACACACATATATAGATAGAAAATAGAAATACGTATAAAATACAAGATCAGATTAATCCCATCTAATGTAAATTCTGTTTATCCCTCCAGATTCTATGTGGTGCCTATCCGTATACAAGCACATGCTGCCCTCCAAGACTCCTTCTGTATCACAAGTACCTGGCACATTTCAAAGTCCATGCAAGCATCTTCTCGCCTCCTGTCTGACCCCAAACTTCTCCAGCTCCTAGGATTCCCTCCCCTCAGCTACTCATTCTTCTTATAACCCTGCTATTTCTCAATATATCGCTCTGCTCTCTCGCTCTTTGTCTTCCGGTCTCTATGCCTCCCCGGCTCTTGCTTCTCTCATGGTCAGATCTAGTCTGCTGGCCATGTTTGATCTACTATCTCTCTCCCTGCTCTAGATTTTTCCAGATGCCTGTGGCTGTACTCTCCCTCATATATACAATAAAAACCTTCCTTTTAACTATACCACTGAGCACATGTCTTCAGTTTATGCATCTGGTTCCAAACCATGGGAGATGGGCATAACCCCTTCATTTCCCAAGGGGCTCAGCCTCTCTTAACTGAACCAAGCTGCTGATTCGACTCGCCTAAGGAATGGGTCATTTGTTTCTGCTGCCTTCTGCCGCTCACCGTATTCACCTCGAAATTTTAGAGTCTGCCTCTTCAGCCACTTCTTCCACCTGCCATGCTGTTCCACTTGATTCAGGGCACCTCTTGGTCCTTCTGGCTCCTGTCACTCTGTTGGGCACCCACCACATAGAAAGGATGCCTCTCTTTTGTGATTTGGGACATTTATCTCTGATAAGTCTCTTTGTCCACTTGGGGATGCCTGGGCTTGAAATTCTTATCACCAGGACACTTACCCTTCTTTATCCTTGCTTTCCCACATATTCTGCCACTCAGAATACTCCTCACCTGCCTGCTCTAATCTCTTCCTCCATGGATTCAGAGATTCCATTATGTCTTGCTGCAAATGGCTTGGCCTAAATCCAGCTCAATTGGTGGTCAATGATTGCACATTAGATTTTTAAATTCTTACAGCGTGCAACAACTTCTACTTCCACACAAACAAATGATTCCAAAAGTATCTTACCTCTAAGCTTTTTCTACTTTCTATTCTTGAAAAATCTCTTATGTCTATGCTTTCTGCTCTCAAAAAAAAAATCTCTTAAGACCATTGTCTAGACTCGTCTTATCTCAGGATTTATAAGATTATTGGGTGTGGCTTACAAAAGAATCTGTGACAAAAAGGCTAAAACTGAAACAAAAAGTTTATAGCTAAATAAACTATACATTGGTAATCTTAATTTGCTACCACATGCTTGTATTCAACTCTTGTATAGAAAAATAGGTGTTAAAGAAACCAAACAAATAGAAAACGGGAGTGTGCGCCTGATCGAGTCACTTTGAAGTAAGTAGCAATAATTTGGTTTGCTGGCATCTTGGCTGATGACCTCATCAGGATGGAAGCAGCCATCTGGTTAAAGAGAGTGCATGTCATGTAACTTCAGCACCATCTTGATTAAGATGACCACAAGATATAAAGCAAGTAAGGCAGCACCTATGTAACTTCTTAGTCCTACTGAACCCTCTGCTTCTCATTGTATTTCTTTACAGAATAAGGAGGCAACAGTATGTCTGTTAGATATTCTGTCACAAGACTAAAAATTTTAGATAAGGAACAGTGTATATTTGATGAATAAAGTTTATACATTCTTAAGTTACAGCAGAAGCCGACTTGAACATGTATGTCTAACCTCTTTGTCCTTGCTAGCTATGTTAAATTTTAGCTATTGAGTCATAAAAGAAACTAGTAATTCTGCAGGTGGAGCTTCCCTATCCCATCACCTATTCCCGAATAACTGGCAGATGTTTCCCAAATAACTGACACTGAAACAATATAAATTATAAATGATCAGCCAACAGCTCAGACTTGTTACTAACTAGTTATTATAACTTAACCCATTTCTACTAATCTACGTGCTGCTCAGAGGTTCATGGCGTCTACCTCTATCCCATTTTGTGTCTGACTCATTCTCCATCTGGACCCTTCCCCTTCTCCACCCTTCCTCATCCCATCATTCTCAGTTTGGCTTTTCCATCTCACTTCATCCTTTTCAGCTACTGGCCAGTCAGCTTGTTTATCAAACCAACCATAGTGACATATATTCACACAGTGTATGGAAGGATTATTGCACAACATATTCTGTAATGGTACACTATGAAAGCATCACAAAATTAAGGTCCACAATTTATCTATGAACTGTATTTATGGTTTAAAGTTTTATTTTGATGTTAAAAGGATCTTCAATTTGGGTCAGGTACTACAGATGCAAGCAGATGGAAGAGAGAATCTCAGGTGTTGAAGATACACTAGGAGAAAATCTTTTTTTTTTGTTGTTCGAGACAGGGTTTCTCTGTATTGCTTTGGAGCCTGTCCTGGAACCAGGCTTGGTCTCAAACTCACAGAGATCCACCTGCCTCTGCCTCCCGAGTGCTGGGATTAAAGGCGTGCGCCACCACCGCCCAGCTTGACCAAAGAAAATCTAAAGTCAAACAAATCCCTACCATAAAATATCCAGGAAATATGGGACACCATGAAAAGACCAAACCCAAGAATAATAGGTATAGAAGAAGGTGAAGAAAACCACCTTAAAGGGGCAGAAAATATATTCAACAAAATCATAGAAGAAAACTTCCCCAACCTAAAGAAAGACATGCCAATGAAGGTACAAGAAGCTTACAGAACACCAAATAGAGTAGATCATAAAAAAAAGTTCCTTGACACATAATAATCAAGACCCCAAACATACAGGACACAGAAAGAATATAAAGAGCAGCTAAGGAAAAAGGCCAAGTAACATATAAAGGCAAACCTATCAGAATTACACCTGACTTCTCCATGGAAATTCTGAAAGCCAAAAGATCCTGGATAGATATTCTACCAACACTAAGAGACAATGGATGCCAGCCCAATCTACTATACGCAGCAAAACTTTCAATCAATATAGATGGAGAAAACAAGATATCCCATGACAAAACTAGATTAAAACAATACATATCCACTAACCCAGCCCTACAGAAAGTTCTGGAAGGAAAACCCCAACCCAAGGGAGTTAACTACAACCAGAAAAACATAGGCATTAGATAATCCCACCTTACCAACAGCCAAAAGAAAAAAAGGGGGTGGAATTCCACATATAATTCACCTCCATCACCATTCCAAATCAAAGAAGAATGAGCAATCAATGGTCACTAACATCCCTCAGTATTAATGGTCTTAACTGGCCCATAAAAAGACACAGTCTAACAGAATGGATTTGAAGACAGAACCCATCCTTCTACTGCATACAAGAAACACACCTCAGCCCCAAAGACAGACATTACTTCAGAGTTAAAGTTTGGAAAAAGATTTTCCAATCAAATGGACCCAAGAAACAAGTGGGGGTAGCAATTCTAATACCTAAAAAATTAGACTATAAAATAAAATAAATCAAAAGAGATGAAGGAGGTAATTTCATATTCATCACAGGAGAAATCCACCAAGATGAAATTTCAATTCTGAACATCTATGCCCCAAATGCAAAGGCATCCACGTTCATAAAAGAAACATTACTAAAACTCAAATCACATATAAAGCCCCACACACTTATGTGGGAGACTTCAACACCCCACTCTTACCATTGGACAGGAATACCAGATAGAAATTTAACAAAGAAGCAAAGGAACTAGTAGAAGTTATGACCCAATTGTGATTAACAGACATCTATAGAATATTCCATCCAAATAAAAAAGAATATACATTCTTCTCAGCGTCACATGGAACCTTCTCAAAAATTGACCACATACTTGGCAACATATCAAACCTCAACAGGAGGAGTAGACGCCAGGAAATAGTCAAACTGAGGGCTGAAATAAAGTAAAAACTAGGAAAACAATACAAAGAATCGATGCAATGAAGAGAAAATCAACAAGATAGACAAACCTTTATCCAAACTTACCAAATGGCAGAGTGTGAACATTCAAATTAACAAAATCAGAAATGAAAAGGGGGACATAACAACGGACTCTGAGGAAATCCAGAGAATCATCAGGTCATAGTTTGAAAACCTGTACTCCACAAAATTAGAAATTTAAAGGAAATGGACAATTTTCTGGATAGCTATCACTTGCTAAAATTAAATCAAGAACAGATAAGCAATTTAAGTAGACCTAAAACCTCTAAGGAAATAGAAGCAGTCATCAAAAGTTTCACAACCAAAAAAAGCCCAGGGCCAGATGGCCTCAGTGCAGAATTTTACCAGAAATTTAAAGAACAGCGTATACCAATTCTTCTCAATGTATTCCATGCAATAGAAGTAGAAGGGTCTTTGCCAGACTCTTTCTATGAAGCTTCAATAACCTTGCTACCCAAACCACACAAAGACAGGATAAGAAAGAGAACTTCAGACCAATATACCTCATGAACATTGATTCAAAACTACTCAATAAAATACTGGCAAATTGGATCCAAGAACACATCAAAACAATCATTCACCACGATCAAGTAGGTTTCATCCCAGGGATGCAGGGAAGGTTCAACATATGAAAATCCATCAATGTAATCCACCATATAAACAAGCTGAGAAACAAAAATCACATGATCATCTCACATGAAAAAGCCTTTGACAAAATCCAACACCCATTCATGATAAAGGTCTTGGAGAGATTCAGGATAACAGGAACATATCTAAACATAATAAAAGCTATATACAGTAAACCAACAGCCAACATCAAACAAAATGGACAGAAACGCAACACGATTCTGCTAAAATCAGGAACAAGAGAAGGCTGTCCACTCTCTCCATACCTCTTCACTATTGTACTTGAAGTTCTAGCTTGGGCAATATAACAACAAAAGAAGATCAAGGGAATACAAATTGGAAAGGAAGAAGTCAACCTTTCACTACTTGCAGATGATAGGATAGTCTATGTAAGCGACCCAAAGAATTCTACCAGGGAACCCCTACAGCTGACAAATACTTTCAGCAAAGTGGCAGGATATAAGATCAACTCAAGAAAATCAGTAGCCCTACTATATACAGATGATAAAAGGGCTAAGAAACAAATCAGAGAAACATCACCCTTTACAATTGCCACAAGCAACATAAAATACCTTGGGGTAACGCTAACCAAACAAGTGAAAGACCTATATCGCAAGAACTTTGAGTCTTTAAAGAAAGGAATTAAAGAAGAGAGGGGGGAAAGAGGAAGAGAGAGTAGGCCATGGGGGAACAGGAAGGTTGAGTGGGGGGGGTGGTAGACTAGGGGGAAGAGGGAATCATAGGTTAGAAGATAGATCAGGCACCAGTGTGGCCTCTAGTGATCTAAAGGGATGACACCAGTTGGCAAGCTAAGCAATAGTGGAGAGACCACCTCGAATGCCCATTCCTGATAATGAACTTGATGTCTATTACCATCCGGGAGCCTTCATCCAGTGACTGATGGAAGCAGAGGCAAACACCCACAGTTAAATACTGAACTGAACCCAAGGAACCCAGTGACAGAGAGAGAGGAGTGATGAGCAAATTGGCAAAGAATGGGCTGGCAAAACCAGCAGAGACAGCTGATCTGAACAGGGGAGAGCTCTTGGACCCCAGACTGATAGCGGGGAGGCCAGCATGGGACTGATCCGGAACCCCCGAATGTGAGTGTCATTGAGGAGGCATGGGCAACCTGTATGGGGCCCTGAGCAGTGGATCAGTGTTTATCCCTGGAATACAAACAGACATCATGTGCCCATAGCACAAAGAGGGATGCTCTCTTAGCCTGGACTCTTAGGGGAGTGCCTGGACCCTACCCTAAGTGAAATGACAGACTCTAGATATCCCCTATGTGGAAGGAATTGGCAATAGGGTGGGAGGCTGGGGAGGAGGATGGAGGGGTGCGGGAGAAGGGGAGGGAGAGGGAACTGGGATTGACATGTAAAACAAGCTATTTAAAATTAACATAAAAAATTAAAAAAGAAAGGAATTAAAGAAGACATCAGAAAATGGAAAGATATCACATGCTCTTGGATAGGTAGGATCAACGTAGTAAAAATTGCAAAAGCAATTGACAGATTCAATGCAATCCCTATTAAAATACCTGCACAATTCTTCACAGACCTTGAAAGAAAAATAATCAACTTTGTATGGAAAAACAAAAGACCCAGGATATCCAAAACAACCGTATTCACCAATGCAACATCTGGAGGCATCACCATCCCTGACTTCAAGCTCTATTAAAGAGCTGTAGTCCTGAAAACAGTTTGGGATTGGCCCAAGAATAGACAGGTAGGCCAATGGAATCGAATTGAAAACCCTGATATTAACCCATACATGTATGAACATCTGATCTTTGACAAAGAAGCCAAAAATATACAATGGAAAAAGAAAGCATCTTCAACAAATGGTGCTGGCATAACTGGATCCTGGCATGTAGAAGAGTACAGATAGATCCATGTCTATCGCCATGCACAAAACTTAAGTCCAAATGGATCAAAGACCTCAATATAAATCCAGCCACACTGAACCTCTTAGAAGAGAAAGTTGGTGGCACCCTTGAAGTTGGTGGTACAGGAGACAGCTTCCTGAACATAAATCAGTAGCACAGACACTGAAGGCAACAATAATGCATGGGACCTCCTGAAACTCAGAAGCTTCTGTAAGGCAAAGGACACAGTCAACAAGACAAAAAAGCAACCCACAGATTGGGAAAAGATATTCACTAACCCCACGTCTGACAGAGGGCAGATCTCAAAAATTTACAAAGAACTCCAGAAGCAAGTCTCCAAAACACCAAAGGATCTGATTAAAAAGTGGGCTACAGAACTAAATAAAGAATTCTCAATAGAGGAATCTAAAATGGCTGAAAGGCACTTGAGAAAGTGCTCAACATCCCTAGCTATCAGGGAAATGCAAACCGAAACAACTCTGAGATACCATCTCACTCCTGCCAGAATGGCTAAAATCAAAAACACCAATGACAGTTTATGCTGGAGAGGATGTGGAGAAAGGGGAACACTCCTTCACTGCTGGTGAGAGTGCCAACTTGTACAGGCACTATGGAAATCAGTATGAAGACTCCTCAGAAAAATGGGAATCAGCCTACCACAAGACCCAGCAACTCCACTGTTAGGCATATATCCAAAAGATGCACATTCATACAACAAGGATGTGTGTTCCACTACGTTCATAGCAGCATTATTTGTAATAGCCAGAACCTGGAACCAACCCAATGCCCCTCAACTGAAAAGTGGATAAAAAATGTGGTACATTAACACAATGGCATACTATCCAGCAGAATAAAACAATGGAATCCTGAAATTTGCCTGCAAATGGATGGCACTAGAAGAAACCATCCTGTGTGAGGTAAACCAGTCACAAAAAGAGAAGCATGGCATGTACTCTCTCATATATGGATTTTAGATATAGAGCAAGAGAGTGCCAGTCTACAATCCCATGGCCAGAGAGTCTGGGGAACAGAACCTTCAACCAATAACTGATGGAAGCAGAGACAGACAGCTGCAGCTAAACACTGAGCTGAACTCAAGGAACCCAGTGACAGAGGGGGAAGACTGATGAGCAAAGGGGTTAAGACTGGCCTGGTTTAACCCCCAGAAACAGCTGACCTGACAAGGCATTAGCTCTTGAATCCCAGACTGACGCCGCCTGGGAATCCAGCATGGGACTGATCAAGACCCCCTGAATGTGGGTGTCAGTGAGGAAGCCTAGGTAATCTATTGAGCCTTGGGTAGTAGATCAGTATTTATCCCGGGTATACAAATGGACTTCGGACTCCCATCCAACAATGAGAGATGCACTCTCACCCTGAACTCTTGGTGGAAGGTCCAGGCCCTGCCCTGGATGAAATGACAGACTATGGACACCCCCATGGAGGGCCTCACCCTCCCTGGGGAAAGCAGGGTGTATTGGGGGGAGTTGATGGGAAGGTGTGAGAGGAGGGGAGAGGAAGGGAGAGGGACTTGGGATTGACATGTGAAACAACCTTGTTTCTAATTTAAATTTAAAAATTAAAAAAAGAAAAATAAGAATAAAAAAATGAAAGACTGATCTGAATTTCAATATGAAAAAAAGAAATGGGATTTCACATTAACTATTTCACATTACAGATTATGATGTTTTATAATATGGTTTCAGAATTCTGCCACTCATGCCCTTAAGAATCTGCTTCTCCATCTTTAAAATCTGACAGATTTTTGTGGCTCAGTCCACTCACAAAACACAGTGGAATGAGAGCTGTGAGACTTCAGACTCTGTGGACAAAGGTTATACATCTTCCTCCTGGGTTTCTCTGCCAGGATGCTTGCTCTTCAAACCTGGCTGAGGTATGACAAGTCAGGCCACTGGGGGAAGTCTTGCACAGGTGTCATAACCAGCAGCCGGATGCTCAGTGGAGATAGCCCTGATCCCTTGCAGATGGAAGTGTGATGGTTTGAATAAAAATGGTGCCATAGGCTCACAGGGACTGGCACTATTGGGAGATGTGACCTTGTTGGAGTATGTGGCTTTGTTGGAAGAAGTGTGTCACTAGGGCGGGCTTTGAGGTCTCAGAGTGCTCAAGCCAGTGTGACATTGACCTCCTGCTGCCTGTGGATCCAGATGTAGATCTCTCAGCTGTCTTTATAGCACCATTACTGTCTGCGTGCCACCATGCTTCTTGTCATGATGATAATGGACTAACCCTCTGAACTGTAAGCCAGTCCCCATTAATTGTTTTCCTTTGCAAGATTTACCATGGCCATGATGTCTCTTAAACAACAATACAACCCTAACTAAGACAGAAAGCTTCCAATAGAATTCCAAATTCAGCACCTGTAAATGCTTAAGTGACCCCGAATCAGACCCAGTCAACATTCAGAACTAGGAGAGATAAGGATAAAGTAAATACTGTCATTTAAAGCCACTAAAATACCTGAAATATGAGTGGAATACAAACAGAAATGCAGAGGAAGATGATGGGAATAAGGCCTAAAGACAAGCCCTATTCCATAATCCACTTTCTCCTTAAGAGAGGGTCATCACAGATGACTGGAAGATGAATATGTGGTGCACTACGAGATGGAATATGATTCTGGTATGAAGAAAACCTGCAGGAAAATGAATGAACTTGGAAAGCATAACATTAGGCAAGGAGATCTGAATTCAGGAAAGCAAAAACCACAATTCTTCCTCAAATGTGGAATATAGCCTGTAATGTACACATGGGCACGTGTAGTCAGATTGGGAATGGGCATAGGTTTCAATGTTTGGAAAGGACATCAAGAAAGGGTGATGTGAGGTGACGAGAAGGAGTGGAGTGTAGTCAATAGAACACTGAGTCATGAAGGAGGTTGTCAAGTTACTTCCACTGTAGTTTCAACTCTGCCAGGTTTCGATTTGTTTGTATGTGTGGTAGATACGTCCATTAAAATGTAGCTGATAGGGAGGGAGGGGGAACTGGGATTGGAATGTAAAAAATAAATTAATAAAAGAAGGAAAAAATGTAATTGATAGTGAAAGTATAAACTCCTGCATGAATAGCCATCTCAACTGTTTAGAAGGTTGCTGAGATGCCAAGAGTTTTATTTTATTGGTTTTTTGTTTTGTTTTGTGGCTGCCTTAATCTGGCTGTGTGATTTTTCATTTGTTAGTTCATTAAAATAAAATGATTTTATTTATTTAAATAAAACAGGGGGCTGGAGAGATGTCCAGTGATGAGAGCATTTGTTGCGTTGCACTTGCAGAGGATCCAGGCTTCATTCCCAGTACCTACATATTAGCTCACACGTGTCTCTAACTCCAGTTCCAGGGGATCTGATGCCCTGACCGCCATGGGTGCCATGGGCAGTGGCAAAAAAAAAATCTTGATTTATAATACAGTCTGGTGGTCTATAACTTGTAATCTCCTCCTTTCCCAAGTGCTTAGGCTATTGGTTACCACTCCTGGTCCTGTAATCACAGACATTACAAGATGCTAATGGGCACGGGATGTAGAAAGCTCATTTTCTCAGCGTTTTAATACTCAAGTAAAAAAAAATCAGCTCCTGACTCACCCTCCCTTCTTCCCTTCATATCTCTCTCTCTCTCTCTCTCTCTCTCTCTCTCTCTCTCTCTCTCTCTCTCTCTCTCTCTCTCTCTCTCACACACACACACACACACACACACACATCTTTCCTGATATTAGGGAGGTGGGAGTTATATATTCCTAGAATCAGATAGAATCAGAGGTGGTATGAAAACACTGCCACCGCCAGGCATAAATCTCTATTGAACACTGTCTACACTTTAGTCCAAAATGAATATTTGGAGATAGATTTGTTGTGTATAAATAGATTTTTTTCTTAAATCTGAACTAAGTAGATTTTAAGGTCTTTTTCTTTGGTAGCATTGGAAATGACAATACTCATGTATAATTTTTAACTGTATGTTATATCAAAATAAAGTCAAAATCAAGTGAGAAAAAAAAGATGGCATCCCCCCATCCTAGTCACTCCATCTCAGGTCTAATAAATAGGGAGGGCTGTTCATGTCTTCTCATCAGCATCTTTTCAGCAGAAACTTGCAAAGCAAATGCCAAAAAAATTGAGAAATTATCTGTTTTGCTATATGTAATATGTGCTCGCTATGGAAACTTAGGACAGCATTTCAACAACAAGAGTCCTGAGAATCAACTTAGGTCAGAGGCTTGGTGCCTTTATCCAACCATCTTGGCAGTTTAAATGTGGCATTTTTAAGAGTGGTTTTCAGGAATGGCGAATACATTCTTATTGAACAAGCATATTGGTTTGAGGCAAGTTAGAAACACCAGGAAATAGTGGGGTCATGGGAAGTTAAGGAAGTCTCTCACCCAGTCTTATTGAGTCTCCCACCAGCTGAGATGCAAGAATTCCCACACAATTAACAATATTTATTGTGAAAGTTGCTAACATAAAATATTATCCACTTATCTCAAAATATCAATAACCTAGTTTGACATGGTGGCACATACTTTTAATCTCAACATTTGGGAGGCAGAGGAAGGCCATCTCTGAGTCCCAGGCCAGATGCACAGGGAGACCCCATCTAAAATACCATAATTTAGAAAAACATGGGCAAATATACAAG
Organism: Mesocricetus auratus; assembly: GCF_017639785.1. NCBI lineage: Eukaryota > Metazoa > Chordata > Mammalia > Rodentia > Cricetidae > Mesocricetus > Mesocricetus auratus. The sequence continues at coordinate 6,435,809 of NW_024429199.1, forward strand.
GCGAAACCTAAAATACTCATAATTTCACCATTCACTTGAACAATCAGATTTATCTTTTTCAACTTCGGCAGTGTCTATATTGTGCATTATTCTTCCATCCACAATCCACACATGATGCTTACCTCTTGCTTCGCATTTCTCTAAGTGATGCTGAACATCTCTCCACGTATTTGATGGCTGTCAGTATCCTGGAAGATCCCTATGTATCTTCTTTGGTGTAGTTTCAATTCAAATCTTTGTCCAGGTATATTCTGGATGCTGGGTGATTATAAGACAGGCAGCTTACAAATATTTTCTCCTATTTTGTATGCCAGCTTTTATTTTTTGGAAATGTCATTTGGTACACAAAAACTTCAGTTGCAAATTCCAATTTACTTACTTTGTTTACTGCTTGTGCATACCTCAGAACCCAGTGCCAAATCTAACATCATGATTTAGCCCTTGATTTTCAGAGTTTTGGTATTTTAGCTCTTATGTTTTGGTGGTTGGCTAATCTTTTTTACTTAAGAAAATATATATTCTATTTTTGTGTAAGAGCGTTTTACCTTTGTGTATGTCTCTATGCCACTTGTGTGCCTGGTGCTCCAGAGGCCAAAAAAGGAGGCCAAATCCCCTAGACTTGGAGTTACAGATGGCTGTGAGCACCATGTGGGCATTGGGAATTGAACCTGGGTCCTCTGAAAAACCTGTCAGTGTCCTTAACTGCTGAGCCATCTCTCTAGACCTAATAGCTGATTCATTATGACTTAATGTACACACACACACACACACACACACACACACACACACACACGTATGTATGTATGTATGTATGTATGTATGTATGTATGTATGTATGTTAGGGATTTAGCACTATTCTTTTGTATAGATATCCAGTTGATCAAAATCATTTATTGAAGAAACTTCAGGGCCCTGATAGCATGGTGGTGCATGCCTTAATCCCAGCACTTGTTCAGGCAGCTGCAGGAAGATCTCTGAGTTTGAGACCACCCTGGTGTACAGAGGAAGCTCCAGGAAATCTAGGGCTATACAGGGAGACCCTGTCTCAAAGAAAGAAAGGAAGACAGAAAGAAACAAATTAAACTCTCTTTGCTCACTAAATGGCCTTGTCCATCTTAAAAAAATTCTAATGACCACAGATGCTTGAGTTTATTGCTAGATGGTTTTATTCATTTGATCTAAACTTACAGAAGTATCATAGTGTTGTGACTGTTGCAGCATTGTTTTCACTTTGAAATCAGAATGCCTCCTACTTTAAATAGATATATATGGACCCTGTGGATTCCATATGAAATTGAGGGTTGGCCTTCCTAATGCTGTAGGGATTTCCCAGAATCCATCAATTGCTTTTAGTAGTAGTGGAATCTTAGGAAAAATATCTTCTAGTCCACAAACAGTTTTCTTAGCTTTGCCATTTATATTTGTCTATTCTAATTTCTTTCAAAATTTTTGTACTTTTAATATATGTCCAAAAACAAAACAAAAAACCAAAAACAACAACAACAACAACAAAAAAAAAACAAGCCAAGTGGTGGTGGCACATGCCTTTAATCCCAGCAGAGGCAGGTGAATGGATCTCTGTGAGTTCGAGACCAGCCTGGTTTACAATAGCTAGTTCCAGGACAGCCTCCAAAGCCACAGAGAAAACCCTATCTTGAAAAATCAAAATAATAATAATAATAATAATAATAATGTAAAAATTATATATGTCATCGACTTCCTTGGCTAAATCTATCCTTAATATTTTATCCTTTTGGATAATACAGCATATGGAGTTGTTTTGTTAACGTGGTTTATAGATCATTGTATAGCCATCAATTACTTTATTAGCTCTAGTAGTGTCTTTCATATATTTACTGTCTTGGAATTTTATACAGATATACAATGCATTTTGATCGTATCCACTTTCTCTACCTGCTACTCCAGCCATTCCTTCACATCTGTGTCCCAGCTTTGTGTTCTGTCCTTTTTTCTTAATTCCCCAGAGTTCAATTCAATTCATACTCTGTTTATGTGCATGGGTGTAGGGCCATCCACTGGAGACAGGCAGTAACGTATCAGGGACCTCTGAAGAAAACTGACTCTCAGCCCCACAGCAAATATCAACTGCTAATAATCCCTCAGTTAAGGGTGGGGCTTTGTGAACCTCTGCTCTTTTCATGTTGGAATGTTGGATAACTTGATCTTGTCCTGGCCTTGTGTCAGCAGCTCCAGCTGTTGTGAATTCATGGTGCAACAGCACTGTTGTATCCACAAGACACCATTCCTCAGTAGTTCTCCCATCTCTGGTTCTTACAGTCTTTCTGTCCTCTCTTGTAGGATGTCCCATGTGTCTTGGGGGTAGGGGAAATGATACAATGTCCCATTCAGGGCTGAGAATTCCAGTCACTTATTCTCCTCACTTTGATCAGTGGTTGATCTCTGTACTAATCTACCAAAGAGAAAATTCTCTAATGAGGAGTGAGAGTTGTGCTAATCTGTGACTACTAGATTAACTACTTACAAGATAGTTTGATACTATGTTCATTTAGTAGAACAAAGTAATGTGTTCTTCACTAGATCCTATGAATTCACCACCATGGATTCTTGGTCAGATTTATAGTACCAAGTGTACACTTCTTCCTAAGGGTTAGGCCTTAAATCCAATCAGAAAGTGATTTGTAATTCCCATGGCATTCATGCCATTATTGAACCAAATGGCATATCTTGTTGAACCAATAATTATTGTAGTTTGCAGGGTTTACATCTGGGTAAGACCATTCATTGATGACTGACCTTCCAGGAGCCTGCATAGCAGCTTCTAACACAATGGGAGTTGGTCAACAAGAAGTGAGATCCTTGTCAGTACCCACGTGCTCTTTCTATGTCCTCTTACCAAGGCATGTGACATCTTCAGCAATGAGTTTTACTATCAAGTTCTGGTAGGCAGCCAAGACCAATGGCAATAGCTGTATTGTTTGGATGGACTTTGGAACCCTCTAGTGGTATTCTGTGACATTTTCTCTGTGGGATCATTTAGTCTGCAAATTATTTTTCTCATCTCTTCCCGATTTGATTGTCTTCTCTCATCTCACCTAATTGCATTGCTGGAACTTAATACAACTGTAAACAATGATCATGGAAGCATATATTTTATAGTTTCTTAGTTCTGTATCATGTTAAACTATTCTAGAGTCACAAGATTGCTCCCAGGCTTCTACATTGCAGGTGGTTTCTGTTACCACTCAGAAACTTTACAGAATGATCATTTCCCTTTATGTTGTGAGGTATTATTTTCATCTTTGTATCTCTCAAACAAAAACAAATTATTTTCCCTCTATTAGTGGAACTTTCAGAAGATGTAGAGATAAATTAATTTCTCATTTAATCTTGGTCTGTATGAAGTTGGTGTTATTTCCACTTTTGGATAAGGAAACGAGGCTTAGGAAATATGTCCAATATCATCACAGAGACAGTAAATGATGGAGTCCAGATTTGATGGTCTTCACACTGCCAAGATAGCATTACTAAACAGAGTGTTACACATTTTTATCTAATGTCATTTAGCTTCAGCAAGTGTTCCTAAACAAGTCTTTTATCATATTACATTGTTTATTTATTTTGTATGTGTATGTGTATGGAGGCACATGTCACAATACTTATGTGAAGGACAATTTGTGGGAATCAGTTCTCTCCTTCCACCATGAAGATCCTGGGTACTCAACTCAGGTTGTTGGGCTTGGCAGCAGGTACCTTTACCTACTGAGTCATCTCAACAGTCCTGGAACAAGCCTCATCTTGGAGTTCCTGCTTTCGATAAAACAGTGAGCTCATCTTGATAATTGTACTGCAGGAGCACAGCTTCACTATCTTAATTAATTCCAGTCTTCCTTTACAAACAAGAATTTCTGATGAAAGATTGCTAGCCAAATCTAAAAAAGACAGTAAAAGAGGAAGGTGAGGATGTTGAAGGACTTTCTGGGAGTGGAGAACAAGGCAAAGATCTAGCCAGCCTTACATCCACAACTATTAGCTAATCCTATGGCCTCCAAAAGTCGTGATTTGGAAACTTCATCCTCAATGGAGTTGCTGCTGGGAGATAGAAGCTAAATGTAGGGAGTAGGGTTAGACTATAAGAACTCTACCCTGTATAGCTGCATTGTATAAGGAGCCTTTTGGAAAGGAAAACAGTCTGGTTGTCCTTTGCTTTCAACTTGAAATACATCCTTCCTGTCGTTCTGCAGTGTTGAGAGCTGGCCCTTTAAATATTCCCACTTTGCCAGCTGGCACAGTGCAAAACCTCATCAATAGAATGTGCTAGAGGAATAAAGATCTTCTCTCTGGGTTTTTAGAGTATTCTCAAGAGGTCTCTGCAGCATGCTGACTTCTTCAGCTCCAGCTCTAGCATTACCAACCAGCTGTCTAGTTCCAGGCTCTTGCAGAGTCTAGCGGTCAGCAACATGGTGGCTAGAGGCTTCTCTTGGCTCTCTGAGTCGCTCAGCCAGTCCCTGGTAATGCCTCCCATGAGATGCCTTATCAGAACAGCTTTCCCTGGAACTCCAGAGGATAGCACAATTCCAGAAAGTTTTGCTATAGTGCTCTAGTGACTTCTCTGCATTCTGCAGAGACGTTAAGTGTGCCCTTCACAGTGTAGATTTCAGTCTTGGGTGGGGAGGTGGGCCATCCCACGGCACTGTCTAGGCCAGCGTTGCTAATTGCCTCCTAAGAAAATGGTTCCTGCAAGGGGTTTTTTGTTGTTGTTGTTTAAGAATTCTGGGATGGTCTGAATGAAAATGGCCCCGAGGCCCACAGGGAGCGGCACTATTAGGAGATGTGGCCTTGTTGGATAGGTGTGGGTTTGCTGGAGGAAGTGTGTCACTGGGGGTGGGCTTTGAGGTCTTAGAAGCTTAAACCAGGTCCAGTGGCTCACCGTCTCTTCCTGCTGCCTGTGGATCCAGACGTAGAACTCTCAGCTCCTTCTCAAGCATCATGTCTGCCTGTGTGGCCCTATGCTTCCCACCATGATGATAATGGACTGAACTTCTGAAATTATACTCCAGTCCCTATATAAGAGTTGCTGTGGTCATGGTGTCTCTTCACAGCAATAAAACCATAACATGGTGGGCCGCTAGAGTATTAAACTTGACTTTCCCTCATAAGACGTAGCATTAAGTGAAATTTAAAAGGAAAAAGCAAGGCAGACAGTGGTGGTGCACGCCTTTAATCTCAGCACTCAGGAGGCAGAGGCAGGTGGGTCACTGTGAGTTCAAGACCATGCTGTTCTACAGTGATTTCTGGGATAGCCAGGGCTGTTACAGAGAGACCCTGTCTTGATAAACAAGGGAACAAAAAAAATAAAAAATAAGTGAACAAGATGTGGAAGAGCAGGAGACCGAGAGAGGCAGGATGGTGAGTTTGAGGCAGAGCTTCTCACGTCTTTATATCTGTGTTTTTTTTTGTTTTTTCACTCGTTTGCAGTGGCACCCTCAATGGTCTTTGTCAGGTAGAAGCAGACAGGGTTTATTTATTCAGCATTTTGTTTTGGGTCTGTTTCTTAGGCTGGTCTGGAACTTGACTCTCATGAGTGCTGACTACAAGTGTGAGGCCCTCACCCAGCTTCATTTTGATGATGTTAATGGCCTCTCTGAACTTTCCTGTTTAGTGACCAGAGCGAGGGTTTGACCTCAGTGCCCTGAATGCCACACATCTGGCAAGTGACCCATGAAATGCTGGTTTCTGAAGAAAGAAAAAGATGACTTGTTAGGTAATACATGACTAATGCTGGAAACTTCTGGTTTATCAATAAACCTAAAATGTCATAACCTTAAAAACAGAGCCTTAGATTTCAGTCATAATGTTGTTCACCTCATTCCTAAACACTAACTGCTGGATACCAGGTAAAACTAGCTACAGAAATTTACCTAGTCATAACTCCATTTTTAGAAAATGTAACATCACATACCCATTTTCAATACTTAGAATAAAATATTCTTAGGTTATTATGAAGAAATAGGATGACATCCAGGAATCCACTCTCATTTACTCAGCCAAGACTTTGGAGATAGAAACCAGGCCTTGTGCAAGCACTGTACCACGTGACAATCTCATTCATTGAATGACAGCACTATTCAAACACTGAATGACAGCAGTCGCGGAACAACATTCTAGTTCCTTAAATATCAATTTTACCATATTAACTTGAATCCCTGGAAACAACTCTTGACTCTCTGTTACATATATTAACAAGTTCCACATGCAGCCAAAATAAAATTATTTTGACTCTAATATTCAGTTCTGTTCTACACCCAACTAGAAAAATCACAAATAACTAACTGCTATCAGACACAGTGTTTTATGGATATAAAGCTTGGAAATGAGTGTAACAATTGTTCAACTTAAGAAAATCCTCGATCAGTAATCCGAATTGTAGTTTAATTTGAATAGACTTTAGCCCAATATTACATTCAAATGAATCTGAGACCTGGGAATTTAGTTGAGTGGTAGGCATTTGCCTGGCAAGCTCTGGGTTAGGTCCTCAGCTCCAGAAAAGAAAGAATAAGTTAGCAAGGGTCTTCTGCTTGTTAAACAGAACATCTGACTTCAGGGAAGTGCATATGCGCACGTACATACACACACACACACACACACACACACACACACCGAGTTTTCTTTTTAAATGGAGACACTGCCACCTTGTGGCATGGTGGCAGAAAAGCAATGTAGCTGTTTGTAAAGACTGGAGCCTTCCTGAGTTTAGTACTCCAACATTTACATTACCACCACAGTAAACAGTCCTAGGTTTTTTGTTTATTTGTCTTGTTTTGTTTTGACCTGATTGGCCATCATTTTCCTTGGGATTATATTTTAGTGAGTTACTAGGAGATTAATATTACCCTAATTTTGCCAAAAATTTATTAGTTTTCCTCTAGGAAAACAAACCTTGGAAGATTGCTTCTATATCTACCATTACATATTGATTTGAAATTAAAGAATGAAACTGCAACAACAGTTCAAATGCAGCCCATCTAGTATCTACAAAAGCACCTGTAGGTGTAAGATTGCTTCCCCAACCTTTTTTTTTTTTTTACTCATTTTAAAAGACACAAATTTAGGAGTAAAGATGATAATTTGCATGAGAGGACACTGAAGGGATTCAGGGCTGAGATGATGGCTCAGTGGGTAGAGCACTTGCCATCAGGACCAGAATTCAGATCCTAAGCTACTCATGTAGCTTACCTGTAATTACCTGTAATTCCACCCCTCGGGAAGAAGACACAGGGATAGGTAAACTGGGTAGTTACAACCAAATCAGTGAAGTGAGCTCTTGGTTAGAGAGAGAGCCTGCCTCAGCATCTTAGGTGGAGAGTGACCAAGGAAGACAAGAAACTCAACGTCAACATCTGGTTTCCACATGAACACATGTGAATGCGCACCTGCACACATGAATGCACATCTGCACACATATGTACACTTGCACACATATGAATGCACATCCGCACACATGTGAATGTATATCTGCACATATCAACATACACCTCTACACAGGCGTGTGTCCACACACATACAAATATATACTCTTATACTCCAAATGGATATAAAAACAATTTTAGAGATCAGCTACTAGGACGACACTGGTAGCTTTGCTAGAAGGACATGGATTAGTTACAAGCTTGAATATCAGTGTTGATTTAGAGCAGGCCCTGGAGAAAGGAGGAACACTACCGGGAAAGTCTCCATAAATGATTGGGTTTCCAATCTGAACTCTCCATCTTTAAATGTAATTTTTAAGGAGACAAGGATGTAGCTGAATGTGACTTTCCCTTCCCACCGGATGGTCCTTGATCCTTGGCAGTGGAACTTTTAGCCATATAAGGAAACTAAGCAGCTATGGTTCCTGAACTGTATGAGTAGGCAGGTTCTAAAGGAGCATAAAACATTGTTATTTTGGAATCACCTGTACATAGAAGAAACTTCTTTTATCCACATGGCTCAGCAGCCAACGAACAGTTGTACTGAGTTTCTTGGATCTCTTCCCCAGTATGGAATTTAATCAACTAAACATTGTTTTTACAGAAAAGTTAGTCATATGTCTCGTGTGTGTGTGTGTGTGTGTGTCCCGCTTTTGTTTTTGAGACAGGGTCTCTTTATGTATGTAGCTCTGGCTGTCTTGGAGCTTGCTATATAGACCACGCTGGCCTTGAACTCAGAGATCCATCTGCTCTGCCCGGATTAAAGTGATTAAAGACATGCAACAAATCTTCCTAAATTGTTGACGTGACCTTGACAATACCCCACCACCTCCTATGTCTTGGCTGAACTCACATTCTTTTACAAGTATCATCTAACTGTCCCTTATAGAAAATTTAATGTTATATAATAAGTGAAGTCTTCAGAGTTACTTGCATATAAAACATCCAATTTCTCCCAGTGAAGTGCTAATTCCTATTAGTAATTCTGACAATGTCAAATTAAGCACAAGGGATTCCATTAGTCTACCTTCATGGGTTTCATTGAACTGCCAATGTTTTGAAGCTATTAGTTGACATGTATGGGTGTTTTGCACTTGGTGCCTGGTAGTCTCAGAGACCAGAAAAGGGTATGAAGAGTCTTAGGAACTGGAATTACAGATGGCTTTGAGCAGCCAGGTAGGAGCTGGGATCTGAACACATATCCTCTGTAAGAGCAGCAAATATCTTTTAGGTTCTTTCCTGTTTCCCAGACTCTCTATCAGTGGAAGTGCAGACTGGCACTATCCTGATCCATGTCTAAAATCCATATATGAGTGAGTACATACCATGTTTGTCTTTTTGAGACTGAGTTACCTCACTCAGGATGGTTTCTTCCAGTGCAATAGTGGAGAGACCACCTCGAATGCCCATTCCTGATAATGAACTTGATGTCTATAACCATCCGGGAGCCTTCATCCTGTGACTGATGGAAGCAGAGGCAAACACACAATTAATCACTGAATTGAACCCAAGGAACCCAGTGACAGAGAGAGAGGAGTGATGAGCAAATTGGCAAAGAATGGGCTGGCAAAACCAGCAGAGACAGCTGATCTGAACAGGGGAGAGCTCTTGGACCCCAGACTGATAGCGGGGAGGCCAGCATGGGACTGATCTGGACCCCCCAAATGTGAGTGTCAGCGAGAAGGCCTGGGCAACCTATGGGGCCCTGAGCTGTGGATCAGTGTCTATCCCTGGTATACAAACAGTCTTCATGTGCCTATAGCACAAAGAGGGATGCTCTCTCAGCCTGGACTCTTAGGGGAGTGCCTGGACCCTACCCAGAGTAAAATGACAGACTTTAGATATCCCCTATGTGGAAGGATTTGGCAATAGGGTGGGAGGGTGGGGGGGAAGGGGAGTGCGGGAGGAGGGGAGGAAGAGGGAACTGGGATTGACATGTAAAACAAGCTATTTAAAATTAAAATAAAAAATGATAGAAAAAAAGAGCAGCAAATATTCATTAGCACGAAGTTATTTCTCTAACCCCTTGCCAAATTAAAAAAAAATCAATCAACTTAATTTAAAAAGAAAGCTTTTGTTTGGTTGTTTTGTTTGATGCAGGATTTGTGTGTGTAGCCCTGGCTATCCTGGAACTCACTCTGTAGACCAGGCTGGCCTCAAACTCAGAAATCCACCTGACTCTACCTGAGTGCTGGGGTCAAAGGCTTGGATTACTGGTGCAAGTAAAGTTATGCTCCCACACATAATTTTACTTGTGTTTGCTGGCCTAGGGAATTCCTGTTATGTAAACTTATTTGGCATTTGGTGTCAAGCTTTATACTTCTTCACTTTTGAAAATTTCTCATGGCTTGTACAAGTGTTTTTTTTTTTCCCTACTTAAATCTCACTCTTGTGATGGAAAAATGAACGTATTCTTCCCTTGCTTGGTTTTCATTATTTTTCCATTTTTAACCTTTTCCAAAAAATTTCGCCTTTATTTTCTCAGTGTTGCAGTTCTGACCCTTGTCTTGACAGTCTATTGTTAAGTGACCTTGTTCCATGTGCACAGAATCAGTTTTACACATTTGTAGAAACGATGGCTATTGCTATGTAAATGTCCCAAGTCACCTGTCCTGAAACTGCTGTAGTTTTCCAGGCTTATAAACATGAAAACAGCTCCCAGATCCACCCAAGGAGGTTCACTGTGGCATCTTCAAGCCATAATTGCAGCCGATTCACACAACAGAACTTTATACATAACAATTACCATGCTAGACATCAGAGGGCAGACCACAATACCAGATGATGTGTCCAAGTGATGCACTTTGTTTTATGAACACGACATACTGAATTGTCTCTGCAATGAAGGGACTGTGCTTCCTTAGTTCCTAATGTCATAAAAGTTATGGAGCGCTAACAGATACACAGCCTGAGGGGCAAAATCATGGATGTGAGGCTTCCAATCCTTAGGACAGTGGTGGGATACTCTCCATGACACTGCCTTCTACCAACCTGTCCTTCCTATCTCAAAACAAGTAACCTGGTTTGAGCTAACAGAATGATTCCACACAACTTTGGCAAATCTTAACAGTATTTGTATTCCTCTTCTACACGACAGAACAAACTGCTTCATCTGTCTGTCTGCTTGTGACCCTAATAACGAAAGCAAGTTTTAAATTATATTCAGCTGCAGTGATTCCCAAAATCTTCAATCTTAAATGAGAAGTCGCTCACGATCAGCTGCTGAATGACAAATCATGCTAAGTTCTATTTCTTTGATTAGAAACCCTGGCTGTGATCTAACTGCAGGACAAGAACCGGATTCTGCTAGCGGAGTTCATGTTACTCTAACAGGGCACGAGGACATTCTGATGAAATAGCCCCACCCAGTGTGCAGGATGTGTGTCTGGGAAGAAACAATCCTAGAGACAGTTCAGCAGAGACATGTGCAATTGCCCATTTCAATTACAGGCTTGTCTTTCAATTTACAATTTCCATTTCTAATTCCTGAATCTTTGGTTCAGTTCAACAGCGATTCCTTCACCCCAGTGGCAAAGTTTATGAATTCTGGAGATAACTTATACAATTCCAGTCATCATCACAGCACTGGTTGAGCTATGCAGTGAAACGGTTTTGCTTTTATTGCAGGGAGAAACATCCATTAAGAGTGAGCCAGTGTACCTTACAGATCCAGAGGTGGTCTCTCAAGCTGAAATGATCCTTGGTATATTCCAGTTCTACAAACACCATCAAGTCACTGGATCGGAAACAAGTCTTCGCAATGAACAGACAGAAGACAATCCAAGTACAATTTTTTAATAAAGATAATTACAAAAGATGGAAAAATCAGCTCAGAAAGGCCAGTTGCTTTTTTTTTTAATAGATCCTGTTTTTGACATAATAACACATCAATTTAAATACAATCACATAAAGCATGGTGGAAAAAAGAAATTTTGCTTCATAATTAGAAAAACTCACAATAAAACTTGCCAAGGAAATCAAAAACAAGCCATTTTGAAAATAAATACAGTCCATGCCAAAACAGTATAAAATGAAGCCAGGAATCCTCAGACATCAAAGATTTCTCATCCCATATTGTCTCATTTTTGGGAGGATCCTAAAGTTGGGGAGTCAAATTCAAGGGTTGCTGAGTTGTTCTGATTTGGCTCTGTTGAGAGAGGTGACGTGAAACATTAAAAATAGTAGTGTTGGTTTAACAGCATTGATCTAGCTACTGATCGAGTCTTGTCGATTCACAACACGTAATTCACTGTTGTCTCTGAGCAATGAAAGTCTTAATATTTTAATCTTTTGATGGTTTCACAACTAAGCATTCCAAGTTATCCTTAAAACTGTGTGTGGCCAAGCACCATGCTTGATTTTGACATGGAGCTTAGACCCCCATTTTAAAATTCACTATGTAGCTCAGTTGAGATTTAAATTAATGGCAATCCCCCAGCCTCAGCCTCCATACCTAGCCATACATGCATTCTGATAATAAACCTCCCAAACAGGCTTCACCTAACCTAGCCTGTCTCCCAACACCAAATTTTCCAAGCACAGGAATGTGACTTATAAAATCCATGATCGCAAACGAAGTTTGAAGCAAAACAGTCTAGGACACATTAAGCCCACTCAGAAGATGTCTCTTGTAGTACGATGTTCTATGTTCTTGGGTTAGCCAGTATGTCAAGTAGACGTGGCTTCCCCAATCACATGCAGGACTGTTAGTCTCTGAGGTAAGAGGCATCACTCACCCTTTGCTATCTGTTTTTTCACCACTACTGTCCTTGGATTTGTCTTCTTCCTTAACATCTAAAGACAGAAGGAAAAAATTGAAGTCTATTTTGAAATATAAAACATACACACCTTATCTTAAAGTCTACAGAGGTGCACTAAATCACTGCTCCTGAATCGTCACTAGAAAGTGTCCTTAGGCTGAGAGATGCAGGGCTCGCTGTCAGCATGCTGATGTGCTTGTACCCTCTGTAACTTCCAGTTCTGAAGCATTACGGTACTACAGCATAGAGCACAGGTCAGGAAAGCTGTCTGCCAGTAGGGAAGGGTACTTGGGGTCCCAAGGAATAAACACACTCTCAGTGGGTAAGAATGAAAAGTGTGTGCTGGAGAAAAGCTTAAAAGGACTACGAGGCAGAGGCAGGGGTAAGATAGGAGTTGAAGATGAGTGTGTCTGCTGTATCCTAAAAGCAAGTATTTGTTTATTTAGAGGGCACGCATGGCATCCACAGGGGCAGGCAGCTTGTAGAAGTCAGTATCTTCCTCCCACAGTAGATCCCAGGGATCACATCGCCAGGCTGGCAGCAAGCGCCTTCACTGCTGAGCTGTCCTGCTGGCCCACAAGAGCTGCACCCCATTGTTCTGACTTGAAATTTTTAACCACCACTAACTTGAAGTTCACAAGTTACAATGCAGTAGTAAAAGTAACTGTCCCAGATGTGAGGAGTGTTTCTCCTTGTACAACAGCTATGAAGCAGTGGCCTAATGACAAGGCGCAGGGACATCAGCATCTCAGGTATTAGACACTGCAGGGCACTCATGCCACCTCTCCTACAAATGTAAATGCTGAAAATGAGACTTTACTATACTTTAGCTTTTGGTTCGTTTCAGTTAGCTGAACTTTTACTCATAGTGCCAAAGAGATGGCGGTGGTTCTTACTCTAGGCTTTATTTTGTCCTTTTGTTAAAAGCATTAATTTTAACTGAAATAATAAGAGACAATTTACCCTATCACTTTCCTATTTGGAAGAAAGAAAATGCAGAAGATATTTTAAAACGAACAGAAACTAGTTGGATGTGGTGACACATTTCTGCTATCCCAGCACTCAGGAATTCGAGGAAGAAAAGGGCTTGACTTGAGGTTAGCAGAGGTAAGTAACCAGACCAGCCAGGCCAACATGGTGAGGCCCTCTTGGATGATTAACAGGTCAACTAACACTTGCATTCATTATCACTGTTAGCAAGAGGAAACCAGTGTTCCAGAGGCTACTTCCCATTCCTTACCTCTGTCTAGGGCAGCACAGCAACCACAGATGTGAATCCTCTAGAGAGGTGCTACAATGGTGTGCAGGCTACATTTGGAATGCATGAAGACAGCAGAAACCATCCCCTGTAGCCCCACTCCTAAGCCCCTTGTGTTACTTACAACGGGAGCTTCTAAAAGCTATAGTGCAACTCTTAAGCAGTAACAGTGACGATGAAGTATTCACCAAGCCACAAACTGACCTGTTTTTTTGTCCTCTGTCTCCTTCTTGTCCTCCTCAATCCTAGCTTTCTTTGCTCCCTTCTTATGATCAGCAACATTTCTACGACCTCCTTCGCCTTCATCCTCAGAATCTGAGAATTCTTCATCGCAAGCTATTCGCTTGTCTGATGCACGAACTGATACACAAAAAGTTTTAATGAATTTGACAATAGTCAGAGGTTCAACAGTCATTACATACATCCTACATATTTAAGCAGTTGTCACTTTCAACTGAGCAAACGGAATACTAAGTTCTGGACACAGCCACATCTGTGTAGTCACACAAGAATAAAACCGGTAATATTACTTCAGGCTTTGAGATATTAGGAACCTAAATAAATTTACAGGCAATTAAATGGAGAAAAGGACAATCACCATGTGTGTTAGTGAAACATGCCTGTGTACCTTCAGTTTTAAGTCTTATTTTAATGAACCAGAAAAATGCAAGAATATATAGCCAGGGCCCCCTTACTAGAAATTCTCTTGTCCGGGTCTTCTCCATCCTCATCCCCACTCTCCTCATGAACAGCATCTTCTGGAATTGCTTGCATTTGAACCCCAGGTGCATGTGGCAGCATTCGAAGATTCTCAAATAGACGCTGTCTAAATGACACAAATTATTAGACAAAACCACCTCATGTAAAGTCATGTGATACACAGGTAGAAACATTAAACAAAATAACATCATCTTTTATTTAGTTAGCTACTTACTGAACGAAACAACATTTAAACATGAATTCTTTGCACATATTAACGAATTGAACCCATGGCTCAAGAGGTAGGCAACTAATTCATTCCCCCATTAATGATGAGGCAACAATCACACTTGTCCAATATCACACAACTCATCTACAGAAAAGATGAGCCACAACCCATACTGATGTATGTCTCTACATTCTACAGGGACAAAGCTTTAACAAAACGTTCAGATAATGCAAGCAAAGCATCAAAGGGTAAAATTTAGAGTCCCTGGCAATTTAAAAATGCACTTGAATAAAAATGTTTATTTACAAAGGTTGTACATTTGTATTAATATAGCAGATTAAAAATATCAGTATTCTTAAAGTTTCAAATCCTTTAAAAACAAAGGAAATATATGATGCACACAGATAAAATAGCATCCTCTACATGACCTCCTATAGGCTCCTAAACTTTCATTAACATGAAATGATTTCTTACTTTATTTTTTCCATATATTCTGGAGTGTTCTGGTTTGTCATGTTTGAAGGACTAATATGCAGTTTGAAATCCGGTCCAAAATACTCAAAGTAATCATTATATGGCAACTCTATCAAAAACAATGAAAAACAAATTACACATTGCAAGCTTAGTGTCCATGTAAGTTAACAAACACAATCCAGATCCAGATAGAGAAATATTCCCAAAGGAAGGCCTGGACGGGAACACACAAGGAATGCTCTCCTAGATGTGCAATCTAACCATTCACTCATCAGTAAGATTGCACATTCCAGGCGTATGGCTGTAGACTCTCCCATCCATCTATTTCTACACACCAGATGTTCTGGTAGATACTACAACTTGAACACTTACCATTAGGAATTTCACAATCCAGGGCAACTGCAGTCTCATACGTCCAACATCGAGCAACGTTTCGGATTGTATAGCCACCTCCACCAAGCATCAGCAATGGCAAGTTGAAAGTTTTTACTACTTCTACACATTTAGCATGACCTAAGACAAAGAAGATTTATATAACAACAAAATACATATTTTGTATCAATTTAAAGAAGGACCTTAAAATGATGAATACAAATAAAATTTTACTCAACCAAAATAGGGTTTCTATTCAGCCAGGCACAGTACCACATGCCAGGAATAACATCTCTGGGGGCTGAGGTAGGTGGGCCATAATTTGGAGGCCAGTCTGATAACACAGCATGACTTTGTATCCAGGTCACCCCACCCCAAAGTGGGGGCCAGGGAGAAGATGACAGGACTCTATTCAACAAATAACTATATTAGTATAAAACAGGTACATAAAAGACATCCATGTGAGATCATGTAAGGGAGAAAAATCATAGCAATGAAGCACTATAAACTGCATTTGACCCTTACAATGCATCTATATTGTATTTCCATAGGTAGTTCATTTGTGTAAAGCACTTAAGGATATCTGTAATTCCACTTTCAGACTTAGAATACACTTTTCTGCAACTAGCCTCAACTACATTCTCACAGGCCTAGTGAATCAGCCAGTCACCTGATGTCCAACTTGCTCCCCTTAATTGTGTTCTTTTCCATGCTTCTTCCTCTTAGGGGTTCTAGCAAGAGATAGTCACCTGTCCTGACCCCAGACCTAAAAACCCACTCTTCATCACGTGATCAGCTCTACAGGTGAGGGCAGGGTGGATATCTCACTGCAACGATCAGCACGGATCATCAGTGAGTTACAGTCTTGGGGTCTGGTTAACTCCAGTGTGTGATGCTTTGTTTATTGATTTTTGTAACCTTTTCATAACAAAGTTTAAAATAATTTGGAAAAAATTAAAATGGCATAAAGAAAAAATGGCCATTACCTAAAGGAAGTTTATTTTTATGTTTAATTAACTGTTTCCTTCATGTAATTGTCAACCGGCATCTCCTGCTGGGACAACAAGTGTTTCTAGTAGAAGGAACCATGTGGACATTTTAAGGACAGATGTTTCTTTGCAGACTACAGGAAGAGCAGCATCAACTAGCATCCCTTCCTATCACGCAGCCCAGGCCAAGAGACCATACAGGGGTTTTATAACATGAAGGCTGGAACCCCTAAGAGGTTAGGAACACTTCAGAGGCAACAACGTGCAGTGCCGCTAACTGAATGCTGACCTACCAAGAAAGCAGGACATTTCTTTACCGTTTCCTTGACTTGTTGCCAAGTGATGGAAAAATCCTTTTTTAAACCTTTGCTATTCACGTGGTATTTTATATGAAATATTAGCATACTGAGATAAGGGAGATGTAACAAAACAGAAGCAGAGAGATCTATTTCCCACTAGACCCAGGAGGACACTTAGTCCAGCAGGAGACCAGGGGACCATTCTTAGGTCAGGGACAGAGTAGTCAATACAGTTGAGCAGAGTGTATTTGCAAATTCACAATTTACTAATGAGCAAAGAGGAAGGAAACTAAGCCAACAAAAAAGTCGGCAAAAAACTGACTCGTGTGCTGCTGCTGCTAAGCAATGACCACGGCCCAGATTCTTACACCTAAGAACAGATGTGGAAAGGGCATGCAGATCAGAACAAACCACTGTAATAGCAAACAAATAATTTAAGCAGACAACAAAGGACAGGTTTTCTGGAAAACTGGTATAAAGTATAAAAACATTGACAACTCTTGTCCCAGTTAGGATGGCAACCAACTATTCATGGACAAATGTATAAACACAAACATGGCAACACAGGAAAGACTTGCTGGGAAACAAGATTACTAATCAGCCACATAATAATCCCCATCCCCCAAAAGGGGGAAAATCCACTGAAAATACAACCACAAAGTTTGGCATCAAGCTGGCAAGCAAAAAATAACAATGAGAACTTAAAATTTTTCTCAAAATACTTTAAAAATAATGTGTATGTTGTGCACCATGTGCACTGCCTGGTGCCCGTGGAAATCAAAGAGGACGCTAGATCCCCTGGAACTGGAATTGCATTTGGTCATGAGCCACCATGTGGGAGCTGGGAATGAAACCCAGGTCCTCTGCAGAAGAAACAAGTGTTCTTAACCATCTCTCCAGTGCTTCACAGTGAGAACTTTGGTGGGAAGCAGAGCTTACCTTTGACAGTGAGATTGAAGCAGCCAAGCCTATCGCCAGACAGAGAGTCAGCACCACACTGCAGCACCACAGCACTAGGCTGGTACATCTCCATCACTTTTGAGATTATCTAGACACAGAACAAGACACATTAGTATCTAAGGATATTTCACAAGGCCACTTTACTTCTGAAAGCAGTACTTACAGGCTTAAAAATCTGTCCGTAGGACTCATCATCTATACCATCTCTCATGGGAAAGTTGACAGCATAGTACTTTCCTTTTCCAGCACCAATATCCTGTAAGCAAAAACAGGTATTAAGAGATTATTTCATAACAAAAAGCTTGACTTATTTTGAAATGATTAGAAGGTCAAGCAACACAAATTTTAAAAAGGAAGTAGTAAAAATAAACAGGTGTATGATCTAGTATTTGTAGACGTAGTTCCTAAGCTCTAAAGCAAGGTTTAGAGAAGAAACTTAACAGCAGCATATATTTAATACAAATAAAACACAAGTCTTGTAGCTTGGGATGGTCAAAGGGTGAGTTAGATCCCCAGGACCCACCCACATGACAGGAGAGAAGTGACTCTTGCATGGTCACTTTAACATGGCACACTCATACCCCTCCCAACATACAACATAAAATAAAAAGTTCTTACAAACCTCAATCTGATTAGGTATAAAATAATTATACAAAGTGTATAGGCAGACTCCACTTACTTCACCATTCTCAAACTGACAGGTGTCCTATGAACCAGAACCATGGGTAGGGAGTCTCCAGAGCCAGTAGCAACCACACCCATTGCACCACCCTGGGACCACATGGAGCCCTGTGACCACAACCCCAGGGAGGGATCAAAAAAATCAGTCATCCACACTACCTACCAAGACGCCCTGGGCCCACGTGGTCCTCTGTGCACTTGATCCTGGATAAAGATCCTGCCTGGCCTCCACTAATCCCACTACTACCTGAAGACAATATGGAATCCTGTACCCAACTGCTATAGAACACTGTCCATTCCCACTGTGATACCAGTCCCTGCTACCCAAGGACAAACTGCAGAACCTGCCGAGACCACCGAACTTTGTCAGATAGGCACTTAAGCCTAGCTGACTTGAAATCATTTCCTATACCCCATTCCTACATAAACGAGCGGTCAAACTAAGCACCAAGCACCACTGAACTGGCCTACCACTTGACAAATAATTAACAGTCAACAATGATCCAAACAATTGCTCAACTAAGGCAAGGCCATACATCTACACCATGAACCCCCCCATATCTAGGTCCTATCACAAATAAACAACCAAACTGGCAAGGCCACACATCTGTACCAAGAAACAGAGCCAACAGCCTAATTCTAGATGCCCAGGTTCTGTCACAAATACAAACAAGCAAACAATAAACAACCAAAACAACATGGCTCCTCCAGAAATTAGCAACCTCCTAAATCTCTTATTCTGACAGATTTGGTCTTACCCTCAAATCTCCTGTTCCAGGAAAGTATTCCCCATACTTATGGAATGAAACTGTCATCACACGATCTGTTGTATAAAAAGCTTCCTCAACACCATCACCATGATGGATGTCTATGTCAATATACAAGACTCTCTGATGGTACCTGAAAGAAAAGAAGAAGTAAGCAGAGATTCAGGAACTTGTTCTTGATTGTACAATGCTCAACCCTTCTAACACACTGCCAGTCTAAGTGAGCTTCCAGACCTTTGGGCACCCAAGAAAACCAGGACTCTCTTCCATACATGTTAAAGATAGTCACACCCAAAGATTATGCTAGATGCTACCTTAGAAAATTTCAGCATTGGCGGGTGTGGTGGCATACCTCTTTAATCCCAGCACCTGGGAGGCAGAGGCAGGAAGATCTGAGTTCGAGGACAGTCTGGTCTACAGAGTGAGTTCCAGGAAAGCCAGGGATATACAAAACAAAAACAAAAACAAGAAAAGGTAGGATGGGGGTCTGCAGATGGCTCACTGGTTAGGAGCACTAGCTGCTCTTCCAGAGGACCCAGGTTCAGTTCCCAGCACCAACATGGCAACTTACAACTATCCAGGGGATCTGACATACTCATACAGACATAAATGTAGGTATAACACTAATGAACAGAAAATAAAAACAAGTCATTAAAAAACAAAAAGTTTCAGCATTATAAGATAATCCATGGGTGCCGGGCGTTGGTGGTGCACACCTTTAATTCCAGCACTCGGGAGGCAGAGGCAGGCGGATCTCTGTGAGTTCGAGACCAGCCTGGACTACCAAGCGAGTTCCAGGACAGCCTCCAAAGCCACAGAGAAACCCTGTCTCGAAAGACCAAAAAAAAAAAAAAAAAAGAGATAATCCATGGGCAACTGTGACCTAAATAGTCCAGTTACTAATTGTTATTTTCTCAAACAGCTTTGAACTGAGAGGAGTTTTCATCATTTCCTTCCCGTTTTTGGTTTTCTGATAGCTGTGCTCTCATCCAGGCTCGCCTCAAGCCCACCTGCCCGTGAAGTGCTGGAATACAGGTGTGTGCCACGCCACTTCCACGCCCCGGTTTTCAGTGGTTCATAAGTAACATCAGACCAACAATAGTCTCTAACATGACAGTCGAATTTCCATATCCATAAAAGCTTTTTATTGAAACATGATCACATTTGTTTATTTACACAGTCTATGACATTCTTGGCCCTATAATAAATAGCTGGTAACTGTGACAGATCACAAGTGCTCTCATCACTTTGCTGACACATAAAAATCAGTCACAGCAATAACTCAAATGCACTTTTGGAGTCATTCCACCATAGAATGACATGGTATTAGTTCCAAGCCTATGTTAAAGTGCCAATCGAAAAAACTGTACTAACAACAACAACAACAAAAAAGCAGCTGGTGCTGGAAAGCTGTCCTAGTGGTTAAGGGCACTGGCTGCCCTTCTAGAGGACACAGGTTCAATTCCCAGCACCCACATAGCAGCTCACAATTGTCTGTAACTATAGTTCCCCAGGGATCTACTGGCTCTTCTGGCCTCTGTAGACACTAACATACATGTAGGCAAAACACCAAAAAACATAAAATAAAAATAAATCTCAAGGAAGAGTTAAACCCACTGTTTAAAGTAGCAAAATGATTGTCTTGTCACTGGCAGCTGATTCAAGAAACTTTATTTATTATCCAAAGATGCATGGCTGTGCTAAAACACAATGCAAGCTGACATCATCAAATTAGGCACCCATCATGTTCAAGGCCAAGAAAAACAATAGTAAGAGAATCTATGAAAATTGCAAACAGTAGGCTCATCATAGAAGAATTTCTTCCCAAAGTTAAATAAAAATGAAACATGATTAAAGCTTTCAGGTGGTCAATGTGTTAGACAAGCAAGGAAAGCTGCTTACCAAACCAATTAATTAATTCATGTTCAATTTTACCAAGTGAAGGAACTCACAGACAAATTGAGTTTCCCAGACTCTAAGCTTTGAAAAGAAAAAAAGCAGCAAAGTGCTCAGAATTGAAGAGAGTGGGAAACAACTTCAAGTCAATTAAAACTGATTTCAGATATTTGTCAGTTCTGGGTGAGTCTAAGACACTTTACATAGTCAGTGCTGAGTTTCTGTTTATTTAAAGTGTCAATACCAAGTTTTAACTCTTGGAAAGTAAATGCGGAGCACAAACACTTTCAAAGTCTGTAAAACACAAACTCAGCAAAACCTCAAATATAATCTACGAAAGTATTACAGTTAACAGTGAAAAATGATCTAACTTTGGAAATCTCCAAATTCCTAGTACCTTCATATTCTCTGAAACAGCAGCTAAGAATAAATTCCAAAACCTTTCAGCACCAGGCACAACTGTGTCTACGAGTAGAGATCAAAGCCTTTCTGCGAAGAGGGAGCTAAGCTGGCCAGGCTCACTGAGCGGGTAGACAGACTTCCTTTAAAACAGGTTTCAAAGCTTTGTCTTCAAGTTATTGTCAGCATTAACACGTCCAGAATCTTAGCAATCATTTGTATTAGCTAAAATGAATGCAAACCTAAATTCACAAACTAGCCATTTAATAATAGTTTTAGACATTTGTGCTTATTTCTTACTCTTCCAGAGCAGTGGACTACTTTCTCATACCTCTGCATTGGCTTGTAATGAATCCATATAAGATTCAGGATTAATCTATCATGATTTATTTGATATTCTTTAAAATCGCTTTTAATTTCATTAAATGAGATTTGATCACAGGGAAGCTCGGTTTGAATGAACTTACTTGAGTAACTCGAGGATGGCAAGCACAATATCATTAACATAACAGAATCCCGATGCTTCTGACTTTTTGGCATGATGTAATCCTCCGGCCCAGTTGACAGCCATATCAGTTTGTTGCCGGTTTAACTTCACAGCCCCAGCTAAGAAGCAGAAACATGTTATGGTATTTATAAAATATTTATCCCAGACACACAAATGGACTTTGGGTGCCCATCCAACAATGTGAGATACACTCTCACCCTGAACTCTTGGGGGAGGGTCCAAGCCCTGCCCTGGATGAAATGACAGACTATGGACACCCCCATGGAGGGCCTCGCCCTCCCTGGGGAAATGAGAGGATATTGGAGGAGTTGGTGGGAGGGCATGGGAGGAGGGGAGGGAAAGGGAGAAGGACCTGGAATTGACATGTGAAGCAACCTTGTTTCTAATTTAAATTTAAATTAAAAAATAAAATTTAAAAATAAAAAGGAACAAGAGCAATAGGAAGCATAAAGCTTCAAAAATAAAAAAATAAAGAAAAAATCAGTTTATACAAAATCCCTTTAAGTGAAGAAGCCCTATTAAATATTCCATGTGTAAGCAAAAAAAAAATTGACTTTGAAAAGTTAAGGATTATAATTTAGGACTATTTTCTGATGTTTACCTAATGGAGCATACATAGGAAGCTGTAGTAAGAATGGCAGAAAAAGTCTCTAAGTAAATACAAAAACTTAAAAACTGTTTTCTTGATTGTTAATTAAACACAGGAGTTTTATGGACAATTACAATTTCTAGTTTGAACCTGAAATGCCTCCCCAGTGGTACGGAATGTCTGTAAAGATGTGCTGCATTTGTGTACATTGTGGAATAGTTGTTTAACTATGAGAAGATGTGTTGCACTTGTTTAACTATGTATGTAAAGATGTATTACTGTTTTACCTAGTCTGCCCAAGGCACCTGACTGGTCTAATAAAAAGCTGAATGGCTAATAGCAAGCAAGGAAGTATAGACAGGACTTCCCCGCAGGGAGATAAAGCAGGAGGAATTTAGGCTCCAGGGAGACAAAAAGGAGATGACAGGCACTGGCAGGGGGCCAGTCAGCCAGACATCTAGGAAGTAGGAAAGAATTTTTTTTTTTTTTTTTTTTTTGGCTTTTACGAGACAGGGTTTCTCTGTATTGTTTTGGAGGCTGTAGGTCCAGCCTGGCCTCGAACTCATAGAGATCCGCCTGCCTGTGCCTCCGATAAACAGCCTGAGGCAAAACAGAAATGAATATAAAGGGTAAATTAAGTTAAGACAGTTTGGGACAAGTCTAAGCTAAGGCCAAGCATTAATGATTAATAATAAGTCGCCTTTCTTTATTTGGGAGGTGGTTGGCAGCATAAAGAAAATTCCAACTACACCCCAGAACCATGTGAAACATTTGTTTGCCACTGTGGAAGACTTGAGGTCTGATTTCACCTTACTGGAGGGCTGACCTTTAAAAGGTCCCCATTCAGCAGCCATGAGGTAAATGGGCTTTCCCCTGCAAAAATGTACACTCCATAATGTACTACCACAGTCCCAAAGGAACGGGTTAGTCATGGTTTAAGCCACCAAACTGTGAACCAAAATCAACAGTTCTTTTCAAAGTTGTCTCAGGTTGTATAACACTAATGGAAGACTGAATTACAATACTGTAAGTTTACATGGCTGTAATCCCAGGGCTTGAGAGGCTAAATCAGGATTTCCACAAACTCAAGGCCAGCCTGGGTACCACAGTGAGCTACAGCCAGCCAGGGGTACTTAGTGAGACTATCTCAAAAACCAAACCAAACCAAACTATCATCATTAAGTTAGTATGACAGCACATGTCTGTAACCTCAGTATTCAGGAGGTAGCTGCAGGGGGATTATAAGTTTGAGGTCTACCTGGGTGACACAGTCCAGCAAAAACAAAACAAGCAAAAGAAAACCCTACTATCTTAAAATGTCTGCTTTAGACAAAAACTACAAATGCACCATAGCCCCTTTAGATCATGTTTAAATCTCAATGACCTAGGACACTTACCAACTGAGCCACCAGTGGAGAGCTGACAAAACTCAAAGAGCCCATCAAATACTGGACAATCTTCTCCAACGTTAACTGTGGAAGACGGATTTCATTAAATTCCACCCATTATGCAAATGATTGAAAGCTTTTTCTTAAAAGCTATTACAAATATTTTTGTTTCAGGAAATCATACAGCAAAAATATATTGCATATTTTTAGTCAAGGCAATTAAAACTTATCTATGGAATACCATTACCAGATCTTATCAGGATACTGGTGGAGTATCTCTACCCAATCCCCACCACCAACAACAAAAAATCAAAAAACGCCGGGCGGTGGTGGCGCACACCTTTTATCCCAGCACTCGGGAGGCAGAGGCAGGCGGATCTCTGTGAGTTCGAGGCCGGGCTGGACCGACAGCCTCCAAAACAATACAGAGAAACCCTGTCTCATAAAAACCAAAAAAAAAAAAAAAAAAAAAAAAAAAAATCAAAAACCTACAATACAGTAAAATAGGCATAAATCTGATTTCCTCCTTAAAAACTCATCTTCAGAACTCAGACACACATAGAGTATCCCTAACAGATAATTTGTCTTTTCTGTAGTTAACAAAGATGCAGAAGAAAAGGTACTGAGACAAGAAGATAACTCATATAGATACACGTTACACTGTCATGACATACTGGGTTCTTTGTGCTGAAAGAAAACAAAAACACTATAGAAGTTGTGTAGAACCCATTCTTAGTCATCCTTCATACTCCAACTTACAGCCCCTTAGGAAGAGGAGAACTGTTCCACAGACTTAAAAATTACAGGTACTAGAAAGAAATCACTTTTAGTTTTTTGTTGCTCAAATATGATTTAATATAAATCAGCATGACAAAGGCTTTAAAAAATTCTGTCATACTAATAACTGGGAAACCAGCACAGGACTGTCCCAGACGCCCTGAATATGGATGTCAGTTTGGAGGGCTGGTTAATCTATGGGGCCTCTAGTAATGGATCAGTATTTACCCCTAATACATGAATGAACTTTGGGAGCCCACTCTACATAAAGGGATACTCTCTCAGCCTAGACACATGGGGCAGGGTCTAGGCCCTGCTCCAAATGATACGACAATCTTTGAAGATCTCCAGTGGGGGCCAGGGGAGGAGGGGAGGGAGAGGGAACTGGGATTGACATGTAAAACAAGCTGGTTTCTAATTTAAATAAAAAATAATTAAAAGAATCCTGTCATATACCCAAGAGCTACTATCCATAACTCACTGGGTAAATTCCAAATGAAAACATCAACAAAAATCCCGTAAATGAGTAATATCTGTCCTATCATAGCCTGTATTGATCAAATGGGATAGTCTCCAGTAGAGAAATATGTTAAGTTCTATGAACTTAGGAAATTCTTATCGACTAAATCTAAAAAAAAGATAATTGTTACTGAAGTACAACATAAAAAGTCCATCTCACTGATGAAACTAACTCCAATATTAAGCTTCAAAAGATAGCATTACAAATGTTTTAGGATATTCTGTAATACTTCTTAAATTCAACTTACTACCAGTCTCTAACAACAGAATCTTTAACCTATAAGAGAAAACATGTAGAAGAATAAGGAACACTTCACTAACGTCCCACATTACAATGCAATGTAACTGAAGCATGCAAACAGAAGACAAACTGCAGGAGGACCACCTCTGTGAGTTCGAGGCCACTCTCGTCTGCATTAGAACGCTTCAGGACAGTCAGAGTTACAAAGTGAGACCCTGTCTCAAACAAACCTTAAAACAAACAACAAAAGGCTGAAGTATTATTTTTCTTTTTTGTAAAACAGTGTGACCTCCTAACCAATCCCAAAGTTACCATGGGAGCATAATAAGAAGTAATAAGAAGTAGAAGACCAAACTAACACTCAAAATCGGTTTTCTAGTGTAACATTAATATTGGTCCAATGACTTTCTGAATTAGTAATCATGTTAGTATTTTAAACTAGTAGGAAAAAATACCTACTCAGGCAACTCTACACATAAGCCCCTGAAAAGATTTATTCTAAGCCTGGAGGTGATGGCACACACCTTTAATCCCAGCACAGGCAGGCAGGTATCTGAGTTCAAGGCCAGCCTGGTCTACAGATCAAGTTCAAGGACAGCCAGGAGTACACAGAAAAAGCCTGACTCGATAAACAAAACAAAGTAACAAGATTCATTTACTTTCACTACTATAAAATATTTGGTTTATAACGTACATCTCTGCATCTGCTTACTATACTCAGACATGTTGTCGGGTCTTATCGACCGCAGAAATTTGATATACTCATCGCTGTGGTATTTTGTCATTTCTTCAGCAGTGGCTTTATGAGGCCTCTGAAAAGAAAAACCAAGATAATGGATAATTATTAGTTGTTACATCAGAATTCTCTTCAAATGAACCAGACCCACCTGAGTAAAGCTAACCCAAACTCGTGTTGTCTTCTAGGACGAGGCTAATGTCACTCTTGGTCAGTAGAAAGAGGCTGCATGTTGACACGTTCTGACTCCCTCCCATCACATGCCTACTGCTCTCTAGCCACGGATTTTCATCACCGTTTTCTCACACCATCAGCTTAAGGTCTACCCCGGGGCTTTCACTCACTCTTTTGCTCTGAAGAGCTCCATTTCACTGATGACATACTTCTTCCATAATGCTTCCCACTTCTCTAAAATATCTATCTAAAAAAGACGATTCCCATAACACTGTTTAGGATGGTTAACCCTCTTCTCCTTGGGTACGATCTTATACTTTTTATATATGCTCCTGCTCTTATTATGCAAACTCAGAAGGTGGCTGTGTATCTTAAATTATTTTCTTTAACCTAGCTATCATCAACAGTATTTCGTATATATGACAGCCAAATAAATAAGGTTAATTTTCTACAAAACTCTTGCAATAATACAGGTCAATTCTTTTCTTGCTAAAATTACAATGTATTAAGGCAGGCGTTGGTGGCAAACGCCTTTAATCTTAGCACTTGGGAGGCAGAGACAGGCGGATCTCTGTGAGTTCAAGACCAGCCTGGTCTACAAGTTCCAGGACAGCCTCCAAAACAATGCAGAGAAACCCTGTCTCGAAAAACAAACAAACAAAAATACAATGTATTTACTTATTTTTGGCAGTGTTCATGTCATTGTACCCATGTGGAATCTGAAGACAACTTGGGGGAATTAAGTCTCTCCCTCCACTGGGAGAGTTCTGGGGATTGGCCTCAAACCATCAGGCTTGGTGGCAAGTGCCCTTTTCTATTAAATTATCTCACAAACACTAGTCAATTCTTTTTAGCAGCCAAGGCAATTTAGCAATATTATCACAAAAGTATTTGGTATGTTGGGCAAAGCCAGCCTTCAGAAACACAGCCTAACACCAAGGTGGGGTGAGGTGGTGGTTGAAGGTGACTCCGGAGGGATAAGACTATCACTCCTATACCTTAGGATTCTCTGATGAATAAAACCAAAGGAGCTGTCTTCCTACAGATCTCTTCATTTACTAAATGCATCGCCCACAGCAGTGTAAGATGCTTCCAAACACTAGTTTAAAGGAACAGTGCCAGAGGAGAACTTACATATATTTCCATTTTTCGGTATAAACCATAATTTAGCAGCAAGTTATGAGTCATTCGGATTCTATGAGGCTTCATGGGATGACCCTGGCCATAATAATAATTTCCAATATCACCTAAAAGAGAAAAGATGCCCATTAAATAATGCAGACATTTATGTGTGTTCAATCTTAAAGAAATTAGAGTTGTTAAAAATTAATTATTTTTTGTAACATTCAAATCTTATTAGAATTCTAATATACAGATTTTATAAATGCTGAGGAATCAATTTCTTTGTAGAAGGAGGAACATTTTTCTGATGTTTAGTTCTCCAATTTTAAAGTGAAACCCATTTTTAGTGTTTTTTTGTTGTTGTTGTCTGTTTTGTAAATTTATTCTTGAAGTTTGGGGTATGTTTTAATTTGTTTAGTTAGTATCACTTCTTGAATAATTTTTTGGCACCCCACAGAAATTTCTTGCAGTTGAACTGGTATTACAGGAGGGCTTAAATGTTCAGTGTCTATTTTGGTAAATGAAATTTAGGGTCTAAAGAAAGTTTTGCTATGTATGCTAAGACACATTCATGACATTTTCCAGAGTAATAAGAAGAGTCTTGTCCTCAGGACTAGATAGTTGTAGCCTGTCTGTTAAAATGTCTTAGATCCCGGCGGGCGTTGGTGGCGCATGCCTTTAATTCCAGCACTCGGGAGGCAGAGGCAGGCGGATCTCTGTAAGTTCGAGACCAGCCTGGACTACCAAGCGAGTTCCAGTACAGCCTCCAAAGCCACAGAGAAACCCTGTCCCGCCAGAGCTGCACAGCAAGATCATTTCTCAAAACACCCCTTTTCAGAATCTTCCCTAATAATACCATTTCATTTGTACAGTAGAAATAAAAAACGTAGAATGTTTCACTCCATCTACTTGACAATAGTTCAGGAAACATTTGCTTATTCTTTAATTTAGCCCAGGAATTTAGCCCAGGTAGGCATTGAATTCATGATCCAACTTAAAGATCTCAGCCTTTTGCTACCATCCCCAGTTGAACATTTGTTTTGTAAAACTTGTCTTCTAATAGTATGACTGAATTTGTTGGTATAGTACTTCCAATTCATTTAATTTCACTTTCAATACAAGCTATCTTCTAAAGATAATTTACAATACAGGACCACTCAGAAGGCTGGCTATGCTTTCAAAGAAGAATGCAAATAGCAGAGCCAAGAAACAATACATCTTGCTAACCTGTGTGGACAATTGCTTTTTTAAAATTATACTTTTATTATGGAATAATCTTCAGGTACACTGTAAAGATGTTTCTTTACGAAGCTGCCTTCTGATTAGTTTAATAAAGAGCTAAATGGACAATAGCTAGGTAGGAGGTAGAGATGGAACTTCCAGGCAGAGAAGCCAGCCAGACATGGAAACAGGAGGTCCAAGATAAAAGCCACATGATAGAAAGTAGATTAATACATAGGTTAATTAAAGTTACAAGAGCTATTGGGACAGTCCTAAGCTAAAGTCAAACTTTCATAATTAACAATCTCAGTGTCATTATTTGGTAGCTGGCTGGTGGGACAAAGACTTATTACATATGGTGCCCAACATCGGGTTCAAATATCCAAACATAGGGCTTGAGAAAGCTAAGAAAAGTTCTGGACAAGGAGCCGGATATGGATTTGTAGTCCTACAGTCTTTCAGGTGACCCAGAGCTCAGCGGCAGAGACACAGCTCTTGGCTGCTGCCTGTGGGCTGAAGCCAGCAGCCAATGCCATGTGCCAGCACCATACACTAAGCAGAGCTGCACTGACGCTGACATGGCAATTTAAGATTTGTCTCATGTGGTCAGACAACACTGCAGGTGCTTAGTAAAGTCAGGTCCAGATACTGAAAATCTCTATAAAGGGGCATTATGTTTAAATATGTGCTTAGATACCGAAGGAAAAATGGCTACAGTCACAAAAATATAAACAGTAAGGAGAGAGTATTAGTTTTTTAAAAGCTATATAAAGATGGGAAATACAGAGGGCATCTGGATCCTTTATGGTGTTTTGTTGACTTTGAATTTCTGAATGTTAATGAACAGAGAATGACAGCTGATGAGACATACTGGACTGTGGAAGGGACTGCTGAATTAAACCAGCCTAGATACTTCATTCAGGGATGTCTTGGTTTCAAAATGGGAGTCATACAATGTGTTATGTTCAGGGAAGGTTATGCTTTTGTTTCCATGGGAAATGGAAAGCTATAGATTCCTTCAAAGTTAATTGAGATCAGATTTGGCCAGGGGAACCAAATCCTGAGGAACTTGGCTACAGACATAAGGGGAAAAGTCAAGAAAGACTACCACACAGTTGATGTATAAAGCTGATCCCTTCAACATGGGAACAGCTCTGAGACTGGGTGAGACGTGATACATCTTGTTGGCTACAGAATCCTCATGACTTATGCCATCCTTTCATATGACATGGCTAGGAATTTATATTTCAGTTTGGTTATACAGTCCAAACTGATTTATAAAGTTGACAAATGCCTTTTACCTGCTCAAACATAATACAAAAACATTATCTTTAATAGACTTGTGCACATTGTACATTCCATACTTATGTTAATGCAGATATATATGTTTAAAAGTTTATGTGTTTTCAAAGAAGGGGGGAGGGGAACTAGACACCAATAAAGGTAAGTAGCCCAGGTGATCCAGCCTCCCAGAATACCTCTGTTGCAGTTTCCTCAAAATTTTACATCCCAAACAACTTCAAAACTGCTGCTTAGATGAACCAGCCTCACAGAGTATCCAGCAAGAATTTCAGATAAGGTTTACACTTTCCTACCAAACCAAGACTGAAAATAGCTAGTTCTCCCAGGACATGATCATTATCCCCATTTTCTCAGGGTCCCCTAAAGATGCCTTCACCTCCAGACAACAGAGAGTAATCTAGAAAACATGATGCCCACATTACCAAGAGGTGGGGTGGGTAGACTTCATAGTCATTTGGTAGGTTATGGATGTTTGTCATTGTTTAGAGGTGTTGGTTACAAGTATTGGTCATGGTCAGGAAAAAGTTAAACAAAGGAGATTACATTCAGGTATCTCTGAAGGGAAAAGGGGGGGGTGATACAACATATAAAAATGATGGGTCAAAAGTGTGGATTGTTGAATCTACTTTTGAACAACCATTAGTGTCAAACATTTTACATTGGTATGGATTTTTTAAAGATTAATGCAAATTTAAGGTTATTTTTGTTATACTGTATGTTTCTACTCTTGTGTAGGGTATTATTGTACCTATGCAGCTCATTTAAAAATGTAATGTATAATTAGAAATACAGGTTTGTAGTCATCTATAAAAGTCAAACATGTGCACTGGTGTTTTGCTTGCAAGTGTTTGTGCCTGGTCCCCAGGAAGGACGGGAAAGGTACCAAGATTCCATGGTCCTGGAGTTAAAAACTGATGTGGGCAACCATGTGGGTGCTGGGAGTTGAACCCAGGTCCTCTATAAGAGCAGGCAGTGCTTTAAACTGATGAACCACCCAGCCCCCTTCTCTTTAAATTTATGAACCTATGGTCTTTGTCAAGTTAGATAATTTGGGAATTTCAAGTGTTATCACATTTTTGTTCAATACTTAAATATGTTTTACCAATCAATAATGTCCAGAAAAACTTGACTCAAGATAAAAACACATTATATACTAAAATTGGGGCAGCATTCTATAATCAAGTATATTTCTGAAGCAAAAAAAATGTAAATATCACAGTAAGTGAATAATGATAAAAAATAGAATCATATTAATTCAGGATAAACTTTGATTCCAAGTGAATGAACAAAAACTTGTAATTTTCAGATCATTATAATTTCAGGACTGTGAAATGTACTTTTCACCCCTGTATACAGATAAGCTGTCAAAAGTAATCCAGGAAAAAGGAGAAAACATGAATAAAAAGACTACTGTGTAATTCTGTCTGCCATACAGCACCAGTCCTGTATAATGTTTTAATACAGCTGGTCCTCTGTTTTGGGTCTGGGTTTCCACAATACTGTTTTCCTCCATTTTGTTCCTTCCCTAAGCCCACCTTCCTCCAATACCCTTTAAATCTCACCCATTTGACAAGCAGGCACTAAACTAGGTGCCCAAGGACTCCAGGGATGACAGTCTGTTCTATGTCTTTTTTCAGGAATGATTTTTGGATGTTGTGTCTCCTTCAACACCTCAATGATTTACATATGAGCTCATTAGCTGAGAAATACAATTTCAGTAGCTACTTTCCGAAATATTTTCATTTGATCTAAATAAAGATCTCAGGTACAGGTACATGACGGCCAACATAGGGCCCTTGAGTGGTCTAAGCAACCTTGATGTGTAGCCTCAGCCTCATCTAAAAGTTCAACCCAGAAATCAGCATTTCCTAGATCTAACCCCATGCCCAAGCCACCACCAAGTTTTTTTCATTTCCCCTACTCTAAAAAACATTCTTCAAATGTACCCATTTCTATCTAAAAGACAACTGTTTCATTCTATATACAGAAACATGTATTTAATTCTTGTATTCATCCTACCTCCTACATCTCAAATTCTCTTGAGAATGACCACTACTCTAAAAGCTTCAGGGCATTCCCTAAGCAAGTCAAAATCTCTGCCAACCAAGTCTGCTGTGGCCTGGCCTTATGACTTAGCCCAGCATCCCTTGGCACCCCATATCTCTTCTGGTGTGACATCTTTGATACAACACACTCCAAGGATGTGGCATCTGCAGCACACCACAGGAAGGACTTCTTAAAGACTTGAGATGCTTGTCTAATCACTCTACCAAAGGTCTTACGCTATGGCAAACATCCATTTCCTTCATAAGTAATCTGTGTCTACACGGCACACAGCAGAGACTTAAAACAATTTCATGGTTCTGAACCCCAAATTGATGCCATGCACAAGAATAAACCTGCACCAGAAAGAACAGTGAGACAGTGAACATCATTAGAGTAGAACGTCAATGTAATGAATGATTCACGGTTCATTTTAGTAATGTAAGAAATTTCACTTTTCTTCACCAACTCCAACTGCTTGAAGAATTTGCTAACATTTAATTTTGTTAAGGAAAAGAAGCAATTAATAATATGTTAGGGGGGTAGCAGAACTAAACTCTACAAAAGAAAAGGCTTTGGATTCCAGATGCTAATCTTCCCTTAGACATTAAAACAAGAACCACTTGTTGAGAAAGCAAAGTGGTAGTCCGAAGGAGTATTCACCTGGTTTTCTCTATGAGGTAGAGCCTACCCATCCTCCTGACTGTAACTACGAGAACTAAAGAGCATGGTATGGCTAGAGTTGGCTCAGTGGTTAAGAGCACTTACCACTCTTCAACAAGACCCAGGTTCGGTTTCCAGCATCTACATGATAGCACAGAACCACCTGTAACTCCACTTCCATGAATCCAACATTCTCTTCTAACTTTCAAGGGCACCAGGCATGCACATGGTGTACATTATCATATAGGCAAAACACTCATACAGACACATCTATACAATTAAAAAAAGCTAGAATGTGTATGAGTGTTTTCTGTGAATGAGCCTAACCTACAATACTCATAAGGATTCACTCCTAGTCATTTCTTCGTCAATAATTCAAAGTTCAAGTTCTGTCCTCATGAAACTACTCTAGCAGGAAGAGAACCAACTTGAGCCACAGAAATAACAGGCAGAAAAACAAAAATGGTAACCGGAAGACCATGGAAAGCCTCTCTGATGGGATGAAATGTAAGGGAGGCCAGGGATGGAGGAATTCTGTGGAAATGGGATTCAAAAGCCCAGGAAATGTTTTTAGAGTTATCTATCAAATTTAAATGCTGTATGCAACAACATCAGTATTCACAAACTGCCTCAATGCTTCATTAGCATGGACCTGTCACCAAAAAACAATTGTCCATTTCACCGACAGTAAAGATTTATACAGCTGCTAAAAGCTAATGCAGTTGTACTAAAAGTTACCTAGCAAGACACTGACACCACCGTTTTAAACCAAAATAAACTAACTCTGACAACAGCTGGCTGCCCTGTAGACGTCTTGTACCTGTTAAGTTAGGAGTACATTGGGAGGTATGAGTTTGATAATTGTGATAGTCTTTATTTGTGTTGATTTTCTCTGGACCATGTCTCCAAACATTTTGATTATGATTATCACCATCAGAGAAAAATAAAGTGTAAAGCAATTGATGCTTAATTATATAAATTATGTATACATTCAAAGCTATTGTATACATCAGAAGACACTACAGGGTTGATCCCAAGCTTCATTCAAAACAAGGCATAGTTTACGTTTCCAGATCAATTAAAAATGTGAGCATTGCAATTAGAATCAAATGTACCTCAGTCTGCTAAATTACACTTAAGTAGAGAAAGGATCTTAGCGTCTACCTAATTAGCTATAATTTGCTATATATCATTTTACAAAGTATTATCTGTTAGTATATAAAAGAATGACCAACACTCAGACAAGTGTATCTGGGAACTATGGAGATGAGTTAATAGCTACAGTCCACTAAATTAAGAACAACTTATTTCTCTTCTGAGGTATAGGGATAGATAGCTCATATACCAATATCCCAAGGTTCACAGAAGATCAGCAGCTCTGTGATCCAAAGGGTATAATTCCAAAGACTACAGAACACAGAAAACCACATTTATCTTCAGAAGTATTCTTCATTAAGCACACAGAGAAAATTATGAGTTGCCAAGAGTCTTGGTGTGTGCCTATTGGTCCCATTAAACCTACAGATAGCACAGGACAGCCATGGTTACAGAATTTCTTCTTCACTGCTTTTCTTTTCCTTCTCTCTACTTCCTCTACCAAGCTAAAACCAGCTATCTTAGAGTGGGATGGTGCTGGCATGAGCCTTTAATCCTAGCACTCCAGAGACAGAGTCAGGTGCATCTCTAAATTCCGGGCCAGCCTGGTCTACAGAGGGAGTTCCAGGACAGCCAGTGTTACATCGAGAAACCCTGTCTTGAAAAACAGAACAAAACCCCCAAGCTAGCTTGAACTAGTATATTATTCAAGTCCCATTACTACTGGTATTGCTCTGTGCCAACCCAACCCTTTGTACATCTAAAGGTCATATACAAAATTACTTTACTTGTACCTACTGTCCACAATTTAATAGACAATTAAAAGTCACTGCTGTTTTTATAAGCAAACAAGAATAGGGTTTTGGTAACGAAGACAGAAGTGTAGAGAATAATTTGTGTAGTCTAGCATGTCATCCCGTGTTAATTAGCATAACCATGATGTCAATTTAAGAATCTCTGTGGTTTTGTTAGCTCTCCCCAAATGCAAATATCCAGAACATAAGTAAGTTAAGTCTATTCTAGATACACACCAAGTGAGAATGGACAAGAGACAGATATCCCAGCGGACTTGTTGGTTGCTTCTGTCAAATGTCAAAAAAATCAAATGACTGAAAAAACCCTCCATTCCTCCCATCTCTGTGACTAGAGCCTATCCTGCCCCTTAACAACAGCTCACTTCCACTCAGGAACAAATAACTGCTCAGGAAACAGCCACAGTACTGTCTGGTTCCCTGACAACAGCAGTTGAAGCTTCAGGGCCTAAGCACCAATTCCTACTGTTAAACCTTTCTAACAAAAAGCAGGCCTTCACTTTAGAAAGGCTATAATTATAATTTTTCAAATTAATTTACAGAGTTACATCTTTTCCAATGCATCAGAGAATGCAGGACAAGTGTTTGTCATGAATCCAATTACGAAATGTAATTCAAGTTTAAATTGACATGTTCTCCCATCTCTGCCCTCCATGATGGTGTAATTTCAAATAAATTTATTCAACACATATATAGTCCTCTGAAATTTGCCTTAAGCTGGGCACACCTTTAAGCACTCACCTTTAATCCCAGCACTTGGGAGGCAGAGGCATGTGGATGGGTCTCTGTAAATTAGAGGTCAGCCTGGTCTACATAGTTAATCCTAATAGTCAGGGCAACATATAGAGAGCCTGTCTCAAAAAAAAAAAGAAAAGCCCCCAAACAAAGCACCATTTAAAATCTTTTCGATTTTGTCCTAGCTTTCTGCAAGGTTTTTGGTTTTTCAGCCAGTAACACGGGTGGCTTTTTAAAATTATTATTATTATTAAAAACAGGTATCAATGCTCAGTGGTGGTGATGCACATCTTTAATCCAAGCACTTGGGAGGTAGAAACAGGAGGATTTCTGGGAGTTCAAGGCCGGCCTGGTCTTCAGATTGAGTTCCATGATAGCCAGGGATACACACAGAAAAACTCTGTCTCTAACTGCACCCCCCCCGAAAAAAAAATCCAGACATTAAAAATCAAGAATATGTAGTACTATTTTCAAGTTAAAGTCAGTTTCATTCAACCTAGGTCTCTAGGCTCTTACCTACCTCTCCAAAATACTGTGACTTCAACACAATAAATAGAGAAAACAGCTCCCAATTTTGTATTGCTTTGTAGATTATCAGTTAGGTCTTTCAGGGCAATGAGGCTAGAGAATTATTCCTTCTCTCAAGGGTCATCTACTAATGGCTTGGTGAAATCCGCAAGACAGGGCATTACTTAGTATAACTGAGACCTGAGACCTATAGAACTCAGAGACTATTACTGTCCATACTCCAGAGACCCCTTGCCACCACCTTGTACCACTGACTACACTGTGAGCTCCACCTTACCTGTTTGGAATGTTTAGGCCACTTCTCAAAGTTTCCCGCAGCAGGGTCCCCACCACCCTGGGATCCACTTCCTAAGCAAGATGCCCATGTTCTCCCCCAAGCCCCCAGAGCAGGGTCTAAGTGCATATCGAACAAAGAGCAACAAAGAAGTGGGTGGTAACAACCTCCCACAGAGGCATGCCAGGACCCATCAAGCAGGAACGACTCCAAGCTTACCTCCCTCTCCTTACTACTTCCCCACGGGCCTACCTGGCTCCAACTCCAAACCCCTTTAATTGTCACCGAGGAAGCGCAGCCCTTCCATCCGAGCCCGGAGGAAAGTGGCGCTCAAAGAAGCCAGCGAACAAAGGCTAGGGATGGAGCCCACGCAAAAACACGGGCGAGACAACGCCGCTCTGCGAACTTGGCCCCCCGCCAGCGGTAACTCCTCCGCAGCCCCACCCGGGCGGCGGGGTCTCGGTGAGGCTGGGAGCGCAGCTCCGACAGATCGCCAGCGGGAAGGGGGACCCGGCGAGCGGGGGAGGGGACGGGGACTTGGGGCGGAGCTCCAGGCCGCCGGCTTTGTGCCGTCGTCAGGCCCGGGATGCCGAGTGGGGTCCCTCGGGGACCGGTCCGAGGCAGTACACCCCAAACCTGTGCGTACCCGTGCGGAGGACCCGAGAAGGAGCCAGGGCGGCCGTCCCCGGGCCACCACCGCGAAGCCGGGTAGGCCGTCCGTGTCCCTGTCCCCGCAGACAGCCACCCTCAAACACCTCGAGCCGAGCGTCCACTCCGCCGCGCCCTCCCCGCAGCCCCGCCGCAGGCTGCCCGGCCACCCACCGTCATAGTAGTAGCACACTTTCTTCTTGCCGCCTCCTTGACTGTACGCCATGGGCTCGGGACGCCGCCTCCCTCCCGGCTGCGGCTCCTCCTCCGGCTGCTCCCGCCCGCCGCGGCCCGGCGGCCAGACAAGAGGGACTGAGGGGACAGCGGGCGCCTCGGCCCGCGGAACAAGGACGGCCCGGAGCGGGATGGGAGCCGGAGCCGCGGAGGCTGTGACCACCGAACGCGGGTGGCAGCGGCGCCGACGCGCGACACTCGGCGGGGGAGGCCCAGGGTGGCGGGGCTGGGAGGCGGGCGCGACCACTGTGGAGTCGCAGGGGGGAGCGCGGCTGCGGACGGACGCAGGGGCCGGCTGGGAGTGAGCGCCGCCGGGTGGGGCTGAAGGAGTGTAGCGACGGTTTTGTCGCACGCAGTCCGGAGGTGCGAAGGAGGGGACCTCGGCCCCGCGCTCCGAGTCCGGATCCCGCAGCCGTCGGACTCCCCCTCCGATCTGAGCGCAGTGGTTGCGCCTGGGCCGAGCCTGCGCACTCGGCGCCTGCTCAAACGTATCCCGGGCTGTCTGGACCCCTCCGCCGGGGCCCACGCCGCTCCCCTCCCCCACCACCGCGACGCTCCAGCCCCAGCCGCCACGTGCCGCGGGGACCCCGAGGGGGAGCCGCTTAAACGGTCCCCAGGGCTCCAGAAGGTACTGCTCTCCGGCTATGTGGTGGCCGGAGGTTCTCACGCCTTCGGATTCGCGTGCTCTCTTCCCCTCCTCAGCCCCTGGGAACTACTCTTAGTTACCGACTTAGACTTTAATGGCAGGTTGTAAGCATTTATGGTACTCGTGTATAATAAGCACGGTTCTCAGCACGGATCCCTGTTTATAAAGCTGTCAAAAGTGCCGGCATTCACGTGCGTGTCCTTTTCTTTATAGGCTTGAGTAGACGGAGGCGTGTAGTGCTGTCAACGGCTAAGTTATGGTCTGAGGATTTGAGGGGTGTCGAACTTTATCGAACTCCACATGCTTTGCCTACTGCATCAGACTGGATGTGGTACTCGTCGGGCACTGTGAGAAGAGCAGAAATCCAAAGAAGGATTTGAAAAGTTGAGTCCCTGCGTTTAGTAGATTGACATTTATTGAGCACCTGTCTAAGCCAACCTGCAAGGCACAGGGAAAGGATGGGAGCTGACAGTCTAATGTGTCACTCGCATCTCTTAACTATTACCGCTTCCAGTTCCTTCTACATGCACACACTACACACTGCCTCCTCCCTAAAGAGGTGATATTAAAGTCATACTGAGCCACTAACAAAAATAATTATTTTTCTCTTTTCAGATCCCCAGGACTCTCTTGCTTAAAACACCCATCTCCTAGACTTCACCTCAAGGGATGTAGAATTAGCCCAAGGTACCCCTTGTGACAACCCCTTTACTCCCAAGCTTTTATTTGTTAACAAGACCCTGGGAGACTAACCACAGTGGAGAAACACTAGCTTCCATGTTACTGTTCACTATATAGTGTCACTTGCTGAGTTTTGCTTTCAGTTCCAAAGTCAACCATGGAGGATTCTGAAAAACAGAATGAGATACTTTTGTGGACAGTAATGTTCTTCCCTAGACCCAACACAGTGAAGTGTGAAACAAGACTGATTTCTTCAGGGAGACTTCCAGCCTCTCTCCCTTCTGATTTCGGTCCATTTAATACCATGTGTCTTGTAAGCTCTACACTTAACATGTTACAATAGCTTGTCTCAGTAGGATACAGTTTCACAAGATGACAGGCCAACCTTGTCTTGTACATAATTATTTCTCTACTTCAAGCAAGCCACCTGAATTTTCTGTATAAATGGTTTTACCCATAAAATGAGAAACTTGCTTATGTGATTATGAGGAAGCCTCTTAAGAAAATCCACATGGAATTGTTTTTGAAGCACAGGAATAGAAGCTATTAGAAGTTGTAATAACTATTTTGATAAAAGTAATCATAGCTACTACTATTCTTTACCTCAATAGAACCCAACTTTAAACCTCAGGGAAGAGCTGGACAAATCTTACAATTTGTTGTAGAACTTGTGATGTTATTTAATAATTATAAATGGATAGAACAAAGGATTTTATTTTCAGAAACTGGCATTAAAGACTGACCAAGTAATAAGCATTTGCGGTCACATGTATGTCTCTAAGCATCTTTAACTTGACTTAGAAAAGAATTAGTTTTATCAGACCTTTCAAAATGCCAAGTTTTAGATAACATATAAAAGATGGAATCAAATTAAGAGCATGGATAATAGAATATACAGCCAACCATATACCTCTGCCTTCAACTGTTTTTCTCCAACTCCTATTCTGCATATTAAACTTCATTGTACTTGAAGATGCTTAGTACTCTAAGATTATTCAGTAAGGTGATATATTAAATGCTCCAGTCTATTTTAAAAATTAGATCCTGTTTCTGGGTGTGGTGGTGCATGCTTTTAATCCTAACAGTTGGGAGGCAGAGACAGAGGCAGGTGGATTTCTGTGAGTTTGAGGCCAGCCTGGTCTATAATGGGAGTTCCAGGATGCTACTGCTGTTACACAGAGAGACCCTTTCTCAAAAAACTACACACACACACACACACACACACACACACACAGAGATCAGTGCAACAGTTAAAATAATCACTTGGTAAGAATTATAATATAAAATTGTTTCTAATCTTAGGAAGTTTAGACTTGTTAAATTCTGTGTAGCAGTTTCATGAGAAAGCAGAGGTTAGAAGTAACACATAGAGTGTTGTCACAGATTGCAAGCCTCCTGCTGAGTTTCGATCTCTTCCGAATCATGCTTCTATTTTCCCACAGTACTATAAACTTTAATTCATAAATTGGAACAGTAATACCATACACTGGAAGAGAATAATTTAAACCCTGAATTATTTACCATTTTCAAATTGTATGAACCATAGTGTATCTACTAAACTCCTAATTGTCAACATCATTCTCAACTTCCATTTTGCGATGGCCATGTCAGTATCCTTTCCCTGACTAACAGAATTTGACCAAAAACTGTGGAATTTAGTAGTAAGCAATCAGAAA
Source organism: Mesocricetus auratus (assembly GCF_017639785.1). NCBI lineage: Eukaryota > Metazoa > Chordata > Mammalia > Rodentia > Cricetidae > Mesocricetus > Mesocricetus auratus. The sequence continues at coordinate 6,475,652 of NW_024429199.1, forward strand.
AGAAATGGTTCCCTACTTAATTGCATGTTTGCCTGTTTTTAAGTTGTTATATGTTCTGTGTTACTTTATTGGGCTTAATGAAGATATTTTTTCATGTATATCATGTGTCTTAACCATATTCCCATCTTGTGTTCCCTCATTTCCCATCCCCTTGTCCACTCATGATAATCTCCTTCTGTGCCTCAGTCTTCCTTCTTTTTCATCTCTCTCTCTCTCTCTCTCTCTCTCTCTCTCTCTCTCTCTCACACACACACACACACACACACACACCTATATACAGCTTAGTAAATCTATTAAGAACCTAGGATTCACTAATAAAACATTGTATTTAAGTCTGGCTTCTTTTACTTATATAATTATCTCTAGTTGTATCAAGTTTCTACAAAATGACACAATTTCGTTCTTCTTTATGACTAAAATGACACAATTTCATTCCTCTTTATGACCAAATAAAGTTCCATTGTGCATGAATACATTTCTTTATCCAATCATCTGCTGAAAGACAAGTATAGCTTGACTATTGTGGGTGTTGCTGCCATTAATATGGATGTGCATGTCTCTGTGGTATGTTGAAGGAAGTCCTCCAGAAATATGCCCAGAAGTGGTTTATGAGTTGTATGGTAGTTCTTATTATTGGCGTGAGGAATCTCCATACTGATTTCCATGGTGTCTGGACAGATTATATTCCCACCAACAGTGTACAAGAACTACTTCCATCTTTGTTACCTTTTGTCCTCTTTTGTTTAACTTTTGATAGCCATTCAGACTTAGGTGAGAGGAAATCTCATTGTAGTTTTAATTTCTATGTCCTTGCTGGCTTAGGATATTGAATATTTGTTTCTTTTGTTTGTGGTTCACTGGCCATTGATACTTCACAGTTTTTAAGGGTAGAGAGTTGGGGTTGAGAAAAATATCAACTTTACATATCCAAACTTTCTACGTAGACTAGGATGACCTTGGACTCTGGATTTTCTACCTATACTTGTGTGCCTCATGCCGGATTTTGAACTTCATCTTTTAAAAATTGTTGGTTTTCAATAACCTATTTATTAGCTGGCTTGTTTGGATTTTTGACATTTCATTAAATATCAGATTACATATTCTGATTGTATTAGTTTTTTTTTTTTACTGTTGTGACAAAAAGCCATGACAAAGGCAATTCATAAAAGGTAGTGTTTGAAAGTGGGCTTACAGAAGGTTGGCGTCCATGACAGTGGAGCAGAGGCAAGGCAGTAAGAAGAGGTGAGCGTTCACATCTCAAGCCACAAGAAAGTGACAGAGCACACACTGGGGATGACAGCTTTTTGAAACCTCAGGCTCTCTCCCAGTGACACACCTCCTCCAACAAGGCCACATTTCCTAACCTTTCCCAAACAGTCCCACCAACTAGATACCTGGTATTCAAACATATGAGTCTAGAGGGACCATTTTCATCCAAACCATTACACTGACCATTAATTCTCTATCCCAGTGATTCTCAACCTTCCGAAGGCTGCAACCCTTAGTACAGTTCCTCATGTTGTGGTGACCGCAACCATAAAATTATTGTCATTGCTACTTCATAATGTAATTTTGCTGCTGTTATGAACCATGTTGCAAATATCTGATATGCAACCCATGTGAAAGGGTTGTTAGAACCCCAAACGGGTTGGGATGTAAAGGCTGAGAACCACTGCTCTATCAGTTATATGGTAACAAAAAATGTCTTCCATTCTGTAGGCCATCTCCTCACATGATCATCTGTTTTTGTTATACACAAACGTTGAATCTACTTGCCTGTTCTTGTTATTTCCTGAGGTGTCAGGTGTCCTTTTCAGAAAGCCCTTACCTATATGCCTGTATCTTCAAGTGTTTTCTTCTACAAGTTATGTTAAAGTCTAACATTCAGGTCTTCGATCTATTTGAAATTGATTTTGCGCAGAGTGAGAAATAAGGATATAGTTTCAAATACAGATCTTCTGTTTGTGGATATCCAGCTTCCCAACACTGATTGCTAAAAAGTCTCTTTCTTCACTGGATACTCTTGCTATGTTTGTCAGGAATTAGGTGCTGTGTGGGCTTACTTCTGAGTCTTCTACTCTACCCTATTGATCTATATGTCTTTGTGCTATTGCAGTGCTATTTTTGTTGCTATATCGCTGTAGTATAATTTTAAAAACAGGCATTGTGATACCTCCAGCGTTGCTCTTTTTGCTCATATTTGCTTTGTCTATCTGGTATCTTTTGTGTTTCCTTATGAATTTTAGACTTCTTTTCTATTTCCATGAGAAATGTCTTTGAAACTTAGATGTGTATTGCTTTGAGTCTGTAGACCCTCCTGATATTATTTTCACTGTATTAACTCTGCCAAACCAAGAGCAGGAAAGGCTGTTCTAACTTCAATTGTCTTCAGTTTTTTCTTCAGTCTTTTAAATGTTTCATTGTAGAGCCCCTTTACACTCCTGGTTAAGTTTATTTTCTTTCTTTTATATGAATGCATGTGTGTGTTATATACAGGACACGTGTGTGGGTACTCATGGGTATGGGTCCAGACACATGGTGTCTTAGGGTTTCTATTGCTGTGAAGTGACACCATGACCACAGCAACTCTTATGAGAGAAAAAAGAAACCTTTAATTGGGGTGGCTTAAAATTTCAGAGGTTTAGTCCATTGTCATCATGGCAGGGCATAACCACGTGCAGTCAGACACAGAGCTGTAGAGGTAGCTGAGAGTTCTACATCTTGCAGGTGTTATCTTGAGCATATATGAGACCTCAAAGCCTGTCTCCTCAGTGACACATTTCCTACAACAAGGCCACACCTACTCCATTAAGGCCACACCTCCTAATAGTGCTCCCTCTGGGGGCCATTTCCTCTCAAACCACCACACATGGAGAGCCTCTATGTTGATGTTAGGAGTTCTTCTCAATAATCCTTCACTTTATTCATCAAGGCAGAGGCTGTCAGTTAAACCCAAGGTTTGCTGATATGGCTAGTCTGACTACCCAACCTGCTCTGAGGATCCCTTGTCTTCTAAATCTGACCTTCAAACTTCTTGAATTACAGAGGGGGCATTTACAATATGTTCTGAGACTTTGTTTGGAGGTTCTAGCAGGGAAACACTGCTACTCATATACCTTTAACCAAGACCATTCCTCCTCTACAGAAGAAGGTCTACTGCTGCCTGGCACACAGCTTTGGCAGCAGTATATCTGAAATAGTGAGAGAGGAAAAGGACTCCCAACTATCCACCGATTTATGAGTGGTAGATGTCATAGCCAGATGACCCTCATGTCTGAGTTCTGGGGATCCAAACTCCTGTGAATTCCCTTTGTATGAAGTGTGTGTGCCAGTCCTGCCTCATGGTCCCTTGAAGGTCCAGTTGTTGATCTTTCCTCCATGCTCCATGTGGTTTCTCACGGAGGTGGGATGCAGAAGCTGGGTCTGTCTCTATGTAAAACAATTCTGTCTGTGTCTCAGACCAGATCTCTACCTCATGGGTCACTGCGTGCATCAAAGCCCTTCTCCTCTACCTAGAGACATTCTACAGGCCACATTGGAGCGTGGATCATAACACTTGCTCTGAGTTTCCAGAGATGAATAGAGGATTCTTTGCATCTGGAGCCATGTAGCTTCTACTTCAGCAGGGATCTTTAAACAATTGCTTCTCACCACTGCATTCAAGTTCTGAGGAGAGGGGATCTTAGCTGTGTCTCTCTCTGTCTCTGTCTCTCTCACCCTTCTCTTTATTTCTTACTAAAAATACAGTGCCCGTTTTCTGCAGCTCTCCATCTTAGAGCATGGTTCTCACCATTTACAGTTACACTCACCCTTTTTGGGGAGCACAATGCATGCCAGTTGGGGGCTGAGCTTCCTAGCACAGACTCTATACTGTCTTCTACTTTGCAGTGTCCCCTCCCTCCTTCCCTCCCTTCCTCCCTCCTTCCTTCCCTCCCTCCCTAAAGCTATTTCTGAACTATCATCCATATCACAGAATTTGCTATTCCCCAACTGTCACCAAGGACTTTGGGCAACTCTATATTGGGCACTGTTGTGTTACCAGGGAAACTGGGGCTCCCTCTTGGGGTTCTTAGTCTTTTTTAAAAGAATTAAAAAACTGACATCTTGAAAGATAAGGCTGACAAACTGTAAACTTCAGCAGTCATTGACAGGAAGAGTATGTTATGCCCAAGTCGCAAAGATTCCCCAAGGACCAGCAGGGAGATAGACCCACGGTGTCCTGACCCGCAGGACACTCAACATGGGTCTGGTGGACACCTAGGAAAAAGATGGGTGGCAGGGGACACAAGGACGGACACCAAGACAAGAGTCTGATCAAGGCGACAACTTTATTCATCTCAAGGGGATTTATATAGGGGAAGGGAGGAGGGGAAGGAATGGGGGATGTGCTGTAGCTGCGATGAACCTGGCGGAGCCGAAGGTGAGTGGGATGGGTAGGTCATCCTGTGTGCTCTGGTAACCTAACTGCAGTCTAACTTTATCTTTCACATTCCACATTAAGTCTACGATGGCTGGAGGTCCCTGACAACACGTAACTGCAAAAGCAAGGTTTATTGTACCATCCAACCATGACAGGATCTTCATCTAGCTAGGTGAAGCATCAGCCACTAGAGGAAGTGGCTACCCGGTCTACTGCAGGAGTTTTAAAGACAAAAATCACAGGATTACATCTTGATTGGTTGACATTTGGGGAACAATTAGGGGAATTTCTTAGAGTCAGGGCAACAGGTTTGTTAACATTTTTGATTGGTTGACTACAGATGGGAATCTTTGGTGGATTCTGTGGCTTTGTCACTTGCAGGTAGCCTGTTCTCATTGGTTGGTGCTGGGAGGGAGCATTCTGTGGTTTCTATGGCTTTGTCTGTCTCTTGAAGGTGGTCTGTTATCAAACACAGTTTCCAGGTACTAAATCTAAGAGGAAGGTTATCTTGGAATTTTTTGTGTTTAGTTTTGGTCCTTCATATCTGTTTCTTGCTCTGCTCACAACACAATCTCTAAGAAGTAACATTTCCTTGAGGCTAGGGGGAAGGGTGGACTGGGTTTGTTCTGAAGGCTTAAACTTTTTGAGTTTAGTTTAACCCTTTCAGATATAGAGAAGGCAATCTGCCTTAAATGAGCTGCATGGCAGTGACTCAATAAGAGCATGCCCAATGAGTAAGGGTTTCTGGGAAGGAAAAGTACTTTATCTCATTGAGGAGATAATTGTTCATGTTGCTTTAACATGACTTAGGGTAATTGAGCCTACCTGAAGAGTGGTCTCTTGGCCCAGATGACTGAAACTGACAGACTACTAGATTAGCTTTTGAGGGAGGTGGCAATAGAATAAAATGTCAGAATATAGTTCTGTAAATAGATCCCAGACCCCACACCCTGGGTCAGGCCATGTTTCAGCTTGCTGGAACAGAAATTAAGAAACTTTTGGAGAGTAGCTGGAGAGATAGCTGTGATGATATTTTGTTTGTGCCTTAATAAATAAAGCTTGCCTGAAGATCAGAGTACGGAGCTAGACACTAGTTAGTCATAAAGGCCAGGTAGTGGTGGCACATACTTTTCAACTTAATACTCAGGATGCAAAGGCAGGTGGATCTCTGTGAGTTCAAGGCCAGCCTGGGCTACATGAGATTAATCCAGTCTGAAAGAGAAACAGATCCAGGCAGTGGTGGCACACACCGTTAATCCTAGTATTTGGGAGTCACATGCTTTTAATACCAGCACTAGAGAGGTGGAGAGAGGAATATAAGGCAGAGGAGACTGGGAGACTGGAGCTCATTGCATTCAGTCTGGGATTTGTAGGGACAGGATCAGCCCTCTGGTCTGAGGATTCAGCAGAGGTAAGAACTAGTGGCTGGCTGCTCTACTTCTTTGATCTTTCAGCATTTACCCTGATATCTGACTCTGAGTTTTTTTTATTAAAACCAATTAGAATTAGAGCTACAGATGGCTCAGTCTTTAAGAACACCTGTTGTTCTTAAAATCGCCAGAGTTGTGGGGCATTGGTGGTGCACGCCTTTAATCCCAGCACTTGGGAGACAGAGGCAGGCAGATTTCTGTGAGTTTGACACCAGCCTGGTCTACAAGAGCTAGTTCCAGGACAGCCTCCAAAGCCACAGAGAAACCCTGTCTGGAAAACAAACAAACAAACAAACAAAAAGATCACCAGAGTTGATTTCCAGCACCCTCCTGATGGCTCATAACCATCCATAACCCCAGTTCCAGGAGGTCCAACAAGTACACATGTGATGCACATACATGTATGCAGGCAAAACATTCATACACAAAGAGGAGAAGGAAGAGGAGGAGGCGATCGATGGATGTAGGTGGAGCCACTCCTGGGTTGGTGGTTCAGTGTTCTATAAGAAGGCAGACTGAGTAAGCCGTATGGAACAAGACAGTGAGCAGCACTCCGCCGGGGCCTCTGCATCAGCTCCTGCCTCTAGGTCACTGCTCTGCTTGAGTTCCTATCCTGACTCCTTTGATGATGAACAGTGATGTGGAAACATAAGCCAAACAAACCATTTCCTCCCCAAGCTGCTTTTGTGATGGTGTTTCATCACAACAATAGAAAGCCTGACTAAGACAAGTGTTTTCTGGGAAATGCAAGGTTAGGTACAAAGCTTTGATGGCTTCTAAGGCTTTTATAAGGTTTCTCCTCTCAAGAGTGGGCATCGTAAAATGTTTCAGGAAATGGGCTGAAATCAGGGGGATGTAACCCATTTCTTCTGTGAAGATCCAGATATCCATTTCCAAAGCTTCTCATCAAGGCTAAGTATCTGAACTGGAGATTCAGTCACACTATCACATACAGCTTCCAGGCAGGGGCTCCCTTAGGAGGAAGTAAGGAGTCAGGGTTCCCTCCCACAGAGCTAACCTGAGAACCAAGGGCATTCCATGCTTCCAGCAAGGACAACAATATGGTTCACTTTGGGAGCCCCAGCCTGCAAATTTTTTTTTATCTCCTGTCCTTATCATACTCTGTGTAGGAGTCTTCTTCCATCTTCTCCACTTAGCAACTTGTTCATGAGGAAGTAGAGAGAGGTTTGGCCTAACATAAGTTTAAAATTGTCTCCATTATTGTAACTTTCCTCCAGATTGGGGGAACTGTGTCATTATATTGGTAGCAATACCAACCTATACTTTCAGAATTATGCTTGTACAACTAGGGATTCTCTACAATCTTAACATTTTCTTCCTTAAATTTATCTCATTTGCTTCTTTATTTGTATAGAAACAAGGCTATTACTCTGCTCCCATTATCATAGTTATTTGTACCATAGTGACTTTCAACTATGTAAACAACTTGAAATTGATTATACCCTCCCCCACACACATATGACCATAGAGTTCTTTCTGAAACAGCCACTCTTAGTTACATGGAGGAGTCAGTAAGAAAATATGATAAGGGAATTATCCCTAACTTAAACTGGTAACTAGTTATCACTTGAATCTTAGAAACCTGTCAAATTCGCCTCAGATCACTGGCCAGATTGTCGTCAATGAGAATCGGTATAGATGGTTTAATTAATGACTAGTCAAGGAGAAATTTCAGACGGGTCTTAATCAGCAAACGTGGAGAAATCAGGCTGATACTCACCTGAAAGCCTCATCCCTATTGTCTAGCTTCCTTAGTGCTAGAAGGTGCTATGCATACCTCTTGAGGCAAGTGTCAGTCTTAAACTGTGTACCCATTAATAAGCTCCAATTGAAAGACCTCGGCATCAAAGCGCCGGGCACTGAACCGAACCCTCTGCCCAAGAACCGGGGCCAGACCACAGGCTGCAAATGCAAGAGGTGATTTATTGGGTACACAGGCGCCTGCGGATGCTACTGCAACTCGGGTGCAGAGCATACCGGGCTTGCAGGGAACACAATATTTATAGAGTTTTAATGGTTACATAAGTAACAGGCATTTCATTGGCTCGTCTTGGGGGCAGGGGTAGTTCCCACAGACTAAGTTTCCTGGTATTACTTTATGAAAGACCCCGGCACGCTTCAGCAATTATTATCCGGGTCCCATGACTGCTCTGGTGACCACAGATCCTGTTTGACATCCTGCCAGCTGGGCGAGGCACCTGGTCTGGGTTTCTTTCATTAGGCAACGGCCTGGCCTTGCTTTTCTTTTCCTACGGAGTCCTGGGTAGGGGTCTTTCACAATAATGATCAGTCTGGCAAGATATGTCCAAGGGTGCAATAGGGGCATGAATGTCATGGGAGTGACAAAACACTGCCTGATTTTACTCCACAAGATGGAGTCCATACGTGAAACTGTTAGTGATATCAAGAACCTATGGCTAGATAAACCTTATGAGAGAACCTAGTACTATTATTCTGATAAACAGACATAATATTGGACAGACTTCTAATGACTTACCGTTATACCTTTAGATCAGTGCTTCTCTCTCAAGCCTCATTCAAGAAGCTCCTTTTTGAAGTTGATGCGAATTAACACAGAAACCCAGCACTAGTCAAGGTGCAAAGAATGAGAGATTGCAGAATATTCAGCTCAAAGTGGGACATCAGTATCACACCTACCCCCCGCCCTGCCATAGCTCAGAGATAGTTGGGGAAGAGGAAGAGGAAAGATAGTAATAGGTTTTCTGTACCCATATAAGTTTCTTCACTGATTCAAAAAGCCAGATCAAGCTGAATTGAAAAGTATAGCAGGTATTCTGAAGACAGTGCAACTCCCTGGTTCAATGGTCTTGGAAACTGAAACCAGAGATGCCGTGCCCGCCCAGCCTGGGACAGAGAATCTGCAGAGGGTGTTGGGATTGATAACATAGAGACCAGTTAGTGGTGAAAGAAGGCTTCGTTTTATTCTTACCCCTGCTAGTTATATACCCTGACACCAGAGACAGGGGTAGGGGGTTGGGAAGAGGCGGTTAGTCATCAGAAAGTTTAGGGCCAGGGTGTTCCCATGGGCAAGCCCTTCCGAAAACATCAGGAACTTATTGCTCTGGCAAACATGTTTTTCTTTACGGACACTGGATTGTTTTTAGTAAACATTTTGGTGGCAGACACCGGTTACAGCTGCCTGCTCCCAGGCTGATGGGGAAGTGGGCCTCTGGCCAAGGTCTCTTGTTCCAACACAGAGAAGCTGCACACCTGAGCCAGGGCAGGAAAGTTTTATAGATTGTAGGCAAGGGGTGATGATGTGTCCACCACAAACTATGTTGATACACATGAATGGTCAGAACTGAGCACTTAGGTAGGAACTTGCATTGTTGATGGCAACAGGGAAGGAAGTTGCAATTGTTGCCAAGAATGAGGAACTGGGCTTTTGGTGTCTTTCCTTTCTTCAGAGATACCCTCAGCAGGTGAGGCTTGAAGAGAGACAAGAATGGGCCTTCCAGGATCATGCAGGGACAAGTTAGTAAAAGCCAGAGGATTATAACTACAAGAGTCATAATTAAGACTGCTTTTTTTTTGTTTTGTTTTGTTTTGTTTGTTTTTTGAGTCAGGGTTTCTCTGTGGCTTTGGAGGCTGTCCTGGAACTAGCTATTGTAGACCAGGCTGGTCTCGAACTCACAGAGATCTGCCTGTCTCTGCCTCCCGAGTGCTGGGATTAAAGGTGTGCTCCACCAACACCTGGCATACTTTTTGAGCAGAACAAGTCAGATGCACTTATGTACCCACAGAATTGTGACAGCAAGCAATAAACCTATGCAAGCTCAAGCCAGACGAAACCCTAGCCTGGAGGGGAAGGTGTTCAGAAAGTCCCACCCCTCACTGTGCAGCTATTGGCAATCAATACCTGCTGGAAGAGGGAGAGTCAGTTTTCTTTAAGGGCGTGGCTCTGAGGGATTGATTATGTGCCAGTTGACAGCCACACATCTAAGGGTGTATAGGCAGCACAAATTGAACTTGATTCATTAGAGAAGAAACACAAAGATGAGTAGGTAGGGCAGGGGGTTAGATCTTGGAGGAGCTCATGGAGGGAGTAAATATGATCAAAGTACATTGTCCAAAATTCTCAAAGAACTCACAATTTTTAAAAATGATGGGGGCAGGGGAATGATGCATAAGGAAAAACCCATTGGCTTTCTAAAGCAGCACCTGGTGGCTTATGGAATTTTCAGAGTCTGGAGGTTAGAACTGAGGTCAATACTCTATATAAAAGTTTGGTCTATGGCTTAGGTATTGTTGATAGTACCTGTAGTAGTTTGAATGTCATTGGCTCCCACAATCTCATAGGGAGCCATTTGGAGGTCTGGCCTTGTTGAAGTAGTTATGGTCTTATTGAAGGAAGTATGTCACTGGGGGTGAGTTTGAGGTTTCTTTTGCTCAAGCTTCACTTAGTGTGATGTGTGATGGTCAAACCATTTCCTGTTGTCTGCAAAATGTAGGACTCTCAGCTGCTTCTCCAACACCTTGTCTTCCTACAATCTGTCATGTCCCACCGTGATGATAATGGACTAATTATCTGAACTGTAAGCTGCTACCTCAAATGTTTTCCTTTATAAGAGATACCATGGTCATGGTGTCTCTTCACAGCAATAGAAACCCTAAGACATAAATTGGTTCCAGGAACTAGGGTATTGCTGTGATAGGCCTGACCATGTCTTTGTTTGGAGGACAGTAGTGGAATGATTTAAGCATTACTTAATGGGTCATACTAGTGGAAGCATGGAAGACAATGGTGTTGACAATGATTTGAACTATTCAGGGTTTGATCAGGAGGTTTCAGAGAAGAAGTATTTTAGTGTATTACCTAGAAATAATTCCTGTGGTATTTTGGGGAATAATGTGACTGCTGTTTGCCTTTGCCTGACAAATTTGCCTGAGCCTAAAGTGAAGAGTTTTGGGTTAATTCTTTTGGCAGAGGAAATCTCAGAAGATCTTACTATATTCTCTGTTGTTAACTCTGATGAAGATATGTAATAAAAAGGAACAAGCTGAGCAAGCAAAAATATTTTCAAGGAGATAAACAGATTAAGAAATGGAATAAAGGGAGTGGTAACCTCAAGGCAAGATCCTACCCAGCTAAATTTCTAATTTGTGAAAAGGAACTAAAGAAAGGCTTAGAGCCAGTTGTGGTAGTACATGCCTTTAATCCCAGCACTCAGAAGGCAGAGGCTGATGGATCTCAGAGTTTGAGACCAGCTTGGTATACAGAGCAAGTTTCATGACAGCCAGGCTTGAACAGTGAAAGACAGAAACCTGGAGAAGATGTAATTGAACAAGGGGGCCATGTTCCAACCCCAGCAAGCAGCAGAATTTGTCAGTTTTGGCCATGTGGTTCTGGCTTTAGAGTTAAAGATAGAAGAAATGGGTTATGAAATTTGCCTTCACACCTAAGGAAAGCTACTGAGTTGAGGCATGTGTCAGGAGTGTCCCTGAGTGAACAGAGAGGTCATTGTGTGAAGCTGTGAAACTGAATCCTGGATTGCCTTGGAAACCCCGAGATGTTAGAGATGCCAAAGTTGTGTGATACTTGCCAAGGAGAGCTGCTAACAGGGAGTGGAGAAAGGAGTGTGTTGCAGTCAACAGAGCTAAAAGGAAATAGAGATCTGAAGAGTGTTTTGACATCAGACATAGAGAGGCAGAGTTTGGAGTTTGCCCAGCTGAGTTTCTGTCCTGCTTTGATCCAGTATTTCCTCACTATGTTCCCTTTCCTATGTTTTGGAATGGTAATGTGTATCCTGTGTCATTCTATGTTGGAAGAGTGTAATGTTTTTTTTTACTTTGATTTTATAGGGTGTTACAGTTAAGAGAATGTATGAATCTCAGAAGAGACTTGTTTTGTTTTTCAAGACAGGGTTTCTCTGTGTACCTTTGGACCCTGTCCTGGAACTCAATCTGATCAGTAGATCAGGCTAGCCTTGATCTCACAGAGATCTAGCAGTCTCTGTCTTTGGAGTGATGGTATTAAAGTTGTGAGCCTCCATCACCCAGATTTTTTTCTTTCAGAAGAGACTTCGGACTTTTACACATTGTTGAGACTGTGATAAACTATGGGAGCTTTTGCATTATGACATTGTTACATGTTTATGGGGGCTAGGGAGTAGAATGTGGTAGTTTGAATGTAATTGGTCCCCATTATTTCATAGGGGAGTGGTGTTTTTAGGAGGCGTGGCCTTGTTAAAGGAAATGTATCACTGTGTGGGAGGGGTTTGAGGTCTCTTGCTCAAGTTTCCATCAGTGTGATGGTCAGACTGTTTCCCATTCCCTGGAAAATGTAGGACTCTCAGCTCCTAATCCAGCACCATGTCTTCCCTCAGTCTGCCATGACCCACCATGATACTTGACTGAATCTCTGAACTGTAAGCCACTACCATAATTCAATGTTTCCTGTTAAGAGTTGTCATGGTGTCCCTTCACAGCAAGAGAAACCCTACCTAAGATAATGCCCTAAATAAATCCTATATAAAATAGGTAGAATGAAGGTTGTGCCAGTCAGATTTATCAAAATGATTAATAGCCACATATTCATATGAAAATTTGAGTTCTACAAATGGTTAGGAGTGGATTACTATAAGAAACAGGCCAATGTCAGCCTTGAGTCTTGCATAGTTTTGCTTTATACACCAGACTGCAAATCTTATCTATTCCCTGAGAGTGATCAGTGTTTGTAGATAGACATGTACAACTAAGTAGGTCAAGGTGACCACACCATGCTTATCATGAAACCTATCACTATGTTTGTTGCTTCTTCCAGAGTGTTGGCCCTTGGCACCGGGTTCCTCTTTTGCAATTCTGAGCTTATTACATATTCTGCATGGGACTAGGGGCAAAGAAACTAATACAGATATGTTGATGCACAGGCTGCTTGTTGTGCTGTGAGCAGTAAATCCCGACTCTCCTGCCCCAAAACTCTAGACTTATGCCAGCAACCATGAATCTCTAGCAGCTTAGCTCATTAGCTTTCTAGAAGGCAAAAAACAAAAAAACAAAAAACAAAAAAAATTTCAAATGTTTTACAGCTCAAGACAACATAAAATCAAAGTCCTGTTATCCAGAGCTAGTTCCAGGACAGACTCCAAAGCCACAGAGAAAACCTGTCCTCGAAAACAAAACAAAAAGAAGAAAAAAAAAAAAAGAAAGAAGTAATTTAAAGGAGAAAGGATTTGTTTTGGCTCATAGTTTAAGGGAATATAGTTCACTGTGGAGAGAAAAGGATGGCAGCCAGAGGCTGAGGCAGCTGACCATGGTGCACCTGTAGTCAGAAAATACAGCAAGATGATTGATTGGGCTTATCTGGCTTTTTCCTTACCCTCTTTTTTATTTTTAGTCTGTATGCTTGGCACATGAGATGATATTACCCATGTTGAGGATGGGTTTCTCCTCCTCAGTTAATCCTCTCCAGAAATGCCCTTATAGTCAGGTACATCTTCGAAGGATTCCAAATTCAGCCAAGTTGACAGAACACAACTTATGTAAGAGGATCATAGTGGAATATCTTCATTCGAAGAGTCTGGTCATGATGTTGCTACCTTGGGTACTGTAAAGTGCTAATGTAAGTACCATCACTTCCAGTGCCAGACTGTGACATCAGCCAATGGGTCATTGTCAAAATAATTTCTTAGCTCCTCCCTTTGCTGCTTTTCACTTCAGGATCAGTCATGGCAGGGGTGCCTATATTATTATCCAGCTGTTATGAAACACCTGGAGAAAGCATGTGACCTTTTTAATAGAAGATGAGATTTCTGGGTCACAACAAGACACACCACTGGCAAACTGCCCAGGCATAAGAAGGTCAAGATGCTGTGTAACTAAAAAAAGTCTCACCTCTTAATTCAGATGTCTGACATGACTAGCTAAAAGTGTTTTCTCTTTCTTAATGTACTGCAAAGTTTATCTTTCTTGTAATAAAAACAATTTTATGTTATAAAAATATTCTGTCATAAAAATTTCAATCCTAAAACCATTTCTGGGTAACATTTTAAAAATCACTAAACATCAGATCTAATATAGATTAATGTAGATTATTATTTACCTTGGCTGGCTCATTATATCCAGATATGTATGTAGTCAAACATTATTCTGGGTGTTACCATGAGATAGTCTTTTTCAGATATCAACTTGTTTGGGCTATGATGTATTTAGAGATCAGTCACAACAAATAAAATTTATATAATGTGGCAGTGCTATTCAGCAATTAAAGTGAACTATTGACAAATACGACATTAGAAAAAAACAATCTCAAAATTGTTTATAGTAACATAAAAGGCTAAATATAAGACAATGATTTTAGATATACTTGCCCCAACCTGTTTTGTTGTATATTTTTGTAATTACTGGCTTCATCTTTCCAATTTATCCTATATTTCAAAGCTGAAAGCAAAACAAAGCCAGGCATGGTGGCATAGGCTTTTAATCCCAGCACTGAGGCTAGAGAGAGAAGATGGCAGATCTGGGGCAACCTAGTCTTTAAAAAAATAGTGAGACCTTTTCTTAAAAAAAAAACAGGTTACCATAAGATATAATTCTTGTGACACTTAGGAAAATATAAATAAATATTTATAATAATTTATTATAGCATATGACATAATATATTATGCTGTATGTAATATATAATGTATAATATATAATAATAAATATTAAGTCAGACCATTGACTGTCAACATCTAGAGCTAAGAATAGGGTATTATTTTCAAATGGTACAAAGGACTTTTTGAGCTAAGAAACATTCTATTGTTTTGATTATGGTGATGTATATGTATACATGTTTTTCAAAATTCGTGAAGCAATACAACTAAAAGGAATAATGTCTTCCATATGTAAATTACACCTCAATAAGTCCCATGCTAAGAAGCTGACTCACCTGTATGCTACAGAATTGGAATCCAGTGTCCCACAGCTCTCTGCATTAAAGCATAGAAAATGATGAAGGCAATGACTGTGGAAGTAATTTAGCCGAGTTTCCCTTTGTACATTCCAAGTAGTTTGAAAACATCCAACATCCAGCAATAAAGGGTTTTGCTATTCCCAGTGGGGAACTACTCAATATTTTCATTATAAGGATTTATGAGAATTTAGCTAGACTCATTTTATTCTAGTAAGACCCTTTAAGGTTGCTGCTGAATCTCTGGCACATTCTAGATCCTCCACTGCAAGTGACTGGCTTTATCGAAGGGCCTGACTGCATGGAATGTTTTAGTAACTATCTATAGTGAACCACCATTCCTCTGGCTTCTTATTACACACCTAACATATTGGTGCCAAAGTACCAAAATCGTAATAGATCTCCATGCTCCCCAATGTTCACATTCTCAATTTACAGTGCTGAATCAGCTGGTTCATCAGACTTTGCCAAGACCAACTTATCTTTGTAACCGCAAAGGTCCTTTTCTAATACATCTGTTAACTCAAGTCATTTAGGCCAGCACACCACAAAACCTCTTGTGGATATCATCCTCTTGATGGGTAAATACTCTAGGATCACCAAGTGACTAAGGGCCACAGAATAAAGATGAAGAGCCTGACTTTAGCTTCTGTGATGGACCAGTTTCAGTTGTAACAGCTAAAGCTGATGCCCATAAACCCCCTTGAGAACTCCCCTCCAACCCCTAATTCCAACCCCTAATTCCAACCTCTAATTCCATATTGTAAAGAGAAGCTTTTTCCTTGAGAGAAGCCTTCCCGCCAGCCTGGTTCTAGAGCCCCATCAGTCCCAAATAAACACACAGGACACTGTATTAATTATGAAGCTGTTGGCCTTGCTTGTTTCTTACTGGCTAGATCTGACTTTGTTGGGAAAGTCCTGTTATTTGCCTGTTATTTGTCAATAAAGTACTGTTGAGCCTATAGGAATCTAGATAGGTGGGGCTAGGAGTCCAGGAGGATTCTGGGAAGGAGAAACACAAGAGAGTCAACATGTAACGCCATGGGGGTAGGAAGCCTGGAACTATTCTCCAGTAAGAGACATACTTAGATTAACAATTATGGGGTAATTACTTAAAGCAGAGCTAGCCAGTAAGAGACAAACAAGGCCAACAGCTTCATAATTAATACAGCGTCTTGTGTGATTATTTGGGGACTACAAAGTGGCAGAACCCAGGCGGCTGGCAGGGGATATACCAAAGCGGCTAGCAAAGAAAAAAGCTTCTCTTTACAGACTTAAGTAATTACCCCATAATTGTTAATCTAAGTATGTCTCTTACCGGAGAAGTTTCCGGGCTTCCTACCCCATGGTGTTACATCTTGACTCTCTTGTGTTTCTCCTTCCCAGAGTCCTCCTGGACTCCTAGTCCCACCTATCTAGATTCCTATTGGCCAGCAGTGCTTTACTGAGAAATGCACAGGACTTCCCCCCAACACCATATAGTTGTTTCTTTGGTGTGTATGTGTGTGTGTAGTGTGTGTGTGTGTGTGTGTGTGTGTGTGTGTGTGTGTGTGTGTGTGTAACTATGTAACTTTTCTCTGAAACTCTCTGTGTACATCAGACTGACCTCAAATTCATAGAGATGTGCCTGCCTCTGCCTGGGATTAAAGGCAGGCACCACCATACCTGGTTTAAAAACTTCTCTCATATATAAACATAAGGATCCCTTTGAAGTAGAGCAGCCATAGCATATGTCCTATCTTCCTTAAGTTATCAAGCTCTTAAAACTTACGAGTCACAAGGGAGGGTAAGAAAATAGAATCAGCTTCTTCTTTTTTTTTTTTGTTTTTTTGTTTTTGTTTTTCAGGACAGGATTTCTTTGTATTGTTTTGGAGGCTGTCCTGGAACTCACTCTGTAGACCAGGCTGGCCTCGAACTCACAGAGAGCCGCCTGCCTCTGCCTCCCAAGTGCTGGGATTAAAGGTATGCACCACCAACGCCTGGCCTAGAATCAGTTTCTTAAATTAGGCAGACCTTGTAGCCTGTCTGGTACCTTCAATAATCTGTTAATCTCTTAAACCTTCCCCCATTAAACTCCTTCTATTAGTGTAAGTACAGTATAGGTTTTTTTTCTATTTGCTCTTTGGGTGCTCTCTATCCCGGTCCCAGATAAAAACACGGAGACTTATTCTTTCTTATGAATGCCTGGCCTTAGGTTGAATTGTTTATATCCATCTTTTCTTATCTGAAATTATCCAATCTATCTTTTGCCTCTGGGTTTTTAACCTTTCTCTATTCCCATTTATCTTTTCTTTCCTTGCTATTATGTGTGTGGGTCCTGGCATCTTCCTCTTCTCTTTTTCTTGTTTCTCCTCTTCTCTTTTTCTCTTTCTATTTATTCTCTCTGCCCCACATATCCCTCTCTTCTGCTTAGATATGGCTGTTCAGCTCTTTATTAGACCAATCAGGTGTTTTTGACAGACAAAGTAACACAGCTTTACAGAGTTAAACAAATGCAGCATAAAAGAATGCAACACAATGAATAGCCAACATCAAACTAAATGGAGAGAAACTCAACATGATTCCTCTAAAATCAGGAACAAGACAAGCCACTCTCTCCATATCTCTTCAATAGTGTACTCGAAGTTCTAGATAGAGCAATAAGACAACAAAAAGAGATCAAGGGAATACAAATTGGAAAGGAAGAAGTCAAACTTTCACTATTTGCAGATGATATGATAGTTTATGTAAGTGACCCAAAAAACTCTACCAGGGAACTCCTACAACTGATAAACACCTTCAGCAAAGTGGCAGGATACAAGATTAACTCAAAATAAATCAGTAGCCCCACTATATACAGAAGATAAATGGGCTATTAAAGAAATTAGAGAAACATCACCCTTTACAATTGCCACAAACAACATGAAATACCTTGGGGGCAATGCTAACCAAACAAGTGAAAGACCTGTATCGCAGGAACTTTGAGTCTTTAAAGAAAGAAATTAAAGAAGACACCAGAAAATGGATCTCCCATGTTCTTGGATAGGTTGGATCAACATAGTAAAAATGGCAATCTTGTCAAAAACAATCTACAGATTCAATGCAATCTCCAATCAAAATCCCAGCACAAGTCTTCACAGACCTTGAAAGAACAATTCTCAACTTCATATGTAAAAATGAAACACACAGGATAGACAAAACTACACTGATATTAACCCACATACCTATGAACACGTGATTTTTGACAAAGAAGCTAAAATTATATATGGAAAAAAGAAAGCATCTTTAACAAACGGTGCTGGCTTAACTGGATGCTGGTATGCAGAAGACTGCAGATAGATCCATATCTACTGCCATACATAAAACTTAAGTCCAAATGGATCAAAGACCTCAACATAAATTCAATCACACTGAACTTAGGAGAGAAGGTAGGTGATACCCTCAAAAGAATTGGTATAGGAGAACACTTTCTGAACATAAAACCAGTAGCACAGACACTGGAATCGACAATTAATAAATGGAACTTCCTGAAACTGAGAAGCTTTTGTAAGGCAAAGGACACAGTCAGCAAGACAAAGAGGCAGCCCACAGAATAGGAAAAGATCCTCACCAATCCCATATCTGACAGAGGGCTGATCTCCAAAATTTACAAAGAACTCAAGAAGCTAGTCACCAAAACACCAAATAATCAAATTAAAAAGTGGGGTACAGAACTAAATAGAGAATTCTCAATAGAGGAGTCTAAAATGGCTGAAAGACACATAAGTGCTCAATATCGTTAGCCACCAGGGAAATGCAAATCAAAACAACTCTGTGATACCATCTTCCTCTTGTCATAATGGCTAAAATCAGAAACACCAATAACAGTTTATGTTGTAGAGGGTGTGGAGAAAGGAAAACACTCCTCCACTGCTGGTGGGAGTGCCAACTTGTACATTCACTTTGGAAATCAGTATGGAAATTCCTCAGGAAAATGGATATCAGTCTACCACAAGATCCAGCAATTTCACTCTTAGGCATATACCCCCAAAAGATGCACATTCATACAATAAGGACATCTTTTTAACCATGTTCATAGCAGCATTATTTGTAATAGCCAGAACCTGGAATCATCCTAGATGCCCCTCAACTGAAGAATGGATGGAGAAAATGTGGTACATTTGCACAATGGAGTACTACTCAGCAGAAAAAAATGGAATCTTGAAATTTGCAGGCAAATGGATGGAACTAGAAGAAACCATCCTGAGTGAGGTAATCCAGTCACAAAAAGACAAACATGGTATATGCTCACTCATATATGGATTTTAGACATAGGGCAAAGAGTAGCAGCCTACAATCCACACTAACAGAGAAGCCAGGAAACAAGGAAGACCCTAAGAGAGAGATATACATGGTTCCTGGAGAAGGGGAAAGGGACAAGATTCCCTGAGCTAACTGGGAGCTTGGGGGGTAGGAGAGAGGGAGTTAGAAGAAAGAGAAGGGGAGAAGAGGAGGGGAGAGAAGGACAGGAGAGAGCAAGAAGATGGAGTTAGGGGAAGAATAGAGGACAGCAAGAAAAGAGATACCATAATAGAGGGAGCCATTATAGGTTTAAAGAGAAATCTGGCACTAGGGAAATATCCAGAGATCTACAAGTTTGACCCCAACTAATAATCTAAGCAATAGTCAAGGGGCTACCTTAAATGTCCTTCTCCTGTAACGAGATTGATGACTACCTTCTATGTTATCCTAGAGCCTTCATCCAGTAGTTGATGGAAGCAGAAGCAAACACCCACAGCTAAACACTGAGTTGAACACTGGAATCCAGTTGCAGATAGGGAGGATTGGTGAGCAAAGGGGTCAAGATTAGGCTGGAGTGACCCACAAAAACAACTGACCTGAACAAGGGGTTGCTCATGGACCCCAGACTGATAGCTGGGAAACCAGCATAGGACTATTCCAGACCCCCTGAATGAGGATGTCAGTTTGGAGGTCTGGTTAATCTATGGGGCTTCTGGGAGTGGATCAGTATTTATCTCTAGTACATGAATGGACTTTGGAAGCCCACTTCATATAGAGAGATACTCTCTCAGCCTAGATACATGGGGGAGGGTCTAGGCTCAGCTCCAAATGATATGACAGACTTTGAAGTTCCCCCCATGGAAGGCCTCACCCTCCCTGGGGAGCAGAAAGGGGATGCAATAGAAGCCAGAGGTGGAACAGAGGGAGAGGGAACTGGGATTGACATGTAAATGAAGCTTGTTTCTAATTTAAATAAAAAAGGGGGAAAATTGACTTTAAGATATTAAAATTACCTTTTAAAACACTGGAAGAGAGATTTTGATGTTATTTTCTGATACCAAAGTGCTTGTTCTTAGTACTCTAACTCCTTATTCGACACCTAGCAAAACACCTTCAAATTTTCCTTTCATTCATTCTTCTTCCTTCTTTTTTTCTGTCTCTTTCAAAACCCTCTGCACTTTCATGGCTTTTGTTAATGGCAGAAAAGTAATCCTAGAATGCTTTCCCATAAGGCCAATTTTCTGAAACTTGTCCTCTAAAATGTGTTCTTCCATGGAGAGAATGTTGAACCTACATGTAACAAATGATGGGAGATGCCATTCTGTAAATTTGTCTCTCTTTGGTTATTATAAAGCACTGTTGGCCAATAGGGAAGCAAGATAGGTGGGACTAGGAGTCAAAGAGGATTCTGGGAAATGTAGTCAAGGGTGAGTAGTTGAGATGTGATCCCTGGAGAAGAGAATGAAAGTCTGTTGTTCTCAAAAAGATAAGTCCTTATAAAAATATATATTGGTGATTATGGGTTAATGATTAAGTCAGAGCTAGCCAATTAGAAACCATAGCAAAGGGCCAACAGTTTCATAATTAATATAGTGTCTTGTGTGTTATTTGGGGGCTAAAGTGGCAACGGTGCCCAGGTGAGAATCCTGCAACAAATAACATTATTACCTTGTTAATTAAAATTTTTCTTTTTCTTTGAGAATTCCATAAACGATGAAATAACCCTAACCCATTCAACTCTTTCCAGATTCCACTGGCACACCTGTAAAGAGAAGCCTTCCCCCCCCAGCCTGGTTCTAGAGCCGCATCATTCCCAAATAAACACACAGGAGGCTATATTAATTATGAAGCTGTTGGCCTTGCTTTTTCTTACTGGCTAGCTCTGACTTAAGTATTTATCCCATAATTGCTAATCTAAGTATTTCTCTTACCGGAGAGGTTTCCCGGCTTCCTACCCCATGGCATTACATCTTGACTTCCTGTGTTTCTCCTTCCCAGTGTCGTCCTGGACTCCTAGTCACACCTATCTTGGTTCCCTATTGGCCAACAGTGCTTTATTGACATATACACAGGACTTCCCCTATCACACACCCCTTCCCAATTCCATGTCTTCTTCATTTTATATTAAGACCAGTTAATGTAACTGGTATGTGCATGGGTGTGGAGCATAGGAACTCAAAAGAGAATGGTTTTCACTCTCCACACTGCTATCAGCTGTCAATAGCTTCTCAATGAAGGCTTGAAGGTCATTAAGCCCATCTATGCTGGGATTTTGCCTTGCTTGACCTTGTGCAGTCTTGTGCAAGTAACCGCAGCTGTAGCATGAATTCTAATTGGTATTACTAAGAAGAGCCTGGAGTCAAATATTGGGGGTGGGGGGAGCTGAAAGATCAGAGAAGCAAAGCAGCCAACCACCAGAGAGTTCTCACGTCTACCAAAGCTCAGACCAAAAGGAGCGATCCTATCCTCAGTGTGACTGCAGACTAAATATACTACACTCTTATCTCCATCTGCTTTAAATTCCTGTCTAGTGCTGGGATTAACGAGTGCACCATCACTGCCCAGCTTCTATGGCTAACTAGTGTGGCTTCTGGGATTAAAGGTGTGTGCCACACTGCCTGGCCTCAATGGCTGACTCGTGTGACTAACTTTGCACTCTGATCTTCAGGCAAACTTTACTTGCTAGATCATAAACAAAATAGCACCGCAGGCAGCTGCTGTGAGTTCATGAGTGTGATTGTCCTGCTATGTTCAGAAGGCAACACTTCCCAGCTCTGCCCCCCTCAGCCTTCAGCTCTTACTTTCTAACTCTTTTTCTGTGATCTTCCCTGGGTATGGGTGGTAGTGAGGTCAATAGTGATGTTTCTTCTAGGGCTAAGCACTCAGTATCTTATCCTCAGTGTTTGACCAGCTATGCGCTCCTCTACCCACTGCAAAAAAAAAAAAAAAAAAAAAAAAAAAAAGTAAAGCTTCTCGATAAAGGTTGAGAGTAACATAGCTTTATGGTTATAAACATAAATATTTAAAAGACAATTTGACAGCAAGACCATTTAGCAAAATTATATTCTGGGATCAATGATCTCCCCAGCCAAGAACTTTTTTTTTTATCATTTTTTACTTTAATTTTAAATAGCTTGTTTTACATGTCAATCCCAGTTCCCTCTCCCTCCCCTCCTCCCGCACTCCCCTTTCCCCCCACCCTCCCAACCTATTGCCAAATCCTTCCACATAGGGGATATCTAGAGTCTGTCATTTTACTCTGGGTAGGGTCCAGGCACTCCCCTAAGAGTCCAGGCTGAGAGAGTATCCCTCTTTGTGCTATAGGCACACGATGACTGTTTGTATTCCAGGGATAGACACTTATTCACAGCTCAGGGCCCCATAGGTTGCCGAGGCCTTCTCGCTGACACTCACATTTGGGGGTCCAGATCAGTCCCATGCTGGCCTCCCCACTGTCGGTCTGGGGTCCAAGAGCTCTCCCCTGTTCAGATCAGCTGTCTCTGCTGGTTTTGCCAGCCCATTCTTTGCCAATTTGCTCATCACTCCTCTCTGTCACTGGGTTCCTTGGGTTCAGTTCAGTGATTAATTGTGTGTTTGCCTCTGCTTCCATCAGTCACAGGATGAAGGCTCCCAGATGGTTATAGACAACAAGTTCATTATCAGGAATGGGCATTCGAGGTGGTCTCTCCACCATTGCTTAGCTTGCCAATTGGTGTTATCCCTTTAGATCACTCGAGGTCGCTCTGGTGCCTGATCTGTCTTCTATCCTATGATTCCCTCTTCACCCTATTCTACCCCCACCCACTCAACTTCCTGTTCCCCCATGACCTACTCTCTCTTCCTCTTCACCCCCTCTCTTCTTCCCAGCTCCCACTCCCCCCCCCACCCCTCGCTGTGTTCCCCATCCATTCAGAGGATCTTGTCTCAATGCTCTTCTCTTGGGTACTATGCATATATGCATATCTTTTAGGTTCTTTCCTATTTCCCAGACTATCAGTGGAAGTGCAGACTAGCACTATCCTGATCCATGTCTAACATCCATATATGAGTGAGTACATACCATGTTTGTCTTTTTGAGACTGGGTTACCTCACTCAGGATGGTTTCTTCCAGTGCTATCCATTTACCTGCGAATTTCAAGATTCCACTGTTTTTTTCTGCTGAGTAATACTCCATTGTGTAAATGTACCACATTTTCTCTATCCACTCTTCAGTTGAGGGACATCTAGGTTGCTTCCAGGTTCTGGCTATTACAAATAATGCTGCTATGAACAGAGTGGAGCAGATGCCCTTGTTGTAAGAATTTGCCTCATTTGGATATATGCCTAAGAGTGGAATTGCTGGGTCTAGTGGTAGATTAATTCCCATTTTCCTGAGGAATCTCCATACTGAATTCCAAAGAGGCTGTATGAGTCAGCACTCCCATCAGCAGTGGAGGAGTGTTCCTCTCTCTCCACATCCTCTCCAGCATAAATTGTCTTCGGTGTTTTTGATTTTAGCCATTCTGACAGGAGTAAGATGGTATCTCAGAGTTGTTTTGATTTGCATTTCCCTGATGGCTAAGGATGTTGAGCACTTTCTTAAGTGTCTCTTGGCCATTTTAGCCTCCTCTATTGAGAATTCTCTATTTAGTTCTGTGCCCCACCTTTTAATTGGATCCTTTGGTGTTTTGGAGACTTGTTTCTTGAGTTCTTTGTAAATTTTGGAGATTAGCCCTCTGTCAGATGTAGGGTTAGTGAATATCTTTTCCCAATCTGAGGCCTACCTTTTTGTCTTTTTGACTGTGTCCTTTGCCTTACAGAAGCTTTTTAGTTTCAGAAGGTCCCATTTGTTAATTGTCGATCTCAGTGCCTGTGCCACTGGTGTTATGTTTAGGAAGTGGTCTCCTGTACCAACTCGTTGAAGAGTATCTTCCACTTTCTCTTCTAAAAGTTTCAGTGTGGCTGGATTTATGTTGACATCTTTGATCCATTTGGACTTAAGTTTTGTACAAGGTGATAAACATGGATCTATCTGCAGTCTTCTGCATACCAGTACCCAGTTATGCCAGCACCATTTGTTGAAGATGCTTTCTTTTTTCCATTGTACAGTTTTAGCTTTTTTGTCAAAAATCAAGTGTTCATAGTTGTGTGGGTTAAAATTAGGGCTTTCGATTCGGTTCCATTGGTCTACCTGCCCATTTTTGTGCCAATACCAAGCTGTTTTCAGGACTATAGCTCTATAATAGAGCTTGAAGTCAGGTATGGTGATGCCTCCTGAAGTTCCTTTATTGTATAGGGTTGTTTTGGCTATCCTGGGCCTTTTGTTTTTCCATATAAAGTTGATTAATGTTCTTTCCAGGTCCTTGAAGAATTGTGATGGAATTTTGATAGGGATTGCATTGAATCTATAGACTGCTTTTGGCAAGATTGCCATTTTTATTATATTGATCCTACCAATCCAAGAGCATGGGAGATCTTTCCATTTTCTGGTATCTTCTTTGATTTCTTTCTTTAAAGACACAAAGTTCTTGATATACAGGTCTTTCACTTCCTTGGTTAACATTATCCCCAGATATTTGATGCTGTTTTTGGCTATTGTAAAGGGTGATGTTTCTCTGATTTCTTTCTCAGTCACTTCATCATCTGTATATAATAGGGCCACTGATTTTTTTGAGTTTACCTTGCATCCTGCCACATTGCTGAAGGTGTTTATCAGCTCTAGGAGTAACCTTGCGGAGTTTTTTGGGTCACTTATGTAAACTATCCTATCATCTGCAAATAGTGAAAGTTTGACTTCATCGTTTCCTATTTGTATCCCCTTTATATCCTTTTGTTGTCTTATTGCTGTAGCTAGAACTTCAAGTACAATATTGGAGCGATATGGAGAGAGTGGACAGCCTTGTCTTGTTCCTGATTTTAGAGGAATTGCTTTGAGTTTCTCTCCATTTAGTTTGATGTTAGCTGTTGGTTTACTGTATATTGCTTTTATTATATTCAGGTACGTTCTGTTATCCCTGATCTCTCTAGGACCTTTATCATGAAGGGGCGCTGGATTTTGTCAAAGGTTTTTTCAGCATCTAGTGAGATGATCATGTGGTTTTTCTTTCGCAGTTTGTTAATATGGTGGATTACATTGATAGATTTTCTAATGTTGAACCATCCCTGCATTCCTGGGATGAAGCCTACTTGATCATGGTGGATGATTTTTCTGATGTGTTCTTGAATCCGGTTTGCGAGTATTTTATTGAGTATTTTTGCATCGATGCTCATGAGGGAAATTGGTCTACAGTTGTCTTTCTTAGTTGTGTCTTTGTGTGGCTTGGGTATCAAGGTAATTGTAGCCTCGTAGAAAGAGTTTGGCAGTGAGCCTCCTGCTTCTATTGTGTGGAATACTTTGAGGAGTATTGGAATTAGCTCTTCTTTGAATTTCTGGTAGAATTCTGCACTGAAGCCATCTGGGCCTGGGGTTTTTTTGTTTGGAAGACTTTTGATGACTGCTTCTATTTCATTAGGGGTTATAGGTCTGTTTAGATTGTTTATCTGTTCTTGCTTTAGTTTTGGCAAGTGATATCTATCCAGGAAATTGTCCATTTCCTTTAAATTTTCAAATTTTGTGGAGTACAGATTTTCAAAGTATGCCCTGATGATTCTCTGGATTTCCTCAGAGTCCGTTGTTATGTCCCCTTTTTCATCCCTGATTTTGTTAATTAGCATGCTCTCTCTCTGTCTTTTGGTTAGTTTGGACAGAGGTTTGTCTATTTTGTTGATTTTCTCAAAGAACCAACTCTTTGTTTCATTGATTCTTCTCAGTGTTTTCCTGGTTTCTACTTGATTGATTTCAGCCCTCAATTTGATTATTTCCTGGCGTCTGCTCCTCCTGGGGGGAGTTTGCTCTTTTTGTTCTAGAACATTCAGCTGTGCTATTAATTCTCCAGTATGACTTTTGTCCAGTTTTTTCATGTGGGCACTTAGTGCTATAAACTTTCCTCTCAGCACTGCTTTCAAAGTGTCCCATAAGTTTGTGTATGTTGTGTCTTAATTCTCATTGAAATCGAGGAAGTCTTTAATTTCTTTTTTTATTTGTTCCTTTACCCAGCGATGGTGCAATTGTGCATTGTTCAATCTCCATGAGTTTGTAGGGTTTCTGCGATTTGTGTTATTGTTGAATTCTACTGTTAATGCATGGTGGTCTGATAAGATGCAGGGGGTTATTCCAATTTTTTTGTATCTGTGGAGATTTGCTATGTTTCCTATTATGTGGTCAATTTTAGAGAAGGTTCCATGTGGTGCCGAGAAGAAGGTATATCCCTTTGTATTTGGGTGGAATGTTCTATAGATGTCTGTTAAACCCAGTTGGGTCATAACTTCTATTAGTTCTTTTGTTTCTTTGTTAAGTTTCTGTCTGGAGGTCCTGTCTAGTGGTGAGAGCGGAGTGTTGAAGTCTCCTACTATTAGTGTGTGAGATTTTATGTGCAGTTTGAGCTTTAGTAATGTTTCTTTCACGAATATAGGTGCCTTTGTATTTGGGGCGTAGATGTTTAAAATTGAGACTTCATCTTGATGTACTTTTCCTTTGATGAATATAAAGTGTCCTTCTTCATCTCTTTTGATTGATTTTAATTTGAAGTCTAATTTGTTAGATATTAGGATTGCTACACCCGCTTGTTTCTTGGGACCGTTGTATTGGAAGATCTTTTCCCAACCCTTTTCTCTGAGATAACGTCTGTCTTTGATGTTGAGATGTGTTTCTTGTATGCAGCAGACTTGATTTATTGTTAGTGAAGTTATTTTGTGTACTTTCTCCTCCCTTTTTCTTTTGGTGTTTTGTAAAGTGGGTTATATATTGCCTGTGCCTTTGTGAATGTAGTTATCTTCCTTGGATCTAGGTTTTCCTTCTAGCATTTTCTGTAGAGCTGGATTCATGGATACATATTGTTTAAATCTGGCTTTGTCATGGAATATTTTGTTTTCTCCATCTATGGTAATTGAGAGCTTTGCTGGATATAGTAGTCTGGGCTGGCATCCTTGTTCCCTTAGCGTTTGTAGGACATCTGTCCAGGATCTTCCGGCTTTCATCGTTTCCATTGAGAAGTCAGGTGTAATTCGGATAGGTCTGCTTTTGTATGTTACTTGGCCTTTTTCTTTAGCTGCTCTTAATATTTCCTCTTTACTCTCTAGGTTTGATGTTTTGATTATTATATGGCGAGGTGACTTCTTTTTCTGGTCCAGCCTATTTGGTGTTCTG
The DNA here is from genome assembly GCF_017639785.1 of Mesocricetus auratus. Lineage (NCBI taxonomy): Eukaryota > Metazoa > Chordata > Mammalia > Rodentia > Cricetidae > Mesocricetus > Mesocricetus auratus. The sequence continues at coordinate 6,502,919 of NW_024429199.1, forward strand.
TAAGATTCTTGTATTTTCATAGGCATATCTTTCTTTAGGTTAGGAAAGTTTTCTTCTATGATTTTGTTGAATATGTTTTCTGTACCTTTGAGTTGTATTTCTTCGCCTTCTTCTATACCTATTATTCTCAGGTTTGGCTTCTTCACAGTGTCCCATATTTCCTGGATATTTTGTGTTAAGGATTTGTTGGTTTTGAGATTTTCTTTGCTTGACGACTCTATATCCTCTAATGAGTCTTCAACACCTGAGATTCTCTCTTCTATCTCTTGTATTCTATTGGTGATACTTGCATCTGTAGTTCCTGATCGTTTACCCAGCTTTTCTATTTCCAGCATCCCTTCATTCTGTGTTTTCTTTATCGTTTCTATTTCAGCTTTCAATCCTTTAACTGTTTGAGTTGTTTCCTTAATTTTTTTGGTTGTTTTTTCTTGGTGCTCTTTAGATTCTTTGAGAGATTTGTTTATTTTTTGAATTTTTCCCCCATTTCATGGATTTTTTTGTTTGTTTTTTCTTCAATTTCTTTAAGGGATTTCCTCGTTTCTTCTTTGAGGGTCTCCATCACCTTCATGAAATAATTTTTAAGGTCTGTCTCCTCTCCTTCGTCTATGTAGTGCTTTTCGGGTCTTGCTGGTGTTGGATCCCTAGATTCTGGTAAGGTCATGTTGGTGTTTCTATTGCTGAGTGAGCTCTTATTCTGTCTTCTTCCCATCTCTTCTTCCAGTGGGTGCTGGTGGGGTCTTTCCGTCTCCACTGGTCTCCTTCCTTCCTGAAGCTGAAGCTGGGGATGCTGACATGGAGTTTGGGGCCTGAAAGGGCTGTTGTCTTTCCTGAAGCTGGACTCGCTGGGGTTGGGGTCTTGGAAGGGCTGATGTCTTTCCTGTGTGGGCGGGTCTTCTGGAAGATCAAGGGGATGGGTGTTGGGCGCGTGGTCTCCTCCAGAGACCCAATCTCACCTGAAGCTGGACTCGCTGGGTTTGGGGTCTTGGAACCAGCCAAGAACTTTTGACCAGAATTCCAGTACCAGTCATGAAATTCTCTGCTGTCGAGCAGGCTTCAAACCCAACCATAAAGTGGTTGACTACCCCTAACAGTCATGCCACTATTGCAATAGTAGACACATTTTACCTGTAAGGTCCATATTCCAGCATGCAGATTATAGTGCTGGATAGACCATTGATATCTTTCCCCCCCAACAGTCTGCATAGCACCTTCCAAAAGAAGTATGAAAGCTAGTCAGCAGAAAAGTTTCCCTGTCCATTTGAGATTGTTATCTCTATGTCCTACTGTCAAAGTCCATGGTATCTTCAGCAATATGATCTTACCAGGAAGTTTGGTGGGTAACAAGGGGCAATGTCAGTACCTCCTTTTATTTGATCACATTGTTTTTTTTTAACTTCATATCTATCCTGGCTAAATGGCTGTCTGGCCTTTTGAGAATGTTACATATGAAATGAAGCATTATATTTTTCCAGAAAATATTTGCATTGTGTTATTCTATAATATTCTTTTTAAGTTTTTTCAAGAGTACAATGCAGTATTATTTCAAATTCAAATATGGTTCAGGTTACTCAGTTTTTTAAGAATGTGCATGTGAAATGATTGTGGAACTTACTATTGTTACAAATTTAATTGATTGATTGAGTAAGTATATGTGTTTGTGTGTGTGTGTGTGTGTGTGTGTGTGTGTGTGTGTGTGTGTGTCTGCCACAGTATGAGTGTGGAGGCCAGAGTATGCTGTTATCAATTCTTGCCTTCTACCATGTGGAGCTGGGAACTGAACTCAGATCATCAGGCTTCGTGGCAAGTGCCTCTATTTACTGAGACATCTTGTCAGGTTACTATTATGAAACTTCATTTTGCAATTATACTTCCTCTATTTGGGAGAAGCTACCCATATGTGTTTTGTTTTCTCTAGAATTAGTGTGATTTGTCACAACTGAGCAAGACCTTGGGAAATAAAGGATGTTTGATTAGCATTACTTGATAAACTCGAGTCATAGGGTTTTTTTTTGTACCCAGATAATAGGTTTCTTTGCTAACATAGTAAGCCAGATCAAGCTGAATTGAAAAAGTAGAGCAGGTCTATTTGAGCAAAGCAACTCCTGGGTGTGTTCTCCAGTCCCAGTGATCAAGGCCAGGGAAGTCACCCACCTGAACTAAAGCAGGGAGATTATATAGTTTGTAGTTTAGGGGTGATGATGTGTCTGCCACAAGCTGGTTTGTGCCCAAATATGGGCAAAAGCTGAATGCTTTATGTGGGGACTAGGGCTGCTAGCAACTTCAGGGGAGGAGCTGCTGTAGCCACCAAGAGTGTGGAACTGGGCTTTTTGGGCCCTTCTTTTGTTGGAGATTCTCTGAGATGGTGGGGCTTGAAGGGGGGGGTTGATGGGGCTCTCCGAATCAAGCCGAATCAAGCAGGAGTGAGCTGGAGGTTCCAACAGAACATCAGGAAACAAGTACTCTTACAATTCATATTTTGTCCAGTTTCATTTTGGTGTTGATGTTTATGTTTTTTGTTTGCTTTTTTGAGCAAAGGTCTTATCCCTGGCTGTCGTGGAACTAAGTAGACCAGGCTGGCTTCCAACTCACAGAGATCTGCCTGAGTGCTGTGATTAAAGGCATTCACCACCATGTCCAGATTATATTGATATTATTACAACTACCCCAACAATGAGGATTTTTGTTATTTATTTTTGGTTTACTTTGAGTTTCAATTAAAAAAAACAGTGCTTTGCTATGTAGTTTAGGCTGGTTTCATACTCAACTCTTCCTACATTAGCCTCTTTAGTGGTGCAACTGTAAATGTGCACCACCAAAAGGGTTACCTGTGCTCAGGGCATCACATCAGGAGACCTATGACCCCTGTTTTCCCTAGTATTGGTTTCTGTAAGTGTTTTAGCACATCGTTTTCAGTTTTAACTATGTAATGATAGGCCATGTATGGAAAATACTTTAAGACTTTCTAAACATGGTTAGGGTAGTTCTGAGAATGATGGTGCCAAGAAAGCATTGGATGGATGCATTTTATTCTGATTCCCTCTGAAAAATTTCTACACCCTGATAAGTCTCTCCACTGATGCAGTAATCCAAATCAGGCCAAATAAAACCAGATTAGAAAAAGCCCACGTTTAATGGATATAGCACTCCCGAATGGCTTACCAGTCCCCCAGCCAAGGAGATAGGAAAGTCAGGGGTCTCTTTCCTGGGGGGAAGTTTAAATAATCTGTGGGAATGGTCTTGAGCATCTCTGGGGAAGGGATCATCATTTGGCAGGCTTCCTGAGATGCAGCAGGGTTTAGAGGGAGATGGGGGAAGGGGTTTGGGTGGAACTTCCACCATAACATTCCAGACTCCTTATATATGGATGCCACGGAGTAGGCTGACACTTCTACCATAAAACTCCCAACTCATGGAACTTTACTTCTGCAGCAGTTTTATTTTGGCTGAGGCAATCACAAATGCATATCCAAATTCAAGTGAAGGGGATGCAGAGCTTATTATTCCATGATTATTGGAGTGAAAGTCACATTTGAGTAAACCACTGTAGACTGCAAGTATCATTGCAGATATCTCTGAAAAAATCCTGTCTTCCTCACTGGGCAAGGGCATGCATGCCTGCTTACTAACCCTTCATCCTAGTAGTACCACAGTCCATCTCTGCTCCTCTGTATCACTTTCAGGCCTCTGTGAACACTCTTGAGATAAAAGTTTTCAAGGACTCCTAGCCTTACATTTCACTGGTTTTGCTGAGATAAAATAAACTCATGTGACTACTGCTGTTACCATTCAGTGCCGCCACCTGGGAAATAAGATGTGCCACACTTCTGTGAGCTGTGTTGATGAGGCAGGGAATTTGTAGGGCCCAGGGCAGCTTAGTACACACCTGCCGTGACAGGCTCAATAGAGACCAACCAGAAAGCAGTCCTGAGTTTCAGTTTACCCTTAGGCAGCACCTGACTCCAGGAAAGACCACACACTAGGACCCAGGTACCACCCAGAAATGGACCTGTCAGCATCCAGGGAGAAAATACCTAACATTCAAAAGGAGATACCTAATGTTCCAACCACTGCAGATAGGATTACCAGATGTCCCTTAGCCCAGAACACACATATCCTCTTTCACCAAGACACCCCTAGGCAAATGTCAACCAGTGGTCCTGAACCTTAGAAATCCCTCGCCCCAACCTCTGCTACAATAAAAACACCACTCCAACTCAAAACTCTCTGGTTGTGCCAATGTGTTGGATACACAGAGAGTCCAAGCTCAAACTTGAATAAAGGCTCTTTGCTTTTACATAGGGTATTTGGTCTCAAGGGTAGTCATTTGCAGGTCCCTGTGATCTGGGCATAACAAATGTAGACAAAAAGACCCTTGTGTTGTTCTCTGTCCCAGAGCTACTTACAAACACTGCTTGACTTTTTAACCTGTTTGATTTTCAATTCCCTTTAGGCTTTTCCCTTTAGGAATCTGTGCACAGTAACAATTGATTTCCATTACTCTTTGGTCCAAGATTATTTGAATTCTGTAAGACTCCTGAGGCACTATAGACTTGGGGAATTCTTATGCCCCAAACAGAATGTAACTTTATGCTCTACTTCTTAAATGAGTGTAGAAGGTACAACTTACAGAAAGCACCAAAGAAATTAGAATTGTTAAACAGGCTTTCTCTTTCCAATGGAAAGGATGTGCCAGCCTATTTTCCATCCAGAAGGCTGTGAATGGAAACATTAATTAATATCTGCTGATCTTTTGCTATTCTATGGAGCCAGCCTTTACCCAAATCCCTGAAAATCCTGAGCATTGTTTAGTTTCATATCCTGAGCTTTGTCTCTCGGTGAATAGAACCCATCCTTATGAAAGAGGCCCCATGGATTTTACACTCTCGATCAATAGGACCCATCTTTATGCTTATTACAAATCCTTCCTCCTTAGTCCCAGATTCCTGAGCTCCGTTTATCAGTCAATGGAACTCATTCTTATGAGTCGTAGGTGCTTTGCTGTAGAGTTGTACTTTGCAAGGGAGTTTGAATGTAGTCATGCTTGAGTCATTGTTGTGATTGTTGGACCAAATTCTGAACCCCAAAATGACTAATAGACCCATTCCGATGCAAAAGCAAAGAGTCTGTTATTGTTTAACAAGTTAACTGTCTTTAATTTGGGACCTTTGTCTGTCCATCATGGCCGATGGTGTGAGAAGGACCCCAAGGGGCCGTGAGGCAGGGAATTTATTGAGAGGACCAAGGGGAGTGTCTAGGGATACTCAACAGTCTCAGGACTGGTATGCTTCCGGGCTCGGGCAACCTGTCCTGTGTTGTTGGTTAACTGGTTGCTATGGCCTGTAGGTCCTCCCTGGGCTGTTGCTATGCTCTGCACATCACTGTTAAGCCACTTTTACCGTAAAGTGCTTTAGAGCACCATAAAGCACGCCCAAGGCCCACCAGCTAACTTATGATTGGCTCTTGCCATGTGGAGGGTATCTGACCTAGGGCAGTTCCTGCAAAGTCAGAAGGCCAGAAACTAAGTACATGTTGCTGAGTCAGGGACCTTTGTCCTGCTAGATCTTTTCTGAAGCCGGTCATGGCTGCTAAAGGAGGGGCTGGGTGAGGGTCTGGTCGCTTCAGTGATAACTGTTGCAACTTTTTTTTCTAAAGATTTACTGTGTTTAAATGTGTAGGAAAAATGATCTGCTTCGTCAGACTTCAAAAGGTTTTGACCCAGCATTGGCTAAAGTTGTCCTGACCTGGGTTTCATTCTTAACCTCACCCAGACTGTTTCCCTGCCAACCATTCATGACACTTGGAGCGTGAAGAGCCCAGGCCCTCACCCAGCCCCCTGCTTTGGCAGTCATGACAGGCTGCAAAAAAGACCCAGCAAGACATAGATCTCTGACTCAGCGACACGTGCTGAGCTCCCGACCTTGTCTGACCTTGCCCTAAACACTAGGAAGCCAGATACCCTCCATATGGCAAGGAACCAATCAGAAATTAACTGGCAGGCTCTGGTAACAATGGAATGCATAGTGTGGCAACCACCCTGGGAGGGCCTTTAGGCACAGCAATCTTTCTGCATTTGCAGTTAACCAATCAACACAGGACAGGTTGCCCAAGCCTGGAGGTTAACCGATCCTGAGACTAGCTATGCAGCTGGTGGACCCCAGATACTCCCCTTGCTCTACCCCACTGCTGCTCAAGGGCCCCCTGCTTCACCCACCATTGCATGGGGGAACCTGAGTTAACTCATAAAATTGAAGACTCTTTGCTTTTGCATTGGCTCAGGTCTCTTGGTGATTTGGGGGTTCAAAGTTTGGGTACAACAGAGGGATCCCCACAAATGGGCTGATAATTTCTATATTTTATGCGTGTAAAATACTTTATGGTATGATGATAAAGAATTTTTGGAGGTAGTAATTTATATCCCCCATGTTGATGTAGTATGAAGTAACTAAAAAGTAATTTTTGAGAGGATATTATATATACATACATACATACACACACACAAATGGGGAAAAGATTTAAACAAATCAAAGAAGATATGAATATGTTAATTAGGCAATCAGAAAAGTAATCACTCCAAATACCCCAAGAATTGACAATTAGAATTACATGAAATTAAAACAACAAACAAAGGAAACAGAATGAAGAGACAGCTTACAAAATGGAAGAAACTGCCAGCTATATATCTGACAGGAGATTAATGTTCAGAATTTATAAAGAACTCAAAATTCAAACACTAAACCCCCAAATAGTACAATCTATAAGTGGGTTAGTAGAATGATTAGAATTGAGTAGACCATTCTCAAAAGTGGCACAAAGAGCCAGTAGATAGACATAAATGTGTTTGACATGCTGAGCCAGCAGGGAAACCCAGGTCAGACCTACCATAAAATCCCATCTCACCCCAGTCAGAACAGCTATCAAGAGAACTAAACAAATGCTGGTGATGCTGTGACAGAGAATGAGTTCTCTCCTTTTTAAGACTTTCTTTTTTTATCCTTTTTTCTTTTACATCATGTATCTCGATCCCATTCATTTCTCATCTCTGTGTATCCACCCTCTGCCCTTTCAACCTCCCCCAATAAATTAAAGAGAAAAAAGAAAAATTTCATCATGGAAGCTGTAGTGTGACACAGTGACTCATGTAGTAAACCTTTTTGAACATATGCCTTTACTAGCAAGTGTTCATTGCAGAGTCATTGGTCTGCTTTGAGGCCTCTGGTTTTTGCTACATTATTGATGCTGAGCCTTCACTGGAACTCCTGTTAGTTATCCTGCTGTTGCCCTGTTGCCTTGTGTTGTAGAGGTCCTGAAGCTTTGGGTCTGCAGGACCGGTTCCTTCACACGCTCCAGTAGTTCACAGATGGGGTGGATATTGGGGTGAGTCAACATTTAATCTGGTTTTGGGCCTGGGTAGTTGCAGGGTTGGTCGGCCTGCCAGCTCTCCCTGGTCCTCACCACCAGGGTGAGCCCTACAGCATTGCCCCGATTAGCTCACTCCTCGCAGTGACAGCAAGGGGTAGGACCAGTTGCTTTCATGGTCTCAGGGTCAGTCCTCCCACACTGTCACCTACCTTCAGGGCCAGCTCTACTGAAGTGCCCAGGAGAGGAGTAGGAGCCACTTTCCCGAGTGTTGCAGCTGATGGGGGCAAGGAAAGCTCTCCCACCCTTGTGACCTCAGGACCAGCTTTCCCGCCTGCCTTAGGTATTGATGGGAGGACTTTTCTCTCCTACCCATTCTGCCACATGACAGGTGAGGCATGGGGACAGCTCTTCCATACTCACAATATTGGGGCTGGCTATCCCAAACCTCTGCCAATGGGGTTGGCTTTATTGTGCTGCCCAGGCAAGGTGCAGGACCTTCTGAAAGAGCCCCCTTTTTTACCATTAGAAAGAATGCATACTAATGAAGCCCCTGTGGAAGTAAGTACGGAGGTCTTAAAAAGCAAACAAACAGTCCAGCTATATCACTGCCTGGGGATATACCAGGACTGTATACCATATAGCATACCACAGAGATGCCTGTGTATTCATGCTTAATTGGCTATTCATAACAGTCAAGGTCTAGAACATGCCTAGATGCCTATCAACAGATACATGGATAAAGGATATGTGACACACACAATGGAATTTTATTCAGACCAGGCCAGCCTGGTCTACAGAATGAGTTCCAGAACAACCAGGGCTGTTACACTGAGAAATCCTGTCTAAAACAAGAGTAAAAGTTGTTATTTGCAGAGTTGAAACCGGAGTTAAATATGCTAGATTCATAAAGACAAATCATGTTTGTCTCATATACAGAACCCAGAGAAGAAGGGAACTATTGGAGAAAAGGAAGAGGACCAGCAGGGGAAGGGAGTTGGAGTTGTGTCTCATTTGAGTACAAGACACACATGTATGCAAATGTCAGAGTGCAGCCCATTATTTTATAAAATGGATGTATTCTAAGTTTAAAAGGTGATCAATTTCATTAGTCTTTAGAGAAATGTAGATCAGAGCCACAAGATGTCACTGCATGCATGTTGGAATGACCTAAATCAGGAAGACTGACTGGTGGGCTGTGGATGTAGCACAGTAGTAGAAGGTTTGCTTAGAATATATAAGGTCTTGAATTTTTAAAATATTATTTCTTTTGTTTTCAAGATTCTGATATGATTACCTAATTTCCCTCTTTCCCTTTCCTCCACCCAAATCCTCCTATACAGCCCTATTTGCTCTCTTGCTAAAAAAGCTCTTGAATTTGATTACTAGTACAAGGTAGAAAAAAAAGGAGGGTTGTAAGGCACAATGGCAGGAACTTGAAACCCCAAAACTCTCGTCAGTGTGAAACAGGAGAATTGTGAGTTCAATGCCAGCCTGAATGACACAATCAGCCCTTATTTAAAGACCAACACCAAACAGCCAACACAAAATCTGAGCACTCCGGTTTTGCCAATCAGAGCTCTCATTCACCATTGCTAGTAATGTGAAATGGTACAGCCAGTATGCAAAATAATTTGACAGTTTCTTTTAACAGTTACATATATTCTGCCTTGTGATCCAGTTATCATACACCAAATTTTTATCCAGGAGACATGAGATTATATAAAACTGCAAGTATCTGCAGATGAGCAGCCATGAGGGCCTAATTTATGGTAGTCACAAGCTTGGAGTAACCTAAATGTTTATTGATGTGTGAATGAATCTATTTGTCCATGCCATAAAATGACAAATTGTGGTGTTTGAGCAAATTGTGAACTACTGCCACATGAAGTAGCAGAGCAAGTCTCAAAATAATTATTATACCGACAGAAAGAAGTCTAATGAAAATCATAGGGACTGAATGACTCCACCTGGGGAAATCCTACAAAATTTGTAAGTACAGAAAGTAAATCAGAAGGAAAGAGCACTGCTGGTGGTGGCCACGCCTTTAATCCCAGCATTTGAGAAGCAGAGGCAGGTGGATATCTGTGAGTTTAAGGTCACCTGGTCTACAAAGTGAGTGAGTTCCAGGACAGCCAGAGCAGTTACACAGAGAAACCCTGTCTCAAAAACAACATGTAAACAGACAATTGAAAAACAAAACAACCAAAAAAAGAGGCAGGTGTAAGTCACACACAGGCCAGCCTGGGTCTTCAAGGGGCTGGTGGGAAGACCCCCACAGGCCAGCCCAGGCTCTTGCAGCACCAGGCATGTGTGCCCCGTTATGATGAGAAAATATGTGGTGGAGAAACGGGAGAGAAAGAGAAGCAGACTGGTTCATGTGCTGTGGACAGAGGCGGAATAGAGGAAGTGAGGACAGCAAGGAGTAGGCTGATGTGGGAGGCTTTCTTGGAACTTGGGGCCATGGTGATGTCCAGGCCTGGGCTGCTGCCAAGGGCCATGTCTGGGTCTGTGCTCAACCACAGCCAAGGTCTGTGTTGAAGTCCAAGGTCTATGGTGTCAGCAAAGGTTACACAAATGCCCACGGCTGGGGCCGGGGCCGGGGACAATACCTGTGGCCTTGTTGGTGTCCAGGGGCTGTGTTACTACTAGAGCCATCCTGATCTGAGTAGCTTATGCTTCCACCCAGAGCCAGGATGTTATCTGGACCCAAGCTGCTGTCCAGGGCCGTGTCTGGGTCCATGGTCCTGCTGCAGCTGGGGTCTGTGTTTATATCTGTGGCCTGTGTTACCTCAGGGAGCCATAGGAACCATGCTTGGTGAAATCACAGGATCTAGCTGGGCTGGTCCTGCCCTTCACTGGCCCTGGGATAGCTGGCCCTGAACCTTACTGGACACTGCTGCAAGAGAACTGACCTTGACCTTCAGGGGAGATCTGGCTCTCCACACTTGGGAGAGCTGGCTCTCCACACTTGGGAGATCTGGCTCTCCACACTTGAGGGAGGTGGCTCTCCACACTTAGGAGAGCTGGCAATCCACACTTGGGGGAGTGGCCCTCCACACTTGAGGGAGGTGGCCCTCCACACTTGGGAGAGCTGGCTCTCCACACTTGAGAGAGCTGACCCTCCACACTTGGGAGAGGTGGCCCTCCACACTTGGGAGAGGTGGTTCTCCACACTTGGGAGATCTGGCTCTCCACACTTGAGAGAGATGACCCTCCACACTTGGGAGAGGTGGCCCTACACACTTGAGAGAGCTGACCCTCCACACTTGGGAGAGGTGGCCCTCCACACTTGGGAGAGGTGGTTCTCCACACTTGAGGGAGGTGGCCCTGTTGTGAAATAGTTTTTTTGTATGCTGTGATTAGGTGTCACACTGATTGCTTTCATAAAAAGCTGAATGACAAATAGCTAGACAGGAATTTAGGGGCAGAGAGCATGCTGGGAAAAAGAAGGTGGAGATGCCAGAAGATGGAGAGCAAGGAGGATGGGCAGGTCAGAGACTGAGGTAATAGTCATGAGGCAGAAAGTAAATTAATAGAAATGGGTCAATTTATAAGAGCTGGTTAGAAACAAGCCTAAGCTATCAGCCAAGATTTCATAACTAGTAATAAGTCTCCGTGTTGACAGAACAGAGAATGACATGGCCCCACCCCTCAACATGGAGGAGGGAGCTGGCTCTACCCTTTGTTGGAGTGGGTGGCCCCAGTGGCCTGGACTGCCCACCTCAGCTACCACCGAGGCCTAAAGCTGAGCATGGGGTTGGCCTACCCTAACATTTACCCCCTCTAGTACCTGCTGCAACTTGTGAAGGGACTAGTCCTGTAAAATGATCTCCTGCATGGAGACCTGCAAGAACTCCATTACTGGGGGTAGCCACCAGATATCCAAGAGAAGTTTCAGGGATGATCCAGTGATATGGTGTACCAGAAACCAGAGGGTGTGAACCAGACCAATACGCCATTGCAATGAACGTTTGCAAGGAGGACTGATTGGACAAAAGGGTATACTGTGTGACACACCTCAGCTCCCAGTGTCACCATGATGGGAGAGGCAGAAGACATGGAGGAGTGAAGAGATTTTGTTTTTCCTTTTCTTTTTGTTTGCTTGCTTGTTTGTTTTGAATTGGTAAGAATTTTAAAATTTTCTTTTGTGGGGGGGACACTGCAGGGGTGAAGAGACGATACGGAGGGACTGTGAGGTAAGATGAATTAGGGCACATGATGTGAAATTTCCAAAGATTCAATAAAGAAAGTGTGTTAAATTAAAAAAAAAAAACAGAAGGGGACTGGAGATGGCTCATAGATTAAGAGCACTGGCTACTTTTCCAGAAGTCCTGAGTTCAATTCCCAGAAACCACACGGTGGCTTACAACCATCTGTAATGAGATCTAATGCCCTCTTCTGGCCTGCAGAATACTGTATGCATAATAAATAAATAAAATAAATAGTTTTTGTTTTGGTTTTTCCAAGACAGGTTTCTTTGTTTAGCTTTGGAGCCTGTCCTGGAACTCACTCTGTAAGCCAGGCCGGCCTTGAGCTCACAGAGATCCTTCTGCCTCTGCCTCCCGAGGGCTGGGACTAAAGGTGTGTCCAGCCTAATAAATAAATCTTAAAAAAAGAAGGAAAGAACATTAGGAAAGAGCCTAAGAGAGAGGAATCTTACAATGTTATGAATATATGTTTATCATCTTCTATGGGTGTACAGAGCCAAACTGATTAAACTATATTTAAGAATATATAATATGCTGTAAATCATATATATTTACCTACAATAACAATTAGTTTTAAAAATAGGCCATGAATTTGAAGGAGAATGGGGAGGGGTATCTGAGAGGGTTTGGAGAGAAGAAAGGGGAAGGGAGGAAATGCTCTGATTATAATTTCAAAAGAAACAAAAAAGAGAACCTCTCATACATCTAACCCTTAATGTCTGCAGGGTAGGCATTGAGCTAAATTTACAAAAACTGAGGGTGCTTTGTTCAAAAGGCCCTGAAATACCATTTTGGGGGAGTCAAATTATCCATTTGGTCGCTGGGCCCCTGAGGCTACTTATGCAGACATGTAATGTATAAAAGAAGCTCAGGTATCAAAACCAAACTTCATCAGCTCCCTAATGTTCATAATATTAACACACACACACACACACACACACACACACACACACACACACACACACATTACAGGAGTTAATGAATTAACTTAATGGGATAAAGCAGTCCAGCCCAGGCATACTGTTTAGGAGTATAAGAAGGGAAGGAGTTTCTTTTCAGTGATTATATCCACAGCTGCTTGCAAACTCAGGGACATGCAAATGAACTTTGCTGTGATGGGGATTTCAGATTTGCTTTATTACTGTGTTAATCATTCTGACCTCCGTGGAGATGCCCACTTCCCTCTTTGATGTACACTCATGTGCTGAGGCACTTGCAGGGACAGGAAGGCTTTCCTAGGCTGTCTGATCTACTGTTGTGTCACCCACTTCTGCAGACCCATGGCACCAATGACCAACTCGTGGAGGTGCTCCCAGGGGAGCCTTCCTAGGCTTTTGTCCATCTATGGCAGCTGCTTTTGACACATTTGAGATGGATGCACCATCAAAGCCAGCACAACTAACCACAGCCATTTTTGTGAGGTCGGAATGTCTCGTGTTCTCTGAACCTAAAACATTGTATAGTAAACATAAAATTGCTATTTTGGAGTTCCTCACAGAAATTTTTAGGATTTTTTTAAATGTGTGTGTGTGTGATTTTACATCTGAGTGTAGTGCCTGGGAGGCCAGAAGAAGGAATTGGAGCCCCTGGAGCTCGAGTTACAGGACTTGTGGACTGCCAGTTGCAGGGACTGGGATGCTGGGAACTACACTTTGGTCTCCTGCAAGGTCCTTAGTAAGCTCCGAGCCATCCATGCAGCCCTTAGACTGGTATTTTTTAAAAAGCTGCTCCAGAGAATGATTGCATTTGGCTTCCAGCTGCTCACACCCTGTAATTTCTATAACTTGTAGATGCGCATTGATTCCACCACGAAGCAAAGAACCAGAATGAAGTGGCAGTGGGACAGTCAGGGCTCAGCTGCTGTCACCTTGGAAGGTCAGTGAGGACCTGGGAAGAAACTAATGTTCAGTTTGTGGTTCTCTGAGTGCTGGGTCCACTAATGCCAGTTACTAAAGTTGTATGTCGTATTTTACACAGTACAGAATTGTGTGAATTATAATGTCAGAAAATTTACAAAACTCAGTTAGTTAGAATACTATGGGCTGGGAGAAACTGAAATTGCTTTAGAAAGGCATTTTTTATTCCCCCACTAGTGAATCTAGAAGAGAGGGGGTAGGCTTCTGACTGACAGGCAATCAGCAGTTTTGTCAGTTACTTAGGTCAAGTTTTCTTTTCTTTTCTTTCTTTCTTTCTTTCTTTCTTTCTTTCTTTCTTTCTTTCTTTCTTTCTTTCTTTCTTTCTTTCTTTCTTTCTTTCTTTCTTCTTTCTTTTTTTTGGTTTGGTTTTTTAAGACAAGGTTTCCCTGTGTAGTCCTGGCCATCCTGGAATTTGCTCTGTGTACCAGGCTGGCCTTGAACTCAGTGATCTGCTTGCCTCTGCCTCCTGAGAGTTCGGGTTAAGGGCGTGCTCTGCCAGCACCCTACGTGGTCAGTTTTTCTGTCATCCAGTGTTAGCCCCATGCTAAGGATGATATATCGACTTGGGCAACAAGCTTCTTTTTTTGCTTGTGTAGTAGGGGAGAAAAAGGCATAGTGAGGCTTATGCCCTGTCAGTCTTCTTGGTTATCCTTGATCACAGGCGTAGCCTGATGCAGTAACTATGGTCACAGGCGAGCCATGCTGTCCTTTGTTTAGCATCTGTAGTGTAGCTCTTCCTTGTACTGATAATGTGTTACGTGGGTAGAGATTGTGATCCTTTCAGTCCTTGGGGCTGCTGTTGGTTACATTATGGTGTTGAAAACCAGGAACTGACACCAAGGTGTTGCCGGGTTACATTTTCAGTCTCCCATAGCAGGAGAATGAAAACAGCTCAGATTAAAGTCAGAGTAGCCTCTTTACACCAAACCACCAAGTGATTAACACTCTGCTGAAGCTCCATCCCAGCCCTTGGCCTTCATATACCCAGAGTTGAGAATGTTCTGGTGGAAGCTCCACTTCAAGCCCCCTCCCCCACCTCTCTACAAACACTGTTTCTTCTCAGAAAGCCCAACAGATCTCCCAGAGATGCTCAAGACCACTCCCACAGGGTATTTAAACTGCTCCCCAGAAAATAGACATTTTTTTGGTCTTTTCCATTTCCTCTCTGGGCATTGGGGGGGGGCAGAAAAATCATCCAGGAGTGTTTTATCCATTAAACCTGGGCTTTTTCTAATTTGGTTTGACTTGGTTGCCGTATCAGCAGAGAGGCGTATGGGGTACAAAAACTTTTCAATTAAAAGTAGAATTTTGCAGTTATTTTTATGATCACAGAAAACGTACGTGTTAGGGTTTACAGACAGACAGTTGACATGGTCAGTCAGTTCTCACAACAATGGAAATAATTTACAATATGTAGTTCACAAAATTATGGAGGAAGAGCCTGTCAAAAAAGTTGACTTTCGGCTAAGGACATGATCAAAGTCTGACACTGTTTCACTCAAAAAAAAAAAAAAATGGAGTCAGCTGTCCCTTCACAGTTGCTGCTCAGGAGCTACTGTTAGTTCCCGCTGTGGCAGCAGCCTGCCTCAGCTGCCATGGCAGTCATGTCTCCGGGTGCCTTTCCCGGGGCAGCTGTGTAACACACGGGCTCCCTTTCAAAGTGCCCGCCAGTCAGTTTCCTTCTCTTGCCTTTCTGGTTGCTTGCCTCTCTTCTAGCCTGTTTTCTGTCTGTCTGTCTGCCTCTCTCATGTCTGTACTCCAAGAAGGCCTTGCACTCTTCCCCCCCTCTCCCTCCCCCCAATAAACCTCTTGCACTAACTGTTTTGTGCGGCCTGTTTGCTTAGTGGCATACCTTGGCCGGGCCTGCTGAAAGAAACCCACTTTTCTTTCTTTTTTTTTATAAAACTCCCTTTAGCTACTGTTTTTGGTTTTTAGAGTTTTATTTTTGTTTGCTTTGTCTTTTTCTGGCTATTCATCTCCTGGAAGCATAGCCTCCTACCCGACAGTGTTGTCCAATCACCATGACTTTATTTGTCACTTCTCATAAAAATCATGAGAAGCCCAGATTAATTCAGATCACCACCACCCTCCCAGTGAGGTAAGGGCTGTTATCAGAAATGGAGTCTGTATCTCACAGCATCACAGGAAGGGAATGGGCTGGGAAACCTAGGCATCCAATGCAGACCCACATAGCAGAAACAGTGCACAGACTTGATAACCCATTATCAGGTATAGAAAAGTTACTTTAGAATTGCCAGAAAAGAATGGGTTGAAAAATATTCAAAATGGCCAAGAAGGTTGCTAAGCCAACAAAGAACACTGAAGAATGTCGTCTGCCAGGGGGATTATGGTTTAAGTAAAGCACGCTGAGGGATTTGTCTATTATCCTATTATGTACAATATACTGATGTATCAGTAACTTTCAGGAGTTCCTAAGATGTCAGCATATTTAATGGAGGATAAAGGCATGCTATGTTTACAATAACAAGAGAGCACTCATCCCCATCAGGCACAGACTACGGTGTGTACTCTTCATGAAGAACCACAGCTGTGATGCCAGTTCTACAGATGAGAGAATTGAGGAGTAAAAGGATAAGTAATTTCTTCAGAAAACACAGCTTGTAAACTTGAATCTAATATTTAGCCCAAAGCATGTTAACTGACTCAGTGTCTTGCTCTAGTTCACAAAATGTGCAACTTTATAATTCTTAGAATGATACTGTGCTATGAAGTACGAAGTATCACACAGGGAGCCAGGAACCACAAAACACAAACCATCACACAAATGTTTACATGTGATCATGATTGAGTCCTGCCCTTCCTCCCTTCCTACCATCACCATCATCACCACCAACATCATCACTGTCATCATCATCATCACCGTCATCACCATCATCATCACTGTCATCACCATAATCACCACTACCACCATCACTGTCATCATCATCACCATCACCACCATCACTGTCATCACTGTCATTATCATCACTGTCATCACCACCATCATCATCATTACTGTCATCACCATCATCACCATCATCTTCACTGTCATCACCATCATCACCACCACCACCCCCACCATCATTGGTGATATCATCATCACCACCATCACCATCATTATCACCACCACCACCATCATCACTGTCATCATCATCACCATCACCACCATCACTGTCATCACTGTCATTATCATCACTGTCATCACCACCATCATCATCATTACTGTCATCACCATCATCACCATCATCTTCACTGTCATCACCATCATCACCACCACCACCCCCACCATCATTGGTGTCATCATCATCACCACCATCACCATCATTATCACCACCACCACCACCATCACTGTCATCATCATCACCATCACCACCACCATCACTGTCATCACTGTCATTATCATCACTGTCATCACCACCATCATCATCATTACTGTCATCACCATCATCACCATCATCTTCACTGTCATCACCATCATCACCACCACCACCACCACCATCATTGGTGTCATCATCATCACCACCATCACCATCATTATCACCACCACCACCATCATCACTGTCATCATCATCACCATCACCACCACCATCACTGTCATCACTGTCATTATCATCACTGTCATCACCACCATCATCATCATTACTGTCATCACCATCATCACCATCATCTTCACTGTCATCACCATCATCACCACCACCACCACCACCATCATTGGTGTCATCATCATCACCACCATCACCATCATTATCACCACCACCACCATCATCACTGTCATCATCATCACCACCATCATCATCACCACCACCACCACCACCATCATCATCAGAGATCTCACTTGGTCACCTTAGCAGGCCTGGAACTTGAAACAGTCCCCCTGCTTCTACCTACTAAGTACTGGGATTACAGCTATGCCCTGTGACTCCTGACTAAGCCTGACCCTTACATTCTGAAATCTTACGGGCTTAGTTGCAGTTGGAGGTGAGTGGCAGGCTGCTATAGTGACCACTTAATTTTGTCTACAAGTGGCAGTAAGGTACAGATTTTGTTATAACTGATATAGGCACACTTAAAGGAAAAAAATTATACTAACATAACTTTTTATTGATTCTTTGGGAGTATCACATAATGCATTCCAATCCCACTCATTTCTCAGGTCTTCCATGTGTGCCCTCCACTTTTGTAGCCTCCCCCCAAAAGAAAAAAACAAAAACAAAACCCCTGCACTTTGCTCCTCCATCTTTCCTGTCTCTCCATCACATATTCATTTGTCATAGTGACCTTGGGAGCTGCAGTGTGTCACATACTATACCCCTTTTCCCAAATAGCTTTACTTGCAGATGTTCACTGAAATGAATTGTTGGTCTGGTTCAAGGTCTCTGGCTTCGGGTACACACCATCAATGCTAGACCCTCACTGAAACTTCTCTTGAAACCTCCCTCAGATATCCTGCTGTTGCCCTGAGTCTTGGAGTTCCTCTGGCTATGATTCTGTAGGACCAGTCCCTTCACAAGCTCAAGCAGGTAACAGATGGGGTAGGTGTTGGGGTGGGCCAACACCTAGCACCAGATCTGGGCCTGGGTAGTAGCCCAGTTGTTCAGTCTGAGCCTCCACTGGGAATGACCCTCTGAAGTGAGGATCAGAGCCAGCCCTCCCTTGCCCATGCCATTGGGACCAATTCTCCCACAAAGATGGTGAGGGGTGGGCCCACTATCAAGTGGAGCCAGCTCTCCTGTTTCAGTGGCCTGTGAGGGGGAGGGTAGTTTTCCCAGGGCCGCCCAGAATCTCAGGCTTTTCCACACCCACAACACTGGGGTTAATTCTCCCAGGACTGGGGGCAGCTTTCTCCCTGAGGTAGCCAGCAAGGGGCAGGACCAGCTCTCTGGTGCCCAGGCCACCGGGGCCAGCTTTTCCATGGTCCCAGGTCGTAACACAGCCACAGACATCATCACATACCCCAGCTGTGGTAGGGCCATAGACCCAGATACGGTCCTCAGCTGCATCTCAGTCCTGGATGTCAACATGACCTCAGGTGACAGCACAGGCCACTTGGATGAGTATAGCCCCAGCAGCATCATTGCCCTCACACATCAACATGACCTTAGATGGCAACTCAGACTGATGACATCCATGTGGCCCTTGGTGGTAACATAGGCCACAGACATCAACATAGACCCAGACATGGCCCTTGGCAGCAGCACAGGCCCAGATATCACATGGCCCCAGGTGGCAGCAAAGGCCATCCATATTAGCCTGTTCCTCACCACCTTTGCATCTTCAATTCTGCTTCTCTCCACAGCATGTGAGCTGCTCTTCTTCTCTGTCTCTTCCATTTGGTCATCGTATACCTGTTCATCATAGTTGCCCACCTGCCCAGACCACTTGGTGCTGAGCGGGCCCAAAAAATCTTGAAACAATTTCAAGACAATCTCTTACTAGGAAGGCAGATACTCCTCTCTCCCTTCCTTCCTTTCCTTCCATCTGTCTGTCTTTCTGTCTATTTGTCTGTCTGACTGGCCTGGAAATCATTATGTAGACCATGCTGATGTCAAATGCACAGAGATCTACCTGCCTCTGCCTCTCCAGGGCTGGAATTAAAAGCATGCATTGCCCCACCTGGCGGCACTTTGCTATTTCCATTATTTTGTCTTATCTTTAGATAGCTCATCGTCCTGGCAGTGGGTCCTGACCAATGATTTTTTAACACCCGGGTATTAATGACATGTTGGGATTTATTATGGTTGGCTATAATGAAGCCTGTAGATGCTTAGTGGTCATCTTAGTTCGTTCAGCTCCATCAACTGGTAGTCTATGAAAAGAGATTTATTTCTCATAGCTCTGGAGAGTAGAAGTCTAGTCAATAGGTCAGCTGATGCCATACCTGATTTCTGGTTCTTGCTGCATCATGGCATGGAGAGGATCCTGCTGGAGGGCTTTCAGCTTATGCACTAGGTTCTGCTGTAGATCATAGCAGTAGCCATTTGGACAAGAGCTTCTATCTGTTCAGAAAGAACAAGGAAGCAGCAGGCAGGAGGGTAGAGGAATAGCTGTGGTTCTAAGGCAAGGTAATCTCAGACTTTCCAGAGATCTTTGAGGAGTTTTCAGTTGTGAGCTATAAGCAGAGATGATCTGGGAGCCAGCAGCAAATAGTAGAACCAGCCAGCCAAAGGCATGCAGATGGGGGTCATTGCCCAAGAATTCATGAAGGGATCAGGGAAGAGCCTGAGTACAGAACTGCTTCCTTCCAGTGCGCACTGGTATTTTTGAAGAGTTGAAGACACTCCACAGGAGAGGGCAACAGGAAAGCAATGGGAAAGAGGAAGCTATGGGAGGTGGGTGCATGGTGGAAGTTTGGGGAGCTGTATATATGGCTCAGTAGTTGATTGGATCTCCATTCATCACCACACTTCTGGTTCTTCCCTCTCTTCTTCTCCTCCTTCTCTTCCTCCTCCATCTTCTTTTCTTCTTTGTCCTCCTCCATCTTCTTTTCTTCCTCGTCCTTCCCCATCTTCTTCCCCTCTCTCTAGTTAGGATTTCTATTGCTGTGAAGAGACACCATGACCATAGCAACTCTTATAAAGGAAAAACATTTAATTGGAGTGATGGGAAATGGTCTGTGTATATGTTTGTCCTAGTGGTTGGTGAATAAAACACTGTTGGCAAATGGAGAAACATGATAGGTAGGACTAGGAGAGGTGGAGGATTCTGGTAAATGGAGGCACAGTCAGTCACCATGTAGGATGTTAGAGGAGTAAGAGGTACCCACCCTTTCTCTGGTAAGAGAAGACCACGTGGAAATACTCAGATTAGCAGTTATGGATTAATAATTAAGTCAGAGCTAGCCAACAAGAAAGCATATCAAATGGCCAGCAGCTTCATAATTATTATAGTGTCCTGCATGTTCATTCGGGACTGATGCAGCCCTGGGACTGGGATGGCAGGAAGAATGCTCATTAATTGGAATGTCTTGCTTACAGTTCAGATTTTTATTCCATTATCATCATGGTGCAAAGCAAGGTATCATGCAAGCAGACATGGTGTGGGAGAAGGAGCTGAGAGTTCTTACATCTTAACCGGAAGGCAACAGGAAGTGGTCTGAGACACTGGGGGTGGCTTGAGCATACATGGGACCTCAAAGCCCATCCCTACAGTGTCCCACTTCCTCCAACAAGGCCATACCTACTCCAAAAACGCCATCTCCTAATAGTGCCATTCTCTGTGAGCTTATAGAGGCTAATTGCATCCAAACTACCATACCCTTCTTGTGTGTGTGTGTGTGTGTGTGTGTGTGTGTGTGTGTGTGTGTGTGCGCGTGCGCGCGCGGTGTAAGCTTGTGAGGACATTCACATGTAACTGTGTACAAGTGCAGCTATGTGCATGCACAGGTCACAGATTTATGCTGAGTATCTTCCTTTATTGCTCTCCACTTTATATACTGGGGCAGGGCTTGTCTTTGAACCTGGAGATAACTGACTGAGTCAGTCTAGCTAATAAGCTTGCTCTGGAAATCTCTGGCTCCCACGGGGTAGGATAAAGGTGGACCATCAAAGCCACTCAGGTTTTAAGCAGGTTATGGAGACCCTAGTTCCAGCCCTCACATTTTCCTCAAGCTTGAACAGCAAGTGCTTCACCCACTGAGCCATGCCCCAGCCACCAACCCCCAGTCCTGCCCTAGCCTCCACCCCCAGCCTCCAGGGTGTTTCCTCTTTGGGTTGTCTGGTGAACATGATACCTGCTACACCATGAACTGTCCTGGATTTGGGTTGGTATTTCCTGCTGCTTCAGACGACATACTTGACTGTGTGTCTTAGTTCTCCTACTCTTGTCTAGGGCTCCAGGAGGCGCAGTTCCACCTGATATCCTGCCTAGGCTCAGAGATACATGGCCCACCAACACCTTGCCTCTGCTGGAAAGTCAATGCTTAGTGTTTTCCACAGACCGGGTGTACATTTCACACTTTAGGGATTCATTTCTCTTCATTTTGCAGATTAGACGAAGATTTAAAAAATTACCTTTGGCAAATAATAACGCCAAGCAAGAACCCAGGTCTGTCTGGCTCTGCACAAAGATCTCTTCTATACTCACCTGTCTCCTGGACCCCAAAGGGCCACAGACTCATACCCATGCCACATTCTTCTGTTCAGTTTCTTAACAGTCTAGAACTAGAACAGGAAGTCAAGGAGCTCCTGCTATTGGACCTGATCAGAATCCCTTGCTGCCATTTCCTTCTCATTCAAACCCATCCAGTTTTTCTTTAAAAAAAAAAAAAAGGAACTCTATACTTATGTAAATATTGTTAGAAACAAATTAAAGCAAGAAAATTAAGGGATTAAGGATACCACCACACAGTTTAACTCACAGACAGGAGCTGCCAATCCTGTGTCAGTGTTGCTGGACTGGTGCCAAGTTTCTATGCTTTTTTTTTCTCTGCTCACTGCCCTGTGTCCCCGCTCTGTACTTCCTTAGCCTGACAATGAGGCTCTGCAGTGCCCAGGGCTAAGTCTTCAAGAATTATGGCATTAAGGATTTAAATTGACCACACAGCTCAATGTGTGATAAAAATAGGGAATGGCTACCAGACAAGCGGATATCATTTTGGACTGTATTAATAAATAATTATGCTGGTAAGAAGAGTTCTGCAGTGGTTCAGATATAAAACTTTCATAAATAATTATAAAACAATATGATGCCATATACTCAAACAGAGTCACAAAGCAAAACAGAAAGAGAAAAGTCTGGAAGAGAAAATGACCTTTGGATGGGGCAGAAAAATCATGCTGGAAGTGTGACAGGTGGATGTGGAAGCCAGGTATCCTAGGCTAGGCTCATGCTAATAGCAGAGGGAAATGAAAAGAAGGAAGATACGTGCCGTGTCTGTGAAGAAGTTAGACCGGCACCATTGAGATGGCTCAGCAGGGACAGGCGCTTGTGCCAAGCCTGATCGAATGTTGGTCCCCAGGACTAACTAACAAAGAGAACCAACTGCGATTGTCGTTCTCTGACATCCCCGTGTGTGCTATAGCTCTCCACTGACTCACTCACTCACTCACTCCTCACTCATTTACTCCTCACTCACTCACTCACTCACTCCTCACTCATTCACTCCTCACTCACTCACTCACTCACTCACTCACTCCTCACTCATTCACTCACTCACTCACTCAGTCACTCACTCACTCATTCACTCACTCCTCACTCATTCACTCACTCATTCACTCACTCACTCACTCCTCACTCATTCACTCCTCACTCACTCACTCACTCACTCCTCACTCATTCACTCACTCACTCACTCCTCACTCATTCACTCACTCACTCACTCACTCCTCACTCATTCACTCATTCACTCATTCACTCCTCACTCACTCACTCAGTCACTCATTCACTCACTCACTCACTCACTCCTCACTCACTCCTCACTCACTCACTCACTCATTCACTCACTCACTCCTCACTCACTCCTCACTCACTCACTCCTCACTCACTCACTCATTCACTCACTCACTCCTCACTCATTCACTCACTCACTCACTCAGTCACTCATTCACTCACTCATTCACTCACTCAGTCACTCATTCACTCACTCACTCAGTCATTCACTCACTCACTCACTCACTCACTCACTCCTCACTCCTCACTCATTCACTCACTCACTCATTCACTCCTCACTCACTCCTCACTCATTCACTCACTCAGTCATTCACTCACTCACTCACTCACTCCTCACTCATTCACTCACTCACTCCTCACTCATTCACTCACTCACTCCTCACTCATTCACTCACTCACTCCTCACTCACTCACTCACTCATTCACTCACTCACTCCTCACTCATTCACTCACTCACTCCTCACTCATTCACTCACTCATTCACTCATTCACTCACTCACTCACTCATTCACTCACTCACTCACTCACTCATTCACTCATTCACTCACTCACTCATTCACACACTCACTCACTCATTCACTCACTCACTCATTCACTCAGTCACTCACTCCTCACTCATTCACTCACTCACACACTCACTCACTCACTCACTCATTCCCTCATTCACTCACTCACACACTCACTCACTCACTCACTCACTCACTCACTCACTCATTCACTCACTCATTCACTCACTCACTCACTCACTCAGTCACTCACTCACTGACTGACTCACTCACTCACTCCTCACTCATTCACTCACTCACTCATTCACTCACTCACTCGCTCGCTCACTCACTCACCCACTCACTCACTCCTCACTCATTCACTCATTCACTCACTCACTCATTCACTCACTCACTCATTCACTCACTCACTCACTCACTCACTCATTCACTCACTCACTCATTCACTCACTCAGTCACTCACTCATTCACTCACTTACTCACTCATTCACTCACTCGCTCACTCACTCACTCACCCACTCACTTACTCCTCACTCACTCACTCATTCACTCACTCACTCATTCACTCACTCACTCACTCATTCACTCACTCATTCACACACTCACTCACTCACTCACTCATTCACTCCTCACTCACTCCTCACTCATTCACTCACTCAGTCATTCACTCACTCACTCACTCACTCCTCACTCATTCACTCACTCACTCCTCACTCATTCACTCACTCACTCCTCACTCATTCACTCACTCACTCCTCACTCACTCCTCACTCATTCACTCACTCACTCCTCACTCATTCACTCACTCCTCACTCATTCACTCACTCATTCACTCATTCACTCACTCACTCACTCATTCACTCACTCATTCACTCACTCATTCACTCATTCACTCACTCACTCATTCACACACTCACTCACTCATTCACTCACTCACTCATTCACTCAGTCACTCACTCCTCACTCATTCACTCACTCACACACTCACTCACTCACTCACTCATTCCCTCATTCACTCACTCACACACTCACTCACTCACTCACGCACTCACTCACTCACTCACTCATTCACTCACTCATTCACTCACTCACTCACTCACTCAGTCACTCACTCACTGACTGACTCACTCACTCACTCCTCACTCATTCACTCACTCACTCATTCACTCACTCACTCGCTCGCTCACTCACTCACCCACTCACTCACTCCTCACTCATTCACTCATTCACTCACTCACTCATTCACTCACTCACTCATTCACTCACTCACTCACTCACTCATTCACTCACTCACTCATTCACTCACTCAGTCACTCACTCATTCACTCACTTACTCACTCATTCACTCACTCGCTCACTCACTCACTCACCCACTCACTTACTCCTCACTCACTCACTCATTCACTCACTCACTCACTCATTCACTCACTCACTCACTCATTCACTCACTCATTCACACACTCACTCACTCACTCACTCATTCACTCAGTCACTCACTCCTCACTCATTCACTCACTCACTCACACACTCACTCACTCATTCCCTCATTCACTCACTCACACACTCACTCACTCACTCACCCACTCACTCAGTCACTCACTCCTCACTCATTCACTCACTCACACACTCACTCACCCACTCACTCACTCACTCACTCAGTCACTCACTCACTCACTGACTCACTCACTCACTCCTCACTCATTCACTCACTCACTCATTCACTCACTCATTCACACACTCACTCACTCATTCACTCAATCACTCACTTCTCACTCATTCACTCACTCACTCACACACTCACTCACTCATTCACACACTCACTCACTCATTCACTCAGTCACTCACTCCTCACTCATTCACTCACTCACACACTCACTCACTCACTCACTCATTCCCTCATTCACTCATTCACACACTCACTCACTCACTCACCCACTCACTCACTGCTCACTCATTCACTCACTCACTCACTCACTCACTCATTCACTCACTCACTCATTCACTCACTCACTCACTCACTCATTTACTCACTCACTCATTCACTCACTTACCTACTCACTCACTCATTCACTCACTCATTCACTCACTCACTCACTCATTCACTCACTCATTCACTCACTCATTCACTCACTCACTCACTCAGTCACTCACTCACTCACTCATTCACTCACTCATTCATTCACTCACTCACTCATTCACTCACTCACTCACTCATTCACTCACTCACTCAGTCAGTCAGTCACTCACTCACTCATTCACTCACGCACTCATTCACTCACTCACTCACTCGATGCAATTTTAAAAAGAAAGTAAGGAAAATATGGGCAGGTGATATAGCTTGCTGGTAGACTGCATGAGACTCTAAGTGTGCTCCCCCATGCTGAATAAAGGAGACAGGGTATAAAGAGACAGAGTAGGAAGTCAGAAGTTCGTGGTCATCCTTGGTTACAAAATGAATCCGGAAGCCAGCATTAACTCCCTAAACTCTGTGTGTGTGTGGTTTTTTTTTTGTTGTTGTTGTTGTTTTTTGTTTTTTTGTTTTTGTTTTTGTTTTTCCAGACAGGGGTTCTCTGTATTGTTTTGGAGGCTGTCCTGGAACTCACTCTGTAGACCAGCCTGGTCTCAAACTCACAGAGATCCGTCTGCCTATGCCTCCCCAGTGCTGGGGTTAAAGGCGTGTGCCACCAAGGCCCGGTTAAAACTGTATGTATTAGGCACCTTTCTGTTGCTGTGCTAAAGCACCATGAGCAAGGCTACTTACAGAACAAAGGTTTTCCAGTCTTATGGTTCCATAGGGTTAGGGTCTGTGACGGCTAACTGAAGGCATGCTAACAGGAATCAGAAGGCGAGGACTCACATTTTGAACCACAAACACGAAGTAGAGAGTACCCACCCCCAGTGACATACTTCCTCTAGGGAGTCCACAGCTCCTAAGCCTACCCAAACAGGGCCACCAACTGGGACCAAGTACTCAATGACCTCACATTCAAACCTCCACGCCTTGCCTGAAAACAGACACTAACAAACGAGGAGAGGCAGGTGTGGTGTCGTGACTATAATTCCAGGACTCAGGAGATAAAAAGAGGAAAATTAGGAATTCAAGACAAGAGTAGGTGGCATGGAGAATTTGAGGCTGACTTAGGCTCCATGACACCATGCTTTGTTTTTTTGTTGTGTTTTTTTTTTTTGTTTTTTGTTTTTTTTTGTGGGAAGGGGCTTTTTAAAATTGGAAGATAAGTTTTAAAGATTGGAATCAGATCATTGCTATCTTTGAACACCGTCCCTTCTTAATTAGGCAGTTGATAAACTGAAATATTCTTGCTTTCCTCAGTCACTTGCCAGTTTGGAAGACTGTCAGTCTTTGCTGGATGAGCTGTAGAAAGCCATCTTTGTCCCTGTGAGGCCAGATCAGTATTTCCTCAGCTCACCCTCAGTCTGCTGTCCCTGGAGTCTGTTGTGGCATGTCAGGACTAGCCCTCCCAGCAAATCTCCTGTCCCCATCTGCCTTGCCTGATTCACGCCCCACAACCTTCTTTAATAGAACTTCTTTATTGAAGAAATTGGTCCTTATTGAAAAAAAGAATTTGCTGGAGAGGGCCTGAGTTCAATTCCCAGCAACGGTATGGTGGCTCACAACCATCTCTAGTGGAATCTGATGCCCTTTTCTGGCATAAAGTCATACATGCAGATAGAGCACTCATAAATATAAAATAAATACATCTTAATAAAAGAAAAATGTTTATTTTAACGGATTCTATTAGAAGAGTATAGACATGATTGACAGGGCCTAACGGCTATTAGCAGCCTGGTGGTGGTCTAGAGCTGGGACAGGAACCTGGCTTCTAGCTTTCTCTCTACCACATTTTTTCTTCCTTTCTGCTTCATTCATCTCTCTTTGTGTCCTGGCTTCTGCTGCTCGTTTGTATGTAGAAAATATGGCTACCGACAGCTCCTGTATCCACCTGCAGGGAGAAGATCAGCATTTGTGAAGAGCCACTGACTAGTCAGTTTCGATCTGGGTTACCACGACCATAGCTAATGAGATGGGTGCATCCTCATGAATCTGCTTGTGTAGGAAGAGGCAGCTCATGGGGAAAACAAAGCCGTAGCAGACAGGCAGAAGCTGCCTGTTGCCTCTCTGTGGGGGCTACTCCTCTGATATGGAACGCCCTGGCCTCAGGTGTGAACCCTTTCATTTCGTTTTGCCTGGTATGTCTGTGTGTATGCTGTGACTCTATGGGCCAGGACACAGGTGTGTGCATGCACGTGGAGGTCAGAGGTCAGCCTTAATTTTTGTCCTTCAGCAGCTCTCCACTTAAAAAAAAAGACTTATTGGTATCTGTGTGTGCATGCACACATGTGTGCAGACACATGCTTGCTCAGCTGACTGCTGACATCAAAAGAGGGTGTCAGGTCCTCTGGAGACAGAGCTAGGGTCCTTGGGTGTTAGGAGTTGAGCTTCTGTCCCTGTAGATGAAGTTTCTCTGTGTCTCAGCAGTTGTTTCTGAAAGACCCCTACCTAGGACCCCCTAGGAAAAGAAAAGCAAGGCCAGGCCGTTGCCTAATGAAAGAAACCCAGACCAGGTGTCTCACCCTCAAAACAGGACGTCTGTGATCACTATAGCAGTCATGGGACCCGGATAATAATTGCTGAAGCGTGCTGGGAACTTTCATATGACAATACTAGAAAACCTAGTCCTTGGCAACTACCCTGGCCCCCAATTGTGTCTGATCACTGTAGCAATCAAAGGACCCGGATACTAATTGTTGAAGCATGCCGGGGTCTTTCATGTAGGAAACCTAGTCCTTGGCAACTACCCCTGCCCCCTCCAGATGATCTCAGCCCATGCTTCAGTAGCCAATGAAATATCTGTTGCTATGCTGATACTTATGTAATCATTAAAACTCCATATATAGTGTACTCCCTACAAGCCCGGTATGCTCTGCACCCGAGTTGCAGTAGCATCCGCAGGCGCCTGTGTACTCAATAAATCACCTCTTGCATTTGCAGCCAGTGGTCTGGCCCCGGTTCTTGGGCAGACGGTTCGGTTCAGTGCCCGGCGCTTTGATGCCGAGGTTTTTCATTTCCAAATAACCACATGGAGACCTAATACTAATTACGAATTCGTGACTGTTAGCTCAGGTTTCCAGCTTAAATCAACCCATTTATATTAGTCTACATTCTGCCACATGATGTTAGCTCTCTTTCATCTTGCATCTCCCGTTTCCTCTCTGTGTCTGACTGGGACTCATCTGACTCCACCCTTCTTCCCAGTGTCCTAAGTCTGGTTTTCCCACCTAACCTTATCCTGTCCAGCTATTGGAGTGTCAGCTTCTTTATTAAACCAATCACAGTGACCTATATTCACACAGTATAAAGGAATATCCCACATGTTCCCTAGAAGAGCAACAAGCACTTTTAACCACTGGGCCATACCCTGACTGGGTCAGAACTCAGTCTTCACATATAGATCAGGCTGGCCTGGAACTCACTGAGGTCTGCTTGCTTCTGCCTCTGCCTCTCAGGTGATGGGGCCCATGGTATGCACTACCAGGCTGTGCTTCGGGTTTTGTTTGTTTGTTTGTTTGTTTTTGTTTTTTTGAGGCAGAGTCTTTCCCTGGGGTCTGGGGTTCACTTAGGTTAGGTGGACTGACCAACCACCCAGTGACCTATTTCTACAACCCTTTCTACTTTCTTTTTTTTTTTCTTGTGGGTGCTGGGATCAAACTGAACTCCTCATGCTATTATGACAAGCAGCACATCATCTACTGAGCCATCTCCTTAGCCCTCCCTGGGAGAGCCAAAGGGACATTTTAAGTTTTAATTACTATGCCTAAGAAATCCATGAAACAAAAATGCCTCTGATCTGCAAGCCCCTTGCCCCAAGGACAGATAGTTCCTGGAATGCTGGAGGCTACCGTTTATGGGAGATAACAAGTCATAAGTTTCCACTCCCTAAACAAGTTTGTTTGACCCATCTGCACCAGATGTGCTTGATCACATGTGGGTGGGAGGTACTTAGGCAGGATATATGTCAGGATTTACGTAAGCTTGCCCCTGATTGGGTGTAGGTTGGAGGTACCTGAAGATGTATACTTGCCCTTGATTGGACCTGATGGGAAATATTTGAGGTGCTGTAAACCCAATTTGAGGCCATCTTCCGGAAACCTAGAGATGGACCTGGGCAGAGCTCATCCACTTGGCCAGTATTTAATTAAAGCTTGCTTCAAATTTGGCTTTACACCATAGGAGTAGTCTTATTTTTGATTGGTGGGATTATCACCTCCCCCTCCCCCCACCCCATTTGTTTTTGTTTTGTGACAGTCTCTTGTATCCCAGGCTGGCTTTAAATTCATTCTACAGCTAAGGCTGGCCTTGAACTTCTGATCCTCCTGCTTCCTCTTCGAGAGTGCTGGATGAAGGTGTGCATGGTTTCACTTGGCAGAAGTGTAAATTACTTAATCGGAAAAGTAAATTTATGAAATTGAGCACAATAGAACATTCCATTCCCAGAGTGTTTTGACTCAAACTCTAGGCTGGGTAGCCACCCACAGACCGTGTCTGCAGAGTGGCAATGCAGTAGAGAGTGGTTCCAGCATCGCAGTCATACTACTCAGCTTCCTTTCAGAGCACAGACATTTCTGTTTAACCAACGGAAACCGGGAGTGTTGTAGCCTTGGACACAGCAAGTTCCTCCAGGGATGGGGAGTAATCCAATCCCCTAGTAAGCTGGGAAGAATTTCTTTGGAGACCTCAGATCAAGATCTTAATTAAATCCCATTTGAACACCGATCATCACGCTTCCATTCCTCGTCTTGCCTCAAAATTTCAGTGCTAATTAATTTAATTATGTTTCTCCTCTTTGCCTGGTGGGGCCAGGAGGCCATTGGAGTACGCTAGCCTGTGATCCACTTCCCGTATTATCTCTTCTGTGACTTATTCCTCTCCAGTCCTGTGTGCTGTGCAGAAATCTTTATACTAGCCGCTCTGCAAAATTTCATCTCCTTTTCACAGGGTAGAGGTGGATGTCTCAGTCGATGGCGGCTGATCCAAAGATGGTACCCTCCAGACCTTCCGGCTTCTAGATATGGCCCTGTAGCCAGTTCTCATCTGAATGTGGCGGACACGTAAGTCACCTGCAGATGAAGGTAAAAGCACTGGTTGGGGTCCTGCTGTCTCACCCTGCCTGACTGGAAAGGTCCCTGCAGCTTTTGGGGACTGTTCAACCAGAAGATGAAAGGAACTTGGACCTTCCGAGTCCTCTAGAGAAGAGCTACTGAACAGGAAGGACACCTGCAAGGAGGCTTAACTCCGCTGGGTAGCATCACGGTAACCGAGAACTAACTCCTTGACTTAAACTCCCCCCGCCCCTCCCGGCTGGGAGGTACAGCCGCTGGGTAGCATCACCCTAACCGAGAATTAACTCCTTGACTTAAACTGCCCAGGCTGTTGGCTGTTTCCACCCTGCTCTAGCCTCTTCCACCCTGCCCTAGCCTCCGGAAGATGTGCCTTCTGTTCCTGCTCAGACCCCACAGCGCTTGAACGTGGTCCTGGCATTCTGAGCTCCCCCTTGTGTCTTTCAGGTCAGTTTTCCTTTACAGTTTATCCATCCAGCATTTCCTATCGTGAGGAGCTGTCCTTGACATTGCTATTTAGTTTGTCTGTGCTTAAGGAGAGAATTTGAAGGCCAGCGTGAATATCAGCATTGGTATCCATGGCAGCTGTAAGGAACGGATGAAGTTATGTGTTCATCCGTTTTGCCAATACCAAGTGGGAAATCCCTCCCACGTGACCCCTCTCATTGTCTTCACTCCTCTCCCTACCCACCAGCTGCCTCATCCATCTGGTTCCTGGGGGGATGTGTGTATCTGAGGCAGATCCAGCAGTAAAACCAAAGACCACATGAGGGCTCACCCCGGAAGTTCCACCTGCTTACATCTACCCAAGTTGCACTGGTCCAGTGTGTTAACCCTTTAAATTAAGTATCTGATACTTACTTATTCACTTGTTTGCTGATACTTCACTTTAGAGCTGTAAGGAAATACACCACATACTCTTTCATACGCAAAGTTTAGCCAACGAGATATGTATACATGCAAAGTAATGTACTTGTGGGCACAGAATCACCTGAGGTAAAGAAAACAAGAAAGACCACGTATGAGGGGTGTGGAAAAACTGAGGGAGGGTAGTGAGTGGCTAAGAGTTAAGCGAGGCGATACAAAGTTAATTGACTTACAGTTCTAAGTCTGTCATGGATTTTTTTTTTAATTCTAGTGGTGGATAAGTGCAAAAAATACATTCAATACTGAAAATTTTAAATTGAATGTGAAGTTTCACATTGTCCATTTGGAGCGCCAATTCCATCTCTATGTAAGTTCATTAAGTTGTATAGTCTTTGAGTCTGGTTAGTTTGGGTGTGTGATGATTTTATTTATTTGCAAGGTTTTTTTTCCTAAATAACAAAGCTTACTTTTTAGAAAGAAATCCTTGTAATTTTATATTCTGAAAAGTTCTAAGATACAAAGGTCTTGAACATCTCAAATATTGTTAGTGATTTAAAGTTAGCCCATTTGTAGCTGTCTGAAGAGAGCTTCCCTTTTCCACAAAGCTTCCTAGGGTTTTTTGTTGCTCATTATGAGTGGAAACAAACAACAAACAAAGAAATAAAAAGGAAAGGAAATGACCGCTCCTAGGTATGGTGGAGGAGGAAGTTTACTGTGGGTAAAAGGGAGAGCAGAGGGAGAGGCAGACACATCCAGGAAAGTACAGAGTGGCCATGTCCCTGAGCCAGGTGAGGAGAAGTGGGAGGGGAAAGGAGAGGAGAGAGAGGGGAACCAGGTACAGCAGTCAAGGGAGCAAAGCTCCAAAAGGGGCCAGTAACCAAAATGTCTGGATTATACAGGGAAGAGGCTCTGGGGGAAGGGCAGCCCAGCCTCTGGGTTGTATAGGTCTGGGTATAGGGTGGGGTGGGCCAGCCATACTTTGTAACAGGTAGGAACTGAGGGATGCTGGGGGAGTGGGGAGCCCAGGTCCACTCTGACACTTTATTTATTTATTCATTTTTGAGACAGGGTTTCTTTGTGTAACAGCCCTGGCTGTCCTGGAACCCACTCTGTAGACCAGGGTAGCCTCAAACTCAGAGATCCGCTTGTTTCTGTCTCCCGAGTGCTGGCATTACAGATGTGCCCTCTCCACGGCACCTCAGCCGTTCATCCCAGGTTAGAAACCTAGCAATTAGATTTGCTGTTGCTGACTAAATCCTTGACCCACAGGCAAGAATAACAATGGGAATTAATTAATTAATTATTATTTTAGACGGAGGCTCTTTACATATCACTAATTGTCCTGGAAGTCTCTATGTAGACCAGGCTGGCCTTGAACTCACTGAGATCCATCTGCCTCTGCTGGGATTAAAGGCATGAGACACCATGCTCAGCAGATTCCCTACCCTCCTTAAACTTTCTTTATTTTATTTATTTTATGTGCTTGAGTGTTTTGTCTGCATGTATGTCTTTGCAACATGTGCATCCGTGCTGCCGTAAGAGGCTAGAAGGAGGGTGTTAGCTCCCCTAGAACTATAGCTACCGACGGTTGTGAGTTGTCATGTGGGTGCTGAGTATCAAGCTTGGGATCTCTGGAAAACCAGCTAGTACTCTTAACCACTGACTCCTCTCCTGCCGCATATGTAAAAGACTATTATTATTATTTTGGCTTTTTGAGACAGGGTCTCATGTAGCCTAGGCTAGCCTTGAACTCCTCCTCCTACCTTAGAAAGAGAGGAATGTAAGCGGGACCTTCCACACTCAACTCAAGATGGCTCTCTTAAGCCATTGCCAGATAGACCCCTAGGGTGCCTTAGAGGGAGCTATAGGAAAGGATACCAGCAACAAGCAACACTAGGCAGCATTCCTCAGCTGCAAACCATTCAAGAAATGGCGACACCTACAGCTGGTCCTTAAGAAGCTGAGGATGGGTTCAGGAAGTTCACACTGAAGTTCCCAGGCAGGCTTAGCATAGTTCGGGTTCAAGTACAGGTTCGGATATAGGGCAGTTTATTTTTACTCCTAGATAACTGAAAGTAGCAGAAGTCGGTATCTCCCTCCATGTACCTTTTAGTTTTGAAAAATGAAAGCAACAAATATGGGGCTTGGGCTGGGACTGGGGCTGCGGCTCTTGATTCTGAGAACTTGCTTAGCAACACATCAACCTGGGTGCGGTGGTGCAAACCCGTATTGCAATCACTCAGGAGGTGGCAGGAGGATCAGAAGTTCAAGGTCATCCTGGGCTCCATGCTGGGATTTGTGAGAGCTTGTCCAAACAACATAGTCTCCTAACAAAATCAACAATAGCAGGACAAGAATGAAAGCAACGGCCTGGACGGTGGCTGCCTGCCCCAAACCCTGGAGGTTCTTCTGAAGAGAGAATGCTGTTTATACACTCCAGCAGGTCCTGTTACCCGGCAAGAGGTCTCATTACCTAATTAAGTGTCTTAATTCAACAGTCCTAAGTACAAGTTTATCACAACACTCAGTGAAGACGATAAGGGGGACAGTTTGAGCTGGATACACATGGGATGTGACAGCTTCGGCTGCAGCATCTCTGTCCAGCTCTGAGACTCTCCTGAGAGGTGAAAGCTTCCCTTTCTTACACCCGTGTTCTATCTGGGTCAGATACTTGCTATCTCTTTCATATATGAAGCTTTAATTTATTCTTCTAAGGAAAAGCTTTGAAGATCAGTGAGAACGGCTGGGTTCCCACAGGCTGTTATCTCCTGAAAGTCCCGGGGCCACCTCCTGTCTTCCCACCAAGAACACACTCTTGGCCCCCAGAGGTGATTAAGCAAGGCTTTCTGTTTGTTTTCATTTTCCTTTATCTATCCTTTTGAAAATTTCATACATGTACACAATGTGTTTTTATGAAATCCCCTCTCTCCTCCTTGCAACTTCTCCCAAACCTTCCCCATAACCTTGTCTCAACATCAAATCTTTTCTTTTGCTCTACAGTCCATGGAGTCCAATTAGAGCTGCCTCTATGCTCAAGGGGGTTGGGAGCCATCCATCGGAGAATGGGCAAAGTTGGAGGAGTCATGTGCCCGGAGAAAGCTGCCCCTTCCTCTCCCAGCTGCATCAACTGCCAACAGCTATCAACCTGGGGTGGGGCGTTTGTGAGCCTCCCACCATGTTAGCAAGGCTTTTGTTTATATATTTTAATTTTTTACGTGTGTGTGTGTGTGTGTGTGTGTGTGTGGTGTCACAGCATTTGAAGGCCAGAACACAATTTTCAGGGATCTCTGTTTTGTGGGTCCCAGGGATTAAACTCCTGTCTTCAGGCTTATTGGCAAGCACCTTTACCAGCTGAGTCATTTTGCCAGCCTGAAACATGGTTTCTAAAGAACTGTTAAACCGAAGACAGAGACTTGTGACCCTATGACTCTTATGATTGTCACACACCTTGGTGATTGTAATTGCACAGGCTGCAGTGCAGTCCAGGGATTGTTTTCTTTTAAAAGCCTGGTTTCTGAAGAGCCGAATCACCTGTGCTCATGGGTTAAAACCAGGATTCCTGTCCCCCAAACTCTGGAGGTGGAACAGAGGGCTTGAGCTGTAGGCAGCTCCCTCGCTTGGTCTCTGGCCTCCTATCAAGGGACCCTTGCCCTCTGCTCTTTCAGGAAAGTTATCTCTATTTTTGTTATCAAAACTGGGGGTCGTAGCCTGCCCCCCAAGTCATTCTGGCCACCAACCATCAATAAGTGAATTAAAAGAACTAAGGTAAAAGAATTAAATAGGAAAAGGAGATTTATTCAGTGTGACCATTTTGGGAAGAGGGACGAAGATCCAGGAAGCCCCAAGTTTGTATGGGAGTGGTGCTGAAATGAGATCTAAGTCTACATAGAGGACCCAGGCTGTGCGAATCTAAGCAGTCTTGGTCAAGGTGTGGCCCGCCTTCGAAGTGTGACAAGTTGTCCCAGCCCTGTGAAATCTCTTTGAGGAAGTCAGGCGTCCAGAGGGATGTGTCTCCTTGTCACCAGCCCCGCCCCTCCCTACTCTCACCCCTTGCTGTTTCCTTCTCTCATGGTGAGATTCCCGGGAGAAGTTCCATTTGGAATCCATTGTTTCAACAGTCTGATGGATGGGGACTGTCCTTTTAGAATATCTTCGCCTCAGCCAGGCAGGTCACTTTCCCGTAAGCTGCTCCACTGTCACTCTGCTCCCAGCTGCTCTTCTTTCTCCAAGTCCAGGTCACCCTCTGCCTGTGACTTGTCACTGCAGACTGGACCTATCTTCAACAGCTCTCTCTCTGGCCCCTCTGGGGAGAGAAGCCACCTGCTCCTGGCTCCTCTTTTCCCTCAGTGTCTGGACTTTTGGGTCTGGTGTTCACATTTTACAATCACACCTCTTTTTCTTCAGGGAAAGGCAATCACTGTAACTCTTAGCACTAATTAAAAAAATCACCATCAGTAAACTATACCAAAGCAGGTTTAATGCAACCCAGACAACATAAAGTTCCCCAGTAGCTACAGCCTGGCCAGTAGAGCCTGGGTATCTCCCTGTTAAAGAGAAACACCAGTTAAATAAGGGACAAATTTCATTTTTGTTTTACCAGTTAATGTTTTTCTATTTTATTAACCAAAATTAAACCTTTTCTGCTCCTGAAGGTTTTTTTTTTCTGTAAGCACTTAAGAGAAATCTAGCAACTCTATCCACAACTTTTTTTTTTACTTGATACTAAAAATGAGATAATAACATTAGTATGTCTATGTTAAGAGAAGCTTTCCTTGAGAGGAGCCTTCCCGCCCACCTGGTTCCAGATCCGCATCAGTCCCAAATAAACACACAGGAGGCTATATTAATTATAAAGCTGTTGGCCTTGCTTGTCTCTTACTGGCTAGCTCTGCTGTAAGTAATTACCCCATAATTGTTAATCTAAGTATGTCTCTTACCAGAGAATAGTTCCGGGCTCCTACCCCATGGCGTTACATCTCGAACTCTCCTGTGTTTCTCCTACCCAGAATCCTCCTGGACTCCTAGTCCCACCTATCTAGATTCCTATTGGCCAGACAGTGCTTTATTGGCATAAGACTTCCCCAACATGTCTATTTATTGCTTTGTTGTCATTTTGGATGCAATAACTCCATAAGAATTTATTGCTGAGAAATGGATTTGATTTCAGCTAAACAACAACAACTAACAATAACAAAACCAAATTAAGAGCCCTTGGGATTGGGGTTCGCAGTCTATTTTATGTGGTGTATTGTAAACAGACCTCATTCCAAGAATGGAGAGTCTTGCTTCCACATAACACCCACTTCTTGATAATTACGAAAGTAGCTATTTCCAGATACTCTTTCTCCACTCTCCCAGTCTTCAAGAAAGTGATAATATACTCTTATCTCCTTCAGAAAATTACCAGAAGACAGCCGATGGAAATGTTAGAATGGGGAAACAGGAATGGAAAACCAAATGTGAGTCAGAAGAGCATGGGCAAGAGGAGGAAGGTAGGTGCTTCCTGCGTTAGAGGAAACATGAAGCTGGATGAGCTTGCAGCCTTTTAAGAAACACATATTGCGATGCACTCTCACCCTGGACTCTTGCGGGAGGGAGGGTCTAGGCCCTGCCCTGGATGAAATGACAGACTATGGACACCCCCATGGAGGGCCTTACCCTCCCTGGAGAAATGAGGGGGTATTGGGAGGGTTGGTGGGAGGGTGTGGGAGGAGGGGCGAGGAAGGGAGAGGGACCTGTGAAGCAACCTTGTTTCTAATTTAAATTTAAAAATAAAAATAAAAAAATACATATTGCTGGGCAGTGGTGGCACATGCCTTTGATCCCAGCACTTGGGAGGCAGAGGTGGGCATATCTCTGAGTCCAAGGCCAGCCTGATCTGTAGAATGAGTTCCAGGACCAGCCAGGGACACACAGAGAAACCTTGTCTTGAAAACTAACAAAGAACCAAAACAGCAACAAAATCCATTCTCTAATGTAACGTGCATTCTTATTGCCAGTCGCCTGGGTCTTGCAACTGTCTCAGACCCCAAATAACACACGAGACACTATATTAATTTTAATGCTATTAGCCATTTGCTATGGTTTCTTATGGGCTATCTCTGACTTAATTATTAACCCATAATTACTAATATATATTTTTATAAGGTCTTATCTTTCCAAGGATGCGCCTCTCTTCCCAGGGGATCATATGGAGACTCTCTACTCTTGATTACATTTCACAGAATCCTCCTCAACTTCTAGTCCCACCTATCTTGCTTCCCTATTGGCCAACAGTGCTTTATTCAACAACCAATAAGAGAGACATATTTACAGAATGATATCTCCCATTACTCTATAGAAACAAATATTACGGTTTGAATGAGAATGGTCCCTATTGATTCACATGTTTGAACACTTGGGCCCCAGTTAGTGGAACTATTTGGGAAGGATTAGGAGGTGTGGCCTTGTTGGAAGACATGTCATTGGGGGTGAGCTTTGAGGTTTCAAAAGTGCATGACAGCCCCTGCTGCCTATTGATGAGGGTGTAAAGTTTTTAGCTACTGTTCCAATATCATGCCTGTCAGCTTCCTGCCATGATGATTATGAACTAACTTAAAACTGGAAGCAAGTCACCAATGAAATGCTTTTTTGTTTAAAAATAAGAGTTGCTATGGTCATAGTTTCTCTACCAAGCAATAGCATAGTAATGAAGATAGGGGGCATGCCCAAACATTAGTTAATTAATGCATTATGTGTATTGACACACTCCGAATAGCTGTAAGTATTGACCTAACATGTATTGGGGGAGTGAAGAAATGGCAGATACACAGAGAAAAGCTGGGATCAGGTGATAATGGCTTTTGATAGGGAAACCACAGTACCTCTGGTCCTCCAAAATTCAGTGTGTTTATTATACACAGTTGAACAAGGAAGCAGGGTTTATGGTACACAGCTGAATCAGGGAGTCAGGTTTAGTTAATCTCAGTAGGAGCAGTCCCTGTAGGGGAGCAGTCTTCAGGTCATAAATATTTGGTGGTGGTGGTGGGATAAGAAAGCTATAGTGGACATTTTCTGATCACAGTGTTAATATTTGCCATTGGACCAGAGGAAGGATTTACTATGTTTTTGAGCCTCACTGGGGGAAGTCTTTGCCACTTACATGGTACTGAGACATTGATATCACTGGCATGCTCATACCCATGTCAACATTACACATTCACTCAGGATTTCACAGTGTGTATGTGTGTGTGTGTGTGTGTGTGTGTGTGTACATTGTATATGCACCTCTGCATATAAATGTGGACAACAGGGAAAGGTCAGGGGTCTTCCTCTATGGCTGGCTCTCTGTCATGTTCCCTTGAGAAAGGTTCTCCCTGAACCTGAAGTTTACTGTTTCATTTAGGCTGGTGGCTGGTGAGCTCTCAGAATTCCCGTTTTTGCCCTTCAATGCCAGGTCTACAGGCACACACTACCATGCCTAGTTTTTCACGTGGCTTCTGGAGATTGGAACTGAGGTCATCATGCTTGCATAGCAAGTGCTCTTATCCACTAGCTCCTCCATTTTCATGAAGTAGAAATTGGTTAATTTTCATTATTGTATTTGATGCCACAAAACCACAAGAATTCTTCATTAAAAAATCTTCATAGCCTGATTCAGAGACTGTAAGTACGAACTTCATCCTGCACATACAAAATACCAAGTGTGATGAAATCCATGTAAATAAAAGAATAATCTCTTCTCCAGTGCAGCACATTGTATGACTCCCATTTTGAAACCAAGACATCCCTGAAGTATCTAGGCTGGTTTAATTCAGCAGTCCCTTCCACAGTCCAGTATGTCTCATCAGCTGTTATTCTCTGTTCATTAACATTCAGAAATTCAAAGTCAACAAAACACCATAAAGGATCCAGATGCCCTCTGTATTTCCCATCTTTATGTGGTCTTTTAAAAAATATTACTTTACTCTCTCTTTAAAAACTTGATTATTTTTAAACTATTATTTTTCTGTGATTATCTACACCCCTTTTCTTTTTTTTCTTCAGCATCTGAGCACAGTTTTAAACATACTGTACCTTTTTAGGGGGTTTCTGTGTCTGGCTATGCCTTTATTAAGCACCCACAGAATTCTCTGACTCCATGAGACAAATCTTAAGCTGCCATGTCAGCTTCTGGGCATCTCAGCTTAGCTCACGGCACTGGCACATGGCTCTGGCAGCTGGCTTCTGCCTACAGCCAGTGGTCGGGAGCAATGTCTCTGTATGCCACAGAGCACCTGCCTGCTTGTGAGACTACAGAACTAGGCATCCACATCAGGCTCCTTGACCTGACCTTTTCTTAGCTTTCTCAGGACCTGAGTTTGGGTGGGTATTCAGGTCCCTACACTGGACACCATATATAACAAGTCTTTCTCTGTCCCTCCAACAAGCTCCCAAGTAATGAAACAGAGACTTATTAGTTATGAAAGCTTGGCCTTAGTTTAGGCCTTCTCACTAGTTCATATAACTTAAATTAACTCATTTTTAAAAAATTAATCTATGTTCTACCACATTGCTTTTACCTCTCTTTCCCATTGCATCTCCCTTTTCCTCTCCATGTCTGCATGACTTCTTTGTCTCCCTTCTTCTAGAGTCCTCTCTATGCCAGGAAGTCCTGCCTCTACCTTCTGCCTAGCTGTTGTCCATTTAGCTCTTTATTAAATCAATCAGAAGGTGCCTTGGCAATGACAAATCCTCACAGTGTGTAAAAAGATTATTGCACAGCAAACATGTCTTAATATGTTACTTTGATGAAGTAGCTCATACCCATGCCTTTGTGGGACTTATTTTTCACCTCATTCTGAAGACAGAAGACCCTTGATGTTAATCAGTAATGGTCCTAACATGGTGGCAGGCACTTTTCTACTGATTTCACAGTTCCATCTCCAATAAGCTGCAAGGTCTGTCAGTCGGAATCCCGTGTGCCCTTCAGCCGGGCACTTGTATGTGCATCTTGTGACCTGCTGTGACTTACGAAATTCCAGTATAGCAGCACCAGGACTCCACTGTCTGGTGTTCCTGCCAGCAAGGATGACGCTAGTCACCTATTAATTCGGTTTTGTTGCATGGAGCAGGGTGTGGGGTTGGGGGTGGGGAGTGATATGAAGCAGTGTTCTGAGAACCAACCATTTACATGTCACCTGGAGTCATTAAGAATTCATCAATCTGTCATGGCCTTGAGAAGGAACCTGACTTAAGGTACCAGCCCTTGTGAGAAAGTATGTCTTGCACCAGATGCTTGAACTGTCAGGTCTGCGCTGAGGTGTGACATACACCAGGGTAGTGTTGTCACTCACCTCCCCACATGCCTTGTGGTGGACTTTTAAACTTCAGGGTTTGCCTTTTAAAGGGATATGCAGCAATTTGTGGAGCAGTGGCAAACTTTTATTGTGGGTTTGGATTTTTTTTTCTTTTTTAAATGTGGCAGTACTTGCTAGTGGAGATATTTTGGGGATCCTCCCTGTTTAGAGATTCATATTTGGGGTGTCTCTTGCACAGTCTGTCCCCTTCTGCAGTTTGTGAGGGAGGCTTCGCAATATGTTCCCGTGAGAATTTTCACAAGTGATAAATGAAATTCACAGTATTCTCATTCACACAGTAACTGCCTGGAAAGCCAAGGAGTGGAATGAGGGGGTGGAGCTGAGGGTGACAGATTGGTGAAGATGAGGAGAAATGAATCTGGAGAGGAAGGCGGAGCAAACCCAGGAAGAGTTGTAAAAACAGAAAAGCTATTCTGAATTGGATTTAGAAATGACAGAATGACACGGTGAAGTTTTCTATGGGGACAAGGTTGCTAGGTTGCCATGTCTGAGGCAGCCGGAGGTGTCGGTGACATGGTAATCAGAAAGGAGCTAGAATCCACGAAGTTACTGAGTGGAGACAGAGACTGATAAAAGCACAGGCCACCCAGGGCAACTTCCCTGGGTTTGTTTTCTTAGTCGAGTGTTGGGAGTTTGTCAGAGTACATCAGATGAGTGAGTCCAGCTTCCTCGTGGTGCTCTTGTTGGAAGCCCAGATTTCAATGCCTCGCTCTTTGCCTCCTCAGACCACCTTACTTTGATCTCTGTGGCTGGCTTTGCCTACTTGCTCTCTACTTGGCCCTGGCAAATTGCCTAGGAATGAGACAGATGATCCTAGCCCTTCTTTCAAACAACACCTCATACCTTATCCTTCCCCTTTCCCCAGCACTGGGGAGTTAAAGAGAAAGCAACCAGAATCTATATTCAGACCTGATGGAGAACCCTGATGTCTGGAGTTGCTGATTCTTGGGCTCCATGTGTTTTTGTTTGTTTGCTTGCTTGTTTGTTTTGTGTCCATCATGAAGGGCTGTTATATCTGCTTTCCCATCCCCAGCCCTACTGTCCTTGAAAAGGTTAGTTCCTTTAACTCTTAACTGTGTCCAGGGCAATAGAATTAGCAAACTCCATCAACTCACCTAACTCCAAGGCTTCTAGTGAGAACCAGATGAAATAATGCATACAAATACATACACATAAAACTTCTATAAAAACCAATTGAAATACCATTCTGTTACATTCTATCACATATAAAAGGTATAAGATTATATTGTTCTTACAAGTTGTGTGCTGTCTCTTCTATTTTCCCCCTTTGTATATATTCATAGCATATGCATTTGATCTTAGTCTGTATATTTGAAGTTTCATCAGAAAATTTTCTTTTATACCTTTAGACTCCAATTAGCACCATTGTGCTTTCATAAGTGTCAGATCTTCAGCAGTCAGAAGACTTGGAAGAGAGAAGGAAATAGTTTGAGAGAAGAGCT
Source organism: Mesocricetus auratus (assembly GCF_017639785.1). NCBI lineage: Eukaryota > Metazoa > Chordata > Mammalia > Rodentia > Cricetidae > Mesocricetus > Mesocricetus auratus. The sequence goes on from NW_024429199.1 coordinate 6,545,100, forward strand.
CACTGTGTAGTTCAGGTTGGCCTCAAACTCACAATCCTCCTCCTGCCCAAGCTGTTGAGTGCTGAGTTTCCAAGTATGAGCCAAGGACTGCCTTTACAATGAGTACTTCTCCCCATCAGTCCCAGAATTCTCAGACAAACTGAATTCAATAATCCCCAGGAGGCCCCAAAATGAGCTGATTCCTTAAGACAAAGATGAACCTGGTGTCAGGGTTGTGCGAGAACATTGTTGCTATCCTGTCTCTTGACACAAATAGAATCTTCCCATTGAAAAGCCAAAGGCATTTTACGAAATCTGACAGTGATCCTCATCATATCCTTCTGGGATAAAAAGCTTCATTACAAACAATAAATAACAACTGCACTGTTTTGTGACATATCTCTTACAAAGATATTAGTCACGACTGGAATGTCATGGATTTTTAAGGGGGCTTTATTCATGGGATATAGGGAAGATTGTGAGTTGCTGTGGATTTCTATTGCAGTTGTTTTTACTGAAGAAGCAAACTGTTGAAGAACACTCCTGTGCACTTGAAAGTTATTCCTCATAACTAGTAATATCTATTTTTAAGTTAAAAGAAATACAAACAATGGTCATACAATATACAGGAAATACAAACCATCATCCCATTCACTGACTTATTGAAGGTCTCTAATCCAAGCAAAGTTGTCTATTGGTATATCTTCTAACAGAATATTTCTGATTTAGTTGTGTGATGAGTAATGCCAATCAGATTGCCTGGCTGACCTTCTAAGGAAGGTGGAATCATAATAATGTCTTAAGGAACAAGTCTTGAGCAGTCATATGTATCCTGGCTTCTGTGGAAATAAATGGCCTCCCAACACAGATGTAGCCAATGAATGAACTTGTTAATGACACATGTACAAAAGGTGATCTGGGTCAACCAGATGGTCTATCTTGGGCATTGTAACTGGAGTGTCCCCAGGAGAGTAAATGAGTTAGCTGTGGGAGAAAAATATAAAAAGAAATGGAGTAAAGATGGGCTGGATCACATTGTAAATGGGGTAAAATTCTACATGAGATATGGTCATGAATAAGTAGATGCTTGAGATAGAAGGAAGAGTCACATGTTAAAAGACAAAGAGGCTAGTTCATAAGAAAACAGGGGAGGTGTTTAAGTTAGGATTTCTATGGCTGTGAAGACATACCATGACCACAGCAATTTTTACAAAAGGAAAACATTTAATTAGGGCTTGCTTACTGTCAGGGAATCTGTTTCTATGTTAACAAAACAGGGAGAGTCAAAGACAGTATAAAGAAAAACAGAGAGGGTATAGAGAAAAGAAAGAGAGAGGGAGCAACAGAAGAGTTGGTATAGTAATTGGTTTTCTACTTCTCCCTGACTACCTTGTTGCCCAACATTTTGAGCCCCCCTTTTAGGCTTTATATTGCTTATTTCTTTTGGCCCATGGGCCTTTAGGTGCCTGATGGACTTTATTAAACAGCAAATAGATAATCATGTCACAAGGCTTATCCAGATCCACTATGAGGCTGGCCATGAAGGAGAGTAGTCCTTATCAGAAAGCTGATGACAGTAATGGCAAGGAGGAAGGCGAACTTCGCCTGATGTTCCCAGTCTCCACATAGCAAAAGGAGACAAACACCCCCAGGGCACATAATCTGCTCGTGCCCTGCCCCCAGCAGCCCCAGCCAGGGACCTTGGAAGGCCCATTTACCCACAAAATAAATAACCACCACTATTGATGGCTGACCACAGACGGGCTCCCTTCTGATGCTTACCCCCCAAGACAAGAGCTTTGAAGGCTGGCAAAGTAATCCGATGACAGGTAAGGGATGAAGCCTCTCAGATCGATCCTAAGACAGGCTCCATCATCCTTGTGGTGGTTTGGGTAACTTATACTCCGGCTGCACCTAATTTCTGTTTAACCAGAAAGGGGGAGATGTCAGGGACCTCCAGCCATCAGTCAGCTAGGTTGTATCACGTACTCACAGAGAAGACTTGACACTAAAACCACCCTGCCACCCCTTCTGACATAAAGCAAATTCCAAGTAACAAGCCTGCAGTTTACTATCAGTTAAAGATTAGCTTAATTGGAAAACGACAAGGTCCTCAGGAGATAGGCCTGAGCAGTTGTAAATTGTAATAGATAAGATCGGATCCTGCTGTCAGGTTACCAAACAACATAGGAATTCCTACCCCTGACCTCTTGCCCTGTAGATTAGGTAGCCGGGCAACACAGCACACTACCTCTCCCACTGACCTCTTGCCCCTGCAGCTGCAAGTGCACCTTCCCTCCCTTCCCCTCCTCACTTCTATATAAATCCCTTTGGGATGAAATAAAGTTGTGGCCTTGATCAGAATCCTGTCTTGGCGTCCATTCCTGTATCCCCTGCCCTCCATCTTTTTCCTAGGCATCTACCAGACCCACGTTGAATGTCCTGCAGGTCAGGACACTTACAATTTCATCATGGTGGAAAGCAAGGTGGCATGCAGGCAGACATGGTGCTGAGAGGTGGCTGAGCATGTTACATCTGGATCAGCAGACAACAGAATCAGAGAGTGACACTGGGCTTGGATTGAGTGTCTGAAACCTCAAAGCCTTGTCCCCCCTACCCCTGACACTCTTCTTTCACCAAGACCACATCTACTCCAACAAAGTCACACCTCCTGATAGTACCATTCCCTATGAGCCCAAGGGAGCCGTTTTCATTCAAATCACCATCACAGAAGGTGTGTTCTGGAAACTGTGGTTCATGGCAGAAAAGAATGGCTGAGATAACTTGGTAAGTATTGGAGTAAGACCCACCCATTTAGCTCTGCTTCCAAAGTCGTGGGTCTTGAGCCTACCTGGGCTCAAGTTTCTGTGTATTGTGTCTGTAATATTTCTTTCTCTTATTTGGATGTTCCACACACTTTGACATATTTGAATTAAATTAGATCTTGTGGTGGTTTGAATAATATATGTCCCCCTAGGCCAATAAGAAATGACCCTATTTGTAGGTGTGACCTAGGTGAAGGAAGTATGTCACTGTGGGGGTGAGCTTTGAGGTCTCAGATGCTCAAGCCAGGCTGAGTGTGACATTCGATTCCGATGCCTGCAGATCAAGATGTAGAACTCTCAGATATTTCTCCGGCACTATGTTTACCTGCATGCCCCATGCTTCCTGCCATGATGATAATGGGCTAAAACCTCAGACCTGTAAACCAGCCCTAGTTAAATGCTTTTTTTTTAAATAAGGGTTGACATGGGGCATTGGTGGTGCATGCCTTTAATCCCAGCACTCGGGAGGAAGAGACAGGAGGATTTCTGTGAGTTCGAGGCCAGCCTGGGCTATAGAGCAAGTGCCAGGATAGGCTCCAAAGCTGCACAAAGAAACTCTGTCTCGAAACCCCCCACCCAAAAAAAGAAAGAAAAAAAAGAATAAGGGTTGCCATGGTCATGGTGTCTCTTCATAGCAATAAAACCCTGAGACAGAAGTTAAAGCAAAACAGCTCCTTAGGAGCGGGACACAGAGAAACCCTGTCTTGAAACAAACAAACAAAAAAACCCAAAAAACAAAAAACAAAAACCAGTGGCTCTCCAGTTGGTTCCAAGATCATCAGAACAGGAGATCTGGTTCTGCTCCTGATCAGCTGACCCTGAAGTGTGGGAGAACTGGCCCCGCCCCTTGCTCATTGCTGCAAGGGGTGAACTTTCTGGGACAATGTCGTAGAGCTCACCCTGGTGCTCACATGGAAGAGCTGGTGGGCTGACCAAACCTGCAACTACCCAGGCTCAGAACCAGGGTTATGTGCTAGCCAACCCACCTGTTATCTGCTGGAGCATGTGAAGGGACAGGTCCTGCAGACCCAAAGCTGCAGGATGTCTACAACACAGGGCAACAGCAGGATAACCAAGAGGAGTTCCAGTGAGGGCTCAGCATTGATAGTGAAGAGAAACCAGAGGCCTCAAATCAGACCACTGACTCTGTGATGAACACTTGCAAATAAAGATATAATGATAAGAGGGTTAGAAGGATTTACTGAGTGACTCACTATGCCACACCATGGCTTCCATGGCAAGGTTGACATTTTTCCTTTTCTCTTAGATTTTATTTTATTTTACTTTGGGGAGGCTGTTGCAAGGGCAGGGGTGGATACAAGGGGACGGGAAATGAATGGGATGGCGATGCATGATGTGAAAGACACAAAGAATAAATAAAAAGGAGAAAAAAGAGTGGCTCTCCAGCCTTATATAACGTATCACATACATACATTGCTCAGTGTCTGAGTCGCCATCATGCAGATGCAAGCCATAGTTACTCACATCAGAAACGAAAACAAACAAAACAACAAAGGAACTGCTACAAAATGATTCTTCTAATGCCTTAAAATAGCACTTGAAATCAGTGCCTGCCATGTAGATGTTTAGTTTTTAATAGGCTACTAGCACCTTTTAGCTGTTGAGTGGGATTTCATATTACCTTTATTATTCTTTATTTTTAAAAGCACAGATAATGGAGTGGTTATGAGTGCTGCCACCTTTTCAGAAGACAGGAGTTCAGTTTCTAGCATCCAAGTTTTGTGACTTAAAATTACTTGGAACTCCAGTTCCAGGTAATATGACACCCTCTTCTGGCCTCCACAGACACATATTCTCTAAAATGTACACACACACACACACACACACACACACACACACACACACACACACACACACACACAATCTTTTAGAAATTTATTTTATTAGTTTTTTTAAAGTTCTGACTTTGATTTCCCTGAACTCATCTAGTTTCATTCTCCCTTCCCTACCTAGCCACTTTTGTATCATTTTTAAAACAAACTTTTAATACCAATTTGTTTTCCCCAAATATTTCTGGATATGTGGTCTTCCAATGGAGCACAGTCAACTTACCAGGGGTTACACTCTTAGAAAAAACTGACCCTTCCTTTCCCAGCAGCTAATGATTGCCAAGTGGTTCATGGTTAGGGGTGGATAGAAGTTTCTATCCAATGCCCTTCTCCATTCTGGGATTTGGTTTAGCCTGGGCTGGCACAGGTTTTGTGCTGTTATAATCTCAGCAAGTTTATAATGCACCTGCTCAGCTATATACAGATATTATAGCCATCTACCTCCCCTGGCTCTTAAACCTTCTTCATCACCTGTCTGCAAAGATCCCCGAGCCTTGGGAGAGACTGCTGCATATATGTTTCCTTTAGGGCTGAGAACTCTGCAGTCTCTTTATCTCTGAGCTTTGCCCAGTTGTAGGCATCTGTGTCAATCACCATTTACTGTTAATAAAAGTTTCTTAGATGAGGATTGAGAGATGTATTTATCTATGGGCATAACAATAAGTTATTAGGAATTAGTTAAGACTATGTCCATTTAGTAGCATGATAATAGTAAGTTCTCCCCTAGGACCTATTACCTACCTGTCCATAGGTTATTGGTTCAATAGTGGTGCCAGATATGGGTTTCATATCATGGAACAGGTCTTAATCCAAGCATGAAGTGGTTAGTTACTCCAACAACATCCATGCCACTATTGTACCAGTCAGTGTGTATTGCTAGACCAGTCAATTGTTGTATTTATTATGCTACTCTATAATATTCTCATTAGTAGCACAACATACACTCAAAGCATACCTGACAGCTTATGCTAGAGTTTCTTCTCCCAAAATGACTAAAATCTGTGTTTCCTTTGACCAATTAATATTCAGCAACCATGCACTGCCACTCATGATCATTCTCTGGCTTTCATTAAGGATCCTTTTGAAATTACTAAACATATGTGTCATTATTGAATCATCAAACCAGAACTCATTTAAAGTGTTCTCTGCCTTAATTAGTCTTCACTATCCTTTATATTATTTATCAAACAAATAATTTACTTTTAGTAGATGATAATTGAAGGTTATAAAATGGGAATGTGAATGATATTGGGTAAATACATTTTTTTCCAATAGGACTTAACTTAAGTGCTTACTATGATTGGTCCTTCTCCTGAATAAATAAAGGATAACAAAGATACTCATTCCATTCCACTTAGATTTATGTATGCTCTTATTCAAGAAATGAATTAATGGCATGGAATGAGTGACTGCTGAGTATATGAGAAATAATCACACAGGCACAGACCAGACAGAGACTGGATGCTTTAGCATCTGTCAATGGTCATTGCTTTTCTGTGCAAAGAGGAAAACGCTCCAATGTCTCAAGAAGCTGAATGAGGCAACTTAAGAAATAAGACATCTATTACAGGGCTTATAGTTCCAGAGGGTAGATAAGTCCATGAGCACCATGGCAGGGAGCTTGCCAGCATGCAGGTAGGCACACAACCATGAGGAAGAAAGAACTAACCGAGAATGACAGAGGCTTTGAAAGCCTACTCCCAGTGACATCTCCTCCATCAAAACCAGTCCTCCCAGTCCTTCCAAACTGTTCCACAAACTAGGGGCCAGATATTCAAACGTATAAGCTTCTAGGGATCATTCTTATACACACAGCCACAGAAGGTGTTTTAGTTTCTTTTCCTGTTACTGTGATGACCAAGGAAATTTAAGGAAGAGAGGGGTTGTTTTGGCTCCTAGATTACAGCTTATCCTAGTAGGGAAGTTGTGGTAGCAGGAGTTTGAAGAAGCTAGTCACATCACATTCATAACCGGGAACAGAGAGCAATGATAATCACACAGTGTGCTCAGCTCATTTTCTCCACTTCATACAGCCCAGGATGCCCCGCTTAAGGAACAGTCCAGTCCACAACTAAGGTGACCATTACCCATTGGTTACTGTAAGCAAGATAATCCCTCTCAGGTATTCCCAGAGGTGTTTCCCTGGGTGACTAGATGCTGTCAGATTGGCAGCACAAACCATGAAGACATCAATTAGGTCTTATGTGTTTCCTCCACTAATGATGCTTTGGAATTATTTTTCTTCCACAGCTATCTAATTTTAAGAGTATTTTACATTCCCAACACAACTTATACATCTATTTATGTATTTATTTCTTTGCCAAGAGCGTGCTCATAGTTCATTAGAGAGCTAGCAGCCAATACAAGGTCCTGATTAGTACAAAAGAATTGTTTTTAATGTCCCGACTTGGTAGAATTTCAGTTGAAGCCAAATAACTACCTTAGTTTCCATGTGCCTTCCTTCTGGTGAATCCATGATGTTGAAAACAGCTCAGAAATTCCATGAATTTCTTATGTTTCTGGGGCACACAAGGTGGGAAGCACTGTAGTCACTGTCTCTGTGGGTTTTTGAAATTTCCAGGGCAACACGGATATTAAGATGCTCATATCCAAGCAGCTTCAACTCAGGATTTTAATAAAATACTTGTTATCCCCATAGCTAACAGATTGTCTTTCATTGCTCACACAATCTGGTTCATTCTGGTCAAGGGAGCATCTCTTTCAGGGGAGACTGACCCCTTACATCCCCAAGGGATGACTTCTGAAGGGCCCAAGTTTGATTGGCAGCAACCATGTCAGATGGATCACAACCTCCTGTACTTCAGTGTCCAGGAGCATCCAAAGGTGTTTTGGCTTCTGTTGCACCTGGACTCACATGTACATACCCCCCATAATTAAAAATAAATATTAAATTTTGTCTTCAGACTTTATTATTTTATCTAATGTATATGAGCTTTTGCTTGCACGTGAGAGGGACCCAGCAAGTGTCCAGGCAGGACAGTGAAGCCTGGAAGAAATGAGAGGGAACAGATAATGGGCCAGGGAGGGAGACTCTGGGACAAACATTCTGGGGGATTTGGGTGAGGTATGTCTCTACAGCAAAATGTAGGTGAGATCTGCCTCCACAGAGAGAAAAAATGACTCCCAGCTTTCTGGACAGGAAAATAGGTATTTTATAGTCCTCACTGAGAAGAGGCCTCTGTGTGTTTGAGATTTCTGTTTCCCTAGTGATCTGTGAGCTCAACGGCCTTTGTCCCAACATGTATGTATATCTCTGTATAAACTTGGAGGCCTAAAGCGAGTGTTGGATACTGAACTGCCAGGTGGGTGCTGGGGATTGAATTCAGGTCCTCTGGAAGAACTGTCAGTGCTCTTAACCACTGAGTCATCTCTCTTGTCCATAAATTAAAACAAAAAGTAAAAACTCTATCTATCTATCTATCTATCTATCTATCTATCTATCTATCTATCTATAAATAATCTATTATCTGTCTGTAGTGTGCTTTTGTCTGCTAGGATGCATAGGTAGAGATCGGTAGTCAACTTGAGGGAGTTGGTTCTATCCTTCCACAATGTGATCTTGGCATAGAACTCAAATAGCATGTTCCTTCATTAATCAGTCATCTCACCAACCCTCCTTTCATTTTTGATTGATTTGACCTGTGTGCTATTACTTCTGCCAACTAAAAAGGAACAAATCTTCTGACTTAACCCTGTCATGTTAAATGGCAAAAGTTCCTACAAGGGGTAGGGTGGTGGTGGGGTGGGGTGGTGGTGGGATAGGGTGGGATGGGGTGGAGGGGTAGTGTTGGGGTGGTGGTGGAGTGCTGGTGGGGTGGGGTAGGGGTGGGGCGATGGTGGTGTGGCATGGGGTTGTGGTGAGATGGGGTGGGGTGGGGTGGTGGTGGGATAGGGTGGGATGGGGTGGAGTGGGGTAGTGTTGGGGTGGTGGTGGAGTGCTGGTGGGTGGGGGGTGGGGTAGTGGTGGGATGGTGATGGAGTGCTGGTGGGGTGGGGTAGGGGTGGGGTGATGGTGGTATGGTATGGGGTTGTGGTGAGATGGGGTGGGGTGGGGTGGTGATGAGGTGGGGTGGGTTGGTGGTGGTGGGTGGTCTGGAGTGGGGGACTCACAGCAAACTTTATTCTTAGAGAATGGAAGGAAGCAATCACATTTTTTTTACCCTCTTCCCACTTTGCTCTGCCTGTGGGATGCTGTGTGATGATGTGACACCTGGAACCACCGCACTCATTTTAGGACTATAAGAGAATTGTTAGGACACCGTCAGTCTGTAGGTTGGAAATAATTTTGACCTTGCTGATTTAGATGAATTTACAACAACTCCAGGAACATCTATAACTCTCTGACTTCCTCCTCCCATGGTGGAGCCTAAGCAATGTTTAGATTCCTTTTCTCTAGAAATTTCTGCTCCTCAGAGCTACATGTTATGTCAGATAAACTGGCTTGGTATAGGTAGTTCTGATTTTGGTGATATTAGTAATAAGCCTGCATACCCTAGGACTCTCAGGAAGTTGCTAAAGGCTATATAAGTTGTTGATACTATGCAAATTGAGAATTTGATGGACACTCTACACCATCAAATTGTGCCGTCAGACTTTCCCAGACCCACGGAAATTGTGGTTATAGACACAATAACTTTACAGATGGTTTATTATTAACAAGAAGCAACCTATTGTGAACAGAATTGTATCTGAAACATTGATGCCTTGAAACTCTCAGGCATGTTCAGCCTGCAGTCTTCAGCCTGCATACAGTCAAGCATAGGTCTGCATTCAGCCTGACACAAAGCCATCACCGGAACACATCGCGAATCTTTTCTTAGATTGTTCTTGGTAATTCAATTGTGTGGTTTTGAGAAATGAACTTTGTGGATGACTGTGTTGATGCAGGGTTGAAAGGTCAAACCTTTAAGATAATAGGGTTTTAAGGAGATGTGACAGGCCTTGCTATTTAGGTAAATTGGAGCTTTTAAAGAGGTGACCGAGACCAAATGAGGTCATGCAGACAGGGTCTGACTTAGACTCCAGGAGGCCTAGGGTTCCTTTTTAAAAGGAGGAGGGAATGCTAGGGAGCCAGGGATACAGCTCAGGAAAGCACTTGCTTGCAGCCCCAGTGACTGGGGCTGGAGTGGGGGGCTGCTTACACATGGGGAAAAAGGCTTCTGGGGGACATAGCTTACAAGTGTCTGTGAGCTGAAGAGGAAGGCCTCACGAAACTAACCCTGCCAACACCCTGGTTTTGAACTTCTTGTTGCTGGAACTGTCTCTGTTGTTTATGGCACCTCATTTGCAGCACTTTGTTATGGCAGCTTAAGCAGAGCAAAGGTTGCATAAACAACAAGCAATGATATAATCGCGTATATTTTTGAGAAGACATTTCCAGGGCTGATTAATTAATAGCTCCATAATATGGAGTGGGATGTGGGTTTTCCCTCTTTCTTCCCTGCCATTTCAGTGGGATTGATTTTAGCCTTGGCTTTATCTCTGTATGGAAGGAAGCATTCAGTCAGTTGCATGGGTTATTTGGGCACACAGTCTCATTCAGCAGAAAACTAAGTTTTTCCAGGGAAAAATCTCTTTAAGAGTGAACCAGGCTTTGCAGGGAGTAGTCCCCACCTAGTAGTCATTATTAGAATGTGTGTGTTAATCAAAATCGTGTCACATGTCTTTTTTTGTTTTTCTTTTCTTTTTTTAAAGACGGGGCTTTTTTATGTAACCCTGACTGTTCTAGAACTTACTCTGTAGACCAAGCTGAATTTGAACTCAGAAATCCACCTGCTTTCTGCCTCCTGAGTGCTGCAATTAAAGGCATGGGCCACCACCGCCAGGCATGTCACACGTCTTTGCTTTCTTCTGCCTGATCCGGAGGAATGGATTTGTTGGGATGGGATGGTATCAGCTGTGATTCGTTGCCTAGGCCCAGCAACTTGGCAGGGAGAGTGTCTCAGTCTTGGGGGAGCCACCAAAAGGGGTTTCTCAAGTGTTTGTTCTGTTTCTTGCTCTGACCCAGTTTCCTGACCTGGCATCTCTTCCAACCTGGCAAGGAAAAACAAGATGGCCAGGAATATCTCATGAGCCTGCCCAGATTCCTTTACCTCCTTCTACATTCATTAAGTAGTTGATTGCTCAGATTCCCTAACTACATTGATATCCGACCGGAAGTGGCCTGGATAGTGGCTGAGAGGATGCTATAGCCTATGATTTACGTTCTGCAGGCTTGGCTCCCTAGCCAGAGCCCACATCACAAGGCAGCTGCCATGGTCAGGCAGCAGGTTAAGAGCACACCATTTCCCCATCTTGGCCCCCTGGTACTTTTCTTGTCTAACTTTCTCCTTTTTATTCCACTCCAGCCACACCGGTCCTTGAACTCTTACAGCAAATCTGCCATTTCACTTGCTGGTCTGAGTGAGATTTTCACAGAAGCAAATAGAGAGGGGGACAGTTCTGCTGAAGACATCCCCCTCTCTGTCAAAATTAGTTGCGTCTCATATTTATAAAACCATGTATTTATAAGACCAATTGAGCTTTTGTTCCTGTTTTTCCTTCCACACTGACCTGACCTTCAGTTTGATTTTTCTAGCCTTTCAGCATGAACTAACAGTTGGTCCATTATACCCCACCAGTCCTGTGGGGAGGTGGGTCTCTCTGTGTGCATGGACATTCAGAGACTGGAGGAGCCCTTTTGAATAAGGAAACGATAGCACTAATGTTCCTCTCGACCTGATCTTAAAGTGCCTGTTTGTTACAGATTCCTTTTCCCGCTTCTCCTGGCATTTGCCTGAAAGCATAGCAGGCATGCCCTTCCAACATCTGCTCGCTGGCCCTGCCAAGGGTGAGGATCCCAGTGTCATGTTGCTGCTTGCTCCTTTTAAGGCAGGCCATTTATAGCTTTGCTGCCTGGACATAATTTTAACCTTTCCCAGAGCAGCAGGGCTTTTTTCAGAGGAGAGGTGAAGTACATTAGAGACAGTAGCTTCTTTCCTAGTCTGAACTGAACTGTGGTTTGGGTCAGATAGTTTTCTAATTGGTTTGGATTTTCAATCCATTAAAGGAAAGTTCTGATTGCATTTTAGGGCAGTTGACTGAGCAAAAATCTGCTTCATCTGCACAAAGCCTGGGCTTCCTTTGCATGTGACAGCCTCTGCAGGACTGTGCAGCATGCCTCTCTCTCCCCCACACCGGGCTGGTTATTAGAGGGAGGCCACTCAGAATAGTAGCTCATGCTCGTTTATCCGTTTCATCATTCCCAACACCAGACATCACTCCACAAACAGGGAAGCTGCTGTGTTAAGAAAGCCGAATTCAGGGTTTGGGCTGTAGGTCAATGGTAGTGTTTTTATACAATAATCCCCGAGTTTGGTCCTCAACATTTTATAAACTGGGTGTGGTGGCACCTGCCTGTAATTGTTGCGTGCAGGAGGTGCAGGCGTTCAAGGTCATCTTTAGCTTGGGATACATGAGACCCCGTTTCACAAAAACAGAAGGTAAAACAAACGAAGCAGTGTAAAACAAGGTGTGGTAGTGCATTCCTAGATCTCCAACATCCACATGTGTGATAGTGCGGTCCTAGATCTCCATCATCTTCAGGTGTGATGGTGCATTCCTAGACCTCCAACATCTGCAGGTGTGATGGTGCGTTCCTAGATCTCCAACATCCGCAGGTATGATAGTGCACTCCTAAATGTCTAACATCCACAGGTGTGATGGTGCATTACTAGCTATTCAATATCCACAGGTGTGATGGTGCCCTTCTGTAATCCTATTATTTGAGTCTGAGACATAAAGATTATGAATTCAAGGCCACTATGGACTAATTAGTGAAGTTACAGGCCAACCTGAGATACAGAGGGTGACCCTGCCTCAAAAAACAACCAGGCAAACTCCCAAAGGAAAGCAAGCAGGTCTTTCAGACCTCAACTCCAGTGTAAGTGGGAAACAAAGAAAGTCCTTGTTCATATAGGGGAAAACCTATATCCATTCTTTTAGTGGCTGGCTGAGGAATGGGGAGGGACATCATGGCCTGCAAATCCTGAAGTCCCTGCTGGAGGAAATTGTACTTGCTGGGCCGAATGTCTGTCTGACATAATCTGAGATAACTAAAAATTGTAGGAGAAGGGAAGGAAAGCAATTAATCTTTAAACAATATTATTTTGTAAACATGGGGATTTAGGGTGGTACCCTGAAATTTAGAAACAATAGTATCAATAGAAAGTTACACTCAAAATGCCACTTCCAAGGTGGACTCAGTGGTAAATTCTTGTAATCTTAGCACCTAGGATTCTGAGGCAGGAAGGACCACCGTGGGTTTAAAGACAGCTTGGGTTACACAGTGAGTTAAAAGCCAGTGTTGGCTACAGAGTTCACTTTGTCTCAGAACAAAACCCAAACCAAAATATTCCCTCTAACACTGATAAAAATCATTCCATCAGCAGGCAAGGAAGAACTCTCATTGTCTTTGGCTGTTGTGAAAGGGTTTCTTTAATAAAATAACAGTCGGGTATTGGTGGCACACACCTTTAATCCCAGCACTTGGGAGGTAGAGGTAGGTGATCTCTGTGAGTTCGAGGTCAGCCTGGTCTACAGAGCGAGTTCCAGGACAGCCTCCAAAGCCACAGAGAAACCCTGTCTCGAAAAACCAAAACAAAAAACAATAACAACAACAAATCAGTCCAAGTAGACATCACCATTTCCTATTTATGTTGCTTATGTATAATATAGTCTGGCCACTCTTCCCTTACCCTCTAACATTTCTCTCCATCCCTATCAAACACCCAGTCCCTACCAGTCTATTACCCAGATTCTTGGCTTTTAGGTTATTTTGTGACAAATTTAGTTTAAGCGGTCCATCTGTGTGACTATTGGGTTGGAGCATAGTGGGGCTCCTGGTGGTTGTACGTCTGAAGGCAATCTCTTCCTGTTATGCATTTACCAGTAGCAAATAGTTCAGAGATGAGGGTACAACTCACTCCTCTATCCATTAAGTAGGTGTTATTTTTAAGATGCAAACTTATCGGTACTACAAGATTTCAAAGAGAAATTACAGATACTTTTGGTAGTTTTCTGGTCAAATTTAAAAGCTTATATGCTCTGAAGAAAAGAAAAGGCAATTTGTAAAACTACAATGAAATATTCCACTCCAATCTTGATGGCTATTACCAAAAAATAAAAAATAAAAAGACAAAATAAATAAAAGGGAGTGAATATAAGAACAGTGATGTCCTTGTCTGAAAATGTTAGGATAAACCTTAAATATTATATTCTAATTTAAAATAACAATGAATATGGGTCTCATATGTTCAAGTTTTGAAACTGTAAGTTAGTCCCAATTAAATGTTTTTCTTTATAAGAATTGCTGTGGTCATGGTGTCTCTTCACAGCAATAGAAACCCTAACTAAGACAACTACTAATAATAACTTCTATTCTTCTTTTTATGGCTCTCCTTGTGTAGCTCATGCTGACTCAAGAGCCTTGTACCCCAGCCTGCTGAGTTCTGAGATTACAGGCATAAATTGTCAGGCTTGAAAAATGCTCAGAGTGTGGACGTTATGAATTCTCACTGTGAAATGATAATTATATGAGGGGATCCACTTGTGAATTTGCTGGATTTAGTCATTGCTCAGTATATATGTACTTCGAAACTTCATGCATAAGTTATACATAGACACATTTTATACATTTATTTATATATGTATTGTATGTGTGTGCATGAGGACACATGTCATAACATGTTTGTGGAAGTCAAAGGATATCTTATTGGAGTCTTCTCTCTTTCTACCACATGGTTTCTGAGGATTGGACTCAGACCACCAGGTTTGGCAACAAGTGCCTTTGCCTTCAAAGCCATCATACTAGCATTAAATTTGTTTTTTATCTTATTTTTTAGTGTGTGTAGTGTGTGTGTGTGTGTGTGTGTATGAGAGAGAGAGAGAGAGAGAGAGAGAGAGAGAGAGAGAGAGAGAGAGAGAGAGAGAGAGAGAGAGAGAGAGAGAGAGAGAGAGAGTGTGTATTGGTGCCCTAGGAGGCAGAAGAGGGCATGGGTCTCCTGGAATTGAACCCCATCCTTCTGCAAGTCCTGCAAACACTCTTAATCGTTGAACTATCTAGCCAGCCCCCTTGGTTTTTTTTTTTTTTTTGAGATGGCTCCTGTTACTAACCTAGGGTGAGTTAGCACTTTCTATGTAGTGCAGGCAGGCTTCAAGCTCCTGCCTCAACCTCCCAAGTTCTAGGGTTACAGGCATGTGCCCTTGACTTCCAACCCCTTGACTCAATCTGGAGTCCACTCTTCACCTGTCAGTTTCTTGAGAGAGGGAACGTGGCAGTACTCATAGCCATTCCCAGGGGTTAATTACACTATCTGCCTGTAGCCAGGTGTCAGCAAAGGAGGAAAGGAAGAAGAAAGATGGAAGAAAAAGAAAGGAGGGGAAGGAATGGAAACTTCAGTCTATCAGAAGAATTGAAAGTAGCAGCGGAGCTCTTGGTTCCCCAGATTGATAGCTGTGTGGAAAGCATGGGACTGACTCAGACCCCCTGAAGGTGGGTGTCAGTTAGGAGGCCTAGATAATCTATGGGGCCTTGGGTAGTATTTATCCCTGGCATACAAATAGACTTTGGGTGCCCATCCCACAATGAGGAATGCTCTCTCAGCCTGGACTCTTGGGGGAGGGACTAAGCCCTGCCCTGGATGAAATGACAGTCACTGGAGATCCACTATGCCTCACCTTCCCTGGGGATTGGAGTGGAGATTGGGTGGGGGACTGGGGGGCCTGGTGGGCAGGGCGGGGGAGGAGGGGAGGGTGAGGGAGCTGGGATTGACATGTGAAACAAGCTTGTTTCTAATTTACATAAAATGTAGCAGAAAAGCAACCACGAGAGCTGTCTACAACGCATCTTCTTTCTCCCTGCAACACTCTACAACGCATCTTCTTTCTCCCTGCAACACTCTGCATTCTTTTGAGGTACTTTTCTTATCCTCCAGCACATCTTTGGGTCTTCCATAAGAACCTGGTAGCATCACACAGTCACTTTGTATTGTGGGAAAGAGAGAATGCAGTGCCCAATGGTGTCACCTGGATTCTTTCTCATGCTGGCTCCTCATGGCTGGTCACTGCCCTGCCCATGGGGAGAAGCAGGCAGCTTCGTGTGTGTGTGTATGTGTGTGTGTGTGTGTGTGTGTGTGTGTGTGTGTGTGTTAATATCCCAGAGAATTATCCTCATGGGACATAAGGAAGCCCGATAAATGTTTGCAAAGAAATTAAAGCTTTTTAGATTGGGGGGGGGAAAGCCAAGCAAGGGCAAAGTCTTTAATTAGAGTCAATACACGTGATGCCCATTACTGAAAATGGGGTCTTTTGTTGGCCATGCAAATGATTTTTGTCCTAATAACATTTTCATGATGCTAATTTCAAACATATTCTTAGAGCCTCAATTAAAAATAAACACATTTCTTTGACTTTTACATTTTAAAGGAAACCCAATTTTAGGAATATAATTGATGATTAATTACACTGCCCTTTCTGTACACTGATAATGAACCCTACACTTTTTCTATACCCACAAAAATAATTATGGCACTCAATTTTACAGTCTTTTCCAATGAGCCTTCTTTCAGAAGCCTGTGTACTTCAACACCAGTCACATGCTGCAAAGCTGAGGGTGCCAGCATGTGGCATTCAGTAACATCGCCTCGAAGACTAATACTCACTCTGTGAGTTTAGCAAACAGAGTGCGCCCTTTCTCTGTGCTGACTGTTTGACACAGGGCTGTTACTGTGGGTGGCGACAGTCGGTGCCTTCCAAACCCTGTGTCTGCACATTCCCTACTTCCAGCGTTCTTTACAGAGGAAAGGCAAAAGCAGCCTCTTGGAGCATGTTGGCGTTGTGCTCAAGTTGTGAAGATCCCCAGAGACCACCAGGGAGACAGACTCACCAAATTGCGAAAGCAAGGTTTTGTTGTTCATCCAATCATGACAGGGACTCTGTCTGGCTAGCTATCACAGCAGCCTCCAGAGGAAATGAAGTTCCCTGTCTACTGCTAGGTTTTAAAGACAAAAGTTACAGGATTACATCAGTAGGTATGGGTTGGTTGACATTTGGGAATAATTAGAAGAATTTCTCAAAATCATATTTTGGCATGAAATACCTGTGTACCAATTATTCTCATTGGTCAGTGCTGAGAGGGAACATTCTGAGGTTTCTGTGGCTTTGTCTTGTTACTTGCAGGTGGCCTATTGTACATAGATACCAATAGTTTTTAGACTGTATCCTGGAGACTACAGGGGAGGTTTTGGTATTCCCTGGAGTTTCTTTTGTGGCTAACAGTTCCCAGGAACCAAGCATCTAGAAAGCTGGGGTGGGGAGGTCTGGAGTTTCTTTGTGTTCAGTTTTGGTCCTAGGCTCTGGGAGGCCAGAAGATCTGGAGTTTCCTTGTGTCAGAAGCCTACACAGGGTCTTTTCTGTAGCCTGTCATGGCTGCTAAAGCAGGGGCTGAGTGAGGGTCTGGTC
Source organism: Mesocricetus auratus (assembly GCF_017639785.1). Classification (NCBI taxonomy): domain Eukaryota; kingdom Metazoa; phylum Chordata; class Mammalia; order Rodentia; family Cricetidae; genus Mesocricetus; species Mesocricetus auratus. Next base: position 6,562,273 of record NW_024429199.1, read on the forward strand.
TCTTCATTTGGAACCCAGGGACCATCAGGGCATGACCTCTTCATCCCTTTCACTCATTCCAGATATCAGGAATCAGGGTTTATAGTTGTGTGTATGTGGTATGTCCTGTGTGTGTGTGTGTGTGTGTATGTGTGTATACATGCATGTGATATTTGTGTAATATGTGGGGTGTGTGTGTGATGTATGTGTGGTGTATTTGTGTAGTATGTTCTCTGTGTGTATACATGAATGTGATATGTATGTATTTGTGGTATGAGCATGCACACATATATGTGTGGGGTATATGTGTGTATATATGATGTGTGTGTGTGTTTATGATAAGAATACTTACCATCACCAGGCTGACCTCATCTTTGAAGGAATTTTTAATGCATTTTCACTGACCACACAAACTGTGTCATATTGACAAATGTCCAGTTTTATAGAACTAGTTAAGCTGGCAAGGCTATAACTTCTTATCCAGAGAACAAAGTTGACTCTTTCTACTGTCCCACTCTCTAGAAACAACCATCCTATTCTTTGCTTTTATGAGTGATTTTGCTTTAGAAATTCCATATAAATGGAATTAAGTTCTGGAAACCACATATCCATTGGCAGAGTAATAGACGATGATCATGTGGTAAAGAAATGCAGTGGGATATTAATTAGCCTCTTCAAAGAAGGGAGTCCTACCATTTCAGCATCATGGACACATCAGAAGACATCATGCTAAATAAAAATGCTGGTCACAGAAGGACAAATACTGCATAGTTCTACTGATACAAAGCACCTGAAATAGTTAAACAGGTTAAAATATAAAGTATTATAGATTATGGATATAGCTAAGCATGTGCAAGGCCCTGATTCTGTTCTTTGCACCAAACCAAAACAGGTATTTTAAATATAAAGTTATTCAGTGGCAGCCTATGTCTGTCTCTCTGTCTATCTATTGTAATTGTATGTATGTGTCCAGTTTGAAGAACTGACAAAGTGGCCATAGCTCCATGACCATGTAATAATCTAATAGGACCAGGAAGTAAAACCTTACCAGCACTCAGAAGTCCCCATCATGCCCATTCCCAGTCACTGATACATCTATGAAAAGATTACTACTAACCTGTTCTGAACACCATGGTGAATTTACTTGTTCAGAATTGTGTGAATTCAGTCTTATAACCAGCCCTTCTCGTGGCTGGCCTCTAGGCTTTGGTTTTGGTTTTACTTCCCTTGTCCTTCCTGGAATTTTGTGTATCCCATGCTAGCCTCAAACTCACTATGTAGCCAAGGGTGACCTTGAACTTTCGATCTTCTGCTTTCACTTCCCAAATTCTGGGATTATAGGCATGTGCCACCACACCTGGCTTATGCAGTTCTGGGATGGAACCCAGGACTTTGTGCATGCTTAGCAAGTACTCTTCTAATTATGCTACATTCACAATTCACGATTTATTCTTTACTGTGAGAATCAACACACACTTCTTCATTCTCTTTGCTTATATATTTTATCAGTTTTGGTGGTTTTATACCGCCACCAATTAACACAATTGAAAGCACAAAATACAATTTGGATCAGGTTTATATTCTTAGGTATCAGGAAAGATTTATTGTACTATGGATGACGTGGGCTTTCTGGCCTACCTTCTTTTTAGATCTACATGCCATTGCCTTTAATGTGTGTGGTAGTTAAGGGAGAGTTTAAACTGGGAAGTTTAAACTTGTCTCTACATTTTCTTTTGCCTCACGTTTTTATGCCTTGTGCAATCCAATTTCTCTTTGCAAGAGTCTTTCAAAAATCACATGTTCATTTTGTGAGAGCTACTTAAGCTCAGATAATATCAGCCATCAGTTCTAACTTGATGTATTTTACTGACATATGCACTGTAAATCGTGTTCGATGAGGGATGCCATTACCATATTTTTACATCAGAGAACTCTCTCCACTCCTTTGTCACAAACACCTTGCAGCTCTCTGGCACACAAAGTGACAGTCTCCAAATTAATCTGCATGTTAAATGCCACTAGTGTAAGAGGAGAAAAATCAGATTTCAAAAAATTGTTTGGGATCTATATCCTGAACTATATATTCATATTTTACAAGTTTACAGTGAACTGAAGTTTGTTGAAAAGTGTCTGGGTCTGTCTGTGTCAAGTCTGCTGCAGACTGCCACGTTGGCTGAGGAGAACATTGTGACTGTGGAGAGATGGAAAAGTGTAGGACAAAAGCCCGAACAATCTTCGGCTGATTTTTGCTGCTTTTGGTAACCATCAACTTTTAATTACCCTAACACCCACTCTCAAAATGTATTTCTAAGCTTGATACATCACTGAGACCCCAATGAACTCCAAAGCTAAGGCCAAAGAAGAGGTCTAAATCCTGTAGGTTACCCTATATTATAGTAGCTCTCAGAAGCAAGTTAATAGTCTTTAAATTAATTTGTGTATTATCTACTGTTGTGAGAGGAGAGACTCTTTTCTGTTAGTATAAAAATTCATAGAGCCTTTCCCATGGTGGGATATGTCATTCAGGGTACCTTATATCTGTTTCGGGATATTTGTTTACACTGTGTGAAGATGTGTCATTGTAATTGGTTTAACGAAGAGCTAAATGACAAATAGGCAGGAGAGAATAGGTGGGAGAGAGAAGAACTTGGGAAGAATCTAGGCCCACAAGAGATGCCCAGAAGACATAGAGGGAGTCAGACATACAGAATGGAGGAGAGGTAAAATCACTTGGCAGAATGTAGATTAATAAAAACAGATTAATTTAAGTTACAAGAGCTAGTTGGGAACAAGCCTAAGATAAAGACCAAGCTTTCATAATTAATAATAAGTCTCCATGTTATTATTTGGGGACTAGCAATCCCAAAGAAAGTTCAACAAGAACGACCAACTACATAGATCTTCAGTCCTTGGTCATGGTCATTCATATTTATTCCAGAATAAAGTATGTTCTAAAAGAGTGTTGATGTGTGGATGTTAACACTGGTAAACCTTAGGTTTTAGATGACAGGAAATACAATTGATGCATATTAACGGTTCTGATTTTCCTCATACTGTAGCAGAACCAGCTCTTTCCTATGTCATATATGTCTCTCTTGAAGCACCATTAGTGAAGTGAACTTGATAGCATCCTCCAAACTTTTGTTTGATTTGCTTAGGGGGGTCTCACTTTGTAGCCCAAGATACCCTGGAATTTGTTGCAGTTCTCCTACCTCAGACTCCTAAGTGCTAAGATTACATAGTGAGCCACTATGCCTGGCTTTCCCCCAACGTGTTGAAAGCCATCTGCCCTCCTTGAGTCCACCTTTCAGACAGCTTGGTTGACTTGGTAAAATGTAAATCTAGTTAGGGTATTTTTTCATGATATTTTCTTGATATTGAGGACCTCCTTTTCTGGCTCTTTGACCCCTCCTATCCTTATATTGCCCAGCTCTTTATTCTTAAAGTATTAATTAATGTGTGCCGGTTTTAGGAGTCAGTTCTTAGTTCTGTGGATCTAACTAATGTCATCAGACTTGGAAAACCTTGTCTCTTTATTCTTGCACTTCATGATAATCCTGGTGCCACCAACTCTCCCCTTGTTCTGTACTCCTCCAGCCAGCTTGTTACCTTAGCAGAACCTTTGCTGCTGGGGCTTCCTTGATTTGCTCATTTGGCTTCCTTGCTAACAAAGTTATCTTACAAATTCTCTGCAGGACAAATACTTTTCTTCTTTGCCAACAGCTTTAAGAACCTATCTTTTCAACAGGCAGCAGTGGCACACACCTTTAATCCCAGTACTTGGGAGGCAGAGGCAGGTGGGCCTCTGTGAGTTCAAGGCCAGCCTGGACGGTCTACAAAGTGAGTTCCAGGACAACCAGAGCTGTTATACAAAGAAACCCTTTCACAAAACAAAACAATCCATTTTTTTTCCAGTGGAAGTTTCTCCTGTATGGTAGAATTTTAGTATCCATATCATGCAATTAGATTCTGACCTCAAGAGTGTCACCAATCTTTGACCCAAACTTTCCTCTCACAATGGTCAAATCAATAATAATAAGTCTGATCTCTGGTCAAACAGCAATGACTCTTATTCTTGGCCAAGAACAGGAGAAGCAAGAAGGGAGAAGTGCTCACAGATTAGCGTGTAACTCCCCTGAAGGTCAGGAGGGCTTGATACAGGAACATAGAGTAAAAGAAACAAGACACTAAGGTAGGGTCATGCCCTCCTTTTTTTTAAAACTTAGAAACAATCTTATTTTACATATCAATCCCTCTTCCCTCCCCTTCCTATCCTCCTATGGGCCCCACCTACTCCCAAGCCCCCTCAGTCCCCAAGAATAATGAGGCCTTCCATGGGGAGTGTTTTGGTGTAGTTTCTTTTGCTTTTTGTTCTTTTCAATTGTCTTTAGAGCAACTGTTAACTAGTAGCCTATGAGATCCATCACTTAACATCCAGATGGGATTAAAATGGCAGTAGAGAAGCTCTGGTTGGCAATTTGGTGGGCATTTTAGTTCCACCAATCTTGTCCTTAGAGATGAACAAGATTAGGGCAGGGTGTAAGTCCGTGCAGTTCATTGAGGCAGCTCAAGGTTAGGGCAGGGTAACAAGAAGGGTTCTATTTTTGGTTCTGGTTCTTGACACTCATTAGCATAATTGAGTCTGGGATTTGGCGGAGCCCCACACATTCTTAGCTTTCTTTAGATAGCTTTGCTGGGGCTTTCTCTTAACTAGTCTGGAGGACTATCAATCTCCTTTCTTGTTCATAACTGGATTCTCCCCACCATACTACACCATCTAGACTCGTTCAAATGTCTAAGCACACTTGTTCTCATGTTTTTTCTAAGTTACTGTGAGCTGAACGTTCATAAAACATAGATCTTTTTGAGACCTTAGTACAGAACTTTGAAGAAGGCAAACATACAATCCTTCCCCAGTGAATAATTCTGGTGTTGAGATAACCAAGCTGGGGGCTGAGAGATGCTCCAGTGATTAAGTGTACTTGGTGCTCTATCATGAGGACCAGAGTTCATACTCCAGCACTCACGGTAGCAGCTCACACACTTGTATAAATCAGCTCCAGAGACACAGACTTCAAAGGTACCCAGGTGTAGGCACACATACATGCACTCCTACACACAGATAGTGAAAACTAAAATAAATCTTCAAAACCTCAAATTATCTAGCAGGATTACATATGAGTTAAAAATTGACCAGATTATTAAACACAAAGAGCATTTCTTTATTATTATCTATCAATTACTCTGTCTTAATACATTTATTTAGGGATTTTCTTGATTGCATTACTTCTGACTCATACATCAGAGAATCAAGCTAAGAAAATTACTATATTCTAGTCCCTGCACATATACCAAAATTTTTTTAATTTGCCAACAATGCAAAGAGAACTTGTTAACAGTTGTTATTTTATACCAACATTCATTAAATAGCAACAGTAGGATGTTATACATTTAGCACAAAAGAAATCTGAAATGAATAGGGTACGTGCAATGGTTGGCGTTGATCATCCATGATACTTATGAGTGTGTCTTTGTGGGCATTTCCACAAAAGGTTAAATAAAGAAGGAAGATCCATCCTCAAAGCTGGTAGCACCTTCCAGTGAGTAGCCCATATGTAAAAAAGGTTCCAGTACGAAGCAGTGAGCTCCTGCCTGCCTTTGCTTCCTCTTCTGAGCTGGGGTGTCTATCACTGATTGCTGCCGCTGCCTTCTTCCAGTGACAGCAGCTCCATCTTCTTCTTCCAGCCTTGACTCAATACCAGTGGCTCCCTCGGCATTGCCCAGGCTTTCAATACAAGATTGGGACTGCTTCATGGACTCAAGAGCTGCTGGGTTATCTGCCTCTCCAACATCCAAGTTCCATTGTTGAACTGCTCACAGATTTGCAAGCCAGTCTAATATCTCTATAACACACACACACACACACACACACACACACACACACACACACACACCATTGGTTCTTGTCCTCTAGACATTGCTCTGCCTAACACAACATAGTTCCTACATTCGAGAAGCTACAGTGTCATATGGGAACCAGTGTTTTATAAGCACAAGTACTCTTTCTTGAGATCCCAGTCAAGTGCAATCACTCATTTTACCTTGTTACCCACTCTTTCCTCTGCCATCAGTATTTCCTTTTTCCGTCAGCATCTTCTCAAGCAGTGCACTCAGCAGGCAATGATGGCATGAAAATTGCCAAATGCCCCACACTTGGAGGCTTGCTGGCTCTCAGATATTAGGATGCATGACAACACCTGGAAGATTTTAAAAACAGATTGTTGGATTTTACTCCCCGGTCTTCTAATTTAGTCTTGTAGTCTACCCAAAAGAATATTCCAGAAACATCTGCTAAGGCTCCCTTTGCTTGCATTGGTAGTGGTATAACAATCTGGTTGAGGTCTGTATGGAATAGTCAGTCATATAGAAAGACAATGCAAAACATTTGTAAGAACTTGCTCCTTAGAAGAATTGGCAATCTGATTAGTTAACTCTGTTGTAGAACATTATCCTCTGTCCTGTGAGATGTTGGAGGGTATTTAACTCATTCCTAGTCTAGCCATTGCTTGCTATTTGCAATTCCACTCCCCTGTCTTTCCTCACTTCTCAAATATTTATGAGTACTGAGTACACTTCCTCCCATCTCTGAGTATAATTCCAAATACTCCTACACATTTACAAAATAACTTCTAATTGAGAAATACTCTGAGGCTGAACTCAAAAGTACCTGAGTAACTTGGTTAGTAGAAGAAATTCCATGACAGGATAGCATTCAGCCTGTCATGGCTACTGCTTACCACTCTTACCCTGGTTCTGGTGGGACACACCACAAGGGGGACAGAAAGATGAAAAATGTTCAGCTTGGCGTGGAAAGACACAACTATAAAGATGCAGGCAGGGCAGGTTTGAAATCAGCTGAGCAGCTATAATCATCGAAAAGTTAGAACTACTGTCCTAGTTAGGGTGACTATTGCTGTGTTGAAACACCATGACCAAAAGCAAGTTGGGGAGGAAAGGTTTTATTTAGCTCATGCTTCCACAGTGTAGTCTACCACTGGAGGAAGTCAGGACAGGAACTCAATCAGGGGGCAGAAACCAGGAGGCAAAGGACATGGTGGGAGTGCTGTCCACTGGCTACATACTACTCTCCATGGCTTGCTCAGCCTGTATTATTATAGTCACAGGACTATCACACACAAGGGACTGTGCCCTCCCACATCAACAATTAAGAAAATGCCCTATAGGCTTGCCTATAGCCAGATCTTATAGAAGCATTTTCTCAATTGAGGCTTCCATCTCTCAAATGACTCTAGTACATGTCAACTTGACATGAAACTCGCCAGCACAATTGGCCCCTTGTCAACTCAAAATACAAACACATCACTTCTAAGCCACAGCATTTGCTTTTGTGCTCATTCCCAAGATCACACATTAATATCAGCATTCCATTCTAAACATTCTAAAATTGAAAGCATCTGCAGTCTTTAAAAATTCAAGCACTTAAAAGTTCAGTTTCTTTAAAATAGCCAGTCTCTTGAAATCCAAAGTCTCTTAAGGTAAATACTTCCTTACTTTAAGAGGGAAGAACCAGGGCACAGTCACAACCAAATCAAAGCAAAGCAAAGCAAAACCAAGCTCCAACTGTAAATAACTCAGTATCCAGTGTCTGGGATCTACTCAGTATTCTGGACTCTTCTGAAGGACTTAGGTTATTTCTCTGGCTTTTCCCTCTGCAGTGAGTGTGTGAGTACGACCCCACGCAGGCTATCCTGTGTATATGAAGGTCAGAGGACTGCTTCGGTTCTTGAGTTCCACCTTGCTGAGGTCTAGTCTCTCCAATTGCCTTTGTCACACTGTGTACTCCAGCGTGCTGTCTACTCTGCCCCTCATTTCACTATAGGGGTGCTAGCATTACAGATGTATGCCACCACGTCTGGCTTTTTATATGACTTCTGGACATGGAATTCAAGTTGCCATGCTGTTTGGCAAGCAATTTTTTCCCACTAAACCATTTCAGGACCCTTGGCTTCTGATTTGTCTACCTTCATGTCCTGAGTTCTAGGATTACAGATTATATGCCCATGCCTGGATGCTAGGTGAACAGTCTACCAAATAAGCTACATTTCCTACCCCAAATATTGCAATCTTAAATGTTTGCAATTGAAATGAATCTTTCAAGAAGTATATATGCCAAAAAAAATCTATTTGGGGATTCCTGAATAGTTTTGGTTCTTTGGACTCAACTTGGTTTTGACTATGTGCTTAATCATTTATAACCATCAGCTTAAAAAATGATGCTTGGGACTAAACTTGTGGATCACACAAAATTGCTAAGTAGTTTACCCCCAAGCCACATCCCAAACCATGTTTTACTTAAAAAATTGCTTACTTATTTATTTGTTTGTTTAGTTTGTGTGTGTGTGTTTGTGCGTCTGTCTGGCTTCATATATACCACAGCATGTGTATGGAGGTTAGAGGAAAATTTACAGTAGTCGGTTTTCTTCTTTCACCATGGAAGCACTGGTGATCAAACTCAGATCATCAAGCTTGGTAGCAAGCGCTTCACTCATGGAGCTATCTCCTGGCCCCTGTTTTATTTTTTTATTTGTATGCATGTATATATGTGTTCATGTGGTTGTGCGTACATGTGCATGTGTGTGGAGGTCATTCAATGTTGACTGCATTCCTCAGTCATTCACACACACACACACACACACACACACACACACACACACACACACACACACAGAATTATTATTTGGGTTTTGCAGACGGGCTTTCTCTGTATAGCCCTAGCTATCCTGGAACTTGCTTTGTAGGTCAGGTTGGCTACTACATTAGCGATTCAATTGCCTCTGCCTCCCAAGTGCTAGTATGTCTAGTTTACTCGGCTTTATTTTTTGAGACAGCGTCTCTCACTGAACGCAGAGAGTTCTCATTGACTCGGCTAGACTAGACAGAGAGCTCTGAGGATTTACCTGTCTCTGCTCCACACTGACACAGAACTGGGGTTACAGACACACACTGGGGTGCTGGGGACCCAAAGTCTTCATGCCTTCACAGTGAGCACATTTCCCCAGTTCCCACTTAAATTTTGAGACAGTGTGGATCATTAAGTTGTTCAGACTGGCCCTGAACTCACTCTGTAGTCCACACTGGCTTTCAGCTGGGAATCTTCTTGCCTCAGCTTCCTAAGTAACTGGCCTTATAGGCTTGGTTTCATCAGCCAGTTTACCTTCCAAATAAAGCACAGACTGAAACCTGACATCCAAGAAATGGCATCTTTTTTTTTCTTTTTGTCACATCTGCTGTAGGAATTTCTGTTATATTCAAATGAGAAAACCCAGGAGAGCAGAGATCTCTAGACCTTTCACCACACTCTGTCCTTACTCTGGGTGCCTCATTTATTTATGTCTTCAACATTTACAAATTCACTTCTTGTCCTCATCCTTCATATTTTTTTTCCTGGATCTCTCCAGACTATTGTTGCCCCTCTCTGTGGTATTCATTGTCCTTAGCATTCACTTTGTATGTGCTTCAGACTGCTTTGCTGTTTTATTACACATTCTTTATGTGTGCTGGTTTTGTCTCAATAAATATTTGGAGGTGTTGAAATATTTAGTGGCATATACTGCTTCCGAGGCTAGAAAATGAAAGAGCTTGCCTGTCAAAGGATACACTGCTTAAGAAATCATTTATGCCCTTGAATAATCCCATGACACCACAATGAAAAGTCAATACATCAAAAAGTTTGGCAAGTCAGTTGCCTGGATGCATTCTTTTTCTTTCTTTCTTTTTTTTTCCCCCTCAATATATGTTTTTATTTAAATTAGAAACACGAATGCTTCACATGTCATCCCAGGTCCCTCTCCCACCTCTCCGCCCTTGTCCCTCCACCAGCCCCCCCAGCCCCCCACCCAATCCCCACATCATGCCCCAGCGAGGGTGAGGCCCTCCTTGGGGGGATCTCCAGATTCTGTCATTTCATCCAGGGCAGGACCTAGGCCCTTCCCCATGTGTCCAGGCTGAGAGAGAGCATCCCTCTATTTGGAATGGGCTCCCAAAGTCCATTCATACTCCATGGTAAACACTGTTATACCACCCAAGGCCCTAGCGATTTCTGAGGCCTCCTCATTGACACTACATTCATAGAGTCTGGATCAGCCCCCTATTGGTCTCTCAGCCTTCAGCCTGTGGTTCAAGAGCTCCCCCTTGTCTGGTCAGCGGTCTTTGTGGGTTTCACCAGCACAGTCTTGACTCCTTTGCTCATCACTCCTCCATCTCTGTCATTGGGTTCCAGGAGTTCAGTTCAGTGTTTATCTGTGGGTATCTGTCTTTGTTTCCATCAGTCACTGGATGAAGATTCTAGGATAGCACATAAGGTAGTCATCAACCTAATCTTCAAAGAGGGGCTATTAATGTAGTCTCTCCACTATTGCTTAGTTTGCCAGTTGGTGTTATCCTTGGAGATCTCTGGAGATCTCACTAGTGTCAGCTTTCTCCTCAAGCCTATCCTGACTCCATCTACTATGGTATCTCTCATCCTGCTCTCCTCTATTCTTACCTCGACTCAACCTTCCTGCTCCTTCATGCCTTCTTCTCTCCTCCCCTTATCCCTCTCTCTTTTTCCTGGTTCCCTCTCCCCTCCCACGATGTTCCCAATCTGCTCAGGAGATCTTGCCTCATTCCACTTCTCTGGGGTATCATGCATCTCTCTTGGGAACCTCTCTGTTTCCCAGACTCACTGCCACTGGGATTGTAGCCTGGATGCATTCTTAAAGACTGATGAAGCTGTGAGCTGAATCAGCTGGAGGTACTGTACCTTGCTAAAACTGTATTTGTAGAATGAGTCTGTGACAAGAAATAAGATACTTATTTTTGTATGGAAGCTTCTAGATAAGTTCTTTTGTCCACTTACAGCTTCACACCACAGATGAGAAATTGTCCCAATTTCCTAAGTTGTAGGTTGGCTCGTATTTCCTTACTCATTATAGTTCTTAGTATCATATTGTTTGTCATATTGGAACAATTTTAAGGCAAGTCGTAATCTATTATTTATATTTAATAAAAACTGCTCCTCAGTACATATTAGTTTCACATTTAGGGTAGTGTCATCCAAACCTTCTGAGATTCCAGTGTGACAACCTCTTCCTCTCTTGAATGTAAGTGCTAATGTGTAGTGCTTGGGGGTCATGGAATGGAAGTGCTAACATGTAGTGCTGGGGGGTCATTGCCAGCATTTCCCAGACTTTGCCCTTTACTCCGATTCTCTGCATGTGAGATACTCTCATGCTCTTTGTGGAAATCTAATTATGATGTTGACTTTTTCTTTTTGTGGGCCTCAGTTCTAACATCTCCAAGTGACACTGCTTATTATCTCTGTGAGTGAGAATAGCCTTTTTTTCTTTTCTTTTCCCCCTTTTTTTTGGTGCAGCCAGGCTAGCTCCTTGTAATGAGGGGGAAATATTGTCCATTACTATTTCAAGCTGAGTTCCCAAAAATACAGCCCAATATTTTCTTCAGGACAGAATTTAAACCAGTCTATAATTTTTGAATCTAGAATTTGCATGGTAGTTTATCTTTGGTCTTCATTTCATTTTCTCAAGAATGTATTCTCATTTCTTGCTTGGTTACTCCAATTAAGTCACCTAGGTGCTTACATGTTTTGTCAAGAATTTGTCTAATGAGGACTTTTAAAACTGACATAACATCACTTGTGATAGCAGGGTCAAAGGATGTTGACATGACAGTCTTTCTCTTTCTCTTGTTTTGTGAGGATCTGGCCTTGTGAAGGGCATGTCTCTCATTTCTTCAGCCTCCTGCAACGATGCAATTCTGACCCCAGAAAAACAGTGGAAAATAAAATCAGACAGAACATATTGAAAGCTCCTACGTTGTTTCTTTATTTCATTTTGTATTAAATGGTTTCTTTCTTCTCTTGTATTTAGCCTAGTGGTCCATCCCTGTGCTGGAGTTAAGTAGCGTATAATGCATCCACTTTTAGCATCCTCCATCTGTTCTCTCTGCACGCTTTGGGAAATTTTCCATAACAATTCAGGTTTGTCAATTTCTACCTTATTTAAGCACACCCAAAAAGTTGTGAATTACTAGTTAGCCTGAAACTTTCCAAACTTCTAAATTCACCAGCCACTTATAGATTTTCCTTGTTTAAATGTCTGTAGCTTTTTGTCTTTGAAGACCTTTGAAGTTATTCAGAACAATTCCTATACAGTGTACCACTCTATACTTTCAGGTGCCTGACCTTTTGTTTTTTACATTATTAAAAGGAAAATTATTTAATGTTCCATTTCTTTCCTTAACCATGAGTTTTCTCAATTTATTTCATCTAGTTTGCTTATGGTGGAAAAATTTCCTAATATTCTATGCTTTTTTTCTATAAGATGAAAATACAGATGAGAAGATGGATCAGGAAGTAAAGAAAGTCATTTGCCACCCAGTCTGATGACTTGAGTTCAATTCCTTGGACTCACATGTAAAGGGGAGAGCCATCTTCTGTATATTGTTCTATTGGCTTTCACATGTGCATTGAAGCACCTGGATGCTCGTGTCCTTGCAAACAAAATAATTGGGCTTGAGACACAAACATTCTGATTAATAGATGAGTGTCATCAATTGTTTCTACCAGCATGGATGCAACCTTCAGTGGTATCACTATTTCCTAGGTGAAGTCTGTCTGTCCCTAAAAAGAAAACCACATGCTGATGATGTGCATAATCTCTGCATACACTACAGAAAATATTAATGCAACAAAAAAGCCTTAAGGATACCTGTGAACTTCAAACTGTGTCAGGCACTGTGGATGTATACTAGAGACATGGTTTGTGCCAAGCCTGCATTCTAGTTGCCGAAAGAATTTAATATGGACGTTTAAATGACAGTGGAGAGGTGTTAGTAAATAGTATTGGCAAGAGTTCAGTGAGAGGTCACTGGATGGGAGTGGTCAGGGCTGCTGCCATGCAAGAGCCGATACACAGAAGTACTGAATGACGAGGAAGATGCAGTGACAAGATAGCAGAAGACAAGGGGGAGGGCCTGATGGGTAGGGACATGGGTGAGAGTGCAGCCTGCAGCCGAGAAGGCAGAAGAGTCAACAGATTCTAGCAGACCTGTTGTCACTTAGAAATAGGGCTTCGTTTGGAAAGGTTTTCTCTTTTGGCAAAACTACTGAATGTGTTGGTCAGAAGCCTAAGGAATCAGGAATCTTCCTCAAAATAGCCCAGAACAACTGGTCATAATATAATCTCTTTGTACTCCAGCATACTATAAAGTAAGAACAGTACATCCTATTGCATAGACTTGTGAGTAATAGATGAACTCCTTGGAACAATGTTATTTACACAGACGCAGTTAACATTAGTGTATGAATGCTGTTCTCAATGATTGTTACCAATATTATTAATAAGTAGATGAGAAAATTATAAAAATGTTGATGGCAGCCAATCATGTGTCCTCAGCCATGTAGGGATGGTTCCTTGAGTAACATCTTTAAGCTTATCTTTAAATTGCCAAATATGTCTCAATAAGCCTGTTATCTCTCATCTATCCATGTATCTATCTGTCTGTCTCTCTGTCTATCTATCATCTATCTATCTATCTATCTATCTATCTAATCATTGAAAATGGATTCTTCTTTCATACAATACATCCCAACTACAATTTCCCCCCCTCTACTCCTCTCAGTTCCCCCTACCTTCCTTTCATCCAGACACATTCCTTCCCCCTTTCCCTTCAGAAAAAATGCAGGCCTCCAAGAGACAACAACCAAACATGACAAAGCAAATATAATAAGACAAGGCAAAAGTCCCCATACCGAGGCTGGACAAGGTAATGCAACAGGGAGAGGCCCAAGAGCAGGTAAAGAGTCAAAGACACACCTGCTCCTGCAGCTAGGAATCTCACAATAAACACCAAGCTAATAGTCATAACATATACACAGTGGTGCTGACCATTCAGGTTGGGTGCTTGCTGTTTCAGTCTCTTTGAGCCTATACGCTCCATGCTTAGTTGATGCAATGGATCATGTTTTCCTAGCATCCTTTGGGTTCTCTGACTCCTACAGTATTTCTACCACAAGATATTTTATAATATTTGAGGCTATTGTGAAAGGTGTTGCTGCCCTGATTTCTTTCTTAGCTCATTTGTCATTTGTATATAGAAGTGCTAATGATTTTTGTTTATTCTTTATTTTTTTGTTTGTTTGTTTGAGTTAACTTTCTATCTAGCCTCTTTGCTGAAGGGTTTATCAGTTGTAGGAGTTCCCTGGTGAAATTTGTAGGGTCACTTATGTGTATACTATCACGCCATTTGCAAATAATGATACTTTGACTTCTTCCCTTCCAATTTGTATTCCTTTGATCTCCTCCAGTTGTTTTATTTCTTTAGCTATAACTTCAAGTTCTATAGTGAATAAATATGGGGAGAGTGGACAGCCTTATCTTGTTCCTAATTTTAGTAGAGTTGTTTTGAGTTTCTCTCCATTTAAAATGATATTGGCTATAGGGTTGCCGCAAATTGCCTTTATTGTGTTTAAGTATATTCCTTGTTTCCCTAATCTCTTCAGAACTTTTATCATGAAAGGATGTTGGATTTTTGTCAAAAACCTTTTATTCATCTAATGAGATGGCCGTGTGACTTTTTTCTTTCATTTTGTTTATATTGTGGATTACACTGACTTATTCTCATGTGTTGAACCATCCCTGCATCTCTGGCATGAAGCCTATTTGATCATGGTGGATGATCTTTTTGATGTGTTCTTGGCTTCATTAGAAAGTATTTTATTGAGTATTTTTGCATCTACATTCATAAGGGAAATTGGTCTGTAATTCTCTTTCTTTTTTGAGTCTTTATGTGGTTTGGGTGTTAGGGTAACTGGCCTCATAAAATGAATTGGTCGATATTCCTTCTGTTTCTATTTTGCAGAATAATTTGAAGGGTATTGTCGGTAACACGTCCTTGAAAGTCTAGTAAATGCTGCACTAAAAGTCTCTGGCCTGGTTTTTGTTTGTTTATT
Source organism: Mesocricetus auratus (assembly GCF_017639785.1). NCBI lineage: Eukaryota > Metazoa > Chordata > Mammalia > Rodentia > Cricetidae > Mesocricetus > Mesocricetus auratus. The sequence goes on from NW_024429199.1 coordinate 6,577,283, forward strand.
TGTTTTTGATTGGGTTTGGTGGCGTTTTTGTTTGTTTTTTTCTGAGACAGATTTCTCTGTATAGTTTTGGGGCCTGTCCAGGAACTCTCACTGTAGACCAGGCTGTCCTTGAACTCATAGACATCAACCTGTCTCTACTTCCAGAGTTCTGGGATTAAAGGTGTTTGCCACCACTGACCAGCTGGTTGGGAGACTTTTCAATTTCACTAGCGGTTATAGGTCTATTTGAATTATTTATCTGATCTTGATATAATGTTAGTATGTGGTACCTATCGAGAAAACTATCCATTCCTTGTAGATTTTCCAATTTTATGGAGTACAGGTCTTTAAAGTATATCCTTATTATTATCTGGATTTCCTTAGTGTCTGTTATGCCCTCCCTTTTGTTTCTGATTTTGTTAATTTGTATATTCTCTCTATTTTTAATTAGTTTGGATAAGGGATTGTCTATCTTGTTGATTTTCTCAAAGAACCAACTCTTAGTTTCATTGATTTTTTGTATTGTTCTATTTGTTTCTATTTTATTGATTTCAGCCCTCAGTTTGATTATTTCTTGCCATCTACTCCTTTTGGGTGTGCTGTAGTAACGTTTTGTTCTAGAGCTTTCAGGTGCATTGTTAAATTGCTAGTATGAGATCTCTCTAATTTCTTATGTAGCCACTTTCACTGTGTATTGTAAATTTGGGTATGCTGTGTATTCATCTTCATTTACTTCTATAAAAATCTTTTTTATTTCTGTTTGGATTAGTAGTCATTCCATAGAGAGTTGTTCAGTTTCCATGACTTTATTTCTGTTGTTACTGACATCCAGGTATAATCTGTGGTACTCTGATAGGATGCAGGGAGTTATTTCAATTTTCTTTTATCTTTTGAGACTTACGTTGTGTCCTGAGGATGGGGTGAATTTTGGAGAAAGTTTCATGAGGTGTTGAGAAGAATGTGTATTTGCTTGAGTTTGTGTGAGAAGAATGTATATTAATCTTTGTTTGGGTGAAATGTTCTGTAGATATCTGTTAGATCCACTTGGCTATGTTGATTATTTCTTTGTTTGGTTTTCATCTAAATAAGATGACCGGTCTATTGGTGAGAGTGGGGTGTTGAAGTTTACCACTATCAGCATGAGAGGTTCAACATTTTACAAAAGTGAGTGCCGTTTTATTTGGGACATATATATTAAGAACTGAAATGTCTCTTGGAGGATCTTGCTTTGATGAGTATGAAGTGCCCTTCCCCATGTCTTTTGATTAGTTTTGGTTTGAAGTCTATTTTGTTAGATATTATAATGGCTATTTATACCAGCTTGCTTTGTAGATCCATTTGCTTAGAATAATTTCTTCCAACATTTTACCTGAAGGTATTGTCTACCATTGATGTTGAGATATGTGTCTTGGATACAACAGAAAGATGGATCCTATTTTCCAATACATTTTGTTAGTCTGTGTCTTTTTATTGGGTAATTGAGACCATTGATATTGAGAAAAGTGGACTTGTATTTCTCCAGAAACATTCTGTGTGTCTGGTTACCCAATACTTTACATACAAGAGGAAGGGAAAGTATTGGTTTGTGTTTTTATTTGTTTGCTTAAACCCCTGGTTTTAGGATGAACAAAAGGGATGTAAAAAATGTGTTTAGATAGTCTTGTCTCAACTTGCTTTGTCACTGTATATTTTTCTCACTTCAGACTGCCTCTATTTCCATGCAAAACTCAAAACGAACCTAACCAAAATCAAACAAAAAAGCCCACCTAAGCCCTACTATATCATAGTGTGTTGTGAAGAATACAGATACAGACAGAGCTGGTGTGATAGCTTAGTGTGCGAGAGCACTTTCTGTGGAAACATGAGTACCTGAGTTCAAACACTTAGCACCCAGGTGAAAAGTCAGCCATGGTCATGTGTCTGCAATACCAGCAATGCAGAAGGCAGAGACAGCAGGCTATCTGGGGCTTGTCATCTACAAGCCTAGCTCCTGGCTCAGGGAGAGAGAGACCCTGTCTCAAGAAAACAACACAAAGAGTAGTAGATCAGAACTCTCAACATCTGTCTTCCTCTGTCCTCTGCACATGCAGCCCCTCACACATGTGTATATAGGCCACACGTGCATCATACTCTCTTTTCTACTCTCATGCAGAATATGAGATTTCTGGCCCTAGCCTAGTACACTTTCTCTACTCCTTTAGTCACTACTTATCCCCTTGGCTCCTATGATGTGTTGGGTGATGCAACTAAAGACGCATATTCAAGTTCCTTTCTGGTTTCCCCTCAAGTACTTGCTGGGGGACAGAAAAGAAGGGGAGGAAATGGGAGAATCTACAAGAAAACAGAAGAAAATAACTGATGATGGGGGCCACAGAAGCGGAACTGTGTAGGTGAGAGGGGGCATAGTCAATACCAGTGTAGGTTTCTAGTGAGTGGCCCACCATTCTTCACACCTTCCTGAACATTCCCCAAAGCAAACAGGGATTGATGCATAACATCCTGAATTGATGTTGTAATTAAAAGTAATAATTCCCATTCTTTCCCAAACCACAAATTGCTTTATGAAAAGGCATATGAGAATAATTTTACCACCCAGCGATAGAGGAAATGCTTTTTCATTGTCTTATTGTCGTGTATAGCTATTTCTTCTGAATTGAAATGTTCTTTCCTGGAGGGAGGAGGGAGGTCACTAGCTTACAAGATTCAGGAAGCTCAGAGAGTTACAGGAGTCAAGAGGTGCCTTTCCAAGGTGCACATGCAGTGAACAGTGGCAGGGGACAGGAGCCTACCTTCAGTAGAGCCTTCACTGAAGGCAGGGAGATCCAGGAATGCAGCTTCTGGGAGTCATCACCCAAGCTGGATGGGCCTCTCAGGGAAGCACCCACCTTTGAGTCACCCACACCCTGCAGGGAACTCCAATACACTGACTATCTCACCAAGCTAAAGTTGGGTAGAGTCATTTCTTTGGTCTGTCATTTGTGCCTTATCTTTGGTTCTCGTCTCCCCAGGGATAGTCACACTACACACAGCAGTATAGATACTCCTAAAAACAGACAAACAAAGAAAAGCTCACTGTTGCTCAAAGTAGATGGCAGGAGTCAGTTCTAGCATGTTCATGTGGGGCCGACCATTCAGGATTGCAGACGATGACCATCAAGTCAATGGACGGTTATGTAAAGGACCAAGAATTATCTAGTAAGTATCCACAATACTTGGATTGGAAAAATGTATTATTAATTTTTAAAAACATTTTAAGTGGGGCTGAGGAGATGACTCAGTCACTAAAGCAACTGTGCATAAGCATGAGACCTGAGTTAGGTGTGGTGGCAGGGGCATGCAATGCTGGAGTTGAGGAGGTGGAGGCAGGTGGATTACCAGCACTCAATGGCTAGCCAGTCTAGTCCAATAGATGAGATCCAGGTCCCAGAGAAAAATTCTGCTTTGAAAACAAACAAAGGAAAAAAGGGTGGTATGGTGTTATTATTGGATGGAAGCCAACAAATGTTCTCCCCACCAAAAAAGGGGATACCACCCAAGGAATACTACCCATGGCTTCCACATACATATGTGAATGCATTTGGGCACACACGTGCGCGCGCGCACACACACACACACACACACACACACACACACACACACGAGTTCATACATTTTTGCTATTACACTCGGTGACCTCTGTCCTAACTTTGTAGTGGTACTGCTTATCACAAAGAAAATGCCACCTTTGTTGTAAAAAGAAACAACCCAGACTCACAAAATTACAGTAGTAATTAGCTGGAAACAGTAGTTGAAATGTTACAGGAAAATTCCTTTGGCCTATTGTTCAGAAACTTTTCTTGTTTATAAAGTTTGTTTGTTTTCTTTCTTTCTGGTTTTTTTTTCTGATCATAGTACTTGGAAGACAATAGGTGGTAATCAGTAATGACATGTGACTGGCTCACATGGGTCTTAAAACACAACTGATAAATAGGAATTTTGTGAGTTCGAGGCCAGCCTGGTCTACAAAGCCAAGTTCCAGGACAGCCTCTAAATCAATACAGAGAAACCCTGTCTTGAACCCCCCCCCAAAAGAGCTAATTGTTAACACATAAATTAACATCTAAATCACATACTTATAATTAAACACACCATATTAAATATAGTACTAAACACAATATCTAATAATTTTATCTCTTGTTATTGTCATGTATATTTCAAGGCTATTCTAACTGCTATGTAGCATGATAGGACTATGGTGTAGTTGTACTCCATTGTACATTCTCCCACAGCTCTACAGGCAGGGACGACAGGGTGGTTGCTTGAAACTATGTTGCATGGTATGAACATTTACCCCAAAGGTATCAGCAAATGTTGCAAATCTGGCCTTTACCCTCCAGACAAATAATGCTATTGGCTTGCCACCATGACACTCAAACAAACAAATAAAAACACAAACCAATACTTTCCCTTCCTCTTGTTGTCTGTAAAGTATTGGGTGATGAGATGCACAAAATATTTCTGGAGAAATTCAAGTCCACTTTTCTGTTAAGTGGGTTAATTAGACTCTTACATAAGGAGAAGGAGCCTTAGATACAAATCCCGTGGATACCCCAGAGAGGTACTATCTTCTTCAAGGTCATTTCTGCTAGTTGAGGACATGATTGTTATAGATTCAACGTGAAGCAAGCCCTGCAGGCTCAGATGTTTTAATCTTGGTCCCCAGTTGATGGCACTGCTTCAGTGTTGTTGGATCTTAGGAAGCAGATTGGGGGGGGGGAGTAGCTGGAGGAAGTGGGGCGCAGCAGGAGGAAATGAGTCACTGGGAGGGGGTGAACCCAACTTCTAGTACTGCTCTCTGCTTCCAGATTTGGTAGGATGTGAAGAAATCTGGATTTCCTCTTCTCTGTCTAATTAAAAAATTTTTTTTGAGACAGTGTTATGGTAGGTCTCAGTTTCTCCCAGTCTGATCTTGAACTCAGGATCCATCTGTCTCTGCCTTCCAAATGCTGGGGTCTCAAGGGTACCACAGTCCTTGACACATCTCATGATCTTTTTGTTTGTTTGTTTTGTTTTTTTTTTTGAGACAGGGTTTCTCTGTATTGTTTTGGAGGTTGGCCTGGAATTCACTTTGTAGACCAGGCTGGCCTCGAACCTTCCAAGTGCTGGGATTAAAGACGTGTGCCTCCAACACCCAGCACATCTTGTGATCTTTATGGAGAAACATCAGAGGTTTTCTCCTGTGCATAGGAATGTTCTTTATTGCTGTTTTTTTAGGCTGCTGTAACAGAACACCTTAGCAGAAAGTATTTCTCATATTCCAAAATGAAGATTGCAGCACTGTAGATCTCCGGTGCTCCTTCTCTTCCTAAAACACACACACCACCAACTTTTTCTGTCCTCAATACGACACACACAGCAAGGGGACCTATCATAGGTCACTGATCCCTTTCATAGGGCACTGATCCCGAATCTCCAGAAGTCATTACCTTGTTTCACATCACACCAGTGGCAGGTTTCAGCAGATGAATTTTAGGTGAACCTACCATTTGCCAACTAGCATCTATCAAGTCTTCATGGTCCAGATGCTTCATGGATTATTCAAGAGCAGATGGTAACATACTGAAATCCACAGACGAAGTTCTGCTCCAACGGCCCTGCTTTTCTTTCATAAACTTCAGCTGCCATACTGCCATGTCCATTTGTGTCTCCATTGACTGACAATGCTGAGTAGTTTTCACAAGGCCTGTATGGAGCACAGAGTCTACAATATTCACTATTTATCCATTATAGAAAGGATGTGATGGCACCTGAAGCAGACCCCTGCACAGTTAGCGCTTCTTCCTGACCCGAGTAGACACAGACCACACCCAAACATCAGTTTTCACAGACAGATCCTTTATTAAGCAGAGAAGAGAAGTTAAAGTGGCTGCTTTCTGCCTCAGGCAGAAAAACAGCAGCAAATGACCTTGCAGGTGTCATTCTTTCGTTTTGTTTTGTTTTTTGAGACGGGGGGGGGGGTTCTTTATGTAACAATCCTGCCTGAAAGGGAGGTCTGTGGTAGGGTGGGCTGGGATGTGGTGATAAAGGAGATAGGGCTGAGGGAGAAGGGGAAGGGGACAAGGGGACAGGGGATAAGGGGAAGGGGACCTGGGACAGGGAACAGGGGAAAGAGGACAGGGGACAGGGACATTTGTCCCAGAGAGACAAAGAACTGCCTCTGGATAGAGGGGGGACAGATGTGGTACATAGGCAAATGTTGGTTTATAAAGGTAAAGGAGGAAACCCTGTTAGGATTAGGTGCTAAATTTTAGTTGGGCATATTGATTAGGTGAACCAACGGGGGGGGAGCTTTCTGATTGCTGGACTTTGGTAGTGAGCCTCAGGAGAAGGAAGTGACGAAATAAGGGAATAGACCTTCGTGGATAGCTTTAGGAATGTAATTTAATGGATTTTAGCAAGACAGAGGGAATCTGTTAGACACTTCAAGGGACACATCTGTTGCATCCTGTCAGGCAAGCGTAGGAGTGACAGAGAAGCTGCACAAAGACAGCCCGAGGAAGCCACAGGCCAATATCACCCTTGAGTATTGATGCTGACAAATAAGTAGGTTGGTAAGTAAATAGTTCCACAAAACCTCATTCATGGTTTTTTGGACAGAAGTTTAGTTATTGGTTCAAAGTCACATTCTTCTTTTGTTGTCATTAGTAGTCATTTTGGATTTTGTTGTTTTGAGGTCACTGTGTTTAGTATAAGAGATGCAACTAGAAATTGTAACTCTTCCTCTCACCATGTTCTTAGTCTACGGGAGATGTAGACACTGAAAATAGCTCAGCCCCTGAGTAGTGGTTTTTATTAGGGCATCAGTGTGGTTCTGGATGTAATTGTGAGGCAGGGGTTTTGGAAGGCTGCTTCTTGAGGACGTGGTTCCTCTCCTTGGACATCATCATTTTCCCATATTGAGCCCAGCACACGGGTACTTATGAGGAGGAATTTGGTGCTGTGCACAGTCACATTTCTTGTGTCTAGCAGATGGCCTACTCTTAGCTCTTTTAGGGCTGGCATTTTGTTGACTGTTGTTTTTCATATGATCCACAGTGAGTCTAGCCAAGACTGCCTTTGACATGAGGAATTGTGCACCATGAACTTTATGATCCTTATGGTCAGGACTGGGTCTAGTCTCAACAGAAAATGCACTCATCAGTCACTGAGCACTACTGGACAGTCAGCAGTGCTTGCTCAGGTAAAGGCAGGGCACAAAGGGTTATGGGTAACAGGAGTAGCCCACAAAAGGTGTGGCTATAATTGTTGAGACTTATATTCACACCTTGTGTTCTGACCTTCCAGTTTTCCATTATGATTATGATTATGAATATTATGTACTGTTCTTGAGAAATGGGTCACGGAAGTGTGTTGACGGCAGCAGTTTCCTCTTCCCTGTGGAGGTTGTTTACATGGGGCCCATAATCGTCTGTTTTCTGTCAGTATATTGAAATACCCGAGAAAAAGCGCTTCATAAGGAAGAAAGGTTGATTTAGCTCACAATTATGGAAGGTCAAGGCCATGACACCTGCGTTAGCTTTACTCTACTGAAGTCATTAAGGCAGATGGGCTCACGCTGGTGGGGATGTGGCCAGCAGAAAGATATCACACTGACAGGGGAGTTGAAAGAACGGCTCTCCTTGGAGCAACTTGCTTTTGCAGTAACTAACTTTGAGTCCCATGAAAACTGCCTTCATACCTTCAGAGTACAGCATCTCCTTAGTCTAAGGTCATTCGTGTAGGCCCCACCATTTAAAGGGTCACCACCATGGGCCATCACCTAGGATCAAACTTCCTGCATAGGTGCCCCTGGGAGACAAACCACATCCAAGCACAGCAAGGTCTCATTCCGCTCACAGTAGGGTGTGTATCTTGTTAATTCCCCTCAAGACACAGCTCAAGCAACCCTCATGGAGGTGACCAAGAGGAAGCCAAACCGAAGCAGCTGACTTTAACTCATTGTCACACTTTCTCCCTGTTCTAACTGGAGAGAGATTTTTGTTATTTCATGGTTTTTGGATGAAAGATGTCATGGGTGGGAAAATCTTCAGCAACTCTGCAAGTGTCGGAAACTTTCAAAGAGGAAGGCACACATGCTTTGAAAGCTGAGTTAAAGCCCTTCTCTTCTGAGCACCCTTCACAGCCTCAGGTCTGGTCTTTTCAATTTGGCTTTTGAAGTTCTGTTATCTTTCAAGCTTAATTCCTCTTGGAGTGTGACCAACTTACTAGAGAAGCTACATTTTTTTTTCAAAAGGAATATTGAAGTCAAAGTATTCCGTGGGAATATGGATTAGCAGGCCTGCACTTTTCCTCTTGTTTGCCCTGTTCAAAAGTGGATTCTTTTGCTGGCCTGTGCCTCCCGTGTTTTTGTTTCTCAAAAGAATTGATCAGGATGAACAAGGTGAACACCCAGAAATCACACCTTAAAATTTGGTGTGAAATAATTTATGTCAAGAGGTGAGATTATGTATTTTCAGAGGGCAGAGGGCAGCATCTACCACTACAAGGTCAACACCTTATATCCCAGGAAGGCCTTGAACTTGCAGTCTTCCAGTCTTCTGGCTTCCTGTGATTACTGACCTGCTCTAGTAGGGCAAGTCACATTTGTTTTCAGTGCTGAGGTTTGATCCCAGGACCTGGCATGTGTGAGACAAGCACCCTCCTCCCAAGTTGCATCTCTGTAACATCTGCTACCAGTTTCTGAAGTCCCAATGTGTTCAGAGTAGGGTGTGTCAAGATTTGTGCTAGGTGCCAGAGTTTGCAGGATTAGCCATTGAGCTTGACTTGCAAACAGTTGTCAGCAGTTAGAGTTTGGCCTCTTTGTTATTGTAAAACTGTAAAGAAGTGGCCTTCCCTATCCTTCCTGTAATAGAGCATATATTACATGGGTATACCAGATACCATCCTTAGCTGCTGGTCTCTGAATCCATTGTGCATCAGGTACTGTTTTCCTGCAAGTAATGAACTTTAGAGATTGTTGGCACCATGTAATAAGTAGGTGAAATTTTTTTTGAAATTTGATCATCTACTTCAATCTAAATTATGCATCAACCAACCAAAATGGGACATAGATGACATATTTGCTTATAGTGCAGAAGAAATGTCAAAGATATTATTTCATCAATTATGGTAAAATTGCACAGCAGTAATGTCAATACTTATATTTTAGGACCTAGCTTTCAACCCAGGCTGTATATCAGAATTATTTTGGGATATTTAAAAATAAACATCAAAATGCCTAGGCTTTCCCCAGATCAATTATATTGGGGTCTCTGACAATGCAGTTGGGACATTAGTTCTCCAACATTTCATATATCCAGTATCAAGAACCCATATGTTTGGCCACCAAGGAGTCAAAGAAAAGAGTTCACCCACGTCTGAGCATCTTAAAGCTTGTATTTCTGAATTGTTTGTAAACCAAGAACCTGCTTCTATTTTCTCACCATTATGTTTTCCTATTTGATACCCTCTTTAGTGAAGAAGAATGGGATACAAGGAGCTGTAGCACTTTTATTTTCCATATTTAATTCAGACAATTAAAGGAATATTTATAATATGACAGTTTTTCATGTTTGACATGTTCTCTAGGTTTTTAAATAAATACTGCCATGTCATACACATGTTGCGACATTACAGAGCTTGAGAAGATTCATTCCTTGATTCCTTGCTTTGTGTTGTAAATCTAGGTTCTCAGTGCTCCTGCCTAACATTCTGAGCTTATGAATATGGACATCTTTCATGCTTACTATCCATTCCCCTCAAGAATTTCCATGAGAAAAGTTCTTTCCACATTTCTGAATGCAATTACAAGAATGAGATAAACACAAATAGAGCTGGGTGTAACGTGAAGTTTTCTGGTCTAGTGGGGTTGGCTGGGTTCTGATGCACTTCTCTGCCGAAATAAACACACAGATGCTATATTAATTACGAAATTGTTGGCCTCTGGCTATGGCTTCTATTGGCTAGCTCTGTCTTAATTTTTAACCCATAACTACTAATCTATGTATTTCCACATGGTCTTGGCTTACTGGACCTGCAACTCCTTTGCCTGCTAAATGATGATGGCTCAGTGTCTCTGCAGAGAAGAGAGTGATTTCCTGTTTGTCCCTGATTATATCCTACTTCCATCCAGTTACGTCACTTCCTGCCTATCTGTATAGACCTCCAGACCTCTATGGTTAGCTAGTGGCAGTTTCTGCCTAGTTATGTCACTTCCTGGAATCACATGATGATTCCTCTCTGACTACACTTCCCAGAATCCTCCTTGTCTCCTAGTCCTGCCTATCATCCTGCCTGGCCAATCAGTGTTTTATTCTTCAACCAGTAAGACAAATATATACATAGAAGAACATTCCCCATCAGCTGGGCATCATGGATGGGGGGGTCTTTACATGCTGAGATCTGGCCCCACTTGTCACTGACAACCGTATGTCACCAAGCTTTCTGCCTCTCAGCTCTCTCCTCAACGCCATGAGGGATAGAGACTGATCGAAAGACCTCTTGCTTCTCCAAGAGAGTTATCTATGAGATACTGAAACAGTTCAATGAATAGATGCTGATCTTGCCTGCCAGCCTGCCTTGATAGAATATGTCTCACTAGTGGCTCCTGTACCTAGAAGTCAAGAGCTTTTCATGTATTTATAGCTGTTGCTTCTTTATTTGGTGATTGTTCAAGATCATTCATGCATCAAAATGTGTTCCCAAAAGATGGGACTGTGTCTATGTTATCCAATCAGCTATCTGAGAGGCAGTAATCAACTAGATTGATTCATAGGATAACATTTTTAATTTGCTGCTAGCTCTGCCATTAAAGAATAGGAATGAATGGATCATCCTTGGCCTGTTTGCTTTATTTGCATACTCAGAACTTTAGTCAAACAATTAGTTTCAGTTATTCTTTAATTAACATTTAATAGTAATGATTTCCTAAATTTGTCAAATTGAATGTAAAATGAAGGTTTTTTTATAGTTTTCCTATTTTTTTATTTTTTTATTTTTCAGTTTAAATTTAGATAAGAAACAAGGTTGCTTCACAAGTCAGTTCCAGGTCCCTCTCCCTTTCCCTCCCCTCCTCCCGTGCCCCTCAACCCCCCCATTATCCCCTCATTTCCCCAGGGAGGGTGAGGCCCTCCATGGGGGTGTCCATAGTCTGTCATTTCATCCAGGGCAGGGCCTAGACCCTCCCCCAAGAGTTCAGGGTGAGAGTGCACCTCACATTGTTGGATGGGAGTCCAAAGTCCGTGTGTATACTTGGGATGGGTACCGATCTACTGCCCAAGGCTCAATAGATTACCTAGGCCTCCTCACTGACACCTACATTCAGGGGGTCTTGATCAGTCCCATGCTGGATTCCCAGGCTGATGCCTGGGATTCAAGAGTTAACCTTTGTCAGGTCAGCTGTTTCTGGGGGTTAAACCAACCCAGTCTCAATCCCCTTGGTCATCAGTCCTCCCTCTCTGTTACTGGCTTTCTTGAGTTCAGCTCAGTACTTAACCGAGGGAGTCTGCCTCTTCTTTGATCAGCCACTGAATGAAGTTTCTGTTTCCCAGACTCTCTGGCCATGGGATTGTAGGCTGGCACTCCCCAGATCTATGTCTAAAATCCATATATGAGAGAGTACATGCCATGTTTCCCTTTTTGTGACTGGGTTACCTCACTCAGGATGGTTTCTTCTAGTGTCATCCATTTGCCTGTGAATCTCAGGATTCCATTGTTTTTTTCTGCTGAATAGTACTCCATTGTGTAAATGTACCACATTTTCTCTATCCACTCTTCTGTTGAGGGACATCTAGGTTGCTTCCAAGTTCTGGCTATTACAAATAATGCTGCTATGAACATAGTGGAGCAGACATCTTTGTTGTATGAATGGGCATCTTTGGGTTTTTCCTATGAATACTTTGATATTGTGCATCTGTAGATCCTTGCCATTCTCTGGAGTCCCTGTGTCTTAGGAACTACCCACTTCATATCCACCATATTGTGTCTGGCACTTTCCTAGGATAAGAGGCATTAACATGCAAAAGAGGTAGAATTCAAGTATAATTAACAACAAAACTGAGTTCTAATTTCTATGCCATTAGTGAACTAAGACATTCACTTGTAAAATTATAAAACAATGAATATTCAGAGCTTTGACTTAATGTGATGATAATGGCAATTACTTTATTGTTTTGGTCATTGTGTTTGAAATGTACAATTTCAATGCATGGTTAATTAAGTATAAAACCAAGTAGCTTAATAGGGAGAATTTGAGGACCCACATAACCTAGGGCCAACAGCTCTTGCATAAGTAGGTGTTGACACTTGCTGACTTATTACTATGAATTACAAAGCATAGAGGACACTGCCATTTGGCGGCTGACACAAGAGGGTCTTGAAGAATTGACTATAAAGTTAGCCTTCAATGCGTAGAATTTGCAACTCACAATTTATTTAAAGTATAGCAGGTATTTAGGAGCTCTGCAAAATTCTGCATCTAATGCTGGGGCCTCGTCTGTCTCTCAAGATGGCCACTAAAGACCAATTTATTTAAAGGTTCTTAGAATCTTTTGGCTGAGAACCCATGGCAAGAGAAGAAAGAAATAGGAAGATAAGTTTAACACATCAATATGACTCTCATATCATAATGAAATAGTGATTTACTCATTCAATTAATCATTGCTTATTGGACACCTATCAACTTCTGAGTATAACGTGCTGTCTATTGCCTGGATTTGTCTTCTGCTACAGTTTTGTGCTGTTATGAGAGGATTCTGAATACTGACATGGAGTGAGCTGCCTCATTGAATCTTCTTTGGATGATTGTGCTATTAGAAGGGAATATAAAACAGGGAAGGATGGGTTTGTGGGTCCCCCCAACCCCCCTTCCACTGTGTGTGCACATGAGCACCCACCCCTCCCTTTGTAATATCTCTTTGGACATTAGGAAGCTGGTGTTTCAACAGAGCTGACAAAGTTTCCAGGGGCTTTCGGGAATGTTTGGAGAGTACATTGCAGGGGCATATTGTGGTTTTGAACCAGACAAAGAGAGTAAAATATAATTAATGTAAATAAAAATTTTTATTGTATATTTGCATATTATACTATTTTAAAAGTGTTTGAAAGGGTAATTGGGAAGACAAATGTAATTTTTAAGGATAGCCACAAAGTAAGCAATACTTTGGCCTTTAATAAATCCCATCCAAAATAATGGCCTGTGTGGTTGAATTGGCTTGATAGGTTGCAAGTATAAGCACAGATGATATCACTGGGTGTGTGTTCAGTTCTCCCATTACAACTGTGAGCCCTCATTTCAAGTACTTTTTTGTCTGGTAATATTTAGATCTTCAGTTTGAGTTCCCAAGGCCATTCCAGGATCCCATAGAGAGCTATCAATTCCATGCTCTCAGAACTTAAAATTGTATGTTTGTGCCCTTAGTAATTTAATACCATTTTAGCATTAGTGACTGAGGCTCAAACACTAAAGATAGAGACAATCAGAGCAAATAAACACCTGGTTTGTTTTGAAATATCATTGTGCTTTTAGAGAAACCCAATACAATTCCAAGATGAAAAATTTGTTTAGGTCAAGATAAAATGTAAGACTCACCAATGAGCCACTGTTAGAGAATGGCTGGCAAATACACACACATACACACACACACACACACACACACACTCACACACACGCACATGCACACATACATGCACACACACACATATGCACACAAGATCATATGTCCATGTGCACAGCCACACAATGATTGTGTGTTCCTATGCAAGTGGTCAACATCCTTGGATTGCAGGGCACATTATCTATTCACTAGTGAAATTCAATGTATTATATGGATTGAAACTTTAGGCAAGCTACACTGTTTTCCTTTGTGTTTTTGTTTTGAGTCACATAGCCTATCCTGGCCTTGAACTCAAGACCGTCCTGTTTTAGCTCTGGGATTACAGGAGCACACCACTTACCTGGCTTGCAAGCTGTGCTTTGTTATCAAACCTAGCAGATTGGTTGATATGGTTTTGAAATACTGATGTACTGAGTATGTCTTTTCTTTTGCTTTTGCTCATCGTTTTGCTGGACAACAGCTTTGGAATTAGCATTTAAAAGGCAGCTCTGCAAATTTGACCTGCTGTCATTAGCAGAAGAAAGGCTTGGATTAGCCCCATAATGAACTGTTATCATTAGCCTCTTTCAATCGGTTTTCAAATGCAAATACATATGTCAATAACTATTACCTGTGGATTAAACCCGTTATTATTCTAACTTTAATGGTAATTCATATTTTTGTATACACTCAGTACATCTTAGTATTCAAGGTTGATTAAGTACAAAAAGTTGAAATGCATCCAGAAGAACAAGATTAAAAACAAATTTTAACAAGAAAATTGCCACTTGGAATCCTTTTAAGAGCTAGGTGGATATATACAATAAAAAGAATCAATTGTAAAACTCTTCTTGACAAGTGGCCTTGAGCTGCAGTTCTGGAGGGATGCTTTCTTCACATTCTCAACTCAACTCTCCCCTTGGTTCTTTTCCTGGTAACGGATAGGTCCTTCAGAAACTAGGAACATATGAGATGATCAATAAGTGGTCTTGAATTCCATTAGCCTTAGTGAAAAGACATAGTACTGTGGTTTCCTACAGGACAGAATTTGGGAGGCCTTTAGAGTGGATCCTGGGGCAAATGGGACAAAACTAAGTCTTCTGGTGCACCTGATTTTCTAGATTGAGGATGGATTCCACAGGCTTAAAAGAAGAAAGGAGTTTTTATTTTTATTTTTCAGCATTAGAAACAATAATTTTCTGGAGAGATGGCTCAATGGATAGTGCACTCACTGCACAAGTGTAAGGACGTGAGTTCTGAACCCTAGAGCCCACATGAAAGTTGAGTGGTCATTGCAGTACACCTATAATCTCCATGCTTGGTGTGGTGCTTTGAAAGAAAATAGCCCCCAAAGGGATTGGCACTATTAGAAAAATGTGACTTTGTTGGAGTGAGTGTGGTCTTGCTGGAGAAAGCATGTCATACTGTGGAGGTTGGCTTTGAGGTCTCATATTTGCTCAAGCCAAGCCACACCCAGTGACTCAGTTTACTTCCTGTTGCCTGCAAGATGTAGAGCTCTCAGCTCCTTCTCTTCTGTATGCTGCCATGTCCCACCATAATGACAATGTATTAAACCTCTGAACTGTAAGCAGGTCCCAATTAAAGGTTTTCCTTTATAAAAGTTGTCACAGTCATGGCGTCTCTTCATAGCAAAGAAACCCTATAAGACACTTGGGTTGGGGGAGATAAGGAATCCTGAGAGCAAGATGGCTAGATAGCCTGGCTGAATTCGTAGGCTCTTGGTTCAAGTGAGAGTTCACGTCTTATAGGTGAAGAGTGAGGAAGGGATATATCTGAGATCAATTCCTAGTCTCCAAATGTATGCACATGCATGTGATCCCACACACTTAGGAACATGAACACACATGTATGAGCACATGCATGAGCAAGCGCGCGCACACACACACTCTGTCTCTCTCTCTTTCTCTCTCTGTCTCTCTCTCTCTGTCTCTGTCTCTCTCTCTCTCTCTCTCTCTCTCTCTCTCACACACACACACACACACACACAAATAGTATTTTGCCACAAAATTTCTGTGGGTGTTTCCACTATACCCATGTTTTTAAACTTTGAGAGTGAATGGAGAGGTCCAGAAGAAATGAAGTCTTTCTTTTTGTCTCTTCCACAGGACAATGGCTCTGGGAGGGTCACTGTGTGCATTTAATTGGTCTGGCTAACCTAGGAAGTGTTTAGGCTTCCTCTTATTCTTCGGAACTGCTTTTGCTATGTGTGGAACTGCCCTTGTGATCCAAGTCTGTGGCCTCACCACTTGTTTATGACGGCAGAGAGCAGGCCAATTGAACATGATCACATTTGGTGAGCACTTCATTTGCTCTTATGCTTTGGGTTATTTCGTATGGCTGATATAACATATTACCACAATTAGTGCCTGAGAGTGACACAAGCTTATTATCTTGCATTTCTCTAGGTTTTAAGTCCAACAGAGATCTCACTGGGGCTGAAATAAAATTGTTGTCTGGGTTGGGCTTCTCTGTGGTGGTGACAAAGAAAATTAATTTGTTTGTTTTTCAGCTTTTAGTTGCTGAGCACACTCCTTGATTCATGGCTACCTCTCCCAACTTCAAAGCCTATGATTTTACATCTCTTTCACTGTCCCTCTCTCTCCTACTGTCCTCCTCTGCCAGGATCTTTGACTCTGTAATGATGGCTGAGGCCCTTCCAGGACAGCATCTCTGCATTTATATCTTTAGTTCCTTCACACCTTCCACATCCCTTGCTAGGCAGGGGACTATAGTCATGTGTTTCTGAGACTAAAGTGGGTGGAGGGCATAGTATGACATTTCCATATATGACCTTTCTGCGTGTGACCCTTCAGCATAGCCACAGAGTTGGCTTTGAAAAGGCTCATTGACTTCAGTCCTGGGAGAGAAGATGAGGCAAGGACAGAAGACCCTGTGAGGAGAAGTGAAATTCTAGATGAAGAGACCAAGTGAGGGGAGAGGAGAGGCAAGAAAGAAGAGAAGGAAAAGGATGTTTCTATGTGGCAGCCCGATTATTTGAAAATTGTCTCTTTGTAGTAAAACTTCTAGGATAGTCACTTTGGTATTTATTTTCTGTTGTAAGACCTTAGTCTAATTTGGGTGCAGAACCAAGGGAGCAGGTCTGGCCTGAGTGTCAGGCAGGGTACTCTCCGAGGTGTGATGGTCTGTCTTATTGAGGTTCCAGAGTGCTCTACTAGTAGTTTCATTTCTCAGCCTTCAATCTTACCTTGCACATGACTCTTTTCCAGTTTTCCAGTGTGTTTTCCGGATTTGTGACAGAACAACCCTGGAAAGACCAGGCTTGCTTCCTTTGTGAGACTGGAAGAATTTACCTTTTCAGCCAGGCTGCTTCAGAGAGACAGACATGATGATAATATGAATCTTGTGCTTTCTATGGGACATGCATATTGATGCCCATCTTTCAACCATCCAGTCCATTTCTGATTATTATTAAATAGTGGTTGGACTCACGGAAGGGACATGAAATTTAATTGTATACCATCTTAAAAATTGACAATAGTGGCTGGGGTGGCGACTCAGTGATTAAGAACTCTTGCCACTCTTCCAGAGAACCCAGGTTCGGTTCCCAACATCCACATGGTGTCTCACATGCACATGGAACTCTAATGGGATCTGGAACCTTCTGCTTACTTATGAGGAATCCAAGCATGCACATGTGACACATACATGCATGAAGGCAAATATTAACTCACAGAAAATAAAAATAAAAGACTAAACACTTAAAATGTAAAGGAATTGTAAGATGTGTAGTAAGACATCATTAATTAGAACATTATCAAAGGATCCTGTTTTAGCTCAGTTCACATCTGCACTTAGCTATTAAACAGATACAAGGAGATTTGAGTATTTTCTTGAGAAAACACAGTGGTTTGAAATACCTGGATAATACTTGGGTATTTGGTTTTTTTTAACTATACTGCTGCATATCTTGACTTTTTCTGCAAGATTTGCTTTAAATTTCTTTTAAAATACTCTCTATTTCTCTGAGCAGTGGTGGTACATGCCTTTAATCCCAGCACTCTGGAAGCAGAAGCAGGCAAATCTCTGTGAATTTGAGGCCAGCTTGGTGTATGGAGTTCCAGGATAGGCTGCAAAACTATACAGAGAACTCCTTCTCAAAAAAACAAAATATAAAAATAATTCTGTATTTTTACTTTCTTAGCTCATGATGCTATGATTTTACTGTATTTTGTCATTTTGAGGAGGGATGTCTCTGCAGTTTTCTGTTTTGTTTAGATTATAGACTCTTCTCTATAGTGAGAAATAGTGAGTTGAGTAAAAAAAAAGAGTAAAAAGATTCCAGCAGCAAGACACTATGATCAAAATCCTGGCATTAGGCTTACAAAGGCGATCGGATTTAGCTAGTAAATAGCTAATGGGACAAAGCAGACTTAGAATTTAGACTGTACTTGGTCACTGGTCTGCAGTGTCTCTTACTCCCTGTGCTTCTCTTCTAGGATGATTCTTCTGTCGTGTGAAACACCATGGACTATGTTCCCAGAAGCTATAATGGCCTTTTGAGTACACACTGCCTGGCAAAAGACTGTTCCTCATATTCCATCAACACACATTCACTAAACCTAAGGTCATACGTGATTATGAGGAACCTCATAGCCTATGAGGCAACAACACTAACTGGGTCAAAGTGTCTTAAACACCTCTTCATTGTACTGCATTTAGTGGGAACTCTTAGTGTGACTTTATGTGGGCTGGTTTCAGGTGGGTGGGAAATAGACTTGGGATTTGAGGATGTTCATCTTCAGGTTTGGGTACCTTTGCTCTCTCTCTACCTTGGGTATAATTAATTATAGTTGAAATTCCTTGGGTTCCAAAATGGTGATCCAACTTTATGATCCATCAGAAATGTCACCATTGCTAAACTCCTGCTCTGCTTCCAGCCAAAACTATCTGATAAAGCCTTACAGTGCCTCCAAGCTCTGGGAGGAATGCAAGGTGTTCATAATGGAAAAGCAGTAACTCATTAAAGAGAGCCCTAGAGACCTTAATGAGCAGTGGATTTTTCATCTGCCACCAGTCCAATGACAACAGGACACCTTTTTCTAAACAGGGGCCATCCAGTCCACAGTGGAAGTGTGCTATGAAGTCAGTCATATGCTCTTTATTTCTCTACCTGGTTTAATCGGTACTGCCATGATTGCTTTTCCAGTGAAATGGAGCATGCCCCCTCCCCCCTCCCCAGGTTCTGCCATCTGAGGTCCCAGCTTTGAATGCTTTGAATAAACTCATTTAGACAGTGCAGCATTTATAAATAATGACGCTGTTAGTTTCCTGAACTAAAACTGAAAGTGAGTTAAAACTGAAAGTATACAGGTTGCTTTAAGTCACATGGAATCTTAGGATAAAGTCAGACTATTCCACATACAGCATTTTAAACCTCCCTTAGGAGGAAAAATCTGCTTGTTTGTTTTTTTCAATCAAGTACAGAATGTGGAGTGCAACTGATAATTGAATACCCAATGTTATAAAGAGCACTAAGACTAAATGTCTAATATTCTCATCAAAGAAAGAGTAAGAATTTGAGGTGATAGATATGTTAATTAGTTTAATATGATCACTTTACGTGGGACTACAGAACCATAACATCATTTTGTATGTCCTAAGTTTAACTGACCCAAATTTGTCAATGTATAATGAGAAATAAATAAAAACCAAATATATAATGGGACACATTGAGACATTTCAATTCATTAGCTGAGGCTGAATCTCAAAAACACCAGTGTTGCCATGGGGCATAATTCAATGGCTGTTGGTACAGGTCCATATTAGCTGTATGGTGCTCTTGTATTACCTGTGTGAGATTAATATGAATCCAGTGATTATGTCCTGGAGAGAGCTTGTTCTGATGGTTAGCACAGAGTTGAGACACAAGGAAGAATGAAGCAGGCTGTTTTATTGGCTTCCTTACTGCCTAGGAGAAGAGTGACTGATATTTAGACTCCAGACTTGCCTTTCAGAGGCATTAAGCAGTGAGGACCTGATGGCCAGCCTGTGTTTGTGTCCTGCCAGTGCCATGCTGGGGGATGAGTGTCCTTTAACTCAGACAGAGGAGATGATGGCCAAAGCTGTGGCTGGAGAGACCATCCACACTGACATTGGAAAAGAAAGCACTATTTATTTAGGAAAGATCACCATCAAATCACTGGACGGGAGAAAGCCGAGAAAGCACACCCTTATTACTGCAAGGGGAAATTACTGTGACTGGCTGGTTCTCTATGCACCCTTGTGTTCAGCAGAGCCTTCTCCAACATGTCCTTCCTGCTAAGCAACTATGGATGCTGATGAACCATTGCTGATGTTGTAACACTGTCTGCCCTCTTCTGAATGGTGTTTGGGCCAAGGTTAAGAGCCTCTGACGTTCCAGAGGCACCTAGTTTAGTGTTACTTTCTCTGGGAGGGTATGTGGCCATCTGTTCTTTGTTTACATTGATGATGTGCAGTTTGATCTCATCTGAGAGATTAAGACATTTTCCTGTCAAAGAGAGCTCTGAAGCCTTCCTTGCATCTGTACAGCACCAGCAGCTCTCAGGACAGAGACCACACGTGTGTTCTGATCTTATTATTTTATTTCAGGGTCTGACTGCAATTAGATACTCAAAGACAACTGTGGTTCTGTGTTGGTTTTCTTTTCTCTCTGACACAGCAGCATGTGAATTCTAGTCAGAGCAGTGCTGGAGTTCCCTGAGGTGGCTGTTCTTCCATGAATCCCTATGAGGCTGAGAATTTTGCAAAGGGTTCTCAATCTCCCTTTTTAAGTATACATTCACTGGGGCTTGGAAATCTAAGGGTGAAGTGAACCACTGCAATATCTCTCTAAAAGACACAGCTTTCACACTGGAGGCCAGAAGGGGTGCATCCTTGACACACAGACACACACACACACACACACACACATACACACACACACATGCACACACAGCTTCCATGCTGGAGGACAACAGAGGGTACATCCACTCCCCCATACACCCCCACACAGACACATACATACATACATACCTTCTATGTTGGAGGCCAACAGGGGGCATGTGTGAATGCACACACATAGGTACACAAGTTGGCGAATACTGTTTTCAGGTAATGACTTTTGTTTATGGTGCATTTGTTTAACTCTGTGAAGCTGTGCTACTATGCCTACCTAAAACAGCTGGTGGTCCTAATAAAGAGCTGAACAGTCAATATTGACGCAGGAGCAAGGATAGGCAGGACAGGCAGACAGAGAGTATAAATAGGAGAAAACA
Source organism: Mesocricetus auratus (assembly GCF_017639785.1). Taxonomy (NCBI): domain Eukaryota; kingdom Metazoa; phylum Chordata; class Mammalia; order Rodentia; family Cricetidae; genus Mesocricetus; species Mesocricetus auratus. The sequence goes on from NW_024429199.1 coordinate 6,598,149, forward strand.
AGGAGGCAAGCATAGAGAGAACAAGGAGAGGGGGGATGTCAGGGGCCAGCCACCCAGCCACCCAGCCACCCAGCCACCCAGCCACCCAGCCACCCAGCCACCCTTCCAGCCACAGAGTAAGAAGGAAAGCAAGATATGCAGAAAAAATATAAAAGCAGAGAGAAAAGGCAGATGGATTAATTTAAATCAAGAACTAGCTAGCAACAAACCAAACTAAGATTGGGCATTTATAACTAAGAATAAGCCTCGGTGTGTGATTTATTTGGGAATTGGGTGGTGGGCCCCTCAAAAGCAAAATAATAAAAAACAGAACTACACACACACACACACACACACACACACACACACACACAGCTTACATGCTGGAGGCCAGCAGGGGGGTGCATACAGTAAAAGAAGTTTTTAAGAAAAGTTGCACATAGTGTAATTTTAATCCATTCCATTTTAAATACCACAATAAATTTAATTTTCACAATAAATTAAATAGGCATATTCAGTTTACAAAATAGAATTACTTAGTGTGAAACTGGTATTTACATCATTTACAGTATGTACAGGACATTTCTCTTTGTTGACATACACATGGAAGTAAAAGGTCTTGACTCGCCAGCTCGTGATTGACATGCTACAAATGACACCATGGTCCACACAAGGAAACGGTAGCGCAAAATCACCACAGGAAATTTGGAACAACGTCGATTTGATGAGATAAGACATTCTTTTAAATAATAAGAAAATAGCATATTCTATTTTCATGGCTCCAATCCAGTATCTGCATTAAAGAGCCAGCGTCACCTTAGGACCAAAACAAAGCAAAACAAAAACAAAGACGAAAAACTGTAAAACTGAATCCTCTACTTCCTGAAGCTTCGTAGCCATTGGTACGTTTTCACACATTCATCTTTTGGCTTAAATCTATGAAATGGCGGGTGACAAGTTCTGAATCAAAGGAAGACTAACTCTTGAGAACATCTGAAGTCACTTTCCCCAAGTCCCACCACCTCTGCTTTTCTTTCGTAAATAGCTTAAAAGATGCAACTATCCAGGCAGCAATTTCGTATTTATTTTTTTGTAAATTTTCAGTAGAAAAAGAACTGATCTTATATTTGGTCACACACTGCACATGTACAAGTATTCATGGAAAAATGAATTGGGTAGCTGTGTCTGGGAAAGTGCATATTTTAATCTAGAGGAGACACCATGTGTCTCTGTGTACAACACATGGTGTTGTACGACGTATTATTTTAGGGCCAGTTCAATGTCCTCCCAGTGATCTGGTAAAATTTTTGATTAAAGGGATGAAAGAATTTGCGCAATTTGGTAACGACGGAGGGGTCTACCTCTGGATGGATGCGCCCCTTGCTGCCCGCCAGGCACTTATTAAAGATAATGTTAAATCTCAAACAGTAAAACCCTCTGGTAGCATTGAAATATAAATTGTACTGACTTATCCTCGGAGGAAGGTTTAAGAACTTCTCCACGAGCTGTAGTTCCGGCAGAGGCTCGGTGATGAGACGGTCTCCATCCACGATGTGGAACTGTTCAATTGGGAAGTACTTCAGCCAGCGCTCCAGATGCTTTGTGTAGATGCTGGTCCTAACCGCCTTGTATTTCGTGTTCACCTCGCAGGTATTAGGGTCTATGGCTAGCTTCTCAAACTTATAGTAGGTTTTGTTCTTCCTCTCCTTCCCCTCTAGCACCTGAGTGTAATCAGAAATCGCTCGTGTGGTCGGCTCCCTGACAATGATCAACAGCTTGATGGATGAGTTCATTTTGTAAATCCTTTCCGGAACCTCTTCTGTGATGAAATAGGCCGGGCTCTTTTCAATTGTGATTTGCTGAGGGTAGGAAAAAGGCATCTTTTTCCTGTACCACTCAATACCCTTGGCATAGTTCTCATCATTGTCAAAGAAGTGGATCTCTTGAGAAGCTTTGACCACTGCAGGATGCAGGTTCAACATCTCTAGCAGGGCCCTGGTGCCCCCTTTCCGCACCCCGATGATAATGGCTTTGGGGAGCTGCTGGACCAGGTCATGGAGGTGAGCCTGTTCCTTGGAAGAGTTGCCCTTCCGGAATTCATGCAGCAGACCTCTCTTAAACTGCAGGGCTCGGAGTGGCAACTCAGCCTGACTGTGGGCGCCTCCAAATCGGCTTTCAACAGGGCAAATGGGCTGGAGCCTGCAAGCCAAAGGGAGGCACTGTGAGGAACTCATCACTACTAAATTTACCATTGTTTTGCATCTGCACCCAGACTCAGATTATACATGCAAAAATAAAGCCACTGCGTCCTCGGCTGCTGTAATCCATAATGAACATATGTTTGGGAAATTTTATGTTAAGCAACCCCTATTCAGTGGAGCACACATAATTGATGGGATTTTTTTATTGGTGCTCCTTAAAATTTTTATTCACCAAGCACTTAATTGACTACGGCGTGTACTTATGCTCACAGTACAGGATAGACAAGTGACACCAGCCATACTAATAGTTTTTCAACAGCTCACCGGTTAAAATCATTTAGAAAATTGGGAAGGCAGAAGATTATAATCTTCAGCTAGGATGCTGAAGGGCAAAGAGGAGATCATTTATTTCAGGCATCATGGAGTATTGCTTTTTCCTCCCTCCCTTCCTCCCTCCCTCCCCCTCCCTTCTCCCTTCCTTTCTCCTTTCCTTCCTTCCTTCCCTCCCCCTTCTCTCTTTCTTCTTTTCCTTTGGCAGCCTAGCATCATGCACATGGCTCTTTAACATTCGTGAGATATAATCTGAGAGTGGTCTCCTGTCCTTGCCCTTGGTTCTGAGCAACACTGTCATGCAGAACTCCAGTCTTGGTCCTTGCTGAAAGTTTTTTTGTAAGAATTTCTGCTCTGTGGCCTTGGGGATAGGCAGAGGAATGCTCTACTTCTGATTCTCTTTCCATTTCTATCTAAAAAGGTCAAGATTACACTTTCATTTTACTGATTGTAAGAACAATCTCAAGCATCAACATTCTGTGTATGACCCACCAAACCTATGACAAGAAATCTGAAAGAAATACTTTGATGGGGCCAGAAATCCCAGATTCTCATCAACATGCAATTTAAATCAAGGACTAGAGTTTCTAAGATAAGGAATGCAATAGTTACAGCCAGGGAGGATGGACAACCATTTATGTTTTTCTGGGAGAGAAAGATATGGTAATAGTGACAATGATATTAGAACAAAATGATTACTTTATCATGGCCTCTGTATATGGTTAGAAAACTGTGTTTACCTTTATACATAATATGATGATAAACTGAAAATTCATTATAATCAATGAGCCAACTAGGTTGATCCAGGAAGTCTTTTAAGGCTTCTTGGTTAAAGGGGATAACACTAGTCAAAATGACTATTAAATTATTTCTTCCAGATGAAATTATTTCTTCCAGATGAAATTTTTCTAGTGACTCCAGTAATTTGGAATCTCTCTCCCTCCCTGTGGCACTGAGGCAGTCTCTTGCTTCCCCAAGAGGCACCATTGCATCTTCAAGCCATGCTCAACTGATTGTGTAGAAACTAGGGGAATGGTATTGGGTTTTCTGTTTATCTAGGTCTGTATCATAATCTTTAACAAAAATAGACATCTATTAATTTTTGTAACATGTATTCTATGATTGTTGAAACAACTCATACTCCTTTCAGAAAGTTGAAAATATTTGATCTATTGTAAAAACAATATTCTATCACTGTTTTTGTTAGGGTTCCTTTTGCTGTGATAAAACACCCATAGCCCAAATCAAGTTTGGAGAGGAAAGGATTTATTCAGCTTACAGTCCCATATCACAATCCATCATATACATGGTAACCCCAAGAAGGTGAATGGGACAGGATCTCCTGAGTGCATTGGGAGCACGAAGGGAGGGGAGAGGGAGAGGGGAGAAAGAGAGGGGGGAAAAGAGGAGGAGAGAGTAGGACATGGGGGAGCAGGAAGGTTGAGTTGGGGGAAGAATAGAGGAGAGCAGGATGAGAATACCATACTGGAGCCATTGTAGGTTTGAGGAGAGATCTGGCACTAGGGAGATTTTCAGAGAGCTACAAAGATGACACCAACTAGTAAACTAAGCAATAGTGGAGGCTACCTTAAATGCCCTTCCCCTATAATGAGATTGATGACTACCTTATATGCCATCCTAGAGCCTTCATCCAGTGGCTGATAGAAGCAGAGGCAGATACCCACAGCTAAATACTGAGCTGAACTCCTGGAAACCAGTTGTAGAGAGGGAGTAGTGATGAGCTGATGGGAGATATCATTCTGTAAATATGTCTCTCTTATTGGTTGATGAATAAAGCACTGTTGGCCAATAGGGAAGCAAGGTAGGTGGACTAGGAGTCGAGGATTATTCTGGGTAATGTAGTCAAGAGTAGAGAGTCACCATGTGATCTCAGGAAGAGAGGACTCATGAGTCTGTGTCCTCGGTAAGGTAAGAAAGACCTTGAAAAATATATAGATTAGTAATTATGAGTTAATAATTAAGTCAGAGCTAGCCAATGAGAAACCATAGCACATGGCCATCAGCTTCATAATTAATATAGAGTCCTGTGTGTTCGTTTGGGACTGACATGGCTCTGGGACCAGTCTGGCAGAAAGAATGTATGCTACAATGAGCAAAGGGGTCAAGACAGGTTTGGAGGAACCCACAGAGACAGCTGAACAAGGGGGACCTCTTGGACCCCAGACTGATAGCTGAGAGGCCAGCATGGGACTGATCCAGACCCTCCGAATGTGGGTGTCAGTGAGGATGCCTAGGCAATCTATGGGGCCTCGGGTAGTAGATCAGTATTTGTCTCTGACATATGAATGGACTTTGGAAGCTCATTTCACATGAAGGGATGCTCTCTCAGTCTGGACTCTTGGGGGAGGGCCTAGGCCCTGCTCTGGATATATGACAGACTTTGGAGATTCCCCCATGGAGGGCCTAACCGTCCCTGGGGTGGGGAGGAGGATGGGATGGGGATTGGAAGATTGGTGGGGGGTGGGGGGAAGGAGGGGAGGGAAAGGGAGCTGGGATTGACATGGAAGCAAGTTTTTTTCTAATTTAAATAAAAAAATAAAAAAAGATTTAGTTCTCTTGCTTGACCCTGGGTTCAAATATTGACAAGAGCATCTCTAGGAGTGATTGAGCTGGAATGAAACTCCCTTTGTCTAGAAAAGGCTGCCTTTCTTCTGAACTTCCTTCTTCTTTCTACTTCCTACCCTGGAAGATCAAACTCTATAGGACAATTGCTTTCTGTACTCCCCACGTCAAGACAGCATGCAAATTTAGGAGAAAATATCTCACTCCCCTTCTCCCTGAAGGCTAGTTTTAAGGTTTCGAGACCCAAAGCAGAATTTCAACATTGGTAGAGTCAAGGGAAATAACCTCAGCCTTCCACCTGGAAAGCAATCTCCAGTTACTAAGGGTAAGCCTAAAGAAGCCCCTATTATCTTCAGACCTAATCTGTTCAAAATCTTAAGCAACGGATTGTGAGAAAGGCCACCAAATGCTGGAATTTCTTATACACATCATCCCATAAATGAGCTGAGAAAACTGGAGATAAAAACACTACCACCTTATTGATAAATGTGTTCATAACTATAAGACTAATAACTCAATAAAATGTCAATGATTGGCAACTAAAGTTGTTGGGAAGACTTCAAAAGCTCTGTTGTAGCCAAAATAGGTCAAATGTTGTTACTTCAAGGCTATTCACTATTAAATGACATGCCAACAGTAAAAACTGGAATGCAGCACTGAGTGATAAGCTCTTCAGTACAATTACAAAGTGGGAAGAGTTTTGAACTGAAAAACAACAATAGTTTTCATGGACACTGACTGATCATTGCTAAATTATTTTAAAACATCTGAATGATGGGATACTGTGAAGAAAACTGAAGCTATTTTCATTTTAAAATGTGGATTTGTGTTCATTGACTTTGAGAGCTCAATAGGACAAAGAATCTAGTCTTTCACTATAAGAATTAATTTAAAGGGGGAAAAGAGCAGTTCCTTATTTCAGAAATTAAGTCATCAGCATTTACCTGTCACCCTGACCGTAGAACCACCAAGGAGCATCTTAGGGACACTCAGCTGTCATGATTGGGACTCCAGAAGGCCTAGCACCTTTCAAGGGTTTGCCTATTAAGAGCCAAACTCCAACTTGGAAATTTCCTCTCCATGGATTTCCCAGTGACTTCTGGGCAATCATTCTGTGTGACAGCATCCTTGTTGGGTGCCCAAGAGCCAGAGATAATTAACAGTTTAAAATCCATGCCTGTAGCTATGTTTCCAGGGCAGGGGATTGCAAACTTGATGAGCTTCTTTACTGGTGCATACATAATTGTCCACTCATAAATTTCAAAATGCAGAAACGTAGTCCTATTAATACCGTGACATAATGGCTGAAGGTCAGCACCACACCACATTAGGCTGTAATCAGTAGCAGCATTATTTATTTATTTTTCTAAGTACCCAACTTTATGCCTTCTCTGAGAACAAGGGTCAGTGTTCTCAGAATACAGATGGATTTGGATGAAGCATCTTGGTATTTTGCTGTGTGTAACTTGTACCTATAAGGTCTTAATGAATAAAAATCAACTGCACGGAAAAGTGTGTTTCTTGAGAACCTTGAGGGACAAAAACAAATGGATTTATAGCCCAAGGAAGTTCACATCAGCAGATACATAAGGCTACAAGAGTAGAGCATATATTTAACCACCTACCTATCCAAGCTCCCAACTCTGGCAACTAGATACAGCAGGCTCCCAACGGCAAGGCTTCCCAGTACCAGGAGCTTCTGTCTCAGCCACACCTGCTGTTTGAATAGCATGGCCCTCCATCAACCTTCAGGACTGCCACAGCCTGAGAACAGAGAGAAGGTGCCTGTTAGCAGTTGTCATAATGTCAACCAGAGGTGGAGACAGGTGATTAAGTAACAAAGATATTATACACCAACATTGGCAGGTTTCATGGTGTAATTGATTTTAGTAAAACTTACCTTTTTAAAAAAAAACATGGCCAGTGCTATAAGATCAACTATTAATTATGTGGGGGAAATTATAAAAAAAATTCTCTGTCTTCAAGAATTTCTGAAGTACATAAAAATTCATACATACACACACAGAGAGACAGACAGAGTGTAGGTCACCCAAAGAATATGGAGCAAATGAGTAGCCTGAACTGGAAAACTTCATTTAGAATAACATCATGAATGCTGAAATTCTGGCTTAGTATATGGCCATTTTGGGCATAACAATGGCATCTCTAGTTGATACCTCTTTGCTTTGCTTTGGTTGTGAATGGAGCAAAAGGGCAGGACTATCAGTGGTGAGTGTCCAGCCTGCCTCCAAGGAGCTTTCTGTGTGCCTTCACGTCTCCTCTCTGTACAGGATGATGGAAACACACCTGGACTATGTGGTCGCACTGTGTCCAGGGACCAGGCTCCCAGGGAAACTGAGTAGGTCGGGTTGTACCAGGCTTGCTTTTACCTCACCAAAGAACTTTACCTGGAAGCTTCTCCTCTTCCATACCAGAAGTGTAGTGTAAGGCTTTACTTGTACCGTTATTACATTCCGGAGGAAAAAAAATGTGAGCTCCCGATTCAGACTTCTTATTAAAAATAAATCCAATTCCCTTTCAAGATACTATTGTTTGCTTCTTATTGCAAGTTAAAATAGTAACCTGAGAAGATGGGAGCAGAACCCTGGCAGGAAAAGATCTCACTGCAAAGGTATCTGCAGTTTGTTATGTGACGATTCCTGCCATGCAGAAGGGAAATGCTGGGTTGTCAGGCGGACCTATACTTTCATCTATCAAGAAACTGCTGAGAGCCAATAGCATTGTCTACTGTTAGAGTAGGCACACAGAGATTTCAAAAATGTCCCCAAAGAGTTTCAGATCCTGTGATTAGAGAATCATGGAAGAACCAGAGAACACAACCCATGTCTCAATAATGTGTGAATAAATGTTGGTGAGGAAATTTAAGGAAAACACCAGAGAAGATGGGCTCCATAAAAATTCAGTTTTCATCTACCAAGGGGATTGTAGGAAGTCATCCAAACAGAGGTGATAAGAGCAGATAAAGGAGCCCACCCATGTGCTTGGTTCTGTGCTAAGTGTTACAGAGAATCTCCAGCAACTAAACAGACACAGGGCTTGCCCACTTGGGATCTACACTCTAGTGTAAAAGTCAGATGGTAAGTCAGTAAACCTATATAGGATTAAAAGGTAATTACAAATGATATTAAATGTTACAAAGGAAAATCACTGGAGAAAAGAAGTAGCAGGGCGTTTATGCTCTCCCTGGATGAGGAAGAGTTGAGTGATATGCTGGGGAGGATAGCAAGGGGGCAGAAGGCAAGGTGGGAGAGAGGCAGATGAACCATCCTGCGTGGGAGCTGGAGTAGGAGAAGACTGACTGTTGTGAGTAGTTATGCTTTGCAATCTTACAAATAAAGCTTGCCTGAAGATTAAAGTGCAGAGCTACGCCACTACTTAGTTACACACCCAATTAAGAGCCAAGTCAATAGTTAGCTTCACACACACACACCAAGACACTAGTTAGCCACATACAATAAACCACTAGTTAGCCATAGAGGAAAGGCAGTGGTGGCCACACCTTTACTCCCAGAATTCAGGAGACAGAGGCAAATGGGTCTCCATGAGTTCAAGGCCACTCGATCTTTATGGGCAACACAACTAAACTAGATAGAGAGTTAATGATATTTTAGTAATGGTTTATTAGAGCAGTTGTGATGGTTAATTTTGGTTGTTGAGTTGATTGGGTTTGATTTTAAATAAGAGACAAGGCTGTGGGAAATGTGTGAGGACATTTCCTGGAAGGACTGGCAGATGGGGAGGGAAGATTTTCCCTTTTGGGATGGCAGCACCTTCTGGAGCAGTTCAGATAGAAAGAGGCCTGAGTGAGAGGCAGTGCTGTTTTTGCCTGCCTGCTTTCACTCCTGCTGGCTTTTGCCGACTTCACTGACGTTGGCACCCAGCTCCTTCAGCCTTCCAATTCTGACTGAAGACAAGTGTCTCTCCAGGACTCCACTAGACTGTCAGCACCAGATGGGGAATCTGAGGCACCCAGTCTCATGGCCTGAGCAGCTCCCAGGACCCTATAGATCTTCCTTGCCTTGAGAACTAAAGGTTCTCAGCCTCTATAGTGTGCAGATAACTATTGTTGGAATGCCCAGCTTGTATTGTGCAAGCCAATCTAATAATCCATATTCTGTCTATCAGTGCTACTCCTCTAGAAAATGCTGGCTAAAACCCTGTTATATTGGTAACAGGTAATTTATAACGATTTTAAATGTTTGTACTGTATTTTTATGGGCCTACGGTGATATTTAGGTCCCTACATGTTTTTAATCTCTCAGTGACTCATTTTGTGTTTCAAGAACAGCAGTTACAGTTTCTCCCGACCAGCAAAACTTCCACCGACATGGTGTATTAGCTTAACACAGCTGAGTATCTACAAGAGAGTACGTGGCCAGAAACGACAAGCTGTAGAGACATCTGGCTGTTTCAGTAAAGCAGCACTCAGCAAAGAAAGAAACAATTCCCAAGCTACAAGAAAGATATGAGGGGGTTCAGAAATAATAATGATACAGATATGTTCAAGTTTTGCTCAAAGGCTTGGAGACACGGGTCCCGGAAGCCCCTGGCAGCAGTAACAACAATAATGGGAATGATAGCAACAGAGTTCATTAAAGCAGCTGAACTTCTGCGGCAGAATTACTCCTGGAAAATCATAGCCCTCTTTTGAGTACTAGCTCAGTCTTCCTAGTAAACAGCCTTTGGAGGCAGGCAAGACGCGCTGTCTATGGGCACCAGCCTCTGTTCTGTTCACATTTATTTTCCGTCGTAATGCAGCAGACTTGTAAAGTACAAGCTGTTTTATTTTATTTTTTTGGATGGATAATGAGGAACAGAGAGATGTGTAGATTACTTACCCAGGGGCGTGTGCTAGTGCACGCAGAGGGAGAATTTAAATTCAGAGCTATGTGGCTTCAAAGGACAGGGCTCCTTGACTGTAGCACTACTAAAATCCCCCAGATGCTCACCCGTGAGACTCTTGGTAAGCACGTATTCACTGATGGACCAGTGCAGACAAAACGAATCTCCCCTAATGATATAACTTGTCCTTGTAACCACAGGTAGAGGATGAAGAGGCAGACAAACCGAAGAAAAAGTTTCTATGGAAAGGGAAACAACTGTGTGGTTTCAACCCTAACAAAAGGGGAAGACGAGGTGGCAAGCAACTGAAAGGGAGGAAGGTTGGGAAGTGACGGCAGTCGAGTCAATGGGAGACAGCACTTTGTGGCTGTTAGGGACCTCCTCATTCACCACCACTCAGAATGCACTCACCAGAGCCATGAGACCTTCATCTACACTCTTTCTAGTCCCTATGAAAGATTTTAGAGTTGATGATGAAAATACTGATTTTGACTGCCATCTGTCCCTGACTCAGGTTGTCACGTGCTGGCCTGGTGAAACCTGCTTAGTACCTTTATATTATCACCCTGTCCCATTGTCCCCTCTCCAGTGCTTCCCCTGAGTACTATAGCCCATGACTCCCCATCTGTCCACCAGCTTGTCCTAGAAGAAGCCTTGGAGTTCATCAGCCTTGGTTTTTTAACTCAGTGCACTTGGTCCCATCTTTAGTGCACTGTCATCTGTCACTGCTGTTGCTCAGGTCACTGTCTCTCTTAAACTAACCATTATGGTCTCCTAAGTGGCCTCCTACTATTAGTTTTGCTTTTGCCTCAATTTGTTCTCCACTCTGATGCCAGATGGATCTTCGCAAATGGGAATGTGATCTAGTCGCCTCCAGGGCTAATCCTCTCTAATGGGTCCCCATCAGTGAGGTGGTTTTAAAGGATCCTTCACCCCTTTCCACCTCACCACCCCCCAAATCTACACTTAGTAATTTCAGCACAAAGAACAGCTTGCCATTCTTCTGAATTGGGCGTGGTCCATGTGGTTTTAAGTTCTTTCTTTTGAGGTTCTTATAGCCCCCCCAAACAGTAACTCAGAGCTCTGTGGGGAGTACAGGAGCCTTCACTGCCAGGCTAATGCTCCCTCTGTCTCTCTTGGTCTTATGTTCTCCTCTTAGTTCCTTAGGAGTCTTTCTGATAATCCAGGGAGAACTGAGATGTTTTTTTCTGTACACCCCCACAGCATCCACCCCAGAATTCTCCTTAACTCAAAATGGCTGGCTTGTGGGTCCTCCCATAATGTCAGCCTCACCGGATTGAGTTTGTGTTTTCATTATTGAATTACCATCAGCACTTAGGGTCGCAGATGCTCTGCAAACAATTGCTGAATAATCAAGTCAGTCAGATGGGATGGACTTTAATATCCTGAAAGCTGTGACACCTGGGCGCCTCCTCTCTTTAACCAGATTGAAATACTTCCTCTTTGCGTGGTGTTTGCAGGCTCATCGCGTGCTGAGTGTCTGAAAGTGACCTCATTTTCCTGCCTCATTGAGAAAACCTGGGCGCTTATGTATTCTTTGTCTGGATTCAGCAGTTGTTAACATTTTGCTATATATCTGCTTTACGTCCTACTTTTTGCTATGTAAACACGTGTTAATCTTACTGAACCACTTGAAAGTAAGTGGAAGATAGCAGCCTTGTAGCGCCAGAAGGCCACATATGATGACCACAAAATCTGGAGTGGGGGGGCAGAGGCATTTGTGTCTCAGGGTCTTGGGGAGGTGAAGGGGTCCTATCAGAGCTTCAAACTGCCTACTCTACTAGCTGTAGGCTGCCAGCCTTAGGCTTCCTACAGCATTGCTCTGCCTTTCAGAGAAAGCTGCAATTCTACAGATCCCACCAGTAGAAATTGATGTAGCCCCACCTTTCTCTAAACTCAATTTGTGAACTTTGATGAGCTGTGTAACAAAAACAGACAAACGAAGAAATGAAGAAGGAATCCACACTGACAGAAGGAAGACAGAGAAAATAGTCCCACGAGAGTTCTTGTCAAATGTACTTTATCCCCTCCCCCTTTAAATTCCTTTAAAGAAAGAAAGCTGAGAAAGCAACTCCTTATTCTCACGTGAGTGGAGGAGGCGGCCATGCCCGTCCACTGCATCCGCTGGCATGCTACAATCGCTCCTATTTCGAGTCAGTTGCTGTGGGTGCCTGCGTCTGCATGTGTGTCTGCGTGTGTTTGTGTCTCTGTGTGTGCGTGTGTGTCTGCATCTATGTGCGTGTGTCTGCATGTCTCTGTGTGTGTCTCTGTTAGTGTCTGCATGTGTGTCTGCATGTGTGTAACTGTCTATGTGTATGTCTGTATGTGTATGTCTCTGTGTGTCTGTGTGCGTGTCTGTGTGCATGTCTGTGTATGTGCAGGTCAGATACAGACATGCAGTGTCTCAGCTCCTCTACATGCTATTTTTCTTGGATGTGGTCTCTCACTAAACCGGAACTCCCTGATTCAGCTAGACCAGAAGGTCAGAAAGCCCTAGGCATCCTCCTGTCTCCGCCTCCTCAGTGCTGAGATGATAGTGCTTTCGCTCTACTTGACTTTTTCACTTGGTGCTAGAGATCAAACTTGCTTTCTCATGCTTGTGTGGAAAGCACTTTATGGACATAGCCCTATTTCCTGCCCCCTGAAGTCATTATTAAAAATCAGATTATAGCCTGGTGAGGTTGCTTACAGCTGTCCCTGTAGAGGCAGAAGGATTGGTAATTAAAGTTCAGCCTGGGATACATATATTTAAAATTAAATAAATTGTAGAAGGCAATAAGAACCAAAATCTCATTGTTACCTGATTTTCTTGGTGCATCTCATAACTGTCTGTGCATTTGAAGTTAAGTCAATTGCTCTGTATGGGCAAATGCTGCCCATCTCTTTCCTGTACCACATACTGTAAATTCATCTTCACAGCTTAAAATTCCGTATTAGCCCATTGATGTTGCTAGTTTGAAAGCAGCAATGAAGGGATGATTCTTGCAACAGAGACTTGTAGAAACTCCAAGCTATCCTCCCTTACTGAGGTCAGCTTGAGTTTTTACCAGCATCAATATTACTTCTGCTTTTCATTGCTTCCGTCTTTCTGGAGACCTAATTTGCAAACATGTAGGGTGATGTGATACTGTTTGTTGGAAATGAGGCTGGACTGTCCTCTCTTTCCTCCCCTCTTAACTCGCTGTTGTCCTGACTTTCATTTCTAAGCCTCCTGTGATCCTTCTTCCTGTTCTTGTGATTCTTGGTCCTGGTCTTTCTCTGCCTCCTTCCATTTCCCCCCTACATTGCCACTGAATATGTTTTCTAAATAAAGATCTTAAAAAGCAAATGATGAAGAAGAATGGTTTTTAAATTATAGTAAAATAAATACATTATAAAACCTGTACTAGTAAAGCTAGAAATAAAATATACAGTTAGTTTGCATGCAAAATGATACTAAATCTCCTATTTATAATCTAACAGGCTAATATTATTAAATGTAAATATTCTTTAGTATTGTTAATATGCTTCAAAATTGGGGAGTTGGCTCATCAGATAAGAGTGCTTACTGTTATTTTAGAAGACCTAGGTTTGGTTCCCAGCAACCACATGGTGGCTCATATACATTTCTGAGTCTAATTCCAGGGCATCTGCTGCCCTCTTCTGGCCTCTGCAGACACCAGCTGTGCATTGGATGCACATACATACATGAAAGAAAACATCTATACACTCATAAAAAATACAAAAAAAAGAACAACCAAAAACAAAAGCAACAAAACACCTGCCCAAACGCTTTCTTTTTTATTACTGGGAGCGACTTTTCCTGAATGCCAAATCTACCTTGAGAACTGGGAGAGCTCCATCAAATATTGGTCTTGGATAACCGCATACGTGTCCAGGCATCAGCAAGCACCTACTAAGTATCTACTATGTGTCAGGCTCTGCAACGGACAGAAATAATGTGGATTTTGGAAGCTGGATCAGTGGGTAAGGAGCTTGCTGCACAGGCATGAGGACTTGAGTCTAGACTCCCAGCATCCACAGGTGGGGTATCTGTCTGTTACCCTAGTGTTAGGGATGCAAGCCCAGGCAGATTCCAGGGGCTTGGTGGCCAGCAAGATTATCCTAAGCAGTGAGTTCCAGGTTAAATGAGAAACTGTGCTTCGAAAAATAAGGTAGACAGTGACAGGGGACATCCCAGACGTTAATCCCTGCCATCTATGCATGTACCTGTGCATACAATTGCGCTCGTGTGTATACCCACACTTCCCCTGGAGAGACAGGGAATAAGAGGACAGATTCTGCTCCACTGCTGTGCTCTAGTCCCCAAGGTCAACCCTTGATGTAAGCATGAGGAAACAGCATCTTCTGCTGCATGCAGACACAGACACTTTTAGACTGGCAATAAAGGGAGGGTCTCCTAGGTCAGGGGCTGCTGGATCTGCACGTTAGCCTTTTTCCTGCACCTTACCTCCTCTTTGAAGAGGTGCTGCCTCTTACCCAAGCAAGCAGCTACCATGGTCTTCCCTCAACTCATCTCTAGAGAACTTCTTGTGAAGTAAAGATTGTACTGGGCACAGTTAGATAAGGTTCTGACAATTGACAGATATGGGCTGTGACCTGGGCACACACAGGGGATTCTCATCTATATGAAGGGTGGATCTTTTCTGGAACAAGGACCTCAGTGTTTTCTGTTTGTCCTAAGTCCCACATTTGGTTAAGTGCATCCTTTTTCACAGCGATGCTTCCTTCTTTCTCTCATATGCGACTTTGAAAGGCACACGGCTGTAGCTCTATCACATAGGCACACGTCTGCCTCCCCTTACAGAGCTGGAATCCCATTCCCCAGTGTTTCCCAATCTTAGTTCTGTGATCTTACCTGTGGCTCATTGCTTTCTTGGGTAGCCAACAGTGGGGATGGTGTTGGAATTTGCCCATAGGAAGAGAAGCAGTGAGGTTTCCTATATATGCACACTTTACAGTAAGACTATGTGCCAGTGAGGTTAGTACACACACACACACACACACACACAGAGAGAGAGAGAGAGAGAGAGAGAGAGAGAGAGAGAGAGAGAGAGAGAGAGAGAGAGAGAGAGAGAGAGAGAGAGAGAGAGAGTTCCGTTGCCACAAATCATCATGGGAATTACTGTGAGAGAAGAGGGAAGTAACTATCAGATAAATAAGAAAGCAAGCGGAGAAAGCTATCTCTGGAATTGCTATTTCCTGTTTTCTTCAAGAAAAAAAATCCAGAAGCTAGAAATGTATTATCTACTTCCTGTGTGATTTTGAATAAGTTGCTTCAATCCTTTCACCTCCCTAATCTTTCACTTAAGAAACACCGGACTTGAAAAAGAGGGACACATTCAGCAGTCCTTTCTTGGCCTGAAATTCTTTTTTATTCCAAGAGATTTTATCAGCTTAGCTTGCACTGCCTGCTCCCGTAATGAGACAGAGATACACTAGAAAGTTAGCAACTGCAAAACGAGGGGTGGAATTCGTGCCTGAGGTCATCTTCAATTTTTAATATCTTATTACCCCTCAGTTTTAAACAGAAGTAGCCTCGTTAGAGACGGCTCTGCCACATCACACTGCCTATTATTGTGGAAAATAATCGTCTGCTCTTAAGACACGGACTCTCTTTGAAAAGATAGCGACACTCCAGAAAGATCTGCTGATTAGCTTTCAATTTGCCCTGCTGTCAGGAGCCCACTGGAAGCATATTCTGAGGAAATTAGCTGAGGGCAGTGAGGAAAGGCGGTCACAAAAATTTGCTTTTACTCTATTGTGAAAAGCAAATAAGAGTGTGGTGATGAGGAGAAAAGCACATTCAGGAGCACCAGAGCAGGCCAGGGAGGCTATGCTTGGCTTCAAGGCCATGTGCAGGTCCCAATGGGTGCCACTGGTTAATAGCTGAAGCAGAAAATATCTCAGTGAGGATTCTCATAGTTGCTCCATTAAATGGACAAGGAGACTTTCAGCTCTTTCTTCAGTTAGCCACGAAGTGGTCAAAGTTAAAAATGTAAAGATAAAGACTTCCACCATAACATTAGTGCTGTGCTGTGCGGAACAGCTCTGAGCATGTTCCAGCTTTTCAAATGGTTCTCAATTCCACTCAGCATCTGATACCGCACATCCATTATTTATCTCACCTCCCATCATCATGTTTTCATGAGTTGTCTGTGGGCTCTGTCTGAAGCAGGGTACCGATGTTGCATTTGTAATGACCAAGCTTAAAGGGGGCAGCTCCTTGTGCAGGAGTCTCATTTAGTAGAAAGGGAGGGAAACAGAATTCCATCTTGGCCCGGAATCCCAATCTCAGGGGTTCCCTGGCATATGCTAGGGATGTCTATGTCGCTTTTCAAGCTGCATTTTCCTGGACTTTCACACCAGGGAGATGATGAACACGCAGTGCTGTATTCTTCATCGGCTACTTGAAGCAGCCCAGGCTGGCTTGAGTATTGCACTCATGTCCACACAGCTCATACCTGGCAGAGCTCACAAGAGAATCTGGCTGTTCTTACCATTAGTGTCTATGAGGGAAAAATAAATCACTTTTCTGTGAAGATTGGGCCTTGAATTTTAATTCTAAGATTCAGACCCCCTATTAGTGCAAATTTAATCCTGAAATAATATAAATTTTGAGAGAGAGCACTAAAACAAAATTTATTAACATATGGGGATTAGAAAAGATGAAAGATATGTAAATTAATTTTGAATTATCAAGTGTTGTTTGTTTTTTCTTCTCTCTCTCTCTGACTGGATCAGTAGTTTCTCTCAGAAAGACATTCTCACAGACTGAAAAGGATTATAAATACACTTACGGAGAGTGGTAAAAGAAACAAACCAGTTAATTGAATAATTTCCTAGGAGAGCTATGAGGTCAGGGTACTAATTTTCCCTCCCAACTAATACAACTTTGTCAAACTTTTACTTTGGACTAACTTTGTAAGTTTTCCTAAATTAGATATTATTATTTTAGCTAATAATCATTTAGATTTTTCACATCTACTAGTATTACCCCTCACTATAATATTTTGTTTTACTGTTGTCAGGTTCATTGGGACATAGTCCACAGGGAATGCATCCATTCTAAGGTGTAGTTGGATAGGTTTCACTATAGTCATGGAAATGGAGCTGTGTGGTCCTCGCCACTGTCAGTGTGGACACTTGCATGTCTCCAGGAGAGACCCTGTACCCCTCAGCTGTCCAGCCATCCCTGGCTCCTGCTCCCAGGCCTAGGCAATAGTGCTCTTGGTGTCACTATTCTGCCTTATACCAAAGTCCTTCCATTTTCCTTCTGCCAGAAGTTTCCACCCGAACCTTTCTACTTCTTGTCTAACAAACAAAAGCTTTGCCATTTGAAACCAAATATAGAAACACTTCCCTAAATGTCTTTCCCCTTCCTCTAACTCCATAGAACTTTGGGTCATCCTTGGTAGGTGATCTCATTCCTGAAGGCTTTGTTAGCTCTTCAGAGTAACAGTGAGATGAAAAGAGTCGTTTTAAGAAGAAAGGACTGACCAAGTTTTTCTCCTTAAAAAATGAGTCTGTCTGTGGTACTTCAGCACAGATTCGGTGTTAAGATGGCTCATACTCAGTGAAAGTGTGTTAAAGTAACAAGGAACCTGAAATGTCCAGAGGAGTTCACAGAGACAGCGCCTGGGAGTGTCAAACACAAAGCTGGATTACAGCCAAAGGCAGTGAAGGGTTCTTACTTCAACACAGGGCAGAGGGATTTCAGTACTCCCATTGTGTAGAGGTGGCTGGGTGTTTCAGTGAGAAAACTAGGGATGTGTGATGCCAATCAGGCTGGTATTCCAGCAGGCAGGGAGTGGATAACTACAGAAAGTGAGGAGGGAAGGTTCAGAGTGATTTGTCTGTCTGGCTTTATCAATTATCATTTATCCTAAGGATAAACAAGCTTCTCGTGTATTCAGGACAGAAAGCAGATTTGCAAATTGGAGAAGAAACCCATAGAAATCAGGCCCTTGCCTTGCCTCTCAAGCAAAGAGAGAGGGGGGAGGAGGGGAGGGAGGGAGGGAGGGAGTGGGGGAGAGAAACTTGCTAGCGATCACTCCCCGAGGTTCACATTTGAGACAGCTCCAGGTACTTGAGGAGACACTTGTGAGTGGTAGATTTGTGTCTTAAATGAGCAGAGAGGATCTAGCATTGCAAATTTCCTGAAATAACCACTCAAAGTCTGGGGCTCAGGGGCCTATTGTCAGTCAGAAACTCCTTTGGAGGCATCTAGCTGTCTCTGGCAGGCATTTTATACAAGGCCTGTGTCATCCTGGAGACAAGGCTTCAGCTAGTAGAAGCACTCCAGATTTAAGCAATGACTGTTCAATGTCCTGTGTCCCTGTCCTATATTTGAAAACCCTGGTGTCTGGTCTTTTATTTGCTTTGTTTTGTGGCCTGTTATTTCACACACAATGACCTCCTTGTTTGTTTGTGATTTGTCTGTTTTCTTATTACCTGATGCAGATACATACAAATTGTTAGGTCCTCAAGTGCTGCTTCCCAGCCACCCCCACTCTCCTTCCGTCACTAACGCCCCCCCCCCCCCCATCAATGGCAGTGCTGCTGGCTGTGTTCTAAGATGAAGCTGGCCCAAACCAGGCTGCATTCCTCTCAAGTGCCTTGCCTCCTGAGGTGGTTTCTCTTTGTGGGAAAAGCCACTGCCTCCCTTATCTGCCCCCAACAGTCAAGTACCTCTGGCAAAGGGGTCTAGTTCCTTACTAACCTGAACAGCAGAAGCTCCCCTGCCGCTTCCAGCCCCTAGCTTCCCCCCCAAAGCTGACAAGTCTTTTTCTGTCAGGTGCTGTTCTCCTTACAGTTGTTGTAGACCATCTGAGATCGGGTGGGGGCCGGGAAGAGGGCACTGAAGGCCTGGCCAGGGGCTAGAGTCACAGGTGGTTGTGAGCTGACTGAAGCAGGTGCTGGGAACCAAACTTGGGTCGTTCGCAAGTAGGACTCACTCTTAGCTGCTGAGCTTTCTCTCCAGAATCCGTCCCCTCTTCTAAAGGTTTACTTTTTAAATTTCTGCTTGTGTGTATATGTGAAGGTGTCTCTGGGTGGGTATGTGCACCGGCACAATTTCCATGGCGGTCAGAGACTTTGAACCACCGGGGAGCTTAGTTGCCGGTAGTGTGAGCCAGCGATGTGGATCTGAGGGGCTGAACTCAGGTCCTCTGCAAGAACAACGTCAATTGCTGAGCCATCCCCCAGACCTCTTTGTTTCGTTTAAATCTTTTTATTACATTTACTTATTGATGTGTGTGCTGGGGGCGTTGTTGGTGTAGGTGTCCAGAGAACTTTCAGGAATCTCTTCTCTCCCTCCATCTTGCGGTTATGGGGCTTGAACTCCGGGTCAGGCTTGCTGCCAAGGACATTTAACGTGAGGTATCTCGCTGACCCCTTTGTTTCATTTTATAGAGTGACAACTGCTTCTTTTAATTTACAAGGAAGAATAAAATGGCTCCGGTCACACTCTTCCATGATAGTAAATGGCTCCATAGGGAAGGCAGAACTCTATGTCCCCTGCAACCTTTGCCCTTGGTGTTGCCATGTCAACATGATGTTATGAAGCAAAGGAGTGTGTGTGTGTGTGTGTGTGTGTGTGTGTGTGTGATTTCAGTATGTAGCCCTGTGCTGGCCTGGAACCCACAGAGATCTTCCCATCTCTGTCTCCTGAGTGCTTAGATTCAAGTTGTTTGCCACCACACTCGGCAAGGCAAAGGGATTTTAAAGAGTGCAGCTGAAGTTACTGATGAGTTGACCTTACGACAGGGAGATCATCCAGGTGGAACTAGAGTAATCAGAGGAGTCCTCTGCCAGCAGGGTATATTCTCTAGCCTGCAGCAGACACAGTTAGATCCACGTAAGCTAAGGCTAGACATACTGCAATCAGTTCAATGATGCAAGGTTGTGAAGAGCCGTCTCAGGGAGCTGAGAGTAACCCCTGCCTGGCTAACTGCCAGCAAGAGAAGCAGGCCCTCTTTAGCCATAGGAACTGAACTGCATTCGTTGTAACAGCCTGGAAGCATATGCTACGCCTGTGTCTCCAGGGAACCTAAAACCTGACTCCAGCCTTGTGAGACTCCCGACCCAGCATCTACCTGAGTCCGCTGGACCCCCACTCCCAGTCATAGAAGGATGATAAGCTATTGGATGAAGGTTATATTAAACTGATATGGTTATGGGCCGTATTTTTTCCTCCAGCGATAGATAATGAACCCAGACCTATTTGTTAGTCATCTGTAGTTTTAAAGAGAAGATAAAAGTGATTTTTTTCCTCCAATCTTCTTTCACAGAATACTAAGTGTGGGAAATAAAGCCAAAGCTCACTTTCAAGAGATAAATTGTACCCACAACACCAGCTCTTCTGCTCCAACTTTGAACAGAGCAGATAATGCAATTGAGCAAGCTATTGGCAGACAAAGGTCAATTCACTGAAATGTCAAACACTTTTCAGTGAGCGAGCAGATCATTATATCTGACAAGCCAGCACTTCCAGTTAGAATCTGCAAGTCACTGTCTTCATTGCTTCTCTCTCAACAATTGACCCCTCCGTGTCTTTTCTCAAGCCCAACCTACAATCCCTAGTGCCAACCTGTGGGCTCAGAAAGGGCCACTCTGCCACTTGAGTCTTGGTCTCGAAGTGGAGACACTGTACATGTAGCTAACGGTGGATGTCCCTGTACCTTTAGTTTCTGCTTAATCCCCTTTTCAGTTTCATTTTTGTTTCAACTTTCCTAATCTTGAACATTTTTATCTTGAGACAGGGTCTCTAGTAGTCTAAACTGGCCTTGACCTCACTATGTAGCTGAGGATGGCCTTGAACTTGTCATGTTCTTGCCTCCATCTCTTTACCACAGCAGCAGATGTTCACATGCTTGCAGCATGAACGTCTCCATTCCATGCTCAGTGAGAACTGGTGCATAGAGGTCAATGACCATTGGCTGAATGAATGAGTGAACTGTGCAAAGTAGCATTTAGTGAACTCAAATTAGATTACATTTTGATTCGTCAAGTAGCAGCATTTTCATTTTAGTGTACTCAGAGGGAAGGAAGGTTGGGAGCAACTGGTAATAATATTTAAAATAGTATTGCTATCACTTATTAAACTTGACTTTAACACTCTTTTAGTGTTGGCATTGAGGCACGTGTGGGTTTCAGGAATGACACTTTCCCTTCTTGCCCTCTCTCTCCAAGATGGTTACCACTTCTCTCACTGCCTTTATCTGTGCAGAACAAAACACAATGTGCATTCAGTAATCTCCCTAATGGCAGCAACGGGTTTTTATTGATTTCCCCTTTCTTTCATGTCCTGGCCCCTTTCACCGGCTTATTTATTGCTTAGTATTTTATGGAACACTCTGCACACACATCCTTCATTGGATTCTCAAAGTAAACTTCGTTTTAATTAGCACTTCTACTTTGAAACATGGAAACAAAAACTCAAAGAAGTTAACATGTCTTGATCAAACATCCTGAAATGAGGAATAAAAAATGTTGGAGTTGTAGGTTCTTCTGTGTTATTTACAAATGGTTTTTTTTTTTTTGGTTTTTATGAGACAGGGTTTCTCTGTATTGTTTCAGAGGCTATCGGTCCAGCCCAGCCTTGAACTCACAGAGATCCGCCTGCCTCTGCCTCCCGAGTGCTGGGATTAAAGGCGTGCGCCACCACCGCCCGGCCATTATTTCCAAATGTTAAAATCAAGTTGGGAGGAATGGTTTATTTCTGCTTCCACTTGCACACACAGTTCATTACTGAGGCAAATCAGAGTGGGGGACCTTAAACAGGGCAAGAACCAGAGGCAGGAACCTCCAGGCAAGAACTGATACACAGATCATGGAGGAATGCTGCTTACTGGCTTGCTTCTCCTGGCTCAATGGATGCGTTTATTTCTATACCACAGGACCACATGCTAAGGGCTAGAACCCCCCACAGTGGACCAGTCCCTCCCACATCCATCTGTTAAATAAATTCTCCTCAGGCAGATCTCATAAAGGCATTTCTCCACTGAAGTTTCCTCTCCTCAGATGACCCTCGCTTCTGTCAAGTTGATAAAACACTAGCCAGCAAAACCCACTGGCCCTCATTTTTTTTTAATCGAGTAAGAACAGAAATTCATCATAGCTGAGGGAGTCGAAATGACATTTGGTCCCTGCACAGAAGGAAGTCGTGGGTTAATGGCATGATCTTTGTCACCAGCTAATTCCTTATTCTTCTGGATATTTTCTTAAAACACTGTTTTGAGGTTTAGTATATATGGAAAGAAAATAGCTTGTACTGGTTTCATTAGAAATAACAATAATGAGCTGGGCGGTGGTGGCACATGCCTTTAATCCCGGCACTCGGGAGGAAGAGGCAGGTGGATCTCTGTGAGTTCGAGGCCAGGCTGGACCGACAGCCTCCAAAACAATACAGAGAAACCCTGTTTCGTAAAACCTAAAAAAGAAAAAAAAAAAGAAAAGAAAAGAAATAACAATAAGGAGAATAATTGCTAAATTATTGTGAATGTTGGATAACTCTTCATGAATTTACAGTACTCCAGTGGTGGAAAAGTCTCTCCCATGCACCCACACATGAATGTACATACTGCTGAGGTAATTGTGTGTCATTCTGAACACCCGCAGTTGATTCTATCTCTCTGGTAACACACTGTCACACTGTCTTTTCCTTAATGACCTTCAGCAATACAATGAAAATAAGAAAATAAGAGGTGAGAGAGATCTATAGCCAGATACATTACACACACACACACACACACACACACACACACAGAGAGAGGGAGACAGAGACAGAGACAGAGATAGAGAGACAGAGAGAGAGGGAGAGAGAGAGAGAGAGAGAGAGAGAGAGAGAGAGAGAGAGAGAGAGAGAGAGAGAGAGAGAGAGAGAGAGAAACTCCAATGGTGGTTGAATGGGCACTGTCATTTGTTTGGAAACTCAGTACATGTAGAATTCTCCCTCTGCCAAAGGTTAGGAGACTTGATGATTTTGAAATTGGAAGCATACTTAGGTTTCAAAGATTTTTCTCTTTTAAATAAAAGGTGAAAAGAATGTTGTCTGTGATTTTAAACAGAATATATAAGGACAAAATTAATCAATAGTTTTAGTGGAGGTTGCCCACACAGAGATATGAGCATCCCCCATATTTTCCATCTAATGAGGGCATCGCATGCTGTTATTTAGATGTGATTGACATAATCTGACAATCTGGACTATTAGTAACTAATTGTATGTAAAATCACAGCACTATTCCCCAGCTGTAGCTTAACAGGGGGACTTACCATGAAGTCAGAAACTAATGGTGTAAGCATTATCTCCATCTTTCCTTTCTCTCTGCATTTGCCCTTAATTCACTGATGAACACAAAACATCGAGAGAACATACATTGATGGGCGTTTTAACCGTGGGAATGCTGAATTTATCTTTCAAGTTTAGGAAGCTTTAGTATGAGCCTACAGTTCCCTGTTGAGCTGCCCTGTACCCCCATTTCCATTTCCTTTTGTCTATGTTGTGTAGATTGAAAATAAAAACAAATGAAATAAGATGAGGAAATTCTGACACTGACCAGGAAATACCTGTTGTTAAAAATGAGTATGTGTCCATATGGATTTATTAAATGAGTAATAAACAAATAATAATGAAGTCATCTTGCTAATTAACATCAGGAATATAGTTGTCACCTCTACCGTGTCCTGGTGAATCAGTTTCCTGGTTCTCTACTAGCCATGTGACTATTTCAAGAATGTTTATACAAACTATATTAGAAATGCTAATACATGGTTATCTAGGGGAAATAAAGTGATGAATACTTCCCTTGTAGAGAATGAATAATGCTTTTGTTTCAGGGGGGGCGGCTAATGAGAACACCACTTTCTATTTCAGTCCCTATTTATTTTCCAATTCTTCAGGGACTAGGTAGTATTTAACAGTGAAACAAGCAGTGTTCCCATGTCTAATTAAGATTTTCTTGTCGGATTAGTAAGTCATGTCTCATTAGCCCACTGAACTGGAGGTGTTACTCTTCACCTTGGCATGCTAATCTTGAAATGCGTTTGTGGATCAGTACTGAAGGATGTTGAACAAACAGTTTGATTCCAGCCATTGAGTTGATTGAAATGTATCTCCACCGGCAAATGCTTCTATGCTTCTGTCCAGGTGTAGTAAGCACCGGTCTGTAATGGCATCAGAGGAAGTCAACATCTTGTCCCTTCCCAGCAAAGAAAGTTGGAAGCATCTTGGCATTCTTCCTTGGTGACTTGCCTTTCCCTCTACGATGACATTCTCCCCGCCACTCCCCCAACCCCCTACCCCTGTACTCATAGAGTGGCTGGAGCACAGCAGCCTTACAGGAATCTTGTTAATTTTCTGATGAGGCCTGGCAGGGGGCGATGCCATTCACACTTGCTGCTGACTTTCTCTGAGAGGAGTGGGCTTGATTTCAGCAACACAGTGGAAGGTAAAAGCAATATATTTCAAAGTCTTATTCAGCTAAAAATATCCTAGACTCTTCTCCAATTCTATTTCTTTTCCTTTTTTTTTTTCTAAGATGACACCAATTCAACAGGCCAAAAATTGGTCAGTGGAGAGGAAAGCAAACACAGTATACTTCTTTCTTTGATTATAATCACACCTTCATAAGAGTGAAGAACAGCACTAGATAATCTCTTAAGGGCATTCCCTTTTTAGAATATTCTTACGTTAGTCAAACAATTTGTGCCTATCTCCAGGAAGTCAAGTTTCTTTCCCCTGTGCATTGCCTATGGTGGGTTCTTCATACATATTTGTTGGACGAATGAGAGAATAGAGCAATAAAGGCTTTGTAATTGCCAGTACCAGCTGAGTCTTTACAATGAGCTCAACCCTAGGAAAGATCTCCTTCTGGAGTTCATGCCATCATTTGGGAAATTAAAATAAATAACCTGAAATGTAATGTGCCTGCTCACTCTGTGTTAAATAAGTGATGAATGAAACAGATTTGGGGGATCCTAGGAGGTTGGTGGTGATCATGCAGACCTCATGAAAGCTTGTGCTATAGGAATGTGATGATTATGTAATAAAAGTCATAGTTTGGTAGCCATTTTGGTTTTGACAGCTGGAAAAATAAAAGCACAAATAAAACACACAAAAAATCAATATATATGTTATATTCTAACCAGCTGCTTGGCATTTCATACATACTTAATGTCATTTTGTTTTTTATAACCTCATGAGATTGATGTGACTATCCACTTTTGACAAAGTTAAGGCCTTAACAAGCTTACCATTGAGTGTAATGTCTCACAGTAAACATGAGGTGGAATTGAATTTGGACTCTAATCTGACTGGCATCAGTGCTGTGACTCGCCACATACACTGTGATGCTGCATGACTCAAGAGCCTGGGTCTCAGGCAGGATGATGAATGCACTTGGCACACATGCCTCTATCATCCTGACTCATCTCACAGAGCTGAGAGCATTACCACATGGAACACTGGGCCTCTTTTGCCCTCTAGGATTTTGTGTTCACAGATGCTTTGCTTTGCCTCTTTGTGTGACCCCTTTATGTATGTCTGAGCTAACATGACTAGTGTCCACTCTGACTTCTGGGATGTTTATACATTCTTGCTCTTTTTTCCCAACTTCCTCCAGACTTCTGGCTATGCCTTACCCACTGCTTTTGCATATGGCTATGCATCTATCTGTGGTTCTCCCTTTCTGCTGTGCTCCTCTCATTCCCTTTACTCCTGACCCAGCCTCCTCATTATATGGTGTCTGTACTATGTAACTTAAGCCACCCAAATAGTGAAACCCCAACCCTAACCAAAAAAAGTCCAGGGTCAGGTGGTTTTAGTGCAGAATTCTACCAGAAATTCAAAGAAGAGCTAATTCCAATACTATTCAAATCATTCCACACAATAGAAGCCAAAGGATCATTGCCAAACTCTTTTTATGGGGTTACAATTACCTTAGTACCCAAACCACACAAAGATACAACTAAGATAGGAAACTACAGACCAATCTCCCTAACAAACATTGATGCCAAAATACTAAATAAAACACTGGCAAATCAAATCCAAGAATACATCAGAAAAATCATCCACCATGATCAAGTAGGCTTCATCCCAGGGACGCAGGGATGGTTCAACATATGAAAATCCATCAATGTAATCCACCATATAAACAAACTGCAAAAGAAAAACAACACTCATCATCTCACTAGATGATCATGTTGTCACAATCTAACACCCCTTCATGATAAAGGTCTTGGAGAGATCAAGGATAATAGGAATATACATAAACATAATAAAAGCTATATACAGAAAACTACTAGCCAACATCAAACTAGATGGAGAGAAACTCAAGGCTATTACTCTAAAATCAGGAACAAGACAAGGTTGTCCACTCCTTCCATATATGCTCAGTATTATACTTGAAGTTCTTGCTAGAGCAACAAGTCAACAAAAGGAGATCAAGGGGATACAAATTGGAAAGGAAGAAGTAAAAGTTTCACTATTTGCAGATGATATGATAGTCTACATAAGTGACCCAAAGAATTCAACCAGCGAACTCCTACAGCTGATAAACACCTTCAACAAAGTGGCAGAATACAAGATTAACTCAAAAAATCAGTAGCTTTACTGTATATAGACAATAAAGGGTCTGAGAAAGAAATCAGAGAAACATCACCCTTTACAACAGCCACAAACAACATAAAATATCTTGGGGTAACTCTAACAAAACAGGTGAAAGACCTGTATGACAAGAACTTTGAGTCTTTAAAGAAAGAAATTAAAAAAGATACCAGAAAATGGAACAATCTCCCCTGCTCTTGGATAGGTAGGATCAACATAGTAAAAATGGCAATCTTACCAAAAGCAATCTACAGATTCAAGGCTTTGTAAGTTTAAATGGACCTTGAGCTACTGGAAACTAAATGCTGTCAACAACCACAGAAACATGTCTTCACCATAGTTTAGATTGAGATTTTCTCCATCTAAGTTTTTCTCCACCCAATCCACTCTCCACAGCTACTATGAAATAACTGCTCTGAGAATTAATACCTATTTATAATTGTTTGGCATAGGCTTCTTTCTGGCTAGCTCTTTCTTAATTGTTAACCCATAACTATTAATCCATATATCTCCATATAGCCTTATCTCACCAGAAAATGCCCGGGCATCCTACCTTTCCGGTAGCTACATGGCATCTGTCCTTTGTCTTTCTTTTCCCTGCCTTTTTATTCGGAATTTCTGTCTAGCCCTGGATAGTACTTGACTGGCAGTCTTGTGAGACCTTGAAGCAGGGAATCCAACTAGATCAGGTCTAAGATGGTTTCAAACTCAAGATCTTCTTGTCTCTGCCTCCTGTCTGGTGACAGATGTGTGTGACCACACCCAGCTCTGCATCTCTTTTAACTGTAACATGTATGGAGACTTATTTCTGTGGGATAGAGGATCAGTACAATTCAGTTTGGTTCTCCTCTTTTGTTGGCTCTGTAAACAGTGAGAAGGACTGCCATGTTGAGATCTATACCATTCTGGACTTCTCCCCACCTCTTAGGATGAACTCACAGCCATCTAAGTGCTCTGCGTACTTCCAGACACTACCTCTTAGTCATTTCTTATTTTCAATGCTTCATACCCTCAAAATAGGTGAAATACAGACCTCACAACCCATGCCTTTCTTCAAGGCTGAAGGCTATCAGAGGCTCACATGAACCCTCTTAGGGAGTTGGGGAGAAGCAGTAGTCTTGTCAAGGACAGAGACAGATAACTAAGGAGTGTAGGATGGATGGGGTGCTGAGCTGATGTAGGGCATTCATGGACCTTTGCTCAGCCCCTGGTTAATTCCTTTGTTGTGCAGGACATCAGTGGTCCAGAAATTCCTCACCTTATTGCAGATGCACTTTTATAATGTACGTATCACTTCCTGCCTGAACTAAATGTTAACCCACGCTTGGCTCTTATTTCCTTTCATTTATTCTCTACCCATGTCCCTTACTAATTCCCTAAAATGCACTGCATTGGACTTGATATTCCTAGTAGCATCTGGAATCCACCCCAGGGTAGCACTCAGAACTTTTCTTTAGTCTGGCTAGCTCTTGTTATACCTCTTGATAGACTTCCTGTGCTATGCAGCAACCACCCTTTCTCTGTTTCAATAAGATCCAGTGAAACTTCAATTCAGACTATTTCCAGATTGCTATTTTTGCTAAAGTTGTTCTCCTTATGAGGTATGCCCTTCCTCATTGTGTCTTGGACTAAGTTCACCTTAAGATCCAAAGGGCAGCCTCCACACTCTTTAAAGAGGATTGTACCGGGTGGAGGCAAAGACTGAGTGGGGATCCAACTGGAAGAGTATCAGATAAACATTGCTCATTTTCTCTAAGTGGGTAGCACTGTTCAGCTTGTCATCAAATTGTGACCTTGGTGAATAGGTATCTGAGTAAGTTCTAAGCTTGTCTTCTGGCTACCTCAGTGATAACATTGTAAAGATACTGTGCAATTTTTTTTCTTGGTGAACATCTAATTTCCCATGCCTGTGTGCGTGTGGGTGTGCGTGTGTACCAACTCTCCACATGAGTTCTGAGATATCTGGGAAGACAACAAGATGAAAAAGGATACAATGATTTTAGCATCTGCACGATTGCCCAGCTGCAGATATTATGGTTGCATTTTTGTTGCCACAATGTTGTCAATATGTGTGAGATGTAAAAGAAGTCAGCTTGGGCTGGGTAACTAGAGAAAGCCATGGGAGTATGTTTAGACATCAAAACTGGTCCAACTAATTAGTAAGGAAAAGAAGCAACCAAGTTTGGAAATTTACTAGGAGAGTGGGTGCCACTAGGGGGCTCCCTCATATCCCACAATTGCTGACCAACCCAGCAGGGCCACACAATGATAACTAAAACTGTTCTGTAACGTAAAGCATATGCTTATTCACATTGGTATTTGTATATTCACAGGAGACTGAAAATGGGATTTTATTATCTTAAGGTTTTCTAGAGTTAAAAACGCTAAATAAGTAAGCAACACAATATGAATGCGACAGGGAAAGGTACAGTGTGCTTCATTGCAGACAGTCGCTTTGGCGTGTGAAAAAGAAAATAATCTTCATCTACCTTCGGATCACTCTTCTTCCAGAATAACACAAAGTAAAATGGCTAAAAAATTTCCCACTGGATAATTCTGTCACATCAATGAGTCATTATTTGGAACACTGTTTACTGGTGTGAAATATTTATACATCTATACATTGAGACACATAGATATGCATGCAATTGGAGAGTAGGCTAGTTAGTAAACATATAGAGTGAATTTTTAAGACTGAGGCAGTGCCAAGTGGAGAAACCCGTGGGATGCTTGGTCCTGTGGAGAGTATTCCCCATTTGTTGTTCCTAAGCAACTAAAATGAAAAACGTGTTTGAAAACTTTGAACATTTAACCACATTTATGACATTCTTTATTAGCAAGGAGCGAAATAGTGGCTATTTATTTTCCTTTATATGTTGTGATTTATGTTTGTTTCCACAGATTTTCAAATTATAAGAATAACTCACCATTTATTTGTTTCTGTTTCATCAGATGTTGTGGCATAAATATTTGAAAATTGCATGTAGAACTATGTTTAGGGTGTTTTTTGTACTCTGAAAAGTGTGAGCCCTTTAAATTGAGGAAATCAAGATTTTTTTGAGACCAGTATATACGGGAAACGAGAAAGAGAAGGAAATTTCCCCTGGCTTTTCTTCTTCTTTTTCTTTTCTCTCCTCTTTTCACCTTATCATAGTATCTAGTTACACTCTTTTTTGAGTTTTTAAAATTACTAACAATTTAAATTTTTAGTTTCAACTATTCACAATGGACAAAAACAAGACCTGGGACAAATTGTTTGGTCTGGTAAGTGATTCTTTTTTGCATATATGTTGTTGTATGATGTGCATGGTGTGTGAATGATCACATATGTGAATGTACATGCATGTTCTATGTGCTAGTGTGTGTGTATTTTCACATGTACGAAGGTATGTGCGTGGTGTGCATGTGTGTGTATGTTCATGTGTATGTATTTATGTTCACATGTGTGAGTGTGTGTGTGATGTGTGTATGTTCACATATGTGATTGTGTTTTGTGTTTGGTAATATGTGTGAGAGAGTGTGAGTGTGTGTGATGTGCATTTGTGTGTACATTCATAGATGTGAGTGTGTGCATGTTCACATGTATGAGTGTGTGTATGTATGTGCATGTTCACATGCCTGAGTGTGTGTATGAGTAAATTCATCTTTATATGTGCAAATTTGTGTGTGTGGTGTGTACATGTGAGTATGTAGGTTCAGAATGTATGTGTCGTGTATTCATGTTCATATGTGTGAGTGTGGTGTGTGTGTCTGCATGTTCAAATATGTGAACTGTGTGTGTGAGTGTACGCATGTTCACATGTAGGATTGTCTGTGCACATGTCCCATGCATGTAGAGGCCGGAGACTGATGCTGAGCAGCCTCCTTGACCATTCCTCATTTTGTTTACTCAGGTGGGATCTCTTACTTTATTCAGTGCTTGCTGAGTAAATTTGGTTGGTCCAGCTAGTCAGCTTCCCCCAGGGATCCCATCTCTGGCTCTGAACAATCGAACTCCAGAGACTCCTAGCATTTGTGTAGTGTTGGAGATCTTGTTATATTTTGGGTTATATTCACGCACTTGGTTTTAGTTTTACAAAGATCAATTCATGACTTGCATGTGGGATGCCTTCTCTAGCACTTTAAAACATGAATGTGCACCTACAAGGAAATGCTGGGAACTGAGTCGCAGCAGTGCTGTCCAACTCAGCCTTTCTATCAATCAAGTAAAGAACACAGTAAACTACTTAAGGTGGAATTATGATCTTTTGATTAAGCAGGAGGTCTTGTGACGGTTGTCTTGATAAAATCTGGCTATCATTATGTCAAACAGACAAACATACTGCTTAGGCAAACAGAAACTTTCAACTTGGTAATGTAAGTGAAAATGAAAAGATGAGACAGCTAGGCAATCCTCTGAAACACAAGGTGGGCATTACATGTGGAAGCAGTAACAAATGTGTAACCAATGATGGATACTGTATCACATATGTGATATTATATGCATTTGCATTTGCAGACTTCATTACACTGTCAAATAATTTTCATTGGTTGTCTCAGACACATATGTACATAATATTTTGAAATGATATTTGCATTCTGAGCATGAAAGAAAGACAACTAGAAATTACTTGACCAATGGCTATATTAAACAGCTATGGCAACTATAACACAAAAGGAAAAGTGTTTCTATACTGAACAGTATTTTTTGAGTTAATTTGAGTTTATCCTGGAATAAATAATTATTAAATGCCATTGATGTTTATTTTGGTGGTTTCAGTATGAAGTTACTACAGAAGTTAGTGTTCCAGGAAGGCTAATTCATCTCGAATTTATGTATACACATACATATATGCATAATGTATACTCACACACATATGTGTATGTGTCCAGATGGGTACATTTCTCAGCAGTTATGAAGTTATGAATTCTGATAATACAGTGGACTGCAATCCACAGTCTCTGTCTTATTGCTATGGGAGTGTTTAACAGCTACGTATCTGAAACAAAATAACAACAAAGATAGCAGTCCAATGAATGTCAGGAGGATGTCAAGAGCTGGTCTAGAATTCATCACAGTCAGAAGTCTTTGGTTCTGGCCTGGTTCCCTTTGCTGCAGAATGGCTCCTCCTCCTAGCCCCAGGAACACCCTTGAAGGTAAGCCCTGGTGTGTTAGTTAATCTCCAGGTCAAGCAAGTTCTACCTGTCTTGAGAGCTATAGGCTGATTGCAAGGGTTTTAAGAGAGTGGGTATGGGCTGGAGAGATTACTCACTGCTTAAGAGCACTGGCTGCTCTTCCAGAGGTCTTGAGTTCTGTTTCCAGCAATCACATCGTGGCTCACAGCCATCTATGATGGGATCTGATGCCCTCTTCTGGTGTGCAGGTATACATGCAGAGCACTTACATGTGAGGCATAAATAAATTTTAAAAATTAAAAAAAAGAGAGCGCGAGTCTAATCTAGAAGTTTCATTTACTTAGGTCGTGTGCCAAATCACTTGGTTTTCCAGCTTCTAGAAACGAACTATCTTCTGAAAGTTCCTCCTACATATTCAGGGCAGTTAGTCTAGAATCATCTCAGCCCAGCACCCCACTCTCTGGAGTTCTGTTTCAGACCACTGTTTCATTTTAAATCTATGACCAAAAATTACAGATCATAAAATTGAGATGATTGCCAAGATCATTGAGTAATCAAGAACAACAATGAGAACAACAACAAAAAAAATTTTGCAAAATGATGATTTCTTTGTAAGCCTGTGCCTAAGACCACTGAATCAGACTAAATGGATTTAGGTTTCCAAGCTACTATGGAGTGGATAGCCAGGTCCCTTATCAGTTTATTAGGGCTTTCTCTAGTCCCAGTAGTTATTACAAATAATCCACACATATTGGCAGGTGATGACCTCTCTCATCTTCCACACTAATTTCCCATTTTAATTGCTCAATATGGGAGAGAACGTCTTGCCCAGCCTTGCCTACACAGTAGAAATCCCCACAGATCGGACCCAAAGCTCCATGATTATTACAGCTCCTGGCCTTTACTTATATTGTTAGTCAATATTTGCAAGCATCATGATCTATGAATAAGGAAGGTACATCTTGGAAAAGTTCTATAAGAGAAGAGAAAATGTGGCTGGTCTTTCTGCAGGCAAAAGGAGAAGAAAGACCACATCAGGGTTCCTAACCTATTTTGCCTTTTGTCCTTTATTGTAGTTATCTGTGAACAGCAGACTCTGATAATTAGCTTATTATTCTATCATAGTTTCTATTTTGTGACATGAGATGGAAGTTCTTATAATAAGGAAAGATATATTATGAGCCTAATACAACAAGCAAATGTGCAGGCGAGGTAGCAAGCATCCATTCTCACGTGTACGCTCCCATCATAAGCACACACTTTCCATCTTCTCCTGTGTTTCTCTGGGCACTCTGGGCCATTTTCTTCAATCAGAAACTGTGGACGATGGACTGACATTCTACCACACCTCCGTTAAAGAGAACATTTTTGATGTCTGGACATGTGTAGTCTTGTGGAAAAGAACCTTATTTCCCTCATAGACAAGAGCAGCAGTATGGCTAACGGTATTTCCCCAGAGATAGTCTGATTTAAAAAAATCGATATCAACTCTTGACACATTTTCATTTACATCAGCGCATGACTTTCGGTCGGGGCACAGATCAATGGGCAGCTTTTAACACTGCCGAGTCTTTCTTCCTATCGGCTGCAGGCAGGCCATTTGCCTTAACATACCATGTTTCTTCAGGAGGAAGTTTAACTGTTTTTTTTTTTTCTGTGACTAATCACAACAGCCTAAACTGCAACATTAATCACATGACCGTTTCCTTACCATCACTTACAGCCAATTGACTTTTTACTTAGTGAAACCATTTGCAGAAGGTGACAGTTATTCTAAAGGGGTCAAGGGTCAATGCGAGAAAGGAAATATTTAGCTCTAAAATATATATAGTATAAAGCTTCTTAGGGTAACACTATGCTGGACAGGCATACAAACCTCAGACTGTGGGAACCATCTACAGACAAGGTAGACACTAAGAGTCATTTGAAATGGCAGTGGTGCTGAGGGTACATTTGATCTAAAGACAATTAACTTGTCCCTTTCTTTAAGTTACAAGTCGTGAAGGGTCACTAGTGTTTGGCAATGTGTTTCCTCTGACTTTTAAACATGGATTCTTTTTCTTTGGGTTTTCAAGCTATCTTGGAACTTCAGTTAGGTCTGATGCCATGTGGGCCTGGCAACCTCTGCAGAACTGGCAGTCTCCAGTAAATGTGACATGTAGTTCATTGCTGTCGTAACTCAGATCTCTAAATAATGAATCAAATCCGTACATTATTGAGAACCCACAGAGGGCTTATTAAGCTGAATAAGTAGAGCCTTGCAGAGGTTTACAGCGTATTTATCTAGGGCAGTTCCCCAGCACCGAAGTAACACGCTTTAAAAATACATGAACAGGCAACCTCCAGTGTTACGTCACCTTCTATTTATAATACCCTAGATAGCAATGCATCTTTTGAGATGCTGCTCCATGAGATGTCAGTCCCTTCGGATGTTGCTCCCCCAGAGTACTCTGCTGCTGAGTGCTGAGTGTGGAATGCCCCTCCTGGTGGTTTACAGGACTGTAAGTGTGTAAACGGAACAAAACCATCTTTAGGAGGGAAAGCTGCCTCACATTCGGATATAACCAACTTCCAGGCTTGCATATGGCTGCACTTAGCCCATCCTACTTCAGGTTTGGAACCTTCCCAGGCCACAAGCTGTGTGGAATCTCTGACATAAGGAATTGACATGGAGTGGGTCTGTGCATATGGGGGTGTCCACTGCTGCTCCTCATCTCTCTTCTTGTCCTTCCCACTTCAGAGCAGGAAGGCTGGTGTTCCAGATGGTTTGGGCATCACCATGACTGGTGCCTTATGCCTGGGAAGAATCTTGCCTCCATGAAGGAAGATGATGGCAGAGATAACTGAAGGGGATAAACCTTAGCTGGAGTAGCTACTCCCTAGGAGGCAAGCACTAGACATCTGGCCTCAGGATTTATGTAGTACTTATTGACCCATTTAGAAAACTCAGTTCATGGTACTGAAAACTTGTGTCTAAAAGTCACACAATATACCCTTACTTGAACTCAATCATAAAGTTGTGTCACCATGCTGATATGTTTATTCGCAGCTGGGACTCTATAAGAAGTCTAATATCTGTCCTCTTAAATAGACATTTAGGAAAATTTCTGAACTGCAGAATGGGGGAGGCTCCCCTTCCTCTGGGAGACATGAGTACTCAGCCCAAGATAGATATTCTCAAAAAGTCCCTAATCAAGTTTTTCTTGGGATTGCACACTTCCAGAGATGCCTTGGGTTACTCTAAAGGATTTTCAAAACAACCTTACAACTCACCTTAACAACCAGTGCTGCCCTTGTAGGCAGGGTAAGTTTGCTTGGAAAAGAACTGAATAGCATTTACTACAACTTAAACTGCTGATGGTTTCTATCCTTATCCCCAAGTCTCAGAACTTGTTTCTCTTTGAAGGCCTTCTTTTGGAGCAATATTTATGAGGCATTATATAGAGAATGTTTTAGACATTTAATAAATATGTACTCATTTAATATGCTTTCAAATTACATAATAAACATAGCAAGCAATGATTTTATAAATATTAGATTTTGGATGAGACTGAAATACGTTCAAAGGGAAGAACAATTGGGCTGATTTAAAAGGATTTTTTTTTGTAAAGATTGATCTTATGTATGTGGGTGTTTTGCCTGTATGTATATATGTGTACCACATGCTTGCAATGACTGCAGCGGGCAGAAGAGGGAGTAAGAACCTCTGGATTTGGAGGTACATGTGGTTATGACTCACCATGTAGGTACTGGGAATGGAACTCCTGTCCTCTGGAAGAGCAACAAGTGCTTTTACTTGCAAGTCCATCACTCCAGAGAAATTATTATCTAAATAGAGTATAGAGGGCAAGAAAATGCTTGAACCCTCTTGGCTGCTGAATGTAAAGAGAACATTTGCAAATCATAGCACTGTGAGTTCAGAGGACACAGCAATCTTATTTGGAGAGGGGGGAGAGGAAGGGAGGGAGGGAGAGAGAGAGAGAGAGAGAGAGAGAGAGAGAGAGAGAGAGAGAGAGAGAGAGAGAGAGAGAGAGAGATTCTCACTATGTACAGTAGGCTGGCTTCAAACACACAGAGATCCACCTCCCTCTGTCTCTCCAGGGTTGAGATTAAAAGCGTACACCATCATGTCTGGCTGGCATTTTCAATGTTGTGAATGGTGCTTTAATTTTTAATATTGAAAAATACTGCTGTACAAAACAGGGTGGAGTTTCCACTTCTACTTTAAAAACTATTTAAGTTATAGGGATTTCTTTATGCTATTTAAATCATATAATGAGCAAGTGACAGGGCTTGGAACTGTACTCTGTTCCTGTAACCCTTACTAACAGCCAGAGAAACGTGTGAATTCAGATACTCAGCTAACAAACACATGTCCCCATTCCCTCTAGTGAACAATCTACATTTTCACGTGAGGTTTCGTGCTGTGATAATTCACTGGTCTCCTCCCTGATAAAAGGGACTGTTAAATTATCATAGCTGCATCTTAGCTGCAGCCCCACAGCTATTTCACTATGGACATTTTCTACATGTTTCCCAGCTCCAGGGATTTCCAGAATTGTTCGCAGTTCTCACCAATCTCTTGGGCCTGCACTTGGCCTATCTCAACAGATATCTTCAGCACTCATAGACTCGCTGGTTTAATTTAGTGCTCTACTAGATTTCTTTGGCTATCTAGAGGTCAGCATATATGCAGGTGCTCACCTGTAAAAGTCAATGCTACCTCTCCGACAGCCACTGACCTTCTGATGGATGTATGTGCAAAGCAAATGGAGCATACTTCTCAATCAGATTACTCCCAGATGAAAGTTCATGTCAATGGACCATTTTCGTGGCTTTGAAGATTATCGTCCCTAGGTCAGGTTTAATTTCCACCCAAGCCTTATTTTCACCTTTTAATCCATCGTATCTGAAACTGCAACAGATCTCAGAACACATGCTCTGGAATCCTGTTCCTTTCCAGGGTGTCTAAGAGCATTTCCCAAAAGATCCATGGTGGAACCTAGAAGAGTGAGTCTGTGTGAATGACTCAACAAGTTTTCTGCTTTGGAGAAGTGTGATCTCTCTTGGTTGTCAACAATAGCTTTGAGTAACCAGTGGTTACTAACATAGATCAACAGAATAACTCTGAGTGGAAAGCTTGGTTTGCAAGACACATGTATGTATTAGGACAAGAAGGAGGGCTTGGATGCTGACAGCTCAGGACAGCTGAGATGCAGCACCCTTCCTACAAAGGTAAGAGGTCAGACTGAGATTTTCAGTCAAGCATGCTTCAACTTATAAGTTACTTCACATTACCCCCGGGGGTTTGGTTCCTGTAGCAAGTGTATGCATGAATAAGCAGTCTACTTGTGCTGTTTCTTACTGATTCTAGTATAATTCTAGTACATTAATTTATTAAAAATTGGTATTTGTTGAATCCTTGATACTTCAACATAGTACTGGTCATATCTTGTGCATTTGACAATGCATTTTTATTAAAAGAAATGTAGCCATAGTAACCTTTTCCCTATGAAAAACTACCCTTTGTCACCATAGGAACAGAGTCAAAAAACAAGATTCCGTGAGCTGTGGGGGACTTGTCCTCCCAGTCACTACAAATAGACCTCCTTTTGAGTGACTGTGTATAAATTTGATATAACCACTAGCTGAACTGGTTCTTAAAGCTACATATTTTTATGTGTAAGTTACACATAAAGTGTTTCTCATGTGTGTGTTTGTGTGTAACATGTTTGTGTCTGATGCCATAGGAGGCCACAAGGGGGCACTGGATCCCCTGGAACTGAAGTTAGAGATGTTTGTGAGCTTTGGTTGCTGGGAACCAAAGGCAGGTCCTCTAAAAGAGCAACAAGTGCTTTTAACAGCTGAGCTGTTTCTCCAGACCTATTTTTAAAAAGTATGTTCTCATTGTGTAGCCCTGGCTGGCCTTGAACTCACTGTGTAGACCATGCTGGGCTTCAGCTTACAAAGATCTCTCTGCCTTTGTCTCCTGAGTGTTGGGATTATAGGTATGTTGTATCATACCTGACTTGTTTTAAATTTACAAGTGCCTCCAGGAGTCTTTTGCACTGAAGAAAAATTCTGTATGATTCTGCACATATCTGCTGCCCTACTTGGAATCCAACATACCTTACACAATTAGATTTTCCTGGGAAAATATTATCTGGTATCACAATATTCCTTTAGTGAGAGCAAACTACCGTTAAATAGACAGTGCAGATTTGTGAAATAGGTTGTATACGTGTTCTTTTACAAGTAAGGTTGGTTACTTATGGCATTAGCAAAATTTACATTGATTAACCAGTAAGTGATAATGTTGTTTTCGATCTGGTCTGAACAAATCAATTTTACTTAACACTTTAAGTTTTTTGACTTTGAAGTATTTAGGATAAGCAGGTATTATATTGCCTGTGGGAAAAACCCTATGCTTGTAGTTAAGCACAGGAGGTAACTTCACCCAAAGAAGAAAAATCGAGTAAAGTTTTCTAGATAATGGGATTCTCTGAAATCAATTACATTGTCATCTCCAACATGGCTAATCTAAGTGTAGCCTTCTCTTTGTTGAAGTTGGCCGTCAGAGGAAATGAGTATTCTATCATCTAGATGAGAGGAAGGGCCTCAGAAATGAAAGAACCTGGCATAGAGTCAGATTTCCAGAAACTTTCCTTGTTTAAACGAACAAAAGAGGCTCTTGTAGAACAGACTTCTCCTTTCTTCACTCACAAGACACTGCATGTACTCCTTTATAACCCACAGTACAGCTCTAAAACGTCACACAATGGGCATAGTCTGCATTTCCACATGTATCTACAGCAACCTCTCCGTGTGTGTGCACGCATGTGTGAGGAAGGCAGAGATCAAACCTTAGTGCTATTCCTCAGTCACATGGAATGTCTTTCTTTTGAGTCTCCTACTGGCCAGTATCTCACTAAGCTGGGTAGGTTCACTGGTCTGCAAGCTCCAAGGATATATCTGTCTGCATTTTCCCTGGGCTGGTATTACACGCATGAGCCATCACGTCTTGGCTTTGTTTCTGGTGTGTGTTTGTGTGTATGTATGCATACACTGTACATGAAGGACAGAGGTCCACAGCTGGTGTCTTTTTAGTTGTTCTCTACCCTAATTTTTGAGACAAGATGCTTATTGAGCTTAGAACTCACCAATTCTGCTAGTCTGGCCAGCCTGCAAGCCCGAGGAACCATCTTGTGTTGCTTTCCTGGAGCTAAGATTACAGTTGTACACTGCTTTACCTGGCTTTTTCATGGGATCCAAACTCGAGTTTTTCTGCTTGCACAGTAAGCAGCTGACCTACTGAGCTGTCTCCCCAGCCATAGAGCTCCCTCTTTCATGCAAGTATTGATTTGGGGTCATTGTAGAATAACTGTGTGGAAGCAAGTGTTCTAAGTGTGGGAGAACACTTAGATGCAGCTGAAAGTTTCACACTAACAATGACTTCCACCTTGCTTGCTTAGAGCTGACGCTTGACTTATGGTGTTAATGAAATCACTGCCATGGCCATTTTGAAATGGCAGGTACTGTGGAAAACTAGAAAACCAAGACAAGCTTCTATTCCTATGCATGACTAATGGAGAATAAATGCTTGGACATGA
The DNA here is from genome assembly GCF_017639785.1 of Mesocricetus auratus. Taxonomy (NCBI): domain Eukaryota; kingdom Metazoa; phylum Chordata; class Mammalia; order Rodentia; family Cricetidae; genus Mesocricetus; species Mesocricetus auratus. The sequence continues at coordinate 6,637,460 of NW_024429199.1, forward strand.
CTTCTGCTGGAGAAAGGTTATCATGTACCGTACACATTCTCTAATATGTTTTTGCCAAACCTTGGCGTTTGTTATGATTGCTAAAATCAGAAGGCCAGTAGATAGCATGTTGAAAAAATTCCATTAAGCAAATCCCAGAAATTACACAATAAAGACTCCCATGCATGTCTGGGCACCATACACGGACTTGGTGCCTCTGCATGTAAGAAGAGTCATTGGATCCCCTGGAACTGAAATTACAGATGGTAGTGGGCTGCCACGCAGTGATGAGGATTGAACCTGGGTCTTCTGGAAGAGCAGCCTGTGGTTTTAGTTGCTAAGCCATTGCTGTAGTTCCCTGAATGAGGTTTTCTTGACTTGATACACTTCACCTACGAAATTCCAACAGCAAGGAAAGGCACTTGTTTCCAAGCCTGATGACTTGAGTTTGTTCCTTGGGTCTTAAGTAGTGAAAGGAGAAAACACTTTCCTACAACTTATCCTTTTACCTTCTCCAGTGCACTGGCACATAAGTGAGTCCCCAGAGATGACTGAATGGCTGACTGACTGACTGACTAACTGAATGAATGAATGAATAAAGGTAATTAAAACTTTAAAAATCCAGCTAACATTGTACATACTAACAGTTTTCTCCTAAAATCAAGAATAAGGTAAATATATCAGTCTTCACCACATCTGCTGAATATTTTAACTGGTGAAATGGGCAAGGAAAAGGAACGGTAGATGGGAAAAATAGAAGTAAACTATCTTTATTTGAAGATGATGGGATTATTTTGTAGACAGACTGATGAAGCAGAGAAATAAATGATCTTAGAACAAGAGACCAGTGATGTTGCAGAATATGAGTTCAGTTGTCTTTATAAAATAGTAACAATAATCACTTTGAAATCAATGTCATTCAAATAGTATAAACATATGGAACACTTGGAAAATTATTTTTACAAATATTTGCAAAACTTATCCAATAATCACAAAACTGCTGAGTAACAAAGAGTCATTAATAAATGAAGTGATGTAGACTGTGTAAGGGTTCATTTTGATTGGCAGCTTCTCTGAATAGAGTGCCAACTAGGAGAGTAATAAAACACACTGTTGAGTGCATTTCCAGGAATGATTAGACCATGATGATGCTCACATCAGTAAACTTTTTAAATTTATTTTGCTTTATGTGTGAGTGATTTGCCTGTATGCATGCGTGTGTATGTGAGTGCCTGGTACCTGTGAAGACCGAAAGATGGTTTCAGATCCCTGGAAATGTCGTTAGAGCTGACGTGTGGGTGTTGGAAACTGAGCCTGGATCCTCTGTAAGAGCAGCCAGTTTTCTTAACAGTTCATCCATTTTCTCAGTCCCATTAATGCTTTCGTTCATTGATGACTTCAAACTTTGAGTACAGAGGTTGTAGAAGTACAGAGGGCAGAGCGTCATTGGAGGACAGTAGCCATGATTTTGGAAATTTTATCCTGGTCCTTGCCTGTCCTGTTACTCCTCTTTGTTTAGTGGATGCCATGAAGGAAAGTTTTTTCTAATATCTTCATCCACATTGCCAGGGACTTGAAAACAAGGAAGGTACTAGCTTTCCTGTTAGGAGAACTGGCTCAAGGTTGCTACCCACAGGGGCATCGAGACTTCATGCTGGGCTATAGCTCTGCTTGCTACCATTTCAGTCTAGAAAGTAGTAACAGCCCTTTCTCTCACCCCCAGTTCTTGCATGTTGGTAATTCTACATCAATTTAATATTACATAATGATTATGATGTGCAGGCATTCTATTAGTTATTAAGGGTTCAGTAATAGACATGATAAACAGTCTTTAACTTCGTGGTACATATGCATTTGCTAAAAATATAGTTGAAGAAAATATAAGCACTGTCCCTAACATAGCTCATATAATGATCAATTAACACAATATGGAGATTCCTCTCCCAACATGTCACATTAGTCTTCAGCCAGGATTATTATTCTAAGCTTCTGAGTTCTGGGACTCAAAAATGATGCTCGGTGGTCTTACCATTCTCATGAGAACACTTAACCCTTCAGATAAGCTCTGGAGAGATGAGTGCTTGTTGAGAGTTGGTTTGTTTTCCTTTGGCCTAATTTAAATTAATCCATTTAAAAGTAATTGCCATTGTTTATGAGCTATGTAACTGTAGCCTAGAGCCTATACATTGTTTTAGCTCCCCATCACCATTACCACTGCTCACACATAAGAGATGGAGCTCCTTGTGTGGTAAAGGGTGGACTGGATGGGCAGAGATAGGGAAGGGGATTAAGGCACGCAACAGTCATCAGTGTAATCAAACAATCAAACATGTTTGTGTGTATTCATTGTGGTGTGTACGTCTGTGTATACACATGTGCTGCCAGAGGAAAACATCAAATGTTTTCTACTGCTTTCCTGTGCATTCCCTTGAGACAAGGTCTCTCACAGTACCTAAAGTTCTTTGTTTTGGCAATGCTAGATGGCCAGTGAGCTCCCAGGTAATCTACCTGTCTCTCCTTCCCAGCACTGTGGTTGCAGGTATGTAGCCATGCCTAGCTTTTATATGGATGCGGAGGATTTGAATCCAGGTCTCCATATTTATATAGCAAGCACTCTTAACTCACTGATCCATCTCTCCAGCTCAAAATGTGTGTTTGAATATGACTTTGTTCTCAGAATAAGGGCAGTCCTTCAGGGAGGTAGAAGATCCCTGTACAAATTCAGCTTGTCCCTACAGGCCTTGGGTTGTTAAAACTACTGGCGAGAGATCACCTGTCTTTGGAACAGTGCTAGTAGCCTTGAGACCAAAACAAAATCATAAATGAGTAGCATGTCGGTGCCATAGTTGGTGAAGCCTCTGAATAGCTATGCTTCCAAGGATGTCTAAGAAATTGAAAATCTGAAAAAAAGGATTTGAGAGACAGTGGATCTGAATGCGTGAACAAAGACATGCTGTGAGACTATCCATGGCAGACCATTAGAAAGTTCATGAAAATAACAGTACAAAAACTGTAAGAAGCTGCCCCTTAATCTTATGCATTCTAAAACACAACAGCTTCTACATTCCCAGTAAAACATTTAAAAGGGTTGTACAACTTGGGTAAAAATTTATAACTACTAAAATAGCTGAACATTATGGTAATCTCTTCAAAAATGAATATGGAAGTCCTTGCTTTCAATATTATTTTTCAAAAATTTTCATAGCAGTAATTACCTTCAGTTAATAATTGAACTTAGACACATAAAACATCATTTTGTTGATTCTATATTTCACTCAATAAGTTTATAATGTAGCCTGCCTTCACCCCAAATTACAGAGAACATGGAAATCTGGCTGCCTGTTTTTCCTAAATTGTCATTTTGTAGTAACTTGGAAAAAAGCACATGCATGGGTCTGAAAGAAAATAATAATATTTTAGTGATGTACCATGGAAGCAATATAGCTCTTTGGCAATTCTGTAGTGGTTTTGATAGAGCAGAACTAATTCAATGCTTTCTGGGCATGATTCACCAAAGAGAGATCTCTCAATGAACACTTCAAGGAGATGGCCGATATTTGTATTGGAAAATAAAGCATGAAACAGTTTCAGGTTCATAACAGAAATGTCCTTAGCAAATTAGCTACACAATGTTCCCCGGGTATTATAAAGTCATTTCAGATAACTGGCACACCTTAGTGAAATCATTTACACATCATTTTCTAAGTCATTTGTTGGCCTTTTAATAGAATGGCCTGTCCCCATACGGGACATCAGTCTTCTGGCTCCTATCAACTCCTCCAGCATCAACTTCCCTCTCTTGCTACGCATAGCTCTTCCCAGACACCATCCCAGGTCAGGCTGGAGGAGAGCTTTCCCCAAGACAGGGCCAGGGGCCAAATCCTATTTGAAGCATGGTTTGTGATCCAAAACTGATCAGCTACACTTATTTTCTTAAAAGTAAGTAAACTAGTCCCTTATTACCTAACTATAACTTGGAACCAATTATAGGTGCTCAGTATGTGTGTGTGTGTGTGTGTGTGTGTGTGTGTGTGTGTGTGTGTATTTGAGGTATGAATGAATGCCTGCATATGTGTGGCAAGTGAAGGTATGTGGGTACATGTATATGTGTGTAGACAGGTCAGAATTTGAGGTCAGTTATATTTCTTTCTCATTTGTTCTCTACCTTCTATTGAGGCAGTAGTTCCCACTCGAATGCAGAACCTATGACTTGGGTAACCAGCTTTCTCTGGTGTTGCACTGTCCCCAGAGTGCTTAGATTCCAGTTAGGGCAGCCTAGATTCCTAGTCGGCTGCATTAATATGGGTTTTGCATATCCAATCTCTGATTCTGATGGATGTGCAGCAAGCATCTCACCACTGACTCATCTCCCTAGCTTCAGAAACATAGTTTGAAAACTCATAAACCTTTCTGTCTCCAACAACTGCCATAACCCTGAAAGCTCATTAAAATACATATTTGTTTTATGTGAAGTGTATGTGCCTGAGTTTGTGTGTGCACCACAATAGTGTTATAACCCGCAAAAGGGCATCAGATTCCTTGAAACTGGAGCTAGGCAGTTGTTTTTGCAAGAGCAGTAAGCATTCTTTTTCTTAATTATTAATTAATTAATTTTAAATTTAATTTTACATTTCAATCAAAGTTCTCCTTCATGCCCTTCCAATAGCCCCAACTTACCTACCCTGTCAGTTTTCCCCATTCACTCTTCCCAATGGGTAAGGGCTCCCCATGGGGAGTTGGCAATTTGGCACACTAATTTGGAGCAGGACTAACCCCTCCCCCTGTGTTAAAGCTGAGCATAGCACCCCCTCATAAGGAATGAACTCCAAGCTAGTTCATGCACCCGGGATAGACCCTGGTCCTACTGCCAAGTGCCCCTGAGTTAGTTCAAGCTTCACAACTATCTCCCGCATAGGGAGGGCCTAGTTCAATCCCATGGAGACTCCACAGCTGTCTGTCCAGAGTTCGTGAGTTTCCATGAGATTGGTTCAGCTGTCTGTGTAGAGTTCTCTATCATGATTTTGATCTCCCTTGTTCATGTATTCCCAGAGCTCAGCCTGGTTCTTAGTTGTGGATCTCTGTGTCTGTTTCCATCAGTTACTAGAAGAAGACTCTAGGTTCTTTGGAGCTGTCGATTGTAGTTTGGTTATCCTTTGTTTTGTTTTATATCTAATATCTACCTATGACCGAGTACATACCATGTTTGTCTTTCTGGGTCTGGATTACTTCACTCAGCATGTTTTTTTCTACTTCCATCCATTTGCCTGCAAATTTCTTGATATCATTGTTTTTTACAGTTGAGTAGTACTCTATTGTGTAAATGTACCACATTTTCTTTATCCGTTCTTCACTTGAGGGACATCTAGGTTGTTTCCAGGTTCTGCTGCTATGAATATAGTTGAGCAAATGTCTTTGTGGTATGATTGAGTATTCTTTGGGTAAGTGCCCAAGAGTGATATCACTGGGCCTTGAGGAAGATTGATACCCAATTTTCTGAGAAACCACCATACTTATTTCCAAAGTGGCTGCACAAGTTTGGACCCCCACCAGCAGTGGAGGAGTGTTCCCCTGACTCCACATCCTCTCCAGCATAAGCTGTCCTCAGTGGTTTTTATCTTAGCCTTTCTGACAGGTTTAAGATGGTATCTCAGAGTCATTTTGATTTGAATTTCCCTGATGATTAAGGATATTCAGCAATTACTTAAATGTCTTTCAGCCATTTGAGTTTCTTCTGTGGAACTCAAATGTTAATTCTGTGTTTAGCTCTCCACCCTATTTTTAAATTAGATCATTTGGTTTCGTTTTCTAGTTTCTTGTGTTCTTTACATATTTTGGCAATCAGTCCTCTGTCAGATCTGGGGTTGGTGAAGATATTTCTCATTCTGTAGGCTGTCGTTTTGTCTTGTTTACCATGTCCTTTGCCTTATGGAAGCTTCTTAGTTTCAGAAGGTCCCATTTATTGATTGTTGATCTCAATGTCTGTGCTACTGGTGTTATATTCAGGAAGTTGTTTCCTGTGCCAATGTGTTCAAGAGCACTTCCCACTTTCTCTTCTGTCAGGTTCAATGTAGCTGGCTTTATGTTGAGGTCCTTGATCCACTTTGACTTAAGTTTTATGTATGGCGATAGATATGGATCTATTTGCAACCTTGTACATGTTGACATCTAGTTATGCTAGCACCATTTGTTAAATGTTAAACTATTTTCCAGGACTCTGGAAATCTATTTTAAAACCTGTCTGTGTCTCTGACTTCCTTTTTCTTCATCACCCAGTCCAATATTCCCGTTCGAGAAATGACTTTTTCTTCAATTTACAAAAAGTATTTATTTATTTGCTTTTATTTTTCTTAGATAGGGTTTCATGATATAGCCCTGGAACTTGTTTTGAAGACCAGGCCAGACTTGAACTCAAGTAGATTTACCTGGTCCTACTTCCTGAGTGGAGACTAAAGGCATGCTTCACCACTCATGGAAAGAATTACTTTAAAATTTAGTTTGTTCGTATTTATGCCTCTGTGTGTCTGTGTGTAAGCGTGTGTGTGTGTGTGTGTGTGTGTGTGTGTGTGTGTGTGTGTGTGTGTGGTTATCCATAGATGGCATAAGAGGAGCTTCCTGGAGTTAGAATTACAGGTGCTTGTTAACTGCCTGGTGTGGGTGTTGGGAACTGAACTCAGGTCTTCTGGAAGGTAATAAGCCATCTCTGCAACACCAAATTCAGAAATTTTCACTAAAACCCCCATTCTTTGGCATTGTTAATTTACCCTCTAACTACTCCCACACCTTGCCTTATGGCTTGAAGCATCGTTCAGTACATGCGATCAAGCTTTGGAACCACCTAGCAGCCTCACTCTTCTCATTCTCTTTGTTCTACTTTATCTTCAAAACCCACAGCCCTGACACTGGAGACAGAAAAACAAATTTCTAAAGTTGTTCCTTTATGATCCTTACATGCTAGTCTACATGGTGAGGAGACTTAATGCTGCAGGTGAAACTAACTGTGCCAGTGGGCTGGCCTTGGGATGGAGGATATCCTGCATTATCCAGGTGACACTAGTATCTCGTAGGAGGCAAGATAGGCAGCAGAGACCTGGCAATCACTGCTAGATCCGAAAAGCAGAATTCTGGAAGAGGCAGAGAATGAACTCTTACCCAGAATGTCCAGAAGGGGGTAGCACTGCTAACATGTAGGGTTTTGCCCAATGACCTCCATCTTGAACTTCTGGCCTCCATCACTGTAAAGCAATATGCTTGTGTAGTCTCATGCTCTGTGTCTGAAATGCTTTAGAAATCACAAGACACCATTGCCCATTGTTAAACTCAATTATCTGCTTATGCCATGCCAGAACGTGGAAAGTTAATCACTGGGAAAGCATACAACCATGCTAATCGGCCTCACTTCAAGATGACTACACTTTCAGACAATCTTATCATACCTCTCCATAAATCCAATTTCTTCCTTCACCAAGATGACTATATCACAGTTTGTTTGCTCAGATCTCTAGCTCTGCCTTTTTACAATTTACTCTTACTTCACAGAAAAGAAAAGAATCAAAAATCAATAGGGAATGTCTCATGTGTCTGCTGTTTCCTTCATCTACTTCTGGTGCTGCACATGTGTTCAGTTTCCCACACTTCTCAGTGGATGGAGTCAATGGAAAGCCAATCCCACTGCATCTTTGAATATATCCCTCTTACTTAGTACTTCCCAGGAGCTCCCCTAATGGAAGTGACATTTACTCAGCAGCTCAGAAAAAAATGTGCTAATGTCTCATTTCTACTATTCCATTCATCTGCCGTGCCCAAAATATACAGGTCACTCACTGTCTTCATACCAGTGAGCCCTGCCTCCAGTATACTCTGTCTTCCAGATATTAGATTGCCTCAACTTAGTCCATCTGTCCTTCACATCTAAGCTGGAGGGTGCAGGGACCTTTCTGCCAGCATGTCCCATTATTCTGAAGGCTTCACAATCTTTTTGCTAAAGTAAAGATAAAAGTTAGCTATTGTCTTATTTACTGTGATGGAACACAACAACCAAGGCAATTTATATAAAAATCATTTCATTGGGGGCTTATTTACATTTTCCGAGGGTTAGTCCATGACCACCATGGTGGGGAAATGTGGAAGCAGGAAGGCAAGCTTGGCCCTGGAGCAGTCGCTGAGAACTTACATGCTGATCTGCAGCCACAAGGCAGACAGAAGAAGACTGGGTCTGGTGACACACTTCCTCCAGTGACACACTTCCTCCATCAAGGCCACACCTCCTAATCCACCTTAAATAGCCCACCAGATGAGAATCAGACATTCATTTATGAGAACCAATCATTCAAATGCAAGAGCCTATGTTGGCCATTCTCATCCAAACCACCATAGCTATGCTCTCATTTGTAATTAGAAACAAGAAGAAAGTCCAGACTGTTGAGTGGGCTACAGAAATCTACATAATTGAATGTTTACTAGTCCAGTCTGCCTTTTATAAGTTTCCCTTCCATTAACTCTAGCCATGCCAGGGTTACCTTTGTCTCTCACTGAAATAAGCTTCTTTCCATCTTGAGTCATTGCAGGTAGTTCTGATTGAAAGACTCTTCCTCTACTTCTGTGTTTGGCAATCTCTTCTTATCATAGATATTTCAATTAAAGTGCCATCTTTCCTGAGAAGGCTTAGCTTGGTCACCAAGAAAGACTAAAGCTATTCTATTATATTACTCACAAAAGCTATTCACGACATGTATCAGTTCCAAAATATCATTTTTCACTCACTCATCCATTCATCTATTTATTTATGCTTGTCCTACCAGTATGCATACCAGCATACATTTTAAGTGGATTATGTGAATAATTCTTCTCTGTGAAAGCCTGCTTTCCTGTTTCTATAATAGGATGTCTGGCATAAGCATCCTAGACAGAGGAAAGATTTTTTTTTTATCTCACGGGTTTAGAGCCTTCAGTCCATCATAGCCAACTTTGACTCTGGGTCTATCATAAACATTATATGGCTGTTTCCTCTGAATTGAAGTATTCCCTCATGGTGGGAGGAAGGAAGCTCAGAAAACTCAGAAAGCTGATGAAACTTACAAGGTTCAGTAAACTCAGAAAACTTACAAGAACCAGGAAGTTTATCCAGTCATAAGATTCATGGGGCCCCTCCCAAAGTCTCTGTAAGCAGTAAACAATTGCTGGGGCAGAGTTCAGTGCAAGTGCCTGCAGGTTGGTCATGAATCATCACTCATGCTGAGATGGGCTTTGGGTAATGTCATAGCCTTTAAGTCACCCATGCTTCTATAGGTAACTTCAATAAATTCATTGGCTCACCAAGCTAGATTAAGTGAAATTGTTTCTTTGGTTTATCAATAAGTTTCCTATCTGTGATAAATAGACACTTGTTCATGCCATCTTGGGAAATGTGTGTGTGTGTGTGTGTGTGTGTGTGTGTGTGAATATTATAATCATGTGACCAATAGGAAGAAGAATGAATACAACAAGAATGTATTAAGGCAAGATTTGTGCCCCACTCCTAGACAGCACCAGTGATGTTTCCATCAACTAGACCCTGCCTATCACAGTTTTCTCCACCTTCTGATAGTGTATTCAAAATCTAAAGCTCCTTCATTATCTAGTATCTAGAAATAAGTTTACATAACCCATTAGTATGCCTTACTAATCTGACTTATTTTTAGTCCAGTCAAGTTGATGACACTAGTCATCGTTTCTCTTAGTGTATAGATAAGTTGTCTCCATAGTTAGTTTTGTTGAGGCAGGCTGTAGGAAAGATTTCTGTCATGTTTACATGAACACTTCCTTGTGCTTGGAAGTAGTTTGCCTTTAGGAGTTCTGTAACAACTTGTATCTCTGCTCAAAGTTGACATTCTTGGAGTCGGGCGGTGGTGGCACACACCTTTAATCCCAGCACTCGGGAGGCAGAGGCAGGTGGATCTCTGTGAGTTCGAGGCCAGGCTGGACCGACAGCTTCCAAAACAATACAGAGGTTTCTGTCTCATAAAACCAAAAAAAAAGTTGACATTCTTGGAAATCAGGTGGGGCACACGCTACAGCCATCTGTGTTTGGTTTCCATATTGAATCTACGTCAGGACTAATATTGGTAATAAATACCTTTTTTTTTTTTTGGTTTTTCGAGACAGGGTTTCTCTGTAGCTTTGGAGGCTGTCCTGGAACTCACTTTGTAGACCAGGCTGGCCTCAAACTCACAGAGATCCGCCTGCCTCTGCCTCCCGAGTGCTGGGATTAAAGGCGTGCGCCACCAACGCCCGGCTGGTAATAAGTACCTTAGAGTAGCAGCTTGAGTCCTACTGAGAACATGTGCTCTCAGACTTTTGTCCTGTGGTTACAGTGGCAGGCTGTAGGCTTCCTCTGCACTTGCTGTATATGCATTTGATTGATTTCTCAGACTGAAATAGAATAATCTCAGTGGTGAATAAACTAAACCCAGTTCTCCAAATTACCGCCACACCAAGCACGTAGCATGTTCTCTACACATAGTCTGATTTGCTGATGGACTTTCTAAGGAGTTGTGAATATTGTTTTTGATCTGGAATTGCCTTTCCTCTGTGTATTCCAACATACTCACTTTCTGCCTTATTCATCACACCGTGATTTTTAAGTGCTGGCAGAGAGCAAGGGAAATAATCACTCCCATTTCTGATTTATGGAGAACGTTACTGAAGTCTCCTCAATGGTAGATGGTAATAGCATGAACCCTGAGAGCTTTTCCACAGAGTCTCGGCTGCTGAAGGTCTAGCGGGACCCCATAATAAAGTGATCTCCCATGGCAAGGTTGCTGAAGGAACGCTGCAGGCTTCAGTATGCCCTTGGCATTAAAATAATATATTTTCAGGAAACTACTTTTGTGAAACCTGATTACGTGTAAGTAATAGGTCTATTTTGCTATTAGACACATGTTTTCCTGATTGGTACAACACTCATGTTGGGATATTTCTTTCCTTGACTGAGTTAGTTACATAATATATAAATGAAGCAATAGACACTAGTGAGGTGACAAAAAGGATTTTTAAAAAGCGGCCGTTGAAACACAACTTTTAAAAAAAGGCCTTGTTGACCACTTTAATTAGATTTGTCCCCATGAAAACAAAATGCTTTTGTGTTAAGTGGGTATGTGAAAGCAGAGGACTTTGAATCATTGACTTACTCTGTAAATGGCTTTTTGCTATTGTCGTTGCAAGCTTTATAAATGCATGAAGGGTGTCTTCACAGCTTAGTGTTGTCTCTCTAGTGAGCTACGGTGTCTGTACAAATGCCAAACCCATATGTGCCATGTAAAATGTGAGTCTTCAGTCATTATCCATTCACAAACCAACAACGTCAGCATTTGTGCCTATCATATTTTGCTTTTTAAAGCCCTCTTAAACCTCCCTTTCTCACCCGAAAAAAATGTGAGAAATAACACATGGAAGTTAGCATGGCTGAAAGTATGTATTCATGCCCCAAGGTTACATTTTTCTTTAATTCTGACTTTTCTGACTAGAGTGCCTCATACCTACTTTAGATCCAGGAACAATGACTTTAATTAGAGTTTGGGAATCAGCATCCACAGCAAGTATGTGTCCCATGAAGCTGGAGGCTTTAAAGCCCTTGGTGAATCACACTGCTTTCTTTCTTTCATAAACTAGCCAAATCTTCATCAGTGTGGGCTAGCTTTCTAGAGAGAAGGATATTTCCTTTATCTGTCTTGTCTTTGTAGTAATGATAGTGCTAATAACTTATGCGTGGTGAAGTGAGGCAGAGTGCCACATTGGAATCCACTGGCCCAAAGTCCCACACTTGCCCTTAAGCCACAGTCCTTCTGTATACATGAAAGCACCTTGTGGCACACTGCGATGTTACTTGTATTATTTCACAAGTCCAAAGATGCTAAATACAATCAGAAGTTGGTCTCCTTTAACAAGGACGTTCCATTTTCACGTTTGAAATTCTGTTATGCACTGAAGCAGGCTTCCATGACTGTAGGTGGTAAATGACAGATAGGTTAAATAGTGTTCTGTGGCAAAGGCTGGGTGTTTCAGTGTCTGTGACCCGATCCAAGAACTGTTTCTAGCAGTTTGTCATTCCGTGCAGGGAAGGTTAGTGAGGTCGTGCTGGTGTATGACCTCCAGTGCTCTGAACTTCTCACTGTACTCGTGCTGGTGTATGACCTCCAGTGCTCTGAACTTCTCATTGTACTTGCCCCTACAAGTCTCATTAAGAAGGAGCCTTTTTCTTTTGATACCAGGGAATACAATAAAACAACTTTGTGTGTGTGTGTGTGTGTGTGTGTGTGTGTATGTGTGTGTGTGTTTGTGTGTGTGGGTGTGTGTGTGTTTACCCTTCAACTGCAATGTAAAGAAAAGCCAATCTTGAAGCTTGGCTTCAATTTAGCTAGTGGAATTTAGGTCATTTTTATTTTTACCCACAGAAGGAGAAAGGAATTTTAGAATTCTCAGAAGGAAATCAAATGAGTTCCCAGGTTTGGGACTTTCAGAGAGAATTGAGAAGTGCCTAAACTCTAATATCATGATAAATATTTGGTTCTAGCAGGAAATAAGGTTATCTTTGAAAATGTTTTAGCATCTTAGCACACATTCCTAAGGCAATGGAATTTGCTAAAAGAAGAACAGGGTAAGGAAATAGAGGACAGTAAGAGGGAGAAAAAAAATTCAGTTTAGGAACTGGCAGTCCTGAGCTCTAGCTGTGCCCTGTACAGAAAAAATGCAATACAGCAGAGGTAAAAAATGACTATTGTCCTTTCACTACCCATGTTTTGTTGCTTCAATTTCACTAACAACCTTCTCAAATACTTCTGCATCTTAAATATTTATGAATGCTAAAATACCAAGTACAGCCAAAATACCAGATCTTCAAGTCTGTCCACTCCTAAGGCTTTTCTAAGTTGATCAGCAGCTCCAGTGTTATGAAAAGTTTCCATAACTGGTGTGGAGTTTTCAGAGTTGAGGTCCAGTTTACCCCTGCCTTACTCATCCCCTGCCCCACCCCTCAATCCACCAGCTCTTTCTCCATTCGCTCAGCATCCAGAACTATTGAAGTAATACCTGAATTGGCAGCACTCCGTTTCCCATTCTGGCCTAACTCTTCTCAAGTCTAAGCAATAGCTTATTTCACCTTATGGCTGCTTTTCATTCTGGGTTTGGTGGTATGTGATACACACACACACACACACACACACACACACACACACACACACGTGCTTCCTGTATCATAATTACCTATTTACTTATTTGTCCTCCTGTTCTATTTGGTAGTGAAAACTTCTCAATGAAAGGTGGCAGATGAATGCACAATGAGTGAATTGAAATGATCCCTTCACATTCCCATTATTTTGGGGAAGGGCAGATGGATCTGAGTGGTTATCAACTGTCATCATCAGGATATAAAGCCATCATTTTACTGGGAATTAAGAATACGTATCCTAAATGGTTTGTGGAGAACTAACCGATTGACTGACATGATTTTGAATGATCAGAACGCTTCAATTAATCTCAAAGGAACCATTACTTTCTAGTTCTAAACAAAATAATTTTGAACTTGACTTCATGTGAAAGTTCCTTTGTGATTGTATCATATATAAATGTGCCTCCTTTGCTCCTGCTGATTGTTCCTACCTCACGTGGTTTACACCTGAGTGTCATCTCTTTCTATTAGAAAACACAAGTACAACAGGAACAGTGACTATTTTATCTCCTTGGTTAAATTAGCAGAATGGAAACTATTAAAATTATAAAGAGTGAATACCAGTCTATCAAGTGGCTATTTGGGTGCAATCAAAACAGGAGTGGTTGAGTCTAGCTATCTCGAGTTTTAGGAATAGTTGCCTCTGCACTAAGTAATTGTCCCCCAGTTCACATGTATCTAGCTTTTCATAGATAGTTACCACTAAGAGTGGAATTAAAGGCAATATAGGGGGTTCGGACAGCATCAAATGCCTCTGCGGTGTTCTATATCCTGAAAATGCCTATGCAATTAATTCTGCATATTATGCTTTACAAGGAACTAGGGGAATATATTAATATTATTGTTGGAGTAGAAAAGAAAGACAGCGAGCAATTAAGTGATTTGCCTCAGGTCACAGAGGCAGCTATTGACGCTATTAGCATTCAGAGAGCCTTCTCAGTGCAGCAAGGCCTCCTTTAATCCTTTAGTGGTGGGCTGCCCGCATATGACCAGATTAACCAGTCACCAGCAGGTGACCTTGAGGCACACATTCAGAGAAGTTGCATGCAGGGAAAAGCTGAACTGTAGTCATGTAGGAAAAACAATTCACATATGGAAAGCAATTTTAGAGGCGATAAGTGGTTTACCATTATCTTAACTACTGATTTCCAGTGTTCCAATCAAGAATGTGTGGCCAATACAGTAAATAAAATCATTTTTTTTAAGTTTGAGGATAATCTCATTAGCACAAACTCAAGGTTTTACATCATCTTACAGGTAGGACAGAAATACTCTGTCTCAGACATGAACCTTAATGAGCTATTTCTGGTTCTTTGCATAGACGGTGGGAGGGTACTTCCCATTTTCTAAAAGTGAGCGTGGAGTTAGACGGTGCACTGGTTAGAGGTACAGCACAGTGGTAGAGGTTTGTTTATCTCATATATGACTCTGAGTTCTATTCTTGCCATCATACAAGAAGGCAGGTGCCTTAGAGAAAGGGGCTTCAGAAGCAGGGGACAGCTGCCAGCTAAGTGCCTGCTGTGGAAGTATAAGGACCTGAGTCTGGATCCCCAGCAGCCAAATAAAAACTGGGAAGGCATTGCAACCCCAGTGCTGAGGCAGTGGGGCGAAAAGCAGGACCCTGGTGACCATTGGTGATAACACCTAGTTGAATCAGTGGGCTTCAGACTCAGTAAAATACCTTGTCTCCCTGGACAAGGTAGGGAGTGATAGAGAAGTCACCTTCTGCCCATGTCTGGTCTGTACCAAAATGAGTCTGTACATACACTACACACTGAAAGCAAAAAAAAAGAAGAGCCAAGTATATGCAGAAGCAGGTGGGCAGGGAGAAAAATGTAGGGAATGCAAGCTCTGATCTGTGAGAGGTGGCCTCATGGACCATATCAATAAAAATCTTTCCTAGAGCACATAGCCAGTCTGGAATGATAGTTGGCCATATTAGGAGACACTGCCCATCTGATGGATGTCGAAAGTTGTACAATATGATAAATTATGGGTTTGGCCAGAAAATAATGCAATCTTTCCAATGCTGCTATGTGGAATTTGAGAAACTCAAGAGGCAGTGAAGGGCTCTATAAATTAGAATTAAGTTGACTCAAGAAGGAGTAACTACATAATATTGAGAGCATCAAGGTCAATGGGAGAGTAAATAACGACCAAATAGGGAACACTGCTTATAAAAATATGCTCTGAAATTTAGGGATGTTAATTCAAAAGACTGAGGAATAGGATACATTATTTCTTATCATAAAGTCATGAAAGATCCTGAACACTCCAATGCAATCAGAAGGCTACACTGCCCCACAAATTCATTCAACAGATGTTCATTGACTACTGGCAGTTAGGATTTGTGCTGAAATGTTGGGAGTTCAAAGGAGTTCCCAGTGTGTTGAACAGGTTAAACAATAAAAAATAAACTCATGTATGACTCTATTAAGAATCTATTTGTAGTAATTATGACAGGGCCTTCACACACTTCCTTCTCACTTTTATAAGATTCTTACATGGGCAGTGATCTTAGGTTTAACTGGGGAGATAAGGAAGCCCAGAAAGATAAGACATCCGTAAGTGAAAACTATGAGTTGAACTGTACCATGATGTTTTCCATGTGTATTTCTAAGTAAGCTGTGTGTGTATGTGCATGTGTGCGTGTGTGCATGTGTGTGTGCTTGTGTGTGTATATATGTGCTTGTATGTGTGTTTGTGTATGTTACATGGACAATGGGTTTGTGGCACAGGAGAATATATGTTCATGTGATGACAATTCGGTCATTTTAGCTTCAGTTGTTTTGAGAAACCATGGGACATGAAGAGTTGATCTAGCATATTCTGAGAATATTACAAATAAGTTACATAAAAAGTATAAATTTCCTTACAGGCAAAGCTTTGAAAAGGGATATTCAAAGAAACATAAGAAAACCACCTTCAAAATATAAGCAATAGGTTTATAAACTTAGAGCTCAGGGTAGACATTTTTGGCAGTTAAACATGTTGTTCTTTTTCTTCAGGATTAGAATTCCCTTAAAAAGGAAGGTCTTAACATGCTTTTCCCTGGAATCCAGTAATGTACACCTGTAATTGGAGGAATTTTGACTGCTGGGAATATAACTTACCATTTATTATAAGTCAGAGGAGAAAATTGATTTTAGCATTCTGGAAGAAAAATTGCACCCTTGGTTCTGAATTACTTCCCCATGAGCACAAAGCCAAATATTAATGTAGATTTAAAAGGAAGGAAAAAGTGCTCAAAGCCTAATGTACTTCAAGCTTATAAACTGAAATTTATTCACCTTAAAGTAAGTGGAATTTCCTGGGGCAAAACTACTCCTATTATTTTTGTCTTGCTGCTCTGAGCATGGTTTATGTAGCAGGAAAGAATGTTCTAAGTTGTTTGGGTATAATCAGAACTGTAACTTCTATGAGGGGTTGTCAGTAATGCTCACTCATGCTAGCCCACAACCCACTCAAGAGCGCCACCCCACCTCTTAGGATTTCTGGAAACACACCATGATCCATGGAGTCTTTTCCTGTGACTTGCTTCAAGGAATAATTTATTGTCTTTGAATTCTTTAAAAATTTTGATGATTGCTGGGGGAGGTAAGAGTCATTTTTCTTTGGATCTGTGGTCTTTGGAATGTTGCTCATGCTCCAGTGACAGCCCGATACAAATGTACATGGTAACACAATCTGGATTCTGCATTTTTTAAATGAAGGGCTTGAAGTTTGGATGGGGATATACTTGGAAGAATCTGGTGCAAGTTGTGGAGGGAGATGGGGAGCCTAGGATAAAAACACAATATGCATATTCATGAAATTTACAAAGAATAAATAAAAATACTATAAAAATGTAGATTGGGGAAAAAGAAAACTACTAATCTAACAATGGCAATATCCTGAGTCATGCTGTTTGAACCTTTTTCTTTGTAGATAATGAAAATTTCTTATTATGAAAAATCCAGTGCCAGTAACTTACTCCTTTACTTTTAATTTAATAAGATGTTATTCTAGTTTTCCTTCTGTTGCTGTGATAAACATGGTGACCAAAAGCAACTTGAGGAAGAAAGGACTTATTTCAGCCTATGGGGTAGAGTTTGTCATTGAGAGAAGCCAAAGCAGGAACTCAAGGCAGGAGCTTGGCACAGAAACCAAGAGAGAAGTGCTTCTTGCTTTGCTCCCAGGCTCAAGTTTAGCTCCGTTCTTATCCAGTTCAGAGCCATCTGCCCAGGGATGACACTGTCCACAGTGGCCTGGGATGTCTTACACCAATTAACAATAAAGGAAATGCCTCACAGATATGCCCACAAGTCAGTTGGATGGAAGCAATTCCTCTATCCAGGTTCCTTATTTCTAGGTGACTCAAGATTGTTGTCACATTGACCACTGAAGTAAACTATGACACCCATTAAGAGAATATCTATAAATAAATAATTTAACATAGCATGTGATGTCAGTGAATGATTACATAGTTTTTAAACTGACTATTGCATCTGAATGTTTAAGCCATTTCCAGTATTTGGTAACCATGTGACATCATTCCTTAAACATATTTGTCAGACTTTGGAAAGTAACTGCATCATTTTAAGAAGCTGGTATACAAATATCTCATGGGAAAATAGATTTACTAATATTCACCTACATTATTTGAATAATAATCATTCATTCCTCTTTTATCTGTTTTCAGAAAATTTCTTTATGACATTAAATAGACAGGAAAGGAAATTATAAAGCATAGAAAATGTGTTCAGAGCCCTGGATGAAGAATTTGTAAACTTTTTACTCTCTACCATGCTTTCAACTTCACCAGCGGAAGTGCAATGACTTACTGCCATTCAAGTGAACAGGAATAAGCTAGGTCATTCAATTTATACCAAGAGAAAAGAAAACCTTGCCGAGTACATCCACTCTGTGGTTTTGGGTTACTTCTCTTAGGGGCCTTTAAGCATTTTTTTTGTAAATTCTAAGTTATATTTTCATCCTGCATATCATTTCTTAACAGTTGAACTATTTTTGGCACAGATTAAAGTATAACCTGTGGGATTATACTCATGTAAAACCTGCCCTCCTATTAAAATATAAATAAAATTGACAAGAAAAATATCTCATGGTACCCCACAAGTAGTTCATGTTCTTTTCAGGTGAAAAAAAGAAATAAGTGCAAGTTCAAAGCTATTTTTTATCTTATATTTTCCTGTGCAGCATTATAAATTGTGTGTTAGGGGTGGGACATAACTATGGCTGATGAATAAGAACTGAGCAAATGTTAAACCTTAGTTCCTACTTCACTTCTCCATGCTGGAAGCTCCATCCCAGTGCCAGGGATGGCCACTTCCTTCCTTTGCTTCCCTCGGTTTTGAGACCACTTTTTCCTCTAGCTCAGTTCAAGCACCAAGCCTGTGTTTTGAATGAGTCTATCTTGCATCGTGCTGAAGTCAGTGTGGATTTCCTGACACCCTTCATAACTGGACTTGCTAATGTCAGGTTCTAGAAATTCTGATGAACCCTTCTTCAGCCTGGAGCTAGTCTTTTGGACGCATGCCATTCCCTAAGGGAAAGCTCACCAGGCACATGGATGACTTCCCATTCCTTCACTGACAGTTTACTCTCAACATTGCCTGTGATGGGAGAGAGAAATTTACATAACACATTCTGTCTTCAGAACTGGGCACAAGTCTGTGAAAGGAAAGAAAGCATCGAAGAACACAGTAGGAGCTCATTCCTGTTATCCAGTTTCAGTGATCTGGGTACTTGGACTTGTTTACGCTATTTAGGTATCTGTGATGTCTTCAGTCCTGTGTGCTTCTATAATTTTCCTTTGTAAACTTTTGACACTCTTGTCAGTTTAAGATTGGATGAGGATAACACACCTAAGATGTTTAAATTCAGCTTTCATTCATATATGTCACACAAGTACAACTTAAGATGAAGAACCACCTTGCACATCTGGGCCCCCTTCCTTTGGAAGGGTGTACCAAGGGTAAAGTATGAGGATGACTTGAGGGTCATCATAGTACCAATGTGTCCACAAGGTTGCTGCATGGAATGTACTAGTTTCAAAATCTTCTGTGTGTTTGCTGTGGTATTTTAAGTCAATAAAACAATTTTCTGTTCCACTTTGTATAAGTATATGCATAGAGGATTTTATTTATGCCACCCAGATTAAAACTCCAAATCTGAAGGCACTTCAAAGATTGTGTTGCCTGTGATGTTCACCTCAGAAATGAGAAAACTGAGTCAAGATTAAGTGTCTTGATTGCCTTCATTATCTATCTATCTATCTATCTATCTATCTATTTATCTATCTAAAAGAAATTAATAATTTGGCTGAAAAGTAAATAGGATCTCTGCCTAAGAAAGATTATCTAAAGAGTGTCATGAAAAGGAAAATAAACCTAATGGCCATTGTTTAACTGAATATATCCCAAACTCCTGGACCTGGCATCCAAGTCCCTTGTTTGCGCATTTGTTCTTAACATTTTAAGTTCTAGTCAAGTCAAGTTCAGATATAGTTAACATGTTTCTATGATCATGTACATACACTAACTCATGGTGTGACTGTCACATTAGGCTCTGAAATCTAGTCCCAGTTTCCTCTAGACAGAGAGGACCTCCCTGGCTCACATGTACTCTGTAAAGTGCATGGATTCATTTTTCAGTACAGGATGCTATTAATGAATGTGCACCTGCCTCAAGACTGTATACATCTACTCAAATCAAAAAGGTGTTCCAGGGGGCAGCTGGTGTTGATGGTGCTTTAAGCACTTGATGTAGATGGTAGCTGCTTAGTTCAGTCTTTTCTATGGTCCATCTCTGCTACCCTCTGAGGCTGAGGTAAAAACTGAAATTTCCATTTAAAGACAGTTGGCCATACAGCCCCATTTCCAACTCCTCAGTTGGCCTCTGGGATGCTTTCTGACACCCCACCCTAGCTTTGATTTCCCATTGCTAACCCTGTCATTTATTCAGGCATTACTGTGGATGACAGCCATTGTGGCTCTTAATGCTCTTGTTGTTCAGCATTCCTAGGCCATGACCCCTTGCAAACCTGCTCCCTAGCCCAGGTCAGGCCTACCCCCAGTCTGGATGGAATGAGAAAACCTGGCCAGATGAAAACACATCTGAGACTGACTTATCAAATCTTTATTTCTCTAAGTCAACAGCATCTTATTCTACAAATGTTTCAAGTGATTGTTAGTATTTAAGCATTTTACTGGCATGTCTTTGGGGTTCTGACAAGATATGCCCTCAGTTGCTGCCACTAAGAGTACTGCCTGTTCCTGTTCACTGTGTTCCCTTTTAAAATGGTCCTGCTCACCTCCCAACCCTTCCTCCCTCGCTCCCTCTCTCCCTCCCTTCCCTGTCCTCCACTCTCTCTCTTTCCCCTTTCTTACTGCTCCTGTCCCCAGAGGCTGCTCTACCCCCTCCCCTTTCCCCTTAATAAACAAAACCCTCCACTTGGACTCTGTTGCATGGCATCTTCCTTTCTCGAGCCACTTTTTAAAATTACAGCGGTGATGATACCCACTTCCTGTTGCTAACCACATATGTCACAGCTAATATGTTTTCATTGCTATGATCAGTAATTGGGCAAGCGAGTCTGTCCAAGGTCAACCTTTATAATTGGTGTGTTGAGGAAAAGTGCAACCAGACAGTGCAGGAACATCTCACAATAGGAGAATGTCATGTCAGCCTCTCTTTCCTGATGAGACAAGGGACAACTCTTTTTAAATGAAAGGGTGCCATGTAATTAACAGCCACCTACTGCTTTTCATATTTACATTGTTTTGCGCCATTTGATATGTTTTTCCCCCCAGAAAATTGCCTGTTGCTGGTGAAAAAATTGCCTCTGAAATGAGTTAATTCGATGCAATATTTTACAGCTTGGTCTAAAGGGTGAGTCTACCCATGAAATAAGCATTTTACTGTGGTGGTTACTTTTGCTGGAGATGTTGTGAGGCAGGATATAAGTTCATATATCTCAAATTGTCATTAAACTCAGTCTGGGCAAAGCAAATGAAATGTACTTATTTTTTCCTCTGGAAGACAGTGTTCTACTGAAACATGTAAAAGCAACATAGTCAATAAACCATATGATTTTATTTTCCTTCTTTACATATAGAAAATATATTTAAAAATAAGATATTTCTAAAGTTAAAATCTCTTCAGAAGTAATTGCTATTTTAGCTTTGTGACATTTCATACAAAGAGCAATTTCAGGCGATACCTTTAAAATGGAAAAAGTGTGCACAATTTGGAAACTTGATTTTTTTTTCAGTAGAATTTCCATTACATATGCATACAATTCTAAAGGTTCCTTCTACAGCTGTTCAAATACAGCTGAGAAATACGACTCTAAAATTTAGGGTAATATACCACACAGTTTTAAATATATAAAATGGCTTTGGTTTGTACAAAAATCATTGGGTTTTAGGAAACAGACTTTAATTGTTAGCACTTTGTGATGAGGGCTAAGTATTCAGGTCAAAGGGTACTCTATCACTGGAATTGCCTGTTATCCTCTGTGGCAATGGCAACTGTATTTACTTATTTGCTCTTTAGTTAAATTAGTTCTTTGACGATTTCATACATGCATATAACACATTCTGGTGACTTTCTTCCCTGCTTTCTCATCACCCTCCCACCCCTACCAAACCTACTGATGCCCATCCCCTTCCCAGATACACACATGTTGGTTTTGTTGTGTGACCCATTTCATTTAATCAGAACCACCTGTGGTACTGTTGGGATGAATCTGAGCGGGTCACCAGTAGGTATGCCACTGAAGGCGGTGAGCCCTCCCACTTTGCTGGAATCATTCAACAGGAAATAGCTCAGTAGGAAGCAGCAGGGTCCCCGAGTCCCTCTCCCATCCTTGCCTGGCTGCTGATGCTGATGCTGCCTGGTCTGCCTGTGCTGATGCCATCCAGTCATTCATAGTTGGTAAGAATATATGTGATTGCAATGTCTGGCATGGTCCAGAAGATGGCTTGTCACAGTCCTCCCTATCTTCCAGCTCTTCCCATCTTGACGCCCTCTCTATTGAAATATTCCCTGAGCCTTGTTTAGGGATGACTGCTCAGCCATCCCTTATTTTAAACATCTTGTACAGACATGAGACTCTGCCATAGGCAGGCATCCTGAAATTAGCAATCCATCAGAATTTTATTGTAACTCTGGGGCCTTGTAGGCTCTCCTATTTAAGGCACCAATGTAAAAATGGATAGCTGGGACTCTAAGTGGTCCTCCTCCCAGTTAATCAGTGTGCATGATGTAGGCAGAGCACTCAGCTGAGGCACAGATGCTAACCTTTACTGTGGACTCCAGTCTGCACTTGTGAACCTGCTTGGCATTGTTTGACTCTTCCCTTAGATGCAAATACTGGTGAGTTATGCAACCCACACCCTCACTTAAAAAAAAAACCTAATATTTACATAGCCTGGAAGCTGACAGCACTAGTCTATACACCAGAAAACACCCTCTCTGGAGACTGCTCAAAATAATACCTCTAGGAAGACATTGAAACAGCAAAGCTCTTTAGGTAAACCTCTATCCTAAAAGGCTTTAATCAAAGAGCAGTGTGAACCTTATGTTCTTGTCTTTTTCAGCACAGTACCATCAGTTCCTTAAGGCACTCAGCAAGAAGTTACATCTCAGAAACATCCCCAGGGTGCATCAGGAAAAGAAGCCAACACACATTCTGCCTAAGCAAAGTATGCAGCATGGAGGAAGGCATGTTTACAAAATAAAATACAAATAAGAAACAGGACTTTGTGTGTGCTTCTGAGCATGCCATTCATAAGCTGTAATTCAAGCTCGCTCTAGTGAACTTAGGCAAACATCTAAGTAGTCCCTCTTTCCCTGCTCCTTGCCTCCAGCTGTCTTCCTGTCTGTCTTGTCCTCTGTTCAGGGCCTGTCAATGAGAAGCACTGTCTGCACAGCCAAGTAGCATTGGGATGAAAACAAAGTCGTCTTTACTGACTGGCTCTGTACCTTTGGACATGTCATTTAAACTTTCTCAGACTCACTTTATTATGTGGGCATAATGTCAACCTGAAGACTTTTCTCAAGTATGTAATCTGTGTAACAGTCTAGCATGGAACTGAGGCATGGTGGATTCAATACTTGGCAGTTGCTCTATTGACACCAGCCTCCCTGAATGATCGTGGCAGTAACTCATCCCCAGAGCATTTCCATTTCGCAAGGCATTTCTTCAGAACTGCAGAACTTTCATGGCTCAAGTTGTCCATCCCAGCAGGCTGCTGGGTGAGCCCTTCAAATGAACGCACAGGAAGTTGTGAGCACTGAGCATGGCCTAGAAGAAGTAGGTTCAAAGGAAGGTTTTGCCACTTGCCAGCTGTGTGACCTGGGGCACATCACTGCTTAATCTGTCTTAGTCCAGGGTTTCTATTGCTAAGGTGGGACAATGATATATCAACGGGTTCTTAAGAGGATTATGTGGTACAAGGCCTGCAAATAGTTGCTGTCAAGAGCCGGCACTATAAAACTGTAAGTTATTACTACGATCTACTTTTTGCCCTTGTCATGGAGCATGCCCCAAGAACGATAGAGATTTCTTAGCATTAAGCTACAAATAATAATTCATTTAGCTAACAGTAAGTCAGAGAAAGAAAGAAAACACACACACACACACACACACACACACACACTAGAACACAGGGACATTGTGTTCAAATGCAGGTGCTGAGCATTCATTTGGCCATCCCAGAGTGACCATCATCAGCATTGTCAAGATAACACCTTCAATGTGGAACAAGATGGTGAATCTCTGAGACATGGGGCCGAGTGAGAGAAGACAAGTTCCTCCAGAAAGTTGAGTGGTTAAACAAACATGGTGTGTACAGGCAGCAGAATGCTATCCAGTCTTTAAAAGGGAAGGGCACTTAGACAGAATGCAGATGGTGAAACTTGAAGATATTATGGTAAGTGATATCAGCCAGCTGCAAAGGATATGTATTTGTTATAGGAGCCTGTAGTGCTCAGCGTCATGGAGGTGGAAGTGGAATTGTGGGTAATGGACTGTGGGAAGAAAAGAGTAGGGAACTGGTGTTGAATCAGCCCAGTGGCTCAGCTGTAGAAAGTGAAGGAGTTCTGGGGATGATGGTGGCTGTAATTGTACAGCAGTGTGCAACTTCTTAAAGCTATAATACTGCATGCCAAAATGGAGCTAAATTGGTACATTTTAATCATGATACAAATAAAAGCAACATTAGCAGCAGTAATGGAGTAGGCACAAATAGCCATTCCATAAAATGAACTTCACTTATGGAAAGTGCTAGTACAGAGAAACAAAGACTATAACACTATAAAACTACAAAAGATGAAGAAAACTTTTAAATAAATTATTTTTTTCAAATCTTTGTGTGTGTATATGTGTTTGTGTGGGTACAATGTGTCACTGTGCACATATGGAAATCAGAGGATAACCCCAGATATCTGTCCCCATTTTCTACTTGTTTGTGACAGAGTCTTTTATGGTTTGCCATTGTATTCCCAGGTAGCTGGTCTGGGAGTGCCTATCCATGCCGCCATGTCCTTTTGGAAGCACTGGATCATAGATGTATGTTATGTGATATTATGTGGTGTCTGGGAATTTCCACTCAGGATCTCACAATTGTGTGACCAATGCTTTATGTACTGAGTCATGTCCAAAGTGCAACAGAGACATTTTTGAGGTGAGAGAAATTTCTGGTATCTCATACCATTTCATATATCTTCAAATATTTTGCAAACCTCCTCTGACCACGTGTCTTATTTAGGTGTACTTTATTTTATGCAAATTTTATTTGACCTTGATAGTTAATCTTTGGGAACAAGTTATTTCACCAAATTCCAGTTTAAATGTTGCCATTCATTTTTTGTTTGTTTTTGGTGTTATTTTTGTGATGAACATTTAAATAGTAAGTTTTATATGAAGGACATTGTCTGTGTATGTTCAATTTTTTGTCTCAACTTTTCTAGGACCCAGGGCTACCATATATTTGTCCAAATTCATTCTGGATATTTAGTGGGTTGTTTTCTAGATTACAGTAACTGTTGATTTATTGCATAAAACAGATTGCTCATCCTAATGTGGGTGGACCTCATCCAATCAGTTGAAGACCTGAGTAGGAGATGCTAAAGGAATGTGGCCTGCTGCACTTCCCGAGACTGCTAACGTCTAGCCTTTGCACTGGTACACCCTGCAAAGCACACCAGCTTTCCAAATGGAGCTCCTGCTGCTACTCCTCTGAGGCCTTTGGAGTTAGACTGGGATTGTACATCAGCTAGTCTCAGTCTCCAGATTGCTGAACATAAATCTTGGAACTTTTCAGACTCTAATCATGCAAGCCAACTTCTAAAAATCTCTCTCTCTCTCTCTCTCTCTCTCTCTCTCTCTCTCTCTCTCTCTCTCTCTCTCTCTCTCTCTCTCTCTCTCTCTCTCTCTGTGTCTTCCCTTCTCCCTCCCCTACTGGAAAGTGAAAACTTGTGCATGCACATAAATGTTTGTGTTGTATGAGGTGTGTGTGTGTGTATGTGTGCGTGTGTATCCTCTTTTCCTCTTTACTCCCAGAGACATATATCTCAATGGTTCCACTTTCCGATAATCCTGACTAGCCACCTCTACAGTGTGAATGGGCTTCGTGATATCAGCTGTAGAGCTACAAAAGAAAGACAGGGGCCCTTGAAGAGAAATATTTCTGTCTCCAGACCACCTTTCCCATCAATACTGCAGAATCAACCCTTGCTGGAATTTCCAACCTGCTAGTTTTTGCTGGAGGTTTAGAACTTGACAGATTGCCAATGGCATAAACTTTGTAATCACCCTGGCCCACTAAGCATGCACGCATACTTTTGACTGTTTCTGTTCTCTTCTTGGGGATTCCAAATAACATATACGTGAAGTTGCTTAAAATTATCTGGCAACCTTTATGTAAATCTAGAGTCTTGGAGTATGTTCTGGTCTCACCGAGTCAGAATGTCTGGGGTAAGAGCTGAGCACGAATAGTTTTCAAAGGTTTTCCCAGGTAACTCTGAAGCTCATTTCTGTCACGAATTAGAGAGATTCTGCAACCACATCGCAATTTAGTTAGATAACTTAATTAATAGGACACTTCAGATTGTGCACAAGGCTTTTTTGTCTTTATTCATGAGTATATTTTATTTCAATAATGAAACAGAAGCATACAGACTTGTCAAAAATCTAAGTATCAGCTGGGCGTTGGTGGTGTTCACCTTTAATCCCAGCACTCAGGAGGCAGAGGCAGGCGGATCTACAGAGCAAGTTGCAGGACAGCCTCCAAAACAATACAGAGAAACCCTGTCTTAACCCCCTCCCCCAAAAATCTAAGTATCACAGAGGACAGGGCACCCATATGAACATCTAGGACCCCAGTCACCAGAAAAGTTATCAGGTGTTGTTCTATATGATGTAGATAAGGGCATGTGCTTGAAAATTCTGCCCCAAGGACCTGGGGACCTCAGTGAATAATCAGCTGTACACAAACCTTCAGTTTGGTTTATTTCCCCCATATAAAAGCTGTTTAGCTGATCACTCATTGAACTCTGGCCAGCTGATTAAAAACAAATCCAAACAAACTAAACCTGTAGGTCTTATGCGTACTTTTGTGCACATAATTCCCTGTTCTAAAGTTGAGCAGCATGCTGGTTGACTAAGACAGCTGCTGAGAATAGAAAGTACTGGAAAACATAATAAGCAATTAGCTCCAGTCTGCTGTGAATGCCAGCGAATGATCCTGAGTTCTTCACAACACTCAGCCTTCTCTCATTGGTTCCAAATATTAGGTAGACATGGGTTTTTCAACGAGGAAGAATTGTGGCTAAGGACTCATCATTGTAGGAAAAGCTACTGATGATAGATTCTTTTTGTCCTTTGCAGGACAAACTCCAGGAAAGAAACAGCCAAGACTTGCTTCCTCCCTCCCTCACCAGACGTTTATTAAACAGGAAGTTTTATCGGTATCTGCTTCATGGATTCCATCAGGGGCAAATGCAACTCTAAATCTAAATCCCCCAGCACAATGCCCGTTACAGGCTGACTCTCAGGAATGCCAACTAGCATCGTTAGTACATGACATCATCACTGACCGGGCATTTTTTTCCAGCAAAGGAGATGCAAGACAGAAAAGGCTCTGCCATCTAGCAGCAATCCTAACTTACAGCGAGGGAAAGCGTGCATCCAAAGGTGCAATGTGCAGTTATTAATATTGGGGAGAAGGCCTAGGGGTGCCCCTCTTGGGTGAAGAGAGGGAGGAAGGGAAGTCTGAGGAGCCATTAGGAAGGGGGTTTGCTGTGACTGCAATCTCCCAAAGGCAGTTTTGGAACACAATATTTGATAATTATAGTAGTAATATTTAATATTAAAATAATTTCTATGTGAAAAGCAGCTTTTGTACAAAATTCTAAGTGTGAAATAATTCTTGCTAATATCATTAATGGCTCATAGGAGTTTGCTGTTGGCATTCTTTGATGGAAGTAAAATTGTGAAGTCCGTGTGATTTTGAGATGCAGGAGAGTTAGGCCAGGTGAGGTTGCAGGCCAGGGGAAGAAGGTGCAGGAAACATCAGTTTAAGAACAACAAGCTCTTCTAAATATAATCAGATATGTGCACAGTAATCCAGAAACATTTGTTCCATGTTGTCCAGTATGTTAAGCACGGACTATTTAATAGGAAATAATTACAATTGGGAAAATTTTAAATTACATTACTTGCTTGAACAGACAAAATTTCAAGTGCTTAATGTGACAATTACTTCTTTGTACATCAGTCAGCCCACATATGAATGCTCTCACTATCTTCTGACAGTCTATTGCCGTGTACCTTCAGCTTTACATGGTGTCTTTCCATTTCACTTGAAAGCATTTCACAGTGGAAAACAACAAAATAAGACAAACAAATAAACAACTTGTTCAACACTGTAATGAAAAGTTTAAATGTACTTATAAAATATTCAGGCAATCACTAGCCTATCAAGAACTACAGATGTTTCACAGCAAGATTTAGGCCCCATCATAGAATACATGCATTTATGCATCAAGCTTCTGCATGTGATTTTGGAAGTGGAAGCTGGAGACATGTTAATGTCCCAAATGTCTCACAAATCAGGAGGAACTGAAGGTAAATACCTACTTCCTCAGATTTCTGGAAAAAAGGTTGAATGGAATGAAATTTGAGTAGACCATCCTTGAGGAGTGAATTTAGAAACATAGGAAATGACAGTGGGAGTAGTCTTGTTGTATAAACTTGAAGAAAGTGACTGGAGAGGTGGCTCAGAGGTTTAGAGTACTGACTATTCCAGAGGACCTGGGTTTGGATCCTAGTACCCACATGGTGGCTCACAACAGTGTATAAGCCCAGTTTCAGAAGATCCTGTATTTCTAGGCACACACACAACAGTTATACACACAAAGGCAAAACACACAGAATAAAAACAAATATGACTTTAAAAAGAAAAAAGTTACTCATAAATTTAGGGGGTAAACAAGTATACTTTTCATCTTTTGATATTGTTTTAATGTATAAAAATACCTAACATATTAAGCTTGAAGTCATGGTTTGAAAGAGTATGATGTGCAAAGAAAACTGTTTTTAAGCAAAAAGCGTGGTGTTTACATGACCATTAAAAGTTGGAAGGGGACAACTATGATCTTAATAAAAAATACTTTATTCTAGGGAAGTGGGAGTTGGCCCAAGTGTTTAAGCACTTGTTGCTCCAACACAGAGGCCTATGTGGGAAATCCTGACTTAAAGGATGGGCTTGTGTTTCCATGACTAAGAATAGAGAAAGGTGAATCTCCAGGGTACGCTAGGCAGCCAGCTGAGCTCTAGGCCAGTGATATACAATTTCTCAAAAACAATGCAGATAGCACCAGACTTCTGGATTCCATATGCATAAGTACCTATATGGCACCCCCCTACATGTATGTATGTACTCACATATACTATTAAACATACATGCAATCACATATAAACACACATACCCTGTCCACATGCACACACATACATTTACACTTGAACACACATGCATTCACATATACATACATACATGCACACATTCATCCCTCCTTCCACATATATACTTGAACACACATAGAACACATATAACACACATATACACATGCACACACATGTACATTTGAACATATATATACACACACACACACACACACACACATACATGCTTCTTTCAGGAAGCTTACTTTTGAAAAGTTTCTATTTTATTTTTGAGTGTGCTCAAACTACTATCAGGCATGGCTGATTTTCTTTTTCTATAAAAATGCATGAATTTTGCTTCTTCAAAATTAGTTACTGTTGGTTTTTTCTCTATTTTTTTTCATTCTGCCAAACGAAATTCATAACTAATTGTCACTGTAAGACTTGGATAGAATCAAGCGAACCTTCAATAATAGTCTGGTGTGTCCTTTCACTGATGCCAAGACCACAGGGATGTGAATCCCACCTGGAATTCCTCTATTAACATTTAGTGAAGCCACAGAGAGGCAGTTGACCTAAACAAGGGGGAATGCATGGACCCCAGACTGATGACTGAGAGGCCAGCATGGGACTGATCCAGACCCCCGGCCCCCTGAACCTGGGTGTCAGAGAAGAGGTCTCGACAATCTACGGGACCTTGGAGGGTAGATCAGTATTTATTACTGGCATGCAAATGGACTCTGGGAGCCCATTCCACATGGAGGGATGCTCTCTCAGCCTGGACACATGGGGAAGGACCTAGGCTCTGCCTGGGATGATATGACAGACTCTGAAAATCCCTCATGGAAACCCTTACCATCCCTGGAGAGTGTAGGGGGGAAGGAATGGGGTGGGGAATGGGAGGATTGGGGGGCCAGGAAAGGAGAGGAGGGAGGGAACTGAGAGTAACATTTAGTGTATTTTCTTCTTTTGTTTAATCTATTATATGTTATATTTTTCTTTTTTATCTTTAAATTAAAAACAATCTTGTTTTACATGTCAATCACAGTTCCCTCTCCTTCCCCTCCTTCCCTGCCCTCCACCAACCCCCTATCCTGTCCCCTTTCTACTCCCCAGGGAGGGTGAGGCCTTCCATGTGGGAGCATCAAAGTCTGGCATATTATATGTTATATTGTCTTATAAACATTTTGGATTTTTTTGTATTTATGTCCTAACTTTGAATTTTTGCATATTAAAGTGTTGCTTTTCAGTATTCTCATTGCTGTTAACCTGACAGAAAAATTCTCAAATATCACCTGCTAAAAGACACTGCAAGTGGTAAAATAAGAGCAAATAACTGAAAGTGTGTGGATGGCCAGACAGGCTTTAACTTCTGCATTGTACTCTGTAAAGTCTGTTGAAAAGACTTGACTTTCCGTAAAATTTCTTAAGAAAAAACACGCTGTGTTTTGTTTCTTGCTCCCACAATGAATTACAACTTTTAAACAAATGTGGTTTTGTTTTCAAACAATACATCAACTCTTGCCACTTATTTATACACAGTGCTCACTATAATGCCTGTCATATCTTATTATGCCACAGAAACGCTGCAAATGAAAAAGATCCCACTCTCGTTTGCAAAACTCTTCATTAGCCAAGGTAGTCAGAAAGGCAGCTATTCCAAACTCGGGCCCACACTGGCAGGCAGGCCTTTTCCAGGAACTCGCTGTCACAAGCAGAGCCATTGCAGGCTGTCTACCTCAGCCCAGAACAGAAGTAAACAGCAGGGCTATGGCCTGAAGCAGTGGAGAGGGCCCGGCCCATGTCCAGCAGCAGCTCTGGTCAGGTCCAGGAAAAAGGCACATTGATAAATAGTAACAGGCTCTGTAAATATTAAACGAAGTCTGCATTAAGCCGTGTGTGCATTTGCTGTGAACAAAGGCTAGCTAGCTAGGCTCTGCTGGATCTGAAAGGCAGGTGCAATGCTGGGACCTGGGTGCTGCCTCATTCACTCCCAGCAGCCCGGGCTCCCTTTCAGGCCAGTCTAAGTCTGGAGTTTGCTTTTCTTTCAGGAGCTGTTCAGGGCTAGCAGACTGTGACCTATATGATGTCTTGTTCTGGCCTAACTCTTTTCTCCACAGTTTTTGTCACCCTGATCTCCAGCTGGATCTCAAATACTGTCTTCTCTCTCAACCTAATCACACTTTCCATGGGCAGGTCCCTTCACCCTCTCCATACATACCTGTTTTACCCACTCTGCTTTTCTTGGGTCTGGCCTCCATACCTCCCCGGCTCCTGGGCCCTGCCAAGTTCTCTATCCTACCTCATCATCATTAGCTTCTCAAGACCTGAGCATATACCATGCAGTTCTGGAATTCAAATGACCCTGAGAGCTTTTGTAATCAGTGATTCCACTGATCATCTGAGAACACAGATTGACAGGGAGAGGGCAAAGCTGGCTGTAAAAGCTCAGCTTTTGTTCCTCTATGGTTATTTTCTCTTCAGTTTCTCTTTCTGCCAACCCCTCTCTCAGAGCATAATGTGGTCGTATTTAAACTATGTATGCATGCATGTGTGTATGTATGTATATGCATGTGTGTATTTTTTGTATCTGTGTACTTAAAAAATGTCTATCCCAAAGAAATGTCTCCACTAGTAGAAATTCTAGTCTAAGATGAGGAGAATGGGGGTGTTACAGGCTACCAGGAAAGCTATTTTAAATCCACTTGCTCAGTCAATAATTCTTGAGTACTTATTGTATATTGTTTGAGATTTCAAGTAGCAAGCATGTAAGTCAAAGGCCTGGCAGGGTCTACTACTGTTGTTTTACTAGATGGACATGGCTTCCAACAGCCTTCTAAATATTTGTGTTTATATCTGTAGATCTGGACAGTTGTTAGCTTTGGTCAGAGAAGCTTCCTCTGCAGTGAGCAGCAGTGAGTGCAGAGAATAAGAACTAGTCAAAGTGCTGAGAATAAGTGACCATTGAATACTCTGCTATGAAGAGGACATTTATATTGGTCCCTGTCCCCAAAGGCTCAAGGAACCTTTTGTAACAATGTGTGGAAAGAATGTAAGAGCCAGAGGATGGGGAGGAATACGATGCAATGCTATAATCTTGATATTACATGGCCGTGGCACTCATGAATTAATAGCAGCTATGGTTACCTGCACAAGATTGGCACAAGATAGAGCCCATCATCATTCCAGCATGGATGAGGGTGGGGCTTAGGAGGTGCTAACTGTTGTCAGTTAATGTTTGCTGAGGGAGGCTTGTAGCTAGCCCACACTGCAGTAGACAACCTCCTACTCATGAAGGCAGTCTTAATTAAACTCCGTGGGTCATAAAACAAAACATAAAGACACAAAAACAGAAGAGGAACCTCCCAGGAGAAAGCAGGGTTTCATCGGGAAGGCAGAAAAAATGATAGAAATGGAGGTGATAATGACCAAAAATTCATTATATACATGTATGACATTGTCAAATAAAAAACCACAAATGTTCAACAAATACTTACTTGAAAAGAAAAGAAAAAGGAACATGTATAGGATTTTGATCAGCACCTAAGAAGGGATTCTCCATGGGACAAAGTTGGGGTATTCAGGGGACTTTCCAGGGAGGAGGATATGAGTCTTGAGTGTGCACAGGGGTTCTTACAGGCTGCTGGCTGGGAGGAGAGAGGCATAGAAAGCTTAGGATGTGAGAAACAAAGGGGGATAGCTGAGGGGGTGGGGCACAGGTGCTTAAGGATGCACTGAACCCAGAAACTGACATATTGTGAGGCTGGAGAGTTCCACAAGGACTTGAACAAGGCAGTGTCAGATGCCGCATACCAACAATGGACAGCAGCCCCCCACTGTGACCAGCTGAGTGCTGTGTGAGCTTTACAGTCATGGACCCGTGGTTCGGCCAGGGCTATCACAGCTGTCTGTATTCAGGTGGAGGATCCCAAGCTGTAAATGAAACAACTCCATGCATGGCTGGTTCCTAGGTCTGACCCAAGGTTCTTCATGTACATTGATAGATCATAATAACACTTTTTTCCTCTCTCTCATAAAGGACCTCCTGGTTAGAACCCTGTTTGGGAGGCTCAGGGAAGCCAGGGAGGAGCTCCTCACTGGGCAGGAAGGTGGAATCCTGTGTTTCACTGCAGGCAGGGTGAGATCTTCAAGGGAAAACAGGCTGTTCTGACTCCTCCTCAGTGCTTTATACCCTGGCTGGACATGAAGTCACCCGGAGATGCCTTCCTGACACACTCCTTAATTGGGTCTGTGCATTAAGTTTTAAAAGGTACCTAAGATAATTGTAGTATGTGGCCGGCTGTGCAGGACTGCTGGTGTTTGGACAGGTGTCATTATTCTACAAGTTTCCTTCTCCTCGGCCCTTGCTGCTGTCTCTTCCTGAGTGCAGGGGGATTTTAGGTCCGCACCATCATCACTGCGTTATAACTCTGACATCATGCAGACTCTCCAGACATCTGCATGCAGAGTGCCGAACTAGGCAAGAAAGCTCAGAATCCTAGGACCGGGCCTGGACTCACACGGGTGAGCCAGGAGACATAACCGTTTTCTCTGTAAGCGTTGTTAGCCTGGGGAACAGAAATGGGGAGACCCTGAGAGGTAAGAAAGCCTAAGCCACTGAAAAGATTAACGTGGGTGGTGAGGATTCTGTGGGCTTCTTTGCTAAACCCGGAGAGAAGCTTATAGGCTGTTGCAGAGAGCTTTCTGGTTTCCTACAAGCAGCCGTTTCTTCTTCAGGTCACAGCACTGCAGATTCTAGCTTAGACTGTGACTCAGATATCAGCCTGGGACACCCAGGGCAGATCCTATTTAATTTCCCTTCTTGGAGTGCTGGGATCAGTCTGAAGGCCCTGAACACACGGGTAAGCATCCTACTGCTGGGCTATGAGACCCCAGCCTAAGCTGAGAGTTAAATGTCAGGAAAATGAAGTCGTCAGAAAACGATGTTAGCTGGGAACAAGGATTGTGCTTAGAGTGGAGAGGACGTAGAATGTTGATCAGAGCAGTCCCCAGACAAGGGCAAATCAAACAAGGAGGAGCAGTCGAGACAGGTGGGGGCGGTTGAGGGGATAATGGACACCAGTAAGCCCTGGAACCTGAGCAGACCCAGGAGGGTAGACGTGGAGAGCCCCGAGGGCGGGCACTCCCTTTCTCACACAGGGACTCTGGTCTGGTGCTGCACACCTGCCAGACTCTCCTCACCATTGGGACTGCTACCTAGTCCTCGGTCAGTTCCCAGGCACCTTGCCAGATGCCATTTTCTGTTGGGACACTGCCTCTTCTTTCTCAGTTAATTTTTTCCTTCTTTGTACAGCAATGGAGGATTTATTGGCGTTTCTTACACAGGTCAGGCATGCTCTTTACTTAATTCCAGTTTGCGCCCTTGTCCGGAAGGTCCTCCGGGATAGCCCGTGATAGCCGGTGCCTTGCTTTCTTGCCTGCTTCATCTTAATAATCCACGAGAGCTCCTTTTCTCAGGGAGGACTCGCCCCTTCCGATTCACAACTGCAGCCAACTCTGCAGCTCCCGCTTCTTTTTCTCCCTGTGATCCATCATCTTTCTGAAAATCCCTCACGTTAGTCTCCACACCACAGCGACAGAGGCTTCTTTCTACTCTTCAGTCTGTCTCCAGAACCCAACACTGATGCTGACACATAGTAGGGGCTCAGTCAATCCTGCCTTACCCCTGACTGATTGCTATGGGTAGCTGTGTGAGTGTCTCTCGTTGGGTCACAGTTCCCCCCTTTCCTGTCCTTTTATCTCTCACTGTCTTATGTCACGTTTGTCTTGTAGTGAAGGAAACTGGGCATTAACTGGAAACCCTTTGGCTTTTTCCCCAGGGCAGCTTCATTTTTTGTTTGGCAGACTGCTGGCTACAGGAATGTGCAGCCCTTATGTTGTGTTTTCAGCACGGGACCACGTCATGCTACAAACCCAGGGATTTCTGGTTTAAAGCCATGTTTAGTTCAAGTGCAGACTGCTGCAGGAACCCTCCCCCCCCCGCCCCGTTCATTTGCATATAAGGCCCGGGGACATGTTTCACATTTGGCTCTCACCACCTTTCGCTTATTTTAATTATGTTATTTATGGAGTACAGAAAGTCCTGGTGTTTTTTTTTTTTATATATATGAAGGATTGTTGGGAGAGGAAATATCTTTTTCAATATTTTGCCGTTTCAATTTTATTTACTAGAAGAGGATAATGTACTCTGCTGAGGAACTGTTACCAAAGTATCTTTTACCTAAATGGGGATGTGAACACAACAGTAAAGTGTACCTCCGCACTCTCATTCCAATCCCTCCCTCCCTCCCTCTCTCCCTCCCTCCCTATTCTCTTTAAGCTCTATTCATTCAGAGGGGCAGCCTCATTTGGATGCCACACTGCTCTAACACCTCCCAAATGTTTTTAATATGCCTCACACTAAAAGCTAGGTTGCATTTTCTGACATTAGTCTGGAATTTAATGACTTTAGTTCATTATATATATATTTTTTTTTGAGGTAGGGTTTTACTATGTATCTCAGGGTGCACAGAAACAATCCTCCTGCCTGCATCCCCCAGGAGCAAGGAATACAGATTTCTTTCAAGGTTGTTTTGAATTTATGGAAAGGATTATCCAGTTTCACCTTTAATAGTATCATGAACATTCACCTCTAATAAGTGCATTTAGGAAAGGAGGTTATTTGCGTGCTATATTAAATAATTATAAAAGTGCATGCTGATCTAGCCGAAATCACGGAGTTGGTGCAAGATGGGCTAAATTTTGGGATGTAGGGGATGTCTGAGATGAATCAGAAGATGTTTTTTATTTTTTATTTTTTGGTTTTACGAGACAAGGTTTCTCTGTATTGTTTTGGAGGCTGTCGGTCAAGCCTGGCCTCGAACTCACAGAGATCTGCCTGCCTCTGCCTCCCGAGTGCTGGGATTAAAGGCGTGCCCCACCACCGCCCGGCACACACCCTGATTTCTTATAAGCTAAGACTCCTTTGTGAGTCAAATGAAGATTTAGAGAGCAGGTGGGGGCCATTGCTGGCTTCATGTACTCTTATCCTGGCAGTGACTCCACCCCAGGACACCTGTTTCATGTTCAGATCTCCTCCATGTGCTTGGGGACAGAGAGGAGGCAGTAGGACGTGCAGAGAGGCGACTCTGTGAGACATTGGCTGCTCTCGGCTTCCTAACAGGAGATAGTATAGGACAAAACAAAATAGCAGGGTTTTTGGAACTGGACGATTCTACATTAACTAGGCATGTGTCTCTTGCAAGGTATCTAATTTTTGTTTGTTTTAGTTTCCTCATCTGCAACCCCTCATCTGCAATAAGAATTAAATGAGACATTCATAAATAATTACATAACATACTGATGGACAATCATTCCCGGAACATATAAAGCACTATTTGATAAGTTGTACCTCTAATTCCAAGAGAAACATAAAAGCATTTTGAAAATGATGGCCTATATGCAACCGTATCAGATGGATCCTCTGA
This sequence comes from Mesocricetus auratus, assembly GCF_017639785.1. Lineage (NCBI taxonomy): Eukaryota > Metazoa > Chordata > Mammalia > Rodentia > Cricetidae > Mesocricetus > Mesocricetus auratus. Next base: position 6,674,076 of record NW_024429199.1, read on the forward strand.
CTTCATTACCCCATCAAATGGAAAAATCAACGTCACCATCAGAAGAAGCCCATGCCCCTCCACCTCTCTGGCCTCTGTGAATCTCCACTTACCAGAAACCAACTGCAGGAAACTGGACTGATTCTAAATCCCTTCTTTTCCTTGTCACTTGAGGATCAAGCTGTAATCACAGCATTGTCATGCATAGAGCTAGGGACAGTCTAGTGCATTAACTGCAAAGTTTTATCATGTAAATATAGACACTAAATTTGTTCTCCAGAATATCAGTAAATCAATGATGAAGAAGTTATTTTTTTCAGATCTCCAGATCCATGTAATATTTATAGCCTCTGAATCTATTTAAAGCTAAGCATGGCAGGGATAAGAAAAAGTTCCATAAGGAGAGAAATAAATATGCTAAATGTGTACAGTATATCTGTCCTAGGAGGCTCAAGCATGCCTTATGTAGTGTCGAGGGCCTGGGTGTGAGAGCTAGGCAGCATTTCTCTGGTTGTTCTTTTTAACTATAAAGGAAGGTGATAAATTATAAATGTGCCTGAGCCTGGCAAGCATGACAGTTTTAATTTTCATTTGAACAATATGCACAATGCTGAATGTATGAAACACAGTTGGAATATGACAAGATTACAGCACAATGGAAAGGCTGAGCTGGGAAAGTCAGCTTGCCCTACCTGCCTATTAGCCCCTGTCCTGTGGATAGCATTTAGGGGACTGCCAATGCTCTCAGCATCTTTGCAAATTTGCTGTCTAGGCTCTGTCTAACATAAAGGTTCATTTGATTTTCTGAACACAAGTTCACTATGCATGCCAATGACCAGTAGAATGTTTTAGTGGATCCAGATCCTTATCAATGAACAAAACAGATACTTTCCTGCTCTTTTACTATCATGTGCTTTCTCTTTCATTTTCTATAGCTGGCCGACTATAATTCTATGGGATCTCCACTTTCCACCTGCCCCCTTTCAGCTCTCACAAAATACTGTATTGACCTTTAATTTTCCAAGACTTACACTACATTCCTCTTCTCCTCATCCCTGCTCCTTAAGCTTTTCTGCTCTGAGACGTCATGATTTGGTTATTTCAAGGGTGACCAAATTCTATCTTTATGGAAATCTGTTAGCAGAGGGTGTGAGAAGCAAGCCACTTAATGGGCTTGTACAATTATAGTAAGATTTCAAAAAAGCCATAACAGTCCCGGACAAATAAGGTCTAAAGTTAACCCTGACAAACCATAAAGGAGTGAGCAGACTAGAGTAGCATCACAAAAGAACGGTATCGGATGTGTTGTCTTGTTCATCAGACATCCACCCCATATGGAGACTGAAAGTGGCCATGTGGCAGGCTCTCAATTCCTGGGAGGTGAGGATGGTTGGCAGGAGGGAGGATGAAGAATGTATGAGGGTGGGTGAAGACAATGCACATTGAGCCAAATGAGCCTTTTGCTTTATGCAATAATGAAAGAAATCTATTTCAATCTTGGGGCTTTCTTTGTTAAATTAATGGATGGTCCCATACAAGGGTCTTTGATTAAACTCAAAAATTGTATTTGTATGACAAAACACACACACACAATATATATATATATATATATATATATATATATATATATAGACCCCATCCAGAAGGTATTAATCAAACACTGTGATGGTTAATGTTCATTTGCAGCTTGACCAGAAGGAGAAGCACATACGAGGCATACTGCTGGTATATACATGAGTGTGCTTCCAGGGAGGTTTACCTGAAGAAGGAACACCCAGTCTGAATGTGACAGACACCATCACATAGTCTGGGGTGCCTGAAAGACCGAAAAGGAGGCAGCAGGTTGTACTTTAACATTTATCTCCCCCTTCTTCCTGATTGTGGACTCGGTGTGACCAGCTGTCTCCAACTCTTGCTGTCATATCTTTCATGAACCAAAGTGAGCCCTTCTATCCTTGAGTTTTTCCTCCTTCAGCTATTTTTGTAACTGTCTGGCAGTACTGTTTCCTTGCGGGTAATTACTAAGAGTTGATGCTTCCTTCGAAGTGCCATGACAGTATCTGTGCAGTGTCTGTGACAGTGCCTGGCACGTAGCAGCTGTTTGGTAAATTCTTGTGTTTGTCTTACACACAGCTCTGCCATTGGTCCTGCCCTAAGCAGTGGGGGCTTTTAGAGGTACAGGTTTACTTGGGCCAGTGGAGCCTGGGCCCTTCCAACACTCATGGATATTGCTGGCACTTGTGGAGATGATTCTTACCTGCTCATCTCTTGCTCACTCCAGTATCTCTGACAGCTTGACTTTGCCTCGGATCTGCCTTTCACTTCTTGACGTCCATTATCCTGAGACTTCCAACTTTGAACCTGACATTTTTCTTCTAGACAAATTCTCTTCTTGCATTGTGTCTATGTTTCTTCAGATTTTAGACTTAGAATCTGTCTATGTATACGTCTAGATCAGTGGTTCTCAACCTGTGGGTCATGACTCCTTTCAGGGGACGAATTACCCTTTCATAAGGGTTGCCTAAGACCATTAGAAAACACGGATTTACATTAGAGTTCATAACAGTAGCAAAATTACAGTTATGAAGTAGCAGTGAAAATAATGTTATGGTTGGGGGGCCCCCGAAACACGAGTAAATATATTAAAGGATGGCAATATTAGGAAGGTTGAAGTATATTTCAGTTATGTATGTATGGCTCAAAGTCCACCTCCCCAAAACAGAGCAAAGCCCTTCCTACTGTCTTTTCAGTATCCTTTCACAAACGGAGTACCATTATTATGAATGATTCATTCTCAAAATGTTTTAGTGTTTCATATTTCCTTACCAGTGTGACTTGCAATGCTTTCGCAGTGAGTCAGAACATAGTCAGCAAAGGCTGAACTGCAGTGACAATATCCACCTGAAAAAGCAGCATCCCTATCAGGGATTGGGCATGATAGCAATGATCGCTTAGGGACACAGGCTTCTGGATTAGAGGAAAGAAACCTTAGAGAGTGGTTAGAATTGTTGTGTGGATAGGAATGAGAGGCCCTAACACAGGAGAGGCTAAATGGGAGTCACACAACACAGCAGACACAGCAGTGAGAGTCCAGCCTCAAGCTCTCTGAGAATGGCAGATGAGAAGATATGCTCATGTGGGTATGCTATAGGAAGTGTCACATGACATCAGCATGGCTGTCTGCACCAAGCCATGGCCCTATTTTCTGGCCTCCTCATTTCTGACTGCAGTGCTGTATCAGTCCTAGCTGAGTTGCAAGAACTGATGGAAGGTGACCTTGGTTGAGTTGTTGCAAAATGCTTTATGCCCTTAAATCAACATTCAGTTGAAAGGAAGGTACATTTTCTAAAGGCTTATATTCCTTCAGATGATTGTGATGCTGAAAACCTTGTCATTCTCCATGGGGAAAATTCATGTGATTTGGATATAAAACTGCTTTCAGAACTTACATTAAAATTGAAAAAGAAAGTCACAACAGGTTGCATCTACAGGTACTTTTTTTCTAAGACACAGTTCCGCCAAATGCACACATTGATACTACAAAGATTCTCCTGCTGAATAACCTCCAAGTAGGACATCTGACATAGAAAGTGATGAGCACAGTTTAAAGAACCACCTCTTTATACAACAGATTAAATAAATGGAATCAACTCTGTGTCTTCCAGAGAGATTAATAACTGTCCTAAATAGACAAAATTTTGAGGGAATTGTGTTTTTACAGAATGCAAAATTTGGATGATGAATTCTCTAAACCAGGCCTCAAAGAATGGTTTTCTCTCTGTTTTAACTCAGATTGGACCAAGGGGAAATATGGGTAATGAAGGCTTTAGAAAGTCAGAGGTCATGGGCACCAATGTCCCAGAGGACTCCATAGGGTGTAAACAATGAACCAGTTCTCCCCGAGGGCAGAAAATGCTTGAAATTCCAGAGTAAAAGAGTTTTATCAGTATGTCACCGATTGATAAGTATGTTCTATTCTTTCTTTCATGAATGATAGAGTTTTATTATACTTATTGTATTCCTACATCAACACTATACAGTATGTATTGGGACTACATGAGAAGAGATGAAGCACTGTTTATGCATCATCAGCATATGGGAGTTACCTCTTCCTTCTGGTGGATAATATGGTAATGGATTTGCATTCACACTGGGTGCAATTGTGAAAGCACATTATTTGGCTGCTCAGAGACATAGACTCGTATGCAGACAGCCTAAGACTATTTTCCTGCCTCCCTTGCAGCTATTTGGGGCCATTATGACTGAATTAGGACTAATAAAATATGAGCTGAAGTAATGTATGTAACTTCACTTAAAAGAAAGCTGTTTCTTTCATTGTTGTTTTTCCTGTTGCCAGATCCATGAAGTAGCTTCAATCCAGAGGTTGAAGATGGCTGAAGATAACATTAAGGGAATAATGTTGGGATAAACCAACGGAGCACAGCTGCACCACCAACTGATCATTCTAAATTGCCAGGTAACTGATGAATCAACTTCTACAGGCCGAGCACCCTAATTAAAAAATCCAAAACCCAAATATTCTAAAATCCAAGCCATTCTGAAAGACAACATGATGCCTTAGCAGAAAAATATGCATCAAAAACTTTTTTGGCTTGCCTAAGATTATCTAATATGTAAAACTACCACCTAACTTTGTGGATACCAAAACAGATTGATTCTATATCTTATAATATGCAAGTATTCCCACATGTTATCCATACCTCATAATATGCAAGTATTCCCACATGAAAACATCCCTAAATTTCAGTCTGATTCCAACCATTTCAGATAAGTGATACTCAACCTGGCTGGGATACAACTCCGTGTTAGAATACTTGACTAGTAAGGACAAGGACCTAAGGCTAATTCCCAGTAGTCCCCACCCCCCACTGGTGTTTTTAATCTGTCATCACAATGTGGCTCTCTTGTGGCAAATGTCCCCACCTTTATCCCAATGCATAAAATCATGATCCCATAATGTTTTGATGTAAGAACAAATATATACATATCCTCAGAATGAATGTTTCCAGTTTTAAATTTCAGTTCTAGGTAGCCCAAAGACACACTTTTTTTTTAGACACAAGTTCTTAAGCCAGGAGAATATTTTAGGAGAGAGAGTCTGTCATTCTACAGGCTGGTTTGGCCTCAAACTCATTGCAATCCTCCTGCCTCAGACTTCCAAGAGCTTGGATTATGAGCTGTGAGCTACAATGCTTGGCTAAGAGATGTTTGTAATATAAGGTATATCTTTTAACAATCATATGTAAAAAGCTTAATACACATGTAGAAAAGGTTAATTGTTTTTCAGGCAGGGTTTTACACTGTAGAGACAGGGTTTCACACTGTAGCCAAAGCAGTACTCTTTCCACCTTTCTCCCGTCCATATGCTGGGATTACAGATGAAAGCCACCAAGCTCTGCCACCCATACCCCTATCCACATGCTAGGGTGACAGGTATGAGCCACCCTGCTCTACTTCAAAGTTCAAGGTTTGTCGGTTTGTTTTGCTATGTGACTATGGCTGGCCTGGTACTTTCACGTTAGATCAGGCTGGCCTTAAACTTCCAGTGATTCTCCTTTGTCTGAGTCTCTAATGCTGGGGTTATAAACAAGCACCATCATGTCTTGCTAAAGTTTAATTTGATCAGTTGCTCAGAGGTTGTCCTGAGTGTATTAAAACACTGTCAAAAACTGTGGTAAATCCACATCCTCCATGGCATCCAGATTTAGGAAATTTAGTAAAAAGAGCAGCCTTGAGGTATAGTCCTCTTCTTTGTTTAGATCAGCATGTCAGATAAAGGCATAATGAGACTGTCCATGCTGAAAGGATACTTGGACACTTTTAGCTAGTGTTACTTTTAGATATGAGAATTTGTGATCTACAAGGAACAGAAGATGGCTAATTATGGTTTTCTTAATTGTTATCAAGCATTTCTGCTGCAAACTAGTCTTTCGCTCAATAAGCCAATAAATTAGAGTTGATTTAATAATATTTCCAATACAATGATCTGCTTGGAAATCCTATGGCATGTACTTGAACCTGTGCCATTATTTATGAATTCTGAGGTACTCTCATCATTGTAGCCTACATGCATATAACCATCAATGTAAAGGACTATTCAGCTCTCCTAACATCTAGTTGTGCACAGCATAGAAGGACTTGCTCAGGGTGACATAACATCTTTCTAAGAAGGCAAGCTCATCAGAAAACATGTAAGATCCAGCTGCTGTTTTGAGTAAGTACCTTTGAGTAAGTAGTTATTTATTACATGGGAGAGCACACAAAGTCTACAGGGAAGAGACCAGAGAAAACTGCTACACTTGGATTTTTAACAGATTGTGTGGAAAAGTCCTGGGCCATTTCAACTCAAGAGTATTGTGGGCGGGTCTAGGAGTGGTGGCGCAGGCCTTTAATACCAGCACTGGCATGTGTGTACTGGGGAGGGGAGAGGTACAGGTAGGTGAATCTCTGTGAGAACGAGGCCAGTCTGGTCTACACCATGAATGCCAAGCCATCAATTCACACCATGAATGCTAATGAGATCCTGGATATGGGGGAGTGACAGAGAAAAAGAAGGGACCAAGGAAGAGAGAGAGAGAGAGAGAGAGAGACAGAGACAGAGACAGAGACAGAGAGACAGAGAGAGACAGAGGGAGAGACAGACACAGAGAGAGACAGAGAGAGAGAGAGACAGAGAGAGACAGAGACAGAGACAGAGAGAACTACCCAGGTGTAGGAGATATATCTAGTAACTACAAAAGAACCCTGAAAGAAAAAATTTGGTCATCCTCGTTTATTCACTATGAAGACAAAAAGAGAATAGCCTAGAAGGGACAATTGAGATGTCTTGTGTGAATTACAATACAAAAAAGCTTTTGGGCATTTTCACAGCTCAAAATACTTTGTTTTTTCTTGAAAGTGGAAATGACAACACAGCTAAGAACCCAAACATCCTTTATGCCCTTCACTCTGTATTTTAATTGCCTGTTTAAATCATTAATAAGAAAACAGAAGCCACATATTGTCTTGCCATTTTTGTTTTAAGTTGCTCAAAACCAAGGTGAGTTTGGCCAGTGAAGCACCTGCACATGCTGCTGCTGGAGGAATGACACACACTTTACCCACTGACCGTATCAAGGAAGAACTTTTGGTATTGTTTATTTTGGCCCCACGATTTAATCCATAGAATAGCTATCTGAAACCCCATAATAGCAATCCTTTATATGACAGGGTTCTACTGTGTTAGCTTTTAGATCAAATGTCAGCGTTCTTTGATCTCTGCTGCTCAGATGTTCTCATTACATGGAACAAAATTCAGCAGGTGTTTGATTGTTTAGCCAGCATTAGGGAAGGTGAGCTGGGATTAAATTGTTATGACATAGCTTTGTTTTAGGCCCGCTGACTCTGGCTGAATTTGGAATAATTGTGTTGTGGCAATAGCAATCTTGCTAAGTACAATAGGACTCTGGAAAGCTTGGCTCAAAGCTAATGGACTGCAGCTACCATCTGCAAGATGGAAACTAAATGCCTCTAAAAGAAATACTCATAAATGTAACTAGCCATCTTGTTGATTAGCTTCCTGGTGGATAGGATTCCAGTTGCCTCAGTGAACCAGCCCACCCTTTCTCCTGGAGGCAATTGCGGCTGAACAAACACTTGTTTCTGAATATACATTTGCCCTCTAAGTTCCAGTGCATCCAAAGCTCCCTTTAAAGAAGATACAATCAAATTATGCAAAAATGTAGAAAATTATGTCAACAGCTCTCCAACTGTAAATTAAAAGAGGGTAACATAATCTCTTGTGCCAGCATTTATTATAAGGTCACATTTTCTAATCCAGTGCCTTAGCATAACCATATATCCTGTTGTCTGGGGCTGGGAATTTCAAGTGTACATTTCTTAATTTATTTAAAATACAATTTTTGCCTCAGTTCTCAATATTAGCACATAGTTTTCTATTTTTTAAAGATTCAATCTTAGCGAGCCCATTCTCGTGTTCCTTTCATCATGCTTATTCATACAACACATGCATGCTAACCACATATCCTGTTAAGAATTCACTTGGTACAGTTGTGCTGTGTCTCAAGAGGTGGGTCATTTGCCTACCATGTATGAGCTCTTCGGGTCAGTCTCCAGCACCATTTATATTCATGTGGTGTGAACACATACACACACACACACACACACACACACACACACACGTACACACACTTCATCAATATTAACACTTCCACATTCTTAAATTCAGATGAACTTTTGGTTTTAGAATTTTAAGTTTTGAAGACTTCAATCTTGTCTGAAGTCCCATTACAGGCAAAACTTTATGTAATTAGGAGTAAGTCTATTGCTGCCTGAGCTGAAACTAGTTTTTATAAAGAAAGAGGTTTTATAAACCCTCAGGCAGTTTCCACATTTACTTTTCCCGTTGTTCTCCTGAGAATTTCATCTTGCAGTTCAGAGAAATCCTGTGGCTAGGGCGGATTTGCTGAGAGTGGCCAGGGGTCAGAAATGGTTGCCCTCCACTTCTATGTACTTTTTCCATTCCTGAACCCTTTCCCTGGGTAGGAGCTATCCTAGCAGGCTGCTCCTTGTCCTGTCAGCTCCCATCTCAGCAGGGAGATGCAGCAACTCAGCATCATGTAGTCTTGGCCGATGCAGATTGCAGCCTGAGCTTTGAGCTGGGCTAGCCTAGCCAAGCTTCTGTGTTGCTTTAAGCCATTGGTTCCCAGTGCAGCTGAGCCTGAGGATCTGCCTAAGAGCCTTCCCACTTTAGTTGCTTTACATTAGCTATGATATATTAATCTTTCTTTCCTTCTTCTCGAGACGTATTCTCACATACCAGTCTAGCCTTAAATTCGTTATTGCAGCTGGAAGATGACATTGGGTTCTGACCTTCCTGATTCTACTTCCTGAGTGCTGGAATTACAGGCATGTGCACCAGGTGGTTTAATCAGTGCTGGAACGCAAAGCTGGGACTTGGTGCTCGCCAGGCAAGCAAGCACTCTGTCAGCTGAGCTACACCACCAGTCCCTGCCATAGCAATCTAACATCTTTGTGTTTCAGCCAGTGTTTGGGGTCCTGCATATCTGCTAGATAGCTGTGGTTGACTTTACAATATCTCCTCCTTGTCCCAGTGCGCTCACTCAATAGTCACAATGTGGCCACTGCTGCCGAGGCAGTGTGCTCCATGCCTGGATTTACATTTCCTGGGAGTAGCTGGTATGTGTGTTCTTGTGTGTTTCATATTGGTGAGGAAGTGTCAGGTCCTAGGTTCAAGTCTGTCGTTTATATATATCTAACTGAATGATGTTCAGTTACCCCATTAGGTAACAGTAGGTAGGGATATCAAAATGTTCTGTCTGAATTGAGTACACTTCCAAGAACTTCAAATGTCTGTTTCTACATTTCCAGTGACATATTCTTCTTTCTCACCCATCCATTGAAAAATTCCATTTCCTTCCATGGCAAGGTTTACCTGAGGGTTGTTTTCATATATGTATTTACAACTAGAAAGTTTCCTATCTTGGAGTTTTGGAGGAAAGATCAAGGTTTTGTTCTGGTCATGCTTTGCTTTATGTAGATTGATTAACTCTTTCATATCCAGGCAGGTAAGATAAAAGAGGCATGAGCTAAAACTATTGGCTTAGTTCCAAATGTAAGTGTGTTTCATTCATTTCTTCTGCTTCAAATTTCTTGAGTCCACTCCTTTCAACTTTTATTCTGTCATATCAACAACTCATCTATGGCTACCTTAGGAATAATTAATGCCTCCCTCTTACTCAAAGCAATCCTGCAACCTAAGCAAGATTAGACACTTTTTACAGATGAATAAACTAAGATCCAGAAAGGGTAACATTAGGGTGCATCCAGATCAGGTTGTTTTAAGTGGTAATAGGAAATAGAGAGAGCTATTTAGGAGACTCTCACACTGAATGCATGAAGTGTCATGGGTCATTCACTGGGTAGCAGGCTTGATCTCAGGGAAGTTAGACAGCAGGTGGACAGATGCATAGACCAATCCAGGTACTGAGACCTTAGCTTTTGGATAGTACTCTCAGCACACAGCTGGGAGGCAGAAGGAGATGATGATACCAAAGTGTTAAATGCTATGTCTGGGATGGTACATCTGGTGTTCAGTTCTGACCTTTTACAGTATGACAATGAAATCTGTGATCAGTTATTGCTGCCTGCCTCAGGAGTCAGGGGTGGTGGGGGTGGGGAGTGGAAGCATGATTTTTTTCTTACCCAGCTCATCGTGGTTTCAGATCAAATCCTCTCATTACCTTTGTATAACTAAGAGGAAACTTCAAGAAGGAATGAGCTCGGGAAACCTGGCTGGGATCTGCCAAAGCAAGGAGAATTTTAAATATGACTTGTTGACTATATTTGGCCAAAGACTCTGAATGTCTGACAAGGTCACCCTATGCCTTTACATCTGATTTAGTCTCTGACGGTTAGCCCTTTCTCTAACCCAGTGCCACTACTCCCATTGCTGGGGAAGGCAGGAGTAGCATCATGCAGCAGGTTGGCATTCCTGCTTCACTTCCTTACTGGGCATGTGCTGTCTTCCTGAAGTCCACTTCACTTAGGGATAGGCAAGGATTTCTTCGTTTCCTCTGCCAAATGCTGCCTCACAACCACAGAGACCCTCTTCTCCCCTTCCCAGGCAACTTCTCTCCCCTTGACTCCCTTATTTTTCCCCATAAGAAACAAAATTTATGCTAATTATTTTGTAGCACTATGTCTCTTTTGTTTAATACTGATACAGTTACTGTTGTTATGTTTTTATTATGATACTAAATTTTGATGACTACTTTATCTTATGACTTAATAAAGTATCTTTTCCCTAAAACTGTTCCAAGATATTAAGTATCTCATAGAGCTGTAAATAATAGAGCATAAGTATAAAGGAAAAACTAAGTGGGAAAGTGAAGCTTGTTGTAGTATTAAAGAACACTATTAGCTATCAAGCAAACCAGTGGACTCTAGTCAAAAGGAAAAAGAGAAAACACACAGCACATTCATCCAGCTAAAGCCACTCTGGGACAATATGGATTGGGATCCTCATCTTGGTACTTTCCAGATGAACCCTTAGACAACATACTAACATTTAAGATATGGACTGTCCCCCTTTTGTCAAATGGATTCCATCGGAGATGCCCTGGCTCTGATGGGGATTAAATGAGACCAGAAAGTGTGAAGGTCCCAAGGCCAGTGTCTGGATCATCCTGGGGACTGCAGATGCAGAAGTGTGATGTGGGAAGTGGGAATCAGGGTTAGGGGCGCTATGCATTGCTCTACTACAGACCATGCCGGCTGCTCCTCAGTCTTTACCCTGAAGCAACCAAGTCATTGTGGGGGAGTTGCAGAGTCCCCAAAAGGACCCGGTCTATTATGTACCGATGTGATGCTTTACACTCTTGAAAGGGGACTTCCCCAGACACGACCATTCTCAGATCTAAACACAAAAGTCATATTCTAAACAGGTATTTGGCTTAGTGTAACATGGGATGACGAACACGTATAGATTTAAGTGGAGACTGAGCTTTCACACGGAGTTCTTGTAACCCCCTCAACTAAGCTGCTGTGCTTTTGCCCTGGCGTACCAGTGTGAACTGCCTGTAGAAATGAATGAACTAGTCTGGGTGGGTGATGTGAAAAAAACAGCCGCCAGGAAAAACACATCCCAAGGAAAATTAATTTTCAGCAGTGGAGGAGAGCAGGGACACAGAACTGTGCTGCCCCTGATTCTGATTTATAGCAAGTCCCCTCTTCACTCACAGTAATGAATCACTGGCTCTCCCTCTGCAGTCTGCTCTGCGTTTGACTCGACAGATGTAGAATCAAGCACATGAACTTCTCTCCAGTTAGGAATTTCTCCTTGCTATGCTTCACCATTGCCTTCTCTCATATTAAAAAAAAAGTACTGGGAAGTAATTCTTTAGTAATGGAAAACACATTATGATCAAAACGGATGTTAAAACCTACTCTTGTTTGCTGTCTGTGGCTGTGCTAAATGTTTGCCAAAATAGTTTTGGGGAGGAAGGGATTTTTTTCTTTTTGTTTTGCGTTATGCTTCCATGTCACAGTACATTATTGATGAAAATCAAAGGAAGAGCACGGAAGCAGGAACTGGAACAAGGCTGTGAAGGAATACTGCTCACTGGCTTGCTCCCCAAGGCTGGCTCAGTCTGCTTTCTTATAGAGTCCAGGACACCTATCCAAAGTGAGACCACCAACAGTGGGCTAAGTTATATCACTCATTAGCCAAATGCCCCCCCACTTGCCTATGAAGCCAATAGGGTGAAAGCAATTCCCCAATTGGGGGTCCTCTCTCTCCAAGAGACTCTACTCTGTGACAAGAGCTAATCAATACATTATGACTTTGATACGCTTAAAAATTATGTATTTTCAGAGAGGACCCCCACATTATAAGTAAAAGGAAAATGATATTTATTTGTCAAGTTCTAAATTACTTGCAAGCATTTGTGTTTGCTTGTATATACAGAGAACAGAATATTTACTCTCTTCAAGGTAGAAGTTAGAAGTCCTCAGTCAAACAACACCTCTCATAATGGAACACTACCACTTTTAGATTGTGTTGACTGCTATTGTGAAGCATGCACTATGTCATTTTGTCCTCAGTGATATGTAAAGCAAGAGATAGAAGGATAAAGGAAGGCGATTATTTAGCCCAAGCCAGCCAACAGAGCTAGGATTGCATGCAATGTTCAAAGTTTATAAACAGCCATACAAATAAGTAGATTAGTGAGTTTGACAAAGATGTACTTTGATGGATATATGCACACCTGTTCAATTCCAGCAAGTGCAACCCAGAACAGTGATAGGAGTCATGTTACATTTGGCCAGGCATTACTACCAGCATGGCCAAATGGCCTGTATTACAGGGGAGTGTACAATTTGACCACAGAACATTTTCCATTGTTTCTTCATGAGATTCTGGAATTTTACTTTTTAGTGACACTGAAAATGGAGTGCAGCATATAACTACATGGGTGATGTCAAAAGCATTATCCCACACAAAAGAAGTCATAGTTTAAAGAAAAGTGTAAAGTTCAAAACACAACTTGATCTCATCTACAGAGTCTTGTCGGGAGACTGGACTGGGGTGGCAACTGGAGGAGACATAGGGTTATTAATGGAACGTTTGTGACTCCTTCTAGCCATGGGTGCTAATGACATGGGTGTGATTTTCCTGTAACTTCTGCTCTCACTGCCCCCCCAAACCCAGAAAAACTGAATCGCATTATTAAGATAAAATTTTGGCGCAATTGGAAAAATTCGTGAAACTTTTGCAAAAATTAACATTTACTCCAGTCATATCAGCAAAGTAAATATTGCAAACTGGAAAATATTTGCTCAAGAAACAAATATGTTTGATGAGAAAACAAAATTTCCATTGGCAGCATTTACTTGTTTAGATGTGGCAGTGTGAAAGCTACTGAAATGTGACTAAATTTGTTCACAAGCTCAGTTTATAAAAGACCCTAAATTTTAATGTTGTATTACTTTAAAAAGAAACCTCAAGAAAAATATAATTGTACCAGAAATAAAAAGGTTGACTTATAACAGTCTTGTCTTACATGTCTCAACTGTGGTAAAATGTCTGCCCTATAATGGAATTCAAAATATATGTGTGTGTGGGGGGGACAGTGGGCCATGGTATGATTACAATACATGATATTGTTGTATGAAATTCTCAAAGGCTAAATATATTCTAAATGCATTTGCTTTTTCCCATCTTCCTCCTTTATCAATAAGTTATTATTTGCTTTATATATATGTATATATACATATATGTCTGTAACATCTGTATCTTTATCTTTTTATAGATATCTTCTATATGAATGGATAATGTATTAGTTACTACTTATATTATGTCTCATTGATACTGTTATGTGGAAGTACAATGAAAACCTTTTAATATTTTATTAAATGGGAAATTACATAGTCTTCTGTCTTAGTAGATACACAGTCGGGGAGAATGTCTAAAGGGAAGAAATTTCTATCAACATTTCATTATATCACTTTACAAAATATCTGTAGGTTACTAAGTATCCCTAAATGACTATATGAAGTAACAAATCATTTCTGATAAAGGCGTTTAGTTTTAAAAGAAGCCATGAAAGTTATTAAGTTTTAGAAAATAACTTAAAAATCTCTGCTCCCCCACAACATTTAGGGCAAACATTGAAATCAAAGCATTACTTTCTCTGGAGAAGTAGCTATATATTAAACTGGTGTCAAGAAACCTTAGAAAATATTAGCTTTTAGGGAAAAACACTTCCAATTCATATTTTGTACTTTTAAGTAATATATTCTTAGTATTACTCTAAAGCCTGTCAAAACCACCATTAACATTTTAAAAGAAACTTCTCCAGTTCTTACCAAACAGAAATAAATAACACCTGACAACAGCATTAGGGAACATAAACATAAAATTACCCGTTATTAAAAACTGAACACATTTTTCTCAAAGAAATATATGACTCAGCTATAAAATAGTATGCTTGCTATTCACACTAATGTGTCTACATTATGTTCAATCTCCTAAAAAGCTGACATGGAAAATAATGGTGTAATAAACTAATTCATCATAATGTGCAAAAGAAACTGCTGGAATAAATTGTAATAACCTTTCAAAAACTAGCAGCTTTTAAAAGTATTAATTTCTACTCCAGATAATTGGAAAAGACACCTGGGTGGGTGGGTAATATTTTTGATCAGATTGCTCTGTCATGGCCTGAGATTGTCCCTGGACTCAGTGCCGATCATTTAGCACTAAATGACAGTGAATCTTGCAAATGGGTCTTCCTTCATGGTGTTCGTCATAAATCACCAGATTCAACTCCCCTCAAGGTCAGCTGCATGAAAGGGCAGGTATCAAACGGCCTTTGTGGAGACCTGGAGTGGTCTTTGGGTTTCTCATAAATGGACAATAGTTGTGTTGGCTGCCCTAAAATCAACTTAATGGACTGACGACATAAATTACCATCAAACTTTGACAGCATTCTTCCCTACACGAGAATGGAAGCATGCTTTTGTAACAAACATGGGGAAAATGAATAACAATATATTAGCATTTTTATTACTATCATAAATATTTTAACAATGCTAAGTGGGGAATGAATTAATACTAGAAGACATAATTTGTTTTACCTGATACATTAAAGCAGTACCAAGTAACCATGAGGTGACACTTGCTTTCTTCCTTGTGTGGTGTCAAAGGAAAGTCCTATTGACCTGACAACATTTCCACTAAACACAAATAATTAGAGCAAATACTCCTTGCTTTCTAGTCTATTTTATTCAGTCTTGGATGGATTCCTCACTACTTTGGCTAACCCATTAACTTGCTTTCTCCAGGGCTCTTGCTTCCCCTCTACAGAAGTAAAATAACTCAGACATTTTGAAGACCATTGCGTCATCCTCGAAAAGACAGCACTGAGAAACTGTCATATGGAGTAGAATACCATATCATGTATCTCTGAAAATAAGCTACTCTGCTCTTAATTTACAGCTTTAAACAGTCAGTTGGTAGAAACTATAACAACAGATAAACTAAGAAACAGGAACTTGGATGTAATTAAGTATCACTATTTGGGCTAGTGATCTGCTTATCCTGCCACCCTGCAACTGTAGCTATTAATAGGCATTATGCTAGAATAGAGTTTACCTTCTCATTTCAGTCAGTTTTATGAGTATTCATTTTCTCTTGAAATGCAGGAATTGAACTGAATATTTTGCCAAAATAAATGATGCATTGAATAAAGTTGTCTTCCATGATGGCACTTATCACTGTGAATACTATATGTAATGCTTCACTGCAAAGTACAAACGTCCCCAGGAAAAATGTACTTTACATCTTCATAGGCAGTCACAGGGTCACTGGTTTTTCTTTGTGTCATTCTATCTATTTATTTCTTTCCCTCTGTTGCTACTGCCACTTCTGTCCAGAACCCATCGCCTTAGGCCTGAGTTATTGCGGCAGCTTTGTTGCTCTGATCTTTTCCACCAATCCATCCAGCCCTGTCCTGCCAAATTCATCTTTTTAAAAGCACTACTTTAATTATGCCACCCTCCTGCTCAAAAATTTTCAATAGCTGCCATCACACGGAGGCCAAAGGCCATAGATTAGGGAGGATAAAGGCTTCGGGTGTCTGGCCTCCCCTTTCCAGCTGTGTTTTCTGGAGTTTCCCAGCACAAAAACTTCAGGACAATGTTTTTGTTGTCTCAACCTCTACAAGAACCTCCCTGGCAGGTGCCTTCATGTTCTCTACAGATGTGGGACAGGTTTTTATCTTTTTTAAAACCCTGTCAGCCCATAGCCCAGTTGGCAGGGAATTTGGAGAAGTCTGTTTATTTTGTTGTTTGGTATTAACTTCAGTTTATTTTGCTATTATAATATTATAAATTTCTTATCATGTGACTGCTCACTACTTAATTGGCACAGCTCTTGGAAGCCAGGGTTTTGGGAGTTATTGTCATCTGTCAATGATCCCTGGATGCAGTTAAAAAGTAGCAGCACCCAGGAGACACTTGTTCAATGAGTGGATGCAAAGGACCACCATAGGTATCTCCTAAGATCTGTGTGGAAGCCATTATGCTACATTGTAACTTGGGATGTTTCAGAACAACGGTCTATAGGTATGAGGCAGTTGTCTTGAGTTTAGCAAACCTGCTTTCGTGGTTTGCTTCTTTGTGAAACTCCAGATGACCAGGCACAAGCGGAGCCTTTTGTAACCTTAAAGTCTAACTTTGAGGAAAATAATGGGCAGCCCTAAAGTAAACAAAAACTAAGCCATAGTAATTGAATAAATGTGAAAGTTCCCTGCTGCCATAAAGCACACTCTTTTAAATAAAACTGAAATCAAGGAAACAATAAATTAAGTTAAAAAGGTTTAACAGGGTTTCTCTGTGTAGCGTTGACTGTCCTGGAACTCACTCTATAGACCTTGAACTCAGAGATCCACCTGCATCTGGTTGCCAAGTACTGGGATTAAAGTTATAGGCCAGCCCCACCTGGCCTGAAGATTTATTTCATTTAGTAAGTGGAATAGGTGGTGTAGATCAGCAAGACCTGACTGACTGGCCACCAGTGCTGTTCCTTACCAGGTGTATTTCTTGTGTTCACAATTTTATGTTCTTAAACCTTAAAATTCTCTAAGGCAAGTGGAACTAATGTTAATTTTTAATTCATCTGGAATAGATGGGATGAATGGACCCGTTTGAATTATTTCTTAGGATGATGGATTTAAATCTCCTGGGTTTCTAGCCCAGCATCTGGCATATTAATAAATGGTAGCTATTATTACTGTATTTGTTTTGAACGTGTCTCTTTCACTCATCACTTCCTGACTTACCTAACAATTACAGAGCATGAATACCGGAGTCAAAATAAGCATGTGCTTGAATCATGGTTTTACCATTTATTATCTTATTATTTATTAAACTATCTGAACCTCAGTATTCTCATCTAAGATGTTGAAATATCTCTGTAGTATTATTTTGAACACACACACCACAAAAAAACTAAATACACCAAACTAACCAACAAAATAAGTATTTTAAAAGTGTCCAGCACTGTGCTTGTTGGTTTTATGTCAGCTTGATCCAAGCAAAAGTCATTTTGGAAGAAGGAACCTCAATTGAGAAAATGCCCCCACCATGCTGGTCTATAAGCAAGCCTGTGGTGCATTTTCTTGATTGATAACCGATGTGGGAAGGGTCATCTCCCTGTGGGTGGTGCCATCCCTGAGCTGCTGGGCTTGGGTTGTACAAGCAGGCAGGCTGAGCAAGTCAGTGAGCAGTAGTCCTCCATGACTCTCAGTAATGAGTGTGACCTGAGAGTTGTAAGCCGAACTAAACCCTTTCTTCTCCAAGTTGATTTTGGTCATGGTGTTTCACTACAACAATATGGAAGAGATATTCCATGAATAACAGATAAAATGCCCAAATGGTTTCAGAAAATTCTGTCCTGCCATGTGTTGAAGAACACATGCTCTTGAACACTTTAAATAAAAGAGGGAGAAAAACTTTCTCCATTTTGTCAATGTAGTAAAAGTAATAATTAGTAATTATTACATACGTTATTACATATAGTTAATATATAGTAATATAATGTAGTACATAGTAATAGTACCATGAAGTGGCATTGTAAATTCCTTTTTAGGGCGGAGCCATATTTGCATAGCTATTTACAGTTTACAAAACACTTTTGTAACTGAGGACTATATCCCTCCAATATACTCCCAGATTAGTCATTCATTGTTATATTCCTGTAATCATTATCCTTGTATCTCATTCTTCTATCAAGATGCTTAATAAGTAGCAACCCCTAAGGAGGCTAATAAAGACCTCAAAAGTATTGTTGGAATTACAAATTTGTAACTTTAGAAATACTTGACAGAATTAGACAGATGGGATTTAGCCACTGATCATAGATTCTGCATGCCAGTCTTAGATCTCAGAAGCAGAGATCTAGGGGTAGGCTTTTACAGTGGACACAAAAATGCTTTCCCCATTTCTCTTTTGTTTCTAAAATAGTGGTGAAGGTATCATTGAGGTTATCTCTTCTCACATACACTAAAATGCAGCTTTGTAAAGCAATCTAGTAATAGGGATCTGAAGCAATGGGTAAACAAGAGAACATAAAGAAACAATGGTAACTCTATTAAATCTAAATAAAATCTTTATGCCATATGTTGAGATTAATGAGATATTGTCTTAATTCAGTAGGAATGCAATTAAGGGCTTAGAAACAGAAAGCATCTCACAGTTTTCTGAGATTGAGACGCTTTTAGTATCAGAATAACTGAAGCTTATGCTTAATCTTTCATCAAATATACTTCACTTCCCTACAGTGTCTATAAGGTCAAAACCCAGACTAACACAGAAGAGGATCTTGGGGTGTTCCAGGCATACTGGGTGTTGCTCGGATAGTATTAAAAACTATATTCATGGGTTGCATTATTCATAAGTTTCCAAATGATAGCTTGCCAAATAACCATTCCTTAAATAAGATTCTATGCAATAGTATTCAGTTCTAATGATTTTACCTATTGATTTATGTTGGTTAAGCAAGGAATTAGACATGGAGTAACCATGAAAACTACAGATGTTTCTCCTGGTAATTAAAAAAACACAAGTCTATGGTTAAATATCCTTGAAGCTGCGGCTAAGTTCCTTCCGTTCTCCAAGAAGCTAAAGTATGGGAAGGATTTTATGAGCTGGAACACAGGTATCATAAAAAGCCAGATTGGCACCCTTAAAAGACCTGGATTCATTAGTATTTGATGACTTTATGATTTGTCATGGGAGAAAGGGCCACAAACTTATGAACATACCATCTACTTTACAAATATGCACTTTTTAATATAAAAATAGCAAGCCTGAGATCATTCAGGGCTCTAAATTTTTCCATTTGTTCATCACTACAGTATGCTTGGATTTCTCTAACTGTAACACAAATCTAAGTTTTGTGTCTTCTGTATATCTACTGTTGAATTTCTTCCTCAGCAGACCAAAAACCTCCTGTATTCTTAGTCCAAAGATGCTTCGTCCAGTTCCTAGTTAATTGATTATTGCCATGTAGTTACATTTAAAACACAAATTATAAAATAAACAAAAAACCAAGAAATACCATATTCTGGGTCTCTGACATTTAAGAACTGAGAACTAAACAGCATTGGATTAGCACTGGTATTGAACTCTTTCCAAAGTCTGCTCCCAGAATCTCTATATAGTGTGGTGTTTCTGTATCTTTGGTCTTTGGTTTTCTTTTATCATTTCTATCTCTTGACTACTGCCTTCCAGGAGTTTTGGACCATTTGTGGACTTCTTGGCTACATCAGTATTTAAATATATCTTACCCATAATAGTAATTTGTTATAGGATCTCTGATAATTTCAATTCCATTTGCAGAAGATACTTGATTCTCATAATAATGTCATGTGAGATGAAGAAGTCAAGGCATGAAAGTATATGATGTGGCCAAGGCCACTTAAAAGTAGTGATTGAAAAGAGAATCTGAATCTAGGGCTCACGTTGTCCCTGTGACTCCTACATCATCGACTTGGTCTTTGGATTAAGCTTGTGTAAAAAGACGTCTACCACCAGCTCTGAGCACTGAACTCACTGAATCACAGAGATTTTTAGTGGTAAATGAGGATTAAAAACAGCTGTTTCTTTGGCGTTATCTTGAAGAGTAAATGAAACAATGTTTGTAAAGTGGTAAAATCAAAAAGCTTGGAAAGAAAGACAAAGTTCCAAAGGCCGGCCTTTCTAACCCGCAGTTAGCGATATTTCCTCTAGAGGCAGTGTTAGACTCTCTGAGAATATCTGAAGTTATTCTGGAATTCACTGAGGGGTAGAGGAGGTATGGAATAATCAATGTGGTGGTAGTGGGGGGGGGTAAGTTGGATCTAAGCATGAATTTATCAATGTGCTGTAGTACACAAGTGCTGCAGAAGCAGAGATCCAGTGTATGATTTTCTAGGTAGAAACAAATTCCAAGATGGGCTAGTCAATCACTTTGTAAATTTTCCAAAATAACTACAAAACTCATCTAAACTTTATAGTTTTTTTCCTGAAATAACATATTCTCCTAAACTCTACAGGTTAATTTTTAGTTTGGGATGTTGTGTCCAACATGGGATACAGTGAATGGTGGAAGGCAGAAGGAGGGCTGACTCTTAGAGAATAAGGAGAGATTCAAATGTGTCAAATAGGGCTGGAGAGATGGTTCAGAAATCAAAAGCCCTTGCTGTTCTTCCAAGGGACCTGGGTTGTTTTCCTAATGCCCATATCAGGAGCTCACAGCTGTCTGTTATTCCAGCTGCCGGGATTAAACACTTCTGAACCCCAAGGCACCTGTCATGTAGACATACACACCTACATATAATTCAAAATAATAAGAATCAACATTAAAGAGGACTGTGTTAATTTTTTCTGCTGTTTCCATTACTTGAGTCATCCTACTTATAGATTGACCTAGAGTATAATACTAACATTTCCTGCTTTATTCAGTGCCTCAAAACAGAAATACTTGAGAATTTTAGCCTCTGGGCCAAACCAAATAAGAAAACTAAACAAACAAACAAACAAACAAAAATCCAGCAGTTATAAATTTACCTCATTCAAGGTAATCCAAACAAAATGTATTAATCACCAACTAAACATATTTCACATTCTTGAGGCTAGGGAGATGACCCAGCAAAATCTTTCCTTGTAAACATCAGGGCCCAATTTCAATCTCCAGTATCCATGTAAAAAAGCCAAGACAGATGGCATCTGATTAGAACTCAGTGCTGGAGAGGAAGAGCGAGAAAGGAGGTTATCTGTCTGAAGCTTGCTGACCGTCCAGTCTAGCCATGTTGGCAAGTTTTAGGTTCAATGAGAAATGATGTCTTACAAACTAAGATGGAGCATGAGAAGCGAAGATGCCCAATGTCAATCTCTTGCCTACAGACACATCTACCCCAAGTATACACATTTGTACACAATTATGCACATATACACATTTACATTCCAATTCTTTCTTTTGAGGTGTTGGGGACTGAACCCACGGCCTTGTATATATAGGCAAGCCTTCTGTCAGTGAGCTACAGGCCATTAACATGTCTTTTGAAGAGACACATCTTGTACAATATCACAATACTTCAGCTTAAAAGTTTATGAGTGGAAGAGAAAAAGGTTTCTTCATTATCAATATCACTAATAACTAGGCATCTGCTGTGCCTGGCGATGTTGAGATGTAGCCCAGTCCTCATGTCAGACACTTTCCTGTTGATTTTGCCTCCTTCTGTGTTTTCAGACAGCAATCTAGCCTCCTAGCATCATAACGTCCTTATTTTGAAATGGGACCATGCCATATACTTTCTAGCATATAATGTAAGAATTGACTGTAAGAATTTTGATGTTTTACTGTTTTAAACATGACTTTAAACCTTTCCCCCATGACCTTACTTAGTCTTAAGAGCAATCCAGAAACATGCATAGCATTTGTCATTGTTTTATTATATGTGTCCCTCAAAACTCATGTGTTGAGGCTTGCTCTTAGCTGGTAGGACTCATCACTTTGAGGTGATTGGACTATGTGGGCTTTCATTCAATCATGACTAAATCCTTTAATGGATTAATGATATTATGTAACTGTTGGGAAGTGCTTGGAAAATAGAAGATAGAGTCAGGCTGGGGAAATAGGTCATGTAAGGTGTGTCTTTAAAGGATTCCTCGTGTCCTGTACTCTTGCTTTCCTGCTCTCTGTTTTCTGCCTGCCACAAGCTGCTAAACATCTCCTCACCATGTCCTTCTGCCACAGTGGTCATCATAGACTCAGAAACATGGAGTCAACTGACTGTGAACCATAATCACTAAAGTGAGACAAAATCAAATCTTCTTCTTGAAGTTCCTTATCTCTGGTATCCATCACAGTGGCAGAAGCCTACCTTCATTCTTACTATCCTCACCTTTGGAGACAAGAAAACTAAAGAATAGAATGTTT
Source organism: Mesocricetus auratus (assembly GCF_017639785.1). Taxonomy (NCBI): domain Eukaryota; kingdom Metazoa; phylum Chordata; class Mammalia; order Rodentia; family Cricetidae; genus Mesocricetus; species Mesocricetus auratus. The sequence continues at coordinate 6,696,580 of NW_024429199.1, forward strand.
GAACATAAAGTCTTACCTAGGTCCCCCAATTAGAGATTGCTTGAGTGTGTGCTCAAACCTATCTGTTTCAAATGTACATGCTCTTAATCTGTTCACCTTTCCTATCATAGGAGAACTAAAACCAGCAAAGAATTATTTGGGAATTTATTTTAGATAGTAGAGACATCAAAGACAAATGATCTCTGCGTTCAGAGAAACAAGGTTAGGGTTCAGTTAGGAGGAAATGAGAATACTGAGTAGGAGGAGACAGACAATTATGTTGTAGAATGTTTTAAATGCTCAAAAGACCAGTACGGCCTCATGTTGGAGGCCCATTGGGAGGTTCTTCATGGACACTTAGGTGTGCATACAACCATGCTGGCAAGGTACCCAGTGTGACTGACCATATGTGGTTGAAGTTAAGAAGGTTAGGGAGGTGTTCACCAAATACATACCTACATTCAGACACTTCTCAGTTACTCCAGCGTGGATTATCTAGCTAGTGGGTGTCCCATGGTCTTGCTTCACCTCCTAGTTGTCCTCTGAGTTTATTTCTTTGTGAATACCTGAAAAGTAATTATTGCAATCAGTTTTTAAAATTACTTTCCTTGGTAGCTGTGGTTAAACGTTTGTTACTGGGAGAGACATACACTTGATGGTAGGAAACAGAAAACATTTTTTCCCTAAGTTTATTCTAGTCCTTTTGTTAAACAATTTTTTAACAAGGGCTGTAAACCACAATTTGGACCTTAACCTCAGAACACAATACACAATTTTTCATTCTGCTTGATTGGAAGGGGGTTTAAAAATAGGGACCCTGATGTACACTTGCAAATAATGTTCCTAAGCAGAACTTTGTTTCTTATCTGATACGAGCATGGGTAAATGCATTCTCTTTAAAAATGCCGTATCTCATGCATCTCTGTGCTGACCTTTTTATAGACATGATGATTTTCCACATCAATCATTGCTACCTTTGGCTACAGGCTACCAGTAGACAAAAGAATTCTCTAACTTCAGAGTGCATATTTGAATCTAAAACTGAAGTGTTGTACGAGAGAGACTGCAAACAAGACAGATATGGGATAGATGACATAGACTAGACTGAAAAACTTTTGAAGGTGACATCATTGTTTCAGAGATTGATATCATGTGTTCTGATAAGATTCACTTCCCCTCCCACTACTCTTCCAAGATCCACACCCCCTTCCCTCCCTACCCAACTTTGTGCCCTATTTAAAAAAATCCTTCAAGACTCATGTAGGCTTCCCAGATTCCACTTGCACTGGGGAGTGGACAGCTTGTCAGGTGTATACTGTTAGTGAAAACTGTCTCTCCTTCTCACAGCAACTAACAGTTGCCAATAGGAACCCATCACTAAACACGTGTGTTCTTTTAAGAACAGCCATTGTTTAAAAAAATGTACTCTTGGCTAATATCAGCAATTGACCTTAATGAATTTCTTCACTGATGAACACACTGCCAAAAATTTTGTACAGTTCTTCCACTCGGGTTCTCGTCAACCCTCAGCCTCATAGTCCCAGTGGAGCCTGGAATTCTAAAACAATCGGGGAAACAGGTGTACTCAGTTACTCCAGGGCAGGTCACATGTCCTCCGTGACTACCCACAAGCCAGAAAACCGCTTAGTGCTTGTGAGAAGTTGGCATACTCCCAGGCCGGCCGACCTCAGTAAGAAACAAAACAAAGCTCAGACGACTTGGCTTCTCGTTTTGTTTAATAAGCTAGAATTATTTTCAGAGATCTCAGATAAACAGAAATAATTATAATTGTGAATAATTAAAATGCTAAGCTGAAGAGGGCTCTCTACATGCATTGCACCGCGAGCTGGCTCCCTGAGGGCAGCATCTTCAATTAGTTCAGTTTTACAACAAAAGATAAATGTGACAATCAGTGATTGCAGGTATTCGGTTCAAGTAAGAAAACAAGTTAATTCACTGTAAAATCACCTCTCTCAACTAGTGGGGGCCCTACTCTCTTTGGCATTCAACGTCTGCTCTAATTGCAGGATGTAGTAAAACAACAGAGAGCAGAGGGAAGAGGGAAATCTGCCTTAGAAACTGAGAGGAAGCATGCCCGCTTCGTCAGTTATTCCTATTGGGCAATGAAGAAAGTAATTGACGACAGAATATGGGCCGGGAAGATGGCTCAGTGAGGAACGCCCTTGCTTTGCACTTATGAGGACCTGGATTGCATCTTTGGAACGCACATACCCTGGACACAGTAGAATGAGAGGGGGAGACAAGAGAATGCCCCGGAGCTCAGGGATCAGTCAGTCATCCCTGAGTATGTAACAGAGCACTCCAAATAAGGTACAAGGTGAGGACAAACACTCCAGGGTGTCCTCTCTCTTCCACAGGCATACTATAGCGCATGTGTGCCTGCACTCACACGGACACACATCTCGAGTGCACACACACTCCAGGGTGTCCTCTCTCTTCCACAGGCATACTATAGCGCATGTGTGCCTGCGCTCACACGGACACACATCTCGAGTGCACACACACTCCAGGGTGTCCTCTCTCTTCCACAGGCATACTATAGCGCATGTGTGCCTGCGATCACACGGACACACATCTCGAGTACACACACACACACACACACACACACACGAGATAAAAGAAAGCTCTTTCAAACGTATTTTATAAAATCATGTGAGTATTTTTACTTACAATTCACAACCTTTCTCTGATTTTGCTAGATCGTTCTACGGTGTCCAGGCTGACCAGACTCAGAATAATAATCTTCTACCTCCACCTCAAGTTCCGATTTCAATCACCGTGTTCTTCACTACAAACACTTACTGTTAGTTTATGCTAGATGATCGCTAGATCGCTATGTTGCATTGTAAGAACTAACAGATTTTTTAAAAGAAACACTACATACAAATATATTTCTATAATCTCTCAGATATTGTCTTTGAGCTATGGATGCCTACATTTTATGAATTGAAGTTTTTTTAATTCTTCAATTGTAATAGAATTTTTCTTAAAAAAACTTGAGTCATAATTTTTAAATTCAGAGTTCTCTCTGTAAATGTGTATGTACTACATACGTACTTTCAGGAAAAATGTATCCATTTTCTTTTTGCAGTATTAAAAGGTATTTATGACTATTTTTTCTTAGATATTTATAGGACTATAATAAGTTTTAAGTTGCAAGAGCACTAGCAAGTAGAAAATAAATGTTTGCCTCTAATTTTGTAGTAAATATATTTCCTCACTCAGATTCAACATATTTGGCCACCATAACCCTGCAAGGGCTATTATCTACTGGATGTCACACTGAGGAGGTGACATTTCATTCAGTGGAGGAAAAACTCATTAGACATGCACTGGCTTCTGAACAATAAACCTGGAGGGTTTTTTTTTAATTCTGATTTTAATGATTAGTTATCTGAGCCTTGTATTTAACTGAAATGGTTATTTAGGTATTATATTTAACTCACATGCAATTAGTTGAAGTTTGGTGCTCCTGCGTCATCCATTTTGAAGCTAATTTGTTATAAGACCATTCAAGAAGGGCTGTAAAATGTAGTAGCTATTGCGTCAGAATCAATCTGCCTCCATTGTTGGTTTCAGCTGTGCACTCACAGTTTACATTAGTTGTCTCCAGCATAGCTATTACATAGGAGAGTCAAATGCTGGGATGCCCTTGACACTTCTGTCTTATTCAGGATATATACAGTAGTATTTTAGGCAGTCTATGGCTAAGAAGAAAACTATGTCAGTTATAAAGAGTGTAAGCTTCAGCAATTGAGGAGAACCTGCCGGCCATAGCAAATGATTCATAACAACACTGGAACCAGAAAATAATTTCAAGGACATTATTTTTATAGGGCCTTCCCTGGAGTATGGTCAATATACTCAATGTCAACCCCATTGAGTAATACAGATTCAACATCTCCTAGCATTTTTAGTTGCAAATAGTTTCTTAGTCAGGAGTGGGACTTTGTGCTGACTTCCCCTTCTCCATGCTGGGATTTTATCTAGCTTGAGCTTGGATCAATTTTGAGTTTAAGTTACGTAAACAAACAGTGTGGTCTACACAAATGGGCCATGAAGCAGAATATGCTTCCTGGTCTATAAACTCTGAGGATCATCTAAATCACCCCAGTAGCCAGCTGGAAGGGGTTTCTTGCTGCATTCAAAACTTACTGTGTTGAGAATAAAAAAATCTGTGAAGCCATGTGTGCACCTGCCCATTTATAGCTCTTGGTACTGTTTATTAGGTTCTGAATATGATTAGGGCACTGAGTTAAGTAAATACTTAATGGGGTTGTATTAGGCCCATTTTACAGATGAATGGATCAAAACTTGAAGTAGCTTAGGCATTCCTCTGGGTTCCTGAAATCAGTAATGGGTGGAGGCAAAGTCTCATTCCAGAGCTCACTGGTCCCAGTTTCTACTTCACAGGGCTGCTGTAGCACTCTCAATGGTAAGATGCCAAACGCTAACAGTACCACCGCCTCCACATCTGTAACCATTTCTTCATCAAAATGCTTCTCCCTTGCTGTATCATGCAAGTCAATGAAGAATAAAGGGTTTTCCTGCCTAGCCTTGGAGTCTGTCCTGGAACTGGCTCTTGTAGACCAGGCTGATCTCAAACTTACAGAGATCCACCTACCTCTCCTCTCAAGTGCTGGGATTAAAAGTGTGTGCCACCACTAGCTGGCAAGATATCATTTTTTTGAGCATTCACAACTAATATTTATTACTACAATACTTGTACTATTCTCTGGTAATAGTTCAATATCTGTTACTGTTGTAAACCTGGGACCCCAATCAAGTTCTTGAGGAAAGGGTTTATTTCAGCCTGAAGTTACAGTCTGTCACTGAGGGAAGCCAGGACAGGCACTCAACTGGAACCTGGGGACAGGGTGAAGCAGAGACCCTTTGCTGCTTACTGGCTTGCTTCCAGGCCCACATTTGGCTACCTTTCTTATAGCTTCCAGGACCACCTGCCCATGGATGGCACCACTTACAGTGGCCTGGCCTTCCACATCATTCAGTCATCAATGAAATACCCCACAGACATGTCCATAGGGCAATCTCAGTTGAGGTTACTTTTACAGATATCTCAAGTTGGCAACCATCAAGATAAGCCATCACAAGTTTACCCCTTGTCAACTCCACACACAAACACATCAATTAAAACTGTAACCTTTTCTTGTTCTCAAGATCTCATGACAATTTCATAATATAAAACACAGTATCACTTTTAAAAGTCTCACAGTCTTCTAAGAATTTCAATAGTTTAAGAGTTCTACAGTCTTTAAAAAACTCTGATACAGGGATTGGAATGTGGTGGCTTGAAAGAGAAATGTATCCCATAGGCTCACATATTGGAACACTTGGTTCCCAGTTGGTGGCACTGTTCTGGGGGATGCTTTGGAACCTCTGTGAGGTGTAATCTTGCTGCAGGAAGTACATCACTGGCAGTAGACTTTGAGAGTTTATTTATAGCCACATCCCACTTCCAGTTTGCTCTCTCTGAGATACCCTCTCTGCCTCCATGCCTGCTTCTTGCTGCTGGGCTTTCCCTACCATGATGGACTCTTATTATCTGGAACAGGAAGTCCAAATAAATTCTTTCTTCTGAGTAGATATTGGTCACAGCATTTCATCACAGAAACAACAAAGGAACACACATGCCTTTCATGCCAGTATCTGCAGAATTTTCAGATATTTTTACTAAAGTGTGTGTTCTCTATTTTTTAATGAATCTTTATAATTAGGGGTGGGGGCCTTTGTTCTCACCATTCCCTGGCAGTAGGTCAAACCTTTGCACAATCCTTACCTCCACCATACCCTGTTTGGTATGCTAATTGAGAGTAGGCAGCAGTCAAGTGATTGTAATCTGTCTCTTTTCCACTAGGACTCTTTTGTGGCATTCCAGGATACCTTTGAACTCTACTCCATCTCAATGACCTCAACTACCATCTGTTTCTGTTGCTTCCCTTTGTTCCCTCTGTTTCCTACCTGGATGGACCTATTCTCTGCACAGAATGTAGGTGTTAGGAAGAAATTCCCCTCCTAGGTAGAGAAGACATTAGTCCATTGAGAACAAAGACAGTAAGCTATTGATTTTCAGCTTAACATTTCAAATATCAACCATTATCTTAACTGTGGACATCCTTAAAGAGTCAGAATTGGAACTACCACAGAGCATCTGCAACAGGGGACCATCAAGGACAAGAAGAGAGTGACATCCAAGCACATTTGTCTTATTAATTTTGTTAAGGTCTTTACCATCTGCCTTCCCATTCTTTCCTGGCTCCCATCTTACCGGAGGCTAAAAGATTTTTAAATGACTGGGAGAGGACACTTCCTGAAAAAGCAGTGTGAGATTTTAGTTCTGTATTTCATCTATAGACAGTGCTGTTAGCTGCAGCAGATGTTCCTATCTTATAGGGGAGTGGTTGCTTCTCATAACATCAAACTGAGTCCAATGGTAGACAGCCAGCTCTATCATTACCATCATATGGGAAGTGTTTGCAATTCTGAAGAGAGTCCATTTGGAGGAGAGTCAGAGAGACTTTTATTTTACACCAAATTAGGCTTATCGTGGAAGAAAACTGATAATGCTTTTGGAAAACAGTTTTATGGAGTCCAAGAAACAATACAGTAAAGGATATGTGAAGTTGACTGTGGTGACCCACAGGAAGCTCAGGCATTTTGTGTTCTTTTGTGTTTGCTTTGGAATGTTAAGCAGGTTGGATCCTTTTTAAAAGAAAACATTTTATTCAGAACACTCTCCCATGAAAGCTCTCTTTGACAAAGTGTCATTTTTTGATATATTAGTACTTGTCTGCCTATATTTTATATTAAAAAACGGCAAGCAATGTTTTAACAACTTTTGACAAGCCCAGGGAATTAAAGCTCCATAGAGGCGACTCTTTTAATGTAATGCTATAGACTATTTTGTACCTTCTATGTTGTACATTCAGGCAAGCTATGGCATATTCAATTACATCAACTTATGCTTGAAAAAGTACAGAGCAATTAAAGATGAGTAATGAGAATGGCAAAGTCACCTCACCTGCAAAATAGTTTTAAGCATATAATTCTGAAATTTGTTGAGATGGAGAGCCACAGATAAAATGTGAATGAGTGAATTATAAATGAGTAGAAAGAAAGAAGTCAAAGATGTTTCTAATAAAGCACTCAGAGAATCAGGAATTTCAGCTGCCTCTACTAAACTATACATTTCCAAACAAAATCCTCTATTGGTGACACAATTCATTCCTACTAGAAATCTGAGAAGGAAACTCACAGGTACCACAAACCAACACTTAAAGGATCTGCTGCTCCAGTTTTCCCTTCTGTGTCTTCCTTTGTAAGTCTATAGCCTGCACATCCTGATTCATCCCCAGATGCCTCTGTCTCCACATGACCTGTTCTTGCTCATCCACCTTCCGGGCTTCCCCTCACTTTTTGACTGTGCCAGGTTCTTTCTCCACCCAGATCAGTCAGCTGATCAGAAGATGATTTGTCACTTGTTTGATGACAGCTAGATGTCACTTGCTCCCAGAAAGGCCTCTCTGTCAATTCTTTCACCTACTGTCCCTTCTCTAGACTGTCACAATTCTGTTCTTGCCTATCAAAGTCCCTATAATACCACCATGTGATTGCTGCTTTTCTAGGGTGTATCCCCAATAGATCCGAGGCTCCATGGTGGCTGACACTTTTACTGCACTGTTTAGAACAATTCTCGGATTATCTGGGGGAACTCTCAAACACTTTTAAAAAAAGAGTAATGAACCATGGGAAGGAGAAGTTAATGTGTGACACATGCATCTTCCCGTTTTGGTGATAGTACAGATTGCTAAATATAACCACATTAAAAAGTAGATTACTTGGATTTTCACGTGTTAACATTCCCATTTTTCCACTTCATTTACTTAGAAAACGTTCCGCAATTTAGTTCATGAGCATTCTCATAGCCACTTACTTCCTTTTACAAAGAAAAGCACAAGTGGGGTAACCCGGGCATGAAGGGTGTTGCCACACAATGCCACTCGTGGACTTGAGTTTAACGCACACACTTCTGGTGGCGGCAACAGGACGGATTGAGAGGACCAGAAAAAAAATTTATAGAAACCAAAGGCTAACACCTCAAGGTACAGAAGTTCTTGATCTAAGTGGTCAAGTCATTATAATCTGAAAGCTTTCCCATGCACCCTGTGATTAGACAGGGAGAAAAATGAAACATGCACCCATTAGTTGGTCGAGGAAATGGAACTGGAGGGTAGACGGTTGTGCGCACTGCTACTAGATGGTAAGGAGCCGCGGTAATCAATATTCTCTTGAAAGGGCCTCAAATCTAATGAGGCAGCTGTGGATAACTAAATTAGAACCATGACAAATTTAGGGAATCGGTTCAGGGCCCTTAGCATCCAAATTTCAAGTAAGCACTCAAAGTGGGATTGCATTAGCTGACCTCTGTAGATTGCCTCTGAAATTCAGAAGGCATTAGAAAGAATACCCAAAGTAATGCCTACCACAACTTAACAGCTTCCAGGTTCCTCATATGCCTTGTATGAGGGTGAGTGTGGACCAAGCCCCGTGGGAAAGGCTGTGTGAGGCATGGGTGTGGGCATGGGTGGGCACAACACTTACCTTTTTTAAAATTTAAATTAGAAACAAGCTTGCTTCGAATGTAGCACTTACTTTTAAATTCACCCCAAAAGTGATTTTTTAAAAGACTAAGAATACAATGAGCTCCTGGAATGCTATCCTCCACAGAAACTTAATCTAAAACCAATTTTTTTATCCCCACATAAATTACTCAACACAGCTGCTCTTGGCTCTCTAGATTTGTGTTGCATGGATGATCTCCTGTACATAGAGAAGACTCATTTTCTGTGCTTTTAGTTTTGAAACACATTAGGATATTTTACTGAGAGCACACAGGGATCTGTTTTCATTTGCTCTGTTCTAGGCTTCCAGGGGCCACTGTGTGGTATAAAGTGTGTGTGTGCTTCCAGGAGCACAAGGCTGAGAATCGTGGTGAATGAGTTGAGCGCAGTGTATGTAGTCCCTACTGAGGTGTGACATTTGTTTCATTTAACTATACTTCCTTTCCACCTACTTCTCTTTCTAAATGTTCTTGATATCAATTCTCATTTCACATGGATTTTTTTTCCGGAATCCAAGGTTTCCACACTATTTCTGGCTATATGTCTTTTATCAGATAAGCAGAAACAATATAAAAACAACTGTTACAGTAATTTCAAATGTCTGTCAATGCCAAGTTATACAAAAGTGATCCATGGTTGCAAAACACCCTTGAGGAAAATTCTTTTCTTTTTAAAATCACAGATGACATTTAATTTGGAAGTTTATGGCTCAAGCTTTGATGCTAACACTTGGGAGGCAGAGGCAGGGGGATCTCTGTGAATTTGAGGCCAATGCACAGTGAGATCTTGTTTCAATAAATAAATAAATTTGGAAACTTAGCAGATACACAAAAGCAAAGGAAAAGTTTGAAGTAAGCTTGGCTGGACACAGGATGCACACCGAAGGCTGGTGCAAGCATTGAGTACATTCCCTGCCTGGGTTAAACTGTAGAGAAAGGCCGGTGTAGCAAAAGCCTGCTTTCAGGAAGGACTTTCTCGAGAAAGACAGCAAATGCTGTTGAGAATGTGGATTAGAGATTTTGTAAGAAAAAGTTTCTTGTGTCTTGGGGAAAAACTCAGTTTTTATTTTTATCTTGAATCACAATCAGGAGAACAGTTTTGAGAGAGCTAATACTGCTCTCCATTCACGGGCAGCATTATGTATAGATAGATGCCTACTCACAGGTACAGATAACGGTCAGTCTAACTCTACAGGGATGAGGATGGAAACGAGTTAAACTGGCACCAAAGCAGTCACCGAATTCCCACTTTAGGCAAGGGAAGAAATACATCCCCTCATCCCATATCAACCCCCAAAGCAAGAGAAGACAGAATTTTTGGTCATATATGGGTTTTTCAAAAAGCATTGAAAAACCTACTTAAAACCTGCATTATAAACCCATTTGTTTTGTATCTTATGTACCAATCTTTTCTGTGCTCTTAAATTATATGCTAGTTACTTTCAAGAAGTCATGGCTCCCCAGGTGAGTCTCCTGTGTGAGGGCAGAGGAGACAGAGCAGGTCCCTGACAGGTTTCTAATAGTCCCTGACAGGGACCAGGCCTTAGTTTCAGTTCACTGGAACTGGCTGGAGTTGAACAAGCAGTTCTTGGGGAAGCTGCAACCCAGGGGAAACCAATCTATGGGTGCCCCCACAGCCTTGTGCAAACTTAAGAGAACTAGCTTCTCCCACCCTGCAGCTGAAAAGCCCCTAACCACTAAGTCACCAACCAACCCTGTAGCAAACCATAAACGTTTTGTTTAAACCTACCAATCAGCACCCCAGACTAACTTCCCCTGCATGGAATTTCCCTAATCTTGTTTAAAAGGAGCATTTGAATTCTCTCATGGTTGCCAAGTGCCATCCCAACATGTTGGAATTTTAATAAAGCGTGCCTGCTGATTGCATATGTGACTGATCATTCTTTATGGGACTTCTCGTGGACCCTATCACCGTGCTTCCAGAGTTGAGACCTCTTTTCCCAAACCTTCCCCTGTTTGGCAGCCTCTCATCCAAACCACCCCTCCCAACAAAACTTTCTTCCTGAGTGCTTGAATTTTTCCCCTTGTTTTCCTATCAGACGCTGGTCCTATCCGCACACCTACAGCCCTCGCGTAGTTTGACTGTGGAGTATCACACAAGTAATAGATAGCCATGTTCAAGGAAGAAAGTACGTATCATAATGCTATTTACATTTTTTATGTGAAAAAAATAACACTTGAAATATCTAGTAACAGGAACATATGTCCTGATATCCAGATATTTTCCTTTTAAATTTTTCATATTTCAGACTTAATCTATGATAACACAATGAGGCAGTATTATAGTCCCTAAGGGAATCCTAAAATTGGCACATTTTAAAGTGTGTGTAATGTTCAAGTAGGTCTCCAGTATATTTAAGCACTGTGCTGCCACCGATGAAGAGTCACATGCAGTGTAGCTAAGGTTAGCAGTGTTCTACCGTCAAAGGACCAAAGCAGAGGTTTTTACTGGGTCCAAACCACAGGGCCACACTGTATCACTCCTTGTCAGCACCTTATTAATTTCTCAAGGATCAAAACAGACACTGAGGAGGTCTTGACTCAGATCCATTTCTAGAACTTACCCTGCCAGCCAAGGACTGAGTCCTGCGAAAGGACTCCTGCTGAAAAAGGAGGCACTCTTCAGTAAGAGCCACTTGACACTTGAAAGGCTATATTTATTTGGCATTTTAAATTATAAGCATACATTAAAACCAGCAAACTGTGAACTTCTACATTTGCCATGATCCATGGGATAAACACAAAAGAAGGAAATTTCCTGAAATGACACTTGCCTGTAGCCAGCCAAAGTCACGCGTTTGTACATTTATGTTGGAAATAAAAGGACATGCAAAACGTTGTTTCAAATAAAAAGAAAAATGGAATAAATCCAGTTTGTCTCCAACTTCAGAATTTGTCTCTAGCAGTCATTTGTTTACCATAATTACTTGTTTACTCATGCTTTGAAAAATATTTACTCTCACTTTTAAAATTTTTCATTCAAGTATACAATGATAGGCAGCTGGTACGAGCTTCTCACATAGTTATTTTGATTTTGGATTTTATATGCATGAGCATAGGTTGCCCCAAAACAATAAAGGAAAAAAAAGGTTTCTTTTTGTACACCTGCCAAGGAACAATTTACTTTGTTACATGTACCATAGAGACATCCATTTATGAATGGTATTCTTTAGACTATGAAAAATGATATAGTCCTAAAAGTAGGCATTCTCAACGTGTGTGTAATATGCAAGTAGGTCTCCAATTGTACATTTAATTCAGAAGTTTATGAATCAAGCCATAGCATAAACACTAGCATTGGAGGCAGAGCCATCAAAATATATGTAACAACCAACCTTGCAGATGGCTAATAAGAGTGACAAATGCACAAACAAGGAAAACAGCCATGAAATCAAACAAAACCTCCACAGTTATTTATGCAGAAGAGTTTACTATTTGAACTAGGCTCCTACATTGGAAGAGAAAGTGAATGGGGGCAGGAGGAGGCAGAAGGTCTCCCTTCCCCTAGAGGTGTAGCAATTTCCTTGGAGATTGCAAAGTTCCGTCCAGTAGGTATGTTCTATAAGAGTGAAGTAAATAACTCTAAATGACTTCAGGAAGTACCTGAAACTGACCAGATCCGCTAGGCTTCTCCTGCCCCAAGAGCATATAATCAGTTAAGACTGAAGAGAGTCACTTTCAGATAAGCGAAGCTGAGAAGACTCTTAGACAAGACAAAACAACAACAGCAGCGAAAGAGAAGCTTAGAAAAAACAGCTTGGAAGGAGCCTAGAGGTAAATCAAACTGTCTAGGAGAAACCAAGATCTACTAACTACCTGGGAGAGGCTCAGACCAAATGAGCTCCCTGGAAAGGACAGCTTCCAGTTCCTTGAGATGCCTACAGGCTGTGTAGGGTGCTCCAGGCTTCCAGTTTTTTTGAGTTGTCACCAATGGGCACTGGGATTTGGTGATACAGCTGTCTTTGAGTCATTTTTACTCATGTAAGTTAGTCCTCACCCATAGTCTTGCAATCCTAGCACATCTCATTGGTTCGACAAGTTGAACTCTGGTGTTATTCTGTACTTTGGTTAAATTCTGATTTCCCTTCATCTCTCCAGGAGTAGTGTCACACAACAAACCCCATTAGAAGGTTTTGGAACTGCCCAATGTAGGCTTCTTGGAACACCAAGAGAGTAATCATGAGATACAAATGATACATGGTGAATTTTCACTTTTCATTCTTTTTTATGTTGTGATTTTTAAATTCTGTGTGTGTGTGTGTGTGTGTGTGTGTGTGTGTGTACACACAGCATATGTGTGGACATCAGAGGACTTGTAGGAGTCTTTTCTTTCTACCATATGGGGCCTAGGGATCAAACTTGGGTCCTCCAGGCTTGGTGGCAAGTGTTTTTATCTTGCTGAGTCATCTTACTAGCCTTTCTGTGTATTTTAAGATCCTCCAGATCCCACAAAAGCTGAAACCTTTGAGAGATAAGGCTTAGGAAAAATACTGGAGAATACATATTAAGAAAAACTTCTTTTATGCTAATAGTTTTGATTTTTACATGAGAGTGATTTCAAAAACATCATTCATTTTATGGTATGGGTGTTTTGTCTCCAGGTATGTCTTTGCACCATGCATGTACAGTAGTACCTTACGAAGTCTGAAGAGGGCGTCACATCCCCTGGGATTGAAGAGCATTGTGAGCCATCTTGTGGATGTTGGGAATCAAACCTTGGTTCTCTGGAAGAGCAACCAGTGCTCCTAACAGAACCATCTCTCTAGCCCGAAGCCTCTTGGTCTTTTTAAAGATGAAGAAAGTCTCCTAGAGACTAAAGTTAATTGATGCTTTTGTGAAAAATGCTATGGCCCACAGGAATCTTTTTGTTCTTTTGAAAAACAAATAATCTTTATTGAGTATGTGACAGGCTATTTGACAGTAAACATTTATTTTGTTTCAGGTACTTGCCAACTCCATATTAGCAGCTGTGTGAATTACTTAGAAGATGGCCTGGACACTGAGTATGGGAAATGTCTGGGATCCTGTCTACTCTTTGATTCTTCATAAGTCCAGAGCGGAAGCTCAACAAAAGGAAGTTTGTTTTTCCCCCTCATTTCTTGAATATTTGGGGTATGAATAAATTAGTTCAGATCCCATATCTACTAACTTTGGCAGCTACTCTGTTTTCATTGGTTCACTGAGATGTTGGCATGAGCCAAATAGTAACCACCTAATAATAACCTGCTAATTCTCAAACTCTATGCAATGGAGGTGTTGTCATCTCTGTTCTGACATTGGTAGTATTCTAGCTAGCATGAGGAATTGAGTAACATTTAGAGCCTCATAACTTTTAGAAGATAGAAAAAGAAGTTGACCTACTTTATTGTCTCAGTGAATACTCCTATTATGTTAAATAATGCTTTGACCTTGCTTGGGAGTTTTGCTCCATCCACAGTCAAAGAATATGCATCATGTCTGAGCCAGGCCTCATCTACACCCCGCTCTCCCCCCAAGTTTAGAGATCCTGTTTGCAAGCCTTGCTTCCATACTTTAGTACATCTTTCTTTTTCTGCCTCTGTGTGAAATGCCATCATGAACTGCCATGGATTCGGTAGCTATTTTTGCTCATATTCTTGGAGGGTAGAAAGTTCCAGATCAGCATGCCAGGATGGTCATATTCTGGGGACCATTCCCATGTTGCCTTGAAGACTATCATCTATTCTTAGCATACTCATATAGACTTACATTGGTATGGACTCTTAGACAGATCTCTCTCTCTCTCTCTCTCTCTCTCTCTCTCTCTATATATATATATATATATATATGCATATATATATATTCCTTGTCTCTCCTTGCATTCTTCCTCCTCCTTCCACTCCCCCTTCCTTCTCCTCTTCCTCCCTCTCCTTCCTCCCTCTCCACATTAATTATCTTCTAAAAGTTCAGTCTCCAGAGACTGTTACACTGAGAGATGTCACACTTTGACATCTGATTCTTTAATTCAGTGTGTAACTGATTTAAAGACAGAATGCATCACACTTTTTCAAACATGATTAACTGACACATTGGCAACTGACAATTCTTTGCCATTCTTTGTTTCCTGCAGTGCTTTGACTTCAATAGCTTAGAGGTTAAGTATGCATATCTAGGTCCAATATGCTTTGGACTGGAAGCAGTGCTAGAATTACTATAAACAAGCATTCTGCTGATGGGTTTTCTCATGAAAACCTTTGAGGAGTTGTTAGGTTTCTCAGATCAGTCATCCTTCCCAGCTATGATTGATTGAGTTCGCACTGCATAGAGAGGTAAAGACTTAGAATCATATACACAAACCTTTCTACCTGTGTGACTTGGAGAACATTTGAAATTCATGCAATTTGTGCACAAAATTATTGTTTTCCTCTGTTCACTGAAACTCTGATATGCAACATTTCTCAAGAACGATTTTTATAGATACTATGTGACCTTTCAGAGTCTCCATTACATTTGTATGATGTTTCCTTACATGTAACTTTGGGAGTCCTTATTTTGATTAAACAATGAGCCATTGTTAGTGACATCCTAGAATAAAAAATATATTCTAACCTGGTTACTATAAATCACAACAACATTTCTTCACTAGCAGTGGCCCTTGTGTTCCAAACAAGCTGCTATGGATGTGATAGTGAATCTTACAGGACAAAATATCCTTGTTTGTACCAGTATTCCAAAATGTAGATTTTTCTATTGAAGATTTGATTAAATAAATTCTAGGATAACAACATGAGCATTTTAAGAGGGCTTCCTTCTTAAAGAAAATATAGCATTCCTGACTCATAAACATCTTTCTTCTTGAAACTTAGGAAAGACTAATTGTGCACACACACATACACAAGCATGGTGTGTGCATTTGTGTGAATATGTGCATGTATGTGTGTATGTATGTATGTATGTATGTGTGTGTATGTGTGTATGTTATTGTCTTCCTCACTCCACTGAATATTTGAAATTCAACATTTACCAAGGATATTATGTAACTTTTCAGAGCCTCTAATACACACACACACACACACACACAATTTATTTATAGATATAACTAGTTATATGGTATTTCAACTCTGGAAGTGTGTGAGTTGCTATCTAGAATTCCATTGTTTCCCTCTCTGTGGAGAGGTTTTTTTTTTAATATGTTTCATTTGCTTTACATTTTAAGATAAACTTTAATAAAGATAGAGAACTTTATTTTATAGAGCTACTTAAGGATAAATAACATTGTGAATGCAAGGTTACATTTAAAACAAATTCAGAGAAGGTACATGTCATATACATTACAGTATCTATAGGAACTTATTGGAAATAATATGTTATTACTGTTAGAATTCACATTATTTATGAGTATGAAATATAAATTATTTAGACATGCCACCCTTAAGCTGCTAACAGGCACACATTTAGACTACATGCATAATTCAGTAATTCAGTGTATAACAGATATTTTCACTAAATGACTACAAAGTAATTACGTTTTGCAATATTTCTTTCATCATTAAAGTTTTCTGTTGCTGGGGAAAACTGTGACAAGTAGTTTAATTTAATTATTCTATTTTCACTTTAAAGGCCAACCAGCATGGGGAAAATGGTAGAGAAATGTCCTAGGTCACGCACTGGGATGTGAGTTCTTCCTTTGCCTCTGGCATCAAGGAGCTCTGAAAACTGAGCAGGTTACTTAACCCCAGGAACCGAGTTTTCTTCTCTTTAAAAGAAGATGATGTAAAATTAGATGGGCTTCTAAGTCCTTAGAGGTTTGTTCAATTTATGATTCTGAGTGGCTACTCCTATACTAGACCCCCAAAATGAGATTCCACGAGAGAAGACAGGAAAGATTATTCAAGATGAATATTATCTCTCCTATGGTTCATCCTCTAGGCTCTGTCATTATTAAGCAGCACACTCCAGGTCACATCCTGCAGTTATTCCGGCCTTTGATGACTACCTTTTTCTTTTGTCATCTTCACTGGGCCCCAGGGCTCTCACATTAAACTTTGTTTTTTTATGTGTCTGTTAGGGTCTTTACTGAGTAGATTGGCTCAGTAAAGGAGACTCGCCTCCATGAAGAGAACAAAATATAAGGCTCAGTAAAGGAGACTCGCCTCCATGAAGAGAACAAAATATAAGTGAGGGTTTGTTGCCTTTGTGCTTTGTGTCTGTTTGCTTGAGCAGGGACATTGACTCTCCTCCTAGGCGTCTATACTGATCGTCTTCCGTGGCTCTGAGTCATGTGGACTCATTCTGGAATTAAACTTCCAGCTTCCCTGAGTTGCCAGCTTGACTATTATGGCACTTTTTTGTCCCTATAACTGTACACGCCATTGTGTGTGTGTGTGTGTGTGTGTGTGTGTGCACGTGTCTACACTCATGAAAATTAATGTGTCTGTATACATGAACATGGTTCTTACTGGTTCTGTCTCTGTAGCAGAACCTAAGTGCTGCTATAACACATGCGTACAAATGAAGAAGAGCTTTTGGAGCAAAGGAACGAGTGTGGGTTGGAAGAATTTTGAAATACTTACTGAAAGAGCTAAAATTGTCATCATGGGGTTTTTAAAGGTGATCCCAGAGAGTGCTCAGAAAGAGAGACTAGAGGAGCTCTATCTCATTAGAGAATAAGGAAATACAGACTGGTGGCAAAACTATACATGGAAAAGCCCTTCTGACAGAATAGCAGGTGGAAATGAGAAACATATCCCTGGGCCACAGAGAACAAGTAATCCGTGTTACTAGGTGCCAAAGAAACTGTCTTATTGTATTCACACTCAAGTATTTGTACAAAACAAAAATTTCAAGCAGTGAAAATTGATAATTATCCAGGAAAATATGTTTTTCCTTTTTAGTAAAAGTAGATTCTTTTCTTTACATAACATATCCTGATTACTGTTTTCCTTCCCTCTACTTCCCCCAATTCCTCCCCATATCTCCTCCCATCTAGATTCACCCTCTTTCTGTCTCCCATTAAAAAAGAAACAGGCTTCTATGGGATAATAGTAAAATAAAATAAAACAAAATCAGATATAGAGACAAAGACCAACTCATTCTTACACTCAAGAATTCCACAAAAACACTAAGCAAAATAAGACAAAGTATAGCTCATACTATTGAGGATGTGGAGTGCGGGGATACCTTTCTATTATTATATGAAAGTGCAGTCTTGTACACCCACTATGGAAATCATTGTGGCAGTCCTCCAGGAAGATGCGACTCAATCTACCTCAAGTCCAGATATACCACTCTTGGGCATATACACAAAGTATATTTTTTTTCTTACTACAGGGACACTTGCTCAACTATGTTCATTGCTGCTCTATTAGTAATAGCCAGAAATTGGAAACAACCTTGATATCCTTCAGCAGAAGACTGAATAAAGAAAATAACATAATGAAACTCACAGGAGAATGGATATAACTGAAAAGTATTCTGAGTGAGGTAACCCAGACCCAGAAAGACAAATATGGTATGTATTTGCTTATATGCGGATATTAGCTTTTAAGTCAATGATAAGCAAGCTACAATCTATAGAACCACAGTGGTTAGTTATAGAATAAGGGCTGAGGGTAGGGCAGATAGATCTTGTTAGGAAAGGGAAGTAGACTAGAGAGCTGTAGGTGGATGGGGGGGTACTATAACAGGAGGGTCAAGTAGGGAAGAAGAGTAAAGAGGGGACAAATTTGCGGATAGAGGGAGAGATAAATAAAGTTAAGTGACATTTGAGGAGTAGTATGGAAATCTAATGCAGCAGAAGCCCCCCTCTATATATATTCATATATTCAATCCAAATGAAACAACCAAAACTGGAGGAGACAGAACCCCAACTAGTCATCTCTTACCACCAAATGAGGCTTTCAGTACTGGGACTGTGTTATATCTAACTACATTGTTAGCCAAAGGGGTCCTGTGGGAACCCCCAAGCCCCCAGGTTGTTGCTAAGACTATACATTGCTCTCCATAAACAGGGAGGATTTCTAAACAAACTCTATAAGTAATAGCTTGGATCATCCTTACTGCTAATATAGTAAAAATGCATAGGGAAATGACTTGAAGATATAATTATTAACCAAAAGAAAATTAAACCTAAAGATTTTGTAAATCCTCAGACACTGTATATTGCAGGAGGTGGGGAGAGGGAAAAAAGCAGCAAAGAATCTGTTTCATAGAGTAATGGAGGGATCTGGTCTGAGTGTCTACGATTATAGCACTCAAGAGGCTGAGGTGAAGGATATAAGTTCAAGGATATTTCATGGCACATAGCAATACCCTATATCAGAACAAAAGATGTATGTAGTTTCTGGGGCTGTGTTCATTTGTAGAGAATTTTCCTCATATGTACAAAGCCCTGGATGGGTTCAGTTTCTAGCATAGACTCAAGTGGATATTTTGGTCTATGCATGCAACCCCCAGCACTTGGGAAGTGGAAACTGGGGATGAGAAGTTCCAAGTTCAATTCCAGGGCTAGCCTAGACTACATGAATTTATATGTTAAAAAGTAGGCAAAAGAAGAGGTTACTATTAGTAGGAATTGTAGGCTAATTCAATACCCATCTAAGTGGGAGAACTGTCAATTGCACTAGAGGATAAGAAGGTTGAAGGAGTGTACTTAGACATTTTGGATTTTACAGGAAGTGACTAGAGATTAAATTGAACTATGAACACAGCCTGCTCTTCAGTGGATGAAAACCCCAAAGTCAAACAAGTGATTATCAAGATTCTTCTCTTTCAAGATGGAGAGCATTTCTGTGTTTTCACTATAATAGTTTATCACTGTAGTCTAATACTAATAAAACTCTTCTGTCTTCTACAACATGTCACTTTTGGGGAAGATATTTATTTGATACTCCCTCCAGTCTGTAAGTTAGAAATCTTTGTATATGAGAAAAGAAAAAATTCCATCCTAGCAATTAGCCAAATTGGTAGTTAATTGCATATTTATGAAACTCAACTCTATTTCATTTATTATGATGTAAATTGCAAGGCAAATAAAAGTGGTTAGAAGTTTTTGAGTATTTTAAAATGAAACATAGTGCTGTGAAGTATATATATTTTTCACAAATGACCAATAATGCCACATTGTAAATTCTACTTTGGAAATAGTTTTCCTAAAGCTTAGTGCCAGGGGTGGGATACCACTTCTTGAGCTGTTGATCAGATTTGTCCTAGAGGCCTGAAAAACCACACACCTGATTGCCACTGCTATTAGTTGACCACCAGAACTCAATGGTAGGACCCTACTTCTTTACTGCCGGCCGGCTTTTAGAACATGGGATGGTCTCATCCAGACTGCTCAGGGAAAACATCAACAATCTTATCCAGCGGAGAACCCTATGAATTGTAATAAGTAAGATAAGTCTATTTGTGGAAGAGCCAATCACTTTATTGGGATTTAAGGCTCACTCCACCGGATAAAGTGCATACCCAGTGCTGTAAATCTTTTTGAGAACTGGTGGCTAGGAGGAACACAGGTCTTAGGGGGTAAACTACTATTCTGTTTTGCTAAATATGTGGTATAGGATTAAAGTGCATGCTAAATATATATTTATAGATCCGTAGATTCAAGCAACTCTTAGTCTTCATCAGAGAAGACTGCAATGGATAGTGATTAATTCAAACCACAAAACAAGGGTCTATGGAGCATTCAGCCGTAAATGGACCATCTGTATCACACCTCCCCACCCCAAGGTTTGGGGACCATCGTATAAGAGGAAGTGAGAAATGTGTAAGAAGTTGAGGTCAGGGAAGGATGCCTGTGAAACGGTGTCCATTTGATGGGACAAGCTACTGCACTTATGAACTCATTTTAGCTGTGGTTGCTTGCACAAAACCTGCACAAGATCGATCCAGTCAACATTCCAGCATGGGGTGTGTGTCTTACAACCCTTCATCCCCAGTTGAGGAGCTATTGACAATTGATCATTTCTCAGGAGAGGCAAGGCCTGGTAGGCCAACTATGTTCCAGTGGATAGTCTCTACTCATGAATATATGGGAAATACAAATTGTAGTTGGTGAGTTGTTAAAAGGCAAAAAAGAAGTCAGAAAGTTGGGTGGTGTTGGAGAGGTAGGGGATGTTTCAAGAAGTAGTTAAATATATGAGTGAGAAGTGATTATGATCAAAGTATTGTATGAACTTCAAGAGAATTAATAAAAACATATTTTTAGAATGTTTTCCTGAAATTTACACACGTTTATTACCACCATAATTGCTCTTGAGATCTGTTGACATTTGGATACTTTAGACACTCCAGGAATATGTGTACACTCTGGAATTACTTAAGGACCTTGTCATCCATGTTGTTAAACTTCTCGATATATACAGTCTGTTTTTATTCCCTGTGGTGGTCTCTCCATGGTACCATTGGAAAATGTGTCTTTTTCAATCCAGGGTGTTTTAATTTGATGATATTACCCTTTCATTAAGATAATTTACCCATATTGACACATTCTTACCATTCAGAAGTGGGATACAAAAGCAATATAAAAAATCTCCTGTTTAATTTCCTACCTTTCTACAATTTCACTATATTTACTTTTCATTTCATTTTTAATTCTTTATGCTATAATTTTAGTTTCTAGGTAGAGTTCCTATTCTCAAATGTGCCTTTGTTGTATAGTCTTCCCTTCTCATTGACACAGTGTTTTATTTCTTTATCTCACCTCTATTTTCTAGAATTTGTTACTGTTTATTTTTGTGTTTGTTCAATTAGATTCCTTCATACGACCTGAGTGATCTAGTACTGTCTTCTGTATAGCCAGTTTACAAATGTACAAGAAAAGGATCAATCGGCCTTTCATTTTAGGGTGATCTAACTGGATAGTTACTGTAGGAAACCCTGGTATTAGTGTGCTTAAGTTTTCCTTTGAGGGTGATTGAATTACCAAAGAAGATTCTTTGAATATATTTACTGGAAAATCCAATTATAGCTTTTTTCAACCTATTTGGGAGGAAGCTGAGTCTCAATTAATCTTTTCAATGTGGTTCCTCTGTTCTGTCCTCTGCTATATGGTCTCAAGTACCCTGTCTTTGTTCTTCATGGGCCATGAACAAAACTTCATTTTGCTGGCTTCATGAAGGACAGGCATGCCATAGCTCCTAGTCAGACTTCCTACCATTATGGGAATATTCACATTTCAACTCTAGAGATATAAAACCATTTCTAGAGGCTTAAGGAATTGTTGGTGAAAACTGCCTTGCTTCTGGAATTTTTTTATATTCATGTTTTTATTAATCAGCTTTCCTGAGTTTTCTTCCACAATTTTACTAAGTTTCCAGATTGAACGAAATGCTATAGTTGTTTATAGTCCCATGCTCTTGGTCTTCAATTTTTAAGCCTTTCAAAATAGTCATGACAGCATGACTACCTTGCTCACAATGAAATCTGTAGGCAGAGCTGTGTCAGGTGTTTTAGAGGGTACCTAGTAAGAGCGATTGAGTGAGTGAAGAATCATCATATATGTATCTTTTCATTCTCCTCATGTGAACAAGGCTACACCAACTAAGCAAAGTAGCTTGTTGATCCCAGGTACATGGTTCTACAAAATTCTTAGGAATTCTTTGCTTTTTTAGTGCAAAGTTATACGTGGAGCTCTCTAGTGTCCTAGACCTCTGCTTGTGAAAATATCTTATTGATATATACATGCATCATCTAGATGAGAAGAGTACCAGCCTCCACAAATGACA
Source organism: Mesocricetus auratus (assembly GCF_017639785.1). Lineage (NCBI taxonomy): Eukaryota > Metazoa > Chordata > Mammalia > Rodentia > Cricetidae > Mesocricetus > Mesocricetus auratus. The sequence goes on from NW_024429199.1 coordinate 6,718,924, forward strand.
AAATGCTCATCTGTAGCTGTTCTGCCATCTGCCCGATTTCCACTTAACATGTATATTAGTCCTTTGAATAGATTATTGGATGGTGAAGGTCACTTTATGGTGACCTTTTGAGTATGGGGTTATCACAAATAACCTTAATCTGCAGCTGTGACCAAAAGGGAAAATGACTTCAACTGTTGACACATGCTCTTGGTCCAGATATAATGGGGACTAATCACATAAAATATAGAAAACAGGGACAAAAGAAAACATGGACTTGTAAAATAATCCATTGCATATCTCCTAATAGGTTTCCTTTGGCGCAAAGGCCTTCAAAATGCCCATGCCAGATGCTTATATATCTCCCCCTTCACTCTCTTGATTTGTTTGGTTTCCAAACACAGAGTAATAATTACTGAAAAGTCAAAATTGGTAAATTGTTACTAAACTCTGCCTTAATGGTTACTTACACATAGTGCTGTATAATTAGGCCTTTTACTCAGCTTGTGAGGCAGATATACAAAATCAGGGCTCATGCTTTATTAGAGAAATGCTTGAAAAGGTAGCTACAAACTACAACACTACATCTTGATATGAAAGTCTAAAGTAATACACATTGTGATCCCGGTGGTGGTGGTACATGTTTTTAATTCCAGCACTCATGAGGTACAGGCTGGCAGATTTCTGAGAGTTCAAGGCCACCCTGTTCTACAGAGCAAGTCCTAGAACAGACATAGCTATAAAGAGCCCTGTATTGAAAAACTAAAATAAAGATAATAATAATACTGATAATAATAATACTCATGTTGCATGATATTCCCTGTGTTATGTCTTATGTAATCATTAAAAAGTGTTAAAGTTAACTCCAAAGAATAATCTCTCTATCTTCAAGAATGAGAAGAGATACTTATTTCTATAACACACTGAAGGACACCATGAGAGTAAAATTTATAGAATCAGTGATTCTGAGGAGAAAAAAAACTGTAATTGTGTTTGGGAAAGTGTGGGAAGACTTTGTAGATGAAGTAATACATGAAACATATGTTGAAGGATAAGTAACAACTTACAAGATCAATTTGGTGAACTATTTTGAGTAAAAGGACGTCATCACAAAGCATAGTGAGTCTAGTTATGTTTGAGGTTTGGGGTCAACAATGATTGTGACATGTATATATGTGTGAATAGGTGTTGAGTTGGGATGTTAGATGACACATTATTCTGTCAAGTTTGAGTATGGGTATTAACCTTGTAAAATTCATTATTAATTTCATTGTGCCTTAATTTTCTAATGTATATAATAGAATATAGAAGACAATGGTTTAAAACTGTAGCATTTTTTCAGGGACAAATTAATAATATTATAAATCTCTTAGTAGAATGAACACATAAATGATATTAATGGAGATCCATGTGTTAATTATTATTACTTCCCCAATGAGACACCTCAATTCCAAATAATAAATGTCATCATTTGAGTGACATTTTACATACCTGTGACATCATAATAAAAGTAAGAAATATGAGATTATGTTTCTGTATTCTTTTGGGCAGCTACTCTCTTCTATAAATAGTAAAGCTATTCCTATAGGGTAATATCTCAGCAAAGATAACATTTTTGAATAGATTCTGCCCAGTCCAAGGAAGCATCCTTATTGGCTATGTAGATACTTGGTGGAAACATACCCAAACATAACTGTAATAGATGTCTATTGTCACTGGAGTGCTTATATGCCTTAGAAGAAGAAATACAAGGCATATTCTTGGAGAGACAATCACATCGCTGGAAACAAATTCCATTTGGAATGGATAGCTTAAAACCCAACTCTCTAATTTTAATTGAATTCATTTTGACATTTTATCCTTTCATTAACAAGATCTGTAGGGCTCTAAATAATTAATTCTTTAAAAGCTGGCTCCCATTAGCTGAATAATATTAAATGATCATTTTGAAAGAGTAAGAGAAGACACATAGTCTTCACAGTTGGATTGCAAATAAAGCCACATTCTACCTAAAATTTGGAAGTAATTATGAAGTCCTGCGATCCTCTAGAGGACTGCATATTGAAGGTAAAGGTATGTTCCTTTTCTTCCAATTGGAATCCCATAGCATAAACTGAGTTCCATTACCTACAGATCTTTCCTGGATTCCAAAAACAGACCATCTGAGAGAGGGAAGCAGTCATATTGGTGGAGGGAGGTGGCAGCCAAAGGAAAAGAAACTTTATGTGCTACGGAAAATGGGATGGAAGAAGAATAAGATTTTAATGCATGGCTAGACAGCCAGACCAGACTCACTGGCAGTGCAGCTAGACAGTGAGACCAGACTCACTGGCAGTGCCACAGAATGGACTGTGTGTGAGTTCAGCAATAGGGAGTGAGAGGGACAGATTTGTCAAGTTGCTTCAACCAAAGCATGCAGATTTCGCATACCTTTAATCACAGCACTCTGGAGGCAGAGGCAGGTGGATCTCTGTGAGTTCGAGATCAGCCTGGTCTACAAGAGCTAGTTCCAGGACAGACTCCAAAGTCACAGAGAAACCCTGTCTCGACAGCCCCCCCCCAAATGTGAATCCCTATGAAAGACAAAGTCCTCAGCAATAACAGATTATATTTTCTTAATGATTCTGTGGGTCTGTGCTCTCTGGTCTATGCTAAAATAAAGAAGCCACAGTGTGTGCCAGAGCCAGCCATGTGTAATAATTTGCCACTGATATTGGTGACTGGGTAGATAAGTTGAGAGTATAGAATTTCCAATCACATACCTTTATTTCCTGGACAAGATGTGTTTTAGTTGGTGAGATCCATATTAAATTAGAAGAATTAGTATTGGGGAAGCATATTTTCTAGTTAGGATGTCATGTTCTTCATGAATTGGGGCAACACAGGACTATGACAATCTTTCCACCCTGGCCCCCCACTACATGAACTTTTGTGGGAGAATGAAACAATGTATCCCTTAAGAAAAGTCATTGCACTTACTTTATTCATATCTTTGATTTTACTCTTACATGATAAAGAAGATATCATCCAAATTCTAATGACAACATCTCAGAATAAAGAAGTGGCCCTCGAGAAGTTCCTTCTTCAGGCATACAGATCTTAGCAATTGTTTTAATACTATTTCCACTACTAAGTGGCCAGGTTGGCCTCCACAAAAAGAGATCCCGAGTTTGTAAAAGTCTACTCTGAGCATACACATTGACAGGCACTTGATGTGATTTTGCTATGTGAGAACGATAAGTTACTGCATAGCTATTTTTAAAACACACTAATTTGTCTGGTAGAGTTTTGATGTTTTTCTTTTAAGAAGGAATTAATGTCATCAGGATAGTATACTGAAAATATTGGAAGGTTTAGTAATGAAGTAGAGCTAGTCCACTTCAGGGAGAGAGCACTAACAAAACACAGTATTATTTTAAAGGAGAAAAAGTAAAAGTGTTAACTTTTTCTCCTTTTGTTTGCGGTCATCTTGAACCGAGGTAGTTTTAGCTTTAGAAAGAAGACAGCCTGAGGCCCCGCCCAGCTCCTCAACCAGCTGGCCAAGAGGCAAACAATTAGACTTAATGGAGAAAGGCAGGATAGGGTTTCAGGACAATTAGCACCTTTCCCTACACAGCAGAAATAAAGAAGGTGACTAAGCACACTGTGCCAGGAAATCCTGGTAAGGCCCTGAAGATGCCCACATTACAAAGTGTAATTATGTAAATTAAAGGAACCATCAAGCTTACTTGGAAAGCATTCTGTTCTTACAATGGACTTCATCTTACCTTATAAATCACTGTTAGGAATTAGTAGACAATGAAAATAGCTTGTTACTTGAGTGTGTACATTTAACAATGCAAATGACACAATTACAGGTTGTATACCTAGTTGTCATGGTGGTTAATGTCTAAGGAAAGCCAAACACCTGTCCATGGTCTATGTATCCATGATGCCATTCCCCAGGTGAAGCTTCAGTACCATACAGCCATGAACTAGCCTATAAAGCATTCTAAATCACAAACATTTTTTCAGACTTAAAAAGCAACATGTGTGACTTCAGGTATATACCCAAGGTAGCTGTCCATATGTGGAATAGTGCTATGGGTAAAATTAGGAAATTTGTAAGCAGGAAAGCTGCCCCTGTCCCCTACCAGCTATAACACTCAGGAGAGCAGGCCTTGCACCTCACCTGGGCAACAAAATAGAGCCAACTCCATTGGCAGAGATGTGAGTGAGACAGCCCCGACGTTTTGCCCATGGAAGAGCTGTCCCCATTAATCATTTGTCACATGGTAGCATGGGTGGGCAGATGCCCTCCTTTCCCCTGCCTGTTAACAGCCAAGGCAGGGGGGAGAATTGGCTCTGGGGTTATAAGAATGGGAGTGATCTGGCATGAAATACTCCTTCCTGAGGACAAGCTTTCATAATATTGGGAGTAGTTACACAAGAATCCAGTGGAGGAAAACAATCAACATTCCTATGAACTACAAGGACTAGCATGGCATGACATCCCCAAGAGTGCAAGAGTGGTACTCACATCTCATAAGTAAACTTCAGTTCTCTACTTAGACTTAAGGGCCACGTAGCAGGAGGGAAATTATGCCTGGTACTGGAAACCTAGCCAGCTACCCAAGACTAACGAGGTCAAGGAACTTAGAGAACCTAGTATTGCCATTTTATTAAACCAACATAATTGTTAACTGCCTCCTAAGTCTTTATCTTTATGCTCACAGATAAGTATAGCTCTCCACCTTCATTAAAAACACTTCATTTTGGAAGAGATGGAGACCATTAGAGAAAACCACAATTTGTCAAAATGCAAGAAATAACTGATTACGAGATGTCCAGCCCAAACGAAAACAAGTCCAACACAACCCCTACACCTAAGGACAATGCGTATACCATGGAAGAGAGGAGGAAAGACTCAAAGAGCCAGAGGACTAAGACATCTGCTATAAGATTTTGCGCTTTAGATATGACAGACACTACACTCATGAAATGTCAACAATGTGGATGCTTAAACAATCCCTGAACAATGGCAGTACCAGTTGCTATGCCAACATGGATGGAAGAAATCTCATGGGGCCCCACCCTAGATGAAGAGCTATAGGCAATTAAAGACTTCTGAGAGACAGAGACTTAGCCTTCCCCAGGGATGAGCCCCCTAATAGGATTTCCAATCCCAAGTGATCATCGCTAATAACATATACATACAAGTAACAGTAAACAAATATACAGATCAGTCACATATCCATCTTACAACAGTGAATTCTTTAGGAGGCAGATAGGATATATTGGAGGGAGGAAAGAGAGGGGGGAAATGATATAATTATGTTTTAGTTAAATAAGAAAAAGTATGTAGTCTGTTTTGACAGCTTTATGACCCAGGAATGTCTTTATTTTTTCAAGGATTTAGGAGCTTTTTCTTTTTAGGGCAAACATTAAAAACCATAAGGACAGTAGTTCCTTTTCCAATAAAGGATCCTGACTAAAGGCAGTATTCTTTTTTAGCTCCTCATTGAAGGTAGACCTAACTAGGGAGCCTCTTGCTATAGTGTGCAGCAGCCTTTTGTTGTAAAAACATGAGATTATTTTTTCTTCCGGATAAATTCCATGAACTATTCTATATTAGGGTTAAGGTTAGGGTTACGGTTACGGTTACAGTTAGGGTTAGGGCTAGTTATGGTTTATCTTGAAAAAACACATGCAATAGGTTGTATATGCTTGTCTATAGGAATGGTGACACTCCTCTGTTGGCAATAACACAGCAGATTCTGGGCAGTGTGCATGACCATTCCATATGGTGACTACTCTGGGATAGAAATGTTCTCTGCTGCCTTTATACAGAAGATTTCTGGGCTGGCAGAAGATACGTTTCCATTAGATCTCCCCCAACACCACCAATATCCCCCTTTTTGGAAAAAAAATTAAATTTGTGTACAATTAGGAAACACTGTTTTTCAGTGTTTTGATTATGTTTTAAACATAACTCAAAAACACTTTTAAACTTCCAATAATCTTACAAATAGAAACAGAAAAATTTTGCCTCAAAAACAAACAAGAAGCATATGTCTTTCCCTCTTTACATAGGCTTCCTCATTTGGTCTTATCTGAACCATGTAATTAAAACATACCCAGAAGAGAGCTGGAGGACAGGAACAGGTGCTTTAAGCCTCTGGGGCTGTTTCCTTGTGAAAATCCAGTTGAGAAAGGCTGCTGGTTTCTGAGGACAGAGGAGTAGGTGTGTGTATGGTTCTTTCTCCAACTTCAGTCTCAACAAATGCAACTGTAACTTGTCATTCCCCTTTGATGTTTAATAAAAGCCTCAACTCAACGTTCCCTGTAATCAATTTAATCTTTCTCCAGCAACCAGCTTCTCAAAATGTGTGTTATGCAATTGATGGCTGGCCACACTATTGTTCTACTTGTCATGTAAACAAACAAACAAAAAAAAGCAAAGCTTGACAGTCATTCTTGATGCTCTTTAACCTATAAGAGGGAAATCTTGTTGACTCCCCCTTTAATTATATCCAATGCTGTGTACTACTCACTCCTCCACTGCTGTCACTCAGAAGTATGGTTTTTCCCCTAGTGGTCTTTTACTAATCTCTCTGCTCTGCCTATTGGTTCTATTCTGTCAAGTCATCCTATCAGGGCAACTTTGAATATCTGGTCTCATCTGGACACACTTTCTTCATTACTACACAAATATATTATATTCTATTGCCTATGTTCAAAACAACCCTTGATCTGTATATGTCTTCATAGTACATGGCTCACTTTCCTTAACTTTGTTCAATGAGAGTATCTTGAACTTCCTATTCAAAAATTCAACCCATTTCTCAATCCTTTGTCTCTCCATCCTGTCATTAGCTTCCACAGTACTTATTGCCTTCAAATACATTAGATAATTTGCTTATCTATAATGTTTCTTGCTACGGTATGATTCTTACATTTCAAGTTCTTGATTGCACAGGAATTGTGGATGAACACTTGAACATGTGAAAGGAATGGAGTTTGAAACAAACAATATGATTGAGGCTTTATGTTTGGGAAAACTGCCCAAATAGGCTCATTTTCAGGTCAGTGAGCAAAACAATTACAAAATATTCTAGGAAATCCCAAGTCCATAGTATAGTCTCAGATGGCTTAGGGTTGGTAGCAGAGTCAGCTTCGATAGAGAAAAATGAAGCAAGTGTCTGACAGATTCAGAGAGCCTTACTTTATGGAGATGGAGAAAAAAAGAACCTGAAAGCTGGGATCTTTCTTTCAAAATATAGATGGTATCTACCAATGAGAAATTTAATTGTTCTTAACAAAAACTATCATCACCAACAAGGTGTCCAAGGTGTCCACTGCCAGGACCAGCTATTCAGAGGGGGCCTGCACTGTCATCTGGGGCCATAGTTTGGTCTTGTCCAGGGCTACTGATGAGGGCCATGTCTGGGCTCATGACCCTACCATAACCAGGGTCTACGTATTCTTGGCTTCTGATACCATCAAAGGCTTTGCCAAGGGTATGGGCCACCACCTGTGGCCATGTTGGTGTCCTATGACCACTTTGCTGTGACAGCCATGCCAATCTGAGTGGCCTTTGCTGCTACCTAGAGCCATAGTGATATTCAAGCCCTGGCTACTTCTGAGGACCATGTCTGGGTTCAAGGTCCTAACACAGTCCGGTTCTATGTTGTTCTATGTTGATGTCTGTGGCACAAAGGCTACATGGACACCTGGGACCTGGACCAAAACCTGTGCCCGTGTTGGTGTAAGAGGGATATGCCATCACTGGGACCATGCTTATCTTGGTGGCCTGCACTGTTATACACAGTCATGGTGTCATGTGGGCCCAGGTTGTTGCTGAGGGTCAAGTCTGTGTCTTTGGCACAACAGTAGCCATGATCTGTGTTGATGTCTACGGCTCATGTTGCCACCAGACTGTGCCGATGCCAAGAGCCATGTGTGGTTCTGTGTTTCTGCTGCAGCTAGGGTCTGTGATAATGTCCATGGCCTGTGTTACCATAGGAGGTCATAGGAAACATGTGATGAAATTCTATGTTGAAATCCGAGGGCTCAGACCAAGCCATTCTGCTCATTACTGGCCCTGGGCTAGCTGGCCCTGCCCCATTGCAGGAGAGATAGCCCTGTTCACCATGGGAGAGCTGGCCCTGGTACTCTAGAGAAATGGCTCCACCCTTCATCACAAAGGAATGGGAGAACTGGCCTAGTGGCATGGACCTAGGGGAGCTGGTTCTGTCCCTCACCTGATGGAAATGGTCCCAGTGGCCTGGACTGTCCAACTCAGCTAGAACCTAGACCTATAACCTGGGCCTTGGGTTGACCCATCTTAACATTTATACTATCTATGACTTGCTGAGATTTGTGAAGGAACTGGTCCTGTTGAACGATTGCTATAGGATCTCCATGATATCTGAGGACAACAGCAGCATATCAGAGATGCGTTTCAGTGAGGGGCCAGTGATGACGGTGTGCCAGAGGCCTTTCATCAGACCGACAACGTGTTGCCAGGAATATTTTGTGGGTGGGGCTAATTGGACAAAAGCGTGTACTGCATGACACACAGGGAGAATGAAGAGGTGTTGAAAAGACAAAGAAGCAAGGTGGTTTTTTAAAATTCTTTTTTGAGAGGTTCTTTTGGGGATCATCCTTGAAGGGGTGAGGGGTGGATATGAAGGGACGGGTTGATAAGTAGGATTGGGATGCATTATGTGAAATTCCCAAAGACTCAATAAAGAATTATGTTAGAAACAGAAAAACCTCACCAGTAGGATTGAAGAGATGGCTCAGTGGTTAAAAAGACTGGCTGTTCTTCCAGGGACAAGGGCTCCATTCCCAATACACACAGGCCTTGGTCTGCATATGTCACTCATAGCACATGGTTCACTCTTCTTATCCTTGTTCAAATGTTTACTTCTCAATGAGATGATCTTGAACTTAAAGTGGTTCCTAATCTCTGTAGCTCCAGTTCCAGGGGATCTGACACCCTCTGCTGGTTTCTGAACACAAACATGATGTGCAGACACATATGTAGGTAAAACACCTACACACTTACAATTGAAAATAAAGAGACAAATAGCAAACACTCTAAGTAAGCCTTCATTAACAAAGTATTGTTGCAAATAACTTAATTCTAACATGACCTTCCAGTTTCACAAGTGATGTCTTCACTTTCTTAACCAAAGTAGAAAGAATGCTCAATGTGTGGTAGTGCCTCATTTTGTAATGAAAACTGACATGAGACATTTGTGACCAATGTACACATTAAAATCAGTTTCTTGGTTATCCTTTGGGGGAATCACAGCCTCCTTCTGAGCATGGGTCTGATGATGGGGTTCCTTGTTTTCTTTCTTGCTAAGTGACAGTCATCTTTTTAATATTTATAAATTACAGTCCATTTCTTTAGAATAAAACCTTGAACATGCCTGAAAATTGTGTTAGAAGAGATTCTTTGTGTGTGTGTGTGTGTGTGTGTGTGTGTGTGTGTGTGTGTGCACGTGTGATGCTGGGGGTCAAACCCAGGGCTCCCTGCACAACAGGCAAGCAATAGACCTAACTTTACATTTTTTAAATGTTAGGATACAAATAATAGGTTTCATTATGGAACTTCATAGATTTACCTTCCTACTACCCACTGTTCTACTCTGTCGTCCCTTAGGGCTCTTCTTCTCCACAAATAGTTCTCCCTCCGCTTTCATGTCACAAGTATTTTTATCATTCTTTTTTCCCCCACCCTTACAGTCTATTCCTCTCCTCCCATGTAGGTTTTATGTACTAGAGAAAAACATGTGGAATATGTATTCCTGAGTCTGGATTGCTTTGCTTAACACATGATTTTATTTCCATTATTCTCCCGAACATGTCAAGGATTTATTTTTCTTTGTAGCCAAATAAAGTCCCATTGTGTGCATGCACCTCAGTTTCTTTGTTCATTTGTTGGTGGGTACTTAAGCTGGGTCCATTTCCTAGTTCTTATGAGTAATATAGCAATAAACAGATGTGTAGGTATATGACTTAGAATCCTTCAGATATGGCTTGCATGGTCACGTGATAATTGTATGAGATAGCTGTAAGCATTTCGACGGGTCAGATGTGATGCACAGGGATGGATTATGGCACCAGGAGCCTAAGAATACTGAGTGTTACAGCTCAGAAGGAACGGTATTTTGGGACTCAGGAGCCAGGGAATACCACAGGTCACTGTTTGCATAGCAGCTTACACCCTTGCTTCAGGGAAAGGCTTCCCTAGTGTATCAGCTCTGCTCCAGCAGGAAAGGGTTTCCCCAGTAAAGTTGTTACAGTTCATCTCCAGCTTCATTCCCACAGAGAGTGTAACAACTTCAGTTTGCCAGGGGAAGGTTTACTCCAGCTAAAAGTGTTACAGCCCTGCTCTGCTATGCTCTACCCAGGATGTCTCTGCTCTGGAGAAAGATTTCACCCAAACCTTATTCAAGAGATCTACTGGGAGGGAAGACAAACTGAACAGACACAGGGTTTATATAGGGATTCTTGGGGGGTGGGTTTCCAGGGTGGGGATTGGTCAGATTGCAATCTCTGAGTTTAGAACTCCTGCTCTGCAATTGGTTAGTTTTCTGCACAGGGTTAGGGTCAGATTTGGCTTTGGTTTCAGGGCCAAAGTGTGTTTCTTTCACTGGTCCCTTTTAGACTTTTGGCTCTAATTTTAGGGCCAGGGTGTATTTCTTTCAGTGACCCTGATTCCAGGGACACAGTGTGTTTCTTTGATATTAGTTTCAGGGTCAGGGTACATTTCTTTGGTTCTGGTTGCAGGGCCAATGTGTGTTTCTTTGGTTGGACCCTTTTTCCTACAATAGCTCCATACAGATTTCCATAGTGGCTACATGATTTCTATAGAGGCTTCACAAAATTTACATTCCTAGCAGAAAAGTGTCAAAGGTTCCTCTCTATTTACATTTTCATCAGCGGTTGTTGACAATAGTGTTTTTTTATGATAGTCATTCTGACTCAGGTATGACGTATTTCAAAGCAGTTTGAATTTGTATGTCCCTTACAGTGCTGAAAATTTTCTCAAGCATTTACTGGCCATTTGCATTCCTATTTTTGAGAACTGTTATTGAGTTCATTAGTCTGTCTATTGATTGCATGATTTGTTTATCCAATGTTTAATTTATGCAGTTCTTTGTATTTTATAGAAATCAATTGGCTGTGTGTCATGTAGTTGCCAAAGCTTCTCTCCCCGCATTCTGTGGGATGACTCTTTATTCTAGGGTTTGTTTCATTTGTTGTGAAGAAAGTTTTTAATTTTGTGTAATCCCATTTGTCAACTTTTAGGGTAATTTCCTGCATTGTTGGAATAATTTTTGGAAACTCCTTGCTAATGTCTATGTCTATAAATGTTTTTACTCATGTTTTGTTTAGCAGTTTAAAAGTTGCAGATCTATAAGGGCTTTGATCCATCTGGAGTTGACTTTTGTTCAGGGTGAAAGATACAGATCTAACTTAATTGTTCTGCATGTGTATATCCAGTTCTCCAGCACCATTTATTGAACCAGCTTTCTTTTTTCCAGCGTATTTTGAAAACTTTGACAAAAATTAGGTGACTATAATTGTGAGAATTTATTCTATTTTATTTTCCTACATGTCTTTGTTTCTGCCAATAATACAATAGAATTTCTACCATGCTTAGCTTCTCATATTGGCCTAATTTTCAAACCTATAGTCTTAAGATTATAATTATAATTTACATTGAAGCTAAGCTTTAAATATGGTTTGATAATTAGTATTGGAGACATTTCTTGGATAATTTTGTACTATAGGGATGGATACATAATTTTTAAAATCTTTATATAATTATGTAATTATTTTCTTTAATAATTATATAAAGTCATCCATGTCATTTTGATAGAACTTTCTGGAATTTTGCCTGATGTTTTTATTTTTTTATATTTTTCTTTTCTTTTTTTTAAATTTATTTTTCAGTTTAAATTTAGATAAGAAACAAGGTTGCTTCACAAGTCAGTTCCAGGTCCCTCTCCCTTTCCCTCCCCTACTCCCGTGCCCTCCCCCCAACCCCCCCATTATAACCTCATTTCCCCAGGGAGGGTGAGGCCCTCCATGGGGGTGTCCATAGTCTGTCATTTCATACAGGGCAGGGCCTAAACCCTCCCCCAAGAGTTCAGGGTGAGAGTGCACCTCAAATTGTTGGATGGAAGTCCAAAGTCCGTGTGTATACTCGGGATGAGTACTGATCTGCTGCCCAAGGCTCAATAGATTACCTAGGCCTCTTCACTGACACCCACATTCAGGGGGTCTTGATCATTCTAAATTCTTACAGAAATGATTTTGAGAACAATACAAAACCCAACAAAAATACAGAGAAAAGAAATAAATATCTAATCACCAAGTTAAGGTCAAAAGGAGTTTGTCTACTTAAAACACACACACACACACACACACACACGCACCACATATAAAAACATATGTGCATTTTACATACACATATATATATACATATATTTGTATGCATGTATGTATTTTTATTTTTGAGTTTGAATCTCCTGAGATAGTGCTGGCCCACAACTCACAGTGTAGACCAGGTTGACTTTGAACTTACTTCGATCTCCCTGCCTTCAGAGGGCTGAGAGTAAAGGCATGTGCCCCTGATTTCTGGCTCTCCCTAAATCTTGTCTGCTTTATAGACAATATTCTATCTGTTGCTTTGTTAAACTTGGGATATAAATCTGTTTCAACCTGTTGGGCAGAACACTAAAGAAAATGATTAGTCACAATATTGCCTGATGTTTTTAAAAGAACCAATCTTTATTTTCATAGAAATTACTGTTTAATTTCAAAGTTATGATAAGAGTTATTAACTATTTCCTTAAAGTACATAACCACATTGAGAATACAATTGGTATAAATTATTTGGGCACAGAGCTAGAATTTTAGCTCTAATGTTGTTCATAGGGTTAATGATCACCAGTTTATTATAAATGCTGCCACTCAGGAATAACGAGATGAAATACATTCACAGGGCAGAGAATGGAGGTGTAGTTTCCTTGCCCTTTCCAGTCATGGACTATTCAGGCATGCTCTTGCAAACTCACCAACATGTCCCTCAACCAGAAAGGTCTTTAGTCTTCCTAAAGAGTTCAAATTTTAACTTCATGAAAGAGTTATGAGTGATCAAATTATCTGTCTTTGGCAATGCAGATCAATCTCTAGCTTTTTTCTCCTCTCTGAATGTTTGTAGGCAGTGTTTAAAGTTTTATGTCTGTTAGTCTCGTGATTGGTTCATAATTCTCTTCTCATCCCCTCTCAACACCCAGGCACTACCAGACAATAGATATGCTTATGACCCAGCATATCGTAATGTTCTTAGGGGCTTTGGATGGCAGGATGGAAAAAACTAAATATATGTTGCATTAAAATGGAAATCATTCTGATAGTCTTAATGGATGCATTTCTTATTCTGCTTTCTCCTTTAGTCTATTAGTTATGTGAAAGAGGCTTCTTGCATTTGTTTGTTTACTTTAGTCTTTATTCACAAGACAATGTTCAAATATTTTTAATAAATGAAGCTGTCTGAATGAAGAAAGACAGTTGCATTTCTTATTCTATAGTGCTAATCAGCCATAGAAATGCTCTAGCCATAGAACTAGACTTTTCAACAGAAATAAAACTTACCACTGAAAGTTGTGGTAACTCACACAATAGAATCCTTATTAACTAAATTTTGAGATACATAAACCAGGCACTCAGCCACAGACTAACCACTTTTGTTACAAGTGATTTGGGAGGTCACGTAACAATCTACGCCAGCATATCCTTTGAACATAACACACAGCTTATCACAAACCAATGCTGTGAGATTAAAATAAGATAATTCCCTAAAGAATTTGTACCTTTAAGACATTATTTAAAAGGGAATAGTTCAGATGAGAGTAAATGTATAATATTAATAATGGAATAAAAAGATTTCTGAATAACAAGAGAATCTTAATACACGTACATAAAGAAAAGTGTCAGCTGGTGGTTTTATTTAGTCCTGAAGGATGTTGGGAAGTTTGGAGCATTCACACACAACTCATCCTTCTTGTCCAACTCTAGTGGAGAAGGTTATGGCTTAGGAACACAAGGGACACTGTGAAGTACATTAAAAATTACCCCATTTCACTTCACATGCTCCTAACACTGTCATCAATGGGGAAATTTCTTGTAGAAAGGCAGAAGGATTCAGTATATCACATCCAACGTTTTCCAATAAGGTTATTTACTGCAATTCAACTCACAGCTCCCCGAGGTTTTGGCAAGATTATAGAATTTATTCTCCCACACAGAAGCCAGTCATGTAAATCATGTCACACACTTCCATTGTCACAGACTGTTCTTACACAACACTGGTGGCTTTATTTCTTTGTGCCTTGGAGTGTCTTAAAATTTAACTGTATGGACTTTCCTTTTATAATTCTATAATTTCATTCCTTCTAATATTTCTTAATATATATATATTAACAAGTAGAGTGAGTCAGGAAATTTCCAACAATAAAACCAGGGGTAAGGTGATAAATGCTTCAGAAGAAACATTTTTTCTTTCTTATACACAAAAGGTACCAGCTGATATTAAAAGGAAAAATAATACAGTCTTTGCTGCGAGGCCTCAGAGCACTTCATTAAAAATAGGCAGAAGAAGCTGTGTGAGAGCAGCCAAGAGGGCTTCTGGAAGGATAGCCTCGGTGATGGTGACCACTCCTAGCAGCAGACTCAGTGAACTCACAAGCCCCAGGAGACCAGCCGAGGCTACAGTGCATTGCAGCTTACTGGTTGTTTGTCTTTTAATTGACTTTGGCAGAGATCAATTTTCTTAGGTAGGAAAATAAAAGACTCTATCATTTGTTATATAATCTACACATACTTTCCTACAGATCAAAATACTAAAATATTATTATATCATACCATGCCATATCTTATAAAACCATCACTGCAAAAGATAGTGTTCTATACCATGAAATTATACTATTCTGTGCTATATTTACAGGAGGATTCTGTACTGCATTAAAAGTTAATTTTAGAAGTAGAAACTGTACATATATATATGTTTGAGAGGCATGAGTGGCCCACTTTTACACCACAATATATAGTGATATGTCATACATATGTATGCACAAATGTCTTAATATATGGTTACTGCAAATGATAGTTCAATCTACTTCTCATAAAATTTGGTATCAGTAAACATATCAGGAGTAACCAAGTAGCCCATGGTAAGCTAAGTATGTAACTGAAACAAGGCAACTTGGCAATTTTCCCCAATTCACTAATGGCTAGTTTTTGCAGTCACCAGTAGCATGGTTTTCCTGAATAGTGGGAAACATCACTGCTGTGTATGGATTTGCAAAGGGTGACTGCTACTTTGCTGTCCAATGCCTAGATTTTTTAGTAAAGTTATTGACAAATACAAAAACTGATCAGTTTTACATTGTAAATGGAAAAAAATGACTCAGATTAGAAATTGACCCTAGAAGGAGTTTTCAGTAAAGACATGGATCATATTTTAGCTTGAAAATGTCTTCAGTTGGGCACAGGTCACAATTCTTGGAACGTTTTCTTCTCTTGTCCCTCAGTATTAAATGTGATTCAATTCAATTCAATCCATTTCTTATGCCTAACTAATACATCATACTCCCATAGTGGGGAGATGGTGCTGAGATGCCTACTGCTTGCTACAAAGATCTCAGCGAGCTTGGGAATGTTGTCCTTGATGGTCACATTTCCTCAAACTCTTTTATTGACTCTAGGTTGGAGGAGTTCACATCCTAATTGCATGTGATCTACACCCACCTTCCTGAGGTGTTGTCATGTAGGACAGGAATGCCTGGCTTCTTCTGATTCCTCAATGACTTGTGCTGAACCTCCTGACTTTTCTGATCTTCTCTATGTTTTTTAATATTTAAAAACCTGTGTCATGCTATAGCTTATATGACAAGTGATGAAACTGATTTTTCCTTTTTCTGCCCTTAAATTGTATTTTATTTGATAGGGAGGTTGAAAGGGGAGAGGGTGGATATGAAGGGATGGGGAATTAATGGAACCAAGATACATGATGTGAGAGACACAATGTAAAGAAGGTTAAAAGACCAAAACTGGCGCTGGGGATTTGGGGCTGGAGTGACAGCTCAGTTGGTAAAGCGCTTGCATCTTGTCGTGAAAGCATAATGACCTGAGTCTGATCCCCAGCTCCCACGTAAAAAAGCCACGCATGTTGTTACATGTGATTACAGGTATGGCTGTAATCCCTGCTGAAGAGACAGAGACAAGAGACTCCTTTAGGCTCGTTGACCTGCCATAGAGTCAAACTCAATGAGAAAACCTGGCTCAAAACACTTCTGAGTACATATGTATGCACATGCACACACACACACACACACACACACACACTCACACTCACACATACACACACTATTTACCCAGAAAGAGAGTTGAGTTTGATGGAAAGAGAACTGAAGGCTTATACAGGCTAATCACACACTCTACTTCTGAGCTAGCTCCTCCAAGCCCAGTTTTCATTTCTCAGAAGGGGTTATTAGTGCAGTTACATTTCTTTCATATCATTTTATGTGAAGTTTTTTTATAAACTGTAACTCAAAAGGCAGAGATATATTAATCTTCTTAGGGTTTTTTAATATCAGAGGGTAGTCTCTGATGACATGTTCATTCTCAAATATGATGGTTACAGGGCTATACAGTTAAAACCAACTAGGGAGGGCAAGATATAAAACCCAGGGCGGACTACAGCAATGTCTGGCATAAGAATAACAGATATTCGGCAGGTCCAGTCCATTGGAATTATGGGTAGTAAGTAGGTTTTCCAGCATTATTTCATTCTTGCCAAACTGAGCACAAGGGTTCCACATTTTCATTGAGAACAAACATTCTCTTATGTCAGTTTGGGTCAATTAAGACGTTTCCCAGGAAAACACTGTCACTACTTTTGTTTTGAGAATTATTAATTATGTATTTGAACTTTTTCTTTATTATTTTATTTATGTTTGCACTCACTCCTCCATTTCTATTCAGAAAAAGGTAGACCTCCCACAGATATAACAAAACTTGGTGTATCAGCTTGCAGCAAAACTAAGCACCTCCCCTTGTATTAAGGTTGGACAAAGCAACCCAGTATGAGGAAAATAGTCCCAAAAGCCAGCAACAATCAGAGACAGCCCCTGATTCCACTGTTCAGAGTCGCACAAGTAAACCAAACTACACAGTTGTAACATATATGCAGAGTACCTAGTTCAGTCCCATGCAGACTCCCTGGTTTTTGGTTCAGTCTCTGTGAGCCCTTATGAACCCAGGTTAGTTGACTCTATTGGTTTTCTTGTGGTGTCCTTGACCCCTCTGACACCTACAATCCTTCCATCCCCAGCTCCAACTAATGTTTGGCTGTGGATCTCTACATCTGTTTCCATCAGTTGCTGCATGAAGCCTCTTTGATGACAATTGGACTAGACAGCTGTCTATTAGCATAGCAGGATATCCTTAGGTATCATTACATTTGTCTTTTTTTGGTCAGTCCTGTTTGGTTCTATTCTAGGTCTCAGGGGCATGCAGCCTGTGGGTCCTGGTGCTCCAGGAAGTGGTCTGAATTTTAAAATATGCATGGCTCAATGGGTAAGCATCAGTTTGAAACGCTGTCTGGATGTAGTTCTGTGTGTGCCACTATAGTGGTGAGGATTGGTGCACACACCTGGATTCCAGCCTAGCTTTAGGTTCAATAAAAAGAAAACCTTGTCTTGAACGAACATGATAAAAAGTTATAGAACAGTTGACCTGAAATCCTTCTGCGGCCTTTCCTCACACACTTGCACACACACACGCACACACACACACTTGCACACACACACACACCCTGCACATGCCACACACTCATATGTGCACACATGTGTGCATGCACACATACAAAAGTAAAAATATGCATGCTTAGTTTCCTTTTTATTACTAAAATGGCTTTCTGTTTTATATAAAAATTTCTGTGCATAAATTTAAGATTTTTTTCCTCTGACCCAATTCTCATTTGAAAAGATTTCTCTTCCTACATTTTCTTCTTTGTATTGTTTCAGATTTTCTATAGAGCATTGTTTTTCTTTTGCCACTCACTAAGTAGTCCTAGAATAAACAATTTGGTATTCAAATTCTGTATCCTCATTATAATAAAAAGAGAGTTGTTAAGCAGAAAACGAACAGTTATCCATTCCTGGACTATTTTTTTATTTTGAATTGTTTAGAGAAATAGGGGTATGTGCCTGAATTTTAGTAGCTTCAAATTAAGTATGCTTGCATCAATTTAAGAATCATAAGTAAATGGATGGAAAGCATAAGGAGCAAGATGGGTGGGAGAGATGATGGGGGAAAAGCAAGAATTAGAGAAAAATATAGTATCATTCTGTGTGTGTGTGTGTGTGTGTGTGTGTGTGTGTAGTGGGAATTGGCTTTGAGTTCAAGTTTATATTCCATTTTCAAGGTAATAGAAGTTCTCAGGCAATAATATAGGGCAAGTTTCCAATGTGTTTTGAGATTTAAAACAAAATCCATGAAGCTTATGCTTACACTAGAGATTTGACAGTTATGCAGAATATTTCTGGACTTTGGCTTTTAGCAAAGGTATCAAAATTGATGTCATTCAAGGCAAAACCATAAATAGTGCATTGTGAATAGACCAGGTGGAAGAAAGTAGGGAGGTTGCTAACATGTTTAGATAAAATATTCCTTACTAGCAGTAATTACTAACTGAAATTAGGAAATAAAAATTCCACATGAGCAGGAGTGATCTTGTAGCTCCATTCATCTGTGCACCCCTCTAGGTATATTCCACATTTTCATCACATAATTTGAGAGCAAAATCCTGTTGTAGCCTTGGACTTCAATGATATGAACCAAAAAATGCATTTCAAAGATCCCTGATCACAATTCATGTCTTAAGGGAATTTTAGCTTTTTTCTCTTCCCTAATGTAGTGGCTTCTCTGATTTCTGAGAAAATGATGGTCAAGAAAACTATCAGAACTTCTTTAGGTTCAGCAGTGGAGTCGTGAACACCAGCTAACAGGATGGAACTGGATCATTAAACGGCTCAGTGCAAAAGTTAAACTGATATCTCATTACATTTCCACAAAGCAAATGGACCCTCTGATGTCCTCATAAGAGCATGTAGTAAACTCCATTAAGGTCTGGCACTCTTCTGCCCTGCTCAAATCTGAGGTTAGGGGGGCCCAAAGGCAAGGTGGTCTCATTACTCATCTGGAGTTCTCCAGGCATTCATGATGAACAGTCATTTGCAACTTGCTGGACATTTCAACTCTGAACACCTTAACCAGTTTAGTCAAGATGTGCATGGCTGTAGTTTATCTCTACTCAAAAATGACATGGCTCTACTCTCTTCTTTTTGTCCTGCCCTGTGTTCCTGAAGGCAGGCTTCATTCTCAAAACGTAGTACCAATGTTTTATTTATTCCTCCACTATGCCATGCTTTCTTCAAGCTAAACAGTCCCACTTCCCTTCAGTATACACCATGCCCTTTTACAGGCCTGTGTACTCTGAGCACATTTTATGTCTGTCTCAGCTAGCTGTAACTTTTTCTTTTGTAATGTGCTATTTGAGGCACGGCTCCCGTATGGCCAGCTGAGAGTAAGACAGGCTAATGTGCTCTTTGTTCTTAATATACTCTTTTCACAAATATAAAGTGACATTATTATAAGATTTTGGCAAATACATCACGTCTCCACCTCACACTGAATTAAGATCATGCTTAGTATCATCCACAGGACTGGTTTCAAGTTCCCAATGCCCCCTCCCTTAAAAATTATTGATTAATTTTGTTCTTCAACAATTTTTATGATTAGTGTTTCCTCCCTAGATTCTCTTATTTCCTTCTCATCACTATCAGTCCTACCTATTATCACTAACAATCTCTTTCCCAAGTATGACTCTGAGTTTTGTTTTGCGACCCGTTTGCCTTAACCAGGGCTGTCTCTGTGAGCATGTGATTGTAAATGTCCACTGGAACATGAGGGAGTCATCAGTCACTGTACAACCGAAGTCAATGTTGTTCCTCTTCTTAAATTTATCAGAAGCAAACAGAACAGCAATGAGGGACAGAGCCCACTGAGCGCCTTCTCCACCCATATTGGACAGTCACTAAGTCTGTTCTTGTGCAGAGTTTGGCATTTAGGCAATTACAGCTGTTGTGAGTTTGTGTTAATGATGGCTGTGTCTTATCCAGGTAACAGCATTTCACAGTCTTTTCTCTACCTTCTGGTTCCGACAGTCTTTCTACCTTATGTTCCACAACACTCTCTGAGCTTAGAGGGAGATGGCATATATATCTTGTTTAGGGTCGCCCTTGTCTGTCACCTATCCTCAGCATGCTGTGTAGCCCCAAGTCTCTGGATTCAGCACTGTTCACTGGAAAGAGGATTTCTCTGATTAAAACAGAGAGTAGCATTTGTCTGGTCTCAGAAGGCAGTTTGACACAGTTTTAATTTAGCTATAGAATCTTTGCTTTTTTGTTTTCAGTGGACAATGGGACTTGAGGTTCGTCACTATTTCATTTTCCCTCATATGGCCTAGGGGTTGTAACAGCTAATCAAGATGTGTCTGAATTTTCATCATGTGACTGATTTCTCATTCCAGGGAAGATGGATGCCTGATTTACATGGAGATACTTGTTCCCAAGATTCACTCATAAAACTTGTCATCATCATCACAACATCATCATCATCAAAACACTTTTGTAAAATAGCACCTGTCGGTAATAAAATCACCTATACATTAAATACATATGATGGCTTTACAAATGAGTTTTCTTTCTAGTAACTTATGAAATTTTTGAATCCTACAAATATCTTACTTAAACTTATTTCATATTATGTTAAAAATAAAGATAACATTTACCAAGACATATGTTTAACTTTATATAAAGAAAAAGTACTAAAATCAGTTTTCATTAATAGATTCCTGGGTTACACAGACAGACCAAAAATGGTTTCCATTTTTGATGCTGTGGTGGTGTGGAATACTTGGCATCACAGACTATGCTTGCAGATTCCAATAGAATTCAAAATAGACCAAATGCTCAAGGCTTTGGAATAGCAGAAAGATCATACAAGGTAACTGCTAATTGCTGGAACATAATGACTGTGAAAAAGTGTCCTCAAGTGACACGTGCAATGCTGTGTGCTGAAGAGTGCTTTTCAGCTTTACAGGAAGTCCCATAGAAAGATGTACTGATGTTCTGTGGTTTGCAGTGACTGTGTGAGCAATGGCAACCAGAGGACACTGCTTAAAGCATGGGGGATCTGTAATGGCATCTCCTAGACCCTAGACCAGAGGGCTTTCATTCATAGAGACCTTGCTTGACAAAAGGTAAGCTGTTTATTTGTAACCATGCCTCTTAGCAGTCACCAGCTGGGAGTAGTATGCATATGATGACAGTGAGTGTCCCTGTGAGGATGCAGGAACTCATCTGTCAATCTGGGTTGGCCTTTGGAACACTATGTGATGGTGAGGTGGAAGGTTCAAAGCTCTGCTGTGGTTCAACATGGAGAGAGACTGCCATTTAGTTAGGAGACATGAGACTATGTGGTGGTGGTGATGAATTTTTTTTCTAATCTTTTCTTTTGCTGTTTCCAAGGGGAAAAGAACAGCTTTATTTTACTACTCTTCAATTAAAGTCTAAAACCATGATATCCACATTTGCAACCTGTAAATCCTGGGAGAGAAAGAAAAGGCAGGGAGCTTTTTACTTCCTCCTAGTATTAATTAGATATGTGGGCCTTTATAGCGAGAGATTATTTTTCAAGATTTAACTGCAGAATAATCTCTAGCTAACTTAGACTTGTTTACTTTTGCCATTTCATCAAAGAAATCTCTCTTCATTTTGTTGCTACCTGAAAATTCAAATGGAGGTAATTAAGTCACAGTTCACTGTCTGGTTTTCCACCTCTAGCTCTCAATCTGCTGCTTAGTGTCTGTGGTTGGGTTCATGCTTCTGCTCAGCTTTCTTTCCAGGCATGAGTTTTCTGACCCTTAGAGTAAAGCATTGGCAGCATCTTCCTGCTTTTCCTGAACAATATTCTAATTTGAGACATTTCCCCCTGCACACTCCCAGATATATCAACAGAATTTAAATAACAGCCCTCCCCATCTACTGCAGGCAGAGAAGAGGTATGCCAAACTCCCCACTTAACATTCAAAATTCTCTCACACAAATTTATCCCTATTAAAAAAAACACAGCATTTCTTAGTCCTCCACTCACAGCCTTGGTTCACATTTTGAACTCTAGCAAATCAAGCATTCTTATCTTCCAGAATCCAAGATCCCCACCCCTCCTTTAGCCTATGAACTGCATTGTGAACCTTTCTTTTCCATTTTCCTGTCTCCACTCTCTTGATTTCCATTTACTCTTGTGTATCTTGCCATCCTCCTGGGAAGCTTCACTTTTTTTTTTTCAACTGGAGTAATTTTATTCTTTCTCAGGACAGCTAAAGATATCCATTTGTACCTTCCAATAACACTTAACAACTTTTAACTAAAATAAACTTGGGGTTACACAAAAGTTACAGAGTTCTCATCATACCTACTCTGTAGCAAATTTCTAATGTTTTTTTTTAATTTTAATTTTAAATAGCTTGTTTTACATGTCAATCCCAGTTCCCTCTCCCTACCCTCCTCCCGCACCCCCCATCCCCCCCCCAGCCTCCCACCCTATTGCCAATTCCTTCCACATAGGGGATATCTAGAGTCTGTCATTTCACTCAGTGTAGGGTCCAGGCACTCCCCTAAGAGACCAGGCTGAGAGATCATCCCTCTTTGTGCTATGGACACAGGTGTCTGTTTGTATTCCAGGGATAAACACTGATTCACTGCTCAGGGCCCTATAGGTTGCCCAGGCCTCCTCACTGACACTCACATTTGGGGGGGAGTCCAGATCAGTCCCATGCTGGCCTCCCCGCTGTCGGTCTGGTGTCCAAGAGCTCTCCCCTGTTCAGATCAGCTGTCTCTGGTTTTGCCAGCCTATTCTTCTAAAGTTAACTGCTTACATACCCACAACACAAGGATCAAAATGAATCATACTATTAAGCAAACAGAAGCTTATTTAGATTTCATTGTTTTTTGCAGAAAGTACTCTTTCTGTTCTGAGGTCAAATTTAAACTCCTATAACACATTTAACTAGTATCCAGCTGGTTCTAGTCTATAGTCCTCACACAGATGACTGATAGCAGTGTCATGATACTTTAAACCATGATGCAAGCATTCACCTACCAAAAATAGTCCCTGTCTGGGTTTTGATAGGTCCTGCCATCATGGCCTTTCTGGTTCTGTTGCAGCCAGGAAAACACTTTGCCGACAGGACCACGCTCTTCTCATCATATCACACCCACTAGCTGCCCTTTGTTAGTCACTACCTTCTATTGCCAAGTCCCAGCATATTTCAGAATTGTGCCCATCCTCTTTATGGCTCCATTTCACTTTGACAGAAACCTCAAGTCACTTTTATCCGCCTAGACCTACACCTCCTCCTCCTGCCTGTTCTAAAGTCAGTGTGTGTCTTTTTCCTCCTCCGTTTACTAGCTGTGGCCTGTGAAGAGTAAAATTCATCTTTTGAGGCCCCGGAAGTTTTGGTATGGTTAGAAGGGACCCAGAGGAGGATGCTTCTCAATATGAAACCCATGCATCATTAGACTGAGATCTTCCACAAGAATTGTGAAGTGTCTGTGGATGGGATGAGAACAATTGAACTGATTCATGTGTTTTAACTGGAGCGTGGATACATAATGCTCTATTTTCTTTGGGATGCTTTACTGCAAAGAAAGACTAGAGAGTAGGGTCCCACAGAGGTGTTTTGACATTAGGGTTAATAAAGCATGAACAACTCATTAATAAATAATGTTCTGCATGGTTAACAAATAAAGCCGAATGCACCGGCTAGACCTTGAAGTAAATTAAATCATACATGCAGCTGTGTGTGTGACTTGTTAACTTGTAACAGTCTCCTCACAGTGATCTGGTAAAGCCCAATGCAACAGTGCGTAAATAAGACCAGCAAATCATAGGCAAACCCCTTCAGTTCAGATACAGAATATCAACTTTGTAATGCTCTAAAGGCCTCATGTAGTGCAAAAAATCTTCATTGCTGTTCGTGTACAGGCATTCTAATGATAGCTTTAGTCTCGCTAAGACAGCTCTACATATCCATCAGTTCACACAATTGCAGGTACACAGTTACACATATGTCTGATCATCTCCTGTCTCTTGCCTTTTTATCTACTGGGAGTTGACAAGAATAAACGAGGGAATGGGGTTAATGTTTAGAGGTAAACTAGTTTATTCAGCTAAAATGGTTCCTGATAAGCTTTTTAGTATGATCCAGAAAACTTGAGGAAATAGAAATTAAAAAGAAAGGAAAGGAGGAAGGAAGGGAAGGAAGGAGGGAGGAAGAAAGGAAGACTCATCCTCCTTTTAGAAATGAAAATGGGGTATAGTGCTCCTAAAACACACACATTAGCATGGGGAATTGGCAAGGTTTTAGACAGAGGTTCCATGGCTGCCTCATCAGTGATGGTTCTCAGAGCTGTGTCAGGTAGAGGGAAGTTTGGGCCTTTGCCCACTTGCACTTCTCTGGGTGCTGTGCACTGTAGCTTCTGGTCCACAGAGCTCATCTCATGATTATAAACTGATGGACAGCTGACGGTTGTCAACTCAGCATGATTCATTGACTCCAGCTGTTCAACAGTTTAGAGGGACGCAGCCTCCAGCGACCTGCCATTGTGGTTGGCTCCATCCTCCACTCACTAATGCTCTAACTAGAAAGCCAACCACTATGCAGTTAGATGCAACTATTACCAAGCAATGCTTTGATGAAACAACATGTTGGAAGGGTTTCATTTCATCTCAAAAGCCTTGCCAACCATGCCCATATGCACACATTTACGCACCATGCCAAGCCTGTTCTGTGTTTATGCTGACAAGACCATTAAGCTGCCATTTCCATCCTTTCCCAAAGCTGTAGGTTTAAGCACCATTCACCTGAAACTCAAAATGTTCTTTATTAAACAACAGCATTTGAAAAATTTCACCCTCTATATACTTATATACTTTTTTTTTTTGGTTTTACGAGACAGGTTTTCTCTGTATTGTTTTGGAGGCTGTCAGTCCAGCCTGGCCTCGAACTCAACGGAGATCCGCCTGCTTCTGCCTCCCAAGTGCTGAGATTAAAGGCGATTTATATACTTCTTGTAGTTAATGGAAACCACAAATGAAGGACCAGTTAATATTTTATGTCACATGGCAAGATTTCAGTTTTGAGTAGTGGAAATTAAGGTAGTCTCTATCTGTTGAGCCTTGCAATACACTTTGTTTACATGAAAGACCATTTAATCCCAATGGTCTATAAGGTTGGCAATAGTTACTGCCTTTTTGTGGAGGAGGAAAACTGACTTAGCAATTGAAATTGTAAAAAGTTATATAGCTAGTAAGAAGAATTAAGTGTGTGAATTCAGTCATTCCGAACCCAAATTTTATACTCTCAGTTGTTATTCCACGCTATCTTGTGTATTACCAGGAAATCTAAGCATACACTTGGAGAAGCAATCTGGAATAGAGCAGGACTTCTTCCCCTTAATCATCCTGTATGGCAATGAGTTAAGAGTTTGCCTAACTATACAAGTTACCTTCTGCATATTTCAAAAAAAAAGTTAATGTGGCTGGAGAGATGGATGAATAGTTAAGAGCACTGGCTGCTCTTCCAGAAGACCTGGATTCAATCCCCAGCACCAACATGACAGCTCACAGCTGTCTATATCTCCAGTTCCAGGGGATCTGACATCCACACACAGAAATACCTGCAGGCAACTGATAAATTATCCTCCTTTTAGGAACAAAAATGAGGTGCTAATAACTATACACTAATACACATAAAAAATAAACAAGTTACCTAAAAACTAAGCTTAGTACATCAACATTTTGGTTCCTGTAAGTGGTGTTTCTTATGTCAAAGTCCAAACCATATAAAAAGAATATTTCCTGTTCATTCCATGAACAATGGCTGGATTCCCATTTTCTTGACAATTGTGTTTGATAACTACCCAAACATGGACTGGCAGGAATGCTTTTCTTCAGGGGCTCAATTTTAAAAATAATACTTGTGTCAGAAAAGAAGCAAACCTGGTTGATGCAGAACTTGGTCCAGCTGTAGGAATGCAGTTCTGATGGGAAGACATGATCCTTGATAAGCTGGGCACGAAACAGCTGAGAGAAGGGGGGGATGAAATTCCCCGATGAGGCCCTACCAGAGAGTCAGATTGTTTAATCTGTCAAGAATAAAATACCTATTATTCCTTTGTCCAAAGCCTCAAACACATATTCTCACTATCAAAGCATACGAGTTAAAAGGTATTTATTAATTTATATCTGTAGTTCTTTATTCAAAGCCTGTGCTAGCATTGACATATTCACACAGAAAATGTAGGTCGCATAATGCCTGTGTTAATCCATATAGAAATTTCTCTTTGTGATTAGCACTTGCATAATTTGACTTTTTATGCATCCATGCTGTATTTCCCCCCAAAGGCTTAAATTACATTTGGTTCTTTGTTAGCCTTCAAGCAGTAAGTAGATTGTTTAAAAAAATTCTACTTTCCACGGTGAATGATTTATTATTCAAGTCTAAGCTATACACAAAAAGGTATAAATGCAAATACTTATTCTCAATAAATGTGGTGCCCCAAGGCACTATTGCTACCTCATAAGTATTTGGATATTATATTATATTATACTGTCTGTCAAGCCATACTTCCCACCACATTATTTTATTCCTTCCTATTTACACAATGTGTGGAAAGACAATGAGAAGCAAAGGTGTATTGGGTTTTACTCAGCCCAAGAGGCAAGCTGTGGCTGCTAGTATATGGCTTTAGAGAGAAGAGACATTTGCCCACAAAACCCATGTAGGCTGGAGGACAATTTGTCCACAAATGATTAAAGATGGAAAAAAGTCCATTTTGGAAAAAAATGCAAAAAAATCTAAATTACATTTATATCTATAAGGGAAGAGAGAGATGCTAGGTGACATTACTGAGGGCTACAAACAATGTGATCCCACCAAACCAAAAGTAAGCAAAAATTGGTTATTTTAAAAGGTTTTCATCTATTACTCATTGGAAATACTGTAGTTTTGTCCTTAAGTTAATTTTTGTTATTATTGAAAATAATGATTAATCTAAGCACCTACTGCTAGGATGCAGGTAGCCACCACACTAAGAACCACATGTATTTTCCAATTGTTTTTATAGCAGATGATGTTAAATGATAATTTTCTATTAACTTGTTGATAGAAGACATTGTTTGAATAACATCATGGACACAGTGATGGACAGAAGCCCCTGTTTTTCAGTGTCTTAGTCTCATGGTCTAGTAAGAAGGGCAGGTGCTCAGTGAAGGAAAAAAGGTGTGTGTGCTCTCTCTGTCAGATAAAACCATGTAAGCTCCCAGAGTACTCAGATGTCCCTCTAAACTGCTCCCTGGAACAGTCATCGTCACTCACTGCAAACAATACACCTAAATCACTCCTACTTCTTCCTGTATTTCAAATTTAAATGACATTACTTTAATAAAGGGAATGCCTAGAAATATGCATGAAAATTTTGCTCTGTACAACCAGAAGCCTGAATTTCTCCTGCTAGATAAAGCCAGGGTTGTAACCTTCATTCCATGGAAACATAGAATCCATTTACCAGAACAGAATTTACACTGTTTTAAGACGTAGTATAATGCTTAAACGGAAAACCATCTTTGAAATAAATTGTTTAATTTTTTTGCACATGAAACTCCCTTAGTTCATCTGGCAGTATTGTTATACTTTTCTTTGTATTTTGAATATATACTCCTCTGCTCTATTAGATCTAATGAAATGATTTTCCAGAGAATTCTGTAATTTTGTCCTCTAAGGAGAGCTTTCATGTGACTCTACAGTATTTCCTGAGCACTCTGAGTTTTCTCATCACAGATGTCATTCAAGTTGCTTTCTAAACTCAGCATTTTACTAACAATTTTTCCTTCCACAGTTAATTGAAAAACAAGGCAGTTGTATTTCATTGATATCAGATGTATTGGTTAATATGCAAGTCCTTTCATGGCTTCTAAGAATGATAATCCCCATGAAAAAGAAACAACTATTTAGCACAATTGAAGCAGTTAATAATATTTGGGGTGTGGTCTGGGCCTTTAGAACATCCACCCACCAGGTCTCTCTGAAATTTCAACATATGGTTAATGTTCTTTATTTATATGGGAAATAAAATTCTGGTGAAAAAAGCAGTCGAATCCCAGTCAGAGCAATGTACTGAGAAGGAGATGGAATTGATATTTACAAGAGCTAATTTCTGTCTCCACTCTATTACTAACCAGTTTCCTGGACCTGCATACACCATTGAATCTGCACAAAATACTTTCCCTGGGACTTGTTTTTCACACCTGTAAAATAAAGATAATTGGACTTGAATTTCCAGGCTCTCTTTCAACTCAAACAGGCAGCAATGCCACAGCTCTGACTTGATAATCAACATGAAAGAATTCTTAAAGCAGTAAGTACCACAAAGTGAACTAAATTAGAGATGGCTGGCTTTTAATATGTATTCAAATTTAGGCTTGGTTATCATTTTTTCCTGAGAACTGAGTGAGAATTTTATCCAGTGGTTCTTTGAACAGGAACTTTCGAAACTCAAGTTTACTCTAAAAATTAACATACTGGTACCTGTCATTTCAACAATTTTTTTATTTGTGATTTGCTTAACATCACTGGCTTGGATTATAGTTATATAAATACTATGAAGATTTTTAAATTAGTATGTGAGTTATAATGTATAAGAAGGAGCAAATACATTTAAATTTAATCTTCTTCATTTGTTGACCATCTGGAAGTCCATAGTATCATATAGATAACACCGGTTCATTGACAAATTGTAATAAAAGTAAAGGAGACTGAACCTAATCCTAGTAAGTACATGCAGGTGTTTGCTCTAACTTAGGGGAACTATACTGTGAGAATCTCAAATGTACAAATTAATACACAAGGATCAGCAAATGTTGGCAACAATTGCTGACTTCTGAACTGACTCCATTTTAACTTCAGGAACATCAGACAGGACATGGAAAAGCATCTGCCAGGAGAGCTGTCACCAACACCAGCCTTGAGCCCTCTCCTGACTTCCTGTCACCTTGATCCTCGAGCCAACTCTCCACTTCCTGTCACCTTAGTCCCCATTTATCTGGTCTCTTTGTCTACACTTTCTTTATCTTACATTTTCTCTAGATACCACATGATTTATTTTCTTGTGGTGGCTTTTCAGTATCTGCCATTACCCAACAGAGTGCCCTGAGAACTGCGGTATTTGTTAGTTTGCTTCAGTCATGCTTCTTGGGTCCTAGAACAGCCTAGCACTCTCCCGTTATTCACTATTGTTACTTTATTTGTTGAAGAAATGAAGTGCTCATGTAATTATCATGTACCCAGGTATGGATCTTAGCTAAAATTACCAAAAAATATGCATGACCAATGTATATTTCTCTTATACAAGAGCAGACAGGCATATCAGGCAGATAGAGGCAGGAAAATTAGAATGAGTCTTCCTGAGACACTGACTTGAAACAAACAAAAAATGAGCTTTGATGGTAAAAATGAACCTGGTGAGATGGTTCATTGGGTAAAGGTGTTTGCTGCCCCTCATGACTTGAGTTTGATCACAATTTCCCACATGTAGCAGAGAATAGGCTCCCAAAAGTTGCCCTCTGACCTTCACATGTCCACATGTATATTCTGATACACACACACACACACACACACACACACACAGAGTGCATGGGCAGAGAGAATATAAATAAATAAATAAATAAATAAATACAAATAAAATAAAGAAATAAAAATTTAATCGTCACCATGCTGGTCTGACACCAGGAAAATGTCGCTGTCATGGCACAGTGCCAACGTGTTCCAAGTGTGGAAAAAGAGCAAGCAGCGGAAGACAGTGAGACCACGATGCTAGATGGCCTGTGGCTGCATGATGTTGCCCTAGGCATAGTCTCATCATTTCATTTGGGCCAGACTCATACCACTGTCGAGAATCTGCATATTTTGGGTAAGGATGTAACTCAGTGTTCAGATGTTTGCCTGGTATGTAAAAGTCCTGTGTTTGACTCTCAGGATTCAAAACCAAGTATTCACTTAAGAGTAAAACCAGACTCTCTGTAGGGAGCTTCATGGCTTAAGTGATATTCAGATATGCTTACTATAGCAGGGCCAGACAATAGATCTTTCTTGTTCTGTAAAGTTGAGGTCTAGCATTTAGAAAACTAAATAGAACCATGTGAGATGGTTCAGTTGGCAAAGTGCTGGCCCTGAGGCCATACAGATGTGAGTTCAACCTCCACTACCCTCCTAGAAACACCAGGTGTGCTGCTTGTGTCTGTAATCCCAATTCCAGGACCAGAGACTGGTGGCTCCCAGGGGCTCATTGGCTGGCCACTCTAAGAGCTGACTAGCTCTGGACAAGTGAGCATGTTGTTTCAATGCAGGCAAGTAACATTTCTGAGGATGGCACCCAAGGCTGTCTTCAGGCTTTCACATGCATGAACGCACACATGTATACATACACATGAATACATGTACACACATACAAATAAGAATTGGAAAAAAGATGAATCATCAAAAGTCATGTAATTTAGAGACTTGCAGTCTAGAAAGGACATCACTACAAAGCAGAATAATTTCATGGCATGTTTCATCGAACTTACACAGCATTAAGAGCAACGTGTTAAGTTTTCACTTTTGAGTATTTTCATTTTAACAGGAGTTTCACACACCAACACACATGTTATTCTTTCCATTGCTTCAGGACAGCTTCCTTGAAATTTCCAATCTCTGCAACGATTGCTGCTATAACCACATTACATTTATTACTACGTTTGAGCAGCAATTGACTGGATTCCATCTCACTGGCAAAGCTAAGCAGCTTTGTATTATAAGTAAGTTGAATTAATGGGCCCGTGTTGGAAAGATGTGCTACCTGGACTTGCTGCCACCCAGCTGTTTCTTTGAGGGGTCTGCAAGTGAAGGGAAGAGGCCTGCTGTGCAGAGGATAGGAAAATTATTATCATATTGCTTTCCTAAATTGAATGAGAATTTTTGCTCAGCAGAAACCTCTTGACTGCAAAAGTCTGAAATTGTGCCCTGCTGGTAAGAATGCCTGTTTGGACTGGTGGGAATTTGAACATTCCACTGTGCTTCAAATCCAGTAAATCTTATGAGTTTGCCCACAGCCTTATGGAAGTGTACTATCTCTCCCTTGCAAAAGAGAAGTGGTTTGTGACCTCTTTATGCAACAGTGAAGAATAAATTATGCTTAGGTAAGTGCTCACTTCTTGCTTAATAGGTAATTTTAATAGTTATTTTGTGAAGGGAGAAATCCTTTGTCTTAGATTTATATTTAAATTCAAATTCTTTAATGAAGACAATGGATTCTTATACTTAATTTACTGACTGGACTTTCTACTTCTTGGACGTTAAGCTCATTTGCTGGGCAAATGCTTTGGGTCCTTAATCAAATTCTAGTTGTTAATGATTTTATACTTCTGTTCTGAATGTCACCTGTCAGCCTTCATTAGTCCTGCATTGTCTTGGTTAATACTTTGGGGACTTGCATTTCAGTTTTTTCTGATACTAAGATTTTGAACTCATATATGTTTAGGTTTCACAATCTTTGCCTATGTTTTTACTTTCACCTTTTAAAAGTAACTTGCTATAGGTTGGACCCTTGCATAAATATGTCTACAACTGTGTTTTGCACTGTGGCATAATTTTCAAAATACTTTGTTTTAAATAAATAAAATAAGTGTATTTTTGACATTTACTGATATAGAAGACAAATGTAACTTCTTTAAGATTTTGAAATGTCTGTTTTTCTTGTGGAATATGTGCAGCTTTGAGAATCACTTAGCATGATGGGCATGGTGGTGCACACCTTTAATCCCAGCACTTGAGAGGCAGAGGAAGGTGGATGCATGAGTTTGAGGACAGCTTAGTCTACAGAGTGAGTTTCAGGACAGCTAGGGCTGCACAAAGAAACCCTGTTCCGAAAAAATCATTTAGCAATGTGTGATGCTTTTAACTTCATATATTAACCTCTATCTCTTGTGAGTGTGTTTGTTATTCCCTTATGAGTAGTTGGGGAAAGTAGTGTATATTTTTTGCTTTCTCCCATTATTTCTAGGTATTAGTAAATAATAATCATTACTTTCTTCTTGCTTTCTTTCTATCTCTCTTTTATTTCTTTAGAGACAGGATATCAGGAAGGGTAGGATGGCCTTGAACCCCCACTTGTAGCTTCTCTTGTTTTCACCTCCTAAGTACTGGTGTTATTTGCACAAACCAACATTTTCAGCCCCGAAACTACTTGGTATCTTCATATACTTGATGGAGTTGTCATTATGTATGTGTTTATCTTATTAGTTGATGAATAAAACACTGTTGGCCAGTAGGACAGTAAGATAGGCAGGTCTAGGAGATGAGGAGGATTCTGGGAGACATAGGAAAAGCAGTGACCATGTGATCCTGGGATGAGAAGATGTGAGTCAGGAGTTCTTCGGTAAGATAAGACCATGTAGAAATGCATAGTTTAGCAATTATGAGTTAATAATAAAGACAGAGCTAGCCAATAAGATGCCCTAGTTAACGGCCAGCAGTATTGTAAGTAATATAGTGTCCATGTATTCTTTTGGGGCTGATGTGGCTGTGGGACCAGGTTGGTGGGAAAGAGTGCTCATTACATATACTCTTCAACATGCCTGTACTTCTTATCCTTGTATAATTTTATTTGTTAAATTTAAGTGACATCTGCTAATTTCTAGGCATTGAGAAGAAAGACACCAGGTATATATAGTGCTATATATTCAAAAATACTTTGCATTGCATTCTAAACTTTGGTGAGTCATTTCATTCCTGTACTTTAATTGCATTATAATTTATGTCTGAGTTTGTAATTCCAATATTTGCAGTCTGTATTTTGTTCTCTAGTTGAATACATCTGGTGTTCACAATCGATCCTTTTGTATTTGTATTTACAGCCATTACTTGGTTGCTTGGAGTGTTTCTTTTAGTAGTTCTTTCAGAAGGGACTTGTGATGATATTGTTGCCAGAGAGCCTGCAAAGGCAGAATGCTTGCTTCCTGCTTTAAAATCTTAGGAGTGGGGCTGGGGAGATGGGTCAGAGGTTGAGAGCATTGACTCTGTCATCCAGAGGTCCTGATTTCTATTCGCAGCAACCACATGGTGGCTTATAACCATATACGCTGGGAATCAAACCCATCTCCTTAAGAAAAAGCAGCCAGTGCTCTTTTCACTGAGCAATCTCTTCAGCCCCTCCTTCACATTTCCAAAGCATCATTTTCTCCAAGTAACTAAATATGTTTCTAGTCCTTTACAATATTTTAAGGTTTACATTAAGGATATATCTTTTAGCAGACCTGGAGACCATTATGTTAAGCAAAATAAACACACTCTGAAGAACAGATATTGCATGTTTCTCACATACTACATCTAGGCTTTTTGAAGGTAGAAACAGAAGGGGAACCATTTAGGAAGAGGAAGGGGACTCCAGTGATGTGAAGTAAGGCAGGGTGGAGCCTGTCAGAGCCGGGCAGGAGCAAAGTGTATTACATGCATGTGCAGAGTGCCACCAGCTATTCTGTAAAAATAATATGTGCTAATAATAATAGCCCCATTAGAAAAAGGTTTTGTAAGCTTGGAAAAACAATAAAACATCAGATATAATTCTGGCAGTTGAGGGCACCTATCAATGTTATTTTGATTAAATAATATTTTTATTCCTTTCAAATATCTCCAGATGCATTCCCATCTGAAAAATTATGGCAATAAAATCTGGCAAAATATGCTTTAATAACTCTTTGTATTTACTTACATGGATTATGCATATCTTTACTTAATGACTTATCAACATGTTGAGACCAGTAAGTACGTTTTATTATCTTTATATGTCTCCTGGATTTCTCTATCATACACACTCATAATAACATTAACATCCCCACGTGCCTTCATGTTTAGTCTCACTGACAGTCCTTCCGGGCTCTGTCCTTCTAAAGCACGCTGCCTTTTGGGTAATCCTCGACTCTCCCACCACTGTAGCTCCAAGCAGATCAAGCCTGAGTAAAGATAACCTTGAAGTTTTCACTTCTGGACCTAGAAGGTGAAAGATTATTCTGTCCAAGTGAAAACATTTCTTGTTTTAGATCCAGCCACATAGATAATACCCCATATCTTTTTCACCCCTTGTCCTTCATCCTGAAGGGTGTTTCCTGCTCCTATCCTTACCCCCTTACCCAAACAACATTATTGCAGAATACATGGTGAGTTTCGGGGCCATGTGGCTGTTTACTGGAGGGAGGCGGGGTCAAACTGTAGGAGCTCAGGGGTGCCTCCCTCCTCCCAGATCTTATGATGTATGATCCCAAAGCATTTCTGTCATTTCCTTTCACTGCCTATTTTGCTGAGCTCTGGATCCACCCCACACGGGGGCCTGAGACTGTGGAAAGTTTTCTTTAGGGACTGTAATTTAAGAACTCTGATAAGTATGCCTATGGCAGTAAGAATTCACCTGAGGACCTGACTCCACCTGCTCCTCTGCTAGGACAAAGGAAAGAGGAATAAAGAGGGAGAAGTGAGAAAGAAACATAGCAAGGTGGGTGTGGGTTTTCGAAACTGAAATATGACAGAAATTAGAACTAAAACACTACTATGTAATATTTTTAAACCTCATTCAACCCTAAACTTATATTTTATAGATATAAGGATTTTCATGAGGTGTAGTACCAGCTTTATGTTCAGATGGAATAATCCTGAGAGCAACTCCAATCACAAATGCGTGTGAAATTGTTATTTTAGTTAACACAGTTCTGTAAATTATTTATCACTCATGAATCATTGTTTCACCTTCTGCTATAAATGCACTCTGTTTTCTATGTGTGACACCAATGGTTAATGCCTACAGACAAAGGATGTCAGAAGGATGTACTTCTTCTTGATAGCTCCTTTTCCTTTTCAGATTTTATGGACCAGAAATCTAGGAGGGGGAACTAGCATAGAGACTGACAGAGAGTGGGAAATGGCAATCATACAGAAATCCAGTCAAAGGCCTTGATTACAAAATTACACTCCTCACTATGAATACAGTGCTGTTAATCCTTCAGGGACTCATCATAACTTTAAATCTAAGTGTGTCCCTAAGGGCCACTCTGTAGCTGGAATATAAAAAGAAAGTCTTTTATAAACTTAAAACCACAAATAATAAAAAAAAACAAGTTGGTAAGTGAAATGTCAGAGCAGAAATCAATAAAGTGACAGTCACCAAAGACACACACAACCTGTCATAAAAACATCAAATGATTTATAAGGTCAGCCTGCAAAAGAATGAAAGTAGTGAGCAATGTACTAAACAGATCTGTTCTTATGAAATCAAAGTCTGAGTTTTCAAAATTAAAAAAGATGGAGCCCTCAGTATGTAAGAATGCCTAATCAATCCTGGACAGGTGGCTTAGTGCTTTCTATTGCTGTGATGACGTCATGAGGGCAGAACTCTTTTTTTTTTTTCTCGAGTCAGGACTTCTCTGTGTAGCTTTGAAGACCAGGCTGGCCTCTAACTCACAAAGGTCTCCCTGCCTCCACCTCCCGAGTGCTTGAGTTAAAGTTGTATGCTACCACCACCTGGCACGGCGTCTTCTAAAAAGAAAACATTTAATCTAGGGTGGCTTTCTTACAGTTTCAGAGGTTCAGTCTATTATAATCATGAAGAGGAGCATAGCAGCATGCAGGCAGACATGGTGCTGGAGCTGAGAGTGCTACAGCTTTATTCAGAGGCAACAGGAAATCAACTGTCTGTCCCACTGAGTGAAGCTTGAGAAGAGACCTCAAAGCCCACCCTCACAGTGACACACTTCCAACAGAAGGTGCTGCCCAGATTAAAGGTGTGCCCTCTAGCCTCAAGGTCTGGATTAAAGGTTTGTGTCATCCAGCCTCCTCCAACAAGATCACACTTCCTCCAACAAGGTGACACTCCTTGTGAGTTTATGGGGGGGGCGGATAAATACATTCAAACTACCACAAAGCGCTTACCATTCTTTTTTTTGGCCTCCTAGATATTGTATAGCTAGAGCCAATAACACTAAATATCTGAATAAATTACAGAATCACACCAGACAGAGTAACAGCTAGTGATCGAAAGAGGGTGCTCTCTGTGTGAAAGGGAGATGCAAATTAGCTCATCTTAGTGAAATTAAAAAAGAATATTAATGAGAATTAATAATTCAAATTGGAGAGATAAAAAGGAAATGCTAATCTATCACTTCTGTGCTGAAGTCACTCTTGACTTACTCTTACGACTAAAGGAAACTACATAAAAGCCCAAGGATAACATCAACTTTATAAATGAAACGTCAATGACTTCTAATCCCAGTTTCAGAGTTTTTGAAAGTCCCCAGAGTGTGTGCATAGGAACTCTACCAAGGGTGAAATGAATCCCAGTCCCTGGAGTCTAAGCCTATGGAATATTTCAAGGGGCCAGTACTCTTGTACACATTGGATTTTAGGACAACTGTTTGAGATGCTGTGTGAGGAGAGAGGTTGGATGATCCTGCTCTTCCTTTGCACCCTAACATCCTTGCCCCTTTATGGCTTACAGCATTTGTAAATCCTGCTCCCCTTACTTCCTAGTTTAGCTGGGGGTTGCACAAACGTGCTTATTTGTCTTAAATTTAATTGCTTTTAGTTTGTCTGCTTTCCAATAACATAGAATTAACTTTTGATGTAATTAAGTTATACTCAAGTTTCACTTACCTTCACATCTTTATGCTCATCCAGAAAGTTCTATACATATGGAGGAGAGACTTCCAAGAATATGGCAAAGTAGGTTGTCAGGTTTCTGAGGGTGTCAGCTGGCCTTTGAGACTCCTGAGGTGGGCAGCAGAAACCACCAACCAGTCTTAAGGCAGTGGGGCTCGGTTATCTCTAAACAGAGCAGAGAGATGGACACGTTGGTCACAAGTAATCTACAACTACCAGGATCTGCCATGGACAAGGTTACTCTCAGTGGACTAACAGTGTTACTAAATTTAAACTTGGCCAAGGCTTGTTGCTCCCTGATTTAGCTCAGTTGTCCTTTAAAATTTCATGACATTGTAAAGTCAGCATCAAAGGGTAATTCCGACTACAGAGAAGTCAGCTGTAGTTCCTATTGTGGTAACTTACTATTTTTTCAAACAACAAATTAAGTGGGATAATTGCTAACTTTATTTTTGACATGTGGGTGTTGAATTCGTACTAAATTTCTAAGCCAAGTTTGATGAGGTCCCTTGGAAATACATCTTCACAAAAAAGTCTATAATATCCCATAAAACATAAAGATGGGATATTTTTACTAAATCCCTATGGAATCATCTGGTAATTTTGCTGTTTTCTTTCACATGGGCAATGCTTGCAAAGATAATTAGGCACACACAAGGATAAAATTCCTTCCAAGTTAATATGTGTGGTAGTTTATGTTATCCTATTCAAGAAAACCAAAATTTTACTGTCTTTGCTGAGTGAATTGAGCAGAGGTTAATAAAGATTAACAGAAAAGTAGAATGAAAAACTTCCAAAAATTAATAATAATAAGCCACGAAGTGGGAAAGGAAGCAAAAAGTACAGGTAAATAAAAGGTAGTAAGCAAAGTGACAAGTACACACTCTATAGCAAGCACAGGATACTTTGCCTGACAATAGCTCTCCTGGAATAGGTCCTAACACCACTCAGCTACCTTCTTCTGTCCTGTGTCTCACACATAAAAATAAGAAAGATCACACAACCATGTCATAGACCACTAGCAATGTGAAATATGCTGAATAAAAATACTAGAAAATTTTTCATTTATTTATCAGTATAAGGATTCTTGATGTTCGGGAGAGAATACTTGGAGGTGGGTGGTCATCTTGTTACTATAATATGAAATTTCAGAGAAGCAGAGATATGGACACCTATGGATGAGCAGCAGAAGCAATCCTACTAATTTTGGAAATCTTCTGTTTAATAGCACTGGGTTTGGGCCTGGAGAGATGATTCAGAGGTGAAGATCCTCTTCGAGAGGACCCAGGTTCAGTTCCCAGCACCTACAAGATGGTAACTCCAATTTCAGGGTATCTCATGCCACCTTCAGACCTTTGCAGGCACTGTATGTGGTACACAAAAGTATGTGGTGTACAAACACAAATTCTGGCAAAATAATAATAAAACTAATAAAGATAAAATAATACACTAAAATTACTACTCCTTGTTAGGAGAAGCCTTGCTGGTAGACAAAATCCTGCCCAAATTGCTACCAAGTGCTCTGCAGTAACTTTAGTGGTATCTGTCTCTTCATTCCTTAAAACATAGTCTATAGTTAGAGGATGGTGTCATTATGCACAGCCAAGGATGGTGGTAGGTATTTGTGTTCTTTTCAACTCCTAGGCAGGTTGTGCCCATGTGCACTGATGGGACACAAGGGAATGATAGCACTTTAGAACAAAATGTAGTGGAAAGCAGAGCTGTAGGTTAGATTTGGAAGAATGAAGTCCATTATTGAAGAAGTTTCAAGGTAGGGACTAATCATTGACTCAGTGCCCAAATTACTATATTATTTATACCTTCACTGAAAGGATTTGAACTTCTACCTCAAAGTCCTTTCATATGATCTTGACAGTTCCGTGAATTCTTTCATTGAAAAACTTTTCACCACTGCCTTCCTTCCATTTACATTTCTTCCTCAGGGTAGGCAAAGGACTCATCTTCTCTTCCCTTGATGATTGCCAATACTGTTCAACACATTTCTCACTTCTCTTAAGCACTGCAGCATGCCCTATGATTGTCTTAAGATTGAACATCTTAAGACATTGATTTCAGAGTGCCCCTCTGTTCAGAACACAGGAGTTCCATCCAGAGTGTAAAATGAAATCTGGGTTCTTCTAGATGTCTAAACCCCTTCCTAATATTCTATTTGGTTTGGTCAGAAGATTGGTCCTCACTCTGGTGGTGAAACATAATTAGTTCAAGGTAATTAATGTGCCCCAGTCTCTGAAGACAATGAGAGGGATCAGCAGATCCCTATTCTAGGCTTTTGTCGTCCAGAAAAATGAATGACTTGTGTTTCACCGAACCTTTACATGTAAATGTGGAACCTGTTTTCTCTGAAACTGAATGCATAACATGACACCATTTTGAAACCATGAAAGAAATGGGTGAACTGTAAAGTACAAGCACTGAGAAAAGGGAAGAGAGCTCAGTGATTCACATGTTGTTTCTTTCCTGGATAGAACCTTGCAGGAATAGCATGGGTTTTCCAGCTAACTGGAAGATGAGATTTATTTTTTAGTTGCTTTAGTCCTCTTTGCTGTTTCTGTTTCTTTTCTTTAAAAATCATTTCAATCTATGTATATATTAGTATTTTCCTACCTTACCCTTTATTTTACTTTTTATTCATGTTTGTCTTTTTTATGATACAGTCCTCTCCCACAGAAAAACATTTCCAGACGCTCATATTTTATTGTATAGGCCATTGTGGATACCAATAGAGGCTCACACTATCACCTGATAGCTCTATATTTTTATGGATTTGTTTTGGTTTACTTATGTGGAGAGTCTATTTGAGTGTATGCTACGTGAGTGCTGCTTCTGGAGGATCCAGGAGAAGATGTCATACCACCTGGAGCTCTAGTTAAAGGTGGTTGTAACTGCCTGACATGGGTGCTAAGAACTGAACTCAGGGTCTCTGGAAGAGCAGCAGGTTCTCTTAACTTCTGAGACATCTGTTCAGGCACCATTCTTTTACTTCTAAATGATTAGTTTATATTTCAAGTCAGGAGCTTTTGAGAAATATTCAGGTTCAATGCATCTATAATTTAACTATAAAACTCTTCTTTTCAAATGCATCCTTTCAATGTTTCATATTTTTGTAAATAACACCATCCACCACCAGTGGATGAAACTAAAACCAAATTATCCTATCTTCAAGTAGTAAACTATGGTGTATTAGGTCCTTCTTTCTTCCCTCAGACTCAGAGTCTTTTCTTTTAAAGTTGGTCTCATTATGTGTTCCAGGTTTATAATACAGAAATGATGAGATAAAAGGGTGGGTTGTTGAGTCTATTTTTGAACAACCACAAGTCTCAAGTATTTTACACTGGTATAAATTTCTGTTTATTGACACACATTTAAGGTTATTTTTGTTATACTGCATAGGTTTCCACTCTTGTTTAAGCTATTGTACCTATGCATCTCATTTAACAATGTAGCATAAAATGCTAATCCTTGAAAGGTTTTTAGGATAATAAAGAAATACAGATTAGTAGTTAGTCATCTATAACAATGAAACTTGGAATTATAGTAGGTATGTTTTCAATGTCTTATGGAGATATATTTCAAATAGATTGTGATCTTCAAACACTTCAGAGACTTAAAGAGTCTGACATTTAGAGTGTTTTAATAACAGAAGGTTTTTCACAACAGTGAGACATGTCTGCTCCTGAATCTACGTCAGAATAGGGTAATGGACATCAAAGAACCTCTATGTAGAATTTGCTTTTAATATGACAAGATAAGCCAATGGGCAAAGAAACTACCTTTGCCTCAACTGCTGACAGCATGCTGTCCAAACTGGACAAGCAGGACACAAAAGAAAGTGACTGCTGAACTTTGACAAGACAAGGTAGAATAGTCCTTCAAAATTCCTGCTTTATAGAAAAGTCTGTCAGATATTTAAGGCCTGTAGGTGAAGATGGATGGCCCAATGTTACAGAGGAAACTTGGTGACTGTTCGGGAAGCCAGATGTTTCTGTAATTTCTACAGTTTTAGAATTTTTTTGTTCTACACTCATCTATTTACTGGGATAATATTATATCCTTCTAAGGTTTCTGATGGAGTTGAAGATGAAATAGTTATAGTTTTTCTTGTTATCAAATTCAGAAATAAACTCACAAAAGAGTTATAAAGTGTATAATGTTGAGAGACAAAAAGATTAAGTTATTCATCTAAGAAAATATTTTGAGGTCTAAAAAGAATTTTGGAGAGTCACCTGTTAGAAGCTGAGGAAGTAGGACATGCAGGAGGAGAGGTAAAAACTGTGAGCCACATAGCAGCATGTAGACTAATAGAAATGGGTTAATTTAGGTTATATGAGCTAGTTAGAAACAAGCCTAACTAAGACTGACCTTTCATAACTAATAAGAAGTCTCTGCCATTATTTGGGAGCTGGCTGGCAGGACAGAGAAAGACTCATTATACCCTCTTGGTTTCAAATTCACACTCCTGCTGCAGCCTCCCCAGCAAAGACTGTAGGCAAACGCCATGGCTTTGGGCTGCGGGATAATGTGTGTCTCTATTTTCCCCCTTTCTCTCTTTAATCTATTCTTCTCTATCATTTCACCTAGATCAAGTCTGCTGTTTAGTATTTAATATGGAATTTTGCTTCCTTCTCTTTCCCATATCACATATCACCCTGCATTATTTCTTTTCCTAACATCTAATGATTGATCATGATAAAACCTTGTATAGAAATTTCAATCAATTTCAAATATTCTTGGGATAGAGAATAATACTTTATGCAGTTTCATGTCCTCTAAACCTTGTGTAAATATCCAAACTCTTGCTGGGTACAGAGCTATGCACATGTGATCCTAGAACTATGGAGGCTGTGTCAAGAAAATTATGAGTTTGAGGCAAGCCTGGGAAGTATAGTGAAATTCTGTCTATCTCAAACTATCCAAAGGAAGCAAACTGCATCATGGCATTGATTACAGAAAGTAAGAACCTTTTCTGTTTGCCTCATTTTGAGTTACACAACATTCAACTAAGTGCTTAATAGACAATTAGCACTCCATAAATGTGAATTACTCATTTACTGTGCTATCAAGTTTTGCTTCATGTTTTCTTTTCTGGGTCACCTAGGAGCCTGTCAAAAGTAAGGATGTGTCTGGTATATTTGTTGGCAACTGACAGCAGATATCATACAGGCTGCAGAGTTAAGAGGTATTTGATTTTTTGATGTTGATAATGCACTGTAGTTCCCTTTTAAAAAAACTGCTTTCTCCTCTCTCACAAATGGATAGGTTATTACTTCTCTACATTCTTAAAAATAAGCAAAGGGAAACATTATTTTGTCAAACATCAGAAAAAATGGAGTATGTCTGATTCTATAGACATATTCTAATGCTACCGATAAGTAATGAAGAATTTTTATACGTATAAACAGCCTTCCAACACATTTTGGGTTAAATAGACAAACTCTTGTGCTTTCAAATATGGCATGATTTGTATTTAAAACTAGAGGCAAAATTCCCTATTTTTAATAATTAAAACTCAAGCTTTTCTGAGTGATTCATTTGGAAAATAGGTACCTTGGCCACAAATGAGTTGCTAGATACTGAGTATTATCTTAAAAGAGCCAAAGAAATTTCAGTGATTCAAAGGTGTGTCTAATGACATTATACACAGAACTCACTCTAAATGAAGGAACTCTTTTCTACACAGTCTAACATGAGAACTTGCATAGGAAGTTGACAACCGTGACATAGTATACATGAGAGAATGTATGTAAACAGGAAGATGATGCCATGCTTGTTTCCTCAGGTCTCCTGACTGAATGTAGCAAGGCTAGACAATGTTTTCTGAATGAGAGACAGGCAAATTTCTTGGTCAAGAAATCAAGAAGCCAGGAAATGGAACTGTAAACAATGAAAATTTCCTATTTGAACGAAATTCTGAATCCACCAGTCTTGAAAAGCAATGTAGAAGTTTTCCAAGGGTGTATTTACTAGAGAAATTAATGACTTTGGGCTTCTATAGACTGTTGTTTAGTTATAGATAATTCACAGTGTCACATGTGTTAGGA
The DNA here is from genome assembly GCF_017639785.1 of Mesocricetus auratus. Lineage (NCBI taxonomy): Eukaryota > Metazoa > Chordata > Mammalia > Rodentia > Cricetidae > Mesocricetus > Mesocricetus auratus. Next base: position 6,761,896 of record NW_024429199.1, read on the forward strand.
AAACTACAGAGAAGGAAAGACCGTAGGGTAGAGAAGGAAGTCATTCTTTTTATGAAATGCAGTTTGAGAGGGACTACAAAGAGTTTTTGAAAGAAAAAAAGAAATCAGGGAGCAGTCTGTTTATACCTTTTCTCCAGAGTACTGAAGACTATTTCAGGAAGTTAGTGAATCATGACTTAATACTCAATTGTTTTTCAATGAAATAGATCCCATCAGAGTTTTAGCCATGCTGCCATTTCTCCTATGGCTCAGATTCCAAAGGGTAGGTTATTTCTGCACCATTTAGTTTTTCTCTTCTTTGCATATATGTATATTTACAGATTATATATAAATATGCGTGTTTATATACAAATAATGAGCTTAACTGAATGATGAAAACATGAAGACTTACACACTGCCTGCTCATATCTCTCTGTATATCTTTCTGATGTGGTAAAACTGATTTCAACCTAAAGAATGTCACACTTGCAAGATTTTAAATTTCATTTACTCATTCATTTCTTAATCAACTGATAAAATTGAGTGTGTCTTTTTGCATCAAATTGAAATATGTTCGGTAATTATAGTGTTAGCCTTTGTGTTTCTTTTTAAAATGATTATTTTGTTTAGAGTAGGAAATTGCTGACTCATGCTCACTTTATGTAGGTTTTCCTGTCAACACTGGCTACTTCTAGTTCAAAGATATTGACTACTCTTTGACAGCTTTCACTGCCAAAAGTATGCTTTTCCCTTAAATTTAGAAAACTTCTCAAGGAGACAGAAATATAATACATTAATATGAGATACAAATAAGTAAAAACCATACTTGCATGGTTACCCCTAGATGATCAGTCTTCTGTTATTTTGGGGGTTTGGGAGTCAGCAGGGAAGTGAAGGGTCTGTGCACTCCCAATATGTACCTAGAGAGATCTGAAAATAAGGTCATTACAAAGATACATGGGTGGATCATGACTAAAGAAACTCAAATTATCTGACATCAGGAAGAGGAATGGCTAGATAAAGTAGCCATTAATTATTTTTAAAGCCACTCTGATGTAGAACATACAGTCTCGTGGAATGCAATGAGAACCATAGAGACTTTACAAATAAAAAGAAAAAGTCTGGGTCTCTGGGGTTAGCCGGGATCATATGCCCACTGGAAGCTGGGCAGTTGTATTCTTAAATCTGGTTGGTTTTTGCACCCCCCCCCCACAGTGTTTATTGCTCAGTGACTGCCAAGTTACAAAGAAGCCTTGGGGAGGAGGAGGACAGAAGGGTGCTGGTGTTTTGGAAATTTTCTTGACCAGATGTGCTTCCTATTCATGAAATAACATTGAAGTTCAGAAGTGTCAGTGAGTGTAACCAAACTCCTTCAGATTCTCAGAACAATAGTATGAAAACCAGAACCCTCGACTATGACAGACTCCTCAAGGACAGACTGGCTACAGTGGTCATTCTAGATGTCCTGGGCTTCCTGATCCAGCCAGTAAGTTGACACTCTTCACTATGACTTTTTTCTCTTTGTTTAAAAAGGTGATCAGTAGAGCACATGCCATTTGGGGACATCTCTAATCTTTTCATTGTAATGATAATTTATACAAACCACACACAGCTCACAGCAGGTAGCACTGACTTTATATAGACATGTACTTCAACAGTTCAATGAGACTCATAAGTATCTATTGGACACATGTTGAAGAATTGAGAATGCTTTTATCTCTATTCATATTTTGTAGAATAATCAAATGCCAAGGAGCTTTTTACTGTTTGTCCCTTTGCTCATGATGAGTCACAGTTGAATGTCTCCCTTTTTATGTGTAAGGTTCTCTTGAATCCAGCGACTCTATCTGTACCCCTCTGTATCCCTCTGGCAGCAATAGAATGTTGGGCTGGGAAAATAAGCTTTTAAATGCATGGTGATGATCACTACACAAGGTTTTTTGCATGAGTGCAAAAGAGAAAAATGTTGCTAGCCTTTATCTGCTATCAGTTTCATTTATTTCTGGCTCGGGCAAGACAGGAGGTTTGCATTGCTTCTGAGCATGAGCATGAGCATGATGCATTTAGATACGTTTTCTACTGCTCCACAAGATAAAACATATGCTTTGTAACAATCAGCACTACAATTTTATGCTGAACTGAAATATTTCAGACTTTGATGGGCTCAGCAGATACACACACAAGGAAGATGGATGTCAAAGAACAGGCGAATGTTTAACTGTCTCTATCATTGATGCTGTTGGCTCTGGGCCCACGCTGTTGGTGCTGCTTTCTCAGAAAGTGAATTACATATAGTTATTGTGATGACTTTAGAAATAGGTTTATCGAGCTGTGGGGAAAGCTCAGTTATTACAGTGCCTGATTTGTGACTTGAGGACCTGAGTTTGATCACTAGAACCCACATTTAAAAAGTTGGGTGTGTTGGCATGCCCATTTAGTTCCCGGACTTAGGAGGTTGAAAGAGGTGGATCCTTGAAGTTAACTGGCTGGCCAGTATAGCTGCAGGTCAGTAAGACACCATGACACAAGAAAAGGTGGGTAGCCTCAAAAAGAACAGTACCTAAGGTTTTCCTGTGATCTCCATACCCAGTGAACTCATACACACACACACACACACACACACACACACACACACACACACAGCCACCTGACATAGGCTCTGCTCTGGGAACCAAACTAGCTGTCTCTCCAGCCTAGTATAAAATGGATTTATATATAATAATGCTATTTAAATATCTACTTGTTTCAAAAACTGAAGTTATAAATATGTTTTTAAAACTCTGGTATCATTGAAAGACTTTTTAATGAGGGCTGAGGAGAAGATAAGGAAGCAGAACATTTTCATTTCAGTTTACACTACTGAATAGTATTACTTTAGTTGATGGAAAAATACTTTAAAGCTAAGATACACAGTTGTTTCTGTTAACTATTATCAAGGGAATGTTCAGATAAGTCAAGAATTAAGCAAAATATGGTTATTGGATTATTAATGAGATACTCTCTAAACTTATGCAGTCGGGGGCTCCCTGCAATCCAGGCTATCTTATGACCTGAGACAAACTATCTTTTTTCTAAAAATGTTTACTAGACAACACTTCGAAAACATTATGGAAGTGGTAGAGCTAAATGAGAGGGTTGTACACCTTGCAGGTTTGAATATGTCTGGGTTTGAAAAATACCCAGTGAGCCAATGCTCAAATTTTAACGTTAAAATTTTGTTCTACTAATCTGGGGTTCATACCTAAAGCTTCAAACTGGGGTAAAAGTTACAAAATTCAGCACCCATACTCTAGGTTCTAGTGAATGAATCTAGAGTTCCGGATGCAGTTCTGTTTTGCACATGTATACACAGCCATGTCTGCATGTACACATCACCATTTGATCTGGACCCCCCTTTGCAGTCTGAACAGTTTTCTCAGGAAGACTGACTTTTCCACTAATACATCAGGACCCCAGCAACCTGATTGTCCATCCCCAGTATGGACTTACAGTTATATCAGAGTGCAAGAGAAACACAGAAACATAAACAAGCCCATCTGAATACCTAGTGTCTAAAAATTTAATCAATATTTAATTGCAGAGTTACTGACTAATTACTAACCTTTAAACTCCCCCATTTTTTTTTTGGTTTTTACGAGACAGGGTTTCTCTGTATTGTTTCGGAGGCTATCGGTCCAGCCTGGCCTCGAACTCACAGAGATCCGCCTGCCTCTGCCTCCCGAGTGCTGGGATTAAAGGCGTGTGCCACCACCGCCCGGCAAACTCCCCCATTTTCAACGTAATTCAGCAAACATAATCAGATGGTTGTACAGTGAGACTGCAAAGCTCCCTGCTATAGAAATGCAGCTGACATTACTAAAGTAGCCACACATTACAATGAAGAAGCTGCCCCATGATCATTTCCTGAATTAGTGGCATTGGTTGTATATACAGCTGACCAATGGGAGAACTGGCCAAGTGAACTGTTGCTAGCTTTGCTACAGAAGAATTAGACACTTAACAGTGTCTCTATGCAGAGTTTCTGTGGTTTGGCCAAGGGGAAGAATGTCTCTACAGAATGGCCTAGGCATGGTTTTCCTCTTTAGCAAGATGACTGTACTTCCACTCTGCAAGAAGTTAAGCAACAAAGAACATATCTCAGCATTACTTGAAAAGAGAATGAGAAAATAGTGAGGCTACAATTTGGGGATTTAATGCTTTGATAACCTGTGCCCTGAACAAGAGGTAAAGAACTAATTTCTTACACTCACCTTTTTTCCTCTAATACACAGGTGATTCTGTGGACTCTCTTCTTTTGAGTCTATCCGTTGACAGTGATCTTCAGCACTGCTCTGTTAATATACACAAAATCTAAGCTACATGCCCATTTCAGATTTGTAATTTTCACTTCTGTGTTTACTTTTCTCTTGAAAGAAAGATAAATATAAAGTAACTTTAATTATTATATTTATGGAACGGTATCTACAAATGACTTAAGACCTGAGAGAATTGCACATAGAAGTACCCAATATCCATGTACAGCACAACAGACAGAAAAATACAGAAGGGTGCATTGGTCTTCCCAGCTTCTGGGGCTAAGTGTGAATTTATGATTTTTTTTTGCTTGCTCTAATGCTTTAGTGCTCTTCAAAGACTAGATCATACCACTTCTTTTTTGATCACTTTACATACTTAGATATTAAGAAATGTTGAAGTCGGAGCTCAAGTCATAATTACAAAAATGGTGTAGGTAAGCTTTCAACTATAGAGCTAAAATTTGAGATTTCTTTATCTTTCCTTCTTTCTACCTTTATTGATTCATTATTATTTGTGAGGTATCTATTTACATTGTCAAAGTCCAGGTGACAAAAACTTGATTTGGGTTCTGCTGTCATAAAATTTTGCTGTCAAGATGCTCTGAAGTAGCCTGCCACTGTGCAGGCTGCTCACATAATTAATATAGGACTGACCTCCACTGTCATTCTTCAATGTTTCTGTGTTCAGTCCACAGTCAAAAGACTGGCAGTGTAGAACAACATCAAGGTGTGAGAACTGGGCCCCCGTTTTCTGCTTTTTATATTCTCTGGCCTCCTCTTCCTCAGCTGAAGTACTCCATCTGATAATGAAGCAAAGCCACAAGGATGAAGTGACCTCTCACTGACGAGGCACCAGTAGCTGTATATGGAAGGTTGACAAAGTCTCAGGTCCTATTTTACTTTTGAACGGACTTCATGTCCACAAATAGGAGAATTCATAGTCACTAATAAAATTCATTTAATTGTCACTCATCTATTCAGCCAATACATATTCATTGTATGCTTTCATTTCAATGAGATTTACAAGCAGCCTTTCTCTTGACCTCAGTTTAAATTGTTTTAAGGCAATTTTGAAGTTTGTATGTACATATTCATAGTTAGACACGTGTATATGAATACTCATAGACACAGGCACACACACTAATACCATACATACACACATATACATCACAAATAGACACACAAATAGATACGCACACATGCAGCATATGCAGATACATATACACATGAATATATACACACATGCATACATACACAGAACAGACACATATACATGAATATACACATATAACACAGTTATGTATAACTCATATACATAAATGCAAACATACCCGTATATATAACACAAGTATACACTCATATGCATGACCATATTTATAACACACTCAAATACATGAAAACATGCATACATAACACAAGCAGACACTTATATACATGAATATATGGATGTACACACACATATGATACAGACACATAAACATAAACACATACACTTATTATTCATTGTAGCAGTGATTCTTCTCCTTTGTGGAGAGACTTTAACTGGCATTCAAGGGAGGCACTCATATTTTACAGGGCTTTCTCTGTCCTTGAGTTAATGGTGATATTTATGGCACTGGGCTTCCTGCTGTGTTACATTAATCAAGGTCACCTGGACACCTCCTGACCCCAGAAGAAAGGAATAATTCTGAATTTTACTATGTTTGCCCTTTTACAATTAGCTGCCTTTATCTCACTCAGAATGCATAAATTTGTTATTAGTTTTACTACTGTTGGACGCCTTTCACTTTATTTTTCAGTCTTCCCTTGAAAATATCTCGATGAGATAAAATTATCCAGAATGTTTCAGTGTTACAATCCAGAATGCCAGATGCAGGGAGTGGGAGAGGATAAGTTTGACATCTATCAGAGATCAAGCATGTTATTGGAAATGATTAACCAGAATAATCCTTTGTTGCTAAACACAAGACCAATTGTCCTTTTTAAATTCCTTCACAAAACTATGCAGTAAACGTACAATATATTTTTGTGATATAAAGTATAAAAAAGCCCATCATGTAATCTGGACTCTCTTTTCTATGTAATTATAGTCATTTTCTAAAGTGTCTAGTATGAAAACATACAGTCACAACTGCAGTTTTCAGTAATTTCTCATGAAAACAGCATCTCCCAGATCAACATCCATTACATTGGTGTCTGTCCTCAATAACCCAAAACTACTTAAAGTTTTTGCTGTTGAGCTGAGTCCTGATCACAGTGGAGACAAGAGTGTGTGGTGCTCTGAGGTCACCCAGAATGTCATTCAGGTGCCATCCCTGGAACCTGATGTGCTGCCCAAGGAACAATGACAGCAAACAGCATTTGCCTGTGGTAGTTTTGACATCAGTGGACTGCATACTGCAATGGTTTGCTATTAGCAAGGCATGAAAAAATTAGAGCAAGATTTAATAACAGAAAGAAATCCTGGGCAATTCACAGCTTTCAAATAACATTCTTCCTCCATCTTTTAGATACATCTATATATTTCAAGAAACATCAGAACTCTTGTAGACTACAAGGAAAATCCTTTTCCTTATTTGCAACTTCGAAAAGACAATAATCACTTTTAAGAAATTACTCTCCTCACTAGTTCTTGCCTGAGTATTGCAGTGTGGGAAAGTCAAACTTTCTTTGGAACAGTCATATGCTTACTCATGTTAGGCACACGCCTTTAATCCCAGCACTCGGGAGGCAGAGGCAGGTGGATCTCCGTGAGTTCGAGGCCAGGCTGGACCGACAGCCTCCAAAACAATACAGAGAAACCCTGTCTAGTAAAACCAAAAAAAAAAAAAGAGCAAATAAGCATTGCCAGTATTTTCATTTTTTTCTCACCCCCCCCTCCATTCTCTGCCTTTGCCACCTTTGTGCTGTTTGTGAGGCAATGCTCTCTTCCTTGTATCTGCTGGCATTATGCATTCTTTCTATAACCACCAACTTTTTAAAGGAATAGATAAGCACTGAGGAAAACAGTTTGCCATTCAGCTTTTCTGTTATGAAAAGTTAGGTTCTTATCAGGTAAAGTCATAATGTGGGAATGTATCTACCTGGTAATAAGATCTCACATAATATCCTTTACTATATTTGTTTTATTACAAAGTGCATCTTTGATGGCAGAATCAGGAGCACAGTGAAGGCTTTCTATAAGGGCCTTTGAAAAGGCATGCTGTAATATCTCCAGCTAAATCATGCTGGGGGATTGGGATGTTGATGAGTTTTGTGTGTGGGTGTATAGCAGAGAGCTGTTAGAATAAAGGAGTTGCAGAAAGATGCATGAGAAAATCAAAGAGGGTTAGATACAAATGTTCCACAGTCAGCTAAAATATGAATGTTTCAGAAATATGCACGATGGCCTTTTTAAGCTAATTGTACTTCTTCATGATTTTACCATCCTGTTTTTCTTCTACCACATCACAAGTTACAACTATTTATTGCTTTGGGGGTTTTCTTTTTATGTCTTTACCAACAGGCTATACATTCTATGAAGACCCGTGCCTTACATCCTTAGCCTCTAATTCAATATATAGCCTATAACTTTGTTAATAAAACAGCTACTCTTCTTGTCTATTAGCATATGAAATATGATGAGTTCAAACTGACACATACTCAGTGACATTGACTTTTTATGATGGTTCAAAAAAAGCCTTGATTACTGAATAGGTGATTCACATAGAAATAACAATATTTTTATTACTTGATTAAATACAATATTAAATGTAATTGTACCTATTTCTTATATCTTATCTAAATGTGACTGTTGGAAGATTTGAAATGCTGTATCAGTTCAAATATCCTTTTGTTAAATAGCACCTGTCTAAAGAGTTAAATATGAATGGATGGATGGATGAGTGAATGAGTGACATATACAATTAGAGTTGATACTACCAAATGAATGATGTCTAACTTTTGATACCCAAGGATAATTCATCAACAATTGTGATATGCTTCTTGAGGCTCTCACATCTTTCCATTTTTTGGAATCCCTTGCCATTTCTATGTGTCTTTGCTGTCTGTCTTTCTTGATCGTCATTTCAGGTTTGATAATGAGTTGTTTAGCTATGGGAATGTTACCGAACATTCTGTGATGAAAGTTTGAGCAATGTTTACACATTTAATTTTCTCTTTAGCACTTTTGCCATTGTGAGAATTGCCCAGGTTGACTGGCTTATTAATGGAGGAGACATGCAGGACAAAATCCAGTTGCTGCAGTGAAGCCTACTGGCGACATCTCCTGCTTCTCCCTGAGATCAACTGACAACAGATCTCTGAGTGGGGTAGATGGCGATTATTAAAGCTGCAGAGATGTTGCCCTGTCGGTTAGCCAGACTTACCCAAATGCCTCTCCAACATGGGCATGGGATCTTCACTGCTCAGCTTTCCTCAGTGGACACTTAACACTGGACACCAGCTTCCATTCATACTTATCCTCTCACCCTGGATTGTTAGATAAATATTTTTCATAATGGTCACAAATATGAGAACAAGGGAAGACACTCTATCAGGACATGGGCAAATTCCCCCTGAAGTGTAACTCACTGATTAGCATGGGGAATCTTAGGGTAAACACTGGCTGAGATGCTAAGATGCCAATAAGACTTCTTTACATAGCAATACTCTCATTTTCTCAAGAAGGTGCTATTTAGTTAATTTGTCTTCTTTATAAATGTTGCTGTATTTTTATTGTCATTGGAGAAGTTTTCTTATAACCCTCTCGATCTTGCTATGCTGCTTGCTGAAGAGAGGGATGATGGGTTTGCTTAGTGGGGCCTTCACATTCTGTATAGTCAGAGCACTCCTGGGATGGTCTGTCTACTGTCTGGTCCAGTCTTGGGCTTTGGTGATGCTGCATAAGAGTAGCATGCATGAAAAATAGGGTTATGCCTAGGGAAGTAAAACGAGAAAAATGGAATAGTGCCTTTTCATAGAAGACGAGAAAAGTCCAGCTGGCTTCGGGGAGGGGTTTGTGACACTTTGAAGCGAAAGAACTTCAAGGAGGTGAGGTTTGATTGTCATGGACAGAAATGGAAAAGATGTCTGAACCTGAAGGTTTCGTTTGAATTCTCTTTACCTGGAAAACTATATAGTGAAAATGTAAGTTTTTAAAAATATACCACCTTTCTGAAACTGATGTCTATGAATCACAACTTAATAGTTTAATAGACACCTCCTTAACCAAGGCTTTTTCCTGAGACTTCAATTATTACCAGGTCAACTGCAATATAAAAATATTGTATGAAATTCTAGAAGCAATTCTCATCTCAAGTTGTACACTGTTAGGAATAACAAAATAGTTTCAAACTATGCATCCCATTCCCAACCCTACTTCTCAGCATTTAAACTACCCTTTTGTCCAGATGTTTATGCTAAGTTATCTGTTATTTGCTTAGCAGCTGTCCTGGTTGACTGATTGAATGTCACACAATCACTATCAGTGTGTGCAAGAAACTCTTACTGTGTTTAATAATGATCATGAAATGTAAGACTTTGAGGCACTGGGGTTTACCGCATGGAAGGGCATATTAATTCTATCACTTTGTGACAACCCTGAAAGTCATATAAGGAAAAGTTGATTGAACATCCAATATCAGTGTGACTTCAGGCACCCACTGGAGATCATGGTGTGCTTCTCCCACAAGGAGTGCATCAATGCCACAAGTGTACAAAGAAATCTGCTATGAACCAGAATCACAGTGAGATGACCAGAATGGAGGAAGCCTGTGACCTCTGAGACCCTTGATTGCTCATATCACTTACTAACTGTAAAACTGACAGTTGGCTCAGCCATACTGTTCTAAAACAGAGAAAAAAATTTGATAGTGGAGTGGTCAGAACCCAGGACTCCTAATCTCAGGTTCAGGTAAGACTATGAATATTAAGATGTCTGCCACAATGCTCAGATAGGAAGCTTAGTTGAAGTACAGGACCACAGTACTTTCTTTATGAAGATTAAATGTTAAGCCCACAGCCATTATAAGTATTGACTTGGTCCCCTATGCTGTACTCTCTAAGCTGTATTCCACAATCGGGAGCTGGACTGACTACTCAAACAGCAGCTAATTCACAGAATTCTGTCTCTTACATAGTCACTTTTGTGGAAGGTCAAAGAAACTGCCTGTCAGCTGTAATGGAAAGGAACTTTCCAAATAAGAGGAACTTGAATTCTGGAAAACTCAATGAAGTGGCCACTATAGGAATTGTAAAGTAAGATTCTACAAGATTACCTTATATGTGATTCATTCAAAGGGAAGAGAATAGATGTACATTCCTTTTTTTCCTTTTTTTAAAATTTAAATTAGAAATAAGCTTGTTTTACATGTCAATACCAGTTTCCTCTCCCTCTCCTCCTCCCCTGACCCTGACCAACCCCTTATCCTGTTCTCTTTCTGCTAGCAGGGAGAGTGAGGTCTTCCATGAGGGATCATCAATGTCTGTCATATCCTTTGGGGCAGGGCCTAGGCCCTCCCCCATGTGTCTAGGCTGAGAGAGTATCCCTCTATGTTGAATGGGCTTCCAAAGTCCATTCATGTACTAAAGATGAATACTTACTCATTACCTGAGGCCCCATAGATTGCTCAGGCTTCCTAACTGACAGCCAAATTCAAAGGGTCTGGGTCCATCCTATGCTGGTTTCCCAGCTATCAGTCTGGGGTCCATGAGCCCCCCTTGTTCAGATCAACTGTTTCTGTGGGTTTCTCCAGCCTGATCTTGACCCCTTTGCTCATCACTCTTCCCTCTCTGCAACTGAAGTCCAGAGTTCAGCTCAGTGTTTAGCTGTGGGTCTCTGCTTCTGCTTCCATCAACTACTGGATGAAGGCTCTAGTATAGCATATAAAGTAGTCATCAATCTCATTATTGGGGAAGGGTATTTAAGGTAGCCTCTCCACTATTGCTTAGATTGTTAGTAGGTGTCATCCTTGCAGATCTCTGGACATTTCCCTAGTGCCAGATTTCTCTTTAAACCTATAATGGCTCCCTCTATTGTGGTATCTCTTTTATTGCTCTCCTCTATTCTTTACCAGACTCAATCTTCCTGCTCCCTCATGTAAGAGGTACATTCTTTAACAAGATATTTTCTATCTTATCTCTATAGTATTTTCAGAGGCAGGATGTGAAGACATGTGGGAGTTCTTGCATGTAGGAGTGACTCCAGACTCGCAGAATTCTAGTTTTCACTGGCAATTCAGCAGTGAATTACAAGGTGGCATCTAGCTTTTAGGCACTTTTAGGGTAGAAAGACTGTAAAAGCCTTGTTAATTTCATAGGTGTGCTTTGTAATTGTAATACAAAAATTGATAGCTAATGCCCCACGGGTTTGTCCACAGTTGACCAGAATACAAGATTACAAAATATTTTTTTTCTTTTTTAGAAATTAGAAAATATAGAAAGACAGCACTGTGCTTTTGACATAAAAGGAGGTTTAGATTTATGGGATAGTAATGTGTGCCCTCATCCACAGCTCTGAGACAGAGATGGATGAGAGAAAGCCGCAGGTTCTTCCTACGCTCTATGAGTAATGCTTAGCATTAAATGGCAAGTCAGGACCATCATCAGCAACAATGTCTTGGACTGCAGCCAGCTCAGTGGCATAGATTGGTGTTTCGCCGGTAAGGAGAATAGATGACAACGGGATAACTGAGCATATGTAGTTTGGAGACGGTCACAAGCTGTGAAGACATATACACCACCACCATGACATTGCAGCACAATTTCTGTGGGCACTGTGGAGAGCAGTGGACTGCTGGGAATTGTGAAAGCTGACCATACTGCTCTGACATGAAGCAATCAGGGAAAGAGACCTTGTTTTCAAGGTAAAATATCAAGCAAACCTGATGAAGAGTAGACTCCTGGAGTCCTGGATCCTGACCACTCCATAAGAAACCAAGAGAAACAGGGCAATTGCCATGCATGCACTGGGGAAGGACAGCATGCGCATGCTACCCAAGCCAGAGGAGTGCCATTAGGGACAAATAGCCTTGAAAACACCATGCTTTATATTGATATATGTTTTTGTGGAAGGCATCTTGCAGAAATTTTTATTTTAGCAAGTCTCATGTTCCAATGGACTGTGGTGATGGAGCTGCATGAGTCTACATGTCTTTATATGAACCTACACTGATTAGCACTGGTAAGGTTTTTGGTACTGACAACACCTAGAAATTCCCTGTGTGATGGCGAACAAACAGATGTTTGATATATATGCTACACTATAATCTCTGTTAATAAAATGTCTTTATGTAAATTTGCAGGAAGAGTGCTTTTCCAGCATTCGATTAGTCTCATGACGACCAGCAAAGGAAAACACTGCAGAGAGTAGTATTCCACGAACTAAATCAGCAGGGGAGTGACCGAAGGCTTCCAGACTGAATCACATGAGTCTTGTAAGTTTTCAGATGGTTCTGCTTAAATCACAGTGTTTTTGAGAGGCTCAAAAATGATGCTAGTATAGGTGTGACTTGTAATCCATCAGCACTACACACACATACAGCGAGCTTTAAAGAGTAATCAAGAAGGCTTTTCCACAAGTGTTCCTGGCAGACTTACTGCAGTCTCTCTTCTACTCTTTTCAGTTTTAAGACAATAACATGTTTGTAATAACTTAAAGGCAAATAAAAAGTGGTTCCAATGATACATTACACAGTGATGTTTCCACTAAAGGAACAAAGGGGCATCTCCCATCCCTTGGCTGTCTCCTTATTTATAGCCTCAAGAATGCCACCTTCTTACTCAAAGACAAGTGTTCCCTGATTAGTTGTTTTAGACCTCACACATCTGAAAAATGACCAGACTTATATGACTCAGTCTGCAAGTCTTTGGTAAGTCTCCTAGTAATTTAGCTCATGGAATACTGAACAGCGAGGCTGGCCATCCTTTATCAACAGCAGTGACTACAAAGAGCCCAGAATTGGCTCTACCCTGCACCTTCAAAGAGGTTCAGTTTCCTTTCTAGTCTAATCGTCACGTCATGTAGATAAGCAAAAAGCCAGCGACAGCTCTGAATGAAAATCAACCTGGAACTTGCTCCTACTTCCACAGTCTGGTTTTATTTATTTCAGTAATCAGAGAGAGAGCAAGAGCAGGAAGAGGAGATTAAACAAAATTTCCTCTTTTCTTAATGGTTATTTTGTTTTTAATCAAAGTTTCTGTCCCAGTGAAGTCATCGTCCTGTGTTTCCTCCTTAACTTTGTTTGCTCTCTCATCCTCGTGGAATTGGTAATTCACTCAGCTGTGGGTTATTGAGTCTCATCTTTCAAAATGTCTGCTGAGGTGAGTGAAGTCCCTTCTGTCATTACTCTTGCTGCAGCCATTAGTTCTTCAGCTTTGGTGAATTAAACACAAAGAGTCACATGAGAGAACACTCTGCTATCTGCTAGACATGTCCCTGTGAGTTGGGGGCATCAATAATCCAAACAACATGTTAACCAAATGGCCATTGATAGGGCAGGCTGTGCTTTACTTGTTTCTCGTGATGAACTCCTGAAAACTATGGACCTTCATGAGAGGAGACAGATACAGATTGTGAAACTTCAACGAATAACAGATGACTAGATTTGAAACAGCATTCCAGTCCCAAGTATCACGACAATTGGCAGAAATGTGACTTGGAAGAAATCTACTGATTTTGGTTTATAAATCCTGTGATTGTAAATTATCAAGGCATATTTTCCCATATATATGGAGCTACTGTACCTGTTTTAAATTCTGCTAGCTCAAAACCAATGCAGAAACTCTTCAGGGTTTAGTACTCTTTTCTGCTGTTGCTTAGTTTCCCTCATGGCCTTAAACATCATTGCATGTTGGCTGGTCATTTCTGTTATTTAATATCTGTACTCCCCGTGTTCTGTACACTGGATATCAAGTATATGTAAATATAAGTAACATTTACCAGAGCGAACTACTTTAATAAGCTATCTGACTTTTTTTTAAGTCAACACAAAGTGTGCTAACTAGTTTTATGTCAACTTGATATAAGCTATAGTCATCTGAGGGGACATAATCTCTATTGAGAAAATGCTCCTATAAGATAGGGCTGCAGGCAGGCCTGTGGGATATTTTCTTAATGATGTGGGATAGTCAAAGCTGTTGTATGTTGTGCCAACCCTATGTTTTCATCCTGGGTACTTAAAGGGAGCATGCTTAGCAAGGCACGAGGAGCAAGTCAGTAAGCAACATCCCTTCCTAGCCTGCGTGTCAATTCCTCCAGGTTCCTGCTCATCTGGGCTCTACACAGTGGATCGTCATTCCATATATTATTAAATAAACTTATTTTTCCCTCAAGCTGCTTTTGGTCATGATGCTTCATTACAACATTATTAACCCTAACTAATACAGAAGGCTTATCTTTCTACCGAATTTAAAAGTCTGGCATAGTTTGGTTAATAAAAATAAATGATAAGTCATAGAATTGTGATGAGTTGCTAGAAATTGAAAACTAGCTTTTGTTTTGTATACCATTTTGGGTATTCAAAAATTGTAAAAGTATATATTGCTAAATAAGAAGTAAGCACTAATAGTTTACAAAGTCCTATTAGTTTGCCAAAATCAACAGAGTAAACAATTCGGATACCCGTTGGGTCCTCTAAATAAAGAGTGTGTGGCCACCAGACTGCTGTCGCCAAACACTGAAAGTCTGGTAAGGCAGTTTCTTAGTCTGTAAGGATAAATTTCTCAGGTAGAATCTGACAATGTCCCTTCTTTCATGGTGCTGAGTCTAATCATTTAAGCAATTTAATAATTATCATGCTCAAATCAAGGTTTTAGAGAAAAGCATTCAGTATTTGAAATAGAAGTCAGAGCTGATGAGATGCCTCAGCAGGTAAAAGGGCTAATAGAATTTGATCCCTGGACTTCATGGTAGAAAAAGAGCCAACTCCACAAAGTTGTCCTTTGACTTCTGGCCTCCATCCATGCACCTTCACACCTGAATTCACATCCATCCCCCCTACTCACCACACATACAATCATAATGTTACTAAAGTTTAAAAGTTAAATAAGAGAGCCGTTGCTTTCCATTCTATTATTTATAAGAGTCATTTATCATATGGAATCTCCACGTCAGTCATTAGTAGGATCTTAGTATACAGGCATTTCTGATGCAACCATGTGTCTATTCTTCTGAGTATTGCCTTGCTGTGTATGCTACTGGAGACATCTGTTATACTTTTGGTGGTCCCTGCTAATAGTGGAAATGCTATGCAAATCTTCATAATCTTGCTCAGGTTAGACCATTTAATCAATGAAACAAAAAATCATTTCCTTGTGATTTCCCCTTTTTTCTTCCTACACAGGAAGAAAAGTATACCACATACTAAACCCCAACTGAACATCATTGGCTAGTCTCATGCTTCTTTCTTTAGCATTCTGGGAGCACACTTGTACTAGTTAAGAATTAATCTTTTAATTAATGGCATGGAGAGTCTCTCACATGCTTCTCTTATTCAATCAACCTTCCATTATGTGTTCTATCATTATTTTAAGAAATGTATTTTATGTATTCAATCATGCATTAAAGGTACCAGAAATAACTTTTATGGATGGCCATAAGATAGGAGGCAGAAGTCTTTTACACTCCTCAAATACACATCTGTTGCTCTATCCTCAATAGATCCTCTGTAGGCCTGTGGTGGGGGTAGTGTGCTGCCTTGGATCACCATTTAGAGACTAAACCCTCGGTACCCCAACTGCTAAGCACATTGGTGACAGTGGTTCAGAGCTGGGCCCCTTTCCTGGCATTACTTATGACAGAAGGGAACTGATTTATTTAAGGCATGCCTCCTCTCCAGGGATGCTATTTTCCATCCAGAGACCTGTAACTGTGGGGCAAGAGGGCCAGATCTCATTCCTCACTTTAGGACAACTCTGATGAGCTATCTAGGTCAAGAGATTCACTATCTGGCTCCTGCCTTGGGACTGCTTTGCTGGTGAGCCCTCCCTCTGTCTATTCTTGCTTCCTTTATTTTCTGCCATTACCAAACATTATTCCAAACTCTGTGACAATAGGTTCCCCAGGAGTCTGTTTTCAGTCATATTAATGAAGATTGTGATAAGAATGTTACTCATTGTTTAAGACTGAAACTTAAACATTTTAATGCCCCAATAGAGAAACAAAAACCAAATACTCCATCATGACAAAATATGACAAATTGTTAAGTTTAATACACAGTATGTATTTGAGCTACTTGAGTCAACAACATATGTGATCTTTTTTTCCAAATTAGACATAAATATTTTGGAATAGGAAAGAGATAAAATGATTTATAGAGAAAGACGAATTCACCATGGATATTATCATAAACATTGCTAAATTTTATATGAATAAATATTTGTCCTCTCTCCATCAAAGTTTGTCTTCTTAATATAGGTGTTCAACCTCAGACTGTGTAATGGATCTCTATCCAGGAGAGCAGGCTACTCGCTGGAAGGCCAGACAAAGGCTGCTTGAAACCGAAATCTACCCAGGTGAGGAGGAGACTGGCTCTGGAAGCACAGACAAAGACTGCTTAGAACTGAAATATATTTAGGTGAGTAGGGGACTGACTCAAATGACAGACACACCAAGGCTGCTTAGCATCCACATCTGTGTCTACCCTCCCCTCACTTGCTCAGACAGAACCTCAAAGCTGTTCTTTGAAGTCTCCCAGAGGCAGAAATTATTTTCCAGTGTTATTAGTGAGTAAATGGAGAAAGGAGTGGGGAAATATCAGTGAAATGATTACTCTCAGAAAAATATCAGACACATGAGAAACGAGCTCATGAAATGGAATTTTTAGCACTAAGACCTATGCTCCACGTAGTGCTTCCATGGTCTTCTGCTTGTGTCTAGCTAGTCCTGGAAGAAGCGCTGTACAAATCAGGATGAGCCCTGGAATCAAAGAAAACATCACACGTAAGGTAGGTAGGGAGAGTGGTTGGAAATTACTTCGGCAGTGAAGCACTTTCTTCAAATGAAATCTAGCACAGAAACCCAATATGTCAAACTGACAACAGAGAAACTAGATGTTTAATATTGGCGCTGTAAGTTGGGCATGTAATGTGGCATTCCCCTCAGACTCTGAGCTACCTCTAGACAATATTGAGAACTCCATGGCTCAGAGTACAGAAATAATGGAAGTGTTGGAGTTCTCTCAGCAGTAAGCAACCACAGCAAGCTTACATTTATTTTTCTTGTTTTAGTGTCCTCTTCTTCACAGCTCTTCCACACTCCCATGAATGGTTGGGAAGGAATAGACTTCTTGTCTCTGGGAGTGAACCCTGATTAACATGGTCGCACTAATTGGTTCAGGGTTTATCTGCTAGATTAG
The DNA here is from genome assembly GCF_017639785.1 of Mesocricetus auratus. Classification (NCBI taxonomy): domain Eukaryota; kingdom Metazoa; phylum Chordata; class Mammalia; order Rodentia; family Cricetidae; genus Mesocricetus; species Mesocricetus auratus. Next base: position 6,779,504 of record NW_024429199.1, read on the forward strand.
TATCAGAACTCACAACCACAGGCACTGCTGATAGTCATCTGTGACAGTAACACAGGAAGTGAATGAGGCTGGAGCCAACACCGAGAAAGCGGCAGTGAGAATCAAAGATAGAGTCATCCTAAGGAATTCATTGCTGCACTGGATCAAGAGTCCTCAGAAGCCAGCTGATTATTGTCCCTACTCCTCAAATGAACACTTAATTGGGATTTCTGCACTACCAGGGAGGCATGTGGCTGCCATCAGCCCTATCTCAGCACCCACAAGAATACCCAGCACAAATAGGTAGCTCATTAATAGTTGATTAACAGAGGCAAGATGCATGGCTCAAATTCCCTGTTGGCCCTAAGTGGCAATTTATTTAACTACTCCAAATCTCATTTCCTTTATCTGTAAAATAAAAGAGTTCCCCAGATTCATCATAAAACAATCTATTCTTCAATGCATACAAAGTCTCTGCGACTTTGTGAGGATTATTGCTTATGTGTAGGCATCTCAGACACACTACAGGGACTGAGGGTTGCTGTACCAATTCAGTGCTACATGAGCAGAGAGTTTCTATCAGCCAAGGGTAAGGCACTCCTGTTTCTGCCTCAGATGACCACTTGAGTGTGAAATTATGGTGGCCCATAGAAGATGCTCACTGGAAGACTGGGGAAAGCAAGTGGGGTTATCATTGTTTGTTTAATAATTTCCTGAACATGTCATTGGGGCTCAGGATGACTGTGGGTAAAAACTTGTGATACTTGAATTCTTAATCAAAATTTCTGTTTGCTTATGGTTTTATTTAGAATTTGGAGAGGAATGTTTTCATTTGTGAAAATGACCTCTCTCTGTCGTTGGTCTGCTTTAAAGCTTGGCCTGTCTGAAACTATGGCAAAGCACATCAGCTCTATCATCTTTGACCTCTCAGCAGGTTGAGAGCAGGAACTCTGCCTTTTTATAATTCCCATAGGTTAAGGTTGTTCAGCCTAGAAAAATGTTATTATAAAAATATAATGCAAGACGGATACACATGAAATGTTAATATTTTACAATTTTAAATTTCTGTTAGATGCACTTGATAAAAAGGAAACAAGCTAACTTGATTTTAGTAATCTTATTTATCCATCTATCTTTAAGCCTTATTTAATATGCTAAAAATTATAAAAATATAGAAATATTTTGAATCTTTTTTGGTTGTAAAGCATTTTGCTGTTGTTCATTTTATTTTTTATAATTATTATTTTGAGCATGTGTATGTGTGGGGGGGGTGGGCATGTGTGTGCACTTGGTATGTGTGTGATGTGAATGTGTATTGTGGGTATGTACAGACCATAGACCAAGTGGGAGTAAGAGAATAACCTCAGGTGTCAGTGTTCTGCTTCTATCATCAATGTTCACAACTCAAGTAGCTATGTTTGCAAGGTAAGAACCTTTACCTGCTGAGCCATCTCATCAGCTATTGTTCTAAGTCTTTAAAATAAGAAATTACAACAATGTTTAATAGCCACAAAGAGAAGAGCTGTTCCCTTCTGGAATTTTGAAGTTGAGATTGAAGGAAAACCAAGGACAAATGCTATCTTAGGCATCTGTTCATCCCTGAGGAGCCAGCATTGCTCTTTTTTGAAAACTGTGACTTTAGTGTGCTCCAGCACTCCAGCACTGGCAAGTGAGGGGAGTGGAGGAGGCTGGGAACTTTGCTGCACTTGCCCAAACCTATAGAACTTGTCCAGAGAATTTCAAGTGCCAATGTTCCCAATTAGAAGTCACATAAGGCGTGATAAGGACTTGTGCCCAGTTGGTATACTGACTGAAAAGGGAGACAGTTGTAATTGGAAGTTTTTCTCTACCCCACTGGTCCCCCTGGACTGATTTCTCTCCCGCTCATGCGTTCCCATAACCACTTATGAAACTCAGAGTCTAATATTAAATATGATTGTTTAGCCAATGGCTCAGGCTTATTACTGGCTAGTGATCTCTTATAAATTAACCTACTTTTAATAATCTGTGTATCACCACATGACCGTGGCTTATGGGTTGTGTCCTGGCATCTTATCCCTTTGGCTGCTACACGGCATCTCCCTGACTCCACTTTCTTTCTCTCCATAACTCTGTTTGGATTTCTTGCCTAGCTATATTCAGCCTGGCCATTGGTCAAAACGGCTTTATTTATAAACGGATAAAAGCAACACATATTCACGGTATACAGAAAGACATCCTGTATCAGACAGTATTCCAGCTATTGATCAGTGTGTTTTTCTCTGCAACTCTTCCCTTTCACCTTTTCATTTAAGCAGACAGCAGGCCTTCTGCTCACCGCTGCAGAGAAGTAGTGAGGCAAAGCAAAAAATAGCACTGTTCTCTTTGGTTCTTTTGATCTGAAATTTCCTTAGGGCCATTTAGAGATATGCGAGATAGGTACCAGGATGACAATATGCAAGCATAGGACAAATGATTGGTACAGAAATGGAAACAGGAAGGGCAGTCCCCAGGCAGAGAGGCCAGAGAGAAAAACACAAAAGAAAGGGAGACATTAGAGAGAAGAGGATCTGTGGTCTGTGTCCTGTGTGGAAGAGTTATATGAAGGAGAGCAAAAGCCTGAGGAAAATGATTCTGAACAGCAAAGGTGTATGCAGGGGCAGACCAAGAGACAGTTGGGGGCTTGAATATAGAAAAGGCTGAGGAGAGCCTCAGAGTGATGCATAGTGGATTCGGTGGCAGACAGCCAGGCCCAAGAGTGAGATTCTTACTTGCCCCTGTACTGATTAGTTGGTAAGTAAAATTTCCAAGTGAATAAATTTATATATCTGGCTATTCTGGAAGGGTCAGAATAGCCTCGAAACAGCCGTCAGTTGGGGTTCTAGAAAATACCATGATGTCTATCAGATATCCATGCCTGGGAATTGAGAGCCATGCTGACTGCGACAGATGCTACAGAGTCCACAGAAACGACTGCTAGGATTCACTAGAGTGGTGTAGTCTACACTGGGGTAGCAGTCCTCCCAGAGAGAGGAATCCCTGTCAAACTCTTCTTGGGAGGCATTCTGAGACTGGTGGTGCTTGGTGAGTAGCAGTAATGAACTGACAAAAAGGTAGAGTCAGAGGCTATCCCAGATGCTTGAGCTAGAGCTTTTGAAACACAATTACACTTCTGGAGTGCTTACAAACTCTAGTACTGTTCTAAGTGACAACTCATTTAACCCATAGGCTAATCCTACCCTGTTACAATCTTTTCATTATCATTTTCATAGGTGAGGGAGGGACACTGTATTTCAGGGAAGCCCAAGTCATGGATTCTGAAGAACAGGGACACAGTTTTGAAGATGCTGGGTTCAGCATCTAAGTATACATCTCTACTGTCAGATAAGAGAGCAAACGAAGCTCCAAAACTGATTAAACAAAGGAAAGCCCACTTAATGAGATGCTGCGATTTTGATATCAAGGTACCAGGTACTTGATAACATTTGTCCAAATGCCAAGCCTGCCTTTATCCCTTTATTTGTGTATGTCTTAGAGATGAGCCTTTTTCCAATAAGCCATTATGGAGTTCAGATCCAAATATAAGTGTTCTTAAGCCCGTCTTCTAATAAGTTTAGCTTCCGAGTCATTAAGTGCAGAGGATTTCAGTTGTCTTTCCTTATTCACAAACACAAGAGAGTAGCTGCCTTTAGTCACTCACATGCGTGCTCCGTTGAATAGACAGTTTAACTCTGAAAAGAGCACATGAAGATTCTGCTGCTGCTTTAGCGTCCGAAGAATCAAGCTTTCCTTGACGGGAAATTTGAATTTAGATTAAAAACAAGCTAAAAAAAAAGATTCTACTAAGAGAGACCAACTCAGTGTCAGCAGGATGATGACAAGCAGCAGGGGGTTGACAAACAGAAACAGGGTCAGCTTGGCACTTCTTCACACTTTGGGAGTAGCAGGAGATCCCAAGGCAGGAAGGAAGATGAACAAGGTGTATGCATCCTGCGGTGAGTTTCAGGTTTTCCATCAGGGTCCACATTTGGCACCATCTGGGATAGGGCACCCTCAGCAGTCCCACAGACTTGTAATCGAACCCTTTTGTCCCATCTCCTTGCTCTGACTCGTGATCCATGCTGGCGGGCAGTTTTCCTCCTATAAAAACTGTTGCTTGTCCTGACCTCATGCTGTAGTCTTCTCACTGCCTGGAATCCCAGTTTTGACCTTCTTGGCCCTGACCTGTCCTACTCACATTGTTTTCCATTTGAAAAGGGTTTTGTTTAAAACCAACTGCAGAGTCCAGGTTATTTGGAATCCTAGAGGCAGTGAAGCAAAAGCGAATGGGGGTTTTAGGTACAGAGGGTGTAGAAAACAGATATTTACACAGAGGCTTTGGGCAAAGAACCGCCTCACTCAGGTTCAGACTATTACATGGTGGAACATTTATTCTGGTATAATCTACGCTTGGGCCACATCACGGGGCCTGCCCTTCAGGGGTGGGAACCACCAGCTGCTGATACTGGTGCTATGTTATGGACTGCATCGTCCGTTTAACTTCATCTTCCCCAGTTTCTCCCCAGCAGCCTTTATGTACTGTGTGCTATTGTATATTTTCACTAGTTCATCATCAGTTCTAAGTAACCAAGAAACATTTGAGAAAGATGATTCCTGTCTTCAAAAGACTTATTGCCTCCTGAATCTTCCAACAGCCCGATTTCTCTGATATTACTGGAGAAGCATTGTTTTCAATGAAATTCCATTGAGACTTCCATTATTGCTTCCAGTCCTAATCAAAGCATTGAAATTTCTCAAATTTTTATTGTATGAATTTGTAATTTATTTATACCAACAGTTGAGGCACAGCTCCCCTACTGAGATTTATGAATGAAACTGTCCAAGTGCTCAGACCTGAGAAGTCTCTGAGACCATCAATTCCTCCTTTAGGAATATTTTATAGCATACAATTTTGATTAGGTTGTCGCAAAATGTTTATTCTCATTTTTTAATATAAAATAGAAAGGGTTCATATGTTTCAAATATCTTATAGGATATATACTTTAAGAACATAATTAATGAAATATTAGCACACTGATGTCAAATACCAATACAGATAAAAATCAAAGGAATTTAATAGCAATTATTTGGAATGCATGGGAAACTGTAAGCTGTTGCATTTCTGTTTAATTGGTACTCAGTCTGCTGATTTTTTTTTTTTTTTGGTTTTTCGAGACAGGGTTTCTCTATGGCTTTGGAGGCTGTCCTGGAACTCGCTTGGTAGTCCAGGCTGGTCTCGAACTTACAGAGATCCGCCTGCCTCTGCCTCCCGAGTGCTGGGATTAAAGGCCTGCGCCACCAATGCCTGGCCCCTGCTGATCATTTTTGTTCAAACAATTATATATTTTTATAATTCAAAAAGAGAAAACATACTTGCAATGAAAAAATTGATCCTGTGAATTGGGTTCTTATTTTATACTATGTTTTCTCATTAAAACTTAAAAAAACAACAACAATAGTTCAGAAGCAAATTATGCAGCTATTCAGACAAGAATAAAAAAGCTATATGACCTTGTAACATCTTTTATGACCTTCAAAACCTTGACATTTGTTATTTTTAGGTCACTTTCTGCCTGACTTGCTTTAGATGGTAGTTCACTTCTTTTAAAGTTTCTATAATTTATTTCTAGCTGAAAGCTAAAATTGAAAAGCTTTCTGACAGCCTGACTCTAACTGAAGGAGTCAGGGTGCTCCCCCAGGTGTTCGCCTGCAGGGTAGGTATTGGGCAGCTTCCTAAGTGCTCCTGGGAAGGCTGGAAGTGGGCTGCATAGCACCATGGTTTCCTGAAACCTGGTGATAAGAATGAATGTGCATGGAGAGAGTGCCTCTGTTCTGAAGGCCATCAAGGGTCAATCCCATTTAAACATGAAAAGTGTCATCCTTACTCACAGGGATGAAGTTTTTCATGGTCATCAGGCAATATCTGACAGCACACTCATGATGGGTGATGATGTCATTTTGTATGCTGTGAATATATGTTTCTCTTATTAGTTGGTGAATAAATGCTGATTGGCCAGTAGCCAGGAAGGAAGTATAGGTGGGGCTACCAGACAAGGAGAATGTTGGGAAGAGGGAGGCAGAGAGTAAGTCCCTAGAAAGAAATGCCATATAGCCACTGAAAGCATAACATATTAGAGCATTATGGATAGGCCACAGCTTTGTAGCAAAATATAGTTTAATAGAAATGGGTTAATAATTAAGAGAGAGCTAGCAAATAAGAAGCCTGAGCCATCAGCTAAACAGTTTATAATTAATATAAGCCTCCATGTGTTTATTTGGGACAAAATAGCTGCCGGATCAGGCAGAATGGAAACTCAGTCATCACAGTCATGAGGAGAGCATCTGAAATACACAAACCACAAGGAACACAGGAGTCCTCACAAAACCATCTCCCAAAACATCTACCCTCTGCTTAGTCTTGTATTTCCTTCCATACTGATTTTTAGGCATGTCTAAAAAAATACATTTATATGCTTATTTGTGGGGGTGGGATTAAACCAAGGGCCTTGGGCATGCAAGGCTAGTACTGTTTCACTGATATGTATCTATCTATATCTATATCTACATCTATATCTGTATCATCTATATTGATATATCTCCAACCCCAATTACTAAGGCAAAATGATCTAAAATTATTTCAAAAGCTTCTTTAAAAATGTAATGTCACTGTTAGTTTCAAAACCAAATATACAGCCATATAATTACCTATATGATATTATATTCATATGTAGATAACACATACTCTACTCAGGTCATTCTTGACCTGGTATGATTTCGACTGTTGATACAGTTTTACTCTTAGGAACTACATTGGAAATCAAGCATTTCTAATTATCACACATTTATAGAATATTGCTTGACACATTTTTGGAAATGTCTATGGTCCAAGGACATTTATGATCTGTCTTTTGTCATGTATTACAAGTACATTTTAGATGTATCAATATATTTCCCCCAAAATTATATGCAAGGGCTCATTTCTTCAACACTACTCATGAGTATTATAATTAATTTTGGTCTCACTCCAATGAGTGAGATAAAAAATAAAACTTGATTTTTGATTGCTAGTAAATTTGAAACACATTTTCATATACTTAATGGCTATTTTGACATTTCCTTGTCCTTTTAGCTTCCTATGGTGGTGTCCCTCTTTCTCTTTTACAGACTTGGGAGTATTTTTTATGATCCCTTTGGTGGACATCTGTGTTTCAAATGTCCAGTGAAAAGCTGTAAATCTAGAGGCCTCAGCCTATGGGAGGCATTTAAAGTCCAGGAACAGATGTGGTCCATGATCATCTCTCTCTGTACTCTTAAAAAAATCTTAGAAAGTAAACAAATGGTGTCCAGGGCCCAAATCCAGTGACATGTGTAATCTGAGCAAAGGAAAACACAACGAAGGACAGCAAACAAGAATTAGTGATAAGGAACAAAGGGGACCAAGAAAGCGTGTCATGACAAGAGAAGATAAATTATTCACATGTGAAGATGTGTGATTCTGCTAACACATCTACAAAGCTTGTGAGGTGGGCTTGGGGTTTAGTTGCCTGCGGGATACTGGTAGAAAGATGGAGGAGGGAATGGAACAAGCTCTCCTCTCTGAATCCCAAGTGGCAGAGAGCATACACACATTTCTGAGAAATATTCTGCCTGTGAAAGCAATGAAAAGAAACTGGGCTGTAACTGGAGAAAGCATCTGGGTCAAGCTTGGATACATTAACTCATTTGGGTATAAATATCCCTGTTAAAGATTAAGTGGCATTTAAAGAAAGGCAAGACACAATGTACCCATCCAGTCAGAAAAATCTCTGGCCAAGGTCATCAATGACTTTCACACTAAATTAAGGAACATTTTCAATTCTCATCTTACTAGATACAGCTGTTACAGGGACCATGTATCCTCTCCACTCCTGTCTTCCACTGCATCTCTGTTGGTTCTCTTCTGTCCTTTCAGAGGGTAGTTTCTAATTTCTTCCAGGACAGATCTTCCCTGAGCACTCATTTTTAGCATGTTTCACTATGCATTTTTTTCCTCCCATTCTACAGACTCTTCGAAGGGGTCTCTTTCCCTTTCTTCAAGAATTACCGATCACTGTTTACATGACAATAGTCCTCATATTCACACCTAGTTGCTAGGTAGTTCCAGCTTCTGGAAATGTACTTCCTGCTTGATGGAGTGCTATATACTTTGATACAAATATGCCACAGGAACACTGAACTCAAGAATCCCAACCTAAGCACTTCTGGATTTACCATTGGTTCCTATTCTCTTCTACACTGATAACTATTAGGTGTCTTGTTTGGAAACCTTTAAGTCACCATCTTTTACTGTTCGCATATACCATAGTCATATTTAGTTGTTGATTTGAAGAAATCATTAAAGAGTAAAGGGTTAATGATAAAGAAAATTACCTTAAAGAAACAAGGTTGTTCATCCCAGTAGAGTTGATAAATGTATGAAGCATGTGATGGCTGCAGGTGAGCTAAGTTTGATGTAATAGAGAGCTACAAAGAGTGGATTAGTACTGCCAAGGCTACATCAGACCCAATGAGTACAAGGAAGATTACTGATCCAATACCCTTATCCATAAGGGTTTTAACATCTCAATATTCATTGAGAAATTTCTGATATTTATTTTGGCAATAGTTCTAGATGAGATCAGTCATTGCTGGGCTCTGGGCTCTTCAAAATTTGGGGTGTCAACCTTAAAAGTCAGAAAACCAGATCACGATCTGGCATACTGATGGTGGTGAAAAAGCAAGTAGTTTGCTTTCTCAGGTATCAGTGAATTTACTCACTGACCAACTTCTCTCAGGCTTGTCGGCATCCTTTGTTTGTGTAAAGAAAAATACTTAAATTTAGACTACTATAAGGTCTACAAATTTGGAGAACATTTAAGAAAAATTTGAACTAATAAAAGTTGAAAGAGTTTTCACAAGTAAATAAGAGTCAAAATTCCTTTTTTACTTTGAATTTCTTTGGTTAAATAGGGAGGCATTAGCTGACTATATATCTATGGCAAGAGAAAAATCATGTGAAGCAATCACTGACTTGACTGTCACTGCTATATTATAAAATGTAATGTGTGGGTTTCCTTTCCAAAAATTCTCATAAGTGCATCAAATTATGAGAGAAAGAAAACAACAGTGCTTCTTATCATGCAGGTTTGAGAACAATAACTTACCAGTATTCATTTTTCTGCACTACAGGCATATCATCAAGAAGCTTTTGAAAGTGACAAGTACTAACTGTTCTCAAAGACAATGTTTGATCTAACTTCTACTGATCAAAAGGCAACTAAATGACGATTCAAGACACCTGCCCTTGATATTGTTAAAGTGACTAACCAAGCTCAGCATCTGGGTTATAATTAGGATACAACGATTGGTTCATCATTCAGACATAGTTATGGCAAAAATACAATTTCAATTGTGAAAAGCATGTTTATTATCTACTATATCCACACTTTTGTACTTGATCTCACAATTACAGAGAAAAATGGATCTTAAATTCATATACTTGTATCTTGACATAGAAACCTAGAAATAACAAATGTGATAAGATGAATTGATCTGGTAAGAGTGACAAAAGAAATAACAAACTACTTATTGTGCATAATTTAATAATGGTAAGGATGGAAATGATAAAAATGAGGAGTCAGCATGATAACATAATTTTTGCAACCATAAGGCAGCTATCTTCTTTAGTAAGGACCAGTGCTATTTTCAGGAAATAACTTTGTGTTAAGCTGCATTCATTTTTAGGAAAGTTAAGATCCTTAGGCGGGATATTTTGTACTGTACATGAAAATTGTTAATGTACTCCTAGATATAGGATGTTCTTACTACCTACCCCTTGTCACTGTAGAAAACTGCAATTAGCACCTTGAACATTCTGGATTCAGGCCTGAGGGTGAGGCAGATAACAGTCCCAACAATCTAGTTGAGATTCAGATGTAGGGAAAGCATGGGTAACTTAGAATCATGGTAGCAGATATAGATCTAGCTTCTATGATTTGGGTTTACTTTTATAATGTAAGGATTTTAATAAAAGAACAACATCCTGGATTTAAGAAGCAAACAGGACTAACCAGACTTTAAGCCAAGTTGTCATTAGTCCATAGAATTTAGAAATTCTAGAAGAGCAAGTCATAGGACTCAGAAGCATATCTACCTAATCTGTCTGTCTGTCTATAATACTGTATGATCTAGATATTATCTGTCTGTCTATCTATCTATCTATCTGTCTGTCTGTCTGTCTGTCTGTTGTCTATCTATATATCTATCTAAACTACTTATCTTTATACTTTATTATTTTGGTATAATACACACAAATGTATATTCTATAAGGAGTTCCGTGTCTTTAATACAGAATATGTGACTTTTGAATACCCCCCTCAAAAACCTTTGCTATCGCTCTTCTCTCTTCTATTTCTCATGATGTATTACCCCATGTACACGATTAATGAACAGGAAAAATCTAATGATAGAATTTTGCCACCCCTTATATGTATATGCACATCACTTTAATTCTGTGTTCTGTGTAGGTCTGAAACTTTCTGGCAGACAGTCATCACAGATGTCTACTCTCTTTAATGTCAGCAGTCACCTTGATCCTGATGGAGAACCTCTGGCCACTGGTTCCTCTCTGTCTATGGCTCAGGCATTCACACTGCACTCCAAACACTCATGCTGCCTTTGTGTTATTGAATGGGCCAATCTGCATTTATCCACACTCCAAAGTAGACACAGCTGGTGGAGTGGCTCACTTAATTCTCTCTGTAAGGATTTTAGGATTCAAGGTATTATTATTATTATTATTATTATTATTATTATTATTATTGGGATTCTTAAATGTTCATGTAAAAGAAGTCCTCCTTCCTCAATGTGTCTTTGCCATTGCTACTTTTCTTTACGAGATTAAGAAATAGAAAACAGCCGGGGCGGTGGTGGTGCAGGCCTTTAATACCAGCACTCGAGAGGCAGAGGCAGGCGGATCTCTGTGAGTTCGAGACAAGCCTGGTCTACAAGAGGTAGTTCCAGGACAGTCTCCAAAGTCACAGAGAAACCCTGTCTCAAAAATTCAAAAACAAAAAAAAAAAAGGAAAGAAAGAGAAAAGAAACAGAAAACAAGTATAACAACAAAAGGGTTCCTGTGTTCCCTAAACAGATCCCTAATATTTTTGTTTGGTTGGTTGTTTTATTTTTTATTTATTCTTTGTGTCTCTTACATCATGCCTTCCAATCCCACCCATCTCTTGCCCCACCCCAAAATAACATATAAGAGAAAAAGAAGGAAAAAAAGGATGAAGGGGAAACCTCTTTATGGAAGCTGCAGTTTGACACAGTGAGTCACACAGTGAATCCCTTTATCCATATATTTTTACATACATGCATCTATCGAAAAGAGCCATTGTTCTGGTTCGAGGCCCCTGGACTCTGTGGCACCATTGATGCTGGGTACTCTCTGGGTCTCTTCCTGGACAGCCTGTTGTGGCACTGCCATGGAGGTTCACATGCTGACACCCTGTGCTCCAGCATGTCACAGATGGAAGGGGTGGGTATTGGGATGGGCTGACACATAACTCTGGACCTGGACCTGTCTTTGCCACCAGGGTAGGCTCTCCTGCATTGCCCTGGCTAGTTCACCCCTAGCACTGATGAGCAAGGGGAGGGGCCAGTTCTCCTGCTCTCAAGTCCTCAGGGTCAGATCTTCCACACCTACACCTTCAGGGCCAGCTCTACCGTGCTGCTCAGGAGAGGAGCAGGAGACATTCTCTAGAGTGCTGCAACTGGTGAGGGCAGGACCTGCTCTCCCATTCCCATGACCTCAGGGCCAGCTTTCCCACCTGCCTTAGGTGTGGTTGTGGGGTGTGGTGAAGGTGGGGTGGGGGAGGGCATCTCTTCAGTCCCATGCTTCCTCAAGACAGGTAAGTAATGGGGAAAGCTCTCCCATGTGACAACTTCGGAGCCTGCTTACCCACACCTCTGCCAACAGGGTTGACTCTATTGTGATGCCCTGGAGAAGTGCAGGGCCTGCTCTCCTGAGTATGGCAACAGCAGGGGAGGAGCTATGTCAGGTCCCCCATCAGCTGCAGGTGTCAAGGGGTAAGGGGAGGAGAGAGACACGGAGACAGAGACAGAGAGAAAGAGAAAAAGAAAGGAGAATGGGAGGAGGGCAGGGCCCTTATAAAATGGAAGATAGGGAATATGCACAGGTGGAGCTACTAGTGGCTGCAGCTGAGGACATATCCTGTCAGAACCCCAAGGACAGGCCGGTACAGATGCCTAAATACTAACAGGTAACACTAGAGATGCTGGTATTCTCTTTGAAGTCAAAATGAAGTTTGAATGTATGTGTGCGTGCGTGTGTGTGTGTGTGTGTGCGCGCGCGTGCGTGCATGCATGTGTGTGTGTGCATGCATGGATGCGTGTGTGTGTGTGTGTGTGTGCGTGTGTGCTGTTTTCTCTGCGAAGAGAAAATTCCTACTTTTCATCAAGTTCTCAAAGGGGTAATAAATTTAAGAGCCACTGTACTTAGTACATTGAGAAAATGGCCATCATTTCTTTCCAGTTCTACCATATGGCATCGCATGCTTATTCCCAAAATGCTCAGTTTTCTCCACTGATTAGAGCAAGGATGGAAACCTTAGAAATAAGGACATGAAATAATAATGAAGTATACAAAAGTCCACTTAGCTTAGTCTGCTCTTTGGCAGCTGCTCGTAGCATTTTTGGTTATCAGCATACCCCAGGGGCTATTGTAGATTCATTAATATAATTTTAGACTAGAAGATTCTTGGAGATGACAAAAGGAAGACCCAAAGAATTTCAGTGACTCACACATTCTCACATAACCTTTCACTGGCTTGGTAATGGATACATTTGCCCAGGTATCAGTATCTTTTGGCCATCCTCAGTACTCCCACGGTCAATGAAAAAAGAGACTTTGGGCTCATGTTCAAATCGACCATTCCAGTTCTTGGATTGATTTAGTATACCGAGATACTGCTTAGCTCTGGGGCTGTAATCCTATTAGCTGTGGTGGCACCATATCTGTCTGGCACCAGCATGGTCTGTTGAAGATGTTAGGGAAAGTTGAAATGATACTGAGAATTCTTGTGTTCTGAATTAGCAACCCTGAAAAAAGAAGATGCCCTTCTCATATATAGCTTAATGAGTCCGACGTTGCCGATTTCACTAATGCCAGCCGAGTCATGACAAAATTAGTAATTTAATTAGTCCCTCACAAATGAAGACATTCTATCCACGCCATTATTTAAATCATTATAATTTTTATGGGTTTCTACTTCTTTGGAAATGTAGAAAAAGCTACTTTAAAAAGAATCTGTGTGAACATCCAGACCTTTAGCCTCTGAAAGAGGAAATGACACAGATACCATTTTTAGATGGTCTTAAAGTTTTATCTTGGTGCATGCCATTGGTAATCTGACATGTTCCTAACTCCTGAAATCAAATGCGTTTTTGGAATAATAATGTCCTGTGAAGCTTCATTTAAGTGGACAGGAGGCAGCGTGTGGGTAGAAATACTCTTAAGGTGGGACAAGAGGTTTTTGCAAAGCAAGTTGGAGAGCCCAGCCTTGTAGACTTCTGTTTTCTTCTGGTGAAGTGTTGGCATTTGTATGTATAGCTTTGTCAAGCTAGTTTCTGGTTTTAAAAGTAAAGAGTATGATTCTATCATAACATTTTTTACATGATATGAAATTAAGGAGTTTGTGCTCATTATAGGAGAAAACCAAAGTTTTAATCATCTAAATGACATTCAAAATACAATGCTAAGAAAGTCTGTGAGGAATCAACACTAAGGGTCTGGAGAGATGGCTCAGTAGTTAAGAGCACTGTTTGTGCTACTTGAGAATCCAGGTTCAATCACAGCACACACATCAGTAGCTCCAGTTCTTCTGGAATCCATGGACACCAGGTATGTGCATGGTACACAGATATTCATGCAAGCAAAATAACCATACACACAAAAATTAATAATTAGCATAAAAAGTAGAGGGAAAATGTCCATATAATTTTGTTGGGATTTTGTGTTTCAAGAAAAAGTTTTAAACAGACTCATTATCATAGTTTATCTTAGCATCTTGAACTCAGAGGGGGATTTAGCAGGTTGATACCCTCTGTCAATCATGATAAAAGAGCCTCAAGTATCAGAGAGCTATAATGTGAATCTATTGTTCAAATGTCTCAATTAATTAATGATAAAGGGGTGTTCATTTGTCACAGAGTTTTTTATAGTAATTAAAATTTGGTACTTGACTGTCTTTGGTTATTTATCATACTCAATTCAGTGTTTATTTTTCTCAGGTGTGGTAGATATTCTTCCCTGTTTTAGTGTGTATCCATTTTTCTGCTTGATTTTGTATTTTTTTTACTTCACTATGGAGGACAAATCACATCATGACTGTTTTTGTATCCTTCTGTCTGTGTGTTGATCCTTGCTGATTCCTATAGTTTGGTTTCCAATATACAATGTTTAATGTTTCTGACACCTTTAGCATATATGCATTTCTTATTTAAAAGGCCAATTGGTATTAAACTTTAGTTTCATTACTTATTGGCTATTCATCATTTCTTCCACTGCAGTTGTATTCTACATTTTTTTCTATTTTCACTAAATTTTGTCCCATCTTTGTTTGTGACCTAGGGTTGCACAAATCTAATATGGGGTTCTGATTAGGCTTAGAAGATGAATATTTGTCTAAAGCTAAACCTTTATTCATTTCCCCATCCGTCTCATCCTAGGCAAGGAATTGTCTTCTGAAGAAACTGAATTTCTACTCCTAATGTGATTCCTGCCTGCCTACAGGAAAGCCCTGCTCCACTCAGGGTTGCCGTTCTCCTTTCTCAGAAACTAATAACATGGTGTCAATACAGCAGAAAGGGCAGGACTAAGCCAGTGGTTTGGGTGGATAATGAATGAGATTGATCAGCTACAGAATCACCCATATCTGCACTACATTTTAACATAATTTTCTTTAACTCTTGAGCTTATCTGTTGTGAGTTTTAAAGTTTGTTTTTATTAGAGATTGTTACTATTTTGTTTTTATGTATACTTGTACATGTGTGAGCCTGTGTGTGGGTGTGTGCACATGAATTCAGGTGCCAGCAGAAGCCAGAAGAAAGTGTTGAATTCTCTGGACTTGGAGTTACAGGTGTTTCTAATCTGTGCAGTGTAGGTCCTGATAAGCAGACTTAGTCCTCTGGCAGAGCAGAAAGTGCACTTTACTGAGATGCAGTTCTCCATCCTCCAGTTCTTTAAACTTTGCCGAGTTCATCAACATTGTCTAGCAGTGTTCCATGGTTCTTTGTTTCACTATCCTGATTCACATTTTCCTACTCCTCTCCATGTATAGTAATTATTAACCCAATTCTGTTTTTGCTAATTGACAAGCACCCTTGAGGAATATTTATGTTTTCCTGGTAGACAGTTAATTACTGAATGATTACCTTGACATTTCATGGAGCAAGAATGAAAGCTCAGAGGTGTCTATAATCCTTCTATCTGGAGGAGACATGACTGGAACACTGTCTTCCTAAAAGTCCTGTCATATCTTTTTACATGTTTCACAGAAAAATGAATAGCCCCAAACTGAAAGCAGCCCCTTTCTAATATAGCAGCAGATGTTGGGGCCACGGTAAGGTACAGAGAAAGCACTGAGCTGGTTAGGATGAAAGATCAGAACTTTCCTCATGCTTTTCAACTGTCAAACCCATTGTGGCCACTTATTTCCATGCCTAAGGGTTTTTTTCCCTTTGAGTGAATTCCCACTCTCTGGATGCATATGAGATTCCCACAGAGACTTGCAGGACTCCCTCTACAAATTCTCTTCTGCTGTGACACACCTAGGACAGTGTATTTACTGAGATACATTTGATTAATGAGATGAGAATGAGGTATGTAGACATCACAGGAAAAAATATTCTGGAGGTACTATGGGTTAAAACCTTAAAAGTGTAAAAACATCTAGAGAACTTGAGGAATTACAAGGTGGCCAATATGTGACTAGATTGGTTGCACTAAGATTAGCCAGAGGTGCATTCAAAGACACGTGAATGCAGAGTTAGGGCTAAGAAGATCCTATCAGACCACAACAGAGCTCTCACTTTGAGGGAAAAAAACAGCATTTGAGGGATGACATGATTAAGTTGAAAAATGATCATTTTGGCTTCTGTGTTAACACTAGGGGAGCAAGGGGGAAACAGACAGATGGATACTAAAATAGTGCAGCAGAGAGATTGTTGTGGCAAGGACAGGGGTAATATGGCAGGCATTGTAGGAAGCAGTCAGAGCAATTTTGAATATGGAGCCAGCAAGTAGGTTATTCTGGTGAATCTGCTGCAGAATGTGAGATACAGTGCTCTGTATTGATGAACAGTGAGAACTGCCTGGCCTCTACTGGGATGCAACAAAGTGCAAAGTGCTTCAGGAGAATTATCTAGAATATTGGAATGAGCTTTAAACCTTCAATCCTAAAATGCTTAGTAGAATCCTTGTGCTGATCCAGGGTGAGATCCTAGAGAGTGTTATCAGCATATTGATTGTATTTAATGCCACAGAGTGGACAGACCATCAGAAGGAGAGCCAGTATCTGAGTTGTGTGACACTTAAGTGGTTTAAGCATATGAAAGGGAAAATATTCAAGATATTAAGAAAGAACAGCAAACTGTCTTCTGAAAGGCAAGTGAGAAGCAGATATGTTTCAAGAAAAAGGCAGCAACTGGCTGTGTCATATGTGAGCAGGTCATAGTAACTGAGCAATGATAAGTGATCAGTTTTACGTGTAACTGGTGATCCTGAAGGAACTATTTCAGGAGAATGGTCAGGATAATGCTCCAAAAAATCTAAGGAGAGGAACTAAGGTTGGAGTCTTGATGACTGCTTGGAGAAGTTCTATTCTACAAGCAAGAATTAAACTAGATGAAGAATGTTAGGTGTAATATGTTTGTAGATTACAAGCAATAATTAAAAGTAGGATTGTAGTTAGAGGAAGAGTAAGGCAATTGGAAATCAATTAAAGATGAAAGGAAGTATAGCATGTTACATACATGTGGAATTGTCTAGTGAAGGAGCTCCTTTGGTAGCTCAGGATAAAAGAGTGAGGAGAAGTTTGGGTAATGTTGAAAGATGACAACATGAAATTACCTCAGCATTGCATTTAAAAATTTATCTTTATAGACCATATTTCATAAACTATAGGACAATATCTAAAGATAAAATTGGAGTCTAATGGACACAAGTAAACCAATTTCCCAAGCACACACATTTTTTCTTAATGAACCACATAATCCACCTTAGATCAAGTCTTTGTTGTCTCTCGTGTCCTTCTATTTCTACAGGGAAGAAATGAAATGGTATGCTTTCCAGCGTGTTATTAGTATGGACATTGAAGAAAGACACTGTGGTGTTCTGGCTATCTTAAGGCAATCTGTAGCTCCTGAAGCTACACTCTTAGGACAGTGGCTCACTTGGAAAAGAAGGGACATCTTCTTGGTTTGGCTTTTTTCTGGTTTCGGCTTGGCATTCCTTTGCAACAGAAAGGTTATATGCAGAGAAATATATAAACATATCTGCAAGTGGTCTGGGTGTGGCTGAGGCAGGAGGGTGGTGCATATGAGGCTAGCATGAGATACATAGTGAGGCTCTACCTCAAAGCAAACAGCAACAATGCAAAATTCACAAGGTTCTATTTTTCAGCTTAAACTATCAAGCATTTCTAATAGGGATGCATGTTATTAATCATCTTTAATTTTCGATTTAATTGCTTTCTTTCTGAATTCTGTAAGACAGGGTGACTGATTGTCAACAGACTATAGATTGCCAGTGGTGAGTAAGTAAAATGTAGGATTAGGAAAGAAGAATTCATTCTGTCCCTCCTACTTCCTTACAATAGGAAGCATACTGTGGCTTTTTAAAGCAGTTATATGAATAGTAACGTAATTATATCAAAATAAAAGTGTTTATATAAATGCAAATCTCAAATTCCTTTTTCCTCCTCCCTTTTAGTTGTTGCAGTTTTACCATTAGTGTTTCCTGAATACACAGACACGTTCCTGAGCATGATGTTTGTTGCACAAAACATTTCATAGGTAAAGGGAAGCAGGGAGCAGTTTCTGATAAGGGAATACATTCTATACCCCTCCATGCTTGAGTACACATGTGGAAATTTCATCGACTCCAGGAAAAGCCATATGCAGATATTATTCAAGGATAGTTTAAAAGGTTAGTCCCAGAGGTTTTTTTCCTATATCCCTTCTTGAGTAAAAAATGCTATTCTGAATGGCTGCTTGGCCTTAGGTTACATCTGGAATTACAGCTGAACAAGAAGTAATGGCTGTGTTCTTCTTTCTTCTGCTGTTTTAAACGATATTTTAAAATTCTGCTAACATAAAAAGGTCATCATAATTATAGTCGAGGAGAGCATCACAGCTTTCATTTCTTACCTTTGGGGAAGCTGCCTGGGGTGGGATTTGAGGTGGGCAGGTTAATGGGGGGAACAATAGATGATTAAACACAGTCACTGACTGGCAGCTGCTTCCCGACATTTGGGTTAAGTCATGAGGGAGACGACCCAAACAGGGCAAAGGAGCAGGTTTACACATGCTCTTCAATTATTCTCATGAGATTTATATAGCTCCATAAATGAATACCAGACTATAATAAAAAATATGTCAAAATCAATAGAAATCCTTGCTGTTCAATTCTTCTGCGTGAATTTGAATGTAGGCGATTTAAGGAGTTATTCTTTTATTTTTTCTTGTCATTGTTACTAACTTCTCTGTCTTGAGAATTACCTTTTATTTATAATTTTTCTTACAATTTTAACACTTTTCCAAGGATTGAAGCAAAAGGAACAGAAGAATTTCTCCTTAGTAAATAATAAAACACAATAAAATGAGAGTTGAAGTGAACTGAGAAGCATGGGAGCAGGTAGGAGGCCTTTATGTATTCATTTAACAACACTAATGTTTCAGTGTCTTTTAAAAATTTAGTAAAGTTGCGGATCATAAGCTCTTAAGAGGAATCTTGTATGCTTTAACCGTCAGCCAAGTTTCTACAGATCTCAGCATCCTGACCTTTAGGAGAAGATTGGAAGCTCATGGCAGAGGGTGGGTGGGTACACAGTTGAGGTAGAATGTAAATGGGCAGGAGACATTGAGAACCTCTGCATGGCTTTACATTAAAAACAGAGGAAAGCTAGGTGGGCATACTTTATTTTCTCTGCCTAAAATTTCACATATACACACAGACATCAACAGACTTCCTTTGAAAACATGATAGAAATGTGTTCTCCATAGCAAATAAGAGAGTACAGATAACTAGACCACTGCTCAGGAGACCCCCAGGCTCAGAAGGGACCCAGCCCCTTTGGAGAAAGTTCTCTCTTCATTCCTTTCTCTCTTGCTGCTCCCATTTTACTTAGATCAGTCGTTCTCAGCCTGTGTTTTGCAACCTCTCTGGGAATTGAATGACCCATTCACAGGGGTAGCATATCAGTTAATTACATTACAATTCAAAACAGAAGCTAAATGATAGTTATGAGGTAGCAATGAAAATATTTTCATGGTGGGGGTCACCACAACATGAAGGACTGTCTTAAAGGGTCACAGCAGTAAAAAAGTTGAGAGCCAATGACTGAGATAAACAGGAAGGGCAATGCTGGACGACTGATCAAAGTCAGGCAATTTTAAGGGCAAGAAATAAGCTATAATCTCTTTACCTGACAGATAAAGATTCTGGAGCTACTTAGGAATGGTAAACTTCTGGATTATTCCAAGTCCATGTTTGCTTACAAGAAGAAACAGCATCTAAATGGGTACTGAGATGCGTGTCCTCCTGTGTTCACTTGCATTTACATGAAAGATGATATATTTCTGTCTGTACACCTGAAATCCAGAATGTGCATACAATGAGGAAGTCCTATTTCAGCAAATTCCTGATAGTTCATTCTTCTCCTGAAAGTGATAAAAGAAAAATAAGGAGCATTGAGTGGCAACATGGGGCTTCGCAATGGAATCGCATTTTCAGTGGTAACCGCAGCCAATTCTTTCTGCTTAGAGGAAAGAGGTGGAATCTGCCCTTTGAATGTTGTATGCATTTCTGAACTATGCAGAGCTGGTGCCTAACAAAGTTGGTGCAGGTGCAGGATAGGGGTGCTTTCTATCCAAGACAGCTTTCACATTTCTATTAGCTCTCCCAAACCATCTTCATTTCATTGCATACTCAAAACTGCCTCATTATATTTGGACCTGGCTCAGTATGGTATGGCTTACTTTGAAGTGACAGGGTGAAATAGACACAAGGCATGACCATGGCAGTGGCAGGGTAGGAGAAGGAGGACTACCTTTTAGAATTTGAAATTTGGGGCATATTGGTTCCAGACAGTTTGTTCATTCAGTTGACAGGTATTTATAGAGAAATTGCTGTGTAGAGTAACTAGGGCGGGAGGCAAGAACACTATGCAGTACCTCTGCATCCTTTCCCCAGAGAACTGGAAAGGGCAGAAGTCTCAGTTTGGATTTCCCTTGCTGCGATAAAGATTGCAACCCAAACAACTTGGGGAGGAAAGGGTTTATTTCAGTTTACAACTCTGAGTTCACACTCCCTCACTGAGGAATTCAGAGCAAGAACTTTAGCAGGAACCCAAAGGCAGGAACTTAAGAAGAGATCACAGGGAAAAGCTCCTTCCTGGTTTGCTCTCCCTGGCTTGCTCAACCTTCTTTCTTATACAGCCCAGGACTACCTGCCCAAGGGTTGTTCAGCTTACACTAGTCTGGGCCCTCCCACATCAATCATTAGTGCACTACTGGCCTGTACAACATTAATCTGAGAGGGGCATTGTTTTTCAGTGGAGGTTTTCATTTCCCAGATGACCCTAGCTTGTGTTAAGTTGATAAAAAAAAACAAAAATAAAGAAGCAAGCAAACAACTGCCAGATTATGAGGAAATTTAAATTTAGAACGAGACGGAGCAGAACCGAAGAACATTATATCAAAACTAGGCAACATTTTAGACAAGAAGGCCAGCCTGGTGAAGTGTTAGAGGATTGTGTGTTCATTCACACATGAATATGTGCTTGTATCTGTATGTGTGGAGGGGAGTGAGCAGACGAGAAAGAAGGAGAGGTGTAGAGAGAAGCCTTTTCTTTGCCAGCCACTTTGGTTTTTTTCCCCACCAGTCACCTGGGCTCTGCCACGTTGTAGTCCCCAAATAACACACAAGACCCTGTATTAATTATGAAGCTGTTGGCCTTGCTTGTTTCTTACTGGCCAGCTCTGACTTACGTATTTAACCCATCTAAGTATTTCTCTTACCGGACGGACATCTTACTTCTCTGGCGGGCTACATGATGACTCCCAGTGTTTCTCCTACCTAGAGTCCTCCTGGACCCCTAGTCCCACCTATCTTGCTTCCCTATTGGCCAACAGTGCTTTATTGACATATACACAGGACTTCCCCATCAGAGAGTGAGAATGTCATAAAATGTATTTTAGGTAGAGAGAAAGAAAGCTCAAAGAATGTAAGAAGGGGAAATTGTCCAGGTGACTGAGGCAATCCAGAGAAGAGCAGTTTCAGGGGGCCAATGGCTGCTCTATGTCAAACTCAGGATTCCTCACCTGTTCCTTTGGGGGTGGTATGCAATAATTCAGAGTGAATGTCATTACTCAGGACTCTCCATGTTTGGCCTCAAGGCCACAAAGAAAAGTTTCATAGAAGTGTGGAAATCTGAACCTGAGTGAGGACTCAGCCAAAGGTCACAGAGCAGTGCTCAGTGAAGAGGTTAAGATCCAGAACTTCCTGCCACCAGGCAGAGGGAGAGCTGGATGTGTGAATGGGGAAGGGGCCTGAGGAGTTGTTATTGAAATCCACTTAGTAAAATGTCTCAGAATCAGGCTTGCCCTAGTTACGTAGTTGATTGTTAGTAAGTCTTCTAGAGGTTGAACAGCTAAATTATGTCGTATAGTATTCTCCTATGTCCTTCAGGGTGAGCAGGATATGTAAAGTTTACTTCAGAACAGTTTCACAAACTTCGAAAAGTATGATTCTTAAAAAAGTTTGAAGGCAGTAAATATTACATTTCGTCCCTTCCCCCCAAAGGAGTCTTCAGAGAGACTCACTTTCCATTTGTATACCTTTGAAGATAATCTGACCTGCTTATTCACAATTCAGCATTAAAACCAAAGTAGGGCACCACCGGCTGTAGACAGAGCCTCCAGGAATTATAACTAATGGGTAATAGTCGTGAGACCTGGAATCATGGCTAGACTGCAACGCACCTGTCAGTGTGGGTTTTAGGTCAACCGGCTTGTGGTATTTGCTCCAGCCAGACATGTCTATTCCTTTAAGTAACTTAGAAATCTTACAAGCTTGGCAAAGTTCTTACTAAGCAGAATTTTTTTCGACATGAAAACAATGGCTTGGTATTCAATTTTTGAATTCAGAATCAGAAAACCTATTCTAGAGTTTATGATGGGCCATTTCCAGCATTGGTACCATTCAATACATCTCAAGGATTCATTGTCTCTTTGATAAGAGACAACAAGAACAACTTCTGTAGTAACAAGTAACGGTGTTCCGTAATTAAAATGGTGGATTAAAATAAGTCATACTTCATGAAGTACACAAGCAATATTTCTTGCAATGTTAGTCCTATGTAACAGTGTTTTATCATGAACATTTTGGACTACGTCATAAAGGAATTGAAAGTTCCTTTGAAAAGTCACATGAGTTTTCCAGTCAGCTTTTAAGTAGCTTGACAACCTTAAACATTTTTCTCACTGGAGCCATAACTATCAGATTCCATGCTTTCCATTTCTCCTTTGCAATCTCTTGTGGCCACTTGAAAAACAGCTGCCACTGCACAGGCATTAGGGGTAGTGACGGAGTAGGAAATCAAATTTGAAGAAAGGTAAGCTTTTAAATCTGTTGTCAAGAAGGGAAACACTGCTGCTACCTCTGGCTTCCACCTTTCCGAGCTCTGGCATGGTGTGAGGTCCCCAAGGGAACACTACAGTGTGTTTTATATCCTCAAAGTGTGGCAAGGCCCCTGGGAAAACACTGAATTGCTTATTTCAGATAAGCCCTGTTCTCCTCTGTTCAACCCCAGCAAAAAAAAAAAAAAAAACAGAATGTTGATTAGCATTCTTGCTAAAGACACAGGGTGAAGGCAGGGCAGAGGAAGCAGGAGGGGAAAGCCAGCAGCGTTCCCAAAAAGCAAGGTGCTGATGAGATGAACTGAAATCACTTGGGGACTTGTAGTTCAGAGGAATGGATTGAGGGTCTGGAGATTTTTTGTGGTGCAGAAACACTCTTAAACCTTAAGTATCAAGACACCATCAGTGTTGGGACATGGCAGCCCCTGTAGCTCTAGCAGAATGTAACTCTTGGCAGAACGATGAAACCGGAAATCTTGTCTTTCAGAACAGTACGAGTATGGACGTGTATTTATGTTTACCACTCCCTCATTTGTCTGCCTATCTATCTGCCTGTCTGTCATCTATCTATCTATCTATCTATCTATCTATCTATCTATCTATCTATCTATCTATCTATCTATCATCTGTCTATCCCAAAGTTTGAAACCATAAGTTTCATATGTTGAGATAGTATGTAAAGAAACAACTCATTCTAAAATGAGTTTTGTGTTGATACAAAAAGCAAGCAAACAAACAAACAAAAAGCAAAGCCAACCTGTGTATTTTTCACACCCTCTCAAAACTGTAATGTGCAGACACTGGCATTTTTGCATCTTTGAACTCAAGATTCCATTTACAGGCAGTCTCCCACAGTTGAATTCTGCATTCTTGCCATATGCCAGGGGTTAGGCCATTAATATGTAAAAGAAGCTGGTATCCAGAGAATTGACTTTATAATTGGAGAACACCAGAATAAACCTAACACTTCTCCAACAATGCCCTCCACAGCTCCCTGTTCTCTAGGCTATTAGGCCATGTCCAATTTTCTCGGTCTGTTGGAGGAAGCAGCTGCCTCGGTGTGCAGGAGAAACTTTAATTACGGGGCCCTTTTCCCCCACTGGAAAGCCTCTTCCTGTGGTTTGCAAGTTTGAATTATTCACGTTCATGTTAATACACTATGCTGGGTATGCAGCTTGCTTCCTGGGGTGCACGTGGGGGATGTTTTCATTCCGTGGATCTGATTTCTCTCCCTCCTTTCCCTTCCCATTTCCCTCTCTTCTTGTAAGGGGGGAAAGCAAGGGACACTTTCATGGAGACACAGAAATCATGGGCAGAAAATCCTATGGAAGTTTCGCAAGTACAACTCTTTCTTCTTTGAAGTTCTTCTTACAGGAAGTAACATCTTATATATACCATGATAGCCATTCTCAGAATCATTAAGCATATTTCTTCCAAATCCAAGCTACACTGTTTTTCCCCTAAAAACTACAATAAATACACTTCAGCTTTTCTGTTGAAATATGATGCACTAATGAAGAACCATGGATGCTGGCCTTAAATTCATTTTCAATTTTTTTCACTAAATGCTGTGCAAATAACAAATTCTGAATTTTCCTTCTTGGTTGGTCTTTTTAATGATTTGCTCAAAACACCAGATCTAGTGTTCCCTTATTCTACTTTTTTTTAGTCTGAATTTTTGTTTGTCATTATGACTTCTCAACAAACAAAATCAGCAACAAAAAACTCAGGACTAAGCCTGGATTAAGAGTCACGGTGGTCTCTGGCCTTGGTGGTCACTCAGTGCTTGCAAAGCCTCCCAGGCTTTATTTCTTTGTAGGAACAATCACGGTAACTATTAAAGTAATAGTAACAATGTGAACACCATCAAGAGACTGCATAAATAAAATAGGTCATATGTACTTTTTTTTTCAAAAATTGTAAATATGAATCTTACTGCTCTTTTCATGTCTGGAAGTGAGCATCATTGTAACACTTTTTGTTTTAGTTTACTTAGCTGCCTTAGAAATCACACATCCATGATGCAGAATTTCTTTCTCTCCCTACAAGTTAAATCTGCTTCATGAAGTAAAAAATCAAAAAATCAGGGAGGGGTATGCTCCCAATAACTAGAGAGATGCTCGAGCCCTCCAGTTCAAAACTGAAAGCTGAGACATACTGCTAGGGACTGTTTTAGGTTACTATAGGTTTTGAGTTTGCGCTGGTGGGTTTATGTTTGGTTGCTTTTTGTTTATTTGTTTGTTTGTTTCCAGAGAGGTAGATTATTCAAGCAGAAAATTCAAACAGGAGGAATGCATGCAAGCTAGCATTGCATATTGTTTTTAACGAAGCAGTTTTTCGAGGTTTTGCAGTTAAGTGAATGCATGTCATAAAGCAGGTCTGAGATGACAGAGTAAGTCTTAGTTATAACTTGTTAGCAAAAGGCCTGCCACTGTGTATCTCCTCGATCATGTTCCAAGGAACATAGACTCTTCTAGATTCTAAGTTTGTGTTCATGCTAACAGACCCCAGGGAAAACAAGTGCAACTCAAGGGTATACAGGAAGAACCCTCAAAATACAGTGATAACACAGGACTCTCCAATGCACTTTGTGTCCACAGTACATCCTTATAGCCATGTGTCACACACTCATATTTCAGCGTATGACACATATGATGGGGATCCCATGAGATTTCTTTCTTTTGATACAGGGTTGCACCATATAGTCCTGATGGGTCTGGAGCTCACTATGTAGACAAGGCTGTTCTTCAACTCATTGATATCTGCCTGTCTCTGCTTCCCATGTGTGTGTGTGTGTGGATAGTTAAAAGCATGCACTACCACACTTGGTGACCCTATAAGATTATAATGGAGCTTAGGGTTCCTATTTGCAGGGACATTGGAACCATAGTGTCACAGCATGGTGGTCATATTTTTGTGGTGAAACTGGAATAATCAAGCTTATTCAGGGCTAATAATATATAAGTATAGAAGATACATACATGTATAGTTGTATGTGGTATCCACTAGTTATTAATGGTAGCAAAACATCACTGATTTGCATATTTTGAACTATAGTTTTAATCATTAGAATATACTCTTCCTACTTAGCAAAGATTACTGTAGAACAGTATGCCTTATTAAATTGGAAATGGCCTTCAATGTTTCATGGTCACCATGTTCCTGGATTTTTTTTTTTGTTTTCTTTTTTTTTCTTTTTTTTTTTTAATTTTAAATAGCTTGTTTTACATGTCAATCCCAGTTCCCTCTCCCTCCCCTCCTCCCGCACTCCCCTTCCACCCTCCCTCCCACCCTATTGCCAAATCCTTCCACATAGGGGATGTCTAGAGTCTATCATTTTACTCTTGGTAGGGTCAAGGCACTCCCCTAAGAGTCCAGGCTGAGAGAGCATCTCTCTTTGTGCTATAGGCACATGAAGACAGATTGTATACCAGGGATAGACACTGATCCACAGCTCAGAGCCCCATAGGTTGTCCAGGCCTTCTCACTGACACTCACATTTGGGGGGTCCAGATCAGTCCCATTCTGGCCTCCCCCCCTGTTGGTCTGGGGTCCAAGAGCACTCCCCTGTTCAGATCAGCTGTCTCTGCTGGTTTTGCCAGCCCATTCTTTGCCAATTTGCTCATCATTCCTCTCTCTCTGTCACTGGGTTCCTTGGGTTCAGTTCAGGCTGTGCTAAGTGACTGACATGTATATGCCATCTAATGTGGAAGCATGTTCCATAATTTTAGCACAAGGAGAACTTCTTAGAACATATCCCTACCATTAAATGATATACATGAGTGTGACATGTAGGCATGTGAGTGACTGTGTTTGTGCATGTGATAGCTCAGAGTAGAAACATATCAATTGAAGCACCTTTATGGAGTCTAAAAAGTCCTCTACCATAATAAAATGAGTGGCACACAAAGTGATATAGATTGGTCAGGAAAGATGTCAACACTAGGTACCACTTTTGGGCATTTATCTAAATTGGTATTAGGATTTCATAGTGGTACTCCCTTCACTGGAGCACTATAGAAGAATAAACAAAGTATCACACACACAATCTGAATGTTATTTGACTTTTGAAGAGAGGAATTCTTTAACAGGTGACAATATAACAATATAACAAACCTTAAGGATGTCACACTAAGTGAAATAAGTCAGTTACAGAAAAACAAACATTGCATTTTTTCTACTGCTATAATTTATCTAACAGTCAGATTCCTAGAAACATAAAGTAGGATGGTGGTCATCAGTCTCAGGGAAGAGGGAGATGTGGGAATTTCCATCAGTGGTCACAGAGGCGCTGATCAGCAACATGAAACAGCTCTAGAGACCTACTTCAGAGCACCATAAGCTAGTCAACAGCAATGTGCTGTGCCTTTCACACTTCCTGCAAAGTGTATATCTTATGACAAGAGTTTGAATAGATATTTACCAAACATATCATATTGTATTGCTTAATTTGTTTAACACAATACATATATCATAATATTCTCAGGAATAATCTTGTTTTTATTTTCAAATAAAGGTATACTGGTTGTATTAGCTAACCTCAAGTTAGCAAAAAGAAAGCTAATAATTTTTCCCTTAAGCATGCAATTTTACTTTTACATTTCCCTGTGATTTGTTTCAAGTTAAAACAAATACGTAATTAACTTCAGATGGCAATATAGGAAGTAGAAATAACTAATGTCTTACGGATCAGATGTCTCAATATTTGTTACAATGCTCTCTTCTTTTGGGTATGTGGATGAGGTGTCTTAGAGGGTAAAGGCTACCAAGTCTGATGACCCGATCTGATCCCTGGAACACATGTTGTAGAGGGAGAGAACCAACCCTAGCAAGTTTTCATCTGACTTTAACATGTGTGCCATGGCATGTGGCCCTCCCTCAGACACAAAATAAACAAAGAAATGTGATGTTTCTCAAAAGGAAATACAAACCTTTTATTTTTGCCCACTAACTGTCCCTTGTGGGGCTGCTGTGATCTTACCATTTGTATTGCAGGAACAATGCACCGAGAAGACAAAAATGAAGCTAACATAAGGGTGATGCAGAGTAACTGCTCTTCAAAGGGCTTAAAGGTGAATGGAGCCAGGTGGTGGTGGCGCACGCCTTTAATCCCAGCACTCGGGAGGCAGAGGCAGGCAGATCTCTGTGAGTTTGAGGCCAGGCTGGACCGACAGCCTCCAAAACAATACAGAGAAACCCTGTCTCGTAAAAAACCAAAAGAAAAAAAAAAGGTGAATGGAACTGGACTACTTCTACAGTAACTTAGAGTATTTGGTTTTATTCTCCATTTAAATAACACGGGCAACCATTTTTCATATCCATTTTAGACAAACGAGGAAAATTGCTCAATTAAGAAGAAGGAAATGATCACTTTTTAATGCCATTTGAGAGTTAATCACTAAGATTCTTCATTAATGACAATAATATATAACTTTAACAATATTGGACACTCACTCCAAACCAGCCCTAGCTCTGAATTATTTCTGTATGTTTAATTTTACTATACAAATTCTCATTTTTATCTTCATTTGAAACATGAGAAATCAAGGCATAGAAATGCTGATTCTCATTTTCAAGGCCTTAGATCATAGAGGTTCTAAACTCACCCAGCACCTATGCAGGGGATGTAGCCACAGCCTTCCCTTACAAGGTTTTCCTCTATAGATTTAACATAGTTTATGCACACATACAAATATGACATGGGAGCATGAAGTGCAAAGGCAAGGGGGTGACAGGACAGGGCAATGTGGCATGAGTACGGGCAAAGTTTAGGAGATGCTAGAATTAAAGTCTCATATCAAACTCATCACTACAAAGTGGATACACACCAATGACATTTTTAAAAATAAGCACAGGTGAGGCTGCAGTTGGTGTAGCCATCACTACTAAAATCTGTATGATTCACTGTGACTCCTCTTCCTTTGCATCATTAAAAAAATCCTGCTGAAACAATAGGAAAAGCAGTGTCTTGATGAACAAGCACCTTCAAGTTTGGCCATTTCCCTCATGGTGTGATTCAGGAGGCCTAAACATGAAGAACACAACTGGCTTTCTAACATGTGTCCAAGTCTTACACCCCTTCTCTAGACAGAAATTGCCATGGCAGAACTTACCACGGGTTTGATCACTGCAATATCCAATTTCTAAAACTGCTGTGTGCTGACTAGTTTATCAAAAGGCATACCCCAACCCCTCCATGAAGCAAACTAACTGTGCACTACATTGAAACACGACAATTTCCCCTTTATTAGTGATTAGTGTCTAACCAGCTCCCACCTGAAAGCTTTCAGGGGAATTGTTCTTGAAAACTTCTTCGACTGAGACTAGAGCATGTGAGCCTCTTAATTCAGCATGCATGCACAGAGGGTTACGTTTGCAAGTTAATAAAAAACTAGCTTATCCATGTGGAACTTAAGAGAGTTGGGAATTATTAGAAGCATCATTATAAATATGTTATATGAAGAATTATGAATGCTATACAAAGAATGTACATAAGTGACCAATCCATTAGAATTATTCAACCATTCTTACCAAGTACTGTGTAAAAGCAGTGAAATCAACAGGGAAACAGCATTTGATAAGTGAAAATAGGAATGGATCCAAGAGGGCAATTACTAAATGACAAAATTCACTGGATGTGTTTGAAATCAGAAAATCTATGCAATGGCACATTTTATTTTGTTTTTTACATACACTTCACCAATCACTGGTATTGTATTTAGGATTGATGTGGTTCTAAAAATACCATTGATAAATTGGTGCGTAGCTTAAGTAGACATCACAAGGCTCCAGAAAGCATTCTTTTCTGAGATTTTGTGTTTCCTTAGTGTAAAAGGACATAGGATCATCAGAAACTCACACTGTTCATTTACTATTTCTCTGAACACTTACTCTTAGAGTCCCCAAGTGACCACAGTGAGACAGAAGATAGGTAGGCAGAGGCCTTGATCCAGACACAGTACGCAAGTTTGGTAAATGTGAGTGATAATTACCTGTAGCAGGATGGACCACTGAAGGTTTTATGGAGAAGGCAATTATACCCTCTTTATCCCAACTCTTTCCAGAGTATGTTCCCCTTTGTGCCTTGTCCCAGGATGACCAGTATGCCAGATATAGTTTCTACTTGAAGAAGTTAATGAAAGCAATGCATTTTGATGGCTAGGACAGCTGTTGCCCTATCTTGTTGGAGCTAACAGCAGTAAAATCACTGTCTACACTTCTTTGTACTGTGATGACATGTGATTCCTGAAAAACACATACTGCACTCCTGACTTTGGAGTCTAAATGCTTTGCTTGATTGTTGAGACAGAAAAAATGTGTTTAACACATACTGACTAGAAGAGTATCAGACACCCAATAGACCTTCAGTTAAATGTTACTGATGGAGTACTTGAATGGATGAATGAATTTATTTCATCACAGACTGAGTTTTTCTAACTAATATTCTCTTATAGTATCCAATCTGGAATCTACACATTTTCAAACATAATCCATAGTCAGGATCACGATACCAAGTTGAGTTTTTACACTAAAAAATATATACCCCAAAGATAACTCAGCCAGCTTAAAAAAAAACAGAACCCACAGTGGGCACTGATCAGTGCTATTTATAAGTTTTCCTTGGGTAGGAAAAATGATGCTATAACTATAACTGCTTCCAGAGCAGCAGAAAGTAGAGCCAATAATTCAAGAGGAGAAAATTGCTTTGGATATTCACATTAAAATGAAAAACAAAATCTCCAGGTAAACTACCCATCACCTTCACCCCTGTTATTTTTAAATGTCTCAATCAGTAAGCAAGTACTTTGGATTTAATCACCAACAGTGTCCCCCACTGATCCTGCCTAAGGCAGTCTGCAGAGACCCCTTCCTTGTTTCCTAGAGCTCTGCAAATGTTGAAGTCACAAACTGTACTGTGGTTTTTCGCTCACAAGATGAATGCTTCTTGTGTCTGTTCCTCTGGAAGGTTGTGAAGGTCAGTGTGTTCTGTAACTTCCATAAGCTAAGCTCCTCTCAGAGAACCATTTAATCCACACAGATTTTGTGCTTTGTAATCAGTGAAATCAGAAAGGTTAAACAAGATGAACTTTGCATTTCGTCAGCTACTTTCCTATGGGTTTGTACATCAAAGCTAAATGCTGTATGCTCTGGTCCCTCTCTTGGTCACAGTTCTTAAATATAAAACTTCCCTATTGGGAGCATAACCAGCACCGTAGCGTGTGTGAGAAATGAAAGGTGATAAACGTCTCTTATAATAATGATTGTAGAAGTTGAGGAGAGCTGGAGGGGCTGTACATGGATGCTCTTTCCGTGGTTACACAGAGAAACAGCAGCATTATACATGGCATCTTTCCTTAAATCCCACACTGGCCCATTCTTCCAAAGTGATTCACTACAGAGAAAACACCATACAGTTTCTGTTTCTGTTGTAATTACATTTTTAGAATCTAATTAGCACGACAAAGTAGTTCTTTGAAGACACTAAACAGTGTGACTCAGTTTTTGCTGTGTACCCTCTACCAAAGGTGCTGTCTGTTCTTTCTGGGGCAGCAGAGGAGACAGCTTGATCTGAAAGCTTAATCTTTATTTTTTATTTCTTTTTTGAGCATCTGAATAAGTGGTGGTCAGTTGGGGGTGTTGAGAGGGAGAATTTGGAACTGCTTTGCAGATACTATGGAAAGAGCCTTAAGCAGCTGAAGTTCCATCCTGAAATTTCTCCTGTGATTTATCCTCTTCTGATTCGGACCAGACTGAAATTGGGCTCTAGTAGGGGATCACAAGAACAGGGCAGCCCAGAGGGATTTCACTCCCAAGGTTGCTCTCTTCAGTCTCCTGCTTCTCCCCAGCCTTCTCCTAGGAGGACTGGCCCTTCTGAGAACCCCTCATTGTTCCATTGTTCGAGCAGATTTAAATACCAGATGGTCTCTCAGTGTAGATGCTAATTTTTCCCCTTTTAAAATATATGCTTCTTTGAGAATGCATTTTTATTTTAAAAACCATAAATGGACAATTTCTAAGTGGCATTTGTGTTGATTTTGTCACATCTCCTAAGAAAGTTTACACGTGTTCCCTTTTAATCTCAGAGTAACTCCATAATGATAGTACAGGTATTCCCTTTTCACATCTGAGAAAACAGAAACTTGCAGAATTTAAATCCTGGCTTGTGGCAAAGCAGAGTCTTAAACCAGGAGCCAAAGCACTTTCCACTACGCTGATAAAGAGGCCCTTTGTAAAGTCTTCATTGAAGGCACAGATAACAAATGTAGAATAAGAAACAGCTGAACTCAGAGCTCGCAGGCCTGGCATTATGGATCTCTTTCCTGGTGGCACCATCCATTTATCAGACATTCATATCAATCTTCCTATGAGACAACCCACCTTTTTTCATCCTGTCCACAAGGGCATTATAAGAGCTTACTAATGCCTTGCAGAAATCAGATTCTCCCTACCCATGGCACAGAATTTATCTTATCTATCAGATGGGGACATGGACTACATGACCCAAGGTTCAGTGCCTGCCCAACACTCAGGCTCATAAATATCTGTCAAATTAATGATTGACTTGACTTTGTATCCTGTTCTTTCCATTATACTCACCTGCAGCTGCATAGATGCTAAGAGCAATTACTCTCAGGCCTCAGTGTGCTAGCATACTGACAGGTGAAGACAAAACAAACTCTGTTCAGCGATTGGCTGACTCCCTTATGTGAAATGTACAGGACTGTGGCCCTGTCTAATTAGCCTGCCATTGGCTTCAAAGTGGAGATCTCTGACGTCGCACATCATGCAATTAGCAATAGTGCCAAGGAACCATGTCAGGATAGGTGGACTAAACATGTCCCTCCCGTGACTTCCATCATCTCCAGAGGACAGGCTTGTCAGTCTGCTTTCAAGAGGGTGTGAGGATGAATGCCCTTCTGACAGCTACACCAAGACAAAGCGCTGATGAGAGCCAGCTCCCTAGAGTGGGACATGGTTAGGTCCCCAGCTTCACCTTTACACTCGCTCCCTGATAGTGCAATCAGTAGAATGAGTGGAGAGAACATTTACAACACATTTTTGACAACATCTTTCCATAACAGTTAATGTCTTTCGATAAAATAAAATAAAAACAATCGAGTCTCACAGTCTGATACATGAGCTAACTCCTTTTAATATTTTCTACTCACCCAAATCCTGTTTTAAGGAACAACGCCTCAGAGAACACAGACAAAAACCTAGCTAATGTGATCTATAGCAAAATTAAGACTGAAAAGATCTTAAATAAGTAGAATAAGGAATATAATAACACTAAAAGACATAATGAGGTTGTGTAGTCACTTTTAAGTTTCACAAGTCCTTTATACTCTTGCTTTTCAGTTAATTATCTCTCTCCTTCCTTCCCCACCCCCCGTGTGTGTATGTGTGTGTGTGAGTGTGTGTGTGTGAGTGTGTGTGTGTGTGTGTCTGCATAGATAGAGGCTGGTGTATCCAAAGCCCAAGACAACCACATCTGGCGTGTGTCTTTCTCCTGTGTTCTCACACAAATCTTTTCTCAGGGAGTGTGTGCTCACTCAATTTTTCTTACTCTCCCACTTTCTTTTCTCATACATATACATTCAACAAAATAAAGGATGCAGGTTAACAGAAAATGAGTGGTGACACCACTTTAAATCATAATTACCTACTTTTCATTGCCACCCTTTCAATTCAGGTAGCATATTTTCATCAAAGAATAAAACTTTGTACAGAAAATGGTACCATGTGGCCCTCTAACAAGTAGGTGTCTCTGGTTAGCACCATGTTAGGCACAGAAAACTCCTCCAGACACTCAAGTTCTTCTTCAACAAGAGACTAAGTGCTTCATTAGGGCAAGAAAAACCAGACTAAAAGTAGAGAATAACACATTCCAATCTGTCACAATTACAGGTGTGCTTTCACAGCTGGAACTTCCCCTTGGTACAGACCTGAAAAACGTTGAGAAGTTGTGAAGAAGCCACTTGGATATAGTCTGGAAGTCTCTCAACAATAATTTTAGCTTCTGTCACAGTGGGCCAGGTTTGTAGAGTACTAAGAGGTGCTGGCCTCATGAATATCAAGGATATAGACATGGGTTCTGAGTATCTCTATCCCTTCTGTGAAACTCCCACAGCGACAGACACTGAAATTCTCTGCACCAAGTGGCAAATAAAACAAACACAGATAGAAGGAGGGGGTCAGTTATTTGAATAATCCCATGTGTTTGTGTCACATATTTGTATTGCATTTTGCAGTTCTTCCTTGTGTGTATTTGTGCTCCAAGTAGCTAACCATACCAAAGATTATAAAGAAGGAAGAAATCCTGGGATAAATGGCCTTGTATTTCTCATTGTAACAGGTGTAGCTCTGTCCTTTCAGGAAGTATTTTCACAAACTTTGGATTTCCAATATTTTTAAGTATAAAATTCACATAAGCTTCTCTCACTCTTCACAAACTACTCTCTTATATTAATATTTTCACCACCAGTAACTTTTTATAAGCCACTCAGCTATTAACAAATACTGACCCTTGTCAACTATACTTCAGTCTTATAATCAACAATCTTTCTAGAATAATACCTCATGGTGGTAATTAGATACCAAGAGAAATATTCACTAAAATTTGTACTAAATTGTAATGTGTTCTCAGTATATTTGTAGAAAATGAAAGTGGCTGGAACTCTCTTGATTAATTAGTGCTTTCTTTGAAAAAAGGTTTCTTCATTTATTTTTCATGTGTGCATCTGTATGAATTTATGGGCACCACTGTACTGGTGCCTGGATTCCAGAAGCAGATATCATGGTCCTTTGGAACCAGAGTTTGAGCCATTTGATATGCTTACTGGGAAATGTACCCAGAAATTCCGCAAGAGCATAAGTGCCCTTAGCTGCTGAGGGCCCCATTTTAGCGCTATCTTAATGACTAAAATTCAAATAAATTAAACAACAAAGATTGACTGAGGTGATTTTCCCACTATCAGAAGGTATCAATTATCTCTTAAAGCAGAAAAGTATCTTAGTAAAATAGAAATATATGATTGATTTTGATTCATTTCTCCTATATCAGATGTGCTTGTCTAGTAGGGCTCATAGTCTAGGTACATTTTATTTTATTTTTCTGAATTAATTTAATAGTAAAGAAGAATACAGTTATTAGAATCTGTACTGACAAGTTTTCCACGAATGTTAATTTTATAACATAGCAAAATCCAAGCTACCATCTTTCAACATTCTCAGATGTATATTACATGTCAGAAATGTCAAAATAAATTTTCCTGTAATATCTCAGTTAGTCATCATTACTTGGTAAGGTTGGGATACTGTTATTCTAGTTTCATAGATGAGAATTATGAAGTTTAATCTTTATATTCAACTTGATTGGGTTTAGAGACACTAATGTCTTTGGTAATATTTTCCTTAGGATGCCTGCTTCCTTCTGAATGCAGTATAAATGTACTAGCTTCACTGGGGAGAGGTAAAGTGTTGTCCTGAGGACTAGATGCTTTGATTTCATCAGTTTCAAACCCATTCTCCAAAGCTTTCAGGCAGCCCAAGGGAGTTAATGATGAACAAGGCATATGCGATCCAATGAGCACCATCCCCAGAGGTAAATAAGTCTATATTTAGTCTTGACACCTGCTATGAAGGATGTGAACTGTCCTTCAAAATTGCTCAGTCTTGAGATTTCTCAGCTAGTGCTACTGAGGGGTTGATGATTTTCAACAATGCTAAAAACATTATGTATTTACCTGCTGAATGTTAGCTGAATGGTTGCTGGGGATAGGAACCAATCTGAGGAAATGAGTGACTGAAGACATGCCTTTAAAGGATACATTCCTAGACTTTCTTCCTTGCCTCTGTTCTTGACCACCACGAGGTGAGCAGCTTCATTCTGCCAAATCATTTCACCATTATATATTTCCTCATCTCAGACCCCAAGCAACAACCCTCTGCCTATGAACAGAAACCAAAACAAACTCTTCATATTTTTAAATCCTTTATATGAGATATTTGGCAACAGCAATAAAACTAAATAACACAGTATTCAAGGTACCAGTGTACCATTAAAGCATCTGACTTCAAATAAGCCATTCTCTATTCTGTGGGTACCAAAACTCCCTACTAAACGTTTTCCACATATACTAAATCTTAGGTTTCTTATCTACCTGGGGCTGAATCCTTGACTTGAACTCAGTTTCAGTACATGGGCACTCTCCTCATCTCTCTTCCAGAGGATGTTAACATCTGGCTGAGTTCTCAACAGCATCCTGGTGCTCTATTCAGAATGGGCTAGGTCTCCCAAGACCATGACACAGCCCTGCCACAGGCCACTATCTGCTCATCACCACTTAGGTATGCCTGCCAAATTTAGGAGAATGGAAGGGCAGTCAAGGTCTTAGAAGGATCTTTTAAAAGGAAAAAGCAACTTCATGGATAATTAAACACCATTCCCCATGTTAAAACAACAGTGTGCAGTCATTAGATCTTTGTTGGCTTTCACTACCATCAATGACTCACCAACTTTGTTATCCAAGCTGCAAACCACACTGTTTGCTGCTTTTCTCTCCAAGATTATCAGACATTTTAAATTACTGAGAATGGCACTGAGTTATTCTTGCCAAAGTTTCATCCTGAAGGCTATACTTCAGTTAGGTAAGAAGTGTTCATCTAATATGTGATGGGCCTGGATGTCCTTAAATATATCTTATAGGCTAAACTGGGTCATAAGAAAGATAGAAGGATCACTTAATTTAGGCAATATTATCTTCAAAATGTAGTCTCAAGGTAGCAGTATCCTAGGCCTGCTGGAAGCCACAGAAAATGATTATTAAGTGATCAATGGGCTATGGCAACATTGGAAGGAAGAACACGATTAAGCTTATTAATGATAGAGTTTACCTGGTTTTATTTCTTCACTGTGGCTCTAAGCAAAATTAAACCATCAATCATAATCCTACTTAAGTAAAACCTAGGTCAATAACTCAGATACATAGATGGGAGGCTAAAAGACATTAAAACATCTGAAAAGAGGAATAATGAAAATTCCATACAAAAAATCAGAGAGCTGTTATTTTGGGGCATAATATGTGGCTGGAAATAATAACTAAGTCTATTTTCTATGTAAGCTTCAGCTCTGTGAGTTAATTAACCAAAGCTTCTTTCCTGTTTCCTTTTCATGCTCCTCATTCCTGTGAATGCATTAAGATGCATCTTCAGACCTCAGTCCTTCATCTCATGCCCAAATCACATTGTATTCACTCACAGAGCATGTTGTTTTGTCTCAAGCAAGCATAAAAAGATCACATACTGACTCTATCAAAAGATCAGCAACATCGACACTACTCTTGGTAAATTAGGTTTGACTATATTTCAAATGTGCCTAGTTAGGAAGAGGACCAATCAGTGAGGGAAAGGGGAATGAGAGTGGGTAATTGGGGTTATACAAGCAAAACACGATGATACTTACATATGAAAATGTAAGAGAGGGAGAAGAAGAAGGATGAGAAGAAGGAGGAGGAGGAGGAGGAGAAGAAGAAGAAGAAGAAGAAGAAGAAGAAGAAGAAGAAGAAGAAGAAGAAGAAGAAGAAGAAGGAGAAGAAGGAGACGAAGACGAAGACGAAGAAGAAACAACAACATTGCATGTGAGGAGATTTGGGGGGGCACAATTCACAACACCACATGGATCATTGGCTTCAGTAGGGTTAGGATTCTCTGTTGGCTTCAGAAAGGAGAGGAAATTGCTCATTGAATGGCCATTCCTTCCAGAGGCACAGACAAAACACAAGATATAAGAAGCGTTTTTGACTAATCTACATTCAATCAGCAGTTGCCTAGCAGTCAGTCGAAAGAAAGAGGCATCATTGTGATAGGATAAGGATATCTTCAGTGACTACATAATAACTTCTGTCCATATGGCATCATACCTTAAGAACCCATGGTGTTTTCTTCTTATACATATGGCATCTTATGTTAAGAACCATGGTGTTCTTCAATGAATGTATTTTTAGGCATAGTATTAGGCTAGTAATGATATGGAGAGTCTTTACAGATAAATATCTAGTAACCTCTACACTATACATTTATGTAAAATGAATGCGCCCTCTAGTGGCGAATGAAGATTTATTTTAGAGTCTTCTATAACTCACACTTAATGGTTTATAGTCATTAATTATCAGACTTTTTGTTTCCATAAGTTTTTGATTATATAGATGCTATCCACCACACCTAATGATGCTCGACATTGAAGTTTATATTACTTACATTTAAAAATATTGATTCATTTTAAAATAATAATAATGAATAGGTTTGTTAGATGCTAACATCAATAACGTTACAAAAGATGATTATACACTCAAATAAAAAGAGTTTAGGAAATTAGGAAAGTACCCACTACTGTATAAATTTTCAGACATGCTTAACACATGAGTTAATACAGGCTCTTTGTGGACTGTCATGAGTTCTTCAGTAGTCAGTCTATTGTAATGTGGTGTTCAGCTTGGTAGAGAAAAAAAGATCTCTGCAGTTGAGAAAGGAGGGAGTAATTTAATACCTTCTATGTGATTTGTGGAATTATTATTTATATTACACTGAAATTTGACAAGCAATAGAGGCTTAAAGGGTAGTTGTAATGTGGAATCTGAAATCCTATCAATCAGCTCCAGCGCATTAAAATATATTGAACTATTTTTCACTTTGAATGAATGGATTTTCTAAAGCAATACACTGGACTCTTACAAATTACTCGAGTGATTTCTGATGATTTTCTAGATGTTGACACATTTCATTACCGCAACTTGACATTCATTAATATCACCAATTACTTCATGAGAAAAGCTGTCCCACTAATGGTGGAATGAACAGATTTTTCTAACACTTTTACTTGAAATCTTGAATGCTGCCATTATAAATAAATATTATTCACTTTGTTCATTTCTTGATAATATGTTTGTAAAATAACTATGTATGAGTAACAATACATTGCCAATTCTTCTTTCAGGTGAAAAACTACTTCAATGAAAAAGTGGATAGTTCAGCTGGCAACTCAAACAATTCTCACAATTGTTTCTCTTAAGAAAACTTCTGTACTGCAGTAGAAATGTTTTGTATGTATACTCTAATTCAGCACATAGAATATTAATAAAAGCACACTTAAGGGTTGATAAATGTAGTTTGTAATTTTTACTGTTTCAGTTCATTCCTAAATAAAGTTGCCTCTGCTTGCTCTCCTCTTAACATGAATGCATAACAATCAGTTTGGTGCCACTCACCACTTACTTTTTGCACCAGCCATATAAATACCAATGTGATGCAAAGAACAAAATCACTTTGTCTTCTAAGACACTTTCAACAACAACTAGAGGAATTCAGGAGTCTATGTGCCACACTTTGAAAGTTTTCCCCCCTATATTCTCACCATAAATTGTTTACCGTTAAAACGATCACAGGCTAAAGTTGTTCCATTTGATCCCAGAAGACAAAGAGATAACTATGCTAAAAATGTTCCATGTGATATCCTCTTTAGTCATCAAGATTAAATAAAAATATAATAAATGATTATAACATGGGAATCAAATAGGTTTAGTAAATTGAATCCAAGAAGTTATAATCTTTATCTGTCTCTGTTTGTGGGAAATCATGATCACTCAGAGAAGTCCTGAACCCTAAATACACTCTGCCTATGAAACATACACTTGTATAAGACTGCTTTTTTGGTCCATTTCAAAATCTGCTCATTATTCCTGAAACCTACTTGTGACCACCAAGTTGTAGGTAGTAGCTGCAACTGTTGGAGACACATGGGGGTAACTTAGTACCATTAACCATAATATAGGACCAGTAGAATGAGAATATTAAATGACTATTAAGCAAGGAAAGCTACCAAAAAATGTTGCCTGGACTTCCATCCTTGCTGATACAGAAAGTCCAAAGTAAGACTTTGTGGGTTCTGAGAGGAAATTCTACTTGTTGATTCCTAAGCCCTTATTCTATTATGCATATATGTAATGTCGAGGGTTATTCTGCTAGGGCGTCATTCTGATTGTTACAGGCACCCGTGACTACATACTGTGGTCAGTGGTTGCATCCTATCAAAACTATTTCTCCTTCCCTTCTAACAGTAGTGCAGATGGTCACATTTGAAAAGTGTGTATCACAACTGGCTTCACTTCTTTTCTCACATACTACTCTATGATAATTACACATGGATTTTAAAAACTACAATGAAACCCCACTGCTGTTTCCTAAAAACAACAGATGTCTAAGAGTTCTATTACTATATTAAAACTTAATGTCAAAACTAGGATAAAAGTTAGATGTTTTGATGCTGGCCTAAAATAAGCACCCAGAGGAAATTCATAATAATTTTGGTATTAAAACCCATGTAAAATACTACAGAGCGCATGTAATATCTACTATGACTTATCTCTCTGTAATGGTAAGGAGCAGAAAAAATTTGCATTTAAATGTAAAAAGGAGATGAATTGATGTTTACCAGTGAGATGAGATTCACTTTCTTTTAATGGACAGCACAATGTTGATAGGACCGCAGGATGGAAAATGTGGAAATACTACCATTTTAATTAACAGCAATGCTAGATGAGTTCACATTTATTCTCAAAGATATTTGTGTTTATCAGCTTTATATTGTATAAGTGATTTATGTGTTTTGACCATTTTGATACATATGATATTTAGATTTATAACATAATTACTCAATTTACTGTATTAAGACTGATGTAGTAATAGCTTTAATGAATTGAGTCATAATGGAGGTTTAGAAGTTGCTTTAGAGAAGCAGATTAATTGGGACAACATATTTCCTGCCACTGTTCATGGAGAAAAAAATAAATAATTAACAGAATAGTCTTTATTTCATGCAATAAGACTACATGCCTATTAAAACGCTGAGTTGAAATTTTACATTCTAATAAGCACAGGGATGTATCAGCAATAAACTGGAGTTTTACAAATTCTTTCTGGATCCTATGTCTCTTAATAACTTTCTTATCCTTGTTTGACTGGACTGGATAGTGGAAAATAGTTCAATTTTATACTTACCCCATGGTTCACTGAATGCTTAAATATAAATACAAAAAGAAAACAACCTTTTCACAATATTTTGACTTAGCCACTGAAGTGTCTTAGCATCTTCTTCTGTAAGCAGGAAGAGCCCAACTAAGGGAGCCACAGACAGAGAGCAGTGTTGTGCTTCTCCAGGCAGCTCCCACACACACCAGCAAGACTAAAATGCCCTTGGAGACATCCTGGCTCCCTGGTAGCTGAAGCCCAGTTGTCATGGAGGTCCAGCCATCCTCATTCAAGAAGGCACAAAACAAGAGAGCAACAGTCTGAGGAACCACTTTGCAAAACGTGGCAAGTAGGAAGCAATTGTGAGAGACCTGGCCCCACAAAGCCAGGTATTCTTTTGAGAGAACATTAAACTCCTCTGCCATGTGAGATCACCCTCATTAACAATGCAGATGGAGAGGAAGTAATGCCAAGGAGACTGACTTTTCACCAGAAGCCTCTTCGGAGGCTGGAAAGGGAGTCAGTGTGGTCATGCTCTAAGAAACCCTTTCTCATTATCCATACATATGCCAGAGGAAGAGAACTTTTTAGAAGGTATTCTCCTCAACATAACAAGACCTCTAAGATGCTAAAGTACAAGAGAGTTGGCTTGGGCATGGGTTTAAGTAGCTTATAGATGAAAACTCTTCCTAGAGAAGTGACTTGTCAGTCAGTCATATTCATATACTTCTAAAGTGTTGTTCGTTGTAATGGTTGAAATGTCATATATCCTTTTGTGTTAGGCATCATCATTTCTTAATATGAGGCACAAGAGGCTGAAAAATACAGTACTACATTTGTCTTTGAGCCAGGATTGTTGAACATTTTGAAGCAGAAAATTAAGTTTACATTAAATATTGCCTGCCAAGACTTTATTCCAATTTCAATTTCATAAATATAAAAGTCCATCTAAAGAAAAGGGTTCCTAGACTTATTTATAGTTTTCAACAAGCTTTTCACCAAGGTCTGAGGGTAATGTGTAAAGAGTCAAATTCTGAGCTACTAAAAGCCCTGCATGGGAAGCTATTGTCTCCACACCACAGCAGCAGGAAAACAGCACTTCATCATGGAATGCTTGGGGAAAAAACAATCCCGTAATTTCCAGAGGAGATAGATCTAACTACAAACTCAGATTCTTTATTATTTTGATCAAAACACAGATTTTTTTAGTGTTCACAAATACTTTTTTTAATAATAACTTTTTACTTATCATTTTACACATATTACTTCCAGTTCTTTCTTCCTCCCTTCCTCCCCTGTCCCCAGCCTCCCAACCCCCCACTCCACTCCATCCCCCTTCAGCTCCCCAGGGAGGGTAACACCTTCCATGAGGGATTTTCAGAGTCTGTCATACCATCTCATACAGGGCCTAGGTCCTCCCCCATGTGTCCAGGCTGAGAGAGCATTCCTCCATGTGGAATGGGCTCCCAGAGTCCATTTGTATGCCAGGAATACATACTGCTCTACTCTCCAAGGTCCCATAGATTGCCAAGGCCTCCTCTCTGACACCCAGGTTTGGGGGCGGGCATGGGGTCTGGATCAGTCCCATGCTGGCCTCTCAGTTATCAGTCAGTCTGGGGTCCATGTGCTCCCCCTTGTTTAGGTCAGCTAGCGAAACTCAAGTTTTCAGGTCCCTAGTAGATGGTTTCTTGAGGATGATCAATGCACTTATTACATAGTAGCACCCTAAGATGCTCATCGCATTATTTATATAATGTATCCGAGCATGTTCAATGCATTATTACGTAGATACCTGATGAATAAACTCTGCCTGTACCAGGTACCAATCAATGATCTAGGAAAAGTGGTTCCCCAAGAAAGTATTTGGGATCCTAGATTCTTTCCCTCAGAGGGGAGAGAAATCAAAAGAGTCAGCTTAACCTTGTGGAATGTAAGGGCTCCAAAAAGGAATGTCTACAGCAATGCACTCCAAGTCTACAAACTCAAGTGTACTTTAAATGTATTAAAAATACCTTTGAACGTGGATGTCACCTAGGAGGCCTGGGCAGTCTATGGGGCCTCTAGCAGTGCAACCAGATTTTATCCCTAATGCAAGAATGGACTTCGGGAGCCCAATCCCCATGGAAGGATACTGTCTTAGCCTAGATACATGGGGGAGGGTCTAGGCCCTACCCCAAGTGATTTGACAGATTTTGTTTTTTTTTTTTTTGTTTTTTTTTTGTTTTTTTTTTTACGAGAAAGGGTTTCTTTGTATTGTTTTGGAGGCTGTCGGTCCATCCCGGCCTCAAACTCACAGAGATCCACCTGCCTCTGCCTCCCGAGTTCTGGGATTAAAGGCATGCACCACCACAGCCAGGCTATTTGACAGATTTTGATGATACTTCACCGAAGGCCTCACCCTCCCTGGGGAGTGGATGGGGGATGGTAGGAGGTATGGGACAGTGGGAGGGAGAGGGGACTTGGATTGATATGTAAAATGAGATGGTTTCTAATTTAAATAAAATTTATTTTAAAAAGGGAAGGGAGAGAAGCAGTTACATTATAATCTCAAAAAGGAAATGTTAAAAATAAGTAAGTCAGCTTATTGTACAGTAAAAAAGAATGCCTTCGGTTGTAAAGGAAACAGCTTTGTTTACTAACCACATAGTTTATTTCTTCCTCCTTGACATTAAAAAAAATCTGTTTTTCAAGACATTTTTACTGTAGATAAAGCCTTGAACATATTTGCTGTATCTGTGCTTAATGATAGACTTATATTCTTACATAATTTTCAATGATAAGTGTATGTAACAGAACTTTTAATATATTTCCACTTGTATAAACTCATTTAAGCAAACAAATGTCCTCTGGAAAAATAGTTTGGCAACTCCATGGTTTAAATTTGTAGACTGTAAATATCCCTTGAGGTTGAATAATGCTGATACAGGCAAAGTCTCCAAATTAGATGTTCAGGCTGAGCAATAAATTATATAAATGAAGAAATGGACCTGCCATTTTTATTCATTTACACAAAAACTTTCATTTAAAAGAATCAGACAAGAATACAATATTGTATATAATACATTGATAACTACAGTATTGATTATAATGACCAGAATAAAAACCAACAAACCAACAATAGTAAAAAATATACTTAGGTGTTCATTCCCAGGCAAGTGATTAGGCCAAATGTATGACTGTTAAATAATAGGATGCCATACTAT
Organism: Mesocricetus auratus; assembly: GCF_017639785.1. Taxonomy (NCBI): domain Eukaryota; kingdom Metazoa; phylum Chordata; class Mammalia; order Rodentia; family Cricetidae; genus Mesocricetus; species Mesocricetus auratus. The sequence goes on from NW_024429199.1 coordinate 6,823,685, forward strand.
TTTGTTCTTCATTTAAAGTAGGGCTAATTATACAGTGTCTTAAGGGAAACAATACTAGGTGTCACATGATATCATTTTGGCATTGTGATTTCACACTTGTAAGTACATGTACCAGTACATTGTAATGGGTTTATTTCTGAGCAGAAAGATTATAGTTGAATTCAATTATTCTGTGTTTATATCTTAATTTTAAAATAGAGTTATCTGAAAAATTACTACCACTTAAGAAGACATTAAATGCAAAATGCTTTTTATAGTCATGGCTAAACCATTGCTTGTTTTCCTAGCTATTTCATTATTTAATTCATTTTATTTGACGTTTAGTATTCCCATTTGAAAGTCAGTAGCATGAACATATTTTGTCTTTTCCTTCTAGGAAAAATTAAAATGAACTAGTACTTATATTTAGGCAAATATTAAATTCTGTGAGAATAGTTGTATCGCTTGTTAAGGTTTGAAAACTAACATCTGTTCAAAATCCACAAATTATGGAGACTGTTTTAAAAATTTAAAAGGGAATGGAAAATATTTCTGAAAGTCAAAAGACCAAAAGCATGTCTGAACTTTTAAAACTGTGGTGGAACAGCGAGATATCTAAATGGAAACAAACAACAAACAAAAAATGTTGGCCCTGTTCCCCACAATATCAATATATATATATGTATATATATATGTTAGTACTAAATAGAATGCAAATTATTTTCATTAATACATGAATTTAATGCGTATGTTATCTATAGTATATCACAGCGAAGTTCTGTGAGAAAGATAAAGATTTCTAAATCAAATACAAAGGTTAAACAAACAACAAAAAACTCCAGAAGATCTAGCAGTCTGCTGCTAGGGAGACTGAGGTAAGGGGATTTTTAGTTTAAATCTCACCTGGGTGAATTCCTGTTTCAAAATAGGATGCAAAAAGAAGGTTATGTATATGGTGTAATGGTGAACACTTGCCTGTGAAACACTAGATTTAATCATTAGTACCATAAAGTAAAACAAGAAAAAAATAAAGAAAAGCTCATAAATGAAACTAATTAGAATCAGCTGCTCATATTCATGACATAAAAATCGAGAAAATAGAAAAGGCAAATCAGAGACTTACAGCAAATATTATAATACCTATAATAACAATGACAAAAACAGAGCCCAGGAACAAAGTTATAATCAAAAAATAAAGATGAATAGTAAGAAAATCAAATGTTGTGGCTAGTTTTGTAAAAACTTGACACAAACTAAAGTCATCTGAGTGGAGGGAACATCAATTAAGAAAATGCCACCATAAGATCTTCCTGGAGGCAAGTTTATAAGGTAAATACCTTATTAATTAGTTAGTGATTGCTGAGAGAGGGCTCAGCCTATTCCTGGTGGTGCCATCCTTGGGCTGCTGGCCTTGGTTTCTGTAAGAAAGCAGGCTGAACAAGCCATGAGGAGCAATTCAGTAAGTAGCACTTCTCTATGACCTCTGCACCAGTGTCTGCTCAAGTTCCTGTACCGTTTGAGTTCCTGTCCTAATTTCCTTCAAGGATGGTCTATGATGTGGAAGTGTAAGCCAAACAAAGCCTGACCATCTCAAGTTACTTTGGTCATGGTGTTTGCCATGGCAATAGAAACCCTAGCTATGACTTCAACCTTATTAAAAATGCCCATGAGAAGTGATCAGGGACATCATTAGAAGAGATAAACCCATGGTCAACAAACATAAGAAAACAAAGAAACCTACACATAATTCATCAGTGGGGAAAATATCAGCTTCAATAACAAAGATCTCAATCTGGACATGGATACCTATGCTCCCATGGGGATGAAGTTCCTATAGAAAACACCCTAACCAAAGCACTCAGCAGCTTCAGTGCTAGCCTGTGACAAATAGAATCATACCCACCAGACTTACAGAAGAATGCTCTTGTAGCTTCATTCACAAGAACCCCAAACCATAATCAATACAAGTGTCTTACTAAGGCAGAAAGGACAAAGGTGGTGTCATATCTACTTAAAACATCATGACTGGATTTTAAAACTTGATGAATTTTTTAAATTAAAGATAACATTAGATGAATAAATTTCAAGACAAATTATCTCAAGGAAATAAAACTAATTTCATTTGTATTGAGCTCTAGAATAAAGAACAGTAACCAATGGTGGGGAAAAAACAGATCACTTACTGGGAGAAAATGTGATTTATGATTATAAAATATAAGGGAGTAGGTAGAAACATACAATATTTAGACCGGCAGAGTCATTTAAGGGGATAAGAGATAAGTGAATTTTTCAAAACTAAAAAAGATATACAATTAAGGAGCATTCCTTTTGCTAAATATAAATTATATATTTTGAAGTGATTAAAAATAGACTCTTCAAAATGAATTAGATAAAGTAATTTCCCACATCAGTCAGTGGGAGGGCTACTTAATGTAGACAGACAGATGGACTTAGGTTTCTCATTCATCAGGCATGGATTTATAACTGCTCAGATACCTCATTTGAGAACATTGGCTTTATAATGCACAGGGAAATAGTTACGAAGGAGAGCCTTGCCTCAGTTAGATAGACAGCAATCATTAAAGATACAATGCTCTCTATTTAATGGAATGAAATCCAGTGTTTTGAGTAATTTTCTGGAAAAAATAAAAATGAGTATTTCATTTTCTTTCACAGACTCAAGAACTCCATGGAAACTTATGACTGTATGGCAGATGCTTGCATTCTCTGCCTTTGTAGATAAGTCAGACTTTTCATCAAATACCCAAGTGAATATGATCAGAAAAGACTCAAAAGAACTAAAATAACTTATGGCCATCTTTTTTTGTCTTTAAAATTCCACATTTTCTTCATCCATAAACAATAGGCACACATCGATGCTTACAACTTCATTTTTTATTCATGCCTAACACTCAGAAGTTTTAGACATGAGACTTGGCACAGATATTATGTAGGTCACTAACTGCAAAGAGGATTGATAGGCACACAGCATCCAGAGAGTAACACCAAGGACCTTCTGGGTCTGTGCACCGCTCTGTAAGGGCAGTTTTTCTTTTTTTCAAACAAATTTGAAATGAAAATATTCTGTTTTATGTTATTTAACCACATTCATCCTTCACCGTTCTTACGTTCAGTGTAAGTATACACTCATATAAAATGAATAAGTTTATTGTATAACATATGAACAATACAACATTTATGGATATAGGATCATTTATATTTGTGTAAATAAAATTTCATTTGAAGGATAGGCAAACATTGTACATGGTCAGGATTATATATCAGCCTATTGGCAGAACTGCTACATCTCTCCACTCTCTCCACTCACTCTCTTGCACAATTCTCCTTATACCTTACAGAAATACAAGGAGTATGTTTCTAGTTTTCTGCTTCATTTGGTCTTTATCCTAGAGACATATTTAGGCGGTCATTTTAGCTTTGCAACAAATTTCTAGAAATCTTGCCATATTCAATTATTTTCCAAGAAAAATAGAAAATGGAAAATGTAGGGAGAGATTTTAGATACCTGTGCTGCTGACCATGTCTGCTTTGGGCGTGGCTAGAGGCGCATTCGGTGTGGGAATAAAAGACTGTGCATGGGGAGAAGCATGCTCTCTTTCAGACTTCCGGTCCGGTCTTGGAAAGTTGCTGACTCACATGAGTTGCCAGTTTTTCTAGTAAGTACCTTCCACAATAAATAGTTACCTATACCCTCATCAACCGTGCGATTTATTTTACAGCGACAGGAAAATAACATCTCTATTTATTAGTGGATTCCACACACACATTTCACAATAAATATGAGCAAAGTCTTTACATGCACAGTCGACTGATGCATCATGAGTTAGAGGATGGACAGAAAACAATCTGAGTGTCAGGTGTTATGAACATTACTTTTCTCTTCATGCTCAATTTTATATAAAAGGTCTGATTTTCATTGATTTACATGTTTCTGTGTTCTAGATACCATATGCACATTACTCTATAATGAAAGTAAACAACTCTTTTATCTGACTTTTGTTTCCTTACTCATTTGCTAATGTTTGCATAAAATCACCTTGTAAAGAACTGTTCCTTTCTCTCTCATCTTGTCTGGGCAGTTGCTGGTGGCTTTTAATTTGGGAAGTCTTACCGCGCCTCACTGGTTTCAGTTCAATTGTTCCTTCAGTCAGCAGAGCATTTCATCTCTACTGAAGGTCACTGCGGGCTGCCAAGGCTTTGAAAACATACCATGTTTTCATTCATGCTGCAGTCTAACCCTGCAGGGCCATTAAGAGAAATGGAATCAGGCATGTGACTTTTTCTATTAGCCATTATTGAGTTTATTGTGATATAAAGTGAATTAGGCCATGAGCAAGCAAGCATCCTCCAGCAGTTATTTTTGTATTTAAGTAGTTTGCCTGTGTACTGATAATTATTTGTGTAAATTCTACCATGTCATCTGCTTTTGGATGCTACTCTTCCAACCATATCACTACCAGTTGCAATAAACCAGTGATGCAGCAAGTGGCCTGGTCTAAGGACACCCATAAAGCAAGCATCACGTTGGCCATCTGTTGGAGGAGGGATGGCACTAACATTAACGTGGACCTGGAACACATCCAGTATTGTTTATTCTGTCACATATCAAATGAGCACTGAAATCAAATTGATGATTTTTTTCCATTCTAAGGTGATAGGAAATGGAAAGCAGAGATGGAGCTGATGTCTAGATCTAATGAAAGTGCACAAGTGTCAGCTCCATCCAAAAGGTAGAAAAAAATGAATAAGCAGATGATATCACAGGAAAAAACACACATTTTACAAGGTAACATTTAATCAGTGGGTAACAGATACACTAAAATATTATATATATACATATATATAATCTCATATTAATATTACTACAAAAATTCATCTCTTCCCCATGACTAAATTAAATAAATCATCAGGATCGTAAAAGAAAAAAATTTAATTTACGTTTTAGGACTCTAAGAAGGTTTTAGTTTATTTTATAACTCAGTGTTTTTAGGTTACCTTACATAAAAGGAATACACTATGAGTCAGGAAGGTGTTTTTATGTTTTCTTGTCATTTTTAAGTTTTAGTGCAATGAAACTGTCACATAGTAGTTGCACAGTCAGCTTGAGAAATGAGAATTTTCTTCTAAAAGCAAGTTATACTGCTGTGTTTAAAAAGGAAACCCACTGAAGGTTGATACAGACATCTGATTTATGATCCTAGAAGTTCCAGTAATTTGTAAGGTGACCGTGCAAGTAATTAAATTTCTAATTCTCAGTGTCTTTAAAATGTGAAAATGCCAAGCTGCAGATAAATGTCTGACATCTTCAGAAGGCTAAAGATTCTTTAAAAGGTAGATCATTTTATTTTTATTTTTATAAAGCACATAGGTCAACCTTGGGGGGTAATTCCCTGAGCATAGCATTTGGTCAGTAGAAGTGGTGTCCTCCTCCCCAGGTGACACTGTGCACTGAAATCCTGACAAAACCAGCATAGTTGGAGTCCAGCTACAGATCTTAAGAATGAAGGCTCTTTTGTCTTCTCCTTGAGGACTAGCTTTCATCATACCAGTTAGCGCCATCCAAGTTTCTTAAGGAAGGATACAGTCAATAGCTCTACTCATCTAGGATGCCCTGAATTGCAACAATGATGAGAGCATGGCACAATTACCCTAAATATTCACTAGTGGCATGAATTCCTTGGTGGTAACCAACAGCTCTCTAGTTGGACTTAAGATTCACTCAACAAAAGGGAAATCATGTCTGGTACTGGAAACCTAGACAGCTATCCAATAATAGTGGTGTTATGATTATTGGAGGAGAACCTGAAACAACGACTTCACTAAGCCAGAATAATCCTTAACAACGATCTAAACATTTATGCTTATACCCATAGGTAAGTGTTGTCCTCACTCTTCATCAAGGAAGCTTCTCTTTGAAGCAGACAGAGACCTTTTCATAAAACCATAGCCAATCAAAAGGCAGAGTGGTGGAGCCCAGTACAGTAAATCTGCAACACAACCCCTGCACCTAAGGCTCAGAGAACGTTGTGGAGTAGCAGGCAGAAAGATTGCAAGGGCCAGCAGACCAGAAGTTTTCTGTCTGATGCTTTGTGTCTCCTAGTACTGTCAGAAGCTACACCCACAAAATCTCACCAACATGGCTGCTCAACATGAGCTGAACAAGGAGGATACAACAAACATGCCAACATGTCATAACATTTAGTGGAAAAAAAAGAGTTGTGAATTCTAAAGAGAAAAAACAGGGTATACATGATATTTTGGAAGCAGAAAAAGGGAGGGAGAAATACTGTAATTATATTATAATCTCACAAACAAGAAAATGAAGACACTTGCTGAAAACATGAAGAAATTTTCTAGCAGTTGTCAAATACTATAAAAAAACTTCAGTGTGGTGAGGCATCTATGGAAATGATACTTTAATAGCAATTGTAATTTTTATTAACCAAGGTTTAAGCAGAAAACATTTTATGTCGTGCTCTGTTATTTAACAGATACTCCTTGAGTACTCAAAGTGGTAGCCTTGGCGCCAACAAAGTAAGGAACAAAATGTGTTGTTGCGCCTTACTTACTAGAGCTTATTATATTTTAGATGGAAAGTGACACTAACATCAGGTACACTGAAATATTCACAGAGTAACCTAAGAACCACAGGATAATGGTCGTGTCTGTGGGTGGGCTGGATGGAAGAGAAGGATAGGAAAAGAAGCTTACTTTAGAAGGAATGACTAGTGATCTCCTCTCATAGTATATAAACATTAACACTCAGCAAGAAGAAGACAAGATGCCCTCACAACACTTTATTAGATAAAGTGAGATCTTCTCCCTTTTGAAAGTTCATACAACTGGCGAGAGTTAAGCTCACTACAGGGTGAGCAGATGCCATCCCAGATCCCCTACCCTGACCTGCCAAGGCTCATTAATCTCTACCATTTAACACCTCACTGTTCATAGCTCCCCATTCTGGGAAGCACAGTTTAGTCTGTCTGTATCATATATGGCCCATAGCATAAGGTGATTAGAAGACATTTTCATGTCTATACTAACTGAAAGCTTAGCTCATACTTATGTATATATATATATATATATATATATATATATATAAACGTTAGCAATATTCCAACTCAATTTTAGTCTTCATAATTTCAAATTCCATGTGAATTCTTTTCTAAGTAACTTACAGGTCATTACTGGCCTGTCCAATTTGCTGTTTTCCTTCTCGTTAACCATTGTCAGAAATCTAATTGCAGACATTTTAGGTGGATTTACAATTTTTACATCTATTTATTTTCTAGTGTATACATGCATGCTCTAGCATATCATGACACATTCATGGAGGTCAGTGAGCAGCTTATATAAGTCAGTTCTCTCCTTCCTCTACATGGGTTCCAAGGGACTGAACTCAAGTCATTTGAGTGGAAGGTATCTTTACCTGATGAACCATCTTATCATCTCTCAGAAGTAAAGAGACCTTGTAGAACAAGAGCAATTCCAACTTCATCATATGAGAATTAGCTAAAAGCAAACCCAACTAGCACCACATTGTGACCTAGCACTTTACTAGCTATTATGAGTTCATAATCATTTCTCCCAAATAACTAAACCATTATTTCATCAGCTCCTACTTAGACCACAGAGAAATAGGACACAAGCAATCTTATGAACTTTATGACTTTTGTTGCGCTTTGTTATATTTTTTTAAAAATCAAAGCAAGGCAAAGAAAAAACAAACATACAAACAAATAAAACAGTGACCATGGAGTGATATATAATTTAAATATTTATTTATGACTAGATTATATAAAAGGTGATAACAATTTACTGCTATCTCTCTGAAGTTTTTCTGCATTTCAACATTAGAGAATATAGCAATTCCATATGTTTGAATTTCTTAGTATATTGCTTTTGAGTTATGCAACTTATATATACTATTAGGCAGCTCATATGATTTGGATAAATCTCTCCCCTTTGGGGCTCAAAAATACAACTGCTGGTAGTGGCCTCACAGATAAGAATTGCTAAAGAGAACAAAGTTTTTGCAATTAGACCCATTAATAGAACAGGCTTGTATATAGTTACCAGTCCTCCCTGGTAATATCAGGAATATCCATATTATCTATATGATCATATGAAAAGTGAGTAAAGCTTACTTTAGAAATATTACTTGCAGGGGCTGAGATGATCATTAGGCTTTGAGTTCAGATGCCGAGTACCCACATAAAAAGCCATGTATGATACCACATGCCTATAATCCTAGAAGTGAAGCAGTAGGATCAGGAGGATCCCTTGGGATTGGTGACCAGTCGGTCATAAATAAAGTAGAAAGAGACTGTGGAAGACATCTGACGTCTGACACCAGCCTCAGGCCTCCACGTGCACTACTTGCATGGGTGTGCACACAAGCACACACCCACACACATACACACACACGTATACGCATACAAAGAAGTATTAATTGTATATGTGTATTTTGTGGGTGATGCCTCACTGCTATTTTCCTAGAGAGTACACATCCTGATTTTGTATATTACAAGCCATTTCATATCTCAAAGCTTTATCATTTTAGTATGCTTTAATAGAATAGGACAGCATGTAAAGTACTTAACTTCTTCAGCTTTACGGATAGACACTGGTTTTTTTTACCCAATATTTTGTTATAATAGCCCACCTTCCACTAATGCAGCTCCTTCGCACGCATACTGTCTGTGGGTCTTTAAAAACCTGGCTTTTAAAACTACTTCTCTATCAGGGACTCCACCATCATCCTGATGGTTTAGAGTCTCATTGTCTTCCTCACTCATCATAATAAGGGATGCTACATGAAGTTCACTCATTTTCTGCTTGTGTTGAGTCATTTACTGGAAGAGATGAAATAGAAAGACTATTGTTCATAGTCAGGCGACAAATAAAAGAACTTGTAGAGGGTATATATAAGACATTATCTAGAAATTATGTTTTAAAATTGGTGGTAAGGTGAGTACTTTGCAACTTTTCAAGAGACTATATTATCCTCAGGACTTTGTGTACATTATCTAAATTATTTTCAAGTTTTTATTTTAATGCCAGGGAGAAGACTGAGATTTGGGTGAAACCAGGAATTTGACTAATGTTGCGAACTTTTGGGGGCAGGTTGTATTCCTAGGTTCCCAGATTTAATTGTCTAATAGGTAATTATCTCATAGGTACTGTATACCTTTTCTTTTCTTTTATATTTCCCTCGAAAAATACAGTTTCTTCATGTTATTGGTGGTGACTCAAATTCTGGACATAGGTAACGTGATCCTCTTTCTCAGTCCCTTGAATAGTCTGGGATTGTGTGTGTCACGTGCCTCTCTGGATGTGATCTTTGCTGCTTCCATGCTGACTTGTGATATCCTCTGAATCCTTCTAATGTTTTTCAGTGTGCACTAGCTCAGGGATGCCCCTAATAAACTTCTGCGGGGTCTTCTGACCTCTCGTCCCCTTACTCTTAGATTAGTGAAATCATGTCCTTGTGTGGCTCTTTCAGCCCAACACTCATGCTCCACCATCTGTACCCTGTTCCTTTGTTTCTAGCTGATATTAACAGAGTTTGGAGCTGATATCAGGAAACATGTGACATGAACAAGGGTGAGGTTGATGCCTATAAGCTGAGCTGTAACTGTATTGTTTTCTTTTACCTGATTTGCTTACTATGGAGCTGGGTGTACAATGTGCAGTCTGGGAAAAGAATTTAGCAAGTTAAACCCAAACTATCAGTTTTTTGGAAATACTAACTATATGAGGATAGGTATTTCCTTGTGTTCCCGGAAGTGTCCTTAGCACCTAGAACAGTGCCTAGGAAGGGAACAACAAACATTATTTTGAAGAAATTAATAGATTTAACTAATTTTGGATGCATCTATGTGCTTATGTGCTTACTGAAACACTGGACAACTGATTCAACTACTATGAGGCCCTCCCACCCACACCTGTACCCCATAGCAGCATGTGAATAAGACTCAAGTTACCAAGTAGAGTGTTTGAAATATTCCTGACCTTGGCTGGAGTCTCTTCCCTCTTTACACTTGAATCTGTTTGCTGTTTCTCAAATCTACCTAACTAGAAATTGTTTTCTTTCTCTATTGGGGTTTTCCTTGTTGATGACATGAATGATTTGTTTTGCAGCCCTCCGCATTTAACCATCTTAGAAATATCAGCTCCTTCTCTCAACTACTGTTTATCTTAGCATTTGGGCTCAACACATTATAGGCTGAGCTGCTGCTTTTAAGTTCACATGTCCTGGTAGACTGCAAGCTGATGGGCCTGGGAACTGCTTTATAGTCATTGGTGCCATTTCATTCAGCGGCTGCTATGTGTTACTGATAGTGCAAGTTCACTGGCTGTAAAGGTCTTTGCAGATATATATGGCAAAGTATCAACATGGTATTCATATAATAGAACATAATGTCACCTCTACTTCACAATCTTAGGTTTGGCACAGTGTAAAGTGTTCTGGAGAAATTACACTGTAGACACACATGTACATCTCTTTCCCATTCAGCTATTTATCTGGCTGACTTTTGCCTGGATCATGCTAATGGGAGGCAAAGGAAACTCACGCAGTCTGCTTCATTCTGATCATTGAATGGCTCAGTGATATGATGATACAGTCTCTCAGATTAATTATTAAAGTCGCACTTAGGAAAAAAAACCCTTCTTATATGATCACTGTCCATGTTGCCTCTTTTTTTGAGATTTAGATTAATGCAATACATAGTACATTTTCATTTATGCAGTCTTGACAGCATGAAGGTCTTCATAGACAGAATACTCACTTGTATTGGTACCACTAATACAAGCACTGATAGTGTTTGTACTTCTGGAATTTCTATCCCCAAAACCAGACAAGAAAATCTCTCTGTGCTGTAATCGTGTTTCCAGTGGAACTGAAAAACAAATGCATTTTAAAGTAGCTACATAATGTGTCTTTGGGAAGTGGATATATTTTCAGTTTGTTTCACTCCAACCCTCAAAAGAAATATTACCCTACCATACCTGATTGACTTCAGAGCAACTTATCCTTCCTTGATTTTAAAGACCATACTAAAAATATTTGTCTGCACAAACCTTCCCTAATCAAGTTTGAAGGGGATAGCTGCCTTTTTCTTGCACTGTGTTTATAGACACAGTCTACATTTGCTCATATAACACATTACAAAAATCAGCTGCAGAACTGACATCAAAGAAAGTGATTCCAAATTCTAAGTACAAAGTATAAATTCAAAAAGGCAGTAGGGCAGCCTATGAAGTCGCTATTGATAATGACCAACATCCTTTTCAAGCAAGGCAGCAAGTATGAAGAAACATATTTGTGACAGAATAGGAATCCTGCAGGCATTGCTGGGGCATTTGAAAGTGATATAATAGGTATAGAAGAAGATGAAGAAACCCACCTCAAAGGGGTAGAAATTATATTCAACAAAATCATAGAAGAAAACATTCCCAACCTAAAAACAGACATGCCAATGAAGGTACTAGGATCTTACAGAACACCAAGTATAGTGAACCACAAAAAAGTCCCCTCACCACATAATAATCAAAACCTCAAACATACAGAATAAGGAAAGAATATTAAGAGCAACAAAGGAAAAAGGCCAAATAACATATAAAGGCAAACCTAGCAGAATTACACCTGCCTTCTCCATAGAAACTCTGAAAGTGACATTTGAAAGAAATCTCTGCAGTACATTTCCTCTCCTCTTGTCACTTACCATTCTTTATATCCTCTTAAGACTTTCCTGGCTTACGTAATAAAATGACTGTGAATGCTACTGGGATGAAGTAACCATTCATAAGTAGTGGTACAGACAGGATGGACCTCCCTCAATACTCTCTTTCCTATAATTCTTTGTCCATCACTGTTAGACTTGGGCCTAGAAATGGGTTTGATTATGAAAAGAGTGCATACGACTTGTGCTGCTTCCAGGGGGATTCTGATGGAGACAGGCATCTTTATTCTTTGTACCCCTGGATGGGCAGCAGATCATTGGCCTCAGAATGTAGACAGGTTGGAGCAAAGTCTTCTGGTTTGTAATGTTCATAGACTGAGAGGGAGAAACACGTTTTTGAGAGGTGAGACCATTGAGACTGGTCATTTGTCACAATGTAATATAGCCTGTTCTCTTCTGATACCCAGGATAAAGAACCATATACAACAATGAAGGGAGGTTTTTTTATCTAGAAATGACAAGGGAAAATTGCAAAACATAATTGTCTTGGGGATTGGGAAATGAGCATTGAACAAATATGTCTGAAACTTGCTTAATGACAAGTTAAGGGATTAAGGATTCTTTTTAGGGTGATCAGTGAGAATGTGGGTGTAGGGCAATACAGGTAAGGTTTTTAGTACTATGTTCATGAATGCTTACATTTACCACTGGAATCTAAAGCATTTCTAATTGTGGGCAACAGTAAAACAGGTCATTGGTGGCAGCACCCATGAATTTATGGAATAAGAAAGATAGGAGTTCAATTCTCAGCTGTTCATCTTTGAACCATTTCATTAATCTCTCATAATCTGTGTAAAAGTAGGATACAGAACTCCTCTCACAGGATTCTAGTGCGGGTTAATAGGTAATATATTCCAGGGGCTATGGGATATGTCGTTTACAGTGGTTGCTCAGTGTACCTTGCTTTCTGTTTCAATAAACAGAATACTAAAAAAAGTAAAGTTATCAAAGGTTCCAGGTTGATTTTTGGTGTTGTTTGGATAGGGTCTTACTATGTAAGCCAAGCTGATTGCATGATCATTTTGAAGATTCTTTCAACAAACAAACAATTCAACTTCAGAGCTGAAGAGTTCTGGAGGGATATTTTGGAGGGACATTGAGTCAGGGTCAGTTCCTATGTTCTTCAGTCTATCAACAAAGACATCTTAGGAAGCATGAATCCAGCAACATAGGACAGGGAACTTATTCCTCTCCTTTCTTAGCTCTAAGAGTTTGAGACTCAAAGAGAAAAAGAGGAAATAGGTTAATATGAAACAAATAGAATCCAAGAGTAAATTTGCTATGTACTACTACGGTCATCATCGCATATGAAATGTAACTGTGTGGAAATGCTTATCCACTCTGGTTACTCTTTAGATAACAGGCTGCCAGGTCTCATTGACATCCAATTTAATGCCTGGATGAGAAAACCAGGAAGCTGCTAAGCTGCATCCTGTGAGAAAGTCACACCTGTGTTTCCTTTAATATCTTTTCTGAAACTGTCATTTCTAACCTAGCCCTGAAGGGGCAAGGACTTTCTGATTTGGGCAGGCTTCTGGTTTTAACTCATCACTTTTATTCATCATTTACACACGGCCTTTGAGGTTCAATCACGGTACAATGCAACAAAATCCTTGGACCTCAAAATGTTTTGATGCAACATTGGCTTGATAGTTCTGACTTTGTTTTAAAAAATATAAATGCCCTTCTTCCAGAATTATTTCATTATTTACTAAATATTTTTATGTACTAAAATTCCTTACAGATAATCTTCCATTAAAATAAATTCCTCTGTGCACTCGAGGTACCACTTATCAGTTACTGATTGTTATAATGTTCTTGCCTTTTCCGGCCAAAGTGTACTTGAATTTTTGAAACAACTCGTCCAAATGTGCAAAACCTATCAATACACTCTCCATGCAATGATTTTCTGACAGACTCTCAACAGGTATAGCCAAAGACAGTGATATAGACAAGGGACAAGCTGTGAATGGGTTTCCACAGCTGCCTTTTGTCACATACACCACTCAGGATGACCAAAACCCAGGTTATTTAGTGACTCCAGTTGCTGATATGGTCTCAGAACTTAAGGGACATTAAACAACAAAACAATTTTTTAAGGGTGTAGAACTAGACAATTGAGTACTAATTTCACATGATGCGTTTGGTTGGTTCCAGGGCAATAACTATGAGAAAGGAGAACTTAAGAACCTTAAGAAACTGGTAGGCCTTCTGTATCAAAAATCAGGCTTATCAGCTATAGGAGTTCCCTGGAATCCAGTTGTAGAGAAGGAGTAGTGATGAGCAAATGGGTCAAGACCATGCTGGAGAAACCCAAGAAAAACAGCTGACCTAAGCAAGTGGGAGCTTATGGACTCCAGACTGACAGCTGGAGAACCTGCTTATGGGGCCTCTGGCAATGGAACCGGTGTTTATCACTAGTGCACAAATGGATTTGGGAGCCCATTACCCCTGGAGGGATACTGTCTCAGCCTAGATACATGGGGGAGGGTCAAGGCCCTGCCCCAAATGATGTGACAGACTTTGATGATTCCCCCATGGAAGGCCTCACTCTCCCTGGGGAGTGGATGGGGGTGGGATGGAGGGGTCAGTAGGGGACATGTGAGGGAAAGTGAACTGGGATTGATATGTAAAATAAGATCATATATATATTAGAAAAAATATAATATATATTTAAATTAGAAAAAATCATATATATATGATTTTTTCTAATTTATATATATATATATATATGAAACCTGTAGGCCTGGTTCAGAGTAGGAATTAAACACAGAATGTGTCTCTCTAATCTCCCAGACTCTGAGTGAATGAACTGCTACACTGGCATTTGCAGAGCATCCATACATCCCCTGCAGTGTGTCTGAAGGTTGAGACTCAGAAGGGTAATGCAGGCACAGTGACCCCTTGCTGATGATGGGGTTATCTACCTAGGTACCATTAGTGAATGGTTAGAAAAAGAACCTATTTAGACCACAAAAGAAGCCTAGATTCGTGTCCAAGGCTCATGGAGTTCTAAATATAGGCTAAGGAGAGTTTGGCCTAATGTTACCCCAAATTGGATAACTGGTCCAAAAAGGTTAGACTAGAAATGTGATTAAAGAAGAATTTCTTTTCAAAGGTGTGTTGCTCTAGGAAGACAGTTCCATTAGGGATTGAAAGGAAGATGAATCTGAATATGGAATCTACACATGTGAAATGTGACTAGAGGTAGAAGAACATCCACAAGACTTGTTATATAGGAATGTTCAAGTTGCTATTGATCCTGTTTCTCTGTCAAGATTGTGTTTCTTCAAGTCACCAATAAAACAGATTTCAAGACAAACAACAACACAGCCACCAAAACTTTAGTTATACATTGTTTGTCCTATGACCAAGGTACCTGAGGGAAACACTTAGGAACTTAGCTGTGGTACAGTCCATCATGACTGAAAAGGCAGGAGGGAGTTCACTGAAGCAGGGATGTGTGCTGGAGACTCCTGAAATTACAGGGACCAGGAAATCCAGAGTGGGGCTAAAGCCTTCAAAACCCCTCCCTTGTCCATCTCTCACTAGACAGATCACACCTCTCAAAGTTTCCAACACTTGCCAAGACATTGGCCCACACTCAAGGACAAGAATTCAATCATGGGTGTGGAGGCCATTTCAGAATCTAACTGTAAGACTAACCAAAACAGAAACAACGAGAAGAGGGAACAGAGAGAGACAGGAGAGGATATGGGAAAACAGTTTTGTCCACTCTCTATGCTCTCATGAGGTGTGACTATGCTCCAGCTAATCCTATTTGTGTTTACTGAGTAAGTTTCCCTCTTCCCAGAGCCCTTTCCATTACTGTTTTTCTCACACCCACTTTCTTTTTCTCTGTTCTATTCCCATAAAACCTCACACATGAGTCCATTTAGCAAGCACTTATTGAGGACCCACTATATGCCAAGAAATATTTTAGCTTGCTAAGGAGACATGAGACATTGGTGAACAAAAATTCCTGCCTTTTGTGGAATTCCCACACTAAATGATGAAATGAAAAGAAATAATGATGGATTAATCTTTACTTAATATTAGGTATTAGGTGATGATTCATTATTATTAATTTTTTTGCCAAACTCACTGAAGACACAAGACTGCTTAGTTCATCTCTGCTACACACAGTAGGTCCTCAGTCATTATTTGCTTGATGCTTGAATCTAGCACTTGAAATAACAACAGTGAAAGGCAAATGAACATCTGAGCCCTCTTCCCTCGGTCCTAATTGATGAGCAAACACAGAAGAGCACAGTAATTAGAGCAGTTGGGTAGTAGTCTCTGAATTTACATCTAATTTTGGAAAGTTTTGTAATGAAAACACTGAGTTTTCAAACATGCTCAATACCAGGGATCAAAATAGTTGTTTTTTTTTTAATTTAGTCAAAGCCCTTGGCTCTTATAAACCTGAAGTAAAGAATTTCCATTCTCACTTGGTTTCTAAATGATAAAATAGGAACAAAACTTTACAGAAGTAAATATCAAAATACTATGAGGTTCAGCAGGGGTTCTCATTTGCAGCATTGGTGAAGCTTCATGGTTTAATATTCAAGTGACTCAAACTGTCCTGACTTAGGACATGTTAAGGTGGCAATAATAAGTATTCACACAACTGCTATGTCTTAGCAGCAACTTTTCATAAAATCCCTAACTTACAGAAAGCCTCTTGAGATGTTTCCTTTCAAGGGATGGCTCACACTTTCCAACAGAGGTATCACATTTTACACTTGTACACATGTATTTTGCAGCTGTGAAAGGAGAGTTCACAGTGAACTGATGAGCGGCTGTCACACTAGGCACAGCCTCTATGGGACGTCTTTGCTCTTATCCTTCCAGCCCTTGCAAGCTTCCTCCCTGCCCTTTAGTGTATACAATAGAGGGTGGGAGGAGATGACAGCAAAGAAGAAAGGCAAAGGGCTGAAGATGATGTCGGTTCTCTTGAGGACCAGTTTAGTGTTCTATTTACTTACCTACTTATTTACCTACCTACTTACTTACTTACTTACTTATTCACTTAGTCTCTCATACAAAACATTCCAACCACAGCCTCCCCTCCCTGCTTCCCTCCTAGTCCCCTACCCCACCTCCCCCTCTCACCCAGATCCACTCCTTCTCCATTTCCCTTCAGAAAACAGCAGGCCTTCCTGGGATATCAACCAAACATGGCGTAACAAGATGCAATAAGACTAGGAACAGACTTTCATATCAAGGCTGGATGAGGCAACTCAGTAGGAGGAAAAGGGTCCCAAGAACAGGGGAAAGAGTTGGAGACACTGCCACTCCCACTGTTAGAAATCCCAAAAAAGACAGGGTTCCACATAATTGCCACTTCAGTCTCTTTGAGTCCCTATGAGCCCTGCTTAGTTATCACATTCATCTTGCCTGATTTTGTCATAGACACACGAGTTGACTTTATGACTATAGCATTTATAAAGGCAAATTACAAGATGGCAGTATTTTAGACTGAGGCTATTCTTACAATTTGAGAAATAAAAACTATCCATATAACTTAAGACTGTACCATGAAAACACACTATACAGCTCCACAAAAGCCACTTTCAGACAATAGTGAGTAACCTTTTTAAATGGTAAAAATAATGAAAATCATATAAATAAATAGTAGTATTTTTTCATGTCATCTTAATATTCATTTTTTAAAGCAGCCACACCCATGCACTCACTGGAGTCAATAATGCCCTCCTATAAGAGGCAGTACTGCCATAATATCGAATAAAAATTGCAATGCTTCAAGTCCCAGTGATATAAGCTCTCCCTTAATAATATAGGTAGTGCTGACTTGTGGAATAACAAGGGAAGGAACAGCAAGCCAAATAAATAGACATTGTATTTGATTTTAGTTTCGAGAGTATATACAAATTCTAAATTCGATCATGTGTGCTTTTGAAATTCTCTGTAATCAAGAAATATCTGTAAGATTGTAAAAATGAGAAAGAGGCAGAAGAGAAGGAGAGTATAAGAAAGCAGAGGAGGGAGGGCAGAATAATTAAAAGCTTACAAATGGGCAAGTATTGTTTCTACCTCTGATTCTCAAATACTTCCATGCCACCAACCCCCACACAAACATAAAAACAGTGACATACAACTCCAGAACAAATGAGAGTCAATAGTTGGCTTTGAACTACTTTTTTATCCTTGTGCAATCTGTCTGTTTTCCTAAAAAAAGGAGAAAGGAAAGGAAAAACACTTCACAGCTACTGTTTTTCTCTCCTTTTGTAAAACCATAGACACTCCCACGCAACACAGACTCAATTCCAGCCAAACTGTGTGCGTGCTCGATTTTAAATAGGGAAAGCAGGTCTTCCATTTCTGTTAGCAAAGTCACCTCACACTGCTAGAGCTAAACATGTAATAATACTTTATTGTCATGAGCAGGAATCTGCTTTGCTAATTAAATGCAGCTGTCAGTAATTACTCCTTGTCAGTATAATCTATTTTCGGTTGCTCTACTTTAAATGATAAAAGAGGGCCTGATATTGAGAGGGTGGGATAGGCAAGGTGACTGCTTACTTCCTTAGATTAGCAACTCACTTTTTTAAAAATGACGAATGAAGTTACTTTCTTATTCTGATGACATGTTAACTGAACTATTTCGTGTGTTTTTAGCAAGGCAGTGATTGATTAAAAATTACAATTAAACTGCCTTTACTTTAAAATTTGAAATTTCGATACCATGATCCCTCTGTGTAATACCCGTAGGTATTAGCATTTTCTCAACACTACCATGATATCCTCATGACACATCCTGAAGGGATAGAAGGTATTAGCTGATGGCAAATTCATAAGAAAGACAGAAAGTGAAGTCACTTGAATGTCCATCAGTGTGCATATACCTTCTAGAGGAGATCCCATTTGGAGGAACAGTAGTAACTTTCCTTCATATACTTTTTCAGTGATACTCAGCCAGTGTCTTTGGGAAATGGAGTGACCAGTTTAAGCATCTGAAGTTGAAAGAAAATACTACTTCCATGATCTTTGCATGTGATATCAATAGATCTTCATCTGCCATACCAAAGCAAGGTCAGGACAAAGTTAATGTAGCCTGACTCACTACATGAGCTAGGTACTGCAGCAGCCACAGATGCTGGCATCCTGCCCAGGGTCAAAGGGACACACAAACCTGACATTGCAAATGACTGTTGTGGGAATGGAGAGGGAAAGCTAGAGTCCCAAAGAGTCATATGATACACAGGTAGAGAGTCAAGAAGAAAAATAAGCTCGGTAAGGGATAAGCTTGGCATGTGCGCAGCTCCACTCCACTGGGGACGAAAGGCTTCCGACATCCTCAGAGCACTCCAACTGTATCGTTCTCTTCTCCCGCCATCTGCTGTCTAGCAACACTCCAATAGGATCCCAGGGTACTAGTTATTAATTATCTTCTATAGCTGTACACAAATATGTCAGTTACTCTCCTAAATGTACTATGTTTCTTAAGTACATAAAAATAAACAAAATATATACTCATACCAGGGAAAGAAAAGTTTTTCAGAGGAAAAAACAATGAAAAGTAAAGGGAAACTACATTAAGCATGTAAAGATGCGCAGACAAAAGACACTAACTTCCATATTATCCATAGTTCATAGAGAATACATAAATGACTCATTTTTCCCATACATCCTCACTTTGTCTATTGAGAAACTTTGAGCTGTTCCTAAATGTTCTAATTTCTGAAAATAGTAATAATAATAGTAACAGAAGAAACTGAAGAGACACTGAGGATCCTCAAAATATGGATTTTGTTTTTCACATGAGTGGTGGCAGGTCCCCCAGGATCCTTTTGTCCAATGTGGGGAACTATGAGTTCCCCTCCCCAGTTTCTCTCAACACATTGAAAACTATTTCTTTTTGAGTTTACTTTAGGATTTCATGAGGCCTGGCATTGAAACTATGCAAGGTCAGTCTCAGGATATCTGCCAACCCTACCCTAGCCAGGTTCCCAGAACTGGTCTGTCTATATAGAAGACTGCTTGATATACGATGTAACATGACCTTAGTCAATTTAGGGACTTCATGCATTTTTCTCAGCATATTTCCAGTTCAAACATCTTTAAGTTTGGATAGTGATCTACTTACAACACACAAGTCTTTTTTACAACTTTCCAAGATTTCAATAGTTTGAAATATTTTTATACATTTTATTTAAATTAGAAACAATCTTATTTTACACATCAATCCCAGTTCACTCTCCCTCCTATCCTTCCATGCCCCCCCATCACACCCCCTATCCACTCCCCATGGAGAGTGAGGCCTTTCAAAGTCTGTCACATCATTTGGGGCAGGCCACTCCCCCACACACCATGGTGTATCTAGGTTGAGAGAGTAACCCTCCATGTGGAAATGGGCTTCCAAAGTCCATTTGTGCACCAGGGATAAATACTGGTTCCACTACCAGAGGCCTCATTGACTGCCCAGGCCGCCTAACTGACACTCATGTTCAGGGGGCTTGGTTCAGTCCTATGCTGGTTCCCCAGTTGTCAGACTGGAGTCCACGAGCTCCCACTTGCTCAGGTCAGCTGTTTCTGTGTGTTTTCCCATCATGGTCTTGACCCATTGGCTCATCACTCCTCCCTCTCTACAACTGGAATCCAAGAGTTCAGCTCAGTGCTTAGTTGTGGATGTCTGCTTCTGCTTCTGTCAGCTACTGGATAAAGGCTCAGCACACACCAATTGTACATGTAGGTCTTACTATATTATTAATATTATATGTGCAAATTATGTACGTATTACTACACACACACACACACACACACACACACACACATACACGGATGTCCAACTGATGGTTAAGCAACCTTGTTAAATAGAATTTGTTTTTTTTGGCCAGCAGGATGGCACAGCAGGTAAAGGCTACACACATCTAAAAGCCAAGGACGATGAGCTGCATTCGATCCCCGGGATACACAAGGTGAAAAGAGAAAACTAATCCAAACAGACCGTCCTTTTCCCTCCAAATGTATGTACGATGCTCACTCTGGCACAGGGGTGCACACATACAACCAACAAATTAAATAAAACAACTAAAAATTAAAATGCTGTCAAGTCTTCATAACAAGAATTTCAAAGTAAAACTTTTAAGTGACAGCTGGCAGGATTAACTTAGTTCTCACACAATGATTTTCTCTCAGTTTTAAAATGTAAAACAAGATTCTCATATCTACATAATTAATATTTGTTGATGTCTTATGACAAGAGAAATAAGGACACAAACAGCATTATATATAATATTGTGTTCTTGCTTCTGATTTCAG
This sequence comes from Mesocricetus auratus, assembly GCF_017639785.1. Classification (NCBI taxonomy): domain Eukaryota; kingdom Metazoa; phylum Chordata; class Mammalia; order Rodentia; family Cricetidae; genus Mesocricetus; species Mesocricetus auratus. The sequence goes on from NW_024429199.1 coordinate 6,844,717, forward strand.
AAAAGATAAACCAAGTAAGTGAATGAATATTTATTCAGGTGGTGGATTCCTCATTCCTCATTTGAAATGCTTGAATTTCAGGTGTTTTCTGATTTTAGATTATTATTTGTTTGTATATATTGGGGGTGGGAGCAAGTATAAGCAGAAAATCCAATCATTTGGCATGCAGCCTATTTTCTCCTTTCTGTTTTACACAATATTTTAGTGCACTTGTGTTTTACTTCTGTGTAAGATGAAACCAGATGTGGGTTTTCCATTTGTGGCATCATATCATTACTTAAAAGGTTTTACATTTTGAAGTACTATAAATTCTGGAATGTAAAACTGAGGTTGCGCAGTCTTTAGTTTATATAGTATATTAAGTATGTTAATATGCTTAGAGTATAGTATACTTGAGATACTTTTGAAAGTAAAATTATGTTATTTGTCTTTTAAAAGGTTTTTAATTTCATTCATATTTGTGATTACTTACTAGGCAACGGCTACACACATCCAAGAGACTTGTTTCCATGTGTTTACTGTGAAATATGTTTCCCAATAGGTTGTTATTTCTTTCAGTGTAGAGAAGCATCTGTGGTTGGCTTGTCATATGTCATTAGCCTATCTTTTGTTGTTATTGAGTCTTCCATTTTGTTCATAGTAAAATAATCCAGTTTCAGATTTATCTCCAATATTCATAGAATTATTTTTCAGAATTATTAAGTACATGGTAACTTGTTAAATGTCTTCTGCTTTATAAAAATGAGCTTAAATATGTAATATGATTATAATACATAGTTAAGAGACTTAATAGAAAAAGATCTCAAAAAATGAGCTCAACGACTATCATGGAACCATCTGAAACTTTCTTAATTTTGAAGGAATAAAAAAATAAAACTGCACAACTCTTTATAGATCATTACTAGAGAAACAAAGTTCCAGAATTATAGTTGAAATTAATAAATAATCTTGGTAGATGGATGCTCACAGAAGACTTAAAATTACTGGAGTAAAGGATTTATGGGGGAAAGCAAGAGAGAAGATGGCTCTCCGAGTCTTCTCACACCATCTTCATTGCTTCCTCTTCCCATCATTTAGTATGTAAATGGCTCTTGCTTCTTTGCTAATTGGTTTTATCATCATGCCTATACATTTTCTAAGAGAAGAATTAAGTCCCTGTGTCTTCAACATCAAGCACACCCCTTGGCATATATCAGTCATTCAACAAATGAGCACTGAAATAAATGAAAAGATTTACTAAGAAAAAGGAATAATGATGCTAGGCAGAAGAAGGATTATGATGGCTATTTTTGATAAAAATGTAGTTGTGTTTCTTTTATTCCAGATGTTATGGATACATTGGAGATATGGGTGTAGGATTATTTCCTGAGAAAGTGTGTGTATATGAGTGTGTTGCAGCAAAATATGAAACAATCTCAAATTCACAGAGTGTGGTCAACACTATAGCAGATGATGAGAAATCTAGTGCATTCTGGTTTGGGAATGAGCTTCAAAGAAAGACACAGGAAATAAAATGAAGAAATATGGTGAGAAAGATAAAGTGTTGGAAGAGCAGGGAAGGTTGATACCTGTGTGTACAAAGGCATGGATGTTGCAGAGTCATAGCCCGTTGCTTCTTGGAAACAAGATACTATTTGCTGTGACATCCATTAGAAGAGTGGCAGGAGATGATGAATTCTAGACCATATCATTGGAAAAGTAAGGGTGAGCTAATGGGATATTGAGTAAGTTTGAATTTGGCCCTGAAGGCAGGGGATGATGCAGGAATGAACAGGGGGATTGTGTGGCCAGGTTTATCGTTAGAAGCATTTCAGAAGTACTGTAGAGGAGGAAGACTCGAGGCTGATGGAGCAGTTGTCATGATTCAAGTGAGACCTCTCAGTTGCCTGAACTAAAACTATAGCCAGTGCTAGTAAGACAATTGGTGCTCAGGAAGCAGGGTGCTTGTGTCTCTAGCACACCAATAGAGAGCTGTAGGAGGAACACAAGTGTATGTCTGTCTCTGATGATGATCCTTGAAACTCTAATTTCTCACTGTTTTTGGATGACTAGGTAGATGACTTTGCCAACAGATGAGAACAAAATAAAAAAGTACTTGAGAAGAGATAACATTAAGAGAACAATACTTCATAAAGTTTCTTGATCCCTGTGTTGCTGTACAGGATGGGGAGTCCATTATTTTGAAGAATTTCAAAGCTCTAAAACTAGACACTGCCATAGAAACACCTGACTGTCTCTACTTACCCATTTCAAAGTAGATAAGGTAATTCACTAAGATAAACATCTTATTATGAAATTCTACCCAAATAAAATCAGGAAATAACAATACAACTCAACTAATACTAAAGCTTTTGGTATGCCTGGCATTTCTATGAAGACAATAGGAAATGCCACATTTCACTTTAGAATCAAATTTAGGTGTCGTGGTGACACCATACATCTCATGTAGATTCAGACACAGTGGTATAGAACCATACTTTAGAGAATAAAATAAATACATGTCTTTCAATCAAACATCTATATGCCCATGCTCATGTCCTGAACCTGTCCTGTTTACTGCCTCTGTCCTCACCCTATGACCCTTACCCTGTCCAGTCAAGTGTCTCAATTTTCTGCTTCATGAATTCTGAGATGCCCACAGAAAGAAGCCCTGTCTCTTTATATTATAGGTGACTTGTCACTCACAGAGGCTTGTCACTCATAAAGGCTTGCCACTCACAGAACCTTGTCACTCAGAGAGGCTTCTTACTCACAGAGACTTCTTACTCACAGACACTTCTCACTCACAGAGACTTCTTACTCACAGAGACTTCTTACTCACAGAGACTTCTCACTCACAGAGTCTTGTCACTCACACAGGGTTGTCACTCAAGGAGGCTTCTCACTCACAGAGGCTTGTCACTCAGAGATTTGTCACTTTTCCATACTATGTCTTTGAGAAGAAGGTTCCGTTTGGTGTCTTCTAGTCCAGTGTTGTTTCCTTTAGCTCATAAAATTGAGGAAGTTATGACTTTAAGTCCTGGGCAGCTGTCTGACCAGATGAGGAAATGCTATTTGCATAAATGATCAGTTCCCACTACTGCATCCAATGTCTGCAGGGGACTGATAGACCTTTTAAAACTCAAAACTAGACATAGCAGTTTGGTAAAACTAATGTAGTTTAATTAGTTGCATGTGTATATAATAGGCATTATTATATACACATGGGGAAAGACTGTTTTATGACAAACCAAGAGATGAATGTTCATCTAAACTCTTTAAGGGAAAGGAGTGTGGCAAGGAAGGTAAGGAAAATAAATAGGCATGGGGTAGACTTTGGAACTATTGATTGAACGTAGGATATCATTTTATTACTTCATTAAATAAAAGTTACGTAAACAATCATGAGTAGCTAAACTTTATTTTGTTAAGACATGGTTGGTAGACTGAGTTTCTGTGTTAAATCAATTACTAAAAAAGAGAAATATAAGAACTAAACTGAACTTTTATTTATTTATTTATTTTTTTGGTTTTACGAGACAGGGTTTCTCTGTATTGTTTTGGAGGCTGTCGGTCCAGCCTGGCCTCGAACTCACAGAGATCCACCTACCTCTGCCTCCCGAGTGCTGGGATTAAAGGCGTGCGCCACCACCGCCCGGCCTAAACTGAACTTTTAAAAGAAGTAGCCTGTTTAGTGATGACAATCCAGACAAATCTTTTTCTCTTTGTACAATGAATTCTACCTATACAGTGTAAATTATGAGAGTCAAAAAGAATGTCTGTGTATCCCCCACCTTAGTTGATATTAAATGTAAAGAGATTAATGAATATTTTAGTGGCTTTAATAGAAACTTCTCCCCTTTACTGTACCCTATGTGTCAGAGCACATATAGTGCAGAGCACTATCAGAACAGGCCGGGAAGGACTTCAAGCTGGGCACTGAGGTACATGCCTGGAACCATAGCACTTAAGAGGCTAATAAAGGAGGATTCTTCCACCTTTGAGGCCAGCTGAGTCTGAATAATGAGTCACAGGCCAGAGATTCTAGGCATCCATAGTGAGACACAAAAATAAACAAAACAAAACAGGACAAAAGAGCTAGAGTTACACTTTAAAAGAATGTGACTTAGGTGACCCATGAGCTTTTGAGCCTTCTCTCAAGTTCCATATCTCTGCCCACCTTCTTGTTGGTTCTTAGGGTAGAACCTCGAGCCTTGAGCATGCTGAGTAAATTCTCTGTTACTGAGCTATACTCTCAGCCTCTCATATTCTATGTTAGACATGGGCCTTTAAATCTAGTAATCAAACTTAAGTTTTGAAACATCTTTCTTTGTGTTCTTCCCTCAGGACTAAGAGAATTCACAGAATCTGTACTTTACAGACTAGAACCTGCAATCCAATCCTATGTATATTGGGTATTACATGGCTATTCCATTTAATCATCCTGATGCTGTCACAGTGATGCTAAAGATGTTGATGCTGTCAGCAGGATCAAACACTGACTCATATCTGATGCTCTGTGCTAGGTATTTTGTATAGCTTATTATAAAAAAGACTGCAAATGACATTTTTATCACATCTAAACTTACTAAGAATTACAAAGTCTAAGCAACTTGCTCCAAAGGGTTACAGACAAGCAGTAGTTAACCAAATTTCAGCCCACCCAGCCCTGCCTGATACAGAACTTGTACTATGATGAATGCCAATATCAAGGCACATTTGATTACTGTGAGTCTTTTCAGTGACTTGAGTTAGCTAACTATGGTAGAAAGCATCACAGTGACATTGTTAATATGTTTGCAAATAGTTCCCCAAACTATACTCACATGGCAAGACCACTAGGATGGTTGTGCTTCTTCATTAACATTTTAAAGATTCTGTTATTTAATGACAATCATGTCTTTTATGTCTTACTAAAATAAAGATATAATTATAAGCATACTTCCCTATTTCTAAATGCAAGTTTTTGAATCAATTAAATTTTTCAATCATTTTTTTTGTTCTACCACTCCATTTCACAAAGGTTATTATTCCACATGACTTCAGGTATGGTTCATAGATGATGACTGAGACCAACATGAAGCAGAAAATGTCTTGTAAACTTTGAATAGTATTATGATTATAAAATATACAACGTAAACATAAAATTTTGAAAGGTTTTTGGTTTTGGTATTGTTTTGCCTTTGGACAGGTAAGTTGTGAAATAGTCTGCTTCAGTTCATGCAGGAACCAACAATAAGATGCCTATTGTATGAAGATGATGTTGACAAGGCTAAGTTGTGCCTCATACCTTTAATAAAACTGAGATTTCTTTGGCATGCACCCTAGAGTAACACATATCATTGACCTTAGTGCAAGAAGTTCACATTATAAGGATATTACGGGAAGCATAAAGCGTTCAGTATCTGATCATCTATGCTATTAAAACTGCTTAAATATGTCATAAGTTCTTAAAGTTACCTAATTTTAAAGTAGCTGGACCTTTGAAATTATCGAGTCCATTAAAAACTACATTAAGGTGCAGTAATACACTCCAGCCCTGCTCAGGTTCAGGTTATGTCACCATTCCGTTACAATCACCTTCCCTGTGAGTTTCCAAAGAATTTAGTCTAAGTTAAAAACCTTTATAAATGAATCAGAGATTGTGGAGTAAAGCTACTTAGGACCACTTGATGAGGGTTGACTCCACCCATGTGGACTGGGCTCTCCCATATCAATCATTAATCAAGACAATAACCCATAGACATGTCCATAGGCCTAATAGATGGAAACAGTTCTTCAATTGAGCTTTCTTCTAGTTTGTGTAAAGTTAGCAAAAACTAGCAAGCACATATTTTTTTAAGTAAACTTTAGAAAACCTATTCAGAAGCAGTGGAATAGTGTTGGAGACTGCCTGGATCAAATACCAGCCTCACCATTTGTTAGCTACAGAGATATGGCTCTCATTTAATGAGATGAAGCCAGATTACCTCATCTCCAAAATGGGCATGGTAGCTATATATTTTCCTTCTGCATATGGGGTATGACAGAAAAGCTGTAGAAATAAATGAGTTATTATTACTAGAGTATTTTTAGAAAGTGTTGCCTATGCACTTGTGGTTTTATGTTTTTCTTAATCAAAAATTTCATAAAAGTTTATCACTCTAAAATTCTTATACCAAACATGAAATACTTGTAAGTATCACTCTAAGGATGAGACTCACTTTACAAATCACTTATGTCACAAAGGTACAATCTTCCTGTTAGCTAGTTATTATAACATACAGCTATATACATAAACAAAGACTAATATATTTTATATATGATGCACACATGTTTATGTATACATATTTGCATATATTTATCTACAAAACTTGATAAAAACAACTTTTCAAATAATTCTAAGCACATACACAGCTTTCTTTCATCAAATGTTTCAAAATAATGGAAAATGATCCATTGTAGAAAATATTAATAAATAATGAGGCAGATAATGAAACTTGCATATTAGATTTAGAAAGGTTGTTTATCCTTACCTGTACATTAGTTAGAGGAATTTTCAAATATAAATTTTCTAATAATTGATAAGTATTTTGAAATGTGTTTGATTAGTGACTTAAAATGTATTTGTTATTATCTTGCTTTAATTGCACTTCAGCTATAAAAGTTAGGATTGCATCATGGGTCTCAAAAACAAACTTGGATTATAGAGAAAGAAAAATTTGCCAACAACTAATTGAATTCCTGAAAAAAATACAGCTTTGCTTGCTTTAAAGACTTCATATTAAGTTGATGTAAAAATCTAAATATCCTACTATTCTAAGTCGCATCATTCCAGTCCATAAAGCAAGTCAGTTTGGCTTTGACTTTCCTCTATGTTGCCACCCTCAGAAAGAGAGGAGACAGGACTTGAATGAAGAGAAACTTGTGATTTGAACAATTATTCCTCTTCATTATATTTTTCTGTCCCCACATTCCTCATATAACCAAACAATAACCACTCAATTACAATATTGAACTATTACAATAAAATATTGCACAGAAATGCAAAATTATGCATATAAGATATTAAGTATATAATTTCAGTAACACATTGCTACAATGCTACAGTCATTTCGAACAAGCATTCTCTCCACCAGTAAGTAGCACCTTTTACTAGAAAGAGTTATTTTATTCAAGAAGGAAGGCCACTACCATGAAAAAAAAAAGCATCCTGCTAAGATATTCCAGGAGAGCCAAAGAAAATTCTCCCCAACTAAAATTTGCAGAAGAAGTTTAACTTTTCTTCCTCTAAAAGAGAAGCTAACCAATCTTTTTTCTTAACTTCCTCATTTGCATATAATTGCATTATTAAGAAATGTTATGGTTGCTGAGATTAGAAAAATATAGGGATGAGGAAATGAGGAAGCAAAACACTGTTCTATGAATCCAAGTTTGCTTTTTTGAGGCAACATGAAGATTTGCATTTATTCATAAGTGAATGCTAATGATGTATTGAGATCTGGCACTGCTCCACAGAAGTGCACAGAGAGACAGAGCTGGAAATGAGACCCAGTGCAGATTCATGACTTGCTCTAACAACTGCGACAGGCAGCCAGAAGGTTAGAGACAATATCAGTTCTGTGAAGTTGAGTCACCTAAATGACAAACAAGTTGGTTAAAAATAATGGCAGTATTTGGGTGGGAAACAAAGTTAGACACTAAAGTGTCTCCTGTGACTCTTGAGTCAACAACTCTTTGTTGGTTGGTCATCTACTTTGGGGATGGTACTGCTTTCTTAAGAAAACCACTGCTGTGTGTGCAGTTCCTGTCACCCAGAGTAGGAACAAATACCCCACTTCTAGCAATAATTCTTCCTTGTTTTAAATTAATGCCCCAGCTCAGCTATGCTTATTGTGTGCGCTCATATGCTCAAGACTTTTTGAATGAGTGCAAATTCAGCGAGGAGGAAAGTTATTCATTCAAAAACATCTGTGTACGCCCGCATAGCAGCAAGGATGGTGAAGGAAGCATCTCCTCCATACACCGAGCAAAACCTCCTCACAAAGATGTCAGAGGAGCTACTTCAAACATTAAGATTGAGAGGTCTGGTTTCAACCAGAAGTCAGAGCCCAGTACCTGCTGTGACCAGCCAATGAAAACTCTGCCCACACTTCCCCTCCTAAGTTGTTTAGGCATATATATTTGAAACTATTTTGCATGAGTAACGATGCCTACTTCTGTTTTATTAATTGAGGAAAGAACATGTTTAAGTAGCCTAGGGTAACTTAGGAGAGGCCAGAGCCAGAGCTATTATGCTTGCCACAGTTAATGCATTGCAGAGAAGACAGTTGCAGGTAAACAATAGTTTCCTCCCCCCCCGTTTTTGTTTCCTGTCTCATTGCCTTGTGTTTTGGCACAGTTCACTGGCAAATAGCTTTCTTTCCCTGAGAAGCCTGTCTCAACTGACCCAGGCACTTCAAACATTACCGTTTGTAAACAAGCATGGTGAAAAAGGCAAGGATAGACACTTTTATTTCTCCTGCTGAGAACTTGACGAATTTAAGAATAGGGAGAACAAAGTCATGAAGCCGAAGGACAAAGGTAACTTCAAAATGTAATTAATAGCAATATAAGATGTTTAAGCAGTCATATTTGGTATCTAAATTTGGTGATCGATTTTTTTATCATCTTTAGTAGTTTCTCTGAAAAGGAGACAGATATGTTTGAATTGAATTGTATCATGAAAACACCTGTCCTAAGCTCTGAAATATGCAAAGAACATTGAACAAAACCCTTTCGAGGCAGTCACTTTTTATGACTGACAGCAAATTGGTTGAGATAGGAGCAGAGTCACCCAGAGGATGCCCACCCATATTGTTCCCACCCTAGACCCTGCATACTGTTTATCAGGTTCAGCTTACACAAATCAGGAGAGAGTCATTGGGCCATTAAATGCATCCACGAAGTAATACGATATGAAGCACTTTCAAGCATTAAATATCCCCTTAAGAGCCTAGTCTTTCTCATGAAATAACAGAGGCAGCTAGACCGAGAGAGACAGAGAGATACACACAGAGACACAGAGATGGAGAGACAGAGGCAGAGGAGAGCAAGACAGAGAAAAGGGGGGGGTACGAACAAAACGAAGATTACACATATTTCAGCGGTAGCTTTCTTGGGTGGATGCACTCAAGAAGGGAAGCCTGAGAGCAGAGAGGAGCCCACCAACATGTAATGACTCAGGAGGAGCGCCAGAGGTTTGCTCCCTGTGTAGCTGGACCCTGAGTAAAGTCAACCACACACAGGAGGGGACGGTCTGCCCTGCAGTGGGTCACAGTGACTGCAGACCTCTTAGTAATAGTAATCTGATCACCTCCCCTCCGTTACACCCACTGTGTGCGTGTGTGTGTGTGTGTGTGTGTGTGTGTGTGTGTTGTGCTAGATGTGAGAGGGAAGGGTTTCACTGAGTGAGGCTTGAGGGAATGGGAAACGACCCTATGACTGGGGGTGTCTTCCCCAGAGACTAGGCACCTACTCCCACCAATGAAACTTCTGTCTACTCTGTCTGCCCTTTGCTCTGGCCTCAGTACATTCTGCTGCCCTTAAAGCTACCATATAACTCCAAAAGACAGTTTACAATTCACCCCAGAAGAGGCCAAGAGGGAAACCCCAAACTCTGCTGAGCGATCATCACTGAGAACAGTTCTGCATCTGACTCTAAGAGAGCACTGAATGTAGGTCTCTGGGAAGACAGACAGCTAGGAGGCCGACTGACTTCACTCCAGCAATTGCTCACGCTGTTTCTCTTGTCCCGTTAGTTTAACCCTAACCCCAGGAAAGGCGGTTTGGTTCAAAGGCTTCCGCAGGAGGTGCCTAGGAAAACCGCGCCCCACAAAGTGCTTTGGCCAGAGGGATGCCCCCTCTAGGCAACTCGCCTTGTCACTTCCCCACAAACCTAGAAGGTCCCAGCCGCGACTCCCCTCCCCTCTCTCCCGAGCAAGGCGGGCAGCGTGCCCTGCTCACTCACCCTCATTCCCAGTGGTGACAACCTCGGAGCGGGCCCACAGCTTGGAAAGCGGTGGCCCAGACAGACTGGTAGCGCCGGGTCACCCTGCTGTTCCCGCGGTCTCAGTGGCAGTTGTTCCGTAGTTTGGGATGATCTGGCTAGGTGTCGGTTGTGAGTGAGCGGGCAAGGAGGACAGGCAAGCAGCACTGTATCCGCGCGTGAGTGCGGGGAAGGAGGGCTCGCACTCTGGGGCGGTGACAGCGGTGGCCGCTAGGTCCCGGGCGGGGAGCAACGAGCGGAGGGGGCGAGAAGTAGTGGAGTTTAGGGCGCGTTTCGCGCACTTCCCTGGGAGACTGGAGCCAGGTGCGGCAGGGCGCGCTCCCGCGGCACAGGAACGTCAGGGGCAGTCGCTGGAGCCCGAGTCCGCGTAGCTGAGGGGACCGCAGGAGCTCTGCGGGAGGAGGTTAGCATCCTCCTCTGCCGGCACAGGCACCCGCACAGAACCGGATTCCGCACGCGAGGGGCAGAGCCTCTGGCGTTCCCGGCGACAATGTCAGGAAGCTCGGTCCCTCGGGATGTGTCCAAAAGAGCAACAGTCAGTGCAGCTGCGATCTTTGCTCCCTGCGTCCTCCTGCGGCCGGCGCCAAGCTGTGAGAACCACGGACTCCCTGCCGGGGCGCTGTCACGGCCGCCGCCCGGTCCCCGGCGCTCCTGCCGGCTGCTGCTTCCCGGAGACGTGCCCAGCTGGATGCGCGCGCGCCTGTGTGTCTAAGAGGATCTCTTCCCCTCCATCACTTCGGCTCACGGGAGGGACAAGGTCCCGGGCGACCAGCTGCAGAGTGGCTGCCAGTCCACACCCTCCCGGCTCTCTTCCCACCCACCCCGCCCCTTCTCCTCCTTGTGCTCTCCTCCTCCCTCTGCTCCTCCTCCACTGGTCGCTCCTGTGCTTGTCAGGGTGGCTGAGAGACCTAGAGGAAAGGGAAAAGAAGGAAAAGGGCGGGGGAGAGAGTGCAGGTGTCTTTGACTAGGAAGTGGGCGCACGCTCAGGAGCCCCTAGCATCATGGGGAGGGCCTGGGCTTAGGGGTTGAAGCTCAGGGGTGGGTGGGGTGGGTGGAGGAAGATAAACCCAGAGGTGGAGGACGGAGGACGTGAGGCTGGGACACTGAACGGGAAGCTTTGGCTATTACAGTGTGGCTGCAAAATGGGTGGTCAGGACTCCCGAGCAACATAAGACCACAGCTTTGAGAACCTGCAGAGGTGACTGGGATGGCAGGACATTGATCTGATACATAGAAGGGACCCAGTGTCTGAGGAGCTGAGACACACAGATCTCTCTGCTGTGATGATGGGGAGCAAGACCCAGAGCTGGGGCGGGGGGTGGGTGCACACAGGGGTCCAGAGAGCCCACGTTGACTTCAGCATGCCAGGTGAGAGCGCTTGCAGCTAGTAGGGGCTGGTGGCGACAGCCAACTCCGTGCTTTGGGCTGCTGTGTGCCTTCAGAGTCACAGGGGGCGATCATCGCCTAGTTAGAAAGAGGAAGAAGTCCAGCCAGGCGGGCTTCAGCCTTCTTGAGGGTCTGGAGTTCCAAAGCTCAGAGGCATACTCGCCTTGCCAATTTAGTCCCTCTGTCCCCGCCCTTGCCTCCAGCAGAATGGCAGGCCGGGGAAGGATTCTATTTGCTGCGTTCAGTGCCTCTGCTGGGTGGAAGGCATATCACCTGGAAACTGGTTTGTGCTGCTTTCATAGTCCGTTTCTCGCATACTTTGACTGCACAAATGCACAAGTACTTTAGGAAGAAATCACAACGTTATTGCTCAGGAGAGCTTGTCTGCTTTCAAATGACAGTTGTGGCATTCAAAGTTGAAGCAATCTGGGGGCAGTAGGGAGGACTGATTCACTTAATTAGTGCTGTGAGGAGGATCACCGGCAGCAACACTAGAAAGAATTGGTGTTTTCTCCCATATCTGTCCTTTCTATTGTGGCCATCGCACTCTGTGAATTTTGTCTGTCTGGAAACGAAAGGTCGGCTGCAATCCATTAGACAAAGTATTTGTATATTCTCATTCAGAAGCCGGCCTCATCTCCTTTCCTGGACCCATTTTTACCATCACCTCAAAAGGCAATGGGCTCAGATCTCAAACTACATTTTGAAACTGTCAGGGAATAGCCTGAAGGAAAGAGTTGTTGAGTTCTAGAAGCAATAAGTTAAATTTCCATAAACTTATTTACCATCTACTCAGACAAAATCATAAGCTCAGCAGCAACAGCCACATGTACATTGTGTAATATAAGGAGCAGTAGGAGAGATGGCCCCTTGCCAGCTCTGTGATCCATTAACCTCTTTAGCTCTTCATTGGCAACAATAGCATACAATCGCATTCTTATGTTTGAAAGACAAGGGATTTCTTTTCCTTCTCAACATCACAATGCCACATTATAGTCTAAAAGAAACCCAAAACAATAAAAGTAATAAGAAAGGAAGAAACAGTTTGCTTTTCTTTCCCCTTGAACAAATGTTGCTATTTTGTATTTCTTGAGGGGGAAAAAGTGCTGATAAGCAATAAAGTCCAGAAAGGCACAACAATAGATTTTTCTGAGGAATGCTTCAAACTGCCTATCAGTCCTTCCAATTAGCAAACCTTCTTTTACATGTTTATTTGTAGAATCTTTTTATTGATACACACATTCTGTGGAACCAGGAAGATTACAGGGAGAAAGGATGGGTAAAATGAATGTATTGTATTATTCTTCAGGATGATGTATGGCAGGAGAGAACCTTCCAGAAAACTGGGCTTTCTCAGAACCTCTAACTTTTTCTCACAGGGTCCTTACCTTAGGTAGGTGAGGGACTTGGAAAGTGTCACAGGTGTTGCCTCACTATGTTCCCTCAGGCTGGAAGCCTGGTGCATCCAAGAAACCTAAGCTTGACTCCAGGCAGGCTCCTTGCCTCATTGAGTGTTGGGGGACTAGGTTAAGTGATTGGAGACTCTCAACTCACTCAAACACAGCACCACACAAAGTGGTACATTCAGAAAAATATTTTTAAAATTTCATTTCGAAAACAGTCACAGATTCGATGGTTTCTGGCTTAATCACAAAAACAATGAAAACACTTGGTTAATTAGAATGTTCATCTGGTAAAGAACATTATTTTTCCAGAACCATCATGCTCCTTTGACTCATAAAAATATGACCATTAAGTATTCAGTTTACAGCTCCAATTGGAGACTGCACTCCCAATGGTTTGTAAATGTTTATCTTTGTTTGGAAACTGAGGGGGGGCTAGCTGTTTTACTTTCCAAAACTGAATTTTATTTATTTTCAGTGTGCTGTAACTGGCACCTGGAATCAGTTGGCTAAACAGACATTCACTAGAAGAGCCTTCTATGTGCCAACTGCTGAAAATCAAAATATGAACTAAAACATCCATGGTTCCATGGAGGGAGGCCAGCAGTAACTAGCATTCTTGGGAGGGGATAGGATGCTCCCTAGACTCTCTCTTAGAAGAGGCGCTCTTTGCCTGCTTCTGCTTCATACTGCATCTGGTGGGATATCTTGACTACGAAAGAAGAGGTTTCTTTTGTACCATGATTTGCTGTGTGAGGTGCTTTGAAAGAGCTAATGACCCACGTAAGCTCAGATGTTTGATGTGTTTGGTCACCAGTTAGTGGAACTGTGCAGGAAGGAACAGGAGGAGTGGCCTTGGTGGAGTAGGTGTGGCCTTGTTGGAGGAGGTGTGTCACTGGAGTGGTCTTTGCGGTTTCAAAAGTCCACACCATCCCCAGTCAGCTTTCTCTCTGCCTCCGACTTCCCCAACCCCCACATCCCATCCGCTCCTCAGAGGGGGTAAGACCTCCCCCAGGAAGTCTACTAAGTTTGTTCCATCATCTTGTGAGGCAGAACCAAGCTCCCCTACTCCCATGCTATATGTCCTAGTAATATAGTATATACAGGACATAAAGCAAAAGATGCCCAGTCTATAATCCACACAACCTCAGAGAACCCTCTTCCAGAAACAGGTGGAAGCAGATGCAGAAATCTACAACTAACCAATAGGCCAAGCTCCTGGAGTACAATCAAAGTGAGGGAGGAGCGATAATATGAACAAAGGACTTGAGACCATGATGGGGAAACTCATAGAATCAGCTGACCTGAGCTAGGGGGATATTACTGTCTCCAGTCTGACAAATGGGGAATCTGCATAAGACTGAACTAGACTCCCTTAATATAGGTGATGATGGTATGACTGGGACAGAATATGAGGCCACTGATTGTGGCTCCAAGACCTAACTCTAATGCACAAACTGACTTAGTGGAGCCCATTCTACATGGATAGACATCTTGCTCAACCCATTATATTTTTAATAATATAATCCAACAAGTGATCAAAAATTACTAATAAACCCTTTTTTATTTTCACAGTATGATAACAGAATAGCTCCTAAAGACATGTAGGTGCTGATCCCTAGAGCCTATAAGTGCCCTACAGAATAAAAAGGATTTTTTCAGATGTAGTTAAGGTTAAAGCCTGCAGTTTAATGGCATGAGTTCCTTTTTTAAATAGTAAAATAATATTTTTATAATATAATTCAAGTAGTTAAAATAAAAGTTATACATATTAACTTATGAAAAGTCATAGCTTTTATATGAAAGGAGGATAAATCCTCTATACATTATATAATTACTTCAAAATCATTCTAGTATAGAGGCATACATATATTTCAAAATTTCTTAAAATCTGATATTCCGACATAAGCTTATGAATATTTGGTGATTGTCAAACATACAATCAATCTGACATAATTTTCTATATTCTAAAATTATTCTACAGTGATTTTCAAGCATGAATAAAATGGTTTAAAGTAAGCCTGTAACATCCATTGAACACCATTCTGCATCTTATTCTCTACATAAATATCTCTTTACTTTAACCTTATGCTACTGTTACCCTCTCCTGGCGAAGTTGCTGTTCAGAGGCTTATCATGCTCTAAAGAAAAGGAAATAAAGTTTGTGGGTGTTTGTGTGTGTGTTTCTCTGTGTGTTTGTGTGTATGTGTGCATACGCATTCACATAATATAGTGTGGGTCTGTGTGTGTGTTTATGTAATATACACATAAATCCAAAATTGATCCATATTTATATTGTATAGATAAATTACCTACCTATATCTAACCCTACATAATCTTCATAAATATATATGTTGTTTTATGATTACATGTTCATATGATTATTTCTGTAACTGGTACATAACAGGACAGTAGAATAAATCTAGAGGTACAATGGATTTTAGTTAATACAAACCACTGTACAGAACAACAGTTCCCACAAAGGTTTTTTGTTTGCTTGTTTGTTTCTAGATCTACTGTTTTGTTTTCATAGTTTAAGGATGAAAGATCTTCACAGAGGTCAATACATATACCTAGCACATCGTCTTTATTTTCCATGCTTATAATTGGACCTAGAGCTTGTATACACCAAGAAAGTACTCTATCTCCGTCATTGGGCTCTATCCCAAGTCCTTTAAAAATCATTTAAGACAGGGTCTAACCAAGTTGCCCAGAGTATCTGGAATTTACTATATAAACCAGCCTGGCCTTTAACTCATGGTAATCCTTTTGCCCATCCTCCCTACTGCTAGGATTTCAAATGTGAGTTACTAGGTCAGCTGAAGGGAATGTTTAAAGGTATTTTACAGGTGTTATAGTTGTTTTCTGACTATGGGGTGTTAAATCGAGAGCCTCGCCATGCACTGAGTTGCAGCTCTGAGTCGTCATGAGCTCTTTGCTTGTGAGTTTGTTTTGGAGGCACAGTCTCTTATAATCCTGGCATATTTAATAATAATATTTAAGCATGTGCCATAGCCCTACTCTAAACTACCTTGGGCTTTTACAAGGGTTCTTAACATTAGGAGATGTTCTCGGACTAGAGATATGGCAGAAGGAGAAATCAGACAACTTATGTCAAACCCAGGCTACAATACGTACTTGCTGGTTTGAGGGTAGAGGTTAGAATGTGACAAAAAAAAATGCAGGGTACCATTGGAGCTGAGAAACTTCTAGCTAACAACTAGAAAAGAAGAAAGAATCCTGCTGAATCACCCAAGTAATTCAGTCCAAGAAGCTAAATGAGCTGGTAGGTGGATCCATGTTCGAAGCCTTTGGAAAAGGATGAAGCTATAGGAAGTTTCATGTTGGCCTTAGAGAGTCTAAGCAGAGGAATCACTAATGCTGCTAGCTGCAGAACTGTGAAATAGCATAGGAGTCGTTTACAATGCTAATCACATATCCAATTTTTATAGGAGCCATAGAAAACTTACACATGTACCAAGACTTGGACTCTGGTATGTATTTTACATGTACAACACATTTCAATTTGGAGCAGACATTTCAAACAGACGGACGTGGCTAGTGGCTACAAACCAGACAGTGTAAATCTAGACAAAGCATCACCGTGTCTGAGAAGTGTCAGGTTTTTGGCTGGCTATGTCATCATGTAGAGAGAGAAAAGGAACAAACAAGGATTTTCAGGATCCCCACTCTCTCCTGTGTGAATGGAGCTTTGTTCTTCATACAGAAAGCAGAGTAAATTTTACAAGGCATTTATCTTGAATTCATTGTCTCTGATATTATGGGTTGTATTAATTTCAGGCTAATAATGACATCTTTTAAAATCTCCTTTAGGTATCAGCTATGTTTTGGAGTGATCAACAGAGTGATGCTGGTTTCCCTTTAAGTAATGTTTAAAATGAAGCATTTGTCATTTAGTCCCAATACTGTGAGAGTGGTTGGGCAACTATAACCATGAAGAGCTCCTGAATGGTCAGGCAGATTCAGATTGAGTCAGCATTCCTAGGAAGACTGTAACTCCTTACCAGGGAATATGCCTTTTAATCCAAACCATCTGTTTTGTTTTCATTGGGAAGGGCATATGTTAGATGTGAAGGTAAATAGATCTGTTAACCTATGCTTTACCAGGGTTATTTTGGTTAATATAGCTAATAAGGT
This sequence comes from Mesocricetus auratus, assembly GCF_017639785.1. NCBI lineage: Eukaryota > Metazoa > Chordata > Mammalia > Rodentia > Cricetidae > Mesocricetus > Mesocricetus auratus. The sequence continues at coordinate 6,861,670 of NW_024429199.1, forward strand.
GGTATTCCCTTCCCTCCATCACCAGTCCATGTGTAACTTTCTGGAAGCTGCACCCTCAGCAGATGAAACTATTTTATCCTGGTCAAGGATATATGAGTGGCTGTGCTCCCTGGCTGGAACCTCCAAACTGGCTGTCATGATGGGCACATGTTTTTTCATTCTGTTTATTTCCATGTCTAGTCACTGTATAACAGCATCTTTACCCTCTTCTCTAATAAATGAGAATATACCCCATAAAATCTAGACCACAGGTCAGTCACGGTAATCCGAGGGTGAACTAGGAAGATGTTTTGTTGGGTAGCTAGAAAATGGGGGTGGATTCACAGAAAACCAAAACCAAAAGCAAAAAATAAAAATAAAAACAAAACCCAAACCCAAACCCAAACCCAAAACAAAACAAATAAAAAACCCAAAAAACAAAAAAGTATGAAGTGATTTGAATGAATGCCCCCCCTACCCCAAAAGTATGTGGAGTTTAAATGCTTGGTTCTCAGTTGGTGGTGCTCCCTCCCCCATAGTCTCTGCTATTTAAATGCTTGGTGTTCTTTGGGGATGCTAAGGAGGTGAGAACTTGCTGGAAAAGATGTCTGGAGGAGGACTCTGAAGATTAAAAGGTTGGTGCATTTCTAGGTTATTCTCTGAGATTCCTGCTTTCATTTGGAGTTATAAACCTTCAGCTTCTGCCAAGACAATGATGGACCCTCCTTTCTCTGGAATCACAAGCTCAAATAAATCCTTCCTTCTCTAAGTTTTTGTGGTCTGGTATTTTATCATAGCAACTGAGAAGTAACTAATATTAAAAGTTAAAACAGGAAAAAGTAGAGGGTCAACTTCCTAGGCTTTGGGGAAGAGTGAGGCTAGCAGAAAGTGAGCTTCATTATTATTTTGTATGTGTATATGTTGGTATATGTGAATGTGCCCGAGGTTAAAGGCAACCCTGGATCTGAGTTATAAGCACTTGTGAGCTGCCTAATGTGAGTGCTGTGAATTGAACTTGAGTCTTCTGCAAGAATAATATATAGTCTTAGCCACTGAGCCACATTTCCAGCCCCAGAAATTGAACTTCAGATTAACTGTTGATGGTAAATAGATGGTAATTAAGCTTATTTTTTTAAGAGGATCCTGCCTTTATATCTTGCTTGTACAAATAGAGCTCATCTGAAGATCAGAGGATGGAGCTTGCCACTAGCTAATAATAGAGGTCTGGAAGTCTGTACAGGTAGACAGGAAGTGAGATGGCTGGGCAGAGAGTGGATATAAGCTGGAAGAAACAGGAACTCAGTCTTTTTCTCTCTGGGAAGTTAATGAGGTAAAGGTGGCTGTGGCTTGCTGCTTCTTCTTTCTGATCTCTCACCATTCTCCTCTGCATGTGACTCTGGGTTCTTATTATTTAGACCAACTAGAACTCCATTTACAGGATACAACAGCAAATTATACATATCCTTGGGGTAATGCTTTTATTCATGTAACATTTAGACTATCACAAATAACTTTATTTTCTTTTTGTTCAAACTGTCTTTACATTTGTTCATTATCTGTGTGGAGGAATGTGTATGTGGGCATGTGTGTAGAGGTCAGAGGACAACTTGGCCAACTTGATTTTCCCTTGTGTATTCTGGGAATGGAATTCAGGTCTTCGGGCTCAGTGGAAAGCACCTTTGCAGGCTGAGCCATCCCACTACTCCCTATCATTTCCTTTTAGTAACAACAACAAGCTGAGAATTCTCCTTTTTAGATGTTCAAAATGCATAGATTCCTTTTGAGTGTAGCATAGCATTTATATGAAAAGCTATAGTTAGTATAAGCACAGAGGGGTTAGTAAGATTTGTATCTTTATTGTCCCTACATTGGTAGACCTAGTCACAGATGGCTGTGAAATACTAGAATGTGCCTACGGAGCCTAAGCTGTCTGCGAGTATAAATAACATAAAGATTAAAAAAAGCTGCAAAGCACTTTACTAATCATTTTATATTAAGTATTGAAATAAATTACATGACTAAGTTATTTCCACCTTTTATAAATCTTTGCAACATGACTGTGGGATGAGTTAGAATTACACATTATTTACATTATATTTCTATTGGATGTTACTCTTGTAAACTGGCTGCTTTAAAACACACAGGAATCACTTGTGAGCTAAGATGGGCATACAGCCCCCTATATTGAATGCTCCTACTCATCATGATGTCACACTTTGACTATTAAGGTTATGATTCATAATCTCAAATGGCCTGCAACACAGAGATATTTGGGAAGTTTTAAAGTCACAATGGCCTGATTGTTGTACCCAAAATCAATTAAATAAAAATCTGAATGTTATGAGGTGGGAATGAAAATTAGTTATAGATCCAGGTGAATTTAATATGTAATGCACATGAGAATCTCTGCTTCAAAAATTCTTGAAAATAGGTGAACAAAGGTACCATTTATTTTTATATAAGATGAAGTTATATAGTGAGAATGTAATTTGTCAGTAGTGAATCATCATTTATTTGTTAAGGGAGCTCTGAATCTGTGAAGCCGCTGTGATTTAAAGCACCATGACTTCCAGGAGCTGACAAATCAGCTACAGGGACATAGTGACTACTGAAATACCTGCAGAACAGCATGAGATGGGTTTACTATGGACCTCATTACTAGGATTCCCATGATTCTAGAATGGGAGGAATGGATGTTGGTGGAATAGTCATTCACCATTTGAGGAAGTCCTTTGTATCTTGCTCTGTAAAACACAGAGGAGGTTTCTTATTGTCATGTTCTCAGAGCTTTTAACAGAGTACACATGTAAACATCAGTAGGAGGAACAGAGGAAGAGACTCTTCTAGTACTCCACACTTCTGGGATGGAGGGGGTGGTTCCTAGGATTGCTGCATTAGATATAAATGAGCTCTAATCTATGAATAAGTGTTGATCTCCAGACAAATTTCAGTTAGAAAAGTTAGTGAGAGTTTCCACTGCAGTTCTTTGAAGAGCCCCTCTGCTGCTGAGGTCCACCACTTTGGACCAGTCTAACAATGCTGCCTCTCCAACTATTATTTGACTGTTGAACGTTCTTAAAGAAGCAGTGATATGGATATTGTCATTGTTTGGTCTTGTTTATGCAGCCAATTTAGAAGAGACTGTTTTGTAGCTGACATCTGGTATTCTAGTTCTTACAATTTTTTCGGCCCCTCTGCCATGATATTCCCTAAGCCACAGATGCAAGGCGTATGTTGCAATTCTTCATGGTTCATTGATTTCTGATTGTGTTCAGTTGTGGTTTTCTGTGTTGATCTCCATTTGCTTCAAGGAGAATCTTCTTCAGAAAGGATGGTAGCTACACTTAGCTGTGGGTAGAAGGATAAGATTTAGAATGTAGTTGAGAATTGTGCTGTTCTAGCAAAGTAGATCCTCTTCTAAGTCTTAGGAGCCCCTAGGAGTTGGCTAGGATTTTGGTGTCAGCCCTTCCTGTTAGTGGGCCTTAGTCCAGTTAGACAGCTAGTGGGTAACACTAACATTTCAGAGCCACTTATTGCACCCCCTACAAATATATATATATGCATATATATGTACATATATATCTTGTCAATATGATTAACTTGGAAGGCAGAAAGTCTCACATGGTTATACACATAGGCAACGAACTATAGACAATTAATGACTCGAGAGAGGGAGAGTCAGACTCTCTCAGACACAAGCTACAAATTGGCTATCCAGTAACAAAGTGCTCAGTTCTGACCTGAAACCATATACACACAAACAGTAAAAATGGATTCAGTAGATTATGTTTTTATATTTGTGCATAGTTATATACATATGGGTGTGCATCAACAATAATGATAAAAGAAAAATGCTATCAGTTTAAGATTCAGGGGACACAGAAAGAAATAGGAAGAAGTGGTTTGTGGGGGGGGAGAGAGACAAGAAGAGTGGGAAACTGATATAATTTAAAAGAAAGAAGAAGTAATGGAGCTGGAAAGACAGCTCAGGGGTTAAGAGTACTTGTTGCTCTTGCAGAGGATCCAGATTTAATTCCCAAGACCCACACAAGTATCCATAACGCTAGGTTAAGGGGAAGCCCTCTTCTGACTTCCGTGGCCACCAGGCAAAACCATGGTGCACATATATGTACACAGGTATAACACTCATATACATAAAATAAAATAAATCTAAAAATTTTTAATAAAGTAATATACTATAAATATTTTAGAAAATAATGGGCAAATATTATTTCTGGCATAAGAAAGACAGAAATAGACATTTCCAAGTAGTTGGATAATAGAGCAAAAATCTAGACTCTTAAAAAATTAACTTACCAGGTGGTGGTGGCGCACGCCTTTAATCCCAGCACTCGGGAGGCAGAGGCAGGCGGATCTCTGTGAGTTCGAGTCTGGGCTGGACCGACAGCCTCCAAAACAATACAGAGAAACCCTGTCTCGTAAAAACCAAAAAAAAATTAACGTTTATTCTTCCACTCTAGTAGGAAGTAAATTCAAAACTAAGACTAATAGTAGAGATTTTATTTTCTGTCCAAGTGCCCACTGTCTTAGATGCACAACGGCTGTCACATGGAGTCACTCCACAGATATTTAAATGAATATATAAACATAGTTATAAGAGTCATTTAATTTGTCAGTCTAGAAGTCTAAAAAATTCACCAAGACGACAGGTGCAGAATAATGTTGTTATGGGTGACTGGGGGCATTCCTCTGTTGACACCTCAAGGGTTTCAGCCATTTCTTGTTTCTTTGGTGATAAAACAAAGATGGCCATATAATCTATCATGAGCACTAAGGCACTTAAGAGAGAAGAAAAGGGTACAACACCCTCAGAGTTTCAGGAGAACTGGGACAAACAATATCTGAAGAACAAATCCTGATGTTAGCTGTGCGTTTAACTGAAAGGAGCAAAGGAATTGCTGTGCAAGCACTCCTGAATTTATAGAAGACCAAGGAAGCAAAATGGTACCAACCACAATGGTTAGCTTCCCTCTGAAATTATACAGGGTTGAGGGTGATTTATATCTTGACGACAGTGTGTTGTTGCCTATCAAGGAAGGTAGAGGAGGATGATTGCAGAAGATGGCTTATGAAATACATCCTTCACAGACTTTCTGTTCTCTGCTGGTTTGAATGCGGTTGCTATGGTTAGTGCTTCAGCAACTACCTTGCATCATGAGGCAACAAGCTCAGGATGGTGGAACAGAAAACAAAGGAAGATCTGTAGCTCCAGTGATGGAGAAATGTATCACAATCCATGTTTCTACTCTTGGTTTAGGAATGAATTAACATTGACCTGGCTTTGATGAGTAATTCTGGATTATTTTGGAATTTTCTGTTAGGTCTGTTGAAGAGTCCTAAAGGTATACTATTCAAAACTATTGTGTGATGGTAAAACCCCATTACTACAGATACTCTGAACTTTGGTTACAGGACATAGAGGAAATCAGTCTTAAACCTATCAAGAAGTATCTTCCTTATGTCCAGCTTTTGTAGTGCCAGAAAGGCTGCTGGAGAGAGAAAACATATTGTCTTACTCAGTAATGGACCCTGCATGATGCAATACTGACCTGCCAGTCACACTATACTGCCTGGTGCAATAGTGGCATGGATGTTAGGGGAATAATTATCAACTTTCTGGTTGGATATGAGGCCTGCTTTACAGGAGGGAATTTCAGACCTGGTACTGTAAACATGATCAGAAAGCCCAAGGAAGTTATAGGCCCTAGAGTTAGATCCTCTCTTGCTATTTTGATGAAATTTTGTACTGCCCAAACAACTTCTCATTATTTATGCTTGGATAGGCAAGCTTCTTTCTGCAGTGGGCAGTATTAAATTGAGAGATACATAACTGGTCAAATTGCTGGGAATAATGAGCTCAATGATTAGCCTGAAATGGAACATACACACAACACACACACACACACACACACACACACACACACACACACACACACTATCTATGGGATATTGTAGAAGGGGAGAAAGAGAGAACCAGAGGATAGGGTGAACTGTTGTGAAATGTCTTTTGCATATGACATAGCTGGTTTACACATGAATTCACAGCATGCACACACACACACACAAGTTTGTGATAGGCTTCATGACCAACCTCTTATGGAGTAGATTTTGGAAGATGATATCTGCTGGGTGAAGGAGACTGACTTCTTTGTTAGCATGTGGTAACTGATAGGATTCCCATGCTCCAGTGTATGGTCCCATACTCATACACAAATGGGAAGCACTAACTGGACTTGATGTGTTAAAAAAAAATCAGAGACGTGAAGTCAAGAACGGGATATGGTTAGGGAAATATGGGGGAAGTCAGAGGAAAATGAAGGTAAATATCATAGTTCATTGTATACATAAAAATATTCACAAATCCCCAAACTATTAGTTGAACCACATATGTTGATCATACATGTAATTTAAAAGTGTCTAGTAGATATTTGAGAAGTAAATACATTAAATATTACTGTAGATAATATATTTCACTTAAACAGACAAAGTTACCCTTTTGACATGTGATCATTATTAATGTGATCCTTGCATGCTTTGGTTCATGCTGTTTTCATGATCCCATGTGCACATTTTAGTTCAGAACATCCTTCTCGATATAGACTCACGGTATCTCATGTTATTAATATCACTGTGTGGTTAGTAATATCACACAGGACAAGAGCAATTTATCTCATGACTGCCTCTTCTTATTCCATGTATGTTCTCCCTTTCCCATTCCTTTTTTCCCCTTTCATAGGAAAACATAGATAAAATTTGGTATCTCGCAGAATGACAAACTGACGCACTAAAACTCTCATTTTAATATTCCAGAAACTTTTTGTTTTTTATATCTTTCTCAATTCTGTACATGGAATTAGCAATCAGTGACCCTGGCTCTGCACTCATTATAGACAAGACTCTCTGGTAAACTCTTAATAGACTGTGCATCTCCATGATGCTGAACCATCAAGCAGTCGTAGGTTGGAATAATCTTCTTCTAACATATTGGGCCTCTAGACATTACATGTTTTCAGAGTAGCATCAAAAATTTGCTATGATTTGACATAAGTTGTCAGAAAGGATTGATTTGATATATACTTTCTCTGTCTTTTCCTTTTTATATTTCATCCAAATGATTGAAGAAAACTACTTCCTGCAGAATTGAAGTTGTCCCTCCACTGAAACCAGCCCTCTATACTTAATATGTCTGCATGAAGAATAAGAGAGCAAAGGGAGCCCCTGATGTGTCATGTAGCCCATTTGGGAGTCATGAAGTCAGACTTCACACTCCCTTCTCCTCTGAGGGAGGGATTATGAATTCCCTCAATGATTGTTATAACTGGGATGATGGTGAAATAACTCTAGCAGGTCAATCTCACAGAATACAGAATAACTACAGTTCCCCAAAGTCCAGGTCAAAACAGCAAGAGTGGTGTCAGTTACAAAAGGAAAAACTATGTGTATACCATTTGAATGAAAGAAGCCATTAGCTTTGAGTATTTTAAGAGTTAACTTAAGAGAACACAAAGACATGGAGATTATAATAGATGAGTTCTGATGAATTAATTCCCCAACAGGAAGAAAGAAATCTTTTGTTTAAATGTAATGCACACGAAAGGTCAGTCTTTTCTTGCAGAAGCCAAGAAGCCATATGACATGACAGAGGTTCCAGCAAGATAAGAAAGAAGAAATGGGCACAGGAGATGAAGCAGAGGCAGCCATGGGGTTTTTGTGGCTTGTGTGGACAGCGCCAAGAGTAAGATGTGCAGAGCCAGGGTTGGTTCTCCAGTAGAATTCTCCTACATTATATTTCAGACATCATGTGTTTTTGCTCACTTGCTCATCTTGTCTGCAGTTGTCTAATATGTAACAAAGGTATTTGCTGCCTTTGGCTTGTGTGTTTCTTCCCTTTCCTATGGTTCAGATTAACACAGAGTTTTATAGCTTCAGTCAGTATTTACTAAGCTTCTCTGTATTACTGGGACCAGGTTAGGAACATGGGCATACAGTACATATGTGCCATGCTATCAAGGAACTTGGGGTTATTGGGGAGAAAAAAGTACAAAATATAGACTCTATGATATGTTAATGAGCAATGGGGTGTTAGAAGCAAATAACTGAGGTAATTCTAGCAGCAGCATGGGGTGGGCATCCAATGTTTATAGTAATGATACGACTGAATCATCATGAAACATAGCCATGTTTAACAAACCATATTTAAGGAGGCAGGATATGAGTAATTCTTGTTTTGAAAATATTCCATTTGAAATGATGAAACCGAAAGAATTAATTTCCCTGGTTTGGTTTGATGGAAAATCCATTAATTTCTAGTGGAATACCTTATTCTCTGATATATCAAATAAATGAGGCATTGCTAAAAGTGGCAGATGAGAAATACAAAACAGGGAGTAAGAATTGAAGAACTGAGAAAGATTTGGAAATATGTCCCTACCAGAATGCTTCCTGATCATCAGCCACTTTTGGAGTGAGTCTTCCTTGATATGTGATTTAATCTTCTCAACAGCCTTGCTCAGGTGGTGAAACTCATGGTGTTCTCTTTAGGCCTGATGCACAGCTGAAAGCACAGGAGCGTGTCACTGGTCCAAGGTTACATAGTACGTCACATAGTGATAGTGAGATATCAGCTCTTCCACACAAGCAGGCATGCACATACACTCATGAACGCACAATCACATGCTCACATACACTCACGATCATGCACAAAGTCACCTCCATACATATATATATATAGCTCAACAGAATTTTTATCTAAGAATGTGAAATGTTAAGGAATGGAGAAATGTCCAAGAAGTGCCCTGGGTTCCCAAGATCTGGATATAAAATGTGCTGTTGGAGCATGATTGTTTTACCATAATTTCTCCCCTTTTCTCTTCATTTTCTCTGCTTTCCTTCCTCTATTAGATAGATAAAGACAACAAGGAAATATCAGAAAGAGATCTGAGCAGAAATAAACAGCAAGGTAGTGAGAAGAAAAGAAACTAAGAGAATAGGAAATAGTTTTATAGGAAAATCTTCATAATGTGTGTAATATCCCTTTGATAGAGTCCACATTTGTAAATAATATCGCACTAAGGCTGCAGTGGAAATGGCTACATAGGTAAGAGTGCTTCCTCTGCAGGTGTGAGGATCTGAGATCAAATCCTCATCACCCATGTGAAATTTTGGGCAGGGCTATGCATGACTGAATTCCCAGCACTGGGGCATGAAGACAGGTGGATCCAGGTACTCACTCACTGGCCAATCTATCCCAAACTGCAAGATTTCTCCAATGAGAGACCCAGACTTAAAAGAATAAGGCAGAGATACATGGAAGATGACAACAAGCATTGTATCCTGGCCTATGCACCTACATGCATGCAACACACACACACACACACACACACACACACACACACACACACACACACACACACACACACCAAATGCACCAGGAAGCCTGGGACTGGGAGGGGTAAATGTTGATGTTGCAAACTGTTTGGGGAAAAGACTTACCAACCAGGGAAAAGACTGTTGAGATGAACGCTAAGTCTTCACTAGACCAATGTCTCTAGCTTCAACCCTTGCTTGCTACTAGTACTGAGGGCAACAGCCTTCCAATATACCTCCTCGCCTCCCAGTCACTGTGAATGCTGCCTGGAGTCTGATACTTCGGGCATATGAAGAAGCATGAGACTGATTTCTATTTGACTCTGCTTGGGCAGGAGAGCTCATTTCTGGAACCAGCACCCTCTATCTCTGTGCGACCTGCAGGGACTCAGTCACCTGGAGTGGCCCTTCTCTGCATAGGCATGATCACAGGGCACATCTCACTGGCTATTGTGAATGCTCATATGAACTTCTTCATAAAGGGGCTGGCTTACAATAAGTTCTCAATAACTGTTAGTGCTCAAAACCAGCTGCTTCTTCCCTTTCAAAAAATTAACAATATTTGTCCTGGGTCAATTCTTCTCTAACCTAAGGTATCATTTGTTTGGACTATGAAAAATAAGCCTCTATCAAATTCTACTGTTCATTATTTCTTATTGTTCAACACAGAGATTGCTTTCTTACAGATGAGTGACAAAAATTTGCTGGTGGTTAAAAAGACTGCCTTAAAAATTTTATGTGACTGTGGGCTCATGCGGCATTCTTTTGTCAACCGGGGAAGGATTTTTCCATGAATCTAGGGCTGTAAATTCGGAATTTACTTTTTATTTCTCTAAATAAAATTCAAAAGAATATAATTTTGGATATTGGTCCTATTAATTTTATGTTTAGTATGAAAAATGTGAAGTCTTTAGGACCTAGGTGATTTGGAATGATGGAAGAAAAATAATAAGAGATCTGCCCAAGAAAAGATGAGAAAAATGGAAACTGAGTAATTTCAAGGAAAGTTAGTAATGTAAACTAAGATAGAAATGAACTTCTGGGATGGAGGCACCTGAGTAAGTAATACATTTCACAAAAAGCACAACACAGAAACTTCAGGTTGCTTCAAACAACCACTGGTGCAATCTACTTTGTAACACAACAAAAACAGTTAGTAAAATCAGAAGAAAAGAACTCTATATCAAGCCATACAAACCATGGAGGTGTCTGGATGCATGTGCTCAGGTGTGTGGATGCACAGGTCAGTATAGTGTGCTTGCCTTGCCTACTCTAATAATTTTGTAAAGAATGATTTGAAGAAAATCTAGCTTTTTTGATTGTGTGTAGTTTAGTTGGTTAATTTTACATGAGATTAGTGAAGTATAAATTGATGAAGTTTTATTGCATTGTTAAAGCAGTGGCATAACAAAGTAAACGATTTAATTGTATCTTTTATATTGTATATTTCAGACACCAAGGGTTTCTTCTCATTTAGGTTTGGTTATAGTTAGGCTGGATTCTTTCAAGAGAGTATATGAGTTTTTAACTCCTTCCACAGAAGCATCTGTGAAGGGGCCATCAGTATTATCCAGAAGGCTGGTATCATAGAAATTTCTCTGTGAGGAGGTTGGAGCCTCCTAGGAGAAAATGTTCCTGGAGTCTGGAGTGAGGATCAACATTGCACATATTCAAACCCCACTTCCTCTTGCAAACTTTGTACACCTAGAAAGTCTCTTCAAGTCCCCCAATACGTAATTCTTCATTTTTTCTTTGGTGGGAATACTGAAATATGCACATTTATCACAGAACCTGACACACGATTATATCTCAACTTCTGCTGACATGGAACATAAGGAGGTTTATCTACAACTGACTCATTGTATAAAGGCTATCAAACCCAAACTTAGACTACTAATTCACCTGTACACTTACTATGCTAGTGGTTTTTAAGTATCTAATCTAGGTGAATTTTTAAAAGATGGTCTTTGAGTGAGTATGCTGCAAAATGTTTTTCAAAACCCTCTTGTTATGAAGATATTGCTGATGTCCAGTGACTGTATCATTTGTGTTTAGAATGACATTCCTGAACCTCTGAAGATAACTAAATTTGTTGCTGTTGAAGTTTCATGCTAGTTGAGACAAACTGTAAGATGTTTCCACAAACTGCATTGGCCTTTGCTAATGTGATCCAGCATCCACTTATTCAAGTCCTAAAGTCTGAACTTCTTTTTAGTCGCCCTCAACATTCCATAGGATCCACAAACATTTCCTCTAAGCATACCTCTACCCTCCTCATGAACATCAGCCTCTTCCGTTGTCCTCTTGTCTGGACTGTTATGATAGCCTCCCAAGTGGTAGACTTTCTTCAGCTCCTATTCTCACCCAACCATCTCTACATTGGACCAAAGAAGCCACATTGACCCTTGTGAGTCAGGTATCTGCTAATCATGCTGCTCTACTGGAAACATCCCACTACTTTCTCATCTTGCTTAGGATAAAAGCTAGAGTCCAAACTCTGGTATGGTGCTCTCCTTGCTCTGACCACTTTCTATCTCTTTCTCTGGTGTGTATCCCTTGTTTCACCCATTGTGACTCAGTCATAGTAGCTTTGTTCTTGGTTCCTGGACATGCTCATTGTCCCAGAACCTTTGTCATAATGTTCCTTCTGCAGGGAAGATATTCTTCTGGTATCCATATCCTCATTGCACCTACGATTTCAGTTTTGGAGATGCTCTGCAACATCTGCCAGTCATTCCTTATTGTACTGCCCATTAAATATCTAATATAGTATTTATCCTAACCTAATTGTTCTTGTTCATTAACTTACTGTTCATTTGTTTACTTCTGTCATCAGCCTTGCTCTTGCTAGAATAGAAAATATGAGTGGGAACATCATCTCTCTTATATACCTCTGTGATGTCCTTTTGTATTAGAATTGTTTGGCAACTAACAAATGTGTGGTATAAATGAATTAAATGGAAGAAATTTCAGATTGTCAAAGGGAAGAACTTCCCTGTCTGTAGTGTGACTAAAGGTTTGTCTAAACATTCTCAATTCTAACTTCCACCCAGGGTAATTGCATTTCAGAGCTCAGGAAAAGTGTGATGGCATCACTTTCTCATCAGTAAAACAGGAGAGTTGAATGTTCCAGGATTCTGTGGCATAGCCCTCATTTCTGTGCTGCCACTCACTTTATCGCCAGCCTTCTAACTTCCTTTCCTTTGCCTTATATGAATGTCTCTGGGAAATAATCTCATTCCATTCATATGACAAGTAGAATTAGTTCTTGTCTTGTAAGTGAGAAGAGTGAATCTCAGAGGGACCATACATTCGTGTCAGAGTTTTGAACTCAAGTTTGTCAAATATCAAAGATGATAAGGTGGCCTGGAACAAAGGCTCAGTGGTTAGGAGAACTGACTCCTCTTCCAGAGGACTCAGGGTCCTTGGGTTTCTTCTCCAAGCACTCACAGGGTGGCTCACAACCATCTGCAACCCCAGTCCCAGGAGATCAGACACCCTCTTCTGGCCTCTGGGGATACTGTACACATGTGTGTGTTCAGACATTTATGCAAGAAAAATTCATACGCATAAAATAATAAAATAAAAAATTTAAATGATCATCAGGATTTTCTTTCTTGGAGATAATATCCCACCAGTGACTATGGGCTCAAATCTCACTGTTGTCCTTAATGAGCTGGCCAAATATTTGTCAAACTAGTATAGTCTTTTGGGAATTCCTGAATCCCTGTAGACTTGCAGAATAAAAATCTGGCTAACGCTTAAGAATCTAGCTTTAAGTATTTTCCCCCACAACTCTAAAAACATTATGTTTGGCTACCAGTGAATTAGATCAAACAAACAAATAAAGCAAAACAAAACTCACAAGGGAAGGGCATGTCAAACTGAATCCATGGTCTCTCCAGAAGTCTTTGAAATATCATCAAAAATGAGTTATCTCAGGAGTCTAGTGACTCAGAGAGACTTCCGTACTTCATGGTAGATGAAAGTGGTTGAAAACCCTGGAGCTGTTGGTCTAAGAGAAAGTGAATTATGTGGAATTTGCTGAAGAAATCACAAAGCATGAGACAGGGTTTGAGCTTTTTTTGTTGAGCACATACCAACTGATGGACTGAGAGAATGGTTTGAACTTGCGAGTAGGTCAATCTCAGTTGACTTTGCCCACCATCTTTTCAAGCGCCTTTAACTCTCTGCATAAGTCATCTGACATGATTTTGAACCAACAATTAATCATTCAAAGCAGAGTGGCTGCAAAGGGCACTGGACAGGAGTGTTCTTAAAGTTTGAAGATTTGGTTTTATAGGCATCTTCCTATTACTGCTCAACATTGAGAAGTCTATTTTGTAGTGTAATCATGAGGTGATGGCAGAAAACAATGTTGTTAAGAGAGCCTTGGGCAGCAGATCAGTACCCATCCCAAGTATACACATGGACTTTGGACTCCCATAGAACAATGTGAGGTGCACTCTCACCCTGAACCCTTGGGGAAGGGTCTAGGCCCTGCCCTATATGAAATGACAGACTATGGACACCCCCATGGAGGGCCTCACCCTCCCTGGGGGAATGAGGGGATAATGGAGGGGTTGGGGGGAGGGCACGGGAGGAGGGGAGGGAAAGGGAGAGGGACCTGGAACGGACTTGTGAAGCAACCTTGTTTCTTATCTAAATTTAAACTGGAAAAAAAGAGTGTTCTTTATTGAAGAATATAAAATTTGGTCAAGCCCACATAACCTAACAATAAAATGCGGACTCTGTCTTAGCCTGAGAATCGAGTCTCATCCTATAAGAAGAGATAAAAGGCCTCCAGAGGATTAGAGATATGGAAATTCACATCTGATAGCTTGCACCTGGCTAACCTATTCGTAGAAGGTCATTTTAGTGCCAAAAAGCCCCTCTCCCGCTCTGCTGGAGGGAACTGGACAGCTGTTAGGGAGGGTTGCATGATGTTAAAACATTCTGCTTACAGAGTTAGCTCCTTTAGCTGAGAGGACCAGGACCTTGCATTTGATCATTATTTCAGGCTGCCTCCATTTCCTTCTCTCAATACTGTGAGTTAGAAATTAAACTATTTCTATATTTCACATGTTGTTATATTGTCAAAGTTAACCAGAGCAGTTTTATTTTGCCAAATACTGTAGTAGAGTATATTTCACACTTGTTCCAGTTAGCAAATTGATCTTTCTTGAAAATAATTGGCCATAGTTTGTTATAAATTTCTTTTTCCTGTTTTCAAATTTGAGTGACAAGTTTTGAGTGAAGTGTATTCATTCAGCTCATTTGTAAACAAGGCAAACCAGGAGAAATCTAAGAAAGTATTGGCTGTCAGTACTGAGACGCTTTCCACAATAGGAGTCTCCATGTGCAAGTAAACATATGCGGGCTTTGTGCAGTTTTGGAGTACTGAAATATCTGGATTCTGGGTGAGGTGTATGTTGGGCTAGAGGGACCGGCTGTCCTACATAAGGCAACAATTAGGCTGTCTAGCATCTTCCATTTCAAGGGTAGCTTCCCATGCTGAGAATTTAGGGCTTAATATCATGATGCTTACCTCCAATCCACCCATTTAAGATGCGAATAACATCTGAAAAACACATATAATAATATCTTTAACTCTATTAAAAACTCATGTTCTCTTACCTTTCTCATATCTCTAGTCAGTTTTAAATGGCCTAGAAAGAAAAGGCAGGATCTACCCTGATAATGCAGAGATTTGTTCTTTGATGTTTATGGAGCCTAAAGCCTCTGTCACTGCTGACCTGGATTTTCAGCTTATCTGTTAAATGCTGAGCTTTCACAGCCCCTCACCCCGAGGAGACAAGTTTTCACTAAAATAATTTGCTTTTCATAAAGAGCAAAACATTCCTGTGCCCCAAATGCCAACCCTCCAGGAGAGAGAAGTTAAGATTCCTTAAGACCATTACACGCAATTAGTTTATGTTTAGTTACAGTACTTTTAAAAAAAATCTTCAAACTCACACTTTGTATTTTTTAAATAAAGGTTTTCTGTACAGTTCAAATATTTAGATTAGCATGCTTAAATTTCAATGATTCACATCAGAACAAAATTACACATTAACCAAACAAGCCTGGCATGGAGATGAGTCAGAGCTGGGCTGCCTGTTTCCACAGTACTGTAAAGTCTTCCTCATTATCTATGATTTCCTACAGGGGCCCCCAATTAGCATTCAGACCATGGGCTTGGGCTGGTGTGCACTGGAAATATGGAGAATACTCCATTTCTGTTGATTTATCATGGCTGAATTGGCATAATGAATGGTAACAAATGAGCCCGTTTTATCCATACACCAGTTATCATTACATCCTGAGTGGTTTCTGTTTGAGTTTCAGGAATGGAAGCTAATTATACAAAAGCTTGTTGGGTGCCCATGGTGAGAATTTGATGTGGTTACAGGAGAGAAACTGCTGGACATCAACTTTGATCCTGCAGAAAGAGATAATGGGACAGTAAAACACACACAGGGCTGGAAATAAAATATTAGAGATTACTGAAGGCATATGGAAATTAAAGCGTCAGGTTAAGGGTTTTCTCAGGCAGACTACTTGATGGATTCGTAGCAAAACAACTGCTAAAGATTGTTCCATGACTTCATTCTATCATATCTTAGAACCTCTAGCTACATTTAAAATAATAATTTTGCAAGCTATCTTTTACTTGATATCAAAATCTGCTAGCATTTAAGAAGATACCATTATTTTAGAAAAGAAAATCCCATCATGGTATTATTGGTTTGGGAACAAAATTCTTATGTGTAAAATCAACTTGTTAAAGTGACCCCATAATGTACTTGTAATTATTATCACCAGACAACTGTTTGAAGTGATGTGATATCTATTATGTTTCAATAAATCCAAATGAAGGTGACTCACAAACACATAAAGGATGTTCCTTCAGAGACACATTTAATATATTTTTCTTATTCAGCTTGATTAATTATGACAATATT
Organism: Mesocricetus auratus; assembly: GCF_017639785.1. Taxonomy (NCBI): domain Eukaryota; kingdom Metazoa; phylum Chordata; class Mammalia; order Rodentia; family Cricetidae; genus Mesocricetus; species Mesocricetus auratus. The sequence continues at coordinate 6,878,001 of NW_024429199.1, forward strand.
TTCAGTATAGTTCTACCCTCTAGAAAATAAAAAATAATAATATTGATAACAAAATGAGCTATATTGACAATCATTTTGATGCTGAGAAAAGCAGTTCTTCGCCTCTGAATACTACTGGAAGACATGCCTTAGTTTGACTTAGTACCAATTTTCTTTATTTATACATGAAATGAATCATAATACTACTTTATCTTTATTTTAAGGATACAACTATTTGAAGACAATCTGGTGTAACTTACTCAAGTCTAAATAAAACCAATTAACTGTCATTGTTTGGCCTTACTTTTTCGACAAATGCACATAAATAAATATTTGAGAGTCACATAAAAATCACAGGTACTGATAGCCTAGTGTCTGTTCACATTTTAAAGTTGCTGAAAAGTGTAGCCCAGGCTGGCCTTGAACTTGTAATCCTCCTGCCTCTGCCTCAGCAAATCCTACCGGCGGGCACCACCACAACCAGCAAAAATATTTTAAACTTGAAGCAATTGGAGACTGACTACACTGTCTAAGACCAACTGAAGACTATCCCTGTCCAAGGGATTTCAGTGACCTGTGAATGCCAGTTTTCTAAAGTGGAAAATGACATAGAATCTGTAATTTTTACTTTTACAGTCCCATTGATAATTAAAAAACATATTGAGAGCTAAATTATGTTCTATTATCTGTTTACTAAGTTATAGGTTTCCCATTTAGATTGCAGACAAATCATATAAATACTTGTTAGTTTTTCTCATTTAATTAAATTTTTATCACTATGTCTGACATTGTGTGAAAGTTATAAAATACAGAGAGTTAAGCAAAGTGCTAGACATTTTGTTGTTCTTATTGTGTAAAGTGCCATACTCAAAAAGATGCCATGTTCTCAAGGAGTTTGTAGTAGTTTTGAGGAGCTAAAAAGACAATCAATTGATGTAGTTAGCATTCAGGAGGTTGAATCAGGAGGATTGCTGCAATTGAGAGACCACCCTGGAGCTTCATTGTGAGTACCAGGCCAGCCAGGGCAGCAGTGATACCTCGTTTTAAAAACCCCAAAAGACAAGAAAATGGAAACATTGATGAAACAGTTCTACACCGACTTAGTGCTAAACAACGATGGACTGTCAGGGCGGCTGAACATGGCAGAAGCCAGTGTGTACTGCAACATTCAGGGAGGCCAAGGGAAGAGGAGTGAAGATTTTGGTCCAACGGAGCAAGTACTCTGCCTCACTTTGACATCAGTACACTTCTGAACATAATCACTTTGAACGTTTTGTCATCCACAGAGAGTGGAAGAGGCTCTGTGTTTCTCGACCACTAATCCATCTTGCCATTAATTCCCTTTTAACTTAGGTTTTCCAGACAGTCTAGGACAGGCAGCTCTTCTCTAACTTCCCTGTCCCCTAGTATTTGCACATCTAGCTTAAATATCTTAGAGAAAAATCAATGTCTCAGCTTTCAGAAAACTTCCAACATGGGAAGGAAAGAACATAAATACATTTATATGACTATATGTATATATAGTCTTAAAGATTAAGCACATAGTGTGCTAGAAACATTATCCGTCTTAAGAAATTCTGAAAATATTGCAGACTCATGCTCTGCATATATGTGGGGAACCATTACAAGGCCAAGGTTTCCTGTATAGAAAACATGAAAAATGAAATGTCCGAAGAAGGTCAAGTAATGGTTTGGAATCATTTCCTTAGTTCCCGAAGAAAACAGAGTTCTTTAAATCATAAGAGAATGATATAATTCTGGGTAAGTGTTCTCTCAGAGCATCATAATTATATTTAACATATAAATATTAATGTGCTTAATATTCAAACCTTATATTAATGCCTTATATTATCCTAGAAACTTCTTTCAACTCCTACATGCTCCAGTTAATTTTTTGGCTTAAAATTAATGGCTTCATTTTTTCCCCATGGAAGTAGATACTCTTGGACCCATGATGGAAAGTTATTTGCTTTAATATTCATGATTCAGCAGGGTATTTTATGACTAGCAAGAGTTGCAGCTTAAGTGCATATCTTCTGTACATATAGAGGTCAGAAATAATTTGCTTCATGATATAGGAATTAAAATCAATACTCTAACTTCCTTAGGAAAACAAACATAACATAATGTAAATGAGAAATGAGTAAATTATTAATAGATGAGCTTATCTAAAATATAATACAAGCTAAGCAAGGTCAGCCAGAGAATTGAGTTTAGGAAGAACAAGTTACAGGAAGCATGAGGAAGCTAGATAAATCAGCACAGCTGTGTCTGGAGAAAGACACTTGCATCTCAGCAGCTTGGAGCCATATTACAAATGCTCTGATAACTGTTCCCTTGAATAAGGATCTGCTTGGTCGACTTCCTGAGAGTGAGGGAACTGGAGGCTAGAAGTCTTACTTGAAGCAGATTGGATATATTGCCTGGGGTCTGGGAGGGAGGGGTTGAGGGAGGTATCCTCCCAAGATACTCACTGGCCCCTTATTAGCCATCGTAATGTGGAGAATCCCACCAGATGTGGTCTGTGCTTCCTGAATTTGACTCCCTATGCTGTCACAGTCTCACTGCTTTCAGGATTTAGTAAAACCTCTTTCATTCTCTGTGGACAGGTTGCCAACTTTTGGGAATGTAGTGAGAACAAGCTGACTTGGGGAGTCCAGGAGGGCACTTCCTCTCCCTTTCCCTTCTCATTCAGTGCTATAGACAAACTCAAAAGGCCTGTGCATGCTGAGCAAGGACCTTGAAACTGACCTACCTTGTCAGTCTAGTCTTTGTCTGGTGAGGATGGTGTCTGTCGACTACCATCTTTCCGGGTCCTGCTCCAGTTTCGGGTTTCTGCACACTATCTAGTTTTTAGAACTTATTTTCTAAGCCAAGAATGTTTAGTATTTGTGTGTGGGGGGGAGTGGGGGGTGTTCATGTTTGGGCAAGTGCACGTGTGTGGTATGAATATGCATGTGTGCGTCTGGTGGCGAGGACAGCTTCTTGTGTTTCTCCTCTGCCTTTTTCTCTTTCTCTCTTTTCTTTCTCTTCCCTCCCTCCCTCCCTCCCACCCTCCCCCTTTCTCTCCCTCCCTCTCTCCTTTCTTCCATCCCTTCCTCCCTCCCTTTCCCCTCCCTCCCTCCCTTCCTTCCTTCCTCCCTTCGTTCCTTCCTGTTCTGACAGTCTTTCACTGGCCTGGAACTTGGCTGATAGACCAGACTAGCTGGCCAATGAGAATATTTCCACTTCCCCGGCCCTGGGATTGTAATCATAGTTTGTGAGGATAAAACTTAGGTTCTAATGGTTGCAAAGGAGGCACTAATCAACTGAGCTGATTCCCCAATCTGGAAATAGATCCAAGCATCTGGAAAGTAATTCTTCTTGGAAGAATGACAATGCTCTAGAGACTCTTGAAAGATAGATGAATTTACAACTTGTGATCAGCAAAACCCTTCAATATTAACTCCCTAACCATCTATATTAGTAATGTACTTATACTTGTAGACTCTTTTTTCACTGCTGAGTCATTACTCATGTAGAAAAGAATTCATTTACCTGCTCAAAATACATCTGAACATTACTTCAGTATCAATGTTGGAGATAGAAACATAAAACTCATTCCTGGAATCCAGTTGTAGAAGGTGATGAGCAAAGCGGTCAAGACCAGGGTGGTGAAACCCACAGAAACAGCTGACTTGAACAAGGGGGAGCTTATGGACACTAGTATGACAACTTGGACACAAGCATAGGAATGAACCAGTTAGAAGGCCTGGGCAGTCTACAGGGCTCCTGGTAATGGTACAGTATTTATACCTAGTGTATGAATGGACACTGGGAGCCCATTTCCCATAGATGGATACTCTATCAGCCCAGACACATTGGGGAGGGCCTAGGCACTGCCCCAAATGATGTGACAGACTTTGATGATCCCTTGTGGAAGGCCTCACCCTTCTATGGAGCAGAAGAGTGATGGGATGGGAGTTGGTGGGGCGCATGGGAGAATGGGAGCAGAGAGAACTGGGATTGATATATAAAATAAGATTGTTTCTAATTTAAATAAAAAAGGAAAAATAGAAACAAAACTCAAAGTACTTAGACTTTATACAAAATGACTTTAGCAATTAAATAATACTGCATATTATCTAAGAGAAAGCTATGTCTAAGGGAAAGCTATGATTTTTGACGGCTAGTGAGCATGTGTCACAGTACAAGCTACCAGTGAAGGAATAGTTAGTGTGGCTTTCTCTTCCAACCTTCTTGTTGCACTTTAGTGTTGAGGTGATTTTCATAGATGACAGACAGGCCTTTCTTAAGGGTGAGATAAGTACTTGTATGGTTCTTGGGGTCTTTTTTGGTCTCAACAGGACATGACACCTTCTGAAATTTCCCTACCAGTACCTCAGTGAAGGTAAAGTTAAACCTAAGCAACAGAGAGGGACTATTACCTTGGTAGCTTGGGGTACTGAGGTTAAGATCATAGATGTAGAAGATGTTTGTTGAATATATACATATTTCTAATGATACACAGGCCATTTTAATCCTTCCAGTATGAATTGCATTACCATTTGACAGTTAAAAATGAAAGAGTTCTCTAGCATAGAGGGTTGGAATTGAGGGCTTGTCTTTCAAACTGGAATTCAAGTATAGAAACAGAGCATTATTTGAACATAGGGTATTAAATACTTTTATCAAAGAATATTAAAAGACCTATAGAATGGAAAGTCTGTTCATAGATACATGGGCACATAAGGGGGAGATTGTTTGTCATAATGGCTTACAAGACCACAAGGGAAAACAGGAGTGAGAATGACATTTTCATCACACCTGTCCCCAGAGAAATCCAGGAGACGGCTTGAGTCTTATGTAATGGACAGCAATTCCCTTCACTCTGTTTTGCTTCATGCCCTAACCCTTCCTCAACTATAATAAAGAATCCCTGAAGACCATCAATTTGTTCTAACAGAAATCGCCCTCCCACATGTCCCATGAACATGTGATCTCTGAAAAATCAGCTTGCTCTGTAGGCCTTCACTATCATTTTCATCATCTTAGCTCTAGTGAGGCAAATCCCATTTCCATCCCTAACGTTGCACTTCTTCTGTTTGGAGAGCTTTCTGGTTGTCCTCGCAGAGGAAACTGCCTTTCTCTACTCAAACTTGACCACATCACACAACTCCTGATTATTTCTTCAACCTGAGAAGTAGTGTGAATTATGAGAACACAGCAAACCAATCTGGTAGCATCAGGTGGGCTGTTACTGTTGTTTTGCTTCTGTAATTAGAGAGGTAGCATGAATTTGTAACACTGTTTTATTTCCTGTGCTTCAGTATTCTTACTTCACAAAGGCCATGGTAAAACTAACATAATATTAATGATACTAATATAACACTTAAGATCTTTTATGCTTAACATGAATCTAAAAATCTTTTTTTCTTATTTTATTTTTGAGGCTTTAATTACAACATTTCCTCTTACCTTTCCTCCCATCCCTTTTCTCCTCCAAATCCATGGTCTTTTTTTCACTAATTATTATTTCATACATATATGTGTATGTGTACATGTGCATTCCTAAATATAACCCGTTTAGGACATACTATGTTACTTGTATGCATGTTTTCAGTGATGACTTTGGCACTGAACAAACAATTGGTGTGCTTTTCCCTTGGGAAGACTACCTTTCCTCCTTCCAACTTTCTTCAGTTTCCCACAGTTCTTTATGTAGGGCTGAGGCCTCATGGGCTTTTCCCCATTCACTTTGTCATGTTTATTGGTGTCCATGTTCACCTCATGAGGTGAGACTCTATGGATGTAGCTTATGATAATACAGGTGACACAATCTCGTAGCAAACTCCTTGATCCTCTGGCTCTTAGAATGATTCTGTCTACCACTCATCTGCCATATTCTCTGAGCCTTAGCTGCAGGACTGTTTGGTAGATGTGTATCTATTGGGACTGGTTTCTACAATTCTGTATTTTGATCACTGTGGTTTCCTTCGTGAAGGCGAATGGTGCAAAATTCCAACAAGTTACACTGAAAACATTACAGAGACAGCAAAGCTCTCCTGAGGCCAATGAGTCACCTACATACATTTGTATTTATACTTATTTAGCAACATATGTTTATTTTATGCATATATATGTACATATTTCTTTTTTAAAAATGCTGGCAATGGCATGTCATCAGTGGCCTACCCTACTATTCAGATATCTTAGATTGCAATTTTTGTTACAGTGAATAAGTGAATAAGGGACTTTCAGGAAGCCTGCATTCAAGGTTTTTTTCTATGTCGAACAGTAGTTTGGTGACAATGGACATAACCTGTATACTCATAGATGAGTTTTGTCTATAAAAAGAAGAAGAACTTGTGTGGGGAAAGTTCTTTTAAGCATTAAATATAGTTTGTATGATGTTTTTCATATTCAAGATCAGGAAAAGCTATGTGGTGTAATAACACATCATACCTCAAATTGAGTTTGTGTTTATTGTATACATATGTATGTGTTTAAATACATAAATGCATATGAGCATACATGCGCACACGCGTGTGTGTGTGTGTGTGTGTGTGTGTGTGTGTGTGTGTGTGAAACAGATATCCAGGTCATATATTTTTCAGTCTCTCTTTACCTTAGATTTTGAGACAGTATCTCTCACTGAGCCTGAAACTCACTGATTTGGCTAATGTGGCATCCTCCTATCTGTGCCTCTCTAGTACTGGGATTACAGGCATGTATTGCCTTATTTGTCCTCTTTTTTTTTAATTTTATTTTCCAGTTTAAATTTAGATAAGAATCAAGGTTGCTTCACAAGTCAGTTCCAGGTCCCTCTCCCATTCCCTCCCTTCCTCCCGTGCCCTCCCTCCCCCCCCGTTATCCTCTCATTTCTCCAGGGAGGGTGAGGCCCTCCATGGGGGTGTCCATAGTGTGTCATTTCATATAGGGCAGGGCCTAGACCCTTTCCCAAGAGTTCTGGGTGAGAGTGCACCTCACATTGTTCTATTGGAGTCGAAAGTCCGTGTGTATACTTGGGATGGGTACTGATCTGCTGCCCAAGGCTCAATAGATTCCCTAGGCCTCTTCACTGACACCCAGATTCAGGGGGGTCTTGATCAGTCCTATGCTGGCTTCCCAGGCTAATGCCTGGGATTCAAGAGTTAACCTTTGTCTGGTCAGCTGTTTCTGGGGGTTAAACCAGCCCAGTCTTAATCCCTTTGATCATCAGTCCTCCCTCTCTGTTACTGGCTTTCTTGAGTTCAGCTCAGTACTTAACCAAGGGAGTCTGCCTCTTCTTCGATCAGCCACTAAATAAAGTTTCTGTTTCCCAGACTCTCTGGCCATAGGATTGTAGGCTGGCACTCCCCAGATCTATGTTTAAAATCCATATATGAGAGAGTACATGCCATGTTTCTCTTTTTGTGACTGGGTTACCTCACTCAGGATGGTTTCTTCTAGTGTCATCCATTTGCCTGCGAATCTCATGATTCCATTATTTTTTTCTGCTGAATAGTACTCCATTGTGTAGATGTACCACATTTTCTCTATCCACTCTTCAGGTGAGGGACATCTAGGTTGCTTCCACGTTCTGGCAATTACAAATAAAGCTGCTATGAACATAGTGGAACAGACCTCTTTGTTGTATGAATGGGCATCTTTTGGATATATGCCTAAGAGTGGAGTTGCTGGGTCTTGTGGTAGGTTTATTCCCATTTTTCTGAGGAATCTCCACACTGATTTCCAAAGTGGCTGAACCAGTTGGCACTCCCACCAGCAATGGAGGAGTGTCCCCCTTTCACCACATCCTCTGCAGCATAAATTGTCATTGGTGTTTTTGATTTTAGCCATTCTGACAGGGGTGAGATGGTATCTGAGAGTTGTTTTGATTTGCATTTCCCGGATGGCTAAGGATGTTGAGCACTTTCTCAAGTGCCTCTCAGCCATTTTAGACTCCTCTATTGAAAACTCTCTATTTAGTTCTGCAGCCCACTTTTTAATAGGGTCCTTTGGTGTTTTGGAGACTTGCTTCTTGAGTTCTTTGTAAATTTTGGAGATCAACCCTCTGTCAGATGTGGGATTAGTGAATATTTTTTCCCATTCTGTGGGCTGCCTTTTTGTCTTGCTGACTGTGTCCTTTGCCTTACAGAAGCTTCTCAGTTTCAGTAGGTCCCATTTATTAATTGTTGATCTTACTGCCTGTGCTACTGGTGTTATGTTCAGGAAGCTGTCTCCTGTACCAATTTGTTCAAGGGTACCACCCACTTTCTCTTCTAAGAGGTTCAGTGTGGCTGGATTTATGTTGAGGTCTTTGATCCATTTGGACTTAAGTTTTGTGCATGGCGATAGACATGGATCGATCTGCATTCTTCTACATGCCAGTCTCCAATTATGCCAGCACCATTTGTTGAAGATGTTTTCTTTATTCCATTGTATATTTTTAGCTTCTTTGTCAAAGATCAGATGTTCAAGTACTAGCTATTGCCATACGACAACAAAGGGGGATCAAGGGGATACAAATTGGGAAGGAAGAGGTCAAACTTTCACTGTTTGCAGATGATATGATAGTTTACATCAATGACCCAAAGAACTCTACCAGGGAACTCTTACAGCTGATTAACACCTTCAGCAAAGTGGCAGGCTACAAGATCAACTCAAGAAAATCAGTAGCCCTACTATCTACAGATGATAAAAGGGCTGAAAGAGAAATCAGAGAAACATCACCCTTTACAATTGCCACAAACAACATAAAATACCTTGGGGTAACGCTAACCAAACAAGTGAAAGACCTGTATCGTAAGAACTTTGAATCTTTAAAGAAAGAAATTAAAGAAGCCCTCAGAAAATGGAAAGATCTCCCATGCTCTTGGATAGGTAGGATCAATGTAGTAAAAATGGCAATCCTGCCAAAAGCAATCTACAGATTCAATGCAATCCCCATTAAAATCCCAGCACAGTTCTTCACAGACCTTGAAAGAACAATAATCAATTTTGTATGGAAAAACAAAAGACCCAGGATAGCCAAAACAACCCTGTTCAACAAGGCAACGTCCGGAGGCATCACCATCCCTGACCTCAAGCTCTATTATAGAGCTATAGTCCTGAAAACAGCTTGGTATTGGCACAAAAATAGACAGGTAGACCAATGGAATCGAATTGAAAACCCGGGTATTAACCCACACACGTATTTGTCCTCTTTTAATGTGAATACTGGAGTACTTGACTCATTCTCCTGCTTAGGTAATAAAGAGTTCACTGACCGAGCTCTGTCTCTACAGTGCTGCAGGTCTCCTGGCTTTTCATGAGTTTCCCATTCATAAAGGTCCTGCTTGCAGGTTTAGAGATACTGAGTGATGAGTGTTTTCCAGTTTGTCTCCAGACTAACCAGGATACTTGACTCTGGCAAATCTTTTTCCATGAAGGTTCTAACTTTTCCAAGGCCATTAATCCATTTTGGCAATTTTGTCTCCTCTCAAGTTTCATTAAGTAGAACAGAATATCCCATGCCTGCCTACCTGTAAGGTAGGTAGCTGGATATTATTATATCTTGGAAGACAGCTATTCAAAAAAGTCTAGTTTTCTTAAAATTGATTGTGATATATTAGAACAGAGCAGGAGCCCCTCTGATAGATGTGTGTCTCTTATTTGTACACAGCTGCATCTAGAATGATTTGCATTCAGAGTTTCCTACCAGAGCAGGAGACCTTTTGTTTTTGTGGACTATTCTTGAACTTGTAGGTGTTCTTAGATTTCAACTCGATTTGTGCAGGTAGATGGGAACTGAACACAGGGCTTCAGGCTTTCCAGACAAGTACTATTGCATCGAACTGTAGTCTCACACTTCAGGGCATCCCAAATGTGCCACTCCTACCCTTAACATTTGAAGGTGAGAAGTCTGTGTTCCCTTCAAGTGGTTTTTTGCTGCGTGAAAATACTGAGGACTGCATGACACACATGGCAAAATAGAAAAAGTATTTCTCGAGGAAGCCTTTTGGAGAAACAAAAGAAAGGGTACAGGGTTTGACTTCTACAGCAGTAACATTCATGATGACTTAGGTTTGGTGTAATGTGCCTTTTTTTTGCTTTTAGGCAGAAAGAATGAACCTTGGAGAAGAGAACCCGAATGAATGATAGTAAAGAGTCAGGAATGCTACTCTGGAAGTCAGGTTCTCAGAGGGAAGCCTAGCTTTACTGAAGTCTTGATGCATGGTCTTCCACAGGCAGTCCGGGTGGCTTAAGCAATAAAGTAGATGATGACAGATAACACTCTCAGGTCAGAGCCTTTGGGACAGTAACTTGCAGAGAACAATTTTTCCAGGGGGATTTGCCCCTGTCCGCTAATTGTGGTCATGTGCTTTATGGCTTTGGGAATACTGTGGAGACAGGCATAGGTCTCAGTGCTGTAAGAAGTGGTGTTTGTGTCCGATTCAGCACAAGCTGCAGCTGCATGGACTTCCCTAGGTGCTGCTGAAACTGCTCTTGATAAAGTCCCCGTTGGCTTTTTAACTTTTACACCCCAGCATGTGCTTTCCTGCACAGCACAGCATAATTTGCCTACAGTTGCTGCTATTGACCACATCTACCTTTTAAAATTCTTCTGGTTTCCAGCTCCTACTTTGCATGTGCATCTTTCCATTGCGCTATTTTTATTTATTTATTTTTTGCTTTTTTCCCCTCAGTGCTCTCAGTAAACACCTTTTCTGCCAACTCTTTAAATATTAACACTGCCTGGAATTTGGTCCTCCTTGATTCTCCTTCAACGTATTTTCTACAGAGAACCTTAGGCATCGGTGACTTTCCATTACCACTAAAGGCCGTTGAAAGGAGTCCAGTAAGGGTAATCTGAACACTGCTTTCTCTCACTGCAGTATAGTTACAGTCCCTGGAGAAAGGCAGAGCAGTGGGTGCTACTAAAACCTCTTTCTACTTGCTGTATAAATGGGCTTCTTATAATCTTTGCAAGGGAAGTTTTGAATCTTCGCATTAAGTGATAACTTAACATTTTACTTCACATATTTGAAATAGGAACATTGGGCAAATGGGGCTTCAAGAAGGAGTCAACTGCTTTAAGTGCTGTCAACACTGACTTTAGACATATGGACACTACTGGTTACATGTTCAGATTTTCAATTGAGGATCCAGAGAGGAATCACAATGCAGGGGGCTAGCACAACTGAATAAGAGTTTCAAAGGGACCATGGCATGGGGCAAGGATTTTTTAAAGATTTTATTTCTTGTAAAATTTTATGTGTATGGGTATTTTTTGTATGTGCCAGCTGATCAGGATGTTAAGTGTCAGATCTCCTGGAAGTGGAGTTATGTAAAGTTGGGAGCCACCATGTGGTTGCCTGAACCCACATCCTCTGCACAAGCACACGAGTAGACAGTGTTCTTAAGTTTTGCATCATCTAGCTGGTTTTGGCCAGGGTTTTTTTTTCTTTATGAAAGTGCTACTACAAAGAGAAGAATTAGGTAGGGGCAGGGCACTGATGGCATATGCCTTTAATCCAAGCACTCTGGAGGCAGAGACAGGCAAATCTCTGTGAGTTCAAGGCTAGCCTGGTCTACAGAGCAAGTTCCAGGACAGTCTCCAAAGCTACACAGAGAAATCCTGTCTCATCCCCGCCCTCCCCAAAAGAAATTAGATAGGCAGGTATTAGGGGAGGGGAAATATCGGCAGAATACATTTTATGAAAAAAGCTCAATAAAAATATAACCATCCCCTAAACAACAGCCAAGGTAAGAGTAGTGGTTGGAGAGCCTCAGGGAGCTGAGGGCAGGTATGAGAAGGTGAGAAACAATTGTAATAGGAAACAGGTTAGTAAAGACAGGAGTTAGTAAGCATCCCCTTTTCCCAGACACCATGCACTGCTTCCTGACCTGTGCTGCGGGGGCTGTTTGCTGAGTTGCATGGTTACTCTTCTCAGATTGTTTGTGCTAAAGGATTTGCTTTAGCTGTTTTTGGGTCCTTCTGTAAAATGCAATAGAAATGTGTGAGCAGGAGCAGACTCATGCAGTTAGAGGTTTGTGTGTTGTTAAATAGTGTGACAGTTTCTAAATGCTTATTCTGAGGTTCAGTACTGACTTCATCATGAACCAGTCCAAATGAACCCCGACCGCTGCTGGCCCTCTAACATTTTTAATCACCTTGACCTAGAAGATGTGCAGGGATTAACAGTGAAGCAACATTGATTAATTCCAGTCTGGGCATGAGGGATTTGAAGCCCATCTGTGGGCATCCAGAGACAGACATCTAGTAGATAATTAGAGCACATAATAGATGCTTTGGAGAAAAGATAAAGATTCACAAAATAATATGATGCCATTGTAGAATGGAGAACTGAGGTAGACATAGAACATATCCACATTATGGTAAACAGTTCAGGAAGAATGAGAGTTTTATGTTATGTATCTCAGTATAAAATGAACTCCAAGGTATGTTATTGAGTCAAGAGAAAGTTAAAATTTTCTTTAGCATACATCTTTATGGTTAAATGAGACATACATCTGTAAGCCATTTTCCTCCCAATTCTGGAGTATTCATATCATGGAATAAATTCAGCAAACACTTTTGTTCTATGCCCTCAAATGGTTCGATGAAAAAGACACTGAAATATTTTATTCCCGACCCCTCATATTGAGAAAAGAATGAACTTGACAGAAAGAGCTAGGCTTTAAAGTCCTCTCTGAATGATAATGGGAGAAATATATGGTGTGTGGAGTGGTGGGGAGCATCCCACATAATGAATCATATGCTGAAAGTACAACAGAGAATTCAATACCGTGCTTCTAAAACCTCAATAGTGCTTACTGTAAGTGATATTTTTGTGGCCTTTTCTTTGCCCAGATATTTGTCATTCTGTAGTTGATTTAGAAAGAGATTCATGGAAAGTCATAATTATTTAAAGAAGGGAACAGGAAGAGTGTTCTTTTGCCATGTCTATAAATCTTTCCTTATGTCTTCTGAGAACTCTGCTCTGGCTGCTGCCTTACGTATGTAACAGGAGTATATCATGATGCCACTATTGTCAGACCCCAGAATCCTCTTCAGTGTGGGATCGCAACCAGAGACAAGTCTACTGCCAAGTTCTGACCACACAGTACAAATATCATGAAGCTGGCACACTGACATCGCCTTGAGAATTTTCCATTCTTATATTTTATGTTTGTTGAGATACTTAAATACACTAATTTAGACAAAACTAGAATAAGAAAATTGAAGTACAACAGAGTACCATCATCCACAGGAAAGCAAGTCCTTGGAAGAATATATGAATAGAATATTTAATGTACAGATAATCAAAACATTGAAGATGTTGGTCCAGGTATTTTTCAATTATGCTTTCATCCATTCTCTCTGGTGGTCTAAGATATTCCTCAGAACAACTTTAAATGTAAATATGAAAATATGTCACTAAGATGAAGATTTTAAACATCTCATTGAGAGTCATAAAGGATGATATGTTTCACTAATTCTACAATGTGCTTCCTTATCTGCTTCACTGTTTTATCAAAATTACCTTAGCACCTATTGTGATTAAGTAAAAGGATCTTCATGTTTATAAACACTCAGGGGGAAAAGCCAACTTTGAACCTATCTGATCTTTTTACAATGATGTATCTTTCAGACATTTAAAAACATATTACTATTTAATTCCACATGGAAGGGATTTTCAAATGCACACCTAGAAACATTATTATTTTTTTTCCTAGAAATGCTTTACTAAGGTTTCTTTGTACATCCTTACCTCCCTCTACAGCCTGGATCTCTTGGTTAGTAATTCACAAAGACCCGGCCGGCACTTTTCCCTTTGGGCTTGATCTTTCCTGAGTGTCAGCAAAGGGCCATCTGCAGAGAGAGGCACTTCAGCACACCGGCTGCATGCAGGGAAGAGAGACACCACTCTCTTCCTCTATTATCAACCCTCTCCTTTCCCAGAGAACCAACGAGAGTTTTTTAAGGTTTGCAGTGGAGTCTCTCTCCTGCAAACATCTCAGAAATCTGGGCTTTGTATCTCAGTGAAGCAATGGTTTCATCAGATTCAGTGTAGTAAAATGAGGGAAGACCCACAGAAGTCAACAGAGCCTCCAGATAACAACCAAATTTTTTTTTTTACACTTTTGGAGAAAACTAAATTTTCTAGTTGACACAGGGAATATATTTTGAATGAAAGGTAATTTTTGGCATGTATATATGTGTGTATAGTGGATACGTGTGTGAGTGAGTTTGTCGTATATATACCACTGCATGCTTGTAGATGTCAAAGAACAATGTCAGCTGTCAATTCTCCCTTTTCTTCCTTGTTTAAGCTGTTTGTGCTGCATAGGCAAGGCTATCTGACCTGCAAGCTTCCAGGGATTCTCTTTTCTCTGCCTCTCACTTCCCCATAGGGCTATTTGCATTGTGGGAGGTGATATCACACATATACCCATACATAGTTTTACAGGTGCTCTGAGGATCCAAACTCTGCCCTCAACTTCGCATGTTAGGCGCTCCATCCACTGAGCCTCTCTCCAGCCTTTAAATGTCTTCCAGTAATATGAAAATCAGATCCTAATATTGCTTTGATTGCACATTTGAAATTTTTCCATTCTTTACTTAAATTAGTGACCACTCCAACCTGCTTGCTCTGCTGTGTCTTGCCTTTTGAAATAATGGCACTAATGTTTTTAACTCTGTTCATTTGTTATTTCCCGTTTTGCTGACAACATCTTTTTAGATTAGGATAAAGTCTGGTTGGAATGACTAAACCATAGCAGATCATTAAATTTTAGACTTATTAAAGGCTCATCCTAAGATTGCTTTGCATTTTTATTCACTCTTCCCAGGCAGTTTCATGCAGGTCTGTGGTTTAGTAGACACATACTTTGTGTTTGCTTCCAGCCTGGAGCTGTCTTCTGAAATCCATGCTGGATCATGTTTTCAGAGTGATGTTCATGAGTAGGTTACTCTAGACTGTATTCTTATTGAGGCTCTCAAGTGTATACATTGTGAGCTGAGTAATGTGGCCGGTGTAAGCCAAATCATGTGGTTGTTGTCTTCCCTGGCCTAATTTACATTTCTAGTAAGATGACTGTCAGATTTCAGCTTGATAGGCAGAGCACCTTGTCCCAAGATTATCCTCTGTCTTTGGAGTTGACTCTGAGAGCAAGTGTGTATCTTGCTTCTCTGATTTTAGGAAGAAAGGCAAGTGTTATAAACAAATGTCACACACACCAAAAAAGACTCTGTAAAATATTAAATTTCATTTTTTTGGTCATTTGCTGTTGCCCTTTCAAAATTTTTGCCTATTTTCCTTTTCAACTTTAATAGCAGGGGAAGGGACAAAATTGACAATCTGTAAGATTTGTAAATTGCAGCTCAAAATAAAAATGCTGCTCTTCTCAGAGCAAAGTCCTTTAGGCACTTTTAAATCCATTGGCATTTTATGCTCACTCCATGTGGTTTGTTCAGGCATAAGGGGTCACTGCATTAGAGAAGCAGCAGGACAGGTTCTGCTTGCAAGCCTGTGCTGATGTTGGTGGCAGCAGACAGACAACATTTTCAGTATGTGTGTGTATGCCTCATGAGTGGAAAGAGAGAGAGCATCTGAAAGAAAAAAAGACATCTAGATGTTTCTTTTGAAATCAGAAGCATCTTCTGGAAAAATTGTCTACAGATTGCTTTTATGCTTTCAACAAGCAATTGCAAGAACCTACTATTAACTAAACATTTGGAGAATATCATGGGTTCTTAAATATTTACAAGTTGCAATCCTTGCACTGGCCAGAGTATTGCAAATAGAGTATGGAAATATGGTGTATACTCATCAGATAGTAAAAGCAAGACTATCACTGCCTATCTGCATCTGTTAGCTTGTTGTAACAAAAAAATCATAGACAGGTGACTTAAAAACAAAAAGATTTATTTCTTACAGTTACAGATTATGGGAAGCAAAGACCAAGGTGTCAATTCAGTAGCATTGTTAAGGGCCCATTTCCTCTTAGATATGTCTGCTCATGGATGAAGAGATGAGCTTTCAGAGTATACTTCCAGGACACTTATCATATTCATAAAGCTTATGAGTGATAACCTTTATGAATATTTATGGGTGAAAATCTTCCTAACATTTCTCTAACAATTAGAATTAAAGAAAAAGGATACCATCCACAACCTAGTTGTCTCTCTATCATCTTATTATTACTTTAAAGCTTATAGTTTCAATAATGAATTATGGGGATATAAAGATTCTATCTATAGAATAATAAAATTTTGAACTCAAAAGACCTCAAAACATTTAAAACAAAAGTTGAGAATAAGAATTTATAAAGCTTGTCCAAAGTTATTCCTAGCCAGAGTCACAGTCCTTTTGCTTTCTCTTTGATTTTCCTCATTGGATATGCTATAGAAATGAGTTCATGCTCTCCTATTTACTAGAACCTGGGCAGATCTTTCTTGATATGTTCTTTATAATGCCCTTAGTAGACAATTGCCAATGATGCTGCAAATAAAACAACAAACACATGGTAGACCATAGACAAGCTCTACTCAGAGTCTCCTTTGCAGACACCTGTATCTCCTGGACACTTTCTAGAAATGTAAATTTGTCAGCTCTACCTTGACCTCCTCAGTTCAAATCTGCATTTTCAACAGGTGCCACCATTTGTTATATGAACCTTAAATTTTCAAATTACTCTCTGGAATCCTTGACACAATTCAGTGACCTTCTGACCTTAGTGTGTCAGGAATATCTAGATGGTTTACAAAAGCACACCTTGCTCAGCCTCAGACCCAAGCTTTGAGTTAAGAGAGGGAGATGCTTTTGAGGTTGCTGACTGAAGAGAGTACTTTATAAATTACTTGCCAAAACAATAACTTTCAGTCTTCTTGGTTGCACATGAGAATCTTCTAGGCAACTCTTAAAACATCACATATGAGGCTTTATTTCTGGATAAATTTTTGGTTTTGATTGAAGCTTGGTACTTTCTACACAGATCTGATAAGCAAGTCTGGTTAGAAACCACTCTCCTAGAACATGAGACTGCATTTTCTGTGATTCAAATTCTAAACACTTAAAGGGACTTTTATTCATATAGATATGTATGGAGATTCTTCACAGTGGTGAAGAGCCAATCAGAGCTGCACTTCAACTGTGTGGCCTTACGCATGTTATATCTTCTTTGAACTTTGGCACTGACAGAAATATTAAGAGTTTAAACCACTGTGGCCTATCATTGGAGTCTTAATGCATCATATTTTCATATAAATATTTGTTTTCATATAATATTTATCTTAACATGCTTTCTATCAGATATTTCATATTTTGGAAAGTCAATAGTTCATAGTAAATATGACTAATGAACTTGTTCATTGTGTTTTACTAAATGAGAAGGGAGATAAATGTCTATTTAACAAAAAACAGAATACGACTCTAGGAAATTATATAATTCATGGTAAGACAGATATTTATCATTACTGACACCTAAGGATTATATCTCTCTAGATAGGCATATGTCTGAGAGTTCAATGTAGAATGCTTCACTCTTTTATGATGTTTTATGTGGGAAATATTATCATTTATCTATTGAAGAATATTTAAGTACATAGTAAATATTTTACTCCAATACTTCAGCAGAAAACGAGGTTAGCCAACAGACATTTGTCACTCTTTGTCATTTGTAGGTATATGCTTAAAGAGTTTGAGACCTATAGCAAGCTTTGAGGAAATCTTAATGCAGCCCACACAGTTCACAGGAGGGATGTTAGTGTCAACTGCAAGAAATAAACGACCTACTCTCCAAACTGGAGTTATGTTTTCCTAGACACAATATCTGTTGCTTATTGCTGAACTGCTTAGCTTCAGTTGTCAGCTTGACAAAACCTAGAATTCTCCAAGAAGAGAGTTTAAATAAGGAATTATCTAGATTGGGTTGGCATGTGAACATGGCTATTGGTTGTTGACTCAACTGTCAATTGATGAGGGAAGACACAGTTCATTGTGTGTTATACCATTTATGGACTGGGTCCTCAGGTATGTAAAGGTGAATAAGGCAACTGGGCATAAACCTAAAGCAAGCAAACATGCAAGGATCCATTTTTCTCTCTCTGCTGTTGACTGGTTATATGGTACTAACTACTTGAGCTCTTGACTTGCCTTTCAACGATTACCATAACCTGCATTTGTAAGCTGAATAAACTGTTTTTATACTATGTTACTCATGGTCAGCATAGTTGTCACAGCTACAGAAGTGACACTGGAACATTTCCAATTATTATTTTTATTATGTTGACATATTCTTGAACTGATCAAAGGTCTGTCATCTTTGTAAGATGATATTGTTAATATGATTACAAAGTATTTTGCAACTAAGTAATCATCTCTTAAGAAATCATAAATATAAGGCACATAACCTCAATTTATAATCAGGATGACTTTACTTTAGTGTATAATTATGTATATGCCTATTGATATGTCTATTAGACTGTGATTTACATGCTACTTAAACATATGAGAATGTTTTAACTATGTTTGCATGTGCTTGTGATAGCAAGCTAGTGTATGTGTATACATAAATGGGAGAAAAATGCATTGCTATTGCATAACTCCTTGTAATACACCCTGCATTTCTTAGCGAAGAATGGCATTTTCCCTCATGTCGTTCCCAGATACTGGGTTAATAGAAAGTCTGTCACATTCATGACTGTGTTAATCTTAAACTGAACTACTTCTCCCTTACTCAACGTAATTTTGCTATCAAAGGCTCCGTAGTTACTTGTAGTTTTCACACTCTGTAAAAATAAAACTTTTGTTTCTTTTATGAAGGCATTAATGTAGTCTCTTTCAATGCAAAATGAAGAACTAACCATGGAAGAAACAGGCACCTAAAAGGAAACATTCAGTTGTTAGCAATATGACCTAATGAAACAGTGTTGAATTGCATCACACACTAAATTCTGCCGAATGTGTTTTTTAAAAGGTTAAGAAGCCCAGTGTTTATTCATTTAAAAATAAATCCCAAACAAGGAGAGTGCTGGAAATGTGTGATGAACTTACTCATTTATTTCCTGGAGTTCCTTTTCTAAAACAAGGGCTTGGAGTTACTGTCAGATATCATCGTTCTGTTTGCTATTACAGAAGAATCAGATTTTAGGGTTTATGTTTATTTTTTTCCATTTTTAACAGTATGTGAAGCTAGACAAGCATGGCATGGAATGTGCTACTTGTTCTGATCTCAGAATGAAATGTCTCATGGGGTGCTCAATTCTCCTGGAACATTACTACAAACCTATCGTTCTGTGAAATTTCAGAGAGGCACAGCACAGGATTTCTGACACTTCAGAAAGACATTTATGTATGTAGTTTTATAATAGTGCTTATTTAGATTAGAATCACATAATGGGAACATACAGACAGGTGCTTTTCATAGACAGAAAAATGGTTCTTTTACAGGAGATGGCAAACTAAAAGTTAAGGAAACAGCCTTAACAGTCAATGTCCATAAGAATTAGCAACAAATCCATTGGTAAGATATTCATGTCTAAGTAGCTCAACACAGTGCAATGTATAAAGTCTTGGATAAATTTTGACATTTTTCTTAGAACATTTTCATCGGTTATTATCATGTTTTCATTATCATTCTTTTACAAATTTATACCTATATGTCTACTTAATGCTTAGTTAATGAGATAATTCCACAATCATTCTCTTTTAGAAACATTTATATTGATATTATAATATCGATAAATTATTATTTATTTATCACTTCATTATTTCAAAATCTGTAAGAACTTTGTTACAGTCTATGAATTAGAGAGATGAAAATACCTTGGCTCCTACATGCCCAAAAATATGTTAAATGTTATTATATTTGTCATCTTTGAGGAATCTTTCTGTGTGGAAGGGGTAAACACATGAAAGAAACAGAGATAGCAGAGTGTAGGAACACCGACTGTCCTAGTTATATTTGTGTTGCTGTGATAAAACACTATGACCAACACAACTTAAAGAAGGAAGGGTTTATTTAGGCTTTCGATTCGAGAGAGTCAGAGTGTGTGTGATGGAGCAAAGGTGTGGCAATAAGAGCCAGAAGATGAGGACTCACAACTTGAACCACAAGCAGAAAGTGGAGAAAGGAAAATTGAAATTGTGTGAGTCTATAAAATCTCAAAGCCCACTCCCAGTGACAACCTTCCAGCAAGGTGGTACCTATTAAGCCTACACAAACAGTGCCACCAATTTGGGACCAAGTATTCGAACTTCTGAGTCTAACAGGGACATTCTCATTGTAACTACCACAAATAAAGACGATGAAATTAAATAAACATAGAAAATGGAGTTTTGAGGGAGGCATACTACATCTAGACATTTCCCATAAATCCTTTTTCATACTCATCTTAGTTGCTTATGTTTTCAGAGGGAGTAATTTATGACCCCAATAATCACAGGTATTGTGGAAGATTACATTTGGATAATAAAGTCCCACCTATTTTTTCTTTAGGTCAGAGGCCAGAAAACTTCGTAATAGGACACACAATAAATATTTTAAGTTTTTCTGATTAAGAGGAAAAATCAGGGAGTTTATGCAGGCACATACATGACCATTTGAAATATAGCCATTTAAAAATATAAAAGCATTATTTTACCTGATGGGTCCCACAGAAACATGAATAATCTCCATCAATCCTTTATAAGGGAGTGGAATTTCAAACTTCTGTCCTACATCAACTATACACTCAATGCTTGATAAAATTTAAATAGGCAAGAACAGACCTTTCAAAAATTTAGGTCGTTTTACCCTCCAACACCAATACTATTGTCCATTAAAGTAACTATTTTAAAATCAGGACTGAGTGCTGCTAAATTTCAAGATACTTTGCATATTGTCTGCTCTCAGAGTGAGGTACATAGCAAACGATGAACACAGATCTCTAACAGCAATGTGAAGTGTGATAGTAGATAAGAGAACTACTATCTACCAGTAGTAGCTAGGATGTAGTTCTTTAACCCTCAGCTATGAGATATCTTTAAGGGGGGGTTAATATATGATTCTAAATGTTTCTGGTGAAACATTTTTTTCATTCCACACTGCAAAAGTACACGAGGCCATTAGCAAAATATTGAAATGTATCATTGGAAAGAGACTCATAATTTGGGGCACAATGTCAACTGTAGAATAAAAATACATACCTTGAGGATTAGAACATATGGGAACTAACACAGGCTTAGCTCTCTCCTTTTATCCCTGTGCTTTTATCTTAGAAAGAGCAGAACTCAGCAAGATTTTTTTTCTCATTGGCATTTATGAAATGATGTAGTTTGTCTTAAGGTCATGAAAAAGATCTTGATATTTTTTTCTTGGATCCATGTAGGTGGTAAAATATATAAACAAGACAAAAAAGGATGATACATAGGACAAACAGTCTTTTCAAGCAAATTGAAAGCTATGAAACACAATACGTCATCATTTTGGATGGAATGAAGTGTGTCAAGCTGTGTGCTCAGTCTCTGGTGTCAGCAGGCAGATCAAAATGGAGCTGTGGTGTCACTGGATGTTGTAATGGTTTAAATGCAAATGCTATCCATAACTTCATATATTTGAATGCTTGGTACCCAATTAATTGAACTGTTTGAGAAGGATAGGGCGGTGTGGTCTTATTAGAGGAGGTGTGTCATTGGAAGTAGTCTTTGAGGTCTCAAAGGGCAATTCCAGAACCAGTGTCTTTCTGTCTCTGCCTGCTGCCTGTTGGATCAGGATGTAAAGCTCTCAGCTACTGCTCCAGTGCCATGCCTGTCTGATTCCCACCATGCTAATCATGGATTAACTCTCTAAAATGGAAAACAAACCTCCAACGAAATGTTTTCTTGTATAAGAGTTTCCTTGGTAATGCTGTCTCTTCACAGCTATAGAACAATAAAACTAAGAATTTGGCACCACAAGTGTAATATTACTGTGACAGGGTTGACCATGCTGCTGATTGGAGGACACAGAAGACTTTGGTGCTTTGGTCTAAGAAAGCAGTGGAATACTTTAAGTGGGGCATAATAGGATATCCTTGTAGGAATATGGAAAACATTAGTGCTGAGTTTTATTTGGACTGTGTAAGCCTGGCTCAAGGGGATGAATATTAGCAGCTGACTTGGAATCCTTTCTTATGATCCTTTGACAAAGAATGTGGCTGCTTTTTGCCCAAGACATTAACGTTTGCTTGAGGATAAATTGAAGAGTTTTACATTCATAAACTTGGCAAAGGGGATTTATTTCAAGACTGTGTCATGTGGTTATTAATGATCACTTTTATGCAGATATATAATGGAAAGGAGGAAGCTGGGCAGGGAAATATGAAATGAATAGTTTGAGGGAAAAGGGAGAACCAGGAAATGTAATGATGGGACTAAGTCTTGTACTTTGGAGGATGAAAAGTTTAAAGAGATTCCTGATGCTAAATGGAACAATGGGAATGGTAACCCTTTGAAGCCTATGAAAAAAATACAAGCCTGAGGGATTTCCTTGAAACCATCAACAAGTCAAAGCTAATGCAAATGTAAACCATAAAGGGACCAGTTTTCAGCCCATGAAGAAGCAGAACTTGACAGATTCAGCCACATGAGTCTGAATTTAGAGTTAAGAAGGGTATATGGAAGGAGTTATGGAATCTTCTTTCCCAGTTAAAGGACCTAGGGCATCTTCTTGCACAGTTAAGGAAAGTCCCCGAGGCCAAGTGTCCGGTAGAGCAGTCCCTGCATGGAGGCCTGGAGAATGCATTGTGTGAAGCTGTGAAGGTGAAGCCTAGACTGTGTTTGTCAGATCCAAAACTAACAATTGGGTAACTGTAGTCCTGTTAGCAAACTAAAATGCTTGCTGACCTCTAGGCTCTGTCAGCATTGCAAGTATCTGATACAGAGTCCGGCTTTTCTCATCCTGCCCCATACCCAAAACTCTGGTTCATTGGTTTCCTTTCCCCAAGCTACTCATTCTTTTTTTTTAATTTATTTTTAAATTTAAATTAGAAACAAGGTTGCTTCACAAGTCAGTTCCAGGTCCCTCTCCGTTTCCTTCCCCTCCTCCCATGCCCTCCCTCCAACCCCCCCCTCAATATCCTCTCATTTCCCCAGGGAGGGTGAGGCCTTCCATGGGGGTGTCCATAGTCTGTCAATTCATCCAGGGCAGGGCCTAGACCCTCCCTCAAGAGTTCAGGGTGAGAGTGTATCTCACATTGTTGGATGGGAGTCCAAACGATCTGGCTGCTACATCCATCACTCCATTGATCGCCAGGGTTGATTCGGCTGCTCTGGCTAACTAGGCGGTGTCCCCTTCCTCCCTCACCGCTCCATGTGCATCCCTCCCGAAGCTGCACGCTCGGCCGAAGAGGACGACCTTCCCTGAATAGAGGAGGACCGGTCTTTGGTCAAGGGTATAGGGGTAGCTGAGCTCCCCTGCTAGAACCTCCAAAGGAGCTCCCAAGCTACTCATTCTTATGTAACCCTTTCCCCTTTCATTTGGTCACATGTCCTCCTGGTCCTCTCTTGATCTTCCTATGTTGCTCCACTCTTTTCTGTCTCTTCTCATGGCCTGGTTCAGCCTACATTTCTTTCTCTCCTTGTTCTGGACTCTTTCAGATGTCTCTGTACTCTGTCTCATATCTACAGTAAAAACATTTCCCTCAGCCACACCATGGAGCAGTCATGCCCTCACTTTATACAGCATTGGAACCCCCAAGATACTGGATTTGCCAAAGTCATGTGATACCTGCCATGGAAAGCTGTTAACAGGGTATAGAACCAGTTCAAGAATGAGAAGTATGTTGTAACCAATGCCATTGGCAGAAGGTAGCGATCTGGACTACGTGGACATCAGACATGGAGATGAAGAATTTGGAGTTTGCCCTGCTGAATTTTTGGTTTTACTTTGGTCTGCTATTTCCTCACTGTGTTCCCTTTCCTCCCTTTTGACATGGTAATGTATACATACTCTGTACCATTGTATGTTGGAAGTATGCAATCTGCTTTTTTTTATTTTGACTTCTCAAGAATTATAGTTAAGGAATTCCCGTGAGTTTAAACAAGGAACTTGGAAATTTCAAAAAGGTACCTGAGTGATATATTTCCCCAGCATTTCATGCATTTGCTTCTCAAAGGTATTTATTTAATAATAAATTTTATGCTCCTTTTTAAAATGTAAACTTTTTCTGGCAAATTCATTGCACATAGTGATAGATTTCCTAATGGTATTTTCACAAGAAGTATATCATATCTCTCATATACTTTGACTGTGTATATCTACATTTCTCCTTCTCTCCATCCTCCCTACGACTATCAACAATAAATTTAGAATATATGAGGGAAAAGGTATTATAATTGTCTTTCTGAATCTGTGTCTTACTTATTTCACTCACTATAATCTCCAACTGCTTTCATTTTTCCTGCAAATTATATAATTTCATTCTTTGAAGTAGAAAATAATTCTACCATATTCACATATCTACATCTGTTTCTCACATTTCCTTTCATCTGTGATTAGATACCTAACCTGATTCTGTAACTGGTCTATCGTGAAGAATTCTCTAAAAAACATAGATGTGTAAGTGTCTGTCTTATGTTGAAACCTTGTTGTTTTACACAGACATAAGAGACTGTGTTAGTAATACAAAGCCAATTAGACATAAAGACTTTATTGCCATATAGTGATCAGGGACTCTTGTTGATGTGAGGAAGCATATGTGTTACATGTTGATTTTTTTCTGATTTTGCATGTAGAGTTTTGGCATTGGTAATTACAGGGACCTCTAGACTGCCACTGAAGCAACTGCAATTTACCTCTTTGAAGAAAATGTAACACAAATACCTAAACAATCAGATAGATAGCTGGTCTGATTTGAATTTTGCTGAGAAGTGATATACATATTGTTTGAAGGTAAGAACTATTAATTTAAAATTAATTAATTAAAAATTAATTTAAAAGTACTTGTATCATTAGCAAAAATCTCCTGTTATCTCTGAAGAGATATGTACTTACTCTGTGCATTTAATCGCTCTTACGCACACATTGCTTGTTTCATGACACACAATTAAAATGTCAGCACCACCCAATGTGAAAGATTCTAGTTGAGCAATTCTCCAGGAAGAATCTTTTATTTTATGCTTTTAAAATAATAGCCATGAAATCTGACAAGCTCACTTGGGTTAATATCCTTCCTTTAGCATGGACTGTAGATGTATTAGGGTGATGACTATTGAGACTGTGATGTCTTTTCAGGAATGGCAAGAGAAGAGCCAGGAAGGGAAGGAAAGCATGGGAAAGGAAGGGGAAGAAGGAAGAGAAGAGGCAAAATGAATGAGTTAGGAGTGAGAGAGAAGAGGAGAAGAGGAGAGGAGAGTAGAAGAGAAAGGAAGAGAAGAGAAGAAGGAAAAGAGGAGAATGAGAAGAGAGAGAGTTGGGTTGGATAGTATAATCTCTGTATAATCCCAAATACCCATGATAGTACTGAAAGGCTGATTCTTGGGAGCCAAACAGTTCATGGGAATAGCATCCTCTTGAAGGTGATAGACCCTTTTAGAAAGAAGGTAGAGGACTAAATAGTTATGTTGGAAGATGTTTGAACTCTGCAACTTGCAGGAGTGCCCTTACATTAGTGACCACAATAATGACACGATGATTTCAAACTTCCAACTTCCAAGAACGCACATTTCTGTTGTTCATAAACCACCCCTGCTATTTTTGTTAAGTCATTCTAGGCAAAACAAAGAGAAAATTCTAATGCCTCAATAATGAAGACTCACTCTATATTTCCATGAAAGTGCTATTTCCATTCTTTATTCTGTGTGCTATATACATAAACTTTACTCATATCTCATATGCTGTGTACTATACTCTAAACATTACACCAGCCATTGACTTTTCTGAACCATGAAGGAGACTTGCAATTAGTCAAGATGGTTTTCTTCAAAGACAATTTCAGGGGAACATAAAAACAACAGAAACAACAAAGTGCAGCTCCACCAGCTAGAGCAGCAGGTCCCAGACTTCTGAAGGAAGTTACAGGCAGCTTGTCACAGCATCCATTCCAAGATTAAAATAAAGAGATTACTTTTATTTCTAAGTCAAGTTACTTCTTTTAAAATTTCTGTCCTCACTGGGAGTACAGAGCATCTGCTTTTCATATACAGAATACCTATTTCAACAACCATGAAGAGTGGGTTTTCCAAGTAACTGGAAGCCAGATGAACAGTCCTGTGACCCTTTTATCCCAGGCTCTGAAACTATTTCTCTTGTGTTTTCTTGAATGAAATGATTAACTCTAGAAAAAATGCACTGATTCTGCAGGGCATTGTTTCATTGATGATGGCAAGAGGTAACACTAGGTAACAGCGATTGGAAGATTTTCATATATTTTAACTACTGGGAAAGGCCAATGTTTTCATAAGCATAGTATTTTCACTTCACTATGAACTGTTGACAAATTTAAGAACAAATATATACACATTTTGAGAACATACATTAGAGTCCCTAGCCATATGTTTTATTTTCAGAGATGGGGACAAAAACTTTATGGAACAAGAGACTTATTTTATTTACTTATTTATTTATTCATTGTGAATAATAAAGGCTATTTGGTAAAGCAAACAACTCTGAGATGTGCAGAGACCTCTATTTTCCATAGGGACAGTGAGCACAGTGGCGTCTCACAGATGACCAAATGACAATAGGAGCCACAATAAGATGGTGTTCTTTTCCTAGTTTTCTGGTTTGAAGACTCCTGAGGAACCAGTACTACATCAGCTTCCACCATAGAGTCCCATGGCTTTTTCAAACTACAGAGACACTCTGTTGCTGTTTTGATGAAGATGTTACTTCATTCCCTTCCTTCCAGCCATTCATCTTTTATTTTTAAAAATTTTTAAATTTAGATTAGAAACAAGCTTGCTTCACAAGTCAATCCCAGCTCCCTCTCCCTCCCAGCCCCCCAGCCCCCCCAGCCCTCCACCCAATCCCCACTCTGTTCCCCAGGGAGGGTGAGGCCCTCTGCTGGGGGATCTCCAGAGTCTGTCATTTCTTCCAGGTCAGGGCCTAGGCTCTCCCCCCAAGAGTCCAGGCTGAGAGAGCATCCCTCATTGTGGTATGGGCACCCAAAGTCCATTTGTGTGCCAGGGATAAATACTGATCTTCTACCCAAGGCCCCATAGAGGGCTTAGGCCAACCATTCATCTTATACTTTCTTTTATAATTCAACAGGAGGTACAAGATCATAGCAATAGAAATAGAAGACTTTGAATGTAATGAATACATAAGGAAAATTGCTCTACTAACTTGGGGAAAATATTTCAGATTTCAGGCATCCTTGATTTCATAGAGATATGTATAGCTTTTTAAATCTGTTACTATGAAAAAAATTATATCTTTACTTTTTAGAAGATCTAGCAAATATCTTACTTATTCTTAGTTTCAATTACTATATAAAGTACTTCCCTGAGCATTACAAGCTGAGCATACCAGTGGTTTATAGAATGGCAGCATTTTAAAGCCACAGAGATGGGCAAATCAGAATTATAAAGCTTGATCCACCAAATTATAGGGCATTTTATAGCAGAGAAATAAAAGATGCTTTGAATCTGGATAGGCAAGTAAATGCCTTTTCAAATGCTACCTTTGTCTGGTGTGAATGTCTAAGGGAGAGTAACACAGTTCATTATTTAGTGAACTTGCCTGCACAATTGTTTTTGTTTTGTTCTGTTTGAAATAAGAAAGTGAGACTTTTGGCAAGGACTTAGACTATGTTTTCTGCAATGTTGTGTCTAAAATTGTATCAGAGTATTTGCGTGGACTCTCTCATTCTCTAGATAGAAACAAAATTGGTGAACTCTTATAGGAAGGTTACCCTCTAATGAATCTTTCTAGTCAAGACTGACTGACCCAGACCCCATGATTGCGGGTGTCAGTGAGGAGGCCTAGGTAATCTATGGGGCCTTGGTAGTATTTATCTATGGTGTACAAATAGACTTTGAGTGCCCATGTCACAATATGGGAGGCTCTCTCAGCCGGGACTCTTCGGGGAGTGCCTAGGCTCATGCACTGGATGAAATAACAGTCACTGGAGATCCACCATGGAGGGCCTAACTCTCCCTGGGGATCAGAGTGGAGATTGGTTGGGGGACTGTGGGACCTGGTGGGGAAGGCGAGGGAGGAGGGGAGAGAGAGGGAGCCGGGATTGACATGTGAAACAAGCTTGTTTCTAACTTAAAAAAAAAGACAAAAAAGATTGCAAGTCCCATAAATCTTGAGAAAAAGTGTGAATTGCTCTTCCACCAACTGTGGGAATTGCCTATACTCATGTGTAACCAGCATTTCTAACTTGACAGTTTCTGCACACCATCTTTCCATATTTTATCTGCTTTAGGTACACAAATGCCTACTGTAAGAGATACAATTAAACTGAGAATATTTTCATGCCTAAAAAGGCTTGTAAGAAATACTTTTATATTTATAGCAATAGTTCAAATGGATTACATATGGATACTTATATCCTACGCAATGTAAAGAGTCTATGCTTTTCATTATTTTCACTCCTATATTAATAAGTCACATAATCATAAATTCTGGGATAAGGAATTAAAACTTCTCCCTTCATATCTGCCTTTGAGTAGCCTGGAGTCTTAGAATTATGAAAGTTGTGATGGATCATTACGTTTCTAGTTCACTTGAATTAAAAAAACCTGAATTGTATATTTTTTGCAAGATTTCAAATCAATAACATCTGCTATCTTGGCCATGGATGATTTAATTTTTTAACACGTACTTCCAACCTTTAATTTCTGCAAAGCATCTACATCAATTATTGATTCATCTGTATTTCCTCAAAGGGAGTCAGACTTAAGATCCTTCATAAATATTTAAGAATGCTGCTGCAAAATAAACAAAAACTTTACTTAACTTTTAATTGCAAGTTTGAGAACCTGTGATTGAAAAAGCAACAAAAAGTGAGACAAACATGATCTCAGTAATCCAGGGACGCAAACACACAGACACACAAAACTCAGAGATTAGAAAATGTGGGAGGCTGGATGTCTACCATAATCTATACTCTATGCTTTGCAATGTGACTCTTATTTGCTGTACATTGAACTAGTGAATAAATAGACATGCCAAATTTAACTCAGGCTCACAGCCACACTTAATTTCTGATAGTTTATTCCCTTCCCCAACATATGCACAACACATATACTCTTACCATTAATACTTGACAAAGTGACTGGAATGTATAAAAATAGACTGCATCTATCTAAAATCGTGAGCAACCATTTTTAATTTTCATCTTCGTTATCATTAGCAAGTCTTTAGAGAAAGATGCTGGTATGTATTGCTTTTCCCCTCAAAACACTGGAAGTAACCCCAGTCCCTGGGAATGTGTGCTGGCTTAGAAGTAGGCTTTATACAGATATGATTACTATAAACCGTGGTAACATTGAATTAGGGAGAGTGCTAATAGATTATGACTGATGTTTTTGTGGAATAGCTTTGAGAGAAGCCACAAAAAGTCACAGAGAGAACACTGTGTGATACAGAGGCAGAACACTGCAAGCCCAGAAAGGGCAAGAAAAGCAGCTGCAGGGGCAGCTCTGAGAAGGAGCAAGATTCTCCCCTGTGGATACCAGAGACATCATGGCCCCAGTAAATGTCCTGATGTCAGACTTTTAGCCTCCAGAACTGTAAGAATGAACTTCTGCCTTTCCAGTTCATTCAGGACCTGATGCTTTGTTTTTGGAGAACAGGGAGTGATATGGACTTGATATGAAAGATTGCCTCTGTTTTAAGTTGTGAGATAATGCATGTATACCATATGCAAAACACATTTACAGTTAAAATGATTACAAGGCAAATGTCTATCTTACCCACCTGTAGGTGAAGCAGCATGCCGCTGCGTCCCTGAATGCTCACACATACTCTCATCCTACTACACCATTTCTCTGCCCATGCACT
Organism: Mesocricetus auratus; assembly: GCF_017639785.1. Taxonomy (NCBI): domain Eukaryota; kingdom Metazoa; phylum Chordata; class Mammalia; order Rodentia; family Cricetidae; genus Mesocricetus; species Mesocricetus auratus. Next base: position 6,907,902 of record NW_024429199.1, read on the forward strand.
CTGTCTCTACTGCAGCTTCTTGCTTTCCCCACAACCTGATAAACACACAATAGCTTTTCTTTGCAGTTCTCATATGTAATCATATTGAAATCAATATAGTTGATCAACTAACTTAGAAAGCATTAAATGAGGAAATGAATCTACCCAATAGGCTTTGTCTAAGCAAATTCACATGCCATTAACTAATATACACATTGAAACCATTGAAAAAGGAATAGTTTAGATAATCATATTCATTCACTTATTTTCTTTCATCCAACAGCTATTTGGTACCAGGGCCATACTTTATGAACTTCATTTTACAGAAGAGTAATATAATGCTAATCAATCCACTTTAACAAAATAAATAACTTAAAGATAGAGTATGTTATAGTAATCATCCCCTTTTCACATGTACATGAGTATTTGTGTTATTTAATAAAAATTTCTTTTATTATAGAAAATTTAACCAAACAATTTTTAAAAATCAATGTGTGGTCTTACCCAATTATCATAAACATGAGATGCTACACATTACATGACAAATCACATTCAGAGGAAAGGAGACTGAGTCCCATATGACACGCACATGTAAATGTTCTATCTGGGCATTTTGGTGTGTAAATATAGTCCCAGCTCATGTGAGGTAAAAGAAAGAGGATCAAGAATACAAAGTCAGTCTCAGCTACATAGCATGTTCAAGGATAGCTTTGTCTCCATGGAAAAACAAACAGAACTGAAACTTTTAGGTGAGGAATCCTCAAGGTTAGAGATGGAAAAAAATTTTAGTTTTAGCAAACTAAAAATTCTCATCAATAGTATGTGATAATTGGCTCTTTTTCAAATATGGTTTCTAAGAAATTCTTCCCTCCTCCTTCTTCAAGGATTCTAGAGCATTTAAAGTTTTGTTATATACTCATTTTCAATTTTTAAAAACTTGTTTCTAGATATATGAATCTTTCTGGATTTTTTTCTGGTGATTTTTGATAGTAGATTATCTATCTTTATGTAACTCATACTGTTTCAATTGCATGACTTTCTTTTCTTATTCCTGTGAGTTGTAGAAGTCTTATTAGGTACCAGTCTCATGAAGTGTCTTGACTTTTCTCCTTTGTATTAGTTTTTATGCTAATTTTCTAACTTGAAGTTTCCATTCTACACTAACAGCATAAATTTAAATTTTATGACCTGCACAGCACAAACTTAACAGTTTTTATTTCTTCTCTCAGATGCTCTCCACCTACTGACTCCCTCTGTCCCCTATTACTTCACTCTGGTGGAGAAAAGTTGTTTGTAGACTTTATAGACCAATGGTTATTCCCAGTACCACTTCACTGAATGAGCCAATCCAGAATTATGTTTTTTTAGTGCAGATCTTACTTGGAGCCTTCTGTGTTGCACACATTCAAGGTCACTCTGTCCCACTGTTGGCAAATATCCTCAGGACAATATCCTAGTTCTTTTAATCTACAGCAGTTTATGCATTCGGAATTCTGACTTCGCCACCTTACTTCATTTACAAAGACTTTTGTTACTTCCCTCAACCTTGACAAAATTTTAAACACTTTGACATGCATCTTAATTTCTATATGTTTGTTAGTAACCTAGTGCTAATGGACGGGGTAAGAGAAGAAGACATATTAATTTAAATCATTTAATTATAAGAACTAGAAATAAGTTTGGGGAGTGAATATGAAGAACAATGTGACCTTGTCAGGAATAATTTTAGAATAAAGAGCAGAAGTGATGAGGGCAGGAAAATGGTAGAAAGAGGCCCATTTATAGGAATTTTTTGCAGATAGTGGAGAATTAGAAAAGAGGATAGAAGAGATAGCCTACGTGGGATGTGGCTATGCAGGGAAAGGTGCTAGTGTGCTAGTGGCGAGCAAAGAGGCCGTAGCCTGAGAGAAAAAATTGGGAGCTCCAGAATGCTGCTGCAGCAAGCAAAGTGCATATGTCAAACACCCTGAAGGAGCAAGCCCAAGAAAAGTGTGCTGGACTTGATACCGGGCTACGCAGTCTTCTTAATCTTCATCAGTGACAGTCCCATCTAGTTTCTCAGCCAAAAGCCTTGCAGGTATCCTTGATTTAACAGCCATCCTTCACAAGACAGATCTCCAATTCATGAGAAACTGATTTTGGCCTTCGAGTATGAGTACATCTTTACTACTCCCCCTGCCTCTCCCCTATTTAAAATGGCAAAATAAAGGATCTCTCTGTACAGCTGAATAGTTCTAGTATCGGATACTCTGCTCTGTTACCCTTCCACAACACTTCTTACCTCCAGTGGACTGGATAAATTCATTTACTATGTTTGCTCATTTGTTACATTTCACTAGAATATGTATAGCTCTATACATAGCATGGTGGCACTTACCACATCCCTGAGCTACTACACACTACTCCAAAAATGTGTTTCCCCAGTATCCAAAATAAATATGTTAGACAAAATTTTAACATGAGATTATAATATTCTAGCTTTCATTTATTCTGGACTAAGTAATCGCCAAGTGGGTAATGACATTTTACTTCATAAATAAGTGCACATATCCAAGGACTCATGCCATGCCCCTTTTTGTTTCTGTAAGTTTCACCAATATACCACAGGTTGGCCTGGAATTATCTTTCTCTTTTGTCTGCTTCCCAGGTGCTGGGATTACAGGTGTGAATCACAACACATTAATGACATATTTTGGACAAGTTCAATCTATGCATGCAACTCGAACATATATATATATATGTGTGTGTGTGTGTGTATTTATGTATGTATATAGTTGTGTCATAACAACTCAACCTTTCATTGATGAATAGTGGTAATTAATTCCATTCTGTCATAATTCATACAGAATCCACTATAGTTTTTAAATTATAATTGTCTCTTTAATTGAACAGATTATGGTACTGATGAATGAGCATGTTGCATTATAAAGTTTTAGTCACAGTAAATATATTTGTCTCCTTAAACATTTATCATTTCACTCTGGTGACCTTTGAAATCCTTTCCTGTAGGTTTTTAGAATTATGTGGAATATTACCATTTTCTAAATTCCCTCTGCTGTGCTGTATTACATCAGAACATATTACTTCTCACTATAACTTATTATCCATTGGCGAACATTTCCTTAACTTTTTCCCCCTATTAGGACTCCTACACACATTTACATACTAATTTTCATGATCAATTCTAGTAAGAATTTTTAACCTTTTATACTGTGAGTTTAAAAATGGATCTGGTATTTCCTTTCTTTCTTCCCTCCACAGTTGGCTTCTGGTTCTTTGTTTTAGCTTTTGTGTCCTGCCTCATTCTTATTCAGTGAATAGTCAATGCCAACTCTAAAACCCAACAAATGAAAAGGCAATGATGCTATCTGCTTAGTTTGTCCTATAGCTCCTAGTACACATTGTGGTTCATCCATTTCTATATGGACATTATATTCTTCACTTAATTCAGCTTCATATTTTTAAGAAATAAAATTTTATTAGGAAACTGGATCTTTGTGTGTGTGTGTGTGTGTGTGTGTGTGTGTGTGTGTGTGTGTAAAAGAGTAAGAACAGGCTATAAAAGCATCTTCAGAGTATAGACACAGAAAACTCCAGTGGAATTTAATACAGCTGCATGACAGTTTTCCAAATCAGGCTACTTCTCCATCTATGCTGCAGAAGATGATGAATATTCCATGAATAATCATAAAATTCTCTTATTTGAGGCAACAAGAAAGTCACGGCAATTAATTCTCATTGTTTGCTTTTCTTTTGTACTTTAAAATATTGGTCTTTATGTTAAATGAAAAGGTCTAGGCTAAGATGCCTGATGAAAAACAATCCACCATTTCTAATTTCTCTACCTTTTCCTTGCATATTGTTTTTATGTTATTTTTTTCTTTGAAAATAAAATGAAAAGTAGGTTTTGAAGCTGATGTTGAAAAATACAATTCCTAGAAGTTCGTATTTTGCAAAGTAAATTAATATAGGTGACTTTAGCTCATTCTATACTCTCAAATGTTCCCAGTGCGTTCTGTTCTCCCTCAGATTAGGGCCCCTGTTTCTTTTCTTTTTTTTTTTCTGTCTCTTTTTTTTTTTTAATTTTATTTTCCAGTTTAAATTTAGATAAGAATCAAGGTTGCTTCACAAGTCAGTTCCAGGTCCCTCTCCCATTCCCTCCCTTCCTCCCGTGCCCTCCCCTCCCCCCCCCGTTATCCTCTCATTTCTCCAGGGAGGGTGAGGCCCTCCATGGGGGTGTCCATAGTGTGTCATTTCATATAGGGCAGGGCCTAGACCCTTTCCCAAGAGTTCTGGGTGAGAGTGCACCTCACATTGTTCTATTGGAGTCGAAAGTCCGTGTGTATACTTGGGATGGGTACTGATCTGCTGCCCAAGGCTCAATAGATTCCCTAGGCCTCTTCACTGACACCCAGATTCAGGGGGTCTTGATCAGTCCCATGCTGGCTTCCCAGGCTAATGCCTGGGATTCAAGAGTTAACCTTTGTCTGGTCAGCTGTTTCTGGGGGTTAAACCAGCCCAGTCTTAATCCCTTTGATCATCAGTCCTCCCTCTCTGTTACTGGCTTTCTTGAGTTCAGCTCAGTACTTAACCAAGGGAGTCTGCCTCTTCTTCGATCAGCCACTAAATAAAGTTTCTGTTTCCCAGACTCTCTGGCCATAGGATTGTAGGCTGGCACTCCCCAGATCTATGTCTAAAATCCATATATGAGAGAGTACATGCCATGTTTCTCTTTTTGTGACTGGGTTACCTCACTCAGGATGGTTTCTTCTAGTGTCATTCATTTGCCTGCGAATCTCATGATTCCATTATTTTTTTCTGCTGAATAGTACTCCATTGTGTAGATGTACCACATTTTCTCTATCCACTCTTCAGGTGAGGGACATCTAGGTTGCTTCCACGTTCTGGCAATTACAAATAAAGCTGCTATGAACATAGTGGAACAGACCTCTTTGTTGTATGAATGGGCATCTTTTGGATATATGCCTAAGAGTGGAGTTGCTGGGTCTTGTGGTAGGTTTATTCCCATTTTTCTGAGGAATCTCCACACTGATTTCCAAAGTGGCTGAACCAGTTGGCACTCCCACCAGCAATGTTTCTTTTCGTGTCCAACTGGTAAACTGTGCGGGTTCAGGCTTTGTTGGAAGGTGTCCTCCCCCATTTTATGAAAATTGCACAGAGGGTATAGAAAGTCGCATGGAAAGATTTCTAGTCTTAGAATTGTGCATGTACAAATATTTGCTGAAGAATTTAAAGACAAAGTAGATTTGACCTTTAACTTGAAGCTCTGCTATAAAGAAATCCAGAAACAAAACTACATTGTGTTATCTGAATTATTTTTAGCATCAGGATCCACGTAAATTTATTGCATTAGTCTTTAAACCACTTTAAGTTTAATCATCTGTATAACTTATTCTTAGTTTATTGCTATAATATATACATTTTAATCACATTTAAGCTTTTAAAAATAAACATGAGATGATTTTTATAAGCTATAATTGACTAGAGTAAAAGCAAGCAAATTTCATAAACATAAAATGCCTTGGGGGATAATACCTGATAAAATGATATGGGTTATTTTGAATTATAAGTGTTTTTGCTCTTGTGTACATTAAATAGTTTATTTTTTACTTTGTAATTTTTATATAAACAATTGCAAGTAACTAGGATGCTTTCTCTTTTCCAATTTAATTGCCCCTACAGGGTTTACAGCAAAACATAATCTTGCAGAATGAAAACCTGCGGCTTGTTTTAATTTCTTTTTATTTTCCCTTTGTGAAAATCCAAGTCACAACCCAGAAAATAGTACAAAATGATTTTTAGGTTCTGAACCTCATTACAGCACACAGGCTAAATTCTAGAGCTAGTGTACCATTATCCTTTCTGCACACATTTACTCAAATATTTTACAGATTATCTTTTCCAAATATACATGTAATATACATATACTTCCAATATACATCTCCAATATCCATGTGTATATGTGTGTGTGTGCGTGTGTATGTGTATCTCCAAATCTTATTCAAAATTTCCACTAGAAAAATGTAGAGGCTAGAGAGACAAATGCACTGTCTGTTCTTCCAGAGGATTGTGATTTGATTCCTAGAACTCACACTATGGCTCACAACTCTCTGTAACTTCCTTTCCTATGGTTCATTTTCTTCTGTGGCCACTATTGTGGGTGTGGAATACAGACAAGCATACAAACCAAGCGAAATAACCTTAAAAATGCATCCTTTGACTTGCATGTCTTGTGCTTTACAATGTCCTATACTTTTAAAAATGCTTATTAGTTTTAATATGATTTTAATTAAAATATAATTACATCTCTAAGGATGTAACAGTGGCACCCAGGTTGTCAATAACCAACTTTCCATACTTTAGTCTCTGTTCTCTTATCAACAGTGAAAGTCATGCTTAAACAAACAAACAAACAAATGCTAAAAAAAACAGTTTCCTAATATTTGTAAGTATCATAGTACTTTGTCAGTTTTAGCATGGGAAATTTGTATAAAAAAGACATAATTTATCCAATTATGTAAACAGCCTGTTATTGATTACCCTGTGCTATGAATATACACTAACAACCCAGGATTCTGCCTTCATAGATCTCGCAGTGGAGAGTAGGCTTAAAGATGCATATAAAGAAGGAAAGATGCTGAGCATCAGTGACTGGAAAAACAGCCAAGTCAGGAGGACTGTACTTCTTGTTGGGTGGCAAGTACCGGGTGAAGTTACCTATCTATTCTGATTTCCATACCTCATAGACAGGGGTTTGCTAATCAGCAATACATTCAGTTGGTGAAGGGATACTGATGCTTAATCATGTTTGGTATTGTGGAATACTGTCCTCTAAACATAACAGCCATTGCTAGCATAGTTAGAGCAGTCATGATAACTTGCAAGAGTCTCTCAATAGATGAGACCTCTTGGCATTTCCTAACAGAAGGAATCACTCAGGGGAGTTGTTTTCCATCTGAGATTTCAGTGAGTTCCTACGGTACCCCTCAAGTTGCATACAAATCTTCCATAACTACACATGGTCTTGGAAGGTGCAGCAGTATACATGGGGTTGAAAGATAATTGAAATTTGAAGGAGGGTTTGAGGACTGTCCTTAAATGCAGTAATGAAGAAATTGCCATCCATCCTGGGGTAAGACTTTCTATGATGTAGCTTTTTGGGAACTCTGGTAACGTTCCCAAGCTAGACTTGAGCAGAGTCATTACTTATGTCTGTCACCAATGCCCTATCAGGGATGGGTAGACATTTGTTCATGTATTCCTAGGGAGGGTTAATACAGTACATGACTCCGTCATTTGTACATATGTTTTCCAAGGTGAAAAGCTAAGGTGTGAGGATCGAAGAAAGCCCTGTGTGAATGTGTGAGGAATGGAGAGCAGATGAAGTCCCTAGTAAACACGAATTATTGACAGGGACTTCAGTGCCTACGACCCATGAGAACTGTCAAAGTCTTCACCAGTTCAGGTTCAGGGAATTGACAAAGTCCCTCTCCATCCTTCTTTCATTATTTTGGTGTTGACTGAGTGCTTCTTATTTTCTTCACTTTCTTGAGTCTTCTATTGACTTACAGCATATCTGCCTTCTTATTATATTGATATGTATATTGCCAGGAGGTCGACATTACCAAGACAAAACAAAACAAAAAAACAAAACCTCTTATTTTATCATACAGAGAATACCATTTGTGATTTAGCTTCTGTTTTTGGATTATTAATTCCTTCTTTCCCATCTTCCTTAACTTCACCAAGTCCTATGATTAAGGCTTAATTCAAGTGATGTCCTCAACAAAGTGTTATTAAGCTTTATACCAAGAGGATCTTTATTCTCTAATTAGTTTCTTTTAAGTCTCTATTTCCTAAGTGTGAAGGCTCTTGGGTATATATCCTGTAACACCCATATTCCTCTTTTTTATTTTATGTTTCTATCTTCCTTCTTCACCAGCAGTGCTGTGCCTTTCTTCTTTCATATCTAGCACACTGATTGATTAATGATTTTTATGTGATAATTAAGAAGCAAAAACCTTTTACATCAATACTGACCAATGCTAGTACAGGAAGGTTGAGTTTCTCCTTTATATAAACTAAAGAGAGTGTTTAATTGTTTTCTAAACAACATCATAAGATTTCATAACAGAACTCTGGGCATTTCAATGAGATACAATGGAAATTACTTAACTTTTTTTTCGCTTGAATTTTTTTGTCTTAATGATCTCTATCACAAGGCCAATTAGCTTTCAGAAACTAGCTATGGAGTTGAAAGATGGGTTCAGTGGTTATGAGTGTTTGCTTTGCAATCAGGAGGTCTGGAGGTCATGGTCTAGTATCTATATAACCCAGAAGGGTATCCTTTGCCTACCCTTGACTCTTGTGCCACTTGAAGGCAAAGACAAGAATATCTCTGTAGCTTGCTCATTTTCATCCCAGTTGAAGGTAAGCACCAGGCCCAGGCAGAATTTCTGCCCCAAGAACTGTGTGCTGTGCATGTAAATACAGGTGTGCATGCCTACACATACAACTACAAAAGCACAAATACATGCAAACACAAATATATTAAATAAATTATATTTATTAAAGGAAAACAGGTGGAAATTTTAATAACACTAGCTGTAATATTGAAATTTTGGAGTAACTGACTATTATAAATATTTCACCTTCACTCTCCAGTTTACCTTATAGTTCAAAATTATTATTTTCTCCATAAAAGGATAAAATCACTCATAGTTCAAATAAATTATAGCCCTAGTTTATTACAGTAACAAGTCATCATAACTGCTATGGACACGATTCTTGTATTTATCACAATGAATCCTATGTTCCTATTTTCTATTTGTTTTCTCTCGCCTTTTGTTGAAAACAGACATTTTCATACAATATATTCTGACAAAAGTTTCTCTACCCCTGCTTCTACCAGTTCCATCTCCCCTCCTATCCATATCACACTTCTGCTTCTTTTTAGAAAACAAGCAGGCATCTAAGAGATAATAAAATAAATAGAAAACAAGCAAGCTAGAATATGACAAAACAAACAAACAAACAAACAATAAAATGTGTCAAAGAAAAGGCATGAAACACATATAGACACAAAGACACACAGAAATCCCATAAAAACCCCAACCTGGAAGCCTGTTTGGCATAAAGGACTTGTAAGAGAGAAAACAATGTCCTGACAACATTATGAGACAAAGAACTCCCAAAGATGCTGCTGATTTCATTTCCCATCTATCATCTCCTGCTGGGCATGGAGTGTACCCTTAAGAATACTTTCTTTCTCAGTGAGACTCCCATAGAGAAAACTAAATTCCATATGCAAGTGGTTATCAATTGGAGATAGCTTCTGGGTTAGGTATGGAGACACATGTTCACGTCTCCCTTCAGCTCTAGGACACCATGCAGTACAGACCTGTGCAGACCCTGTGCACACTGCCAGTCTCTGTGAGTTCATATGTGTGTCATCCCTCCTGTGCACAGAAGGCCCTATGGCTCTTACACTCTTTCCTCTCCTTCTCTACAGAATCCCTTGAGCCCTAAAGGGAGAGATTGAGAGCTAAGTTTTCCAATATCTGTCACTCTTTTCATATTGTTTGTGTGTCTCTGTATTTGTTCCATCTATTCCAGAAGGAAGCTTCTCTGATGGTGGTTGAGCAAGGCACTGATCTATGAATATATGTCATTGGGAATCATTTTATTGCTACATTCCTGAAGCAGAACATTAGTATATGTTTTCCTCCTGGGTTTCTGGGCTATTAGTTTCAGATTCTTGATGGTCTGTGTAGCATTGGGTATGGGGTCCATCTTGTGGCCTGGGCCTTACCTCAAAACAGATATGGGTTGGTTACTCCCACAAGCTTTGTGTCACTACTTACAGGCAGGTCACAATTGCAGACTGGTGGGTTTGTAGCTGGGTTGATGTCTACATTCCTCCTTTGGTAGCATGCAGAGAACCTTCTAGTTCCATGAACACTAGGTGTGACGCAAGTTCTAGGTAGGTAGTAACTCAACTTCTCCATGTTCAGTGAATTGTGTAGGCATTGCCTTTAGCAATAGGGCCTTACCATTAGTTTGTGAAGAGTCATAGATACTCTTGGCAATTGTCTGCATTATTTGGGTATTCACATGGGACCTCTTTGGCCAACAACTTGATTAAATATAACCCATCCCTGGTACTGGAAGATATAATTTGGTGATGCTAAATGTCCAGTTTGGGTCTATCTTCCCTATGGGAGAGTTCATTTAGATCACCTTTAAATAACCCCCAGAAACAGTTGACCTGAACAAGGGGGAGCTCTTGGACTCCAGATTGATGGCTGTGTGGAAAGCATGGAACTGACCCAGACCCCCTGAATGTGGGTGTCAGTGAGGAGGCCTAGGTAATCTATGGGGCCTTGGGTAGTATTTACCCCTGGCATACAACTAGACTTTGAGTGTCCATGCCACAATATGGGATGCTCTCTCAGCCAGGACTCTTGTGGGAGGGCCTAGGCCCTTCCCTGGATGAAATGGCAGTTACTGGAGATCCACAATGGGGGTCCTCAGCCTCCCTGGGGATCGGAGTGGAGATTGGGTGGGGAACTGGGGGACCTGGTGGGGTGGCGGGGGAGGAGAGGAGGGAGAGAGAGCTGGGATTGACATGTGAAACAAGATTGTTTCTAACCTAAATAAAAAATATAATAATTCAAAAATATTTATACACACACACATTCTAGGAAGCTTCTACTGTATTAGGTTTTTCACAGGAACCAAAATGGCCCTTAGTTTTAGCTGTCCCTCCTGTATTCCTTTTCTCACCATCTTCCATCCCTCTCTTCATCTGATTTTTTCATTTCAGTCCCAACTCCCCCATTCATCCATATTTTTCTTTCCTGGAAATAGCCTCTTTCCCTTTGAAGTCCTTATACTCCACAATTTTAGACCTTTCAGGTCTCTCATTATCTCCTGGAAAAAGCTGTTTTTAATGTTGAAACAAGAGAACTGAACATAAATGACTCAGGGAATATCTAGAAAAGGGGTGTCTATAGTCAGTTAGAAACAATAAGATTAATTAAATTATATAGCTTTTTCTTTGTTTTCTCTCTCACTCCCTCCCCCTCTCATTTTTTCTTACTCTTTCCTTCCTTCCTTCCAAATCACATGTCAAATTTTATGGAAAAATAATTTAGTTCCTGGTTTTTACCTATTAAAAGCACTAACGCAGTGTTTCTTAGCCTCTGAATGAACTGTTCATTAAAATCTGCTCTCTCACAAAATGCAGGAGAGAGAGAGACAGATACAGAGAGAGAGGGGGGAGTGAAAGATTTTAGAGGATGAATATTAACTACATAATTTAGATGTTAAAAGAGAAGGTAATTGTGAGGGGAAAGTGATAATCTGATAATCTGATAATGCATTGCTTTTATATGTCTCTCAATTCTATTGCATTCTACCAGGTGTGAATCCATCATGGTCTTGCCTCAGTCTCAAGGTTGGCTGTAGGATACTTGCTCTAAGCTAATGTCACATATGAAATCAGCTATTTCTCACCGTGGCTCCCCGTGGGCACCTTGGAAGGAGCTTGTTTATTACTCTACTGCAGCATGGCCAGACTTATCACTACAAAGTCAGCCCAAAACAGTGCTCAAGATTCTGCTTCATGCCATCAAACACTAGAAATTTCCCTGCTTACAGGTGAGATATCTGAGGAATGGAATCAATATCTTGATACAAGAATATAAATTAAAATGGATTTCAGCTTAGGTCATAGCCTAACCAGGTAGGTTTCCTTTCAAGGTTTCACAGTTGAATGTCAGTGTTACAAGTATGTTGAAGAGAAGGAATAAAGTGTGTCCATGCTTGCGTAGGATTTCATTCTGGACAAAAGAAAAAGATAGCTTCATAGTTGAAGAGCTTGTGACCTTTTACAGAAATTAGACAGGTGGCTGTGCAAGGCTGTTCTTACAGTGATGGGGTGGGATGGCCAGACTAACTGAAGATGAGCCCTCTGGGCGGCAGAGCAACTGGATTAATAGCTTTTCAGAACAGACTTGATAGGTGATTTTACAGTGATCTTTAGCTACTTAAGGATTAAATGAGTATGTAAGGGCAACTCAGAAGGTGTTCTGAGTTCTGCAGATATGTTGCAAATAGCAACATCTGCCACCCACTCTCGCCAGAGGCAGGGACTGCCTTGCAGAAAGTCATTGGGGATGCATAGTTTTCTGCCCGCTTCTGCAGTTGTCTCAAAGTCCCCAACTAAACACAAAAGACTTATATTAACTATGAAACTGTTGTCCAGTGACTAGGGTTTCTTATTTTGCTAGCTCTATCATAATTATTAACACATTTCTATAAACCCTTGTATTTCCATGTGGTCTTGGCTTACCGGATCTGCAACTTCTTTGTCTGCTTCATGATGATGGCTCAGCATCTTGGCAGAGAAGAGAGTGATTTCCTGTTTGTCCCCACTTACATACTGATTCTGCCCAACTATGTTACTTCCCGCCTGTCTGTACAGACCTCCAGATCTCTGTGGCTAGCTAGTGGCAGTTTCTGTCTAGCTATGTCACTTCCTGGGATCACATGACAATCCTCTCTGCCTACAGTTCCCAGAATCCTCTTCACATCCTAGTCCCATCTACCTTGCTTCTCTATTGGCCAACAGTGTCTTATTCATCAACCAATACGATAAATATATACACAGAAGAACATTCACCATCAGTCGGTTATTGTTTTTCTCTTGCTTCTTTAATCTAGGTTATAGGTGGTTGTTTTATAAACATACCTCTGTTCACTTGGTTTCACTTTCTCATTTTTTCTCACCCTTCATCCCCTTTCCTTGTTAATATACTGTTATATATCATCACTGAAATAAGGAGTGATGGAGCATGTTTGTGTCAGCCACTGTACCCATTGGTAGAGCTACAGGGTCACAGTCTAAATGGGACATACTGAAATGCAGCCCTCCTTGTGACCCTTGTATTTTGGAATGTTCATGTCTATCTCCAGTTTTGGTATAAGTTATGGTGTTTGTATGTGACTTTGGCACAATGTTATATCACCAAGTGAGAATCATCTGGAATCTGAGGTACTCTGTTTTGTTCTTTTTCTTTTTTAATGATAGTTTTTCATAGTTTGAGGATTTCACACCTGTATATAATGTGTTTTTGTAAGTCCATCCCTCATTTCCTCCCTTCTAATCCCTCTACCTCCTTTCCCTACCAATTTCACAAGCTCATTACTTTAAACCCATTGAGTCTTCTTGGTGTTGTCTCTATATGCATGGTAGGGAACAATTTCCTGGGACATTGGTAGCTTGTCAGGGGCTATAATTCTGGAAAAGTTTAACTTTCCTTCTCCAGAAATCATTAATTGCCTATAGATCTTCAGCTTCGTGACTCCTCTCTGTGGTGATGTATTATTTTTTTATTTAATAAAGATTGCCTGAAGTATTAGAAAGCAAAACCAGCTACACTAGTTAGCTGTAGAAGCTAGGCAGTAGTAGCACACAACTTTAATCCCAGGATTCAGAAGACAGGTAGGTGGATTTCTTTGAGTTCAAGACCACCCTGAACTACACAACAGTGTGGAGCAACAGAACTCATGACTTTGATCCCAGCACTTGGGTTCACATGCCTTTAACAATAGGGAAATAGAGACAGGAGTGATATGCCTGGGTGGAGAAAGGAATATAAGGAGGAGGAGACAGGAATTTAGAGCTTTTGCGTCTGAGGATTTGTGGAGACAGGACAGCCCTTTCAGCTTGAGGTAGAGGTGACTGGCTTCTTTGCTTATCTGACCATCAACTTGAACCTCAATAACTGTCTCTGGGTTTTTATTTTTCGTGTTACACCTCTCCTCATCTAGGATGAATTTTGTCTGACTGGATCTTGTTCAGGCCTTGTGCATACAGTCACAGCATGTATACAAGGTACTGTCATGACCAGCAAATATTGTCATACTGCATACATCCACAAACTCTGGCTCTTATAAGCTTTCTTTCCTCTATTCCTCAATAAAGTGATATATATCAGTTGATATTAGCCAATATTTATTATGAATAAAACAAAAATATTTGATGTATGGTGAACAACACAGTAAAGTTGCATGTGCCAGTAAATAGTTTTAGAATCAATTTAGGTGTCTTGTCTTGGGCTAGAGAATTTTAGAGAAAATAGCCATAGGCAAAGTTCAGAGTTAGAGAAGAGTTTTGAGTACGTTGTGAAACAGAAAAGAGAAAAGATCTACTCCCAAAGATAGACACTAGGCATGCTTTGTTATTTGTTAAAATTCTATTTTTAACTTAAAAACTGGCAAGTGTGACATCAGTTTTACATTTAGTCATCAAACATGTAACAATTGCTTCTGGGCATGTAACAGTTGCTATAGCTGAATGTCCTTGGCTCTATATAAAATATGAAAGACACAGGGCAAATATTGGTTTCTACCTACAAAGTGAGCAGAGACTATGGCTCTATAAGTAATATATTAATATAAGTCTAAATCAGTTCTAAATTCTTCTGGAAGGAGAGAAAGGGGAGTCAGTTAATTATTTTGTGGGATAAGTGTGAATAATTATTGGAAATTGACAAACCATTTCTTGAGTGTAAATTAACTCATTTTTACTTAAAGTCATCAAAGCACATTATAAAATTATAATTACTAAAACAGTGTGGAAGGGGAGTGGTGGATGATAGTAGACACACTTACCAGAAAAACCTGGAAAGAATTTTGTCTTGATATTGCATGTGGAAACAAAACGTCTCAAAGCAACTTATTAAGTTCCTGGATGTAATTTTTAAAATTGGCCTATAAATCATGAACCTGTGATGATAATGACTAGGTATTTTTTGGACTTCAGGAAAAATATCTTGAATATGTACAAGTAGGTGTGATTTACTTTTTTCTTTTTTTTTTGATGTATTTACTGAAGCAAAAAATAAACCCATGAAATAATTTTTACAAATGCATCAAGTAAAGCAAATTCTTCCTAACTTCAACCAGGAAATTAGTTTTTGTTTTGACAAAGATATTATTACATCCTTTTAAAATGTAATGTTGTATGTCACACGTTTTATGCTCTGTATGAAATATATTATAAAAATAAAATATCACAGTACAAGAAAGTAAACTCGTAAGTGACAATACAGGATCATATTGATATCATTTATGTTCCTATAGACACACTTTCAATGTCACAACCATACTTTCAGTGTCAGAGGCAACTAGAGACAGAAATTAAGGCATTTGGGCTACAGGTATATCTACTACAGAGTATAAGAAGAATAATACAGAGTGTAGTGAGAATAATGCAACCATTAACTCAACATACCACCTCATCTTTGACTATCTTTATTTAAAACTGTTCATGTGCAGGTACAGTGGTATATGCTTATAATCCTGGCTATTCTGCAGGTGGAGGCAGAGAGATCACTAGAAGATGGCCCATGTGTTCAAGATCAGTCTGTGGAAGATAGAAGGCATCATTCCAGGAAGTTAGGGCAGGAACTCAAGGCAGGAACTGATGCAGATGCCATGGAGCAGTGCTGCTGACTTGTTTGCTCAAACAACTTTCTCATTTAACTCAAGAACAACTGCCTAGGATTGGCCAGTCCACATCAGTCATTAAGTAAATGTGTTACATGCTTATCTAAATGATGGGGAATGTTAATCTGTATATATGTTTCTCTTATTGGTCAGTGAAAAAAACACTGATTGGCTGATTGGCCAGACAGGAAGGGACATTGCTGGGCAGAAACTTGCCATTAGCTAACCCTAGAGGTCTGGAGGTTTGTACACATAGACAGAAATTGACATAGCTGGGAAGAACCAGGATATAAGCAGCGACAAACAAGAAATTGTTCTCTCCTCTGTGGAGACACTGGGCAATTGGGATGTAGCATGCAGAGGAGTAACAGGTCCCCGTACCTTTCTCTGGTCAGATAAGGCCATGTGGAAGGAAATACTTAGATTAATAGAAATGGGTTAATAATTAAAACAGATCTAGTCAATAAGAAGCCTGAGCCAACGGCTAACAGTATTATAATTAATATTACATTTGAGTGTTCATTTGGGGCTGACATGGTTTTGTGTGACCAGGGTGACAGGAAAGAATGCCCATAACATCTAAATAATATAGAGGCATTTTCTTAGTTGAGATTCCTTCTTCCAATATGACATTTACTTGTGATTATAGGAGATAGGCTAAGCTTGAAGGGAGATGATGGACTTCAACCTGTGATAAAACTCTAGCTGCCTCTGATGGAGTGGTACCCTGAGTTTCTTTTCATTGCTTCTATTGGGTAGACTCCTTTGACTTGAAATATTCCCTCCATGTAGGAGGTATAAGACTTCTAAGGAGGCCAATGGAAACTTTTATGTGTCTAGAAGCTCAGAAAACTAGGAGAGTCACAGGCTCGTCTACATAATTACAACAGCGTAACATTGTTGGAGACAGGCAGAGCATTCGGCTTTTGCACGTTGTGACCCAGGCTGAGATGGGCTCTTGGTGACGTGGCTGTCTTGGAATCACCTACTCTCCTGTGAGTACTCATCATCTATGCTCAAACTCAACTGCTTATAAAGCAAACTAGACTTGGGTGGAATTGTTGTTTTGTTCTGTCACTCTGGTTCTCTTTGGTAACAAACTTTTATTCACTCTGCTGAGTTCCCCCTGGGAAAGGTCACACAACTGCTTCTTAGCAGCATAGACTTTCATTTTCAGGGCTTTCCCAGCAGTTATGCTCATCTGGAGTTGTCATAGTTGAACTAGAGATACATAAATGCTCCTTTCTCAGACTTTTAGCTCTAATACAGTAGACCATTTGATTCCTTGCTATGGATCTGTTTTTCTCAATACTTTGGCAGTGTCTTGAGGTCATCTGATGAATTAAAAGTACTTTATATAAAATTCTTACTTTAGAAAGCAAGGAGACTTGATTAATTATGCAAAATTTATCAACATTCTATTCCTGCATGATTTCCATGGAATAGATAGCTGCCATTAATACAAAGACATCAATGAATAGTTTGAACTATTCATTAATGGTTAATAGAACAAGTAACAAGTAACACTGAAGCCTGATTATTACCTCACAGTTTGAATTTTAGCATGTAAATGATTTGAAACTTAAGTATGTGCTAAAGTTAACATTTTATCATGCATTACTTTTAATCATAGACTGATATAGTTACCACCATAGTCAGGGTTCAGAACTATTGACCCCTAGCCCAATCCTCACCCTTATAAGCACCCACAGATCTGTTCCTACTGCAATGATTTTTCCTATTTCCAAAGTAGCATCCAAATAAAATAATTTAATGTGTGTCATCTCAAAACTAGTTTATTTTTAATATTCTCGAGGGACTTCCATATGCATGTGTATAATAGTTTCCTAATCGGTTGTGTTGCTGAGTCATATTCCACTATGTGTGGGAGTATTTGTCCTGTCACCCACTGAAAGGCACACTGTAAATCCCAGTTCTGGGTTATTATGAACAATATCTCTGAAGCAATACTTATGTACAGGGATTAAAATATATAGATTTTGTATCTCTCTTGGTAGGAGCGGAATTTGGGGGGTCATATGGCTGGGGTACCCTAGAACACTCTTACAGTGATGTAAAATATTTATCATAATTTTACATTCTTGTCAGCACTTGGTTTTGTCAGTTTTTTTAAGGTATAGCTATTCTCATCAGTGCACACAGCTACCTCATCAAGTTTTTAATTTGCATCTCCCTAATGTTTAATGATATTGAACATCTTTTTATATGCTAGTTTGCTGCTCCAGCATCTTATCTGGGGCAACATCTGTCCTTTCCCCACCCCCAAATTTAGGATGTTTATTTTCTCACTTTATTGAATTTTGAGGGTTCTTTAAATTCCATATATACATTGTTAGTTTGGTGATTTGCAAATTTTCCCACTTTATTTTTCATTTTCTCTGTAGTAACTTTCATAGAACAAATGCTTGGCCATGTTTTAAAGTCCTCATCTTTACTGCTTTTATCTTCTACACCATAGCTGTATCTTAAAGCAGCCCACAGGCAGCTGACTTTAGTGATTGGCAGCATCAGCCACACAGCAGAAACCACGCCTCAAGGAATAGGTATGTGTTCCCAGCTGCTGGAGAAGTACTGACCTTCAGCAGCCTGAAACTGAAAACCACAGTGGCCAACATCATTGCAGGACTTGAGAAAAATGTTTAAGGATGCCTTTTTTATTTCTGAAATTTATTTCCAGGAGACTGACACGGAGTTCTTGAAATGGCTGCCATCCATTGAGACTGTTTCATAAGGCAAAATTAATATTTTTTCGACAGCCTCCTTAGGTTGCTGGAGAGATAAGTGTAGGAGAAAAGGGCATTTTGCTTGTTTGAGGTTAAGTGGGAAAACTGAAGCAACTGTCTGAATAATTCAATAAAATAATTCTTTTATTAGTTGTTTAAATAAATCCTTATCTTGTTTTTCGCTGGCCATAGATAACTTGTTACTTAATTCAGTTTTGAGGTGTTATATGCTTTATGTGTATTTATTAAGACTTTTCAATATTTTAGGTGATTAGACCTTTGTAAAAGCTCCACTCTTCCCACAAGAGTTGAGTATGGCTGATGCAACCTCATGTTTACACACATTTAATCTTATCCCCTAAAGAAACTCCTACTTACTTGTAATTTCCAGATGCCAACATCTGCAATTAGAAGCTGGCAAAATAATTACCCTAACAGCTGCTGGAAACATATAGTTTGCAGGAAAATGTCAAATCTGTTTTGAATATTGAATTATCCTAAAACAACACTAGTTCTCCTTTCAGTTGTTGCCTAACCTTTCTCACATTTAATTAATCATCCTATTAAATCAAATTTCAAATATAAAATTCTATCAGTCTTAACCATGTTTATATTTGGTGAGGAGATAAAAGAGCACTACATGGGGCATCAACCGTCCTCACAACGTTGAATTGTAGTATCTGAATGAATGCCATGGTCCCTTTTAATGCTCAGTCCCTAAGTTAGAATGAAAGGAAAGTTTTCCCAGTATTACCAAAGAGTGATCACCTGCACCTTTTTGACAACCAATTTATTTTTTTTCTTCTCTCATACAGTTTCCCTCCCTGCATCTTCCCAGGCCTTCCTCACAACCTGCTTTCTATCCCAGATCCAGTTTTCTCCTGTTTAACTTCAGAAAAGATCAGGCTTCCCAAAAATATCAACAGAATATGGGAAAAGAAGTTGCAGTAACACTAGACACAAGACCTCATGCCAGGATTGCTGAAACAACCCAGTAGGAGGAAAAGTGTCTCAAGGGCAGTGAAAGAGTCAGAGACACATGCCCCACTACCACTGGAAGTCCCACAAAAACACCAAGTGAACAACCACAACATATTTGCAGAAGACATATCACAGACCCATGCAGGCTCTGTGATCACTGCTTTAGTCACTGTGAGCCCCTATGAGCCCTGCTTAGATGATTCTGTGGGCCATGTTTTCCTGGTGTCCTCGCCCCTCTCGCTCCTACAATTCTTCCTCCCCTTCTTCCAAGGGGTTCTCTGAGCTCCCAGGGAAAAAACCCAGTGGAGATCTCCAGTTTTGTCTCTCTCTGTGCCTAATGTTTGGCTGTGAGTTTCTGCGTCTGCTCCTATCAGCTGCTGAAGGAAGACTCTGTGATGACAATTGGGTTACCACCAATCTATAAGATTATCAGAATATCATTAGGAATCATTTTATTGATTTTATTTCTATCCTAGGCCTCTGGAACTGTCTAGCCTCTGGTTTCTGGTATCAGGCATGAGTTTCCTTTTGTGACATGGTCTTCAAATTAGACTGGTAAGTTCTATATCTCTTTTGCTCCTGCACATCTTGCAGAAATGATAGATAGTAGGTCAAAGGTTTTGTGCCTGGATTGGTGTTCAAGTACCACCAGTGGAAGCTGCTTGGTTACAGAAGATAGCAGGTTCTGGTTTGGTATTTTCCATTACTAGGAGTCCTAAACAGCAGCCTACAGAATGGGGAATGATTTCTTTTATCAACTTCATATCCAATAATATATATATAGATATAGATATCTATATCTATCTATCTATCTATCTATCTATCTATATCTATCTATATATATATATATATATATATATATATATATATATATCAAGAAACCAGATATCCAAATAATCCAAAATAAAGTCATGGGGCACGGATATAAAGAGAGACTTCTCAGTAGCAGAATCTCAAGTGGTTGAGAAACACGTAAATGATCAACATCCTTAGCCATCAGAAAAATGCAAATCATAGCTACTCTGAGATTCCATCTTATATCTGTTAAAATGGCTAAGATCAGTCACACAAGTGACAGATCATGCTAGAGAATATGGGGGGAAATGGGAACATTCCTTTATTGCTGCTGGGAGTACAAACTTGTACAGTCACTATAGAGATCAATATGAAGGTTTCTCAGAAAATTGGGAATTTATCTACTTCAAGATCCAACTATACCACTTTTGGGACTGTAACCCAAAGAAGCTCCACCCTACCACAAAGATACTTGCTTTTCTATGTGCCAGAATATGGAAACAATCTTGTTGTCCCTCAAATAAGATTGGCCAATCAAAATGTGTTACATTTATACAATGGAGTATCATCCAGATATTAAAAAAATAACACCATGAAATTTGCAAGTAAATAGATGGAACTAGAAAAAAAACATCCTGAGTGAGGTAACAAAGACCCAGAAAGACAAACATGGTATGTACCCACTTATAAGTGGGTATTTGCTGTAATGTAAAGGACACCCATGCTATAATCCATAAACCCAAAGAGCCTAGGTAACAGGGATGGCTCAATTGGGGGACAGAAGGATCTTCCTGGGAAGGGGAAACAGAAGAGATTTTGTTGGTGGACTGGGCGTCAGTGGGTATGGGAGTGGGAGGGATCAGGTAGAGGGAGCAGATGTGAGGATGGGGAGAGTACAGGGAAGACAGCTGGAAATGGGGGACATTTGATGGGATTGAGGAAACCTAGTGCAGTGGAAACTCCCAGGATTCTATGAGGATGCTCCTACTGGCTTCTGATTTTATTTACCAAAGTTATAAGTACCCAGGCAGTCTGTCCTATTGCAGAGATTATTCCAAGCACAGGATTTAAATCCAATTGAGAAATGTTGCCTATAGAGGCAGAATCCTAAATTATTTCTGAAAGTAATGCCTTTTGCATGTGTAACATGAAGCAGTTACATCATCTTGCTCACAAAGAGCAGGGGGAACAAAATCATGGTATTTAATTGATTGTAGGGGCACAAATTTCTGAAGAGATTTCTGACATTATTAATGTAGGTGAATTGCTAAGAGAGAGAATCAGTCTTAAAAACTGGTAGAGTGAAAGGACTCACATATTTAGTTTTAATTCATTGACTCTCCTAATTTCTCCTTTTGCTATTTTCCACAACAGAAAATTGCAGTAGAAACACTAATCTCGTCTATTCATATCTTTTAAAAATAATTAAGCTTTAAGAATTCTCTGAGCGCAGTATTTTCTTTCACACTGTGGCTTTTTACCACATTCCACTCTATGGAGTCATGGAGAGAATGCAGCAGAGGAGACACAATTGCAAATTGCTCAGAGATAAATCTCAGCTTCTTCCCTGAATAAACATGTATTCACACACACCCAGTCTGAGAGATGCCATTCTCAGAGCAAAGGGCTCTCCAGAACTTTCTTCAATAAGTGAAAAATTATCAATAAGACCTACACTGATTTGATGTGTAAGTTTACAAGTCAATAAGGCAAAGAAATTTTACATGTGTATTTTGAAGTTAAGGTGTTCATCCTTTTTGAATTGCCACATAATGGCTTTAAAATGTGAATTATATATTAAGTCCATGGAATTTATTGCACGTTCTTTCTTAATCTCATTGGAATAACAGTCAGCATTTTTTGTGACTTCAACTGGTTTCTTCAAAGTAAAGCTTCTGCCAATTTCCCAACTAACTCTTAACATGTTCATTAGAAAGAAAGAAAGCAGGTGAAAGTTTGAATATACTATGTACAATAAACATAACTTTGTGCCCCTTTCTTATGTGACAATGTGAAGTAGCTGATGAATTTTTTCTCATAATAGAACGAGAAGAAAAAAACTTATGTTTTTAGCATATCTTAGTGGATTTTCCCCTGTAATTATTCAATAAAATAACCAAGAACATACAAAGAAAAAAGAGTAAAAATAAAAGATATAAAAACTTAGGCAAAACACTTTAGTTCCAGGATTGACTCCAAAAATGATGCACAAGAGAAATGTTAGGATAATAGAAATATTCTGTGTTGTTCCTTAGGGATGGATACACAACCATACTTGTTAAAATCCATGGAGCCACACATGTGAAAGAATGCAGTCTAATGTGTACAAGCCAAACTTCTACAAAACCAAGCATGGTGGCTGGTAGATGACTCTGGTCCTAGATCATGGGAGATGGAAGCAGGAGGATAAGATATTCAAGGTCATCCTTGGTTTGCCCACCGGCCAGTTTGGTGAGTACATTTTCTCAGTTGAGGTTCCCTCTTTCAAAATTACTCTAGCTGTGCCAAATTGATATGACACTGCTCAGCACAGGCACAGCATACCTTTTTACTTATAATAGAGTCTTTCAGTAGCCTGGAACTCTTCAGTTGTTGCCGAGCAGACAATAGTGGTGAAAATACAAGAAAAACCTTAAGCACCTTGTAATACCAGAAAGCACTGGAAAGCATCTCAGAGGCACAAGTACAGGATATGCTAAGTTACATGGGGGTGAAGGTAGGAGAACTCTCAATAACCAGAACCACACAGCTGTCACACTAGTTTGTGACACTAAAAACTATAAGTGATCGAATTAAGAAGTCAATGGAGAAAGTGGCAGCTGTCTCTCAAGAGGAGGCCCGAAGAATGTTACAGATATTGATCACTGAAAAACATGGAACTTAGTGTGTCTGCCTTTCAGCATATTCTAGACCTTGTAACTCATTGGTGAGGATGGTGCAGCTAAGTGCTAGATTTACTAGAGTGAAATACAGTCATGCCACCCAATAAGGTGGTGAAGGTTAAGGTCACTGTGGTGTCATGTGGGCATCATGCATCTCCTTACATCATGTGGTGCACCCCTGATGGAAACTGTCAGATGACAAATATTCCAATGTGACAGGTTCACGTGTTCATTTGCCTGAAGTAGAGCGTTTTATTATTCTAACAGTGGTGTGGTGCTTTGAATGAGTCCTCTGCATGGTGTCTTATACTTGATCTCCAGTTGGTATGCTTTAGGGAGATTTGGGAGCCTTATAGGGGGAAGTATGTCCATAAGGGTGGCTTTGAGGCTTCAAAAGCCATGAGCCATTTCTAGTGTTTTCTCTCTATGGTTTCTCAACTTTTCCACCTGTCCATATCCATGTGATGCCGTGCTTCCTCACTAAGATGGTGATGGACTCGTGTTACTGAAACTGTAAGGCTTTCTATAATTAGCCTTTGTTAATTTTTAAACAAAGTAATAGAAAAGTAACTAAATAACCAGTCTGGGTGTTTTTGTCCCTATAATGTGTAGGTGTAATTAGCTTCTATAATTAGTTTATATTAAATAAGATTGTATTTGTAACTTGCATGGAAAGAAATGCTGTTTCTTAGTATAAAAGGTTATTCTCAATTTGTCAGTTCCCAGGTCAACCTCCCAATACCCTGTCAAACAAAATTAATTTTGCCTAGATAATCCATGGATCAATAGTAGATGCAGTTTTTGCTACCTAGTCCATGGCATATAAGTTAATTTTTTGCTATCTATCCATACATTCACTACTTTTCTATGTTGGACATAAAGCAATATTGGAGAACATATTTGTACTCTCAGGCCATACATTTGCTCAACTGAGAAGTATTTATTGAGTGTCTACTCATTGAGAAAGTGATACCTGGTATCTGGCCATGTTACTTAAATGGTTTCAGAGATACTAAAACTAGGGAAGAAAGAAACTGCCAAGTCTCAGAAAAGATTAAGACAATGTAACTTTCAAATACAATGTGGTATCTTGGGTTGGATCCTCATGCAAAGCTGGGACATAAATGGAAAAAAAGAGAGTAATATCCAAGTAATGGTTCAGAGATAAAGACTGTACCAATGTTTATTTTGTACTATGACATTATAAGACAATACAGGAGAGATGGGGGAAGTTTGTTCTATTTAAAAGAACTTTTGTGACTGTTTCTGTTATATTGTTAATGAGTCAGAAGCAATGGTTTTTCATTTATGTTAAAAGGACACACATATGTATACAGACAAATTCCTTGTTAACATTATTTACAAGTGATTAGCAATGATTATCAGTCAATTGTGACAGGCTAAAGTAAAATCTCCACAGACATCATCCATATTACAAAAGATTATCTTTAAAAAGTGAGCCATGCTTTACATATAGCTTCCAATCCAAGACATGAGGCAAGTATTGGCCTGGAACTCCTTTCAGGTGATTCACTGAGGGTCAGGATACTTAGTCTGGACAGTTATTTAAAAGTCTTAATAAAATAGTGCTCAGAAAGTGGAATGTAGGATTGGAGTGATACAGTCCTTTCTAGAAAGTGTGGTATGTAACACTCATTAATAAAAGTCACGTGGTGGATGGGAGTGGTACAGGATTTTTTTCTTGACAGGAGGGCAACCAGGGCACATTTTCTATATTGCTTTGAGGATCTGCGTATTTGACCAGTCTGACCAAATTTAATTCTTTGTCAGACAGCAGAACATTTATGAAGCATTTTTGATTGTGTGAGATAGTGTTCAGGAATATGGAAGTAAAAAAATGGACAAGGACCTCTATCTCAAGAAGTTGTTTACTATTCAAGGAAAAAGAAAATAAGTAAATAATATAGAATAAAAATTTGATACTAATAAGATTTATGTAAACACCAAGTTCCAAGGGGAGATGCCTGGGTTTAATTCCCAAGACCCTCAAGTTGTTCCCTGACCCTGACATGCACACATATGTGAACACACACACACACACACACACACACACACAGACACACACACACACCTGCATCTTGATGGCACTAAATAAAATGTTTTAAAAAGAAAATACTCCTAGGATGAAAAGCAAGAACTTTCTTTTTTGTTTTGTAGAATTCATTGACTAGGTTTTAAAGATGAACAAAGGAAAACTGTTGACAATAGGTTTGCATAGGGAATGGTACTAACCTCAAAGTTTGGTAAGAAAGTTTTCCTCATAAACAAACAACAAACAAATTTTGATGTGGAAAAGTGACTGAGGAAAAATTCTTAATATCAGCTTCTGGCCTTTACATGTGTTTACATGGACAAACATACCTCTCAACATATCCATAGCTCCAGATGCATGTGTACATGTACACACACGCACACACACATGCACACACACACACACACACACACACACACACACCCAACACATACACACACCCAACACACAATTATTCAGGGAGCTTTGTTGGACAGAACACTTAATCTAGGGTATGGCACTACTTAAGAAGAATTATTGAAACAGAAAGAAATGAGAAATACATGTGGTTGTTCAATAAGTGAAAACATCCATGCCTTTGTACATCTGTTTAGAAACAGCATTTCATATTGCTCCTGATGCAAATCAAACCCTTAATCAATGCTAATTAGATGAATGAATGATTGTGGTATAAGAAGATGAAAGAAGTTCATCTTTATTACGTCTGTAAAATAGTTAATACCTACAATAAATAACAGGCATGTTCATGAAGAGAAGGGTCAACTGAATGGAGAAGCATGGGGACATCACTATGAGATACAGAGGAGAGCAGCACACAGGTATCCAGGATCACAGCAGCATCATTTTGACAGAGCCCCATTTCACATCAGCATCTCTAGAGAGATGAAGAAGGCAGCAACTAGGAAAGACCATTCCTTCCAAGGACGTAATTGGAAGCTGTGGCAGATCCTTGTTATCTTTCCTTGTCTTAAAGACCTTTCCATTAGTCTGAGAGTGTGCCCTCTTCTGCAGAATAGTCTGGAACTTATCCATCCCATCCACCAGCTTGTGTTCCTCTTCACAAACATCCATTGTTTGTTGGGTACCACCTGTCCCAAGGCATTGCCTTTAGATGGGATACCTCAATGCTAGTTCTGGCATTCATAAGAACTCATTCATCACACAACACCTTTCTCAGTGCCTCTGAGTGTTTTCTACCAGAATCCCAAGCATCTTTTCAACCTCCCTTCTTATCATCAATTGATGTTAAGTGCAGGTAAGTGCTGGAGTAGCAGGAGTATTCTATTTGTGCATCCCTAAACCTGCTTTCATTCTGTTTCTGCCATGCACCCAGAAGCCTTCATCACTCCTTAGAGTCAAGCGGCAGTTTGCTTTCATGGTGCTTCTACACCAATTAGAAAAGATTCCCTTCAGCCAATAATGAAGTCCAAATTCAAAGCCAGGAAAGAAGGAGGGTACCTGGAGGCACATGGGTTTAAGACAGTGTAATGAACTATAGGTAGATAAGACATACTTTATTTACTCTGGATGAGAGCTACCACACAGACTGCTGGCAAACTGGTGCTGGTAGCCTCCCAGGCATGTGGGAATAGGCACATAGGCCATTTAGAGGCAACCATACAGGTTTACAGGCAGATATAGACAGGTGGCTGGCCAGGAATCAAACAAAGGTTCTGGTATCTGACCACAAGGCTATGTTTAAATAGAACCACTCAAATGTTTGCATAACAGACTACATCCCTGGGCATTTGGGGTCATCAAGTTTGGGATGACTCATAGGTCCCTGGCTGTCCAACATGGGCTTTCTCGAGCATGGCAATCATCCATATCATTACCATGTTGTCAAACCTAAGTTGTCCACAATGACCATTTATTCCATTTTTCTCAGATGGAAATGTTTCCCAGTAATCAATGCATCACCAAGATACGTCTCTAAAAGCAGATAGTATATTTGTTTGTTAAAAACAGATGGAGTAGTTAATTATTTAAATAGAAAATGGAAGACTACCTTGCTTTTATTATGTGTTTATAAATAGAATAACCTCAAGGAAAACATATCTTGGTGTCAGTCATCACTTTTATCTTGTTCAAATGACCAAACTAAATGTTTTTGCTTATTAATCCTAGAGGGAAGGCAAAGCCAAAATACCAAACAACTGAAAAGGCACATTGTCCTAACTCATAAAACTTCTGGTAAAGGTATATGGTGATGTTATTTGAAGAAGACAGAAGACAGTTTCTTCAAACTGCCCAATAGGCACTAAATCAAACCTCAGATATGAAGGCACAGCATTAGATGTCACATGTCAGGGTCACTAATTCATTCCTCCTTTCCCTCATGTAATCCAGAACAGAACAAAGGAAAAGGGTGATGAAGATGCCAAGTTAGAGTTCCAGTTTTCAGCGTTGACAGAGGTGCCTAAGGTAGGAGTCCCCAAAGTGTTAACATATACATGGTTGAAGAAACTTCACCATGGAGAGAAAGATGGAAAGGGGAGGAGTGGATCAAGTATGATATGATCTGGCTATTTTTTCACATTAATCTTGCTTTCAGGTTCAAGTGCAGACCAAAACCTTTGAGAGAACAATTTCAGAATATCATGAAAAATGGCTATCTCTTTTCAGCTTTGCTATTTTTCAAAGTTTCCTTATAAATGCTAAATAAATACTCCGATGAAATATGTAGTTATAAAGTGTCAATAAATTCTACTTAAATGTAGTAAAACATTTTAGGGTCCAAAGTAGAGGTGCTTTTTCTAAAACCCTACAGCACAAATATAATCTAAAATGAATAACTCTTCAGCTCCATAATGACATTCTTGCATTGTGGCCCCCTCTAAATAGGGAGCAACAATTTAGTCTCCTAAGAGGATTTATTTATGTAATTTAATGCCAATTCAATGTCAACCATCTGAAAATTACTCAATTAAAGTATATTTTCCGAACATAAATGATTGTCCTGCCTAAAGTAGCTTCTTTGATGTGAAGCCTCTTTTGCAAGGAAGGCAATAAAGAGATGGGTATACTGGGACTATATATTGATACAATAGCAATCATAGAATATATTTTGAAATTATACACACACACATACACACACACACACTAGTTTTCAAAATGTATTTAAAAGTTTTAAAAATAGTAGGAGTTGAGTAATTTAAACTTGAGTGATAACTTAATGAGCACCTTGCTGGGTTAAACAGGGAGAGTGGAATGAATCAGAGTCATCCATGTTTGGTCTACAGTAGATAATCTACTCAGAAGACAGAAGATGCTAAAAATAATTATAACAGGAAACAGGTGAGATGAGTCACTCAGAAGAACAAAGTCAACGAGTTCAAAGGAGAGTACTCACATGCTTTTGAAACAAGAAAAAAATCTGCAATACTTTGAAATTTACAATTGAATTGAAAGATGAGTGAGAGCTTGGAGGAAGAAAGTTGTATTTCTGAGGAAAAAACAACTAAAGAGTGAATGGGATGTTAAAAGAAGTGGTTAATTGTGTCATGATTATAGAAAACAACATTAAGAATTAAGATTAAAATACATTTCAACCTGAGAGTTAGTCTAGTTTAAATTCAGTGAATGGAAGGAGAGGCCTTGAAACACAGTCAAAAGAGGATGACTAGTTCCGATGCTAATAATGGACAAAGAAATGGAAGGATGGATATGAGACATGTTCTAAAGGACTGCTTGCTCAGAACTATTAGTGTATTGGGTGTCGTAAATAACCTCACCTTGGGCTGATTGAGACTGGGTTTAGAGACCCACACAATGGTACTGACTAGACAGAGATAGGGAAGTTAAAAGGGGGAACTGCCTGTGAAGGAAAATAAAATTTGGGGTTTGAGTTCTTGCTTATTGAAATACTTGGTGGAAAAGTCAGAAAGAGAGGTGATATATTTCAGTCAGACATCCATGTGCCAGAACCATCATATTGAAGTCATGGATTTACACTTGAGATCTGGTTTCTTGACTCACCTTGATTTGGAGAAATGTATGATAAGTTAGGGAATGAGGAGAACTAGGTTTGGTGGCAGAATTTAAGGAACTGTTGAGTGAAATGCTGGAAGTGGAGTTCAGAGGGAGGTATCCATCATGAGACAATGGTAGAGAGAGATGGAGATTACCACTCTGTGACCTGAATGGTAGTGCGCTGACAGGAGGATGAGCACTTTGTGGTGGAACCACGCATCCTTGTTGGCTAGGGTGGTCCCACCTCAGCACTGAAAATCTGCATCATACGAAATGTTTCAGTACTAAGCAAACTTGAGTGGTTAGGTATCTTAGCCATCCTATCACAGTATGTGATACTTCACAGGTTCATAGTGTTTGTTGAGTGATCCAAAAATTATGGAGTAGATCAATTTTCTCTGAGGGTAAGGTTCCTTCTTTTATAAATTTGGTAGTATCCATAGTGTCCAATAAATGATGTTACTATCAGAACTGTGTGTAATAATGCTTATGAATCCACTAGAGAAAGGCAATATACTAATGTGTAATTTTATTAATTTGCATGTGGTTTTATTTTTATGAAAAATAATACTATCATTTATTGAAAATTTCACCACTCTGCTTTTTCCTTCAATTGAACTTTTAATGCCAGTGACCTGATATTGGCACTGAAGTTAGTAATTAATTTTGTTTATATGACACGCAACACCCAAGAGCCTCTAGGCACATAGCCAAATCTTCTTTTAAATATAGTCATTAAAAGGAGGAAAGGAGCCAAACAAATTCCTAACTGGTAAGTGGGGAAAAAAAGAGCAACTAGAAAATAGGGAACCGATAAGGATGAAAACCAGTTTGAATGAAGGGAAAAATCTTCACCCAGACTCAACAGGGAATTGATTGTGTGAAGTTAGCCATGCCTTCTCTGGACTTCAGGGTTTTAAGAAAAACAGTCTTCTTTACTGAAAATACAAATAGACTGATCACTTACTAAATTCTTGTGCTAAATGTCAAGGGGCCATTGCTGGTCACAGCTTCCTACAGTTTTTATTTGCAAGTTATTAACTTATTTTACATTTTTGTTCATTAAATTTGGTTTTGAGTATTTCATACATGTATACGATGCATTTTAATTACTCCCATCTCCACCCTCTTGTCTCCCACTCCTGTCAACATCCCTGCTTCCCAAAGATCCATTTCTTACATTTGTGTCTTTTCATTTTGTTTTAATATCCATTGAGCTTAACCACAACCTTCTGTGTAACCATGCGTTTGGAACTATCCAGTGGAGCCTGGTGAGCTCACCAATGAGCACACAACCAAAGGCAATGATTTTCCCTCTCTCACAATCTCTTAGCAGTCAATAATTCAGTGGGGGAGAGGTTGGACCCTATTAGCACATTGTCCATCCATGACTAAATGTTGACAGGACCAGTTTTATGCAGGTCTATTGCAGGGAACTTCAGTCACTGCTCAAGATTGTACTGCTATGCATAAGAGATGGCATATTGAAGCCTTCTTTTATATCTCCAGGCTGCTACATTCTTTCTTCTTCCTGCTATGTTCTCTAAGCCTCAGAGGGAATACTATAATGTCTTAATTAGGGCTGAGCACTCATCTGTCACATTTCAGTACGTTGAGCAGCCATGAGTCTCTGCAATCCCCATTGTTCATCACATAGAGATGCTTCTCTGATTAAAGATGAGTGTATCATTTGTCTATGAATATAATCATAGATATTTAAAAGGCATTTTAATGTCAAATTGCTAAATAAAAGTACCAAATTCCTCATCAGAGGCCAGGATTTCCCAGTTATAAGTGTAGACCAGGTTTATAATACTAGGCAGATTCCTGACTGTGGAGTGGGTGTCACTATCACAAAGGTGAACACATCTTCCCAGCCATGAAACAATCCAATTCAACACACACACACACACACACACACACACACACACACACACACACACAAGAAATGAACTTAATCAATGTATGAAAGATCTTTACAATGGAAAATGTAAGACACTGAAAGCAAAAACTGAAGAATGGACTAGATTTAATAACTACCCAGGCTCATGTTTTGGAAGAATCAGTCTTACAGAAATGGCCAACATACCTGCAGTAATCTATAGATTCAATGCAGCAGCAATCAATTCTTTACACAAAGAAAAATCAATCATAAATCTACAGGAGCAGAAAAGATTAAGGATACTCAAAGCAATCCTAAATAAAAGTGAATACTGTGGGAACTATCATTGCACCTGATTTCAAGCTATATTATATCACTATACTGATTTTAAACTATACTACAAGGCCATGATAGTAGAAACACCTTAGTAGCAGAACAGACATTTATTGATGGAATAGAATTGAGGAAAAAGATGAGTCTACATAACTGCAGCTACCAATTTTCACAAAGATGTCCAAAGTATGCATTGGAGCATATAATAGCATCTTCAACAGATGGTCCTAGGTAATCCGGGTATCAATACATAGAAAAATGAGACTAAACCTTTACCTCTCATCCTGCTGATAATTCAACCTCAAATAGATCACAGGCTTCAAGATCTGAATTCTTACATTGTGAAGCTTATTTCTGTGGGAAGTACTCTAGGAAACATTTTATAAAGATAGTCTGAATAAGTGAATGGGGTTTTTCCTTATGAATCAGAAGCTACAGAGCCTGGAAGGTTAGCACAAAAATTTTACTAACTCTGTAACTCTTTCTACCCATTGTACAATTTTCTTCAGCATGTGAAGAATCATAGTTTTACTCTCTGGGACACTTGGATTCAGCTCTATCTCTAAGGAGCTTTCATATCTCCTTTCCTTGTGGCCTTGCCTCTGCTTCTGATTCTTTCCCTGTTTTTTGTTGTTATCGTTGTTACTAGTAGCATTACATGAATTGATGGAAGCAATATGGTTCCAAAGTTTACTACTCAAGAACCTTTTTTCTGAATAATTTACCACATTTCATTTTTACTTTTCCTCTACCACCCACACTGCCTGGATTTAAAAAAATATATTATTCTTTCATGCAATACATCCCTTCCTCATTCTTCCCAGTCTCCCCCCACCTTCCTGCTCACTGAAATCTATTCGCTCTGTCATCTCTTACAAAAGAGGAGACCATCTAGTGATGTTAATAATACTTGGGAACAACAACAGCAATAAGACAAGGCACAAACCTTCACATCAAACTGGGAGAGATAACCCAATTGAAGGAAAAGTGTTCAAAAGCAGGAAAGAAATTCAGAGACATCCCCAACTCCTACTGTCAGGAGTTGTACAAAACACCAAGTCAACAACCATAGCATATATGCAGAATACCTAGTTCATACACATGTAGTCTCCATAATTACTGCTTCAGACTATATGAGTCCTCATGAGCCCTACTTAGTTGATTCCACAGCCATGTTCTCTTTGTGTCCTTGACCCCTATGGGTCCCACAATTTCTCACCTCCTGCTTCTCCAGAGTTCTCCAAACTCAGAGGGTAGGGACCCAGTGGAGATCTCCAATCTGGGCTCTCTCCGTTACTAATGTTTGGTTGTCAGTCTCTTCATCTGCTTCCATCAGTTTCTGGATGAAGCCTCTCTGATGATGACTGGACTAAGAAGTGATCTATGGGTATAGTAAATATCATTAGGAATCATTTCATTGACTTTTAAAAAATTAGTCCTGTTTGGTTTTATCCAGTCTCCAGTTTCTTGTCATCCAGGCGGTGTCAGGCATAGGCTACCACTCATGGTGTGGGCTTCAAATTAGATCAGTCCCTGATTGTTCACTCCCACAAGTTCTGTGCCACCATTGTCCCAGCATATTTTTTTTCAGGCAGAAAAGATTGTAGGTAAAAGGTTTTATTGCTTGGTTGGCTTGCCTGGCTACTGAAGACAGATAGTTCAGGGTTTGTATCCTCCATTACCAGGAATCCTCATTAGGGTCTCCTTATAGATTTCAGGGAGTTTCTATTGTACTTGTTTTCCACATTTCCCACAAATGCCTACACATTATAGTCTCTCCCAATATGTTCTCCCTCAATGTGCCTCCCCAACCTGATCCCTCCCATTCCCTTCCCCACCAACTCAATACAACCCTGAAAATCTATTCTTTTTTCCTTTCCCAGGGAGATCCATACATTCCCCCTTTGAGCCCTTCTTATTACTTAGCCTCCCTGGGTCTTCGGGTTATAGCATGATTATCCTTTACTTTACAGCTAATGTCCACTTACAAGTGAGTGCATGCCATGTTTGTCTTTGTGGGTCTGGGTTACTTCATTCAGGATGATTTTTTTCTGGTTCCATCCATTTGCCTTTGAATTTCATGATGTCATTGTTTTTAATAGCTGATAATATGGCACTGTATAAATGTACTGCATTTCATTTATTCATTCTTCAGTGGAGGGATATCTAGATTGCTTCTAGTTTCTGTTTATTATGGATAATGATACTATGAATATAGTTGAGAAACTGTCCTTGTGATATGATTGAGTGTCTTTTGGATATAAACCCAAGAATGGCATAGCTGGGTATTGGGGTAGATCGATCCCCAGTTTTCTGAGAAAAAGAGTATTGATTTCCATAGTGGCTGTATGATTTTATACTCCCACCAGCAAGAGAGGGGTCCTCCTCCTGCCCACATCCTAGCCAGCATAAAATCTCACTTGTGTTATTGACCTTAGCTATTCTGACAGGTGTTATATGGAGTCTCAAAATAATTTTGATTTGCATTTCCCTGATGGCAAAGAATGTTGTACATTTCTTTAAGTGTTTCTCAGCCACTTGTGTTTCCTCTATTAAGAATTCTCTGTTTTGATCTGTATATTTTAAATTGGATTATATAGTTCCTTGATATCTAATTTCTTGAATTCTTTATATATTTTGGATATTATACCTCTATCAAATGTGGATTTTCTGAATATCTTTTGTCATTCTGTAGATTGGTATTTTGCCTGTTGTCTTACAGAAGCTTTCCAGTTTCATGAGGTCCCATTTATTAATGGTTGATCTTATTGCCTGTATTATCAGTGTTCTGTCCAGGAAGTTATCTACTATGCCAATGAGTTCAAGGCTTAATCATCAATCAGATTCACTCAATCTGATTTTAGGTGCCCTCTTTGTTTTGCACTTCAGTGCTGTGCAGAGTGATAAGTATGTATCTACTTGCATTCTTCTACATGCAAATGTCAGTTTGACCTGTACCGTATATTGAAGATGTTTATTTCCCCCTTGTGTATTCTGGATTCTTTATGGAGCGATACTCTCTCCACATAGATACAATGGGGAGGGCCTCTGTCCTTCCCCAAATGATGTGACAGACTGATGATCCCCCATGGGCGGCCTCACCCTCTCTGAGGAGTAGATGGGGGATGGGATGGTGATATGGTGGGGGAAACAGGAGGATGGGAAGGAGAGGGAACTGTGATTAGTATGTAAAATAAGATTGTTTTTAATTTAAATACAAATTTTATAAAAAAGAAAAAAAAGCAGGTGTTCATAGGTGGGTGAGTTTTTGTCTGAGTCTTTGATTATTCTATTCCATTGATCTCTGTGTCTTTTTTATGCCAACACCATGCAAGTTTTATTACTATAGCTCTATAGTACTGCCTGAAATCAGAGATGATAACACCTCCTGAAGTTCTATTTCTATTCAAGATTATTGTAGCTATCTTTGATATCTTAGATACTATTTCTATTACTATGAAGAGATGCCATTATCATTTTAAACTTACAAATGAAAGCATTTAATTGGGGGTGGCTTACAATGTCAGAGGTTTGGTATTCTATAAGTATCTTACTTTTTTGTTTTTGATTTTATTCACATCTACTTCTTTAGGTTCGGAAATTTTCTTCTATGATTTTGTTGAAAATATTTTCTGGGCCATTGTGTTGATATTCTTCTCCT
Source organism: Mesocricetus auratus (assembly GCF_017639785.1). NCBI lineage: Eukaryota > Metazoa > Chordata > Mammalia > Rodentia > Cricetidae > Mesocricetus > Mesocricetus auratus. The sequence goes on from NW_024429199.1 coordinate 6,942,721, forward strand.
TCCTCCATTCCTATTATTCTTGGGTTTGGTATTTTCATATTTCCTGAATGGTTTGTGTCAATACTTTTTTTTAGATTTACTATTTTCTTTGACTGATGCATTTATTTCTTTTATTGTATTTTCAATGCCCATAATTTTCCCTTCTATCTTTTGTATTCTGTTAGTGAGGCTTGCCTCCTGTATATTTGCCTCAATTTTTCAATTCTCGAATTCCCCCAGTTTGTGTTTTCATTATTATTTTTATTTTCTTCTTAAGGTATTGACCAATTTTATTAATTTCCTTCAAGTGTTTGTTTTTCTTGCTTTTTTAAAAGTTACTTATTCATTTCTTCTTTTTTGTTTGCCCTTTCCTCGATTTTTTAAGGGATTTATTCATTTCATCTTTAAGTATCTGTTTTCATAAAATTGAGTTTAAGTTCTTTTCTTTGTGCTTCAACAGTGTTGGAATAATTCATGGCTTGCTATAATAGAATAGTTGGGCTCCTGTGGCAACATGTTGAAACCTTTGGCGTTGTTGATTGCATTCTTATGCTTTTGCCTACTCATCTGGGTTTGGGGTGATTATAGGTCTAGGTAAAAATTTCTGATTTTGTCTTTGTTAGATGGGTGGTTCGTTCTTGGTTTCTGTTTTTTCCCTGATCTTCTGACTAATGTGGCCTGCAGTTTTGAGGGGTCTCTGCCACAGTTGAGGGCTGGGATATGGTGATGGGGCAAGTGGTGATGGCTTTTTGGGGGGTATCAAGACAGTGAGGAAACCTGCATGTGGGCAGCCTACCTGGAGTTCTGCTGGCCGGATTAGCCTCTGATCAATCAGGGGTCTCTGCAGGAGTTTGTTGCCCAAATTTTATTTAAAGACTCATTTCTAAAGTGTCTCCAGATCTTGTTTGATTTCCAGAGAAACAGGAGACCTCCTGTAGTTAAACTTTCTTCGCAAATAAGTTTCTTGATCTCATTTAATGAGATGATTAAGTCTTCTATGTGAGTGTCTCTAACACTGTGCTAGATCAACACATTTATTTAATAAACTGTACCAATTGATGATATACGATTTGTAATTGGTTAGATGTTCATTCTCTTTAAACCTATCACATAATGTTAAATTCTCTACAGTGATCAAATTTTAGATCTCATATGTCAATATATATTACAATTAGCAAGCATGTCTTGTTCATTAGATAATTTATTTCATCACTGTAGCATAAGACTCTATTTCCCCTAAATTTTACAAATCCTCAGTTAACATAATTATCTATTTCAACAAGAGATTATGATGTTATTGCATCCAAACTACTTACATTAATGGAGGATGCAAAGCTCTGGGAGGCTATGCAGAGTCCTTTATCAAACACTCCAATGCTGATGCTCCTATGAAGGGTGCTGGAGGGTTGATGGGAAGTACAGGAAGGAGTCTTAGCACACTATCTTGCTTATTAACTTTGCTATTAGACAATTTTACAAACACACACACTATACACACTTATTACTCTCTTCCCACACATACCCTACCATCCTTATTAATCTCCCCTCATAATTTTCAATCCCTTTCCAGATCCATGCCTTGACTCTTTTTTGTGACCCATTTTGTAGAGGGAAGCCTTCCTACCAGCCTGGTTCCAGATCCTCAGTCCCAAATAACACATAGGAGGATATATTAATTATTAAGCTGTTGGTCATTTGCTTCTTACTGGCTAACCCATAATTATTAATCTAAGTATTTCTCTTACCAGAGAAAGGGGTCCTCTTATTCCTATGGGGGCTATATCATGACTCCCTGTGTTTCTCTTTCCCAGAATTTGGCAGTTTGAAATATGTACACCATACCATAGACACGTTCTCAGACTTCCAATGGGCTACTGTCCTAGCTCTGAAAAAGCTGATTGTGTTATATTACACACCTCTTAGAGGTGATGGTTGTTATGAGTATACCTGCACAAATAAAAACTGACAATGCTCCAGCATATGTCTCCAGTAAATTGGAACAATTTTTCAAATATTATAATATAAAACATGTAACTGGTATACCTTACAATCCCACAGAACAAGCAGTGGTTGAAAGATCTAACTGAACCTTAAAAGAGATGCTTCATAAACAGCCAGGGGGAACAAAGACCCCCAAACACAGGTTACATAATGCCTTACTTACATTGAATTTTCTTAATGCTAATGAAAAAGGACAAACTGAGGCAGAAAGACACTGGACTACAGAGAGGATTTCTGATCTGAACCAACCAGTGTATTTTAAGCATGTTATGACCTCAGTCTGGAAACCAGGATATGTGTTACATTGGGGAAGGTGTTTGCTTTTGTTTCCACAGAAGAAGAAAAACTTTGGGTTCCATCGAAATTAATTAAGATTCGATCCAAACAGAAGACATCTCAGGAAGAGGAAAGATAACAGCTCATCTACAAAATCATATTCTAACATGGGTAAAGTGACCTCTTAAAAGGAAAGAGAAGTGTTTTGTTTCTTGTCTTCACAGGAAAACTCAACAAAAGAATACTGGAAGTATGGATTCCTGAAGAAGAATGGATAGCTACCCTGAGGACCATCAAACAAACAATGACTCACTGTGTGGTAGCAAAGTCTAAATCTCTCTCTATTTTTTTTTTTTTTTTGGTTTTACGAGACAGGGTTTCTCTGTTTTGGAGGCTGTGGGTCCAGCCTGGCCTCGAACTCAAAGAGATCCGCCTACCTCTGCCTCCTGAGTGCTGGGATTAAAGGCGTGTGCCACCAACGCCCAGCTCTATATTGTTTTTTATAACACCCTTTTATCTTTGTTTCTTCATATACTTTAGTACCCATTCATTTAACTGAAGCTTGCTTTGGAGTTGGATTGGCTCTCCTACTCTAAATTCAAGCGTATTATTTAAATAAAATTCAGAACTTCTGTATTATATCAATGACCCATTGATATAAGACAGAAGAAAATAAAATTAGGGACTGTTATCTGTGGATTTATTTTTCTGAAAAGTCTAATCTCCTTCATGTTTACCATCTTCCCTATTGTCACCTTTTCCAGTATGCATACGCATAAAAGTTTAATTTTTTTCTTTGTTAACATTAATGTTTGAATTTTCCAGAGAACAAGGGATTTCCTGACAGCAAACTTCAACTGCTTGGGAAAGAGAATGAGGATCTACTTCATTGACTCCACCTGATTCAACTGGATGCATCTGAACAGCTCCACATCATCGACTCCACCTGACAAGCACCATTCTGAAACCGACTTGGAACTATATCACTTCACACATCTCCAGACTAAAGAATGGATACAGTGCACCTTCTACAATCTGGCCCGAGCTTCAGACGGGAGCTTCAATCAACACTAGAACTCCAGTCAGGAACTTCAATCAAGCATCTCCTGCCAAACAGAGACTATGTAATCTACCGAATATTTTGTTACACTAACATTTTCTTCTCACAGGTCCCCATGAGATTGTCATCATCCCATCTCAGCAGGAAGTAGTTTTGAGAATTCCAAGCCCCCTCTCCCTACTATTGATATTATAGGATAGTTTACACCTGTTAGTGTTAGTTTTCATTATTTTAGTGTTGGGATTGGAAGGAGGTGTTTAGACTTGGGTGTTTCTTTCAGATAAGTTTAGGTTTAGATGGGATAGATGTTTGAGACATTTTGTTCATTGACACAGTTAGTTTTGTTTTAAGTTTAAATATCTTTTTTAGACTAAAAAGGGAATTGTAGGGGGAAACAGGACTCTGCCACTAGCCATTTGGCGCTCTAAAGACACATATGGATGTGGTAACTTAAGGGCAGAACCGTGTTGCTAACCACACCCACTTTAGGCATGACTAGAGACAGGGCAGCAGAACTATGCTACTAGTCAGGCCCACTTTTGGGCATGCCTAGTGCCATGTATCGAGGAAGGAATAAAAGAAGGAACAGATATCCTTATGTGGAAGGAAGTGAGAATAGGGTGGGAGGCTGGGGAGGATGGTGGGAGGGGTGTGGGAGGAGGGGAAGGAGAAAGAACTGGGATTGACTTGTGAAGCAAGCTATTTAAAATTCAAATAATAAAATCAGAAAAAAATAAAATCCCATTTCTTTTCTCAACCTTAAAAACAAAAAAAGAAAGGAACAGCAGAGTTCTAGCCCCTTTTTCGGCTTCCAGTTCGGTGGTGGAAAACTGCTCGACTCATCAGGGTTGCTCATTTCTCTCTTGTGAGTAATTTATTTCTTTTCTTTCTTTTTTTTTTTTTTTTTGGTTTCACAAGACAGGGGTTCTCTGTATTGTTTTGGAGGCTGTCGGTCTAGCCTGGCCTCGAACTCACAGAGATCCGCCTGCCTCTGCCTCCCGAGTGCTGGGATTAAAGGAGTGCACCACCAGTGCCTGGCGCTGTCCCACCTTCTAACCACACAATTTTATTCATATTTTTCTTTCTCTCTCCAAACAAAAGCAAAAACCTGTAACAAAAACAAACACCCAACCAAAACCCAGTAAGCCTAAAAAATAAAAAAACAGAAAAAATAAAAGAAAAAAATAAAATCCCGTCAAAGCAAATCAAAACACTGACTCTCCTTTGTGTTGGTCAACTGCTCCTGAGCATGGGGCCTGCCCCTGAGTGTGTTTGACATACTCAGTGACACCTCCATTGGAAAAAACTTATTTTCCCTTTCCAAGCATGTATCAATTACAAATAGGTTCTTGCTTAGCGGTGGGACTTTGTGTCTTCCCTCTTCTCAGCACTGGGATTTCTGTGACCCATATGTTGTCCTAGGGCTATCTGTGTGACCATGGGTTGGAGCTGTCCACTGGAGTCTGCTGGGTTCTTCAGTGGATACACACTGAAGGCAATGACTCTCCCTTTCCCCAAATCTAACATCAGTTGAGCAGTAAGGGCTAGGGTCCTCTGAGATACATCTCCATTCATTTGTCACAGTTGATAGCTCTGATCTTTTGTAGACCTAGTGCAGGCATCCACACCTGCTGTGAGTTCTTTTTTGTTTTTTGTTTTTTGTTTTTTTTTTTGTTTTTTTTTTTTTTCGAGATAGGGTTTCTCTGTGGCTTTGGAGGCTGTCCTGGAACTCGCTCTGTAAACCAGGCTGGCCTCGAACTCACAGAGATCCGCCTGCCTCTGCCTCCCGAGTGCTGGGATTAAAGGCGTGTGCCACCAACGCCCGGCTGCTGTGAGTTCTTAATCGCAGTAATTGTGTGTTATTCATAAGATGGCATCTTGCTTTCATTTTCTCATTGTTGATTCCCTGGATCTACTTTTGCAATGTTCCCAGAGTCTTAGAAAAGATAATATAAATGTCTTATTTAGAACTAAGCAGTACCTTTTATTATTCTGAATACTATGTATAGTGATGAGACTCTGCATTCAACAGTGTTTACTAGGAAGATATACTTCTGTGATGAAGGCTACACATTTGTCTATGTCTACCAACATAAATATTTAAAAGACAGCTTGATACTATGTCAATTGGCTAGAAACAATATTCAGTTTTCCCATAGAGCATAACGCTGCCATGAGTTGTTGAATGATGTTAGAGAAGATTATTGATGAATTTTCTCTTTGGGCACCTTGAGTCACACCTTTTGAGACTATGAAAGTTGTCTGGCAAAAAGGAAAAGTCCAACTCAGTTTCAGCTTAATTTCTCTATGCCATGCACCTATGTATTTTCAATAATAGGGTCTAATTATTTAGTTCTGGTTGACATACAAAAGGAACGGCAGAGGTCTGCGTTATTCTGAGATGCTACAGAGCCTACTTGACCAGTACTTAATAAAGAAGTAACTTTTTCTGTGCACTGGGGACTTTATTTAATAGCCTACAGCTCTGAGAATAACTTCTCAGCCACATAAAGTATCTCTTTTAAAACTCTTTCTTCATACATTTTATTCCTGAATTTACCTACAGTGGAGCAGTTTTCCATATAGATTTCTTTTTTCCTCTTTTTAAACTTTGCTTTTAAGATTTTTACTTTTCATATTATACTGTAAATTACAACATTTCTCCCTTTTCTTCATCAAAATTCATGGTTTCTTTTGTTTATGCTCTAATTACATCCTGCTCCCAGCATTTCTCAGTTGCTTACAGTTCTTTGTGCAGGGTTGGTTTTACATACACCCTTTGTTTTCACTGCCGTTGCCCTCAGGGTCCATTCGTTTTTAATTTTCTTCTCACCCTCTTGTTGCTTAAAACTTCCATCCCTTACTAGTTCATATCATCCGTATTCTATTATCCTTCACTTCTTTAAAACAACCCCTCTCAATAGCTTTTTGATGACTTTCTGGCTTCTATTGATATTCTACGCTGATCGCTGATCACACAACATAAATATTTGAAGCTGGGATGCATCTATAAGGGAGAACACATAGCATGTGTTTTTCTGTGCTTGGATAACCTCACTCAATCAATAAAGTTCCACTCATTTGCATTCAAATTTCAATTTTATTTGCAGCTGAATAAAATTCATTTTGTTTATGTACCACATTTTCATCAGCTGATGAGCAACTAGACTGATTCCTTTGCCTAAATTTTGTGACTAGAGCAGCAATGAATATGGATGAACAAGTTTCTGTAGAGTATGATACAGAATCCATTGCACATATGTTCAGAAGTATAAAGTATGTGGTCATTCTATCTCTAGCATTTTGAGTAATATCATATTGATTTATACAGTGACTGCACAAGTTTGCATTCCTATCAATAGTGAATAAGAATTTTGTTTCCCCTATATCTTCACCAGCATTTTTTGTCATTTAATTAATTGGTGACCACCATCCTGTTTTGGGTGGCATTGAATGTAAAGTACTTTTACATTTGTTTATTTAAGCATATTGAGTCATCCCTGCATCTTTTGGATATGCTCTCAGATTTGGTTTTCAAGTATTTTATTGATAGTTTTTGCACTTATGTTCATAAGGGAGATTGTTCTGTATTCTATTTCTTTGTTGAGTGTTTCTGTAGTTTGTATATCATGGTAACTATGACATCACGAAATGAATGGGCATTGATTGTTCCTTCTGTTTCTATTTTGTGGAATAATTTGAAGAGTATTGGCAAAAACTGATAAAATTCCACACTAAGACCATGTGCCTTAGGCCTTTTTGGGTTCTGGTTGGGAGATTTTCATTATTACTAGGTGTTATATGTGTTGCATTTTACTTTATCATCTATTTTGCTAGTGGTTACAGGTCTATCTGATTTTGATTTTGATTTGCTTATTAAGATTAACAAGAAAATTATATTCTTTTTCTTTCCTAAAATTTTTCAATTTGGTAGGATATAGGTTTTTTTTTAAATATCTCCTTACCAGTAAATTTATTTGCTCCGTGTCTATTACTATGTGTCCCTTTCACACCTAATTTTGTTAATTTAGACATCCTATCTCTGCCTTTTAGTGAATTTGGATAAGGGTTTGTCAATCTTAACAATTTTACCAAAGAACCAAATATTTGTTTAATCAGTTCTTTGTATAATTTTCTTTGTGTTTTGGTTTTTATTTTATTGATTCGAGGACTAGGCTTTATTATTTTTTACTGCTTACTCTTTTGTGTGTGTTCTAGAACTTTCAGGTGTGATGTTAAGTTACTAGTATGAGAGCTTTCCAATCTGTGTTTATGTAGGCAGGCGTTGCTATAAGCTTGCATTTTAGAATTGCTTTTACTGTGTCCTATACATTTGGGTCCATCGTATTTTCATTTTCATTCAATTCTAGAAAGTCTTCCTTAACTTCTGTCTTTACCCATTTTTCATTCAGTAGAGAGCTGGTCAGTTTCCATGAGTTTATAAGCTCTCTGTTGTTGGAATCCAACATTAATATGTGGTGGTCAGATAGGATGTAAGGTATTATTTCGTTTTTCTTATATGTGTTGAGATTTGCTTTGTGTCCATTTATGCAGCTGATTTTGGAAAAGGTTCATGTGGATATGAGAAGAATTATGCTCTTTTGCTTTGGAGTGAACTGTTAGGCAAATATCTGTTAATTTCATTTTGTTTATAACTTCATGAGCTCCAGTGTCTCTCTGCTTAGGTTTTGTCTGGATGATCTGTCTTTTGGTGAGAATGGAGTATTAAAGTCTCTGTTATCAGTTTGTGAGGGTCAATAGATGACTTAATCTGTAGTAGTGTTTAGTGTATGTACTTGGATGTCCTTGTATTTGGTACATGTTAAGAGAAGCTTTTTCTTTGCTAGCCGCTTTGGTTTATCCCCCGCCAGTCACCTGGGCTCTGCCGTGCCAGCCTGGTTCTAGATCCGCATGAGTCCCAAATAAACACACAGGAGGCTATATTCATTATGAAGCTGTTGGCCTTGTTTGTCTCTTACTGGCTAGCTCTGCTTTAAGTAATTACCCCATAATTGTTAATCTAAGTATGTCTCTTACCGGAGAATAGTTCCAGGCTTCCTACCCCCAATGGCGTTACATGTTGACTCTCTTGTCTTTCTCCTTCCCAGAGTTCTCCTGGACTCCTAGTCCCTCCTATCTAGGTTTCCTATAGGCTCAACAGTACTTTATTGACAAATGCACAGGACTTCCCCCAACATCTCCTCTTTTCTGTTTAAATAAAAGAAAGGTCTTAATTTTAACATAGTCAAATTGTATATGACAGAACAGTTATCAAGTAGAACATAGTTACAATATTTTACCAAGATTTAAAGAAAATGTCATCCATCCCATCCTTGTGAGTCCCAAGTTCTATGTAGCTTATCTTTTATCATAACTAAGGAAAACTGTAATTATAACTATCTGTCTTCAACTCCATCAAAGACCACAGAAGGATAATATATAAACACTAGGATTGACAGAGACATCTTACTGCCTGGACAGTCACCCGAAGTTCCTCTGTAACGTTGGGGCATCCATCTTCAGCCCATAGGCCACAATGTGTCTGGAACGCTTCTCAGCAAAGCAGGAAATTTCAAACTGTCCATCTGCGTTGGCAGTCTGTCAGTCATTTTTCTTTGTCCTGCAGAAAGTCTCGTAGACTCTTCATGAAGCAGGAACCCTGTAAGACTGAGTTCAGTAGTCACTTTCCTGTGGGTCCTGCATGTCCAGTTTATACAACAGCAGTCAAACAGTCTAGGCAAGAGCAGTTTCTTGCCCAAATGGCTAATCTTGCCATGTTGAAAGCAAACTCCATATCAAGTTTGTTCAATGCCCATCTTCCTCTCAGATATAATTGGTGCTGCCAGGAGCAGACATTTCTCATTGTCAAAAAAAATCTTAGACCATTTTAAATGCCATGTTCTGAAGGTCTTTGAGAGGTTTGAAGACTGTCTATCTGTCTCAAATATATTTCTGTATATCTAGAAAACCTAACTTACCTAACTATAAATTCTGTTATAAGTAACTATCTATAGTCTGTATTCAATTATGCATTACATTTTAAAAGATCAGTATAAGCACAATACTTAATCAAGAGGAGAAATATAAACACATCACAAAATTGACCTTGAATTTGTATCAATAAATGAAAAACAATACCCATACCATAATTCCCCTTTTAACCATTAAAAGAGATTGGCTGTGATCACTAACCAATTATAAACAATCCCATTTAAATGAAAACAAAGATTTATAAACAAGATGGGAATTGGGACGTCGCTCATTCCAAACTGCTTCCTGCTGGAAGGGGGCGCTGTTTTTACCATGGGGATCATGACAAAACTCAGAAACCTGTATAAGTCCGTATTTTCGGGGTCTGTAAGGCTGTATCATCTTAGCTGTCTCAGTCGTTGAAACACCTGGTCCACTGCTTCCGGGGGTCTTGGTTCGTGAAACCACAGAAACATGGAAGGAATTCTCAGCTTTTCATTTTCTGTAGAAACATAAATAAAAACTCCTTTTCCGAGTAACATATCCTTATGCTTAAATTTTGAAGTCAAGGTATTTTCAAAAGATATAAGTTGTATTAATTTAGCAGCATTTATAAGCAAGTGTACTTTAGTAGCAGTTCCTTCCTGAGCAAGCAAAAAACTGAAAAACATAATAGCGTACAGTATCCAGACTCTCTGTGTATTTTCCATCTTTACATGGCTTATTTATTTATTTATTATTACTTTATTTATTTTACTTTTATTTATTTTTCTCTGAGACAGGGTTTCTTTGGAAACCTGCCTGCCTCTGCCTCTGGAGCAATCCTACTGGTGTGCGCCACCACAATGCCGGCTTTTGTATTTATTTACCACTTTGCCATTTCATTTTCTCTCTCAATCTCACGTATATTTTTAAACACACTGTAAACCTTTAGAGGTTTTTCTTCATTTAAGTCTGACTTAACTGTAAATCTTTATGTTTTTCTGACCACGTGTCTTATCTGTAAAACCGAGGCCGTTTTAAACTGCCGGTTTTTTGTCAAGATGGCGGGCGTAAGCGTGACTCCGACTTACTGCCTCAGTCCATGCTGACATCCAGCAAAAGCTGCCACTTCCAGCTGTACGTACACACCTTTCAATCGTTAGCAGAGTCTCTTAAAAGAACCTTGTTGGTTTTTTTTTTCTTTTTATGCTGAGTCAGGAAGACTCCGGTAAATGAGCCACGTGAATCTCGGCTTGTCACTAGCAAAACAGAGCACACCTGAGAAAAATGCTGCTACCAAAAATCTGTGCTTCTCTCCGTTCTTCTGTTTCTAAAATTCCTTTAAAGCTTTTGTCATTCTGCGTGGAAATTCAATCCCACTCCTGATCACCATTATGTTAAGAGAAGCTTTTTCTTTGCTAGCCGCTTTGGTTTATCCCCCGCCAGTCACCTGGGCTCTGCCGTGCCAGCCTGGTTCTAGATCCGCATGAGTCCCAAATAAACACACAGGAGGCTATATTCATTATGAAGCTGTTGGCCTTGTTTGTCTCTTACTGGCTAGCTCTGCTTTAAGTAATTACCCCATAATTGTTAATCTAAGTATGTCTCTTACCGGAGAATAGTTCCAGGCTTCCTACCCCCAATGGCGTTACATGTTGACTCTCTTGTCTTTCTCCTTCCCAGAGTTCTCCTGGACTCCTAGTCCCTCCTATCTAGGTTTCCTATAGGCTCAACAGTACTTTATTGACAAATGCACAGGACTTCCCCCAACAGGTACACATATGTTAATGATTGCAGTGTCCTCTTAGTGGATTTTTCTTGAGTATGTAATATAATTCCCCATCTCTTGTGACTTATTTGTCAGATACTAAAATGGGTATACCATTTTGTATCTTAGGTCTATTTGTTTGGAATATAAGTTGAAAGCCAAATCATATGATTATTTCATTAGATGGAGAGGGAAAAAGGCTTTTGATAAAACCCAAACTTCTTCATGATAAAAGTCATGAAGAATTTAGGGATACAATGGAAATACTCCAAAATAATTTTGTATTGGTATTCATATTATTGCCATATATTTAGTCATACAGGATACTGATGATCTTGTAATTGTTAACAACCCATTCTGTCTCCACTCTCTTTCAACTTGTTATCTTCCTTTTTCTTTTGCTAATACTCCAAAATATTAAAGGTAATTTACAGCAAGCCAACATGAGCTTAAATGGAGGGAAATTTAAAGCATTTCCAGGAAAACCAGGAACAAGGCAAGGTTGTCCACTGAAGGAGGTCAAGAGGATACAAACTGGAAAGGAAGAAGTCGAAGTAGCTGTCATCTACCTCTTCACTTGATGACTGTTTCTTTTGCTGCACACCTATTTAGTTCCACAAGATCCCATTTGCCATTTGTTGACCTGAGTGGTTTAAGTTCGATGTAGAAAGTCCTCGCCTATACCTATGCCTTATAGCACATTCCCATTTTGTTTCCTTACAATGTCTTGAGTTCCAGGTTTTATAATGAGGTCTTTGATGCATGTAAAGCTGATCTGACTTTTGTGTTGACACAGTATTCTTTAAAGATTCACTTACTTCTATTTCATATTTATTGATGTTTTCCTCTCTTATGTCTGTGTACCACATGTTTGGAATGCTTTTGGAAGCCAGAAGATGGTATTGGGTCCTCTAGTACTGGAGTTGCAGACTGCTGTTAGTTGTCATGTGGATGCTGGGAATTGAAGCCAGGTCATATGGCAGAACAGCCAGTGTTTGAGCCATCTCTCCAGCTTGCCTTACGTAGTATCTTAAGACTCATATTTGCTTTTGTTTCTAATATGAATTAATGGTTTGGTTTTAGGTAGGTGATTGCTCTGACAAATTTAAGTTTTTTATATACAAAATGAGTGTGTTATAGGTAAAAACAGGTAAAAGCATAATGTAAATAAATCATGGATTAATATTTATGTTATGTACTAATAGTCGGTTTCTTTTTTTATAATGCTTTTCTAGGTACCTGTTAAATAATTTTAAAAAACGACAACATGAACCTTCCTGAGCAAGCCAAACATATCCACTTGATACATGAAATAGATATTTTAGGGAGTAGAAGTTTGCTAATATGTGGTTGCATTAGACTTTAGTTTTCAGTTTCAATGTTAAATTTGATTTTTGAAAGAAATCTAGAAATTTTCTTATATAGAAGATAATTACTCTTTGGTTAAATGGTATAAAACACTTTGAGACAACCTTGCAATATTTGTTATAAAACTGCATTTCATTCTCAATACAGGTTTACACTTTAGTGGTCTATGCTTATATTTTTCTTTTACAAGGAAAATTTTGATCTAACTCAAGTAGCCTTGTTTATATTGGTGCTGTCTCTCCCCAAACTGGGCCCATTGTGTGTGAAACTTTCTTCACTCTAGTGCATAAAACCAAATAATCATGCAGCTACTTACGAAACTTGGCCTAGGAAACTAGCATTTCATTTTGTTCCTTTTACTTTTTGGAAAAGATACTGTAAAATTATTATCTGGATGTATGTGAGATAGAGTTATACTTTTAAGCTTCTTAGAGACATTACCTCTGTTCTCTGGGACTCTTAAGGGATTTATTATTCACAGTTAAAATACTCACTTGAGTGACTTAGCACCTGGTAAAATTTAGTAACAGAACTGATTTATTTATTTTCTTCAGATAAATATTTTCCTCTGAAGTCTTATTTCTTAACATTTTCTTCCTTCTCCAAACCCCCATGAAGGTATTGAATTTTTATAAACAAATTAACCATGCATACGTGCGTTCTCTGTCTTAATCCCAGTTGCTGGCCAAAAATGCCCTTAAAATATAAATTAGCTCAGGATCCTTGGTTTTCACTTTCATGTCAAAGCCTTCTTTTCAAATCTGTATCAATAATCATGCTGGGTGAACCACTCTGTGCTCAGTTCTTCACCCACAAAATAAAGGGAGACTTTCAGTTAATTCTTCCTGGCTTTGACTTTATGACCAGAGGAAATCGGAACTGCTACTCAGGCCAGATACCAACCATGCTTGGTGGACAGAATTCTTACATTTGGTTACAGTCTTCTGTCATTCTTCTTTCAAATAGTTTTTGAATCATTATTTAATGTGGCAGCAGATGGCATGTCTCTCAGTGAAATCAAAAGCATATGGCAGGCTGTTTTCAACAGTGCCGTGCCACCTAAGTTGCAGTATTTATATTTCAAAAGGAAAAAATAATTTAGGTTATGTACCATCTTTTAAATTTAGTCATAATTAATACATAATTCTCAAATAGTATATGTTTTGAATTTTCTAAATTGCAGGGGAAATCACATCTTGAAGGCACTAAGTAGACAAATTTAGGAAGGCAGATGCTGGATCTTTAGATAGTCAAAGACACAATTTTAAAAGTCAACTTAATAGATCTGAAGGCTACATAAAATACTATAATTCTTAAACTATGTCACATGTTTAAAATTCATTTTAAATCTAAGCATTTTATATCAGTTTCAGTTTTTCTGTTTATTTATTTGAAACAGAAATATTCCTTATTCATAAACTTCATTAATTGTATACAAATTATTAATGTCAGAATATCAGTGGTTAGTCATAGAAGAGCAATGACAAACATAAAATTTCTAAGAGGACAACCCTACTATTATGTTTCTTTCTTATAGTATCATCAACCTATGTCTCTCAGAAGACAACTTTCAAACTTAATGCTAACTCACATTGGCATGTCCCTCTGGAGTCCTCAGGTTTTACACACAGAAGATCACTACCAGGCAACAGGGACAGCTGCTATGATGTCAACCCTATAATTGTCCAGAGCTGAGCTCCTGGGAGAGGCAGAAAGGATGGTCTGAGGGAGGAGAATTCTCACGCTGATTACCCACTTTAAGAGCATCAAGATAGGAACAATGCAAGCACTGCAGATGTTTGAGTCTACCTATTAAATGAAAACAACTCTCCAAATGCCCTTCTTCTGAAGATGGATACTTTTCTGTCTTTTAGCAGAATTCCTGTTTGCTGACAAATCTTTGCAGAGCAAATCGGAACTCAGTATCATAGTGGTCAGCTCCCATAGAAAGAGTGATCTGCTTTCCTCCTCTGCCTCAAAGTAGACAAATTCACTTGAAACTAAGATCCTGTAAATATAATCCATGAGTTTTTGCATTCCGTTAGATTTTTCCTTAAGGAGGATTTAAAATGTGGCATGACGGCTCATGTATGTTTATTTCTGATCACATTACACTTATCCTACCTCATCACGGCTGCAAGTTCAAATTTAGAAGACGGCCTCATGAGCCCTCTGTGTAGTGTCACCTTCCTCACTGCTGTGGTGCTTGCACACCTGATAACTCTGTGCTGTTTAGATCAGTTTGGGAATTTAAAACTTTACGTTTGGGTGCAGAAACAGACAGAGAATTTTTGTATAGAGAGGTGCCTCTTGGTGTCTCTTCCCCGTGTGCGGCAGGCATAGGATTGGAGTGTCAGTTTTTATTAAATGGAATTACACAGATGTTATGCCATTTTATAATAATTCTTGGTATATAGGAGCATACAGGCTCACGTTTAATGCCAAAAATGTCTATTTGAAACTTAGTTTTTGTATATAGCTCTGGTTAAGTTGACCTATTTTGAAACCAATTACTTGTTTTAAGTCATTGGTCCTTCATTAATCAGCTTCTCTACTTTACACAAGTCATTTGCTTCAGCTTCCCAACTTGTAGTGACAGTGATGATGATGATGATGTGGAGATTATAGTTTTTACATAAAATGAGTTAATATAGATAAAGCACAAAGAACATCATACATATGTGTCTCTATACATGTTGTCTGCTTGCTGTATTTGTTTCTTTTGGTGCTATAAATTGAAGCCAAGATGTCACAAATACTAGGCAAATGCTTTACTGCCAAACAACAGCCCACTTATCCAACTGCTTTTTAAATATACAGTGTAGAAGGTTAAAACCATCAACCAATACTCCCAGATCAGCATTTTATTTCTGTCTTGTTGACCATGCAATGATTGCACGATTAGGTGAATTCCTGAGCCTTTTTGCACCTTAGATTCATAAGCGTACAATAGTAGTGTGTACTACAATAATTATGCCAGAACAATTGTTGTGAATTTCACAAATTAAATGTAAAATTTTCATTTTATTACAGGCATTTGTGGTGCTGTTCATTGTATTTTATGAGCTCAGTAGTCTCTAGCACATGGGGAACTGATTTCAGAAGAATAAACTATGAGTGGGAGTGTTTTCTTTCTGTCTTTCCACTGGAAGCAAACTCAGGAGGAACATATTGGGGAAAAATTGGAAATGAAGAGCAGCTGATTAAGCTAATGTTGCCCCTCTTTATCAGTCTGTCCTGGCTAAGCATGAGGAATCTCAGGCCAAATTCCTTAACTCAGAATTCAAACCAGAGCCAAGGGAGTGATCATCCGTTATGCGGGCTAAGAGCGGTTAATGCTCATCCACATATGGTTTTCCTCCTTCCTAAGTGCGATTATTACATTGAAACTGCTGTGTTCCCAAGGTCAATGAGAACTTTGATGGCCAGCAGGTGTGCCTGTTCTTTAGGAGACAGGACTCTGATGGCCTTACCGAGCTGAGCTGCAAGCGTTAGTTTGGAAGAAAAGAATTCAACTCTGTGTGAATCAAATGTGCTGTGTTTTAAAATTAAAAGAACTTAAAAGTGCAAATATAAAGATAATTACATTATTCTGGCATTTTTCTGAAGACACAAAGCGGAGCACACTTCATGTTAGCTAACATCATTATGCCTGTATTGCATGGGTGCTTATGTGTTATTCATTGACAATCTTCAAGTACTTACTGACAGAAAAAATTTCTATTTTTTACATTTTCCTGTAAAGATCCCTGTTTAATCTTCTATTTAAATATGTAAAATTCCTTTCTTGAAGGACAGACATTTTTAAAACTAATCTTACTCAGTAGTTTTAAGGGACCACTTTGTGACATTGAACTAAATTAATCAATTTACAGTTTTCTTTAATGTGCATACATTAATTAGAATCTTTGATAATTTTAAAATAAAAACTTGAATTTCTTTTTTATCCTTTTCCTCATTAGAAAGTATAAGATTCTATGATAAAGAACATACAACATATTACGAATATAACAGCTAAAGAATGTGTTTTTATTTCAGTTTCCATTTTTCATAGCTCTATTTTTTTAAACAATGAGTCTTAAATATTTAACCTTTAATTATACCATATGAATCTAAGGAAATAACTTTAAATTTGTTTTTAGCATATATTGGATAATTTAAAATACTGCGACTATTAACCAGATGATGCACTAACAGATATTAAGTCAAATTTATAAAATAAGTCAGTTTTATAGACATTAATGATGGATTGTTGATTCAAATACATAATTTCATGTTAAATAATGCTAACCTGTGAAATATTAGTACAGACACTTACATAGTGATTGACTACTGTGTTACAGGAAAATCACTTCATCAAAAACAGCAAGATTGCTTTGAAAATGCAAATTCTTAGTTCCTATCTTGTAAGTTCAGGTTCCCTGGAGTCTGAGCCCAGAACTATGGATGTGTCAAACAGAGCTCTACTTAAGTTGGAGCACATCATAAAGGTGTGAGAAATAAGAGCTGAGCACCAGCATCTCCACATGCTGGATTTCTAAGCCAATACTGAGTTATTCGTCAGTCAAAGCAGAGCCATTTTTGTACAACATATCTCATCAGTGGAATCACTTCAACTTGATGAGTTTTTTTAAAAATCATTTAGCTGGACCAGTGTCTGAGGGTGTCAATAATATGGTTCACTGACCATGGGTTACATGAGTGTAATAATAGCTACTAGTGAGAATTGCTTGTGCTCAGGAGTCTGGGGTGAGCCTTGTCAACCCAACAAAAACATGTCTCAAAGATATATGGTGCTGGAGATGCAATGCTTACATAAGATACTCAAGACCCAGGTTCTTTTCCCCACATCAGCATCTTAAAGTGAAACAAAGACTCAGCTTTGTACCATGCTATTTGGAACACATCATTCATTGATTGAGCACTAGTTCAGATCAGCCTCTTTGTAGGATGTCATGATTATTCTCCAACCTAGTGTTTTACTAAAACTTTCACCAGTCATAATTTTGAACACACCTAACTCCTCCCAAACTGGTATAATAAAAGGAGCTCTCCAAATAATACACTGCAAAATAGAGATTGGACAACAATAAGAAATGCACAAAATAACTAGTGTGGGATATACCATTTGTTAAATACAGTGTCTTTTGGGACTTTGAGCAAAATGGAATACAAAAGAGGAAGGAAACTCACTACTCAGGAGCCTACAACTCGAAAGCATAAGGCAAGCTTCAAAGCTGTAGACCAGCAAAGGTTTATTTCATTAAGGACTGAAGAAGTGGATCATAGTCATGGCTGCCAAAGCTTGTGAGAGAATGTTGGGTGTCTCAGTGGAAAATACATTCTACTCTTCAGCTACTTCAGCTTATGTAGAATTACTGGTAGGACATAGAATTCTCATCTGCCAGTGGTCATCAATGGGTCACTACTATGAATACTTAATTAATTATTTTAGATGTTTACCTATATTTTTTAGTATTTTATTTGAGTCAGAGACTTACTCTGTTGCTTAAGGCTGATCTCTTATTTGTGGTTTTTCTGCTTCTGTGTTCTGCATGCTGGGATTAATGGCATTCACCCTTGGTTGGAATCTGTTTTTCAAAATAATTTTTTTAAATGTTAAAAACTTGTATTTTAACTACCAATAGTCGCTTGTAGAGACTTAAAGGGATGCTGTGTTGAAAGTGATAGATAATTGGAAGGCTCTTTCTTTTTTAGTTCCCTTGCCTCAAAGTAGTGTAGACTGGCCTTCAAGTTGTGAAGGAGTCTTAACAAAGCAGTGGAGAGGTTCTAGGACCTCCAAGTGTGCTAAATCC
The DNA here is from genome assembly GCF_017639785.1 of Mesocricetus auratus. Classification (NCBI taxonomy): domain Eukaryota; kingdom Metazoa; phylum Chordata; class Mammalia; order Rodentia; family Cricetidae; genus Mesocricetus; species Mesocricetus auratus. The sequence continues at coordinate 6,960,941 of NW_024429199.1, forward strand.
TCAAAGTGTGGCACTCTGATTCAGAAGTTCTATGGAGAGGGTATTACCGAGGCCAGTGAGAGGGCCAGGGAGTCAAACTAGAGTCATGGCAGATTTCTAATGACCTCTACCAGAGACAAGGGCTTAGTTAGTATAAGTTTACTGTAACTAGCTGGAACTGATCAAGCAGTTCTTTTGAAATCCACACACCAGGGGCAACCAATCAGAGGTACCCCACAACCTTGTGTAAACATTTAAGAACTAAAGATAGCTTTTCCCACCTTGCAGCTGAAAAGCCCCTAACCACTGAGAAGCCAACCAATCCTATAGCAGTCTGTAAACTTTTTATTTAAATCCACCAATCAGCTCCCAGACTTGCCTCCCCTCCCTGGAATTACCTTAATCTTTCTTTAAAAAGAGCCTTCAGGCTTCTCTGGTTGTTGGAATGTGCTACCCCAACTTATTAGAAATTTTATAAAGGTCTCTTGCTGATTGCATGTGACAGTGGTCTTTTATAGGGACTTTTCATGCACGCTATCAGCCAGCTGCTTTTAACTAGGATCAGAACAGAGGTGGTTGGAATTGCTAAGTAAAGAGGAGTGAAATTTAATATTAACCAAGTAAACTTACTTGATGACATTGCCAAAGGGTTTGTTCTTTACTTCAGTTTTAGGATTGCTCACTCATTTTTCAGCTCCAGGACTGTTGTATTGTGGTGGCTTCATTCATTATATATTTTACACTTAAATGATATACTCTTCATAACAGTGTTACAACTAATATTTATCTCTGTACAATTCATCTTTCCCAGATTATATGCTTTTGCATTTCTGTACTTAAATGAATGTATTTCCATATCTAAAATAAATTGTTTATTTTGCAAATAAACACCCCAGTACAAGTTGTGGATTGGCAAACAGAGGCTGTGATTCAAGCATAAAATTGTAAAAAAAGATAGAAAAAAACTCATGGTTATTCAAGCAGAGTTGGAGGAAAGGTATTAGTTAGGGACATGTACATAGTCAAAATCAGTATTACATATATGAGAAACTTTCCTGGAAGAAAAAGAACTTTAAAATGGTTCCAGGTACTCATCTTTTTATTATTAAATAAAAGGCACTTTTATGATATGTACAAACACACCCACACTCACACACACAAACACACACACACACACTGCTGACAAGTTAAATATTAAGCATTTTCCTGTTATGTAATAACTTTCTAAAAAGAAAATACCAGCAATTTTGCAATCTTAAATATAACACTCTGTGCACTACAGAATTGGAAAGTGTCCCAAATCATTTGAAATACTGTATGTCCATATTCTGTTTAATAATTTATTTGTTCCTTACAAGTTCCATACATTCATAAAATGTACAATGATCACATCCATCCACTACCTCCCCCAATCCTCCCTAGTGTCTTTTCCCACCTTCCTTCCAGTTTCAACTCCACTTTAAAGTTTCTGTTATTAGTAATCCCCTTAATGCAACTAGAGCTATCCATGTGCACAAACGTGTGTGGCCATCCATCAGGCTATGAACAACACATTAGCTCCTCCTCAGATGCAGTACACAACCTTATGAACTGACTGATTGCCTTGATCTTGGCTATGAGTAGTCTTATGGTTAACAGTCCTTCAATGTTAGCATCTGTATAGTATCAGAGATTGAGTATGAGAAGGTAAGTGGTGAAAAGTTGACTTGAAAGTTTGATATAATGAGTAAATTAATTCAGGTAAAGGAATAACTGAGTCTAGAAGAGTCATGGAGAGAGCAGCAAAAACTGGGGGGTTCATTTACAAGAAACCCTGAAACTTCAGGGATGGAACTTATCTTTCCTAACATGGCTGTCTTTGTGATAGCTTGCCCGTTCTTCCCTTCTGTATGCTTCCTTTCCCCCTTTCATTCTTTCATTCTTTCTTCTTTTTTATTTTTTTTGAATCACAGTTCAAACGAGAATGAGATTTTTTTCTGTGCGGAAAAGAGCAATTAGAAATAGATGTAACATTTAGGTAACAAGGTGCTGGGTGTCTACAATCTCAGCATTTTATTGTAACAAAAATTAATAAAAGACCCAGATACTTATGCTGGGGTTCAAATTTCAAGCTAAATATCAGAAAAGGAAAGCAGATGGCTACTAGCTTCTTACCTCTACCTCATGCTATGAGCTCTCATCAAGCCTCAGACTCTAACTTTTTATCAGTATGGCTGGAGAATGAATGCCTTGCTTCTGTCTTATATACTTGCATAATGTTGAGATTAAAGATGTGAGCTCTGTTTCTCTTTTAGACTGATTCAATCTCATGTATCCTTGAGTGACCTTGGACTCACAGAGATCTGTCTACCTCTTAATCCTGAGTACTAGGATTAAAGTTGTGTACTACCACCTCCTAGCTTCTGGCTGCTGGGTTTAAAGGAGTATGACTGGCTTCTATGGCTTGTAGTTGACTTTGTTTTCTGAATCCTCAAAGAAGCTTTAATAAATCATAAACAGTATATCACCTCATTTTATTGTGATCTTTATAAAAATTGAGTCTGTTTATTCCAGTCAAAATATTTAGTCAAAATATATGTATAATTATATATAACTCCTAAATAAATATTCTTGGATGGTCTTGAAATCTAAAAATTTATGCCTTCATATTTTATTGAATCTTTGAAACAAAAGTTTACATTTTGATAAGACACATAAGAGCATGTTTGCTTCATTCCCAGAGAATCCATGTTGTTTCTCAAGAGCCATCATTTTGGTGTAAATGTCACATACTTATGCAGGTGGGGGAAAAACTTTACCACGTGCCAATTTTGAAAAGAACATTGAAACTATAGTCAAGTAACCCACAGGTATAGAAAACTGCAATCCAAGACTCCCCTGCAGTTTACATTAGGAAAGGAGCCCAGAGAACTTTTTCTTATATGAGATGCATGTATGTTGCATCAAGGAAAAGTGAAATGGACAGCTATTTATTTAGCCTCAACTCCAGCATTAGGTATCTGATGGAAACGTTGCCTTGGAGAAAGATAGTTTCTTTTTCTCCTTTTCTTTATTAAAGCAGGACTTGACATCTGGAAGCTTTCAGTAGGAACAAATTAGGTATCCAAATGCGAAACAACACTATGATTTTATTTAATTACTTGGGGACTACTGATTAATACTACAAATGCAATACAGTGTTTTTAAAGGTCATGATATTCGTAGAAAAATACCAAGCATGTCATTTTCAGAGCTCTGAAAGTTACCAAAAAGAGTACCACATAAACCTGGAGAGAAAGCACAAAAATGATTGCCATGGTTTCTTAAACTGTCAGTAAAAAGGGATGTTAATGAAAAAATAAAAGAAAAGAAAACAATAAAAAGCATATTCTGTCGCTCATCTATCAGGCCACCATTTTCTCTGTAATCACTTTTATCATAGTAACATCTAAAATTTTATCTGAACTCTTCCCACTTAATGTATTTTAAAGTAATACAGACTTAAAAATGTAATTTTGGTAAGTTAACATGGCCTCAATTTTGTTTATAGGTACTTTTTTTTTTTTTTTTGGTTTTGGAGACTGTTGGTCCAGCCCGGCCTTGAACTCACAGAGATCTGCCTGCATCTGCCTCCTGCGTGCTGGGAATAAAGGCATGCACCACCACCGCCCAGCTGTTTATAGGTAATTTTAAGACTCAATGAATATACCTTAAAAATAACAAAGTCAAACAAAATTTTATATTTGATTAGGTTTTTTGTTTCATTTTTTGTTCCATTGTGATATATACCTAGATTTTGTTTTCTCAATATATTTTAATAGTTAATCTACACTATGATATCACTATTGTAACAACATGAGCAAACAGATGGCAGATTTAGCAGACTGTCTGCAGGCGATACTGTGCTAATCAATATGATTACCAATATGGATTTAGTAGAAGGTTTTTTGATCCAGAGTTCATAAGCGCTAAGATTTCAGGAAAACATTTAATAATTTCAAACAAATATGTACATTTCATTAAAGTACTTGTATAGTAAATTATTATAAGTATAATAGCTCATGGGCATGTAGAATGTGTTAGCAAATATTAGCAGTGTGGAACTGAGTGAACCTCCAGACTTCCTCAATATTTTGTGTATGTCCACTCAGTCATTTTGGAGGGCTGATGCTATCCCTGTGATTGCATTTAAGAGACCTATAGTTCATTGAATGAAGAAAAGAATGAAACAAGCGATTAGTATTATCAGGATAGTCAAGTGTAGGGGTGTGATTAGAGAAATGCAGAGTCTCTAGAATAAGCCCAGGTCTTAAAATATAGAGCCTACACTAGTACTTACAACAAGTAATGGTCTTGCATTGAGCATCCATGTAAGCTGAGTTCTCTTTTGGTAAGATTCCAGGAATATTCATTATTCTAAAAACATTTATTAAGCACCTTTTAAGTCCTAAAGATTGTACTCAGCAGGATTACAAGGATGAATAAAACACAGTTCTTATTATCAGAGATACCTAAGAAAAAAACACATAAAAGCTAATTATACTAGAAATGCCAATTACCCTAATGGGGCCAAGCACAGGGCATTTAGGTACCATTTCTACATTTTGTCCTGATTATACTAACAGTGAAATGACTCCCTTCTCTAATTGGCTTCTGATGAAGAGTTATAATAGCCAGTATGGTTCTATAATCAAAGGAAGTGAGTCCAGTTCAGGCTCTGGTATGGTTGGTTGCATTAGCAAAAGCCTGGCTCTGCTTTTGGTTCTGGAGACTGTGAAGATGGGCATTAGTTTCAGCCACAGCTGGGCTCTGATGATGTCCTTCCCATCTCTCAAATTTTGCTTTCTTCATTGCTGGCTTGATTCAGCAGCAGCAGGGTATATTTGTGAGGAGACAGAAAAGGCCACCAGTATCCTACATATTCAGACCAAAATGAACATACTATTTTGAAAGTAAACAAGTTCATTTCACTGTCCACTCCCAATCACGTTGCTCGACACCAGAAGATCACATGTTCACTCCGATCCAATCATTGAATCTCTCCTGATTCTCCACACTGATACGATTATATTGGAGAAATGCAAAAACCATACAAGACAGAATCCTATCCATTGTGGATTCGGCAGTAGAACAGTTCTGTCACGCAATAGAGAAATATGGCTGGATCAAAGACAAAAAATCTCTTTTTATTAAAATTATAAGTTTATGACTTTGACTGAATCTTGTGACATCTCTGCAGCCCAGCTTTTTATTAAAAAAAACACACATCACTGTTGTGGAATATTAGTTTAACTGTGGAAAGATGTGTTACATTTGTTTATGCTTCATTTGTTTAATTATGTAAACACGTGTTGTTGTTTCACCTGCCTAAGGCAACTGAATGTTCTAATAATAAGCTGAATGGCCAATATACAGGTAGCAGAGGGGTAGTCTAGCAGGGTGTCAGATAGAGAGAATATATAGGAGGAGGAATCTAAACGCCAGAAAAAAGAGAGGGAGATAACCCGGGGTCAGCTGGCCAGGTAGCCCCCAGCCAGCCAGACATGGAGGAAGCAGGAAAAGTAGGACATACAAAATGAAAGAAAGATAAAAAGCCCTGTGGTAAAATTAGGTGAAGGGAAACAGACTAAATTAAGTTATAAGAGTCAGCGAGACAAGCGTAAAATGAGGCTGAGCATTCATAACTAATAATAAGTCTCCATGTTATGATTTGGGGATTGGCAGTCAGAGAAAACTTACCACACACCGTAAGTGCTGAACTGTGTGAGTCAGGCTGTGATCAAGGTTAAGCACATAGGTAAATAATAACATGATCCCATTGTTGCTACATTTGTAGTTAATATCAGACTAAAGAGAAAAAAATGTCAACAAAAAAGGTGGAGAGTAGATTCTTTGCTTGCAAATAAAACAAAATGTCAAGACTGTGCAGAGTCTGTGTTCATGGGCTCCCTGAGTGGCTCTGGAAGAGGGAAGAAGAGCTCATCACTTTCAGAATGGAGCATTAGCTGAGATGTAGGACACAGTTCTCAGTGGAAAAATTCTAACCTCTGTGCTAGGAAGGGCTCCTTTCTGTTCCTTCTCAAATATATTCACAGTATTAACGTTTTGGGGGATATCAGGAAGAATGGATATCCAGGGGTATGGCTTCTCCTACTCCTTGCTAGAGCCGGTGTTAGTATGGGCAAGGTTATTATTTCCATCCCTTGTATGGCAAAAGGACTGCCTGTTCAGGAACAATTCTATTCAACCAAATTGATAACTTAAGCTGTACCAATGCATCTCTCCCTTTGTCAGAGTGTTATAAAATGATTTTATTCAAGATAAATACAAATGTAGACTTTTAAAGTTTCTTCACTCGTTCAGCATCACTCACACACTTGAGGTAACCATGCAAAGCAACCAGCAAGAGTCTGGCATGGATCAGAGAAGTAGTTGTCTGGCTAACACATATGGGAAATCTGTCTTTTGACACCCCTTAGCTCAAGAGTAAGGATCCTCAGTAGTATATTGCCTGTGGTGTAAAGTCTGGGCTTCACTTCCACAGCTTTCTTCTCATAGGTTTTCTCATTTCTAACTTGTCTACAGGCCATCTGTTCAAGAAGCTACCTCAAAAATAATTTTTTTTGACAGCTGCCACAACAGTAGTGGTGATGCTGAGCCTGGCTGAGCTGCCCTTCTGGGTGGAGCCCTTTCTCTATGGTTACCACCCACGGCAGGGCAGCAGTAGTTCTCAGTTCCTGTCAAGAATCTTGATAGATGATGCCTGGTCTCATTAAAAGGAATGTCCTTCAATGGCTTGTGCTTCTGTTTGCTCAGCTTCCTTTAACATGTCAATTAAATAATGAAAACTACAAGAAATGCTTTGTGGAAAGAGTGATGCACCAGATTTGTTGGATCTCTGTATTTTTTTTATTTAAAGGTTAACACTGAACTAGACTACAATATTTTATTATTATTATTATTTGTGTGTATGTGTGTGTATTGAGGTACTGACTTTTCCAGAGACCAACAATTTAACTGTTGTGTTCACTGTTTATTGATAGAATTTTAAGAGGTGTTAAGGTAAAGGCTATTTGTTTCTCAGTACTCTCAAACATGAAAAGGAAGTAAAAATTGTGTAAAAAATGCCAGTTTTTAGAGATTTTAACATTTAGCTGTCTGTCTTTTCCATTTTGTGGCTGCTTTCCACTTTCCCAGGCCCATTTGAGAGATGAGCACTTACTCAGTTTTCTGAGGAGTTTCCACACTAGCTTTGGTGTTTGTAGAACACAGTGCATGTCCTATTAGACTTGAAGAAAAGAATGAAACAGGAAAATCTAAATTAGATTGAGTTATAAATACAGGTCTTTTCTTTTCAATTTCTTGTCCTTGGGAGAGGGATGATTATGCTTTTCACTATACAGAGATACATAGGTAAGGTCATTGCCGCTTTTTCTACATTCTATATGGTGTTTTGATTATGTGGAGATGGTTACAGAGTTTTTATTATCTCAAAATTTCTAGAAGAATGCATATTCTGTTTAATGGCACCCCTATCTTTTGAAATCTTTAAAGACAGAAATTGTATATAATTAAAATAACAATTTTTGAGGGGAAAAAAGAAAATAATTGTATTTCTCTTTATTCTAGGACATTAATACCATAAATGCATGCATATGTATAAATCATCATTGTATCTATCTACAGCTATATTTTTATCTATATAGTTTACTTTGATTTTTGTGGCACTCGGGAAATAAAGCCAGGATCTTATACATGATGATCACATGCTGAGATATATCCTAGCTCCAAGTGTCTATAATTATTTGAAATTACTGTTAGAGTATGTACAACATTTTATTGGTCTAGTGTAAAAATAATTTTTCTGTCAAACATATGTGGCATTTGAACTTAATATTTGTGTGAAAACTGTTAGAATAAAAGCTGCAATTTTAGTGTGAAAATTACAAACTCAGACAGAGAAGCACACCAAGTAAATCTTCTTGATGTTGTATATGACTTCTGTATTCTGAAAAAGTGACACATCTCTCATAAAATACTGATATTTATTTAATAGCATATTTAAGCTTTGACATATTAATATAATATCTACATTTCAAATTAAATGAGAATCTTTCACTTGGTCAATGTTTTTTCATGATAAAAGCCTATGTTTTAATTTTACTGTTTTGGTCTTAGCATTGGTTTTGGTGTGATATTTGATATTAGTAAAGTTATTAACGATTGTAAGTTAAGAGAATTTGCAGAAGCATGGGAACTTAGTTGTGGAAAAGTGGTCTGGTGAGAGTGCCTATTGCTTGGCTGCCTGACCATATGTTGCACAGGCTCTTTCCCTTGCTGTCAATACATGCTATTTTGTTTTCTTTACCTTTGATCCACAGATTTGAAATAAGGAAATATAATTGTGTTTGTGATTGAAAATTTAATTTACTTCTATCTTTTGCACCAGAGTGCAAAATATAATTTATGATGATATAATTTCTGAAAAAATATAACTCTGTCTTTGTATACACAAAGATCTACTAACGGTAATTGCCTTGATGGAGTGAGCTTAAGTAGAACTTTCCTCCACTGTTTATCATTAACTTTAAACACCTATATACAGTATGGATTTCGCAATCTTAAAGTGTTTTAATTTAGTAATTATGTCATGTTGTCTTTTGTGATTTCTGTTTAAATTTTAATGTGGTTATTGTAAACATCTGTATCATCAACGTTATCAACCCCAAACATGGCTTTAATGTGTTTGGGGTTAACAGGATATCTGTGTGTGTGATTCATCTCCACACCAGGATAATGCTGAGAGGGAAGCAGGTACTCGTGGCTATCGGAATGATGTTGTCCCAGGCAAACCAGGGCATATGTAAATGATCACTTCATTAATCAGATGAAAATAAAATGCTAAGAAATAGGCATATAAAAGATTGTTAAAGTTTGTCATGATAAATATTATTTAACTCCCAGAATCCAGTTGTGGAGAGAGAGATGAGCAAAGGAGCCAAGATGGTGCTAAGGAAACCTGCAGAAATAGTTAACCCTAACTAATGAGAGCACGGAGACCTTAGTTGTAAAGCTAGGGAACCAGTAGCATTGGATCGAACCAAGCCCTCTTAATGTGGGTACCAGCTAGGAGGCCAAGGCAGTCTATGGGACCTCTAACAGTGGAGCCAGTGTCTATCCCTAGGTCACAAATGAACTTTGGGAGCCCATTCCCTATGGAGGGATACTATTGCAGCCCAGATACTGGAAGGAGGGTCTGGGCTCTCCCCAAAATGATGTGATGGACTTTGATGATGCCCCGTGGAGTGTCTCACTCTTCCTGGGGAGTGGGTAGGGAGTGGGTGGTGACTGGGTGGGTGGTAGGTAGGGGTAGGTTGGCAGGTTGGTGGGAAGCATGGGAGGATGAGAGGGCTAGGGGATGGGGAGATGGATATGTAAATAAGAGTGCTTCTAAAATAAAACGTAGGTATAATCTCTAATAAGCAAATTATAGCAATGAATAAAAGATCTAAAACTGAAAAAAATCTACTTAAGTATCATTCGTGTTTGAGAAGTAGACGCATGAGAAATACAGCAGTCTAGTTGAAATATAGGAAAAATTCAGTATTGTGTGTATGAGTCCAACTTCATACTCTCCAGAGACTTCATAACTGATGTACCCAAAGGGCTTCATTACAACTGTTTTTTTTAAATCACTACATCACTAAGGACCCGGTGATGCCACTGAAAGGAAGGTGCAAACCTGGGGACTCGGTTCAATTTTTCCTCTTAGGAACACAAATTTAGCTGGCATTGTATCTACTCTAATTCTCCACTGAAAATCTGCTTATAAAGTTCATTTTAATAGAAATATTTACACTCATAACACAAAGGGAGAGGGATAAAGGGAGAAAGCAGAGTGATGGTGAGGTTCTAAGTTCTGATACAACCTCTGAAGTAAAAGGTAACCCACTGTATTTGATTGTGTGCCTTATGCTAACCCCAAAGTCAAAAATCAATGCCTGATAATTTGTACTTTAAAAGCCTTTTTAAACTAACTATTCTTGTTGACCTGAACAAGGGGAGTTCTTGGACCCCTGATTGATGGCTGGGTGGACAACATGGGACTGATCCAGAGCCCCTGAAGGTGGGTGACAGTGAGGAAGCATAGGTAACCTATGGGGCCTTGGGTAGTATTGATCCCTGGCATACAAATGGACTTTGGCTGCCCATCTTACAATGAGGGATGCTCTCTCAGCCTGGACTCTTGGGGGGAGGGCCAAGGCCCTGTCCTGGATGAAATGACCCACTCTGGAGATCCTCCATGGAGGGCCATACCCTCCCTGGGGATTGGAGTGGAGATTGGGTGGGGGACTGGGGAGCCTGATGGGAGGGGTCAGGGAGCAGGGGAGGAGGGGAGGGAGAGGGAGCTGGGATTCACATATGAAGCAAGCTTGTATATAACTTAAATTAAAAAAAGGAAGAAAAAGAAACTATTCTTTGCTGTTAGGTAGTAGTATTTAACAAATACTAAAAGAGAAAAATCAAATTTCTATTGAAAACAATAAAAATTTAAGGTTTAGAAAGAGGTAGAAATTTAGTGTCAAGACACCTTATTAAACTTGCTTATGTGAGCTTCCTCATAAAAAGGATATAATTATGCAAACCCCATCTCAACCCCCCCATCTCTTCCCCTGACCTGACAGATGCTTTGAGTCTGGATTAGCAGAGTTTGGTTTGTGAGCTGAGAGGTCCAAGACCACAGCTAAGCTGAGCTTGGTAGGACAATTTGAAGCTATGTGCATGTTCACTGGACTCCTCTAAGATGGACTTAACACTTTGATTTCAGTAAACTACTTGACCAAAGCTGAATGCAGCCACTGACAGTTGCTTTGATCCTACACAGACTTAAATGTGTGTCTTCTGACACAGAATAGATTTTTCTAATTTCTCTAATTGCCTCTACTCCTTATGGCATATTTCAAGCATTTATCTGGTTTGTAGTTGACTCCTAGAGGAATTTAGTTTGTAGCAAGGTTTTTTTTATAAAGAAACCACACTTTTCTACTTAAAAATATTCCAAGAGAGACAACAACAATAATAAATTTGGTATTCCATTATAAAAAATTTGCTTATGTGTGTTAACACACACATAGAATCATTTATAAAATAATAAACCATGTATCATATACATAGACCCTTTAAAGGCTCAGTAGATATATTTGTAAGATGGTGATTGTCATTTACATCTAGAAACTGCTGCGATCTGATTGGTCATTTTTCTCATCTCAAGAGAAGTTGGAAGAGCTAATCTGAGTCATTATCGGTATGGCTGCTACTGCTTTTGTAGAGAATGTTTGCAATAAAAGAATCTGTATATTCAGAATTTTTCTTTGTAGAGATGTTGTCTCATGCTTGGAAGTTTAACGGAGAAATTATCATCTACTGTTTATTAAAGATACCACAATTCTGTAACATTTTAATTGTAAGTATGCTCTTTGACATCTTAACTAATGATTCCTGGTAAATTAATAAAAGATATGTATTAAATTTAAATCCCAGATAAGGTAAAGATTGCCATTTTAATATCCCATTCATATCCTTTATCTTTCTACAGGGGCTTTCAGGCCAGTAGTTTTAATATCATGCATGAATGAAGATGCTCTTTTTTAACTCAAATGGTGGCAAAGAGTTTTTCCTTTATATTAGCAGGCAATCAATTCCAATAGCTTTTTAATGCTTTCTTAAAGAATCAATTTTAAAGCAGCCACTCTTCAGGGGACCCTCTTAAACTTCTTCACAGCCGGTCTCCTAATTTTCTATTACAATGCAATCTAAAGCAGCTACAAAAATAATGCAGATAATGTTTGCTGGGTAATGATTTCCAATTTCCCCATCCCATGTACCCTGTTATTAGGAGGATCATGTTGGTTGTGTAAATTAATTTTCAATTCACTTCAGGGGAACATTACAATGATTTATTCAGGACTGGAGTTGAAGAAAGTGTTGGGAGGGTTTTAGCAATCTGAGAAACAAATCAATTGGTTCTGATTATCACCATGTTAAAAGAGGAAAGAAAAGGAGGACAACCCAAAGAGTCACCTGAACATTTGTGTCGACTGTTGTCTGAACACCATCACCATGACACGATGCTAGGTTGTCACTTTACAATACATAATCTTAGCAAAAAAATACTGTTTGTGACCCACCTCTATTTAGAGATGGAGACATGAAATAAGCAGGCAGATTCCATGATGAATATTTAGATTGTATTTCTTTAAGACAATTATTTATTTGTATTTCATTGGAAGAGAGAAATAACACATAGGCTATCACCAAGGTATTTAGGAGTGCATATATATGTATATACATGTGTACATGCAAGATATTTAAGGATATTTATGTACTGGCATTTACATGTGTGCATGCAAATATTTAAGAATAACTATGTATACATATGTACATGCATATACATGTGTGCCTGTGAAAAAAGAGGCCATGAATTTGAAGGCAAGTGGAAAGGGATATAGGGGAGAGTGTGGAGAAAAGAAGTGGAAGGGAGATATGTTGTAGTCATTTTATAATCTGAAAAAAATAAATTTTATAAAAGATAATAGGTTTTCTAAGTATTGTGTAGCCAGCAAGGTCTGATACAAAAGTGTAAAACAAACTGTCATATCAGTGTGTCGCAGTATAAGAAAAATTTATTCTTTTATCATAATTTATCTCATACAAATTATTCCAAGATTGTGTATGTTCAATTATTCCTATATTATTACATAAGCGTCATTCCCTGCAAAAGTTTTCCTGAATCTGTACCTTAATTAGCTTGTATGTGTATTTGATCATTGGAGTTGAATTTAGCCACATTCACGTGGAAATGAAACTGACTATCCTGGTCTACCTGTTTCCTGACCTTTATTCAACAAAGTTTGTGAACCTGTGCTCTATCATAAGCACTGTTGCAGAAGGGGAAGCCAGGAAGTGTGAAGAGTCATGGAAGCCCCCAGTGAGTATGTAAAGAATGCGTGAAGGCCCCAGTGAGTGAATGTGTATTGTTGCCATGGCCATTGAAGGGAGCTTGGCATGTCTCCTAGAACTAACTCCTGTAGAATAAAGGTTATACAGACATAGCATCATCATAAACAACTATAATGAAACAAATTGTTGTCAGAGCACACAGAATAGGAGAAAATCCTTGCCTGTTATACTTCAAGCAGGGGTCGAATATCCAGAATTTGCAAAGTTGAGTAAGATGTTAGATTACCTGGAACTGGAGTTAATGACAGTTGTGAGCTGCCGTCTGGGTGCTGCGAATTGAACCACGGTCCTTTGGAAGAGTAGTCACTGCTCTTAACCTCTGAGCCATCTCTTCAGCACCTACAAAGAACTTTTCAGAACTCAACAAATGAGCTAAAACAAAGAACAGATAGTGCTCAGAAGAAACACAAATGATGAATAAGTATTTTAAAATGCTTTTCAGCATCCTTAGCCATTGGAAATACAAATTGCAAGTATTTTGAGATTAAAACGTGTATCAGACATAATAGTTATCAAGAAATTTGTGAACAAATTCTGGACAATACATGGAGAAAAAGGAACTCCAGTTCAACAATAGAGAGAAAATAATGGAGGCATTATGACAATCAGTAAAAGGGGTTCTCAGAACATTAAAAAGAGAACCACCATGTGACCAGGATAGAGATTCCTGTGTAGCATGTTCAAAGGACTTCACATGTTTATTGTTGCTTTATTAATAATATCACAGAAATGGAATCTGCCCAACTCCCTGACAACAGACGAATAAATAATGAAAATATGATATATATAAAAAATGGGATTTTATTCACTTCTGGGTATCAATGATAGCAGGGGAGTGGGGTAAATTAGGAAAAGGATATTAAAATGCACTGTGTTTTAAAATGCCATGATGGTATCTAATGCTTCATATACTAACAAAATATTAAGTAGTTTTTTTGTAAAGGAAAAGAAACTGTCCTGTTTGGCGAAAAATTGCCAGTGTGTGTCCTGAATTAGAACACCTGATGGTAGAGGAGAGCCACAGGAAAATTCAGAATCTCAGTTTGATTTGGAAGGTTGAATTTTTATGAATCTGTTAGACGGTACTTTAGAAAATTGCTCAGAAATTTCCTTGTTTCAACATAATATTTTTAGAAATAACACACAAATGTATGTCCTTGACTTGTTGCTGTTTCCAAGTCAGAACTCAGCTTTTCTCTCATGTGAGATGTGATCTGGTGAAGAGATTATACACACACATTCTGTGCTAAACCCAGGGTCTACTGCAACTACAGTACCTTCACACTCCTTCAGTCATATACTCCTCATATGCACGCTTGAGAACACTCATCCTCTCCAGCTTCATGATAGTCTTATGAGGAGTAAGAGAGAAAATACATCCTTGCTGTATTCATGTGGTTGCATATCTTTGTTCCACAATTTTCGCACATAGACATACATTTAGGACAGAAAAATGTCTGTGCCATGGAAGCCTGGAAGTAGTGTTCATCCAGGGTTATGTTTGTGAAACTCTAAACCTAGGTCTGACATACTTAAATGCCACAGGCTTGGCAATGGCATGCTGCCCAGAATGTAGGGAACTAGAAACCACATGCAAAAAAAAAGTGAGTTTGCTAAAGATTAGCAGTAAGGAACTCAAGGGTATATAGAAAGTTAGCTTACATCAGGAGTCTCTGGTTAAGAACTGTGTCAATAGTCAGTCAGGCCACAGTTCATGATAGCTCTTTCTCTTTACAGTAGTTCATTGTAAGAGCTACCATAGAGCTTTTGACTGTTGTATGGCTGGACCTTCCCTATCGTAACCTAAGAATTCTGACACTGCAGGCAGAGAGAGCTACAGGAGAAAGTGTCAGAGATGTACCCTGAGCACTGATGCATTGTCTTCACGTGTAGGATCTCAGGGACCATAAGGATTCAAACAAGTCCATCCTCTATTATCAGGTGTACTTTGACCTGTTGACCTATTGTTTATAACAATGGATAATTGCTGAAATCAGTACCTTGAGGAAACACAAGGACTCAGAGAAACGTGCATGGTTTTATCATCCTTTTCAAAGTCAAAGCAGAGTATTGGCAAATACACTGCATTGCAACATGTGTAAAGTGACTATTATATAGATGCTCTGTAGTCTGTCTTTATTTACAATCTCCACAACAAATATTTGAAGAACCTCTGCATGTGCATGTATGTGTCTCCTAATTTGAGATGTTCAATAGCAAAAGAAAAGCATCTTAATGCTTTAAATTGTGCTATTGTTAAATGATGGTATGGCAGATAAAAGTGTTGTGTATTTGAAAATTGCACTTACAGGAGTTGATAGTACAGATCTTGAAATGTCACCAGTTTGCCCGAATGATTTTGAACATCTATTATCAAAGTTGTCAAAAGAGAAGAGCCTATCATGATATTAAAGGACATGCAAACTACTTTTGGTAATCTCCTGACTCTTGTTGAGTTTTAACAACAAACTGACAGCTTGAGTTAGAAGTAATCACACCTAAATGTTCTCTCTGTATGGGAGACATTACCGTCTCTTTCAAATCTGTGTAAAAATGAAATCTGTCTGCAGGTTTACTAATGTTTCTTGTGAAAATGGAGACTTAGATTGTCACCTATTTCTAAGGAAATTTATGATGGCCTGGTGTAAAAATGTAAGCTGTAGTCACAACAGCAGCTTCTTAGGAAGCTTCAAGCACAACCTCAAAGAAGAGGCAGTCACGATTCAGTGGCACTCATCAGGAGGGTAGGCATTTTTACCACTAAATAAGGAAGATAAGCCAACTTAAAAGCATAGATCAGTGCTGACAAGACAACACAGCAGACCAAGGAACTGGAATCTGGTAAACTGAGTTTACATGAAGGAAGGAGAGACCTGATTCCTGAATGTTGTTCTATGATCAACACATGTATGCTGTGGTGAATACACACATTGCATATGTGTGAGCAACCCACCCACACACCCACACACCCACACACACACACACTCACACGTGCTCAATAAAATGCTTTAAAAATAGAACATTGCTTATCTGAAATTCTTTCTGAGTAAACCTGGGGATGCCATAGACACACACTGACAGAAGAATTGACAATAGATGGTGAAGCCAGTGGTTTTCACAGACAATGGGACAGAGACTCAAGCTATATCTCATGCAAATGAACCTCTGTCTTATCAAAGGGTCAACTGTAGAATTACATCAGGATTT
This sequence comes from Mesocricetus auratus, assembly GCF_017639785.1. Classification (NCBI taxonomy): domain Eukaryota; kingdom Metazoa; phylum Chordata; class Mammalia; order Rodentia; family Cricetidae; genus Mesocricetus; species Mesocricetus auratus. The sequence goes on from NW_024429199.1 coordinate 6,977,126, forward strand.
TTTAGCTGAATCATGGTTAATGAGCTGCCTAAGGAAAGAGAGCAAGCCTAGTTAACGGTTCACATAAAAGTCCCTCACAACTCAATTGTCCAATAATTGATGTAAACTTTAGAAGTAGCTGCTGCACTTTAACATTAAGGGGAAAGGCGAAGCAAAGCAAAATAAACATGAAATATAAATTACATAGACCGGTTATCTGAACCTCCTTTTCTTGGTTAAATTATTATGTTTCTATCTTACAACCTTTCAGACTGAAATACAAGCAGGACAATGAATGATCAAAGCCAGAATAAAAGTGAATCAGTCACAGGTAGTAACTAGATAATGCTAGTCATTTTGAACTGGTGTTGTTTACTTAGTGTAAGCTGTTGCAGAAAGAAAAAAACAGAGTCCTTCTCAATGGAAAGAAAGGATAAGTTTAAAAATTAAAAGAAAGTAAAACTTAAACAAGCCCCATCACGCCACCCTACTCCCCTGCCTGCCTGGCTAGCCCAGATAAGAGGGCAACACCGGGCTGCTAGAGTTTGTTGAGTTCTCTGGGGCAAATACCAGAGGGGACACAGCTCAGTCACGGAGGCATCTTGGCTGCTAGTGTAGGACTCTGCCAGGCTGGGGAAATGCTGTCAGCCAGGTTGAAGCTTTCAGGTGTGGGCTGCCACAGTCAGGAGTGCTCAGAAGGCAGGAGTGCTCAACAGGTATAAGGGTTTCAGAGAATTGTTTTAGGTTTCTACTTCCCAGCTAAACCAAGTCACCCAGGAAAAGTGTGGAACCTGGGGTAGCCCTCTAAAACAGTGTCACCAGCACTGCCATTTGGAGTTTGCTTTGGGGACCTAACACTTAGAATTTCACAAAAACAGAGTATGAAGTTTTGATTTACCTTGTGTGTGTGTGTGTGTGTGTGTGTGTGTGTGTGTGTTTAACATAATGTTTCTTCTTAGTACATGTGAAAAACTTTGCAATTGACTGTCAATCAATGCCGAAATGACTCTAGTTCTGCCAAAAAAGTTAATCATTCTTAGTTATTTTTATAAGCCACATAGAATCATTCTCATGTTTAATGTCGTAGCTAAAATCTCCGGAAACATAGCTCTGTATTACTGTGAACATGCTAAATTGATAATTTTTAATATATAAAAATTTTGAATCACCACAAAACAATTATGAGGTAGGAAACATTGTTCTTTTCATTTTACAGATGACAAAACTGAGGTATAGCAAATAAGATCTTTTCTGGAAGTCATTCAGGTGGTAAACACAGAAACCATGATCTGTGATGTCAGTGCCCATGTTCTTAGGCGTGGTGCTGTGGTATCCATGTTTACATCTAAAACCTTCACATATATGTGTGTGCATCTATATGTTTCTATACGGGTATCCACTGATACATACAGAATATGCAATAACAGCAATTTTAGATTACCTGTTGTTCCCTGGTGTCCTTTTGCCCTGTAGAGAAGCCAGAACTCTTATCCCACGGGTCACTTTTCCCAGGTGGCTTTAGCTCACAGCTGCCATGTGTAAGGCTTTATATGGGACTGGGAGGTGGACAGAGGGGGCTGTGTTTTGGAGAGGTGGTTGCAGCCAGATGCATAAACAGGTGTGAAGGTCATGAAACCCTAGAGCAGGGTGTCATCCCCCATGCCTGGAGCCCTAGAGCAGGGTGTCATCCCCCATGCCTGGAGCACTCACTGAAGCTTTCTGGGGAGTTGCAGATTAGAGAAGCTTCGGGGACCAACCTGCTCACCAACCATTCTGTTCTCACTTTGGCAGGTGGAGACTCCTTTGGTCTTCTGACCTCTTCAGAGCCCCCTGATCCCTTTGTCGTTTGTCACATCTGTAACGCAAAGATCGTTATTTCATTCCATGATTGTGGTGAATAAAATCATGGAGCAGTCTAACACAGAGGTCAGGAGTGTCAGCAGTCCTCAGACACATTTAGTGCATTTAGTAGGATAAAGGTGAATCGATGTATCTAATTCTTAAGTTATTTGTTTGCAAATGATGGGCAGGGAATCAACTATGTTTATTTTTCAGTGTCTTATGGATGCTAATATTAGGTAGCCATGGATTTAGTACAGTGCTGGATATTGTCACTGTTGCAATGACTTAGCTGGAGTTTTGGCTTAGAACACTGTTCACATTTTCTTGTGTGTCATCACCTCTATAAATACAAGAATTTAATGCTGAATATTAACTTCCCAAGTTAAATAGAAACTAAGGTAATTTGATGCAATCTATTTTTCAGTGCATTTTAATGAATAAATCATTTTCCTAAGATAGGAAAGTAATGTGGGTACATTGTAAAAAGCTAAAAATATAGAAATATATAAAATCTGTAGGGGCATTGCCACCATTTAATATCAACTGTTTACAGATTTTACTCATTTTTATACATTTTTCTATCAATTCATATGTTTGTAAGAAGATCAAATCATACTTACATTTTCTGCATTTTTAACTTAAAATAGCTATATAGCTTGTGAATCAGATTTGTATAGTTAGTCATAACTGCTTTAGTAAATTTTAAAAATTGCTTTATTATTTCACAGTTCATATACTGCCCTTTGGTCAGGTCCCTCCATTGTCCCCTCTTATCTGAGTCTCACTCTAGATGAACCATTTTCCACTGACTTTTGACTTCTCTGATGCTGATCTGGTTTTCCCATAGTTATTTGATTTTAAAAATCACTGATTTTAGAGGTCACACAGCTATCTCTGCTGCAGATAACAAGTGTGATGTGTGAGTCAAGGTGATGTCAGTTGCCTAGACAATAACTTCAAGTCACCTTCAGCAATCTTCAGGCTGCATGGTACTCCACCGTGTCTCTTCTCAGTGAATGCAACTGATTTCCAAGTTACCTATTCTATTAAAATGTTCCAGTCAGAATTCATGAAACTTTCAAAATTGAATTTTAGATTACTAGAATACAAACTTGAGCATGTGGTTCTTATGTTACATTCAATATGCATTTCCAGGTTGAGATCATATTATCAAATGCCCAAAAGAAAGTTGCAATAAGTTCCTACATCCAGTCAGAAAATATAAATATATTTTACACAAATTTCTGGTAAGTATAAAGATTAAAGGCAGAGATATTCTATTCACACTACTAGGTTCAAAGATGATTAAAATGTCTTATCCAATTTTTTCCAATGTTGATTATTTTCATTCGGTCTCTGGTAAATCCTGGATGGTGGTCAGGGATATCATCTAATGATCATGCTGTGTGCTAGGAATCTGTGTTATTAATTCAAGAAGAAAAGAAATCATGTGCTTTGGGGGGCTGCCTCAGACACCACAGGCCTGACAGTTGGTGTGAACAAGCAGTATCCTCACGTTAGCCTCTGTTCAGTTACAGGACATTCTAAACAAATGGCAGTAAGATGACAGCATACTGAGAATATAAGTTTATTTTTCCCTCCGAAATTTAAAAAGAGCTTTAATTGCATAGACGCATATTAATTTGAGACACTAAAGTTCTATATTAGATATTTATAAAACAGTGATTTTTACCTGGAAATCTACTTTTATCACAAGAAAAAGAGAATGGTTTCTTCTAGTGCCATCCATTTGCCTGCGATTTTCAAGATTTCATTGTTTTTTCTGCTGAATAGTACTCCATTGTGTAAATGTACAACATATTCTCTATCCATTCTTCAATTAAGGAGGATCTAGGTTGCTTACAAATTCTGGCTATTACAAATAATGCTGCTATGAGCATTGTTGCACAGATGTCCTTTTTGTATGAATGTGCATCTTTTGGGTATATGCCTAAGAGTGGAATTGCTGGATCTTGTGGTAGACTGATTTCCATTTTTCTGAGGAACCTCCATACTGATTTCCAAAGTGGCTGTACGAGTCAGCACTCCCACCAGCAGTGGAAGAGTGTTCACCTTTATCCACATCTTCTCTAGCATAAGCTGTCATTTATGCTTTTACTTTTAGCCATTCTGACAGGAGTGAGATGGTATCTCATAGCTGATTTGATTTGCACTTCTCTAATGGCTAAGGATGTTGAACACTTTCTTAAGTGTCTCTCAGCCATTTTAGACTACTCTATTGAGAATTCTCTATTTAGTTATGTACCTCACTTTTTAATTGGATTATTTGGTGTTTTGGAGACTAGCTTCTTGAGTTCTTTGTAAATTTTGTAAATCATTCCTTTGCCAGACATTTGGTTGGTGAATAACTTTTCCCATTCTGTGAGCTGTGGTTTTTGTCATGTTGACTGTGTCCTTAGCCTTACAGAAGCTTCTCAGTTTCAGGAGGTTCCATTTATTAATTGTTGATGTCAGTGTCTGTGTTCAGGAAGTGTTCTCCTGTACCAATTTGTTCAAGGGTATTTCCCACTTTTTCTTCTAAGAGGATCAATATGGCTGGATTTATGTTTAGGTTTTTGATCCATTTAGACTTAAGTTTTGTGCCTGATATATATGAATCTGTCTGCTGTCTTCTACAAGCCAAGTAACCCAGTCACAAAAAACAAACATGGTGTTTACTCATTCATGTATGGATTTTAGACATAGAATAGGGGATTGCCAGACTACAGTCCCACCGCCAGAGAGTCTGGGAACCAGGGAGGACCCTAAGAGAGATATGCATGCAGGGACAGGAGGGGAGAGGAGCACATGGGGGTACGGGAAGGTTGAGTAAGGGGAAGAATAGAGGAGAGCAGAATGAGAATTACCACAATAGAGGGAATCATTACAGGTTTGAGGAGAGATCTGGCATTAGTAAGATTTTCAGAGATCTGCAAGGATGACACCAAATGTCATCGAGGGTACCTTAAATGTCCTTCCCTGATAATGAGATTGATTCAAGTCCATAAATAAAAATGTTAGGTTTTAAAATGAGAATAAAATTTTGCATACCCAAATACTTTCCATTGGCTTTTAGACAGTGTGATGAATAGAGCTCTTGTGAGGAATCATTTAAATTTAGTACAAGTTGTAAAACTACATGTACGTTGATTGATGGACACAAGACAAACACTCAGTCACTATCCTGAGCCATTTCATAAATGTGAAGTGGGAACATGAGAAAGTCCATGCTTTGAGACTCATGTCTACTAATTTAGTATAAATTAAAAGTTTAACAAGGGCCAAAGCTGCTTTAGGCTGTTTGAAATAGAAAGTTAATTTGTCAAAAAGGCAATTCTGTGCCCTCCAATTATGGCAGTAATACTGTGTGCAGCCAAGGTTGAGATCCCTGATTTAAATTATATGTCTAGGACATCACAAGCAGATACAGTAGGTGTCGTTTCTTTCTTTCTATTTTTTTTCTTTCTGTTTTTTCTTGGCTTAATAATCTCAGGCCTGACAGATTTTTTCTACAGAGTTCTTTAACTGATTATATATACATCCAATTAAAAACAGATCTAATAAGAGAGCTCTAGAACCACAAAAGATTTTGGTCAAGATATTCCTAATAGACGGAAATTATTTGTCTTTTCTAGCTCTCTGCTAAAATTAGTTTGAAGACTGTGGGTGTCAGGAGAGGACTGGGGGAATAGAAAAATCTTGTGAATTTTTAATTTGGAACATTTTACAAAAAATGTAATTTATGTGGTAGAAATTCATAGTTAAAGAGATTATACCTTTTTAGAAAAGGGAAGCCAGCTAAAAACTAGTTTTCATATACTCCCAAATAAAAGCCATTTAAATAAATGTTATATACACTTTAAGGGATCAGCATAGGTTTACATTCTTATGGGAGCCTAGCACCTGGCTTTAGCTCCAAACATAACAATTCATAAGGACCTTCCCAGTTGGAAGAGATCAGCATGCTTTGCTCAACTTTCTTAAGTACTTGCCGTGGAAGAGAACTTCTCAATAGCATTGCAGACATAGATTTCAAGTCTTGGATGCTGTCTCTTGGAAATATGATTGCTCAGATTTCACACTTCAGGTGCTGAAGATAGGCTGGGCTCTATCTCTCCCCACGCAATATCAGCATATTTCCATGAATTCTATGGAATTTCTCTTCAGATTTTTTCTTTTTTTAACTATGTTTTTGAGAGACCAAGGTAAGAGAAGTCATTGTTTTTTGTTGTTTTGTTTTCTAAATTTTTGAAAGAAACCTTATTTAAGAATAATCTCTTTAATCAATGTCATTAGCTAATGTTTTGAATGAATAAATCAAAACTGGCAGGGAATAAAGTGTTTTCATTTTTAATTCTGAGTGTACTATATTTCCTAAATTCTCTTGGGCACTTGATCTTCTTAATTTTTTGAAAACCTTAATTTATGTATTTATTTTACAACCCAACTTCAGTTTCCCCTCCCTCCTCTCCTCATATTCCTTCCCCACCCTCCACAGGGTCCCTTAATCCACTCCTCTTCTGTTTCAGTTCAGAAAGGGTAAGGCTTTCCATGGGTATCAACAATGCATGGCATTTCAGATTGCAGTGCTAAGACTAAGCACCTTCCCCTATATTTAGGCTGGACAATAGGTTCCCAAGAGTCAGCTAAAGCATTAAGGCTAGCCAGTCCCTGTTTCCTTTGTTAGGACCTCCACAAATAGACCAGGATACACTGTTATATAGGTAGAGAGCTTAGGTTGGTCCCATGCAGGCTCACTGGTTGTTGGTTCAGACCCTGTGAGTCACTATGAGCCTAGGTTAGTTGTATTAGGGATTTCCTTGTGGTGTGCTTAACTCCTCTGACTCATACAATCCTTCCTTCCTCTCAGTGATTTAAAAGTAGTCTAGAAATATCCCAGGGTCATCACCTCCTTCACGGCCAAGTGTCACTTCCTCCATAGCATCACTGTCCCCGCAGCATCACATCATTCATTCATATCAGAGGGCCACAGCGCTACAACAGCAGACATTAATAAGGCAAGGAAGAGAAAATGAAAGAATTCTCATTTATCTGTAACCCATCACACAGGCTAATTAAGCTATGTGTTAAGTTGAGAGAGATTTTTCCCTATCCTTCTCCAGTAAATTACAGAGTCAGCCCTTTCAATAAAAGTACTAGTCAGCCTGGAACAGCCTTGTGAGTGTCATAAAGAGACTGAAGAAGTCATCCCATGTCATGTCATGTAGGTGAGGAGGGTGACATGTGGGAGGAGGGAGAGGTGTTACTCTTTGTCTGTTTAAATACTCAAAGGACTTGGTATTGGACATATAGCCTTCCAATCAAATGATCCCAAATGTGCTCATTTGCAAACAATTTGTTACAAATGGAGAACACCAGAGCTGAAGTGAAGTCAATCTCCATTTGACTTTTCTCCTCTGCTCTTCAAAGATTGGGGCACTGCTGGTGCACAAAACAGGGCACCTCACCTTTCCCCACCTGAAGAGTGTGAGTGATGGCACTCACCTCCTGTTTTCACAGCAGATAAAATTAGGTTCTGTCTAAAATTATTTGCATTTGGTATGCTGTGAGTGTGCTCAAGAAATAATGACAAAAGTAGCAAGAAGCAAAGGAGCCACAGGAATAATAGGAAATGGAGCAAAACGAGGTCATGGAGAAAAACTTAGTCTGAAAATTGGTAAAAGCCATTGATGATAAAAGATGCTGGCCGTGGAGTTCAGCACATGCTCTGCAGTCTGAACTGCCTGGAGAATTTCTGCATGCAGTGACAGATGTTAGTCCTGGTGGAGGGTGGTCTGCAGTCTGAAACAAGCATCTCTCCTTTACAGAGCAGTCAACAGAGGAGCACAGTATCCTAATAACCACATTCACAATGTTACCCAGATACAGGTGAGAATATGTCATGGCTTTTATGTTTCCTCTCTTGGTTCTCCTATGTCCCTGGAAAATCTTCCTCAGTCACTTTCCATTCTCACTGCTGATTTCAGTCAGGATCAATTGGAGGTATAACTCTGAGCTTGTTCTTGTTCGTAGGTTTTACAATTCTTTAGTTATTTTATGGAATGTTTGACAGGACAAGAAGAAGAGGAAAATTTAGTTTGATTAAGGTATGAATACCTATCCATCTCACCCATTAAACATTGGTAATTTTTCATTACCATTTGAAAGCTGGTCTGAAACAGAACCATCCTTCCCCTGAGGTCAGCATGATGTGTCTGAACAAGCAGACAACTTATTTCTTAAAATAGAAAGCCAAGTGAGGGTGAGATTGGAAGTGTTTTTATCTTACTTTTCAACCAAAGACATTTAGCGTTTAAGGGTGGCTTAGATGATTCAAGCTCTTCTTGATAAATATGTCCATTACACTGAGCATTTACCAAAGCTTTTAGTAAGCTTAAGGAGAAAGGATTGATCCCGTAAAGAATATATTTTTCAAATATCTGTATGGATATGGTGGAAAGTTGAATTTTTCTGTGGTTAGAACCCCTGTGCTGTACATCATTTTCACTCTTTGGCTATTAGCATGACCTTGGGAACATCGCTTATGACACCTATCTGACCTGCAGCCACCTCATTTCTAGATATGACAAATGGTAACTCTTGATCCACTCATCTGCCATGTCTGTGAGGCACAAATGAAATTATCAATGGGAAAGGGTGTTAATGTGCCATACAAAACTCTTTTTTCTCACTTTTGATTACTACTTTAACATTAAATCTATAAAATTTTATAAACATTATGATATCTGATCACATACCCATGACTGCAAATAGTTTGAATATAAAATTCAAATAGTCACTCACACTATTGCTATGTTCAGTTTGTAAGAGGCAATCATCTGCTTGTATGCATTTTGTTTTATTTGCATATGATATATATATATATATAATAAGTCAAATGATGTCATAAGGTTTTCATGATGATTGTAGTTTCATTCTGTTTTGTCACCTGTTTTTCCTGTGTTCTGTCTTGAAAACTGGATTTGGTGTCTACTTTTTTTTTTGCACTTAATCTCTCTGTTCTATCTTATCTTTTGGACATATTCTCTTCTAGACAAGTACATTTCTATAAAAATCTTTGATTAAGCAAATTATTATTCCTACCCACATAAAAAAACAGTTTTTGAGTTTTTGTTTATTCTAGATGTTTCCTGTCAGGTATAGAGGTGGCAAACTTTCTCTCCCATTCCTGAGGCTGTCCCTTCATTTGATTAATGGTTTCATTTGCTCTATAGAAACTTTAATTTCATGAGGTCCCACAAGGTGATTGTTACCCTCATTTTATGACAGACTGTCCTTAACTATGAGAATCTCTTGAAGTGTTTTCCCCCGGGGCAGTTTCAGAGGTTCAGGTCTTACAATCTGGCTATTGATCCATTTGGAATTGACTTTTGTGTAGGGCAAGAGATGAGCAATTTACATACCTCTGCATGTGGATGGCCAGTTTTGCCACCACTATTTGTTAAAGCAGGTGACCTTTTCTCCAATGAGTGTTTATCAAAAATGTGATGGTTGTAGCTGTGTATGTTTATGTCTGGTTCCATTTCACAGGCCTATGCCATCACATCATAGGCTTTTGTGCTAGTAACATGCACTACAATTTTTTTACAATACAGTGCAAGGAGCAAGAGGTAGGTGAAATAAGAGACAGGGAGATAGACTGTGGCTACAGAGATAGAATAGGGTCAGAGGGATGATCAGGGAGATAGTGAAGAGACAAGAGGAGTGAGGATCAACCAAAGCTGAGGATGTATGAAAATATCCCAAGGAAACCTGTCACTTTGAGACAAAATTTAAATTAAGAGACAGAATATTGTCCTAATTTTATTAGTTTAGTAATGTATGATTTGTGGATCCTTAAAGAGACCACGCATTTAAAGCAAGTTCCACATAACACATTGCCAGGAAATAGTTAATAAATACTGCAGACAGTTAATGAATTCTGCATATGAGTAATCATAGACTTTCCAAGAAATTAATGAAATAAATTCTGTTCCTGGTTCAGGGAAGTAGTTCTGATCAGATCCATTCTGATTACATTCTTTTAACTTCCTTCCTTTGGTTTCTTCAATGACTTTGTCCATACTGCCACACAGTTAACAAATTGGCAGATATTTCTGCTTATCGTCACAGTCAATTACTCATTGATCAACCAATTGAACATGTAACAATTTGATTTGGTTGTTAAGAATAGCTGCACATCCAGATTTGTCTGTTTCAGTTGTGGACTCAGTGGCGCTAGCAAAACTGGAGAACAGCTTTTTCCCTGTGTATAACATACCTCACACTTGAAAACGTTTCTCCAAATATTGAATCTGAACCTATAATTAAGTTTGATTTGGATAACTCTTGTTTTCACAGACTGCACATTAAAAGAAAAATTTGATATGGAACATAATTTAAAGCACTCGCCACAGCAAGTGAATGATTGGATACCATCTTCTATATCAAACAGGTGGACATGACTCCTGGATAAACAGTGAGATGCATGAGTAACTTACTGTCCTTGTGTGAATGAGAATGGTGGATTTTACTATATGTTGTTCTTATGCTCATTTATTATTTGGCCTTTTAAGGAAGAGTTTACTGACTCTTGCTAGAGTTAGGTCTGCTCTGTAATGAGAGTTCAGGGTTGTCCTCTACCTGTTCCACCAGTCCCCTCTCAATGTCACATAAAAGGCTCCCCTTTAATTTAGATTGGTGCATCATGCATCTTTCCAAGATACTGGTGGGGAGGGTCCAAGATGGTGACACTTTGGGTAGGGTGACCAAAGGACTTAAAATTCCTGACAGTCACAGAACAGAGACTTTTAAAAATAAAATATATTTTGTTGATTCTTTGACAATTTCATTCAAGTCAATAGTATCTTTCTTTCATATACACCACAATCACTTCTTCCCAGACCCTGTTACATTCCTCCTCCTCTCTTTTGTTCTTTCCTTTTAAAAGATGTTAATTTTATAATTATTTTATGTGTATGGATGTTTTGATTGTGTATATGTCTGTACACCATGTGTGTGCTTGGTGCCCTTGGAGGCTTGAAGAGGGTATTTAATGCCCTAGAACTGGCTTTACATGTAGTTGTAAAGCATCATGTGGGTTCTGGGAATTCACCCATGGTCCTCTGGAAGAGCAGCTAGTGATCCTTATCACTAAGCATTTATCGATCCCCTTGCCCACTGCATTTCTGTTTGTCTGTTTGCTTGTCAATCACCTAATATAATTAGTGTTGCTGTTGGAGTGTTAACTGAGTGCTGTTGTTGACTTAAGCTTATGCAGATCTAATGCAGGTAAAGGCTATAGGGAGTTCCTGAGTGCAATGATTTTCATGTTTAAAGGGCAGTACGTCATAGCAATCCTCTCCATCCTCGCTCAGGCTCTTATATTCTTCCTTCCTTTATCTCTTTTTTGATGTTCTCTGAGTCTTACTGTGTGAGTGTCTGTCAAGGGAATTATTGATATAGTTGTTCAATTGAGAGATAAGCATGCAATAGTTAGTAATTGACTATTGTAACTCTCTGCAGTAGCTATTGACCACTGCATAGAGAAACTTCTTTGGCCAAGACTTAGGGCAAGCACTAATCTATATGTTCTATATGTAAAAGAACACAAACATTTAGAAGTCAGTTTGATAACATGTACATTTAGCAAGGAAGCAGTAAGGGCATCCTTCCTAGGGCCTGTCAGTGCTCCAGCCATGGGTTTTGGATGAGGTTGATAGCCCTGACATAAACTTCCTGTTGTAACACAAGCTCCCAATGCAATTCAAATCAGTTGTTTATACTCCATAAACTTTGTGTCACTACTGTGCCTGTGTGAACATCTTGCCTAGCATGTCAGTATAATAGCATGGAGGTTTTGAAACTGGGTAATGCAAATGATAAATTTTCTCCCCCAGTGCTCTTCATATCACTTTCTGATATTGAGAAAGTTAGTAGCAGGGAGGAAGTTTGCAGTAGACGTCCAACTTCCATTGACGTCCCTGTATTCTGCAACCAAAGTATATGGTGTCTTCAACAATAGAGCTATACCGCCTGTCTCTGGTTGATAACCAGCAAAATACTAATAGTCTGTGTACTTTTGGGAACCTCTGGAGCCTTCCCAAGCAATAATGACTAGAGAAGTCTGCTCCTGGCACCAAGAGTTCTTGTCCTGTGATGGAATCACTGTCCACATATTCAGGACACCTTTAACTCCTTGAAAATAATTAGCTTATGATAGTGGATTTCCACAGGGTTTAATATATTGTCACTTTTGGCTAATCTACTTTCACCCACTTCTCTCTCCTGGACCATTGCCTCCACTCCTGCTTAAATCTTTAACTCCTTCTATCCCCTCTTCTACCTCCAAATCACGTGTTCTACTTTACTCTTACCGCTTAAGTTCACTGTCCTTCCCTATGTTATAAGCCCTTTCTGACTTCAGAGTTCTACAGATGTCCCAAATAAACACACAAGTCAGGAACTCAAAGAACTGAAAGTCAAGATCCTTATGTGCCAGAGAACATGGGAAGTTTTTCTCATGTCAGTGTCATAAGGTAGTTTAAGCCTTCCTTTGAGAAATTTTCCTTAAAATAACTTAATTGTAAAACAGTATACATTGCAATGTGATGTGGGATTTGGGTTATTTTTTATATTTTGTATTGCCTGTAATTCAACCCAAAGCTATATGCATGTTACTTGACATGCCCACTACCATTAAGCTTCATCCACTGCCTCTAATTCTGTATTTTATTTTCTACATTTGTAGAGTCAATCAAGCTGATTGACATAGCTATCATGTTAACGTCCTCAGAAGTAAAAAAACGGTAAGGAAATGAGATCTGTTAGGTCTACAGGGCAGAAATAGGTCTAAGTGTTACAGCTGTGAGGGGAAAGGTTTGAGGGGAAAAGACTTGCCCTGTACAAGTGTCTCAGCTTTGAAGGAAGATGTTTCTCTTCTACAAGAGTTACAGCTAGGAAGGGTAAAGTATCTTGGCATTCAGGAGTCAAGGAACACCACACAGCCAAACTGTACAACAAGTCACACACTATTGGGGGAGACAGAAGAGGGTGGCTACCTCTGCTCAGGTAAGAAGCAACAAAGAACTGAGATTTCATCAATCGTCAGCATGGAAATCTCCACCCTGGAAAATTCCTCCCCCAAGAAACCCTATATAAAGCCTGTCTCCTGCTAAGTTCTTTGATGCTTCTTGCCCAAGCAGAGGCAGTCACCCTCTAGTGTCTTTCCCAATATATCTCTTGTGTCAGGTTTGTTGTCCAGTATGACTTTGGGATAGTCCTTGTCTTCTGATTGCCAGGACACCTTTCCTTTAAGAGCTGTAATAATTACATAGGGGAAATCTTTCCCCTCAGAACTGTAACACCTCCACTGGGGAAACCTCTAACCCCAAGCTATAACACTGCCATGGTTTTCATTTTTCTTTTAATCATTTTAGTCAATTTTCTTTATTTCTCCAATTACACTCCAATTCCTTATTCCATATCCCAAACCTATTGTTTCTTCTTGCATAGATATCAGACATACATTGCTAAACATCATATGTTCTCTTTCCCAGTTGTTTTCTGTACCCATCCTTAGGCAGACAGAAATTCATCTATATTTGACATTTTTCAAGGCATGATATCTTGGTTTCATTACCACAGTCTACTCTTATCTGGAGCAGAAAGCTTGCTTGCTTTGGATCCAAGGATAGCTGTGTATGCTTGGATTTAGGAGACACGGTTCTGTGATAAGCTTAGAAGAGGTGGAACAGACCTACAACCCTTTACTTTGTGGAAATGGCCTCTTGGCCAGTGTTTTACAGCAAGTGGCTATGATGGATCTGAGTACTTTGAACAGACATATGGGGCAGGATCTGCCTGGCATAAAAAGTGATTCTTTATCCTTTTTTGGGCCTATGTAACTTTCTGTGTGGGGTAGACTAGACAAAGTAAATCAGACTTTTCTGTCTCTGATTTGGGTTCTTTGCCCTTGTACTGCTCCTGTAACTATGAGAGATGCTGTGGAACAGAAGTCCCTAACAAGAGTACTGTTGTTGTAGAGAGTGGGCTGGATGGTGTTAGGGTAACAAGTGGGTTACAGGGAGTTTTACATTTGGTGAAACTTTCTTCAAAATAACATAGTCTTTTGTGCAATTTGTGGTGCCTCCATATCTTCTCCTCTGTCTACACAGGCATTTAACAGAATGTAGAAAGGAATTGTGGGAGGAATATATTTTCCCATTTTCTAAATAACTACTGAATGCATAATAAACGGCATATTTCTTCCTAGGTTCTGGAATGGCAAAATGACAGTTTCCTTGTGGATTCTTATCTTTGTGTAATTAATCTAGTCTAAGGAATTCACCTTCTTAAAATGTCTTACCCTTTCTGGCTTCTTAATAATTATTTCTTTTATTTCCATATATCTTTTCCAACTATAGGACTTCTCCGAGGCTTTTTTTCCTAATTTTTTTTTCTAAGACAGGGTTTCTCTGTGGCTTTGGAGGCTGTCCTGGAACTAGCTCTTGTAGACCTGGCTGATTTGGAACTCACAGAGATCTCCCTGCCTCTGCCTACCAAGTGCTAGGATTAAAGGCATGTGCCACCAATGCCCGGTGCTTCTCAGAGGCTTTAACATGGTAATATGATGTGTAAATTTTTAAATGAGTTGGAGAAAACCTGGGATATTCCTTAATGTTTTTCATTGTGGAGCCCCATATTCTCTAGAACATTATATGAAAAGGTTTATCTGAGGTTAGGCTTGAAAATATTCATTTATACATTTCTCTATCATCTAAATATGGATGCTACAACCCTAAAGCTCTACAGGCCCTGACTGTGATTGATAGTCAAGTCCTTTTATGTATCTCCATGTGAAGTTTACAAATCTTCCAAGGCATCCCAAAGCCTCCAAAATTAGAGTATGGCCTATCGTCAGTGCTATGCCTTCAATGCTGTTCTAAACGAGTCCCAGTGTAACTAAATAAACTTTTATAGTGCTATCCTCATAAATCAGATGCAGGGTGGCTAGGCCCCCTCCTCCTAAGAATTTGTATATGAATGGTACTCAGATGCTTTTTAAAAGTTGAATTTGAAAAACAAATATCCTGAGCAAAAGGTAATACTGCACACACTAGAGGATATTTTTATTTTTTATTTATTTATTTAAATTTTAAATAGCTTGTTTTACATGTCAATTCCAGTTCCCACTCCCTCCCCTCCTCCCGCACCCCCCATCCCCCTAGCCTCTCACCCTATTGCCAATTCCTTCCACATAGGGGATATCTAGAGTCTGTCATTTCACTCAGGGTAGGGTCCAGACACTCCTCTAAGCTTCCAGGCTGAGAGAGCATCCCTCTTTGTGCTATGAGCACAAGATGTCTGTTTGTATTCCAGGGATAAACACTGATCCACTCCTCAGGGCCCCATAGGTTGACCAGGCCTCCTCACTGACACTCACATTCGGGGGGTCCGGATCAGTCCCATGCTTGCCTCCCCGCTGTCGGTCTGGGGTCCAAGAGCTCTCCCCTGTTCAGTTCAGTTGTCTCTGCTGGTTTTGGCAGCCCATTCTTTGCCAATTTGCTCATCACTCCTCTCTCTCTGTCACTGGGTTCCTTGGGTTCAGTTCAGTGATTAACCGTGGGTGTTTGCCTCTGCTTCCCTCAGTCACTGGATGAAGGCTCCCGGATGGTTATAGACATCAAGTTCACTATCAGCAATGGTCATTCGAGGTGGTCTCTCCACTATTGCGTAGCTTGCCAATTGGTGTCATCCCTTTAGATCACTAGAGGTCACACTGGTGCTTGTTCTGTCTTTTAACCTATGATTCCCCTCTTTCCCCTATTTTAACCCCCTCCACTCAACCTACCTGTTCCCCTATGACCTACTCTCTCTTCCTCTTCTCCCCCTCTCTTCTTCTCAGCTCCCACTCCCCCCCCCAACCCTCGCCGAGTTCCCATTAGTTCAGAGGATCTTGCCTCATTCCTCTTCTCTTGAGTACTATGCATATCTTTTAGGTTCTTTCCTGTTTCCCAGACTCTCTATCAGTGGAAGTTCAGACTGGCACTATCCTGATCCATTTCTAAAAATCCATATATGAATGAGTATGTATCATGTTTGTCTTTTTGCGACTGGGTGACCTCACTCAGGATGGTTTCTTCCAGTGCTATCCATTTACCTGCGAATTTCAAGATTCCATTGTTTTTTTTCTGCTAAGTAATACTCCATTGTGTAAATGTACCACATTTTCTCTATCCACTGTTCAGTTGAGGGGCATCTAAGTTGCTTCCAGGTTCTGGCTATTACAAATAATGCTGCTATGAACATAGTGGAGCTGATGCCCTTGTTGTATGAATTTGCCTCATTTGGATATATGCCTAAGAGTGGAATTGCTGGGTCTTGTGGTAGATTGATTCCCATTTTCCTGAGGAATCTCCATACTGATTTCCAAAGTGGCTGTACGAGTTGGCACTCCCACCAGCAGTGGAGGAGTGTTCCCCTCTCTCCACATCCTCTCCAGCATAAATTGTCTTCAGTGTTTTTGATTTTAGCCATTCTGACAGGAGTAAGATGGTATCTCAGAGTTGTTTTGATTTGCATTTCCCTGATGGCTAAGGATGTTGAGCACTTTCTTAAGTGTCTCTTGGCCATTTTAGTCTCCTCTATTGAGAATTCTCTATTTAGATCTGTACCCCACCTTTTAATTGGATCCTTTGGTGTTTTGGAGACTTGCTTCTTGAGTTCTTTGTAAATTTTGGAGATTAACCCTCTGTCAGATGTGGGGTTAGTGAATATCTTTTCCCATTCTGTGGACTGCTTTTTGTCTTTTTGACTGTGTCCTTTGCCTTATAAAATCTTCTTAGTTTCAGGAGGTCCCATTTGTTAATTGTCGATCTCAGTGTTTGTGCCACTGGTGTTATGTTCAGGAAGTGGTCTCCTGTACCAACTGGTTGAAGAGTATCTCCCACTTTCTCTTCTAAAAGTTTCAGTGTGGCTGGATTTATGTTGAAATCTTTGATCAAAGAGGATACCAGAAAATGGAAAGATCTCCCATGCTCTTGGAATGGTAGGATAAACATAAGAAAAATGGCAATCTTGCCAAAAGCAGTCTACAGATTCAATGCAATCCCTATCAAAATTCCATCACAATTCTTCAAGGGCCTGGAAAGAATAATAATCAACCTTTATATGGAAAAAAAGGCCCAGGATAGCCAAAACAACCCTATACAATAAAGGAACTTCAGGAGGCATCACCATACCTGACTTCAAGCTCTATTATAGAGCTATAGTCCTGAAAACAGCTTGGTATTGGCACAAAAATAGGCAGGTAGACCAATGGAACCTATTTGAAAACCCTGATTTTAACCCACACACCTATGGTCACTTGATTTTTGACAAAGAAGCTAAAACTATACAATGGAAAAAAGAAAGAATCTTCAACAAATGATGCTGGCATAACTGGGTACTGGTATGCAGAAGACTGCATATAGATCCATGTTTATTGCCTTGTACAAAACTTAAGTTCAAATAGAGGATATTTTTAGATGCATTATCCCCATACTTAAATTGGAGTTTTGTATAAATTTAATAGTGTAGGAATCTCAAGTAAAGTTGGAAAGGGATAATTGCAAATTAATAATAACAAAAAGACACACGGAAAAATTGTAGTTAGATTTGCCAAATCATTCACACATATGTGTGTATATGTATATATGTATATATAGATATATATGTATTTATATTCGATAGTGTTATCAGTTTCTTAGAAAGTAGTAGCTTTTTCTCATTTGCAAATATTTTGCGGGTAGGCATGGAGCCCGTATGATGATTAAATATTTGTTTCTTAAAAGGGGAATTGATTCTTTTGTATTATTCAATTCAAGATTGAATCATGAAGGGATTTGGAAAGATGTACTAAAGTTTCATCTGGTTCAGTATGAGCAATGTATTACTAGATAATCATTGCTTTTTAATAGACCCAAAAGACAATGGTTACTTCTGTGTAATTAAAGCTCTATATGGTACTTCTGATTAAACCAGAATAAACATCACTGGGTTTTCAGGAATCCACAGAATCTTTCAGACACAATTATTTGATAGGCTGGAGAAAGCCATTTAATTCTCTTCATTCAGGGGTAGGTGTGTTATGGGGCAGTGAGACACAATGAAGAAAACAATATACCTCATGCCAGGGAACAATATTGAGCAGGCATCCTGAGGAAACTACAAAATAGTTTCCACTTGATCAGGACTTTCAATTCCAGGTCTCTTCCTTTGACAATTTTTATTACTCTGATATCACTCATAAAATGTTCTTTTTGAAACTGCTAGGTTCTGCAGAGATCAGTCACCTTTCTGTATAATCTATAAGAAGAAGATGGATTACAATGTTTCAATTGTAAAAATAAATAGCTTGATTTTCTCTGCTTGGCTATTATTACAGTCTGTTCTTCCTACAAGTGTTTGAATTCTGTTCTAAGACTGTGAAAAAGGTAATGAAGCCTCAGTAGCCCTGGCATTAGAGCTAAGTTGGGCTCCTATAGTGGGTTGTTTCTGTGTATATGGCTAGAATTTTTCCAAAAGTAGATGTTGGTACTACAAAATAGGGCACCATGCTTTTGTAATATTGACTTTGACATGCAACACCAATAGACATTGTGACTAAGGATAGAACTACACTATCTATCCACAATGTAGTGAAGTGATTTTAATAATCATTCATCAGTACTTAACACACTGTGGAACCTAAGGTTAGTGATTCATTTGAAGGGGACAGTTGAAAGGTGATGTTCTACAGGAATAAGCGGGAGGTTGATAAGAAATGATAACCTGATGGACCACTTTGTAGTGTGTTTGTAGTATAAAAATAATACCTTGCTCCTCACTTGACACAAAGCCTGAGACCAGGCAAAAGGAAAAACACCCTGACTTTGGTTTGACTCCTGAGACTTGGAAATCCCTTCCCCAATTCGTGACTCAGCATTAATGACCAAAGAATACTTTTGCCTATTCTACTTTTCCACTAGCTCATGGAGCATGTTCCAAAAAAAAACCTATAAAGGGGTCCCTGCTACCCAGCCCTCTCTTGTCTCTGTTTCTGGACAAAGCCAGGCAACATTCCCATTCTTTGCCTCTCCCCAATAAATCTCTTTTGTGAAGTTTGTTGCATGATTTGAATTTGTGGTATTTACTGACTCCAAGTTGCCAAGGAAAAACCTTACACCAGAAAACCCCTTCAGTTTTTATTGTCTTAACCCTATGTCTAAGCAATCTTCTCTGGTGAATACCCTCAAACAATATATGCACAGTGTGATAATTTTAAAGTAAATGTCAAATATAATTAGCTTCAGGAAACAGGCTATCTAAATGTAGGAACTGCCATTTTGAGGCTATGCACATGCTACTCCCTAGAACATGTGTTTATAAAGAATTAGGATGACAAACTTGAAAATGCAGAGATTTTTCCTGAAGGATCTTCAGAAACCAGAGTCTTAAAAATGGAAGATGCTCTGACCAGAGATATTGGGGCACTAAGAAAGGTTTAAAGTGGAGCATATAACTTGTATAACAAGTTCTGAGATTAGAACCTCCCGTCTTGAAGGGAAGCTCTTTAAGCACAGGATGGGAAGTGGGAGGTGAAACAGTAGGTATAAGACCACATGTTAAAAGGAAGATAAAATAACAGGACCTTCTAAGGGAGCTCTTTAAGACATAGGGTGTTGAGGAGAGATGGAAGATTTCATCCTACAGGGAAGCTGTTTAAACTCAGGAAATGAACAACTCAAAAGCTCTAGGAGCTCCCTGAAACTCACCAGTTCCAAATCATAGGATCCCCTACCTTCCCAAGCATATGTAAGCAGCAAGGACAGGTGAAACAGAATCTCAGACCTGTAGGATACATAAAAGAGGCTCCGATACACGAAACTGTAAATGAAGTTTTAATTGGTCTAAATAATAAAAACTCAGAGTCAGATATATAGGAAAATGCTGAGAGATCAGAGAGAAGGAGCAAGCTAAAGCCACCTTTACTTTCCCAGCAGAAAAGGGAGTGAGCTCCTGTTTCTTCTCGCTTATATCCTCTCTCTGCTCAGCCATCTCACTTCCTGTCTATACAGACCAACAGACCTCTATGGTTAGCTAGTGGCAAGATCCATCTTCTGATCTTCAAGACAAGCTTTATTTGTATAAGCAAAATATCACCACACTAAACTACCTGGAAAGGACATTCTTCAACCTGTTAAATTGTCTGAAAGTTGTACACTGAGCACCAGGAGTGAATGAATTAAACCATTGAAAAGAAGCTGTGTCTGTATAGATTGATTGACTGATTAGAATTTCAGTACTATGGAGAGATTAAGATGTTTCAGGTCCAGAGGCTAATTACATTATCTTTTTGTTAGTACTAGCAGGTTATGACTAATGCATAGAAACTTTTGGAATCTATTAATTTAGCAAACTAAAATCTTACCCCAATTCGAAAGCAAATAATGTCATCAAATCTCATCTTAAATTTTACCAAAACAATACAAAGACACAACTAAGAAAGAGAACTACAGGGCCGGGCGTTGGTGGCGCACACCTTTAATCCCAGCACTTGGGAGGCAGAGGCAAGCGGATCTCTGTGAGTTCGAGGCCAGCCTGGTCTACAAGAGCTAGTTCCAGGACAGCCTTCAAAGCCACAGAGAAACCCTGTCTCGAAAAACTAAAAAAAAAAAAAAAAGAAAAAGAAAGAGAACTACAGACCAATATCCCTCATTAACATTGATGTAAAAATACTAAAAAAATACTGGCAAATTGAATCCAAGAACACATCAGAAAAGTCATCCACCATAATCAAGTAGTCTTCATCCCAGAGATGCAGGGATGATTCAACATACAAAAATCCATCAATGTAATCCACCATATAAACAAACTGAAAAAGAAAAACCACATGATCATCTCACTAGATGCTGAAAAAGCCTTCAGCAAAATCCAGCATCCCTTCATGATAAATGTCTTGGAGAGATCAGAGACAACAGGAACATACCTAAACATGGTAAAGGCAATATGTAGCAAATCAACAGCCAACATCAAAACTCAATGCCATTCCTCTAAAATAAGTAACAAGAGAAGGGTGTTCACTCTCTCCATATCTCTTCAATTATGCACTTGAAATTTTAGCTAGAGCAATCAGAAAACAAAATGGAAAGCTCTCCCATGCTCTTGAATAGATAGGATGAGTATAGTAAAAATGGCCATCTTGCTACAAGCTGTCTACAGATTCAATGCATTGCCCATCACAATACTGGCACAATTCTTCACATACCTTGAAAGAATAATACTCAACTTTATATGGAAAATTAAAATACCCAGGATAGTCAAAACAACCCTGTACAATGAAGGAACTTCCAGAGGCATCACAGTTCTTGACTTCAAGCTCTGTTATAGAGCTATAGTCCTGAAAACAGTTTGGTATTGGCAAAAAATAGATATGCATATCAATGGAATCAAATTGAAACCCTGATATGGACCCACACATCTACAAACAGCTGATTTTTGACAAAGAAACTAAAATTGTACAATGGAAGAATGAAAGGATCTTCAACAAATGGTGCTGGCATATTTGGATGCTGGCATGTAGAAGACTGAAAATAGATCCATATCTATCTCTAAGCACAAAACTTTAGTCTAAATGGATCAAAGACCTCAACATAAATCCACCCAAACTGAACCTCTCAGAAGAGAAAGTGGGTGGTACCCTTGAGGGAATTGGTACAGGAGACAGCTTCCTGAACATAGCACAAGTAAGCACAGACACTGAGATGGACAATTAATAAATGGGACTTCCTGAAACTGAGAAGCTTCTGTAAGGCAACCAACACAGTCAACAAGACAAAATGGCAGCCCACAGAATAGGAAAAGATCTTCACTGACCCCAGATCTGACAGAGGGCTGATTTACAAGATGCACAAAGAACTCTAGAAGCTGCTCACCAAACACCAAATCATCCAATTAAAAAGTGGGATATAGAACTAAATAGAGAATTCTCAATAGAAAAATCTAAAATAGCTGAAAGACACTTAAGAAATTGCTGAACATCTGTAGCCATCCAGGAAATGTACATCTCGAAATTTTAGAAGTTTCCTACATTTTGCTGTACTTGTCTCTATGTTGTACTAACTGATGTACTTTAAATTGCCTTGATTTTTGACTTTGTTCTGTAAAACTATGAAAACTTCATGAAACATTTTCCACTTTGGAATATGGAATTTAGGGTAACCTAAATCATGTTCCTAGGCCATGGGCACTTAAAATGGCTCCAGAAAAAAACTCTCTTTTATTCCCTTTAAGATGAGAGCAATGGTTTTTGCAATGAGGCAGATATCCAGCTGGGGTTTCTCTTCTTGTAAATAATCTCTTACCCATATTAATGTAACTAAGCCCAATAAAATCCATTTGTTGACAAATTTTCCTTGCTTTTTTCTATTGTTGGTTCCCTATCTGTGGTTGGTTCACATTTGTTCATAACTCCCCAGAAATGGCGTTACCTCCACTGTTGCTGATTATGGGGCTAAACGAAAGGAACCACATCTCAGTACGTGCAGGTAGCCTTGAATCTTGGCCTTTAGCTGACAGCAAAGTAGTGGAGACTTCAGTCTCATGACCTCTGAATGAGATAGAAGATAGACTTGAGTGCTGAATTTCAGAGAAGTGTCCTATACAACCACCCATATCTTACTTCATTTTGTGCCATTTGACAAGGTATTGTAACATCACACCAATATTTGTCAGGTTATAGTACTTATAAGGTTAAAAACATATTATTCCTGTTGGTGAAGAATGTTATATTAACAGGCAAAACACACAATAATCTATTTCCATTATAAAATGCTGTTAGGAAAACAAATGAGTAGCACATCTTTGTGTTTACATGTCTGCTTTAGAGGCCACACCTCTAAACTTTGTAAATCATTTTATGTCTTGCTTTGCTGGTACTGCTGTTTTCTTTTTGTTGTTGTTGTTTTTTGGTTGTTGTTTTTTTTTTTGCGGGGCGGGATGGGGATATCTTACAAGACTTAGTTTAGTAATCTGGGAGTACAGATCTAGTAAGAAGTAAAAATTCTGTCATATCTGGACAGATTTCACTATTCATAAAACCATTTAATGGTGAATAACTTTTACAAGGGAGAGGATTGTAGTTAAGAAAACTAAATGGGTTTCACATTCAGGATGCTGAGACTAGACATTAAGGCTTACTAAGGAGAGTAATAGTTTTGATGTTAGGATATTGACTTAGGTTTTATACTTCTCTGTGGTACCTGTATGGTAGAAAACCAAAACAATTACCCATTCAGATCATGACTCATTTGTACTCAGCTCTAATTTATATTTCCTGCAGTATAAGAATTAGGGCAGATGACACACATGTGTGGGAATCATAAAATAAGAATTATGAGGTCTGTTATTCTGGACCTGAAACAGCAATTAGACTATGACTCCTGATATCTAACTCTCAGAAAACAACTCTGATCCCTGCAACAATTCTAGTATCTCATATCAGTTACTTTAATAGGGAAGAATAAAAGAATATTTCAGAATTTCTGTCTACAGGACAGAGATAATGTAGTGCCATGAAACCTGTCCACACTTCAAAATATTTTGCCTCAGGAGAATACTGAATGTGGTGTGTTTTGATGTGTTGATGAGGTAGCATACAGATTTGTACTCACTGATTTAAATATCTCCTTTTATAGAACAGTAAACTAAGACATAAAAAAGTAAAAAGTAAACTGACCTTACTAAGATTATTCAACTATTACAGTGAATACTTTTATACATTTCTATAAACTAAAGTTTATAATATGTGAAGTTTTATAGCATTCAAATAATAGTGGTATGTTGGTGAGATACTTGGCGTTTATTTTCCCAGGGAAGGATCTTTCCAGAGGTTTTGGTTTTGCTTACTGTATACACAAAGTGCTTCTGAAAGGTATACCAGCAATGGCACTAATAGGAGGTATGGTCTAGTTGGAGTCAGTGTGACTTTCTTGGAGGAAGCATGTCACCAAGGAGTGGGCTTTGAGGTCTCCAAAGCTCAAGTTACTCTCTTCCTGCAGTCTTCCAATCAGTATGTAGAACTATCAGCTCTATGTTCATCACCATAACTTCCTGTGTGCCACCATGCTTCCTGAGATGATTATAATGGACAAAACCTCTGAACTTTAAGGCAGTCCCAATTAAATGTTTTCCTTTATAACAGTTGCCATGATCACGGTGTCTCTTCACAGCAATAGAATCTCTAAGACACATGTCTTCGCTTTGCATTAAAGATGTTTTGTGATATGTTTGCACTATAGAATACTAGTCAGACATAAAAAGGAGAGAGTAAGTATTTACATTGCATTCAAAAAGGTAAAAGAAGAGATACTGGGGTTGGAGAGATTGTAGACTAAGTTTCTGTCCCACCATGTAACAAAGCCCTTTATTTCCAAATAAGCACACAGAGGCTTAGATTAATTATAAACTGCTTTGCCAATGGCTTAGGTTTCTTACTAGCTAGCTCTCTCTTAATTATTAACCCATAACCATTAATCTATGTATTTCTAAATGGCCTTATCTTACCAGAGAATGCCCTACATGGTATCTTCTGGACAGCTGCATAGTTTCTTTCTGGTGGCTCCTCTCTCTCTTCCTCTTCCCAGAACTCTCCTAGTCTGGTAGCCCCACCTATATTTTCTTCCTGCATACTGGGCAATCAGCATCTTGTTAAACCAGTAAGAGTTACATATATTCACAGTATACAGAAGGACATTCCCCATCAAGAGTTGGTTCAGCAATTAAGAAAAGCACTGGTTGCTCTTGTAGAGTACCCAAATTCTGTTCCCAGCACCCACTTAACGACTCAAAACCATTAGTTATTTCAGTTCTAGGATATCTTATGATCTCTTCTGGACGATGGGGTCACCTGCTTCACATGCAGGTGAAACAGCCATATGGAAAAGTTTAAAAATATTGGAAATTTTGAAAGATTTTCTATAAAGTATAAAGGCTTAAGGGAATATTCATTTTATCCAGATTTATAAAATGTACACACACATCCAAACTTTACATGATACTCAATGAATGTATATAATTTCAGGTTTCTGTATAAGTTGCATATTTAAAAAGAAATTAAAGGTGAGAAAGAAATGTCCTGTGTCATAAAAGGCCCTCATATGTGGTTATTCTTGTAGGGGAGCAGAGGAATACTTAAATGAGTGAAGTGGTAAGTGAATGTTTATTATTGACACAAAAATGGCCATGTCCAGAACCCAATGCCTTGCAACTACAGAAATGGCGAAGTGTTCTCTAGGTGAGGCTGAAAGGGCTGGCAAAGTCTTTTATTGCATATGAGTGTGGATGATGGTCGTTCATGCAGAAAATGTTCACCATAACTTTCTACAGCAGGATAGTTATGATATATCCTCTTTACAGACTGTTCCTATCTTGGTTAGCTAAGCTTGTTTCCTTGGTTCAGCTACATACAGTTGCCTACCTTCTTATTCAGCTGTATAAAAACATTCTGAGAGTCCGCATGCTAATTTTTCTCCATGAGAGTTGTTGTCCCAGTTCCAGCTTTTCTGTGTATCTGTGTGTTTGTCTTGTCTTCATTCCTTTCCCACACCAATCAGGTTCATTCCTGGATCCGTACATTGACCTGACACACTCTCATTGTGTAGGACATTATTTCAGAAGACAGGGTCCACATGCACTATGACATTTGCTGAGTCATCACATCTCATACTGTACTAAAATCATATTATGTGAACAGCCGTAAATTTGTCTCTTTTTCTAGATATTTAACATTAATATTCATGAATTACTCCCGTTTCCATTTCTTTATGCCTTCCTATCTTCAGAATTTCCCCAGATTCCTTTTTTCTTATTTAAATTTTTAAAAATTGGGAATTTCATATATGACTACTTTATTTTTTTATTTACAATATTTGTTTGCCTTCCTCTCCTCTTCCAATTCCTGTCATGTCTCCAACTCCCTCTCAAATTCTTGTATATATGATATATATACATATATATATGTATATATGTACAAGATATATATATATATATGTGTGTGTGTGTGTGTGTGTGTGTGTGTGTATTATTGCTCATATGCTTATATGACAAGAGTTGACCATTTGGGATAAATATCAATGGGCTTGTCCCTTGAGAAGATTGAGTTCCCTGCTTTCAGCAGTCATTTATTTTCTTAAACTTGTCATCTAATGTTAGGGTCTTTTGATATTTCCTCCATTCATGTAGGAATATCAACTAATGGTTTATTTGTGCAGGTCTTGTTTAAATGACCATAGTTTTGAGATTTCATCGATGCAGCTTTCCCATCACATGTAGAAGACATTATCCCACAGTGTATGCACTGGTCCTCTGCCTCTTACAAGCTATCTGTCTCTTCTTTAAGGTTGAGTCTGGATAGCATTATAGACCTAATAGGTTGCTTGGGGGCTCCCTTCAGTTCCTTGTTGCTACAACGTGATTGATTGTGGCTTTCTATAATGGTCTCCATTTGTTGAAGATGAAGCTTCTTTGATGAGAGTTGAGAGGTACGCTTACTTGTCTGTGTGAATAAGGATAAGAATGTAGAGTTCAGTATGACTTAGACTGGTTTAGAAAATTGGTGCTAATAGGTCCCCCCAAGGGTCTATGATTACACCAGCCACATGTAGCTGACTATAAGAGTATTAAGAGTATTCTGTCTTATGGAGTTGGCTATGAGTCAAATGCCACAGCTGTTGATTACCCTACAAGATGTAAATGTCACCATTGTACTTTTGGAGATATATTTCTAGCATGGTCTTTGTTCTGAGTCATAGGCTTTAAACCTGGGTAGGACTATTGATTGCTATTTTTTTTTGGCAACTTGCAAAGCATCTTTAGATACCAAGTGTTAGACCTCAGAAAGAGGCTTTAAGGTCAGTTCCAGCTTGATTCCTCCATTCATATGTCTGAAGTGTGTTGTATCTTCAGAAAAAGGATCTTTCCTTCAAGTTCTGTGTGGTAACCAAGGGTAATAACCTTTAAATTATACATTATCAAATAGATTTTTAATAGTCTTTTTAGTGATTGCTCATTCCCATCTCCCTATCTTTTCCCTCTACCTTCTTAATTATCACTGCCTCAGTTACCTTTCTATGGTGGTGGTAAGACACTGTAAAGAAGACAACTTATAGAATAAAGAGTTTTTTGTGGTTTACAGCTTTAGCATTTTAGAGTCTATGGCCAACATGGCAGGTAGCATGCCAGCATGGAGAAAATCATGGTGTTGGAGCAGTTGCTGAGAATTCACATTTTGATTAACAACCAAAAGGCAGAGAGTAGTAATTGGGAATTGTGTGGGCTTTTCAAAACTCATTGCATACTTCCAGTGACACACTTCCTCCAACAAGGTCATACCTCATACTCCTTCTCTAGAAGTTCCACTAACTGAAGACCAAGTATTTGAACATATGAACCTATGGGGATTATATGTTATTCTGTTTTCTATAACATAGGGATTAGATCTCTTTATTTTTTTCTTTATCTCAATATATAGGTGATTTTCTAGGACCATAATCACATTACAAGTCCTGTTGATTATTTTATCATTTATAAAGTTGCAAATGTGTTTCAAGAAAGTGGCATAGCATAGAATGTGAAGAAAGCACTGAGTATTTTCCCTACAAGGGAAAGTCTAGAACATTTCTTGAGAAAATACTAAAGAAGAAGAAGAAACACCTTCAAAGTTGCAGGACTTTCACCTACTTTGTCCACAATGCCATTCTGAGATTTGACTAAGGCATGCTAAAGACTCTGCTTTCAGAGGACATTGATGACCAGTTCTGATGTGTGTTTCTCAGATTAATCTTTCTTTTTCACCATTCAAATCCTGTTTTTCTTTTAAGCTGAAAACAATCAACTAATACAGAGTTAATCTTATGTATTTTGCTTTCATTTTTATATATTTAACTTTCCTTAAAGGTAAACCAAAAAATTCTTTTCATTCTAAAAAAGGTAACAATTTTAGGTGTTATTCATTTAGATATAACACGAGATTTCAGATTCTACATGCTCTATGTTGACATTTTTCCTGCTGGGTGCTATACTTAAACACTAAACTTTAATAATACTTTGGTAACTTAATAGAAAATTAAAACTTCAGGCTAGAAATAGCTTCATACTGCATGGTTTATTTAATTAAATTTTTCTTCCTCTTATCAAAGCAAATAGCAACATTTGGACAAACAGTTGAAAAGAATAAGCACTGAAGATAATAAATAGCATAAAGCAAGACACAAATTACAACCTATATGTAAAATAAATGGTTGCAAAAATTCTCTTGTGAGTTACTATAGAACTTTACAGTCCTTTTGTTTAATCTCATGGACTTCTTAGAAGATATAAATTGGAATTTTATTTCTAATACTTTCTATTTTATAAGACTTTTACTTACATTCTTTTTACTGCAAAGAGCACATTTATTTCCTTATGTTATCTGCTTTGCATGGGTTCTCAGTATGTCCCCGAAAAGAGAGTGTTGAAAACTCTTCATGAAAGGAGCTTTCAGTTGGCATATTGTTTAGAAAGATACAGATTAAAATGACCAGATACACTATCATTTTAATTCCAGTTCAACCCACTCCAGATGCAGAATGGCCTCATCAGTGAATCACCATATGGTGGCTCTTCTCTTAAACAGATAATCTGTGGTTGGGGGTGCAACAGAGTTAGTCCATAACAACAATTATACGAAGTGAGAACAGAATAGGTTTGTTGGAACATCATCAAAATTACAATACTACATTGTAAACAGAGTAAACAGGAGGTAGGAAAAGGTGTCTTCAGGGCCCCAACAGTTATTGAAGCCTTTATGGGGAATGAATTATGAAAGAAATGAAGTAGAACTATAACAGATAGAAATCATTTTAGAAGAAAACTACAAATTGAATGTAGTCTTAATATGAGATCATACTGAAGGCTACTTGTGGAGATTGGGGTAGTCTTCCACAAACTAGTCTGACAGTGAGATGGGAAGAAAGTTCTGATAACTTCCATAGCAGGTCACACAAATTTTCATGGATTTGGGGATATAGGTGAAATGTAACATCTTTTTAATATAGGCCTGGTGCCTAACTAGAGCCTTCCTTCTTCCCTACTGACTAGTGTTCATGGTACTCAAAGATATTCTGCAGGCTGCGAAAGAAGAAAGTTACAAACCCATCTACAAACATGTCAGTCAACTATGGTGAGCTACCTACTCAAATTACTTACTTAGTCTTGTACTTCTCATTTCAACAGTAAGGTAAAGAAGGAATAAAGCCTTAGAAAAGCCATGTTTGATGGACGCACAAATGAGAAAACAGGACTGAGGAAGAACATTATGAGGAAAAATTACATAGAGCAAGTAAATAAATGACTAAATAAAGATGAAAGAGATCCTTCACAAGTAACTATTTTAATTTAGCAAAATCTTGATACCAAAATTTAAAAAGCACTAAGGAAGAAAATTATAATATTCCCAGTGAAAATTTACTAAAAATACCCAAACAGAAAACAGTCTCTGGGGCCCAGTTATATATCAAATAAAAAACAAACTAGAAGACTTATTCTAGGAATGCAAGAATGGTATAAAAATATGAAAATAAGTATAAGCAAATAATAGAATAAAGCAAAGCCACATTGAAATGAAGAAATATTTTGATAAAATTTAACACCCTTTAATAATAGCTCTCAGTGAAGTATAGACTCAAGAGAATGCTATTAAATCTAATAAGAATATGTATGTACAGTTCCGAATCCTATATGGACATGTGGGAATTGCTATAATGGAATGGTGGTAGTAGCAAGAAGGAGGCACTGACTGAAAAGGGGTGAAAAATTGGGACTCACTATAACTTCTTTTTTTCTTTTCGTATCTTTTATTTCTGTTGTAAGTAAGTTTTGACTATGATTGGAAAAGAGTAAAAATTGGGAATAATATTCACCACCTTTTAAAAAAGATTTAAAAAAATTTTATTTGCCCATGATACATTGCAAGTACCAGAAATTTAGTTAGTCATTTCTTTAGGCTCAGATGAGCTTTCCTGGCTGTGATTTGTGTTGTGTTTATGTATGGGCTGTGGCAGGAAGGACATCCAGTCAAAGACTTACTTCTGAAGAATAAACTATTTGCAAAGGTGTGACAAAGAATAAAGGAAGCATAAATTATCTTGCGTGTGTGTGTGCGTGTGTGTGTTGATAGCACATTTTTCTTTATTTTATTTAATTAACATTTTTTCATTTATTTTACATAATGATTACTGTTTCCCTTTCTCCTTTCCTCCTGTTCCCCCTCCTCCCCAGCTCCCATACACTCTGTTCACCACATACTCCTCCTTGTCGCCATGTAGAAAGGGGCAAGCCTCCCACAGCCTTGAACAAAGAGTGGCTTATTAAGTTGAGGCAGGATGGAGTTCCTCCCACTCATCAAGGCTATTATGAGGAATCCAGAGACAGATGACTTGAGCTCGTGGAAGTTCATGGACTCTGGACCAACAGTTAGGGACCAACCTAGGCCCTCTGCATGTGTATGACAGTTGTATAGTTTAGTCTGCTTGTAAAACTTCTAGCAATGAGACCTGGACCAGTCCCTGGTGCTTATCTGGCTTTGGAGCACAGGTTCCTTGTGCTAGATTATCTCACCCAGCCTTGATGCATAGAATGATCTTGAGGCTGACATTATCAGACAGTCCTGGACAGAGATCACAGTCCCTAGGTCTAAAATTGTAACCAGAATCCATTGAGAACTGTAGCCAAGAAAATGGGTTGAAGAAAAAGACAAACACTTTACATTCACTTCTGGCATTCTGATAGCCTCTGATGTTCTGTAAAATTTCAGAGGATTTAAACTATTATAAGAATCCACTGAGTGATTCTTCCAGAAGTCAAAGAGCAAGGAAGTCTGGGTAACATAATCTGTTAGGGTTCTCTCATTCGGGGCTCAAGGAGGTAGGCAAAAATTAGATCTGGAGAAGCAAATCAATAATCAACAGCACATCCATAACGCGATGCCCTTCTCTACCACCAAGTTAGCAAATCTATGTTACCCTTGAAGGCTTAATTCATGTTTATTTTTGTGTGCTTACTCACAGTGTTTCCCAGACAAAGACTATTTATTGGTCTCTTTTTCATTCGCCAGTGTCTGTGGCAAAGGATATTTGGTACACACAGAGTCATGTAGTATTACCCCATTTCACAGTACAATCGTGTATGCTAAACTGCATATACATTTAACTATTGAGGAAACCTAGATTTAGCACGTTTGTGCAACCATGGATTTTAAGTATTTGCCAAGAAATGTGACATGGTAAAAACCTACAATGAAAGTAATATTAGTGAAAGGCAGTATAATAACTATTTTGTAGGATTTACTTTATATTTAGTACTATTTGTCATCTAAGATGACTTGAAATATTTGGGAAGCCATATGTAAAACTCTCATATAAAGTTGCATCCCCCATGTGTAATGTGATCCAATCCAGTGCAGATACTCTGGGATAACTGTGTTGGCCAACTCTTGGTGCCTCTGAAGCTTTGTGTGCAGCTGAGATAAAGGACTTAAATATATTTTATTTTTTGAATTTCAAATAAGAAAAGCATCCATGAAGCAAATGATTCCTATGGAATAGTCTTAATCATCATTGTTCCCATTGTGTCATCTCACACTCCTAGACAGTCTAAAAGATACATCTCCGGGTTTTATGGCCATAGTCTCTTTAGGCTACTGTCTTGTTCTCCAGTTTTGCTTGTTTTAGATTTTCCTTCTGTTTCCTAATTTTTTTCCTTCTATCAAAGTCTTTATTTTTTTTCAGCCAGTTTTACATTTATACAACCTGTTTTAGCAGACCCAACTCAAAGAAAAGTTGTATTCCGGATTCCATTTATCAATCATGTGTCTGTTTTTCTGGCCTGTGTGTTTACTCAACACTCCCATTTCGGTTATTGCTGTGATAGGAAAATTGGACATAATAATTAATCACATTTGTGTTACAAAGCTACCACTAAGAAGAGAAGAAATATATACTTATCTAAAATTAATGGGATTTAGGCTGTTGTCAATTTCCAGATAGTATTAACAGAGCATCAATGAAGAAGTTTGAGCAAGGATCTCTTTAGTAGTTTTTTTAATAACACATAGGCCCAAAGGCTGGATCTTGAAGTAGAACTATTGCCTGCTCCTGAGAAAACATCACACTAATTTCCACACTGTATACACATGTTTGCACTCCCACAAACAATGAAAGAGTTCCCCTTTCTCCACATCCTTGCCAGCATGAGTAGTCCTTTGTTTTCTTTTGAAAATAGATAAAGAAAATGTGATAAAACTGTACAATGAAATATTAATCAGCTGTCAGAAAGTGAAATCATGTAATTTGTGGATAAATGGATAGAGGTAGGAAAAATCACTCTGATTGAGATAACCCAGACCCCAAAAGACAAATATGTATTATTAGCTTATATGTGGATATTAGCTGTTAAGTCTTCGTTAAGTTGTCTACAATCTGTATAACCACAAGGTGAGGTATGGAGTAAGGCACTAGGAGAAGAAGGTAAGGTCTCCCAAGGAATGCAAGGAATGCAAAATAGAATAGATAGTTATGAGTAGAAGAGGCTAAGGGAAGCCTTGCATTGGAGGATCAAATAGGGTAGGGAAAGAAAGAAAGAAGTAAGGGGTGAAATACAGAAAGCAACAGCTAAAACTAAGGGCTGTTTGATGGATAGTATGAAAACAATGCAATATGCATAAGCTTCTCATAATATATACATATATGAAAGAAATCAGAATGGAATTACCAAATAATAGAAGAGACAAAATCCCATTTAAACATCTCTTGTCACCAAATGAAACCTACAGTTCTGGAAAAGGGTTCCATCCTATCCAGTTGCTGGCCAAAGGGATCCCGTCAAAACATTTGTGATAACCCATGAGATTGCCAACAATATTGGTTGCTTTTCACAAACTGATGGTAAGCCCCTATGGAAGACACCTACACAACTCACTGAATATGGAGACATAGGTTTGATGCCTAACTAGAGCCTTTCTTCTTCCCTACTGACTAGTGTTCATGATACTCAAAGATATTCTGCAGGCTGATAAAGAAGAAAGTTACAAACCCATCTACAAACATGTCAATCAACTATGGTGAGCTACCTACAAGATACACAGCAGTAGTGTCACAAAACTTGTGAGAGCAATCAAGCAATATCTGATATGATTTAAGGTCCACTCCATTTGATCAAACCCCTCCCTAAAACTGTTGTGGTGGCAAAGAACTTGAGACTACATAGGCCAGGAACATAAGGAAAAATAAAAAACTTCTGTTCTGCTAAAGGAACATAGTAATAAAATGACTCCTGATGACATTCTGCTATAATCAAAATCAGTGTCTTGCTCAGCCACCATCAGAGAATCTTATTCCTGCAGTAGATATGAACAAATACAGAGACCCAAACTCGACATTATGCAAACAGTAGGAGACCTTGGAATATTCAGTCCTAAATGGGATGTCTTAGAGAATCCTGTAGAAGAAAAATTTTAAGAGAAGTAGGAATGAAAGACACCAAAGAAATATGTTCATGTAGGCACAACAGGATTGATGTACATGTGAAACACAGGAGGCATTCATAAGGCCTACACCGGTCTGAGCCAGAAGGGCTCTCAATGTGGAGAGTGGAAGCAGACACAAATTCCCATTCCTAATCTAGAAGCTGTCTCCAATTGAGAACTGCTTGCAAATGAAAAATTATTTTTCTCCAATAGATCTCTGGAGATCTCACTAGTGTCAGATCTCCTCTTAAACCTAGAATGGCTCCTTCTATTATGGTATCTCCTTTCCTGCTCTCCTCTATTCTTCCCCCAACTCAACCTTCCTGTTCACCCATGTCCTCCTCTCCCTTCCTCTTGTCTCCCTTTCTTTTTTCTGGCTCTGTTTCCCCTCCCCCACCCTGTGATCCCAATGTGTTCAGGAGATCTTGCCTCATTCCACCTTCTCTGGGGTACCATGTATGTCTGTCTCTCTTAGACTCCTGCCTGTTTCCCTGCCTCTCTGGGATTGTAGGCTGGCACTCCCCATATTCATGTCTAAAATCGATATATGAGTAAGTACATACCATATTTGTCTTTTTGTGTGTGGTTACCTCTCTCAGGATGGCTTCTTCTAGTGCCATCCATTTCCCTGCAAACTTCAAGATTCCATTGGTTTTTTTTCTGCTGAATAGTGTTCCATTGTGTAAATGTACCATATTTTCTCTATCCACTCTTCAGTTGAGGAGCATCTAGGTTGCTTCCAGGTTCTGGATATTACAAATAGTGCTGCTATAAACATAGTGAAACAGATGTCCTTGTTGTATGAATGTGCATCTTTTGGGTATATGCCTAATAGTAGAGTTGCTGGGCCTTGTGGTAGACTGATTCCCATTTTCCTGTGGAATCTCCATGCTGATTTCCATAGTGGCTGTACGAGTTGGCACTCCCACCAGAAGTGGAGAAGTGTTCCCCTATCTCTGTTTCTCCTAGTGTGTCTTCTACACCTGAGATTCTTCCATCTCTTGTATTCTGTTGGTTATGCTTGCATCTGTAGTACCTGATCATTTCCCCAGTTTTTCTATTTCCAGCATTCCTTCAGACTGTGTTTTTTATTGTCTCCATGTCAGCTCTCAACCCTTGCACTGCGTGAATTGTTTCTTGTAATTTTTGCTTCGTATTTTCCTCCCTTTCTTGCATTTATTGGAATTTTTGAGTGGCTTTTTCTTCCATTTCTTTAAGGAATTTCTCATATCCTCTTTGAGGGCCTCTATCATTTTATGAAGGTGTTTTTAAGGTCATTCCTTTCTGTTTCATCTGCACTGGGGTGTTCAGGTCTTGCTGGTGTAGAATCTCTAGACTCTGGTTGTTTCACATTTGTTTTTGAATTGCTGAGTATGTTTTTATATTGCCTCTTTCCCATCACTTCTTCCAGAGGGTGTAAAAAGAACCTCTTCCTCTCCTGTTGGGTAGGCGACCAGGGTTCTCTTTCAGTGGGTGCAAGCAAATCCAATACTCTCTGTCCTCTGTCCTGAGTTTGGGCAAAAGTGGACCAGCTCTCTCTGCAGGCTCCTGGTCACTTGGTGGTCTCTCCAGGGTGTGTCGACCTGGCTGCACTCCCCAGGTCAAGGGATCCGAGATTGGGTGAGTGGGAGGAATTCGTGTTTAAGATGCGGACACAGAGCTCACCTCTGCCCTCTGCCTCGAGTGTGGGCAGGAGTGGACCAGCTCTCTCTGCAAGCTCCTGGTCACTTGGTCGTCTCTCCGGGGTGAGTCCACTGGCTTTGCCATCTGCCCTGTGTGTGGGCAGAAGTCATATGTTTGTTATCTAATGAGAGAAAGAAAGGGTATGGATTTGGTGGGAGAAGAGACAGGAAGGATCTCCAGGAGGGTGGGGGAAGAAACAAAAAACAAAACATATTGTATGAAAACAATCTATTTTCAATTAAAATGAAAAAATGGAATTTAATGAAAATCAACAAGATAAAACTCAAAATACAGAATATAATCCATATGCCTTCTTCTGGTCAAATCTGTTGTCAGATTAAATACATTCTCCTTTGAAGTCATGCTTTGTTTATTTTCTGTTTTATTCTGTCCTTTTAATGAAGCCTTAAAAGAAACAGTAAGTACAAGTCTAGTCAAAAGATGTTTATTTTGTGTAAATTAGTTTTCACTCTGGGCTAATTCTGGAGTTAACCTACGTGTTAATGTATTTAGGATTATCACTGTGTTTAAGAAGCCAAAGCCACACACCCGACTGAGCAGATCAGGTTTCTCCTCTGTCAGCAATACTAATATTTCTGAAGTTTTTAGTCCAACAGGGATTTTATGAAGGCTGAGGGCTGAGCATGGAAAAAGAGATGCTTAAACATGGCATGATTCTCTTCCACAGCATCCTAGGAAGTTCATGCATTTCTGACAATCAGCCTATGATGTGGGGACAGGCAACTCTGACAGTGTTTTAGCTACAGCACGTCTAAGTACTTACTTGGGCTTTATTTTATGAGCCTTAGATATATTTTATCAGACGTGAAACGCTGTTAGATTCGTACCTTTAATTCTATATCTTCATTTGTAGGTGAGAAATGATTTAAGGTTATAGGAAAAGTAGATGCCAAGGAAGACCAGTGGAGAGACAACAGTACAGTGGCCAAACACGCTACTAGAGCAAGACGTTAGAGTAGGGAAATTCTAGGGTTAATCTTGGGTCTCCAAATAGACTCTTCCAGCAGTAACTGCAAATATAAAGAATCAGATAAAGATTGATTTGGAGAGACTATGTTGAAGTTAGCATAGTGCTTGCAATTTAAGATTCATACAAAGCAGTATATGTTCATGATAATGACATGGAATCTTCATGTAAACAAGCATCCTAAAACATGAGCATACATCAAGAGCTTGCAAAACAGACTTCTGGGTCCCCTGCCAGTTTTGACTCAGTAATATGGGAATATGCATATTTACTGAATTCCCATGTAGTTCTGATACTGCTTGTCAGCAGATCACAGTGAGAAGAAACTCTGAATCAGAAGATTCCTGTTGTTTTAGGTTTCAACTCAAATATTGTCTTGTAATTGTGTCTTTTTCAATCTCCCATTTTTTTCTTTTGTAAAATTGCTCCTCTCTGTCTCTAGACATTCTATATTTGTCTGGCTGTATACAGGAGTTTGTATAGTCTGAATAAGGAGAAAGTCCTCTTAGCAGAAGAGGACACATTTACACATGGAGAAACTAGGAGCAAAGGGAGGAAAAGGAGAAAGAAAGAAAGAAAACAAAAGATAGGCATTCCAGCCTTCAATCTTACTGAATTCATCCAAAGCAGCTCTTCTTTTCCCAATTACAGGAGCAACAAATTCGCTTCTTTTTTCCAACTCACAAGAATGTGTCCTTGCTATTTTAAAAGGTTAGAAAACATCTGTTATTAGTTTGAATGACTTTTTGATATTCTGCTTTTTATAAACTATATATGGGATAATAATGGCTATTTGGTAACTGTTCCTTCTTAAAAAAAATAAGAAGAAAAAGAAAAATAGCCAATAGCACTCCTGTAGTCCCAAACCTAAATAATGCCCACATGGTTTAAATTTTGTTTGTTGCTTTGTGTTTTTCTGGCAACAGAGTTGGTTGCACATCATAATGGAATGTATGACTTTTATTGATTTGGTAATACTAACATAAGCACCAATCTACTTAGAAACATTTAGAAGTTTGTAGAATTAGCCATGTCATATGTGCTCTTATGGGCAGCATTTAATAGTGTCTGTCTTAATGTGGCTGTTATTGTTATTTATTTAGATGGAGATGCTTTAGCATGTTGTAAGTAGCACTGATTAACATGTATAGCTTTTTTGGTAGCATTTTCTGTTAGTACAATGAAATTAATAGGAAGTAGACCACCTGAGGCACATTAATTAATAGTTAAGAGAAGAATTTTAACCTATTTGCACTATACATTTCTCCAACTGGATAGGTAATAGGGCTCATTAATAAAATTTATTGTGATGTGATACCATATGCAATGTGAATTACTCTGCTGTAAGGAGCCAGAAAATTTATTGCAAAATGAAAATTCTCAGAGAGCACCATATCATGTTCTCATTTTTCCCTGGAATCTCTCCCTGGAATACTTTGTGGTATATGAAGATTTGAGAGCATCTGGCTTTCTGTGGCTGGAGGAATGAATTTTGATTGATAACGACTTTGCAAAATGCTCCCTACCTCTTGCATCTCTTCAAGAGAGATATTAATCTCTCTCTTTTTTGTTAATTGCCTCCTCAGATTCTTGTAACGATAGTTGAAGAGAAAAATGGTGTTCAAAATTCATGTTGTTATATAGAACAATTCTTATCGTAAGGAAATAGTGGAGCAGCACCTTTATGTTGAGGTCTACAATTACAGTGCCAGGAACATAATAATCCACTGTTGTCAGAGAGATATTGTAAATTGCATGCCACTGACTTTTGAGACATTATTTTAAACAGAAGCTTTGTAGGGTGGGGTACTTTGAATCCAAAGTTGAAAAATAAAATGAAGGGTTAGGTATAAACCCCAAGGCTGTCATTCTCTAGTTCCTTTATTAAATCAAATGACCACATAGATCTACCATGCCTATTTAATTTGTGCCCCTCCCTTTTCTTTATGAAGAAAGACAGAGACTGTACTTTTTCAAGATGTCACACAAGCATGGACTTTAATTTGCTTGTTAGCTGAGTAGAAGTTGAAGAGAGTTGTTGGAAATATAAAACAGAGTTTCCCACTGAGCTAACCTCATTTTCTAGGAGTCTAACATTGCCCTCACCATATGTCCCATCGCATTTTTACAAAGACATACAACTGTTGAGGTTATTTCTATTTCTAGTAAATACATGTATTTTTAAATTATCTACAAACAAGTTAAATTTTCCTGTAAAGAAATTACCAGCACTAGTATAAAGCAATGTTTGGTTAGGTAAATTCAATTAGAAGATTTAGCAATTGTAAAAGAGAAGGCTTGGATGATGGTGGGGGGTTCCAATAGTTGATTATAATTGGGATATAAATTCCAGAATGAGGAGCTTAAAATTACCTCTGGTGCTGTGCAGGACCCCTTGTTGTTGGCCAGAGTCTCTGAGTACCATTGAAAACTGAAGCGATATATGAAGACTGCTTTGAGAACGTCAGGTGCCAGCTTCTCTTCCAGTGGTCAGCCCTGAGGAGAGACTGGGAACTGATTCTTTTTCAGCCAAAAGATAATTTCATTTCAGATCTGGTGTTTCAATTCAAATTAGCCTTCACCCATCCTCCTGCCAGCCTTCCTCTGGATACATGCAAAATGTGCCGCTGTAAGCCAGCTTTCTCATGTTATCACCTCTTATATTTTCTAATAAATAAATACAACATACAAAACTAGCATAGCCTACTCTCTGAGCACATACAGAACACACACAAGGAAGTGTGAAAATGCAGCGATTACAAACTGGTTCTAGAAATGGAATGGTTTTTGTTTTTTTTTTTCTTTTACCATTTTTTATTTTAATTTTAAATAGCTTGTTTTACATGTCAATCCCAGTTCCCTCTTCCTCCCCTCCTCCCGCACTCCCCTTCCCCCCCAGCCTCCCACTCTATTGCCAATTCCTTCCACATAGGGGATATGGAATGTCTTTTATTCATTTCCATGTTCAGATAATCGCATGCTTTGTTGACCTTGACCAAGTTATTTAATTTTATTTTGTTTTTGTTTTTTCAAAATAATGATAATGCCAAAGCCTCACAGAAGCTATGGTGGTGTGAATAAATGTTCTCTGTAGTGTAAGGCATTTTAAATACTTGTTTCCCTGTTGGTGGTACTGTTTGGGTAGGTTTAGGAAGTGTGGCCTTCCTGGAAGTATGTTATACGGGGGTGCTTTGAAAATTTAAAGTCTCTTAATCATTTATAGTTCACTCTTTCTGCTTCAGGTAATGGTTCAAGATGTGAGCTCTCAGCTTCTGCTCCAGTCTCCCAGCTTGCTGCTTGCTGCCATGCATCTGTCCTGCCATCATGGGCTCTTCTTCCTCTGAACTCCAAGCCAAAATGAATTCTTCCTTAAGTGCTTTAGCCATGGTGTTCAATCACAGCAATAGAACAGTAACAAATCAAGGGATATGTGGAGAAGTGAACAAGATATTACTCTTCATAAATTTGCTTTAATGGTGTATGCTATGTAGTGATGCCTCAGCAATGTCTGAAATAGTTGTACTAGTTTGAGAAGATGAGAGAGCTAATCCGATAAAATGGAAAAAGAAAA
Organism: Mesocricetus auratus; assembly: GCF_017639785.1. NCBI lineage: Eukaryota > Metazoa > Chordata > Mammalia > Rodentia > Cricetidae > Mesocricetus > Mesocricetus auratus. The sequence continues at coordinate 7,016,768 of NW_024429199.1, forward strand.
ATTCTATGTGGTTTAGTGATTGTAGTTTCAAATCTTAGTTCTGCTGCAACTGTTCTGAAAGTTGGGCTGCGCCTGCCTGTATGTGGTTGAATTACTCACAGGCAGAATTTGTCTACAAAGAATAATTATCCTACCTGAAATGGAAAAAGCAATGAGTAAGTGACAATCTTACCTTGTGTATTAAGTAGTCTATGGGGTGTAGATGAAGTGTGTTGTTCTCTGACATTTCAGTTGAATCTTTATCAGTGCTGTGTTCTTTCTAGCTCCTCTTATGATCTAAAATCTATGTCTGGGGCAGCCAGGGAAGCCACCATTTTTATTCCTTCTAAAGAAGTAGCAAAGATATTAGCACCTCCAAAACTTGAGCTCTTCTCTTTACCATGCGAGGTATTTAAGAACACAAAATTGCCTATATAGCAATAATAGCCAGGGAAATTCAGAAACAGTCCTGTTTAAATAACTAGCATTTTCTTTTTAGGAGGAATGGCTGGTGGCAACTTGCAGCCAGGATTCTATTTTGCATGGAGAAATGGGTAAAAAGACAGATGCTGCAAGGGTAATCAATTATTCCTGCCATACTTGTTTTAAAATTATTAACTGAGTTAAAAGAAGTCACAACGAAACATGTTGCACGTAACAAGTCACCCAGCTGCTGCAGCAAAATGCTTTCCTCTTTTCTCTCACTTGGAAGGCTCTTGGTCCTAAACACTTCAAATTAAAGGACTTATTAAGATTTCCTGGGCACTGGTGTTGAGAATTTGAAAAGCTGAGGCAGGGTAGCTATGTCAAGTGACTTAAAAAGGAATTAGGACAAATCAAGACATCACTACAGTAGTTCAGATAAAAAGTAATAAACCCTTGGATCATGGTGGCAACAATTAAACTCTAAGACAGTGATGAATGTGAAGGTATTATGGAACCAGAATGCACAGGACTAGTGACAGATAGGTGATAGGCTGTAGTGAGGGCAGCAAGTGAGTCCAAGATTGTTATCTGGTTGCCAGGGAAATTGTCACTATGTTCAACACAGAATTTAGAGGAGCTGGTTTGGCAGCAGTGGGGAGGCCATGGATTTAGCTTACGGGATATTTTGAGTTTGAAGCTCTTGAAAGATACCCACTAGATATTTTATAATGTTTTTAAGTAAAGTGGGAGACCATATTACTTAGGTTATTCATGTAAGGATAATAGATGCTATAAGACCTCAAGAAAGATTGCATTGCACACATCTAATAGGAAGGACCATGGAGGAGAAATCTTAAAGAGGAGCACATTTCAAAGTGGAAATGTAATCACAGATAGGGTGTAACAACAGAGGCCAAGGAATAAATTATTTCATAGTTGAGCTGTACAGATGTTTCAGGGAGTTTAAAAATCATAGAAAGAGCCCAGACTCTGTGATGCAAAAGTTATTGTTACAGTCAAAGAAACAATTCTAGTAACATCTGCACTCAAAGTAAAGAAATCAGAGATGGTCAAAGAGACTCAGTGAGAGCAAGTCTTCCCAGTTTTGCCATGAAGCAGTAAAGGGGAGTGAAGGAGGTTGCATGATTACTTGTTCTAGAATCAGACAAAACGAGATTGGTTGAAGAAAGAATTGGTGTGGCAGAAAAGAGTGAAATTACAAGGAAATGAAAGAGAAAGAGAAAAGAGCTCTCAGTTTTCATCAGCTGCCTTAGTCAGTGTTCTGTGACTGTGAAGAGACACCATGACCAGCACAACTCTTGTAAAGGAAACCATTTAATTGGGACTGGCTTACAGTTTCAGAGGTTTAGTCTGTTATCATCATGAAGAGAAGCATGGCAGTGTGAAGGCAGATGTGGTGTTGGATTAAGAGCTGAGAGTTCTACATCTGGATTGGCAGACAGCAAGAAGAGAGAGACCCTGGCCCTGACTTGAGTATTTGTAACCTCAATGACCACCCCAGTGTCACACTTCCTCCAACAAGATCACACCTACTCCAACAAGTTCATGCCTCCTAATGTCACTCCTTAAGTAATCAGACATGAGTCTATGTGGAGGGGTACAGGATTCATGCCTATTCAAGCTACCACAGGAACTTTGCACCTAGCAGGCACTGTTTATATTATGTGTTTTAGAGACAGACCTTGGTATAGACAATTCAGAGACTGGCACAGGATTACATCACTAAAGGACAGGGCCAGGTTCAGAGGCAATGAATGGAGACCCCCTCTTCTACTGTTCCAGAAAAGTAGGGAATCAGGGATGCCAGTAGGTGTGAGATTAATTTCAGAAAGGCAAAAGGCACTCCCTCTTCACACCAATGACAAAGGAACAGGGAAATAAAGGTGGGAAAAATTTTTGAGATGGAGGAAGAAATTAAAAATGCACATAGGAGACCTTAAACTGCCTCTTGGGGCTCTACCTTTAGAAACCAGGCAGTATGATTTCTTAGTGTTAAGAAGAGAGTATAGCTTTATAATATATAGTCATGCATTGCTAGCGCTATACCCTCTATTAGATCAAAATTTTTTACATATGAAGTTTGTCTTTTAATAGAAGATATATTGCCGTATACATTTGAAAATAATTAGAAATCTCTAAGAAAATCATATTAATATTAATGCCAAATATCAATGTATTATTCATTTAGTTCATGAGTATTTGAAATTACTGTTTGTGTGTATGATTTTGCAATGGTAGGGATACTCTGATACTGCTTCTTGCTATTTCTTGGTATTTTACCTGATAACACCATTTAGCCAGCTGAATACTTTACAACATTGGTTCAAGGAAGAAAAACCTTGTCAAATAGGAAATAAAAAGAATGTTAGTTTTAAAATTTTGAGTATTTAAAAGCTTAGTCTAGGCCAGTGAGATGGCTTGGTAGGTACAGGTGCTTGTTGTCAATTCTGATCACCTGGGTTTTACTCTTGTTATCCACATGGTTGAGGAAGAAGACCAATTCGTTGACCTCTATATATGCATAATGATGTACTTTCTCTTTTATTCTCTCTCTCTCACACATAGGGAGATAGAGTAAACAAATACATACCTATTATACAGATAACTGTAAAAAAAACAAACAAACAGGAAGTTAGCTTAAATTTTCTGATGAAAATGCTGAAAGTCGAATAAAGCACATTGAAATTCTGCCACCTCAGGTTTAACATGACTGTTTTTCTCCAGACCAGAGAACTGTTATCCTTCTCCTAGCCATAGATCAAAGGTCACAAAAAGAAAGCCAAGAGTGAGTGGCTGCTGCAGCCCAGAGAAGGCAAGTGTTTGTATGAACTGGAAATAGCAAGAAGTACACAGAAGTCTGAAGAACAAGGGCAGGATGTGACAGGGTAGAAACTTCATGTGCAGTGTGTCCATCTCATATATCTACGTAGATAAAACTATCACTGAGATGGTTAGTATTTACACACCTGTTCTAACCTACCTTTGGAGTTCTGATAGGATAAGCCCTCAGCTGCTGCCACAAAGAGCAGCCCCTGTGCTTATTCATTATGTTTCCTTTTAAAAGGGCCCTGCCCACTTTCCATCCCTCTCTCTCTTTTATCTCTCCCTCTTTCTGTTGCTCTCTCTCCCTTCCCTCCCTCCCTCCTTCCTTTCTCTCTCTCTCTCTCTCTGCCTCTTTCTTCTCTCCAGCTGTTGCTTCTGTCCCTGGAGGTCTCTCCCCTCCCCTTACTCATTTTTTACAATCCTTTTCCCCTAATAAACAACTATTCCATTTGGACTCTGTCACATGGTGTCTTTCTCTCTCATGTCCCTTTTAAAAATTACAACACAGGTAACATTTTATGATTTATTTTTATCCGTATGTGTGTGCATATATAAGTGTAGGCAACCTGTGTGCAGATACTGCAGAAGTCGGAATAGTGTGTTAGATACTGGAGTTACAGGTGGTTGAGATTAGCCAACATGGGTGGGTCCTGGGCATCAAACTTGGGCCCTCTGGAAGAATGGGATGTGCTTTTAACTGTACAACTGTTTCTCCAGCCCCCATTTAGCATTTCTTACATTCCTTATTGAGTAGGAATTTTGACTCTTCTTGTGTGTGTGAAAATAAACTGGGAGCCTTGGAGGGATGAGGGAAGTTGAGTACCCCAAGAGAAGAATGGTGGGAGGCATCGAAGGGAGAAGAGCAAGTCCCAGGGTAAACCAGTTGTTCCAAATGGAGAGGTGAACAGAAACACTGCTATCTGTTTCTGGGTGGCTTTGGACAAGATCTGTGCCTACCATGTCACTTATTTGTATGTATCTGCTAATGTTCAAATGGGGGCCATGCTGTGTACTAATAGCTGAGTCTTCATTTTTATCAGAGTCTGAAAGGATTCACATTTCCTTTTCATTCAATAATTAGTGTTGCCTTGAAACTAAAATTATCTAAACACAAATGAATGCATTTTAATTCTTTCCATGTAATATCCCAGAGGAAAAAAGAACTTCGATGGTATGTATGACAGATTATTGATCAACAATTGAGTATTTTGATTATGTTCACTATCATGACATCATGATCCCTTGAAATTCAGTTGTAATCAAGGTAGAGGGAGGGTATATTTAGCATAGTCTTTTATCATCTGCTATTAGGAGTTGTTTTTAATGGTTGCATATGAGTAATTATTTAATTTCTCTAGAGAACAGTTCTTGCAGGCACAGCTTGGATCCTGAATAACAATTCAAGCAAACAAAAAAGCTGCATTCAAAGGGCATTAGGGCTCCATAGATACAAAACTGATAGTAAGATCCCAAGACTGCCAGAGTCAGTACTGATGGGAGGGATATGCTTGTTTGAATAAGTGGAGCCATGATCTTGGAGGTCAGGACAGCTTTACAGAGCTATTTATATATGAAGCTGCTGGGGAGTCTCTTTAAAATGGTACTGGGTACAGAGTAGACATGTGCCATAGATGGGACCTAGACTACCCCTGACTGAGCCAGAAGATCAGAGAGTTATATTTATCAAAACTTTTCTTTCAAACATGCAATCATTTGAATGAAACAACTAGACATTCTGTTTAAATCAATCTAGTAAGAAGACCAAAAGATTTGGATAAAGAGGGTATTGTCTATAGTCTGGTCCAGGTTTCTTGATGTTTTGCTTATTTTCTCTTCAGTAAATAAAGTTACCATATTTAAAAAACCCTGAACCATTATTTTAAGATCAAGGAACACAGAATATGTATAACACTTTGTCCTATATTTGGTGTGTACAGTGTTTCTGATTAATTATAAAACTTGTTGTACAATGTTACATTATATAAGCAATAGTTAAATAAATTAGATTATATAAGCAATAATTTAAGCTGTCTTTGAATTTGACACTCAAAAATTTTCCTCAGTATCTTAACAATGTAACAAAAGGTAAACTGTGTCTACCCAGCTATATATGATTTATCAATCAACCATAGTTATATACAGAGTTAGATATCAAGGAACTATAAAAGAACAACTTGTCCAAATGATTGTCTAATATTTCCATTACTTTTCTTGGTTTTTGTTAATTTATCAATCAACTTAGAAAACAGTCTTAAGAAACAAGATGCTCCAGTCATTGACCTTGACTGATCAGCCTTCTTGAATGTGGCATTGTCCATATTTCCAGCTTGGTTCTTAGCACTGCCTTATGTTTCACTCAATGAGCAGGTAGCGACTTCTACACTCCAGTCAAGTGGGTTTGGTCATTCCATCCTGCCTTTGCTCTCACTTCTCTTCTCCATGGAGTGTTTTCTCTTAGATTCATATTCATTCTACTTGATATGGTATCTCCTCCCCCTGTAGTAGAATCTTGTTCCTCCAGTGGTGCTGGGGTGGTGGTGGCTCCCACAACACAAGAAAGACTGAGCCAGCCCTTCCTCTTCCTTAAAATGTCTCATATCCGGACACCTGAAACCATGCCATGAGGATGTGACCACCACCCCAAGTCCTCTGGCAGAACAAGAATCAACTACATCCTCCAAGCCTTTTCTGCTCTGGTTCATATTATCCTGCAACCTTTAGTGATTTCTTTCTAATCCTTTGTCTCATTCTCAGAGACACAGGGTCTTCTCAAGGATGTTTTCCCTGGCTCTACTTAGGGCATGTGCCAGAGCACCACAGGCATAGAGCTTGCATCTGGCACACTTTACTGGAAAATGTCAGCTTCAGGTGAAGTGGGACTTAGTTTCTACTCATTGATATCTCCCTGGGACCTGAAGCAATCACTGGTACATAGTGAGCCCTCCATATGTGCCTTTTGTTTGCCTAGCCAATGGGGAAGAAGTTGATAGTGAAAACTAGTGATTTAAAATTTTCAGTGCATTACCCTGTGGTAATCAAACTACAGAGGTTTCCATTTCAGAAGAATTGTGAATATTTTGCATTTTTGTGTGTCATGGAAATGGCATCCAGACTTATTGGAATAAAAATGCATGAACACTGTCAAGCTCTTTGAAATTCTCTACATGGAATACAAGCATATTCTGGTAGCTAAGTGAAATTAAATTAATTAAGCAGTCATCCGACAATTTGAAAATTTATTGTAGATGGACTTAAAAATGTTGCTGGAAAGTGAGCTTTGTACCTAAACTTAATTCCTTTAGTTCTTATCAATGGCAACCTTGACATAATTGAAAAGCAAACAGAAGACTCATTTTACTGGCATTTGCCAAGTTTACTTTGCAGACTCCATGTTTCATACAACCATTCTGCCTGCCTACAGAAACCTCAGGACAGCGATGATGTCATCTGTGTGTGAGAACCAATAAGCTCCTCCATTAAGTGCTGGCAATTCAGTCAAATAGCACCTGCTGCAGCTCAAAGAGAAACTGCTAAACTGAAATTAATGCTTATGTTTCTCTTCCAAGCAAGTAATTTCATTAACAAAATTAGATTTCTTAGAGGGGTAATTGACACAATCTGGTAATTTAGAGACTTGTCATTAAAAATTAAGCATATAGGAAAACAACATGAACTCAACTTCCCCTACTAAGCCCCTGAAGCAGAAAATCTAAAGGCAAAATCTTGTGAAGTGGTGTTGGTAGTAGAATAAAGATTGTGTGGGAGTATTTGGCAGACATGCATAGAATATTTTTGGGCTTAGCAAGAGAAAATTACCTTTTTATCTCATTGTAATAGTTTGCTCATGTTTAAAGAAAGTGCTTTTATATAAAAATATTTAAAGTTGCTCTTTGTTATTCTTTTTTTTTTTTTGGTTTTTTGAGACAGGGTTTCACTGTATTGTTTTGGAGGCTGTTGGAACTCGCTCTGTAGATCGGGCTGGCCTCGAACTCTCAGAGAATCACCTGCCTCTGCCTCCTGAGTGCTGGGATTAAAGGAGTGCGCCACCAACGCCCGGCTTGCTCTTTGTTATTCTTTAGAGAGGCAATAATTTTAACTTTTGAAAAAATAGTGAAGACCGTCTTCCAATTCCTTGAAGATTCAGCAACTTTATTTTGGAAGGCTGAACCACTTTTACCTTTGACATCTAAAATTTCCCTCATAGTGGGATATGGGAAGCACTTCGAGAATTGAGAAATACAATGGGAGCCATGAGTGACATCTTCACAGGCCCAGGAGAGCAGAGTTCTGCAGTGTTTTGTTTCCACACTCTCCTCCATTTGGAGGCCTCTGCTGTGCTGCCCTCTTTAAATTTGTCTAGCAACAACATTGCCTTTTCTCCCAAACATTGCCAGGCATGCAACTTCAGTGATTAATCTCCTCCCTGGACCCCTCTGCCTGAGTTGCTAAGTCAATTTGATAGCTGGTTCCATCATGCATTTAATTTGTTTTGGTTATTTTGCCATTTATTATGTAGCTTTTGATATTCTTGGATCAATCTTGATCATAATGCTATTTGTGTGTCTGGCTTCCTACCAACATGCGGGCTTTCAAAAAAATCATGGTAGTAACCATTGGCAAAAATAAGAGAAAAAAAACTAACTGTAAAGCAGAAGCTTGGCTTTACAGTATTCTAGTTTGCTTCCTATGACATCAATGTTTAACAATATGGGGCAACTGGATCATTAGGACTGTACCATCATCAATGAACCACTTGTTGATGAACTCAAAATCGAAAGTACCATTGGTAGGTGGTAGGGATGAACCGAAGCCTCCTTGGAAGCAGCAGTTAAGAGTTTGAGGTGTATCTTTGAAGGACATGTTTTGTCCTTGGTACCTCTCTGCCTTCTCCTTCTCTCTTCTCTCCATTATGTTCTCAATATGTTTCCTCTTTGCCATCTCTCTGCACCTTCTTTCTACCAGATACAAAGCTTTTCTCATCACTTTTTCTCAGGACTGTCTTTGCACCATGATATGATACTCTATCATGGTTTGTGTTAATGTCAACTTACTACAATTTGCAATCACCTAAGTAGTGAGCCCAAACTGAGGAACTGTCTAACTGATGTGGAAAGTCTTAATGTAATTATGGGCATCACTTTCTGTCATATCTCCAGTGAAACACATCATGACAGAGGGGAGATTTGCTTGCCTTTTGCTGCTGAGTTAGTGTACACTGTTACTGTTGCTGCCTCTTTCACCAATAACAGAACAGTTTCCAGTCTTCCAAGGTTGACCAGTGACTAGTGGCTTTACAGAGAATTTCTAGGCCTTTGGGGCCATAGGGATTGCTGAGGCATTTAGCCCCATAGAATAAGCAGCTCCTGGGTTGCTCAAAGTGAAACAACCACTTTGGGACTACTCCAGTAACTGAACAATCCATTCTCAAGGTCTGAGAAACAACAGGGGTTCTCAGCATTTCAGGTGTGACTAAGCTGTTGTTACTATTTTGGAGAAAGTTGATTTAATTGTGTTTATCCTATTGGTTCTATTCCTCTAGGTAACCCTGACTAATAAATGGTATGCTATCAGAAGTGAGACTACTGCTGTGATGTACCTAGCCATGTCATTTTTGGAAGGATGGTGGAAACATTTGGATCTTTGGGCTTGAACATCCATTGAGTACTCTGAGCATAATGAGCTGTTGTGGAAGCATGGAAGATAATGCTGAGATGGACAATGGATACCTGGTTTGTGGTATTTCAGAAGCAAGTTTGAAAGTCCCTCAAAGACTCTATTGGGGCCATTAGTATGCTATCTTGAATTAAGAATATACGGTTCATCATCAACTGGGGCTGAAGAATCAGACGAGAGAAGAGCCATTGGATGAAACCTTTGCTTTACTGGGACAATTAATGCTGATTCACTGGGGCTACAAGACCAGAGCCAGTCATTAGTTATAAGAGACCAGTAACACTAAGCTGACATTTTCTGGGAAGCATTTCTTATGGTTCAATGCAGGAGGCCAAGGCCGCACACCAAACTTTCAGCAGGATTTAGCAAGGGATATATAAGAATGCTTCACACAGTGTTACTTTTAAAGACATGGAAGGGCCATGAAAAACAGCACAGACAAGCCACCCTTTTGGGGGATTAGAGTCTCCGTGAGGAGGCTGTCAGTGAAGACACAGCAGCAGTGGTAGTGGAGACCCAAAAATATTGGAGATGCTAGGACTCTGAGATGACTACCAAGGCCAACAGTAGGTGGGGAAAGGAGCCAGGTGACCCTACAGAGGAAATTGTGCAAGCTATGGATGGCAGATAATTAGGACTATGAAATCTGTTTGGAGTCTAGGTGATCATGAGTGAGTCCCTGATGTTTCATATTGAACTCTTTATATTGTTGGAGTTTCATTTTATTTCGATCTGTTTATAACGGTGCCCTGGTTCTTCCATCTTGAAATAAAAAATATGTTATTTATTTTCGGTTTTACAGAAGCGACCCCATTTGTACTTTTAAAGAAGCTTTGAACTTTTAATGTTTTGAACTTTTAAAAGACTGTGGAGCTTTACAAAAGTTGAACTGTTTACATTGTAATATTACTATGAAACCTTACGGAAAATGAAACTTTGTGATTCAGCAGTGATGTGCTTGTGCAAAGTGGGCAAAGATCGATTTGTGATGGCTAAGCTTGGTTGTTACTTGACACTTGGGAAGATGGAACCTCATTGCTTCTATAAGATTGACCTGTTGCCAGATTTAAACAATACATATCCATGAATCCAGCTCTACAGAAAATGCTAGAAGGAAAACCTAGAGCCAAGGAAAATAACGACATTCACAAAGACACAGGCAATATATAATCACACTTTACAAAACACCAAAAGAAAAAGGTAGGAGAAACTACACAAAATAACTTCACTAACAGTAAATCAAGCACAAACAAGGATCACCAATCAATGGTCATTAATATCCATCAATGTCAACGGCCTCAACTTGCCTATAAAAAGACACAGACTAGCAGAATGGATACAAAGACAGAACCCTTCCTTCTGCTGCATACAAGAAACACATCTCAACATCAAAGACAGACGTTATCTCAGAGTAAAGGGTTGGGAAAAGATCTTCCAATCAAACAGTCCCAAGAAACAAGCGGGTGTAGCAATCCTAATATCTAACAAATTAGACTTCAAATTAAAATCAATCAAAAGAGATGAAGAAGAACACTTCATATTCATCAAAGGAAAAATACATCAAGACGAAGTCTCAATTTTAAACATCTACGCCCCAAACAAAAAGGCACCTACATTCGTGAAAGAAACACTACTAAAGCTCAAAATGCACATAAAATCTCACCCAGTAAAAGTAGGAGACTTCAACACTCTGCTCTCACCGCTAGACAGGACCTCCAGACAGAAACTTAACAAAGAAACAAAAGAACTAATAGAAGTTATGACCCAACTGGGTTTAACAGACTTCTATAGAACATTCCACCCAAATACAAAGGGACATACCTTCTTCTCGGCATCACATGGAACCTTCTCTAAAATTGACCACATAATAGGAAACATAGCAAATGTCCACAGATACAAAAAAATTGGAATAACCCCCTGCATCTTATCAGACCACCATGCTTTAACATTAGAATTCAACAATAACACAAATCGCAGAAACCCTACAAACTCATGGAGATTGAACAATGCACAATTGCACCATCCCTGGTTAAAGGAAGAAATAAAAAAAGAAATTAAAGACTTCCTCGATTTCAATGAGAATGAAAACACAGCGTACACAAACTTATGAGACACTTTGAAAGCAGTGCTGAGAGGAAAGTTTATAGCATTAAGTGCCCACATGAAAAAACTGGGGAACAGTCATACTAGAGAATTAATAGCACAGCTGATTGTTCTAGAACAAAAAAGAAGCAAACTCCCCCAGGAGGAGCAGACGCCAGGAAATAATCAAATTGAGAGCTGAAATCAATCAAGTAGAAACCAGAAAAACACTGAGAAGAATCAATGAAACAAAGAGTTGGTTCTTTGAGAAAATCAACAAAATAGATAAACCTCTGTCCAAACTAACCAAAAGACAGAGGGAGAGCATGCTAATTAACAAAATCAGGGATGAAAAAGGGGACATAACAACAGACTCTGAGGAAATCCAGAGAATCATCAGGGCATACTTTGAAAATCTGTACTCCACAAAATTTGAAAATTTAAAGGAAATGGACAATTTCCTGGATAGATATCACTTGCCAGTACTAAATCAAGAACAGATAAACAATCTAAACAGACCTATAACCTGTAATGAAATAGAAGCAGTCATCAAAAGTCTCCCAAACAAAAAAAAGCCCAGGCCCAGATGGCTTCAGGGCAGAATTCTACCAGAAATTCAAAGAAGAGCTAATTCAAATACTCCTCAAAGTATTCCACACAATAGAAGCAGGAGGCTCACTGCCAAACTCTTTCTACGAGGCTACAATTACCTTGATACCCAAGCCACACAAAGACACAACTAAGAAAGAGAACTATAGACCAATTTCCCTCATGAACATTGATGCAAAAATACTCAATAAAATACTCGCAAACCGGATTCAAGAACACATCAGAAAAATCATCCACCATGATCAAGTAGACTTCATCCCAGGAATGCAGGGATGGTTCAACATTAGAAAATCTATCAATGTAATCCACCATATTAACAATCTGCAAAAGAAAAACCACATGATCATCTCACTAGATGCTGAAAAAGCCTTTGACAAAATCCAGCACCCCTTCATGATAAAGGTCCTAGAGAGATCAGGGATAACAGGAGCGTACCTGAATATAATAAAAGCAATATACAGTAAACCAACAGTTAACATCAAACTAAATGGAGAGAAACTCAAAGCAATTCCTCTAAAATCAGGAACAAGACAAGGTTGTCCACTCTCTCCATATCTCTTCAATATTGTACTTGAAGTTCTAGCTACAGCAATAAGACAACAAAAGGAGATAAAGGGGATACAAATAGGAAAAAAAGAAGTCAAACTTTCACTATTTGCAGATGATTTGATAGTTTACATAAGTGACCCAAAAAACTCCATAAGGTTACTCCTAGAGCTGATAAACACCTTCAGCAATGTGGGAGGATACAAGGTAAACTCAAAAAAATCAGTGGCCCTATTATATACAGATGATGAAGTGACTGAGAAAGAAATCAGAGAAACATCACCCTTTACAATAGCCAAAAACAGCATCAGATATCTGGGGATAAAGTTAACAAAGGAAATTAAAGACCTGTATATCAAGAACTTTGTGTCTTTAAAGAAAGAAATCAAAGAAGATACCAGAAAATGGAAAGATCTCCCATGCTCTTGGATTGGTAGGATCAACATAATAAAAATGGCAATCTTGCCAAAAGCAGTCTAAAGATTCAATGCAATTCCTATCAAAATCCCATCACAATTCTTCAAGGACCTGGAAAGAACATTAATCAACTTTATATGGAAAAACAAAAGGCCCAGGATAGCTAAAACATCCCTATACAATAAAGGAACTTCAGGAGGCATCACCATACCTGACCTCAAGCTCTATTATAGAGCTATAGTCCTGAAAACAGCTTGGTATTGGCACAAAAATAGGCAGGTAGACCAATGGAACTGAATCAAAAGCTCTAATTTTAACCCACACACCTATGAACTCTTGATTTGTGACAAAGAAGCTAAAACTGTACAATGGAAAAAAGAAAGCATCTTCAACAAATGGTGCTGGCATAACTGGGTACTGGTATGCAGAAGACTGCAGATAGATCCATGTTTATCGCCTTGTACAAAACTTAAATCCAAATGGATCAAAGATCTCAACATAAATCCAGCCACACTGAAACTTTTAGAAGAGAAAGTGGGAGATACTCTTCAACGAGTTGGTACAGGAGACCACTTCCTAAACATAACACCAGTGGCACAGGCACTGAGATTCACAATTAACAAATGGGACCTTCTGAAACTAAAAAGCTTCTCTAAGGCAAAGGACACAGTTCAAAAGACAAAAAGGCATGCCACAGAATGGGAAAAGATATTCACTAACCCTACATCTGACAGAGGGCTAATCTCCAAAATTTACAAAGAACTCAAGAAACAAGTCTCCAAAACACCAAAGGATCCAATTAAAAGGTGGGGTACAGAGCTAAATAGAGAATTATCAGTAGAGGAGGCAAAAATGGCCAAGAGACACTTAAGAAAGTGCTCAACATCCTTAGCCATCAGGGAAATGCAAATCAAAACAACTCTGAGATATCATCTTACTCCTGTCAGAATGGCTAAAATCAAAAACACCGAAGACAATTTATGCTGGAGAGGATGTGGAGAGAGAGGAACACTCCTCCACTGCTGGTGGGAGTGCCGACTCATACAGCCTCTTTGGAAATCAGTATGGAGATTCCTCAGGAAAATGGGAATCAATCTACCACTAGACCCAGCAATTCCACTCTTAGGCATATATCCAAATGAGGCAAGTTCATACAACAAGGGCATCTGCACCACTATGTTCATAGCAGCATTATTTGTAATAGCCAGAACCTGGAAACAACCTAGATGCCCCTCAACTGAAGAGTGGATAGAGAAAATGTGGTACATTTACACAATGGAGTATTACTCAGCAGAAAAAAAAAACAATGGAATCTTGAAATTCGCAGGGAAATGGATAGCACTGGAAGAAACCATCCTGAGTGAGGTAACCCAGTCGCAAAAAGACAAACATGGTATGTACTCACTCATATATGGATTTTAGACATGGATCAGGATAGTGCCAGTCTGCACTTCCACTGATAGAGAGTCTGGGAAACAGGAAAGAACCTAAAAGATATGCATATATGCATAGTACCCAAGAGAAGAGGATTGAGACAAGATCCCCTGAATGGATGGGGAACATGGCGAGGGGTGGGGGGGAGTGGGACCTGGGAAGAAGAGAGGGGGAGAAGAGGAAGAGAGTTGGTCATGGGGGAACAGGAAGTTGAGAGGGTGGGGGTATAATAGGGGGAAGAGGGAATCATAGGATCAAAGACAGATCAGGCACCAGAGCGACCTCGAGTGATCTAAAGGGATAACACCAATTGGCAAGCTAAGCAATAGTGGAGAGACCATCTCGAATGCCCATTCCTGATATGAACTTGATGTCTATAACCATCCGGGAGCCTTCATCCTGTGACTGATGGAAGCAGAGGCAAACACACAATCACTGAACTGAACCCAAGGAACCCAGTGACAGAGAGAGAGGAGTGATGAGCAAATTGGCAATGAATGGGCTGGCAAAACCAGCAGAGACAGCTGATCTGAACAGGGGAGAGCTCTTGGACCCCAGACCGACAGTGGGGAGGCCAGAATGGGACTGATCTGGACCCACCAAATGTGAGTGTCAGCGCGAAGGCCTGGGCAACCTATGGGGCCCTGAGCTGTGGATCAGTGTCTATCCCTGGTATACAAACAGTCTTCGTGTGCCTATAGCACAAAGAGGGATGTTCTCTCAGCCTGGACTCTTAGGGGAGTGCCTGGACCCTACCCAGAGTAAAATGACAGACTCTAGATATCCCCTATGTGGAAGGATTTGGCAATAGGGTGGGAGGGTGGGGGGGAAGGGGAGTGCGGGAGGAGGGGAGGGAGAGGGAACTGGGATTGACATGTAAAACAAGCTATTTAAAATTAAAATAAAAAATGATAAAAAAAAGATTGACCTGTTGGAAAAAGCTGCCCTGGATTTACTTGATTCCAATTAAGGTAAAAAGGCTTAATCTATAGTAGGCAGTGCCATCCTTATGCAGATGGCCCCCACTATACAAAAATTTGTAGTTGAGGAAGTCAGAGGAAGCTGGTTAGTAAGTAGCATTCCTCCATGGTCTTTGCCTCAACTCCTGTCTTGAGTTCCTAAGGCTTCCTCAGTGGTGGCCTATATCTCATAAGCTAAATAAACCCTTTCATAACCAAGTTGGACATTGTTTTATCACAGAAATAGAAAAAAAGTTTAGAGCATTAGGCGGTCATAAAGCAATGGAGCATTATTACCACAGTCTGAAACCATGAGCCCAAATATGCCTTTCTTCTTGTTTTTCTAGGGTATTTTGTCAGTCCTGATAAGAGGAAGATAATACAGAAAATTGGCATAGTTGCTGCTATTATATCTAATAACGTTCATAAGGCTTTAGAACAATATTAAAGGTAGAAAGAATTTTTGAAAAGTTTAGAGATACTAACTACAAAACTTAGAATTCCGCAAGTAAAGTTCAACTTAAATGCAAGACTGGAGAAGACCAAATATTCCTCAGAATGCATAGAATTAAATTAGCCATCTATTTAGGTTTTAGACGACAATGAAGACTATTTAGAACTATAAGGAAATGCCATTCAGTTATACTATGGAGAAAATCTTGAATAAATTTTGTATATCTTATGGCATTTTATTATGGAAGATTGAGTTTAGAGATGACATGTTAATTAATCTGAAAGAAAAATTCAAGGAAAGACAGCACTGAGGGGGTGACAACTTATTGCTGTTATATTTACTTACATTTTCAGTGCAAAGAAGGCACAGAAGGCACAGTACAAATGTTTACAACTTGTAGTTTGACCAGAGGAGAAGTACACTTAAACCTTCAGCCTTGGAGGCTGTGGATGTTGATGACTTTATTAACATCAATAATAATCAAATACTTTGCACTAAGGTCATGGAAATTTCTGCCAAGATTTCAAGAGGCAGCTGGACACTGTGTGTCACAGTTATATTCCCTGCAGGCAGCCCCTAAGACGGCAGAGATTTAAACTATAAAGGTGAAGCTGAAGATCCAGTGTAAACCTTAGGAAGTTAGACAGGCCACGAACAAGAAACATCAATACAGCAAAGTCACCAGTGTTGAGTAGAGGTAGCTCAAAAGAGAGCCTCTGCAGACGACAGCCAGCAAGGCTTCAGGGTGGGGTCAGGAGTCGTGTTCTAATGGGATCTGCCCTAAATGCTACATAGGAGGGGGGCAGTTTTTCTCTCTTTACTTGTGCTTTGGTCCAATTCTCCACACTACTTTTCCTTTCTTCTCTTTCATAATAGGAATATTTGCCTTCTAGCCAGTGTATGTTATGAATATACAGCTTTTCATTTCATTTTATAGGAGCTTGCAGCTAATCATTTTTCTTATTTTCTGAAGAATACTTAGTTTTGGAACAATGCCAGAACTGCAAAGATTTGGGGAAAATTTTGAAGAATGAATAAATTTTGAGGTGTTAAATGAACAGGAATATTTTTGTGCCAGGCCAGAATGTTATAGTTTGGACCTGGGATATCTACCAAATATCAATGTGTTGACAGCTTGATCCCCAGTGCAGCAATATTTAAAAGTGAGAATGAAATGAAATGAATTATTAACTGAATAACCCATTGATGGAATTCATGACTGAATGACCTAGTAAGAGGCTATGGTGAGATTTATGGTAAAACTTCTCATCCTTCATTCTTTCACTGTTCTTGCTCTCCAGCTCCCTTCGCCCTTTTACTTTCATGGTTTCCATGAGATGATCTACTTCCCTTTGCAGACCCTTCCAACATGATGTTTCTGTCTTGTCAGAGGCCTATGGGCAAAGGATCCAGCTGAGAATAGACTGAAATCACTGGAATTGTGAGCTAAATCCATAGTTCTTCCTTAAGATGTTTTAGGAAGTACTATTCCCTCGAAGTAGAAACCAACCTATAAGTATTTCAAACAGGAAGTTGAGGGGGTGGGGGTAGAATAGGGGGAAGAAGGAATCATAGGATCGAAGACAGATAAGGCACCAGAGTGACCTCCAGTGATCTAAAGGTATAACACCAATTGGCCAGCTAAGCAATAGTGGAGGGACCACCTCAAATGCCCATTCCTGATAATGAACTTGATGTCTATAACCATCCAGGAGCCTTCATCCTGTGACTGATGGAAGCAGAGGCAAACACACAATTAATCACTGAACTGAACCCAAGGAACCCAGTGACAGAGAGAGAGGAGTGATGAGCAAATTGGCAAAGAATGGGCTGGCAAAACCAGCAGAGACAGCTGATCTGAACAGGGGAGTGCTCTTGGACCCCAGACCGACAGTGGGGAGGCCAGAATGGGACTGATCTGGACCCCCCAAATGTGAGTGTCAGTGAGAAGGCCTGGGCAACCTATGGGGCCCTGAGCTGTGGATCAGTGTCTATCCCTGGTATACAAACTGTCTTCATGTGCCTATAGCACAAAGAGAGATGCTCTCTCAGCCTGGACTCTTAGGGGAGTGCCTGGACCCTACCAAGAGTAAAATGACAGACTCTAGATATCCCCTATGTGGAAGGATTTGGCAATAGGGTGGGAGGGGGGGGGAAGGGGAGTGCGGGAGGAGGGGAGGGAGAGGGAACTGGGATTGACATGTAAAACAAGCTATTTAAAATTAAAATAAAAAATGATAATAAAAAAAGTATTTCAAAAGAAAATGTTCCATAAAGTTTAACGGATATTTCAGTCCATATAAATTTGTTCAAATTAGAAAACAGAAATTTTGAGATAAAATTATTGTAGTCACAATGGACACAATGAAAACATTAAGGGGAAATAGTTTTTTAAAGATTCTGGATTAATATGCAGTGTTTAAGCTTTTATTATTTGGGGAAAATGGATTGCAACCAGTCAGATGTTTTGTTCTTTTATTTTTTCAAGTTCCTGTGGCATGAGAAGAATTTATAATCAAGGGAAGGGATGACAAATACTGACTTTGCTCCTACTATCCTATCTTATTATCGTCTCCTTCCATCTTTCTTTGCTACTGCCATGTTTGTGTTGTAGGAATTTTATTGCTCTGATCAAGTCTACTGAGAACTCAGATCCATTCAATGGGCTGCTGCCTGGTCTTTCCTGCAGAGCCTCTTACTACATGGGAATCAGCTATTTCTGGGGTTGCTTTTGTTGCTGCCTCTGGCCTACCAGAAGTCACCTTTTTTTTTTTACCTCTGGGAAAGGGAGACTTTATATGCTGTGGGTCAGGTATCAGGCAGCTTTTATGGGAGAGAATTTGTTGTCATCATTTCTACATGCAAAGCATAATCCTTGCTTGCTGATAGTGTGCTTATCTGATCCAGTCAAACATGAACTTGGACTTGTCACAGTTAGAATTTTGACATTCATTTTATCATCATGATATGATGAAAGAGATTACACTTTTTGCATATGCATGGCATGCACGTGAATGGTTGTAAATGTATATGAATATGCACATTGATGCCGGGGGTTGATACCCAGATTCTTTCTGGATCGCTCTTTACTTTAGAATGTTTAGTTTTTCACACACTGGTGAAGCAAAAGGCAATTTAGTTACAAAGTTGTTTCCACATTCAGTAGTATTTTCTGTAGTGGCCTAAATGGACTATGACAGAGCACAAGTTCATTGATTTTCCTTTGGTTGAACTTGATCTCAACAATCTGTCCCCATGGAGTCATCTACTTTCAGATCAAGATTATCCTGGAAGTTCCAATTCAGTTTGGTAAGTCAGCCCAGGTAATGATTTAAGAAGCTCAAAGCAGGAAGTTTCCTCTTGGAAGAGCACTAGCCAAATCAATGGATGCCATCATCCTTTACTTATCCAATTGCTTCTTTCAAACATTCTATTAATTTTACAGGTCATAATCATTGGAACTATGTAGCAAAAATGAAAAACTTGTGTATAGGTAGGAAATATCAGCTATTATTTTTATAGTAGACAAAAATATTAGAATGGAAAGGAGTAGTCTGGTCTTATGAGTTATATAAATGATTTACAAAGTTTCAATAAGTATCATGAGGAAATGAAGACATCAATAGATTCCAAATGTTTTAGTTCATGCTACCAAGAGCATTTTAAACATTATCAATATTTATAGATTATAATAGCTAATTCAAATAATAATGTACTTAAATCTGAAGACAATAAATTAAATTTGTTGTCTATAACTTTGTTAGTCTTTGATCATGAACACATTTTATCTACTAAAACTATAAATCTATAGCGAATTTCCGTTAATCTCTCTCATATATGATATATATGTATTATATATAAATACACATAAATAATTAAACACATACATACACATATACACAAACATTCACACACATATTCTAAAAGGGCTGGCATTTTCCCCCCTCAAATCTATCAGTAAAGAGTAAAATAATCCTAAATAACAATACTGAGCGATTCAGACATCTGAAGAAGGTGTAATATATCTAATAATTTTAAAATAGACTTTCATTAAAAATGAAGTCACAGTGCTGGCGATGTGGCTCAATGATTGGGTAGCACGTGGGAGAGCGAGAAAGCTGTGGAGTTAATCATTAAAACTGTACATGGACACATGGAAGAAGGAAAAAAAAAGTGGAGGGAGGGAGGGAGGGAGGGAAGGAGGGAGCGAGGAGGGAGAAGAGCAGGAGAGAATTTTAACAGAAGGCCATAATAATAGGAAAACTCAAACACTATATAAAATAAATTATAGTTATTAGCTAGCATATGAAGCCTGATTTTATAATAGGTACTAAAGAGTCATGAGAAGACATAAGTTGCAACTTATTAACTACTTTATAATGATGTTACAGGGAATTTTTGAAAATAGCAACCAATAGAGACTATTAATAAGATATTAAACATTTTCAGTGAATAGTCTACATAAACTAAAATGATTTAAATGCATGCCAGAAGCTAGTTGCTGAATAGTAAGAGACGTTGTTTGAGGAGACTCTTACCTGGTGGCCCTCCTAACAAAGAATGCTTTTAGTCTTTTCTTTATATTATCCTTATAACAAAATGCAGCTAGATGTATATACCGTTTTCTTCATCAAAAAGTTCATGATATTTATTTAGTTTTATTAAAACTTCAAGTGAAGCAAGATGGTATACACCTTTAATGCAAGTACCTAGGAAGCAGAGGCAGATAGATCTCTATGAATTGAGTCCATCCTGGTCTTCCAGTAATCTCCAGGCCAGCCAAGGTTATATAGTAAGATCCTATCTTTAAAAAAAATGAAAATACCAAAATAAAAAAAAACTATCTAAGCATGAGCCTGTGAGTGAGCCAGCAGTCCTTTCAAATTCATGATTTCTAAACCCTGGAAAATGAGGTTTAGTTCAGAGACCTGCACTTACAGATCATTTTCTTAAATTCCTCTTTTATTTTTTCTTTTTACATCATAGCATATTTTTATTGTAGAACTAAATTATTATGTTGTCACACAATGAACCAATATACATATACCACTTATATACCCATCCCTTTCCATTATGCATTTTCACATTTCTTAAAAATGATTATGAACATTACAACTTTGCTTTTATATTTTATTATGTTTGCTGGTGACTATTCTATAGTAACATAACAGAGCAAAAGCATTCTACATTGCAAATTAGTCAAGCCACTCTGGAAATCAGTGTGCAGAACCCTGAGAAATACAAAATAATTCTACCATAATACCCAGATACACCATTCCTTCAAGTATGTCGAAAGAACTCTATATTCTGTCTACAGATGCTTGCTCAGTCATGTTCATTGCTGGTCTATTCACAATATCTAGGAAATGGGACAACTTAAATGTCCTTCAAACCCTGAATAGACAATGAAAATGTGCTATACACAGTATTCTTACTCCAGCTATAAAGTGAAACCATGAACTTTGCAGATAACTAGGTAGCACTAGAAAAGTTTATATTGAGTGAGGTAACCCAGACCCAGAAAGACAAATGTCAACTTGCTCTCTCATCAGAGGCTTTTAACTCTACACCTTCACATGTGAGCTCATGACCTGGAGTAACTGTAGAAGCCAGGAAGGCCTTGGAGAGAATTTGGGAAGTAATAGGGAGGGTATAGAGTGTACAAGTGATCTGAAGGTGAAAATGGGGAGCTCTAGTTAGGAAGGGGAAGGAGATAAATATACAAACATGGGGAGGAGGGCAAAATAACAGCAAAGCATTTCTTTTTTAAATCATTTTTTAATGTCAATCCCAGTTCCCTCTCCCTTCTCTCCTTCCCTGATCCCTACGGACCACCTATCCCATCCCCTGTCTGCTCCCCAGGTAGGGTAAGGCCTTCCAGGAGGAATCTTCAAAGTCTGTCATATCATTTGGAGCAGGACCTAGACCCTCCCCGTATTTCTAGGCTGAGAGAGTAACTCTCTATGTGTAGTAGGCTTCCAAAGTCCATTCCTGTACTAAGGACAAATACTGATTCACTGCCAGAGTCTTCATAGATTGCTCAGACCTCCAAACTGACATCCATGTTCAGGGGGTGTGAATCAGTCCTATGATGGTTTCCCAACTTTCAGTCTGGGGTCCATGAGCTCTCCCTTGTTCAGGTCAGCTGTTTCTGTGGGTTTCTCCACTCTGGTCTTGACCCCTTTTAAAAGAAAAGCATTTCTGAAAAAGCTGTAAAGACTCATCTTATACTATCTGCCGCATGGCTAGTGACATAGTTCAACACCTACGTCCGTATATGTCTTTAGTCATGCCTAAAGTGGGTGTGGTTAGCAGTGTGGTAAGCCACACTTTTATTACCTCATCTGTATGCACCTCTAATAAGTCACATGGCTAATGGCAGAGTACTGTTTCCTCCTACAACACTACATGTAAGTTAGTACATAAATATGCATATATACTAAGAGGAAAACTTCCCATCTGGGCTGACAGCATTCCCAGAAATGCAATGACAGTTAAATGATACAAAATCACATTAGTTTGTGATCCTAAAATTAACTAAATATCTATTAATTACAATTTTGGTTGATACATAGCACATATTGAATGTATTAATATTTTCTAATCATTGCACTGATAATTTTAATTTAGTTGAACACAAAATTTTCAAATTGCTACTTAGAGATGGTTAGCATGGTACAGCAATGCAATGGAGGGATATTCAAGAATTTACAGGGACAATTCATTTAAAAGGACATCTAGTGTCTACTTCTCAATCTCAATGCTGAGAGACCATCTGACTTGAACATGTGCAGGCTCAGTGATGCTGCCAGTGTCTCTGTGAGTTCATGTGTTCATCAGTCCTGTTATGCCTGGAATACACTGTTTACTTGCTGTCCTCCATCTCTTCTGGCTCTTATAAATTTCTGCAGTTCCTTGAGTCCTAAAGGAAGTGTTTGATGAAGCCATACCCTTTAGGGATGAGTACAAGCTCTGTCACTCTGCACCTTGTTCACTTACCAGTCTCTGTGTTTGTTCCCATCTACTGTAGGAGGAAACATTTCTGATGATGGCTGAGACAGACGCTGTTCTATGGGAGAATTCTTTCTTATTCTAATGCTTTCACATTTTTCCCACAGGCCTTCCCTTTCTCTGGACTCTGGACTTCCTTTAGGTCAGACTATTGCTTGCTTGTTTGTTTAGTTTTGGTCCTGGCTGTCCTGGAACTTGCTTTATAGACCGTGCTGGGATTAAAGGCATGCACCAACACTGCCTGGAATATCAAACTATTGTAATAATACTACTTTATATTTATGTATATTATTTTGTATCTCATTACAACATGACAATCAGCCATCAGTTTGCATATTTATAAAATGTTCAGACGTCTCCATGACAAATTTGCCTGAAAACCTCTTGTACTCACCGAGTTCATTTTCTTACTCACCTCACTCTCTGGTCCTTAAATTTGCAGGATCACTTCTGCTCTCGTTTTTATTCCTCACAGCTCTGAGACCTAGAAATTGCCATTCTCGTTCATATCACTCTAACTGCTTCTCTCTCACCTAATTTCAAAACATATCACATTATTAAAAGGAAATTAAAACACCCAGCTCAGAGAATGCTGAACAGATTCTTTCCCCACAAGGAAGGTGAAAGTAAAGGGTTCTTGGAGTTCAAATCATTTTTGTTTTCCCTAGTTACGTTTGCAAATAATTTCTTGGACCTTCTTTATTTGAAATTTGCTTTCTTGTACTACATTTTAGGGGAATGTTTTATCTTAATGAACTAAAATACTATCCAGAATATATATATATGACTATATATATTTTCTAATAATGTAGATCTAATATTGGATTTGTTGACTTGTATAACAAAACTAAATACTTAATCTAATATTTTACATCAGTATTTAAAAATGAAGAGAGTAATTTTCCAAGCCTGAAATACAGGCAAACCTGGATAATTTTTAGCAACAAACAGGGTACATTTCTTGTTCTGTGCTGACTTCAATCTCTCTCACTTGCATGCACCTATGTCCATTCCTCTTGTTTTCTCAGTACTCTAATGTCTAAATAGCTCCCTCACTCCCAAGTCATATGAAAAGACATTTCCCATAAGCTTTCTTAATCAATCTCAGCTGAAGATCAAGACTAGGAACCAATGGAACAGTAACATCTGACAATTATTCCTATTATATGTCAGGTTCTTGTAATCAGTGGATTGGAAAGTCACATGGGACTGTTGCCCAAAACATCACAATCAGACATATGAGAAGTCAGCCTTCTCAAAGCAGAGAATAATGCTATGTTCCAAGCATGAACACTCCATGGGAATGACCTTATGTGACCAAACTGCACAAGACACATTAGTGCCTTTCCTTCTCATTCTATTTGTTGAAGTAGCCAGAAGTCCCTTGAGATGTTGGAGTAGGATAGAGTGTCAGTTGTATACCATAGCTTGACAAGGAGACAGGGCAGCATGAAATACAGCAGACTTGGGACTAGCTGCCATGGTAATGGTTATATCTACTTCAGGAATGGAAGGGATTTCATTTAATACATTGTGGGGTTTCTAGTTCTCTAGAGAAAAGTATAAGGATTGCTCACTGGGGAACCCATCTCAGTGGTCCAGCCTATCCAGAGACTGCCAGCATCCTGGTCCTGCCTGCACCCACCAGAGAAAGTAAGCATGGACCTGTTTCTATCCCACCTTCCAGTGCCTTGCCCTGAGCTTCCTGAGTCCTGGGGACTGTGCACTGGGGCACCTATCCTAGTGTTCCAGCCCATTCGAAGACTGCCAGCTTCCTGGTACTAGTCCTGCCTCCACACACGGGAAGAGGAGAGCCACCAATGTATTGAACCTGCTTATACCACCAGAAGAAAAACTTGGACCCACACACACCAGGAGAGAAAGAAACTCCACAAGTACTCACTAAAAGAAGGGTTGGAAAGACAATATAAAAACAAATTCAATAACAGAAAAACCAATATAACACCACCAGAATCTAGGAACTCTATACCAACAAGAACTGAACACCCCAATGCAGATGAAGCAGAAGAGAATGACTTTAAAAACAACTTCATGAAAATGACAGAGGTTCTAAAAAAGGATATAAGAAAACTCCTTAAAGAAATTGAAGGAAAAAGAAAACCAAAAAAATACAAGAAATCAACAAATCTCTTAAAGAAAGCCAAGAAAAAACAAACTGAAGAAGAAAATAGTTCAAGACTAGAAAACTGAAATAGAGGAAATAACGAAAGCACAAACCGAGGGAATGCCTGAAATAGAAAATCTGGGTAAACAACAGGAACTACAGACACAAGCATAACCAACAGAATACAAGAGATGGAAGACAGAATCTTAGGCATAGAAGATACACTAGTAGAAATAGATTCATTGACATAAGAAAACCTTAAGTCCAACAAATTACTAACACAAAATATCCAGGAAATATGGGACACAGTGAAAAGACCAAACCAGAGAATAATAGTTATAGAAGAAGGCAAGAAATCCACCTCAAAGGTGCAGAAAATGTATTTAACAAAATCATAGAAGAAAACTTTCCCTATCTAAAGAAAAACATGCAAATGAAAGTACAAGAAGCTTACAGAACACCAAATAGAGTGGACCACAAAAAGGTTCCCTTACCACATAATAATCAAAACAACAAATATACCGACTAAAGAAAGAATGCAGCAAAGGAGAAAAGGCCAAATAACATATGAAGGCAGATCTATTAGACTTGTACCTGACTTCTCCATGGAAACTCTGAAAGTCAGAAGGTCCTGGATAGATATTATACCAACACTAAGGGACCACAGATGGCAGCCCAGACTACTATACTGAGCAAAGCTTTCAATCACTATAGGTGGAGAAAACTTGATATTCCATGAAACAACCAGATGTAAACAATACATATCCACTAATCTAGCCCTACAGAAAGCTCTTTAAGGAGAATTCCAACCCAAGGAAGTTAACTACACCCACAAAAATATAGGCAACAGATAATCTCACTTAACAACAGCCGAAGGAAAAAAAAGGGATGGAAATCCATACACAATACCACTACCACCAACAAATCCAAAACAATCAAGAATGAACAATCAATGGTCATTAACATCCCTCAATATTAATGCTCTTAACTCGCCTATAGAAAGACACAGGCTAACATAATGTATGTGAGGACAGAAGATGTCCTTCTGATGCAAACAAGAAACACACTTCAACTTCAAATACAGACAGTACCTGAGAGTTAAGGGTTGGGAAATGATTTTCCAATCAAATGGACCCAGGAAGCAAGCAGTTGTAGCAATCCTAATAGCTAACAAATTAGACCTTAAGCTAAAAACAATCAAAAGTGATGAAGGTGGTCATTTCATATTCATCACAGAAAATGTAGTATATTTGCACAATTAAGTACCACTTAGCGGAAAAATCTTGAAACTTCCAGGCAATTGGATGGAACTAGAAGAAACCATCCTGAGCAAGGTAAACCAGTCACAAAAAGACAAACATGGTACATACTTACTCATATATGGGTTTTCGACATAGAGAAAAGTATTAACAGACTGCTCTCTACCCTGTCAGAGAAGCTATGAAACAAGGAGGACCCTAAGAGAGACACACATGCAAAAGGGATAAAGATCTCCTGAGCTAATTGGGAGCATGGGGGAAAGGGAGATGGAGTCAGGAGAAAGAGAAGAGGAGAAGAGTAGGGAAAAGGAGGACATGAGTGAGCAGGAAGTTTGAGTCAGGGGAAGAATAGAGGAGAAGAAGAAAGAAATACCATAATAGAGGGAACCATTATAGGTTTGAAGACATTCTGGCACTAGGGAAGTGTCCAGAGATTTACAAGGTTGACCCCAACTAACAATTTAAGCAATAGTATAGAGGCTACCTTAAATGCCTTCTCTGATAATGAGGATGATGACTACCTCATATGCCATCCTAGAATCTTCTTCCAATAGCTAATGGAAGCAGAAGCAGAGATCCACAGATAAACACTGAGCTGAACTCCTGGAATTCAGTTACAAAGAAGGAGGAGTGATGAGCAAACAGGTCAATACCAGGCTGGAGAGATCCACAGAAACAGCTTACCTGAACAAGGTGGAGATCATGAGTCCCAGAATGAGAGTTGGAAAATGAGAATAGGACTGTCCCAGACCACTTGAACGTGGATGTCAGTTTGGAAGTCTGTCCAACGTATGGGGCCTCTGGTAGTGGATCAATGTTTATCCCTAGTATAGGAATGGAATTTGGGAAACCACTCTACATAGAGGTGCACTCTCTCAGCCTACACCCATGGTTGAGGGTCAGGGCCCTGCTCCCAATGATATGACAGACTTTGAAGATTCCCCGTGGAAGGCCTCACCCTCCCTGTGGAGCAGAATTGGGGGATGGAATAGGGGGCTGGTGGAGGGCAAGGGAGGAGGAGAGGGAACTGGAATTGACAAGTAAAACCAGCTTGTTTCTAATTAAAAGAAAAAAAAACATTGGTGTCACCTCCCAAAATAGAAGTATAATATGCTCTATAAATATAAAATACATAAATAAAGTTAAACCAAAAAATAAGAAAATAAAAAGTATAAGGAACATTAACAGGCAACTTGCAATATACTTTCTTATCTTAGTGAAGCTTATTAACACTACAGATCTGTACTTATCCATTTTTAATTAATAGACTTTCTTTCTAAGTTCTTGACAACAGCACAAAATAACATTTGTTGCTACTTTTTCAAATGATAAATTGAGTTGCTACAAATTTTCATTAGGGTTATTATTAATATCTACTATTACTGCAAGCTCCTAAGTATTTCATTTGTAATGCCACTGGTGGTGCTTTACTTACATTTTATCAGACTGGCTGGCTGGAAAAATAGAACATTTGATATGTGATAGAGATAAATGATGGCAGAAAAATTAATTCTGAATGTTGCTAGCAAAACCCCAATTCGCTTTGCATACTTGAAACTCTAGAACTAATAACACTTAATCATCAGTTGACCATTTTCTTATTCTTTTCCTGTCTGGCCCACTGAAAAGAAAATAGTAAGTCAGCATTCCATTGGAAATCTCTATTGAAACTACTTTCTTTTCTATGGATGTTTTATACATGCACACACACACACTTACAATCATGGATTCTCACACAGTCATGTCTCTGTAAATACACACACTTTTTAAAATTATCTGAATTCTTTTACTTTTACATCTGCTATTAGAATAACATTCTATATTGTTGTTGGTTTAATATTTTATTATCTTTAGTAACAAGGTCTTTTTGAATTATTTCTGGTAGTAGAAATGACTACTTGTATTAGTCAATAATCTACTTATAAATATCCTTATTTGTATACAGTATAAGAACTCTTGTATGGCCGGGCGGTGGTGGCGCACGCCTTTAATCCCAGCACTCGGGAGGCAGAGGCAGGAGGATCTCTGTGAGTTCGAGGCCGGGCTGGACCGATAGCCTCCGAAACAATACAGAGAAACTCTGTCTCGTAAAAACAAACAAACAAAAAAAAAAAGAACTCTTGTATGTAGGGTAGTTTCAGTTTATTTATGGAGCCAACTGATTCTTAGATAGTTCATGAAGGAAATAACAAAAAGGCAGCATGTCTCATGATCAATTTAATAATTTTTTCAATTCCCATTTTTTCTGAGCCTTTCTGTGATGTGGCTATAGGAAGAAATGGAAAACTGACTTTCTGAAATAAAATTGTCAGGTTATATTTTTATACATCAAAGCGCATTAGTTGTTTGTTTATACGTGTGTTGCATGCCTATCATAGAAAATTTGGAAAATAAAGAAATGAAAGGAAAACCACAATGCTATCCTATTTTGAAGTATGCTACTCCTCTTATTTAGATGTATCTTTTTCTGGCGCTGTATGCTCCTGTGTGTTTTGTGTGTTACAACACTGAACTCCTAGAGTAGTGCTGGTCAAGTACTCAGTACCTGAGCTCACTTCTTCATGCCATCTTCCACTGCAATGGAGTGGCTAGAGAGCTTTTCAAAGAGCCATGTTTTAGAGTCTCTTATAGATGCACGTTTGGATATCAATTGGTTTAAGTGGTTAGATGCTTCTTGTGAGCTGTGGGGAGTTGGCAGGACCCACTTAGTTGTTGGTGACCCCCTTGCTCCCAGCAGATGATTTTGTTGCAAGGTTTCAGTTCACCAGTGGTCTCTAAGGCAGATGCATCTTCCAGATCCACAGGTAACAATGATTCTGCTGAGAGATTCTGTAAATTAGAATGTCTCAGTTTTGACAAGAGTTTGTCTAGTCAAGGAGGTTGGCCATGATTAATTAGACTAAAACTGTTGTGTTGTATTTTAATTACAACAGAAACAACAAGCCTAAAGTTGCACTTCATTTCTTCTGTTTATGGCTTTTATCTCAGTACCAACATTATTGCTTAGGAGACATTTTCTTTATATTTTATGGCTTTGTTATCCCACACATCCCAAATTCAGTTGAAAAGAATAAAGACAGATTTTTTTGGAAAGTACATGTGCTCCTTAAAATCTTCAGTCCCTGAATGATATATGTCACTTATGATTGATAACATTTCACTTCAGGTTGGGTTGCATGGCTGCTCATATTTGCACTGAGGTTGGGAAATGTGGTTATTTCCTTGTCAGCCAGTCATTTCCCACTCACAAATGCTGCATTGAAGAAAGGCATGTGAATTTTTTACATGCCAAGATGTTTTATTATGAGAATCCCAAACCGCAAGAACTAGTCAAGGATCTCTCAAAATCTTAAAATGCATTTTAAATACCAATTTCCTTATGCTAGTTTTATTTTTACTTAAAGTAAGTAGACATTTTATATTTTCCACAGCAGTTGCATATTATATGAATAGTTTTATATGTTTATCTGAATATTTTATCAACTCAATTTCTGATGTCATTAAAATTGCCTTTCAGAAACCTCACAAATTCTTCTGTGATTTGAAGTTCCTTATATTTGGAGAATGGAGACTTGGGATTACCTTTTTTCCTTCTATTATGAATATATATTCTACCCAGATTTAAGTGAAGCATAGTAATTTAAAAATTTTGTCAATGTGTGTCTAGATGTGATTTTCTTTGGAGAACATGACAATTTTATAGTCTCTTAGATTTATTTTTAAAGGAAGTTTATTCTAACTTTTATATATTGCTTTTTTCCAAAATATTTAAATTTCATTTTTGATACTATGTGAAGTTTTGGATTTCTGTTTTATGATGTTTATTGAAGAGAGACAGATTGATTTTAATATTTATTCATATGCATATATTTTTCTCATTTATGAAAACATTGAATGTGATTGTGAACACTCTCCACCTGATGTAGCCTTGTACCTATATGTATAGAAAATTTTGTTTAAGAATACACTGTAAGAATTTGTAGTAGTGTGCATGAAAGGCCATTCTTACTATGCTACTAATAAGTGAAGTTTTAGTAGAAGGAAACTTATGCTGTAGAACACACTCCAAATACCTAAGTTAGGTCTGGATATATAAGCAGTGCTGCATATTAACCACAGAATGTGGCCTAACACTGGAAAAACAGAATACATGTCATGAAAACAAAGAAAAATAATAGAGCAGGAAAGAAAACGCACATCCATATAAAAAATTTGAAGTGCTTCATTTAGAGGTTAAGCCCAAGTTACTCAGCAGTGAACTTACTGGCATACTTTTGTAGAAAAGTGGTAAAAGAAGAAGGGCATGAAATAATTACATTTATTTTACGTCTAAGATACATCTTGGGTATTGAAGGTTAATTGATGTTGTATTTGTTTAACAGTCTCACTATATACCCTTGACTGGTTTTGAAATCCTAGCCTTCCTGATTTACCTTCCTTAGATTATTGGACTTATGACAGCCCACCTCTTCTAATCATTATTAGGTGAATAGCAACTCCAACATACTGAGAAAGAAAGTAAAGAAACAATATATTCAAAATAGACTTAAAGACACCATACACTGAAATAAATTTAACCCAGGAAGTTGAAGACTTCTCTAAGGAAAACGTTAAGACACTGATAAATGACAGAAGCTGCCAGAAGATGGAAGACCTCCCAGTTCCATAATTGTTATAGCTAATTTTGTGAAAATGTTTTCTCTACCAAATACAGTATACAGATTCACTGCAATACCCATCAAAATTCAAAAACAATTCCACACAGAATTTGAAAATGTGCTTAAGTTTCATATGAAAACACAAAAGATACAGGATTGCTAAAATAATCTTGAACAATAAACACCCAAATAAACAAATGGACAAACAACAGATGCAGGTATCACCATCAAAGACTTCAAGATACAGACAACTGTAAAAGAAAAGGCATCAATGTACTGGCATAAAAACAGATACATTAATCAGTGGAGTAGAATTGTGAACCCACATGTAAGTCCACACTCCCTGAGAGACTGGAGTTTTGGCAAAGAGGCCAATAACACACTTTGTAGAAAACACAGCATCTTCAACAAATGATGATGGTCAAACTGGATACCTAACTCAGAAGAAGGAAAATCAGTCCTTTTTTTCTCACCATGCACACCTTCTTGAAGCATTCCATAAGGTTGAATGTTGACAACCCCTATGCTTTGTCTCCTGTATGACCACAGAAACTTACTGAGTGTGCAGAAGCTACCTCCTAAGAATCAAGATATATCAGGTGGTGGGAACTTTGTCTCTAAGGATTTTGATTGTTGCGTTCATAAAATGCCAATATATTATTTGGATATGCTAATAAAAATACCTCATGGATTTGAGAAAAAACATTACACACACACACACACACACACACATATACATATATATAAGCAATTGGTAGGTAATTAGAAGATAACAAATGCCTAGTTCCCAGTGATTACTGCCATTTTCCATACTGACCCCACTCCATTTCTTGAGATAACCTAAACGGAAAAAGGAAGAATATCATCTAACTCTAGTTTCCATTTGCCCCACCCCATCAAGAACCTTTATATTTAGGTCCAATATGAAAAATTTAAATTTTGATAGAATGTGTAAAGATATATAATTGTTTGATTCAGTCCATCTGCATGCGAGATTCACCTTTATCCCCAGTGAGGTTTTGGGAAAGCCATGTTCAGATGATGGAGATGTAGTGTCTAGCAGTGAGTACAATTTAGAATTTAGGGTCTACCCATTGCCTGCTGAAATGTTTGGAGATAGAGTTCAATGCATGTGTTTGAGCTTAACATGCAAAAAGTTCTGGGTTCATCTCCTAGCACCAACACTAAGTAAACCAAAACCCAAACAAAACAAAAATGTAGTTAAAAGTCTTGTCTCTAATTCCAGGTCTACTCTTTCTATTTGTTCCAATATTTGAAATAGACTGATTAAGCACTTCATGTTTCTTGACTCACAAAATGGAGTTAAATAAAATAACCTTTCTCATGAATTCATGTTAGAATTAAGTGATAGCCATAGGTTCATTCCTTGATTCAAGCTTCCAGTCATGGGCTTTTGCCCAAATTTACATTATTAGGTATGCATTTTCTTATGTGGTTCAGACCATATATCTAACAAGAAAGCAGTTGGTTATCCCATAATATTCATTCCACCCTTACACCTGTGAGCATATCTTTCCCTACTAGTGGTTATCTTAGATTGCATGGTGTACAGCACAGTAAAACTGTTGGTGACTTCTACCCCCAACAGCCTGTGTAGCACCTTCAGATACCATGAAAGCTAGCCAGCTTGGAGGAAACTTCATTGACAGTACTTAATCAATTTTTTCATGTCCTATGGTATTCAGCAATAGAGTCATACTGTAAAATTCTAGCAGTAACCACAATGTCAACAACCTGTATTGTTATGTGGGTATTTTGGATACCCTTGATGAATAACCAGAGGGGAATGATCTAAAACCTAGCATTGTGATTTTATTCGGCAACCTGTGGCTTCTGAGAGGAGTGTTCCAATCAATGCCTTTATAAGAATGCGTATGAACCTTACAAAATAGGTCCCGCATGGCTATTTCAAGCATCATTAGTATTATTTATCCATCTGCCCATGCCCTCCTCTGCCCTAACCTCCCATCCCTCTTACAGTTTTAAACTCCCTTCCCATTATTTTCCTTCCTCACTTCATATAAACTGTGTTCTGTTATCCTTCTCCTTAAGCTCTTTTATCCCCCACTCCACCAGTAGCACCATTGTAATTTCTGAATTCGACAGGTTCTCCAAGTTAAACAAACGTCTAAAGATCTGATACTAGTATACACACACAAGTGAAGCATTTGTCTCTCTGGGTTTGAGTTAATTCATTAAATACGTTTTCCAGTTATATCCTTTACCTGAAAATTTCCTAAATGTATTTTCTTCATAGCTAATAAAGCTCAATTGCGTATGTGTACCACATTTTCATCATTCACTCACCAGTTGATGGACACCTCATCTGCTTGCGTGTCCTAGCTATTGCATCTGTCTCATTCAGGAGTGACACTACAGCTGGGTCGTGTGGCAGTTCCATTACTCGTCGTTTTTGTTTTAACTTATAGTGATTGATAGTTTGTCAACCTCACTGAAGCCCCTCCTTCTGGGAAAAAGGAATTTCAAATGAGAAGTTCAAATGAGAAAATACCTTTATTAGATTGGTTGATAGGCAAGTCTGTGGGGGAATTTTCTTGATTAGTGATTTATGTGACAGAGCCTAGCCTCTTCCAAGTATTGCCTGACTTGAGTAAGAAAGTAAGCTGAGCAACCAGGGAGAGCAAGATAGTAGCAACATTCCTCCAGTGTCTCTGCTACAGTTCCTGCCCCTAAGATTCTGCCCTGCTTAAATTCTTGCCTTGACTCCCCTCAGTAATGAACTGTCAATTAGACAGGTAAGCCAAATAAACCCTTTCCTCCTCAAGTTGCTTTTGATCATAGTGTCTTATCAAACCAGTATGAAGCAAACTAATACTTTGCAACATATAAACTGGACACAATGACAGCTTGTACTTGCATCTACAATATTTGAGGGTTCCCCACATCCATACCACCATCTGTTGTTTTGTGCTTTGGCCATTCTGGCTTGGGCAAGATGAAATCTCAAAATAGTTTCAATTTGCATTTCTTTGATAGCTAAAGATGGTGATCACTTCAAAAAATATCTTAGCAATTTGCATTTCTTCTTTTGAGAAGTCTGTTAAGTGGCATGGTCCCCTTTTTAATAGGTTGTCTTCTAGTTGTTTAGCGTTTTGAGTTCTTTGTACAATTTAGTCAACAATCTTCTATCGGGAATATAACAGATGGTTTCCTCCATTCTATAAGATGCTTCTTTAGTTGATTAATAGCTTACATTGCAATACAGAATCTCTTGAATTTCCAAAGTACCATGTGCTGATTTTCTGTCTTATTTCCTGGATATCTGGAGTCCCGTGAATAAAAGTACTACTGTTACTTTCCTAAATGAACATAGTACCAAACACATACCAAATTCATATCTCTATACCTATAGCTTAATACAATGCTCAGATATTATCACAGAGGTTTCTTTGTATGGTGGGCAGTGGTTAATGCAGAAACAACTTGCCAAAGTGCAGAAAATAAATGTTAATGCAGTGCTTTGTGACAAAGGGGACATGTATATTATTCCTCCTTCCTGCAATGCCTAGCCCCCATTTGGGCTATAAGGGTTATATGAGCCAGAGACTGAAGAAGACCATAATGAAAAAGTGCCTGGAAATTATAGGACTCCTGAAATCAGGAACTTGTATCAGCTATGGTTGCTTATGCTAGACTAGCACATGATAAACTAGCCTGAAAGTGGCAGGATTTCATGATTTGAGTCCCCACACCTAGCTGAGGAGCTATTGACAGTTGATCTCCTAGGGATGTCTATTTGTTTTCTTTAACTGTGTAGTTTCTGGTAGGTTAATCAGGGTCCAGGAGATGACTAAGCATCCATAACTGCATGAGTGCCACAAACTGGACTCCATAGGCTATGATAGAGAAGACAAAGAAACACACACACACACACATACACACACATACACACACACACACACACACACACACAGAGACACACAGAGAGAGAGAGAGAGAGAGAGAGAGAGAGAGAGAGAGAGAGAGAGAGAGAGAGAAGCATAAACTTGGAAGCACATATGGAATATTGGGGTGGATTGAGAGGAAGCTAGTGGGGTGGTGGTAAATGTGATCAAAATACATTCTATGCATATAACAAATTCTCAATGAATTAATATATATATATATACATACATACATACACACACACACACACACACACACACACACACACACACACACACACACACATATATATATATATATATATATATATATATATATATATATATATGTGGGGACACCAGACCTTGAGCAATAGTTGTTTAAGTTTTATTATGCCAGAATCTGTCTGAAGTAGATTGCTCACTGGCATTTACAGTTTAAAAATTTTAAAATGAGGAGTGGATTATTCAATGAATCATGTGGGGACTGGGGACATTACTCCCCCTTTTTTATTTTTAAAATTTGTATGAACTGTTGAAGTTGGACCATAACAGTAGAAGGATTTGTCTACCCTCCTTAGTCAACTATCTAGGTGAATTGGGATCACTATTTAAATTATTAGTAGATGTCCTTTAAAAGGGACATAACCATTAAGTACCTTTGAGAATATTTTAAGGATTGTAAACTATACTATGTCCCAAATAGTTCCCCCCCCCTTTTTTTTCTAACCTGTAGCTCTCACTAGCTGACAAGGCCTCTTTTGCATCTGAACTGACAAGGCCTAATTTGCATCTACACAGACACCTTTGGGGGTGGGGGCCTCCCAAAGCAGCAGGGCAGTTCCCTGAAAAAACCTCTCTCTCTCTCTCTCTGTCTCTGTCTCTGTCTCTGTCTCTGTCTCTCTCTCTCTCTCTCTCTCTCTCTCTCTCTCTCTCTCTCTCTCTCTCTCTTTTAATTGACTGGCTCTGAGGGCTTAACTTGAATTTTTTGTTAAAATATTAACCGACTGACTGGATGTTTCTTTGGCTATATCTAAATCGATTTAGGTAGTTTTTAACTGTTTGAAGGGATTTAAGTATCCATTTAATCATATCCAAGGCAGTTAGAACAGTTGATTTTGTCAACATTCACGCATTTACATTTCACACTTCATACATACTGACGTGGCCACGTCCATACACACAGACCAAGCATACATATCTCTCCTTGCCTAGGTTATGATTAGTTTGTTGCACTGAAACTTCTTTAACAGAACAACTCCAGTCAATCTTTGAATTAAAACAAAAGGTTGAAAAAGTCCTGTATGTCCCTCATCATTTCTTTATTAGAGAAGTTTTGAGCTACACTCAGGGGCTACAGCCATACCCACTCCTTGTAATTCTGTAGATGCAAAGTGGAAAGGCCAGGCTTTTGCCAAAAGTTTTTAGAGATGACTCACAAAATTGACCTTAAATTTGTATCAATAACCTACCCCATATAAATGTAACCAAACATTTTTATTTTATATACCTTTGCCTTTGTTTTTACTGAATACTAATACCTCATTTATTAACTGTTACCAATTTTTTAAATTTACCCATCTTTAATCTATCCTCCCATTGAGGATGATCCTCCAATCCACCCTCCAACTGAGGGCAACTTCTTATCTTAGGTTCCCTTTCTTTTCTGACCTTTGTTAGGTGAGGGCCTAGACATTTAATCTAATCCACCCTTCAACTGAGGGTGATCTCTTAGGTTCCCTTTCTTTCCAGACCTTTGTCAAGCAAGGGCCTAGACATTTAATCTGGTACCCCTAGCTTGGTACCCCTTTTTAATACATACTTATAGCCTTACTTGTTGGCCATCCTTTTAGATTCTCTGAGTTTTCCTTTACTTTCCTGACCTCAGTGGATCAGGTGAAAGACTGGCCTTATTTATTAACTTTACCAATTTTTAAAATTTATCTATCTTAAATTCATTCTCCCATTGAGGATGATTTTCCAATCCACCTTCCAACTGAGGGCAACTTCTTAGGTTCCGCTTTTCTTTTTTGACCTTTGTTAGGCAAAGGCCTAGACATTTAATGTGGTACTCCTAGCTTGGTACCCCCTTTTTAATACATACTTATAGCCTTACTTGTTGGATATTCTTTTAGATCTCTGAGTTTTTCTTTACTTTCCTGACCTCAGTGGATCAGATGAAAGACTGGAGATTTTTTATTTTATTTCTTATTTTACCCTCCTTTTTTTTTTTGACTGGGTTTCTCTCTATCCTTTTGGAGGCTGTCCTGGAACTCGCTCTATATACAAGGGTGGCCTCCATCCTACCTACCTCTGTCTCTCGAGTGTTGGGATTAAAGGCATATGCCACCAACACCCGACTCTAAAGATCATAGCGAACATCCTTCCAATCTGGGACATTTAAGCCTCCCCCAGTAATGAACCATGGACTGGCATGTTCAATTCATTTTAAAAAGCCTTCCAAGGTTTTAGGCTTTACTGTAGTCCCATGTCCTTCAAGTAACTTTTTAACTTGATACTGTAATTTAAGCTTCCCAGAACTATTCCCCATGGTTTCTTTTTTTTCCCCCAATCTGTCCCTGGCCAGAAAAAGAGAAGAACCCGCTCACTTACCTTGCTTTCAAGATCTCGGTGGGATTCTCCAATTGTTGCATCTGCTGTGCAGCCTGCATCCGAGAATGTAGCGAGGTGGTCGGGGTAGATGACACAGACACCGGTCGGTTGCTTTAAGAAAACTTTATGCTTCTCTAGTCAGCTTAGGAGCACCTCAAAGTCCGCTTAGGAGAGAGAAGTCTCTCCAAGAACCCCCCCCTTCCCTTTTTAAGGACTTCTGCCATCCATCTACATACAATTCTCCAACAGCTCTCCCAGACTTCTCACCCCAGAATCGGGGAGACACAGCAGGGAGCAGGAAGAGGCATCTAGCCTTAGGGGGTGACAAAGTCATGGTGTTTCAGTGAGTGAGCCCTTATCTGAGCCCTATCAAGAGCTTTATAGCACTGAATTGTTTTCAGTAAACATTATCTTGCAGCTGCCTGCTCCCAGGCAGAAGGGGAAGTGGGTTTCTGCTCAAGGTCTGGTGTCCCCATATATATATATATATATATATATATGTTTTTTGAGACAGGGTTTCTCTGTGGTTTTGGAGGCTCTCTTGGAACTAGCTCTTGTAGACCAAGGTGGTCTGAAACTCGCAGAGATCCACCTGCCTCCGCCTCCCAAGTGCTAGGATTAAAGGAGTGCACCACTACTACCCGGCAAAACATTATATTCTTTAAAACAGAATTAAACAAGCTGGTAATGAATATGATGCTTAGTAAAGTGACTCCATAGCATGATCAGAGAAAGAATGAACATTGATTACATGTGCAGGGCATGCAGGGAAAGGCAACTAAGAAAAAGATAATGATGCAGGAGCTGAGAATGGTTGGGATGCCTTGTCAGAATTGGTGCATGTAGCAAATCCAGTGTCCTCATCTCAAGAATACCCATGCTAAAAAGAGGGTAAAGGGCTGTCTTGCTAGGCAAATCACTATATGATGTTAATCTTCATGGTTATTTTCTTAGGGAACACCCATCTGAGAGTTACAAGAAGAATGGGAGGTTGCAGGACTGATTGTACAATTGTGTAAGATGGAACACTCTCCCCTACCTTCCTTTTTTCCCATTTAAGATAAGAATAATTGGGGTAGTTTATCATAGTGATCTGCTGCTTGGATTAAGTTGCAGATAGCACTCTTTTTGTTTTAGTATTCAGTATACAAGTAAATGTCTTTCACAAGCAGTAATATTTGGGATATAGATATATGAAGGGATGAAAGATTTTGTTCTCAGAATATCCTAAAGTTTACTGGCAGAAAGCTCCTACAGAAGCTCCCATCTCTAACAAAAATGGAAATGTGGCCTCTGAGACAAAGAAACAAAGGTGTCTTTCATGGCAAAAACCAAACTCAGGCTTGGCTTTAGGAACAGGACAAAGCTAAGGGGCTTTGTTCAGAGGGTTGAGTTTTGAGGTGTCATAGGGGTGGAATGCCCCCTTGGAAGAATGATGAGGAATGATTGTATGTTTTTGGTTTTTTTTTGTTTGTTTGTTTTTAAAACTATCAGGAAATAAGAGAAACTAAAAAGAGTTTGTAGGAACTGGATTCTGGCCCGTTCTGATATGAGCTCCCTGTGCAAAGGGAGTGCTGCTTTACTTTACAGAGGGATTTATTGTACAAACCTCACGAGGAGAGTGAGGATCTGTGAATTTTACTTTGGTAATGAGGGAGTTACACAATCTGAATTGCCACGGGAGAACTCTGCACAGAGTGATCTGACCTAGGAAAGGCAACTTAATTCTATATTAGTTGCTTAATTGTCCACTGCATACACAAAAAGTGCTGACTCAAATTGGTGATAGCATAAGATGAGGAAGTAAATACATGTGCACACTGTGTGTGTCCGTGTCCTTGCTTATGATCCAAGAAAAAAGTACTTATTGTAACCAAGAGGAACGAAGTGACTGGTAATGGGACTGTATTCACGGGAAGGAAAAGTAGACATGTTCCCACATGCTTGAAGAATGCACATTGCAAAAAGAAACATAAACTTGAGGATAGAGAGAGTTCTGCAAGAAGTGAAGTTTTAATGAGAAAAATATAGCAAATAGAATACCTTAAAGCAAGAAAGGAAGATGCAAGATGGACATAGAACATGACATGATCAGATGATCCTAAAGCTACAGTTTGTCCTGAATTCAGTTGAAGAAGAAAAATTATCCACACTATGCAAATTTATAAGTAATCTCAGGTTTTATGTTTGTTTGTTTTTTCAGACAATTGTTTTTCTGTGTAACAGTCCTGGTTTTCCTGGAACTAGCTTTGTGTGCCAGTCTGGCCTTGAACTCACATAGATTCTCCCACCTCTGCCTCCCAAGTTCTAGGATTAAAGGCATGCACTAACACAACCTATCTGCAATCTAAGTTTTTTAACTTGCTTTTTTATTGGCTTTGCAGTATGTGGAGCAATCTCCTTAAAGTAATCATGGTGTATTTAGCAGAATTTTCATAAAATCACAAGTGTTTCTTCTTGGGTTCTAAATGCACAAGACACTATGTTATTTCATACAGACTTGCAAGCACTTGTGTGTAACACTTAGTAACAGGAAAAATCCCAAATTGGGTTAATTATGATGAGCAACTGTTAAATTCATCTGAATCTAAATGTTTAGCCAAGGCACTGGAAACACAAAACAGAAGAACTTATGGTGGTCTTGTCATCTGATGTCATCCGTTTAAGAATTCTGGGCTTTCCAAATTCGTCGTGATATTCTAACCTATAAGCAGGGTTTATCGATGGGAGGTGAACATAGGTAGTTCTATTTGCAGTGTTTCAAATCTAATTTCTAGCCCAGGTCAATGATTGAAATTTTACTCCAAGGGCACATACTTTCTGTGGGGCCAGAGAGGCTAAACAAACATTCTCTGATCCTTGCTGACATTTCCAAAATCCAAATATCCCTTCAGATTCTTAAGGTGCTCTATCACACTCTCATGGATTTAATCATTAG
This sequence comes from Mesocricetus auratus, assembly GCF_017639785.1. Classification (NCBI taxonomy): domain Eukaryota; kingdom Metazoa; phylum Chordata; class Mammalia; order Rodentia; family Cricetidae; genus Mesocricetus; species Mesocricetus auratus. The sequence goes on from NW_024429199.1 coordinate 7,056,700, forward strand.
GGAGGCATGGCATTATGGAGCTATAAATAAGATTCAATATCAGAATTCACCTATCTCAGTCCAGGCAGCTTAGGGAGAAATGCTCAAAATTGCACTGTAGAGATGGCTCAGGTGGTAACAACACCACCAAAACCCCTGCTTCACAACTATAGGTACTTTAGTTTGGATCCCTAGAAACCATGTAAAGAACTCGGAGGGGCAGGACTCTTATCTGTAACACCAGTGATAGGGATTGTGGGGAGCAGAGTCTCATTGGTTAACTATTGTAGCTGAGCAATGAGAGACTGGTTTACAAAAACAAGATAGAGAGCAAGCAAGAAAAGCACCTTACATCACCCTTGCACATATGCATGAAACATGTGCATGCACATATTGACACAAGCACCTACTACATGAAGACACTTGCATCCAACACATACGAGAGAGAGAGAGAGAGAGAGAGAGAGAGAGAGAGAGAGAGAGAGAGAGAGAGAGAGAGAGAGAGAGAGAGAGAAGAAGGAAGAAAGACAGGGTGAGAGGGACCAAAAGTAGATGGGAGAGGGAGAAAGAGAGATCTTCAATCACAGATTTTGGTTTTTAAGTTTCATATAGAGACAGAATCAGGGGAGGTGAAAGCAGAAATCAGATAGAATGTGCAGCTCTTTTTCAGCTGGTGACACCAGTGTAAGCACAGAGGAAAAAGCTAATTGGATGTTGGACATGTCTACTCAGATGGTAAACAGACTTTTCCCAGAAAAAAAAGCGTTCACAGTCTTTGACCTGGAACATAATGTATTTCACCTTTTTGGGAAGTATTTATTTTTGAACATCAGTTTTATATGATTAATTTTATTTTCACTTATTTATCTGTGCATGTCTCTTTCTTTCTCTGTCTCTTCTCTTCCCACCTCACCCTCTGTGTGTGTGTGTGTTGTGTGTGTGTGTGTGCCCATGTGCGCATATTCCTACATGCATGCAAGTCCCTGCGGGAGATCTGAAAATGACATCCAATCCTACAAAGCTGAAGTTCCAGTCTGTTATGAGCTGCCTTGTGTGAGTGTTGGGAACTAAACTCTAGTACAAATGCTCTTACCTGCTGAGCTATCTCTCTAGTCCCCACTGTTTCTGGATAGCTTGAGTCAAGGAATTCCTGGTCTACAGGTTTCTAGAACTGAAAACAGGCTCAGAAAATGAAATTTAAAAGTTTCTCGTGGCTTTTTTCTCCAGCTGAATTCCCTGACTAGAGTTAGTATTTGGAAGCTTTAGTCTCTGACTATCTATCAAAGTGACTATGAAGTCAGCAGCCCTCTCCTTACCCTTCTAAAGTATTTTTCCAATGCTTGGGAAGCATATTACCCATCAGTAGCATCACCTTTTCTTATGCTGTGAGTACTGGCTGCCCTGGCTACTTGCATAAATCATGATCATTTAGGGTTGACCCAATTCTACCTGAGAACTGCATGCTATACACTAATCATTTGGCTGTTTATGTTTTATTGATTCTTTGGAGTTTCACATCATGCACCCCCATTCTGTTTTTCTTCTAGTCCCTTCATATCTGCCTCTCACTCTTGGAGTGTCCCCCTCGTAAGGAAAGCTATAGAAGAATAAAAATAAGATAAAAATAAACATTGAAAAGGGAAAAAAACACTTGGCTCCTCTGTCTTTCCAGCCTCTTCATCACATCTTCATTTATACTAGTGGCATTTGGAGCTGGTATCTCAATCAGTATACCACTTTGTCCAAATAGCATTACTTGCAAATATTCATTGTGTAATGAGTTGTTGGTAGGTTCAAGACCTCTGGCTTAAGGACACAATTAATACTGTATTGCCACCCACATTTCTCTCCAATATTCTCCAGTTGCCCCTACTCCTGGAGATCCTGTGGCTATGGTTCTGCAGGGTGAGCCTCTTCTTCCAATAAATCATAGATGGGGCAGATGTTTGGATGTGCCAATTCCAAGACCTGGATGTGTGCTTGGGCGGTAGCTGAGTTGGTATATTAGGGCTATTGGGAACTCTCCTCTCAGGTACATGGCAGAGACAACTATTGTAGGCACATGATAAGGACTGAGGCAAATTTTTCTAAGTGTGTGGTACCAGCTCTCCTATTACAGGTGGGGTCAACATTCCCAAGCTTGTTTCTCTACCCTAGGAATCTGCATTGCCTTGGGCATCAATGTAGACCCTGACATGGTCCTTGGTAGCATTTTGGGACCAAATGACACTGTGGCCACAGGTGGTAACACAGGTCACCGAGGTTGGCATGGTCCCAGCAGTGACATGTTTTTCAGAATACAGCATAGTCACAGGGGGAGGCCCAGCGGCCACGGGTTCTTGTGGCCTTTGGTGGTAATGTATGCAGAGGACATCACCACAAAGCAGGTCATAGTCCTTGGTGGCATACTGGGCCTGGACATCACCATGACCCTAGAAGACTGTACATGCCACACAGATTAGCATTGCAAGGCGTCTCTCACAGAACAGCATGACCCCAGATGGCAGCCCAGATCTCTGACATCAGCCTGGCCTTAGGTGAGACCAGGAGTCAAAGATATCAACATAGACTATGGCTGCAGCAAGGCCACGGACTCAGACATAGCACTACATTGCAGCTAAGGCCTGTGTATCACAATAGTTCCAAGTTGTTGAGCAGGATACTCATATATGCAAGGCCACAGTGGTTGCATGACCTTCAGACACCACCATGGCCTTAGGTTTTGATCCAGAGCCAAGGTTTCTGCACTGACTCTAATGGTAACTAGAATTATGGAGATCAGCACAGTCCCCTACTGTGACAGGGTCATGGGCCCAGACATAGCCCTTGGCTTCAGCCCAGGCTTGGATGTCCACAAGGCCCTGGGTGGCAGCACTGTCCACCATCATCTGTATGGCCCTTGTGGCAGTGTGACCCTCAGGCACTAAAATGACTTCAAGTGTCGGCTCATCTCCTGGAATCTGAACAGCCTTCAGTGGTAATAGGAGCCACTGACATTGACTTAGACCCTGGCTGTAGTCAGGTTATAGACCTGGAAGTAGCTTGGGCCTAGTGGATACCACCATCACTGGTGTCAGTGCCAACCTCCCAGTTTGTCATGGTCTGAGCAACAGCACATTTATTTGTAACCATAGCCACAGGTGGTGACCCAGAACCTATACATCCATGTGACCCATGTGGAAATCAACACAGACCAAAACTGCTGCAGAACCACAGACCCAGACATGGTCTTCAGCAGCAGCCCAGTCCTGGTTGTCACCATGGTCATTCAGGTTGGCATCGTCCCTGCTATAGGATGGCCCTTGAGCCCTAATGTGACCTCAGGTAGAGGCCTAGACCTTGGGCATCCACAGGACCCCAGATGGTAACAGGCACTAGGGACATCAACACAGACCCTGACTCTAATATGGCTACAGACACAAACATGGCCCCTGGCTTCAACTCAAGTCCAAACCACTTTATGGCCCTGGGTGGCAGCTCAGGCTATTGAGTTCAGGATAGTCCCTGCAGTGGTATGGCCCTTGAGCATCTACTTTGCCTCATGTGGTAGCCCCTACCCTAGACATCCTCATAGCCCTCAGTGGAAGCAGGGACCGTGGACATTGACATGGGCTGAGACTATGGTTGAGCCACTGACACAGACATGGCTCATTGCAACAGCCCAAGACAGGACAACACCACGACCCTGGGTGGCAAGCAGGCCTTCCACATCAGCCTGTTCTTCATGGCCTTAGTCTCTTCAGGTCTATCTCTCTTTATAGGCTCTCTCTCTCCTTCCAATACCTCACCATGTATTTGCCCACTGGCACTGGGTGGGCCTGTGGCTTCTTCATGTCTGCTCAGGATAAACTGCTCTGAACAGTCATGTGGAAGTTCATTTCTAGCTGTTCTGTTTTAATGACATTGAACAGGCCCATGGTTTCTTCCTTCTAATTCAGAGCAAACTGCCTGCTAATCATTTTATTAAAGATGCATGGAGTGGCTGTAAAACTCATTCAAGAAAAACTGAACAAGTAAGATACATAGCATGCTTTGTTTATATTAATCATATTTTATTTAAAATGTTCTCAATTCCCTCATTCTCTTGTAATTTCTGCCCAACAATATAGTATTGTCTGTAGAATAAAGGAAGTGATGGAATAAATGTATACTATACAGGGAATTTGTTAAGCTGGCTTTCATAGTAGGGGCTTGGAGTCCAGCAGTGGTTATGGACATACTTTAAACAACAAGCAAGTTACTCTGTCCAGGAACTCCCATGCCTCAGCAGTCCCTTCCAGTGTTAAAGATCCAGAGGATTCCTGTTGAGCCATTGTCTTCAGCCCACATTGTGTGCACAGGCAGAGAAACTGGGTTCTCAGGGGAGCAAGAGATGATAGTGGCAGCAATAAAGTACTGAATGCATTCACCTTAGAGAAGCCAAGGAGGCAGGCAGGGAGCATTGCTTTCTTTTCCTTAGACATCTTCGCATCCAGTTGCTTCTTCATATAACTGTTTTGGAAGGTCTTCCTTCTCTACTGCCCCTTCCTAGAAATTCCAGGGTGTATCTTCTCTCTGCCTCTCCTAGTTCACATTTAATCAAGCTAACAATTAATATCATCACAGTGAATAACCATTAGACATAAATACAAAAAAAGAAATGCAGTCTCTCCTGAAGACCTCCCAGTCATAAACACTTGACATTTAGTTATATCTTGATGTTTCTTTAATTCTGAATCCTCACAGAGAAAGTGCTGGCATACACCATTCCATAGTTAGTGCTTGCTACATTTTGCTTTATAATTTTCATTTATTGATAATGATATGCCATTTTATGCATTTGTATTCATTCATTCATTCACTCATTTAAGAAATAAATGCAATGGCCGAGTATGCAGCTCCATAGTATAATGTTTCCATTTTAGTTAGACATCTACTGATGAACACACAAGTTGTATTCCAGTTTATTATGATTAGAAAATATATTTGTCAGCATCTACACATTTTGCATTGACTACATCACAAAAGGATTAGTTTATAAACACCTTCATCAGAGAGGCTTTACAGTTTTGCTACTTATGGGGGATTTTCTATTCTGATTTTAGAGCTATCTTATACTGTAGCCTTGAGGGAGACACACTTGTGTTTTCTCTACCTGTGATCTAAGCATTTTATCTGGAGAATGTGACTGGATTACAAGAACACAATAAGTAATATGCTTGTTCTATGATTGACATGGCCTGCCTCATCTAGGTAGCAAAATTTGTACCTTCAGTGCATACCTCTGGCTTGTTTCAGTGAATTCACGTGCTCTGCTCTAGAGTCTCAGGTCCTCAGGGGCACAGTCTACTTGTTATTTGGCAAATCTGCATGGTTCACTTGCTGTCGATCATGCCTGCCTGTGCATGAGATGCAGGGTACCCTTTCTGCTAGCTTGTCTCTTGCAAGTCTTACCTGAAACTCTGTGAAAGGGGATCCTGGAAATTCACAGCCTTACCTGAAAGTCCATGAAGATTGTCCTGGCAAGTGTTCCCTAGCTCAAGGAGACATGCCACCTGAGCAACCTCAGCTTAGTTGTTTGTGTCGATTCTCCCTTTTCAGTTGGTTTCCTTAACCTCAAGCTTTGCCAACACTTGAACTAAATCTACATTTCTAATTTCAGAGGACATGGTAGCTTGCCTGTTTTCTCTTGTCACTCTCCATTCCTTTTAATGCTGCAAAGTTTATCCCTAGATATTTCTATCTTTGTACTTTTTTTTCTGAAAATTCTCTGAATTTCTTTTGCTCTTATTAATTCTAATCCTGATTATTCTTCAGAGTATAGCTTAAATTATAGTCTGCTTAATGTTTTATCTAGCCAGATATTTCCCTCAATGGCCTCTTTTATAGATATTTCATTTGTATTTATTATGTGATAATTTGCATAAAGTCTTTGTGTGTGGCTTATGTATGTACATGCATGTGTATACTAATACATGTGCATGCTCACCAATGATGCTCCCTCTGTCTTTTTCCATCTAATACTCATTATACTCATTGAAGTGCATACATCTATATTTATATGTATTTACCTATCTACACACACACACACACACACACACACACATATGAAATCATTATGGATAAGCCAATTTAATTCTCCAGTGAGAAGAAATTTATTGTATTATTTTGTTTTTGATTGATCCTTAGTGGTTGAGTCATGTTTTGTGATCCTGGTAACAACAGTATCCCATAGTGCAATGAAGTAGCAAGGGAGGGATAGAATGACAGAGAGAAGAGGGAGCATTGACAAAGGGAAGGATCATATAGACACCCCCATAGTCATACCCATGCATACTGTCTCTAAACTATTTCTTTCATTCTCAACAGTGCTATTCACCAGTAGCTTTTGTTAGACTTACTCTTCTAGGATACATGACATGTTCTAGTGCATTTATAGCAGTTTGGATGAATTTCTGGTCTATGAAGTCAAATGATCTGTAACTAGGAGTAACCACCTACTTTGAATCAAGGCAGATTGCTAATTGTCTTAAGTGCTGCCTTCTTTATGTCTATGAAGCTTTTTTTGAGTGTGTGTGACTTTGCTCAATCTTGGCCTAACTGTAGAGCACTGCCACAATGGTCTCTGGTAGACTTCTTAACTAAGGTACCTACGTCTGTCTAACAGTATGCTGTCACCTCCACTTGGCTCCGCTCATTTGCTCCTGTCAGTATCATGTGTCTTCACCTTTTAATAGACTGTTGTGGCCAACACTGCTCTGAGGTGTGTTCAACTTTTCCATGCATTTGAAAAGTTCCCTGGAGAATGGAGTAAGCACTTATATTTCTGTAATCCTCTCATTTGATATATAACACAGGCCATTCATCTGATAGGAGATCCTCAAATATTAATACTTAAGATTGATTTTTATTTAATGTGTATTTATGGCCTCTATGGTTTCTGTGTTCTTGGTATTTGCAGATTTAATTCAACTTAATCATATCTGTCCTTTGATTTTTACTTGGCTTATTCTATGTACTTAAACACAAGAATTATTGCAGCTAGACTTTGTGAATGAATAATGTAAACAGAGACAAATATAGGAACCATTCTCACATATACATGTACTCACTTGTTCTCATAGTTGCCAAACAACAGATGTACAGTTTCTCTCGTACGCTACAAATGGAGAAATAGTTGTAGATGAAGATAAAATAGTTGTCCCAAAGTTCCTAGAACTTGTCCTCTGATTTTACATCAATTGTAGTTGCTTGTGAATGAATCCCTTCTCAGCTGACTGGTATTTATCATGGATTCTGTGAGCTACCAGATTTGCCATTCGGTCGCTACTACCACCTGCAGAAGAAGACATGATTCCAACAGCAAGAGCATGAAGCGATGAATAATGAGGGGAATAAGGGGGGAGAAACACACATGGTAGTCTTCAGATCTGCACATGCCCTAAATATTCCTTCAGCAAATTGTAAGGGCATTCCAGTCTATGTGGGAGGTACAGCTATTATTCTGAAGGAGGAATGTATACTCAAAACTGTCCTCATCATGGAGAGGCCAGATAAAAATGCTTCACAGCAGTGACTGCAAACAGAGCCAGCTACGTGTTTCTGTAAGGTTCACATCTGAAACATCATATAGAACACTCTCTTCCAGGTATGTTCAATTCATTATGTTGAGCCAGACATTTGGAAGAGGACATTCTCTTTCTGCAACACACAGTATTTAATTAAATGATTGCATTGGGTTGATTGATATCCACAACCTTCATTTTACTTATTAATTCATTTTTGAGACTTTTATGCATGAGTATTTTATTTACATCATTTTTCTCACTCTCTCCCCACTTACACTCTTCTATACCCCAACTCCCTCTAAAATCCATGACTTACTTAGAAGAGTCCTGGAGTTCTCACTCTGCAGGTCTGGTTTAGGCAAATGTATTACCTAAACACAAACACACACACACACACACACACACACACACACACACACACACACACACACACCTGAGTCCATTTACTATTGCATTTATGTCTATGCCTGACCATCACAGATATCCACAACAGGTCAAAATGCAAACATCAACTGACTCTGCGGCACTGAACCCCGATGAATACCTCTTTAACACAACCTTTACACCTATAGCTCAAGGGGCATTGAACAAATGGGGAGCAGAAAGATTGCAAGAACCAGAGGGCCAGCACATTTGCTGCAAGATTGTGACTTTTACACAGCATAGGGACTGGCAACCATAAAATCTTAACAATATGGTTGTCTAAAAAATACCTGTACTGTGAGAACTCCAGGATCTTTGTAAGTGAGGCGACCTATAACTATTAGGTGGTTGATGGTTTTTTTTTGCAGTGGAAACATGAAATTGGAATATTCAGAGTCATTAACAACAAGAAAGGAAACTCACAATGGTAGTTTTCCACTTTTCTTTTTAGATGTTGGTATAGTTTAGAACTGTATTCTTAATACCACTCACATAGAATATTTCACTCAAAATAAATAAATTGGCCCAGGAATAAATAAAATATTAAGTTAATTTCTAAAATCATCTGAAACGAAGTATTTCATGTATTTGGGAAAATTACCAGAATTCAGATAAGCTAATCTCATCAACAATATTGGGTCCTAGCCAGTCATTAGCTGCTGAAGCAATTATGTGTATTGAAATGTTTTTGTTGCCTGTTTTATCACAATTAGATCAGGGCTTCCTGATCAAGGTCAATGTGGGAACACTTGAAGACACTGGTGCTTGAGTGGAAGTTGAGAGGAGGGTGACATGCTGCCATTTTTTAGAGTGTGGCGGCCAGTGCTGCTGCTTATATACAGGTAGGCCTGCATCAAAAATTTCTCAGCCCCAAGCATCAGCATAGTCACTGCTGAGAAATAACTAAACTAGACAGTGCATGGCACAGGCTTTGGATGAGGGAGTGACCATGACGTGTGAGCCTTCTCTGTAGCTGGCATACAATCTCATTTCCCAGAGTGAGAGTCTACGTAATGACAACTGAATGCACTGAGAGAATGTATGGCTTAGAAGTGTTTTAAACTGGCAGGATAATTTAGGTGTAATGAGCCCTACTACCATCATAAGTATCTCCTCCACAACTTTCTTTTCAAACTTTAAATTAAGTTACGAGCCCTGTATGCTTAGAACATTTCAATAGATTGCTTTCAGGAAAAATGTGCATGCCTTAACTGCTTATGGAGCTTCCCTGACCTGGGCCTGGCTTGTTCTCCAGGTTTCTTCCAGAAACCTGTGTCTGTCTTTATGTGGCCACTCCAGGTGTTCAGTTACTTGGATGCACAGAGCTTTTTCCTGCTCGGGGACCTGCACACATGCCTGTACTTTCTCTTCTCTGCTTAGAACATTCCCTTCCCGACCACGGGCAGCTCTGTGTACCTCCTTGCTCCTGGTTTTATTGTTACTAACTTACAAATGCCTTGCTGAAGCTCCCAGATACCCCTTTGAGACTCTGTGACATTGAAGGGCAGAGTACACAGTGCATGCTTTTAAATTGAATCTTTTATTGAAAGATTTCCTTTCATATATTTATTCTGTTTATGGTTTTCCCTTCCCCATCTCCTCCAATATCCTCCCCATATCCATTTTTATCTGAATCCATACTTTCTCTGTCTCTCCCTAGTAAGCAAACAGGCATTTAAATAATGATTAGAAAAGATAAAACAAACAAGCAAAAACAGAAGAGACAGAGCCAATGAAAAAGCAAAGGAAACACATAGATGCGGAGACACATGAGTTTGCACATACAGGAATCCCATAAAAACCATAAAACAGGAAGCTGTAATGTATTTGAGAGAATCTGTAAGTTTAAAAAAACCCTGGTAGAGAACCTCCAAAGTCGACATTGATTTCTTTTTGTGTTGGTCATTTACTGCTGGATTTGGGAACTACCCCTCAAAGTGGTTTCTATCCCCAGTGAGACACCATTGACAAGAATTAATTTTTCATTATGAGTGGCTATCAATTGGAGATAGCTTCTGGGTTAAGGATGGGGACTTATGTTCACTTCTCCTTTCAGTCAAGGACCCCATCTAGTACAGACTCCCGCAGGCCACGTACATGGTGCCACAGTCTCTCTAGTTCTTATGTACATTAGTGTTTCTGTGTTTTGTCCTTGTTACTTTGGTGTCCTCTATACTCTCTAGCTGTTAAACCTTTCTGTCTCTTCTCAGTATGGTTTCTTAAGTCCTGAGGGGAGAGATACAATGGCGACATCCCATTCAGGACTGAGTGTTCTAAGGTTTCTCTGTCTACACATTGCCCGGCTGTGGGTCTCTGTATTTGTTCCCATCTACTGTAGGAATAATCTTTTCTGATGATGGTGGATCAAAGCCCTGACCTATGAACATAACAGAATATCCTTGGGAATCATTTTATGGGTACATTCCTTTAGCAGAACATTAGTGCTTGTTTTTTAAATATATTAAAAACTATCTGTTTCTTAATTTGTGTATATTAGTGTATTGGCATGATAAGGTAATTTTTATTTTTATTTTGATAGAACAGATGATCTAAAACCTACAGGCTTACCAAGTTTTGTGATACATTTAGTACAGAATTGCTATCCACTTGAAGTTATGTGGCAGAAATTGACAATCCTTTCTCACATGCTTTTAGTATGGCTTGTCTCCAGTGTCTAATTCTGTGTTTTCACATAGGCTCTCTCTATATATTTGTGGAATATGTAAATTAACCTTCTTTGATCCTCTATGTCACAGGAAATGTAATAATAACTCAGTGTATTGTATCTTTACCCCCTCATTCTCCCCATAGTCCCCAGACAAAAGAATGAAGTTCACAACCTCAGCTGGCAAGTTTCTCAGTGGGGCACAGGCATAGATGTCCTCAGCTGTACTGTGTGCTTTCTTTGAGGCAGAAAGTAAAAGTCACCCAAAAGCATTTCATCCAAGATCTCTGGGTAGTTTGACTTAGACTGAGATTTTTGCTACTGTCTTACTACACAGATGCCTTGAAGAGAGGCTTCACTCCCATGTGGGACAGTCAGGTCAAGGCAGAGTGAGGTAATTCTTTGCTGAAGCATTGATAAAGGGACACTGGGCTAATAAGAAATGCTAAGAAAAAGAAAAAAAAAAGAAGAATTCAGCATTTCAGTCTTAGCTCACATGTTCAGTAGTCACATTGGATTGCCAGCTATCATGGTGGATGATTTAATCACAGATTAACATCATCACGCAAAGTTGTGTTTGGGGTCGAATTGATATGAGTTATCATTTTTATCCTACACAGATAGGATTTGCATTGTTTTAAGAGATGCTCTGAAGATGAGAATTTTATAATTGGACAGGAAGGCAAATGGAAGAAAGATTTAAAGAGAGTATTTGAATATGCATTAATTCAGGGAACTTCCTTTGAGGTCTAGACATGATTCATTCTAAGGGCCAGTCTCCTGCTATTACTCTTTTTATCCTGTGAGCTATTTTACACACCATTACTACAGAAAGCTTCACTTGACAGTGTGCCATAGTTTTATGTACAGCTAAAATAATACGCGTCAATGGGCAACAGGGCTGTCTGGTGACTGTCTTATTTCTGGGTTGCACAAAATGAAAGTCACTAGCCACACATGCTTAGTGACCACTTGGAATATGTCTAAGGAGAAATTGAATACTGAATTTTGTGTAAATAAAATATATTTGAATTATTTAATATTTATGTGTATATTTGACCGTGTGTGTGTGTGTGTGTTTGCATGTGTGTGTGTGTGTGTGTGTGTGTGAGTTTGTGGATATTAGTTGCCATTCAAATGGCACAAATGTAATTTATCACACATATTTAATTATTAAGTTCTAAAAGAAATTGGTTACTGCTATTTTATTGGTTCATAAATAAAATCTAGGACTTTTTAGATTGATGATGAGGATGGTAAGTAGTTTAAAAAAGGAGAATGATGGTATGGAGAAATAACTCAGTTTTCAATGTGCTTACCAAAAAACATGAGGACATGAATTCAATTCCCTGAACCCCTATTAGCAAAACAAATAAGCTAAGCATAGTGGCATTCACTAATAATTCCAACACTTGGGAAGTCATAACAAGCTGATTCATGAGGTTTATTGGCCAGCCAACTTAGACTACTTAGTGAGTTCTAGGACAAAGAGCTATCTTATCCTAAAGAAAAGGTAGACTGTGCCTGAGGAACTGTATCCAAGGATGTCCTCTGGCCTCCAAATACATCTGTACACCTGTAGGTGGGGGGGAGTGGGACCTGGGAAGAGGAGAGGGGGTGAAGAGGAAGAGAGTTGGTCATGGGGGAACAGGAAGTTGAGGGGGTGGGGGTACAATAGGGGGAAGAGGGAATCATAAGATCGAAGACAGATCAGGCACCAGAGTGACCTCGAGTGATCTAAAGGGATAACACCAATTGGCAAGCTAAGCAATAGTGGAGAGACCACCTCGAATGCCCATTCCTGATAATGAACTTGATTTCTATAAACATCCTGGAGCCTTCATCCAGTGACTGATGGAAGCAGAGGCAAACACCAACAGTTAAACACTGAACTGAACCCAAGGAACCCAGTGACAGAGAGAGAGGAGTGATGAGCAAATTGGCAATGAATGGGCTGGCAAAACCAGCAGAGACAGCTGATCTGAACAGGGGAGAGCTCTTGGACCCCAGACCGACAGTGGGGAGGCCAGCATGGGACTGATATGGACCCCCCAAATGTGAGTGTCAGCGAGAAGACCTGGGCAACCTATGGGGTCATGAGCTGTGGATCAGTGTCTATCCCTGGAATACAAACAGTCATCGTGTGCCTATAGCACAAAGAGGGAGGCAATCTCAGCCTGGACTCTTAGGGGAGTGCCTGGACTCTACCCAGAGTGAAATGACAGACTCTAGATATCCCCTATGTGGAAGGATTTGGCAATAGGGTGGGAGGGTGGGGGGAAAGGGGAGTGCGGGAGGAGGGGAGGGAGAGGGAACTGGGATTGACATGTAAAACAAGCTATTTGAAATTAAAATAAAAATGATTTAAAAAAAAGAAAAGGTAGACTGTGCCTAAGGAACTGTATCCAAGGATGTCCTCTGGCCTCCAAATACATCTGTACACCTGTAGGTGCTTGCATACATGCATGCGTGCGTGCGTGCGTGCGTGAGAGAGAGAGAGAAAGAGAGAGAGAGAGAGAGAGAGAGAGAGAGAGAGAGAGAGAGAGAGAGAGAGAGAGAGAGAGAGAGGGTGGGTGGGAAGATGAGACAGAGTAATTCTCTTAAATTTTCATGGTGTTAAGACAATTTTAAAGTTCGAGAAGACTTGAAAATGAAGTTTCTGAGTTTTAAATCTTGTTTTAGACTCCAGCTCTCCTTTTCATGCAAAGCAACTTGTCTGCCTATAGAATGTTCCAGTTTCATTCAGCCAGAAGACATTTCCTCACCATGTTTTCTCCTAACAGTAACTTGCCTGTGCTTTGTTACATTTAATTATATCTCCCCTGAAGGCAGATGGAAGTGAAAACATCAAGTAAACATGTTGCACTTCAGAACTGTTCTTCCCCAAAAGGTATAATTTGTAACTTAATAAACATAACCACATTGTGATTTAATTAACAAGTCACAGCAACAAACAAAATACTAAATCCGTGATTTATTTTAATACAATGGAGACGGAAATGGCAGATTTCTTTCAGATGAGAACTTAAAGTGAAACAAGATCAAAAGTAGCTGGCCTTCGCCTCCAGACGTGCTGATGTGCCATCACAGCCACGCACTGTCCCTCCATGGGACGGACACCTGTTTTTACGGATGAGAACTCCCTGCCTGCTAATATGCTTAGACAACATTTCCAGACGCTTAGCTTCTCAGGAACTAGACCACATGGTGACACTGCATGACACTCATCACAGCAACTGTTGCTGTACTAAAGAACACCACACAAGGTCTGCCAGAAACCACGGTAAAGACAAACATATTGTGTAGAGTGAATTTTACCATAGCTAGGGTTCAGTGTTTTGTAAGTAGTCTGAGTGATGCAAACTCTGGGAAAGTTCTGGTTGCATAGGAATCACCAAGAGGTTCCTCCTCCCTTCCTTTCCTTCCCCCCCACCCCCAACGTGGGGGAGGATGCCACTAAGTGACATGAAATATCATGGCTCAGGAAATTAGGCAACACAGAGCTTTGGCTTTATTTGCCTCGTGGTAAAGAATGGCAGTTAAGAAACTGGATTGATAGAATGATAAACTCCAGGTTTGGGTCCCAGCCAGAGAACATGCAAAGAAACTGAAAAGTTTTATGCTCCCCGCCTTCATTATTCCCTGGCCTCATTATTTTCCCTGTAGCTGCAGATCAATAAACAGTACTGGAACATGACAATGCACAGGAGGGCAAACATGCTTTGGAACCTTCTGCCACTCACATAAGTATATGAAAGTAAGTCCTGGACACCATGGAGAATAAGAACTTTGAGTCAACAGAAGGATTTGGATTAAGTTCCAGACTACAGGATGATCTGTAGGGAAGATGGGTTTGATTTGCAATAGCTAGGATCTTCATAAAATATTATTTACGTTTCACAGGTTTTAGTAGAAATATATGGATTCACTCAGTGGAAGGAATCACAGTAAGATACACAAAAATCACACACATGAATTCTCTCTTCCCCCATCTGCTGTCTCTCTCTGTCTCTCTGTCTTTCTCTTTCTCTCTCTCTGTCTCTGTCTCTCTCTCTCTCTTTCTCTCTCTCTGTCTCTGTCTCTCTCTGCCTCTCTCTGTCTCTGTCTCTGTCTCTGTCTCTGTCTCTGTCTCTCTCTCTCTCACACACACACACACACACACTTATGAAGGCATGAAAATGCTCCCTGTCCAGAAGTGAGGAAAATACAGAGAGCAGAGGAAGGGAAGTAGCTCATCGAGAGCTAATGTGGCCTCTATAGGCTATGCACTACACAATCACTTCTTATAGAAGAAAGTAGAGACAAAGGCATTTTGAGAAATGTGAAAGGGGCCTTTAATCTGTTTATTAATTCACTCTCCATGCTTTATGCTACTCTGACTAGTATGTGTTTTAATTGTGTTATACTGGAAAGCAAATTAGTTTGAGGAATTATACAGGGTGGTGAAAGAGCTTTTGATTTCTTCAAAGAAGATGAAGACATGAATTCATATAAGAAAAGTCGGATTGAGAGGCAGAAAACACGGGCTCACAAATTGCCGGCCAGTCTCAAACCCTTCATATAGCTGGAACTGACCTTGAACCCTTGATCGTCCTTCTATTTCCCAAGTGCTGAGATAGCCACTGTGAGCCATCCAGGTTGGCTGAAGGAGCTGAGCTCTTAAAACTTTAAAAGCATTACCCTCAAGTGAACACTAGCCATATTCTTTTAAGAAGTAATTTGTTTAATTTCACAATAATGTGCATACTATGAAAAACATGTTTTGAAATATGTGCATCTCATGTAATCAGTGGCGGATGAGAGAAGTAGAATCAGTCATCTCCTGTGATGAAGGAGCTCCCTGATAAGTTACTCAATGCCAAGTGGTCAACCTTAAGAACATGTTCATAAGAGCAACACTAAATGGACTGTGTAGGATATAATGATATAATTCCAGGATTCAAAATATTTAAAAATTTTAAAGAGGAAGCCAAAAGGAAAAATAGGAAGAAGACACAGTTTGAATAAACTTCTTGGAAAATGAAATAGACAGAAATGCATTGGAGATCAAAGGTTTTGTGGCAGGATTGGTGTTAATGTTTCTCTTTTGGTAACCTGAAGAACACCTTACCATACCAAAGACTCTAGAATGTAGGGGTGAAGAGTCTATATAGGCACCAGCTCAACTTCTCCATATTCAATGAATGATATAGATTTTATCTTTAACAATGGGACCTTGCTGTTAGTTGGAGGAGAGCAAACTATTATCTTAGCAACAACCTGGTTTTTTTCCCATAGGACCTCTTTGACCAACATTCAATTAGATGTAACCTAGTTCTAGTACTGGAAGATTCACTTGGTGACAAGAGAGATCCAGTTAGGACTCCATCTCCCTCCTTATCTTCAGGATCAACTACATATATTTAAGTAAGGTTCCCCTGATCTGGATTTTCATATCACCCCTCAAATGCCCCTCTATTCTACATGTCTCTCCCTGAATTTCCTCCCTCAATCTCATCTCTCGCCTTCTAACCAAATCCTTCCATTCCTGTCTCCTCCGTCCCCAGTTTACTCATAAAATTTATTCTATATTCCCCTCCTAGGAAATTCATGTGTCTCTCCCTAGTCTCTTCCTCTATATATACCTAACCTCTATGGTCTATAACTTATAGCTTGGTTATCATTTATTTAATGACTAATGTTCACTTATAAGTGATAATACAATATTTTTCTTCCTGGTTCTAGTTTACCTCACTCAGGATTTTTTTTCTAGTCCCATCCATTTTCCTGCAAAGTTTGTAAAAATAATCAGCCAATATCTAATTTGACTTAATACCCACTCTAGGAGATGGAACCAATGCTCAACACTGTTTGTGTTACCAAGAACCAGACATTAGATAGCCCAGAGAATTATGGTAAAACCAAATTATACTGCTCTAAAAAAGTTGGATAAAATGTCTCCTAGTGATATTCTGCCATACTCATAAATCGGGCCTTTATTTATACATCATCAGAGTAGCTTCCCCCTGCAGCAAATGGGAACAAATGCAGAGATCTATAGCCAGATACATTACACACACACACACACACACACACACACACACACACACACAGAGAGAGAGAGAGAGAGAGAGAGAGAGAGGGAGGGAGAGAGAGAGAGAGAGAGAGGGAGAGGGAGAGAGAGGGAGAGGGAGAGGGAAGGAGGGAGGGAGGGAGGGAGGGAGCGAGACTTTGGGACAGACAGCTTTAAATGGGTAGTCTCGATCAAATCCATCAAATCCCTCCTCTTGGAATTCAGGGAACCCTATGTAAGAGGAAGCAAAGAATATAAGAGTCAGGGGGGATGGAGAATACAAAAAGAACAAGGTGCTCTAATTGCTCTGAATATTGCTCATGTGAACTTATAGAGACTAAAAGAACATGTAGAGGGCTTATGTAGGTGTGCACCAACTTCTTGGTGTGTGTGTGTGTGTGTGTGTGTGTGAGTGTGTGAGTATTAGTTTTTATTTAATATTTTTATGGGACTCCTGAGGATATGAACAAGTGGTTTCTACCTTCTCTTTGGGCTCTTTCGTTTCTATTGTTTTGCTTGTCCTACTTTGATGTGATAGTTTTTGTTTTTAATCTTATTATGTTTTATTTTGTCTTGTTTGGTTGTTATCTCTTAGAAGCATGTTCTTTTCAAATGAGAGACAGAAAGGGAATGGATCCAGATGCAAGAGGAGGTGGAAAGGAACTAGGAGGAATAGGGGGAGGGAAAATTGTATTCAGGATATATTTTATGAGAAAAGAAACTTTTCAATAAAAGGAAAAGAGCTTCAGACAGCTATAATCAGGGGGCCAATAGAACTCTGTGTGGATGAGATGATAACTTCACACTTATAAACTTACATACTGTAGCATGGACTGAGTGTTAGAATTATATACACGTGTTGAATTAAATAATTAGGAAACTAAATTCAGAACAGAATAAATGATATTTTTGAAAGACAAAGATGAAATTCCCTTTGTGTTTAAAAACATCAGAGAAACCTAGGGCTTGTCACCTGGGGTCAGTTTTACCCCCATTCAGAAAAGTGATTTGGCATATTTTGTTGATATACCTGTTATAGATGGTGCCATTGTATCTAGTGAATAGAGGCTAGATATATTGCCTAATATTCTACGAAGCCTAGAATAGACATTCACCATAAGTAGAGGCTACACATGCTGCCTAATATCCTAGGAGGCCTATTATAGACCTTGACCATAAATAATTCGCCAGCCTAAAGTATGGCACAAAGTTTAAGAAATCATGTCAAGAGTTGTTTCTTTGACCTACTGAATTGTGCTGTGTTTGCTAATGGTACAATTGATTTTGCTATCCTTTAAGAAAAAGAGAGGAGGTAGAAAGAGATTAAGCATAAAAGGTAGAAAATTGAAACCTACATTTAGTAGACATTTGTCCCTGTGATAAACTGCAGAGAATTCTTCCATGTAAAATTATCTTTAGCTTAACTATGTGACTCATTCATGACCTGAAGTACAATTTATGTTGAAGTGGCTCACTCCTTCTCAGGTAGCCCCATTAATGTAACGAAGAAAATTCTTAAGCAGCAAGATTCTCCAAGTACACTGGGTTAGCCATGGGATGGGAGTGGGTTGTCATGGTCATTAGTTGCTGGGGAAAACAAATATGCATTTACATACACTTATGAAAATATGTGATCACACAGACAACATCCTTACTGACTAAAATAAGCCCCAAAGATTTGAAGACATGCTTATTTCTGCTACAGATGTCACTTCATCTGAGGTAAGTTTTAATGCTATCACATGTAGATAATTAAACTACATACAGATGGAAGGGAAGAGAAAGAACAGAAAGGTATGAAAGAGAGAAGATTTTAACACTTACTGTCTCGAAATGCCACCTCAATATACTTACGGGAACACTACTAAAAGTAAACTATTAGGATACATTTATGTTTCTGTCTTCCTTTTGTAATTCAGTAGATTATACTCATTGCAAGAAGGAACAGGTAAAACATATGGCCATGAATAGTAAAACATGTATGAAAGCATTATCTGAACTAAATCATTTGAGTATGTACTTATTATGAATGAGTGCTAAATGCTTCATATATCAGGGAATCCATAAATTTAAATATTTAACTGCTTTTGTATTATTATTAAGTAATGATTTTGGTTTTCCTTAGCCATTTTTTCCAAATTACTATTACTTTCTGTAGAGTGCTAATGATATCACCCGGGTCAACTCAACTACACTTTCTGTCTTCCTCTTGTGCACAACAAAACATAACTTTAGTCATGGAGATTCAGAGGTAATTGAACCTCCACTAAGGAACCACGGAAGTCCATAGTCACTCAGCATAGAGAGGCAATTAACAGTAACAGCAATGTGGTGGCACAGTTCTTGAGAAGAAGTAACCATGAAGAGGCTACTATAGCCCAAGCAAAGGAGGACTTACTCAACACTTGAAAGGCTTCTAAGAAGACCAGGTTGCAGAATTCTGTGCTACTTTCAAGCTGGGTGAGAGAGAGGGGAAGGGCATTTTGGGCAAAGGGATGAATAAAATTCAATTGTTTCAAAGTGGCAAAGAAGAGGAGAACAGAGAAGACCCATAGGATTGTGGAAAATGTAGAGGGACAACCAATCATATTACCATGCAACTCAATCCCCATTACACTGGGAGATCAAGAGGATGATTCTTAAGTCTTAGAATACTTTGAACAGAGAGTCCTTTGCAGAAGGATGCTTGTGAAAGACATATAGGAGCAGTATAAGATCAGCAGTTGGGGACCAGGTCAATGGATCTACTTCCTACCTGAAGATACTTCCCAAAACTCAGGTGCCTTCCCACAAATGGCTGGCTGCTCCAGAGATAACCTATTGGTTAACAATGCCTGTCTAACACCTATATTCCCTGGTGAGATCTCCTGCTCTCTTGTTTATCAAAGGCTTCCTGCCCCTAACAGGCCCCTGTCTCACTTCCCTGAGTCTCAGGTCTAACAACCTCTGCCCCATGGCCAAAGCCACATTGCCCTATTTTAGCCTGTACAGAACTTTCATTAAATGACAGCTTGATCAGCCATGTTGTCTTTCTGTCCATCTCCCCCTTGTCTCTTGTCTCATTCATTCCAGGTTCCCTGGGCTCAAACCCGTTGTGCCCTGCACACCAGGGCACACTATAAACTACCATGCCTGGACAAGGCAATGGTTTACATTGAGACAAATTGGGGAGATTTTGAAAATAATTAGATGACCCAATAATATGGACCCAACTTCTTTGTTACTTATATATGAGATGTGGGGAAGAAGAGGTTTGTAAAGTTTAGAAATGAGACCATTGTAAATTTGTGGGCAAGATGAGTTCAGTGAGAAGATTTTCATTGGTTATGGTAGACTTGCAGTTATGTGGTGATTGCCCATAAAGTTTTCTCTTTATACATTGCTTTATCCTCCATTTTCAAACATCCAAGTCCTACCTTATTAGGACATATTTGTTAGGATAACTATTGTGATAACTGGACAGTTTTAACATTAGTTACACAAAATAATTCCCATGGCACTGTTTCAGAAGAGTTAATTCAACAATTCTAACATCATCTTCTCAAGCTAACTAGTTGAATGATAAATATATCCTCTGATACATATGAAAATAGATAATATATAGAGGATACCTAGATATTATATAGAGGATAACATATTATAACCAAATAATTACATTTAAACTTACATTAGTATGCTGCTAAGAAATAATACATAACTAGATAAAGTGTTTATGGTTTACATAATTCAATAACTGCATTAGCAAACATGCTCACTGATACATATATTTATTGGTAAATGTACAATAACCTCATGACCTTTCATTCATAACATAAAAATATATTGTAAGAATTTATATACTTGTTTTTTTCTTGATATAGTAAACAATTATTGTTACTATTTCTAATTCTAAAATTACTTTTTATCTCAAACTTATACACAGTAATAAAACATTATTTTACTTCAAAATAAATTAGTAACTATGCTAGTTAGTAATGTTAGAGGCTAATGAGTTATGTGTTTAAATTCTCAAGTCTTACCCAATAATCCTAATTGTGTATTTTAATAATAACACAAAGTATAACTTGTTGCTCTGTAGAATCTAGAATCTTATAGCCACTGTAGTAAGCAAACTTCCACCAATATTATTAATAATGCTTAATTTAGAAACCATCAAAAAAGAATAATTCACAAATACTTCCCTAGTTCTTAATACAAATATTAATTTTTCCTTAGGTTTTATTTTTGTGGTTTGAAAAGCCAAACTATATTGATTTTTATAATATGAAGTGATATATAAAGTCATATTGTGATTTAAATATTCCATCATCTCCCACTGTAATATAAGTTTCAGAAATGCTAATCTTTCAACAATCTGTCATTTTCAAACTCTCAAAAGTGTTGTGGCTCAGAGGAGGGGATGTGCTACTCATGTGACAGCACGTATGGGCACATGTCTTCCTTTTCAATTCCAGTTAAGGAAAATGTAAAAATCTTCAAACACAGCAGAAACTGTGAATTAATAAGATATGCAATTAAATCTCTTTCTTTGGCATAAACTGTGGCTATGCTTTAGTAAAACAAGATGTCAGCATTGTGAAGGTCAAAGTTTCTTGGCATCAAATAGATCAACTGCTGAATTGTTTATATTCATGTTAGAAAAATGCATTGCTATAAAAATGTTCTTGTAATCTGCAGAATTTGACACTGGAAATAACATTTTCTATTTAATTAAATGGGGGGAGGCATTTATAGATAGACACGAATAGATAGCAGTAGTTCTATATTGCATCTCCAATGACCTTCATTCTCCTTTGCAATAACTCCCCTGCTACTGAACTATTTGGCAGATAAGGATATTTGTCAGTGGATTCATTCCTTAAAATTGTAGTTTGGCTTTGAACTTCATGGTCAACATGAGATCATTTGTGGGATTTTTGACTAATGATTTTTTCTCCAAAATTAGATTATTCTTGAAATTTTTCACCTTAAATATTGCCCAAACTATAGGTCATTTTTTTAATTTATAAAGAATGGATAATTCAAGTATACAAATGAGACCAAGGCTTCTTCTTAACATTATAGGAAGCTTCCTTGTTCCAAGTATTCTGTCCTCTTTTCCATGATGTGTGAATACAAATCTTAAATGACTTCAGTTTCCTTTCCATTATCCAAACACTCGGGTTTATGTAGCTCCAAACAATAGCTAATGTCCTTCCCTGGGAGTTTCCAGGTAAGCACTGAATAAGCTTTGTCCTACCTCTTGGACTTTATTGTTCCTGTTCTGTTCAAAGGAAGCATGTTCTGCTTATTTGTGTTTTAGTTCTGATGGAAAGATGTTTTCGTTAAAGGTTCTCTTGCCTAGCAACCCAAGTCCAGTTAGTTATTGCTGCTGTGGAATTTATGAACTATGCAGAGGAGTCTTTAGCAAAGCAGAGCCTCTACTAGTCTGTGAGGCTGTTCACCTGAGTTCCTTGAGCAGATCAGGAGTGTGAGCAACTACCTCAGACCACTTTGGACCTTAGCAGAAGGTCCTGCTGTCACCCTGAGCTCTTAAATTGCAAAGGAAAGCATATACATCTGCATAATCCATTGACAACATTACCCTGAGTATGATGACCAATAATAACAGGTAATGAATCTTTAAAATGGACATGATTGACATCACTTTTTGTGCAGTATCTTCAAATTCTAATGAATATTTAATTGCAGCAGTGTCATTGGTGAGATTTGGAAGGAAGGATATGAGAGGAGAGGATCTAGACTCCTACATTGTCTCTGAGCTGTTGAGGTTTCACAATCTTTACAATTACTTTTATTGAAATGGCTGTTTCTGCAAAATAAAGGAGAATAATGACTTAGAGTATGAAATGACTACCCACACACTCTGTTCTTAATTTGACATCCACAAAGCAGAATTTCCTCTAAGGGCCATCCTGAGCTACCAGCTGCAGATGTAACTGTATGAATGCCTGTCTGTAGCAACAACTATTCACAACATAGAATGAAACAGTCTAAATATTCCACTGACTTAGTTTTAGCATTTATAATGCAAGGATACCGGCAGTATCTACTGTAATGATAAGTGGTAAGAACTGAGAATAATGTTCTAACAAACACTTTACAGGTGCTCATATTGTGGAATTTTATGGTTCTTCATTATTTATTGTTATGAGGCTTATAATAATTCATTGTGGCCATCTTAAAGGACTTTTTAAATGTCTGACCTGAAATAATATTACATTAAAATCATATATATATATATATATATATGGTCACTAATGCATTACTT
The DNA here is from genome assembly GCF_017639785.1 of Mesocricetus auratus. Taxonomy (NCBI): domain Eukaryota; kingdom Metazoa; phylum Chordata; class Mammalia; order Rodentia; family Cricetidae; genus Mesocricetus; species Mesocricetus auratus. Next base: position 7,079,637 of record NW_024429199.1, read on the forward strand.
AATGATGAGGGTATAGTAAATAGAAATGGATCATTCAAAAATTTCTTTGTTGTAAATGTCCCAGGATAAAAACCCCTGTAGCAAGGTATTATGTAATGGTTATAAGATGGTATTGGTTCATCAAACATAACTAGGTATTAAGTAAGTAAAACAATGGCATAAGAGTTTTAAAAGTTGACAGTTTTTTAAAGGGCTCTTTGGATTAAATCTTATTCTTCTGTAAGTTTCAGGTCCACCAACTTCCAGCTTCCCCTTCTTAACTGTTCTTTTATTTACCAATCCTTGTTGAGTAGATAAAAAGACAGCATTTGGGTGGATGGGAAATTCTCTTTGACCATTCTTCCAGTTTCCAATCTTTCTATCCTTAATATTTGCTTGGTATTTATTCATAAAACAATTTTACCCGTATAATTTTTCATTTTTTGCCACTTTTCTTTCATTCAATCCAAGCTTCAGTAATAAAAGACCTTTTTGTTCAATTTAGTGACCTTCAATTTTACAGTCTCAAATACTGTTTTAGTTCTTTTTCTATTGCTATGACAAGCACTATGACAAAAGAAACATAGAAGAAAGCATTTAGTTTGGGACTATTAGTCCCAGAAACAATAGAGTGCATGACCATCATGAAAAGAAGCATGGCAGTTTGAAGGCAGTCATGGCACCGATGCAGTAGCCACATCATGGTCCATAAACAGCAGTCACATACCTTTTTCTTTGCTCCTGATATGACAGGATTTCTTAGTGGGAAAATAATCTTGAAAGTGATCATAGGGGAATTATTTGGGGAATATTCAAGGTAAAATCTTTTTGTTTTGCCTTTTTTTTGAGACATGGTTTCTCTGTGTACCTTTGCAGACCAGGTTGACCTCAAACTTATAGAAATTTGCCTGCCTCTGCCTCCCGAGAGCTGGGATTAAAGGCGTGCTCCATCACCATCCAGCAACAACTCTCTCCTTGAACGGGCTACTGAGTTCATTGTGCTCATGAGAAATAAGGAATAACTCAGAAGTTAATAAGTATCTAAAGAAAGTATTTTACCTATGAGGCTTCAGAAAATTAGAAACATTATAAATACAAATTTTTCTAGGTTTTAAAATCTATTTTTATAGCCTCATGAAGCACATGCACACACAGACACAGACACAGACACACACACACACACACAGACACACACACACACACACACCCTAGCCATTCACCCCGATAAATGTTTATAAGCATTTTTTAGAGCTTTTATCATAAATGTGTTCTTCAGTCCCCTGTTTTCCCTTTGGATTCAGTCTGATCATTGGAGAACTATGCACTTGTTTGCATTGCTTCAGGCCCTGTAGTGTTGCTTGTATAGAATTACATTTGGATATATGCCTTCAGCTTTTTTGAAGGATGGATAGTACACAGAGCAGCTACAGGAAGTGTGCTATCTAAAAATCGTGTTAAGCATCCATTCAAAGCATTCTTCTGAGAATTCCCAGGAGAAATGTCTTTCAATGTCCTACAACAGGGAAGAAGCTAAATTTCTTTGGGGCAAATGGTTTGTATTTGTCTTGTAGCTGCTGTGAATTGAATGTTGAGTGGGTGTCCCCTCTGTTTTGTTCCCTGTGGAGCTCCAGTAGCCAGGAATTAAGCAATAGCAGACAACAGAAGATAACCTGTACTTTCCAAGCAAGACAGATTGCAATTTTGAGAAACTGAGGTTAATACATTTCTCGAAATCTGTCTGTGCGTTATGCAGGTTGTCACTACTTACTAACCTGAAGAAACAGTAACCCTCACAGCCAGTGGACAGGTTATGTCCATGCAACATCAGCCCTGTCTCCACAAACTGTGGCTTCTGCTTTGAGTTGGCCTTCCAAATCCATGTGTCCACTTCCCCTTTGTAGAGTAATCTGACAATATGGAATACTCAACAGAAGTTGATGTTAAGGGTAGATTGTTTAAGGAAATTAATGACAACCAAACACTTAATTCATTTTGCTCTCTTTTCACCTAAAACAAGATCAAATTGTACACAGTTTGTATTCTAATTGTATACAGTTTCTGTCAGTTCTATAGCTGAATTCAACTTACTTTGCAATTTTATTTGTGTCTTCCAAGGTTATATTGCTGTGACAAAAGGCCTAAGCAAACACCGGAAAGGAAGGAAGATATTTTGATTCATGGTTATCTTTCTACTGTTTGTACATTGTGATAAAGGGATGTGATAAGGAAAATATATTCATCTTTATGGTAGTGGAGGTGGGGGCAGGAGAATAGATAGTGAGTCTGAGATGGGAGAGGACATCTTTTAGTACACACCCTTGATGACTTAATTTCTTCTCTTCTTACCCGCTTCCTCAAGACTCTTTCACCTCTTTGTGTGTGTGTGTGTGTGTGTGTGTGTGTGTGTGTGTGTGTGTGTGTTACTATACCTGGCTTTTTTAAAATTTAAATTTAAATTAGAAACAAAGTTGCTTCACAAAGTCAGTTCCAGGTCCCTCTTCATTTTCCTCTCCCCCCCCCGCCAATATCCCCTCATTTCCCCAGGGAGGGTGAGGCCCTCCATGGGGTGTCCATAGTCTGTCATTTCATCCAGGGCAGGACCTAGACCCTCCCCCAAGAGTTCAGGGTGAGAGCGCATCTCACATTGTTGGATGGGAGTCCAAAGTCCATTTGTATACCTGGGATAAATACTGATCTACTGCCCAAGGCTCAATCTTACTGGCATTACTGGCAGGAAAATGAACCTTCAATGTATGGGATTTGGGTTACATTCCCTAGCATTACCCCTGCCATGCCATCATAATTTATTCTTATTATTTTGAACCTATTAAAATTGCTTCTACAATACACCCAAATTTATTGTATTTGGAGAGAGTACTGGTACTACAGATGTGCAGTAACATTCTGACTCATCTAAGCTCTTTGGAAAGTTACATACCACAGAAGCATTCCATGATATCCATGGAGAATGAACTGCAGAGTCTTCAGGTAAACAAGCATGGGTTCAAGTCTCACATAGAAAATGGCATAGAATTAGCATAGGATCTACCTATTTTCTGAGGTAGACTTTAAGTCATCTGTAGGTCACTTATAACATTTCATACAATGTGGCTACTGCATAAATAATTTTTATGTTGTATTCTTTAGGGAGTAATGACAAACGTCTATGTATTTAATATGTATATATGTTCTTTTGTTTTTGCAGTGTTGAGAATTAAATCTACTATCCCATGCACACTAGGCAACCGCTATGGCAGTGATCTGTATCTACTACCAGAAGACAAACATATAAAAAGACTTTGATTTGTAGTTCCTTGGAACTGTAGATTCAGAGTCTGTGGTTATTGGAGCCAAGTACATGAATAAATATTTAGTTGTAAAAAAATATTTAGTTGTAAAATGTAACTGAAGGAAAGAGTTTAGGAGGAGAGTATGTCTAAAATAACTTAGTGTTCATTAAATGTGACTACAGAGCTAACACAGGTAGCAAGAAGAATTAATGGCTGCCATCTCCCTTTCCTAGACTTCATCTAACTCAGCAATTATCAGTCTGTGGGTTTCGACCACTTTGGGGTCGAATATTAAATATTTCACATATAAGATATTTTGCATTATGATTCATAACAATAGCAAAATTACAGTCATAATGTATTAATGAAATTATTCTATGGTTGGGGATCACAACAACATAAGGAACTATAGTAAAAGGTCATAGTCATAGTAAGGATGAGAACCATTGTTATAACAGAATTTCCTTTTTATTGTTTAAGTTTTAAGTTGGTGTGTGTGTGTGTGTGTGAGTGTTTGAACACATGAGTGCATGTCTGCACGTGCATGGAGTTATTATTATGAATGGAGTATATATACATACATATATAATTAATATATATATATATATATATATATATATATATATATATATATATGGGAGCTAGAACTGACTGTTCTTCAAGAGAACCTGGGTTCAATTTCCCTCACCCACATGAAGCTTGTATCTATAACCCAGTGCCTAGGAATCTTATTCTCCCTTCTGGTCTCTAGATGCAACAGACATGTACATCGTGCACAGACATACATGCAGACAAAACATAAAACATATATGAAATCAAATGCACGCACACATATATTTTACCAAGATGAATAATTAAGTCTCTCATGAAAAAAGTACAATGTGAATCTTAGGAATATCCACTTGAAGGTATGATTTTCTATTTAAAAATATTTGGGAGCCATTATAGGTTTGAGGAGAGATCTGCCACTAGTGAGATTTCCAGAAATCTACGAGGATGACACCAGCTGACAATCTAAGCAATAGTGGAGACACCATTCTAAGTGCCCTTCCCGGATAATGAGATTAATGACTACCTCATATGCCATCCTAGAGCCTTCATCCTGTGACTGGCTGATGCAAGCAGAGGCAGACACCCACAGCTAAACACTGAACTGAACTCCTGGAACCTAGTGACAGAGAGGGAGGAGTGATGAGGAAAGGGGTCAAGACCCGGCTGGTGAAACCCACAGAAACAGCGGACCTGAACAAGTGGTTGCTCATGGATCTCAGACCGGTGACTGAGAGGACAGCATTGGACTGATCCAGAACTCCTGAACATGTGTCAGTGAGGAGGCCTCAACAATCTATGGGGTCTCAGGTAGTAGATCGGCATTTATTCCTGGAGGACAGATGGACTTTGGGAGCCCATTCCACTTGGAGGGATGTTCTCTCAGCCTGTACACATGGGGGAGGGCCTAGACCTGGCCCAGGATAATATGACAGACTTTGGAGACCCCCCCATGGAGGGCCTCACTCTCACTAGGGAGTGGAGGTGAGATGGGGTAGGAGATTGTGGAGTTTGGTGAGGGCGGGGGAGGAGGGGAGGGTGAGGGAGCTAGAATTGACATGTGAAGTAAGCTTGTTTCTAATTTTAAAAAAATTAAGAGGAATAAATACAAAAATACCATGAAGAAAACCATATATTCCTACCATCCAGAGCAGTGGTTTTTGTGCTGTTTCAGATTCCTCTCTAAAACTATAAGCTTTGCTTGTGCTTTCAGGAACTAGGGTGGTGTATAAAGACTGTTTCTTTATAAGGAGATTAATCTTAGACTGGTATCCTCCTTTGCCTTTACTGTACTCTGTTTTATACTTAGTGTTCTAGAAGTGGCATGGAGGTAGCTATATCTTTTTAATAGAATAAATGTAATAGTCTGAGTACAATAGTTAATATTTCTTCATGCTTGCGACCTTCCTTCCTTTTTTTCCCTCGTTTGACTTTAAGGCAATATATCAACTTCTGAGGTTTCCAGAGGCTTTGACCTCTGAATGAGTAGACATTATTGCATGTATTTTTTTCTCTTAAATACAATTACAGAGTAATGAAATTTAGAGACTAAAAAAGACTGTGAAAGGTCACCTGATCCACCACTTTCCCGAAGAGTCCACTTCCATTTAGAGCCATCGCTAAAACACTTCAGGCAAAGGGCAGCCTTTGCTAGTTCACTTACTTTCAGAGCAGGATGCTTCTGTCTCTGGTGGCACGTTTTTTTTTTCATGCTTTGTAATTCTCAATGTCAAGAAATTCTTCTTTCTATTTAACTTAAATTTCTCATGCAAAATTTAAGCCAAAAGACTCAATCCCTGTTGAGACGTAATTTTAAAACTAAACTTCTAAGAAGAGTTGAGAAAATGAGGTCCTGCTAGTCTCCTGTTTTGAGTTCTGAAGACAAATGTGACACAGTGGTCTAAGTGAATAGGTGTGAGAGTTAAAATAAAAGAGCTGGGGGGAGGAGGAAGAAGAAGGGGTCCAGATAGAGAGGGAAAGATGAAGGGAGGGAGAAAGTGAGAGAGAATTAAATATCCTTGAATGATTTATTTCAGATATTCATTAGTACCAGAGTCACATACCCATCTAGCTAGCTAGCTAGTGGCTACACAGAACTGTTTCTTTTTCTTTTTTTTCCTAGTTCCTTTCTTTTTTAAATTTTTTTAATTTTTAAATTTAAATTAGAAACAAGGTTGTTTCACATGTCAATCCCACGTCCCTCTCCCTTCCCCTCCCACCCACCTCCCCAATACCCCCTCATTTCCCAGGGAGGGTGAGGCCCTCCATGGGTTGTCCATAGACTGTCATTTCATTCAGGGCAAGGCCTAGACCCTCCCCCAAGAATCCAGGGTGAGAGTGCATCTCTCATTGTGGGATGGGTACCCAAAGTCCATTAGTATGAGAGGGATAAATACTGATCTACTACCCAAGGCCCAATAGATTGCCTAGGCCTCCTCAATCCAGCATGGGACTGATTAAGACCCTCTGAATGTGGGCGTCAGAGAGGAACTGTTTCTAATAGCGACCATTTCTTCTTTGGCGACTGATATACATTCATAAGCTAGCCAGCTGCTTTGGTTTATGTATGGAGTTTATAGCTGTAAGAGGAAAAGCAGGAGGTGAATAACAGCAAAGAGTCAGTGTAGAGACTGTGTAAAAGACCCAAAATCACTTTGGATATGAGTTATGTGACCTTGTACAAGGCAATCTCCATGAGAAAATATATATGGGTAAAATATGTATTTTCCATCTCTACCCTCACAATGTTTTGGGATCTAAAGAGAATTGGATATGTAAATTATTTTAACATTGTAAAGCATAGACAAATATATGTTGACTTTTATTTTTCCTGATCTTTGTTCTTTTCTTTTGTTTAATAGTGGAGGAAAAATAAACCAGAAAATCTGTGTTTGGGTTACAACTTTGCATTGCCTAATTGTGAGGATTTAGACAAGTTTTCTTTCTTTTTTTTAAACATCCTTGAATTACAGTTTTATCCTTACCATGAGACAGTGTTATTGATCTTAAGTGATAGTGTTAATAATTACAGATAATAAATGCAAAATTTCAAACATGCTGATCCTCTAAGACATGACATTCTTTCTGTCATTACTTATTGTTATCATCCACTTTTCCTATTCCTTTCTCTTATCTCGCTTTAGTTACTTGTGATGTCACAGAAACTCTGACTACAGTCAGTTGTACTATGGCACAATCATGCTAGAGTCCCATGCTTTCTAACCAGTACACTTGCTTCTAATGTTTTTCTGTATGATTCTTTAATGCAATTTCTCTGTCAAAGACGTGTCTAAATGCCTCAGTAGTTAAAAACATCAGTTGAAGCACAGATATATCCAAATCCAGTTGGGATTTCTCATATTCTCTTTGTGTCATCTTCCCCACTCATCTCACATCATCTACACACCTAGTGCTTCTTTCCCACTGGGCTGTGGGCAGTTAATCTAAATACGCTATTTAGTTCTTAGTGTACACTTGCACTGTTTTCTTCATGGAGAAGTCTGGCAAATTTCTATCTTCCCCATTAGAGTATGAAGTGTGGTTTTTGTCTGGAACTTTTATGCCAAAGGAACTCTACATCAGCTCCAGGGGATCAAACTTTTAGTACAGGGATTTTTTTAAAGGTGCTTAGAGATTCTCTATGTTAGTTACTGCTGCTTCAGATGCAGCCTCAACACTAAGCTGCTCCTCAGTCTCATAGCACCACTTTTAGTATTTTGAGCAGGCAACTGTGACTGTTCTTTATGGTGGAGATCTGAGAGCTAAATGAGGATTCTCTGAAGGTAAATTCCTTTGTGAAGCGCTTTGAAAAAGAATCTAGGCAAATTCCCTCCAATCTTATTCAACTGTTTGTGTGAGCAAGTGTTTACATACGTAAATAGAAAACAAGAATTGAAGTGATGCTTAAGTCTCTGACTTTTGCTGCCAAATAATATTCACTCACAGTTATACATGCTGACAGAAGAAATAGAACTCCACACACCTCATTAATATTAGATTTCTGAAGCAGCCTATAGGAGGCAGAAAAGGCACCAGAGTAGGCTTGAAGGGCTATTTCAACACTGAAGGACTGACATTCCTGCGGGAAAACAGTATCTACCAGGTGGGAAGGCTTTGGTTGGCCAGTAGATGAGGAAGTTAATGCTCTATTTCCTTCCTGTAGTGGTTTGTTCAGACAAGACCATTTTATCTTCAGCAACTGCTTTGCCCTGATAGTGAGTGACTGAGTTAATCAAAAGCAGTAAGGGGAAAGGGACTAAAGTTTCAACATAGAGTGTGGATTTCAGAAATCCTTAGGGGAATAGAAAATCTCATTCTGGCAAAGTTTGTTCAATGTTTAATCCACAGGTAAGAAATGTATTCTCAACAAAAGTTCTTTATTTGTTATCCTCAATTGAGGGCATATTGTTTATACTAATAATAAAGCAGTAAGAATGTACATTACTAAGAAGTTGTTGTGGTTTTAGTTTCCACTTAGAGCTTTGGGATTTACAAAATGACTCCCTCCAAATGTAAAATCATAAAATATCAATGCATCTATTGTATCTCTATAATGATAACTTGAATAACAATACAAATTTACTTTTAGGGAGGAACTGTTTTCTCTTATGTATTTCTTTTCTGTGCATTAAATTTCATTCAGCACTCCTTCCCCCCCATTTTCCTATGTCTAGCACTTCAGTGCGGCACAGAAATTTCTGTCTAACTATCAGTTTAATGTACTGGTTTGTGTGAAAAAGGAAGCAGTTGGCAAATTCTTGCCTGATTTGGCTCAATGCCTGAATCTGATATGCTTCATTTACAAATGGCAAAACAGTTGACAAATATTTTCTCTGGTGCCTGGGAAAAGAGTTCTGAACTTTAGTGATACATTATTGAACAAAATAACAAAGCACACATATTCACTAGGAAAGAGTTTAAAGCTCTCTTATCTACCATTGAAACAGACTTAGTAGCTGTCCTAACCGAGATCTTTGAGACTTAGATCCTTGGGTGGTAGCTGCCTCTTAAGAAATGTTGGTCCCAACATCTCTGATTGTATTTCCACACCTAAAGATTGAATGAACTGATTAAATTAAATCTCACTTTCCTTTTGTTGTTGAAACTCCATAATGTGATTTCTTAGTCTTATATTGGCCTTTGTGCTGGCTAGTTTTATGTCAATTTGACACAAACTCAATTCTTTTTGGACAAGGGAACCACAATTGAGAAAATATTCCCCACTAGATTGCCTCTGTGTGAGCCTGTGGTGATTATTGTTGTTGTTGTTATTCATGATGTGGAAGGGCTCAGCTCACTGTGACCCTGGGTGCCTAACAAACTAGCTGAGCAAGACAAAAAGTGGCACTCACACATGGCTTCTGTGTCAGTTCCAGTTCCAGGTTCCAGCCCTGAATTCCAGACTTCCTCAGATGAAGGACTACAAGGGAAAACCAAACAAACCCTTTCCTATTCAAGTTTCTTCGGTCACGGTGTTCTATCATGGCAATAGAAACCCTAATAAGAAAGCCTTTTTTAAAATTTAACTTAAATTAGAAACATGCATGCTTCAAATGCCAATCCCAGCTTCCTCTCCCACCACTCCTCCCTTGTCCTTCCACCACCACCCCCAGGCCCCCACCCCATCCCCACATCATTCCCCAGGGAGGGTGAGGCCTTCCTTGGGGGGAACACCAGAGTCCGTCATTTCATCCAGGGCAGAACCTAGTCCCTTCCCCATGTGTCCAGGCTGAGAGAGCATCCCCCCATGTGGAATGGGCTCCCAACGTTTATTTGTATGCCATGGTAAACACTGATCTACTACCCAAGGCCCCAGAGATTTCTGAGGCGTCCTCACTGACACTTCATTCATGGAGTTTGGATCAGTCCCCTGTTGGCCTCTCAGCCATCAGTCTGGGGTACAAGAGCTTCCCCTTGTCCAGTCAGCTGTCTTTGTGGGTTTCACCAGCGTGGTTTTGAGCACCTTGCTCATCACTCCTCCATCTCTGTCACTGGGTTCCAGGGGTTCTACATAGAACTTCTTTCCCCATCACCTGCTCTACTACTAGAAAAATGAAATATATTCTTTATTGGATTTTAAACACTTGTATATTGTTAGTATTCTTTGTGTCTTACAGACATGCCCTAAAGGAGAAGGATATTTTGAATTTAAATTGGTGTCCTGTGTAGTTACTAGAATACATGCTGAATAACCACCATATAGAATGGCCTGAGAGTCATTTTCCCTCTGTTTTGCTCACTCATTCACTCTGTTACATCTCTCCCTCTCTCTTCTCCTCTCTCTGTCATTCTTTCCTTCTCTTGTCTCTTTGTTTTACTAATTATATCATAAATGCAAGGTCCATTTTGTTAAAGATGCTGAAGGATTGTGTTCTCATGTGATGTTTTCTCTTTCTTTTCCCTTTCCCACAACCATGCTGATCTAATTCAATGTTTTGCCTTGTTAGCTCATTACTAAATCTTCTGTTTCTTATATTTCTAGACACCCCCTCTAAGTATATCAAAGGAGACACATTCCTCCTTTATTCTGTATTTATTTAAACATCTATATGTCTTTGGCTCTTTTTCTGGTACTAATCAACTTCACCGTGGGGCTATATTAGAAGATGGTGTTCAAAGAAGATTGTGGTGGTGGGATTTAAAAATCCATGTTTCATCAATTTACACTTTTATTTATGCAACACTTTTTCTAGCATTGGGGAAGCTACACTTTTCTAAAATAAGTAGAAACACATACTTTCTATAGGTTTGCATGCTTTGTCTGCTTGCCAATTTCCATGCAGTATATGCTTAAGACTATAAAGAATACATGTCCTTGATTCATATGTATCCTCAACAAAAGAACCAACACATGTTGTCATAATATTTTAAACATGCTGGAGATCATTAGTATAGGCTTAAAACCTAATAAAAATATATGCTCAAGCAGAGTAATAATTTTTCAATGGAATTAAGAGGAAATGCAACAATAAAAAACCAAAAACTAATAAAAGTCTTCATCTACCTTTCTCTGCAAGGACCTTTCCCCTTTAAAGCAGTATAGAGAACCTTCCTAATTTTACAGGCCAAACTGAAAGCTGGATTTAGTTTTCAGAAGATGTATCCACCTAGCTTATATTCATTTTATTTCTTTTAACAATATAATAGGAAATATTTTTCTGGGCAGGTTTTACTGGCATGTGGTTTCCTTGAGCATGAAGCTATCTTCTGAGTAAATACTGAAATCATGTAGTTTTCCCCACTGATATCACAAAGTAGGCTAGTGATGTGCTGATAAATCTAAGAATTGTTTGATGATCACATTTGGAAGACTCAGCCACAAGGCATTGATATTGGTCCTGGGGAGATGTTGGAGGGATCAGTCCAGCGAGAGACTTTCATTCTGTAAAGTTCATTTCAGTAACTGCTTATTCAAACCCTTCTATCTTACTGGTTATACAGGCAACATACTCAATCAACTAGATAGTCCTCCTGTGCCTGCCTCAATGAGATATTCAACGCAACATACATGACTTTTTTTGTTTGTTTTGTTTTTTTAGACAGGGTTTTTCTGTATTGCTTTGGAGGCTGTCCTGACACTTGCTCTGCAGACCAGGCTGGCCTCGACTTCACAGAGATCTGCCTGTCTCTGCCTCCTGAGTGCTGGGATTATAGGTGTGTGGCACCAATGCCCAGCCCACAAGGATTTTTTAATGAAGATTCTTTTTCCTACAAAGCATGACTTAATTTTCACTAATAACAGAATGGAATATAATATTGGATGTAAGTTGCAGCTACTTTTTTTTGTGTGTGGAGGGACTGCAATGAAGTAAAGTACTTGGATTTATAGTAAGAACTGTAGAAAATGACACAAAAAGCAAGATACTGCCACCAAAAGCAGAGACATTGATCGGTGGAGTAGAACTGATGACCTACACAGAAGCCCACATTCTAACAGTCACCTGACTTTTGACAGAGGTAAATAATACACTCTGGAGAAAGCACAGTGTTGACAATGAATATTGTTGGTTAAACTAGATGGTTGCATGTAGAAGGATGGAAGTAGATCCTTGTCTCTCACTGAGCATACAACACAATTTCAATGGATCACAGGCACTAATTTTATACTTGGAACCCTAAATCTGGTAGAGAACAAAGTAGAGTATACACTTGAACTTACAGGCACAAAAGACTTCCTGAATAATGCTCAATAATGTATTAAGACCAACAGTCGGTAAATGGGACCACAGCAAACTAAAATGCTTTCATACGGCAAATAACACCATCATTCTTCACACTGGAGTGAAAAGGCAACTTGTAAATTGAAAAAATAATAATCTTTACCAGCTATACATCTGACAGAAGATGGGATTCTAGAATATGCAAGTAAATGAAGAGCTAAACACCCAGAAAGTATAATCCAATTAAACTAAATAGGTAGCTCAGAAGAGGAGAAATACAAATAGCATGGAGTATGTTAATCAAATGTTCAACACCGTTAATTACAAGGTAAATGAAAATTAAAGCTGTTTAGTGATTTCATATTATCCCTGTCATAACATCTAAGACCAAACAGGAAGAAAAATGATGACAAATTCTGGTGTGGCTGTGGGGGCAGGGGAACACATATTCACTGTTGGTTGGAGTGAAAATTGGTAGAGTCACTAAATAAATCAGTGTGGCAGTTCCTCATAAAGCTAAAAGCAGCTGAGCAGTGGTGGTGCATGCTTTAATCTCAGAATTCAGGTGGAGGCAGAGACAGGCAGATCTCTCTGAATTTGAGGTCCACATGGTCTACAGAGTGAATTCCAGGACAGCCAGTGCAGTTACACTATATCACTCTCTATCAAAGCTGAAAATAGGGGCTGGAGAGATGGCTCAGAGGTTAAGAGCACCGCCTGCTCTTCTAGAGGTCCTGAGTTCAATTCCCAACAACCACATGGTAGCTCACAACCATCTACAATTTGATCTGGTGCCCTCTTTTGGCGTGTAGGCAGAACATTGTATATGTAATAAAAATAAATAAATCTTTTAAAAAAGCTGAAAATAAATTTACCACACAGAGCAAGTATGCCACTATTGAGTATATACCCAAAGTATGTTTTATCAGAGATACCTGTCCACCTATGTTCACTGATGTGGGTAACTGGAAAGCAGAAAGACAAACATCACACATTCAACATCCACACATCTCTTAATTTGTGGACACTAGTCTTGGATATTTAGATATGTGAGCTTCATTAGGAGTACCCTCAGAAGACAGAAACAGTTTTGAATGAAATAGAAAAGCAGTGTTTTTAAGAATTCTTCCAGGAGAGGGGCTCATCAATCTAATCTACCTATGCAATGAGGTGATAACTGTATGTTATAGCCAGGCACAGAGAAACTTATCCATCCTTTCACTTCCTCCATGCAGGTGTTAAGGATGCTAAAACATAGGGACCTCTGCAATTCAAGAAATATGGTGAGAAGAGGTCCTTTCTCAGCATGGCTTAAGCATTTGACTGCTGAAGGGAAGCATGAAGTACTCTGTCTCCTCAGATTGATGATATGCTGCACAGAGAAGTATGAGCACAATTCCTTCAGAGTTGTCCACTAGCTTCAACTCCTTGGTGTTCACCCAGAACATATTGGAGAACAGGTGAGAGGAATGCTGCAACCAGAATTCATGAAATCTTCTGTAATTCACAAAGAATATAATCACAAATGCCAGTGCCTGTAAATATTTTACTAGCAAATGAAGCACAGTTTTTCTCTTACCAAGACATTGGAGAGTGGTGACAAGTGGCTCAGCTTGCCTTCTTTGTGGCATGTATTTATTTACAAAGTGATTTCTAGAGATGGGAACACTGTCAAAGTACTATCATTATACTCAAATAAAAATCAGACCTGGCCATAACTGCCAGATGAAAGAGAGGAAATATGTATTTAAAAAATGTGTGTTTTCCACATTTACAACCTACAAATAAGACTTCAGACCTGTGAGTGTCATGATGGAAAACACAGGATAGGACTCTTGTAGTCTGCCAGATTAACAGACTCTCCTTATTCTCCACGTAGACTTAAACTAACAGTGTGCCTAGTCTGGGTTCCATGTTGAAGAGCCTTCATTCTGGTCTGACCTGCTAATCCTGAAAATGGGTGTGTGAATTTAGGAAAGAAGCAGACAAGAAACAAGAGATAGAGTTAGGAGGGCATCCAGTGAACACTGAATCACCCAAATTTATTGATATATATTTATCAAAGGAGGGTGAGAAGGCAAAAGACTTCCTTTACAATGATACAAGGAAGAAACAGAGTAATTATTTCTTCAATACCGAAACATCAGGTAACTATATATTGAGTTAAGTATTGTATTGTTGTTTAGGACTATATCTTGAGTTAAGTATTGTGTATTGTTTAGGCAGCACATGCAGTGACCACACCTTAGACCAAGGATCCTGTTGCATTTACATCTTTGTTATTTCACCTTGGAAGATCTTGAGCAGGTAAAAAAAATCACTGACCTTAAGTCACAATGGAATGGAGTCAATTCTGTGGACTTCCACAATCCCTGAAAAAATATGAAAAAAACTACAGGAAATTTTTGATGAGAAATTTGAGTCCCCCCAAAAAACTAATTGTAGGTACCAAGGATAATGTTGAGTATAAAAGAATATAAATAAAGGGGAGCCAGTCTCTACAATGGCAGATATAATGAGGGAAGTAAGGTTAATAAAGTGAGCTGTATTTTAACCACTTGAACATTGAGAGGTCCTTGGAGGGGAAACGTCACAGAAATTGTACAGTTCTCCTGCATCTCTGCTTAGAAAAGAAGCATTTCCTCAGAAGGGAAAAGCTGTGTGAAGTATGATCACTCAGTGGGGATCATATACACAGAATAAACACCAGAAAACATTTCCCCAGTAGAGAAGCCTTAAATAGCTCTGTGCTCCCCATTGGCACCACACAAATTGTATATTGCGAGCAATAATTCAACAAAGAGACTTTCAAACAGTTTTCTTTTTTTCTCTACATAATTCTGTTGCATTTGTCGTAAATATTCTGCTAAGTTTTGTAGGAGAGGAAAACATTTTCATGTTTAGGTATATTAACAAATATGTGTATATACATGAGTCACATGTATGTATATATGTGTGGTCTGTGTATATGGTATGTGTTTGTATGATGGGTAAGTAGTGTGCATGCACATGTGGTATATATGTGTTTTGGGTAGTGAGACATGTATGTGTTTTCACATATATGATGAGTGTGTCTACATATATGTTGTATATAGTAATATTCAGAACAGTGTTGCTTTAATTGGTAGTAGATTTCACTGCAGAAATTGGGTGTTAATAGGAGTCTTTCTTTTGTAATTCACACTTCACTAGTATTCATATCAGAAAATAATTCTGATCCTTAGAAAATATTCTGACTATTTCTTTGATCACTGAAACTATTCAAAACATAATCTCCAACTTGAAAAAGTAAGTAATGTAAACTCATTTTAAAAAATTTAATCAGTAGTGATAAATGGAATTGTGGGGAAGAAAAAGAATGAAAGAGTTTAATTCTATCGAAAATTTCTTAATTATCTTATGTTTTATCACTGCTTACTAACTATGAAACAATTCATGTAACATAATTTTGCAATTTCCTGTAAATGTGTAGTTCAGGGTTATTAAATGCAATTAAAAGGCTGTGAGACCATCACTTTTTTCATTTTCTCACCTTGAAATTCTGTACCCATTCAACAACAGCTTCCCTGATGTTTGCCACGGTAATCAATGCCTTTTACATTTCACCAATAGTATATACATGGGTCCTAATTCCACTATTTGCAACTACTGTTTATTTTTCATTTAACACTTGTCAATTTGTATCATTCAAATCTTCTGTTAATTAATTTCTGAGGTATGTATGAATGGATTTCCACACCTCAATTTTATTAGCACATTATTATTATTTCCTTTATAGTGACCACCAAACTTCTTGCTAATTTCTTAGTCAGCACTAGAATAAAAAATTAATTATATTTGGCTTCATCATGTAAGTCATTTGAGACATAGTATCTACTGGTTTGTCACATTCACTTTTAGCTTCTGCTTTCCTGAAGTAATCTTATTCTGTTTCTGACTCAAATTTCAGCAGCCAGTAGTTTCTACTTCCCCTGCTAATTAAATCATAGTCTGCCATTTAAATTTTGTTTTATTTAATTTGTGGCTGTTTGCAGAAGGTATTTTCTTCTCTGTCATCTATGTATCTATCTATCTATCAATCCATCTATCATCAACAAGTCATTTATTTGTCTCTCATTGTTATATGTCTGTAAAGGAAAGGATGCTTCTATGTGTGACAACAAAGGTCCTGAGCTTGAAGTCCTGAGGTTAGCTTCTAAGGCATCAAAATTTAGCAAGGCTAGGAGAAAAATGATACATGAAATGAACTGTCCTAATACCTATGGACAATTCTAGCACCAGAAGAGTGCCCCAAGGAATTATACAACCTCAGGACTCTGAAGGAAGATAAAAGCATACAAGAGTGTTTAGTATCTATTTCTCTGTACTACAAAGAAAAATTTTAGGTGAAAACTGTTTCAGCATCATGTTAGAGGCCATTAATGAAGATTGAATTAGAGTTCAAACCCCAGATGACAATGAGCATGAACCAGAAAGGATGTTTTCTTATGTCACCTTGGTGGACAATGGATTTGCTAGTGGGAGTACATCCATACAACCAGAAGGCTAACTTTCAGGAATAGTAAGAAAACTGAGCCTAACTGGAACTCCATCTCCCCAAGACAGCTCATCAACGCAATTTCTTCTTGGTACTAGCCAAGGAAAGAATGCAGATGGTCCTGTTCTCGATCTCTAGCTCAAAAATACTGTGAAAGATAAGGAGTGACAAATTCTTCTGAGTCTGTTATTCCACAGTTTATCAAACAAATTGATTCAGCTTTATCTTCAGCTTTCACTCATGGTTGCTAACACAGTGTGTTTGGCTGTAGTGACCTTGAAGAGCTTAGCATACTCATCAGTCAATAGGTCCAGCTTAGGTACTATGAATAATAGTAATGAGTGATGTTAACTTGGTCTCATAAATGCAGACTGAATGATGCCTGCAAATATAAGGTGGAAGCTATAACTCAGTTGGCTGTATCTTGGCATGCATGTGTTCCTACATTCAGTTTCCACTAAATAAATAGCTAAATAAACAATTCTTAAATCACAATGTCTAATGTGGGCATAATCTACAACTCAAATGCCTGTGTGAAGAGGAAAATGATGAACAGGTATATAATGAGCTGCATGTAAGGCAATGAAAAGTAGTGAGTATCAGGGTTTCAGAAATCAGATACACTTTAGAGTATGGCTGTAAGTGGTCAGTAATTAGTGTTCACTTTCAGTGGTAATCTGGAGGTAGTATTGATAGACCCAATCCTCTGGTCTGAAGAGGGAAAATCTAAATCTGGTATGTTATATGAAGATTTCAATCAAATAGAGGGCTGGGGAAATGGCTTCACTTGTAAACTGCATGCTACACAAACATGAGGATCTGCAATTGATTCCTAGTACTCATGTAAAAGTTTAACATATGTGCATGTCTTTATAATTCAGTGCTTGGGAGGCAAACAGAGGAAGATCCCTGAGGCTCATTAGCCAGCCAGCCAACTAAATTGGTGTAATCCAGATTCAGTGAGAAACCTTAACTCAAAAAGTAAAGTGGAAAGCTATTCAAGAGGAGTGAACACCAGGCCCTGGTTTCTACATGAATGTGAATAACTGCATAATCACCTACATACACACACTAACATGTATGCACACGCTCAAACATGCTCGCACACATACATGCACACCTTTAAATAAAAAGGAAGTGTCTTTTTGTTTTAAGTCACCTAAGCAGAATAGAATTTTCATTTGCTTCGGGTTCAATTTTGTTTTAACCACTCCCAAATACCTACAGGTAAATGACCCACATCTACTGAATTGAATATGGCTATTATGAAATTTAATGTCTGCATGTGATTGTGCTGTATAAGGTTAGTAATTTTTGTTTTACTTGGCAAAAGTATCCATAATTATATCAAATCTAAAATTGAAGAGGCCGATTTTAATTTCCAGCTATTTCTTGCAATTCATAAGGATGAACTAATATTACATTGTCATCCTCTTTCTGTCAATCACCACAGTTTCTAGAAGCATTACATTTCGATACTTTAACAAGTTTACCAGAACTTTTTAACCAAATTAGGTAATGTTCTATTAAAATACTCTCAAAGGCTCTTTGTGAGGAAAGGTAGCAGCATATCAAAGGATCAGTGAGAGAACTTGATGCCTGAAAATAACAGTATGCAAAAGGTTGATTCCAGGTCTCTTTCAACCAGGAATTCCTCAAAAGTATAATTTTGATTTCCCTGCTCTCTCTAACACTTGAATTCATGAACAGCACTATGATGCAGTAGAAGTTGAATGGCATTTGTCCAGTGAATGAATGAATGGAATGAGGAAGGGGAATGTAGAGATACAAATAATGGTAACGGTAACATGGTGATTATTATAGTGTAAGATCACATGGATGAAGCATAAAACATGATAGCAAGGCATCTGTAGAGAAAGGTTGGCTTGTGCCTCAGGAATAAAAGAGGAAAGATATACCAGGTAGCAGCTAGTTTCAACCTGAGTGGGAAGCTGTCATATAGGTGAACTTCAAAGTACATAATTAGAAACAATTAGAGAAGATTGATAAATTGATAAATTATATTTAAGTCTTCCTTTAAAAGAATGACTCACTTATGAGCCTCATCCATAGTCTGGGGCAAAGGTGCCATAGTTAAAATTATGGAAGACATTAAATTGTGATTTTAGGGTTGGGAAGGTGACGCCTGCTGAGCAGAAGATTCTTACATTTCATTGCCCTCTTCTCTCCATGTTTGTATTTATCATTAACTAGTGATGACTGAAGTGAGTGTCACAGAACAACAGAACTTAGCATCTTATTTATTAATAAGAATAATCTCACTACAGATCAAATAAAATGGCTATTAACTATATTTTGTTTGCAAAGGGATGCCGTTTAAGGCCAATGATTCCATTAATAATTTCGAATCAACCAAACAAGTGTTTTCATGATACAGTAGAGCAACAAAGTATCTCTGTAATGAGCCATGAGGGAGGAAAAAAATAGAATCGCCAACTTAATCATTTCAATATCAAAGGGGGAATGAAAAATAGATGCTATGTTCTTAGTTAGTTTCCTCATGAGCAGATTAACAATTTATATATAACTATGAACTGCCAATAAAATTTGAGTCATTAGTAAGTAAGAAGAAATCAATGTCTTCCTCTCTTAAGTATTAAGATGTGGCTATGTCTGGTGATGTTTTATACTTCAAATTGTTACAGTAGTTTGCATGCACTTTTGGGGAAGAAAATGCATCTATTGGTTCTGGTTGCTGTACAAGCGCTGAATCTGGTTCTGCTTTTGTATGAAGAAGCTGGGTTTTTGACATTGTTATAAAGAAATTAGTTCCGATTCTTATTCATAATATCATTTTGCTTTGCTTCATTAATGAGTACGGTCTTCCAGGTTTTATCCAAGTTTATTTTTGTGCTTAAGCAAATATCTAGCAATTCTTGATTCTTAGGTCCCACATAGTGGGATGCTGAGATGGTGATGAAGCTAATGGAGGAATACTAGAAAGGAGACTCAGATCAGGAGGGTCTAGAATGAGGCTACACTAGGATCATGAGATGGGGAGTAGGGCAGGTTCATAAATGGACCCTTGATACAGAGGGTCACAGATTAGAAAGTCTAATGGTAGCTCTTTCAGAAAATGTGATTAATTAGAACTGTTATATTGGGGCCACAGAGTGCCTCAGTGGTTAGAACATTTGCTGTTCTTCCAGAGGTTCAAAGGTCTTTCTTAGCATCCAAATCAGGGAGCTTAAAACTGATTGTAACTAGTTCCAAGGTATGAGGTGTCTTCTTTTGGCCTCAGTGCACACCACGTGTCATATACACATGTGACACACATAGACAAATAAAAATAAAAGTAAGTCTTAAAAACAAGATAAATTGTACAAAAGGAGGGATAAGAAATGTTGTTAGCCTAAAACACAGAGTTGGGTGCAGGTTAGATGAAATGGGGTATGAAGAATCCACACAAGTTTGCAAACCGGGTTATCTGTAGAAAAATAAATACTCAATAGCCATTTACAAAGAAAGTATAATTACCCTCTCACTCCATGCCATCTTTTAATCATAATCTATCAAAAGTATTGTGTGTCACTGTTATATTGCATTATATATAATAATTAATTCTCAAAATGGTTCAATAGGACTTACAAATCAATGTTGTGAACTACGAGTTGAATTAATTTATTATTTTTATTATTTGAACTTTTGAAAATGATAATTATTAATTATACTCAAAGATTAGGAAATTTTTATTTTTCCAATAAATCATATGCTGAGGTCCTAATTTCAATTCTGTCACTTTTATCAAAATACCCTGACAAAAAGCTACTTAGCTACTTAAAGAAGAGAGGCTGTATGTTAGTTTACAATTCCAGAGGACAATTAATTATTGTAGGCAAGTTAAGTGGTTGAAACTTAAAGCAGATAGTAACACCATATCCAGTCAACAGCAGAAATGAAATGAAGTCATTCATCCGAACCATCATCTGGATTTATCTATTTTTGTACATTCCACGATTCAAACTTAGGGAATAGGCTAGGTCTTGCCTTATCAATCAACATTACTAAACAATCCCTGACAGACATGACCCCCACAGACAGACATGATCAGCTAAGCTGATCAAAATAGTACCTTACCAGATTTTCTTCCCAAGTAAATATAAGTTGCGTCAAGTTAACAATTAAAATGAACCATTACATCTGGTATCTAACTTATTTACATCAAAAGTGCTCATATTTCTATTACATACATGTTTGATATATTTTACTATACCAATGCATGTAGCATATACACATAATTTAATTTTATGTAAATATTGAAACAGACTAATTGTCCATAAGAAATTTTGAAAGCTTAATAATTGAGTACAATGGCCTCTATACAACACCAAATGGCAATGTAACCAATAGTGGAGAGGCTACCTTAAATGACTTTTCCTATAATGTGATTGTTGACTTCCTTGTGTGCCATCATAGAGCCTTCATCCAGTGGCTGAAGGAAGCAGAGGTAAACACCCATAGCTAAACTGAACTGAACTCCTGGAACACAGTTGCAGACAGGTAGGAGTGATGAGCAAAGGGGTTATGACTTGGCTGGTGAAACCCAGAGAAACAGCTGACCTGAACAAGGGGGAGCTCATAGACCGCAGACTGATAGTTTAGAGGCCAGCATGGGACTGATCCAGACACCCTGAATGTGGGTGTCAGTGGGGAGGCCCCAGCATCCTTTGGGGCCTCAGGCAATAAATCAGTATTTAGCCATGTGGAGGGATGCTGTCTCTGCCTGGTCACATGGGGGAGGGCATAGGCTCTGCCCCAGATCATATGACAGACTTTCAAGATTCCCCAAGAAGGGCCTCAGCCTCCATGGAGAGTGGAGTAGGAATTCGGGAAAGGGTTGAGAGAG
This sequence comes from Mesocricetus auratus, assembly GCF_017639785.1. NCBI lineage: Eukaryota > Metazoa > Chordata > Mammalia > Rodentia > Cricetidae > Mesocricetus > Mesocricetus auratus. The sequence goes on from NW_024429199.1 coordinate 7,101,018, forward strand.
GGCTGAAGGGGGAGGAAGAAGAGAGGAGGGAGGGGATCTAGGATTGACATGTGAAGCATGGTTCTAATTTAAATTAAATAAAAATACATATTTAAGAACAAAATTTAAACTATAGATACTTCATTTAGTCTGTGTATTTGTATACTTACAAGAATTTCATTAACATATTTTCACTATAACTTATTGGCAACATATTTACCTATTAGCTGATATAAGGTCAAAGATGATTCTATAGCTAGCTTATTTAGTGTTTGCATTTGAGGCAATTAAATGATTAAACAGCATTCATGGTGAAAGAATTAACCTGAAGCTTATGTGTCTTTGCTGTTAGAACATTGTCCACTCGAAGCCAGCCTGGTCTACAGAGCGAGTTCCAGGACAGCCTCCAGAACAATACAGAGACACCCTGTCTTGAAAAAACCAAAAAAAAAAAAAAAAAAAAAAGAACATTGTCCACAAGGCATTTCTTTACATTTCAGAGCTTAGAAATTTAATCTCTTTCTCACCTGAAACCTTCTCATCAGGAAAAATTTCAAAGAATAAATCATGAACACCCTCAAACACCAGGGTCTTTAGACACCTCAGCCGAAGTTCAAGTTATTTAATTCCGAAGACAGATGGAAAAAAAGTGAAAGCTTGAACGGATTCATTGCTTGGCTTTCACACTCCATGACAAATCTAATTGTGTGCTACTTTCCCCATTACTGAGTAATGTGAATGGCATCTGTGTAAAATATGAACACAATTAAATGATTTTCCACAGTCATGTGTAAGCTTTGGTGTCTGTCAATTTCTTATTAGGATTATGCTGAAGTAAAGGGATCTGCGTAGCATTATACATGCCCTAGAATTGCCACAGGAAAACAATTCAAGTGTGAGAAGGAAAATAGGAAGCCTCTTAACACACCTTTTCATGTTGAGATTTGGATTGACTTTTCTGTCATCCTCAAACACAAGTCTTTTAGGACATTTTCTGAAAAACAGCCATCAAATCTGTGTTTCACTTTAAAAATGAAACATGAGAAAAAGTTTTAGAGAGTTGTAGCCTCTTGGTAGTGGAGGAAAAAATGACATCGATAGCCAAATTTTATAAAACATCTCTGACTTTTGTTTTCTGCAGTGGTGATGCTGTGTTTTGAATGCATAAAGGAGATTTTTAAATCTAAGGTAAAAACACCTTATTCTAAGAGGAAAACAGATGAAAAGAGTGCCTTTGTTGATGTAAGAATGTTTAAAATAACCCTTGTAAATTTAACATAAATCACATGAAGATTTTACAGTTTACATTAATTTATTTAGGAGCTGGTTCTTCTCTGTTTCTGTGCTGCTGACTATGAGCATACTATTTGTAGACAACAATATAAGCAGCATGTCCTGAAAACACAAGTACTCAGAATGCTGAATTAGCCTCTTTCTCTGTAGAGAGAAATGACTGTAATAGATTCTGAGTTAAACTGTATGTCTAGGCTAAGGTCTTGAATGGGGTAATGTCCATTAACAATCAACAAATTAGTAAATTGCCTTTATTGAAATTTCTTTTCTCAACCTAATGGTTTGTTTAACTGATGGCCAATGTGACCATTAGGAGCTATTAGCATGTTAAGAGGGTATTAAATAAAGCCAACAGTTGGCCTTAAAAACAAAAGGATAAATACAGCACAATTTATTATTTTGCTGGGCTAAGCAAATACAGTTTCGATGCATTACCTCCTTCTGACAATGCCAGCAGTCGTTTGTTGAATACACATTCAATTGAGTTAGGAACATGAAGATCAGCAAATCTGTGATCTGCTCAACTTCTAACTGTCCAAGCTGGAATGCAGACATTAAATTCTAAGCTGTGTGTTTTGATTCATCTAAAAGTTTGGGTTCTCTTGGATTTTTCTGTCAAACATTATTATTATGAATAAGGAGAATACACATTGGAAGCAGATGTGGGTAAAGCTGCCTTAACATGTGGTTCCAAATGAACTGCGTATTGAAGCTAAGGAGTAACAAACAGGAGTATCATAGAGAATTATGTACTTAGAACCCTACTGTTGATTCTTTGTAATTTATAGTACATATAGCTTACTGTTATTGCTTCAATATCTAGGAAAGCAGACCTAAGATTGCCATACAGAGTAGTTGTTGAGAAGAATATCTTTATATTTGGTTTGCTTTAGTTTGATCCATAGCCTTGTTTTTTGTCTGTTTGTTTTTCAGAGTTGTTTTATTTCTGATAATATATTATAAAAGAGAGATGTCTAAATCTATGTCCTTTCAGCCTGTGTGTCATGAGCACGCTATGCCAGAAATATAAATGGATGCAGTTATGCTTTTCACAATGTCAGAATGTATTGAATAACCATTCATTCACAAGCTACACTGGCCTAATTAGCTGCAGTTTACTAGGTAGCCCCTATTTCCCTTAATGATTGTCCATTTGAAGACATAAGTTCTTTTATTCAATATTTATTGGTGATATTGACTTTTGGGTCATGTATTATGCTCCACACAGTTATGTATGTAGTTATGAAAATTACATAATGCATAGAAAAATGTTTAAAGGCTACGAAATATAAAAAGGCCTTACTGGATGCAGAGGCAGAGAACTGTTGAAGATGCCAGGATTCACAGCAGGGGCTTATGTAAGGAAACAAGTAATGTATATGGAGATTTGTTGGAGAGCCATAGTTGGACCTTGGGGTAAGGTGCAGTGCTGAGTTCTAATGAATGCACACAGGGTCTCTGATGATAATTCGGTAAGTCTATTTCTATTGCTGCATGCATATTAGAGTCAAGTATGTTTAATGTGTTGTCTTATCTGATGTTTGCTATTTGTGGTATTTGTTTCTTTTTCCTGATTTTTCTTTTGATGACTACATGCTCACCTATTTTGTTAAGTTTGTAAGTGGTTTCCATTCTAGTTTGTTTTCTATTGCTTAGATAAAGGTAACCTTGACTAAAAGCCTCTTCTTGAGTTTGTTTGGCTTCCATGTGTTAATCAGAGTCTGTCACTAAGGGATGCTAAAGCAGGAGCTCCAGTTGGATAGGAACCTGGAGGGGGGAATTAGAGCAGAGACCATGGAGGAACACTGTTTTCATGACTCCCCATGGCTTGTTCAATCTGCTTTCTTGTACCAACTGGGACAATCTGCCCAGGGGGTGCTATTGCATACAGTAGCATCATCAATAACTAATCAAGAAAATACATCACAGACCTGCATACTGTCCAATATGATAAGAATTATTTTCTAAGCTGAAGTTCTCTCTTTGCAGATGACACTAGCTTGTGTCAAGTTGATGAAAAACTTAACCAGCAGCATGAATTTCACTTCCAGGAATGACTTATTTTTCAGTAAATCTTGTATTGGTGCTGGAGAGTGAGTGGTATGAACATTCTCAGAGGAGAAGCATTCTCATTTTGTATTTGCACATTTTACTTTGGAAAATGGAGTCAGTCAGAGCATGGCACATCTAATGAGCTGCCATTTTATGTAATAAAAAATAACTTAGAGTCGGGCGTTGGTGGCACACGCCTTTAATCCCAGCATTCGGGAGGCAGAGGCAGGCAGATCTCTGCGAGTTCAAGGCCAGCCTGGTCTACAGAGCAATTTCCAGGACAGCCTCCAAAACAATACAGAGAAACCCTGTCTTGAAAACAAAACAAAACAAAAAATAACTTAGAGCAGACACAGCCTGTTTATTACATTGTGCTTTCCAGGAGTGATACAGAAAAAACATGTAAAAGACTATGAATATCAACATTGTGTAGCTCCACTGTTAACAGGATCTCATTGTGGTTCCTCCTCTGGACCTTTGTCCTAGTGATCTGTGTCATAAGATTCCACAGGAAACATGCAGAACATAGTGGAGAATGCAGATGGAATTTTCAAAAGACAAACTGGAAACACTGTCTGGAAATGGCTAGACCAAAGTCATGATTGTGATTCAGACTACAAAAGGAAATATGTATAATTTGATGATAATGAAACCTTATTAAGGTTATATCTCAGTTGGAATTTTAAGTTGGACTGTCAAGGAGCAGCGTAGTTGCTGAGCTGCATTGAAGACCCTTGATTTGTGGTCAAAGACTGACATTGAAACTACTCATCATGGTTAATCTTCCTTGTCAATTTGACTGGATTTGTAATGGATTATGAGACAAACCACTGCATATGTTTGCAAAGAAAATTTCAGAAGGAATTAATAGAGGAGGGTAGACCCACATTCGATGTAGGTAGTACATCCCATGAGCTAGGTCCTGGATTGCACAAAGAAGAGGAAGTGCTTTGAATATCAGCATCCATCTCTCTCTGCTTCATGACATTGGGATTGTTGTTTTCAGCTTCTAATGCCACTGAAAAAATGAGTCCCACACATGATGCTCAGCATCTCTTCTTAGATGATGCTAGAATAAAACCTTTTTTCTCTGAGTTGCTTTGGTGGTTATCTTTCTGCAACCACAAGACCATTTAGCAATGCATACAGTTTTGTGTTATTTGAAGTGTTCCTACACCAAAGTAGGACACAGGAACTTTTATATGTAATTAAAGATAAAATTTTCAAAGGCCATTGTTACATGCCAGACTTTACACAATTTTCCTGAGATTTTTAAGTGGAACAAGCAGTCAGTCATTCTGAAGGATTTGATCTGTAAGAATTCATAGAGAGAGTCTTTTCAAGTGGAGATAAAGAAAGCTACTGAAGACCAAATCCAAAATAAGGGAGACCTTTGGACATTTTATGACACAGGGAACTGATTTACAAAGAGCTGCCAAATGTTTGTTTCTAGGCTCTCAAAAAGCAGAGGAAGTACTTTGTAGTCAGTGTTAACTTCATGCTCTGGCAAAGTCCACATTTACTTCTAAATAGCTTAAAATGACTCTGTGTGCGGTCTCTGCCTTTTTTCATTTACACCCTAAACGTAATTGCAAATATATACGTTGGAATTCAGTTTGAAGCACCTTATGTACTGTATGAGCTTCAACCCTTAAGGACCTAAGGAAAGCATTTTCTCTATTCTTATGCTGAATATTTTGTTTCCTTCAAGTTCAAGATCTGAAAAAGATGGAGAGCTGACTTCTGTGGCCTGAAGGTGCCTGTGTGCTGCTGTAGCTGCCCACTCTCAAGGCTAAGAAGAGCACCCTATGCCTGTGGCCAAGATTCCTGAAGGCTACATTCTCCTCTGGCATGAAAATCTTTCCTGAAGACTGTCATCAAGAAAAGGTCAATTCAAATCTGCTTTCCTTCCTGAACTCTTAGGTAAGAATTTATCTGTTTTTTTTTCATGAGTACTAAATTCTGTTTTATGTAACCATTAAACAGATCACCACTAGAAAAGGCATAAACACATGGCCACAGTGCAAAGCCTGACAGTGTTCTGTCTGACTCAGCAAGTGTAGCCTCTCCTAAATGCTGTCTGCCTAGTCAGCTGTCAGTGATGGTTGATGTTCTCACCAGCTTAAAGTGAACCGTGCTGAAGGAGGTGGAAGGTTGCCAAGTGCTCTTTGTCTGGAAGAAGCATGATCTGAGGTCCTGCTCTTTCTGCTCATTGTGGTAATGATGCAAATGGCCTCTTTATAATTTTGCACTATGCTTCCTCTCAAAAGAAGTAGGAAACTCCTGGTCTCCTACTGAGGTTTTGCAAATTAATTGGTCCAATAACCCCTGAAATATGCGTGGACTATTTAGTTCAGATATGATCCAATGATGAGCAGAGTAATTTGAGAGAATAGGATGCTTGGAATGGGTGGAGGGTATTGTTCTGCTTCCTTTAAATGCTGATAAAAATTTGTGTATACTCACAGCATAGAAAACATGGCCTAGTGTTTACAAATAAATTGGTGCATTATATATTTCAAATTATACAAGAGATTGAAGATTATGCAATGAAATTATTCTTCTGTGATTGACCTTTAAAATTAATTTTTACTTCCTTTAAATTTAAATGGAGAGCAGTCACTTAATTCTATGTATTTACTCCTATATTGAAAACTTATTCAAGACTTATATCAAAGATGAATTCTATGTAAGAGCCCATTCTTTGAAGTTCCTGGGGTTCATATGTTGTCTGTATAGAATGGCTAAAAGAAAATGTATAGAATTATTATATAGTAAAGCTACATAAACACATAATTGTCTGAGATTTAAGATTATGGCATAATTTAAAACATATACCACATTTTAACCAAGATATAAATACAAACTAGGCATAAATAAAGTATGATCCAAAAGATGAAGATATTTAGGTGATATGCTTTGGTGTGCTGCTATAATACAGCAAAAAGAAAATGATGTTCTGAGATTGCAAACTTTGCAATGACACACAAATTTCTTACAATCAATGAAAGTAAGCACCTTTTCAGTAATACAAAGTGGTTTCTCTAATATTCAATGTTCTCGAATATTCAATTGAATGTTGACCTTCTAATTCAAATGTTTCCCTATGAGATTTTTCAGAATAAATAATGTTGTGGTTTCAATAAGCACTGTCCTTTACAGGCTCATCATTTGAGTATTTGGTCCACAGTTGATAGTGTTGATTATGGGATGTTATAGAATTTCCAGGAGGCACAGAAATGCTGAAGGAAGCACTTAGCTATGGGGAAGCTTTGAGAGACTCTATCCTCCCTCCCTGCCCAGTTCACCTACCTGCTCTGTGTTCTGTTGCAGTTGAGCATATGACCTCTAGCTTCCTGCTTCTGTCTTCATCTTCACCCTGGGTTACCACGCATCTATGGCAATGATGGACTCTATCCATTTATAATCATAAGTCAAAATAAATGCTTTTTCAATAAGTTGATTTTACTCACCGTGTTTTATCCTGGCAACAGATAAGTATTGAATAGAAATAACAAAGAAAAATAACTATCTTGAACCTGCATGTATAAATATGAAGTAGATGTCAGCAAACCTACAGTACATATATTTATTTCCTGATCCTTGGGGACATGGTTATCATGGAAAGAATAAATCTGAGGAAAAGTTCACAGACTGGAGCAGATGAATCTTTGTTACTGCTGGTTACTCACTTGATGTGTAACAATGGATAAGTCACTTTATCTCTCTGTGACTTCACTTTGCTTATGCATTAGGAAAACAGATTTAATGAGAGTATATATATATATATATCATGGACATAGCATGGTTGAATAAAATGACAAAGGTGATTAAAATATATTTTAGAATATAGGATAGATAAATTCTATAAAATGTTTTTATATTTTTAAAATAAAAATAATTTTAGTTTATGCAGACATCAACAAATTACATGACATACAATGTTAAGTTTGGAGACAAGATACAAGACTAGATAGATAAGTTGATTGATTAAATCTCAGATATAACGTAAATAATTCATACAGAAAGAACGAATGTAATACAAATTATAGTCTAATATAAGTTGATATTTCAGACTAAATTGTGGTTTGTTTTGCAAGTAGATCCCAAAAATAAAGTCTCAACTCCTAATAGGATGCTCAGCAAAAACATATGTCCCCTTTAAAAGTAGAATCCGTGCTAAGTAGTGGGAAATGCGGCTTAACAGAGGGAGGCAAAGGGTTAACAGAGGAAACGCTATTTCTTTCCTATGCCCATGCCTTTAAGAAAGCTCAGTTCTAACATATCATGGGCACTCTGATGACTGCATGATAATCCAAATTATAAGTTTAAAGTTGAGCAAAAGCCAAAAGTCCAACATATTCTTTGATGGATTCCCACCGTCTTGCCAATTTTTCACTGTTTCTTTTATTGTCTCAACAATGAGCCCTCAAGACACACAGTTCCTTGAGGGTTCTAAAACAAGCTATCTTTCTTTGTTGAGAAAAAATAGCATCTCTCAGTGGAACATACACCTAAATGCATACAGCCATTTTCCTCATTAAACTACCTATCCACAGGGACTGACAATATGGGGTCTGTCTGTAAACTTACAGTCACACTCATAAGGAGGTTACAATCATTAAAGCATACAGATTTGAGATCAACTCCAGCTGTTGCCCCAGATCAGACCTTCACTTTTTTTTTTCAGTGAGAAAAACTTTATAATATATTTTGGGTAAATCATAGGTACTTTTATATTATCAAACTACTTAATTTGATGTTGCAGAATACTCTATAATAAAATGTCTAATGCTAGAGTTGGGACAATTGTTTAAGGGAAAGAGAAATGTTAAAAGTTCTGTAATAAGATGTTTTCACTTTTGGGTGGGGTTACTACCCAGCTCCCTGATGAATCACATATGGAGTCTTATTATCATTTATGAGTATCCAGCCTTAACTTGCCTTGTTTCTAGCCAGGTTTTCTTATCTTATTCTATCCCATCTACCTTTTCCTCTGGGCTTTTAGCTTTCTTAATTCTGTATAGCTTACTTTCCTTCTTACTCCTTGGCTGGCTGGGTGACTGCCCCTATCGTCCTCCTCTCCTTGTTCTCTTATTGCTCTCTTTTTCCTTGATTCTTCTTTCATTTATACTCTCTGCCTGGCAGCCCTTGCTCCTGCCTTGCTATTGGCCATTCTTCTCTTTATTAGAACCACCAGGTGCTTTAGACAGGCACAGTAACACAGTTATACAGAGCTAAACAAAGATAGAGTAAACAAAAGTCACACACCTGAAAATAACATTCTACCAACAAAATTCAGTAGTGTAATTTCAGTATTTTTCTCAATTCCATTGTGTATAAATGAACCTGAAAGAAAGCATTTATTTGTGAAAGAAAGAAGCAGGTGTTTTCCATATAGAACAAATGGCCCTCTTTCTCAGCTGGGTGTTTGCTGTCCTTGATACCACTCCAAAAGAAGCTTCTTGGCCATTTAAAATCAGTGGAAACATGGACTATGGACATCCACATGGTCTCCAGTAGCAGTACAGACCACAGAAATCAACATGTCCCTCTACCAAATGATGGTCCATGGAGACCATCTTAACACTTAGCACAGGTCAAGGGCAACATGGGCCATGGACACCAATGTGGCAGTCCAGATCATAGATATCAAAATAGTTTCAGGTGGTAGCACAGACCAAGGATATCCAGATGGTCTTCAGTGGTAAGACAGGCCATGGACATCAATATAGACCCTTACTGAAGTAGGATCATGGACCCAAACATGGCCCAAGTGTCAGCCTGGGCCACAGACATCAACATTGCCTCATGTGACTGCATAGGTCACCCTTATGCCCATAGTACCACCCCTAACTCCAAAAGTAACAGTCTATACAGAAAACCATTGAAGAGAACTCTTAAAAATCAAGATCTTCTGAACAGATGGAGAACACGGCCGGGGGGGGGGTGGGGAGTGGGAGCTGGGAAGAAGAGAGTGGGAGAAGAGGAAGAGAGTAAGTTATGAGGGAACAGGAAGGTTGAGTGGGGGATAGAATAGTGGGAAGAGGGAATCACAGGTTAGAAGACAGATCAGGCACCAGTGTGACCTCTAGAGATCTAAAGGGATGACACCAACTGGCAAGCTAAGCAATAGTGGGGAGACTACATTGAATGTCCATTCCTGATAATGAACTTGATTTCTATAACCATCCTGGAGCCTTCATCCAGTGGCTTATGGAAGCAGAGGCAAACACCCACAGTTAAACACTGAATTGAACCCAAGGAACCCAGTGACAGAGAGAGAAGAGCAATGGGCTGACAAAACCAGCAGAGACAGTTGATCTGAACAGGGGATAGCTCTTAGACACAAGACTGACAGCTGGGAGGCCAGCATGAGACTGATCCAGACCACCTGAATATGAGAGTCAGTGAGGAGGCCTGGGCAACCTATTGGGCCCTGGGCAGTGGATCAGTGTTTATCCCTGGCATACAAACAGACATTGTGTGTCCATAACACAAAGAGGGATACTGTCTCAGCCTGGACTCTTAGGGGAGTGCCTGGACCCTGCCCTGAGTGAAATGACAGGCTCTAGATATCCCCTATGTGGAAGGAAATGGCTATAGGATGGGGGTTGAGGGGGATGGTAGGAGGTGCAGGAGGAGGGGAGGGGGAGGGAACTGGGATTGACATGTAAAACAAGCTATTTAAAATTAAAATAAAAAATATACCTTGGAAAAAACTAAAAAAATAAAAGAGGCAATAGTTCAATTGAAAAAAAATTGAGACAGGCATGCTGAATATAGCTCTCCACAATTGAGACCTTCTGTCAGGGATGCAGGTGGGGGAAAGATTCAGTTTTCTTTAAGGGGTTGGCTACTTTTGTCCATGCTCTGATGAGTATAAGGACAACACAAATTGGACTTGTGCTTGTTTTCTTCTTCTTTTTCAGGGAAGAGGAGGGTGGTAGTCCTACAAGGACCTGGAAAGTGAATATGATGGCTTTCATGATGTGAAATTTCCAAATAATCAGTAAAAATATTATGTTGGAATAAATCATCTTTCAAAAAGTTAACAAGAAATAAGTAGTGTGTTAACAACGGTAGTGTGATCACATATAGTGTGTAGGGTTATTTGTAACCTCATATCAAGATGGTATTCATTGCTGGGCATTGGTGGCACATGCCTTTAATGCCAGCACTTGGGAGGCAGAGGCAGGCGGATCTCTGTGAGTCTACAAAGTGAGTTCCAGGACAGCTTCCAAAGCCACAGAGAAACCCTGTCTTGAAAAACCAAAAAAAAAAAAAAAGATGGTGTTCATTATTTAATAATATTCTTAGCGAGAGGAGCCAGGGAGTCCAGGGAAGCAGCTGTTCTGTCAGCGGCTTCATCTGGTACAACAGGCCAGCTTCTGGGCCTGTGTCCCAGTGCCTGGGGATCACCTGGGAACTGCACAGAGCTTCCAATCCCAGCGGGACCCAAGCACCCCAGACTCTGGGACTTCTCTCCCACCAACGAGACCAGGAAACCAGAGGAGCCAGGGAGTCCAGGGAAGCAGCTGTTCCAGCTGCAGAATCAGGTACAACAGGATCCAGCAAAGGGTCCAGGGGACCAGGTGGGAGGCTAAGCGCCCCAGATTCCTGCTCTTCTTCTCCACCGATGGGACCAGAATGAGGACAAGGAATAGAAGTACCACCAATTATTGGACTTGCTAGCACCCACCAAAAGGGAACTCTGGTCCCCTAACCACCAGACCAGTAAGGGGCTCTTCCTGCAATCACTAGAAGAAGAGATGTGAAAGAGACAATACAAAAACACACTCAGCAACAGAAAAACAAATTTGAGACCACCAGATTCTGGAGACTCCACACCAGCAAGACTCCAAAATTCCAATGCGAACGAAACAGAAGAGAACGACCTTAAAACCACTTTCATGAAAATGATAGAGGCCCTAAAAGAGGACATAGGAAAATTCCTCAAAGAAATGGAAAAAAAACAAACCAAAAAATGCAAGAAATGGAAGAAGAAACATACCAAAAAAGGCAGGAAATGAAAGAAGAAACAAAGCAAAAAATGCAAGAAATGGAAGAAAGAATAAACCAAAAAATTCATAAAAGGCAGCAAATGGATGAAAAGATAAACTGAAAATTGCAAGAAGCAATGCAAACACTGCAAGGGTTGAAAACTGAAATAGAGACAATAAAAAACACAATCTGAAGAAAGGCAGGAAATAGAAAAGCTGGGCAAACAGTCAGGTACTAACGATACAAGTATTACCAATAGAATAGAAGAGATGGAAGAGAGAATCTCAAGTACTGAAGACACACTAGGAGAAATGGATTCATCAACCAAAGAAAACCTTAAGTCCAACAAATCCTTAACACAAAATATCCAGGAAATATGGGACACCATGAAAAGACCAAACCTAAGAATAATAGGTATAGAAGAAGGAGAAGAAAACCACCTCAAAGGGGAAGAAATCATATTCAACAAAATCATAGAAGAAAACTTTTCCAACCTCAAGAAAGACATGCCAATAAAGGTACAAGAAGTTTACAGAACACCAAATAGAGTGGATCACAAAAAAAGTCCACTCGCCACATAATAATCAAGACCCCATATATACAGAATAAAGAAAGAATATTAAAAGCAGCTAAGGAAAAAGGTCAAGTAACATATAAAGGCAGACCTATCAGAATTACACCTGACTTCTCCGTGGAAACTCTGAAAGCCAGAAGGTCCTGGATAGATATTCTGCCAACACTAAGAGACCTTGGATGCCAGCTCAGACTACTATACCCGGCAAAGCTCTCAATCACTATAGACAGAGAAAACAAGATATTCCATGACAAAACTAGATTCAAGCAATACGTATCTACTAACCCAGCCCTACAGAAAATTTTGGAAGGAAAACTCCAACCCAAGAAAGCTAACTACAACCAGAAAAACATAGGCATTAGAGAATCCCTCTCTACCAACAGCCAAAAGAACAAAGGGGTGAAATTCCACACATAATTCCATTAACAACAACCATTGCAAATCAAAGAAGGATGAGCAACCAATGGATATTAATATCCCTCAACATTAATGGCCTTAACTCACCCATAAATGGACACAGGCTAGCAGAATGGATTCGATGACAGAACCCTTCCTTCTGCTGCATAAAAGAAACACACATCACCCTCAAAGACAGATATTACCTGAGAGTTAAAGGTTGGGAAAAATTTTTTCACTCAAATGGACCAAAGAAACAAGCAGGGGTAGCAATCCTAATATCTAACAAACTAGACTTTAAAATAAAATCAATCAAAAGAGATGAAGGAGGTCATTACATACTCATTATATTTGAAATCCACCAAGATGAAGTGTCTATCCTGAACATCTATGCCCCAAATACAAAGGCATCCACATTCATAAAAGAAACATTGTTAGAACATATCACATCTAAAGCCCCACACAGTTATAGTGGGAGATATCAACACACCACTCTCACTACTAGAGAGGAATACCAGACAGAAACTCAACAAAGAAGCAAAGGGTCTAATAGAAGTAATGACCCAACTGGGATTAACAGACATCTATAGAACATTTCATCCACATAAAAAAGAATATACCTTCTTCTCAGCACCACATGGAACCTTCTCAAAAATCAACCCCATACTTGGCAACATATCAAACCTCAGAAGCTACAAAAAAATTGGAATAACTCCTTGCATCTTATCAGACCACCATGCTTTAAAATTAGAATTCAACAACAACACAAATTGCAGAAAACCTACAAACTCATGGAAATTGAATAATGCTCAACTGCACCATTCCTGGGTCATAGAAGAAATTAAAGACTTCCTCAAATTCAATGAGAATGAAGACACAGCATACCAAAACCTATGGGACACTTTGAAAGCAGTGCTACGGGGGAAGTTCATAGCTCTAAGTGACCACATGAAGAAACTGGAGAACAGGTATACTAGAGAATTAACAGCACAGCTGAAAGCTCTAGAACATAAAGGAGCAAACACCCCCAGGAGGAGTACACGCCAGGAAATAATCAAATTGAGGGCTGAAATGAACAAAGTAGATACTAGGAAAACAATACAAAGAATCAATGCAACGAAGAGTTGGTTCTTTGAGAAAATCAACAAGATAGATAAACCTTTGTCCAAACTTACCAAACAGCAGAGAGTGAACATGCAAATTAACAACATTCAGAAATGAAAAGGGGGAAATAACAACGGACTATGAGGAAATCCAGAGAATCATCAGGTCATACTTTGAAAACCTGTACTCCACAAAATTTGAAAATTTAAAGGAAATGGACGACTTCCTGAATAGCTATCACTTGCCAAACCTAAATCAAGAACAGATAATAAGCAATTTAAATAGACCTATAACCACTATGGAAAAAGAAGCAGTCATCAAAAGTCTCCCAACCAAAAAAAGTCCAGGTCCAGATGGCCTCAGTTCAGAATTCTACCCGAAATTCAAAGAACAGCTTATTCCAATTCTTCTCAAAGTATTCCACACAATAGAAGCAGAAGGGTCTTTGCCAAGCTCTTTCTATGAGGCTTCAATAACCTTGATCCCCAAGCCACACAAAGATACAACTAAGAAAGAGAACTTCAGACCAATATCCCTCATGAACATTGATGCAAAAATACTCAATAAAATACTGGCAAATCGGATCCAAGAACACATCAAAACAATCATTCACCACGATCAAGTAGGTTTCATCCCAGGGATGCAGGGATAGTTCAACATACGAAAATCCATCAATGTAATCCACCATATAAACAAGCTGAAAAACAAAAATCACATGATCATCTCACTAGGTGCTGAAAAAGCCTTTGACAAAATCCAACACCCCTTCATGATAAAGGTCTTGGAGAGATCTGGGATAACAGGGACATACTTAAACATAATAAAAGCTATATACAGTAAACCAACAGCCAACATCAAACTAAATGGACAGAAACTCAACGCAATTCCTCTAAAATCAGGAACAAGACAAGGCTGTCCACTCTCTCCATACCTTTTCAACATTGTACTTGAAGTTCTAGCCATTGCCATACGACAACAAAGGGGGATCAAGGGGATAAAATTGGGAAGGAAGAGGTCAAACTTTTACTGTTTGCAGATGATATGATAGTTTACATCAATGACCCTAAGAACTCTATGAGGGAGCTCTTACAGCTGATTAACACCTTCAGCAAAGTGGCAGGGTACAATATCAACTCAAGAAAATCAGTAGCCCTACTATATACAGATGATAAAAGGGCTGAAAAAGAAATCAGAGAAGCATCACCCTTTACAATTGCCACAAACAACATAAAATACCTTGGAGTAATGGTAACCAAACAAGTGAAAGACCTGTATTGCAAGAACTTTGAATCTTTAAAGAAAGAAATTAAAGAAGCCCTCAAAAAATGGAAAGATCTCCCATGCTCTTGGATAGGTAGGATCAATGTAGTAAAAATGGCAATCCTGCCAAAAGCAATCTACAGATTCAATGCAATCCCCATTAAAATCCCAACACAATTCTTCACAGACCTTGAAAGAACAATAATCAATTTTGTATGGAAAAACAAAAGACCCAGAATAGCCAAAACCACCCTGTTCAACAAGGCAATGTCCGGAGGCATCACCATCCCTGACCTCAAGCTCTATTATAGAGTTATAGTCCTGAAAACAGCTTGGTATTGGCACGAAAATAGACAGGTAGACCAATGGAATTGAATTGAAAACCCAGATATTAACCCACATATGTATGAACATCTGATCTTTGACAAAGAAGCTAAAAATATACAATATAATAAAGAAAGCATCTTCAACAATGGTGCTGGCATAACTGGAGGCTTGCATGTAGAAGAATGCAGATCCATGTTTATCACCATGCACAAAACTTAAGTCCAAATGGATCAAAGACTTCAACAACATAAATCCAGCCACACTGAACTTCTTAGAAGAGAAAGTGGGTGGTACCCTTGGACGAATTGGTACAGGAGACAGCTTCCTGAACATAACACCAGTAGCACAGACAGTGAGATCAACAATTAATAAATGGGACCTCCTGAAACTGAGAAGCTTCTATAAGGCAAAGGACTCAGTCAGCAAGACAAAAAGGCAGCCCACAGAATGGGAACAAATATTCACTAACCCCACATCTGACAGAGGGTTGATCTCCAAAATTTACAAACAACTCAAGAAGCAAGTCTCCAAAACTTCAAAGGACCCAATTAAAAAGTGGGCTGCAGAACTAAATAGAGAATTTTCAATAGAGGAGTCTAAAATGGGTGAGAAGCACTTGAGAAAGTGCTCAACATCCTTAGCCATCCGGGAAATGCAAATCAAAACAACTCTGTGATACCCACTCACTCCATTCAGAATGGCTAAAGTCAAAAACACTGAAGACAATTTATGCTGGAGAGGATGTGGTGAAAGGGGGACACTCCTCCATTGCTGGTGGGAGTGCCAACTCTTTCAGCCACTTTGGAAATCAGTATGGAGATTCCTCAGATAAATGGGAATAAACCTACCACCAGACCCAGCAACTCCATTCTTAGGCGTATATCCAAAAGATGCCCATTCATACAACAAAGATCTCTGTTCCACTATGTTCATAGCAACATTATTTGTAATAGCCAGAACTTGGAAGCAACCTAGATGTCCCTCAACCAAAGAGTGGGTAGAGAAAATGTGGTACATTTACACAATGGTGTACTATTCTGCAGAAAAAAACAATGGAATCCTGAGATTTGCAGGCAAATGAATGACACTATAAGAAACCATCCTGAGTGAGGTAACCCAGTCACAAAAAGAGAAACATGGCAGGTACTCTCTCATATATGGATTTTAGACATAGATCTGGGGAGTGCCAGCCTACAATCCCATGGCCAGAGATTCTGGGAAACATAAACTTCATTTAGTGGCTGATCAAAGAAGAGGCAGACTCCCTCGGTTAAGTACTGAGCTGAACTCAAGAAAGCCAGTAACAGAGAGGGAGGACTGATGACCAAAGGGATTAATCCTGGGCTGGTTTAACTCCTAGAAACAGCTGACCTGACAAAGGTTAACTCTTGAATCCCAGGCATCAGCCTGGGAATCCAGCATGGGACTGACCAAGACCCCCTGAATGTGAGTGTCAGTGAGGAGGCCTAGGTAATCTATTGAGCCTTGGGCAGCAGATCAGTACCCATCCCGAGTATACACACGGACTTTGGACTCCCATCCAACAATGTGAGGTGCACTCTCACCCTGAACTCTTGGGGAAGGGTCTAGGCCCTGCCCTGTATGAAATGACAGACTATGGACACCCCAATGGAGGGCCTCACCCTCCCTGGGAAATGAGGGGATAGTGGGAGGGTTGGGGGGAGGGCACGGGAGGAGGGGAGGGAATGGGAGAGGGACCTGGAACTGACTTGGGAAGCAACCTTGTTTCTTATCTAAATTTAAACTTAAAAAAAAAGAAGAGGGAGGAGTAGGAGAGTTCAAAGTTGTATGTTGGGTGAGGAATAATGGTCGATCTTGAAGGGGTGACTAGGATCCAAATACTATATACAGAATTCTCAAAGAACACCTAAAAGTTGCAAAAATTACAGGGATTATGTTTGGGTTTTTAAATTTTTCCTCCACAGGAATGAAAGAGAAACTGGTTGTGTTAGAATACATTGTCTATATATTTGTAATAAAAGCGTATAAGAGGCATTCATTTATTCATTGAACTATGGAAAATTGTTGTGGTACTAACTTTATTCATAACTTTCTTCAGTGTGTAGGGATATTTGTTTACTCATATAAACAAAAAGCACTAGATATTTGTAAGATGCTAATGTTCTGGAAATTTTCTGTTGTTCATTATAATGTCACATAACTGTTGTAAGAATGAAGTGAAGCTCATAATTAGTGTATAATATCCTCCAGGATCTCCTGTGTTGAGCTTTCTATAAAGCTCTTCTACAGCAAAGATACCGAGTTAAATAAATGCTTTCACATTTGCAGTATTTCTCAAGCTCACTTTGCATTTGATCACACAGAAATAAGTAGCCTAATATTAGAACAATGCAGGGAAACTAAAAGCCTGATTTATATTCAAATCATGAATAGTCTGGATGGGGAGACCAAAAGGATGTTGGGAGGTTAGAGTAGAAGAGGAGTTGGGGTACCATGAGAGATGTACATGGTACCCCAGAGAAGTTAGAATGAGGCAAGATCTCCTGAGCACATTGGGAGCACAGGGTGGGTGAGGGGAAACGGAGCCTGGAAAAAGAGAGGGAGAGAAGAGGAAGGGAGAAGTGGACATGGGGGAGCAGGAAAGTTGAGTTGGGGGAAGAATAGAGGAAAGCAGGATGAGAGATACCATAATAGAGGGAGCCATTCTAGGTTTAAGGGGAGATCTGTCACTAATGAGAACTCCAGAGATGTACAAGGATGACACCAACTGACAAACGAAGCAGTAGTGGAGAGACTACTTTAAATGCCCCTCCCTAATAATGATTTTGACGACTATATACCATCCTAGAACCTCCATCCAGTGACAGACTGAAGCAGAGGCAGACACCCACAGCTAAACACTTAACTGAACTCCTGGAACCCAGTGACAGACAGGGAGGAGTGATGAGCAAAGGGGTCAAGACTGGACTGGTGAATCCCAGAGAAACAGGTGACCTGGACAAGGGGGAGATCTTGGACCCCAGACTGATGGCTGAGCGGCCAGCATGGGACAGATCCAGAACCCTGAATGTGGGTTTCTGTGAGGAGCCTCAGACAATCAATGGGGTTTTGGGATAGTATATCAATATTTATCCCTGGCACACAAATGGACTTTGGTGATCCATCCAACAATGAGGAATGCTTTCTCAATTTGGACACTTTGGGGAGGGCCTGGGCCCTCCCCGGAACGAAATTACAGACTCTAGAGATCCCCCATGTAGGGCCTTATCGTCCTGGGGGAATGGAGTGGGGATTGGATGGGGGGCTGGGGGAGCCGGGGGAGGGAGTGGACGCGGAGGGGAGAGAGAGGGAGGGCGGACTGACATGGGAAGCAAGCTTGTTTCTAATTTAAATATATAATAAAAAATTGTAAAACTATTAAACGAATTAAACTGCAAAAAAAAAAAAAGAAGAAGAGGCAAGAGGCGTTGGTTAAAAGTTGATATGCAGAGGGAGCGGTTTTGCTCAGTAAGTAAGATCCTGTCTACTATGTTTGAAATTTGGAGTTCTAGCTGAAAGTAAATTACCTTTCAGTTATGGGATGAGGATTTTTTTTGTTGGTTTTGTTTTATTTTGTTTTTGAGAGAAGGTATTGTTGTGTTACTATTCAGTCTGGCCCCAAACTTTCAGTATTCCAACCTCAAGTCACCAAGTATTGGAATCACAGATGTGCACTATCATGTTCTGCTTCAGTGATGAATTGGGCAATTCTCTTAAAGAAAGAGGAATTGTGTTGTCATGTATTTATGCATTTTCTGCTTTTAACACAATATGTCATTACTCATTAAATTATTTGAAATATTTGTAAAGACACTTATTTATGCTGAAGATAATGGCTACACAGATTCCTTCTACTAACCCATGGTCCACAAGAGGTAGAAATACCAGGTTAAAAAGTACTCAAAGATTGGAGTTAAGGTATGTGCCTTAGTATACACATAAAAACTTAACATGCATATAAAATTATCTATTAATGCATAGAAATGTATAGATTTATTGGAAATAATCATATTGGCACATTTTGAAAGCAGAGTTGTATTTCAGGTTTTTGTTCAGCTGAACTTTGAGATAGGCACACGTACAAAGTAAATTATTTTAAAGAAGATGAATTTGGCTATGAACTTTGAAGACTTTATATGCTTTTGCATAGAGGTTGGTAGCAGTGACTGTTTTGAGTTGCAGAGAGGGAATAGAGGTTGTATTTATTAAACCTTCTTGAAAATAAATCTGGGACAATATTGATAGAGCATTAGGAAATAGAGAATTTTGCAATGACTCAGCCAGAAGGCAAGGAAGGGCCAGATATGCAAACAGTGGCAGAGAAGATAGGTGGAAAGAGAAACACTTAAATTTAGCTTTGAGGAGCCAGTGAGATGGCTCAGCAGGAATAATCCTATGGAACTGAACTAGATTCTTGAGACCTGGATATTGGAAGTGCTAGAACTCACCCCCACAAGGTCTCCTCTCACCTCCATATACAAGTAATGGCATGCCCCTCCCTGACACCTCCAGTAAGTAAGTAAATAAATAAATAAAGTGTTAAAATTAACTTTAGTACGTTCATCCACTTCACTTCAGTCTCTCCCAAGTTTCCTTTGCTGTTTTTCAATTATGAGTTTTTATTAAAATATATGAGTTAGGGTCTGGAAAAAAAAGCTAACTGGTTAGAGTACTTCCTCATATGGTGGCACATGATTGTCATAACTCCAGTTGCAGACAATCCCATGCTTCTTGAACTCCACCCACTACCATGCAGATGGAGTTTCCTTACATACACTCATGGACACATGTATATAAATTAAATTAAGTATATACTTAAAGGATATAAAAGACCACTGAAATTTTGAATAAGGTAACAATTCTTGGAGAGGTAAGATAAGGTGAGAGTGGGAGGAAAAACGTATGTCCCAACATATGAGAAGAGTCTCCAGTTCATATTCAAGAGTCTGGCAGTTGACTCATGTCAATAATAGAATGTACAGCCAAGTTATTCTGGCCCGAAATCACAGTACTCAGGTGTTTGAGACAGAATGACTGAGTAAAAGACCACCCTGCTTTTATAGTATGATTAGATATTGCCTCAAAAAATAAAAGAACCATTAAAATAATAAATAGGATAAAGAGGAAGTCAGAATATGTGAGCAACTCAGGAAGATGTATCAATGAATCAGCATTTTGTGGTCACTGACACAGTAATCCTCTGACATATACACGTTAAACTATATCTTCTCATTTTCATGTCCTTTACATTTAAGGGACATTACTGTGGCCTAGAAATTTAACAAGGTGACATGATTTGCATTTTTATTATACTCAGTCCTCTTTCAATAATCTGGCTGATTCTAAATATTTATTTACCAACTCTGTTATTCAGTTATGGAAAGAAATTAAATAAGGTAGGCAGGTGTACTTTCAGACTTTTCATGGCTTTCCAATGCTCTTTTAGTTGGATTACATTGATGTTTCTAGTATAATTGGTACAGTCTACAAAAAAATTACACAGTTCATGGAGCTGCTACTTCCTTGTGGACTTAGAGACAGTCTTCTTATTTGAGGTAATCTTAAAATCTTTCAACGAGCTGCTCGTTTCATTTGTGAGTATAATTGAATTTTCCATTTCTCCCGTTTGTTTTCTCTTTCTCCATTCACTGAACACAGTCATTTGCTTTTGTGCTGTCAACTGTTCCGTCAAGTCTCTCAGGCCAACCTAGGAGTTTTGTAAGAGCATGTTGCACCCAAGCACAGGGGATTTCTGAGACCGGAAAGAACTGCACAAGTTGACTGGCAAGTAAGCATGAGGTAAGGTCTCTAGTGATGACCTGTGTGAACATCTGTTTGTGGCAGCAGTAATTAGTGGCCTGCCTTCTCTGGGTCCAGCTTCCTTTCTGGGTCCACATTCCTTTCTGTATTTACTTTTTAGTGTTTTCGTCTCCAGTGAGTTTATTCCCTTGATAAAAAGATCCCATTTTTAACCCAATCAATTAGTAGTGAATTGGACGGGCATAGCTTTGGAATTATGAAGCTGGCACACTAAAAATCAACATAAGCTGTTAAGAGACACTGAACTAAATCTTATTTTTCTACATTGTAGGTACTGGGTCAGTGGGATGAAGTAACTTAAAATGAATCTCTGCAAATCAGTATTTTTAATTTATATCTATAGCTGTGACAAAATAAATTTAGCTAATATTTTTCCTCTAATGCAGCTTAAATATTCTTACCTTCAACTAGGAATTGTTAAATATTCTAAGCTGCAGCTAAGCAGAACCAAATCTCTATTGATCAGGAGAGACAGTCTATGTCCTGGGCTCTGTGTTTCACAGAGCTTTATATCCTACAAACAGACATTTGATGACTGTAAAATATACTGTTCTTCACCAAGATTTCTCTAGACCCTTTTTCTTGTGTGAGTCTTCATTCCTGAGCTCAGCTTTTCACCTTGTGGCTTCACTAAAAAACCCTGGTATCAGGTGCCAAGTCTACTTCTTGGGCTATTAGCGCTGCCTACTATTGAATGTGGTGACAGTCTATTGAATGGCTTGTTCCTCATTTGATCTGCTCTGAGTACTAGGAACACCCTCAACTATGGGCTTCTGTGACCCCTTTTCCCTCTTCTCCTCCTCATCCCTGGGAACAGTCTCATCCAAACCTTCTGGCTCCACCCAGAATGCCTTGTAGAGAACCTCCAACTCCCAGCCCCCACTTAACACCTCTAAACTGATCCTTCTTGCCAGTCAAATCTAGCTTCAATATGCTTTAGACAATCAATCCAAATGTCCACCTAATGGCACCTTAGATTGAAATATTATTTGGGATCTTTACAACTATTGAAAGTGGTCAGGAAAAATGGAAAGAGATTTGCTTAAATCTGGTTGTGTTTGCACACTGGTGTAGAACTGGGACAGACATCCATGGCAGTGGCTGGCTCTCATGGCTACTGTATCCGGACTTTCATTGAGCCCTCAGCTTCCAGATAATGGTTCAGAGACTTTTTATTAATTATGAAAGTTTGGCCTTGCTTAGGTTTGTCCTAACTAGCTCTTTAAACTTAAATTGACCTATTTGTATGTTCTACTATGTGGTCTGTTACCTTGCCTCGGGACAGTACATCTGGATTTCTTCCACATCTTGCTGGTGAATCCCCTGCCTCTCAGATTCCTTCCCAGAGTTCCTATCTCTCTCTGGATGTCTAACCCATTGCCTAGCTATTGGCCATTCATCCCTTTATTAAACCAATGAGAAGGCAGATGAGGTAAAACAGAGATACATTTCCCCACAACAAACTGTTTGTCTGGGTTGCCCATAAGCTGGGCTGGGGTTGCTGATGCTCTAGTTCACAGTGAAGAAGGATGCACGTGGGATGCTACAGCAAGGTCGATCTGGACATCTGCAAAGCAGAAATTGGCATTGACACCTGGAGCTCAGTAGCTAATTATCCCTTCAACTTTCCAGGACACACAGTATTGTTTATTTATTCTTGATGTCAATCCTAAACTCATCAGGGAAATAAATTCCAGACTCTTTAGTTTCAGCTTAGCTGAAGGGATACATGGACCATGTGCATAGTGGATGACCCAATGAAGTAAAATTTAGAGATGTGGGTATGGGATGCAGAAAGAGCAAATGATTTTCCCCAAAACTGCTACATAAAGCGTTCTTTTGTTTTTAGGACTTTTATCTTTTGCCTTTTAGAACACCATCCTCAGCATTTCACTTCTGGTGCAATTTTCATTATCTTTGCAATTAGGGCCCCGTTTAAATAAAGAAGGATGCTCTGTGTGGCAAAACTATTCTAGCTCTGGTAAGAATTATACAGCAACGAAGACTAAGGTCAAGGAGCAGGTAGCTTACACTGACTTTAACCATTGCCCTAGGAAGTGACCTTGGCCACCCCTGGCAACATTAACCATATCAAGTATTTTCTCAGCTCTGTAAGACAACATAGAGGAGAAATGATCTTTCCAAGAGCCTTCAGTGTCCCTTGCTTTTAATTTACATCTTAATGCTCTGTTCCCTTCTCATCAAGTGTCTTTACATTTGCTGAAAATGTCAGAGAGGTGCCATCCCTAGTTTAATATTTTATACAGCAGAATTGTTACTGCTTTGTGTTGTGCCTTTTATCTGCCAAGTGACTTCCCAACATGACGTGCTTGCTTGGCTCCTGTCACGGCCTGAAGTACAACTTGTGGCATTTGCTGCTGTTTTCTGTGAAGATGAAATGCCAAACACGAATCTATTTCTGTGTTGTTTTGTTCTTTAGTTTCTTGCACAAACCCTGCAACTACCTTCTCAGAACTCCTGGGATTTCCAGACTAGAATGTCTCTAATTGGCATGCCAATTCCAGTGACTGAATGTGGAATTTGGGGGATGAATTCCTCTCAGGGATCTCAGGCACAGGAGAGAACAGTGGGAACTGAGGGCTTTAATTTTCTAGCATCAGTTACTGTACACAGACAAAATGCCTAGATAGAAAGAAAATACAGAAATGTAAAATTCTCTTGTGTTCTAAAGAGAATTTTTAATGCCTTCTTCATTGCATTTCACTATCCCTTTCTATATGTAAGCTATGTTAAAATTGTGATGCTTTTGTTTGGAAAGTTCTTCACTACAAAGCACTTGGTACAATCAGCCTGTATGGTCAATGTTGACATTCTTATTTGCAGGCAGTGGAAATTAAGGCTGGAAAGGTCAGTGAGTATGCGAGGTTGCTCAGAATGTGAACAGGGTTCACTGACCTCAGGGGAACTCAGTGAAAATATAAATACATTCTCACTACCAGCATGACATGACTGAACATGATTCACATGTAACAATGCCTTTTCTGTAATCTTAACTTATACTCAAGCCTCATTTAATGGGACCTTTAATTTTCATAAATTCTTTCCATTATCATCAGAAATTTAGCCCAAGCTGTCTCCTTTCACCTTCATTCAGACATATGCTTTCTTTTCTTCATTTTTTAAAATTTAAGTTAGAAACAAGCTTCTTTCACCTGTCAATCCCAACTCCCTCCCCTCCTTTCGTGCTCTCCCCACCAGGTTCCCCAGTCCCCCACCCAATCTCCACTCTGATCCCCAAGAAGGGTGAGGCCCTCCATGGGGCGATATTTCCAGTAACTGTCATTTCCTCCAGAGCAGGTCCTAGGCCCTCCCCCAAGTGTCCAGGCTGAGAGAGCCTCCCATATTGTTCTTCATCTTTAAAAATTTTTTCTATTTTAAGCCCCCAAATGCCCCCCAAGATGTCTCTTTAGTTATTCTTCCCCTTAGTCCCACCCCCAACCTGCCTCCCACACCACCTGCTGCTCTCTCAAGTTTCCATCTTCCCATTACTGCCCCCCGTCCAGTTTACCCAGGAAATCTCTATTTTCCCTTCCCAGGGAAATCCATGTTTCCTTTTTGGGCCTCTTTGTTATCTAGCTTCTTTGGGGTTGTGGATTATACTGCACTTTACATCTAATATCCAATAATGAATGAGTACATGCCACATTTGTCTTTCTGGGTCAGGTTTATCTCACTTAGAGCTGTTTTTCTAGTTCCATCAATTTAACTGCAGATTTTTTTTGTTTTGTTTTGTTTTCCGAGACAGGGTTTCTCTGTATTGTTTTGGAGGCTGTCGGTCCAGCCTGGCCTCGAACTCACAGAGATCCGCCTGGCTCTGCTTCCCGAGTGCTGGGATTAAAGGCGTGTGCCACCACCGCCCGGGACATTTAACTGCAGATTTTATGATACCATTGTTTTTTATATTCCTGAGTAATATTCTGTTGTGGAAGTGTACCACATTTCCTTATCCTTTCTTCTGTTGAAGGGCATCAAGGTTGCTTCCAGATTCTGGTTCTTGTAAATAATGCCGTTATTTACTCTTGTGGTATGATTGAGCATCTTTTGGGTATAAGCACAAGATTGGTATAGCTGGATCTTGACATAGACTGATTCCTATTTTTCTGAGAATCACCATATTGATTTCCATAGTGGCTGTACCAGTTTGAATTTATAGCCATAAGCATTCACCAGCCTTGTATCTGCAGCCAACAATCTTCCCTTGACCAGTAAGTTAAGTACATATTAATATTTATTCACTGATATCAATTGTCTGTTTGTACATGGGTTCAAGTGTGTGGGCAAATATGAATGTATTAATGTATACATATATTTGGAATCTCTGATGGGGTCTCTCTTGAGGTCATACACCCCGTTTCTTATGATACTCTGGCTGCCCATCAGCCCTTAGGGATTTCTCTGTCTCTTCCTTCCCTCCACTGGGATTATAGGCAAGTACCAACAAGCCTGTTACCATATGTTTATATTGAATAGATTCTTTTGAAGCAAAATGGCACTCTTAAAGGCCATTGTGTCTGATATCAATCAAGTAGTTTTCTCTTTCATTTTTTCACCTGCAGTTTTTCTGTTTTTATTAATTTATTATTTATTTTTAAGTTTAAATTTAGGTTAGAAACAAGGTTGCTTCACAAGTCAGTTCCAGGTCCCTCTCAGTTTCTCTCCCCTCCTCCCAAGTGCCTCTCAGCTATTTTAGACTACTCTATTGAAAATTCTCTATTTAGTTATGCAGCCCAATTTTTAATTGGATCCTTTGGTGTTTTGGAGACTTGTTTCTTAAGTTCTTTGTAAATTTTGGAGATCAACCATCTGTCAGATGTGGGGTTAGTGAATATTTGTTCCCATTTTGTGGGCTGCCTTTTTGCATTGTTGCCTGTGTTCTTTGCCTAACAGAAGGGTCTCAGTTTCAGGAGGTCCCATTTATTGGTTATTGATCTCACTGTCTGTTCTACTAGTGTTATGTTCAGGAAGATGTCTCCTGTACCAATTTGTTCAAGGGTACCACCCACTTTCTCTTCTAAGAGGTTCAGTGTGGCTGGATTTATGTTGAGGCCTTTGATCCATTTGGACTTAAGTTTTGTTCATGGCGATAAACATAGATCTATCCGCATTCTTCTACATGCCAGCCTCCAGTTATGCCAGCACCATTTGTTGAAGATGCTTTCTTTATTCCATTGTATATGTTTAGCTTCTTGTCAAAGACCAGATGTTCATACGTGTGTGGGTTAATATCAGGGTTTTCAATTCAATTCCATTGGTCTACCTGTCTATTTTTGTGCCAATACCAAGCTGTTTTCAGGACTATAGCTCTATAATAGAGCTTGAAGTCAGGGATGATGATGCCTCCGGACATTGCCTTGTTGAACAAGGTTGTTTTGGCTATGCTGGGTCTTTTGTTTTTCCATACAAAATTGATTATTGTTCTTTCAAGGTCTGTGAAGAATTGTGTTGGGATTTTAATGTGGATTGCATTGAATCTGTAAACAAATCTCTCAAAGAATCTAAAGAGCACCAAGAAAAAACAACCAAAAAAATTAAGGAAACAACTCAAACAGTTGAAGCATTGAAAGCTGAAATAGAAACGATAAAGAAAACACAGAATGAAGGGATGCTGGATATAGAAAAACTGGGTAAATGATCAGGAACTACAGATGCAAGTATCACCAATAGAATACAAGAGATAGAAGAGACAATCTCAGGCATTCAAGACTTATTAGAGGATATAGAGTCATCAACCAAAGAAAATCTCAAAACCAACAAATCCTTAACACAAAATATCCAGGAAATATGGGACACCGTGAAGAAGCCAAACCTGAGAATAATAGGTATAGAAGAAGGCGAAGAAATACAACTCAAATGTACAGAAAACATATTCAACAAAATCATAGAAGAAAACTTCCCTAAAGAAAGATATGCCTATGAAAATACAAGAATCTTACAGAACACCAAATAGGCTGGACCAGAAAAAGAAGTCACCTTACCATATAATAATCAAAACATCAAACCTACAGAGTAAAGAGAAAATATTAAGAGCAGCTAAAGAAAAAGGCCAAGTAACATACAAAGGCAGACCTATCCGAATTACACCTGACTTCTCAATGGAAATGATGAAAGCCAGAAGATCCTGGACAGATATCCACCAAATCCTAAGGGAACAAGGATGCAAGCCCAGACTACTATATCCAGCAAAGCTCTCAATTACCATAGATGGAGAAAACAAAATATTCCATGACAAAGCCAGATTTAAACAATACGTATCCATGAATCCAGCTCTACAGAAAATGCTAGAAGGAAAACCTAGATCCAAGGAAGATAACTACACTCACAAAGACACAGGCAATATATAATCCCACTTTACAAAACACCAAAAGAAAAAAGGAGGAGAAACCACAAAATAACTTCACTAACAATAAATCAAGCACAAACAAGGGTAATCAATCAATGGTCATTAATATCCCTCAATGTCAACGGCCTCAACTTGCCTATAAAAAGACACACACTAGCAGAATGGATACGAAGACAGAACCATTCCTTCTGCTGCATACAGGAAACACATCTCAACATCAAAGACAGATGTTATCTCAGAGTAAAGTGTTGGGAAAAGATCTTCCAATCAAACGGTCCCAAGAAATAAGCGGGTGTAGCAATCCTAATATCTAACAAATTTTCAAATTAAAATCAATGAAAAGAGATGAAGAAGGACACTTCATATTCATCAAAGGAAAAATACATCAAGACGAAGTCTCAATTTTAAACATCTACGCCCCAAATACAAAGGTACCTACATTTGTGAAAGAAACATTACTAAAGCTCAAAATGCACATACAATCTCACACACTAATAGTAGGAGACTTCAACACTCTGCTCTCATGCTAGACAAGACCTCCAGACAGAAACTTAACAAAGAAACAAAAGAACTAACAGAAGTTATGACCCAACTGGGTTTACCAGACATCTATAGAACATTCCACCCAAATACAAAGGGATATACCTTCTTCTCGGCACCACATGGAACCTTCTCTAAAATTGACCACATAATAGGAAACATAGCAAATGTCCACAGATACAAAAAAAATTGGAATAACCCCCTGCATCTTATCAGACCACCATGCATTATCATTAGAATTCAACAATAACACAAATCGCAGAAACCCTACAAACTCATGAAGATTGAATAATGCACAATTGCACCATCCCTGGGTAAAGGAAGAAATAAAAAAGAAATTAAAGACTTCCTTGATTTCAATGAGAATGAAGACATAACATACACAAACTTGAAAGCAGTGCTGAGAGGAAAGTTTATAGCACTAAGTGCCCACATGAAAAAACTGGAGAACAGTCATACTAGAGAATTAATAGCACAGCTGAATGTTCTAGAACAAAAAGACACAAACTCACCCAGGAGGAGCAGACGCCAGGAAATAATCAAATTGAGGGCTGAAATCAATCAAGTAGAAACCAGGAAAACACTGAGAAGAATCAATGAAACAAAGACTTGGTTCTTTGAGAAAATCAACAAAATGGACAAACCTCTGTCCAAACTAACCAAAAGACAGAGAGACAGCATGCTAATTAACAAAATCAGGGATGAAAAAGGGGACATAACAACGGACTCTGAGGAAATCCAGAGAATCATTAGGGCATACTTTGAAAATCTGTACTCCACAAAATTTGAAAATTTAAAGGAAATGGAAAATATCCTGGATAGATATCACTTGCCAAAACTATATCAAGAACAGATAAACAATCTAAACAGACCTATAACCCATAATGAAATAGAAGCAGTCACCAAAAGTCTCCCAACCAAAAAAAGCCCAGGCCCAGATGGCATCAGAGCAGAATTCTACCAGAAATTCAAAGAAGAGCTAATTCCAATACTCCTCAAAGTATTCCACACAATAGACGCAGGAGGCTCACTCCCAAACTCTTTCTACGAGGCTACAATTACCTTGATACCCAAGCCACACAAAGACACAACAAAGAAAGAGAACTATAGACCCAATTTCCCTCATGAACATCGATGCAAAAATACTCAATAAAATACTTGCAAACCGGATTCAAGAACACATCAGAAAAATCATCCACCATGATCAAGTAGGCTTCATCCCAGGAATGCAGGGATGGTTCAACATTAGAAAATCTATCAATGTAATCCACCATATTAACAAACTGCAAAAGAAAAACCACATGATCATCTGACAAGAATCTGAAATAGCCTTAGACAAAATCCAGCACCCCTTCATGATAAAGGTCCTATATTATTTTTCTGCTTAATCCATAATATTATTGTAGTAGAGATTTTCTTTATCTGAGAGTATCTTTCCCCAGCTTGTACAGGATATTCTGAATAACTTAGGACTCTGCTCCTGTTTTAATATGTTCCTTTTTGCTTTTTATCAATATGTCATTTCTCTGCCTCCTGGTTTGATCCCCTCTAGTGAGAAGCCAGATAATTAGCTTTATTTTTTCCTGTGAAATTTTACAGTTTTTTCATACCTTACTTTTATCTTTCCTTCCTTTCTTCTTCCCTTCCTTCTTCCCTTTGTTCCTTCCTTCCTTCTTTTCTTACCTGCATTTTAGTTATCTTGAACCTATGTACCTGCTTGTGTTCTCTTCTTTCTTTTTCCCTCTTCTTTCTTTCTTTGTTTCAAATTTCTTCCTTTCTTTTCCTTTTATTCCTTCCTTTTCTAAAACAATATCAATAATTTACTGTCTTTACAGAGTTAATGTAGCAATTCAAAATTGCCAAGTTAATAGTCTACGACTCTGGTTGAAACTCAGCCCTCCCAGTTCTCAGGTGTTAAGTAGCTAAGACAGACACTCTGAAAGCATCCACTTGTGTTCACAGTCCTCTTTGCTATCTGGCATTTGCACCTGGGGAGATTCTAGGCAAACTTGCATTTTGTCCTGGGCCTTTCTCTGTATTCCAATTTCTTTGCTGAGAAACTCAAATCAGGATATGGTGACTGTCTTTGTCACTCTTCTATGGTTATGGAGCAACACCATGATGAGTGCAACTCTTAAAGAAAACATTTAACTGGGGTCATGCTTATAGCTTCAGATGGTTAGCCCATCACTGTCATAGCAAGGTGTCTTACTTACAGTTTCTATTGTTGTGTAGAGACACCATGACCACAGCAACTCTTTTTTTTATTATTAATGTTTTTTATTTTTAAGTTTAAATTTAGATTAGAAACATGGTTGATTCACAAGTCAGTTCCAGGTCCCTCCCCCTTTCCTTCCCCTCCTCCCTTACCCTCCCCCAACTCCCCCATTGTCCCCTTATTTCCCCAGGGAGGGTGAGGCCCTCCATGGGGGTGTCCATAGACTGTCATTTCATACAGGGCAGGGCCTAGACCCTCCTCCCAAGAGTTCAGGTGAGAGTCTGCAACTCTTATGAAATGAAAACATTTAATTGTGGTGGCAACTTACAGTTTTGAGATTCAGTCTGTTATCACCATGGCAGGGAGCATGATGGCCTGAAAGCAGACATGGTGCTATCTACATCTTGATCAGAAGTCAACAGGAAGTGACTGTAACACTGAAGCTTATGCAAAAGAGACCTCAAAGCCTTCCCCACAGTGATACACATCCATCAAAAGGCTACATCTATTTTAACAAAGCCACACCTGCCAGTAGTGTCACTCCCTATAAGCTTATGAGGACCAATTACATTCAAACTATCACACAGGGCAAATGGAAGTATGCATGCATGCATGACACTGGAGAAATAGCTGAGAGTTACATCCTGATCCACAGACAAAGAGACAGATCCTCTGAGTCTGGTGTGGGCTTTTGAAACCTCAAAGCCCACTTTTCCTGATGTACCTCCAAAGGCCACAGCTCCTGGGAGGTGTTAACAGAAGGCCACAACGTTGGTTATGCTGTGTACACTACTAAGCCAGTTTGAGCTGACAGTCTGTCTAAAGACAAACTTAAACTAGAAACCTGGAGTCCTCTTTGTAGCTCTGGGCTTTGCATTAGTTATTTCCCCATGCCTCACATGTAGATAGTATGTGAAAACTCAGGACTAGGACAGGGATCTATGAACGGCTTCACAGGGGCTCTTCATATTTTCTTCCCTTTTAAAGACCAAGTGTGAAGTTTAAAAAAAACTCATCAACTTTGTTTTTTCTCTCTTACCTCTGAAATTCTGAATAGATGGTACATTTCTTCTTCAGACCCTATCACATATGTATCTTCTGTTCTGTATTGTGACACCCCTTAGCTTCAATTCACAAGCTTTTCTATTAATCTGCTTCTGAATTCACTAATCCTATGTTGTGTAAATCTGCCATTAATTCTCCATGATGATTTGTTCCAGATGTTACATTATCAGTTGTAGAATATGCATTGATTCATCATATAGATCTGAGTACATATTGAATAACTCCATCTTCTTAATAATTTTGTTTAGCTTTTGCTATACTTTCTGTAACATACATATTTCAGCCATGTTAAAATTCTATCAGCTTTTACCACTGTCATGTTATAAATATAGCCTGGTGTATCAGAAAAGTGCCCTTGATACCTTTTATTTTATTTTAAGTCAGACAGATTAGAGAGGGGACAATAGTTTTAATTAAATAAGGTATTGAATTGAGTCATGACGAGGACACTGTTTTCAGAGGACTTAAATTTCCTTCATTTGTCTCTGTTTACTCTCTAAAGTTTGAACCCACTGAAAACATTTAAGCCTACCTTCTGTGCTTAAATCTGATTCTACACTTCAAAAATAAGACTCCAATTCAAGAACTCATTAGTGCACATTGTTACCATAATTTTAATTAAAAATTATATTTTGACATTCCAGATTTTATCTAGGTTATATTTTGGAAATACATATATGGCCATATTTATAATCCTAATTTCTAATTAGAAAAATGCCCTACAGCTAGGTCTAATTGAAATTCCCTTCTTTCCAAATCATTCAAGCTTGTGTCAAGTTGACATATAATTATTCATCACAATTGACCCCTGTCAACTTGACACATAAACACATCACTATTACAGCACAACCTTTTCTTTTTTGTTCATCTCTAAGATAATACATTAATAAAGGTATCACAGTATAAAACAGCTTGCAAGCTTAAAAAAGTCCTATGGCCTTAGAAATTCAGTCATCTTAAGTATTATCTCTTTAAAAATTATACAGTGTCTTTTAGAGTTTAGCTTCTCTATAGGATCCCCAAATCTCCTTTTTAAAAATTTAGTCTTTCAACTATGGACTCTTGTAAAATCAAAAATAAATGAAACTTTCTTAATTTAAGAAGAAAGAAATAGGCCACAGTCACAATATGAACCAGATTAAACCAAACTCCAAAACTATAAATAACTCTGTGTCCAATATCTGAAATTTATTTGTGAACTTCTGGCCTCCTCCAGGAGGCTTGGGTCACTCCTTCAGCTCTGTTCTCTACAACACACACAGATTGTGTTCTAGCCTCTAGCTGGCTCCAGACCACTGCTGCTGTTGGTTCTTGGTGTTCATACATGGATCTGCCATTTCCAATATGCTGGGGTCTTCTAGTACAACTGGGCTGTGCTTTCAGAAATAGTGTGTCATAGGATCTCATCATGGTGCCAAGTCTAAACATCATTGCATTGGCTACTTCAGGCCTAGGTCTTCCATGAAGTCTACATTTTTACCAATGACCTCTCCTGGCCTCTCACAATGCTAAGACTCAGCTTTTCACCATGATCCTTTCATACCCTCAAAACAATACCACCTTGGTAACTCTTACTCTACCAAGATCAAAAACAACTTGAGGTATAACCTTGGCCACCTATGAAAAAGAACTTTTGTATGCTCTCAGGAAACACTTCCCAGAGGGTTTCACCTCAATGATGCCAATCATAGCTGACCAGCATCCATTAGTCCAGCAAAGCAGAGGTTTCACTTTAGAAGTTCTGGTATCTTGTTAATTGTAGCCAATTCTTCAACTTCAGCTAAACAGAACCACAGACTCTTAATTCAAAATAACAAATGACCCTAATAGAGTCTTTCGGATTTCCTCTGAAGCTTCACAGGTCAGACCTCAATCTTCTGCACAGCCCTCAACATTCTTATCTTCCAAGCTCATACAGAGCAACTCATAATTCATCAAACACTCAGTGTTCCAAAGTCCTTCCATACTCCTCCCCAAAATATCATAGTCCAGCTAGTCAAGGCAATACCCCATAATCCTGTTACTAACTTGTCTTAGTTAGGGTTTCTATTGTTATAATTAAACACCCTGTCCAAAAGCAAGTTGAGAAGGAAAGGTGTATTTGGCTTAAACTTCCACAGCAATATTCATCATCAAAGGATGTCAGGATAGGAACTCACACAGGGCAGGAACCTGGAAGCAGGAGTTGATGCAGTAACCATGGAGGGGTAATGCTTACTGCCTTGCTCCACATGACCTGTTCAGCAGCCTGATTTCTTATAAAACTCAAGACCACAAGCCCAGGCATACACCACCTACAATAGGCTAGATCCTACGCCTCCAGCCACTAAGAAGATGCCCTATAGCTGGACAATATGGAGGCATTTTCTCAGTTAATGTTCCCTCCTTTCAGATAACTCTAGCTTGTGTCAGGTTGACATAAAACTACACAGCACACCTGAACAGCTGGATAGCAAGACCAGCCAAGAGCTTTGGGCTTAGTGCTAGATTTGTTTCAATGAATGAATATAGAAAACAATAATTAATACTCCTGAATTAATCTCAATCCTCTATACCTACCCACCCACAAGCACACATTGGAATGTGTGTAAACACACATGTGCATCATATACATATATGCATGAGAAGGATGAATAAAGTCATAGCTTTATCCATGTTTGAAATATATGACATTCACTCTACTCAGTCATCATGAAGTAGCAATAGGCTTAAAAACAGGCAACTCAATAAGGTTTATACTTCTCTTTAACTGGAATACAAGATTACATGTAATTTGCCAACTATGGCATTAAAATGTGTTGAATTCATAGCAGAGACCCATGCTTTATAGGTGAAATCCTTAACCCAGTCAAATACAAATTGCCAACAGAATCAACCAGTAGTTATAGAAATCCAAATTGTAGCTTGCAGAGCTAGGATGTAAAATGGGAAGTGTGGACAATATGATGTCAGACAAAATATGTATGAAAACACTCACCTTGCTTCTTAGTCAGGGAATGTGGATGTGACTACCAGGAGAAGGACATTTTGATAGAGGCAAGAACTGAATATTCTGGATAATTGTGGTGTCAATGAGGCTAGGTAGGAAAATAAAGAAGGTTTTGCACACACAAATGAATTCACTCTTCTCCTCCTTTTCTTCTTTTCCTCTCTCTGTCTTTGTCTGTGTGTCTGTGTGTCTTTCTGTCTGTGTGACTGCCTGTCTCTGTCCTCCCTCTCTTTCTCTGTCTCTCTCTGTCTCTGTCTCTCTCTTCTTCCTTACCCACTCTTACATAACAGAAGTTCATTTTCCCTGTACACTAAAACTTTAGTTTGCCTACAGGACACAAATTGAAAGGTACCTTTGACAGAGAGCATGGAGTATAGTTCTTTTCAGCTCATTTACAGAAGAAAATCCATTCTTTTGGTTAATTCATGACTTTAAGAGGCCCAGAGCAAGGTCATGATGGCATTCATATTTCCTGAGGGGTCCTTGTGTACCCGACTCATTACTAAAAGTATCACTTCATTAAACCCACCTGGTCCTACCTAGGTTTGCAATGTAACAAATGCATCCAAAGCCACAGTTACCCAGGGTCAGAACAAGACTTTGAAGTCAAGAGCTCTGGTATGCTGTCTGTGTGCTCCAGAGAGTAAGGTAAGATTTCCTTGGTGAGATGGAGAAACTGAGCTCACCAGTGCCTATGGGACACTCAAGTCAGAGGAAAATTAGATGCAATAAAAGTAGTTAAGTGAGAATTGGGTCAAGGTGTTAGTTAAAAAGCTTTGCCTCCTGTCTCCACACAGTCATGAAGGAGAAGGGGTATCTGAACTACAGACTTAAAGAAGCAATTGATAGCTTGTAATGCATAACAACAGTTTACTTGTTAAGATACACTGCTGGGTAGTAACTCCAGTGTTTCTGAGGATACCCCGTCTTCCTGGAGGAGGGGCTATGCTTTCAAGTTCTAATTAAGAATAGGAGGAATAACAATTATTTCTCTTACTGTATTCATGAAAATATCATATCAGAAAACCAGATACTTTTTATTTTCCATGGTTTCAAGGCTTTAACCTAATAGTAATTGAAAGCACTAAAAAAATTACTGTGATTTGTGCCATCTTTCTCATACTTAATCATGTTACTGCTGTCATTGTGTGCATATTAAGATTTGTTTTTTAAAATAATTCATCATGATTAATCAGTTTTGTTTGCTCTGTAAGTTTTGTCAGGTGTTTAATGTAAACCTATGACTTCCCAAAACTTTTAATTTATAGTTTGACTGTGTCTAGTCTAAGCCAGTTTTGGAAGCAATGCCCAGTGCAACAGCCTAGGTTGATGAGGGCTTGAGGGGTACTTAGATCAGGAGACTCCACCCTCATCAGTGCAGTGTCAATGCAGATTACAAAAGGTTTGGGGTTATTAGTTTCATTTGTGCTTATCCATGTTTCCACCCTATTCTTCTGCCCTCCACAATGGTAGAACAAAACCAGAAAGCACTAGTCAGATGCTGACTCCTTGATTTCAGACTTCTTAGCTCCTCTTACACCAAGCCAACAAATAGTTATTCATCATTTATCAACCAACCTTACACATGATGTAAAAATAACACCAAAAAATCTATGTATCCTGAATTAACCATAGATGCTTCCAACCAAAATGTAACCACGAATGGTGGCATCATTGTCTTCTGGACGAATTGAGGGCCCAAGGTCCATAATTAAGGCTATGAATATTTGCTCAAAATATATCCACATGTGCATGTATATATGTTCATACACACATATGAGCCACGTAAACATACATGTAACCTGAGATAAAGTAGCACTGAGATAAAACCATAATAACTGTGGCTGCCCATGGGATTCAGAGGATTCTTGGTTCTATATTTGTTGCAGGTGGTGTCAGAGCCCTACCTGCCTTGATTGTCATCTAGAGTCAAATAGGTGGAAAATGATCAACTAAAATGAAAGCCTGTGGATTTGAACATTTAATATTCATGACAGTGAAGACACATTTCACAGCTAGTCACTCTTATGTCCCAGTTGTAGGAAATTACTTATCAGCTAAAAACAGCATCCATCGATAACACCCCCCCCATATCATTGTTTGATTGGGACATTTGTGGTGCATTTTTTACTTTATTTAGCTTCCAGAAATCTTGAGGAGCATTACTCTGGGAACAGAAAAGTCAGCACTTATTTTTTGGTTTTATTCTTCCTTCTCTGCCTGCTACTATGTGTTTACTGGGACTTCCTCTCATATAAGGTCCTTGAATTCTGGTCATGTCTAAAGATCTATTTTGGGAGCCTCAAAACTAAGGTAAAATATTTCAGAAATGTCAAAAACTTATTATTGTTTTATTTAATCTTCTAATATAAATAACACAAGCAAATTTCTTTTTTTCTTCATTTAAAAAATAGTCTCACAGTAGTTCAGAAAATAAATAAATGCTATCTGATACTTGTGGACATGTGGAGTTTTGTTCTAGGTGTTTTAGGTCTGAAGTTTGATACCCTTTCTCACATTATTGTAATAGAAATAAGTAATGACAATAAAATAATAGATCCAGAGTCATGACTATAATTAGAAATTCATAGTTATTAATTCAAATTGGCCATTTCCCATCTGCTTTTCAAAGATAAGCCTTGCCCATGTTCTATATGTAAAAACTCACTTTAATTGACAGAGATTCAAAGTTTAATTAGGTATTTCTTTATGGGTTTATAAGGTTCTACTATTCCTTAAACAGACAAAAGGGTTACATTTTCTGATATTATAGAATTTTCTTAGTGAAAATATCCTCATTTTGTCTTCCTATGGTACTTGAAATTTTATTATTAGCTTTACATTTTAAGATGTTTGATGGCTATTGTGGATTTTCAGTTAGATTTCATATAAATAATGTATTTTCTAGCCCATCTGAACCTTTTACTCTCCTTTTATTTCTTTCCTATTGTCTGCTGTGGTGACTAGAAGATGCACAAGGGGAAGAGGATTCTGTACCAAATACTATGGAAATGCACATGTAAGCAGCTTTAAATGCTCTCTTACCGTGACTTCAGGAAGTCACACATGGGATTGCATTATGTGTTGTCACTAACATATTCTCATTTCATTAATGAACAGTAATCAGTTATTACCTTGTCTCAAGTTTCATGAGCCATCATTGATGCTTATCATGAATACTTTCTTAGTGTTTATGGTGGGTGTGCCAAAGACTACATATAAAGGTCCGATGATCTCAATTGTCTGCCCTCACTTTCTGTCTTATGTGAGACACGATCTCCTGGTCTCAGTTGCATACTTCAGACTCTCTGGACTTGGAGCACCTGTGAATTTTTCTGAATCCATCTTCCATCCTGTTATGAGAGCCCTAGGATTGATTATAGGAAGGTAAGTGCACATCTGACTTTATGCATGCTGTGGAGATTTGAACTCAGTTCTTCAAGATTATGAAGCTGGTATGTTACTGACTGAATCATCACCCCAGTCCCATCTCTTGACTTCTGGACCTTGTGCCTCATTCCTAAAATGCCAGTACAAGAGGGTCAGAGGTTGCAGGATCTGAAGGAGTTTGAGGGCATCCTGGGTTAAAATGTGAGAACATTTTATTTTTTATTTTTTGGTTTTTATGAGACAGGGTTTCTCTGTATTGTTAGAACATTTTATTTTTTTAAAAATCCAATATATTCTTTCTCATTGTAGCTTATATAATCATATTACATTTTTTACATTTCACTGTTATATACTAAAATATATGTTTCTGCTTCTAACTGGAGTCCCTCAGTTTAAAGCATCTGTGTGTTTGTGCTTAGTTTCAGAGAATGCTGAAACATGTGACTTTTAAAGTTAGAATTCAACACATATTGCAAAATACCTACAATCTTATAGAAATGGAACAATGCTCAATTGCATCACTTATTGTTCAAGGAAGAAAAAAGAAAGAAATTAATGGTATCCAATAATTAAATGAAAATGAATGCAAAAGATACCCAAACTTATGGGACACTTTGAAAGCAGTGCTAAGAGGGAAAGTTCATAACGCTAAGTGTCTATAAAAAGAAACTGGATCAGCACACGGGAAAGCTCTAGAACAAAAGGAAACAAACTCACTCAGGAGGAGTAGAAGACAGCAAATAATTAAATTGAGGGCTGAAATCAATAAAATAGAAACAAAGAAAACAATACAAAGAATCAATGAAATAGAGTTGGAGCTTCAAGAAAAGCAACAAGCTAGACAAACCTTTATCCAAACTAACCAAAAGGCATAGGGGGAACATGCAAATTAACAAAAACAGAAACAAAATGGGGGACATAACAATGGACACTTAGGAAATCCAGAGACTCATCAAGTCATACTGCAAAAGCCTGTAGTCCACAAAATTGGAAAATTTCAAGGAAATGGACAATTTTCTGGATGTACCAAAATTAAATTAAGAACAGATAAACAATTTAAACGGACCTACAACACCTAATGAAACAGAAGTTATCAAAAGTCTCCCAACCAAAACATACACAGGACCACATGGCTTCAGTGCAAAATTCTACCAGAAATTCAAAGAAGAGCTAATACCAATATTTCTCAAATTGATCCATACAATAGAAACAGATGGCTCATTGCCAAACTCTTTTTACAAGGATACAATTACCTTGGTACACAAACCACAGAATGACACAAGTAAGAAAGAGAGTTACAGACCAACATCCCTCATACATAATACACAATAAAATTCTGACAAAATGAATCCAAGAACACATCAGAAAAATAATTCCATGATCAAATAGGCTTCACCCCAAAAATGCTGGGATGGTTCAACATATGAATATCTGTCAATGTAATCCACCATATAAACAAACCAAAAAAAAAAAACACAACACATGATCGTCTCATTAGATGCTGAAAAATTCTGACAAAATCCAACACCCCTGCATGATAATAGTTTTGGAGAGATCAGGGATAAAAGGAACATATCTAAAAACAATAAAGGCAATACACAGCAAGCCTATAGTCAACATCAAATTAAATGGAGAAAAGCTGAATGTGATTCCTTTAAAATCAGGTAAAATCAGGAACAAGTCAAGGCTGTCCATTCTCTCTGTATCTATTTCATATTGTACTTGAAGTTCTAGCTAGAGCAATAAGACAAAAAGGAGATCAATGGGATACATATTGGAAAGGAAAACTCAGTCTTTCCCTATTTGCACATGATATTTTAGTTTACATAAGTGACTCAAAAACTATACCAGGGAACTTCTACAGCTGATAAGCACCTTCGGTAAAGTGGCACGATACAAGATTAATGAAAAAAATCAGTAACCCTCCTATATACAAATAACAAGCAGGCTGAGAAGGAAATCATGATATTTTCTTACTCATAAGTAGATATTAGATATAGAGCAAAGAATAATTAACCTATAATCCACAACCCCAGAGAAGATAAGGAATAAGAAGGACATTAAGAGAGACATACATGGACCCCCAAAGAAGGTGAAGGTGACAAGATCTCCTGAATAGTAAATTTAGAGTGTGGGGGGAGGGAGAGAAGTAAGAAAGAGAGCTGAGGAGAAGAGGAGAGGGGAGGAGAACATGAGGGATCAGGAATATAGAGTTGGGAGAAGGACAGAGAACGAGAACAAGAAAAGAGATACCTTGACAGAGGGAAACGTTGTGGGGTTAACAAGAAACCTGGCACTAGGAAAGTTTCCAGGAATACACAGGGATGATCCCAACTAAGAATCTAAGCAATAGTGGAGAGGCTACCTTAAGTGCCCTTCCCCTGTACTAACATCGATGACTACCTTAAATGTCTTCATAGAGCCTTCTTCCAGTAGCTGATAGAAGCAGAAGCAGAAATTCACAGCTAAGTATTGAGCCTAACTCCTGGAGTTCAGTTGTAGAGAAGGAGTGTTGATGAGCAAAGGAGTAAAGACCATGTTGGGGAAGAACACAGAAACAGCTGATCTGACCATGCGGGAGCTCATGGACTCCAGGCTGATAGATGGGGAATGTGCATAAGACTGAATTAGACCCCTGAACGTGGGTGTCAGATGGGGGCATTGGGCAGCCTATAGTGCCAGTGGCAGTGGAACCAGTATTTATCCGAGTACATGAATGACTTTTTGAAGCCCGTTCTCTATGGAGGGATACCTTTTGTAGCCTAGATACAGGGTAGTGGGGGTGGCCTCTGTTCTGCCCCAATTGATGTGACAAATTTGATGATTCCCCATGCCAGGCCTCACCCACTCTGAGGAGTAGATGCCAGTGGGATGGACAGAGTGTGGGGGACTGGAAGAGCAGGAGGGAGAGGGAAATGGGATTGGTATTTAAAATAAGATTGTTTTTAATTTGAATAAAATGTGAAAAACAGACAAAAGAGTGACTCTATCCCCTCCCACTTACTTCCCTTTTGACTTTTATCACTATAAGGTCCATCTATTTACTTTTGCTTGTGCTGAAATAAATTCTGTTTACTCCACACAAGCCACTTTTTAGCTTTTGTAGAGATAGAAAACATAAATAAGAAAGACATGTATTTTGCAATTACAAAATTTATATCTTAGTATTACATATCACTGGGCTTTGTACAGATTTGGGGAGAACAATATGATATCATAAAGTACTATCTACAATATATAGCTGTAATATTTGTGTATCCATATATATATATATATATATGAAACAAAGTATATAATATAGCAAAAAGTCAAGTTGTTCCTTAGCTATGACCTAGATACATTGATTTATAATTGTTTGTGGCACATAATTATTTTGGGGTATTGTGATTTTGAATTTGACAATAATTGAACATGACAGCATTGTGATTGTTTTTATTTGACTAGAAGGAAGATGTTAAATTTTACTTATTATGAGAAACTTTAAAAGAGATTATGTACATATGGTCAAAGTCAGACTCTTCAATAATTTATATTTTTAAATTATTCATGTTAAAATTACATCTTGTCCAAATATCATGCTTACTTAGGCACTGATACCTGGAATGTGGATTATTACACCACAGAAACAGCACCCTTCCAGGGGTATTTGGTTTAAGACCTTGAAAATTATCTGTAACTACATCATGATGATATTGATTTTTAGCCCTACTGGTTTAGAGGACAAAATGTCCTCTGGCTTTACCTCCTCATAAACAGTCATATTCTTTATGGCAACATTAAAATCATTTGAAAAGAGTGACCATGAAGAATATTAAGTTTACATCACAGTTTTTCACAAATTTCTTTGCTTTCCAAAACATAATATATAAGACATCTAAAACCTTTGTGTGTATTTTACTGGCTATGCTTTTGTTGGCTTGTATATTTGGTTGATGTTGGTTGATAACTTCTAATAATGATGTGACATTTAACATAATTGCCCAGTCCATTGAGCATTTAAATACTCTGACAGGTGGGCAAAAGAGCAAGATGAAATGTCTACTTCAGAACTGACATCCTTTAATTCTGTAATAAGTCCAAGGAAAAGGGAGATAATAGACTGCTACTTCAAGGCTTAGTTGTAGGATCAACAGCAGTAAGAAAATTTGCAGAGTTCTCAGCATTTACCATGTAGAATTATATATCATGAAGGAAAGGAGATGGAAGATGGCATCAAGCAAAGTTAGAGAAGCATCCCCACCTCACCTGAATAATTGGTTTAAC
Source organism: Mesocricetus auratus (assembly GCF_017639785.1). Taxonomy (NCBI): domain Eukaryota; kingdom Metazoa; phylum Chordata; class Mammalia; order Rodentia; family Cricetidae; genus Mesocricetus; species Mesocricetus auratus. The sequence continues at coordinate 7,142,674 of NW_024429199.1, forward strand.
TTTTTTTTGGCTTTTTTCATTTTTTTAATTTTAAATAGCTTGTTTTACATGTCAATCCCAGTTCCCTCTCCTTCCCCTCCTCCCACACCCCCCACCATCTCCCCAGCCTCCCATCTTATTGCCAATTCCTTCCACATAGGGGCTAACTAGAGTCTGTCATTTCACTCAGGGTAGGGTCCAGGCACTCCCCTAAGAGTGCAGGCTGAGACAGCATCCCTCTTTGTGTTATGGACACACGATGTCTGTTTGTATTCCAGGGATAAACACTGATCCACTTCTCAGGGCCCCATAGGTTGCCCTGGCCTCCTCACTGATTCTCACATTCAGGGGGCTGGATAAGTCCCATGCTGGCCTCACAGCTGTCGGTCTGGGGTCCTAGAGCTCTCTCCTGTTCTGATCAGCAGTCTCTGCTGGTTTTGCCAGCCCATTCTTTGCCAATTTGCTCATTGCTTCTCTCTCTGTCAATGAGTTCCTTGGGTTCAGTTCAGTGTTTAACTGTTGGTGTTTGCCTCTGCTTCCATAAGTCACTGAATGAAGGCTCCAGGATGTTTATAGAAATCAAGTTCATTATCAGGAATGGGCGTTCGAGGTGGTCTCTCCACTATTGCTTAGCTTGCCAATTGGTGTCATCCCTTTAGATCACTAGAGGTCACATTGGTGCCTGATCTGTCTTCTAACCTATGATTCCCTCTTCCCCCTATTCTACCCCCCTTTTAACCTTCAAGGACAAACCAGCTTAAATCTTGGATGGCAAATTCTCGATCCCCAGGAGGGACCCTTCTCTGTTTTTGGACACTGCTATCTGCCCTTGGTCTGTACTTGAAAGTATTGCATGTTGAAGATAATTTGAGCCTCTTTCTGAAATCATAGAGCCCCAGAAATTCTGCATTCATCAAGTAGTTATAGAAGTAAATCACTGGTGGAATAAAAGAGAAAAGCATATAGGCTATATGAATGAAGATGGTCTTAATTTGCCTAAAGGTACTCGTATAAGGTGTTTTTGCTTTGAGTTGAGATTTGGTAAGGTTTGTTTATGAATATATTTCCTTGTCATCTATCTGTATGAGGATACAGAGAATGTGAATAAGCATACCATTTACCTCCTATCTTAGAATGATGCAAAAGGTTGGGAAATAATGCCGAGGCTATCATGATTCCCAGTGCTCCAAGAAATCCATTCTGCTTCCGTGTAAACAGCAACTATTTCCTGTAAGAGTAACATGTGCTTCATGAGGATGATAACAATGCCCTAATTAATAGTCTGCTTCTTTAAAGGAGATCCCCAGTGGTCTTCTATTGACAAAGTATTGGAAAAATAGAAAATTATGAACTTTTGCCTCAACTAGCCTGGAGTTGTTTCCAAATCAATCGCTTATTCAAACATAGAGCATACTTCAGTGGGTCTTTTCTCCCTCTTTATCTCTTGCTTAGGGCAAGGCCAGTTAGCTTTGAAGTGCTCTAGGTTAGTTGCCTTTTATTATTTTTTAAAGCATCATTTGCAACTGAGATTTGGATTCAGTTTTAGCAGCTGAAGCAAGATTTATAAACATGTAGTAAAGACACCATGTAGCAGTTGTTGCAATAAAATAGAGACTAATTACTGAATGCTCTTCTCCTATTTTATATACCTCTCTAGAGCTGGGATTAAATGAATGGGATCCCAAGTACTGAGACCTACTTTGTGTGAGCTCTTTTTCTTGAGACCAATTCACTCTAATGTAACCCTGGTAGACTTGAACTCACAGAGATCCATCTGCCTTTATAGCTAACTAGTGTGCCTGGTAAGTAAAGCTGTGTATTACCATTGTCTGGCTTTATGGCTATGGCTATCTTTGCATTTTGATCTCCAGTGGTTTTATTAAATCATGAATAATGTATCTCCATGTTGATAGGTTAAAAAATGAAATATGAGGGAAGATAAGGAGCCATTTGGTGAAGAAATCTATGGCCACGTAGATACTGGTACAATGAAGGCTTTCGGTGCTCTAATTGCTACATATACTAACATAGACAGACAATTGAAAAGAAATGTTATTTAAGGGTTTTGTTTTATCATTTGTGAATCTGTGGACTTAGTAACTTCATTGACATCACAATTTAGAACAAAGGAGTTGTGGGCTTTCTTTCCTATGGCTGCACCTGTTAGGTGCTTATTTCAAGTATTTAATCTTCATTCACTGTAACTTTGTTGCTATGATCCTATATTCCTTCTTAAAAAGAGAAGTGAGAGTAACCAATTCAGTTCATTTGAATTTTGAAAAAAAAAAAGACCTGTAGAAGTTCTAGCCAGTCTGGTTCTAGATGACAATGATTCTATAACACATGACCAGCAGTCATTATGATGATCTCACAGACCAGGAGTGTACATGCACACCCTGCAAGAGTCACCTTTCATAATTATACTTACTTTCATCCTCCTCCTCTTATTCTTATTCTTATTAAAATATTCTTATGTCATCCAAACCACAACTTTCCCTCCCTATACTCCTCTTAGTTTCCTCTCTGCCTCCCCACTCTCTAAGACCAATCCCCAATCATATCTACCTTTATAATAGAGCAGGCCTCCAAGTGACAACAATCAAACATGTTCAAACAAGATTCAATGAGACCAGACAAAGACTCTCACTCCAAGGCTACACAATGCATCCCAACAGGAGGAAAACACCAAGAGGGGATAAAAGATTCAAGGACAAACCAGCTCCCACAGTTAGGAATCTCACAAAAAGTTTAAGCTAATAGCCATAACATATATATAGGGGACCTGGAGTAGACCCCTTCAGGCCTTGTTCTTGACACACCAATATCTCTGAGCCCATATGTACTCTCCTTAGTTGATTCAGTAGGCCCATATCCTAGTCTGACTCCTTCCCCTCTTCCATGTGATCCTCCAAGCTCCAAAGGGATGGGTCCAATGGACACCTAGAATGTTGACTCTCCCACCAATCCAGCCATAAAACCTGCCTAAAACATGTGTTGTGGTAATGGTGACCCAGAACCAGAACTTGTGGGAGTGGCCAACCAATGTCTGATTTAACTTGAGGCCTACTCCATGAACAGGAGCCAATTTGCCACTCTGGTTGGATGGCAGGAGTCAGAGACTGGATAGCCAAGAAGTCAAGAGACCTAGGTCTTTAAAACAAACACAAATGGTCTTTAAAAATCAACTAAATAATTCCTAATTATATTCTGCTATACTCATAGATAGGTGCCTTATCTACTTGTCATAAGAGAGGTTTCCCCAGGGAAGAGACAGGAGTGGATACAGAGACCCACAGTCAGGCATTAAACCTTGCTGTTCTTACCATCCTGTTAAGCGAGGGAGATGTTTTTCCTTGAGACTTTTTGTGAGATGGGGGGCTTAATTATTTGGAGGATGTTCTGACCAGTTCCTTTCCTCTGGTGTTTACTGTGTTATACAGTGAATTTGCTACGTGAACTTTTTGTTGTATATCCTCTTTTCATATTGGTCTTAACCTTTATACAGATTTATTACTATAAACTAAGAAAGGCAAGCACATGATATTTAAGTGGAACTTCTAGTACATATATGAAATTCATACAATGTTGTCTTTGTTTCTTAAAATGTCTTCAGTAATTATTAACTTGTCTCACATAATCGAATGTAGTATTGCTTAATGTTTCAAGTGGTTAGAACAAAATGGTAACTTTCATGTTGTGGTCCCAGAATTTTAACCTTGCTGTCAGAATACATATTTCTAGAAGAAGCATTATGGGTGTTAAGGAGAGAATTTATCATTTTCAGTCATATAGCTCTTTAATTACAAGGCTTTTTGTTGAGACTATTCACTGGGGTATCAATTAGGATCAGCTATGCTGCTATACTGCTACAAAATGCGTTGAGATGACCATCTCAAAACTGTCACAAACAAAAAAGACACATGGTGCCCTCAGACTCTGATCAAATATAAATTACTGGGTACTCTAATTTATGAGGTTTCACATGATATAAATAATACATAACTAGAAAATAATCAGCTTATTGTTTTCTTCATTATATTAGAAATAGGAAAATTCTTCTGTAAGGATTTTGTCAGAAGTACTGAAAACAAATGTAATTTAATAGAGCTTAGCCAAGTCTTCATAAAACAACAATAATAACGACACACGCCAGCTAACAGGATAATTGTACTGATAATTGGAAGATGTACTTCCTTGGTTGCAGTGTTTATACTATGAGGTACAACAGTGTTGCTAAGGTCCCATCAACTTCCATAAAATGAAAATTAATTAATGGATTCATGCGGCAACTAAGTATTAGCACACATTTGTAGTAGAATCAAATTATAAGGGAAGCTTGTAAAAATAATACATAACAGAAAAGACATTTTTGTTTAAAGTTGAGATGATAATATTATGGGAGGTTTGCTCTTACACTTAGAACACATGTTTCTAAAATATTAAGTAGAGGAGATAAGCAAATAGAAAAGTCTGACAAAGGAAATTGCAATTAAATTGAGAGACGTATAAACAAAGGCCTTTTGGTCCTATTTGCCTGGCAGTGATTGACAATAAAATGTAATAGTCTGACAATTATTATTCTTTAGCACAGATAGACTTAGTCTCTGAGTCTCTGTATTGATAGCTTGAATTAATTAGTGCCTTGCAGCTCTCTCATCATATTAAAAAAAAAACAAAACAAGATATGGAAAGGCAAATAAGCGAACAAATTAAATTTTAATTTTTAAATTATATTTTCCTCTTCCCTCCCTCCATGTTGGCCCCCATCGCATATTGAACCTGCTTTCCTTATTGCTTCATCTCATATAAATCATCATATGTTACTGTATTAATTTACTCTAGACAAAAACACAAGTAAACCTGAAACTTTGAGAATATAAACATAGTTTTATTCATGTAGATCACCTTTGATGTTTGGGGCACATGCATATATCTTTGGTGTGCTGTGTGTCTGCATGTGTGTGAGTTCACACGTGAATGAATGTGAACATCATACATAGGTGTCTTCCCATTTTTTGGGTCTCTTCCACGACTGCTCTCTGTTTTGTTGGTTGGTTTCTCCCTGAGTCCAGTTTTAGCTGCTTCCTGCTAGTTCACCTAGCCAGCTTGCCCAGGCTTCTCTAATCTCTCCTCTACAAATCCTGGGGTTACATGTGTCTGGGGATGTGAACTCTTATTTTTATATCTGCCAAAAGTGTTTCATCAACTGAGCCATCTCCCCAGCCCTGGACTGATTGTTATGAAGCATCACTTTAAAAGCTGATACTTATAATTGAAATCCTACCAAATTTTGAAGCACTGATTTTCTTTAAAGTAGGGCAATCTTTGGCTGACCATAGACATCAAGACTATATGCTTCACTGTGTGTATTTGGTTTGTGTAGGTCATCTGACAAGAACACAGTCATCTACTCCAGAGCGCATGTCTTTTCTTCCACTGTATACTTCATCTGCAGGAGGCTTGTTCCTTACTGTGTTGTTTCAAACTGTAGCAGGCAACAGATATTAGATAATGACTGTTCTAAATGCTGTCTGTTCCCTTGGCTGCTGGTCAAAATTCAGACATGGGAAGGTAAGTACTGCCATTAGATTTTTTGATGTTCTATTATTTATCTTTTTTCAAAAATAATGCAGAAAGAGACTGTAATCCAGCAACCTGTAAGAAAAGTCATGAATAATAGCTATTTCTTGATTTAAGAAAATCTTTACATCTGGGTTTGATTTTCAAATATTTCTTCAGTGTTGAATTTACCTTACACATGTTCATATTTTATGTTTCTGATTTGCTGGATTTGTAACTGACTAATAGGTAGTATATTTTATGAAAAACTTTACTGAATTTGGAAAGGAACATAAGAGCAAATTATTCAAATGTATTTGAGATTCTTTTAATAGCCAAGTTTATTGCCTTCATTTAAAATATACTTATTCCCAATTGGAATTTTGAAAAAATAGATACTAATCATTTCTAATCCCCCAAGGAGCTGAAAATCTAAAGCAATATTGAAAGGTTTCAGATACAGCACTATTATTGCTGTAATAAGTGCAATTTCCATGGTTTGTTATGCAAGACTGCCCTGTGTCTCCTTTCAGTTTTTGAATTACAGAAAATTTCACAATAGTTGGTATATCAGCAGACAAATAAAATTCTGAATCTGTAGGATCTTTTCTAGAAGAAGAGTTAATTAAAAATAACACTATGTACAAAACAGCCACATTCTTTTATGTCACTACTACAGAGTTGTGAGAAAATATTGTTTCATAACGAATTTTATACCTTGATATTTCTAGAGGAGGTTTTTAATCAAAACAGTGATCTTGGTCACTTAAAAATATCCTTCTGAGCTTAAAGAATGGTATAGAAGAAGCAAAAACAAATTAACATTTCTAAATGAATATATTCTTGTTTTTATATACAAATATTCTCATGTAATATAGAGATAGGCTTGAATTCTTTGCCATGCTTACTAAATCAGCCATGCTGCATTAAATATGCTGCTAGCACACGTGTCTATGAACTACAACTTAGACAACTATGTGAAATGAAAATTTTATTGCACAAAAGTTAAAAAGTGAAGAGTGATGAGATACGAGGCTCAAATTATATCACTGTGGACCAAGCAGGATCCCAAAATTTCTGTTTTTGAATGTTATCATTCATTAATTTTCCCATAATTTACCTTTCCCGTTTTCACACTGTTCCACTGTTTTCTCTAAAAGTTCCTATAAATTATATATTTTCTTATATCAAGTTACTCTGATGTGAGAAGATAACATCTTCATGAACCATATCTACCACTGAGGTGAGTAACCACAGTGTATTGATTTCAACACAGTCTTACAATGAGTAGACAATATATACAATTAATGAAATATTGGCAGAGGTGATTGAATGACAGGCACAAAAATGTTATGAAGTTATATTCTATAAGGTGGAGAGTCTAGTTCTACAGAGAAGCAAAGAGTCAATAAAGAGTCAGCTTCTCATAAGATTTCTAGCATATGAAGTCCCTAGGGATCAGAATAACAAAATAGCATTTAGTACATGTCATACACACACAAAGTACTCTAAATCTAAAATAATCTCAAGTTGTATATTTTATTAGCACATTGAAAGTTAAAAATAAAACAAAATACATGGAGGCAATATACTTATTTTTTCCACTTATTTCAGCTAGTGAATTACAAGGACAAATGTGACAAAAGTGTGACTCTAGGATCATTGTTATTTTTTCCCAGTAAGATATTTTATGAACCTGGATATCAGAAAGATGTTTCTTCTGCTGTTACATTTCCATCTGGATTTGAGTCTGTGCTGGACCACTGGAGTGGTGAATTCAGATGCATTCTTCCGAATCCTGGCTGACCACAGGCTACTAAATGCTAGACTAGAATTTCAGGTAATATAAAGTATCATGATGTTAGAGAACTTCACAGTGGTGTGAGATGTAGGGATGGAGGCCACCTCACAGAAGGCTTCCTTCATGTTGAACAGTATGGCAGAAGGTTCTGCTAAGAATGTTTAGAGTTCAGTTCCAATGACCCCTTGTGAAATTCAATTTCTTCCATAAATATATCATTACAATGAATGGTTCTTCAATATCTGACTTTATACTTTACTGTTGGTGAGAGGGTAGATTGGTGTTGCCACTGTGGAAATCAGAGTGGAGGTCCCTCATAAAGCTAACCGTAGAAGTACCATATGACTCACTCCATTTTCAACAATAGCCAAAGGACCCTACATTCTCTGACAGATAAACTTGCACATCTATGCGCATTGCTGCTCTATTCACAATAGCTAGGAAATGAAATTAGCCTAGATGACCATTGAAAGATGATTGCATAATGGAAATGTGGCATGAATATACAATGGAATTCTTTTCAGCTGTAGAGAAAAATGCAATTTGAAAATTTCAGGTAAATGGATGAAATTAGAAAAGATTATGCTGAGTACTATGAACCAAGTCTGGAGAGATAAATACCCCATGCTCTTTCTCACATAGGGATCTTCACTCTGAATCTTTAGTTTTATGTGTTTAACTTGGAGCAGCTGTGAAAACTAGGAATCTAGAAAGGAGTCATAGGGGTTTCTTAAGTGAGGGGGGTATAGGACTTAAATGCTCTGAAAGTTAAAGCCAAGATGGAATTGAGGAAGGGGACGGGTAGGGAGAGAGTATTAACCCAAATGGAGGGTGCATGGAAAAGTCATGTGAAAAGAATGTATGCTTTTGACTGCAGAAGATCTAATTCATCCTTCATTAGTTGTTGAGCATGCAAACTTGGAAGCCATATTTCAATATAATCATTTGGAAATTTGACTCACTCATCATTCTCATCTGTATAAGATATAGTGGGTAATATATTGTTATACGAATTAAAATATATTCAAAATATTTTGATTTGGATTTTGATTAAATCGCAGGCAATAATGCGCATTTAGGCACTTAGTGAGGTTGAGCTTACTCACTCTTATGCCTCAGATCTCTCATTCATGGCATGATGTTGATAACTACTGCCTTGACTCATTACTTCAAAGCTTTTAAGAGGCAATAAATGCAAGTGTTGCACATAGTGTCTGGCAATAAGCCAGTGTTCCAAGAGAATGCCATCATATCCACTGTCATCCTCCTGTGGTTCTGTGTCATTCTAGACACATATGCCCAGGTGTCTATTTGCACCTGAAAGTTCACAACAGTATAGCTATTATTATTGTTTTCTGTAGTGTTCTCCATTTTCTGTAAATAGAGTATTTTTTGTAAAGCTATATAGCTATACTAGTCTGAGGGTATAAAATAAGATTTAGACTGTAGTTCATAATTATGTTGATCTAGTAAAATGACAGTAGTAGATTCCTTTCTAAGATCCATGACCTCACTAGGCTCAGGTAGTTGACTGGGTTCTAGTAGAGGGCATGATTCCGTTCCTATTAAGTGGGCCTTAGGTCCTATTATGGAGCTGTTGGTTACCACCAATATGTAAGAGACACTTTTGAACATTTATAGCTATCTTGCAACATTGGTCATTGTTGTGGTTTGTAGGTGTCACAACTGTCTTCATTACTTCCCCTCTCTTGATAGTATTCATTGTATTTTAATGTACTATGGAAGTTAGACCTAAGAAGAATGATTTAAGGTTTGATATAACTCAAATCACTTTATTCCTGAGCCGTAAGTCTGTGGTGTCCTCAACAAGAGGGACTTACTTTTAACATCTGAGAAGCAGCACACAAGGACCACAACAATATCCTATGGTGTTCAGGAATCAACTTGAACCACCATTACCAGGCACTCAAAATGAGTTTTCCTGGGGCTTAATGCTGGGTTTTCATTAGTACATTGTTCTTACGTGGAGCATTGTCAACCCAATTTGCATGACTTCAATATGTATGAACGTATGTATATGTATGTATGTTCTGTGTGTGTGACCATGTGTGTATACACATGCTTATATTTTGTTCTAGTAACTACTCCATGCTATGAAAAGACACCATGAACAACGCAAACTTTAAAAGAAAGCATTTATCTGGGTCTTCCTTACAGTTTCAAAGGGTTAGTCCATGACTATCACAGAAGACAGCATAGCAGAAGGCAGACAGGCATGATATTGGAGAGATAGTTGAGAGATTATATCTTATCTTCAAGATAGAGGCAGAGAGAGGAAGACTGTGCTCAGTCTGGACAATTCAAACCTCAAAGCAAAGTCCTAGTAACATACTTCCTCTAATAAAGACACACTTCCTCATCTTTTTCAGACAGTTCACCAACTGGGAATCAAATATTCATATATAAGAGCCAATGGGACATCATTTAAACCACCACATAAGTATTTTAAATAAATATATGATGTTATTCCTTAACCTTTTATCAAATAAACTTACAATTTGACCTTTCTTCTTCCTTCTCTTTTTCTATTTAGCTTCATCCATTTTCTCCAGTTAAAGTCTCTCTTCTCATTTTTCTACTTTCCCGTAACGTTTAACCGATATCCTGCTAGTTTCTTCTCCAGCCTCGTCCTCCCCAGGCTTACTTTATACTTTCCTGACTTCTGAAGTTAATCCTTGTTACATAGTCACATCAGAATATTTAGAGCTAGGAACTGCAGATGAGAGAGAACATGTGCCATTTGCCTCTTTCAGTCTGAGTTGCAACGCCCAATATAATAGTTTCTACTTCTATCCATTTATGTACAAATTCAATGTCTTCTTTCCAGTTGAATAGAACACCATTGTTTATATGGTCGTATTTTCATTATGAATTCATCTGTTGAAGGACATTTAGGTTGTTTACATTCACTTGCTATAGGATCTAGGGAAGTAAAGAACAGAGAAAGAATCCATAGGGTAAGATGTAGAGTCCACTGGACATATGCCACTGAGTAATATAGCTGGATCTTATGGTAGCTTTATTTTTAATATTTTGGGGAACCCTCCCACACTGATTTGTACAGTGCACAATGGCAGTACTAATTTGAATGTTTGCATTCCTTAAATTTCTGCTGTTGTCTTTATTAATATACCCATGTTTTGCTTTTTCTTGGAGAGTTTTAAGCTTTCAAAGCAAAGTCAGATAGAATCAAGGAAAATATTTACATATTTAAAGTACACGGAAAGGAAACATTTAATGAAATTTATCATTTCTTTATAATAAAATTACTAAGTCAATTAGATAAGAAGCATACCTCAATCACTAGAATAAATGTTGTAGAGAATATACCTATAGCTGATATAATTCAATGAGGAAAAACTGAAAAGAATTCCTTTAAGATCAGTAGAAAGACAAAGATCTATTATCAGCCCTCCGAAGTTCAGCAGAGAAATTAAGCAAGATGAAGAGATAAAACATAGAAAAAGAGGAACTCAAATCATCTTTATTTGCTGAGAGTATAATTCCTCCAAAGGAATATTACAACTGATGGATAACGTAAAATAGCCCTAAATAAAATCAATGCACCAATTTCAGTATTCAGCAAATTTCTATGTACCTAAAACAACCTCATTCATAAAGAAAACAGGAAAGCAGTACCATTCATGCTAGCCATCATCAATAAAAAAAAACCATAAAACCAAAACGAGCATGAATAAACCCATGAACTAAAAAATATTCATAGTGAAAAATGTAAGCTAAAGGTAAAACTAATTGGAGAGACACAGGAGGTTGGTGACTCAATAGGATTGTGTATTTGGAGAATTAACATTGAAAAGGTAGCTATTCTATTCAAGAAGTCATGCATACTCACTGAAGATGCTGTCATCATAACAATGACATCTTCAGAGAGCTAGATAATATGTTATAAAATCTTTCTGGAAGGATTAAGGATCCAAGTAGCCAACAAAAATTTGAGACAAAAGAGCAAAACATAGAAGCATACAATTTTCTATGTTTCTGGAATTAATGGTCAATCAAGAGCTAAAAGAAATAAGCAAATATTCCAGTAGTTGTCTATGCTGAAGTTTTGAACAGTTCCTTACACTGGACTATGGCAGCAATTTAAAATAGCAGTTTGAAGAGAAGCTCCTGAAGATCTTTAGCAAATCTATTGGATGGCTCAGCATTAGAGCAGAAAGGATGGGGTTCTTTTCTTTCCAGGAAAGAGTGTTCTACTGGGAGTAGAAACTCTAGCACCCAGTACTAAAACAATAAACCTCTAAGACCAACTATAGCATCTAACATACCCAAGGATCCCCTTCCCTGTATTTTCCACTCCCAATAGACTGTTCTGTTTGAATCTTGAGAAAAGGGACATTATTAAACTAGAGCTTTGCTCAAACTCAATAGTTGAAAACTTTGAAAAACAAAATCTATTCTATATGGGTATTCCTATAAAGTTATCTTTTGAATTGTTTGAAGCACATCTTTTGTCTGCTTATCCTTTTGGGAAAATATTCTTGAATGACCATTAATTCAAACACATAAAAAGTACTTGCTCACTTTTCTTCTTTGTGTGTGGTACATGTGATGCAAAACAACAACCACATGCTTGGTACCATATGTGCTCAAGAGCCATCCAAGGGTTTACATTTTTTTCACATGCCACATAAAATACAATACTACAGTAGTTTTATTTTAATGTTTCTCTTTTTCTCAATCATGGGTTTTCAGTCTTGACACTATTTATATATTATGTAAGTGAAGTTTGTTGATCTGTGCTCTACTAACAAAATTTCAGCAGCACTAATGACCTCTATGCACTAACTGCTAGTAACTGTCATTTCTCTACTTGTTACCTATATATTGCCAAACATCATCTGGGAAGAATTATGTGTGGCAGAAACCACAGGTTTATGGTACTCTGCCATTCCTTCAAAGCCCTCTAAATTATTGCAGGTGATGTTAGCCTTATTTTTACTCACGTACAATCTAATGCAACTATATAGTTTTTATTTTAATCATGTGTGCACTGAATTTTGAGAGTAACTAACATATTAGTCTTCTTGGTCTGATCTAACTAACTCATGCTAATGCAATGGTTCTCAACTTGTGGGTTACAAATTCTCTGGGTGTCTATGACACTCTCACTGTGATTGAATATCAAATATTCTGCAAACAGTATGAAAATACAGTTACGAAGTAGCAAGAAAAGTAATTTTATGGTTGAAGGTCACCACAACATGAGGAACGATTAAAGGATCACAGAATTAAGGTTGAGAACCACTGTACTAATATAACAGATTATAAAGACAACAAAAGCACAGCTATGGATAATATCATGGATTTCTTACCTTGGTGTGTGTTAGCTAAGGCATCTGAGAATTGGCTGTTTTCAACATGGTTTCTTCACATGAAGCTATGAACTTCAGTAGTTGACATTATTAGGGCCACAATCTTTTCAGAGCATTGTAAATGCTAATGCTTATCCCTGAGGTGGTTTCTAAAGCTTCTAGAATATGGAACATATAAGTCTGTTATGCTTTGTAAAGTCATGTATTTAAGATGGAAGTCAATAGAGTGATAGTGTTCACTCCCTTAGGAATATATTGAAAGTGAAATCAGTGATCAATTGGGGACAGTGATATATTCTACAGTAAATGAAATTCTTCCTTGGGGTTGCAGGATGAGACTCCATTCTCCTGGTCAGAATATTTTATTTCCCTTTTGGATATGGATCTTTCCATGACTCATTTATCATTCTGGGAAGAGAAGATGTTTTCAGTGGTGACATTAAAGAATAAGAAATCTCCTATCTGGACAGTGTTATATTTGAGCATGAACTCTGAGGCACAACGCTGTAATGTGCAGAAGATGCCCTCTGCTTCACAGAGATTAATCAAACAATAAGCAGAGCTTCTGGGAAAGGGGAACTGTCAGGAAATCTGAGCTGGGAACCCTGAGTGGGCTTACCAAATACCAGTGGTAGGTAACTTCATATTACATGGCATCCTTATGTCTTTGAGGTAGTACTTTAAAATGTTAGTGGATCTGCTGTTATTGATTCCAAGGACACAAGGGAAACCTTCTCTTATAAAAAGTAAGAGAGAAAAATACCTTGATTTCTTGGACTCTGTGGTCTCTGGATCAACTACTCAGCTTTACCTTCTTGGTATAAAAACAAGATGAAGTGATAGAAAATTTGAGTATTTCTTTTCTTAAAAAAGCTTCATGAAAGTTAGGTAGAGGTTCTGAATATCAGTAGCTTATTCTTCATGATTTAGAATGAGTATTTTTTCTTTGATTATGTCAAAGTGATTAAATATAATTGCCCCCAACCTATTCATACTTTGTCTCCAAAGCCCACAACACCACAGGAGTATAGGGGATGATAAATGAAGAAAGTAATGTAGTGGTCACTCTACAGTGGCCATTGGGGTTTGAATGAAGGACTCAATGTTTTGGAGGGGTGGATGGCAGATCCTGGCACAGAAACATTGGATCAAATTTAAAAATACTTTTCCTTTTCAGTGTAGATAATAGACCAAATTTTTACTCACATATTCCCATGAAAAGTAACATATTCCAATATACCTTAATATTTTGCCAGGTCTCTGCCTCTGAAGTCTTACACACACACACACACACACACACACACGCACACACACACACACAAACACACACAGTGATCTAATATGCAGAATTATCAAAAGTCTCCACTACTAATCTATGTAATCAGCCATATAGCAGAATTAAATTAATCTACAACAATTTCAACAGCTGGTGATATAATGTATTGCATCATAGAATCCCAGGATATAACTGGACCAGTTAGGAGTGAGTGAGAGATGGCATCTTTTCAGTGAATAGTTTTTTTGATTAATTATTTTTCATTTGTTTTGCATTCTGACCACAGTTTCTTCTCCCACTTTTCTTCCCATTCCCTCTCCCACTTCCCCTCTGCCCCTAACCCCATCTACTCTTTCTCTGTTTCTTTTTAGAAAGGGGAAGGCATCCCCTCAGTGTCAATGAAGCATGTCAAATCAAGCTGAGGTAACACCAAACTCCTCCTTTTGTATTAACATGGTGCAACGCAACCTAGTATGAGGAATACTCATGCTAACATTACTCAGCTCAAGTGGTAGGGACAGGTTCTAATTCCACTTCTAGGAGTCACACAAATAGAACTATCTTTTTTTTTTTACTTAAATGACGGCTTCTTTTTTTAATTTTTTTATTTTAATTTTAAATAGCTTGTTTTACATGTCAATCCCAGTTCCCTCTCCCTCCCCACCTCCCACACTCCCCTTCCCCCCCAACCCTCCCACCCTATTGCCAATTCCTTCCACATAGGGGATATCTAGAGTCTCTTATTACACTCTGGGTAGGGTTCAGGCACTCCCCTAAGAATCCAGGCTGAGAGAGTATCCCTCTTTGTGCTATGGGCACACGATGACTGTTTGTATTCCAGGGATAGACACTGATCCACAGCTCAGGGCCCCTTAGGTTGCCCAGGTCTTCTCGCTGACACTCACTTTTGGGGGGGTCCAGATCAGTCCCATGCTGGCCTCCCCGCAGTCGGTCTGGGGTCCAAGAGCTCTCCCCTGTTCAGATCAGCTGTCTCTGCTGGTTTTGCCAGCCCATTATTTGCCAATTTGCTCATCACTCCTCTCTCTGTCACTGGGTTCCTTGGGTTCAGTTCAGTGATTAATTGTGTGTTTGCCTCTGCTTCCATCTGTCACAGGATGAAGGCTCCCGGATGGTTATAGACATCAAGTTCATTATCAGGAATGGGCATTCGAGGTGGTCTCTCCACTATTGCTTAGCTTGCCAATTGGTGTTATCCCGTTAGATCACTAGAGGTCACTTTGGTGCCTGATCTGTCTTCTAACCTGTGATTCCCTCTTCCCCCTATTCTACCCCCACCCACTCAACTTCCTGTTCCCCCATGACCAACTCTCTCTTCCTCTTCTCCCCCTCTCTTCTTCCCAGCTCCCACTCCCCTACCCACCCCTTGCCTTGTTCCCCATCCATTCAGAGGATCTTGTCTCAATCCTCTTCTCTTGGGTACTATGCATATATGCATATCTTTTAGGTTCTTTCCTGTTTCCCAGACTCTCTATCAGTGGAAGTGCAGACTGGCACTATCCTGATCCATGTCTAAAATCCATATATGAGTGAGTACATACCATGTTTGTCTTTTTGCGACTGGGTTACCTCACTCAGGATGGTTTCTTCCAGTGCTATCCATTTCCCTGCGAATTTCAAGATTCCATTGTTTTTTTTTTTCTGCTGAGTAATACTCCATTGTGTAAATGTACCACATTTTCTCTATCCACTCTTCAGTTGAGGGGCATCTAGGTTGTTTCCAGGTTCTGGCTATTACAAATAATGCTGCTATGAACATAGTGGTGCAGATGCCCTTGTTGTATGAACTTGCCTCATTTGGATACATGCCTAAGAGTGGAATTGCTGGGTCTAGTGGTAAATTGATTCCCATTTTCCTGAGGAATATCCATACTGATTTCCAAAGAGGCTGTATGAGTCGGCACTCCCACCAGCAGTGGAGGAGTGTTCCCCTCTCTCCACATCCTCTCCAGCATAAATTGTATTCCGTGTTTTTGATTTTAGCCATTCTGACAGGAGTAAGATGGTATCTCAGAGTTGTTTTGGTTTGCATTTCCCTGATGCCTAAGGATGTTGAGCACTTTCTTACGTGTCTCTTGGCCATTTTAGACTCCTCTATTGAGAATTCTCTATTTAGTTCAGTACCCCACCTTTTAATTGGATCCTTTGGTGTTTTGGAGACTTGTTTCTTGAGTTCTTTGTAAATTTTGGAGATTAGCCCTCTGTCAGATGTAGGGTTAGTGAATATCTTTTCCCATTCTGTGGACAGCCTTTCTGTCTTGTTGACTGTGTCCTTTGCCTTACAGAAGCTTTTTAGTTTCAGGAGGTCCCACTTGTTAATTGTCGATCTCAGGGTCTGTGCCACTGGTGTTATGTTTAGGAAGTGGTCTCCTGTACCAACTCGTTGAAGAGTATCTCCCACTTTCTCTTCTAAAAGTTTCAGTGTGGCTGGATTTATGTTGAGATCTTTGATCCATTTGGACTTAAGTTTTGTACAATGTGATAAACATGGATCTATCTGCAGTATTCTGGATACCAGTACCCAGTTATGCCAGCACCATTTGTTGAAGATGCTTTCTTTTTTCTATTGTACAGTTTTAACTTCTTTGTCAAAAATCAAGTATGCTTAGGTGTATGGGTTAAAATTAGGGCTCTCAATTTGGTTCCATTGGTCTACCTGCCTATTTTTGTGCCAATACCAAGCGGTTTTCAGGACTATAGCTTGAAGTCAGGTATGGTGATGCCTCCTGAAGTTCCTTTATTGTATAGGGCTGTTTTGGCTATCCTGAGCCTTTTGTATTTCCATATAAAGTTGATTAATGTTCTGTCCAGGTCCTTGAAGAATTATGATAGAATTTTGATAGGGATTGCATTGAATCTTTAGACTGCTTTTGGCAAGATTGCCATTTTTATTATGTTGATCCTACCAATCCAAGAGCATGGGAGATCTTTCCATTTTCTGGTATCTTCTTTGATTTCTTTCTTTAAAGACACAAAGTTCTTGATATACAGGTCTTTCACTTCCTTGGTTCACATTATCCCCAGATATTTGATGCTGTTTTTGGCTATTGTAAAGGGTGATGTTTCTCTGATTTCTTTCTCAGTCACTTCATCATCTGTATATAGTAGGGCCACAGATTTTTTTTTGAGTTTACCTTGTATCCTGCCACATTGCTGGAGGTGTTTATCAGCTCTAGGAGTAACCTTGCGGAGTTTTTTGGGTCACTTATGTAAACTATCATATCATCTGCAAATAGTGAAAGTTTGACTTATTCTTTTCCTCTTTGTATCCCGTTTATCTCCTTTTGTTGTCTTATTGCTGTAGCTAGAACTTCAAGTACAATATTGAAGAGATATGGAGAGAGTGGAAAGCCTTGTCTTGTTCCTGATTTTAGAGGAATTGCTTTGAGTTTGTCTCCATTTAGTTTGATGTTAGCTGTTGGTTTACTGTATATTGCTTTTATTATATTCAGGTATGTTCCTGTTATCCCTGATCTCTCTAGGACCTTTATCACGAAGGAGTGCTGGATTTTGTCAAAGGCTATTTCAGCATCTAGTGAGATGATCATGTGGTTTTTCTTTCGAAGTTTGTTAATATGGTGGATTACATTGATAGATTTTCTAATGTTGAACCATCCCTGCATTCCTGGGATGAAGCCTGCTTGATCATGGTGGATGATTTTTCTGATGTGTTCTTGAATCCAGTTTGCGAGTATTTTACTGACTATTTTTGCATCGATGTTCATGAGGGAAATTGGTCTATAGTTCTCTTTCTTAGTTGTCTCTTTGTGTGGCTTGGGTATCAAGGTAATTGTAGCATCATAAAAAGAGTTTGGCAGTGAGCCTCATGCTTTTATTGTGTGGAATACTTTGAGGAGTATTGGAATTAGCTCTTCTTTGAATTCATGGTAGAATTCTGCACTGAAGCCACCAGGGCCTGGGCTTTTTTTTTTTGTTGTTGTTGTTTGGGAGACTTTTGATGACTGCTTCTATTTCATTAGGGGTTATAGGTCTGTTTAGATTGTTTAACTGCTCTTGATTTAGTTTTGGCAAGTGATATCTATCCAGAAAACTGTCCATTTCCTTTAAATTTTCAAATTTTGTGGAGTACAGATTTTCAAAGTATACCCTGATGATTCTCTGGATTTCCTCAGAGTCCATTGTTATGTCCCATTTTTCATTCCTGATTTTGTTAATTAGCATGCTCTCTCTCTGTCTTTTGGTTAGTTTGGACAGAGGTTTGTCCATTTTGTTGATTTTCTCAAAGAACCAAGTCTTTGTTTCATTGATTCTTCTCAGTGTTTTCCTGGTTTCTACTTGATTGATTTCAGCCCTCAATTTGATTATTTCCTGGCGTCTGCTCCTCCTGGGTGAGTTTGCTTCTTTTTGTTCTAGAACATTCAGCTGTGCTATTAATTCTCTAGTATGACAGTTCTCCAGTTTTTTCATGTGGGCACTTAGTGCTATAAACTTTCCTCTCAGCACTGCTTCCAAAGTGCCCCATAAGTTTGTGTATGTTGTGTCTTCATTCTCATTGAAATCGAGGAAGTCTTTAATTTGTTTTTTTATTTCTTCCTTTACCCAGGGATGGTGCAATTGTGCATTGTTCAATCTCCATGAGTTTGTAGGGTTTCTGCGATTTGTGTTATTGTTGAATTCTAATGCTTTTTTTTGGTTTTTTTTTTTTGGTTTTTTGAGACAGGGTTTCTCTGTATTGTTTTGGAGGCTGTCGGTCCAGCCTGGCCTAGAACTCACAGAGATCCTCCTGCCTCTGCCTCCTGAGTGCTGGGATTAAAGGTGTGTGCCACCACCGCCCAGCTGTTGCATTCTGATGTTAATACATGGTGGTCTGATAAGATGCAGGGGGTTATTCCAATTTTTTTGTATCTGTGGAGATTTGCTATGTTTCCTATTATGTGGTCAATTTTAGAGAAGGTTCCATGTGGTGCCTAGAAGAAGGTAAATCCTTTTGTATTTGGGTGGAATGTTCTATAGATGTTTGTTAAACCCAGTTGGGTCATAACTTCTATTAGTTCTTTTGTTTCTTTGTTAAGTTTCTGTCTGGAGGTCCTGTCTAGCGGTGAGAGTGGAGTGTTGAAGTCTCCTACTATTAGTGTGTGAGATTGTATGTGCATTTTGAGCTTTAGTAATGTTTCTTTCACGAATGTAGGTGCCTTTGTATTTGGGGCATAGATGTTTAAAATTGAGACTTCATCTTGATGTACTTTTCCTTTGATGAATATGAAGTGTCCTTCTTCATCTCTTTTGATTGATTTTAATTTGAAGTGTAATTTGTTAGAAATTAGGATTGCTACACCCGCTTGTTTCTTGGGACCGTTTGATTGGAAGATCTTTTCCCAACCCTTTACTCTGAGATAATGTCTGTCTTTGATGTTGAGAAGTGTTACTTGTATGCAGCAGAAGGAAAGGTTCTGTCTTTGATTCCATTCTGCTAGTCTGTGTCTTTTTATAGGCAAGTTGAGGCCGTTGACATCGATGGATATTAATGACCATTGATTGATGATTCTTTTTTGTGCTTGATTCATTGTTAGTGAAGTTATTTTGTGTAGTTTCTCCTCCCTTTTTCTTTTGGTGTTTTGTAAAGTGGGATTATATATTGCCTGTGTCTTTGTGAATGTAGTTATCTTCCTTGGATCTAGGTTTTCCTTCTAGCACTTTCTGTAGAGCTGGATTCATGGATACGTATTGTTTAAATCTGGCTTTGTCATGGAATATTTTGTTTTCTCCATCTATGGTAATTGAGAGCTTTGCTGGATATAGTAGTCTGGGCTGGCATCCTTATTCCCTTACGGTTTGTAGGACATCTGTCCAGGATCTTCTGGCTTTCATCGTTTCCATTGAGAAGTCAGGTGTAATTCGGATAGGCCTGCCTTTGTATGTTACTTGGCCTTTTTCTTTAGCTGCTCTTAATATTTTCTCTTTACTCTGTAGGTTTGATGTTTTGATTATTATATGGTAAGGTGACTACTTTTTCTAGTCCAGCCTATTTGGTGTTCTGTAAGATTCTTGTATTTTCATAGGCATATCTTTCTTTAGGTTAGGGAAGTTTTCTTCTATGATTTTGTAGAATATGTTTTCTGTACCTTTGAGTTGTATTTTTTTGCCTTATTCTATACCTATTATTCTCAGGTTTGGCTTCTTCACAGTGTCCCATATTTCCTGGATATTTTGTGTTAAGGATTTGTTGGTTTTGAGATTTTCTTTGTTTGACGACTCTATATCCTCTAATGAGTCTTCAACACCTGAGATTCTCTCTTCTATCTCGTGTATTCTATTGGTGATACTTGCATCTGTAGTTCCTGATCATTTACCCAGTTTTTCTATTTCCAGCATCCCTTCATTCTGTGTTTTCTTTATCGTTTCTATTTCACCTTTCAATGTTTCAACTGTTTCAGTTGTTTCCTTCATTTTTTTGGGTTGTTTTTTCTTGGTGCTCTTTAGATTCTTTGAGAGATTTGTTAATTTCTTGATTTTTCCCCCCATTTCATGGATTTTTTGTTTGTTTTTTCTTCTATTTCTTTAAGGGATTTCCTCGTTTCTTCTTTGAGGGTCTCCATCATCTTCATGAAATAATTTTTAAGGTCTGTCTCCTCTTCTTCATCTATGTAGTGCTTTTTGGGTCTTCCTGGTGTTGGATCCCTAGATTCTGGTGGGGTCATATTGGTTTTTCTATTGCTGAGTGAGCTCTTATTGTGTCTTCTTCCATCTCTTCTTCCAGTGGGTGCTGGTGGGGTCTTTCCCTCTCCACTGGTCTCCTTCCTTCCTGAAGCTGAAGCTGGGGATGCTGAAACGGAGTTTGGGGCCTGGAAGGGCTGATGTCTTTCCTGAACCTGGGCTCGCTGGGGTTTGGGCCTTGGAAGGGCTGATGTCTTTCCTGAAGCTGGACTCACTGGGGTTTGGGGCTTGGAAGGGCTGATGTCTTTCCTGTGTGTGCGGGTCTTCTGGATGCCAGTAGTGGCCCCAGAATATCAAGGGGATGCGTGTTGGGCGGGGGGGATCCTGACAGACACCCAATCTCACCTGAAGCTGCACTCGCTGGAGTAGAACTATCTACACACTTTTCACACATATGTAGAGAGCTTAGGTCAGTCCCATTCAGACTCCCTACCTGTCGGTCCAGAGTCTGTGAGCTTCTCTGAGCCATGGTTAGCTGTTTCTGTGCACTCTCCTCTGATGACCTTGACCCTCGTGGCTCATGAAATGCTTCCTCCTACTCTTCAAACAGGATTCCAGAAGCTTGGTCCAGTGAATATCTAAAATTAAAAGCATCAATGTCAGTAATGTTGGAGAGTGGAGTAAGAGGAACACTCCTTCACTCATGTTGGGAGTGCAAA
Organism: Mesocricetus auratus; assembly: GCF_017639785.1. NCBI lineage: Eukaryota > Metazoa > Chordata > Mammalia > Rodentia > Cricetidae > Mesocricetus > Mesocricetus auratus. The sequence continues at coordinate 7,163,998 of NW_024429199.1, forward strand.
CTTATACAGCCCCCTGGGAAATCAATAGGGATTGTCTCAGAAATTTGGGATCAATCTACCTAAAGCCCTACCTATACTAATCTTGGACGGTATGCTCAATCATACCACAAGCACATTTGCTCAATGAATATTTTATTTTAGTATGCAACTGCCATTTTTAATGGTAAGAGGCTGCTTATGCACTGTGGTATGCATCCAGTTATGGGAGTGGTGTGTGGGTTGGGGTCATGGATGGGGGTGGTGGGTAGTCCTGCTGAAGGAGACATGACCTTGTAAACACAGACCTTGGTGTTTCCTATAGAAGGATCCCAGGACAGCAGTAGGTGGCTTGCTTTATCTTTTATTTATTTATTTATTTTTATTATTCACATAAGTCCTTCTTGTAAATATGATAACCCTTCTAGGATTAAGAATCACTTCAATCACCAGAGTCTGAAGTTTCTTCCCTGTAAACTGTAAGTCATTGGTTTTAAATCCTGGCATTTTGCAGCTGACCTTGCCTGAGGTAAGTGGATTTAGATGATCAGTGAATGGCCTTTTGGAGAAAACCAGTTCCAAGAAGGGAAGTATGTATCCTACATATCTGCTTCCCATTGATGTTTCAACATCATGTGAACCCACATGATGAAGGAAGATTGATGATTCCATGCTTTCTTTTAAATAAAAGTATTTCTAAAATAATTGAGCTATATATACTCATGCTAAAAATATCACATTTATTTATTTAGCTTGTGCATGAGGTGTGTTTTCCAAGCCCTGTTAAGGTTAGACAACTATTAGGAGTCAGGTCTCACCCTTCACCATGTAGATCCCCGGGGTGAAACTTAGGTCTTTAGCATTGCCACAGGCCTTCTTACCCGCACAGCTATTTTGAAAGCCAGAGACTCACACTTTTGACACTTATGACTTTCAAGTATATCACTGTAAATGGAAGTATTCAATATAATGATTTCAGAATTTAAACTATAACCAGAAATAAAGAATTGTTTGCTGTGGGTGCTCTCACAGCCCTTGGAAGGTCTCATTCAGGACCAGAGAATCCATTCAAATGTCAGGATTTTAAAGGTTATAAAACATACTGGGAAAATTTAGTAGACACTCAACGAGGAGTGATAGACAGAATAATTGACATTACTTTACAAACCATGAGTATAAAAACAGAACAAGATCACACAACTTCAATTTCAATTCATGTTATATAGTAGCCTCCAACCATTCATGAATTCTGATATTAGAAAAATGAATGTTCTAAGCACGAAAACTTGTAACTTTGCTGTTTAGTGTTTGAACCATCTCTATTTATAGACTTAGGAAATGGGTATGTGTGAATTGCCCTTTTTGAAACTACTTAAGCATTTCAATATATTAAAGTTAATAAACTCTTATAGGAATTGAGATCACTATAAAGCAGGTATGATAGCACGGCTTCCCCCTCTATGCAAATTGCGAAGAATCTAGCCTATTGTGCATCTAAGATATATGTTAGGAGATTTTAGGTTAATAATCCAATTGATTCATAATAGCTTGAACTTATGGCAAAATCATATGGGTAACTGACTATAAATACTACAATTGGATACCACGCTTTTAATGCACATTTTAAAATGATTAATTCACCTCACAAAATATGAAATTTATTGGCTAGTGTTGTGGGAATACTTGTGTTCTACGGTTGATGCTCGCCAACAGATACCAATAATACAATGGCATGCTGTTAAGAGTTTTCCTTATAAAAACATACAAAATATTTTCGTTGCTCTTTTAAAAAGAGGGAAATGAGCATTCTAAATATTTTATACTAAGAAATAGAAGAATCCCTATAAACGCATTAGAGATTAATAGTGTTGTGTTGTCTGCCTTTGTCTCTCCCTAACTTGTTTTCGAATTGTAAAGAGAATGCAATGGTTTACCCATAATGTACATAGAGAACCTCTAAGCTTGTGAATATGTCATCCAACATGTCAGGCAAAAAGGATATTTGCAGGTGTGATTTAGTTAAGACCTTGAAGTAGCCTGACTTTCCATGATCAGTCGGGTAGAATTAATGTAGTCACACAGGTCATTAAAACACTAGAAAACTGACAACTCACTGTTGTAAGAGGAGGAACCACTGTGAACAAATGATACTTTAGCTGTAACTCTGATAGTTTTACAGATGGCAGCATGGGGCCATGAACCAAGAAAACTGGACTGTCCTGTGAAGTGAGAAAAGACACTTGAAAGGAATCTAGTCCTGATGGCCACCATTACTTTAGCATCTAGAGACTCACATTTGTCCTTGGACCTGCTCATGTGTAATCTACTTTATATCACCACATTCTGATAGTTGGTTACAGGAGAAAAACAAAACCAACCAACTGCCCAGTTTGTTCTCTTGATTATCTTATCATCCATTTGACCTTGGTGTACATTAATTCAGATGCTTTCTAGTATTTCATTTTTGGTTTCTTTCCTTGGACTTCATGGTTCTAGTTTTCAGCAGCCCCAATTTTCATGGATTTCCACAGCAATATGAACATAGTCTCACCAAATGACTCATTAATTCTACTCCTAAATATGATGGCAAAACCAAAGACAAAACAAAAACTTCAAAAGTGGGGTGGTAATGAAATTTTGGACTGATGACTTTAATATACCTTGCTTGATTTAGACTGAACCCTGACACATGGCAACTAGCTAAATTTTTATATTTCTCTTCGTATTGCAAAATAATTAAACATTTACATTTTGTTTATAAATTCTTCAAGAATTTAATACATGCATAGATTACATTTTTACTCATTCACCTTCTCATCTTCTCTCAAAACTCTTACCATTTTTAATTCAGGCCCTCCCTCATCCCACTCTTTATGGTCCACTGAGCCTAATCAGAGTTGTTTATGTGCACAAGTTATAGATTAACTCAATGGAACACTGAAACATATGAGAGGGTATGGAAGTGTGTTAATTACATGCCATTAGTTGGGAAGTGTGGGTATGTTTCTTAATCTTTCTTCATATCCATTTTAAAATATGTTATGAATAACATATTTACCTCACACTGTTAATTTTTGTATCGATCTGGTTACGCATGAAACTCTTTCAAACAGTATATGCCACACAACATTTGCTGAGTAAATGTTAGATCTTATAAGTAAGTATAATACCCTAGTATTTATTGTTGCTTTTAAATGACCAAATAGTTGCTTGGAAGCTTACAAGTGGCATCACACAAAAATATCTCCAAATTTTGAGACACCAGTACTATGTCTACTCCACTCAAGAGGATATTAAACCTCAGAGAGGTGTAATAAAATCTGTCAAGTAGAGACACAATCAAATATTGTTTTTTGTTAATATATAAGGCATCCTCTTATATATTAAAAGATAATTACATTATTTATGCCCTTCCATTTTTTTCACTCCGCCTCTCCCATTTCTCGTCTATTTCAAAATCATGGCCTCTTTATGAAATTGTCATTGTCACACACACACACACACACACACACACACACACACACACACACACACACACAAAATCTTCCTGTGTCTGTTTAGTGTTGCCTATATCCATACAAACTGGGGGCCGGTCACAGACTTCCAATTAAGTGTTCATCCCTGGGAAAGGCTATTTTTCCATCTCTCAGTATTCCTTAGTTGCTTATATTCCTTTGTTTAGGGTTTGGGCCCATGAGCTGTCCCTCTCTCATGTTAGCATGTCTATTAGTGGTATCCTTGTTCAGGTCTTTTTTTTTAGACAACTGCTGCAGTATCATGGGTGAAGCATCCTTGTCACTGTCTTGTTAACTATGATAGTCAGTACCACCTCTCATGAAACATGTTCTAGAATCAATATGCTTTCTGTACCTTTGAGGTGTGTTTTTTACCTTCTTCTATACCTATTATTCTTTGGCTTGGTCTTTTCACTGTGTCCAATATATCATGGCTATTTTGTGTTAGGAATTTGTTGGACTTAAGATTTTCTTTGTTCTATGAATCTATTTCTCCTAGTGTATCTTCAATGCCTGAGATTCTATCTTCCATCTCTTGTCTTCTGTTGGTTATGCTTGCATCTGTAATACCTGACAGTTTGACCAGCTTTTCTAATGCTAACATTCCCCTAGTCTGTGTTTTTTTGTCTCTATTTCAGCTTCCAACCCTTTCACTTTTTGAATTGTTGCTTGCAATTTTTGCTTTGTCTTTTCCTCAATTTCTTGAATTTTTTTGGTTTGTTTTTTTTTTCTATTTCCTTAAGGGACTTTCCCTTATCTTCTTTCAGGGCCTCTATCGTTTTCATGTAGTTGTTTTGAAGGTCATTTTCTTCTGCTTCATCTGCATTGGGATGTTCAGCTCTTTCTAGTGTAGAGTCTCAGGATTCTGGCAGTGTCATATTGGTTTTTCTGTTGCTGAGTGTGTTTTTTATTGTCTCCTTCTAATTACATCTTTCAGTGGGTGCAGAAGGAGTCTCTTAATCTCCTGGTACCAATGGAACCAGGGTTCCTAACTGGTGGAAGCAAGCATGTCCAATATTCTGGTGGCTATCCTCTTCCTATGGATAGAGGTCATCCTAGTATCAGGCCCCTGGTAGTCTCTGGGTGGACTGGACCTTGTCGGGATGGTATCCACAGTCCAAATTCTGCAGGCCTAAGCTGGGTTGTGCTCAGGCACTGGAGACCCAGGCTTATCTAGTCCCGTGGAGGGAGAGAGGAACTAGGATTCTGGCAGTCTCTGGGTACTTCGGCTCCTGCAGTGGCAGTTCCCAGGCCTCAGTTGGTTGCACTGAAATATGTTTTAAATGAAGACATTTCCTCCATTTATCACAGGTGGAGAATTTGGGTATAGGTTACTTGCCTATTATAATACAATTTATAGTAATACTTCTTTTTTCTTATTTTTTATTATATATATACATATATATTTTTATTTTTAAATTTAAATTAGAAACAAGGTTGCTTCACATGTCAATTCCAGGTCCCTCTCCGTTCCCTCCCCTCCTTCCATGCCCTCCCACCTACAAGCCCAATATCCCCTCATTTCCCCAGGAAAGGTGAGGCCCTCCATGCAGGTGTCCATAGTCTGTCATTTCATCTAGTGCAGGGCCTAGAACCTCCCCCAAGAGTCCAGGGTGACAGTGCATCTCTTATTGTTGCATGGGAGTCCAAAGTCCATTTGTATACCCGGGATAAATACTGATCTACTAACCAAGGCTCAGTAGATTACCTAGGCCTCCACACTGACACCCATATTCAAGGGGTCTTGATCAGTCCCATGCAGAATTCCCAGGCATCAGTCTGGGATTCAAGAGCTAAGCCTTGTCAGGTCAGCTGTTTCTGGGGATTAAACCAGCCCAGTCTTAATCCCTTTGGTCATCAGTCCTCCCTCTCTGTCACTGGATTTCTTGAGTTCAGCTCAGTGCTTAGCCATGGGAGTCTGCCTCTGCTTCCATTAACCACTAAATGAAGGTTCTGTTTACCAGAATCTCTGGCCATGGGATTGTAGGCTGGCACTACCCAGATCTATGTCTAAAATTCATATGAGAGAGTACATGCCGTATTTCTCTTTTTGTGACTGGGTTACCTCGCTCAGGAAAGTTTCTTCTAGTGCCGTCCATTTGCCTGCAAATTTCAGGATTCCAATGTTTTTTTCTGCTGAATAGTACTCCATTGTGTAAATGTACCACATTTTCTCTATCCACTCTTCAGTTGAGGGGCATCTAGGTTGCTTCCAAGTTCTGGCTATTACAAATAATGCTGCTATGAACATAGTAGAACAGACATCCTTGTTGTATGAATGGGCATCTTTTGGATACATGCCTAAGAGTGGAATTGCTGGGTCTTGTGGTAGGTTTATTACCATTTTTCTGAGGAATCTCCATGCTGATTTCCAAAGTGGCTGTACAAGTTGGCACACCCACCAGCAGTGGAAGAATGTTCCCCTGTCAACACATCCTCTGCAGCATAAATTTTCATTGGTGTTTTTGATTTTAGCCATTCTGACAGTAGTGAGATGGTATCTCACAGTTGTTTTGATTTACATTTCCTGGATGGCTAAGGATGTTGAGCACTTTCTCAAGTGCCTCTCAGCCATTTTAGACTCCTCAATTGAAAATTCTCTATTTAGTTCTGCAGCCCACTTTTTAATTGGATCATTTGGTGTTTTGGAGACTTGCTTCTTGTGTTCTTTGTAAATTTTGGAGATCAACCCTCTGTCAGATGTGGGGTTAGTGAATATTTTTTCCCATTCTTTGGGCTGCCGTTTGTATTGCTGACTGTGTCCTTTGCCTAACAGAAGGTTCTTAGTTTCAGGAGGTCCCATTTATTAATTATTGTTCTCACTGTCTGTGCCACTGGTGTTGTGTTCAGGAAGTTGTCTCCTGTACCAATTCGTTCAAGGGTATCACCCACTTTCTCTTCTAAGAGGTTCAGTGTGGCTGGATTTATGTTGAGGTCTTTGATACATTTGGACTTAAGTTTTGGGCATGGCGATAGACATGGATCTATCCACATTCTTATACATGCCAGCATCCAGTTATGCCAGCAACATTTGTTGAAGATGCTTTCTTTTTTCCATTGTATATTTTTAGCTTCTTTGTCAAAGAGCAGATATTCATACGTTTGTGGGTTAATATCAGGGTTTTCAATTCGATTCCATTGGTCTACTTGTCTATTTTTGTGCCAATACCAAGATTTTTTTTCAGGACTATAGCTCTATAATAGAGCTTGAAGTCAGGGATGGTGATGCCTCTGGACATTGAACAGGGTTGTTTTGGCTATCCGGAGTATTTTGTTTTTCCATACAAAATTGATTATTGTTCTTTCAAGTACTGTGAAGAATTGTGCTTGTATTTTAATGGGGATTACATTGAATCTGTAGATTGCTTGTGGCAGGATTGCCATTTTTACTACATTAATCCTACCTATCCAAGAGCATGGGAAATCTTTCCATTTTCTGAGGGCTTCTTTAATTTCTCTCTTTAAAGACTAAAAGTTCTTGGGAGACAGGTCTTTCATTTGTTTGGTTAGCATTACACCAAGGTATTTTATGTTGTTTGTGGCAATTGTAAAGGGTAATGTTTCCCTGATTTCTTTTTCAGCCCTTTTATCATCTGTATATAGTAGGGCAACTGATTTTCCTGAGTTGATCTTGTAGCCTGCAACTTTGCTGAAGGTGTTAATCAGATGGAAGAGTTCCCTGGTAGAGTTTTTGGGTCATTTATGTAAACTATGATATCATCTGCAAATAGTGAAAATTCGACCTCTTCCTTTCCAATTTGTATCCCTTTGATCTCCTTTTGTTGTTGTATGGCTCTGGCTAGAACTTCAATTACAATATTGAAAAGGTATGGAAAAAGTGGTCAGCCTTGTCTTGTTCCTGATTTTAGCGGAATTGTGTTGAGTTTCTGTTCATTTAGTTTGATGTTAGCTGTTGGTTTGCTGTAAATAGCTTTTATTATGTTTAGGTATGTTCCTGTTATCCCAGATCTCTCCAAGACCTTTATCATAAAGAAGTGTTGCATTTCATCAAAGGGTTTTTCAGCATCTAGTGAAATGATCATGTGATTTTTGTTTTTCAGGTTGTTTATATGGTGGATTACATTGATGGATTTTCTTATGTTGAACCATCCCTGTATCCTTGGGATGAAACCTACTCGATTGTGGTGAATGATTGTTTTGATGCATTCTTGGATTTGATTTGCCAGTATTTCATTGAGTATTTTTCATCATTGTTCTTGAGGGATATTGGTCTGATGTTCTCTCTCTTAGTTGTGTCTTTCTGTGGCTTGCGGATCATGGTTTTTGAAGCTTCATAGAAAGAGTTTGGCAAATACTCTTCTGCTTCTATTGGGTGGAATACTTTGAGAAGAATTGGTACAAGCTGTTATTTGAATTTCTTGTAGAATTCTGCCCTGAGGCCATTGGTCTTGGGGTTTTTTTTTTTTTGTTTGGGAGACTTTTGATGCTTGCTTCTATTTCCATAGGGTTTATAGGTCTATTTAAATTGTTTATCTGTTCTTGATTTAATTTTGGCAGGTGATAGCTATCCTGGAAGGGATCCATTTCCTGAAATTTTTGAATTTTTTGGTGTACAGGTTTTCAAAGTATGACCTGAAGATTCTCGGAATTTCCTCATAGTCTGTTGTTATTTCCCCCTTTTCATTTCTGATTTTGTTAATTTGCATGTTGACACTCTGTTGTTGGTAAGTTTGGACTAAGGTTTGCTATCTTTTTTATTTTCTCAAAGAACCAATTCTTCGTTGCATTGATTCTTTGCATTGTTTTCCTAGTTTCTGCTTTATTGATTTCAGCCCTCAGTGTGATTATTTCCTGGCATCTACTCCTCCTGGGGGTGTTTGCTTCTTTGTGTTCTAGAGCTTTCAGCTGTGCTGTTAATTCTCTAGTGTAACTATTCTCCAGTTTCTTCATGTGGGCACTTAGTGCTATGAACTTCCCCCATAGCACTGCTTTGAAAGTGTCCCATAGGTTTGGGTATATTGTGTCTTCATTCTCATTGAATTCTAGGAAGTCTTTAATTTCTTTTTTTATTTCTTCTTTGACCCAGGAATGGTGCAATTGTGCATTACTCAATTTCCATTAGTTTGTAGGGTTTCTGCAATTTGTGTTGTTGAATTCTAATTTTAACACATGGTCGTCTGATGAGATGCATGGAGTTATTCTAATTATTTTGAAGCTGCTGAGGCTTGATATGTTTCTAACTATGTGGTCGATTTTTGAGAAGGTTCCATGTGATGGTGATAAGAATGTGTATTATTTTTTATGTGGATGAAATGTTTTATAGATGTCTGTTAATTCCAGTTGGGTCATTACTTCTATTGCACCCTTTGCTTCTTTGTTGAGTTTCTGTCTGGTATTCCTGTCTAGTGGTGAGAGTGGTGTGTTGAAATCTCCCACTATAAGTGTGTGGGGGTTTTATATGTGATTTAAGTTTTAGTAATGTTTCTTTTACGAATGTGGATGCCTTTGTATTTGGGGCATAGATGTTCAGAATAGAAACTTCTTCTTGGTGGATTTCGCCTGTGATGGGTATGTAATAACCTCATTCATCTCTTTTGATTGATTTTATTTTAAAATCTAATTTGTTAGATATTAGGATTGCTACGCCTACTTGTTTCTTGGGTCCATTTGATTAGAAAATCTTTTCTCAAACTTTAACTCTCAGGTAATATCTGTCTTTGAGGATGAGGTGTGCTTCTTGTATGCAGCAGAAGAATTCGTTCTATCTTCAAATCCATTCTGTTAGCCTGTGTCTTTTTATGGGTGAGTTAAGGCCATTAATATTGAGGGATATTAATGACCATTGATTTCTCATTCTTCTTTGGTTTTGAATGGTTTCTTTGGTGGAATTCCACCCCTTTGTTCTTTTTGCTGTTGATACAATGGAATTATCTAACGCCTATGTTTTTCTGGTTGTATTTACCATCCTTGTATGGGAGTTTTCCTTCCAGAACTTTCTGTAGGGCTGGGTTAGTGGATATGTATTGCTTGACTCTAGTTTTCTCATGGAATATCTTGTTTTCTCCATCTATTGTGATTGAGAGCTTTGCCAGTTATAGTAGTCTGGGCTGGCATCCATGGTCTCTTCGTGTTGGTAGAATATCTATCCAGGACCTTCTGCCTTTCAGAGTTTCCATGGAGACGTCAGGTGTAATTCTGATAGGTTTGCCTTTATATGTTACTTGGCCTTTTTCCTTAGCTGCTCTTAATGTTCTTTCTTTATTCTGTCTATTTGGGGTCGTGATTATTATGTGGCAAGGGGACATTTTTTTTGTGATCCACTGTTTTTGGTGCTCTGTACCTTCATTGGCATGTCTTTCTTTAGGTTGGGAAAGTTTCCTTCTATTATTTTGTTGAATATGCTTTCTGCCCCTTTGAGGTGGTTTTGTTCACCTTTTTCTATACCTATTATTGATTTTTTCCCCCTCTGGAAATCTCACTAGTGCCATATCTCTCCTCAAAGCTGTTTTTTAAAAAAAAATTTATTATTTAATTTTAAGTTTAAATTTAGATTAGAAACAAGGTTGCTTCCCAAGTCCTTTCCAGGTCCCTCTCCCTTTCTCTCTCCTCCTCCCATGCCCTTCCATGGGAGTGTCCATAGTCTGTCATTTCATCCAGGGCAGGGCCTAGACCCTCCCCCACGAGTTCAGGGTGAGAGTTCATCTCTCACTGTTGGATGGGAGTCCAAAGTCCATGTGTATATTTGGGATAAATACTGATCTAATACCCAAGGCTCAATAGATTATCTAGGCCTCCTCACTGACACCCCCATTCATGGGGTCTTGATCAGTCCCATGCTGGATTCCCAGGCATCAGTCTGGTATTCAAGAGTTAACCCTTGTCAGGTCAGCTGTTTCTGGGGTTAAACCAGACCAGTCTTAATCCCTTTGGTCATCAGTCCTCCCTCTCTTACTGGCTTTCTTGAGTTCAGCTCAGTGCATAGCCATGGGAGTCTGCATTTGCTTCCATCAGGCCACTGAAAGAAGGTTCTGTTTCCCGGACTCTCTGGCCATGGGGTTGTAGGCTGGCACTCCCCAGATCTATGTCTAAAATTCATACATGAGAGAGTACATGCCATGTTTCCCTTTTTGTGACTGTGTTAACTCACTCAGGATGGTTTATTCTAGTGTCATACATTTGCCTGCAAATCTCAGGATTCCATTGTCTTTTTCTGCTGATTAGTACTCCACTGTGTAAATGTACCACATTTTCTCTATCTACTCTTCGGTTGAGGGGCATCTAGGTTGCTTCCAAGTTCTGGCTATTACAAATAATGCTGCTATGAACATAGTGGAACAGACATCCTTGTTGTATGAATGGGCATCTTTTGGATATATGCCTAAGAGTTGCTGGGTCTTGTGATAGGTTTATTCCCATTTTTCTGAGTAATTGCCATACTGATTTCAAAAGTGTTTGTACATGTTGGCACTCCCATCAGCAATGGAGGAATGTTCCCCTTTTACCACATCCTCTCCAGCATAAATTGTCGTTGGTGTTTTTGATTTTAGCCATTCTGACAGGAGAGATATGGAATCTCAGAAATGTTTTGATTTGCATTTCCTGGATGGCTAAATATTTTGAGCACTTTCTTATGTGCCTCTCAGCCATTTTAGACTCCTCTATTGAAAATTCTCTATTTAGTTCTGCAGCCCACTTTTTAATTGGGTCCTTTGGTGTTTTGGAGACTTGCTTTTTGAGTTCTTTGTAAATTTTGGAGATCAACCCTCTGCCAGATGTGGGGTTAGTGAATATTTTTTCCCATTCTTTGGGCTGCCTTTTGTCTTGCTGACTGTGTCCTTTGCCTTACAGAAGCTTCTCAGGTTCAGGAGTTCCCATTTATTAATTATTGATCTCACTGTCTGTGCTACTGGTGTTATGTTGAGGAAGCTGTCTCCTGTACCAATTCGTTCAAGGGTACCACCCACTTTCTCTTCTAAGATGTTCAGTGTGGCTGGATTTATGTTGAGGTCCTTGATCCATTTAGACTTCTTCTATTCCTATTATTCTTAAGTTTGGTCTTTTCATGGTGTCCCATATTGCTTGGATGTTTTGTGTTAAGGATTTGTTGTACTTAAGATTTTCTTTGGTGGATGAATCAATTTATCCTAGTGTATCTTCAACAACTGAGATAATCTCTTCCAAGTCTTGTCTTATGTTGGTAATGCTTGTATCCGTAGTACCTGACCATTTGCCCAGTTTTTCTATTTCTAGCCTTTCTTAAGTTTGTGTTCTTTTTTTATTGTCTCTTTTTCAGTTTTCAACCCTTGCACTGTTTGAATTGTTTCTTTCAATTTTTGGTTTATGTTTTCATCCATTTGTTGCATTTTATGAATTTCTTGGTTTGTTCTTTCTTCCATTTCTTGCATTTTTTGTTTTCTTTTTCTTCCATTACCTGCCTTTTTTGGTTTGTTTTTTTCTTCCATTTCTTGCATTTTTTGCTTTGTGTTTTCTTCCATTTCTTGCATTTTTTGGTTTGTTTTTTTTGTCCATTTCTTTGAGCGATTTTCCTATATCCTCTTTTAGGGCCTCTATCATTTTCATGAAGTTGTTTTTAAGGTCATTCTCTTCTGCTTCATTTGCATTAGAATGTTGGAGTCTTTCTTATGTGGAGTCTCTAGAATCTGGTGGTGTCATATTTGGTTTTCTGTTGCTGAGTGTGTTTTTGTATTGTCTCTTTCCCATCTCTTTTTCTAGTGGTTGCAGAAAGAGCCCCTTACTGGTCTGGTGATTAGGAGACCAGAATTCCTTTTGGTGGGTGCTAGCAAGTCCAATACTCTGGTAGTTTTTCTATTCCTTGTCCTAGTTCTGGTCCCGTGGGTGGAGAAGAAGACCAGGAATCTGGGTACTTCACCTCCCACCTGGTCCCCTGGTCCCTTTGCTGGCTCCCTTTGCTGGCTCCTGCCAGCTTGGGAAGCTCTGTGGCAGTTCCCAGGCAATCCTCAGGCACTGGAATGCAGGCCCATATGCAGGTCCTGTTTTACCTTGTCCCACTGGACCAGCTGTTCCTCTGGTCTCCTTGGTGATAGAGAAGACCTGAGATCTGGGGTGTTTGGCTCCTGCTGGGATGGGAAGCTCTGTGGCTGTCTAGTAATTCTTCTTGCTTCCAGAGCTCACATAATTTTTATAAAATTTATGTAAAAAATTTCCATTCAGTATGTTTTGATCATATTCTTTCTTCTCCCCATGTCCTTCCAGATAATTTATAAACCATTATTCACTTCATTTTTTCCTCTTTCTATGAAAATAGAAAAAGACAAGAAAAACAACAAAAATGTAAATCAAAACAGACAAACAAACTAAAATGAGAGTCAATAAGCAAAAAGTAATGGAACAAAATGAAATGAGGCACACAGAGACATGAAAAGAGTTCATTTGGAGTTGGCCAGCTACTCATTTTTCAGCGGTGTGGAGTGATAAACACAAGCAATGTTTTCCTTCTTTCTTTTTTTAAATGTTATTTATTTAAATTGAAAATAAACTTGTTTCACATGTCAATTCCAGCTTCTTCTCCTTCTCCCCCTCCCCTCCCCCCACCCCTTCTGCTTCTCACATTCCTCATTCTCCCTGGGGAATGGAGTGGGCATTGGGTGTGGAGGTTGGCCACCTACACTTGGATTGGGATTTGCCCAGGACTGTGGCTGATATATTTAGTGACATTATACTGGAGCAAATGAGTATCATTTTCCAGCAGATATCAACTGCTAATTGGTTCTTGGGTGATGGTGGAGCACATGTCATCTTCATTTTCTCGGGGCTGGTATTTTGTCTGGTTTGGAAGTGTGAAGGTCTTTTGCATGTTGTCACAGTCTCTGGCTGTGAGTTCTTATGTGTATCAGACCTGTTATGTCTGGGAGTCTTGCAAATCATTCACCACCTCTGGCTACCTCTTCAACGTAGAACCCTGAGTCTTAAGGCGAGAGGTTTAATAAAGACATCCCATTTAAGACTGATTGATCCAAAGTCTTCCTGTCTGCACACTGTCCAGTTGTGGATTTTCTCCATTTGAAGAAGCTTCTCTGAGGTTGGATCAGTGCTCTGATCTATGAGTACAGTAGTATGTTTTTAGGATTCATTGCTATGTTTCTTTAACAAAATGGTTCTCTGTCCCGCGCTACCGTCTCGCCAGAACCTGCAGTTCTGAATCCTCCTTGAGTCCAAGGGGTCTCCGATGGTGCTGACGATGATGAGGTCTCAAGTTCCCGGGTTTCGGCACCAGATGTCCCGCGCTACCGTCTTGCCAGCAAGAACGACGCAGCACACTTAGGATCCTTCTGCAGAACAGCTTTAATGCGTCTTGAGAGGGAGAGCATAAGCTTACAAAGCAGAGACCCAGGGAGCGAAAAGCCCAACCCTTATATAGCTCAGCAGTCCCCGCCTAGGACCTGTCATCTCCTGACTGGCTCCTGCTCGTCAGCCCATATGACGCCACGGGAGAGGCAGGGAGTAAGGGATGGAAAAGTAGCAGGCACATGCGCACCAAGGTTGTTTACTCCAACTGACAACGGGCGTCAGCACCATCTTGTAATGGAGAATGTGGGGGCGGCTCCCCACAGTTCTCAACTTTCCTAATGCTATAACCCTTTAATAAAGTTTCTCATGCTATGGCAACCAACAAACATACAATTATTTCATTGCTACTTCATAACTATAATTTGGCTACTGTTTTTAATCATAATGTGAATATATGATAAACAGGATATCTCTCATGTGAACAGCAAAGGGATTTCAACTCAAAGGTTGAGAACCATTGGTAGCAGAATCATAGTTGTAGGTTTTACCCCTTGGCCATGACCTATATCTAGTCTCAGGTTGTTGTCCACTTCAATAGTGTCAGATATGTGATCCCTTTCATGGAATGGGCCTTTAGTTCAATTTTAAAAAGTAGTTGTTGACTTATATAGTATTTGTGACAGTATATATTGCATTTCTAATGACTACATGGGAGGCCGATTGCTCTAATTTCCCAAGCTGTCAGAATTTCAGTAAAAATTGAAACAGATACAGACAAACCATGGATTTGGATCACCCTGCAGTTCTGATTTATGTTTGCTATGATGACCACTCCAGATTTATGAAGGGGTAGCATTATGCTAGTTGGCAATATCACACAATTCAAATGAGATGCCATATGAGAAGTTTTAACCCAATCATGATCTTTAGGGCCTTTGCCATCTTTTTTGACTGCAAATATAGCTATAATCCTGCTAATAGAAACTAGAATTTTACAGCAGATTTTGAAAGTCTCATGAATGGTAGCAAAATAAAATTTTATGAAGCATTATGTTGCTTGTATCTAAGATGTTTTATGTCACAAAGACTCCTTCCTTTCCCATATTAAAAACATTTTCATATCCATAGCAAAATGAGAAATCTTCTGGTTTTAAAAAGAGAAGCAGTGGCATGATGGGAGTCAGCCCTGCTTTAGCAGTATGTTAAAAATGTCTGTGGGGAAAGATAAAGAGAAGCCTCAGAGAGACGCTTATTTTAACTATTTTGAAACAAATTGTAAAAGAAAAACTTGCCTGATCAGTATTTTATTGAGTCATTATGGACTTCAGGGAAGCTATTTACAAATACAGACAAGTGGGCACTCTTATAGACTCACGGTAGATGGAATGTAGGGAAAGCAAACAAAGGAACGTCAACATGCTCCTCAATAGACTTCTAACATAGCTCTCTTCCTAAAGATGGGGAAAGGATCTCAAAGTTCTGCTGCTGATTTGCAATCAGAATCAAATTAGATTATGTACCTGAAAGAGTCCCAGAGGGATGATGGCTGTTTTCTCCCACTGTATGGTTTTACTTCTCCCATTCCTATAATGTAAAGAAAACTTTTACAAAGGAGTTTGAACTCCTATGTTCAAGAATTTTATTATGTCTGTGCTATATTCGGGGTTTAGGAGAGGATTGTCTTAGTCTTTCATTATCCTGTAGGGTTTTGGTGAGAGGGCAAGACCCTCAAATATCTATGATTTTTAGGAAAGCTGACACAACTTTACAGTTATTGTAGATTCTCGAATATCCTTGATGTTATTTATTCTTCCTCTCTTTGTATTGTTTGTATTGTCCTCCCTCCTTAACTAATCACCCATGTCTTTTCTCTTATTTCTGCCTTCATATCACTATGTTCAGATCTTCTCTTCTCTAGAGCTCTCTACCATAGTTTCTTTTACATATAATAGATATGAGTACATGTGTATGCTTATATTTATGTAGTTTAAACAAAGTCATGTCCTCATCAAGAGCCATAGACTATTAAACAATAATCATAATACCAGGCATAAGAAAGCATCTTTTAAATTGTTGATCAAGGGAGTGCAAGACATTTTGCAAAGTTTTAGGCTATTCTCATTGCCCTTGGTTATTTCTCAAGAAGTGGAAGATATAAAACATTATTGCTGAAAAACACTGCACAATCTATACACAGATCTTGATGGAATCCGGCTGGATCTATACTCAAATCTGCCTCTCTGATGACCATGTTTTATAGCGCCAGAAAGTGCAATGTAAAGTACCAAGAGAGGAAGGCAATCAACAACACCCAGCTGTGATGTCTATGAACCACAACAATGTTCAACATGGCGAGAGATCACTTATAGCTTAGTGGCAACCAAGGTATATTGAAGAGGAGGGAACTCATTTTTGATACCATAAACCTAACCAGATACCTGTGGCTAGGGAAGTTGTGAAATTTAGAACAGAATCTACTACTGCCCTTTCCAAAACTAAGGTAACAATTAGCTGCATTGTAAGTACAAATATTTATACACACAAGGGGTTATAACTCTCCTCCTCACATCAAATAAGCTTCACTTGGAAGTATACAGAGACCATTACAGAAAGCTGCATCTGGTCATAATGCAAATAAGTAACCACGGAGTGTGCATGCCTGATTGATACTTCTACAACCTAGCCCCCATAATAAGTGTCATTGCAGAATAAAGGGTGGAAAGATTGCAAGAGCCAAAGTACTAGAAAATGTATTTTGAGATTAGGTTTTCTAGATGATGACATCTAGAACCTGCAAGAAGAAAGTCTCAACAATATGGCTGCCTGAATAAGACCTTAACAATGACTTTATTAGCTGGCATGCCACTTTTGATGAGGGAAATCCCATGGGCCTTATTCATAGAAGAACAGAATACAATATTTGAAAAAATTCTATTTTCAATAAAATTTTAAAAAGAAAACAGATTACTGTGAAGGGAAGAATAATCTTCTATAGGATTAACTCCTAATTGTTTATCCAATACTAAGGGGCCAGCCTTAAAGCCATATACATGCAAGCACCTATAAGAGGACTCAGCAGTTTTTATTTATTTATTCACACACACACACACACACACACACACACGTAACAACATTAAGTAAAGAAAAAGTAGCCACTCTTCTGAGAAGGAATGGCATGGAAGTGGTTGAAAGGAAAAGTGGAAGAGGGATAATGGAATTATATTTTAATCCAAAACAAAATTAATTAAGAATACTTCATTGTGGATAATCTTTACCTAATTTCAGTGGATTAGCTTTGTATTTCTCTTCAATTAAGGTGAAGTTAGCTATGGGCTTGCTGTAAACTGTCTTTATTATGTTAATGTTTGTCTCTTGTATCCCTCATATCTGCAAGACTTTTAACATTAAGGAATGCTAGATTTTGTCAAAGGCCCTTTCTGCATCTTATGAGATGATCATTCAGTTTTGCTTTCAGGTTTTTTCCTATGGTGGATAACATTTATCAATTTATGTATATTGAATCATTCTGTATCTCTAGGATGAAGCCTACTTGATCATGATGGATAAATGGTTTAATATGTTCTTGGA
Organism: Mesocricetus auratus; assembly: GCF_017639785.1. Classification (NCBI taxonomy): domain Eukaryota; kingdom Metazoa; phylum Chordata; class Mammalia; order Rodentia; family Cricetidae; genus Mesocricetus; species Mesocricetus auratus. The sequence continues at coordinate 7,181,307 of NW_024429199.1, forward strand.
TTCAGTTTGTAAGTATGTTATTGGCTGTATCTGTTTCTATATTCATAAGGGAAACTGGTCTGTAATTCTCTTTCTTTGTTGCGTCTTTATGTGGTTTAGGTATAAGGGTAACTGTGGCCATATAAAATAAATTGAGAAATGTTCCTTCTTTTTCTATTAAATACAATAATCCAAGTAGAAATGTCATTAGTTCGTTAAAGTCTGGTAGAATTTTGTGTTAAAATAATATGGCTCCTGAGCTGTCTTCTTGTGTGTGTGTGTGGTGGGGGGCAATTTTTAACTACTATTTCAATTTCAGTAACACTTATATATCTGGTTAAACTGCTTATCTGATCTATATTCAACTTTAGTAAGTGATTTCTATCGAGAAAATATTAAATTCTTTTAGATTTTCCCATTAATGGAGTATAGGTTTTTGAAGTTTGCCCTTATGATTCTTTGGATTTCCTCAGTGTCTGTTTTTATGTTTCTCTGCTTATTTCTAACTTTGTTAATTTGGATATTGTCTCTCACACTTTTAGCTAATTTGGACAAGGGGTTTGTCAATCCTATTGATTTTCTCAAAGAACCAAGTCTTTATTTCATTGATTCTTTGCATGGTTTTTGTTTGTGTGTTTGGTGTTTCTCCCCACAGCCATGCCTTCTCTCTGTGTTTCCAGTTCACCATGCTATAAACTGGTATCCTCTACCACAAACTCTCAGCTATGTCATAATATTCAGCCTTTTCTCAGGTTCACATTGATGAGATCAGATACCAAAGAAATCATTTTTCTATTACATTGCCTTTCTCAGGTGTTTTGTCACAGTAATAAACCCAATGCTGCAACTGATTGGCGAGCCATTTTCAGAGATCTACAGTGTCTCCTGAGAAAGCCCTTCTTACTGTTCCTCAGCCTTTCACCAGTACTGGAAAAGTTATCTGCTCAGGGGGCTTTGTTAGTGTGTCACTGAACAAATGTAGCAAGTTCATAGCATTGTTGTTCTGACAATTTTTGTTATATCATGAGAATCAGTGAGAAAAAGGATGATACTGCCTCGCTTAGAAACTACTTGAATAATGCTGAAATGGATTATCGCTTAGAAGGTATTCATGAAGAGCTTGGTCATTATATTCTGTAAAAATATATTGCCACATTTGATGCTGTAAAAAATGTCAATGATGAGTGGATGATTCTGTGTTGTAGTGGTTGGCTCGATAAGTCTTCAAAACGGAAAGCAGTAACTGGAATACAATTTCTTCCTCCTGTTCACACACCCAAACAGATCATTTGTGCTTCCTCTTTGCACAGTATTAATTTCTCTTGTAGAAGAATTCCTGTTCTCCGAGAAGGAATCCATCTAATTTGGGACACAGTAAGATGCCTGACCATTGAACTGTAAGCTATGACTTGTTTTTGAAGATTTCTTATGTCAACAGATAATCAGAAAAGGAAGAAAATCATACTTAAGTAGTAATTATTTCTGATCAAGAGGATATGGCCTAGGTAGCAGGAATTTAGGCAAGAATATGATCTTCTCAAAGTATTTCTTGAGACTTTTCTTAAAACCCCTTTTCCGATATTCATAATCAATATGCATACACAGCAGCTGTTGAACAAAAAGACAAAATGGTCATGGATAAAGGTCCACATCATCTTATTCCTACACATTATCACATCTAGGGCAATAGAGATCCAGGAAGTGTGAATCTAAGAAGGACAGAAAAGCAAAGCTGAGGATTTATAACCTCGGGAACCAACATACAAAAATTTTTCCTAATTGATCATCTACTTCTGATCTTCTGCATTGAATGTGATCTGTCCTAGTCTTGGAGCAATTGTATGTAAACTAAGTGGGTCAAAGAAGCTTAATTGGTGACCTGGAATAATTGACTGAATGATAAGATTGGTGGTCTAAAGCTCTCTCTTTACATGCAACCATTTCCCAGCCTGACTGGACCTTTCATGATGAGAGCTAATGTATTCTTTAGGAATCTACAGCCAAAGGAAGCTGCCATGCCTGTGCTTATTTCTCTTTTAATGTACATTTTTAAGTAATAGGAGAAGGAGGAACAGGAGGAGGGGGAAGAAGAAGAAGAAGAAGAAGAAGAAGAAGAAGAAGAAGAAGAAGAAGAAGAAGAAGAAGAAGAAGAAGAAGAAGAAGAAGAAGAGGAAGAAGAAGAAGAAGAAGAGGAAGAAGAAGAAAAACAAAAATGATGTTCTCCTAAAACATTTTGGCTTTACTCTCAATTTTAGCAAGTTGTGAAACATCTACCAATGCCTAGCAAATTATATTTCTTGATATTTATCGGATTAAATATATCTTTTGAAATTAAATGCTCCTAAGGCATGGTAATTTTATTTTATAAGCAGAATAATGCTAATCTGTCAAATGAACCAGCCATGCAGTGGATATTATGCTTGAGATTTAGGATTAAAGTGAAGTAAAGGCACAATTTTAGAGAATATCAAAGAATCCAGTAACCAAGAGGAACAATTTGTGATGCACTATTTCCAACTGGGCAGACTTTGTCTTCCTTAAGAATGTGATAAATGTACATGCTAATGAGTCTGTAAATATCTCCTTTATCCCTCCCATGTTGAATGCACATTTCAAAACTTCATATGGCCCATAAAAGTGCAGATAATTGCTATTAATTATAAAAACAAAACAGGGGGATGGCAAGAAAGGTCGCTGTTTAAGAGCTATTGAGTGTTTGGATCCCAGCACCCACAACAGGCAACTTGTAAGTGACGGTAGCACTAGTTTCACAGGATCCAATGTCTTCAAGCCTCTGTGGACACGTGAACACAATTGATGTACATAAACTCATGCAGGCACAAGAACACAAAGTAAAAATTTGTGAAAAAAATCATTAAAAGATAAGTTAAAAATAAAGTTACAAAATCATGGATGTTGATTAAAATGTTAAAGTTTTAATTAAAGATGATGAGTTTTCCCTGTGATATTGACATATCTTGGTATGACATTTTGTTAAATTTTCATTGTGAAAAAAGTATCAAAGGCAAAGAGGGAGAATAGATTTATTTGGGCTGAAATTCTCAAGAGATTTCAGTCCATTGATGACTATATCTAATTCTTTTTAACTTGAGGTAAGGCAGCGCATCATGGAGAAGGAAGCTGCATAAGCCACCAGCAGAGAAGGGAAGAGAGGAGGGGAAGTAGAGGTAGAAGTAGATAGCAAGGCAGAAAGGTAGGGAGGAGAGAGAAGAAAAGACATCTATTGCTCCTTAAAGGCACACCTTATCATTTCCTTCTACTCATTCCTCCTGAAGCTTGCAGTACCTCTTTTTCCTTTGCACAGGCTATTGCCTGAATCTTTGGCACATTAGCTCCTGAGCTGCATTTAGGATACAAAACTTAACCGAACTTACAGTGACATTGACAGATCTTCACGTGATATAGAAGTTTCTTTTGTAAGGTCATTAGAATGCCATTAAGAACCTAGGAAGGAGAGTAATTTGTATAATGAGTTCTGTGACCTCAGAGACATAGCACATCAATTCAACGAAAGGATTCATGGCTTCTCTCCCTCTTTTTGAGGCAAACAAAATTGTTTTGAGAATATTTTAGCTGAAATTTCTCTTAGAGATGGCTGCATGAATTCTTCCTTTTTTGAACTACCTGGATTATGTAAGTAGATATAAATATTTTTGTTTACTTTAAAATTTAAATGTTTAAAATAAATATTGATGGAAATATTGTTGTTTTAGTATCTAGACTCTGGAAAAACATGACATTTATACACATTTATTAAGGAGAATAACAAAAGCAACAATATATAACACTAGTTAGCCAAGAATGTTCAGAAACAATATAAAAATACATCCAATGCATTGTAGAACTGAAATGTATTATTTCATGTTATTTATCTTGAAAATAAAGGCATAAAGAGAAGGGGAGAGAGACAAGAACCCGGAGCAAATTGGGAGCACGAGGGAGAAATGAGGGAGGTGGGAAGGAGAGAGGAGAAGAAAAGAGGGGGGAGGAGAACAGGAGGACTGAGACAGGGGAAGAATAGGGGAGGGCAAGAAAGGAGATGACTTGATAGAGGGAGTCAGTATAGGCTTGGAGAGCGGTCTAGCATAGGGGAATTGTTAAGGAATGCACAGGGATGACCCCCCAACTAAGAATCTAGGCAGTGATAGAGAAGCTGCCTTTGATGCCCTTCCCCTATAATGAGATTGATGTTGACCTTGGTTGCCATTTCTAGAGACTTCATCCAGTAGCTGATCAAAGCAGAAACAGTCACCCACAACTAGACATTGTCCCATATTCCTGGAATCCATTTGTGGAGAGGGAGGAGGGATGAACAAAGGAGCCTAGGCTGTGTTGGAGAAACACACAGAAACAGTTGACCTGACTTAGTGAGACCATGGAGACTCTAGTCTGGAAAACCAACATTGGACCGAACCAAGCCCTCTGAACGTGGGTTCCAGCTAAGAGGCCAGGACAGTATATGGGACCTTTAATAGTAGAGCCTGTGTTTGTTCCTAGAGCACAAACCGATTTCAGAGCCCATTCCCTATGGAGGGATACTATTGCAGTCCAGATACGGGAAGAAGGGCCTGGGTCCTCCCCCAAATGATATGATGGGCTTTAATGGTACCCAGTGAAGGACTTCCCTATCCCTGGGGAGTGGGGGTGATGGATTGGCAGGTCGGTGGGGAGCATGGGAGGATGGGAGTGCAAAGGAATTGTGGGATTGATATGTAAATAAGAGTGCTTCTAAAATAAAAAAATAATTAAAAAATTAAAATCAGTTCTGCACAGAATAGAAGAAAAATTATGCAAGGAATTCACTGAATGCACTCTACCTTGGATCAGACTTCCAGTCTTCAAAAACTTGAAAATGTGATTGCAGTGTCTGTTGCATGAAACAAAACCAATTAAAGTAGTGTTTTTCTGATGAAAAAGTTTGTGTTTTAATTTTCCCTGATACTAATGACATTGTAGATTATTAAAACTAAAAGACTTTCAGAAATCCAATTTACTTTCATTCTCTAAGGTTGCCATCTCCTCTTTGTACTATTCTCAGGTTTGGTACAGATTGAGGCGTCTCCTGTTGCTGTCCTATACTATGTACTTTCTGTTTTCCGTGAAGTGAAATAAATGGTTACATAAACAATCAGGAAATTTTTGAATAAATGACATTTTGATATTAAAGTTTAGCAATATAGCTGGAATAACTTTTCAAAATCCTTTAAACTATCCACTGAATATCTCATCTACTTTGTTTAAATTTACTATGAATAAAATAACAACAAAACATTTATAATGGTAAGCTTTTGGGAGTTGGTGATATTGTAGAGGGTTTGCCTCTCAAATAAAATGTGATAAAGCTCATTTTTACTGTCAAGGAGAAAATACATCTCAAGACATCTGCCTAATACTGTAATAATTATTTCTAATAGACAACATCCATATATGTAATAACCACAGAGAGGATACCCTTTTAGTATTTTATTAATAATAACATCTATTTCATAGAATATAATTGTATCACCATTGAAAGTGATATTTAACCAACTTGTTGAGCATGGGATAGTATACGGTTGAGATATAGCAGTTTCTATAAGGATAATTTTGCATTTTAATATTTGAAAATATTTTGGTATTTTGCCATCAAATACATTTCGGCTTTACAATGTATTCTGAATGAACTTAGTTTTCCTGCTACTATTTATTCAGAATTATATGCTATTGGCTTTTTCTGACAGTACTAAGATTTCTTCTAAAAGATGTCTATTGCTTTGTGACATGATGAGAATGTGGTGCTTACAATCCTGGGCCACAGAACATCCTTCCTATTCTTTGTTTTGTTGTAAATATATGTATCAAAATTGGCAATGCTAATGCTCTTCATGTGCCATTGTTAATTTTCTCAGTTACTCTTTTAGAAGTCAGATGATTAGCCAGAAGGTTTGTATATATTCCAGATTCACACACATTCTGTTGTCAAAGAAAGGAAAAAGAATGCTCCATTTATCTCACTATTGAAGCCAACCACCTTGCTTTATTTGATTCTGTTTTCTAAATTCTATAGGGAAAAATGGCATCGTCACATTTTACATTACATATATTTTGCTATTGGTTAGCTTACATGTAAAACAAATGGCCATTTCATTTTTTAATCTTTGGAGTCCATTCATGTTCCTTTTCTGTTTTGTATATCACATTTTTTCTTTGCACATTTAAAATCAAAACTTCTATAAAGAGTATAAAATCATAGGTTACATATAATTTTGATACTCAATACTCAGCAGTGAAAACAGAAGCATCCTAATGAGAAAATGGGTAAATAGTAAGCAGAGACATTTCATTGAAAAGGTAGGGTTGCTCAATTTGGTGTTGGGGACTGAATATATGGCTAACATCTCCACAGCTGGGAGTTGTGTGATATACCACAGAGTCGTTTCCCAAGGCGCTCTCTCAATATTCTTAGTTCCAAATCTGTGCTTTCCTTTCAGAACACAGTCACTGACCCATAATGGGGCAATCCTGTCTAAGATAGAGTCTAAGTACACACACCCACAATTTCCAAGATGGTATGAAAAGAAAATGTGAAATATAAACAAATTTTATACTGATTGCAAGTTTAATTGATAATACTCTTCTTACGTTAAGTGAAATATGTCAGTGAAATTTTAAAAATAAAATACAAGTTTGTTATGTGTTGTTTAGTCACCAATATTTTCCTTTAATTTTAATTAGCATTTAAAGGCATTTTTATTTATTGAAGATTTAGAAAGTTATGTTCCTCTAGGAGTTTTTCTTTGTTAAAATTCGTTCGGTTATGAAACTTTTTTTTAGTTGGGAGGCGAGATAAAAATCTCATAATCTAATTTTATGTCTTCCTACTTATCATTCTCTCTCTCTCTCTCTCTCTCTCTCTCTCTGTGTGTGTGTGTGTGTGTGTGTGCACTTATTTTAGTTCTAGAATTTTCATCTATAGAAAAATTTGAAAATATAAAACATTTTATTATAACATGAATAATACATTTATATTGTTTAAAAGAAAGTATAAATGCTAGAAAATTCTATAACTAAACGTCTGCCTTTATAAAATTATTTCATGTATCCACTTTCCATGTTCAGAAACAATCTTAATTAACATAATGTTGTTATTTTTCATCTTAAAGTAATTCATTTAGGTGATTCAGACATTCAGAAAAACTTTTGAAGTCCTACTGTGTGTCAACCACGGTTGCTAATAGTGCTATGGAGGACTTTCTTCTAGAAAATTCCTTGTATGGGACTGGAACATGTGTAATGAGCATTTAAACACATGTTAAAACACTTTCAAAGAGTAGTTGCTGTTTCAGTAGAGGGTGTAGCAAGTGAAAAATTTCATTTTTCACATTTTGCTATTCATTTCTCATTTAATGTAGCTAGTTGAGACCTTGAACTCATTGGCACAAGAGGTAACTTATGAACAGAACAAAGGCACTAAAACTAAAAATTAAGTAATGGGACCCCAAGAACCTGGAAATTTTCTATATGTCAAAGCATATCATCATTCAGACAAAACAGCAGTCTACAAAATGGGAATAGATTTTTACCAACTGCACATATGTTAGAAGGCTAATATTTATATTACATAAAGAACTAAAAAAAATAGGACACCAAGCAAACAAATAGTTTTAAGAATGGGGTACAGACCTAAACAGAGTTCTCTAATGATGAAACAGAAATAGCTTAAAAAGAAATGCTCCACATTTGTTGTAGTTAGGGAAGTGAAAATCAAAACTACGCTGAGATTTCATATTGCTCCAGTAACAAAGACTAAGATCAACAAAACAAATGACAGCTCATGATGGTAAAACTATGAAGTAAGGGGAACAACCATCCATTGTACATCTACTATGGAATTAAACCAGGGAGATGGGAGTAGATTAACTTTCAAGATCCACTCTGGGGCTTATACCCAAATTACTCTACATCTTATTAGATATAGACACTTGCATGTTCCTTACTTTTCTTTTCATAATATCCAGAAACTGGAAACAAACTAAATATCTGTCAATGAATGAATTGATAAAGAAAATGTTGTACATTTATGCAATGTAACATTGGTTGGCTGTTAAAAATAAAATAAAAAATTCACTGGTAAGTGAATGGAGGTAACTAAAGGCCTCCCATATAATCCAGGTCCCAAAAGACAAATGTGGTATATGTTAGCTTTTATATGGCTGTTGGCTGTTAAGTCTTTGATAAGCTGTCCACAATCTGTGTAATCAGAGAGGTTAGATATAGAATGAAGGGAGCAAAGTTAGGAAGGACAGGGTAGGAACATGGAGTTGGAGTATTAAACAGAATAAGGAAGATAAGGAGGGTGAGTAAGAGAGGGACTAAGGGTAGGGTAAACTAAAACTGAGGGTTATATGAGGAATCATATAGAAATATACTATAGGAGAAGCTTCTTTAAAAAGGTCTTATGTATATGAAAGAAATCTAAGTGGAATCACCAAATAATGGGAGATACAAAGTCTAAAAATAGACAACACTTTCCATCAATTGAAACCTTCAGCGCCAAGAATGGGTTGCTTATAATGAAATTGTTGGTCGAAGGGGTGCAGGAGAAACCCCTCGATATCCAAGGTTAGATTTTGCTCTCTGAAGGTGATGGTAATATTCTATTGCTGAAGACAACACCTGCATAATGCATCAAACCTGGAAAAGTCAAGCTGGAACCTCCCTAGAGACTTCACCTCTATTGTGAGGGGTTCATGGTACTAGAGGCATTTTCCATGTGACCATAGGAGAGATAAACTTCAACCCAACTACAAAGCCTTCTATCTACAATAGTGACCTGCCTGCAGGATGCACTGGTGCAATAGTTGCACAAAGCTTGTTAGAGTTTCCAAAATATCTGATTGGATTTAAGGCCCATGCTATGAGGTGAAACCCATCCCCAACAATTCTTAGGTGGTCACAAACCTGATTCTAGATAGACCAGGGTCCTAAGGGAAAACCAAACAATATTCTTCTGCAAAAGGAACATAGCAAGCAAATGACATTCTGCTATACCCAAGGATCAATGTCTTGCTCAGGCATCATCAGAGAAACTTCCTTCTGCATTAGATGGGAACAATTATGGAGACCCACAGCTAGACAGCATGAAGGGAGTGAGAGACCTTGGAGCACTCAGTCCTAAAAGGGAACTCTCAAACTAAACCCTCTCCTCTGTGTTCAGTAAACTAGAGGAAAGGAGGCAAAAAGATTGTATGAGTCAGTGGAGATGAATTACAACCAGAAAACAAGGCCTTCTAGAAACAATAGGACTGATGTATATACGAACTCACAGGAACTCTGGCAGCATGCACTATGCCTAACTACATCTAAACCAGGTTGTGGCCTAGTACTGAGAAGGGAAGTGGATATAAGTCATAATTCATAATTATGAGCTATCTATATTATTTCTTGCACAGGAAAAAAAATCAGTTTTCTCCAAAGAGATTTCACTGGGAATACAAACCATACTTGAGGGTAGGGTCTATACCCAGTGAGAGATGGCCAACAGAAAAGGGACTTGATATTTTTTCTCTCATAATACCTTTTCTTGGCAGTTGAATTTTTTGTTCAAGTCTTTTGTTTATGTATTGCAGTTTCTAATTTTGTGATTTTTTAAGGATTTCTGGGTATAAATCTTTTAGTCTCCACATCTAGATGTGATTGTTGTGTTTTACTTTGGCTCTTTTTTTCTGTTTCTTTTTTTGTTTTGTTCTATTCTGATTTTCATTATTAGTTATGTAGCTAGTTTTTATTGAAAACCTTATTTTCTCATACACCATATCCAGATTATAGTTTCCCTTCCCCTCACAGTTCTTCCCCCATCTCCCCTCCCATCAATTTCTACTTCCTTTCCATCTTTCACTAGAAAATAACAGGTTTCTAAGATATAACAACCAGACATGACAAAATCAAATGTAATAAGAAGAAGCAAACTGTCATATCAAAGTTGGTCATGGCAACTCAACAGGAGAAAAATAAGAGTTCTAAAAAATAAGAGACCCATTAATTCTCAGTCAGAAGATTCTATTAAAAGTACTAAGCTAATAGCTAATGTGCAGAGGACATGGTATAGACTCATGCAGTCTCTGTGCTTGTTGCTTCTGTGAGATCGTATATGCTGTGCTTAGTCAATCCATAGCATTTTGTTCTCTTGCTGTCCTCCATACCCTCTGCTTCTTATACTTTTTACAGCTCCTCTTCCACAGGATTCCTTGAGCTCTGAGTAATTTCTGGCTGTGGGTCTCGGCATCTGTTTCCATCTGCTGCCAGATGAAGTCTCTCTGACAATGACTGAATAAAGCATTGATCTGTGAGTCTACTGAGATTTCAGTAGGGATCATTTAATTGATACTTTTAATTTTCTAAGAGCAGTAGTGTTTGCTTTTTCCTGTGTCTCCAGACTATCTAGTCACCAAAGCAGCATTGAGGATGGATTCTGTGTAGTGTAGTGGGCCTTGAGTCAAAGAAGTCATTGTTTGGCTATTCCCACATGGTCTGTACCACCACCATTTTTCTAGAGCAGTGCTTCTAAACATATGTATTATGATCCCTTTGTGAGAGTCAGACAACCCTTTCACATGGGTCATGTGAAAAAACGCAGATATTTACTTTATGATTCAAATAATTGCAAAATTACAATTATAAAGTAGTATAAAAATGATTTTCTGGTTGGGAGTCTCTACTGTTGGGTAAAGCCTTTCCGCCAGCCTGGTTCCAGAGCCGCATCAGGAGACTATATTAATTGTGAAGCTGTTGGCCGTTTGCTTGGTTTCTTACTGGCTATCTCTGACTTAAATATTTACTCCATAATTATTAATCTAAGTATTTCTCTTACCAGAGAAATGGTCCAGACTTCTTACCCCTATGGCAGCTACATTGTGACTCCCTGTGTTTCTCTTTCCCAGAATCCTGCTCGACTTCTAGTCCCACCTATCTTACTTCCCTATTGGCCAACAGTGCTTTATTTAACAACCAATAAGAGACAAATTTACAGAATGGCATCTCCCATCACACTACAACACGAGAAACTATAGCAAAGGGTCACAGCATTAGGAAGGTTAAGAACCACTGCTATAGATCATATCTTAATATGTTGATTTAGAATAGTGAACCTCTTGATGTCTGGAAAGGCAGCTTTATAATAAGAAACAACCTTGTTTTTGAGAGTTTAATTCAGTTTATATGATATATTGCCTCAAATGAGATGAAAATGGTAGAAAGGCAAATCTTAGCTGTACATGTTCAAACCAATTTAGATTGCATTATATACATTTTCTATATGAAACATAATAAGCAAGATTTTCTGGTATGATCTAGTATATTTTTTCTTCCTTTTTCCCATTTTTCTGCCCTCAACTATATGTTATTTTTTGATTTGATGAGAAGATATCATCTATTGAATTTCTCAACACCTTCTGTCTGCTACATTTCAAATACAATACCAATTTTCCAGGAAATGGTGTGAATGATTTTGAGCACTGAACCCTCCTCACTCATTTTTTCTGGTTCTTAAAATACCACCTGTTCAGTCAAGACTTACGTGTGTACATGTGCTTCTCATCCTCTGTGGAGGCCATGCCCTCATTCCTTCATCAGTTTCTTCCTCTTAACATGTCTCAACCTGGATGCCATATCTTTAGACATCATTGACATTGAACCTTGATCCTTGCTTGCTAAGATACTCTACAATGCCTATTTGTATTTCTTATTGCATTTGTGTTTCTACTTATTTACATATGTTTTATTTTATTTATTTTTATTACTCCAGGATCCTAACTGTTTTAGCTATTGTTGTTTCTATGGTACAGTTACTGGCATGAACAAATATTTATGCAATGAGTTTATTGTGAATCAGTATCACCACAACTAGTAGGCAAACTTTGGCATCAGAGCTCTGAATTCTATCTGTCTAGAGAGTATTTGAATTCTGTCTATTCACTCTGTTTTTCTCACACACAGTGAGACAATTTAAAATTAGCTTTAACAATTGAAAGATAGCATAATGAAGTTGATGCCCCAGAGGCAATGTGAACAAGAAATATGAATCTGTGTTATGAGTAACTTGTCACATTTTGAACACTTAAATTTTTTTTTGCTGGAGGGAATTTCTTCCTGTTATTTTCATGCATGTACCTGAAGCAAGGTTTAGTCTTTTTGTTGTTGCTGCAGCTGTTGTTTATTGCCAAAGCATGAACATATTTTGAAAATCAGAGGTAAATAATGGTCATTTTGTTGTTTACATTAGAATAAACTTCAGAAATGATCTAATATTTTGTTACAGAGGGAGCTGTCATGGGCTTAACAAGAAACCTGGCACTAGGAAATCCCCAGGAATCTAACATGATGGCCCCAGCTAAGAATCTAAGCAATAGTGGGAGAGGCTACTTTAAATGTCCTTCCCCTTTAATGAGATTGATGACTATCATATATACCATCATAGATCCTTCATCCAATAGCTGATAAAAACAGAAGCAGACATCCACAGCTAACACTGACCCAAACTCTTGGAATCCAGTTGCAGAGAGGAAGGAGTGACAAACAAAGGGGTCAAGATCACACTGGAAAACCAAGAGAAATAGCTGACCTGAGCAAGTGGGAACTCATGGACCCCAGTCTGACAGCTAGGGAACCTGCCTAAGTCCAAAGCAGGTCCCCTGAACGTGAGTGTCAGTGAGAGTCTGTAGGGCTGCTGGCAGGAGAACCAGTATTTATCTCTAATGTATGAACTGGCATTTTGGAGCCCATTGCCTATGAAGGGATACTCTCTCAGCCAAGATACAGCAAGGAGAGCCTCTGTCCTGCCTCAAATTATGTGACAGATTTGATGATCCCCCATGGGAGGCCTCTCCTGCCCTGTGATATGCATGGTGGGTGGAATGAGGAGATGGTGGGTGAATGGGAAGGCTGGAGGTAGGAGAAACTGGGATTGGTATGTAAAATAAGACGGTTTTCAATTTAAATTAAAAAATAATTATAAAATTAAATATATACTGGCTTATATATGTATTTTCATTTAAAACTGAAATAAGTTTTAAATATACTGTCTACTATATCTTAGACAGTACTTTGCAATCATTGCCATATCGTTACTTTAAATCTGCCAGAATTTCAGGTAAGAGATAGTGTAATGGGTACCAAGATCAAGGATTATAAGTCCCTTTTAGAAATTTAGCTAAATATTTAAGATAGTGTAAATGCCATTCAATATCTATCTTGGACATCAAGGATATTAAAATGTCTTAGGGGCTCAGCATCCTGTTTCAAATGAATCATTCACCAGACTTTGGTTAATTGGAATTCCTTCAGTGTGTTGGCTCCTCAGGGAGATGAGAATTGATCTACCTCAAGATCTAGCTATACCACTCTTGAACATATACTTAAAGGACTCCTGCCACAGGGAACAACTACAGTGCAAATTACTGCTCTATTTGTAATATACAGAAATTGGAAAAAATCCAGATTTCCTTCAACAAAAAAAAGGATAAAGAAAATGGAATATTACTCAGTTGTTAAAAAATGACATCATGAAATTCACAGGAAAATGAATGTAACTATAAAAAAATTATCGTGAGTGAAGGATCCCAGACCCAGAAACACAAATAGGTTTGTATTCTCTAATATATGGATATTAGCTATTAAACAGTTAATGATATCAAGATACAATCCATAGAACCTCAGAGGTAAGGTATAGAGGAAGGGACTGAGTAGTGGGACAGATAGATCTCCCTAGGAAAGGAAAGTAAAATAGATCACTAGGATGAAAGGGGGGGAATCAAGTGGGGACAGGTAACAGAGGAAATGCAAAGGAGGAATTTTGGCGAAAGACAGCTAATATTGAAGGCCATTTGAAATCATTTGGATTTCTCATACAGTAGAAACTTCTTGAAATATATGCATATATGTAGACAATCTAAATTACAACACAAAATAATGGGGAAGACAGAACTCTGACTTGCCATTTGTTGTCACCAAATAAGGCTTCCAGTACAAGACAATCCCCAAAGATTAGGCAAAAACAGTGCAAGCACTAGAGGGGATGGAGGATACCAAGAAAACAAGCCCCTCTATGTCGGAGGTTCTCAACCTATGGGTTGCAATATCTTTAGGGTAGAATGGCCTCTTCACAGGGGTCACCTAAGACCATTGGAAAACACAGATATTTACATTATGATTCATAACAGCAGAAAATTACACTTATTAAGTGGCAATGAAATAATTTTATGATTGGGTATAGCATGAATAATAAAATCCCATATACAGATATTCAGGTTCAAGCTGACATTCAGAGAATCAAAGCAGTCAAGCCACCAGAGAGCTCTTCTTACCTCTACCAAAGCTATGAACAAAAGTGGGAATATCCTGTCCTCAGTGTGGCTGGAGGCCAATTGTCCGAGACTGGATGTCAGCTCTGAGACACTGCTCCTGTCTTATAAACCTCTCTAGTGCTGGGGTTGAAGGTGTGAGCTCTGTTTCTCCTTTAGATTGATTTACTCATTTAGCCTTTGTTGACCTTGAACTCACAGAGATCCATCTGCCTCTGTTTCCTGAGTCCTAGGATTAAAGTGTGCTACCACTGCCTGGTCTCTATGGCTATGGCTAGCTTTGCATTTGGACTTCCAGGCAAGCTATATTACATCATAAACATTATACCACCACAGGTGGAGGTCACCACAACATGAGAAGCTGTATCAAATTGTCACAGTATTAGGAAGGTTGAGAAGCAATGCTTTAAATTAACATGACCATCCCTTTTATGGCATCTAAGAGACTGAGGCCATATGCACAGGGCTTGCATGGGACTGTACAAGATGGCACCCTAGAGCTGAAGAAAATGTATATACATGCTCTCATCCCTAAGCAAGAAATAATACCCAATTTATATCCATTTGCTGAAGAACATTTAGTTTCCTAAAAAGGAGCCGCACTAGGGAAGCAAGCTAATCTTTAGCACAGACCCAAATGCCCAACAGTAGATGGCAAACAGAAAATGAATTCAATAGGATCTTTGGAGGTTCCTTTTCTAATAATATCATGTCAGGGTTTTACCTTTTTTTCTTTTTCTTTTTTAGTTTTATCTTACTATCTTTCATACAGACACTCACTCACACACACACACACATATACACACATATTCTCTTTATTCTAATTCTACAGGATCTTTGCATATATATTATGGCTTAAAGTTTAGTGTTTTGTGAGATTCCTAAATGTGTAAATGAATGTGTTTTACTTTCTTGTGCCTTCTTTGGGGATCATTTCATTCTGTTTGTTTAGTTCAATTTCAGCGTGTTAGTTTTTACTTTATTTTATTTTTATCCTTAAAGCGTGTTTGTTTTCTAAAGAAACAAAAATGAGGTTAATCTTGATGGTGGTGGTTCAGAAGTGTACAGGAGTTAGTGTCAAGGGAGGGAAAACTGAAATCAGGACATATTATGTGGTTAAAAATCTATTTGCAATCATAGGAAAAAATTAAATAAAAACAAAGAAATTTATATATCTCCTCATTTCACTTCTTTCCTGGATCTCATTCTGTCAGGAACAATTTTGTTTTCTTTGGCAAAATCGGCATGATTTCAGGGAGAGTCATTTTCCTTCCTACTTTGTTCATTGCCATTTCATTTAGTCAAGTGAGTCCTGAGCAGCTTCAATCTAACCGTTTCTCCATCTGCTTTCTTAAAGTGACCCAAGTTACAGCCATTTTGCATACTTCATCTACATTAATCATCACAGGCAGAAAAACTGAAAATCCCATGACTTTTTAAAATTATAAATTGATGCATTATTTACTAAGTCCATGTGTGAGTACATACCTCTTCATTTTCGCATAGAGACAGGAACTGATGCCCTTTGTATTTACAGACTATGTGAAGCAAAGACATTTATGCTTCAACATATTCTTCAGTTATATGCAATACCTTCCATATTTTTCACAGGTTTGTAATTTATTCCAAGGTACATATGCAAACATATCCTATAGCCTTTCAAGTAGGAAGTTTGTCTCCAGGTAATATTCCCGTTCTGTCAGAGGCACCCAGCTAAGTGATACTGATGGCACTTTAATGATAGAAATTAATTACAGGGTTGAGTTGTTTCTCACCATTGTGTGCCACTGTGTTGTCACATTGCTTTCAGCTCCAGTGCTCCCTGCCACTTGTCTTTCAAGAAAGTATTTTCTATAATTGAGGTGTGTGGGTGTTTATCTCATCTTGAACATATGTGTGTGATGGGGAGAAAGAGACATTTATTTGCTGATCTCAGAGTGTGACAACTGCTCTGTGTTTTTAGATCACTTTTGTTCCACAAATTCTCCATGTTTCTGAGAATTTATTCAGTGAAGGACATATTCAAAACACTAAATTCTGGAGCCCAGAGTGGTTGCTGGATATTTATTAATCAAAATAAAGCTAACATGACATTTTCTAAGCTTTGTAATGCTTCATTGATAGTATCACATATTAACATGTGTCTATGTTCACCTGCAAAATGTTATTGATTAATCCACTTTTAGATGAATTGTTTCATAGCATAATGATCATTAAAACCAGATTTGTATGAACACAGGAAATACCCTCCCACACACATGTTCATTCAAATGCTTGGTATGTATTCATTTGGGTGAACATGTGTGTGAGGGGGGTTACTTCTCTATGTATATGTGAAGGCCAAAGCCAAACCCAGATATTTTTCTTTATCAGTGTTCAACTTATTTGGGGGAACAAGGTCTCTCAGTGTACTTAAAACTCACCAATTTAGATAGGTTGACTGGCAATTAAATGTCCCTTATCCTCTGTTCCCTCCTCTCAGGATGGAATTACAAAGGCTTTGGTGCATGTGCTGAGATCCAATTCAGACACAAGTTCTTGCAATACAAATACTTCAGCAGCTAATCCTCATCCCTAGCATCAGAGAATTAAACATTTTCAAGGAAAATGGAGAGAATTGAAGGCTGGAAAAGACTAAAGATTTTACAGCGATGTCTTGGGAAAATATTAGAGGCTAATAAGCCACAAAAAAGTCTGTCACTTCATCCAGGGCAGGACCTAGGCCCTTCACCATGTGTCCACGCTGAAACCTTAGAGATATTAAAACTGGAGAAGATAAAATGGTATCAGTGAGAAATGCAGTTGAATGTAGCTTTTGATTATGAACTGAATGTGTGTGTGTATGTGTGTGTGTGAATTACAAACACCAAAAAAATTACAAACTTGTGTGCCTGTTTTTAGAACTGACCCTTTGACACTTAACATCCATTTAATATGCTCTTCTGCAGGGAAGGCATGATTGTAGGGATATATGGCAAAAGTGTACATAATTATATAAGCAGCTCTGTCTTCCAGTGGGAAATGTATAATAATTGTTACATCCCTGGGGAGAAGAAAGGACATGGAATGGAGTCGGTGGGGGGCATGGGAGGAAAGAAGGGAGACAAAACTGGGATTGACAACTAAAACAAGATTGTCACTAATTTAACTTTAAAACATACATAAGAAAAAATAAAAATAAAGGTTCATGAAAAGAAAAAGAATTATTAAAGCCTGATCAAAATTTGGTGGAATCAATGTTTAGGATTTTTAAGACTTTAATAAAACATACTTGTACTTCCTTGTTTAAATGTGCAGTGTTTTTTGTGATTTCACTCTGACATTTTCTTTTTTCTCAATATATTTTTTATTTAAATTAGAAGCATGAATGCTTCACATGTTAATCCCAGCTGCCTCTCCCACCCCTCCTCCCTTGTCCCTCTACCACATCATTCCCCAGGGAGGGTGAGGCCCTCCTTGGGGGGATCTCCAGAGTCTGTCATTTCATCTAGGGCAGGACCTAGGCCCTTCCCCATGTGTCCAGGCTGAGGGAGCATCCCTCTATTTAGAATGGGCTCCCAAAGGTCATTCATACACCATGGTAAACACTGATCTGCTATCTAAGGCCCCAGTGATTTCTGTGGCCTCCTCACTTACACTACATTCATGGAGTGTGAATCAGTCCCCTGTTGGCCTCTCAGCCATCAGTCTGGGATTCAAGAGCTCTCCCTTATCCCATCAGATGTCTTTGTGGGTTTCATTATCACGGTCTTGACTTCTTTGCTCATCACTCCTCCATCTTTGTCACTATGTTCCAGGAGTTCAGTGTTTAGCTGTGGAGGTTCCAAAGAGAGACCCCAGAGAAGTGGAATGAGGCAAGATCTCCTGAGCAGATTGGGAATATCAGGGGAGGGGAGAGAAAACCAGGAAAAAGAGTGGGGGAGAAGAGGAGGGGAGAAGAAGGCATGGGGGAGCAGGAAGGATCAGTGGAGTTAATAATAGAGGAGAGCAGGATGAGGGATACCATACTATATCGAGTCATTATAGGCTTGAGGAGAGAGCTGACACTAGTGAGATCTCCAAACTAAGTAATAGTAATAGTGGAAAGACTACATTAATAGCCCTTCATTGATGATAAGGTTGATGACTACCTTATATGCCATCCTAGAACCTTCATCCAGTGACCAATGGAAGCAGAGACAGATAGATACCCACAGATAAATGTGCAGTTCTTAAAGGATTCACAATTTTTTTACTTTCCTTGACTATTTTCTTTTTTTTCTAACATTTTTTATTTTAGAATCAATCTTATTTTACATATCAATCCCCCATTCCCTTGCCCACCCATCCTCCCATTTCCCCCAATGAACCCCCAAACCCCCAAAACCCTCTCCATAAGCATAGAGAGTCCTTCCACAGGAGATCCTCAAAGTCTGTCACATGATTTGGGGGAGGGCCAATGCCCTCTTTCTTGTATCTGGGTTGCAGTTTATCTCTCTTTAGGGAATTGGCTCCCAAAGTCCATTTGTGCACTAGAGGTAAACACTGGCTCCTCTGTTAGAGGTCCCATAGACTGCCCAGACCTCCTAGCTGGCACCCACATTCAGAGGACTTGGTTCAGTCCAATACTGATTCCCCAGCTCTGTGTTTAGGGTCTCTGTGCTCTCACTAGTTCTCACTAGTTAAGGACAACTGTTTCTGTGGGTTTCTATAGCACGATCTTCACTCCTTTGTTCATACCTTCTCCTTCTCTACAACTGGATTCCTGGAGTATGACTCAGTGCTTAGCTGTGTGTGCCACCTTCTTCTTCCATCAGCTACTGGATGAAGGCTCTAGAAGGGAAATGAAGGTAGTCATCAATCTCATTGTAGATGAAGGGCATCAAAGGCAGCCTCTACACTACTGTCTACATTCTTAGTTGGGGTCATCCTTGTGGATCTCTGAACATTACCATAGTGTCAAATTTCTCTTTAAACCTATATCGACTCCCTCTATCAAGGGATCTCTTTTCTTGCTCTACTCTATATGTCCCCTGCCTTAGTCTTCCTGATCCCTCTTGTATCCTCCCTTCTCCTCTTCTCCCATTCTGTTTTTCCTACTTCCCTTCCCTCTTTCAATTTGCTCAGGGGTTCTTGTCCATTTCTCCTTCTTTGGGGGAACATGTGTTTCCCTTTTAGTGTCCTCCTTGTTTCCCAGTTTCTCTGGTAGTGTGGATTGTAGGCTGGTAGTCCTTTGCTCCATGGCTAATATCCATATGTGAGTGAGTACATACCTGTGCTTGTCTTTCTATGATTGGGTTACCTCAGTCAAGATGGTTTCTTCTAGTACCATACAATTATTTGCGTGTTTCAAGATTTCATTGTCTTTTTTTTCCACTGAGTAATACTCCATTGTGTAAATGTACCACATTTTCTCCATCAATTCTTCAGTTTAGGGACATCTAGGTTACTTCCAGGTTCTGGCTATTACAAACAATGCTACTATGAACATAGTTGAATATATATGCCCTTGTTTTATGAATGTACATTCTTTGGGTATATGTCCAAGAGTGGAATTGCTGGATCTTGAGGTAGACTGGTTGCAATTTTCCTGAGAATCTGCCACACTGATTTCCAAAGTGGTCACACAAGTTTGCACTCCCATCAGCAATGGAGGAATGCTCCTCTTTGTCTACATCATCTCCAGTGTAGACTGTCATTGGTGTTTTTAATTTTAGCCATTCTGATTGGTGTAAGATGGTATCTCAGAATTGTTTTGAGTTGCATTTCCCTGATGGCTAAGGATGTTGAGCACTTTCTTAAGTGTCTTTCAGTCATTTTAGATTCCTCTATTGAGAATTCTCTATTTAGTTCTATACTCCCCTTTTTAATTGGATTTTTGTGTTCTGGTGGCTATCTTCTTGAGTTCATTGTATATTTTCAAGATCAGCCTTTTGTCACATGTGGGGTTGAAGATCTTTTCTCATTCTGTGGGCTGCCTTTTTGTCTTATTGACTGTGTTCTTTGCCTTACAAAAGGATACTAACAAGGGAAAAAGTGAAACTTTCACTATTTGCAAATGATATGATTGTTTACATAATTGACCCGAAAAAAACTCTACCAGGGAACTCTTACAGCTGATAAACACCTTTACAAAGTGGCAGGATGCAAAATGAACTCAAAAAATCAGTAGCCCTACTATATAGAGATAATAAGTAGATTGAAAAAGAAATCAGAGAAACATGTCCCTTTATAATAGTTACAAACAACAAAGCATATCTTGGGGTAATGCTAACTGAAAAAGTGAAAGACCTGTATAGCAAGAACTTTGAGTCTTTAAAGAAAGAAATTAAAGAATTTACCAGAAAATGGAACGACCTCCCATGCTCTTGGATAGGTAAGATCAACATAGTAAAAATGGCAATCTTGCCAAATCAATCTACAGATTCAATGGAATCCCCATCAAAATCTCAACACAATTCTTCACAGACCTTGAAAGAATAATACTCTACTTTATATGGAAGAACAGAAGACCCAGGATAGCCAAAACAACACTGTAAAATAATGGATCTTCCGGAGGCATTACCATCCCTGACTTCAACCACTATTATAAAGCCATAGTCCTGAAAGCAGTTTGGTATTTGCACAAAAATAGACAGGTAGACCAATGGAATTGAATTGAAAACCCTCGTATAAACACACACCTACAAACATCTGATTTTTGACAAAGAATATAAAGTTATACAATAGAAAAAAAAGGAAAACATTTCAACAAATGGTGCTCCGATAACAGGATGCTGACATGTAGAAGATTCCAGGACAGGTTCCAGAACAATACAGAGAAACCCTGTTGTGAAAAACAAAACAAACAAACACAAAAACCCCTCAAGTCCAAATGGATCAAAAGATCTCAACACCTCAACAGAAATCCAGCCATACTGAACCAATTAAAAGAGAAAATGGGAGATACCCTTGAATGAACTGGTACAGGAGACCCTTTCTTGAACATAACACAAGTAGCACAGACAGACACTGAGTTCAACAATTAATAAAAGGATTCACAATGTTAATCATCTTTTGACATTATAAATTTTCATCTTCATAAGTTCTGTGCTGAGGCATTGTTTCAAGTCCCTTCTTGTTACTTTTTTCATTTTCTCGTTCTTGATTTTTAATTTTTATTACTGTAATTTGAGTAAAGTCCTTTTGCAGATTAGTATTTTATAGTTTCTTCTAGTCTGTGGTTTATGTTTCATTTGTAAGTATCATATCCAAGGACATTCCAATGTTCATTCCTATGCTAATTTTGACTTCAAGAAATTTTGTTTGTTTGTTTTTGTTTTGTATTTTACATTTCAGTATCTGATATTTTTGGAGTTAATTTTTGAGAAAGGTGCAAATTTTCTGCTTAGATGTATTTTATTATTGGTTGATGAATGTCTAGCAAAAGCAGGACAATTTGCTGAAGACCCTTCTTTGTTCAGTTTTATTGTCTTTGTTCTTTTATCAGAGACCAGTTGGCTACCTCAGTGTGTATTGATTTCTGAGCTTTCTACTATGTTGCACTTTTCTATATGCTGAATTCCTCACCAATATCTCACTGCCTTGGTTCCTGCAACTGTATAGTAAGGCCTTACACATATGTTATATCAGTTGTCCATCTTTGTTAAGTGTTAAACTTTCTCATGAACTTCTAGTATGTTTTCATTTTTATGATCTGTAGATATAGCAGGAATGACCATGGAGGATCAGATAGCTCTCTAGTCAGAGATGAAGTCATTTGAATATACACTCAAGTGGGATATCTGGATCATGTAGCAGAACTATAACTTTTGGGTAAAATTCCATAGTGGCTGCACCAGTTTGCATTCCCACAAGCAGTGAGTAAGTGTTCCCCTTTCTACACATTCATACCAACTTTTGTGGGTATTCAAGGGTTTGATCTCAGCCATTCTAAGTAGAGCAAGATGAAATCTCCAGGTAATTTTGATTTGCATTTCACTTTTGAGCATGATATTGGGCACAAAAAACCAAACCAACATATGTTTCAACAATATGCTTTTCAGTTTTTGAGAAGTTTTTTTTATTGTTGTTTTATTATGTTGTCTTTATTTTTTGTTTTTTTTTGTTAGTTTTTTTAATACTTTAATTTGAAATAGCTTGCTTTTCATGTCAATCCTGTTTGGTTCCATGTCCAATTTAAAACTCTTTATTTTGTTTTTCTTTTTTTTTGACAATTTCATATACCTGGACTATTTTTGTATCATTTCTACTCTGCCACACCTCTCTCCAATCCCCCCATAATCACCAATTCTTTCACAAATTCATGATCGCTTCTTTATTTATGAATGTTATAATACATACATACAAATCCACCCTATTGAGTTCACTTCGTGTTGCTCATCTATAATAGAGCTGCTTACAACTCCCTGCATACATATAAATGTGTGTTTCTGTGTGTGTGTGTGTGTGTGTGTGTGTGTGTGCGTGTTGTGTGTGTGTTTGTGTGTGTGTGTGTGTGTGTGTGTGTGTTTAGGGCTAATTAGCAATAAGATATCCACAGGTGTGAAATAGTAGCAATTATATCCTGGAGGTAACAACTGCTATCTAATTGGACTTAAGGATCAAGGGGAAGGAATTCATGCTTAGTACTGTAAATCTAGCCAACTACTCATGGATAGTAAGGTCAGAGATCACAGAGAACCTACGTTCCTAACTAGTATAATTCTCAAATACATTCTAAATACCTATTCTTATAGGCACAGAAAACTGAAGCACCCATACCTCATTAAAGTTGCTTCTGTTTTCAGCAGATGGAAACCCTCACAGGATTTCACAACCAGCCAAAATGCAGAGAACAAATGATTGTGGGGTGGGCATCCCTGATTGGTGTACGGACACAATACCTCTACATCCAAGGCTCAGAGAACATCTCAGAAGAGAAAGAAATAGTTGAAGAGTCAGGAGACTAGGGTATCTGCTGTGAGAGAGTGTCTTGAAATCTTAATAGTATATATGCCTAAACAAGTTGTGAACAATGAAAACATTCCTTGACATTTTGATGTTGATGAGGGACAGCTCAAGGATATTCCCCTAGATAAAGAACTACTACAAGGACTCACTGACTGCTGAGGGAGCAAGAACCAGTCTTTTCTGAGTCCTCTGATAGTTTATCAGCTCCCAAGTGGTCAGATTTAAACACATATACACATAAGTGATACCATACCCTATTTTTACAATTGTGTTGTTCATTTCTTTGATGTTAGTATTTTGAGTTCTTTATGTGTTCTAAATACTAAACTTTTCACATGCATAAGTAGCAAAAATATTCTCATTTTTCATTGCAATGATGGTATCTTTTTTTTGTACAAAAATTGGTTAAGCTCAGTGGGTCATAAAATAAAAAATAATAAAACATAAAGACATGATAGTTGGGGAAAATTGATAAGGAACAGATAGCTAATAATGTGGGGATGCAAGAGTAACCAGGATGTAATATACGCATGTATAAAATTGCCAAAGAATAAAATAATTCAAATTAAATTTAACAAGAGTTATTTTCATGAAGTCCCTTTTACTAACTTTTGGTCTTAATGATTATGCTATGAGAGTTCTGTTCAGAAAGTTCTTTCTTATGCCAACAAGCTAAAATTTGTTTCCTACCTTCTCTTCTATCAGACTCAGGGCACCAACCTCTTAATGAGGTCTTGAATCCATTTGAAGTTGCCATTTGTGTGGGGTGAGAGATGAGAATGCATTTTTATTTTTCTATATGTAGCTATCCAATTTGACAAATATAATTGGTTTATAATGCTGACCTTACTTCAGTGTTCATTACCCACTGCTTTGTCAGAAATTAAGTGGCTGTAGGAGTATGGGCTTATATATGGTATCTCAAGTCTATCCTACTGATTGATGTGTCTGTTGTTATGCCAGGACAATGCTGTTTCTCTTATCATATCTCTATAGTATAACTTGAAATTTGAGGTTTGATATAATTATCATTTCCTTTACTGTTCAGGATTATTTGGGATATTCGACATCTATGTCATAATACAAAATTAAAGATTGATTTATGTGAAGAATTGTATTAAAATTTGATGAAATTTGCATTTAATCTATAGATTTTTTGTTAAGATGATAGTGTGTACAATGTTAATTTTACTAATACATAAGCAGAAGAGATTTTCCCATTTTCTTGCATCACCTCCAATTTATATTTTACTTAAAGTTTTCATTGTACACATCTTTTACTTCCTTAGTAAGTAAGATAATTTTTGAGGCTATTGTGAATTGTATTATTTTCTTGATTTCTTTCTCAGCATGCTTTTATTTTGTATATAAGAATGATACTGGGTTTTGTGTATTAATATTGTCCCCTGCTGCTTTCATGTATGCATTTATCATTTTAGGAGTTTTCTGGTAGACTCTTTTAGCATCCTTTCTGTATAGAATCATATCATCTGTAAATAAGTATTCTTTGAACTCTTTTTCCTTAGCTGTATTCTTTTCACCTCCTCCACTTATCTTATTTCTACAGATAAGACTTTAAAAGCTACGTTTAACAACAGGTGGATGCAGTAAGAGTGTTCATGTTTTTCTTATTCCAAATTGTAGTGAAAATGTTTTGAGATTTTTACATTTAGGAAGATGCTGGCTATGGGTTTGCTATTTATCACTTCTACTGTGTTATAAAGACCTCCCTGTATCCCTACATCTTCTAAGACTTTAATAATGAAAGAAGGTTCAATTTTGTCAAAGGCATTTTTTGCATCTAATGAGAAGATAATTGTGCAGTTTCTCTCCTCTAGTCTATTTATATGATGGATTAGAATTATTAATTTACATATATTGAACCATCCCTGTATCTCTGGGATGAAGTTGACTTGATCACTGTCTGCAACTATTTGCAGGAAGCAGTAGTAGATAGAAGAAATTATTACCATGAGCTGGGAAATTCACTTCAAAAGACAATTTGAATAGTCATAGCATTAGTTATGAATACAGCTCCTCATATAATCCATCACATCTTCATAAGGACTTAGTGAACTAGGAACGGAGGGGAGCTATTTCAATTTTAGCTTCAAGAGTGCCTACAAAACAATATCTTTATTTAGTATCATAGTAGACAGATAGAAACTAGAATCTATGATACACCAACCTGGTCATGATGATAATTCTTTCTGCTCACTATTATGCTGTGTTTGCTTGTGTGTTTTGTCAAGTAGAAACAAACTAGAGTCACACAAGAAGAGGGAACCACAGCTGACACATTGGTGCCATTACATTGGCCAGTAAGTCATTTTCTTGACTGATTGTTGATGTGAAAGAGAACAGCTTACTGTGTATAATGCCATGCCTGAGGAGGTTGTCCTTGGTAGCAAGTGAAAGCACGCTGAGCAAGCCATGGGGGGACATGTCTGTAACCAGTGTTCCTCTGCTTCCTCCGTTTCAATTCCTATCTTTAGACTCCTGCTTGAGTCCCTGCCTTGACTTTTGTTAATGATGAAATGTGACATGGAATTACACCAAATTTTTTTCTTTTTATGAGCTGTTTTTGGCCATATTATCACAACAGCTGAAAGAAAATTAGGAGAATCTATTTGGTATTATTTTGTTGAAGTCTTTTTTAAAAACCAATGTTCATTAATGAGTTGCTAAGCAATTTTGCTTTCTTGTGATGTCTTTCCCTGGGTTTCATGAACTGGGAAGAAATCATTGCTTTGATTTCTTGGAGTAGTCTAGAGGAAAAGGTAGAGTACCGAGAATTAGAATAATTTTTCTTCATTGTTTTTAGTGCAATAGATTGTACAAGAGAACTCATGAAGGCTGGAATTTTTCTTTGAGGAGGTTCAGCTTGCTTAATAGCTGGGGTGCATAATATTTGTAGAGACCTGGTAAGTATGCTAACCAAAACAAAATCAAATGAAAGGAAAGAATTTTCTTTATGAAGAATATCTTAGAACTCACTCTATAAACCAGGCTGGCCTCAAACTCACAGAAATCTGCCTGTCTCTGCTGCCCAAGTGTTGAGATTAATGGTGTGTGCCACTACTGCCTGATTCTTTTTGGTGATATTTGCAGATTGTGCTTTGCAAGGAATTGGTACATTTTACCCAGGTTTACACACTCACCCACATTTTATGCTTTAATTAATGGTTTGAATATCCTTATGGTCTGTCTTGGTCTTTTTTTCCCTGATTTATACTTGTAATTTGCCTTCTCAAGTCTTTCCTTAAGTTAGCTTGACTAGGGATTTATCAATTGTTTTGCTTTCAATAGAGCACATTAGTTTTACTTGTCTTCTGTGATTTCCTGCCTATAATTTCACTGGCTTTTCTGTTTTGCCCTATCTTAAGCAGAAAGCATACAAGATTTGCCTTCTATATTTATTTAATGCATGTAGCCTATTGTGGTTTAAGGTGAATATTGATGGTTTGATGACCTATACATTATATTATGCTTGTTTGTTCTTTTTATTTAGTCCGTTTTTGCTTCTATGTCTTTTCTGCCTTCTGTGGTTTTAACTGAACATTATATATTTCTTCATTTTCTTGGCATGTCAGTGACAATTTTATGAGTTTCACTTGTTCTTTTTTCTTTTTTAGAGGTATCATACATATACTGTACTATACATTTCAAGTTAATCAAAAATCATTTTCAACTAATGTTTTACTGATTTATATATCATAAAAGTACTTCAAAATAGGTATTTCTTATTCTTTATTGAAAGTCCTGTGTCATTAGTGTTATTTCATTTATATCTAAAGGCATATGTGTGTGTGTGTGTGCGTGTGCATAGCAATAAATACTTTTAATGCCTTTTTTTCTCTTTGTTTTTCTTTTGTAGACCTTCGTGACATTTTGGTTCTTAATGTAGCATTTAACAGCTGAGCCATATCTTCAGCCTCTATTACAGAACTTTCTGTTATTTTATTTCAAGTCCGGAGGGTATTTAACTATGCCTCATCCACTACTAGACCCATCAAAGATAACTTTCATTTATGCTAGAATGCTTTTGAGTTTTAAATTTTTGTTTAGGTTCTTTCTTAGAATTTTCTTCTGACCACTTCCATTCTTATTTATACTTCTTGTTGTCTACTTTTTCAGTTACAAAATTTAACTTTATTATAAATTATAATTTTATAAAGTCCTAGTATAATTCAACACTTTTCTGTTTCACAGTGTCTAGAATGCATCCCTAATCTCTTCAATCTGTTTGCCAAGTTGTTTTTGCTTGTGTTTTGCTTTTTGTTGATATAGTATTTAAAAGGAAATTTAACAAATAACCCTTCAGTAATTCAGTGGCTGAAAGTGGAGAAGGGGAAGTTTTGTATAATCTTTTGATTGGGTCTCAGTCTTTTAGTAAGTATTTACCTTCATAATTCAACCTTCTCCAGTGCCTTTTTGTTGTTTTTGCCTCTTATATAGGGCATATGCCTGGAAGTATGTATTTATGTTTCCTCAAGGGGAAAGCTACAGGAGTTGGAACTGGAACACTGGAACTCTGTACTTTCCTTTTCCATGTCCACAAGGAAGGTGAGTTAGCTGGAATTGAACTCCCATCACATAGCTCATGTAACCATGGGTTAAGGTGGCACAGCATCCTCTTCTGAAAGTAACAATAAAACAGTTGGTGTATTTCAAATTGTGGCTTCTCCTTTCTTCCCTAGCTGGAAACTTGAGGGTTTTTTTCT
Organism: Mesocricetus auratus; assembly: GCF_017639785.1. Lineage (NCBI taxonomy): Eukaryota > Metazoa > Chordata > Mammalia > Rodentia > Cricetidae > Mesocricetus > Mesocricetus auratus. The sequence continues at coordinate 7,209,298 of NW_024429199.1, forward strand.
AGAATGCACCCCACAGAAGTTCTAGAGGCAAACATCATAAAAGCGAGTTGCTTCTCTGTGACCAACTTGTCCTGCACACTTCACCTGTAAGCATTGTGAACTGTGAGCCACTTGCAACTCTACTGCAATGCACATTTTTTTCCTGCTTCCAGTTCCTGTAGTGATTTCTGCTCTGATGTCACCTTATTAATCCAATTTTGAGGTCAGCAATGTGTCTTGTGACCTTCCTTCCATGATAGATACAAGGAGTGTGTTAATGTTTCAGTCTTTCACTTTTATAGTTGTTATAACACAATGTTATATCGAAGCCACTGATATATTAGACTATCTTGATTTCTTTTCCAATTTATTATACTTAACCTAAGAATATGAAGAAACTTTAACACCTATCTCCTTATTTTACAGACAGATAAATTGTTTCATGCAGAATATCTGACTCCTTTAGCTTCAAGGACACTCAGACTGTTGCTTGCAGATCTCTGATGAGTCTGTGTAGTATAAGTCAAGGAAAAGAATTAAGATTAAGTTAAAAAAACACTGGTTCAGGGATTTTCTTTAACTTTCAGTTTTTATAAAAAGCTAGAATTAGTTGGAAGAAAAATTTTAAAAGAGGATACAGTTGTATGACCTTGAACTAATCCTTCAATGCTTTCTTTTTTAACAAACCTCCATGTGCATGATTGCATCTCAGCCAGCAATGGCTAGTCTGCTTGGGGGCTATAATTTTCATAATGATATGCTTTACCTTTTTAAAACTACATATAGTCCTATCAATACAAGGTTCCTATCCCTTTAATATCTTTCATTGTTTAAATTCACCCTTCGCATCAATTAACCAAGGCTTCAACTTGAGCTTGATGTGAAGAAACGGTGTTACTAAGAGTCTTCAGAAAACCATGCAAGTCGAAAGACCTGTTTTAAAGGACAGAAGAAGAGATTGTTCCCAGATGGGGCAATCCTGCCTATAGGTTGAATTGTTGCTAAGGTGACCAGTTCTCAGTTTCCATAGGATTGAGAGGATTCCCTGGATGGACGGCAAAGTCTAAGGCAAATTTGAATAAGTTGGTTATCTGAGGTCTTAGCCCCAATGGTAGATGCTTTACTTTTACTTTACTTAGTATCCAAGATTAATTTGAGTCAAATAAAGCAAACAGGGAGGAGAAATATTGTGAAATACTCTTTTTGTACACTGTGAAATTTGCCACGTGGATTAGTTTAATAAAATGCTAAACCTCCAAAGCTAGGTAGGATTTTGGGGGCAGGGAAGACTCTGAGAAGAAGGATGTAGAATGGTAATGAGTGGGACACAGTTAGAGAGTGAGAAAGGCTGATAGAATAGAGACCAAGCTTCCTTATGATTCTAAAACAACATAGTTGTGCTGCCATTTTATCTCATTATTCTTTGTTTGCTTGGAGTTGACCAAGGAAATAACTCAATCTGTACCTTGCTGGACCCTCAGGCACTATATTTTGTAAAGAAACCTCTATGAATTAGAGAACAACACATAAACTAGAGTTTCACACACTAGTGTAAGTCATCTCACACTTTTGATTTAGCAGAAACTAAACATCTTTCTAGCCAAGTTCCTCAAACTCATAGCCCAAGGCATTAAATTGCACTGGACTAAAAAGGTCTTCACTCAAAAATCATTTATTTAAACATTGTATTATAGTTGTGGAATTTACCATTAAGCGTGGTTGGTAGTTTTTATACCAGAAATGCCTGGTTTTTTAACTTACCCTAAAGCTACTGAAAAAAAGACATTGCATTTTAACTGTGAAAGCTAACAACATCTTTTGTTTCTCAAATATATGAAATTCTAATAATACCTCACTTTCCAATTGTAAGAGTGTTCTTATTAAGTAAGAGACATTCCAGATACTTCTTGGCACATAAAGTAGATTTTTATTTTAGTAAATTTAATTGCTATTGATACTTGCTGTGGCTAGTCTAGCAAAGGCATCTGATGTCTTAGGCAAAGAACAATTTTAAAAACGCGTAGCATTTCCTGGATTGTTCTGCCTCCTGTTTCTCTTTAGTGAATGACAAATAAGAAAAACATACATGGTATTGTATCATAGCTATCTGTGAGGTATTTATTCCATGGGAAATGTAAATGATCTTCCTATACTTTGTAAGCAATGTTCTTTTTCAATTAGTGACTAAAGTACACTAACAATGGGAGATTATACTTATGGAATTCAGCAGTGGTTTGTCAAAGAAAAGCTAACCATGTCTTTCTTCAAAAGCATCATTCTAGGAGGGGCATTTTATTGGGGGTCTCTAAATATGGTGACCATGAATGTGAGGACTGGAGCATACTTTGGGGCAACTATAAATTAAACTTCTTGTAATTTGTGGTTGGGGGCTTGTGTTGTTCGGGGCTGACAGAGGGGTTCCATCTAAAAAGAGGTCTCCCAGACATGAAGCTTAGGCCCATATTTGTGTAAGTAAGGTACTTTGAACAGTTATTTAATGATCATGAACTCTTCTTCTGAGGTATTGACTAGGAGAAAATGCCTCAACTAAATCCCAATCCTTATTCAGCAATGTAACAGGAATATAGTGTCTAATTTATAATGATTATTGTTTTAATTTTTATTTTAGAGACACTTATTTACATATCCATCCCCCCATTCCTTTGTCCTCCCATCCCCACCATGCTTCCTGAAGAACCACCAACACACTGCGACCTTCCTGGGGGTATCAACAAAGTCCATCACATCATTTGGGGGAGGGCCCAGGCCCTCCTTTCTGTATATGGGCAGCAATAGTATCCCTCCTTAGGAAATAGGTTCCCAAATTCCATTTGTAACCTAGGAATAAACATTGGCTCCACTGCTAGAGGTTCCATAGACTGCCTTTTTCTCCTAGCCTGGCATCCACATTCAGAGGGTTTGGTTCTAACTAATGCTGGCTCTCCTGCTTTATGGTTAGATTCTGCGTGCTCTCATTTGGTAAGGTTAACTGTTTCTGCAGGTATTTCCAGTTCCATCTTGGTTCATTTGTTCAACTCTCCTCCCTCTCCACAACGGGATTCCAGGAGAATGGCAAAGTGCTCAGCTATGGGTACCTGTATCTGCTTCAATCAGCTCCTGGGTCTAGACTCTAGGAATGGCACCAAGGCAGTAATCAATCTCATTATAGGTGAAAGGCATCAAAGGCAGTGTCTCCACCACTGCCTAGATTCTTAGTTGGGGTCATCCCTGTGGATGTCTTACCATTTTCTGTGTGCCAGACCTCTCTCCAAACCTGTACTGGCTCTTTTATCAAAGCATCTCCTTTATTACACCCCCTCTATTCCTTCCCTATCTGAGTACTCCTGTTCTCCTCCTCCATTACCCCCTCTCCCTTTTCCAAATCCCTTCTTCTCCCCTCCCAATTTGTCCATGCATTCTTGCTCCCCTCCCCTTTTTCGAGGGACCATTTGTTTTTTTTTCCCTTGGGGTCCTCCTTATTTCCTAGCTCCTCTGGCTGTGTGGATTGTAGGCTGGTAATCCTTTGCTCCATGTCTAAAAACCATGTATGTTTGCCTTTTTCTGACTGGGTTACCTTGCTCAGGGTGGTTTCTTCTAGTTCCATTCATTTGCCTGCAAATTTCAAGATTCCACTGTTTTTTCCCACTGTAAATTCTGTAAATGTACCTTATTTGCTCTATCCATTCTTAAGTTGAGGGGCATCTAGGTTGCTTCCAGGTTCTGGCTATTACAAACAATGCTGCTATGAACATAGGCAAACATTTGTCCTTAATGTATGAATGTGCATTCTTTGGGTATATGGCCAGGAGAAGAATTGCTGGATCTTGAGGTAGACTTATTCCTATTTTCCTGAGAAACAACAATACTGATTTCCAAAGTGGTCATACAAATTTGCACTCCCTCTAACAATGAAGGAGTGTTCCTATTTATCCACATGCTCTCCAGCATAGACTGTCCTCTATGTTTTTAATTTTAGCTATTCTGGCTGATGTAAGATGGAATCTCAGAGTTGTTTTGAGTTGTATTTCCCTGATGGCTAAGAATGTTGAGCACTTTCTTAAGTGTCTTTTAGCCATTTTAGATTCCTCTATTGAGAATTCTCTACTTAGTTCTATACCCCACTTTGTAATTGGATTGGTTAGTGTTTTGGTGGCTATCTTCTTGAGTTCATTGTATATTTTGGAAATCAGTCCTTGATAGGGGAAGTCCTTCTGTGTATATGTTGCCGTAATGGTTGGCAAATAAAGCATTGTTGACCAATAGGAAAACAAGATAGGTGCGGCTAGGAGTCAAGGAGGATTCTGGGAAATGTAGTCAAGAGTAGAGAGTTGCCATGTGATCCTGGGAAGAGAGGACTCATGAGACTATATCCTAAGTAAGATAAGGCTTTATAAAAATACATGTTAGTAATTGTGGGTTAATAATTAAGTCAGATATAGCCGATAACAAACCATAGCAAACAGCCACAGCTTCATAATGATTATAATATCTTGTGTGTTATTTGGGGGCTGAGACAACTGCAGGACCCAGGCACCAAACAGGAAAGAATACATATTACATATGCCGACAAAATTTTGGGTACTAAGAACTTCCATTTAAAACTTAACAGAAACTTAAAGGGATTTTAGAAACAGAAGAACAAAGAGAAGCATAGCTTCTTCATAGCAGTATTTTCTCGGGTGGACTCTGCTTTGCTAGAAACAAGCAGAAACTTGTATGGTCAGTGCTATAAACTTACACCTGCCATCTTGGAAAGACAGCAGTTAAAACAGCTGTAGCTTTGATTTTAGCAATGTTATTTAGCAGATAATAGACATGTGGCCAGAAAAACATAAAGATTTAGACTAAAGTCAGATTCAGATAAAGCAAAACCTCTAAATGGTCATAGTGTGTTAAAAAATATGTAGGCTTGGAAGAGAAAAAGAAACAGCGTAATGGCTGGGTGTGGTGGCACAAACCTTTAATCCCAGCACTACAAAGGCAGAGGCAGGTGGATTTCCACAGAGACACCCTGTCTCAGATAAAATAAATAAATAAAAGTAAAAGAAATAGAGTAATGAAAAAGCCACATAAGGATAAAAAAATTAAAAGAGAGTCTGGAAACTGTATGCTATTGTGTTGTCTTTGAATTGCCTGACTACTAAGGAAATAGCAACAACTGCTAAAAGAAAAGGTACTGAATTAATCCAACTTATATATTTTTAAAATGCTTTCCCTTCTAAATTTAAATAAAAGGACAGGTTACTTGGAAAAATAGTTTTTGCTTGTGTTTTCACAGAAAATGAAAGGTGGTAGATTCCTTCCAGACTTCTATGGTTTGGTAAAGCAAGACCCCCTGAAGCAGTGGCCCAGGTGATCCAACATCTAAAATAGCTGAGATGATACAGCCTTGCAGACTACAAAAAGCAAGGACTTAGCCAGGTTTCTGTGTTTTGTCATGATCCCCATGGTATGGACAGCTCCTCCAACCAGCAGGAAGCTCAAATTCCCAAATATTTTTTTATGAATTTTGTATTCATTTAAGTGGGGTTGCTAATAACTGGTAATGGTCACAGTCAATCTCTTTCTAAAAGGAAAAGGTGAATGAATACAATATAGAAATGAATGCTTTGTATTGGTATGGATTTTCATATATTCATACAAATTTAAGGTCAGTTTTGTGATATGTACATTTCTCCTCTTGTTTAGGTATTGTATTTATATAACTCATTTAAAATGTAATGTATAATTAAATACAGATTATAGATAGTTACCTACAATAGTCAGAACTTATAGTTAGGTTGGTTAGGTTTTCTAGATATACAGAGATGTATTTGAGATGGATATCTATTCTTTAAACCTTTTAAAGACCTACAGAATATATGGCATTTAAATGGTTTAGGGTTCTTCATGATAGTGAGACACAACTACTTCTGATAAATCAATCACATCTGAGAGAAAGATGGGCATCGAAGAAACTCATTATGGAGTTTGCTTTCAACATGGCAAGATTAGTCATTTGGGCAAGAAACTGCTCTTGCCTGGACTGTTTGACTATTGATGTATAAACTGGATATGAAGGACTCACAGGAAAGTGACTGCTAAACTTATAAAACAGGGCAGACAGTCCTATAGAGTTTGTGCTTCATGGAAGAGTCTGCCAGACATTCTGCCGGACACAGAAAAATGACTGACAAACTGCAAAATCAGATGGACATTTTAATATTTCCTCATTTTCTGAGAAGTCTGACAGACACACTGTGGCCTATGTGCTGAAGATGGATGTCCCAACGTTACAGAGGAACTTCAGGTGACTGTCCAGGTAGTGAGATGCTTCTGGCAAATCTAGGGTTTATATATTATCCTTCTGTGGTCTTTGATGGAGTTGAAGACAGATAGTTAAAGTTATAGTTTTCCTTACTTGTAATAAAAGATGAGCTACGTATAAGACTCACACAGATAGGATAAATGATAAAATAATTTCACTAAATGTTAATGGACTAAATATTCTAACTACACTTCTTACTTGATTACTGTTCTGTATATATATATATATACATATATATATGTATATATATAATTTGAGTATGCTAAAGTTAAAACCTTTCTTTTATTTAGACAGAAATTAGGAGATGATGGAAGAAGTCCTTCTGTGTATATCTTTGTCTGATTGGTTGATAAATAAAGAGCTGTTGGCCAATAGGGAAGCAAGACATGTAGCATTAGGTGTCAAGGAGATTCTGGGAAATGTAGTCAAGTGTGGGGAGTCTCCATGTGATTCTGGGAGTACAGGGCACAAATCGGGTGTTCTTAGTAAGACAAGACCTTATAGAAATATATATTAGTTATTATGGGTTAATAATTGAGTCAGAGTTAGCCATTAAGAAACCATAGCAAACGGCCAACAGGTTTATACTTAATATAGTTTCTTGTGTGTACATTTGGGACTGACACGGCTCTGGGGCCAGGCTGGCAGGAAGAATGGACATTACAAGCCCTCTGTCAGACATGGGGTTGGTGAAGATCTTTTCCCATTGTGTGACTGCCATTTTGTTTTGCTGACTGTATCCTTGGCCTTCCAGAAGCTTCTCAGGTTTAGGGGTCCAATTTACTGATTGTCGATCACAATGTCTTTGCTACTGGTGTTAGGTTTAGGGAAGAATTCTCCTGTACCATTTCCTTCAAGGGTACCTCCCACTTTCTCTTCTAAGAGGTTCAATATGGCTGGATTTATGTTGAGATATTTAATACATTTGGATTTATGTTTTGTGCATGATGATAGATAAGAATTTATCAGCAGTCTTCTAAATGCCCGCATCATGTTATACCAGCACAATTTGTTGAAGATGCTTTTTTTCCCCATTGTGTATCTTTAGCTTCATTCATAGGTGTGTGGGTTAATATCAGAGTTTTCAATTCAATTCCATTGGTCTACCTGTCTATTTTTGTGCCAATACCAAGCAGGAATACAGCTGTATAATAGAACTTGGAGTCAGGGATTCCTTTATTGTACAGGGTTGTTGTGGATAACCTGGGGTTTTTGTTTTTCCTTATATAGTTGAGAAGTGTTCTTTCAAGGTCTATGAAGAATTATGTTGTGATTTTGATGGGGTTTGCTTTGAATCTGCAGATTGCTATTGGCATCAATGCATTTTTTTACTATGTTTATCCTACCTATCCAAGAGCATGGGAAATCTTTCTATTTTCTGTTACCTTCTTTAATTCCTGTCTTGAAGGACTCAAAGTTCTTCCTATACAGGTCTTTCGCTTGTTTGGTTAGCATTACCCCAAGATATTTTATGTTCTTTGTGACTATTGTAAATGGTGATGTTTCATTGATTTTTTTCTCAGCCCATATATCTTCTGTATATAGTAGGGCTACTGATTTTTTCAGTCAATTTTGTATCCTGACACTTTTCTGAAGATATTTATCAGCTGTCAGATTCTCTGGTAGAGTATGTTGGGTCACTTATGTAAACTATATTATCATCTACAAATAGTGAAAGTTTGACTTCTTCCTTTCCAATTTGTATCACCTTGATCTACTATTCATGTGTTAGTACTCTAGCTACAAATTCAAGTACAACACCGAAGAGATATGGAGATAGTAGACAGCCTTGTCTTGTTCCTGATTTTAGTGGAATTGAGTTGAGTTTCTCCCCATTTAGTTTGACGTTGGCTGTTCATTTGCTGTACATTGCTTTTATCATGTTTAAGTATGATCCTGTTAGTTCTGATATCTCCAAGTCTTTTATCATGAAGGGATGTTGGATTTTGTCAAGGCAATTTCAGTATCTAGTGAGATGATCATGTGGTTTTTCTTTTTCAGTTTGTTTACAAGGTGGATTACATTGATGGGTTTTCATGTGTTGAACCATCCCTACATCGCTGGGATTAAGCCTCGTTAATCATGGTGGATGATTTTTCTGATGTGTTCCTGGATTTTATTTTCTAGTATTTCGTTGAGTATTTTTGCATCAATGTTCACGAGAGATATTGGTCTCTAGTTCTCTTTCTTAGTTGTGACTATATGGGGCTTGGGTACGAAGGTAATTGGAGACTCCTAAAAAGAGTTTGGCAATGTACTGGTATTAGTTCTTCTTTAAATTCCTGGTAGAATTCCTCACTGAAACAATCTGGCTCTGGGCTTTTATTTTTGGTTGGGGGACATTTGATGTCTTCTTTTATTTCATTAGGAGTTATAGGTATATTTAAATTGCTTATCTGTTCTTGACTTAATTTTGGTAAATGATATCTATCCAGAAAATTGTCCATTTCTTTTAGATTTTCAAATTTTGTGGAGTACAGGTTTAAAGTATGAACTGATGATTCATTGGATTTCCTCAGTGTCCATTATTATGTCCCCCTTTTCATTACTGATTTTGTTAATTAACATTCTCTCTCTCTCTCTCTCTCTCTCTCTCTCTCTCTGCCTTTTGGTTAGTTTGTATAAAGTTTTGTCTATCTTGTTGATTTTCTCAAAGAACCAACTCTTTGTTTCATTGATTTCTGTAATGTTTTATTAGTTTTTATTTTATTGATTTCTGCCCTGAATTTGATTATTTCCTGGCATCTACTCCTCCGGGATGCCTTTGCTTCTTCTTGTTCTAGAGCTTTTAGTTGTGCTGTTAATTCTCTAGTGTGACTATTCTCCCGTTTCTTCATGTGGACACTTAGGGCTATGAACTCTCCTCCTAGCACTGCTTTCAAAGTGTGCCATAAGTTTGGATACATTGTATCTTTATTTCCTTGAGTTCTAGGAAGTCTTTAATTTCTTCCTTGCCCCAGGAATGGTGCATTTGTGCATTGTTCAATTCCCATGAGTCTGTAGGGTTTCTGTGATTTGTGTTGTTGTTGATTTCTAACTTTAAAGCTTGGTGGTCTGATAAGATACAGGGGGTTATTTCAATTTTTGTATCTGTGCAGGCTTGCTATTTTGCTCAGTATGTGTTCAATTTTAGAGAAGGTTCCATGTGGAGCTTAGAAAAAGGTACATTCTTTTTTGTTTGGATGTAATGTTCTATACATGCCTGTTAATCCCACTTGGGTCACAATTTATTTTACTTCTTTTGTTTCTTTAAGTTTCTGTCTCTTTGTCCTCTCTATTAGTGAGAATGAGTGTTGAAGTCTTCTACATAAATGCATGAGTTTTTATGTGTTATTTGAGCTTTAGTAATGCTTCTTTTACAATGTGTGTGCCTTCATTTTTGGGGCATAGATGTTCAGAATTGAGACTTCATCTTGATGGAATTTTTTCTTGTGATGAATATAAAATGACCTTTTTCATCTCTTTTGATTTATTTTAATTTGAAGTCTAATTATGTTGGATATTAGAAGTGCTACACAAGCTTGTTTCTTGGGTTCATTTAATTGAAAAATCTTTTCCCAACCCTTACTCTGAGGTAACGTCTGTCTTTGATGTTGAGATGTGTTTCTTGTATGCAGCAGAAGGATGGAATTATGTCTTCTTATCCATTCTGTTAGTTTGTGTCTTCTTATAGGCAAATTGAGACCATTGACATTGAGGGATATTAGTGATCATTGATTGTTGAGACCTCTAGTGATCTAAAAGGATGACACCAACTGGCAAGCTAAGCAATAGTGGAGAGACTACCTTAAATGCCCATTCCTGATAATGAACTTGATGTCTAAACTATATGCCATCCTAGAGCCTTCATCCAGTGACTGATGGAAGCAGAGGCAAACACCCATAGTTAAACACTGAACTCATCCCATGGAACCCAGTGATAGAGAGAGAGGAGCGATGAACAAATTGGCAAAGAATGGGCTGGCGAACACAACAGAGACATCTGATCTAAACAAGGGGGAGCTCTTGGACCCCAGACAGACAGATTGGACCCCATCATGGGACTGATCCAGATCCTCTGAATGTGTGAATCAGTGAGGAGACCTGGGCAACCTATGGGGCCTTGGGCAGTATCAATAATTTCCCTGGCATACAAATGGACTTCGTGTGCCCATAACACAAAGAGGGATGCTCACTCAGCCTGGACTCTTAGGGGAGTGCCTGGACCCTGCCCTGAGCGAAATGACTGACTCTGGATACCCCAATATGGAAGGAAGAGAATATAGGTTGGGAGGCTGGGGGGATGGTGGGGGGTTGCAGGAGGAAGGGAGGGAGAGGGAACTGGAATTGACATGTGAAGCAAGCTATTTAAAATTAAAGTACTAAAAAAAGAGAGAGAGTAAGCAAAAATGAACTGTTACAATCAACAGTAAAGCAAGGAGGATGAGGTGTAGCTCAGTGATGAGTGCAGGCTTAGCATGCTCAGGGCCATGAATGCAATATCCAGCACATATGTGCTATCACTCTCTCTCTCCAAATGACCCAATTCAAAAGTATGCAAAAGGGTAAATAGCTATTTAACCAAGGAAAATTAAATATGTACTTACCTAGTAACCCAACAATCTCATGCCCAGTTATCAGCCCCAGAAGAATGAAGACATGTGTTTCAACAAATACCTGATTCCCACAAACAAGAAACATTATTTATAATGACCTAAAATTGGTTTATCAACATGTAAAAAGCCAGGCATGCTGACCAATATTTATTTAATTTTCTTTATCCTTTCAAACCCCTTTTTGGTTTTAAACTTTCTGTTTATTCGTTGTGTTTTTCACACCATGGATCTTAATCCCATCCATTTCCTGTCCCTGGGTACTGTGCCCTCTGTCATTGTAGCCCCACCCCCAATGAAATTTAAGAGAAAAAAAAAGAAGAATGATAGGTTTTCCTCTCGTGCTCATTAGCTATCTAGCCTGAAGTTTGTGGTGTCATGATCAATGTCAGTTATAGCAAACCTTAAACAACAATTACAGCAATAATAATAATTATTATATAAATAATAACTTATTATCTAAGTGGTTTGTGTTTCCCACAATATTCGTGTCATTATTATACAGTGGTCATATTTTGCAAACAGCTTGTCATTGTAGGTTGCAAGATTTGTAGCTAAGTAGCAGTGACACCTTTTTCTTTGTTAATATTTGCAGCAACTTCTAGCACTAATACTGATATCAAGTAGGAAAGAAGCATCTGATTTATTACTGGCTAGATTTCTCCATGTCTTATGCCATAAGCTTGTAGTATGTTAAGCAATAGGGTCTTGCTATCCAATTGTGTATAGTTACCATAATATCAACAACAGCCAAAAATTATTTGAGGGCGTATAAGAGCACTTTCACTAGTGACTCAAAGCTGTATAATCCATTATAAGTACTTGGGGCTTTGTTTGGTAGCATATGGTATATGGTTCAGGTATCCTCTCCCATATTATATGTAATTCTATTTATTTTTAATATATGCATGCAGTCTAGGAAGGCATACAGTGATAGGTTTCAAAAAGGTTTTTCAAAAGGTCTGTAGTTTAAAATGTTCATCTCTATATTTCACCTTCTGAACAGTTCTCCCAAAGTTGTCCCCATTGAATCCTTTTATATTTCTGGTTCTGGTCAAATGACTTAGGTGATTCTTTCTGGATTTCCAATTACAGAAAATTTCATGATTTTATTTTGCTTAACATCTGAAAAATATTCGATTATGTAAATGTACAAATTTTCATTATCCACTTCTCGGTTGATGGATGTCTATGCTATTTTTAATTTCTTTCTATCATGAATAAAGCAGCAATGGAAAAGGATGAACAAGTGTCTTTGTAGTAAGATATAGTCTTTTGTGTTCATGCCCAAGGATGGTATAGCTGGATCTCATGGTAGGTCTGTTTAAACATGCTGAGGAACCTTGACATTGATTTCCATATTAACCACACCAGTTTGCATTTCCACCAGAAATGAATAAATGTCCCTCTCTTCCTACATTCTTACAAAAATCTTCAGTGATTTTGTTTTCTTAATTTTGGCCATTCTGACTCAGGTGTGTTTAGTTTGCATTTCCTCGATAACACTATTGAACACATTTTAAAGTGTTTTCCCATATTTGCATTACATATTTTGAAAATGTTCTATTTAGTCTAAAATCTCTGTCAAGCTGTGTTACTTTTTCCTTGATGTTCAGTTGTTTTGAGTTCTTTGTATATTCTATATAGCAGCACTATGTCAGTCATTTATTTGATAGTTTCCCTTATTTTGTATGATTACTTTTGGCTAGAATGTTTGCGTCTTTTGACGTATAGATGTTTTTGAGCCTCACTATGACCCATATTTTAATAGTTGGTCTTAATTATTGTGCTATTGAGGTCCTCAGAAATTCTCTCCTCTGCCAGTAATTCAAGTGTATTATTCTTTACTTTCTCTTCTGTAATAGTCAGGATACAGGCTCTTATGTTTTGATCCTTGATCCATTTGGAGTTAAGTTTTGTGTAGGATGATATTTATAGATATATTTTAACTTTTGTACATGGAGCTCCCATGCACAAAACTACTTGATAAAAGTGTTAGTAAAAAAAAAAGAAAAAAAAGAGCCAGGGGTTGGTGGCACACGCCTTTAATCCCAGCACTGGAGAGGCAGAGGCAGGCGGGCCTCTGTGAGTTCGAGGCTGGGCTGGACTGATGGCCTCCAAAACAATACAGAGAAACCCTGTCTCATAAAAACCAAAAAAATAAAAAAAGAAAGTGTTATTTTTTTCAGTGTGTACTTACAGTTTCTTTGTAAACAGCAGGTGTTTACAAGAATGTGAACTAAAATCTATGTAATCAATTCTAGTCCATTAATCAGCAAGCTTTGTTTGTGGCAGCTTCACAATGTTTGTATGTTTGTTACTCTTGTAGCACAGCCTTGAATCAGAGATGGTGATACCCCTGGAAGTTCTTTTATTGCTCAGGATTCTTTAGCCATCCTGACTTTGTGTGTGTGTGTGTGTGTGTGTGTGTGTGTGTGTGTGTGTGAGTGAGTGTGTGTGTGTGTGTGTGTATGTTTCCACAGGAATTTAAAATATTTTCTTTCAATTTATATGAAGAATAGTGTTAGAATTTTTATGACAATTGCATTGAATCTGTAGATTGCTTTTCGTTAGGTGTTCATTTTTAAAATATTAATCAACAATCCATGAACATGGGAGGGCTTACCATTTTCTGATGTCTTTGATATTTTCCAATATTTTTCATTTTGCTTAGAGTTATTTCAAAATATTGAATATGCTGTTTCCAAGATATTTTTCAATGTTTTTCATTTATATGTAGGAAGGTTATTGATTTTTTTATGAAAAATATGTATCCCAATAATTTTTTAAATGTATTTATTAGCATTGGAAGTTTCCTGGGGTATCTTTGGGACTTCCTTTACAGACAGGAAAGTGACAAGTTTATTAAACGAACAAACAAAAAAACTACTTTATGAAAGGTTACTTTTCTTCATAACTCTTTACTATAATTTCTTCAAATGGCTCTATCTTCAGGAATAGTGATAGGGATTCTATGGCAAAAATGAATTAAGATCTGTGTTTCATACACATAATGTATTTATGTACATTCTCAGGAGTTATATCTGAATTTTCTGTTACTGCATTTAGGCACTTTTCAAGAGTAGTATCTGAGTTTTCTGTGAATTACTTCTAGACTTCCAATTTTTAGAATAATTAGATAAACAACTGATGGTAAAAGTAATATAAAAGAAACAGGAGGTCCAACTCAGGTTCTTTATGCTTGTAGGGCAAGGATTTGGCTGATTAGCACATCTCTTCAAACCTCTTAGCTTCAAATTTTAAATAGTTAAGGTTTCCTTTCTTTAGTTAAACCTTCTGGGCAGATTACATGCTGCCTTCCCATCACCGATGTCAACAAATATGTTCTGGAATAATGTCAACATTCTTTTCATGCCATCTAGAAAAATTCAACATGTTTTAAATTCTGTTTCATGGGACATACACATTTAATATTGCTGCTTGTTTTCTTTTGTTAAAAATCTGTTTGTAGTTTCTTATTTTAGAAAATTTGAGAACTGTTTGCAGTGTGTATGTGTGTATTGTGTGTGTGTGTGTGTTTGAGAGAGATAGAGAGAGAGAGAGAGAGAGAGAGAGAGAGAAATTGGAAGTTGTCCCAGATCAACACTTTTATTACATTTTATTCTATCAAAACTGTGTAAATCGAAGTGATAAGTCAAGAGGTAAATCACTGAACTCTAATCATGGACTTTAAGGTTAGTGGAATAATCATTATTAACATACAAAACTTAATTGGCAGATGGCTTGTATTCCTTTTATACAGTTGATTTATTTATTTTAGGGACAATATCACATCTTCTCCTCCAAAGGCTCAGGAATCATTTTAGAAGTAGGAACAGAAAGATTTTAGGAACCAGAGATGGTGGATGACTACAAAAAATAGGACTTTCTGATCAAAAAGGATAGTTGCACATACCAAATAACAGTAATAGAGACAGAGTGCACAAGAACTCAGTGGACTAAGAACAGATAAAATTTCATCATGGAGAAGGGAGATAGATATGAAATCCTACTCCTAGCTAAGGGACTATGGCCAGTTGATAAATATTTGGGAAAAAAAGAGTCGATTACTTTAAGTGTTCTACCACATGGTAGGTCAGCCACTCTCCCCAGTGTAGGCCACACATCCAAGAATATATGGCCCAGCACAGATTTTACTTCATGGTTTTTAAAAAGAAATAGGACACCAAGCTAAGTTAGCAGAGAAGGAGAAGTGGGTCTGCAGAAAATGAAGGCGGAGGATAAATATGAACATGATCAAAATACATCGCACAAAATTATCAAAGAACTAACAAAATTGTCTGCTTGTTCTCACTTTCTAAAAGCAGTTTTCATCTCTAGGATTCATATAGGATCTCTGTTATTGTCCAGCATTTGTCTCGCCTGTTATATAAGGGTGGCATGAATTTACGAAATATTTTCCTAGTGTTCAAGCAAATAATAGTAGATAAAATCATATTCAAAATCAGTTCTCTCTTTTGTCTCTCTGTCTCTCTCAGACATACAGGCTTTGTTTATTTATTTATTCATCAGGGTGGATTTTCTATATTTGTGGCAGGGAACACTTTTCATTACTGGGAAACTCCCATTTCTTTATTTGTGATTGACATTTTTCTGTCTCATCGAGACTTCAATTTCATTAGCAGTTAGTTTGCATGCTTTTCACTTATAGTGGATATAGTATGGGAAGTAGTGCAGCAAATGATTGTGGCTATGAGTCATGCATGCACATGAAATGTTCATGAATCTTTAAGAGATACCATATTTAATCATGTATTACACTTTTTAGAGTTGTGAAAGATAAATCTTCTTTCACATAGCCTCACAGCACTGTATTCTTTGATAGATTAAGATGGGATTTTTCTTCTAGGACATTCACTCAAGGTTCTGAGTCATCTGCTCTCATGGTTTACTTCCTCATTGTCAATAAATATACTAAAATGACATCAATAACCTTAATCTTATGTTAGGATTCTATTAAGGTGTTCTCTTGAAGAAGCCATAAAATGTATAACTTTGAATGTTAATTCTTTCATTAGAAATTCCAATGTGAGTTTTGGAGCAAATATATATCACTGGCTATGTAACATCAGTGACAAAATTTTTGTACAGATGAGTATACAACTATATTTTATAAATCCTAAATTAGTAGACAAAAGTATTAACTCACTGTAATCATTAAATTCTAATTATTATATGATTGTATTGTAGACCATCTGGTACTTACTAGAAAAATGGAATGGAATGTCCATGGCCCTCATCTGTTCAAATCCTTCATTGAATAATAAAACATGATTTAATAAATAAATTAGTACTTATTTTTTCAACTATTTAATTGAATGTTTTTCAAAGTTAAAAGTTTGCTGGTAGTACTTCAAGGAAGAAACATCTCTAAACAAGGACGGATTTCTGATATGTATTTTCCAGTGTTAGGCGAGGATGCTAGATTCCTTCTTTGACCCTGGCCTATCCGTAGTTAATTATTGTTTGGAAAACAAAATAAAACAAACGAACAAGCAAAAAAAAAAAACCAAAACCCCCAACATGCATGACTTTTTTTTAAGTTGGAAGATGTTTAGAAATGGCTGCACTCTATAATTTTGTGAGCTGGAAGCATTGAGAGTTACAAGAAACAGAGAAGCAAATAAAAATGAAGAAAAAAATTAGTTGAGAAAAAAGTAGGCACAAATGTAGGATACAATATATAATATAGGAAACTAATATATGAGACAAGAGTAGGATGCAATAAAGTAAATGTGGCAAATGGGGTAATAACAGTGAAAAGAGAGATTGATTATGACATTTGTCTCTCAATAATCAGAACAATGACAATCGACAATAATAGTCTCTGGAAAATAAAGAATACTGATATAATTTACAATAACTGTTAAATAAAACCTGTTATCTTTATTGTTTCCATTTTCAAAAGGATAATTTACTTAGTTTTAAACTCTAAGTTAAGGTAAAAATTTATTAGGATTGTTGAAGAAATGGCTTTTACTTTTGTGTGTGGTAATGTAATCTAGAGTTAAATATATTTAAATCCAGGTACTAGAAGTCAAATAACAGTTTTAAAGTATGCTCTCTAATAAAATTATATTGGATATTAAAATTTACATGTTACTGGATGTCATGCTTTTAATTGTTGTAAAAATTATCTTATTCTGGACATTTTTTTCAAGTGGAATGTATACAAGTCACTTGACTTGATGATCTCATGTAGGACTAAGTGAACAAAGAAAAAAGAAATTTTAGAACATAAAGTTGGGTAAAGTATCTTCCTTTGATATGCTTCAGCATTTTAAAATTTAAATAAGAAAAAATAAATGAAGGAGAAATTGTTTAGAGGTTTTAGAATGCATGTTTGCATTTAGTATACCATTAGTCAAGGAGATTTGTGATTGAATTACAAAGGCAAATAAATGTATATAAAGATATCATATAGAGTAATGCATTCCTAAGGTATTAAATGGATGAGTGGCAGCTAGAACCGATTGCCTTACTCATTCTATTGTCATAAGGTCATAATTATATGAAATTATTTATTGAAGACTTGCTAAATCCTTGGTCTTGCATGAAAGTGTTTTGTACATCAAAGGAATAAATAGTAAATGAATTTGTCTAATAAAATTTGTAGTTGGAAAATCAATTTCAACACCAACACAAAAATAACTGTGGGACTTCATATAATAAAATAATGAAATGATGAAGTGTAGGGCCCCTTGACCTGGATGTCAGAACTCCTTGCCCCACACTCTAGTTGTGGCTGGAAAACACTGTCTCCTTGAAGTCACTCACTTCAAGCTTTCCTCACCTTCTTCTGAATAGATCCTTGAGCCTTAAGGAGAGGGATGTATTGAAAAAGCAGTATTTAGGGCTAAGCATTAAAGTCTCTCACTCTTTACATGTTTCTAGTTGTTTATCACTATTAATTGTCATCTTTTATAAACATAACATTTTATTTTGAGGGCCAAATAATTCACTAATCTATGGGTATAAAAATATATCATCAGGAGTCATTTTATTGTTATGGTAATTTAGCATAAGTAATAATAATAATAATAATAATAATAATGTTTTCTCCTTGGGACATGACATAACTGGTTCTTGGCCTAATTAACAGTGCTAAGTGTGGGTTCTATTCCATGCAGTATTCCTTAAAAAGATGGTAGATTCTGTAATAGTCATGCCACTACTGCCCTCATGGACACATCTTTCATTAGTGTTGTTATTGTAGTTTACAGAGTTTGCAGCTGGCTGAGAATGGTGATTCTTTTTCATTGCTGGTAATATCTTTTTTTTGTTCAGTTTCAAGTTTATTTAAGTCATTGAACATGTACTGCCTATACTGTTTCAGCATGCAATTTCTTCTCCTTTTGTTTGTGATAAAATAATGTCTGGCCAGGAAAATACTGACAGAAGACATAAATTAAGCTGTGAGTTAAAGAGGGAACTAAGGATGGCATTGTCTGTGACTGTTTTAAGGAGTTGGTCAGAAAGAAAATAATGGATCCTAGTAGAAATAGCACTGTGACACCACAATACAGGCTGATAGAGACTTTGGTGACTGTTCTGGCTTTCCACCATTCAACGTGTATGTTCTTTTTAGGTGTCACAATGCTTTGTGCAAGGCAGTGCCTGAAACAGATGATGGCTCTTTGGAAACACACAGAAATAGCGTAATTTGGAGTCTATGGCTCGTGGATCAGAGTAACTATTTATAAATGTATGAAGCTGAAGATGAAATGTCACCCCACAAAAGACAAAGCTAATAAAAGTGTGTGCCCTGTGTCTTTGTGAGTGTAGTTATCGTCGTTGGGTCTACGTTTTCCTTCCAGCACTTTCTATAGAGCTGGATTCAAGGATACTTATTGTTTAAATCTGGCTTTGTCATGGAATATTTTGTTTTCTCCATCTATGGTAATTTAAAGCTTTGCTGGATATAGTAGTCTGGGCTAGCATCCTTGTTCCCTTAGTTTTGTAGTACATCTGTCCAGGATCTTCTGGGTTTCATAGTTTCCATTGAGAAGTCAGGTGTAATTCAGATAGGTCTGCCTTTATATGTTACTTGGCCTTTTTCTTTAGCTGCTTTTAATATTTTATCTTTATTCTGTATGTTTGATGTTTTGATTATTATATGGCGAGGTGACTTCTTTTTCTGGTCCAACCTATTTGGTGTTCTGTAAGATTCTTGTATTTTCATAGGCATATCCTTCTTTAGGTTAAGGAAGTTTTCTTCCATGATTTTGGTGAATATGTTTTCTGTACCTTTGAGCTGTATTTCTTTGCCTTCTTCTAAACCTATTATTCTCAGGTTTGGCTTCTTCACTGTGTCCCATATTTCCTGGATATGTTTTTTTATTTTATTTTCCAGTTTAAATTTAGATAAGAAACAAGGTTGCTTCACAAGTCAGTTCCACGTCCCTCTCCCTTTCCCTCTGCTCCTCCTGTACCCTCCTGTACTCCTGTACTCCTCCCCTGACCCCCTCCCACCATTATCCCCTCATTCCCCCAGGGAGGGTGAGGCCCTCCATGGGGGTGTCCATAGTCTGTCATTTCATATAGGGCAGGGCCTAGACCCTTCCCCAAGAGTTCAGGGTGAGAGTGCACCTCAAATTGTTCTATGAGAGTCCAAAGTCCGTGTGTATACTTGGGATGGGTACTAACCTGCTGCCCAAGGCTCAATAGATTATCTAGACCTCCTCACTGACACCCAGATTCAAGGGGTCTTGATCAGTCCCATGCTGGATTCCCAGGCTGATGCCTGGGAATCAAGAGTTAACCTTTGTCTGGTCATCTCTTTCTGGGGGTTAAACCAGCCCAGTCTTACTCTCTTTGATCATCAGTCCTCCCTCTCTGTTACTAGCTTTCTTGAGTTCAGCTCATTACTTAACCAAGGGAGTCTGCCTCTTCTTCGATCAGCCACTAAATGAAATTTCTGTTTCCCAGACTCTCTAGCCATAGGATTGTAGGCTGGCACTCCCCAGATCTATGTCTAAAATCCATATATGAGAGAGTACATGCCATGTTTCTCTTTTTGTGACTGGGTTACCTCACTCAGGATGGTTTCTTCAAGTGTCATCCATTTGCCTGCGAATCTCATGATTCCATTATTTTTTTCTGCTGAATAATACTCCATTGTGTAGACGTACCACATTTTCTCTAACCACTCTTCAGTTGAGGGACATCTAGGTTGCTTCCAAGTTCTGG
The DNA here is from genome assembly GCF_017639785.1 of Mesocricetus auratus. NCBI lineage: Eukaryota > Metazoa > Chordata > Mammalia > Rodentia > Cricetidae > Mesocricetus > Mesocricetus auratus. Next base: position 7,229,386 of record NW_024429199.1, read on the forward strand.
CTATTACAAATAAAGCTGCTATGAACATAGTGGAACAGACATCTTTGTTGTATGAATGGGCATCTTTTGGATATATGCCTAAGAGTGGAGTTGCTGGGTCTTTTGGTAGGTTTATTCCCATTTTTCTGAGGAATCTCCATACTGATTTCCAAGTGGCTGAACCAGTTGGCACTCCCACCAGCAATGGATGAGTGTCCCCCTTTCACCACATCCTCTCCAGCATAAATTGTCATTGGTGTTTTTGATTTTAACCATTCTGACAGGAGTGAGATGGTATCTCAGAGTTGTTTTCATTTGCATTTCCCAGATGGCTAAGGATGTTGAGCACTTTCTCAAGTGCCTCTCAGCCATTTTAGACTCCTCTATTGAAAACTCTCTATTTAGTTCTGCAGCCCACTTTTTAATTGGGTCCTTTGATGTTTTGGAGATTTGCTTCTTGAGTTCTTTGTAAATTTTGGAGATCAACCATCTGTCAGATGTGGGATTAGTGAATATTTTTCCCATTCTGTGGGCTGCCTTTTTGTCTTGCTGACTGTGTCCTTTGCCTTAGAGAAGCTTCTCAGTTTCAGTAGGTCCCATTAATTAATTGTTGATCTCACTGTCTGTGCTACTAGTGTTATGTTCAGGAAGCTGTCTCCTGTACCAATTCTTTGAAGAGTACCACCCACTTTCTCTTCTAAGAGGTTCAGTGTGGCTGGATTTATGTTGAGGTCTTTGATCCATTTGGACTTAAGTTTTGTGCATGGTGATAAACATGGATCGATACGCATTCTTCTACATGCCAATCTCCAGTTATGCCAGCACCATTTGTTGAAGATGCTATCTTTATTCCATTGTATATTTTTAGCTTCTTTGTCAAAGATCAGATGTTTGTACGTGTGTGGGTTAATACCCGGGTTTTCAATTCGATTCCATTGGTCTACCTGTCTATTTTGTGCCAAGACCCAGCAGTTTTCAAGACTATAGCTCTATAATAGAGATTGAGGTCAGGGATGTTGATGCCTCTGGACGTTGCCTTGTTGAATAGGGATGTTTTGGCTATCCTGGGTCTTTTGTTTTTCCATACAAAATTGATTGTTGTTCTTTCAAGGTCTGTGAAGAACTGTGCTGGGATTTTAATGGGGATTGCATTGAATCTGTAGATTGCTTTTGGGAGGATTGTCATTTTTACTACATTGATTCTACCTATCCAAGAGCATGGGAGATACTTCCATTTTCTGAGGGCTTCTTTAATTTCTTTCTTTAAAGATTCAAAGTTCTTACAATACAGGTCTTTCACTTGTTTGGTTAGCGTTACCCCAAGGTATTTTATGTTGTTTGTGGCAATTGTAAATGGTGATGTTTCTCTGATTTCTTTTTCAGCCCTTTTATCATCTGTATATAGTAGGGCTACTGATTTTCTTGAGTTGATCTTGTAGCCTGCCACTTTGCTGAAGGTGTTAATCAGCTGTAAGTGTTCCCTGGTAGAGTTCTTTGGGTCATTGATGTAAACTATCATATCATCTGCAAACAGTGAAAGTTTGACCTCTTCCTTCCCAATTTGTATGCCCTTGATCCCCCTTTGTTGTCATATGGCAATAGCTAGAACTTCAAGTACCATGTTGAAAAGGTATGGAGAGAGTGGACAGCCTTGTTTTGTTCCTGATTTTAGAGGAATTGCGTTGAGTTTCTGTCCATTTAGTTTGATGTTAGCTGTTGGTTTACTGTATATAGCTTTATACTGTATATGTTTAAGTATGTCCCTGTTATCCCAGATCTCTCCAAGACCTTTATCATGAAGGGTTGTTGGATTTTGTCGGGCTTTTTCTTCATCTAGTGAGATGATCATGTGATTTTTGTTTTTCAGCTTGTTTATATGGTGGATTACTTTGATGGATTTTCATATGTTGAACCATCCCTGCATCCCTGGGATGAAACCTACTTGATTGTGGTGAATGATTGTTTTGATGTGTTCTTGGATCTGATTTGCCAGTATTTTATTGAGTATTTTTGCATTAATGTTCATGAGGGATATTGGTCTGAAGTTCTCTTTCTTAGTTGTATCTTTGTGTGGCTTGGGGATCAAGGTTATTGAAGCCACACAGAGAGAGTTTGGCAAAGACCCTTCTGCTTTCAATTGTGTGGAACATTTTGAGAAGAATTGGAATAAGCTGTTCTTTGAATTTCTGGTAGAATCCTGCACTGAGGCCATCTGGACCTGGACTTTATTTGTTTGGGAGACTTTTGATGACAGCTTCTATTTCCATAGGGGTTATAGGTCTATTTAAATTGCTTATCTGTTCTTGATTTAGTTTTGGCAAGTGATAGGTATCCAGGAAGTCATCCATTTCCTTTAAATTTTTGAATTTTGTGGAGTACAGGTTTTCAAAGTATGACCTAATGATTCTCTGGATTTCCTATGGGTCTGTTGTTATGTCCCCCTTTTCATTTCTGATTTTGTTAATTTGCGTGTTCACTCTCTGCTGTTTGGTAAGTTTGGACAAAGGTTTGTCTATCTTGTTGATTTTCTCAAAGAACCAACTCTTTGTTGCATTGATTCTTTGAATTGTTTTCCTGGTTTCTACTTTATTGATTTCAGCCCTCAAGTTGATTATTTCCTGGCATCTACTCCTCCTGTGGGAGTTTGCTACTTTGTGTTCTAGAGCTTCCGCTGTGATATTAATTCTCTGTTATAACTGTTCTCCTGTTTCTTCATGTGAGCACTTAGTGCTATGAACTTCTCCCGTAGCACTGCTTTCAAACTGTCCCATAGGTTTGGGTATGTTGTGTCTTCATTCTCATTGAATTCGAGGAAGTCTTTTATTTCTTTTTTTATTTCCTCTTTGACCCAGCGATGGTGCAGTTGAGCATTATTCAATTTCCAAGAGTTTGTAGGTTTTCTGCAATTTGTGTTGTTGTTGAATTCTAATTTTAAATCATGATGGTCTGATAAGATGCATGGGGTTATTCCAATTTTTTTTGTAGCTGCTGAGGTTTGATATGTTGCCAAGTATGTGGTCGATTTTTGAGAAGGTTCCATGTGGTGGTGAGAAGAAGGTATATTCTTTTTTATGTGGATGAAATGTTCTATAGATATCTGTTAATCCCAGTTGGCTCATTACTTCTATTAGACCCTTTGCTTCTTTGTTGAGTTTCTGTCTGGTATTCCTGTCTAGTGGTGAGTGTGGTGTGTTGAAATCTCCCACTATAACTGTGTGGGGCTTTAGATGATATTTAATTCCTAATAATGTTTCTTTAACGAATGTGGATGCCTTTGTGTTGGGGCATAGCTGTTCAGGATAGACACTTCATCTTGGTCGGTTTCACCTGTGATGAGTATGTAATGACCTCCTTCATCTCTTTTGATTGATTTTATTTTAAAGTCCAGTTTGTTAGATATTAGGATTGCTACCCCTGCTTGTTTCTTGGGTCCATTTGATTGAAAACTTGTTTCCTAACCTTTAACTCTCAGGTAATGTCTGTCTTTGAGGGTGAGGTGTGTTTCTTGTATGCAGCAGAAGGAAGGGTTCTGTCTTGAATCCATTCTGCAATCTGTGTCTTTTTATGGGTGAGTTAAGGCCATTAATATTGAGGGATATTAATGACGATTGATTGCTCATCCTTCTTCGATTTGCAATGATTGTTGTTGGTGCAATTATGTGTGGAATATCACCCCTTTGTTCTTTTGGCTGTTGGTAGAGAGGGATTCTCTAATGCCTATGTTTTTCTGGTTGTAGTTAGCTTCCTTGGGTTGGAGTTTTCCTTCCAAAATTTTCTGTAGGGCTGGGTTAGTGGACACATATTGCTTGAATCTAGTTTTGTCATGGAATATCTTGTTTTCTCTGTCTATTGTGATTGAGAGCTTTGCCGGGTATAGTAGTCTGGGCTGGCATCCATGGTCTCTTAGTGTAGGTAGAATATCTATCCAGGACCTTCTGGCTTTCAGAGTTTCCATGGAGAAGTCAGGTGTAATTCTGATACGTCTGGCTTTATATGTTACTTGACATTTTTCCTTAACTGCTCTTAATATTCTTTCTTTAATCTGTGTGTTTGGGGTCTTGATTATTATGTGGCGAGGGGATTTTTTTGTGGTCCACTCTATCTTGTGTTCTGTATGCTTCTTGTACCTTCATTGGCATGTCTTTCTTAAGTTGGGAAAGTTTTCTTCTATGAATTTGTTGAATATGCCTTCTGCCACTTTGAGGTGGATTTCTTCTCCTTCTTCTATACCTATTATTCTTAGGTTGGGTCTTTTCATGGTGTCCCATATTTCCTGGATGTTTTGTGTTAAGGATTTGTTGGACTTAAGGTTTTCTTTAGTTGATAAATCCATTTCTCCTAGTGTATCTTCAACACTTGAGATTCTCTCTTCCATCTCTTCCATTCTCTTGGTTATGCTTGTATCGGTAGTGCCTGACTGTTTATCCAGCTTTTCTATTTTCTGCCTTTCTTCAGATTGTGTTTTCTTTAATGTCTCTATTTCAGTTTTCAACCCTTGCAGTGTTTGCATTGCTTCTTGCAATTTTCTGTTTATCTTTTCGTCCATTTGTTGCCTTTTATGAATTTTTTGGTTTGTTCTTTCTTCCATTTTTTGCATTTTATTGGTTTGCTAATTGTTTCATTTCTTACATTTTGTGCTTTGTTTCTTCTTCCATTTCCTGCCTTTTTTGGTTTGTTTCTTCTTCCATTTTTTTCATTTTTTGCTTTGTTTTTTCTACCATTTCTTGCATTTTTTGCTTTGTTTCTTCTTCCATTTCCTGCCTTTTTTGGTATGTTTCTTCTTCCAGTTCTTGCATTTTTTGGTTTGCTTTTTGTTCCATTTCTTGCATTTTGTGCTTTGTTTCTTCTTCCATTTCCTGCCTTTTTTGGTTTGTTTCTTCTTCCATTTTTTTCATTTTTTGGTTTGTTTTTTCTTCCAATTCTTGCATTTTTTGGTTTGTTTTTTCTTCCATTTCTTGCATTTTTGGTTTGTTTTTTCTTCCATTTCTTTGAGGGATTTTCCTATATCCTCTGTTAGGGCCTCTATCATTTTCATGAAAGTGCTTTTAAGGTCGTTCTCTTCTGTTTCGTTCACATTGGAATGTTGGGGTCTTGCTGGTGTGGAGTCTCTAGAATCTGGCGGTGTCATATTTGTTTTCTGTTGCTGAGTTTGTTTTTGTATTGTCTCTTTCCCATCTCTTCTTCTAGTGGGTGCAGAAAGAGCCCCTTACTGGTCTGGGGACCAGAGTTCCCTTTTGGTGGGTGCTATCAAGCCCAATAATCTGGTGGTTCTTCTATACCTTGTCCAAATGCTGGTCCCGTGGGTGGAGAAGAAGAACAGGAATCTGGGGCGCTTAGCCTCCTACCTGGTCCCCTGGACCCTATGCTGGGTCCTTTTGTACCTGATCCGGAACATCTACTCCCCTGGTCTGCCTGGCTCTTCTGGTTTCCTGGTCTCCTTGGCAGGAGAGAAGACCTGGAGTCTGGGGTGCTTGGCTCCTGCCGGGATTGGGAGCTCTGTGCAGTTCCCAGGTGATCAGCAGGTACTGGGACACAGGCCAGGAATCATGCCTGTTTACCTGATGCTGCTGCAGGAACAGCTGCTTCCCTGGACTCCCAGCCTCCTCTGGTTTCCTGACCTCGTTGGTGGGAGAGAAGATCTGGAGTCTGGGGTGCTTGGCTCCCACCAGGATTGGGAGCTCTGTGCAGTTCCCAGGCGATCTGCATTCACTGAAACACAGGCCTGGAAGCCGGCCTGTTTATCTGATGCTGCTGCAGGAACAGCTGCTTCCCTGAACTCACAGCCTCCTCTGGTTTCCTGGTCTCGTTGGTGGGAGAGAAGACCTGGAGTCTGGGGTGCTTGGCTCCCACCGGGATTAGGGGCTCTGTGCAGTTCCCAGGCGATCTGCAGGAACTCTCCTGGATATCTTGTGTTAAGGATTTGTTGGTTTTGAGATTTTTTCTTTGTTTGACAACTCTATATCCTCTAATGAGTCTTCAACACCTGAGATTCTCTCTTCTATCTCTTGTATTCTATTGGTGATACTTGCATCTGTAGTACCTGATTTTTTACCCAGATTTTCTATTTCCAGCATCCCCTCCTTCTGTGTTTTCTTTATTTTTTCTATTTCAGCTTTCAATCCTTCAACTATTTGAGTTGTTTCCTTCATTTGTTTGGTTGGGGTTTTTTGGGGTACTCTTTATATTCTTTGAGAGGTTTGTTTATTTCTTGAATTTTTCCCCTCATTTCATGGAATTTTTTGTTTGTTTTTTCTTCTATTTCTTTAAGGTATTTCCTTGTTTCCTATTTGAGGGTCTCTATCATCTTCATAAAATAATTTTTAAGGTCTATCTCTTCTGCTTCGTCTATGTAGTGCTTTTCAGGGCTTGCTGGCGTTGGGTCTCTAGATTCTTTTGGAGTCATGTTGTTCTTTCTATTGCTGAGGGAGCTCTTATTCTGTCTTCTTCCATCTCTTCTTCCAGTGGGTGCAGGTGGGGTCTTTCCATCTCCACTGGTCTCCTTCTTTCCTGAAGCTGAAGCTAGGGACACTGACACTGAAGCTGAAGCTGGGGTCGCTGGAGCATGGGGCCTGGAAGGGCTGATGCCTTTCCTGTGTGGGCAGGTCTTCTGGATGCCTGGAGCAGCCCCTCAAAGATTGAAGGGATGGGTGTTAGGCCGGAAGGGGAGTGGCCCCAAGGAAACCCAAGCTCACCTGAAGCTGGGTTGTATGCCAGGGATGAACACGATCCACTGCCCTGGGCCCCATTGGTTGCCCAGGCCTCATCACTGACTCTCACTCTCAGGGGGTCTGGATCAGTTCCATGCTGGCCTCCCAGCTGTCGGTCTAGTGTCCAAGAGCTCTCCCTTGTTCAGATCAGCTGTTTCTGCTGGTTTTGACAGCACATTCTTTGCCAATTTGCTTATTGCTCCTCTCTTTCTGTCACTGGGTTCTATGGGTTCAGTTCAGTGTTTAACTGTGGGTGTTTGCCTCTGCTTCCATCAGTCACTGGATGAAGGCTCCAGGATGATTATAGACATCAAGTTTGTTATGATTTCAATCTGAAATTCTCCTCACAGGATCCTTGTTTGAGTTGTTAGTCCCTGGCGTGTGACTCTGTTTTGTAAAGTCTGCAGGATTTAAGTGTGAAGGGGGCAGTTAGCTGGTGCTTCTTGGGGATGTGTCTTTGAAGGCTATACCTTCATTCCAGTCCTGCACTCTATGCATTCTGTTTGGCCAAAGTGTGAATGTGTAAACTGTAATCTTGAGCCTTCCCTGACATGGAGTCACTTAGTTATGTATGGCCACAACCGATGAACTGAAATATCTGAATAAAAAATTAACCTTTCTTCCCTTCTGGTAGGTATTTTGTCAGTAAGGTAAAAAGTAATTAGTGGGAGAAATTTTTTTACTTAACAGATACCTCTTAAGTAAACTTAATAAATACTTGTCTTTAGCCCAGTTCTTGAACCTCCATATTTTCAAAAATACACAGGAAAACATTTTCTCTATCAGTAATTGTATGCCTTTGTTAGATTCAGCAGTAACTCAGTCACTTTATATTAGAGAGCATTAAATAATCCTTCATATTGTCTACCCTTTAATCCAAAGCTTAAATTAATGATACTATGGCATAGTAAAATACATTTATCTTTGGAATGTAAAACTTGAGGATTTCTCATATAATATGTTTATAAAAGTATAAGAAGTTTCTCCTCATTTGAAATTTAGACGCATAAATGATGAAAAGGTAGTATATGTTTATTTCAATATCAACCTATCTATTAAATATATTTCTTTATATTCAAAATAATTTTTCCTACAATATATTATGATCTTAGTTTCTCCTCTCTCATCTCCTTCCACGCCATCCCCATCTTCCCACACATCCAGCTCTGTATCTTCTGTCTTTAGAAAACAGACAGGAAAAACACAAACAATCAAGAATAAAACAAACAAGCAGAAGAAAAGAAAAGCATTAAATACACACACACAAATACCCCCTCCCCAATAATAACACAAAACTGGAAAACAGAATATATAAGCAAAAGACCAATAAGGTAAAAAACAAGCTAAAAATAAAACCTCTCAAAACAAGAGCAAAAACTACCCAGACAAAGCATTATTACCCCCAAACCATTAAAAAACACCACTGAGTTCCTTTTGGGTTGCCCATCTATTACTTAGCAAAAAGTCCTTCCCAGTGAGACTCCATTGAAGAAAACTATTTTTTTCCATTGCAAACAGGTGTCACTTGGAAACATCTTAGACAGCTTTTGAGTATGGAGGCGCTGTGCATGGCATCACTATCTCTGTCAGGTCCCATCAGTCCTGCTGCATCTGCAAAGCACACTTTCCTTGGTGTCCTCTTGCTCACTTGTGTATTACTGCCTCTGTGCCTCTCCCATAGCTGTCTGAGCTCTGAAAGGAGGGGCTTGTATCCTCTGTCTTCCTCTTATTGATCAAGATGCCTACATACTACTGCCCATCTGTTGCAGCTATATTGTTTTAGTTATGTATGTTAAAAATCCGTCTTCATGATACATGATTTCCGCATTGAGTCTCCTGAAATTTTACAGCTTTACTGTCACTTAAATGTGTAATTTTGCTAAAAGCTTCACAAAACACAGCCGAGGAATATATACACTGAGCAAGAAAGCACTGAGGTCCACAAGGCTGGGAAACAAGCATGTGTTTTGTTCTTTAAATTGAAAAATAAAATAAAATTAAAGAGAAATACAGAATATCAAATTCCACTAACAAAAAGTAATACATTCTTTTATTTTTCTTTTATCTACACATAATTAATGTATGATACATAACATTTGTATCAAAGTTATTGTCTATAAGTTTCAGTACCCAATATCTAACCATGTTATATGTCACGGCTAATTATATATATACATATATCTATATATGTATATATATATTTATGTACATATATATGTGTGTGTGTGTATACATTAATGGCATAGGTATGGAATAACTACTCTTTCTGTTAAAATACCTAGGTTCAAGGGAAAAGTTAATTGTAGAAATATATTTACTTAAGACCCTTAAGTTTTGTCTTTGATTTATAATCTTGTCAGAATGTTCTTCCATCTCTACCCGAATTAAAGAGTCTTATTAAATGAACTTTTAAAAGACTACTTGGTAGGTATAGTTAAAGGTTATTTATGATAAAAATATGAAAATTGAACTGCATCCTATACTACTTTAATGTGTCAATTTGTTATTGTTTTCCATATATTAAATCTGATCAAAACCAAACAATATTACTAACACTGTCCAGCAACTGCTAATCTATTCAATTGCTGTATTTAGTGTTATCTATCTGTGTGTCTATCTATCTGTGTGTCTACCTATCTATCTATCTACCTATCTATCTATCTATCTATCTATCTATCTATCTATGTATCTATCTATCTATCTGTCTGTCTGTCTGTTTATCCATACATACACACATCTGAGATTCTAAAGTGAAAAATGATGGGTCAGGTTGTATAGTCCTCTATCTTTAGTATTCACACTCACCTGTATACAAGCAAGGAGGGAACTTACATTCAATGGAAAGACAAAAATATTTATATAAAGTTTTCTATATGTCTTCTTGAATGTAGACTCTTAAATGCGGAAGTTTTTGCATTTACTTTTTTTACTTGCAAACACTAGTGCTGTAATTTTATACACTACTAAATAACTCAAGAAAGCACCTATTATTAAAAACTTGTAAGGTTTACTATATTTTTTTCATTTGAATTACATTAGACATGAATTTATTTCACATCATGCTTTCATTGTCTATCCAGTTATAGATTACAAATAACTCATACCATATAGATTTTTGACGACCTCATCATTAGCTGTTTACAATGAATAATTTTCCAACTATTGTTCAACTGCATTATCATTAGATTTATTTTGTGATAGGAGTGATGAATGATTAAGCATTACAAAGGACAGTTTCAAAGTAATAAATATCTGTGAGAGTTGTTATTAAGAAATGGCAAACCAATGTGAATATATGTACATACTAAACTTTTGGTGTGGTTTAGTTTTAAGAACAAGGCATACCAATCCTGAGAGTCTGGTAATGGACATAGAAAAGAACAGGCTATCAATTCCAACTTTAGAAAGACAATAACTTTGTACAGCCTATACAATAAAATACTTAGGTGACATAAAGATGTATTTTCTGTACTCAACCAGATGTGTTGGATGTTTTCTCTTGTGCTGCTTTCCTTTTTATAAATATTTCAAAATGCTAAGGGTTAGGAAAGCAGAATATTTGGTCATTGAAAACACCAATGACTTGGAAGATTCAAACTTGTCTAGGTTTTTTCATGTAATTAAACACAGATGAGAATTGATGACTGCAGTGCTTTTCAGAACTTTTCCTTAGTAAGTAGTGATATAGAGATGAGAGAAAACATCATCCTTGTAACCTATATACGCATGACTAAAACTCTTTGTGTTCCCAAACAATTCTCCAATTCAATTATCATATAGAAAATTAATGTTGATGAGTATTCTCCCACTCTGAGGATTCATCAACCACTTAATAGCTGTTTTAGCTTAGATCAGTACTGTGATATGGTTAAGAAGTTTTTGCTTCAGGTTTATCTTGATTTAATGTTCATTGAATAAGCATTATCACCTTAATTTCATTTCCTCAAGCCATTAGCATAATGATGATTGAGCTTTTCATGAAGTGAGCTTAAAAGTTAAGAGAATATTATGGCTCATGATCCCTGTAGCATCAAAAACCTAAGGGTGAGAAAGGCAGAAAGTCAGCTGTAGGTGTTATTTCTAAGAAACAAACTCCTAGTGTTCCTACACAAGGGCTGATTGATTTCATGATTGAAAATTTAAACTTACAGTCCTCAATACAAGCTATGTGTATAGAATTTTTGTCCTATGTTCAACGGCTTTAACTAAGTGACAATTGAGTAAATTGAAATTGTGTCTTACTATTTCTGGAATATCTTTCTCCCTTTCCTGAGAATTCTGCAAGTATAATCCTTAGTGTATAGGATCTCTGGTTTTCAGTGTTTTGTTTTTGCTTTTTCTCTCTTTTCTGTTAACATCAATGATATGATACTTGTGAATTTTGAATAGAAAACAAGCTTGACGTATAGAATGACAGTTGTGAAGTGGTCTGCTCTCTGGAATGCGAGTGTTGATAGCTGACTGACAGGATCTAGCTTCCATGACCTACCTACCTACCTGTCACGGATGTTGTCATCTACACTCATCTACACTCATAGCAGGCCCCATGCCTAGGAGTAGTTAGTCAACAGCAAACAGACTGCATGGGTTTTGTCTATTTCTTGCTGTTTGGAGGGCTTTTTGTTGTGTTTTGGTAGTTTCTGACTTATTGATTCTTGTTTGTTTTCCTTTTGTATGTGAGAGAGAAAAAGAGAGAGGGGGGGAGTTACATGGGAAGGGAGGTGGTGAGGATTTGGTCAAAGGTGAAGAAGGGAAATTCATGTTAAAATATATCTTTTGAGAAAAACTAAAGTAATAATAAAAACAAATGTCAAATGTAGTAGTTCCATTTTTTTGAAGAACTTTTTTCAAGCACTGTTACAAAATATCACAGACAAGATGCCTAAGTACAAGAAATTATCTTCTCAAATTTCTGTGTCCAACTTCTAAGTCTGGGCAGGGTTGTTTTCCAGCTTCATCTGAGTTTCTTTTTTTTTTTTTTTTGGTTCCTCTTTGGAGATTGTTTCACTACAGTGACACCCTAAGGTACTGAGGATCAGCACTTAAACAACATGTAAGATATAGTAAAGGGTACAGTTCAGCTCCTAATGTTATGTGACAATATTTGCTGTATCTGTGAACATTTATATAAATACAATCCAATTTACCACAATATCACCATGTAATAAACACAATTGTCACTTCAAACACTGGATCAATGATATCAATTACTAGGATTGGGACAATACTGCTAATAAGAAGAAAAACCTTAACATCTCGCTAATTTGGTCTAAATTCAAAATCTTTCCACAATGAAATTAGTGTTTGACTTCAACATACAACAATCATCCATGCCTGGTCATCAACAGAACAGCAAACAAAGGAAACAATGTGTGTAGTACTACAAACTGATATTTTATTCATGGGATTAAATACATTTTAAATTTGTTTTCAAAATGTGTTTTTTCAAGTTTAATTAAGTATTAAATTGGTATCCAAAACTAAGTAAGCATCTACTGAAATATTCTTAATCATGAATTAATTCATGGGCACGTTTATATATGCCAAAATTACTATAAGGTATTGAATCTGTTAAAGCAAGCTTCTTCTTTTGGGAACTACTGGTGCATGTTCTATGAAGCAAGAATATGTGTGTCTGTCTGGGTCGTAATATATATCCTTGCATTGTAGGCTTTGATTCATCTTGATGTTTTTATTCTTGTATCACTAAAGTCATATGTGTTAAAAGGAAAATTTTAAGTGTAACTTCATTGAAAAGTACAGATGCATCACTCTGGCATGAGAATGCTGCCGGTGAGGTATATGTATTTATTCAGCGCCAAGAGAACATAAGACATCAGTATCTCATGGTCGCTTTTACTGAGAACTAATAGCTGTTCCAAAAAAATCTAAAATCTATATAGGAAAGCTTCTTGGAACTGCAGAGTTGGCTCAGTGGTTAAGGGCATTTGCTGCTCTTTCCAAGGATCCAGGTTGAGTTCCCAGAAGCTAGGTGGGAGCATACCACCATCTGTAACTCTAGTTCCTGGAGATTTGGCACCGTCATCTGACCCCTATCAGCACCAGGCATGCACAAGGTGTGCAAACATACATTCAGACAAAATATTCACACATATGAGGTAAAATAAATATGTTGAAGGAATTCTAGATTAAAATGTTTTGTTCAGTCAATCATTTATTAGAAAAATGGCTTATTTTGGAAAAACGCAGGATTAGTCTATGTTCAGCCACTGCTGGGTACCTTGCAGAAGTTGGAGTAACAACAGTGAAGGTGTATACAAAAGGGAAAGAGGCTTGGCAAGACAGTAGGACATTCAAGTCATGTCAGTTTTTTTCCCTCCTTCTGGCTACTCTTTGTTCAGTGACTAGTGACAATCCCCCAGCCAGTCTCACTGGAGAAAGTGGGGACTAGAGTCAGTTTTGAGAACAATAGATAAGGGCAATGGGAAATTTTGCATCAGTTACTTTTTTAGGTTCCTAGGCTGTTTTCCAAAACCAAACAAACAAAGAGAACAGAACAAAAAAACAAAACAAAACAAACATAACAAATACAAAATAAAAATAAAAACCAACAACAAAACTATTTCTAAATTTCTAAGAGCATAATTTCTAGTCACAGCTTTTTAATTGTACCTCTCAGTTCAATATCCATAAGCCTCTTTGCTGTTGACATGATTCCTTTTCCTGCCCTTTCCTGATCTCAATGCCATGGGTGTTTCTCGTCAGACTAGCCAGTCTATGATTGCACTCTAGTCGGACAGAAATTTCTGCTATCAGCTCACCTCAACAACCTTTTATTGGTTTTGTGTCTTAAAGTGGTTGTATTGCTTCAGGCTCTGTTATCAAAGAACAAAATAGAATCTCATTCATAATCTTTGTTGAAAGATAAAATAATAATATTATGTCTTGAAGTAAAGGAAAACAAATATTTCCAGGTTATGTATTGTATTTCTTTCACTAATTAGGAATCAGCTCATTTACAGAGATAATTGTCTTTCTGTCCTGGGATTCTATTATAATGGATAGCTGCCTAAGTGCTAATATGGGAGAAATAGACCCCAGGGGTGGGTGCTTGAGGAGGGATGTTAGTTGATCCTGAGTCAGCAGTAAAGCATTATTTTCCTGAAGGAACATGGCTTTAAAAACACTAAAAGCTTTATTACAATGTGAAATGATGAAGCAATCTTTCCATCAAATACTGAATGCTTATGCTTTTATTGGGCTTGTGTCTAGACTGCATTTCTGTACCAATGAAAAGTTCTGAGGCAAATGAATAAATGGACTTTCAGAAAAATTAAAAATGGGTTGCAAAAAGGTAAAATAATTTTTCATGATGAACAAATCAGTCCTTAATATAAATCACTGATGGAATTGAGAGTCTACTGTAAATGTGCTTTGGACAGATCATGCCCTGCGCCTGTAGGTAGAAAGGAAATTTAATCAGTACTTATTTTTGCTCTCATGAAAGCCATGACTTTTGAAAGAGTTTGGGTGAACTTGTCTCATCCATTTCTGTGATGAGACACTGGAGAAAAGAAACTGAAAAGGAAGAAAGATTTGTTTCATTTCTGGGTTTAAGAAATTTATTCTACAGTTTCTCAGCCTCAGCTTTTGTTCTGTGGAGAGTCAGAACATTATGGTTGTGAATAGGTAGCAAAACAAAGACTCTTGCCTTACAGTGTCACAGACAGTGGGGTGGGTTAGCAGGAGTCTCAACATGAGGATCTATCCCCAGGATGTCTTCACTTTCTTCTACAATGTCCCATCTCTAAAATTCAGACAGATCTCCAAAGCACCATGAATAGGCAACCAAACCTTTAAGACATGATCCTATGGCAGATATTTATGATGGAAACAATACCAATTTATAGCAGAGAAAGTGATACTCTTAACTGAGAGTGACCAATGTGTTCATTTTCCAACCAAGACCACAATAATGATGTTGCAGAACCTCCCAGACACATGAATGAGTTTGGTCGAGTTTTAGATGTTAGATGCCCCAAACAGGAGGCAGGGCCTTGCTATAATAGTGGAGAAAGAAGTTATTCTTGCCTTTGTGTGGTACTGATGAAACTTTATCTGAGCAATATGGGAAATGTAGTGTATTAGTACAATCCTGAGGAGCATTGCTCATATTTATTTGGTGCAGAATTAAATCACATTCACTGATCTGATATAGGAAATACAGAAATATTTTCTCTTAAAAACAAATTAGGCAGCCAGAGCCAATGATCTGTTATGATTTGTTTGGAACTGAAATTTAGAAAGCACATGGGGCTTGGCATTAGAAGACAGAGCTTCTGGTTTGAAGAATGGTGTGAACCTGTGTGTGGCTTTTGGAATCTAGTCCCCTCTCCATCCCAGTTTTCCTGACCATGAAACCTGGGAGCATCCATGTTAGATCCTTGCCAACTCTGCAATTTGGAACTTCTCATTGCCTTCATGATGGTGTCTGAAAAGACTATTTGTTATTGCATACATTTGTCTTCAATATAAAACATTAGAGATTCAGGGAATAGTCACAAATAAAGTGATATATTTTGCATTTTAAGTGATTAAGGGACCTAAGGTTCAGAATCAACAACTGACTTAGGAAATGACTTAAAATTAGAAATGTCTACCTCAATTTCAATCATCTCCCTTCTATTGTCCTGTTGTAGAGATTTAATAACACAGCATCTATCATGTGCTGCTAATTTTTAGACAAAACATTTTTTCATAAAATGGAAATAAAGGTATTCTTTTTATTATATAAATACATATTATGTGTTAGGTAGATTTTTTATCTCTTTAAAAAGAAAGAAGGAAAAGAAAACCAGGAAGGCTGAAAATCAGATAGATGACAGTGATTCTACAGATTACATACCACATGTGAATACTGTTCATGATAAGTCATTCTCAGTTAATTGCTAATTTACCTCTAAATTATTTAGTAGTTTAGATTTTGATTCTACAACACCTAGAGGCAATGATCTGCACTAGAAACTAACAGCCCATAAAAATTTGATTTTAATAACCATCATTTGCTGTTAGAAGTTAAGTAATGAAAATGTTAGCAACAAAAATGTTAGGGAGGAGAAATATATTCAAGAAATATTTAAGGTTTTTGAGTATAGAATTTCTTGAAAGTAAATTAATCAGAGGTAAAATTTTGGAATACTTTATTCCAAATTCACTACCAAGTAATAAATATTGTATTGTGAGAAAAGCAAAAACAGGAAAAGATATTACACAATTAGAAAATACATACAATGAGATTGAATATAAATGATGTTATCAGTTGCTATGTTTTTGTTGTTGTTGTTGTTTATGATGTTACTCATTAGGTCTCCACACCTGACAGATAATAGTAACTTAATAAAGACACTGATAACCGTTGCCTGGGTATGTTACTGAAATCTGAAGAGAATATCTGTTTTCTGATCATAGAAAAAATATTGAATTGTATGTTTTAAATTATAATAGTGATTATAGTAACAGAATATTGTGGCTGTGGAATCCCTTCAGGAAAACCCTTCCTCTCAAATGTGAAGAGTGGACCACATGAGGTAATGGGGTCAGACAGACAACAGTTAGGAGGATGCTACCTCTGGTTTGGTACAGGATAGAGATGCTAGTGACAAGGAGAGGATTGGTGGCATAGACTGTATATGGATTTTCAGGATTTTAAGAGATCATGTTGATAAGATGTCTAGAGTAGTTAGATATAATGAAATGGATAATATTTAACAGTTTTATAAAAGGGGCAAATATGTGACAGAGAACCAAAATTTGAGTTTAAGGTAATTGTAATTTATACAAACACAAGAGTTCAGAATTAATAACATTTAAAAAATAACAAGGAACAGAGGGCAGTTTCTCCCAATAATACAGGATATGAGATATAATACAGGATATGAGATTCTAAGAAACAGCTACCCATCAGTCCCAGACTCTGACCTAACCAGACAATTACTCAGTGAAAACAGAATTAGTATATTTTAAAATTTGATGATCACCCCAGTTTCTTTTTCTTTTTTTTTTTTCTTGTTGGCCTTTTCCAGGCAACATGTTTATACATGAAAAGCTAAGTGAATAATGCATGTCACTATACATACAGAGACAAATTTTTCTTGTCATTTAAGTTACAAAAAGGTTTTTTTGGCTTGAAAAGGTTTTTTTTAAGATGCAGCTCCTGTCTCCTTGGGAACCAATATCTTTCGTCTCTCTCCTCATTGTCTTTCTTTCCCATTTTCTTTTGTTGATGTTGCCATGATCAACCAAAAAATCCTAATGATTTATAACTAGTAACTGTGCCGCTTTGTGCAAATGGAGTCCAGCAAGGAGATATAAGAATGAAGAATGGGTATAAAAATAACATGCATGGCTTGGACTTCTACAATGGTACAAAAATGATGACTTTGCAAAAAAGGTTCATGTGTCTATGTGCATGGGAACACCAACAGTCTTTGCTTACAAGCCTCATACAGGTTCTTGTAATTCTCCACTACATTTTTGTACCTGGAATATGTGAAAAGCCTAAATATAAGTGGCGCTTAATGTGGCCTTTAAGATTAGAATCAGGTTTCAGATGCCATCCATTTGAACATTTAATATTCTTATAAATGAGAAACTTAGTCTCAAATCATATTAAGAAAACTATTGAAAAAAATCAAAGGTGTTAGATTTCTAGGATTCTGAGATTTTGGGAAATCAAGTTCAAGTCACTTTTGCAAGAATTATCAGCCACATTAGATCAAAATTTCGGTCAAGTGAATCTGCACAAGTTTATTTTATTTTATCGTGTTGTATTATGTTTTAAGTCATTTGTCATGGCAGGAAACATGGTGCACACAGCAAAACGCAGTGCTGAGGAAACAGCTGAGAGCACATCAGAATCTGCAGGCAGGTGGAAGACAGTGACACTGGACCTGGTTTGGGCTTCCGGAACCACAAAACCTGTTGCCAGTGATGCACTTCCTCCAGCAAGGCCACACTCGCTCCAACCAGCTCTCCCTCCTAATACTGCCACTCTCTCTTTCATTCAAATCACCACATTTGCCTTCCTGTTGATGAAGTTCAAATGTATTTTCAGATGTAGAAAATTACTGAGATGGATTATACAAGATGAAGTTGAGATGAATCTTATTTTTAACTTATTTCTCTAAAAGGAAGACCCAGCATATCTTTAACAGAGAAAAAAGACCCATGAATTGAAGACAATGTTAACCCTTTGTATTAAATGCCTGTAACTGTAGATAGCGCTGTAAAATACCTGATCAAGGAGGGAATTAGAAAAAGACGTCCAGCAATAAAAATGTCCTGTAAGAGCGTCACACCTTTCCCCTACTTTATAATATTATTTTCAGGGTCATAACAAACCAGCCACAGAAATTTCTTCATTTATTTTTCATAATACTTTCTGTTTCTTCACAGTACTCACAGCAAAGCACCATTATTACTTTATTAAATACTATTTTTGCCTACTTGAGCTTAACAAACAAATCTAATGGTATGAAAGATTTAATTTCAGAGCTGAATGATAATTTGTTAGGCACTGTTAATTCACATAATTCAAAGTTAATTGTGTTAGCAATATTAGGAGTGTGGTAATTCTGTTCTGTTGAGCTAGAGTTTTTTAAATGAAATTTTATACTCTAGTTAAGCAAACTGTACTGAGAAAAATATATCAGAGATTATAGTATTTACAGGAAGATATTTTATGTGTGCACGTATGTGTCTAGGCAGACCATGGTTAAAACTCAAATTTCGTCATCCCCAGTGGTTCCTTATAGTTACTTCATGAGGGCAGGATTCATTATTCAAAATATACCCTTTCCTTATTATTTGGGTTACTTGGAATGTGGGGAGTATCTGGGAGGAGTTGGGGGAGGGGGACTCATACTCAAAATATATTGTATGGGTGGGCAGTGGTGGTACATGCCTTTAATCTCTGTACTTGGGAGGCACAGACAGGGGATCTCTGTGAGTTCAAGGCCAGCCTGGTCTACAGAGTGAGTTCCAGGACAGGCTCATGAGCTAAAGACAAACCATGTCTCAAAACACACACACACACACACACACACACACACACTGAAAAATATATAAAATAAAAAGAAATTACTGAAGATTTTACAATCATTTCCCATTCTCTCTGTCTCTGTCTCTGTCTCTGTCTCTGTCTCTCTCTCTCTCTCTCTCTCTCTCTCTCTCTCTCTCTCTCTGTCTCTCCTGTGTTTGTGTGCATGAACACAGTCACCTGATTTATTCACTGAAGAAATTTTGGTAATTTCTTGGAGGTGGGTATTAGGAGACTTCTGGGATGCTATAAATTTTGTAGTGTATGTACGTACGTACGTATGTATGTATGTATGTATGTATATAGGTATGTATGTATTATGCATAACTTCTCAATCACATTAAAATTAACTTCCTAAAGGTGAGTCTGTGGCTCAGCTTTTCTGTAATATTGGCTCTCCTCTCAAATATTAGGTTTCAATGGAAACTACTATTTCTTGTGTACTGCAGACAGATGTAAGGGGAAGCACAGCCTTCTGAAACCGTGGAGGTGGTCTAGCTTGCACACTGCTATTTCAAAGAGGACATTATGACTAAAGTTTAGAAAACTGTCTGTGTAACATATATGCAGGTAATGCCGTGCTACAATGAGTTATATGGGAGAAGAACATGAAAATAAAAGTACATCCAATAGGATAGATTTATGATGCTTCAAGGTTTATTTATCACTACCATGTGCCTTCAATGAGATTCAGGGAACTTTCATTTAAATTACTAAAATACACTTTTTTACCCAAGGATGCCTAGAGACAGAATCATCAACTTTTTGGAGAATTTCGATACCTTTATTAATTTATTTCTAATTTTTAATTAGAATTAAATTATTTTCAAATCTCCTCTTGATATTTTTGTATTGTTCCTGACCTGTAACAATTAGTAAGTCTTTATATTTTAATTGAATAATATAGTTCACAATGTTATACACTTCCTTTATAAAATGTGAACTGAGCATTTTTATGATCATTTTTAAAAAATTAATGTTGTTATTAAAATTAAAATTTGCTTAACCTTGTCTTTCATATGCACATTTTTCATTTTTGTCCATCTTTATAAGATAGGGGACCACGTCTACCACATATATTTCATATAATAAATATGAAGGCCTTTAATGATATTTGCTGTTATTCATTTTGCCTTGTTATCTATAACATTTTACATCAGTAATGAGGTTCTTGTTTTTAGCCTGAATTGTCCTCACATTCATTAAATAGTTTTGAAGTTAGAGAAAAATGATTAAGTAACTATGGTAAAAGAACAATCTATAAAAGAACAAGGTCACTTTAGAACAAGCAGTTTCTAAATTCTGTACAGTCATTGATTGTGGACTTAAGGTAGCCAACACTCTTCCTCCCAAGGCTAAATGCATCTCTCTAACTTTGGCTATCCTAGTCATAAACCATGGTGTTTCAAGGCTTTCAAGAGCATCCAGCAGACACAGGTTCTCAGTGAGAAAGACTGAGTTCTTGAGCATGTCCCTAGGAAGGATTATGTTCTGCAGCATTTTAAAGATGGTGAAACAATAGAAATGCCAAGAGCATCTAGTTTCTGGTGTAAAGGGTAAATTTCTCTAGTTCAATATTAATAATTACTGCATAGGACATTCAAAACCTTTCCAAGTTTTCCTTTGAAATAGAAGTTGTGGTTCATTTCAGTACCTAAAAGATACCTGAGAATTTCTTGCTGCTGATGGAAAATTCCAAAGCAATAGGAACACAAAAATTAAAATGTGAATAAGTAGAATAAAATATTTTTGGATAAGGAGCCATGTATTCTGAACTGTAGGATGAAGACTATCAGTGGACTTATTCCACAAAGATTCTTGGCTCGTCAATGTAAAAATTCACTTGAAATCTAGAGTGATACTGGTTTTTGTGTTTATGGGTTTGTTTTGCAAGTCGTGAATTAATTGATCTGTTTCCCTATTATTGTTTCTCTGCATGAAACTCTGCTCCTTATTGTCACTCTGCAGCATATGGTGTCAATTCCAGATCCCCAAGGCTGAAATGCACTCTAAATTGGACATAATACAAATAAACTGAGGACAGTTTTTATCACCTATCATCAATCTGATTTCCTCTCATCTTGTGGAATTCTCTGGCAGTGCTGCAGCTTGATAGAGTTCTGCTTATTATTTGTTTTTGTTTCCTGTACATTGTCATCTTTTTTCAAAACCTTCTTTCCCTGTGTTAGACTCCAGAAGCTTTTCTCTTTTGCTCTCCTGTAGTCTTACATTTCAGGTCATTCAGAACCATGATCTAGAACTTGATTTGTTCATGGTCCACATTTGCAAAATAACCTGTCCCCCATCCTTCCCATTGATCTCTACCCTCTACACACCTACAGGCCAAGCACCAGACCCAAGACACACAAAAGGCTATCACTATAATGTTTATATTGAATTTATTTTTGATCATGTATTAGTTATATTTATGAAATATTTTTTACATCTACTGAGATGATCATATGGTTTCCTTCTATTCCCCCTATTTGGTGATCAATCCCAGTGGTTTGTGATGTTTTAAGGTGCTACTGTTTTTGACTTGACAGTATTTTGTTGGAGATTTTTACATCTGCAGTTTACTTCTTGTCTTTTATTTTTTCTTCACTTTATTTTAGACTTAAAGTAATTCTTGTCTCATGATTGCACTCACAAGAGGATTTGTGAAATAAGACAAACTTGTTAGTAGTTTTTCCTTTTGATATTTGGCACAATTCAATAATTAAATTATTTCTGGATTTTTTTCTGAAAAGAGAATTACCATGGCTACAATGTCATTATTTCTAAATCATGTGTTTAGGTTTTCAATTTATTTATGATTCAATTATGCTAAAGTGCACATATGTAGGAAGTTATTTAGTTCTTCTCAGTTACCAAATTACTGTTATTTTCCCCTTGAAAACAGATTATTTTCAAACAGTATCTGAATATTACTTCATCTCTCCTAACTCCTGCAAAATCTAGTCCACCACTCACACCCTTCCATTCTCTGCCACCAAAACCAAAAAGGGCATTTAAAATAATAATAAAGCCAGATAAAATAAGATAAAAATAAACAAATCATATTAGGAAAAACACACAAAAGGAAAGAAACCAACGATAAAGGACAAGAGACACATATAGATGTAGAAACACACATATTTCCACACACACAACTTTCATAAAAAACATAAAACTGGAAATTGTAAAAGACATATAATAGCTTATCTTGCAGGCATGTCACCATAGTAGATTACAGGGTTAGTAGTTGGGTTCCTGTTTACCTTTTCTTCCAGAAATGTGCAATTATGTTTCAGTGCCATGGACACTAGTTAGTAGGCTTGAAGGCTTTAGGCAAGCATCAGGTCAGCTTCTTGTTCAATGAGTTATGTAGGTGTTGCCTTAATGATTAGGAAATTACTATCAGTTTATGTAGAGCCACCAACAGCCTTGTCAATAGCCTGGGTTGTTTGGGGTTTCCATGTGCCGCTTTGGCCAACAAATTAATTAGATGTAACTACTCTCAGAATTGGAGATGCCCCTTGTTAATAACAGATACTTACTTAGTTAAGGCTTTGTATACCCCAAACTTGATGATTCCATTTAGATTTTTTCATATATGTATGTATTTATGACACTTATACTCTATTCAGTTTCCATACCAAATGGAAACCAAAATGGCTCTTGGTTTTACCTGGTCCTACCTGTATTCCCTTCATTAACACTCTCTGGACTCCTCTGGAGGAAGAGAAGTGATCTGTTATAGGACTGGAAATAAAACTGGGGAATTTAACTGAAGGACAGAAGGGAGAGTAAGATTGCCTACCTAAATTCCTGTCCAGGGCTATTATTATTCTTGATAATCTCTAATTTCCATTTGTATGTCTGTTGCTATCATATGTAATGTCTCTATTTCTTTCAGGTTTTAAGTAAGTTTTGTTTGTTGGACGAGCTGAAGGTTTCTTTATTTTTATCTCTTTTTATAAAATTTATGTATTTCATTGATATTTGACAAAATATTTTAATCTCTACTTCATTTGCTTGTTCTCTGATCACTAATGTGTCCACTAATTTGAGATTTTATTTAATCTATTTCTAATGAGTGATATAGTATACTAGAATTTTTTAGTTTGAGATTTCTGTTTAAGATTTTTATTTGGTGTTCATTCACTATTAGAAAGTCCCATTTGTAATATACTTTATAAATATTTTGACTCACATCTACATTTTATTAGATTTAAGAATATTTTCAATTCCCTTCCTTGATTATTTAGTTGTTGAAGAAAAAGTTAATTTATTTCTATGGATATGTAAATTGTCCCAATATTTTCTTATTTTTTTAAGTTTTATTATGTTTTGAATAGAAAAGATACTTGAAATGAATTCAGTTTGCTAAAATTTGTTCAGATTTGCATTTATTGTATCCTGTGATCTGTCCTGGAGCATATAACAAGTGCTGTTGAAAAAAATGTGTATTAAGCAGTAGTTGGATGGTACGATGGCTTTTTGTTTGTTTGTTTGTCAATTTTACTGTATTTGGAATTAACTAAAACCCCAAAATTGAGGGGCATACATGTATCTTTTTTTTTTGGCTTTATTTGAAATTGAAAGATCCATTTCTAATCTGGTTATCTGAGGTGTGAAGATATACCTTCAATCCAGATCTTTTGAGGTGGAAATACCCACCTCTGAAATGATCTACACTTTCTACTGAAAGCCTAGGAAGCTTTGCATTTTGGTCATTGTTCTCACCTTGCTAATAATTCTATTCCTTCATTGGCATTAGGGTTTATTTTGGGATTTCAGCATTCACTGAAGACCAACTGAGACATCTATCCTTGGGAACTGAACAACTACTGGATTTTTGTAACTTTCATTCATAGACAACCATTTTTGTATTGGCTGGACAACAGCCTGTAAGTCATTCTAATAACCTATGTAACTCAGAAATATCATGTATGAATCTCATATGACCATGTGTTTTTTAGGATGCAATTATCTCTTTTTCTTTCTTTGTTGAATTTCTGTAGATAATCTTTCTTTTACTGACAGTAGGGACATAAAAGTCCTCAACTCTTGTTATTCTAGACTATCTCTCTCTCTCTCTCTCTCTTTCTTCAGGTCTGTTATATTTTCTTAACATGTTTGAGTGCTTTGATGTCAGAATATGTGGTGTGTGTGTGTGTGTGTGTGTGTGTGTGTGTGTGTGTGTGTGTGTGTGATTTTAAGACTTCTGTGATGGGCTATGCCTTTAATCCCAGCAGTCAGGAAGTAAAAGTTGGAAAAATCCTTTCTGTTTCAGGCTAGCCTGTTCTACATAGTGAGTTCCAGGCCAGCCAGTGTTACAGTAAGAGACTGTCTCAAAACTAAAACATACAAAAAAGCCAAAAAATTGTGTTATTTTCTTTTTTCATTTAAATTAGAAACAATCTTTTTTATATGTCAATCCCAGTTCCCTCACACCCTCCCATGCAATCCATTGACCCCCCCCATCCATCCTTTTTCTGTTCATTAGAAAGGGTAAGACCTTCCATGGGGGATCCCAAAGATGAATTGGGAGCAGTTCCTAGGCCCTCCTCCATGTGTCTATGTTGACAGTGCATCCTTCTGTGGAGAAAGCGCCCCTAATGTCCATTTATATATAGGGATACTCTTCCACTACCAGGGGCCTCATAGACTGTGCAGGTCTCCTAATTGACACCCATGTTCAGGGGGCCTGATTCTGTCCTATGAGCTCCCACTTGTTCTGCACTTCCTGCAGGTTTCCTCACCTGGTCTTGGCCTGTTTGCTCATTCTTCTTCCCTCTCTGCAACTGGATTCACCCCTTAATGATAAAGTGTTATTTTTCTTAATTAACCTCTTTATTATAGTATAATGGTCATTACAGTCCTCTTTTACTTTTTAAACTGTATTTAGCATGTATCAATCACATAAGTGTGGGTACTCCACATCAGTAAGTATTTTTAAAATATTTTATATTTTATATATGATATAGAAATTCATATATAAATTTTTTTCCAATGTAAATAAAGTGTGACATAATAAAAATGTAATTTGATTTCTACTGAAATTACCACAATGCTAGAAAATGAAAACTGGAATACAAACAATTTAATATCATTTATTTTTATTTTTATTTTTTTATTTTTTTTGGTTTTTACGAGACAGGGTTTCTCTGTATTGTTTCTGAGGCTATCGGTCCAGCCCAGCCTCGGACTCACAGAGATCCGCCTGCCTCTGTCTCCCGAGTGCTGGGATTAAAGGCATGTGCCACCACCACCCGACTAATATCATTTACTTTAAAATACTGTTTATTTGCTTATTTAAATCTTTCCTGAGTCTTCATTTGACTGGCCTAACCTGATTGCCCTGCTGTTGATAATTAAGTCCTATTTCATCATGGGCATTGAAGATGTCAGCATTACTGTTTTCATACATAATGAAAACAGTTTAATTTACTTTCCTACACTTCAAAAGAAATGAATTTCATCTCAAAACAGCAATGAATTTCATTTACAGAATTAAACACTGGGAACCAAGATTATGTCACTAATACAGACTCTTTTGTGCTCCTAAATTCAGATAGAAGAGGGTACAGAAGCAAATAAAAACCTTACATTTATAATACTGCTCTTTAGGTAAAAACAATTAAAAGTTTAGGCATATTTATAACACCTACAGTTAGAGCTATCACTCTGCAACTTGTGATGATTCTATGTTTGAGGTTATTGTGCACCCTGTAATAGATTTTTTGCAAGTGGCCATTACGAGCTTTGCTGCTACTATTATTGTTGTTATAAAAATTAGCAGCAGAGGCCTGTTAGCATCCTTTCAGTAAATTCAGTCAGAGATTGTACAATGAGCACAGGCATATAGACATTCCAGAACCAATCAGGGCATTTTCTTCCCAGGAATCATCAATTGGCACTGGTATTACACTGGGTGAAAATTGCTTGTTTATATTGGAGATACAAATGTAGAGCTACAGGGGTATTTTTCAGTCATGGAGCAATTAGGAGGCAGCTGAAATCAATGCAGGATGTGGAGTGGAAGAGATCCATTGGTCTGCTGATACAATGTGAATCTATGAAGAGCACATCTTCCTCAGAGTATTCCTGCCTTTGGAGCATTCCCTGTTCCTTGAAATAGTGATAGGGTTTATGTGCAGTTTCTCCTTCAGTATAATATGGAGTCCCACACCAAAAGCATTCGACATAATGACTGCACTAACAGCATCAGCTGTTAGGTAATGCCTGAAATTTAAGAGCTGGAATAGTGTTTCTAGCAACGGTTGACAGTGAACAATAAAGAGTGACTTGAAGTTATATGGCAACTGCTGGGATCAATATCCTAAAATGCTTCTTAGCATTGATGCTGCTTCATTACCAGAATGCACGTCACTGCTTGTGTCAGGAGCAGCAGCAATACCATATTGCAGTTACACAAACTGACTAAAGAAATTAGAGTTTCTCATATCACTCCTAAATTCTTCAAGATTCATTTGAAGCCTGTCACAAAGAAGATGCATACATTTTATTAAAGATAAAAAGATAATCCAATGGCTGATTCTATATAGTCAATAGTGAATTAGAAATTAAAAATTAACTTACTGTGGGCTTCGAGGGAATATTTAACAAATCTCCCGTATTCAACCTTTTGTTTTCTTTCAATATCTGTAGACTTATGTAGGACTTCAGCAAAATTGATAAAGAACACATTCTTTAATTGTGATAAAGTTTATGGATTCTTAACAAATTTTTTAGTTGTTATGGTACCTTACATAACATGCTTGTAAACATTAAAATTTCTGACCCTCTGCTTCCATCAGTCACTGGATGAAGGCTCCAGGATGGTTACAGACATCAAGTTCATTATCAGGAATGCACCCACAGTTAAACACTGAATTGAACTCATGGAACCCAGTGACAGAGAGGAGCAGTGAGCAAATTGGCAAAGAATGGGCTGGCAAGACCAGCAGAGACAGCTGATCTGAACAGGGGAGAGCTCTTGGACCCCAGATTGACAACTGGGAGGCCAGCGTGGGAGTGGTCCATACCCCCTGAGTGTGAGAGTCAGGGAGGTGGCCTGAGCAACATATGGGGACCTGGGCAGTGGATCAGTGTTTATCCCTGGCATACAAACAGACTTCATGTGTCCATAACACAAAGAGGGATGCTGTCTCAGCCTGGACTCTTAGGGGAGTTCCTAGACCCTGCCCTGAGTGAAATGACAGACTCTAGATATCCACTCTGTGGAAGGAAGTGGCGATATGGTGGGAGTCTGGGGAGGGGGTGGTGGGGGGTGTGGGAGGAGGGGAGGGAGAGGCAACTGGGATTGACATGTGAAGTAAGCTATTTAAAATTAAAATAATACAATAAAAATTTCTGACCCAACTCATGTATTTATATCCTGAATTAATTTAATTTTTATTAATCAATATATTGATCAATATAATGCTCCCTATGTCATATGCATATTTCATGCTACAGCTTCATATATTGTAAAGTTTTTTTATTTAGTTCTCAGTAGTTGAAGGGTAATATAATATCCTAAGCAAAAATAGTCATCTTGGCAAGGAGAAAAATATATAGTAATACTGCCTAATATTGAAAGACGAGCATTAAGTTACTGAACAACTGTCATTCCTTTATCTTCTCTTAAATTTTACCCCTTTGGTCTTGGTATAGATGATGTTAATTGTCAACTTGATAGCATCTTTAATCATCTGGGAGTCAGCTTCTGAGCATGTCTATGGGGATTTTCTTTATTATGTTAACTTAAGTGTGAGGACCCATACATACAGTTGGCACTATTCCCTAGAAGGACTATAGAGTTGTATAAATGATGAAGGGGGATATGCATTCCATTCTTCCAGGTCTTTGACTCTGAGTTCATTGATATAGGTAGCTCTCTTTTGGCTAAGGTGACTTCTTCCTCATGATGAACTGAGATGAGTTGTGAGCAGAATAAAGCCTGTTCCTTAAGTTGGTACTGCGAGAGGCATATCAGAGTATCAGAAAAACAAGTCAGAAGGCAGAGTTTATCTTTATTAATTCACCTTTCCTTCTTTCAATTATTATCATATTATAAAGTATTTAACAAAGTGTACCCTGAAGATGATTTAAAATCCCAGAAGTGTTCCCATAAAACTTTTAAAAAATTACTATATTTGAGTATCTTAAGAAGTATCTTTGTAGAACCTTAAATTTTTGAGCGAGGCCTGAAATATATGAGGTATTCAAGGAATGCTAGAAATAGAAAAGCTGAGTAAATCGTCAGGTACTATAGACACAAGCATAACCAATAAATACAAGAGATATAAGAGAGAAAATCTCAAGTGTTGAAGATACACTAGGATAAATAGATTCATCCAACAAAGAAAATCTTATGTCCAACAAATCCCTCACATAAATAATATCCAGGAAATATGTGACATCATGAAAAGACCAAACCTAAGAATAATAGTTATAGAAGAAGGTGAAGAAAACCACCGCAAAGGGGCAGAAAACATATTCAATGAAACCATGGAAGAAAGCTTTCCCAACCTAAAGAAAGACATGCCTATGAAAGTACAAGAAGATTACAGAACACCAAATAAATTGGACAGCAACAACAACAACAAAATACCACCACCACCAACCATCCCAACAAACAAGAATGAGCAATCAATGGTCATTGATATCCCTCAATATTAATAGTCTTATATTTCCTATATAAAGACACAGGCTAACAGAATGGATTCAAAGACAGAATCCATTCTTCTGCTGCATATAAGAAATACACCTCAGCTTCAAATCAGTCCTTACTTCAGAGTTAAGGGTGGGAAAAAGATTTTCCAAACAAATGGACTCAAGAAACAAGCAGGGATAGCAATCCTATTATCTAACAAATTAGACTTTAAACTAAAATCAATCAAAAGAGATGAAGGAGGTAATTTCATACATATCACAGGAGAAATCCACCAATATGAAGTCTCAGTTATGAACATCTATGCCCCAAATATAAAGGCATCCAAGTTCATAAAAGAAACATTACTAAAATTCAAGTTGCAATTATAACCTCACACACTTATAGTAGGAGACTTCAACACCCCACTGTCACCACTAGACAGGACTCCCAGACAGAAACTTAATAACGAACCAAGGGAATTAATAGAAGTTATGACTGAATTAGGCTTAACAGACATCTTTAGAACATTCCACCCAAACTCAAAAGAATATTACTTGTTCTCCGTGTCAAATAGAACCTTCTCAAAAATCGATCACATACTTGGCAACATAGTAAACCTCAACAGGTACAAAAAATGGAATAACTCCATGTATCTAATCAGACTATCATGCTTTAAAGTTAGAATTCAACAACAACGCAAATTGCAGAAACTCTACAAATTCATGGAAATTGAATAATGAGCAGTTGCACCATTCCTGGGTCAAAGAAGAAATAAAAAAAAGAAATAGCCAGGTAGTAGTGGTGCATGCCTTTAATCCTAGCACTTGGGAGGCATAGGCAGAAGGATCTCTGTGAGTTCAAGACCAGCCTGGTCTACAGAACGAGTTCCAGAACAGGTTTACAAAAAACATGCAGAGAAATCCTGTCTTGAAAAAAAAAAGAAATTAAAGCCTTCCTACAATTCAATGAGAATGAAGGCACAACATACCCAAACTTATGGGACACTTTGAAAGCAGTGCTAAGAGGAAAATCTATAGCACTAAGTGCTCACATGAAAAAACTGGAGAATATTCATACTAGAGAATAAATAGCACAACTGAAGGCTCTAGAACAAAATGAAGCAAACTCACCCCAGAGAAGTATATGGTAGGAAATAATCAAATTGAGGGCTGAAATCAATAATGTAGAAACTAGGTAAACAATACAAAGAATCAAAAATTTAAAAGACAATTTGCTGGATAGATATCACTTACCAAAATTAAATCAGCAACAGATAAGTGACTTAAAGAGACCTATAACCACTAATGAAATAGAAGCAGTCATAAAAATCTCCCTACCAAAAAATGCCAAGGGACAGATGGCCTCAGCACAGAATTCTATCAGAAATTCAAAGAAGAGCTAATACCAATTCTCCTCAAAGTATTCCACACAATAGAAGCAGAAGGGTCATTGCCAAGCTCTTTTTACCAGGCTTCAATAACCTTGATATACAAGCCACCCAAAGACACAACTAAGAAAGAGAACTTCAGACCGATATCCCTCATGAACATTGATAAAAAATATTCAATAAAATATTTTCAAACTGAATCCAAAAACACATAAGAAAAATCATCCACCATGGATTCATCCCAGGGATGCAGGGATGGTTCAACATATGAAAATCCATCAATGTTATCCACCATACAAACAAACTGAGAAACAAAAATCACATGGTCATCTTACTAGATGTTAAAAATGGCTGTGCCAAAATCCAGCACCACTTCATAATAAAGTTCTTGGAGAGATCTGGGATAACAGGAACATACCTAAGCACAATAAAAGGTACATACAGCAAACCAACAGCCAACATCAAACTAAATGGAGAGAAACTCAATGTGATTCCTCTAAAATCAGGAACAAGACAAGGCTGCCCTGTCTCTCCATATCTCTTTAATGTTGTACTTGAATTTCTAACTGGAGAAATAAGACAACAAAAAGAGATCAAGGGAATACAAATTTGTAAGGAAGAGGTCAAATTTCAATCATTTGACATGGCTTTAAAAATAGACATGATAGAGCTTTTCCGGCAGGACCAGGAAAAACAGACCCTGCATCTAGGCCGGTGTTCCATTGCCTAGGAATCGCCTGGGAACTGCTCAGAACTTCCAATCCTGGCGGGAGCCAAGTACCCCAGATTCCAGGTTTTCTCTCCCATCAATGAGACCAGCAAACCAAAGGAGCCAGGGAGACCAGGGCAACAGCTGTTTCAGCAGGACACAGTACAACAGGACCTGCTTAGGGGCCTTTGTTCCAGTGCCTGGGGATGCCCTGGGAACTGCATAGAGCTTCCAATACCGGCTGGAGGCAAACACCCCATACTCCAGGTCTTCTCTCCCACCAACGAGACCAGGGAATAAGCAGGTCCAGCAAAAGGACCAGGGAACCAGGTGGGAGGTTAAGCACCCCAGATTCCTGGTCTTCTTCTCCACCCACCTCCACCCATGGACCAGAACGAGGACAAGGAATAGAAGAACTGCCAGATTATTGGACTGGCTAGCACCCACCAAAAGGAAACTCTGGTCCCTTAACCACCAGACCAGTAAGGGGCTCTTTCTGCACCCGCTAGAAGAAGAGATGGGAAAAAGATAATACAAAAACACACTCAGCAACAGAAAAACAAATATGACACCACCAGATTCTAGAGACTCTACACCAGCAAGACACCAACATTCCAATGCAAATGAAGCAGAAGAGAATGACCTTAAAACCAGTTTCATGAAAATGATAGAGGCCCTAAAAGAGGATATGGGAAAATCTCTCAAAGAAATGGAAGAAGAAACAAAGCAAAAAATGCAAGAAATGGAAGAAAAAACAAACCAAAAAATGCAAGAAATGTAAGAAAACAACCCAAAAAATGAAAGAAATAGAAGAAAAAACAAACCAAAAAATGAAAGAACTGGAATAAAAAGCAAACCAAAAAATGTAAGAAATGGAAGAAAAAGCAAACCAAAAAAATGCAAGTAATGGAAGAAAGAACAAAGCAAAAAAATTCATAAAAGGCAACAAATGGACAAAAAGATAAACTGAAAATTGCAGGAAACAATGCAAACAGTGCAAGGCTTGAAAACTGAAATAGAGACAATGAAAAAAAACACAATCTGAAGAAAGGCAGGAAATAGACAAGCTGGGCAAATGGTCAGGTACTACTGATACAAGCATTGCCAACAGAATACAAGAGATGGAAGAGAGAATTTCAGGTATTGAAAATACACTAAGAGAAATGGATTCATCAACCAAAGAAAATCTAAAGTCCAACAAATCCTTAACACAAAACATCCAGGAAATATGGGATACCATGAAAAGACCAAACCTAAGAATAATAGGGATAGAAGAAGGAGGAGATTCACCTCAAAGGGGCAGAAAACATATTCAACAAAATCATAGAAGAAGACTTTCCCAACCTTAAGAAAGACATGCAAGGTACAAGAAGCTTATAGAACACTAAATACAGTGGATCACAAAAAAAGTCCCCTTGCCACATAATAATCAAGAACCCAAATATACAAAATAAAGAAAGAATATTAAGAGCAGCTAAGGAAAAAGGCCAAGTAACATATAAAGGCAGGTCTATCAGAATTACACCTGACTTCTCCATGTAAACTCTGAAAGGCAGAAGGTCCTAGATAGATATTCTACCAACACGAAGAGACCATGGATGCCAGCCCAGACTACTATAACTGGCAAAGCTCTCAATCACAATAGATGGAGAAAACAAGATATTCCATGAGAAAACTAGAGTCAAGCAATACATATCCACTAACCCAACCCTACAGAAAGTTCTGGAAGGAAAACTCCCATCCCAGAAAGTTACATACAACCAGAAAAACATAGGCATTAGAAAATTCCTCTCTAGCAGTGATGAGCAAATTGGCAAAGAATGGGCTGGCAAAACCAGCAGAGACAGCTGATCTGAACAGGGGAGAGCTCTTGGACCCCAGACTGACAGCAGGGAGGCTAACATGGGACTGATCTGGACCCCCCCCAAAATGTGAGTGTCAGTGAGAAGGCCTGGGCAACCTATGGGGCCCTGAGCTGTGGATCAGTGTCTATCCCTGGAATACAAACAGTCATCATGTGCCCATAGCACAAAGAGGGATGCTCTCTCAGCCTGGACTCTTAGGGGAATGCCTGGACCCTACCCGGAGTGAAATGACAGACTCTAGATATCCCCTATGTGGAAGGATTTGGCAATAGGGTGGGAGGCTGGGGGGGGAGGGGAGTGCGGGAGGAGGGGAGGGAGAGGGAACTGGGATTGACATGTAAAACAAGCTATTTAAAATTAAAATAAAAAATGATAAAAAAGAAAATTCCTCTCTACCAACAGCCAAAAAGAACAAAGTGGTGAAATTCCACACATAATTCCACCACCAACAACCATTCCAAATCACAGAAGAATGAGCAATCAATGGACATTAATATCCCTCAACATTAATGGCCTTAACTCACCCATAAAAAGACACAGGCTAGCAGAATGGATTCGAAGACAGAACACATCCTTCTGCTACATAAAAGAAACACACCTCACCCCCAAAGACAGACATTACCTTAGAGTTAAAGGTTGGGAAAAATTTTTCCAATCAAATGGACACAAGAAACAAGCAGGGGTAGCAATCCTAATATCTAACAAAGTAGACTGTAACATAAAAACAATCAAAAGAGATGGAGGTGACTACATACTCATCACATACAAAATCCACCAAGATGAAGTGTCTATCCTTAACATGTATGCCCCAAATACAAAGGCATCCACATTCATAAAAGAAACACTAATAAAACTTAAATCACATATAAAGCCCCACACAATTGTAGTGGGCGATTTCAACACAGCACTCTCACCAGTGCTGAATACCAGACAGAAACTCAACAAAGAAGCAAAGGGTCTAATAGCAGTAATGACCCAACTAGGATTAACAGACATCTATAGAACATTTCAACGACATAAAAAAGAATATACCTTCTTCTCACCACCACATGGAACCTTCTCAAAAATTGACCACATACGTGGCAATGTATCCAACCTCAGCTGCTTCAAAACATTGGAATAACTCCATGCATCTGATCAGACCACCATGCTTTAAAATTAGAATCCAACAACAACACAAATTGCAGAAAATTTTCAAACTCATGGAAATTGAATAATGCACAACTGCACCATTCCTGGGTCAAAGAAGAAATAAAAAAGAAATTAAAGACTTCCTAGAATTCAATGAGAATGAAAAAACAACATACCCAAACTTATGGGACACTTTGAAAGCAGTGCTAGGGGGAAGTTCATAGCACTAAGTGCCCACATGAAGAAACTGGAGAATAGTTATACTAGAGAATTAACAGCACAGCTGAAAGCTCTAGAGCACAAAGAAGCAAACTCCCCCAGGAGGAGTACATGCCAGCACATAATCAAATTGAGGGCTGAAAACAATAAAGTAGAAACTAGGAAACCAAAACAACGAATCAATGCAATAAAGAGTTGGATCTTTGAGAAAATCAAGAAGATAGACAAAACTTTGTCAAAACTTACCAAAAAGCAGAGAGTGAGCATGCAAATTAACAAAATCAGAAATGAAAAGGGGGACGTAACAATGGGCTCTGAGGAAATTCAGAGAATCATCAGGTAATATTTTGAAAACCTGTACTGCACAAAATTCAAAAATTTAAAGGAAATGGATCCCTTCCTGGATAGCTGTCACTTGCCAAAATTAAATCAAGAATAGATAAGCAATTTAAATAGACCTAAGAACCCTATGGAAACAGAAACAGTCATCAAAAGCCTCACAAACAAAAATAAAGCCCAGGTACAGATGGCCTCAGTGCAGAATTCAATCAGAAATTCAAAGAACAGCTTATACCAATTCTTCTCAAAGTTTTCCATGCAATAGAAACAGAAGGGTCTTTGCCAAACTCTTTCTATGAGGTTTCAATAACCTTGATCCCCAAGCCACACAAAGACACAACTAAGAAAGAGAACTTTAGATCAATATCCCTCATGAACTTTGATGCAAAAATACTCAATAAAATACTGGCAAATCGGATCCAAGAACATATCAAAACAATAATTCACCACGATCAAGTAGGTTTCATCCCAGTGATGCAGGGATGGTTCAACATACAAAAATCCATCAATGTAATCCACCATATAAACAAGCTGAAAAACAAAAATGACATGATCATCTCACTAGATGCTGAAAAACCCTTTGACAAAATCCAACACCCCTTCATGAGAAAGGTCTTGGAGAGATCTGGGATAACAGGAACATACTTAAACATCATAAAAGCTATATACAGTAAACCAACAGCCAACATCAAACTAAATGGACAGAAACTCAACACAATTCCTCTAAAATCAGGAACAAGACAAGGCTGTCCACTCTCTCCATACCTTTTCAACATGGTACTTGAAGTTCTAGCCATTGCCATACAACAACAAAAGGGGATCAAGGCGATACAAATTGGGAAGGAAGAGGTCAAACTTTCACTGTTTGCAGACGATATGGTAGTTTACATCAATGACCCAAAGAACTCTACCAGAGAACTATTACAGCTGATTAACACCTTCAGCAAAGTGGCAGGCTACAAGATCAACTCAAGAAAATCAGTAGCCCTACTATATACAGATGATAAAAGTGCTGATAAAGAAATCAGAGAAGTGTCACCCTTTACAATTGCCGCAAACAACATAAAATACCTTGGGGTAACGCCAACCAAACTAGTGAAAGATCTGTATCGCAAGAACTTGAATCTTTAATGTAAGAAATTAAAGAAGCCCTCAGAAAATGGAAAGATTTCCCATGCTATTGGATAGGTAGGATCAATGTAGTAAAAATGACAATCCTGCCAAAAGCAATCTACAGATTCAATGCAATCCCCATTAAATTCCCAGCACAATTCTTCACAGAACTTGAAAGAATAATAATCAATTTTGTATGGAAAAACAAAAGACCCAGGATAGCCAAAACAAGCCTGTTCAACAAGGCAACATCCAGAGGCATCACCATCCCTGACTTCAAGCTCTATTATGGAGCTATAATCCTGAAAACAGCTTGGTATTGGCACAAAAATAGACAGGTAGATCAATGGAATAGAATTGAAAACCCGAATATTAACCCACACACGTATGAACATCTGATATTTGACAAAGAAGCAAAAAATATACAATGGAATAAAGAAAGCATCTTCAACAAATGGTGCTGGCATTACTGGAGGCTGGCATGTAGAAGAATGCGGATCGATCCATGTTTATCGCCATACACAAAATTTAAGTCCAAATGTATCAAAGACCTCAACATAAATCCAGCCACACTGGACCTCTTAGAAGAGAAAGTGTGTGGTACCTTTGAACGAATTGGTACAGGAGACAGCTTCCTGAACATAACACCAGTAGCACAGACAGTGATATCAACAATTAATAAATGGGACCTCCTGAAACTGAGAAGCTTCTATAAGGCAAAGGACACAGTCAGCAAGACGAAAAGGCAGCCCACAGATTAGGAACAAACATTCACTAACCCCACATCTGATAGAGGGTTGATCTCAATTATTTACAAAGAACTCAAGAAGCAAGTCTCTAAAACACCAGAGAATCCAATTAAAAAGTGGGCTGCAGAACTAAATAGAGAATTTTCAATAGAGGAGTCTAAAATGGCTGAGAGGCACTTGAGAAAGTGCTCAACATCCTTAGCCATCTGGGAAATGCAAATGAAAACAACTCTGAGATACCATCTCACTCCTGTCAGAATGGCTAAAATCAAAAACACCAACAACAATTTATGCTGGAGAGGATGTGGTGAAAGGGAAACACTCCTCCATTACTGGTGGGAGTGCCAACTTGTTCAGCCACTTTGGAAATGAGTATGGAGATTCTTCAGAAAATTGGGAATAAACCTACTACAAGACCCAGCAACTCCACTCTTAGGCATATATCCAAAAGATGCCCATTCATACAAAAAGGATGTCTGTTCCATTATGTTCATAGCAGCATTATTTGTAATAGCCAGAACTTGGAAGCAACCTAGATGTCCCTCAACAGAAGAGTGGATAGAGAAAATGTGGTACATGTACAAAATGGTGTACTATTCAGCAGAAAAAAACAACGGAATCCTGAGATTTGAAGGCAAATGGATGACACTAGAAGAAACCATCCTGAGTGAGGTAACGCAGTCACAAAAAGAGAAACATGGCATGTACTCTCTCATATATGGATTTTAGACATAGATCTGGGGAGTGCCAGCCTACAATACCATGTCCAGACAGTCTGGGAAACAGAACCTTCATTCAGTGGCTGATGGAAAGAAGAGGCACACTCCCACGGCTAAGCACTGAGCTTAACTCACGAAAGCCAGTACCAGAGAGGGAGGACTGATGACCAAAAGGTTTAAGACTTGGCTGGCTTAACCCCCAGAAATAGCTGACCTGACAAGTGTTAACTCTTGAATCCCAGGCTTATGCCTAGGAATCCAGCATGGGACTGATCAAGGACCCCTGACTGGGGGTGTTAGTGAGGAGGCCTAGGTAATCTATTGAGCCTTGGGCAGTAGATCAGTATTCATCCCGAATATACAAATGGACTTTGGACTCCCATCCAACAATGTGAGATGCACTCTCACCCTGAACTCTTGGGGGGAGAGTCTGGGCCCTGCTCTGGATGAAATGACAGACTGTGGACACCCCCATGGAGGGCATCACTCTCCCTGGGGAAATGAGAGAATATTGGGGGGGGGGGGTTGGGACATTGTGTTTTTTGTTTGGAGTCAATAAGGTATATGGAAAAAATATTTTGCTTCGTGAGAGTTCTTGCCATATGTTTACATGGATTTCAGTGATATAGTTTGGAGGTCAGTAAGAGTGAGAGCTGATTACAATTGTCAATTTGGTTGAGTAGCTTAGGACAATAATGAGCCACGCTTTGGGGTATGTCTTTGAAGCTGTTTCCAGGGAAAATTAACCGAGGATCAGCAAAAAGGAGATGTAAGCACCATCCATTTGTTCAATAAAATGAGAAAAATAATTAAAAAGCTGAGAAGCAGTATTCCTCTCTCTCTCCTTTCTGACTGTAGAAGCAATATGACAAGTGGCTTCTTAACCCACTACCATAAGTTTCTGAGAAGTTCTCATGCACTATTCTCAACTGCAAGCCTAAAACTAACCATAACTGCATGCTCAAATATAGCCTTCTTCTCTTAAGATTTTTTTGTTGGTGTTTGCTTACAGTGGTGATAACAGTAACTAATGAATTAATCATGCAAATGTATATTGACTGGTCTCATTTCCATTAGATAGCAAAATCAGCTCAAACATGAATGTATGTTGTATGCTTGAGCTGCTAATATATCATAGGTTTGGCTAGGGTTAAAGTGTGCTAGCTATAATGCTTCTGAGGACAAGGCCAGGACAGCTGTTGCATTTTGGTACTTATTTCCTCAAATAATACCTCATGACTGGACACGAGTGCTACTCACAATTTTCTGTTTGAGTTGAATTGTGGTACCTACCAGCTATTGTCTATAGTTGATTCCTATTCTGTAATCCCATGTTCATTTCAGAAAAAAAGTAGCATGGTATCAGAGCACAGGCACGCAGGGCAGGTCCCAGAAGCAGATGCATGGAAACCACATGAGATGCCTATGTTCATATTCAAATTCTCAGTAAAGTCAAGGATGACTTGATTAACACAGAGTATGGATGAACATATTTAGGAGGCACAGGTGTATCTCATTAAATGAGCAGAGTTAGTATTTGCTACATGTATGTTGGCATTTTAGGCTCTAATAATAAAATAGATAGCAAGGCAGTCAGGTACATGTACAGGCAAACATAGGAGAAGGATGAAACTCTCATCCCTGCATAGATAAAAATCATCCTTATTGTACTGTAAGCAATACAATCATGAATATGCACACACCCAGGCAGAGAGAGAGAGACAGAGAGACAGAGAGAGACAGAGATAGTGAGTGAGAGAGAGACATATGCATGATACTGAGCAAGTGAACATTTATTAGAGATTTTTCTGAAATTATGTGATCAAGGGAGGCCTGATTAGGGTAGTTTCTGCCATCATTGTTCTTTTTTTGAGATCCGTAGTGCCTGGGCTTGTCAGTTGACAGACTTGGATTAATAGAAGTTAGCCTAAGCAGAGGATCAGCGGGACTCTGCTAAAATGATTAAGGTCTCGGGCTGGAAACCACTAGCATGGAAAGCAAACTTAGAAACCTAGAAAATAGTCCAGCCCTTTGGATTGAACTTGGCTACAATCAGGTATAGGGAAATTTTCTTTCATCTGAGGGAATAGGAGCCTAGTGTTTTAGTCAACAGAAAGTGAGTGGAGAGTGAAGTCATAGGTTGAGCAGATCACGATGTGTTACTAAGTTCCGGTCTTTTTAGGAAGGTTACATCTCAGAACTCTGTGAGAAAGGGATAAAATTAAAAAAAATGAGTTTCAAAGTTGCTGACTGCATTCAAATTAATGCAAATACAATAATTTCAAATCTCAGAAGTATCTTTTTGGGTTCTTCTAAAAGCTCTGAGACAGCTACTTGAAATCTGAGATTAATAAAATCCAACCTTGTCAAAAACGTTACATAAAAGAATAAACAATGCAAATTTGGTCTTTTATGACTCTGGTTAAGGGAATAAATCTATAAAGATAGGCCAAGTCATTCTCTCAAATTATAGTTTTATATGGTTTTATAAATAAAACAAAATTCCTTTCAAAATTCTCTCCATGTAAAAAAGTCTTCCAGCATGTCAGAGAAATGACAGGTATTCTGAGACAAAAGTTTGATTATAAATGTGGTAAGATAGTAATGATCTGAATAACAGTGTGTGCTGGGGGGTGGGTATCTGGAAGTTCTCTGCTGATCTCCAGAAATAGAAATGCAAATCTGATACTGTTGCTGGAGGATTTAAAAACCTAAATAGACTTCACAAGGTCATGCTGTAGATCAGAAAATCAGAGGTGAACTTACGGATGACCATGACACAGGAAAGGGGTGAAGGCCAGAGGAAAAGCCAGAGCACAGAAGCACAGAGTCAAAGGAAGGGATAGGGCTGAGGCAAGGACTCTTTCTGTCTTGCCCTTGGCTGGCACAGTTCTCCTGTATGCTAATCTCAGAGCTTTTGTCCTTGTTTTTCATTACTTACCTGTTACAGCTTGAATGTGAAGTGTCCCACATAGGCTCCTATGCTTCAGTACTTGTTCATCAACTGGCAGTGCAAATTGGGACAGTTCTGGGAAATGTGTAAGGTGGCTCCTTGCCAGGGAAAATGGGACAGGTCTTGAGGTATTGTAGTCAGGCTGTATCTCCTATTTAGGTTCTGCTTCCTGAATGCAGGTGTAATGCTAGCCTCTCACCACCAAAGCTGTTATTCCTCCTCCATGGTGGACATTAGACCCTTGAACAATAAACCAAAATAAGCTTTCTTTCTTTTTTATTATTTTAATTTTAAATAGCTTATTTTACATGCCAATCCCAGTTCCCTCTCCCTCCCCTCCTCCCGCACTCCCCAACCATCCCCTCCAGCCTCCCACCTATCACCATTTCCTTCCACATATGGGATATCTAAAGTCTGTCATTTCACTCAGGGCAGGGTCCAGGCACTATGGACACACGATGTCTGTTTGTATGTCAGGGATAAACACTGATTCACTGCCCAGGGCCCCATAGGTTGCCCAGGCCTCCTCACTGACTCTCACATTCTGGAGGTCTGGATCAGTCCCATACTGGCCTCCCAGCTGTCGGTCTGGGGTCCAAGAGCTCTCCCTTGTTCAAATCAGCTGTCTCTGCTGGTTTTGCCAGCCCATTATTTGCCAATTTGCTCACTGCTCCCCTCTCTCTGTCGCTGGGTTCCTTGGGATCAGTTCTGTGTTTAACTGTGGGTGTTTGCCTCTGCTTCCATCAGTCACTGTATGAAGGCTCCAGGATGGTTATAGACATCAAGTTCATTATCAGGAATGGGCATTCGAGGTGGTCTCTCCACTATTGCTTAGTTTGCCAGTTGGTGTCATCCCTTTAGATCACTAGAGGTCACACTGGTGCCGATCTGTCTTCTAACCTATGATTCCCACTTCCCCCATTCTACCCCCTACTCAAGCTTCCTGTCCCCCATGATCTACTCTCTCTTCCTCTTCTCCCCCTCTCTTCTTCCCAGCTCCCACTCCCCCTACAGTGTTTTCATTTTTAATTTATTTTTACTAGCATAAATTTCATTATGGTCAGATTTTTAAAAATCATTAATTTCTTTCTTTAAAGACACAAATTTCTTGATATAGAGGTCTTTCACTTCTTTGGTTTACATTATCCCCAGATATTTGATGCTGTTTATGGCTATTGTAAAGGCTGATGTTTCTCTGATTTCTTTCTCAGCCACTTTATCATCTGTATCTAATAGGGCCACTGATTTTTTTGAGTTAACCTGGTATCCTGCCACTTTGCTGAAGGTGTTTATCAGCTCTAGGAGTTCCCTTGCACAGCTTTCGGGTCACTTATGTAAACTATCATATCATCTGCAAATAGTGAAAGCTTGATTTCTTCTTTTCCTATTTGTATCCCCTTGATCTCCTTTTGCTGTCTTATTGCTCTAGCTACAACTTCAGATTCAATATTAAAGAGATATGGAGAGAGTGGACAGCCTTGTCTTGTTCCTGATTTTAGAGGAATTGTGTTGAGTTTCTCTCCATTTAGTTTGATGTTAGCTGTTGGTTTCCTGTACATTGCTTTTATTATATTCAGGTACGTTCCTGTTATCCCTGATCTCTCTAGGACCTTTATCATGAAGGGGCGCTGAATTTTGTCAAAGGCTTTTTCAGCATCTTGTGAGATGATCATGTGGTTTTTCTTTCACAGTGTGTTTATATGGTAGATTACATTAATGGATTTTCATATGTTGAACCATCCCTGCATTCCTGGGATGAAGCCTACTTGATCATGGTGGATGATTTTTTTCAAAGTTCCTCCTTGTGAGATAGTTTGTCACAGCAAGGAGAGAAATAATGCACATTGTCCCAGTCAGTAGATCCATTATCCAGTGCTTCATCCAGGTGTCTTCTTCCATTTTTCTGTTTATATTTCATTTTTAGGCTATCATCACCAGTTATCTTTATGGTGTGTACATGATAAAAGATAGAGGACAGTCAGCCACGTGGCAGGTTCATGAGACTGTTGTAGGTTAGTAGTATGCTCTTGCGATATCCTATATTATTAAGCGAATTTTGACATTTATATCCTTTTATTGTTGAAATCCTGTGACATGGTATCAGTAGAGAACCATTACCTTACAGAACCTCAAGCCTGTTTTCAAAAGAAAGCATGTTGCACAAGCCACAGTGATCAAGCCTGTAAGCAGCCTGTTCTCATTGCCTCTGCTTTAGTTCCTGTCTCCAAGTTCCAGTCCTGACTTTGCCTCCTGATGGGCTCTGAGTGGGATGCATAAGCCAAATAAAACCTTTCCTTCTCAAGTGTCTTTTTATCACAGTATCCTATCACAGCACTAGAAAATGGACTAATGCTGTACCTACTATCTATCTATCCACCTGCTATCTTTCATCTATCATCAGCTCTCTTTTCATCATTTCTGTCATCTGTATATCTATTTTTATCTTTCTATGTCTCATCATCATCTATCCACCATCCCTTCATCTTTATCTACCTATCATCTCTTTATGTATAACTATCATCTCTTTATGTATAACTATCATCTCTTTATATGCCTATCATCTAACAACCTATTTTCCCTATCTATCTAAAATCTGTCTCTCTCTCCATATATATCCTCCCCAAATGAAGAAAACTACAGCATATAGTTTAGGATCTTCTGTGACTTGAGATAAATCTACGTGTTCATCTCACCCTTTTTTACACTATATTAGCCAAATATTCTTCTTGGTCTGCTTAGAAAAATGTTACCTTAATAAGGATGGAATACATCCAGACTTCTAACCAGTTCACAAAACTGTCACCAGACTCTCAGACCAACTCTTGGAG
This sequence comes from Mesocricetus auratus, assembly GCF_017639785.1. Lineage (NCBI taxonomy): Eukaryota > Metazoa > Chordata > Mammalia > Rodentia > Cricetidae > Mesocricetus > Mesocricetus auratus. The sequence goes on from NW_024429199.1 coordinate 7,271,788, forward strand.
GATGCCGTGTTCAAGTCACTCTTCTCCAGTACAGTTATTTTTTCATGTGGTAGGATGGTCAGTCTCTTTTAATCAGTAGGAAAATACAAATAAAAATCACAATGAAATGCCACTCTATACCCACTAGGATTTCCCTAGTTGTTAGCAAAAAGCAAACAGAAATCTGTGTGAATGTGCTACTTGAAATGAAAGCTATCACTGTGGGGAAATTTGGGCTTAAATGTAGTTTCACAATGAAAAATTGCATGCCTTAAAAAACAATATAGAGACCCTATCATCACCTCAGCAAGAGAGCATGAGAGATGGAGTACTTCAGTGTCTGTAGTTGTTAAAGCTCCCTAAGTGACCCATATTTTGCTCTTATGCTCAAAAAATATTGCCTTGATTAGGTTCTCTAACCATCTTGCTGGATTAGATCCCAAAATGAAGACTGATTCGTTATTTCCATAGAAATTCAGATTATAGAAATCACTTTCAGAGGCTTGTATGTGATTAGTCTGCTTTCTCAATCTTGCCTCTTGCATTAAACCTTGCACTGTGGCCATTCCAGTCAGATTAGAGACCATGACAATGTAGGCGTGGTGCTGAAACGGCAATGGGTAGTAAGCATGCGCCATGCTTGTTTTGGTTTCTGAACAGTCTGCAGAAGGAAATAAATATAGCAAAAGTGGAGGTTAGTTATTGTGTTTTAACTTATTGAAACTGGAAGATTCCTGCTTTATATATCTCTGATAGATTCAAGCAAGGTTAAATAGCACCCACCTTTGAGACACCACTACACAGAAAGTATAAAACTAGGGTGGAATGTAAAAAATCCAACTCTACATTGCATACTGCTTAACTGTGGATTTCTTGTTAATGTGAACTTTATTACCTACACTTCTGATCTCTGAAGAGGTAAGTAGGTACAAGCATTTGTCATTCTGGCCAGGTAAAACTTCAGTGTGTTCTAGAAGTGATATCTGAACAAAGTAAGTAAAATGGAGTTTCTCATGTCATCTAAAACTGTAATAAATGGAAGGAATTACTGGGAAGGAATTATATTTCCAGAAATAATTGTCTCAGTGTGATCATTAATCTATCAGAGAAATTAAGTATACCATTTATATCTTCCAAAAACCTAACAATAAATATCCAAGAACGAACACACAATATCCATATTATTATTGGTGATATTATTTCAAATGTCTCTCTTTTTTCTTAAAGAACAAAAATGTAGTTATGTAGAAAGGCAGTAATGATTATGCCAAAATGCCCAAATTCTATATTATGTGGAAGAAATGTAAAGACAAACAGACATCACAAGGTACATCTCGTTAATGTTTAATATTATTGCTCCTACATGACAACCATTATCCTATGAGATAGCTCTGAGAAGCTACTTCAGGGAATCCAAGCAGACCTCACAATTTTGAACATTGCAAACAATGGCCCAGATCTCATAAGAATATCAGGCAAATAAGTAGATTCATTAATCTAATGGTGCTCTCTGGGAAACAGAGAAACACACACAAAAAAATCAACACTGATAATCAACCATCCTACTCTTCAAAGAATTTCCCACAATTATAATACTTTATGTACTGATCTCAAAGCCAGCTCCAGATCTTAGTGAGCAACATCCACTTAACTCAATAAATGTTCTTAAAAGTGAGCAAATTTAAAAGGTGCATGACTAAAAAGGTGAAAGAAAAAGTGAAAACAAATGTTAATCCATGTAGATTAGCAATTGTAAATTATTTCTTTCCCATCTATCTACATCATTTTAGAAAACTATTCTAAGTAAATAATCAGAATCAAAATTACATTCATTGTGATTACTCAATACTAAAATATTAAAATATTAGATTAAATCTATTAAATGCAACTATAAGAATGAGTGAACAATTATATGATTATATAATTCTTGATCTTAATTATGATGGCTACTACTTAATATCATTGTATTATTCCAATTTTCTGATAAATGGAAAAATAAATGGATATATTTATCTTCTGAAAATTAAAGAACTTAGTGACTTGACGTTCTCTTATAATGTTTGGTAAAATATTTCTAAATAGTAATGATATTCAGTGTAATTTGAATAATAATAAAGATCATTATTTATGTTGCATGATATGAATTTTATGCTATGCATAGTTAATTAGGAGAATACTAGAGATATTAAGTCTAAGAAGTTGACAGCTTGATATTATAGACAGTCACTATATAATACAGAGTAACTACTGGATATTTCAAAATAACAGAAGTGTTTTGGATAATTAATCCTTTATTGACCTTCACAGAGTATGGAGGTAGCTTGAGTGAATCAGATGCAGGGGACTTTCTGGCTGGTCAGAATGATATGTCTATTTAAAGATAGCAAAATTGTAAGAGCTAATTGAAGTGCTGGGGAGGCACACAAGAGCTTGACATACATGGTCACTGAATATCCCTGGCATACAAATGGACTTCATGTGTCCATAACACAAAGAGGGATGCCCTCTCAGCCTGGACTCTTAGGGGAATGCCTGGACCCTGACAGACTCTGGATATCCCCTAGGTGGAAGGAAGTCGGAATGAGATGGGAGGCTGGGGGGGGGGATGGTGAGAGGGTGTGAGAGAAGGGGAGGGAGAGGGAACTGGAATTGACATGTGAAGCAAGCTATTTAAAATTAAAATAATAAAAAAAGTTAAAAAAGAGAATAATTTTATAGGTGTAAAGGCTAACTGAGGTACAGATTTTCAGTGAAGAATAAAGAGCATACAGCAAAGCAGTGTAATAATGAAATGACATCTTGTCTGAGTGAATGTTCAAGGAAAGAAAAGACAGAGCTGGGTAAAGCAGAGATGAAAATATTATTAGAGATAATTTCAAGGAAACCCGAATCTCTGTTGGGTAATGAATTGATCAGAGAGCTGATAGGAACATGTGCATTCAATGTAATAATCAAGAAATTAACACAACTAAGTCAGACGTTGCAAGGACTGAAGAATTAGTGTGAATGAATGAACTGTGCTCATAAAAATGGCTCTACTCAATTGATGATATGGAAGCTATAATGAGTCATAAATGATATGACTGTTGAAAATAAAATTTAAACAAGTGAGCAGGATGATGAAAAATGTCTTTCAGATTTTAGGTCAGAGCATGAGTTATTAAAAAGAATGTTCAATTAACAAAATTATCAATCAAACATCTTTAATTAATTCCTTGCTTTCACCTATCCACTCTACTTTAGAAATCTGTTCTTGGGAAATGTTCTCTTGGCTAAAAGAGTGCAAAAAATTAAAATAGTCATGCTTTAGCCAGAGAACTATAGTAATAAAACAATAGGGTACTGACACAAAAATAGATATGTAGAATAATGAATTAAATGAAAGAATCAGACAGAAATCCATGAAACTAGAACAATCTGAGCTTTGACAACGACTAGAAAAATGCACCCTGGAAGGAAGACAGTATCTTCAAGAATTTTTGTTAGATAAACTGGATATCAACATGTAGAAGAATGAGATAGTATGCTTATCCCTCACCCTGCACAAATGTCAAGCCTACGTGGATCAACAAACTTAATAAAACTTAAGCCTCTGAAACTACTAGAATAGAGGGTACGGTATATAATGTAATACACATGCATATTAAAAACTTTCCAACTTATGCTGTGGTCACTGAGGAAGTATGGTCAAAAATTGACAAATGTAAATATAAAATTATTCAGCTCCATCAGCCATCAAGGAAATGCAAGTTAAAGATTCTTTGAGATTCAATTTTACCTCAGTCAGACAGGCTATCAAGAAATCTAGTGATAATGAATGCTGCTTAGAACATGGGTGTGTGCAATATTTATTAACTATTAATGGGAATGCAAACCTGTGCAACCACTATATAAATCATTACGGAGATTCCTTATAAAACATCTAAAATTAGATGTACTATATGATTCAGCTATTCCAAAATGGGAAATATGTACAAACTACTCCACATCCTACTACAGACATAGCTATATATAATTGTTCTATTCACAACATGTAGGTTAAGGGAATCAGCCTGAGTTTCTATTATCCAATGAATTGATAATGACTGGAATTTTATTCTTTTGAAGAGAAAAGTGAAGTCTGCAGGTAAATGGATGAAGGTGGAAATAATCACAGCAAATAATGTAACCTAAGCACTAGAAATAAGCAATGTCACAGGTAGATCTCAAGTTTAAATCTAAACTGTATATTCCACGTGAAGTTCCTGAAAAAGTTAGAAAACTAGAAAGTAAGCATTGGAAAGAATAGATGTCTTAAGTGATGGAAGTGATTAGTATGTTGTACGAAAGCAGAGAAAGGAGACACTTGGGTAGAAATGTATAACCAGACACAGGATGGGTAGAGAAATAGATGTAATGTTGCAGGAAGGAAGGAGATAAACAAAACAGAGCTGGCTTGAAAAAGCCATATGAAAACCCATTGCCTAGTAACAAAATTTATCTAAAAGTAAGTAAACAGAGTTAAAAATTAAAGTACAATGACTCAGAGCACTTACCTGAACGCTTACTGGGAGCCATATTAGAGCTTCAACCACAAAGTGTATATGTATCATGCTGATTTGAAAGCAAACCTGTGCTGTCTGTGTTGTGATGCCATTTCTGTGAAAATAAGGCCCCCAAGTTTTACTTACAAAGAAAAAATCAACTATGTAAGATATTTCCATATTTTTTCAAAAAATAAAAACAGTAAGTCATAATGTTTTCTAGAGTGTCACTGGTATTTCCAGTAAGAAATGAACAGGAAGAATTCAAAAATGAGAGTAAATGTTTGACAGGAATGACAGGCATGTATTATCAACATTATTGAGAAAGAGGAACTCAAGCTGGTAAAGGCCTAAGTGATTTAATTAGAAATATATCTTGCCTTGGTCTAGGATGTGTCAGACAAAAAAAAAGGATTTATTAATAAAATGTAAAGTCATTACAGAAAAGGCAAGAAGACCCTTGGAAACTTGAGAAGGGAGAGAACGCAAGAAGGCATGGTTTCAGCCAGAGCAGGAGACAGCTGTAGGCTGTCCTGACCCCTCTGTGGCTCTTGATATCTTCACTGGGCAGTTCCCGGTAGGTGGGAAATTGAAATAATGACTATGCTGTCATCTACCCAGGTAGACTTTTCGGCAAGTTGTTAACTAGTTGCCTCAAGTCATACATTGAGCATTATATTAAAGGTAGAAAATGTAATTGCAAATAAAATGATCAAATTACAGTGCCACAAGATAAAAGAAATAGATTTCCAAATTTTAAATTAATTCTGTTAGATGTGTAGGATATTGTGTATGGGATTATTATAACACCAGAAACATTTCTGAAGAATCTGATATCAAGTCCTATAAAGTATTCCATATTATGGAAAAGATTAAATCTATTAAATGTTCTTTAATCTTATTGAGACCAGTTGAGACTAAGTTAATAAAGTGTAGAATGATAATTCTGGAAAAGAATTGATTATAAAGAAATTGCTAAGACAAAATTATACAATTCCACAATAGGAATTTCATCAGCTACAACTAATAATATGAAGTAGGAGAATAAAATATACCACCTTATAATATTCCTAAATAATAATTACTTGTCCAATTAATTGAAATAAAGTAGATTTTATATAAAATATTATTAAATGAAAATAAAGAAGTACTTTATTTTGTGGGCATTTTTTTCTTATAGCAAAGGCAATATAACTTGTGGATGCCCTATAAAAGCATGTTCAACTATTGTGATCATAAATGATAATAATTGGTGAGGGTAATGACGGCATTGATGTCAGGATTAACAAAGATAGGGAGGGAGTTGGTTAAATAAATGTTGTCATTGAATGCCCGGAAAGCCATGTTAAAGAGTGTGTGGGTTAAACTTCAAGTTTATTACCTGTATATTCCTGGGGAGATCCTTTCTACTAGTAGCTAGTACTCATTCAGATTGATCTGAAGGATATCAAAAAGAAATATCAAATGATGCATTGGTAGACTTTGAATTCTAATGAACTTATTAGCCAAGGCAATATAATGTTTCTGAGAATGACAGATCCAAATCATAATGCTTACAGAACCAAACAGATATTTAAAAGGGACTATCTTCCAGTCCCATTTCACAAATTAAGGAGTTAAGACAGACAGGTTATCATTTGCTCAAGGACATATCATTACAGGGTAAGAGAGCCAGGACTAGAATCCTAGTCTCCAGAGAAGGTTAAAAAACAGTTCTGACACTGCTAAGTCTTATTAGATAGTCCAACTATACTATAACCTGTATCCAAGTTATTTTAGTCATTTAGCAGAGAAACGTAAACAAAAGTCTATTAATTAGATAGAGGTTATTAGGAGAGAAAAACACATTTTAAAACATGATGGAAGGATAATCTAGATATGCAAACTTTTCTGTTTTACCGAACAATTCATATTAAGTAATCACATATTATACTAGATATAACATAGATGATTTATAACCTATTTAAAATATTAAGAGCATGGAGGTAACACAATGGGGTGACTTTTGTTACCCTATATGCTCAGTCCAATGGTGTTAGATGCTCTGTCCAATTGTGTTATTCTATCTATCAGCAATATGGAAGTTTGGAGGGTAGCTTGAAATCAGGATGAGATCAACTTTTAATAAGATCAGACTTTGTCCAAGAAATGTACCTCATATTCACAACGTAGACAAAGAACTATAGGCAACTAAGTAATATTGAGAATGGGAGACCAGGCTTCCCCAAAAAACAGCCCCAGATTCTTATCCATTGTTATATACTGTTTATACTTCAATCTAGACACCACATATTGGAGAAGATGTCTGATATTATGTCATTTTTTCTCAATGTCTTCTCATGTGCCCTGATCCCCTTGGATTCCATATTCTGTCATCATAGTGAGACTTCTACTTTTATGAACAGACACATTTGGAATGTTTTTCTGGTAGAATTAAGTAGGTATCTAAGATACTATTTAGATTTCTTGAATTAGAGAAAAATGGAATTCAATACTTCTGAGACAACGGTAGGGATGTTTTAAACTCAAAGAAACTATAAGTACTATTAAAAAACAAGACGTGGAAAGAGAGAAATTCTTTGGAACAGTAAATTCTACATGGGATGTATTAACCAGCCATGCTCCTCAGTGCTCAGGGAGCTATGTGAAAGATGAGATGCAAATATTTTAAGAGCCCCTGGGGATCTATGACACCAAGGTAACAATGTCTTCCAGAAACTACAGGATTGACACACATATGAACTATCAAGGACTGTGGCGACATAGACAAGGCCTAAAAGAGGTTCAAACAAGGCAGGATCCCAGAGCTTAAAGGGGGGGAATAGATATGAGCTACCATCACTACTCAAGATCCCAGTCCCCAATTGGCATCGCTTTGCAAAAGAAAAAGTAATTTTCTTTACTGAAATCAAATGGGATATTTTAACCACACTTACAGATTCATGCCTACCAGTAGTTGGTCAACACAAAATTAACGAAATGGTATTTTTAGACTTTATTATTTGGACATTTATTTTTCTTCCTGGTTTTTCACTTATTTATTATGGATTCAGAGTTTGTTTTTTATGGCGCTTATTTATTGTGTGCTGTTTCTTGTGTTTTCTTTTTTTAATTCTGGTTTGTTTGCATTTTAGTTTCACTTGTTTTCTAGGGAGAAAAAGACAAAAAAAGGATGGAGTTGGGTAGCTGCAGAGGTGGAGAGGATATTGGAGAAGTTGGGTAACAGGAAACCATGGTCAGAAAACATTTTATGAAAAGAATTCATTTTCAAAAATTATATGTTTTAAAAATTATACAGTAAAATTACAGAAGATACTAATGAAAGCTGATCCTAGCACCAGGCCATGTATGTTTGCAGTAATAGAGATACTTTCATTAGGAATTTTGGCTTCTATTCTTTAATAGAGATTGGGACAAACATTTTCTTGACAATAACACTTCTAAGTAATTATCCCCAAGTCTATGAGAAAGACATTTTTGTGTTATTATAACTGAGCATCTAGGAGAAAACTTATTTCCTATGTTCCAGACATAGAATTTGTGGTTTTATAACTTCTAAAGTAAGTATTCTAAGGAAAAGAGGGTCATGACTATATAGAGGGTGCTTGAAGATTTTCTTGACCAATATGATGTGATAAATGAAACAACAAAATATTTACTACAGAGAGGAGCCAGGGAGTCCAGGGAAGCAGCTGTTCCGGCGGCAACATCAGGTAAACAGACCAGTTTCTGGGCCTGTGTTCCAGTGCCTGCAGATCGCCTGGGAACTGCACAGAGCTTCCAATCCTGGCTGGAGCCAAGCACCCCAGACTCCAGATCTTCTCTCCCACCAACAAGATCAGGAAACCAGAGGAGCCAGAGAGTCCAGGGAAGCAATTGTTCCTGCCAGCCTCAGGATCAGGTACAACAGGATCCAGCAAAGGGTCCAGGGGACCAGGAGGGAGGCTAAGTGCCCCAGATCCCTGTTCTTCTTCTCCACCCACGGGACCAGCATTCGGACAAGGAATAGAAGAACCACCAGATTATTGGACTTGCTAGGACACACCAAAAGGGAACTCTGGTCGCCTAACCACCAGACCAGTAAGGGGTTCTTTCTGCACCCACTAGAAGAAGAGATGGGAAAGAGACAATACAAAAACACACTCAGAAACAGAAAAACAAATATGACAACACCAAATTCTAGAGACTCCACACCAGCAAGACTCCAACATTCCAATAGGAACGAAGCAGAAGAGAACGACCTTAAAACCACTTTCATGAAAATGATAGAGGATCTAAAAGAGGATATAGGAAAATCCCTCAAAGATATGGAAGAAAAAACAAACCAAAAAAATGCAAGAAATAGAAGAAAAATCAAACCAAAAAAATATAAGAATTGGAAGAAAAAACAAACCAAAAAAGGCAGGAAATGGAAGAAGAAACAAAGCAAAAAAATGCAAGAAACGGAAGAAAAAAAGCAAAAAATGTAAGAAATGGAAGAAGAAACATACCAAAAAAAGGCAGGAAATGGAAGAAGAAACAAAACAAAAAATGCAAGAAATGGAACAATGAGCAAACCAATAAAATGCAAGAAATGGAAGAAAGAACAAACCAAAAAATTCATAAAAGGCAACAAATGGACGAAAAGATAAACCAAAAATTGCAAGAAGGAATACAAACACTGCAAGGGTTGAAAACTGAAATAGAGACAATAAAAAAACACAATCTGAAGAAAGGCAGGAAATAGAAAAGCTGGGCAAACAGTCAGGTACTACCGATACAAGCATTACCAACAGAATAGAAGAGATGGAAGAGAGAATCTCAAGTGTTGAAGTTACACTAGGAGAAATGGATTCATCAACCAAAGAAAACCTTAAGTCCAACAAATCCTTAACACAAAACATCCAGGAAATATGGGACACCATGAAAAGACCAAACCTAGGAATAATAGGTATAGAAGAAGGAGAAGAAATCCACCTTAAAGGGGCAGAAGAACAAAATCATGGAAGAAGAGTTTCCCAACCTTAAGAAAGACATGCCAATGAAGGCACAAGAAGCTTGACGAACACCAAATAGAGTGGACCACAAAAAAAAAATCCCCTAGCCACATAATAATCAAGACCCCAAATATACAGAATAAAGAAAGAATATTAAGAACAGCTAAGGAAAAAGGTCAAGTAACATATACAGGCAGACTTATCAGAATTAGACCTGACTTCTCCATGGAAACTCTGAAAGCCAGAAGGTCCTGGATAGATATTCTGCCAACACTAAGAGACCATGGATGGCAGCCCAGACTACTATACCCGGCAAGGCTCTCAATTACTATAGACGAAGAAAGCAAGATATTCCATGACAAAGCTAGATTCAAGCAATACATATCCACTAACCCAGCCCTACAGAAAATTTTGGAAGGAAAACTGCAAACCAAGGAAGCTAACTACAGCCAGAAAAACATAGGCATTAGAAAATCCCTCTCTACCAACAGCCAAAAGAACAAAGGGGTGAAATTCCACACATAATTCCACCAACAACAAACATTGCAAATCGAAGAAGGATGAGCAATCAATGGTCATTAATAACCCTCAAAATTAATGGCCTTAACTCACCCATAAAAAGACACAGGCTAGCAGAATGGATTAGAAGACAGAATACATCCTTCTGCTGCATACAAGAAACACCCCTCACCTTCAAAGACAGACATTACCTGACAGTTAAAGATTGGGAAAAATTTTTTGAATCAAATGGGCCCAAGAAACAAGCAGGGTTAGCAATCCTAATAAGTAACAAATTAGACTTTAAAATAAAATCAATCAAAAGAGATGAAGGAGGTCATTACATACTCATTACAGGTGAAACCCACCAATATGAAGTGTCTTCCCTGAACATCTATGCCCCAAATACAAAGGCATACACATTCGGAAAAGGAACATTATTAGAATTTAAATCACATCTAAAGCCCCACACAGTTATAGTGGAAGATTTCAACACACCACTGTCACCACTAGACAGGAATACCAGACAGAAACTCAACAAAGAAGCAAAGAGTCTAATAGAAGTAATGACCCAACTGGGATTAACAGACATCTATAGAACATTTCATCCCCATAAAAAAGAATATACCTTCTTCTCACCACCACATGGAACCTTCTCAAAAATCGACCCCATACTTGGCAACATATCAAACCTCAGAAGCTACAAAAAAATTGGAATAACTCCTTCCATCTTATCAGACCACCATGCTTTAAAATTAGAATTCAACAACAACACAAATTTCAGAAAACCTACAAACTCATGGAAATTTAATAATGCTCAACTTCACCATTCCTGGGTCATCGAAGAAATTAAAGACTTCCTCGAATTCAATGAGAATGAAGACACAGCATACCCAAACCTATGGGACACTTTGAAAGCAGTGCTACGGGGGAAGTTCATAGCTCTAAGTGACCACATGAAGAAACTGGAAAACAGTTATACTAGAGAATTAACAGCACAGTTGAAAGCTCTAGAAAACAAAGAAGCAAACTCAATAAAGTAGAAACTAGGAAAACAATACAAAGAATCAATGCAACGAAGAGTTGGTTCTTTGAGAAAATCAGCAAGATAGACAAACCTTTGTCCAAACTTACCAAACAGCAGAGAGTGAACATACAAATTAACAAAATCAGAAATGAAAATGGGACATAACAATGGACTCTGGGGAAATCCAGAGAATCATCAGGTAATACTTTGAAAACCTGTACTCCACAAAATTCGAAAATTTAAAGGAAATGGATGACTTGCTGGATAGGTATCACTTGCCAAAACTAAATCAAGAACAGATAAGCAATTTAAATAGACCTATAACTCCTATGGAAATAGAAGCAGTCATCAAAAGTCTCCCAAACAAATAAAGTCCAAGTACAGATGGCCTCAGTGCAGAATTCTACCAGAAATTCAAAGAACAGTTTATACCAATTCTTCTCAAAATGTTCCATACAATAGAAGCAGAAGGGTCTTTGCCAAACTCTTTCTATGAGGCTTCAATAACCTTGATCCTCAAACCACACAAAGACTCAAGTAAGAAAGAGAACATCAGACCAATACCCCTCATGAACATTGATGCAAAAATACTCAATAAAATACTGGCAAATTGGATCCAAGAACACATCAAAACAATCATTCACCACGATAAAGTAGATTTCATCCCAGAGATGCAGGGATGGTTCAACATACGAAAATCCATCAACATAATCCACCATATAAACAAGCTGAAAAACAAAATCACATGATCATCTCACTAGATGCTGAAAAAGCCTTTGACAAAATACAACACCCCTTCATAATAAAGGTCTTGGAGAGATCTTAGATAACAGGGACATACTTAAACATAATAAAAGCTATATACAGTAAACCAACAGCCAACATCAAACTAAAAGATGCCCATTCATACAACAGAGATGTCTGTTCCACTATGTTCATAGCAGCATTATTTGTAATAGCCAGAACTTGGAAGCAACCTAGATGTCCCTCAACCGAAGAGTGGATAGAGAAAATATGGTACATTTACACAATGGAGTACTATTCAGCAGAATAAAACAATGCAATCCTGAGATTCGCAGGCAAATGGATGACACTAGAAGAAACCATCCTGAGTGAGGTAACGCAGTCACAAAAAGAGAAACATGGCCTCACTGACACCCAGATTCAGGGGGTCTTGATCATTCCCATGCTGGATTCCCAGGCTAATGCCTGGGATTCAAGACTTAACCTTTGTCTGGTCAGCTGTTTCTGGGAATCTATTGAGCCTTGGGCAGCAGATCAGTACCCATCCCAAGTATACACATGGACTTTGGACCCCCATAGAACAATGTGAGGTACACTCTCACCCTGAACACTTGGGGAAGGGTCTAGGCCCTGCCCTATACGAATGACAGACTATGGACAGCCCCATGGAGGGCCTCACCCTCCCTGGGGAAATGAGGGCATAATGGGGGGTTTGGGGGCAGGGCATGGGAGGAGGGGAGGGGAAGGGAGAGGGATCTGGAACTGACTTGTGAAGCAACCTTGTTTCTTATCTAAATTTAAACTGAAAATTAAATTAAACAAAAAGAACCCTGCTTTGCCTAAATACATAGCAACAATGGCAGAGGTTTGCTTAGGGCCATTTCAAATTTTTTTGGAAATTCTGTTTTAGACATAATCTAGAATTCATATAAGCACTTTAAAATGAAATTTAAGTCAGTAATACAAACGAAAAATTCTAAAACTCAAAGTTTCTAGTACATTACAATTTAAATATATGCTAATATATATTTCCCACCTCCCTACATATTAAATAAACATATGTCTAAGGAAAAAAATATTCACTACAAAGAACTCACAGGAAAATAAGTCTTATACTTCACTGTTAGAATAAATTAATTCTACCCACTAATCAAATAAAAGAATCAGGAAAAATGGTGTATGAAAAAGAATTCTGGGCTCTCTTAGAAGGAATTTAAACTTGTTATTATGAATTGTTTTCATCACAATGTGCTTGAGCTACTGTTTTTGCCTTTAATAGAGTAATGTTTATCAAATGAAAAAGAAATAATATATGCATTGGTCAGGGTTCTCAAGAGTAACAGAACTTGTAGAATGAAACTCTCTGTATTTACATATTTATTGGAATAATTATACATATATATACATATGTATGGATTTATTTGAATGATTTACAGTTTACGAATCACTTAATCCAAAAATGGCCATCTATGAATGGAAGGTACAAGAATCCTGTAGTTTTGCAGTCTACTGAGGTGGATTTTTCAGCTAGTTTTCATTAAATGGTGACTCCCTAAGAAGTAGGCTAGTTAGTAAATGAACTTGCTAGCAAGGGTGAGATCACTTTGACAAAGAGAGAGAGCTTCCGTTGTCCATACCTGAAGACTAAAAGTAGAACTTCCATCCTTGAGATCTGTATTAGATGTGAGTCTTCCCATATCAATGATCCAAACAAGAAGTGATCCTTGCCACTTCAAATGATTTAATTAAGAAAAAACCCTCATATTTGTGTCTGACATTTGAGTTTTAGTTAATTCCAGATGTAGTCAAGTGGACAACCCAGAATAGCCATTGTAAACTGCAAACCTATTTAAACAGCACAGCAGAAAATAAAGGAAATGCATAATTCTTTATTCTTTCAACTTAGATCAAGTCTATTAAATGTATAATATTGGATAATTATTTCTAAAAGCATTAAATGCAGGAAATTTTTCAGATAATTGAAACTATCCTTATATATGTCATCTCTCATCAAACTATTTGAAAATGTATGTTAAACTATCTTATTATGGCTATTAAACCCTGAAAAATAATGAAATTAAAAAAATTTTGGAACTCAGACCAACAGCTGGGAGGCCAGCATGGGGCTTATCCAGACTCCCTGAGTGTGGGAGTCAGTGAAGAGGCCTGGGCAACCTATGGGGCCCTGGGCAGTGGATCAGTGTTTATCCCTGACATGCGAATGGACTTCATGTGTCCATAACACAAAGAGGGATGCTCTCTCAGCCTGGACTCTTAGGGGTGTGTCTGGACCCTGCCCTGAGTGAAATGACAGACTCTGGATATCACCTATGTGGAAGGAAGTGGGGATAGGGTGGGAGGCTGGGGGGGATAGTGAGGGTTGCAGGAGGTGGGTAGTGAGAGGGAACTGGGGTTGACATGTAAAGCAAGCTATTTAAAATTAAATTAATTTAAAAAATAAATAGTAATGATTGTGTAAGTATATTTCAGTATTTTCCACAAAGAAAATATTATAATATATCCAGAAAATGTTTACTTTAGAAAAAATAATTTGGGGTTAGGCAATCTATGATTTTCTACAAAGAGTGTAACCAATAATAGAGAAATACCATTTTCTGAAGACTCTGGAGGAGAATTTCATGGTGTCTAACAACAACTTCTAATTTTAAGATTGTGTCAATACACTAATGGAAGGAAAAAGTTACCTTTACATTAAATTGTCTCCATTGAAACCAGCAGACAACATCATACTTATCCTTGAAATACAAAAGTTATTTCCATTAAAACCATGAACAAGACTTGGTAGCACTATTATCAGTGTCAGCATTGTTCTGGGAGCAGTAGCTAGTAATTTCAGCAGTCAGCAGTGATAAAAGCAATGTTAAAGAAGAAAGTTCACAAAGTTCTCAAGTAAATATAATTGAAGAAATTGCACAGAAAGTAAATTATAAATAATAATGTTTATTAATGTTTGGAAATATTAAATGTTTATTAAAGAAACACATTACAAGTAAATAAAAAGGAATAACTTTCCTTGATAGACAAAATAGTTTCAAAAATAATTTCAAAATATCATATTCTTGTCATATAACAACTGAATTATGTAAAATGAACAAACAGATCTTTTCTGAATACAATTGCAAATTAGTTAATGGGATGAAAGTAAATGGACAAAGAGACAACATATTTTTAAATGAGAAGTTAAATAAAGTAAAATCTACTACTATGACAAATTACCTTGATTCACTAATTATTTTCATATTAACTTGTGGATCTGACATCATTCTAACTATGATAAAGTGACTACTGAACTTGACTAAGTCATTACAAAGTCAAACCAGTTAACAAGTAAACTTATGAAGGAAATCTATTATTAAAATTACAATGATGTATAATGACATTTAATTCTCTTCTACAACCCCACACATTTTCCCACAATGTCCAAGCTAACAAATCAACTAGACATCCGAAGGAAGGCTGTCTCAGTATTTTGTATACTATATTGAGAGACACTACTTCAAGTTATTTGTTGAAGCCACAAGTAACAACACAGAATATTTAAAAACTGTAATAACTATGAGAATATCCAAGGTGGCTATGGATGATTGAATCATCTAGTGCCTAAAGGATTTCTCAGCTTGTAAGGAAAGAGTATGGATTGAGTCATAGTAGAGTCATTACCTGGTACTGTAGCAGTAAATACAGAATAAAAGTTACTTTCTATATATTATGAGCAAAACAATTCCATTTGGAATAATTATCACAGGGACTGAAATGTGAACCTAAGAAACTTTAAGCACTCACACTCTCCAATTAAACAAACTGTAATAGTTCTTTATACCTATGGTATTCTTGAATTATATACCAGGAGTCACCTACTGTGTGCAAGGATCATTGTTATAAACGACAGTACATGAAAATGAAAAAGGGTGGCTCCAAAGGGAGAACTAAACATGATGTGGTGTGTGCCTACAGATCTTGGGAAAGGACCAAAGCAGAAGCTGCAGAAGATGAGATTATCCTCATTGCGTTCAAGTGAGAATATGTAAACTGTCAACAATAATGGCAAGGAAAGGACATGGATGAAATGGCACCAATACTGTTTTCAAAGTACACAAAGAAGGGGTATATTATCATGTTGATTCAAAAGTCAACTGACTATAATTATTATTTGACTCTACTGATTAGATCATTGAATATCACATACATATATTGAGTTGTTATATTGCACCCACATATTTGTACAGTTGAAATAATAGTGACTAGAAATTAAAAAAAATAAAGAAATGAAATGCTGAATGAAATTATTGAAACATATGTATTAAATGAATGACAGCACTCTTCTCAGCAAGTAGATACACTACTCCAATGCTTGAAGACTGTGGCACCCATAGAAACATCTGAAGAGGATGTAAAGAATAAACTCATGTGTCTTGGCTGTGGGCATAGCTGAGGAGAAAGGAGATCAGGAGTTAACTTCCAAGATGGAAAACCTGTGAGATTCAGCATAGACTTTACCAGACACCTCAGATACCTGGGAATCCACCATCATTCCACACAAATAGTTCAGGAAGAAAAAGTTTCAACAGAACACTTAAAGAAAGATGAGAGAAAACAAAATCTTCATCTTATTGTTTTTGTAGTATGGGGAAGCAACTGAGTAGAGAATGAAGACAATGATCAGACTGTTTCAGAACCAAGAGCATCTTCAAAAGACGAAAACTTCAGAATCCCAAGAAAGTTTGAAACACATAGATTACAAACATGAAAAAGATAGCTTGGAGAATAGAAGTACACACAAATCTAAGCCACTTGATACTGGGTAATAATACAGTGCCTTCCAAAATGATATTATGAACGAGAATACTAAAGAAAGATTAAAGGAAGAGAAGCAAAAGTTAAAGGAAGTTCAAGAGAAGGAAGATGTAATGAAGATTAGTATTTTTGATGTGTTTGCTAAAGAAAATGTTTGGTTTTAAAAGTTAAATCACTTTTTGTACTAAGATATTAAACCACATTTAAAAGGAAGTTTGAATATTTCTGGAAACAAGCATTAATACACTGACTTAAAAAAGTTTTTTTAAATCAGTGTTACAAAGTAATCTTATTTATTGGATTTCTAAAACTGAACTGGCCTAAACATAAACTACCTGTTCTAGGTTTATGAACTTTGTCTTCATCTGCTTCACACGTCTTTGAAGCTCTTCATCTAGCACGCCATTAAATGTATATGTTCACAATAGTTCCTAGTGCTCTATAAAGAAATTAAAATGAAATTATTTAATCTATGTTAGAGATAAAAAAGTCAAATACTATTGGTGTTCAGAAGACAGCAATAAATATTTCTTCTATGCAGTGACAGTGCTGGAGTCAGAACTCAAGCATCTTCTGAAAGTTGACAACTTAGAGTCTTCCAAAGAAGTTCAGTCAAAAAATGTACATGCATATAAAATTTAAAATATTAATATTTAAAACAGGGATAACATAGTCACAATTATGAGAATCTCTGTACTTTCAGTATAGCTTCAAGATGAAATAGTACATGATTTCTAAAGTTGAGATTTTAGAAAATATTAAATAAGCAAAGAAATATTCAAAATAGAGTGTAAAAAAGTAGCATGTAACTACATCTTGTAGGAATTCTTTTTTATGTTTCACACATGTATGCTAAAGACAAGATATCATTCCAATCCACTATAATATTAATTGTGATTATAGGTGGGTTTTATTTAAATTTTGCCCTGGAGAACATTAAGAAGTAAAAAATAACTATTGTTCAATGACTTTGATCACTGGGAAATTGTAGCAAAAATATACTGTAGCCAGCTACTAGGGCATGAGGAAGTATTATTAGTCCAATACCATGCACAAATATGCCTAAAATACTGATAAATTATCATTCACAGTATACATATTATTCTTATGAACTTAAATCAAAACCTTGCTCTAATTGTACTACTAATCATAATATATAAATATTAAAATGCATTTTTCGAACTCAGCTCATAAAAATATGCCCAGTATAAACTATTAATCACATGCCATGAAAAGAAAAATGATACAAGTTTTAAGCTGTGTTGCAAAATCATGCATGTGTTTCATTCATCCATTCATATTTTAATAAATATTAACTATATATTAATTAGAACTCAATTTATTAAAATGATACCTTTTCAAAATTTATAAATTAAAATATTAAAATGATAATCAAGATAACAGAGATGACCATTTATCACCATCTCAGTTTTGAAATCTGGAACTTTGCATCACTAAGACAAGACTACAGTATATTTCATTTGATTTGCTGCTAAAATTCTATTTTCCCTTTCTTTTATATGTTTATTTTCCCACGTATGTATCTTAGAACTTGATGTCACCTTTCCTTTGTTAGTCTTTTAGACAGCTTGGAAGTTTTCTTCAGGATCCACTAGCCTATCCAAAAATTAAGCAGCCACTCATAAAGTAAATTGAATTAACTATATTTCATTTATATGTGATATTATTACAGAAGTGGAGTGATTAATTTCAGATTATTTTTCCCTACTTTTAGATGATTCGTTCTCAGCCATTGTCTACTCAATGCTCTGCATGCCTAAGAATCAGTGACTTTTAAAAACATCTAGCTAAGAAATTAAACTATTGAATATTTAATAATGTTTAAATATTAATGTTCTTAGAGGGCAGGAATGTATAAAATGGTATTCATATTTTATTCCTTTAGATAATGGTAGTAAAACAATAACCATTGCATCTCCTGAGCATATAGATAGATTGCTGTAGGGAGACCATCAGGTAACTGTCCACCAAGTAAACCTAGCTTGAGGCATGAATTGGTCTAATGTGTCAATATCATTTGTATACTAATGTTTGTTGTTTTGTCTGAAGTTAAATAACTTACCTCATTTATTTAGTGAGCCTTTTAGGCTCTATCATGGAATAAGATAAAATTCTGAAAGGTCTTTTTAAATATGTGTTGTAGAATTGAAGAAGGCCTTAATGAGGTGTCACTAAATAGACAAAGAACTAGAGGAGACATAATTTCTATAATTGGGCCAAGTAGTGTGTAATACTAGAGTGAGGGAGATCTTACCTACTCTGCTGAAATGTAAGGAGGACCTAAAAAGCATTGGTTGCCTAAGCATCCACTTATATTATTTTTGCACCACTTTACTTTTCTTTGTTTTTATAAATTAATTTTTATTTAAATTGAAACAATCTTTCTTAAATATAAATCCCAGTTCCCTCTCTCTCCTATCCTCCCAATTCCCCCACCATTTCCCCATCCCATACCCCTATCTACTCCTCTAGAAGGTTGGGGGCTCCCATGGGGAATAATCAAAGTTTGTCACCTCACTTATGGCAGGACCTAGGCTTTCCCACAATTATCTAGGCAGAGAACATCCCTTTACAGGAAAAGGAATTCCAAATTCCATTTGTGCACTAGGGATAAATACTGGTTTCACTGCCAGAGGCCCCACAAACAGCCCAAGCCACCCAACTGACAAGGGGACTAGTTTGGTCTTATGCTGGTTCTGCAGATGTCAGAATGGGGTCATTGATCTCCCACTTGCTCAGGATTCCTGTTTCTGTGGGTTTCCCCAGCATGATCTTGCCCCCTTTGCTCACCACAGCTGCCACTCTACAACTGGATTCCGGGAGTTAGCTCAGTGCTTACCTGTGAATATCTGATACTGCTTCCATCAGCTATAGGAGGAAGGCTTTTGTACAGCCACTTTGGAAATCAATATGGCAATTTGTTAGGAAAATGGGTATCAGACTACCTCAAGTATCAAGCATCGACTTCCGTTTTTTTTAATTTAGATACAATTAGTTTACATATCAGTCCCACCCCTGTTCCCTCTCCCTCCTATCCTTCCCATATCCCCTACCAAATCCGCATAACCCACTACCCACCCACTTCCAAATGACAGTGAGGCCTTCCACATGGGATCATCAAAGTCTGTCACATCATTTGGGGGAGGGCCTAGGCCCTCCTCTGTGTATCTGGGCTGAAATAATATCCCTGAATATGGAATGGACACACAAAGTACATTTGTGCACAAGGGATTAATGATGGTACCATTGTTACAGGTCCCATAGACTGCCCAGACCTTCTAACTGGCACCTACATTCAGAGAGTTTGGTTCTGTTCAATGATGGTTCTCCAACTTTACATCTGTGGTCCCTGTGCTCTTACTAGGCCAGGTGAACTGTTTTCTGTGGGTTTCTTCAACATGGTCTTGACTCCTTTGCTCATTCCTCTTGATTCCAGTAGTATGGCTTGGTGCTTAGCTGTCATGCCTGTTTCTCCTTTGATCAGCTACTGAATGAAGGCTCTAGAATAGCAATCAAGGTAGTCATCATCTCAATATCAGGGAAGGGCATCAAAGTCAGCCTCTCCACTATGGCCTGCATTCTTAGTTGGGGTCATTTTGAGGATCTCTGAATACTTCCCTAGTATTTGATTTCACTTTAAACCTATACTGGCTCCCTCTATTCAGGTATCTGTTTCCCTGCTCTCCTCTGTTTCATCCATGTCTCAGTCTTCCTGATCCCTTTTCTTGTTCTCTCACCTCCTCTTCTACCTTTCTCTTTTATTACCTTCCCGCCTTGCTCCCAATTTGCTCAGGAGTTCTTGTCCCTTTTACCTTCTTCTAAGAACCATGTATTTTTTCTCTTAGGAGCCTCCCTGTGTCTGAGCTTCTCTGGTGGTATGGATTGTAGACTGGTAGTCCTTTGATCTAAATCTAATACCAATATATGAGTTAGTACATACCATGCTTGTCTTTCTGTGACTGGTTTTCCTCACTCAGTATGGTTTCTTCAATTTCCATCCATTTGCCTGCAAATTTCAAGATTTCATTGTTTTGTTTTGTTTTTCTGCTGACTAGTACTCTATTGTGTACCACATTTTCTACATCCATTCTCTAGTTGAGGAACATCTAGGTTGCTTCCAGGTTCTGGCTATTACAAACAATGCTGCTATGAACACAGTTGAACGTATGTCCTTGTTGTATGAATGTGCATTCTTTGGGTTCATGTCCAAGAGTAGAATTGTAAAATCACAAAGTAGACTGCTTCCCACTTTACTGAGAAACTGCCATACTGATTTCCAAAGTGGCTGCACAAGTTTGCACTCTTACTAGCAATGGAGGAGTGTTCCCCTTTCTCCACATCCTCTCCAACAAAGACTGTCATTGCTGTTTTTGATTTAGCAATTCTGGTCGGTGTAAGATGGTATCTCAGAGTTGTTTTGAGTTGCATTTCCCTAATGGCTAAAGATGTTGAGCACTATCTTAAGTGTCTTTCAGTCATTTTAGCCTCCTCTATTGAGAATTATCTATTTGATTCTGAACTTCACTTTTTAATTGAATTGTTTGGTGTTATGATGACTAGCTTCTTGAGTTCCTTGTATATTTTAGAAATCAGTCCTCTCTTATATGTGGAACTGGTGAAGATCTTTTCCCATTCTGTGGGTTGCTGTTTTATCCTGTTGACTGTGTCCTTTGCCTTACAAAAGCTTCTCAGTTTCAGGAGGTCATTTATTAATTGTTGATAGAAGTGTATGTGCTAGTGGTGCTATATCCATGAAGTGATGTCTTGTAAGAATTCATTCAAGGTTGCCTCCCACTTTCTCTTCTAAGTGGTTCAGTATAGTTGGATTTGTGTGGAGGTCTTTGGTCCATTTGAACTTAAGTTTTTGCACTGCAATATATAAGGATTTATCTGCTGTCTGTACATTTACACATCCAGTCACATATGTAAACTATGTTATCATCTGCAAATAGTGAAAGTTTGATTTCTTCCTTTCCAATTTGTATCCCTTTGATCTTCTTTTGTTGTCTAATTCCTCTAGCTAGAATTTCAGGTACAATATTGAAGAGATAAGGAGAGAGCAGACAGTCTTGTCTTGTTTCTGATTTTAGAGGAATCACCTTGAGTTGCTCCTCATTTAGTTTGATATCGACTGTTGGTTTGCAGTATATTTCCTTTATTATATTTAGGTAGGTTCCTGTTATCCCTACACTCTCTAAGACATTTATCATGAAGGTGTGTTGGATTTTGTCAAAGGCTTTTTTAGCATCTAGTGAGATGATCATGTGGTTTTTCTTTTTCAGTTTTTTTTTTAATTTGGTAGATTACATTGATAGATTTTCATATGTTGAACTATCCCTCCATCAAGTAGGATAGAGACTACTTGGTCATGGTGGATAATTTTTCTGATGTGTTCTTGAATTTGATTTGTCAATTTGCCAGTATTTTATGCAGTATTTTGCATCAATATTCATGAGGGATATGCCTCTGTAGTTCCTTTCCTAGTTGTGTCCTTGTGTGGTTTGGTAATTACCAAGGTAATTGTAGCCTTGTAATAAGTGTTTCACAATGACCTTTCTACTTCTATTGTGTGGAACTTGTTCTTTGAACTTATGCAAGAATTCTGCACTGAATCCATCTAGTCATGGCTTTGTTTAGGTTGGGAGACTTTTGATGATGGCTTCTATTTCATTAGGAGATATAAGTCTATTGAAATTGCTTATCTGATTTTGGTAAATTGGATCTATTCAGAATATTGTCCATTTCTTTTAAATTGTTTGTTTTTGTGGAGTACAGGTTTCCAAAGTGACCTGAAGATCCTTTGGCTTTCCTCAGGGTGCCTTGTCATGTCCCCCTTTCCATTCCTGATTTTGTTAATTAACATGTTCTCTCTCTGTCTTTTGGTTAGTTTGGATAAAGGTTCGTCTTGTTGATTTTCTCTAAGAACAAACTCTTCATTACATTGATTCATTGTATTATTTTACTAGTTTCTACTTTATTGAGTTCAGCCCTCAATTTTATTATTTCCTGGCATCTACTCCTCTCTGCTGAGTTATCTTCTTTTTGTTCTAGAACTTTCAATTGTGCTATTAATTCTCTAGTGTGATTATTCTCCCATTTCATCATGTTGGCACTTAGTGCTATGAACTTTCCTTTTAGCACAGCTTTCAAAGTTTCCCTTAAGTTTAGGTATGTTGTGTCTTCATTCTCATTGAATTTTAGGAAGTATTTCATTTCTTGTTTTATTTTTTCATTTACTAGGGAATTTTACAATTGTGAATTCTTCATTTCCATTAGTTTGGAGGGTTTGTGCAATTTGTGTTGTTTCTGAATCTTTACTTTACAGCATGGTGATTTGGTAAGACACAGGGGATTATTCCTATTTTTTGTATCTGTTGAGGTTTCCTATGTTGCTGAGTATGCAGTTGATTTTTAGAAAAGGTTCTATGTGGCACTGAGAAGAAGATAGATTCTCATGTGTTTGGAAGGAATGTTCTATGAATGTCTGTTAAATCCAATTGGGTCATACCTTCTGTAAGTTCTTTTGTTTCCTTTTAAGTTCTTGTCTGGTATTCCTATCTAGTAGTGAAAGTGGGGTTTTGAAGTCTCCCAGTAAAAGTTTGTGGGGTTTTATGTGTGAATTAAATATTAGTAGTAATTCTTTTCCAAATGTGTGTGCCCTTGTATTTGTTCAGAATTGAGACATAGACTTGATGGTCTTTTCCTGTGATGAATATGCAATGACCTTCATTTATTTTGATAGATTTTAGTTAGAAGTTCAATTTTTTAGATATTAGGAGTGCTACATCAGCTTGTTTCTTGGGTTCACTTGATTGGAAAATATCTTTTCCCAACCCTTTACCCTGAGGTAACATCTGTCTTTGAAGTTGATAGTGTTTCTTTTCTTATTTTTTTATTTATTTATTTATTTTGGTTTTTTGAAACAGGGTTTCTCTGTATTGTTTTGGATACTGTCCTAGAACTCACTTTGTAGGCCAGGCTGGCCTCCCAAGTACTGGGATTAAAGGTAGGCACCTGCTGGCGATGTGTGTTTCTTATACTCAACAGAAGGATGGATTCTGTCTCTGTGTCTCTTCTGTCAACCTGTGTCATTCTATAGGCGAGGTAATACCATTGATATTGAGGGATACTGATGTCCACTGAGTGTTAATTCTTGTTTGTTTTAGATTTGTTGTTGGTGTTGGTGGTATTTTGGTCTTTGATAAAGTGGTATTATCTATTGTCTATGTTCATGTGAGTGTAGTTAAATTCCTTGGGTTGGTGTTTTCCTTCCAGTACTTTCTGCATGGCTGCATTAGTGGCTATGTATTATGTAAATCTTCTTTTTTTTGTCATGGAGTATCTTGTTTTCTCAACCTATAATGCTTGAAAACTTGCTGGGTATAATAGTCTGGGCTGGGATCGTGGTCTCTTAGTGTTGGTAAAATATCTATCTTAGACCTTCTGGCTTTCAGAGTTTCCATGGGGAAGTCAGGTATAAATCTGAAAGGCCTGTTTTTATATGATACTTGGCCTTTTTCGTTTGTTGCTCTGAATATTTTTTCTTTATTCTGTAAGTTTGGTGTTTTGATATTATTCTGCAAGGAGACTTTTTGTGTTCCAGTCTATTTGACGTTCTGTAAGTTTAGGTACTTTCATAGGCATGTGCTTCTTTAGGTTGGGAAAGTTTTCTTCTATGATTTTGTTGAATATGTTTTCTGTTCTTTCGAGCTATATTTCTTCCTCTATACCTATTATTCTTACTTTTGGCCTTTTCATGGTATCCCATAGTTACTGGAATTTTTTGTGTTAGGGATTTGTTAGACTTAAGTTTTCTTTTTTTTTTTTTTTGGTCAATGACTCTATTTCTTCTAGTGAGTCTTCAACACCTGGGATTCTGTCTTCTTCCATCTCTTGTATTCTGTTGGTTATGCTTACATCTGTCATTCCTCATCATTTACCCAGCTTTCCTATTTCCAGAATCCCCTCTGTGTTTCCTTTTTTTGATTATATTTCAGCTTTCAAGCCTTGAATTATTTCCTTCACTTGTTTGGATGTTTTTTCTTAGATTTTCTTGCTTTCTTTAAGTGGTTTATTTCTTGAAATTTTTTTGGTTTGACTTTTTCTACATTTACTGTATTTTTGTTTGTTTTTCTTCCATTTCTTTAAGGGATTTTCTCTTTTCCTCTTTGAGGTTTTCTAAAATCTTCAGAAAGATGTTTTTAAGGTCTTTATCTTCTGATTCATCTGTGTTGGGTTGCTCAGATTTTGCTCATGTAGAGTCCCTAGATTCTGGTGGTGTCATACTGGTCTTTCTGTTGCTGAATGTATTCTTGTATTGTAATCTTCCCATCCCTTCTTACAGTGTGTGCAGGTGAGGCCTCTCCCTCTCCTTTTTGTCTCCTAGTGAGTATAGCTGGGCTAAGACTTCAATGCAGGCAACTCTGGATGGTCCATCCTCTATGGGTGTTCTCATGCAGAGAGTTTAAATGTGTATGGGAGCAGACTTTGGATAATCCTGGCTGCAAGGGCAGGTCCAGTACACATGGAGTAGACCTAGGAAGTTCCAAGAAGGAGATGGGGGGTAATTGGGCTTTGGCAGAACCCAGATCCACCTCAACCAGAGGACTTAGGGGGACCAAGACTGCAACGTGGGCAGATTCCAGAGAGTCTGGTGTGCTGGGGCAGGTTTACTGTATGCTGACTAGATTCAAGAAATTCCAGGAAGGGGATGGGAGGAGTTGGGCCTTGGTGAAACCCAGTCACACATCAAGCAGAGGGCATAGAGGGGCCAAGACTGCAATGTGGGAAGCAAGTATCCACTTTCTAAACCAGTGGTTTTTGTTCTGGGTCAGGTACACTATGTGATGCAAAAGACTACAGTGTGGGATGAAAATATTAGCAATGATATTTAGTCATTTCTTGAAAAAAGAATTAAAGTTAATCTTTGCTAACATTTAAAATGTCATTTGTTTGCTGAGGAAATGAATCTTTTGGTGAAGTAGTTGCCTTTTAATCACCAATATCTGAAACTTAACTCTGAACATACATACGAAAAGGGTGCTGTGGGTGATAATGCTTCTAATTCTGACATTATGGAGCAGAGACACAGGCTGATGATGGGGTTTGCTGGCCAGGCAGCAAGAACTAACCTGCTGGGGAATTTCTAGACTAGTTCTGGACCTTGTCTCACACAAATAGACAAATAAATAGTGAACCCTGAATGCTGTCCCTCAGACCTCCATATAAATGTGCGGACAAATGGACAGGAGCACACATGAAGATACACAAATACTAACATAATAAAAGAGAATTTGAACTGGCGCTGGGTGTTTCACTAGTTTACTGTGAGACACACTATCTTTCGTAAATAATCAGGTAATAAAGTGTTGCCAGGGATGAGGCATGCTGGTACAACTGCAGTGGGTATTGTCTTTCAGAATTTTGCTCTGACATACAATCTGCATTTCTCATTGGGATAAGTTAAAATTATATTGTTTACTGTTATGGTGACTTATTTTAGCTAATTTGAAATAGGACCTTACTTTGTAGCCCACGTGTAACCCACTTCACAGCCCAGGCTGGCTTTGAACTGCTTATGATCCTCCTGCCTCCTGCCTCTTCTTTCTGGATGTAGATAATAGGCATGCTTCTCCAAAGCCCTTGCATGTTATAACTACAGTGTACTTTTCAACATAAAAAAATGACCAAAACTGATCATGAAGATGATCTTGGACTGAAGATGGAAAACAACAACCCTGTTTTCCTTTATGTCAAGTAAAGACATAGTTGAAATTTCTGATTTTGGTTAGATATTTATTTATTAATTTATTTTTCACCAATAACATTTTTAAACATATTAATGATTATCTAATCAAGTCTGATAGAAAGGATACTTAACCATTGAATGTAAAATATTATACACTATGTTTAAGCAATATATCTCAATTTAAATATATATTAGAAATTGAAATACTGACTAATGGTAGTATATGCATTCATACACATAATGTTTATACAAATGGAAAACATGTAGTATTTTGGTCTGGAACAGATTTCTTTTTTAAATTTACTTATTTTAATATAGTTATAACAAACATGTACATTGATCAAATACAGTGATGATCACTGGTTGAAGGAGTGAATTTTGAATTACATTGTTATAAACTTGGTCATGTTTGTGATTAACAAAATGAGAGGTAGGGGAAGCCATGTTTGGTAATGAGTTACTAACAACCAACAATCCAATATGAATGAAGATTTTCAAGCCACTGTAGAAAGTAACTTGGGACACTTAGGTATGATGCTTGTGTTCTCCAGGGGCAAATTTGCTGGCAAATTATTACTAAGAACCTTTCTGACAGCAAAGTAGGATGGTTAACTTAGAAAGGTGAGTAGTTTCTGCTGAAACAGATCAGTAGAGAAGCACCAGGAGACGGCAATTCTCTGTGAACTGTCAACTCCACCTTCCCTTTTGTTCTGACTGAAGCTACACTACATACTGGCAGTTGTTTCACAATGGCATCTCTAGAATTATATTCCAGGCTTTTCTTTGGATCTGGGTTATACAGAGAGATGCATCTCTCTGTCCCGTAATTTGTATTTAGACCTTAACATCTTACCTAGCAAAGAAGCAGAGCCTATGGGGCTACAAAGAGGTGATTTTGTCACAATTTGGACGAATCCAATACCTGCTGGAATCTCTGGAGTCCACAGCACTGATATTATGACCTGAGTCATCATAGTTGCTACCTAACAACATGACTTGGGTTTTCCAGTAGTTACTCTACTGGAGGACATTAAGCCCTGTTAAGAGTAAGCAAAAAACCAGGTAGTGAGGGAACACAGAAAATACCAGTGAGGATAAGTAGAAGCAGAAATAAAAAAGTATGTGATACAAACAAGAAAAAAAAGATTCAGATTCCATATGCAGTGGTGATGTGGAAGTCCTATGTATATGTCAATAAAGCACTGTTGTGTTATGAGAAGCTTTCCTTGTGAGAAACCGTCCCGCCAGCCTGGTTCCAGAGCCGCATTAGTCCCAAATAAACACACAGGGGCTATATTAATTATGAAGTTGTTGGCCTTGCTTGTCTCTTACTGGCTAGCTCTGCTTTAAGTAATTACCCCATAATTGTTAATCTAAGTATGTCTCTTACCGGAGAATAGTTCTGGGCTCCTACCCCCATGGCGGTTACATGTTGACTCTCCTCTGTTTCTCCTAGTCCCTCCTATCTAGATTCCCTATTGGCCAGACAGTACTTTATTGACAAATGCACAGGCAAATAACAGGACTTCCCCAACATCTCCTCTTTTCTGTTTAAACAAAAAGAAAGGTCTTAACTTTAACACAGTCAAATTGTATATAACAGAAAAGTTATCAAGTAAGAACATAGTTACAACATTTTAACAAGATTTAAAGAAAATATCCATCCCATTCTTGTGAGTCCAAAGTTCTATATGTAGCTTATCTTTTATCATAACTAAGGAAAACTATAATTATAACTATCTGTCTTCAACTCCATCAAAGACCACAGAAGGATAATATATAAACACTAGAAATGACAGAAGCATCTTACTGCCTGGACAGTCACCCGAAGTTCCTCTGTAACGTTGGGGCATCCATCTTCAGCCCATAGGCCACAATGTGTCTGGAACACTTCTCAGCAAAGTAGGAAATTTCAAACTGTCCATCTGCATTGGCAGTCGGTCAGTCATTTTTCTGTGTCCTGCAGAAAGTCTGGTAGACTCTTCCATGAAGCAGGAACCCTGTAAGACTAAGTTCAGCAGTCACTTTCCTGTGGGTTCTGCATGTCCAGTTTATACAGCACCAGTCAAACAGTCTAGGCAAGAGCAGTTTCTTGCCCAAATGGCTAATCTTGCCATGTTGAAAGCAAACTCCATAACAAGTTTCTTCGATGCCCATCTTCCTCTCAGACTTAATTGGTGCTGCCAGGAGCAGACATTTCTCATTGTCAAGAAAAACACTAAACTATTTTAAATGCCATGTTCTGAAGGTCTTTGAGAGGTTTGAAGACTGTCCATCTCAAATATATTTCTGTATATCTAGAAAACCTAACTTACCTAACTATAAATTCTGTTATAAGTAACTATCTATAGTCTGTATTCAATTATGCATTACATTTTAAAAGATCAGTATAAGCACAATACTTAATCAAGTGGAGAAATATAAACATCACAAAATTGACCTTGAATTTGTATCAATAAATGAAAAACAATACCCATACCACAATTCCCCTTTTTA
Organism: Mesocricetus auratus; assembly: GCF_017639785.1. Classification (NCBI taxonomy): domain Eukaryota; kingdom Metazoa; phylum Chordata; class Mammalia; order Rodentia; family Cricetidae; genus Mesocricetus; species Mesocricetus auratus. The sequence continues at coordinate 7,300,615 of NW_024429199.1, forward strand.
CCATTAAAAAGTAGATTGGCTGTGATCATTAACCAATTATAAACAATCCCATTTAAATGAAAACAAAGATTTATAAACAAGATGGGAATTGGGACGTCGCTCATTCCAAACTGCTTCCTGCTGGAAGGGAGCGCTGTTCACACCATGGGGATCATGACAAAACTCAGAAACCTGTATAAGTCCATATTTTTGGGGTCTGTAAAGCTGCATCATCTTAACTGTCTCCATAGTTGGAACACCTGGTCCACTGCTTCCGGGGGTCTTGGTTCGTTAAACCACAGAAGCCTGGAAGGAATCCTCAGCTTTTCATTTTCTGTAGAAACATAAGCAAAAACTCCTTTTCCGAGTAACATATCCTTATACTTAAATTTTGAAGTCAAGGCATTTTCAAAAGATAGAAGTTGGATTAATTCAGCAGCATTTATAATCAAGTGTACTTTAGCATTTGTTCCTTTCTTAGTAATCAAAAAAACTGAAAAACATAATAGCATACAGTATCCAGACTCTCTGTGTATTTTCCATCTTTACGTGGCTTATTTATTTATCTATTATTTATTATTACTCTATTTCTTTCACTTTTATTTATTTTTCTCTGAGACAGGGTTTCTCTTTGGAAATCTGCCTGCCTCTGCCTCTGGAGCAATTCCTACCGGTGTGTGCCACCACAGCCGGCTTTTTTTTTTTCTCTCAATCTTACGTATATTTTTAAACACACTGTAAACCTTTAGAGGTTTTGTTAATCCAAGTCTGACTTTACTATAAATCTTTACGTTTTTCTGGCCACGTGTCTTATCTGTAAAACTGCGGCTGTTTTAAACTGCCGGTTTTTCGTCAAGATGGCGGGCGTAAGCGTGACTCCAGCTTACCGCCTCAGTCCATGCTGACCTCCAGCAAAAGCTGCCACTTCCAGCTGTATGTATACACCTTTTAATTGTTAGCAGAGTCTCTTAAAACAACCTTGTTTTTTTTTTTTTTATGTCGAGTCAGGAAGACACCGGTAAGCATAAGCGAGCCACGTGAATCTGGGCTGGTCGATAGCAAAACAGAACACACCTGAGAAAAATGCTGCTACCAAAAATCTGTGCTTCTCTCCGTTCTTCTGTTTCTAAAATTCCTTTAAAACTTTTGTTGTTTTGCATGGAAATTCATGATCCCACTCCTGATCACCAGGTATAACGATACTCGAGACTATATAGGGAAAAACAATATATTTATTTATCAGGGAGAGAGAGAGAGTCGCACATACCAGGAGTTAGAAGCGTGGCTGGCTTCCAGGAGAAAAGAGGGAGGCCCCTTTTCCTTTCACTACCTTTTATCTCTACCTTGACCCCGCCCTGTTGGGCAGGTAGCTTTGTGGGGTTCACTCCTACACTGTTGGGCCTATAAGGAACAAAGTTAGGTGGGACTAGGAGTCCAGGAGGACTCTGGGAAGGAGAAACACAGAGAGTCAAGATGTAATCCCATGGGGGTATGAAGCCTGGAACTATTCTCCAGTAAGAGAAATACTTAGATTAACAATTATGGGGTAATTACATAAGTCAGAGCTAGCCAGTAAGAAACAAGCAAGGCCAACAACTTCATACTTAATATAGCCTCCTGTGTGTTTATTTGGGACTGATGCGGCTCTGGAACCAGGCTGGTGGGAAGGCTTTTCTCTTTACACAGTGGTAAAAGTTCCTTTCTCTACCAAAATAATCAGAAGGCAAATAGTAAACTTGGAAACTCTTTTTTGGATTTTTTTCTATCTTTGCTATTTAAGTCAGTTTTGAAAGCTTGTCCTCCACCCAAATCCTTCAGATGCATTTGTTGTGGAATATTAGTTGACAATGTGTGACATTCATTTATGCTGTTAAATGATGTAAAGATGTGTTGCATTCCTTTATGTTGCATTTGTTTAACTGTGTAAAGCTGTACTGTTTCACCTACCTGAAGTATCTGATTGGTCTAATAAAATGATAAATGGCCAATTTGTTTTCAGGAGAGGAATAGGTGCCTAAATATAAGCAGGAGAGCAAAGAGGAGAAGGAAAAGGAGGAGAGGAGGACTCCAGAGGCCAGCCACCCAGACACATAATCAGGTAAGGAGAAAGCTTTATAAAAAGAAGAAGATAAAAGCCCAGAGGCAAAAGGTAGACAGGATAATTTGAGAAAAGGTGGGTAGGCATAAGCCAAGTTAAGGCCAGATATTCATTAGAAAGAATAAGCCTTCTTGTATTTATTTGGGAGCTGGGTGGCATGCCCCCCAAAAAGGTGATTAAAAAAAAAGAAAACATAAAAGCAGCCAACTACATGCTCTGCAATAATAAATCTATCAACTCACAAAGAAATTTTAAAACTACCCTCCATGTGTCCATTTCTCTACTATGCATTGTAATCCCTCAGTAGAATCCTCACCACCATCCTCAGAGAAGAGGCTGAATTTGATAGCTCCTGTGTGAACATCTCTCATCTAATTTAGGCCACCCACATTTACCTTATATATTACTGTTGATCTATCTTACTATATACTCATAATAAAATATTTGAAATGCAAAAAGAGACAATTATGCTGAGAAAGGACCTAAGTAGATATGACTGGAGTCCCATGGGGAAAGTTAATCTCTTAAAGGGTGCAACTCTTCCTCTTTCCCCACAGACATCTGCTTTTTGTATCATTGTCAAATAAAAGAGTAACTAATTGTAACCAATGCCAATACCTATCATATATTCTTCCAGGCAAATTTCAAACATTTTGGAGACTTCTTGAGGACATATATTTAAAAACAAATTTGGACAATATCCTAAAAGTCTTTGCATGAGTTGAACCCTGTTTGACTTTCTCAACTCATATCAGAAGTTATGCACTAATTTATTCTTTATCTTTGGCCATCAATCAGCTATGCATTTTTAAAAATCCCATCTGGTTTTTCTTTCAGCTGGATTTTTGTACTTGTTTTTTGTTTCTGCTTGGTTATGATAGTCTTGGCTACTCCTATGGCTTTCTGTTTTCCTGACAAATTTGAGTTCAAATATTATCACCTAAGCACGGTTCCTACTTACTATAAAATAGAACACTTATAACTCTTGAAGCACTATTGTCACTTATTTGCATCATTTGTAGCACTTGACATAATCCATATTTATTAGATTTATTTGTTTGCTGATTCTTGATTGTTTTGGTGATTGGATGGTGATTTCATGAAATCAAGTTCCTTGTCTCACTCATTAATGCAGTATCTGAAGATAATAAATATTTAATAGCACCTTTTTAGTGAGTAGATATACATGCAAATGTTTATGTCTGTGATGAAGAAACAGGTAATGTGGTGGACTCTTTCTGTGAAAAAAAGTTGATCATGTGGTTATGTATAGCAGACTGGATAGTTTAAGCAGATATACATGTATTGTAGTCAGCCAACGAATGACAAAAGAACACTAATGTGGGGGAACAGGTTGATTTTATTGAACTTGGAATTTATTGCATATATGTGAAAACAAAAAGTCAACTATTAGGTAGAATGAAAATATAACTGAATGTGAAATTTTCTCTATTAAATATAGCATACAGTAGTTACCTATGGCATTGAAGAAAGCACTATTTCCTATCTTATGAAATACTTAAAATTAAATGTTGGACTACATTAGACTATATATATATATATGTGTGTGTATATATATGTATATATGTATATACATGCATATATATGTATATGTATGTATACCAGTTTATGTGGAGAAGTTCCCATATTACTAAGAATATAGAAATGCAGAAATAAAAGGGAAGTTCTTGCGTACACACATTTCAAAAAAGAAGACATCCATTTAGCCAGTCTTCATGAAAAATAGATACAATCATCAAAGGAATGTGAAGATTCAGGGTATTTGTTAATAAAGGCAAAGCTATGCCCTCATCTCCAGCAGTCAACAGACAGAAACTGTGTAGCAGCCAGTCTCAGTCTGCGCTAATACACTGTGATTTCTGGGTTAGGCTGAACAACATAAGAAGACCCTGTCAAAGGGGGGAGGTGTGAAATAAAAAGCAAAAGAAAAGAAAAAAGAAGAAAACTTGGAGAAATAAGTCCATTCTTCAAAAATTATGCAGTCTTAGATGCATCTCTGCAATGGGGTAAAGTGTACTATGACACTGTGCTAATTAGTGCACTCAACTCAGGAAGTATTTTGTGATCATCTAGTCATGAATCACCCACAGTTTCTATGCATATGCTATGATATAACTATTAAGCATTGACATATAGCAATTTTGCTATCAAGTGTACATCATTCAGAAATGCCCAGCTAAGCTCCCTAAGACCTGTCTTAAATTTTTACAACAGTTCATTTTTAAATACTTCCAAACCAGAAACATGGCAAATTTCCATCTATAGTACAATAGATGAGAAATGAAATGCGGCAATAGGAAGGACAAAGCTTCACCAATCAGAATGGATGAATCCCAGGAATAGTGTTGATTACAGAAGCCATGGACATAAATGTATAATGTATTTTTAAAGTACAGAGGCTAGAGAAATAAAAAGAAATTGCAGTATAATCTGCATTGTTTTAACCCAAGAGTAGGGAAGTCTGAGAAGCAGAGTGGGTTTGTAGGTAGTTTATCATATTTGTTCATCTGCTTCTGGCGTCAGTATGCACAGGAATATCAAGGTTTTGAAACCTCGGTGGGCTGAAGACTCAGGTTATTTTCTCTTATGGCATATTGTGCTTTATCTGAAACATTCAGGAAAATCTTATATACTTGTGGCAGGATTGAAGGCGCCTATGAATGTCTACAGTAGCCGATACTTGTTATTATACAATTATTTAATGGTGGAGACTTGGAATTTGAGGTGTAACCACAGGGTGGAATTGTCTTTATTCTCCTGTAAGTAATTAACTCTGGTGTAGGAATAGAGGGGAGGATTTTACAAGTTAGCCTGTAGATATTTTCAGTGACATATAGGCAGAAGATTTAAGGAGAAAAACTATAGATATTGTGAAGCCTAAAGGGAACCATACTTGTGGACCTTGGTAGTTTAGGAAGGAAAGCTGCTCATTTTGGATTGAGGAAAGGTAGATAGATGAAGGCTTAGGTTTATGGGGCTACAATTACAATTGCACTAGTACCAAATAAAATTGAAATTAGAAATAGTAGGTTGCAGAAAAAAAGAGAGAGGTCCCAGAATGGGGAAAGAATTCAGTTCTTAGCATGCGCACATTTCCTGGGATCTGTGGCAGCACACACATGATAGAAAACTTAAAACTGCTGCAGACAGAGTGAGAGAACACTCAACTACTACAGATTAATGGTTCATTGCATTGGCTACTGATTCCTTGTTGAGATGGCTGCCAAGGAAAGCTTCCTTCTTTAAAACTGAACAAGCAGTAAACAGGGGCATTCTCCTCAAGAGGACTGAAGGAAAGTTTTAGAGAGAGCCTGAAACACTCTAACAAAGGGGAAAGTTAATGAGTGAGAAGCCAGCCTGGCTCTGTAGACTGCCTCTGTTTCTCCCAAAGGAGTCACTGCTTGCTCCCTAGAAGGTGGAATTTCTCCTTGTAGCCATGCACCCAGTAGCTTCTCTAATGGGTTCACCACACCTGGAGATAAAATGGCAAAAGCTGGCCTCAGAGGCACATACAATGGCTTTCCTACGATTTGAGCATGCTCCAATTTAGGGTTATATGCTCATGTCCCCAGAATGGATGCTAAGGTACAGTTTTCTAGATCATCAGAGTCATTGCTCTTATGTCACTGAAGCCCCAAAACAAGGCATTTGACCTGGTTTGTACATTCCATAGCTATTTTTTTCTGGAAAGCTATGATTACAATGCGAGATGCAAAACAAAGCTGCAAAGCTAGAGTTTGGGTATGCTTACAAAGAAAGAAGGCTAAGCTTTCAAAGAGAGAAGGCTAATCACGTAATGGAGACCAAAGACTCTGGGAGCTTGCTGATGGCTATAAGGCTCAGGACAAAGTTTTTCCAAACAGTAACACAGTAAAGAGTTCCTGTGTACCTGTGTATAAAACAGATAACAAAACAGAGGCTGCACAGTAACAAAAAGAAGCAGTGTCTCTGAATAGCTCATTTACTACTTTATAAGCAAAAGCACACACATTTCACGAGCCAAACATTTTCAAATATCTGCCTGTGTTAACTTGCAAAACAAAACACTTCAAAAATTCGGTATTTGAATTTTCAGAAATAGTATAAGAAGAAGAAAATGTAGATGCCTAAAGAAGAGGAAAATCTCCAGTCCTTGTTTTTTTCTTGAAAAAAATAACATTACTAAAAGCCTAGTGAAGTTATTTGTACAAAAAAATATCTCCTGAGATCTGAGGGAAAAATGTCTTGTCTGTCTTCACTCTCCTTTGGACTTCAGTATAGTCGCTGTTTCTGCTTTATAGGGCTGAATTTAAATCGGCAAATAAAAAAAAAATAAGGCTATTAAAGTACTTCATCAATTCAGTTTTTAATGAGATGTTCTAGGGTGATATTGGCCAGATCCTACTTTCCTTGTTTAACAGCCTAATTTATATTGTGAAAACAGTTCTCCTTTCCAGGTACCTATGATGAGATTATCTATTCTGACACTAATTATCTTATTCCCTAATTTTAAATTTAGTGTTGTATGTTTCCGTTTCTATAATTATTACTCTATTTGATCAGTGATAGCTAGGAATGGTTTATATTCCATGCCATAAACATCATGTAATTGATTCTTCATCTTAGTTCTTCTCATCACCTAACACAGTATCCATCTCTCTAATGGCTAAAAATTAAGTGTGACACTGTGTTTTGTATGTGTAAGAGGTTCAGCTATGATTAAGTGGTGAAAACTAGAAAATGCTTCCTTGGAAAAAAAGCCACTAACAGAGCATTATTTGCCTTTTCAGTGTGGATAATAAATGTTGCAGTTTCCTCTTTCCCATCATCACCTTTAGAATTGTGTCCTTGTGCAGTAGCGCTGAGTTTGATGCAAGGTCATGTCTGAAGTGCTTTCTCTGCTTTGCTTTGTCCTCATTTCCTCTGTGTGTCTCAGTGGTGCCACAGGTGCCCTCAGTGTGGAAAGAAGTTCCCAGTTAATGACTCAGTGGACAGATGAAAAGAAGGCACAGAAGTTTATGGTTTCCGTAAATGTATTCATTGTAGCCAGTTTCATTATCCATGCAGTCTGAAAGCTAAGTACCTGCTATTGATAAATTTTCTTCTTTGACAGTTTCATAGATGTGCACAATACATCTGACTACTCTACCCTAAAAACCCTTACCTCACTATCATCCTTGCCAAGCTCCCTCCTCCCTATAAGTCCTTCTCCCAGATTCATGACTTTTGGGTTGTTTCCTAACCCATTTAGTCTAACCAGACCTATCTGAATGGCTATTAAATTGAGCTGTCTTCTGGAGTCTAGTAGAGTCACTTATGAGTAGACAACTGGAAGCAATTACCCCTCATCTACCTTAATCTATCAGTAGAAAATAACTTCCCAATGAGGATTGGAGCCCTCAGAGCCTTTCTCCATATAACCTGGCAGTTTATTTACTCATTCTTGTGATTGTCATGTGAAGGTGTCCTGGTTGGGTATTTTTTTTGTCAACTTGATAGAAACTATGCTTACATAATGGGAATAAGGGCTCTAAATTAAGAAAATACCTCTATCACATTGACGTACAGGCAAGTCTGTCAAGCATTTTCTTGATTAATTAGTGATGTGGGAGGTTGGACATTGCTAACTCAGGGCAGGTGATCCTGGGTTTTATAAGAAAGCAGGCTGAGCAAATCATGAGGAACAAGTCAGCAAGCAGCACTCCTCCATGGATTCTGCCTCAGTTCCTGCCTCTCGGTTCCCGAATTAGCTTATTGTCCTGAATTTCTTTGACAATGGACTGTGATGTGGATGTGTAATCAAATGAACCTTTTCTTCTCTAAGTATCTTTTGGTCATGGTATTTGATTATACCAAAAGAAATCCCTAAAATAGTGGCTACAGGTGTTGAGATTCCATGATTGATACTACTGTATAATCCATCTTCAGACTTTCTTGAGTTTGTTGAGCTTCTGTATATCTTTCCACTTCTACGTTATTTCTGTGTCCTCTTCCCCTGTGGTCCCTGAGGCTTAGAGAGGATGGGACTGTGTTGTTTGTGACTGAACACTCAGCTTTCACTTATTCTCAGCACCCTTGCAGCCATGATCCTCTGCATTCAACATCAGGCACTGGCATCTCCAAGTCAGAAGGAAAATGAGAAGAAAAGTTCACTTCAAAGAAAACTGGTGAGTCTTTCTCTACTTACCATCACTTTAGAGATTGCACGTAAGAGTCATATTTTACACTCTTAAATGTCCTTCCTTGGTTTAGAAGGAAGATAAAGGATCTTATCCATTATGTGGAACACAGGCTCAGAATTCCTCTTCTACCATAAGCTGCTATTTGGTAGTCTATTTTTTTGTACAAACCTAGGTCTAGGTAAATGTTCAATTAATTAAAGAGTATAATGTATTTGTAAATAAAAATATATTCTTTCATTTACATTTTAATTACAGAGGTAGAAAATGTCAAGTTTTAATTGGCTCAAGAGAACCATGAACAACAGAGCCTCATGCTAAAGGGAGCAGAGGCCGTTTCAGGCACCAGATGGCTTACTGATGAAATTAGGGCTATCATAAAAGGAAAAGGTTTAAGCCCTGCCCAGTATCCCTAATATCTCAAAATCAGTACAGGAGAAGCTTCATAGATGCCTAGTTATTACAAAGGAATGTCACAGATGATTTCTAGAGTGTTCTTAATAGAGACAATAAAGGTTATCAGCTATTGTCTCTGCAGTTACAGTACCTCAAAGTCTATAAGCAGCTAACATTGGCAGGATAAACCAACCTATAACTATAAATCCTTGCTGATTTCTGTTGAAGGAAATGTCCTTACAATTACCCAGGTCCTTATGATTCCAAAAAGCTCCAAATTTTGAAGACATGGTTGCATCAACAATCTTTTAAGCCCAAAAGACATTCTGAAGTTTCTTGTATTTCAGATGTAAATGCTCAAGTCATTTTCTTCTGTATTCTCAGTTTCCTTTTCTTTTCCTACTATTTTTTAATTCATTATTGTTAATAGTCAGTAGCCCTTTTGAAATGTACTGGAATGAATTGTCTTTTCTCTGGACTCTGACAGATAATAAGACTTAAAAAATGCAGAGCCTTTCCAATAAGACATCTGCAGAGGAAAAATACTGTAGAATTTTTTTCTGAATGCCTTATCCTGCATGAAGAGCCCGAGTAAAACATTGTGAGTCCACACTGGGAGCTCATCTATTCAGCGCAAGACAGCTTCCCTCTCCTCTCTGAGCATTTCACTGAAGACTTCTTAAGTTGGAAAGTAAGATGACATCCTGACACAAATACAGGTTTTTGGCTTTTTACTAAGAATTTAGCTTGCATGCTGCCACCATTAACCCTTTGAAGTACTTATGTGATGTCAAGTCAGGAATGATCATTCATTTTTAATGAACTTTAGAAATATGGCCATTTATATTTAATGTTATACTTTACTTTGGAAGACTCGATTCAGTAAGTGCTACTCCCCTTAATCTAATTCTTTTTCCATTGCATATCGCTTTTATATCAGAAACACTCACTAATTTCCAGAGAAAATGCTGATGCTCTAGTTATATTCAGTGAAATGAGAATTAGCATTATGATCTCAGGATAGGTTTCCTCAAATTGGCAGTCAGTATTTTCTCCCCACATTTCTGACACTAGTCTGTCTCTATAGATGCTTGTGTTAAGAGTGCAAGTCATCACATTTCCTCATGGTGATTCAACATAAATACTTGTTTTAGGAGTCACAGTATAATAATTTCTGAAGTATAGATGGCACTGGGATGTTCTTACCAAATCAATAGACACCACATCCAATCAATACACTTCTCACAATTTCACATTCCTCCTGAGGTATGATGCTGAAACCCAAATCTTCAAGTAACCTAAGCAAATAACACAAATTATAAATTAAATACATGTGTTTGATCAAAACTGTGAGATTCTCAAGACCACCAGGGGGAGCAAGTTATTGGTTAGTGCAAGTCCTGTAGCCTTGCAAGGGCTTAATATGAACAAAATGATGTCACAACTGATAATGAAGAAATAACATGAACTCTTAACTCTCTCAAATAATATCTTATTAAATCTAGTTGCCTCACTTTAGAGTAGTGGTTGTGACAGTCCCACAAAGTTGTTTTTTTAGTAACCTATTCTATTGTCTTTATGACCTACCTGATGACAACACTTGGAAATCTGAGTAACTCCACAATGTAACAAAATAATATATATCAAATCCTCACACCTGTGACAAGAAAACCATCTGATAATGAAGGAGTTTCGTCTGCAGGAATATGTAATATATTTTAAATAGGGGAAAGGCATTTCCAAATAGTTTTTATATAAATAATATGGAAAGATGCAAAAATAGCAGTCATATCCTTCTGTTTTTATTGCACTTCATTAAGTCAGATATATTTTTTCCAATTTAATGCATTTTTACAGTGATTGTTTTAGGCACAAATGGAAATTCTTAGTATAATTTTTGGTTATAATGTGGGAATATTGTATATTTGGTTCTTGTTTCAATGTAAGATAATTTAAAACATCCATAAACCTCTGAGAGAAAGCTACATGAGCAGTGCTGCTATGTTAGTCTTAACCACAAAGATTTCAGATAGCTCAGAAGTCCTTTGTCCTGACAGTATTCCACTGAAAGTAATTTCACTTCATAGGTGTGTGTGTGTGTGTGTGTGTGTGTGTGGTATGTGGTTGTGTGTGGTGTGGTGTGTGTGTTATGTGTACGTGTGTGGTAATGTGTGTGTGTGGTGTGGTGTGTGTGGTGTGTGTATGTGTGTGTGTGTGTATGCTTATAGGTACATCTCTGTGTGTATTATGATGTTTGGAAGGAGAGTGAGAAAGGGAAACAAGGGAGAGAAAAACTAGGTAAAAAGAAGAAATGGGAGGTAGGGGAGGAGAGGGAAGGGATGAAAATTTCAAGGTGTTTGGTCATGCAACTCTGGAGAATGAAAAGTCTGCAGTGTGTAGAACAGGTCCACAGGCTGGAGCCCTAGAAGAGGACTTGCAGTTCTAGTCTGAGGCAAGGTTCCAGCTCTCCTTGGGTTGATCTGTTTTGTTGTTTTGGATAAAGTTCACTCTCAGTGGAAAGCAGTTGACTGTAATCAAAGCCCTCTGATTTAAATGTCAATCTCATAAAAGAAGAGATTCATTAAAATATGTGGAATAGTGTTCCACCAAATGTCTGCGTCTTGTGACCCAGCCATGTCTCCACATGGTATTTATCACCATGGATAGTCTTGTCAGCTTTTCAGACAGGACAAATTTAAGGAGAAAATACATCATTACATGGAATCCACTGTCCTGTGCTCCTTTATCCTGTTTGTCTCTATGACTGGGAAGTTTAGGCGTATTCTAGAAAAGATTTGAGATATTCTCGAAAGGAACTTATTACACTACATAGAAACTTCAGTTGGATTAGAATTAATTCAGTCAGCTGGAAAGCCAACACTTAAATACTTTTTTTTACTTTAGGAATAACAATTAATATCACTTGGGGAGTTTTTCTTGTTGACTAAGCCAGCTGTCTGATCATTCTGCTCTTCTACTACTGACATCACATGAGAGAATCTGAGAAACACATGGAGATGTGTTGTAAGAAATGCCTTGGGTCTAGATCCAATTTATTGATACCTTCTAAGTAATTTGCTATACAATGCACTCACAAAGATGAGCAACACTCTGGCCTGGTTTTCATTGGTACTGAAATGAAAAATAACAATCCTGATAATGTATAAAGAGAATAGAAAGCTAGAGATGATGAAATCTTTTTAAAAACCCATATAAAAGCTTAGAGAACATATTTAACAATTTCCAAAAGGCAACGTTTAAAGCTTTACTCATTTCTTGGATGTTTATAATTCATAAAGCAAATAAAAATCAGTTGAAAATTTGAAGATTAGCATTAATTTTGAACAGTTATTAATTTATTGCTAATCTGTTTTATTGGCATATTTAGTGTGATTTAGTCAATTTTATTATCATTATACATTTGACATTCAAGTTATTTCTAACATTTTTATGTAAATGGCATGATGGCTTATCAAATGTACAGAATTTCTTCTTTTGAAATTATTTTCCAGATATATTGATCAAAGAAAGTAGTTTCTTAGAAGATAATTGAATTCATGTGTGAAATTCATGAGAGAAATGATAGATTCTTTGTATTTTAAAACCTAAACCTTTCCCTGAAACCTTAATTTATTGTCGTGTATCTGGTTGGTGATAGGAGTAAGGATACATTCACCAGGACAAAAAAGATTGAAAACTAGAAATAACATTTTTTCTTTTGATATTTCTCTGAAATTTTCAGATTCCTGTGATGATCACTCTTTGTGTGAAATTTCTATGACTTGGACTTTCATTTAACTTTTTTGTGATTTTTTAAAGTTTAAATGAGAAACAAGTTTGTTTTATATGACAATCCCAGTTCCCTCTCCCTCCCCTCCTCCCCTGCCCCCCCACTTACCCTCTATCCCATCCCCTTTCTGCTCCCCAGTGAGGGTGGGGCATTCCATGGGGAATCTTCAAAGTCTGTCATCATTTGGAGCAGGGCCTAGACCCTCCCTGGTTTGTGTAGGCTGAGAGAGTATCTCTCTTTGTGGAATGGACTACCAAGGTCCATTTGCCCAGGCCTCCTAATTGACACCCATGCTCAGGGGTCTGGATCAATCCTATGCTGGTTTTCCAGCTATTGGCCTGGGGTCCACGAACTCTCATTTGTTCAGGTCAGCTGTCTCTGGGGTTTTCTCCAGCCTGTTCTTGACTCCTTTGCTCATCACTCATCCTTCTCTGCAAATGGATTCCAGGATTTGGCTCAATGTTTAGCTGTGGGTGTCTGCTTCTGCTTCCATCAGCTACTGGATGAAGGCTGTAGGATGGCATATGAGGTAGTCATCAATCTAATTATCAGGGAAGGACACTTAACATAGCCATTCCACTATTGCTTAGATTGTTAGTTGGAGTCATCCTTATAGATCTCTGATCATTTCCCTAGTGTCAACTTTCTCTTCAAATCTATAATGGCTTCCTCTATTATGGTATCTCTTAACTTGCCCTCATCTATTCTTCCCCCAACTCAATCTTCCTGCTCTCTCATGTGATCCTCACACCTCCTCTTCTCCCCTTCTCTTTCTCCTAAATCCCTTTCCCCTCCTCTCTTGCTCCCAATTAGCTCAGGAGATCTTGTCACTTTCCCTTTCTCTGGGGGAGCATGTATGTATCTCTTAGGGTCCTCCTTGTTTTCTAGCTTCTCTAATGGTGTGGATTGTAGGCTGGTACTTCTTTGCTCTATCTATGTCTAAAATCAATATATGAGTGAGTACATACCATGTTTGTCTATTTGTGACTGGATTACCTCACTTAGGATGGTTTCTTCTAGTTTCATTCATTTGACTGTGAATTTCAAGCTTCTGTGTATTTTTTTTCTGATAAGTAGTACTCCATTGCATAAATGTACAATATTTTCTATATCTGCTCTTCAGCTGAGGAACATCTAGCCTGCTTCCAGGTTCTTGCTATTACAAATAATGTTGATATGAGAATAGTTGAAGAGATGTCCTTGTTGTATGAATGTGCATCTTTTGGGTATATACTCCAAAAATAAATATTTTACTTTTAATTTGATTGTCATTTTTGGTGAAAATTCACATTTTTTCTTTATTAGTACTGAAACTCGGAGATTCACTGGTCTGAAAAGAAAATACATTTGAGTCAGAGACTATGACAACTTCATGTTTAACAAACTTAGTGGCTTAGATTCAAACTGCTCATAATTAAGGTCTCAGTGTGCTGGACATCAATTTCATAATTTTTTAATTTATACTGAGCAGCAGGTATTGCTTGTTAAGAAACTAAATGATTCCAATTTAATAGCTTGGATACATTCTTCATTCTCTAAATAGATGTGCATAATAATGAAAAATGACTGACTTGGTGGCTTATCATAATTAATAAATGGAAATATATATTGGAACTTGTAAATATTTTGCTCTAACTGCTATTAGATTTGAGGTAGAATTTGATGGAAAATGACTTGCAAAAACCTTGCTAATGAAAACAAGTGAGATACTTTGCATTTTTCTACAGTGCTCAAGTTAGGAACAGCCTCAGTATCTGATAGTACACTGTTTTCCAAGTTCTTATGACTAATTTGGCCTTATTTTCCATTTAAATATTTTTCTTCCCCTTTTCCCAAGAATCTTACCGTCATGAAATAAGCTCTCCTTTTTTTGGTTTTCAACATTTCATGACTTGACCTGTTAGAAATTAAAAGACAACACATGTCTAAAAAACATAAGGAACTTATAAGCCTGTGGGGAACAAGAAAAATAACAAAGCTTTTCATTTACTCTTATTGATAGAATTCATCCCTAGTACACGAATGGACTTTGGGAGTCCACTCCACATAGAAGGATACTCTCTCAGCTTAGACACATGGGGGAAGACCTAGGCCCTGTTCCAAATGATAGGACAGACTTCAAAGATCCCCCATGGAAGGCTGCACCCTCCCTGGGGAGCAGAAAGGGAATAGGATAGGGGCCATTGCAGGGCAGGGGAGGAGAGGAGGGAGAGGGAACTGAGATTGCCAAGTAAAACAAACTTGTTTCTAATTGAAATTAAAAATAGGAAAAGAAAAGAGAAGAAAATCCTTGTTTTTGTTGAATAAGGCTACCACTTACCTGTTATCTAGGGTATTTAAACATGGGGAGCTTATATAGGAACACACACTACACTTTAAAAAATGGAACTAATGCAGAAAGGCATCTGCACAACTTCTTAAAAATTGCTCTATGTAGGAAGTAGAAGCAATCTAGAGATCTTCTAGAGTAGGACACATGATCATGGATAACCCTGAGGCATCTTGAGGGAAAGTGCAGATTTTCAGGTATTATTCCAGACTAATATGGAGATCCCGTTAGGTATCACTCCAGGCTTAACACAACTATTTTCACCATGAAACCTAGGTGCTTCCTATGCATGTAGAATGCAAAGATACAGTATGACTGCCCTGAAATAAAATGCGGAGAAAAGACAAATTGGTATGGGTGATGGCACAGGGATTAACAGAGTTGGGAATGAAATAATACAGATGTACAGGTATGGTGGCACACATGGATAAGATTCATAAAATATGTAAGTACATTTAAGAACAGTTGCTGTAAGATATGCAAGACATGCCTCAAAGACCAAAGGACTTGTAAGCTAGCCTGGTAATGATTACATCAACATTAAATGGCCCATCAGTATTTTTGATTTGGACAATTACAGTTTGTAAAGACATACCTGGACTCACACATAGGCCTTGGGAACTTAAGTATTTTTCCTTTGGTCAAGACAGTCATTATTTCAACACTTCCCCATATTAAGGGGTCAAGCCCATTTGTGTGTGTGTGTGTGTGTGTGTGTGTGTGTGTGTGTGTGTGAAGAACACATGTTTCTGTTTCATGCAGAAGCCCTAAGAATAGTTTTATTCATCTGGAATGTCAAATGGTTGTGAAATATGTGGGTGCTGGTAGTTGAACAATGGTCCTCTGCAAGAGTAAAAAGTGCTCCAAACTGATATGTCATTTCCTTAGCTCCTCTTACTTATTCTTATAAATAATATACTTATTGTGGTATATTGTTTCCATGTTTCAATAAGAATACTAAAATACAGTATTTGAGGTTTTTACAATCTCTTCAGTAACTTATGTTCCAAATATATGTTTAATTATGTCTTTTATCTTTATCATTAGGAAAAATTCTATCTGTTCTAGTGGATTTCTAATAACCCCAGTGCCATGAATTAATTAGCCTTTTTCTTGCTGAAAAACAATACTTTTTCGAAAGTGCATATGCACACATATTTATTTGTGGTCTCTCCAATCTGTTCTGGCCATTTGTGTCTTTTCTGGAGTGCAAGATGTTTCTATTCCTGTTGTTTTATAAACACTAGTTCTCCCTCACCAATATCCTTGCCAAGTGTGTCCTGACCAGGAAAAGAACAATTAAATTTTCTTTTCAGTAATAAACAAATGAACACCACACACTCCTTGTCTTTTATGCTAATTGTTTCTCCTCCATTTTACAAAATAAAAGAAATAGTAGGATAGCAGAAGTCGTAACACAGATTTGCATTACTGATTAAGCACAGAAAATTATCCTGTGAGTCTATTTTATTATGTTTATGAACCTATCATCTATTAGTCTATCATGTATGTATCTATCAAGAGATTGAGAGACTGAAATTGGGGAGAGGTATCTATTGTTTTTTGCTATTGTTATTCTATGGATCATCTTTCTTCAGTATTCACGATTAACTTCTAACTACTACATGTGTATTAATTTTTCTGAATTTAATTTTTCTCCTATTATATCATTTCTAAGATCAAGTATATTTAGGAGCCATGCATGTAATACAAAGTATTGGAAGGAGAAGTATTCAAATGGATGTGATTTCCCCTAACACCTTGCCTGTGAAATGTCTTCTGCATCTGAGTAATTCCTCCCATTGCTGTCCACATAGCTAAATGTTAGAAGTACTCTGGGCTCAGCTCAGTGTATTCATCCTAGGAAACACACACTCCCTTGTGTTTACACTTGTTTTAAAGTGTTTCATCCAAACCCTTATTTTCTCTTTGTCTCACTGCTTCCCCACAGAGCACTAAGAAAGTAGTTACTCAACTTGTTGAGTTTTCATATTTATGTTATCATTTACTTTCTACACCATAGCCATCAAACCAGCCTTTGTTTAATGATAATGAACAAGGGAATAAATGACTGTGTAGGAACTGTAGTAACCAAGAACTCGATAACCAAGTTGATCTAGGAAGAAAGAAGGATGGCATTAGCATACACGGTTTTAGTAATTTTTTCATTAGAAATTTAATAGACAAGCTTAATAAAAATAACTTGGTAGCAGCTGTCTAATATCCATATATGAGTGAGTACAAACCATGCTTGTCTTTCTGTGATTGGGTTACCTCACTCAGGAGGTTCTATCCATTTGCCTATGAATTTCAAGATTTCATTGTTGTCTTTTTTTCCACTGAGTAATACTCCATTGTGTAAATGTACCATGTTTTCTCCATACGTTATTCAGTTGAGAGACATCTAGGTTGCTTCCAGGTTCTGCCTATTACAAACAAAGCTGCTATGAACATAGTTTATCATATGACCTTGTTGTACAAATATTCGTTTTTGGGTATATGCCTAAGAGAGGAATTGCTGGAACTTGATTCCCATTTCCTGAGAAACTGCCATACTGATTTCCAAAGTGGTCATATAATTTTGCATTCCCACCAGCAATGGAGTACTGATCCTCTTTCTCCACATCCTCTCAAGAATAGACTGTCATTGGTGTTTTTGATTGTAGCCATTCTGGCCAGTGTAAGATAGTATCTCAAAGCTTCCTGAACATAACACCAGTATCACAAACACTGAGCTTGACAATTAATAAATGAGGCTTCCTGAAACTAAGAAGCTTCTGTAAGGCAAAGGGCATAGTCAGCAAGACAAAACAGCATCGCACAGAATGAGAAAAGATATTCACCAACCCTACTTCTGACAAAGGTCTGATCTCCAAAATTTATAAAGAATTCAAGAAGCTAGTCTCCAAATCACCAAATAATCCAGTTAAAAAGTGGGTTATAGAACTAGGAAATTCTCAATAGAGGAATCTAAAATGACTGAAAGACACTTAAGAAAGTGCTCAACATCCTTTGCTGTCAGGGAAATGAAGCTCAAATATGAAGTTTTATACATAAACTACATAAAGAATTAATTAAAAATATATCCTTTAAATATTCTTTTGATTTTTGCTTAATATAATAAATTTAAATTATATTTTATTCTACTTATAAAATTTTGAATGCCTTCAGCAACATAATCTTTAATGGCTAGTTATACCCAACAACAGACTACAAAACAAGAAATTAGTTTTATATATGAAAATTTGTCAATATTTCTTCAAAATAATATTACAAGTGTCATTGAATATTTTGGAATATCGTTCTAATTTGTCTCTTGGGTTTCTCCTTTCATATCAGAATTTACTGTTAGCATTTTTTCTGTCTATTATTTTATGAAATCATTTAAAAAATCATCAGAAATGGTATTATGATATGACCTTTGGTTATTCATTCTAATGTGGCTTTTTATACACTCTAGTTTTTTGCATTAACAAATTTCCAATCAAAAGTCCAATGTATTTAAAAAAACCTTTGTCACCAACCTGACGAGTTAAATATAGCAGCCAGGTAATCCTTTAGTCAACTAATTAAAAATTAGACAATGAAGGTGAAATAAAAATAAACAGCACACCACCAGCCTAGAGAATCAGCAAAATAATTCCGTGAAATTATGAAACCAGAAAAGATCTCTGAAATCACTTAGGCAACATATTTGAATATTGCCAAAGTAGGATATCATAGTAATTTAAGAATTAAAATGTGGAACAGAATCCTAAGTTTAGTAGATGAGCTATGAATTATAAAAGATTTAAAAGTCTGGCAAAGTAAAATGATGTTCTTAAATATGAAACTTCTGTTGAAAATCCATTTTAAACTCAGGGTGAGTCAAAGGATGCAGCGCTATTGTACTAAGACCGTGAGTTCAATGTTAGGATATTCAATAGTGTAATTTAGCCTATTCTAATAAGATTGAGTAAAATCTAAGGGCGGTTATAATCACGAGCTACAATGGGGAACAAAATACCCAGAGAAGGCCTGCACCTGCAATTTACCTACAAACCTAATGCTTGGGTAAAACATATCCCAAGAGCTATTAGAGAATAGACTTTAGATAATTCTCTCTGCTTGAAGTTCAATAAAGAAAAGAAAAGCTGACTGGCAGGTATATCTGGCTGCCTTTGAAATCAAGTACTATGCGATTACCACTTGAATTTCAAATTCCAAGCAACTGGAGAGAAAAATATCACTGTTCTAGGTGTAGAAACCTGAAAATCTAAACAGGAAGCTTTGTAGATTTTAAGTTTTCTGCATCCTTTGGATAACAAGAATACTAAAATATTTGCAGTTTTACTGTTACATACTTCTACAAAGGCCACTGTCAAAACAGATCAGTATCAGTACCTCAAATCTATCTAGTTAGGGTATTGTGATATAATGATAAAATATATAAATGTTTCAATACAGTGTTATTAGAATGATTATTGAATCTATAAAATAATTTCTGTATTTTCTCACCATACATACAGTACTCCATAGTAATAAATTCTAGACAGCATAATAACTACTTTATGTCTCACTAAAATAATCATATATTCAACTCTCAGACAAATGAGATATGAAAATTATTGTGGTCACAGACTAGGAATAATAGAGTATAAGAGAGTTTGTGCCCATGATAGAGTATCAGAAATACCTTCTAGCTTTCCCCAAATAACAATAAGAAAAAAATTAAAAATATTGGCTATACATGATGGAATATGATGGACTTATTAACACAATCAAATATGCATAAAATATTGAATAAATTAAGAAGCCTAGAATTTAAATTTTAAATAATTAAATATATATCAGTTAAAACGAATTAAAATAATTATAATTATATCCTATTTATATAAATGTGAGCATTGTTTTACACTGTAAGTAACATTTATGGGTAACATTATCCATGGGAAGACTTCATGATTATTTTGAACTATATAACTCTTGAAATTTTCTCTAAAATCCTAAGAAACTTATATACATTTGAGCATAATAACTTCTGTGACAGGATGGAGGCATAACATAAAAGTAGATTTTCTTTAATTATTGTATGAGAAAGTTTATGCATTCCTGTATTTTTGGCCTAGCATAAAGGGACATATACTTTCCCGGTGTTTAATAGAAGTGAGTCTCTCAGCTGACTTGAAAAAGGGGGGAGCTCCTGAACCCCAGACTGATGGCTGGGAATTCAGCATGAGACTGACACAGAACCCCTGAATGTGGGTGTCAGTGAGGAGGCCTAGGCAACCTATGGGGCCTTGGGTAGTAGATCAGTATTTATCCGTGGCATACAAATGGACTTTGGGTGCCCATCCCACAATGAGAGATGCTCTCTCAGCCTGGACTCTTGGGGGGAGGGCCTTGGCCATGCCCTAGATAAAATGACAGACTATGGATCCCCCCATGGAAGGCTTCACCCTCCCTGGGGAAAGGAGTGGGGTTTGGGGGAGGGGGATTGGTGGAGTTGGTGGGAGGTTGTGGGAGGAGAGGAGGGAAAGGGAGAGGGACCTGGGATTGACATGTGAAACAACCTTGTTTCTAATTTAAATTTAAAAAATAAAATAAAATAAATGAGTTTCTTCTATCTTCTGAATTTCTGCATGGTACTAGAGTGAGTGTATTATAAAACTGACTGGCTACCAACTTCCCTCAGGCATTGTTTTGTTAGGCAGCACATTTTCAGGTTTACCACTCATCCATACCATATAGACTTTGATAGAACAAGGGACTTTTCAATATCTTCTTGAACTGTCAGCTATTAAAGATAAATTGATTTGTTCAGTATCTTCACTAAAACATATAACGAGGGTAGGCATACAGTCACCTTGTTATTTGTTTGTTGGGGGGGATTTCATGCACAAGTTTATTCATATAATTTTCTCTTCTGGCCCTCCCTCCACAAAGTCATGGATTCTTAGTATTTAATTATATTTCACACACACACACACACATACACACACACATTTGCAAACATGCTGAGATTATTTAGTGTTGCTCATTTTGTAACAGGTTCCCAAAATTTGCACAACTGACACCATGATGGAAGTACCATTCCTGCCATAAAATTCAACACATAGAAGGTAGTACTCCAAAAGAGAAAAACAGCGACACAATCCATTAAAGTCCATTCATTGTAGGCATAATTTTCTGTCCTGCCAGCCAGCTCCCCAAAACTTGCTGTTAACTATACATACTCTGCCAGTATCTTATTCTTGTACTAACTCGTTATTAAAATTTAAATTAACCCATTGCTATTAATTTACATGCTGTAATGTGGCTCATGGCTTGTTACCACATCTTCTACACATCCTTCATCCTCTGTGCCTGGCTAGTAACTCCACCCTTCTTCCCAACATTCTCTCAGTCTTGGTCTCCTGCCTAACTAACATCTTACTGCCTAGCTATTAGCTATTCCGCTCATTATTAAACCAATTAAATGAACACATCTGCACAGTGTACACAAAGATTTTTCCACAGCAGTCCATAGTTCTGGGAAAGTTCCCCACTATACTGCTGTGGCTTTCGGACTTGTTTAGGTCTTCTTTTAGAGGTAAAGTCTGTTCCTTTAGCTAGTTTGTTTAAATGTATGGCTCTCCAGTTAGATAGGCTTCATATGATCCTTTTTTAAAAAAGTTTTAAGTTTGTTCTAAAGCAGCAGTCTTGTGGAATATTCTTTTACACTGTGTGAAGCCATGTCACTGTTGTTGGTTTAATGAAAAAGCTGAAAGGCCAATAGCTAAGCAGGATTTCTAGGCACAGAGGACACTGGGAAGAAGAAGTGCAGAGAAGTCAGTCAGACATGCAACAAATACAAACAAAATGATGTATAAAATGGAATACAGGTAAAAGTCACATAACAGAGCGTAGTTTAATAAAAATACAAATTAATTTAAGTTATAACAGCTAGGTAGAACAAATCAAACTATCAGTTGAGCTTTCATAACTAATAAAATCTCCATGAAGTTTTTTTGGAAACTAACTGGAAGGACAGTAAAAATCTGATGACATAGTCTGTTGATTTTCCCTCAACTTGGTAAGTACCCAATTAGGAGCTCTTTAAGAGAGCAAACACAAGGGCCTATTGTGGGTCATGTCACTTTCAAACACTAGCAGTTGGATGTGTTAAGAAAAAAACACACTGTGACTTTTGAGTTTGCTGGTATGCAATTGCTTCTGCCATCAACAGGTGAATTTGACACACAACAAAAGAAACATGCAATGGTAAATATGCACCTAGAAGAGAGAAAATGAAACTGTGTAGGAATATGCCAAACACTTGCATGACTTTTCAAATATTGACATGCTATCTCTGCTCAACTGTTGTCTGTGAGATCTATATCTATAGAGGATGCTACTTCTTGTCCTCTTATGATAGACTGCCCCACCCCTGTTATTTTTAATTAAGCTAAAGTTGATAACCCCATATACACCACACATGTATTTAAGCTTTTCCTAGTAACACATTTATATTTTCTAATACTTTATTATATTCAAAGTATTCTGTTTCCTGCTAAGGCAGAGCTGGTTGCATTATCAAGAATAAAATAAACTTTAAAATTATTGCATACTATGGTGTACCCTCAGTGTTCACAGAAAAAAATTTGTTATAAACTGTGCAAGAAACTTGAGAAAATGACAGTGCTTCTTTTAGAGAAAATTACTTTAGTTATTGTACTTGATAAAATTATTGCCATTATTTCCTACTGTTCATGTGCTATAATATCTGTAGGGTCTATTATCATCACAAAAGTACAAAAAGTATCTGAATTAGTAAACTACTGCTCTCTCCAAATATAGTTGAGGAGTTTGTTTGGTCTTGGAGAAGCAGATCATTTTCATGGAGATTTTCACCAGTGCCAATTCCTGAGTGAAACTCTAAATAATAAAAATGTAGATAAAAACCTATTGTAAATAATAAGTGTCATTCATAGTAATATATTCCTTTTTAAGAATATGGATAAAATGAAATGGGTGTCTGTTGTCCTTACTGCAAAAATGATGGCATTTAAAATTCAGCATATTGTTAACTAGGTATAATCATTTCATGATGTTTATCATCTTCAAACTTCATGTGGCACATAGTAGATGAATCAGTTTTATCTGTCAGTCTTTAAAAATGAAAGAACAAAAACAAAATACTCCAAATTTTAAATAGATACAGCAAATCCATTAACGTTGAGATATTTTGCATAAATCTTAGTTCCTATTTATTTACATCTTAGTGTTATTAACAGTTCCAGTGAAAACACCAAGATTTCAACCCATCTTCTTCTTTGGCAAGATGCTTCTGCTAAATATTTGGAAACTGAGAAACCGCTTTTGAGGTATATCAGGTAGGCAGGGTAATCTGTCTCATATAAAGACAAGAAGAATAATTCAAAACTGTCTAAACCAACTTTTGCCCAATTCTGACCACTAAGTAAAGGTGTTATTTAGCTGTAATCAGTGAACAGTACCAGCATGTCAGCTGGCATGTGAAGATAATCTTTTAACTTATTCTGCTCCCATTTTTCTCACCATTTGCTTCAAAGTCTTGAAAACCAATGGTCTCATGGTCACTCCCTTTGCAAATCAGTAAAAAGGCATGTATATGAGAGTACACAGTAGATTTCCTTCTCCCCCCAAGGCCCCAGGTTTAGGTCCTTTGGTTCTTTATCTGTCTGGTAATTTGCTAAAAAGCTCTCTTCTCCTTTTGTCTTCATTTGACTCAGTTCACTATTTGTTATATGCATGTAATTCTGCATCTAGGTGATTGCCAAATATCAGTGGTGGTTGGTCAACATCACACCTACCCATCAAACCATTTCCTGTGCAGATTAATATGAAACTAAACAGACCTCCATGAACATAACTGGTGACTAGGGAGTTCATAGAGATTTTGAAGGTTGTGTAAATGTGAAGGTTTACATGCATGTCCAGCAGAGACCTTTGAACACCTTCATCTCCTATCTGTAGGTAGCTGGCTTTGCGACACTGTGCACATAGCATTACTGCGAAAGACTGCCTACCTGAGAGCTGAAAGCCTGCTACAGCCTGCACTGACCTTCGGTAAGCCTGGATCATTCAATGCTGCAAATCATGTGGGTAAATTTTTGTCAAATTTACATTCCATAACAAAAATATTTTAGCAGCTACAAATTGAAAACTACAAAATTCACAGTATTATACTAAGAAAAAACCCTAAAAATGCAAATCGCTAATAATTACTACAAGGATACAATATTGACAAATACAGAATCCAAGCAGAGGGGTTGTGTTAACATTTTCTTGTTTTAAATTTTTTTATTTAGGTTAGAAACAATCTTGTTTCACATGTCAATCCCAGCTCCCTATTCCTCTCCTCTTCCCCTGCTTTCCCCACCAGGGCCTCCAGTCCCCCATGTAATCTCTACTCTGACCACCAAGGAGCATGAGGCCCTCCATCGTGGATCTCCAGAGTCTGTCATTTCATCCTTGGCAGGGCCCAGGCCCTCTCCCAAGAGTCCCGGCTGAGAGAGCCTCCCATGTTGTGGCATGGGCACTCAAAGTCAGGGGTAAATACTACCCAAGGCCCCATAGATTACCTAGGCCTCCTCACTGACACCCAACATTTTCTTAAATACTTAGATTTCAACAAAAAATTAAGGAAATTAAACAAATAGTATCTGAGACCCATATATGAGGGAAAAATATCAACTACCAGAAACCTTCCCCTTTGAAGGTACAAACATTTGATTTTCAGCATTTTGCATTAAAATTTTTTTAAAGCAACATGCAAAGAACCAGAGGGAAAAATGCCATAAAATGTTAAAGAACAGTAACAGAATGTTCATCCGATGAATATCCATAAAATAAAGTAGAACAACTGCAGTATGTTAATTTTAATGACAATTTTTAGAATTTTAAAATAAATTAACTGAAAAATTTCCTGGAGTGATAAAAGAAGATTTGAAGTTGTAGGCAGCAAAGTAACTAGAAATGTAGATATGATACACAGAGATAATGAACTCAGAAACTAATCAACAAAACATGTGGTGATATGATCTAATAAAGTCACTGAAGATACGAATGCAAAGCCAGCCACAGACACAGAAGCTGGGCAGGGATGGCACACACCTTTAATCCCAGTACTCAGGAGACAGGAGCAGACGGACTTATGTCAGTTCAAGACCACCCAAAGCTACCTGAGAGTGAATCAGTCTAAAAGAGAAGCAAGGCTATCTTTAATCCCAGTACTAGAGAGGTACATAAGAGAGTAACACAGAATAAGAGCTGGTAATTATTCAATTTCCAGTCACAGGGACGACAGAATTTCCTTTTCAGCCTTGGGAGAGGTAAGAGCTACCAACTGGCTACTTTGATTTCTGGTCTTTGGCTGGAACCCCAATATCTGTCTCTGGTTTTATTATTAATGCTACAAAAAGGCACTGGAGAAATAACTAACAGAGTGTTGCAAGTGTTAGGTGAAAATTCTAGAAACATTAACAAAAAAGTGAGCAAGCAGAAAGATTTATTTAAAGAAGTAATGGCTGGACTTTCAAAATGTTAATTGGAGTTTTCTTCTTTATTTCCAAGAACTCTAGGTAATACTTAAATAAAGAGACTCGTGCCTCGATACAAATGTTGATTGCAAAGACAGAATTTTAAAAACATCAAAGACAATGTGAAACATCAAAATATAAGATTTCAGCAATACATAATTCTCACTAGAGCTTAGAGGCAGAAACTCAAAGTGATAACAGGAAAATATTACCAGCCAATATTTCTATGTACAGCAAGAGTAGCTTCAAAAAGAATAAAATTCAAAATATATCCTCTGTCTGAAAAATTGTGAAAGTGTGTTACTATCAGCAGCTTTAAAAGATAAACTAAATATAATCCTCTTCACTCTGAAACAAAAATCCTTTGTCAGGAACAAACCCATGAGGCAAAGAGTATCAGTGAATGCAATTACATATAGAAATGCAAAAGTAATATGAATCTATTTTACCATCTTATTTTAAAGGAAAACTACATAAAATGATGATTATAAAATTGTATTGTTTGCCTTATAGTGGACAAAGTTACAATTTTATGAATATATTAGGTAAAGGGAGACAAAATATTTGTACTATACAAATTTTTGTATGAATTTCAAATTAATCTAATATTGAACCAAAAAAGCATTTAGGCAAACTATTATAATACAAGATGACATCATAAAATATAGTAAGCTAAATAATAAAATGATATAGTAGAAAATATCAACTTAGATGTAAAACTGATGTATGATCAAAGGAAAAAAAACAGAAGTACAAAACATAGTAAAAAAATGAATGTCTTAATTTATAAGTAAAGTAAATGAATAAAATACCTCAGAACAAAGTTACCAATTAAGAGATTTCATCAAATATTTTATTATATGCCATGTATAGATTATACATTTTAGCATTTTAGATTCAAAGACAGAACTAGATATATGTAAAAGAAATATTTTACCTTAATTGTATTCACAAATACCTGGTGAGACTATATTAATATCACAATAGCTTTTAAAACAAAAATTACCAGAAAAATACAAAAATTGTACATTGTTATAAGTAAAGGACAAACGATCAGAAACAATAATTTCTAATATACACACACACATAACAACAAAGATCCAAAATGTAAGAAGCAAAAACTGATAAACCTGAAATCAGAGGTTCTAGTACCTCAATTTTAACACATATAGCACCAGTTGGCAGATTTATTTGCAATTAGGAGACTTCCACGACACTATAATTCATCCATATCTGATGGTAAGAAACAACAAACTGTATCATTGTGTCAAACCAGTAGTGTATACCTCCCCACATTGGGGCATGGGTATGGAAGGAGACAAGGAATTCTCACTAATATGGCAGTACTTGCTTACAGGGCTGCACAACATATTGCTATTGAGGTTAGCTGCATACTATTTGGTAGGAAAGATTCCTGTATACTGCATGGAAGTCTGGCACCTCAAATTTCTGCCAGAATATTCATTGACATCTCATTATGCTTACAGTTTCATGAATGAACCTTCCACTAAATCATTATCTTGATTCCTCAATTAGTCCTTTTTTGAGAAAACCATGCCCCTGTTTTCTGAGAAAAAAATCCTCCAAAATCCCAAAATATCCCACAGTTATATGCAGAGTTTGTGTTAACACTTACCTGAACCCTTTAACTGTACCTAATCATCTATCAACAGTCTGGTGTGCTCACTCTTCAGATGTACTGCCTTCTCTCTTGGTTGAAAACATTTTCTTTGCCTCAGGAAATTTATTTCTTTTTAAATTCCCTCTGTGTCATCCATGATTTCTTTCCCTGAAAATCATCTTTGGAACCATGAAGGTCAGTGACAATTATGCAAGAAACATTTTTCATTCTAGAGAGGAATTCTAGACTATGTGTTCATTATGTTTCATGCTGCTGTGACAATACAACCAACAGAAAAAAAACTGAAGAATTATTATTATTAGCACACAGTTTTGTTGGGTTCAGTATAAGATTGGGAGGAGGTGTGGAGTAGTTCAGGCCACTAAGAAAAGAGACACAGGAAGTAGCCATTGATAAAACATCACCAAGTACCTATAACATATATTCTTCAAGCAGATTTTGCCTCTACAAATGGCACCACAAGATGGGTACCCAGTATTCAAAATAAGACATAACAATAAATTGCTGATACAAGACTATGAAATAAATGGTTTTGTAAAAGCTTTCCTTTCTAGGTAAAAATGAAAGAAATACCATTTTCTTATTCATAGGACACATAATATTCTACAAAGAAAGTCTGCAATCATATATATATAAGATTGATACATGACTATCTATTGTATTTACACTATAGACATAATGGAAATTAAAACTAAAAATAAATTTAGCAAATACATTCTACTTTAAAACTTCAAGAGACTTAGAAATAGTTTTTTACAAAAAAATGGTTAAGCTTTGTTATACGAAAGTCACAAAATTCCGGTCTTGCCACTACACCCTTCAGTAGAAAGGTGAGACCATCCTGCCACTGAACCTCGCAGAGGGTCCTGGAGGCAGAAGAAAGCAGCCAGCATCATCAGCTGCCATTCCAGTCTTGCCCCTCTCACTCCCCAGTGAGAGGACCTGGAGGCAGTACAAAGTAGTCAGTGTCATCAGCTACCAGTCTGGTGTTGCCCCTCCATCCTCCAGCAGTGAGATAATTCCCAGGGGCTCTTCTAGCTCACCTCGCCTACTTTGGAAACCCTGATCTTCTACCCCCAGAACTTTTCTGCCATCAAATCTCACAAAAAGACATGGAGACAGTAATAAGTAGCCAGCACTATTGGCTGCCATTCTGGTCTTGCCCCTCCTCCCTCCATTAGAGAGAATGAACTGGAGGCAGAACAAAGCAGCCAGTATCATCGTCAACCATTCCGGTCTTTCCCCTGCACCCACTGCGGAGAGACCAGAGATAGAGAGAGAGAGAGAGAGAGAGAGAGAGAGAGAGAGAGAGAGAGAGAGAGAGGATGGAAACATGAACTCATATCTACCAGGAGAGGGAGAGACCCCACCTATAATCACTGGAAGAAGATATGGGAAGCAACAGTATAAGAACACATACAACAATACAAAGACTTATATGACAGACACCACCAGAGTCTAGGGATACTACACCTGCAAGGCCTGAACATTCCAATGCAGATGAAACAGAAGAGAATGACCATAAAAACAACTTCATGAAAATGATAGGAGCCCTCTAAAAGGATATTAGAAAATCCCTTAAAGAAATGAAAGAAAAAACAAACAAAAGCTTGCAAGAAATCAACAAATCTTAAAGAAAGCCAGGAAAGCCCAGAAAAAAACAATCAAACAGATGAAGGAAAAAATTCAAACAGTTCAAGACCTGGAAACTGAAATACAGACAATAAAGAAAACACAAACAGAGGGAATGCTGGAAATAGAAAAGCTGGGTAAATGATCAGTAATTACAAATGCAAGCATAACCAACAGAATACAAATTCATATGGAAGACAGAATCTCAGGCACTGAAGATAAACTAGAGGAAATAAATTCATCAACCAAAGAAAATCTTAAATTGCACAAATTTAAAATTCATAACACAAAAAATCCAAGAAATATGAGACACTGTGAAAAGACCAAACCTAAGAAAAATAGGTATAGAAGAAGGCTAACAAGCCCAGCTCAAAGGTGCAGGAAATATATTCAACAAAAATCATAGAAAAAAGTCATAGAAGAACATAACTATGAAAGTACAAGAATATGTTTTCTGTACCTTTGAGCTGTATTTCTTTGCCTTCTTCTACACCTATTATTCTCAGGTTTGGCTTCTTCACAGAAAACATATTCAACAAAATCATAGAAGAAAATTTCCCTAACCTAAAGAAGGATATGCCTATGAAAATACAAGAATCTTACAGAACACCAAATAGTCTGGACCAGAAAAAGAATTCACCTCATCATATAATAATCAAAACATCAAACCTACAGAATAAAGAGAAAATATTAAGAGCAGCTAAAGAAAAAGGCCAAGTAACATATAAAGGCAGACCTATCTGAATTACCCCTGACTTTTCAATGGAAACGATGAAAGCCAGAAGATTCTGGACAGATGTCCTACAAATGCTAAGGGAACAAGGATGCCAGCCCAGACTACTATATCCAGCAAAGCTTTCAATTACCATAAATGGAGAAAAAATATTCCATGACAAAGCCAGATTTAAACAATACGTATCCATGAATCCATGTCTACAGAAAGTGCTAGGAGGAAAACATAGATCCAAGAAAGATTACTACACAAACAAAGACAATATATAATCCCACTTTACAAAAATACAAAAGAAAAAGGGAGGATAAACTACACAAAATAACTTCACTAGAAATAAATCAAGCACAAACAAGAATCATCAATAAATGGTCATTGATATCCCTCAATGTCAATGGCTTCAACTTGCCTATAAAAAGACAGAGACTAGCAGAATGGATACGAAGACAGAACCCATCCTTCTGCTGCATACAAGAAACACATCTCAACATCATAGACAGACGGTATCTCAGAGTAAAGGGTTGGGAAAAGATTTTCCAGTCAAAGGACCCAAGAAACAAGCAGGTGTAGCAATCCTAGTATCTAACAAACTAGATTTCAAATTAATATCAATCAAAAGAGATGAAGATGGACATTCCATATTCATCAAAGGAAAAGTCCATCAAGATGAAGTCTCAATTTTAAACATCTATGCCCCAAATACAAAGTCACCTACATTTGTGAAAGAAACATTACTAAAGCTCAAATTGCACATAAAATCTCACACACTAATTTTAGGAGACTTCAACACCCTGCTGTCACCACTAGACAGGACCTCCAGACAAAAACTTAACAAAGAAACAAAAGAACTAACAGAAGTTATGACTGAGCTGGGTTTAACAGACATCTATAGAACATCCCACCCAAACATAAGGGCTATACCTTTTCTCGGCACCACATGGAACCTTCTCTAAAGTTGACCACATAATAGGAAACATAGCAAACCTCTACAGATACAAAAGAATTGGAATAACCCCCCGTATCTTATCAGACCACCATGCATTAAAATTAGAATTCAACAATAACACAAATCGCAGAAACCCTACAAACTCATGGAAATTGAACAATGCACAATTGCACCATCCTTGGGTAAAAGAAGAAATAAAAAAAGAAATTAAAGACTTCCTCGAATTCAATGAGAATGAAGACACAACATACGCAAACTTATGGGACACTTTGAAAGCAGTGCGGAGAGGAAAGCTCATAGCACTAAGTGCCCACATGAAAAAACTGGAGAACAGTCATACTAGAGAGGTAATAGCACAGCTGAATGTTCTAGAACAAAAAGAAGCAAACTCACCCAGGAGGAGCAGACACCAGGAAATAATCAAATTGAAGGCTGAAAAGAGTCAAGTAGAAACCAATAAAACATTGAGAAGAATCAATGAAACAAAGAGTTGGTTCTTTGAGAAAATCAACAAAATAGACAAACCTCTGTCCAAACTAACCAAAAGACAGAAAGAGATCATGCTAATTAACAAAATCAGAAATGAAAAAGGGGACATATCAACGGACTCTGAGGAAATACAGAGAATCTTCAGGGCATACTTGGAAAATCTGTACTCCACAAAATTCGAAAATTTGAAGGAAATGGACAATTTCCCGGATATATATCACTTGCCAAAACTAAATCAAGAGAAGATAAACAATCTAAACAGACCTATAACCCTCAGTGAAATAGAAGCAGTCATCAAAAGTCTCCCAAACAAACAAAGCCCAGGCCCAGATGGCTTTGGTGCAGAAATCTACCAGAAATTCAAAGAAGAGTTAATTCCAATACTCCTCAAAGTATTCCACACAATAGAAGCATGAGGCTCACTGCCAAACTCTTTTTACGAGGCTACAATTACATTGATACCCAAGCCACACAAATACACAACCAAGAAAGAGAACTACAGACCAATTTCCCTCATGAACATCGATGCAAAAATACTCAAAATACTCGCAAACCGGATTCAAGAACATATCAGAAATATCATCCACCATGATCAAGTAGCCTTCCTCCCAGGGATGCAGGGATGGTTCAACATTAGAAAATCTACCAATGTAATCCACCACATAAACAATATACAAAAGAAAAACCACATGATCATCTCACTAGATGCTGAAAAAGACTTTGACAAATCCAGCACCCCTTCATGATAAAGGTCCTAGAGAGATCAGAAATAACAGGAACATACCTGAATATAATAAAAGCAATATACAGTAAACCAACAGCTAACATCAAACTAAATGGAGACAAACTCAAAGCAATTCCTCTAAAATCAGGAACAAGACAAGGCTGTCCACTCTCTCCATATCTCTTCAATATTGTACTTGAAGTTCTAGCTACAGCAATAAGACAACAACAAAAGGAGATCAAGGGGATACAAATAGGAAAAGAAGAAGACAAGCTTTCACTATTTGTAGATGATATGATAGTTTATGTAAGTGACCCAAAAATCTCCCCAAGGGAACTCCTAGAGCTGATAAACACCTTCAACAAAGTGGCAGGATACAAGGTAAACTCAAAAAAATCAGTGGCCCTATTATATACAGACGATGAAGTGACTGAGAAAGAAATCAGAGAAACCTCACCCTTTACAATAGCCATAAACAGCATCAAATATCTGGAGATAATGTTAACCAAGGAAGTTAAAGACCTGTATATCAAGAACTTTGAGTCTTTAAAGAAAGAAATCAAAAAGTATACCAGGAAATGGAAAGATCTCCTATGCTCTTGGATTGGTAGGGTCAACATAATAAAAATGGCACCATTGTGACCTCTAGTGATCTAAAGGGATGACACCAATTGGCAAGCTAAGCAATAGTGGTGAGACCACCTTGAATGCCCATTCCTGATAATGAACTTGATGTCTATACCCATCCAGAAGCCTTCATCCAGTGACTGATGGAAGCAGAGGCAAACACCCACAGTTAAACACTGAACTGAACCCAAGGAACCCAGTGAACGAGAGAGAGGAGCAATGAACATATTGCCAAAGAATGGGCTGGTAAAACCAGCAGAGACAGCTGATCTGAACAAGGGAGAGCTCTTGGACCCCAGACCGACAGCAGGGAGGCCGTCATGGGACTAACCCAGACCCCCTGAATGAGAGAGTCAGTGAGGAGGCCTGGGCAACCTGTGGGGCCCTGAGCAGTGAGTAGATCAGTTTTTATCCCTCGAATACAAACAGACATCGTGTGTCCATAACACAAAGTGGGATGCTCTCTCAGCCTGGAACCTTAGGGGAGTGCCAGGACCCTATCCTGAGTGAAATGACAGACTCTAGATATCCCCTATGTGGAAGGAATTGGCAATAGGGTGGATGGATGGGTGGGATGTTGGGGGAATGTGGGAGGAGGGGAGGGAGAGGGAACTGGGATCGACATGTAAAACAAGCTATTTAAAATAATAAAAACATTAAAAAAGAAAGAACAAGAAGTTTACCAAACACAAAATTGACTGCACCCAAAAAGAAGTTCCCTTACCACATTGTAATCAAAACACCAAATATTCAGATTAAGAAAATACATTAAGAGCATCAAAGGAAAAATTCAAGTAACATATAAAGGCAGAACTATCAGAATTAAATCTGACTTCACCATGAAAACTCTGAAAGCCACAAGGTCCTAGATAGATGTTCTACAAACACTAAGAGACCATGTATTCCATTCCAGACTACTATATTCAGCAACATTCTCAATCAGTATGGATGCAGAAAACAAGACATTCCATGACAAAACCAGATTTACACAATATATATCCACAAATTCAACCCTACAGAAAGTTCTTTAAGGAAAACGCCAATCCACGGAAGTTAACTACACCAACAAAATCATAGGTAATAGATAATCTCACTGTATCAAAAGCCAAAAATAGGGGAAGAAGTCACACACGATAATATTATCAACAACAAATCCAAAACAAACAAGAACCAACAGTCTATAGACATTAATATCCCTCAATATCAATGGTCTTTACTCACCTATAAAGGACACAGTCTAACAAAATGGATATGAAGACAGAATCCAACCTTCTGTCATATAAGAAGCACATCTCAACTTCAAAGAGAGATGCTACATCAGATGTAAGGGTTGGGAAAAGTTTTTCTAAACAAATGGCCCTAAGAAGAAAGCAGGTGTAGCTGCTCTAAAAATCTAATAAATTTGACTTCAAACTAAAATTAATCAAAAGATATGAAGAAGGTTATTTCATATTCATCACAGGAAAAATCCATCAAGAAGAAATGTCAATTCTGAACATCTATACACCACAGACAAAGGCACCCACTTTCATAAAAGAAACATTACTAAAACTCAAATCACACATTAAATACCGCACACTTAGAGTGGGAGACTTCAACACCCCACTCTCATCACTGGACTGGACTTCCAGACAGAAACTTAACAAAGAAACAAAGGAACTAACAGAAGTTACAACCCAATTGGTTTTAACAGACATCTATAGAACATTATTCCAAACACAAAAGAATATAGCTTCTTCTCAGCACCACATGAAACCTTTTCTAAAATCGACCACATACTGAGAAACATAGCAAGCCTCAAAAGGTACAAAAGAATGGAATAACCCCCTGTATCTTATCAGACTAACATAGGTTAAAATTAGAATTCAACAACAACACAATTTGCAGAAAACGTACAAACTCATGGAAATTGAAAAAATACTCAAGTGTGTCACTCCTGGGTAAAGGAAGAAATAAAGAAAGAAATCAAAGACTCCATGGAATTCAATGAAAATGAAGGCAAAACATGACCCTGAAACAATGGGACACTCTGAAAACCGTTCTAAGAGGAAAATTCTTTGCACTAAGTGCTCACATGAAGAAACTGAAGAATAATCACAGTAGAGAATGGACAGAACACTTGAAAGCTCTAGAACAAAAAGAAGCAAACTCAGTCAGGAGGAGTAGATGCCAGGAAATAATTAAATTGAGAGATGAAATCAATAAAGTTGAAACAAAGAAACCAATACAAAGAAACAATGAAAGAAGGAGGTTCTTTGAGAAAATCAACAAGATAGACAAACCTTCACCCAATCCAACCAAAAGGCAGAGAGAGAACATGCAAATTAACAGAGAAGGGTTATGGGCTGCGATCTCCTAATTAGATTGAGGAAGGGGAGAAGGGGAGGGCAGAAGGAGATGGGAAAAGAGAGGAAGAGAAGAGGAGAAGAGAGGACCACACGGGAGAGCAGGAAGTTTGAGCCAAGGTAAGAATAGAGGAGAAATGGATGGGAGATACCATAAAAGAGGGAGCCATTATAAGTTGGAGGAGAGATCTGTCACTAGTGAGATCTTCACATATCCACAGGAAGGACACCAACTGGCATTAAGGCTACCTTAAATGCCCTCCCATGATGGTGAGAATGATGACTGCCTTATATGCCATCCTAGAAACTCTCATCCAATGGATGATGGAGATGGTGGCAGACACTCACAGCTGTGAACTGAGTTGAACTCCTGGAACCCACTTGCAAAGAGGAGTGATGACCAAGGGAATCGTGATCGGGCTGGCAAGACCCACAGGGGCAGCTGACCTAAACAAGAGCCATCACATGAACCCCAGACTGATGATTGAGGGCCAGCATGGGACTGATCCAGAAATCCTCCCACTGAACCTGGTTGATAGAGAGGAGGCCTTGGCAATGTGTGGGACCTTGGAGAGTGGAGCAGTATTTATTCCTGGCATACAGAGGGACTCTGGGAGCCTATGCCACGTGGAGGGCTGCTCTCTCAGCCTGGACACATGGGGAAGAACCTGGGCCATTCCAGGGATTATGTGACAGACTCTGGAAATCCCTCATAGAGGCCCTTGTCCTCCATGGGGAGTGGAGGGAAGATGGAGTGTGGATGAGGGGCTGGGAAGATTGGAGGGTGGGGGAAGAGGGGAGTGAGAGGAAACTGAAAGTGACATTCGTAAAATGTTAAATAAAAATATGAAAAAAAAAGAAATGAAAAGGGGGACATAACAGACAATGGGTAAATGCAGAGAATCATCAGGTCATACTTTGAAAACCTGTCCTCCACAAAATTGGAAAATTTAAAGGAAATGGTTGATTTTCTGGATAGATATCACTTACCAAAGTTGAACCAAAGAACAGATAAGCAATTTAAATAGACCTAGACCTCTTAACAAAATAGAAGCAGTCATCAAAAGTCTTCCAACTAAAACATGTCCATGACCAGATGGAATCAGAGCAGAATTCTACCATAAATTCAAAGAACAGCTAATACCAGTACTCTTTAAATTGATCCACAAAAGAGAAATAGAAGCATTATTGCCAGACTCTTTTTATGAGGCTACAATTACCTTGGTACCCAAACCACACAAAGACATAATTAAGATAGAGAATTACAGACCAATCTTCCTCATGAACATTGATGGAAAAATACTCAAAAAATACTGTCAAATTGAATCTAAGGACACATTAGAGAAATCATACAGCATGATCAAGTAGGCCTCATCCCAGGGATGCTGGGATGATTCAGCACACAAAAATTCATCAATGTAATCTACCATAAAAACAATCTGAAGAAGAAAAACCACATGATCATCTTACTAGATGGTGAATAAGGCTTTGACATAATCCATCACCCCTTCATGATAAAGGTCCTACAGAGATCAAGGATAACAGGAACATACCTAAA
The DNA here is from genome assembly GCF_017639785.1 of Mesocricetus auratus. NCBI lineage: Eukaryota > Metazoa > Chordata > Mammalia > Rodentia > Cricetidae > Mesocricetus > Mesocricetus auratus. Next base: position 7,336,620 of record NW_024429199.1, read on the forward strand.
CATATTAAAGGCAATATACAGCTAATGGACAACCAACATCAAAATAAATTAGGGGAAACTCAAGGAGATTCCTCTAAAATCAGTAAGAAGACCAGGTTTTCCACGCTTTCCGTATCTTTTCAATATTGTACTTGAAATTCTTGCTAGAACAATATAAAAACAAAAGGAAGATCAAGAGGATAAAAATTGGAAAGCAATTAGTAAAACTTTCATGATTTGCATCTGATATGCTAGTCTACATAAGTGACCTGAAGAATCATACCAGGGAACTCCTGCAGCTGGTAAATATCTTCAACAAATGGCAGGATACAAGATAAACTAAAAAAATGAGTAACCCATATATATATATATATATGTATACACACACACACACACACACATATATATATATATATATATATATATATATATATAATAAAGGGACTGAGAAAGAAATCAGAGAAACATCACCCTTTACAATAGCCACAAACAACATAAAATATCTTGGGGGTAACTCTAACTAAACAGGTGAAAGACCTGTATGACATGATCTTTGAGTTTTTATAGAAAAAAAAATTAAGAAGGTACCAGAAAATTGAACTATTTGTCATGCTCTTGGATATGTATGATGAACATAGTAAAAATGGCAATCTTATCAATAGGAACCTACAGATTCAATGTAATCCCCATGAGTATCACCATACACAAAACTTAAGTCCAAATGGATCAAAGACCTCAACATAATTCAAGCCACACTGAACATTTTGGAAGAGAATATGGGAATGACCTTTGAAGGAATTGGTATAGGAGATTGCTTCCTCTATTACAGAGAATGAGATCGACAATTAACAAATGGGTCCTCCTGAAGCTGAGATGCTTCTGTAAGGTAAAGGACACAGTCGAAAAGACAAAACAGCAGCCCACAGAATGGGAAAAGATATTCACCAACCCCACATCTTCCAGAGGGCTGATCTCCAAAATTTACAAAGAACTCAAGAAGCTAATATCCAAAATACCAAACAATCCAATTATAAAGTGTACAGAACTAAATAGAGAATTCTCAGTAGAAGAGTCAGAAATGGCTGAGAGACAGGTAAGAAAGTATTCAGTATCCTTAGCCATCAATATCTTTAGCCATCAAGAAATGCAAATCAATACAACTCAGAGAAAGGATCTTTTTTCCTTTTTGTTTATTTATTTTTATATATTTTATTTAACTTTTTTTGCATATTACTCTTAGTTATCTCTCTCTCCCCTCCTCCCCCAGCCCCCAATTCCTCCCAACCATCCATCCTATCTCCCTTCTGCTCCCCAGGAAGGATAAGGCCTTCCATGAAGGATTTTTAGAGTCTGTCATATAATCCTGGGCAGGGCCTAGGTCATCCCCATGTGTCCAGGCTGAGAGAGCATCCCTCCATGTGGAATGGGCTCCCAGAGTTAATTTGTATGTCAGGAATAGAAACTTATCTGCTTTCCAAGGTCGTATATGTTGCCGAGACCTCTTCTCTGACACCCAGATTGGGTTGATGGTGGTGTCTGGTGTAGTCCCATGCTGGTCTCTCAGTCATCAGGTTATGGGAGCAGATCTCCTAATTGGATTGGAAGCAGGTGGGAGGGGAGGGCAGAGGGAGATTGGAGAAAGAGAGGGGGAGAAGTGACACTAGTGATATTTTCACAAATCTACAAAAATGACACCAACTGGCATTAAGGCTACCTTAAATGCCCTCCCCTGATAATGAGATTTATGGCTACCTTAATGCCATCCTATAACCCTCATCCAGTGGTTGACTGAAGCAGAGGAAGACACCCACAGCTAAAAATCAAACCGAACTCCTGGAACACAGTTGCAAAGAGGACTGATGAGCAAAGGAATCAAGACCAGGCTAGCGAATCCCACAGAAACAGATGACCTAAACAAGGAGGAATGCATGGACCCCAGAGATATGATCTTCCTCCTGTCTGAATGTCTAAAATAAAAACACCAATGACAGTTCATGCTAGAGAGTAGGTGGAGAAAGGGGAACGTTCCTCCACTGATGGTGGGAGTGCCAACTCAGTCACTTTGGAAATCAGTATGAAGTTTCCTCAGGAAAATAAGAATAAATCTACCACAAGATCCAGCAATTTCTCTTTGCATATACCCAATTGATGCACATTCATACAACAAGAATGTATCCATTTCACATGACTGATGTAGCAATAAATTATATTAAAACACAGAAAATTTAATATTTTCCTACTCTAGAAGCCAGAACTGAAATCAATTTGCAGTTTGTACTTCTTCTGAGAAGCTCTGAAAGAAAATGCATTTCTTGCCTTCTGTCTGACATCCCCGCTCATTTTTCATCTCCCTTGCCCTCCTTTTTTCCCTTACATGTCTACAGCCTAATGTTTGTCATTCACAGTCCCTAAGTCTCTCTAGTCCATCATTCTATGTATCACCATGTCCAGAGTTCTGTTGTCATAAGTGATGACATATTCACAGCCTCTAGGACTTAGATGTTCCGTATTGTGTAAGTCACATTTTATCCTCACAGCCAATTCTAGGATTAGAGGGCAAAGTGAAGTTGCTAGAATAGGATAATCCTAGGGCGTGTACACAGATTCATTCTGATCCCTGAGTACACCCCCATTTCCTTTAAGTACCAGGTGTTGATCTGTAAACACTGGCAAGCTAATCCTCAGATTGGCATGAAAATGGAAAAAAATCCAGAATAGCCAAACAGGCATGAAAAGGAAAAATGAAACCTGAGGAAAAAGCTTTCCACATGCAAAATTTACAATAAAGCTTCACAGAAAAAGACAGTGCCTGGCCTCAGGATAGATATTTACTTCAATGGAATGAAAATGGGACATCAGAAATCAACTCTTCTCTGTAACCACATTCAAAGGAAAGAAGGAGAAAAGTGCTCTCAGTGCCATCGCCTAAAATTGCACTGTTTGCTGAGATAAAACTTAAGTATACTTACCTTTCTGAATTGCATTTGAAGAATTCAAGTATGTAAGGATCACAAGTAAATGGCAAGTTATCAAAAGTTGTGTGTTGGTGAGTGGTGCCCAATATTGTTCTACTGATACTTTCAAAAGCATCTGCTAGCATTGCTTTTGATGCTTCTGAAAAACTTCAACTTTACATAAAAATGAAACATGATGCTCTCAATTTTCAAATGACTTTACCAAAATTTGTAAGACATAACACAGTAAAAGTTGTTTTGTTTCTTCTTTTGTTTTGCATTTTGAGACAAGCTTTCACTGTGTAACAGAAGAAGGACAAGAATAGAAACATTTCCTGTTTCAGAGCCTAAGAGTGTTGATGTTATAGAAATGGAACCTGATACCTAGCCCTAGAAAAAAAAGTTTATGGATATCCATTCTTCATCAGGAGTGGTCATTCTAGAAAGA